>NC_051320.1:28004466-32911966 GCF_015220235.1 Choloepus didactylus | reverse complement strand
AAGCCATATCAGTTTCTGGCAGCAGAGTCAAGTACCAGGAGAAAGTTGGTAATACATCGGTAAAAAGCGTGTTTCCCTTCTGTGTATGGGTGGGCGTGTGCCTGCAAACCTCAGCTACTAAGAGCAGTTTGATTACAGCTTCAGCTTCTCTGAGTCCCTGCAGCTCTCTCAGTTTTCAGACTGATGGCACTGTATACAACAGTTGAGGGGTCTGAAACTTTAGTTTATTTTCAGCCTATGACATAGGCTCTGTCTTGTTTGTATGAAGCAGGTAGTCAACCTTCATTCAAATCTTAAAATAGAAGGGACTCCTAACATCAAGGCAAATAGTCCCTTAATTTAAAAACATCAACACTTTCGCATATCCTGACAATTTCTGAAACGAGGAAGGTTGACAGTGCTATATTATATTGGGTATTATATTCCATCTGATAGACAGGCAACATCTCACCCTTGCTGCCCTTCCCAGCCCATGCTCTACTGCAGACTTCACAGTGGTAGAAAGCTTAGAAGAAAACAAAACTTGGGCTCGTGAATATGACTGAGCATTTCAGAAATTCCTTTTTAAAAGTTCTTACAGGAGAAAGTTATCATTGAAGGTCACTGGCATATTAAGCATGAAGAATGGCTTAATATTCTCTTTACTGTAATCAAATCTAAACTTGTCAGCTAAACCAGAGAGGAAGTTTAGAAAACATCAAAAGATCTGCACAAATTGAAAATGAAATTAAAATTTGTTTTGGTATCCGAGAGGGTTAAAATGACATTCTAATTGCTCACGAATCAAACATCACAAAGCTTAGTGTGTAATTTTAATCATTGCTGAGTTTCAGGTTAATTATCCTTGTGGCATGCATGCCGCTTTAAAGCCCTCTGAAATAATCTGTTAACCATAAGCATGAAAACCCATAATTTTCTAATTAGTCCACAATATTAATGTTTACCTTTGCATTTACCAATTCTGCACAAACAATATACACAAACATACTGAAGGCAACCAAAGTGCCTAAATTATAATCCTCTCCTGGACAGAAGGAAATGAAGAAGGCAGAGAGAGATTATTTGGAGTGGAAGCAAGGTTGTAAATAATACTGGATTAATGATCCTAGATTAAAATGTCAAGTTCCAGAACCCAGGGTGGTTCCCCCTACCCTCAAGATAAGATATCTTACTAGATATGATGCACTTATCTGATATGGGAGAGAAGATTCCCCTTAATTATGACGAATGAGAAAAACTCCCAAGTATTTTACAGATTTTTAAAATAGATTCTGCATAAATATTTATTATCTGAATTCTGTTTTACCTATACCCTTACAACAGTTCTCGGCCACAAAAGTACTTGAGAAAATTATCATACACATGCTTAATGACTTGTTTGTAATGTACAATTAATAATTTTGGCCAGATTCTGAATGGACTCTGAAATGTATCATCTTAATATTTCCCTATAGAAAGTAAGTAGATCATATCATTTCTTCCTTTTCCTTAATAGAACCAGAAGTAACTTTCAAAAACATATCAATCATTACTGGTATGCGAAAAAAATTAGGAAAACTACATAAAAGAATCAATCACAGGTCCAAGCAATGTGCTAGGATATATTTTGTTATAATCCTCACATATAATTTTACACAAAATTTCTTATCAATTTCTTCTTAATAAGCTACACATTAATCAGAAACTGAGCCAAATGCACGTCTTCTATATAAATTTACACTTCACTCCAAAACCAACAATAACATAATCATGTGAATTGATATAGCTAGTCATATATTACCAGATTTTTTTTTTATTTTTATACTGTAGCTACTGCCTATAACCATGGCTATGTCTGACAGCATATTTTGATGGAATCACTTCAGTTTGTGCAGCTAAAAAGTTATTTAGATCAGTACATACAGTGACACTAAATATGATACTAAGTGATTTCACTGCCATCACTATCAAATGAGATCTTTCTTTTATCAGAGTGACCCATTTAGGAAAACTTACACTAAAGTTCTAAAAGTCCCAATAAAAAGACCACCACAACTACCATTTTACTTAAACCATGCAATGCATTCCGAAACGACTGGAAACAACTCTCTAAAAAAGTTGCGTCACCATTTAAGCTGGTTTCTATTCTGTCTTCATTAATTTCTATTCTTTACTGCCAAACATTCGATTTTTTAAAAATCACCAAAGTCCTCAAGAAATCCCAAAAAGAAAATCTAATATAAGTTAAATGCTGAATTCAGAACAATACATACCTGCTGGTCTGCTTAGAGTGTACACATTTTTTGGTATTCTCAGTAATTCACAAGATCAGTGACTTTGATCATGTAAATCCCTTTTTCGGAACTAATGGACAATATGCAGAAAAGAACTTATATTGCTTCTCCTGCTTTGCTTTCGTCCTGCAGTCACTGCTGCTTAAACTCTGCTCTGCAAAATGGCCAAACCCACCTACAAGGGGCCTGACTAATCAAAGGGGGTGCTTTCTGAACAATAGAAGAATTCCTTTGCATTCAGAAAGCAGAGTTCCCATTAGAACTCAAAATCAGAGAGGCCAGTTTTACCTCTGGGTTTTAATTGAGATTGTCCCAGCCCTCTAGTGAGACAGTGTTTGTGAAATGATTAAAAAGAACGTGATCTGATCAAGAGGACAGAATAAAGGGAAAGGAATGCTAAGTTAGTCACTCTGCTAAGTGCTGGGAAAGAGACCAATGCAGACCTGAGCCTATTGTTTTTATTCTCATTGGCCCTTTAGTCATCTAATAACACTTTGAGTTTCTATTTATTCCATTGTAAATGAGTTAAAACTTGCTTGTTTATAAGAGAATTTGGTAGCAAGTTACAAATATTAAAAAAAAGAAAGAAAGAAAGAAAATAAACAAAAATCCTTGAATTATATCAAGTTTCCGAAAGGTCATCACTGTCTCTGCTGTGGCCTCTTCCCCATTCCAAATCCTCTATCAATATGTCATAGTGAGTTAGGCAAAGACAAAAGAGAGGCTCAGTGTGAAAACGGCACATATATCTAATCCTGACAAAGCAATGAATAGACCTTCACAAGTATAATTATACTTGTTTATTTGTTGCCACGTACAGAGGACTGATGAAAAAAATCCATCAAAGTGGTATTATGCAGACACCAAGAGCTTCTTTTCTTTGGATGCTAAAGCCACATTGAGGCTTAAATTCCTTATTGTTGAATTCAGAAGAAAGAAAAAAAAAGATTCTGGCTGGACACTTTTTTTTTTTTTTTTTTTTTTTTGCATCAGTTGCTGACAGATCTTTTGTGAACCATGCTGTATTAGCTCACACTGCTACCTCATTTTTACCCATGTTGGAATTCATAATTACAAACTACTGTACAGAAGCTTTTAAGAGGGTGTGGCATGCTGACCAAGAGAAGATGTTAGGAAAACTGCCCTTTTCTCACAGTCTCTCTTTTGATACATTAAAACTCAGGTAAAGCACCTATGTGGAAGCACCAGTTACATCAGAAAACATCCCTGATCTCAGCCTTTTAAGTTAGTGCTAGAGGTTTTCTTCAAGTCATCTTTCTCTGCAATTTGCTTATTTTAGTATATATTTAGTATTTCATCAAAGACTGCATAACTCTTTCCCCATTGTGGTATTAAAAATTTTAGCAAGCAGGAAGGCAAATACAAGCATGTCAAAAGATTGAAAATATTAAGTAAAAAGGTTTCAAATCCATTTATTAAGGAGCCATTATGTTCCAATAGACACTAAATCAAATAACTTAGCAAAAGCTCATTTTAATATATTAAATGGGGAACAAACCAGCTTTTTTCTTGCAGGATAGAAATATATCAAAGTAAAGGGCAATCTGCATAGTTAATGTTTGTGAGCTTTACAATTTAAAACAGAAAAGCTGTAATTTTTCTATGCTGGCAATCTGGAAACACTCTGGAGTTAATTACAGCTGATTCGGAGTGAACCACACAAACAAAGACCAGTCTATGTCCAGACAATTATACTGCATTAACCAGCTTAGAGCTTCCTGCTGATGTTTCAGGGCTCTTCTGTTACACCCTTCTACCTTCCCAGCACGAGAGAAAATGCTTCTGCAAGAAGGAATTAATGAAGAGAACTGCAAAAGAATGTGTGACGACCTCTACTGACATGGCAAAAGCTTTCCACCCATGTCACGACAAAGGGGAGAAGGTAATTAAGTTTGAATAGAAGGATGTAACCAAATATATTAAGCTTTGAAAACAACGAAATTTTTAAAAGTTCACAGACAAACCTGAGTGCCCTAGTCAACCAAGTCATTTTCCCCTATTTTCCTCTAGTCGTTCTCATTAAAACCTAAACTAATATTCAGTGCAGATTTGTTTCCTTCTCTATAAACACGTTTCTTCTCATTGATGCCTAGTCTTCATATACCTCTCTTATTCTTTTTTTTCTCTTTCTTGATTTTCCTCTCCCCTCTCTTCCAACCCCCATTTTCCCTACTTCTCTCCCACATCTCTAAACCCATATGGACTTCATATGACAATTGCATTTATTTAAATATATGTGTTGGAGAACTGAAAAGGTAAAATATACTTTACCAGTGATTCCAGTAGTCCTTAATTTGTTTGCAGTTGTGAGAAATAGGAATTTTACTCAGCTTTCTTCACAACTTTAACCAAACTCCAGCTACTTTCCTTAGAGAAGAATCAATAATCTCTCCTTAACCAAATTATACTATTATATGACTCATTTTATTTGTTTGCGTCAGGAAAATTTCATAATCAGTCTGCAAGATGGACCCATTACTTCAGCTAGCCTCTGTAAACAAACTTTGGTACTTTCAACCAATCTATTTGATTTCTAATTTCCTTATTCATTCTAATTGAAAATGAACAGTTTGCATTGGTGTGAGACAAGGACATGAACTGTAATTATGTTTAGTGCCTTTTTCTGGTTCTTTCTTTGATACTATTTTGCTAGTATTCCAGCTGATATTGGGACTTTGTAGTGATTGCTTCATTAAAGGGTAAGGATGTCCTAATCAGCTAAAGTATTACTAGAAAGCTCCTGTTTGCCAATACTCTGAGGATATACAGCTTTTTTTTCTTTGCTTTCTTTATAGAAGAAAAAGGTACCCCTGAATGCCATACTTGATAATAATAGTCTTCCCTTCGTCTAATGTATACAAAGCAGGATTAGAGTTAAATGAAGACTGTGTGATCCTTTTTATGTTTTTCCTAAATAAATAATAAATATTAATCTATAAATCAATCAAGTGTATTAATTTATTGGTGTATATACATGCATACACACACATACTCTTGGAAAACACTGAAAGGTTGTGTAAATTATGCATATTTTGATAAGCATCTCAATAATGGACAGAATCATTTGCTTTTCTCAGCCCAAACACACATACACACACACACACACACACACACACACACACACACACACACACAAAGTCTACCATGTTTAAAAGTTCAAGTAAATAACACTTCTAAATATAAAGCCTAAACATGGAAACTTTTAGTTTTCCTTGAAAAAATGCAATGCCCTGTATCAATCCCCATTTTTTGGAAATTTTATAAATTCCAAAATTTACCATATTTTGGATATTTTGGAAATTTCATTTTGAAAATGTATATCATTTTTCATTTTTCTGTTTCTCATCTTTCAAATGCAATGGACTAATCACTGTGACATACATTCAATCCAAGCATATTTAGTTCATAATGCTTTTGTCACACAAGTACATTTAAAAAATTCATCATATTTGGTTGTACTAAGGTGTGTATAACTATAGAACATTTGGCTTCAGAAAGATAGAAACAGGCTACTGAAAAGTATTGCATGCAGATATTTATCTCATAAGCAATGCGAAGACGGTATATTATAACATACGCTTGAATTTTTCCTTCTTTGCCCATTCGTATACAAAATTTATTATTGAACTGATGACAAAATGACTATTTGAAAGAGAAAATAATCATGTACTTATTTGTACTTCCCGATTCCCACCAAAATGATCTCATAACCAATACAAGTGTCATTGTATAACCACATTTTAATGTTTTTAAAAATATCATTCCTTGCAAGCTGTATGTATCACAATTATCTTCATAAAACTAATCACAGGTCAGGTATTCCAGCAAACATTCCTATTCTCTGAGCTATGAGTCCAAAGATTTCACATGATTTCAAAGAGTTTTAATGAAGACAGTTATATGCATAATGTTAAAAATTGCCTCCAAGTGTCTCTTACTATGCAATACTCTAAGACTCTATCAAATACAAGCCTCTTTTTATATCCAATGAAAATATTTTAAATCATTTAGTATTATAAACCACATTAGAACTAATATAATAGAGGACATAAATGGAATGCCAAGTCTTCTTCTGGATGAAATATTGGCAAATTTATGTTTGATCACTAAAATTAGTTATTTTATTTCTACTATGAAAAACCTTTGTTTTGGGTTGGATTTTATTTTTGTGTGTGTGTTTTTTTGTGGGGGGGGGAGTTGAAAGTTAATTTGACTGCTATCCATAAGTGAAGTGAGCAATTCAGTAATTAACTTTTGTGTTTTAAATGTACAAACTTTAATTAGATTTCATTATAAACAAACAAATGTCAACCATAATTATAAGCTCCTTGGTTTACCCACATACTATCCCTTTTCAAACAAACTTGATGTCAGACAAATTAAAATCAAGCAGCCAGCAATTTTGAGTTGAATTTTACATGATCTGCCGGTAACCTGATTACTTTAACTTCAATATCATTACAGGAAAAGTATTTCAGGAAAAATAATTACAAGAATTCCAACATGAGACAAGCTTAATTGTATTGATTCAAAAGATGCATGTTCAGAGGAACCGTGCTCGAGGAATAATGTTATCTCAAATCTAGAGTTTCTATTAAAATGAAATTGTCCAGCATGAAAGAGGCAATTTAAGATTAGTGTCTGTAGAACTAGAGATACTCAACTAACTAAATAATTATCTGGGCCCAATTATCTTATACTTTAAATAGCAAAGTATCAGTGAGGAACAACTTCAAGGCACGAAGGTTTGCAGGTTTATTTACTGACTGGTGTATCTATTAGGACTGAGAACAAGTGGAGCTGTCAGGACATAATGAAGGTAAATGATTAGTTAGCACCAAGCCTGAACTCTTCTTCAATGCAATAAGAGTTAATTAAAGTTTACCACCAAACATCAACCAAAGCAGGATGTTGATCAGGTTTCAGCATTAAGTGCAAACAGACAATAGTTGGCAGCAATTAGTGAAGCTATCAAATGACATGCAATGATAATTATACATTTAAAACAGCTAAAGAGCTGGGGGGAGAAACTAATCAGCCTCTTTGACGACAAATACTCAAAGGGCAGGAAACAGGTATCTGATTATTTTACTTTAACACTGTAAATCAAAAGAATTAAACAAGGAAAGGTTGTATGGTTACATTATCTGAAAGACAGTAGTTCACTGGACCCAAAATGAAATAAATCTGTTAGTCTTGGTCTATCAAAGATAAGAACTGTGGTTACAGAAAATAAGTTACTTTTCAATTAAAGTTTCAGAATGAAGCCTAGGTAAAGAAAGTTTAGCTTCTTGGTTTTATGTAAGCTCAACAATGCAACAAGTATTTCAATATAGTTATTGTTATTCAAGTGAAGAAGTATTAACTTCCACTCTACTGTACTGTCAAAGGTATTTCATGCCCGGATGATATCTTGGAGTACCCGAATACTATCTCCCTGCAAAATTTTCAGATGTTTAAGATCGAAAGTCTTTTCGTACAGCCAAATTTAAAACAAAAGCCACATATATGTATTTAGTGAAAGTTGTGCAGGTCTTCCCTTGACACCATTCAACCCTACTGACTTCAATCTTGCTGAAATCAACGAACCTGCATATACAACTCATCCTTAAAACTATTTGAATAAATCACCTCATTCTTTTCCATAGTTGCTAGCCAGCCTCCTAGAGCATGTCTCCAGAAATGTGCCCATCCCCATGACCTCCACCTCCCCATTTTCCCAACTAATTCTGTTATGCTAAGGATTTGTACATAGTGTTGGCTAATCCCAATATTTCCCTGGAGCTAAATCTAAGCCATGGCCGGCTCCCAGCACAAAAATGTCTCTCCCCAAAAACCCTTCCGCCCCCTTCAGCACTCATACACTCATTGGTCCTGACATTTTCACTTCAGCCATGACAAATGAGCTGATGGCTCTGATGTGATCGTACTGGAGGATGGCTTTATCTAAAGATATATCATTAACTCTCATCACCATCTCCTAATATGGCTCTTCTGGGTTAATGTTTCGTGGAAATTTGAGGAAATTTTTTTTGAAAATATCTACACCTTAAGTAGTAAGACACCAACTTCATCAAAAGGAGAAAAGGGAAGCCAGAGTGGGCAAGATCAGGCTTTAAAAAAAAAAATGACTAGCATTAACTAAATGTTTCTCTGGGGATTTAAGTAACTCTATTCAACCTCTGCCTCAGTGCAAACCAGCCAGCTGACTCTCTCTTAAAGGTCCTCTCCCTTCAACATGTGTCTGGAGCAGAGCGTAACTTTTGTAAAATGGAACAAATAAAGCTTCTCAGATAAACATGACTAATCAACCTGCAAGCCCATTTCTTTGTTTCTACCATGTGTAGTACATATTTTACTCTTGAAACATTAATTTCATATGTTATTAAATCTCTCTGCATTCATTTTAGTGTGAGAAGGATTGTCGAATTAATTTTATGCCCAGATCATTGAATTCTTCACTGAGAAAGAAGCAAAATTTTTCCAACTATTATTAAATATGGAACTCTTCTAACTCTTTGAAAGGGAAGCCTTCCACATAGCAAAAATACCACAACCTTTAGGATAAGTTGGAACCCAAGTTCCAGTTACATAGTACTTGTCATGTACACTATGGAGTTTACAGAGGAGATAATTGTTGTAACCTCTTCTGGCAATTCATCCGAGAACACACAGCCAATCAGAGTCGACTGCAGCATAACAGACCTCTGGAAAGGAGGTCAGACTTTGAGGTAAAGTGCTATTCACTCTTGGACCATGCAAGGAGCTCTTTATTCCCTTTCTTATTGGCATCAGTCCCCTTACTAGAGCAAGAACAAAGCCAAGTGCTTGAGTGAGGTTTATGAATAAATCAGAGGTGAGCCACTTTAAGTGCTGACCATGATTTCCTTGTTGACAGTGAGCGCTTAAACAGGCTTCTGTGGCCAGCAACTCTGCAAAACATAATGATTCCTAATCTGCACCCCATTTCATTTCAAGAAACAAATGACCTACCCCCTTTTTCTTGCAAGTTTTCACCTTTTTGGCAACTCCTTCCTATCTCTAGTGGCTTAGTTTTACAATCCCAAAGCAGTCAGCCTGTCCTGCTGCCATCTAGGAAACCCTGTGCTTTGAAAAATTCCACGAGTAAAAAATTCTTCAGTGTAACAGAAATTATTCTCATATTAATATTATAGATTATTTGCATGAGAGGAGCTAGTCCAAGCCCCAACTAAGGTTAAAAAATGTTAAGTGGTTTGCTGAAGGGGACACACACATACACACAACACACACGTTACACTGTCTTCAGCTGTGCTCTTTAGTTATGTGTTGTTTCCCAGGAATTTCTATGAGCTTCAGTTTCCCTATCAGTTAAACAAGGGAATTGTGCTATATCCCTTACGACTGCAACAATCTATGGTTCTAACATATAAAACCATTTAGATTGCACTGGAAGACAGTTTTCTCTGCGGAATTTTCCAAGACAGACCCAGCTGCTTTTACAGTAGTATATTTCTTTTCAGTACCTAGATTTCAAGAGGAGGGACAGATTCCAATAATACAGAAAACTGAAGTTTTTCTATTTATATTTTAATTAACTACCATTCATTCATTCATTCATTCATCAACAGAAATTCACCGTGAGCATCAAGGATGTGCCAATGATGTTTCTGCCACTGTGGATGCAACAATTAGATGGACACGAATGCTGCCCTCATGAGACCACAATTTATATGAGGAACCAATTAACCAAGAATAACAGAAAATACTAAAAAGCTAAACTGTTTTCTTTCGATGAAATATATCATAACCATGATCAGTACTCATTAAATGATTGGTCCAAATAAATACACTTCAAATGAATTGCCAAGTCCATTATTTATGAGCAAAACATAGGCCATGCACACACTTCTATTTTTAAGAAAAACTTTGACAAAGATTGTAAACAAACTTGTATCCCTATTAAGCAAAAATAGAACTCAAAACTGGGAAATGACAATCCAAATGCACTCTTGTTTCATGTTAAAAGATAAGCAGAAAATGCAAATGCATATTTTACATGTATCAAAATTGGCAATTTTAAGATAAAAGGATCAAAAAGAAAAACCATAATAAAAGTAGATTTAAGATTCTAGATGGTGGAAAATTTTGTATTCATACATTTATTGACCTTATTGCAGATCTTACAATCTTTGAACGTGGGTAGTCCTCTGAAAGATAAATAACTGTGTGGGTCTATGAAAGATAAATAACTGTGATCTCATCCAAAAGATAAGCCAGATGGAGAGGAAACTCATAACTTGGCTATAAAATCCCCCAAGAGAATTTAAGAATTCCATTACATTTTGGATTATTAATAACTGCGTCTCTTCTCTAGGTTGGTATAAATGTTGACCAGCAGGGCACCATGTAACATTACCTGTACTCCTTTCATGGCATACCAAAAAATCATAATATCAAGTGTATGTAAAGGTGTTTCTATAGCATCTAATCCAGTTTTGGGAAATCCTCTAATTCAAGGTCTTTCAAGCAGACTCGGGTAACTTCAGGACTGAAATAATAATTGTGGTCTCTTCTATTATTGTATTTGGTGCACAGTCTGAAACCTTGAAAACCCTGTGTGGATAGACTAATGTTCGAATTATTTAAAAACTGATATTGTCCTAATTTGCTTCTTGGAAAAAATGAATACCCTGAGATGCATCAGAACTAAGTAAACTTGTGATGATGCACAGGTAGATAATGATGTGGAGGGGCCTATCATCTGTCTGCCTGGATGTCATCTCAGTATCCATCACTGAGAAAATACGAGGGGAAGTATACCACCCCTGGGCCCACTCTTAGGCATAGCCATAGCCTAATTCCTATTTCCTTCACATTGGGGGGGGGGGTAGTTATGAGCAACTCTACTCAAAATATCTATGTATATTTGCTTTCTCAAATGCTCTTTAGTTCAGCATTACATTAAAATCAGCTATTAGAGTTTATGATTTAAAAAAATAAAAGAATGGAAACATATGGATTGAGTATTCGGTCATGTCACATTCATTTATTTTAATGTTCACAACAACACTGTAGTCTTATGTAATCCCTACAACAACCCTGAGATGCAGATGAGAAAACTGAGGTTCAGCAAGATTAAGTAATTTGGATAAGGTCGCCCAGAGCAGGGGTTTAACCCAGATGTCTGATTGATCGAATACTATTCTTATTGGTCACTGGATTGTCAAAAAATGCAGTCGGTTTTCAAATATCTGAAACTTAAGTTACAAGAAAGAAATTTATTTAAAAGAGAAAAAGGAATCTGAAGAAAGTAAAACCAAAGAATGTCTGACCATAACTAAGAAGCATCATTCTTTCTGTACACCATGCTGCCTCTAAAACACCACAGCATTGTCTACATTTATTTTCTTAACACAACAGAAATCTGTTCTTGTTCACACCATATTCATGATTATTAAGAATACATTGCTAAGCGCCTGAGATCATCAGTATTTTTACGAATCAGAGACTCTTCTTGGCCATTCAGAGCACCTAGTCTAACTTCCCAACTACTGCAAACATGAAAGTTTGCATGTGCAGTGACCAGGGGCAATCCAGATTCTACTTGGCTCCTTTTGGTGACAGAGAACTCATTCTCTCACAGGGAGACAGTATCACTGTTGGATTAACATTGCACATTTTCCTTTTCTTCTCTTTACCATTTCTACCATTTTCATACTCATTCATGCAACAAACCATTTTCCAAGCAGCCATTTTAGTTGAGTGATCATTAATTAATCCAGAGTTGAGAGATCTGAGTCCTTGTGCTGACAAGTCCCTACCTTACTGGGTGACTCAACCAAAACTCCTGAATTCCCTATCCTGTGTTTTAAAATGAGGTGGTTGAATTGAATGATGCTAAGGCAGTCCCCAAGGTCTAATGTTTCAGCAGCTTCCTAGTGCCTCACCATACTACCTGCTCTTCTCTGTTGAGATCTTGTTGGACAATTCTTAGAAACTGAAACAAATATAGTCTACAGGGGGGAATTTTCCCAGGCTTCGCCTATGAACACATCTAAAGAGGGAACAGAGGCCCTGGCATGCATGGTTGTGTATGTGCCTGTTTACCCACTGTTAGTGGTGAGGAATGTGAAGGAAGATTAAACAGCTGTATCCACTAAACCAAAAGAGATGCCTTATTCTCAATTCATTAGTGGGCTCAAGAAATTTTAAGTATTAAGCACATTAATCAAAAAAGCATGGTTAAAAAAAAAAGTATACAGAACCATATTTTAGAGAATCACCATTAATAAAGATTTTTCAGATTTAATGAAGGTACCTTGGGAACTATAACCCTAACAATGACTGGGCTTCTGCAACTTACTCTTTCAATGAGGTGAATTTTAAGATTCTCCATAAACTTTCCCCCCTTACAGAGTTTTGTTTTGTTTTGTTTTGTCTTTTTAACAGCACAACCAGGTGGCATACACTAGTCATATGTTTTTGTATTTTAACATTGTTAAAGCTATAGATTTTCTTTCTTCTTTACAGTGAAAGAAAAGAATTTTATGGACAGTTAT
Source organism: Choloepus didactylus (assembly GCF_015220235.1). NCBI lineage: Eukaryota > Metazoa > Chordata > Mammalia > Pilosa > Megalonychidae > Choloepus > Choloepus didactylus. Next base: position 32,899,131 of record NC_051320.1, on the reverse strand, counting down.
AAAATGCATATTTTAACCCAAAAGTCAATTTTCCCTGGTTAAAATGATTTAGACCTGAGTAAATACTTGCAGAATGCTTTCAGTTTTTATAGCTAGAACACAATGGAACCTATAAACTTTGTCTTTAGAGGTACATGCTACAATGCTTACCATTCAGTAATTATCACATACACATTGCTTTCCCTAGACAAGCAAACATTTAAAAATGATCTGTCAAATGAATATATGCTCTAGTATGTGACCCATGATATGCAGGACGAAAACACCTTCTCTAGGACCGTCAGGGCACCACGACATATTAACCAAGTCAGTCTGCCCAGATTCTTTGATTTTATTTGTTTAGTTTCATATCTCTAGGATGTTAAAGTGGCTAATTATATTAGAGATAAGCTGCTGCCAAAAGATGATCTTAATGTCAAACCCATTTTTAAGTTGTGTGCATATATTCAAAGTGCCTCAAAATGGTAAATATTGTATTAACAATCCTAAACCCCTTAAAAGAGTCGGGGGGGAGGGGTGTGAAGAGCAGCCATGCCTGGACTGAGGATTGTGTGTCAAACATGAAACCATATCAAACTTTCAAGACAACTTGTGAATCTCTGCAACTAGGGAATTAACAGAAAATCAAATCCAGCAAGACTGCAAAGGTACACAATCTTTATGCAAGAAAATAATGCCACTGAGCCCTCATTAAAAGACCATTTCGTCCTTAGCCATCGAAGACTTGAGAGTACACTAAGATCTTGGTTATATCATCAGGGATAACTAAAACAAGTGCCAAGAGAAATTGTGCACTTTTAGTTCTCACATGTGTCCATCTGTTCACATATAAACATATATTCTGCTTTCTGTCTGATTCCCTAAAATCTTGATATCAGAATACCCTGGGCTTTTGCCCATTTCTGAAGAATGCAGACATCACATAAGCTACTATTAACCCATGTGTGATCCACTTCCATGGTGGCTGGAAAACTGCCAGTTACAACACATGGTGCTTGGTTAACAATGTCTTAAAATACAAATGAATTTATTTTTTAAATTAACACATTTTTCTTATGGAAATACTGTAATAAGCCCTTCTGCATGTAAAAGAATAGCCTCCATGTGTTTTTTTTTTTTTTTGTTCTTTCAAGACTTTTTTTCAAGTATATCGTAAAGTTAACCATTAAAGTTTCTGAAACAATCCACAATTTCTTGACAAATTTTAAAAAGGACCCTAGTAAAGAATTTCAGTGACCATATAACAAAGATCAAACACTTTGCTTTACAATATTCTGTACTCAAGAGGCAACCCTTACACTATAATTTATAGGAAAACACTTCTGATTTCCCAAGTTTCCATCTAACCATTTTAATAGCACCTCAGCAACTGAACCACTAAAGTGATGAGGCAAATAGATGTCCTACAATCTAGCAACAAACAATTAGGTTAATATCTGAAGGAATCTTTCAACCCTGCTCAGTGGCAGCCTTCAAGGGATCCTGTGTGGGGACCTCAAACGGAAAGAGCTTGTTTAAAATGCATGCATATAAATAATTATCCACACTGCGTTTGATTTACATATGCACAAAAGAACCAATTCCCACCTTCGAAAGTGTCTCAACACTTTCGGTATTTTAACTGCCCTAATTATTGTTGAAGAAACATCATTAAGAGCCTTGATCACACTGTCAACTGAAAACCAGTTGCAGCCCTAACTAGTGGCAAGGGAAAAACCCTCCTGCACAAGTTTCCAAGAGTCAACATACAGAATTTAGATACTGTTTAAGGATGTTTCTCTAAATGAAATATGCAATACAACTACAAAGCAACAAGAAGACTATATTCAGAACTTTATGAATTAAATCTAAGAAAATAGCTCGGTATCCTTGTCTACCCTACCTTCCCAGTCACAAAGGCTGATAGGCCACTTAAAACACTTAACGTTGCCAAAAGTCAGAATACAAAACTCGTTCCCAAGTGAAGTGTTCCACCAACCAAGACAGCTATTTATAGCCCTTGGGATAAAAGCAAACCACATCTTCTATCGTTACTGAATTGAATATCCACACCATATACTATTGGCCTCTTGTAAAATAACTGTTTTTGCCAGCAAAGTGCTGGGAATTGTTAATACCCAATAGTCAATATTTAACTAGCCTGGCATGTTTCTGAAACTTCTACATACAAACCTCCGTTTATCATCCTCTGGCTGCACCGTTATCATATATTATTAGTTCCCAGTGATGATGAAAACTCAGGGCGTCTTATAATCTTGCTGACATCTGAGCCTCTGCTTGTTTTCTCAAGTTTTGGACAAACATAACTTTAGGGAGAGCACAGTATAGGCATAAAGCAAGAGGAGCCTGCATTTTCATCTTCCTTTCATCTTAGTCTTCAGTCAGCCATTCAGGACCCTATTCAACAGAGCTTTTCATTATGCAAAAAAAAATGCTAATCCTTTTCCGATGCTTTCACACTTGTATAAACCCCCATTCCTTCAACTGAAAAGCAATTATATCAGTTTACCTTTCTGTCAAAAACAGGATTAATATTCCAATAACAGGATCTCTTTTCTTTTCCTATCTTTTTTGCTTTAGGAAACCAGAGATTATTAGTAGGGGCATTCTTAACACAAGAATACATTATTTTAAATATGATTATGTTAACCAGTGGGTGGAAAGGGGAGAATACTAATAAGAAAAAGTCCTTCAGTTACTGCAGAAACACTTTTCTGTGACAGAACTGACCTTCCCTTTGCAGATGCCTGAAGAGAATGAGACGCACTCTGGTCTATTAATCAGAAACAAATTATGAAAGAATGTAGCTGGACTGGTTGACACTATCCCGTCTTGGGAGACTCAGGAAGAGCCTAGTAACCATGTCCTCTTCATGGGTAATGAACAGCCATGGCAAATGGGGCAGAGAAACTACTTATTTGCATATGCAAATTTTCACACAAGGGAAACATGTACAAACAAGTGTCATTGTAAGGTGGATTAGGCAAACAACGCTTTCTTTTTAAGACATTCTGCAGCCAAGAACATTAGTCAGCACAATTAAACCAGTCTCCATGGAGACTAATGAAATTTCACCATGGTATGAGTTAAATTAGATAGCTAGTTATGTGTTTCCATAATCCAACTTGAAATCCATTATTATTGTAGAACAATACAGCAATTGTGTCTAGCTGATCTTTGCCAGCTCAACAAGCTCCTGAGTTGACAATCTGCATATGTTAATATAATTAAGCACTAATTACATGAAACTTGTACATATTCACATACACTTTCCCTGGGCGCTTTTCAGTTTGAACCTTGGCCAAGTCTTTAACCCTTACATCGGTTTTAGAGGGGGGAAAAAACCTGCCTTGTGGGTACAGCCCCAAGGCAGACACAGAAAGGCCTCCTCATTTACAAACACAAAGCTTAACCTGGTTTCTCATATTTCTAGCAACAATGACAGCAAATATTTTGTGAGTGTGCTAGGGACAAGGGATAAGGGAAAAGGGGAGGAGGGATGGATGAGTCTTTAAAGACTCAGACTGGTATCTCCTCACAGGGAAGCAATACGAGAAAGCATTTAAAGAAAACGTTAAGAAAGGATTTGCTCTCATGGACACTGTCCAACCGTGGGAGATGGAAATGGTTTGACAACAGCAAAAAATAGCAAGTAGAAAAGGGAAGAGGAGCCAGCAGTACCTAATGAGCTTTACATAAATATATGCAGAGGCAATTAAGCAATGTTAATTACTATGGCAGCAGTTAATTGAATATAATTAGATATTTTAAGCCACTGAATAAAGCATAGTTAAGATTAATTTTATTGAGATTAATTGTAAATAAGGATAGATTAACTCTGTGTTTTGACAGGCATAAAAAGTACTTCTGCAAATTAAGCAGGAGCGTAGCCACCAGTCCAAAAATCATATATTATTTTAATGTCACACCTCAGAATCATCTCTTCAATAAACATGACTTTTCAAACCCAAACAGACAGGAATCTTGAAGAAAAACAAACAGCTTGCGGAGATTAAAGAGCCTTTTGTCCTTTTTCATGTGCATTTCTTTTAACAGACTAAATTAAGCGAGTCTGGTGTACGTTTTTTAGGAAGGAACATTTCACACTGAATGGAAAAAATGTTCTATCACATATGAAATTCATGCAGCTGTGTGGAACTTGGTCCAGATGGTGTAAGACTATAAAACCCCACTAAATGATAGACAGTGGCCCTTCCCAAGATTAGGTGATAAAGTCACAACCTTATATTTTGATTCCCCCAAATTTCTGCTTTGTGTTATTTCCAATCAAATCATGTATTTGCTTTCATAATTGTGTTTCTCCCAGAGGTTAAAAATCAAGAGTGCCCCTACTAAGTGCTAGGAAATAAAATGTAAAAAGAATGGAAGAAGGCCTCCTCTAACAGATAGCGGCTAAATCATTCAGCCACAAAATGCAATGATAGCTAGGACAACAATGTAGATGACAATACCTGATTACTACTCTCACAGGCAGTAGTTTCTAAAAATGTTTCTCAGGAAAGCATTGCTCACAATGAAAATCTCCCAAACACTTTCACACCAAACTAATTCATGCATACTCTTTAAGAAAATTAACACAGTCCTCAAGAATGCTGAACAAATCACTAATAAGAAAGGAGCTTCAATTGATTTTGAAATAAATCAATAGGTGATTAACATAATATTTTTAAAGCAGCAGAATGTATATATGTACATTACATAAACATATATATTATCTTTTCAATACCTTTTAGCTGTTAATTGAACCAGGGGTTTACACTATGGAGCCTGGCTCTACACTGCCTTACAACTTCTTTAGGATGCCTTTAGTCTCTTGTAACGAAAATCCTAAAATGGTCTGTGAAACAAGACTACGACAAGCCATTCAGCAGTGAAAGATTTTAAATCATCCAGCCTCTTCTAATAGACTTGAGACTTATTGAGGTAGAAACCATAAAAAATGAAGAAGGGAAATTTAATCCCTGAAATATTGATTTGCACATTAATATCATATAGGCAGAGGGCAATTTGGCTTCGTGGAAATGACACATTGTCGACCCTTGGTGAAGTCAGAGCCAATCTAACTGCTGAACATGTCTGAATCTCAAGAGTTATTAAGGGCTTCCCTTCTTGCCTTTATGACTTTTCTTCAGCCTACCAATGCAATCTTAAATGTATTATCTTTAAGAAATAATTGTAAAACCTCAGGGGTTTTCCAGTTAATGGAAGGGAGGCTAAACCACATCAGATTCTGAAATGCAACATTAAACCCTTGCAATCAACAAAACCACCTCAATTCTCATCCATCCAGTGCAGGATCTAATATTGTTATTAGAGATAATCAAATTTCATTGTGTAAATTTAAGCTCATGGTCAGAATGGAAGCAGTAAATTCTGCAATATTAAACAGTGATTTTCTCAGCCTCCTTTATGTTTTCCTTTGCTGGTACAGCATCTTTTAAAATAATCCAACTAGCTCAAAATTAATGAACAGACTTGGGCTCATCTGCTAAAAAACTACAAAAGGTTACAACAGAGCTGTGCATGTTTGCTTCATTTTTAACTTCAAGTGGCAACTTTCACTTCACAGACCCAGAACCCACTAACCCTATCTCACCCCACAGTTGGTGCTATTGCTGTGACTTACACAGCTGGTTTACCTGACCTTCCTTTGTTCCTTGGATACATTTCACTTTTCCAGATTTATGGTATTTCCCCCATATTTCATTGACCCTATCTTCATTGCCATAAAAATGAAAACACTTGAATATATGTTTATTTTTTAACCCAAAAGTAACCAGCTACAGAATACACAGTGAAGCTTTCTCCAACTATGCCATAAATATTAAAAACATTAAAAAAAATAATAACTGTATAAACCTTACGATCCGCACACTGAAGCCAGGTGCAAGAGGTTAAAACAGCTGGCTAGTCATCTTTTATTTTTGTGTGCCTTCCTGCTGATTGAAACCGCAAACCTTGAAAACTATCAGATATTCCCTTAAGGATTTTTTTTTTTTTTAAGAAGAGGAAGGAAAAAAGAAAACCTTCCTTCTCTTTATAAGCTCTTCAGTGGAGAAGAAAAACTCCAAAACACTGTCACAGAAGTAGTGAAATAATCCTGAATATTTCCTGTCTGTTTTATTTAAACCAGCTTTTCCAACAACTTCTATGCACAATTGTTTTTATTCTTCAGTTAGAAAACAGGAAAGAGGAAACAGAAAGAAAGTCTGAGCTTGCTCTGTCATTTTTGCCAGTAAATATAAAGTAAAACAAGTGTTGATGGCACCGAGAGTGTTACATACCCGGGCTGTGTTTTTGCATTGCTCTCAATGGAAGCGATCGATGCCCGTGTCACTGTCGCGTCCCAATCGCAGCCAAGTCTCAGCCTTAATCTAAGCAACGCCCGAAAAGGCAGCGGCAGCCGCAGCCTCTTCCTCACTCTTCCATCCATCCACCCAACTAAAAATATAATACTACATATGAGCTTTAACCACTCCACGTTTACAGGGATCAAGCCACTGAAAATCCAGGAGAACACAATAAAAAAAAAAAAATCCTCCTGTCTCTTGTCCCTCTCTCTCCTCTCTCTTCCTCTCTCCTCTCTCCTCTCTCTCTGTCTCTCCTTTTGCCATCTACATGATCCTTGATTAAACATGGAACAGAGTTAATAAAAAAGGGGGGGGGAAGGAGGACTCAAAGAGAGGAAATGCAACTGTCAGAAAACGGGACGGCCAGATTTCCTGGTGAACCTGCCTCTGTCTGAGTCAGTGTCAATCCACCATCTTCCGCCAGTGAACTTGCCTTTGGGTTTTTGTTTGATTTGGGGAGGGGGTGTTGTTGTTGTTGTTGTGTGTGTTTGTGCTTTTTTTTTTGTTGGAAGGGGGAGGGGGAAAAGTCAGGTGGGGGCCGGAGGTGGGGGCGATAGGGAGAAAGTGTGGGAGTGTGTGAGTGTGTGTTGAGTGTAAGTGTGTATGTGCGTGTGTAGAGGTGGGGGGGGTGTCCGTGTTTGTGATCTGAACCTTTGGTACCTACAAGAGCGAGTCTCACCGAACAGTAGCTAAAACCTCACCAGAATCGCGCGGAAGTGAGGAGTCGCCGCCAAAGGCGCCCGCCGGAGCCTCCTCTCGGGGCCGGACCCCAGTACCAGCAGCCGAAAGGAGCCCCCCGCCCGGATCACAGGTAACAAAAGAAATACAAACCAGCGCCCTGTCTTCTGGAGGGAAGGTGGGGGGCAGGATAGGGAACCCTCTGTAACTTGGGCATCGGCAGAGAAACTTTATGCAATTCCATGAAAAATCTTGTTCTTTTTTTTTTTTTTTTTTTTCCAATTGAAAAGAGCAAAAAGACTAAAATGGGGAGGGCAGAAGTAAAAGGAAGGCTGGACCCGGCGCGTTCCAGCCCCTCTTTCCATAGCCGCTCCCGGCCGGAAGGCGCACTTGATGCCCGGAGAAGGGAATGAGGTGAAGTTCATCTGTAGACATGGAACCCTTTTGGGAAGGTCGAGGAATGAATCAGTTCTCACAGTTACCCACAGCCCCCCAGTACACAGACACACACGCGCGCGCGCGCACACACACACACACACACACACACACACACATCCCTTGCCCTTTGCCAAAATAAATAAATAAAGGACAAGATTCCCGATCCGCGGCTCAGAGCCTTGAGCCCGAGCCGCAGGCATCTGTCTTCTGGTCTAACGCAGACAGACCCAACGGCGAAGGCGCCGCGAGCGAGCTGCCGCCGCCTCCCGGGTCCCTGGCCCCGCGGCCGGGCGATCCCGCCTCCTAACGGACCTGCCTTCCGTTCGCCCGCGCCGGCGCCCGCGCGGCCCGGAGCAGCCCGCCACCGCCCCGCTCCCGCGGGAAGGTGGCTACCTGCAGCCCCGGCCCCAGCCCCGCGCTCGCCCCAGCCTTCTGGACCCCCGCCTCCTCCAGCCCGGCGCGCACGGACCCGCGGCCTCCGCCAGCCCCGCGGACCAAGGGCCCTTCGCGGAACTTGAGAAGGGAAAGCGGGAGGTGGGGGGTGGGGGGGGGAAGGAGCTGGGTAGGAGGAGGAAGAGAAATGAGGCTGAATGGGGTTGGGGGGAGGATAAAGCAGGGAGAGAGAGGGGCTCCAAGCCCCACCGACCAACGTCCAAACTTTCGGAGGATGGGTGCGGAGGAAGAGTCATCCCGACCAGGGGCGCGGGGGCGCGGGCGGAGAGGGGTGAGCGGGGATCCCTGCCAGTGTCCGCGCCGCCACGGAGCTGACAGCTTCCCCAGCCACCAGAAATGCCCCAGGCTCGCGGTGGAGGCAGAACCCCAAAAGACAGGAAAAAAGGAGAAAAAATTGCTCGGCAACCGTGGATGATCCGCCACTTAATCCAAAAGTTAAATCCCGAAAAACGCAGCCCCCCAAAGAAAGTGGAAAATCAGGTCCCTCGGTGCCCCCTCCCTCCCTCAACGGAGCAAATCCTGGAGTCAAAAAAGGGGGAAAAGAGATAGAAAAGGGGGGCAGAGCGGAAGAGAAGGTCGGAATGAGGGGATGTGTGCGGGAGCGAGCGCGAGCGAGCGAGCTAGGGGCAGAGAGGGAGAGAGGCGGAGAGGGAGAGGGAGAGAGAGGGAGCGAAATATCAAAGATTGTGCAAGATCAGGCTGGAAAGATAATCGATACTCGACCTAAATTTAACACAAACTACTCAATAAAAGTTAAAGAAAAAACTTACTTTCCATTTCCCCTGTAGTTCCTACTCGATCTTCGCCTCTTTTTTGTTTTGCTTTTATTTTACTTACAGCTGATCACATCCAAGTAAAACGAGAGGGTTCATTAAAAAAATAAAAAAATAAAAAAAATAATCCTCGAACTTTATTGGGTGAAAATGAAAACGCTGGAGCAGAAAGTGGGGGGCATGGAGCGGTCCTCGGGGGTCCGGGAGGAGTTAAAGCATGTGCCGACCGCGGTCTCGCTGTTTGGTTGTGAAGGGGTTGGGAAAAGGAGGAAAGGAAATGAAAATCCGATATGTCTTTATTCTGCTAATTATTATCGTTTTAGCCCTGTTTAAAAAAATGGCTGATTAAGTTGAGTGCGCATGTCTTTGTGTGTCTATTCCCGATATGCACTCTGGGAATGAGAGAGGAGAGCGAGGGAGAGGGAGAGAGGGGGGGAGAGAGAGGTGTAATTAGTGAGGTGATCAACATTCCCCAGACTGCAAATGACGCGCAGCCCGGACTCGGAGCAGCCCGGGAGCTTCGCGGCTTCCAAGGCTCCCAGCGCTGCGGCGGGAGCCCAAGACGCGGCGACCAGGGAGAGGGCAGGGAATTGGGGACCTCCGGGGTTCGCACCCCACGCGCCCCCGCGCGCGACTCCTAAACTTCATTAGATACACACACACACACATACACACATGCACACATGCATACGCACACAGCAAGGAGGGGGAGAAAATAAAACGTAAATACCGCCAAAGCGGTGCCCTTTAACCGCTGGAGATTTTTTTTTTTTTTAATAAGGCAATGTAATTATTATCCGACCAGAGATTTGTTTGCTAGGAAGCGTTAAACAGAAATATGAGTTGGGGTAATGAAGAGCTTTTCTCTGTCTAGTTTATCCTGCTAAGCACTGGAACTCACTTTAATGGCGAATTGCTGGGGCCAGAGCAAATATGCAGATGTATGTAAATAAAGGATGCCTGGCTGTGGGCAATACCGCTCTGCCCAGCCTATTTCAAAGAAAGAACTGCACTCTGAATCCACAGGCCCACTACTTAAACAGGTATCTTTTGCTTGCACATGCGGGAGAGAAAACCCAAGGCATGGGAGATAGGAAGCGGTTTGTTAAGTCAAAGTAAACTTCCAACTGGGAATAAGTGAAAGTTGCTAGGGTGATGGTGGTGGTACAATTCTAGCCTTTATGTAATATTTTAAAAATATTTTATCAGAATTGTGTAAGTTCAATGTAATAGCTTTAAGAAGACTTAGGGAAAAAAATCTTTCATCTTGTGAGTCTGTTGAATTATCTTTCTTGAAGCACATTATGATGAATTTTAAAACCCCAATACAGATCTCATTAGAATGAAATATACTTGGTATTTTCTGGTGTAAAATTTAAGGTGACTGATTCTCATTTGAAAATCTAATTATCTCTTTCCAATATTACAGATGTGAATATGAGTGACACTTTCATTAAAAGATAATTAACTAAAACTAGGAATAGACATACTTTTAAATACCCCCTACTGAATATGGAGAATGAATATACATATCCATTGCTGCTCAGATAGCATCCTGATTCCTGATACACTGCTACACCACAGAGCAAAAGTAGACACCACCTATGTAAGATTTCAAAAATAGGAATTCTAGAGAGAAGGTGAAACTAACATATCAAACAGTTAAAACCAGGAAATACTTGCAATGTCCAGCTTTCTGGACAGGTGAAGTAGCCTTATCTCCTTTGGAGTTGACAGGCCTTTGAAGATCTGGATAGCCAGTATCTGTTTCGAAACCTTGTCTTAGGCCTCAACCACCAAATCTACCAAATACCAACAGAAAGGTTTATTGCACAAACCCTTGGAACAACACAGGCTGCAAACATGCATCTTCCTGGGCCTGAAATCTCCCATTATCAGAGAATATTTGGAAGGTCTAGGACTGGTGCAAATGGGAATAAAAACCAAATAAAACACCTGGGAGAATAAAAGCGTTGTCCTCAAAAGAGCAGACCTAGGCCCAGATCAGGAAAGCTGGTTGCCTACAGCAGCTGGCTAAGGTTACAATGCAAGTGCAGAGATTTGTAGTGGCGAATGAAACCTAGATATGGTCTTTATTAAAAGAAAAAGGCAAGTCACCACCTCAGGAATCTGGAGTCACTGCATGCACTGGTGTATTAGAAACCAGGGCTACTAAACATTAACAGAAAGAAAATTACCTACCTCTCCAAAGACTCCATTCCATTTCAAGCTTCTTTGGTAAGAAACCCACTCATAGTGAACCACTTTTAAAGATTTTTAAAGTTACTCTTCACATGGCAACTATCACCAGTGTGCTAGCAATGTCTGATTGCACCCCAGTGGGGTTTAACCATGTGCCTTACCTGCACACGGGGGTAAAATTTAAATTCTCTGTAACTTGCAAGTGAAAGAGGTGTTTATGTAGCGTTACTGTTTACTGAAAAACACCCCAGAGAGCAAAAATTCTGGCTTTAAAAAACTCTCTGTGGTGTGTATATGGGGAAGCGGGGGAGGAGAGCTTTTAAAGAGACTGAAGGGAAATGAAGGCAGAGAAACTTTCAGGTTCAAATCAGAAAAGATCAAGCCCTATGCGGGAGAGGGCTCCATGTACAAGCTCAGTGATGGAAAAACCATTTCCTGCGATTGCAGACGGGTAAATGCATATGATGAAGGAAACACCTGAGAACAATAAGTCTGTTTCGGGCTCAGGTGAAGAAAGGGGTCCATTTCTGGCGTGGAAGAATAGGGAAATGATCATTTCATTTCCAAGTTCTCCTTTATTTCTTTTGACTTTTTTCCCCCTGAAACATCATCAATAACATTAATGTCATTAATGTCAAAACACCAAACGTCAAATCAGGAAAATCATTTTTAAAATTTGGTGGCTATTTCTTCTCTACGCTTCCACCCCTCCACCCCCCATCTTTTCTAGGAAAATACTACTCGGTGGCGGTGGTGGGGCGATTATTAAATTCTGTGTAAGAAAACAAAAGGAAAGAGGATTTGTGAGACGGGTGTTCAGTTTTGCATTCCCTTCTGATGTCAAGTATTCCCTCCTAACATTTTTTTTTTTTTTAAAATCATCTCTTTCTCTTCCTCTCCTCTCTCCTAAGAAGAAAAGCTGGAGGTGAGGGTCGAGGGTTAATGGGCTAAGGGGAAGGTGCCGAGGGGGTCTAGCACAAAGTCAAGAGTTTCCTCCAGGGCTGGCCTCGGAGCCAGGCAGCGAGGAGGGCTGTCTGAGGCCAGCGGGGGCAGGGCCTCGTGGGGTGGGCCGGGAGGCGCGGAGCGCGGCGCCGCTGGCAGGGGCGCGGCCAGGCGGAAGAACCCAAGCCCAGCCCGGGGGCTGCTCCTGGGCGCGGACGCGATCCGAGCGGCTCCGCCGGGCTCCGCCGCTGCGCCGCTGCGCCTCTAGCCTGCCTTCTCGGCCCCTAGCGCCGGGAAACCCAGCTGCTCCTCTCAGGTCTCATCAGACCCCTTGCCGTCAACCTTGGACTCTGACCCGCTTCTCCTCCACCCTCTCCCACCATTTTGCTCTCCCCAAACTCTGCGCGAACCCGCCGCCTCCCTCGCAGAAAGTTTGGCTACTTTTTATTTCAAAAAAGTGAAACGAGCAAAGAGGTTTCCCTGCTGCATCACATCAAGAAGTTTCCCTAGAGCCCTTCTGCACTTTCCAGGGCTACCCCAGCCGAGTCAAGTCCACTGGGACCCTGGCACCGAGAGCCCAGTTGGGGATGAATCAAAAAGGGATACCAGGTGGTTAGGTGTTGGGTGTTGGAGCCAAGGAGTAATTAAAGTTGGGACAAAAGGTAATTTCCACTGCTAGACTTTTCCCTCCGCATGTTTTATTTCCCAAATCTATGCCGCGGACACGCCGGGCTTTACAATCGGTTTAATTAAGAGTCTTGAGCTGTCTGCTCCCCGCCTCCGCCGCCCTACCCTCACCAGTTCACGAATGAATACCCCACCTCCCTCTCCCCCGCGTGCCTTCAGCTCAAGGCCAGACCCAGCCCAAGGGGAAAAGGTTCCCAGTCTTTTGACCGCGCTTCCGGGGCTATAGATGAGCTCAGTTTGAAATGAGGTCTTACAAGATTTCAGCGTTTGGAAGCCTTCATCTCACCACAGACACTTTCAGATCCTCGCCCCCCCTCCTCCTTCCCTCTTTTTGTTGGGGCTTCTCCACCCGGGGGCTATTTAACAAAGTCAGTGTGTTAACTAACATTTTTGTTTAACTCAGCTTACTCTTTCAAAACACACTTAAAACTGATACCAGTGTCTGTTATTTTGTGTGAGTGTGTGTGTGTGTGTGCGCGGGTGGGGGTGGGGTGGAAAGGGGTATGAATGTGAGGGGGGAACGTGAAGTTAACAGTGAATGGAAAAGTGCAGGGCTGATTTGGAACGGTGTCACAAGCACATTATATTTACAGTGAAGTAATTCGAGTGTGGGAAAAGTCAAATCTCATTGCTATGAGAAAAGTACATTTTCTTGAGAACTAACAAAATGAAAAAGAAATGAAATTTAAAACGTGACCTAACATCCAGAATGGACACTCTCTTTGATGGTGAGAGTGAGCTAAATGAATGAAATTCAAAAGGGAAGGCATCTTGAGTGTGTATGTATGTGTGTAGTATTTGTGGAAAGTTAAACGGTTTGTTCACTGATCTCTTCCCCTCGCCCCAATCTTTCTCTTATCTCCTTTGTTGCCTTTTTTGCTGTTGCTGTTGTTTAATCATAAAACTCGCTCCTCTGCTATCCCCAGGTCTCTGTCTCTGTACTTCCATATCCCTGTATCCCTGTGTATTTTTCTCTTCCTAGAGTATAGTCCATTTCTGGCTTTTACTCCAGAGTAAATCCATTTTAGTCGTATTTCCCTGTAGGTTCTGACCTGGCTTCTTCCTTCCTTTCTTTCTTTTTGTTGGTGGGGTCATTAGGTAAAGTTAGACACAGGTAAGGAAATGAGTGAGGAAGGGGGAGAGGGATTATAGAGGGTCTGAGGAAGGAAGAATTAAGGGAAGGGAGAAGGGAAAGGGTGAAGAGAGAAGAGAAAAGTCAGACACCCTCTGGCCTTTCAGAGGTCAGAGCTCAGATACTGCTGTGACCTCCTTTCCCTCCAGGCAACCAGCTGAATGTTTATAAACAAAATCCAGCGGAACTCTTTCCAAACAATAGCAGTTCACTAACTTCACAAGCACTTCCACAGCTCTTATGCAAATCAGTGAGGTCCCCTTATCAGACACCCCCCCTCCACACACAGATACACCCACACCACCCAAACACAGGATCACACTCACACCCTCCTCAAATATACATGAAGATATTTCCAGCAAGAGTATCCAGCGGAAATTTTACATTCCATCTGGGGAAGAGCTATAAGAGACAATAATCCAGATGGGAAAAAATAATAACAGTGATTTCATTGACCAGAAGATAAAGTGATTTAAAAAAAAAACAAACAAAAAAAAAAAAACAAAAAAAAAAAAACTAAAGCCATCTATATCTAGGCAATGAAATGCTGTGTAGACTATATACTAAACTCTAGCCACCAAATAGAATTATTTTAAAACAGGACATTGCATTCATCTAAACATCCACATTTCCAAGACAAAAGTGCAGATTTTTACAGTTGAAGAAAAGTCGCCACCTTTGTATGCAGCATCCCTAAATATTAGACACAAAAGCACCATTAAATCCTATAGCAAACAAACAACACATCTGATCAAAGTTACAAAATGTATAATTAAATCCATCTTTAATTACAAATGGCAGCTAGCAAAAAGTAAATGAATCAAAGATTTTGAAACAAAATGTGGTTTGCCAAGGTACAGAAATCAGAGCTCTATGTTAAATTGTAACTGAAACTCCATTTCAGGAATTAATTACAAAAGAGACCAAAAACGGTGAAAGCAAAAAAAGAGAAAATGAAATAAAAGATTTTCAAACTTTTGCTTTAAAAAGATTATCAGTGAAAGTCTAAGAGAAAAAGGTTAAAGAAAATATACCTCAGAGCAAAAAGATCATCTCCTTTTCTTCTTTGTCTATCAGTCCCCTGTTAAAGCATATGGAAAATGTTTTCAAAATGCCCAGATTTGGCACATTGTCATTGCAAAGAGAGCAGCGCAGTGATGCTGTTAGAGAAAATGGGAAATAAATTCAGGATTGGGTGCTGCCTCCTTCAATGCGGATTTATCTAACTTTAATTTAATATTCCGCAATCACTGAATGATCGCATATAATTCACCAAGATTTTAAAGGGCTTTATTTAAATACCTTGAGCAACAAGAGAATGAAATTTAAACCATTTCAGCCATTGCTTATATTTTTTGTTTATTTTCCTATTAGAAGAGCTTTAGGTGGCTATTTCTAATAATAAAAGGGAAAACGATGAAGGTTTGGTTTTTTTTAAAGGGAGAATGTTAAAGGAAAGCATTAGCTTTATTAAAATCATTTTGAACATAAAATCAAAAAGCACAAAATGGTTGTTTGTAAAACACTAAACCTTTAATCGATTTTATTGGCATTGCGATCGATTAGATAAACGGAAATCTATAGCAAACATCAAAGCATTTTAAACATTTTCTTTATCGCATTTATAAACAAAACTTTTCTTTTCAGCAGAAAAAAATGATTATCAAACGACTAACAGGAAATTCTTCAGATATCAAATTACGATAATAAAATTATTTCCACATGGGAAGGGATAATGACAATGATGATAGTAATTACAATAATGAATAATTCAACAACCCTTTGACATGTATAGAAAAACCTCGTGCAGAAACCTCTATTGAAGGGGGGGCTACTTTAAAATAAATTCTTTCTCTCTTTTTTGAAGGATTGTTTTCAGAGGCACCTCAAGGGAAGCAGTTTAGGTGTGGCTGCCAGACTAGTGTTAATTTCCCTGCTGTTTATAACGAGCCAATTTCTTTACTGGCGTTTTCCTTCCAAATTCAGTTACTTCTTATTAGCAAAAATTAACATGCAAATAAGAACCAGCTCTATCGGGTTTACAAACTTGTGTCTGCACCTATCTTCTACTTATTCTAAGAGATGATTCCCAAATTACGGAGGGGGCGAGGACTAGCCACCCCAAATCTGAACGTGTGACCACGTAGTCGATCTTTTAGGGGATTTGGAGATAGGAAAACTCCTCTCCAGAGAAATGCAGCCACCAGAACTTACAGCGGTCCAGCTGCGGCAAGAGGAAGTGTTGCTCTAACGGGTATTGTGTTTATTTGTTAAAGAAAATCAATGCAAGTGGCTCTAAAGAAGTCAGTGAGGCGTGGGTTTGGGACCCGCGGTGAATCGTGACTCCCGCAGGCTGGGCAAGCTGCTCTGCTCCTCAGTGCCAGAAAAGTCCCTGCGTCGCCCTGAGTCTGGGCGCGGACTGCGCGGCACCTGGCTTCCAGCTCGCTGGTCTTGCCCCGCGTTGCTTTCGTCGACTGCCTCAGTCTCTTTAATCCTACTCCTCTACTCTCGGTCCTAGCCAGTTGGTCTTGACGCCTTCCAGTTGACTGTGCTTGCCTTCCCACGCCCTCCCGCAGCAGCACACACCTTTCCCCCCCTCCTTTTCTCTTACTGACTCTAGGCGTCTTCTCCTTCCTTTGCGCTACAGGTCTGAACTTCTGTACTTCTTTTCCTTCTATTGGGATCTCACTCTTCTGAATCGCTAAATCTCTTCGGTAAATAGCCGAGTATTTTTCTTTCCCCGCTCCTCCCCCATTTTTCTCCCCTGCAATTTATTTAGCACCGGGTCTTCTTACTCTCGCACTTCTGTCCTCTCCTCTAGACATTCCAGAGCGTTCTCATCACACCAGAATGCACTTTTTTTTTTCCTCCTTTTTCCTCCTCCTCCTACTCCCCTTGTGGATTTGGGAGTGAGGGGGAATTTCGGGTTGAACTCCCAGGAGTTTTATTCTATTCTTTTAACAGCTTTACTTTCCCTTTTCTTCTTTGCGTAACCTTCACCTACCTACTAATTTATAACAGAAGCGGGTTCTTTCCCTTTCATTTCCAGTTTACAGTTTCCGTCTGGGGTTGTGCATTGCACATGCACTCTCTGGCTCCCCCTCCCCCCCGCCCTACTACCCCCGCCGGCCACCGATCCAAGCCACTATTTCATCTGCTCGGTTGCAGTCTAATTGTACTTTCTCCTTTCGGAATAAGTTCGTTTCCTTGATTTAAAGTTCTCTGTATAGCGCCTCTTTATTTGTCAAATAACTTCGTTGCTCAAATGAGGGGTCCAGATGTGTGTGTGTGTAGGAGGGGAGTGTATCACCCACCTTGGGTCTCTTTTAACGCCCATTTACTCTCAAGTGCCATCACCCACCCTGGTAATGTCTTTTGTGGATAACAACGAATTCTGGAAGATTTTCCCCCTCAGACCGCGCAGATTGCTCATGAATTATTCCCGAGCGGTCTCAGTCCCCTCACTTGGATCTTCCCGCTTTAAGTGGTCACCTTTTCAAACTTCCACTCTCTCTTCTCCTTCTCTTACTGGCAGCCCTGGCTTCGGGTCGGGAGCGCAGTTCTAAAGACCTCGTCCCAGTCCTCTTCCCTCTTGTTTCTAGCTGCTGCAGCTGCCGCTGAAATTCGCTGTGGCCGCTGCCTCTTCCCGCTTTAATCCCAGACCTCCAGTCATTGGGCAGCTCCTCAGAGGCAAGAAGTCAACACCATGGCAACCCGACAAGCCTATCAGATCACCGCTGGCCTGACAGCCGCAACAATGCAGGCAGGCGTGGGCTGGGCGGAAGAGCAGAGTGGCCACTCGCTCAGGTACACAGTCTGGGAGTGGACAGCAGCTGCCAGCCTCCAAGCTCTGGCTACACATATGTGCACCACCCAGTTCGTGCTCTCACCCTGTGACCCCTAGTAGGCTCTGGAGGAAGAGGAAGTAGAGGAGGAGGAGGGGAGATGCATGTTATCATTGGAAGAGCTGGGAATGAGAGTTTCAAGTTAAAAGGAATCCAGGTCCTAGAAACTGTAAACTAAAGATGCCTTGTGCCCCAGTCACAATAACCTCAGAACCAATTTAAGGGGGTGTGCGCAAAGGTGTGGGCTTTTTTCTTTGCCAATCTATCACTCGTTTGAGCAACATTAAGACAACACTCTGTTCTTGAGTCTCAAAAACGATAAAGGAAAACGTTGCATTTTAAACTTTTATGCAATGTTAGAGTCTGCAAAATAAGGCTCAACATTAGTTTGAGTAATGTTAACTGACTTCTTTGGAGATGACCTAAACTTTACCTGAAATCGTCTTTGCCTCATTCTTTCATAAAATTTTGTGTTTTGTGTGTACAGTTGTGTTCTAGATGTTGAACGGTAAAAAGAAGAAATGTGTAACTAGGAAATGTGCACATTCCTCTTGGGCCTACTCCACCTCTGTATTTTCTCAATTTCCTGGAGAAACTCCATATTAGGCAGATGGAGGAAGCAGAAATTTCATTTATGTTTTAGAGCATCATGCTAATTACCATGAGATAGACTGGAATTGCAGTTTTCCTTTTGAAATTCTAAAAGAAAAATTGGGGGGGAGGAGGGATACAATATATTATTTATTAACTTATAATTTCATTGTGAAACTTTGGTTAATATTTGTACAAGAATATTGAATGCTATAATTGGCCATATGCCCCCCCTTACCTCAACTTTGATGTCTAAACTTCAGAATGCAAGCTTAACTGCTGAAGTTATATAGGACAGAAAAAGGAACACATTCAATAATGCAGTTAATGTATCATATTGAGGAAACCATGTGTGAATCCGAAAATCTACACTTAAGTCCACTCCACATAAATACAGTTCATTAAATAAATAATTTTTATATTGATTGAACTTTTTTTTAATGAAGAGGCTCTCAGTGGATGAGCATTCAAATTATACTTGGCAGCATAAAATACTAGAGAATTCAGAAAGGCTTCTTAAAAACAGCAATTGCAATATTAAGCAGAGTAGGATAAAGAGCCAAGTTTTGTGGCTCTAAAAAGTTCAATGAAATCTTGAACTTCATTTTACCTTTTCTATATTTCATTGTCAATGGATTCCAGTATTATGATAGCATGTTTCTAAAATGTAATTTATTACAGACCAAAGACAGGTAGAATAACTGGCAATGGAAAAACAGGTCATGATATACTAGAGAAAAAATCTGGGGGTGTAATACGACTTTCCCTGCACTGAGGCTTTAATGACATTCTGGTAATATTTTCTTATTCTGTGCCACTCTGCAGTTGCTCAGTGAAGATCCACCAGGCACCTAGAGCTGAAATTTGGTTCTAGTTTAAATGGTTACTCCAATGCCGAGTTATTGATATCCTTACATTTTTTCAATAATTCTCATTACATTTGACATATGCTGAGTGTGTACAGTGGGAAATGTAAGAAGAAACATAATACCAGAATTTTAAATTAAAATGCTTAAACTTAACCTGTTATCTCCCAGAACCAACCATCTAAATTTAAAAGGTTTCTACTGAGCAGTTAAAAGAAGTGTACAAAAATCTTTCAGTACATTTTGGCTTCAGAAAAAATAAAGGAACACAGGAAATTTGATAACATTTAAAATTTTACTGCTTCATTCAGTGGTATAATCTCAGTTACTGGAAAAGTACAAATACTTTGGGACCTATATTTCTATTTGTGTATGTGTGTTATGTATGCTAGTTAAGGACATACATAGATACTGTCAATCAAAAGTTCATTTATATGTAATATCACTAATTTTAAAAAACTAAAATGAGATGAAATTAATAAATACATTACATTCAAACCAAAAGATTACAAATATCTAGATATTTTAATAGATCCTTTGAATTTTTGGATATTGTTAAGTTTTTCTTCATTATAAACTTGCCATTTATGGATGATTGAAAAATTAAAAAAGTTATTTCATAAATAATACAGATATTTATTTTTAAAATAATAAATCAATTTCAGTGTTTACCTTCAAAAATACCCTCATAGGTTATATGCTGTATGACCATATGTTTAAATACAGATTTATGTACATGCCACACACATGTTGCTAGTAAACTCTACATTCAAATCTCTGCATTTAAAGCTATTTTCTATAGCTTTTGTGTTTTCCCGTGCAGAAACTGTTTGAAAGAGGGACTCTCTCATTTTTAGCTAATGAATAAGACAGTGGAATTAAATGTTGTTTAAATGCTAAATTAAAAAAAAAATGAATGGAAGAATGCCTGGTTCGTTTTCAACAGGATGGATCCTGTCTCTATAGACTTCCTTCTTGACCTTACCTGAGTGTAAGTACTTTAACTTAAAGTATGAGATGCACCTAGAGGGGTAATACATTGAGCTTAATAGGAAGACAGTTAATAACCTTTTTTCATCCTCATGCACTATCAATCATGGCTGTCACCAGTCTGCTGAATCAAAGCAAAAGTGTTCTTCACAGATGACTGATTAGAGACGCAAAATCACAAGATCCATCTTCATGGTCACTTTTATTATAGTCATTTTTAAACTGACAGCAACCTGCTCAGTTTCAGCACACTGGGCATCACAAATAGTGTCACTCAGTGCAGCTAAGCATGAGAAGAGGTTGGTTGGATTATACTTAAAAATAATTAGGCCCTCAACCCTTTGTGAAGCCAAGAAAAAGGTATTCCTCCCTCCACCCCCCACCTCCATAACTTGCTTTATTCCATTGTATCATTAACTTGCCATTCTGAAGGGAGGCAATGCAGAGTATAGTTTTATCCTTGTTAATTATCTAGGATTATGAAATGAGTATGTCCACTTGAGAGTTCACAGATAACTTTTGCCTACTACTTTTTGGTAACTTCATTGATTAACAACAACTTTGCTACCTCATAGTTCAAATAGAATTCTTTTTATGCAGGCTTTTAAAGGCTTCAGGAATCCTGGTAGTCAGATATTATTAAATGATACTACAAGGTGCTCTTTTCTGAGGAAGGCTTTTAATGACATCATTCGAATGCTGTAGCACTGGTATTACTGAGGTTATAATTATGTAAGTCATTAATCTTAAAGTAGGTTAAGATATTAACTATTAGGTAGTTATGTAAATTCTTAATATATAATCTTTTATTACTTCATTTTCTTCCCCAAAGTGTTGAAATAATGGCAAATTTGTTAAACCAAAAAGTAGATATACATTTTAAAAAAACACTTTAAACTAGGGGATTTGAAACAGTTATGTCTAAATCAAATGATAAGAAAATTTGTCTTTACTTGGAGTCTTGATGTTTATGCTAAAAAAATGACCCATCAGGTGTCATGATATTTTCACACATACTTTTAGAATACTTTATAAAACTAAAAGGTTATTAATGACGAAATTACATATTCACATGGGAAAACATTTTTAATGGAAAACCTTCAAAATATGTTGTGATTATCAGGCCTATTTTATAGGGCTTTTATTTCATATTTCAGAAAAGAAAATCCAATTGGAGTTAAGTTTTCAATTGTAATTTTAACCAAAGCACCTTCTTTTAAATCTCCATACAGTTATCTTTTCCTTTCATCCCAAATGTTCACTTTCTTGTGATAGGCCACACACACACACACACACACACACACACAAACACACACACAGAGAAAGAGAAAGGGAGGGGAGAGAGAAAAATTATCACGAATATTTCTTTACATAACATAATACTTTCACACTCATTTTCAAACAAGTTAATATCCTACCTTTAATACTTCTCTCTTTAGAGCTACCAATTCTTTTCCTCCTCTACAAACATTCACACGCACACACACATACATATATACCTTTATTCTAAATTATGAGAATCTTTTCTTCTCTGCACAAAATATATAGACAACATAAAAATATATATTAATGATATAGCTGTGTATTCCACAGATGTTAACGTCTGCATAAATGTACTCACTATGGATATGAAGGTTAATATTAATTCCCTTATATATTGTACTCTGCTTATACATATTTTTCTATAAACTGATGGAAATAAAATAATTATGAAATAAAGGCTAATTATCTAATTTGATTTTTATTTTGAGTTAAACAAAATTATCTTTGATTTTGGATAGATGTATGTGTTAGTGGATATTTTAAAAATTTTCCACTTTATTAAAAATAATAACATTTACTGATATATTGTTAAATATGAAAAATTAGGTTTAAATGAAATTCTTACATATTTTTAAAAGCTACATATTTACATGTATGCAATGCAATAAGCACCATAACGTGTTCATTTTCAGTTTAATGATGAAAGCATGATTTCTCCTGACAAAATGTCACGTGTGTGCATGTGTATTTCAGTTTGGATACATTGAATTTACATTTTTAAAAAGGATAATACTTCATAGAATTAAATATTATTACTTTTAAAGTTAATTTCTGGTCTAGAATACTTTTTCTAACTAGATTTTACTGGTCAGAATATATATGGAAAAGAGATTTATTTGAAATTTTGGGACTCAGTATAGCATTTTTATGCATTAATGCAATGAAATGATATGCCTGCTTCTTGGCCTCATATTAGTAATCTATGCAGGCAGTCACTATAGATCTTTAATATGCACCATTGATATGAACATTCTTAAGGTTTATAAGAAATATAGGTCAGAATAATCAGACTTTCCTCTATAGGTGGGTCTTAATATACTGAGAAAAAAAAACAATTTTTCTTTATATTTTGAAAATTTAATCAAAACAAAACAATTTCTTTTAAAACTACAGTTTCTTTTAAAAGATATTATAGAACATAATTGTTTGGGAATTTTGTATTTTAATGTAATTTGAAACCAGCATCCATTTACATTTATAGCATTATTGTTAATTTGGAAATACTTATTTTTTAAAAAAAATCAGTATCTTTATTTCCCTGAAATATTTACCTGGTTATTTTGTTGCTGTTAGTTTAAAAAATCTGTCTTCATTTGCTTGCATTGTTTGTGTTTTGATTTTTGTTTCAGGAATGTTCTTATGTTTCAGTCAATATATAAAGTATTTGGTTTTATTTAATGTAAGAATAACATATGATAAATTAGGATGAAACCCTTGCAATTTAATTGATAGAGATGCACTTAATATAAAAATACATGTATGCATATTAATAAAATAATTTTTAAACTAGAAAAGCCAAATAATGTTTGCATATTCCAGTTTGGTCTGTAATTGATATTTGTGCATTACGTGTATTATGTACATATATATATACATAATTACATTTAAATACTATCATATTTAGATTATTGACTTCTTTGAAATGGTAAAATGCTGTTACACACAGATATTACAATTATTCTTGCCACATCTGTGTTTATGTAGTCTGAATATGCAGTTATGGCATTTCTCTCTTTCCTAGGATACATTTTCCCCTTGGTACAGAAATTGTTCTTTGTTGAATCTTTGTGAAAAAAAAAAAAAGGCTGTTATATGAGTGTCAGTTTGCAATAAATGTGTGAAAAGACTTACGGTCAGGATTAGACTGGTCATCTCTTAGGGTGTCTTTCCTACCTGGGCTTCAGAGCCCCAGCTCCCAACTAGTGATATTTAAAGAAAAAAGAGAAGGAAGAAAAGGTCATTTAAAAATCACCTTTACCGTTTTATAGTCAAAGGGTAAAATTTTGAGATATTTACAATAATTTGTTATATGATTCTATTTTTAGTTCTTTTCCTAGATCAGTTTTCAAAATGCTATTATTTACTATTTACTATTGTAAATATTGTCATTTTGTTTAACTCTTGATTTTTACTTAAAATGTGAGATATACAACCTTTAAAAATCTCCCAAATTGAAGTTATTATTTTCTCTACCATTCATATGCCCCAAATCTTTTTGCTGTTCAGCCACTGAAGCTAGTGGGTGCATCTTATAACAGACTATTTTAATTAGTATGCTTATTTATACCTATTTCGGTTTACAAAGAAATATGCAAATAGACGTAAAGACAATTTTTCATAATATTCTCTAAGATGTTAGTTATGTTCTCAAGTAAAAAATTTAGTATACTATGATATAAAGATCCCCTTTTTGATAGCTAAAGCTTTTACATGTAAACCTTCACTTATGTATTACACAACCACTGAAGAATTTTAATGTGTTGCAGTTCATTTTGCAATATTTGCACAAACATTCAGAGTAGTATTATGTTGCTTAGTTATTTCATTATATTATATTTCACATTTAGATTTTCATTGAATTTTCCTGTTTTCAACATTTAGAGATCATCTCATTAACTATCATAAACTAGTACTTTAAGGAGGGGCAATTCTGAAATGTAAACATTCCTTCTAGAGTTTTACAGCATTGCCATGGAAGAGAATGAGGAGACTAGCATTACTTTCCCCCAAACATTTCCCTGTTATGATTATAAGAAAAGATCAGATGCTGTGGCAATTTTTTTCATATGCGATCTTTCTTCAGAATTATTTCCAAAGTCAACTGTCCTTAGAGCTTATTTTCATCTCCAAAAAGCATTAAGTTTGCTTCTTTGTAAAATATTTCCTCATAACATATCTTAGTTTAATTCACTTTTAGCAAAAGAAACACCCTGGCTCAATCTGGAGACCTCCTTCCAACATAATTTAGCTGGACCTTTTCTTAGTAAAGGTTTTCTGGTTTTCATTTTCACTTCATATTCTCAAATAAAAGATCCTTTGTTGTCTACCATTTGATTGGACTTAATGAAAAACACTCCATTTTAACTTAACAGTATTTCCTTTTGAATTTATTATATTTAAGAACACTGTCAAAAATCAAACATTTAGTCTCAGGTTTTTATATTTCAAAACATCACATGGCTCAGTGAGGTGATGTAAAAAGGATACTGAAAAGATTTCAAAAAGAAAAGCAAAAGCGAAAAAAAAACCCAGCTTCATTTTAATATGAAACTAAATACTATGGCTAATGCGCAGATTGGGAATGGCAGCTGACTGTAAAGACTAACATGTGACAGGGTGCCAACAGCGGAATTGTGTGGTATTGACTAAATGAGGTTCACTGATTTGTATTGAGGCTAATATCTTCTTTAAACAATTCCGTGTAAATTGTGCGTATAAAGTCATTGGAAGCTATTTCTCAGGACAGCCTCGCTGGCTAGCTACCTGCTGGAGTGAGGAAGATAATCAATAGGAAGAAATAGAGCTGAGCATGAGCCTGGGAAGCTTCAGAGCAGTTAATGCTGATAAAAGTAGATGCTGTCAATATTTGGGAATAGCACAACTCTAAGATAATAGACAAAAGAGAAGTGCATATGTTGCAGGGTGTTCAAACGGGGCAAAATTAACACCTAACTGGCAGATGATGCCCTAGGCTGCAAAAGACATTACAGGTATTATTAAATTATTATTACAGGTACTGTTAAATTTCTACTGAAAAAGGTACCAAACTTTTATCCGTAGTTAAATACCCATTTCCGTTTCGACGATTAGTAGGTTTCTGCTGATCATTAACATTGGAGAGACTTTGCAATATTTGGCAGATATAGTTTTAAATGTGTTATACCATGTGTGTCATTAAGAAATTGTTTCTTAAAAATTCTCTAAGGTACTTCCAAGGCATAAAATAATAAAATACCATAAAGAGGCTACAATGAAAATGGCCTGTCAGTCAAAGGGTGAGGCCAAGGTATAAACAAACCTAATTGTCTTTGCATATACTAGTGATTATAGCAGATACCTTATTTTTTAAAGGTAGTAGTCTTACTGGAAGTGAGGTAATGGTATATTTTTACTAACTTAATACTGAAAATCAGTTTTCCTCTTGCTGTCAGGCGATGAAATTTTGTTCTTCTGTGCTGATCTTTCTGTTGATGTATTATGACATAGTCTGTCAACATGAACAGATATGTGAAAGGAGACTGGGTGACGGAAACATACAACCTGGATACAGCGCTTCTTGAATTTTAAGCATGGTATCATGTTTGGGTAGAACAAGTGAGATTGTGCTTGCTTTAAAATGCTGTTATTTTTATACCTTTTTAGCTCAAGCAAAACAGGTGGACTATGACAAGGCTCTAAAGCTGAATGAGTGAGCCAAATCTACAACACATATTTCAAAATACATTTCATAAAGTAAATTCACATCCCATTTTAAAAAAACACACCACCATTTGTGAAATATAAAAGTTCTGGACAAAGAGAAGAAATCAATTCATGCACATGTGATTATTAAACAGAGCCATTTTCTCCCAAATTAAACAATTCCACAACTGTTACATGCTTTTATTGTCACAGATGTTTTTATTGTTTGGTGTTAGATATCTGGATTATATCAAGCACATGATTCTGAGGTTTGGTAAAAGCGAAGTTGATAGCTTTATTTAAGGCTGAGCTAAGAAATGTTATTATAAAGGCAAGTATATTTATCTAAAATGTTACATTATAAACATTATTTTTGCCTATGAGAAATAGAGAAATGAATAAAGTGTATCCTTGCTTTTCATTTTATGGTTTTATCTTGGGAAAAACTATTTATTTTAAAAATATTTTTTTAACCTTTAGCAAACCACACATTGGGGTTATAAACTAAAATAATTCCATATTCCAAATAAATCACCTTTTTAAGCTTCCCTACAAATAAAAAAAATTGCTTTCAAAATTTGGTAGTGTGTTGTTATACATCCCACATTTTCATCTTAAATACAGAAACATAAGAGATCCTTAGTCATTATTGAATTCTAGAGAAGACTTCATTTCAAATAAAGTATGAATTTTGATTTAGTGACACAGAAAAAAATCTTTTAAGATCTATACTTCAACTAATTTGTTAATCTTGTGCCACTTGCAGCATTTGTCACACATATAGACCAGGAAATTGGCTCCATCTCATTCTAGCTCTGTATTGAATTAAAAACCTCTACTGCAAAAAAGAGCATGATGTGGGGAAAGAATAAATTTAGTTCTTTCTTTAGTAATGCACATATATTTCCATACATTTCACATCCTAGGGGAGCCTATGAATGCATTCAATAAATACAAAACTATAAAGTATAATTCCAGAAAGGGGGAAGGCTTTTAATTTTTTTTCTGGTTTTAATATACCATTTTAATTTTGAAGACCAACAATTAAATATTTTAATACAATTTTTTCTATATTTTTAAGCAAAGAGAGCTTCTGTATCAAAAATAAATCTAAAATAATGACCCTTAGTTGCTCCTTCCACTTGGATAATGTTAGCAGGTTTAGATCAAAGCAAATTAAATATCAGCATTAGAAAATTGAGAAAAATGTTTATATGTCATTTGAATCTAGGTTTGTATTTAATTCACCAAAGTCCACCCTGGTTAATTTCATAGACATTGTATGCAAACCACTAGGCATATATATTAAAATGAATACCTATCCCTACTTCATATTTCTAGGCTAACAGAAAATGGGGCTTCCAATAAAGTATGATAATAAAGGCAAGGCTTTTAAGCATGATTGGTGCATTTCTATTAAGATTTTGCTAAAATGAAATATGCCCACAGGTGAAAGAGATTACTAACTCTACTAGGGACTTACTGTATGTGTAGTTCACCATACTTTAAAGTATTTGCATCTGTGACTGTGTTCTGAGGAAGCAGTGCTGTGTGGTAGATTTATGATGGCCTCATGGAAACAGACCTAGCAAAGATTATGGCATACTTGTTTAGAAAAACGGTGGACTGAAGGTTCCTGATTTACACTGGCATATATCTAGATGAAACCATAGTTTGCAAATTGCCTTGAGGAGTCATCTTTTATTAAGTGTTTGATAGATACTGAAATGTACATATCTATTTTAAAACATATCAAGAATGCTGATAATATATTTGTAAGGATTCTGTTACACATTTTCAGGCTAAAAACATTTTTATTTATATATTTACATTTCCTACCTTAACAATTAAAACCTAGTAAAAATAATGACATGTTGAGAAATATGTTTCATAATATTTCAAAACTAATTGTTAATATTAAAAAAATTTGAAAATTTTCACAATAAATCTCCTTATTAAGAGGTTCAATGTCTGTAAATTTTTTTTTACATTTATATTGTTATTTAAAGATGAAGAAATAAATCTTAAATGACTGCTTGTAAATTGGTTAACTTAAAACTTATCACTCCCACGGTGGCTTCCTTTTAAAAATGGTTAATCACATGCTCTTCATTTAAGGATCTGGCTGTTCTCCCTATTTTCTAAGACCAATGAAAATACTACCTGGCTAAATTCAGGTCTGAAATTGTAAGCAAATGTGCTTATAGACTTTTTCCTATGGGAAGGTCTTATCTCTGTATTAATCAGAGATGACAGAATGCATGACACAAACTTGTAATCATTCTGCTATGCATTTCTAATTCCTGTTGCTATCATTTCTTGCTATCCCTCTTTTTATATATATATATATATAGTCCATGGTGTTTTTATTCATATTTAGGAGAACCACAAATTGTTTTCCCAAATCCCACAAACCAATTTATAGACATTGATTTAATCTGAGAAATAAATATTTGGGAAAAGATGAGGGTATTATACAATTAAGTAACACAGCTTCAAAATGGCTAGAACTAACCCTCTTAAAAATCCTCATTCTGTTGGTTGGCTTATCCTTGTATTTTACAGCTTAGGAGTTTGGATGCTTAATGCTGGTATTGTGTAAAATAGGTGTTTCTGGAAGTCACATTTATGAATTATTGTGTGCCTCAACTGCTTCAGGACATAAAATTTCTCTAACAGACAGCAGCTGACAGATTGGGAGAATCTGACTCAAAGTGTCAGATAACTTTTAAACTTAACGTAAGTTTTGAAGGTATCTTTTGGGTCTCTTTTCTTAGGGATTCAGTAAAAGCAAATGGAATGTGTATTAACCACTTACTTCCACTATTAGCCTAACCTCTTCATCACAACCCAGGATACATTTCCATTGTAGTTATTATCTTCCCCTTCCTTAGAGAGTTGCAGTGAAGGGACCCAATTGGGACATTTAGCATTAAACAAATAAAACAGTTCATTTATTAGGAGTTTTGGGGGAAAATGCCAAAATGGTAAGATTGACTTATTTTTCTAGGAAATGAGTACCGTGAGGTTTTAGCCACAGTTTTAGTCATGGCTGACAGTTGGGAAGCAAAGACAATGTTTATTCAGTGCTCAACATGTGCTATTTACATGACCACATTCATCGTCATAGCTCCCCTGGGAGGTAGGTACTATTATTAGCCCCATTTTACAGATGAAGGAAATCAAGGCACAGAGTGGTTAAATAACTTACCTGGGGTCATAGAGCAGGTTAGAACTAGAGTCAGGCACCTTATGCTGCTTCCCTAAGAGTAATTAGCAAAGACTGATCTTTTTTTTGAATCCAAGGGAGTAAAATCATATTCTATATCAATGGAGGAGAAATCGCCCACTGTCCCCCCTAGCTAAAAATTGGGGTAAATAAGCTTGGCCAAAGTCTGCTGACTTTGTCTGGATATTCAGTTTTGAAAAAGAATAAATGTAACTTGAGCTGATATACAGCCCAGTACAGATTTGAGAACACTGGGTGTGGCAGATTTAATCTTTGGCTTTTTTTCATACTATGGTATCTACTCCTCCAGAATGCTCAGTGACATGAAACTACCTATGAGTTTGTAACAGATGGACAAATTTAGTAAAATCCCAGTCTTCCACATGAAAGTATCTGTTTTGAATTACATGTTTCTGTAACATTAATAGGAATTATTGATAGTGTTATCCTTTCCAAGACTCTGAATTCTGTAGTTGTGATTGTTGCATTTATATGCCATTGTATGAGATCAAGTATAAACTTATGATACTATGTTAGAATATATCATTTTTTTAACTCCATGGATAGGATTCAGTGCACAGCCTTCTATACGCTCATCAGTGATTGCTTTTTATTATTTCTGTTGCATTGTTTTTTGGCTTTTCCTCTATTTTTTAAATTCAGTTTTATTGAGAAACATTCACACACCATACAACCATCCATGGTGCACAATCAGCCGCTCACAGCACCATCCCATAGCTGCGCATTAGTCACCCCAATCCATTCCTGAACACCTTCCCCACACCAGAAAGAATCAGAACCAGAACAAAAAACAAAAATAAAAAAAAGAACACCCAGATCACCCCACTCCCACCCCATCCCTCATCCAGGTTTTGTCCCCATCTTTCCACTAATCCATCTATACACTGGACAAAGGGAGTGCGATCCACAGGGCCCTGACAATCACACTGTCACCCCTTGTAAGCCACACCGCCACACTATCATCTTCAAGAGTCAAGGCCACTGGGCTGGAGCCTGGCAGCCTCAGGTATTCACCTCCAGCCATTCCAACACATTAAAACCTAAACAGTGTCACCCATACAGCGAGCAAGAACATCCAGCAGAGTGACCCCTCGACTCCACTCGAAATCTCTCAGCCACTGAAGCTTTACCTCACTTCACTTTGCATCTCCCTCTTGGTCAAGAAGACACTCCCAGTCCCACGATGCCAGGTCCAGACTCATCCCTGGGAGTCACATTCTGTTACATTCACTTTTATTCAAAAAGACTTGCAGTAAGAATTGCTTGTTTTATGTGCTCATAGGAGTTGCAGGTTATGTGTAAGTTGGCCATAGCCAACAAGCCAAATCCTATTATATACTGTTGAGGTAATATGCGCATTTTGCTTCATTAAGATATTACGGAATTTACTTATGTGTAGAAAATGCTTCACAAATTCCAGGTGCTCAATAAATGTTTATCAAATAAATAAATACATACTTTGATTAAAACCTGATTTAGAGGAGCCACCCGTCACTGAGTCCAACATTGGTCATTCAGGTTTGTTAAGTTAAAAATAACTTTGGTGTTTTTTTCCCCCTAGGCTGCCATGAAGATAAGGATATAGGCAACTGCAGTTTGCTAGCATCTATAATGGAGAAAACAGGTCAGAAAGCCATGCAAGTATTATTAAGCAAATAATAGAATAAAGTACATAAGAGTAGAAGCATTGAAGTCAGTGGAATGAGGGCTCGAATTCTAGCTCCAGTTAACATGGTGCTGTGACCCCGAGCCAGTTACTAAACTCTTCAGACCTCAAGTTTCTTTTCTATAAAATGAGGTTGATAATAATGAGGAGGATATTTACCTCTAGAAATGGTTTTTGGATCTTCTGTGAAATAGCATAACACAATAAATATTACCTATCATTATTAATTTATAGTAGATTTTGATGGCTCTAAGTATATTTTGGTTTGCTCTTTGTGAAGTTCTACTTTAGCATGTTAAACTAATAAATGATATTTTCAAATGAAAAAGTGTTTTGTTTTGAGCATTCTCTTAAAAATCGAAGTACACTCAACTCTGAGAGGAAAATTGTTAAAAACAGGTAACTAGTTCAGAATATTATGATTATATAAGCTTGTTGGATTTATAAACATCAAACTTCTACAATCTTGTTTCTATATATGGAAGCAATGTTATATGAACAAAATTTTAAAGTAAATAGTATTCTCTTTTCATAAAGGGCATGGGTTCAAAATTTTTTAACTGTATGCTGTGATTACAATGGTGAACAAAATACTACTGTTGTCTTCAAAATACTTACACTCCATTGGAAAATTTAGTGACCAAAATTAGGAATTAAGAGCACTCAAGGAAAAATGAATTCCATAAAACCAATTTGGAAGTATAAAATCAGGCATTTAATTTTTATTGTGGACTACTGAGAATGTCATATATTTTTTCAAACATTTTAGGCTTTGCATCTGTCACTATAATATATGTTTGTATCTGTGTACATATGTGTGTGCATGAACTGAGAAAACAAAATAAAAAAAGGCCTCTTTTATCCAGATCTCATTGCCTTGTGTATAAGAAGAGAGTGTTTTTCTTTCTCATCCTTAAGTGAAGATACCATTTCCCTGAAGGAACAATTATATACATGCATAAACTGACATGCAAGGCTTGTATAATGCAGTCATGTAAATAATGAAGTAGTTTATAAATAGCAAAATCTACTCAACAGAAGAAGTAATATTTATGATGTTTTCTGCATTCTTTCTTTCTTTAAGTTTTCTGCTTTCAAAGACTGCTGGGCAGTGCAAGTGTGATATGTAATTTTATAAAAGAAAGGTAAAAATATTTCCTTTTAATATTGACAGGAATAATAACAAATATTCCTTCTCTCCCTTGTTCTTCGACTTGGGTGACTTGTGCCCTCGTGTGTGCCCTTTCTGTTGACAGTTACATGCAAGGTATAGATGCTTTGACAGACTGTGTGCACAGTCCAAATAAGCCATGATATTCAGAATTATTTGGGCAGTGGCAAAACGTAGCTGTGTTAGGCAAAGTATAGCCATCCTGCTGGACACTTAGATGAAAAGTACAAAAGGAGAAAGAATGAGCATTCCTAAATCTACCATATTTCATTTGTGAATGAAATGAATTAGATGAAAAACGAATTTAGACTTTACATCTAACTTGACATTGTACATCATCACTCCTGATAGAGACAAAAAAAATCATACCAGATTATTATTGTTGAAATAAAACCCAATTCTCATGGTCTATAAACTGTATTTGGTAAATTTTTTTTAATCTTCGAGAGGTGTATTAGGTATTATTTTCTATTCTAATTTGAGATTAATGATAAAAGTGTGCCTGACTGCCGTCTGTTTTCACAGGTGTCATCTTATGGAAATGCTGGTTCTTGAGCTTAACTCTGATGTTCTGTATGCCAAGCAAATAGGAGCTGAATAAATCTATGGTGCTGACTTTCTCACATTGAACTGTTGCTCTCTGAATGTAACCTCATGATAGAATTAAAATGGTATGTTTTCCAAATCTTTTGAAAATTGTTTGTTCCTAATCCATAAAGCCAATATAAAAGTATATCTGCATAATACTAACAAGAGAAAGGAAAAAAAAAACTGGAAGAAAAAAAGATGGAAAAAATGAACAAAGTTTTGTTGATCTTATTTAGTTTTTTCTTTAGCAGATTTTACTCAACCAGATTATTAAAATATCCCAGCTGTTCAAAGGGTGCATGAAAGAGATAAACACTGTAGAACTGGAGGTTCAGAGCATAGAAAAACCAAAAGAAATCATATATATTAAATGAGAGTGAGATGACCATCTCCCTATTGTAAAGTAACAGGCAAAGTGTCTTAGAAGAGCTAAATCGTGAGCTGTAATTTGATGGAGAGATATTGTATCATAAGCCTATTTCCATCTTACTGCAGAGTTTTTACTAATTTGTATGGATAGATGTATTCTACTTTAACTATTGTACTGTTAAACTTTTAGATTATTCTAAACTTTTTGCTATTACAGAGTGCATTATTATTTAAATAGTGAAAAATGGGAGATAACCTAAATGTCCAATAATAAAGAAATGATGAAATAAATCATGGCACAGATATACAACACATGATTATATACCACTAAAATTATTTTTGCCAATAAATTTAAATGGTTTATAATTGCTTGGGAGTATATTAGATGAAAAAGTAAAGAAAAAAAAACTATCATAAACACATACCTTAAAACATTATATGCAAAAAAATATATAAAATTTAGTATATGTAGAAAAAGATCAAGAAAAAATATTATAATAACTTTGTGCTTAATTCTGGATGGTGGAATTATTGATGATTACTACTTTCCTTTTTTATTTCCCATATTGGTAATACTGAGTCTAAATAAAAGAAATAAATTATTTACCTAATATAATAAGTATATAAAATGCCTCATTGATGTTTTAATTTGCATTTCTTTGACTGGTAAAGAGCATGATTATTTTTATTTTCATGTTTCCTAATTCATTTCCTTTCATCTGAATTGTATAAATGTTCTTTGTCTAGATTGCTTAGTTATTTTGTTCCTTTGTAAGAATTCTTTATATATCAACATTTGCTGTAAATATTCTCCTTTGCCTGTATTATTAAAATTTTATTTTACATTGTTTATTTTTCAACATTTTAAATTTGTCAATATTTTTGTGACTTTGTCTATAATTTCACATTTGAAAAGTTTTTAGCCCTACAGTGTTCAGTAAATATAAAAATTTTTTATAGTTTTGCAAATTTTTTTGACTAATTTCCTTGTAGGTTTTAACTAAACACTTTCAATTAGCATTAAGAAGTTAGCATTGTAGGTTCATTTTATTGACCTACAAAACATTTTTTCAAATGCTAATAAATGGCCCCAATACCATTTATTCACATATATTATGATGCGTTCTTTAATTATATATCTGATATCTATACACACACACACACAAGGACATATATATTTATATTGATATAAGATATGTGCATAGAAATTTTTTTTTAATTTTTTACTTTTTCTTGGTTTATATGACTGTCTGTAAGTCAGTACCACACTACTTTAATAACATTGCTTTTAATAAGTAATTTTAATATTTGATTTGGTAGTGCAGGCTCATTACACCCTTTTAATACATTTTTAAATGTTATTGCCTCTTTCCTTTTCTCAATTAATTTTACTAGCACTTTCTATTTTCCTTTAAGAAAACAATCCAGTTGGGGTTACTTTACATTGAGAATTACAGTAAATGTAAAAATTGATTACTCTAAATAATTATGAACAACTTATTAGTTTATTTGAACCCAACTGAATGTTCTGCCTACTTCTTATCCCTGCATAGTATCAATGGAGACATAATTCCTGAAACTTCTATATCCTCCCTTTTTCTCTCATAAGGCTCTGGAAACAACAGCCCTCCAGAGACGTACCAAAACATATCTTCTCTGTGTTGGTAAAGGTTAGTAATGAATGTTTCCACAACTCATGGGAGTAGTTCCCCACAACATTAAAATATTCAGCCAGTTAAAGATTACTCAGGTTAACAAATATCTTGAGGAGTGGATGTTTGTCATTTTCACCTCATGGCAAATTATGACATCAGATTTCACAACACCTGACATGTCAAAATGTGAATATTGGTGGGGGTGGGGGTGGGAAGGAATAGTTAATTCTGGGTCACAAGCCAGTTGTGGGAAAAGTAGATCTAGTCAGGGTAGTAAATTTAGGACTTTGAATAGTAATAGGGAAGCAGAGTGTCTGTGCAGAAAAGCCTGTGGAAAGTTTGTTAGCAAGCAAGCTTTGTCGCAATTTTGTGATGCTCCCTGGTATTTGTAAGGCAGATGTTTATGTTTGAGCCAGGGTATCACCTCATGCCTTGCTTTCCAATTTACTTTTTATTCCAGTTAAGATCCCCCAAATCCACTGCCCTATACCTTAGGCTATCTCATCAGACGCAGGTTTATTAGTATCTTTCTCCATACCATCTGTTACACCACACATATACTTTGTCTCAGGCGCTGGGTGGCATGTTTCATGTTTTACTGATATTATTTTATTTACAACCCCCACCCCAGCAGACCTGAAGAGAGCATGCTACTCTGGAATCCCTCCTAACTTTACTAACCCTCCTGCGCCACATAATCCTCATAACTAGCACTTATGCTGTATATGGACAACTTTCCAGATGATCTCCACAGCCCCAGTTGACTCCAGAACCTACATGCTTTCATTAGATTCCACCTGCTGATACTACTACTTAACAGACTAGGTGAGCTTTATTTAAAAGGGTATTCTCTCCATGGTCAGTATCTGGATCTAGGTCAGTTGTCTCCAATCCTTATCTCCCCAGGCCTGTAACTAGTCTGCAATCAATCAATCACTCAATCTGTTGGTCTATTCATCCATTCATCTATTCTGGATGTTTATTTAGTATGTTGCTCAAGGATATGCAGAAGGAATTCTAATTCTAATGCGTTCAAAAACCTATAAGAAGACTTAAGGAAAGCTAGAATGTTCTGGAGGCAGTCCTTGAATTCAGTGTTGATATTCACATAGAAAACTGTGATCTCTTACTAGTGTGTCGTAATCAGAGATTCCTGGCCAAAACAATAGCTAGAAAGGTGCATGTCTGTTGTTCTTATGTTCCTATGTGCTTAGCTTGTTACAGTTTCAATATATAACAATGTGCTGTAGCTCTTAATAAATAACCATTGGTGGATGTTACCAAGGAGAAGCTAGTTACAAGCGAGTAGGAGAAAACCAAATGGTAATATAAAGAGTACTAGATTTTGGGCAGGAGACCATCATTTCATTTTTTTTTCTGTTCCATATATTACCTGAGTGTCTGGGCAAGTGTATTAGACCTTCTGACTCTTTGTTCCTTTATGCCTAAAATATGGATTGTATTATCAAATTATTCCTAAGATTAAAAAATATGTATGGAAGAGACTTCATGAATTCTTGCACACAAAAGGAGATTTTATCTAGCAGGAAACAGATGGCATATTAAATGGAACAGTTGAGATTTTGTGAAGAATTTATTTACAGGTGTGGGCAGGGTTAAGAGAAACCAACAAGGAGGGAACTGTTACCATGTATAAGCCAGAAGGAGCAAGGGGGTGGGGGGCAAGGAATTACCGAACTCAGAGGAGAAAGAGTCCTACTTGTAGTAAAGGGCCACCAGAAGGCAGCTGTGGCCTTAAGTAGAGTAAGAAGCCACTGCAAACTTTTACCTCATGCCAGGCCCATGAGACAAACCCTATCATAAGACAGAGGGATGGAAACCTGATTGATGCAGACTATAAAGGCCAGTTTCTTGTGGCAGTGAGAGTGTAGGAAAGGACAGAAATTGGTGGGGTAAAAAGACTATCCAGAAGAATGCTCAAAAATATTTGTTGAATAAATAAACATTTGATTCTGAATTCCTAAATAATTCTGAGGACAAAGCAGTAGACCATGAACTATGAGCTTGATGGCAAAATGGAGAAAAAAAATAGTTGATGGAAGAAGTTGGTTAGGGAAGAACACTAATTTGTTAAGGACTGAAGACAATGGATAAATTGAAAAGCAATGAGAAGAATATTGGAAAAGAAAAGAGAGGCACTGTGATAATAGTAAAAAAACAATTGTGTACCTTAAAATGTATCCTATACGATATTATACTATACAATGACATACTCTAATGTATTATACTAGTTACCCTTTATTGACACTTGTAAAAGGTGTTTGGATCATAAAACTTTAAAATAACTCAAAATACAATGTTCTGAGGAGGCAGGGCAAGATGGCGGCATAGAGAGGTGTGGAATTTAGCTAGTCCTCTAGAGCAACTGGTAAATAGCCAGGAATAACTAGTAAATAGTCTGGAACAACTGTTTGGTGACATTTGTTGCTGGACACACATCGTACACCAGCCTGAATGGGTGGAATGGCTGAGATCACAGCATAGAACTGTAAGTAAAGCTCCCCAAACTGTGGAGCTGGCACCCCTTCCCCACTGGCACAGTAGGCTAAGTTGTCACACTTCCCTGTGGAAAAAAAGAAGCAGGCTACCTGGAACCAGGGAAAGTAACTCAACCAAGCTCCAACTGTCATTTTAGTTAACAAATCTAGACTATTGAATACAAGCTACAAGCACAGATAAACCCATAGCAAGCAGGAAGGAACCCTGAGGTCTCTCCCGGCAGAGAGGAGGTGGGGCTGATGGAAAAAAAAATAAAAACAGAGGCTTTTGGAGATGGATGAGCTCAGAATACTGGAAAATGGCTGTGTCCCCAAAAAAGGGGCACAGAGAACCGGGTACCAACACCAGTTGACTGGCGAGACTCGGGGGCTGGGGACTGGCTCTGAAAAGGGGATTTTTCTCTTTTTCCTTTTTTTCCCCCCCATTCCAAGTAGCTCATTAGAGAAAGCATCAGGCATTTTCAATTGTCAGCACTGACCTAGGCAAGGGTGGAATTAAAAGAGTCAGAGAGACAAAGGAGGAATTCAAGTGCAGGAGACAACTCACTAAAGGGTGCATCTTCCCTAAGAAAAGGGGGGAGGGTTCCAGCTCAAGTGGCTGCCCTCCCTCAGAGAATTCAGACCCCAGGGCCTGGGGGTGGGGGTGGGGGAACCAGAAACAACTTAAGTTTGGCTTCTGACATCTTTGGTCCTTGGCCAGGACAGGGTCTGCTGAGAATTAAAGGGCCTGCAGGTCTTTACACCAGTGGGGAGCTGCGGGCTGACAAGTGCCACCTGCTGGAAAGGATAAGAAAGCACAGAGTTGAGAGGCCTCACAGGAAAGTCTGACAACCTGCAGGGTGTCATCCTTAGGGGAACGCCATGCTGATTACTCCTTCCTCCTGAGACCTGGGCTTGTCTGGTCTGGTAAAATCTGATTAGGGTAATCAAAGAAACCAGATGCCTAAACAACAAAAAATTACAAGTCACATTAGGGAAAACAAAGATACGGCCTAGTCAAAGGAACAAACTAACACTTCAAATGAGATACAGGACTTGAAACAACTAATTAAAGATCTTCAAACAAATATGCCAAATCAATGCAAAAATCAAATCAATAATTTGAGGGAAGATATGGCAAAAGAGATGAAGGATATAAAGAAGACATGGGGCAAACGTAAGGAAGAACTCAAAAGTTTGAAAAAAACAATTGGCAGAACTTATGGGAATGAAAGGCATAATACAAGAGATGAAAAACACAATGGAGACATACAACAGCAGATTAGAAGAGGCAGAAGTAAGGATTCATGAACTGGAGCACAGGACATCTGAAATCCTACACCAAAAAGAATAGATAGGAAAAAGAATGGAAAAATAGGAGCAGTGTCTCAGGGAACTGAATGACAACATAAAGTGCATAAGTATACGTGTCATGGGTGTCCCAGAAAGAGAAAAGAAGGGAAAAGGGGCAGAAACAATAATGTAGGAAATAGTCACTGAAAAATTTCCATCTCTTACTAAAGTCATAACATTACAGACCCAAGAAGTGCAGCGTACCCCAAACAGAATAAAAATAAATAATAATAAAAAAAAACAGATCCAAATAGAGCAACTCCACGACACTTAAACATTAGATTATCAAATGTCAAAGACAAAGAGAGAATTCTGAAAGCAGCAAGAGAAAAGCGACCCATCACATACAAGGGAAGCTCAATAAGACTGTGTGGATTTCTCACCAGAAACCACGGAGGCAAGAAGGCAGTGGTATGATATATTTAAGATACTGAAAGAGAAAAGTTGCCAACCAAGAATTCTATATCCAGCAAAAGTGTCCTTCAAATATGAGGGAGAGTTTAAAATATTATCAGACAAATAGACACTGAGAGAGTTTGTGAACAAGATATCTGCCTCTAATAGGAATACTAAAGGGAGCATTATAGGCAGATAGCAAAAGACAGGAGAGAGAGGTTTGGAGCACAATACTGGGTGATGGTAGCACAATACTGTAATTACACTGAACAAAGATGACTGTGAGTATGGCTGAAAGAGGAAGGTTAGGGGCCTGTGGGACACCAGAAGGAAAGATAGAAGATAAGTTCATAAGTTCATTTTTCATAATTTCATCAAAATTAGGGCCATCAGAAATTAGCATATAAGGCAAGTGATACTACTAATATAAATTCTAAAATGATAATATTTTGAGACCTAAATTCAGTTTTACATGGTGCAGTATTCAAATGACGTAGATATTTATGCTGTGAAATATAAGTTGTGTTAGCTCGGTTTTCTAGAATGGTTCCCAAATTAAGGAAGCTTATCTTTCACTAGAAGTTGTAACTAACTGATAGCAGGCAAATGAGTTAACATTTTGTCATGTACGCTCTTTTAAAACAAAAGTTAAAGTAATTATAAAAATTTTGAGAATTGTTCAGAGAAAATCACCAGGAAGAAAAATAAGAAAGAATTTAACTATCATAAAGGAGTGCTGCAAACCCTTATTTCAAAAGACTTAGGCCACCTGCCGTTTATTGGGCAGAAAAACAAAAACAAAAACAATATCTTTTTTCCAATAGCAATGTGTTTAAGAAAGTACTATTTCATTATTTTCTGTGAATAGTGTCATGATATCAGTTTTTATAAAGCATGACAAAAGCATTCAGAATGTCTTCCTGAGAAATGTGTCTATTTGTTTTATCCAGGTTAATATTCTTATTAGATAGGAATGATGTACTTCATGCTTATAATCAAATTGGCTAAATTAAGTGATCCATGAATACATTTGAATTATCTTTAAGTATGAGGATTACACAAAAGTGGAATCATGAAATAATATGTCATGGGTCATGGAATCTCTGATTTTATTCTGCCTAAAGGGGCTGTGTTTACAGAAAAATGTGAATTTTCACGGACTAGTACATCTTAAAAAAATAAAGGTTCTGCTTTCCCAATATTAGAAATCACAAGTAACCAAATTTTACAAAAGCACAGTTCCTCAACATTAAAGTTTGTTGTTATTTAAAGGAAGTGTGGGCAAGCTCTATTTGTCACTCATGTGTCATGTCCTTCATTTATTTATTTATTTTTACCATTACCAAATGTAGCTCTCCTGTTGCACACTAACTCTGGCATCAATTTTAGATATCAATAGGGTAAATATTTTCAGAGCAGTATCATAAAGAATGATTAGCAGGAAGTGCAGTTCCTGGAAGAAAATGGAGGTGGGGAGGGAAAACAAATATGCTTTGAAACAACAAAACAAACTGACAGACATTTTCCTGTCCCTCTGATTCATCACAGGTAGCCCTCAAAAGTTTTTCATTGAGAGAAAATTCTTGTTGATGAAATTTTTGGTTAAAGGAACAATTATGGTGCATTTTGATTTCTACTCAAGTCTCATCCGATTTGGAGGTTCAAATAGTTCAACGGGGCTGAGTCAACTGAAGTCCACTAGAAGGCTTCCTAATAGGGGAATTCTTTGATAGAGAGATACATGTGGATCCATTATAAATTGAATGAAGTCCTAGTAGATTTTGATAAGTTTATATATCTGAAGAGAAATAAAAAATTATAATCTGATGATGACTCCTACAATCATTTATGAATTATTTACCCCTACAAGGTAATGCAAATATGATCATACTGAGTGATTTCACTGATTGATTTAACCTACAAGCTCTAATCAAACTCACATTCTTCCTTGCCTCACAGAATTTTTTTCTATCTTCCTGATGTAAATTAATCCCAGTGTTTTGTGGTGGTGGTTTGGGGTGGGCAGGGTGGAGATGTTTTATTTGTCCTTGGAAACAAAATATATGTTTTTGTTTTTTTGTTTGACTCGGACAGCATCTTCTACGTGGATGACAAAGATAATGATCTAACTTGTGAACATGAGCAAGTGTTTCCTAATTGTCCATTCGGCTGGTACTTTCAGAATTTTTCCAACTTTGTGTTTTTGATCACATAAGCAAATTAAAAATTTAAATACAATTAGGAGAGGAATTGTAGAGCAGCCACGTGCTTAATATGGTGGTCTCACAGTTTCAACATATATAGATATTTAGAGATAAGTAGAATAGAGGAACTGAGAAAGAAATTTTCTATAAGCTAATGAGATTAACAAGAACAGGGGCAAAGAATAGGGAGCTGTGTTTGTAGTACTTTGGTGACAAAAGCATTATCAACCAAAATTGGACAAGTACAATGGAAAGAAGAGAAATAGAACCTGAAACACATACAAAAAAGTCTCTGTATACTAACCTTAAAGATGTTGGTGAACATCTTAGGTTCTAAAAATAATCCAAATATAAGATCAACATTTGAAAGACTTTTTTAGAGATTAAATATTTTTAGTTAGTTTCTGCTGTTTATGTGTTTGTCATAATGGGACAATACTTGCATTCTATTTAGAAAATCAACCAACTAAGATATCATTTGTCTTGTGCTCTTTTGAATTTATTCATAGCAAAAAAAAAAAACCCATCATATTTATATGACTCATATGCAAATTAAATACATTCATCTATGTGGTCTGCTGATGGGAAATAGAATCAGATAATTCACTTCTAATCCATTAAGCAAAAGAAAAATCAGTTGTGATTCCAAGAAGAGATAAACCAAACTGGTAAGGAAATATTTGTTTTATAATTTTCAGAAAGAATTATCAATAGCATACTGTAAAAAGTGTCAAATGCCAGAACATATTCTTTTTTTAATTTAACAATATCATAGCTGGCACATGAAGGACCACATTCATATTTGAGAAGGATGCAATTGCATGAATATTTAAATTTCCTTCTGCATACATAAAAAGTTATACATACATAAAAAATTAAGTTCAGGTGTAATTTTTGAAGAATTGCCTTTTATATTTTGGTAGTAAGGTGTCAACTTCTTGAAGATCAAAATAGTTCGCCTTATGCTTCCATGTGCTTTCTTGAACTTGATCATGGTAGCCAAAATGGTTGGTCTTATTTTATGTGCATAGCCTTAATTCACATGTTTTATGTTTATTTTAATTTTTAAACTCAAATTCTAAATCTAAAAGTATGTGCCAATTTGAGAAGATTTTTTTCTATTTGCTTCTTACATATGCTATCAAATTTGTTTTCCTGGTACTAGAATATCTTGTGACAGGGTGACATTGAATATGCATATTGTTGTTTGAATAAATATTTGATATGGGGATTGGTCAATGGGATTGAGAAAAAATCAGCCACTGGAGTTAGATTAAAACTAATTTAGGAGAAAGGTGCTACTTCCATTTGCTTGTGTCTATCAATGACAAAGTGAAATCTAAAGTCTTTCAAACATCTGGATGCAAAATGAAAATGTCAATCCTACCCTCAGATGTTTCTAAATGGTTGTAAGTTAGACATTATAGATAAAGCTTCTATATGCGTCCTCACGAAAGATTTACCTTGGATGGCAAATCTAGAAACTCAGCAATGCTGAATATGAGTATAAGGGCACAAACACACAGTGCTATTTAGAATTTCTACATTTAATTTATAAAGGCCTTTAATGTTGTGGGGCTGGTAATCAAGATTATAAACATAGAAGTCCTTTATTTTTAACTTGGGAACAAAGATTTCTGTAAACTGATATTCAGGAGAGAGATAGTACCTATAAGAGGAGGAATAACATATATTGTTTAGCATGTGTGTTCGACACTCAGGTTTATTGATATGTTCTGCCTTTTATAAGATGAATACTATGACAAATGACAGAGAAGAGATTGCACGTCACTATCTCTGTTCTATCTATGTACTGCCAGTGGGCAAAGATTTCTAATTTCATACATCATTTACAACTTCCTACAGTAATTTTACACAGTTCACATCCTCGGTACAAGGCACAGCAATTATCTATACATATATATATGCATGCAGGCATACTGAAGAAGAAAACCATGCAGTTCTTTAGAGTTCCAGAGTTCACATATTCCAACCAATAGAAGTTGGGTAATAGCTAGTAAGTGATCCAATTAATAAAAAAATGTTTCTCTCTTAATTGATGCCCCATCATGTACCCTGAAACAGGCTGCTTCTGGAGGTCTTCCTTTACAGTACTGTTTGTAGTAGGCAAATATTATTTTCAGTTTTTTCAACTACTTTTTTTATTCCAAAAACTACATTAGGAGAAAAAAGGAATCATATTCCTTTTCTAACCACTTTTACTCTTCTGCTTACTATTGAATTCTGGAATGAGTAAAAAAACTAAAGTATACTGCTTTTCAACTTTAAGTGTTAATAAACATTAAAGTTTAATTGCATTGGGCTATTTTGGATTTTCTGAAATTAATCCAGATTGCCATAGTTTCCCTACTTATTCAGTAAATATAGTACAGATAACATTTTGATTGATTTTAAATAGCTAAATTTATCTATAATTCATAACCTCCAGAAATAAACTCTGAACTATTTCATGTATTACAATGATTTATAGTTAAGTTTTAAATTTTCATTTTTTTTCAACTTTCAGTATTTGCATATTCTGGCTTTCATGATATGTAGTTAGAATAATGATTGATAACTACTAGCTCCATCCTAAATACAGAAAGGAGTGCTTAGTGCTTCAGATTCAGCAAACACTTAATGAGACCCACTAGCTATTTATTAATGAATTAATAGCCTATCTCTTAAAAATTGTTTTTGATGTAGTGACCTGGTGTACTCCTACTCCTCCACAACCATTTCTTGAGATTCTTTCCTTTCTTTTGGGAAATAATTGCTTCAAACTTCTTTTTATTAATCTTTACTTGGAATTAAAGGTGCATCAGGCAACATGATGCATCTAAACTATGTATAGAAGTTATGGTTTCTACTAGGACAAGATAGTTACAAATAACTGAAATGTCCTCTGTCTATGACACTTTCAGTTATTAAGTTTTGATAAAAGCAAAAGAAATTAGAGGTCTGTGTTCATTAGTTAAACTCAAGAGATGGGAATTCCATTGCTTTTCTCTCATGGACCACTTTGTTGTCCTTGGGTCAGTCTTTCTCTGTGTTTTAATATCTCCATCTATAATATGAATTAAACTGGGTGATTAAAAAATTAATATAGATGAGATCTGTTACATTTATTAGCCATGACAGCAGAAATGTTATATGTCTAGAAACCAAACAATTGGGCATTTCTTTTGAGGCCATAAATGAGGTACCACATTTTAAAACTGAGATTCTGTTTTAGGGGCTACTGTATTTAACTTCATCTGCCTATCATTTTAGTAAAGTTACAGTCAATGACAAAATGATAACTACAGCAACTGTTATATTCTATCTTAATTTTATGGAGAGTTTCATTTTTTAAAGTAGGCCAGCATTTTCAGTGCACACTCAAATTCACGTATCTGTTTTTTATAATTGCTTGTTTTTTGAAGATTTTTTTACTAGGCAATATAGAATATCTGAAAAACATAGGAATAAAGTATGTAAATGTTTGTATGTGCATGTATAGTATCTATTACATATAATATCCACTCAAGTGTGATTTAAAGTTCTTCATGTAGTCAAAAGCAGTTCCTATATGTATGGAAATGACTATT
This sequence comes from Choloepus didactylus, assembly GCF_015220235.1. Taxonomy (NCBI): domain Eukaryota; kingdom Metazoa; phylum Chordata; class Mammalia; order Pilosa; family Megalonychidae; genus Choloepus; species Choloepus didactylus. The sequence goes on along the minus strand of NC_051320.1, from coordinate 32,854,699 downwards.
AGAAAGCTTCAATGATGAATTCTTCAAAACATTGACTTGAAAGTAATAGAAAGAGTCATAATAGCATGATACATATATCATATGAAGAAGAGTCACATTAGCAAATTTCTGGAGGCTAATTCATTTCTTCTTTTACTGATATTGAGATTCAGATCAAAGCTACTTTCATGTGCAACCCTCACCTACCCTCAATTCCTCCATGCACAGACAGATGAGGGATGCTGACAAGCAATATAAATTAGACCAAATAACTTATAATAATATTAATATCATAATCAGGTCTCATTTCTTCCTTACTGGCATTACTGTAAAGATATTTTATCATTCATCTCCATACAGTCCTAATACTATAAAAAGTAACCAAATCTTAACTAGCTAAACCTCACTTAATTTGGCGATAATTAAATTCAGTATCAGATTCTTGCCATAGTAAGGCTGACCACATGTATTAATTTTATATTGCTGCATAACAAATTATCATACACTTAGCAGCTCAAAGCCACATTTTATGCAACAGTTTCTCTGGGTCAGCAGTCTGAGTACAGCTTAGGTGCATCCTCAGCAAAGCTGTAGTTAAGGTGTTTCAGGTGTTGACCAGGGTTGTAGTCTCATCTGAATGCTCCACCAGGGAAAGACCCACTTCCAAGCTCACCTAGGTTGCTGCTAAAATTAATTTCCTTGTGGTTATAGGAACCACTGTCTCATTTCCTTGCTGGCTGTTAGCTGGAGGCCTTTGCAGGCTATTGGTTAGAAGCTCCCCTCAGTTGGTAGGGGCCTCCCAGGGTGCCTTGCCACATGGGCTTTCCAACATGGCTGCTTGCTACATTAAAACCAGCAAGTAAGAGAGGGAGAAAGAGAGAGGGATATTCCAGCAAAAGGGGGGCTATGATCATATGTAATGCAATCACATAATTCATCACATACATGCAATTGCATATATCCCAACACCTTTGCTGTTTTCTATTGGTTAAAAGCAAGTCACAGGTCCCATATACACTTAAGGGAAGGGGATCACAAAATGGCATAGATATTAGGAGGTGGGGATCATGGAGACACCTTAAAATTCTGTTCACGATACTACCTAAAGCTAAAAACCAGGTATGAACATTTACTCACAAATAAATACGTAAATAAAATTTAAAATAGCAAAACATTTTTCAAATATTATTGCCTGGAAATTAGGAAATCTAACATTGCTATTAGCAAGCTCAATGACACCCAGTAACCTGGATCACCTAGCTGAAACTCAGTTACCACATCTGAAAATAAAGTGGATTGGACTAGAATGATTGCTAAAATCATTTTCAACTCTAGGCTTCACAAGACTTAAGATATTCAGAATAAATAGAATTATCCAGTTGACTACCTGTTTTACTTTTTATCCTAGATATTTACCCAGGAGTTTAAATCTTCCTAAATTGCTTAAGTAAAAAAGGCTAAATCTAAGCAGATTTCAATTCCATTCTCTAAATTTGATTTGAAATCTCTACTCTGAGCAAGGAAGTTGAAAGTAGTAGAGTTAGTGGTTAAGAACATAGGCTCTGGAGTTAGGTGTCTGAGTTCAAATCCCAGCTCCCCTGTGCACAAACTGTGACCTGGGACAAGATACTTAGTTTTCCTCATTGGTTAAATGAAATAATAATAGCATTAATTTATAGGATTGTTGAAAAGAATAAATGATAATATGTGCAAAATGTTTAGCAACTTATATTACAAATATTAATTACTTCGCAGTTATTAGCTCTTGTAATTACAATTAATGTGTCATTATGTTATGCAAGAGAAGGACAAAGTGGATCATAAAGTTTCTCTGCCACCAAGGAACTCACAGAAATAGTGCTTTATTGAAATGTTTCTTCTAGGTAGAATACGTGGTTATAAAAAATGTCTTACTTCCTTTGAGATTTATCGGCAACTAAGGTATATTTGAAATTCTTGTTTAAGTTGATAAATATGGTCATATTAATGGTTGAATAATTTATGCTAGATTTATCCAACATTCTTGGAAAGAATTAACTGATGAGTTTTTTTTTTAATGTAAAAGTCATATCTGTCTTATAAACATGTTCATTTTGATTCTGTGTATTCTGTTCTTTTGAGAGCAGATTATTATTAATAACAATCATGGGTATTAATAAATGGGCCAAACATAAATTATGAATTAAAAGAAAATGAAAGGCAAAAGCACTGAACATCCTTTTTTGCTAGGTCGAGGAAACAGTTTCTATGTCTGACATTGAAGACAAGACAGTCTGTCTAATTTCTTAAAATTGCAAGCAACCAGATTCATACCTTGCCTTATCTTTCAAACTCTCTTTTGTTCTATACACAGGAAAATCATACGGAATAAGAAATAGCCATAGTGGGACAACCATTGTACTCCGGAGGAAATCCTCACTCACAGTCCTTTCCAAAATTGTTTTTATCATGTGGCCTTAGGTTTCCAATCTTTGAACTTCTCCTGGGACATGGGGACTGACCCCAAAGACAAAAATCTGCAAAAGTCAAATACTGGGGAAACTCCCATGAAAGTGGGAATCTTTGGCAGTTGACAATACTACAGGAATGTAATGCAGCATGGCAAATATTGATGTGTTTCATGATTTTGCGAGTACTGTTTCAAGGAAGTTAATACGTGAGATGGAGGGAAGGTAGCTCTACTGATAAATCTACTGAAAAATTTCTCCTTGCTTTTAACTTCAGGGAGAGAAAGGGGGATATCAAAGGAGTTGAGAATAGAGATAAAACCAAACAGCTGCATCCTGAGTTGGTAAAAATTGTACCATGTCTGTGCCAGTTTGAATGTACTGTGCCCCCCAAATGCCATTATCTTTCATGTAGTCTTGTGGGGCAAACACTTTGGTACTGATTAGATTTGCTTGAAATGTGCCCCACCCAGCTGTGGGTGATGACTCTGATGAGATATTCCCATGGAGGCATGGCCCCACCCATTCAGGTGGGCCTTGATCAGTGGAGCCATATAAATGAGCTGACTCAAAGAGAAGGAACTCAGTGCAGCTGTGAGTGACGTTTTGAAGAGGAGCAAGCTTGCTAGAGAGGAACGTCCTGGGAGAAAGCTGTTTTGAAACCAGAACGTTGGAGCAGACGCCAGCCACGTGCCTTCCCAGCTAACAGAGGTTTTCTGGACGCCATTGGCCATCCTCCGGTGAAGGTACCCAATTGGACACTTTATGGCCTTAAGACTGTAACTGTGTAGCCAAATAAACCCCCTTTTCATAAAAGCCAATCCATCTCTGGTGTTTTGCATTCCGCAGCATTAGCAAACTAGAACAATGCCGTTTTTAGTATGTGCCACAATATGAAATTGGCAAAGATTTTGTATGGTTTTTCACCACTCACCTAAATTTATGTAAGGCCACTGCAGGTGCTCATTAACAATTGCCTAATGAATATTGAGGAATCAAGAGATTTCGATTCTAGTTTTTGTTGCTATTAAATAACTATGAGACCTTAGGATAATAAACCTTTTTGAGGCTCAATTTCTTCATCTATAAAATGGAGGGGACTTGGCTGTTACTTGGAGCACTAACATTCATTGATGAGATGCATATTTTAATGGTTCACATGATAACCAACCAATTTTTTTTAATAGGAAATGCCATTTAGGTAACAGATTGTATTTTGCCAATCTTTGTTTTCTGAAACATCTGTCCAAATGAAATCATTGGAGTACTCATCAATAAATGCTTTTTACTCTTGAGCCAACTTTTTTCTTTTTTTGTCAAATCTCTAAGTAAGGTGCTTAAATGTGGTATATTGTATTTTAATATGACTAAGCTATAGAATTCAAAACACTTTATTTCAAATATAAAAAACTAAATATGGAAATATGATACTGAATTTCAACATTTCTTAAATTTAAAATATTTTTAAAATCTTTGATTTTGCTGTAGGTAACTGCAAATGGGAATGTGAAATATGAATAAGCACTAGAGGATAAAGAATTCTGTAATATTCATATTTAAGCAACTCTATTACAATATTCATATTTGAAAATTGTGCTTTTATTTAGTTGCATTTACTTGCTAATTAAATCTCAAATGCTATAAACATTGCAGATTTCTAACTTCTGGGAAAATGGGTGGAAAATGTAGGCTTATAAAACTTGGAAAACATTTATGTTAATCATTTTTATTGACACTTCTTCCCTCTGGACCATTAGAAAGTAAAGGTAGCTGAAACTAAAGGCCCAAAGAGAAAAAATGGAACTAGTAAACTCTACTGACGTTAACTTCCTAGGAATTTCAGCATACAATTTGCCCATACAGGTTCCATTAAAGTTAATGGGAGTCGTGTGACTAATTCTCCCTGTAGGGCACTAAAAATGTACCCTGCAGTATTAAAAAGTCTGAAGCTAATTTTTACTCTCTCTTAACCTTGATTATGTTACACTCAAGATAGATCCTTTCATTATCAGACACCCATATAGTAAATTTTATATAAAGATTTAAAAAAACATCTATTTGGGGGAGAGGCTGCATTTATATGGGTCAGAGAAGAATTTTAATTAGGGTTGCAAATATGAGTACTACTTTCATTATAATGATAAAACAAGCACAAGAATTTGAAACTTACCCTCTAGCTATACAAATGAGAACTTAAACCTCAGTGAATTCAATAAATGAAACATTTTCAGAAGAGTTACTTAAAATCAGGTCTACTTTTTAATCAGTCATGTTTTCAGTGGGTGCTTATTAATGGATCATTAATAAAACATGCTTATGGAATGAATTTCAAGAAAGAGGCAAGATGAATAAAATACAAAGAAAGTAAAAAAAAATCTAATGGATAACTTTTCAAATTCAAAAATTTTGTTTTAAACTTACAGTAAGTTACATATTCATTTCAAATTAAAAAATGAATATCAAATCCTTTTTTCAGTTATATAAGAAGAGAAAACACAAAACAAACTATGCCTGTGAATTCATGACTATTTTATACTGCCCAAGTTCCCTCTGCTTTTGACATTCAAACTACAACGTTTATCTCATTTTTCCCTTTAAATAATTTCTGCCTCACCTGGGGGAATGAAGTTACAAGATTTTATTTTTAAAGAAACAAAGAAAAAGAAACTAAATACATGAATAAACACCCTACCGTCCATTTCTCACTGAAATCAGAATATATACTGCAAAAAAGGGGACATGCACAAAATATTTCTTAAGCTCAAAGAACACTGGGGAAAGACAGGCAATATTGCAGAACAATAAATAAAGTAGAACACTCTCCAAGGGTTCAGAATTTGGTTTGGATGACCTTCTGAAAGGCAGAATTCTTACCCAACACCAACAAAAACTACATTTAGGAGTGATTCTTTTATATTATACATTTATCTTCTTCTCTGGACTTCTATTACAAGATTCTCTGGGTCTAAATTACAATAGAATCCCATGAGTTGGTTGGGGGGAGGGTGGTGATGGAGAGGACAGGGGTGGTTACTATTATTAATAAATCCACATTTTGTAATTTATTGAACCTGATGTCAGACTCTTGGCTATTGAATTTCATCCAATTTCTAGAGTACTTCCAGTCCAAGATCCCATCACTAAAAATCCACTTTGAAGCATGCCACCTTTTTAGTTTAGTGCTTCAGTGTGCTTCCCTGATCTGTGGGCTCACAACTGAAGGCTGAAAGCATTTGCACTGAGTAACTCTTTGGATCCATTGGATGCAGGTTTTCTAGGATAATTTGTGCCATTGAGGAAAGCTTGGGATAGTAAAGCTTCCAGAAGCAGGCTCCTTTTTTTTTTTCTCTTATTTTTCTTAGCCCCCATTAAGAGCCACAGTTCTCTCACATTTTTAGCACAGCCCTGGTCTGAGCTGTTCTGATGCTTGAGCTACCTTTATAAGGCACCACTCTTTCTCCCCTTTTCAGGACACAATAAGGTGTACTTTATATTAAAATAATTTCCCCATACTAGTATCTTTGTTTTGAATTTTGAAAAAGCAAAAGATCATGTTTAGTATTTTGCAAAATTCTTTTAGGTAACTAGGAGCACCCTAGGTGCTAGGATTGTTTGTCACTACTTAGAAATAATGTTATTGAGCTACTTGTACTTGGTGGTTTTCTAAGAAGAACAACAGGATGAGTTGAGAAGAATGCAGCCGGGACTCTGCACAATATATAAAGTGCCAAGAATATGCAGCGACCTAAAATGAAGTACCTGTACATCATTGTGTTGGTGTTTAACAGAAAACTCAGTCCCTTCTCACTGGGATAGGGTTTCTATTGTTGCTTTTCTTCTGGCACTTTTCAATCACTCAAATTCTGTGACTCCACTTCTATATCTTGTTCTGATTTCACATTCGCATGGGCCTGCTTTGGCCCATGCATATTGGGCCCTTCTTTTGCATCAGGCTTGAAAAGTGCTCTTCTCTAGTTCCCATGGCACCCTGTAGCAAGCTTTCCTGAATTTCACTGAAATGATCTCTTGGGGTGCCCATTGGTCTCTTCCCTTAAAATGTAAGTACCCTAAGGGGAGGGACCTTATTTCACTGCTCTTTGCAACCTGCCTCACAAGTGGTGCTCAAACTCTATTGAACTGAATAAAATGGGATAGAAGCTTCCAGAAAGTTCTCAGTCTTTCAGTCTTTTAATTGTTACAGATTGAATTTTTAAATTCAGAGATCTAATTTGCATTGCAAAGCCTCTGTCAATAATATTCCTTTTGTTTTAGCTATTTCTGTCCAAGTTTGCTTTTCCATAATTCTGTACTATGCTTAAAGGTTAGGTTCTTTTTATGCTCCCATTACGTGAAATTGTGATCTACGAAAGCCTTCTGTAAAACATATCCTACCAGATGCCTGCTGCCAGTGATCATCTCGGAACTCCCTTTTGATGCATGTTCCAAGCGTGTTATGGGAGTCAAAGCCAGAGACCCTGGCACAAAGAGCTACCTTTACCGCCTTCCCTATGGCGGGACTTCTTGGTCTGTCTTACCATGTGTTATGTGATGATTCAGTTCACCCCAATTTGCCCTCTGGGAACTGCTGTGAAAATTTCTTTTGTACAGTAAATCAAGACAGCATTTGGCCTTCATTTGGGGGTGAATGCATGGTTTATATATTAAAGCCATTTCTGTTTTGTTCCCTTTAGAAATACCATGTGGCATCAATTTGTTTGTAAGCACAAATCAAATGGCAGTTTGGGATCCTCCAGATGACCCAGAATATGCTGTATTAAGTTTTTAAAGGTTATCAGAGCAATAGAAACATAACATTGGAAAAGCTAAGAGACTACGTGGATCCCCAAGAATATATCCGTATACCCACAGAGGTCCTCAAGCCCTCTAATTTGAGGAAATCCGCTCTGAAGATTTTTTAAAACACCAGGGCATTGATGGTGGAGGTCAAGAATTAATATCCTATTTAGAAATATATATGTATATATTTTTTTTGAATAGCTGAACTTTGTTTCACCCAACCAGAAGAATTTTACATTAGTGCTCTGTAGCCACAGGTGGGATTAGGGGTGGATAAGCTTCTGGAAGGCAGAATTCTTACCCAACACCAACAAAAATTGCAAATTAAGAGTGATCTTTTTATGTTATACATTTATATTCTTCTCTGGACTTCTATTACAAGATTCTATTATAAGAAGCAGTGGTGATTTTATAGCTTCTGCTTTTTAAATGTGTCATATATGGGCAAATTTGGTGATTTCCTGAGGAACTGCTCACTGCTCTGCCTACAGCCTCCCAAGGAGCATCCCAGACTCAGCACTATGGGTTTCCAAATATATCCATTCAGCCATACTTGCGGCTCCTGTGGTTGGTCTGTGGCTGAAGCTTAACTTGCCCAGCAGTTCTGTTTCCTAAAATAGGCTCAGGAAGTTTTGACCACGTTTGGTTTGTTCTGAAGGGGATGCCATATATTTAATGAGGTTGTGAACATATACTAAGATTTGTATATGACTCATCCAATAAAATACATCTTCAGTCCTCTTTTCACTTCACTACGTGGTTTGGAGTGGGCTGTTTTACAAGCACATGTGTTTATCATATGACTTTATTTGGGGACAAACATCACTTCTTACATTCAGGATACAGTTTCTGAGTAGCTGAATATTTCATCTCTCCCTGTTCAAGAACAAATGTTAAGGAGGGTAGTCCTTTCCCTGCATTCTTGGGAGGTCTATCAGAGACTAAGGATTCTTACTTAATTCAAATGTGCCCTTCTAGCATGGGAGGAGAAGAAAGAAAAATCTGTGGCCCAAAGTCCCTTTTAACCCAGAAAGGCATTATAATCCATGTCTTTCAGTGTTCAAAGGGAATAGGGAATCTCTTAAAAGTTAGATGCATTTTTGAGAGCAGGGTGTTCCATTGGTTTGTCCACCAGTGGAGATCTGGGAGAACTTCATCTTCCTCTGTTGCTCAATCACTTCATGACACTAGGCAAATTATTTAGCTCCTAGGTAGCTGGTTTCTTTTATATTTCTACAAAATATCTTCCCCTAGGGCAATCAAAAGGAGTATTGTGACTAATACTGATAATGGCTATAAAAAGCTTTTGTCTTCTCTAAGCCCATGTTATACCATATAGAGTAGCAGGGATGGTCTTTTATGAAACGTACCTTGGTGAATGTTTAAGTGGCTCACACAATATCTTTCAGTTTACTATATAATGTAATAAGCCATGTTTTATGAATAAGCTACATAGATAAAATGTCTTTCATTTAATGATTCAGATCCAATCTGATAAGGCAGAATATTCTGTAGTCTATTCCCTATAATCGTAGGAGATAAAATTGATTTTCCCATTTATTTCCTCATTTCCCCCCCTGTGTTTGCTACAGTTGCTGATTGTGAGAGAATACCAGAAATGGAGGTTTTCATGAAATTTAAAACTTCACAAACCTCATGGTACTTTATTCGAAAAACTGTTAAACCAGTTGTCTGTATGAAATTCTGATGTGGATTATTTCTTTAGAACTTTACAAGAGAAGGAAAAATGTCTGAAATGGAGATTGCACAACCTCATATTGCAGTGGAAGACTTAACTAGAACACATCTGGAAGCTCCTGACATTCTTCAATAAAATTCAAATGATATTTAAACAGCTAACCTGGGTTAAGGATTCAGTTAGCGTGGACAGTGTGTTCAGCTTGGCGGGCCAAGAATTTGGCTGGTGAGTTTAGTGGGTTTGGGAGAGTGGTAATTTATGGGGGATTGAGCAAATAAGTAAATATATTGAGGATCAAAAGAGCCAGGTACTCTTCTTACAACTTTTCTGTAAAGTTTTACAGAATTTTTTTTAAAGTAAAAAAACAAAAGAAGCTAATGTGCTTTAGAATAATAATTTTATTAGAATAGCTTACTATTCTGTCATATAGAATATCATACATATATAATACTATATATTACCTTTATGATTTTTGTGCATGCATACATTATAAATATATTCTAATTGTTCCAGTTTATCTAAGATTCTTATCTATTCCAGAGCAAAAGGAAGAACTCTACAAATCTGCTCAGTAAGACAATAAAAAGAATGATTTTTGAATGTTTAAAAAATTTATTTCAAGTCATAATAGTTATATTGGTCTAAAATCACAATGATGGATTTGCATACCAAAATGGGATTAAGAGGAGAAATATGTTTAAAGTAGAAGAATTAAGGTTGTTCTGATTTTTAAAATATCACTCAATTAAAACCTTCTCTAATAAAGATGAGTGCATTAGTTAAGGCTGCCTCAGGGAAGGTCTGATTTGTTTCCTGGCTATTAATGAATGCTTTATGTGACTATTTACTTCTTTATGAAATAAAAAGAGAGACGTTCCCACAGCAACTCCAGTAATGGATGCTACTACTAGTTTTTCTTTTCTTTCTTTTTTTCCTATCAAGGGCTTAACACACGTTCTTTATTCCTTTTTAAATGATCAGAAACAGAATTTGGTAACTTTTTTAGAGAAGGTATTTTACTTCACATTTCCCAAACAAATTAATTTCATCTATTCAGAAACTATAATTTACTGAACAAGTGCTGAACCTTAGCTTATTTTCCTCCCTAAAATTAGCTTGTAAACAAATTAAGTGGTACCTAATGTGTTGCCTGACGTGGCTCCTGGCACATTATGCTCTTCTCACCACATGTGGTCCTTGAGCTGAGGTGACACCACCTTCAAGCACAGGCACCCTCCACAAGCTGCCTTCAAACAAGGTATTGCTATCATTGGCTTGCAGGCTCTATTTTGAAAAGGAAAATTCTGGTGAAGGATGGTCTATTTTTTTAAATAGGTAGAATGATCCATGAAAACAGAACAACTTTTCTTTTGGCCGGATGTAAGATCTGAGCTGGAGCACTGCATGAAAACTGTACATTTAGTCAACAAAGAAATAAGTGCTCTGCAAAGTAGATATAAGCCCTTATATACATTGTGAAATAGAAAGTGTCTTTAAGATACAGTGTCTAAGGGGCTGTTTGTCTTTGTTGGGAAAATCATGAAATAGTGAAAGCAGTGTTAGCATGAGATATTCGCTCCAAATATTTACCTTACTGTGGTATTGTGTGCAATAGCACCTCTTAAGGTAAAAACACCTTTAGAAAACTCCTGTCCCCCTTTGAACCTCATCTTCAGTTACAATGCGATTAGTACAAAATAAAGGATGTTTATCTTCTCTTCAGTCCTGTGCCACTGATGAGGAGCCAGCCCTACAGCCCATCAAGTTACAGTTACTGGATTCAGTGTGAGGGAAAGGTGACAGGGGTGGCATAAAGCTAATTGGCAAGAAACTCTATTGAACTTTTACAGGACTAGCATATTTTTAATGTGAGGAATAAGTGGATTCTTTGGATGTCAGACTAATTTATTTTTGCCCTTATATTTCAAATAAAATATAGAGATATTGCTGTAGGAGAATATCTTTATTTCCTTTGTTACATATTTAATTGGTGCTCTTTTAAACTTTATTAACAAAGTCTTTGTATTCAATTATATTTGTTAGAAAATGTCTTCTTCAAGGTATTCTCTCAATATAGTATATTTACACACACACACACACAAGCATACATGCATGCACACATAAACACACATATATATTCCAACTTATTAATTGCAATGTTTTGCAACAAATAAATATTAAAGTCTGTTTTATTATGAAATGCCTTAGAACTATCTATGTATGTAATACTACTTTTGTAAATAGATTGACTATTGTTTCTCTATGCAAGCCTCTTATTTTACAAATATATTTTTAAGTGTTTAAATGCTCAAGGGACTTTGATAGAATAGATTTCACTCAGATTCTTCATAAATCTATTCTTCTGGAGCCTTCAAGGGATTTAGATTTTGGTGTACTTTTTGGATACTTAAGTCCCTAGTGAGATCAGGCAATGGCTTGACTATTGCAGAAAATTCCACCTTAGATAAATGATAATGTACTTAAGAATTTCTAGATGAAATCTCATAGGATTTTGTCAGGTTAGATTTCCTTACACAAAACTTGGTCCTTAAATTTAGAACTTGACAAGGAGCTTAGCACTTCTGGACTGGAGAATGGAACAGGGAGATAAGATAACAGGGATATTCTTCATGGAAAAGGACTGCTGTTTCCTCAGCAACTCAGAGCCAGGGAGCCACACAGGCATTCAGAGAAGCTTGAAGAATAGCAGTGGTATGCTAGCTCTGAGAAGCAGATGAGACAGAAGTAGCTCCATTAGTTAATGCTTTAAATATGTAAGCCGGGTTGATGTGTATAGATACAAACCGCACAGTCTTATCAACCCTTAGATGTGCTGTGAAAAGATATAGAAATAAATGGAGAGTCTAACACTTCCCTTGATGAACCTACAGGCAACTATTGTCTCAAAGCATTAAAATTTAAGCAAACAGATAATAATTATAGGGCCACATTGGAGAAACCGTGTTAACAAAAGGTGGTTGGAAGGGGAGTTGGAAGCATGATCAAAGAGATATTAGGAAAGCTGCATAGCTGCTGTTGAAGATTTATGATACACATTAAAATATTAATAAAACTATGAATGTTGTTTAAATTTGTCCCACATTTCCCAAACTTATTTTACCACACGACTGTTTTATTTTTTAAAGAGAAACACTAGAGTTTGGGGAACTTTAATATGAAGTAATAAAAACATATATTAAGTATTAACTGAGTCTATCAATAATGAAGGAATGCAGAGTAAATGAATAAGGGTGGACTCAATTTCTATTTGTTGATTATTTGCTGTGTGGCAGGCCCAGAGATATTTTATATGTAATAGCATTTATTGAGCACTTACTGTGTGTCAGGCACTGATCTAAGCACTTTGCATTCACTATCTAATTTAATACTCACTTTATCCCTATAAGTTGTGTGCTATTATCTCTACATTATGCCTGAGAAAAATGAGACTCAAAGAGGTTAAATGACATGTTTGCATTTACAAAGGGTGTTGATAACTTGACTCTGGTCTATAAGAGAAGACAGGCATATTTACCATTAAGCTTAACACAGGTGCTAAGTGCCATGTTAATATTATGAAGGAAATAAAAGTAAAGTCCTTCATTTACCTAGTGGGAGGGTTGTAAGAAGAGAAGATATTGGTAGATGTTCACAGAGCTAATAATCATAATGAAATATGACCAGCTGGAAGATAGGGAAGCGATAACAGAAACTCACATTTCCTCCTGGAAACAAGTTCATAGGAGATGTTTTAAGTCTCAGTTTCTCACTGGGGAAGGTTGCTATTAGTATTCAACCTGTAAAACAAACAAAACTAAATAAAACAAGAGTTTTTTGTTGCTGGTGGTGGTGATATTGTTGTCTGAAAGAAATAGACTATACTCAAAATAAGTATTGCCTGAACATGTCAAAATGATTGCATTCTTTTTTTTTTTCTCCCAAATGCTGACTCCTAATACAAAGATTGTAAGGATTCAGTCCACTGGATGAGATGTTGTTTTTTGAAATGATCTGCCTTCTCTGTTCATTCATATCCAATTCAAGCAATAGGAAATTATTTTGGAATTTTTTTTTTCTCATTACAGTCTTGATGTGAAATTCATTTCGTGGTTGCTGAGCATCTTGAAAATACAGTGGATGGTTGCAACTACATATTCCTCTCTGGTGATTTTACTACAACTGCTCAAATAACAAATGATAAAATGTTTTAGATTGCATGCTATTTATATTACTTGTCTTAATGTTGAATTTACTTAGTGTTTTTAGCAGGCATTATGTTGTAGAACATAAAAGCAGTATTCTAAAATTCTATAAAACCTAGATAATTTAGAAATATAAATATAACCTAAAAATTTGTAATTATGGTTTGAATGAATAATAATCAGAACAAATAAAATATGCTTCTTATAATACTTTTCTGCTCTGTTTAATCTTCCTTTTTGCCCCTATTAATTACTCTAACATCCCTTGAGGTAGGTAGAAATAAATTACCTATGTTTAAGCCATAATTATTTTTTGGCTAAGGCCCAGTAGAAAATAATATTTGAACGGGAAACAGAATTGTGACTTCCAGATTTCCATTTTAAGGTCTTAAAGCTAGGAGGGAACTATAATTAATTATTAGAATAACACTCATAAATCAAACCCATTCCAAAAGAGAAGTTGATTTTTTTTTAACTTAGGCAGCATTTCTTCCAAAGTTTGAAAAGCTTTTAAAACTTACTTAACTTGAAAAAACATTTTTAGCAGATGGCAATAATTTTACCCACACTCTTTAGTTCTCCATATCCAACTTGTGATTTGTCTTAAAGCAGAATTTAAAAGCTATGCAGTACTAATGCTTTCAGATATTATTTTATTTTTTCTTGATATAAGTAGGTCTCCTAAATAGTTTAGGCTGATCTGGCATTACTCTGGGCCTAGAGATCAGGAACAAGAGAGAGTAGATACTTCAGATAAATCTGGTCCTGAAAATTGAAGTCCTGAAATTGTTTGTACTAGACTTTAAACAATGAAAATAACGAAGTACATGCTGTTTGATAAATACATGTATTTAATAACTCATGGCAAGCTAACTTCTCTTTGTACAGATAATGTAACTGAATATTAACAGTTGTTTGATAATGTGTTTATTTATATTCCTGCAGAAAAGATGCAGGCTGGCCCATATGAAGTTTAAACATACTGCTGCATCCAAGTCCTCCTGAGGGGAATCTCTAGTGGCAGGTGGCAGAACTCTCACTTTCTGTTGTCCCATTCAATGGAAACACTGAAGGCTTGCCTTTCAGATTTCCAGATGACCCCAGGGGAAGAGAAAAAGAGGGAGGCAGGTAAGGAGGGGGGAGGGGAGAGACATGCTAATATGTTGGAAGGCTGAATTCAAATTAAAAAATAATTTGCAAATATTTTCTAGTTTAAATGAATATAGGTCTAAATATAGCTTTGAGAATGTAGTACTCATTGAGAAGTTGTAATAAATTTCCACGAGAACATCACATAAAAATGAATTAGGGGATTTTAGTTAGCAGCCAACTCAATAAATCAACAATAAGAGGAGGGGGACGAATTGTTCACTTTTCTTTGTTGTTGTTAATGTAATATTAACAGGAGCAAGGTGCTCAGAGAAAGGGAGATGACAATATCCTGGGAAACCACGTTCGTTGTATGGTCTTTAGTTCTTGTTAGCACATGTTTAGAGCAAGAAGTATACACTGGAGCACATGGAGGAGAGACCACCGGCTGGGGTTGGGTTCTGGAATTAATATTCTATTGGTTAAAAGAAATGAAACTGTTTTGTCCAAAAAAGTGAAGGCTGAGAATATAATAACTACCTTCAGTTACATGAAGAATTCTTTCTAGAGAAGAGATTAGACATATTTCAAGTATTGCTCTAAGGAAGCCACAGGAAAAATAGGCAAGAGTTGTAGGGAGAGAATTTTGACACTGCATATGGACAGCCTCTGACCTCAATCATTATTGCAATTCAACAATGCAGCAGTTGGGCTTACAAAGTGTGGTAAGTTGAATTACGTACCCTAAGGCTTTTTTTTCATCAAAGAACATTCTTATATTTGTACTATTAACCACGGTCACCATCCACAATAGGGTTCACTATATTACACAGTCCCATGTTTTATCCTCTAACGTTCCTTCTAGTAACTTATACGACCCCAAACTTCCCTTTTCAACCACATTCACAAACACAGTTCAGTGACACCTAACATTGATGTGGTACGTTTGTCACAAATGATGAAAGAATATTACAGTAACATGCTACCATCCCCTCTATCCATCTCCAAACATTTATAATCAACCTAAATAGAAATTCTACACAAATTAAGCATCAGCAACTCTTTCTCCACCCCCATTCTATCCCCTGGTAACCTATATTCTAGATTCTAACTCTGTGAGTTTGCTTATTACATTTAGTTCATATCAGTGAGATCATACAATATTTATCCTTTTATGTCTGGCTTACTTCACTCATAATGTCCTCAAGGTTCATCCATGTTGTCACATGCATCAGAATTTCATTCCTTCTTACAGCTGAATAATATTCTATCACAGGTAGATACCACATTATGTTTACCCATTCATTGGTCAATGGACACATGGGTTACTTCCATCTTTTGGCAATTGTGAACAATGCCACTATGAACATTGGTGTGCAAATGTCTACTTGAGTCCCTGCTTTCAGTTCCTCTGGGTATATACCTAGCAGTGGGATTGCTGGATCATATAACAATTCTATTCTTAGCTTCCTATCAGCAAACCATCCTCAACACCATTTTACATTCCTATCAGCAGTGAATGAGTGTTCCAATTTCTCCATATCCTTTCCAACACTTGTAGTTTCCTGTTTTTTTAATAGTGGCCATTCTAGTAGGTGTGAAATGGTATCTCATTGTGGTTTTGATTGGCATTTCCCTAATAGCTAATGATGTTGAGCATATTTTCATGTGCTTTTTAGCTATTTCTATTTCCTTTTTGGAAAAATGTCTGAGTCTTTTGCCCATTTTTAAATTGGGTTGTTTGTCTTTAAAAAAAAAAAAAAACAGTTTTATTCATACACCATACAATCCATCCAAAATTTATAACTAACGGTTTTTGGTAAAATCACAGAGTTGTGCATTCGTCACCATAGTCAATTTCAGAACATTTTCACTGTTTCAAAAAGAAAAATCTCATGCCCCTTATACCACCTGTGCTGGTTTGGATGTATTATGTCCCCCAAAACACCATGTTCTTTCATGCAATCTTGTGGGGGCAGATGTATTTAGCGTTGATTAGGTTGGAACCTTTTGATTGTTTCTGTGGAGATATGACTTATTAACACCTTTGATTAGGATGTGACCTGTTGTTTGGATTGTTTCCATGTAGTGGCCCTGCCCATTCGGCTTGGGTCTTGATTTAATTACTGGAGCCCTATAAAAGCTAAGAAACAGAAGGACTTCAGAGAAGCTGCAGCTGAGAGACACATTTTGAAGATGGCTGTTGAAAGCTGACACTGACATTTTGGAAAACACCATTTTAAAATGCATCCTGGGAGCAAGCAGACTCCAGCCACGTGCCTTCCCAGCTAACAGAGGTTTTCCGGATGCCAATGGCTTTCTCCAGTGAAGGTCCCCTATTGTTGATGACTTACCTTGGATACTTTATGGCCCTAAGACTGTAACTTTGTAACCAAATAAACCCTCTTTATAAAAGCCAATCCATTTCTGGTGTGTTACAAAATGAGAGCATTAGCAAACCAGAACACCACCCTAATATTGACACTTAACATTGGTGTGGTACCTTTGTCACAAATGATGAAAGAATATTACAGTATTACTGTTAAGCATAGTCCAAAGTTTGCATTAGTTGTATTTTTCCCATATACCACCCTATTATTAACATCTTGTAATAGTGATGTACATTTGTACTAGTTCATGGAAGAACACTCTTATACTTGTACTATTAACCACAGTCATCATCCACAACAGTGTTCACTGTGTTATACAGTCTCACATTTTATCCTCTAGCTTTCCTTCTAGTGACATACACAACCCAAAACTTCCCCTTTCAACCACAGTCACACCCATAATTAGTCAGTGCTGCTAATCATACTCACAATAATGGGCTACCACCACCTCTATCCATTTCCAAGCCTTATTAAGAATTCTGCATAAAGAAGGCAAATATCTACAATGCTGAAGTTTCAAATGAATAAAAATGATCATTGTGCTGGTGAGTCTCATACTTTCAAAAATACACGTAAATGATGATAAATTAACAAATAATAGTAGAACTTTGCTTACCAGCAAATTCATAAGGCTAAGGGTGAGACATCCCGCCTCCGTAGAGTCCTTTGAACTGCATTTGGTTCTGAATAGAGCTAACTGAATTCATCCCACTAAACAGGTCTCCAGATCTCATGTGAGCCAAGTGTGCAAAGTTTGTTGTCTCTCCGATCATACTTTGGTCAATCCCATGTCACCTTTTCATGTAACTGCAGCAATAAAAACAGTATGGTAATGGCATGGGTGTTAGCACAGACAGAGGCTGTTCTGCACAGAGCAGTAGAAACGCAGCCAGAATTCACTCATGCTTATAGTTCAAGGTATAAATGAGCACCAATGAAGGTTCCAAATCTCAACTCAGGAAACTCCACAAAGCACACTCCTCAATATGATGAATGTCCAAGGATGCCAAATGATAATTTTATTATTTCACTGTGTTTTTATTCCTGTAAGTCAAGAATCTCAGAAAGTCAATTTAATAAATAAAAATTCAGACTGCTTCCTTTCTTTGCTTCTGGTTCTACAGAGACTCGTTTCTTAACCACCAGGAATGTATGGGATAAAAACTGATGTCTTGACCCACATCTGGTAGTTACTCCTTGTCAACAAAGCAACACATGCAGCTATCTCTAGGCTAAGAACATTCCACATTATGCACACAGATGACTCTGCAGACTCTCTGTTGTAGAAATTGCTCCTTGAAGGTTTCTTTTCATTTGGGCTGGAGGTTTCACTCAAAAGTCCACACACTGATAACTGGCGCTATCATAGCCTTTTTCTTGGCCACCGGCTCTGGTTGCAGGTGCTCTCAGCGTCGGCTCTTGCCATCCCCACTGTAGCAGTGCTCCCCGAGGAGCCCTCGAGCCCTCCCATTTTAATCTCAATCTGCATTCCTGTGGGTGTAAACCACTGGTAAATAAGACCTTCTGAAGACATTATGTTTAGTTTAGGTGTGGCTCAACTGGATCAGAGTGGGCTCTAATAAGCATTACTAGAGTCCTTTATGAGCATTAGAAATCTGGTCGCAGTGAGTCAGGAAGTCCACAAAGTAAGGAACCGGAAGTCAGTGGGAGGAACCGGAAGTCAGTGGAGGTCAGCGGAAGTCCGAAACGGAATAGCAGACCCAAGCAGACAGAGAGAGAGAGAGAGAGAGAGAGGGAGAGAGAGAGAGAGAGAGAGAGAGAGAGACCGAGACCGAGAGAGAGACCGCTATGTGATGGGAGGCAGAGAAGCAGAGATGCAAGCCCAGAAACCCAAGGACTACAGCAAGCCAGTGCCAGAGTGCTACAGACTTTGGGGAGAGAGCATGGTCATAATGACGCCTTGATTGGTGACTTCTAGCCTCTGAAATCGTGAGTTAATGAATGCCAACGCATCGTGCGGTCCTTGTCATAGCAGCTGGCAAACTAACACAAGGGTATGAATTTTGCATTAGACATATTCAGTAAGACCTTTATTAAGTTTCATTTTCCAATACACCCATTCTAGTAAGATAAGTTTTAAAAATATAAAGCCACAAAATTTGCTCAAAATAGAATTGAACAGTACTATCTTATAGTATTGTTCTGCTTTGTATTTTCTGTAACACCATTTTTTAAGAAGGGAGGAATGATGAAAGTCTATTCTCAAAGAGGTGCCAGTGTAATGAAGTGCCTGGGGTGGAAACCCCTGCTTCGGTTACAAGATGAAGGCTTAATAAATGTAAGGATACTCACCTGGGATGGTGCACCAATTAACGTGCTCTGAATAAGGCTGCACATCTCATTCCCCAGTCAGAACTTTCTGTTATGTTCTTTCCATTTTTATGGACATTAAAAGTTCCATATGAAAAGAATTTCTATAAGATAGAGTCATTTTCTCAAATATCATTATTGGTTGTGTTTGGTTTTAGTTTTGTTTCTATTTTACACAGTGATCTTATGTTTAGTGATGAAGCAGTTTTCAGAGGTTCTCAAAGAAAGCAATAGCTTATAATTACAGTGTTGCAAAGGCGCCATTGTCACTGGATTATCTTAGTGTTTGATTATTCTTTCTTTCTCTACTTCCTATTAGCCTGATGACTATATTCTGATTCTTTAAAGTACTATGTCACTCTAAATAGGAAATGCAATTTCTAGTCTTACTGGATATCATATACATTAGGTTGAATAACCCTAGGAATTTCTTTACAATCATGACATTCCTAATGACCTACTCAGCTCCTGCAAACATCATTCAATTATGATTTTTCTCATGCTTTTCTTCATGGCATTCAAACCGTTTTTACATCTCTCCTTTTGCTGGGTTGTAATGTTCTATAATGGCAGAGATGCTTGCTTCCAAGATTCATAATGCTACACACTGTTTCAAATCCTTCTGGAAACAAATTGGGGTATCAATAGGTAAATAATGCCACACTTATTTTTAATTGAAATCACTGCCTTCATAGAAATGGTATATTATAACAATTTTCCCTGAAAACCTATTTTAAATGCCTTTGCATGATAAAAAATATGAATAACCCATGCCTTATAATGAGAATACTAATTTGGTTCAAACAACTTTCCTGTAAAAGTAGAATTCTTAGCGAGAAAACTATAAATAGCTATAATTTCACCATCTAGCCTCATAAATGGAAATAATGTACTCATTTTTAAACAAATAAATTTTATTCACATATATTGTGTTTAAAAGAGTTGCTTTGGAATACAGATTCTTTGCAACTAAAATAAAATTCATGTATTCACAACAACTGCAGCATCTTTTCTGCTAAATGTTAGATTATAGCTTAAAATCTAATTTTTTCTTTCATTCAAGTAAAGGCAAACCTAATTTTTTCCTGAGCATCACTTATGTTTTCCTGCCACTCTTCAGCATATCTTTATTTTACATGAATATGCTCCTCAATATTTTCTGCTTAGTACTTTAAAAATTTCGGAAATGACATTTAAAAAATTACACTGGCCCATTTAACTTCACTTTCTAAGTTAATTGTAAGAAATTACACAGAAGACTACAGTTGTTAATCTGGAAAAAGTTGGAGCACATAGCTCACTGGATTTGGCTTCATAAATACTAATAATACTTTAAAGAAACATTATTAGAACATTGATTCCATCTCTTTTCTAATATGTTTTTCTTCCTTTTAAAACTAGGTTTCATATAGTTTCATTTTTAATATCTCAGTTAAAGATGCTTTCATAAGTCCTTAAAAGACATCCTGATTTGAATTATCCTTGCTCAGAAAATTATTTCTGATGTTTGACTTACATTATCCTTTATTCAATTGTAGATCTTCAGACTATCTTAGATAATTAATTTCTCTTACAAATTCCCCCTTAAATCGTTGTAGGTGTTGTAGGTGTTCTTAAGCACACACAGTGCTATTTAAATTTCCAGAAAATCTGAGGAGGACTATAGTTTCCTTTAGCATTTCATTTTTTTTTTCCCAAGGAAAGGGGACACGGTAGTGTTTCATTTTTGATGTGATGATGTAGTTATTCTCATTTAAATATTGTATCATAATACCATACAAAGTAGAGGTAAGAAAATAACATAGTAGTTTTAGATTTTGATAAGTTTATTTGATATTTCCGTGTGGTATCTAAAACACAGGTCAAAATGTTTTTGCCCTAAATGGAGCTGTTTATTTTTTCTCCAAGCTTGATTCCAAGATATAAAATTGGACCTTGTCTTTACCTTTCCCTTTTTTCTTACCTACCTCACACATTTAATCTAACATAAATCCTGATGTTCATAAATCCAAAATGAAATCTGAATCCATTCGTATCTTTTGCCCCTACTGACACCACCCTTATGCAAGCCACTGGTATTTCCTGCAAGGGCTTTCACAATAGTTTCCTATCTGGTCTCTCTGCTTCCATTCTCACACCCTTGCTAATTTATTTTTCACAAAGTGAGTGATCTTTTGAACTCATGTATCAGATCATTTCCCTACCCACCTTAAGTCTTCTCAAGTCCTTCCCATGGCTTTTAGAATAAAAAAACAAACTTCTTGCCTTGCCAGCTTGCACCCTTCTTACAGTGTCATCCGATATCACATTCCTTATACTCCGTTGCTCCCACCACTCCCACCAGCACTGCCCAGTAGTATGCTCCAGCCACTGTGGCATCCCGTCTTCTGTGAACAAACCAAAACTTTCTACATCAGGGTCTTTTTGCCATCTCTTCCTTATGCCTAGAATTCTCGTCCCCATGTACTTCACATAGCTGATCTTTTTTCCTTCTTTGGGTCTCAGCTTAAATGACACTTATTCAGGGAGTCCTTCCTTAACCACCATAACAAAAGTTGACCTCCCTCTTTTACTCACTATCATATTACTCTTTTCTCATTATAACATCTTTAAAAATCTATAATGATTTTGTGCAATCTAATTCTTTCTGGTTTTATTTTTTTTTCTGCTCTCAATGGAGTATAAGTTCCATCCCTGTAATTGTTCATTTCTCTCCAAGAACTCTAGTTCCTTATATTGGGGAATGGTATTTAGAAACCAGGATCTGGGTACCAGGTGTGCACATTCTTATTGGGTTGTCATTTTTTTCGGGTCCTTTTGGTGGATAGATCTAGGAAACACACACCATCCATATATATTATATATATGTTAAATAACATATACATTATATAATATATATATATATATATATATAGTTATTAAAAACCATGGCCTGTATTCTTCAAAAATGTCAAGTCATATGTGAACAACAAAATAAAAAGATTTAGGAAATTTTCCAGAATAAAGGAGATTCAAAAGACATCATGTGTAAAGTATCATCTTGGATGAGATCCTGGATCATTAAAAACTTAATAATGGTAAAATATATTAATGACAGAATTGACACACTTTTCATATGAACTGTGAGTTAGATAACAATATTGTATAAAAATTAAATGCCTTGGTTTTGATAATTGTACTGTGGTTATTCATGAGACTGTCCTTGTTCTAAGAAAATATAGATTGATAAAAGATCATGTCTGCAACTCTCTCTAATGGTTCAAAAAGAAACACGTATGTTTATGTATCTGTATATGTAATCTGTCTAGAGAGAAAGAGAGAATAAATTATGAGCAAGTAGGCTATAAATAATTGATGAATCTAGGCCAAGGGTATATGAGAGCTCTTTGTTCTTGTAACCTTTCCATTGGTTTGAAATTATCTAAAAGAAAATTACAAGAATTCTTAAAAATATTTAATATGGTGCCTATTGACACTGTATTTAATGATTGAGGATTTAACAGCATCTTTTCCTTTACCAAGTGAAGAGTAAATTAAATAGTTTGAAATGAATAGCAGCATGTGCAATGTACAAAAACAGAATTTGTCACAAAGGACAAATAAAAACAAGATTTATTCATGTCACATGTTTCTTAAGTAAATGGATTTTTTAGTCTTTTTACTCAACCATTGTTAGTGCATCAGATACAAAACCTTGTAGAAAAATATTACTGCTTAGTTGTTTTCCCTTTACAAGAAAAAATCTAAACAGCTTAAACTTGGCTAAAGCAATTTCAAGATGACTCAACTCTCCCCCAAGTGACTTCTCAAATTCTTAAGCTATTATCTTTCTTGTTCAAACCCTTTTTCTAACTTTTCCCCAATTACCCCAGCCATATAATTGCTGAGCTAAGATTCCTAAAGACTATTTGTACCACAGGCTCAGGATAGCAAATGATAAGCCTCTTCACAAAAACTTAATTCTGATTCCTTTCCCAGATTAAGGTATCTTAGCAACTTGTGAAGCATTTTATCTGCTGATTCTATCATTTTGAGCACTTTGTTGAACCCTTGAGCTGACCTTATACCTGTGTTTCTCCTTTTGTGGGTTTTATTGGTCCAGGTAAACAAAAATGAGATTGACGAGCACAAAGCAATGTGACCACACATGCTTAAATGCATTTAGCTTTTAACACCACAATAGGTTGTTCATAAACTTATAAACCAGAATCTTTATTTCTGTTCTTTGTCTCCTGGGAATTAGGTGGGTGGCAGTGATGAGGAATAAATGCTTATTGTTAGCTAATACAGGGTTCCAAATGAAAGAAGGGTCAAACTAAATACAGTCCTAGTTGCTCCAGCTGGGAAAGACTGAACAGTGAGGTGTGCATTGTGGTCAGGTTCTCAAGAGAAGGTTCCTGATAATCCTCCAATATGGGTGACTGATTATAAGACTACATCTTACTTCTCTAAATAAGTTTATGTATTCTGGATTTGAGTCCTGGGAATACGCTGAGGAGATGACCAAATAACTACTGCCAGTGGTATTGAGAAATTATGTGTGATATAAGCAACTACATTTACCATTTTTAACACTGTTTTCATCTTGCCTTATGCTTTGCTGGCCATTCCTGTATAGTCTCCATCACTGGGTCTTCCTCATCTTCCTGCCCGTGTAGGAGTGCTGTAGGACACACAGTCTTTATCTTCCTCTCCTTTCATTTTCTGGGTGACAGCATCTATCACACACAAATGACAGCTTATCCGAAAGGTTTTCCCCAACTACTCTACCTAAAGGAGCACCATCGTTCATGTCACCCTTTGTCTCTTTTCTCTATTTTACTTTTCTTCTTAGTGTGTCTCATCGTTTGCATAGTATGTATTTATGTATTTGTTTATTTTCTTTCAATCCCACCAAAATTTCCAGGAGACTGCAGACCTTTGTTTACTGTTCCTCTCTGCCTACAACAATCAGGCAAATGGTGCACTGTTCAATAAATATTTGTTGAATGAATTAGTTGCATTTTTTCAATGTCGGAGGAAGTAGCTTTATAACTATAAACCTTTTACTATTGAAGATAATACTCTAGCATGAGTAATTGGAATGAAGTTTTGAGATTATTTAGGAAAGGAAGTGAATTACTTCTTTTCATGTAACCTTCTTTAAGCTTATCTGTACCATGAGGAAAATGACATTCCCTTAGAACCATTTGAAACGGCTGTCAAGAATGACCAAACTAAATCTTAGGTTGTATTACTAGATTGATGTATCCAGAGAGATGGAGGTAAATATCCAGCTCTACTTTGTGTTGGTCAGATAATTCCTGGAATTATGTTCAAGTCTGGGTTTCATACTTAACAAAGTTACAGACAAACTGAAAATCCACGAGGATGACTAATGCCATCACAAAATATCCTAAGAGAAATGATCAATGGAATTGGGACTGTGTAGCCTGAGATGGGGGAGGGAAGGAGTCACTAGTGAGTGGCAGACATATAGACCAGTACTGTAGACCAGAAGTTCCAGTCATTCAATATGGCTCCAAAAAATAACACTATGAATAATGGGTTGAAACTATGTTTCTTAGGTGAAATGTGCTGCTTCAGGAGTTATTGATTTCTCTGTCACTGGAGGAGTTCAAAGAAAGAAAGAAAGAAAAAACAAAACCAGATGATCATCAGTAGGAAAGTTTTAGAGGGATTCAAG
Organism: Choloepus didactylus; assembly: GCF_015220235.1. NCBI lineage: Eukaryota > Metazoa > Chordata > Mammalia > Pilosa > Megalonychidae > Choloepus > Choloepus didactylus. The sequence goes on along the minus strand of NC_051320.1, from coordinate 32,830,079 downwards.
GATCAAATGGAGATTGAACTAGATAGCCTTGAGGTCCCTTCTGATACTTGGACTGCATCCTTGGTTGGAAAAGCCTTCCAGTTGGTTAGAAAAGAATACAGTTTTAGGGCCAGCAATTAGGCAGCTATCTCATCCTATTTATAATGTTATCTGAATCTCAGCTGAGGTCTTCTTGTCCCTTGAGAGCTGGATAAAATAGACTTGAATCCCAAATTCTATGCCTTAAAAATATTCAAGATGCTCTGTAATGTGATTTGCAGGAGTCTAAGATGGGTGTTGGATAGGTTCGCATTCTTTATGTTTCCTGGTTTCCATTTCTGCTCTCACTGCCTACCTCAGGATTACCATCAGGAATCCAGCATCTTCTCTCACACTAAAAGATCAGCTTTCCCAATCTCAAATCTATCTCAGACATATCATCAGAAACCCTAACTTGCCAAGGTGTTCAGTAGAGTTAGAGTGGAAACCACCATCTTCAGAAAGAAATATTGGTACTAAAGAGCAATAATTATTTTTGAATATTCTTTTTTTTTAAAAATTATAATACAGTAGAGTTGTCTTTATATAATAACATCTGACGAAAGTTTTGGCCAAACCCAATGCATCCAAGGTTGAGTAGAAAGAGGCAGCATAGCCTAGAGCTCTGGAGGCAAATAGACCTTGTATCAATCCTGGTTTCAGCTTGACTGGCTGTGTCACTTTGGTCAGGCTAGTTAACTTCTCTGATCCTTGATTCTTCCAGTCTTGAAATGGAATTAATGATGGTGTGTTCCTCAGTGTATTGTCTGGATTAAATTTAGAAAAACCACAGTATGTCAGTTCCTCAAAAAGTTCAATATAGCAGTACCATATGACCTGGCAATTTCACTTCTTGGTTTTAACCCCCAAAAATTGAAAACAGGGACTTGAACAGATACTTGTACACCAGTGTTCATAGCAGCATTATTCAGTATTTCCAAAAGGTAGAAACAACCCAGTGTTCATCAAGAGACATATAAACAAAATATGGAGATACACACAGTGGAATGTTATTTGGCCATAAGAAGGAATGAAGTTCTGAGACATACACCAACGTGGATGAACCTTGAAAACATTATACTGAGTGAAATAAGCAAGGCACATAAGGACAAATATTGTATGATTTCATTTATATAAAATATCTAGAAATATCAAATTGGTAGGAACAGAAAGTAGATTAGAGGTTAACAGGTATAGGAGAGGAGGGAGGAGGTAGTTGTTGCATGTGAGTATACAGTGTAAATTTTGGAAGTATTCCAATAAATAAAATAAAACACATTTCTTAAAAATACACTTCCATGGTTTCCGTATTGAAGACAATTTATTTGACTGGCAGAATGATAGAGTAACTATTAATAAAATACAATTTACCAATTTTATAACTCTTCTTGGTAGCATGATATCAAGATTTGATACTGTGATCCTGAATAACAAGACTGATCTTGGCAAAAGTGTGAATTAGAAATTGTTTGATTTAGTATCCAGTTTCTTCACTGTTCGATATGATAGCTACAAGTCACAAAATAGCTATATACATTTAAATTTAAATTAATTGAAATGAAATAAAATTTAAAATTCATTTCCTCAGTTGCACTAGTCATATTTCTTTTTTTAAATATTCATTTTATTGAGATATAGTCACATACCACGCAGTCATACAAAACAAATCGTACATTCGATTCTTCACAGTACCATTACATAGTTGTACATTCATCACCAAAATCAATCCCCGACACCCTCATTACCACACACACAAAAATAACCAGAATAATAATTAAAGTGAAAAAGAGCAACTAAAGTAAAAAAGAACACTGGGCGCCCTTGTCTGTCTGTCTGTTTCTTTCCCCCACCTTTCCACTCATCCAACCACAAACTAGACAAAGGGGAGTGTGATCCCCATGGCCCCCCCCAATCCCACTGTTTCCCCTCATAAGCCACATTTTTATACAACTGTCTTCAAGATTCATGGGTTCTGGGTTGTAGTTTGATAGTTTCAGGTATCTACTACCCACTACCCCAATTCATTAGAACCTAAAAATGGTTGTCTATATTGTGCATTAGAGTGCCCACCAGAGTGACCTCTTGGCTCCTTTTGGAATCTCTCTGCCACTGAAGCTTATTTCATTTCCTTTCACATCCCCCTTTTGGTCAAGAAGATGTTCTCCATCCCACGATGCCGGGTCTCCATTCCTCCCCGGGAGTCACATTCCACGTTGCCAGGGAGATTCACTCCCCTGGGTGTCTGATCCCACATAGGGGGGAGGGCAGTGATTTCACCTTTCAAGTTGGCTTAGCTAGAGAGAGAGGGCCACATCTGAGCAACAAAGAGGCATTCGAGATGAGGCTCTTAGGCACAATTATAGGGAGGCCTAGCCTCTCCTTTGCAGCAACAGTCTTCCCAAAGGCAAATCCCTTGGTAGAGGGCTCAATCCATCAAACCACCGGTCCCCTATGTCTGTGGGCATGTTAGCAACCATCGAGGTAGGGCAGGCCAATACCCATGCGTTCTCCACAGGCTCCTCAAGGGGGCTCTGCATATTTTTTTTCCTTGTTTTTTTTTTTTAACTTTTTTTTTCTAAGTCAACTGTATGAAAATTAAAAAAATTAAAAAAAAATTAAAGAAAAACATACAATAAAAGAACATTTCAAAGAGACCATAACAAGGGAGTAAGAAAAAGACAACTAACCTAAGATAACTACTTTACTTCCAACGTGTTCCTGCTCTACCCCAAGAAAGTAACCTAATATAGCAACATTTCTGTGAACTTGTTCCTACTATACCCATCAGAAATTAACAGACCATAGTCATTCCTGGGCATTCCCAGAACGTTAAATTTACCCGTGATAGCTTATCTGTTCTTCTTGGATTATTGTTCCCCCTTCCTTAATTGCTCTCTATCGCTAGTTCCCCTACATTCTACATTATAAACCATTTGTTTTACATTTTTCAAAGTTCACATTAGTGGTAGCATATAATATTTCTCTTTTTGTGCCTGGCTTATTTCGCTCAGCATTATGTCTTCAGGGTTCATCCATGTTGTCATATGTTTCACGACATCGTTCCTTCTTACTGCCGTGTAATATTCCATCATGTGTATATACCACATTTTCTTTATCCACTCATCTGTTGAAGGAAATTTGGGTTGTTTCCATCTCTTGGCAATTGTGAATAATGCTGCTATGAACATTGGCATGCAGTTATCTGTTCGTGTCACTGCTTTCAGATCTTCCGGGTATATACCAAGAACTGCACTCGCTGGATCGAAGGGTATTTCTATATCTAGTTTTCTAAGGAACTGCCAGACTGACTTCCAGAGTGGCTGAACCATTATACAGTCCCACCAACAATGAATAAGAGTTCCAATTTCTCCACATCCCCTCCAGCATTTGTAGTTTCCTGTTTGTTTAATGGCAGCCATTCTAATCGGTGTGAGATGGTATCTCATTGTGGTCTTAATTTGCATCTCTCTAATAGCTAGTGAAGCTGAACATTTTTTCATGTGTTTCTTGGCCATTTGTATTTCCCCTTCAGAGAACTGTCTTTTCATATCTTTTGCCCATTTTATAATTAGGCTGTCTGTACTATTGTCATTGAGTTGTAGGATTTCTTTATATATGCAAGATATCAGTCTTTTGTCAGATACATGGTTTCCGAAAAATTTTTCCCATTGAGTTGGCTGTCTCTTTACCTTTTTGAGAAATTCCTTTGAGGTACAGAAACTTCTAAGCTTGAGGAGTTCCCATTTATCTATTTTTTCTTTTGTTGCTTGTGCTTTGGGTGTAAAGTCTAGGAAGTGGCCGCCTAATACAAGGTCTTGAAGATGTTTTCCTACATTATCTTCTAGGAGTTTTATGGTACTTTCTTTTATATTGAGATCTTTGGTCCATTTTGAGTTAATTTTTGTGTAGGGGGTGAGGTAGGGGTCCTCTTTCATTCTTTTGGATATGGATATCCAACTCTCCCAGCCCCATTTGTTGAAAAGACCATTATGACCCAGTTCAGTGACTTTGGGGGCCTTATCAAGGATCAGTCGGTCATAGATCTGAGGGTCTATCTCTGAATTCTCAATTCGATTCCATTGATCTATATGTCTATCTTTGTGCCAGTACCATGCTGTTTTGACAACTGTGGCTTTATAATAAGCCTCAAAGTCAGGGAGTGTAAGTCCTCCCACTTCGTTTTTCTTTTTTAGAGTGTTTAGCAATTCAAGGCATCTTCCCTTTCCAAATAAATTTGATAACTAGCTTTTCCAAGTCTGCAAAGTAGGCTGTTGGAATTTTGATTGGGATTGCATTGAATCTGTAGATGAGTTTGGGTAGAATTGACATCTTAATGACATTTAGCCTTCCTATCCATGAACATGGAATATTTTTCCATCTTTTAAGGTCCCCTTCTATTTCTTTTAGTAGAGTTATGTAGTTTTCTTTGTATAGGTTTTTTACATCTTTGGTTAAGTTTATTTCTAGGTACTTGATTTTTTTTAGTTGCTATTGAAAATGGCATCTTTTTCTTGAGTGTCTCTTCAGTTTGTTCATTTCTAGCATATAGAAACATTACTGACTTACGTGCATTAATCTTATATCCCACTACTTTGCTAAATTTATTAGCTCTAGTAGCTGTATCGTCGATTTCTCGGGGTTTTCCAGATATTAGATCATATCATCTGCAAACAATGACAGTTTTACTTCTTCCTTTCCAATTTGGATGCCTTTTATTTCTTTGTCTTGCTGGATTGCCCTGGCTAGCACTTCCAGCACAATGTTGAATAACAGTGGTGACAGTGGGCATCCTTGTCTTGTTCCTGATCTTAGAGGGAAGGCTTTCAGTCTCTCACCATTGAGTACTATGCTGGCTGTGGGTTTTTCATATATGCTCTTTATAATATTGAGGAAGTTTCCTTCAATTCCTACCTTTTGAAGTGTTTTTATCAAAAACGGATATTGGATTTTGTCAAATGCTTTTTCAGCATCTAGTGAGATGATCATTTGATTTTTCCCTTTTGATTTGTTAATGTGTTGTAATACATTGATTGATTTTCTTACTAGTCATATTTCAAATGCTCAATAGCCACATGTGGCAAGTGGCTGCTCTTTTGGAGAGAGCACATAAAAAACATTTTCATCATTGCAGAAATTTCTGTTGGACAGTGCTGCTCCAGAGCCAACCCGTATCCTTACTGTCATTCTTAAACTGCTTCCTGCCAGGTGTCATCACTCTAATGCTTTTTCCCCAGAGATCTTCATGTCCTTTGTCTTGTAGTATAAACTACTTGGTGGGCTAGAGAGTCAGGTTCTGAGATGCTAACAGAGAGCTCTGGGATTACTTCCAAGTAAATGAATGGGTTGATTTTGATCTTCTCTAGAACTGTGTCTCAGAGGGGTCCTAGGATGGCTGGTGTTGAAATCATCTGAAATGCTTATTTTAATTTGACACTCCTGGGTTCCACATTAGAACTTCTGAATCTGCAGAAGGTCCACATTAGACTTTTGAGTCTAGCTTCCCAGTGTTTTTTATGGAGTGCCGAAGTTTGAGAGCCACTGATGAGAGGTGCAAAACAATATTGGTATAGATTTGCCAGGAGCCCTTATAGTTAGATGTCAGTTTTCACTGGAATAGAGGGCAGTGCCAGGTTTGGGTACCAACAGTGATATTTTTTGCCTAGTTCAATGGCACTTTTAGGTCCCTGTTTTCCTGACCGCTCAGCAGCATTTGACACAATTGATCAAATTTACATTGTGTAACACTATCTTCTCTTGACTCCAGAAGGAGATTTACCATGCAGTAACAAAGCTTAGGCTTCAGACTCCCTCACTTGCATGAGCCTCTTTCATGGCCAGTAGATAATTATGCCTCTGTAACTTAGAATTATTTTATTTTTAATGAGGGCTCCCCAAATTGTACTAGCTTCTAACGAGACAAAATTTAGATTTTTACCTGCTTTGCTTTGGCAGCGCTTTCCTGAGTTTCGCTGAAAGACAGTCATTAAAGGCATAGACTCTGGAATTAGACTATTTGAATTTAAGTTATTTCCCATATTTTCAGTGTTTCATATTTAAAAATAAAACAACAAATCTGTGTATAGTAATCTTTTATAATTTATTTTAAAATAAAAGTAGCTTTTCTTTGTAAAAATACAAATGACCTTTTTCTTGAAAAATATAAATGACCAAAATGGACCCAATAATAGTTATAACGCTTTAATGAGGAGTAAATTGTGGACAAAATGACTAAAGAAGCCAGATACCTATATCCCTTTCCAGCACCCCCTTTCTACAAAGTCAGCACACACACAGACACACAAATACACACATTCGCATACACACTCCTGAGACCCAGATGGTCTTATATGTGAATTTGAGCCAAACTTTAAAGAATAGACAATTCCTGTGTAATTTAAACTCTTCCTGAGCATTGAAAACAGGGAGATTATAAAAATTCACTCTTTGGAAACACATAATGCTATTATCAAAACCAGAAAAAGGATAGTAAAAGGAAACAAAAAACAAATAAAACAGAACACTCAGATATAAATCTATCAAAAGATACAGTATTTCTAAATAAAGTATTAGCAGATCAGGTAAGTGGTATATTGAAAATGTGACACTTTACAATCTAATAGGATTTGCATGTAACTATGGTTCTACATTTTAAAACTATCAATAACTCATTAACTAAATAAGAAATAATGAATATAGTTTTCTCAGAAGGTCCTGAGAATATTTTCGATAATATTCATTCCTCATTTGTGTACATTATATTTTTTCAGTAAGCTAGGTATGGAAAAAAAGTCCTTAGTTTTATGAAGGCTATTTATCAAAAACCAAAACCACCATCAAAATTAATGACAAAATATTAGTAAATATTTGAATTTGCATAAGTAAAATACATCTGCTCTCATTACTATTATTCAGCGTTATTCTGTAGTTCTTAACTAATACAATAAGACAACAAAAACAAGTAATTATTGGAAAGGAAGCGAAAAACTTTTAGAAAAATATGAGAGCTTAGTAAGAAGTGTGGTTTCAAGATAAATACACACAAATCAATAGTTTTCCCATAATCCAGCAATAACTAATTTGAAAATATTAATATATATACAAAATACTTAAAAATATATCGAAATCTGTATTAATTAATTATAAGTCTTAAATGAAGGATGGAAAAACACTGGATTAAATGGATAGCCACATCAAGTTTTTAGACGTAAGACACAATAGTGTACATATGTTAATCCTTCTGAATATTAATCTATAAATTCTAACTAATGAGTTGATTGTCAGTTTATTTAGAAGAATATTCAAGGAAATTTTGAAAAATAATAATAATGAAGAGGATCTTACTTTACCTGATATCAAAATACATTCTAAGTAACAGTAATTTAATAATGTGGACAGTTACAGGCAAAAGAAACTCATGCAATTATGTATGAGAATTCAGAATTTAATAAAGATGGCACTTCAGGTCAGTGAAAAGGAAGAATAATTCAAAAAGTAGAATAATCAAAAATAATTGAGACAAGTATCTATGTATTTGGAAAAGAAATGGAATTAGAGCATTATGTGATAGAACATATAAAAACAAAGTAAAAAAATATTGTAAAAGTAGCAAAGAAAATATTGGGTGAGGACTGTCTTAATATAGTGTGAACTTCAGAAAGCAAAAGAGGAAAAAGTATTGACAAATATGACTACACAAAATTGAAAATTGTCTGCTCTATAAAAGATTCTATAAAATCCAAGAAAAATATAAAATTAAAAAAATTATATGAGATGTACAAGGAGTATCTATTTATGTATTTGAGTGTAATTGATACACATATGAATATAAAATAATAGAATAGAAAACATGTATTATATAAATTGGAAAATATAAATTCCTTATCCATTAGATAAAATGTTAATTTCTCTTGTAGAGAAATAACTCTTATCTATAGATCAATAAAAAATATAAACATGGAAAAAATAGGAAGAGGTAATTCACTACAGAAAGATATTAAGGGCTAAAAAGACATAAGAATATCCTCAACCTCACTAGTGACAGAGAAATGTTAAGAAAATAATAGTGAGGTACATTTTGAACAATAAATTGACTAGAAATTAAAATGCTGCTAATACAGAGTGTTAAAAGCATGGAGAAAGGCTTAACAATATACATTTTCAGGAGACTTACAAAAATAGTAAAATTTAAAATACTCAACCTGTTGACAGCAATTTCACTTCTAGGAACTGATCATAAAGGTAGAAATATAGGCAGGACACAATGCAACAATATTTGAGGAATCAAAAATTAGAGACCAATTAAATGTTTATCAGTAAGGGAATGACTGATAAATCATTGAACATCCATCCATGAAATATAGTTTAGCTATTAAAAAGAATACACTGTCATGGAAAGATATCCATAATTACTGCTTGAAAAATTAATTTATAGTAAATAAGACGTGGTATGATTCCATTTTTGTTACTAAAACAGAACACCAAAAAAGGAACTGTACATACCTCCCTCTACCATCTCTATACTAATGTTTGCAGAATATCACAGCCAACATTTCAGCCATACAAGATGTATCTAGTTATTTATTTTCTCAGAATCTAGAAATGTTGGATTGAATTATGTACCCCAATTTAGACATGTTCTTGGTCTTGATCCACATTCCTGTGGATGAGAACCCATTGGTGAATAGGATCTCTTGAAGGTGGGGCCTTAATCTGGATTACTGGATTCCTTATAAGCAGAAATTCAGAGAAAGTCAGGGGGAGGAGCTGGAAGCCAGAGGTCAATGGAACACAGAAGAGAGAGGAGAAGACGTCGCCATGTGATGGGAAAGCCAAGGACCTCAAGGCCTGCTGCCCACCTACCAACACCAGGAGGTAGCAAGTCTTCTAGCTTCTGAAAACATGAGCCAATACATTCCCATTATTTAAGCCAACCCATTGTGTGATTTTTGTCATAACAGACTGGTAAAATTAGACATTAGTTAAATCTGATATCTAGACCCTATCCTACTTGCTCTGTGGGAAATTTAGTCTCAGTTACATTGTGTACTGTTTTGGTTTGCTAAAGCTGTCAAAATGCAAAATACCAGAAATTTTAACAATAGGGATTTATTAGCTTACAGATTTACAGTTCTAAGGCCTTGAAAATGTCCCAAGTGAGGCATCAGCAGGACAATATCTTCTCTGAAGACCTGTTACCAGCAAGCTTGGGCTCCTCTGTCCGATAGCAAGGCACATGGCGATGTCTGCTGGTCCTTCTCTCCTGGGATTCATTACTTCAGCTTCTGACTTCTCCATTTGAGGCTTTTTCTCTAAACTTCTCTGGATGTTTCTCTGTGAGCTTCTCTTAATTTCATCTCTTAGCTTCTGTATGTGTTTTATCCTCTTATAAAGGACTCCAGTAAGCAGATTAAAACCCACCTTGAATGAGGAGGGTCACATCTCAATTGAAATAACCTAATTAAAAGGTCCCACCCAAATAGGTCTGTACCCACAGGGATGGATTAAAAAAACATGGCCTTTTCTTGGGGTACAAAACAGCTTCAAACTACCACGTCTGCTTCACTTTCATCTGCTTCTGCCTAGTATATCGGAAGAAGATTCTCTAATCTTGTCAGTTTTCATCACTACTGACCACTTTATTTTCCAAGCCAGAAATTAACTTTCAAAATCTGATATTTTTCTGCTCCCCTGACACATTTAGAGTAGAGATATCCTTGTTGAAATAGGAAAACTTTGTTTAGGGTTTTGTCTTGGAGGGACCCCCATTTCTCAGATCTTGGCTCTTCAATATGGTGTTAAGCTGGGATAGCAGGAGCCCCTCAATTTACTCTCACATATTCCTCAGACTTGCACCCTTTAGTTTGGTGCAAAATTTTGCTCTCTCCTCTGGTGGACCTCAGACACTCCCTCTATCCTCTAGTTTCTTCAGAGGTACTCAGTAATCTCTTATGTGAGTTAAAGTCTGTGTAAAACATTGGAGGAAACTGACTTGGAGCCACTTGTTCTTTTATTTTTTGCAAAAAAGCCCAGAGATCCTCCCCAGAAATGTAAAATCTGCATAACAGGTTGAATTGGGAAGGGGGTAGGGAGATATGGGATAATGGGATGGAGAAAGGGAAAATAGAGAAGATAAAAAAATTATGATTAATGTATCCTGATATTCTGATTGTGTATATGCATAGTAAAATATCTGAAATGATACCAAACAATCAAAAATTATTACTTCTGAGAAGAGTGGTAACACAGTAGTGGAAGATACTTCATCTTATTACTTTACATATAACTATGATATCTGAATTATTTACCAAATTGACTGCTTTTATAAATTAGAATGAACTCAAGAAGAAAAATAGACTATGAAAAGAAGACTTTCTATAAAAATTCAGTTTATAATATTAGGGTTATAGCTAAGTCAAGGGACCTGATAGACTCACTAAAGATACTATGTTCACTCAGATGATAGAAAGATGAAAGCCCGGAAGTTTATTTAAAACAAATTCTTTAACACTGTTTGAAAAATAAAACTTCAATATGAGAAAAAATGAATATAACATGTGTTTTCAAAGCATAGCATAAAGACAGGGTACATTTGCAGGAGATTATGAAGACCCTGGGAAGGGATGAAGTTCAGACAAAGATCTATTTCCTCTATGAAAAAAAATACAATTTAATATGCTTGGGGACATTGAGAAATATACTGAGCCAATAATGTGTCATTTGTTAATCTGGAGACCATTTGAAACAAGCAGGATTCTGACAAGTTAGTTGTTATTTACTTTACAACCAATTATTCTTGTGCAGTAAAATAAAGGACTTAAAATGTGAAATCTGGGCAGAAGGGTGTATCTTTGCCTACAAATCCCAGAATTCTTTGTGCTAGGAAATAGGAGAGAGAGAAAGCCAAACAAACAGAGACATTTAGAAAAAGTCATTGTTTCAACTGAGGTATAGGGGTTTTACAGGCCCTACACCAAGGAAGTCTAGGTCTACATGATGCCCAGGAACCAGAAACGTAAGGATTTACTACAGGAAAAAATATTTTTGTTTCTAAACTAAAGGCATTTCATGCTATCTAGTTAGGTCATAAGAAGATTAAACAAAGAACTAAAAACCAAAAAATAAAAAAAGTCCTAATGGATGGTAGTTGAGCAAATGAGCCACCAGCAACAACAAAGGAAAAAAGTTATGCATGATTCCCTCTGAGTTAACCCCAGTCAATTAATTATTACATCATCAAAATGAAATCAGAAAATTTCATTGTTTCAAAAGGGACTTAATAAAAGTGTGGTGGTATTAACAAAATAATATCAGAGTCATGCTTTTCAAAATACCTAGTTTGCTGCCTGAATTGAGAACAGAACAGAATTGTTGACTCTGGACTCTGACTCCATCTCGGCCACATCTCCCACCACCACCAGCCTGCCCCTCTGGCTCTGCCCCAGCCACTGTGGCCTCCTTGCTCTTCCTTGCACATGTTGTAATCTGCCTATAAAATGTTGCTACTTTAAAACGACAATGACAAAGTACAAATATGGATCATATTTTAATTAGGACCAGTGATCCAAAAGTCAGTGACATAGAGAGTCATTTCAGAATTAAAAACAACTTTCCGATTCTGAGCAGCTAACATCAATTGAGGATGTCACTGTGCTAAGCCCTTCCTCATTCATCATTCCATAAGGGAAGGGTGATTTTTATCCCCCTATTACAGATGAGAAAACTGAGGTAAGCCAGGCAGTTTTCATAGCTGAGAGTAAAACTGAGACAGTCTTCTTAACCAGTATAGAAATTCCTCTGAGGTGACATATGTGTTGGGCTGATGTGTAAAGAAATGAAGAGCCCTTGAAGACCTATAGATTAAAAGGAAAAAACAACCTTGAGTTTTCTTGGAATGGTTGGTACAAGGTTTTACTCAATCTCAAAATAATTCTTTATCACGGCACATGCACTCACACATGCAGTCACACACACATTGTATCCATGTTTTTTTTTTTTTTACCAAAGTTATGAAAAGGTTACCTAACCCCCAAAAGATATTCAGCCTCACATCTTATGAGAGCTGATATATTTTTTAAATTAAATTCAGTTTTATTGAACTATATTCACATACCATACAGTCATCCATGGTGTACAATCAGCTGTTCACAGTATCATCATATAGTTGTGCATTCATCACCCCAATCTATTTTTGAACATTTTCCTTACACCGGAAAGAATCAGAATAAGAATAAAAACTAAAAGTAAAAAAGAACACTCAAATCATCCCCCCCATCCCACCCTATTTTTCTTTTAGCTTCTGTCCCCATTTTTCTACTCATCCATCCATATACTTGACAAAGGGAGTGCGATCTACAAGGTTTTCACAATCACAGTCATCCCTTGTAAGCTGCATTGTTATACAGTCGTCTTCAGGAGTCCAGGCTACTGGGTTGGAGTTTGACAGTTTGAAGTATTTACTTCTAGCTATTCTAGTACATTAAAACCTAAAAACAGTTATCTATATAGTGCATAAGAATGTCCACCAGATTGACCTCTCGATTCCATTTGAAATCTCTCAGCCACTGAAACTTTATTTTGTTTCATTTTGCATCCCCCTTTTGGTCAAGAAGATGTTCTCAATCCCATGATGCTGGGTCCAGATTCATCCCCTGGAGTCATATGCTGCATTGCCAGGGATATTTACATCCCTGGGAGTTGGGTCCCACATAGAGGGGAGGGCAGTGAGTTCACCTGCCGAGTTGGCTTAGTTAGAGAGAGGGCCACATCTGAGCAACAAAGAGGTACTCAGGGAGAGACTCTTAGCACAATTATATGCAGGTTTAGCCTCTCCTTTGCAGTAATGAGCTTCATAAGGGCAAGTCCCAGGATAGACGGCTCAGCACATCAAACCGCCAGTCCTCTACCTTTGTGAGAGCATCAGCAACAATCCAGGTGAGAAAGTCCGACACTTCCGCATTTTTCCCCAGCTCCTCAGGGGGGCCCTGCATATTTTTTTATTCTCACCCAAATTACTTTGGGATGTGTCGCTATTTCACTCTAACCTCTTCAAACCTACCATATCTCACTTCCTATTCAAAGTTCCATGTAATTGTTGTGTTTGAACAAACTGAATGTAGAAGTTACACTGTTTAGAAAATATAGATCCTGCAGCAAATGAACCTCTCTTCCCTTGGTCTCATATGGAATTTGAAGTTTTAACACACAGTTTCACCCTTTACCCTTTGACCTGACTTGCCCTAGTCTTAACCAGATCTGCTTCATTCGTATCTCTAAGTGATGTCTGGGCTCTTTTTCAGCATTTTTTTTGCCGATATAGTTTTTTTTTTTTTTTTTTAATCTTCATTTTATTGAGATATATTCATATACCACGCAGTCATACAGAAAAAATCGTACATTTGATTGTTCACAATACCATTACATAGTTGTACATTCATCACCTAAATCAATCCCTGACACCTTCATTAGCGGACACACAAAAATAACAAGAATAATAATTAAAGTGAAAAAGAGCAATTAAAGTAAAAAAGAACACCGGGTGCCTTTGTTTGTTTGTTTGTTTGTTTTCTTCCCCTATTTTTCTATTCATCCATCCATAAACTAGACAAAGGGGCGTGTGGTCTTTATGGCTTTCCCAATCCCATTGTCACCCCTCAAAAGCTACATTTTTATACAATCGTCTTCGAGATTCATGGGTTCTGGGTTGTAGTTTGATAGTTTCAGGTATCTACCACCAGCTACCCCAATTCATTAGAACCTAAAAAGGGTTGTCTAAATTGTGCGTAAGAGTGCCCACCAGAGCCGATATAGTTTTAATATCCATCCTGCCCCGTAACTCTCTCCAAACAATATACTATACACAGGAATCATGGTGTAAGGGGAAAATAAAGATATACGGTGACATCAATATGTGAAAGCAAAACATCTGGAAATTCAGTGAAAATATTAAAATTCAGTCCAACTTTTTGATGTAATGTGGACAAAATAAATGAATAGTTAGATGAGTTGAATAGATATTTTGGTATTGTTCAAAAATAAAATGGATCTAAAATGGTCTATTATTTCCAGATAATTCTTTTGTGAACCTGCCCATTTGATTTTAGTGTTAGGCTCATCTATAAATAAGTGAGGTATAAGTAAATGTTGACGTTTTCACTCAATGGATTTCCTTATACTCAGAGGATTAACAAATTAGCTATATACTCCCAAGGTCTTCATTCCTAGAAATATATTTTAGAATATTGATCTGGGAAGGACGTGATGTGTGTAAGATGTTTGTGTATAGTGGTCAATAACTCAAGTCTCCTGATCAACTTAAACAAGTATATTTTTCTAAAGAATATAAGTGCATTTTTTATAGATATAAATATATGTAAATACATTTATATAATACATATTTTATGAAAAATCTAAATATATTCTTCTAACGTATATTCTTCTACCCCTAAAGGTGTTATTAAGCCAGCCCAGGAAGATTTTGGCATGTAGTCTGAAGTTAAAAAACAGATGGCCAAAGACAGAAGGAAATCCCAGAGACGGATGCTGAGGATGGCAACTGTGGTGCTTTGAGCAGAAGCAACTCAGACAGAGAAGGTATGCGGGAGTTTGTCTGGAGGATTCGGTGGACAGGTGGGTGAAGTTCTGCTGAGAGAGAAGAAGAGACATGCTCCCATTCTTATTTTGTTTTTTACTTTTGAAAACTTTTTATTGCAATACAACATACGTGCAGAATAGTGCACAGATCATAAAAGTATTGGGTTAACAAAGTGTCGTCAAACAAACATACCTATATAATTGGAAGGCAGATCGAGAAACAGAGCATTACCAGCACCTCACCAAACCCCCACTGCAGTCCCTGTCCTTCTCCAGGGTAGCCACTATTCTGACTTTTAATCCCCTAGATCAGTCTATGTTGCTACATATGGAGCCATACAATGTGTACTCTTATTTATTTTCATTCAAAATTATGTTTGTGAGATTATAAAAATTGTTTTATTGACATTACATTTATGAGATCTTACAAATATCTATATAGTAACATGCAGTTGTAGTTTGTCTATTCTCATTGATATATGTTATTCCATTATGTGACTATTCCACAACTTATGACTTCATTTCATGATTGGTGGGAATTGTGCCTTCATTCTTAACTCTTTTTTGTTCTTATAAAAATATGCCACTTTTCTTTTGAACTGAAAGAGAAAATGATGGGGCCACTGTAAACCTTGCCTTTAAAAATGTGGTCAATTACCATTTTACTTTCAACCCATATTTCGGGATCCACTTGATCTGCCAGTACCTGCATTAATTCCCTTCCCCCCTTTCACCCTCCCCTTGGGAGTACTTACCCAGGCAACCTGGCAGCTTCTCCTTTTGCCTTCCTATCAAAGGGTGGTCTGATTTTAGTCCGTCTGTATTGTAAGGTGCATTCAGTTTAGAGGCCTCCTGCTGAGGTTGCTGGAGCTGTATTCCAAGAAACTGAGGCCAGGTGGGGCAGGTAGTAGGGATGAAGGGCAGGTGTCCTAAGGAGAGGCATTTCTTGCTTCTTCCAACATAGCCACAGGATTTATAAGTACTGAGATTGTCAGTAGAGTTCTTTTAACTACATCGTCACTCCAAACCTCTTCTCTCTATGAGCACCAGTTCACCAGCTTCCACAGTGATTCACTACTTTATCCTACACAAAAACCCTGTTAGTTCCCACAGTACACCCTCCCAGTCCCCACCCCTTGCCCCAATGACCATTTTAATGATCTGGATATTTGCAAACACATGGATGAGGGGGCTTTTTTCTTAGATTATTTGCCCCTTAGCAATGCTTCTTTAAGTTGGGTAGCATGTGACGGGTATCTATCATTGGTGCTGGTTGTGGTTATTTTAAATTTTAAATGATCAAGAAACTCGAGTGATATGGAATGAAATGAAGGGGGAATGAGTAAGGAGGCTTAAGCTTTGTGGTAAACTGGGTCCAGAGTTTCTACCTTTATGGATTGTAGCAGTGAACTTCATTCATGTTTCATCTTGTGTCCACGGCAGTGAGATTCAGTGCAAAGAACATGGGTCTTGCAGCTGGAGCTCTATACCTTTGAATGAGTCATGTATGCTCTTTGAGTGTCAAGTTTTCTAATTTGTTAATTGGCAATCATAAACCTTATTCCACCCAAGTTGTTGGGAGCATCAATGAGATAGTGAATCCAAAGTGTGATGAATATAGAGTAAATTCTTAAAATGTTATTTATTTTTTCCTTATCATCTGAATGCTACTATAAAAAAGTAAAGGAAACAATACCAACAGCAGTCTTCAAACAGATAACAACAACAATAATAACAACAACAATAGCTAAAGATTATTGAATATTACCACCAGTCAGGCTCTACATCAGATATTTTCTTTGCATTATCTCACTTAGTCTTCACAGCAAGACCTTAGAAAAAATTTTGTTATTCCCTTTATCAGGTGAGGAAACTGAAACTCAGAGAAGACAGGTAACTCCTCCAGGTTACACAGTTATTACCCAGTTGTGCTGGGATTCCTATCCATGCCTATCTGACTCCCTGGGCTGCTTTCTTAATCATTTTTTTTTATCCTCAAGTACGTGATTATCATTCATTCACCCCAAAGTGCACTGTTAATTCAATCATTGTTCTCATGCATCTCATCATCTATCTAGTAGGAAAGATGGAAATGACTGTCAATAATTAGTAAATAATGTGATAAATGCTAATTGCCTGGGATGTTGCTGAGTACAGAGGACAGTCACCAACGGTCTGAGGAGGCCAGAAAAGGAGCCCCAGAATCCGTTTGCAGGACTGACAAGGTTGAGAAAGACATTTCAGGAAAAGAGAATAATAGCACAGTAGCATAAGTGTAAGGCTCATTGGAGATCCACATGTAGTTCTGGGTGCCTGGAGTGAGGGACACACACTAGGGAATGTAGTACATGAGACAGGATAGTTTTGCAGGGGCCAGGTTAGAAGAATATTTGTATGATACACAAAGGCATTTAAACTGTCTGCTGTAGAATCTATTGGACAGAAAGGCATTCTTATATGTCTTCCCTTTAAAACAATGTTTCTTCAGAGAAATGACTGAGTCCTGTTCATCTCTGAATAGCTAAAGCCTAGCATGGGCAATCACTCCATGAATGTTTGTTGAATGAAAAAGTGAATGAATGAATAAATGAAGAGTAGTAAGCACATCATAATATTCATTCTAGGCTGCAGGTACGGGTTAAGAGGGTGCCAAGAATGGAGTCAGAGACTTCACCAAGAAGGGAATTATGTAGTGGCAGCATAGTGAGGAGGAGAGGGGAGAGTTATTCTGGAGAGGGAATATTATTAACATATTCATAAAACTCAGAGCTTTGGTTGGGGGCAGGATGAGGCAAGGTGGAGGTGGGGAGAAATGGATTTCAAGAATGTACAACTGAGTTTTGGACATGGTGAGACTGACATGATTGGAACCTGGGGATTGAGCTCTCTGGTAGTCAAGGATGGTGTATTAAAATTGAAGTAAAATTGTTAAATTGGGAGAGAGTGCATAGGGAAAGACTAGAGAAAGGCCTGGGTCAAACATTAGGACAGAACATGTGTTTTAAGGAGTTTGGTTCATGTTGCAGAATCTTATTTGTCATCAGGCATAGAGAAAGAACAGCCTAGGATGTGGCTCAGGAGGAGGATGAGATGAATCTTGTGTCCTGAAATCTAAGGAAAATTCAAGGATCTATGTATTCAACAGGATTAAATGCTGCGGAGAGAAGTAAATTTAGCACTTCCTTTGCTTTGTGTTGTTTGACAGTGTATTTATTGGAGAAATTATATGCTATCTATGAAATTAATTTTAAAACAATTTTAAGGGTCTGCTTTGCTTGGTGCTATATTTTCTCCATGAGTTGGGTGCAGTTTATATTTAGCATTGGGAATTGAGTATTTTAAAGAGATAAATCATACCCACAAATGTCATTTTTATAGAAAAAAATGAGAAATGTTAATATAGTGTAATGCCAAGAGGATACAGTGACTGCAGTTGCTCTTTCAAGACATCATTAAGGAAGCAGTTGGTAGATGCAAAATATAAGAAACCTAAATGGAAATTTCAGAGATACTGGTGTGTACTCTTTCCTGGAAGGAAGGGCTCTTTAGGATGACTATGAGAGTGTAATCTGTCTTGAATTTGTGAGAATCATCTTGGAAGCTTCTTTCAGTGGAATGAAATTATCACAAATAGAAGCATAACTGAAGATTCAGCATACTAATTCTTTACAAAAGTAAAGGTTGTTTTCATAGTTGTGTGTTAGGTTTCACTTGTTTTTTTAATATTTTTTTGGAAATTTAAATTCAATTTTAAAAATATTAATTGAGACTAAGAAATATGTATACTTATTCTATGCCAATTACCTGTTCTGTGCAAAGGAAAAACAAATCTATATCTTTTAAAAAAACTTTTAATTGAAGTATAATGTGTATAAGAAAAGTGCCCATGTCATAAATATGTAATTCAATGATTTCTTTTTTTTGCAATCAATAAGAAATTTACTTATTTTAAAACAATCCAAAAACTGGCATTGTCCAGAAAAATTTAACAGGTTGATTTATAATTGTTATAAAGTTGAACTATTGAAACTTGTTCACTGAAACAGTTTAACTTGCATTCAAGCTTTGTATTTCTGTGTTTGTGTTAAAAATTCATACAGAAATAAAAATGGAAAAACTGCCAATTCTTGATTTCTGTCCCCTATTTTTTCATTTGCAGTCACATACTTTGGTACTTTTCAACCCCATGGAGGAAAAATATACCTAATATTTGGAACTACCAATAACAGGAAGAAGAAAAAAAACCTTTTTTTTTTTTTTAAAAATGAAATGTTTCCTAGCATAGTGGATTCTTAAGCACTTTCTCCACGTATACGGCATATCAGCTGGATGTCTTTTGGCATAATTCCTACATGTTTGGCGTGGATAACACACAGTTTGGTGTCCTCAAAATGGGCAACCAGATAAGCCTCACTTGCTTCCTGCAAAGCACTGATAACTGCTCTCTGGAAGCACATATCTGTTTTAAAAACCTGTGCAATTCTGGCACCAGGTGCTGGAATGGGAGTTTGTGAATCAAAAGTTTGGTAGATTTCTGATAACGTTGAATTTCAGCAAGTGCCATGGTTCCAGGCCTATGACAATGAGGTTCTTCACCCCTCCAGTAGAGGGCACTCTCTTGTGGTGGCTTTTGTAGCCAGTTGCTTTCTGGGTGCATTACCAGTGGCCGATTTGTGGGCAGTCTTGCTTTATACCGGAAGAGTGGTTTTCTTCTCTAAAGTGTTGGCAGTAATCCAGAGATTCTATATCAGACCAGGAGGGTTGGTTGTGAATAGGGACTTAGAATATTAGAAGATGAAAGTCCTAAGTGTTAAATATGACTTAAATGGAATGTGGAAGGGCATCCTTGAACCACTCTATATACAAGTAAAGCACTTGAAATTCTGATCAATTCTGACCAATAAATTCTGAACAATTAAAGACATTGTTTCTAGAAGTTTCAGTTAAACAGAAAAGTAAAAGTTATCTTGAAGCATGATTTAAATTAACACACTGTAAGAAACTGTACAAAGGATATCATGCTAAGTGAAATGTCCCATTAAAAGTGCACCTCTCATTGGGGAACCAAAGAGGCAAATTAGACTCGAGATGAGAGAATAACAAATTTTAGACCCTGATGGTCTCCCTAACAGCAAAGGTGGAAAGGAGAGGGTGTGGTGGTCTTCTTTGTAGGTAGTGAAAGCATAGTCTAAATGGCTTCTAGTTATCCTCTCTGAATAGAAGCTGCAGGTAAGATTAAGTGCTCTCCCATATAAATCTTTTCCTAGACTCCCAATCTTCATTAGTTTAAGAACCAGTCTCCTGGGTTTGTCCAACCAAGCCACTCATGGCCTACTCTTCAGCCTTGTTCACACTTTGCTGCCAAACAGTAGTTGATCATTTTGACCTCCTTGCACTTTCCCATTGTACCTTCAGGAGTTGTCTTACAAGTGCTGGAGAACTATTTTAAAAACAGCAAACCAGTTTTCTGCAAGTGTATTTGCTAAATTTCTTAAGCTACAAAAAAACCCATGAAACCGGGTTTTGACTGTCATAAGCTTAGAACTTATAATTTTAAATACAGCAGGACACCTGACAGCTGACATGGAGGCAGTTAGTAATAAAAATAAAATGCTGCTATTTTGTCTTTTAAAAATGAAATACAAAAATAAAAATAAAAATGAATTGCACATGTTAAGAAATAAATCTATTACTTTAAAATCTGGTAGATTATTCTAGGCCATATCAAGAGAGAACTAGAATGTGTTCTATTAAAGATGATTGAGAAATCTTATTCTTAACTTTGAAATAGCTGTCACTTCATTTTTAATATTCTCAGCTCAAGAGTAAAAAGGCAAATTTTATAGAGACTGATAAATATTATAAAGCTAACCAGATATCGTTGTCTTTCTTCTTGCTTTTATATTAAGCCCTATAGACTAAGAGCCTGACTATAAATAAAACTATGGATGTTAAAAGGTCATGGCTGTGACCTTTCACATGTTACTTCTCCACTGTATCTATATATACTGTATACTTTACCCAGAGAAGAGATTCTTTATTTAAGAGAGCTTAAACTGTTCAAATTTGTAATGTACTGAGGATTTTGGAATGCCTAGGGGACTTAGTGGATAAAGAACTGACCTTTCATCTCTGAACCCAGATGCAGTCCAACCTCAGATAAGTGAAAAAGTTTTGTGTCAGTTGCCTGTGTGATAAACTGGTACCATACACTATCTTCCAACCCAATTAAGCATTACTGGCAGTTCTGGCCTCAAGAGGCACATGGAGCATAGAAATGGAATTACTTCTGCTCCTGGAGAGGGTGTCTGAATCTTCAAGATAGGAATTTTAAGCTTATAAAAGGAAAGTATTGCCTGAATAACAACCACAGATAGAAATTCATAACCTGCATGAAAGTTGCCCCCTTACTCCCCCCCCCCCAATCACACATAAATTTGAGCTATTAGGATACTTTTCAAGTTTTACACTTGTGGTTTTTGTTTGGTATGTCTTCAAATTCAATTCTTAAAATATTTGTATTCTACTTCTTTCCAGGAAAGCAAATGATTACTTGAATGTAGTAGGTAGTATCAGTGTGTACAGCAGTGGTACCATGCCTGAAGAGCCAACTTAACATTCATGGAAAGCGTGGAACAGATTTTCCACAAAATTAAATAATACACAAATTTTTGCATTTTGTTTCAGAATATGTGATATGAAGTTGTAGCAAGTTTTTCATTTTCTTATTTAGATTTTACTTACTTAACATTAAAATGAATTCTATTTTTGTATGAAACGTTACAGTTAATTAAAGGAACAGGTAAACTTCTTGGGGACATGTTTGTTGTATTTTGCATCCTGAGTTTTAAGTACCTAGAATGATGTCCCAACAATGCACAATAGATGCTCAATCATTGGTTTATGATGATTGAATGAATAATGATTGAATGAGGTATTGGTGTATATCAAGGGAGGCCATCCTAAGATGAAAAGTTCCATTAAATGATTCAGCTATGCAGCAGAAATAATAGAGGGGTTGAATAATTCCTATAAAAATATTTGAGTAATTTAAAATCCCAGTGTTAAAAGGTGTCAGGTTTAACTTCAGAAGAAGCCTTCACTTCAATGGAAGGTGATCCAGTGATTAGGGGTCTTTATTTTCCTCCCTCAGAGAGAAGACAATGGCTGTTGTCATGTAATTTAATTGAATTGTATAAGAACTTTCATTTAAGCACTTTCTAAAAACTTTATAATATGCCATTATTCATCAGTTTATTTTAAAATTAAGCAATAGGAAATATATATATATATATAATATGTAATATATAAACATATATTAATATATATTTATATAATAATATATATTATATATTATATATGTATCAATTATATTTAGCATTGGAAATTGAGCATTTTAAAGAGATAAATCATACCCACAAATGTCATTTTTTATAGAAAAAAATGAGAAATGTTAATATAGTGTAATACCAAGAGGATACAGTGAATGCAATTGCTCTTTCAAGACATCATTAAGGAAGCAGTTGGTAGATGCAAAATATAAGAAATCTAAATGGAAATTTCAGAGATACTGGTGTGTACTCTTTCCTGGAAGGAAGGGCTCTTTAGGATGACTATGAACGTTAGATATATTTATATAATATATAGTTATATATAGTTCATATATATATATATATAACATTCTAAATATATATATATATATATATATATATATAAATATATCTAGCATTCAGAACTACCAATAATAGGAAGAAGAAAAAAAACCTTTTTTTTAAAACACTGTGTTTTCAAGTGTTATACTATAAACAAATTTTTGTTTTAACAAGGAAAAGTAAACTGTGAAACATAAACTGCTCCCTGAATTCTACCTCATTACAACTTTCTCTTCAGCCACCCATCCATTCATATTTGGAACAACTAAATACAGTATTCACTGTGTAAATCTGAAAATAATTAGGGCTGTTGGACATTAAAGGGAGAATATTTGAAAAATTTTAAGTCACGAGTAATTTGTTTTGAAAGTTTAGTGAAGGCAGGTTCCGTAAAGGTGAGGAATTTAAGTTTGATAGAACAGGCAGGAGTAGCTGGATGGCTAAAACTGTCAAAAAAGGGGAAGGGGACTTGAAAATGGTTTAGGGGAATTTTGTTAAGTGATTTGGAAGAAAAGAAAGCAAGACTAGTTTGAGCTATACATGTAGATAATCTGGCTAATTTATATTTTCTGGTTTGGCCAAATTGATCAAATTAATCAAATGATTACTCAGTTTTACATTATTGGAGACGTAAAGTAAGAATTGGCTGAATAGGAATAACGCTCTGAAGGACAGAAGTAAAACCCAAAGGATGAGACTGGAAAGATCAAGTGATGAAATATCCAAACCATTATAAAGTTGAAGGTGAGGAAATGATGTTATATTTTGTCTTCAAAGAATAGATTATAAATATAGAATGGAAACCTGAAGAGAAGGAATGGAGTGGAATATTGGAATGAAGAAAAGGCAAAAGCTAAAATTGAGGGTTTTTGATGGAAGGTTTTTGATTTTGTTTTTAAGATGTCTCTGTTTTCTCCAAATGGATTTTCAGGGGACGATTGGATATAATCAGTAAGAACCATTTATAAATGGCTTACTCTGGAAATATTGTCTTTTTACACTGACTGTTTTCCTTACACAACACGGGAAAGTAAACATGAAGCATAGAGTTCTGACACTAGAACACAAAAATTTCAGCCTTCTCCAATCTTTTGTTTAGAGTTACAGTTTTTTTGTTGTTTTGTTTTGTTTTTAGAAACTATAGTAAAGCTTTCAGTTACTTTACTTGGGTTAAATCACTGCATCCTTGTATGAGAACTGAGACCAAAAGAACCTACAGAATTCATGTTCATATGAATTTCAGATTCAATGGAGTCTCATAAACCCCTTCTATGCATCCCTTTTGTAGCATTCAGAAAAATTGGTGTTTAAATAGTGATTTATTTAATTATTAATTTAATATGTGCCACTAGACATGAAGGCAGGGTTCTATCTCTTTTTATACTGTTCATCTGAGCTGCCTACCTTTATAACATATAGTAGGTACTTAATACATAACTGTTGAAAGATTGAAAAAAAGAATAAACAACATACTCCTTAAGCATTCATTTGACTTAATGCAAATGTAAGAAAGTAGATGCCTGTAATTAAGTGTCTTTTCTTTGCTCAGAAATTATTTTTGTTGTTTAAAGGAAAATAACACTTTCTAACTTAATTGACTTGGATAATTTATTGACTTGCAAATAATGCATTTTCCTAGAAACTAAACTAAAAGCAAATACACAACTCAAAACACCACAAAAATATTTAATAGAATAAAATACCATTTTAACTAAGGAAATGCAGTCGCTGATGAACACTGATGAATTTTTCTTTAAAATTTCTTCATATTTCTCATATATATAGAGAGAGAAAGAGAGAATTTTTCAGGGTTGTAATGAATTGCAATTTAAAACCATGTCCACTTATTCAGCTTCCTGCAGGCACCCAATGCATGTTAAAAGCCAAGAGGAGACAACTTACTTTAAAGATGATAGTACCTTTGGAATGTTAATAGTGTAAAACTTTCTAAAGAAAAATTATTTCTTTACCAAACAAGGAAAGTGTCAGATTGACTTAGTCCATTTTGCACCTTTGTGCTAGGGTATCTCTGGGTTTAAATTACAGCAGCTTCAGTCTTTTCTTTTCAGTCCCTTAATCCTTAAGGAGCATAGGTTTCAGTTCAAGACAACTTCACACAGAACATAAGAAAAGGCTCTGTGAGCCTACCTCAAGTATGATGATCTTTTTTTTCAGCTGTGATCTTTCACTTGCATCCCATAGTAAAAATGACTTTGAGGCAAGCCAGTGTCAAATAATTAATGCATTTTCAATGAAGATCTTTTCCCCCCATGCTATAATGCAATGCATGAAAAGCAATAACTGCTTTCATGTAAGCCACTTGTACCTGTGGCTTTCATCACTGTTTCACTGGGATCCCTTATATTAGAGAACCTTTGTGAGGTGCCTAGGCTGAAATGGAAAGAAAAGCTAGCCTGGGAGGTTTTACATCTGGTAGCCTACTCCATTACTTAAACAGGCTATATCTTAAATAAAAAAAAAAAAAAGTATACAAGTTGAATTGGGGCAATTATTTTCTGATCTAAGACATATATATATTTGTTGATTATTTCCAGGTGTTTCTTAAAAAAACATGTTTTCTTGATCTATAATTAATATTTGGCTAATGGAGCTCTAGCAAAATGCCACAAAACCACTCACCGTTTCTCCATGCCATAAATGATAAGAACTAATAGTAACCATATTAAGATTCTTAGGTTTTTAAGCATTATCCTAGTTTGTGTCACAGCTATTATTTAAAATTATAATATCCAGGTGCTGTACATAGTATTTGATCAAAGGGCATGGAAATGTAATGAGTTATAAGTTTTCTCCCTGAGGACTCAAACTGTACATAATGGAAGAGGGTGTGATTTATTTTCTGAGTCATTCTGGAAACAGTTACGAAAACCTTTAGTTAAATGTTGGTAACCAGGGTTATTGAATCTGCCTATATTTACCACTTATATGGGGTTATAAGAGTGCATTTCTTTTGAGGAGAAAAATGAAGTAAAATGTCTTAAAAAAAAAAAAAAAACCTCTACATATTGGAAAGCACTACTATCACCCACTGATTTTTTTAAATGAATATTTCCAGACTCTATATGACACATTCATAGAATCACATGCAAAAAATCAAAACTTCAAAATTGACCTTTAGAGATAACAAAAAAGTGACATGGTTTTTTTTTTTGATGGTGATGAATGCATCCTTTAAATTACGATGAACATAGAGCTGTGATTTTATGGGAAAGTTTCTAATTTTTCTCACATTAACTTTGTGTTAAGAAATGCTGACGACTTTGAATTACAGGTCTAAATCCACTTTTCATTCTTTGCTGTCAGTGGAAATGATCAGTCCGTCTCCTTTAAGCAAATACAATAAGGAAGCATTAGCAGGGGGTTGAACACTTTTTTTATTTTTGATCTTCCTCAAATATTGTTTGACCTTAATCACTGTCTTCCAACAAGCTTAATGTGACATCACCTTGAAACAAAAACACACAGCTCTCAAGTCTGGCTTTGGAATGAAAAAGCCCTGATTATTAGTCCTCTGTGTGATCTTTTCAGATTGCACTGATGAGATGAAGTTTAATCTCGTTTCTCTCCTCTCCAGCACCACAAACCACAGGCAGTTTAAGGCAGCCTGAAAATCTCTTACATCTGGAAGAGCAATAATTCATGGGATTTCGCCTGTGAGCCATGACAGGCAGCGGGGCAGCCAGAAACAACCATCTCTTATGTTGTGCTATTTGCAAAAAATCAGAAGAGGAGGAGTCGGCCCAGGACCACATCCTTCTTTAGCATATGCTAGTGGAGAAAACCCTTTTATTTTCTGCCAGATGCTTCTTGAATAGGTCCTAAATATCACATAGACAGTAGCTATCCCTTCCAAACAAAATTCCTGGGTGTCTGCTAAGCTGCAGAGCATATGAAGGCCTATTGTCTGGCAAAGGGTCACGGTTAAATTTGCACAGATTTTTTTTTTAATAGATATTTCAGATTCTACATGTGATTTATAGGCATTTGCACACCCTGCTGTGCATAAATATGATACTGTCTTCTGAGTAGGATTATTTCACGAAATGTAGATGGGATTTAGCTACAGTAACTTTTACTGGGCGGCTTAGAATGGCCAGCAAAAGTACTAGAATTTACTGCAGCACAGCTAGGGCTGTCAGGCTCGGGGTTGGTGTTTATGATTTCTGCAGAAGCAGAAATAAACAACTTCTCCGTAATGGCCTTCTTTATGTGTAGGCAGCAGTGGCCCTATCTGGTCTCACAACAGTAGCCACAACAGCAGTTTGTCCCATTTCATGTGGAACCAATGTTTGAAAATTTGCATTTCTGCTTTTTTGAGTTTTCTGTGGCAGTAGCCAGAAATGGAGAAATCGACTGCAAATGTTTGAATGGGTAGCATTCCACTCTACTGTTTTCAGTGCTGTAAATACATTGTGGATAGAAGGGCTCAATTTTAAGACTCTGACAGAGACAAGAGAAGGAAACAGCCACATTAATTTTCAGATTGTACATTGTCGATAAACCCTGTAAAAATAGTCATCAAAGGAAATTTAAATAACTTTTTTTAAGAGGCCCATTTTCCCAAAGTAAGTGATGTAAAGTCACCATTCAATATGCATTTCAAGGTATTTTTATGTAAGTGTTCAGCATTATACAAGGCATAAGCACAAGCATATGCATATGTTAATATGTATTTTCCTATTTAGACAAAAATCAAAATATGTTATTGTCTAAAACTTTCCTCATGTAACAACAATTTTTACAGTTCAAAAGAATGTCGACATACATTGTATATAGAAGCAGGCAGAAAATACATTTTTAAAAACCGAGACAACCGTTTCATGCCAAAGAAAAACAATTCCTTTGCCAAACTACACATTGTTAACTTAAAATGTGTTCCATGTGGAAATAGGAAGAGCGATTTTAAGGAAAGGCTAGTGATCTGAAGTCAGCTGGCTCCGTGCCTGTCAACTACACATTTTGGCTTCTAGTTTTACAGCTGGAATTGGAAATATTTATTTCCCCTATTTAAGACTATTTCTTTTCCTTTCCTAGTAAACCAATGAATTTGCCTGTAAACATGCATATAGCAAAAAAGACTTCCAGGCAATGTGCAAGGGAGGAATAATTTTAAATCTCTTGTAGACAGCATATTGTAGGTTGGAAAGATTGTATTTTATTCTGTTCTCATTTTGTCCAGCCCTTTTGCCAGCATTTTTGTATACTCATCACATTTTCTGGAAAGAAATTAAATTACTGAAGCCTTCGGCTCTTGTGTTTGAAAGCTTATGACCACAAGACAGATACATATTTGGAAGGCTTATATCTCTACTGATGACAATATTTACCTATCACCACTGTTTAGAATTACCAACATCAAGAAACCTTCATATAGCCTGTTAATGGTTTCTTTGAAGTAGTCATTATATCATGATCTTCTGCAGGTTACAGATGTATTCTGAAAGGCAGCCTGAATCCATAGCAATGAGTAGTCTTTGGAAAGAACTTGCAGAGACAGGTTCTCGATTCTGTTTTCTAAACATTCTCTAATATTCATTTGCTAATCAGATAAAACTTGCATTGGGTATTTTAGTATGTATTTTTCCAGATTTTGATCTTAGCAGAAAGGAATACAGAAGAAATGATTCTTCAAACAGAATTTTCACATAGCTTTCTGTAATATGAAATCATGAGAATAAGAACTTCAATTACATGTAGAGTTGCGGCATTTATTTCAGTTACACACTCTAAAAGACAAATCCAGGAGCTTTCAGTAGCCAGATTTTAGTTAAGTCTGAGTAGGCAAGAACTATTTATTGCAATTCTGAGAGCATAAAGCTCCTCCTTTTTACACATATATCCTTTGTGAGAGTACCCAAGTTTTATTTATGATTTTGGATTTTATTTCACAGCATTCCAGTTTAGTTTAGCATGATGTATTTAATAACCATGTCGACTGTCTTAATTACCCTATAAAGCAGGGTTCCATTGGCATTTGACCCTCCACGGCATTCCAGAGAAACTGCAGGACCATGATAATTACCAACTGCCTGTGAGAAAATTAAACAAAAAGGCCCAACTTTTAAACCACCATTTTAAACGACCTATTACATCTCAGGAATAAATCATTGATGAAATAGCCTGCTTAACAGGAAAATAGCTATTCCATAGCAAAGAATTTCCCCTTGCATGATCATGAAGAGAATATTAAGTATTCTTTAGCTCAAAAGGTTAGATTTTATGTCTGTCCAATGCCTTTTAATGACACATTTTTGTGTAATTTTACTGTAATCAAAGCCTTTCCCAATAGAGGTTACAGACTGTGGCTATTTTGTCAGTCTTAAACATTTTGCTATGCATAGAATATTAAATGCACTTAGATATGGCAAAAGGAAAAAATCTGTTTATAATTGAAGAAAATTCAGATTAAAAGAAGATCTATGAATAATTTTATTTCCCTTTATTAGCATAGCCATTTGCTATATGTTTTGCAAAAAAGTTCTAATCAATCACTCTCCATGATAAGATTGATTTATTAATTGCTGCCATAGTACAA
Source organism: Choloepus didactylus (assembly GCF_015220235.1). Classification (NCBI taxonomy): domain Eukaryota; kingdom Metazoa; phylum Chordata; class Mammalia; order Pilosa; family Megalonychidae; genus Choloepus; species Choloepus didactylus. The sequence goes on along the minus strand of NC_051320.1, from coordinate 32,801,264 downwards.
AAAATAGTGAACTGCTTTGAAGGTCTGAATGTCAGGATTAATTTAAGAGTGGTGCCAGTATGTCATAACTAATCATGATATATCATTATGTTCATTTCTATGTAATAGTTTTATCAGTCTGAAGTTCCACAAACATAAAGTGTAAATCCCCCACCCCAACAAATATTCGTTTGGTGAAAATTGATACCTTTACAGATGTTTCCTTTTATGGTTCCCAGTGCTATATTAGAGACATGCTAGATAAGTCTTTTCTGATCACACTACAATCCAACATTAGTAGCATCACTTTGCTTTTTTTTTTTTTTTTTAATATGAAAACAACTCAAGTAAGGATATTTACAAATTCTTAAGTTTTTTGCTCCATCTGCAATCATTTTGACTCTCTTCTGAGAGAAGCAGGATAAGGTCACATGTACCTGGAGGTCACATAAAAGCCCATTTCCAGGTTTTTCATAATAGCCACTTTTATTTTTTTCCACTGACAAACTGTCTGGAGCCCAGGGAAGCTGACCAATGGGTACAATAAATAATTGGATGAGCAAGTGTACTTTTTTTTTTTTTTTTTTTTTTTTTTGGTATGGAGGTATTGTAGAAAAGAGAGTGCTAGATTTGTAATCAGGCATCACGTACTCATTATGCTGCTTCCCAGCTGTTAGATCTTCGGTAAATTATTCACCTTCTCTGAGTTTGTTTCTCACTTGTAAAATGGAAATAATGATAGTTATTTCATGGAGGTTTGGGAAGAATTAAATGAGATAATATATGTAAAATGACTTCCATAATGCCTGACTCATAGTAGTTAGTATTTATTGGATATGATTTTTTGGCTCTGCCTTCACCTGAGTTCACAGTAATCTGGCTAATCTTTTCCTAAATGGTTTCTTATTGAAACTCACTTAAAAGTCCCAAGCTTAACACTGAAAAGTGATCCCCAAGTAGCAAAGAGAGGCTGGATCAAGGAGCCTTACTCTATTTCCTGGACCTTTTATCTCATGTCAATTTTTATGTATACCAATGCCAGTTCCTAGATAAACATTACTACTGCTCTTCAAAAATTTGATTCCAATCATAGACCAAATCCCTTTCTCTTGGTTCTTCTTAGCATAGCTGAAGAAGTTTGGAGTCTTAAAAATAATTTTAAAATACTGTGAAAGTACTAAAAAAGAGAATAAGGAAAAGAAAAAACACCATTAAAATCTTAAAGTAGAGATTCTGGACTCTATTAGAGTTAGCTGTCACCAAGGTCTGTCCAGATCTAGACTCTAACCCCAAAAGACTGTTGGTGATGTGCCACTTCTCTGTGCCTTCCCACTCCTGTTGCCCTTTGAAAGGAGGAGAGTACCTCATCTTCCACCGGAGAGAAACTGGTTATCTTGATGCTTTAATCCTAGTATTTAAGGCTTAGTGGTAAACATTAATCTTGCCACCAACTTGGGACTTTTCAAATCAAATCAAGAGTTAGGTCTGGGAAATTGCCTCTTCTCAACAGGGTGACACCAAGAATTATCCTAATCTTCAGGTGAGACGTACAAGGAATAGCTAGGTCAGTGAAGGCTTCACAACACAATTCGTTCCCTAAATCACTATTACTGTAATATTAGTGAAATTGCATTTCTTATGAAAATAAAGCTCAGTTCAGGCCCTGGAATAAAATTATCCAGATGAAGATGAACCACCCTGATCCAGTAGTCCCTGGAATCCATCTGTCCTTAGGGTTCTCTCAAACTATTACCTCACTGACCCTTTAGTGCAGCAGCTCTTAAACTGGAGTCTAGAGATCCCAAAGTTCCATGAATAGAATTCAGAGGGACTGAGGACTTGTGTGGGGAAACTTATAACTTTGTTTTCACTAACTCCAATCTAAAATTTATAATTTTCTTCAATTTTTAATGCAGACAGTAAACCACAGTAATATTGGTTCCTGTGTCGTTACCAAAATAAATCAGATTTTCGTATCAGATTTCAATGTGGCAGATACCATTTATGCTTACCAGTACTTCAAAATTATATGAGGTAGTGAGTAGACCTGTTACTATATCTTGTTATTTAATGCATTAATAATGAAGCACATGTCACTATAAATTATTTTTAAAAACATTTTGATAACTATGTTTAAATATAGTTTTCCTTTGTAATCCTATTTGTTGTATTTTATGAATTTAAACACACTATTCTCTTTTTTAAATATAACTTTATTGTGATATATTCACACACCATCAGTCCATCCAAAGTGTACAATCAGCGGTTCACAGTATCATTACATAGTTGTGCATTCATCACCATGGTCATTTTTAGAACATTTGCATTACTCCAGAAAAAGAAATAAAATGAAACAAGAAAACCTCACACATCCCATACCCCTTACCCTTTCCCCTCCCTGTTATTGACCACTGGTATTGCGCTTTACCCAATTTTAAGACTTTCAATAGAGATAGGTTAACTAAGACAGTAAACACATTGTTCTTTTTTTTTTTATTTAATAAATTTTATTTTGAAATAAATTCAAATTTACAGGAACAGTTGCAAAAACAGTACAAACCCCATACATAGAACTCCATCATACCTGACCCCTCTCCCCTGCTACCCCAATCCACCACCTTTAACATCCTGTCATACCCCCATTTCTTTCTTTCCCTCCCTCTCTCCCTCCCTCTCTTCCTCCCTATCTATCATCCATCATCTATTGTTCTGTCCTCTGAACATATGAGAGCAAGCTACACATATCTTTGAACAAACAATATAATTCACGTATACCTTTCCCATGGACAAGAACATTCTTTTATGCAATCCCATTAAGCACAGCTAAGAAGTTCAAGGAATTCAACATTGATACAAAGCTTACATTCTGTATTTCCTTTTTTTTTTTTCCTTATGTCCCATCTGTGTCCCTTTCAGCCTCCTCTCTTCCATCCTCAGATCCCATCCAGGATCATCCTTGGCATTTAATTGTCATCTATTTAGACTGTCTTTTTTTTTCAATTGTGGAAACATATATACATATATACAGCCTAAATCTTCACATTCCACCTTTCCACCATCCATTTCTAGAAGTTTCCCTTCACCCCAAACAGAAACCCTACATTCATTTCTTAACTCCCCATTGCCCCTTCCCCCACTTCTTGTAACCCATACTCTACTTTTTATCTCTATGGTCATATTCTCTTATACTTTCTTTGTGTTTACCGTGGGGCTTAAATTTAATATCTTAAATCTATAACAATCTTGTTTTTCTTTGATACCAATTTAACTTCAACATGACACATAAAGTATGTTCCTATACTCCATCATTCCCCCACCTTTATGTAGTTCTTGTCAAAAATTACATATTTTACATTGAATCCAAAACCACTGATTTATCATAACAGTTATGTATTTTAGATCCTGTAGGAAGTAAATAGTGGAGTTACAAATCAAAAATGCAGTAGTGTTGGTATTTATATTTACCATGTGATCTTTACTGGAAATCTTTATTTCTTCATGTAGTTTCAGTCAATTGTTTAGTGTGCCTTCCTTTCAGCCTGCTCAACTCCCTTTAGCATTTCTTATGGTACTGATCTACTGGTGCTGAAGTTCCTCAGCTTTTGATTATCTGGAAATGTTTTCATCTTCCCCTCTTTTTTTCCCTCCAGGTGTTTGTGAATTCTCCAAGTCTCTGATGGTTATTGACTTCTATTTGTATTCCATGGTGGTCAGAGAATGTGCTTTGAACAAATTCATTTTTTTTTTTTAATTTATTGAGGCTTGTTTTTATGTCCCAGCATACAGTCCATTCTGGAGAAGGATCCATGATCACTAGAGAAGAATGTGTGTCCTAGTGACCTGGGATGTAATATTCTATATATGTCTGTTAAAATTCTCTGTATCTCTCTCTCCTTTCTTTGTTTCTCTGTTGGTAGTGCTCCCTTTAGTATCTGAAGTAGGGCAGATCTTTTATTAGCAAAATCTCTCAGCATTTGTTTGTCTGTGAAAAATTTAAGCTCTCCCTCAAATTTGAAGGAGAGTTTTGCTGGATAAAGTATTCTTGGTTGGAAATTTTTCTCTCTCAGAATTTTAAATATGTCATGCCACTGCCTTCTTGCCTCCATGGTGGCTACTGAGTAGTCACTACCTAGTCTTAAGTTGTTTCCTTTGTATGTGGTGAATTGCTTTTCTCTTCCTGCTTTTAGAACTTGCTCTTTCTCTTCAGTATTTGACAGTCTGATCAGAATATGTCTGGAAGTGGGTTTATTTGGATTTATTCTATTTGGAGTTCGCTGGGCATTTATGCTTTGTGTATTTATATTGTGTAGAAGGTTTTGGAAGTTTTCCCAACAATTTCTTTGAATACTCTTTCTAGACCTTTACCCTTCTCTTCCCCTTCTGGGACACCAATGAGTCTTAAATTTGGATATTTTATTTTATCTATCATATCCCTGATATCCATTTTGATTTTTTCGATTTTTTCCCCCATTCTTTCTTTTGTTCTTTCATTTTCTGTTCTGTGGTCCTCGAGGAGGCTGAGTTGTTGTTCAGCTTCCTCTAATCTTACATTATGAGTATCCAGAGTCTTTTTAATTTGGCCTACAGTTTCTTTAATTTCCATAAGATCTTCTATTTTTTTATTTACTCTTGCAATTTCTTCTTTACGCTCTTCTAGGGTCTTCTTTATGTCCTTTATATCCTGTGCCATGCTCTTCTTCATGTCTTTTATATCCTGTGCCATGCTCTTGTTCCCTGTCTGTAGTTCTTTGATTAATTGTGCCAAGTACTATGTGTCTTCTGGTTTTATCATATGCTTTAAGATTTTCTGTTGTTTTTGGCCTCTTGGCATTTGCTTTACTTGATCTGTAATTTGTCAGAACTGCAGCTTGGTGGTGTACACTTTCTGTAACTAACCAGCAGATGGCATCTGTAAGTCACCTATTACCCTCAAGTCAATTTTCCCCAACCTTGTCCCTGTGATGCACGGGGATCCGATTCCCTTGGGGTTCAACTGGTGCACTAAGTTTGGGTGTGTTGGTGCTGTCTGCCCTGAATGAGGGCGTGTGTCTGAATGGTTAGGGAGGGGGAGCAGCTTTAATAATCAAACCTCCCAGGTGTTCCCGGAGATTCAAGGCTGTTGCAAGAGTCTAAGCCTTCATTTCAGTCTCGCCACAGACCGTCTCTGCCACTGACCCACAAGTCCTTGGTATTGGTGTAGGTTCCCTGGGATTTCCAAGCGGGTCCCCCTTCCCTGCTGTGCTCTTCCAGGACCTCTGCTGAGGGAGGGCTGCACCACATCACAAGTGTGCGCCAGCCTCCAGGGAAGCCCTGGGCCACTGGGCCATGCAGGGGCGTTCCCAGCCTGCTTCAAAGATGGTTGAATGGGATGCATTAACTTCCCCCTTTTTGCACAGCTCTGCCTTCCCAGCTCCAGGATAGTCAGCCGTGGCTGTATTAAAGGCCACTGTCGATGGCCGATATTGTGGCATTTTGCACAGTGCTGCAGGAAAGACTCCCCATCACACTGGGTTTCCCGGCATGGCTCTGGGCTGTGGGCCTGGCCCCGGGCAGGAGTATCCCCTGCCTGCCAGGGAGATGGCTGCAAGTTGTGTGGTTTTTTCTCCTTTTGGATCCCCTTTGCTCTCCTGGCCCTGAGACAACCAGTATTGGGTGTGGGAAGAGGTATCCTCCATGCCAGACACTGAAGTGTTAGCCCAGCCTGCCCCCGCTGTGCTTCACTGTGCGTCTCTCCCGGTCGCATCCACAGCTGCTCCTGGGCTTTTTTTTTTTTTTAAAGAGCTAGTCCATCTCCAAACGCCAACCCACCATTTCCCCACACCGCAGCGCAGCCGAGGGACTTTGAGCCAACTCACTCACTTGTTTCAGAATGCAGACTCCCAGTTTCACAAAATGCACAGTCCCTGTGGATTCAGCAGACCTTGTCTGCCTGGTGCATCGCTAGAACTGGTGTTCTGGGTCACTTTCTGGTTTTTATCTAGTATTTTTCACGGAGGTGTTTTTTTGCCCTGTCTCACCTAGCTGCCATCTTAGGTTCTCCACATTGTTCTTTAGGTGTCCCTGGATGGCCAAAGTGGTCCATGGCACAAAAAATCTGAGAGCTCGTACTGTGTTTATCTTTGTGCATCAAACTGAACCATGCTTCTGGTAATAAAACCTGGTTTCAAGAGTTGAATAAGTGATCCAAGCTGGCCAACTTTGGGTTTCTTCCCATGATTTTTCAGGCTAGAAACAACAATGAAATACCCTTTTCTTTTTTTTTTGTAAAGCTGTGGGAATATGAATACGGTACCATGTTTGCCACTGGTGAAGAAAGCATGGTGGTAGAAGGAAATAAAACTAACAAGCAAGACAAAAGAAAGAGCTGTAGATCCAAAAAGTCCTTTTTCCTGGATCCAATCTCCAAGGCTTATTAAGCCTATGTGTTTCCTCTTTGAGTCAATACAGGATGGGTTTCTGGATCTTATAACAATGAGGACAACACTAACCAAAAACATTATTAATATAGAGAAGCATCATAACCTCTTTCATCTCATTTCAAGGCAATGTTACACATCCCTTTCCTTGGTATAATTTTAATAGATGTTTATAATTTTTGCCAACTCAGAATCTTTCCCCTTTTTAAATAAAATATATCTTTTTTTCTTGACACACTACCTCCCCCACTATTCTTGTTGCACTTGGTCTGGATAAGGGGGATCCACCCTACGCTGCAGGAGTGGGAGTGTGCCCCAGGACTCTCTTACTTAGCACAGTTGCTGACCCTGGCCAAGTTCAATGTAAGATTCAATCTGGGTCATTGGGAGTCAAATCCACTGCTTTGTGAAACTTGAAAACACATCTAGTGATCCCTGTTGGGATTGCTGACAGTAAGGAAGAAGTGATGCTAAAGACGCCAGGGCCCTCTCCGTGGAATACTGAGCAGAGATTTTGAAGTGGACCACATCCTGCATTGACATTACTTGAGTCCCTTATCCAGCCATGCCAATGGTCAATGTCTCTGTACTCAACAATCTATTTCTAGGATTTTGCAATTCTGTGAAACAGTGAATAGCTCCCATTTTTTATTGTCTTAAAATCACTTTGAATTTGGTTTCTATTGGTACCAAAATATTCCTGAATAATGTACCCTTAAGTACACCTCAACTGGGATAAAGTATTCCACAATCATTTGCTGAATACTGTCCTCTGGGGACAGTGTGCCTGGTGTTTCATTCATCTCCAGGAGCATTTGGAGTCTCAGTAGTCACAACATCAATAAACTGCTTCCCGAAAGAGGAAGATTTGAGAATACTTGTTGATACTTTGTTTGAATTCCAAACCTTGAATGTTTCAAAGGATACGATTGAGCATCAATCCCAAAAAGGCATTTAATTGGTGGCCAGATCTAGGTGTACAGTGGTGGCTTCACTGACCCTTTACCAGGGTGCTAGCAGCTTGGGGAAAGATGTTCTATTTTACAGGGGTCTGACACTGTTCATGTTTTTCCCTGCTTTTTTTTACAATGAAATTCTTCAAATAACTCAGCCTGGTATTCCCATCATCTCCCATCACTGCTTTCAAAGTTCTGCCTTTTCCTTGTTCTCCCTATTTTAATAAATAAATTAGTGAAAGAATGAATCATATCTCCTTAAGTTCTGATCTGAAACTGTAATTGGCCTGCCATGCCTCTGACAACTGCCTCTTCACCCGTTTATCTTTGTTCATTTTAGCTCTTACTCACCTTTCTTTTTCCCAAGCTCAGCAAATTTTGGTTCCCGAAATACTGTGTCACTGAGCTTCTAGCACAAGGGTAAGCCCCAATTCCCAAATAGAATATACAGTTGTCAAATAGGAAATGATGACAATGGTAATAAGCTTAAAGAAGAAATAAGAATGAAAATGTCCCAGCTCCCATTGTCCGGGTTTCTGATTCCATAATAGTTTAGTTATTCACTTTGTTCCTAGAAAACACATCTGAATTATCAACATGTCACCCCAAGGGCTGGAACAACCTTTCAGCACTTTGATTTCCTAGTTCTTGGCCTGTCTTTTCATTAAAGCATGTCATATTACAAGTCATTCTACAAAACATCTTTGTTCCTTCAGGATCAAGAAAAAGAGAGCCATATTCCATGGAGCCCGTTTGCTCTATACCTTCTTGGGATCTTTATCTAGCCTAAGAAACTCTTGTCCCCCAACTCCTTATCAGTATGAAAGACCTTAAACTTTATGAACCTCTTATGTACTGTTTTACTTTCACTGACTCTGTGTATGACCTAGATATCCTGGGTCTCTCGATTCTGTGGGTACAAATAAACACATATGATTAGTAATGCCCAAATTGTGATTCTAGTCAAATATATAGAGTGCTGGAGATGTATTAATTGAATGTCACAGTATTGTCACTATCAGCACAGATCTCCACCTCACGAGAAAGGCTGGCTTCAAACAAGTTATTGCAAATGTGCAGAACATTAAAAATGTTATGGTGGGATCTAAGCTAGTCCAGGTGGTCAGGGAAAGCCCCTCAGATGATTTAACCTTAAAGGATGAGTAGTTAAAGAAGGAAGATAAGGCCTTCTGAACACTGTGAACAGAGTATCGAAAGGGGGGCAAACAAGGGAGTTAATAATATCAATATGACTTCAGCCTAGAGAAGCAAGAGGGAGAGTGACCCTCAGAGAGGCCAGGGAGGTGGGCAGGAGCCAAATTGTGGAGAGCCTCATAAGCCATGTTAAGAATGTTTTAAATTAAAGTAGACTCAAGAAAAACTATACAGATTTGGACCAGATGGTGGAAAATGGAAAATAGCTGTCAAGAGAGGAGTAAAGGGATTGCCAGTGTTTGTGGAGGCCCAGCAGAGGTTGGACATCATGACAATGTAATGAAAGCAGTCAGCAAAACTATTTAATTTTCTCCAACAACACTTAGCTGCCTGGAAATAGGAATGATGAATTTAGGCAAAAATAGGTCGCCTCAGAATTAGGCTTGGTATATGCCAATGTGCCAGTGTACAAAAGGAAAAGAATTGAAGGGTGGGGGTGTAAGCAGTAGTGCTAAGACTGACCATGAGATCTAGGTCATGCAAAGAAGGAGTACCTAGAAAAGGCATACAGCATAACAAACACAAAGATAACCTCAGAGTCTGACTACCTCATTCACCTCCAGGCCCCACCACTTACAGCTCTGTGACTCTGGGGAAGTTACTTCAAATCTCTTAGTTGAAAAGGGGAGCATGCTAGCTGTGGGATGAGACATTCCTAGCATGGCCTGCTGCCTTTCCCTGTGACCAACAAATATATCCCAGGACCAAGTATGTCAGCTTGGCAGGATAAAGCACAGTTTTCTAGTAGATAGGGGGACTGCTGATATGGTACATTCATGGTACATTCCTTCCCTTTATTGTCCTGAGCATATGTAAACATTCACTGGAGATGATCTGACTCTGAAGGGCATGTTTTACTGACACCCAGCTCACACCCCTGTAGTATATCTGTCCCTGGTGGGAAGGGAGTGGGGTCTCTCCCTGGTGGTACACAAAGGCAAAGAGAGGGAGGCTGTGCATAGAACATCTCCCTGCCTTGGCCACAGATTGAGATTGAAAGCTATGAGGAACCCACACTCACTAGTGAAGCTGACCTTGCTCTGTTTCTTCTCCATGTGAGTAAAACGTCTTTCCATCAGAGCTTGTGTGAGTTGTGTTTTGCTTGTGACCCTGAAATTGTATTGGAGTAGGTTGACATCTCTTTAGATGTCTCTCCTGACCAACACTAGCTCTTCAGTTATAATCTTGTTGTAAGAAAAAACTGAGAAATCATGTAAAGGGTTTAGCCCAGGGCCTGGGACATAGCAGGCATTCTCCAAGTGTTATGTTACAAAGAAGAAGGATAAAGTAGGGCCATGAAGGGCTGAAGAGTGTTGGAGAATAATTGGTTAAAGATAAGAGGACCTGGAGAAGTTGAAGCTTCAACTTAGTAGGACTGAGAAGGGAATTAAGGTGGGAGGTTCTCAACAGAAAGTTAGAAACTGACTTGCTCAAGTAGAGTAGAAAGGAAAATATGTGAGTAGTGGAAACCCAGAAACAATGAGAGCAAACTATTTTGTATGTTGTCAACTTGTGACCCATAATGATGACAAAGGTAAAGGAAAACTGAGCCAGCAACCAATATCTTCAGTATAAAAGATCAGGTGGAAGGCAAACCTACATGCACATTTCACAGGAAGAGCAACTGTTGAATTTTAGGACTTGACTCCCTTAATTATTGCCATTCCCTCCTTGGATCTTCAAGTTTTCCTGATCTTCTGGGTTCTCCTCTGCATAGACTCTCATATTTCTGCTCTAGAGATAAAACTTTAGTTTTGTTTTCTTTTCTGGCTATGCTCCTCATCTGCTTTATGGTCACAACCAAAGTTCTGACACACGTGTTCTCCAGGAACTCTCTCCTTTTCCCGTTGCTCAGTCATGCTTTAAACCCAGGCAGCAAACAGGATTCTCGGATTGAAGCTTGGGTTCCCAAAATGCTTTTCTAGTCACTAAACTCCCATCCTCTTAATCATGGCCCGCACTAATTTATCCCATACACATTTATACACAGACCTAATTCTGCTCCTGCTGGGTGTTGTCCCAGGCTCTGGGTGACAGCCATTGTCTTTGACTTCGCCGTAGCTTGTGACACTGGGTTTCCTTCCCTTTTGATGTCATTCTGACTTTGTGACTCTAAACTCTCCAATTTTGCCAACTTATCCTACACTGAGTCATCATCTTATATCAGTGTCCACAGGGTAGATAAACCTTGCTGTGTGGTCCATGTTACCCTGATTTTTCTCCTTACATGCTTACCTGGGAGATTGCTTTCAATTCTCATTTGTTTAACTCTCACTTCTCTAGAGATAATTTGCAAAGAAATACTCCATTTATGGCCTTGCCCCCAAACTCCAGTGTGCATCCCTGATGCCTCACCAAAACTAAAATTAAACTAATCATAATACTAATATTTGTTCAGTGCTTTTAGAGTTTACAAATTACTCTCATATAACTTCTTTTAAGACCAATATAGGATTTATTTACATTTCAAATGATTTCTATTTCTCTCCTTCCTTCCATCTAGACTCTAGAGGAAGAGGTTATAGTCTTCTTTTCTTTTTTAAGTGCTATTTCTTTCCTCTTTATTTTTTGCCAGTCCCCTCCTATCTCATCTGGGAACTTTTGCCATCAATTATCTTCCTTCCTTTCCCACCTCTTCAGTCTCAACTCTTTCCCTGGCTTCCTTTCTTCAGCCAACAAATACGTGCAGATACCTGCTCCACTTCCTAACACGACCTCCCTTCAACCTTGTCTCCCCCGGCAAGGTTACCTGTTTCCCTGCATGTGCTTTCTTCATTTCATTTTCCTCAATCCTCTTCATTACCATCAGGCTTCCACACCATCCACACTACTGGAACCACTGTCTTAAAAATCATGAATTACAGTTGGAGTTATTGCAAAAGTGAATTTAACATATTGGAATGTAACTTTATCTTCTGGGTCAAGAAAAAAAAAAGAAAAGAAAAAATCACTCACCTTTTTATTCCAAATTTCCTTCAAACTGGGCTTTGGCCTCTTCTAACCTAGAAGAAAAGATGTTATAGCTCAATTTCGAAGAAAATAAACACTTGAATTCTTGAATTTTGAGTTCCCAGAGTTCAGGGACTAGAAATGTACAGTTGATTTAAAAGATTTTCTAGGATAATTTTGGTGACGTAAAATTATCATCTCAGGTACAGACTCTAGAATTTCTGCCCTCTAATGTGCTACTCCAAAGTATCTCTTAATTGTAAACACCAATATCTCTTTAAAGTTCTCATCTCATTCACTTCTCTGCAGTTGTTTATACCTTTGAAGGCACTCCTTAAAATATCTTTCTCCTTTGGATTATAAAACATTACTCTAACAATGTTTTCTTCTTATCTCTCTACTCCTATTTAGTATTTTCCTCCCTATTCTTTTATCTGTCCTTTAAACCGTAGTTTCCTCCAGAATTTCATTCTCAGCTCTCTTCAATTGAACACAAGCTCTCCGGGCTGCCTCACTTTGCCCAAATCCCTATTCTGAACCCCAAGCCCATATATTCCACTTTCTAGCAGGCATTTCTGTCTGAATATATCAGAGGCATCTTAAAATATATTAAATTTCAACATCTAAATCCTCAACCTTGTTCTTCCTCCAGTTCCAAAATTAATTTGAGTGCCAGTTCAGAAATGAAGCAGTGGGATTCTCTGTACTATCTCATTTAATAGTGCCACCCTCTCACCCAAGCTAAAAATCCCAATCATTTTGGACTCATTTATGACTCCGTACATCAAATAATTCAAAGTTCTATCTGTTCTACATCCTGGATATCTCAAGATCCTATTTTCCATAGCGTCAGTGCCATCTGGTCAAGTATATTTCTTTTCATTCTACCTACTCTCTGTTTTCAGTTCAGGCTAAATTACTCTATTAAACGACCTCCAAAATCTCAGTTTATTTTCATATCAAATTACATGTCCATCACAGTGGGTTTTGGCACTTCTTTGGGATCCGCTGCTGGTTTAAGGCACAATGAAAAGAGAGACAGCAGAGCAATGTTAGGGATTTTAAAGTTTTGCACAGAAATGGTTCATGTTATTTTGACTCATATTTCATTGGTCAAAAAATCCATGTGGCTGATTATATTAATGAGGCAGGAATTATTATTCTCTCTCAGGGACAGACCTAGTAGGGGGACATTTGGCATTTGGGAGGGATACACTCAATAGGAAAGGGCAGTCATATTTTGAACAAATGGTACAATATATTTCACATACTAAAGCAGCTTCTCATGATCCCATTCTTTTATTCACTTGTAATTCTACTTATTTATTAAGGTGAGCTCATCCACACCCATGGTTTCAACAATTACTTATACATTGATGGCAGTCAAGTCTATATCTCTAGGCCAGAAATCTTATCCAAGCTTCAGACTTCTATTCCAAATGCCATTTGCCATGTCTATATGACTATTCCATAAGCAAATAATTTCAGTAATTCCCAACTGAGTTTACATTATTTTCTCCAATCTGTTCCTGTTCTTACATTTCTTATTTTGATCAACATTATATTAAAGCACATGCCACATTGTATTTTAATTTTATTGTTTACTTAATGGCCCCTCCTTGCCCTACCCTTTCTGCTCCAGTAGAAAGTGAGCATCTTGAGGTTCATGCCATGTTTTCATTTCTGTATCCCCAGTGCCCAGTTTTATGCCTAGTCTCTAATTCCGTAGTGAGTACTCAGTAAATGTTTCTCAGTTGAGTAAGTGAAGGGTGTGAGCAGCCTTGCAAATGATCTCTCTGTGCCCAGGTGCTCTTCCTCTAGTCCCTTTTCTGCAATGTTGCTCTATTTCTTTTCCGAAACTTAGGATGCATTTAGTAGTTTCCTATTGCCTGTAGTGTGAGGAGCTAATTCCTTGGCATGCTCTGCTGTTTTCATCCATATATGAACTGAATGTGCCTTAATGGCTTCAATTCCTACCGTTTTCCTCACCTATCCCAGTCCCCAACCAGCTAATTGTATTTCCCCAAGTATGCTATTTCTTTGTGTCTTTCTGCTTTCTTTGTCTGAAATGACTCAACATACTCCCTTCTATCCCTCTGCTTGAATTCTGCATACCTTTCAAATGCAAATTTCAGGTCATTTCTATAAATCTTGTTGCATGGTTCTTCCTATGGCCCTGCCAAAATTAATTTCGTACCTTCTTGTATTTCCCCTTTTAATTACATGGTTATACCTATTTTTAAGACTTGTTAGATAGTATCATGATTGTTTTTTTGGAGGTTTCCCTCAATAGCCAGTGAACTTCTTGAGTTTTGAGGATCAGGTCTTATTTATTCTTCAATCTCCACTTTAGGGATTGGTTCATAGTTATGTGAGAAGTAACCTATATGATGACCGACTGCCTGAATGAATGAAGACGCTAAATGTGATTACCACATGGCCACCCCTTCTCTGAGCACACATGGAAGACGAGCTGGAGAGAGTGGGAGGGAAGGACTGATTTGTGGCATTCAGGAGACTCACACCAAAAAAGATCTGCATCTTTTTGGGTGGGACCTTGGGATTAGACAGGGGTATTGGGGAGTAGGACAATGCTGAAAATCTAAAACAGATGGAGTATAGAAAATATTCCTTGCAACAAGAATCTGCTAAAAAGCATCAGTTGGTTGGTTAAACTTAGATGGTATGAACTCATTGGGGTAGTTCCCATCTCCATTATTCTGGAACTTTTTCAGTAATGCTCATCTGGATGAATGTAGCATGAAGAAATGAGTTAATGGACTTGACCAAAATTTGGGAACAGGTGAATTATACATGATAGACAGCCTTTAGGAAGAGGGACCTCAGAATGACCACAAAGACAGCGTAGAGTGGCTGACCACAGAGGTCAGGATAGATTGAGGGTTGTTCTTAGATATCAGTAAAACCTGGCAAATAATACTAGTATTGAGAAAATCAGGTATGTCCACATACTTGTAGCCCCAAGGACCTACCACTGTTTCCAGCTATGATGCTTTCTTTAGAAGTTAGCAGATTTCACTGTCTGTGGGGCCAAAATAGTAAGCCTTCTCCCACCTCAGTTTGCCTGAGTTACAGATGTGGATGGGAAATTTAGAAATAATTTTGTACTAGAAATGCAGTTACAATAAAATGACAAAAGTCCCAGATGTTCTGTTGGCCATTTTTACTTAAATAAGCAGGATTCTGAACTATACCTGTGAGTGTGATCCCTGACATCATAAGGTTTCCTGTCCTGCCCTCCCCCATTGGGCTGAATGGCATTGCCTTTTAGCTGTTTGTGGCAGTCAATTGTGAAACTTTGTCTAAAAAACACCCTCTTTCAAATAGAGTATATTAATAGGAAGTAAATCAAAGCTTTTGAGCATTACTGCCTATGTCCATTTGTAAAGGCATCACACCAGTATGCACTATGCAGTTTCCCAACTTGTATATGTTTACATGTATCTCCATATAAATGTATGTGAGTATGGAATTATACAGTTTTGATCCCTAAAGGCAAAAAGACTCCTTTGAACTTTTCTTAAAGTGTTTTTTGTTATTATAGAATTGTCCTTATAATATTCACTAGTTGACCTATTTTCATATAAAAATTTGTAGATATTTGACAACAATCTGGAATAGTTGGTGAACTTAATGAAGATCAGTTTGGAGATTTTAAACAATCTAAATTTCATGAATAGTTTCAGGTAGCAATTATAATTTGAAATGCCATCAATTAAAATACTTAACACTGGTTAGTAATCAATGCACATTATAATATGAATGTGTTGCAATTTCCCAGAGCAACATTGACATTAAGATATTAGGCTGCTACATTAAAAGCAATTATAATAAACACCATGGGACTTCAAATAATTCTGTTATTATATTATAGACATTTTTTACACTATGTATAGTATTTGAAATTATATCTAGTTTGCAGTAGGAAGAAACAAGACAATGTTGGTTCCCAGACTCCCTGACGTGACATAAGAAGTGAAAAAAACAAATAAAATGAAGCAAATGCACCTAAAATTTAATACTGGAAATGATCTGTTGTTATTTTTATTTCCCACGCTTTTCTTTTTCAAATTATCATATAATGTGGTTTATTTGATTTAGAAATGTATTTTGGGGGATAGTTTCTTGGTGGAGGGATGAAGGAGAGAGAGGGAATTTTTCAGACATGTTAAGTTATTACAGGGAAGAGGATTAGAAGTGGAGGTGGTGGTTTGTAACATAGTCCATCAAATACCATGGGACAGACTGTGCTTAGCGTATTTCAGGACACCTTTCTCTAAAACCCCTTTCCTTTGCCCCATCCCAACCCCCAAAAGGGACAAAAAACTGGAGCGTCAATTATTTCCATAATAGGGAGCTAGTATCATGTGACAGTGGTAAAATTTGTGCCTTTCAGTTGCATATGGCAGAGATTTTGATATAACCAGATCAGAGAAGTATTAAAATTATGCACAGTCTGTGCTCACACATACCAACTCAGGTTTACTTTAAATTAAAAAAAAAAAAAAAGATTATAGCAGATTCATTTAATTGCACCTTTTCCTTTATTCTCAGATATTCTCAAAAAAATATTAAGAGGCCTCATCACATGAAACTAAATTTGATGATCCGGGGAAAACCTAACGCTTAAGTTTAAAAAAAGATGTGAGTCATAAGCGTTTTTATTAAAATAGTCTTGTAGTAAAAATACAACATAACTTTGGAAATAAAAGGACAAACTGACAAACAATTTATGAATTAATTTGTTATTCTTATTTACTATGGGTATTTGATATGGTCAGTCATTTGACAGAGACAACGTTTTACATACAGATGAATATGAAATGTGTCTAACTGAATATTATTTTCCATCTTGATTTCAGCTAATAATACTCTGCTTCTAATCACTTTTTGTTTTTTGTTTTTTGTTCTTTTACCTTTAGCTGACCCTCGACTTCTACTTTCAGATTAAGGAAATCATTTTACAGAAACTTATGAATTTTTTTTCTGTAAGAAACATATACAGGGAAGGGTGATCAAAAATACACTGCATAAGCTGACAATTGAAAATTTAGAATTCTTCTGGAAATATTGGAAACCTGATGAAACTTGGCATCTTGAACATGGTAGTATTTAGGGTAGGTAGGTCAAAATGTGAAACAAATAGACGTAAAATGGATAATGACTCAAATGCAATGAGCTAATGCATTTTCTCTCACATGGCATTGGCCACTGAAGTCCTGTCCTTTAGAGGGTGGGTGAATCAGGGGTTGGGCTCCTTCATTGTTTTGTTGTTTTTTTTTTTTTCATTTTTATTGAGATTGTTCAGATAGCATACAATTATCCAAAGATCCAAAGTGTACAATCACTTGCCCCTGGGTACCCTCATACAGCTGTGCATCCATCACCACACTTAATTTTTGTTCAATTTTTACAAACTTTTCATTACTCCAGACAAGAAATAAAGTGAAAGATGAAAAAAGAAAAAAAGAAAAGGAAACTCAAATCCTCCCCTATCCCTAACCAACCCTCCTCAATTGTTGACTCATAGTATTGGTATAGTACATTTGTTACTGTTTATGAAAAAATGTTGAAATACTACTAACTGTAGTATATAGTTTGAAATAGGTGTATATTTCTTCCCTATATGCCCCTCTATTATTAACTTCTAATTGTATTGTCATACATTTGTTCTGGTTCATGGAAGCGATTTCTAGTATTTATAAAGTTGATCATGGACATTGCCCACCATAGGATTCAGTTTTATACATTCCCATATTTTGACCTCCAACTTTCCTTCTGGTGACATATATGACTCTGAGCTTCCCCTTTCCACCTTATTCACACACCATTCGTCACTGTTAGTTATTCTCACATCTTGCTACCAACACCCCTATTCATTTCCAAACATTTAAGTTCATCCTAGTTGAACATTCTGCTCATACTAAGCAACCACTCCCCATTCTTAGCCTTGTCCTGTATCTTGGTACCTTATATTTCATGTCTGTGAGTTTACATATTATAATTAGTTCCTATCAGTGAGACCCTGCAATAATTGTCCTTATGTGTCTGGTTTATTTCACTCAGTATATTGCCCTCGAGGTTTTGTCATCAACCCATTTTTTTTTATATGGTTTTGTTCACTCACCATACATTCCATTCCAAGTAAATAATCGATGGTTTTCTGCATGGTCATACATTTATGTGTTCACCACCTTCACCATTATCTATATAAGAGCATCTACATTTCTTCCACAAGGCAGGAGGGAGAGTCAAAGAAGGTAGAGAGGCAAAAGAAAGAGGAAAAAAAATGACATCTAGGAAGCAGCAAAAGGAAAAATAACCTTAAATCAAAGCAGAGTAAAGAATCAGACATTACCACCAATGTCAAGTGTCTAACATGGCTCCCCTATCCCCCCCTCTTATCTGCATTTACCTTGGTATTATCACCTTTGTTACATTAAAGGAAGCATAATACAATGATTCTATTAGTTAGTCTCTAGTTTATGTTGATTGCATCCCTCCCCCAATGCCTCCCCATTTTTAACACCTCGCAAGGTGGACATTTGCTTGTTCTTCCTCGCAAAAGAACATATTTGTACATTTTTTCACAATTGTTGAATACTCTAGATTTCACCAAGTTACACAGTCCCAGTCTTTATCTTTCCTCCTTTCTTGTGGTGTCTCACATGCTCCCCACCTTCCTCTCTCAACCGTATTCACAGTTACCTTTGTTCAGTGTACTTACATTGTTGTGCTACCATCTCCCAAAATTGTGTTCCAGACCATGCACTCCTGTCTTCTATCACTCTGTAATGCTCCCTTTAGTATTTCCTGTAGGGCAGCTGTCTTGTTCACAAAGTCTCTCGTTGTCTGTCAGAAAATATTTTGAGCTCTCCCTCATATTTGAAGGACAGCTTTGCTGGATAGAGGATTCTGGGTTGGTGGCTTTTCTCTTTCAGTAACTTAAATATATCACACCACTTCCTTCTTGCCTCCATGGTTTCTGCTGAGAGATCCGCACATAGTCTTACTAAGCTTCCTTTGTATGTAATGGATCGCTTTTCTCTTGCTGCTTTCAGGATTCTCTCTTTGTCTTTGACATTTGATAATCTGATTATTAAGTGTCTTGGCGTAGGTCTATTCAGATCTCTTCTGTTTGGAGTACGCTGCGCTTCTTGGATCTGTAATTTTATGTCTTTCATAAGAGATGGGAAATTTTCATGAATTATTTCCTCTATTATTTCTTCTTCCCCTTTTCCCTTCTCTTCTCCTTCTGGGACACCAATGATACGTACATTATTGTACTTTGTTTCATCCTTTAGTTCCTGGAGATGTTGCTCATATTTTTTCATTCTTTTCTCCATCTGCTCCTTTGTGTGTAGGCTTTCAGGTGTTTTGTTCTCCAGTTCCTGAGTGTTTTCTTCTGCCTCTTGAGATCTGCTGTTGTATGTTTCCATTGTGTCTTTCATCTCTTGTGTTGTGCCTTTCATTTCCATAGATTCTACTAGTTGTTTTTTTGAACTTTCAATTTCTGCCTTAATACGCCCATTGTTTCCTTTACAGCCTCTATCTCTTTTGCAATATCTTCTTTAAATTTTTTGAATTGATTTAGCATTAGTTGTTTAAATTCCTGTATCTCAGTTGAAGTGTACATTTGTTCCTTTGCCTGGGCCATAACTTTGTTTTTCTTAGTGTAGGTTGTAATTTTCTGTTGTCTAGGCATGGTTTCCTTGTTTATCCAAATCAGGTTTTCCCAGACCAGAACAGGCTCAGGTCCCAGAGGGAAGAACTATTCAGTATCTGGTTTCCCTGAGGGTGTGTCTTAGAAAATTGCTCCACCCTTTGATGCCTCAGGTCACTGTGCTTTTCTGCCCAGCAAGTGATGCCTGTTAGCCTATAATTCTTGACTGGTGTGAGGAGGTATGGCCGTGTTCCCCCAGGCTCTGGGGTCTGGTTCTGAATGGAAAGGGCCCCACCCCTTTCCTTTTAGAGAAGACAGACCCCCTAAGGGGAGGTCATTAGCATTTCAATGGTCTCTCTCTCTCTCTCTCTCTCTCTGCTTGGGCTGTCTCCACCCTTCTCTGAGTCACAGTCCTGGAAACTGAAAATGACTGGGGCTTTCTCCACTGAGCCGATAAATAAACAGATAGTCCCCTTCAGACCCAGTCCAAGGCGACCCTCTGGCTCTCCAAGGTCAGTCGTCACCCAAAGCCTCTGTCTGTTTTTTGGGGATGCGTACCTGTAGTGAGCAGTTCACACTCGCTACTTAAAACCCCAGTTGGAGCTCAGCTGAGCTATATTTGCTTGCTGGGAGAGAGCTTCTCTTTGGCACCACGAGGCTTTGCAGCTCGGGCTATAGGGGAGGGGGTCTCACGACTTGGATCCGCAGGTTTTACTTACAGATTTTATGCTGTGTTCTCGGGCATTCCTCCCAATTCAGGTTGGTGTATGATGAGTGGACGGTCTCGTTTGTCACCCTGCAGTTATTCTGGATTATTTACTAGTTGTTTCTGGTTTTTTGTAGTTGTTCCAGGGGAGCTACTTAGCTTCCACTCCTCTCTGTGCTGCCATCTTGCCCAACTCCCCTGGGCTCCTTCATTTTTATATCTCCACCAGCACCAAAGTTCTCATCATTGTCTGTTGCCTGTGGAAGGGAGAAGAAAGAGCTTGTGGGGAGACACACCTGCTTCTTATAAACTGTGGCCCCAAAGTAGGACATGGCCTTCTGCTCACTTTCCGTTGGCTTGCAAGAAGACATACAAACACACTTCACTGCAAAAAAGGATGAGAAATATAATCACTGGCTAGGAAGCTTCTCTGCAGCTATAATTGTTCATATACTAAATTGGGAAGAATAGATTTTGGGAGACAGCTAGCATTTTGCTGCAAATATCTGTATCTTTGAATACAGCCTTTTATCTTAAAATTCAATGATCTTAACTTAATTTGGCAAACTGTTTAATCTCATTGCCTAAATTTCTATATCTAGGTCAGATTTTCATCATTCACAACTCTTGTATTTATAGTGAATATGTCCTATCAATAAATAAACAATGAATTAGATGAATTTCTGTTTTCAAGAGTCTTATAATTTAACTGCAGTATAATTTTATAAACACTGAGATAGAGGTAAGCATTAGTGCTAATGAATTAAAGACATGAATATTCAAGGAGTACTATATTCCAAACACTTTTCCGGAGACAAAGACACTGTGATCACAGAACTTATATTCTACTAGTGAGACAATAAAGAAATAAGAAAATGTGATAGACAATGTGACTAGCT
Organism: Choloepus didactylus; assembly: GCF_015220235.1. NCBI lineage: Eukaryota > Metazoa > Chordata > Mammalia > Pilosa > Megalonychidae > Choloepus > Choloepus didactylus. Next base: position 32,780,460 of record NC_051320.1, on the reverse strand, counting down.
AGATGTGAGTGCCATAAAAAATAGAAACAGGAATGGCAAGCAACTTCAGAGAGCTGGTCAGAAAGGAATCTCTCAAAAGGTAACTTTTATACCAGGATGTAAATGATGAGAAGGTGTCAACCCTGCAAATATTCAAGTGGAAATTTCAAGATGGTCTGAACAAAAAATGTAGGGGCCTTGCTATTGGTTTGAGCTGGGAGCATTATCACAGGCAGTCATGGACACTAGGTTGAAGCCAGTGATCTAGACATAGGAGATGAGGTTGGAGAGCTAGCCAGGGGCCAGACCACATAGGACTTTGGAGGCCATAGGAAGGAGGCTGATATTTATTCTATTTGGAATGGTAAATCACTGGAAACTTTTAAGCAGAAAAGTGGTATACTCCTATATAACATTAAATCCCTGCCCTGTATAGAATTATAGCAGACACAAGAGTGGATGTATGAGAATAACATATGGAGCAGCTCAGAATGTGTACCTGTGTAGTAAAGAATTAACTTTACCCAAAGAGAGGTCTGGCCTTTGTCCTCAGCTCCCAGGAGGTGATCCCTAAGCTCTTGGAATCGTTTGCCTTATAACCGTCCTTGTTTATCTGAGGGCCTTGGGCCATATTGGGTAGTCTAACAATGTGACTTGTGGGAGCTTTGTCTACTATACAGTATCAGCTCAACCTCTGGAGGGGCTAGAGACTAAAGGTCAGCCACATGGGCAGCCAGCTATGACTTAGCCCCAATAAAAACTCTGGACACCAGGCTCGAGTGACTTTTCTTGGTTGGCAATATCCTGTGTGTATTGTGACACAATGTTTCTGGGCAAAGTTGGTGCTGTCTGGGACTCTACTGGAAAAGGATAACTAGAAGCTCCACGTGTGGAATTCTGCTGGACTCTGTTCCATGAACCCCTTCCCTTGGATGATTTTAAGCTGCATTTTCACTACAATATGCCGTGATCATGAATATAAATCTTGTAGTGAGTTCTCCAAATCCTTCTAGTAATTTCTCAAACCTGAGGGTGGTTTGGGGGACCCCCAGACTTGGACTTGCTATGAGAAGTAAGGGTGATCATGTGGACTCCCAAACTTTGCAGCACCTAACCCATATATGGGAAATTGAGAAAGCCTTGCTGGAAGAGGTGACATACGAGCTTGCATTTTGAAAGATTAGATATAGTTGGACAAATGAGGTGGGTAGATCTGGCAGAAAGAGCAGAGCGGGAGATAGCAGAGGAAGCTTAAGAGTTACATATCATTTTGTGGCGGATAAGTTACATGATCATGAAGTGTCTTTTGTATTATGTTAGGGTATTTGGGTTTTGAAGATTGACAATATGAAATAAGTTTCCAAGAGCAAATAAGAATATGATAGTTAAAAAGCCATGTAGGCTGAAAGCTATTGAATTGTTTTATCAATTCGAAACCTAAATTTATATAGTACAGGGCTAGATGCTTATAGTTAAATATTGTACTTATTTGAAAAAAAAACAAGTCCATCTCATAGCAGTCCATTTACAGAGCTGCATGTGAGGGTGTTTTAATATCAAATAAACCAGTTAATAAAGATTATACCTATTTTTTCAACATTATGTTATCATTTCAATATTTTCATATTAATAATCACATAGATAATGGAACACATAACTTGTCAGATACTGTGCCAAGCACTTTACATATCTTTTTAAATCTTCTTCAGTTCTGTAATATGGGAACAAATATTATCCTCATAATTTTCTGATGAAGCTAAAGCTCACAGAAGTTATATAATTTCTCCGTGGTCACTAGCTAGTTGATGGAAAGGGCAGGAATCCTACCTGTATTTTGAACTGCTAGATAGCATATATCACATTTTAAAAACACAATATGGTGGTTTATTTAGATGTTTTCTTGGGGACTCCTACAATTGGAAAAGATGCATTTTTAAATTAAGTTATTAGATTTGGAATTTTAAAAAAAAATTATTTAAACTTGCTTTTATATTTAAAGTGCAGTTGACATTGTTTTAATATTAGATAAAGGCCCCAACAAAGCAAGAGTCATCGGGGCTGGTTTCTATGGTGGAAAGAGCTAGGGTGTTAGAGTCAGTGGGTCTGGATTCACTTCCAGTTCAGCACTTACTGGCTGGTTTATCTTGGGCAAATTTATTTTTCCTAAGATTTCTCATGTATAAAATGAGGGTTCTAATGTACCTCAGTGCTTGGACCAGAGTAAGCTTTCAATAGGGATAACCATATACTTTTATATGTTAAGTAAATTAATCATTTGGTTGGAAGCAGAAATGTTAAACGAGTATTTTCTTCATCACAAATGAAAGTAGCTTGTTGATTGACAGGATTTTCTTTTTTCTTCTCTGTTTTAAATCAAAATAAAGCATTGTTTCTTTTCTGGTCTTGGTAAGTTTATCACTCTTCTGTTTATCCCTTCTCTCCCCTCCACCCATAAAACCAAAGTTAATCCAGAGATGACCGACCTGCTCTCTGAGGATCCCGGGGTACAGGGTCTGGTGACTGGAGTCTGCACCCTGAGTGTGTTTGTCACTACCTCCTTCTGGTTTTCCACTTGGCTTTTTGCCCTCCTTTCCCATGTGTTGCCTGTTCTCATTTCCAGATCAGAGTTGACCTTTTTTGTAAGGTTAAAAAAAGCGTTAAAACCCTCTGCCTTTTTACTGTCATACATTATTAGCTTTCTCATCCCATCAAATAAAGGAGCTGCATTCTCCTTTACCCTGCTCTTGTGACTGATATTTTTAAACAGGGCTTTTCTCCTCCATTTTCTTACAGTTTACAAAAAAAATAATCTAACATCATGAATTAATTTAACAAATGTAGTAAAATAGCCCTCTTTCTCCATATAGGACTTCCCTCAACCCTACTCACTATAATTAAACATTAGTACTGAAATTAATAGCACTGAATTGTATATGTGTATGTGGTTAAAAGGGGAAATTTTAGGTTGCATATATGCTACTAGAATAAAAATTTAAAATTAAAACATAGGACTGTATAACACAGTGGACCCTATTGTAGATGATGGACTGTAATTAATAGTACAAACATAAGAAAGTTTTTTCATGTATTATAACGGATGTACCACATTAATGTAAGGCATTGATAATAGGGTGGTATATGAGGAAAAAATACACCTAATGTACACTATGGATAGTAGTTGAAAGTACAATTTTAATATTCTTACATCAGTTGTAACAAAGATGCTACATTAATACAAAGTGTCAACAATAGGGGAGTATATGGGTATGCTGTATTTTTTTACAAGATTTTTCTGTAAACCACAACATCTATAATTTGAAAAAAAATAAATTAATGCTGAGTTGCTTCGAATCAGTTTCCCTAAAAATGCCAGCATAATCATAGAATTAGGGCAGGTACTTTTTCATTGTCAAATTTATACATATAATTTCAGTATGCATTGATGCATTGAATAACATATACCAGAAAAGATACTATTATTTTGGATATGATTTTTGCAACTTCTTATTTTGAGACAATTATAGATTCACATGCAATTGTAAAAAATAATATAGAGAACCTATATATGCTTCATTTAGTTTTCACAAATATTCATAAGCAAAAGTTATTTCTAATTATGTGCCACTACATAGTAGTTTGATAGGTCCTGTGTAATAGCTTTTGTTTGAGACCTGAAAAAATTTTATTTATTGTCAATACAGTTTTTGCCTTCTCAGCAGTCACATGTTCACAAATATAATTTTCTTTGTTCTCTGACAGAATTCTTAGAAAAAAGGATATTAAAAATTCCCCAAATAATAACACCAGAATTGTTTATTATAGCTGCAATTTAAAACAATGTAAAATAACTACAATATTTATATAATAGTATTTTACTCACTTTAAAATACGGTATTCATTATGCAAAGCATTTAGAAAAGTTCTGAAGTATCATTGTATTAAAACAGCATTTATAATGTAACTGTGTGTATGTTTGTGTGTGTGTGGTGTTTGTAGTTTCTTTAATTTGTAGATCATAAATTTTATGTGTTTGTGTGTTTAATGTGGTAGTCTTTGATATTTTTATTGTGACATTTATTTATTTATTGGATTTTCTATGGGATTAGACAAATCTCTCCAAAGACACATATCTTTTGAGACAGAGAGAAAAACTGAATGAAAGCTCTTTCAAAATAGAAAGCCTAAAAGTCTCTTCAGAATTCTACAGTATTTTCCATGATCTAATCATAAAACTAAATTATAATGGTGACAGCTTTCCATATCTTGTTCCTTTGAGTCCCTTTGAATTAATTCAACAGCATTACAACTCTAGGAAGCTAGAGGCTGTGACTTAGAATCCAATTAAAACATAACATAATTTAACTATTGATAAAAAGATAATCTTAGACAGTTCTTTTTTTCATGGTAATTATTAAAAACTTCATATATTCCACACAGGAATAACAATTTTATTTTACCTCAGGTGAGAAAAATAAATGGAAATAAATTCAATTGTAAGTACATTTTAAAAAATATCCCCCAAATTGTAATTTTGGAATACATAAACCAGGGTTTTTGATGGTCAATAGAAAAACTTCATGCTTTTATCTCTAAGTTAAAAGTGGAAAAACAAACAATAAATCCTAAAACAGCTTTAGTACTCTGAGTCCAGCAAACCAAAATCATTGAATTTCAGTCCAGGTTGGAACAAGCTACTAGACTCAGTGGGCAAATTAACAGGAGAATTTATAGTCCACATGAGTTTTTAGCCATTCTAATAGTTGAATAATATATTTAATAATTTGACTCAAGTGTTAAAAATGACTAAACTTAACTAATTAGGTAGAGAATAACTCAATTTCAGTTACAGCCTTTATTGAAGCACTAGTTTACAGTATCCTTTATGAACTATTCGATAATTCCTCAAAGAGTGGGGTTAAAAATTATTGTGTCCTTACAGAAGATGCTGTCAGGGTTCAGCAGCTCTTTCCCATTTTCTCCACTTGACCTGGAGGTGACTCACTCCTGGCTCTGGCACGAAGACAGAGAAATGGAGGAAGGAGAAGGCAGCCTTGGGAATGAATATTACTTCGTGGAAGGGAAAGCTTCACATATGTTTTATCTATCTAAAAATACAACTTTTTTTTATTATTGAATATTTTAGGACAAGACATTTAACTGTCCAAAGCACATTACATAAATAAAAATAATGAGTTTTGTTCAAAATTCCAAGTTTCTTTTAATTTAGGCATTGGCAGTGATCAAGCTCCCTATTATGACTTGTAAAAAGAGGATTCAACAAGCAAATTAATTGTGCCAATAACATCAATAAGCAATGTTTAACAAAATAAATTTCCAAATATTCTTAATAATTTTAAGACTCTCCTAATTTGTACTTCAGCTCCACTTCCACACCCCCATCCTAATCCATCCTCTCATCTTCCCTTTCAGTCATTAGCTCCAGGGCAGCTTAAGTACTGGAGCCAACAGGGAGGTCTAGGATGGTGGGCAAAAGGGTGATGCTCTACGGTGAACACGGTTACTAGACTTGGTCTATAAAATAGTCAGTATTGTAGAAGGGGGTTCTGATGGAACACAATCAGGAGGGCAGACAGTTAGGCTCTTAGAAGCAGAGGAAGCCACAAGCATGGAAGCGGGGTTCCAGGCACTAGTCTAGGTTAGAGGCAGAGTTCCCATAATTGAAATGGGGACCCACAAGGGTAAAGAGTTTCACTCAGGGCCTAGACACACTGTTGCAATACTATAGATCCTTCTGTGATAGCGACCAATGCAGAAGTCTACTGGGTTGTATGAACTAGCATTTGCAGTGGGCTTAAGCACAAGACCCTATTAGCCCAACAAAGCACCTTGTGTGGGATGCCTTAGGAAATACTGTGGGAGCCCTATATGTTGCCATAGGTCATTTTATTGTTGACTTGATGGTAAAGGGTACTGGGTAAGAAGCTGAAACAATAAAAGAGCTTCCTACTTCGGATTAGGGTTGATCTGAAAAGTGGCATAGGAGACTTGCTTTTGAGAGGAGGTAGGTTTACTTGGGTTACAGGGTTTGGAAGACAATATTTGTTGGGGTTGTTGGAGAATAAGACAAGGGCTGACATTCAGGGTTTGTTATGAGGATGCGATGAGGTAATATTTATAAAAGTTTTTTTGTCAATTATGAATCACAGTTCTAATGAGAGTTTATTAATAACTTATTGCCCTAATACTTCTACTAATGCTAGTTAATAATGTCAGTGAATTTAATAAACAATTAAAGGATGCACATATATCTGTTGAGTACTCATAAACTAGAGAAGTATCAGTTTGACTTTGATGGCATCCTTTTTTCCCTCCCATACTAATCAGAAAATGCCAGATCAGTACCTCAAGATCCATTGACATCTTGCAGCTTGTAAACTTGTGAGTGTTTTGCAGTGCCTTAATATTTCTCTTGGAACTGGAAATTCTTGCAGAGATTATTCTTGATTTTTTTAGCACCCCTTTTTTTCCCATTATGTGTTTGTGTGTGTGTGTGTGTGTGTGTGTCTTTCACAACACTGTGCTGCTTGCTTTTGCTCCTGTCCTGAAGTTTATTTTTTCTACTTCTCTCATTTCCCTTGCTACCGTAAGAATTTCTAATCTTTGCCTGCATACACTTTTCATCCTCTACCCTTACTGGATTCTTTCTTCTGCTCTCACCATAAAAACCTCATTCTGTCCTGTCACTTTTCATGGTGTACCTTTTATCCCTTTTAGTACTACTTCCTGAATCCTAGTTAAAATTACAGCCTTGCATATGGGATGATTATGAAATTATTTTCCAGTGTTTGGCATGGTACAGAGAGCTATGTAAGCGTCTCACAGGCAGCAGTTTAGCAAGGTGAAAAGCAAGGGTTTTATATTTTGGGTCCCAGAAACCTTTGGAATCTAGTTAAAATTATTATGAACCCTCAAGAAAGGAAATACACACACATACATAATATTTTTCGAGCAATTTTAGGAGATTTACCAGTAAAGTCATACATGGATCAACTACCTTTGCCCAAGGGAAGCAGTCTTGCATCTCAGGTTAAGATTTTATTATGTAAAGGAAAAAAATATCATGGACTTTGCAAATAGACCTAAATGCAAATCCTATTTCTGACTGTATGATCCTAAAACAAGGCAAAATTTCATAGAGCTGAAGTTTACTCTTTTGTAAGATAAGATTATCAATATTCATATTTTGAGTTATTAAGGATTAGAGGAAGTTTGATAATATCCTGGCTTAGGGGATCCTTCAATAAACATACCATTATTAAAAACAAGGTGTCCCATCACTTTCTGGTAGAACATTAGGTCCAGCATTGGGATGAAAGTATTGGGTATGAAGTGAATTTAATTAAAATTTTATTCAAGATTTTGCTTTTTTGTAGCCTTCACCCATTTAGACTTGAGCTATGGGCTTGAGGTAATTTTCATGGCTATGATAGTGTGTATATATGTGTTGGTTATGCAAATCATAATCAGTGTTGACTCAAAGCTGTGTTAAAAGTTCAGTTCTGTCTGGTAAAAATGAAGAAGTTGAGTCTGAAGGAGAGAATTTCCTAATCTAAAATTTTGTTCCTTTGAAAAAATGTGATAATTATAAATATGTATGCACCTGACAGCAGAGCCCCAAAATATATGAAGCAATTACTGACAGATTTGAAGGGAGAAATTGACAGCTCTACATTAATAGTAGGATACTGTAATAATGTAATAAAACATTCTCAATAATAGAACATCTAGTCAGAAGATCAATAAAGAAGTTCAGGACTTGAATGGCTAGACCTAACAGACATATATAGAACACTTCACACAACAAAAAGCAGAACATACATTCTTCTCAAGTGCACAAGTATCATTCTCCAAGATTCTCCAGGATAGACCATATTTTGGATCACAAAACAATTCTCAATAAATTAAAAAATATTGAAATCATACAGTGCATATTCTCTGACCACACAGAATGAAGCTCAAAATCAATGACAGAGAGAGATATGGAAAATTCACAAATATGTGGAAATTGAAAACCATACTCTCAAACAACCAATGGGTTAAAGAGGAAATCAGAACCAAAATTAGGAAATATCTTGAAGCAAATGAAAATGAAAATACAACGTACCACAACTTATTGGCTGCAGCAAAACGAGTGCTGAGAGGGAACTTTGTATCTCTCAATGCTTACATTAAAAAAGAAAGACTTCAAATCAGAGACTAACTTCAAAACTGGAAGAACTAGAAAAAGAAGAAAGCAAGCAAACAGAAGGAAAGAACAAAGATTAGAGCAGAGATAAATGAAGTAGAAAACAAAAAACAATAAAGAGAATTAAAAAAACCAAAAAACAATAAAGAGAATTAAAAAAACCAAAATTTGGTGCTTTGAAAAGATCAATAAAATTGGCAAACCATTAGGTAGACTGAAAAAGAAAAAAGAGAGAGCACAAAAATAACTAAATTCAGAAATGGAAAGGGGGACATTACTACTGACCCCCTGCTGAAATAAAACGGACTATAGGAGGATACCATGAACAACTGTACACCAATAAATTAGATAACTTAGATGAAATGAACAAATTCTTAGAAACATACAAATTACCTACATTGATTAAAGAAGGAATAGAAGATCTCAACAAACCAATTACCAATAAAGAGATTGAATCACCATCAAAAACCACCCAACAAAGAAAAGTTCAGAGCCAGATGGCTTTACAGGGGAATTTTACCAAACATTCCAAGACTTATTTCCAATTCCAAACTCTTCCAGAAAATCAAAGAGGAGGAAAATTCTCCCTAATTCATTCTAAGAGGCCAACATCAGCCTCATAACAAAGCCAGAAAAAGATAACACATGAAGAAAAAAAAATACTGCAGACTGCTATCTCTTATGAATCTAGATGAAAAAATCCTCAGCAAAATCTAGCAAATCAAATCTAACAGCTTATTAAAATAATTACACACCATGATCAAGTGGGATTTATCCCTGGTATGCAAGGTTGGTTCAACATTAGAAAATCAATTAATGTAATACAGCACATTAACAAAATTAAGGGAAAAAACCATATTAGCATTTCAATTGATGCAGAAAAGGCATTTGATAAAATCCAGCATCTTTCATGATAAAAGCACTTAGAACACTAGGAATAGAAAGAAACTTCTTCAACATGATAAAGAGCATATATGAAAAGCCCACAGCTCACATATACTTAATGGTGAAAGACTGAAAGCTTTCCCTCTAAGATCAGGAAAAAGACAAGAATGTCCACTGTCACACTGTTATTCAACATTGTACCTGAAGTTCTTGCCAGAGCAGTTAGGCAAGAAAAAGGAATAAAAAGCATTCAAGTTGGAAAGGAAGAATTAAACTTTCCCTATTTGCCGATGATATGATCCTATATACAGAAAATCCTGAAGAATGCACAATGTAGCAAGTTACAATATAAATACCCAGAGATTATTAGTGTTTCTAATACACTTGAAGAAATCAAGAAACATATTCCATTCGTAATAACAACTAAAATAATAAATATCTAGGAATAAATCTAACCAAGGTTGTAAAGGACTTGTACACATAAAACTACAAAAGATTGCAAAAAATAATTGAAGGCCTAAATAAATGGAAGGATATTCTGTGTTCATCGACTGGAAGACTACGTATCATTAAGATGCCAATACTACTTGTTTTGGTTTGCTAAAGCTGCCAGCAATGGATTGGCTTTTACAATGAGGATTTATTAGTTTACAAATTTATAGTTCTAAGGCCATGAAAATGTCCCAGTTAAGGCATCAACAGGGCCTTACCTTCTCCAAAGAAAGGCCAATGGTCTCTGGGTTCCTTTGTTACATGGGAGGACACATGACTGGTGTCTGCTTATCCTTCTCTCTGGGTTTCGTTGCTTTCAGGTTATGGCTTTTTCAGTTTCTGTGGGTCCTTGTTTGCTGCTTCTTGAGCTTTTCTTTGTAAGATCGCTAGGTATTTCTCTCTTGGTTCTCTCTTGGTGTTCTCTCTGAGCTCTCTCTCTGGGTGTTTCTCTCTTTTTTCCTCATAAAGGACTTCAGTAAAGGATTAAGACCTACCTTGAATTGGGTGAGTCATATCTCAATTGAAACAACTTTATCAAAAGGTCTCAGTCACAATAGATCTGTACCCAACAAGAATGGATTAAAAGAACATGGCATTTTCTGGGGTACATAACACTTTCAAACCAGCACACTACCCAAAGCAATTTATAGATTCAAGGCAATACCTATCAAAATTCCAACAACTTTCCTGCAGGAATAGAAAAGCCAATCATAAAATCTATATGGAAGGTAAGGGACCCTGAATAACTAAAGTCATCCTGAAAAAGAAGAATTGAGCTGGAGGACCCACATATCCTTTTCTTAAAACTTAGTATAAAAACACAGTAAAAGAAACAGCATGGTGCTAGCACAATGACAGACATATAGAGAAATAGAATCAAATTGAGAGCTCAGAAATCAATACTCACATTTATGGCCAACTGATTTTTGACAAGGTGACAAAGACCACTTAATTGGGAATAAAGTCTCTTTAACAAATGGTGCTGGGAAAACTGGATCTCCGTTTGCAACCCCTACCTCACACCATATTCAAAACATCAACTCAGAATGCATCAAAGAGCTGAACTATCAAACTACTGGAAGAACACATAGGAAGCATCTTCAGGACCTTGTATTAGGCAATGGTTTGTTAGAGTTTATATCCAAAGCAAAAGCAACAAAATAAAAGATAGATAAATGGACCTCATCAACATTAAAAACTTTTGTGCCTCAAAGGACTTTGTCATGAAATAAAATGACAGCCTACACAATGGAAGGATATATTTGGAAACAATATATCTGATAAAGTGTTAACACCCAGAATTTATAAAGAAATCCTTCAACTTAACAACAAAAAGACAAACAACCCGGTTAAAAACAAACAAAAGACTTGAATAGACATCTCTCCAAAGAAGATATACAAATGGTCAGAAACAACGTGAAAAGATGCTCAACATCCATTAGCCATCAGGGAAATGCAAACCAAAACTAAAATGAGATACCGTTTCACACCCATTAGAATGGCTGCTATTTAAAAAAATGGAAAACAAGTGTTGGAGAGGATGCAGGGAAACAGGAACACCCATTCATTGCTGGTGGCAATGTAAAATGGGGCAGCCACTGTGGAAGAGTTTGTCAGTTCCTCAGAAAGCTAAGTATAGAACTACCATATGACCCAGCAATTCCACTACTAGATACATACTAAAAAGAATTGAAAGCAGGGACTCGTACAGCTATTTGCACATATCTGATGTTCATACCAGCATTATTCAAAGTTGCCAAAAGGTGGAAGCAGTCCAAGTGTCCATTAACCTATGAATGAATAAATAAAATATGATCTATACATACAATGAATATTATTCAGCCATAAAAGGCATGAAGTCCTGATACATGTGATAACATGGATGAATTTTGAAGACACAATGTTGAGTGAAATAAGCCAGACACAAAAGAACAAGTATTGTATGATCTCACCGATTTGAAGCATTTAGAATAAGCAAATTCATAGAGTCAGTATCTAGAATATAGGTTACCAGGAGACATGGTGGGAATAGGAAATGGGAACTTGAGGTTTAAAATGTACAGGGATCTTATTTGGAATGATGGAAATGTTTTGGTAATGGATGGTGGCGATGATAGCTCAACATTATGAACACAGTTAACAGCACTGAAATAGACATCTGAATATAATTGAAAGGGAAAATGTTAGATTGTGTATATGGTAACAGAATACAAATTTTAAAAGAACCCACATAACTACACTACGCAAATAGTGAACCCTATGTTAAGCTATATACTTTCATTCATCTTACAATTAGAAAAATGTGCTATCAATTGTAACATATTTTTACACCAGTGCAAGATATTGGTGGTGGGGTTGTGTGTGGGAATCCTGTATTTTGTGTATGATTGTTTTGTAAACATGCAACTTGTCTAAAAAAAAGCAATTTAAACTTTGCTCCTTTTGACTTAACTGCTAATTACTGTTTTATATGTTGATTGGGATTCTTATAGATTTGAGTCTTCACCTTCAAAATTAAGTATCATATCCTCTTTTTTGTTGTTCAGATATTATTCCTGTTCCAGTTTACTAAATTGACACCCAAAGTTTCTAGTGATTAAAACAACATCTGTTTACATAAATTGTACAAAATTTGTATTGTACGTATGGAATGGAAGGGTTGAATCTCATCCAGGTTAGTGTTGCTCCAATCTCAGTTCTCACGGGAGTAGATGCTGACATGTAAGGATTGCAAGCACAGTGAGGTTTACCTTTCATCCACACTGGCACACAGCCTTCATTCTGAACTAAGAGGAAGAGCAAAATTCCATTTTTAGTTGTTTTCTGTGGTTGCTGTATTCACTTTATCATTGCTCAGAAACACTTTATCATCGCTCACATGCACCTCTTCTAGACCAGTCTCTGTGCTTGACGCTAGGAATATAAAGATGAAAAACACATAGGTCTTACCTTCAAAGGCAAAGTGGTGAGTTCTTGACTCTTCTTTAATGAGAGGCTGCAAAGTACAGTGGTTAAGCACACAGGCTCTAATGTTGGACAGACTTGTGTCTGAATCCTGCCTCTGAATCTTACTGTCTATATCAACTTAGCCAGATTGCCAAAACTCTATCAGGCTCAATTTTAACCTCTGTAAAATGCGGGACTAATACCTAATTTGCAGAATTGTTGTAGGGATCATGTAGAGGTAATACATGTGATGTGCTTAGTAAAATGGCTTGCACATACTATTTGCTCAGTAAACAATGGTTATTATTATTGCATGAATATCACCTTAACTCCAATAACTGAGGCAGCTGTGCAGTTACACTGTGGAGTTTATCTCAGATGGAGTTGTTATTGAGTGAATAGCAGAGGCAAGAGCTCAGGTGTTCCTGTTAGGCATCTATTAATTGATAAATGCTACTTTAAAAAAAGCAAACTTCTTTTTTCAACCAAATAGCCAGTTGCTGACTAAGATTCTCATAGGGTACACTTCCCTAGATGTCTCCTGACAGTAATCTAAGGCTGATATGAATTAGATGATAAATTACTTTTTTTTTCAAATGCTCCATCAAGAATAGGTACTACAAAGAGAAAATACAAAGCTAATTTTAAATAAAATCTGCACAAGTGGTTTGTTATCATAAGCTCTGAAACAAATCTGCAGTTTAAATTATCTTTCCAAAATGCATCCAACTATTTCTGTTTTACAAAACTGATTTTTACCCATACACACACACAAATGTGTGCACACACACACATGCATAGATACAAGATTCTACAATTTTTTCCCACTGCAGACTTTTTATTATGGCAAATGAAAATAAAACAATCCCAAAATTAAACTTTGAAGTACTTCTTACTACAGTTACCTATCAGGAGAAATGTATCCCAAATGGAAACAACTAAAGCTCCTGGCTTTATCCAATTATTATTAAAAATAAATTTAAGTCCAGTTTCCTGCTATATTATCTTAAATAATGTTAAAAAATATTGTTGCATGCTCCACAATGCATCATGTCAGGACATATAAAATTGAAGTGACCAGTTCCCTTTATAAACTTTCATATCTGTGTACTTTTGTATGATATTTTGTCTAATAAAACCTTAACTTGTAGACACAATTCCATTTTTTCATAGCTGTAATATGATCTTTTAAAAACATTATTATTAAAAGCCACAGTACTTTTTCTTCTGCCACTTACTCTAAAGTTGTTGGTAATTTCTTGAATATTTCCATGAGCACCTGACAAATATATGTAAGTATTTCCATAATGCCTAGCCCTGTGATATCTATGTGCTCTGAAAGAAGTATGGACTATAAACATAATGAATAAGGGAAAGTGCAAAGCTCATTTGTTTCCCCAACTCTATTGGAGCTATTCAGTACTTATGGGTTATGGGTTAGAGAAACTGTATAGGGTCAGTGCTTTTAGTTTATAGAGCTGTAATTGCCATTTGCCTGGAGAGAGAGAGAGTTGCTATTTCACTGTTGTGATCCTAGGACTTAAGAAAGGGTTTTAACATTTGTGAATTTTATAACCAGTAGTTTTAGAATGTGATTCATCATTTTTTAGAAGTTCTAATCTTCACATATTCCCAGTTCAGTCTTACTACCAATAGGGCTTCCTTATGGAGTGATAGCAATGAAAGCGTGATTCAAAATTAAAATAAAGTAAGGCCAATGAAGAAAGGTTAATGGACTGGGATTGTTTAGTCTAGACATATAAAATGGTGAAAACAAACAAACAATATTAGTTGGTAAGAATGTACATGTTTATTTATTTGGAATTGTTCTGGTGCTTTAAGTCTTAAGTTCTTTTAAGTTCTGGTGCTTCAGTTTGTCTAAGCCAACTTCTCAGTATGCTTACTATGTTAAATAATAACAAACCAATAAATAATTACTTAAAAAGTACCCAAGTGAGAGGAAATGGAAGGGGAAATCAAGAAAAAGAGCACTAGGGGTGGGATATTTTAGATAAGATGTTCAAGTCAGTCCTCTTTGAACATGTGATACTTAAGCTGAGATAAGAAGAAAGAGAAGTAATCAACGATATGAAGAAGCAGGATGGGTAACAAAGGCACACACAGTTCTTGGGGTGGAAAAGAGCCTGGTATGATATAGAAATAGCTAACAGCCAGTATTGGTGGATTATAGAAATTCATGAGGAAAATGTGTATGATGATATTGTAAAGATAAGCAGAGACCTAAACATGCTGTTCTCATAATCAAGATGAAACATTACTGTGGCCTGAATTAAGGTGGTAATAGAGATAGAGAAAAGAGGGCAAGTTCAACATCTGTTTTAGAAGCAAACAGGATTTGCTGAAGGATTAGAGGTGGAAATTGAGAATGATGAAGCAGGAAGAATTAAGAATAGCTCCCAAGTTTCTGGTTTGAGCAAGCATAAATGTGGTGGTGCCATCTCATAGAGACAAGCTGGGTTGGAAAAGATTTAGGGAAGATATAAGATTTCCATATTGTCCATGTTATATTAAAGATGGTTGTGATACATTTCAATAGAGCTATAGAATAGTCAAACATATAAGAGGAAAGGTCTGAGCTAGAGATGCTGATATGAGTCATTGGTGCATCGATGTCATTGCAAACATTGTGAATTCTCGATATCAATGCAGGAGAGAGAATAGGCAAAGTACAAAAAATAGGATTCAGGGCTGAGTAGGTAGGAACTCAGCATTTGGGGTTTGGGATAGAAAGAGCTGGTAAAGGAGACCAAGTGTTGGCAGATGATGAAAGTGGAAAACCAGGAGTTTAGGGGGTCATGGAAACTCAGAGAGGAAAATATTTTTAAAATGAGGGGAAAATGAATATAATCAGATGGAATAAGAGGAGAACCAAAAAGATACTGGATTTGGCAATTAGGAGGTCATCAAAGGTCTTGACAAATGCGTATTCAGTAAAGTTAGAGGCACATAAGTTAGGTATGGATAGAAGAAAAAATGGGAGATAAGGAAATGGAGACATTATGTTTAGTCAAATCAGTTTAGAAGTTTCTGTAAAAGGGGCCAAACATACTGGAATGGTGGCTGGATTAAGATATGGTGTCAAAAGAGGTGTTGATTTTTAATGAAAAATTGTAAAGCATGCTATATGCCTGTGGGAATCTAATAGAAATGGAGAGAGTGGCAAAAACTGCATGAACTAAGATCCTGCAACCTCATTAGGGGGCATATACTTCGAAGATTTGAGAGCAGGGACATGCATGGACATTTGCACACTGGTGTCTATGGAGGCAATGGGTGGAGGTGGCCTAAGGGTACATTGACTGAGGAACAGAATGGTGAACTGTGGTGTGTGCATACAGTGGATTATTGAGCAACTGTGAGGAGTGAAGCTCTGAGACACATAAGGAGGTGAATGGATCCTGTAGGCAGCATGCTGAGTCAACTATGCAGAAACAAAGGCAAACACTGTAATGCCTCGCCAATATGGACTAACTACAATGTGTAAACTCAGAATTGAATCTTAAAGCACAGCTTATCAGGGGAATGCTTATTGTAATGGTTCCTAGATTGTGAGCTCTTACAGCAGTCATATCTATTCCTGAATTGTAATGGCTATCTCCAGATTCCGAGATGCTGATCCCTTTGTGTATAACCTGATTTATCCCTGGAACTTTGGGTATCTGTGTGACACCTGAAACTTAGAGCCAGAGCTCAGCAGATATGAATGTCAGTATTAGTGCATACAGCAACTGTTAAAGCAAACAAACAAACAAAAAGCTGAGAAAGAGCCCAGATTTCAATTAGAGATATGAATGAAGCAGATCTGGTTAGGACTAGGGCAAATAGGGCCAAAGGGTAAAGGATGATACTGACTGTGTTTTAAAACTTCAACTTCCATGTGAGACCAAGGGAAGAAATATTTATTTGGTGCAGGATCTATATTTCCTAAACAATTTAACTAGTACAGTTTGTTCAAATACCATAATTACATGTAATTTTGAATAGGAAGTGAGACCTAGTAGGTTTGTATAGGTTAGTGTGAAATAGCAACATCCCAAAGTAATTTGGGCAGAGAATCAAAATATATATGCAGGGGCCCCCTGAGGAGCTGGGGGAAAATGCAGAAGTGTTGGACTTCCTCACCTGGATTGTTGCTGATATTCTCACAAACATTGAGGACAGGCAGTTTGGTAAGCCGAGCCCCCTATCTTGGGGCTTGCCCTTATGAAGCTCATTACTGCAAAGGAGAGGCTAAACCTGCTTATAATTGTGCCTAAGTGTCTTTCCCTGAGTATCTCTTTGTTGCTCAGATGTGTCCCTATTCTCTAGCTAAGCCACCTTGGCAGGTGAACTCACTGCCCTCCCCTCTGTGTGGGATCTGACTCCCAGGGGTGTAAATCTCCCTGGCAATGCAGGGTATGACTCCTTAGGATGAATCTTGACCTGACATTGTGGGATTGAGAACATCTTCTTGACCAAAAAGGGGATGCGAAATGAAACGAAATAAAATTTCAGTGGTTCAGAGATTTCAAATGGAGTCTAGAGGTCACTCTGGTGGGCACTCTTATGCACTATATACATAACCCTTTTTAGGTTTTAATGTATTAGAAAAGCTAGAAGTAAATACCTGTAACTATCAAACTGCAACCCAGTAGCCTTGACTCTTTAAGACGATTGTATAACAATGTAGCTTACAGCGGGTGACAGTGTGATTGTGAAAGCCTTGTGGATCACACTCTCTTTATCCGGTGTATGGATGGATGAGTAGAAAAATGGGGACAAAAACTAAATGAAAAATAGGGTGGGGGGATGCTTTGGGTGTTCTTTTTTACTTTTATTTTTTATTTCTTATTTTTTCTTTTTCTGGTATAAGGTAAATGTTCAAAAAATAGATTGGGGTGATGAATGCACAACTGTATAATGGTACTGTGAACAGTTGGTTGTACACCATGGATGGTTGTATAATATGTGAATGTATCTCAATAAAACTGAATTTAGAAAAAAACTGCATGAACAAAATTCTTAATAATGCTACAGGGAAAATCAGGAGAGTGGGGAGAAAAGAAAGAGACAATGGGTCTTGCTTGATAAACATTGCTTTGCACATTTGTTTGTGGGAAAATGAGGGAATTTCAGTTTCTTATCTTCCATTTTCTTAAAGAAGCATGAGATGATAGCAAAAGCCAAGACTGAAAGAGAATAATTTGTGTGAGGTGTGACAAAAGATAATAAGGTATGTCATAGGCACTGTGGGAAATATGAAAATTAGCCTCTTCGAGAAAAACAGTGTGGTAGTGTGGAAGAGCTGCCATCCAAGTTTGGTTTATGATAATGAATATAAATTCAACTAGTCAGTCAGGGTGGTTTACTTCAATAATCTTCAATGACTCTTTTGCCAGCACTCAAGAAAATGTTCAGGTTCATCTAGTGTTGGATTTGTGAAAGAAGAGAGGAAGAAGGGACTTGAAGACGTTTTAAGGGAATTGTTAAAATGACAAAGCATGAAATGTATATTGGACAAGGAGGGTAGTAAAGATCAGTGTGGACTTATGGATGTAAAAAAGTCATAGAATAAATTGGTTGAAGTTCAAAAAAGTATTATAGTAAGACCTTTAGAGCAAGTTAACTTGAAGGATTGTACATGGTGATCAGAGTGAGATTTCTGATACTGAAGTTGCTTCAGTGCTGCAATTCCCTGAGATGACGAAGTGTAGGGTGTGACTATGGCAGTCGGTGACTGAGGTGGAAGGGAGGAAATTATCTCTGGAGTTGAGGAGGTCAAGAAACTGAGAGGCCAGGAGGTTGGGTCAATCACTGCTGTGATTGTTCTTCAGAAATGCTTGTGTGATTTTAGGATGTATTAATAAATATATTGTGAACAGAAGAATGGAGATGATAATTTTCCCCTGCAGAATCTAGTTAGCCTCATTATATTCAATTTTGTGTGCCACACTTTAAAAGGGATAATGACAAACAGGAAAAAATCTAGGGCAAGAGAAAAGGATAGTGAGAGAAATGTAAAACATATCATAAGGGAAATAGTTGAAGAGATTGAATGTGTTTAGAATGGAAAAAGAAAACCTTAGGGAAAACATGAGAGTGGTGGAAGAAAACTAGACTAGTTCTTTGTTGTTTACAAAGGAGAACTGATCAAAGGTCGGATGTTACAGGAAGGCATATCTCAGCACAACATAAAAAAACAACTTTCTTACAGTCCAAAGACAAAATATGTTGCCGTGGAAAACATCGAAGTCTCATCACTGTAGGTGTTCAGTATGGTGAGCATATTGGCAAGGAACCCTAAGAATCAGAGATTAGTGTCCTTTCTTGTTGCTATCATCTATAAGGTCATCAAAGACCAGAATCAACTAGTGTTCAGGATCACTAGTTGATTTAATTTAATATAGTGATAAATTATTCCTTGTCTATGTATTTGGGTGTCTAATACTATTTTGCTTATTTTAGTTCTTTCTTTCTGATATCAGTGACAATGTGAGTGTGACATAGTCCAAAAATTGACAGACCTGTAATCTGAGGTGCCAGATTTGAACTCGGCTATGCTGTTGACCAGTTCCTTAACTTATCCTAATTTTTATACATGTACAACGTGAGAATAACTGCTCAGTCGCCTTCACTGAGTAGTTCATTCATCTAATGAGTATTAAGAATCTACCCTACTATGTGTCAGGCACAGTGCTAGGCACAGAGGATGGAGAGATCAAGAAGACAGACCTGAGGTTGTGTTCATGAAACCTAGTTAGTGTGAAGAGTAAATGAGCTAAGATACTGTAACGTGTGTGTTGTAAAGTATGTGTGGTTAGGAGATTTGTAACCCAAGACTAAATTTAGTTAAATAGGAGAAGTCCCTCTATTCCCCTAAATGAAGCTAAATGATACTAACTGGGAATTATTTAAAAAGAGAAATCATGAAAGCTGATATATAGCACAATGTCAGTAGACTAATGCGGTTGAAGATGAATTCAGAGTGCTTGGAGGTGAAGGAAATATGCATGGTTAACAAGGCTAAGGAAATAATCCTGGGGGTGGGGTAGACCCAGGAAAATTTATCAAGGTTTATGTAGATCAGTAAATTATCAAAAAGGGGAGGCTGCATATTAGATGCTCAGGGTGGCATAAAGTGGTTCCAGCAAGCGTAGCTTAAAGAATCTCTCAAGTTACTTTGATATGCTTACATGCTCATTCTATAAAGAGTCACTGGTAAGGATGAGGTGAAAATAACAAAAGGACTGTAGCCAAAAGTGTTGTCTCATTATTACATTTAGCCTTATTATCCAACCTAAAATAATCAGTGCTTTTAATATTTCCAGTACCTGTAATAATTAATTTTCAATTGAAGATGTCTAATCTAAGAATGTATTGGTTTTATGACAATTTACAATCTGAAAAGTACCAAAGTTAGGTCAATAGCGTGGTCAAATATTCACGTTCACAACAAAAAGGGAGCCTTTAAATAAATAGGACATGGGAGAAAACTAACGGCTAGCCTATGTCACCCGGGAGATTTTATATAACAAAATGTAATTTCCTGTGCCAATTATTTTAGTTTCCTGGCTGCTACACCAACTCCCATACAGCGGGTTGGCTTAACAACAGGAATTAATTGGTTAATGGTGTCAGAGGCTAGAAGGCTTGCTTCCTCCTGATGGGTATCTCTGGCTGGCTGGCAATCTTTGTTGTTCCTTGGCTTTTCCAAGGTTCAGCAAATGAACACGGGGACATCTCCTTTCTCATCTGGGTTCCCTTGACTTCCAGCTTTTGGCTGCTCCCGATGGGTTCTTCTTCTCTCTGTCTGAATTTCATTCTGCTTATAAAGGATGCCCATAGTCCCAAATAAAGCCCAGCCTGATTCAGTTAGGCCACACCTTGCCCGAATAACATCTTCAAGAGATCTTATTTACAGAGGATCTATACACACCAGACCAGGGGTTAGGACCTGAACGAACATGCCTTTCATAGGGGACACAATTCAACCCCCAACACAGAATCTTTCACATTTTTACAAGCCCTTCCTATAGGGCTTGAGAAAATGAAGAAAAAGGGTTTAGGATCATTCCACCAGCAACCAAATAAAGTGATAGAAAGAAAATTTTGCATAATTTAGTTTCAGGGATTTAACTTAGTATCAGTAGTATATTGATGATTTGCCTGGACAGAGTGTCAGCATGGCATGGTGTCAAGAACCCTTGACTTGGAATTAGAAAGCTTGGGTTTGAGTCTTTCTCTGTTGGTCAGTTTTGGATGCTTCCTTTAGTGTTCTTGAGCTCAGTTCTTTCTGAAACCATGATAATAATATTTTGTATCTATTATAATTCTAAATGTGAGGATTTATTTTGTCCCTTTGAAGAGTATTCTTCTTATGTTTGCTAAGTTTGAAAAGCTGACTTCTTAGTCTAAGGCCAGTATGTATTTTTAAAATTATTGCTTATAGTTAAAAAGCGTCTTTTTTTCTCTGCTGCAGAATTTGGATTAAGGTGAAAACTCAGAGCAGACTGGAGATGGAAATCTATAGTAAACCTTAAAGAAGCCACAATTATGATATGTCCAGAAATACTCTCATAATCACGGTTACTTCCAATGTGGTGCCAAAATTCACTAGATATTCCTGGAGTTAAGGTACATCTAATGATGAAATGATGAGTGAATTCCTTGAGGGGTGAAATTATGTGACCAGGAAAAGACTTGTCTTTTCTGAATCTCAATATGAATGTGACAGGTAAAGTACTGGGTATTATGCCTGGCCACACTCAAAAAGCGTAAGGGGATAGGTATCTTTAGCTAAAGGCATCTCTCTCTTTTTAGTTGACAGATTGATAAAACTGAAAATATATGATAATCAAATTTACATTTCCTAAATTTAACAGAGAAAAAATTTTCCTTTATGTACCTATGTATCTATATATGAGTATGCCCATACATACACATTATACACTTACATTTAAAATATATATGTGATAAATTATGACTGATTTTTTAAAACCTAGCATACCAACATTTATATATCTAACTGCACACTATCCTTTGGAGAATAGTCCTCTTGGAAAGCTTTATACCTATCATACTAGTCTCCTTAATTTTAGAAGCCTTTTTTTTTTTTTTTCCTTTTTGAATTGCATCCTTTTTTAATACGTTCCACTAAAGACCTTTTTTGGAAAATCACTGATTCCTGGGGACAGCCAAAAGAATTTAGAATGAAGTCTTGTGAAGGTAAGTGAGCAACCTGAATAGTAAGATTATGAATCAAGCATGAAGTTTGATGATAAAAGGTAAGATAACATTTCTTGTGGTTTGAGCTGAAAATCCCCAAGGCAGTCCAAAAGCAAGTTTTCCACATGCTTTTAAAAATGGTGTCATCACTGGGTTATGTCTTCAGTCTTGAAAGGTGATCTTCTTCAGTAGAAAATTGTAACTTTTCTAAAAACAACATAAAAAACAATCACTGAGTGGTCACACCCTACACATGAGTCTAAAAATGTGGGCAAGGGATAATTGTTATCAGTATGAAAGATGAATTAGAAGAGTAATGGTTGGAGTGAAAGAAAATTAGAGAAGAGGCAGGCAGAAGGGGAATTTTAGAGTGATAGGATGCAGGTCTCGTACTCTGTTGGTAATTTATCAACCCCTGTGGAGAGCCTACTAAGACATCAAGATAAACCAGAAGAAAAAAAAAAGGCAAAAGAGGGAAAGAGCATATGGTTAATGACATTCTTTACCTTCTTGGATCCAGTCATTCCTGAAGAGGGATAGCCTTAGAGCTATCCTTAGTTAAATGGGCCAATACAAATATACATTTGGGGTGGTAGGGGTGGTGGTGGTAGTGGTGGTAGTGGTGGAAAAGGAGGAGGCAGGGGAGAAGGAGAGAGGAAGAGAAGACAGGAGATGAGGGATAAGTAGGAATGAATCAGAAGGCTGAATCTACCCAGAAGAAATTATTGCTACCTTGGAGTTGAGAGAGTTAGGAAAGCTATCAAGTTTGAGGAATTGGAGAACTGATTAATCCAATATTCCAAAAACTTAATTTTAAGAAGATAATTTTGACATTTTTCCAGGGAGCTCATGTTGTTTACTCATACTTAAGTTCTAAGGCCACCTCAATTCAAGAAGTTATAAGCTGAATGGCCTCTGCCTCATAGGAGCTTGTGTTCTAACAGCTGTCAGGTAAATAGGTCTATTATTATTCCAGTTTACTAGCTGGGAAATCTGAGGATTAGTGAATGTAAAATTAAACTTGCTCAAACAATAAATTCCAGAGCTAGGATTTTACCCTGTTCTTGTTTTCAGGGTATAAGCTCCTAAATATCCACATTATATATACTGCTTCCTGGTTTCTTGCACTTCCTGCAACCTAGATTTAAGTACATATTTCCTTTATCTGTGTAGTGTAAAATTATACTAGAAGAGAAATCTAATACAGTTTCTAAGACTATATAGCTTTCAATTAAGTAAACTTGATACAAATAATAATGTAATACATATGTTCATAATATTGTCTTGAAAAGAAATAAATTTAACATTTTATTTCATATTTATGTATAAACCCAGACTAATAATACCTACAATTGTTGCTAATAAAGTATTTCTTTAAGTAAGAAAGCATGCATTCAATACTAGCTGTAAAATAAATACAGATTTTCAAATTGGAAATTATATAAGAAAGGTCTGTGTACTCTCAATACACTCTAAAATACTATATATTGTCCCTGATCTGTGTACCAAACAAAATCTTAATGTTATTGCTTTTGCTTATCACTTTTACCCATACCATCTCTTGGAACTAAGCTAATAATACTATCTGCCCGGTGCTTTCTGATTATTAAACACTTGAATTATTTAAGTCTTTCTTTATCTTTCTTAGTACTACTGGTGGCAAAGTCAGCACTGATGTACCCTTTATCCCAGGAAAAATTTACTGCTTCTTTCATTTTCCCAAAACAAATGCTATTTTGCACAGAACTGAGTTAGGGAGAAGGTATAAGACTGTTAAAAAGAACATTAAGGTTTCTACACTATCTCTTAAGGTAGACCTCATTTTCTTGGACAGCCTGCCAGGAAGATCTCATAGTCATAGAATCAAATAAATAAGAAAACTGGCAGATAATGCTATACTAGTCAATGCTATACCAATACAGGAAACTTTTCTTCAGCAATACTGGAATTGTAATTGGAAACTCTTCTTTTGAATGGCAGCCTTTTATTTTTTAAGAGTAATTTTTATTTGAACATGTTTCTTTTGTGAATGGAAATCAGTTTCATTGCGGTTTAGCTTTTTATTTTGTTTTAGACAATAAGCTAAATTGAAAAGAAAGTTGATGTGATAGTTATATCCTCCTCAGATTTTTTTCCTAGGGAACATGTTTTAAGAGATTTTAACTGTATCATGAAAAAAATCTCTACAACTCTTAAGAGCAACTTTTGGTAATTCATCATCCACTCATCTTCATTGTAATTATCTCAAAGTTTCAAAGTTTATTTTTCTAAGGCCAATGACGTGGTATTTTAAAAATATGATTATAAGAGTTAACATTAGTATTTTATTTGCATTTTTATGAGATTAAAACTAAAGATGGGTTTAAAAAATATGAGAAGTGTACTCAATCTGATCTTTTCATGGTAATGCTGTCAAATTCCAAAGGTTTCTTCCATATTTAACAAGCTACCACACATGGTGTTTAAGTGATTTCATCTTTTTAACAAGACTTCACTGATATTGTGAGATTGACAGGATCTGTTAAGAATTAATGTTCTTGTTTGACATGCTCTTGAAATTTCAAGCATTTTCTAATTATTACTCAAATAAGAAACGAAGATTATGCAATACTATTCTTAAAGCCAAAGAAGGAGATTCTTAAGTATTATTTCAGTATGCTGGCTTTGTTTCTGTAAACCTGAAGAAAAGCCTT
Source organism: Choloepus didactylus (assembly GCF_015220235.1). NCBI lineage: Eukaryota > Metazoa > Chordata > Mammalia > Pilosa > Megalonychidae > Choloepus > Choloepus didactylus. The sequence goes on along the minus strand of NC_051320.1, from coordinate 32,756,034 downwards.
GTCATTGTCAGCTAATCTCTAAGTGTTTCTGTTGGCTTGGACAGTGGTGCACAGAGTGAGTGGGTTGCTACGTGGACTTTCCACGGTTGGTTTTAAAATTGATGGGGATCATTTGAACAACTGGGAAAAACAATAAAGAAGTACAGTTTACAGGTATTGTTTTAATTGTTCTACACTGTGTGTGTGTGTGTGTGTGTGTGTGTGTGTGTGTGTGTAATAAGAGAAAGTTGCTCCAGGACACAAGGGAAAGAGTTGGGAATGATAAGGCCATTTGATCAAGGTGACAACCAATCTGGATGATGTAGTCCCCTGGGAGTGTTTCTTGCCCTTAATCATCTGCTTTGGCTGTCTACTGACTAATCACTCTCTCTTTCTACACATTCTGCCTCCTAGACCCAGCCAGACTTGCCATACAATTGGATCTGGCTTTGCCTCAAAAATATTGGTTCAGTCATAGTTAGATGGTGACCAATGAGGGGGTTTGTGGGCATGGTTCTTTCAGTGCTAAATCCAGGATAGTCCCAGGCAAACCAGAAGAGGTGGTCACCACAGATGTGTATTCTGTCAAAAGCCAAGCACAGTGCATGCTTCTACAGCATGTATAACTAAAATTGGAACCATACAGAGATTAGTAAGACCCCTGCACAAGGATGACATGCAAATCTGTGAAGCATTCCATATTTTTTGCTAATGTTTTAGTTCTCTTTAATCTGTGAGTAAATTAGGTGAGCCAGTTTTCTCTAAACAAAACAAAGCCAAGCCAAACACATGGGCTGATTTTTATAACCCGTGTCAGGGTTGCTATTCAGAACAGATCCAAACATCGTATAATTTCATCTTCAAATCAATTCTTTCTTTTACTGGAAAAGATATCTTACAATAAGAATGAATAAGTACATTCTCTACCTGTAAGGAAACAGAGAAAGGGAAAACTGAGGAAGAATGTAGGTTTCATCTTGCATTCTTTTTCCCATGGAAACTTGTGGATCATGATGAAGTGCTCTTTACTCTGTTCATCTTGATCCAATATTTGATTAAACAAATAATGCTTAGCATAGGTTGTGAACCCACTAAAATCAGAGAGCAGAACCAACAAATTTAGCAGCATTGTGAAGTACATGCCCATTCTCAATTCCCCAGCCCCAGCCCAGTATTCCCGTTTCTGCCTGGGCTGGGTTGCTTGTAAATAAGCAAAAGGATGCAGCTGTCATATATGAGAAAAAAAAAAAAAAATGAAAGCCTTGTAGAGGGTTTTTCTTTTCTTCTTTTTCTTATTTTCCTGCTTCCTCTAAATAGATAGTTCATTTTATTTTAATAGTCATGTGTCTTGGATCCAGCAGTCAACCTTTTCTTACTGATGGTGTTCCTACTTAACTGGAGTCTCTGTCATCAGCCTGACCTTGTAGCTTTCCCTAGTGCCATTATACCCTGGGTGCTGGCTTATTTTCATACAGCAGCCCCCTCTACTTGATCCCACTTCATCTACTTCACGGACACAGACATTTGTTGGGCTTATTAGCTCAGCAGGAGCCTTATCATATTTTGTATCTGAGGCTGTTGGAGATGTCAAGAGATGGAAATGCCGTGTAGCTTTTTATCCTCCTTGCTTGCACTTTCTCCTAGAGCCCAACACCGCATTTGGATTCAGGGCTCTCTTACTCCTAGCTGCTGGGATCTCTTTAAATATGTCTTGCTTTGCCATCTGTACCAATAACACTGCAAAGGCTTAGCCATGATTAGGCTGTCAAGATTTATTAAGTTAAAAAGTATCAAAGTTTCTAGCTGCAACTCCAGACCTTTTAAGAGTCTACCTCCTTTGGAATCCCTTCCCCCTCCTCTCTAACATTACAGTCAGTGAGCTTCGCTTGACCTTGACCAACATCTGCACCCAGGGAACACTAATGAATTTGGGCCAATTCATCTCAGAACTCCAGATTTAATCAAGCTGACATGCCAGGGAAAGCAGACTATAATTAACTCCTAGCATTTTAGGTAATCTGTAAATTTTCATAAATTTCACCTGATAGATTTTTGCCATGCATAACATCTCAGTTTTCTTTGAAAAGACACAATGTTAAAATGAATACGTGCCTAGTTAGGAACCAGTTTTCAGTATTAGAAAATTGTGTGTGTGTATGTGTGTGTGAATTTTTGATTTCAGAAGCATACTGAAACCGAACACAACAGTCTTTGCTTTGTAATAACACCCATACACTGCAAAACTGGTGCAAATTTATTCCATTTTTTCAATATATCTGACTCAGTTACTTTAGTACATTTACATAAACTTGGCTGTATGTTGTATAAATAATTTTTAAAGGCCTGTATTTAACCATTTTAATTTGGTCATCACTTTATTTAGATGATGGATCATGCCATTCATGTAAGATGTTTTTGCATTTTGCAAAATGTTTTTGCATCCGAAACAGAAAGATCTCTAATTTGACAGAAACTCCTATGTCCCCCAAATAAATGGAGCAGTTCCCATGTATTCATTTATAAATGTCATTATTATCACCTCAAATTATAACCCAACTTGTCCATAATAAACCTATAAATGATGTCCATGCAAATTTGTTAGAAAAAGTAAGTCTTCACATGTTTGTCATTAAATTAGAATGATGCAGTTTTTGAAAACGGAGTCCTTACTTCACTTCCAATAGTCTATACGGGTGGTGCTGTGTATCAAAGTGAGAACATTAACATATAATGGAAAATCTTTCATTTCCCAAGTAGTGTACATTGCAAAAAAAAAAAGGTATGCTAATAGCATTATTTTATTGCTATTGTATGTCATATTTTCTGTAAGCAAATTCAAAATTAAAGTGTGTTTTATTGTAAATGGAATGTGTTAAGTATTTACAAATAACAGGTGCTATAATAGAGAAATATATGCAAGTTTTCCAATAACCGCTTCTAAAACAACAAAGGAAATTAAAACTGAATTGAATTCAAGGATTATATTTATAAATATCTTATTCAGCGCATGAAATATTCTTCAGTGAGAAAATGTCCAATTTGAACTAAAGGAACTTTATTGATCACATATTTTAAAGCATGTTCCACATAAAGGCCAATCTCACACATTTATGCTGGCTAAATAGAGTTAAAAATTTAATTTAGTATTTGCATACAATTTATTAAAATATTGATTGAACCGTATTTTATCCTTCGTAACATGCCATTTACATGATCCTTTTAGAACGTGCCAAGAACCATAGTATGCATAACTGTTAAACTTGATTGACAAAATTTTAGTCATTCGGAAACTGTGAAGAAATGGAAGTTTAAGTGATACTAATTACAATAATGTATTTGAATTAAATATTTTTTTAAAAAGCAGATTTTTGGAGGTAAAGCTGATTATCAAATGAAAAATTCTGGAAATATTCCTTTATGCTTTTAAAGACTGTAAAATTCCTTTCATATTTTTTCAAGGGTCAACATTTCTCTCCTTTCCATAAAATAATGTTATTTTGAAGAGGAATATGCCAAGAATGGGATTTTTCAACTACCATTCATTCTTAAATCTATAATGAGCTCCTTTAACCAAGACTCCAATAAACAAGTTATTTCTTGTGGCAGCAGATACCAAACAACAAATTTTTAAAAAAGCCATGAGATTCATCTTATTATTTTTAACTAGTTGTGTTAATATCTAAATGGAACTATCCTTTATTTAGTGTTCTTCCTCATATCTTTATGTAAATGCTTTACGAATCATGTGAGAAATTAAAATTATGATGAAATTTTCTCCAATCTAAACAGTAAATTAGTAGTTTTATTAATAAAGGTGGTAATTATTTTTGATTCCTAGCCCATCGTTTTGTTCATAAAATCACATTGTTCTATTAAAGGTGCAAAAGAATTCAAATGGTAGAGATGGTGTAAAGTAGGCAAATGTGAGAGACGGAGGGTTTGTTTTTGTTCGTTTTCTATTTTTTCTTGATTTTATGTATTTTGGTTATAATGTATTGGTCTAGGATAAAGAACATATTAAAATTATGTGTAAGAGGAAAATTCTTTGTTAATGGAATCAATATTAAATTAGAGATTCTGGTGAAATGAAAGACATTTTACATTTATAAGGTTTGCAGGTGCTATATTAATATCATCATTCTCATTTAATTGGTGGATAACCCTAAAGTGCCTAAGGAATTACTAAAGATGTTCCAAGTCTAATGTAAATAGTAGACTTGTGCTTTTCAGAGGTTTTCATATGTAGAAAAATGTCTTACTTGGTTTTATATTTGTTTAATATTCACTAAGGGGCTTAGACATGCTGATAGGGAATCCCTGATAGTGTTTCTGTTTATATAGAGAGAATTTTAGTTTGGTCTGTGGGTGCCATTTAAGTGGAGTGTCCAAATTAATAGAGTGGGGATAATCAAATCTAAAAGTGGTGAGGGGAAAAATCTCTGTTATTTTCAGGTTGATCTTAACAACAACAGATATTTGTGTAGTATATTACATTTTATAGCACTGTGTTGCATACCTTTTCTTATTTGATCCTCACTAAAATTTGTAAAATGCTTAGGTCCTTCAAAATAATTGGCAAAGGACTTTGGTATCAGACGAACTGCATTCAGGTCTTGCCTCTCAGTAGCTTATATAACCTCTCTAAGATTTAGTATCATCAGTTAAAAAACTCAGGAAAAATGTTCACAGGATTGTGGCTATGTAAGGTTTAAGCACTATAATATATAAAAGCACTTGAACAGTGCCTGGCACACACTAACAACTTTGAAGGCTAGGACCATGTGCTTTTAACTGTCTCCTTAGCTCACTATTTAGTACCTAGTAGAGTGCATAGGAGTTCAGTTGAAGTCTGTTTAATAAATTAATGAAAAAAATATTGTTAGAACTGAGAGGAATAGAGTCAAATGTTTTGTTTAAAGTTACGCACCTGGGATGTAACCTGGGTTTTTCTTGCCGGCTGCTAGGCTGAGGAATGTAAACCCGGCTCTGCCTTCCATTCTTGAGGGATTAGATTACTCTTTGTCTGCCAGTCTGCTGATAACTGTGCTACCCTTTTTGCTGCTCCAGCATCTTCATTGTGGATATCTACGGGTTATTTGTTGTTTCAAATCTCCAGCAAAGCACAACATCTGGCAGGAATTTATAAAAACACAATCAAGTAGCCCAGGAGTTTGCTCAAACTTAGGCCATCGTGATGCACACACACAAATTTTTTTTCCAGCCTTCCTGCTTTGAACAATGTCAGGTGATCAGAGATATGTTATAGGAGTCTTACAGTAACAATCATTTTTCCCAGAACACATCCTTATGGTTATTTGGATGTTAAACTCCCAGAACCAGAAAAAGCATGTTATCTCACTTTTTGTGAAAAGTTAAAGATTTATAGTGCACTTGCATCTGGAACCACACACATGGAAATCAAAACTTTAAGGAGGAATTGGGGAGGAATTTATATTCTGTAAATATAAACAGAGCTTCAAGATAGTAGTTACTTCATTCAAAGTTAGTCATACAGAAAGGGGTCCCAAAACAAAAAAACAATAAAAAGCATTAACAAAAAAAGCCTCACTACCACCACCAGCAGTGAAACCAAAAATAAAACAAAAACCACACAACAGGAAAGGAACACTAAGAGAAGCAAGGAGGCTTAAAATTTCAGTTATTGCAATCTCTTTAAGATGAGTTTACCTTTGACTGTCATATGATTTTGTTCAAATTTCTTTTTAATATTTTTAAAGCTAAAATTCAGATAATCAAGGAGCCATATACATTGATTGCTTTGTAGGGATGACTAGCTTTTATGGAATTCTCAACATATGATGCAAAAAATTTTCTTCCTATAGCTATACAAATCTAGCAGACAAGTACCTTTGGTGCTGATTAAAGATATACAAGAAATATCCATCTTGTATATAGGTGGATATAAACTGCTAGATTTGAAATCTTATTGGAAGAAAGAGAGAAGCATATCTTTATGCTTACTACCATTTTTTAGTCAAAGATGGGAGCCAGCGAGATACTGAGAGAGGAAGAAAGAAAGAAAGAATTGATTCCATGCTATGTGTTCAGCTAAAAGTGCTTTGGACAAAAAAAATAATAATAAAAGGTCATAGTTCAGATTAAACTGCCAGGCAGTCTATATGTGACCTGCTCATTATATATTTATTGTTTCTTGTCTGTGGAAAAATGATCATTATCATCATGGTTTTCACCTGACTTTCAAAAATGAATGCACATAATCTTTTGCATTATCTAAATAGAATAGGTTATGTTCCTTGCAGTTGCTAAACTTAAAATGACGGAATGTTCATTTAGCCTGTCTGTCTTACCCATCTCTTCCCCCACCCCCTCCGGCTGTTGGGAGAAGGGAAAAGAAGAGACAGTCTATTTCCTTTGGCCGGCAGCTGTTTCAGCAATCAATGCCAGTGTCATCCTATGAGTCAGCAAGAGACATTTAACGCTCTCTTGGTTAGGGGCTAACTCTGACACTCCCTGGAGCTTTACCCTCCTCTGGCCCAGTGCCAAAGGAGTTTGGTAGTCTCCAATCATCAGGTCAAAGTCCCCATCTCACAGCTCTGCAGAGTTTCCTATGGAATCTACATTACCATATAAAAAATTTGTTTATATCGTTAACAAGTTGTCTCTCATTTCCCACTCATAGCCAATATTAAAAAAATGTATCTTAAAAAAAGAAGAAACTTTTTTAATTTTCCAAGGAAGTAACTGAAATAAAAGTGACAAATTAAATATGATTTTAAAAAGCTTCATTTTACAAGTTCATCTATTGACTTCAATTGCAAAGGGAAAAAAAAAAGTGAGTATTTTGCAATATGCAGCTTAGGTCTGCCATTTAGTTTTTGATGTTCAGGGTTAAATTTAAATCCACATGGGCTAGTTACCAGTCTCCACAGTTGCACCCAGGCAGGACTAGGAAAGATTGATGATTGTGATTGTGAGATTAATCCTGTAATGTTTACAAGACTCCTGAGCTGAAACCTGGTTGGTCATATCATGCTACCCAGAGAAGGCCGCTTGGCTTGCCAGGGTAATTTCTTCTGATGCAGTAAATAACTAGGCATAATGAAAATACTCTGATGTATTCCACTGCCTGATTGATGCCCTGCATGTGATACAGTAAAAGCAGTGCACTTCCTATCACAAATTTACATATACAAACCAGCAGAAGACGCATGATAATGTCAGCATCCTGCAGAAGCCCTGGGATGCTACACAATTTTATAGCAGTTATGAATTACTGTTGACCTTTCTGGCCTCTTATACCAGTATGCTAGACTTGAGCATATTGAAAGTCATCAGTCTGAAGCAGTCATTCTTTACATAATTATGGCTATTTGTTGGGGGGAAGGCAGTGATTCTTTTATTGTTAAGAATTAGCATTAAGGGATAACACTGCTGTGATTTGAGACATTCTCTGCTGCTTTATACACATTTTAATAGAGGGAGGGAAAAGACAGCATATTTTCAAAGCGTGATCATAACAAAACAAAAACGCTAACTAGTTTCTAGTATTTTGTTAAGTATTGAAGAAAAATGATACTGGCAGCTTGCATTCTTTTTTGAAAAAATGTAAAAGTTTAAAATTATGTTTTAGTATTTTTCTGTAATACTTAAGTCAAATTTCTTATTTAATTTTGTGTGTCTATGAACTGGAAAAATATTTGGTAAGACCAGAGAAGACTTTTGAGTCTATATATAGACTAAATTTTTGAAATCATTAAATTTTTGAATCATGTAGATTACTTAATGCAGCTCTATACTTCATACTAAATATTTGAATAATCAGGCTTTCAGAACATCACTAAACACAGCTCCTTATTATCATTTGCATTTTAATGTCCTTAAAATTATTACACTAAGGGAAATGTTTTTGATACATTACAACATTTCCTCTAAATGTGTGATTATGTTAATGAGTTTTCAATCAGTATCCTAGCCTGACACCGTAAGAAAATTTATGCAAAGTTCATACCCTGTCAGGGCCTTTAATCAGGACCATTTATTAGAGCCCTGCCTTCTTTGATGGTTGCTGCTGCCTTTATTAAATATACTGACTTGGCCATCTGAAGAAAAGGACAATAAAAGGTTACTGGGGATGAAAGCATGAATGCTATTTGCTCATGTTTCCTTTACAGACACTTCTTCAATAATTAAGGAAGGGCTTTCTTTGGCCTTTTAGGCTTTTGAAGTACATATCAAACATAACTGTCCTTGTTTTTATGGAATTCTTAATGCTTACATTTAGTCTTAAACCTGAGTAAACTAACTTAGGGTTGTAAGCATGGATATATATTAAAACAAATTTTTTTTCTTAGTTAAGAAAAATCATAGCCTGGTCAAATATGTGACATTATGTCACTGAATTTTTCTGTAAGGAGACCAGATATGCTTTAAATCACATGAAAATAATTAAATTAAAAAGGAAGCCCCCTCCCCCCTTTTCATTATTAAAGGTGGACATCAGTTTTGTTCCTTTTTTTCCCCATATGGGGACTTGGACTGAGCTGTGGATCTAGTATATTAATGAATTGTGAATTTGACAAAACAGCTTTCAATGAAAGAAGTGCATTTTTTTAGCTTCTGCCATTAGCACTAGTGACTTTAAGCAATTAGTTAATACACTGTCTATAAATTTATACAGGGGTTGAAATGGGCATGAACGGCACCATTTTTTCTGGATTACATGCAGAGAAAAACACAACACACCGCAGCCCTCGCTAAGCAGTATTGACAACCCGGGGTTTTGATACAAATTCAATATGAGGAAACAGCCTCACTTCAATGAAATACAAATAAACAACAAATTCTGTTTTAACGCGCCTAAATAGGCAGTAGGTGAGTGACAGGTTTGGGTCTCCTAGGAAAGCCATTAGTTGGAAACTTGATAGAAAAACGTTTGATTTGAATGTACGTGGCGTTTCCCCTCGGGGTGAGCTGAGCCGGGTAGGGAGACTCACAGGCACCCCTTTCACCAAACGTGCCTGCTGGGCTACATCTTAGAAAATGAAATCTGTAGGGTCTCCTAATACTAACAAGTGTATAACTCTACCATCAACTGGGAAGGCAGAGTAATTATAGTACTCCTCTGATTGTTCATTTTCTCATTTTCTCATCTCCCTTAAATCTCACTCTCTTTGCCTTCCATCCAAATTTAAAAAGCATTTGCAATTTCTAGAATGTTGTTCATCCTCAAGAAGAAATTCGTTCTCTGGTTCACATTAATATGGCTTGATTTTAAAGATTATTCAGACCCCACTAAGGTAATTGCTGAAATGTTTATTTAAAAGAAGTGGATTGTGGCCCAAAATTTGGTAAAAGATCTGGTCAGGAAATCACATAGTGAATACATCTCAGACAGTTTCTCTCCCGATTTAGCACGGTTTATCCACATCTGGTTATTCAAGTCTATAAACAGCAGCTGCAAAGCCTATAAGATCATACCTTATATTGCTCTGAACATTTTTTTGGAGTAGTCATGTCTGTTTTTATGGATTTCCTCTGAAAAAAAATACTCTTCTATAGAGAGACTGCTAATTTGTATTTTAAAATATGTAAAAATAAAGTGAATTGTTAAGTCATACTGTTAATTGTTCAGATCCAGAATTTCATAATAATAAAAGTTAGAACATTAGTCATGCTATAAATTTAAACACTGGTACACAAAGTAATTAAAATTTAAAGGAGTTTTGAGTTAATCATGTTTATGTAAGAATGCAAATTAGGTTAAAGAAAATCTTAGTAAAATGAACCCTTTGACATCAGCATTATGTTTAATTTTATGCGTGTGTTTTCTGATATACTGCATCACATAACCATCATTTTCTCTGACTGCTGGTCCATCTCAAGCCCCCATAACCTTCAACCCTGAACACGCTCACACACACAATCAGGCAGAACAAATGAATCAAGTAGTGTCTTCTGGTTTGAAGAAAGAATGCATCTCTAAGCACATCAAAACAGCCTATAAGGCGTCTTTGTTATTATCTTCAATATATTATTATAGAGTATTGAATTACTATTTCACTTATTTTGGAGTTAGGAATATATATGTCTTTGGTTTTATCAAATAAGAAGGATTGTGGCACTTCAGTTCACAGGGAAGAATGCAGAGAGTAATCATGAATATTAAAACTAATAAACCTTGCTGACAAGATTTATATATTTTTGGCATTGGGTTTTTATTCCTACCACTCTGTATATCTGGGCAAATATTCAGAACATTTCTAAATATGTATATGTATGGGGGAATGCATATGCACATAGTGTCTCCTCACCCTTCCCCCTCCCATATGTTGGAGTCTTATGATGTGAACAATAAGAATGAAAATCAGCTTCTGCAAAAGGCAGCAGCAATCCCATGATTCTATTGGAGCCAATCACTTAACATATCATTCATAATGCTAGCCTGCTCCCATCATCCTTGCCCTGTCAGTAGTATCTTTCTTCATTTTCTTCTGCTACTCATTTCCAAGGAAGTGGAACCACTGTATCATTTACTGTCCACAACCAAAGCTGCTGATTTAAGGGTTGATTTGTTATTTTCCATAATGTCCTGTACAATTCTTTTTGATTTCGATGCAAAGTTTAAGTTGGAGTAAAGCCTTAGATAATTTTGACAGTGGAAGGTTTAGATAAGATTAAATTTATCTGTAGCTTTGAATGGCTCTATATGGTTTTAAGCATTTTAAGAGATTTAAATAAGTGTTTTATGGTAAGTGGTCCTTTTTTCTTTCAAGACTATTATGCACTAAGTGTACAAAATAAATGACCTAAGTTATCTTTAGCACAAGTTAATATTTCTTGTCACTGAAAATTGGTGACTCAAAAATGTCTATAATGAGAAGGAAAAACATTTATTCACCATATCCTGAAATAGTTATGGTCCCATTATGTCTAACAAGGCATCCTGAAGGCAAATTTGTTATAATTTGTATTTTTTCTTATTATTCTCACAGTGGACAGTGATGATTCTCTGACTTAAAGCCTAATCACCAGTGCCTATTAAATTTGGGTTTATATGTTGCTGAAGGTAGAACTGATTATCATAGCGAATGAAATACTTGTTTGGCCTATTCCCAGAGGGCAAAAAGTCATTCTTCAAGGTGATGCATCTCATTTGAGGAATACATTAACAATTGAAGGCAGTTAAAAATACATGTGAACTCCCAGTGAGGCAAATCTGAGGTTGACCACATATATTTACTGACTGACTCTTGCCTTATTCAGGGAGGAAAACTGTGCTATGGAAGGCTGATTTCTGCAACACCACTAGACATTAATTTACAACTCTAATGTGGCAAGTGGATCACGTGTGCTGAGAAAATATTTAGGTTCTTAACACATTTGTTCGCTTTTGTATATCATTGAAGTCATAGAGAAATTATATTAGAAAATTTAAGTCCTAAAAGGATTAAAAGCCATTTTTTAAAAATTAAAATAAATCTCTTATTTTAAAAATGTACAGTTACCTAAACAATAGCAATGCTGTTGTGTAGGAATGGTTCCAAAAGCTTATCAGAAAGTGCAAAGGTCTAAATTATTTAAAAGGGGGAATTATTGGTTAAAGGGAACTGGTTAGGTAGTGATTTTCTAAGTTACATTGGCATCCACAGTCAAATATAGGTTGTGGTGTGATTACAAACCACCAATGTCAGCATGCTTTCGCATTTTCACAGTGTTAATTTTTTAGGTTCAAAAAAATACCAGTATTTAAAAGTGAAATCATAATTCATTGAAGAAAAATGGAGGCATAATTAAGCATGAGCATACAGTTTTTAGTATTTATCTCTCCTAAAATCTGCTAAGTTTAACATAACTGTAGGAATCTCTACAGTTTTGGATATATTACTGTAAAGAACAGTGACCTGATAAGAAATGCCAGCAGTAAATAATTTAAATTTTGGTGAGTAAATGCAGGAAAAGTAAAAATTTGGTGTAAAATTTATCTGAAGAGTGCTGAGCCTTCCACTGTGAAACAAAACAAAACAAAACCTTTTTGTATAGTAATTTTTCAGAATGCTTTCTCATGCATTAGCTACTTAGCCACCCCAAGAACTCTGGGAGGTGCACAAAGATGTCCCATTGGTCACAAAACTGAATTTCAGAGAAGTTGTATAACATCCAGAAGCCAGAAAGTGCTGGGGCTGGACCTAAGTTCTAATCTTCAGACTTCTGGTTCAGTGCTCATTCTTCTAAACCACACTGCTCCTTTTTTCCGTCAAGTAAAAGGACTGTGAACATATTTCACTGTGTATGATATATAGGTTTATTGGTAGAGTGATACAGCAGAGCAGCGAGGTGCAAACCATGGAAATGAAGTCATGCATAAAACTGCACAAGAAATATGTATATTGAAATTCCATTTCAGGAAGATATTGGGGCCTTGTGGTTCCCTATGTTATTTATGGGTACATTGTTATTCAATTATTATTGTTGTTGTTGTTATTATTATTTGCCTTCTCTGATGATGCACCATATTGTTTTAAATAAATTGTGCCCCAGGCCATATGGAACCAGAATGGAGCATTTTGATTAAAAAAGAGAGAGAGCATTATCTAGGTTCAAGTGCTAAACTCCTCCCTCGCTACAACCTAAGGGCATTGCCGGTTCATGATGGAGGGAATGCATTTCTGTCTCTGGGGATGGAATCATTTTCAGCTGATTTTAGCGCTGAAATAACTGGTGTTTCAGAGGAGGCTTCTGCCCTTTCATTCAGCTGCCTGTAAAGTGTTGCAAAAGCTGAGACCAGAAATGGCAGTGATTGAGGATTTTAAAAAGTGAGGAAGATAGAGGAAACAACTGACTAGGCTTCCACTATCATGAATGAAACCTATGGGTTTGACATTCTATTTAACTTGATTAAAAGATGCTTGACATTTCATAATTCATTTCAAAGTCATTAAAAAGAATATAAAATTTTAAAATAAAAGAAAAACTGTCAGAAATAGTATGTAAGATAGCTTCAAATATGGCACTATTTGCCATTTTTATTTTTAAACATGCATTCAAATTTAATTTCTGTAATGCCTAAACTGACTTTTAGTAATCAGATGTTGGATATTTCACCCTTTTGGCTGTTAATTTATAATATTAAAATATTTTATTTTATAATTAATTTTAGTTTAAAGGGCCACTAGGAAAATTGATCATACTATTTTACTTCCTAAGTTAATGTAAAAAACAATATTATAGTAATAACATAAATGCCTTATTATTTTCAAAAAATAAAATTTGGAGTAGTTGAAAAGGACTCCAGATGAAATACATTAACCAAAGAGAATGTTTAAAGTTAAAAAATTATTTAAGTCACTTTTTAAGAATATGAGCTCTAGAGTCAAATGCCTAGGTTCAAATGCTGACATCTGATGGTTCTTGTGTGCTTTAATTTTTTCTAATCTTTAAAATGGGGGAAAGTACAAAATTCTATTTCATGGAGTCATTGGAGGATTATATGTAAATAGTTAGAACAGTGCAAGGCACATGTAAAATACTAAAGAAGTGTTAGAAATTGTTACTGAGTAAGATTTCCTTACATGGTGTTATAGTCCAGTTCAGAGTCAGTTGTTCTTGATCCAAGAAAGGGTAGGAGTAGCAGGATTCTCGAAAGAATTGTAGTTCATGCAGTTTCCAGTTAAAGAAGTGGGGGCATGGTTGCAGCTTTGGACTTCAGCAAACTTATTGTCAAGTCCTGAATCTTATTAACCGCATAATTATGGGTTTAGCTGCTCTTAAGCTTGCTACTTCATCTGTAAAATGAAATGATATTGCTAACATTCAGGGTTTTTTTAGGAGATAAGGGGAGAGACATTAAAATAAATAATAATTAGCCAGTGCTTGGAAGACAGTCGGCCCTTAAGATGTGGTTGTTGTGATGGTATTGGTGGGGTGGTGATGCTAAGAGAGGGACATACTGCAAATGTGGCAGAAGGAGGAGGCTTGAAGTTCAGAACATAGCGAAATCACTTGTAGAACTGAAGCTAGCAGTTTGGTCAGATTCATCAGCTTCACCAGTTCAGGACTGATCTAGCTCAACTGAGTAATCAAGTTCTATTGAGTCCAGTCAAACAACCCGAAGTTCGTGTTTAGAGGAGGTTGATCCTGGGGCAGCACCAGGGATAGCTCCCAGTGGCCCTCAGAAAAGCAGGCGATTTCCTCTCCTGTCTGCCTAGAGTTCATAGAGGAGGCTTTTATAAAGACAGTTCTGAACACTCTGATGAAGAATGAGTCCTCCAACCACCCAGGGATTCTTGGCTGTGGCAAGATGACCATGATATGGCTAGAGATGGGGGGCCAAGGGAAAAGCGATGCAGATGAAAGAACTGGTTTCTCTGTGAAACCAGAAACTTGGTGAGAGCTGTTTCTAGGGTGGTATCATAATTCTTTTGGGTGTCTTATCCATTTAGGTTGGTGGGTTCTCATGACCAGTGTTTCAGAATACAGTTGTATTAGGGCCTGTTTTGTCATAATATTAATAGTAATATAACAATTAATAATGTAATAATAGTTAATGTCAGCCAATGCTGAAGTTTGCCAATGATTTCCATTTTAAAATAAATAAATAAAATATTTAAAACTAGAATTCTGTGTTAAAAAAGCAAGTCACAGAAGACTATGTCTATTATGATGGAATTTTAAATGTAAAATTCAGAAAAAAATAAAACAATGTGTTGCTTAGGATACACACATTTGTGATAAACCAGTAAAAGAGCAACAGAATGATCAATACAAAATTGAAGATGGTGGTACCTCTCTGTAAGTGGCAGAATCAAAACAGGAGGTACTTACCAGTAGCTTCAAATGTATTTGTAATATTTTATGATTTCAGTTGGTTGACAAGTTGAAAGATTTATTATTAGGTGATAGGGAAAGTTCCAGGATTAGTGAAATTATCTCATGTAACTACCTCCTCTGCTTGCTTGTAAGTTAAACTGTATTCGTCCCTGTCACTCTTATAAAACTGAATGGAAGCTTCGTGACTATGTAGCCAGGTATAAAGGGAGTCACCGTTCCACCTCAATTTCATTGAGATAGTTCCAGGTGCAGCAGTTTGGTCTTCTGTCAACCTACTGTTTCAAAATACTATGCACAATTATGCTAATAGTAAGAAGGCTCCTAATGTTTATCATTATGCACAGCAGAACCTCACTGGCATGAATGCCTAATTCTTGGGGTAACTGGAATTGAGCTGTTTTAGAGAGGAGTTACTTCTACTGTTATCATTCCACAACTTTAGTGACACAATGTTTAGGTATAATGGAACCAGGTCCAATTAGAATTCCTTCTAGAGCTGATTGTGGGGCAGAGGCTTCTCTGTTTTTCTATTTCCTTTTTGCTTTGTTTTATTTTATTTTACCCTCTTTGAAGGCTTGTGGCCTTGCTTCTTTGTTTGCTTTAAAATTCCTGCCAGATCAGTTAGGTTCATTGCCCAGAGATTAAAATTGAGAGGTGAGTAGGTGAAGTACTTGATTTTGATCCAATAGCCTTTCAGGGACTAATTTCTCATAAAAGGATAGATTGGTGGATTTTCAATAGGAAGTATCCTGTACTTGAAGAGAGAATATCAGAATTGAAGTACAAGCTCCAAAAATTAACACCTGCTTAAAATCCTGATTAGGTCACTTAACTTCTCTTGGTCTCTGTTAACCGCTCTGCAAAATTGAGAGCAATGGCAGTTGCCATTTCTTCTTTGGTGTCAGATTTGAGTATAACGCATATAAAAAATTTGTGAATGGTAAGTTGCCATGCTAATGTATGGGATTGTTATCCTCAGTGTCTCCCTATTCTTCATTCCTTTTATTTATTTCATCACAATATCTTGGCAATTTTACTTCCTGGACAGCTTTTGAATATGTCCACTTCTTGCTGCTTTCACCACAACCTCATTGAAGCTAGTGTTTTCTCCTTATCAGGTATGGCTGTAGTCTCCTATATGCCCTTCCTTCTATTTGTCATGCAATTCATTTTCCCAACTGGAGCCAGAGAATTCATTTACAAAATGCAAATCTAATTATGACACTCTTCTGCTTAAAACATTTCACTGACAACCCACTACTAGCAAGATAAGGACCAAACTATTAAGTTAATATAAAAGGCTTTGCATGATCTGCCTCAACCTACTTCTCCAGCCTCGTCTCACAACATACTCCCACTCAATTTTTGAGCTCCAACAGCATGAACATGTAGGCAAGTTTTTATTTTTGTTGTTGTTGTTGTTTTTTTAGCCTACCTATTTGAGTATTACATATTTCATTGCATTAATCACATCTTAGGCTTCACAAATTCTAATGCAGGAAAGCATAGATTAAAAATTAAAACAAAATGCAGGAGGAGAATGATGGGATTATATATAATGGCGACATTGATGGGTCTCTGCATGTTGTTATTTTGCTCTTGTCCTATTTTCTTGAATTCAAAAATATTTGGAAGATAATCCACAAAGTAATATATTTGGGGGAAGTATATGAGAGTGAAGTAGAAGTCACTTTGATGGATGGGGTTGGGAAACCTCCATAAGCTCATGGATATTGACAGAATGACATTTTACTCTTCCGAATAGTACTTACTTCTAGGTAATGGCTAGGGAAATTTAGTATGTCGCCTGTCTTTTCTAAAACATTTTTTTATGCTTTGACATGTTGAGTTGGATTGATTCACCTGTGTAATTGAAAAGTATAATTTGGTCTTAGTGTAATTGGTCTTCTCTTGGAATGCTTATCTGACAGGGCAGATCAATTATTAGGTCGGTTCTGCCTTCTACCCACACACAGATCAGAACATATGTAAATTTTTCCTGGAAATTCTCTTATTAATTATGTCCATATATAAACATACATGTAAAACATATATTGCATTTATCTGTCAACCTTTCTAATATATGTGTGTGTATACATACAGTAAATTTTCATTCATATTGATTACTTCAGTTAGTGATAATTTTACTAAATTTCATAGGAGACCATTAGTATTTTTAAGGTGTAAATATAGAGTAAGCAAGGAAGATAGTTAAGATTGGTTTTCTTGTGTATTTCTCATGATTAATTGGCCAATATGAAAAATGTATTTGTCCTCTTATTCAAGTTACATATCATCCACAACGTTAAAATCAGTCTCGCTCAAAGATCTCTTCCTATTCCAATTCATCTATCTTGCAAATTGCTATCAGTTAACTTCCTTAGAAACGAATCTGTTGGTGTGTGTCTCCTGCCTATGGATCTTGCTAAAGGAAAAAAGTCAAACTTATTTGCCTTCAGAATCAGACTCAACTTAGCATCTCTAGCCACTCTTCCCATATACATGCCAAACCTCAGTCACAATGAGCTTCTCAATATTTCCCATGCATAACACAACTTGTCATGACTTGAGGATTTTTATATTCCATTTTTTCTTCCAGTAATGTTCCTATCCTCTTTTACATTTAGAAAAATATGATCTATCCTTTAAGGCCCAGCTAAATGTCACTTTTTTCTTGGAATATTTTCCTGATTTCCTTAGGCAGGGAGAGTTGATTCTTCATTCCTTGAACTCTTAGTTTATACTATTATTAAAGCACTTACCCATTTGTGTTGCAATCATTTGTTAATACGCTTTCTCTCTCTTTTGATTGGACTTCCTTTGTTGCAGGTATCCTGTATTAGTTAGGGCACAGTTAAGTTGCTATAACAAAAAGAAACAAACAGACAAAAATAAATAAGATGGCTTAAACAAGAGTGGTTTTCTCTCATCTATCTGATCATAAGCTATTCACAGTTGACACAGCAGCTCCATAATGTCAGGGCATGTGCTCCTTTTGTCTTTTTTATCTCTTCTATCCTCAAAATGTTGCTTCCATATTGTCATTTAAGGTAGTTACTCTAGCTTCTGCCATTACAGCTATATTTTAGCCTGTGAGAGAAAAGAAGAAAAGTGAAGGAAAGAGCATGGTTTGTTTTGTTTTTGTTTTTGTTTTTGTTTTTTGTTTGTTTTGTTGAAGTGCAAAACCTGAACTTTAATTACATGTAACACTCCCAGTCACATTGATTTGGGTGCTGGAGGATAGATTCTTAGATTGGGTGCCAGTCTTTGCCTGTGAAAAATACTATGACTGTGGAAAAAGTAGAGAACAAATACTGGGGGGATATGTCATTCTCTATCACAGAACACGTCTTTGATTTCCCAATTCCTAGCACAGTGCTAGTTCATATTAGGAAACATTAAATACCTGATGACTGAATGGATGGATTGCAAAATCATAGAAATTTAGAATAGCAAACTTGTAAATCATCTAGCTCAACATTCTCGTTTCACAGGTGAGACAACTAACGATCTTGTAATTTTGATGAATTTACTATGAGCGCTTGTATTTTGTGGCCAGAGTTTTATGGGGGGGACTCTAAATTTACCTTGATAATTCTAAAGTCTCTTTAATAAAAAAGTACAGACATTCCTTTTTTGGGGGCAGGGAGGAGGGGGCATGGATTACATGTCTGTTGTATTGTATTGAAAGCTTTTCTAAAATATGCTCCTGTAACTTCAAATAGACCAATGGGAAATCAGAAAAAATCTAAGGAAGGATGGACTAAATCTCTTCATAATGAAGCATTTAGAAAATAATTGATATATTGAATTTTTAGAAAAATAATTATTATTTTCAAATGTAATACAAGTACATGGCATGTGATTGATAAGATACAAAATAATAATATGAACAGTAAGTGTCCTTTTATCCCCTTCCCCAGCCACCCCATTTCCCTCCTCTAGAGAACCATTGTTATACTTTTCTTATATATCATTGCAGGGATATTTTAGACATCTAAAGGTATATGGTGCCATGCAGTTTTGTATTTTGCTTTTTTCACTTAATTTATTTTGGAGTTTTGATAAAGCATATTTTAAATAAGAAAATGTACAAATATGGAAACATTGGTTTACTTTAAGCAATGAAATCCTTCTTAAATTCAAAAGATAATCTTCAAAATATAACACATCTTCTTCAAACAGCCCTGACATTTGTCCTTCCACATGCAGCTATCATTCCATTTCTCATTTGTGCTCTCGATGCACTAGCCTTTCTGTGAGTTCTAAGAGCAGGGCAGCCCCCTTCACAACTTTGGTCGTTGCACTTTTTGTTCCCTCTGCCTTGAAAATTGTGCCCCTGGCAATTTGCATGGCTGACTCCTCATTTTACAGGATTCAGCTTAAATAATTCTTCATAAAGGCCTTCCATAACATTCTCTCTGTAGTTCACAATTCACCCACAGCTCCTGCTGCAATTTCTATGGGAGTGCAGGGTGTATACTGCATAGCATTCATCCAACCTGTAATTGTTTTGTTTATTTGTTTATTTGTTTACTGCTGACATGTTCCATTGAAATATGATCTCACCAAGCCAGGAACAGTGTCCAACTTATTCATCTTGTATATGCATCATCTTGCTTGGCACCGTCAGGATCAAGGAGTATTTGGTAAATGAGAAGACAAATGAATCATAAACAAATTCCTCTTCAAAGTCTCTTGCTTAACTAATCTGTGCCCCATTTCCATTTCATGGAGCTATTTTTCATGCCCATACACACAAAGATACATAAAATATAAAATATGTAAAAAAAGTTGTGAGGAAAGATATAATGGCTCTTTCCCTTTGTCCTGATAAATAACCCTGCAGACACATTTCATCTACTGAATCCTTTTGCTTCCTTGTGATTTCCCATTGCATCATAAATTTTTTAAAAGGCAATATTTTCTCAATGATCTTTTCTCATCCCATATTTACATTTGCTGTTTTTTTTTTTTGTTTACAACTTCTCTGACACTAAATAGGTAACCGCTACCTGGGAAACTTGACAAATATGGGGAGTAAAGCATTTAGCAAGAATCTTTTAAATAAATTGAGATAATCATTTCAGATCAACAAAATTAATGCCAGTACTAGGGATGAACTAAAGTTAACGTTAGTGAGGCAGCGATTTGAGGCAGCGATTGAAAGATGTTTTATATATTGAATGATGTGTTCATATTAATTCTTCTTACATCAGCATTCTTCACAATGTCATAAATGAAAAGCCTAGATGTGTATGATCAAAATTTAGAAATAAATATTGAACCATTTTTGACCGTACAAGAGTTAGTCCCACACAGATGTTAAAACAAGACTGTCTATATTTACCAATCCCTTTTCTTAAGTCATGCCTTTGCTTTGTATGTAATCATGCTAAATGTTTATTCACTATTACAATTTTTCACATTTTTTATACTTTTCCCATTTTTAAAAACTTCATTTATAATTTGTTTAAAATTTTAATGTCTTAAATTTCTTAAACATTTTCTTCATGAATACTTTTTATTTCATTTCGTCCTTTAACAAACATTAATTGGGTTCTTGTAATGTGTTAAACACTGTGAGAACTTGAGGGAGCCTGCGATATGGCAAAGAACACCTGAGGATAAAGTTCTTTTGTTTTCTACTGTTAAGAGACAAATCAATTTTCAAATATTTAGTTTTCTGCCAAATTGAACCCAAGATGTTTCTTACCAACCATAAATTAACTTGTAAGAGGTACTTATTTGAATTATTATTTTATTATTATATACTAAAAGGAAGTTCGTGGGAAAAAATTTTTAAAGTACAGTAAAACAAAAACGGAAAAAAGTTTTATATAATCTGACTACTTAGAGAAATATCACTTAATATTTTGATACATATGCCTCTAATTATTTTTCTAAGTATAAGGGCATGAATATATATAACTACACTATTTGTTTATAGAAAGATTTTATACTTTTTAAGCGAAAAAGTTAAATGATTTTAAACTTTTTTTCACATAGCCATGTATTGTGAACATATGTCAATAAATATGTGAACATATTTGTCAGGAACATATATGATTGCCATATTTATTACACCCATTTATTTAAACAATCCTTATTGTGCTTAAGATTGTTTCCTTTTTTAAATCTATTATAAAAATCAGTGTGGTTAATATAATTATGTAGAAATCCTTCTCCAAACACTTCCTTAAGCTATGCTTTCTGAAAGTATAATTGCAGAATACCAAAAACAATACCCTACTAAGTGCTTCATATGTATTTACTCACTACTTAATTTACATGTATTTAATCCATATATGCATATTTATAGGTATGCATTTAATATGTATTTAATCCTCAATACAACCCTATGAGGTAGATCGTAGTCTCATATTAAATATAACGAACTGACACATAGAGAAGTTAAGACCACATTTCATTGAAATGAAAAGGCCATTAAATGTAAAAGGCACCATTATTATGTTCAATTAAGAAAGAAAACAAATAACCCCAATTAACTTCTGAGATCCTTATTTCTGAAATGTTTAAATATGCATGTTAGAATTTATGTAGTTGTTTAATTGCTCAGGATTCTACTGCCTGTAAGCCCAGAGGTGGAATTTAAATCCATTCCAACTTTCTTCAGAGTCACACTCTTAACCAAACATCTCTACTGTTGTTCAAAAATGTATTGACATTTTTAGGCTTTTAGAAGCACATTTCCCTCCAGAAAGTCTGCAGCTATTTGCATTCGAGGGTTATTTTTTTTAAATGTTTCTATGTGTGTTTGCCAATATTAGTTGCCTTCTTTCTTTTCACTCTTTATCAGTCTTAAAGGTTAAAACTTATAATTTAACCTTCATTTATTTGATTACTCATGAGTAAATATTTTTCAAACATTTATTGATTGTTTATATTGCATCATAAAAATACCTATTATAGTTATGTTTCTTTATCTCTGCGTATTAAGGTTACTAACAATTTGTTCATTACTGCAAATGTGTTCCCAGTTTTTTGTTCCCGATTTAAATTTGTTTATCATGCTGTTTTAAATTATAAACTCAAATCTGTAAAAATTTCCCTTCATTATGACTGCTTTTAGTGTAATTCATTCCTGCTTAAATATTATTAATGTTTGATACGTCTTTTTCTTTCATCTGCATGTATTGGTCAAGAACCAGTGTTTACTGATTAAAGCAGAAATAATTTGATTGAAAGACAGTTGGATAATTCATAAAAATGCAAGAAAAACTGGAGACTCAGTCTTGAAAACTGAGCAGGAACCAACAAGAATGCTGGACAGAGAGATAGGCAAAATCATTCTAAATGAACTTTCTGATAAAAAGCCAAACCTGCCAGTGGAACTGTGTAGTGGATGCTGTGGGTAGCCCCTGGTGACCATAATGACTAGATTTTGTTGTTACTGTAACTGCTGCCAGAAGAGATTTTATACTAGGATGTATGCTTCAGATTTAAAGTTCTTTTCAAGAGGGACAGATCAGTTGAATAGAGGTATATACACACTTATAGAAATCAAGTATTTGAAACATTAGGGATTTTTTGGTGCAGGGTTATAGTGTGTCAAGGATGAACATTTTAATTTCTAGCATAATCGAAGAAAAGTTAAAAATATATATAATTACCGTGCTAAAGAAGGAAAAAAGGGAATAATAAGACAAGAAAAGAAAAAGGAGTATGTAAATCTGGTAGGTCAAACAGAAAACAAATAGTAAGATATTAAATATATATAAAATATGTCCATAATCACATTAAATATAAAGAGATTGAATTCCACAATTAAGAGAATGATAAATTTTTAAAACACTAACTATATGCTGCTTACATGTAACAGACACACTTAAAATTTAAGGACATAGATTGAAAATTAAATAATGGAAAAATATATACCATGTCACACTAACCCCCCTCCACCAAAAAAAAAAAACTCATCAAGTATATTAAAGTAGACAGTAGTGCAAGAAGCATTACTAGAAATAAACATGGCTGCTTCATACTAATAATGGGTCAATTTATCAAAAAGGTCATACCACTGAAATGCACTATATACTTGATAGGCCTCTTTGGATTTTGGAGGGAGAATATTATGCATATGGGAATAATGCTTTGGTCCTTTTTTTGGGTGGTGCAGAAGGCTGTTAATGTCAAATAGGTTCCAGGGTAAGAAAGAGCTCTATAACATATCCGGTCAATAGTACAAGTAGCCCTGCCAATTGGGCCATATGACCCAACTGAGATGTGTAATATATGTAAATCTGCAGAGCTACCTCCTCCCGAATGCCTCTTTGTTGCTCAGATGTGGCCCTCTCTCTCTGGCTAAGCCAACTTGAAAGGTGAAATCACTGCCCTCCCCTCTACGTGGGATCAGACACCCAGGGGAGTGAATCTCCCTGGCAACGTGGAATATGACTCCCGGGGAGGAATGTAGACCTGGCATCGTGGGACGGAGAACATCTTCTTGACCAAAAGGGGGATGTGAAAGGAAATGAAATAAGCTTCAGTGGCAGAGAGATTCCAAAAGGAGCCGAGAGGTCACTCTGGTGGGCACTCTTACGCACACTTTAGACAACCCTTTTTAGGTTCTAAAGAATTGGGGTAGCTGGTGGTGGATACCTGAAACTATCAAACTGCAACCCAGAACCCATGAATCTCGAAGACAGTTGTATAAAAATGTAGCTTATGAGGGGGGACAATGGGATTGGGAAAGCCATAAGGACCACACTCCACTTTGTCTAGTTTATGGATGGATGAGTAGAAAAATAGGGGAAGGAAACAAACAGACAAAGGTACCCAGTGTTCTTTTTTACTTCAATTGCTCTTTTTCACTCTAATTATTATTCTTGTTATTTTTGTGTGTGTGCTAATGAAGGTGTCAGGGATTGATTTGGGTGATGAATGTACTACTATGTAATGGTACTGTAAACAATCGAAAGTACGATTTGTTTTGTATGACTGCGTGGTATGTGAATATATCTCAATAAAATGAAGATTAAAAAAAAAAAAAAAAAAAGAGACCCACTAGGATTGTCACAGCCCAGATCTTTAGGATATTAGAACAAGTCATACCACTTCCGCAGAGTTGTACCCATCATTCAAAAAGAAGCTACTGGCAAACTACAGGGACCTAAAAAGATGGAGTTTTAAATCACAGGACATCAAGTTGCCATGAAGCCAAATTGCTTATGAAGAGTTGACCCACCAAGTCATAAGTCAGGCAGCTCCAGCAGTGATCTATTTTAAAATGCATCAGATGTGAGTACATCGAGAGGGTGCAAGAATCTGTGTAAATAAGTATGGTCCCACATTTCCCCAACACTCTTACACTAGCACCATTCCTTCAGCTCATATGTATGTCCGCATGGAGGACTGACTATGATTAGCTGATAGAGTAGGGGGAAAAAACTAAGATTGGTTCACTGATGTGTCAGTTCAATACTGAAGATGAGCTTATGCTACACTGTAACTCCATTTGGGTGGCCCTAAGAGAAGTGGTGAAGAGAAAACTGGTCAACGCACAAACTACAGGTGGGGCATTTGGTCATCTACTTTGTGTGAAGAAAGAAGTGGCCTGAGGGAAGGATATTTATAGGCTCATGGGCAATAGTGAGTCTCAGAGGCTAGGAAGGACAAAGATTGAAAGAGGTGGAAAGGAATTCTGGAGGTAGACCTATAGGTAGTTTGTAAGTAGATCTGTAAGTATAGCTATGGAAATGAGCATAAAGTTTGAATATCTTTTTCATCGCAAATACACAGTAAAGAGAACCCACTGTTGAAGAGACACTAAGCCATCAGTTGGCCAGGATGAACTGGACAATTGATGTCAGTCTGTCAGCCAGCCACATGCATTGACAGAAGTTTTAGCTGAGGGAGGGAAATCTTGAATGCATGGAGAAAGGGAGATATAATGACTGTTAGTATGGCCTCAAGACCACCTATAGCAACTAGAGTTGGAGTTTGTCCCATAACCCTCTTCTGAAAAACTTCCCTAGAAATTTTGACCAATTGCAAATTCTCATTGTGTGTTCTGAGTCCTATACATAGGTAAATATGTATACAAAAAGACTATGGCATATTATAAAGTACTGTGATATATTCATTTGGGTCATACATTAACTGCAATAAACATTACATGATTAATGGTCAGTCATTTTGTTTGCCTTCTTGAAATTTGTAAGCATTTGAAGGGATGATTTATAAGAGTAATTTTTAAAAATCATCTCTCACAACTTTCACATGCATTATGAGGTGGCTTTGTAAAATAAGAAGCATATGTAGAAGTGGACATTTGAAATAAAGATGAAAGAGAGTTTGGAAATAATTTAGGATAATGGAACTAGTTGTTCAGGAACTTTGGGCCGAAAACAGTTATTGCAATTGATCACTATGTTACTTTATGAATAAAGTGTGAAATTCCAGTCAGGTAGGGCCTAAAGGGAAATAAAATGGTGAGAGAGTTTTAGGTGACACCAGAAATCATACATTTGTTTGAAACTAAAATTAAAAAAAAATCTGAGCTCTATTCTTTAGAAAGACTTTATATTATCATCTTATAATGAATGTTGTACAAGCTTAATGGAACTTGTCTTCAGCTGCAGATTTAGGGGGAAGGGAAAAGATCTCATTTTTATTGAATGCTTAGTATTTTTAGGCACATTTTATGGGTGATCTTATATAGATTTAGAGAGACAGCAACTTATCCAAGTCATATAACTGATAATTGGTGGTCAGAATTTGAATTTGGATCTGTCTTCCAAAGCTCACGTGTATTCTTTCTTCTATAACAGGCTGCAGAATATAGATTATGTTCATAATATGTCTCTTCTGTACATTGATTCTTTATTAAAAATGGCATCCACAACTTAAATTTGTAATACAAAGAAGACATGCTTAGGGTATTTTAAGCTAATGTAGACAAAGTATAACATCCTCTTGATCTAAGTTAATGTAGGTAGAACTATATGAAATTGCCAATATTAATCATTTTTTGATGCACGTTAATGACAATATCATGATGCTAGCTAGTAGAGGATAAAACTGTGAGAAAGAGAAAAAGCAGCCTCTGATAGCTGAGAGCTGGCCTGGCTCTCACCACTGTCTTGGTGTTGCTAGGAGCTGGCCTGGCACACACAGCTTAGGATGGCATCTTCTTGTTCACATAAACTATCTGAAATCTCACCAAGGTTAGATGGTGTGCCAGTTTGGATGTATTATATCCCCAAAAATGCCATGTTCTTTGATGCAGTCTTGTGGAGGCAGATGTATTAGTGTTGATTAGGTTGGATTCCTTTGATTGAGTACTTCCGTGGAGATGTGACTCAATCAACTATGAGTGGAATACTTGATTAGAAAATTTCCATGGAGATATGGACCCCACCCATTTAGGGTGGGTCTTCATTTAATCACTAGAGTCTTATAAATGAGCTCACAAACAGAAGGATCTCAGAGCAGCTGAGAGTGACATTTTGAAGAGCAGCTGAGAGAGACACATTTTGGAGACAGTCTTGAAAGCAGACTTTTGCTGACACTAGCCCAGAGTTTGCTTCAGAGAAGCTGAGAGAGGATGAAATGCCCCAAGAGCAACATTTTGAAGAACACACAGGAGCTGAGAGAGGAGCTGGAACACAGCTGGGATCAGCAAACTCTAGCCACGTGCCTTCCCAGCTAACAGAGGTTTTCCAGATGACATTGTCCTTCCTTTGGTGAAGGTATATGTGTGTTGATGCCTTAATTTGGACATTTTCATGGTCTTCAGACTGTAAATTTGTAACTGAATAAACCTCCTTTATAAAAGTGAATCCATTTTTGGTATTTTGTATAACAGGAGCATTAGCAAACCAGAACAGATGGGGTCACTCTGGTGAAGAAATGGTGATGTGAGGCAAAACAAGACTACTCCATAATCATGTCTGAGCACAAATAAATACAAGCTTGCTGTGCAAATATCAAAAATGGCCAAATATTGCCCTCTCTCAGCTTAGAACCGAATGCTGTTTTAACTTTACCAAGCACAGCTTCAGTTCCACTTCATTCCTCCTTATTTTTTTGATAAAAATTATGAAGATACCTAATCATAGTATTGCCCCCTTTTCTAACAGCACCCAATCTAGAGCAAACACCCACCTTTCTGAAAACACCCCCAAAATCGCCTAATGTTAGCCAAATCCTGTTTAAATCTCTTCCAACTACTCTGTACTGAAATACCTCACCATTGTCCATGCTGTGTGGTTTCCCTTGTTACAATGAGTGAATAAATCCAACTTTGTTTGACTTGCATGTGTGTGGTTAGCAATCTTGGCTGTGGGGCATTGCAGAAGCAGAGGTTCCCTGAGATTCATTAGAGATTTGCTGCCTTGGGTGAGGATCTGTGACTCAGTAATAGTGAGCATACCTGAAAACTTTGAGTTTCTAGCTGTTGGGGGATCACCTTGCCTGTGGTTTATACTAAATTGGTCTTTGGTTGCAGGTCTTCATCAGCTCATAGAATCAGTAAAACATTCCCTATTAAATGGGCAGTTTCCATCATCTTTCTGCTGGATGTGGTCAGGTCAAAGCTGAACTGTTTGACAGATGCCTCACATCATGATATGATTTAGGATTGATAAAAGAGAGATGCTATTCTTTAAAATCAATGTAAACAGGTGCCAAGATGTCATTCTATCTGAAAACTAGGTAACGTGGTTTATATTCAGTCTCAGACAAAGGGCAAGTGTATCTCTGTAGGGATATAAGCTGAAAATATCTACGCAGAGAGAGCTGAACTGAGAAAGTATAACTTTTTTATCTAGTAGGACACACATGTAAATGAAATGCTTTATGTAAGATTTCATTTTGACCTAAAAATAATTAAAAGTGGATTTTTTTTAACTGGTCATCTTGACCATATATGATTTCATTATAGAATATATAAAAGATTGGATTTGTAATATATCTCCTCAAATAGCTGAGTAAGCAGTGAATTATTATGACCACTTTAACATCTGACAATAATTCTAAAAATTCTAAAATGGGGACTTTTTAAATAAGGTTTTACTATAAAAATTTTTAAACATACACAGTAGTAAAGAGAATGGTATATCAAATACCATGTGACTATCACCTGGCTTCAATAAATATTGATGTTTGTTGCCAATCTTGTTTTCTCTATTCTCCCACCACCCGTTTCGCCTTCCCAATGGATCAATTTAAAGCAAGTTCAAGGCATGATGTAATTTTAGTACTTTACCTCTAAGATGGATTATGTGAAGATGTTTCTGAAAATAATTAGTCAAATGTTACAATGTGTTTTTAAGATAGCTATTACTATATGTCAGTAAAATAGTATAGGAAAGGCTTTTACCTTCTTTTTTATGCCTATTGGCTACAGCAATTAGGAAAACAGAGTCAAATTATTTAGATACAAACCTTAGAAGAAGATAGCCATGTCATCATTCTGATTTATACTATTTATTACTTAATTTACAAAAATAATTTCTTATCTGGGTAAGTAGCAATATGATACAGTATTTAAAGAAAAATTAAAACTCTTGGATTGATTTCATTAAGTATAGTTTGGCTACATATATACTGTCTGACTAAATAATCCAAGACTTAAGATAGTTCAATAAGCGGTGAGTTATAAGATTTCATTTTCTGTTTCTAAAATTTTTATGTGTTCATTTAAAGCCATTTTGTAAATAAATAAGAAAATAAAGAAACCCAGAATTCCACCATCTACATGTAAGCATTGTTAACGTTTTGGTGTATTTCCATTTACAATAAAACCTACTTGGAGCAACCTATTTAAAATTCCAACACCCATGTCTCACCCACGTGCTTCCCTACTCCTCGGTTGCACTTACAATTTAATGACCCTGCGTTTTTATCCCATGACATTATCATTTTCTAACTTATGTTCTTTATTGTCTATCTTGTCACACACCCATCTCCTGCTCTAGATTTTAAGCTTCCTGAAGGCAGATAATTTTGCCAGTTTTGTTATATATTTCAAGCCCTTGGAAGAGTGCTCAGTACCAAATAGGCAATCAATAAATATTTTGAATGAATTTCTCTAGAATCGTTTCTTCTATGTATATCTACAAACATACATACGTGTGCACACATAGACACACAAACACATTTCAAAATTAGAATCACAGCGAGCTTTTTTATTCTACTGTCTCTTTCTGGTAACATGTTATCTTGTCTTTAAATATTCTTCAAGAGTGTAATTTTAATGGAGACAAAATAATCCAAATTATGTATTTATTGTAATGTACTTAGATATTTTCTGGTTGTGAACAATTTCTACTCGAACATCCTTTTGTATCAACCAAAATGAACATTTTATATTATTTTCTCAACTTACATGTCTACATCAGTCATTCAACTATTCTCCATAATTTTCAGAATAAACATCAACATCCTTTGCGAGGCACATCAGCCCCTGTAATAATTAGCTTCTTCCTCTCTCCCAGTCTTACTTCTCCCATTCCACACATGATGGGCCCTCTGCCTGTGCTGAACGCCTGCTTCCTTCTTCCTCACCTCAGTTCTAATTCAGTGATGGTGATAGATACTTGCCAAGTACCTACTTTGTTAAGTGCTGGGATTTACAGATAAAGAGTCACCATTTTGAAAGAACCCTCTTTGACAATATACCCTATTCATGCCAGCGCAAACTGGAAAACACATTTCCAGGCCCTAACAGCACTATTAGAGCAAGTTTTTTTTTTTTTTTCATTGCCTGGCTTTCCCATAAGTTGTAAATTCTCAGAGAACAGTGTAATTTGTTCATTTGTTCATCCCTCTGCTGGTTTGAATCTGTTATGTACGCCAGAAAAAACCATGTTCTTTTAATCCATTCTTGTGGGGGCAGACCTGTTGTGGGTGGGAACTTTTGGTTAGACTATTTCAACTGAGATGTGACTCACCCCATCCAAGGTGGGTCTTAATCCTTCACTGGCTTCCTTTATGAGAGGATAAAAGGCAGGTAAAGCAGGAGAGCAGAAGAAGAAATGCCCAGAGACTTTTGGAGACAGCCATTGGAACCAGAATCAGGAGAGAAGAGCCAGCAGATGTCACCTCCCGTGTGACAGAAGAAATGCAGATGCCAGCAGCCTTTCTTCAGAGAAGGTATCCTCTTATTGATGCCTTAGTTTGGACATTTTCATGGTCTTAGAATTGTAACTTGTAAGTTAATAAATCCCCATTGTTAAAAGCCACCCCATTTCTGGTATATTGCATTCTGGCAGCTTTAGCAAACTAAAACAATCCCCATTACAACACATAATGCCTGGTTTATAACAGATCTTTAATAAATGTTCATTTAATTAATGAATGAATAGAGAAAATGAATAAATTTACAAATTACTGCATGAATAAAGAAAGCATTGATTCTCAGGAATAGTTTCACAGACCATTATAATCAATGGCCTACTATGTTTTTCAAAGCTCAACTGAGATCTACCTCTGCCAGTCCTTTCTATATTGTTCCTTCACCCCACAACTAGAATCCCACTTTACACTGCATATCTTTATGAGATCAGTCTGTCTCATCAGCATGTCTACCACATTTGACATCAGAGCAGATCATTTTCACTCCTCTTCTCTGTTATTTCACACCTAGAGAAGTTCATTTTACCTCCCCTTCTCTTTTATTTTCAATAATAATCATGAAATGAAATTAATGATAACAGGAAAAAAAACACAAGAAGTAATAAGTTAATATTTCTGGTCTGTCTTGATGTATCATTGTTATTGCAATTCTATATTAGATTGCAAATTCCAGCAGAGAGTACCTATTGGGTACCCTCTTGTTGCCTCACATTACATGCTCTTGGTCCACCTTGTTTTCTAGCCATTGTTGTGACAACCAGCTTCATGCAGGTGCCACCTGACAGGACTTGGCCACAGCTGCTCCATACAGGCTTCGCTTTCTTCCTTGAGGCGGTGTTAATTCTCTTGTTCTCTGTCACAGGGACCTTGATTGTCTTTACATTTCACAGAACACAATACTAGTATACTCTATTGGTGACATCATGCTAATTGCTGCTGTTGAGAATAACTGGTAAGTATTTCGGATACTCTAATGAGGCACACAAATGACTGATGGGAGATAACCCCACAAAGATTCAAGGGCTTGCCACATGGGGGCATTTGCTTTCAGGTATCCAATGTTCTGGAATATGCTGAGATACACTGTATAAAATAAAAGGGATGTTTTAAACTTTGCACCCCCTTAAACTAAGAGAATGATAGAGTGCTTTGATGGGTCTCAGTGGATTTGGGGGCAACATATTGTACTTGGGAATTCTTTTTTAGTCTAAATATCTGCAGACTTTGTAGGATTCTAGTTGTGAGTGGGGCCCAGAGCAAGAGAGGGCTGTGCAGCAGATCTAGGTTGAGGTGCAAGCGGCGCAGTCACTTGTATGACTCAGCAGATGAAGGATGGTGTTGGAGGTATCCCGTGGATTAGGATGTTGTATGTTATAGAAGAGTAACAGTTCAGATGCTGTGATTCTGGAGCAAGGTCATGCATTCTAAGGAAGAGAACTACTTACCATTTGAAAAGCAGGTCCTGGAATGCTTCTGGGCCTGTAGAGAATGGACACCTGACCATAGGGCAACAAGGGCTATGTGACTGGAGCAGTCTATCATGAGTTACAAGCTATCAGTGTCTAAGTCATAATTTTGGCTGTGAACAGCAACACACCATTATATGATGGAAATAGTGCATTCAAGAATGGATCCAAGCAGATCCAAGAGGGCGCAAGTAAATTACATGAACAGTCTCCCAATAATTCCATGTCACTTCAGTTGCACTGATACCTCCCTTAAATTACAAGACATGTCTTGGATTGGCAATAATATAATTCAACAAAATATGCTGCTATTACCAATAAAAAATGGGTCTGCTTCTCTATAATGGAGGTAGGAACCCCAGGGATTAACTGAAATGATTTTTGGTATTTCCATTCCTAGTGTTAATTATAAATGAGCAATTTCAGCAACCATGGCCTAATAAAGTAAAGAAACTAAGGGCTTCAACTCCTTTGGAGATGAAAGTCTCAGTAATACCATCAGGCAAGCAATCTGGACCTGCTGAAGTGCTGGTCAAGAGTGAGAGAAGTCTAGAATGCATGGGGGAAGACAGAGATTATGAATATAATTTATGGCCTTGGGACCAGTTGTAACAGCAGGGACTATAACTTGTTCTGCTAACTCTTCTATATTGTCTTTTTTAGAGATTTAAGCTAATACCACCTTTATGTTTCAATGGACTTAAGAAAGACTATGAATGATCTAAAACCTATGTTGGGCAGCTCTTGAGGCCTGCCTCTTGACTGTTCTCAAAATGTGATCCCTAAATCAGCAAAAGTATGAGAACCATTACTCTAGACATTTCTGTTGCAGCCAGCAGCAAGGAGGTATAATCTGCCAGCACTTTACCCAAATCATTGTTTAAACAATCATTTGGGGTTTCCTAATGGCAATTTCTATTATCCTCATTCAGTTGAGGGAGATGTGCAGCATCTGAGGCCCCATCTTATTGGGGGCTCTATAAGGATGCAGGAATGGTGTTGTAGTTTCCCAGCTACTAAAACAAATACCATACCGTGACCTGGCTTAAACAGTGGGAGTTTATTGGCCTACAGGTTTGGGGCTAGAAGTCCAAAATTGAGGTATCAGCAATGTGACGTTTTATCCCCAAAGACTGTGGCATTCTGGGGCTGGCGACCAGGGAACCTTGGCCCTTGGATTTTCTGTCACATCGCAATGCACATTGTCAGTGTCCTCTTTCTTCTCCGGGTTCTGTTGACTTCCAGCTTATTCCTGTGGCTTTTTCCTCTGTGGCCTTCTCTATTAGGCCTCCAGTAATAGGATTGAGACCCAATCTGATTCATTTGGGTCACACCTTAACCTAATTAACCTCATCAAAAGGTCCTATTTACAGTGGGTTCACACCCAGAGGAATGTATTAAGTACAGGTTTTACTGGGGTACATAATTCCAAACCACCACAAAGAATACAGAGATTGGGGTTAGAGTGATGGCTTTCAAAGCTTAAGTAATTTGCTGACATCTACAATAATACCAGGATTTCTAGGGTTGAAAATAAGGAGTCTTTATTTATTTATTATTTTTTTCTTTGGAGGAAGCTAGAGCTCCAACATTATTCTGGGATAGAGAGGTTTCACTTTGTATCAGACATTTTATACCATTTGAACATTCTGCTTAAATCTTTTATTTTCTGGGAAACAAAAAATAGCAGAGTCTGACAGTATGCACCATTTGAAATATGACAATTTATCAAGATCAGCAGGTCATTTATTTCATGTATGACCTGCTTTCTGTTAATAATTAGCATCAAATAATTCTACTGCAACCCTTAAAAAGAAGATAGCAACTCTGTTACAAAATAATGATGATAAAACTATAATAAAATAGAAAAGTAATGAAAATAACATTTGATATACATTTTAATAAAATTAAATACCAGAATACAGTAACAGAATCCTTCCTTTCCTCAATTTTCAATTTGCACAATAGACACTTTACATTCCATGCAGTCACCTCCCCATAGGAAACAATGGTGACCCAGAAGATGTGCCGTCCCTCTTGAGAACATCTCCTAAGAGTAGCACAACTCTCGTTACTGGTAACCTGAGAATTCTCAGTATGTTCTACATTAGAAAATGTCAGTTCTTATATTAATTAAAGCATACATATAAAGAACAAGCTTATCTAATTGGGTTAACTGTATTTTAAGATCAACTTTCACTGAAGAAAAGAAGTTTTCACCTGGGATCTTCAAAAAGTTAATTCCCCATTTGTTTGTTCAGTTATATACAGGGAAGAATGAGATGGTTGATGACATTTGCATCCCTTTTTGAATAACCTAAGAGTGTGTTTAACATTGGTTTTGGCTGGAATTTCCATTGGACAAAGTGGATATATACAATGATTTGTTTGTATCATTCTCTTCGATATAAGCCAATCACTTATTTTCATATACAGGGTGTCCTGTGATAATTTCCATTGCAAGTTACTTATACTAGTTATATTCCTATAGTTTTTTGTTTTTTCTTTTTATTGTGATTGTTCACATACCATACAATTATCCAAAGATCCAAAGTGTACAGGCATTTGCCCCCGGTACCATCATACAGCTGTGCATCCATCACCACAATTAATTTTTGTTCAATTTTTAGAACATTTTCATTACTCCAGAAAACAAATAAAGACAAAGAAGGAAAAAAAAAAGGAAAAAAAAAAAAGGAAACTCAAATCCTCCCATATCCCTAATAAACCCCCTCCATTGTTGACTTGTAGTATTGGTATAGTACATTTGTTCTTGTCCATGAAAGAACGTTGAAATACTACCAACTGTAGTATAGTCCTCAATAGGTATATATTTTTTCCCTATATGCGCCTCTATTATCAACTCCTAGTTGTAGTGTCATACATTTGTTCTGGTTCATGAAAGAGATTTCTAATATTTGTACAGTTAATCTTGGACATTGCCTACCACAGGTTTACTGTTTTATACATTCCCATCTTTTAACCTTCAGCTTTCCTTCTGATGACATACATGACTCTGAGCTTCCCCTTTCTACCACATTCACGCACCATTCAGCACTGCTAGTTATTCCCACAACATGCCATCATCACCTCTGCTCATTTCCAAACATTTAAGTTCATCCTAGTTGAACATTCTGCTCATACTAAGCTACCGCTCCCCAATCTTTAACCTCATTCTATATCTTGATAACTTATATTTCATGTCTATGAGTTTACATATTATAACTAGTTCCTATCAGTGTGACCCCACAACACCTATCCCTAAGTGTCTGGCCTATTCCACTCAGCACACTGCCCTCAAGGTTTTGTCATCAACGCATTTTTTTTTAAGATGGTTTTGTTCACACGCTATACATTCCATCCTAAGTAAACAATTGATGGTTCCCTGTATAGTCACATATTTATGTGTTCACCACCTTCACACTATCTATGTAAGGACATCTACAGTTCTTCCACAAAGCTGGAGGAAGAGTCAAAGAAGGTAGAGAGGCAAAAGAAAAAGAAAAAGAAGGAGGGAAAAAAAACATAACAGTTAGGAAGCAGCAAAAGGAAAGATAACCTTAGATCAAAGTAGAATAATGAGTCAGACAACACCACCAATGCCAAGAGTCTCACACCCCTCTCCTATGCCCCCCTCTTATTAGCATTTATCTTGGTATATTGCCTTTGTTACATTAAAGGAAGCATAATACAATGATTCTGTTAATTATAGTCTCTAGTTTATGTTGACTGTGTTTTTCCCCCAATACATTCCTATTTTTAACACTTTGCAAGGTTGACATTCGTTTGTTCTCCCTCATGAAAAAACATATTGTACATTTTATCGCAATTGTTGAACACTCTAGGTTTCACTGAGTTATATAGTCCCAGTCTTTATCTTTCCTCTTTTCTTTGGGTGTTCCACATGCTCCTAACCTTCTTCTTTCAACCATATTTATAGTTATCTTTGTTCAGTGTACTTACATTGCTGTTCTACCATCTCCCAAATTGTGTTCCAAACCTCTCACTCCTGTCTTTTCCTATCTGTCTGTAGTGCTCCCTTTAGTATTTCCTGTAGGGCAGGTATCTTGTTAACAAACTCTCTCATTGTCTGTCTGTCAAAGAATATTTGAACTCTCCCTCATATTTGAAAGACAGTTTTGCTGGATATAGGATCCTTGGTTGGTGGTTTTTCTCTTTCAGTATCTTAAATATATCACACCACTTCCTTCTTGCCTCCATGGTTTCTGCTGAGAAATCCACATATAGACTTATTCAGCTTCCTTTGTATGTGATGGATAGCTTTTCTCTTGCTGCTTTCAGGTTTCTCTCTTTGTCTTTGAGATTTGATAATCTTATTATTAAGTGTCTTGGCATAGGCCTATTCAGATCTATTCTGTTTGAGGTATGTTTGTAATTCTTGGATCTGTAATTTTATGTCTTTCATAAGAGATGGGAAATTTTCATTGATTATTTCATCTATTATTGTTTCTGCCCCTTTTCCCTTCTCTTCTCCTTCTGGACACCAGTGATATGTACATTCTTGTATTTCATTTCATCCTTAAGTTCCTGGAGACGTTAGTATTTTTCCATTCTTTTCTCTATCTCTTCTTTTGTGTGTAGGCTTTCGGTGCCTTGTTCTCCAGTTCCTGAGTGTTTTCTTCTGCCTCTTGAGGTCTGCTGTTGTATGTTTCCATTGTGTCTTTCGTCTCTTGTGTGGTGCCTTTCATTTCCATAGATTCTTCCAGTTGTTTTTTCAAACTTTTGATTTCTGCCTCATGTAAGCCCAGTGTTTTCTTTATAGCCTTTATCTCTTTTGCCATATCTTCTCTAAACTTTTTGAATTGATTTAGTATTAGTTGTTTAAATTCCTGTATCTCAGTTGAAGTGTAAGTTTTTTCCTTTGACTGGGCTGTAACTTCGTTTTTCTTAGTGTAGGTCACAGTTTTCTGTTGTCTAGGCATCTGACCTCCTTGGCCACCCCAGTCAGGTTTTCCCAGATGAGAACAGGCTCAGTCCCAGAAGGCAGAAATATTCAGAATCTGGTTTCCCTGATGGTTTTTCTTAGAGGGTTGACACACCCTGTGCTTTTCTGCCCAGCAGGTGGCGCCTGTCAGCCTGTCACGGAGGTGTGGCCCACGGCTCTCCTCCCCCAGGCTCTGGGGTCTGGTTCTGAATGGAAGGCAGGTAGGAGAGCTAGGCCCCTCCTCTTTCCTCTTGGGAAGCTATGTCCCCTAGAGAGAGGTCATTTGCATATAAATAGATTCTTTGTTTCTCTGACTCTGCTATCTCCACCCTTGTCTGGGTCAGAGTGCTGTGAGTTTAAAATTTCTGAGGCTTTCTCTACTGTGGAGCACTGTGAGCTGAAAACAGTTGAGGCTTTCTCCACTGAGCTGCCCAGGTTGAGAGAGAGAGAGTAAGGAACAGAAGCCCACAGATTTATCCATCAGCCAGAGATAGCACCCCATCCTTTGGGCTCCCTGTCCTGAGATACATACGTCCCCTGACTCTCCAAGGTCAGTCATCACCAAAAGCCTCTGTCTGCTTGTTGGGGATTCGCAGCCTGTATTGAACAGTTAACATTAAAACCCCAGTTGGTGCTGGGCTGAGGTATATTCGCTTGTCCAGAGAGTGCCGCTCTCTAGCACCGTGAGGCTTGGTTCCTCAGTTTTTACTTACAGATTTTATGGTACGATCTCGGGCATTTCTCCCAATTCAGGTTGGTGTATGATGAGTGGACAGTCATGTTTGTCTCCTCGCAAATTCCAGGTTATTTACTGGTTGTTCCTGTTGTTTATTAGTTTTTCCAGGGGGACTGACTAGCTTCCACTCCTCTCTATGCTCCATCTTAGCTTCTTCCTCCTATAGTTTTTAATGAAAACATATGGTAGGGTAAGAGAAAGAATTTTGAATATGCTGGGTTCTGTTTTCTTCTAGAAAAGAAGGTACACAATGACCTAGTCAGCTGTCAACTCTTCTTCACAATTCAATGTAGTTAATATGTGTAATATTTTATGTGTTTAATTAAAAAAATATATACTGTTAGAATTAGTTTTGGAAACTCCAAAATAAGGGAAAGGACAACCCACAGGAAATCTTGCCTTTTTTCTTTCTAGTTTTCCCCTGTGGTTTCTTCATGACTACACTTTTCCTACCTGCCAGTATAGCAAAAGTTTTTCTCTTAATTAATCATTTAAGAAAGGGCTCTTACCAATTTGCTCTTTCCAATTTCCACCCTGATCACAAAGGAAGTAGATTTTTTTTTTCTTGAAAAGCCAAATGGGCATAACAGGTTCATAGTTTCTCTACTTTTGATAGGTTTGAAAATTTCCTAAGTGTAATTTTAAGAGCAATGTAATTTTAAGAGCAATGTAATTTTAAGAGGAGCTGAGATTGTCTGAATATTATGTATATAATGCATTAATTATAGGTGTTTGAAGTGAGATTGAGTTAACGTTTTTGTAGTTTGCACCGGCCTTTGAAACAGTTTCTTATAACCATATTTAGGTATAAAACTATAATCATGCCTTTGTTGATATTTTAAAATAACAA
Organism: Choloepus didactylus; assembly: GCF_015220235.1. Classification (NCBI taxonomy): domain Eukaryota; kingdom Metazoa; phylum Chordata; class Mammalia; order Pilosa; family Megalonychidae; genus Choloepus; species Choloepus didactylus. Next base: position 32,718,148 of record NC_051320.1, on the reverse strand, counting down.
GTAAAGTGTAAAATTCATGTAAGAAAATACTCTTTGATAACTCACTTTTATTGAAGAAATAGACCAAAACTGATAGAATAAAAGGGGGGGGGGCATGTATTTAATAAGTTAACATAACCAGTGTTTTAGTTCAGCAAATATAGATCGAGCATGGAAGAAGTGACTTTAATGTTTTTATTGTGAGATCACAATATTATTAATGTAAATACTATGCTACTTCTCTACTTTAAAACAAATTATCCTTCTTGTAGATAAACAAGTCAGCTTACTGACTGGTAAAGGAAGAACATATGGTCTCAGAAATAAGGAATTGCTTCTGAAACATACATTTTTATCTTTATAAAATTGGAAGGTGGTCTAAGTAGCATGCATATCAGTCTGAACATTTATTTATTTTGCCATCAATCTAGGGTTAAGTGATAGTTTTAATAATATTTATTCAAAGATCTAGAATTTATTATGAAATATTTAGTAATATTTATTCAAAGATCTAGAAGTCAATTTTCTATACAGAACAGTACCAATTTTGTAAGGTACTTAGGCATAATACCTTTGACATATGAGGTGGTTTTGTCGGTGACTCTAAATTTAAGGTCCATTGATTGATATAGTCTTTTCCATGGATCAAAGATACATGATTCCCAAGCATGAGAAAATAGGGAAACGCTCTTCTTTTTGTCCACAACCTTGCCAATTCTTTGGGAAATCTCTTAATATTTGGTTGGTTTCCAGCAAAAGTTTGGGACAGTTGACTTCTTGACCATTGCCAAACAAACAAACAAAAAAGAAGGGTCTGAGAGTTCACCCTACTTGCAAGCTAACATGTTAGTCTGCCACTGTTCCATAGATGCTGGCAGAAGACATGAGATTTGTGGGTCAAAGACAAAGGATTTTATTACTGAAATCAACAGCAGTAGCCAGAGTCTCAGACTTCGTGCCAGGTCTCTGAGCCCCGGTTCCCAGAAGGCAAAATGAACATGGCCAGGTACACATGTACATGCAGTAGGTTGCATTACAGAAGAGGAACCCTGAGTTTAGGGAACCCTAGTCTTTTATAATAGGTAGTGAGCCTGTCTGCTCTTTGTCTCAGAAGGAGCCTTATCCTTATTTTATCAGACAGTAAACAAACCTGCCCTTTGTTCCTGGGGAATTCACTATCTCCAACTTCAAATCTATTTGTTATGTACCCATCCTTTAAAAGATGGTCCAGAGCAAAAGTAGTCTGTACCTCTGCTCATAAGATGTGCAGAAATGCTAGAGAACCATGGTAAATTGTCTCTTAACCAACATAAAAAAAAAATATTAAAAAAAATAAAATTTGTACCATATTCATGGCAATGGGCTAGGCCCCCAGGAAGACATAAATATGGCCACAAACATCTGTCCTGCTCAAAAAGGTTCACCTTCTACTCAGAGAGGCAGACATAAGCTTAATTAAACAAGGCAAAGCTCCAAATGCCATAAGAAGAGGTTAAAGAATGTTCTATAGTGTAGAAAAAAAAATTTTGTTTTCAGAGATGGGGAAGTTGTCACAAAGATGTCACAATTAATATGTACTTGGCAATGAATATGTATTTGAATCATGAATAGATTTGTATAGTTGGAGAAAAATGAATGCATCTTCCAATGCAGGTTCTTGGAGGATCCTTAGTGATTACTTTAAGAGCTGGATGAAAGATGGCTCATGACCGAATTTAAGTTGATACAAGCAATATAATTACATTGTGATTTTCCTTGTACATTCGAGTTCGTAGATCAAGATTTCTATTCCCTATGATTATGGAATTAGGTAATTAGGAAGTCAGTAGTGTAGTTTCAGTAAAGTGGTGAGAAATTACATTGAAGTACATTGAGCAGAGAACAGGAGGTAAGAAAGTTTGAGAAGGGGAAGAATGAAATTCCATGGCAGATGAAAAGTAGAAGAGACTTTATTATGTTTATCAGCAGTTGAGACAAGGAACTGATAACAAAAGATAAGGAAAGGGGCACAGAAGGAGCTCTGAATAAGCCAGTGCTATCATTATGTAGATGATTCTGCTTTTCTCCCCCTTTGAAGCCTACTTACATTGAGGAAGCAGGTATGTCTAACTGGGCTTCTATAAGCTACAACCAAAATTCCTTAACTACTAGATTTCCTTTGTTGTTACAAGGCCAGTCAACCCTAACCTGCTCTCTTTCTCTCAGTCCTTAGGCTTTTCTCTAAAGATATAAGGTCAATTTAGTTCAATTTAATTGATTTGACCTGTTGGTGTTTATTGATCACTCAGGCACTGATTAAGAGCTTCACCACCTACCTGCTCTACTTTCTAATCATCTGCAGCTTCTTCTTCACTCAGAGTTGGAAAGAATCAGGACTTGCAGGTCTTCAGGTCAGTAGGGAGATCCCTCCTCTAATGGAACTGCAGTTGAGCCAAGTGTTGTTAGGTAGCCTTCAGGTAGGAGCCCCATTTCTGTATTTTTCACGTGTGAATTTTGCAGAGAAAGACATCATGACTCAAAATTGGTTTCAGTTTGTTAACTTATTTGCCAAGAAAGGTTAAGGATTTCATTAAAGGCAATAAATGACAGCCTTAATTTTATTGGGGAACCAGGGATTCAGACCTAAATATCTTGCTGAACTATAACATCATTTTGTGTTTTAAATTTAAATGAGGATATTTGGACATTTTCTGCCTGAAATATTACACATTTTCAAAACTCAATGGCACTGGCTATGGCTTTTTTCCTACATTTCTGGAGGGGAAGTGCACATTTCATCTCTGACAGCGGGTAGAACTAAGCATATAACAATGGGTAGAACTAAGCATTCTTCTCTGTGTGCACAAGAAACAGAAGTTTGGCCCAGTCTGCTGATCAGTCCCTGCCCCAACTCTTAGCAGCTGTATGATTTAGGCGTGCCATGGCACCTCAATTTCCTTAACTACATCTGAAATAGAGGGAATGATACCCATTCTGCGGTTATTAACATATGCATAACACTTAGTCCAGTGTTTGTGTTTTAAGGGAAAATTACCAATGTTAATATAAATTATCATGGTACTGTTAAGTAATGTCTGTCACAGATTCTGAGGAGGGTGAGTATGAAGGGTGGATTCTTTTCCTCTGTGTCTATGATTTACCCCAAATACTCAATCCTACTTTGGTTTGTTTGCTCACTTCATTAAAAAAGCTCCCCCCTCACCTAAATTAAATCTAAACCTCATTCATTCTTTGCTCATTATGCAAACACTAAAGTTTTGGTGTGTTACGGGCTAGCTGAGCATGGTAAGTATGGGGGAGACTGAGGGCCTGACGGGTCAAGGAACCTTGAGAATATTGGGTTTACCTTGAACACAGCTCAAAAGTTTCTAACTTCTCAGCAAAGACATTAGGATGACCTTCCTTTTCCCACCGTCTAGTTTGCTGTTACTTCCTCAAGTTCCCACACTTTGTTCTTGCTTGTTTCCCGTGGTTCCCTGGTGTTACAGTTAATTGTTTAGATGCTTGTCCATTCACTTACATAATGACCCTCAGGCTCTGTCCTTGACCTCTAGGTGTCCAATAAGTGCCTGAATGAATTCATAAGATAAATGACATTCGGAATAAATTAAGTAATGAAAACAGAACTGCTGAATGGGAATGAAGCTGGAGCTACAACAAGCAAACTGACATCTTCACTTGCACAGGAACAACTTGAAGGCAGGCTCCAGGGCAGACCAACTTTAGAAGTCATCATCTAAAGGGAGGATTGGACTGCTTCAGAACCCATTCTTCCCCTGGGATTCACTCTCTACCCTCCACCCTCCATGTCTATTCATGTGCCACAGATACTGTTGAGGGGATTCAAATTCAAGGCAGTCCCTTGTTAAGTGCTGGGAGAGAGCTGGTGACTCAAGCAAAGAACGTCCAGGAAAAGCCCAAGGGACTGCAAACCAACCACAGGCAATGTTGTTAGATAGTTGCGCAATCTGCCTGGTAAAGCAACCTTGCCCTAGGGTTTCTAGTCAATAAGAAACACACCATGGATCTGGAGGATTCGTGTAAAATTTATCTAACTCTTTTCTGGATTATTATAACAATGAAGGATTAAACTGTGGTAGCAATGGCAAGAAAGAGAAAGGGACAACTTTGAGATATTTTGGAGAATGAATTAAGAGTAATAAAAGGAGTTAGTTTATTGAGCATTTACTGTGCTGTAGGCTTTAAGCTAAGAGCTTTAATTGCTTTATCTGTTTTCATCTTAAATTTAAACATTATGATGTAGGCGTCCCTGTGCCCATTTTATAAATGGAAAGTGGAATCTCTGAAAGGCTAAATAACTTGCCCGTGTTCCCAAAACTTACATGCCACAGAGACTAGGTTCAAACCTAGGCCAGTCTAAGGCCCAAGTCCTGGCTCTTAAACCAGTTTATACACTGCCTCCTTACATGGGATATAGGGAGACTAAAACTGAAACTAAAGCTCATTCCAAGTTTTTGAGACTTTATATCTGAAGATGAAGATGTTTTAAGAGCTCTGGTAGAGTAATTGGAAAAGACATTTAGAGTAAGGATAATTATTCTGGTTTTGTACGTACTTAAATATCTCTCTGTAGACATTTGGGAACATTTGTTTCTGTTGTCTAGATGACAAGCTTCTTAAAATCTGGAAAAATGTGTTTTTGTTTTTGGTTTTTTGGTACTTACTATTTCCTTGAATACTGCTGGGCAAATATCATTTAGTCAATAAATATTTTTGCATTATTAGTTAAGTAAAAATTTCTGAACCATGATGCAAAGTTATTGTAGTCATCATATAATTTGTTATTTGAGGAGATAAAGGAGATAACTAGCATTTTGGAGGAGTTCTATGCGTCAGCACCATGGGATTTTCATGACACTCTGGGTGTTATTTCTTGCCCTTTACAGAGAATAATCCAGGGGTTGTGATGGACTAGACTGGGCCAAACCCCTGCACATAACATACCTGCTATCCGATCTCATTCCCAAGGTGGATAACAAACATATATATAGCTTTGCATAAGAACAGGGGCTCTGGGACTCACATTAGGTTCCCTCATATTCCAGGACTGTGATCTTGACAACTCTGCTAAACTTCTTTAAGTCTTAGGACGCTCATCTATATAATGGAGATATTTGTATTACCTTCCTCACAGTGTTGTTGTAAGGATGAAGTCTGGCATACTATAAAAACTCAATAAGTGCTGTTGGTGTTGTTATTAGTTTGCTGTTCTTATTATTTGTGAGTATGTGGTTAAAAAACCAACATGTTTACCCTGATAATGTCTCTATATTTGTTTTAGCTGTTACAATAAAATTCCTGTATTTGGGAATAGTTTTCTTCTATCCTTAAAGGAAAATAGTGTGCTAATAATAATAATTAAGAGTAATTGAGTCCTATATATCAAGCTCTCTATAAACATCTTACATACATTGTTTCATTGACTTGGATTCTATAAATGCATGTAATCCACTTAATATCAGAGATAGATTTCAAAAATACTTTTTGTCATTAATGTGGGGTTCAGAGATGAGTTCCATGAAAGTATGAACTTCAAATTCTAAATAATGTGTGTGTGTGTGTGTGTGTATGTGCCTTATATCAGAACCCCAGTGGAATCTATAGCCCACTCCCCTCCCCAAATGATTAAGAATCACTGCTCTGTACTTACAGATTCAAATACTTTCTGGAAATGAACAGTGTTAATTAAATCACTAAAATGAAACAATTCTTTAGGTAAAGAATGCTTCAGCTTCATGCAAATCTATAGTTTTCTCATGGGGTTTTCAGGATAAGGGCAACTAGATTCTTTCCTCCATATTTGAGACTATTTAACCTAAGTCTAACAGATTATTAGTTGGAAGTTTATAGCACATGTTTAATTTTGATAGGAATCTAAAGTCAGTTCAGGAGATGAAAAGGCACTAGTTGCTCTTTTTCCAAATACCAAACCAAAATTCTTGGTGTTTTAAAGCTAAAGGACATGTACAAATCATTGGGGTGTGGTTTCAATGTTAAGCAGCAGTTCATAACACCTCTTCTGGTCATTATGTCTATATTCTTTAATCCAATTCCCCTGTAATAGTTTTTTTTTCTTTTTTCTTTTTTTTTTTTTTAAAGTACATATATGGTCCAATTTAAGATTTAGAATTTGCCAAAGACATCAAAGGGAAGGGGCTTATGGGATTGGTATTATTTGCTGCTGGTTGTAGCTTCTAAACAAGATCTGGAAAGAATTAGATAAAGGACTTTCCATACTTATTATCTGAGATATTTCCTATGGCTAGCAGTTGATACATGTGTCGAAACTTTCCATATGTCTTTCTCCATTAAAAAAAAAGTTATTTGTGATTTCTATCCCAACATGTTTTTTCACAGGACCTAAAAATACTAGATCTGATTTTTTTTTAATTACATGTCATTTGCCTGATTGATCCATTCCTATTAGTCATGAGAAAGACTGAGTTTGGCATTTTTGTATCATCTTAGTCATGGACCCGGTCATTATCCCATTAGGTCTTCTGTATCTTTTCTCTGTGAGTATTTCAAACAAATGTTCAGGGTAACCTTGAAAGTTCCATTCAGGGCTGAGATTTGGTGGTTCTTTAAGCACTGGTTGTTGACTAGGATCAGAGTTTAGAGCTTGAAGTTATTTTAAGATCATCCACTCCATAACTGTCAGAAGTTAGCTTCTTGTCCAAGACTATAGTATTAGTTGGAGAACAGTGTCATCCTCAGGTCTCAGTACCCCTCCCTGACATGGGAAGACATGGATTTTTTCTCTGTGAGTCATATGTGAAAAGCACACTCAAGGATTATGTCACAAAGCCTCAGAGGAGAGTCATTTCAGAATTGTGCCCCAGTTATGGGCACATACACCTCAGATTGGCTATGACAGAGATGAAGATTGGGTTAGGGTTTTGAAAGAGGTAAGAATAAAAAGAAAGGCAAAAGGGAATACTTAGAAAGAGTTGGATTTTTATGTCATTTTAGTCTACTTATGGGACTTCTATATAGTCTATATATTTATTGAAAATCCATTTTTTTAAAATTACATTTCCATGATATAATATTTTTCCAAATTACACTCTAAACAGCATCATCTGTGCCTTTTAATATACCTGCTCATACTTAACATCGAAGTGATCATCTTCCCAGTGTGGAGCTATTTTGGAGCACTGATTTGAGAGCAGAATAGGACAAGAAGAGGAGGGATAATGTTGGAAGGTAGACGTTAGGGAAGAGAAAGGAGAATGTGAGATATAGGGTTACCCAGGTAAACAACTTCTTAAAGATGATTTCTTCAACTAGAAAGAAGAGTTAAATGATTATTGTTGAAATCCTCTTATTTCAGATATCTTGAGATTAAACATTAAAAAATTTTGTTTCTTTGAGGCAGTTCTTGGTTTATGTGACAGTGACATAAAGGGGAATTTTAAACTTTGAAATATTCTTAAAAAGTCCAATTATTTTTTGATATTCAGTGATATCACACTCTTTAATTTAAAAATGGTTTCAAAGAAAATTTCCCCATCTAATCATTGGCCATCTTCTTTTCTTTGAAGAGAGTGATGCAAAAAAAATACAACTTGAAAAGAAAGCTTTTGTGAAATGGAGACAAATAAATGACCTCACAGAAAAGTAAAAAAAAAAAAAAAACAAAAAACAAAGTAGCAATTAAAAAAAAGTAGTAGTAACTGGGGGGAGAGGAAGCGTTCCTTGAATATGATATTTCTGGGAAAATGACCCTAAGGATTTTTTAATGAATAAAGTTTTTATATATGTATGTATGTTTGTATGTATGTAGGTATGTATGTATTTATGTATTTATGTTTGATAGTAGATTTTTTTTTAAAAAAAGAGCCCAAACATCTTTTCTTCAAGGCCTAGATGTGTAAAGGTAGATTTGTAGCCTTTACTTTTCAAACACACTCTAAAATACTTCCATTCATGAAATTCATGCAAATTCTTCTTTCAAAAAAGATAATTTTTTTTCAAAAACCGCAGATTTAGGAATCATTTGCCAAATTTAAGAAGCAGTGCTACTATTAGAAAATGAGGAAACATGTTAAAAATGCTGATCAAAAGCAATTCTCCCCTTTTCAGATTAGAAATGTTGCAGTGTTAAGAACAACTGGGCAGAGCCTTGAATATCAAAAAACTGCGGGCCCATGGAGTGGACACTTCTAGTGTGTGGTTTTCTGTTAAAAATCCTACCATATGTCTGAGATTCAGCTGATTTTATTTTCAGAAGATACAAGGTGCCAAATCATCCACCGCACTGGCACCTTTAATGAACTGAGGTTATTTTACCTCTTAGCTTACATGTGAAAATCAATAGATAAGCTCACCCTTTAGCTTTCAGTCAAGTCTGGACACATTGGAGTGGGAATGCAAAGTTTATTTGTGGACCTATCATATACCATAAAGATCCTGTAGTGGTTATTTTCTGTCACCTTTGCTTGACCTGAAAATTTTTAATAGGATCTAAAATATCTCATGCTTGACCTTCTACTGTCAAATAGCAATCAAGATGCTGTGGTTAAAACTGACTTTAAAGCAGAATAACAACAAATTTGCTAAGCAATATTGAATCAAATGCAGATTTATCAGTAGTTGCTAGTGAAATAGTTGATAGACTGTGCAAATATAAGCTTAAAATATGGAGAGTCAGCATAATGCTTAGGAAGGATTATTTAGTCTCCTTTTACCTTTCAGATGAAAGAACTTGAAATTTGGTTACCTTTGAACATTCATTTAAAATATATATATATATATATATATGTGCATGTATATAAAATGTTACCAAATTTAATGCAACATATGCACAGTAAATTATAAACTATGCTCCCAGGTGGTTATTAATTACATTCATAAAATAGCTAAGAAAAGTATTTATTAGAAATAAATAATCAAATCAACAGCAAATATCAATATCTTTGAAATTAAATTTGGAAAATTCATATTATGCCTTATTTAGTACAATGGCAGGAAATTAGAGATTTTAAATGACTAAATCTTTTATATTTTAATGTTCAAACATTATCTAAATAACAAAGTACAGGCTTTTGCTTTTCAGATGCTGGTCAGCATTTTTCTTTGAATCTTACAGAAGTTAAATAATGTTTGATATTTGGATTGCTCATTTTATTGAAGACTATGGTTAGTCATAGGTTAATAGAAATAGTGTATCCCAACTGCATAAAGTTTTCAATGTGCTTATAAAGACATGTAAAAGTACACCCTGCTAGGAACTATACTATTCATGCTGAGGTTTAAACACTAGAATTGGGTTCCCAGTGGATTTTCACTTTCACAAGTACTTAATACGGCTTTAGGTGCCCCAGGGGCAATCTGAACTGGCCACTGAATATCCTTTTTAAGGGGAGTTAACAATGGCTTAGTTTCACCTCTCTTGAAATACGGGATTCATGTTTTTCTCTCTTAAAATGTAGTGTTCCTAGAGGCAGTTGGGAACATAGAGAATGAGACTGTATTTATCCATCCCAAGCTAGGTACAATGTAGGTGAGGGCAAGCCAGTGTTCCCTGCAGTGCATTGTCAAAGCTTTTTAACCCTCTGCTGAAAGGATAACCACTTCAGAGTGGGGTTACAATTGAAACTCCAAACCTATTAAAAACCAGGGCCTTTACATTGGTGCAGGCTTTTGATTATAAAAAATTCTAAGTACTTTTGAAGATTTGCGTCTCAGTACTAGAGGCTATATTGTGAATCCTGGACTTACTAAAGTGCAGCCAGATCTGGATTAGAACCCAGACCTTAGATCCTTTCTTTTTTGAAAAGTGTTATGATTTTATTTCAGGCTAGAAGAGTCATGAAGCAAACCAACTCAAGTTAAACACATAAAGTACATGCATAAATGATGCTAGAAATACAGTTGTCAGAGAATATAGAAAAGTTATACATAGGCTCTAAAATATCCGATGCTAAAGTAGTTATATATATATATTTAAATAGATCCTACAAGTGAAATAATAGTAGCATTGTGCTTTTGTAATTTAGAAATAGAAACCCCACTTAGAATGTATTAGTCAGGATAAGCTAGGTTATGCTGCAGAAACAAACGACTCCAGAATCTCAATAAATTTGAACAAACATTGTTTATTTCTTCCTCAAAGCAGTCCTGGTAATCTTGGAGGCATCTGTCTTCCATTCTTAGTGATCTAAGTTCCCCACCATCTCAGTGTGAAGTTTTTTCTGTATCTTCACATCAAGGGAAAAGATGGCTTGGTGTTTCTCATGGGTGATTAAACACATTCATCCAGAAATGGCATATCACTTCTACTGTTGTTTCATTTGCCCAAGAATATCAGAGGAAATACAAGTAAGAAACAACTGACTACCACAAAAGAGATGATAGAATTGTATTTGGGTAATCTGTTAACTCTTTAATTATCTCAAACATGTATTGCTTATGGAACTTATTTTGAATAAAGGAGATTTTCTAAAATTATACTCAATGACTTCTCTGTAAAAATCCTTGTGATTATTTTTGTAAAAACCATGCAAATATGCATATTTATAAAGTGCTGTATTTCATTAAATATTCAGATGGCATTTCAATATTTAAACAGAATCCATAGACTAATTTCATTATTGTCACAAGCAGAATATTATATTACATGGAAAGTGTTCAATAAGATTGATTTGTGTTCTCTGTAAAATGTAGTCTCCACTGACCACTTGCCAGGTTGGGTTACAAGAGCCTTTCAAACCACAAACTGTGCTGTGGTCTTTACAATGCAATGCCTGGAATGCTCACACTAAGCTTTGAAACACTACAAAATATCAATGGCCAGTTCACAGCCAATACCTACCCAGGCAGAGGCACTTTGCTGATGATCGTTTGAAGTAGCTATTAGTGTAAATCAAAGGCTTAGTGTGTTCTTATTTTTTTTTCTTTGCCTTTCTAGAATATTCATAAACAAATTGTATACCTCTGCATCCACAGGAAAAAAAAAAATACACCACCTGATAAACCTTTTGCTGCCATAATTTAACACCCACCCCCCCCACCTTTTAAATAAACTCCCTCGATACCATTCATTATTAATGAAAGGTAGGATGATTCCTGGATGAAGTTTTAGTCCAGGCAGTGAATCGATACTTCTGACCATGTCTGTTTCATTATTGACAATGTCTACCCACATTTACTCCTATAATTAAGTTATAGTTCAACTTCCAACTTTTCTCAAGTGTTTGAAATGGCTATATGGTGTTCTTAATTTCAGCTGCTGTTTCATCTTTCTCAGTAGGTGCCTATTTTATTGTTAAAGGTCATACTCATTTGTCTGCTCCAACAAAGGCAGCCCTTAAAGTTGGCTGTGGTTTTGACAGACAGTGGTCCCTATAAGTGATGGCCTTAAGAACAGAGCTGGCACTGGGAGACAGTCGCCACAGCAAGGGGAATAACAGATAACAAATCATGCCACTATTTTTCCTCCTGGCGAGATTGACGACAGCACAGCGGGTGTAACTTTTCAATGTCCTCAGATTAAAAACCCCTCAAACAAATGAGTTCTGAAATACTGTCCGGAGGCACTAAAGGAAGCTGTTGGACTCAAAAATACTTTTAAAAAATAGTTGTTTTTTTTTTTTTTTTTTCCAAATGTACAATTTAAGGCCACTCAGTGCAATTATCTAATTTTCATTGATAATTTTGAGTTGATACACACAAAGCTCAGCTATAAATTTGAGAGGACATTGCGTCACAGATGTAAACCTGTTCAGAGAGCAGGAGGCAGTGCTTTGCAATGCATATCAAACAGTATTCTAAAGAAGAAATACAGTGTTTGTTAAAACATAATATACATGTAAGTATATTACAGATTATTTTTAAAAAGTACTGTTTGTTCTATTAATTCTGTTCTAGATGAATGGTAGAACTAAAGATAATTAAGGACACAGCTCTGGGAAGATGTTAAATCACCTCTGTATTTTGTTTACCTGGGCCACAGTTTACAGACCCCAAAGCAATGCAAAGTATAATACAAATGGTTTAATTTAAAATAGAAATTCCATTTTTTCCTGATACACTGTATTCTCAAATAATTTTTTAATTGACTGAAAAGTATACAGGGTATAGATCTTATACTTCTGGTTTTAAGAAATGCAATTAGAATCATTTATTCTATATCTATAATTATAATTACTATTTATATAGTTAGGTAAATATGACATATAGTAGTTATAATTTTACAGGTGTATATGAAATGTTGGCTAAATATATACGTTATTAATGTATGTAAACCGCAAGAAAAGGATAAAATTTGCTTGGAAATTTTAGCCATTTTAATAGTTTATGTCTGAGCAGCTTACTGTAAACAGTAATTCCTGGATCTCTTTTCCAGGAAGATTGATTCTGCAAGTCAGAGCAGGGGCTTAGAATCTGTCTTAATATGGGTCTTGGGTGATCTAGATGTAACTGGATCTACTATAATTTGTTAGCCAGGCTAGGCAGTTTCCATGTTGGATTAGTACTCTCAGACCATGTTGTTTTGTACAGACACACTGGCTTTGCAGCCAGGTGGACAGAGGTTTGAACCTTGGTAACTGAATCTTAGTAACTATGTGGTCTTGGGAAAGTTACTTAACCTCTCAGAGCCTCAGTTTTATGGACAGCTACGTGGGAATAAAAATCACATCTTGAAGGGTTATTTGGAGATTAGTGTAGCTGCTGAAAAAATGCAAGTAGTCTTTACTTGCTAAAATTATACAACTGAAATGCTTAAAATAATACAATCAGGAGCTTGAATTCCAAAGGACTTTTCTAGAAGATAAATGGACTCTACTAGCTCTCACTGCCCCATAGCCTCAGGGCTATCCCAAGGCACATTAATATAAGCCACTTAGGTGCATGGATGAGGCCACCTATCCTCAGTTATAGAGGTAGGTGCTAAGATGATCCCTGACACTTAACCCAAGACCTAAGCTAAGTCTTCTTGTTCAGATATTAGCCACTCCTCAAGTCTTGTACTTTCCTTGGGTTCAGAATGAACTCTTGGTAACCATTCATTTGACTCAGTGAAACCCTACCACACTGCAAGGCCCGGAATTTCTTACTTTGAGGATGAGATAAGTTATACTTTCCAAGGACTGGGAGCCATGCTAGGTCAAGAGACGATTTGCTTTCCTCATCTCATTTCTCTAACTTTTCTGTAATGTGGACTGGGATTCCTTGATTTCTGGTAGTGCCTCTATTTCCACGTCTATAAACTGGCAATAATAACAAGCCTACCTATTGTAAGAAGGATTAAATGAGTTAATATATATGACACATTTAGAACAGTGCCTGTGACATAAGAAGTGACCTGCCCAAGGTCAACTGCTGGGAAATGTTGGTTCAGGGTTTGAACCCAGGCCACCAGGCTCTGCAGCCAAGGCATTTGCAGCATTACTCTTTGTTCTAGTTTGCTAATGCTGCTGGAATGCAAAACACCAGAGATGGATTGGCTCTTATAAAAGGGGGTTTATTTGGTTACACAGTTACAGTCTTAAGGCCATAAAGTGTCCAAGGTAACACGTCAGCAATCAGGTACCTTCACTGGAGGATGGCCAATGGTGTCTGGAAAACCTCTGTTAGCTGGGAAGGCATGTGGCCAGCATCTGCTTCGGAGTTCTGGTTTCAAAATGGCCTTCTCCCAGGACATTCCTCTCTAGGCTGCAGTTCCTCAAAAATGTCACTCTTAGTTGCACTTGGGATATCTGTCCTCTGTCAGCTTCTCTGGAGCAAGAGTCTGCTTTCAACATCTGTCTTCAAACTGTCTCTCATCTGCAGCTCCTGTGCTTTCTTCAGAGTGTCCCTCTTGGCTGTAGCACCTCTTCAAAATGTCACTCACAGCTGCACTGAGTTCCTTTTGTTTGTCAGCTCATTTATGTGGCTCCACTGATCAAGGCCCACCCTTGATCAGAGTTATCACCCACAGTTGGGTGGGGTGCATTTCCATGCAAATCTAATCAGCACCAAAACATCTGCCCCACAAGACTGCATCAAAGAATATGACTTTTTCTGGGGTACATAATACATTCTAACCAGCACAATAATATATTATAATCAATGATTATATATATTCAAATTATAATCAGTGTCATAATGTAATCGGTAGCACTTTTACATTATCCATAAGTACATAAAATCATGGTTGAGTCTTATAATTGATAGCACCTTTGTTTCAATGTAAAATGGCATTTTCCAATATAACAGGTGGTTAAAATCAGATCTTATTGGTGTTTATGTTTATTTCGTTAATTTCTAGTGAGGCCAGGCATTTTTCATATGCATATTGTTTAGACAAACTTTTTCTTTTATAAATTGTCTGTTTATACCTTGACTCATTTTTGTAATGGGAAATACAAGGAAATTATACAAGGGATTCAGAAAGTTTAGAAGCACTGCATGTTGAACAATCCTTAGAAAACCAGGAACATCAAAAACCTGTGTGCTCCCATGTGAAAGATTACATACATCTTAAAAATGCCTACTTTGTTGAGTATATGGACTTTAAAATTTTTGTTTTTTATTTGTCAGTGACACATTTTTCAGGAAATAGTTGGTACTCCTCTCCTTCATGATAGAGACAGTATTTGTATCCTAGAAAAATGGCACTTTCTCTCAAAGTTAGAATAGAGTAGACCATAAAGTAACTGTATTTACTTGCCTTTTTCCAGTTCTGACAAAATACTCAGCTCCTGGCTGTGAGAGGCCCTCACTCCTGAATCTGATATCCCAATTGTGATCTTGCTCTCCAGCTGTGATAGTATGTATTTGACTACACTGTCTCCTGCCTGCTTCAAGTCAACATGCTTCTCCCTGTTTATATTCCACATATCTTTAGAGCAGTGGTTTTCAATGGGATTGATTTTGTCACCCTTCCCCTCCAACAGGGCATTTGGCAATGTTTGGAGACATTTTTGATTGTCTTGACTGGGAGATTGGGTGGCTCCTGACTTCTAGAGAGCAGAGGTCTGGGATGCTGCTAAGCATCCTTTAATGCACAGGATGACCCCCACAGCAAAGAATTATTCAGTACAAAATGTCAGTAGTGCCAAAGTTGAGAAACCATGCTGAGAGTCTAAGTTTAAATATGGCCTTTACCTGAAAAATCATAGCCCTTTGGAATTTCAATATGATCTGCTAGAGTTTCTCAACACCTACCACCACTACCCATTCCCCTCCCCTCACCACCTCACAGCCACCATACACACCAAGCACCTGAGTGATGTGAGGTTTGTAGTGACAGTAGTTCATATCTATTAATTATAGTTTATTAACAATAGTTTCCTACAGGAATGACAGAGGAGGGTGTGGACAATGATGGCATATCTATAATTTAAAAAGAGCTCCCAGGTGACTTTGATAATGTCTCCTCCACCCAACAATTGAGTACCCTATCATTTAGAATGTCTGAAGACAGTGATTGTCAAAGTACTTATCCCTTCCACCCCCTTTTTTTCCCCTCTGGATGACTTACTACTTGTTTTGTTTTTCCCATGGTTGCTTTTGAAAGGTATAAAATGTTTTAAGTTAGGATTTCCTATTTAAAAGATAAAGTCTTACTATTGGCCAGAATAGGAGTTAAGTATTCATATATATATGAATCAGTCCTTTGGTATTACTTCAAGAACCTGGACAAATAATTCTTTCCTTTCTAAATATAGATAAACTCCAAAAGTGGTATTTTAAGCACTTCTTCATTGAGATTCCTTATCTCTGTTTATATGGAATAAACCATACCTTTCAATTTCTAAAATGTGGGCCTTTGTTCACGTAGCATTAGTATGAATATTCGTTCCTATAGTTCTTTTCTGCACTACCCAGACTCGAAGGAGTAAACCGCTGCATCCCACCCTACAACCGACTCGGCATCCGGAGATGACCTTCAGCAGAGGCTGCCGGGTGCGTCGCGTGAACTCAGCAGCTGCTCCCAGCCTGGCGGCCTCTGCTTTCTAGAGTCTGCCAACATTTCCCTTCTGGTCTTTAGTGTAGCAAGAAAGGAAGGGCTGATAGTGGTGATAGGAAAGAAAATCAGGGTGGGGTTGGGAGGCTCGAATTTCTCGGTCCTAGTTATTCCTAATCTCCGATGCGCATGGTAAATTTTCTTTCTGTTCCCACAACAATATAGTGCTGTATTTGGTTACTCACCTGCTATTTCCGGGGTTCATTCTTATATAATATAGTGGGTACCGATACCTTCAAATCTCTTAGAAGTAATCTTTCTAAAACATCCTTAAGGCATTGAGAAATGTCCTACTTCTCAAGCAAGGTTCATATTAATATACAAATTTGCTAATCATTGACAGCGTGTGTATTTTCCCCTTGTATCTGATCACTGAAAGAATAATAAAAATAACATTGGATCAAAATGTGATTTTAAAAAATCAGAGACCTCTGGTAATATATTGCAATGAAGACTGAAATATTTTGCAAAATTCTCTTCTGAGAGGTAAAGCAGTATCTCAATGTGTCTTTTCAAACATGATATGACCACCCGGCTGTAGTTTGAGCCCATCGGAGAGCAAGTGAGTGATTTCCATTGAGCAAGGAGGTCCTAAAATGCTACAATGTCCACTTTGCTTCTTTCCCCCCTTTTCATAATGAGTTACAATCCCTTGTGGTTTTTCTTGCATTGTATTTTAAATGTAGATGAATTGAATAATATGTTACATTCATGTTGTTAAGTGGAATTGAGATACAAATATCAAACTCTTCTGACTTAAGGCATTTGTTTTTATTTATTCTCAAGCATGACATCTGTTAGAAATGAAAAAAAAATAACATATGGATGGATTCTTTTTGTTTATCTAGATATTTTGGAATCAATATGTTCTGAAACATGTTGCAATCTACATGATGTTTTGATTGTCATTGCTTACATTTGGATCTCTGAATTGACTTACAGAGGATAAAAGGTAAAATTTTCAGTATGCAGGAAGTAGTATATGTAGTAATACTAAAAGATATGTAGCATGAAGTAAATTTCCATTTTCTAGAATTAAGACAACGTTAGACTAACTAGAAATACTGACTTGCATGTTTCTAATAGCATAAAAAAGGACTCTTTTAAAATTATCCCTGAAGCTAATATAAAATCTTCAAGTTCCTTTTGAATCACTAAAAAAAAAAAAAAAAAAGATTAAATTGCACCTTGTATAGTTTAGCATAACATGAATACTTTGTTGCATTCGACTTCTTTGAAAATTGGTAATCTACGTATGGTATAAAAATTGACACTCAGTTATCTATTATATTGAACCACACAGAATTGCCATTTTTCTAGGTAAAAATAATTGCATATTAGCAACTTCATGTGGATCAACCTAATTCAATTAATAATGATATTCTACCTTACTAGCCATTTTAAGGAAATGTTTTTATATTCTATTACTATAAGATGCTTATTATGTGCTAGAGTCATACTATTCTAAAGGATTATATGTGTCTTCTTATTTATTTACTATAATTGTTAGCACTGCGTCCATACATCTTCTAGCTTAATACACTTGAAGTATTTGAGGTAGAATCTTAAATGTTCACAGAGAAACGGCAACATGGAAAAACAGCCTACAGGGATAAATGTATAAATAGAGATCTAAGTGTTGCCAGAACGCTAGTAAGTTAAAATCTTATTTTATTTTTGTCGCAAACATTTGTTGTATCTGTACACACACATCATTATTATTTAATTTTAGGAGGCAAGGGTGGGACCCGAACTTGTTGAATTTTGGCACACAGCTATTTGCATTTATTTAGTTTTTTCTTTTCTGACTTCAGTTTTGAATCTGTGTGTAAACAGATACCTAGTTGACTCAGCTCAGTTCAACAAATATCTTTTGAGCATGTACTGATTTCCAAGCAATGTTCTGGGTGCTGGTGTTACACAAATAAATAAGACACACTCACAACTTTAGGGAATGTATAGTTTCATGGGAGAGATAGACACATGAACAAGCATCAATATAAAATGATAAGCAGTGCAGCTTTGTTATTAAGAGCACAGATTTTGTCCCAGAGTGTCTTAGTTTGAATCCTAACTCTGAATTTTACAAACTGTGGTGACTTTGGGCAAGTTGCCTAAATATTCTGTTCTCAGTTTTATCTGCACAGTGGAGTCATGATACTATTATATTTTGGGGTTGTTTTGTGGATTCAGTAAGTTAATATAGGTAAAGCACTCCATACCTGGCACAATGCCGTCATTCTTTAACTTAAATGATGATGGTGGTGATGATGATGATGATGATGATGATAGTATAGGAAAAGAGGATAATTGCTTTTGCCCAAATCTAAAGTCTTTCTGTAGGCGATTACATTTTCTGGTCTTACAGATTTTGCTGGAAAACCATAGGCATTTTAGCCTCTCTCTTCTGGATGCAAATCTTTAATACATCACTTTCTAGTCACGTGAGTCATAAGTTTCTTATCTGTAGGAATAGGGATAATACTAACACATTTTCATGGTTGATGAGAATTTAATGAGATAATGTTTGCAAAGGCAGTCAATAGATAGTAGCTATTAACATTTCTTAGATGAAAAACCAATTGAGTCAATAATATCCCCAAAGAAATATGATGCACCATAAAAATTGTGTGGTTACACAATTAAAATAATTATGACCTACTTTAGAAATATAATAGAATTCAGAAGTTGAATAATTCTAAACAATAAATTTCATTTTACATGTGGTTGCTACAAAATTCCCTTTTTATTTCCTTGTAGAGATAGCTTTTTCCTTATTTGCATAGTTCCATATAAAAATTCTTATAAACATGAGAGATTATTTTGTTTTTGCGTTATAGAATGGAAACTGTTCACACAAATTTGTAATATGATAGCGTTTATGCTAATTTTGCCATAAGTTTCATGGGTATGTTGGAAACTTGTTAATAATTGAAAAATTTTACTTCTTCAAGTTACAAATAAGTATTACAGTAAATACTTTCCAATCTTTATCTGACATGACATCTTACCAATACAGGCATCACAAAATAAATAATTTATGAAAAAATATTTATTTAAAGAGCTGTAATTTACCTTACATTTACCATATGCCATTCATCCAAGTAGCAATATAAAATATTCATTAGAGAAACTCATTAAAACAAACTTCTATACAATGAGGTGACGGGCCAACAAAAAACATCAATCATAGCAGGGCTTTAAGTTTTTATTAGTGCATATGTGCACACTAATATTTCAAAGTAGAAAATTATGAATATTTTTCTCTGGCTCTGGAATGACCATGCTGCTACAAAGACAAATTTGATAAGAACATGACAAAGACAGGAACTGGTTTTTCTTCATTTGTTTTCATTTTAGTCAAGAAGTCAGTGACAGTTCACTGAGATTTATTTTATTAATGATGAATCAACCTGATGTTATAATTAATGGGAAATCTATAGCTAATCTTAGAGGAAAAATAACTAGGCATATAATGATGTTTAAGCTTGGGATGGCTGAGCTCCATGCTGCTGTCTCTTGACTGCATCTCAGGCAGAGCAATCACTATGAACTTCAGTAACACCCTAATGCACTTTGAGACACCTGAGAGAATGCCATCCTCATTCATGCCTAAGGAGTAGTGTTTACAAAACACCAGCGTGGTTGGAAGTAAAGGAAAAAGAAAAGATTCACTCACACTTAGTAGCTGGGTAATTGTTGCATTGCCAGCTTTAAATTAAACAAAACAGAACACAAAAACAACTTTACAATTCCAAGGAAACTCCTAAATATGACCAGTATCAGAATTCAGGAAAAAGCACAAGCTCAAATCAATACATTTATGGGATTCACATATGCAGCATTGTACCTCATTAGATCTCCCTATTTAAACAAATTCAGCAATTCATTAGGAAGTTCTGTTAAATCTCTGCTTCACGTTCACTGCCTTTCTATTACACTGTTGATCTGTGATTAAATGTTCTAATAAAATTAACTGGCTTAGCTACAAACAGAACATCTGGAGCTATGTTTAATTTCATGTCAAACATATACAGGAAACACCTGTCTAGGTGAAGTAATTTTTTTTTTTAAATGACATTAATCCATCTGTTTTGGGAAATGGTGTCATGGTTGTCACATTAAAAGGTAATATCAACAAACACAGAAACCCTAAATTGCTTTGGAGCATAAGTCTTCTAAAATTAACAAAAAATTGCTTTTCCAAATGTTATTGTGTCAGTTTTATTTTGTGCTGAATAGTAAGAGGCCTTCTTCTTTTCAATTCTTTCCCTGTAAGACTACCAGATGTTAAGATAATCTCTGTATTTAAAAGATTAAAATCACTACTGTGATTCTTTATCTAAATATCAGTGCCAAAAATCAAACTAACACCCTCCACTGTTTACATGTATTTTTATGTATGCACAAATAAGCAAAAATAACTTTTTATGATGTCAGTGAACAAGTATATGCTTTTATAAGTAAAATATTCCCAACTGTATATATAATTAGCAGTCTCTTCTGAAATAAAGATATTAGTATACAATGTAAGTCTGATGGAGGAATTGGCTGAATATTATTTACAATGGCACCATATTTTTTTTCCCTTTTAATTCTGTTTCAGTCTTCGTAGCTTACTGGGCTCCAAAAAATGCTTTCTCTCAATCTTCCTTCCAATTTTTCTTTGTAAAAGAGGCATGGGCTGCCAAGACAGTAGTTTTTTTGTTTTTTTGTTTTTTTTAAATATATTTTTAATAACAGTTTAGTGATTTACTTATTTTGTGAAAGTCATACTGTTATCTCAGTTTAATAAATTAAGTAGCTGAAGAATGAAAAAGCAAGTGAATTGCCCAGTGTCATCTGACATATCTGTATATCTGGAATAAAGTCTTCAGATGGAGCAATTATTTTAAGGTGTGGGAACTTCTATAGGTAACTTTTGCACTGGAGAATATATTATGGCAGGATGTGCAAAATGCCTAGAAATACAGGAGTCCTTTTCAGTCTTTTACAGTGAAGTGCATCCAAAGGCAAAGTGTGAATTCTTGGTGGAGATGGGGAATGTTTGATGTGAAAGTGAGGAGAGAGCCAAAGGTACAAGCAATGTTGCCTGTCTTTATCTTGTGTATTCATAAGCATTAACTTGAATTTCTGATTCTACTCTTCAATATAGTTCTACATGTAAACTGTTGTTTCATTTAATTTTGGTTTTCTAAAAAAAGAAATCTTTCAATAAAATTAATGCTCTCAGCTGTCCTGCCTTTTACCTCCCTCTCTGTCCCACCCCATGCCCCCAGCTCCCAGCTCTACTCACTCACAACACTCATAGAGCAATTGAAGGACATTTTGAGAAACATTTTTAAAGACCATCATGTCATCCTAGAGTATTCTAGGAAAATTATCAATAACTTTTGATTTAAAAATTATGGTTAGCAGGATGAAATAATGAGGATTTGTTAACTATATGGGAAATAGCTTAACCGCAAATAACAATCTTAGAAAAATGTAAAACTTTATTTGAAACTGCTTATTTAACTCTTTGGTCAATAAAATGAATTGCCCCACTAGTTTTAATAGTTGTTGTTGGTAGATATTTCTATGCCACTAATTCTGTAATAGCAGAAAGGTATAACAGAGAGGCTACTGTTTTATTTGAATTGTAACAGAAGTAGTTAGAAAGTGTAGGAAAAGGGGGATTAAACACATTTCTTATTCTTGAGTGATTATGCAAATTGGGACAGACGAGGTAAAAATGTAGGGAGGGACGGTGTTTGCAATGTAGGAAAGATAATACAATTAAGTAAACTGTCTGGTTGTCAGTTGGCAAGTATTGATGGTAAACTCTTCTGTGGATCCTGTGTGCCAATGGGTGTCATGAAACTCTGGAATCCTGAGTTCCACCATTACACATTCAAGCTTGTACCAGGGATGGGAGGAAGACAGGGCAGATAGAGCCTTGGATCTTCTGCACATCCCTGCCCAGTGTTTCTATTAGAGCTGCTCTATCCCTTACTCCTTTTCTCTCTCTCACGCACACTCTCGTTTTCTCTCTGCATTTATTTATTAATTTGTTTGTTTATATTTACATTGGGTTTCTACAGGAACTGTTTATAGTAAGTGGTGTTTTGCTACTAAATTTTTGTTTTAACTATTGGTTTGCCTAAACATTTCTTTTTAATTGGGTATATAGGTTGCTTTCAATTCTCAATTGCAGCAACTCAAATGCTATAAAACATAATGCTTTTACTGATTACTTAATGACTTGGTGATGAAAGGAAACCTTTATTGAGTTTGAAATTAATGCCACCAAAGATAACCTTTAGATCTATTGGGATATAAAGAAAACAATTTTTAAAAATTCCAATTTTGTTTACTTGAATGAGAGGTTGGCACTGTTTCTGTAAAGAGTCAGATAATAAATATTTTCAGCTTTGTGGGCTATATAGACTCTGTCACAAGTATTCAACGTGGCCATTATAATAAGAAAGCAAGCATAAATAAACATCGCAGATGGGCATGGCTGTTGTCTTACTTTGTGCTAGGGATGAATGAAAAATATCTCACAATGGGTTGGCTTTCACAACAGGAATTTATTGTCTCGTGGTTTTGGAGGCTAGAAGTCCAAAATCAAGCTGTCGGCAAGGCCATGCTTTCTCCAGAGTCTGTAGCGTTCTGGTGATGGCAATCTTCTGTCATGTGGCAATCTCTTTCTCTCTCTCTGGTTTCTATGTCTTCTAGTATCTACTAACTGCATCCAATTTCCTTTGCTTTATAGCAATTCCAGGCATATGGATTAAAGCCTGCTCTGATTCAATTTGGCCTCACCTTAATTAACAATAAGATCTTCAAAGGTCCTATGAACAGATGAATTCACACCCACAGGAATGTGGATTAAGACTTGAACATGTCTTTTCTGGGGTACATAATTCAATTCCCAAAAGCTGTGTCCGGTGAAATTTTATTTATAAAAACAGGATTTGGCTGGCAGGTCATAATTTGCCAACCCTTGAATTAGACTATGGAAATCTGCTATAGAAACAGAAGGCATTTTCTAGATAAAAACATATGGAAACATTTCACTGTTGTCTTGACTATATGGACAGGATATTATTTTTTTACTGCTTTAATATTACTTCATAATTTTACACCTAAACCAAGTTGAGCATCCTTTCAAAGTATCTTGATATCCAAATCTAAGCTGTAGATCTAAAATAAATGCAGTTGTAGGATGAAATGTTGGAGTAATGCAAAAATAAACAAATATAAAGTATCATTTTATAAAATGAAAAACTGATGCAAAACAAAATCTGTGCAGGAAAAAATAAATGGAAGAGGAGATCAGCAAGATTTTAAGAATTGCAAAATGATTTGCTGGTTACAAAAGCAAAAACAGATTAATCACAATAAATATTGAATTTACTTCAATCATTACTTTTAATTCTAAGAAGAGATAAAGTAGTTAGGTAATTATATGAGCAAAACTGAACTTCATGTTGCAAATGATTATGGACGCATGAAGAATGATGGCAAATCCTAATTCTCTGGGTCTCATTTATCTGTCAAAGGTGGTGATAGTCTTGGTGGTAGCATGATGCCTCTTCTATTTCTGAATTTTCGTAAGTCAATTATGTTTTATAAATTCCAGTAGAGGGAAAATTAAAACAGAGTTTTCCAGAGTAACACAGGTAAATGTACTTGAAATTGAAATTGAAATAATTGAAAATTGATGTCTGAATGTTGTGATCTCTAAATTTGGGGGAAATCCTTTAATGTGCTGATATAGAGCCTTTTTTTTTTTTTTTTGGTGTCAATTGTATATCTCTCTTGCATCTACTACTCTGCAATACTAAGAGACTGGCAGCCAGTTCCAGACGCTCTGGAAGCTCTGCTTGGAACACCTTTCACCCCAGTCATGCATATACAGCCAGCTCATTCTGTAGGCCTTCTAATCTCATTGAAACCTTTCCTTCTTCCATAAGATTAATGTTGATTTGTCTCTCTTTTCTGAACCTTTTACACAAGTTTATTGTTAAACTTATTTTACATAGGAAGCAAACGAGCTGCTGAGAGGTTATATAATGAGCTCAGGGCTATATAGCCCAGTAAATAGAGGAGCTAGCATTTCAAGCCAGGTCTGCCTGCAAAGCTTATTGCTATTTCCACTCTCTTGTGAGGGACCCTGTGTGCCAAGGCACCTAGGTAGGTAGGAAAAAAGTCAAACTAATGGAGATCATGACTTCTTTTCTAATTATAAAAATAGTAAATGCTGGATGAAAATTTTTTGGAAATACAGAAAAGTTTAAAGAAGAAGAGAAACTATATATTTCTACCAACTATTTCCTTTGACTCTTTTTTCTATGCTAATTTTATATAATTGATTCCTTTTAATATATATGAGGAATACGATTTTGTATCTTGCTTTGGTTACCTATCATATAATAATACCCGTGTTATAAAATATTCCACATAAAATAATTTTCGGTAGCTGCATAATCATAACGTGATCAGAGGGATATAGCATAAATAAACAATTTTTGAGCACTATGGTTATCTACAGTTTTTTATTATTTAAGTAGTGTTGCATGAATATATACATATCTCATATTATTTTGGATTCTTTTCTTAAGATATATTCCTAAAATTGGAATTAATGAGTCAAAGGGTATTGTAGGGACCCCGGGCCCAGGCTCCCTCCCCTCCATAGTGATTTCAGGTAGCTTCCTACTTGACTGGGACAGACATTAAGTCATCAGATCTCCCCTGGAGAGGAATAAATGGATTGTTAACAATGCATTGAAACTCACCCCCCCTGATCACTGATGATAACAAGTCTGCACACCCTTCTGTCACAAGACCCTGCCTGGGTTCTCACACCCCCACCCCCACCCTCCTTGTCCTAACCCTTGTAAACCACCCCTTGGCATCCCCTGCTTTTGTGGAGCGCTAATTTCCATCTTTGCCAGCCCAGCACTGCTGTGGAACAAGCCATCTCCTGTAAGTCAGTCCTACGAAACTCATGTCTAACTTCATGCCTGATGTGTTCTTGGTCCTAGAGCTAAGATGGGTTGTGACAGGTATTAACATTTTTATGGCTCTTGATAGAAACTGAGAACCTTTATATTTGAGGAAATGCATGCATAGTACAGTGCCTGGTGCACTATAAGCACTCAAAAAATAATACTTATATTTTCAAATCACTTTCCAGAAAGTTAATAAAAATTTCACTTTCATCCATAGTATATGAACAGTCATCTCACAATAAACTGACTAGTATTGACTATTAACAATTAAAATGCTTTATTTAATTGGTAGGTGAAAAATACTTCCATTATTTTACTTTTGATGTTTTATAGACCAGAAATTATATCAAATCAAAATTTTTAAAATATATTTCTTTCTGGTGATCATTTACCCACTCTGACTAGAGAAGAAAATGATGTTTGAAACTTCCTAATCCAGTCTTACAATTTTCTTTTAAAAACACTTATCTTCTCTTCCTATAGATTTACTCCTAATTGGAATATTCTGAAATTCATTGCTTAGCATTCTTGGATGTTAATAAAGTGTTTAGTAACTTTGAAAAATCTTTATACATTTAACCTTCTTTTGTAATTTAAAGACAAAATTGGCTGCACATGTTTTTTATTATTATTTGAATTGCACACGTAGTTCACAAAAGTTGATTTGACTGTCTGATAATAGCAGATGACCTAGAACAATAATATTCAAAATTATCCTCTGAAATTAACTCTGGAATTTTCATTTCAATTTGCCATGGTTAAATCTGAGAAATCATCAATATTCAGCAGTTAATTATAAAAAATAGCCCTGTGTTCCCTGATTAACAATTTATTCGAATTTGCATATGGCTAAGGTATTATCTATATTTATTGTTCTTTTATTTTTTCAAATGCATTTTTCTCTCTAGAGTTTGATGTTTGTAACATTTCTCTAGATCAAGGCAGCAGCCATCGAAAAAGAACTATAGTCTGACTGGTTCTCTAAGGTACAGAGGTTACCCTCCTGCAGACTTAATAATTCTACATTCAATACGTGGCCAGTTTACCCCCCAAATAACTGATTCTGAGGCTTTATTTATATTATACAGTTTTTTACATTTGGATTTATAAATTTATACCCCAACAAATTTGATCCCCTGGTAATCCATGGCATATTTTGATCGTAACTGTGTAATAAAGTCCTTTTTTTTATGTGAGAGGAAAAAAGATCTGCTGTCTAATACAAACAACATTATCTCTAAAACTGTGATACATCATCATACATGCAAAACCAAAGCCACAGTAGGCTAGACTGGCAGATTAGATGAGCCACTTCAATTTTCCATCAATCAAATTATAGTTTATTGTTCAGCTGAACTACCTCAGGCAACACAAATCTAAAAAACTGTCATTTTGGAAACATTACATTTTTTTTCTTGTCACATTATAACCCAAGCTGTAGTCATAAAAAAAGAATGTCATACCATTACTGACTCATAATATTCCTTAATTTAAGAACAGCTAATTCAACTGTAGATTGGGCTCAGTGCCTACGTTTACAGATAAGAGCAGTGTTAGATTATGTCGTCCAATAATACTGCTACTTTCTTTCCAAAATAAGGGTGATTTTTAAAATATTCAATTAAATACACAATGGTTGCATAAAATGGTAGTTTAATGAGCAAATTAGAAAAGTTACAATTTTGTATCTATCCAATATTTCAATTATTTTGTTTGTATACAAAATGTATTGTGCAAAATTTAACTACAGATTTGATCTCTGAAAACAGAATTATGACTTATTTTTAATTTTATTTTTTTCAGCAGAGAAAAAGTGTTTCATCAGTCCTATTAAAAATTTAATAAAAACAAACAATGATAAAACTCTAACCCCCAGACCATTAAAAATCTGATTACATTCTTTCACCCACAAGTGTATCAATACATTTTCTGACATTTATTCTGTGAAGTTTCTCAGGTTGAGGAATTATCATAGAAGCTGCTGCATTTTAAAAGCTTTTTGCTCAGTTCATCTCAGATGTATGTAACAAGCTGATGACATTTCTATAGCTAGAAATATATAGTTGAATGCGTTTAACAGTGATGATTGCTTTTCTTTGTAGTGTAGGTATTACAATTTGGAAAGAGGAGGTGAAATGACAAAAATAAATTTTATTCTCAAAATACAATTTCTTCAAAATTGAATGAGATATTATATGTGCAAGAATGAACCTTGTTAATACCATGGTGGTTTCCAGTTGCTGTAGAACCATATTTGTACTTAAAATGTGTTCATGATTACTTGATGAAGGCATAAACCTGTTCAAGAAATAACACTCATAAATAATACATGCTAAAGCCCAAAGATAATAAGAATATACCTTCCTCTACAAATGTATGTCATTGCTACATTTCATGAAAGGCCACTTAATTGACTACCTGATAAAGGAGTAAACCTGCTAAAAGAATAGATTTACTGTTCACTGAGGCAATGCATTTAAGAGGTCTCCACTGAATAAAAATCTAGTTCCATTGGTTGAGCTAAGATATGTTCTTGAACGCGTTGGGACTTATTAACTGAATTTTTATGTGCCTTTTATGCATCATTTACTTTTGAAAAAATCAGGAATTTTCATGATCACATTACTTGTGCACCAAAGTCATGTAAAATTCCTGTGGTTGGTACCACAAAATCCACTCTAAGGAAGGACCTCACTCTCCTTTTAACACCTCTGGAGTTTAGGAGAGAAAAAAAGGAAGTGGAATATCACCAAAGGAGGTGTATATGGCTCCACAGAATGCTGTGGGTTTTCCTTGAAAAAGTCATTTGAAGGCCTTACACTAACCCCTCTGTAGAATTTATTTTACTGGCTTGGAAGGAAAAAAAAAAAAAAAGTATTCCTGAATCATGTTTTGCAAATACGACGATGATAATAATAACACCTAACATTTATTGAGAACTTACTATTTGCCTAAGCAAATGTGTAACATTTGGTTATTTGTACCACTTTTGTGCAAATATGTCTATGTTTGGCATGACCATAAACATCTTTATTCTGTTTTATTTAGCCAAGGTTTGAATTTGCCTGCTCTGAAATTTATTCCTCGTGATAGAAGTACAAAATCTATTGGCAATAAAGCTCTATCTTTGGCTCAGCTTTGCTATAAAAGCCAGAGCATTTCTCAACACTGTATAATTAAATGCAAATGCTAGGTTATAAGTATATTATGGGTGTGACTAAAAGAGACCAAGGAAAGGAAATTCTTTGTCAAATCTGCATATACCTTGTTGTTTCTAGATTTCCTGCGGTTTCTCCTCTCAACTTTTTAAAACTGTCTTTGATCCAGAGTCTAACTTTATTCTTCAAGACTTTACTAAAGTTTAATTGGATATGAAAGTTTTCAGTCTCCCTTCTGCAGACCTCTGGACGATAAGTACAAACTACTTGTGGTAGATTTGATTATGTACCCCAACTTAATTGTAATTTGTATCCATGTGGGTATGAACCTATTGCAAATAGTACCTTTTCAAGATGTTTATTTTAGTCAAGCTAGGCCCAACTGAATGAGGGTGGGCCTTAAGCCAGATTACTGGCTTCCTGAATAAGCAGAAGAAATTCAGACGTAGGAAAGAAAGTCACAGTGAGGAGTGAGAAGCAGGAAGTTAGCGGGAACCGGAAGAGAAAGGAAAGGACAAGGCCACCTGCATCACCATATCATGAGTAGCGGCAGCTAGCATCAGAACTTCGCAGGCTTTGGGGAGAAAGCATCCTCTTGCTGACACTTCAATTTTGGACTTCTAGCCTCAAGACTGTAAGTTAAAAAATTCTGTTATTTAACCCATTGTGTGATATTTGTGATAGCAGGTCAGGAAAATGTAGACAGTACTCTTCTGTTGATACATTGTGATGTTCTCCTCAGTTCTCCTGCTTGTGTTTTTTCATTTAGGGACACACAAAGGGTTGAAGGTGCCAACGATGCCCTAAATAGCTTACTTTTAAATAACATTCATGACATGTTAGACCCCTCCTTTGATGACCCCTCTGTACCTCTTTGCCTTCCTTACCACCCTTCCTCCCTCTTTCTCTGGTAGCCTTTTTACTACTAAAATAGTAGCAATAGTGGCACCAGAAGTCATATTTACCATAAAAAACATAAAGTGATTGAGATTTTAAAAACAAACAGTCCTGGTTAGTCTTTTTTTTTTTCCATGAAAGGCAATTTAAAAACTACTTTGAACGAAGTTATGTGAAATGTTCAGTACCACATAGAGCAGTTTTAGGCCATTCTTTGGCTGCCTCATTTCTCCTGAACTTGAGAAGAAGGTTTCCTAAAGGCCCTGGACTCTCATCAGAAGCATTTGTAGTGTTAGTCTGATTCAAATGTTTAGCTGCTCTTAGAATGCTAGATTTCCGAAGCTGGTTCCAAGGTCTCCTTTTCTGAATGAGCACATCTGAGATCCAGAGGCGTGGATTGACTTGTCCCATGTCAAGCAGCCTTGGAGTGATAGACAGTGAAGCTCAGTCCTCTCACCTTCAGTCTAGGGCTTATTTGTGTATCCTGGTGTTTGTAAATATTGGCCATTATTCTGGGGCTGGTCCATGATGGTATATGCATTAATCCACAGCTAAATGAAAAAAAAATTCTAGAAGGTAAATTTTTCATAGAGCTGACTATTCCATTTAAAGGACTGTCCCTATGCTTTGGGATGGTAATGTCAGTTTTGGGGTGAAAAGG
The DNA here is from genome assembly GCF_015220235.1 of Choloepus didactylus. Lineage (NCBI taxonomy): Eukaryota > Metazoa > Chordata > Mammalia > Pilosa > Megalonychidae > Choloepus > Choloepus didactylus. The sequence goes on along the minus strand of NC_051320.1, from coordinate 32,688,475 downwards.
TGGTGAAAGTAGTTTATAGCTGTTTTGCCTTTGTTTTTTTTTAAATGTCTTTTTTTTTTTTTTTTTTTTTTTTTGCATGATTAAAATATTGGTAACTCTGGTGGGATTTATCTATTTATTTGAAATCTCACTACTCCATGAAATCTGAGTCTGGGAAGCACTGCAGTAGACAGTCTCCCCTTCCCTTCCCAGATGTAGCACTTCTGTAAATCCCTTTCTCGTTTAGTTTCCTTCTTGGCAGATATGTCCTATGATTTTTGGCCACAAAAACCTCCATGGAAGGGAAGTTGGCAGGCCTGGAGATTATACCCAGCTCTGCTACATTTATCAAGCTTCCCTGGATTTGTTTTCTAACTATAAAAATGAAGGGGTTGGTCAAGTTAAATTTTTTTTTTTTTTTTTTTTTTTTAGCACTCTCTCTCTCTCTCTCTCTCTGTCTCTCTCTCTCTGGGTATGTGATTAGTCGCTTAAAAGTTCTGTTTGTGAGGCATTGCATATAAGGTAATATTTCATCAATTAGGATTAAAGAGGCCTGGTATAAAGAAGTGGAGATGGGGGAGAAGTAAAAAAATAGAAGAAATTATTTTATTTCCCACAAAGAGGGAAAATCCTGACACGTAATATATAGAACATTAAATTGTTTGATCTATTTATTGAAATACTCATGACTCTCTTTGGTCCACGCTTTATTCATTTTTTGGTTCTTAGGCTGTCTGGCATTTATTTACATACACTAAACCTGAATTGATGCACATTTCAAATTTCCCTGAATGTATTTCCATCTATGTATATGTTGTTTTACTAGAAGGAACACTGGAATCTGGAGCTAGCAGTTGAGTACAGAATTCAGCTCTGTTATTTAATTATTAGGTGGCTCTAACTTCTGTACCTACCTGGAGATAATTGCCTTCCTTCATGGAGACTCTAACAGTTAATAATGAAGTTATCAATAAGAATAAATGTAAACTATAAAGATCTATGTGAATATCAGGTATTGATATTATACTATGATCTATATTTCACACATGATGGATTGATGTCATATATATAGGTATATCAGTGTATTCCACAATTTTATGTAACATCTATGTCCTTGGATTTTTACCTTTCTTATGTATTTATTCATTTATTTGTCTATCTATCTATTTATAATTTGAAGAGTCCTTGATATGCAGCTACTGTAGGATTTTATCTAAGTATTTCTTATCTTTTGGCTTTCTCTCCTAGGCTGAGGAGTCACTGAATACTCCTAACTCATATAAACTATTTTACTCTACCTCTTTGCCTACAAGTCAATGTCCAACTTATTTATTTGTTTGTTGTTTTATTTATTTATTTATATTTTATCAAGCTGTGTCAAATCTTCCCTAAGCTGACTGCAAAATGTTTTTCCATTCCTGTTCCTTGCCCTTTATATTTCAGACTCACTTACAAATCTTTACCCTTCTGAACACAGTATTATATGCTGAATTTCTACCTACCCTTCTCTCTGAAGAACTACCCATTCTAGTTGAATACTTCTGCTTCCCAACTCTCCTAGGCAGCAGTGATCTCTCCTCTTTGAACCCTTTGCAAGCCCTTTCCCCATAACTTTATGTTGCAAAGCGTATGTGTTATAGTATAATTTTTAATAGTATTATTATTTATAAGCTAGGAATTGTGTCTTATGAGTCGCTTTGTCTCCCAGTGCCTATTAGAGTACCTTGCAAATGGCAGACACTTAGTAAATATTTGTGAGTAAATTAGTACAATACTATGAATGCAAGTGTTGATATTTGTCACTTAGTCTTTGTTTAGTAAACTTCAATTAAGATATGGTCAGGGTTTTTTGTTTGTTTGTTTTTCGATTTTTTCCCCCAGTCAACAAAATTGCTAAATTCTGAGCAGTCATTTGCATTTGATCTTATTTCATTGTTAAATCACTGAAATATGACACTAGTTGTTTAAGATGGATCTTAATTACTCAGCTGGATCAATTAAACAACAATCCAGTTGATTGCATGGTGAGCCCTTTTCAATAAGTTGATTTATGCACTTAAAGAGACCATTTTAGCATCTCCTAAGGCTTCCTCTTCATTATTAGGTATAGTTGTAGTTAAATATATTCTCTCATTTTTACACTAGTAATTGCTAAGAAAAGATGAAAAGAAGATGATGGAGAAAAGCTTTGCTTAAAAAAATCCAAGAATATCCAGATTTCAAAAGAATAAGCATACCTTTTTAAATTAAGAAGGTTGAAATTAATTTTAGAAAAAAAATATCTTGCTGACCAATAAGCTTTTATCATGTAAATGAACTAGGTTGTCAAGGAATACAGTCATTAAGAAGTGGAAGAGAGAATGGCAATACAGATAGTTACAGCAGTAGAGCCATAATTCACAATAATTCATAACACTCTTATCCAGTGAGCTTAATTTGGCTTTATAAACAACTGTAATTTTAAACTTGTCATTTTATGAAATGGATTGGGAATGTACTTGGATAGTGATTTCCAGATATTTAAATATTTGTTCCAGCTCAGTTTCCTTTTAAGTCATCAACTGCTCGATACTAATAGTTGCAACCTAGATTGGAGGCCAAGTCAGAAAGGAAATCATATTTTTGACCTAATTCATTCTTTCACAGTTTTTAACTGCCTGGCCTCTGCCTGCTATCTGGAGGTGTGTATGTATATTGGAGTGTGGGTGGGGAGAGAGGACGATTAAAGAATTCTGATCTGGGCCTCTAACAGTTTCCAAATTTAAAAGGCAATGCTTTTAATACGGTTGTTTATTCAACCTTTCTAAAATACTTCAGATCCTTTATAGGCTGTGGTTGAACAATTATTTTTTTATTTCCCTTTAAAGCAACACCTCTATCATAGTTCAGATTTCCTGACAAAAAGATTGAGATTAGTGTGCAGGATGTTTATTGAAAAGTGCCCTGGCGACCAACCCCTGTGGGGGCATGATGGAAGTAGAATTGCATGGAGAAGGAAGTTACATTGTAATACAGTTGCCACAGAGGCCACATTTGACCACATAAGGAGTTTGGATCTGAGATGGTCCTTCAGAGAAGTCCCAGATTGGGGAGGGGAGCCAGACCTTTGACCCCATATGGACTAGTCATTAGATGTGGATTTCTCCCACCTTCCCCATCCTCCAGAGGCAGCTCCCTTTGGTCTAGGGCAGTTTCTGGGGAGAGACTCACTATAAAGCCATAGACAGGCTACACGCCCAGCATCTAGGGAAGTAAGTGTCTTGGTCCTGAAGGAGAGATCTGGTTTCTGCACAACAGGATCTACTGCAGGCTGCAATTTGAGTGTCATCCTTGAAGCCATAATTAGTTGGGGTCAGTAAGAGTAATAAGTAGTTACAATTCTGGCTAATCTGTATTAGTTTTTCCAACTCTAGCATATCCAGTTTGTCCTACCTCTTCATTACATGATGGCATTCTTGAAGGCTGAGTTGGGTCTGTTGTTTCCTCTGAATCTTCCCCATGATGGAAGATGAACAGTAGAGTGACTATCTATGCATATATGTATGTGAGTGTGTGTGTATGTGAGTGTGTATGTGTGTGTGTGTGTGTATGTGGTAGTATATGGTAGGGGGCAGTTTTAGCCTACCTTTCCCTGGGACCCACAAACACAATCCCCTAGTAGATATGGGGATTGCTGGTACATTCCTTCCCCAGTTGTTCTGAGCATATGTAGACATCCACTGGAGGCAGTCTGACTCTGGAGGGAATATTTTATGACATTCAGCTCATAACTCTATGGTATATCTGTCCCTGGCAGAGACGGGAGTGGGGTTCCGCCACTGTGGCTGCACATGGACACAAGAGAGGGGTACTGTGCATAGAACATCTCCCTGTCCCGGCTACAGATTGAAACCTCTGGCTAAGCGGAACTGATGCCCACTAGTGAAGCTGACCTTGCTGTGTCTCCTCTGTATGTGAGTAAAATGTCTTTCCTCCAGATATTGTGTGAGTTGTGCTTTGCTGGCAACCCCAACACCTGTATTGGAGAGGGTTGATATCTCTTTAGGTGTCTCTCCTTCTGACAATATATATATATTTAAATAACTAACTTACCAATGAAAGGCCATACCTTCAGAAGACATGAAAAACTACTTGGGGAATATCCTTAGTACCCTTCAGCCTAAGCCATGTTTGTCCACACCATTCTTTTTCTTCCTTCTTTAACCTCTATCTAAGTCTCCATCCTTCCTTCAGTAGTATGTAATGAATTTCCTCCTCAGAAAATGGATTAATATTTGATGAGTATGGTAGACAGAATAATGGCCCCTCAAAGATGTTCACAGTCAAATTCCTGGAACCTGTGACTATGTTACTTTACAACGTGAGAAGGACTGCCCTGTGATTAATTAAGTTAAGGATCTTGAGATTATCTGATATTATCTCGGTTTTCTCAGTGTAATCACAAGAGTCCTTAAAAGATGGAGAAGGGAGGCAGAAGGTCATAGTCAGAGAGATTTGAAGATTCTACTTTGATCAGGAAGGTGCCATGAGCCAAGGAAGTAAGTATCTTGGTCCTGAAGGAGACATCTGGTTCCTGCCCCACAGGATCTGCTGCAGACTCCAATTTACAGGAAGGAGCCACAAGCCAAGGAATGCACGCAGCCTTAAAGGGGGAGAATGGCAAGGAAATGGATTCTCCCCTAGAGGCTCCAGAGAGGGATGCAGCCCTGCAAACATCTTGATTGAGACTGATTTTGAACTTTCAGTGTCCAGAACTGTAGGATAATAAATCTGCATTATTTTCAACTGCTAAGTTTGTGGCAATTAGTTACAGCAGTAATAGGAAATGAATATAATGAGTGTTGTCTATTTGAAAGTATATACTGGATGTTTCTGTGCTTCTGTAATCATGTAACTGTACCTGTAATTTCTAGTAATTTTTTCAGTGTCTAAATAAGGAAGAAGACTGATTGGTCAATGTATCTATAAGAAATAATAGCATAGATGGAAATATGGAAGACCAGAGGCTACTTACCCAGTTTAACAGATAACCTGGGATTGTTGTATTTGCTGTTTTTAAAATTTGAACCAAAATTTAAAAATCATGAGATTTCACATCTAAATCCAGATTTCCAGCTTTCCTTTAAAAAGTGAAAGGGAGCATGGGTTCTAGATTTCCAGGTTAACCTCCTTTAAGAGCTGAGTGGTAGCCATGCTTGTGAGACAAACATGACCTCTCTAGAAGATCACACTCTCTACCCCTCACCCAGGCATGTGCTTGGACCACTGAACTTAGCCTGGCCTAATGAAGTTTTTTGATTCTTCTTTTAGTTCATTAGTTGATAGAGTTATATGAAGTGCCAGGTTTACTTAGCATTGTTAAGTTTTAAACATCATAAATCAAGTATGGAAACTTGTTTTATGTTAATTCCTGATAATACGTACTCTTAATTCTTAGTTCTAGTTATATACTTCCTAGTTAAAGTGGGACACCATTTTCTTATTCCTTATAATGGATTCTTCCTTTTAGTTTAGATGGTGTACAGTTTATCCATAACATAGTTATTTTTTAATAGACTTTTTTTAGAGCAGTTTTACATTTACAGAAAAATCATGCAGAAAGTACATGGAGATTACCCCCCCCCCCCACACACACACATACACAGAGTTTCTCCTATTATTAACATCTTGCCTTAATGTGGTACATTTATTATGGTCAATGAGTCAATATTGATTTATTATTATTAACTAAAATCCATAGTTTAGAACAGAGTTCACTCTTTGTGTTGTATAGTCCTGTGGGTTTTGACAAATGCATAGGGTCATATATCTGCCATTACAGTTTCATAAAGAATAATTTCACAGTCCTAAAAGTTATTTTGTTGAAGAAATGCCAAATTAAATTTTTGACATTCTAACTGCTCCTCATCACTCCTCTTCATTGCCCATTCTCCCACACCCTCTAAAAATCTTCAAACAGTGCAACCAGCATCACATTCACTGAGTATCTTAGGATCTGTTTGTCTACAGTAGTAAAGGCCATAAGAGCTGATGCGCAGGCACCATCCCGAATATGACATTAATGCTGTATTTCATTGTTAGTTTGAGGAAGGATGTCTAAAAATATCCACTAGGTCTCTTGGATAGTACATTGCCCTCTGCCCCTAGAGTGACTCATTCAAGAATAAAGTGGCACATCAGTGTGGTATTGATTCAGATGTTATTCAGCAAAGGTAGCTGGACTTGATTTGTGATACAAAATGCTTAATAAGGAATTAGGCAAAATGGCTTTCCAAATGGAAACTAAGACTATTTTATTTATTACTAAGAACATTAACCTAAGATATCGCACACAATGCAAATGTAAATTCCAAAATATTGTAATAGTACCATAATATTTTTAATCAAAAATAAAAGAAATGATTAAGATACAGGAGTAGAAAATTTTATTTGGCATAGTGCATGTTGGTTTCCTCTAGAACCTTAACAGGAAATCTAACGGCAATCGAGGAAGTTTTAAGTCTCTTAAATAAAATGACAATGAGCTATATGGGCATTTGAGTTTCTACCTCTGTCAAGTTTCTGTTCTTTCTTCTAAGATTGAGTTGGACTATAGGAAAACAAAATGAATAGGAGAGAAACTCTCGAATTGAAATCCGGTCCACAGGAAACATGTGGTCTTGCTTAGGGCCACAGGTGCCTCTTGGGTACAGGAGGGTAACAGTCTGTTTTTTTCCAAGTTAGGCCCTGTCTGGATCTAGATGTGTCCTTAGCATCAAGAAGCCCAATGTGGTGCCTGGAATTGGGGGATGGGATGGGGAGGGGTGTTGAAGATAGAATTTGCTATAAATTTTTGAGCAACAAATTCACCAAGAATTTTTTCTGAAGACCTTCATGACTGTCTGATTTTGACAGGCAGCCTGGTATAGTTAAGAGCATTGGTTCTGGAGTCAGCTGCGTGGATTCAAATTCCAGATCCATGACTTATTAACTGTGTGCCCTTGATCAAGTTGCTTAATCTCTCTGTAACTCAATTTCCTCATCTGCAAATGGGGGTAATAATGCCTTCCTCACCGCTGAGGTATTAAATTACTTGATGGAATATTTAGAACAGTACCTGCTATGTAGCAAATATTTGCACAGTATCTATTAGTGTTACTTACAAGATTTTAATATAAATTATTATCAGTCTTACTCCTTTAATACCTGTGTCCTTCCTTGATATTAACCACCTCCCCAAACATCTGGCCACCAACTCTAGGTCTGAATTTACTACTGAACATGGTGGTTTCCTCACCTACCTTTCTAGGAACCTTTCAGTCTAAAGAAAATAAGCCAGTGGTGAGTTGAAGATTAGGAAGAATTCATGACAGCCAGGGGCAGGGTTGATGGACACAAAAGCAGGAGACTAAGTGTTGTTGGGATGAAGCCGATCACTGTTTGCAGGTGCTACACTTTTGTGAGTAGTTTGGTTACTGAAAGCTCAGTCTGACTTTCCAGCTAATCTTATACAGTATGAAAGAATAATTTTTAAGATACAGCTAAAAGGCAATTCATAGCAAAAATGATAACCTGGCTATTTACACACATATGTGTTTGCATGTATGTGCACATGTGTATATACACACAAGCATGCACATATGTATTTTCGATACACTAATGTATTAGTTGAGATGAATATACAATTTGTCCTGTTTTTCAGAGAGCAGAAAGGAGAGTTATAATAATACACCATGCTATACTACAAATTAGAAAGTATAAGAATTTCCCCACAAATTTCTTCCTATAAAGTTTTAAAAATCCCTACAAAGCATATTGTTAACTTGGGTCAAATAAATTTAGAGTTTCACATAAATAGAAGCTGTAATTATTCTAGATATGCTTATGCCCATAATGACATTTTAAAACTTCTCTTTTTATAATTCCTGTTTCTGAAAATTTCCCACAAAAAAGTAACGAATCTATAACTTAGATTAACCACATACCGCATGATCTACCACTGTCTTTTCTTTAATCTAGTGACCAGTTTCCAGGATCTTCTAACATGACTCTGCCAGGCTGTTGGCAATAGGGAGACTTTTTAATTAGTCAATTAAGTTATTTTGTGGTTTATAAAAATATGTCGAGTCAGGAGTTGGTTTATGTGGCAACACATCTGGGTTTTGTGTACTCTGGATTGGTGTTTCTGTGAGCAGAGATTCTTTCTGTATTTTTGAGATATAAAAAATATAGCAGAAGGGAGAAGAAAAATTTATGCATTCTCTTGGCCTCAAAACGTTCCAAGTCCACCCAGTAGTGTATAGAGTTAGTTAAGATGACAGAATTTCATTTCTTCTTTTGTTTCTTGGGCATATAATAACTGAATTTCAAATGACAATTTTCAAAAAATATCTACTTTTAGTACACTGTTGTATGTATGTATCATGTAACTGAGATAATATAATAGAAAGTATCATTTTTTTCCTCTTTAAAAATAGGTGACTTGAGGCAAAGGAAGTAATTTATAAATATGAGTTTGGGTTCCGCATATTTCCTGGCTTAAGAACTTGGAACAAGAATTTATCTTTTAAGTGTTTGTTGTATAATCTTCTAGATCTGGAGATTTTTACCTTTGATGATGAGTCCCACCTTTATTTTACATAATATGCTCATAATGCTCTATTACAGAAGAATTGTGCACAAAAATCTCACTGTCATTGCCATTATTACCACAACAAATCTGAAAATTGTTACTTTTACTTATTTTTCTAAGAATGTATGTAGTTCTTCCTGACACCTATGGATTCTTTTTAAAGAAAACAAACAGCTTTTATACTTTCATCCATGGTGCCATATTCCCTTTATGGAAGCTATAGGATTGTACTGTATAATTGGTAGACAAAAATCATTTTTAAGTCAGACATTAAGAAAGAACAAGGCTCCACCCCGATCAAGATGACAGATGAGACACTTCAGTCCCCCCACAGAAGCTTTGAACAACCAGCAAGAACTGGTAGAAACATTTTTCTAAAAGCTCCAAAAAAATATTTAAAATATTGCAGTAATATGGGGAGGGCTGAATCAAGAAAAAGGGCACTTAAAAGCAGTATGATCTCATGGGGCCACTCTCAACCTGTCCCCTGCTCGGCAGGAGCCGGCCCATGCTACCACTGCAGTTCCCGGGTCCTCATTCTGGAGGTAACAGAGTAATCCCCATGCATATACTGGAACCTGTGGGACACCATCAAGCCCAGTCCCTCTGGGGGTGGCTTGAGGTACTAGCCTTCACAGAACTTGCTCTGCATGTGGAAGGTGGCTGACCAAGTTCTCCCACAAAATGCTGTGGGAGAGCAGTCAAGTGGAGCTGCTTGGGGCAAAGGATTGCCGGTTGTAGGACATACAGTATAGTGCCTGGGACCAGGGGAAAACTGTTTCCTAAGGAAGAGGGGACACCCGTGTTGTTTAAATGGGAGAATTCCTAGGGTCACGTGCATGCCTAAGACAAGACACCTGTGCCAAAAGTATCAGGGAGACCCCTAACCTTTTCCCGAAATTATTCTCCAATGTCATAGTATAGATAAGACTTGAAGGAGAGTACTGTACAGGTTACTCTGTAAAGACTGAAGAAGTTTTCCTTTTTACCTTCTTCTTATTTGTTGGCTCCTGGCATTCAAGGGAAACAGTGTCATATAGAAGCTGGATAAAAACTTATGAACAGATTCTTCAGAGTCTAAATTTCAGTGATAATACACTAAAATATCAAAATGTCCAAGTTTCAACAAAAATTACAAAACATACAAAGAAACAGGAAGCAATGACCCAAGGAAAGGAAAAGATTAAAGCATTAGAAACCATTGATGAGGAGGAGCAGACCTGGATGTTCCAGACAAAGACTTTTAAAAAATTCTCTTAAATATGGTCAAAGAGCTGAAGGGAAACATGAGTGAAGAACTACAGGAAATCAGGAAAATGATAGATGAATACAAAGAGAATATCAGTGTTAGATGGAAATTATGAAAAGGAACCAGACAGAGCTGATGACCACAGTAACAGAGATGAAAAATTCTCTAGAGAGGTTCAACAGCAGATTGGAGCAGGCAAAAGAAAAAAAAAAAAAATTGGTGTTCTTGAAGATAAGACAAGTGAGATAATCCAGTCTGAGAAGCAGAAAGAAGAATGAAGAAAAATGAACACCTGTGGGACACCATTAAGTATACCAGTATGTACATAGTAGGAGTCCCAGAAGGAGAAGAAAGGGAGAAAGGTACAGAGAGAATATTCAAAGAAATAATGGCTGAATGCTTCTCAAATTTAACAAGACATGAATATCTACATCCAGGGTGTTCAATGATCTCCCAACAGGATAAATCTAAATAGAACCACTCCATAGCATATTCTATTCAAAATGTCAGATGCCAAAGATAAAGAGAGAATTCTGAAAGCTAGAAGAAAGAAGCAATGTGTCATATACAGAGGAGCCTCAAAGAGATGAAGTGCCAATCTCTCATTGGAAACTACAAAGGGAAGAAGGCAGTGGAAAGACATAGTTAATGTGCTGAAAGCAAAAGTTGCCATCCAAGAATTCAGAAACTGGCCAAGTTGTCTTTCAAAAATGAGGGAGAAATTAGGACATACCCAGATAAAGAAAGCCTGAGGGAATTACTCAGTACTAAGTTGGTCCTACAAGAAATACTAAAGGGAGTTCTGCAGATTGAAAAGAAAGGACACTGGAGAATCAACTGAGACCACATGAAGAAGTAAAGATCTCTGGTAAAGTAATGACATGGGTAAATATAAATAGAAGTGCAATTGTATTTTTGATTTGTAACTCCATTTTTTACTTCCTACAGGATCTAATGGGCAAATGCAAAAAAAAAATTGTAATGAAAAATCAATGGCTTTGGGCTTATAATGTATAAATATGTAATTTGTGACAAGAACTGCATAAAGATAGGGGGAGCAAGGGGTAAAGAGCATAGTTTAGATGTAAATTTAAGCCCCATGGTAACCACAAATAAAATATTAGAAAATATGCAAACTCATAGAGACAGAAAGTAGACGGACAGGATTGGGGGTCAGGAACATTGGGTAGTTAATGCAAAATGAGTGAAAGTTTTCTGTTGGGAGTAAAGTGAAAGTTATAGTAGTGGATGGTGGTGAGGGCACTGCAACATTGTGAATGTGATCAGTCCCATTGAAAGGTATGCTTGGGAGGCATTGGGATAGGAAGATTTATGTTTGTATATGTTTCCACAGTTGAAAAGAAAGAAAGAAGAACTAAAGAGATAATGACAATTAAATACAATATGTGCTACTGGAAGGAACTTCATACTGGAGAAGAAAAAGCTCAAAAAGACATTAGTGCTACATAAGAAAAAAATGGTGTTCTGGTTTGCTAATGCTGCCATTATGCAAAATACCAGAAATGGATTGACTTTTATAAAGGGGGTTTATTCAGTTACAAATTTAGTCTGAAGGCCATGAAAATGCCCAAATTAAGGCATCAACACAAGTATACCTTCAGTGAAGGAAGACTGATGGCGTCTGGAAAACCTCTGTTAGCTAGGAAGGCACATGGCTGGCATCTGCTGATCCTGGGTTGTATTTCAGCTCTTCTCTCAGCTCCTGTGCATTCTTGAAAATGTTACTTTTGGGGTGTTTTGTCCTCTTAACTTCTCCGGAACAAACCCTGGGCTAGTATCTCCAAAGAGTCAGCAAAAGTCTGTTTTCAACGGCCTTCTCCAAAATGTCTCTCTAAGCTGCAGCAGTGAGCTCCTTCTGTCTGAGCTCTTATATAGGACTCCAATGATTAAATCAAGACTCACACTGAACAGGCAGGGCCATACCTTCATGGAAATAATCTAATCAAAGGTATTACCCACAGTTGGGTGGGTCACATCTCCGTGGAAACACTCAGTCAAAGGATTCCAACCTAATCAACACTAATACCCAATACATCTGCCCCCACAAAGATTGCATTAAAGAACATGGCATTTTGGGGGAATAATACATCCAAATCAGCACAATTGGAATACAGAAGATGTTTTATATCAACATTAAATTTCTTGAACTTGATAACTGCACTTACTTAGATATATAGATAGAATAATAGAATGATATGGCAAAGGTGGCAGAATGTTAAAGTTGGTGGTTCTGGGTATCTGGGGGTGGGGCATTGGAGTTCTCTGTATAGGTTATTGTATTATTTTTGCAACTGTACCCTAAGTTTGAAATTATTTCAAAATAAAAAAAAGTTTTAATGTCTAACATTGATGTAATAAATAGCCCTCTAATTCTCAGAAATGCTGGGTAAGAATGGGCAGTAGACATGAGACAGAAAAATAGAAACTCTATTTGTTATGAATTAGTGTCAGAAAAGGTAGAGCAACAAGTCCTGGGCCTCATAGTTCATGAATCCTGTGTAACTTATGTTTATAAAAAGATTGCATTGTTAGATTATCCTGACCTTAGAAGAGTACGATTCCATAAATAACCCGAACAGTAATGTGCAGAAGCGTGATGAAATAATCTCAAAGAAGTTAGAGAATAGAATGGCTTTTAGCAGCTGCAAATTTTCCAGGGTTTCTCCTGTTTTCTGAACTAATTAAAAATATATAGATTGGGATTGTTATTTCAGATATTTTTCTTATAAGAAGCAATAATAGAGAGATTTTTGCTCTCAATGTTTCAATCCTTGTGGCTCCAGTAATGCACCAGAGAGAAACATAACTATAAAAATGCTAAAACAACTTTTAGTATTTCAGGAAAATGCATGATAGAAAAATTAATCAAAAGAAACTGGGCTTTTCAGTAATTTATTTTAACTAGGTCAGTCTAATTCAGAACTAAAGCTGCATCTTATGGATTTGGTAGAAAGAAAACTAAAGGCTGAAAGAACTGATAATAAAATATTTAACCAAATTACAACTTGGAAACATCTCGATTAAATTTTTGTCCATGGAACTTTTTTACTAGATATCAATTTTGGTGCAGTAGAATTTACAGTAACTTCAGTTAATGGCACATACGAATGGTACACAATGAAATAAAATTATTTTGAATAGTGAAAGACAGGACAAAAAGTTGTCACCTAAGCCAGTGATTCTTATACCTCACTAAACACTCCAGATGATGAGTCTTATTGTGATAGAATAATAAAGAAAGAAAATTAAAAAGAAATAATCTCATAAATTAAGCTAGGTATTTACTGACATTCTGTTATTGTGCTGTTATTCTACTTGTTTATAGTATGTTTCAAGGACATAAAAATTCCAAGACATGACAATAATTGAAATGATCAGAGAGTACAGGTTGGATATAGTGGGAAGTGAAGAGATCAGGGTACTGCAATATAGGAAGAATCTAGAACGATGCATGGTGGGAGGTAATTTAAAGACTAAAATAGACATGGTAAAATGAAGATGTTACCAATCTGGAGGCATAAGAGGTTGTGTTCAGCAATGGGAAGTCTGGATTGAAAGTATCAGAGGTGGTGTGTGGTCCATTTGTAACCCCAGCATAAGTGACTGTATCCTAGTGGGGGTAATGGTCACAAAATTTAATGTTTAGTATATTGTGTGGCTCACAAATATGAAGATTTCACCATCGAGATGGCAAACTTGGAGTGAGCCAGAAGATATAACCAGTTTCCATAATATTAATGAAGAAGCAGGATGTCAGGATGTGATAGAGATCAGGTGTCCCAGCTTATTGCCATGGCCCCTGGGGAGGGTAGAATGGTAATGCAGTCTTTAAGGTTCTTAAGACTGAATCCCTGTCCCAGTTTAGACCAAGGATTGTCATAGCCCAAGGAGACTCCGTTGCCTAAAAGCATGTCTAAGCATAAGACAGTAAGGCATATATAAAAGGTATAACTCAGATTTTTCACTGAAGTGTACCTGGTCTATTCATGAATGCTCTTTTTTAAGAATGAGAGGACCAGCCTGTTTATCCTGTTAGCCTGACTTTCTGTGTGCACAGCAGGAACGTTCTTGCCTTGATGTGTCAGTTTAGGTTCTCCAAAATGCAGACAGACACTAAGACAAAATTAGACAAAAGAAAAAAAAAAGATTTCTTGGATGAAATACCTGTAAGAACAAACAGGAGAGGGAGCAGTAGAAGGCAGAGAGAGCTCTCCAAGCACAATGCAGGTCTGACACGTTTGAGAGAAGAGAGGGAAAGAAGGAAGAGTTAGTAGAAAGAGCCTCAGTGAGATACAGAAAATCTTATCCAGGATGATGGGATACCCCAGAGCAAAAGTTAACCATCTGAGTAGTCCCTATTCGAGCAGACATGGCCTGCTCTAGGATTTCCATTTGTTTTGTTCAGCAATGAATGGGAAAAGCCCAGGGAGAGCATAGCCTCAGCATTATAGCTGCAGTGGATCAGAAGGGGCTGCAGCTGGAGTCTGGCAGCTGGCTATGCTGTTGAAGCATGTTCCCTCAAAGAGAGATATGAATAGTGTATTTTAGTGACTGCCATACTTTAGTAATATGGTTGGTTGATTTAAAAATCCTTGTTTTAAAACTTTATGCTTTCTAGACTGGGACTGTATAACTTGGCAAAAACTGGAGTGGCCAATGACTGTTACTAAATATACAAATATAAAAATGTTTTTGCATGTGGGAAAGCAAATGAATGTCAACCATGTAGAGAGTTGAAAAGGGGATGGTATTCAGGAAAAAAAAATAATCAAAGCAAACTGGAGTCTATGGTCAACAGTAACATTGTAATATACCTCCATTAAATGTAACAAAGGCAGTATGCCAATGCTAAATGTATATGAGAGGGGGATATAGAGGAGGAATATGGGATTCTTGGTAGTGGTGTTATTTGCTGTCCTTACTAGTATATTGTATTGTATGACATGTTGTTTTTCTTTTTATCATTTTTTTCTTATTGCTAAAAAAAAAATTTTTTTTCTTGTAGTAATCAATATGTTCAAGTGCTGCTTGTGGTGATAAATGTACAACTTGATGATGATACCATGAACAACTGATTGTACACTGTGGATAAATGTATGGTATGTGAATGTAACTCTATAAAATTGTAGGAAAATATATATATAGGAGTAAAAGTGTTGGAGAAAACATGGTGAGAGGGATGATGCCTCACCAATATGGACTAACTACAATGTGTAAACTCAGAATTGAATCTTAGAACATAGCCTAACATGGAAATAATAATTGTAATAGTCCCTAGATTGTAAGCTCTTACAGCAGTTAACTCTATCCCTGAATTGTAATGCCTGTCTCTAAACTTTGAGATGCTGATCCCCTAGCGTATAACCTGATTGGTCTCTGGAACAATGCACATCTCTGAGACACCTGAAACTCAGAGCTAGAGCTCGGCAGATATGAATGTCAGTATTAGTGCATACAGCCACTGTCAAAAAAAAAAAAAAGCTGAAAAAGAGCCCAGACTTCGATTAGTGATATGAATGAAGCAGGTCTGGTTAAGACCAGGGCAAGCCAAGCCAAAGGGTAAAGGTTGAAACTGATTGTGTTTTAAAACTTCAACTTCCTTGTGAGACCAAGGGAATAGATATCTATTTGGTACAGGATCTAAATTTTCTAAACGGCACAACTCTACAGTCGATTTGTTCAAACACCACAATTGCATGGAACTTTGAATAGGAAGTGAGATACGGTAGGTTAGTATAGGCTGGAGTGAAATAGTGACACATCCCAGAGTTATTTGGGCAGATAATAAAAAATATATTTACAGCCTCCCCCTCCCCAGTCCCGAGGATCTGGGGGAAGGTGTGGATGTGTTGGACATCCTCACCTGGACTGGTGTTGATGTTGTCACAAACATTGGGACTGGCGGTTTGATGTGCTGAGCCCTCGATCAGGGGACTTGCCCTTATGAAGCTCGTTACCGCAAAGGAGAGTGTAAACTTGCATGTAGTTGTGCCTAAGAGTCTCCCCCTGAGTACCTCTTTGTTGCTCAGATGTGGCCCTCTCTCTCTCTAACTGAGCCATCTCGACAGGTGAACTCACTGCCCTCCCCCCTACGTGGGACCCGACTCCCAGGGTTGTAAATCTCCCTGGCAATGCAGAATATGACTCCCGGGGATGAATGTGGACCCGGTATCGTGGGACTGAGAGTATCTTCTTGACCAAAAGGGGGATGCAAAATGAGATGAAATAGTTTCAGTGGCTGAGAGATTTCAAATGGAGTCGAGAGGTCACTCTGGTGGACATTCTTATGCACTATATAGATAACACCTCTTAGGTTTTAATGTATTGGAATAGCTAGAAGTAAATACCTGAAACTACCAAACTCCAACCCAGCAGTCTGGACTCCTGAAGACAATTAGATAATAATGTAGATTACAAGGGGTGACAGTGTGATTGTGAAGACCTTGTGGATCACACCCCCTTTATCTAATGTATGGATGAGTAGAAAAATGGGGATGAAAACTGAAGGACAAATGGAGTGGGATGGGGGGATGATTTGGGTGTTCTTTTTTCACTTTTATTTTTTATTCTTGTTCTGGTTCTTTCTGATGTAAGGAAAATGTTCAGAGATAGATTGTGATGATGAACGCATAACTATGTTTTCATACTGTGGACAGTGGATTGTATGCCATGGATGATTGTATGGTGTGCAAATGTATTTCAATAAAACTGAATTTAATTAAAAAAAAATCTATGCTTTCTATATTTTAGGGTCCTAAGATAAATTCCTGTTTCTCCCGACACTGATTGTAGTGCTATATTTTATACTTTGGAAAAAACTCCTTAAGGAATTATTTTAAAAATCAACATGCAGAACTCCCAGGGAAGATGGCAGAGTAGGGAGCTGCAGGATTCAATTCTTCCACCAAAACAACTATTAAACAGGCAGGAACTGTCTGAAACAACTATTTTGAAACTCTGGAGGCCAGAAGAACCCTGAACAGCATCCAGGGAAGAGTGGAAGGAAGAGGCTGATAAACTACAGTAGAACAGTAAATTGCTCTCTGTACAGCAGCTTCTGGTGCCCATCTCCCACTCTCACAGCACACAGCATTGGGGTCCAGTCCCTGGCTAGCTTGCTGGTGACAGAAAGGGACATAAAAATCCTCTTCCCCAAGAACAGGGGTGGGCATGGCCAATCATTGATCAGGGCATTTGATTAATCAATTCAGATCACTGGGGACCTGGCTCTGAAAGCAGCTATTGTTTCAGCCTACCCTGGACAAAGGCAATGGGTTGAAATACTTAAAGTGTGGAAAGAAAACAAATGTCAGTCAAAAATTTTATATCCAGTGAGTCTCTTTCAAAAGTGAGGAAGAGAATAAGACATTCTCAGATAAACAAAAGCTGAGGGAGTTCATCACCACCAGACCTGCTCTACAAGCAGTGCTAAAGGGAGCACTTCAAACTGAAAGGAGGGTACACAAGACTGTAGTTCAAAGCAGCATAAAAAAATAAAGACCTGCGGTACAGATAGCCGTTTGCATAATTAAAATTGTTTTGCATTATTGTATTATTTGGTATAAACTCCTTTTCTTCTGCAGGTGTTTAAATGCAAATGCATAAAAACTAATGATAAATCTATGATTTTGGAATACAATGTACAAAGACATAAGTGGTAACAAGTACAAAAAAATGGTGGGGAAAAGAGTGGTGAGGAAAATAGAGGAAAGGTATATCCAGATAGAAATGAGAAGACACTCAATATGGTACAATGCAAAACAACAACAACAACAACAACAAAAATAAATATAAAATAAGCATTAACAAAAGTGAGGTATAAGACATACAAAGGCTAAATAGCAAAATGACAGAAGTCCTGTATTTTCCATAGTGACTTTAAACATAAATGGATTAAACGCTCCAGTGAAAGGCAGAGATTGACAGAATGGATAAAAAAGCATGACCCAACTACATGCTGTCTGCAGGAGACTCACCTTAAAAATCAAAGATACAAGTAGATTGATGGGGAAAGGATGCAAAGAGTAACCAAAAGAGAGGTGGAGTGGCTATACTAATATCAGATAAAATAGACTTTAAGTAAACAGCAGTTACGAGGGACAAAGATGGTCATTATATACTGATAAAGGGGACAAGTCAACAGGAACATGTAACAATTATAAGTATATATGCACATAACGGCAGAGCCCCAAAATATGTGAAGCAATACTACAGATTTGAATGGAGAGATTGATGGTTCTACATTAATAGTATGAGAATTTAACACACCACTTTCAATAATGGATAGAACAGCTAATCAGAAGATCAATAAGGAAGTACAGGACTTGAATGATATACCAAACCAACTATACCTAACAGACATGTATAGACCACCACACCCAACAAAAACACAATACACATTCTTCGTGAGTGTACATGGATCATTCTCCAAAATAGACCATATGTTGGGTCACAAAACAAGTCTTAATACATTCAAAAATATTGAAATCATTCCTTGTATATTCTCTGACCACAATGAAATGAAGCAAGAAATCAGTAACAGAGAAATGGAAAATTCACAAAGATGTGGAAATTAAACAACATACCCTTAAACAACCAAAGGGTTAAAGAGGAAATCAAAAACAAAATTAAGAAATATCTTGAGATGAATGAAAATGAAAATTCAACATACCGGAAATGTTGGGATGAAGCAAAGGCAGTGCTGAGAGGGAAATTTGTAGCTGTAAATAATTACATTAAAGAAGAAAGACTTCAAATCAGAGACCTAACCTCAAAACTGGTAGAACTAGAAAAAGAAGAGCAAACTAAACCAAAGTGAGCAGAAGGAAGGAAAAACAAAGTATACAGCAGAGATAAATGAAGTAGAAAACCAAAAAAGCAATAGAGAGAATCAACAAAACGAAAAGTTGGTTCTTTGAAAAAGTCAATGAAATTGACAAACTTTTAGCTAGACTGACCAAGAAAAAAAGAGAGAGGATACAAATAATGAGAATCAGTAGTGAGAAGGGGGACATTACTACTGATGCTGCTTAAATAAATAGGACCATAAGTGGATACTATGGACAGCTATATGCCAATAAATTAGATAGCCTAGATGAAATGGAAAAATTCTTAGAAACACACAAATTACCTACATTGACTCAAGAAGAAATAGAAGATAGCAATAAACCAATTACAATTAAAGAGATTGAATTAGTCATCAAAAATCTCCCAACAAAGAAAAGTCCAGGACCAGAAGCCTTCACAGGTGAATTCTACCAAACATCTCAAGAAGACTTAATTCCATTTCTACTCAGACTCTTCCAAAAAATTGAAGAGGAGGGGACACTCCCTAATTCATTTTATGAGGCCAACATCACCCTCATACCAGAACTGGATAAAGATACCACAAGAAAATAAGATTACATTCCAATATCTCTTATGAATATAACTGCAAAAACTCTCAACAAAATACAAGCAAACCAAACCCAACAGCATATTAAAAAAATTATACACCATGATCAAGTGAGATTTACCCCTGGAACAAAAGTTTGGTTCAACATGAGAAAATCAATTAATGTAATATACCACATTAACAGAACAAAGGAAAAAAACCCACAATTTCATCTCGATTGACATAGAAAAGGCATTTGACAAAATACAGCATCCTTTCTTGATAAAAACACTTAGAACATGGGAATAGAAGAATACTTCCTCAACATGATAAAAGGAATATATGAAAATTCCATTGCTAACATTCTACTTAATGGTGACTGACTGAAACCTTTCCCTCTGAGATCAGGAAGAAGACAAAGATATCCACTGTCACCAGTATTATTCAGTAGTGTTCTGAAAGTTCTTGCCAGAGCAATTTGGCAAGAAAAAGAAATAAAAAGGCATCTAATTGGAAAAAAAAGAAGTAAAACTTTGCCTATTTTCAGATAATATGCTCCAATATACAGAAAAAATCTTGGAAAATCCACAACAAAGCTCAGAGAGCTAATAAATGAATTTCAGCATAGTGGCAGGGTACAAGATCAACACCCAAAAATCAATAGTGTTTCTATACACAAGTAATGAACAATCAGAAGGAGAAATCAGTAAAAATATTCCATTCACAATAGCAACTAAAAGAATCAAATATCTCGGAATAAATCTAACCAAGGGTGTAAATGACTTGTACACAGAAAACTACAAAAGAATGCTAAAATTAATTAAAGAAGACCTAAATAAATGAAAGGGAACTTTGTGTTAATGGATTGAAAGGCTAAATAACATTACAATGTCAATACTACCCAAAGCAATTTATAGATTCAATGCAATCCCAATCAAATTTCCAACAGACTTCTTTGCAGAAATGGAAAAGCCAATCAGCAAATGTATATGGGAAGGTAAGGGGCCCTGAATAGCCAAGATAGTCTTGAAAAGGAGGAATGAATTTAGAGGAATCACATAATCTGATCTTAAAACCTATTAAAAAACCCCAGTAATAAAAACAGTATTGTTCTGGCACAAAGACAGACATACAGACCAATGAAATAGAATTGAAAGCTCAGAATTCAGCTCTCACGTTTGGCCAACTGATTTTTGACAAGGTGGGAAAGACCACTTGTTTGGGAAAGAATAGTCTCTTCAACAAATGATGTTGGGAAATCTGGATCTCTATTTGCAAAAACAGGAAGAAGAACTCCTACCTTATACCATAGACAAAAATCAACTCAAAATGGATCAATGACCTTAACATAAGAGCTAGAACTATCAAACTGGAAGAAAATGTAGGCAAGCATGTTCAGAACCTTGTGTTAGGCAGTGGTTCCCTAGACTTTGTACCCAAAGCACAAGCAACAAAATGAAAAAAAAAAAAAAAAAAGCATCAAAATTAAAAAACTTCTGTCTTCAAAGGACTTTATCATAAAAGTAAAGTGACAACATATACCATGGGAGAAAATATTTGGAAACCACAAATCTGATGAAGAATTACTACCGAGAATATATAAAGAAATTCTTCAATATAACAACAATAAGACAACCCATTAAAAAATAGGCAAAAGACTTGAAAAGACATCTCTCCAAAGAAGATATACAAGTGGCCAGTGTTCTAGTTTGCTAATGCTGCCGAAATGCGAAACACCAGAATGGATCAGCTTTTATAAAAGGGAGTTTATTTGGTTAAAAAGTTACAGTCTTAAGGCCATAAAGTGTCCAAGGTAAGGCATCAACAATCAGGTTCCTTCACTGGAGGATGGCCAATAGTGTCCAGAAAACCTCTGTTAGCTGGGAAGGCACATAGCTGGCATCTGCTCCAAAGTTCTCATTTCAAAATTACTTTCTCCCAGGATGTTCCGCTCTAGGCCGCAGCTCCTCTTCAAAATGTCACTCTCAGTTGCTGTTGGGGCATTTGTTCTCTCTTAGCTTCTGCAGAGCAAGAGTCTGCTTTCAACAGCCGTCTTCAAACTGTCTCTGATCTGCAGCTACTCTCTCAGCTCCTGGGCATTCTTCAAAGTGTCCCTCTTGACTGTGGCAAGCTCACTCCTTCTGTCTGAGCTTATATAGTGCTCCAGTAAACTAATCAAGGCCCATGCTGAATGGATGGGGCCACACCTCCATGGAAACTATCCAATCAGATTTATCACCCACAGTTGGGTGGGGTGCATTCCCATGGAAACAACCTAATCCAAACGTTCCAACTTAATCCCCACTAATATGTCTGCCCCCACAAGATTGCATCAAAGATAATGGCTTTTTCTGGGGGACATAATATATACAAACCCATATAGCCAGAAACCATATGAAAAGATGCTCAACATCCTCAGGCATCAGGGAACTACAAATCAAAACTACAATGAGATACCATTTCATATCTATTGGAATGGCTGCTATGCTATTAAAAGAAATGGAAAATAAGCATTGGAGAGGATGTGGGGAAAAGGGAACACTCGTTCATTGCTGGTGAGTGTAAAATGGGGCAGCTGCTATGAAGACAGTTTGGCAGTTCCTCGGAAAGCTAAGTATAGAATTTCCGTATGACCTGGCAATCCCACTCCTAGGTATATACCTCAAAGAATTGAAAGCAGGGACTCAAACAGATATTTGCACACCAGTGTTCATAGCAGCATTATTCACAAGTGCCAAAAGATGGAAGCCACCCAAGTGTCCATTGACCAATGAAGAGATAAATAAAATATGATATATAAATACAATAGAATATTATTCACCTGTAAAAAGGAATGATGTCATAATACTTGCAACCATGTGGATGAACCTGGAAGACACCATGTTGAGTGAAGTAAGCCAGACAGAAAAGGACAAATATTGTATGAGCTCATTGATTTGATACATTTAGAATAAGCAAACTCATATAGAGTCAGAATCTAGAATATAGGTTCCCAGGGGATGACATAGGGATAGGGAATTGGAAATTAAGGTTTAAAATGTACAGGGTTCCTATTTGGAATGATGGAAATGTTTTGGTAATGGGTGGTATGATGGTAGCACAACATTATGAATGCAGTTCACAGCACTGAAGTATATAGCAATATGATTAAAAGGGAAAAGATTAGATTGCATATATGGCAGCAATAATTTTTTTTAAATTCATGGAACTACACAATATGAACAGTGAACCCTAAACTAAACCATGGACTCTAATTAAGAGTATAATGATAAAAATGTGCTTTCATCAATTGTAACAAATGTTCCACAGCAATGCAAGTTATTGTTGTTGGGTTAGTGTATGGTGGTCCTGTATTTTATACATGATTGTTCTGAAAACCCACAACTTCTCCCATAAAGAAAAAAAATTAAAATCAACATGCAGTCCTGTAAGAGAAATAATTCTACATGTTGATGAGCATGCATGCAAATTAGGGATATTGATAGAAATCTAATGTGACATAGAATTCTGTTTCATATGACAGATTCCAAATATGAAAAGAAATCTAGAGAAACAGCATTAGATAATTATATAGTAGAATTACAATAGTTTAGCAGATCAATTTTACCATCAGGCCAAAGAGACAGGCTCAAGTTATAACAGTGCTTTCACTCCAGTGCAGTGTTTAGGAGCATAACCTCTGGAACTTTCTTCCCTGTGTTAATCCTAACTCCTGCGCTCACTAATTGCGAGACTTTGGACATGTTTTATAAACTTCTCTCTACTTCAATTTCCTCTTCTCTAATCTTTGAACAATAATAGTAAGCTCCTCAGAGGATTGTTGTTAACTGAATTAATATATCTGAAGTTTTTAGAACAGTGTTTTGCAGATAAGTATTCTTTGTGATCACTATTCTTGGTATTATGACTAAGACTGATATTATTAACTTAATAATCCCCAAATTTGGTGTTGCATGGAAAATAGAAAAGAAAAAATAAATGAAAGAGGTGCTTGGCATAAGGTACCCAATGTTTCAGTGAAAGTAGGAAAAGAATTGCCACCATCTGTTACCAAGTATATAAGAGAAATACTTTAAGACATAAAAATTGAATAAAAGGGGCTTTCTAAAAAACTCATTACAATATATTTATTATTCCATTTCACCATGGGGCAGTGGAAATTTCATTATGAAACAGCACCAGTCTGGTATTTGAGAATCATTGGTTTAAATATCATTGACTGAAAGGCAGGGCAAATTGCACACCCAGGGTGTTTTACAATAGCGTCAAGGTAATAGAGAAATAGCCCCTTGTAGTTTAGGAATAGCAATCAAAATGCCCTTGCTAAAAGAAAGGGACTGAATTAATCGGTGAGGATCATGTAATAAGGAACACTTAAAAGAAATATTGTTCAAGTAGAATATAGGAAATGACTATATATAGGTCTAAAGAATAATTAATATGCTATTTTATACAAAATTATATTGAGAAGAATCAAGGGGAGTTTAACATGAAGAGCGAAATCATTCAGTACTGGTCCGATTCACTAGAGTATTTTGCCTGGCTCTTCACTTCACAGCCTACAAAACAATTGAGAAACTTGAGGGTGCATATGAGAAATGCAAGAATGATTAGGGGATTAGAAAAAAAGTTGAACTCTTAGTAAAGGACATGAATTTGGGGTGGGGGGACAGGGGCTGGGAGTTGGGAAGTATATTGCTGAGAATTAATTTAGAAACCATTTTTGACTATGAAAAGGGAATTATTATATGCTCAATTGGGATATGGTGCTTTTTGTTTTTGTTGTTGTTGTTTGAAATTTCAAGATGATTGATGTTTAACCTTCAGGGCAGCTTCACCATCCATTGCCATTTGTCTGTGTGTTTATAGGGCTCTGTTAGATATGTTCTCTGTGTAAGATGTTAGGCCAAGATGGAACATGATTAATGATTAAAGATTAAAAATGGGGATGAAGTGGTTCCTTCCTACTTTTGTGGAGCTTTTATTTGTCTTTTAGGAACATTGACGTATACAGACATTGTAACAATAGAAGACACTGTAAAACAAGCACAGTGCAAGATGAGATCAGAGAATGGAAAGAACCTTCCAGTTTTAGCAGTTAGAGTAGACTGTGCAAGGAAATCTCAGATCTGTAAACAGCATGAACATGGGCATGAAGGTATGAGTCAGAGTTGGACTGAGTGTTCAGGGAAAAGCCACATTCAAGAGCAGTGGCTGGAACAATTTGCTTTAATGGAACGGTATAATAAGCAAACACTGGAATATATTTTTTGAAAGTTAGATTGGAGCCACATTACTAGTGGTGCGAACTTTGATACTTTAAACCTGGGAGAGCCATTTATTTAAATTTTTGTCTTTCAAAAATATTATTTAAAAAATTCAATAAAAACATCAATATATTTTACCTAAAAAATACCAGAAAACCAACTGCCTGGTAACACCTCAATGTTTGCCATTGAATATGCATAGTATCATAAGAATTGAGTACATTTTCCTCTTTCCAATAGTGTTGCCAGATTTCAGGGAAATAATTTGTCTGGCAGCCCTATCAACAATATATTTTGGCTCTATCTGTTCTGCATTAAAGACTTTGTTCTGAATTAATGTATTTCATGGGTTGAGTTACTTAAAAATAGCTTTTCTTTGGCTTTACAGGATGCTAAGCAACTAATCATAAAACTGATTCTTTATCAATTTTTGTTTGGCTTTTGTGTGGAGAATTTGCCTTATAAATATATAAATTGTCTGTTTTACGTTAAAAATTACTATCTTAAAATTAGGGTTATGCTTTAAAAAAGGGAAAACCATGCAAAAGCATATTCAGTGAAAAGTCAGTCTCTCTCCACAGAGTCAGCCATTTTTTACCAGTTTGTGATGCTTCCATTATTTACATATTTAAATGTATGTTCATATCTGAATACAAATGGGAGCTTTTCATATACTTTCTTTTCACCTTGCTTTTTTCATTTAACATGTTTTGGAAATCATTCCATATGAACACACATAGCTCTATATTATTATTTTTAATTGCTACCTAGTGTTTTATTGTATTGGTGTGCCTTTAGTTTATTTGTACAGCCCTCTAATGATTGCCATTCAGTGCCCTCATTTGTTTTATTTTATATAGATAATTGAAATAATATCTATAAAACTGTGCTATCTTCACTTACTGTTTTTCATAATCATGTCCCCATATCCCCACATTACTCTATAAATGAAGATGGTATTCCCATTTTTAAACAGTTTACAATTCAGCTGCAGGGATAGACACAGATATCCCAGGGAAATGAATGTGTGTCAATTGCCTGCTAGGTGCCAGCCCTTTCCTTGTGCTGTCAATTCTCATTTTCCAGAGGCAGATTAGCAGGGGCTGACCATGTTCCCCACATCTCCCTCAGCAACCTGAGACACCTGTATTAGTTTCTGCCATAGAGATTTAGAAAGGACAAGTCACCTGACTATGTTCACATGGCTTAAAGGGCAGCACCCAGGTTTCAGAGTCTGGTCTGATTTAAAAACACATTCTTCTCAGTGATAACAGAATGTCTCATTTCAATGTTAGACAGAAGAAGATAAATGTTGTTTTTAAGACAGATAAAAATGCAATTATGCATAGGAGAATTCTTTAGTAAGGACTTCTCAATACCTGGAATTTCCTCTTCCTTGATTGCTAAAATATACAAGGTTTCTTTATGGGTCAGATAATTGTCATCCTATTTCTTCCTCTGTAAGAACTTGGCTTTAATAATTTGAACAATTCCAAACAAATCTACCAACTTCCTTTTTTTTAACCATCCACCCTCCCCACCATGTACACAGTTGTTACTTTTTTTTTTTAATTAATATTTCAGGATGAACTATATCTCATCTTAAGGGAGGAAACATATCTCTATAAACCCCACTCCAAATTTATCATAACATAAGTTATTAAATCAATTTCATTTTTGTTTAATAGAAGTAAACAAATAGCTTCTGAGTAGATTTTATTAACAACATACTTAAGGGGGTTTAAGTGGCTGATAAAAGTAAATTGCTTCTATGAGCCTTTCATTTGTAAATTTGGGCCATGTATCAAATTTTAAAGACTTCAGCATAGTGTGAAGACAAACTGGCATGAGAAAAGCTTATAAATTAAGAAAATCACATGCAAGAAAAAAGGGAAATAATTTTCTTTCAATATCAACTCATGCAATACTAAAATCGAAAGAGTAACAAGGGATTATCTAGTAAAAATGCTCTCATTAAATTATTATTAGAAAAATCTCATTAAATGAACAAGAGAACTGAGTCATGGTGATGCTAAACATTTTGTTTATTCTACATAGCTAATTAGTTAGCATCAAGGTGAGGATCCAGGGCTTCTGTTGCTTTGACTTAAAACATCTTCAAAAATTTCAGGAATTATTTTTAAAACTATGGCTCTTGCCCTCCTGCACCCCTGTAAGATTTAGATCAGGTCCTTTGGGTCAGCATAGTTACAGCAGATCTGTGTGCAGTGGATTAGATCACAAAACTGATTTGATATGGTTATTTTGAAGGTTGGATTAATTGGACCATGAAATGGTCAGTGATTATTTTGGCCAATATAATGATCAAATCAGCAGTCAATCATTATGGCAGTTAAAGAAAACTACTAGGTTTTCCAAGAGACATCACATAACCATAGTGCAGTTTTGATTGTGCTGAAGTAGATGTAAAATGGGACTTCCAGGCCATAAAGGATTATCAATGGGTATAAGATATATGAGTATACATAGACTATTCTCAAAGTGCTTAGAGGTTGTCAACAAGCCTATGGTACAGGAATTGTTTACTATTCCTTAAATTAGAAGAGACTGTAAGGGATTGTACTGAACAGCTGTGGTATAATAAGGATACTGCACTTTAGAAAACTTGGATGTAAAACTGGATTCTGCCATTGACAAAACCTTGGGGAAATCATTAAACATAGCTGCAATGCTCCCTTCTAGAAAATGGTGATAGTCTTCTGGGTTCTTGAGGGATTAAATAAGATGATGTATAAATGCTTTGCAAATAATTTAGAAATGTTAGGTATTGTTTGGTAGGTGGTAATAAGTCCTGGTTAATCTTAAAAGGATAATGAACATCAGAAAATAATTAGCAAACTTTCACGGTTATGTTTTAGGTCCTTCTGGGTCATTGTTCTCAAAGCATGGCCCTGGTCCTCTGAGGAATCTTGAGACACTTTCAGGAGGTCCTTGAAGTCAAGACTATTCTCATAATAATACTAAATATTATTATCTTTTCTCACTGTGCTGACGTTTGCACACACTGTTGGAGACTTAGAAGACTGGCTTCTTAACATGAATCAAAAGAGTGGCACCAAATTGTCATATTCTTCAGGGCAACACACTCTTACTTGAAAATAATGTGCTAATGAAATGATTAATTTCATTAAATTTGCTCTCATAAGTACATATATTTTTAATACTCTAGCCAATGAAAGTGGAAATATCCATAAAAAACTTCTGCTGCATACTGAAGTATGAATTATGAATTTGGCCTCAAGTTAAGCACTTGTGCAGTTGTTTGAGTTTGAACTCAAGTAGCCTCTTTTCACACAGCTGACAAATTATGATTATTCAGATTTGGGTATATGTGGATTTTTACTTGAAAATAAAGTGAGCCTGTTTGCATCAAGGGAAAGAACTTACAGTATTTGTTGCCAATGATAAAATTTTAGCCTTCAAGGAGAAGTAGAATTTTGGAACACTTGTATCTGTCACCATAAGCTTGACAGATTCCCAATACTTAATGATATATCTGATGATATCATGGTAGTAGTAATATTAATGTGATTTTTTGATATTGTATTATGAAGTAGGTGAACATTTGGGAGATCTGCATAACTCTGAAAAGACCAGTTCTTAATGTCATGAAATCATGCATGGGTAAAAGATCCATTAAGAGTGCCAGATTAACAATTATTTTAGCATAAAGTAGAATGAAAAGTTCATTGATATGATACAGATTCCACATTGCCTAACTTTTAAGAAACTACCACTTGTTGACTTTTGGTGTAGTATCAAAGAATATCCACAATTAACTGAAAATGCTATTAAAACCTTCCCTTTTCCAATTACATATTTGTGTAAGGGTGGATTTTTTTCGTATACTTAGCCAAAATAACATATTGAATGTTGGAATGTAAAAGCAGACATGAGAATTGAGCATCTTAATTAACCACACATTAAAGAAATCTGCAGTCTAAAGCAATGTTAGTCCTTGTTATTTTTTCTTTAAATTTTGGAAAATATAATCATTTTATTGTAGCATATTATTTATGTTACAATGAAATGGCTTGTTATTTTTATGAATTAACAAATTATTTATAAAAATAATTTCTTGGTTTTAACTTCTAATATGGTTAATATCAATATTTATAGCCTACAGAAACAAAAGTTTGTTGTCTTTTTAGTAACTTTGAGTAGTGTAAAGTGTTTCTGAGACCAAAAAGTTTGAGAACTTCTGTTCTAGGCTGTTACTGCTTAGAATGGGAAGTAAGGGAACATTTTAAATTGTAATTTGAACCCACAAAGCCTTTCATATGTTTATAAGAACAGATGAAGTACCTGACTGAAAGTGTTTGTATCTTGCTGGGAAGATTTTCCCACTGTTTGCTTCTTTAAGAGTTTGTGGACCCTGTTTGCCTAAGTTTACTTTTATAGCCATGTAGCTTTTCCAAAAGTGCATGGTGCAAAATAGGGGTTCAGTGAATCTCTATTGCAAGAATAACTGAATGAATCTAGATATCATCAAGAGAGGGTATTCTGGCTGACATATATGAATGCTTTATAGACATCCTGATGATATGGAGAAGATGCAAATGAATAATATATCAAGAATATGTAGCTCATGATTGCTGTAAATTTTGTTGTTTGAAACTGGAAGAAATAGTATTACCTTATTTCCACTTGATTACTAAAAGCTTCATGGAAGAGGTAAGATTGTAAAAGTAAAGAAGGGTACTTTTAAGCATTAATAGCAATAGGAGTAGAAGCATAAGGAAAAATATGAAATAATTTTCAAATTGTTAAATAGTTTAGTGGAGGAGGAAGAAGATGAATTCATTTAGGGAGAAGACTAAGGAATGAAGAGCGCAGCATTGGTTTAAAATTTAAAACTGACTCAGCTGAGATAATGATTACTTATTCAAACAAGGGAAGAGTCAGCAGCACCTCCAGAGGAAAAAGTGGAGTTAGCTGCGTAGTATGTTAAAGTTCAGGGCAGGAAGCCCTTCCCAAACCTCCGAAATCATAGCTGACTATTCTAGTTTGCTAATGCTGCCAGAATGCAAAACACCAGAAATGGACTGGCTTTTATAAAGGGGGTTTATTTGGTTACACAGTTACAGTCTTAAGGCCATAAAGTGTCCAAGGTAACACATCAGGAATTGGGTACCTTCACTGGCAGATGGCCAGTGGTGTCCGGAAAACCTCTGTTAGCGGGGAAGGCACTTGGCTGGCATCTGCTCCAAAGTTCTGGTTTCAAAACGGCTTTCTCCCAGGACGTTCCTCTCTAGGCTTCAGTTCCTCAAAAATGTCACCCTCAGCTGCACTTGGGATATTTATCCTCTCTCAGCTTCTCTGGAGCAAGAGTCTGCTTCCAATGGCCATCCCCAAACTGTCTCTCATCTGCAGCTCCTATGCCCTCCCCAAAGTGTCCCTCTTGGCCGCAGCAAGCTCGCTCCTTCTGTCTGATCTTATATAGTGCGCCAGTAATTTAATTCAGACCCACCCAATGGGCAGGCCAACACCTCCATGGAAATTATCCAATCAGAGTCATCACCCACAGTTGGGTGGGGCACATCTCCATGGAAACACTCAAAGGATTCCAATCTAATCAGCACTAAAATGTCTGCCCCACAAGATTGCGTCAAAGAACATGGCTTTTTCTGGGGGACACAACACATCCAAACCAGCACACTGACTAACCTAACCTACTATCTTGGAAGGTTAACCAAAATAAGGAAATTAGGAATTTATAAAGCAATCAGTCTCAATTTGGGTCTTGAAATTGAGGCTTGCCTGCTGTTTTAGTTTTCCAGCTGCTAAAACAAATACCATGTAGTGGGTTTGCTTAAACAATGGGAATTTATGGGCTCACAGCTTTGAGGCTAGGAGAAGTCCAAAATTGAGGTGACAGCAGGGTGATGCTTTCTTCCTGAAGACTATGGCATTCTGGGTCTGGCTGCTGGTAATCTTTGGTTTTTGGCTTTTCTGTCACATGACAAAGCATATGGCAGTGTCTTCTTTCTCTTCTGGGTTCCATTGACTTCTGGCTTCTGCCTGATCCCTGTGGCTTCTTTATGTTTGACTTTCACTCTACTTACAAATGTCTCCAGTAATCCAGATTACAGCCTAACCCGATTCAGTTGTGCCACACCTTAACTGCAGTAATCTCATTCAAAGGTCCTATTTTCAATGGGTTCACACCCATAGGAATAGACTAAGATTAAGAACCTTTTTTCTGGGGTACATAACTGCAAGCCACCACTCCTACTGATGTCCCCATGTCCCACAGTGAGAGAGAAGATAGTTCAAGATTGTTTTATCAAAAGAAAAAATTAAATCAACTGGTTTTAGGTCTTTGTGGAGAGGGAAAGGGATGAGATGCTTGACCTTACGGCTGAAGTGATTGGGAAGGAATGCCTATAGTCCAGTTAAAAAGGATAATACTGAAATGAAAATAGGAATACAATTACTTTGTTGCAGCTACCTAGATGACTGAGGTTATGCTTAATGAAGCTTTTTGTTTTTTTTTGTACAGCCAGAAACAAGGCAGTTATTAAAAAAAGACTATATGTATTATTTAAAATTTTAAAAATTAGCTTTTGGTAACATAAAGCAGATTTCATTTGTATTGTATCTCACCCCAACTTATTTGTAAGTGTCTGAATTATTAAAAGGAACTCTTAAGGCAGAGAATTAAATGCATGCTTAATCACCCCCCAAATTATATGTTCTTTCACAATTAAAATAAAATTCCCAATATAAGCTCTCAGTTTATTCCTGGAATGTACTCTATTGTGAATAATCTATTTAAAAAGAGCAGAATAAGTATTGAAATATAAAATTAAGCCTGTGTATTTAATTGAGTATAGAGACATGCAAGTGATACCATCAGTGAGAAGAATTTTTCTCTGATTCTAAGCATTTTGGTTATTTTCCATTCTCTGCTATCTCTTAATTTTATGAGTCTGTTTACATCAGTCATGCATTCTTACTGTATTGAAACTTATTTCTGCAGTGTTTATGTACACACACACACACACATTTTCTGTTCTTAATTGAAAGAGCTTGTGGCTATGACCGTTAATATTTCTCTAAGCAATTATGTAGAGGCTTTAAAATTAACTAAGATATATATATATAATATCATATATATATATTATATCCCTGTAGTGATAGGAATTTCCCCAGTATTATTTGACTAGAACCAAAATAAAGAAAACGTAATCAAGACAGTTCTACAGTTGACTGTTTCTCTCTCAGGTAGACGTGAGTATTTTGAACTGTAAAGGTCAGGTCATGAATACACGTGTGCTCTGAATGATGTGGCCGAAGCCTCACAATTCTGTGTGCCTCATGAATGTGGCAAAGCCCTTAGCTCTCCCTACTAACAGTCCAATAGAACACATTGATTTCAAATTCAACGAAGTCCAGTTTCTGTGAATACAGCCCACAGAACCCTGCTGCTCTCATCTGTGCAGGACGGGGCCTGGCCTGGCCTGGGAGCCCCTCCACTGTCCTTTGGGCATCACGCCTGAAGCTAATGACCTTGCTGGTTAGGGGAGTAGTGATTATGTAAGTTTGGGGGATGAAACCCTATGGCATTGTGCACTTTGATCCTCTATATAAACAGAAACAGAACAGAGTGAAACTGCCCTCACTCTGCTAATTCTGTTGTAGGGGGAGAAAAGTGTTTAAAGCACATGTCACCCTCTTTTCAAACTTGGGTAAGGCACTTCAATTTAAATATATGTTTTAGTTTGTTCTTGGTTTTACCTTTTATTTTCTAGTTTAGAATATCCACCCAACTGTATTCCTACCACAGAAGGATGAAACCACAGCTCCTAAAGGTGAGCCTTGTTTCAGAAGCACTGAGAAGGCAGGTAAAAAAATAACACATGCTTTTCTGTGTGGATGCTAAAACAGTATCACTAATATTGTTCTGGTTAGAGTTCTCACTCCTGCTGTTTAGGAAGCAAATGAGCTAATGCTGTAATTTCTCTTCTTGATAGAGATTCATCAGCATTTGATTCCCAAAACTGCATAGTAAGTACATGCACAAACGTAATCAACCACATCATTAGCATTTATTAAAGGAAACAGTTTCAATTTGATGGGCAGTGTTGAAGAAAGGTATAAATATACATCCTTTCCTTTCTAAATCCTGTTTGAATATACAACCAAAATGCTTTCTTTGAGCTCTTACTTTTTCTATGAAAAAGGACTTGACACTTCCCCCTAAATTCACATTAGTAAAAATAACATTCTAAAGCCTATTACACTGAATTTCATATTCAAGTGAAATTGAAAATAAATGTTGAAAATATGCATCAAGGTTGACATGTATAAACTACATTGTTTCAGAGTAATACATCAGTTTCTGACCTTTGCATGCATTGTGTTATAGAGTTGATTGTTATACTTCATCATAAGCTATCATTAAGGTGCTATCATTAAGGTCTTTTTAGGAAAAGAACTGCATTTAAATAGTTTAGTTTTATCTCTGATTACTGTAAATCAAGGCAGCTTTATGATAGTTATCATGCTTCTTTCTTTTTCACATAAAAGAGTAAACAAAAAATTTTGCCAGTTAAAGGTGATAATCCTATTTTTCAGTACAGTTGTCAGTATCAAATTGTTTAATAGTTTATTCATCTTAAAATGATAAGATTGTGGAGTATAAATATGTATTGTCCCCCCGAATCATGATTTACAATATATTTCAGATTCTCAAACCCAGTTACTATCAAGAATATTTAAAACTTACTGTAGAATGAACTACATTATGATATATTAATATAAAACATACTAATATATATTTATGGTACGATTCTTATAAATGTTTTTACAAGTTCATGAAAGCCTATGCAATGATTTCTGGCCCTCGTTTTCCACAAAAGTCAGACATCTTTCATGAAACATTCTCCCATTTTCTCCAAACCATTAATCCTTATCTCAACCTAAAGTCAGAGGTCCTAAAGTCAGATACTTTTAGTAGTTACTAGGAATTCACCATTCCTTGTGATGTACGATAAGGAATGTCTTTATAGTAGATTCAGTTACCATTTCATCATTTATACTATTTAAGCTAAAAAAATTAGAATAAAATGAAAAACACTCTTCAAATGTTTGTCACAAGGCTAATCTACAAATATGTTATATTGCTACCCATTGGTGAATGGTTCTTGGGAGAAGAAAAGACAGGAAGAAGTGAGAGTTTGTTAGGAGGTCATAGATTTAGGCTCTGTTTACAAGAGTCTGAAATGCTGGGATAAAGCATGAAAATTAAGTCATGCACAAATGTTTCCAATTACTCACTTGTTTGGCATCACATAGACTGGACCAAACATGGAAATTAAAGTCCACATTTTTCACCCAATTGTTTATTGTATTGGAGATATGATCTTATAGATTATATTTCTGAATTTATAGAGAACTCTGACTATTCCTAATTTACCATTTCAGAATCAAACAAAGCTAAGGATTAATTAAATCAATCCATAGTTACTTATCAAAATAAGGCATTTAAAGTATTTTGAGACTTGGCATGAGCAGACCAGTGACAATGAATTCGGAATAGCATATTAAAATTATTTTATAGGTAGAGTTAATTGGTGCTCCTATCACCTTTAGAAACTTTAAAAAATGATTGTGTACTTTTATGAGCTTAATGTATTTTAGAATAAATCAGAAAAAGCAAGCCTTCAGCCCACACATGATAATTAATTTTCCTTCAACATTAATTGCTTAAAGAAGCCTCTCCCATGGCCTCTGGCCTCTAAAGCTAATTCTCCAGTCACAGGTCATAGTGTACCTTCCTTCAGCTAGAATATCTACTACTGGTTTTTTCCCTCTTCTACTTGAAACGGGCATCATGTACTGAGAGATGAAGGATCCAATGTGCTTCTTAAGAAACAAGTAGTCAAGAGACTTCACCTGCCGCCAAAGACAGAGTGAAAAAGTGCTCGTGTGTGGGAGAGCTTAGCAATTGCAAGAGCCACAATTTACCATGGAAGCCTCTACTTAATATTCCGCTTGATCTGCCAAGTTTATAGCCTGGCAAATCTGAATACAAATGTCGATGCAAATGAGGATTCATTATTCTCACAAGGTCTTTGTGTTGAAGCTTAATGTAACTTGGTTCCTATGGCTGCTCAGAGAACATAGATTGCAAGACAGCAAAAAAAAAAAAAAAAAAAAAAAAAAAAAAAAAAAAAAAAGATGGAAAGAATAATAGAGAAAGGAAAATAATAGAAATAGAAAGAAATGTTTAAAAAGCACTTCAGCCCCAAAATGTGAGGATGCATAGGAACAAAACATTGTCATTACAATCTCTACTTATTGCCAGCTATTAGATATTTACTTCTCATCAGCATCAGAGGAGTTAACCACTCAAGAACATTCTACCCAGCACAAAACATAACAACTCTTCTTTTCTGACTATAACACACTGTTCCCATTATAAAACCAATTCTTCAAATTGTCAAAAATTTTTACCATTCCTTTATAATTATAGAGCTCATGGCTGGTGGGACCTACACATTCCAATCTCTAAAAAGACAGCAAATGCATTAAAGAACTCCACCCAACAATTCCTTCCCTTTCATTATGGATTTATTGCCAAATAATTCAGAATCAACATGTTAAGAAGGCTAAAATTAATAAACTACACATTGAAAAATCACAACAGTTTAACATCATTCATTTATTGTTTACCATAACCCATTGCACACGAAGGTTGCAAAACCCTCAAGTTAGAGGAAATCCTGAGAGGCTGCAAAATTATATCTTATATACCATAGTAAATTGTTCCGATGAATCTTTTGCATGGTTAGCTGTTGTTTACATGTAAATACCTTCTCTGGAAATGAAAATGTACTGAAGGTAAAAAGAGCTGCAAAGCTTAGCAGATACGATGATCCCAAGATCATGCAGTAAGGCTTGTTTCTTCATCCATAAATAAAGCACATTTGCATCCATTCAGTCAAATTAGCTCCATTAAAAAGGTGGTTATAATTAGCTCCTTTTTCTGGTTCACCGGTAAAATTCTTGCATGCCTGCTGTTTTGATTAAATCCACCATTGTCTTCCAATAGCTAGTGCTAATTCTTCCAAGGAAATCTTCAGTTGAGGTGTTATTTTATTCTGCGTTTCCGTTAGTTGTCTAATTTACGCCAAGTCCCTGCAGTGTTTCCTTAAGCCATCCTCTTTGTCTTGCCTTTGAAATTTACCAAATCTTACAAGAAATCAATACTTAATTGATTATTCACTTTTCTGCAGCTTCAAACAGCAAGCACGCATAAGATCCTGGAGTAGTCCCCCGATTTCCAAAGCAGGATGTTGCTTGGTGGCAGAGCTCTGCAAGTATCAAGGCATTCCATGGAGCCGTGCACTGGCGTGGAGTACCAGCGTCTGATAGATAAAGAAAACGAAGATACTCTAACGAAGCAGGAAAAGTTCCTGGATGAGGCAGCTCTATCTCAAGGCTTTGGATAAAAGCCTGAAGGAAGAGCAATTGGATACCAGAACATGATAATTTTTTTTATTATTTTGCATTTATCCTTTTGCTTTTTGCTTACCCTTTTCTTCCCGTGGCACTGAAGTGGTATATCCCAAATGCCACCGAACTCAGAGAACTCCACGCTGGAATGGGGATGAGAATGGTGTTGCACCTCTGGCATAGGATAAGGATGGCAGGCACGTAACATTGCGAAATGTAGGACAAATTCAAGCGAAAGAGAGGGAGAGAGGGGGAGAGGGAGAGCTAGAGACAGATGGCGGATCTGGCTAGGAGCCAAAGCCAGTGAAATGAATTACATTGCTGAATAACTGTACACCATTGATTCTGCCACTTGTTGCTGCATGGCAAAAAAAAAAAAAGAAAAAAGAAAAGAAAGCCTCAGTGTATGCTGGAATCTCCTTATTTGTCATGTGTACAGCAGACAACTTTCACACATAACTCAATCCTGAAAATGATATGCTCTAGTTGTCTTGGGTGGGTGTGTAGGTGTGTGTGAATGCAGTTGTGCATGTATATGTGTGCCCAAGAAAGCAAATGTTTGTGTGCACATGCATGCAGGAGGAAGGAAAAACAATCCCTGCAATCCAGCCATTTTTAATGAAGAATGGAACACTGGCATTCAGAGTTGTGGTTATGTGCTGCATATTAATGTCTGCTCACCAGACACCCTCCCCCACTTTTAAAATGAGTGGCAAAGGGGTGAAGCCCTCTATAGATCAACCATGGGAGAAGCACCTCATGAGGTAACATATCTCTAAACCTACAAATGTGGCACAAGGTGTTCTGCAGAAGAACAGGTTGCTCTCTGACAAGAAGAAAGGCTGGTCCCAGGAATATGATGTTTGGGTGTTTTCGAAAAAGACAGCCAGTCTCAGCAGATTGTTCAATAAATGCTTCATACTCTGGATGAAGGGAGACATTATGGGAAGCCCAGGGGGCTTTGGAAATCAAATACAATGTTTGAGTTGCACAATTTGAGGTACATTATAAAAAAGCAATTTGAATTGCCAATGAGGCGACATATCTGCATGCTAATTAGACCTGTGTCAAGCTTAGTCTGCGGGCTTCTGTTGATGGGAAGGAATATGCAGGGAGCTCTGCTGAGAGATTGTTTCTGCATAAATTATCAGCTTTGTCCTACTGATCATTTTCCCAAACAAACATGAAATGCAAGATCAAAAGGCGATTCTAAAATTAAAATTATTGATTGACAAAGCCTAGATTTCAGAATCTAATTAGAGGAGGCACAAACAAAAGCTGATATTATTACTGACTATGCCTGAGCTAGCAGCCAGATTATGCAGAGCTTGTAATTTATCTTTGTTTATGCAGCCAGGATATTAAAAATGTAATTAAAATGGTAAAATGATCTGATCAGAAATAGCCACCTAGTGGCAAGTATATTATTTTAAATGGATTATAAAGGCATTGGTCTGTGCAAATAAGCTTCTTTTTTTTTCATGACAAACCTAGCATCTCAGTGAAATCTTGCTAAGCAATTTATCTTTTGCTAATAAGTTGTCTTCTGTGTTTTGTTCTGTATATAAGCAACATCATTTATAATCTTCATTTGTGCACTAATAAACATTCTGTTTTTACAGGTGGCCTGCTATTACAGGAATATCTTTCTTAAATTATGGCATATTTTTGCCATAAATGGAAGTAATGCCATACCTATTCCCTATATGCAACATACATATTAGATATAATAATTAAAGGTATTTCTTAGCATCACCAGGTAAAGTCACCACCTACCACCTGCCCCCC
Organism: Choloepus didactylus; assembly: GCF_015220235.1. Taxonomy (NCBI): domain Eukaryota; kingdom Metazoa; phylum Chordata; class Mammalia; order Pilosa; family Megalonychidae; genus Choloepus; species Choloepus didactylus. Next base: position 32,650,703 of record NC_051320.1, on the reverse strand, counting down.
CCCCCACCCCCTGCCTTCTTCTGCTCTCTCTCCTTTGAAATGGATCTGGAGATCTCTGGAACATGGCATTAGTGATCCTCTTGAGCCCTGCAAATACCTAGGGTTGCCTACCGAGAACCCTCTTCAACTTACTACTTCAGAACAGAATTAGTTACTTAAAAGCAAAGTAATAAGGTAATTCAAGTGATTTATAGGCTACATCTTCTCTCATTTAGCAACATTTTGGATGTGCCAATGAATTATTTCAGGAACAAATTGTCTAATGCAAAATTTATTAACCAAAAATACATCTGCTGTCATCTAATTGTGGATTTTGCAGCCAGTCACCAGGCACAGCTTTGTGATTCTTTAACAGAGCATCTAAAAATGCATGATAAATACTTTTAAGAAAAATGAGTCCTCGATTGTGAGGTCTACATAAGAAACATTGGATCACATTTCTTTTTCTTTTTTCATGAAATAACTATAGACCTCTCAATTGCCTTTTAAAAAATTTGCAATTTAGGGTCCCGTCAGCAGCTCTGGGGTCTTTTGTTAGGTGCACTTAAAATGCCAGATTAAATATTAATATGTGGTTAGAGTTGTGCTATTTTGCAAGCCCTGAAACCCTATTAGTAAATCATGATCTGGTGACTGATGCAGGAAATTTCAAGGCGCCAACAGTGCAGATTGCTTTAGGCCCATCAATCTGATGGATCGCTAATTTTTAGTAAATTGGGCCTTTGGACTCATAGCTATAAGTAGGTACTTGCTTTTTGTCAAAAGAGAACATAGTCCACCTAATATAGTATTTTTCTGCACAAAATGTGTACCCTAATAGGCTAACCTTTTTTGCATAATCAAGTATTTGAAAGCAAATGCTCATTTAACAATCTTTGCATGAGCAGTGGTCTACTTCAAAATATACTTTTAGTTGTGTTGCTGAGTGCCTAAAAAGAAATAGTTGTTGATATCCTCAGCTTTCAGGAATGTTTTAAAAGAAAATAAAGGAAAGAGAGGATGATAAGGGAAAAGGGGTATATTGATTCTGTTAGCATCCTTTAAAAAATTAGAAACTATGAACTAACAAAGTCATTCTAGAGAGTTTCAATGGGTACCTCTTAAACTATGGTGAGCTAGGAGATAGAACAACATCTGTAAGATCAGCAAAAAGAATTTGGAAAATAAAATAGCATGAAAAAGTGAGGAGTTGCTTATAAGTATCCTCTCTGAAAATATGTCTACGTAACATGCTACTTGACCTTGAAAAGCAAGAGACTTTTCAACATATGGGTTGCTTCTGATCCTTTGATAACCCAGGTGAGGAAAACATCTTTACTGGTAATATTGGTTTCACACAGATGGACCTTGACTCCTAAATCCTTATAATGTGGATTAACATATTTCATTATCATATTTACCAATTATAAAGCATTTTCCTTTCAGTAGATACTATCCAAGCTTATGTTGTGTTCTGTCTTACCATCTGTCTTTTTTTCTTTTTCCTTGCATTTTTATAAATCTATGGTACAGATATAATAATGAATTTTAAAGTGAGAAGCATGAAGGACAACTGACCTATACTGTCTCTCCCTTATCCTTTATTATTATTATTACTGTTACTATTACTATTATTATTGTCATTATTGCTTTAGCAATAATAAGTAGAGTTCAAACCAACATTTAGGGGATACATGTGTTTAGTCTCATTTTAGGCTGGTGTTTTCACTGAATTTTCACTAATGGAATAAGTAACTCCTTATAAATTATTTCAATTAATGGAGTAAAATACACAAAATTTGTCATATTTAATATATTATAATGGATATATCTCATATAAGATTCATTTGCACACACACATTCACACACCATTTTATTTTTCCAATAAGCCCAGATGCAAATCTACGAGGATCACACATTTAAGGCATGGATAATTGTGCTTAATTTCAGCTAGAAAGGGCCAGTTGGAAAACAGACATTATTCCCTGGATAGACAGTTTAAAACATCTTTTGTATGTTCTCCTCCCCCATTTTTGTTTTTTTTCTTTATTATTCTTCCTTTACCCTGCCCCTACAAATAAAGGGGGATATGTGAGACTCTTTTGCTATTTTTCTTCATTACTGTGATTCTTTTTTCACCACACCAAGAAAGATGTTGTCTTGTTTTTACCTGCCTTCCCATACCATTAAAATTTTTAATTGATTTTATTTGCTAAGATAAAGAGAGAAATAAGACAACTTTACTGCCACAACAGATTATGTACTAAAATAAATACAAAACAAAAAATTTAGCATTCTCAACAAAAGACTAGATTAAGTCCTTCTATTTCACACTCCAATACCATCCTCTACTTCCCCTTAATAATGTTGACCAGAATTATTATTTTAATTATTTTTGATGACTGTTTTTCACTCAACATGAGGATGGGAGTGTTGCCTGTCTTCTACACTAAGCACAGTTCCTGCTCTATAGCAAGTATTCATTAAACATTCGTGAACCCATGTTTAAAGGAATGAGTAGTTCTGACACTATTAGTAGCAAGTTAATTTTGGAAGGAGAAGTTATATATGCTTCAGAGGAATAGCAGGTAATGTTAAATAATAAATTTCTCTAAAAGCCATAGCTTTGGTTTGCTGCTTTGAGCACCATAATTTGTTAACATTATGTTTCAGTGGAGGAAAGCATGACAACTCAACTTCAAGATAATCAGTGGGCAAGGTATTTCCCTTGGATTGTAGGGCACAAATGCTCAGAGAAACACTCTACCTAATGGTACGTCTATCAACCAACAGATGAGTGAATGAACCAGAAATTATTTAAGGTAGCATTTACTACTAAAATTCTATTGTTCTGTGTATACAAAACGTTGGCCTATGGACTGTACGAGGATATAGGCTAAACAGCAATAACAGATCCAAAATAAAGTCATTCAAACAAGACAGAAAATATTCCTCATGTAACAGTCCACATCCAGGGTAGGTGGGTAGCTTTGTTCCATGAACTCTTAGAGGCTCCCTGTTTCCTTCTATCTTATTGTTATAACATTTCCAGTTTAAACCAGAAGTGTATTCCAACTGGTGGGAAGGCATCAAAAGAGGAAGGGAAGCACAAGCAATTTGATCACATGGTCACATCTATAAGGGGACTTCAAAACAATCTATAGATGGGAGACAATGTGTAGCTAGTGGGAATAAGGGAGAACAAAAACCAGGGAAAATTAGCAGTATCTATTTCAAGGAATTTTCTCAAAGTGATTTCTCTTTTCTGACCCATGAATTCCATAAGTTTCTGTCCTAGTTTGCTAATGCTGCAGAATGCAAAACACCAGAGATGGATTGGCTTTTATAAAACGGGGGTTTATTTCACTACACAATTACAGTCTTAAGGCCACAAAGCGTCCAAGGTAACACATCAGCAATCGGGTACCCTCACCGGAGGATGGCCAATGGCCTCCAGAAAACCTCTGTTAGCTAGGAAGGCAGCTGGCATCTGCTCCAAAGCTCTGGCCTCAAAACGGCTTTCTCCCAGGACGTTCCTCTCTAGCAAGCTTGCTCCTCCTCAAAACGCCACTCACAGCTGCACTCTGTTTCCTCTCTTTGAGTCAGCTCATTTATATAGCTCCACTGATCAAGGCCCACCCCGAATGGGTGGGGCCACGCCTCCATGGGAACGTCTCATCAAAATGATCATTACCCACAGCTGAGTGGGGCACATTCCAAGCAAATCTAAGCAGCACCAAAAATGTCTGCCCCACACAAGACCACAAAGATAGTGGCATTTGGGGGACATAATACATTCAAACCGGCACATTCCACCCCCTGGAACCCAAAATGACATTATCTTTCCAAATACAAAATACATTCATTTCATCACAATATCACAGAAACTTACATCATCTCAGTAACAATAGTCAAGTACAAAATCCCATCAAAATCAATTTAGGTGTGGTCAGTCCTAAGGCATAATTCCGCTCTAGCTGTGGATCTGTGAACTTAGAACAAGTTATATGCTTCCAATATACAAAGGAGGGACATTCATAGGATAAACATTTCCATTGCCATAAGGAGAAACAGTAAGGAAAACAGTGTTAACAGGAGCAAAACAGTTCCTAAAACCCACAGGACAAACTCCATTAGATTTCAAAGTCCGAGAGTCATTAACAGAACAACGTTGCATCCTTGGGGCTTGAGAGAGCGGGAGCCTAACCCTTCCCAAGGGCCTTTTTGGCAGCTGTTTCCTCTCCAAATGCTTGGGTGAGTGCTCCAACATTTCCACCCATTGGGGAGACCACCTTCTCAGCTCTACCCTCCTCAAACCTCGGGGCAGCTCCCGGATTCCCTTCCATCTCCGGGGCACACGCTCAACCCCTTCAGAACAGTGGGGTGGCAGCCAGGCTCTCCTCAATTCCCTGGAAATGTGCTCCACCCTCTTTGGGACCTGAGGTGGCAAAACTCTTCCAGAGCATCGAGGCGGAAAGCCCACCCTTTCCATGCATGTGGGCTGCTCTGCTCTCCCAGCCTGAGACCTCCTGACTCCAGACCTCAACCTCCATGGCTCTGTCTTTGAAGAGATTTTTCCTTTAATTTTTTCCTTGTCTGTCTCCTCCAGTCCAGACCGGCAATGGCTCTGTCTATAAAGATCTCGCAAAAATTCTGTTGGCTTTGCATGAAGCACTCAGGGGTCAAAGCCATCAGACAATAGGACTTTCCACAAATCCTTTCTGGATGATTCCATCTCCAATCTTAGCTTGTACTGAAATGGTGGCTGGGTTCCATGTTTGGTTACATCCTCACATTGGGCTGTAGCTTCTGGGATTCCACCCCCTGGAAGCTCATAATTTTCCAAGCCATCAGCTTCTGGTTTCTTGGAACCCAAGAGTTCAGTTCTAAGTTTATCTCTCTCTGCTCGCATTTTACTATAAGCTGCAAGGAGAAGCCAGGGTATATCTTCCACACGTAGTCTGGAGATCTCCTCAGCTGAGTATTCCAGGTTGCCACTTTTAAATTCTTCCTTCCATCTGACACCAGGACTCAATTTTGCCAAATTCTGTGCCACTTTAAAACAAGGATCGCCTTTCTTCCAGTTTACAACAACACATTCACCATTTCTGCTCAAGACCTCATCAGAATTATCTTTAGAGTCCATATTTCCACAAACAGTCTCTTTAAAGCAGTTTTGGCCTTTTCTATCAAGCTCCTCACAATTCTTCCAGAAACTTCCCCTTATCCATTTAAAAAGCCATTCCAACATGTTTGGTATCTGCAAACTCAGCAGCAAAAGCACCCCACTTCTCTGGTACCAAAATCTGTCTTGGTCTGCTAATGCTGCAGAATGCAAAACACCAGAGATGGATTGGCTTTCATAAAACGGGGGTTTATTTCGTTACACAGTTACAGTCTTAAGGCCACAAAGCATCCAAGGCAACACATCAGCAACGGGGCACCTTCACCGGAGGATGGCCAATGGCGTCCAGAAAACCTCTGCTAGCTGGGAAGGCAGCCGGCGTCTGCTAGATGCCTCTCTAGCAAGCTTGCTCCTCTTCAAAACATCACTCCCAGCTGCACTTCCTTCCCTCTCTCTGAGTCAGCTCATTTACATAGCTCCACTGATCAAGGCCCACCCCGAACAGGTGGGGCCACGCCTCCATGGGAACATCTCATCAAAATGATCATTACCCACAGCTGAGTGGGGCACATTCCAAGCAAATCTAACCAGCATCAAAAACGTCTGCCCCACACAAGACCACAAAGATAATGGCATTTGGGGGACATAATACATTCAAACCGGCACAGTTTCCCTTATAGCTGTTCAAATTCTGACAAGATTTGGCTTTGGGAAATTACTCTTTTTCTGTCGGTTAGTTTTCCTCTTTGGAAAAAATGAAATGCTTGAAATTGCTTATTGTAAAATTTTATTCTGCCTCTAAAAATCTATTGTTCTTGTTTTTCAAGAACTAAGAGAAACAGAATTTGTTTTTAACCATACATACACAAAAAAATAAATTTTACACATGCATAAAGGGTCCCCAATTTAAAATGCAATACTGAGCAACTTCAAAAACAATGAAAGACAAATATGATAGACAAATGCCAATTTTTCAATATTGACAAAATGTAAATGTTCATCAATAGTTCTCAATCTCTGTGACTTTCAAGAGCTCAGATTCTGTATTTCTTAATACCAAAGTTATTTTAGGACATATTTTCAGTCATAGACCAATCATGACCAGAGTAGCTGTACCAATTTCGTCTCTTAAGTCAAGAACTAAAAGATAGTTTCAACTTAGTTATGCTGGGCAGGGGTTAAAAGAAATGGTGGAAGGGATATAACACTCATTTGATAAATATTTGAGTACCTTCTTTGTAGGAGGTAATGTTCAAATTTAAGAGAATGATGCAATAGAGAACAAATCCCACTCTTTGTCCTTAAGATGGTTATAGTCCTATGGGTTAAAAAGAAATTTACAGCTAGTAATACATGGAGGTTTGTAATATTTGCTCTAAGAATCAATTGAAATGTATTCTAATATATTTTAGCAGAAGAAAGACATGCACAGACATAGTCAATTATAGTATGATGGGCAAGTAGAGTGGAGGTGAGACCTGGTAATGATTCACCCTCCTGGGGAAGCTAACTCTTATTCTGATAGTGGTGTTCAATTTGGTATAGAAATACAACTTGTTTTTCAAATTCTGTGGTGATTTCTGATCAAGGTGCATGCAAATAAAAAGTTTATAGAGTGAGGTGGCAGGAAAGCCAATTGTTATCTCACTGCTTGAGAGTCATAATCAAAGTTCTAATCTCTGGAAAGAAGATTGGCAAGAATTAGGTAAGAGTTTCAGTCTCCATGGGGACGGAAATATTAAACAATTTAATAGCAGGAGTTAGGAATGGAGAGGAAGCCAAATGGGACTAGAGTTCAGAAAACAAGGTTGGTGTTGAGAAAGATTATGGAGTACCAGGTTAAAGATTTTGGGGTTTGTATGTTAAGTTACAGAATCATTGCAATGTTTTGTTTTATTTCTAGCTGGAGACAGATGCTGTTAGACATGTTTTATATAAGAGAAATCTCTCAGTGGTGGTTTGGAAAGAGGTGAGGCTATGTAAGAAAATTCATTAATTACAAATGCTTTCTATTTGGCAATTACAATACGCTGTACACCGTGGTTTGCACCAGAGATTTGGAGGAGTAAGCATGGGTTTAGATGAAGGTTCAGGGAGAATGAACTGTTGACCTGAACCTGAGGGGTTACAGCAGAAAAGAACACAAGAGCAAATACAGAGGCAGAATCTTCAGGACTTGATGTCTGAAGGGAAAGTGAGAAGTTCAGGAAAAAACACTGATATGTGGAACTGAATGACTAAGGAGATTTTAATGTCATTAACAATGGTAGGTAAGTTAGGAAAAGTTATTTGGGGTTGTAATGGTCAGGGGACAAAAGTGAATTTTAATTTGTGAGTGATGAAATCATATATCTTTTTTTTCACTGGATATTTGGATGTGATGATTTGAAATTTGGTAAAGATATCTGTAATGTAAACAATAAGATTCTTAAGCATCATCTATAAAGGCAGAGTTGGAATCGTAGGTATGCATCAGAAGACAGAGAAAGAAGCACTTGAGAACAGAGGAGATGAACAAGTAGAGTATATTCATTCATTCATTCATTCATTCATTTAACAAATAACCTTTGTTTATGGAAAATAAAGGAGGATAGAAATTTAAGAAAGCTGGAGGTGTACATGGAAAATGCTAAAAAGCTGCAAAGCAGACGAAGGTGCGGGAAAGATGATATATGATACTAGGAGGTAATTAGCTACATTTAAAGTAGTCATTCAATGAATAGAGGGGGTAAAAGCTCATTTGCAATGAGATAAAAAGAGGGAGCAATTTAAAAAGTGAAGAGTAGAATACTCTTTTTCGTAAATTGTATAAAGGTTCCAGAGGGAAATCTCTCTTCTATGTGAGACTGATATCCTGGTTTTTAAACATTAATTTTGTGAAGCCTGTCTCTCGTTATCATTGCTTGTAGGTTACAGTTCTTTTCAGAGAAAAGCAACACTGTAAGAGCTTGATGTTAGTAAGGATGTTCATGAGCCAAAGTAAGGATGTTCATGAGCCAAAGTATCTCGAGGGTGGGCTCTGACACATAATGCAGCAGCCAGTGGCCTCCAGGTTGCCTGGCTTCTGGTGACATTTTGTCATTGGATCCCTGTGAAAAGTAAAACATCTCTAATCAACCTTTGGAGTAGTAGGATTCATGCCTTAGCAGTAAAGAAAATTATTCTGAGCAAAGAAACTTATTATGAGTTTTATTGAGTTTCAACTAGTTTTTACCCAATTTAAAAAGTCACCTTGCCCCTACATAAAGAGGATTATTTATGTAATCATCTGAACATATGTCCCCATCAACTGCTAGATATAATCATTCCATGGCATTCAAATTCAGCACAAAAACATCAAGACCTAAGTACAAATATTATTACTATAATGGGTTTTCATTTCTAGAGGTCGGCAGGGGAAGGGATTAATTTCGTTTGCTTTATTGTACACACAGTACAGCACACAGGGTCATGTTACAATGCCTCTGTCTTGAAAATTGCATTTAGATGTAATAAGAAAGGCACTTTTAAAAACAATTTTACAATTTGAGATACATTAACTGCATTTCACTCCATCTTGCTGTGCTAACAGATTTTGAGGCCTTTCATTTGGTTAACATTGATTCTTGTCAATATTAGAATGAAAGTGTTTCAAATGCTGTCTTTAAATTCTCTTTCCAAACTTTCTTTGATAATTTTTAGATTGTCCATCTAGGGCAGTTAGAAAATGTTCTGTATCATGACATTTTTGAGGAACAATTTTTAATTTAACAACCTGGAGAGTTAGGTATGACGGAGCTCCAACTTATTGCTCAGAAATGCAGTTTTTCATTATCATAGATTTCATGAATCCTAGGTAATAGGTAAAGTTTTGTGATACTGTCTGACCATTATTATTTTTAGCCTGTGGAGCTTAGTTTTAGGGGGGTATTTAATTAGAATGTAACATAGATTTTGCAACTCTAGGAAATGTCTATTTGACATATGTCAACAATAATATTTTTTCCATGAAGCATTGAGTTGGGAAGAAGCCTGTCTGAAATGGATTGTCTGTCTCTGAGGAGCCTTTCTGCTCATCTCTATGAATTGATACTGTATGACACTAAAGCAACCTGTGGGTTTAAAATTTTAAAAAGAACAGTCTTTGCATCTAGAAAATTATGTTAAACGAAGTCTATACATTTTCAAACAAACTGGTTATTCTATATCAAGTTGAAAGCTTTTTTCATACCTTTTTACCCATCGTGCTATTGATTAAAACAGAAACACTTATTTAGTAAGTATTAAAGTTACTGAATTGTAAAATTGGAAGACTCCTTGGAGATCATCATCTAGTCCATTCTCCTTAAATGTAGGTGAAGGATGTGAGACTCAGGGAGTAAGTTTGTTGATGTAGAGTTGGGACTGTTGAATACTGAATTCCTGATCCAGAATTCTTTGCATCTAGCATTTTGTTAAATTCTGAGAACTATTCAGATTCTCAACGATTTTGAAATTTTTCATTACTGATATATAAATTCAGAATTATCAACATTTACCAGAAAGCACTTGCCACTTTTAAATTTTTAGCAGAAATTCAGAAACTGTGTTTTATGAATTCAGAAAGAAAATCCCATTACTAAAACAGTAAACACCTTTGAATAGTCTGAAATTGTATAGCTCTTTATCAGAGGTTCTGATCACTAGCCATCCCTTCTTTGCATCATCTCTCCCTTTGATAATCTAGTGAAGCCATGGACCTCTTCTCAGAATATTTTTAATTCGTAAAATAAAGCATTGCAAGATTAAAAAGGAAGTGAATTATTGTAAAAATAGTGATCATTATTTACAAAATCTATTTTGATTCAATAATATATAATTATGCTTGTGTATTGACATTAATATCATCTAGGAGTGAGTTTTAGAGCTGCCATAATTTTAAAGTGCCCATGAATATAAAATGTATTTCAAGATAGATGCAACACTTATAGTGTGATATAGAAATACTTGATTTCTCATGGTGAAAAAGACACAAATACTGCTCATCTTAATAATTTTGTGGTTTGTTGCCTACATTCATACTGAAAAGCAGAATTTCAATTAGAAGTCCATAAAACAAAGATGTTAATGTTCCCCCCAGATCCTAAGACTCCATGTTAAGAAACCCTGATCTACATTATCTTTCCTGTCTCTGGGGCTTCAAAACAGGCTCACATCCACTAGCAAGGAGGGTTAAGAATTGGACAGTCCAGTCCTCACAGAGGCACTGACTGCCCTTGCTCCAAACGGCCAACACTTGGCTTCATTACCCACTGTCAGTCTTCCCTCGGGTCCTCTGTGCTCATTTAATGCTGATCTCTATGGAATTTCACTCTTCCCTGGCTTGGGTTATGTGGCTGCCGTTGTAGCTTGTGGCACTAATACACAACCACACAAATTTCCCCTTTTCTGCTCATGAGTTGAATTCTTCCTCTTATTCTCTTATTCTCTCTCTCACTCTCATACATACACACATCTAATTTCCAAATCAAATATCAGTAAGTAAATATGCATGTCATCTATTTATATGTAACTCATGAGTGTTATTTGACTTGTTAATTTGATTAAAATACTTTCAGATTTAAAGAGAATTTCTATTCAACAGCATTTCAGTGAGAACTCCCACTACAATTCAAAGAAATTTAAGAGCAAAGTAGATGTTTTGTACACATACAAGATGTGGCTGGCTTATATTTCTCTATTTCAGTCATTTTATTTTATAAGCAGTGTGTGTGATCTCCTATATTTTAGAACGGGAAAATACCACCTAAATGAATATTATGTGAGGAGTTAAAGAAACAATCTTATTCTGAAAATAATGCTTAAACTTTTATGGACTGTTCAGTATAAAAAAGCATTCTTATATTACTAATAATTATTCAGAAAAACACTTCATAGGAAAGTTACCAGTTTTCCAATTTGAGTTTCCATTTGCCTGGTTATGGATAATTCCTTTTGCAATTTTTAAAAAAAGCACTTTCTTTCTGTTAGAAAATCAAATGGAAAGTCAAATTGTCTATATTTGGAGGTTGACAAGTATTTCTTTTGGTCTTTTGCAGAAATTTTGTCATAGTATCTTCAAAATCTTCAAAAAGCTATGAACTCATTTCCTAAAAAAATAAATTTGGGGATGTACACATGCACAAAATTTTTAATACCATATCTGGAGGTTTATGGAATTCTTGAATTTTAGGTGTTGATCCTTATAAAATGAACACATCCAGGTGAATTAATCAAAATCTAGATTATGCTGTGGTTATAAATACCCTTTAAATTTCAGGGGCTAACAATCATAAGAATTTAATTCTTTTCATGCCACATATCCATTGAGGTGTGGCTGTGTTGGGTGACAGTCTTCCAAAGGTCTCTTGCATTTTTGCACATCTTACAACAGGCACTGACTGCCTTTGTTCTGCACTACACATCCGCACGACATCAAGAATGTTGATAAAAGTAGCGTATGAAGATATAGATGTATATCTGTCTCCAGAAAAAAGGCAGGTTTATTTACTGTCCAATACAATAAAGATAATATCTCTCTCCAGGGCAAATTTTAGGCAAACTTTCTCCTCATTAAAAGGATTCAGGATCTCTAAACTAGTGGTTCCTCTCCTGCAATGTATCTTACTGCATGTGCAGGCAGCTCCTGGCCATCTTTTTGTCACCCTGTGAGAACTGGGGTTTGGGCATAAATGCTGATACTCTTGCTACTGTTATTACTGTGAGTGTGAAGTCCTTTGTCTCTGATCCAACAGCATTGTAATTTTTTGCCAGCATTCATGAAAACTGTGGCAGGCTAATTGTTATCATGCAAGTAGAGCAAACTTTCAGACCCTTCACAGGCTATAGCTCTCTCCCATTTGACTTCACTTTGGGAGCTAGGCTGATAGAGCTGTCTCCATCTGGAACATTGCTGTTTGTTGTGACAGAGGGTAAAAAGAAAACATGCTAGCCATGTTCTGCCCTTTAAGCTTCTTCTAAACCCGTAACTCATGCTCACATTTCATTCTTCAAAGCAAGTCACATGGATAAGCCTGGCATGAATGGGGTGAGAAATGTAATTCTCCATCTGGAATGGGCAGCAAATACTTGTGTATAATAACATAATCTACCACAGCAGGTTAATAGCCATGCAGTAGATCTTTAATTACCCACCTTCTCCTCCTGCTAAGTGAATTTAATACAGAATCTAGTTTTCAGCTTATCTTAGACCAGTGTTCCCCATACTTATAATTTTATATTACTCTGCAATTTTTGCATTCCTACTTTTTACCTAATTTATTATTTACCTAGTAATTTTCCTCAAATTGATTTTAAATACCCTCATCCCATGAATATTTTAGAAAATCATGGGTTTCAGAAGCTAGCCATATTTTTTCTAAGCATATTGAAATGAATATTTAACGTTTACAATAATTAAAATATGGTTATTCATATGCCACCTAACATCATATCATATACTAACAATGGAAACATTTCACCCTTTAGGGAAGCACTAACTTACGTTAATGATAATAGTCAGATAATTGTCATTCATTTAACCATTATTAAGTGCCTAGTATATAAAAGACAAGATATTAGGGGGCTGAGGTTACTGTGTTGAAGAAAATTGACGTAGTAGCTGCCGTTATAGCACTTACAGGGTAGTTGGAGAAATGATAAAAAAATAAATAAAACAAAGGGAAGTAAACATAAAACACATTTTTGATGTTTTTGAATGAAGAAGATAGGCTTGGGGGATAGATAACAAATTTGAGGGGGTACATTTTAGATAGAGTACTTAGGGAGATGACATTTTAACCGAGGTATAATGTATAAGAGGGAACCAGTAAAACAAAAGACCAGGGTGAGGAGGTGGCAAAGATATAAATACAGTTTGCAAAAACCCCTAAACTGGGAAAAAAGACAGAGGAAATGAAAGAAGGCTAGTGTGGTTGATCAGAGTCAGCCCAGGGAGAGTGGTGGAAATGAGGATTCAGGCAGATCATGGATAGCATTGATGGTGTGTGATGAGACGGCAATTCTCTCAAAATGGGAGTGTATTTTTCTGAAAACACTAGAAAAATTCAGGATTTTATTATAACTGCAGTGGAAAATTTTTGAAGGGGTTTATGTAGGAGTGTATCATGATCACATTTATATGATAAAACCATTTCTCTGTTGTGAGGAGAATGACCTAGAGGAGAAAGTCATGAGGTTGACTAGACTACTATGGAGACCTGCTAGATGCAAAGATTTGGATGGATTTTAGGCATAATCAAAGATATTTTGGTGCATTGGATAGGTGAATTATGGCAAAGAATGACTGCTAGGTTGCTGGCTTAAACAATTGGATGGATGATAATGTTCACTATTTTCTAAGATGGGAAAATGATGTGAATCAGGGATTTCACTTTGAAGGGCTTTGTTTGAGATATCTCTGAGAAATCTGATTGGAAATGGTAACTAGCAAGTTGAATATATTAATTTGGGGCTCAAAAGAAAGAACTTGGATAGAAATACAAATTTTTGAGCCATCACCAAATAATGACATTTAAAATTAGATTAGTTGAGTGTATAATCAAGAAGAGAGTATAGAAAAAAAAGAGGGTCTACATCTAAGTCCTAGGAATATCCTCATTTACAGGCTTGTGGAGAAACAGAAGCCAAAGTAAGATGCAGGGGAGTGAGGAAAGTGGAAAAGCAGGAATATGTGATGTCATGGAAGCAGAGAGTGGGAGTCTTTCAAGCAAAAGGGAACGGTCAAATGTACCTTTCGTAAGAGATTTAGTAAGTTGAAAATAGAAATTTCCCTTTAGATCCAACACCACAGAGGTGATTGTATTTTGAAAAAAGTGGTTTGATGATGTGGTGGAAGTGGAAACCAGATGGGAGAATTGATAGGAAGTAAAGAAATGGAGTCAGTGGAGTAAAATAGCACATTTAAGAAGCTTTGCCTACACAGAGAGCTGAAAGATGAAACAGTATTTGGAGGGGTAAAAGAAAGATTCTTTGCTGTTTTATTAACGGACTATGCTGTGGCATGGTTATATGTTAATGGAACAAGGGAAATAAATCAGAAGAGAGTGAAAACTGATATTCAGGAGAAGACTTGCATTCAGGAAAATAAATTCTTGAGAGAGTCGGAGTGAAGTCCTTGACCAAAGTGTGGAGGAAGGGCTCAGAGAACAGAAGGGACTGGCATTTGGTGCAATAAATGTGGTTGCCGCGTCCATCATAACATAACAGAACAGGAGAAAGGGAAAAGAGTTTGGAGTTATTAATAGGTTTATTAATATGGGGAGAAGATAGAGATAATGTCTGATGGTTGCTATTTTCTCAATGAAATATAAGGTAGAAGAGACCATAAGTTGACAGTGAGGGTGGTTTAAGAAAAGAGACTTTGGAAAGCAAGGCTTTGGGGTGTGTAGCAATACGGCAAACGGTTTTGAGTGTCCATTGATGGTATGTGATCCTGAATTGAGAGTAAAGCTAATGAGCTGGTTTTGTGGTTTTCTACCACCACGTCCTCGGATGCTGGTTAGAAGATGGTTGGTAGGAATCATTCAAGGTTTGAATGGAAAAAAGGACAACAAAATTGAGAACATTTTGAAAGAAGTGAAGATATGATTGCTTGTGAAATCTGTATTTTATATAAGGAAGATTGTGATGCCAGAACAGAGTTGAGAGGTAATGAAAAATTGATGTGGTTAGTGGATCAGAGGTCAATGAAGTCAAAGGGCTAAATCAGGGTGTATAGAGTCAGGATAACATCATCAGACACTAGTCAACCCCCTTCTAGCTATTCTATTTTGGGAAACAGTAATTTCTCTAGTTAATGCTTTGCAAAGATTCATTTAGGATATGCAAATATCATAACCACTGGCTGTTGGCTTAGTAATGATGATGAAGGACCTGGTCTAATTATGTGGAGTCATGTTCCTAAACACAATATCTATCAAATGCATGGTGGGATGCATTTTTACTATTTTTCCTACTTCATGCACTGCCACTGTGAGAGAATTTGAACACTGTATCAGACGACCCCAAATGAAAAGCATTATATGGGTGCTTAATAAATGCTTCAGTTGATGAGGGAGTTATGATAGTACCCTGTTTTCTAAGTAAGTAGCATTAAAATAAATATTGGTTTTGTCAGAATGGGAAGAAAACAAAGACATTCTTCATTAATATTTATGTGTCGAGTTCAAAGTCATGAATGTAATATATCTTTTCTCCTGTTATACAAATTAGCATGCCATCATTTGATATGACTTTAGAAGAATGTTGATATTTAAAACAAGGTATTATATAGTAATGGTCTCATAATTTAGAAACCCTATTAATAAATGTTTAAAGAGATTTGTGAAATAATTATTTACATGTTAACAGAATGCTAATATGACTTTATTTTGGACTAATCCTTGATTCTCTTTTGTTTTCCTTGGTAGCATTACTGAGCTTTATGTTACTTTTTTCTTTGGATTACCTAGAAAAGCTTGCACTGTCTGGTTTTTTAAACTTCTAAATACTATCTTACTTTCATCACTGCCTTTTCAGAAACCCAGGCTGTGGACAAACCTCTATCTCAATGAGTTAAAAAGAATGCTGGTAACAAAACAAAATAACAAGTTCTACCCAAATGTATAATAAATTTCATTTTTACTTGTTTGGAGATGTGGTTAGGAGTAAAGGATGATGCTTAAGAATGAAATATCTGGGATTAATTTAGTTGATGTTTACATTGAAGATCTGAATTTTGGAACAAAGGCTCTTAAAGTCCTGGAATTCCTTAACAATCCATAGCTCAGATGAGAGAAGATGACCCATGAGGGGAGGAGGATCATTGGAAGGATGGAACATAATAAGTATTGATTACTTGAAAATATTGAAAAGAAAATGTATCCTATACAAAATCATGCCTGGACACCGAACATCAAATTTCTTCAATGCCATACTGGCTGAAAGAAAGTTGAGAGTTGGTGTTTATGGTGGATGCTGATGCGTGCCACCCAGATAGCCTCTTGAGCACTGAGGTACTCATTCCCTAGCTGCTGGCAGTGCTGGCTGCTGCCTCAGTTGAAAGAAGCCACCTTGCCTGAGGTTGTGTCCCTTCCCTGTAACTGATCGATGCAGGGATGCAAATGCCTAGCTAACTTACCTCAATTCGGGAAAACTCTGGAAGACCTTACCAATTCCACTGCATGAAGTCCAACTTCTCTTCCTGCCCAGTCCTGTTTCTCTTACTTGTTCACAGGGGTTATAGGCAAGACCATCCCTATAAACCTCCTATGGTCCTTCCCTCCTGACTCCTGACCAGCCTGATTCGGGTAGCTCCAGACCTCTTCTGAGAGCAATCTGATTTCTGAGGGAGCCCATTAAATATTCAAAATGAAACTGAGCTCCCCTGTCTTCTCTATGCCTGCATTGATGCGCTTTTGCACCACAACCATACTAAGAATTTATCTTCAATAAAAGTAACATTTAAAATGTGAATAGAGATTTAGCTGAAAATTTTTAAATTGTAGCATTATTTATAATAGCTAAAACAGTGGGAATAAAGTAAAACACATATTTTAAAATAGAGCATTGACGTGAGTCAAAAATCAATAGCTAATGAGAAAATGGAAATGGTGAATGTGGACAATACATTCAAAAGCTCTGCTAGTATTAATATTGTCATTATTATTTACTTAATTATCATTGCTCTGTTGCTGTATTTACCTCTTCTCCATATTATCATATTTTGATATTTCCCCCATTGGATAATAGGCACAGTACCTTATAGTTAAATGTATAAATAAACCTTCCCACTACTCTGCCCTGTCACCTTATATTTCATTAGCATCAGGATAGCTTCTTTGGATTAAGGGTTTTTCCCCTGAATGTCTCTCCCAAAATACAGATGGGCATTTACTTTTTCTTTTTTCTTTTTTTTTTTTTTGGCTTGGAGAAACTTGTGCTGCTAATTCTGAGATTCCTGCTTCTGTGTGAACTCTGTAGAAGGGGATGAATAAATCAATGAATGTCTCCCTTGTCAACTACATTTTCAAGTCTCTTCCTAAAGATGGCAGTAATCTTAGTGGAATTCAACCACTTATAAATAAAGTGTTCGTTTATTGCTCTAATTATTTTTGTGAAAGCAGTTCTACTTTATTACCCAAATGAGAGTTATTATTGCCTTTCCTTCTGATAATTGAGTTTGTGGTATTTATTTCAGGGTTCTTAAGACCCTTTTAGGCCTATTTAGGTTTTCTTTTGTTTTATGAATTTAATGCTAATTAAAATAATGGATTAGTAGGCTTGGGAAATGAAATCATTATTCAGCCAGAACAATGGAAGGGTTTATTTAATTGACCACCTTGAATCACATTAAACCAATTCTAGAAAGATCATCATGAAAATTCAAATGTTGCAGATACTGTCGTAGTTTCTATAGAAGATACCAAGAAAAAATTCAGATCTTTTTAAAAAATAAATTTAAATGCTGATTGAAAATAGTAGCTGGGTAAGTTCTGACGTTTAGTAGGAAGCAACGGGATATTTTTCAACTTACCCCTATGAATTCTTTTGTTAATTTCTACAGATATAGTGATTTAAGCTGGTGATAGTTAAACTTACACAATGTGGAAGTCAATCAGGATTCCGAATAGGGCTTAATAATCCTGAATGCTTTGCTTGTCATCTCTGAGTGACTGTATGAAAAGTGAATCACAGCCATTGTTGACAGTTTTCATATACAGTGACAGTTAATTCTCCAGGAATAAGATTATAGTAGCAAGGCAACACTTTCTTATTAGGAGGAAAGTAATAATTTCCTGATAAAATGGCAGGTTATCTGCTAGGGTTTTTAAGAATTCATCATGTTTTCAACTTGTAATCTTTCAACTAGTTCTACAATCATCATATCAATTATCTCTGTTTCTATATAGTTAATAAATAATAACTTTGATGTGTTCAGTGAATTTTATAAACTGACTAAATATCCTGGTGTTGGAAAAGGTAGAGACAGATTTAAGCAGAACAAATTAAATCAAGGTGGGTTCAACAAGTACTTGACTCACCAGATTTATTTTAAGACCTGCCTTCTGGCTCTTTCAACAGATAGAAAGCACCTGATATTATGGTATTTAATTCAACTCATATAAAAGTCAGATCCATTTATGTCTGCCTCTCCCATTAGAGTATAAACTCCCAGAGGACAAGATTCATGTCCAGTTTATATTACTTATAGAAATCTCATACAATAAATAATTGGTAAACTGATGATTGGCATGATTTAGTTAATTAATCCCTGCTTACGTCTATCACAGTTTATTGTCCTTACCATCATTTTATGTGTTGGTTCTCAGTTTTCCCAAAGCTTTAAATATAGCTATTGTATCAGCAGAAAGCAAGTTAATTATCTTATGTCTTAGATTTAGATTATTAAAATGATATAAAACTATACATTGCTTTTGTGTATCCAGGGGTCTTGCAAAACATAATTTGATATACTAAATTTATAATTTAACATAGTTCTGTAATAACTTAGAAGGAGTATATTATTCCAGAAAGCTTATAGGAATATAGCCTTAGATTCTGTTTGTTCCAAATGGGATGCTATTAAATAAATTTAAAAAAATTATTCTAGTATTAGACCTATTTTGCTATAATATTTCTTTCTTACCCTCTTTTGTTTGACATGTTCATATAACACTTGAGTCCCATACCTTAATTTAAGCACCTTGAGATTGCCAAGTTATTGGAATATTTATGGATTTCATTTCACATGGCACCATATCTAATTTCTAGCCACATCAATTAAAATATAAATGTCTCAATGAAATAAAAATGATATTATAAAAAAGAATGCTTTTTAAATGCTCAGAACACTCCCTCTACATTACCTTGAATACCAAACTGCTATACTGTCCTGTCTGCCTAGGGATGCCAAATAGGTGTAATGCAAATCAGGAACGAGTCATTGACAGATAAAATTAAATAGTCATGATCTGAATATTGAGTTTAGGCAAGCATCACTGTCTGTTGGCGCCAAGCTAGATTTCTAGTCCTGTACAAAAAAATGTTATGTTGTTCTCGTTAAGCAGTCATCCATCTAAGTGACTTCAAGGCCCTTAAGACCCGAATAGGCAAACCTCATCTATCAGCCTCCTGACTTCAGATGGAGCCACAGCAGGTACCGTATTAAGCTGAGTCCACGTTCTCTGATCATTTTGTTACAGGAGTACATTTTAAAATCTCAGTTTTATTGTAATTTTTAGTGAGATACTGCCTGCCCTTAATTAAGAATTCTTTTTGATGTGTTACTCTTAGCTATGGACTATGATATAAAGGTCAGCAGAATATGTTCAGTTTTTGAAGAGAGATTTCTCATAATTTTATGTTTGGTCTTTTGTTTGACTTCAGTGAAAATATGGAAAAAATGATTTTATAGTAACGAAATGCATTGATGCTTATCATACACCCACACAATGTTTCCAAAGTAGGCTAAAATGGCAGGATCTATAAAGTGGTGAACTATTACAGGAAAAATTTTAAATTCGAAACAGGTGATTCTGTTGCACATATTTAGTCTGTATATTAAATCCAAGCTAGTATAGAAATTTTGAAGCAACAGATTTAAAAGTTAAAAATTAAGTCAAAACAACTGTTTGGCATGATACTGGCAAATAATAGTTCTTTTGATTTAACCTTTTTATAGTAGTTTTTTTAATTAGAGAAATTATATGTTTACAGGAAAATCATGCAGAAGATACGACATTCCCATGTACTGCCCTCACACATGCAGTTTTCCCTATTATTAACACTTTCCATTAGTGAGGTACCTTTGTTACAATTGATGGAACAATAACATTATAATTATACTATTAACTATTATCTGCAGTTTACATTAGGGTTCACTGTTTGTGTTGTACAGTTTTTTTGAATTTTTATTCCAACAACATATATACTACCTAAAATTTCCCTTTTAGACACATTCAAATATGTAATTCAGTGGTGTTAATTGCATTCACAATATTGTGCTACCATCACCACTATTTGTTACCAAATCTTTGCTATCGCCCCAAACAGAAACTCTTTAACAATTAAGCACTAACTCCCCATTCCCTACCCCCACTATGGCCCCCGATAACCTGTGCTCTACTTTCTGACTCTACGAATTTGCTTATACTTATTATTTCATATCAATGAGATCTTACAATATTCATCCTTCTGTGTCTGGCCTATTTCACTCAACATGATGCCTTCAAGGTTTAGATAGATATTTATCTATTTTATTGACTTAAAAAACCAGCTTATGTTTTTATTGATTTTCTCTATTGTTCTCTATTGTTTCTGTATTGTTGTTACTGGACTGAGTATTGTATGAATGTGAATCAGGTCAAGTTACTTGATAGTGTTGTTCTGTCCTTTTGTATCTTTATAGATTTTCTCTCTCAAGGTCTATCAAGGACTGGGAAACAGTTCTTGAAGTCCCAGCTAGAACTATGGATTTGTCTGTTTCTCATAACAGCTCTGTCAGTTCTTGCTACATGTATTTTAAAGATCCTTTATTAGGTACATAAATTTTTAGGATTTTATTTCTTCTGGATCAATTGATCCCTTTTTCATTATAAATAACCTTCTTTATCCCTGGTAATATTCTTTCCCCTGAAATCTATTTTTTCTGATATTAATATAATCACCTCCAGATTTTCTTTTACTAGAAGGTTCAAATGGCTTTAATGTATGACCTCATCAGTTTTATAAACAGGGTCAAAGGAGGGAGGCATCACAAAATGAAAAAGAAGCCTCTCTTTTTTTAATGTAATAAAATACAATCCATCCAAAGTATACAATCAATGGCTCACAGTATCATCCATCTTTCTTTTGACTGGTGTTAGTTGATAGATCTTTTTGTATTTTTTCATTTCTAACCTATTTGTGTCTTTATAATTTAAGTTGCATTTGTTGTAGGCAGCATATATTTGGATCCTATGTTTCAACTAATCTAACAATCTCTGAATTTTAATTGGGATGTTTAGACAATTTACATTTAATGTGAAATTTTACATAGTTAGATTTGTGTTTATCATTTTCATTTGTTTTCTGTTTGTCCCATATTTTCTTTGTTACTGTTTTTCTTTTTGGATTATTTGAATGTTTTATGTGAATCTATTTGATCTCCTTTGTTGGCTTATTAGCTATAAGTCTTTGTTATTTTGTGATTGCTTTAGGGTTTATAGTATATTTCTTTAATTTATCGGCATCTACCTTCAAGTGAACACTTCACATATGGTATAAGAATCATATAATAATGGGTTTTATATTTCGTGATTGATTTTTTTTTTTTTTTTTTTGCTAAGATTTCTATGGCATAAGAGTGGTTGTATTATTATAATTTTTATTTCTGGTAATACATTTGTCATATTTTATTGTCAAGGTGATTCTGCCTAAAAAAAATGAGTTAAGAAGTGTTCTGATGTTTTCTCTAGAAGATTTTGTGAAATATTGATGTTCCTTCCAAAAATGTGTCCTAGGAAAGGATGAATCTCGAGTTTCTTTGGAGGAAATTTTAAGTTACTGATTAAATTTCTTTGCCAGATATCAGTTTTTTAAAAAAATAAAGTTTGCACTTGATTCATTAAAAGAGTTAACATATCTTTTTCTATCCTATTATTTTTATAGAAATAATTTGTACAGTATTGATGTTAATCCCTCCTGAAATGTTTGGTATAATTCCATTTAACAGGTAAATAAAAAGTAAATTTTTGTATCAATATCTTCTAGGCAATTGTGTCTGAGAATTCGCAGTATAAATTTATTTGTATAAAACAGTTAAACATTTAGGGAGTATATTAATTCTCAAAAATTTATATGTATGTAGGAAAATTAAATTATCTATGAATTTTATCTTGGTTTAATAAAGAGGTGTTATAAAATATTTTTTTAACTCTAAAAGGATACCTTGGGGATGTTAGCATTGATAACTAAGCCTGTGGACCTAGAATCAACAGACAAATGAAGATGCGGACAATCCCAACCCAAATGCCAGGCTGCTGTACATAATGGGGAAAGGTGTGTTAGAGCTGTGGACACAAAGACATTATTCCTGGAAAACTCTCACCATCATCTCTGCCCCTCTGTCTTTGACTACTTGACATTTTCCCATTGATCCTGAGATTTCCTTTGAGAGACAGTAGAGGAAATAAGTGCCATTCAGGGAAGATTTGCACAGTTTGACAGATTTCATTTGACTACAAATGTAATTAGAATAGCATCACATTCCATCACTATTTTATCTATAGCATAATTCTCTCAAACTTCAGAATCTGAGCTTTGCTCTCTCTCCCTCAGTGATACTTTGCTGTACTATACAATGACTTTGTGTTCAGGGAATACTTTCCTATACCTATATCTTAGAGCTTGATAAAGATGGAGCAATTATCACTTTTCTTCTTCTTTCTAGGGGCAACATGTTCTTGTACAGACATTTTGATTACAACTGTCTACCATTTCTCAAATTTGGTTGTTGTATTTATAAAGTATCTATATGAAGGCACTTTTTTAACTTGGCCTTATTTATAATAAGTTTCTTTGTTTGCTTACTTTATATTTAATTTTATTCTAAAAAGTAGAGATGGCTTTAAAATGGTACAATATTACAAAATTTAAATACATAAAATATCACTGCCATATCAAAATTGAACAAGAGTGCTATAAGAGAAGGGGAGAGTTTGAGGGAAATTTTTTGTACTTAATAATAGTTAATTATTATCTTAAATTCTATAGTCAGTTCCTCAAGTTTTTGCTTGAACCAGGGTTTCTTAACATTTTTGTGCTAAAGACTATTTTGTCAGTTTGATGAAGCCAAGCAGTCCCTTCTCACAATAATGTTTTCGTATATATGAGATCAATCAAATAAGATTGTAGAAGAAGCCTACTTTATAGAAATAGAGGCATCAAAATAAAAAATATTATTAAAAAGCAATATATATATTTCTTTATTAAAGCATTAAATAATATATCCAACAGTGAGGCTAATATAATTTTTATGAAGTGGTGGCATGAGTTATCATTTGAAATAATAGCCACAGCAGTAATGTGGTCTGAAATTACCTGTGATTTTTAATCGAGACAAAGTTACATAATAACTGTATGCCAATAAATTAGATAACTTAGATGAAATGGACACATTCTTAGAAACAATTTACATACATTGACTCAAGAAGAAATAGTGGATTTAATAAACCAATTACTAGTAAAGAGATTGAATCAGTCATCAAGAACCTTCCAACAAAGAAAAGTCCAGGACCAGATTCCTTTACAGGGAAATTTTACCAAGCATTCTAAGAAGACTTAACACCAATTCTGCTTAAACTCTTCCAAAAAATTGAAGGGGAGGAATCACTCCCTAATTCATTCTGTGAGCCATCAGCTTCATAACAAAGCAAGATAAAGATATCACAAGACAACTACAAACCAAAACCTCTTATAAATAAAGAGCTAAAAATTTCTACAGAATACAAGCCAACCAAATCCAGTGGAATATTAAAAGAATTATATACCATGATCAAGTGGGATTTATCCCTGGTATGCAAGGTTTGTTCAACATAAGAAAAATCATGTAATACACCACATTAACACAATGAAGGAAAGAAATCACATGATCATCTCAGTAGATACAGAAAAGACATTTGACAAAATACAACTCTTCTTCATTATAAAAACACTTAGAACACTAGGAATAAAAGGAAACTTCCTCAACATAAATAAGGGCATATATGAAAAGCCCACTGCTAACATCCTGCTTAATGGTGAAAGACTCACAGTTTTCCCTCTAAGATCAGGATCAAGACAAGGATGCTTACTGTCACCACTGTTATTCAATATTGAATTACAGAGTAATTCAGCAAGAAAAAGAAATAAAAGGCATCCAAGTTGGAAAGGAATAAGTAAAACTTTTCCTATTTGTAGATGACATGATCCTATATACAGAAAATCGTGAAAATCCATGACAAAGTTCCTAGAGCTAATAAATGAATTCAGCAAATAATTCACCAAACACGGCCTGAAAATCAGTAGTGTTTTTATACACAAGCAGTGAACAATCAGATGAAATCAAGAAAAATATTCCATTCACAATAACAGCTAAAGGGATCAAATGTCTAGGAATAAATCAAACCAAGGATGAAAAGAAATTGTACACAGAAAACCACAAAAGAATGCTAAAAGTAATTAAAGAAGACATAAATAAATGAAAAGACATTCTATATTCATACAGTGAAAGGCTAAATATCAGTAAGCTGCCACTGCTACCCAAAGTAATTTATAGATTCAATACAATCCCAGTCAAAATTCCAACAACCTTCTTTGCAGAAATGGAAAAGCTAATCATGAAATGTTTATGGAAGGGTAAGGGGCCCCAAATAGCTAAAGCCATCTTTAAAAATAAGAATTTAGTTGGAGGACTCACATTTCTTTATCTTCAAACTTACTACAAAGCCACAGTAATCAAAACAATGTGATACTGACACAAAGACAGACATACAGACCAATGGAATAGAACTGAGAGTTCAGAATTCATCCCTCACATTTATGGTAAACTGATGTTTTTTAAATTCAGTTTGATTGAGATATATTCACATATCATACAGTCATCTGTGGTGTACAATCAACTGTTCATAGTACCATCATATAGTTATGCATTCATCACCCCAATCTATTTTTTGAACATTTTCCTTATACCAGAAAAAATAAAAATAAGAATAAAAAATAAAAGTAAAAAAGAACACCCAAATCACCCCCCCACCTTATTTTTCATTTAGTTTTTCTCCCCATTTTTCTAATCATCCATCCATACACTGGGTAAAGAGTGTGAGATCCACAAGGCTTTCACAATCACACTGTCACCCCTTGTTAGTTAAATTGCTAAACAATCATCTTCAAGAGTCAGGGCTACTGGGTTGCAGTTTGATAGTTTCAGGTATTTACTTCTAGTTATTCCAGTGCATTAAAACCTAAAAAGGGTTATCTATATAGTGAGTAGGAATGCCCACCAGAGTGACCTCTTGACTCTATTTGGAATCTCTCAGCCACTGAAACTTTATTTAGTTTCATTTTGCATCCCCCTTTTGGTCAAGAAGATGTTCTCAGTCCCAGGATACCGGGTCCAGATTCATCCCCAGGAGTCATATCCTGTGTTGCCAGGGAGATTTACACCCCTGGGAATCAGATCCCATGGGGGGGGGGGGGCAGTGAGTTCACCTGTCGAGTTGGGTTAGCTAGAGAGAGAGTATGGCCAACTGATTTTTGACAAAGTGGCAAAAGGCATTCATTTGGGAAAGAATAGTCTATTCAACAACTGGTGGTGGAAAAACTGGATCTCCATTTGCAAACAAAAAAGAAGGGGACCCTACCTCACATCTTATACAAATATCAACTCAAGATGGATCAAAAGTCTAGATATTAAAGTCAGAACTATCAAAGTGTTAGAAGAAAATGTAGGGAAACCATATTGAGGACCTTGTGGTAGGCAATGGTTTCTCAGACTTATACCCAAAGTACAAGCAACAGAGGAAAAAAATAGATAAATGGGACCCCTTCAAAAAAAAAAAAAAAATGTTCCTCAAAGGACTTAAGCATGAAAGTAAAATGGCAACCTGCAACATTGTAGAATATATTTCAAACCCACATGTCTAATAGAGGTTTAACATCCAGAATACATAAAGAAATCCTTCAACTTAAAAAGACAAACAACCCAATTAAAAATGGTTAAAAGACTTGAACAGACATCTCTCCAAAGAAAATATAAAAAATGGCCAGAAAGCACATGAAAAGATGCTCAACATCATTAACCATAAGGGAAATGCAAATCAAAACCACAATTAGATACCATTTCACACCCATTAGAATGGCTGCTCCTAAAAAAATGGAAAAGGCTAAGTGTTGGAGAGAATATGGAGAAATAGGAACACCATTCATTGCAAGTAGCAATGTAAAATGGTGCAGCTACTGTGGAAGACAGTTTGGAAGCTCCTCAGAAAGCTAAATATAAAACTACTATATGGCCTGGCAAACTCCACTAGTAGGTATATACTTACAAGACTTGAAAGCAGGAACTTGAACAGATATTTTCACACTGATGTTCATAGTGGCATTATTCACAGTTGTCAAAAGATGAAAGCAACAATAGTGTCCATCGACTTATGAATGAATAAATAAAATATGGTATATACATACAGTGGAATATTATTCACCCATAAAAAGGAATGGGGTTCTGATACATGCAACATGGATGAACTTTGAAGACATCATGTTGAGTGAAATAAGCCAGAGAAAAGGACAGTGTATGATGTCACTGATATGAAATAATTAGAATAAGTAAACTCATAGAGTCAGAATCTAGAATAAATGTTACCAGGGGACTGTATGGGGATGGGAAATGGGTAGTTAAAGCTTAAAATGTGCAGCACTCCTCTTCATAATGATGGAAATATTTTGGTAATGGTTGGTGGTGATGGTAGCTCAAGATTGTGAATGTAATTAACAGCACTGAAATATATGTCTGATTGTTTTAAAAAAGGGAAATGTTAGATTGTTTATATATGATAATAGAGTAAAATTTTTTAGAAAAAATTATTTATGTACACTACACAGTGAACCCTAAATTAAACCATGGACTGTAGTCAATAGTACAATTATAAAAATTTGCTATCATCAATTGCAACAAATACCCACCTCAGAGTAAGGTGTCAATAATAGGTTATTATATGGGAATCCTTTATTTTATGCATGATTGTTCCATAAATTCACAACTTCTTTAGTAAGAAAAAAAAAAACAAACAAACCAGTAGCCAAGTAGCAGATGGATCAAGGTATAATCTTTGGCAGGGTCCTGCAGAACATATGTTCTGAGTGCCTAAAGTAAGATCAATAATCTTTAGAAATCAACCTAATTTTCAGGATATATGTGAACATAGGCATTTATTTAGAAAACTTCTATCCACCCAAACTAGGAAATCAACAAAAGTTAGAAATATATATATATATAAAAAATGCCAGAAGCTCCAAAAATTAAGATATCAAACCTCATACCACATCACTGAGGTATGTCATGCTGTGACAGATCAGTTTGTCCCAAATGAAAGGAAGATTCTAGGGATGCACAGTCAGCTTCCATCTTCAAACGTAGCAGTTCAGTGTGGTAAACTGAGTACAGATAAAATAATGAAAAAGTTTGTTGATACATCTTGATTGTGGATAAGTGAGTGGCTGGGGAGGTATGAGTGGCCCAAATAAGGACATTAAGTATATCACAGATGGTCTCTCCCTCCCTGAAACACAGCAACTTCAGAGGAACTGATGTTAAATTCTCTATTTTCTTTTCCCTTATGTATCTGGAATAAAACTAAAGTATCTGATTTGGAGGCTAGAAATAATATCATAAAGCAAACTAACAAAGATGAGAGAGAGAGGAAGAGAGAGAGACAAACAACCAACATACAAAATGTGGGAGACTGCAGTGAGATACAGCCAAGGCCCTTTTGATTTTCACGTAGAATGGACCAGAGGATCTTTTTGAAGTGTTGGACCATTTGAAACTTGAAGGTGATAATTCAAATGCCTGCATATGTCTCTAAAAAATGTGGTTGGATCTCCAGTAAAGGAATTCTAGCAGATTTAATTAGAATTACACAAAATTGCCCATTGTTTTTCCCCCTAGGTCCTTTTACTGACTCTCTTGGCACTTTCCAGTATGCTTAAAGACTGAACAATGAACATCAGCATGCTCTCCCCTCCTCCCCCTCTCCCGCACTCCCCACCCCCCAGCTAACTTTATGAATGGTGGGATATAAATAGGCCCAAAATAAAAGAGGATGGTTTTGGGGACAAACCACCCACACCATTTTTGGACAGGCAGAAAACTTCAATAGAACATCTCTCAAGTAAGATAACTAGGAAAAGACTGCAATTGATAAAAATTTGTTAGCAAAAAAGCAAAAAACAAAAACCAATGTAGCTCAAATTCCATATTTGACTATGACAGAGAAACTGGTACCAGATAAGTCCTCCTGCCATAAATACCCATTAAACTGGCCACAATCTATGTATGAGGCATTTGTTTTTAGGTATTGAACAACAGTTAGCACAAAACTGTAATCCATAAGAAAAGGGAGACCCATGAAGTGAGCCTGATGAGTGCCCTGGCTTTCTGCCTGGGGACAATTTAATGGAATGCAAGCAGAACACATTGGTTCCACTGAGCCAAGGAGGCAGAGATCAGAATTTAGTGTGGCTCAAACAGCTGAAATCTGTAGGGCTCGGTACAAGGGAAGAGAAAGATGTGAGGGCAGGGAATGGGGCATCCCATAAGTATCTGAGGAGGGTTCCCATGAGTCCTGGTCCAAGAAAGGGATGCATACGCACCATGTGACTAAGACAGGCTTACCAGAGACTAGCTGCCAAAGGGCTGAGGTGGAACGGATATGCTAGAGATTGATTGTTCAGGTCTGGGGAAAATTAGAGTTCTAGCTCAGGTAAAGTGGAGAGATGTTAATACCGCAAACATCCACATGAGACTAAAGGAAGACTATTTAGGAGTAATGAGCACATCCTAGAGAAAGGTCTTCTCTAAACATAAATAAATAAAGCTAAAAATTGAGCCTTGATAAGATCTACAGGAGTCACAGAGTTTAGAGGTTGAATATTGCTAAATATGAGGGATGTTCAAAACACATTGGGCTTGAAATAGATACACCCTAACAAAGGGTAAATCTGGGCCTAATGCAAAATCAAAGTGGTCAGCTTTTAATTGAACTGCCTACTAGAACATAAATCAACTATCTTCAGGAGAAGAGAACGGAATCTGGAGTCTCAACAATATCACAACATTTAGCATATAATTAAAAATATAATAGATCTGCAAAGAAAGAGAGAAAAAAAAAACAAAACATGACCCATAGTCAAGAAAAGCAGTCTAAGAACCACCTCAACATGGCTTAAATGTTGGCTTCAGCAGAGAGATTTAAACACAGATATCGTAAATATTCTTATCATAAAAGGAAAAATAGTCTTAAGGCATGATCACAGAGGGAATGTTAGCAATGAAACAGTAATATGAAAACAGAGCAACAGAAATTATCCAACCTGAAGAACAGAAGAAAAAATATTAAATAAAAATGAAAAAAACCTTAGAGATCTGTGTGAAAATATTATAATAATGCATATGTAATTTCTCAGAAGAGAGTGAAAATCGTTCAGGAACAAAAATTGAGATCAAATGGTTGAACATTTCTTAAATTTTATGTAAAAAGCCAACTCACAAATCCAAGAAAATTGGCAAATCTCAACCAGAATAAATGTAAATAAAACCATGCTTGAACTCATCATAGTGAAATGTGGAGTGAGTTGCTGTATTGTGCATCCTGGGAACACAGGCTCAAATACAACAGAAACTTTCTGCAAATGATCACTTTATTACTTACACTGCACAAAGAGTCCAAAAGAGCAGGGGAAGAGATCCCATAGTGGCTGGTGTCCCAAGGAGGCCAGCTGCTTGGGTCAGGGTCCCCGTATGGAAGCTCTGTATGCACCACTTTGCATCAGAAATGAGAGATAAATCTGTGCTGCCTGAGGATGGGGTATTTATACAACCCAGGGGGAGGGGGCTCTGCCACTGAGAGTTCCCACCCTGCTAAGCAGCTAGGGCTGCTTGTTCCCGGGTTTAAGGTCTGTTCAGGCATTCCATTAGACCTATCACCTCTCTTGGGCTGCAGAATGGATACATACTGAAACATCTGCATACAATAGAAAATGAGGGGTGGGAAGGCCAGGGCTGGGAGATGGCTACTAGGTGTGTCCATGACTTCCTCAGCATTAAACTCTTAATCAGAGTTAAAGAGAAAATCTTAAAATCAGCCAGAGATAAAATACCCAATACATACAGTGGAAAAACTATGAATGATGGCAATGTTCTCATCAGAATCAATGAAGTTTAGATGATGAATTTACTTCTTGAAAGTACTGAAAATGGAAGTCAATTCAAAATTCTACGTTTGGTGAAAATATTTTAAAAAATGAGTGTTTAATGAAGACATGGTAAGAGTATAATCAGCAGCCTTATGGTGAAATAATGGTCAGGAATGTTCGTCACATTGAAAGAAAATGACACATGATAGAAGTTTAGGTCTAAAGAAAAGGAACAAAGAACACCAGAAATATTAAGTAAGTTGGTAAACATAGATGCCTATGCTTTTTTTCTTTTCTTCTCTAATATCCTTAAAAGAGAACAAGTTAAAGCAAAAATAGCAACAAAGAAAATGGTCTGTGGTTTACAATGTATGTGGAAGTATACTGACAACAATAGCATAAAAGCTGGGTGATGGGGATTAATGCATCATAAAGTGCAAAGTGTCATATGCAAAGTGGAAAGTATAAAGCAGATGTGGTGTGACATGTCAAGTGTGAAGGGTGAAGTAGGAATATGATGTGTCAGGTGTGAAGTGTGTGATCATTAGGAGTTATATTATTAATTTTAAATAGATGAGAATTTAAAGATGCATATCATTAGCCCTAGAGAAGTCACTATAAAATAAAGGAGGTATATGTATGAAGTCATTAGAGAAAATAAAATGTAATACTGTACAATATCCAATTAACCCAAAAGAAGGATAAGAAGGAACAATAGAGGAACAGAAAACAGAAAGGTCTATAGGAAACCAAATATCAAGTTGGTAGAATTAAACAATGATAGCAATAATTATATTAAATATGAAGGGATAAACCCTCCAAACAAAAGGCAGAGAATGTCAGCCTTAGAAAAAAGGTAGGACCAATGTAGGTGCTATCTACAAAAAACATTCTTTAAATATAAAGAAACAAATAGATTGAAAGGAAAAGGATAAAAAACTATGCCATTTAAACAGTAAGAAAGGTGGCATGGTTATTTTAATATTCAAGTAAACTTAAGACTAAAAGTACCACAAGACTTAAAGAGAAAATTTTATAATGAAAACAATGTCAATTAATTAGAAAAACTTAATAATCCTAATTATGTATGTTCTTAATTACTTGGCTTCAAAATTCATGAAGCAAAAACAAAGCAAAACAAAGGACAAAAAAACCTCACAAAACCCAGGCAACCAAACAAACAACGACAACAACAACAAAAACAAGCCTAGTGGCTATTGTTTTGGATGGTACAGACATAGATTAGAAATTCTATTAGATAATACTATTCTATTATGCTTGAGGGAAATGCCACAGAGTTCTATATTCAGATTTCATCCAGGTATAAAGACAGTAGAGGAACATTTGCAAAGATGAAGGTATTCAGAGAATATAACACCCTGTGTTCTTCTTAAAAGATATTGCCTTTTTGTATATATATTATATTTCACTTTAAGGAAATAACTGAAGCTGTGGAACTATAACTTGTAATATTTGTAATTTGTTCTCTAACTACTTGTTAAGTTGTACTTGGAAAGTTATCACTTCTATGTATATATGTTATATTCTACAATAAAAAAAATAATTAAAAAAAAAAAAGATATTCTAGCCAGACAAGACAGGGTGGGCTATAAGGAATGCTGAAACAGGGCCTGTAATGAGAAAGAGTAGTGGCAGGAGGGGCAGGCATTGAAATTGAATGTGTAATAGAATCTAGGTTAATGGTAACTGTTATAAAACCAAATGCCAATGCGGTAATTTGCAAAAGGAAAGCTAACATATAAAGTTAATACAACTATGAGCTATGAGCAACTAAAGTAAAAACCTCATTTCAAAATAATAAAACTTGGAAGCTAAGGGGTCTTGAGAAATTTTGGAGGAAATTTAAATAGGAAAATGTCCTCATATAAAACATTGCGAATAATATGAAAGCATAAAAATATACTGTCTAATAATCTGATATTTATGACCTACTTTTATGTCAGGGCAATAAATAAAAATGGGATAAAATCAATCAGATTAATAGAACTCTGGGTCAAAAAACAATAAAAGTATGTATATTTAAAGATTTTGAATGTAAGAAGATGGGCAAAAATATATGAGGCAAATATAATCAATATAAAATCAAGAATATCTATGTTGAATAGCAGACAAGATTGACTTGAAGACCTAAAGAATCAAATGGGACTAAGGTATATAATTCTTAAGATGCATAATTTCAAGTCATATAGCATAAAAATAGAAAAAGGGAAAACTTCAAGTAATACAATGAGAAATCTACATGAGCCTTTATTTAAACTTTCTTGGCACATCACAGATGAAATAAGCAAAAAACAGATAAAGTGAATAACATAATTAATAATGTTTAATGAATATATATTGTAGTTTCCTCCCTGAAAATAGATAATATATCATGTTTTCAAGAATCTATTTTGTATTTAAAAATAATCTGGGTGCATTCCAAAAATTAAAAATAGTAGTTAAAACATCATAAAAATAACCAAAACTATAGATAAATAACATCTATTGAAACAAACAAAAACCACAATATTATCTTGGAAATTAAAAATATTCCCTTAAATAATACTGAAGTCCAGTAGGATATCAAGCTACAACTCAAAATTATTAAAATGCTTGGCATATGCTCAACCTGAAATTGTAAGAACTATCAAAATTTTTCATTTTTTAATAGGAAAACAGTGAAAAAATTATCTAAATATATGGTTGTAGATTAGAACGCAGCAAGACTTTATTCATACAAAGCCAAATTTACTTTAGATGCTATCTTTGATGTTTTAAATTTAGCATTTTAAAACTTCTTTGAGTTGCATGACTATTTAAATAGGATTCTTATTGATGGCAGCAAAACCTTTCATATGATCATCTGATTATAAAGCATATAATTTATGCTATCAATGTTTATTACATAAAAATACAGACTCCCATATCTTTCTGTGTAAATGAGGTGATTCTTTGAATTTCAAATCATATGTACTATGTTAAAGAGAACATTTCAAAATTCTATCTACATTTTACAAATTTTGTAATAATTACACTAAATTTTTGTTTCAAATGTTGGTACAGTTTCTGATGGGGAATATTTTATCATTCATTTGTTTGTAATTACAGTTCTTATAAACGTGTAGTGATCATTTCCTGTGGAAGTATTGTTGTATATTTAAAACAAAGCACAATCTGTTGGAAAATTTATCCAGTATATTTGATTTTAGTTGGTCACTTATCCAACTCAATGTCTATTATAGTTTCATATATTATGGAACATTTAAAAATAATGATGGCTTATTTCAGTAGAGTAGAACTTTTCTCGGTTAAACAGTCATTGTTTAAAGTACTTCTATGCCATAAAATGAAGTACTGCTGGAATTTAGGAGCCATAGTTTTATGAAGAGGGGTTAATGACATTATTCCCTTCTCTAGTACTCTTTTGTTTTTACTTTAGTAGAGATTACAGGGATTTTATGTGTGAGGACAATATATGTTTTCTGACGTATAATTTAAGATACATTCATGGAGTTAACATTTTTGTGACAGCCCAGTTCATACTGGTGAAAATGTTGTATTTCTGTGTGAGAATAAATTTGATAACAATTAGGAATGTCATAAATAGAACAACCACATGAAATTCAATTTCTGTGGGTGAATAATTTGGATTTACTGTTTAAAAGCATTAATCACTCATATGCCTGTTTTTAAAGAGAGTGCACAGATTACACATCTTGGTCCCCTGATCAAATTTTCCTTCACACATTCTGAGAATAATTGCATATTGTGAGCTCAGAATCACAGAATTCAGGTTTGAATTGTTTGCCTTACCTTTCAAGGGTAAGAGTACATTCTGAAGCTTCTCAATGGGAAGTACACAGAGACTGCCCCAAGAGATTTTCTTATTCATATGAGACACAATTATTGGCATCTGTAGTTACTGTGGTTGCTTATTAACTAATAAAGATATCATCATCAGATTTAATTTACAAATATAATTAACTTATAATCTAAACTAAGACACTTCTTCCTTTTTGAAATTAGAGCTCTTGCTCATTAACTATCACAAAGTATGTGAATCAACAATTATGTGTTTATATATAGATTGTAGAAGAAAATGCCATTTGAGGCAAAATAGAAAAAAAGAATGACCTGTTGCTTATACAATGATAATGACATAGACCTGAATGGTTGATTACATGTCTCTTGGAACAAGTCAAGTTGGTGTGAATTCTAGGTCCTTTACTTATTAAGTAGAGTATTGGGCAAAATATTTAATTAATCCTCTATCATCTTCTCTGTAATTTCAGATAAAAAATGGCATCTGTTTCATAGAATTTTTGTGAGGATTAAATGCATTAGCCCATTGGAAGCACTTAGCATGATATCTGGCACATAGTTAATTAATGTTAGTAATTGAATATTTCTTTTGAAAATAGAGTCCATGATCCCCAAAATATAGGGTTTGGGGTCTAATGCTTGAGATATAATATGGGGATAAGAGAGGTATAAATTGTTCTGTGTGATACATGTTGGGGAATTATAGAGTATTTATTTATAGATTACTTGTAGATAATTTAATATTGATATTGATGAAATATAGATTCAAATATGTTACTCCTATAAATACAATGCAGGATTTTCAAATTATTAATGAAAAAAAAAATAAACCTAGCAATCAGAAAAAAATTCCTGGTTTTAAAATTACTTTTTTTCTGTGTGTAATTATTTAAGTACTTGACATCTGTTGCTCTTATCTTCTTAAACTCTCTCTGCATAGATATATCTTGAAAGGATAAGGAATAAATTATTAATAGTGGTAAGCCTCTAAAGTGTCAGTGAAGCAGTGGAGAGTAACTTTAATTTTTATGTAGCTTTACACTCTTCTCTATTATTTTATTATTATCTTTAAAACAATGAGCTTGAATTACTTTTATGTTCTTTTTTTTGTCTTGTTCTGCAATTTCAATAGAATTTGTCTGGATGTGGATTTCTTTTTTATTTATGCTGATTGGGATTTTTTTGAGCTTCATGAATGTGAGGGTTTATGTCTTTCAATAAGTCTGCAAATATCTATCATTTGAATATTGCCTCTCTCATATGATCCTTATTCTCTCCTTTGGGGACTTTAATTTGTTATGTGTTGTCATTTCCATTTTATTCTCTTATGCATAACCTCTTTTTTAAATTTTTATCTTTTTTGTCTGTCTGTGCAATGTTTTGTGCAATTTCATTATTGACTGCTTAACCTGCCCATTGCTTTTGAAGTCAATTGTTCTATTTGATTGTTTTCATAATCTTTTTTCTTTATTTTGAATAGTCTTGTGTACCTAAGTTGTGATTTTATTTTCATTTTTTTAAACATTTAAAACATACTTATTTTAAATTCTGTAAATGAAAATTCCAGTCCTTTAGGGGTCTAATTTTGCTTTGTTTTGTTTTGCTGACTCTTGATCATAGTGACTTTGCTTCCTTTTTTTCCAAATTAAATTTTGAGTTCATATTTAGTTGATCTAAATCTGTGGGGATCCTGTGAGGTATGGATTGAGGGGATATTCCTTCTGAGGGAATTTGCCTCATTCTAGGTCAAGGGAAGCTAACAATCATTAAGTTAATTTTTTGGTTTAAGCTTCCCCAGTTCATGAAGTAGTGTCATTTAAATCCCAAATCAGTGTGAAGAAAGACCTGGCTTTGTAGATTCCGAGAGAGGCCCATGGGAGGGGAGGAAAGGAACACAGTCCCCCTTCCTCCACCTCACCCCTGGATTCCAGAGCTCAGGCAAGATAGCTCTGTTTTCCTCTTCCCTTAGCCAGCAGATGGATTTTTTTCCAACTCACTTAAACTAATGTATGGTCCTCGAAGTATCCTGATTTATGAGCAAAGTTGTAGTTCTGACTCTCCCATGTGTGAGTCCTAAGACTTACATTCTATTCTTCTTGCAGCCCTAGAAAATCAACACTTTACATTCCTGGGTTTTCCAGACACCTGGCAGCACAGAAGTGGCTTTGACATTCATTCACAATTCTCTCCCTTCTTTATGTACTTTTCTGGGCTAAGGGATTCCCCTTAAGTTCTTGTTTCCTAAGAGATGCATTAAAAATTAGTTTTCAGGTTTGGTTTTTTTTTTGTCAGAATTTTTATGTATTTTCTAGTGTGAAGATTTTCAGTATTTCTAATCTGCCCTTAAATAAATTATCTTCTCCTCCATGCTGCAGTGGAGGTTGTCAGTCTCCTTATTGCTGACTACTAAATGCCCTGTTCCTTGCCAATTACCTTTTTAAAAATCATCATCATCATCATCATTATCATCATCTCCCTGTGATGGTCTGGAACTGTATGTACCCCGAAAAAATGTTCTTAAAGTTAACCCATTCCTGTGGGTGTGAACCTGTGGGTGTAGGACCTTTAGATGAGGCTACTTCAGTTAAGGTGCAGCCTTAATCAGCACGGGACCTTGTCCTTTTACTGGAGTAACTCTGAGAGACTGAAATTTAGGCAAAGACAGAGAAAGCCACAGAAGCAAGAAGCTGAAATCAACAAAACCAGAAGAGAAGGGAGAGAACAGCAGATGTAGCTATGTGGTTTGCCTTGTGACAGAGGAGCCAAGGGTCACTGGCAGCCGGTCATTGGGAAGAAAGTATCACCTTAATTTGGACATTTTCCCGTCTCAAAACCATGAGTGAGTAAATTCCCATTGTTTAACCCAATCTGTTTCATAGTTTTTGCTTTGAGCAGCCCAGGTGGCTAAAACACTCCCCCTCCTTTTTCTTTTTTAAATGCCTTTCCTTATCCTGGATGAAAAAAACCACACTTATCTGGAAACTAGTCTTTGCTTTTGGTTGATGCTATTTCCCTTATTAAATTATGTTTATGCTCATATATGTGAGGGCTTCATCCTTGAATCATTAAGCCCCCATCTTATTCCAAGGTTTTGAGACTGACTTTACCCTGCCCTTGAATTTCCCTGGGCTCCAGCTCTCTGCTTTCCATCACATGGCCATTCACACTGCAACCTATTCCTGGTTGTACAATAAATATTTGCCTTACCTGGTTATTTTCTGTACTGTGCGATATATTTCCAAGAAGAATACATATCAATTCATTTTCCTTTTCTCCTAAATTGTTAAAAAACCACAACCCTGCAAACAATAGTAAATGTAATAAAAAATAAAGTTAATCCCCCCTGTAATCTCAAATGCTAGAGAGAATCACTAGTAGCAGTGTGGTCACTCATACAAATTTATTCATGAAAAGCACAAACATAATAACAAATGATATTCCACTTTAAATTTCATTTTGTAATCAGATATTTTCATCCAAAATTATCATGGTCATGATTGTATATTAATGAATAGAGAGCTACCACATTATTTTTAATTACCACAAAATATTCAGTCCTATGGAATATACATAGTTCATAGATAATCTCCTTCTGGAAAAAATGTAGATTTTCTCCAAATTAGAAAAAAAAATGCTCCTGCAAATCATTGTACATACAGTGTGCTGTATGATTTATTTCCATGGATGAAGTCTTAAAGTGAAATTGCTGAAAAAAATGGTATGCCCTTTTTAAAATTTGATACTTATTGGCAGGTTGACCTTAAAATAGGTTTATACTTTACAGCACTGGGCATTACCAATCACATTAATCTTGATCCATTTAATTGGTAATATATGATATCTAATTGTTATTTGATTTAGTTGGTCATTTTAAACAGCTTTTTTATTTCTGGCATTTAAATGAAATGCGAGCTTTACCAAAGCTTGATAAAAAAATAAACAAACAAACAAACAAATATATATATATATATAATATGCCTATGTATATGTAAATAGCTTACTAAAATTATACAGTGCTTTACTCTTCTTTTTGTTAAAAAATTAAAAATATAGAAGCAACTTTTTACTCCTGACTTCCACCTTTCCCCCTCTTCCCAATCCCAGGGTTAAATATTATTTATGTTTTATATATATCCTCTGGACATTTTGCTATGCACAGATAAATATAAAAATACACTTTTTAAATAAATAAAAATGGAATCCTTTAGTCTTCAAACAGTCACATTTCATTTTGGGAAATGCAGATATAACTAGCTGCTCTCAATGGATGCACAATATTCAATAGTATAGATGTCAGATTATTTCTTTTAATATTGCTCCAATGATGGACATGTTGGTTGTCTCATGTTTTCCACCTTACAGAATGCTTCATTGGACAGCTCAATTCTTATTGTCCCTGTAGAGCATTTTCCTGGCAATGGTTCACTCTTTCCTCACCCTGGGTATTGTGGCTTTTACAACGAAACAGCAGTGTTACACAACTGGTTAAAATATACCCAGTTAATAAGGGTGGAATGGGAACTTGAATCCAGATCCCAGACCTCAAACCCAGTTTTCTTCTCACAAAAATCATATTTTTGGTCACTTTAATGCAAAATAAAGTACCATTTAAAAAATCTAACTCAGCATTAACAGATTGTTAGTAGCAACTGTAGCAGAATCTCACTTTAACATTTTTACCCTAGCTGCTTTCTGACTTAACATGACTGTGATGCTTTCCTTGCTTTGGTGTTGGATGTTGTCTGGTTACCAGGCTGAACATGACTCCTCATTGTTTTCAGTCTTTAGTTATTCTGCTTCCATCTTGCTTGATCTCTCTGCCGTTCAGTCATCCCCATCCTGGATTTTCGGACTTTCCCCAATAGCAAAGTAGTCATCTACTCTCTACTCTTGGTTTAGCTTTCTAAAGTCAGCTTTTCTTACTGGGGTAGGGAAATCATCCTTCTTTCAAACATTATCATACCTTCTTCATAAAATGCACCTGTTTTACATAATTATACATCAGAATTTACTTACATGCATAAACTGACTTTTGACAAAATCAACAACATCATAATAGCTAAGAACAACAGTAATAATGAACTTAACCTACTACTTGCCTAGCACTGGTTGAAATTCATGACCTATATAGCCTTATTTAATTCTTCCAAAGTCTTTATGATGTGGCAAACTTTACGAATTCCTCACTGTTGTTGTGCCTGTTTTATAGGTAGAAAGCCAAAACTTAGAGAGGTTAAATAACTTGGCAAAGGTCATTCATTTTTAAGAGAAGGAATGGGGATTTCAGTAGTGTTCTGCCTGGCTGCACAGCCCAGCTATACTATAATTCCTCTTTTTGGTGACCAATTAGATTATTAATTATGATTTCAATTATAAAATTGAAGAGGACTTGCTGTGTACAAAACTATTTATTGAGTCTGTTGCCTTAATATACTTTGTATGCTATTTTAATTTATGGTTTCTGGATTAAAAAATAAAACCATTGCTAATTGATCGCTTTGACCCATTTAGGATATTACTAACTTAAGATGAATACAATAAGTAAACACTGGGGAACTATAAAACTAGGGTAAAATATCTAGACCATAGATTAAGATAGACTATTAAGGCCATTTCAGAAGGCAGATTGAACAGGGGAGGGAAAGCTAAGGCAGGGAAACTCAAAACAGGGGGTTAAGATGAGACTTCTTCTCATAATAAACATTAATAATAAAATCCCACCTCTAGATAAAACTATTACAGTATGAATATGGTGTATGTGACTCTCAGACTAGTTAAGAAATCTCTCAGCTTCTGATGCTGCCTTGGATAAAAACATCATTGTACTAATAATATGTATCAGTCTAATATTCATTGTATTCATAATTTATTTTATTCAGCAAATTATGAAATTCTTTCCAGAGTTTCAGTAAATAAAGTAAAACTCAAGTGAAAAGGAGAGAAAACACCATTGCCACAGATAGAAAAACAGGCAGAATATGGTAGGATATTAGAAGGCATAATTGCATGCTTTGATATTTATGATGAAAGACCAGAGCTGAAAGAAAAATGACAAAAATGCTATCTTAGCTCTTTATGAAACAAAGAGAACCCAAAGGTCATGCAATAGTAATTTTCATCATTCCTTCCAAAGCTGTGACAAGCTTTGAAAATTCATATGTAATAGAAGCTACCTTTTCTAAGTGAAAATAATTTGAAATCATCTTGGGATACTTAGTCTATTAAAAGAAAATGTCATTTTCTAACCATATAGAAATAAAATGTAAGGTTTCAGAACCTTAACTATTTAAATAAGCATATTTTTTAGTGCACTCAATGTTTCATTCTATGGTTATTTCTTCCTTGTTTAAACATAAAACATTTATTTTAAATATAAAGGGTCACATATGAAATGTATTAAAACATCTCCTGAAAGCTAAATGTTAAAAAATGACTTTCTGGACATAGAACAGTTGGGAAATCTAAAAATAATGTATGTATGTTTTTTTCTAGTTCCACAATGGATAGTATGCAAATTATATATATTTCAAATTTTCTAGAGAATTTAAAGTGAAATCCTCTAAAATTGTTTATAAATCTCTTTCTTTTACACTGTTGAACTCATTATGACCACCAGAAGTTTTACCTTCTTAATAAAACTTATTTATGTACATTTATATATTCACTGACTAAAATATAGTGTTTATCATACCACTACTGAGAAACATGCAATATTTTTAAATGATTACAAACTTGTTTTTCTCTATGAACAGGTCTCACAGAACAATTCGTTTGGCTAGCCTGGTTCCAACATATGTCTTAAATAATATCTTCAGAAAAAGTAAAATCAAAATTTTTTCTTCCATGTGATTGCATTCTCAGTAATGCTTTCTCTTTTTTAAACTTTTTTTTACCATGAATTATATATGCAGAAAAGTGATAAATTTCAAAGTACATTTTAACAAGTAGTTATAAAGCAAATTTTTAAGTATAGTATGGGTTACAGTTTTACCAATTCAGGTATTTCCTTTTAGCTGTTTAATACAGCAGAAACTAAAAAGAAATATCTATATAGTGATTCAGTAGTCATAATCATTTGTTAAACCCTATCCTCTCTGTTACAACTCCTCCCTCTCATTTGATCATTGTCTCAGTCTTAAGGCATATTTGAGCACTGACCATTCTAATTTCTTCATGTTGGAAAGGGGTATCGACATTATGGGGAAGGGGGATGCAACTGGTTGATGTTCTTGGAGATTCTGGTACCTCTGGGTTTTGGGGCTTCTCTGGCATAGGAAGAATCTGGAGGTTTTAATTTCCTGCAAAATAAACTTAGGGAGTGAAACTTTTTTATAGACTCTGACATAGAGCCCTGGATATTCTTTAGGGTTTTCAGGAATACTGTTGGTTGGGGCTTGGTATATCATGACAATTTGTGTTACCTAGCTGAAGCTTGCTAAAGGGTAACCTCCAGAGTAACCTCTCAACTCTATTTGAACTCTCTTAGGCAATTAACCCTTATTTTGTTACATTTCGTTTCCTCTTTTTGGTCCATCCTATAATGCCAGCCAAGGCTCATCCCTGGGAGTCATGTCCCATGTTGCCAGGGAGACTCACACCCCTGGAAGTCATGTCCCACATATGGGGGTACAGGGTAATGAGTTTATTTGCAGAGTTGGGCTTAGAGAGAGAGGCCACAACTAAGCAATAAAAGAAGTTCTCTGGAAGTGACCCTTAGGCCTAATTATAAGTAGGCTTAGCTTCCCATTTGCAAAAATAAGTTTCATAAAAGCAAGCCTCAAGGTCGAGGGCTTGACTTATTAAGTTGGGAGTCCCTAATACTTGAGAGAGTATCAGAGATTTTCCAGGTGGGGAAGTTTAATAGTTCCATATTTTTTCTCTAGTCCCTCAGAGAACTTTGCTAATACTTTTTTATTTTCTGCCCAACATACTCTGGAAAGTATCAGGTATTACATTAAGCTATACAGAATTACAAGGTCTCATTCCTATTCTAGGCTCCATGTGTTTAGGTTATTTAAATAAATTGGCCAAACAGGTTAAGTTAGATTGTGTGTTACAGAAAATTTAAATTTTGGACAAATTAAACATCTTTTCCTTTGGCCTCACACAGAAGGAGAAGTTTTAAATTACAGACAATATCATCCTTCACCCTCAATTCTGATTACTTTAGTCCCAACCAGATCAGTTTTGTTCAGATCTCTAATTGAAATCTGATCTCTTTTTCAGTTAACAGTTGCTGTATGGAGTAATGCTGACTTTCAGAGCTGCGGAACTCTAACTCTGAGTCTGAGATGTCACACAGCTACTCATTAATCCAGGGAACTACTTGGTTACATACAAAGAGCACAGCATCTCAGAATTTAGAAATAACACTTAAAAATCAGGAGTAAATATGACTACTATAAGAGCTTACAATCTGGGCCCTACTTCTCCTAATAAGCATTTTTTAAATGAGACCATACAATATTTGTCCTTCTGTTTCTGGCTTATTTCACTCAACATAATGTCCTCAAGGTTCATTCACCGCGTTGCATGCCTCATGACTTCGTTCCTTTCTGTAGCCGCACAATATTCTATTGTATGTATACACCACAGTTTGCCCTTGCGCTCATCAGTCAATGTATGCTTCGGTCACCTCCAACCATTTTGCTATTGTGAAAATGTCGCCATAAACATTGGTATGCAAATGTGTATTCAAGTCCCTGCTTTCAGTTTTTCTGAGCATACACCTAGTAACAGGATTGCCTAATCATATGGCAACCTTATATTTAGCCTCCTGTGGATCCTTAGTACCCTCTGAAAGGGCTGCACCAATCTGTAACCCTACCAATGTTGAATAGATATACCTTTCTCTCCATATTGTCTCTAGCACTTGAATCTTTCTGTTTACTTATTTATTATGATTATTTTTGAATCTTCAGATTTTGTTGAGATATATTCTCATAGCATATATCTATTCAAAATAATCTCACAATATCCTTAATTATATAATCTTCATCATTCTCAATTTTAGACAATTTTCATTTCTCTAAAGACAAAAATAATGGACACAACCATATCAAAGAGAAAACACAAAACATCATTTAACTCTTATCCCCCCTCCCCCAATTATTTACCCCTTGTATTGATATGCTACTTGTAAGGTATTCCTGTTAAATATAATCCATAGTATGCAAAAGTTAGTTTTTTCCCATATACCACTCTATAATTAACTCTTTGTACAAGTGTCATGACTTTGAAGTAGTTCATGAAAGAACTTAGTTGTATTTGTAGTGCTAATCAGTGAAATATGTTACCTTAAACAACCCCTTTCAATCCTATTCACCTTAAATATGGCTTATTACTTATAATCCTTATAATGAAGTGCCATCACCTTTATCCATTCCCATATGTTTAAGTCAACCTTGATAACAAGTCTGTACATATTAGGTAACCATTTCCCCTTCTTTAGCTTCTGTCTATCTCTAGGTCCCCTGTATTCTACAATTTAAGAATTTTCTAGGTGGATCATATTAGTGAAATCATAGAATTCCTGTCCTTTTGTATCTGGCTTATTTCACTTAGCATTATGTCCTCAGGGTTCATCCATGTTGTTGCATGCTTCAGTACCTCATTCCTTCTTACTCCTGTATAATAGTCGTCATATAAATAAGTATATATATATGAGTTTTTTGTCTGTCCGCTCTTCTCTTGGACACTTGAATTGTTCCCATCTTTTGGCAATTTTGAATAATATGCTGTGAGCATCGCTGTGCAAATGTCCATTTGTGTCACTGCCTTCAGATCTTCTGGGTATATACTGAGTAGTAGGATTGCCGAGTTGTAGGGCAACTGAATATTTAGTTTTCTGAGGAACCACCAAACTGTCTTCCACAGTGGCTACACCATTAAACATTCCCACCAGCTGTGAATAAGTTCCAATTTCTCCACGTACTCTTCAACATTTGTAGTTTTCTGTTTGTTTAATGGCAGCCATTCTTATAGGTGTGAGATGATATCTCATTGTGGTTTTGATTTGCATTTCCCTAATAGCTAATAAAGATGAGCAACTTTTCATGTGCTTTTCAGCCATTTATATTTCCTCATTGGAAATATGCCTATTCATATCTTTTGCCCATTTTATAATTGTGTTGTTTGTTGTTTTGTTACTGAGTTGTAGGATTTCTATGAATATATGGTTTCCAAATATTTTCTCCCATTGAGTTGGCTGCCTCTTCAACTTTTTGACAAAATCCTTTGAGATACAGAAGCATTTGATTTAGAGGAGTCCCCGTTTATCTTTTTTCTCTTTTTTCTTTCTTTCATTGCTTGTGCTTTGGGTGT
Source organism: Choloepus didactylus (assembly GCF_015220235.1). NCBI lineage: Eukaryota > Metazoa > Chordata > Mammalia > Pilosa > Megalonychidae > Choloepus > Choloepus didactylus. Next base: position 32,606,524 of record NC_051320.1, on the reverse strand, counting down.
GAGGTCTAAGAAGCTACCTCCGATAACTAAGTCTTGAAGATGTTTCCCTATATGTTCCTGTAGGAGTTTTATGGTACTGGCTCTTATATTTAGGTCTTTGAACCACTTTGAGTTAATTTTTTTATAGGGTGTGAGGTAAGGGTCCTCTTTCATTCTTTTGGTTATGGATATCCAGTTCTCCCAGCCTCATTTGTTGAAGAGACTATTCTGACTCAGTTCACTGGATTTATGGCCTTGTCAAAAATCAATTGACCATAGATCTGGGGGTCTATTTATAAACTTTTATATTGATTCCATTGATCAATATACATATCTTTGTGCCAATACCATACTGTTTTCAATACTGTGGCTTTATAATAAGCTTTAAAGTCAAGGAGTATGTCATCCCACTTTGTTCTTTTTTTAATAGGATATTTTTGGCAATTTGAGGCCCTTTACCTTTCCAAATAAATTTGGTAACTCACTTTTCCGAGTCTGCAAAGTAGGTTGGAATTTTTATTGGGATTGCATTGAATCTATAGATCAATTTGCATAGCATTGACATCTTAACAACATTTAACCTTCCTATCCATGAACATGGAACATCTTTCCAGCTATTTAGTTCTTCTTAGATTTCTTTTAGAAAGTTTTGTAGTTTTCTGTGTAGAGGTCCTTTACATCCTTGGTTAAATTTATTCCAAGATACTTGATTCTTTTAGTTGCTATTGTGAATGGAATTTTTTCCTAATTGCCTCCTCAGTTAGGTCATTACTAATTTATAGAAACATTACAGATATTTGTGCCTAATCTCATTTCATGCCACTTTGCTGAATTTGTTTATTAGCTCAAGTAACTTTGTCATGATTTCTCAGGATTTTCCAAATATAGGATCATACTATCTGCAAATAATGAGAGTTTTACTTCTTCCTTTCCAATTTGAATGCCTTTTATTTCTTTTTCTTGCCTAATTGCTCTAGCTAGAACTTCTAGTACAATGTTGAATAATAGTAATGAGAGTCCTTGTCTCCTTCCCAATCTTAAGGGGAAGGCTTTCAGTCTCTCACCATTGCGTGTGATGCTGGCTGTGGGTTTTTCATATATTCTCTTTATCATATTCAGGAATTTTCCTTTGATTCCTACCTTTCAAAGTGTTTTCATCAGAAAAGAATGCTGAATTTTGTCGAATGCTTTCTCATCATCAATTGAGATGATCATGTGACTTTTCCCTTTCAATTTGTTAATGTATTGTATTACATTGATAGATTTTCTTCTGTTGAACTATCCTTGCATGCCTGGAATGAACCTTACTTGGTCGTTATGTATAATTCTTTTAATGTGCCTTTGGATTTGATTTGCAAGTATTTTGTTGAGAATTTTTGATTCCGTATTCATTAGGGAGATTGGCCTGTAGTTTTCTTTTCTTGTAGTATCTTTATCTGGTTTTGGTATTAGAGTGACTTTAGCTTCATAAAATGAGTTAGGTAGTGTTCCTTTTTCTTCAATTTTTTGGAAGAGTTTAAACAGGAATGGTGTGAGTTGTTTCTGGAATGTTTGTTAAAATTCCCCTGTGAAACCATTTGGTCCTGGGCTTTTCTTTATAGGAAGGTTTTTGATGACTGATTGAATCTCTTTACTTGTGATTGGTCTGCTGAGGTCTTCTATTTCTTCTTGAGTCAATATAGATTGTTCTTGTGTTACTAGGAAATTGTCCATTTCTTCTAAGTTATCCCGTTTGTTGGCATACAGCTGTTCATAGTATGCTCTTAGGATTTTTTTTTAAATTTCTTTGGGGTTCATGGTAATGACCCCCCTCTCATTTCTGATTTTCTTTATTTGCATCTTCTCTCTCTTTTGACTTTATCAGTCTAGGTAAGGGTTTTATCAATCTTTTTGATCTTTGCAAAGAAACACTTTAGGTTTTATTGATTCTCTCTATTGTTTTTCTGTTCTAAAATGCATTTATTTCCATTTTAATCTTTCTTCTTTTCTTCTGCTTGCTTTGGTGTTAGTTTGTTGTTCTTTCTCTAGCTTCCTCTATTATTCGGTTAGGTCTTTGGTTTTAGCTCTTTCTTCCTTTTTAATGCAGGCTCTTAGAGCTGTAAGTTCCCCTTTAAGCACCACCTTCACTGCATCCCATAGGTTTTGATATGTTATATTCTTGTTTTCATTCATCTAGATATTTAACTATTTTTCTTGCAGTTTCCTGTTTGATCCCTCTCCTCCCAAGGGAAGGGTCCACCAATCTTCCCCAAAGCCAGGCACTCACAGCTGCCTGCCTCAGGGTTGGGGAGTGGGCACTGCACACTTCAGCAAGGTCTGTGTATGGCTAGGAAAAGTTTGTTGATTCCTGGGTTCCCACATGGGAGCTCCTGGCTGTGGGACTGAGAAGGGTGTATTCCCCAGTTGTTTGCAGAGATGGGAGTGCAAGAGTGAGCAGCTGTTCCCTCACCCACTCTCGTTGGTGCATAACAGCCAGCCCAAGAGGCAGTCACAGTTAAATAAACTCACCCTGTCCTTTCAGTTGTAATACCTCTGCTTCTTCATCCAGGACCTCTCTATATATTGTAGAAGTCCCTCTCTGACTGCTCACATCCCGGAATTGCTGTCTTGGCCATCCACTGCCTTCTTTCTAATTATTCCATGGTGGAGAAGTTAGCTCTGCCTCTCCTATTTCCAATGCTTGCTTTTTAATGTTTATTTACTCTATATGAATATTTACTTTCTGTCATTTTCACTCTGGAATTCACTAAACAATTGTAGAAGCTGTGAGTATACATTAGTTTTTTTTTATGTGATTGTTGATTGATTTTCTTTTTCCATTTTTACCTTTTTGTCACTAACACTGCTAATTTAATTTTTTAAGAGGAAGCATAACAATTATTGGGAAAAGAAAAATATGATTCTCACTTGCCCAGTTACTACTACATCAATGTGCCTGACATCTGGGCTTTCCATTGCCTTGTTTGAAATACCCATTACCTTTAGTTCTTTCATGTCTATTGTTCTTACAGAATTTCCCAGTAAGGTTTTAGTGATTCTTTTTCCAATGTTTCATTTAGATACTCTTTGGCTATATAATACTATAGTATATCAATTATTTATTGAAAAGTTAGAAGAAAATAAAACAAAATAAAAATCAAACAGAATTCTGAATCCATTGGATACCTCACTTGGATGAAAACTGAAAAAAAAAGATTATCTGTAAAATAAGGTAGAGAGAAAGGCACACTTAATGTCACAACTTTAATAGTAAACAATTTTCTCTAAGGCAATAAATTTGCAGACAATGTATAGAGATACATAAATGTCTTCATCCCAAAGAAATGCCATGACCTATTATCTGAGGAATTAAGAAGTAAATTAAATTGATCATTTCTCTTCAATTCCAATGAAATTGGCAACCTTTTATGAAATATTGTCAAGACAATTCTTACATACCATAGTAGAATTCTGATTTGTGTTATTTTTTAAGTTAGAAAGTTGTCAGTTCAATTTTTTTTTTAATTCAAATGCTTTCTTGGCCATGAAAACCTTTTTGGGTTGCTGTGCATGGAATTCCAAAACTGTATTTGAACTAAATATGTAGTCCTTTTTAGCATGCACAGTCTTAACTATTGTCTTGTGCAAATGGTTGCTCAGGTAGCCCATAGATAAGAATTGATGTGGTATTTTGTATCCTCACCTACCTTTGGTTTTGAGAAATAGGGTCAAGTTCTTATTACTAAGTAGATTGATTTTCAGACAGCATAGAACACTTGATATCTTGGCTTTAGTAGATTTCCTGTTAGAATTAACAGTGGTGTGTTAAATAAAATTATTCTTTCTGTATTTAAAAGGTGAGTCACAAACACGATTAAAAAGATTGTACAAACCACAGGTTACATACCCCAGGCTTATCTGTGCCCCAGTTACCCTGAGAGGTGACTAAGACCATCATGTAGGTAACAGAAGCCTCCATATTTTGACTTGCATATTTGAATTTGTAAAGATTTGCAAAAGGGCCAATAGACAAAATATATCATTAATTGGTATAAATAGTAACATTTAAATTGCCATTAGTTTTAATAAAATGGAAAATGCAATTATCTTGAGCCAATAAGCTATTAAGAGAAAATCTTTTTTCTGTACAGATTCTTTGGAATCATAAAATCCAGAGAGAGGCTGATGCTCAGAGGAGTTGCATCAGAAAAATTAGATTATTTAAAGTCAGGAATATTTCACTGAGAGAATTTCAGAAAGTATTTTAAGGGATGGGGTAGAAAATAACTGCCTCTTCTAAATCTGAACATGTGTATACTTGTGATTGTCCCTAGAAATTTGCAGTGGATAATATTGTTGTTGCTGACATTTATTAAGAACTAACTGTTGTAAAATAGGCTTTGCAGCAGCCATAGTCTGTTTGAGACGCTTAACATAGTGGAAACTACTTAATATTTAAGAATGTAGCCAGAAATAACCCCCAATTAAAGCTAAGTGATAGGGTGAGAATGTGGTCAATAAGTACCATAGATAAAGTTGTAAAGAACTTTCAAGAGAGGATTCAAGGGAACATGAAATCATTAGCTATTTACAGAGGTATATTTTTCCAAGAAAGTATGTAATTTGTTTAGGGGCAAGGATGATATTTCTGAGTTCTCCAAACCAGCAAAAGCAGCTGGCTGGATTTATGCCCCCAAATGTAGCAGAGACCCATCTGGTGGCTATCATGGTGAACTGAAGGCACATGACCCCACAGCAAAAAGAAAGCAAAAGCTTGCTAGCATACGTAAATTGGCATGGCCATTTTTACTGAGCTGCCTTTTCCATAAACAGTAGACAATGTTGAAGTTTTAACCTGCTTCTGGGTTTCCCAAAGATTTTGTAGAGGCATTATTTACAGAAATATGCAAGTATAAGATAATTAAGAGATCTAGAGAGTAGATGGAGGCAGATGTAGGCTGTGTTATGCAGCATGCACCACAGAACTTTAAAAGTGCACTGGAAAGAGAATATCCCTGTGCATCATGCTCTAGTTAATTTTCAGAGAGATATTTACATAAAATTGCATGTGCACTGCCACAATATGTATAACCCCGAAACCACCTGTATTTTTATTTGTGTTGCTTTGGTTTTCTTAATTAAAGCCCAGACTTCAATTAGTGATATGAATGAAGCAGGTCTGGTTAAAACCAGGGCAAGCCAGGCCAAAGGGTAAAGGTTGAAACTGATTGTGCTTTAAAACTTCAACTTCCATATGAGACCAAGGGAATAGATACCTATTTGGTACAGGATCTAAATTTTCTAAACGGTACAGCTCTACAGTCGATTTGTTCAAACACCACAATTGCATGGAACTTTGAATAGGAAGTGAGATACGATAGGTTAGTATAGGCTGGAGTGAAATAGTGACACATCCCAGAGTAATTTGGGCAGATAATAAAAAATATATTTACAGCCTCCCCCTCCCCAGCCCCGAGGATCTGGGGGAAGGTGTGGATGCGTTGGACATCCTCACCTGTGCTGGTGTTGATGTTGTCACAAACATTAGGACTGGCTGTTTGATGTGCTGAGCCCTCGAGCATGGGACTTGCCCTTTTGAAGCTCATTACCACAAAGGAGAGTCTAAACTTGCATGTAATGGTGCCTAAGAGTCTCCCCCTGAGTACCTCTTTGTTGCTCAGATGTGGCTCTCTCTGTCTCTAACTGAGCCATCTCGACAGGTGAACTCGCTGCCCTCCCCCCTACGTGGGACCCGACTCCCAGGGGTGTAAATCTCCCTGGCAATGCAGAATATGACTCCCGGGGATGAATGTGGACCCGGCATCGTGGGACTGAGAGTATCTTCTTGACCAAAAGGGGGATGCAAAATGAGACGAAATGGTTTCAGTGGCTGAGAGATTTCAAATGGAGTCGAGAGGTCACTCTGGTGGACGTTCTTATGCACTATATAGATAACACCTCTTAGGTTTTAATGTATTGGAATAGCTAGAAGTAAATACCTGAAACTACCAAACTCCAACCCAGCAGTCTGGACTCCTGAAGACAATTATATAATAATGGAGATTACAAGGGGTGACAGTGTGATTGTGAAGACCTTGTGGATCACACCCCCTTTAGCTAGTGTATGGATGAGTAGAAAAATGGGGATGAAAACTGAATGACAAATGGGGTGGGATGGGGGGATGATTTGGGTGTTCTTTTTTCACTTTTATTTTTTATTCTGGTTCTGGTTCTTTCTGATGTAAGGAAAATGTTCAGAGATAGATTGTGGTGATGCACGCGTAACTATATTATCATACTGTGGACAGTGGATTGTATGCCATGGATGATTGCATGGTGTGCGAATGTATTTCAATAAAACTGAATTTAATTAAAAAAAAAAGAGAAGGCAAAAATAGGGACCAAATCCCATACCCCTTACACCCTCCTATTATTGTTGCTTGGCTTTGGTATAGTGCCTTTGTTACAATTAATGAAAGAATATTACAATGTTACTGTTAACTATAGTTCTTAGTTTGCATTAATTGTATTTTTTCCAATATACCACCCTATTATTTACTTCTTATAATAGTGATGTATGCCTATTCTAGTTCATGTAAAAAATTTCTTATAGTCATACGATTAACCAGTCATCGTCCGCTATACGTTGCACTACACAGCCCTAGGTTTTATCCTGTATCTTTCCTTCTAGTGACATACATGACCCTAGACTTCCCCTTTCAACCATACACACAGTCAGCATTGTTAATTACTTACAGTATCATGTTACCATCACATAGTATTGTGCTAGCCATTTCCAAACATTTACAATCAATCTTATTAAACATTATGTACACCTTAAACATCATTTGCACAATCCTCTTTCTATCTCCTGATAATAACCTATACTCTCAAATTTAGTTCATATTAATGAGATCCTACAATATTTGTCCTTTTGTTTCTGGCTTATTTCATGCAACATAATGTTATCAAGGTTCATCTATGTTGTTGCATGCATCATGACTTCATTCCTTCTTATAGCTGCATAATATTCCATCATATGTATATACCACAGTTTATTTATCCATCATCAGTTGACGGAAACTTGGGCTATTTCCATCTCTTGGCAATCATGAATAATGCCGCTATAGACATCAGTGTGCAGATATCTATTTGTGTCCCTGCTTAGGGACCAACATTTGAATAAGCCTTTTATTCTGTTGCCGTAATTAACATACCAACCCTAATAATGTTATATATGAATAACAGTTAAATCGATATAATATATTTCACTATCTGGTTCCATCATCATGGAATTCAGAAATTCTTAAATTCCTCAATATCTTTATTTTTATATCACATTTGTACAAATGTCAAATGCAGTGATACTCTGTTGCTATATTTACTATTTTTTTATTTCTCTTAAACCAATTCACATTACTTACATAAGAATTTCACATATTTCCCTTATCTCCACTCTATTTAAAATCTTCTCTAAGTCCATTTATTTTAGGCAAAACATTCTAATAAATAGCCTATGAAAGTATTTCCTCTCTTGAAAAATCCAGCATAATTTTTCCCCAATGCAGGAAATCCATACTTAGAACTTTTTACTTTACAGATGCTTAGAAAGAAAGATCTGCTTTAAAAATATACTCCCATGGATTTCTATGAAAAACAGATCTTAAAACAGTTAATGTTAATAGCAGTTCCAGATTGACTTCCTGTTTTTCACAATAGTTTTTGCACTATCTTACCTATTATAAGGCTCATAAATGATTCCACTTACATACTTAGAGAACACTGAGTTCTTAGGAAGAGTACTGTACTGGAATAAGGAGACTCATTGCTGGTAAAGTCACAGATTCACCTAGTGGCCATTTCCCAGCCCTTGCCTGCTCACCACCTCCTTTTCCATTGTGTGCAGATGTTTCAGAATATTTCCATTCCACAGCCTGAGGGAGATGTTAGGTCTAATGGAACAGCCTGACCAAACCTTAAATCCTCAACTGGGAACAAGCAACTCCAGATGCTTATCAGGGTGGAAACCATCAGTCAGTGGCATGGCTCCCTCCCCCTGGGTTGTATAAACACCTCACCTTCTGGCAGCACAGATTTGCTTCTCTTCTCCCACACAAAGTGGGTCCTGCAGAGATGGCATCCACCGACCTGACCTGAGCAGTTGGCCTTCCTGGGAGACTGGCTATAATGGGATCCCTTCCCCTGCTCTTTTGGACCCTTTGTGCTGTGTAAGTAGTAAAGCAGTCATTTGGTGCAAGTTTCTGTTGTGCCTGAGCCTGTGTTCCCACAATGTACCGTATAGCGACTTGGTTCATACTTATTCTAGTCTCAGTTTGCTTCTGGCTGTAAGACTGTGGTCACACAATTTCTTCTTTTTCCACTTATTACATCTGTAAACTGAGCTAACTGGTTCTCAACAGAATCACTTTGGAAGCCCCAACCAGGACATACCATATCTGAGAAGTCAGTGACTGCTATATGAATTTTGACCGAGATCTCAATAGGATTTTTCAAAATCAGCTTTTTGAGGTGTACTTTTCATACAATAAATTAACACATTTAAAATGTACATTTCAATGAATCCCATAAATGCATGCTTCCACGTAGCCACCATGGCAATCAACATATAGAACACTTTTATCACTCCCAAAAGTTCCCTTATGCTCCCTTGAAGTCAATCCTTCCAATGTCTCCATTCATCATTGAATTCTGAATCCTGTGTTCTCTCTTCCTACTTCCTATGTATCATTTATTGCCCTTCCCTGAGTATTCCAATTTGAGAATCATTAAACCATATTCTGTTTTAGGTGATTTCCATCTCAAAAATGCTATGATTTAATGAACTTCATATAACAAATATTACCATATGGACCACCAGTTTCTCTCTGTTCTGTGGTCATAGACTTCACTCATAATCCAGACCAGTTATTTTGGTTAGGCATACCATTAGTCACCAAAGAAACAGCAAGAAATCTGGATGAATCATTGAAAAGTTACATATGACATAAGCCATTTTAATGATGTAAGTAATATCATCTTTCTATGTAAAGGAAAAAGTTATTTGCTTACAAATGAAATAAAGAAAATCCTTCTAATTTTCAATTTGTATTGGTAATGCTATAACATGACTTTTTTTTCTCTTGAAAAGGTATTTCCCAGCACAAACACTCAAATTGTGGCTTGTAAATACTATTTCCCACTGATAGGAACTAGAGCTACTTGACAAATGGCTAATTCCAAACATAGGACAGGAAATGTAGGAGTTGAGATTGAGACAGATTGTTGTGCCAAAAAGGAAAGGAAATTACCAGAAAACTAATGGGTTCATGTTGAAAGGACTTGGAAGACAAGTTTAAGGAGCTTTATTTGCCTATCATGTGATAATATGAGTTTTTGTTTTTTAATAAAGAAGACAGTGGACTGAAACACATTAAATACATAAAAATCCATGAAATACTAGAATTACAAAAATTCATTGGTCACCCTTGGATGTTACTAGAATACCAGCTAATTATTCTGAAAATTGAGAAATAAAGGAAAGTATCATTCATTCATTTTGCTTTATGTGTATGAAATGCATTTTAGGATAACCAAATAATTATTTTTAAAAATTCTGACTGTTAAATACAGAAGGAATGATAAAATAGAAATTAAGCATTTGCTGCCTCTGTGAAAACAAAAATCAAAAGTATTTACCTAGATAACAATCATCCATCCCCAAATGGGTAGCATTTATATAAATAACCAATCCCTACTGTTCAGTGTCAATATCTATTAAATAATGTGGTTGTTATTCAACTGATTACCAAATCTTGAAGTGTTCACACACTGGAGTCATCAAGCACAGAATACACTCCAGTGAATTTTGATAATGCATTAGTGATGTGTATATTCATATGTGTGTGTGTATATGCATATATGTGTGTGTGTGTGTGTATATATATATATCACCTATACACTTTTGAAATTATTTATCAAATAAATTAAAAATTAGGTTCATGAAATTCATATTGATAAATCTGCTCCCAGATTGCTTACTTTCCCTTCCTGCTCATATTTATTCTCTTAAGGTTTTCAATATTTTACCCAAAACAATTCTATCTCTTCACATTCCTCAAAGTGCCTTTTAGAATAGGAAGTTCATGTAACCACAAATGGCTCTTATAATTTCAAATCAGATGAAGTTACTTCATTATTCAAAATTACAAATGATCATTCAGTGGAAAAGTCACAATTATGCTTGTTTGCTGCTATTATTTCTGACAAAGAATAAGCATGTCTTGGGGTTTTCCTTTTATAGTGTCACAAACTAATAACCTAAAATATTTTACAACAGCTGTATATCCTTTTTTTTTTTGCAATTTTATTGAGATATATGCACACTCTATACACACCATCCAAAGTATACAATCAATGATTCATTGTATCATCATATAGTTGTGCTTACATCTTCATAATCAACTTTAGAACATTTTCATTATGTGGAGTTTCTTTTTTTATGTACTTTTATTGAGAGAAATTCACACACCCTACAATCCATCCAAAGTATGCAATTATTGCTTCACTGTATCATCAAATAGTTGTGCATTCATCACCATGATCATTTTCAGAACATTTGCATTACCCCAGAAAAAGTAAAAAGAAAACCCCAAACATCTCACAGCCCTTATATTCCCCCCCTGCATTGGCCACTAGTATTGCACTCTACCCAATTTTAAGACTTGCAATAGAGGTAGGTTAACTAAGACAGTGAAGTTTTGTCAGAGGTATATATCTGGAAGAGAAGAAAACATCTGGAAGTGGATCCATACAAACACAGGCAACTGACTTTTTTTTTTTTGCTATATAGTTATATAATCATTATCAAAGATCAAGTCTACTGGATTATAGTTCAAAAATTCAGGTATTTCCTTCTGGCTATTCTAAAACAATAGACACTGAAAAGAAGTATCTATATACTTAGTGTTCTGGTTTGCTAATGCTGCCGTTATGCAAGATACCAGAAATGGGTTGGCTTTTATAAAGGGGTTTATTTGGTTACAAAGTTGCAGTATTATGGTCATTCAGATGTCCAAACAAAGGCATCAACAGTAGGGTACCTTCACTGGAGAAAGGCCATGGGCACCCAGAAAACTTCTGTTAGCTGGGAAGGCACGTGACTGGCGTCTCCTTGCTCCCAGGTTGTGTTTCAAAATGGTGTTCAGCTTTCAATAGACAACTTCAAAATGTCTTGCAAGCTGCCGCACTTCCTTTTGTCTGTGAATACTTTTATAGGACTCCAGTGATTCAATTAAGAACCACCCAGAATGGGTGGGGTCACACCTCCATGGCAATTGTCCAATCAAAGATCTCTCCCATAGTTGATTGAGTCACATCTCCATGGAAACACTCAAAGGATTCCAACCTAATCAACACTAATACGTCTGCCCCCACAAAATTGCATCAAAGAACATGTTGTTTTGGGGGACTTAATACATCCAAACTAGCACAGTCAGTAGTCACAGTCATTTGTTAAACCCTAATTTCCTCAATTACACCCCCTCCTTCTCATTTGGTCATTTTCTCACTCTTCTGGGATATCTGGGAAATGACCATTTTAACTTCTTCAAGCTGGAAAGGGGTGTTGACCTTATGCGTTAGAGGAATGAAGCTTGTTGATGTTCTTTGAGAGACTGAAATCTTTGGGTTTCAGGGCTTATCTGGCATAGGATCAATCTGGAGGCCTAAAATTTCTGAAAGAATAAACTTACTAAGAAAAACTTTTATAGAAACTTAGAGCTCAGAGCACTCCCTAGGGTTTTCAAGAATACTGTTAGCTGGGGCTTACTGTATTAGTTTGCTGTATCTGGCTAAAACTCACATAAGAGTAAATTCCAGAATGACCTCTTAACTCTATTTGAAATCTCTTAGCTGCTGAAACTTTATTTTGTTTCATTTCTTTTCCCCCTTTTGGTCAAGAAGGCATTCTCAATCAGATGCTTTTAGGGCTAGGCTTATCCCTGGGAGTCATGTCCAATTTTTTTTAGGGCCAGGCTCATCCCTGGGAGTCATGTCCCATGTTGCCAGGGAGAATTACCCCTCTGGGAGTCATGTCCCACATAGGGTGAGGGTAGTGAGTTTATTTGCAAAGTTGGCTTAGAGAGAGAAGCCACATCTGAGCAACAAAATAGGCTCTCTGGGCACAACAAGCTCTCTTAGGCATAACAAGCGAGCCTAGCTTCACCATTTCAGAAATAAGTTTCTAAAGGGCAAGTCTCAAGACTGAGAGCTTGGCTTATTAAATTGGGAATTCATAATCCTTAGAGAATATCAGGAATTCCTCAGGTGTGGAAGTTTAATAGTTCCATATTTTTCCCCAGTCCCTTAATGGGACTTTGCAAATATTTTTTTTAATTTTCTGCACACAATTCTCTGGGATGTATCCCGATATTACAGTTACTTGTACAGAAGAATAGGATCTCGTTCTCTATTCTAGGTTCCACGAAATTAGGTTAAATCAACTGACCAGAAAGGTTAAATTAGTGTACTACAGAAAATTTAAATTTTGGACCATAAATCTCTTCCTTTGGTCTCACAGAGAAGTTGAAGTTTTAAAATACAGACAGTATCATCCTTTGCCCTGAATTCTGATTTACCTTAGACCTAACCAGGTCCGTTTCATTAACATCTCTAATTGAAGTCTGATCCCTTTAATAGCTGCTGTATGTATTAATGCTGACTTTCAGAGCTACAGAACTCTAACTCTGGGTCTTAGGTGCCAAACAGATGCCCAAAGTTCCAGGGAATTACCAAGTTACTCACAAAGAACTCAGCATCTCAGAATTTAGAAATAACAGTTAAAACTCAGGAATATATGTGACTGCTCTAAGACCTAACAATCTAGAAACCTGTAACCCGAGCCTTGTCTGAACATCCTGTACTCCTGCGTCATCAATTACACAGTCTCTGTTCACATTCTATCCTGTGATAGTCTGTGATCTTGAATGCAATTTTCAGAGTTTGCTCATTATAGTTAGTTAAATTAGTAAGACCATGCATTATTTTACCTTTTGTTTCTGACTTATTTCACTCAACATAATGTCCTCAAGGTTCATTCACCTATTTGCATGACACATGACTTCATTCATTCCTGCAGCTGCTCAATAATCTGTCATGCTTATATACCACAGTTTGTCCTTCTGTTCATCAGTCGATGTACCCTTAGGCCACCTCCACCGCATATCGTGAATACTGCCTCCATAAACACCAGTGTGCAAATGCATATTCATGTCCCAGCTTTCAGTTCTTTCAAGTCTTTGTCCAATAACAGGGTTGCAAGATCATATGCAATCCTATACTTAGCCTCCTATGGAACCACGATACTGCCCTCCAGAAGGTCTACACCATTCTACTTCCCTACCAACAGTGAATAGGTGTATCTCTCTCTCCACATCTTCTCCAGCACTTGTATTCTTCTTTTTATTTTTTAAACAGTTTTATCCACACACCATACAATCCACCCTAAGTGTACAATCAGTGGTTCCTGTTATAATCAGATAGTTATGCATTCACCACCATAATCCATATGAGAAAATTTCCATTTCTTATGTAAAGCAAGAAGATGAGGAGAAAAGAAGAAAAAAGAAAAAAAAGGAGAAGCAACAAGAATCCCATATCCCCCCCCTTATATCTGCCTCTTATTGAATTTTAGCTTTGGTATATTTTCTTTGTTACACTTAATGAAAGAACACTACAATGTTACTGTTAACCATAGATTCCAGTTTGCATTAATTGTATTTTTTTCATAAACCATCCCATTTTTAACACATTGCAATGGTGATATTCAATTGCTCTCCCTCAAGTAAAAACTTGTATCTGTACATTTAATCAACATTGTTGTCCATTCTAGGATTCACTATGTTATATAGTCCTAGTTTTTATCTTGTATTTTTCCTTCTGGTGTCATATGTGCCCCAGCCTTCCTCTTTCAACCATACTCACACTCACCTTTGTTCATTATACTTAAGGTATTGTGTTATTATCACATAGTATTGTGCTATCCATTTCTGGATCTTTGCAATCAATTCTGTTGAACCTTCTGTATTCCTTCAGCATCAAGTGCCCAATCTCTACCTTCTTCCTATCTTCTGATAACCTGTGTTCTCAACTTTGAATCTCAAAATTTGCTCATTATAGTTAGTTCATATTAGTGACACCATATAGTATTTGTACTTTTGTTTCTGGCTTATTTTGCTCAACTTAATGTCCTCAAGGTTCATCCACATTGTTGTATGTGTCATGACTTTAATCTGTCTTACAGCTGCATATTCCATCATATGTATGTACCACAGTTTTTTTTTATTCGCTCGTGCATTGATGGACATTTTGGCTGTTTCCATCTCTTGACAATTGTGAATAATGCTGCTATAGACATTGGTGTGCAAATGTCTGTTCTTGTCCCTGCTTTCAGTTCCTCTGAGTATGTACGTAGCAATGGGATTGCTGTACCATATGGCAATTCTGTACTTAACTTCCTGAACAACTGCCAGACTGCCTTCCAGAGTGGTTGCACTATTCTACGTTCCCACTAACACTGTGAATGAATATACCTATTTCTTCTTATCCCCTCCAGCACTTGTCGTTTTCTGTTTTCTGTTGTTTTTTTTATAAAGACCATTCTAGTAGGTGTGAGATGATATCACATTGTGGTTTTGATCTGCATTTCTGTAAAAACTAGTTAAGTTGATCATCTTTTCATATGTTTTTGAGCCATTTGTATTTCCTCTTTGGAAAAGTGTCTGTCCATGTCTTTTGCTCGTTTTTTATTGGGTTGTCTTTTTGTTGTTGAGTTGTAGGATCTCTTTATATTTTCTGGATAGTAAACCCTTATCTAATATGTGGTTTCCAAATATTGCCTCCCATTGCATAGGCTACCTTTTAACTTTTCTGACAAAGTACTTTGATGGGGAAAAGTATTCAGTGTTTAGGAGATCCCATTTATCTTTTTTTTTTTTTTTCATTGCTTGCTCTTTGGGTGTAAGGTCTAGGAAACCACCTCCTATCACAAGATCTTTAAGATATTTTCCTACATTTTCTTCTTAAAGTTTTATGGTCTTATCTTTAATGTTTAGGTCTTTGATCAGTTTTGAGTTAATTTTTGTATAAGGTGTGAGATATGGGTCCTCTTTCATTCTTTTGGATATGGATATCCAGTTCTCTAAGCACCATTTGTTGAAGAGGCTGCTCTGTCCCAGTTGAGTCTGCTTGACCACCTTATCAAAAATAAAATGTCTGTAGATGAGAGGGTTCACTGCTGAACACTTAATTCAATTCCACTGGTCAGTACATCTGTCTTTATGCCAGTACCATGCTGTCTTGACCACTATAGCTTTGTAATGTGCTTCAAAGTCAGGTAGTGTGAAACCTCCCACTTCATTTTTCTTTCTCAAGATATTTTTGGCTATGCAGGGCACCCTGCCCTTCCAAGTAAATTTGATTATTTGTTTTTTTTTATTTATTTTTTCTTTCTGCAAAGTAAGTTGTTGGGATTTTAATTGACATTGCTTTAAAACTATGAATCAATTTGGGATAGAATTGACATCGTAATTGTATTTCGTCTTCCATTGCATGAATACAATGTCTTTCCATTTATTTAGGTCTTTCTTGATTTCTGTTAGCAACATTTTGTAGTTTTCTGTGTATAGTTCTTTTACATCCTTGGTTAAATTTATTCCTAAATATTTGATTCTTTTGGTTGCTATTGTAAATGGAATTTTTTTCTTGATTTCCTCCTTAGGTTACTGGTGTATAGAAACACTACTAAATTTTGCATGTTGATCTTGTATCCTGCCACTTTGCTGTACTAATTTATTTGCTCTAATAGCTTTACTGTAGATTGTTTTGGGGGTGTTCTACATATAGGATCATACCATTTGCAAAAGTTTTGTTTCTTCCTTTCCAATTTCGATGCCTTTTATTTCTTTTTCTTAACTAATTGCTCTAGCTAGAACTTCCAACACAATGTTGAATAACAATGTGACAGAGGGCATCCTTGTCTTGTTCCTCACCTTAAAGGAAAGCTTTCAGTCTTTCCTCATTTAGTATGATTTTAGCTGTGGGTTTTTCATATATTCTTTTTATCGTGTTGGGGAAGTTTCCTTCTTTTCCTATCCTTTGAATGTTTTCATCAAGAAAGGATGCTGAATTTTGTCAAAAGCCTTTTCTGCATCAATCAAGATGATTATGGGTTTTTCCTCTTTAATTTATTGATGAGGTATATTACGTTAATTGTTTTACTTGTGTTGAACTACCCCTACATACCTGGAATAAAACCCACTTGGTCATAGTGTATAGTTCTTTTAATGTGCTGCTGGATTCAATTTGCAAGTATTTTGTTGAGGGTTTTTGCATCTCTATTCATTAGAGATTGGTCTGTAGTTTTCTTGTAGTATCTTTGTCTGGCTTTTAGTATTAGGGTAATGTTGGCTTCAGAGAATGAGTTAGTTAGTTTGCTTTCCTCTAATTTTTTTGAAGAGTTTGGTCAGGATTGGTACTAATTCTTTCTTGGATGCTTGGTAGAATTCACATGTGAAGCCATCTGGTCTTGGACTTTTCTTTTTGGGGGATTTTTTTGACGACAGATTCAATCTCTTTACTTGTGATTGGTTTGTAGAAGTCTTGTTTCTTCTCAAGTCAGTGTTGGTTGTTCATGCTTTTCTAGGAGGTTGTCCATTTCATCTAAGTTGTCTGGTTTGTTAGCATATAGCTTTTCATAGTATCTTCTCATTTTCTCCTTTATTTTGTGGGGTCACTTGTTATGTCCCCTTTCCCATTTCTAATCTTATTTATTTGCACCCTCTCTCTCTCTTTTTTCTTTGTCAACCTAGCTAAGGGTCCATTGATTTTACTGATTTTTCTCAAAGAATCAACTTCTGGTTTTGTTGATTCTCTCTATTGTTTTTATGTTCTCAATTTCATTTATTTCTGCTCCAATTTTTGTGATTTCTTTCCTTCTGTTTGCTTTGGGGTTTCTTTCCTTCTGTTTGCTTTGGGGTTAGTTTGCTGTTCTTTCTCTAGTTCCTTCAGGTAAGTAGTTAAGTCCTCGATTTTTGCTCTTTCTTCTTTTTTAGTATAGGCATTTAGGGCAATAAGTTTACCTCTCAGCACTCCGTTTGCTGCATCCCATAAATTTTGATATGTTGTGTTCTCGTATTCATTTGCCCTGAAATATTTACTGATTTCTCTTGTAATTTCTTCCTTTACCCACCTGTTGTTTAAGAGTGTGTTGTTTACCTTCCATATATTTGTGAATTTTTAAGCCTTCTACCTGTTATTGATTTCTGACTTCATTCCATTATTACCTGAGTAATTTTGGTCTTTTTAAATTTATTGAGAGTTGCTTTGTGAACCAACATGTGGTCTTTCCTGGGAAATGATCCATAAGCACTTGAGAAAATTATATATCCTGCTGTTGTTCAGTGCAATGTTTTGTAATGTCTGTTAGGTCTAGTTCATTTATCATATTATTCAAAATCTCTGTTTCCTTATTGATCTTCTGTCTAGATGTTCTGTCGATTGCTGAGAGTAATGTATTGAAGTCTCCAACTACTTTGTATAAATTTCTACTTCTCCCTTCAGTTTTGTCAGAATTTGCCTTTTGTATTTTGGGGCATTCTGGCTTGGTGCATAGATATTTATGATTTTTATGTCTTCTTAATGGATTGTCCCTTTTATTAGTACATAGTGCCCTTCTTGTTTTTTTTTAGTTGTTTTACATTTGAAGTCTTATTTGTCTGATATTAGTTTAGCTATCCCCATTCTTCTCTAGTTGTTTTTTGCATGAAACATCCTTTTCCATCCTTTCACTTTCAATCTGTTTTTGTCCTTGGGTCCTAAGTGAGTTTTTGGTAGATGGATCCCATTTTTTTTTTTAAACCCGTTCTGCCAATCTATGTCTTTTGATTGGAGACTTCAGTCCATTAATGTTTAATGTGATTACCGTAATGGCATTACTTTCTTCAACCATTTTGTCTTTTGGATTTTATATGTCATATCTTGTTCTATTTTTCCTTCTTTTACCCATTAGTTTTACTGCTAATCTTCATTTCTACACTCTTCTCCGAGCCTCTCTTTCCTGTCTTTTCCTATCTGCCTGTAGCTCTCCCTTTAATATTTCTTGTATTGCAAGTCTTTAGTTCATGTACTCTTTCAGTGTCTGTTTATCCGTAAATATTTTAAACTCTATCTCATTTTTGAAGGACAGTTTTGCCAGATAGAGAGTTATTGGCTGGCAGTTTTTCTCTTTCACTGTCTTAAATATATCATACCACTGCTTTCTTGCCTCCGTGTTTTCTGCTGAGAGATCTGCACTTAGTCTTATCAAGCATCCCTTGTTTGTGATGGATTGCTTTTCTCTTGCTGCTTTCAGAATTCTTTGTTTATCTTTGACATGTGACAATCTGATTAGTCAGTGTCTTGAAGTATGTCTATTTGAATCTATTCTATTTGTGGTATGCTGTGCTTCTTGGACTTGTAATTTTATGTCTTTCATAAGAGTTGGGAATTTTTCAGTGATTACTTCCTCCATTATTCTTTCTGCCCCTTTTCCCTGCTCTTCTCTCTCTAGGACACCCACAACATGTATATTTTTGCCCTTTATGTTTTCATTCACTTCCCTGAGACCCTACTCATATTTTTCCATTCCTTTCCCTATCTGTTATTTGTGTGTAGGATTTCAGATGGTCTGTCTTCTAGTTCACTAATCTGTTTTTCCACCTCTTCATATCTGCTGTTGTATGTCTCCACTGTGTTTTTCATCTCTTGTATTATGTCTTTCATTCCCATAAGTTCTGTCATTTGGTTTTTCAAGCTTTTGAATTCTTCTGAATGGACACCCTGTGTCTTATCTCCTTCATCTCTTGCTACATTTTCTTTAAATTCATTGATTTGGTTTAGATTTGTTTGAACATCTTCAATTAGTTTTTTTCAACACCTGTATCTCAGTTGAAGTGTTAGTTTGTTCCTTTGACTGGGGCATATCTTTGTGCTTCCTGGTATGAGTCATGAGTTTTTGCTGTTGTCTAGGCATCTGATTTTCTTGATTAGTTTATTCCGAAGGTCATTTTCTCCCTTTTGTCTAGTGTTTTCTCATTGGATGTCCTTGTTCTCTGTTCATCTCTCTTGCTGGCCAGTTGTCAGGTTGGTTCTGCCCCCAAGTCTTCCCCCAAAATCAGGCGCCCACAACAACCTGCTTCAGGGATGGGGGTAGGCACTGGGCACTTCGACATGGTCTCTGTGTGTGGTAAAACAAGTCTGCTGGCTCCCAGTGGTACTGCTTTCTGCCAGCCATCAAGACCTAGGTTTGTTTTGGGGCTCTGCTTTAACAGTTTGGTCATCTGTATTTCTCAGCTAAATCAGGGTTGAGCTTCCATGCAGGGGCTGTAGACCAGTTCCACTGGTCCTAAGATAGGGTTCAGGAAGTCTTTTAAAAGCCCGTTCAATTCCCTTGCACTTTCTGATTTGTCCCAAATATAGTGCTTTTCAGTGACTTAATCATCATCAGAAGATGTTTTGCTGATGAACACAGGCTGCATTTGAACAGATAGGGCTGAATCTGGGGGATTCGTGTGCCCTCATTTTGCTGGCCAAAATTTGGTTCAATGTGGGACTGTGTCCCCTACTTTACTTGTGGCAGAGGACTCCCCCAGCTCTCCCAGTTTTTCAGCCATCCCTAAGACAAGGAAATGGCTGCCCACTGCTGTTTTTCCTCAGAGGAGGGGAAGGACTTTCAGATCCAGGACCCAGCAGTTTCTATCCACATTTTCTCAGACTTTTTGTTCCTCACTGAACTGGGCCTTGAAATTTCCTCCTCTGTTCCATGGGTATCCAAATGGTGGGGGTCTGTCTCACTGCTGTTAGAGATTTTATAGTCTCTGGCCACAGTAGGAGGGATCCCAGCTGCTGTTTCTGGGGCCCTTCCTGTGCTGTGTGAGACAAAGTGAGGGGGAGGGTAGAAGACTGACCAATTCAGGACCTAAGATTCCTACATGATATTTTTTCTCTTTTTAATATTCGGCATTTGTAGGGTCCTTCTACAGTCTATGTATTCCTCCAAAGTTCTGAACAACTCAGAATTGTCCTTTTGTTCATTGAATCTCTGGAGAGAGATTTTTAGTAGCTATTTGTGTCACCAGGTTGATGATGTCACCTCTATATATTCTCATTGGTCAATTTAATAAACTTCCTAAGTCACTGAAATTGTAAGAATAGTTCACCTTTCACTTAGTTTTTCCCATTCCATACCATCAACAAGTCTTGCTGCTTCTTAGCAATTGTAGTGGCTTGGATTTATGTACCCCAGAAAACACATTCTTAATCATTCCCGTGTGTGTGAACCCATTGTATATAGGAACTTTTGATGAGCTTACTTCAGTTAAGGCATGGCCCAACTCAATAAGATGCTTATTAGTCCTTTTATTGGTGGCCTTGTAGAGAAGACCACAGAAAGAGAAGCCATGGGAAGCAGTCAGAAGGTGGAAGTCAATGGAACTGGAAGAGAGAGTACTGACACAGTCACACCTTGTAAACTACATAGTTATGCAATCATCTTCAAGAATCAAGGTTACTAGGTCACAGTTTGACAGTTTCAGGCATTTCTTTCTAGCTATTCCAATGCATTAAAAACTAAAAAGGGATATCTATATAGCATGTAAGAATGCCCTCCAGAGTGACCTCTCAACTCCATTTGAAATTCTCAGCCACTGAAACTTTATTTTGTTTTGTTTCACTTCACCTTTTGGTCAAGAAGGTTTTCTCGATCCCATGATGCTGAGTCCAGGCTCATCCCTGGGAGACCCATAGGCACAATTATAAGTAGGCTTAGCTTTCTCCTTTGCAGTAACAAGCTTTATAAGAGCAAGCCCCAAGATTGAGGGCTTATCCTACTAAATTGTTTGTCCTCATTGTTTGTGAGAATATCAGCAATACCCCATGTGGAGACATCCAACACTTCTGCATTTTTCCCCAGTTCCTCAGGGGGACCTTGCATATATTTTTTTATTCTCTGCCCAAATTACTTTGGGATGTATCAGGAACCAACTAGATCTTGCTTCCTATTCAAAGTTCCATGTAATTATGGTGTTTGAATAAACTGACCATACAAGTTAAATTATTTTGTGTGCCAAAGAAAATACAGATCCTGCACCAAAGAAACATTTCTCCCCTTGGTCTCACACAGAAGTTGAAGTTTTAAAACAGTCAATGTATTCCTTTACCCTTCGGCCTGATTTGCCTTAGTCCTAACCAGATCCCCTTCATTCATTTCTCTAACTGAAGTCTGAACTCTTTTTCAGCTTTTTAAACAGTTGCTGTATGGTAATACTGACATTCATAGCTGCTTAGCTCCAGCTCTGAGTTTCAGGTATCACACAGATACCCCAAGTTCCAGAGACTGACCAGGTTATACACAAAGAGCTCAGCATCTCAGAATTTGGAGATAACCATTACAAGTCAGGAATAGATGTGACTGCTGTTTACATTCTAGGGACCATTACAATAAGTGTTCCCCTGATAAGCTGTGCTCTAAGATTCAAATCTCAGAGTTTACACATTATAGTTAGTCCATATTAGTGAGGCATTATAATGTTTGTCTTTTCATTGCTAGCATACGTCACTCAAAATGCTCTCTTCAAGATCCATTCAACTAGTTGCGTGTCTCACAGCTCCATTCCTTCTTGCAGCTGCTCAGTATTATATTGTATGCATACACCACAGTTCACCATTCTGTTCATCAGTTGATGTACCCTTGGGCCACCTCCATCCATTGAAAATTGTGAATACTGCCACCACAGACACCAGTGTGCAAATGTCTATTCATGTCCCTGCTCTCAGATCTTCCAAGTATATACCCCATAATTAGGTTGCAGGACCTTAGGCACCCCCATACTTAGCTTCTTGTGGAACCACCACACTGTCTTCCAGATAGGCTACACCATTCTCCTTCCCCACCAACAGTAAATAGGTACATCCCTCTCTCCATGTTTTCTCCAGCACTTATATCCCTTTGTTTATATTTTTCCCTGCAATTTTATAGAGATATATTCACATACTATACAGTAATCCACAATGTACAATCATTCACAGTATCATCATACGGTTGTGCATTCATCACCACAATCTTTTGCTGATATCTTGAATGTCCCTTACTAAATAACAAAAGCTCTAATAAGCATTATTCCAAATTCTCTATATTAACCAGATGTCATGGAATAATCCTGGCTTCATAAAGAGCTCATTATTTATCTATAAGAGGATGCTACCTTTACAGTACCTAACTAGGAAATAGATTCTGCCTCCTTTCCAGAATTATTGAATAAGATGTGTAAAAAAAATGTTGACGAGCAAATGCAGAAGAACAATAGAAGCTGTTCAATTTACAATTATTTTCTTAAATATATAAAGCTACTTTATAAACTTAGGTGATTTGGTGTTCAACTATATTTAGATGTGATGGCTTTCAAATAATGTTTGTCTTAATGATTTTCATATTAACTATCTCAATAAGAAACATTCTTTTGTATTCCTTACAGCATTATAAATATTATTATTAAAATAAAAAACTTCTAAGTCTTAACCATTTTTATTGATTTTTGTTTAAAATGATTAATTAGGTCATATATGAAGATGTAAAATTGCATTATATCAAGAACTAAAAGATAGTCAAAATTATTTTGCTTTACTGTTTTTATTTTGTTGTACTGATATTTCTGAACCTAACTATGTAACATATTATGTTTGGGAAATCTTTTACCAGAGATGATCACTGAACACATGTATTTCCCTTAATATAAAAGAATCTTACAAGAAAATGATGTTTGAATCATTTTTTTAATCTAATAAAGATCAATTCGATGAGAGAGACATTATCTAAAGGCACATTATAATTATACTATTTGGAAGTTTTAAAATCTTTGTAATATGAGTAGTAACAACCCAAGAAGCAATATCTTGAAAAGTATGCTTTATAATATCAGATATTGTTAAATCAGGAGCAGCCACCTGAAGGTATTTGTTACAGTGGAATTTGTCTGTAGTATGAAAATGAATAATATTCTTACTATTAGATTTCCTTAAGTAGTAGTTTATTTGTTGAAATATGATATTCTTAGAAGAATTTAAGAATTCTTTAATATTCTTACATTAAAGAAGTAACAATTTAATGAAGGAAGAAGTTACACGGATTCCTCATTCAAAAATTGGTTGAACATTCTATAGCATTTACATTTCTCTTGCAGTGCTTAGAAAAATATATTTCTGCAGACATTTTTAGCCAGTTTTCTTTTTAGAGTAAGGGGTGGGGTAAAAAGATGATGTCCTTGTTCAACAATAGTTGTCTACAACTTGATTTTTAAAAAAAGGTATTCTTATAATTCATCTCAATATCCCTTCGAGACAAATTAATCTACTGCTATAAAAGTTTCAAAACAGAATATACTCAAAAGCAGAGTAAGTTGACACATGGGAGTGAGAGGAGGAAGGGCATCATTCTACCAGAAGTTTGAAAAGGTAGAATGAGTTCTATCTTTTATACTATTTCAGAGCCTAGACATGTTACAATTCAATATTCCAGCAAAGACTATTTACAAGAATTAACCTGTGTTCATAGAGTCCCAAGTTTAAAAAGAACACAAACCAAAAGGGGGGAGAAAAAAGCAAAACAAGCTTCCATTTGAAACACCAAAAAAAAAGAGGGGGCAATACTTCTGAGAATTCTTGGTTGTTTACAAACTCAACATTCTAATGTTTTCATCAAAACCTTATTCTGGGAAGTAAATGAAGTAATCTTTTTGGAAAGTAATAGGATTTTATTCTCATGAGATTCCCCCACAGAGAGGTGGCCACTTCTTTAAATCAACCAGTCAGGTATGATGATACCTCAAGTCCCAACTGCTTGAAGCAAATAAATAATAAATGAAGATAGTATTTGAGTCTGAAAAAAAAATCATCTGCGAGGTCAAGAACCTCCTTTTTTGTGAACTGTGTAAGATGTGTCATGCAGAAACAAGAGTTAAAGGTTGAGAGCTTGACCACAAACTTCACTTTGGCTTGTAAACTGAAAGTGGCTACTAACCCAACACCAAGCACATCACTGATGTGTTTTTTTGTGCCACCCCCCACCCCACCTTTTCCCCTTTTTTTCTCTTTTTTTTAATGGCTGGGTTCTGCCTCCACTGTAGGATAGCTGAGAATCAGAAATACTGGGAAGAAAAGTTAGCATTCTTACTGAGCACAAACCTGCTGCTAAGCTGGTATTTGTATTGATTTTTTCTGAAGCCTGTAATCTTGAAAGCTTGTAACAGAGGATGAGGTAAATATCATTTTATTTGCACAAATAGGTTTAGATTAGATTGAGATGAAAAAGTAGGGACAGGCCAATTTAGGACTGAAAGCAACAATTACAGATTATTGTTTCCAGCAGTAACTAGAATAGGTTATTTCTCTAATAAAAAGGCTTATTGAAAGAAAGAATTGGAGATATTCTTTCTTTTTTTTTTTAAATAAAGAAAAAAGGAAAGGAAATATGGAATTATAGTTATTTTTAAGTGTGAAAAAAAACAATCTTCTTTCAAATCAAAACAGAACTGTGATGGCATAAGTTCACCTACTAAGATCGTCCCAAATGTGAATTCTTACAATGTAGTCTAGGAAACCAGTAAAATACATTTTTGATTATGCAACCATATTATATATGATATCTTACTTAGCTTTAAAAAAATTTCTGAAGCTTAAAGCATAAAACCATAATATAAGCTCTAAAAATAATTCCCTCAATCAAATGATTTCCGAAAAATTGTGTACAAAACCATTCAAATGATACTGACAATAGGGCATGGATTTTAAAAGGCTTAACTGTGTCTTATCTCAGAGTCTATTTTATTTCTTCATCTTCTGAGTGCTTCAAACATATAAGCTGTTATTCCGTCTTTAGATCAGTAACTTTGAATTGTTCTACCTGTCATTCTGCAGTGACTAGCACAGCTAGATGTCATACAATGATTGTTTGCACTTTCATTCTTTCACATTAAATGGCAATCATTTGGTCCTTTTGATTTGTTTCTTTTATTTAGCCCTGAAGTTTTTATACTAGAATCTCATTAAGGCTGAACTAGTGTACTCCTGTCAAAAAACTAATGGAAAAAAGTTTAAAAGTGAAATGTGTCCCTTATATTGTCACTACAGTAGAAGTTGCATCTATCAAGATTTCCCAAGTTTAGCACTTTGATTTATGTTTTATTGAGTCTGCTTGTCTCTTACTTTCTCTCTTCCTTTTCACCTATAAAATGAAGAAATTCCAAAGAAACCAAGTTCATTTATGTAAAAGGAAGGAGAGAATTATTTGAAAATATTTTTCTTACTTCTAGATCTCCTTTTTTTAAATTATATATACCTGACTAATGCATATTTTGATGTCTAAATAGATGTAGTTTTCAGTTATAATCTGTGTTAAAAAAAATGAATTCAAATAGATCATTTAATGGCTTATTGTACAAATGCTTATAGGAATCCCTAGTTTTTTCTTTCACAATCAAGAAAATACTCTTCTTATAAGGCAAATAACTTATGATCAAGGTGAGGATATCAATTATGACTAGAAAATAGGAACTAGCAAGAATGATAGTTGTTAAATTGCATAGGACTTATTTATGCATGACTATGTCCTATTGTGTTTAGGAAAAAAAACCCATCTGGGTCATATTCATATAATCTAGAAACCACGGACAATGACAAATATATTCATTCAACATGAATCTCCTTTCATCATGTGCTGCTGTTCTGAAAGATAAGTGAAATAGATTGTGTGGAGGCTGATCCTTTTCTGAATTCCAGAAAATAAGATAACTGTGTTCAGAATGCTGGCAAATTAATCCCAGTGAAATTATGAACCGCTGACTAAAGATTCAACCAGAAAGGGATAGAAATGGCAAGGGTGATTGCTGTAATTTTAAAGGTACCTTTTCTATTCATGCTGTATTTGTTAGCTGATACTGTAGCATGTTTTGCTCCTAAATTCTTCATCCAGAAATGAGATATTCAATATCTCTCAGCAGGGTTCACAGACAAAATATAGAACATTTATGATTGCTAATGTGAGCTATCTTATTTCTCAATATATAGATATGAGTTGAGATTAGGAACTGCAACACAATTTCATTTTCAATCTCAAGTGACCTTATATTTTAATCATACATTTGTAAATAATTTTAATGGCATACAAGTGAAGGTAAACTATCTACATATATTTTCTGGTGAATAAAATAGTTTAGGAAACATATTTTCTTCCTCACTTTTATCTTAAGTATTTTCTGAAATGCCAAATGCAGATGAATATTCTGCAAGCATTTCTATAAAGAAATCTCAAGACTACATAAAATTAAATGAATCACTAAGAATTCCTTCAAGGGATCAATTTAAAAAAATAATCCTTAGGTAATACTATGATAAATAAAATTACGAGGTTTAAAGTCAAGAAAATGTACTATGTGGCTTGAAGTGGATTTATGATTTTATACAAAAACACACATAAATTTTTTGTAAAAAAATGAGTTTTGAAAAATAAAATGTCAAAGAAGTCATATTAAAAAAGCTACCGAGGCAAAGATTAAAAATTATTTAAACTATATGCACGTTTTGGGCAGTCTTCAGTTTCATATATAGACATGAAGAGTATTTTATCATTTTTCTGAGAGTGGAAGTGAATATTTAGAATATGATTACATGTATAATCTCACATGATCATGTTTACCAGGTGATTACAAACACACACAAAAAGGCTATATTAGATGTTCAAACTTCCTAATGTCAAATAACCAATTCCTTTCATTTTCTCTCAGCAAGTTGATTACACTGGCTAGTATTTCACTTTTTGCTAGAGACAGCCTGAGTGAGTGATTAGCAGTCTCAGGGTTAGACCTGAGATCCTTAATCTTCAGGCCCTTGTCTGGGGTCTTTCCACTAGGCTATGCTGCAGCTCCTCGGAGGGTGAAGCCCGCCCACCTGGTGTGGCCTGGGAGATGCTTGTGTTTTCAGCGCCCACCCCAATGAAATGAAAGCTGCTGCTTTTTTTTTTTCCCCAAACAATGTTTCTTGAAAAACCAACATTGCTCCCTCAACACCATTTGGATGAGATTTTGTAGAAATTGAGCATGCTGTGCTGTACATTTTGAAAAAATGGAGAAAATAAATTTTTATTTGAATTTAAAAAATGCAAAGAAATTGCTTTTCTATAGTTGGAGGTCTGCTTGATTTTGAGTATCTCTGCAGGTGCCTGCACTTGTTTCTGTATATTAAACAATAAGAAATACACTAACAAAGTCAGCAGGTAAATAATATAAACAGAAGTGGTGAATGCTGTGCCAATTTACCCAAACAAGTCTCCCAATATGCCATGGTGATTATTTGAAATATCCCTGTTGTTCTCAACTGTTTGCTTATTCCTAACTAGCGTATGTGACTGACATGTTTGAAGTCTTGGCTCCAGTTGTGGAAACCAGGCAGAATCACAAAAACAAAGATTCTGTAGCACTGGGGATAAAATTATAATCCAGGATATTGCTTCTAATATGGAAAAGATAAAACAGAAAAAAAAATCTTTTCTGATGTTCTATATGAAATTGGGTGGTTAAATTCAGAGTTTCTTTTTCTTTTTTGGCCAGATTTGGTTAAAATCAATTAAAAATTTTTTTCTGATAAAGCTTTTTGAAATTTCCTTTTAGCCTTTTCTAATTTGGAAAATTGAAATCCACTTGTTAGACTAAGCATTCAGATTTTATATAAAGTAAAAATCTCATTACAATGACGCTATCAAGGAAGAAGTCAATCAGTTGGAAATGGATGGATCCAAACTGACTAACCAGGTTTTGTATGAAATTACAGATTATTCTGAGATGTGAACAAGAATAAGAAAGCACAGTTCAATATGATATTATATAAACAGATTTGGTGCCAAGAGAAAGTTTATAATAGGCTTAGGAGAGATTTTAACTTGCCCTTTGAGGGCACTGATCCTCTTGCATTTTTAAATGCAATGATATTTTTGCAGTATGTACTTCTTATACACTAGATTATATTTAAGCCTCTGCTAACTTGAAAAATGACAAAGTATAAAATATCTGCACCCTAAATTGACAACTATAATTTCATTGTGCCAGTGGTTGGAAATTGATACATATTATCATAGAACCTGTCTCTATCTTTTCAACTCCTTTGTTAAAACCCAAAATTTTATTCAGTCCCTTGAAGTCAGTCAGCATTTTTAGGAATGGAAACAATTGATAACTGGGCAAGTTTGCAAATAATTTTTTTACACTTATGTATGATGTAAGTGTCCTTACTATGTGCAAGACATGGTATTGGGCAGTTAAGAGATGGTGGGATTGACACTCAATCCTAAATGTGTTTGTAGATAATAGAGGAAATTATATCTGTTCACTACTGAATTCAATACCATGTTCTATTTCAAAACAAAATGTATAATGAAGTAGTAAATTTTTATGTGGGGACAATTTTTTTTGTGTGTAATGGGAATTCAAGGAGTAAGTATGGAAATAAGGGTGCTTGATGCAGGAGATAGTTAAGCTTATCCTTGATTGATGCATAGATTTTGAAGATGCAGAATTTAGGACAAAAGGAATGCTTATTAGAAAGATTCTGGGGAGACAGTGTGACAAAGAAAATTCCCTAAAAGAGTAAATTGTGGAACATATTATTCCAGAATTGTTTAAAAAAGATAGATGAATATTCAACTCTTGCAACCCCATTCCAATTTTATTTGCAGAAAATGAATTTGATAGCACTGTCCAATCTTGCTTCTCCATACTTGTGCATTAACTTGGTAAATGCCAACAAAGGATTAATACTACCATGATAACGGTAAATGCTATCAGGTTTTAAATGCCAACTGTGTGACTTTTTAACTGATACTCTTGATGAAACTCAAAAAAAATGAGGATCAGGGTCACTGCAAATTCATCTTTTAAAATCTCAGTTAGGCCTACAATTTCCCAGGCTAAACATTTGTAGTAAGTCTCTGTCAAATGATTTCCCTATTCCTTTTGACCACTTCGAATCTTCATTACTCTTCTCAAGGAGTCACAACCTAACATCTAGCACCATCATTTTCTACTTGCCTTTGACCTCATCGAAAAGGAGTGGCTATAGTCTCAAAGAATTGAGGAGTCTCTCTGTCTGCCTATTGAAGGCCATCCCCTTCCCTTGTGCTTCTTCTCGCACCCTGAGTTCTTGGCTCCAGTCTCCAGTCTTTAAATTTTCCTCTCGTCAGACTTTTGGTCCAAACATTTGATTCCCTCTTTCATATAAATCAACAAAGGAAAGAAGAAGACTGCTAGGATTGAGTTTATATATTGCCTTCTATGGAAAACCTTTTGTATGCCTCTGTACATATCCATCTGTGCTTCTGGAGCCTTAGTATCATTCTGCTCTGAAATGCCAGCTTGCATATTTGTTCCCTCTGCTAGATTGTAAGCACTTTGAGGTCACCAGTGGCAACTGGTCCACTGTTAAATTGTTGCTGTTTGATAAAGTATTAGGTAAATAACTGAAAAGTAAATAAATGAATAATAGGTTAATATTTTTGTGTTACGTTTTATTCCTTTGTAGTTTCCAAATTTTCAAAAGTGAGTGTGCCAGTTTGAATATATTATGTCCCCCAAGAAAAAGCCATGATCTTTTTTTTTTTTAATTTTTTTTTTCATTTTTATTGAGATTGTTCAGATACCATACAATTATCCAAAGATCCAAAGTGTACAATCACTTGCCCCTGGGTACCCTCATACAGCTGTGCATCCGTCACCACACTTAATTTTTGTTCAATTTTTAGAAACTTTTCATTACTCCAGAGAAGAAATAAAGTGAAAGATGAAAAAAGAAAAAAAGAAAAGGAAACTCAAATCCTCCCCTGTCCCTAACCAACCCCCCTCAATTGTTTACTCATAGTATTGGTACAGTACATTTGTTACTGTTTATGGAAAAATGTTGAAATACTACTAACTGTAGTATACAGTTTGCAATAGGTATATATTTCTTCCCTATATGCCCCTCTATTATTAACTTCTAATTGTATTGTCATACATTTGTTCTGGTTCATGGAAGCGATTTCTAGTATTTGTACAGTTGATCATGGACATTGCCCACCATAGGATTCAGTTTTATACATTTCCATCTTTTGACCTCCAACTTTCCTTCTGGTGACATATATGACTCTGAGCTTCCCCTTTCCATCTCATTCACACACCATTCGGCGCTGTTAGTTATTCTCACATCTTGCTACCAACACCCCTGTTCATTTCCAAACATTTAAGTTCATCCTAATTGAACATTCTGCTCATACTAAGCAACCGTTCCCCATTCTTAAGCCTCGTCTTATGTCTTGGTACCTTATATTTCATGTCTATGAGTTTTATTTTATAATTAGTTCCTATCAGTGACACCCTGCAATAATTGTCCTTATGTGTCTGGCTTATTTCACTCAGTATATTGCCCTCGAGGTTTTGTCATCAACCCATTTTTTTTTTTAATATCATTTTGTTCACTCACCATACATTCTATCCTAAGTAAATAATCGATGGCTCTCTGTATGATCATATATTTATGTGTTCACCACCTTCATGTAATGTAAGGGCATTTACATTTCTTCCACAAGGCAGGAGGGAGAGTCAAAGAAGGTGGAGAGGCAAAAGAAAGAGGAAAAAAAAAATGACAACTAGGAAGCAGCAAAAGGAAAAATAACCTAAAATCAAAGTAGAATAAACAATCAGACAATACCACCAATGTCAAGTGTCTAACATGCCTCCCCTATCCCCCCCTCTTATCTGCATGCACCTTGGTGTATCACCTTTGTTACATTAAAGGAAGCATAATACAATGATTCTATTAGTTACAGTCTCTAGTTTATGCTGATTGCGTTCCTCCCCCAATTCCTCCCCATTTTTAACACCTTGCAAGGTTGACATTTGCTTGTTCTTCCTCGTAAAAGAACATATTTGTATATTTTATCACAATTGTTGAATACTCTAGATTTAACCAAGTTACACAGTCCCAGTCTTTATCTTTCCTCCTTTCTTGTGGTCTCACATGTGCCCCACCTTCCTCTCTCTCAACCATATTCATAGTTATCTTTGTTCAGTGTACTTACATTGTTGTGCTACCATCTCCCAAAATTGTGTTCCAAACCACGCACTCCTGTCTTCTATCACTCTGTAGTGCTCCCTTTAGTATTTCCTATAGGGCGGGTGTCTTATTCACAAAGTCTCTCATTGTCTGTTTGTCAGAAAATATTTCGAGCTCTCCCTCATATTTGAAGGACAGCTTTGCTGGATATAGGATTCTTGGTTGGTGGTTTTTCTCTTTCAGTAACTTAAATATATCACACCACTTCCTTCTTGCCTCCATGGTTTCTGCTGAGAGATCCGCACATAGTCTTATGAAGCTTCCTTTGTATATAATGGATCACTTTTCTCTTGCTGCTTTCAGGATTCTCTCTTTGTCTTTGACATTTGATAATCTGATTATTAAGTGTCTTGGCGTAGGCCTATTCATATCTCTTCTGTTTGGAGTACGCTGTGCTTCTTGGATCTGTAATTTTATGTCTCTCGTAAGAGATGGGAAATTTTCATGAATTATTTCCTCTATTATTGCTTCTTCCCCTTTTCCCTTCTCTTCTCCTTCTGAGACACCAATGATACGTACATTATTGTACTTTGTTTCATCCTTGAGTTCCCGGAGACGTTGCTCATATTTTTTCATTCTTTTCTCCATCTGCTGCTTTGTATGTAGGCTTTCAGGTGTTTTGTTCTCCAGTTCCTGAGTGTTTTCTTCTGCCTCTTGAGATCTCCTGTTGTATGTTTGCCTTGTGTCTTTCATCTCTTGTGTTGTGCCTTTCATTTCCATAGATGCTACTAGTTGTTTTTTTGAACTTTTGATTTCTGCCGTATATATGCCCAGTGTTTCCTTTACAGCCTCTATCTCTTTTGCAATATCTTCTCTAAACTTTTTGAATTGATTTAGCATTAGCTGTTTAAATTCCTGTATCTCAGTTGAAGTGTACGTTTGTTCCTTTGACTGGGCCATAACTTTGTTTTTCTTAGTGTAGGTTGTAATTTTCTGTTGTCTAGGCATGGTTTCCTTGGTTATCCAAATCAGGTTCTCCCAGACCAGAACAGGCTCAGGTCCCAGAGGGAAGAAATTTTCAGTATCTGGTTTCCCTGAGGGTGTGTCTTAGAAAATTGCTCCACCCTGTGATGCCTCAGGTCACTGTGCTTTTCTGCCCAGCAGGTGATGCCTGTTAGCCTATAATTCTTGACTGGTGTGAGGAGGTATGGCCGTGTTCCCCCAGGCTCTGGGGTCTGGTTCTGAATGGAAAGGGCCCCACCCCTTTCCTCCTAGAGAAGACAGACCCCCCAGGTGGAGGTCATTAGCATTTCAATGGTCTCTCTCTCCGCTTGTGCTGTCTCCACCTTACCCGGAGTCACAGTCCTGGAAACTGAAAATGACTGGGGCTTTCTCCACTGAGCCGAAAAAGAAACAGGTATTCCCCTTGAGACCCAGTCCAAGGCGACCCTCCAGCTCTCCCAGGTCAGTCGTCACCCAAAGCCTCTGTCTGTTTTTTGGGGATTCGTACCTGTAGTGAGCAGTTCACACTCGCTACTTAAAACCCCAGTTGGCATTCAGCGGAGCTATATTCGCTTGCTGGGAGAGAGCTTCTCTCTGGCACCAGGAGGCTTTGCAGCTCGCAGTATGGGGGAGGGGGTCTTGTGACTTGGATCCTCAGGTTTTACTTACAGATTTTATGCTGTGTTCTTGGGCATTCCTCCCAATTCAGGTTGGTGTATGATGAGTGGATGGTCTCGTTTGTCCCCCCGCAGTTATTCTGGATTATTTACTAGTTGTTTCTGGTTTTTTGTAGTTGTTCCAGGGGGACTACTTAGCTTCCACTCCTCTCTATGCCGCCATCTTGCCCAACCTCAAAGCCATGATCTTTTAATCCAATCATGTGGGATATTTGGATTAGGTTATTTCCAATTGTGGTGATAACTTCAAGCAGATTATTTCCATGGAGGTGTGGCCTCGTCCATTAAGCGTGAATGTTGATTAGTTTACTGGAGCCAGTTGAGAGAGACGTTTTGAGGACAGCCATTGAAAGCAGACTTTTGCTGACTCTTTGGAGATGCTAGCACACAGTTTGCTCCGGAGAAGCTGAGAGAGGACAAAATGCCCCATGAGCAACATTTTGGAGAATGCCATTTTGGAAACACAACCTGGGAGCAAAGGAAGAAGATGCCAGCTACGTGCCTTCCCAGCTAACAGAGGTTTTCTAGATGCTATTGGCCATTCCTCAGTGAAGGTACCCTATTTTTTGTGCTTTAGTTTGGACACTTTTATGGCCTTAGGACTGTAACTTTGTAACCAAATAAAACCCTCTTTATAAAAGCCAATCCATTTCTGGTGTTTTGCATAGCAGCAGCATTAGCAAACCGGAAGAGTGAGCATGTATATTTTGAGTATAAGAAAAACAGAAGTAAACATATAATCAAGAATAAAAGAGCATTGTTTTTCACTTAAGATGATAAACTGAATGAATCTGTAGCCAAGGCTTCTAGAGCCATAGGAGTTGTCGAAACTCTCCGTTTCCACAAGGAATGCAATATTGATGTTTATGAATTTGAAGGAAAAGTGAAAGGAAGATCATTTTTGTAACAAAATATGGAATATGCCGCAGGTTTAGTTTGGGAACAATTGAAATATAAATGTAACAAATAAGAGGTGTTATTAAGATTTTTTATCTTGTCTTGCTTAACTTGGTATCTCTTTTCTTACATTATTCCTATATTTTGGGTTCTAATATTTTCTACCAATGCTTTAGTATTAACATATAATATGTAAAATAACCATATTAATTTTCAAATGTTTATTTATAAAGTGTAATCAATTAAATTTAAGTAGCAAATCTTGGATGAAAAATAGCATGAAGTGGAAGCAAACTCAAATTCCAGTGAAAACTACCTCAGAGTAGTTCTACAGTTGTTCATGCATGCCACTAAGGAGTTACAGGTATTTGCACTGACTTGAATGTTAGTTCACCATTTGAGATGCTCCCTGAACCACTCTACTCACTGTGGGAGAAATCTCTGCTCCTCCAGTCATGGTGCTTGCTCTCCCCTCAGTTTTCTTGTATCTTTCCTGCTCCTGTCATTTGCCTTCCACCTGTCCTTATCTTACTCTTCATTTCAGAGCTTACAGGACTTTTCTCCAGATAATGGAATTCTCAGTAATAATTGCTTTAGGATATTCTCCATTTGTCTTAGTGTATTTTATTGCTGTATCTCAAATTAAATGGTGGCTTAGCAGCTGGAAGTGTTGTATATGCTTCTTATAGCATCACTGTTGGCACATACTAAGTGCTCAATAAATTGAACTGATTTATTGGCTAATAGAGCAGTCTAAATTTCTCTCCATATTTTATGTTACTATCAAGTAAGGAAAAAAAATGTTTTTTCTAATCAAAGATCCCACCATTTGAAAGTTAAAGTAGCAACAAATCGATCATTAGGCTGAAGGAGAAAAGGTTTACCTGCAGTAAAATTAAGATGAAGTTGAGCATAACAATACAATAAAAACTAAATCATAGTTATCAAATAAATTGCATTTGCTTTTCCACCAAACAGAAAAAAAATTACACCTGTATGTCAAATTTAAAGAAAGAGGAATGCATAATATGAGGTTAGACCTTTGAGGGCCAATTTAAATGCAACCTTAAAACAAAGGCTCAAATGACCTTCCCTACATAAACATAGCTTTGGATTTATTCTAATAACTTTTAAAGTCATAGAGGATCCCAAATGCTTTATGATGACTTCAGTAGCTAGACTGAAATATCAAGGTAGGTTGTAGAAAGGGTGTCATCCATGTAAAACACTGCTGTATATTACTGGTTGTGAGCAACCCTCACATTACAATTAGCAGGGTATTTTAAAAAAACTCCAGGAAGTGGCTGGAGGGATCCTGTAAAGACCAGAGGGAAA
Organism: Choloepus didactylus; assembly: GCF_015220235.1. Lineage (NCBI taxonomy): Eukaryota > Metazoa > Chordata > Mammalia > Pilosa > Megalonychidae > Choloepus > Choloepus didactylus. Next base: position 32,571,494 of record NC_051320.1, on the reverse strand, counting down.
GCAGAGAAACTCCTTTATCAAACTCCATTCAATACTGATTTAAAATCATGTGTATCTTTCACAATTAATATTATTTTAAACAGCGAATAGTAAATAGGTAATGCCCATATGGAAAATCCAAGAAATGGAAACTACACAGTTTAAATATCATTGGACACTGAAATCAGGTTGGTTCTTTTGCTCCACAAAATCCTTGAGTGTCTGCATATTATTCTTAAACTTACCTGTCCAATGCATTACATTTCCATCTTTTTAAAAATGGAGAAAATCCTGAACCTTTATGTAATAAACTGATTAAAAACTGCCTTTCTTCATTTTTTCTTAAGGTAGAAAAAGTTTGAATAATCATGTTTACAATACAAGGCAATTGCTTTTTTTTCCTACAGCCCTAGTAAAAACCATGATTTAACTTCCTTTTTCTGTGTGACATTGTAAAACACAATGGCCCTTGTAAAAAGCCTTAAAGATGCCTCTAGAAATATTAGCTCATCTATATGCCCTAGACCATCTAATTAAAAATAAACTGTATGCCTTCAGTATAAAACTCCCTTTGATTAAAGTTAATCTGGGAATAGGGCTGAGAAGATAATGAATTTCAGTTACCCTATCTACAGAAGTTGCAATGAAATGGCCCTTTAAAAAATCCCTTAAAACTTGGATACAAATAAATTAATGAAAAGAACTTGAGTTTTTCACGATATTGCTGAATTCAGCTTCAAACCCCTAGTCTATTAATGAAGTGGTGTTTCCTAAAACAATGAGGTCTTTTGTACCCTTGCAAATGCATTTCTGAAAAAGATTTCTCTGTAATGTTACATTCCATTGCCCTTTCTTCTTCCTAGTAACTGTCACTGACTGTCAGTTCCTGTGTAGTGGTGTTGCCTATGCTGTCAGATCGATTTTTAGAGATAGGGCAGTCACAGTCAAGTTCAGTAGTGTAGAAAACCCATTTATTTGAAGGGTCTATGTATGTTATATTCTCCAGTGAAGCAAAGCTAGTAGGGATTTTAATAATGATAAAAGCAAATATACATATAGGCAAAATAAGCATCATCAGCAAATACTTATGTGTCTCAGTGAAAGATTAGACTACACAAAAGAGGAAATATCCTCTCTGAAACTTTGGAAAGCAGCATTAGAGGAATGTAGGAGAAAATTCAAAGCTGCAAAAAGCCATAAGGTCAGTTTAGTGCCCTTCATAGGACCTTTAGGACCGTATTGCCTAGTTTTCATATATTTGCAAATCCCCTTCATGGCTTTTTTTCTTTCCCCAAACAAACACTCCCCTTACCCCACTCCCACCCCCACAACCTCTAATCTACTTTTTCCCTCTGCAGATTTGCTATTTCTTGTCATCTCTTATAAGTGATATAATGGATATTTGTCCTTCTATGTCTTGCTTATTCCACTGAGCATAATTTTTTAAAAGTTCTTACATGTTGTATCATGTCTCTGAACGTCATTCTTTCTTTTGACTGAGTGATATTCTATTGTGTGTTTATATCTCACATTTTGTTTATATTTTCATTGATTGACAGACACTTAGGTGGTTTCCACCTTTTGGCAATTGTGAATAATAGTGCTCTAAGCATTGGTGTGCAAGTTTGAGACCCTGTTTTCATTTTCTTTGGGCATATACCTAAAAGTGGAATTGCTGGGTCACATGGTAATTGTAAATCTAACTTTTTGCGGATCGCCATATTGCTTTCCATAATTGCCTCACCATTTACGTTCCTACCAACAATGCACATCCTCTCCAACATTTATTTTCCTTTTTTTAAATAATAGCCAAACTTGTGTGTGTGAGTGTAACTCATTATGGTTTTGATTTGCATTTCTCTAATGGCTAATGATGTTGAGCATCTTTTCATATGCCTATTGTCCATTTGACTATCTTGTTTGGTAAAATGTCTATTCAAGTCCTTTATAAAATTGGGTTGTTTGTCTTTTTGTTGTTGCATTGTAAAATTTCTTTATGTGTTTTGAATATTAAACCCTTATCCAATATATGGTTTGCACTGGTTTCTCCCATTATGTAGCTTGTCTTTTCACTTTCTTGATAATTTCCTTGCATTCACAATTTAAAAAAAAACTTTGATGAATTTTGATTGTTTCTTTTGTTGCTTGTGCTTTTGGTCTCATCTCTAATAATCCATTGCCATATCCCCATTCATGTAGATTTGCTCCTATATTATCTTCTAAATGTTTTATAGTTTTAGCTCTTATATTTAGGTCCAGGTCCTTGATCCATTTTGAGTTGATTTTTGTGTATGGTATGAGGTAGGGATCTAACTTAATTCTTCTGCATGTGGACATCCAGTTATCCCAACACCATTTTGTTGAAGAGTCTCTCCTTTCCCATTGCATGTATTTAGCATCTTTGTCAAAAATCAATTGTCCATAGATGTATGGGTCTATTTCTGGAATTTTGATTCTGCTGCATTAGTCTATTCATCTATCTTTATGCCAGTACCTTTTGTTTGCTGTAGCTTTATAGTACAATTTGAATTAGGGAAGTATGATTCCAGCAAACTTTGTTCTTTTTCAAAATTATTTCAGTTTTTTTGGGGTCTCTTGCAGTTCCATATGGATTTGAGGACTGGTTTTCCTCTTCATAGCTTTTGCCATATGCAAGTACCACTTGGATTAAATAAATAAAATGTATTTACTTACTTTCTTTGAATTTACTTATTTTTTGACCTTAAAAATAAATTTAGTCTTATCCTAAATGTTGAAATGTATAAAATTAAGAGTTTGATGTGATAGTTTTAAACATACATATATAATAATTTTAATTTCAAAATTGAAAAAAATAGTCCATCTGCCTAAAATGATCTCATGTGCTATTGGCTGTACTGAACTGTAGTTTGGGAAAACTGGGATCCAATTAACTATACATCTAGTGATAAAATACCATTCTCAAGGAGAAACCAGAGTAGAATCTTCTATGGCAAAACAGAAATAACAATATCCAATATCAAATAAACTTATCTAGGAGTATTCAGCCTCATGTAGAGCATCTCTACTGAAGGTACATGGAGTCATTGAACATTAGAACAGGGAGACCTTCATGATTATTTAATTCAAATCCTTGGATTACACGTTAGGAAGTGGAGATCCAAGAGAGTTAAATGGCCCCTCCTCCATCCTCCAATTGACGGGAAGAGCATCTGAGAATCCAGCTTTCCTGGTTCTCACTGCAGTTCTTTTTACACTATAATACTTATTGTGGTATCACAAAAAACCTGCATTGAAATAGAACTGCAAAAACGTCAATTTTTGTATTAATAGATATCCAAATTATAAAATATAGTTTAAAAATATTTGCATGGTTAAAATTATAAAATAAATGCATAAAAAATACAAAGTAATCTACATGGTGATATTCCAATGTGAAGTCATTTGTGTAAAAATGATTTTACTATAGGAAAAATTGTGCAGTGTTGAGCACAATTATAACGTAATGGTAATACAATTTCTATCAATGTAGGTGTGTATAGGTGTCACATGGGACAGAACAAGACTGAAACCAGGAACATGGGGATGGGTTTTGGGGTACCAGAAAAGCAGTACTGGATCCTCAGGGCAGAGGTGTTAACAACAGAGGTGTTAATTAATATTCAATTAGTGGTTATAGTAAGGCCATGATTGTGGAATGAGATTCAAAAATCAGGGAATGAGAAAAGTCATTGAAGAAAAAACAAGCAAGGTTGTAGAGGGCAAATACTTGGCAGGGTGATGTCTCATCAATTGTTGAAGGTCAGCCTGAGTTTGCTTCTCAGGATCCTGACACGCTTATAAAAGTGTCCCCTATCACTGACTTCATGCTACTGTGGTTTAGAGACTGTTTCTTCTATTCTGCATCCATATTATTGTATTCACAATTTCTTAAGATTCTTCCACAACTAACCTTTACCTGGAGCTTTTTTAAACAGCAGGGAAAGAAACAAACAGCAACAACAACAAAAATTCTACAGTTTAAGTCTTCAAATGCAGGCACAGTTTTTCTCAGAGCAATGCATCAGTGTTGCAAAAATCAAAATTGTAATGTTTTACTTTTTTATTTAGTCTTGAACCTACGTTGAACATCAGTTGATTTGCCCTAGGGTTAGCTTTATTGTTACCCAGCTAATAATAATAATCATGTAGATAATTACAAAATATCCTATTTATAAAGTATTATATGTATTTTGCAAAAAAATTCATATTAACTTTCTCATTACATTAACACTACTATTCATTCATTCATGCACATATGCATTTAACGATATGCACTGAGCGCTTTCTTATGCAGCAATTTCTATGAGTTCAGGATACAGCAATGAACAAAAGTGACAAAGCACTTGCCCTCAAGGAGCTTACAACATTGTAGTAGGTAAAACAGCCACTAAGATAATACTATAAAGAACCATAACTTATGTATTTATATTAACATAGATGAGTGTATTATAGGGAAAGTATTGATGCTATGATAGAATAAAATATGGTGACTAATTTGGGTAATTTTGGCTGGACTAGATTAAAAGAATTGAATAGATTCTGAGGAATTTAATTTTAATCTGAGACCAGAAGAATAAGAAAGAGTTTGGTAGAGAGAAGGAGAAGAAGAAGGAGAGTAGGGGTGGACAATCAGGTGGGAAGAGCATTCCAAGTAGAAGGAAGAGCATGTTCAAAAGTCCTTCTGTAGGTGAGAGCATAGAGATTTGGAGGATCTAAAATAAGATCGATTTGCTTTCAGAATGCATAGAGAGAGGAGGACAGGAGAGTGGGCAATTGTGCAGAACGAGGTATGAAGATAAGCCAATTTTTTTAAAAAAACCACTCAGCATTTATTACCAAGAATCTTGGTAACATACCTTAATTTTGTCTGGGGGATCCATCCTGTCCACACCGCTCATGTGGCTTAGCTAGATCTGACTCTGCTCCTGGCGGCAGGCTGGAATGGAATCTTTGATTGGGCAAAGTAAGCATATGGCCTCATGAAAGGCAAGAGATGCCACTGCTAATGGAACTACTGGGTGAGAGGCAGGTAGTGTTTCTAGCTGTACTTGAATCTGAGAGACACTGAATTTACAGTATTTGGCAAGTGGGGGGTTGCCTATGTGTGCCTTTTGCATAGTACCTTTTGTACACAACTACACACAAAGGAAAAGAGATATTTAAAAAGGGGGAATAAGATATTAGGTGTCCCAAGAGACAATAAAAAGAGAAATCAGTGTAAAAAAGTATAGAAGGAGGCACATTTAGCCCCTATTCTACCCTCATGTACTATTTGTTGTAGTGTTTGCATGTCAGCCTTACATTTCAGTATGATGTTAGTTTCCTCGACGGGTAGGGTTATGTCTTAGTATCAGTTATAATCCCTCTATGACCCAACAGCAGGCAGCATCACCCTAGACAAATAGTAGGTGACCAATAATTAATTAAACTTTTTTTAGTGTGAAGGTGGTGGCAGGTTGCAGGGTGCCACCCAAACTTAAGTTGTCAATAACCAATGGTAATGCATTCACAGTTATGCAAAGCAGATCAAGACTGCAGTAGAGAAAAAGCCAGCTCTCTTTTCCTCTCACTGTCTCACAAAATCTGTTTCTCTCTGTCTTTCTCTCTGTCTCTTTCTCTGTCTCTCTGTTTCTGTCTGTTTGTCTGTCTGTCTCTTGACATATGTATCGGTATATGTTTAGAAATTTACAGAGGAACATTGTCACTTAATGAATTTCACAGTTTTGAAAAGGCCAAATGATTTCTCTTTAGTGAACTTAAAATAAAAAAGGCAAAAGGAAAAGAAGAAAAAGAAGAAAGGAAAAAAACAGAAAGAAAAGAAAGAATGTACTTGTTTTAACTGAAAGAAGAAAGAAGAAAGCAAGTCTTTTAAATCTCTGAACAATAGAAGCCTTGCTGAATCCCTCTGCGCTTCCCATTTGTGTCCACTGAAGCAGATAGATTCAGACACAGCCCACATTTGTGGCTCAGATGTAAATGGGACTATTTCATAGTGACCATTAAAGAAATATATGATCTTAGGATAATATTCCAGAATTGGTTCTTGTTATTCAGTACTATAAAATGGCTAGAGAGCCCAGTGAATTCCACCTGAAGACAAAAGATATTCAGAGTCTATCACATACTGATTTTCTGTTAACTTTGTGAAAAATGCCTGGTTATTCACATATTAGTCAGTATAGTTCTAATTAAAGAGACAACTAATATTAATTATTTTAAATATAGGCTGAGAATGAATTTCACTTTATTTTTATATCTTTAAGTGAGCCAACACATTTTCTAAGAACTGCTATTTTAAACATTTTTTCAGATTCTTAAAACAATTTAAACAGGGAATTAGCTTTCAACTGAAGAGTATTTAAAAATTTTGCCTTTTCTTGCCATTCCCATGCCACATCCAGTCAGGCTTTTTGCATGGAAATTTCTAATAATTGAAATTTTCTAATTATATGAATTAATTATATCATTAAGGAAATACATTTGTTTTAACAGTAAGCAATATTCCAGAATTTCTTGAATAAAAAGAATATTTTAAATCTCCAACCATTATTTATAGCTATCAGATATTCAACAGCAACCTCACTGAAAAGACTGTGAAGTATTGAGAATAAATCCCCTGATGGTAGAAAACTCCATGATTGGTTCCAAAGTTCCCATGTGGTCCCACTTACTGTTTAAGAAAGAGGAAACTATTGGGATTTTAATCAAGTGGCTTATTTAAATCATGTTTCATGAAGAAAATAAATTCATAGTCATTGGCATATCTGGAGTTCATATGTAAAAAAGAATGTTTTTCAATCATTACCAACTGGAGGTAAGTTTTCCTATTTTGTTCTGTTTGAACAAAACAGCCTCTTTCCCTCCTTGATCCCTACCCACTACACATAGACAACTATTCTCTATCAATTATGTAAAGGTGACATTATCTCCAGTAATGTACAGTTCATCGTAGAACATTGGATCCCTGTAGATAATGCATTAAATTAAGGAAAGATTTCGAGAATAGTTCACTCTGAGAATCAATAACAAAATTAACGACAACAGCAAACATCTTTGGGATTTACCCAATATAAGCAATTTGGGTAAAATGTTGATATTTACTTCTATTTTACTAAAATTTACTAATTATTGCTCCATAAATAATTCAATCTGTAGGTATGATAAATTATATTTGATCTTGAGTTGCTAAAATATTTTCCAGTCAAGGAGGCTATATTCGTTCTCAATTCTGGATATTCTGATGTCCTTGTCTGCTATTAAAAACACTAGATATCAAATTTACTGAGCACCTGCTATATGCCAAAGAGTTAATGAGGTGTACGTGCTAAATTTTTCATGTAGCTTTGCATTTTTATTAATAGACTTTATTTTTTAGTACAGTTTTATATTTACAGAAAAATTGAGCAGATTGTACAGAAAGTTCCATATATACCCCTCTCCCCCACGCAATACCCCCAAACAGTTTCTTCTGTTATTAACATCTTTCTTTAGTATGGGGCATTTGTTATAATTAATGAATCAATATGGATACATTATTATTAGCTAAAATCCATGTTTTATTCATGTTACCTTAGGTTTTACCTAATCTTTTCTATTCCCTAACTCCTTCCAGGATACTACATTACCTTTAGTAATCATGTCTCTTTAGGCACATTCTGGCTATAACATTTTCTCAGACTTCCCTTGTTTTTGATGACCTTGACAGTTTTGAAGAGTACTGGTGGAGTATATCGTAGGATGCTCCTCTATTGGAATTTGTCTGATGTTTTTCTCATGATTGGACTGGGGTTATGTGTTTTTAGGGGGAAGATCACAGAGTTAAAGTGCCATTTTCATCACATTCCTTAAAGGGTGCATACTGTCTACTTGATTTATGAATGTTGATGGTGACTTTGATCACTTGGCTGAACTAGTGTTTATCAGGCTTCTATGTTGTAAAGTTATTCTGGTTTTCCTCTTTTACATACCGTACTCTTTGAAAGGGCATCACTATGTGCAGCCCACATTTAAGGAATGGGGAGTTGTGTTCTTTCCTTTAGGAGATTTATCTCTGCTCCCTATTTATTAATTTATTCAGTTATTTATTTATATCAGGAATCATGGAAATTTATTTTGCAGTTTGGGTTATAATTCAATACCACTTTATTTTGTTGCTCTGATTTGTTCTATTTTGTTGCTCTTTGATCATTCTTGGATCTTCAGATGACTCCTCCAGCTTTTTGACATAGTCCCATTAATGTACTTTTTATTTTATTTTGTGTTTTTGAGTACTTTCTTAATTTCTGCTACAAGATTTTCCAGGCTACTGCCACAGTCCTACCATCAGCCATTTCTCCAGTAAGCCCTGATTCATTTTAATGGACAGTACTATTAAAAATCAAGATCTGGGCTCTAGGTGTGCTCATTGCTATTGAATTGTCATTTCTTTTAGGCTCTCTTGGCTGAATGAGCAAAGAAATATATGCATGTCTACTAACCAGTGTATATACAAATATCTATAAATATCTGTACATGTAACTATCTGTACTTACATTAAAACCTGAGTTCTTACTGTGGACTGTAACTCTAATTCATTACCCCGTGAATCATTCTTATATGCTCCCCTTGCTTACCTAAATTTCCACTCCAATAATGAGAAATCTGGCTCTCACCACATACCATCCATCTACTCAATTGTTCAGTTCTAGGATACATGAATGTATAGCAATATAAGAAATTTTTAATCTATACTCCCATAAGAAACAAGTTTATAGACTAGAGTTCAATGCTTATATGCAGCTCCTTTTGCCTTTATCTTATAGACTCCATTCATTTCCAAAGTTACTTAGGTCAGCACCTTTTCCACCACCCCCACTAGTGAGAGTATTTTCTACATTTTGATAAAGTTAAATTGTTTTGTCACAGTCTGCATTATTTGGGGGGGGGGTCCTACAACCTTGTAACTGGTTTTTTTTTTTAAATATGCATATATTAAGGTCCACTCTTTTGGTTGCAAAGTTCTATGGATTTGACAAATGCATAATATCATGTACCTACCATTACAGTATCATATAGAATAGTTTCACCACCCTAACAATCTTCTGTGCTTCACCTATTCACCTCTCCTCCCTTCTACCTGACAGCCACCTATCTTTTAACTATTTCTGTAGTTTTGCCTTTTCCAGAAGGTCACATAATTGAAATCATACAGAATGCAGCCTTTTTTGACTGGCTTCTTTCACTTAGCAGTGTGCACTTAGGAATCCTCCATGTCTTTCTGTTATTTGGTAGCTCATTTTATTTTATCTCTGGATAATATTCGATTGTATGGATGTACCACAATTTGTTTATCCAGTCACATATTTAAAGACAGCTTGGTTGTCTTCTAGTTTTTGTCAATTATGAATAAAGCTGCTATAAATGTGCAGGATTTTGTGTGGACACAAGTTTTCAGCTCAATTGATAAATACCTAGAAGAGCGCTGAATCATATGGTAAGAGTATATTTAGCCTTGTGAGAAACTGCCAGACTGTTTTTTTGGTGAAATGTCTGTTCATACTTTTTGCCCATTTTTAAATCAGGTTGTTTTCTTATTGTTGACTTCTAAGTGTTTTTTGTACATTTTGGATACAAGTCCTTTAACAGATACGTGTTTTGCAGTTTTTCTCCTGGTCCATGGCTTGCCTTTTCATTCCCTTAACAGTGTGTTTCATAGAGCAAAAGTTTTTGAATTTAATAAAGTTCAACTTATCAATGTTTTCTTTCATGGATTAGACTAATTATTTAATTTTGACACCACCCTTTGAGGGACATTTTATTTTACATATTTTAAAGATGAAGAAGCATGCTCATATATGTTAAATAACTAGTTTTATTGCACCCACCTGCTGAATGCTAGAACAGAGGTTGAAATTATATTTGTGTGACTCTAAATGTATAATTTATTGTCAATGATTTTATGCCTGTTAAAAGATTGAACTCAATACTCAATTTCCTTAGTGTTACTATGATTGTATTTAGAGTGTTCGAGAATCTGGACATTTGAGATTGTCAGTTCATTTTCTCATCTATAAAATGGAGATTACCTAAAAAGATGCATCATAGGATGTTAATGAGGAATAAATGAAATTATTTATATGAATCACTCGGCAAGATACTGGTCACAAATTAATTTAATTGATGTATAGTCATTCTCTTATTCATTTTTACTCTTGCTACAAATCCCTAATTGAGAATAGTATCTGGCACATGGTAGGTGCTTAATATGTTTTGATGAACAAATTAATGAAAATATCTGCAAACATTTTTTGACTTTGGTTTGGCTTTCTGCTATTTTGAATTTATTTTCCTTTCCTGGAACATATTTTTCATCTTCACTAGCTTTATTTTCTGTTCTACTACCGCTTTTATCATTATTTTCTCTTTGATATTATTGGCTTTAAACCATTTCAGAATTTTCTAGTTATGATTATTTCTTATAGGTTAACTTCTGGGGTGGTGACGAATGGGCCCTGCACATGATAAAATACCCTATTTTTTGGGCAGGTGCAACAGGAATTAGAAGAGTACAACCTGAGAAACTGCTCTATCAGGAGAAAACAGACAGACAGTATTACAGACACTGTAGTAAATCATGTCCTTCTTACTTAAGCATATTTCACCTTCACCAAAGCATATGATATAAAATTTAATTCACATCCAAGGCACAGGTCACTGGAGAAAAGAGGATTATCTGTTTAACCCACTGGGCCAACTATTTTTATCATTTCTTTTTTTTTTAATTTTTTTAAAATATAATTTTATTGAGATTGTTCACATACCATACAATCATCCAAAGAAACAAAGTGTACAATCAGTTGCCCACGGTACCATCATATAGCTGTACATCCATCGCCACAATTCATTTTTTTTTTCAATTTTTAGAACATTTTCATTACTCCAGAAAAGAAAGAAAGACAAAAAGGAAAACTCAAATCCCCTCCATTACTGACTCATAGTATTGGTATAGTACATCTGTTACTGTTGATGAAAGAGCATTAAAATATTACTAACTGTAGTACATAGTTTGCAATAGGTATTTTTTTTCCCAAATACCCCTTTACTATTAACTTCTAGGTATAGTGTCATACATTTGTTCTAGTTCATGCAAGAGATTTCTAATATTTGTACAGTTAATCACAGACTTTGTCCACTACAAAATTCACTGTTTTATTCATTCCGATCTTTTAACTGCCAGCTTTCCTTCTGGTGACATATGTGAGTCTAAGCTTCCCCTTTCCACCACATTCACACACCATTCAGCACTGTTAGTTATTCTCACAATAATGTGCTACCAACACTTCTGTTCATTTCCAAACACTTAAGTTCAACCTAGTTGAACATTCTGCTCATAATAAGCAACCGCTTCCCATTCTTTAGCCTAATTCTATATCCTGGTAACTTATATTTCATGTCTATGATTTTACATATTATAATTAGTTCATATCAGTGAGACCATGCAATGTTTGTCCTTATGTGTCTGACATTTCACTCACTATTGTGCCCTCAAGGTTTCATCATCAATCCATTTTTTTTTAAGATGGTTTTGTTGACCCACCATACATTCAGTCCTAAGTAAACAATTGATGGTTCTCTATATAATCTCGTATTTATGCATTCACCACCATCACCACTATCTATATAAGGACATCTTCATTTCTTCCACAAAGAAGGAGAAAGAGTCAAAGAAGGTAGAGAGACAAAATAAAAATACAAAGAAAGAAAAAAATGATAGCTAAAAAGCAACAAAAGGAAAGATAGAATGAAACTAAAGTACAATAAAAGAGTCAGACAACATCACCAATGCCTTGAGTCCCATACCCCTCCACTATGTCCCCCTCTTATAGGCATTTAGCTTTGGTATATTGCCTTTGTTACATTAAAGGAAGCATAATACAATGTTTCTGTTAACTATAGTCTCTAGTTTTCATTGATTGTAATTTTTTCCCCAATGCCACCCAATTTTTAACACCTTACAAGGTTGACATTCCTTTGTTCTCCCTCATGTAAAAACATATTTGTACATTTTATCACAATTGTTGAGCATTCTAGGTTTCACTGAGTTATATAGTCCCAGTCTTTATCTTTCCTCTTTCCTTCTGGTGTTCCACATGCTTCTAATCTTCTTCTTTCAACCATACTTACAGTCATCTTTGTTCAGTGTACTTACATTATTGTGCTACCATCACCCAAAATTGTGTTCCAAACCTCTCACTCCTGTCTTTTCCTTTCTGTCTGCAGTGCTCCCTTTCTTGTTTCCTGTAGAGCAGATATCTTGTTCACAAACTCTGTCATTGTCTGTTTGTCAGAGAATATTTTGAACTCTGCCTCATATTTGAAGGACAGTTTTGCCAGATATAGGATTCTTGGTTGGTGGTTTTCCTCTTTCAGTATCTTAAATATATCCCCCCACTTCCTTCTTGCCTCCATGGTTTCTATTGAGAAATCTACATATAGTCTTATCAAGCTTCCTTTGTATGTGATGGATCACTTCTTTCTTGCTGCTTTCAGAATTCTCTCTTTGTCTTTGACATTCGACAATCTGATTATCAAGTGTCTTGGTGTAGGTCTATTCAGATCTATTCTGTTTGGGGTATACTGTGCTTCTTGGATCTGTAATTTTATGTCTTTAATAAGAGATGGGAAATTTTCAGTGATTATTTCCTCTATTATTGCTTCTGCCCCTTTCCCCTTCTCCTTCTGGGACATCCATGACATGTACATTCATGTGCTTCATGTTGTCATTCAATTCCCTGAGGTGTTGCTCATATTTTCCGATTCTTTTCCCTATGTGTTCTTTTGTGTGTAGGATTTCAGGTGTATTGTCTCCAGTTTCTGAGTGTTTTCTTCTGCCTCTTGAGATCTGCTATTGTATGTGTCCATTGTGTTTTTCATCTCATGTATTGTGCCTTTCATTTCCATAGATTCTGCCTGTTGTTTTTTCAAACTTTTGATTTCTAAAGTATGTTTGCCCATCTCTTTTGCCATATCTTCCCTGAACTCATTGATTTGGTTTTTTATTTGATTTATCATATTTCTTTGAAAATCTTATTTGATTATTTCATTAAAGTGAAACAATAGCTCAACGGTATCTGAATTGAGGTGTAAGTTTTTTCCTTTGGCTGGGTCATATCTTTGTTTTTCCTAGTGTGGTTTGTAGTTTTCTCTTGTGTACACATCAGGTTTCCTTGATTACCCCAATCAGATTTTCCCAAATAAGAACAGGCTCAGATCTCAGAATGGGGTTATATTCAGTTTCAAGTTTCCCTAAGGGTATATCTTAGAAGATGGGCAGACTTCCCTGTGAGGCCTCTAACTGCTGTGCTTTTCCTAACCTGCCCAACAGGTGGTGCCTGTCAGCCTGTGGCTATCAACTAGTGTAAGGAGGTGTGACCCCTTTAGTTCTCAGCTTAGGTTGTTTCTGGTTTCATTGTTTCCCCCCAGGCCCTGGGGTCTAGATTCTGAAGGGAGGGCTGGCACTAGAGCTGGGCACTCCCTCCTTCCTCTTAGGGAAGATACACCCCCTAGGGAATTATCTTCTACATTTGAATTACTCCTTTGTCTCTCTGACTCTGCTATCTCCACCCCTGTTTGGATCAGAGCACTGTGAACTGAAAATGGCTGAGTCTCTCTCCACTGAGCCATTCTGGTTGAGAGAGAGAAAAAGGGAAAGAAAGCCCCCTCTCAGAGCCAGTCCACAGCCCCCCAGTTTCACTTGTCAGCCAGAGATAGCACCTGGTATTCTGCTCTCCCTTTCCCAGGACACAAGAGTTTTCTGGCTTTTTAAGGTAAGTTGTCACTAAAAGCCTCTGTCTGTTTGTTAAGGGATTGTCTATGTTTGTAATTGTATTCAGCAGTCCATATTTGTTAATTAAATCCCCAGATGGAGCTGGGCTGAGTTATATTCACTTGCTCCGGGACTGCTGCTTTCTCCTACAGCAAGGTTTTGCAGTTCAGCCTGCCATGGGGGTAGGGGGTTCCCGGTGTGGTCCTGCAGTTGTTACTTACAGATTTTATGTCACAGTCTCAGCCATTCCACCCAATCCAGATTGGTGTACAATGTGTGGACAGTCTCGGTCATCCCCCAGCAGTTACTCCAGATTATTTACTAGTTGTTCCGGGGGACTAACCAAACTCCACTCCGCTCTATGCTGCCATCTTGCCCCTCCTCTATCTTTTCTTTTTAAACTCTGAATTCAAAGACATTTTGATCCACAACATGTAGTTCACATTGACTCCTTTTTTTCTTGACTGATATGTTGGTGTCCTGCACCTTTAATCTAAGCAACCAAAGGATAGGTTGAGCTCCATGAGACAAGGAGCAACTATCTTGTTTTCCCTTGTATCTCAATTCCATAGTAGGCCCTTAGTAAATATTTCATAAATGAATAAACTTCACAAATAAAATGTAGAGATAATACGTTTTTCCTGTTAATGCGTGAATACTTATTCAGAAATGATTTATGCTGGTGACAATGTTTATATTGTCCATCTTGACTTGTATCACCACTGCTGCCCTTCTTGGTTGAAATTCTCTCCCCCTCCCTCTCTTCCTTCCTTCCAGAATTTCTGCCTTCCTTCCTTTCTCCCTTCTGTCTCCCTCCCTCCTTCTCTTTCTCTATCTTCCCCCACTTTCCTTCCCTTCCTTCCTTCCATTAAAAACTGAGAACCAAATACAGACCTTGATGTTCCCTGAAATATGATAATCCTTTTAGTTTATATATTTAGGATTTTCTTTTCCAGAGAGGAAACTGTTTCAGTTCTCTTTTTTTTTCTAACAAAACCATTAAAATTTCTTTTCCCAGCACACCTATACTTTTTATCTTTAGTATGTTTCATATTCTATCTTCTTACTTTATATTTTGTTGTTTTTTTTCCTCTCCAATATGAAAGCTTCTCAAGTTTGTCCCTTACTTTACTGATTTTGTTTTTTGGAACTCAGATGTGTGGCTCCCATTAATTATATTCCTAGTTCATGACACCCTGTCTTTTTGTTAGTCCAAAGTGCCTCCCTTTTATCTTACTCTTTTATTGTCCTTTTATTCCCCTATCTATGCTCCCATTCTGCTTTTTACCGCAGACACCTACTCAAACATTTATTTAGATTTATGTGTATCTTTGTAAAATATAATATTGCTTTTTTGGGTGTTTAAGTATATGGAAGTGGAATTTTTATATAATTCTCATTCTGTGTTTACCATTCAGCACCATGTTTCTGAGAGTAAAAGATGCCAGTGCATGTGAGAATGGGTTATTGATTCTGATTGTTACAAATTATTCCATTATATGCCCATACCATACACATTCTATATTTTACTTATTTAGTCATCCAAGTGATCTGCAAATCCTGGTTACCAAACCCTGTGCTGTAATATATATCATATGGACCTATATGGGCATTTCTGTGGGATATATACCTAGAGTAGATTTAGCTAGATTTAGGAAGCAATCTTGCTTCCTCGATGATTAATAAATCTTTGAAGATTCACCTTTATTTCTTCAAACTTGATGAATATAAAATGCAATCTCTCTTTTTTTCTTCTTCCCTTTCTTTGGTTAGTAATGGAATTGACCACTTCTTCATTTATAAGATTATCCATTTGGGTTTTAATGTTTACTTACTTTGTCCATGGATTTTCATTGGGTTCTTGTATTTTTCTGGCTGATATGCAAGTTTTAGGCACTGCAAAGTTCTTTTATTTTATTTTTTGCCTGTTCTTTAAAATGATCTGTGGTGCTAAGATTTGAACTTAAGTCTTTTATTCTCAGGTAGTCAAATTAATCAATTTTCCTTCTTTGGTAATGGATTTTTTTGATTCTTGGTTAAGAACTCTGTTCCTATCTCATGATCAAAATATCTTTTCCTCCATTTGTAAATTTGTTTTCCATATATAAGTATTTGATCCACTTGGAATCAATTTTTGTGCAATGTGCAAGGTATAGATCATTTTTTTTCTGTAAATAGTGAACCAGTTTTTCCAGTACCATCTCCTAAGTAAATCATATTTTTTCTTGATTTGTCATGTCTTATTTACAGTATATATTCTTCCTTCACTGATGTATTTGTCTTTTCCATTAAAAGTAGCCCACTCTTTTTTTTATTGTTTTAATTTTTTAGTATATTACTATTCTTAAGGGCAATTCTTAGCTTTTTAAATTGTCTTAACTACTTGTGAACCTTTATTCTTCCATATATATTTTAGAATAGTTTATCAAGTAATGCCAAGAGTCTTGCTGGGGTTTTTATTTTAATTGTATTGAATTTATAGATTAATTGGGGAAGAATTGACAACTATCTTGTTTTATGCTGTGCCATCTTCAAAAATCATACCTTTTCATTTATTTAGGACTTCTTAAATGCTCTTTCATAATCTTAAAATTTTCATCCTATAGGACAAGTATATTCCTCATTAAGTTAATTTCTAGAGAATCCTATTATCTGTTATAATTTTTAAATAGTTAATTTTTGTAGTTTGATCTTGTATCTGCCAACCTGACTGAGCTCTCATACTTGTTTTAAAATTTAGTTCATTGATTCACTTTGATTTTCTAAGTAAACCTTCATATCCTCTGCAAATAAGAACAATTTGAACTCTTTGTATCAACTGCCTAATATTCCTTACCCAATTTTCATACTTAAGAGTTCTACTCAGGTTTTTTTAGTATTTATTTTTGTTAATATCTTCTCATATATTTTAGTATATTATTAAACTTATTTTATATTCTTGCTCCAGCTGTTGTAATAACTTCTGCTTCAGATGATACATGTTGTTTGTTTGCTGTGTCCCATTATTTAGGCTTGTGAGAATACATTCCTTTTGGGTTATACGCTTTTCTGTCCTAGAAATTGTTTGGGGGAAGTTAGAATGTCACACCATAGGCTCTGGTGAAACAGAGAGAAAGAGTAGATTTTTAGGGTGGAGATGTCAGTTAATTACTCGTTACCAACTAACTCACCTTCAGAACCACAATGAGAATCAGCACTGGGAGGGGCAGTTTCCTTCCACCAGCCTTGATGATTTGGAGGTGAACAGGCAAAAGGATTGAAGGCTCAAGAAATACATTTAATCTCTTTAAATCTCACCTGTCACATGTTTACATTGCCCTTATTTGACATCTGTATACATCTACACAAGAGATATGAGCCATTTTTATAGATTGCTGCAGGGATGGGGCAGGAAATTATTGGCAGAACGCAATGGTGGGGAAAGCAAGGAAACAAAACCAAACTGCTTTTCTCCTGTTTGTACTCCCAGAATGTTGTTGGTCAACTTCTGCTCTAAGTTGCATAAAATCAGGGGGCATCTTTCACATCATAGTCTACGTGACTAGCACCCTCTGGAGCTGTCCCCTGCGTAGCCTTCATAATTGTACCAAGCAGCTCTAACCACTCTCCCTTCATCCCACATATGCTAGTCCACAGGAGCCATCAGTCTCCTCAGAGATTTCTGGATTGTTGTTTCCTTGGTTACATTTCCCTCAATAGTTTTTCCAAGAGAAGGAAAAAAGCAGCTATTTCACAATCTTGGCAGGAACCAAAATAATTAGGTCTCTTTTCTACTCCCACCTTTTAGCTTTTCTCCCATTCTCCTCCTTTTTTCTCCTCCTCTTCCTTCTCCTCCTCAACCCCTCTTCCCGCTTCTTATTCTTCTTCTCCTTCCTCTTCCCCTCTTCATCTTCTTCCTTCTCCTCCTCCTCCTCCTTGTTGTCCTCCTCTTCCTGCTCTTCTCTTCTTCTTCTTCCTGTTCTTCCATCTTCTTCTTCCTCTTCTCTCTTTTCCACTTTCTCTCTACCAAACCTTAATACACTAGATAGGCCCTCCAATGCTATATAAAACAGTTAAGTAGCCCTTAGTTATCGTCATTGTCTTCTTCCTCATCTTAAAGGGAGTGTACCTAAATTTTCTTCATTAAGTATATTGCTGCAAGTTTTGCTGGGATAATCTTGAGGAAATTCTCTCATGTTCTTCATGTGTTATGATATTTAAAAATCATAAATAAGATTTAACGTTTCTATTAAATCACCTTTGTATCACCTGAAGTATGATTTTTTTCAACTATGGAAGATTCAGTTAACAAACATTTTTGTTGGAATCCTCTCTGTTTACTGTAACAACTCATATTACAGGGATTGTTTATTCCTTGACAATTTGTAACATTCACCTGTAATGCTACTCAACCCATTTCTTTATTTCTTCATTGCAATTTAGTTCATTCAAATTTTCTGTTTATGCTTTTGTTGTTTTTGGCATTTTATATGTTTCTAGATTTTAATTTTCATTAGGTTTTTCAAATTTATTTCAGTTTTGTTCTACATGATAATATATTTAACATAATTTATGTTTACCATCTCAGTTTCATTCTTTGTTACCTAAAATTAAGATTGTATTTTGCTACTACATTTTTAGTTTAACTGAAATGTTTTTTTAATCTTACACATTTTCCTCTTCCTGTCATCAAGCAGTTTTTTTTATCTCAATCCATTATCTTATTATAGCTTCCCACTTCTATTTCATTGAGTTTTCCTAAATCCCATGGAGAGTTTAAAATAGTTTTCTAAAATTACTTTTTCTGGTTCCTGTGGTGAATAATTTTCAGAGATTGGCTCTTAATTGGAAGCATTCCATTTCCCTTCTGCAGCAGTGCATTTATTTGTTGTTGTTGTTCCCCCTAGTTTACTCCTTTTCATGTTTAGAGAATTATCTTTTTAGATGAAGATCTGTTTATTTCATTCAGCTTTTAAAATTATTTTTAGGTGTCTGCTAGTGTAACCTTTTATTTTATTGAATTAAAAATTTAACATAAAATGAATATTAGGCATTAAGATATTTTGCATATTATAATTCTTCAACAATAATGCAATACACTTATAGAGATTCATAAATAATTTTGTACAACTGGATAAGTATACTTATAAGAAGGTATGTAAAGAAAAGATAAATAAATGATTCTCAGCCAGGGAGCTAGGACTAGGAATGGCTATATACTGTGGAAAATTACATTTGATATTATAATAACATTTAAAAAACATTTGGAATGCAATCTCCATTATTCCAATAATCCAAAATGCAAAAATACATATGATAATCTAGAGGATTCTCAGAAGCTAGACTACTTGAGACAGAAGGTGTGATTGGAATGATGCGTTGATTAAAGGAGCAGTGAGAAACACTGTTAAGTTCTGTCTGTCCAAGTTAATTTCATTTTCCTTACATATTTTCTCTAGAATTTAATTTATATTAATAAGCATTTATTGGGTAATATGTTAGATACCTCAGGTGATACAAAGGTGATTTAATAAAAATTCTAGCCCTCAAGTTGCATAAAATCCTCTCAGGGTAGTTACACCAGCAGGATTTACGAGTTTAATATCCCAATTTGGACTACTTGGGTTTGAATCTTGACTCCAAGCTTTCCTAGCTGTGTGATCTTAACATCTCTGTGTCTCAGCATCCAATCTGAAATGGAGATATAAAAATATCATTATCTTCTTTTCAGGATTGTTGTGAAGGTCAAGTGAGTAATACAGGTAAAGCACTTGGCACATAGTGAGTTATCTGTAAATATCATGGGTTATTTTTATTAAAATAAAATCTGTCATTTAAAAAAAATGAGTGGGTATTATATGAAAGGAACAAAAAGCACACCTTGGCCAGGTAAATTTTGTCTAGAAATTATAAGCTTTTTAATAGTTTTAATTTATGAGGTTTTGTCTCTTTTATAAATATAAATAAAATTCTATTTTTCCTTCAGTTTATATACTAAAATGTGTATAAAGTCAAGTTTGTGATACAGCGTCTCCTCTGAAAATGTTAGGATAAGATAAACTTTATTATTTACTCTGTTGGTAAGAAACTAACCCAGGGCCAAACCTATACTTTCCTTTTCTTTTTCCCTGAGACTCTACTTAAAAATAAAAAAGCTTTTTGTATTTCTTGGCCAAATATATATGCAATGGTTTAGAAATAGTTACAAAAGCTAAGAAATCTTCTGTCACATAGAAATCATATTCATTTTGCAGGAACATTTCTATGGTTGATAACATATAACTGTTTTAAAAGTTTTATTCATGTCTGTGTCCTACATTTTTCTGCATCTGCATTTATTCCTAGAGTAGCTGAAATCTATCCCAGTTAGTCTCATCAGATAAAAAGTATTATCAGGAATAATAAAGAGAAGAAGCCTAGTCGTTATTTAACAGGTTGTCTACTATCCATTGGAGAAAATTATTTTATTTAAACTCTGGGCCAAAAAATAAAAAATTAAAATATTTCACAGTGTCCTTTACCCCAAAGTCTGCAACTTAGCTTATATTGAATTGTTTGTTTTTTAAAAGTTTACCAAGATTACAGTTGTGTAAAGATTTCTCTAAGACAAAAGCTAAGTGCCCCATGAAAAGAACCTTCCTAATTTGTATCAAAACTCAGTTTATATTCCCACAGATGTCTAACAAGCTGTGTATACGGTCTTGGATTATAGACAGGAAAAAATCAATAGCCTGCTGTCTCAAAGGCACCAATATAGATTATGAATCACAGCTAGGAAGTTGTCAGTGATTTCAGCTGCCAACAGCACTTCAGAAAAGATATTTGCTACCTCATATTCTTTTAATGTGAAGCTTTCATAGATGAAACAGAGCAGGTCACTTTTTGACAAAAACTTAAGAGAATTTAAAGTAGAGCAATGAGAGCACCAAGCATAGCTATGCTCTGGACTGGTCAAATAAAAAATATACTTTTTCTGCTCACCCACATGCTGGGTGGAAGGCAAAGAGCTGCATAAATGTTCTGTGCTGCTGTCATTTATCAATGTCCTATTCCACCTGGCTGTATCTACATATACACACAGATGCGATGGTTTGGATGAACTTTATCAAGCCCATATAAATAACCCTTATGGCTACACTGAATGTACCTTACTGGTCTGACTGAAGGAAGTTCAAAGCAACACAAATCTGGAGCTGAAAGTTTCCTCCCATCCTTAAATCCACATCCTCTCATTGATAAATGAAGAAACTGAGGCTCAGAGAGAAGGCAGGTGACATTGCCAGAGTTACCTGAGGAGGAAGATATTAGAGGAAAGATCAGAATCTTCCCATGAATCACATTTATTTAGGATATTTCCGCCAAATGCTAAATAACACATTTAACAAATATCCCTTGAAATGGCTGGGGATAGACACAATTTTCTATGTAACATATTCTAAAAAGTTTGGTAAAAAGATCCAAAGGGATATTTTAAGAGTTTTGAGTTTAAGAATAAAAGTATATATAGCATATTAAAGTATCTGCAATATATTTACAACCATTGTAAAAGTTATGACAAATGTTTAAAGCATTCCTCTAATATTTTAGGTGAAAGTGAATAAAAGCTGTGAGGAAAAATTGGGTAAAACTTAATATGAAAATGAAATTGAGAAGAAAGAGAATGCATGTGACTCCTGTAGCTCTGTCATGTCTATATTTCTTAATCTTCATGAGTATCAATTTCCTCACTTATAAAATGGATATAATAATACCTTAATGCAACGTCAAGAGAATTAGATTTAAAATATGCAAAGCATGTAGTACAATCTTAGCATTTTGCAGATAGTTGATACCTGGCTGCTACTTTTATTATCTTATTTGTTTCAGAAATAAAAAGAAATATCTGAATCAAATGGTTGTCAGAGAAGCACCCAACAAAATTAAATGAAGAGGGTCAGAGATCTAAACATGGCTTTGATGTTAAATTACTTAGAAGGTGAGATATTATAAAAAGCCATTCTTTTGATAATTCATGGAAGAATTAAGGAAGACACGTTCCCATTTTTTTTCAAAAGAAAATTGACTCTATATCATAGATGAGAGAGTTTTTTCTGATATCCGGGAAGACCATAGAATAATCATCAGGCAACCAATCTTGGAATCACCTAGGAAAGTCTAAGCATATATTTGTAAAGAAAATATCCCACAGAAACATTATGTAGGCAAAGGGGATATACAAGACATAATATGGAGTGAGTTGCTATGTGGGAACACAGGCTCAGGCACAACAGAAACTTTCAGCAAATGACCACTCTATTAGTTACTACTAGGCACAAAGAGGCCAAAAGAGCAGGAGACGAGATCCCATCGTGGGGGGTATCCTGGGGAGGCCAAACTGCTCAGGTCAGGGTAGGTGTGCATGCCCCTCTCCAGGACAGAGAGGAGAGACAAATCTGTGCTGCCCGAGGGTGGGGATATTTATATAACCCAGGGCTAGCCAGCTCAGCCACTGAGGGTCCCTGCCCTGTTAAGCAGGGTTTGGGTTTAAAGTAATGTTAGCCTGCTCCTTTAGACCTAAAGTCTCCCCTGGGCTATGGAAACATATTGAAACATCTGCACACAATAGAAAAGGAGGCAGGCAGGCAAGAGCTGGGATGTGGCAGTAAGGTGTGTCTGTGACTTCCTCAGCCCATAATATGGCTGGGTTTTAGGAAGGTTTCAGTTTTTTCCCCACATGACATTCTCATTAACAAGCTAGATAATGGCATGTTTTCCACTCTGTTCTTAGATGGTTCATGTACCTAATTAGAATGCTGAAGCCTGGGATAGGAGTAAAAGCTTAGAATCAACTTGGGCTAGCATGGGTACTAATTTAGGAATTGTCCTCACACATCAATTGTCCTATGAATTATTTTACTTAGTATTTCAATTAGTGCAAAAGGCAAGAATCCTCCAAGTAAGATTACATACAAAAAGCACGGTGGAATAAATTAGGAGAAAATGAAGTACAAGCTTACATCTTTCCTAAACAAATGTAGGTTTAGGAAGGGCAGGTTAGACACAGGGTTAATATGCTTCTAAATACATTAAAGATGGATCTTGCAAGAACAGGCCACAAAAAAGGTTAGTCTTCTTTTAATTATGTCATCTGTTATGTTCATTGCACTAAAGAAATACAAAAGATGTTAGAGATATTTCACAGAAGAGAAGCAGAGGGGTTCAATGAGAGAGAGAAAATTGATTCCATGGAAGCTAAAGAAACATGATTAAACCAGAAAAGAGAAAAACTAAAAAACATTTTAATTATTTTTTTCACTATGGGACAGGGTTTGTTGCTAAAGTGGTAATACACTGCTCCCTCTATGAAAGAACAGACATTAGACTGTAAATTCCAAAAGGGCAAGCATACTATCTACATCCTCACATCGCATCCCCTTTAACTGCCTGAATACCTGTGCTCAGTAAGTGTTTAGAATAAATGAAATAAGAAGTCATAAGCTCAACATGAAACAGAAGGACCTTTGATGGGCATTTGGAGGATATTTTCATTCTCAGGTTGCTATAGCACTGGATTCACCTATCAAAGATGGTTAAGAAATAATGGTGCCCTTGTCACACAGAGCCTAAGTGTTTCCCCAGAGATCATCTAATTTCTGTGTATGCTTAAAATGGGCCTATCTCTTCCATGCCTTCTTCAAAAACTCCGATATGAGAAGAGGCAACAAATGTAGAAAAGCTTGTTTTCCCACCTATTCAGCTGACCAGGAAAACTAGAGCCAGGGAAAGACTCACAGTGGCGGGGAATAAAGAGAGAAGGCTTAAAATAGCATCCCAGAAATGCAAAATTAGTTGAAAAAGGATAAAAGAGAGAAAACTACTCAACGTATTTTCATGCATGTGTATGCATGTTTGTGTATGTACATGAAAAATCGGCAAATAACAGAACACAAATTTATCGTAGTTGGAGAAGGCCATTGTTCCGGTTTGTTAATGTTGCCATTATGCAAAGTACCAGAAATGGATTGCCTTTTATAAAAGGGGTTTATTTAGTTACAAATTTACAGTCCTAAGGCCATAAAAATGTCCAAACTAAGGCGTCAACAAAAAGAGACCGTCACTGAAGAATGGCCAATGGCGTCTGGAACACCTCTGTCAGCTGGGAAGGCACGTGGCTGGTGTCTGTTATTCCTTTGCTTTCAGGTTGCATTTCAGAATGGCTTTCTCCAAAATGTCTCTGGGCTAGTCTCTCTTAGCTTCTCTGGAACAAATTCTGGGCTAGCATCTCTTAGCTTAGCATCTCCAAACATCCTGCTGTCTGCATCTCCAAGCTTCTCTAAGCATCAGCTCCCAAGCATCTTTCCAAAAGTCTCTCTCAGCTGCTCTTTACGTGTTTTGTCCCCTCTTAGCTTCTCTGGAGCAAGCTCTGGGCCAGCATCTCAAATCATCAGCAAGCATCTGGGTTTCCTGGCTTAGCATGTCCCAGGGCATTTTTCTCTCTCTGTTCCCTATGTGAGCTCCCTCTAAATGACTCCAGTAAACTAATCAAGACCTACCCTACTAATCAAGACCTACCCTGAATAGGCAGGGTCAAATCTCCATGGAAACATTCAATCAAGAGATATACCTGTTCAGGTTTGCTAATGCTGCCTTTATGCAAAATAGCAGAAATGGATTGACTTTTATAAAGGGGGTTTATTTGGTTACAAATTTACATTGTGAAGGTCACAAAAACGTCCACATTAAGGAATCAATATGAGTATACCTTCACTGAAGGAAGGCCAATAGTGTCTTGGAAACCTCTGTTTGCTGGGAAGGCAGGTGGCTGGCATCTGCTGATTCTTGGTTGTGTTCCAGCTCCTCTCTCAGCTCCTGCGTGCTCTTCAATGTGTTGCTCTTTGGATGTTTGTCCTCTCTTAGCTTCTCTGGAGCAAACTCTGGGCTAGCATCTCAAAAGTGTTAGCAAAAGTCTGCTTTCAGCACCTGTCTTCAAAATTCTCTCTCAGCTGCTTTCCAAAATGTCACTGTCAGCTGCTCTGAGGTCCTTCTGTTTGTGAGCTCTTTTATAGGACTCCAGTGATTAATCAAGACCCACCCATTCAGTTCCATATCTCAATGGAAATAATTCAGTCAAATATTTCACCCACAGTTGATTGAGTTATCTCCATGGAAACACTCAATCGAAGGATTCCAACCCAATCAACACTAATACGTCTGCCCCCACAAGATTACATTAAAGAATATGATTTTTGTGGGGAGACATAATATAGACAATCTGTTCCTTTTTTACCTTCTTTCTCTGAACTGTATGAAATTGCTGATGTTTGTCCAATTTTGACTTAAAAAAATTATAATATCATGTATTTTAAATAACTAAATGGAGACCTCACAAGCCTGTAGTAGTATCTTGAAAAAGGGACATTATTTCACAAGCAGGAGTACTAGAAAGACTGTGATCTCTCTGTTGTTATAGAAATTTGGGAGCAAAAGAATTTGTTTTTAGTTAGGATTTAATCAACCGTAATATTCATGTTTTTCAGCTAGTTTACAATTTGGTTTTCTTACCCTATTTTTTCCATGATAATGTTTCTATTCTTTTTCAGTATAACTTTTGAAATATACAGCCTTAGGTTACTGATTTTGTTTTTAGACTTTATAGATATTCAAGATATTATTTTCATTTTGCTTCCTTATGTTTTTGAGAAATCAGCTGTAACTAATTTATTGGTTCATTTGTAGATGATTTTTTTCTGGATGCTTTTGAAATATATTTATGTTTTGTGTCTTTGGATATTTGTAGATTTGCTACAATGTGGATTTTTTTTATCTTGGGATTTTTGGCTTCTTGATTCTGAATGTTAGTATCTTTCATCAGTTCTTTAAAAACATCAGTCAGTGCTCTTCATATATTTCCTCTCCCTGATCTCTTTATTTGTTTTCTTCAGAAAAAAACTCATAATTTACATGCAGTGTTTTCTTTTTAATCACTTTTTCATATTTTCCATATTTTGGTTTTGTTTGGATAGTTTTTTCAGATATTTTCCCAGTTAATTAATAATTTCTGTGTCATTTGAGGAACAAGCAGAGAAACAGAGCCTGTAGCAGATACATATTTAAGTATTTATTTCAGGGGACTGTCTTACATGACTGTGGGGGCTGGTGAGGCAAATCTGAAATCTTTAATGAAGGCTGTCAGGAAAGACAGACTGACATTCTTAGACATGAGCTGAACCACAGGCTTGGATACAGGTGGAACTTCTTTTCTTCGAGGAAGCCTCAGTTCTACTGTTAAGGACTTTCTTCTGATTGAATCAGGCCCACCCAGAATGATGTCCCTTACTTAATGTCAATTGCTTATAGACTTTAATCACATCTACTAAATAAACTCACAGGGACACCTAGATTAGAATCTGATTGAACAAGTGGGGACTATAGCCTAGTGAAGGTGACACATAAAACTGACTGTCAGACTCTCCTAAACTGTGTTTAATTTTTCTAATGTGTCAGTATGGTTTTTAATTTCTATTATTATAATTTTCATTTCTAGATGTTCTATTTAGTTCTTTTTCAAAATAGCTAGGTCACTTTGGACAATGTCTTGTATTTTTACTATACTTCTGAATCCCTCCTTCTATTTCTTTAATTATATGATGGTATTTTACATTATTAATCTGAGAATTCCAAAATAATGTAGGTTTCATGGGTCTTGTTTGCAAGTGGTTTCTGCTGACTTTTGTTCCTGATGGCTTGATTCCTTGTGGAGTATGTGTGAGCTGACTGTGCTTGTTTATCTGTGAGAATTCTTGGATCCTGGTGATTAAAACACACTCTTTTGTCAAAAGATTTGACTTTTATCTCCTAATGCTTGTGGGCCATTAAACCCGTGTTCTTAGGCTCCCAGGAATTGGCAGTGCTCTCAGAGTATACTCCTGTGGAATCACCATTTTTTGTTGTTGATGGTTTTTGATTGTCTCCCTTACTTTACTGACAGCTCAGTCACACTTGAAAAGGGATGTTTCTTATATGTTAGGGAACATTTTTAGGTGTTCTGCACCACAAAGTGTTTTTTTTCTTCAAATTCTATTCAACCATATCAGTAGACATGGAAACCCCTCATTCTCTCTTTTACATATTTCCATCAGGAATTTGACTCCATAGGTACACAGAAACTTCTCTTTTCAAGGTCACCAGTGACACGCACTTGCCAAATCTAATATTCATCTTGATGGGCTCACAGTGTTGAAGCTCAGCAGCATTTGACAGCTTGATGTCTTTCTTCTTGGAAAAGTTTCTTTACTTTGTTTCTGTTCACTCTATTTATAAGTAAACTATATAGTTTACTTTCTGTGTCACGTGTTTGCTCTCACTTTGCTGGGTCTTCTTTCTCAGGGCTTGAGCTTCAGTTTGTTTCTCTTCTCAATGTATACTCTTGATTATTTCATTCATGGGAGCTTTCATCCTCAAGGTCCAAATTTTTAGACTTCCATTTGAGGAGTAATGATATCCCAAACGCACATGTCTAAAATAGAAATTTTGATTTTGTTACTCAAGCTTAGTCTTCCCAATTTTCTCCAATATCAATAAATGACACTATTATCTTTCTAGTTGTCAGGCCAAAAAACTTGACGTTGTCCTTATTTCTCCTCTTTCCCTCACATGCTACATTCCATCATGAGCACTATTCTAGCTTTACTTTAACAATATGTGAAGAGTTCAACCAATATAGCTTAATCAAACAACTGTAATAGCTTTCTTACTGTTCTCCCAGTTTATACTACTGCACCCCAGTCTTTTCTCCACAGAGTAGCCAGAGTATGTTTTTAAAATATAAATATAATTATTTCATGCTCATACTTACAACCCTCCAATGCATTTCAATCACACTTAGAATTTAATCCAAACTCCTTAAAAATGGAGTATAAAGTCTAATACAATCTGAGTTCCACTGTCTCTGTGATCTTATTTTCTTCCATACATACCTTCACTTGTCTCCAGTCATAAGGCTTTTTGCTGTTCCTCAAATATGCCAAGCTCAGGCATGACCTAGGGCCATTACAACTCCCTTTCTCTATGCTGGGAAACTTCTTCCCTTAAATAATCCTCTGGAGCACCTACTCACCTAATTCATAGCACCTCGCAAATTTCACTTCTGCTTTGTTATCTTCATAGTACTTGCCACTACGAGAATTACCAAAACATATATTTATTTGGTGTTATATACTATCGCACCAGAACGCAAGTTCCAAGAAAGCAAAAACTTTCTCCTGGCTCCTAAGACAGAACCCACAGCATTCAGTTAGTCAGTAAATATTTGTGAAATGATGAATGAATGAATTCTTAAGTAGAAATTCTCCTTTTCCAAATTTCCCAGGGGTTAAGGGCTGCCGTATAAACACTTGTGAAAACTGGTATAAACAGATGGTAGCATCAGGTTATAGCTCTCCTTTCTCCTTTGTGTTAGCAGTTGAAGAGTTCTGTGTCTCTAAGTACCTCAGAAGAACAGGAGTTGCCAAGTTGACATTTCATGATTATAATTTTCCTACCTGTGCCTAGATCATGTTTAAATATGCCACAATTTACTGTTTATCTTTATTTAATAATTTTACAATTTCATATTAAAATTTATATCCAAAAATATAAAGGCCTCATACCCTTCAAATGAAAAGAAAGTGAACCTAAATATTGAAGTACGAGAAACTCCATAGAATTCCAGACAGAGTAACTTATCAATTTCACTTGTTTAATGGAGCTTAACTGTAATTTCTTGAAGTTTAACATTAAACCTTTAAGATAAAAAAAAACGCTTTTGTTAAATTACTTATCATTAAACTCAAACAAGTGACAAAATTAATTTTAAATGTAAAATTTTTTAGGTACTAAAATTTTCTTTGTTTCATTGCTCTGTCTACAGAGACACAGCTATGATGTCACTTGTCATCTTTCCCCTACCAACATTAAAAAGTAATATATTTTCAAAAATTTTGCAAGATATAGAAAATGCCACTACTCTAAATTATTATGATGTCTGAGAGTAATCTATGTGCTCCAGCTATTTGAAAAAAAAATAACTAACTCCAAAGTATTGAGTTGTACTTAATAGAGTTTAAAACTTGTTTCATACACAATCAGTGATTTGAAAATAATTCAAATGTATATGATTTTCATATTTGTGGGATAGCTTAGTCAACTGATAGTTATCCAATTGAGGATTGCCTAACTTGTGCACTCTACCTTGCAAGTTGTAGAACTCAATACATATTTGTTTAATTACTTATTATGTATTGAAATTATCTCCTATTGTTTGGCATCTTCCTGAATCTTCCAATTAGCATGTACTCTACACAACGATGCTATTGAAATGCAAGCCTCATAGAACATAACAAGAAATTAAATCTGGTATGATATTTTATATCATAATCCCAAATCAAATAGAGGTGGTAATTTTGACTTCCCATTGGACAATTAAAAGCTGATTTGGATGGACTCATTCAAACGTTGGTTCTGTTTTTCTAATCACAGCACACTGACTACAGAGCTGCACACTGTGTCAGGCAGGGTCAGGTTAGGCAACTTTAATGTAATAAAATCAACTGAACATGATTCTAGAACTCAGCTAGGTGACTTTGCCAAGCATATGAGCCAGAGCAAATAAGGTTGAACAAAATTTACTAGCTCAATCTGGGTCATGGGTGTTATGAAATCTCTGTTACCAACCATTCTAGGAAAGGTCCATCATTCCTGCTGAAACTTTCAGTGGTTAACAATCCAAAATATGTTATGGACTAAATAGTAGGTTTTAGAAATGTCATTACCTGAAATTAATAGATAACAAGCTAAGGTTTTTAAGAATGTATCCAATGTGAAATTGTTAGTAGTAAAGCTGACAAAAAACTCAAGTTTTGTGGGTTTTTTTTTTTTGTTTTTTTGAACTTGAAAACAAGAAAAATATGTATTTTCTATCTCAGGATGCACTCTGCATTAGAGCTTCTTAAACTTTAATGTACATACATTTTAACACCTGGGGAGTGTGGTAAAAATAAAGATTCTGACTCAGTAAGTTGGAGTGGAACCAGAGATTCATTTCTGAAAGGTAACCAGGTGATGCTGCTATTGCCTGGTCTGAAAGTCTGGAGACACCCTTTGAATAGAAAGGCTCTACTGATGGCATACTTTTTCTGTAAAGGTCCAGTTAGTACATACTTTAGGAAGTGTGGGCCATATGTACTCAATTCTGCCACTGTGGTGCGGAAGCAGCCATAGACAACATTTAAATGAACAGGTATCAGTGTTCCAAGAAAACATAAAAACAGGTGGAAGGCTGGATTTGGCCCATGGGCCATAGTTTGTTGATCTGTAATCTCCTTGAGTCTATCCTTTCTTTATCCAGGAATCAGCTCACCCAACTCTTTCTCTACATCCTTTCAACTGGCTTGAAATAATTTCACAATATATTGTTTTGGCATTGTTTTCATATTTTGTTATTAGATCTTTTTTGCTTTTGTTTTCCACTTTAAAATTTTGCCTTTGTGCCCCCTCTATGATTTAATGCATTGCAGAAAGTGATAAAATATTTATGGACAAATGTATATACTCTTATGACATAAAATAAGATTTGTGTCTGATGCTGCAATATGATAGTAACTAAATTTATTGTAAGAATTTTAGAAAATATGGAAAACTTCAAGAAGAAAATAAAATTTGGGCTGATGCCCCCAATTATGCACTAGGTACCATCCCCTCTGCACCCACTCGATAATATTGCTTTGACAATTGTACCTCTTAATGTGCATCATCTTCTTTTGACATTCTCTTCAAACTTGCTGTTATATCATTCATACTTAATGGTTTTCCCTTGACCATCCCTCTCCACCTACCTCTTCTTTTTTCTCCACACAATCACAACAAACTCTTTAAAATAAAAGCCTTTACTTGTCACCAGTTCATTTCTTCATATTATATTTTTGACACATTTGCTTTATCTGTCTTTGAATCTTTATTTTTGCTATTTTGCTGAAACTTTGAATTGTAAGTTGCAGATATAATGACACTTTGCCCCTTAATACATCAGCATATATCATCTGAGAGTAAAGACAGTCTCCTATAAAACCACAATACCTTTATTACACCCGTAAATATAAATTAACACATTAATATAATCTAATGTAAAGCCTATATTGAAATGGATTTTTTCCCTTAAATCCATTCCTGGTAGTTGTTTGTTGTCATCACTCCACCAATACAACTCTTGTCAGAGTCAGCAGTGACTACCAGATTGCCAAAGCTAAGAGTCACTTCTAAGTTCTTTTACTACTTGAGGTAGCAATAGTTTTGATGTACTTTCTTCTCCTGACTTCAAGGACAATCTGTTTTCTTGGTTCTCAACTACCTGACCTTGTCTTCTCAGTCCACTTTATTCAACCCCATACACCAATCCAGTCTCTAAGTGTTCAGGTGACCCAGGGCTGAGTCCACTATACCATGGGGTTAAAGACAACTATATGCTAAAAGACTTCCAATTTATACCTCTTTCCTGAACTCGATTCAGATACCCAACTGCTTATTTGACATCTCCACTTGAATTTCTACAGGTATTTCAAACTGATTTTGTCCAAAAAAGAGTTCCTGATCCTCCTCCCAATATGGCTTTTTCCCCCACAATCTTTTCCAGTTCACTGTTTTACTGGTACATTTGCATTTATTCCTCCAGCTCCGGATCCAAACTTTGGAGTGGTCCTCAACTTCTCTCTTATACTTTATATACCCAACCCTTCTAAATAAGTCCCTCTAAATAAATTTGGTATCTGACTTCTTACCAGCTTCAGTGTTGACACTCTGCTGCAAGCCAACATGATCCCTTGTTTAGATTACCACACTGGCCTTGGACCTATTCTCCCTGCGTTCTTCCTTGTCCCTCTATTATCTGTTCTTCACACAACAGCCAGAACAATAATTAAAAAATCTAACTAGATCTTATCTCTCTGTTCAAAGCACTCCAGTGGAATTAAAGCAAAGTCCTTGCAATGGCCTTTAATACCCAGGAAGATTGGGCTCCTCATTTCATTCATTGGCTTCTTCTACCACTCTTCCCCTTTCTTCAGAACTCTTTATTCTGTTGTTACTCTATTTTTCTATCCTTATGCAAATATCGCACGGTATTTTTTCCTACAGTTTTATATAGGACTGGATCCCCAATATCCACCAACTTCGTTCTTCTTCCATTATTGACTGACTATTCTTGGCTTGTTCATATAAACTTTAGAATCAGCTTGTCAGTTTACACACACACACACACACACACACACACACACACACCCCTCTATGGGATTTTGACTTGGATTGAATTGGATCTGTAGATCATTTTCTGGAGAACTGATGTCTTTAGTCTTTTAAGAATTTTATATAATCTTTATCATATTAAGGAAAATTCCCTTTCTTTTATCTAAACACATTTTTACCAGGAATGAATATTTAATATTATTGAATGCCTTTTCAGCACCTGAGGTGATTATATAATTTTTGTTCTTTGTTTCTCAGATGTGACTACATATTAATATGGGCTTTAATATTGATTCCTCATTATCTTACAGGAATAGCGCCCCCTAGGTTATGCATAATTATTTGATTAATAACTGGATTTATTTTGCTAGTAATTCATTAAGAATATTCTTAATGAGTTCTATCTTTACTTTCTGTGTTAGTTTTCCTAAAGGGTTATGTTATCTCCTAGAAACAAATAAACATGGCTTTCTTCTTTTTCTATGCCTAGGAACCATTTCAGGGGGATAATTATTTATTCCTTGTGCATATGGATGAAATTACAATACCAAATGTATCTTAAAACCTTTCCCAGGAAACCTTGAATATCAGTTATTAAATGCCTTTTATGATTATTGTTATTTTCAATCATTGAACATTTTTTTCTAAAACATTATCTAGTTCAGTAAGCTTCTAAAGCACCAGCATAGGCATTACGTGCTATGTTCCTATATATCTTTTTATTTCAGTGCTCTCATTCTTATTTTTTTGTGTTTATGCATTTTATGCACTTTCTTTTTGTGCTTAATTACACCATTAAGGGACTTCTCAACTAGATTGTGCTTTTTCTATTTTTGGTTGAGGGATTATATTTTAATTCATTTATTTGAGTCTTTTAAAATATATCAACTTCTGCTTATTCCTTTTCCCCCCTCTGACTAATCTTATTTGTGTTTAATTTAATCTAACTATGAGCAATTTAGTGCTGCTTAATAATAAAAACTTTAAGATGCTCAAAAGTTCAGCTTTCACACAACTGATTCAGGTTTTACAGTATGGAATCTTCTCTTTACTGCTTTCAAAGCAGTTTTAAAATTAGTTATTGTATCTTTCGTTTCCTTTCATTTTTTCCTTATCTCATTCAGCCCGTTTTGCCCGTCTGTCTGGCTCCCAGCTAGCTCCTTTTTATATCTCAGTCTGTTGTCTTGTCTTCTCATCTTTCATCTCTTGTTTCATGTTGTTCACTTCTTTTTCTTTTTACTACAAGACAAAGCGAGCACTTTCTAAAATCTACTTTTTTATTCTATAGTGTTATTTTTCTTTTTAATGTAGGCTCTTCCTCTGATTTTTGAGGTAATGTATCTACCAAATTTTACCATGCATAATTTTTTTATAGTCTTCATGTTATTATTTTTTCCTCTTTACCCACCTTTGAATGATGAGATAATTATCAATAATCAACATTTCACCAAAACTGAGGGGCTATACTAACCTTGTTTCCTCAGTGGTCAATTGGTGTCAGTGTCCATTGTATCTGATAGCAGCCATGCTAATGGAGAGGAAAGCCCAGTCAAGTTAGGGAACACACGCACACACACACACATACACATGCACACACAAAGCAGCTGTTACAGCCCACCAACTTTTTTACTTGGATATGCCCTTAGGCTTCCCCATGGAATTACTTTCTAATGCTCTTTATCCTTAGTGGTGAAAGGGATTCCAAGGCAAATGCCCCTTACATTTCCTGTAGGTTAACCTTGTCTGTAGCTCTTGCCCCCATTAATTTTGTCTGCTGAATCCAAAGATTCCTCTTTTGGCTTTCTGTTTTGTCATTCTGTGTTACTCAGTTTATTTTTTTTCAGTTGAGACCCTTCTAGAAAAATATGTAGCCGAAACTCCTCTGTGGTTTTGGCAGGTAAATAATTCCTCTGGTACTAATAAATGGTTTCTCCAGTTTTTATATCATTTTCATAATCTCAGAAGGAATTTGGGACAGGAAAAATTAGCTATCTGAGCTCATTGATTATTGTCAGCTAGTGTATGAAAGTGAGGTATACACAAGTGTTTATTTTGCATTGAAGCATATGTCCAAGAATGCATGTGATGGAAATTGTAACATATAACAATGTTAAATCATTAGAATATACAGAAACTGCACATTTTTGAGTTGTATACCATCTTTTATTTCTGACTTCATTGATTTTCACTATTCAGACTCTGGAACTATGGAAGATTGAAGCTGCTATCTCACTGTTTCAGTTTGCTAATGCTGCCGTTATGCAAAATACCAGAAATGGGTTGGCTTTAATAAAGGGGGTTTATTTGGTTACATAGTTACAATCTTAAGACCGGAAAGTATCCAAGGTAATGCATCAACAATTGGGTACCTTCACTGGAGGATGGCCAATGGCATCCAGAAAACCTCTGTTAGCTGGGAAGTCACATGGCTGGCATCTGCTCTGGAGTTCTGGTGTCAAAATGGCTTTCTCCCAGGACATTCCTCTCTAGGCTGCAGCAGCATCTGGGCCTGTGTGGCTCTTTTTAAAGTACTCCAGTGATCCAGTAATGATCCATGCTGAATGGGTGGAGCCACACCTTCATGGAAACATTCAATCAAGAAGTCACACCCTAATCAAAGTTGTCACTCACAGTTGGGTGGGTCACATCTCCATGGAAACAGTCAATCACAAGATTCCAACCTAATCAACACTAATACATCTGCCCCCACAAGACTGCATCAAAGAATATGGCATTTTGGGGGACATAATACGTCCAGACTGGCACACTCACCATCCGATAGTTAAATATTTGTTAAAAAAGACCATTTGTGTTGTTTGGCAGAGACTTGCTGCCTTGCAGATCTCATGCACAGATGAGTTCTAGAGCCCATGAAGATGACATGGTGGGTTCTTTGGTATACCTTAGATACTCATGGTGCTGAATCTCACTTGAAAAGCGTGTATGGAGAGTATGCAAAGGTGAACCACCATGTCTAAGGGGAGCCAGATGCTGAGTATGGATTCAAAAATTAACACAACTGTACTTACAGGTAGCATTTGGAAGCCAACTTGTACCCCTCTTTCCTATTCTTCAGTCAGTTGTCACACTAGGGATATGACATATTCAGCAGAAAGTTATAAAGGGAGAAATATAAGAAGGCAGACGCAAACATACAGAAACTGAAAAACTAGCAAGGGTTTTGATCTGTCAGCTTATCCCCATTCTCTTCTAATCTTTATGATGAGTAAGGACTCATATCTGTACTTAGATAGAAGTCAGCAGAGTCCAGCCAGGAATACATTTTCTTTCCTTTTTAGACTTTATAAACTGAAATACACCTTGAGAATTAACTGTAGAAATGATGATACAATGTCAGCAATGCAAATCACAAATATGAATGGAAAATGTAAGGTTGCACTGTGTACTCTTCCAGCTAGATTCTGCATTCTTTTTAACAGTCTAGCCTAATAATAATCTGAAATACTATATACAGCATATGCTTTAGAATGAAAGTGAATAAACCTTTGCATTTTGCTATTTCCATCCTCAGTCCCTGAAATTCCAGGCTTAATATTGCAGGGCTGGAAGCTTTTTATTCTACAGGAATAATGGAAGCAATGTGGACCATGGACTTGCAAGTGACTATCTGTATAGAGGCATAATCCATTTTAACTATCCACAAATTTCCCTAAAGTCCCGAGTGGTTTCCTTGGCAACAAGGCTGCAGAAATGTAAAGGGCTAAGGTAGTTAGGATAGTGCCTATCATTCTCCCTCTCTAGGTTATTTTAAATAGCTGCAATTTTCTTTGCACATCTAAAAAAATCCACAGTGGTTGGAGATGCAAAGCCTAATATAAGAGACATTAGAGAACAGTAGTACATCAGAGTCTAATTTGTGTGGACAAGTTATTACTTTCACTATTCCCTGATTTGTAGAGCACCATTTTCATGTACCAAATTGTAGTACAAAAGAAGAGCAAACCATAAATACATCAGAATAATTTTTAGATAGAATGAAATAGAATATCTGCAAATAGCTTTTGACAATAGAGGCATTGATTAATAATGGCACAGTATCTATGCAACTTCTTTTCAATTCACTAGGAATAGCATGCATATAATGAGGCCAGACCTTGGTACCAGTAGAAGAAAATTAAACACACTGAGGTGGTCAAGGGATATTCTCTACAGCTCCTCTACAATATAAACTCCCAAATGCCTATACGTGTATATAGCAAACTATTTTATATATACTCTTCTCGGTAAAACTATTTCAGGTATAATTATCTGCTGTTACTTCTCAATCTGCCTTTCATCATATTTCTTCATATTTGTATAAAATGAAGCCCAAATAATTTATTTTAATTAAGTCCATGCCATACACCACCAAAGGAATTCCCAAAGCAAAGGGACTTCTCCCACTGGTAGATATTCGTAGATCAAACTTCAGATTTTCTGGCTAGTTTCTCCTACTGTGTTTCCATTCCTAATATATTCTTGAGGATCCAGGAGTGAACAACTTCCCTTAATATCATCCCACCAGGAAATTAAATTGTCACAAATTATAAACCAATATTTGGAAGCCCTGTGTGATATCCCTATAAACCCAG
This sequence comes from Choloepus didactylus, assembly GCF_015220235.1. NCBI lineage: Eukaryota > Metazoa > Chordata > Mammalia > Pilosa > Megalonychidae > Choloepus > Choloepus didactylus. Next base: position 32,534,867 of record NC_051320.1, on the reverse strand, counting down.
TGATCAGATGTCTTAGAGAAAACCAAAAGAACGTTTGTATTAATAAAATATTGACAATTGTTGAGCATGTGTTTTGTCCACTGCCTGCTCATCCTGCTGGGCAGCTTTGTTCCAAATAAGAGATTTGGGGAAAGTTCATATTAATGTTTGTTCTTAACAGTTGTCTCTTATATATGATAGGGAAAAATGCAATGTTGTATTCTTCCAGTAATAATTTCCCTTATTCAGCTTTCCAATTCTATGGATCACCACTTTCAAAAAATTATTAAAAATAATATTTCTTGTGAATGTTTGTAAGTAGTAAGTGCAGTCCCTACAAGTTTTATTTTCCCTACCTAATAGCACAACTCAGGTTTTCAATTCAGACCCTTTACATAAGCCACCTTGGTTCTTTTTTCACATTACTTTTTCCTTACTTCCTCCCTCCCTCCATTCCTTCCTTCCTTCCTTCCTTCCTTCCTTCATACTTCCCTCCCACCCTGCCTTCCTGCCTTCCAGGCAGTCATCCATTCACCAACCAACCAACACTTGGTCAAAGCTTATTATTTTCCAATTTAAGGGAAATACTCTACTAGAACAAAGTTACTAGAACAAAGTGTCTTTAAACAAGTACAGTAATATCACTAGTAGAAACTAACGCATGTTTTTGTATCTGTAAGGCCTAGTACAAAGCATATAAAGATAGGTACTTAGTGAATGTGACTTGAATGAATGGAAGTGTATAAAAGTTGATATGTGAGAACAAAAGAAGAAGATTTTAATTCTATTTGAAGAGATAGTAGGGATCTAAGCATGGCTAGAAAACAAGATTCTTAAAAGTTAGTGGAGGGAAATGAAGCAAGAAAGTTATGAATGGCTTTACATTTTATCCCAAGGAGATTGTACTTTATCTTGTAGGCTAAAGGTTCTTAACATTTTTAATACACATATCATTTTAAATCTCTTGAAAATCATGGAAAGTTCAATTTAAAAAAAAAAAACTTAGAAAAGCACATTGACCAAATTGTGTTATAAAATCAGAGAATGCTCAGCTACTTGAAGCCCATTAAAGGGTCCTATAGGACCTTCCTACTCGAAGTGATGTCCATGTATCATCAGCATTGGCTTCACTTGGAAGCCTCTTAGAAGGCAGACTCTCCTGTTCCACCTCAGACTTAACCAGAATCTACATTTTTAAAAGATTTAAAATTATTCATATGCACATTAAAGACAGAGAATTACAGTTCAAGACATTAAGTTATAAGAACCATGGTTGAAAATGTTAAAATGCCACATTAGCAGAATAATGAAATGCTCAGATTTACCACATTCATCTGTCTTTGCTTATGAAATTCTACTCTCTGGAAGACTTACTTATTTTCCTAAAGAATTGAAAATACCTTGAGGCCAACACTCCTGTCCTTCACCAAAAAAAAAAGAAAATTTCATTATGGTAAAAGAGAAGCAGCATTGTGTGCCAGGTGTATTGAGGTTACTAGCTGGTGTCCTTGTTTCTAATTCTGTCTCTATAATTAACTGTGGTGCTTGTGAATAACCACCTAATCTTTTTGGGCCTCAGTTATCTCTTCTTCTCTTGCTAACATTTGTGAAAGTCTGTTGCAAGACCAATAGTCAAATATAAATAATTTTGAAAAAAACTAAACAAAACAAAAAGTTGAAAAGGTGGCTGAGGTGGTAGTATAGTTTTTGAATCTCCTTAAGTCACCATAAAAGCACACAGAAAAATTAAGAAAGCAAAATCAAAACCCACAAAACTTTAACAGCAAATGTAGGAGGCAAAGTTCCTCTGAACTCCAAATATCATTGCATAGGGACAAACAACCCAGAGCTGAAGACCACCAATTCATCAGCAGTTTCATTGAATAGTTCACTGAACTAGGGAGAGCAATAGCTGAAACAGGAGATGGGCATAATGGTCTCCAGTGTGTGCTGAGGGTAAGGAAACTTCAGTGAGGTTGAATAATTGTGAAGTGGTCTGGGATCTATGAAATCTGAACACCAGCCAACAAAACTTCTTTTTTGGGGGGATAAAGTTGTATTGTTTCCTACTGCTGTGTAACAGATTTTCTCAAACATAGCAACTTAACACAACAAACATTACTGGAAGGGTGGGGGAAAAGTGTGGCCACATAAGTAACTTCAGAAAACTTAGTTTTGTCTGGAAGTTGTTAGGATTGAAGACCAAAGGACATGCACATAAATGCTATATTCTAGTTGACAAAGTTGTTTCTTACTGGGCCATGGGTTACCTATCTGACACTGCCATGCATGTTTACTAGAATTGAACCAACAAGTAAATGGGTGGTGAATGGTGGGAGCCAGGCTTCTTCCTGTTGGAGTGGGAGGTACAAATAAGCAAGAGGGTAAGACTAGAATGAACCATGTTGTACTGGAATGGTGTCAAAGACTTCAGTATGAACTCAACTTTAGTTTAATATAAAAACAGATGCATAGATACAGGGATACACACACACACATATGTATATTCATGATTTAGTATACATACTTATATTTCCTAGTTTTGTCTGTTGGGAGGGAGTCCAGGGGTGATTGGAGCAATGGATAAATTCAATGCTCAGATCTTGGTTTCTACTGCCATTCATCAATAAATGGTACCTAAGGTCACTGGATAAATGGCTATTTCTAGCTTTGAGTAAGGCATTATATAAATGAGCCTGGAGCATCTTGTGGTGCTAGAGTATAAGGAAATATGCATGGATTCCAAACTGAAAGAACTCTCAAAGGCCAAATCTGAAAAATTTTGAGCAACAAAATAATGTTACATTGGATCATTACCCAAAGTATAAAGTAAATACCCATGAGTTCATATTGATATAATTAAATGGTTGGATAAATTATAAAGTGAGGTAGAAGAGACAAATACTTTGTACAGTAGAATTCCAAATCAGGGAGGAGGAGCTTAACTTCCAACCTCTTGAGTGCAGGCTGTTCTTAGTGACTTGCTTTCAAAGAATAAAGAATGGAAAGGGAGAGAAACATTCATTTTACAGTGAAGAATTTGACAAACACTACCTTGTCCAGGTGATCAAGGTTACCATCATCAGTGTTAAGTCATGTTGACAGCATGTGCTCTTGACATGATGTGGTGAGAATGGTGCTCTCCTATGTGGTCTTCCTTTCAGAAAACCTTAACCTCAGTTTAACCACAAGAAAAATACCAGACAAGTTCCAATGAAGGGATATTCTACAAAGTACTTGACCAATGTTCTTCAACATTCTCAAGGTCATCAAAACAAGGAGTATCTGAGAAACTGTCATGACCAGAGGAGATTAAGGAGATATGATGACTTAATGTAATTCAGTATCTGGTTGGGATCATGGACCAGAAAAAGTATATTAGGGAGAAAATAATGAATCCTTAATAAAGTATGGAGTTTAGTTCATGGTAATGTACCAATGTTAGGTTACTCATTGTTATAAATGTAACATCACCATGTAACTTGTTAGCAATAAGAGAAAAGGGATGTGGGAACAATAACCAACTGTGCTGGTTTGCAGCTGTTATGTACCCCAGAAAAGGCCATGTTCTTTTAATCCCTTCCTGTGAGTGTGGACCTATTGTGAGTGGGACATTGTGGTTAGTTTATTTCAATTGAGATGTGACCCACTCCATTCAAGGTGAGTCTTAATCCTTTACTGGAGTCCTTTATAAGAGGATAAAGGACAGAAGAAAGCCAGAGAGCTCAGAGAGAGAAACACCCAGAGAGCTTGGAGAGAAAACCCCCAGAGGACCTGACAGTGGGAGCCACGGAAACCAGAAGCTGAAAGCAACAAAACCCAGGAAAGAAGGACCAGCAGACACTGGCCATGTGCCTTCCTACGTGACAGAGGTGTCCCAGATTCCAGCTGCCTTTCTTCAGAGTCCAGGTATCATCTTGTTGATGCCTTGAGTTGGACATTTTCATAGCCTAAGAACTGTAATTTGCAAGTTAATAAATCCCCATTGTAAAAGTTAACTCATATCTGATATATTGCATTACAGCAGCTTTAGCAAACCAAAACACCAACCCAATAGCAATAAACACCCTAGTGCCCAGGTTTTGGTATTTAAATATCTTTTACAACAGTGAGGAGACAAGGCTCCTTGGAGAAATGACTTTCTCCAGATTTTGTTCAAGAAATACATAAAATGATCCTGAGAAGTCATAACAGCAAGAAAAGAAGATTTTAAGGATGTTTTGGACAATTAATTATATGTTCAACCTACCTTTGAAGGATGCTATGAAGCCAGTCTATTACCATAAAAATTTATAAATAAAAGGAAAAAAAATTGGGTATTTTTCCTACCTTTTCTATAAAACTGTACTTCAAGATAATAAAATACTTATTGAGGAAAGGGTTTATTTATGCAGTATTTCAGGTAATTATTGAAAAAAGGATTGATAGAATTTAAAAATCGCCAGTTTTTCAACCTCTAGTTAATAAATGAATCTAGTAGCTGCTAACATCTCAAAAAGGGAAAGAATCAGATAGCATATCCTTTCTATTGAAATTATACCATGATATCTCTTGTAAAATATTATTGCCAAAAAATTAAACATTATCAGGTTTATTTTTCTTATCTTTTCTAACTTCCAGAGAAACACAAGGGAGATAACAAACATGTTAAATTATGCCTCGAGGAGTCAGTCAGCAAACTTCAAACTGTGGAAACTCTATAGGTCAATATCTTAGTTTCTTAAACTCATAAGATGAAGGGGAAAAAAAACAAAGAGAGTCAAGGAATCCTATAAATTAAATGTGATAAAAAATAAGAATGTACAAAGTAAATTTGGATATGGTTCACAAATCGTTTTAAAATATTAATGGGACAGTCAGTAACTGCAACATGTATGTTTAAAGACATTAAGGAATTAAAACATTTTAGGGGTAGTAATTTACTGAAGTATGTTTTCTTTTTAAAAACCCTTCTATTTCAGAAATACACATTGAGATATATATATATATACACACACACATATACATACATACATACATACATACATACATATATGCCAAATTACATGTGGTCTGGGATTTTATACAAAATAATATGGTGTGTGTGCATGTAAGGGATATAGATAAAATCTTTTGGGCCATATGTTAATAATTGTTGAAGCTGAGTGATAGGGATATATGTCGGGGAGTGGGTTATTGTACTATGCTTTCTGCATTTATACATGTTTGAAATTTTCCATCATAAAATATTTATCCAAAAGTACAGAAAAATTCAATATGTGCTTGTATACCCAAGTAGTGTAACAAATCTGTTTTAGCAACTGTGTATCTTCATTGAGACAAGCCATGCTTCTCTTATTCAAGGAAACTCTGAGATGGAGATGGACAGAGGGAGACATTTTTTCCATACATGAAGCATCTTTTTCTTATCCACTCGACCTGAAAGGGAGAATGAATAACATTCATGTAATTCGCAGACACTGCTACTCTCATGAAGTAAAAATTCCTTCAGAAATAGGCTTTCTTTGTCATCTGATATGAAGTGGCAATACTATTTTTCCCCTAAATGGAAAGTCATTAAAAAATTCAATAACTGCTTTAATGTAATATATATGGTTTATTTTTGGAACACAAAATGAAAAATTATATCTGGACACAAATTCTTTTTAGCTAAACTCAAGACTGCTAAATAATAATAATAAAAAGATTTAAAGACTGAAAGTCATTAAATTAATTGCTTCTTATAGCATGAGGACCATGCTAATACTTGAATGATTTCTGCTAAAATATTAAAGTACTGTGCCACCAAGTCTAATCACTATCCTATTTAAGGAATCTCTTTTATCAGAGCATACATCTTCTAAGAATGTATTATATATACTACCATTTGAAATGTCTCTTTATTTAATAGAGTGCACAGATAATTCACTTTTTCATAATTTGAGAATCCATAAATAGTTGAGAACATTTAAAGTAACTTTATCATAAAAGAAAAATGTCTAAGAGCTTATCATGTGGAATCACCCCCCCCCCAAAAAAAAAAGTCAATAAACTGGGAAAAGACTGACCTTAACAGTAATCTTAAGCATGTTTTTGTTTGGAAAGTTTTTTGTTGATTATAAATTTTTCATATGCTTTAAAAAATTTAACAACTGTGGTCAAGTTTTTTTTTTTTTTGAGGTCAAAAATACACTTTATAAAATATGTATTATCAGTATCTTAAGGTAAAATTATATTTACCTGAGGAATTGTAAGTACAGAAAGTATGATATCTAGAAACTAAAAAGGAATATCTAAATAATGCATAATAATAACCTCTAGAATGACCTCTCGATTCTATTTGAAATCTCTTAGCCACTGAAGTTTTATTTTGTTTCATTTCTTTTCTCCCTTTTGTTCAAGAAGGAATTCTTAATCCCTGATGCCAGGGCCAGGCTCATCCCCAGGAGTCATGTCTCACATTTCCAGGGAGACTTACACCCCTGGAAGTCATGCCCCATGTAGGCAGGAAGGGTAGCAAGTTTATTTTCAGGTTGGCTTAGAGAGAGAAGCTACATCTGAGCAACAAAAGAGGTTCTCTGGGGGTGATCTTAGGCATAATTATAAGTAGGCTTAAATTCTCCTTCGCAGGAGTAAGTTTCATAAGGGCAGGCCCCAAGATCGAGGGCTTGGCCTATTAAATTGGGAGTCCCTAATGCTCAAGAGAATATCAGGGATTTCCCCTGTTGGGAAGAGATCCAGTTTTAAAGAGTGGGAAGAGCATCAAAAGCATTAAAAACTTCCTTTGACAAGGCTGGATTTGAGCTATTTCATATGATGGTCTGCAGTTACTCCAATCATATTGTAGGTCTTATTTACAATATTGGAAATTGTAGTCTCATTGAGTCAAAAAAGGAAGAAGTAAAATCTTGGCTGGAACCCTGAGATTCTTCAAAACTGCACTTTTGTGTTATCTCATTTTTAATGTTTATGTAATTTCCTTTCTTAGGCTGTAAGTTTAAGAATACCCAAAGACTATATAACAAATCCACTCAAAACCAATTGTCTCATAAAATATATAAGCAACTTGGGAAAAGTCTCTTGTTCATTTTATATTCCCTTCATGGTTCTGTAATATACATAAAAATATGGTTTGTAATTTAAGTGGCTATGTATAAAAGATACATGGATATGAAAGGAAACTAGAATTAGGTTACAAGGCCTTTCATCTCTAGATCATTAGTAACCAGTATCTCAAACTCAAAAGAGCAATGTATTTACCATCAACTCATCATATTCTAGAGAAAAATAGGATTTATTTATAACAAAGAGTGACTGTGAATCTTAAATTCACTGGGTATTTGGGGAAAAATGAACTCTTATAATTTTTAGTAAACCTGAAAATTAACATAGTTAATTATTCAGTTCAAACTACCTAACATTTAGGATTGATAGTGTTGCCTGGGCAATTCGGGGATGTTTCTCTCTATACTTTATTTTGAGATGCAATTTTTCCTGGTGTTTACAGCAAATGATAGCTACCTTCTAAATTTAATTTTCTGCTTTCAAATTCCCACTCTCTTTCCTTTATAGAATTAAAAGGTATTTTTTATATCATAACTACTGTGGTTATAAATATTGAAGGAAAGACACACAGAGATTCATAAGAATGTTTTAAATTTTAAGTTTCTTATGAGAAGGAGGTTTATCCTTCACAGGTAAATTTGCTCTCTTAAGAAAAGATTAACACCTTATTGGGATTTACATGATTACTTTGTAAAGTGACAGGGACCTAAAATATTACTTTGAAGAGGCTCATATTTATACAAATTGAGTTATATTTGATATAGTCCAATCTAATTAATTTTGAGTCAAATTCTGTCAAATCTAATGTTTATTAGGTGGTAGGGTATGTTGTCTGATTAAAAAACTTAAATGTTCATGTTTTCCAGTGAAATTTGTTTTCTTCCTTTTACAGGAAAAAAAATTGACAAAATGGAATATTTGGCAATGTTTATGATTGGTATATAATCTCATTCATTATGATTACATAGACCCAGTTATGTTTTAGAAAAATTTAAGCAGAATTTCTAGATAATACCCCTGTTTTATTAAGCAAATAACACTTGTTGGCATTTTAAGATATATGGCTACCTGTATTTTTGACCTCACGGACATATATATGCATTGTCATTAAGTTTAGTTTTAAAAAATCATTTCTAGGTTTCCCCAAATTCCCTGAATATTCATCTTATTTATGTCCTTTACTCACACAGAGTGTAACAATATGGACTCAACCATGGACACTAACAAGTCCCAGATAATTAAAATATGTACACAAAATGGTTCTTGATAATTTGATAACTCATGATATTTTAATGTTTTCTTAGTCTGACAAGCCAGGATGGAATATTTTAATTTATTGAATAATTTGTTCTCAAACACATATGAACCAAAAGTCATGATGCATGAATTTGGAATTACAGACTCAATTTTTTATGATTATGTATATTATCTTCAATCAAAAATATGATGAATATGATACTGCTGAAGGAGTAAATTGCATTCCATTCAGTCAGTGCTTTTCAGGCCCCAACCTTGGAGACAGCCTCTATTTCTCTTCTCTTACACCCTAAATCCAACTCCATAGTAAATCCTGCCAGTGTACCTTTAAAATAGTCCAATATCTTCAGTTGAATTAAACATGCATTAGGGGCCCTGATCAAAATGGCAGAGTAAGAAACTTCAGTGCTCCATCCCTAACAGAAGCTTTGAATAACCAGCAAGAACTGGCAGAAACACCTTTCTCAAAGCTCCAGAATACAGGTAAAGGATGGTAGTAAGAGGGTGAGTGCTGAATCAAGAAAAAGGCAACTTCAAATTAGTAGGATCTCATGATGCCCTCGGTGGCCCATCCCACATGTCTGGCCCATCCCCCTAGTGCAGGTCCCTGGTTCCAGTCCCAGAAGGAGCAGAGTAACTTAGAGCACATATTCAGAGCACGTATGTCTGGCCCAATCTGTTTTGTGGCAGCCTGAGGGATTGAAGCAGGGCACTCATCACAGGCTTGCCTCAGAACATACACAGAGCTCTCCTACAGAAACTTGGGGAGGGGCAGTGAAGTCCTGGATGCCTGGGCAAGGGATTGCTGGCTGTGGAACATACAGTGCAGTGCCCAGGACCATGAGGAAACTGTTTTCTAGGAAAGAGGGACAGTTCATTTCTGTGTGAACAGGGAAATTCTTAGGGTTGCACGCATACCCCAGACAAGACCCATACATAGAAAGGACCAGGGAGGCTCCTAAGCTCTGGCTTGGAGCTATTCTGTCAACTCATGGTATGGATAAATGCTGAAGGAGAGTGCTCGCACAGGTGAATCTTCTAAAGCTGGGGAAAGTTTTCTCTTCTCTTTCTCATTCTTCTTATTATTTTTGCTAGCTCCTGATATTCAAGGAAAGCTCTGTCATAACACTAACTGGTTATAAGCTTAAGGAACAGATGCCTGAGTCTAAACACTAGTGATAGCACATTAAAATATCAAAATGTCCAGGTTCCAACAAAAGGTTATAAAACACATAAAGAAACAGGAAGCAATGGCCCAGATAAAGGAGAATGTTAAAATGTATTTGAGTAAATACTACAAGAGGGGAGGGATTGACTATGCTGATGTCTGATAGAAGAGTGTCCCATTTGGAGAAAATACCGAATATAAAGTCCCTTAGTGGGGAAAGTACTTGGCTTGTTGAAGGGTAGAGTGAGTTAAAGAAACAGTAGTAGGAAGAAACAATCAGAGAGGTAGTTGGGTGGTGAGGGCAGATTTTGCAGGAACTTAAAGACCACTTTAAGACCTTGGCATTTTATTCTGAAATGTGAAATTAACATAGATTGAAGAGAGGGAAGAGTGGAAATAGGGAGACAAGTTAGGAAGTTTTTCTATGTTTGAAAAACTTTGTTTTTCTAGTTTTCTGGTGACTTAGGGTAATAGATGTGGAGGTGAAGAATATTGGTCAGATTCTGGATATATTTTGAGGCAGACTGATAGGATTTGCTGACAGATCAAATATGGATTATAAAAAAGAGGTACCAAGGATTACCAGGTTTTAGTTCTGAGGGACTACACGAATGGAGTTTCCATTTACTTAGAAGGAGAATTCTAGGGGAGGAGGAGGCATGGAATGTGGGAAGCACCAGGAACTTAGTTTGGGATGACTTTAAATTGCCTGGTCTGTTAGACACAGAAATGGAAATGTTAAATGGACTTTTGCATATACATGTCCAGAGGAGGTCAGATATACAGGCTGGAGATGCAAAATGGAGTCACCAGCATATGTAAAGCCATGAAAATGGAGGACAGAGGAGAGGTTTGAGAAGCAAGATATAGGACATGCCAGTATTTAGATATCAGTGAGATAATGAGTACAGCAGAGGGAAAGCCTGTCCTGGAAACCAAGTGGAAAATTGTCAAGAGGCAGTACGTTTCAAATGCTGCTCAAATCAGATGTGGGCTGAGAATTTTCCAAGGAATCAATGTCAGGAGACTTTGAGGTCGTCAAGATATGTTCCTAGATTCTCTTCCGAAATGTTCCAGGTTTCATTTTCTACATTGAAGTCTTCACCCTGACCAGCTATTTGTGTATGGAGTGAATTTGGTGTCTGCATTAGTCAGTCATGCTCACTACTGCAACAACAACAAATACATAATTTCAGTGGCTTAGCAAAATAAATGTTTCTTTCTCCCGCGTGGAACAATCCAGTGGAGGTCAGGAGGAGCTCCCTTTCATACAGTGATTCGGATATTCAGGGCCCTTTCATTTTGTGGCTGTATCATCCTCAGAGTCCTCGGAACTCTCTCCATTCAGCTAGTGAATGGATGAAGAGAATGAAAAGTCACATGTGGGAGGGTTTTGTGGACAAGGACTGGGAACAGAGCACGTCATATCACTGTGTTCTACACTCTGTCACATGGCCACGCCTAACTGCAAGGATACTGATAAATGTGGTCTTGATGTGTGCCCAGGAAGAAAAGGGAAACAGTTTACTTACAGTTTAGCCACTTTCTTTCACAGGATCTAATTACAAATTTATGTTTTTCATTAGATACAGACATGGACTCTGACAGCAGCAAGACCTCATTCAAGGCAAATATAATTCATTGTTATGTGTGTGTTTCAATGAAACACAATGGAATTTCCTTATTCTATTAGAATTACACCTAAATTTTAAAATTCTGAAACCATTACATATTGAAGACAGTACTAAAGTAAGAATTAATTCCTTTGTAATTATTTTGCAATTAATGTTATTTTCAATAGCATAAGATATACTACATAAACTACATATAACAAGTATGTGTTACGTAAAATTTAAAGATGAAATATTTCTGATGTTGAATGAAAAACTAAAGTGCTTCAATTTCATTTCAAATGCTTCCACCAAAGTGAAGATCATTTTGTATTATTTATTCAATATATAGTATACTTTTATTTTAATATAAAAACCTTACTACATGTAAAATTGTATTTTCCAATGTAACTAAATTAAATTATTATTAAATTATTATTAAATTATTATTTAAGTTATTAATATGAATTCCCTTTAAATATGTCCTTCACAATGAAATGATATAGGTAGGAGAGCTTTGTTCTGAAATAAAAGTAAATTCAGAACCAATAAAACATTAATATTTTATACATATTTTGCTTTAATATTGCATCAGAAGCAAATTAGAATCCAAGCCCAGATTTCATGTTTTGAATATTAACTGCTGAAGCTTCATGGTTCTCTCCCAAGAGTTTGTTACATATTAAGCACCCATGATTAAATTATAAAAGGTAGAAAATGTCTACTGAAAACCTGTATTTTATTAGGTCAATACAAATGTACAAATGCCTCAAAATTAAAAGTAGCAAAAAACCCTTGATAAGATTTCAGAAAAAATAGACATTATATTTCAGTTTTGCATGAAACTTAGAATTATGCTATTCTGTTGGAAATATTTTTGGCTTCAATATGAAAAATAAAATTTTTGTCAACAAACAAAGGAGTCAAATATTGGGTAATCTATAAACTTAAAAGGTATATAGAAATAAAATGTTTTAAAGAAATATTAGGACTTACTTATGCATGACTTTTATTCAGCTCTTTTAATATTAGTATTTTATTATGGCATTATATCCTGAAAAAGCTTCTTGCTTAATCTATGAGGACTGCCAGAAATATAATTCTAATAATCAGGCAGAGAGGCTTAAATGAGTATTCTTTGAAAAAATGCAGGGGAACCAGTTCTGATATAGTTATGCTTATTATATTTTGAAATAGTGTACTTGGAAATGAAATACTTTTTTCTTAACTAACAAAACATTAATGTGTGCAGCTAATTACTGATAAAAATTCTTAAATTTTATCTTCAAATATTTATATATTTTATAATAAAAATTAAAATGAGAAGATAATATTAAAATCTGATGTTTTATTAGATCATATGTAATAGTGAAATTTATGCAAATGTTTAATTCCTGGTTTAACAAGGACGCATACACAGGGACTCTCATCATAGAAAGCATTGATAGTACAAGGGAAAAGGTTTGACTTGGATTGAATCTAGAATCCATCTTTTATTAACTGTGTGATCTTGACCTAATTGCAACATTTTTTTCAAATAAAAAAATCTTAATCTAGAAAATGGGTGTAGGTAATGTACCTATCCAATAGGGTTGTTGTAAGGAGTAAATAAAATACATATGTAATATGCTCAGGTAAGACTTGGATGTTATAAGCCCTCAGCAACTTGTAGCTATTGTGATAAATTTAAAGAATATTCCTTTTTTTTTTAGATTTCAGAATACAGCCTCTTCAAGTGCAGAATTTTATATGACTTTCATTGTTGTACCAGCATCAAATTAACTTGAGAATGTCAGATTTGTTTAATATCTTTCTCATGTAAATAAAGATATTTTGATTTGGGTGCTCTAGTTTTAAGATTTCATATTAGCAGCAGTTAAAATAAATACTTATTACTAAGTGTATTATGCATATACTTGCATTTACCAATATACACAGATAAGAATATCTAATTGTGTATCTTTGTACATTTACACAAATAATTCTACATTGTTCATTCAAACATAGGTATATATAGGGATAACTAAATATTATATTTATAACAATGTATATGTATATATATACATGTTAGATATTACAAGTAACTAATTAAAAAATACTGAATGTTAGACTCATACAAAGTGATGATATTCATTTTCTTAACAGTGATTACTTCTGGAGTCCATCATTGATTAAAATACCATTGGAGTGAATCTTTGATTCTGCTGCAGATTTAGAAACCTCAAAGCTAGCAAATTTCCATTCTTTCAGAAAATACTTTAAAACAAAATGATGGTCATTTATCATAAAAATAAAGGCAGTGTTCCTACTCTCATATATTGCCAACCATGCCTTCTGTAGCTTTAAGGATGAATTCAGCGAGGAAAAAATGGAGGTAAAGCAAATAGAAAAGTTTTTATTACTTGGCCAACACTGTTACTATCTGACATTGATGCACTATGTGATGGGCACATAAGGATTTTTCCTCTTGTGAACAATGTTGCTTCTTAGTATCTCAATTCTGAATCCATTTTAATGCCCATTTATATCCATATTCCAAATTATTCATATAAATATATGTTTAAAAACTCCACTGATTGTCAATTTGTTCTTCCTAAGACAGGTTAAAGGTCACTTAAAGTATCTGTAATATTTAAAATGCCCTACAATCTTTTGACCAAAAATATGAACCACAGTTCCACTGGGAACAACGCTATTCCTATTCTACATGCCGTGCTTTCACATATTTGATGTTGATTACCACTTTCTTACTTAATGTTCTCTTCTCTATGTTAAACATTCCCCAGATTCTTTAATACTTTCTTGTTAGTCTGGTTTTAAGTCACTTCAGCATTTCAGTAACTTTTCTGTTCAATGTCCTAATATGTGATAAATGAGACATGGCAAAGTGTAGTGGATAAAAGCATAGCCATCGGTGTTATTCTGTTTGGGTTCAAACTGCCTCTACCATTTTATTGGCTGGGTAACCTAGGAATAGCTACTTAACTTATTTTTATTATTGTGAGTTATTGTAAGCAGCATTTAATTCAGTAGTCTGATTATGGTATTATCAAGAGATTAACATAAAGGAACAAGAGAGGTGCAAGATACCAAGTCCAGTATTATGAATTGAGTGCATGAGAAAGACCAAAATGCATAAGAGAAAGTATATAATGCATAAGGTGAAGGTACAAATAAATTTGAGACTTTCCCCTTAGTCAGTGAATCTTAGCTTTATGGGGAAAGAGAATATTTCTTGCTTTTTAAATAAACGGAATTCTTGAAAATTTTGCAACTGACCTCAGTATGGTGCTTGCTGATGTTTTGATCCCTGGGTTTTAAATACCCACTCTAGTGCCTAGAGCATGTTAACTTTTCTCACCATAGATTTTATTGTACTGTAACAGATTCCTGTTTATCAGAATCCCCAACTAGACTCTTGACTTTGTGTAACAAGAAACATTTCTGGCTTGTACATTGTGTTATTCCCCAAAACCTACCCATAGAAAATGCTGAATAAATTTTTTGACTGAATTTTGAGTAGTGTTTTAAAGAATTCAATTGTGGAGCTCTTGTATTGTTTTCTTGGAATATTGGCTATATATGATATGATAGAAAACCCTGCAAGATCTTAACTTTGTCAATTATTACTTAATTTTACTTTTTCATAGAGATACAAATAATAAAGCTGGAAGAAGGTAAGAAAAGAAAACATTCCAAGAGATTAAAAAGTCTGAGCAGAAAACTAAGTTTGAGAGAAGAATTAAAACTTTAGAAGAGAAAGGAGAATTGGAGTAGGAAATCTCTATTAGTAAATGGGATTAGGATTAGATCAGTTACCTTTGGATGACTTAAAACCCAGAATTCTATTCTAACTAAGAACGATGTGCAGTTTATGCACATACCCGTGGTGACACAATATGGGGGAAGGAAAAGAAAGCAAGACTAAGAAATAGGTTTGTTTTTTAATCATTCAGATTTTTGCTTATTCACATTTACAAAAAAAAAAAATATTATTTTTCTTTTAGAGAATACTTAGAAATTGTAATGGTTTGAGTAATCACTTTCTGTCTTTCTTCATCCTCCAAATAATGAGAATGCGTTTTTCCTTTCCAACTGCCTATCAACAACAACAAAACAACAAAGCAACAAAGATAAGAATAACATAATTCTCAGAAAACTTGTTAATCTGAGATGGCTTTGAAATAAAAACTGAAGAAGAACAAGGAAAATTTAATGAAAAATGCAAATTATATTCTCTGAAGTGCCACATGAGTGAAGAAGAACACAGATACTTTCTTAGAAGAGACCTCTAGACAAGCATGGTCATAGTATGATTAATGGACACAATGAACAAATATTTATTAAAATAAAATACTTTTGACTTTATGAGCATTAATAGGATTGATAAGCTTATATCTACTTATAGAATAGAAAGCAAACAGAATATAGCAATGATTAGTAAGAATTGTGAAAAGAAATATACCTCATAGAGAGGGTAAATAATGTCAGAGCATGTGAAATTCCCAAATTTAATGGTGGAAGCATGGAAGAATATATGTGGGTGCAGAGAATTGAGGCACAATAAAACTTGCATCTTTATGGAGTAAGCTCTAAGTGAATGTTTACCAAATATGGCTGATCATCCCACTCATTTGGGTAGCTGTTTAAAAGATCATAATTGTAGCCCTGCACTGAACTTCCTGCATTTAATTGTCTGGGATTAGGTTCTAGAGTTGATAGATTTAAGTAGGGTCAGTTTTTGGACAATTTTAAAGCTGCCTGCAGATGGATATGTAGATCCTTTCCTATAAACCCCTGGCCAGATTCAGATCACAAAACAGAGCCACAAAGTCCAATGATGTTATGGGTAGCTTCAACTGTCAGTAAGATAACAAAAGAAGATAGTGATTTTTCTCATTGTTAGCCACTTCGTATCTTAGGATATAAAAGAAAAATAGTGAGAACTCCTAATATAGATCTAAATCAACCATTATAGAAAAACTGTTTTTTAAAATGAGAGTGGCATGGCTTTAGGAGAAACTGATTACATTACATATTGTAATATGGGCTGTTCTAAGTTGTATTCTCAATACTTTATTATAAGTGAATCAAAGAATAGCAAAATGATGAAAACATTCAAGTCATTAATATCAGGCCTTGTCAAGATTATTTCAACATATTCATAGAACTCATGTTTACAATTCTATCTGGGGAAATTGTTCTGTAAGAGGCTCTCAAAATGGTGTTTTGATTACAGAATCATGAATGATTTTGGAGATAAAGAATAGGAAAGAAAAGCCCCCTTGAGGTACTGGGGGAAAATGTGGAGATATTAAATTTACCCACCTGGTGAATTCCTTATGTTCTTGCAAATATTGGGGACTAACAATTTAGTAGGCTGAGCCCTCAATCTTGGGGCTTGCCCTTATGAAGCTTGTTACTGCAAAGGAGAGGCTAAGTCTACTTATAATTGTGCCTAAGAGTCACCCCCAGAGAACCTCTTTTGTTGCTCAGATGTGGTCTCTGTCTCTAAACTAACTCAGCAGGTAAACTCACTGCCTTCCCCCCTACGTGGGACATGACTCCCAGGGGTGTAAATCTCCCTGGCAACATGGGACATGACTCTCGGGGATGAATCTGGACCTGGCATCATCGGTTTGAGAAAGCCTTCTGGGACCAAAAGGAGGAAGAGAAATAAAACAAAGTAAAGTTTCAGGGACTGAAGGATTTCAAATGGAGTCAAGAGGTCATTCTGGAGGTTATTCTATGTGTTATATTGATATCCCTTTTTAGTCTTTAGTGTATTAAAATAGCTGGAAGGAAATACCTGAAACTGTTGAATTGCAAACCAGTAGCCTTCTTTCTTGAAGACAAGTGTATAACTATATAGCTTATACTATGTGACTGTGTGATTGTAGAAAACCTTGTGGCTCACACTCCCCTTATCTAGCTTAGGGACAGATGAGTAGAGAAATGAAGACAAAAAATTAAATGAATAAAAGGGGGTGGATGGGGGTGAATGGGTTGTTTTGGGTGTTCTTTTTTACCTTTATGTTTATTTTTATTCTTTTTTGGGGGGGGAGTAATGGAAATGTTAAAAAATTGATTGTGGTGATGAATGCACGTCTATATGATGATACTGTGAACAACTGATTGCACACTTTGGATGATTATATGGTATGCGACTATATCTCAATAAAATTGCAAGGAAAAAAAATAAAAGTTTCATCAGTAAAAAAAAAAATAGAGTAGGGGAGAGTTGCCTAAGACCAAACTGCTTCCTATGGGCTTCTTTAATGAGCTCAGATTTAAAATAAACATATACAGAAACTTCTCAGAAGATTCACTAAAAAATACAAGAAAACAGTGGCAGGTATATGTCAGAATAGCAATAGGAGGGTTGATCTTCATAATGCATTAAACTTTTCAAAAATCCTGAAAAAAAAACTAAGATTTTTAGTTCTATTGTGAGCACAGTTGGAGAAATTTCTCTTCTTGGTCCAAATACTATTATAATAACTAATGAAAGAGAGAAAGATTGTATGCTGAACTATTTTATTTCCGTCTTCTCTGACAAGGAGAATAATCGTCATATTGGAGAAGTGAAACAAAAATGGTGAAGAGAAATAAAGTTCAAAATAGTTGAAGAGATAGGAAAAGAAAAAGTGGAATAATTTCTCCAAATGATTGCACTTTTCTGGCTCAGGAAGGATCTAAATTAGGGTGCCGAGTATTCTTGAAGATAAGATCAATGTCAGTAATCTTTGAAGAGTTATTGATAATAGAAGCGTTGCCAGGAGACTAAAGAAAGGCAAATGTCCCAAGTTTCTGAAAAGGTTAGGCACAGTCTTAAAACTATAGACCAGGGATCTTGACATTTCTGCTCAGTAAAATATTTGAAGGGAATACTAAATGGATGGGTGGTTTTTGAGTACTGAGAAAGGTCATGATTAGTAGCAGTCAGCATGTGTTCACCAAGAATAAAGTATGGTAGACTGTCATCATTTCCTATTTTTGACATAATGACTAAGTTGGTATTCCAGAGAACTAATATAGAAATAGCATATCTGTATTAACAAGGCATTTTCAATATTTTTATGGAAATGTGTGAACTGTATAATAGGATAAGCACACTCATAACTCATTTAATAATCTCAGCTAGTGAATATTAATTACTAAATAACAATACTTTGGAAAGAAAGAAATATGTTTGGATTTTCAAGTATTTATTTTCAATATTATGAAGAGAAAAGTAGATGGTTGTAAGTGTTTCAAACTTTATGACATGAACCTAAGCAAAAAAGATTCTATATACATTCAAGTGTGGAAGTGAAATAGCATAAACCAAGAGTATATGATGTTTCTAAGACTGAAAGATAGCTATTCATGAGGTAGACAGTTGCAGCAGAAGGAAACGTGGGATCTCTTTATGGTATAGGAAAGAACTTCAAATCTGCAAAACTTCAGAAGACACAGCTGGAACACAAATGGAAAGGTGTAAAGTGGACAATAACAGCCATGACCAGTGATTAAGTAGGGAATTAAAATTATAGGACAAGGCACTTCAGCTTGCAGCACTCTTTAGACATTTAAAAACCAGAATGCAGGCATCCATGTAGCAAAGGTTATCAACTTGGGATTAGGAGTAAAGCAACATATCATGGGGCTTTCAGGCTTTGCAGAGTCAGAATTTTTAATATCCTTCATCAAGAGCAAGGAATGTAGTATGCTAGTCTTTTTTCAATCTACTCTACTGAATGCTGACCTGGAACATTCTGTTCACTTCTGGATAGCACATATTAAGACCCACAGAGACAACCATGATCATGTCTAAAGTAGAGAATCCAGAATTGTAAAAGGACTCAAATTAAATAAAGTAAAAGCAGAAAAAAAGAGCTTGGAACACCAATAGAAATCATAAAGTGACAGCTTATGACAGCAGGTTTGATTATATCCATCTTTGAACCTTACTATCTTGTACTAAGCTCAATAAATATTACTATGAAAATGATCAAAATATCATGGATCGGTAGTGTATACTATGACTGTCAACCAGTTGGGATAATGTGTCTGTTCTCATTGCCATAAATCAGCATTTTGTGTGTGTGTATATGTGTGTAAATTGATATGCTACCTGATTTTATAACTAAGCATACCAAAAAAGCAGAAAGGATAAGCATTTTGCCTGTATTCACCTAGAGAATAAAAGAAGTCAGAATCTGAAATCCTGTAAAATTTTAAAATTAATTTTATCCTGCCTAATAATACTTCTAAGCATATCTTCCTGAACTCTTAGAATTATTAAAAATGATAGAAATTGTCCTATAGGTGATATGGAGAGGTTGACATAGGGTCTAATTATGGTGTATTTATACACAGAAATGACCAAACATTATAAATTAGGACTTTATGTACTTAAACCCTTGTACCAGCATACCACTAAATATGAGTCTTAGAAATCTTGGAGACCCAGGGATGTTCTGAGTAGATGTAAATAACTGCATGGGAAAAAAAAATTCTAACGTAAGTTTCCTTTGAGTTGTTCAATTTCACTATTGAGAATCTAGTTAAATCATGTTGAAAACTCATTCTTAACAGGTCAGTAATATTAAGATTTGTTATAATAAATTGCAGTTGACAATTATAGCTGCCACTTATTGAGGGCCCATTATATTCTAGGAACTGAATCAATCAATTTACATGTGGTACTCTGTTTTTAAAATTTTTATTGCAGTAAAATACCCATTTTACCCATTTTTAAGTGTATAATTCAGTGGTGTTAATTAAATTTACAATTTTGTGCTACTATCACCAGAATCCATTACCAAAATACTTTTTAACATCCCAAACAGAAACTCTATATCCATTAAGGAATAACTCTGCATTCCTCTCTCCCACATTCTCTAGTAATCTCTAATCTGCTTTCAGTCTCTATGAATTTGTATATTCTAGATATTTCATGTAAGTGGGACCATACAATATTTATCCTTTTGCGTATGGCTTATTTCACTCAACATATTTATCTCAAGTTTCATCCATGTTGTAGCATGTAGCAGAGGTTCATTACTTTAAATGGCTGGATAATATTTCATTGTATGTGTATATCATATTTTGGTTATCTGCTTGGGTTTTTCTATCTATGGGATATTGTGAATAAAGCTGCTATGAATATGGGCACACAAGTACATGTTCAAGTTCCTGTTTTCAAGTTTTGGGTTTATATATCTAGAAGTGGAATTGCCAAGTCATATGGTAATTGTAGTTTAACTCTTTGTTAAACCTTTGAATGTTGGGTTCCCATTTCTCCACATCCTCCCAAATATTTATTTTCTGTTTTTTTCCTCCATGGTAGCCATCCTAGAGGGTGTGAAATAGTATATCATTAAGATCTTGATCTACATTTCTCAAATGACAAATGATGTTGAATATCTTTTCTTTGACAATTTATGTGTCTTCTTTGGAGAAATGTCTGTTCAAGTCTTTGATCCACTTTAACATTTGGTTGGTTGTTTTTTTGTTCTTGCAGTGTAGGAGCTCATTATTTATATATCTTATTTGATATGTGATTTGCAAATAATTTCACCCATTCTGTAGGCTCCCTTTACACTTTCTTGAAAGATAATGTCCTCTGATGCACAGATGTTTTTGATTTTGATGAAGTCACATCTCTTTTTCATTGTTGTTGCTTCTGTTTTTTGTGTCATATCTAAAAAATCATTGCAAACCAAGGGACATGAAGATTTTCTCTAGTTTTTTCGAAAGAAAAAGAATTTTATGGTTTTAGCTCTTATATTTAGGTCTAATCCATTTTGAGTTAATTTTTGTGTATGGTATGCAGTGGGGCTCATCTTCATTTTTTTAAAATGTGAACATCCAGTTTCCCCAGCAACATTTTTTTGGGAAAAGACTATTCTTGCCCATTTAATGTACTTGGCACCCTTGCCAAAAATCAATTGGCCATCAATGAATGGGTTTATTTATGGACTCTCTCAACTCTGTTTCATTGATCTATATGTTTATCCTTATGTCAGTAACACTGTTTTGATCACTGTGACTTGCTAGTAAATTTTGAAGTCAGGAAATGTAAGAACTCCAACTTTGTCTTTTTCAAGACTGTTTTGACTATTTGGGTTCCCTTGAAGAATTTGAGGATCAGAATTTCCATTTATGCAAAAAAGCTGCTGGAATTTGCATAGGGAGTATGTTGAAAGTATAGATTGCTTTGGATAACATTGCCATCTTAAAATATTAATCTTCCAATCCATGAACATGGGATGTCTTGCTCTTTATTTAGATCTTCTTTAATTTCTTTCATCAGTGTTTTGTAGTTTTCTGTGTACAGGTCTTTTAACTATATGGTTAAATTTATCTTTGGACATTTTGTTCTTTTAGATGTTATTGTAAATGCAGTTGTTTTCTTTATTTTCATTTTGGATTTCATTGGTGGTGCACAGAACACAACTCTTTTTATGTATTACTCTTGCATCCTGAAACTTTGCTGAATTTGTTTATTAGCTCTAGTAGTTCTTTTGTCAATTATTGGGGATTTTCTAGATAGAGGATCATAGCATTAATGAATAGAGATAGTTTTAGTTCTTCCTTTCTAATATGGATGCCTTTTATTTCTTTTTCTTGACTGATTGCTGTGCCTAGAACTTCCAGTACAATGTTGAGTAACAATAATGAAAGCAGGCATCCTTGTCTTTTTTCTGATCTTAGTGGAAAGCTGTCAGTCTTTTGCTGTTGAACATGATGAACATGATGTTGAACATGAGGTTTTCATAAATGCCTCTTATCATGTTGAGGAAATTCTCTTCTTTTCTCCTTTTCTGAGTGTTTGTATCATGAAAAGGTATTGGATTTTGCCAAATGCCTTTTGTGCATCAATTGAGATAATCATATGATTTTCTTCATTCTGTTTATATGGTGTTTTACATTTACTGATTTTTTATGTTGAATAAATCTAACATTCTGGGATTAAGTCCTACTTGATCATGATGTATAATACTTTTTTTTTTTAATATGCTGCTGGATTTGGTTGGATAGTATTTTATCAAGGATTTTTTGCATCCACATTTATAAGAGAAACTAGCCTGTAGTTTTCTTTTCTTGTGATGTCTTTATCTGGCTTTGGCATCAGAGTAATTCTGGCCTTATAGAATGACTTGGAAAGTTTTCCCTTCTCTTCAATTTTTTGGAATCATTTGTGAAGAACTGGTTTTAATTCTTTGAATGTTTGGTAGAATTCACCAGTGATCAATCTGGTCCTGGATTTTTCTTTGTTGGGAGTTAATTTTGCATACTGAGTCAATCTCTGTACTTGTTATGTGCCTGTTGATATTTTCTAACTGAATCAGTTATTTCTTATTTACTGCTGAGTCAGTTTAGGTAATTTATGTACTTCTAGTAATTTTTCCATTTCATCCAAAATTTCCAATTAGTTGGTATACTATTGTTCACAGTATCCTCTTATAATTCTTTCTATTTTTGTAATATATGTAGTGATGTACTCACTTTAATTTATGATTTTAGTTTTTTACATCTTCTCTCTCTCTTTTTGTCAGTCTAGCTAAAGTTTTGATAATTTCTTGACCTTTTTAAAGAACTAAACTTTGTTTTCCTTGATTCCCTGCATTGTTTTCTATTCTCTATTTTGTTTTACTCTGCTCCAATATTTACTTATGTTTTATCTTGCTTACTTTGAGTTAATTTGCTCTTCATTTTTTATCTAGGCCTCAAAATGTGAAGTTATGTTATTGATTTGAAATCTTTAGTTTTTTTTATGTAGGCATTTGCAGCTATAAAATTCCCTCTGAGCTTTATCTTCACTATATCCTTTAAGTTATGGTATGTGGATTTTTATTGTCATTAATCTCTAAGTACTTTATAATTTCCCTTGTGATTTCTTCTTTGGCCAACTGGTTAAGACTGTGTTGTTTAATTTCCACATACTTGTGAATTTTTCTTCCATTATTGATTTCTAGCTTCATTCCCTACTGGTCACAGGAGATACATTGTATGATTTCAATGTTTTAAAATTTACTGAGTAATAAGAGGGATGTGTTTTACTAATGGACACAAATATACATTCATATTTATAGAATTGATCATAAGAAATTGAAAAACTTTGAGCCAGTTATTTGTGCTTTAGGCGTTTGGTATTTCATATTCACAAAGAATGAATTGGATTAGATCCTTTGTTTCTAATTGCCTTCAAAGAAGTATTTATTAGCTTCTCCTACATAGGCATTAAATATTTTGAAAGATTCTTTATCCACCATTTACTAATTTATAATTCATTTCTTAAGGGATAAATCATATATTTTCCCTTTAAACATTGTAAAGTTCCATTTCAGATGAAATGTAGCTCTCAGTTGATACAATTATATTCAAATGGAAAATCATATTTTAGTTTTGGCTTATTGTGGGTAAACCTGCTCTCCTTTGGATTTTTAATATATTAAGGTATTTCAAAGATGAGTGGGAGATCTCTTAGAGGGCATGGAATCATGTGTAGAAATCCATCACACTCAATGATTGTTAATCCCTCTTCTAGTTTTTGCAATCTTATGAGACTTTCTCCCTTCTCTTTTTTGCACTGAAGTAAGAAATTTAAATTGTTTTCCTGAATAGGAAAGTGACACCACTGGCCATCCTCCAGTGAAGGTATCCAATTGCTGATGTGTTACCTTGGACACTTTATGGCCTTAAGACTGTAACTGTGTAACCAAATAAACCCCCTTTTATAAAAGCCAATCCGTCTCTGGTGCTTTTCATTCCAGCAGCATTAGCAAACTAGAACAGAAAGGAATACTGTCTTGGTGGGAGTGTAAGTTAAACTTTCTAACCAGATTCCTATTGTGCTTTCCTCATCACAATAAGCTAAGTAAACATACAAATATTTTTTTAATCCATCTTTGTCTTAATTTGAAACCTTAAAAGAAGTTCAGATATTCCAATTTTCTCTTTCAAGAGTACAGTGAATAATGGACCTCTTAATGTTTCTCAAGGCTCCTTTTCTAGACATATACTTTACATTTTGTTGTTCTTGATAGTGATTTGAGTAGTAGGTAAAATTTTTATACTATAGTTTCAAAAAGAAGATTGGAATATAGAATAGAAGCCTTTTTTTAAAAATTCAATTTTATTGAGATAAATTCACATACCATGCAATCAT
Source organism: Choloepus didactylus (assembly GCF_015220235.1). Taxonomy (NCBI): domain Eukaryota; kingdom Metazoa; phylum Chordata; class Mammalia; order Pilosa; family Megalonychidae; genus Choloepus; species Choloepus didactylus. The sequence goes on along the minus strand of NC_051320.1, from coordinate 32,510,650 downwards.
CCACAGTATACAATCAATTGTTCACAGTACCATTATATAGCTGTGCACTCATCACCACAATCAATTTTTGAACATTTTTATTACCATACACATAAAAGAATAAGGATAAAAGTTAAAGCAAAAAAGAACAGTCAAAACTTCCCATACCCCCCATCCCTCTGTATTATCCATTTACTTTTTGTCCTCATTTTTCTATTCATCTATCCTTAACTGTATTAACAAAGTGGGAGCCACAAAGTTTTCACAATCACATGGACACACAGTGTAAGCTACATAGTTACACAATCATCTTCAAGAATAAAGGCTACTGGGGTGCAGTTCAACAGTTTCAGATATTTCCTTCTAGCTATTCCAAATACATTAAAAACTAAGAAGGGATATCTATAAATGCATAAGAATAACCTCCAGAATGACTTCTTGACTCTATTTGAGATCTCTCAGCCACTGAAACTTTATTTTGTTTCATTTCTCGTCCCCTTTGAGGTTCAAGAAGGCTTTCTCAATCCCATGATGCCAGGGCCAAGCTCATCCCTATGAGTCATGTCCCACATTGCTAGGGAGATTTACACCCCTGGGAGTCATGTCCTATGTAGTGAGGAGGGCAGTGAGTTTACCTGCAGAGATGGCTTAGAGAGAGAGGCCACATCTGAGCAACAAAAGAGGTTCTTTGGGGGTGACTCTTAGGCACAATTTTAAGTTGGTTTATCCTCTCCTTTGCAGTATCAAACTTCATATGGGCAAGCCCCAAGATTGAGGGCTTGGCCTTCTAAATTGGTAGCCCCCAGTGCTTGTGAGAATATCATTAATTCCCCAGGTGGGGAAATTTAATATTTCCATATTTTCCCCCAGTCCTTCAAGGGGGCTTTGCAAATACATTTTTATTCTATGCTCAAATTACTCTGGGATGTATTGGGGGTTCACACTAACCTTTAGAACCAACCAGATTTCACTCCCTTTTCAATGTTCCATGTAATTATGTTGTTTGAATAAACTGACCATGCAAGACAAATTATATAGTGTGTTACAAAAAATATAGATTTTGCACCTAATAAACATCTCTTCCTTTGGTCTCACACAGAAGTTGAAGTTTTTAAAACATCATCACTATTGTTCTTTACCCTTTAGACTGATTTACCTTAGTTCTAACCAAGTTCATTTTGTTCATATCTTTAATTGAAGTCTGATCTCTTTTTTCAGACTCCTTAACATTTGCTGTTTGGGGTAATGCTGACATTCATAGCTGCTGGACTCTGGTTCTGATTCTCAGGTATCATACAGATACCCAAAATTCCAGGGACTGACCAGGTTATACACAAAGAGCTCAGCATCTCAGAATTTAGAAATAGCCATTACAACTGAGCAATAGATGTAACTGCTGTAAGGGCTTACAATCTAGGAACCTTTACAATAAGCTTTCCTCTGATACTTATGCTCTCAGACTCAATTGTCAAGAGTTTGCACATTATAGTTAGTCCATACTAGTGAGACATTATAATGTTTTTCTTTCCATTTAAGGTTTATTTCACTCAAAATACTGTCCTCAATGTCCATTCACCTCACAACTTCAGTCCTTCTTGTAGTAGCTCAATATTCCATTGTATGTGTACACCACAGTTCGCCAATCTGTTCATCAGTCGATGTACTTAGGCCACCTCCATTCACTGCAATTCATGAATACTGACGCCATAATCTCCACTGTGAAAATGTCCATTCATGACCCTCTTTTCAGTTATTCCAAGTATATACCCAATTTGCCAGTTCAGTGTATTATGTTCTCCAAAATGCCATTATCTTTGATGCAATCTTGTGTGGACAGACGTATTATTGTTGATTAGATTTTGGAATCCTTTGAGTGTTTCCATGGAGATGTGACCCACTCAACTGTAGGTGATAACTCTGATGAGATAATTTCCATGGAGGCGTGGCCCCACCCATTCAGCATGGGCCTTGATTACTGGAGCAGTATATAAGCTCAGACAGAAGGAGCCAGCTTGCTACAGCCAAGAGGGACACTTTGAGGAATGCACAGAGGCTGAGAGAGTAGCTGCAGATGAGAGACAGTTTGGAGATGGCCATTGAAAGCAGACTTTTGCTCCAGAGAAGCTAAAAGGGGACAAACACCCCAAGAGCAACTAAAAGTGACATTTTTGAGGAGCTGCAGCCTAGAGAGGAATGTCCTGGGAGAAAGCCATTTTGAAACCAGGACTTTGGAGCAGACACCAGCCATGTGCCTTCCCAGCTAACAGAGGTTTTCTGGACACCATTGGCCATCCTCCAGTGAAGGTACCCGATTGCTGATGTGTTACCTTGGATACTTTATGGCCTTAAGACTGTAACTGTGTAACCAAATATAAACCCCCTTTTATAAAAGCCAATCCATTTCTGATGTTTTGCATTCCAGCAGCATTAGCAAACTAGAACACCCAATAACCAAGTTGTAGGACCATATGGCAACCCCATGCTTAGCTTCCTGTAGAACCACCACACTGCCCTCCAAATGGGCAGCACCATTTTACTTCCCCACCAACAGAGCTGAGGCTTTCTCTCATGAGCTACTTAGAATGAGCAACAAAACAAAACAAAACAAAAAACAGGAAAGAGAAAGCCCTTTTTCATAGCCAGTCCCCTGCCCCCCCCCCAATTTCACTGGTAAACTGGTGTTGGTACCCAGATCTCTGTGCCCCTTTTCATGGGACACAGTTGTTTTCCAGTATTCTGAGCTCAGCTGTCTCCAAAAGCCTCTGTTTTTATTTACTTATGTATTTTTTTTCTGTCAGCCCTGTCTTCTCTCTGCCAGGAGGAACCTCAGGCCTCTTTCCTGCTTGCTCTGGGTTTATCTGTGCTTGTAGCTTGTATTCAGTCATCCAGATTTGTTAATTAAAATTTCAATTAGAGCTTGGTTGAGTTACTTTCCATTGCTCCAGGTAACCTGCTTCTTTTTTCCACAGGGAAGTGTTTCAGCTCAGCCTTTCAGGTGGTAAGGGAGAGGTGACAGCTCCACAATTTGGGAAGCTTTACTGATAGTTCTATGCTGTGATCTCAGCCATTTCACCCATTCCAGGCTGGTGTATGATGTCTGTCCAGTCACAGATGTCACCCAACAATTGTTCCAGACCATTTACTAGTTGTTACTGGCTATTTACTAGTTGCTCTAGAGGACTAACTAAATTCCACACCTCTCTATGCTGCTATCTTGCCCTGCCTAGAGTAAATGCCTTCTAAAAAGCAAAATGATTAGAGTTCTACCAATGACTAACGGAAGAACAATGTGTGTAATGAATCTTTTTATATTAACACATTCTTGCTAAACCTAGTTATTGTTTTTACTCTTGTGTGGAAGTCATGACTTTCCAATTTCTTATGAATTTTTATGATAAGCCTTATATGTATTCTTTAGGTTACGTGAACTAATATATTAGTATATTTTATGTTTGATTTTATTACTTTCCTAACTCTAATAAGAGTAAGGCTTGGTAAAAAGGCTTTAAAGTATGTAATTATCTAATTTAAGAATCATAGTAATTTTCAAAAGTTATTTTATTTACATTTTATAGTTGATAAGCAGGAGGGATAAGTGACTTTACAAGGTAAATCTAAGTAGTGGAAGAGTTGCTTTCTTAAAATTTTATGTTTCAAAATTCATTGCTGATCCATAAATTTAGTAATTTATTTATTCCACAACTATATAGTGAGAAATGTGGGGCAAAAAAGACTGCCAGAATCCCCCCTTTGTGAGAATATACAGTCTCATGAAAGAGCAAGTCAATAAACAAGTGAACAAACATGCCTGAACATTTCAAAGTGATATGAAGTGGTAAGAAAGAAAGCAATAGAGTATTGAGATAGAGACAAATGGGTTCAGGGAACAAGCTTAGCACCCTTATAGACAAAGTTGACAAGAATGTTGTCTATGAGGAGATAACATTTTACTTTAGAAACGAAGAGTGTGAAGGAGAGAGCGATTTATAGACCTGGAGGAAACTGTTCCACACAAAAGAAATGGGAATGTCCATCTTCCTGAGGTAAGAAGCTGCTTGGCCTGCGTCATCAAAAGAAAGAAGTCCATTCTCTAAGAAGGAGATAGAAAGGGAAGCTGAACTCTATTGAAAAATGGATGGAGCAAAGAGATAAAAGTTTGGGCAAATATACATGATTCAGATCATGCAAAATTTTATAAGCTGTTGGAAAGGAGGGCAGAGTTAAACTAAGTGTGGAATGGTCAGGATTTGGCTCTTCAACTAGTCCGTAGTTTCCCTTAAGTTTCACTGTGTGGCACAGTACCATGGTTTTGTTTTGTTTTGTTTTGTTTTGGGTTTAATTTTTATTATAGTAACAACGTACAATGTGAACTTTCCCCTTTAAGCACATTCAAATATATAATTCAGTCATGTTAATTATATTCACAATGTTACGCTGCCACTACTACCATAAATTATCAAACCTTTTCCATCACCCCAAACAGAAACTCTTTACCTTAAGCATTAACTCCCTATTCCCTAACCTATCCTAGTCCCTTGTAAACTATATTCTGGTTTCTAAATCTATAAATTTGCTTATTCTAATTATGTTTTCTCAGTGAGATCATACCATATTTGTCCTATTGAGTATAGCTTATTTCACTAAACATGATGTCTTCAAAGTTCATCCATGTTGTTGTGTGTATCAGAAATCAATTCCTCTTTAAGGCTGAATAATATTCCATTGTAAAATATTTCAACATTTTGCTTATCTGCTCATCTGTTGATGGACACTGCATTACTTCCATTTTTCGCATTTGCAAGAAAAAATCAGCATTCCTGTATCAATATTTATATTGGTGTATACATATTCATTTGAGTCCCTGCTTTCAGTACTTTTGGATATATATCTAGAAGTTGGATTGTCAGGTCATACGGTAATTTTATACTCAACTTCCTGAGGAACCACCAAACTGTTTTCCACAGTGGCTGCACCATTTCATATTCCCACCAACAATGAATGAGTGTTCCTATTTCTCCACATCTTCTCCAACACTTTTTAATTTTTCCTGTAATAGTATTGTTCTAGTGGGTGTGAAATTGTATATCATTATGGTCTTGATTTATGTTTCTCTAATCACTAATGATGTTGAACATCTTTCCATGTGTATCTTGGCAATTTACATATATTTGGAGAAATGTCTATTCAAATATTTTGCCTATTTTTAAATTGTATTATTCATCTTTTTGTTGTTGAGTTGTAGGATTTCCTTCTACATTCAGGATAATAAACCCTTATCAGATATGTGGTTTCCAAATATTTTCTTCCATTTTGTAGGTCATCTTTTTATTTTCTTGATAAAGTCATTTGATGCACAAAAGTTTTCTATTTTGATGAGGTCCAGTTACATATTTTTTCTTTTGTTGCTTGTGATTTTGGTGTAAAGTCTAAGAAACCATTGCCTAAGCTTCCTATGTTTCTTCTAGGAGTCTGGTAGTCCTGGTTCTTGACTTAGGTCTTTGATACCTTTTGAGTTAAGTTTTGTATCTGGTGTGAGTTAGGGGTCCATGTTCACACTCTCCCAGGACTCTTGTTCTGCCCTGAATTTTTCTTGTGAGTTCCTAGTGAGGCTGTGCAGAAGAGTCCACGAGTGTCTGCAGTTTTTAGGAATTCCATATTTTCATTGAGCCTCCTTAGAAATTTGTTTAAGTGAATTCTTACTGACTTTAATAGTGTCCAGCAGTATCTGCCTCAGGTAAGCAAGTGATCATATCATATTTCTCCTTTGATCCATCTGCATTTCCATAAATTTTGGGTTACTTGGCTACCTTGCAGCCTCAGCTCTCTCATGGGCTTAAAAAAAACTATTAATTTGCAACCTCCATCATATTGTTATATGGATGGTAGAGATGCTTTTTTCAGCTTGTTACATCCTAAGCAATTGCCGAAAGTCTCAGGATCTACCTTTAAAATTCTAAAATGAAAAGTTCCTATTGAATTCATCTTTAGATTTGATACTCATTATATCCTAGTTTGAGTCTAAGAATTTGCCTGAACTGCTAGATATCTCTTTGGTTTTTGAAAGGTTCTTTATAGCATCAAGAGGCTATAAGATGTACCCTTGATATCATATTATTAGAAAAAAAACAGTCTATAGACACTTTTTTCCCATTTTTTAAATTGAGATTGTTCACATACCATGCAATTATCCAGAGATCCAAAGTGTACAATCACTTGCCCGTGGTACCATCATACAGCTGTGCATCCATCACCACAGTTAACTTTTTTTTCAATTTTTAGAACATTTTCATTACCCCAGAAAAGCAATAAAGACACACAAAAAAAGAAAACTCAAATCTTCACATACCCCTAACCATCCCCCCTCCATTATTGATTCATAGTATTTGTATAGTACATTTGTTACTGTTGATGAAAGAATGTTAAAATACTACTAATTGTAGTACATAGTTTGCAATAGGTATATGTATTTTTCCTATATGCCACTCTATTATTAACTTCTAGTTATAGTGTCATACATTTGTTCTAATTCATGAGAAAAATTTCTAATATTTGTACAGTTAATCATGGACATTGTCCACTACAAGATTCACTGCTTTATACATTCCCATCTTTTAATCTCCTACTTTCCTTCTGGTGACATATGTGACTCTGAGCTTACCCTTTCCACCACATTCATGCACCATTCAGCACTGTTAGTTATTCTTACAATGTACTACCATCACTTCTGTCCATTTCCAAATGTTTAAGTTCACCCTAGTTGAACATTCTGCTCATAATAAGCAACTGCTCCCTATTCTTTAGCCTCATTCTATATCCTGATTAATTTATATTTCATGTCTATGAGTTTACATATTATAATTAGTTCATATCAGTGAGACCCTGCAATATTTGTCCCTATGTGTCTGTCTTATTTTACTCAATATAGAGCCCTCAAGGTTTCTTCATCAACCCATTTTTTTTTTAAGATGGTTTTGTTCACACACAATACATTCCATCCTAAGTAAACAATCTCTGGTTCCCTGTATAATCACATATTTATGTATTCAGCACCATTGCCACTATCTATATAAGGACATCTCCATATCTTCCACAAAGAAGAAGGAAGTGTCAAAGAAGGTAAAAAGATAGAAGAAAAAGAAAAAAAGAGGGGAAAAAGAACATGACAGCTAGGAAGCAACAAAAGGAAAGATAGCATTAAATTAAAGTAGAATAAAGAGTCAGACATCACCAATGCCAAGAGTCCCATACTGTTCCCCTATGTCCCCCCATATGCATTTAGCTTTGTTATTGCCTATGTTATATTAAAGGAAGCATAATACAGTGTTTCTGTTAGCCGTAGTCTCTAGTTTTAAATGATTGTATTTTCCCCCAATCCCAACCCATTTTTAACACCTTGCAATGTTGACATTCATTTGTTCTGCCTCATGTTAAAACATACTTGTACCTTTTATCACAATCGTTGAGCACCCTGCATTTCACTGAGTTATACAGTCCCAGTCTCTATCTTTCCTCTTTCCTTCTGGTGCCCCACATGCTCCTAACCTTCCTCTTTCAACCATACTCACAATCATCTTTGTTCAGTGTACTTACATTGCTGTGGTATTATCTCCCAAAATTGTTTTCCAAACCTCTCACTCCTGTCTTTTCCTTTCTGTCTGCAGTGCTTCTTTTAGTGTTTCCTGTAGAGCAGGTATCTTGTTCACAAACTCTGTCATTGTCTGTTTGTCAGAGAATATTTTAAGCTCTATCTCATATTTGAAGGATAGTTTTGCCAGATATAGGATTCTTGGTTGGTGTTTTTTCTCTTTCAGTATCTTAAATATATCACTGCACTTCCTTCTTGCCTCCATGGTTTCTATTGAGAAATCCACACATAGTCTTCTCAAACTTCCTTTGTATGTGATGGATTGCTTTTCTCATGCTGCTTCCAGGATTCTCTTTTTATCTTTGACTTTTGATAATCTGATTATTAAGTGTCTTGACATAGGCTTATTCAGATCTATTTTGTTTGGGGTACTCTGTGCTTCTGGGACCCATAATTTTATGTCTTTCATAAGAGATGGGAAATTTTCAGTGATTATTTCCTCCATTATTTTTTCTGTCCTTTTTCCCTTCTCTTCATGTTCTGGGACACCAATGACATGTACATTCCTGCATTTCATTTTGTCCTTAAATTCTCAGAGACATTGCTCATATTTTTCCATTCTTTTCTCCATCTGTTCTTTTGTGTGTAGGCTTTCAGGTATCTTGTTCTCCACTACCTGAGTGTTTTCCTCTGCCTCTTGAGATCTGCTGTTGTATGTCTCCACTGTGTCCTTCATCTCATGTGTTGTGCCTTTCATTTCCATAGATTCTGTAGTTGTTTTATCAAACTTTCAATTTCTACCTTATGTACGCCCAGTGATTTCATTATACTCTTCATCTCTTTTGCCATATCTTCCCTACACTTTCTGAATTGATTCAGCACTAGTTGTTTCACTTCCTGTATCTCAGTTGGAGTGTAAGTTTGTTCCTTTGACTGGACCATAACTTCACCCCTCCTAGCTTAGGTTGTAGTTTTCTGTTGTCTAGGCATCTGGCCTCTTTGTCTACCCCAATCAGGTTTTCCTCAACCAGAACAGGCTCAGATCTTGGAAGGAGGCAAGAGTTTCAGGTATCCCTGAGGGTGTCTTAGAAGATTGTTGTACTCTGTGAGGCCTCAAGTCACTTTGCTTTTTCTCCCAGCAGGTGGCACCTGTCAGCCTGTAGCTCCAGCCTGGTGTTAGGAGGCGTGGCCTGTGGCTGTTTTCCCCCAGGCTCTGGGGTCTGGTTCTGAATGAAAGGTGGATAGCAGAGCTTGGCACTGCCTCTTTCCTCTTAGGAAAGATATAGCCCCTAGGGAGAGGTAATTTGCATTTGAATAGTCTCTGACTCTGCTATCTCCACCCTTTTCTGGGTCTGAGTGCTGGGAATTGAAAATGGCTGAGGCTTTCTCCAGTGAGTCAAAAAAGTGACAGAAAGCCTCCTTCAGAGCCAGTCTGCAGCCACCCTCAGTTTCATCCATTGGCCAGAGACAGCACCCAGTCCTCTGGGCTCCCCCTCCCTCCCAGAGAGGTCCTCCAGCTCTCCAAGGTCAGTGTCACCAAAAGCCTCTGTCTGCTTGTTGGGGATTCATAGCTTGTATTGAGAAGTTCACGTGTGCTGATTAAAACCCCAGTTGGAGCTCAGCTGAGCTATATTTGCTTGCTTGGAGAGTGCTATTCTCTAGCACAGTGAGGCTTTGCAGTTTGGGAGAGTGCTGCTTTCTTGCAACATGAGGCTTTGAGTTCAGGCCATGGGTGGAAGGGGCTCCCAGTTTGGGTCTGCAGTGTTTACTTACAGATTTGATGCTGCAATCTCAGGCATTCCTCCCAATTCAGGTTGGTGTATGATGAGTCGACAGTCATGTTTGTCCCCCAGCAGTTATTCCAGATTATTTTCTAATTGTTCCTGGCTGTTTATTAGTTGTTCCAGGGGGACTAACTAACTTCCGTCCCTCTCTATGCCACCATCTTCTTTTTCTAAACACACTTTTTATTCAGTTCCCATATTTGCTTTTGTTTCTAAAGATAAAACCATCAAAAAATTGACATTCTATTTTTGATTCATAGGAAGCCAAGATAAATTAAGCTCTTCTTATGTATGTACTTTCTTAGTCAAATAACTCAGCAAATATTCATTTCTTCTTTTCTATACCTCGTAATATTCCAATCAGTTGAGATATTTATGCAATGAAAGATGCTGTTACTTGTTATAACCTTAGGAAATTTGCCACTCATGAAACTGAGATGATTTGGTTTATAGGAAATTTTTTTAACCCTCTTATCTATATGGAGTTAAACAGTCAATCAGCCATTACTTCATATATCATATTTTAGTCATCTCCATGATTTCATCTCTGAGTTCTTTCAAAGTTCTCAGATAGATTCCTTTCATCTTCTGTTATTCATTATGATTATTATTTCAGTGTGATTTAGAATGCTTATAGATTTACAACCAGTACTTTAATACCTTGGTTGCTTATCGCAAGAGAAAATTTGGATTTCAGAAACTCCATACAATCTTCATGAAGGAATGGAACTGAACATTTCTCTTTTAATAGTATTATTTTCAATTAATTCTTTAACAACTCTGGCTTTAATTATATTTGGAGAATATCGTTTGGAGAATTTAAAAAATTATCAGTTTTAAAATCCCTTCTAGGGAAATCCTCATTAAATAATGAAAGTGATTTATTGAATATCTACAAACTAGTAAGCACTTTAATGAGTGGAGGGTTTTCAAAAATTATGACTCATATTTTTAGCTTATATTTTTTATTGCACCTTACCTGTAATTTATTGTTCTATTTACTTGGTAATTTGCCTACTTAAAATGACATCGGAGAGTTCCATTTCCAATAATAATGGACTAGGAAAGTTTGAACATTCTCAAACTGAAAACCAATAGGAATGTTGGAAAAATAAACCCGGGGTCAAGATGTAGGAGAGGAAAGAAACCTAGAAAAGGGAGTCCACCATTTCAGGGTGCTTTTTATTTAGGGAATTTTTGCTTAGGAGATTTTTCTGATTACTGTAGAGGCAGCTGAGGAATTAAGAGGCTGAACAAAGCTTTGGTAGCATTATGGAGGACAAGAATTGAAATCTAAAGCCCTCAAGATTTATGTCAAAAGGGCCATGAACGTCTACATAGTAGGAGTAAGGGTTAATCAGAAATAGTTGGAAGAAATGAATCACAGTTTCAACTCATCTCATTGAAACTGGATTACATCATCTGAAATTGCTAGGTCTCCTAGTGACCTGTTGGAATAAAAGTCTATTTTCTCTGAAGGAAGATACCATCATTATAGGCCTCAAATTATTTCTTGAATGTTATGAAACCTTGGACTCTATCAAAGAAGCAAAACATAATAAGACTGCATGACTTAGAACCAAGAAAAACAATGGGAAGAGAAACATAGCCTCGGGTAACCAAGAAGATGTAGCTATGAGACACAGACTTTAAAATAGCTAAGCTTGATATGTTTAATGATTTCCAAGACAAAGCTGGGCATTTTGACAGAGATCTGGTATATGTATGTACCAAATGAAAGTCCAGGAACTAAAAATTTGAGTAAACTCCGAGTGTGTCTAAAATTAGATTAGACGTGGATACAGAGAGAATTCCATACATGAAATGTAGGACAGAAAAAATTATCTTGAAGAAGCATGTAAAGACAAAAGTATATAAAATACTTTTAAAGAGAGCAAGCAACAGTGAGATGATACATTGAGAAGGACTAATACACATGTGATAGGAGTTTTGGAGGAGAGAGAGCAAATGGGGGCAGAAACAATGTTTAAAAAGATAATGCTGTTGAGAATTTTCTGAAACTTGGAAGGTATCAAGCTACAGATTCAAGAATCACTGTGAGGTGGGGCAGGATGGCGGCATAGAGAGGTGTGAAATTTAGTTAGTCCTCAAGAACAACAAGTAAATAGCCAGGAACTGTAAATAGTCTTGAACAACTGTTGGGGGACATCCATAACACACATCATACATCAGCCTGGAATGGGTGAAACAGCTGGGGTAGCAGCATAGAACTGGAAACCTGATACTGAATACAGCCTCCTCTTGAGACCTGGGCCCATCTGGCTGGTAAAATCTGATTGGGTTAGTCAATGAAACCAGATGCCTAGACAACATAATATTGCAAATCACAAAGTAAAACGAAGATATGGCCCAGTCAAAGGAATAAACTTACACTTCAACTGAGATACAGGAATTGAAACAACTAATTATTAATCAAACAAATCTTCTAAATTAATTCAAAAATCAAATCCATGAGTTGAGAGAAGATATGGCAAAAGAAATGAAAGCTATAAAGAAGATATTGGGCAAACATAAGGAAGAACTTGAAAGTAAACAATTGGCAGAACTTATGGGAATGAAAGGCACAATACAGGAGGTGAAAAACACAATGGAGACTTACAACAGCAGATTTGAAGGGGCAGAAGAAAAGATTCATGAACTGGAGGACAGGACATCTGAAATCCTACACACAAAAGAACAGATAGGAAAAAGAATGGAAAAATATGAGCAGCATCTCAGGGAATTAGTTACAACATGACACACATGAATGTATGTGTCATGGGTGTCCCAGAAGGAAAAGAGAATGGAAAAGGAGCGAAAAGAATAATGGAGGAAATAATCACTGAAAATTTATCATCTCTTATGAAAGACATAAAATTACAGATCAAAGAAGGGCAGTGTAACCCAAATAGAATAGATCCGAGTAGACTGACTCCAAGAACAAAGGAATGTCACCTTTGCAAAGTGTTAAAAATGGGGTGGTGTTGGGGAAAACGTACAATCAATGCAAACTAGAGACTATAGTTAACAGTAACATTGTAATATGTTTCCATTAATTGTAACAAAGGCAATATTAAAAAGCTAAGTGTGAATAAGAGGGGGATATAAGACAGGGGTATGGGATTCTTGGCATTGGTGGTGTTGTCTGACTTTTTTATTGTATTTTATTTTAATTTTATGTTTTTCTTTGGTTGCTTTTTTAATTTTCATTTTTTTTCTTTTTTTTCTTTATTCTTTTTACTTTTTTCACCTCTTCTTTCTTTGTGGAAGAAATGGAATTGTCTTTATATAGATAGTGGTGGCGAATGCATAACTATGTGATTATACAGGGAAACATTGATTGTTTACTTATGATGGAATGTATGGTGTGTGAATGAAACTGTCTAAAATATAAACAGAGGGATACAATTGCGGGAGAAAATGTGGAGAAAGGGATGTTCCCAGTCACCATTGGTGAGGAAGTAGAATGGTACAGCCCATCTGGAGGACAGTGTGGTGGTTCCACAGGAAGCTAAGCGTGGCTTTGCCATATGGTCCTGAAACTCAAGTTTATTGGGTTTATACTTGTAAGAACTGAAAAGAGGGTCACGAATGGACATTTGCACAGTGGGGTTTATGGTGTCAGGTTTCACAGTTTGCAGTGGATAGAGGTGGCCTAAGGGTACATTGACTAATGAATGGAATGGTGAACTGTGCTGTATACATAAAATGGAATATTGATCTGCTACAAGAAGTAGTGAAGTTGTGAGGTGAATGGACATTGAGGACAGTATGTGGAGTGAAATAAACCAGAAATGAAAAAAAACAGAACAAAACAAATGAATCACTGTGAACCCCATGCAGAATAAATACAGAGAAAACCAGAGCAAAACTGCAAACAAGTGAGTGTAAAGGGAAAATTTCAAAAGTATCTTCAGGAAAAAATATATTACTTTAAAAAGAACAAAACTTAGCTTGACATTTGTAGATGAAACAAAAGTGAGTGAAATATGCCAATTTGAGAACATCATAATACATAGAAAAGAAAATGCAGCTATTTATTTATTCATTTATTTATTATTTATTTCACAAATATTTATTTAATGCCTATCATGGCTATGCCTGTGCCAGGGGTTAAAGTAGTAAGAAGACAGATCAAATTCCTGTCCTCATCAAGCAGATTTGATACTACAGGATTATATTGTGAACAAGAGGTCAAGAATGGAATGTGAAATAATTGAAACTATGCAGAGGAAATATTTAGCTAAAACAGACATTCTCTATTATTGCTTTAGTTATAATATTGCAGTTTTCCCTAGTTTTACAATTATTAGGCCACTATGATTTTTATTATTATTTTATTCAGTATGAAATTTTGCCAACAATTTTTACATTATATATATAATATAGATGTGCACACACATAATCCTCATTATAGGTTTTATGCCATATCTTATGTTTTAGTAACAGACAATATACAGCTAACTATCCATCATCCATTTGCCTATAGTGTATAGTCTGGGGACACCTTGTTTCATAATTCTATTCTTTCAAATAAGCCTCCAGTCAACAATTATTAACTGGTTTTGTGCTATATGCTCAGGTGAGACTCTGAGCTGGGGCTTGAGAACCTAAGATTATATGGACAGTTATAGGTGGGTGTTAGAAGAAAGAATAAAGGCTTTATGAGAAGAAGAAAAGTAAAAAAAATCAAAATACAAGCAGAGATAAGTCTGCTTAACTTAGCGGGAATATAATATCCTGATTTAGGAGAAAAAAGAATCTATAGTTAGAATTGGACCTATTATAGGGAGCATTAAAGATTGCCAGAAGGGTTGCAGTGTCAGTTTCAGTTAGAGTGTAATAGGAAGCCATCACAATTTTTTCACTGGTAGAAACAACATGATAAAAGCAACATTTTTGAAAGATTTGTAAGGCACTTTGTGACTCAGCTATTTTACTTCTTAAAAATAGAACAATAAATAGTCACAGTAAAACAACATTCTTTTATATATCCTGCTGAAGACGTGCTATTCCATAATATCATTAAATATCTTGTGTGTGAAGCTTCATCTCTTTAGAATTTCCAGTTTTGCTACTATTGTTGCCAAAAAAATTTTAATATACTGAATATATATATGCATGCCTACATATAAATATAATATACATGTACATGTACACCTACATGTATCCATTCCAAGCATAAATATGTATTTTATAAAGTCTTATAATTTTTTCTATCATTTATTGTATATTTTTATTTTTGTGTTAGTATGAATGAGTTTCCATTCCAAAATTATTGCAAATGGGGATAGGTGTTTATCTATGTTGTAATCAAAGTAAAATCATTTAAAGCTACATTGACAATAAAAGATGCAATTCTATGTTCTTCAAATTTATAAAATACATTTATTCCCATTTTAAAATTAAAGTATATCAGGATAATTGTTGATTTCCAGAATGAGTGAAAGCATTTGCTTATTTAAAAATTTTCAATTTGGATAAGAATTGAATAGATTTATATGATTTAGTAAAATATTAAATGGGTTCCAGATTAGATTAGTCCAGATTTAATCAGTGATGACAAACATCTTAAATATGTACTATTTACCCAACCTTACCCCTTTTTCCAACTCATGTCTGCACTTACTTGCTGCTGGATTCAGCTTCAGTATTCTTTTCAATAAAATGATCCAACATTTTTCTACAAATCCATTCAGATTGGCATGGGAGATGAAAATCTCTTCCTAAGTTAGATGATACATTGGTGTTACTTAAAATCCTAAGATTCATTCATGAAAGTTGAAAATTATAACTGGAAGATAAATGTTCTTAAGTTTGCAAATGAAGTTTGAGTTTATTCCACAGTTTATTTTCCCTAAGAAATATCTTAGAATACTGTAGTAATTATGAAGTCAACATATTTTTAAAGGATACATTTTTGGTTACTCACAGGAGTAAGAACCTCTTATGGATCCAACCATATTTACTCAGAGAGCATAAGTGGACTATGATCATAAACATAAGTGGCCCAAATTTAAACAAAACCCTTTCTTTTAGGATAGAGTTGTTTTAAATAAACATCTCTCAAGTACATGTTTGTATTTCTATGAGTGACTACAAAGATGTAGTGTTCAAAAAATAAAACAAATGTCAAAAATGGAGACAGAAAGAAATAGTGGTATTTACTAACATTATAAAATTTCCATGTGTCCTAAAGATTCTACTGTGTTTTCTTCTTTATGATAAAAGTAGGAAAAATAGGGAAAAGAACAGGATAAAAGAGTGTAAATGATTGTTCTCAATGGAATCTTTGACATTTATTATAATTTGATGATATATATAATTTGATGATTATGTATGTACATATACCATTTTAATGGATATTTAATATAATTAATACAAAGTTCCAGTTCAGTTCTGATCAAGACATAGAATGAATATCTATGTTTTGCTAAACTAACCACAAAGACTCTGGGATTTGATAATGATTATAGTCTCAAGGATTTTATCATCTAAGAGGGAAGACATAGATGTAGATTTTGTTCATCATCATGTGACAAGTTTATGGGGGTATAGAAGCAACAAGATTCCAAAAAATATGTATAATATCTTTGTTTTTAGGATTAATAAGCCTTCCAGGATATTCTAAGGTTGAAAAACATTTCTAAGAATTTTTTTTGTAATAACTTAATAATTCCCAGTGAGAAAATTTAGCTCTCCTGCAATTTACTATTTCTTTTCTTATCAGAATAGAAAAACAATGTCTTGTTTTATTTTGTTTTTTGTTTCTTGTTTTTGGTTTTGGTTTTTTTCAAAAAAAATCCAACACAAAGATATTTTCACATGCCAGCCCTAAATTATATTCCTGTGAAAGTCAGGCTTATCAGGAAAGGTGATTTTGCTCCGAGAGGACTGAGCAGAAAGCAGGGCCCATGGCAGAGTCACATTTCTTTTCTCTTTCTTTGGTCTGCATTCTCTTGACAGAATATGTGACTAGAAATGGAACAATTGTGTTGTTTCCAGATTGAAGAGCTTGTATTTGTAGCAGTCCCATCTTTTGTTAGAGGTAAGTATCAGCAGAGTTGATGGAGGACACCATTATCTACTGGTAATCTTAAAATCATATTTCCCAGATAATCTTGTCTTTCTTCTCCCAAACTCTTGGGTAGACTCCAGGAAAAGAAAGAGATGCTGAATGACTATATTTGCTATTGTACAGAGCAGTAACTCAACCCTCATTCTCCTTCATTACTTTTTCATATCATCAGAGCTATCTGACAGCAAGCCTTTATATCTAGATTTGTTCCCATTAGAAGTCTTGTGGCCTTGACTACACAGGTAAGATAAGAATTAAAATTACTGCTGTAACTAGCTGTATTGAGGCAGCAGGACTTTGGTTTAGTAAACTCAAAAATGAACTACCTTTCTGCAACACTGATAGGGTTCTACTTAAGTGTCATTTTCTGAACAATCAAAAACATGTCAAGTAAGCAAGACAATAGCTACAATCTGAAGGCATTTAATGCCTTTTCTAATTTTAACCACATCTCCAGTTCATCCCTGGCTTATTCTTTATTACTGTTTATAGCATTCATTTATTACCATAGCAGAGAACTATCCTATCAAGGACACAGGATAGCTTTGTGAAATCCATGGCTTTTAAGAAATTAAGAAGCAATTAAGAAACCAAAGAAAAAGAAAGAAATCTTTATTGTGGTGAAACAGCAAGTCAATTGATTATGTACTATGTGTTACAACTTGGTTTAGTTTCCATTAAGGGAGCATTTTCAAGTAAGTATGTGCCACCGAAGTGTACAATATATTAATTTAAATACCTGCATTAATTTGAGCCTCTCTTTATAAGGCTTTCAATAATATGGGTTAGGAGCCACCTGATTCAGTGGTCATGTGATAACTAATGATAACTTCTTCAAAAGACCCTGTTTACAAATGGCTTCATACCCACAAGAACACAGATTAAGATTAGGAACAAATTTTCTGTTTGGGACATGATTCAATCTACTACACCAGATAATCCAAAATCATTAGGTATATGTTCTATTTTCCACAATACCACAGGCAATAGTATGGCTACACTTTTTGCCACTATATAACAAGGGTCTTCTTTCCTCCAGCTTCAATGTTTTCCTCACTATCCTTTAAGCTCTTACCAATAGCCTCCTTGAGGACCATCAATTATCTGCTAATAATCTCTTTTAAGGCTTTTTAATGTTTTCCTAACACTTTTCTCAAGGCCCTTCCAGCTTCTATCTGCCATCTAACCCCAAGGCAGCGTAGTTTACGTTTTGTTATGACAGCATCCGCTCAATGAGTTCTGGTTATCTATTGCTGCCTGAAAACAACCTCAAAACTTGGTGACTTAAAAGTAATATTAATTTAACTTATAATTCTCCAACTTGGGAAAGTTTCAACAAGGATGGCTTCTCTCTCCTCCATTTGGCATCAGCTGGGGCATCTCAAAAGTTAGGGACTGGGATCGCCTGAGGCTTGCAAATCCTAATGTATCTGCCAGTTGATGCTGGCTGTTAGCTGAGACCTTCCCTGGTGCTGGTGATCAGAGCACCTACCCATGGCTTCTCCATCTGTCCCTGGCTTCCTCATAATATTGGGGCTGAGTTCCAAGAGCAAGTATCCCAAGAAGAGCAACAGGCAAAAGCCATAGCACATTTTATGCCCCAGGCTCAGAAGTCACATAGCAGTACTTCTGTCATGTTCATCCACCAAGTGAGATAAGTTCACCTAGTTTCTGGGGAGAGGAAATAAATTGCACCTTTTCATAGGGGAATAGCAAGGTTGTAGAATGGCATATGGAGTGGAAATATTGCTATGGCCACTTTTGGAAAATACAACTTGCCACAACTCTGTTTCAGCCATTAGCATGCTTTTACCTTTTTTCTTTGTTTCAGAATTTTGTTCAATTTCTTATTTTCTCATTTCCCCCCATTCTTATTTGCTTTCCTGGGTTTGTTTATTTAACCATCTCTTTGTCAGTGTTAAAGTTGAGTGTCATGAGACAAAGTAGAGAAATGCATGTCTCAGATCATTTTAAACTAGAATCCTTTTCATTTTCTCAAGCAAAACTATATTAAGGATTTTTTTTTAAATCCTTGAATTAGGTTGCCTTTTTTTTTTTTTTTTTTTTTTAATCATCATTTTATTGAGATATATTCACATACCACACAGTCATACAAAACAAATTGTACTTTCGATTGTTTACAGTACCATTACATAGTTGTACATTCATCACCTAAATCAATCCCTGACACCTTCATTAGCACACACACAAAAATAACAAGAATAATAATTAGAGTGAAAAAGAGCAATTGAAGTAAAAAAGAACACTAGGTACCTTTGTCTGTTTCTTTGCTTCCCCTACTTTTCTACACATCCATCCATAAACTAGACAAAGTGGAGTTTGGTCCTTATGGCATTCCCAATCCCACTGTCACCCCTCATAAGCTACATTTTTATACAACTGTCTTCGAGATTCATGGGTTCTGGGTTGTAGTTTAATAGTTTCAGGTATCCACCACCAGCTACCCCAATTCTTTAGAACCTAAAAAAGGTTGTCTAAAGTGTGCGTAAGAGTACCCACCAGAGTGATCTCTCAGCTCGTTTTGGAATCTCTCTGCCACTGAAGCTTATTTCATTTCCTTTCACATCCCCCTTTTGGTCAAGAAGATGTTCTCCATCCCACGATGCCGGGTCTACATTCCTCCCCGGGAGTCATATTCCACGTTGCCCGGGAGATTCACTTCCCTGGGTGTCTGATCCCACGTAGGGGGGAGGGCAGTGATTTCACCTTTCAAGTTGGCTTAGCCAGAGAGAGAGGGCCACATCTGAGCAACAAAGAGGCATTCAGGAGGAGACTCTTAGGCACAAATACAGGGAGGCCTAGCCTCTCCTTTGCAGCAACCGTCTTCCCAAGGGTAAAACTTATGGTAGAGGGCTGAACCCATCAAACCACCAGTCCTCTATGTCTGTGGTCATGTTAGCAACCATGGAGGTGGGGTAGGCGAATACCCCTGCATTCTCCACAGGCTCCTCAAGGGGGCACTACATCTTTTTTTTTTTTTCCTTGTTTGCCTTTTTTCTTTCTTTTTTTTTTTTAACTTTCCCTTCTTTTTTCAAATCAACTGTATGAAAAAAAAAGTTAAAAAGAAAACAAACATACAATAAAAAAACATTTCAAAGAGACCATAGCAAGGGAGTAAGAAAAAGACAACTAACCTAAGATAACTGCTTAACTTCCAACATGTTCCTACTTTACCCCAAGAAAGTTACATAATATAGCAACATTTCAGTGAACTTGTTCCTACTACATCCATCAGAAATTAACAGACCATAGTCATTTCTGGGCATCCCCAGAACGTTAAATAGCTTATCTGTTCTTCTTGGATTATTGTTCCCCCTTCCTTAATTGCTCTCTACTGCTAGTTCCCCTACATTCTACATTATAAACCATTTGTTTTACATTTTTCAAAGTTCACATTAGTGGTAGCATATAATATTTCTCTTTTTGTGCCTGGCTTATTTCGCTCAGCATTATGTCTTCAAGGTTCATCCATGTTGTCATATGTTTCACCAGATCGTTGCTTCTTACTGCCGCGTAGTATTCCATCGTGTGTATATACCACATTTTATTTATCCACTCATCTGTTGAAGGACATTTGGGTTGTTTCCATCTCTTGGCAATTGTGAATAATGCTGCTATGAACATTGGCGTGCAGATATCTGTTCGTGTCACTGCTTTCCGATCTTCTGGGTATATACCGAGAAGTGCAATCGCTGGATCGAATGGTAGCTCTATATCTAGTTTTCTAAGGAACTGCCAGACTGACTTCCAGAGTGGCTGAACCATTATACAGTCCCACCAACAATGAATAAGAGTTCCAATTTCTCCACATCCCCTCCAGCATTTGTAGTTTCCTGTTTGTTTAATGGCAGCCATTCTAACCGGTGTTAGATGGTATCTCATTGTGGTCTTAATTTGCATCTCTCTAATAGCTAGTGAAGCTGAACATTTTTTCATGTGTTTCTTGGCCATTTGTATTTCCTCTTCAGAGAACTGTCTTTTCATATCTTTTGCCCATTTTATAATTGGGCTGTCTGTACTATTGTCATTGAGTTGTAGGATTTCTTTGTATATGCAAGATATCAGTCTTTTGTCAGATACATGGTTTCCAAAAATTTTTTCCCATTGAGTTGGCTGCCTCTTTACCTTTTTGAGAAATTCCTTTGAGGTGCAGAAACTTCTAAGCCTGAGGAGTTCCCATTTATCTATTTTCTCTTTTGTTGCTTGTGCTTTGGGTGTAAAGTCTAGGAAGTGGCCGCCTAATACAAGGTCTTGAAGATGTTTCCCTACATTATCTTCTAGGAGTTTTATGGTACTTTCTTTTATATTGAGATCTTTGGTCCATTTTGAGTTAATTTTTGTGTAGGTGGTGAGGTAGGGGTCCTCTTTCATTCTTTTGGATATGGATATCCAACTCTCCCAGCCCCATTTGTTGAAAAGACCATTATGGCTCAGTTCGGTGACTTTAGGGGCCTTATCAAAGATCAGTCGGCCATAGATCTGAGGGTCTATCTCTGAATTCTCAATTCGATTCCATTGATCTATATGTCTATCTTTGTGCCAGTACCATGCTGTTTTGGCAACTGTGGCTTTATAATAAGCTTCAAAGTCAGGGAGTGTAAGTCCTCCCACTTCGTTTTTCTTTTTTAGAGTGTCTTTAGCAATTCGAGGCATCTTCCCTTTCCAAATAAATTTGATAACTAGCTTTTCCAAGTCTGCAAAGTAGGTTGTTGGAATTTTGATTGGGATTGCATTGAATCTGTAGATGAGTTTGGGTAGAATTGACATCTTAATGACATTTAGCCTTCCTATCCATGAACATGGAATATTTTTCCATCTTTTAAGGTCCCCTTCTATTTCTTTTAATACAGTTATGTAGTTTTCTTTGTATAGGTCTTTTACATCTTTGGTTAAGTTTATTCCTAGGTACTTGATTTTTTTAGTTGCTATTGAAAATGGTATCTTTTTCTTGAGTGTCTCTTCAGTTTGTTCATTTCTAGCATATAGAAACATTACTGACTTATGTGCATTAATCTTGTATCCCGCTACTTTGCTAAATTTGTTTATTAGCTCTAGTAGGTGTATCGTTGATTTCTCAGGGTTTTCTAGATATAAGATCATATCATCTGCAAACAATGACAGTTTTACTTCTTCTTTACCAATTTGGATGCCTTTTATTTCTTTGTCTTGCCGGATTGCCCTGGCTAGCACTTCCAGCACAATGTTGAATAACAGTGGTGACAGCGGGCATCCTTGTCTTGTTCCTGATCTTAGAGGGAAGGCTTTCAGTCTCTCACCATTGAGTACTATGCTGGCTGTGGGTTTTTCATATATGCTCTTTATCATGTTGAGGAAGTTTCCTTCAATTCCTACCTTTTGAAGTGTTTTTATCAAAAAGGGATGTTGGATTTTGTCAAATGCTTTTTCAGCATCTATTGAGATGATCAATTGATTTTTCCCTTTCGAGTTTTTAATGTGTTGTAATACATTGATTGTTTTTCTGATGTTGAACCATCCTTGCATGCCTGGAATGAACCCCACTTGGTCATGGTGTATGATTTTTTTAATGTGTCTTTGGATTCGATTTGCAAGTATTTTGTTGAGGATTTTTGCATCTATATTCATTAGGGAGATTGGCCGGTAGTTTTCCTTTTTTGTAGCATCTTTGCCTGGTTTTGGTATTAGATTGATGTTAGCTTCATAAAATGAGTTAGGTAGTGTTCCATTTTTTTCAATGTTTTGAAAGAGTTTGAGTAAGATTGGTGTCAGTTCTTTCTGGAAAGTTTGGTAGAATTCCCCTGTGAAGCCATCTGGCCCTGGGCATTTATTTGTGGGAAGATTTTTGATGACTGATTGGATCTCTTTGCTTGTGATGGGTTGGTTGAGGTCTTCTATTTCTTCTCTGGTCAGTCTAGGTTGTTCATATGTTTCCAGGAAATTGTCCATTTCTTCTACATTATCCAGTTTGTTGCCATACAGTTGTTCATAATATCCTCTTATAATTTTTTTAATTTCTTCAGGATCTGCAGTTATGTCACCTTTTTCATTCATTATTTTGTTTATATGGGTCTTCTCTCTTTTTGATTTTGTCAGTCTAGCTAGGGGCTTGTCAATCTTGTTGATCTTCTCAAAGAACCAACTTTTGGTGATATTTATCCTTTCTATTGTTTTTTTGTTCTCTATGTCATTTATTTCTGCTTTAATCCTTGTTATTTCTTTTCTTGTACTTGGTTTAGGATTGGTTTGCTGTTCATTTTCTAGCTTCTTCAGTTGATCCATTAGTTCTTTGATTTTGGCTCTTTCTTCCTTTTTAATATATGCGTTTAGTGCTATAAATTTCCCCCTTAGCACTGCTTTTGCTGCATCCCATAGGTTTTGGTATGTTGTGTTCTCATTTTCATTCGTCTCTATATATTTAGCAATTTCTCTTGCTATTTCTTCTTTAACCCAGTGATTGTTTAGGAGTGTGTTGTTTAACCTCCAGGTATTTGTGAATTTTCTAAGTCTCTGATGGTTATTGACTTCTAATTGTATTCCATTGTGGTCAGAGAATGTGCTTTGAATAATTTCAATCTTTTTAAATTTATTGAGGCTTGTTTTATGTCCCAGCATATGATCTATTCTGGAGAAAGTTCCGTGAGCACTAGAAAAGTATGTGTATCCTGGTGATTTGGGATGTAATGTCCTGTAGATGTCTGTTAAATCTAATTCATTTATCAGATTGTTTAGGTTTTCAATTTCCTTATTGGTCTTCTGTCTGGTTGATCTATCTATAGGAGAGAGTGATGTGTTGAAGTCTCCCACAATTATTGTGGAAACATCAATTGCTTCCTTTAGTTTTGCCAATGTTTCTCTCATGTATTTTGTGGCACCTTGATTGGGTGCATAGACATTTACGATTGTTATTTCTTCTTGCTGAATTGCCCCTTTTATTAGTATGTAGTGGCCTTCTTTGTCTCTCAAAACATCCCTGCATTTGAAGTCTATTTTATCTGAGATTAATATTGCTACACCTGCTTTCTTTTGGCTGTAGCTTGCATGAAATATTTTTTTCCATCCTTTCACTTTCAGTTTCTTTGTGTCCCTGTGTCTAAGATGAGTCTCTTGTATGCAACATATTGATGGTTCATTTTTTTTGATCCATTCTGCGAATCTATATCTTTTAATTGGGGAGTTTAATCCATTTACATTCAAAGTTAAAACCGTGAAGGCATTTCTTGAATCGGCCATCTTATCCTTTGGATTATGTTTGCCATATTTTTCCCTCTCTCTATTAATATCCTTTATTGTATCCATACCGAATTTCTTTAGTACTGAACCTTTCTCCAAGTCTCTCTGTCCTGTCTTTGTTTCTCTGTCTGTAGGGCTCCCTTTAGTATCTCCAGTAGGGCAGGTCTCTTGTTAACAAATTCTCTCAGCATTTCTTTGTCTGTGAAAAATTTAAGCTCTCCCTCAAATTTGAAGGAGAGCTTTGCTGGATAAAGTATTCTTGGCTGGAAATTCCTCTCACTCAGAATTTTAAATATATCGTGCCACTGCCTTCTCGCCTCCATGGTGGCTGCTGAGTAGTCACTACTTAGTCTTATGCTGTTTCCTTTGTATGTGGTGAATTGCTTTTCTCTTGCTGCTTTCAGAACTTGCTCCTTCTCTTCTGTGTTTGACAGTGTGATCAGTATATGTCTCGGAGTGGGTTTTTTTTGGATTTATTCTATTTGGAGTTTGCTGAGCATTTATGATTTGTGTATTTATGTTGTTTAGAAGATTTGGGAAGTTTTCCCCAACAATTTCTTTGAATACTCTTCCTAGACCTTTACCCTTTTCTTCCCCTTCTGTGACACCAATGAGTCTTATATTTGGACGTTTCATATTATCTATCATATCCCTGAGGTCCATTTCGAGTTTTTCAATTTTTTTCCCCATTCTTTCTTTTATGCTTTCATTTTCCATTCTGTCATCTTCCAGGTCACTGATTCGTTGTTCAACTTCCTCTAGTCTTGTACTATGAGTGTCCAGAATCTTTTTAATTTGGTCAACAGTTTCTTTAATTTCCATAAGATCATCCATTTTTTTATTTAGTCTTGCAATGTCTTCTTTATGCTCTTCTAGGGTCTTCTTGATTTCCTTCATATCCCGTACTATGGTCTCATTGTTCATCTTTAGTTCTTTGAGTAGCTGCTCTAGGTGTGTCTCTTCTGGTCTTTTGATTTGGGTGCTTGGGCTTGGGTTATCCATATCGTCTGGTTTTTTTCATATGCTTTATAATTTTCTGTTGTTTTTGGCCTCGTGGCATTTGCTGAACTTGATAGGGTTCTTTTAGGGTTTGTAGACCAGTTGAAGTCCTTATCTCTAATTTATCAGATCTACAGCTTCGTGGAGTACACTTTCTCTAACTAACCAGCAGGTGGCGTCCACGAGCCACCTGTTCTCCACAAGCCAGATCTCCCCTGCTTAGCCTTTTTGGTGAGTGGGGGAGTGAGTCTTGTGGGGCCCAATTGGTGTACCAAGCTTGCGTGTGTAGTTGGTGTTGCCTGCCCTGTATGTGGGGCGTGTTTCTGGGCAGTCGGGGAGGGGGGGTGGCCCTAACAATCAAATCTCCCTGATGATCCTAGAGTTTTAAAGCTACTGCAATAGTCTAATCCTTCAGTTCAGTCCTGCCACAGTTTTTCTCTGCCACTGACCCACAAGTCTTTGGTATTGGCGTATGGCTCCTGAGACTTGCAAGTGGGCCCCTCTTCCAGGCTGTGCACCCCGGGTCCTCTGTTGAGGGATGACTGTGCTATGTCACAGGTGAGTGCCGTCCCCCCCAGGGCAGTTCTGGGCTGCTGGGCTGTGTTGGGAGGCTCCCAGTCTGCTCAAATGATGGCTGAATGGGGCTCTGTTAATTCACACTGCTCCCCCTTCCCAGCTCTGGGACATTCAGCTGAGGTTGCAGGGAAGGCTAATGTCCACGCCCAGTTTTGTGGTGTGTGCCTGTTATTTGAAGCACTTCCGTCACACTGGGTTGTCTGGGGCAGCTCTGGGCTATGGGGCTGGCGATGGGCAGGAGTGTTTCCTGTCCACCAGGATGGTGGCTGTGAGCGGACACCCCCCTTTTCTTGGGAAGTTGTGTTGTTTAGTGAATTTTCTCAGCCACTGGATTATTGCCTTTTGTCTCAGAGCTCTCTTAGTTCTGCTCTTGACTTGACGTGCCCAAATTTCAATTCTTTGAAGCTTTCTGTATTGAGCTTCTTAGAGTAATTGTTTCAGAAAAAGCAAAAAGGATTAAAAAAAAAAAAAAAAAAAAAAAACAAAAAAAACGGCCCTCCTCAGAGATCTAATGGGTTATTGAAATGCTAATAGACAAAGCAACCAGGGCCATTAAGGAAAGGTGCACAGGGCAGAGAGATCAGCCTTGCTTCGGGATTTTCATATGCGCCTCAAGGCCTGATCTCCGCCCTTCCCCTTTCTGTGTTCACCAGAACTCCAAAAATCCTCTGTTTTTATTTTGGAGTTTTTCGTGTTGTTTTTTTTTCTATGCCTGTCTCCTCTCTGCTGGGCTGGCTGCTCTCAGAGTCTCTGGTGTCTGGTCTCAGTCTATCTATGGTTGGAGTTTGAATCAGTAGAATGAGTTTCCGATAAGAGCAGCCACTGCAATTCTCCCTTCTCCTTCCTGGAGCTGACAGCCCCTCCTCCCCCGGGACTGAGCCTGGCAGGGAGGGGCGCGGGTCCCCTGGCCGCAAAAACTTACAGATTTCGCTGATCTCAGCAGTTCCACGTTTTCATGAGTGTTGTATGAAGTATGCCCAAAGACAGATTGCTCTGTGGTGTCCAGTCCACGCAGTTCCTGGCTTTTTACCTACTTTCCTGGAGGAGTAACTAAAACATACACCTCACCAGTCTGCCATCTTGCCCCGCCTCCTAAAGGCAACCTGCTTTCATGGGATAGGAGAAGAATTGTCACAGTCAGTTCCACTTGGGCATACTCCCTTGGGCATCAGCAAATTCAGGAACTCTAGGTTGCCTTTTAAAATTAAAATTTTATATTAAAGAAGGTGAAATTTTATTATAATAATGTGTGAATGAAATACTGCTACTTTGCTGCAGACAAAATGAAATTAGCAGCAAGTAAAAATAAGCTTTATGTCAAATAAAAGTTAAATGATTTTTGGTACTGAGACTGTCTTAGTTTGCTACCAGTGATTTTTATATTAAAGGGATACTTGCTTCAAAATAAGATTTATATTATTTAAAATGTTCATCTTTGGCTACATTTCACCCTAACTTCAAATCATCATCACAATCACACTCTTTTCTGACTTCTCAGCAGCCACAAAGATAGTATGCCATGATCAAAAATCACAGTGCTTGAACAAGTTAGCTGCTTAGTAAAAACATTATCCCCAGGAAGAAAGTGTGTGTGTGTGTGTGTGTGTGTGTGTGTGTGTGTGTGTGTGTGTGTGTTTGGCAATGGGAAGGCAGGGTGGGGGTGGGGATGGGTAACAGGGAAAGCTATCTACCTAATTTTTGTTGTTGCCAAACGATTTTTTTTCATACTTCAGATATTAAAGATGAAGTTCAGATAGGAAAAGATACACATTTCTAAAGCTGCTCTCTAAGAGAGAGGTTCCTTTCTGTTACAGTTACCTAGATGAGAAAGAAATTGTAAAGGCTAACTGACTAATAAATAGATTTTAAGGGCACAGTTTATTTGGACTTTCCACCTTTTTTTTCATTTGAATCCTCTTTTCATTACCATTTTTTCAGAAGCTTTCAAGTGTTTACAATTTATTACAAGCGTCTCCTTTTATACAGCACAGTACCTCCTTCCAGCGGGCAGCTCCCAGCATGACTCTAGCATTAGAGAGGAGGGACGACTCCTAACAACCTAGTTTTTCAACTGTACGTGGAATAAAGGCTAATTGCAGCAAACCACCTCAGTTTAGTAAAACTAGAAGTCTCCTGACCAGTCAGACAAATCCATTAGGATTTTATTGGGCCCTAAAAAGAGTTATGTGATTCCCTGGGATCCAATCCTTGTCAATCAGGCATGGTAAATTGGATTCTTGAATAGGGAAATCCCTTAGGGAGAGTAGATGTTATCTAGATCAGATGCAGTGATTTTTTTCGGCTCTGTGCTCACTAGGTTCTGTTCTCTCTTTAGTGAACCAATAAAACCATAATAAGTATTGATTAACCCATTACTGAGCATTACCACTGGCTTCTGCCTGGCTGTATTTAAACACTACATTGTACTTTCACAGTGCCACTGTACGGTCACTTGCTTTGCTTTAGCCCTCTTGCCAAGGTGATGCCACATGTATTTCTTTTTAGTGCAAACTAAATATTTCAATTATATACCTTTGTCAGCTTCTAAGATGTTCTGCTGGTTTTCTGAAGAAAGAGATTTGTGAACTTTCTCTGGGTACAACAGAATAGATGCATCTTTCAAATGTTTGAATATTTTCAAATCTTAGGTAATATTTTTCACTGGGGAAAATATTTGTATTATTAATATACCAGATGTGAGAAGGCCTTTTTGCATTGATAAAGAAACTCTCTTCTGAATTAGTCCTGTATGTGTATCTTTGAACCACTTATGTAACCTTCTAGTCCTTTCTGATGTCAGTATAGTGAGTTTTCATTAGCACACAGGTGATTTCATTAAATATTGAAAATGCCGTAACATTCAGGAGACTGCAACTATACTCTGATTCTATGGAGTTTTAGTGGAGGAGTTTAAGATTCCCCTCTAAAGTTCATGTGTGAAGCTAAAATTTCTAATCAGGCTGATTAGATAATAATATTTTCAGAACTTCATTCTAAGTATTAGTTTGTTAGTGGCTCTCTGATTTTATTTCTGAATGAGTGCTACTTAATACTTAGAAATGCAAAGATCTCCCAGAGAAATTAAGTTTGATTACAGGGAATAAGATCATGTGCTGAATAGAGATAGGTCAATCTCAGGTATCAGAGCAAAATACTTTCTTTTTACATTCACATGAATTATTATACTTTTAGAAACTATTTTATTTCATATTTATGCTGAATACACACACAGTTTCCAGGAAAAAAAATATCTGCTTTGGGGAGCTGACATGTATTTATGTTATTTCGGAGTTTATGGTTTCCAAGCCTATATTGTCTTTTGTGTTGATTACAGAATACTCATTTGATCAAGTGATTTTCAATACATTGTCAGAATAAATTACATTCACTTCATTAGATGTACAGGAAGTGTAGCCAAAGCAGGGACAAGTATTAATTTAAGACTCTGCAGAAACTGACACTCTGTCTTATGACTCTGAGGCTGTATTATTTAAGATACCTAGTGATGGAAGGAAGTCTGTCTCCATAGCAATTACCTAAATCTTTTATCAGTCATTTCTGGAAAGAAAATTAGAGCAATTGTGTCAGGATGGTCATATGGGCAGAAATTGCACACTCATTCAAACCACTTATGTCTCTGACTTTGTCCTTGCTTGATGGCTGCTTTTGTTTACCACTCTGTGTTTGAAAGCTTGATTGGACATGAGCAGATGTGCCAAACTGTAACCACAAAAGGCCCCCCTTTGTTTTCTTCTCATTTCTTTTTTTTTCTCTTCCTTTCTTCTTTCTCCTTCTTTTTTCTTTTATTCTTTCTTGGAAAAACTGCTAAATTATACTGGGTTTGTATGTTAAGCAAATTACTCAGATAAGGCTAACCATATTAGAGAAACTCAATTAGAAATAGTTAAAATAAGTGACAGCAGCCCTTCTTCTTTGCTATGAATTTAATTATTATTAAACTTGGTGATATTTAACGATCAGGTAAATTTGATTGTCAACTTGGACAAAATAATGCAAAGAAAATCTTCCTCCTCTTATCAAATTTATGACACATACATAAATGTTAACCGATTAGATAACTGATGTCATGTTAGTAAACCTGTCAGCATGGAGGGCCATTGCCTAAATATAATTTTATTGATCTAGAAGTTTCAGAAGTAATAAAACAAATTAATAGCCAAGGAGTAGTTTCAGTTACACTATGGGAAAGACTTCAGAAATCCCTCTGAACATTTAGATTCTTGCACTGTTGGATTTTGAAATAAGAATAAAAAGCTTAACTTTTGATCAATAAGAGTTGCAGTTTTCATTGAGTGGCATGAACAACACAGTCTAAGCTCTCTCTTCAAGTTCCTTGTTCAGGAAAATTTACAATTAATGGCTTTCTACAACAGCAAAGATATTCCCTTCTTCATGGCTCAGCTAGGGACCTGCCAGACTAATCTATTCCCAGTGGGCTGGCCATGGTCCTTTACTCTATCTGTCTTAGCATATTGATTTCTGAGCTGT
This sequence comes from Choloepus didactylus, assembly GCF_015220235.1. NCBI lineage: Eukaryota > Metazoa > Chordata > Mammalia > Pilosa > Megalonychidae > Choloepus > Choloepus didactylus. Next base: position 32,480,910 of record NC_051320.1, on the reverse strand, counting down.
CTTATTGGTTCCTAACATAATTATAGCAGGAGCCGGTCTCTTAGTACAGCTAATACATTTACACCATGGCATCAAGGGGAGCTTATTATAACGGCATCCGGTAGTGCCGCTATAGTTAAGGGTCAGTTTCTATTTCCATTATAAGCCCCATTTTTCAGGGAGTTTATAACTTAGCAGTTTTAATTTATTTAAAGGAAAAAAAAAAAAAAAAAAAAAAAACCCTGGCTTTGTGTCATCCAATATCCATTTATTTTCTGTCCTTAAAAGTTAATAAAACTGAAGCTTCTATCTTTGTCGTATTTTTTATATTTTCAGGAAAATACATGATATTTTCTATTTTTATGGGAACTTTGCCTTAGCAACTGATTTGCACAGATTTCAGTTGTGGTGTTGATAGAGTTCGTTTTAATGCCCTAGACATTTTAGGAATAGCATATATTCTTATTTTTTATCTACAATGATTACCAGCCCCCAAAGATTAAGAAGATTGGGAAGATATGTTTATCCACCAAACAGGTAACCATTTGACAGAAATAATAATATCTTGAAATACAAAATTTGCCATCAGGATGATTTATGCTCTGGGTTGATTATTTTTGATCTTTTTAGGGATATATTCATAATAGAGAACTCTTTCTAAGTGTAATGGCAGAGTAGATAAAGAAAGAAATGTAGCTCCTGTAGGGCAATTTTAATCACTTAACAAAATTTAATACATTCAAAGATTTTATACAATTGATGTTTTATTCAAATGACTAATAAATATCTCAAATATATGAAACCATCTTGTTTCAAAAACAGCAGAGTTAATTGAGAGTTAGGCAACCTGCACATAGATGACTCACTCAATTCATGGATGTGCATTTGAGTCATTAGGCACTAATGAGCTATTAATGGACAGTTCTCTGAGATATTGTGTCCACAGATCTTAGTTTGAGATGACTTGCAGAACATACCCAAACTTCTTTGCTGCACAACATGTATTATCTCTGACCATTTTTAGAAGTGATGGAAGGTAGTTCTAAGGTCCAAAGTGTAATTTGTGCAATGATTTTCTCTTTTGTGATCTTTAGTTTTTGTGTATCTGTATTTATGCTAAAAAGCTCCAAATAAGCTATGGTAAAATGAAATTCATGTAATAGGCACATTGCCACTGGAATTGTTTCTATTTTTATATTTAAAAACTGTAATAAGTTAATAATAGGCATAATATTATATATGCAGGTTATTTTATATATATGAAGCTGATATCGCAAAGTTTAATTCTCCAAGAAAAAAGAAGTTTATAATCTGAACATTCCTTTCTAAACTGGATTATTTACACCTTGCCCCTTAAACAGAAAATAACATACAAGGTTTATCACTTCCAGTATAATAATTTAGAATATCAGTTATTATACTTTTCCCTCCCGTAATATGAGATTTCATCTGAGATTATTGAAATGTGGTTAGATTCATTCATTAGATTTCACCTATTTTTTATGGCAAGCATTATGCTAAGCACAGATAGTGCTTCAAAAAATAAAAATAAACCATCCCTAATATTCAAAGGCCTATATTTTAGAAAAGGGGGAAATGTAAATGCCATAGTGGAGCCACAGCAAAATATGTTGAGGTTCCAGAGCCCAAAGGAGACAGTGATAATTCTGACAGAGAGTCAAGGTAGTCTTTCAAAAGATGTAATATATTCCTAAAGATAAGTAGGTAGCTTGACCATACACTAAATATCTTCTTACCTACCATGATTGATTGATTGATTGATTTATCTATGTACGTATTTATCTGTTTTATAGTCTCACTTGAATAGGGGGCTGCTTTCAGTGTACTTGTCTCTGGCAACATTCTCATTCTTATTTATTTTCTTTAATTTGTCATAGACTTAGAAACCAAAGAATACATGTTGTTAAGACTATGCAAGGAGGAAAATTTAATTAGTATCTGGGTTGCTATTTTTATGGTTTTATTATGTGTCAAGTGCAGGCACATTAATTCATGAGCATTACAATATCTATTTTAGATGTTCTGAGTACTTTCTTTGCTTAAGAACTAGTACAATCCAAGTATAGGAGTTTGCTAAGTAGTTGGGTTTAGTATAGGTAAGGAATAAATTTAAATTAGTGTATTATTGTATTACAGAAGTAAAGTAGAACAGATCTGTGTTCTCCTTTTCTTCCTAGCTAGTTATCACAGCTAAACTAGAAGTTAGTTGTAGCCATGTGATTGTCAACTGTCAACAGAATGTGAGTGGAAAGGATAGGTGCCATTTCCTAACCTCCAAGGTCTCTCTGTGCTCCTCTTGAGGCTGAATAACTTGGTTAGAGGGTAGCAGAAACGCAGAATAGAAGGTGCTTGAGGGTCCTGAATCATCATGTAGAGAAGAGCCATTTTCCCTAAGCTGGTACTTTCACCAACACTTTGAAAGGTTACATGAAGAAAATATATAATTTAAATTTAATATTTTATATTTTGAGGGGTATATATTTTTTGCTGTAACCCAACCTCCCTGAATTAGTACTATATATTTAATTGGGCATGACTATATATGGAACTATATCTACACATATATACTTGGTTCTAAATTTACCGATTATTTATATCATATTTCAATTTATAGCATTTTCATTTATTTTGTTCTTATGTATAAATTTTTTAAAAAGTCACTTGTTTTGTTTGGACTGATTTGATTTTTTTGTTTTTTTTCAGAAATCCTGTGTAAATTGATAGATGCTATGTGTATATGGGGTCTGGGGTTGCTCATCAGTTTTTGTTGAGTTGAAACAATTCAAATAATCAAATAGTAGCTTAAAAGAGGAATTGTTAAAATTTCTGATCAAATTGACTGGTAGTTTTATATCAATGTAAATTCAGTCAAAGTGTTGAAATATCACTCTTTCCTGTTACAGGTCGTTGTCTTTAGAGCAATGTAAATATACAAATCATTTAAAAATCATTTAAACATACAAATCAATTAAAAAACAGATTAATTTCTAATTATGCTACTAGCAGGTGATTCTTTATATTGTAGTTTAAAGACTAGATCAAATTAGGATAAACTTTAAAGAATGATCTTTTAAGCTGGCATTCTTGAATCACAGATTTTGCCAGAGTATTTCACAAAATTTTATAATTAGATTTTTTAGTACTAAAAATAAACTTTAGCTAGATCTTTAACTTTTTTTAAAACTCACTTTTTTTTGGTGCTGTATGAAGCATGGAACTAAGTGGCACAGGAATTTTACAAATAATGAGGTGAAACCAGCTTAATAAGACTTTTCAAATCTTCAAAAGGATTCTACTCCAGTTTCTAGCATAAGATTCTTCATCACAGCAAAATGGCTGGGCACTGCAGTAATACAAATCATATTCATAAAATAGAATTTTCTTGGTAAAGATGGCTTTACATCCCCTGTCATAACAAAGAAGAATTGCCAACTATTTATTTCAGTGTTCCTAATTGTTGTCAGAATGTGACCTAAAACGCTGACACAGAATTTTTCAAAGTCAGGCTTGCAGAAGGTGTGCACATTTATCAATGTTTATCCCGTATTCACCTATGCAGCAGCAACTTGTGAAGGTCTGTTTTTATTTAATTCTCAAGATTTTGTTGTTAATGGGAAAACTGTCTCATAAATTAGGGAAGTGCTCAATTACAAGCCTGACAGAGATTGATTCTGGTGCTGCTGTCGGTCACTACCAGCAAGTGAAGGCCGCAGAAACCACAACTCCAGCCGACGCGCCTCGCTTCAAAGGTGCTCGTGGAACAAGCGCTCATTAAGGAGTCAGGGAACGGGCACCACGCATCCGTGAGCTGTTTTGTGCACTGGTGCTTTTAGCAATGATCTGTGTGAGTGTTCCCTCTCTATCTACTTATGTAGAGTCATTAGCAGAATAATGTCTTTTTAGTTTGCGTATCAATTTTTCAAAAACGAAACAAAACAAATTAAAGGCTTCAGTCATTGAATGTGAAGCAAAGAAATACATTTTAAAAGACTTGCAGCTATAGCATCACCCTGAAAATCCGCAAAATAAAATGGCCTACAGCTAAGAGAAAATAGACCCAAAATATGAACTTAAAAAATTTAATTTGGTCCAGTGAAATGTCATGAGTTCTTTCTTGAAACTCATTAAATGTAAGAGGAAATCAACTAGAATTGCAAGAGAATGACAAAATAAAATATAATATGAATAAAGAAATTCTTGAATTGTAATCCTTTGAGACAGAAATTATGGGGGAAATAAAAATGATTTTTCTTTGGCTTTAGGATGGACAACCCATCTGAATAGTTTCTATTTCCTTTTTAATTTTTGAAATGACTACATTGTATTCAAGGACTCAAATGTGCTTGGAAAATCCAGGTATATTTTCTGCCTAAAGAGCTCTTTTTTATCACAAACTACATCTAAAAGGAAAGGTAAACTTTAGCAAAACTATGACCTAAGAGAAATATTTGCTTTAATTCCCCAGCAGATCCATTCCAACTATGCCAGTATGGTGCAGGCGGCACCATCTCTTTCTCTGAATTCTCCATATCATATTTTGACTACTAAAGAAAGCCTCTGGTTCTAATGTTTGACAATAAGGTTCTTGTTTTCCTAATTGTATAAAGGGGACTCGAGGATAATGAAGTCCCAAGGTTAAACAAGTTTATCACCTATGAGACTTATTCAAGCTATTACGATATTAAACAAAACACTCCCTAAGTCTTTCAATCCAGAATACAAAAAGATTTTTAAATGTATATATAATTTCAGGAGTCTCAGCTATCATCAGAAAGTTTCAAATTTGGGGTATACATATAAAGAAATGGTATATGTAAAATATCTATTCTTATTTCTTTTATCCTTACTCATTCTCCACTAAATAAGTTAAGCAATTATTTAAACTCATTGCACAATCTTAAATGAAAGGGTAATTGCTTGGATTATTTCCTTCAAATTTATATTTGATTTATATTTTTAACAATATGAAAAGAAAATAATAAATATGTGGTTTATAGTTTTTGGTTTTTTGTTTTGAAGATACGGTGCTAGGATATTTGTTTGTTGTGAAAACAATAAAGCCTAACAACTTTTTCCTGGAACTGAAATACAGAAATCAATTTTCTTAGGAGCACATGTAAAATGAGAGTGCTTTCAAGAGAAATAAAACTGTACTATGCTAAAAGTTATTGTTCCTTTCTTTTTAAAAGTAACATCACAGAACCTTGGGATTGTTTTTCTGCTTTCCATTGTTTTCAAAGTCACCTAATGGCAAGCATGGAATATACATTGAATACAACTGTGTTTTATAAACAGGCCTCATGGAATAGCACATTTGGTAGAGCCGGGGATGAATATCGCTATAGTTATTAAATTACTGTTCTTTAAAAAACATTAGACAAATAACAGGAAATCACGCTGTGCAGCAGGCTAATATAATAAGGCTTCAATTATAAGAGTTATGAACAATAAGCAAGCCTCTAAATGGTAAAGTTGAAAGTGGCCTTTCATTGTAACTGAACATTTTCGTGGGTTAGAACTTAAATCACTATTTCTTCAGCAAAAAAGTAAAGAGTGTGTTTATCTGTATGGTATATATAATTTTCTATAAACTTCTAGAGTAATAGCATTTGAAGGAAATTACTTTGCAATTTAATTTAATGAATGCTACTTAGAAATGCATTTCAGTTTCCAGTGACGGAATGAACATTTTGAAAGCCTTTGTCAGTGATGAGGTTCCCAAGCATCATGTCCCTCTTGGCCTTAGTCTACTTTGCTAGTACAGTTTCAAAGGAAATTGAAAAATGGTTTTTTTGTGGGCATTGGATAGAGTGATTAAAAAAAAAAATCAAACTATGTAAACCAGAGTATAGCACATGGAGAAATTCATTAAAACTTGAGAAATACATAAGACTCCTGTTACCCTCATAGCTTTATTCATCTTTAGGTTGCCTTTTAATTGTTTCACTGACCAGAAGAATCCTTGAACAGCCATCTTAGATATCACTATCACTTTGAAGACATTCTCACTCTCATTGTGAAAGCAATTTATTACTTCTGTACTCTAGTATCTCTTCTACATTCTGAGACAGCTTCTGTGGAAACAATAATAATTATTATCCTTGGTCATTGACTATGGCCAGGCATGTGAACCTTAGTTCATTTAGTTCAACAGCCCCATGAGGTGGGCACAATTAATATTCTTATTTCACAAGTGAGGAGACTGAGTTACTAAGGCTAAGTAGCAAAATTAACATACCTAGAAAGGAAGAGAACTGGCTCTTTAATCCAGGTCTTTCTAACTGGAAAGCTCATTCTTTATAATCATTCCACTACACTGTTTCTCACTTTAGAAGCAGGCATGAAATCAAATAGGTTTAGTTCAAGGGCAGTTTGAGTCATAATAACATTATGGTAGAGATACCCTTCTGCTCCAGATTGTCCATTAAAAAAAATAATAAACCAAGCCTATGTACTTCGGTAGTCTTTTTACATTGGATGAGTAACCTTCCAGAAAGATCCTGAGCCCTTTATGAGACACTTGAGGAAACAGTACATTGCTATGTGTGGTAGGTTGCATTGTTGCCTCCAATTTTCACCCTTCCATTCCTCAACCCTCTTGCCATGACCTCATAACAGGAAGACTGTGCATCCATGTCCCTTGACCTTGAGCTTAGACATGGGACTTGCTATGGTCAACGATAAATAGAACCAAAAGTGTGCCATTTCTTTACCTGGACCATGAATCGCATTGGCTCAGTCTTACACCTCTGCCATTGCTATTAGAAGAATATGACCTGGCTAGCCTGTTGGTCACAGGAGAATGGAGAGGAAAGCTGCCCGGAGTGGCTGAATCCCCACTGACCCACAGAAATGTGAACAATATAGCTTATTACTGTTTCAAGCCACTGAGTGTTGAGGTAGTTTGTTATGCAACAATTAGCTGTGATTATCTTACCATGTGTAAAGAAAGAATCCTATTGAATTAGTATTGGATCAGCATTTACTATTTTCAGTAAATAAAGTATATTATTTTATTGTTCAGTAAGACCTAGCCACTATGATGTTTTGATTCCTAATATTTCTAAACTTTACCTTGATAAGGGAGATAAAGCCATGGGGACTATAATAATTAGAAACATGATTTTAAAAAATCAGATGTAATCTTCTGCTTCTGACATAACAATCTAATGGGAGCTGGACTGGTGAAATGCCTGGACTCCTGAGAATTGTTTAAGCGGGAGGTGGGAAGAAAGAGACCCTCCAGTGGTTTAATGTGTTAGATGTAATGTCCTTCCTTTAAGGATAATATACTGTGACTGAAGCCAACATGGGTCCTTTTCATGGAACTAATTCTTTGAAGTTACATGGCCTGAATGGAACACTAATACCATATTCACTACTGTCTGTATTCTCTAGGAACTTACAGAATTTCCAGAATCAACGCTCATAAATTAGAACCTATGTGTCCCAATCCCAAAAGCTCTCAGGATAAATCCTTATATGATCATAGCCTAAGGTCAAGATCAGAAAACAAAGGGCAGTTATGGCCCTGCCCCTGCAGCCAAGGAGCTGCCTTTCAGAATTGGAACACGAAGGGAAAAAAAAAAATTTAATTTATGGCGTGATGATTTGCTAGTGCTTCATTGCAGCTCAGAAATTCTACTAGATATCCCTGGCCAGCTTCCTCTGTAATCATCCCAGTAAGTGATCTAAAGCTGCATTACTATTCTGAGACTTCTTCTATCACTTCGCTCTTCTCATTCACAACAATTACATTTATTCTTATTTAACATAGAAAATAGAGATTTCATGACATGAACTACTTTAAATTTCTGTCCTCCCATTTATACACCTATTAGCATCTGCAGTAATGTCGGAATTCTTCCTCTGAAATATTTGTCCTCTAAAGCACTCCTAATTTATTCACATGAGTTCTTGATTCTTGAGTCTTCAACCTTTAATTTTCCATTGATTTATTTAGTATATAAGCATGTTTACACATCCTCCATTTGTAGATGCTTCCCACCTAGTTGTTCTCTTTAGTTATTGCCATATAACTTTCCTTTGAAGTCAGGCTTCAACAAAGAATAGATTAACTCCCAGTTCTTCCCTTAGTAGTGTAGTTTGTATCAGACTAATTTTCCACCAGAACAATTACAAAAGTGGAACAAAATAGGTAAAACTCCCTGGAAGCATTATAAAAGAACCAATATAAGCATGATCTGAGGAGCCATAATTTCAGAGTGAAGAGGGCGCAGAGAAGTGAGTTCTATATTAATGGCAGATTTTTAAAAAGGGTGATTCATCAATATTTTGCTACAAGAAAATGCAGTCCCATAAAAATGAGGCAGATAAGGTCCTGCAACCTCATTAGGAGGCATATACTTGGAGGATCTGAGAGCAGGGACATGAATGGACATTTGCAACTGGTGTTTATGGAGACAGTATGCATGATTTACAATGGGCGAAGGTGGAGTAAGGGTACATCGACTGAGGAACAGAGTGGTGAACTGTTGTGTGCACATGCAATGGAATATTGAGCTACTGCAACGAGTGAAGCTGTGTGACATGCAATGAGGTGAACAGATCCTGTAGACAGCATTTTGAGTGAACTACGCCAAAAAAAAAGCAAACACTATAATACCTCACCAATATAGACTAACTACAATGTGTAAACTCAGAATTGAATCTTAGAGCACACCTTATCAGAGCAATGCTTATTGTAACGGTCCCTAGATTGTGCTCTTACAGCAGTCATATCTATTCCTGAATTGTAATGGCTATCTCCAGATTCCAAGATGCTGATCCCTTTGTGTATAACCTGATTGATCCCTGTAACTTTGGGTATCCATGTGACACCTGAAACTCAGAGCTAGAACTTGGCAGATATGAATGTCAGTATTACCGCATATAGCAACTGTTAAAAAAACTGAAAAAATTTCCAGACTTCAGTTAAAGATATGAATGAAGCAGAGGTGGTTAGGACTAGGGCAAATTGGGCCAAAGAGTAAAGGACGATACTGACTGTGTTTTAAAACTTCAAATTCCATGTGAGACTAAGGGAAAAGATGTTTAGTTGGTGCAGGATTCATGTTTCCTAAATAATGTGCAGTTTGTTCAAATACCATAATTACATGGAACTTTGAATAGGAAGTGAGACCTGGTAGGTTTGTATAGGTTAGTGTGAAACAGCGACACATTCCAAAGTAATTTGGGCAGAGAATAAAAATATATTCAGGGCCCCCTTGAGGAGCTGGGAGAAAATGTGGAGGTGTTGGGCTTCATTACTGGATTGTTGCTGATGTTCTCACAAACATTGAGGACTGGCAGTTTGGTGTGCCGAGCCCTGTTTCTCGGGACTTGCCCTTATGAAGCTTGTTACTGCAAAGGAGAGGCTAAACCTGTGCCTAATTGTGTCTAAGAGTCTCCCCTTGAGTACGTCTTTGTTGCTCAGATGTGGCCCTCTCTCTCTTGCTAAGCCAACTCAGCAGGTGAACTCACTGCCCTCCCCACTACATGGGATCTGACTCCCAGGGGTGTAATTCTCCCTGGCAATGCAGCATATTGACTCCGAGGATCTGGACCCAACATCATGGGATTGAGAACATCTTCTTGACCAAAAGGGGGATGCAAAATGAAACAACATAAAGTTTCAGTGACTGAGAGATTCCAAATGGAGTTGAGAAGTCACTCTGGTGGGCATTCTTACACACTATATAGATAACCCTTTTTAGGTTTTAATGCATTGGAATAGCTAGAAGTAAATACCTGAAACTATCAAACTCCAACTCAGTAGCCTTGACTCTTGAAGGTGATTGTATAACAATGTAGCTTACAAGGGGTGAAAGTGTGATTGTGAAAACCTTGTGGATCACACTCCCTTTATCCAGTGTATGAATGGATGAGTAGAAAAATGGGGACAAAAGCTAAATGAAAAAATAGGGTTGGGGGTGACTTGGGTGTTCTTTTTTACTTTTATTTTTTATTCTTATTTTTACTTTTTCTGGTACAAGGAAAATGTACAAAAAATAGATTGGGGTGTTGAATGCACAACTAGATGATGGTATAATGAACAACTGATTGTATACAACGGATGATTGCATGATATGTGAATATATCTCAATAAAACTGAATTTAGGAAAAAAAAAATGAGGCAGGCTCCCTGGGCTAAGGAGAAAGAAGTTAGAGTTAGGGGCTGCCGAAGTATCTACTGGTTGAGGAGGAAAATCCTACAGAGGAGGGAACTGTAGAAAAGTAGACCCAAAAATGTGTGTACAGTTTTCCCTCAAGAAGCTTGCTGATCCTTAATCTGCACATGCTCAGGAGGAGATCACAGCAAAAGTAACAGAAAACAATAGGGGGGATGCCTAAGAGACAAGCGAAGATTTCAGTGGTTGTGTGGTGCTTGGGATCCAATAGTGGTTAGAGTTCAAACTCCACGCTGGTAAACTTTCCAGTCTTTCAAAAGAGACCTCAGAAATGCCATCAGTGCACCTACACTAATAACAACAGCTGTTTTCCCAACAGAAACAATGAAAGGAAGAAGATAGTTTATGTATTATAACTTAAATTCAATTTAAATAGTCAGTTTCTAAGTCACACTAACCACATTTCAAGGATTCAATGTTAATATGTAACTAGTGCTTACTCATTTGGGTATCACAGATATATAACATTTTCATTATCACAAAATGGTATATTGGATAACACTGATCTAGTAAAAATAAGTAGAAAATCAAATTAAACCTAAAAAAAAGTAAAGAGGGAAGAAACTTATACAGATATGAGACAAATCAATGAAATATCATATATGCAATAGAGAAAATAAACAAAAGCAAAAATTGGTTCTTTGAAAAAGTAATAATTACTAAGACTGATCAGAGAAAAATGATAGAAAATACAAATATCCAACATAAGAAATGAAATAGTGGACATCGTTACAGATCCTTAATGATCTATAAAGATATTGCGAGGACATTAAGAGAAATTTTATGCCAATAAATTGAACTTAGAAGAAATATTCAAATCCCTTGTAAGGCACAACTTAACAACATAGACCCAATAAGAATTGAAAAGCTAAAAAATTCAATATCTAGTAAAGAAAATTAATCGGTATTACTTTCTTTCCCATAAAGAAGACTCCAGGTCCAGATGATTTTAACAGTGAACTCTTCAAAATATTTAAGGAAGAAAAAAATATCAATCCTAACCAGACTTCAACTCCTCTTATATAGCCAGTATAACCTCGATACCAAAACCTAATGTGGAGGTTTCAAATAGGAGGATAAAAGATAAATCATTTTCATGTGTAGATGCAAAATTCTTAAAGAAAAAATGAATAGAATCTCACAATACATAGAAAAAGTAATATATCACTGACAAGTGGGATTTGTACCAGAAAGGCAAGGTCGGTTTAATATTTGAAACCTATTGATGTATTTCACCTCATAAACAAGAAAATCAAAGAGAATATTATTTGAACATCCTATTAGATGCATGAAAAGCATTTGACCAAATTCTATTCTCATGCGTCATGAAAACTATTAGTAGGGAAGTTCAGGAAGATGGCAGGGTAGGAAGTTCCAGGAATCAGTTCCTCCACCAGAACAACCATTAACAGGAAAGAACTGTCTAAATCAACTATTTCAAAACTCTGGAGTCTGGTAGTCTATGCAGCTTCTGGGGAAGAGCAGGAGGAAGAGGCTGGTGAGTTACGGAAAATGGCAGTGAATTGCTCTTTCTGTGTGGTGGTTACCATCACCCACCGTCTGCTCTTATGGCTGGCAGCGGTGGAATCCGGTCCCTGTAAGAGCATGCTGATGCCAAAGCGGGACATTAATGTCCACTTATCCAAGATCCGGGGAGGGCATGGGCTGTGGGCTGATCACCGCTTTTTTTTTTTTTAATACAATTTTATCGAGATGTATTTACACACCATAAAATCCATCCAAAGCAAACAATCAGTGGCTCACAGTATCATCATATAGCTGTGCATTTATCACCACAATCAATTCCAGAACATTTTCACTACTCCAGGGTGAAAAAAAAAAAGAAAAGAAAAGAAAAGAAAACTTAATACAACCCATACCTCTTATACCCACCCCCCAACATTGATCCCTAGCATTGGTCTGGTACATTTGTTACTGTTGTCATAAGGCAACCTCAGGAGGGTTTTAACAGAAGATTGTAGCGGGCAGAAGAAAATCAGTGAAGTTGAAGACAAGACAAAAGAAATTAAGTCAGGCTGAGGAGCAAAAAGAAAAGAAGATTTAAAGCAAAACAGCCTAAGTTACCTGTGAGACACCATTGAGCATGCCAATATACACTTTATGGGAGTCCCAGATGGAGAAGAGAGAAAAACGGGCAGAAAGAATAGTCAAAGAAATGATCACAGAAAACTTCCCAAACTAGGTAAAAGACATGAATACGCATATCCAAGAAGCCCAGAAAACACCAAACAGGGTACACATGAAAAGAAATACACCGTGTCATATACCGATCAAATTGTCAAATGCAAAGAACAAGGAGAGTGTTCTGAAAGTTGCAAGAGAAAAGCCATGTATTTTGTAGAAGGAAGTCCCAATTACATTAAGTGCCGATTGCTCATCAGGAACCATGGAAGCAAGAAGGCAGTGGGTTGAAATACCTAAAGTGCTGAGAGAATACAAATACCAACCAAGAATTTCATATCTGGCCATACTTTCTTTCAAAAATGAGGGAGAGATTAAGACATTACCAGGTAAACAAAAGCTGAGAGAGTTCATAACCACTACTTCTGCCCTACAAGCAATGCTAAAGAGTGTTATTCAGACTGAAAAGAATAGGCACGTCACAGTGGTTTAAAGCAGCATAAAGAAATAAATACCTCTGGTAAAGGTAACCATATGGGTAATTATAAATGCCAGTACAATTGTATTTTTCATATGTAACCCCACCTCTTAGAGGTGCTACAATGCAAATGCATAAAAAGTAATGATAAATCTGTGGTTTGGAGCATACAATGGACAGAGGCATAATTTGTAACACAAAAAAGGTGGGGATGGAAAAGTAAAGGAATAGCATATGTGTATGATATTCAATCAAGTATCAAATAAAATGTGATTGTTTTATATTTAAGATGTTAAATATAGAACTTCTTTTTCCTGTGAAACCACAGGAAAATATATGAAAATATATCTAAAAAAAATGAGAAGGGACTCAATATGGTACAAAACAAAAAGTATGAAAGTAGGCATTAACAAGAATTGAGGGACAAAATAAATATAAGATAAAGAGTAAACAGATAAATTGCAGGAGAAATCTTGCATTATTAATAGTGACTTTAAATGTAATTGGATTAAACTCTCTGGTCAAAAGGCAGATATTAGCAGAACAGATTAAAAAAAAAACATGCTCAAACTAGAGACTGTCTGCAAGAGACCCATCTTAAATTCAAAGATATAACTTGGTTGAAAATGAAAGGATGGGAAAAATATACTATGCAAGTGGTAACCAAAAGAGAGTCGGAGTAGCTTTACTGATATCATATAAACAAATTTTAAGTCTTAAACTGTTATGAGGAACAAAGACAATCATTATATACCCATAAAGAGGTCAATTCAATAAGAAGATGTAACAGTTATAAATATATATGTACCTAATAGCAGAGTCTCAAAATACATGAAGCAAACACTGCCAGATTTGAAGGGAGAAATAGAAGGTTCTATATTAATAGTAGGAGACTTTAATACACCACTTTCAATATGGATAGAACATCTAGACAAAAAATCAATAAGGAAATACAAGACTTGAATGATACTCTAAACCCACTAGACCTAAGCTCTTTGAGCTAAAAAACGAAGTCAGCAAAGTGGCAGGGTACAAGATCAACACCAAAAAGTCACTAGTGTTTCGATACACAAGCAATGAACAATCAGAATGAGAAAGCAAGAAAAAAATTCCTTTTACAATAGCAACTAAGAGAATCTAATATCTAGGGATAAATCTAATGAAGGATGTAAAGGACTTTGTTAACTCAGCACCACACACAGCAAGTGGCCGATAGATACAACCAGTATCTGTTGAATAAATGAATAAATGAATGCATTTATTCATTACATTGTTAAATAAATGAATGCTTGAATCCAGTAGCAACTGAAGGCGAAATAAGAGTATCTACAAAACTTCGATAACTGAAATGACACTATCAGCTCCAATTTAGAAAAACTGAGAGGTCTAGAAGTTTGGAAAATTAAAGAGTTTCCATAGAATAAAAAAGAAAAATTATTTTTTGCCCTTTGAATTAACTGATACCTTGACTCAAATACTTAATGCCCCTAGAAATTCACTTAACTTATATTTCTTCATAGGTTTAGATTGTATTTTCTGTACCTATCAATAGCTAGCAATGTGCAAACACATTAATGAAGACCTATATATTTTTGAGTTTGGCTTATTTTATGAATTCCAAATTTATACTTTTTTAAAAGAACTTGTTGGGAGTACCAAGCTATCTGCTTTCAGATGCTGCATCTAAAACAATATCACCCATATCACCTGTTTTTAGATACTGCAACAGCAAAGTTCCAAGTGACAATTACCAACCCAACACTGAGTGCTCCTTCCTATGAATTCAAGTCTCAGTGATATGAAAATAAGCAATGGTATAGAACTGAGATTTCAAAGATATTTTTCAATATTTCAAGAATTTGTATATTGAATTTCATTTGTGCAGAAATTGTTATGAATATAATTCATCCTTTCAATTTTTTGAAAACCAAATAATTAGATTGAATAATTCTGTATGAGCCCATTTATTACACAACACATTATGCCAGACATTATGTGTAACATATAAGAATAAATAAGATATCATCTCTGCTTCCAAGGTGTTCCTGACCTCATGAGGAGGAGGCACATACACAAATAGAACTATGAGTTGAGACACAGAAATTAATTAGATTTGTTTTTTGTTACTTCCCCTACCAAGAAGGAAAGTCTGGTAGAGCACACCGCCGCCAGTTGCAAGAAACTACAGGAAATTGTTATCAAAAGTAGATGATCATTTGATTATCACTTGGGAATAGTTCTGTTGATTGGATGCTTTCCATGTTTGCATGCTTGCTTTAAAAAGCTCTGAAGAAGGGATAGTTAGAAATGGAGTCCTACCATTAATGAACATTCTCATAGAGCTTTGTTTTCCCCAATATTGATCAAAACAAAAAAACCTTGGTCTCTGCTGCTCATCTGGCATGTGGCATCTCAGGAAGAATTCAGTGCTCAGTCTCACCACTATGGCTCTTCACTCATGTCAGCTTTTCCCTTTGTACTTATGCTGGGACATGTGGGGAACATTTTTTTCTGCAGTACAACATGATTATTTCACCCTCTGCTCTCTCATTCTATTTCTACCTTCACTTCTACCTTCACTTCTACCTCTCAGGTTCAGAGTTCTTAGACTCTTTGATCAGATGTACTACGGCAACTTCTCCTCTAAAAGTTCTGTGTGTTCAGGTGCACTCAGAAACAGAACTGGAGTGGGACACAGACGTGAAAGTTGGGGATTCAAAGGAGTTTTGAGGATTCTCCTTCTCCATCCTGCTGGCTCAGGAAAACATCCCTGTCTGCTCTCAAAACCTCAATCATTCTCCTCTTAATGCAGTTTAACGAAAGTAGTATGATTTCTACTTCCGAATGAAAGAAATCTGAGAGCAATAGGAAGCAAATGAGATCTAGGGCAGCCATTTTTCTTTGCCAACTTACATAGAGAAAATGACAATTTAGAAAAAGTTTTTCTTGAGAGACACACAATGGAATGTTTTTACACAAACTGCTTTGTGTTGCTTGCCTTTAAAAAAAAAAGTGCTTAGGTAAGTGACCTATGTCTTATATGGGAAAATATTATTTGTAGTCACTTTATTCATAATTAGGTGGTTTTCAATTATTTGAAGTTTGCAAATGATGGAAAATACTCCTGATTAAAATCAATGATAATAGTGGCCTTTTGCATAATTTCTTTTCATCTAATATCTTGCTTTGGTCTGGTTTTGTTTGTTTTTAGCAAATTGTTTCAGGTTATTAAGTGAGGAATAGTTATATCATCACTTACAAGATATTATTAGGACCTTATTTATGCCATTGAAGATGACACAAATGGTAGATGGAAAGACATTGTGAGGGCACGACAGATGATTTCAAGGAATTAGTTAGTGTGAAGAAAGAGAGAGTCGTCTTCTTGCCTGAGAAACCAAGAAGAGGGACAGTTTTGGAAGGAAAGACATGTAGAACTTGAAGGTTCTACGGCTAGCCCATGAGAAGCACCTCAGAATGCAGTGAAGACATGAGTCAGAGGATTAGGGATGAAATTGTACCTAGAGACAAAGTTTTGGTAGTGTTTTACATGGAGATGAAAGTTGAAAGTGGCAATTGTTTAAAATCATCAACTAAATTATATAGGGAGAGAGAATCAAGAATCAAGTCTACTGGGTGGCAGTTCAACAGTTTCAGGTATTTCCTTATTGCTATTCCAATACACTAAAAACTAAAAAGGGATATCTATATAATGCATAAGAATAACCTCCAGAATGACCTCTTGACTCCATTTGAAATCTCTCAGCCACGGAAACTATTTTGTTTCATTTCTCTTCCCCCTTTTGGTCAAGAAGGCTTTCTCAATCCATGAGTCATCCCTGGGAGTCATATCCCATGTTGCCAGAGAGATTTACACCGCTGGGAGTCATGTTCCACGTTGTGGGGAGGGCAGTGAGTTTTCCTGTCGAGTGGACTTAGAGAGAGAGCCCACATCTGAGCAACAAAGAGGTTCTCTGGGAAAGACTCTTAGGCACAATTATAAGTAGGCTTAGTCTCTCCTTTGCAGTAACAAGCTTCATAAAGGCAAGCCCCAATATCAAGGGCTTGGCCTTCTAAATTGGTAGTTCCCAATGCTTGTGAGAATATCAGAAATTCCCCAAGTGGGGAAGTTTAATATTTCCACCTTTTTCCCCAGTCCCTCAAGGGGGCTTTGCAAATACATTTTTATTCTCTGCCCAAATTACTCTGGGATGTATCAGGGCTTCACACTAACCTGTACAAACCAACCAGATCTCACTCCCTATTCAAAGTTCCATGTAATTATGGTGTTTAAATAAACTGACCATGCAAGTTAAATTATACAGAAAATATAGGTTTTGCACCAAGTAAACATTGCTTCCTTTGGTCTCATGTAGAAGTTAAATTTTAAAACACTGTCAATATCATCCTTTACCCTTTAGTCTGATTTGCCTTAGTCCTAACTGGATCAGCTTCATTCATATGTCTAATTGAAGGCTGAACTTTTTTTCAGCTTTTTTTAAACCGTTGCTTATGGGGAAATACGGACTTTCATAGCTAAAGAACTTAGCTCTGAGTCTCAAGTGTCACACAGATACCTGAAGTTCCAGGGACTGACCAGGTTATACGCAAAAAGCTCAGCATCTCAGAATTTAGAGATAACCATTACAGCTCAGGAATAGACATGACTACTATAAGTGATTATAATCTGGAGCCTTTACAATAAGGCCCCCCCTGATAACCTGTGCTCTCAGATTCAGTCGCCAGAGTTTGCACATTATAGTTAGTCCGTATTAGTAAGGCATTATAATAGTCTTTTCATTTCTGGCTTATTTTACTCAAAATACTGTCCTCGAGGTCCGTTCAACTGGTTGCATGCCTCACAATGTCATTCCTTTTTGCAGCCACTCAATATTCCATTGTATAAATACACCAGAGTTCACCCTTCCATTCATCAGTCAATGTACCATTAGGCCAGCTCCATCCATTGTGAATCATTAATACTGCCACCATAAACACCAGTGTGCAAATGTACATTTGAGTCCCTGCTCTCAGTTCTTCCAAGTATGTACCCAATAATGGTTTGCAGGACCTTATGGCAACCCCATACTTAGCTTCTTGAGGAACCATCACACTGCCCTCCAGATGGGCTGCACCATTCTACTTCCCCACCAACAGTGAATAGCTATATCCCTCTCTCCACATTTTCTCCAGGACTTGTATCATTCTCTTTATTTTTTAAACAGTTTTATTCACACACCATACATTCCATTCTAAGTAAGTAATCAGTGGTTCCTGGTAAAATCATATAGTTATGCAGTTACCACCATAATCTATATGAAGACATTTCCATTTCTTCCAAAAAGAAAGAAGAGGAGAAAAAAAAATGAAAAAAGAAAAAAAGAAAAAAAATGACAAAGAAAAAAATAAAAGAAAAAATAAAAATACAATAGAATACAATAAAAAGTTCAGACACCACCACCGCCACCTAGAATCCCATACCCCAACCTTATATATCCCTCTCTTACAGACATTTAACTTTGGTATATTGCCTTTGTTACAATTAATGGAGGCATATTGCAATTTTACTGTTTACTATAGGCTCTGTTTTGCATTGATTGTACTTTTTCCCCAATACCATCCCATTTTCAACAATTTGCAAAGTTGACATTCATTTGTTCTCCCTTATGTATAAACATTGTTATATTTGTACATTTAATCACCATCATTGACCACCCTAGGTTTCACTTTTATGTTTCCTGCTGGTGTCATACATGTCCCTGGACTTCCTGCAAAGAGGAAGAATATTAATCTGTGTTAATGACTGAAGTCAGTGGATGGACTATCATAATAAAGCAAATCCAAAAGTCATGTGATTCAATTGACTTCAAGTGCTGTCTTCTTTTTCTACTGTATCTGGCTCTCAGTCAAGAGAGTTTCTTCTAGAGTTGAAAACTAACTGATTCTTAAAACATGATACCATCTCCTTATTAGTAGTGATGTTAGTTTTTTATTTATTCATTTCCTCATTCCAAAAGGATACAACAGCACCCCCCCCCCCCCGCCAAAAAAAAGAAAAGGAAAGAAAACTGGGACAAAAAGAAAATTAAGGTAGGAAATTGAACCAAAATCATGAGTAAGATTCATACTTCCCATTTTATTGCAGGTGGTAGGGTTTTGATATTACTAGCAATCAAGGAGAGAGAAAGTAAAAGGCAGAGGAAGAGAAGGAGACTTTGAGGGAGAAAAGAGAGAGAGGAATCGGTTTTAAAATCCATTGTAAACAGAAGAAAGAAGTATTTTTTTTTCCTTAGTACTAGGATCTGAATATTCACACACAGGTGTTCATAGAAGCAACAATGTATGACAGGGTAGATCCCATCCTCAACAGCATTCCCAAACAAATAGAATGAGTTTTATATGCCTCGTTGCGAGCCAGTGGAACAAAACAAATGCAGGATTTGGTAAAACCAGTTCTAAAAGGAACTTTAACCTAATGGTGTTAGTTGAATGACAAGATCAGTATAGGGATGTCTGAGACCAATTCCAACCAGAAGAACATCATTTTGAGGATGAAGAACTGCAATCCTCCCTTAGTTTGCTCTTCATGAGAATATAGCCCCTTCAAACAGATGTCTAGACTTGATTTATTTTGGACCCTTGTTGCTCTTTTAGCGTATACAATGAACTAGTAGTTGAATCCATCTGATTCTTCTGCTCAGTTTTATATTTATTTCACCCCAATATATATTATACATTAATTATTACATATTAATTTTAACTATTATTAATTAATAATAATATTAAATACCATATTTTTCCAACTGCTAATGATAGCTTTTGGATCATCAAGATTTCTCATCTTGATTATGACAGAAGATTTTAAAACCATTTTTTCTGCTTTAGTTTTGTTCCCTTCCTGTCTGTTTCACACTATACAATCTGTTTAACAGATTGGTTTCCTGTTGCCTTTAAGATAAATCCAAACTGGTGAATATGTCTTGCAAGACTATGAATCTTATGAAAACTACTGAATTTTATAGCCTTCTGTCTTTTTGCTCTTTACTGTGAACACTGAGGATTATGGAAATTAGTTCATGATTAGTTTTGTGATGGTTCACTCTCACTGCCACACTTGAAGTGGATGGGCACCTTCCACAATGCTAAGGTTCAAACATAAGTGCTGCCTTGTACTTTTCTCTTAAATACACTGCTGCAATAGGACTGTTTCATTTTTCAGACCTCTCCTTCTTAAGTTTCAGCACAAATTGGAATGTAGTCAAAAGTATCCACCCTCTGGATTTTCTTTTACCTAATGAAGAGTTATTTCCCATGAGATTTTGAGTTTCTTCATGTAGACATCAAGTTGAACTATATGAAATTGCCAATATTCAACAACTTTATATAAAATAGTATTTTATACATTTATCTATATTATACATTTATATCTCGAGTAGGCTGCCACCAGTAGTCCTTCAAACACAATTGAATACGATTTAGTGCATGGCCAGATCCTCAATCTTGGACAGCTCCATTTCTCCACTACAGTTGGAGTCTGCTGCACAACAAACAACTTGTGGGCAGGATCCATGATCAGTTTTATCAGTTGTATCAATTAGGGTATCCTTTTCCTTCCTGGAGCTTTATAACCTCAGAGGCAGGAGTTTTACAATGTAAGAGGTAGGGAGAGTTCCTTATATTCTCCTTTATTTTATTTAATGGATGATTTCTTCATATATATATACTCTCACATATATATATACACATATATATACACTCACAGATTTTGGAGGTCATTACAAAAGTTTTAAATTGTTTTAATTCAATAAACACCATATACTTCATTGAAACACAAGAGTACTTAATTTATTTTTAAACCTAAAACAGGAAAAGATTATAGTTAATGTGGGTTCATGTGGAGCTTATGGAGATCTTCAAAGACAAAATGGTGTTTTCTTTTTTAGACAAAAAGATAGTGAGGCTAGACCACCTTCCTCAAAGAAAGCAAGAAAAAAATTCAATCTTAAAATACCCCACTTTTCTTAGATACTGTTCTATTTTGCTTTTGCTCTTTGTTTCCTAAATGTATTTTAAATATTGATATGCAAATGCCAAGATAAAGCAATAATTTTTCCATAATTTTATCCAGTCAAACATAACTTTAAATTTCATAAATTGGAAAAGTATGTGTATTCACTGTTGTACAAGTTGTTCTGTGAAATAACTCTAAAAATCGTAGTTTATATGCTACATTAGTGTGTGGTTGTGTGGTTTTCTGTGAAAGACTTCTGCAGCTCATAATGTGGTAGTTATTAAGAAAACAGAATTTTTCCATGAATAGTGAAGTAGTATGTTTATAAAATCTTTGCTAAACAAATTGTTACTTCATGAAGTATAGGATCATGACTCTTTAGTAGTTGCTTCTTTCTCTTTTTAAATACTTAATAAAGATTATGATAAATGCAACTGAATTTTTAGATTGAGGTGTTGCTGTAAGATTCTAGGATGACACCAGCAAAAATTCCATTTTTGCCTGGGAGAATTCTCTAGTGTGGTTTAAACCAGTAATGATTTTCAATTAGTTTAATTTAGAATAATATAGATGTAGATTTTACAGCACAAATATTCAGTGTCTCTGTTCAATAGTTCTTAGTTCCTTAAAACATCACCAACTCATACATAAAATTGAAACCACTGTTAGTATCTCTAATTCCATGGATGTGATGAAAGTGCTAAGTACTATGAAAACTCTGGAAGTTTACAGGGAATTTTTGTTTTCTTGATTTTCAATAATTCGCACAGTACATGAATAAACACATATTGTTTAAGAATTCCTTGCATTCATTTGACCTCTCTAGTTTCTAAACTCTAGTTTCAGGGGGAGTAAAATGCACTAAGACATGAGCCAAGGTGTGTTCTGTTTTGGTTGCAAAATTCTATGAGGAAGAATCTAGAAGCAAACCAGAAAACTTTCACTTCATTACAACTGCATTAGGGTAAGAAATCTAGTCTCCTCTCATAGTTGTTTTATGAAGTGATAATAAGGGGAAAAATTCTCTGGCCTAGACAAACACATATATTTTAAATGGGGTTAAAACAGATTATTAAACTCATCCTACTCAACTAAAAGGGATTTGAATCTTCTGGTTGAGAATAAATAGACTTCACAGAAATGTAAAGAATGAAGGTAAGAAGACCCTTAGGGGATTTATCAAATTGAAAGTTTTATTTTTCCAAAGAAGTCTGAAAGTCTTTCCTTGTCCCACAACCATTGCTGTCTTCTAGGATTCCAGTATATCACCTTGGCATTTTTAGCAATTGGAGACCAAGAGGTCTGAATTCAGTGTTGATAATTCAAGTCCTTCAACTGGTGTATAATATTGTCTATACTTTTATGTAATTGTCTGATTAATGCATTACCCAGAGGAAAAATATATATTGCTATTGTCTGGAATGCTATTGAACATGAAACATGAAGAATATGAAATAAGTTACTTAAATCATAAAATGTAAATTAAAGTTCTCTTTGTTTTAATATTGTGTTCATATCACACTTTTATTGTTATTTAAAAATGTACAACAGCAAACAAACTATCAGTACCAACTCTTGGAGAAAACTTTCACTACTACAATAAATTCTATATATTCTTTTGTCATTATTCTCCCTCTCCCAACACTCACTTATGTAAGTTTTATTATTATTTTTCTTTACATAGAAACTTTGAGCATTTCATGATGGCAAAAATCATAATGATAACAATAGTAATCCTGTTACTTTTGGGTGTAACAGTTAAAATAATAATAATAGTAGTGGTGATGATGATGATGATGATGATGATGATGATGATGATGATGATGACGACGTTGTCTTCATGTCTGGTTTTTTAATTTAAAAGCACTTCTCAAGGGAGACCAAGAAGATGGTGGCATAGAGAGGAGTGGAAGCTAGTTAGTCCCCCGGAACAACTAATAAACAACCAGGAACAACTAGTAAATAATCTGGAATAACTGCTGGGGGACAACCGTGACTGTCCACACATCATACATTAACCTGGATTGGGAGGGATGCCTGAGATTGAAGCATAAAATCTGTAAGTAAAGACAGTGGACACAAGCCAGGAGTCCTCCCCTCCCCCCCCACGGCAGCCCAAACTGCAAAACTTTGCTGTAGTAGAAAGCAGCACTCTCTGAACAAGCGAATACGTCTCAGTCCAGCTCCAAATGAGGTTTTAATTAACAGATGTGGACTTCTCTATACAAGCTACAAATCCACAATGAGCAGAGGTTTTTAGTGATGACTGACCTTAAAGAGCCAGAAGAAGTCTCTATCCTGGGAGGGGGAGCCGAGAGGACCAGGTGTTATCTCTGGCTGGGGGGGTGAAGCTGAAGGGGCCATAGACTGGCTATGAAGGGGGGCTTTCTGTCCTTTTTCTCCCTCTCAACTTGAGCAGCCCAGTGGAGAAAACCTCAGCCATTTTCAGGTCACAGCACTCTGACCCAGACAAGGGTGGAGACAGCAGAGTCAGAGAACAAAGAACTTATTTAAATGCTGAGGATAACTCCCTAGGGGCTCTGTCTCCCCTAAGAGGAAGGAGGTGGTACCCAGCTCTACTACTGGCCTCCCATAAAGAACCAGACCCAGAGCCTTGGGGAAAAAAGCCAAAACAGAAACTAAGTGGGCCACACCTCCTTACACCAGTCAGGAGGGACAGGCTGAAAGGTGCCACCTACTGGGCTGGTTAGGAAAAGCACAGCAGCTAGAGGCCTCACAGGGTGAGTCAATCTTCTAAGACACACTCTCAGGGAAACCTGATACTGAATATTTCCCCCTTCTGAGATCTGAGCCTGTTCTGGTCTGGGAAAACCTGATTGTAGTAACCAAGGAAACAAGATGCCTAGACAACAGAAAACTAAAACCTACACTAAGAAAAATGCAGTTATGGCCCAGTCAAAAAAACAAACTTACACTTCAACTGAGATACAGGAATTGAAGCAACTAATGCTAAATCAATTTGAAAAGTTTAGGGAAGATATGGTAAAAGAGATGAAGCCTATAATGAAAACACTGGGTGAACATAAGGTAGAAATTGAAAGTTTGAAGAAACAACTGGCAGAATCTATGGAAATGAAAGGCACAACACAAGATATGAAAGGCACAATGGAGACATACAACAGCAGATCTCAAGAGGCAGAAGAAAACACTCAGGAACTGGAGAACAAGACACCTGAAATTCTACACACAAAGAACAGATAGGGAAAAGAGTGGAAAAACATGAGCAACATCTCCAGGAATTGAATGACAACATGAAGCACATGAATGTACATGTCATTGATGTCCCAGAAGGAGAAGAGAAGGGAAAAGGGACAGAAGCAATAGTAGCGGAAATAATCACTGAAAATTTCCCATCTCTTATGAAAGACCTAAAATTATGGATCCAAGAAGCACAGCATACCCCAAACAGAATAGATCTGAATAAGCCTATGCCAAGACACTTAATAAACAGATTATCAAACATCAAAGACAAAGAGAGAATCCTGAAAGCAAGAGTAAAGCAATCCATCACATACAAATGAAGCTTGATAAGACTATGTGCAGATTTCTCAATAGAAACCATGGAGGCAAGAAGGAAGTGGGGTGATATATTTAAGACACTGAAAGAGAAAAACCATCAACCAATAATCCTATATCCAGCAAAACTGTCCTTCAAATATGTGAGAGAGTTTAAAATATTCTCTGACAAACAGACAATGACAGAGTTTGTGAACAAGATACCTGCTCTATAGGAAATACTAAAGGGAGCACTACAGACAGATAGGAAAAGACAGGAGTGAGAGGTTTGGAACACAATTTTGGGTGATAGTAGCACAGCAATATAAGTACACCGAACAAAGATGACTGAATATGGTTGAAGGAGGAAGGCTGGGAGCATGTGGGCACTAGAACAAAAGGATGAACGATAAAAGACTGGGACTGTGTAACTCAGTGAAACCTAGAGTGCTCAACAATTGTGATAAAATATGCAAATATGTTTTTACAGAAGGGAGAACAAATGAATGTCAACATTGTAAGGTGTTAAAAATAGGGTGGTATTGAGGGGAAAATACAATCAATGCAAACTAGAGACTATAATTAAAAGAAACATTGTATTATTCTTCCTTTAATGCAACAAAGGCAATATACCAAAGCTAAATGCATATGGGGGGGTGCATAGGGGAAGGGTATGGGACTCTTGGCATTGGTGATGTTGTCTGACTCCTTATTCTACTTTAGTTTAATGCTATCTTTCCTTTTGTTGCTTCCTAGCTGTCATGTTTTTTTTTTTTCTCTCTCTCTCTTTTTTCTTTTTCTTTTCTTTCATCTCTCTACCTTCTTTGACTCTTTCTCCTTCTTTGTGGAAGAAATGGAGAGTCCTTATATAGATAGTGGTGATGGTGGTGAATACATAAATACATGACTATACAGGTATCCACTGATTATCTACTTAAGACCAAATGTATCATGCGTGAACAAAACCAACTTAAAAAAAAAAGTGGGTTAAGAAGAAACCTTGAGTGCAGAGTGAAATAAAGTCAGACACATAAGGACAGATATCGCAGGGTCTCACTGATAGGAACTAATTATAATATGTAAACTCATAGACATGAAATGTAAGTAACCAGGATATAGAACAAGGCTAAAAAATGGGGGGCGATTGCTTATTATAAGAAGAGTGTTCAACTAGGTTGAACTTAAATGTTTGGAAATGGACAGAGGTGATGGTAGCACATTGTGAGAATAACTAACAGTGCTGAATGGTGTGTGAATGTGGTGGAAAGGGGAAGCTCAGAGTCATGTATGTCATTAGAAGGAAAGTTGGAGGTTAAAAGATGGGAATGTATAAAACAGTGAATTTGTGGTGGACAAAGCCCATGATTAACTGTACATATATAAGAAATCTCTTTCATGAACTAGGACAAATGTATAACACTATAACTAGAAGTTAATAATAGAGGGGCATATAGGGAAAAATATACCTATTGCAAACTATATACTACAGTTAGCAGTATTTTAACATTCTTTCATCAATAGTAACAAATGTACTATACCAATACTATGAATCAATAATGGAGAGGGGGTGGTTAGAGGTATGGGAGGATTTGAGTTTCCTTTTTCTGTGTTTATTTCTTTTCTGGAGTAATGAAAATGTTCTAAAAATTGAAAAAAAAATTAATTGTGCCGATGGAGGCACAGCCATATGATGGTACCCTGGGCAAGTGATTGTACACTTTGGATCTTTGGATAATTGTGGTATGTGAACACTCCCAATTTAAAAAAAAAAGAAAAAAAAAAAGCACTTGTCAAATGCATCATTCCATAAATCCACACAGCAATTCTGTAAGAAAACTTTGGATTGGTAGTTTGTTCATTCATATGAGGTCACACATCTAGTAAGTAAAGGAAATAATAATGGAATGCCTCCCCAAAATAGTACAATTGAAAATATATTTTAAAAATTTCTGAAAAATAAACATTGGTTTGACTTACTGCTTCAAGCGGGATCACTTCTTCCATCATATAGTGAATAGCAGTTACTCAAAAATATTTAAAGAATGGATACATGATGTATTCAAAAAATCAAATGATCCACTTACTACAGCTCTATCTTAGAAGAATTTCTTGGTGTTTGAGACTTTTCTATATATAAAAGTACAGGGAGATATGGAAAAGGAAACATTCCATATAATCTAAAGCATAAAATATCCTAGAAAATTTTTCATTTCTTCAAATACATAGAGAAATAAAATTACAAAGAATTTAAGTGGACAAACATTTTTGGTTTTAACTCACATCACTTGAATAGTAAAGGTTTCTCCTTTTAGAAAATGCTGAATATCCCTCATACCACAAAGGCTATTTTAAATCTATGAAGGGGACAAATAGAGCAACTTAAATAATTAAATGAATTGTGGTCTAAAAATTACTGTTTTATACTCACACAATATTAAAATGTTAGTTGAGGAAAAAAGTAAAAAAAATAAAAGATCTTTTCTTTTACTGTTACTTAAAAGTGAAAAGTATGTTACTGTTATTTACTCCTCTTTTGCCTGTTATTTCATTGGTTGGTACTTTGAGATGTTAGTATTTTGTTTCATGAAATAAATATCATCACCTATAAATTTCGTGTTTAAAATACGGTAATATCTTTTTAAACAGAAAAAATTCAGTGTCACTGTAAAGTGAATACTTTGATGACCTTGACGAATGAATGCAGAAAGCTGTGTTCAGCTGCCAGTTTTTCCCCCGGATAGGTAATTCAGGCTTCACTTTTATAACTAATAGCAAATGCTTAGATTTAATGTTGAATGAAGCATGATAGAAGGACTCAGTGAAAGGGGGAAGGATGAATGCTAATTAACTTGAACCGATCTGATGCTCTTCATTAGTGTTAAATATTTCTCAATTGCCACTGCCTAGAGATCCAAAACAAAATCTCCCAATCTAGCTTTGCATATTTAGTAACATATGGAGTCTTGTCAGGCAGCCAGGCACTTCTTCATCTACTTGATTCTGCAACAAGAGGTTGTCCCTAATTTAATACCTTGAACTGATTCTATTTAGGATGTAATCTGCCTTAATTGCTGTTAAGATATTGAATTGTGTAACACAGCTGTTAAATACCATTTGTGAATTAACTAGAACCATCATGTGGAATAGAAAAGGCTTAAAAACCAATTCAAAAGTTGTTTATTTTGAAAGATAATTTCTTAATTAATGATGTTTCAGAATTTTTCTAGAGTTTCTGAAGTAAATGATTACAAGAAGGTTTTCAACTACAAGATGGACCATTATTACCAAAATTAAGAAAAAATATAATGAAGAGAAGTCTGCTGTGTTTATTGCCAAGGAATAAATATTAAGACTTTCTATTCCTTTTCATTCACACAAAATATGTTCAGTTGCTGAAAGTACTAAACGCTTGAAGAAATTTAACTTGATGCATAGATTAAAGGAAGAGGGCTCTACTAACTGTTGTAATGGGGCTTTCTTGCAAGGTATATCATAGGATTACTTTCATATGTTTCCATGGAACCAAATCTGACTGATATCATAAATGCCCAGGAAAATGCCCCAGGAATGCAGAAGATTCCTATAAAATGATGTTCATGGTGTATTATTATGAAATGGATGAGGCCTTTTCTCTACCAAAATACTTACAGATCAGTTCAGATACTGTGATTCCTGCTGACTTTACAGAGAGCTCATTAGTGTTCCAAGAACAAATTCAGGAATTTTGGAGTTTATATCAGAACTGGACACTTTGAGTGAACATACTGTATGAAAAAATCTCTGGGACTTGGACCTGTTAGAGTAATTTTCTCACCTGGACTTAGGTGATCTAGACTGTATAGTTGTCAGTGAAAAACAAAGTCATATTGAATTAATAGAGTGATCAAGACAAGATGTGTCTTCATCCTATAGTATTTGGAAATCAGTTTTGGTTGATAGGAATACCTTCCAGAAATATTTTTCAAAGTCTTCTTGCCTAGGTTTTTGAGAACATCAAATTTCATTCTAGATTAAAATGTTAGCATATTTGGACTTACGGAAAGTCACCAAGAATGCACTTTTTTGCCACCACATAGATAAATCCACTCTTACCATTTCATCTAGCCCTCACACAGTTTTCTTTGGAAGGAATTGATCCTGATCCAGAGAAAGAGTATTTGAGGCCTTTATGTAATCAGTATGTATTTAAAAAAGAAAGATATTGACAGAGTCCCTAAGGACGACTAGGAGAAACTGACTATATTAGTCAATCTTGGGCAGACCATTAGAGATGCTGGAGCTGCCTGTTGGTATTTTGTGTGTGTATGTGCTTGTGATAAAAGAAATAAGACATCAGTTATATATTAAAGTTCTGGGCTGTAACAACAAATACAAAGTAAGTAACTTTTAAAAAACACTAGATATTTAGTATAGTAGGGACTAAATAACTTACATATTGGAAAAAGTTGGCAACTGAACACAAGCTATCCACAGTTATTTGTCAACATCAGCAAAATATTTATTTTATACAGACATGAAATCTTAGAAATAAAATACCTTTTTGTTTGACATGCTCCATTATTTTAACTGGAAATTTATACTGGTTATGCAGGAATCAAATATCAATATCTAAAAATTATGGCAAACTTTCTAAGAGTGACCAAAATGAAGAAATTTTAAGTGGGAAAGTAGATGATTTTGAATATATGTCATTTAAAGGTACAGCATGGCCAAATTTAAAATGTACATTTATTCCCCAATTCATATTTTAAAATCATTTTGCTGTGGGTTTCTAACACATTTTAAGATTTATTAGCCAAAAAAAAAAAAAAAAAAAAAAAGCCATCAATAATTCACTTGTGTATAAAGTATAAGATATTTATTTAGTTCCCATATTTTTTCTAACAGCAGCTAGAATCCTACATATTCAATGCAGGTTTACATATAAATGTAAATCTTAACAATTTTCAAAGCCTTGTTCATGCCAGTTTTAGATGTCCCCATCATCTTATATTATATGCATCTATATAATAGGATCTGTTTCTGGACATTCTATTCTGTTCCATTGATTGGTCTTCCTAACCCAATTCTTACAAACACTTCATTTCTGTGATTTTGTAATATTCTCAAATATGTTGTAGGGCAAAGGCCCTCATTAATATTTAAATCCCTTCTTATTATGGTTGGTAGAATTAGGATCTACATAAGTTAAAATAAGCATTTTGCAATAAAGACACTTCAAATATGTCTGACATAAGGCCAATGTAGGGAAATCCTACATTTAAGTTTTAGAAGCATCCATAATAATGGCAACAAGAACGATAAAGAAAATGAGTATAAGGACTAGGCATCAGGAGACTGTCTGATTCTCCTCATTGCTTTGTTATATTGCAAATGTAACTAGCCTTCCTCAGCCTCTCATCCATCACCCCATAGGGAGAATGATATCTTTACCCTGTTAAAATTCCAGCTTCTGTCATTCTAATACTGTAATTCCACCTGTGACTGGGTTGATCATGGTCTGGCACAGAAAAGATGCCCCTGAATGAGTCTGTGGTAATGAATTGCTGGTCTCCACCAACCTCATCACACTCTCATGCTTATGGGTCTTACCACGTTCTTTTGTACTGGAGGTACTCATCCCTCCCAACTCTTCTTCATTATTCAACTTTGGTATTCAAATCAGTTTCATCTTTATTATAGGAACTGCTTTTAACATAATATAGATTTTATTTAATAATGACCTAGCTGGAAATATAGTTTTATTTTATTTTGACTCAGGTATAAAATTGTTTTGTTTAGTCAAGACAAAGTAATGGTATAGACTTCAAGGAAGGCAACCGAAAAGACTAACAGTGAAATAAACATAAATCTAAGCATCTAATTTCTATACTCACCCAAAAGAATGATCCACTTTTTCATACATTCCAAATACTCTGAATACCTATTTTCATGTGTAACTACAAAAAAGCAGGAAAATCTTATCACTGTCAACAATTTGTCCTAATGAATCTTGTGACAAACTTGACTTAATACAAAAAATGTCATCATGCATATCAGTGACAATTTTGCTTTTCCCTCCCTGAAAATAATCAACTAAAATTCATCATTGATGAAGAAAACAGAATGTACAAGTTCATGCTCTTCACTTAATATTGGAATTTTTTTCAAACTCTTGGAAGTTCTGAGGGAAATTTGTAGTAGACCAATCTCTAGTCTTTTGTTCTGAATCTGCAAAGGACAGAATCCTTCTTTTGGCATAGTTTTGCTTTGTGGGTTTATAGTGGTAACAGTGAAAAATTCCTCAGTCTCTAACTTGAGGCCCAAAGACTTCAGACTCCCACAGACTTCGAGTTGCTATGCTGCTGACATACTAGGGAAGCACTTTTGTAAGATAATTTCTATAGATATTTCTATCTTAATAAGTTTGTTTTTCAAAATACTAAAACTCAGCAAAAACAAAATAGAGCAAGAATACAGTACATATAGTTTGTTTTCATAGTAAGGGATCCTAAAAAGAAACTACAAACAGAGCCTATATATGAATTAATTGTACCATTTAAAAATGTCCTCTTCTTACTGCTAAATGAACAGCAAATATATCTGCGTTGCTAAACTATGGATAGAAGAGAGAAAAAAGGCATTAAGACTTGGTCTGGGGTATAGGAAGTCACCATGAAGCGTTGGAGTGCTTCAAAAAAAGATCAATGTATTATGTGTTTGATTTAATAGAAGTGAAGGAGCAACAGTTCTGCATGGACACAGCAACGACTGTTTGTGCTATAATATTCAGCAGCATCAAAAGGCTACTATAAAGATATCAAACAGTACTACTACACATTAACCACCAGCCTGCATATTCAATCTGCTGAGTGGTGGGAATTAGCTGCACTTTTCCTATTAATAGTAAAGTGAAACTAGTCCCTTTAAATAGCCTGAGATGCTATGTACTTAGTTCTTTTAGTTTCTTTTGTAATGTTTGTAAATAATAACAAGCTTAGTAAACATCACCTAGTAGACACAGAGTATCTTCAACCTATATTTTTCAGTGGTACAAATTTTACTTGAATGCTATTTTATGTAATCAATCATAGGGTGATTTCCTAGTCTGCTAATTCAAATAATGCTTTGGGCTTGAAATCTATAGTAATAGCAACCATTTATTAGGCACCATCCAGTAGGTCAGATTTATGAGTTGTAGACGTTGTTATCTCCATTTTACGGTGAAATGACCGAGGCCTAGAAAGTTTACTCTGGTGGACAGTTATGCATCTCCCAGTTCACAGATAGTCTTCAGCTGCCCAAGGTTATACCCCAACCCTCAGTGGCCCATATCCAACCACTGATGGATGCTGGGGCAAGAGTCATTTGGACATTGTAGCTTGACTTCTCCTTTGAAGCACTCCTGCCTCCTTCCTCCTCTTTTCCACAAATGTTGGTCCCAAGGTCACCCCTTCATAAATAACCTGAACATTAGATTCCATCTCAGAGACTGCTTTCTGAGCAACCCATCCTGCAGACAGTTACTTATTGTTCAAGGTTATCAGCTAGTAGGTAAGCAAGTCATGATTCAAACCCAAGTATGTACAGCCCCAAGCCTAATCACCTTAGAATAATTCACAGATCATTTCTTTGATACTGCAAGGTAGATTCAAAACCCTATCAGTTCATAAGGCATTTCAATCAATGACTAAATTTTCACTGGATTTAGCCACACTCAAATTATCGCACAACCGCTTAATTATAGGCATGTGGCAATTTCAGTTCTAATTAAATTATTGTCTTCCCACAGCCTCATTTCTAATTAGCCTTTTCATTTCCTTGAAGCTTTATTTTAGCTTACAAGCAGCTAAATTATATGGTTGTTCTAATTGTGTACACAAATTTGGTGTGGTTTAAAAGGATGGCCTAGAAATGTGCTTTTAAATACGTCCAATCCACATTATAGACATTATATTTGATCATTTGTACCTGTTCAGATTAACTTCAAAAATTTCTGGCACACTTGAACTACTGGATTTCTATTATCTGTAGCCTGCTAGCACTCAAAATAAGGTTTTAAATATAAAAGCAATTGCTAAGCTTTCAGCAGGATAACAATAGATCCATTTGCTTGTGGAATTAGCATCATACCTCAGCATTACCAATACGTCTGTGTAGGTTAGCAAAAACATATCTTGATTGCACCAAATGCTCCACATCTCAAAATAACTGTTCTTTTGCATGCCTCATGACTAATGAACATACACCCCTTTCCAAAGAGCAATTGTTTCTGGAGGAAATAAACTGTCATTAGCAATGTGTGTTGATTGCTAAGATCCCTTATTCAATAGAAAACATGGATGGTTTTTTATTTTTCATTTGTGCCTGGTAGGAAATAACCCCAGAATCTATTTCCCAGATAGCATTCTTGGGGAATACAGCAGAATCTACATGGCTAAGTGCCCTGTGATCTGGGAAGTATTTCACCAGAGCTACCGCTGCTGCGTTTACAGGGAAGGGCGGGGAAATTCTTTCAAATTAATTCTTTGGGCTGTTCTGAACCCAGACCTCAAGCCCACCTTCAGATGTGCACCTCTGTCCTGGACACCAGAAGGGCTGTTTGAGTTTGGACTGAGCTGTCAGCCTCTCCCCCTGGTGTCATCTCTTTCTCTTTTTCTTTTCCTTTCTTTCTTTCGTTTTTTCCCTCCTTTCAAAGCCCCATTGTTGCAGAAGCTCAGCAATGGGTAGGGACTGGAGAGAGTCTTTGAAAGGAGACCTGGCTCTAGTTTGCCACGGGGCTGAGCAGCACTAAGCAAAACCCACCTCACATCTGTCTAAATCACACTGAAACGAATGAACTTTTAAACAAATGAGCTGCGTGTTTTTCTCTAATGCTTATTACTAGCTGTGCAGCAATGCTGCACCGATTTCAAAGGCTTTTCAATTCCTGCACAGAACTGAGAGGCTGCAGCCACAGTTCTTTGAAGAGAAAACACCACTGTTGGGACAGGCAGCCAGACTGGGTCTGGCTCAAAGACCTCCAAAAGTGACAGGGAACAGCAGAGGGGATGGTTCTGGCTACAAGCAGCTCAAGAAATTAATATAAAAGAGGCTTTTCTCTGTCCCTACCGCAAATATTTTCTCTTGCAAGAGGAATCCTTGAAACTTGTCATACGTATGAATTCTCTTTCAACTCTGAGAGGCTAACTTTCATACCTGCCTTTTGGCATCTCTCTAGATTTTAGACATTTTAATAACAACCTCTGATTTTTTTAAAAAAGCTTTTTTTTTTCTGTAGCTAAGCCTGCTTTTACTGATTTGACATTGTTAAGCATTTCTAAGAGGACTCGTAATATACATTTTTGTTATTTTTTTCATTCTCCAAAAAGGTTTTCTAAAACAGTCATGTATAAAATGAAAATACTTGTCAAGCTAGAGACACATAGAGACACACACTAAATCAACAATTTTAGAGTTTTGCAAATGAAAGGAATCTATGATACAAGTTTCAATCACCAGTATTTTTGTGAGTGCTTTGGTATGTCAATTGCTAATCATTCTAACCTCTTCAACCACAGAACTTCTTCATTAGGCCAGTTCAAATTACCCTCTGTACCTACAGGTGATGAAGCTATATTTCTTCAAGAATATCTTGTAATTTGGGCTTTTCATTCATTTATTCTGACCTTTTTCACCCAGATTGGTGAGATATAATAATGAAATTTAGGGTTCTTCAGAAATTCTGAGCAAACAGGATAAAGCTCCCAAGAAAAGTAGAGGAAAACTTGATGTTAAATATTTTTAAAGCTGCGGCTCTTGTCGTAGTGTCTTGTGAAAGTCATTGGAACCCAAACCATCGCTTCATAGAGTAGGAAATATTCAGAAAGATTCCGTATCCATGGAGGAATTCAGCATAGAGTTACCAAATGAATCAGAGTTTTTGGAATCAGATACACTTGTATTTATTGCCAGCTCTGTCACTTTAGAAGATGGAAATCTTGGTCAACAATCTTTACCATCTCTGAGTCTTGTGTTTCTCATCTGTAATGTAGGATAATTATGAGAAAATATGAAAATATGAAAATGATTCACTAGATGGTCTGCAATCAGTAAACGTTAGCACCAGTCCTCCCTTTTAACTACACACTATTTAAATTAGAGTTTAAATACATTCCATTTAAATCCTCAAAATTACTTTGTGACACACACTTTATAAATGGCAGCTATTCAACTTCAGCTTGTTGTAATTAATGTTACCTTATCACACTAACCAGTTTTTTTAATTTTTAAAATCAATTCTGTTGAGTTATAATTTGCATAAATTACATTGTACTCATTTTAAATGTACATTTCTATGAGTTTTGATGAGTTTATACACCAAGATATAAAATATTTCCAGTATTTGCCCCCAATTCCTTCATGGCACTTCCCAGTCAACCCTCCTCCTCTCCCCAACCCCAGAGATTATCTGTTTCTTTCTCTAAACATTGGTTTTGTCTGTTCTAGAATTTGATATAATTGGATTATTCACTCAGCATAATGTTTTTGAAATTCATCCATGTTGTGTGTATCAGAGGGTTTAATTGCGGAGTAGTATCCCACTGTATGACTCTATCATAATTTGTTTATACCTTCACCTGTTGATGGATATTTGGATAGATTCCTGTTTGGGCTTTTATGGGTAAAACTGCTCTGAAGAGTTTTAAAACAAATTTTTGGGGACATATATTTTCATATCTCTTGGGTAAATATGTAGGAGTGGAAAAACTAGGTCACGTGGTAAGTGTATATTTAACTTTACAAGGAACTGCTAAATGATTTTCCAGACCGAATGTACCATTTTTATTTTTACCAACTGTTCTGGTTTGCTAATGCTGCAGAATGCAAAACACCAGAGATGGATAGGCTTTTATAAAACAGGGGTTTATTTCGCTACACAGTTACAGTCTTAAGGCCACAAAGGTCCAAGGTAACACCTCAGCAATCGGGTACCTTCACCGGAGGATGGCCAATGGCATCCGGAAAACCTCTGCTAGCTAGGAAGGCAGCTGGCGTCTGCTCCAAAGCTCTGGCCTCAAAATGGCTTTCTCCCAGGACGTTCCTCTCTAGCAAGCTTGCTCCTCTTCAAAACATCACTCACAGCTGCACTCCGTTCCCTCTCTTTGAGTCAGCTCATTTATATAGCTCCACTGATCAAGGCCCACCCTGAATGGGCGGGGCCACAGCTCCATGGGAACATCTCATCAAAATCATCACCCACAGCTGGGTGGGGCATATTCCAAGCAAATCTAACCAGCATCAAAACGTCTGCCCCACAAAACTACAAAGGCAGTGGCATTTGGAGGACACAATACAGTCAAAACGGCACACCAACATTGTATGAGAGTTCCAGTTGCTTTATGTCCTTACCAATGTATGTTATGGTCAGTGTTTGGTTTTTTGGTTTTCTTTTTGGCCGTTCTAGTGTGTGTCTAGTGGTATCTTGTAATTTTAATTTGTGTTCCCTGCAATGATGTTGCACATGTTTTTCATATGTTCATTAGCCTTTTCTATTTCTTATTTAGTGAAATATCTGTTCAAATCTTTCTGTCCATTTTCCAAAGTGGGTTTTTCATCTTACTTGTTGTATTGTAAAAGTTCTTCATGTATTTAGATACAAATCCTTTGTCAGATAAACTCATTGCAAATATTTTATCTCAGTTTTTGGCTTATGTTCTCATTTTCATAATGCCATCTTGTGTAGAGTAGAAGGTTTTGCATTTATTAAAGTAAAATTTACTATATTTTTCTTTTATGATTAATAATTTATATATCCTTTCTATGGTTAACTTTGCCTACTCCAAGGTCATGAAGATTTTCTCCTATGTTATCTTCTGGAAAATTTATAGTTTTCACTTTTGTCTGTGATCCATTTTAAGTGTTGTGTAATATGTATGAGGTCGTTTTATTTCCTTATGGATATCTCCTTATTTAACTGCTTCTTAAAAAGATTTTTCTTTCTCCATTAAGTTATCTTAGCACCTTTGTAGAAAATCAGTTGACCATATAAGTATGGGTCTATTTCTGAGCACACTATTCTGTTACATTGATCCTTAAGAAATTAACACACTCACTTTATCATTGTAGTTTTATAGTAACTCTTGAAATCACGTACAGGAAGTCCCCCAACTAAATTCTTTTTATTTAAATAATTTTGACTATTTTTCCTTGCATTTCCAGATAAATTTTAGAATTGGTTTATCGTTTGCTGCAGTAAAGCTTGCTGGGTTTTAAATTGGAGTTGTTTTGAGTTATAGATCAGTTTGAGAGCAATGAACATCTTTACAATAATACCAACAATAAGCAACATGGTTTAACTCTCCATTTATTTATGTGTTATTTAATTTCTCTCAGCAACTTGAATATATTTTGGTAAATGTCTTCCTAAATATATCATGTTTTTTATACTTTTGTAAATGGTATTTAAAATTATTTTCCATTTGTTTGTTGTTAGTATATAGAAATAAAATTGCAGACTGGCAGTTTGATGTGCCGAGCCCTCTATCATGGGACTTGCTCTTGGGAAGACTGTTACTGCAAAGGAGAGGCTAGGCCTCCCTATAATTGTGCCTGAGTCTCCTCCTGAATGCCTCTTTGTTGCTCAGATGTGGCCCTCTCTCTCTGGCTAAGCCAACTTGGCAGGTGAAATCACTGCCCTCCCTGCTACATGGGATCTGACACCCAGGGGTGTAAATCTCCCTGGCAACGTGGACTGTGACTCCCTGGGAGGAATCTAGACCCAGCATTATGGGATGGAGAACATCTTCTTGACCAAAAGGGGGATGTGAAATGAAATGGAATAAGTTTCAGTGCCTGAGAGATTCCAAAAGGAGCTGAGAGGGCACTCTGGAGGGCACTCTGATGCACAATGTAGATAACCCTTTTTAGTTTTAATGAATTGAAACAGCTAGCAGTAAATACCTGAAACTATCAAATTACAACCCAGAACCCTTGAGTCTTGAAGATGATTGTATAACAATGTAGCTTATGAGGGGTGACAATGTGATTGGAAAAGCCATGTGGATCACACTCCCATTTGTCCAGTGTATGGATAGATAAGTAGAAAAATGGAGGCAAAACAAAAAAACAAAACAAAAAAAAAACTAAAGGAAGAATGGGGGGCAATTTAGGTGTTCTGTTTTTACTTTTGTCTTTATTATTCTTGCTTTCACTTTTTCTGGTACAAGGAAAATGTTAAAAATAGATTGGGGTGATGTATGAACAACTATATGATGGTAATGTGATCAATGGATTATATAGTTTGGATGATTGTATGGTATGAGAATAAATCTTCATTAAAAAATTTTAAAAATTGACATTTTCTATCTATTTGGTATTATGTGACCTTACTAAATAATTTATTAGTTCTAATAGTTTTTTGCTGATTCTTCAGGTTTCTCTTCTAAATGATCATGCACTCTTTGAATAAAAGCAGTTTTACTTCTTTACTTCTTCTATATTCCAATCTATAAGCCTTCCCTTCCCCTCTCTTTCCTTCTTCCCTTCTTTCCTCCCTCCCTCCCTCCCTTCCCCCCTCCTCCCCCCCTCCCTTTTTCTTGTTACTGCACTGATTAGGTCCCACAATTCAATGTTGAATAGAAGTAGTGAGAGAGGACATCCTTGTCTGGTTTTTGATCTTAGGGAAGAAATCTTACTTTCACTAACTACGCCCTTTGTGAAACTGGAAGTGTTTCCTTCTAGTCTTGTTTGTTAACAGTTTTTAACAAACAATAATGAATAGGTATTGGATTTTGACAAATTCTTTTTCTCCATCTATTAAAATAATCATGTGATTTCTCTTTTCTATTCTCATTGGGAAAAGCAGATAGATTTTTGAGTGCAAAGCCAACTTTTCATTCCTGGGATTAACGCACTTGGCCATGATGCATTTTTCTTATATACATTGTTAGAGTCATTTGATTAGACGTTGTTAAAGATTTTTTTTGGTCTATATTCATGATGGATATTGTTCTGCAGTATTTCATTGTATTTTTTTTTTTTATGGTATTGTATCGGAGTAATCCTGACCTCATAGATTGAATTGTGAAATATTCTCTCCTCTATTTTCCAAAAGAGAATATGTGGGATTGGTATTAATTCCTCCTTTAAACATTTAATAGAATTCTAATTTGGGCCCAGAGTATACTTTGTGCATTTTTTAAACTAAGAATTTAATTTCTCTAATATTTTTATGGTTATGAAACTTTTCTGTTCCTTCAAGAATCCATAGTAATAATTTCTGTCTTTTCAAAGTATTTGTCTGTTTCATATAAGTTGTAGCTATTATTGGTATAGAATATTTATTTTTTTCTTAATCCTATTAAAAATTGATAGTTATAATAAAATTTTCAAAGAACTAATTTTTGGTTTCATTTATTTTTCCTATTGTTTGTCCAGTTTCTATTTTAATGATCTGCCCTTATCTTTATTAATTCCTTTCTTCCACTTTTTCTGGCTTTAATTTGCTCTTCTTCTAGCTTATTCATGAAAATGCTTAGGACATTGATTTTATCCCTCTTTTCTCCCTAAGATAAGTATACAAAGCTGCCAGTCATCTCACCACTGCTTAATCAGCCTCCCACAGATTTTGATATGGTGAGTTGTAATTATGATTTGAATCAAAATACTTTTCTAATTTCCATTATGATTTCTTCTTTGAAAGATTTACAATTGTACAGTTCAATTTTCAAATATTTAGGGATTTTACATATATATATATATTAATAATTTCTAATTCAATTTGCTGCAGTTTTAGAATGTATTTTGTATTATTTAAATTCTTTTACCTCTCTTGAGACTTATTTTATAACCTAGCATATGGTCAATCTTTTTGAATGCTCCATGCGCACTTGAAAATATGTATTTTGCTTGCAGTTCTCTAAATTTCAAGTAGATAATGTGGGTTGATAGTGTTTTTCAAGTCTATATCTACTGTTTTTTGTTTGTTTGTTGATTGGTTGGTTGGTTTACTTTTTCAATCAATTACTGAGAATTGAAATTTTCAACTATAAATAAGATTTGTCCATTTCTTCTTTTATTTATGCAAAATTTTGTAAACATATTTTGAAGCTCTGTTGTTAGGTCATTATGCATTATGGATTTTTATGTCTTTCTTGAGTGAATTTATCCTTTTATCATTAGGAAATATTATTTAACTCTGATAGCACTCATTGTCCTGAATTCAACTTTAATAGATACTAATATAGCCATTCCATCTCTCTCATTTTTAAAGTTTTGTAATTTCTTCATCTTTTTGATTTTAACCTATTTTTATCATTATATTTAAATTGCTTTTCTTATGGTAGCATAGAGTTGAATATTGCTTTTTTATCCAATCTGATATTTTCTACGATTCAGTTTAATTTTTAGCAGTTGATATTTAATTTAATCATCATATAATTAGGTTTAAATAACCATTTTGCTACTTGTTTTCTATTTGACTGAACTATTTATTCTCTTTTCCATTTCCTCCTGC
Source organism: Choloepus didactylus (assembly GCF_015220235.1). Lineage (NCBI taxonomy): Eukaryota > Metazoa > Chordata > Mammalia > Pilosa > Megalonychidae > Choloepus > Choloepus didactylus. Next base: position 32,441,098 of record NC_051320.1, on the reverse strand, counting down.
CTTTTATTGAATTGAGTATTTTTGAGTATTCCATTTTATCTCTTCTATTGGCTTATTAGACTTCTTTCCTTTGTGGGTTTAGTGGTTGCACTAAGGATTGCAATATGCATGCTTAGCTTATCACATTCTGCTTAAAAATGGAATTGTCACTTCATATATTATGTAAACAACTTGTAATAGCATACTTCTCACCTTTTTCCTTTGTGCTTTTGTTGTCATGTATTTTTACATCATATATATCTTATAAATCTCATGCAACATCATGCTTTAAATAGTAAATTACCTTTTGATTTAGTTTCCTAGGCTGCTTGAGTAAATAACATAAAATTCATTGACTTAAACAATAGGAATTTATTGCTCATGGTTTTGAGGCTGGGAAAATGTCCAAATCAAGGCATCATCAAGGTGACGATTTCTTCCTGAAGTCTAGCTGTCCACAATCCTTGGCTCCTCTCTCACGTGGCAAGACACGTGACAGAGTCTGCTTCTCTTCCAGGTTTCCCTGATTTCAGCTTCTTGCTTCTGTGGCTTTTCTCTCTCTTTGTCTGCATTTCATTTTCTTATAAAAGACTCCAGTAATAGGATTAAGACCCATCCTGACTGGGGTGGGCCACACCTTAACTGAAGTAGCCTCATCAAAAGGTCCTACTTACAATGGGTTCACACCCACAAGAATGGATTAGCTTTAAAAACATGTTTTTCTGGGGTACATACATCTTCAAACCAACGTGCCTTTTATTAAATTATGTAAATTAGAACAATGAATTTTTATATTGACACACATATTCATTATTTACAGTGTTCCTCACTCCATTGCATACTCTAAATTTTCATCTGGTATAATTTTCTATCAGAATGAAGAATTTCTTTAACATTTCTAATTGCTCAGTACTACTGGTGACAAAATCTCTCAGCTTTTATCTTCTTGAAAATATCTATTTTTATCTTAATTTTAAGGAATGTTTTTTCTGGATGTAATTTTTTAGATTGTTGGTTTATTTTCTATCAGATGCTATTCCATTTTCTCCTGGTTTGCTTTTTTTCTACTCAGTGGTCAGTGATCATTTACATGTTTGCTCCCCTTTAGCTGATGCATGCTTTTCTCTGGCTGCTTTTAAGATATTCTCTTGTATTTTCAGCAATTTGATTGTGATTCATCTTGATGTAGTTTTCTTTGTCTTTATGCTTTTGTGGGTTCACTGAGTTTCTTGGATCTGTAGGTGTATAGTTTTCAAAAAATATGGGAAATTGTGGGCCATTATTTGATAATTACTTTTTTTACCCCTGCCCTTCCATCTCTTTGTTCCTTCGTAGACTCAAATTACACTTACATTAAAACACTCGCTATTATTCCACAGGTTACTGAGGCTCTTCTCATAATTTTTATACTTGTTTTCTTTTAGTGCATACATTTTGTTTGTTTCCATTGTTATGTCTTAAAGTTTAGTGATTTTTGTTTCTTCTGCAGTTTTCTTTTTTTGTTCAGCTCATCCAGTGACTTTTTCAGATTCTGTGATTTTTCAGCTATAAGTTCCATTCAGTTACTTCTTTAGATCTTCCATTTGTCTCCCTATTATATTTAGGTTTTCTTTAAATCAAACATATTTATAGTTGTTATTTTAATGTCTTACTACTTCCAGTCATCTAAGCCTCTCTGAACTCCAATTTCATTCTCTTCAATTCAACAAGACCTCTGTGCTCTACTTTTGTTTCTTTCCCTGCCACATAGTCTGAAAAATGAATCTAGACCAAAAGCCAGGGCAGTCAGCTGGTTCACCTTGTTTGTTTCCCATTTCTTGGGATTAGAGTCCTTCACTTCCTGTTTTCCAGTGTGTGAAAAAAATTTTCTAGATATTTTGGCCGTTTTCTATCTTTTATTAGACGCCAAGTCTAGTTTCAATTGCTCTTTCCTGGCTTGAAACAGAATCTAAATTGTTCTTAACTTCATTAATATACAGATTTCCAAAATGAATACATGTAAAAATGTAAAATAAATCATTAGATATTTTACTAATCAAATGAAAATAAAATTGAATTCCATCAAGGCCTGATGTTTTACAGATGAAGGTGTATTTGTCTTTGAATTCAAATAAAGATTAACCTCTCACAATCTTTACTTAATTGCAAGAAACTGTTTCATATTGTCTTTTAATCATATTAAGTCATATAGATATTAATGAAAATAATCTTTTATGAATTTGATTATCTTTACTCAAAATCCTTCTGTCATCTAAATATAAAGAATTTACCCTCAGTTATTTATAGCAAGTTATTGATAATACTATTTTCATGTTATTATATTTATAATACTTTTAGTATTGACACCTGACACAGAATAATATTCAAAGAGTATTTAGAAGGTGCAGCAACAGATTCAGGGAGATACACAATTCAGTAGCATCCAAAAACATGTTTTTAACAACAGAAGGGTCAAACGCAAGTTACTTTGAGAATGACCATTGAAGAAAGGAATCATGCTCTTTGTCAGGGGATTGGATGCAGTATATTTTGACAGAAATTAAACCATATAACCAAATCTGAGCTGACAAAAAGTCATTTTTTGAAGGGCAAGATTTCTATATTCACTTGCTCACCAGATTTCAGTTTTATATTTCTGGTTTTTCTCCTCTTGATCGTACTTTTATGTTTTTTTGTATGGTGATACTTTGTCTATCAAATTCGCTATATTCTTGAAGAAATGTCTGTAACAAGTTAAATGATCAAAAATAGATGCCACCATCAAATGAGCTACTCTTCAGTTATGTCGAATAAAGATATCGAACTTCAGTTTTCAAGAATGACTTGAAGGTAACTCCTGAAAAATTAAGACCCCAAATTTAAGTGTTATGCTAGATGAGCTATCACTTCCCTATAATGATTTCCTTCTAAAATTAGGTTTTTCCTGACTATAATTCTTTGTTTCATTGGATAACTGGAATGTTTAAAAGTACACATTCATAAACTCTTTTTTCAGATTATTCAAACAGTTCCACACACAAAAAACTAGAAGAAACCAATATATTGTCTTTGAGGTTATTTTAGCTATTGCTTACTAGTTTCAAATTACTAATCCCTCAAAAAAAGGCATTTTATATACTTTAAATTTCACTGGCAGGACCAAGGATTTTAAAAAATGTGAGCTAGGACTCATAAATTTATTAAGGAAATAATGACTTCCTATGGTACTGACATAATTTTTCAAGGTTTTTGTTCAATAAACATGTAAAATTGCCATCTATTACCCATACACTGTGCAAGATGCCTGGAATACAGGATGAAAGAAGCATAGCCCTTGCCTTTAAAGAGTGTATCGTTCAGTAGGGGAGATAGATAGATAAAGGAATATTAAAAATACATGTACTACTGGGAAGACTGGAAATACGTGGACTATTCAGATACAGCCAAGCAAAAGGAGTTATTAATCCTTTCTGAGGAAGCACAGAAAAGAGGTGCCACCTGGGCAAAATTTGCAAAAATGCTTATCAATTCATCCTTAAAAAAAAACGAGGAAAAGACAATTGAGGTTTTACCCAGTAGCTTGTGGAAAGTATACAGGAGTGAAACAGCAAAATATTTCAGACAAATCAGACAGTTCTATATTGCCATGGGTATAGCACATAATTTCAGATTTTAACTCAATTATTTTTCTATACTTGCTTTCTAATACGATAACTCATCTCCAGGGTGTTGACACAGCAGCATTAAACTTCCCAAACATGCAACCCTCAGGAGAGCAAAAGAATACCAACAGAGAACAAAAAAGACAAATTTGACTTTTTAAGTCAAGGCAAAAATGATAATTTAGAAATCAAGACTTTTTGAATGAGAATAATTTATTGAGCTCCTGTGGGCTAAGAGACCTGACTGGTTCAGATCATAGATGCTGCAGAGGTACCATGTGTAAGGAAGACGATGTGATGAAGTAAGGGCAGACTTCAGCCTTAAATGAGATGAGTTTCAACAGATGAGTGGTAGGGATGCATAAGAGGAGATAAGATTAAGCCAAGAAATTTTAGAACCCCTGAGGAGGAGCTCAACTCTATGGGCCAAGTCCTGTAGTCTCTGGGATAACAGAAGCCCAAGGAGGAAACATAGCAAAGTTTGCAGAAGCATCCCAAAGCAGACTAACATCTTGGTATATAACCTGAGAAGCTATACACCTTGAAGAGAAGTTGTTTCCACCATGGACTCTAAGCTACAGAATCTGACATGGAAAAATGACTGAGGGTACAAGGGTCATATCTAGATGGCTGGGATCTCAGGCCATCTTACCAAGCTCAACAGCAAATGTGATGCAGGTAGCAGGAGTCCAAACAAGCAGAGCCTTCCATATGTCAAGTTAGGAGGTTTGGATATTAACTTACTGGTAATGAGACACCAATTAAAGTCTGAAGCAGCAAGTTATGCATTAAGATTTACATTTCAAACAGATAATTCTGGGAACTGTGTAAAGGGAGGATTGAGGGGAAAACCTGAAGGGAAGACCAGGTACGAGACCATTGCAATATGACAGGAAGTGATGATGAGCTCATAAACTAACCAAATAATATGGGTAAGAAAAGGTAAACAATTCAAGAGAGATTTAGGAGATAAGTCAAAAGCAGTTGATGGTTGATGTTTTACGTCTGTTTAGAGAGTGACCCATTGTGGAATTTGGTTTGGATCGATTTTACCATCGAGATAATAATATAATTATTTAGCATTTATTGAGAACTTGGTGTCTGATAAGCACTTTACATGTATTTTCTCATTTAATCTTCATGGCAACTCTTTTAATATATTTAAATGAATTTCAGTAGAATGCTGACCTCTTCAGGGAAAACAACACTATATAGAATAAATGTTTTTACTTTAATAACAGGCTTGTAAGATATTACTAGATATTATTTGGATTAACATCAAATAGAGCACCAGAAGAATTTATATAGAACATAAATATTATTATTAGCATGTTATAATACATATTACATATATTATATGTTATAAAATAATAGATAATACTAATAAAAAATTAAAAAACTTGCAGTTGATAAATGCATCACCTGTATGTAGTGATGGTTTAGGCAAGTATCAAAGGAATGATAGAAATGAGGCTAAACTGTTAAGCACCTTTCTTGAGATTCAGAGTAAACTCAGATTGTATAACTGAAAATATCACTGCCGTCAACATACTTTCATAAAATTCAAGTGATTATCAAATATCTACTTTTGTCTTGTTTCTCAATCAGAAAACCAAAAATAATTAAATGTCTTTTTACATTTCTGGTGATGATGGATGATAAAAATCACAAATCATATAGACTATACATATCCAAAAACATACACCTAACTGACTTCTTTATCTGTTATGCAATGATGATGACTTCAATTTGTAGATCAACAGTTGTTTTTTTTTCCCCTTATACTAAGGAGAGAAAAGCCAAATACAAAAGTCTGTATTAAATTTAGGGCAAAACCTGAGGGGTAAAATATGCTAAATGATTTTGTAGCAATTATAAGGGAACTCATTTCACCTACAGACCTTTACCAAACACCTACTTTATTCTGAGCCTCATGTTAGGCACTGAGGATTTCTCCTCTCAAAATGCATACATGGTGGTAGACAGATAAATATTTTCAGTGAAAACCAGGAGTATCCTGAGGGAAGAATGCCCGAGGTGCTATGGCAGGGGATCCTAAGCATAACACATAACTTCATGGTGAAGATCATGCCTCAGCTGGGTGTTTAAAGATGGAAAGTATAATAAAGGAAAAGAAAGATGGAAAGGATGTTTGGGGCAAAGCATATTACAAGGAACGGACACAGTAAGCCACCCAGTAAGAGGAATGATTCGTTTGGCATCCCTAAATAATGAAATGGGAGGCCCCAGAGCAGTTTGAGAACCAGGTCATAGAAGAGCTTCTGTGCTCTGCTAAGAAATTAAAACAATACTGTAGGAAATGAGAAGTGATTGAAGAGTTTGAAAGAGGGACTTCATGTTGGTAGTTTAGGTAAATTGGTGCAATTTATTTGCATGCTTTCATGTTGATCCGTTTAAGAAGGGCAAAAGCAGAAGAAAGGAAAGGACTCAGCTAGCTACTCTGACAGCCCAGCGAAGATATAATAGAGTCTGAACCAAGGTAGTGGTAACAGGTTTTGAAAAAAGGGCGTGGATTAGAAAAAAAAATATTTAGGGGGTATAATCTGCAAGACTTCTCCATTGATTGATTATGGAGAGTGGAAAAAAAGAAGACAAATTAAGGCTGATTTCTACATGTTTGGTGAAGTGATGGATTTAGAAGTCAACAGCCTTTAAATGTGATTGCATGAGATTAGGTGAAGAAATCACCAGTTCCTAAAGCCACCTGGGGAATATGAATCTTTAAAAAGTTGGACAAAGGAGTCAGAATGTTATGAAGAGATGAAGAGAACCAGACAAAGTTGTGGTTTCAGGAAACCAGAGTTTCATGATCATGATCAACGTTGTTCAACATGGCAGAAAAATGTTAGCGGATTGGTAATGAAGAGATTGTGTGACCTCTTGCCAGGGGTAGTGGGGATGGAACTTAATTGAAACAGATGGGGTAAGAAATAGGAAGAAGAGCTGTTAAATGTGGACTACTCTCTATCAGAAGCTTGACTGTGCATTTTATAGAGGTTGAACACAGGAGCACGAGTGTCAAGAAATCTGTGTTTGAATCTTGTTGTATCACATAAAAGCTGTATGACATTGGGCAATCAGAAACTTCTTAAGTCTCAGTTTCCCCAAATGTAAATTGAGGATACAAACATCTATTGCATGGAGTTACTGTTAGGATTAAAAGAGATGATGCATTAAAAGTGAATAGCACATCACTATAAACAAATCCCTTGGAGGATTTTTTGTTTTGTTTTGCTTTCAATTTAAGGTGTAATTTTTTACTATTCATTTCAAATAATCTATTCATTAACTTTTCTTTGTTTTTTCTTGTGGCCCAGATTAGAGGGTTGATTAATCATTTCCCTCAGTTCATGGCACAGTATCATTGTTGTTCCATTTTGTTTATATATTTGTCATTGGGATATTTATTCCCTTTTGCCCCCAATCCCCTTGCTGTTCTGCCACAAGGAAAACCATTTTATGCATGTTTAATATATATGTTTCTGTTAATATTCTAACAAAATGGTTTTCTATTGTTTTCTTTTCTCATATTTTAGTTGTCTAAATGGTTTCATGAAATGCATCCATTTCTTAACTTTTTCATGATACAATATGTATTTTAGGATCTCTCCATATTGTAGAATTCATTGTTTTAATCAACAATGTGTATCCAGGCTATTTTATGAACCCTTTCTCATAGTGATGGACACACAGATTGCCTCCAATCCTGCCACTACAAATGAAATTGTAACAAACACCCTTGTACATAATATGGTCCTGCATCACATTTATTTGGGATATGAATACCCTGGGGGGTGTTCCACTCTTCACAGAATATTGTAATGCTCATAGGGTATGGTAATCCTTAATTCACATGATGAGTTCCAGAATGCAGCCTGGGCTGGCTCCACCAGTCTAGACTACCATCAGCAGCACAAAAGGGTTCTGATTCTCCACACCTCCACCAACTCTTGGCATTACCCTTCTCTCCAGTATTTTCCAGTAATTGATGTAAAGTGGTATCTCCTTATTTCAATGGGCATTTCTTTCAATATCAATGATTTTGACATATATTTATAAGTTTTTAATTTTAATTTAAATTTTTTAAAAACCACTCACTAAATTATGGACCTAGAATGAAATGAAAAATTACTTAAAATTAATGGTAAATGAGGATAATCAAATATACTCCTCAAATCCACCCTAAGACTTGAATTAGAACTACTGGCTCTTTCATTGACCTTCACTTCACTTGCATATTTAAATCAGAGAATTTAAAGTGAAAAGTGACCTTAAAGGCTACATAAACCACATTCTGAATTTTTTAATTAATTTTATTTACAAAATCTCCATATCCCACCAAACATATACTCCCTCTTCCCCTATCCTCCTGTAACCTCTGTCTACTTTCTGTCTCTGCAAATTTGCTATTTCTAGACATCTCTTATGAGTGACATCATACAATATTTGTTCTTATATATCTTGCTTATTTCACTGAGCACAGAGTTTTCAGGGTTCTTCCATGTTGCAGCATGTCTCATATATTCATTCTTTCTTATGGCTGAATAATATTCCATTGTGTGTATGCACACATTTTGTTTACCCATTCATCTGTTGATGGACACTTGGGTTGTTTCCACTTGGCTATTGTGAATAATACTGCAATAAACATTAGTGTACAAGTATCTGTTTGAGACCTGTTTTCATTTTCTTTGGTTATATATCAAGAAATGGGATTACCAGTTCATATGGTAATTCTGTATTTAACTTTTTGAGGAACTACCATATTGCTTTCCACAGTGGCTTCACCATTTTACATCCCTGCACTCGAGTTCCAATTCCTAACAAGATTTCCAACACGTGTTATTTTTTGTTTTTTTAAAAAATGGCCATCCTGTTGGGTACGAAGTGGTATCTCATTGTGGTTATTATTTCCATTTCCCTAATGGCTAGTGATGTTGAGCATATTTTCAAATGCTTCTTGGCTATTTGTATGTCTTCTTTGGAGAAATATCTATTCAAATCCTTTCCTTATTTTTTAATTGAGTTGTTCATTTTTTTGTTGTTGACCAAGCTCTTAATTTTAAATATGAAGGCAGAAGGGTGGGCTTGTAGCAAAAATATGAATAAGCTTTTTTTTTAGGTAAAGTATCACTATTGACATAATTATTGTTTAGTGTTTTTCAAATTTTCCACTTCTGTCTGACCTACAATGTAACTTACTCCTCAGTAAGCACTGGTCTTTAATATATTCTAGCTGCCACCTCAAATCTTTCCCAAGTCGTTGGACAAGTCTCACCTCTCTTTCTTTATTCTTCTAAACAGGAATTTTAAAACAGACCTTATCAAGATTCCATTTCTGTCATCTTCTCATTTTGTTGACAAGTATGTGCTTTTGAAGTGAGTTTATTTGAAAGCTCTCTGATATCCGGTGGTCCTTTTGTTGGAGATGTAAATGTTCTATGAAAAAAATGCAAAAATAGTTACATACTTGCTTTATTTTTCTTTTTATTGTAGTAGACTGAATTTCAGTTTGGAGTGCAATTTACACCTTTCTAATTTATTGAAGCAAAACTCCCCAAGCAACAAGGAAATCTGGTTTCCCTGATTTCTTGCTACTCTTCTGTCCAGTTTGCTTTTTATTTATTTCTTCCCCATAGCCTAAACCATCACAATTACTTAATTTTATTGTCTAACTCAATTTTCCTTGAGTAGACTCCAAGCAGGAAAAACTCTCATTCTGAATATGGGACCCCTATATGCCTCTAATGGTTTTTTGTTTGCTTAATACAATATATGCTTGATTCCTGTTTAGCTCTTTTTATGCATTTATTCTTTACCAGCAATTGTTAGCAAGATATTCTCTATATATCGCCTGATGGCTAATTAGAAACAATAGTAGCATAATTAGAGCAGATTTTACTCTTACTCTAAGAAATGGAAGAATAGTCATTAATATTATAGGAAAAAAATCAACTCAAGAATTTATTGCCTCTAATCTCCCTCACCTTTTGGAGGGGTCTAGTTTAATTTCATATAGGTATTAAAACTGATCTTATATTGTTGATTGTGCTTCTTGTGCTACTGCTGTATATATTCCTTAGGTTTCCTATAAAGTATTACTTAAATTCTAGGTAGAATTACCAACTATAACCTTGTCACTATACAAATAGACATTTCTCAAACAGCTAATTCTCAAAGAATTGAAATATTTTATCAGTAATAGAAATAGGATTCTAAATCTATTTTTATTTTTTGCCACCACTTGATTGTGAGAGGGAATATTGAAGGCCAAGTACTCAATAAAGAACATAAATACTTCCTTTTCTTTGACTTTACCCATAACTGTAAAACTATAAAAAACAAAGTTGTAAGAAGTTTGTTATTTTTAGTTCATGTTTATTCAATAGACAAGAATACAATTGAATAAAATAATCTAAAATTCTATATAAAAATGTTCAAAACTCTGCCCATCTCAAAGAAAATGGATGTATACATAGAAAAACAAGATCTTTCTAGAAACTGGAGAGCTGGGGTAAGTTTGGATCTTAACAAAATGAATGAAAGTACTATTTGAGGCTTCAGGAAGTAGAAGTTGACTGCTTCCAATCCATAGCTTTATCTCGGATGAAACCTTTGCATTTTATCACACACTTCATTCTGCATGTTCACCGAAGGCACATAAATGAGAATGAAAACCAAAGGGACCCAAAGGAAGAGAAGTGCCAGATTTCCCAGCAGCATTCTTTGGATTATAACCTACCCATCTCATACCCATTTCTTAATATAATCTCTTAATGTACAAGAGAATTGCTTATTTTGTTGTTATTCTCTATGGTATTTGAATAGATATTGAATCTCTAAGTCCTTCTATTATTATCAGGGATCTGAAAGAATCATATTTTTTCCCCTATACTTAATAACAATTTAAGACAAACGAGAACATTTAGTGTCAAGTAGTCTTTGATCATCTAGATTTCATACATGTTTGCTTATGTTTTATTCCAGCGAAGGGGAATCTTCTGCCTTTCTATATTAATCGGGTTACAATGAAAATTATGGTGCTTGACTGATTTTTATGACTGCCTGTAGCCTTGGTCTTACCTGGCACTTGAAGATTTTTAAAAATCAGTTCTCAAATAAAAGTAAGGCAGCTCTCTGCTGGCAGAAAGTAACTCTTTGAACACTTAAAATCAAATACTTTTTTTTGGTGTTGTGTCAAAAAATTCTTCTACTGTGATGTATCCATCTTTGTATCCCTTGACTAGCTGAAAATCAGCACTACTATATTGATTTGTGGATAATGTTGTTAGAATGTTGCTGTCAATATTGAAACTCAGAAACTGGGTAGTCCCCAGAACTTTTTAATGGTGCTAGGAAGCCCTCTGGGTAAATGTCTGTGTTTCATCATTCAGACAATGTTGACAAGCTCATTGAAGCAGACATTTTTACTGTACTTAATATGGTTTTCTTCTTTGTGTCTCAGTGTGCATCTATAAGGCATGGTTTCAGGCTGAGTAGGTCTCTTTTGAGTGGCTAATTTCACTGCAATCCATAGCCCCTTCATTGTGTTGTTGGATTTCCTGGGTGAAAATGGAAGGGGCATGCTTTTACTCCTTTACCAATTGTTGCACTACAGCACATCAGAAACACTCTCTTGCCCCCAGTGAGGTTGAACTTGAGTGGCATGGCCATGATGGTGCATGTGGGATGAACTAAGATCTAGAAGAAGGATGAAAAGTTGTCCCTTCTTCCTCTGTGAGTAAGGAGAAAATAGGGTTTGATTATGAGTTTGATTATTAAGGTTTTCAAGTTTTGTAAGATGAAAGCTTCTGCTTATTCTTTCAATATCTTCCATATGCATTGATCAATATTTTTTTTCATGAACTTAGGATGACACAAACTTTTAAATCTATATTTTCTTGTTTTAGTCCAGCAAAGGGGAATCTTATGCTTTTCTATATTAATCTGGTTACAATGAAAATTATGGTGCTTGACTGATTTTTTGACTGCCTGTAGCCTTGGTCTTACCTGGTACTTGAAGAATTTTTAAAATCAGTTTTAAAAAATCATGTGCATTGGTCATTAATATTTTTTCATGAATTTAAGATGACACAAACTTTTAAATCTATATTTTCAGTTAATATAGCCAGTTTGACTTTGTATGTGGTTACAGCATAATTTGATTAGGTGCTCAAAAGCTGCTTCTGTTTCCTCTCTTAGAACAAAAGGTACATTTATTTTTTTCAAGTTGATTGGTGTAATTATTATTTCCTATTGAAATAGCACCAGCCTCCCTCCCCCACCTTTTTTATAACCTAGCAAAGCTCTTGAAAATATGTGATAGTTAAAACCCTTCTCACCTCAGTTCCACAATAGAATTCATCCCCAAATGCCCAAGGTATTCATTGTATGTAATGAATGTACTTTTGTCCTAAGCATCTAGAATGTTACTAGCCATGTGTCATTCTGGGGAGAACTGAAATTCATCACTCCAATAATTATCTGTAGGGCTCACTTCTCTTATAATGCTCCACTCTAGAAAGGCTGGAAATTGAGATAATTTCAAACATTTTTTTAATTAGCCTGATTTTTATTCAAATAAAAATTTATGTAGAAATACAATTTGGAAAATAGATTAAAGCAGAAGGTTGTCTAGAGAAAAGTAGCTTACTTCATTTCCCTTTCTCCCCTCCCACATAGAAACCTCATGGTGATCTTTAAAGAATATTCTATGGTACACAGTTACAAAACATTGCTATAGCCTTTGAAGCGGTATGGATGCCTTGAACACTGATAAATGGATATTGCATAGTGTTTTCCTCAAAGACTTCTACCATGGCCTCCTGGAATGAGGAGATAAGGAAACATATTATATATTCAAAGAACAACTTAACAGCAATATAAAATGGTAAATAGTTTACAAAAGATACATGGAATTCAGAAATATATAAAAAGAATTTCTACACAATGACCAAATGGGGTTATTCCAGGGATGCAAGGCTGATTCTGTATTTGAAATCAATCGATAAAATCCATATATCAATGGGTTAAAGAAGAATCATGTAATTATATCAACCAAGGCAGAGAAAGCATTTGACAAAATTCACACCCATTCATGATAAACACATTGAGAGAAATGAAATGGAGGGGACATTCCTTAACATGATTAAGAGCAACTATAGAAAACCTACAGCTTACGTATCTAATGGTGAAAAATCAAGTGGTTTGCTTCTAAGATTGCGAGCAAGGCAAGGATGTCTGCTCTCATCACTCATATTCAATGTAGTGGTAGAATTCTAGCCAGTGCAATAAGGCATGAAAAAGAAATAAAAGGCAAACAAATTGTAAAGGAAGGTATAAAACTTCTGTTTCCAGATGAAAAGATAATCTACATAGGAAATGCCAAGGGATCTAAGGGAAACCTCCTAGCACTAATGAATTTAGCAAGGTCACAGGATACAAGTTAAATATGCAAAATTAAATTTTATTTCTATATACTGACGGCACATATGTACCAAAATTTAAAATGCAATATCATTTACAATCATTAGCAAACAAACATTAGCTGTAAATCTAGCCAAACATCTATATGACCTCTATTCTGAAAACTACAAAACAGTGATTTAAAAAAAAACCCAAGAAGGTCTGAATAAATGGAGAAACATATTGTCTCATGTACTGGAAGATTTGACATAGGAAAACTGTCAATTCTCCCCAAACTGGTGTACAGTTTTAACACTACTCCTATCAAAATCCTATCAAGAGTTTTGTAGATATAGTTATGATTATTCTACAGTTTATGTGGAAGGGAAAAGGAACTAAAATAGCTAAAACAATTTTGAAAAAAAAAAGACTAAAATGGGAGGGAGTACTCTATCTGGTTTCAAGACTTAGTATATAGCCATACAGATCAATGAGACAAAATAAGGAACCCAGAAATAGATCCACACAAATAACTCAATGCTTTTTGACAAAGGTGCAAGAGCAATTCAATAAAGGAAAGATAATCTTTTCAATAAATGGTGCTGAATCAATTGGACATCCATAGGCAAAAGATGAAACTTGACCTAAGTCTCACACCTTATATAAAAATTAACTCAATATGAATCACGGAAGTGTAAAACACTAAAACTTTTAGAAAAAAATAGGATGCAATCTTTGGAAACTAGAGAAAAGCAGAGAGATCTTTGACTTGACACCAAAAGCATGATCTATAAAAGGAAAAAGTGTTAAATTGGACTTCATTAAAATAACTATTCCTCTGTGAAAGAAGACAAAAAGACAAGCTTCACACTGAGAGAAAATACTTGCAAACCTTAAAATAAAATATTTGCTACAGAGGATTAGACTCTAGAATGTAAAGAACTTTCAAAACTGAACATTAAAAAATCAGAAAGTCTGATTAGAAAATTGAGAAATATATTGAGTTCATGTATTGGAAGACATAGACAAAAGATAAGAAGAGACATTTCAGTGAGAAGGATATGTAGATGAAAAGTAATAAGCACATGAAAATATGTTCTACATCATAAACCATTGGGTAATGAAAATTAAAACCATAGGGATATAGCACTACATACCCATCAGAATGCCTAAAATAAAAAATTGTGACAGCACCAACTGATGGAAAGGATACAGAAAAATGGATCACTTATACATTACTGGTGGCAGTGTAAAATGATATAGCTTCTCTGTAAAAGAGTCTGTCAGTTTCCTAAAATCTGAACATGCAACTACTGTACGGCCCAACAACTGCACTCCCAAACATTTATCCTAGAGAAATAAATGTGTATGTTCATCACACAGAAACCTGTACACCAATGTTTACATGATTTTACTCAAAATAGCCAAAAAGTGAAAACAACCCAGATGTCCTTTCCCAGGTGATAGTTAAAGAAACTGGTATATCCAAACCCAGGAATACTACTCAGCAATACAAAGGAACAAACTATTGATATATGCCTAAATCTGTATAAATCCTCAGAGAATAATGAGTGAAAAAAGTCAATATGAAAATGTTATATACTGTATGATTCCAGAAATAGAAAAGAGATTAGTAGTTGCCAAGAATAAAGAAGGACTTGAAGGAGGGCAGGGGTTGGAGGGAGGTGGGTGTGGTTAGAAAAGAGCAATTCCGGGTATCCTTGCAAGATGGCAGTGTTCTGTATCTTGACTGTATCAATGTTAATATCCTAGTTGTGTTATTGCACTGTAGTTTTGCAAGATGTTGCCATTGGAGGAAACTGGGAAAAGGGTACATGGAATCTGTCTGTTTCCTTTCTTACAAATGCATGTGAATATAAAATTATCTGAAAACAAAAAGTGTAATTAAAAAATCAAATGGCAATTATTACCATTTTGATGAATGTGCATTGGTCTTATCAATATTTGAAACACAGTATGCAAGTTATCTTTACCAGATCTTAGACAATGAAAAATATAGAAAATAATTAAATGTTCGCATTTGCTTTCCTTCTTGAATCATCAGGATACTGACAGAATAGTTTTAATCAATGACTTTTAGTCCCTGGCCATACTTATTGTCATTTAGTATGGACAAATGCAAAAGTTAATGCTGCCTAATTAAAGTGTATACATGTGCTCTCCGCTGAAGAGTTTGATTCTCACCAATCATATTTAGTGATCAGGGAAAAATATAACCAATGTACTTCAACAACGTACAATTAGCTCATACAACATTTTCCTTTTGCCTTTTCAGGGAGAATGTTTGCAAAAAAATAACCGTGTACATATATTTTCACAAAATGTGTACCTGCCTATTCAATTAGTAAAATAAGTTTGAATATACAGTACATATATAGTATAAGCAGAAAAACAGTCATTCTTCTGAGTCCTTTAGTTTAGGAAGAATAAAAATGTCTGTGATTCCACAAGGCCAACATCTCAACCAGGTTATGGCATGTTAAACGTTAAAGCTTCATACTATATAACAACTGAATTTCATTTTAACAAATCCTGAAAACAGCAAACAATGCCATCATATTATGGGCTGGAATGTCCTCTAAAAAGAACCATATAAAGACTTTACCCATATTTTGAATTTATATCGAACCACTGTAGATTTATATTCCATGATTATATGCTTTGCTCCTTTGCATTTTCAAAGGCAGTGTTATTGCACAAAAGGAAACTTCTCTAAGAATGTTTGAAAGTTAATATTGTATTCAATGTTCAAACTTATCCTTTTGTCTCTGACCAGGGTACATGCCGAAGAAAATCAAAATAGGCAAGTGAATCCCTCAACAGGCAAAATTATTTGGCAAAGTTCATAATTTGTTCAGATCAGGTACACTCTACTGAAGACCACAAGACAATGGTAAAGCTCTTTACATTTTAGCATTACGGAAGCATTCTTCTTTATATTCATTGGATCACGGGAGTAATTATGTAATTATTAAGTATAATAGTGCTTCTTAAAAAAAAGAGATTGTTTCATAGGATTAAAAGACAGGCTGCCATACTTAACTATATTCCTTCCTTTTTTATTTTTCTCTATGAAGCAAGAATAATTGCTTTCTGTTTATTCTTTGGCTGTTCTATGAAACTTATTTTGAAGGCAGCCATACAAAATGCTGGCATGAAGAATAATAAGTACTTTGTAGACTAGGTGTTATTTAATTAAATATAAAGAGCTAATTTAAAATAATACTATTCTCACAATAATGAGACATCTCTGACTGAAGGCCACTAAAATGCTTTTAGCCCACGGCTCAGAATCTTGTGGTAGCAGAGAGTAGTCCCTTTACAAATTATCCTTCATCAAGGCTGATTTATCCTGGGAAATATATTCAGTATCATTATAACTTCCTATCCCCCTTTCTCTTTGATTGGTTGAAATAGCAACAAATGACTAAAACTTTTTTTTTTAACCAGTCACTTAAAGAGATAGAAGAGGCAGAAGGGAATATGACAATCGTAACTTTTCTCTTGTTCTTTCATTAAGAGGGGATAATACTACTAGAGGTATTTTTAAGTCATGGTCTTAAATTATTTGCTGAACGTTATAGGAACAATGGAAGAGAGCATTGAGGTTGTCGGACATTATAGATCTAGACTAATTAATAATAAGTCCCTAAGATTAGTTACTTCCTCACAGGACAGCACTAATTACAAATATAACCTTCAATTCCAACTGTAGGCTTCAATACATATCTACATAGAAGTCAACTGATTTTTCACAAAAGAAATATTGCTTGGTTTCATTTTCAGCATCATTCTTGTCTGAAAACTAGTCAAATTCCTGAGCCATATAATTAGGCATTCACAAAAGATATGTATACATGCTTCTAATTTTGGAGGGAAACAATGCCATGCCTCAAAACTTGCCTTAGTCCCACAAACAGTTCAAAGGTCAGAAAGAGAGTGATCTCCAAAACGTAAGTCCTTCATATCTCTGCCCAGAATTTTCCATTAAATCTCTTTTGTTTTTATCATAAAGTTCTCATTCATAAAACCTTGCCTGTCCCACACTCTACTGAACTCTTCAGCCTCATCTCACATACCTCCCTAGCCCCTCTGACACTGTCTTCCTAAGCATCTTCCTGTCCCCTTGTGTACACACTTTTTTGATTCCCGGTCTTAGGATTTGCCATTTGCTCTGCTTGAGTCATTCTCCCTCAGGTTTCCCTGATTACTTCCTGCTCCTCTTCTAGGTCTTAAACTAAATAATACTTCAGCCAACAACAAAAAAAAAAAATCTTCCCTTATCTGAGGTCAAGTAAGTTCTTCCTTCCTCATCAACTAATTGATCGTGTGATGTGCTAATGACGTAGGCAGTTGGTAAAAGAAGTGTGACTATTGGTAGGACGTGAGTTTGTACAGTCTTTTGCAGATAAATTTGGCAATATTTATCAAAATGGCCAAATATATGCACATAGATTTGTGTAGAAGGTTTACTATAGCACTGTGTGAAACAGCAAAAATGAAAGAAACTAGAATGGTGCTTTACAACAGAAGAACTGTTGACTAAATTACAGGATATCAATTCTTTGGAACATAATGTGGCCAAAACTGTACAAGGATAGAAAGATCTCTAAAACACACTGTTAAGTAGTAAAAAAGCATAAGTAGAAACTTATCTGTAATTATTTGTGTGTGTAAACTAACACTATATACACCCGTGTAGATATATTGTGTGTTAATGCATACTGCCCAAAGTCTAGAGAATTGAGCCTAAAGTTTTGAACAGTGGCTGGTTCTGGAGAGGGCAGGATAGGGGTCAATGAATAGGGAGGCTTTTACTTTCCCTTTATGTTTATCTGCATTGTTTGGATTTTCCCCAATGATTGTATATTATTTTCATAATAAAAAATAAGATTTGAACTTATTTAGGGGCTAACCTTTAGCTTAAGTGCCACAATCGTAACAGAAAGAACACTTTTTAATAGTGATGATGAATTGAGGGAGGGCTCAGGCATTCTTGAATGTCTTCAACTTGTCAAAACAGTATTGCTCAAATTTCAGCAAAACTCTTTATAACTTGAGCAAAGAAAATTGGCACAATTTTCTGGGCAATTCTGACAAAAGGATAGGTTACCTTGAATTATCTATAAAATAACCCTATTTTTCTACTTCCTCCAGCAATGGGAAGTAGGATAGGCTGAAATTTAAATGTCTTTAATGTAGTCATAAAGGTTCTGCATCTTATATTCCATCCTTAATAGCAACTATCTCTGCCTAAGTAATAACTTATCTCTAGGTGATAGAAGCATCTGTTCATTGGAATACCATTTCTGGTGTTATCTCATCTCTTAAGAAGCTCTCATTCTATAAAGTCAAAATACACAAAAAGCAAGCAATCTATCAATTACTCAATGTTACCAAATGTAAACTATGATACAAGAACCAAATAAGAGGCCACAATTCCAGGAATCTTTTTGAATATAGCAGATGGCTTCCTTCATTATGAAAGGAGGGGTGTTGAGAGTTAATCTTGTTTCTTTAATACTAGTTAAGTAATCCACCTGGTATGTCTGTTTTCTTTAACTTTAGAGGCTCACTAAAAATGTGTCAACATTTTAAAGACTTTTGCTTATGATTGTATTTTGATTTTCACAATTATTTGATGGCAATAATTCATTAATTATAATATTCAGTATTACATTTATATTTTAAGTATAAGGATAGCTTGTTTTGTTTTAAATACTGAACTTATTTTTCCCATTTTCTCTCCACCAATAATTCTTCTTAAATTAAAATAATTTATTCTTTCATACGTTAAACGAATTTTTTTTCAAGGGACATCGATGCAGCAGACAATGTGCTAGATGCTGAAAGGGACGCATATCCTAGGAGACAACCAAGAAAGTTGTGATGTAAAAAAAATGAATTCAAGTTGCAGATGCTGGCATTACAGAGCTTTTTTTTTTTTTTTTCCCCAATTGTTGCTATCTGTTATAGCCTACCAGTTAATTTTACTTTTTGATGTGCTTTAAAGAGGGAAGGATAAACATTTCTACTCCCACTAGTGGACTAAGAGGGAAATATGCCAATGCATGAATCCAGTAATCAGGCAAACAAGGGAAAAATGGTGTCTTGTACGGAGTGTGGCACTGTGATAATACCTAACAATTAAGGTGACCTTATTATGTTTCAGATATTTTTCAAGTATTAACAAGTAGTAGCACTTTAAAATGCAGAATAACATTTTGAGAATAACCTATAAACTAGGATTACATTAGCATCATTTTTTTTCAAATGAGAAAATTTGAGATCCAGAAAGGCTAAATAACTTGCTCCAAGTTGCACTGCTAGTAAGTGGGATTCAGATTCTGGATGGTCGAGCTCCAAGTCCAAGGCCTTAATCCCTGCACAATACTATGAGTGCCGTCTGATTAGAAAGAAGATAAGATAATTAGCTTGTGATAGTTTTCTTTTTTCCTTCAGGCATTTAGAGAAATCACTTAATCTTACAATAAATTGCAAATTCTTAAAATCAGCACTTTAGTGTTTTGAATTAATACTTCAACAATGTTTCATGTACACGGGAGCACATTAAGTGATTTATTAAAAAATAACCATTTGACTTCATATGCTGAAAATTGGAGAAATGTTCATGCTTTTTAGCACCTACTTTTCACTGGGAATTACTCAAAGCCACAGAGAAACTTGGAGACATGGATGTTTTTCACAGGAAAAACATTCTCACTAATATTTTAACTTGGCTTATCTAAGTGAAAAAGCCCTGGACATATGAGGGGGCTGCTCCAAATTTCCATCGAAACCCTGTTATTCAGCTCTAGCTCGACAGAGTTAGGTAGAACATCCAGACCTGCTCCTGAGACTGACAACCTTACATCTTAGGAGAGAAGCCCCAAGGGTCTGGGTGTTTGATGCTATGTCTATCCCCAAATTGTACTATGAAGGTTGCTTCTGTTCATCTCAACTAGCTCCTGTTTACTTCCAGTTTACATTTTCTACACCACTGTTAATTCCATTCTCACTTAGGACTCGTCGAATTATCACTGATAATATTCACAAAAAATTTTAGGCATTATTGTTATTATTAAATTCAACATGAACCTTTCTTTACTGCAATCTTCTAGCAACTATTAGTGTTATCAATGTACACAGACCAACCTTAAAATAAGTTAGTAACAACCAAGTTGCATCATAAGAGACCTGAAGCTTGTGCCCCCATTCCCTAGAATCTCTGAACAACTAGACAGTCCAAAGAAGATACACCAATGGCTAATACGCACATGAAAAGATGCTCAACAACATTAGCCATTAGGGAAATTCAAATCAAAACCATAATAAGATTCCATTTCACACCCACTAGAAAGGCTAATATTTAAAAAAAAAAAGGAAATAATAAATGTTGCAGAGAATGTGGAGAAATAGGAACCCTCATACATTATTGGTGAGAATGTAAAATGGGGTAGCCACTTTGGAACAGAATTTGGCAGTTCTTCAGAAAGTGATGTCTAGAATTACCATATGACCTGGTAATCCCACTTCTAGGTATATACCCAAAAGAATTTAAAGGGACTCGGACATTTATTTTTACACTATTGTTTCTGGCAGCATTATTCACAATTGTTAGAAGTGGAAAAAACTGAAGTGTCCATCAACAGGTGAATGGATAAGCAAAATGTGGTTAATGGAATATTACTCAAATATGTAAAGGAATGAAATTCTGATGCATGCTACAGCATGAATGAACCCTGAAGATATGTTGAATAAAATAAGCCTGATAGAAAAGGACAAATAATGTATGATCTCACTTATTTGAAATATTTGTAATATGAAAATTTATACAATAAGAAACTAATATAAAGATTGCCAAGAGGTGGTAGGGAATGAGGAGGTAATGCTTAATTGGTATGGAGTTTCTCTTTGAGGTCATGGGGAAGTTTTGGTAATGAATTGTGGTCGTGGAGTCACAAAATTGTGCATGTAATTGACACCACTGAATTGTATAATTGAATGTGAATAAAATGGGAAATTTTAGTTTGCATATATGTTAACCTAATAAAAATTAAAAAAAAAAACCATTGAATTGTACTACACAAAGAATGAACCCTAATGTAAACTATGGACATAGTTAATGGTATGATTATAATACCTTTTCTCCATCAACTGTAACAAGGTACCACACTAAGGCAAAATGTTTAATAATAGGGAAAACTGCATGGGAGTGGGTTGTAAATGGGAAAGCTGTACTTTCTGTATGTTTTTTCTTTTTTTTAACCTACAACTGCTGTAATAAAAAAATAATAAATTAGTGAACAGAAACACCATTAGACCTGCATTTTGCTGGCAAATATCCAAAATAAAATGATAAGCCAATCCATCATGTTCTTCTAAATATCTTCTGCATGCATTAGGGAAGTGATATGGAGGTGTTCTGGAATTATTAAGTGATTTCAGAATTTTTGTCAAACTCCATATATTCTCTAAATATACCATATTTTAAAAGATTTTTAGGTAGTCTGTTCATGCTTGCAATCTAGGTCATAACTGTATTAATTAGTAAATATTACTTAAGGACATGCTGTCAAATAAGCATTATGATTATTTGGGGAGGTCTAAGGGGTTAACTATTTGCCTTGAAAATGAAATAAAAATTATACTTTCTATGGTGTGGCGTGGCACAAAGGCACATCAAACCCAAACAAGTACATTAGCATATTCAAAAACATATTCTAATAGTCTCCTTTGTAGATTTCTTTAAATAAAAATTTCATGACAGTAGAGAGAGCTCGGGGGGAATGCAAACATGAAGACTATTATTTGCCCACTTACAGAGTCTCACCAAGGTATTTAGAAAACCTGGTGAGTCTGTTATCCAAACACTTTGTAGTCCCAGCTCAGCAGGCTTTCACCCCCTCTGTGCCAGGTTGCCCTGCCTCTCCTGTGGTTACACTGTTTTTCGACTGTCATTTTTATGGAAAAATAAAAGCTAAATTGGAGTTTCAGAATACCTTCCATTTAGCTCCTTTAATAAAATGGGAAAGATAAAAGCAACCTAGTCACAAGAGAAGTTTTTTGAAAGCTGTGCCCTGGATATCAGAGATGCAGAAATAAAAGGCTGCTTCAAAAATAGAGCCCACTGGCCTCGCTCTGGCCCTCTGTGGCTCTTCTCTACTAGACCTGCTTTCAGCTTTAATTTTTTATTCAAGAAGTTAAATGGGAGACATGAAATAGTTTGGATCAAATATCACAACAAATGAAAATCAGGCAGCAGATGATTCTTTTAAATGCATTATTCCTATGCAGTTGAGCCAGACAACTTCATCAGGCAATTTTGCACGTGCCTGTTGGAAAGGGAATATTATGTATGTCATATTTATTCACAGAGAGAACTCTTCTTTCTGCTAATCCCATGGAAAGTTTAGCATTTCCCAAAGTTTGTCCCAATTAATAAGCATAGCAACATAATAAAAGTTCTGAGAAGACATAAAACAAAATAAACCAAAAAAAAAAAAAAAAAAAAAAAAAGAAAGAAGGAAGGAAAGAAAGAAAAAATGGCAACAACAAAACAAACCCAAGGATTTAACTTTGTATTTGCCCATGGGGTCCTTTTAAAACTTAATCTTTATTAATGTCCCAAGTGCTAGTCCAGAAGCATTGTGACCTTGATCCTCAATCATACTGCTAAAACAGTTTAAAATCTTTTAATTAGAGAAGGCATCCCTTTAGCTGTGTAATTGTAGCTCAATTTAGTGTATCTGTGTTGATTATTGAATTAATATGTACCATAGATCAATAACTCTTTGGGTAATAGTGGCATCTAAATGCAAATTGACTCAGATATTAGTATTCATGGTAGCATAACTCCAGGATGTCTAAATCTGTTTCATATATTGTTACACTGATAAACAGAACTTAAGAGAACATGGATGAAGAAGTAGCAGGACAGTTATGATTTATATGTCAGATTTTCTTTAAAAAATTTTTAGATGTAATGTGCAAAAAAAGTAGCAATCTTCTAGACATACAAGAAGACAAGACTCAAGCAAAACACAAGAGGAAAAAAATAAGCAGACAAAAGAAACAGATTCACATAGGATCTAAATAATAAAATTATCTAGCATTGACTTTAAAATAAATATGATTAACATGTTCAAGAAATTAATGACATAAATGAGAATTTGGACAGAGAACAGGAAAGTATAAAAACAAAATTGAAATTCTTAAAGAAAAAAGTACAATATCTAAATGTGTGAATATAATTGGTGGGGTTAACTTCAGATTTAACATAGATGAAATGCGAATTAGTGGAAGGCTAGTTGGGTCAGAGGAAATATACACACCAAAACACAAACTGACCAGAAGTATGGAAAATGTGGAAAACAGCAAGAAACATATCAGACACAGTGAAAAGATCTAATATACATGTAATTGGAGCTCCAGAAGGAGAATAAATGGGGAAGAATCAATGTTTAAAGAGATATTGAAAGAGATAATAGCACAGAATTTTCCAAAATGATAAAAGAATCAGGTCACAGATTCAAGAAGCCTTATGATCCTCAAGCAAGATGAATACAACAAAAAATATGAAAGCACACCATAATAAAACTGTTGAAAACCAAAAAGATAGAAGAAAAAAATCTTGAAAGCAGACAGAGAAAAAAGGGATAGTACTTTCAAATAAGCAATATAGATCTGTCAGTAACTTGAACTGAAACAGGGAAGCCCAAAGACAATGGAAACCTTCAACATACTGAAAGAAAATAATTGCTAGTCTAGAATTATATTTCCAGAAATATATATTTAAAAATGAAGGGAAATTTAAGACATTATACGTATACTAAAACTGAATTTTTATTACCAGCAGATCTGCATTAAGGAAAGTAATACAGATGATCTTCGGACAGATGAAAAATAATCTCAGATGGAACCTTGGAGACAAAAGAAGAAATAAAAGCATGGAAATGTGGTTCAATAAATGAATATTGACTGTATGAAATAATTATAATGTTGTATGATTTAAGTAATATACAAAATAAAAATACTCTACAGCAACACATAAATTAAGAAAGGCTCAATAGAATCAGAGTTCTATTACATATCATCCTGGAAGTTTTAAAAGTACTAACAAATTAAATATTAATAAATCAAAGAGGCATGTTGTACTTCCTAGAATAATGGCTATAGAATTATAACATAACTTATAACTAGCAGCTAATAAAGGAGAAAAATGAAGTAATATAAAAACATCATCAATTTAGTACCCATGGACTATGCATGCTGTGTTTTTCTGTTTACCCATAATGTATGGTGGACATCAGGATCCATTCCTTGTCTCTCTTCTCATTCTGTGGTCAGTGAGTCAGATTCTTCCAGTTTTGCTTCTTTTCTTCCAGTTATCCCCAAGCATTTTTTCCAGATAGTCTCATAACAAATGTTGGGCACCTTGGATTTTCTGTGTCTTGTATTTAATGATGCTTAGTTTTTTCCAGTTATGCTTATGTATGTGTAATGTTCTGATTGAGGTTGAATGAATAACTGCAATGTCTCCTTGATACCATTAGATTTGCGAAGGGGTCTGAGGACAGGTATGACACACGTTATCTCCTCATGGGCATTGCCAGGGAAAAGAGAGAAGGGCTTATGTGGTCTGCCTTAACATAATTACTTTTTAAAAATAAAAATAAACATTAAGATTGATATGTATGTATTTTAATTCTTCCCATTTTGACTTAATAGTATCAAAGAACAGAACAGAATATAGTTCATTTTAAAATTTAAAAGTCATAGATTCTTAGGTTAGAATTAACTTTAAATAAACCAATTTCTTCTCCTTCTGGGAAAACAGGCATATTTAGTGTCTTTCTATACCTGTACCAAATAAATTTTCACATTTTAAAAATCTTTGCCTAAAAATTAAAAATAGATATAATATTGCATTACCTACAAAAAGGAAAAATCTGTTCTTTCATATTTCTGCATAAACTGTTTCCCAGGGTTTTTGGACAAATGGGTCAACAAATACATAAAGTGTTGTAGTTTAATGTATATTTTCATTTCCCTCAAAATATGGTAGGGGAGAGAAGATGGCAACATAGAGAGGAGTGGAAGTTAGTTAGTCCCCCCAGAGCAACGGAAAAAAAAAAAAAAAAAACAGGTACAACTAGTAAAAGATCTGGAATAACTGCCGGCAGATGGCAGCTACCGTCCACACATCGTGCAACAATCTGAATTGCAAGAAATGCCTGAGATCACAGCATAAAATCTGTAAGTAAGTCTGCGGACCCAAGCCGGAAGCCCTCTCCTTCACAGAAGCCTGAACTGCAAAACCCCATGGTGCTACAGAACAGCACTCTCTGAACAAGTGACTATACCTCAGCCCAGCTCCAACTGGGGTTTTAATTTAGGCAATCAATACAGGCTACAAGTCCCCAACAAGCAGATGGAGGTTTTTGGTGACAACTGACTTTGGAGAGTCAGGGGATGTATCTGCTTGGGACAGGGAACCCAAAGGATCAGATGCTATCTCTGGCCAACAGGTAAATCTGGGGGCCATGGACAGGGGCTTTCTGTCCCTTTCTCTCTCTCTCAGCCTGGGCAGCTCAGTGGAGAAAGTCTCAGCCATTTTCAGCTCGCAGTACTCTGCAGTAGAGAAAGCCTCAGCCATTTTAAACTTGCAGCACTCTTGACCCAGACAAGGCTGGAGGTAGCAGAGTCAGAGAAACAAAGAATCTATTTATATGCAAATTACCTCTCTTTAGGGGGCATATCTTCCCAAGAGGAAAGAGGTGGGGCCCAGCTCTACTACCTGCCTTCCATACAGAACAAGACCCCAGAGCCTGGGAGAAAACAGCTGTGAGCCACACCTTCTTGCACCAGTCTAGAGTGACAGGCTGACAGGTGCCACCTGCTGGGCAGGAAAGCACAGGGTGTGTTAATCCTCTAAGACACACCATCAGGGAAACTGGATACTGAATATTTCTTCCTTTTGGGACCTGAGCCTTTTCTCATCTGGGAAAACCTGACTGGGTGGCCAAGGAGGTCAGATGCCTAGACAACAGAAAACTACAACCTACACTAAGAAAAACGAAGTTATGGCCCAGTCAAAGGAACAAACTTACACTTCAACTGAGATACAGGAATCTAAACAACTAATGCTAAATCAATTCAAAAAGTTTAGGGAAGATATGGCAAAAGAGATGAAGGCTATAAAGAAAACACTGGGCATACATAAGGCAGAAATTGAAAGTTCAAAAAAACAACTGGCAGAATCTATGGAAATGAAAGGCACAACACAAGAGACGAAAGACACAACAGCAGATCTCAAGAGGCAGAATAAAATACTCAAGAACTGGGGAACAAGATACCTGAAAGCCTACACACAAAAGAACAGATAGAGAAAAGAATGGAAAAATATAAGCAACGTCTCTGGGAACTTAAGGACAAAATGAAATATAAGAATGTACGTATCATTGGTGTCCCAGAAGGAGAAGAGAAGGGAAAAAAGGGCAGAAGCAATAATAGATGAAATAATCAATGAAAATTTCCCATCTCATTACAGATCCAAGAAGTGCAGCATACTCCAAACAGAATGGATCTGAATAGGCCTATGCCAAGACACTTAATAATCAGATTATCAAATGTCAAAGACAAAGAGAGAATCCTGAAAGCAGCAAGAGAAAAGCAATCCATCAAGTACAAAGGAAGCTTAATAAGACTATATGCAGATTTCTCTTCAGAAACTATGGAGGCAAGAGAGAAGTGGTGTGATATATTTGATATACTGAAAGAGAAAAACTGCCAACTAAGAATCCTATATCCAGCAAAGCTGTCCTTCCAATATGAGGGAGAGTTCAAAATATTCTCTGACAAACAGATATTGACAGTTTGTGAACAAGATACCTGCTCTATGGGAAATACTAAAGGGAACGCTACAGACAGATAGGAAAAGACAGGAGTGAGAGGTTTGGAACACAATTTTGGGTGATGGTAGCACAGCAATGTAAGTACACTGAACAAAGATAACTGTGAATATGGTTGAAAGAGGAAGGTTAGGAGCATGTGGGACACCAGAAGAAAAGAGGAAAGATAAAGACTGGGACTGTATAACTCAGTGAAACCTAGAGTGTTCAACAATTGTGATAAAATTTACAAATATGTTTTTTTCCATGGGGAGAACAACTTAATGTCAACCTTTCAAGGTGTTAAAAATAAGGAGGTATTGGGGAAAAATATACAATCAATGTAAACTAGAGGCTATAATTAACAGAATCATTGTATTATGCTTCCTTTAATGTAACAAAGGCAATAAACCAAGGTAAATGCAGATAAGAGGAGGGCATAGGGAAGGGGTGTGAGACTCTTGGCATTGGTAGTGTTGTCTGACTCTTTATTCTACTTTGATCTAAGGCTATCTTTCCTTTTGCTGCTTCCTAGCTTTCATGTTGTGTTTTTTTTTTCTCTTTCATTTTTCTTTTTTCTTCTGCCTCTCTACTTTCTTTGACTCTTGCTCCTGCTTTGTGGAAGAAATGTAGACTCCTTATATAGATAGTGGTGAGGGAGGTAAACACATAAATATGTGGCTATACAGGGAACCTTCAATTGCTTACTTAGGATGGAATGTATGGGGTGTGAACAAAACCATCTTAAAAAAAAAAATGAGTTGATGACAAAACCTTGAGGGCAAAGACTGAATGAAATAAGCCAGATGCATACGGACAAATATTGCATAGTCTCACGGATAGGAACTAATTATAATATGTAAACTCATAGACATGAAATGTAAGTTACTAAGATATAGAACAAGGCTAAAGAATGGGGAGCGGTCACTTAGTATGAGCAGAATGTCCAACTAGGTTGAACTTAAATGTTTGGAAATGAACAGAGGTGATGGTAGCACATTGTGAGAATAACCAACAGTGCTGAATGGTGCATGAATGAGGTGGAAAGGGGAAGCTCAGAGTCATGTATGTCACCAGAAGGAAAGCTGGAGGTTAAAAGATGGGAATGTATGAAACAGTGAATCTTATGCTGGGCAATGTCCAAGATTAACTGTACAAATATTAGAAATCTCTTCCATGAACCAGAACAAATGTATGATCCTACATCTAGAAGTTAATAATAGAGGGGCATATAGGAAAAAATATATACCTATTGCAAACTATAATACTACAGTTCCATAGCATTTCAACATTCTTTCATAAACAGTAACAAATGTACTATGCCAATACTATGAGTCAATAATGGAGGGGGCGTGGTTAGGGATATGCGAGGATTTGAGTTTCCTTTTTTTTTTTTTCCTTGGTTTCTTTTCTAGGGTAATGAAAATGTTCTAAAAATTGAACAAAAATTAATTGTGGTGATGGATGCACAGCTGTATGATGCTGCCGGGGGCAACTGAATGTACACTTTGGCTCCTTGGATAATTGTATGTTGTATGGTATGTGAACAATCACAATAAAAAAAAATATGGTAGGAAAAATTATATGGCTGCTCCACAGGAATATATTTAATTTTTAGAATTTTGTGGTTCTTTCTTTCTCCTACCCTGCTATTTGCCTAAGCATACTATTAATTAATTAGTCAGAAATGTTTTTATAAATGTGTGTTTTGGCCTCTCCATAGCTTGATTTATTATTGGAAACAATTTCTAATTCCTAGTGGTTTACTATGATTTGGTGCCCAGAGTCCAACTCAACAAGTAGAAATTATACCTCCTACAGAAGTGGCAAATAGAAGTGTGCTATCTTGGGAAACCAAAAATAGTAGTTTGATTTATATTGAAGACATTTCAGAAAGAACTCTGTTAAGTTTTACTGATCTGTGAAGACATCATCTAGAGTTGAAGACAATATCCAAACACCTAATTAAAAAGGTTTATTGAATAAACAGGCCCTTCACATTGCCTTGACCTATTAGAAGACAGTTGCTTTAAGGCAATTTTAATAACCAGAAAATAAAATTCAAATCATTTATTTTTCCAGAAAGCTATATCTCAATTTTTTGAAATGTATTTTCAGTCACATTTTAGCAATTACATTCTAAAAAGAGTTGTGATAAACAAAACAATCCAGCAAGGAATTCCGCTGTTTTCCAAAAAAAATGGTAGGAAAAAAATTAAACTCTTATTATTTCATGTATTTGTTTTTCCTATTCTGTTGAATAGCTGTATTTCCCAAACAGTATTTTTTTAACCCAGCTTGAAAAATGTCAAGGTACATAAAATAGATGATCATATACAACTTCTCTGTATTCTTAGTTTGCTTCTTTACATTCTACTTCCTTAAGTCAATTTCAATCCTTTCTCATTGTAATAAATCCTCTGTGCTTTGTTTAGCCTTCTTACCTTAATTCTTAGTTCTTTTGTTTTATTTGCTTCCTTCCACAGAGTCTTCTATATCATCCCCTCTATTTCCATCTCTTTCTTCCCCTACAAATCATAATTCTGATCATTGGTCATAATTCATGTTATACTAATTATCATAGCCATCTCTTTTAACATCTTTATTTTTCTATTCACTTGAGGTTTTGTCACATTTGTGTATGCTCAAGCAGCAATAAATCATTCTGTATACCTGGTTTTATTCTTGTTCATTATGTGCCTCTTTTTCACCAGACTAGAATGCCTCATACCTCTTTTTATATTTGTTTTATCCTGGAGTACTTATATTTTATTAGTTTCTCTATTTGATGGGGCGATTATTATCAGTCTCATATTATAAACATGCTGCTTATATTGAATTTTATTTTTTGTTTTATTTCTTTATTTTTTACTTTTTCTGTTCAAACTATTCAAACTATTTTGAAATATCTGTTTGTTAGACTGTGGTAAACACATCTGGATAAAACTATTTATGACAGTATGTGGCAAAAATTTACATTAGCATTCTTTGGAAAGTTTTGAATCATGCCATAATTATATAGGAATTTCTATCGCTAACCTATTCCTTTGTCTTCTTTAATGACAACTTAGTTGACTCTACCTTATAGATAAAATAAAAATAAACTAGTTCCTAGGATTAAATATATTGTCTGCTCTTGATTTTCTAATTTAAGCCCACAGTCAGAAAAGACAATAGTTTCTCTCAGCCATCAAAGTCTTAGTCAGGAGGCGGGGGGGAAATAAAGTAAGTGTGAATGATAGAGAAAGCTGTTTAACTTTCTTCTGGGTCTCAGTTTATCCATGTCTGTTTTCATGTTTCTTATATGGATCTAAATGGTGACCGAGAGAAACTATTCTGAGGCCAGTTGTAGTCATCAGGTTCCTATTTGGATGAGATTCCATTCCCTTGAGAGAAGTCTACCACGGTGCAAACTGATTTCTTTCCTAGAGCCTCCTGGATTCTGAACAACTCATGCCAAAGCAGAGCGGAAAAAAAAAATAAATAAATAAATAAAATGCTGAGAACTTTACAAATTTTAAAACCTCTTAATTTCCATTCCATTTCTAATGTGTTTGAGAGTCTATCCAGTTCATCCTGCACACATGATTCTTCCCTGGCTGGAATCCTGAATGAAGTGTGGATTCTGACTCCACTGAGAGCTCCTCCAATCATTCTTGTGAAAAATATCCGTGACTATCTTCTTTGGCAGTTCTATCCTCCTATTTCTTCCTGTTGTATTTTGCTAATTTCAGCAGAATCTCAAGGCCACCTGAGTCCAGTGTGACCATTTTTATGATGTCATTTTCTGTCTGTCTCTTGCTCAAGAGTTCTTTATACCTCTAATTCTTTTTGGGGGGAGGATGGTGCCCTTGTTCTCAGTTTCACCACATTTGGTAGCTGCAAAATCCCTTTCAAAGGAATCCTCCCAAGTAATTATCTGCCTTTTGGGATGTTTCCCAGACTAGAAAGTAACAAAAATGACTCAAATATTAGTGCCTACTTAACTTATGAAGGGAGATTTCTCTGAGCAATATTGCTTTTCTTTGATTTTTACATTTTTCTAATTCAGAGTAATAGTAATAACAGAAACATGTTTTCACTATGATTTATTTTTGCTGCTCTGATACTAGCTTCTTCTTGTCCTTTAGATCTTCCTTTTCCTAACCCCTTTCAATGCAGTACAGTTGGGCTTGTCAAATGTTAACCTCTTCTTGCCACCACTTATAAATTTAACTGTATTCAATAAATCTAAATATCCTTATTTCTCTTTTTTCCCTCCTTCTCAAGTTTCCTGCTTAGAATGTAATATTAAATCACAATAACATTGGCTCCATTCCTTACCATGCTGTTTTTCATTCTCCCCCGTCTGTGTCCACCAATATACATGACTGTATCATTATTCTTTTCTGATTTACTCAACCCTTCTAACTCACCTCCACATTGAAAGACCCTCTATAAACCAGAATCTAAAAACCTCACAAATATCTTAACCTTGTCTTCCTCCTGCCAAGAGATTACAAAGATCAGTCAAGGTATCACTCTCACTTACCATGATAAGAATAAACTCAGCTTTGTCTTATTAAGAGGTTCTTTTGGTGAAGGTTATTTAGGGAAGCCAGCATTTCACCAACAGGTTCGTAGCACAGGGCCTTACACAGAATAGGTATTCAAGAAGTACATGTTGAAGAAATGTTCAAATGTGGTCATTTACTAAATTATTGCCAATGCTTTAGTACCTAAGAATTTTTATCTATGATTCTATTCCCTTTGAAGGCAAGGATAGAATTGCAATGTTCGTTTTTAAAAAAGAAATAAAGTATGGTTCTTGGATTTTGGAGATCCCTGTTTGTAATTGTTATTTCTAGACCTCTGTGAGGCAAGCCCTCTCCTTTCTTTACCAGCTTAGAACTGAGGAATGTAAGAATTTGCACTGAGTTAAACACATATTTGTGCAGTTACCTCAAAGGGAAAGTGCCTGTAAGAGTTCCCTTTAGAAGACTCTCGTTACATTTATGAATGGGTCAATGGGTAGTGGTGGTCATGGTTGTTCCCATTTATGAAAGTCAAGGAAAGGGAACTTTAGAGGGGCAAACAGGTACACATAGCAAAGGCCTGTTAAGCATTGTCAAGGGTAGTACTTCTCTAAATTTAATGTGCATGCAAGTCATCTGGGGATCAAAGGAAACTTCAAATTCCATGTGAAGGCATGGGTTAGGGCCTGAGATTCTGTGTAATAGCAAGCTGCTGGGAGATGCTTCTGAGGCTGGTTCACTGACCACACTTGGAGCAGCAAGGCTGTTGGGAGAAACTCTGACCCATGGACATGCCTTGATTTATCTCTGCTTGTTCTGAATTCACATCCATCTAGCAAACTTCTGATTGCAGCTTGGACTCTTTTTTTAGTTTATCTAAATAACCATATTCATCCCAACCAGAGGCTGTATTTCTTATTGTAAATTAGCATATGGGCATTCTGATTGTATGCATTTATTTCTGTGAACTTGGATAATGCAAGTCTTGTTTATTTCAGATGGGGTTATTAAAAATAATAATAGCTAAGGTTTACTGGGTACTTACTATGTGATAGACATAATATATATATATGTTTATTTATTTATATAACAGTACAACCTCCTCAGAGCCTCACTTCACAGATGAGAAGATTTAAGATTGGAGCACTTAAGTAATTTGCCTAAAAAAGCACAGCAAATGAACAGACGAACCAGGATTTTAACTCAGGCTGGTAACTCAGGTCTGGTAGACAGAATAATGTCCCCCTCAAATATCCACTTCCTAATCCCAAGAAACTGTGAATATGTTACATCACATGTCAAAAGGGACTTTGCAGATGTGATTGAATTAAGGATCTTGAGATGGGGAGATTACCTTGGATTGTAGAGATGGGCCTAACATAATCAAAAGGGTGCTTATAAGGGAAAGAGAAAGGCAGCAGATGCAGAAAAAGGAGGTGTGTGAGGATGGAAGCAGAGAATGGAGTGATGTGCTTTGAAGATGGGTGAAGGCACCACTAGGCAAGGAATGCTGGCTGCCTCTGAAAGCTGGAAGAAGCAAGTAAACGATTCTCTCCTAGAGTCTCCAGAAGGAACACAGCCCTGCTGCCACATTTAACTTAATAAATTTGCATTTATTTATTGCAAATTCTCTAAATTTACAAGGATTAAATGAGTACATCTTGGTAGGGCACTTAGAATACCTGGAATGTAGTAAATACTATAAATGTTTATAAATAAATCTGATTTCTCAACTCTGGGCAATATAGAAATTGTACAGCAGTCCGAATGTCCATCATATGCCTAAAGTTCACGTGAATTAGGAGAAATAGATCAATGAAAAAGTTAATTTAGCTTAAAGTTCAGTGTAGTGTTTCTAGTTGGTCTTTCTAAAGTGTGTTTAGAAGAGTAAGCGGGAGAAAAAAAAATAGTTCAGACCCCAAATTACATCACATTTTAAAATTCTTCACTCATCTAAACATCCTTAGATTCATTGTATTGTGTCTTCCTGTGTCATTTGATTATATTTACTATTCATTTGGTAAAATATCCTAACTGTTCTAATCAGCAATATTTTTTGTACAAAAATAGAAATATATTTTCATCCTCTAATTTTTGGTCATCTTATTCTTTTTCCATAAAACAGCACTTAATGATCTCTTTAAAACTGGCACTGCTCTCAAAATGTTTCAAGTTTAGACTGGTCTCTAATCCTTCATTTCACCACTAACCATTCTCATTAACCTCCAAATTGTGAGTAAAGTTCTCAAAATA
Source organism: Choloepus didactylus (assembly GCF_015220235.1). Lineage (NCBI taxonomy): Eukaryota > Metazoa > Chordata > Mammalia > Pilosa > Megalonychidae > Choloepus > Choloepus didactylus. The sequence goes on along the minus strand of NC_051320.1, from coordinate 32,407,372 downwards.
AGATTCTGTTCTTAAATTTCCCATCATTTTGCTAATAATAATCCATGGTTGTGTCTAGCTTAATATTTACTTCAGGCTCACATATGGGTTACTCTTTCCGTTTAGTTGGAGATGACTTGAGACTTATTGGTTGGTGACTGTGATCTCTTTGCACTCATTATTATTTTAGACTTTAACCTTTATTTGACAACATTGAATTCAAACCAATTCCACCAATATTTATAGAATACCTATTCAGAACTAGACACTGTAGTTGATTCTATAGGGAGTGTAAAGGATGAAGAAATATAATCCTTTCTCTCAGGGAGTGTACAGTCTACTGAGGGAGAATGCCATGTACCTAAGTAGCTCTCTGAAAAGGCAAAAAAGATTAGTTCTGGAATATTTACAGATGACAAAAGATGGCAGACAGCTCCTTGAATTCCATCTCTGTTTCACTGGAATCATGGCTCTTGGCCTCTTCTGTGTCCCTTGGTGAAAATTAGGTCTAGTGAGCTCATTATTCTATGGGGGATCTGAAGCTGAGCAAAAAGATAAATTATTTTAGATTGTTACATACACTGTTGTTTTTCTTCATCCTTGTCAATAAGGTTCCCCAAAATGTTCATTTCCCTTTACATTCTAAGAAATGATGGTGATATTTATCATGTAAAGACATCATAATACACCTTTGAGTTAACTACCCACTTTCCTCAATTATTGGGAATACTGATTTTATATATATATAGAGAGAGAGAGAAAAGCTCTAAGACTCTGTGCATATACAAAATTATTCCCAGTCAATTATGGGAAAGGGCCTACATTTCAGGTTAACACAACATTTTATATTTTCATACAGATTATAATTATATTATTGAATTTGCTTCCCTGATGCTCTTTCCTAGATTCTGCAGCTTTGGAAATCTAATTTTAAATAGTAAATTATTTTAAAGCATTTAAATATTTCTAAGCCTACCTAACTATTTTGTTGTCTCACTTATTTCATTCATAAAGAATTCCAAGTAGTGGCATCTGAAGGAAGGCTGTTCATTTTGTTGTCTGCAAACTTCCTGCTCAATAGTTGGCAGTAAAAAGTCTCATACTGTCCTGTAGAGCTTATTTTGAATTTCATTTCTACCCTGAAGGACCATTTGTACTTAATTATTCATGTCTGTTTTTAAGAGGCTATATAGATATATTTAAATTAAACAAAGCATTAAGGTAATAAAAAATCCCATTTGCTTCAGAAATTTTGCATCAGCTCCACCATAAATACAAAGATTTCTCCTATTCTAGTCTTACCAATGAAAAATAGTTCCCTTGCTACCAGCTGCTATATATCACCAGACTACAGCAATTATACCAGCAGTAAATATTCAAACAATTCCCATTTATTCAGATACTTCTGAAGAATAGTCAAAGGAAATGTCGAAGTGTGAAAATATATTAAAATTATTAGATTTTTTTGGTCACAATTCTTCAGAAACCTTAATAGTCTTTATTTATGACTTGATTTCTTTTTGATCTTGGAGCTATCCCCCAAAGCATTAAAAATCACCCTGAAAAGAGGTTTCTGCCATTGTCACCTTCTATGCAACTTCTGACATTCCCAAGGAGAAATACCAGCAGCTGGTAGGAGAGATTTACCCTCAGTTCCACCTCTGATAGTGGAACAGCACTGCTAGCACACCGTTCTTCCTCTTCTTCTTCATCTCCTGTTTTGAGGCAGAAACAGTTAGTTCCAGTCATAAAAGTCTGAGGATTTATGCTGTTCCTGGTTTCATATGTTTATGTCACCAGTCAGTCAAGAGCCAACAGTCAATAAATATTTACTGAACACATGTTACCTGGTAGGCACGTTGCCACTTAACAGCAATGTGGTTTAGAGTCCAACAATTACAGAGCCACCTGGCTACAACAAGAGATAGGCTTGAAGGAGTGAAAAAATGCATCACTTCCCTAGGAATATCAAATTATATCCACTGATCTAACAGGATATAATGGCAGCTAAGGATATCCTGAGAGAAAGAATTTGAACCATTGTAGTGATGATGAATGCAAATAGGTCTGATTGACTGCTGTGGCTGGCCCCACCACATGCCAAATGACACCAAAGAATAAAAGATCCCAACACTGAGAGATCAGCGGAGAAGAAAGGCCCCAGCTTTCTATGGGATCCTGGTAAGAGTCCCAACCTGCCATTCCATCCTGACCAGACAGTCTGTTACAAGGATTCCATTCCCAGAGCACCATCTTCTGTCTTTTCTGCTAATTTTCTTCTAATATTGCACTCAATTTTTTTTACCCCATTGGGTCCTACAATCCATTTATCCTTTTTTTTTTTTTTAGCATCCCTCATCGACCCACATGTCCTCCCTCTCTTTCTTACCCATATCCATTGTCCAACTTTATAATCACTGGCTTGCATACACCGTCAACTCCATAGCTCTCCATGGTATTCACCTGGGAAAAAGCTCAACATTGGTAAAATCCAAGCCTCTGTCCTTTAACACCTATACTAAGAGAGTTGAACTTGGATGAAAAAAAAACAAATGTACACCCTGATTATTGTCATCTTAAATCCATGACAACTAGCCTCAAGTGGCCAGTGATTCTACAAAATTCAGTAACCCTTTACTCTGGCTCTTCTAGAAACAGTTTCACACCTAACCTCCCCTGAATATCTCTTCCCCACTCCTCATTCTCTGTAGAAGCCCTCTTTCACAAAAGAGGTTTCTCATATTTCCACATTCATATCTGCCACAATCTAGCTACCCAGTTATACCTATCACCACAACCTTGCAAACTTTCACTCAACCCCACCCCACGTCTACCACCACTTCCTCTTTGAATCAGTTGCCAGTAATAGAGACTTGACTTCTTCTCTTTGAACTCCCTGTATGTTTGTCCCATCACTCACAAAAATAGCTGTACTTAAGGCTACCAATTGTCTTGGTTTGGTTTGCCTACAAAGCAGACCCTGAAGCAGGATTTGGGTATAAGTAGGATATTTGGGGATGAACAGAAACACAATTGTGGAATTAGAGAAAATGAAATTAGAAAGACAAAAGTTACTAGCAATTGTATTAACCAGCATGTTCCCCCATGGGCAATTGGTACCCACTGGGAATCTTCTGAAAAATGGTGGCACAAACGTGGGAAGCTATAGTTGCTGGATTCAGTCTCCACCTGAAGCTTCCAGTGAGTTCAGGAGGGCCTAAGCGTTGTGGGTAGGGCATCCAGAATGTCTGCAACAGCAGTCTCTTATTTCTTCTCTTACTTTACTAGTGCTTTCTTCTTTGTCTTCTTTACTACATTCTCCTCATTTTCCCAACCTTTAAATATTGGGGTGCCATGGGGCTCAATCCTTACACAACTCTTTTCTTCTCTCTTCTATATATCTTCAGTCCTTTGCTATTCTCATCCAACCTCATAGCTTTACACATAGACAAGCTTATTTCCGTGCCTCCAAATTCACATATACAATACCTGCTTGAAATCTCCATTTCAACTTTAATAGGTCTTCTAAACAAATCACATTCAAAACTGATCTCATGATATCCCCACCCGCCCCCCATACACACATACACACACACAAACTTGTTCCCTTAATCTTTTCCATCTCGGTAAAAGGTCACTTCATTTTTCCAGTTGTTCAAGCCTGTCACACATCTCCCCTTGACATACCCATGCCCATTCCTTTACTTCATTTAGGACTCTACTTAAATCACCATAAGAAAATACTTTCACTGATGAATCCATGTAAAATAGCATCCCAGCTATTATTAGCACACACCTTAACTCTGTCATTTTCTTCATTATGTTGATCGCCACCTGACATATATTTAAGATGTTTATTATTCTTCTCACACTACTAGGATGTGCAGTACTTGAAAGGATGTTGTTTTATCCACAGCTGTATCACCAGCAGCTAGAACATTATTTGTAGGCAAACCAAACCAAGACACTTGGTAAAATAGTGGTCCAATGCAGGCACTTGGGCAGCATGTGTGTGTCTTGGGAGAAAGAACTTGGTGACTTTAAGGAGTGGTAATAATTTTAAAGTCAGGTAACTTTTCTGTGGGAATTATGTTCATTCTTCTTATCTTTCCATCCCCTCACTGTCCTGTCCAATTACAGAAGCAGACCATAGTGTATATCTGTAATTGAAGTTGTCCATATTCCCTGTGCACATTTTAATAGTTCCTCACATTGGGAATCCTGCAGAATTAAAATCACCATCCCAATAGCTGTGGTCAAAGAACCTACATTTCTTAATCTCTCTTGGTGTTAGAGTGCAGATATATGATTTATAATCTCTTAGTTGGACACATTGATGCAAAACTTTTCTTCAGAAATTAGCTGCATGAGGATATGACTCCCGGGGATGAATTTGGACCCAGCATCATGGGATTGAGAACATCTTCTTGACCAAAAGGGGGATGCAAAATGAAATGAAATAAAGTTTCAGTAGCTGAGAGATTTCAGATGGAGTCGAGAGGTCACCCTGGTGGACATTCTTATGCACTATATAGATAACACCTCTTAGGTTTTAATGTATTGGAATAACTAGAAGTAAATACCTGAAATGACCAAACTCCAACCCAGTAGTCTGGACTTCTGAAGATGACTGTATAACAGTGTAGATTACAAGGGGTGACAGTGTGATTGTGAAAACCATGTGGATCGCACTCCCTTTATCTAGTGTATGGATGGATGAATAGAAAAATGGGGACAAAAACTAAATAAAAAATAGGGTGGAATGGGGGGGATGATTTGGGTGTTCTTTTTCACTTTTACTTTTTATTCTTATTCTCATTCTTTCTGATGTAAGGAAAATGTTCAGAAATAGATTGTGGTGATGAATGCTTAACTATATGATGGTACTGTTAACAGTTGATTGTACACCATGGATGACTGTATGATATGTGAATATATTTCGATAAAACTGAATTAAAAAAACAAATGAAAAGATAATGAGTGAGAAAAAAATTAGCTGCATGAGAAATTTTGCTGAATATAGTGTATCCATTTTGCTGATGGAAGATTTGGTGAGAAAGTTTCTAAGGATGGTGATAGTAGCTTCCTGGTCATCACATAGGTAGTGTGTTTACGGGTTGTAATGGCAGGGCTTCCTTTATTAGTTCTGTGCTTTTCGTTTTGTGAGTTATTTCTGGAAGATAAGACTAATGCCTATTCCTCCAACTCTTCCAATGATCTGTTTGCTATGTTGTATATTATAATCAGAATACTTTTGCTTAAACTAGCTAGAATACATTCTGCTTCTGCATCAAAGAGCCTTGAAAACTCATCCAGCAAATACAAAGGCTGAGCATGACACAGAAGAACTCTGCCACATTGTGGAAGAGCATCAATGAGAATATTTATCTTATTGATGCAGTCCCAGGAAATCAGTCCCATAACTTAATATGGGCTGGTCTTCCAGAGATACAGGATTATATGGTGACTGGAATAAAATTCTAGACTATAAACTGCCCTTCCAGATGCTAGACTACCAGCTTGGCTGGCTGTAGTGATAGGTAATGACCTGGCAGGACTGCTATGCTGAAATTCATAAGCACAACTGGAGGTATGCAGAAATTTTTAGACTATTTAATTCTGTTACAGGCTGAATTTCCATCCTAGGGTCCAGTCTCCAGCTTCTCAGATACTGAATGTCAGTTGTGGCATTGTGAACAATGATAAGTGACATCTTGATTATAGCTTTCTGATTCTTGGATCTCAGCTACAAGACTGCATTCCTGACTCACTAGCTCTTGTGGTGTCTTCACAATTAGTGGACCCCTGATTAATCAGCTTGTGTATTGTCTGTGAGTCATTCCTTGAAGCTAGACTATAATTCACTCCTCTAATCACTTCAAGGGATTTGTAAGCTCCTAATTCCATGCATTAAATTCTTTCATGCTTAAAATACCTGGAGTCATTTTTAATTTTCTGCACTGATAGAACTTTTAATTGGTATTTCTATTTTCATTCTTGTCTCTTAGATTCATTTCTTTACACAGCAGCCAGAATGAGCAATCTATCTCACTCCCCTGCTTAAGATCTTCCAATAACCTCTCATCTTGTTTAAAATTAACTTCGTATTGCTTGCTATAACCCATAAACCCATTCATATCTGTTTACTGCTCCCTCTATGATCACACCTCGCACCTGTCCTTGTTCACTCCAATTTAGCCGCTCTGATTTATTTGCCACTCCTCTAACATATCAAGCTTGTTTCATCTCAAGATATTTGCACTTTTTAATTTCTTTCCCTAGGATGTTCTTTCTGATCTCCTTTCTGCACTTCTTTCTGTCTCTCTACAAATAGTGCCTTATGAGAGAGACTTCACTGCCTGAACTTTGGTGGTTGGAGGTGGGGGTGGGGGGACCCAGCTCTCCTACCAGAATAAAAATATCATGAGCACAGAGACTTTGCTTGTCTTCTTCCCCACTCTATTCATAGTATGCAGAATATACTTCTTTGCATGTGAAAGAAACTCAACAAATATTTGTGTTATGAATGAATAAATGTGACCTTTTTTTTCAAATGTTTTTGGCCAAGGAGGAAATGTATATAATACATCGTCAAATTTTGACCATTTAAAAAGTAATACAGAGGTTGCAGTTGGAGTTCTACCAGTATATATTATTCAAGGTCGAACATGTGGTGTTTGTTCTTTTTCACTAGTTCAAGTCCACTACTGTTTAAATGCTTTGACTTGAATTGAAGCTTTGATGTGTTACAGCTTAATCATTTATTAGGTATTCATATGCATCTACTTCTGCTATTTGTAAGTAAGTTAGAATGATGGGTTAAAAATAATTTTAAGATGAATGGAGATTTGGTGTGGGGAGGACCCACTAATTCAACCAATTCACTCACATGCTCATTTTGTTTCATAACTGACCTCTTCTCAAGCTCAGTGCAATGATGGAAACACTCCTGGTGGAACCCAGTTCTATAGCTCTTACAAAGTCATTAAGGGCTTCTGGGGGGACATTGCTAGAGTAAATGCTGCAGGGTCAAGCCCAAGATGACTACTTTACTTGGAAAATGAAAAATGCGCTAAGATGTAAACACATAATGCACACTTAAAAATATCCAGAGATAGTTATTGCTACTGTGCAAGAAGGAAAGAATATGCTGTTAAAAGCATTGTGATCTTACTAACAGCAAGATCACTATAGGTCCTTGGCCTTATATGAACCCTAGTTTATTTTTTACAATTGCTTCAGGAAGAGTTAAAAGAAAGACTAATACCATTCAGACAACATTCCTTTTGTTGTTTTTATTGTTGTTGCTTTTCTTGAATTGTTTTCTTATTTAATATGTAAAGGTTGCAGTCAACTCATGCTGAGAAGAAAGGACATGCATACGAATGATTAAAATGTTCCACTTGTTCATGTATATTGGCAGAATAAATTTGTATCTCAAGTGGTATAAATCAGAGCCCTCAATTTTTTATTTTCTAGACCAAAAAGTTTATTTAACTTTTAAATATACTGTGTGTGTGTATGACAGGAAATAATAATATTAGCATCTTCCTCTAGCTGATAATAACTTATTACTGAATTCTGGAATGGGTTACAAAAAAAACAATGGAGATTACTACTTAATTGCTGAACTAATGAACTGCTTAATATGATGTATGCCAAATATCAAACAATTATTTTGGGCTGACATTTGTCACTGTTCAGTTGGACAAAACTATAATCATCTCCAAGCTTGTCATGACACTGAACTATTTAAAATCACCTGACCAGCAGATGCCAGAATGAAGTTATTTTATGGTCAACAAACTCTATTGGAAATAAATCATTAGGAAAATACTCTTTGAGAGCAAGGCCCTAGTTGCATCAATAACTTTGTCAGAAAACTTTCTCCCGTTTTCAGTCACCACGTAGTCACCTAAATGAGCTGAAGACTGAAGGCTTTAAATTAAAAGCCAGCTGACACGGCTTAATTACGGATGGAGTAGATGGAGTCTGTTGAATTTGGGTGAAAATATTATGAGATAATTGGAAGAGTATACTTAGATTTCTTTTGGGGTTCAAGGTTTATTTTATCTTGTTTTTAGTTGCTCTTCTTTTTTTTTTGTAAAATTCACAGAGATAAGTGCACACACCTTAAGCATGCAATGCAATGAACTTTCACAAATATACACACCCTGGTAAAAAAAAAAAAAAAACCTAATCATGATATAGGACATTTTCATCATCCCTAGAAGTTCCCTTGTGCCTTGTTAACATTCTCCTCCCCTATAGGCTGCCTTTTTTTTTTTTTTTTTTAATTTTTGTTAAAGTTTTGCTCCTCTTAAACTTCATGTAAACAATATCAAACTCTATGCATTCATTCTTTGGCTCAGTTTAATGATTTTTGTTTTCTTTTTAAAACAGTTTATTGAGATATAATTCATATACCACACAGTGCATCCATTTAAAATGTACAAATTCAGTGGTTTTACTATATTCAGAAATATGTGAAACCATCACCACAGTCAATTTTAGAAACTTTTCATCGCCTTGGAAAAAAACCCATAATTATTAGCTATCATCCCCCCAATCACCCACCTGATCTTAAGCAACCACAAATTTACATTCTGTCTCTGTAGATTCCCCAATTCTGGACTTTAATGCGAATAGAATCATACAATATGTGAACTTTGTGATTTGTTTCTTTTGCTTAGCATAATGTTTCCAAACTTCATCCAAGTTGTGGCACATATCAGTCTTTCAGTTCTTTTTATGGCCAAAAAGTGTTCCATGTATGGATATGCTACATTTGTTTATCCATTTGTCCATTAATTGCCATTTGTGTTCTTGCCACTTTTTGGTCTTGGTGAATAATACTATTATATACATTTATTTACAAGTTTTTGTGTGGACATTAGTTTTCATTTCTCTTGGTTATATACCTAGGAGTGGGATTACTGAATCATATGGGAACCTCATGTTTAACAATTTGAGGTACTGCCAGACTGTTTTGCAGAGTGGTTGCAACATTTTACATTCCCACTTGCAATGTATGATGATTCCTATTTCTCCACATCCTGACCAGTAATTGTTATTATCTAACTTTTTGATTCTAGCCATCCTGGTAGGTGTGAAGAAGTACCTTATTGTGGTTTTAATTTGCATTTCACTGGTCACTAATGATGTTGAGTACCTTTTTATGTGCTTACTGAACATGTGTGTGTCTTCCTTAGAGAAATGACTATTCAGATCCTTTGCCAATTTTAGATTAGGTTATTTGTCTTTTTATTATTGAATGTAAGTGCTCTTTTTATATTCTACATGCAAGTCCCTTATCGAATATATATAATTTGAAAATATTTTCTTCCATTCTCTGGATTGTCTTTTCCCTTTTTTGATGATGTCCTTTGTATACAAAAGTTTTTAATTTTGATAAAATCCAATTTGTCTGTTTTTCCTCTTGTCACTTGAGCTTTTGGTGTCATATACGAGAGTCCTTTCCAAGTCTTCATGAAGGCATACTTCTATGTTTTCTTCTAAGAATTTTATAACTTTAGCTCTTGCATCTAGATCTTTGGTCCATTTTGAATTAAATTGTGTATATTGCATGAGGTAGGGATCCAAATTCATTCTTTTGCATGTGGATATCAGTTGTTTCAGCAGCTTTATTAAAAGACTATTCTTTCCCCACCAAATGGTCTTGGTACCATTGTTGAAAATCAGGTGGCCATCGATACATGGATATATTTCTGGACTCTCAATTCTATTCCATTTGATCTATATGTCTATCCTTATACCAGCACCACATTGTCTTGATTACTATTATTTTGTATTTAAATTATGAAATTGAGATGTGTGACACTTTATTTACGTTGCATGTGTCGGTAGCTCAATCTTTTTTTTAAATGCTTATTATTATCCCACTGTTTGATAATACCGCAATTTATTTTTCTACTCTTTAGATGATAGTTTTTCTTTTTCAGGACTGTTTTGGCTATTATGAATCCTTTGCAATTCCATATGAATTTTAGGATCAGCTAGTCAATATCTTCAAAGAGGTCTGCTGGAATTTTGATAAGGATTGCATTGAATATTTAGATTGCTTTGGGTAATACTAATGTCTTAACAATGTAAAGACTTCCAATCCATAAACATAGGATATTTTTCAAATAGTGTTTCTTAAATTTCATTCAACAATGTTTATTAGGTTTCTGAACATATGTTTTGCCCTTCATTTGCTAAATTTTTTCCTAAATGTTTTATTTTTTGATGATATCCTGAATGGAATTGTTTTCTTAATTTCATTTTTTTTTGGATTTTTCATTGCAAATGTATAAAAATGCAATTGATTTTTGTATCTTGAGCTTTAATCCTGCAAACTTGCTGAACTCATCTATTAGTTCTAATAATTTTAGAGGATTCTTTAGTGTTTTCTATATATAAGATCATGTCATCTGTGGATAGAGATTGTTTTACTTCTTTCTTTCCAATCTGGGTGCCTTTTTTCCTTTTTTATTACCTAATTTCCCTGGCTAGAACCTTTAGTGCACTGTTAATTTAGAGGTGGCAAGAGTGAATATCCTTGCCTTGTTCCTGATCTTAGGGGGGACATATCTAGTGTTTCATCATTAGCTGTGGGTTTTTTAAAGATGCCCTTTTTCATTTTGAAGATGATCTTTTCTACTCAAAATTTGGTGAGTTTTTATGATGAGAAGATGCTGCATTTTATCAAAGATCTTTCCTGTGTGTCTTGAGATGCTCTTGTGATTTTTGTTTGTTATTCAAAATAGCATTTTTTAAAAGATTTAGTCATGTTGTTGCCTATGTCAATAGCTCAATCTTTTTTTTTTAAATGCTGGTTATTATCCCATTGTTTGATAACACCACGATTTGATTTTCTACTCTTTGGTTGATAGTTGTTTCTTGGTTGTTTCATATTTGGGCTACTATGAATAAAGTTGCTATAAACATTCTAGTACAAATCTATTATGTACACACCTTCATTTTCTGGGGTAAATACATAGGGATGAAATTTCTGGATCATGGGGCAAGTGAATGGTTAACTTAATAATACATTGCCAACTTGTCCAAAATGGTTTTATCATTTTACATCTGCAGTATACATGTATAAGAGCTTCATCTCTTCATAAGTACTCATGTCAATTTTTAAATTCTTGCTTTTTAATAGGCTTTAAATGATACTCACAGTTGTTTTCAGTTATATTTCCCTGATAAATGATAAGGGTATTTTCATGTGCTTATTGGTCATTTGTAGCTTTTCTTTTATGAAGTGATTGTTCAAGATTTTAGCTCCTTTTCAGTTAGGTTTAGTTTTATTATTGATCATAGAAAGTTTTCATATATTCTTGGTAAAATTTCTTCATGTGATAGGTATTCTGCAATTTTTCTCCCAGTCTGTGTCTTTGTTTTTCACTTTCTTGATAGTGTCTTTTCTAAAAGAAAATAGCAAAAAGCATGTCTACTAGTTTCCTCTTGTGGTTAGTATTTGAGTCCTTTCCAAAGAATATTTACCAACTGCCAGGTTGTGAAGAAAATCTATTTTTTTAAGAACGCTAATAGTTTTTGCTTTTATTTTAAGTCACAATCTGATATCTATTTTCATTTGTAGTATGACGTAGGCTTTGAGATTCATTTTGCTATACAGGTATTTAGTTTTCTGGCACCATTATTCAAAAATATTTTATTTTACCTTTGAATTATTAAGTGATTTTTTCCAAAATCAATTGGCTCTAAATATTTGGGTGTATTCATGGGTTCTACACTTTTCCATTAATATATTACCTTTCTGTATGCCATTTCCACTTATTTTTTTATTACTGTAGCTATATAGTATTTCTTGATATCTAGGGACCATCAATACTATTAATCTTTTCAAAACAAACATGTTTTGTTTATGGGTTTTCTTTCTTTGTTTTCTTTGATTTCACTGAATAAATTACTTTTCTTATCTTTTTTGTATCTCTCATATTTCTTTTGAGTTTTATTTGCTATTCTTTTTCTTGTTTCTTCAGGTAAATATTTCATTTGTTTTAAGCTGTTTTTCTTACTAATAAGAACATTAAAAGATATAAATTTTCCTCTGTGGCCTGCTTTGTATGCATCCTAACAACTGAAACATGTGCTATATTAACATTCATTTGAAATATTTTCCATTTTTTCTGTTCATATGTGAACCATATATTACTCAGACACACACTACTTAATTTTTAAATATTTTAGGGTTTCCTAGATATCTTACTGTTTACGATTTCAAATTTAACTTCATTATAACCAGAGAAAATACTCTGTGAAATTCAAATCTTTTAAAACTTATCGAGACTTCTTTTATGCCCCAAGATGTCATCTATCTTAACAAATATTCCGTGTCTACTTGGGAAGAATGCATAATATATGAAGTTGACGGTAATATTTTTTGAATCTTAAGTTAGTTAACTTGGTTTATCATGTTGTTCAAATCTTTATTTTTGTTGATTATTTTCTACTTGTTATGTCAATTATATAATGTGTGTTAAAAATTCCAACTATGTTGATTTTTCCAATTTCATCTTTAGTTCTGTTAGCTTTTACTTGATATGTTTTGGCATTTATAATTTTTATATTTTCCTAATGAACTGTTCATTTATCTTATGAATTATTCCTCTCTTTTATTGATAACAGCTCTTGTCTTGAAGTCTAATTTGGTTAATATTAGTATAGCCAAACCAGCTTTTTATGTTTATATTTTCATGATATACCTTTTACCTTTCTTTTCCTTGCAATCTATCTGTGTCTTTATAAATGGACCAAATATGAATAGGTCTTCTTTTTATACCCATTCTGACAATGTTGGCCATTTAATTGCATTATTTAGTCCATTTCTATATAATGTGATTATCAATGTGATTATATTTAGGTCTACCATTTTGCTATTTATTTATTGTTTATCCCATTTTGATTATTCCTTTTTAATCTCTTTTCCTTCCCTTTTTGAATTGAGTCTCTTTTACTATTTCATTTTATCTCCCCTACTGGCTTATTGGATGTAGCTCTTTGTTTCATCTTTTAATCATCAGAGATGGCAATATGCATTCTTAATACATCACAATCTAATTGGAATTAACATTTACCCTTTATATAAAATGTAGAAACCTTGAATACAATTAGACTTAGCCCTACCCTTTTGCACTTTTGTCATACAATTTACTAATGCATTAATTACCCCATAATGTAATGTTATCATTTTTGTTTTACATGTTCAAATGACTTTTAAAGAATTAAGATGAGAAAAAATAAAAATCTTTTATATTTACACATATCTACCATTTCTGATACTTTCATTCTTCCCCATTGATTTGACTTTTCATCTGGTGACATTTCCCTAAAGCCTGAAGAACTAGCATATCTAGTATGGTACAGAAAAATTAACACATTTTTCATTTATCTGATAATATATTTATTTCACCTTCATGTGTGAAGAATATTTGTGCTGGATAAACAATTTTGAGTTGACTTAATTTTTCAATAAGAGATTTGATTTAAGGGACATGTAACCATTTGTCCTTACCGATTTCCCAACATCTAGTCTGCTTGAATTTGAACACCAGAAATGTTTATAATTGTTAATTCATTAGATTGCCTGCATTCAGTTAAGCATTGGCATAATGTCATTGATGTCTATGGTCATAAAAGTATTAATGAAGTATTTTTTGCATCTCCTACAGAACCCCTATTAAGCATGTTATTTATTATTGTCTTTCATGTAAAAATTCATATTTGAATTTATGCCTTGAACAGTAGTTTATCCAGCTGGGGAAATTATATTTTCTTTAGCCTGAGATTATTTGACCCATTATATTTTCCTTATTACCCTGAGCTTCAAAACGAATCTGAAGGGTTAGTTTGAGTAACTGAGTTAGCATGGATGTGGAGCATAAAAGTAAATTGCTTTTCTGTATGTGAAAATGCTCTTTTATTTTAATTGTATTCATTTTTGAGAGTAGGTGGGTACAAATTCCAGAGAGAAATATGGAGATATTTTTCAAATCATTATTTTACATTTTGGCAGCAACAACATCCAAAAAGTTTTTATATGTATGTTTATTTCCTTTCTGTTGGGAATTGAGGGATTGAATCATGTTCCCACCAAAGGCATGTTGACGTCCCAACCCCTGGTGCTGTGGGTGTGCACCCTTTAGTAAATCGGACCTTTGGAGATGTTGCTGGTTAAGCTGTGCCCTCACTGAATGAGGGTGGGCCTTAATCCAACATGGCTGAAGTCCTTATATAAGGACGTGGAAGAAGCTACGGGGAGCGGTCAGAAGCTGGAAGTCAACGGAACCCCAAAGAGAAGGGAGAATACACTTCCATGTTCCTTGCCATGTGATGGAAAAGTCAAGGACCCAAGGATCCCCAGAATGCCACGGCCTTGAGGAAAAAAGTGCTGCCTTGCTGATGCCCTGATTGTGGACTTCTCCTAGCCTCAAAATCATGAGCCAGTAGTTTCGTATTATTTAAGAAAACCCATTGGATGGTATTCATTTTAGCAGCTGAGAAACTATGACGCTTTTTTTTTATATTAAGATATTTATTGCAAGGAATTGGGTTACACAATTGTGGGGACTGACAAGGTAAGTCAGAAATCCCTAGTGCAGGTCATCAGGAACTTTAGGCTAGGACTCTAGTCGTCCACTGTTCTCTACTGATCTCTGAGTTTGCAACTGACTATGCTATGGTGGTGGAATTGAAAGAGCTCTGGAGTGAGAAGCGAGGACTTTGGTTCTGTTATTAACCCTGCTATATAGTATATCTGTGCCTTGGGCAGATCCTTTAGAGTCTTTGAGACTCAGTTTATCTCTCTGTGAAATAGAACTTAATTAGACGTAGCGAAGAGAAACTCGGTAAAAAGAGCTCTAGGAATCTGTTTGGAGCCAGGTGCTCATAAAATTCAGTTTGTACCCTTGAACCTGCATAGGCAGATTGGATGTAACTTTAAAAAATGAGTCCTCCATACCGAGGGGTTCCCCAGAAGCACAATTGGGGGGCAGGGTGCAAAAATAGATCCAGGAATGCAGCAAGTAACAGTAATAATGTCTGCATTAAAATTTTTTTTTCTGAAAAAAAAAAACCCTTAAAATAGCTGACAAATGCACTTTGAGTTTTCTGATACGCTTCTCCTAATATCATGCTAGCTTGGAAGATGAGAAAGGGTAAATTTCAGAGTCTGGGGAGATCATTTTGTAAGTCTATGGGGAAATTGCTGTGTGGCCTGGGATTCTGCTTTGGAAAACTCTACATTTTTTAAAAATTCAGTTTTATTGAGATATATTCACGTACCATACAGTCATCCATGATGTACAATCAGCTGTTCACAGTACAATCATATAGTCGTGCATTTATCACCCCAATCTATTTTTGAACATTTTCCTTACACCGGAAAGAAACAGAATAAGAATAAAAATTAAAGTAAAAAAGAACACCCAAATCATCCCCCCATCCCACCCTATTTTTCATTTAGTTTTTGTCCCCATTCTCCTACTTATCGATCCACACACTAGATAAAGAGAGTGCGATCTACACGGTTTTCACAACCACACTGTCACCCCTTGTAATCTACATTGTTATACAGTTGGCTTTCAAGAGTCCAGGCTATACTGGGTTGGAGTTTGACAGTTTCAGGTATTTACTTCCAGCTATTCCAGTACATTAAAACCTAAAATGTGTTATCTATATATAGTGTGTAAGAATGTCCACCAGAGTGACCTCTTGACTCCATTTGAAATCTCTCAGCCACTGAAGCTTTATTCCATTTCATTTTGCATCCCCCTTTTGGTCAAGAAGCTGTTCTCAATCCCACGATGTCGGGTCCCGATTCATCCCCAGGAGTCAAATCCTGTGTTACCAGGGAGATTTACACCCCTGGGAGTCAGGTCCCATGTAGTGGGGAGGGTAGTAAGATCACCTGCCAAGGTGGCTTAGTTAGAGAGAGAGGGCCACATCTGAGCAACAAAGAGGCACTCAGGGGGAGACTCTTAGGCACAATTATAAGCAGGTTTAGCTTCTCCTTTGCAGTAATGAGCTTCACAGGGGCAAGCCCCAAGACGAAGGGCCCAGCATATCAAGCCTTCAGTCCCCAATGCTTGTGAGAACATCAGCAAAAATCCAGGTGAGGAAGTCCAACACCTCCGCATCATCCTCCAGCTCCTCAGGGGGCCCCAAATATATATTTTATTCTTCGCCCAAATGACTCTGGGATGTGTTACTATTTCACTGTAACCTATACAGACCTACCATAGCTCACTTCCTATTCAAAGTTCCTTGCAGTCATGGCACCTGAAAAAACTGATTGTAGAAGTTACATTGTTTAGAAAATATAGATCCTACACCAAATAAACATCTCTTCCCTTGGTCTCACATGGAAGCCGAAGCTTTAATGCACAGTCAGTTTCAACCTTTACCCTTTGGCCCGATTTTCCCCAGCCCCAACCAGATCTGCTTCGTTCATATCTCCAATAGAAGTCTGGGCTCTTTTTCAGCCTTTTTTTTTTTTTTAACAGTTGCTGTATACATTAATACTGACATTCATATCTGCTGAGCTCTAGCTCTGAGTTTCAGGTGTCACACAGATACCCAATGTTCCAGAGACCAATCAGGTTATACACAAAGGGATCAACATCTCAGAGTCTGGAGATAGCCACTACAATTCAGAAAGATTTGACTGCTAAGAGCTTACAATCTAGGGACCACTATATGGCACTTTTTATTGGCAGGAAAGATTTTGGCATGGATGTCCTATCAAAGGTCCATTTCCATAGTCAGGGCTGGATGAAGTAACGTCTCTTTTCTGGAGCTACAATTATATCACATCTGAAAGGCCTGAAGGTTAAAAGGTAGATAATTGAATACAAATGAATCATTAGTACAAAGAGGCTATGGAAACTCTGCTATAAATTTTAAGAAGTGGAGTATAACAACAGAAGAATGAAGAGCCAGTGATGGGAGTATCTAAATGAGGACTGGTGGGCAAATAGGAAATGGGTCTATAAAGTTACAAGGGAAAACACCATGTTATTTGTATATGGGATTTTGTATGTTCTCTGTAAAATGATACTTAGGCAGTCTAGCTCAACTTAATAGAAAGTTGATGGAATGTCAATATAATAAATCATATGTAAAGAATCTGAAAAATAGTAAAATTTGTGGTGCTAATTTTAAAAGAATTTACAAATAGTGTGAATGATACAATGTTGTCCAGTTGAACTTCCTCTCTTTTTTTATTATTGTGGTAATTGCTTTAAGTGCCCACATCAGTGGTATTAATTACATTCACGATGTGCTACCATCACCATCATTCATTATTGACGCTTTCTTATGAGCTCAAACAGAAACTCTGTACATATTAAGCAGTATCTTCTCACTCCCCTTCACCCAGGCCCCTGGTAACCTCATTCTGTCTCTATTAGTTTGCTTATTTGGGACATTTTTATGAGTGGAAGTACTATTTCACACAACATAATATGCTTTCAAAGTTCATTCATATGTAGCAAGTATAAGAACATCATTCCTTTTTAAGACCAAATAACATTCTATTGTATGCCTGTAGGCCTATACTGCACATTGTTTATCCATTCATTTGTTGATGGACACTTCGGCTGTTTCCACCTTTGGGCTATTGTGAATAACGCTACTTTGAACATTGATGTACAAATATCTGTTTGAGTTCCTACTTTCAATTCTTTGGGGTATATACCTAGAAGTGGAATTTCAGGATCATATGGTAATTCTGTGTTTAATTTTTTGAGGAACCACAAAACTATTTTCCACAGTGGCTGCACCATTTTACATTTCCACCAGCAATGTACAAGGATTCTAATTTCCCCACATCCTCAGCCTTTTTCTTTATTTGTTCCATGTATTTTTACTGAATACCTAACATAAGGAAGGCATATATAACGGGGTGAATTAAACATAGAGCTAACCTTAAAGAGATTTTATTTCATTATAGAGAGTTAGATAACTTCATAAATATCTAGAGTACATGATAAATGTGATCTATGACATAAAACATGTATAGAGACGTGCTAAAGAGAAGAATCAAGTTATTTCCAGGCAAAGCTTCACAGATGGCATCATCGTTGACCTAGACTTTGAAGAAGAGATAGCACATAGAAAGTTCAGTGCCTGAGGGAGGAGAAATTATTCATGCTATTCTATAGAGTCTATATATTTTTATTTAATTTGCAATGATAGCAAGGAGAGGAGTAAAAATTTTTAGTGGTAGTGGGGGTAAACAATGATCTTATCTCCTGCCTTTAGAGAAACTGGTACACTTGTCTTCATGCATGTAGTTAATATTTGGAGAAGAAAGTTCATTACATATGTTGTCTTGAAAATTCTAATTATATTTTATAGTTAGAATATATTAAATTATAGCTAATTTCCCTGTTGACTTGTGTGGCATAAATATTGCCTTGCCTGTCCTCTTAACATAGCAAACATTACCTTCCTCTCACTGTATGCTGTGACTCTCCACCAGATTTGCCATGGTAGTGGTTGGAAAAGGATTTAATTCTGTGTCATGGGACAATTTGCACTATTTAGGGAAGCAACCCAATAAGTGGGGATTAGGTTAAAGGGTCTGCTGGCCAGCAACTCCCTTCCTGCTCATCCTGTAATCATAGGATGAATGACATGCTCATTTATTTCTTTTGAAATACTTATTAGTTACAGCAGTGGGATTTTCCCAGGAGCAAATAGCTGACCAATTCTTGCAGAGGTTTAATAGAACTCACTGGGCCTCAGGGATCACTCTAACTGGGGATTCCACTTGAACAGGTACGTGACACAGCCAAGGAAGAAAGCAAAGGTGAACTCTGCCTTTACCTGCCCCAGTCTCAGGGGGTGACCTCTCAATAAAGGAGGAAAACTGTTTGAAGTAGTGGCAGTGCCTGGCTGACATAGTGACCAACGGAAGTCCTTGGAGGAAAGAAGATATTGGGAGAGATGTCTAAACTCTGCCTGACTTGCTTAGTAACTCAGGCAGTTCCTCTGCTTGGGAAATTATGGGCATGTTTGAGCCTTGTGGAAAGCCTAAGAGTTTTTGTCTGTTGTCTTTAATTTGAAAACGAAAACTGAAGCTTTTAAATTTTTGGGCAGGCATCCTAACATGTCACATTTGTTATGCATCAGTGAATGTCATTAAAACAAATAAACACACACAACTTCACCGTCCCTGGGACATATGATTTGTACTCGGTGTGTAACAATTCCTGGAACGTCAAATGGAAATGGTGGAGACGAATCCAATCTTTTGTCTTTTTGAAACTAATCCACCTGTGTCTTTTCTTCCAGGTTTTGCTCTCTTATCCACATGCTAGCACCTATACCTAACCCCCTCCATTTCATCCCATTGTCATTTTTCAAAGTTTTCAGGACTTTTTGAGATATCTTCTACCATTCCTCACTCCCTCCCCTCATTATTTTGGTATATTTTTAGTGGCACCTTAATTTTTAAGTAATTTGAGTAAATAAAAGCTTTTCTGTCAAAGCTATGAATCCAGGTGAGATGGGTAGTGTGTTGGGGAATTTAATGGATTGAATTAGTTGTGTAAAAGGACCCAAAGGGTTTGGTTAGGAGAGCTGATTGATAGATTTACAATATAACTATTAAAGGGCTAGGGTCTGTGCATAGGAGCTCACATAGCCAGGGAAACTGTCTAGGAGGTAAGGAAAGAAATCCTGGAATGGGAAGCAGGTATTCCTGTGTGAAATTTACATACATGAACCCATTGATAAGTTCAGTCAATGCCTGGTAACAGAATTTGCTCAATTGACAGCAGGATATTCAAAGAAAAAATTTAATTGTCATAAAGGTGGTAGGAGAAAGAACTGGTTTATGATGAATAAAATAGGAGGGCTCAATGGAGCATCCAAGTGAAACATCTGAAAAGTCGAAGGAAAGAATTTAGAAGAAATCACAGCCAGATAAAGCACACTCAGAGTTATTACACGTAAGAATTATAATTGATGTCATGTGAGTGGTTAAGACCACTGTGGGAGTGTAGAACAGATAGGAAGAAGGGGAAGAGACAGCTGAGATGCTGATGGTGAGGGTAAATGTAAGTATTTAGACAACATGTTCATTGGGGGCAGGAGAAAGATCAGGTAAAGGATTCTTCTATTGGAAGAATCAAAGTATAGGAATCGAAATGGTCCTGATTGTTAGTAAATATCATGGCTTTTTTTTTTAATAGTATCTCTTATATCTGGTTCTCTCTCTTTATTCATAGAGTGAAATCTCTTGTTCTCATACTAGCCATTTCACTGAACAATTGTAGGCTTTGTGTTATTGGGGGAAAGCATTAATTATTATGCTCTTTGCTCTATTCAACTCTGAATTCTGTATTCCATGCAACCAACATTTACCAAATGCCTATTATGTACCAGGCACTGTGAGAGATTTTGATAATATTATTTTTTTTTCCTAAGAGATTATCACATAATTCTCAAAGGTTATGAATAGCTCTGAACCCACCTTGCCTTTGTTTTGTGCACATATTGTCTATAAATGTATGTGTCTTAACTCTGGTTCCCTAGAGAACAGAAACTGGAACAAGGATTGAGTAATGATGCTTTACTTGGATGGTGGAATCCCAGGGCAGTGAGATCAAAGGAAAAGGGAAGGGAGACAATAAGGACTGGGAAGCCATGCAGGGTAATGTGTCACTGTGCTGCCCTCTGCTTTACACCAACACAGAGAGACACAGCTGTCAGTTGGCACATGCATCTGCTTGGCCTCTCATGAGTCCTTGGAACAAGCTATTTGGATAGACCATTCTTCAGACAACTCTGTGAAAGACAGACAGAAGAGGAAATTTATCATCCCATGTTCTGTTTTCCTTTGAACAAACTTACCCCATTAAGGAATGAACTGCCCTGAACTTCAGGGTTGTATTACTTGATCTCTTTGGCAGTTTCAGGAAGTTAGATTTCATGCTTCATGAGTTGTTTTCCAAACCTGGGAGTGACAGAGAGCCTGAGATTCAGGGCTTGTGGATGGAAATCCTGACTACGCAGCATGAGCCAATGGAGAGAGCTCTGTCCTCCTGGATAGCCAGCTGGTCAGTCCTAGTGCCCCATTTGCTGGAGCTATGCATACCCAGCAGACTCAGTAGTCTGTGGCAGCAGGATGGGGCAGGGCAGGGGGGCTTCTGGAAGAAAACACGATAATGGTGGCTTAGGTGGAACAAGCAGCTGAAGGCCCAGAAGATGATGGTACAAAGAGGACCTGAGGAGATGCATTAAGATGTGTCTAATATGGTAGCTGAACATTACTGGACTCTGCTTATATAGTTTCTATTTTACAACCTCAGGGACTAAAGAGTTCCATGCATTACTACTCTACTTTTTTTTCTACTTTTTTTCAATGTCCTTATCTTCTAGGACTTATTCACTCTTCACTTGTTCACACAAGGATTATTTTTACATGCATTCCTTGAGTGAACAGATAAAAGGGGATGTCACCTCTTTTCTACTTCTTATGTCTATTCTCACTTTTAATGTTAAAATGTTCAAAAATTGTGGTGATGAGTCACAACTATACAATGGTACTGTGAACAATTGATTGTACACTGTGGATGATTGTATGGTATGTGAATATACCTCAGTAAAAACTGAATTAAAAAATAACAATGAATAGAAAAATTAGATTAAAACAACTTTTACTCTTTAAAAAAAATGCTATGTTGGGGAGCAAGAGACTAATAGTACTAAGAAAACCTCCTCACTTTGTAAGGGAACACGATGGACCTTTCCCCAGTACTCTTCAGATAAAATGAATTACTCCTTCTTCTGCAGTCTGCAGGGCTCCATGGTGGCTGCACGATGGCACTCTGGACACCTTGCACGTACCCACATAGGCTGTGCAGGCAAAACCTAGAACCTCAGCTAATCTGAGATTTGGCAGAGTGCCTTGCAGTCCTCCTGGAATACGAGGCATGGGACATCTGTAAGGATTTTCTCTAAGGCCTCTCCCAGTTGCCTCCCTTTCTTGGTTTACAGACACATCAAGGATATGAGTTTATACAAGTTAAGTGTACGATTTAAATAAATGCAGATTTATTTTTCTATAACCACTTATTCTCTTTATCAAGTCTGAGTCACCTGATGTCATCAAACAAAATCTGATCATTTCCAGGCAAATTCAGTCATTTCCAGCTTCTTTTTGAGTCATTTCAATTGTAAACTTGATTCATAATTTCTGTCCTTCTTCCATTTAGGATTGCATCTGAAGGGGATCATATGTCATTGAGGAAAAAGTGTGAGATCACCCATTAGTGCTCGCCATCCATATTCTGGCAGTAGCTGCTGTTATCTTCATGTTCACTGATCTCTAAGCATCAGCCCCAAACTCCATTGACCTTTGCTGAGAGGCACTGTCCAGCCTCCTCAACTGGGCATCTTCCTCCAAGCTGCCACCAGCAGGGATGAATCTGGACCCTGATCTGCTCTCTGGCTAGGCAATCCACGTGCATCACCCTCCTCTCTCCTCTCAAAAGTCCTCTCATTTTTGCCAAGAGACCCCTGCAGACCCACTGTTTCTCTAACTTTGAAAGAACTTCCACCCCCTTCTTGGGGCCTGGGGGGGGTGACCCATGTCTGTAGAAAGCATTTTGCTAGAGCCATTTTAATATGCTGTTCAGCAGGGCACTGAGCATGATCTCATCTCGGGACTGCCGTCCTGAAATCAAGGCAAAATGGCCCCTCTCCTTTTTGATTTTCCTATTCAGAGATGAGTTTCACTCCTTCTCTTGCTGGGTTTTTGTTTTCACTTAGAGGGCAAGGTGTGAGACTCTTTTTGCATGACATAAAATCAACAATTCCTTTCTGGATTGTTTCTCCCATCCACCCACCCACCCACCCGTTTCATCTCCAGGTCAGATGACTTTATCTAATACGGAGTCAAGGAGACTCTTCATAGCCCTTCTTTTCCTTTTTCAATCTTTAGGACAAGATCTTAATTATTAATTCCTCAAAAGTATTTTTGTTTTATTATAATCAATGTTACTATGACTTCTATGAAGTTAAAATGTTTATTTTGAACTTATGAGCTAAACACTGACTCTACCATTTCTGAAGTAAGCAGTGATTCTGATTATATAGAGGGATTGTCATATAAAAAGAAGTGAAGGGTGAACTAATTAATTGGACTTCAAAACATAATTCCACCACCTATAAAATTGTTTTAATTCCCTGGTGTCCTTGACCTCTGCAATCAACATATATTACTTCTGTTTAGTTGTTCCACTACTATTCTGCAGTTACTTATTTGGTACTCAGTGTCCAGCCCCCATTTTCTTCCTATTTCTGTTGAGTTGTATACTGAAAACAATTGCTAACTGACTGAGAAATTTTATTTGATTCCTCCAGGGACAAGAATCCAGCTTGGTATATACAAGTCAGAGCAGATATATAATTGTGTAATATTGAGCACACCATGAAATATGGAAACATTTACAGATTCATTTGTATAAGAGGTCCATCTTGATTTTAAACTAAAATTTTGAACTCTGTGTTGTACAAATTAGCTAATAATATATGGAGGTTAGGACATTATGAAGAAGACATAATTTGCTGATGATTATTAGACCTACACTCAGGGATTACAACTCTAGATGCATGTATTTTGTACTTTGTCCAACCACAGCCAACAGACTCCATATGTAACTCTAGTGCTTTTTTTTTTTTATTTTTTAATCCATTTTTAATCTCCCTGTATTCAGTGGGTATGTTTCTCAGACATGCTTACTTGACATTTTTGTTACCAAAGTTTGTTTTTAGAAATACACAATGCTTATATTCACACAATGCTTATTGAACATAATATATTTTTGATATCAAGGTCCACTTGTCAAAACTTCATAGTCTTTATATACTCCACAAATTTCACTCTAAGTTCAGAATCTATCAGTTTTATTGCTGAGTAGACATTTTTCCAATGTCAATACAGTGTCAAAAGTGTTGCCTCTGTTTACCTCCCTGGGTGAGAGTATCACCATGTGGTCTCTCTCACTATGTGCAGCTCTCTGTCACTCTCTGTGTCAATTGGAGGAAGTACTGTTGGCTTTTCAGGCAGAACAATCAGTTATTGTGAAGGACTATCCAGGGAGTTTGGGATGGTGAAAAGCCCTGGATCCTGAGCATCCGATGCCAGTGGCATCATCCAAGTCATTATGTGACAAAAAAACATCTCCACACATTTCCATTGCCCCAAGGGGAAATCATGGCTGAGAAACCCAGCTCTGCACATGTTCTTGTGTGATGAGCATTCTTTGTACCTTGGGCTCATGGATATTGCATTCTGTTTATTTCTTTATGCATGAAGAGTAAATTTTGATTGGGGTCAAGTTAAAAACAGTTTCCCATATGTGACAGAAATATTTAGCTCTGTAATAAACTTTTTAAAAAATATTGTTGCTATCCATTACATATGAACCCTCCTGGTCATGTACCTAGATTGTTATAGGAAAATATGAGCCTTAGTGTAGGAATAGCTTCTTCTTATCATGTTTAGTGCTTGAGAATGAAGATAATTCTTATGATCCCAAGCTGAAAAATGATTTCTGGTGAAATCATTTGCAAACCTTGATTAAATAGTGGTTTACACTACCCCTCCTACTATATTTTTCTGTTAAAAAGGCAGTGATTTGCTTTTACTTCTAAAGTCAGTTTGAGGGCTTATTTTTGATTCTTCAAAAATTAAAGAATCATATGTGATAAATGAGTAGTATCAATACACTTTTTCTGTAATTTTATTAACCATTTTTTAGGTAATAACAGTAGGGGGCATGTCCCTATTTATGTATTTTTTATGCAACCTAGTATTGGCTTCAAAGAAACCTGTAAACACAGATCACACCATTGAAGGCAAAACTTGTCTTAATGCAGGCAAACAATTTCAGATTTTTCATCTCTAGATACTCTTTGCTCTCCTGAACTGATCAAAAAGGTCTCATATTTTTAATCACCCTACTAACAATAAGAATGCTTCAATTCAATGTTCTTTTATTTCATTCAAAACATTTTGGAAATATATATATATATATATATATATATGAAATAATATATATTTTGGATAATATTTTTTCACTACAAGTTGAAAGATAGTGTGTGCCTTAATCTTATGTCACGTTTTACTGCTTGCATTCTGGGATGAGGTCTTTGGTGTCAGTGTGAAAAGCCTGCATAATGTGTTTTATTATAATACGTATACTTAAACTGGTTCTAGGAAATGCCTAAGCAATGCCTTGATTCTTGTTGAAAAAACAGATTAGGAAACAAATGCAAATGTTTTTCTAGAAAATAATTTACTTTTGAGTGGCAATGTAGTCATATTGCTAATGCCCATGTGCAAGTGTGTTTCAGTCTGTACCATTATATCACATTTTATAGCTGATTTTTACTATTAATGTTAGTTTTATCCAGCGTGACTGTCCCCTGCACAAGAGTAGCTAAAACACGTATGATACTATACAGTAAAGCTGCAGTCTTTATTTTTTTTTAAATAATTCAACAGATAACTCATTGGGCCCCTTCAATATTCCAGGCACTCTTCAAGTTGTGTGGGTACGATGGTGAAGAAGACAATTAGGGTTCTTACTTTCAAAGAGATTTCCGTTTAGAGGAGATCTTAGGGCATGACATATTATCTAATTGCAGTAGGTAAGCTCCTTGAGGTCTGAAATTTTTGTCTCTGTTGCCAACTGTTGTGACTAGCATAGAATAACCACTCCATAAGTATTTGTTGAATGATTAAAGAAAAGAACAAATGAATAAAATGTAAGGTCCTATGGACCTGTATAATGGAGAGATTTAACTAAAGAGTCAGGGAACTCTTTATTCAAGTTAAACACACACACACACACACACACACACACAGTTATTAACCTTATAGTAAAGCTCTGAGGATAGTGACCAGAAGTAAGCATAGAACAGTAACAGAAAAAAGCAGTCAATAATCTTCCCAAATGACCTAAGGAAACAGAGCAAGGGTTAGCAGGACACTTGATCAAGTGGATAAAGGGGATTTAGTGGGAATGGAATGAGCAGCTTCCATTCCTATGAAGAAGATTATGATTATTGAGATTTGAGTGTCTATCATTTACAATAATGCTTGATTAGAGTCTTGTCACCAGGTCCCAATTGAGGAAACACTGATAAATGATAATGGAGACTTTCACCCCAACACATTTTGAAATATCTTGCTAATTGCTTTCTTAACTGTATTTTCTCCCCACTTTCATTCATCCTACTTATGCTTGTAAAAACCTTCTGACTGGGCTGTGTAGCAAAGAAGCATTTGGGGAGAAATTATTCAAAGCACAATAAGTGCTGATAACTCTAGAGTCCCATCATTATTTTCCTTTGCAAGGGAATATGGTGATCTATATTAATCCTGACTAGATTCCTTAATTCCTAACTCTATAATTATCCCCAAACAAGAAACAGTAATGGCATAGGCTGACTACACATCAAAATCCCCCTAGCAACAAAAAAAAAAAAAGAAGGGAGAAGTTGTTTGGCCCGTAATTTGGGGAATAAGTTTGGTGTTCAGATTTTTGTCTGTAAATTGGTACTCGGCGTACAAGGATTATCACTTCTGTAGTTTTCCTAGACCTAACTCTAACTTGATCCTTCAGGTTACTACTGTTCTGTGAACACAGCAGCTTAAGAGGATTGTGCATATGCTGATTTTGTAAGCACGCTTGAAGGACAGAAAAGAGTAGTCAACTGGAATTTCTCAAGAACTATCTCCTAGAGGAAGTTGGTATCTGATCGCCTCACTTCTCTTCCTTGACAATTCCAAAAGGCTACAGTTCTCGTTCCTGGAATTATATGAGACACCTGAGGGAGACACAATAGGCAAAGGTTCTGTTTGAAAGCAGGGGAAACTTTCTAAGGTTTCAGGGTTTCAAATCCCTCCCAATCACTTCTGGAAACTGGCAGTTTCATTAGATTTTGTCTGGTGTTCTCAAATGTGTTCAGTCTCCATTAAAATTCAGAGGAAAGCAGGTGGAGTCATATACCAGTAAAGATTGAGCCCAAAGGTCAAGTCTTATTGAGATAGTTTGGATCAACTCAACTTTAATGAATAAATGCAGCCTTCTTAATTTTTCTCTTCCATCAGCATTTAAACAGAGATCTGCAAAATTCTAATTATTGACTAGAGTAACATTATCTGCATTTATTCTTTGTTAACAGATACTACTTTTGCTTATTTCAGGAGCTATGCCAGAAATTACCTACTATATGCTCAATTATCCACCTCCCCAGAGCAACACATTATTTTAATATAAACTTTTTCTGTAGTCAGCAGCTATTGTGTATTTTCTTTAAATTGAGTTGTCATTTCTTATTATAAAATATAAAAGGAAATGGCTGGAACTCTCAGGGTTAGGCAGAGTCATTTTACCATGGTTTGGCTCCTATTTGCAGCATATTTTCTATCCAGTAAGACTTAACAGGACCATGGGAAAATAAAAGAATCTATGAAATTAAAAAAAGAGTTAAAATGGGAAATATGCACCCTACATCAATTGGGCTTTGCCATTTTAAAAAAATTAAATGCAGATCCTCTTTAGTGCTAACCTACCATGTTATGCAAGAAATGTAAATATCTCCTTAATTCAACGATTAATATCTAGGTTAAATCAGTTTCAGGTTTCCTGCTTGATAACAAATTTCATTTACATTCTGAATACCAAATGGGGTTGAGCCAAAAATGGTTGCAAGTTATTATTTTTTTTTAAGTTCAATCTGAACATAGAGTGACAATCTTTAAAGGTCCCATTGATTGTGGTTTATTATTCAGTTATCTAAATGCTGAGCTCAAGAGTAAATGGGAATTCCTTGTTATAATCTCCCTATGCCATCAAGAAATGTAGAGTAAATATGTCAAAATAACTCTCCCACAGTATCTTCTGAACCTCCGAAGTTATAATATGGTTATTAAAATATCAGGCTAGATAATTAAAACAAAGATTCAAAAATATAGGACCATTTCTAGTGTCTGAAAAAGTGATAAATTATAGTATATTATCTGCTTTCCTGCAATGCAGGTAATATCTTATTTTAAAGGAAGGTGAAAGAATGCTAATGAATTATTACTTGACATGGTGTTTGCTCCCATTTAATAATGTTAACTTTCAGCATAACTCACACTCAAAAGTATAACTTCTTTTGGCCCACATGCGAATGTTTGATTAATCAAGACATTTGAATCTTCTTTATTGTAATAATTTATATATCAGAAAGGACTGTTCCTTATAGTCTCCCAATTAGGCTAAAAATCCTATATTTCACAAGGACATGTTGATGATAATAATCATCCAGACAGACTCCAATGCTTGCCTTTGCTCCAATTGTCATTTATGTAAAAGCATTTTGGAAAAAGCCTAATTCACATAACAATTACATGTTTAGGTTCAGTTATATTGTTGTAAATGTACTTGCATAAAAAAAGGTGGCCCATTGGCAGAGTGTGGAGGGGTCAAACTATTGTACCTTTGTTTACATTCTGAGAATTAAAATGTTCAGTAATATGAATGTTTTTCTCATTTGAAGGGGGTCATAACTTGGAAACATTGATTTTTTAAAAATATGAAATGATTTAGGATTTCTATTTTATATATTTGTTGAAAGTTGAGTCTGTAAAATATTCTTCATCGTATGCCAAGTGTTGCTTCTCTAGCAAAGCTATATAGCATTCTTTTGATTCATTGGGGAGGGAGGGGGAGACATAGAGACTGTGCTTTCTTTACTTGGCCTTTGTTTATCTGGGAATCTCTCCAGGACATTTCAAGTGACCTCAATCAACTCTGGGTCTAGAACAGATTTCAACAGTAAGCTTAAGTGGGATTTTCTTCCCTTTACCCTCTAAAGAGAAGGGCATGCATATTTTATTGAAGTACACAATATTAAATAAGGTTATCTATTGCTGCAAACTACCCCCAAACTCAGTGGTTTAAAAGAACAACTGTTTTATCTGCTGACAATTCTGGGGATTCGGGTGTGGAGTCTCAATTGGATTCTCTGTACTGGGCTGCATCTGTGGGGGTCTCCCATAAAGTCTCAGAGCCTAGCTTTAGAAATCTGGAAGCTGATTCTTCCCTACCTCTGCATTTTTGGGCAAGTCATTTAACTTTTCTAAACTTCACCATATTCATCCATAAAATAATCATAATAATAGCTACCCTAGGGAGAGAGGATTTTCTGTTTCATTTGGGGCAGATTGTCAAGCACTCATTGAGCCAAAGATATCACAGCTTAGAGACACTGTGTTACAAGAAAAACTCTGTGTTCCCCTTTGAATATTCTTTCTTCAGACCCAGGCATGCCCTGGCTCTTGGATGGGTGTCATCTACTCCAAATGCTGTAGTGGAATCAACTAGCTAAGAAAAACTGGCTGTTTAAAGGCAGTCATGAACTCTCCTGGGACTGGGCAATACTCTTTCACTGCAAGAACAACTAAGTGAGCAGATTCCAAGGTTTAGTTTCTGGTAGAAATATGGAGCTTGATTTAGGACTGGAGTCTAGACTACATTCATCAGCTTGCTTTTATTCAAGCCCTGCTTGCATTCTCAGAAACTCGTATGATGCTTATTAAAGTCATTCTTTCATTCCTAGTTTGTTATTTATTTTTATTTGATAACTGCTCCAGTAGGAAATCCATTAGAGGGAGAAGTGATTGAAGCATTCTTGGACATCTGGTCATAATTCCCTAATAATAACCCCTAAATCACTCCCTATGTTTAATAACTCTAAAATAATTCTCTAATAAATGATTTGTAGTGTTCTGAGGATTAAAGAGAACTCAACTAATTTTAGTTGCCTTCTTCTTTGACAAGTTAACTTTTAGATATTCTTTATGTGGAAGACAATTTGTATGAACTTTTACATATAAGATATAATTTGGGAACTCAATTTTTAAAAATCTATTATTCATCCTATTTTCACAAGTTCAGTAGAGGCCTAAATTAATACTAAAGATGCAGGTGATTTCAGGTTGTAGCAATAGCCAGAATTAAACAGAGCATAAGGTTACCTAGTAAAATTTTAATTTTCAATAAAATTCTTGTTGATTTACGCAAACATTTTTATTGAGCCTCACTACATGCCACACTGTATTGAGTGATACGGGGAGGAAGGACACAAACTTTACATTCAGTGAGTTTACTGTGTAGTTTGTGGGTGAGGGCTGAGGAGCATGGTGGCCTATGGAGCAGACAGGAGTACCAGCACCCCAAACGTGCTGTTTTCTGCTGTAGTGGTCAGTAGGTGGAAACACAAGGGAGAAGCATCTAACTTCAGTCAGGTGCCAGGGTGGGTTTCAGGACGGAGTAAGCTGTGGTCTCCTTTGCTCTGGCTTGACACCCAAGGACAGGTACCCTCTCCTCAACACACACAAACTCTTCTTACCTATCCTTTATCTGAAAGTAGAGAAGACATTCTCAAAACTGTCCCCCATTTCCCATGTTGAAGACATTTCTTTGACAACCCCCCTCCTTCCCATCCCAAGTTGCCAAAATAATAAAATCAAAGATCTTTATTGTGGCATAAAATCTCTTTATGACCTGGCCTTTGATCATCTCCTGGTTTCACTTAATGTACTCCTTCCTCCCTGTTTATGTTCCCCTAATGTCAAACTGCTTATCTTTTCCCCGCCCGGCATTACACATGCTCTTCATTCTATATGGGAATCCTTTATCTCCACTGTTTGCTTGGCAAATTTAGACTTATTTTTTCAAAACTCCGATTACATGTTCTCCTCTAGTCATCTTCTCCTAACGGTAATCTTTAATGCCAAACTGCCACCATCACCATAGATGAAGTCACTCCCTGCTCTAATTATCTGTGTACTTAATCATACCTTATCTATGAGGTAAATATATTTGTGTACAAGTTCCTCTCTTCTACCAGACCTTGAACTACTTGAGGACTGGGACCGTGTTTTTTACCTTATCCCTTGTAAAAGGCAGTACGGAATAAATTATTTTTCAAGGGATAATAATGAGTTAATCCCAATGCAGGAAGTTTAAGCCACAAAAACCAGAAGGAAGATAAGAGACAATATTAAAAGGCTGTGATTGAAAATAAATTGGGTCTTATTACATGAGAAGGTGAGGAAGAGGGATGAATTAAGGATATCGCTTGTGATCTGGCTTTGGCCACAGAGAGGATATTGGCATAACTTCTGCAGGTCCTGAGTTTTTGTCACAAGCAACTTGAAATCTTGAGATCACATGATACCTGTTAGGCATGATTCTCACAATCAAAGTGAAATGATTATTAGGGTAATTAACTGTGCAATTTGGGTGTAAAAATGGAACTATTTATCATCTCAGTTAATGAAACTGTGCCTGAGTCCTAATTTTTCTTATCGACCTTCATATTGTTGTTTACTGTTACTCATGTTCTAAGTAGTACTTTTTACAATTGTAAGGAAATTAATTGATCTGCCTGGATGACTGATAAAATTCAGTGTTATTTCTTTCAAATCTCTTCACATACATTATTGTTCTGTAACTATTCCATTAAATACAGAGAGGCAGAAGCTCAAGCTCATAAATGTGGCATTAAAATCAAAATTCCAATTGTGCTAATTTAGTAGACAATTTAAATTATGTGATGGGATTTTTTGCAAACCTTCATGCAGCTCCTGCAATTTTTCAAACTGACATTCCAGACCTTCTAGTGAAAGGTAGAAATGAGGATTTGGAGAGTAGTCGCTGACATTTCAAAACTCTTTAGGAACATGGAATTACAAATAAGAAACCCTAAGCAGGTAATTTTGATGTTCAACTCAAAAAAGAATGATTGATTTTCATATGCAAATTCTATCTTCTGAGCTCAGTTGAAATCCACACTTTCTTATTCCAGGCAAACCCTTTGGAAACTTAATTTACAAGAAATGGCAGGTTCCTTTGTGGGAAACATTTCTTACAGAGACCTCTTCACTGAAGTGCGACTAAGTGAAACATGAAGCTTTGACCACTTGAGATTGTTATCTGAAAATGTTCTTTGGGGAGGTGTTTGTGTTAAAACTTTTTAAAAATAAAAATTAACAGGAAGCACACCCTCATATTTTCTGAAAGTTTGGGAAAAAAAGAACAACCAAAAAATGTGTAGGTGATACAGGGCTATTCCTTGTAATAGGAGATTTGATAAAATGCCTGGCCAGTTCCATTTGTATAAACGGTTTAGAATGGTTTATGGTCTCACATCAGTTCAGTCATTTAAATGCCGGAGTCTGCTTCTCATAGTTGAGCCTATATGAATCTGGAATCAGGCAACTAATCATTTGTATTGCCCTGAGCTGCGATAGTGGGAACAGCAGCTTATAAACCAAATGAAACAGCTTCATTTACAATTACAAAAGCAAGGCCTTTCACAGAACAAAAAGCAATTTTGCTATAGCCATTCCATTTTCTAGATGCCATCTTCTTTATTTGAGAAATATGCAAAAAAGTTTAAAATGCTTCTCATTTTTTTGTATCCTATTTTTGAGTTGTTTTACATAGATGTTTCAAGGGAGAAGAGAATATTTAATTTTTCTAGTATAATTCAATTTAATTTTCATTTTCATAATTCTGTAGTTTGGGGCCAAACTGTTTAGGTTAGAAAAAAATTACCCAAAATAATTGTTCACAATACTACTGAATGCTCAGTGCATTCTATGCATTAGAGCATTCTCTTAATATGTTGCAGTCTTTCATATTACGAGATGATCCTGTTATGTTATAAGACATAGCAATACAAAGTATGAAAATGCTGTGGATAAAATTATTTCTGATTATATTGTCTTTTGTATATTTGAAATGATGAATACTTTCTACAGCAAGATATAAATTTTACACTGCTATATGCAGATAGAAAAATGTATAAGTAATGTTTTTTTTTTTTCTCAAATCCACCTAATTTCAGTGTTGCATGTATTTAAGATTAAAGTTCATTGGATGATGACATCCGTAATAAATTGGGCATAAAAGACAAAAGTCTACAGTGCTCCAGAGTTTCTTTGGAGATGGAAAAAATATATAACATTTTGTTTTTTACTGTTATTTTAACTTAGAAAAATGGCTCTTAAATTTTAATTTTAAGGTAAGGGTCTTAGAAAGTTGACTCTGTAGCCAGATTTTGACATCTGTTAACTGGTTTTATGGAACAGTGTTTAAGGCTGGCTTCAGAGATCATTATGTAACTATATATAAGAACCAATAATGTCAGCATGCCATAACAACAAGTCACTGTGGTTCGATTTCAAATACTGCTGTGCATTTAATAGCTTCCTGAATGCATTGTGTTTTTGTCCCTACAATATGATTACATTTTGAGGCACAAATTAGCAGATTAGTATTGATAGTTTTTGTGTTCGATTAAAAAAAATTGTGCATCTTACTCTCCATTTTCAAGAAGAATTTTTATTTTTGCTGGAAAGCTATTTCACCCTTAGAAAATAATAATCAGAGAATAGTTTTATGGTAGGGTCCAAGTCTCATGATATTTAGTTTACCATTTTTTTTCTCTCTGTCTCCCTAATCTTCAATGACAGGCTGTATTCTCAAATGACAGCAATTCTGATTAGCGATTTTCAAACTGAATATGAAAAAATACTATTTAAGTAAGAATAAATACCTTTGGTATTTCAAAATTCATTTTGATTTTATTCTTTTTTCTTATGAAAAAGTCACACAGGTTACTATGTTTCTTGCCCATGAAGATGCATTCATTGAGATCTGAAATGATGTATTTCAACACAAAATGAAGTTCCAGACATAAAACTAATTATGTTCTCTTTATGGATCTAGTATCCTAGCTTTATAGAAGATGTTCGTCAAACTTTGGTTATGGTTTGTGTTCACCAAACCCCAGGCTCACATGAACAGAAAAGTAGTTGATAAGTCACATTATGCAATGGGGATGTAAAATTCAATTTTATCCCTGTAAAAAGCCCTTGAGCAATATTTGCTGGGTGAGAAAAATACAGACAGCATTTTTTTTTTCCTGTTCGGGTGGTGCATCTGAATATCATAACACACTCTAATCTGCTACATGCATTAAAAATCCAACCATAATAACACACTTAAGATCTCAAAAGTTAACCTCTGAAGGGAACACTAGGCCAAATGCTCCTTAGATTTTCATTTCACTCCATTAGTAAAAATGTCCTGGGGGAATGTAAAGGCCCCAGCTCTTTTTGCATTTCCAGTTGTCATACATAAACACATAAAATAGGATATGGACGATTTGATCCATGGTTCATATGGATTACAAACAAATATGAAAGCCTTAATTCTCCCAGCTCCTGTTCACTTTTAAAACATCTTCTCTATTACATTCCTAGGTGATTTTTACTTTCTCTTAACCATGCAAAAGTTATAGTGTTTCAAAGCTGCAGATTAGTAATGGTGGCAGCTTATTTCTTTTGGTTATCTACAGCTCCATCTTAGTGTCTTGAGGCATAAAAGAATATTATCTGTGTGACAGTTATGGCTGAAGCCATCTATACTGTTCATGGTATAAGCACACATAGTGCTCTGAATAGAAATCATTCAGTTTAAGACATTTTCTGTAGTTTCATTAAAACTTAAAATCACAAAGTGCTGCCAGTTACGACCAAGGTTATACAAAATTTCCAGTGAGTCTCTAATGTGGAAGAGCACGTAAGTGGTTGGGGTTTTCTTTTGATAGTTGCTTGTTCAGGTAGATTTGCTTATCTTTTGTAAAGGCATTGGCCATAACAAGTAAACCTATAAATCTACTTTGTTTCTTTACTTAATTTTCATCACATATAATGTGCCACTGTGATTGCATGAAATCATCAGGAGTGGCTTCAGTTACTTGTATACAGCCCCCTTCATTCTGAATCTGGGGGATAATGGGGGGAAAAAAAGAGGGATGGGTGGCAGGAGAACAAATGCACAGCTAGTTATGTATTACAAATGTCAGGTTACAGAGAAAGTGTATATATATTCATATAAGATAATCCCAAAGCTGAGTTGTGATTGCACTAATGGCTCATTCATATCTGCATTTCATTTAAACCCACTGTTTTGACTTGCTGAACATTTATCAAAGGCAGTATAGCTAAACTTTTTCATATGACCATGGAGGTAATGACAGCATTATATTACCAGGAAACTGTATGACTTGCTGATACTTCCATTTTCCACAGCAGCTTATGAAATAATCAAAATGTGTGCATGAAATGGCGGCCTGCTCTGAATTTATTTTAATACAGATGGGCTTATGCTGAGAGAAGAAAAGTGCTGGACCCCGACACAAGAGGCAATGACTTTGCACAAAGCTGAATTTTACTAGCAGAGGAGATGGATATATGAGTATTAGACTTTTCGTAGCTATAGGAAGGATAATCTTTCAATCAGATTAATGAGAAAATATATTGCACGGGCCCTACAGCACTTTTTACTTTCCAGGCTAATGCGTGATTTAAATCCCCAAAGTACATTTTCAGCATTACAATATCCTTTGATAATAATGTCGCTTGCACAAAGACAGATAAAAATAAAACAGTGCCCCTTGATTTCCCATTTTAGATTTGAAGTATATTTTCTGTTCTTTGCTGGCAATGAAGTGAATTCTATTGAGAAGAGTCACATTTAATAAGACAAAGAGAATTTTCTAATTATGCTACCTGTCAAGATTGGAATCTATGGGATTGCAACTGCAATTGAAGAAACACAGGAAGCAATTGCATATATCCCCTTTACTTTGGTGTATGATTACTATTTGCACTTAGATATTGCTAAATGTAAATCAAACAAACGCACTGAAGCATGCTTTGAAGTAAACACCAAAAGGCAGGTTTCAGAACGGATCCTACCATTCCCATTTCAATTTTCAGTAACCAATTTTCTGGGACTTTCTAATTCATCTATTGAAAAACAACATAAACCACTGGAAATTTTTTTAAAAGGGCAAAATTGCCTGCTATGTTACACAGCCAGCTAATGGGAAAACTTGTGAAGCCAAACATACCTCTGCAATCCATATATGCATAATTAAGATGAATAAAAATCTACTAGATTGAAGTGACTTTCAGGAAAAATATATGCTGGGGAAAACAGTTGCAATGTCTATAGAATACAACATTTACACATTTTGTTATTTTTACCTAATTTGTGTTACAACTGTGAAGACATTAAAGAAAATCTCACTAATATTTAAATGCTTCCCTGGAATTTATCACATGGTATTCTGTGTGAGCCTCTGGTGAACAGTCCCTTGTGCCCCATCTAACATTACTCTTTTTTTTTTTTTCCATTTTACAATTCTTTAAACACATTAGACAAACAAAATAGACATTGAGCTTTCAATGGCTCCTTCATATGCTATGTATGCACAAAACTGGCATACAAATATTATAAACACTATCATCATCTTAAAAATAATTCTACTAGTACTCAGATGATAACCATTATAATAAATAGGAATTTACCAAAATCACATTTTCAAAAGTGCAACAAAAATAGAAAAAACAAAAAAGGTTAAGAAAATATGTAAGTGGCAAGCCTACAGTCAGAGATTTCATTTTCAAAAACTGAATTTTAATCTCCAGGAGATTAAATGATAGACCCTATTAGGTTCAACAAATACTTTGACAATGTATTCAAATGTTCTCTGCTTTGCATAAGTTTCAAAAAGAATAGATTATAAATATCTATGCCTTTTTTTTTTGTCATTCAATACAATGTATTAGTAAGGACAGAAAACAACACCACTACTCTATGCCATTTTAAAAATTTTGCTCTCCTTTTTGAAGCCATGCAGACAAAATCGTATATTCTCAAAGCATTAAACCAATAATTTTTTAAAAATAAGCTCTACAGATGATTTTTAAAATTTCTTATTTGGTACTTTTGAAGGAAATCCATAGGTACTTTAGAAGGAAATACATCAATTATGACAGTGCCATTGCCTTTGTTTTGAACAATAATAAAACTATTCAAATTAGTATGTGATTTAAAAATTACTTTTTGGATCGGAATACAAAGTTAGGGAATGTTCCATTCAGTCTCCACTATTTCATAACCTACTCTCCCAAGATAACAACACGAAACCTCGAAATGTCAAGGTTCAAGCCTTTTTTTTAGTGTTATGGACCTTCTTTCTGAAATTTTTAACAATGACCTGATAAGGTTTCCATATTAAGCTACTCACATGCCTGATTCTAAGTCCTGTCTTTCACTCCATGTAAACTAAATTCTTATCAGCTCTATGGAACCAGGCACCCACCAACAGAGCCTGATTAGTGGAAGTTGTCTGTACAGTCTAAATCCTATAGGTATGTTGGTAGCCATAAATTTGCATATTATTTTAACCATGTCATTTACAATAATGTGGTTAATTGGATATTAACGGATATTCACCTCACATTGTTCTAAAAAGTGCAGCTGTGTGTACATATATGTAATGACAGGGTTTTTGTGGGTTAATGTAATTTTATCCAAGCTGACTGTGATGACTGATACAGATTAAGAAAGCAATTAGAACCAATGATGTGTGCCACAATCTGAGTTTCTGAATAATAATTAACACTGAATTTAATGGTAGCTACCAGGAAATAAGACCTAAGACTCTGGACTAAGCATAAATAAATACTGCTTCATTTAATTCTCAAAACCCTATGACCTAGATATATTTTATACACATTATAAACAAAATCAGAGAGCCCGGCTCTTAAACACATTTTGTTAATGATGAAATGAAAATGATGAGTCAACAACTTTCAACAGTTCATATTCAGTAAATTTAGAAAAAAAAAAATGGGTTTCTTCCTAAAATTACCTTAAGAAATTTAAAAATATAGATAAGGAAAAGAGAAATCTTATTCCAAATCTATTTCAGGTATTTAAAAACTCCAAGAACATAAGCAGCAACCAAAAAAGTAAGAAAATTATTTACTATCATAGGAAGGGGGAAAAAATGAGGTATGCCTTACTTTCATGTTCATTTTCTGATTGGAGGCAATTTCTCAACCATGGGCAGCGATGGTAGAACAAAACAGAGCTTAAAGTCTCACTGAATTGAAGAAGCAAAGCTTAGAATTTGAGAAGGCAGAGCTTTCTAGAATTTATAAATTATAGTACCAAGACAAGGGAGCTAAACAGAGAAAAGGTCTCCATTGTATCTTTGTCTGAATACCAATCTCTCAGGTAAAGGGAGAAACTGATGAGCCTGTCAAAGAACAACTACAGGGAAAGAACAATTCATGGATATTTGTGAACAGATCAATTCTCAGAGCTCAGAAAGAGCTGGAAACACTCAAGTTTCCACCAGCCAGCCTGAAGAGAAACTATTGTATGCATATGAGGTTTTCAGTAGAGAATCAGAAAAGTCAGCCTTGAGAAGTGGAGTGAAACTAGCTCTAGACTAAAAGCTAGTTAGAGTCACCTTTTAAAAGCTTACAGTGAGACTCAAGGAATTCATAATGATATGCAAGGAGTTTAACTACCTGCCAAAACAAAGATCAATGTTCTTTAAAGAAATAAAACATAATCCAGCACTCAAAATTCTAAAATGTGCAAAATCTAGTGTCCTATCAAAATTTATTGAACATGTGATGAAGCAGGAAAATGTATTCCATAACCAGAATAAACAGTCATCAGAAATAAACACAAATATAACAGATATGATGAAATTAGCAGACAGGAAGGAACGTTAAAGCAGCTATTATAGATATGCTCCAGGATGTAAAGAAAAGCATGGGCATAAGATGAGAGAGACAGAATATACAAAAGAGAACCAAATGGAATTCTGGAGATAAAAATATATCCAAAATAAAAATTTCACTTTCTGGAATCAACAGTAGATATGGTACTACAGAAGAAAAACCATAGCAATAGAGATTATGAAAACTGGGGAACAGAAAGGAAAGAGACTCAAGATCAAGAGTAATGGTCTAATGTAGGTATAACTGGAGTTCCCAAAAGAGATGAAAAGGAGACATAGCAAATATTTGAAGAATTAAGTACTGTAAAATTTTTAAATTTGATAAAATCTATAAAGCCACAGATCCAAAAAGTTCAAGGAACCTCAAGTAAAATAAACACAAAGAAAACAAGTGAAAAGAGAAAATCTTAAAGTCATTCAGAAAAAGAAGGCATATTGCATGCATAATAACTAAGATCAGAAATTCAAAGACTTCTTTTCAAGAACTATGAAAATCAGAAAATTATGGAACATTATCTTTAAAAATGCTGAAATAAAATCATTTAGAATTTTATAGCTATCAAAAAGAACCTTTCAAAAATGATAACAAATTAATTAATTATTCGATAGATAAAGCTGACAGAATTTATTGCCAGCAGATGTGTACTACAAGAAATGTTAAAATTTTTCAGATGGAGATTGGTTCTACAAAAAGACTGACTAATGCCAAAAATGATAAATATTATGGGTAAATATAAGATATGTTTTTCTCATTTTTAAATGTCTTTTGAAAATAATTGACTACATAAAGGAAAAATAAAAGTAATAAATTTGGTTATAGCATATATAGCAGTAAAATGTATGACAACAATACAGTAAGAATGGAGGCAGAGTGAAAGTATACTGTCTTAAGATTCCTGCATTCTACATGAAGTGATATATTATTATTTTATTAAGCTCAACCATGATAAGCTAAAAAAATTTAATGTAATCTGTTGAGCGACCACAAAAGAATAAAACAAAGAGGTGTAGCTAGTAATCCAAAAACCAGGATCTAGTAGTAATCTGAAACTAAAAAGTAAAGGATGGGAAAAGATATACCACGTAAACACAAGTCATAATAAAAGATGATGTAGCTGTATTGATGTCAGATGAAGTAGTCCAAAGAACAAAGGATGTTACCTTTCAAGGGACATTGCAAACAGGAAAAGTTGATTATCAAAATAATATAATAACTCTAAATGTGTATTGTATATAATTACATAGCTTCAAAAATAAGAAGCAAAAAGTAAATAGACAAATACTTATAATTGGAGTTTTCAGCATCTCTCTTAATAATTTTTGAAAATAAAAGTATTAAGGGTAGAGAAAACATGAAAGACGTTAGGAGGCAACATTACATAATTGTTAAATACAGGTCATCATGTTCAAAAACAGTGGAATACAAATTCTTTTCAAGTACAAATGGAACATTCACTAACATGGGCCATATCCTGGAGCAGAAATTAAGTCTCAATAAATATAATAAGAATTAAATCATATGGAGTTGTCATCTGACCACAGTGGTTTTAATTAAAAATCAGTAACAGAAGGGTATGTGTAATATCTTCAAATATTTGGAAAGTAAGCAATAAACCTCTGAATAACCTCTGTATCAGAGAAGAAATCAAAAGACCATTAGAAAATACTTTGAACTGATTTAAACTTAAAACATTCTTATACAAATTTGTAGTATGTAGGTAAAGCAACATGTAGAGGGAATTTTATAGCTTTAAGTGCTTATATTTGCAAAGAAGAAAGGTCTACAAATGACCTGAGCTTCCACCTTAAAAATCTAGAAAAATAAAAGCAAGTTAAATCCAAAGTAAGTAGAAAGAAAGGAATGATAAATATAAAAGTGGAAATAAATACAACAGAGAAAAATCAGTCAAAATGAAAGCTCATTATTTGAGAAGGTCAGCAAAAGTGATAAGCATTTATCTAAAACAATCAAGAAAAAAGTGGAAAGACACAAGTTAACAATACCAAAACATGAAAGGAAGGGCATTATTACAAATCTCATAGTCATTAGAAGGACAACAAGGGTCTATTATGAACATTTTTATGACAATAAATTTGACAACTCATATAAAATAGATTTTTGAAAACCTCAAATTACCAACATTACTCAAATAAATTACCAGCAAAAAACAGCAAGTTATAAAAAAAATAAAGAACATGAAAAGTAATTCACAAAATTTTGAATAATTTTCTGTTTTTAAAATGTCATCTTCAAAAATAATGGAAGAAATATAAATTTAAATGTAAATAAACTGGCAAATATTTATTATCCAATGGTAGCAAAGATTTAATAAATTGAATCTTTTAATTAATTGGTAGCATTAAAAATTAATACAATAATTTTGAAAAGCAATGTAGTAAATTTTAAGAGCCTTAAAAATGCATATTCTGACAATTACTTTTACATCTTGATATAAAATAAAGAAGTAGCACAGTAGTTTTTCACAAATTTTCTCCAAATGTCCTTTTATTCTTGAATAAACTCTGGAAGAATGTCCTGGACCATCAACAAATTATCTCTAACTCAGAGAATCCATCTGTTTAATGCAAATTATTTGGTAAGATGATTTACACACTATGATTTCATATTACTTGCATTCCCTTGGACAAAATGACAAACCTTATCTTGGCTGTCAATGGAATTATTATTCTCAGGCTAATAGTAAGATTGCTATTATGTTTACTATTTGTAACTGTTTATTATTATGTTTATTATTACTTATTATCCACATAAGAGTGACAACACAACACACAATATATACATACACAGTTATATGTGCAGACCATTCTGTTTTTCTTGTTATTTGCATAGTTAAGTTATGTTCTATAAAGTCAACATCAACACTGAATTAGCAAATATTAAACCATTGTTCCTAGGGGAAAAATAGGATTAAGTTCCTGTGAGCTTCTGGACACCACAATTCATGAACTGATCCATACATAACCTTGTTTTATGTGTGTTTCTGTTTAAAGTACCTTATTTAATAAATATTGCTGATTCATTAACATTGAACTCACAGCCTAAATAGCACTACAGCTCATGCCTGAATGAAGTTTATGTAACACACGTAATTTCCCTGTAAGGCATTTCAGAGACTTCTTGCACTCAGAAACACTAGACAGTGCTTCAGCACTACAGTTGGGGGCCATTTCACAAAAATGCAAAAG
The DNA here is from genome assembly GCF_015220235.1 of Choloepus didactylus. NCBI lineage: Eukaryota > Metazoa > Chordata > Mammalia > Pilosa > Megalonychidae > Choloepus > Choloepus didactylus. The sequence goes on along the minus strand of NC_051320.1, from coordinate 32,365,462 downwards.
TCATGGCACTAAATGTACCACAAAAGGACCCTTGTTTACAGTATGAGAGCTGAAACAAGAAGGCAGAGAATTGCCTTTTTAGCTCTAACCTGGGAACACAGGTGTTAGATGACTCAAAGTTTTTGCTACTCTGCATATGCCTACAAATGACCTCCAAGGTGCCATAAGTATTGATTTGGGGGTTACAAATAAATTTTAGCAAGTAGGCAAATTCACATATATGGAATCTATAAATAATGAGTATCAGATATGTGTGTATATACATTTTTGTATATATGCTCACATAGACATTCCATATATATATGAATGTATATATATTTATAAATATATATATATAAAGATTCCATAAGAAAAGTATTCATTCTAGGAGAAAAATCGGTTTCATTGTCTTAGGTCCAGCTAAATATAAAACAAGATTATGAATATATTCATTCCAAGAAGAAAAGTGAATTTTACAATGAACTTATAAGTTACATTCCATGCGTAAGATTAGATTTTTTAATCTTATTCTTAAAACAAAATTTTGTCTGGATAAATTTCTACAAAAGCTTCTACTTTCTCCTTTTTTGTAAGAATGCTTAGGGGGGTTCCACACCCACGGGAGTACAAAATATCTTATGTTTCTCATTGGGTTGGTTATATTGGGGGGTAGGAGAGAGAAATCTCTTTGGATTCCTGAACTATTTTTCTTTTTAATTAATTTCATTTGTAAGCATTCTATACCCACCTGGTGAAAACTCCCTCTTTCCTTATCCTCTAATATACTTTCTGTCTCTGTGAATTTGCTATCACAGTATTTGTCCCTTTGTACTTTGCTTTTTTCTTGGGAGCATAATATTTTCAAGCTTCTTCCATATCGCATTATGTCTCAAAACATCTTTCTTCTAATAGCCAAATAATATTCCATTGTGGGCATGTTGCACATCTTATTTGTCCATTCATTTTTGATGGACACTTGGATTATTTCCACCTTTTGGTATTGTGAATAATGCTGAGATGATCATTGTTGTACAGTATCTGTCTGAGATCCTGTTTTCACTCTTTGGATATATACCTAGAAGTGGAATTGCCGGGTCATATGGTAATTGCATATTTAACTTTGTGAGGAGCTGACCTATTGCTTTCCACAGTGGCTGCAACATTTTACATTCCAACCAACAATGCACTTGAGTTCCATTCCTGAGCTTTTGAACTTGTTTTTGTTCTAAGGGTACTTGAAAAGCTTATGCAATATCTAAATAATGCTACTGGTTAACTCTATTGGATAAAAAATTTCTTTCTTGCATACGGTTATAAAATTCTCCTCAGTAGGAGGGGGGGGAGTATCCATTTTTTTTTAATAATATATAGTATCAAGATCCTATACATTATAGGGCTACAGACAACGCAATACTTTTTCTGCTTATCTTTAGTACAGTTGTGAGCCATCTGCCTAATTCCCTGGTTTGAAAAACCCTCCAAAACTCCAACTTGGGTAGAATAATTCCAGTGGGAAAAATATCATTCATAAAATTTTTTAAGTGTTGAGTATACAGAGCATTTAAAATTGTTATGGTATCAGATGGGCATTTCTTTTTATCTCAGATTGACAGAAATTCTTATTGCTCAAGTGTGAATTTAATTATCTGATTAGCAATAAAGACCTTCTCAAATAGTGAGAAGGCCAAATTTTTAACTAAACAATTAGATGATAGTTGAGTCTCCCTTACCTACACCCCATAACCTATGTAAGAAACCAAGAGAAAATGAAACCATTTAGAACCTAAATTCCATGGGTCTTTTGAGGAACACTGTTTTCTTATTTGAAAATTATGTCTCAATGATCAAATACTACCTTCCTGAAAGAATGAAGATAGTACTTCATTAGCACACTCCCTGCACTTCTAGTTAATTGAGAAACTGGTTTGTTAAGTAAGCAATTGTGCAAGACAGTAAACTATATAACCTACAGGCCTTTGGAAAAAATATAAAACCATGTGGAATAATTCATATTTAATTGTTATCTTCTTTCTACAGAAGATTCACTTAAGTACTTACAGTTCAAAGAAACAGTTTATACCAAATGCCATGATATTGTCTATAGATAATTTCGCATTTTGATACAATTGCATTTTGATACAAACAAGCACTAATAATTGAATCTCCTCTTTTCTCACAAACACACACACACAATCAGAAAAGGATAATTAGAGTTTATAATTTCAACACTTTGATATTATAAGTAAGCCAAATAAACCAAGATCCTGTACATTACAGGGATACAGACAACATGACACTTTTTCCAGGCATTTTAATTAGAGACAAGTATTTGGAGCCTTTTAGTGGTAATGTATAACCTCCAGTTTAAAAACACTTAACAAAATCACCTTGATTCATTCTCACTTATTTGCATCATGTCAGGTTTGACACTTCCCTTGGACCAAAAGTTGGAGATCGCCCTAAACACAATTAGTTGGCTTCTTGCTAAGATTTGCAATATCATATCTTTAAAACCACTCAAGCAGCAGTTGGCAAATGGCCATAGGTGATCAAGTACAGTACAGTTGAGCCCAGAGGGAAGGAATTTTAAAAGACACAAATTAAGATGGAGGTTTAAGAACATCTATTAAAACAATATATGAAGTGAAAAGATCTAGTAATGGCCAGATAGGAAGAAGGATCTTTGAAGTAATTGCTTGAACCCTTTGAAGTCACTTAAAAATACTGCCTTGGATTTCACATCTTTTTTTGTATTTGGGGTATGGTGGTGGTGGTAGAAGTTATGTAAAGAACATTTAGCAAAACTTTGTGATATTAAATATCAAATTCTCATATGTGGTACTGACAACTTGATTTCGGGTACAATCTAGGTAATGAAATTTAATGGGTCCAGAAAGCCAACCTCCTTCCTTATTGCTCCCCATCCCATTTAGACTCCATTTATTAACCTAGTATAATGCTTAGACTTCCATTATTGGCATATTGTAGTTTTTCTGCAACTAAAATTCAGGTGCAATTGAATGTAGGGATAGATTTATCAGACCCTGGAAAATGGCAGTCACTAAGAAGCAGATATTTAAAATATCCACAACCCTTTTATCCCAAAGCATTGGCATGCCAATAAGAGCAGACTTTGTTCTAACTGTGCCAGATAGCAAATATTTAGTTCCTGGATTGTGAACGTTCAAGAATTCCCAGGTAATTGCCTAGAAAGTTAGGGTTATGGGGGAATCTAAGGCACCCAAGGGGCAATAGCTATTGAACAAAAATTATGGAATACTTAAATCTTCTTGTTTATGGCCATTCCAGGGTGAGTAGCTGAAAATCATTTCTACTGGAAAAGGAAGTGGGATAGTCTCACAAATATAAATGTGTCTATGCACATATGCAATATGTGTCTATGCTAATATTTTTGCATTTGAATGTCCATTTATTGCAGTATCATTTGTTAGAAACAAAACAAAACTCCTTTCTCTACTGAATTGCTTTTACAATCTTTTGCCACCAATCAGTTGATTATTTGCATAGGTCTCTTTCTGGGATCCGTATTTTGTTCCACTGATCTATGTGTTTATGCTTTGCTTACTGCAGTTTATAGTAAGTTTTGAAATTGGGCAATATGGGTTCTCTTCTTCCTCAGTATTGTGTTGGCTATTCCTGGTCTTTTGCCTCTCCATATAAACGTATGAGTTAGTGTGTTGGTGTATGGAAATAGCTTCCTGGGATTTTTAATTGGGAGTGTGCTGAATTTATAGTTCAAGTTGGAAAGAACTGACATCCTAACAATATTGAGTCCTCCAGTCCATAAACACAGATATTTCTCCATTTATTTAGATCTTCATTGATTTCTGTCATCTGATTTGTATAGTTTTCCACATATAGATCCTGAACATATTTTGTTATATTTATACATAGTCATTTCATTTTTGGTGCTATTATAAATGTTTTTTAAATCAAATTCCAATTGTTTATTACTGGTATATGGGGAAGCAATTGACTTTTGTATATTAACTTAGTGTCCTGTGCCCTCTCATCTGTTTTTTTGTCAATTTTCTAAATAGACAATCATATCATCTTTGAATAAAGGACTTTTTATTTCTTCCTTTCCAATATGTACACTTTTATCTCTTTTTCTTGCCTTATTTCACTAGCCAAGACTTCCAGGGACTCCTTATGTTGAATAGGAGCATTGAGAGAAGACATTCTTGCCTCTTTCCTGAACTTAGGGGAAGTTGTCAAATTTCTCATCATTTAGTCTGGTGTTCACTGTAGGCTTTTTGTAGTTTTTGTACAAATTTACAGTTCTAAGTGTCCAAACTAAGGCATCAACAGAGGATACCTTCACTGAGGAAGGGCCGATGGCATCCAGAACACCTCTGTCCGCTGGGAAGGCACATGGCCAGCGTCTGTTGGTCCTTTGCTCCCAGGCTGCATTTCAGAATGGCTTTCTCCAAAATGTGTCTTTCAGCTTCTTTCTCTCAGCCTCTGTGCATCCTTGCTTGGACTTCTGTCTCTCTCTTGGCTTCTCTCTCTCAGCTCCTGTGTATCTTTGCTTATTCTCCCTGCATCTTTCTCTCCAAGCATTGGGGAGTCCTCTCTTAGCTTCTCCGGGGCAACTCTGGGCTTCCTCTCTTAGCTTAGCATCTCCAAACATCTTTCTGTCTGCATTTCCAAGCATCAGCATCTGTTTCAGTTCTTAAGCTCTCTAAGTACTCTGCTGAACTAATCAAGACCCACCCTGAATGGGTGGGGCCACACCTCCATGGAAATAATCTAATCAAAAGGTCTCACCTACAGTTGGGTAAGTCACATCTCCATGGAAACAACCTAATCAAACATCCCACCGTAATCAAGACTAATAAGTCTGCCCCCACAAGACTGCGTTAAAGAACGTGGCTTTTGTGGTGGACATAATAGATTCAAACCATCACACTATTCTAACTTATTCTCCTGACTCATCATTCAATGATGATTTTGAAAAGAATCATAATATGGTTCCTTTCTTTTGCAAAGTTTTGATGAGGATGATGATCCTCATTTTCTCACTTAACCCAGCCATCAATATGTCATATACCATCACCATTTTCAAACTGTAGCCTAATGTTTTAATTGTACTTATAGTGGAAATATGAAATGCTTTTTTGGTAGTTTTAACTGTGACATGTACAGAGCTTAGAAGTTTTCACTCTGTCTTTACAACAAGAAAAAACCTGGACTGAAAATCAGCAACTTTCCCAGCACCCATCAGAAAACTGGGTTGCAGGGAAAACCACCACTTCAATCTGGAGAGACAGGCAAATTCAGAGTCACAACCAAGATCTGCTTATCTGGAGCAGAAGCAGCTGGAGCCATAAACTGGTAGGAACACTGACCTGGTAATTTTGATGAATTTCTGGAGGCTGAGTGTAAATTAGCATGAGAGTGAGAAAATCCTTGAAGCTGCAATATTTTGAGGCCACCACACTTTCGTGGGTTTTACATTGGGAATAGTTTGAAGTTTTACAAGAGATGTCCTAATGGCTCTGGCAAGGGTTGGGGAGAGTAATCACTGTGAAATATTCCCACCATGCTCTCCATAACAAAGCCTACATGCCAGAGGAAAGACCTTCACCACAACCTTGTCCCACACAGAGGAAGATGATCCCTCAGCGTGGAGTAACACTTGTGGAGATCACAGCCTAGAGACACAGGCCAACTAAAAGACTGAGATTTGATCATAAGGTTATAGAACACTTGCTCTCCTCTTTTCACCACATCAACAGGACTCAAGTATAATAATAGCGGAACACAGCTGCAAAATTCAGACTCTCTCTGAAAGGGAGTACGTATGGAAAAGCAAAGTCAAGAGGGGAGACAAAACAAGGACACTGGAGGTATTTGAAGAGTTTGGTGACTATTGCTACAGCAAACATTAAACACAGTCCAACTCCTAGTCAGATGAAAATAAGTGCTCACACTAAAGGGCTTTTTAACTCAGTTAATATTACTTAATAGGAGATACGTCAAGCTTTCAACAAAATTTCAAGGTATGCATAAAGGCAAGGAAAACAGTCAAGGAGACAAAGCAAGTAATGAGAACCAGACTTAGATATGACCCAAATGTTAGAATTTTCAGTCAGGGAGTTTAAAGTAACCATGATTAATATGTTAAGGGTTCTAATGAAAAAGGTGGTCACCTGTAAGAATAGATCAATAATGGAAGCAGAGGGACAGGAAGTCTAAGAAAGAATAAAAAATAAATAATTTAAATCAAAATCACTGTAAGAAAAAGTAAGATTGCTTTTGATGGGCTTATTGGTAAATTGGACACAGCAGAGGATAAAATCAGTGCACTTGAAGATAAGTCAGTAGAAATTTTCCAACTAAAATATTAATAATAGAGGAAAAGACCTGAAAATAAAACCAAAATGAACACCCAAAAATTGTGGGGCAATTTCAAAAGGTATAGCATACACACAATCAGAAGAAGAAGAAACAGAGAATTGAGCAGAAGTATTTGAAGTAATAATGTCAGAGAACTTTCCAAAATTAATTGCAGCCATTAAAACACCAATCTAGGAATCTCAGACAGCACCAAGCAAGAAATACCAAAATATACTACACCTAGGCATATCATATTCAAAATGCAGAAAACTTAATACAAAGAGACACTCTTGTAAGTAGCCAAAGTGGGGAAAAACACATTATGTATTGAGGAACAAGGATAAAAATTACAGTGAATTTCTTAGAAACTACGCAAGCAAGAAGAGAGTGGACTGAATTAATTAAAGTGTTGAAAAAACAAAAATCAACTAGAATTCTATATCCAGATAAATTATCATTCAAAGTGAAGGAGAAAGAAAGACATTCTCTAATAACTAGAACCTGAGGAAGTTCATCACCACCAGACCATCCTTGCAGGAGTGTTGAAAGAAGTTAATCAGGCAAAAGGATAGTGATAAAGGTCAGAAACTCAGTTCTACATATACAAAGGAAATGCTTCAAAGAAAGAGAAAATGAAGGTTAAAATAAAACATCTGTATTAGTCTTAATTGATCTAGAAGATAACTGTTAGCTTAAAGTCATACTAGTAACAATAACATTTTATAAGCAAAATGTATGATAGCAATGTCGAAAGGGACAGGAAGCAGGATTTGGTAATACTCTTTTGTAAGGTACCTGCAGTAACCTTGCGGTGATGTAGTGTTATTTGAAGGTGAACTTAGATTAGTTAAAATGCATATTGGAAGTTATAGGGCAATGACTAAATTTTTTTAAAGAATTTTAATTGATACTCTGAGAGGAGATACAAGGGAATCATATAAAATACTCAATTAAAAATGGAGAAAACACAAAAGAAGGGAAGGAAAGCAAGAAGAAATGAAGTGAATAAACAATTACAAACATGGTAGATATTAATCCAAATATATCATTGATCATTTTAAATGGGAGTAGTATGTTCTAGTTTGCTAATGCTGCTGGAATGCAAAACACCAGAAATGGATTGGTTTTTATAAAAGGGGTTTATTTGGTTGCACAGTTACAGTCTTGAGGAGTTCATCAGACATCTTCCTTGGAGTTGACAGTTTGCTGACTGTTCTACAGAATTTGGACTCGTGCGTGCCCACAGTTGCGTGAGTCACTTTTATAAATTTTATAGTCATAGACACCTCTCATTGATTCTGTTTCCCTAGAGAACCCTAATTAATACATAGTCTAAATACACCAGTTAAGAGACTGAGATTGTCAGAGTGGATTAAAAAATATAACTACAAGGCCCAACTACTAGAAATCAATGTTAAATGTAAATATTTGGGTAGTTTAAAAGTAAAGGGAGAAAAACTTGTTATGCTAACACTAATCAAAAGAAAGCTAGAGTAGTTTTATTAATTTCAAAAAAGCACACTTAAGAGCAAAGAAGATTATCAGGACATTACAAAGTGAAAAAGGAGTTAATTCTCCAACATATACCAATCCTAAACATGTATGCACCTAACAAAAGAGTCAAAATACACAAGGCAAAATTGATAGAATTTAAGAAGCAGAGAAATTCACTATTATAGTAGAACTTCACACCTTTTTTCCGTTACTTGTTCGATAAAACAGGTGGAAAATTAGTAAGGAAATAGATGACCTTAACAGCTAGTTCAACTTGATCTCATTGACATCTGTATACTACTCCATATAACAATAGAAGAATGCACATTCTTCTCAAGCTCACATGTAACATTCAGCAAAATAGAACACATCCTAGGCCATAAAACACACCAGAACAAATTTTTAAAGAAGAGGAATCATGCCAAGTACATTGTCAGATCCCAGTGAAATCAAACTAGCCATCAATAACAGAAAGACAGCTGAAAAATCTGAAAATATTTGGAGATTAAATAAGACACTTCTTAATGACACATGGGTTAAGAAACAAGTTTCAAGAAAAAAAATTTTTTAAAGTTTGTCCTAAATGAAAATGAAAACACACATATCAAAATATTTAAGGTGTATTAAAAACAGTGCTTGAGGGAAATGTATAGCATTAAATTCATGTATTAGAAGAAAAGCTCTAACAGCAATAACCTAAACTTCCCTGTTAGGAACTAGAGAAAGAAGAACAATTTAAGCCTAAAGCAAGCAGAAGAAAATAAATAAAAAATTAGAGTGGAAGTCAATGAAATTGAAAGGAGAAAAACAAAGAGAAAAATTACAAAAGTAAGAGCTGTTTGTTTGAAAAAATAAATAAGATGGAAAAACCTCCAGAGAAACTAACTCAACAACAATAACAAACAAAACAAAACAAAACAAAACAAACAAAAAAAGTAGAGAGAAGACATTAATTACCAACATGAGAAATGAAAGATTGATTATCATTACTGACCTCATAGACATTAAGAGGATAATACAGAATTCCCTGGAAAATCTCCAATTGGAATTTCTAAAAACCCAAAAAACCTGGCAATACCAGTTTCTGGTAAAATTTCAGAACAGCAGGAATTCATTCATTCCTGGTGGGAAAGCACAATAGTACAGCCACTTCAGAAGATTATTTTGGCAGTTTAAAAGAAGTGACCTACTGAGCCATAAATATACATGGAGGGTATCGTAAAAGCATATTTTTATTTGGAAGAAGCCAGTCTGAAAAGTCTACATAGATATGAAATTCTGGAAAAGATAAAACTATAGAGATGATAAAAAATATCAGTGATTACTAGGGCTTGGGGAAGGGTGTAGAGACAGGAGGGAGACAAAAAGTTGAATAGAGGAAATACAAGTGATTTTTAGGGTGACGAATCTCTTCCGTATGATAGTACAATGGTAAATACATACATGACACTATTCATTTGTCAAGCCCTACAGAACTTTATAGCACAAAGAGTGAGCCTTATTGTATGCAAATTAAAAAAAATCATTTAAAGGGATGGGAGCTTCCAGGATGTAATGGAAAATGTGACAAAACAATCCAACTATAATAGAAAAAGTGAAATAACCTAACTGAGGAGGTGGTTGGAAAAGGTCTTGACTAAAGTAAGTTTGGAAATTAGTGGATAAGATAAGATTAAAGGAAAAAATAACTATACTAAGCACTGTGTTCCTTGTCTATAAACTTGTTTCACACAGGATATGTGTTAACTATTCTGATAGGAACAACTAAGTAAATGGATGGTGAATGATGGGAACTGGATTTGTCAGTTTTGAAGTGTGAGGATACTGATATGCAAAGGGTGAGGGCTAGAATAATCCATGTTGGACTAGAGTTGGAGCCATTGATATGAACTCATGTTTCACTTAGTATAGATAGAGATGTTAGCTATAAAATATGTATTGGTATGTGCATATATGAGGGTTAGCATACATACATATATTTCCTTGTTCTGTCCCTTGACATTGCCTAGAAGCAAAAATTCCACAGTAGTAATAAGCAGACACAGCACCCAGATTTTTGTTTCAAATACATTCTTCATTGAAAGGAATCAAGGCTGCTTGGAGAAATGGTTATTTCTAGAACTGATGTGGAAAATATACAAGATGAGCCCAGAACATCATGTAGTGCCAAAAAGTAAAGAAAAGCTCCTCCCCAAAAATTCCACAATGATGAGGATATGTCAAAGAGACCCAAGATCCAATGGAAAGATGTCCCAATGGCCAAAACTGGAGCAATCTGGGGAACAAAAATTAAAGAATATTGGATTATAACTCTAAGTGTAATATAAGTATTTATGAATCCATACTAATCTAAATAAGTGATTGAATAAGTAAATAAGTGGGAGGGAAATCTCCCATGTAGGAGAATTCCAGATAATTTATGTAGATACTCTACTCTGAAGGAAGTGAGCTATAACTCCCCTCTTAGGTGTGAGCTGTGCATTGTGATTTCCTTCCAAAGAGTACATATGTTAAGAGGGGAAAAAAAATAACTTCACAATGGAGAAACCAGACAAATGCTACCTGAGCCAGGTCATCAAGGTTAATAGCCACACTAAGTCATGTTGATAGGAGGTGCCTTGAAGTGATGAAAACAGCACTTTACCTCTGTGGTCTTCCTTTCAAGAACACATAACCTCCATCTAATCATGAGAATAATATCAAACAAATACCAGTAGAAGGACATTCAACCAAATACCTGAGCAATATTCCTTAAAACTGTCAATGTCATCCAAAAACAAAGTCTGAGAAACTCTCCCAGGCATGAGTAGCCTAAGGAGATATGATGATTAAATGTAATGTGCTGTCCTGGATAGCATTCAAGAAAGATAAAGGACATTAGCTAAAATCTAAGGAAATTGTAATAAAAGTATGGACTTTATTTAATAATAATGTATCTATACTGGTTCACTAATTGTAACAAATATACCATAATAATATCAGATGCTAAAAATAGGGGAAATTGGGTATGGGAAATATGGGAAAACTCTGTGCTCTCTTCACAACCTTTCTGTAAATCTAAAACTCTTCTGAAAAAAGGGTTTATTTAAAAATTATACTTGATTTCACACTTTCCTTGAGTCACTGTAATAACAATTCCCTATAAATAACATATTAAAAATAGTTCAGACAAATATAAGTTAAGGGAAGTTTCTAATTTTCATAGGGAGTCAATTCTTCATGGGTCTGCAGAAACGCATGTACTGCAGAGGAACTCACTGCCTTTTTAATAGACTGTCTTTTCAAGGATGTTTGTATAGTGAAAAGCCTTGGAAGAAAGAGATGGTATCTCCTACCCAAGCAAAGCACAGGCAGGCTTTCTTCCCATTTAAAAAGATCTGTGCTCCCTAAACTCAGTATTCCTCTTCTGTCATGCAACTTAATGTGTGTGCAGGCATTAATTTGGGCCCATAAGCATTGCCCCATGTGACTTGCAGGCAAAGGAACTGACCCAAACATGCTGATGCTCACGCTCCTTGCTGTGCCACAAGTAATAAAGTCTTTTTCTCTGATCCAAGGATCTCCTGTCTTCTGTCAGCATCCCTTAAACTGTGGCAAATGAACTGGTTAGCTTGCAGGTAGGATTAAATCTTAAACCCTTATAGGTCTTGGCAATCTTTATATTTAAATACTAACATTTATTTTTTTATTCCAGAAGTAAATTAAATAAACTCTAATGTCTAGGGGATTTGGCGTCAATGATTTATTCCAGAATTATCTACCAGATGTGAACTTTCTTTCCTCATTTTCCCTTCTGCTTTCCATTTTATTTGACTTTTTATTCTTAATAATGATAATAACCAACTTTATTTATTTACTTCTGAACTATTTTATATACATTACCCCATGCAATAATCACAATAGATTAGAGGTAGCATTCACCTCATATGGATCAGTTGTTAAAATACTTTTTATAATTCCTTTTGAGGTGGTAAATAGCTGTTCTGAAACCCTCCTTCCCAATCTATTTCCCATTGCTCTTGATATCCTGATACCTTCCCAGGATACTCACACCTCCTTTGAATACAGCAATGAAAGGATTAACAATTATCCCAGTCCAGGTTCAGGGAGTGACTGGAGGATCTAAGACCTCCTGCATTCATCTGTTCAAATGGGTCAGAACTGATTGTTACATAATTTGAATATTGTACCTGATAGTAGCCACCTGGTATTGACAGTGAATCTGAAGATCATAAAGGAAAGTAATTTACCCAAAGTTCCATAGCAAACAACTGTTGAGGGCAGGATTTAAATGCAGACCTGGCTCAACCAAAAGCCCTTTCTTTCTCTTTTAGATCATTTGCCTTTGTTATTCTTCTAAGCAGATCTACTCTGTGTTTAGTCTTTTAAATGAGGGATGCTATTTTGCTTTCCTCGATTAATATTTGCCTGTATTTTGCATGACTGGAAATTCTCATTAGGAAGAAGTCCTAAATGATAACCCAATAGTCTGTAGACTTAACTGATGAAAACTATCAAAATCCAGCTTGAGATGGGAAGCAAAAAAAGGCAGGGGCTAAAGCTATTCATGTACCAGGAAACTGGTGTTTTCATCTACTGTGAGTTGTGGTACTTTTTCTTACCTTACATGGATCCATAAAATACCTGAACAAAAAATGCAGCACTACTAACACTGAGACTTGTTGTATAACAAAAGCCTATTAAATATTTCAGTCCATTTGAACTGCAAGATAGTTGCCACTAACTTGAAAAAGGTAGAGTTTAAAGTATGGGGAAAAAAGCATACTTGCACAAATCTCCTTTTCCTTAAGCACCAAAATATTTTGAAAAAGATTTCATTTGAAATTATGTATATTTTTCCTACTTTCCAAGGAGCTAAAGGAATTTTGCATAGGTTAGCCTCTTTGGTAGAAGAGGCCTTTGATAACCTTTCCCGGAGCCAGATCTGTCCATGTAAGTGTATGAAAAGCAAGTGACAGAACTGAATGTTTGTGTTCTCTTTTTAGTCATAGAGGTTGGAGGGTAGATGCCTGGAGATTCATAAAAACAAAACTGCATTCTAGACATAAAAGTCCAGGACATCTATTTTAAAGTAGAAATAAAGTATTAAGAAGGGTTATATAATCTTGAATTAGCAAAAACACCCAGTGACAGTTAATAATTTTAATGTCATTGGGAAAAGAGGCAAAGTAGGAGAGGAGGAAACAAATATCTTCTGTAGGTGTTTTAGAAAATCACATTCTAGTCATAAAGCTCACTAAATATTTAGAAATATGTGCATAAACTCAAAAGTAGTAACACCTTTTCATAATAACATTTTTCTTGTAGGAAAATGCATTCATTTCTACAGTAACCAACTGGAATGCTGACTCTTAAAATATGGGAAGAGCTCTGTGTCACCAGTTTGTATTTAAAAGAGTAAGCTATAGCCCTCACTACAGGCTCAACTAATTGGTTTATTGCTCTGAGGAGCTAGTGACAAGTAAAACAGTTTGTAGCATGGGCTTGCAACATATGTTGTTGTATGAAATAACTAATTTAAGGCAGCTCAGGCTCAATCACCATCTAGTCAATATGGGACTACATCTCCAGAGGGATAATGAGATGAATGGGTTCTAGTTTAGGAATCAGCAGCTACACGCCAACCTGATCTTTACCAACATTGTCAATAGATCTCCAGAGCTCTCTATTTTCTGTCAAAATCCTTAAAATGGCTTGTATAGTTAGTTCAGATATATTCACTCCTTTTTAACAGAAGAGAAAAAAAGCCAAAAAGATGATAATATAAATGAGAAATCATTTTTTCAAAGAAGACTCAGAATAGATTACTTTTAGTGGAATATGTTTTTTAAATGCTTTACCATAGTTTCCAAATTTGGATTCATAATTTATTTGGGTCATGTAGACAGGGAATAGCGAGTTTTGCCCATCTTTAAGAAGTAATGTCAGTGTTTGTTTATTGATAGTATTAAGAGATTAGAAAATTGCCATCTTCTCATTAAAATGCTCTTGACTTGCTAAAATGTTTTTCAGATTGTGGTTAGGACACCTACCTATGGCTAAACATGTAAGATTTTATATATACATGTGTGTATAAATCTCACTTCCATAACATTACTTCTGCCTAAAAGGAAAAAGATGATCAATAACATTTAAGTCTACAAAGGAGCATTCCTATGGATTTTGGTCTTCACTTTTACTGGAGGAATGCCATATAATCTTTAATGTGCCCATGAATCACCTGGGAATTTTGTGACAATGGAGGTTCTGATTTAGAAGTTCCACAATGGGGCCCACATTTTTTCCTGCATTGCTAACCAGCTCAAGATGAAAATGACGCTGCAAATCCATGTATCACACTCTGGGGTGCAAGGTACATAGGATATAGCTGGGAAATCCTGGCCTGTGATACTCTCAACTTATTGTCCCCTTTTAACCGAGTGTGATTACCCATCTCTTATTATTATGAATGTGTACGTGAACTCTAAAATTGTCAATTGTAGCACCCAAAAGAGTAGAGGCTTAAAACATGCATCAATATTTATTTCTATATCTAGGTATATTTGTTTAAAAACATGAGTTTATACTGATACCTCCAACAATGCAAGGGTTGTTCACACACACACACACACACACACACACACACACACACCACCACCACCACCACCACCACCACCTTTCCTTATTGGGAATTCCCTTTTCCAACAGGGAGAAAGCTGGTTCTCACTATCCATTATATATTTACCTCCTTGCTCCATTCTAGAATTCACACAAAGTCGTTTTGGAATTGCTAACCCATATCACTGTGAAAACAAACATACAAATTAGAGTAAAATAATTATTTATAGTTTTTTGTTTTTTTTCTTTTTTTTGTCTTTAGCTTCTGGCTATACTGTATAGTCAAAGGATTTCTTGAGAACAATCAAAGGATCTTAAGGCTCCTTGAAGAGCAATGCACACATCAGCCACATTCTAGTCACCAAAGCAAGTCAAGGATTCCATAAAAATTTAAGGTGATGATGATGGACAAAGTCCTCCACTCCCTGATGAGATCAAATTTCCATTGCAAAGTAAGTGAATATTGGCCAGGGAAGAGAACTGGACCACTTTTTGCAAGCAATTTACCACAAGTATTCTGAAAGAGATGTGATGAGAGAAAATAACAGGATGTCTGGTTATAATGTACATTGAGGAGTACTTCAAGGCATTTTCAAGGAAGAATCCTTGAAGCTGAGGCATAAAGTTTGAGTTAAGAAGCAGAATAATTAAGAGAATAGCAGAACTCAGTCATAGAAACCCAAGGCAGGATGAATGTAATGAAAACAATGTGTTGGTTCTAATGATAATAGAATCTATCAAATGCCTACTTGCACAGTGACCACTTGACAAGCAATTTACCATCACATAATCCTCATAATGAACCTGTGAGAAAGGTATGATAATCCTCCCTTTATGAAAGGGAAAATGTATAACTTGCCAAGGTTACAGATCTGACCTAGTATAGAACTGGAATTTTAAATCAAGTCCTTAGTTCACTAAAACACATATGAATTCCTCTCCCTGAGAAAAGATCTGTTTCAAGCTGTTTCCTCTAGAGGCTCTGCCACAGTTCAAACATGTCTTGCAAAGTGTATGAATGATTTTTCAAATAGAAAATTACATAAATGTTTGTAGTAAAGATTGTCCCAGGTGCATAAATTATATTGAAAAGTCCTCCTCAACTAGTTCTCTTTTGAAAGGAGGAATCCATCGGACTATATTCAGCAGCTAGACTTTGTCTAGGAAACGTTTCAACTAGTGTTTCTCCACCTTGACTAAACACTTTAATCACAAGAAGAGTTTTAAGAATCCTGACACAAGAGCTCCAAGTGAAACAAATCAATTTAGAAAGTCTAAAGTTGGAACCCAGGAACCAGTATTATTATTTTAAAGCTCCAAATGATTTTAAATGGGCTTTCATGGTGGAGACTCTGATCTAAACTAAGAGAGAACTCACTGGGAAAATCACGTGAATGAACTTGAAAAAACAAAATACTAGCCTGAGTTTGACATTTCTAAATTGCTGTTCCCCAAGGAATAAGTTTAATCTTTGTGGTTGCTTTGAAAGTTATCATAACTCATTCATGCATTAATTTATTCATCTTATTTACATTTATTGGTTGCATCCTCTTATTTAAGGGAAAAAACCATTTATTGGACTTATTGCAGTAGCCCTTAGTGTAAACTTAAAAAATAATTGTTGGGTGCCTACTACATAAAAGGCAGTATAGTAGCCCTTGTGAGGGATACAATAATGAAACTTTCTCCTAGGAACTTATTGCATAGGATATTAAAAAAAAAAAAAAAAAACACGTACATCAACAATGCAATAAATTTTTAAGGCAGAATTGTATGAAAATAGCTATCAATCCTATGAGAATTGAGAACTGAGAAATATAACTTTTGATTGTGGATACCAGGGATGGATTTTGGGGGGAGGTGGCATTTAAGCAAGGCCATCAAGAATAGGTAAACTTGCTGACACAATGTGGATTAAAATAATCATGTTCTAAGTAGATTTTGCTAATTATAGCAAGGCACCTGCCATTTTGAATTGTGCAGAGAGCCAGCAGTGCCCACGCTTCTCAACTTTTTGTAGTGGAAGAACCTAATAATGACTCAGCAAAACACACTAGCTTTGGAAACTCTACAGCCACACCAGAAATTGTAAAGTCTTGAGATTAATTAGTCCTTCTTTTGAAATGGATTGTCATTTGTGCTTTATTATAATAAAAGCTTACACTATTGAACCAATAAATGGAAAATTTTCAAAATTAATAAAAAGTCTAAATTTTCATTAAACAGTTTTAATTCGATTTCAATTGTTCTTCATATAAACTATCAAATATTTTATTGCAGATTCCCAAGTAGGCCTGCTTTAATAAAAAAATGACTCTTGCAATTAGAATATTAAATATTTGTGTGTAAATCTACAGCCATTAAGGATACAATACTTGGAAATTGGTTATCTTGAGTGATCACCACCTTGGTGTTGTTTGTACTTTTTATTTATTTAGCAAATTATCCTTTATTCTTTCTTCACAGTGTATAAAAAGTTTATCTTAATGGTTTTAATTATGTGTGGTTTATCAGGTATTTTAATTTTTAATTTTTTTATCAGGTATTTTTCAAGGGCTAGAAAGAAATGATTGCTCTTGTTTTCTTAATGATAATAGGGTTTACCTCCTCCCTCACTCCAGGACTAAAAGAAATCATCTAATTATGAAGAATGATGTCATAGAAAGGAGCTGCTTATTTAGTATAAATTTAATTACCTTACAAGTAATACATGAATTAAGGAAAGACATTCTGGAAATAGTAAGGGCCTTATTTTCTGTGTTGGACATTTGATGTTCTTATAATGGGTTCCTTGAGAATCTTCAACTTCTGTAATTTACAAATAAATCCTGAAATACTACCCTCTTGAGTTATGGGTATACTTTTTTTCATTCATTCATTTATCCAGTTCACAAATATCTAATGATCATTTACTATATCCAGGTGGTTGTATTAGATTATGTTCATTATTTGGAAGGAGTTAATTTGTGATGAAAATTTTTTTAAGAAAGGAAGAATGGAAAATGTGGTTCTCCAGGATTAAATGATGTTGATATCTCTGAATGTGGGCCAATAGGCAACATAATAGTTTTTAATATAAGTTGATCACTGACTCCAATGCTTTTAACAAAACTCTTATAATACAAAGCTAAAATATTGTTTTCACTAGTTTATTTAAATATCAGCATAACATAATTTTATGCAATAAAATTACTTAAAGCTTCCAAATCACAATTTTGAGAGTTAACAAACTGACCAGGCTTGATATACTAAGTTAATAATGGAAACAAGGTTTAAGAGTTATCTGTTTTTAGAATGGCCAGAGTTCTCTCAAGAAGGTCTAATAACCTTTTCAATCAGAATTCTATTGTCACAGATTCTTTTTCCTTTTCCCAAAGAGTCTATCCCTTAATAAATCTTTCTCTTACAGAAACCATAATGCCATCTACTGGCAGCCTCCAAAATTTTGTAAACTTTTAAACAAAATAATTTCTATTTAATGAATTTAAAATAAGAAGTATATTTTAAATGAAAAATTTCCTGGACTCAGAAATAAGCATGCATATTATCATGTTATGCATTTAAAAGTTGAGGCTTTTCTACATACGCACATTTTTTTACCATCACTCTCACACCAAATACAATTATTAAATGGATAATATCCCAATGGTCTTAAAATTTGAAGGAGTAAAACTTCCTTGAATTAAAAAAAAAATTAGAGTCAAAATAATACTGCTAAAAATTTCTAAGTATCAATAGGTCAACAATTTACTTCCTAACTTAATATTCAGTTCCAAAGAATATTGATTGAAACTGTGCACAGTGTAGATATGAGAATTGTATTGAAAACCAATTTTATGATAAAAGACTGCAGGAACATTATGCTGAAATTCTTCCATAGTTATGTAATTAATTTAATCAATAAGACATTTTGAGGAAAACTTCAAAATTTTATTGCTAGCAAATATTTAATTATTCTTTTTAAATAGTTACAACTTAATATTGAACTTATAACTCAGCTACTATAAAATACACATATTCCAGATGTGTTATTCAATTGATTCTACAGTAAAAGAAAACAATGATCATGGAAAATCAACTTTAGATTTTAAAGTTCCAATAAGCTTTTCAAAATTAATGCATGCATCATTTTAATGGTTTACTATAAGCATATTCTTAGCCTTTTATTGTTCTTTCATGCATAATTTTACATAGTTATAAGATTTAATTCTCCAGTATTACCAAGAGTTGAATTCACACAGATTACAAAAGTTTTGAGAATTGATTCATATCATGATTTGTATTATCAAGGCATCCAATCCTGCTAAATTTTGTGGAGAACTCATTTCTTCAGTCATCAGTAGGAGGCTTTACAGGGGCAGACTTCAGGCAACCATACCACCCTATGAATGTTCATAAGGCATGCACAAGAATGCATTTCAGGAAACCTTGAAATCTGGCCATGTCTTTTTCAGTTAAAGTATGAGAAGAGTACTTAAAAAGTAAGTCCTATCAGTCCAGAAAGGCATTTTTAATGGACCATTATAAATGAAGTTCTCAGAACTCTGGCTCCAGCTAAGATATAAAGGTTAAAAATTGCCTGGACAGCCCTACTCTATGATCTTCTCATTTTAAATGCAGATTGTCAGCAACTTTGAGCCATGCATGTTCATGATAAAGTTTAGGGAAATGAGATGACATGGTAGGAAGAATATAGAGCATGTTCTTGCACAGAAATTTAAGTGAGACCAAAAAATATTAGTTTTAATAACCCAGCTTTAAAATTTGTGATTGTCCTTGTACACAGCAAAAATGAAAATATTTATTTTCCAGTTGTTTCATGTATATGAATATTTGGAACAGTGTTTTAATTTAAATACTATAATTCACTTGAAAAGCATTGCTTAATGACATACTCAAATTTTAATGATCAATATGAAACTATTCATTACAAAGGAATTTTTAAGCTGCTTTCAAAAATGCAAAAGAGAAATTAACACTGATAACATGAAGACAATTGAAATTCACTTATGCAGCTACACATGCATCTTATTGCTTAAATAAAAAATATATAAAGCAACTGAACTATCTTGCTATTGTGAAAGAAAGTGCACTAGTTTAGATCACAGAATAATTCAAAAGAAAAAATGATTTAAAATGTGGCATATCATCTGCTCTTCTCTCCACCCGGAGAAAATTTTCAGGTAGCCAACTGTTTTGAAATAAATTTCCCTGCAGTTGCGATAGTGATGATAATAAAGTTCTTGCCTCTATTTGTGTGATAGAGGTTCCTAGCAAAACACTTGAAAAGGTAAGCTAATCAAAATGAAGACACTGTTAGATCTCATCTTCAAGGCAGCTTCCTTGAATTTAGTTCACAATTACAGAACTCAACCATTGTTGACAGTTTTATTATATGCACATTATCATAATCTCTCTCAGTGTAGCCCTGAGAAATTATGTAGCAGAGATGAGTTCTCCTTTTTTTATTATAGGTTAAAGTCATTGGACAAAGGATATTTAAGTTAATTCTGGACATTTTTTGAGAAAAATCAATGATTGAATCAAAGATACCATTCCATTACCTATTTTTTGTCCATTACAAAGCTTTATTTTTCTAACAATATGATAATTGTATGTTATTTTGCTTCAATGGTACACATTGTTCAAGTCTCATTTCATCTCAGTGTTGATGCAAACTAAAGAGCTTAAAAGCAGACAGTTACTTGTCAACCTGGATGAAGCATCAAAGACATGTCGTAGATAAAGCAATATTACTTAGATACATGTTCTATTACATTGACATAAAAAAGTAATACTATTTACCTTGAAACATTTGGGAAATTTAAACAGCTTTAAAATTGTTGGTTCAGAGGGAAAATGTGCAAAACAGCTCATAAAAGTATAGAATGCATTTTATGTCATTTTGATAAATAAGCAGAAATGTTTATTCTGACTCTCAAAACAGAAATAGTTACTTAAAATAACAATCACAGTCCAGGGAAGTGTTTTACTAAAATACTTACCATACTTCTCAATCATGGTCATATCATAGAGATGCACGACACTGACAGGCTCCTATCCTTGTAGTTATTTTATTTCATAAGCATATATATTCTTTTATTTCTTCATTAGCTCCTGAGAACAACTCTCTTGTTTATAAATAAGGTTTATTCTACATGGTCTTATGTGTAGTTTTCCATTGGGGTGACCAATTATCACACATCTATTGGCTTAAAACAACACCTATTTTTTTTTAGATCAGAAGTCCAGGCACAGTGGATCTCAGGATCCACTCAGGGTATTCTAGGGCTGAAATCAAGGTGGCAGCTATACTGAGTTCTCATCTAGAGATGCTGGGTAAGAATTGCTATCAAGGTCATTCACTTTATTAGTAGAATTCAATTCTTTGCGATTGTAAGACGGAAGTACTGATTTCCTTGCTGGCTATTAGCTTCCAGAGACTGCTTGCATTCTTTACCACATGGCCTCCTCTACCTTCAAAGTCACTTTCTCCTGTGGGTTTCTTCTCCTGCTCTGAATTGCGGACTTCAGAAAAAGCCCATTTCCTTTCAAGCACTCACCTGATTTGGTCAGGCTCACCTCCACTCATCTCCCTTTCTTCAAGTCAACTGTGCTATCTAACAATATCTAATGACGGGAGTAAAATCTTTCATATTCACAGTCCTGGGGACTTTGCAAGATGTGCATTTGAGGGGGTGGGGCCGGCGAGGACGCTCTTAAAATTCTGCCTGCCACATGCTGCAAATGTATGTGGTTATTCCAAGAAACAGATGAGAGTTTTTTTTCATACAGACTCAAGATAGATAGCATATAATAAAGCACTAAAGATATGATTTTTTAACTCAGTTTGTGTAAGCCATAACATTCTTTGAAATTTCCTGCTTGTTAAATCATACTTTGAAAGTTACACTGCTACGTATGTGTGTTAAATTTCACAACAAAAAATTTATTATTAAAAAGCAGAAAAACAAAACAAAAAAAACTCAGGTTGAACTTTCTTTCCAAGATGAGAGATAAGTGTACCGAGATTGGGAATAATTTGCATTCGTATAGCATTATGTAAAAGGAGGAAGGTAACGGGAGCCCTCACTTTCTTTTCAACATCACCCTACAGAAGACCATAATCATAACCCAGAATCAAATGGCAAAGAGTGTGACCCAAGTAGCTTGTAAAAGCTCCTTGTTCAAGAATTCTAACACACCTCAGTTTCTGCATCTTTTTTTCTTTACTGGTGGACATGGCAGCATGCCAGCAGGCTATTTAATTGTGTACATGAAAGAAGAGAGCTGGATATGAGAGTCCATTTTTTTCAGTACTAAGTTAGGGTAAGTTGTTATGTGTATCTGTGCATCAGCTTTGTAGTCACAGAAAATAGATTTGATTTTATGTTCTGTCTCTTACAAACTTTGTGGTCTTGAACAAGCTAGCAGACCCCTTTGAGATTCAGTTTTCTTACCTGTAAAATGCAGATGATGATAGTGTATCATATGGTTTTTGTGAAGATGATTAGGACAAAGACATATACTGCATTTCCTTCAGTAAAGCAAATATTCAATGAGTGGTAGTTATTATTATCATTATTATTGTGGTCCTTGTTATTACTACTCAAGATTTTATGTGAGATATTAAAAGAATAATTAAAATTACTAATATTGATTGAATGTCTACTGTGAACTATACTTGGTGCAATATATAAATGATTTTACTAATTCTCATAACCTTTATGATATAGATACAATGATCTCCATTGTGTAGATAAGGAGTCTAATTACCTAGAACACTTGCTCAAAGCCCAGAATGGGTAGTTGGCAGAGGCCTCTGCTTTCCGTCATCCTCTTCACCACATACATCTCCTGGAAACCGCAAGAGCCCACTTCTTCCGATGACCTGGGCTGACCTCATAAGTAGATGGCTGCCTGCATCCTGATGCTAAGGAAAACTAGAAAATTGTCCTGTCCAGTGGACCAGGTAGCAGAGAAAATCACTTAAAAGAAATATTCTCACACACCCTGGGACACAGAGAAGCCATTTTGGACAAGGACAGTGAGAAACTGAGAGCACCAAAGACAATCTAGATCAACTCTACAATTTTGGTAAAGGTAAATCAGGGAGGGTTTTTATTAGCATTCTGTCTCAATTAACCAGAAAACTAAGAATTATCCAAATATATGTATTTACAAAAATTAAGGTGTGGTTTCTAATAATATCAGAGAACATCCTACAAACTGGCACAATTAATTATACCATTTACACACAGGTCCTGTTACACTCATTGGTGATTTCAAACCATGTAACAAATACAGTATAAGTCCTCTTGGTGACACATGCAATTGTATAAGTTAATAACTTATTTTACTATGGATATTTTAAAATAGAAGTTTAAATGTAAAACCTGTATTTTTCCTAAACAGCATATGTTCCTAAGCCAGAGATGTGAAGCCATAACCTGACCAATGACATTCAGGACATGAGTAAACATATGGTCTGCCACAGTGACTCATTTAACCATCCATCAAATGTAATTGCATAATGCATCAGAAAAGGTAGGCTCCCTCCACTGGAGGGTCCCCATCCCAGGTTAAATTTTTAAACAGGAAAAAGCATCACTTTACTATTGCACATTTGGCTATATCTTTTTTAAAAATTTTAAAGTATACATTTGATATTCTATTTAGACTTTTGTTTTGACACACTGACTTTTGCTCATTAAGAAATGACTTTTTTAATAAGCTGGTGTAGGTCAACAGTATAACTTAAAAGTATAGCACTTTAATCAATTCTAATCATATTAATATTGAGATAAGAAAAAGAAGGTATATCATCTTACACATTATGTAAATGATGCATGACATTAACATGTTATGAAGTTCTAAGAAGGGACATAGCTGAACTGATTTATGCAATCACTGCAGACACTGAATCTTTTTGGAATACTGCACATGACAAAATAATGATAGCACCCACTTTAACCAATTGAAAAAAGAAAAGTGTGTGTACTGGAATTAACCTAGATGGGAAGGAAGATATTGAAAGAGCCTGAAATCATGAGCAAATAAACAACATGCTGGATTTATACTTCATTATCAAGATGTGGCTATTGAATCTGGAAACACCAGGTTCCTATCTGACATGCTTCCCCTTCGTTTAAGGTTCACATCCTGAAGGAATGGTTCCACCTCATAGAGTAAAGGGAAAATATTGGAGAGGACTTAAAGGGGATGTTTTAGTTGATAGATACAAAGTTGCCATTTGCATTTTATGCAGCCTACGTTACTTTCCGAGAGAAGAAATAACCATTGGCCAGAGCCCTATTCTCACGTTTTTGATGTTGAAAACAACATGCCTAGAGATTTATTTTTCCACTTTTGGGGGTTTGAGGTTTCTCTTGCATGATTTGATTTTTCTGACCTATAGTCTTTGATGTAAAATCTTACTAGACTTATAATTTTGTTTATTTATATTTCTGGGATTGCCACACCATTTTAGAATAAGGTATGATATTTAACACTAAATATTCAAGCAGAAGAGTGAAATGTTAGCAATGTTTACCTTCCAAGAAAACTAAAGCTGTATATGGCTAACTCTTTGGCTACCAGTTTGTGTTAGGTAACAGTAAAACAAAAAAAAAGGCAAGGATAAGGAATGAGCAAAGCTGCAAAAATTGTGTCCTTCAGCTCTGATGAGGATGGTGAAATTAGAAACCAGACAATGCATTAAAAAGAACCTTTCAAATACTAAAATAACTTAAAAAGCCAACATCCACACGGATATTATTTACCCAATTGGGCCCAAATAGTAATTATTCCCTATCTGGAAATTGCCAGCCTTCCCATTAAGGGAGATAAATTTGCACTATTAACAAACCTGTATGAACTACTAATAATTCTATAAACTCTTTATAAATTTACCATATGACCCAGTTCTCCCACTTCTAGGTATTTGCTCAAAGGAAATGAAATGAATGTTAATACAAAAACCTATCTGTGAATATTAAAGCAGCTTTATTTATAATAGCCAAAACCTGGAAACAAACTAAATGTCTCTCAAGTGAGGAATGGAAAAACCAAAAGTTGTATAACCATACAAGGAATCCTACTAAGGAATGAAAAGAAACAAACTATTGGTGATAAACATAATATGGGAGAATTTCAAATGGATTAAGGTAATTGAAAGAATCCAACTCAGAACGTTACATATTCCATAATTCCATTTGTATGTCATTATCCAATGGCAAAATTATAAGGATGGAGGAAAGATTAGTGGTTGCCAAGGGTTAAGAGTAAAGGGATGGTTTGAATAAAAATAGGTGTCATTTTCTGGGGGTAATGGAAATGTACTGTATCTTCACTGAGGTAGTGATTACATAACCAGATGCATTTATCAAAACTCATAGACCTGTTAATCCAAAAGCACTAATTTTAAAGTCTGTAATTTTTTTTTAAACTGAAAAAATATACTTCATAAATTTTAATTTTGGGCAACTAGGTAAGCTCTGGAGTGAAAAAAAATAATGACTTCCTTCTCTGGAGCAGTAAGAGTACTAAGGTATGGATTCTAGAGATGAAGACTGCTAGAAATTCTTGGAAGTGGTAGGGAGAAGAGAAAGGCAAAGTGATGAGCTGAATAGATATACAGTGATGTGATGGCAATAAGAGAAAGGAAGACACCAAGTAACTTGTCCCAGAGTTTGGAGGAGGCGGTACCCTGGGAAATGCGCATCAATATCAGGAACACACATTAAAATGGGGCTAATTTTCTGCAATTAGGATGGAGGGAGCTATTGCCATAATAATTTTTATATATGAAGAAAGTGAAAGCCCATAATACCAGGTGAAAAAGCTCTTCCATATAAATTATAAAACTATAATTTATATCTACAACTGATATGGACTGCATTTTAATTGTATATTTCCATATTCAATCACTTATATGGTCTAATGGCTATTGCTAAATGAATAATAGACTCCTAACTTTTTTCTACTTGAAGCTTTTTCTGAAACTTCTTTCTACAGTAGGGAGGACAGCGTAAGGCACTGGAGATTGGCCTAAATTTCAGTCATTTGGATGAGGTAGTGTTTTTCTGGAATTCTTATGGTTTGCCAAAATTGGAGGAAACAAGGGAGCTTGTTCAGCTAGATGTGGAATGTACCTATGTGATGGGGGAGAGGCAATGGTGGCTGTGGAAGATTTGACACACAGAGTATTGGTCCAAAAAGTAAATATAATGAGAATAATGGAAGTCGTATTTCGCGTTAATGTAGAAGGGAGCACCACATATGAAAAGAAAGTTAGAATAAACCCTGTGGTATTGGATTGGAATTGGAAATATCAGTGTAAACTCATGGTTTTCCATATACATAGTTAGGGAAGTATTGCACAGATAAATGCATAGATGATAGGTAGATAGATGATAGATAATAGTAAGTATGTATGTCAATATGGGTGTGATATCTATCCACTGACAGGGCACTGGAGCAAGAAGATCCCAATAGCAATGAGCTCATCTAGGACCTAGATCTTGGTTCTTAAGTACCATACTTTAACAAAAGAATCTAGTGCTCCATGGGGAAATGAGAAAAGACAATTCCTTTTGGTAAGGGGCGTGTAGGCAGGAAAGTATTAGGTGAGCCTGGGACATTTTATTATGCCAAAAAGTTAAAAAAAAAATAAAAGCTAAAATAATTATGAGATATTCAAAAAGATACAGAAACTGGCTTTAAAGGGGTTCCCACTTAAAATCTGGGATAATTTGAATGTTAAGACATGTAATAATTTCTTTTTATGATCAAATAATATTCCATTGTATGTATACACATATTTTGTTTATCCCTTCATCTGTTGGTAGACACCTGGATTGCTTTCACCTTTTGGCAATAGTCAGTAATGCTGCTGTGAACATCAGTGTGTGAATATCTGTTTGAATGCCTGCTTTTAATTAATTATACATCTAGAAGTGGGATTACTGGATCATATGGTAATTCTATACCTAGCTTTCTGGGAAACTGTTTTCCATGGTGACTGCACCATTTTACCTTCCCACCAATAATGTTTGAGGGTTCCTAGTTTTCCAAATCTTTTCCAATGCTTGCTACTTTTCTTTTTTTTTTTTTTTAATGGTAAGCATTCCAGTGGGTGAGAAATGGTATCTTATTGCAATTTTGATTTTCATTTTCCTAATGACGAATGATGTTGAGCATCTTTACATGTGCTTATTGACCACTTATGTATCTTCTTTGAAAAAATGTCTAGCCCAATCTTTTGCCCATTTCTTAATTGAATTTTTTGCTTTTTGTCATTGAGTTGTAAGAGTTTTTATTCTGGATATTAAACCCTTGTCAGATATTTGGTTTCCAAGTATTTTCTCCCATTCTATGACTATGAGTCAACAATTGAGGGGGGTTGGTTAGGGATAGTGGAGAATTAGAGGATTAGAGTTTCCTTTTTCTTTTTTCATCTTTCACTTTATTTCTTGTCTGGAGTAATGAAAAGTTTCTAAAAATTGAACAAAAATTAAGTGTGATGGATGCACAGCTGTATGAGGGTACCCAGGGGCAAGTGATTGTACACTTTGGATCTTTGGATAATTGTATGGTATCTGAACAATCTCAATAAAAATGAAAAAAACAAATATCAGTCCTTAACCAACAATGATACTACAAGCACCGTCAGACTGTCATAGTCATATAGCCCAAGTGGCAGGGAAGTTTTTACTTTAGCCTGGCCCCTAAAGGGCCCACTTTTTCTGTGGGCTGTATCTGAAACTTGCAGTCTCTGAGTCACCTAACAAAAATATTGGAACATGTTGTTGACTGAATCATGTTCCCCATCAAAGGCATGGTCCAGTTCCTGGTCCTGTGGATGGGAACCCTTTTGTAGATAGGACCTTTGAAGTTGTTATTAGTTAAGGTGTGCCCAAACTAAATGGGGATGGGCCTTAATACAATATGGCTGAAGTCCTTATAAGCAAAGGAAATTGGACACAGAAAGAAAAGCCAAGGGAAGCAGCCAGAAACTGGAAGTCAATGAAACCCAGAAGAGAAAAGAGTAGAAGCCATCATGTGCATTCCCATGATGGAAGAGCCAAAGAGCCCCAAAGACTGCAAGCCAGCCAGAACATATCAGCCGGGAGGAAGCAAGTCTTCTAATCACTGAAGCTAATACATTCCTGTTAAGCACCCATTGTACGGTACTTTAGCAGCCAGGAAGCTAAAACAGAGCAGTAGCCTCACGTGTCATGGAAGTTTCCTTAAAAATTCAGAGAATTTCCCAGAACACTGTGCCTCATAATGGAATTTGTGAATCACAAAAAAATAAAAAAGAAAAAAGAAACCTGCAAAAAAAAAGGGGGTGATGGTTGACTCAGGATGTTCCATACCTTTAAACTCCCTAACAGGTTCACACACTTTTTTTTTCTCCCACGCATTTTTTTTCTCCCAACTTCAAACAAATGTAAGGGGTTACTAAGGCATGAAACATGCCTCCCAATCCTTGCTCACCTGGTGCAGTTGAAATATGTTATCAATATGAGCCAGAATGACAGCATGACATCTGCAGAATGTCAAGATAATTGTGTTCATCACAGCCTTTGCAGAACTAGTCACTACATTAGTGGATGAAATAAAAGATAGACAAGGACAAGAGATTCAGAAGGGATACCTAAATGGGGTTCAAAAGATGCCAGAAGTCAATATCAGAACCTGGAGACCAGAGCACATGAGTTTTATTTTGCTCAAATCACCACAAAG
The DNA here is from genome assembly GCF_015220235.1 of Choloepus didactylus. Taxonomy (NCBI): domain Eukaryota; kingdom Metazoa; phylum Chordata; class Mammalia; order Pilosa; family Megalonychidae; genus Choloepus; species Choloepus didactylus. Next base: position 32,337,259 of record NC_051320.1, on the reverse strand, counting down.
CTTAGTGACTTATAACCACCCCCATTATTATCTCAGAGTTTCCATTCATTAGAAGTCTGTGCATGCTGCAGCTCAGCTAGTTCTCCTGTTTTGGGTCTCACAAGACCCAAATCAAAAGCCATATTCCTTTCTGGAGCCTCTGAAGAAGACTCCATGTCCAAGCTCGTGCAGATTGTTGTCAAACTTCGATTTCTTGTGGTTGTAGAATTGAGATCCATGTTTTCTTGCTGGCTGCCAGCCAGGAGTTGCTCTTACCTCCTTGGTAACATAGTCCCCTATTACATCTCAGAACTACCAAAAGTGCACCAAAACCTTCTCATGCTTGGAATCTCTAGGGCTTTCTCTTCTGCATCTCTTTTCCTGCCTCTGGCCCCAAATGGAGAAAGTTCTCTGCCTGTAAGGATTCATGTGGTTAGAGTGGGCCTTCACAGGTAATCGAGGATAATCTGCCTATTTAAAAATTCATGACTTTAATTACATCTGCACAGTCTATTTGGCCATGAAACAACATATTCATAGGTTCCAGGGACTAGGGCATAGATATCTTTGGGGGTGAGGGCAGGTAGAGGTATTATTTGATGTACCACACAGAGTCTTAGACAGAAAGGACTGGCCATAGGCAGAAAATAGAAAGAATTAAAAGTTATATATCATTAATGAGGGTTCTTCATACTAGCTTTCATGTGTCAGATGGGGCATGACTGTGAGTGTAGGGCCCAGATAAGAAGTCATTTGAATTTTACTTATAAAACTGAAGTCATTCCTTTTCCATGATATTCACTATCTTAAAGACATAACAATCCACTGATTCCAAACCAAACAACTTATATTCATCCTTGTCACCTGCTTCTCTTATAGTCCCACAAATAATCCAAAAACACATTATTTCTTCTTGCAACTTGCCTTTTCCATTATTTACAACATATATCAGTGCCATGTTTTTGTTTGTTTGTTTTACTCTTTTGTTATGATGGCACCCTACTTCTAGGAACAAATTTCTCTTTCAATTATCAATTGCTGCCTCAAAAATCTAATGGCTTAAAACAGTAAATGTTAATTTGCTCATGATTCTGCAATATTGGCTGTGTTTGGATAGGACAACTTGTCTGTGTTCTACAAGACATCTGCTAGGGCTGGGATGTCCACAATACTTTTTTTTTTCTCTTGAATATTTAGTGTCTCATCTAGGAATCTGGGATAGCTAGAAGAGCTAGATCCTGGTTAGGCATCTCTCTCTATCTTTCTTTCTCTCTCTCTATCTTTCATATATATTGCCTTTCCATATGGCAGCTGGGCTCCTAAAAAGAATATTCCAAGAAAATAAGCCCCGATTTGCAAGCGCTTATATGAAACTTTCACTTTCATCATGCTTTCTAATGCCCCTTTGGTCAATGTTAATCACATCTAGTCACATGGTCAAGTGCAGAGTTAATGAGGGGAGGACTACACAAATGTGTGAATTCCAGGAAGCTTAGCTCATTGGGGACCACCAAGGAAAAATCTGCCACAGGTTTCTTAAATACTTTTTCTGCCTTAATTCATAGCATAGTTTGAAGAGTTGCTATGTATGTTATTCTCATTTAAAATCAATTTTGAGCCCCAGAGAAATTAAGTAATTTTTCCATAGCTGAATACCTAGGATATGAAATAAGCCTTTTGATTACACCAAACAGCCATTATTACTACTACATGTTTTAATATTAACAACTAATAAGCACTAAGTGCTTACTATTTACAAAGCATAGTGGTAGGTGATTTTAATGCATTGTTTAATTTAGTTCTCACAACACCTTATAGTTTATGATACTGTCATTTCCTACAGTTTATTGATAAGAAAAATGAAGCTTGTAGGGGGTGAGCAACTTCAAAAATTCAAATAGCTGGCAAAGTACTGGAGCCGGGATGCGAATCTTGGTCTCTCCGTTTCTAGAATACCTATTGTTAACCACTTAATAGCATATGCTTAACTCCCTTTTGCTAGTTCCTCCTTAGATCTACAAATGATCCCTTCTTTCCTGCAGAACAAAATCCAAATCCAAGATCTCCCATAATTAGCCCATAATTCCACTTTCACATATCTTCCACTATTCACAGGACATACAAGATACTTTCTTGACTCTGTACCATTGCTCATACTGATTTGTCCATAAGATCGATTTTCCTCACCTGGAATGGGGAAATTCTGCTTATTCCTAACATCCCAATTCAAATGTCATCAACTTCCTCATCATTTTCTCCAACAACCCATGCTGTACTCCCTTATCTTATAGCTGATCCTTATCTTACAGCTATGATGACATATATTCTGATTTGTTTGAAACCATCCTTATTTACTTTTATTGTTCCAATGTAATTATTAATAGCCTTTTTTCTTTTCCTCTCAAGAGTGCCAAGGTTTGGAGATGACAAATTGAGTGGAAACCATACCAATCCACAATTAACCAATCCTTCTGCTGGACGTTGAAAGCATGTTATTAATATGTCTATTAGAATATTTAGAAATATTTTGTATATGTATCCTTGTTTCTGCTACAATGTAAATTCTTGAAACACATGTTTATTAGCCTTGATGTCTGCAATGCCTGGTATAGCGCCAGTGCTAAAATGTTTCCTAAGAAAATGAAAGGCAAGTATGTTCAGAATAATCGAAACCACTTCCATATCCCAGTAAAACTGGTAGCAATGATTCCCATACAACTGTTAACTGTTGTAGACCCATTCACCAAAACGAAATCATTGAATGCCAAAATTAGTGTGAATTGGTATTTCAATGAATAATATATTTCAGTTTATTTCAGTAAATTGGACATTTATCAACTTGCTTTTAGGCAATTTGGCATTCTATGAATAGATTCTTGGTAAAATCACTATATTCTCTCTGCTTAATGGCTTTACAAGAGTCAGACTATATAATGGAAGCACTTGATTCTGGGTAGTTAGTTTTGTAAGGAAAGCAAATTAGCGGCATATAATTGAGTTCTCTACAGTTAGTTTTGCCAGGATAAACAATTAATAATTACTTTATAATTTCTTCACTATTTTAGATCTCAAAATTCTGTTCATCCTAATTAATCCTATCTTTTAAAAGGAAAAAAAAAAAAAAACCTTTTCTTAATGCCAAAATCATTGTGAAAGGTATCCGGGATTTAGGGAAGGCCTGAAAGGTGTGTGAACATTGTACTTTGCTCCCATTTCTATTCAAAGCATTTCTTTTCATGTGTTAATTTAATAGAAAAGAGACTGGGCAGCAAATCTGTTTGTCTAGTATGTAATACTGCGAATGTGATAAATGTATTTATTCATTGTAACCAAATTCTACCACAACAAAACAATTTAGAGGCCCCATGGAGTCTATTATAATGGGATTTTACCATTACTTTGATTGAATTAAAGCATCCTATATAGAAATCAGCTATTTAAACTTCATCCACAAGGACCTGAATCGTAATGTTTTTCTCTGAAGGAGCACATTATTTACCATAGTTTTGGACAGAGACTAATTAGTCCACGTTTGGGATGGTACCACTGCTTGTTTCTGACAATGTGCTCTGCACCCCACCATTCACGTAATTCTCTCCATAGAAAACCTGGGTGAAATTTTCTAAGCAGGAATCCACATGAATTTCTTGGAAATAGCTCAGACTTTTCATTATGCCTCTAATATTTATAGGGGGATTATTTCTTTTTCATACTATTCACTACCATTTATTTAGAATCAGTAATTTGTTTACACAATTTTATTTTATTCATTTACTTTTCTTCCCAAAATGTGTTTTAATATAGATAGTAAATACAGCATGATGACTTTATAAAAGTCATAACATCAACTGAAAGAGGATATAATGATAAGCAATAATCACCAAAAGCCATCTCATTATGATTGTTTTAGCATTTGATAGAGATTTTGCCTAAGGCAAAGCCAGGAGCTTCATTTATTTCAAAGAGACAAAAACCAGGAAATATGCACATTTTTGCATTAAATATTATTATGCAGTCGAGGTCTATGAGAGGTGGGGAGGAAATTTATATTCACATGTATATTCTCTCTAACCTTTTGAAACTTCCTGTGACCACAGGGACACTGTTATCCTAGCTATTCTGCAAGTCTAAAAGTAGCCCAGTCTGAAGAGCCAATGAATGTGCACATCTTTGTAATAACATCAGATATCCATGTGACGAGACATTTGCTATTACATGTTATTTTTTTAATTGCAAAGTTGATGAGTTTAAGTCAACATATTTCCTTCCTGCTCCTTTTGCTTGTCAGCTGTAGCTGGATTGATAAAATGCAAATGAACAAATCATTAACGAGTACTGGTTATGAATCTCTCAGGCAGTTCAGGACCCTATCAAATCCTGCACCTATTACTTTGTGTGATTGATGTACTATTGTAAGTGATTGTTCCTGATCTTATTAAATCTTATTGATTTTTTCCCAGTTTCTATTTTATGCAGGGCCAGGCCTGGACTATTATGAATGTTGCTGAACACTGTTAATCAAGCTTACACAGCTATTTAGATGGCAAACAATTAGAACTCTGCAGCTCTACCTTGCAATTAGCTTCAGGGATGTGGACCTCAGCACCATAATAATGAAAGAGATCTCCTTCAAACACAGTAATGAGATTTACAGTTATGACCCCAAATAACCTCTGAAAAATAACCAATCTGCAAACTTTGATGTGTTTATCAATAATTTTCTCCCTTTTTATGAAAATGAATTTGAGAATTTTTCTCAACAATAATATTTCCTAACAAAATCATTCTTCCAAGCCAGGAATATATCACAAAAAAAGCTTAAACAGTTCTGATTATATAAGACTGTTGTTTATAGGTCACATGATGGTTGATTTACAAATGAATCAGCAGATTAAAAAAAACTATCAACTAATAATGCAAATCACTATATAATATGCATATTTTCAAAATATGTTTGTGGAGCATGTTTAATATTGAAAATAGAAGTAAATATAGAATGCAAGTGTTCAGTCTTTACTAATTGATTTAATCAGTTGATAAACTTTTATTAAGCATCTACTCTGTGAATAGTGCTATGCTAAATTCTGGGAATCATGCAAAAATAATTGATACAGTTCTCTTATATAATATTGTCTGTGTACAAATTAATATTGTTGGAGTGTCCATATCGATGTAATACCATTTACATCTATCTGAGAGAATCTCATGGATAAATTATATTCCAAACCTTCTCTGTATTTTTTAAGTACAAGTTCTTACTTTTTATTCTTAGAAAAAGATTCATTTCCTTCTTTACTTAGAGTCTAGTATCTGGTGAGATTTTTCTTCAGGCACATCTCTTCTTTCGGGACACTTAGGAAGAGATACATGTGCCAACCTATTTCCTCTGCAGTGATTTTATCCCCACCCCTCCCTCCTTTTCAGTTGCTTTAATGCATTAGTTTTACCTCTACCATTTTTAATTGCTCCTTTCCCTCAATCTTTTTACTTTGTAAACATGGGGAGATTACTCCTCCCTGGAAAAGATCAACTAACTAATTAGCTGAACAATCTGATGCTGATGTTATGTAGCTCTACAGTGCAGTTTCTTGCAATTTTCTGCCAAAATTCTGCAACCAAATTTTGTACCTGTGGCCTCTCCAGTAAGACATAGGGCATTTTGAAGAACAGCTCTGTCAGCAAAGGCTAAAAATAAACCATTAAATTTCCAGAGTGTGTAATAGCAAGAAAAGTATTAAGTGAGACCTCACCCATCCTTGAGACTCATTATATGTCAGAGATGGGGTGACAGTTAATACAGGGTCAGAGCTGTGATAAGAGTCAGGGATATTAGTTGCCTACAGTTACTATCAGCTGGCCCATTATAGCCTGTCTTGCATGACTCCCTATCAAACAAACAGTCATTCTGATTTTAACTTGCTTATTTTTCTTAGTGGTATCTTCCAGTGAAAAGCAGAAAGAGCAAGATGGTAGTTTTAGGGTCAAAAAGTAGTGGATTTTGTTTCTTGTCTAAAATCACTTATGAGCTGTGTGATGTGAGATAAATTACTTTAATCCTTCTGAGCCTCAGTTTCCTCATCTAATATTTGGAACTCACTGAGAGCTAATTTTCAAGGATTAGAAAGAATGTATATGGCCATAAAATTGCTTACCGCACTGATGCCATCTCATCAGAGAAGACGCTTTTGTTGCCAGCCTGCTTTGAGCACAATAGACCTCATAACCTCCCTCTCATACCCACCCACCCACTGTCAATACTAATTAGACCAGGGGAGACATCTGACCCAAGTGTGAACCAGAGAGATACATTATCCCGCCTCCCCCACCCTTCCTCTCTCTTTCTGGAATTTGACCTAACACACGAAGAGTTTATCATCACTTGATAGTGGACCTTCCATCCTCTAAAGTCATAGTTTTTGTCAGTGCAAAATAAAGGTAAATGCAAACTGAAAGTATGGAAAGCATCTGGAAAGCTTGTCAACACATAGCAGAGAACTGTGCAGATGTGCTTATAAAAATAGGGTTAAGATTTAAGATACCCAAGGGTGGGAAGAGAGGGGGCGGGATTTAACACCATATATAAACACAAGTGAGTGCTGCCTGATCCTTAATTCTCTCAAGTTGCCATGATGGCATGAAACCTTATGATTATAATACTTGCTTATATGTTTCTGTTTGTCTGAGCCAGTCTGAAGGAGTCTGTGTCTAATAAATGGCAGCTTTCCTATTATTTCCTTCAACTGGGACTTGTGATGACTTATTCTAGTTTCTAGAGAGCAACAGTGAAGAAATCCAACAAAAACACTTCCCTTTGAGTTTACATTACACTTCCTCTTTTACAATAGTCCCCTTTCAAAACATTAGAATACTTTGTTAGCACTTACTGTTTTAAATTTCTTATCCAAATCATTAATGAATCTTGGGAATACTTAATTGCAGATATTATCTATTCTTTCCTTTCCACTCACTATCTCTCTTTGGCCAGACTCTCGTGGTACCTTACACATTGTTTGAAGCACATTCTCTTATCTTTTGTGTTACTTCACACCAGACTGTCCTAAAAACTGCCAGACAAATTTTCATAAAGCCAAATATTGCCACATTATTTCCCCATTTAAAAAATTTGACAACTTCTCATTTAACCATAAATTCAAGCTTCTTAACCATATATTAAAGCTCATTGGACGGAAGAAGATGGTAGCATAGAGAGGAGTAGAAGCTAATTTGTCCCCCTGAAACAACTAATAAACAACCAGGGACAACTAGTAAATAATCTGGAATAACTGTGGGAGAACGAACGTGACTGTCCACTCGTCATACACCAGCCTGATTCGGGAGGAATGCCCAAGAATGCAGCATAAAATCTGGAAGTAAAAACTGTGGATCCCAGCCGGAAGCTCCCTCCCCCCATGGCCCGAACTGCAAAGCCTCATGGTCCTAGAGAGCAGCACTCTCCCAGCAAGTGAATATACCTCAGCTGAGCTCCAACTGGGGTTTTAATTAACAAACATGGACTGCTCAATACAAGATATGAATCCCCAACAAGCAGACAGAGCCTTTTGGTGACAACTGACCTTGGAAAGCTGGAGGATGGCCATGGACTGGCCACGAAGGGGGCTTTCTGTCTCTGTGTCAGCTCAGTGGAGAAAGCCTTAGCCATTTTCAGCTCCCAGTGCTCTGACCCAGACAAGGGTAGAGATAGCACAGGCAGAGAATCTATTCAAATGTAAAAGACCTCACCCTAAGGGGTGTATTTTCTGTAAGAGAAAGAAGGTGGTGCCAAGCTCTATTACCTGCCTTCCATTCAGAACCAGACCCCAGAGCCTGGGGGAAAACAGCCATGGGCCACACCTCCTTACACCAGTCTGGAGCTACAGGTTGATAGGTGCTACCTGCTGGGTAGAAAAGCACAGTGACTTGAGGCCTCACAGGATGTACCAATCTTCTAAGACAAACCCTCAGGGAGACATGATACCATTGCCTCCTTTTGAGACCTGAGCCTGCTCTGGTCTGGGAAAGCCTGATTGGGGTAACCAAGGAAATCAGATGCCTAGACAACAGTGAACTACAACCTACACTAAGAAAAATGAAGTTATGGCCCAGTCAAAGGAACAAATTTACACTTCAACTGAGATACAGGAATTTAAACAACTAATGCTAAATCAATTAAAAAAGTTCAGGGTGGATATGGCAAAAGAGATGAAGTGTATAATGAAAACACTAGGCATACATAAGGAAGAAACAGAAAGTTCGAAAAAACAACTGGCAGAATCTATGGAAATGAAAGACACATCACAAGAGATGAAAGACATAATGGAAACATACAACAGCAGATCTCAAGAGGCAGAAGAAAATACTCAGGAACTGGAGAACAATGCACCTGAAAGCCTACACACAAAAGAACACAGAGAGAAAAGAATGGAAAAATGTGAGCAATGTCTCCGGGAAATTAAGGACAAAACAATATGCAGGAATGTACGTGTCATTGGTGTCCCAGAAAGAGAAGAGAAGGAAAAAGGGGCAGAAGCAATAATAGAGGAAATAATCAATGAAAATTTCCCATCTCTTATGAAAGACATAAAATTATAGATCCAAGAAGCGCAGCATACCCCAAACAGAATAGATCTGAATAGGCCTATGCCAAGACACTTAATAATCAGATTATCAAACATCAAAGATAAAGAGAGAATCCTGAAAGCAGCAAGAGAAAAGTGATCCATCACATACAAAGGAAGCTTGAGAAGACTATGTGCTGATTTCTCAATAGAAACCACAGAGGCAAGAAGGAACTGGGGTGATATATTTAAGATACTGAAAGAAAAAAAACACCAACCAAGAATCCTATATCCGGCATACTGTCTTTCAAATATGAGGGAGAGCTTAAAATATTCTCTGACAAACAGACAATGACAGAGTTTGTGAACAAGATACCTGCTCTACAGGAAACACTAAAGGAAGCACTGCAGCCAGAAAGGAAAAGACAGGAGTGAGAGGTTTGGAAAACAATTTTGGGAGATAGTAGCACAGCAATGTAAGTATACTAAACAAAGATGACTGTGAGTATGGTTGAAAGAGGAAGGTTAGGAGCATGTGGGACACCAGAAGGAAAGAGGAAAGATAAAGACTGGGACTGTATAACTCAGTGAAACCTAGGGTGCTCAACTACTTCAATAAAAGGTACAAATATGTTTTTACATGAGGTAGAACAAATGAATGTCAGCATTGCAAGGTGTTAAAAAATAGGGGGGTATTGGGGGGAAAATACAATCAATGCAAACTAGAGACAATGATTAACAGAAATATTGTATTATGCTTCCTTTAATATAGCAAAGGCAATATATAGATACCAAATATATATTTGGTATATATATATTTATATATATATATATATATATGTATATATATTTGGTATATATACCAAAGCTAAATGTATATGGGGTGGGGGGACATAGGGGAAGGGTATGGGACTCCTGGCATTGGTGATGTTGTCTGATGCTTTATTCTACTTTAGGTTAATGCTATCTCCTTTTGTTGCTTTCTAGCTGTCATTTTTTTTTATCTTTCTTTTTTCTTTTTCTTTTGTGTCTTTACCTTCTTTGACTCTTCCTCCTTCTTTGTGGAAGAAATGGAGATGTCCTTATATAGATAGTGGCAATGGTGCTGAATACATAAATACGTGACTATACAGGGAACCAACAATTGTTCACTTAGGATGGAATGTATGGTGTGTGAACAAAACTGTCTTAAAGAAAAATGGGTTGATGAAGAAACCTTGAGGACACTATATTGAGTGAAATAAGGCAGACACATAAGGACAAATATTGCAGGGTCTCACTAATACGAACTAATTGTAAAATGTAAACTCATGGACATGAAATAGAAGTTACCAGGATGTAGAATGGGGAGCAGTTGCTTATTATGATCAGAATGTTCAACTAGGGTGAACTTAAACATTTGGAAATGGACAGAGATGATGGTAGCACATTGTGAGAATAACTAACAGTGCTGATGGTGTGTGAAGGTGGTGGAAAGGGGAAGCTCAGAGTCATGTATGTCACCAGAAGGAAATTTGGAGATTAAAAGATGGGAATGTATAAAACAGTGAATCTTGTGGTGGACAATGTCTGTGATTAACTGTATAAATATTAGAAATACCTCTCGTAAACTAGAACAAATGTATGACACTATAACTACAAGTTAATAATCATGGGGCATATAGGAAATATATATATATACCTATTACAAACTATATACTACAGTTAGTAGTATTTTAACATTCTTTCATCAACAGTAACAAATATATTATACCAAAATATTAATCAATAATGGAGGGTTAGTGGTTAGGGATATGGGAGGATATGAGTTTCCTTTTCTTGTCTTTATTTCTTTTCTGTAGTATTGAAAATGTTCTAAAAATTGAAAAAAAATTAATTGTGGTGATGGATGCACCATCATATGATGGTACCATGGGCAATTGATTGTACACTTTGGATCTTTGGATAGTTGTATGGTATCTGAACAATCTCAATAAAAACTAAAAAAATTAAAAAGAAAAGCTCATCAACATCCACCCTTTTTTCCAACTAGATCATTTAACAACATCCAAATCAATCACCACAATCTTAATATTATACACAACTTCATATCAGCATCTCTGGCATGTGCTTGCACTCTATTCCTTTCCTAGCATGTATTTTTCTCTCCATTGGAATTCTAAATTCTGGGAATCTTTATAGACACTGTAGTTTGAATCTTAGGGCTTGCTCATTTTTTCCACTATGTAACATTGGGAAGATTATTTAACCAATCTGTGACTTAATTTTTTGTTATCTATATAAAAACAATGCTTACCTCATAGCATTATTTTTTAGGCTTGTGGTAGACAGCCCCAAAGATGGACCCCAGTGATCCTTGGCCTCCTGATATTCACACTCTTGTGTAATCCCATCCTCTTGCCTGTGGGACTGGGCAACTTCTTGACTCGCTTCGAATGAATAGAAAATGGTGGCGTGATGGATATCAGGTCTGAATTTAAGTTAAAAAAGATTGTGGCTTCCATCCTGCATTCTATCTAGTTCTCCCTTGGATTGCTGTCTCCGCGGAAGCCAGACTCCCCATTGTAAGGCAGCCCTGTGGGGTGGCCCACATGAGTGAACATGGAAGCAGATATTCTGAAGCTTGATCACAACCAAGTGAGCTTGGAAGTCAATTCTTCAGCCCATTTGAGCCTCAGAATTACTATAGCACCTACCGACACCTGGACTGCAACCTCGTGAGAGACCTGGAGCCAGAGGCACCCAGTTGGACTGCACCCAGGTTCCTGACCCACAGAAACTGTGAGATAAATGTTTGTTGTTTTAAGCTGCTGATTTTGCAGGCAACATTTTATACAGCATAGATGAGTGATGGAAGGATTCAACAAGATAGTTCATGTAAAGTACTTTGTAAGCACCCAGTAAATGTCAACCGCTAAGTGAATTGCTAATACTTTAGGTCTCACTTCTCTCTACCTCTTTGGAATTCTCACTGGGTAAATACTATCCATAGTATTCCTATGGCTATACTTTGATACAATACATCGTTAAAGAAATTATATCTATATCTATATATTTTTTACACACCTACATATATACATATTTACACACATACACATATATGTTTGATATCTGTGTATATTTATACTATCTATAGATCTATAGATACAGAAAGAGGACAGATAGGTCTTTGTGGTCAATACCTTTTGGCTCTGTATTTCCCGAGCACTGTGTCAGACTTTACAGATGTGAATTTATTACTTGATGAATAATTTGAGGCTAGATAGAATGACTCACTTTGATCCATTAGGCTTGCTTTAAAAAAACACTGCAAGCTGCAGATCTGGTATTTCTGGAATCCATTTAGGAGTGACTATGAATTGGGTCAAAGGGAATTAAACACATGAAATTATCTGGCTTTATTTGAGTCAGCTGAGCAAATAGAGACCAGCTAACCATGATTTCCACAGTCAGCAGCATATAATCTTTAATTTAATATTGGGAAAATAAAGATAATTAAAACAATTTATATTATCAAAAGTCGTTTTAAATGCTGGTAAATACTAAACCCAATACTATTAAACTTGAAAGCTTATATTGGGTAGGAAGGAATTCGAAATACTTTGTGTATGCTTAAACTGTTGTCAAATGGCTACATTATTTCTTTATGTGCCTTTTTTCATCACATGCATTAGTTTAAATATTACATTGTTGCACAAATTAAACTGATACAGTCATTCAGTTACAAACCTGGAGGCAAATATCTGACCTAAAAAGCATACAGATTTGGTAGACTGACAGATCCGGGCTCAAATTCATGTTCAGTCACTTACTGAATTGGGGCCTTGGAGCAAATGATATACATTTTCTTAACCTCAGTTTCTCATTGTCTAAAACGGGGATGATATTTGCCTCATAGAATCATTTTGATGATTAAATCAGATTATAAAGTGTCTGCTACACAGATATCACTCTCCCCTCACCTCTATTACTTTATGTACATGTATATAAATGGTTCACATGAAAAACAGAAACCAATGAATTAGCAAATGCTACAGACATAGCGGTTCAAAAATGGTGACTAATGTTCAACTACTTTTTGTTGTCTGTTCCATTGTGGCAGGCCTTGAGTGAGAAAGTGTTACTGTGTTATTAAATCTAGGAGTCATGTGTCAGTGATTCAAACAAAACCATCACAATGCCAAAAGGCCTCTAAATATGCTCTTTGCTCATCACACTTCTAAATCACGAATTGTCAGATTATCCGGAGGAATTATACAAGACCAATTATTTTAATCATTTCTGGGGATATGGGAAATTTATTATTGTTGGTAGCTGTCACAGCCCAAGGGGGCTTTGCCACTCAAAAGACCAAAGAAGATGCTGAGCATTTTCTGAAACATGAACTTTATTTGGGGCTTACAGGGAGGCAGAAATCAGTAGAAATCAAGCAACTTTTTTCTCACCCGACAGGTACTGCTCTCGCAGGGAAGTTGGCTGCGTGATTGAAAGAGGACAACAAGCCACTTATAACGGTTTAAGGCAAAGACATTCCTAAGGGTGGGAGAGCATCCTGTGCCATGGGGGTGGTGCAGGAAGGAAAGAATTATAGGATGGGGCTTTGTAAATAACCACAAGAGTGATAACAGGAAGCAGGTAACATTCTTGCTCTTTCCTGAGACCAAGAGTTTCTCCCCTCCTGCTTACTCCCAGTTTAAAGTTACAGTTCACCCTTTTTCTCTTTACTGGCTTACAAAGATGACAGGTTAGACATTAGTTGCCTAGGTCATGCAGACTGCTGTGTGCCAAGGTCCGCAGGCCTGTTTTGTTCAGGCCAGGGGCTGCTACACTTGCTATTTAAGTTTTCCTAATTCCCAAGCATATGAATATCAACTATCATCTATTTTAATTTCCTTGTTCTTAAATAATCCCTCAAAATCATTTGGAGATTTACTAAGCAGCATAAGTTAAATGACATTGAACATCTTTAGGTTGGATAATACTAAAAACAAACAAAAATAAATAAAAAGTTGTTTCAGCCAGTGGCTAAATTTATACTAGCCTTTTGAAATGGAGAGTTGAGAAATAAGCCAAATAATTGATTAAAAGAAAACAACACCTTTTTCTGCCATATTTGTAATCACTCCCTTGCAATTGACCTCGATTTTCTCAATTTTCTTTCATTCCTCTCCCTCCTCACAATTTCCTGAGAAAACCCCAATATTAGTTAAACCCACGTATTCACTTACTTAGGGCTGTTGACCAGGGAGGAGAAAACCTTCAAATGCTGAGTAGCCTCAATACACGACCATAAATCTCAAATGAACACACAACAGAGCCTGACAATCTTATCCCCCCTTACTTAATATGTTTATACACCATTATTCCTAATGACTATTTCATACCAATTCTTCCACTCAGACTTCCAAAGCAACCTTTCAGTGGCTCATCTGTAATCCATAACTGCCACCCACATACGCATGAGCACACACAGAGAGAGAAAGGCACTCAGACTCTGGATATTCTTGCCTTGAGAACACTTACATCTTCCCACTAAATCTCTTACCTACTTCCTAATACCTTCCCTTCAGTTGCAATAGATGAAGTGTCTGCATTCCCATCCAAAACTAAATCCTTCCCTCTGGTCCCAGTTCCCACTTGCGTGATCAAGAACTTTGCTCTTGAAATCATAACATATTTCTTGCTTTATTAATTTTTCTTTTTACCGCAGTATGTTCATTAGTATGAAAACATACTCTGCTATCTTACAGCTGAAAGATTCTACTCTTGAGCTTACATCCCATTTTTTTGACTTTCATTCATGCAAAATATTTCAGAAAAGTTTTCTACATTCAATTTCTCCAATCCTCTTATCACATTCTTTCCTCTACTTCTCCAGTGAAGCTTCAGTCACCACTCTTCAGTAAAATTGCGATCATCAAGATCATGAATGATCTTCTGTGCTGCCAAATCTAATAGTTAATTTTCTGTTCCCAGCTTCCTTCCATTTACAGTGATTTTCAACATAAGCGGTCAGTCCCTCTTGATTGAAACCACCTCTCCCATCCTACCTGGCATCCTCATTCTCTCTGTCGTTCACATCTCAGTTCATGAAACTGTTATCTACTGAGTTGGTCAAAAAAACAACACATGGGAGTTATCTTTTATTCTTCTCCCCTCACCTCACCCCACATCCAATCCAAGAGCAAGTTTCTGTCATCTCTATTTTAAATACACTTTCCAAAGCCATCCACCTTTTTCAGATCTCCAGTGCCAACAACTTTGTCCACAACAATCTCGTTCCTCACTGGACTGTTGTGATGTTGTGATGGCTCCATATCTGGTCTCCTAACTTCCATTTTTTTTCTTCTAGAACCCATTTACCAGTCACCAGAGTAATCCTTTTAATGTGAATCAGAATGTCATTCCCCTGCTTAAATATTCAATGGTTGCCCATTGCATTCTGAACAAAATCAAACCCCGTCACCAAGACTTAAAAGACCTTTCATGAGCCAGCACAAACCTGCTTCTCTGAATCCCATGTCACTATACTGCAGTCACGGAGGTCTTCTTTCTGTTGTTTGGAAACATGAAGGTAGTTTTAACTTAGAGCCTGAACACTTGGTCACTCTCTTTGGGGTACCCTATGACCAGATCTCCTCATGGCGGACTACTTTTTTGAATCTAGGCATCAGCACAAATATTTCTACCCTGTGAGAATTTCCTTCTCTGCTCAATCTACCTTAGCTTTCCCCATCTCCAGTCATCCTCTGTTGTGACATCCAGTTTTAATTCTCTTTGGAACACTTGTCACTGTCTGACATTACCTTCTTCATTTATTTGTTTGTTTACTGCTGTATCCTCACACTAAAATATAAGTTCCATAAGAGCAGAGACCTTATTTGTTGGCACAGACAACACTTTGTGTCTGCAAGGATCATTTCGCTTTCCTCTTGGGCACATAGACTGCATTTCCTGCCCCCCTGGCAGCTGGGTGTGGCCAGGTGGTTAGTTCTAGACAGAGGAATGTGGGCAGAATTTAGTCACAATGCTTTCAGGTCTGGCCTTTAAAACATCCCAGGGTCCTCCAGAATCTGTCTTTTCCCCTCACCTTCCAGCCTATTGTCAACAATCCAGTGACAGACACTGAGAAGTCACTTCAGTTCTTCCATCACTTTATGGAGACCTATATATCAAATATCCACTGGACTGTGATGTAAGTGAAAAATAGCCTTTGTTCAATTAAGCCGCAGAGATTTTAGGATTGTTGATTGTAGCAGTTAGCATACATTATTTTTTTTTTAATAATTATTTTTAACAATAGTGCTAATCGAATGGATGCATGAATGATTGAATGTTAGGCACTTAATTTATATTTGCAAATCTAAGTAACATAAATGCATATCCTTGTATAGTATGCTTAACTTAAAGATTCTAATTGTGTAATTTTACAGTGCAAATACTTCTAAAAGTTTTTGCAATAAAATACAAACTATGTAACAAAGCCTGCAAGGCACTCCTTGAATTGATGCTTTCTTATATTTTTAGCTATACCTTTTACCCCTTTTCTCTACATATATCCATATTATGTATTGCAGTTGCCCCCCCAAAAAATGCTTTTCCAATTCCCCATGCCTTTACTTACATTATTGCATCTACCTGTAATTTTTCTTATCCTGCAAGACTCAGTTCAAGTGAAGAATGACTCTTTTGAGTTCTCACAATATTGCCCATACTTTCACATACCACTTTAAATCTTAAACCTATCTGAAAACCCATAACTATGAGCGTATGAAGGACATTGATAATGTCATACTTGAATTCACAGACATGAAGCCCATTTCACTGTTAAAAATATGAGTAAGCCCCATACACATATTTGGTGAGTGAAATAAACAAGTGATTTAATTCTCATTTATACTTCCACTTTTGGGCAATTTTCATTGCCATTAATAACAATAAGAAGATATAATTTCTGACTTCTATTAATTTACAGTTTTAGAAAGACTGACACATGGGATTCCCTACTTCATTCCTACTTCAGTACTCTCTACTCTTCCCCTTTCTCCTTTCTCAAACTCTTCTGTGTAGATGGAGGAAGTATATTCTCTATGTGGGAAGACTAAAGTACTAATCAGAAATTTATAAGTATCTTGGTTTCTTTTTTAGTAATGTTCTGAATTCATTTAACAAAGGCTTACCTATGCCCTTTGCATGATGTTACCACATTGTCCCTATATAAGGTGAGTTGTGGACATTCTGTGACACTCATATAAACATAAAATTGTCTCTAAAGCAACCATTTAAGCTTTGAAATTTAGATTAAAACATAGAACTCTTGGGTGATTGGAAGATTTTCTAATAGCTTAAGACTAGTTAGGAAGGCTTAGATAAAGGTAAGATTTACATAGAATTATTAGATTCATTTTTAAATCAATTATGCATTGTTCTACTCGGAAACATTGTAGGAATGCCTTCCAAGTGAAGAAAAAGATGTTTCATTAAATAAAAAAAACTGTAAGAATTGTTATAATTATAGAAAATACCCCACTGACACTCAGACTTTGTCTTCCTTTAAATATTGTCCAAATGATAATTCTTTTATTTCAAATATAATAGTTTTATTTCAAGTATAATAGTTAAAATGTCAAGTATTAAACTATTATACTTTTATTTGAAGTATAATAGTTAAAAAGTCAAAGTCAAGTGTACATACAAACTTTTAGAGTTCTGAAGAATTGTAGAAGCCAGTGTTTTACTAAGTTGGCACTTGTAACTGGAGAATTTAAATTGAAATTTCAAAGTCACTGACTTAAAGGGGGTTGATCTGAAACTAAGATTCAGGTCCCCTAATACTTAGTTACCCTTGGTCACCTCTGTCACTGTTGATTTTGAAGATCTGTTGTTGCTGGGTTTTTTTCATAAAGTGACTAGTTTGAGCTTTTCCTCTTAGATTCATTTCATCACACTGAAAGAATCCTCTACTTATCAATACTCTGGAAAATGCCACAGTTGCCTTCAGCTAACTTGTGAAATATAGAAAAAACATCAATGCTTTCTTCTCTAAGTACAAAAGAATACTCAGATTCAAATAATAAATACAAAATGTAAAATATTTATATTCTTAAAAACTGTAAGTCAAGATTAAAGTTATCTTTCCCTATTATCTACCTTACTGAATATCAACTGGTCATGGTTATTCTACCTCCACAAAATCATTTATAATTATCGCCACATATCTACTAACACATTTACAATTCTATTCTCATTATCTTTTGCTTGGGCTATTACTCCACTATTTCTTCACTTTTTAAGATTGACCCTGTATAGCTATAGCCTCCTCAGAGATCTGGAAAATTTGTGTATTATTTTGTTCAATCAGATAACAAACTTCTATTGAGTTGCTGTCACTGGGCTAGGAGCTATAGGTATAGAGATCAACTCATTACCTAGCTAGGGAGACAGATATTAATTACAGCTCTGTAACACTAGAAAATTAACTCATGGGAATATGAGCTCATGCTAAAGTACAAGAAAAACGAAAATAAATTCTTCCTATAAGTGTTGATGAAATTTCACTGAGGAGATGACATTTGGCGTGGATCTCGTAGAATCAATAGACATTCACCATATTAAAAAGTTATTGTGAGAATAACTAACAGTGCTGAATGGTGTGTGAATGTGGTGGAAAGGGGGAGCTTAGAGACACGTATGTCATCAGAAGGAAAGTTGGAGGTTAAAATACAGGAATGTATAAAACAATAAATCTTGTGGTGGACAATGTCCATGATTCACTGTACAAATATTAGAAATCTCTTTCATGAACTAGAACAAACGAACGACACTATAACTAGAAGTTAATAATAGAGGGGTATATGGGGAAAAATACATCTATTGCAAACTATGTACTACAGCTAGTAGTATTTTGACGTTCTTTCATCAACAGTAATAAATGTACTATATCAATACTATGAGTTAATAATGGAGGGGAGGTGGTTAGGGGTATGGGAGGATTTGATTTTTCTTTTTTGTCTTTATTTCTTTTCTGGAGTAATGAAAATGTTCTAAAAATTGAAAAAAAATTAATTGTGGTGATGGATGCACAGCTGTATGATGGTACCATGGGCAATTGATTATGCACTTTGGATTAGTGTGTGGTATGTGAACAATCTCAATAAAATCGAATTTAAAAAATAAGAAGTTTTTTTTTAAAAAGTGGCTGAAAGCCCCACCTGGAATAGAAGGTTTCAAGATAAAAATTTCAAATAATTGCTAGAAGTCTGAAAAATTGTGAGATGTTTAGAACATGGGTTTATAGGTTAATTGGAGAAGGAAGGTGATGTGGCTACAACATCTGACATCACATTTATAGCCAGAAGATTCTTTGTTCTCTGGCTGTCAACATAGGTGCCTTCTTTTCACAGTGCTCCATGAGCATCCCTCCCAAATCTGCCCACTTGGTCAGAGAACACTAGAGGATACATGCCTGGGAAGAAATAATGAGGATGAGTCTGGAAAAGGAAGGATAGTCAGATTTGAAGGCTCATGTTTGCCTTACTAAGATATTCAGATTTTACTCTTTAGGCAATAAGAAAGCAATACATTTTTTAAATAGAGCTGTTTATGGAGGGTGAGGCCGACTAAAGGACAACTGGAGACTGAGGAGGGAAGAGCTTTTCATGGCTCGTTGCATCATTAGGGCCGGGACTAAAGTAATGGAAGTAGAAAGATGAAGCGAAGTAAAGTTCAAGAGCCATTCCCACGGCCAGAGAAGATGTAGAATCTGCAGATTCTGTCACTTGAACGAGGAAGCAGAACCTAAGATCACATCAAGTTTTCAAGCATGATGAGTGCTTGTGTTAATAAAGACAACATAATTAGAGAATAGTAATACAAGAAGTATGGAGACTGGGGCAAAGAGGTGGATAATGAGTTACATTTTTAGACAAGTATCTGTAGTTTAATGTGAGTGACACTAGATAATTTTTAATTAAGCAGGATAAAAGAACCATCAGGAAACTTTTGTTTTCATTAAAAAATACTCTTTACCCATTATCTTGACTATTAATAACAAAGACAATATTTTAGGATCTTAGGAAACATGACATACAAAGTTTAAGCCAACATTTAAATACAATTCTCAATCAAATTAGTTTTATTACTGCTCTAAACTTTTTTAAATGATATTGCTGTTGATTAACTCTTTGAATTCATTCTTTAGAACTCCTGTATAAGTTTTGAAATGATATTTCTTCTGAAATATGCAGACTGAGTAATTGTACTGAATTTTAGTGAGCCTTTAGTGACCAGCAGGCATGTGGACCTGTCTTTCCCTTCAGAGGGTAAATTTTTAGTTACTCTCAATATAAGAAGTCCAGGGCTAAAAATAACCTTGGGCCTTGAAGCTATTTCTAAGTAATATCTTAGGTATTGTTATATTAAATGACCATAAAAGCGATGTTTATTTCATTCTGATTCAAGTTTGCTAACCTTGACAGATAAGCAAATATAGAAATTTCTGGCTTTATTCCTCTAAAGTATAGTTAGAGAAAAGCCTATTCAAGATTCAGGTTATCAGGCTTATTTTTAAAATGTTTGTATGTTAATTCCTTACTCAAACTACTACCTGATGGAGCAGCTGCTACTCTAAAATGATGGAAAACTCTGTGGACTATTAACTTGTAAAACATCAGGGTCCATATCAATTTTTCAAAAGCTATTTGACACTAACTTCATGAGGTTTATCATTCTATGTTGGGACAAACATAGAATGGGACAAGTGTAAGTCCCAAAATAAATGCATCTTTTACAGTAACATTACCAGGGCATTCCCAAGAATGACCACAATTGCCTCTTCATTGTAGGCACTTACAGATTTATTTTAGCTTCTATTGTCCTCATAGAGTTCGTCTTTGTGACCATAGAATGAGGGGGTTACACAGGCAATACTTGAATACCTCACTTGGGAGCATAATGCTGCCTCTGAACCAGGATCTGTGGGTTACTTGAGACTGTTTATTAAATTAGTCCTAACCTAGCTCCCAATTTTCTCTCCTGTAGTTGCTCAATGACATGGTTATCTCCTCAGCACGGAACCCCAGTTAGCAGCTGTTAGCAGCAAATATATGTATATTTAAAAGTCACATTAAAAGAGAGAATCCAGACAGGACATGGAAACATGACACCTGCCTTCAAAAAGTTTAGCATATAGTGAGAAAAAAAAATAGCACATAGAAGTTTAGTAATAAATAAAAATTGATAAAAATGTGATAAACTGCTTAAGGAGGGCAGAGTAATCAGATTGCTTAATTAAGTAAAATTATGAAAATTAAGAAAATAGCAATGGTAAGATGTTTTATTCAATACATATCTCTTTTTCTGATTAAAACTGAAATCATTCTTTTTGTAGCCATATAGAAAGTATTGGAAAATATAAATAAGAATATATAAAAATAGCAAGTAATTCTGCTAACCTGGAGATAATCTCTGTTCACATGTTCCTGTGATTCCTTCCAGCCCTGGCTTCTATAATTACACAATTTTACATAGTTAATGTCTTAGTCTGGGAGCGGATGCTGTGGTATGCCCCCCAGATGTCCCCATCAGCCCTGAGGCATGCAGTCAGCAGCTGCTAGAAGTGTTGGAACTGTTGACCCTCAGCTGAGTGGCTCTTTGAGAATCACCCTTAATCAAAGAGATTCCCGTGGGATTGGCTGAAGCCCTTGCTCCAATTGCATTTTAATTTTAACACCTCCCTCCCGCCCCAAGGGCACTCTACAAAAAAACTTCCTGCAAGCCAGTATCTGTCTCAGAGGCTGCGTCCCAGGAACCTCTCCTAAGGCACTTCTCAAATGATTTTTAATCTGCTTCTCACCCCCCACCCCCCAACTTGAAAATATTTATTAACAGCATAGTATTAAGAATTTCAAATTATTTGTAAGCTGTTTCCGTGACTTCACAGTCCTCTGTTCTATGAACATACCGTATTTTACATAACCATTCTTTACTGTTGAATGGTTAAGGTGTGCTTCAGTTCAGGGTTTGAAATACAGGAGGGCTGTGGGGAAGGAAGTCAGGCAGTTGCAGTCTGGGAGGAGAAATGAGCAGTGTAGGCTGGAATGCATATTTCACTTGACAAGAGAAGAGATTCTAAAGAGCAAGAAAGGTACGAGAAGAAGTGCAGCTGACAGAGGAACTCTGAAAGCAAGGATAAACGATTAGATTTAGAATAATGAAGAGTAAGCAAATTACTTGAAGGGAAAAAAAGCATTTGAGGAAAAATTTATTCTAGCGGGTTCAAGGGAATTAAGCACAGTGGAGGAAACCTGGAGGCAAGGAAGTGACTAGATCTCTAGTACAATCATGTAGATGAGAGACCGTGGATGCCTAAAATAAAGTGTTGGCTATTAAGTTGGAAAGGGAGGCTCAGGAAACATAATAGACCAAAAAAAAAAAAAAAAATGTCAAGGCTTAGTGATGGATTAGATCTAGTGAGGAAAATAGAAAGGGAAAGTGAAAATAATTATAAAGTTTTTACCTTGGGGGATTGGGAGGACGATGAGGCTTTTTACGTGCGTAGTGAAATTGGGAAAGAGTGACTGTGCGTAGTGAAATTGGGAAAGAGTGACTGTTGGTAGCAGAAGATGATTAACTTACCATCTGATAGACTAAACTCCTGGTGTCAGTAGGATTTCCAAGAAGATATAATGTGTGGGCAATTCAAGTTACACAATGCAGTAAGAGTAAGAGCTAAACATGTTTTGCAACTATGTAGGATGTGCACAAAGGGTTTTAATTATAACAAAATTTAAAACGAAAGAGCATTACAGCCAGTGGCACATATAAGCATTCAAGTCACAGTTTTCCCAAGGAAGTAATTAGCATATTAATAATGTCTTATCTATCTCAAAATATAGGTGTATATGTGTTTGTGTGTGTGTTTCTGTGTGTATATGATCTCTAAAATTATTATTGTACATAATTTCCCCCGTAACCTTGAGAACCTAGTATAGAACATCAACTTTCTTGGGACAATAAATAGACCTGATATTTGTAAAAAACTGCGTATGTTGTTTAATCAATACCAAGTTTCATTTCTCATAATAAGAAAAGTACAAGCTAATTTTTACAACTAGACTAGGTTTGCCACATTTGGATATATAATCTTAAACTATATTTGATGTTAAATATAAGAAGATTAGAATTATTTGATTGCATTAAAGAATTACCACAATCACTTTGGCCAATTAGCTTAGAATCTTAAAATTGCATTATATGGCTGAAACTGCCCCTAAATTAAATGGGATTTTTGTTTGGTCTTACTAAGGAGAACCTGTGAATTCTGAAAACTAATAGATTTCCTTGGAACTTACATAATGTTTAAATAATGGCTTTTGATTTGATATGAAGAATATGAGAACTTGTCTTAGCCTTACTCAACAGTGGAATAAAAATTGTCAATATAAGATAAGAAACCTTTTGTCACATGGCCGTGCAGAGGATGCATATGAATAAGTATACCCACCTAAGAAATGACTCTTTGGTAATAAATAATATACACTAAAGTTTCCTCTGTATCTACTAGAAATAGCTAAATAAATCCAATTTCTATGTTGCTAAAAAAAAAAAATTGCATTATAATCAAGTTGAAGGATGATCCAGACTTTGAACCATTTTGAAAACAGAGGGCTAGTGTTATTTGGTCATTTGCTAGTGAACCATTTCTCACTAGTTCACTTGCCAACTTGCTTACAAAGTAATACTTTCTTTAGCACCACACAAAAATCATATAGTTATTTCTGGGAGTTCTTGGGGAGCACATACTGATCTTTTCTATTACATAAAGCTCTGCCCAAGAAGCCACTTGAGAACCCCTTGATTCTTCCCTTGCTTCTACACCCC
This sequence comes from Choloepus didactylus, assembly GCF_015220235.1. Classification (NCBI taxonomy): domain Eukaryota; kingdom Metazoa; phylum Chordata; class Mammalia; order Pilosa; family Megalonychidae; genus Choloepus; species Choloepus didactylus. The sequence continues at coordinate 32,313,845 of NC_051320.1, read as the reverse complement.
ATTGAGGGAAGAGATACATGGCAAGGGTGCAATCTCTTAATGTTCCAAAAGCCACAAAAAGATGCCAAAGTTGCTCAGTATCCTCAGGAATCCTCAACAGGCCCAAAAAACCTTATACTCTGCACAAAAATGGAAGATACACTTTCATAGGCCTTCTCACATTTTTCACCTTACTTCTTGCAGCGTTGCTTCTGCCCTCATACCCCATAACAAAGCTCCTTAATTTTCTGCATTTAGAGTTTTTCCCCGTAGAGCTTTCAGACAAGTTCATGGTATCTGAGACAATCACCTTGCTGTCATGCCCCCTCCCTTTCTTTTCCTTTGCTCTCTTTCCCTCAATGTCCTTAATAATAATGAGTCATGCAAATTTGCCTGTAGTTGTCCTTTATCAGACATTCCTGTATTCCAACAGTGGTAACATCTTAAACTGGGATCCCAGTTACTTTCGAGTAGCCAGATGTGAGTCAATACCCAAACTTGGAACTAGAAAATTATAAAAGATTGTAGCAGAAACATACTAACTTGTAATGAATTGATTCCTGTCACATAAGATATCAATATTTAAAGGCATGGTGCTATGATATTATTAAACAAAGTAGGATTTGTTGTAAAACAAAATTGTATGCTCTAGCAACATTTGTTTTGGGCACTTTTTATGCTTTACTCCCTCTCTTCAGCCAAGACTCTTTCTCCAAAGAGTTATAACCCCCAAAACCCTAGCAGTGTTCTAATTTAGTCACCACCATCACTACAACCCCAGGAGCACCGCGTATTCAGAACACTGTCTACATACATCCTTTTGGATCTACTCTTATTTCTACTCTTGGTGTTCTGCTTACATTAGAAACGTACTTTGCTAAAACCAGGTGCAGTTTAATGCCTTAATTATTTAATGATTGTTGAATAAATGAATGAAAGACCAGAGTTTTTTTCTAGAACCAAAATTTTATTCATCCAAGTTAAGGGAATATGTTTGCATTTTAATAGAGGCCTGAAAAAGGAGTAAGTCATCCCTGGGAATTTCAAGGGTCCACGAGCCTGGCGCAAGATTTTTTTTTTTTTTTTTTGGCTATGGACAGAAAGCCCAAAGGGTCCAGGTTTCCAGGTTGCTCATGAAAGTAAAGGAGTAGAAAAAGAATGAAAGAACCCTTTTCCTCATCCCCATCAAGTGAGTGTTTTAACCTGAGAGTGTCTTTAAGGCTGCTTGGGAGAAATCTGGCCTTCAAAGCTACTTTTGGTCGGATATGTTCAAGACAGGATGCCCTTTCTTCCCAGTTTTTGCTTTATGTGATTGCGTAGTTTTATGCATACATTGCTGCTGGGGAAGTCATGGACGTACTCGGTACCCATCTCCCAGCCCTAGCCTCTCCCTCTCCTCTGCCCCTCTTGCTTGTTTGTGTGCAGATGTTTCTCTGTGTTTCCATTCTGCAGCTCTGGGGACACATTAGGTCTACTGGAACGCTTGACTGTACTTTGAAACCAACCCAGGATCGAGCAGTTCCAGTTGCTTATCAGGGCAGGAATTCTGCACAGAAGTTGCTTGATGCATGCTTTTTGCTCAGTGGCAGGGGCCCCTACCCCTGGAGTGTATGAATACTCAGTCCTAGAGCAGCACAGGCATCCCTTATCTCTGATGCAAAGGGGGGTGGGGGCGGGGCCTGGGGACTGCAAATTGGGGCTGTGGAGCCGCCGTCCACCGGGAGCAGTTGGCCTCCCTGGGGTATCTCCTCCCCTGCTCTTTTGGGTTGTGCATATAATAAAGGCGTCATTTGCTGAAAGTTTCTGTTGTGCTGAGCCTGTGTTCCCACTGAGCACTCTATAGCAACTGGCTGCACAGTTGCTTGCCCCAAGTTCCCTATTTGGATTATAACGGAAAATTGGATAATTTCAGCAATGGAGGAAAAGGCATAAAATGACCTAGACTTAGATGCTTGAGGACATTGGAGAACAGCACTGGTAAGTGATCCTTCAACCTCTGGTGGCTTCTTTCAGGGCAGGGACCTCCTGCCTTCTGATGAAATAAATTTGTAGAGAAATGGAAGACATGCTTTGTGAGTAAGGAGCTCATTGCTTAGTGAGAGGACTAAAGAAAGCAGATCATTACAATACTTGGAAGAAAAAGGAAGATTCGACTAAATAGACAAATTCCAAATAATCACCTGCTTACCAAAGGGTACAAGTAAACTTAAAATGTAAATATCTGTATTTTCAAAAGTTCACATTTTTTTCATTGAAATGAAGATAAACTGTAGGATAACTTTAAATAATAATTCCCTTTATTTTCTTTTTAAATGATTGTATGTAGAAATATTCAACATATTCACAGTTTCAAGAATTTCACAATTCTACTTCGAGAAGCAATTAATAAATTTAGAGATTTCAAAGGTTACGTTGTACACTCTGGGTTAACTAATAAATACTTGTTGACTTAACCCTTATGGTAAATGAATGGTCAACAGTGATTATTTAAAAGAATTTTTGATGAGGTAAAACAATGATTTTAATAATAGTTCATTTCCTTTTTTGGTCCTTTACAAAAATATCAGTGGACTATTGTCATGTATTTTGCAAGACTATCAAAAGTAAAATGAGTGTTCTTTCACTTACATTTTCCAAGAAATTTTGATAATATTGCATGTATGAGTAAATGTAAAAACTGTGTAGCTTGCATAAAATAATTAAACAGGAAAACCCCAATATCCCGACTTTTATCTGAAGGAAAATAATACTTAAGAATGATTAATATAAGTAAAGAGGCAAAAATTACACTGCATAATATTTGTAAAATAACTTTTAATTTACTTTATTTATATCCATGCCTATGTTAACTCCTAATAAATGATGTATTATTTATTTTTATAGGAAGGATTCAATTTTTCTGAAAGAACCTTTTGTTTTCCTTACAATATGTTGGATTCAAAGAACTCCCCTCTAGTATAAATAAGGGCTACTTCCTGACATAGATAAAGCTGGCTTTTGGATTTACCAACCTGATATCCTGTTAAATAAATCAGAGAAGCAACCTGAAATGATCATGTGCAGATAACACCTATTTTAATTTTAATCAATTAGAACAATAACAAAATTAGCTGCTATATTGAAACTTTTTCTTGCCTTCTGCCCAGCATTTTATGTACATTACTTCTTATAATCATCACAGCAGTCCTATGAGAAAAACATTTTCATTTACAGATAATGTAACTGAGGAAGTATAAAGATGAAACTAGTTCACAGTCATAGTGGGGAACCAGAATTTGCACCTAGGCCTAGCTAACCGCAAATCTGGAATGTCCAGCTTCTGCAGTGTTGGCTCACTGTGCAGTGCCACCTTCCTAGCTTCCATGTCAGTGCTCCACATCCACCATAAATCCTCTACCACCTTTCAGACACCTGGAACTAGACGGGCAATGCGTAACACGTAACCTGATATGTTCATCTTCTGATATAAAAGAAAGTTTTTACTATAAATAGAAGAGATTCCTTCTCCATATTATTTTTCTCTAGATCCCTGTGTGTGTGTGTGTGTGTGTGTGTGTGTGTTTTGTTGTTGTTTTATGATGCACAATGCATCCCTCTCTTTTTGTATGGAGATGACACTGGCGATGTGTGCAAGAAGGGTACTTTTTTACTTTCTTCCTCATAAGGTGTACACGAATACCTCAAAACAAGAAAATGTTGGGTTGATAGTCTGAATAAATGGCTTATTCTCTCACTGAGAAATAGCTTACTTTTATAGGCAGGGCTACCCTTAAATTTGAGAAGGGTAAAACTATATAATGGGAGTATGGGTATAACATAGAAAATTTGAAGAAAAAGACTTGCTCTTATTTGCTCCCCCCTACTTGCAATTGTGTTTATAAATTTTAGATAATTATCATTATAACCCCTTTGGTGACAGCAGTAGAAACCTGTCTCATTGCAAGCTTTGGGATTTGTGACAGTTAACTTCAATTCATCAAACTGAGCAATGCTGCATTTCACATCATGCATGCTAACTCTCTAATAATGGTATATCATCACCAAGTATGCACAGTAGAGATATATACATCAAAGTATTATATGCCATGCCATGTTAGAGATGTCATTAACGCTTGAGACTGATTTTTTCCAAAATGTCTTTTGTTTTCAAAAGAAGATGTGTGTGTGTGCGAGGGTGTATTTTCTTCAACTTTTTTCTGTGCATGAATAGCAATTTCCTGAAGAATGAGAGAGTAAGATTCCTACAAATTTGCTTCTGTATAAATTACATCCAAGTGGTCTTTGTTCAAATCTTAATTCATTCAGGAATCAAGTATCCACAGTTGGGATACATATATATCTATATATAAAAGCTTAGGCATTAAATGAAATAAAATCACCAGCCATAGTGATTTGGTATATGATATTAGACATTCTCTGACTTAGAATGATTCTCAACCAAGCTTGCAGAGAATAGTGAATTCAGTGGAGTTAGTGTGATGCTTTAAAAACTCTTCTAATCCTTTCTTTCAGGAGGGGACGTGACATTTTGGTAAATTAGAAAGTAGAGGGTGCTGCTGCCTTTCAGAAGATGTAAAATGCTTCACTTGGTCCTAATGTACATAAAGCAATTAGTTACTTGTCATGATGGGTGTTCCCCAAGGCAGTGCACTTTCTCCATTAGTATTTATATCTACATGCCATTATACATTGGGCAGCACTAAACAGATGAGATGCATTCGGAGAATTACTCAAGTCATGTGCCATCAAGGAAAGAGATATTAGCAAACATTATTAGCATACAGGTGGAGCTGGCTCACTCAGACAGTCTCCAGTGAGGTATTTATTTTTAAAGGCTTGCTGATAATGCGACATATAAAACTGATTAATTAAACCCTTAGAAAAGAAGCTATTTCTTTATTTTTGGCTACTGAACATGACCATGACAGTTTTGTTAGAGGTCATTTCTTGCCCCTATCTTCCCCCGAATTCTGCCCTCCTCAGTTAGAACATTCAAAGGTCGCTTCCATCTGGAAAATGTCAGAAAGATATTAAGAGATACTCAGTTAAAGAATCTTAAATATGAAGAAAATCTTATCTGTCACATCTTAGGCTTTGGACATAGATCCAAAATGAAAGTAAGATTATGTTATTTACCCCTAACCACCACATTCTTATTCATTTTATTTACATCTCTTTGTCTCTCTCTTCTCTCCCTCCCTTCCCCCCTTCCTCTCCCTCTCTGTATTTCTCTCTCTATCTCTCTCTGTCGATCTCTATCTCTTCTTCCACCATAAAATCTAGACGATTCATGTGTCTTAGAAGAGAATGTAGTTTCCACTTCACTGTTTTCAAATAAATGTTCTACTAAAAAGCCAGCAAATTTTTATTCATCAGCTTTTTTTTCCAATGAAATTATTAGAACATACTCTCCTTCAATTGCTAGAATTGCAGAAAATATTTATGAGTGTTTCTTGCATTCAAAATGTTAAAAATTATGAAGGTCTGTCCTCTGGACTTGCAATCCATGGAGTTTTTATTTTGTTTAAAACTTACCATGGCTCAAAGGGACACAGTTGAGACATAAGGTAAAGGAAATATAGAATGTAAGCTTTGTATCATTGTTGAACCTGTTGTACTTCTTAGCTGCACTTAATGGGATTGCATAAAAGAATGTTCTTGTTCATGGGAAGTGTATACGTGAATTATAGTGTATGTTCAAGGATGTGTGCAGCTAGCTCTCATATGTTCAGAAGACAGAGCAATAGATGATGGATGATAGATAGGGAGGGAAAGAAATAGCGATGTGACAGCATGTTAAAGTTGGTGGATTGAGCTATTGGGGGAGGGGGGCAGGGTATGATGGAATTCTTTGTGTGGGGTTAGTATTGTTTTTGCAACTATTCCTATAACTTTAAATTTATTAAAAAAAAAAAAAAAAAAAAAAAGCACAAGGGACTCCCAATATAATGAGTCAAGCCCTTGAGCTTGGGGCTTGTTACTATCACACTTATTCCTGCAAAGGAAAAGCTATGTCTACTTAAATTATACCCAAGATTCCACACCACAAAGAAGTTTTTTTGTTGCTCAAATGTGGCCTCTCTATCTCAGCCAACTTTGCAAATAATTTCACTAACCTCCCCTCTATATGGGACATGACACCCAGGTCTGTAAGCCTCCTTGGCAATTTGGGACATGACCCCTGGGACTAGACTGGCCCTGAAATCATGGGATTGAGAATACCTTCTTGACCAAAAGGGGCAAAAGAATTTAAGCAAAATAAAGTTTCAGTAGCTAAGAGATTTCAAATAGGGTTGAGAGGTCACTCTGGAGGTTATTCTTATGCATTATATAGTTATTCCTCTTTGGTTTCTAGTGTATTGCACTGGGTAAATGAAATACCAGAATCTTTTAAACTATAATCCAGTTGACTTGACTGATGATGATAACTGTATAACTACATAGTTTTTATTGTGTGACCATGTGATTGCAACTGACACTACCTTTACCCAGTGTAAGGAGGTGAATAATAAAATACAGACAAAAATATATAAATATAAATAATGGAGTTGAAAAGGGGTACTGGATGTTTTGGGTGTTTTTTACTTATTTTTACTTTTTCCTTTAATTTGGAATAATAAAAATATTCTCTGTAGCAATCAATGCATAACTGTATGATTCTGTGAGCCACTGACTGTATACTTTGGATGGATTATATGGTATTTGAATATATCTCAATAAAACTGCATCTTAAAAAATGTGAAAAAAAAAAAAAAACTTATCACAATTTGTGTCCATTTATCTCTACACAAGTCCTACTTGTCCACAATGTGTTTTTCAGGCCAGGTATTTGGATATAAATAATACTGTCTAAATAATACTGAAATGCTAAAACTCTGAAATGCTGTAGCCCTTAGCCAGAGTTAGGGTTAATATTTGTTTCAAGAACGTGAAAGCACTCTTGTCATTCATCTAAAAGGCAGGGCTTGTTCCAAATGAGTTCTTCAGGCTCCATTATGGGGCAGGAACTAAAAAAATTGGTTAATAGTCTTAGAAATCTTGGATTTATCTATACAAATAAACTTTAAGATGCAAAAATAGAGTATTTTGTGCTGGTGTTGATTAGAAATATTGTTATTTAAGTAACTTAATTGTATCACTGCATCCTTGGAAATTTCAAATATGATGCACAGAAGTTAATTTAAAAGTAAGGTAATTACTTTGAAGCTTTCGGACACAGAAGTTTTGAATCCTAAATAACTTACATCACCATTCATCTATTACAATCTTTGGGTCAGTACACGTCTGCCTGATATTTGGTAATCAAAAATTGCCTGAGGCTTCAAACTTACATTTCTCTAAGTGATGTGTTCTGAGCCTTGGAAATTATTATGATAGCTAAATAAAAGTCAACTTTACTTACTATGTTATTATAGCCACCTGGATAATAAGATATAGACTAAAGAAAATTGGGTTCTAAGACACAAATATATAACCCCCAAAACAGGAAGAGAAAGAGATTGCATGCATGGTCCCTAACAGTATTATGCAGAGTTGGAGCATTCAGTACACAGAGAAAAAATGCACTGTCCTTGGAAGGTCTTTTCTAATGTGAATCTTGGACAGGAAGAATTTAGCCTTGAGTATGTACACAAGCAAAATCTATAGAAAATAAAATAGACTGAATAGTTTGGAAATGTTTCTAGACTAACATCTCTCAAAATAGCTCAGGAAAATTCTGGCCAGGCAGATTTAAAATATTGTACATGGTGAGCCATTCAGTACAGGATCTAAAAGTTGATGGCATTTCCTCTACATGATCCTATTTCATTGCTGTCTTCTAAATGTGCTTCTGAATACTACACCAGCCTCGAGAAAAGTCTAATAAATTAGCTAATGTAGCTGAGTTGATTGTATAGCGACTCATACTATCTGCTGAATATTTTGTTAATTTTCCTAATAATTTCAGTCATAGTAAGCGTGTTTTATAAAATGTTGAGGTGAAACATATTAACTGTATCTATTAATTTCTGGGTCAAAAATGAAAATCCCAAGCCATCGTTTTTCTAAACATTAGGATTATAATTGTGTCATTTTCTAAGTAAGCATAAAACCTCTGTGAAACACCACGCCAACATTTTTTTTTATCTGTGGCAACAAATTGGGGTAAATTTCAATGCAAATTTGTCTAAAGATTTCATTTAAATCTTGTTTAAAAAATTCTTTCTTATCCAGCCTCATTGCAGTTTGATAAAACAAAGGCATCAATTCAGTTATATTTCAGATTTACACCTCATTTTCTTTTAATAGAGGAGAGAAATGAGTTAAGAAATAACTAGATAGTCCTTTTAATGGATATTTATTCAGCAATTACTTTGGGCAAAAACTGCTATTCAGGACTGGTTACATAATTTGAGAGGCTCAATGCAACAGAAAAATGCAGGGAGCATTGTTCAAAATTTATTAAGAATTTGTAGATGGAGATAGCTGAGCATTATACCAAGCCGGGGGCCCTTCTAAGAGTGGGTACCTCTATGAGGCTGGCCCTGCTACTGGATGATTTGGAACACCTGTGGATGAATATGACGTGAAATGGGTAGAAATGAGGAAGGGGATAGGAAGGTCCCTTGTGTGAACTCTCATCGGAAAGCTAGCCTGAATGCCTGCTGTTATCTTGGGGAGCCAGGAAAGGTTTATGCAATGATTGGTATCAGAACAGGATCCTGAGAGATGTGTTGGATTTTGTGTGGTGGAAATGGAGGAGGAGCAAGATTATTTTAGATAAAGGCATCTTACTGAGTTTAAGACACAGCATAGATTGAGTTCATAGAGAGTAGACAGGAGGGATAAATTGTAGTTTGGGATCAGAACAGGGAGCTATGTGAATGCTAGAATGGTGAGTTTGAATTTCACCTTGTAAGCAAACAGAAGCCTTTGAGTAATATGATCTCAAGCAGGCAGCAGGTTGAAATGTGAGTAGAAGATGAGGATAGATACTAAGGTCTAATGTCTAGTTAGTAGGTCATTACACCAAATATTAGGGTCTAGATTTGAGAGACCACAACATAAAGGATATTCCTATAGGAATTAAATGACCATGACTCAAGTAACTCAGCAAAAAATAAGAAAAAGCAAGTTTCTTGGACAATTCAGTAACTAGTCCCTGGAAAACTAAATGTTGACTCTATTAATAACTTGTTGGTTGGAGGTAGGAAATGATTATTTGTTCATAAACTAAGGGGTATTGAATTTTTTTTTTTAAAAAAGGATAATCATAACATTTGAGAGCATGGATGATTACATGTGTTAGCAGGTAACAGCTAAGAAAATAAATTTGTATGTTACTATCTGTTTCTGTAGCTCAGCCATCAAGGATGCACATATGAGCCTCATATTGTCTGGATTCCATATTAAGTACTATATGAAAGCAACAATAATCCAGACGTCTTTCCTTTTAAAGCCCTGAACCTCTCATATCACATGCATTGTTTACCCACAAAATACCAGCCTGAATGGGAAGCACTGAGTAAGAAAACGTGAACAGAAGATTCCCTCATGCAGCCCATAGACTGACTAGAGAGGAAACAGCTCATGACACTCATTCTGTTAGTAAGGGGCACCCAGAGGGAATAAGAAATGATCATTTTGAGTGAATCAATGATTCTTTAACAATGGTGATCCTTGCTTGAGGAAAGTATTTATGCCCCTGAATCTGTAAGGGGGGATTTTGTTAGTCTTAAATGCATATTTAACTATCTGTATGAATTAAATCATGGAATTTGTAGTAAACTATTTCTTATGGCTCTTCCAGATACAAAAGTAACAAAATCAAATACTTGGGTGATAAAATATTTGCAATTCAACTATTTTTATACCTTTTTGCTAATAAAAGCAGGCGAAAATAGTGTTTCAAAATTAAGAGTATAGTGGAGTAAGAATACAAATGCACAGCACTAGTAGCTTTATTTATTTACTTATTTATTCTTATAAGCTTAAACTCTTTAAATTCAACTTGTATATTATATAAACTTCTATAACATGCTTGAGCATTGCATAATTGAGCCATGTGTACTTGAGGGCAAATATTGGGAGATTTGTTTAATACCAATGCCTATACCATTTAAACAATAGAGGCATCAGGTAAGTAACAACATTTGGACAGCAAGTCAATATGACTATGAGAGGTCTCCAATAATGAGCAAATTCAGACCAATACACAGTTTGAGTATTTGGTCTTCTTATTGACAAAGGTTGCTTTCAATCACACTGTATCTATTACCATATCAATCATCACTCTAAATGAATACAAAGTTATCATTGACAAAGACATCACTTACCCATAGAAAGTAAAGATTCTAAATAAGACAATAATGAAAGTTAGGATGTTCACTGCACAAAAATGAAAAATATACCTTAAGAAACTACTCATAGGAAAGTAAAGAAATTAAGGATCATTATGAAAAAAAAATGTACTTGCTTCCAATGACCTTGAAATAGATGACAATTAATATCATGCTTTATTTATTAAAGATAATGCAACTGGGTATTTTCTTTGGTTTGCACATTAAGGTATGGAACTGAACTGATAAAAATGATTTACATGCAGGATTAAAATATTGGCAGCTTTATGGAGTGAAATGTCACTATTTTGCTGTACCTTCAAGTTTTACATTTCTTTCCTTGAATCCCTGTCAGTTTTCATGAACAGTAGAGAGTTTAATCAATGCTTGAGGTAGCAATAGCATAACATTGAATATTTCTCTTGCTAATTATCAAAATGATGTTTAATGAGCATCATAAAGTGGAATGACAAACATATATTCTAGTTATCATATTACAAATTAAAGTGTTACATGTTTAAGAAAAAATACTTGTGCATTTAAAAGACGCCTGCATTTCCACTAAATAACTGTCAGAATTACTGGTTTAGCCTAAAGCATTTGGCTTGCAGTAAGAAATTCAAAGATCAGGAAACTAAAAATCTTTAGTTATTACACTTAAAACCATTTACAAAAAAAAAATCTGCCATGCAAAGAAAGCACTAGCGGAACAAGGCTTTGTGTATGTGTGTGTGTTTCAATGTTCTTCAGACTTCGATTTAGTTTTCAATTTTGTTCCATTGTGAAGAAACATTAAGATTCACTTTGACCTAGATAAAGGAAGCAACTGGTGTTCTCTCGGCATGAAGAATGTGAGGTATGTATTTAGGTTCATTTGTTAGGTACCAAAACAATATTCCGGGAATTCAGGAAACAAAAGGGGGAAAGATGGCATCAAATGACAAGGAGAATCAAGATGGAAATATCAGGCACATTCAGCTGAATGAAGGGACCATGTGGAGTAGCGTGACACATTTGGCCATTAAGGAAAATCGTGCAAATGAGTGTGAGAAATGGCTGGACAATTTTATGGTAGGGGGTGGTAAGAGCATGTGAAGTGTGGATGCATAAAGGTCACAAAGAAGGGAAATGGGAGGAAAGACGCGTACAGCAATCTAGCTTTATTAGTCCAATGATTACCACTCACCTAGAAATTGCTTCTCAGGCCTATAAAAGATATGAGCTTTTAAGTAGAAAGGAAACACTGTTGCTTCTTACGAATGTTTTAAATGATCAGGATGAATTTCCTCTTCAAAGGTTTTGAGAAAATACTTTAAATGGAAAGCTAAACATCTTTTGCTATCAAAATATTTTTTGTAGATTAACTTTATTTTCCTGTTGTAAATACAAAATTGAAAGTCTTACATTTCAAAATTTTATATATGAGGAAATTAATGAAAACCAAGAAACAAGTTGCTTTTACAAATAGATAAAATTTTATTTAATATTTATTTTCACATAATGCAAGTAAAGTAAGCATACCTTCAATAGACAGAAAAAGGACAATTATCAAATACATACTATATTTTCAACCTTAGTGATAAATTAAAACTAAGCTAAAATTGTCCCCATAATTAACTTATATTAGAAGCATAGTTCTCATAATTAACTCATATCAGCATTTTCATTCTGCATTTTATTGGCATATGTCCCTCACCAGACACCCCAGAGCCTCCTAGCATATCTAGGTCATTGCCTTCTTGAACTACGTAGACAAGCTTTTGACATTAGGTCCTAAAATAACTCTGCTAAAATGACTCCTTCACTTTTGTTTCATATTCTGACACATTTTACCTATAATTGTGACTGCATTTACAAAAATCTTTCTCTTTCATATATTTCCCAGACTACAACTTGTATAGAAGTAACAGTTAGAAATAACAAAAAACCCTGGACCGGACCCCTCATTAAACCACAATTTGAATCATGACACAGAAACTTAGAAACCCAAATGTGAGTGAAAATTTTCACTATTATTTCAAGAGGCATATTGACAAATCCTGAGAGAGCTTCGAAAACAAAAAATGTATCATATTTAACGTCTCCCATTAGTAGGATTAATTTATTGTAAATGAAAGAATAGGGGAAAAAAAAAAAAAACCTAGACCCAGGCACATTTTACAATTTTAACACAGAAGCTTCTGATGATCAGATTACCCTAGGAGAGTGAAATGGGCATAACACAGACAGATTCTTATCTTGTCACAAACTAGAAATAGAAACCAAGAGATACTGAGAGGAGTTTCTAATCAGTATGAAGAAGGAAATTGCATGTAAAGGTACTTTAATTTTCCCCAAAAGTTATAAAGAATTTGTAAGAGATATTTCCTTAAAGAAGAGGTGTCACTTAAATGTAAGAAACAAAAATCCCTCAAAAGGAGTGAAAGGCAAAAAAAAAGAACTAGCAAGCAGAAACACATTCTTCCCTAATGGATTTGGAAGGCAAATTCTAATAGAGATACATATCAAACTCCCGATCTCTCTAAGCCATAGAGTGAAAAAGGTTAAGAAGGAGAACAACTGAAGGTAATATTGAAGTATTTGAGTAGCACTTGGGACCTAGGCATCAGAAGTATCACCTATTCATTAGCAAAAAAGCAAAAAATAAAATGCCAATAATAATATAAAAAATAATTTACTACTTTTTATTCAAGCAGAGGCTTAGAGACCCAAACATCATTGTTTTCAAATTTATTTACTCATTGATATTAGAAGTAAAATTTCTAAAATGAGTACCAGTCTTAGCCCAAGGCTTCTAACAAATATAGTATTTGGGTCTTTATTTGTAGAATAAATATCTTAGAGGCAGAAAGATTTTAAAAATAATAGTTGCAACAAAAATAGCTACTAAAATATGGCTAATATTTAATAATAATGTAAGCATAACAATAACAGCTAATACATATATGTATGCATGAGATTTCAATGGATAGATGTTACTAGATAATTGCTTTATTTGATTTCTGCCTATCTCAGTTTCCCTTAATTACAATTTTTTGTCAGTATGTAATGGATCTCTTTTCTTTAGAGATTTAGTTAGGTTTGTAAGGGTAAAATGGCAGTTATAGTTAACTAGGGCAAGTTGTCATTTGAATAACCCATCCTGATTTGTTCTAGTTTGAGTCACTCTGGTGTAATCTGGGATAGCGTAGCTCAAATTTGCCACTGGCTCAAGTGATGAACTAACAGAAAAGGAAATAAGAATCATTGGCACCCTATGAGGGAGGCTGTTCAAGCAACTACATTTGTTCAAACTAAAAGGAATCAAGAAATCCATTTGTTCACTCCGGGGGCTTATTGAGGCACTCTGCAAGGCAGTTTACATAAGTTATTTCTAAATCTCACAAGAACCTTGCAAAGAAAGGATCTTTATGCCCATTTCACGGATGAGGAAATTTAGGCTCAGTGGAGTTAAATGACTTGCTGAAGGCCTCAAGGCCAGTTAGTCCATCTGGGTCCTGTGTGACCTCAAAGCCCACACCATTTCCACACCCTTGCAGCAGTGCCTCACATCCCATCAGCTCAGCTTCCGGAATTCTTTCATGTGTTACCTATCAGATGATGCAATTTTATAGCACCAAAATTTTGAATCTTTTGCCCACTCAAAGAGTAATATTTGTAGAATAAATATCTTAGAGCCAGAAAGATTTTAAAATAATAAGAGCAACAGAAATAGCTACTAAAATACAGCTAATATTTAATAATAATGTAACCACAACAATAACAGCTAATACATATATGTATGCATGAAATTTCAATGGCTAAATGTTACCAGATAATTGCTTTATTCAGTTTCTGCCTATGTGGTATATTTGGTATATTTCCATTCCTTAAAATATTACACCTTTATTTTCTTCATGATAAGATTATCGTTTGCATTATGGCTAATATATACTATTGACAAATGATAAAGGGGAAAAGACTTCAGGTTTAGAGACCTTACTTTGTAAACCTTACTCATGCTCCTATATTCCTAAAAGATGGGTGACCTTCAGACAATCTCTTTACCTAGGGTAGTCTCCCTTTCCATATCTCTAGAACTAAGACAATATCTTCATCTGGAGATAATCGAGAAGATATTGTGAAGAGTGTGTGGCACAGAGGAGATCTCAGTAAGCGATGGGTTTCCCTTCCTCTTCTACTTATTACATCAATGATCGCAGTTTTGGGTATTGATTATTTTTTCGCTGGGTGCTTGGTGTACATCAGCAAGAGATTCATTCATATTATCAATTTAAGTAGTATTACATTGTGTTATCAGCTCAGTTGAGTAATAAAAATGACTTTCTGAACTTCTGGAACAAAGATATTTAATATAGAGATTCTGAAACAAAGTAGAGACAGAAATTATTGCCAGGATGAAAGAGAAGGAAGCTGAAAAAATGAGGATCATTCTTTGCTAACAACCTGACAAACGCCTGAAGTTAAAGGAGTTTGGAATTGCTTCCTTTCCACTACAGGAGTAGAGCACAACTCAGTGGAAAACCTTACCATATGAAGTAGACTTCTTCAGGATTTAGTTGAAATTTGTGTGTTTGATTATTTGTTTTTATTTTTACTTACATACTTGACTTTTTTTGGCTAAAGAGAAAAAGAGAAGAACAAAGCACAATTATTCATTTACCCATTAATTTAAAATTATATTGAAAGTCTGTTAGGTACCAAGCACTATGCTAGGTATTTAAGATGCCAGACCACATAACATCTAGTGATCTGATGGAGAACTTGGGCATAAGTAGGAAATAAAAGAATCTTAAACTAGGGAATTAATTGATTCCTTAATTTTAGATATAGCCAGTTGTGTTTGGATTATTTTCTAAGAATTACACTTAAGTACTGTATTCAGAATAAGTTTGTAGTTAACCTATTATTGTCTAAATATCAATTCTTAAATCTTAGTCTACAGGCTTTCATTACCACATTCTCCAATCATTTGCTTCGATTTTAGAAACATGATTTCTATTACAGTCAGTAGTAATATTGTGGCTTCAAACTCCAACCAGTGCTTTGAAAAACTATGCCTACTAAATATTACAAGTCTTTCCAGTTGTTGGTATTAATATTTACCAAAAGTTGAATTCATAAAATTTCCACACAAATAAAACATTTTTATAAGAATTTTCTTCATTCTTTCTTGTGTATAAATTAGCACATTGAACCATTTGGAGAGTGTTTTCAAGTAATTGAAGTTTTTTTCATAGGTCAAAAAAATTGTTCTTTCTCAACTGCAAAGAAAATATATCCATAAAAACAGCAGCAAATACTAATTTTACATAATCTGAAGATAAAAATATTAAAATAAACCAGAAATATATTTTTACAATTCACTGCATTTGAAAAACATTTCATGAAATGCCCTAGAATTTCTGCATATGGGAAAAATACACAAAGTTGTACATTATCCTTACATAGACACTGGAATTTACTTTGAAGGCAAAATCTTAGCAGTCAATTCCTTGCCCACTTAGGAAGGGTATTCCTCAAAATAAGGAAATTAAGACAATAAGTTAACATCAGATCATTACATATAGTGCTGGTGATTATGGAGAATGACCAATGCTTTATCATATAATTTTAAAGTTAATGATGTGTTATTAATCCACAGTGTCTGTTTTGCTCATTTCCATTTCTTCTTAACGGCTAACAAAGCAGCACCTTACAAACAGACAATGCATCTGGTTGTATCATGTATTAATAGTAATTTTTAACAATAACAATATACTACATTACATGGTAATTTATGAGGCATTTTCTTTTACTTGCAGATTTTCATTTAATCCTTTACGAACAAGGCAGGTCATCTTGTACGGCTGCAGACAGATTTAGATGCAGAGAGTGATCCCTGGAATTAAGCAAACTGGAAGCCATACTTCCAGATCTGGCCCCCACTTCCCTGCCCAACTCAACTCTCCTACTTCTCCCTTGGCTTTCCCTACTTACATTACAGTAGCCCTTATTATAGTGCATTGTGCCAGTTTGAATGTTATTATGTCCCCCCAAACCGCATTACCTTTGATGTAATCTTGTGTGGGCAGACCTATCAGTGCTAATTAGATTGTAATTCTTTGCACCCTACCCAACTGTGGGTGATGACTCTGATTGGACAAATTCCATGCAGGTGTTGGCCCACCCATTCAGGGTGGGTCTGAATTAAATTACTGGAGCACTATATAAGATCAGACAGAAGGAGCAAGCTGCTACAGCCAAGAGGGACACTTTGAAGAACACACAGAAGCTGAGAGAATAGCTGCAAATGAGAGACAGTTTGAAGATGGCCACTGAAGGCAGACTCTTGCTCCGGAGAAGCTGAGAGAGGACAAACACCCCAAGAGCAACTGAGAGTGACATTTTTGAGGAACTGCAGCCCAGAGAGGAACATCCTGTCACAAAGCCATTTTGAAACCAGAACTTTGGAGCAGATGCCAACCACGTGCCTTCCCAGCTAACAGAGGTTTTCCGGACACCATTGGCCATCCTCCAGAGAAGGTACCCTTTGTTGATGGACACTTTATGACCTTAAGTCTGTAACTTTGTAACTAAATAAACCCCCTTTTATAAAAGCCAATCCATTTCTGGTGTTTTGTAAGCCAGCAGCATTAACAAACTGGAACGTGCATTACTATGAATTCTTGTTTAAGTTCCTGTCTTTCCAACAATACCATACATTTCTTGTGCCAGGGTTCTAATCAGTCTTGCTCATATTTTTCTCCAAAGTATATTGTAAGTACATAGTAGATTTGAGAGCTTCTATTGAATTAATTACTGAATCCTTAATTTTCATATGAAGGAACAAAGACTGAAGAGGGAGAAAAGAGCTGTTTTTAGTGCCCATTGTTCATTCCATAGCTCTTTCAGTTGAGGCTGTGTTTAACTTTTCAATATTGAATTAATTTTAGGTAGGAATTAACTTATTAGGAATCCAATGAACTTAATTAATATGATGAAAGAAAACAAAAATGATTGAATGCATGAATTCCGCCAATTATTTAAGGTCTTTGCTGATATCCAACAATTTTGCAGTCCTAAACTTTAGACTTAACCCTAAACCATTAACCCAGGTCATCTGTACCCAGGTCATTTGTATGGTGTGGCATAATGATTAAAACTGTAAGATCAAATTGTTTGTGTCTCTGACACTAACTCACCTTGGACAGGTTACTTCTATGTGTTCCAGTTTTCTCTTCTCTAAAATATGAGAGGGGTGATGAGTTCTTCTTAAGGTTTTTGTGAGGATTCCTTGAGATAATAATATGAATGGTATGCAAAATATGCCTTCCCTATCAGAAAACATTCAATAAATGTTAGCCATTATTATTACTATTTTATATTAATTTTTCTCAGTTTCCAAAGAGTTCAGATGGCCCCAGACTTAAACTGTATCTGACTCTTGCAATTGGCTATAGCTAAATATTCTCTGAAAAGTAGCCAGATCCCATACGGACCCTAAAGAAAGTTTACATTATTTTTCTTAATGACAAGATTTTCTATTTAGAACATTTTTTTTTTTTTTTTGTAAATTTGAATAAAGATCCGTTTCCTTGAAAGTTTCAGCAAAGTTGCATTTCCATTATTAAAGCAGAGGTAAAGGTGAAGGACTTTTGTTTCATTGTAGCTGAAGTGTTCAGACCCATGTTTTAAAATTACATTAGTAAAATTCCATTTAGTTTCAATTTTGAACTCTGCATGTTTTGAAGAACATGTTCATGCTTTCAAATAGTGCTTGGCTTTTGTCTTTGTCTTGAAATTATTACCTTAACTGAAAAAGAGGTGATAAATAAGTTCACCCTGAATTCACAGGCAAAATGTAATTTGAAATGAAACAAACAAACAAAAATACTGAATTCCAAAGTTATGACTAATAGGTCACTTTGTATCCTTATTTCTATTCTTTGGTATCTTCTGCTTCAATTTAGAAAGCATCATCTCATTTATTAAAGAAGTCAAACTAAATTCTTTAACAACTTTGGTTTTTATTCATTTGAAACAACATGCAACACAATTTAACTTAACTTTATCATTAAATTGAGTGAATGGTAAGTAATTCAAGGTTACTAAAAGATTCTTGAACTAAACATTATATCTTTTCCATATGTCTGTGGTATTTCAGAAAACTTTTTAAGTGAGTCCCTGAACATTTTATGTATCATAAACAAAAGTTTAAAAATAGAATCAATCATCCAGATTTAGGATCTACATTGCATAAAAAACAGGGTTGTCTTAAAATACCTGGTTGACTGTCTGGCTTTCTCACATTTTATCTGGTTATTTGACTTTGCACAATGGTGTTGATCACCTGAGGATGTAAAAGAAACTCATTTTATAGAAGGGAAAATAAAAATACAATTCATGCGTTCCATCCAAAAGAGTTCTTTGTAATCATAGGACAATGCATTAAGTCTACAGGGTTCTTTAATGATAAACAGCAGAGAGTAAGTCATTGTCTTTTTTATTATGATGAATATTTATTCAGAACTGTCAGGAATACTTACTACATACTATGTCATGTTCATTAAACATGTTATACAGCAGTCTGTCAAAGAGAGAATCAAAAGATCTGCTAGAGACAAATATGCTTCATAAGCAACAGAGATCATCATTAATTCAAAAACAGAATACTCCATTCCAGACAGTATCTTTTTTTACTGGTCCTCACCCAGCCCCCAACCTTCAAAATTCAGTAAGAAGGCATCAAATGAAGGAGCATGAATGTAATCCAAGGCTTTCCCTTGATGCATATTAAAAAATTGGAACAGGATGGTTACATTCCTGATAGCTGAAACCTTTAGTACACAATCCTATCAAAGAGAAAAAAATATATTTAAATAACATTTATGGCTAGAAAATAACCGGTAACTAGCCAGCATTGCCGCAACCCATACTCCATAGATGATATCATCATCATCATCAAATGTTCACAGAAAAGTGAGTAAAAAGCAGAAAAAGAGAGGAGGAGGAGGAAAAGAGGGAAAGCAAGCAAGAACTAAGATCTCTATAGCAGAGAATAGACCAAGTTTCACCACATAGTGTCTGCAATCTAGTGAAAAACAAATAATATGGAGTAGCATGCTTGCAAATCAAAATGAAAAGAGGAGGCATGCAACTACTGTTTAAATTTACAATTTCAAAGCAGTTCTGTATATCTCAGATTTTTATGTATTGGGCATGGTATATTTATAATTTGCTTCTTTAACCAAGAATGATTTATTTATGCTGAAAAATAACTTCCTTTGCTTTCAGTTTTATCTTTAACTTCTAGAAGAAAAATAGAAAATACCTGCGAGAAGTTGAATACCAGCTTAGCTAGGGTTCTTTGATGTCTGAATGGGATCTCTTGGGGACTGGGAATGAGGTATCCCCTGGGGGAGCAGAGTAAACTGTTCTAGACAATTCTGGAAGTCGAGTGTAGCATCTGTGAACAGCTATTTAATAGTGGCAAAAAAACAGTATCACTAACACCTCCGCTTCTTCTTTCCCAAGAGTAGACCAACATTTGCTGATTATTTTCTTTTTCTGCCAAGAAATTCCACAGTGCAAAAAGTTAGAAGATCTAGGTTTATTTAGTCCGTTCACTAGACATAAGAATGTGAACAATTTTTACTAAAGCTTGCTGATATGAAAGTGGGGATAATAATATTTTTCCTACTCAGAAAATATTTTTTGGAGATTATGTTGATATAATATACATAAAAATACAAAAAAAAAAGAACTTTGAAATATGTATTGAAAATCTGCTAGATAAAAATATGCTAGACTTTTTAGGGAGGTCATCATTAATTCAAAAACTATTGAAAACAAAGTTTTTGGGATCTCCTCCCTGTTGCTTAACCAATCCCTGGACAATTTTTTCACTTTCCCTGGTGTCATCCTCCCCAACCTTTTCTTTTAAATCTATTTCTTTAGAGGACACACCAAAAAAACAAAACACAACAATATGTTCCACCATACATTTTTTTCTTGTTTGAGTAAAAGTATGATGCAATTGTTCAGTGGAATGAAAACTGTTGAAAATTTGACCTAGAAATTACAAATAATTGCCAAATTTGAGTACAAAATAATTCAATACTCCTATAATATATAATTCTGTTAACATATGTAATGTTTTAAATGTATAAAATAAGTAAGAAATTAAGACCACATGTAAAACAAAGCAAAATCCTATAAAAGTTGTGTATTTGGAATGTTTTCTCACAGAATGCTATTACTTAGCATTTTTATATTGAAATTGAATGCTCATAATTAATATGCAAAATAATCAATTATAAATCCAGGGGAAACTTCTAAATACCAAAAGAATTGCAGCTATTTTTATCTTATTACATTTTAGTACATTTCTGTGAAGAACTGAGCAGAGCAAAGAGAGCTGAGCCACCAGGTGTTCGAGTAGCCAATTAAGACAAGCTAAAATTAAGAAATTCTAGTTAAGCCATTAGTCACTGTGATAGCATAAGCAAAAGGCCTAGCTGGAGAACATGCTGAGTCCCACACTGTCTGATGGCTGAAGCTGCCACCAAGGAGGGTCGGACGGATCAGTGCGGATGTAGGAAGTGTTCTGCTGCAGAGGGAGCCCCAGAGGAAAGGCTCCTGATGTTGTAGGAACCCAGGGGCTAGAGGGAGGCAAAGGTGGGGAATGACTAGCAATGGAAAAGCACTGAGTCAGAGTGGTGAAAAGAGCCTGCAAGGACTCTCCATCTTTTCCTTGGTAAGGAGGTCTCAGCGGACGCACCTGAGGAAAGCCTTGGTTTTCAGTTCCTCACTGGGAGGCCGCCAAATGGAGGTCCCTGGCCTAGGAATTCAGATCTGCCCAAGAACATGGCTAGCTGGGGGTGGGGAGGGGCCGGGGGTGAGTCCTTGAGTGCATCTCCCTTCAGAGACGGCAATGCGTTGGCTCTCCCCAAGCCTGAGGAGGCGAGGGCAGCTTTCCCCCATGAGGCTGCCAGGTTAAGTCTTTGTAATTGTCTACGGACAGGGCTAAAAGATCATATGCAAGTTTTGGGCCAGAAGCAGGACCCTTTAATTTCATCATAATTCTATAAAAATAGGCAATCCATATATAGCTTATAGAACTGCACCTTGTTTTGTTTTGTTTTTCCCTTAATCAGTACCTGATTATCTAACCCTGCCAGGTGACTTGATTATCTGAACTGGAAATAGCTGAGATCCAAACATCAAGAAGTTATGCATTTAACATTTAAATTGATTACTGGTATTAGCTGATTACTGTTAGTATAATTTGAAGAAAAGTTGCCTCTATTTCTGGGCTGAGGTTAGTCTAAAATGAGTCCTATTTTCCTGTTTTATCAATTTCCCTATTTCTTTCACCAGCGTTATTTTTCCAGTCCTACATTTAACAATTTCTGACATCACATTGACTTTTCTTCCCCTCCTCACTTTCTGTCATTTTTTCCCTCACATTCATCTCTCAGATTTGCCTGCTCCCCCATCTTCATTGCCACCATGCTAATCTAAATCCTTATTGCTTCATATGTGGATTACGGCTTCAAAACTGATCTCTCTCATAACTTTCTCTCCCCTCCAATCCATCTTGCATACTTTTGACAGACTAATTTTGTAAGGGGCCAATTTCATCATTTTACTTCCTTTGTCAAAAATTGAAAAAAGCTTCTGGTTGCCTACCACATTAAGTCTAAATTCCTCTGCCTGTCTTTCAGTGTGCTTCATCACCTGCCTTTTCCCTCCCCTTGCCAACTTATTTTATGGTATTATGTCAGAAAACCTGTCAAACCTGTCTCCTCTTTGGCTTTTCCAAATCCAAAAATTAGACTGGAAATTGGCCCTGCATCCCTACTCCCCAATCTGATCAATTAGGAAGGTTTCCTTTACTTCTCTCATCTCCATATATTAACCCTCTTTAAAATCCATTCATTACACACATTTCCTGGAAGCTATTAGTTTGTACTGGTTTTTTAACCCTTCATTTGTAGTATATATTATGAGTTGCAATAGAGTTAGTATCTAATATACTAATTAATAATCAATTTTATTAGGCCAAGCACTATCCTTAATGGTTTACATACATAATCTCATTTAATCCTTACAAGAATCCCAGGAGGTAGAGACTCTTAAAGCCTATAGATTTGCAACTAAAATGTAAAGATTCCAGAAACAATGAATGATCCTGAGGATCCTATATTGTCACTGAAAGAAATATATTGTGCCTGAAGGTTGCCATGTTTAACAGATAAAAATACAGGACATACAATTAAATTTAAATTTCAGATAAAAAACAAATATATTTTGTGTAAGTATGTCCCATGTAATATTTGACACTAACCATACTAAAAACTTATTCATTGTTTATCTGAATTTCAGATTTAACTGGCATCATGTATTTTATCTGGTAATCCTGGCCTAAAGCTGATGTGGATTTCCAAGAGCTTTCATACCAAAAAATAGTATCTTTTCCATACCCTCTTAACAGGGTCAATGATAAGGTGCCTCTATAGTCTCAGCTTACACTTCTGTACTCTGAAATGCCTCCTAAACTGCTTCAAACATATGAATATTAGAGATAAAATATAAAAAGAGAAATTAAAAAAAAGTAATATTCACAATAAGATCACAATCTCTGGACACTATAAATAGAATTAAAACACATGTTGGTGAATTGGGCTTAAGCCACATGCCTGCTAGGCTCTTGGTCAAAAAGCAGGGTGGGAAAGCCACGTGACTTGCTCATGAAGGGCAATGGGGACTGAAGAGGCTCCGTGTGAGACAGTCTGCTGTCAGTTTCAGTATCTGACACTAGGGTCTGAGGTGATGCTTCCCACTCATGAGAAGCGGGTGAAAAAAGCCATTGTCAAGCACTTTCTGAGACTACGGTTTATGTGGCAGTGGTGCTTGGGGAGGTGGAGGACAAGGGCAAAGCCCTGGAGATCATTCTCTGCCACGACAATAATATTACCACAGGGATGGAATTATGAGACCTCATTCAAATTCTGACTTCCACTCTGTAGGTTCCAATTTGGAAGCAACTAAAATTCCACTTCATAGAGAAGAATGACTACTTAAAGGGAGACAAAACTAGCATTCATAGCAAAATCCCAAAATGCATAATGAAACTAATATTAAGAAAAAACAACTAATAAATCTACAATCAGAAGATAAATGCCCTGCAGACTATTTTAGTAGCCTTAAAATGTTAGATGAAGGAATAACATCCATAAGAAAAAAAAAAAAGCAAGAAATTATGGACCAACAATAGAAAGAAATAAAACAAGATCAGGAGATTATACTTAAGAACTATTAGAAATATGAAAAATTAAAAATATAGTCATTGAAATAGAAATAATTGGAGTTACAGGATGTACTCTGAAATAGAACTACAGAAGAGAAGATTATGAGTTTTAAAATAGTACTGACGTATTTCCCCAGAATTTGTCACAGAGAAACAAAGTAATAAATCAAATGAAAGGGAGTGGTTCATGAATTAGTTTTCTTAGTGACAAACAGAATTAACTCTAAGTCATTAAAGTACAAGAGATTTATAAAAATATATTAGGTAGTGCAAAGATTATGAGAGTCAGAGAACTAGGCGAAGCTTGTATATCACATAACCAAAGCATCTGTAGACCTGTGAAACCTAGAAAACAATTTACCTACTTCCCAAATGCAATGGTGAGACAGGCATAGTATAGATATTCCCATTCCAGAAGGGAGGTTATGGAAGGAAAACAGGAGTCATGGGTCCCATGCAGGTCAAAAACCCATCAAGGCAAACTCCATTAGATTCCAAGCTCTGAGAGTCATCTGTGGCTTGATGCTTTGTACTATGGGTTTTCTGGAGCAGCGGCCCCACCCTTTCCAAGCGCTGGGATTGGCCCATTCTTTCCAAACATTAGGGTGAGTCCACCCTTTCCAAAGGCTGGAGGTGGCCTGCCCTCTCCAAACGCCAAAGAGATGGGCCTGTGCATCTAGGGTTTCACCCTCAGGATCATTCTTCCTTCATTTCATCTTGTCTCTGACCCTTTCAGTCCAGGCTGATAGAAAATTCTCCAAACCTGTTTAGTTTTCTGTGCAATTCAAGGGGGTCAAAGCCATCAGACAGAGGATCTTCTACAGATCCTTGCTGGATATTTGCACTGCCAATCCTGACTTCCTATGAAATGGTTGATTGGGTTGGTGAGTCATATGCCTAATCTCATTAACAAATGTCTGTTCAGACCCACTCTCAAAGGGAACCCTCTCTGCAGACTCATTTCACGTATTAGGGTTGCTTCTGGCCGTAGTCTCAGAGCAGGTTATCTGGATAGGCTGAGAACTTTCCAAATCATCAGTTGCTGATTTTTTTTCGCTTAACAGTTCAGTCCTCAGTTTGTCTCTTTCCTTTTGCAATTTAGTATCAAGGAAAAACCAGGCCACACCTTCTGCACTTTGCTTCAAATATCCACAGATAAATATCCAGATTCACTGCCTACAATTTCTGCCCTCCATCTGACATCAGAACACAATTTTGCCAAGTTCTGTGCCACTTTTTAATAAGGATAGGCCTCCCTGGAAGTCTCTTTAACATACACGTTTCTGCCAATATTCTGTTTGTGGTAATATCTGTAGTCTCTAAGACAATAAAAACTTCCTTTAAATCTCTCCTCACTTTTTTCTCAGCCCTCAATGTCCTTTAATGTCTATACCTTTATCAAAAGCATCTTCAAACAATCTAGGCTTTTTCTGTCAAATTCCTCAAAATTCTTCTAGTCTCTACCCATTGTCCAATTCCAAAGCCACTTCCACAATTTTTGGTATTTGTTATAGTAGCACCCCTCTCTGGTGCCAAAACTCTTAGTTTGCTAGGGCTGCTCTGCCAAATAACACATCTGATTCACTTAAATAAGAATTAATTTTCTTAGTTTTGGAGACTACATGTCCAAAATCAAGACAGTGACAAGATCAGGCTTTCTCCAAAGTCTGTAGCATTCTGCTGGCGGTTTACCAGCCCTCCATGGCTCCATCTGTGTCTCTGTCACATAGTGATCTGACTTGTGTCTCCTCCTCAGGTTTCTACTGACTGTGTCTGAATTTCCTCTGACTGTAAGAACATCAGTCATACTGGATCAAGACCTACCCTGATTCAACTAGGCCTCATCCAGATAGGATCTCAGAAGTTCCCATTTACAAGTGAGTTCACACCCACAGGACCCAGGCTCAGGACTAACCTGTTTTTGTGGGGGACATGATTCAATCTACCACATTTGTGTTGCTATTGCGAATGCAATGTATTTCTATCGTATTTTCCAAATGATTATTTCTGTCATTCAGGGAGGTGGGTTTTGTATTTTCATTTTTTTTTTTTTATTTATCTACATTTAAGAACTTATTTCTGAAAATTTTTCAAGTTATTCTCTAGTTTTCCTGATGTCATTGTATCCATTATATCACCCACAAATATTACTTCTCTTGTTATTTGATGTTTATATTTGTAATTTTTAAATTATGATTGCAATAGTTAGAAATCCCAGAATGTTACTTCCAGGCATCCTTAACTCATACTGATTTTAAGTGAGGATGCCAAGTTTCATCTTACAGCTTATTTTACTGTTGAATTCAGACAGAAAACCTTTATCATTTTAAGGAATCATCTTCTATTCATGGTTTACTAAGTTTGTGTTTTTCTTTTTCTTTGGTCTGAAATTGAGGTGGAATCTTACCAAAATCATTTTACATACTCATATAAAATGATACTTTTAGCAGTAAGTACAGGCATATTTTGAGTTATAGATATTTGCTGGCTGTTCCGGAACATAAGCATAATTTAAAGCAGTCTTTCTGGGGAAAGTATTTGGAATTCCAAACAGTGAATTAATATATAAATTAAAGAGTGCTTATATATACTTTTAAAGCAGAAGTACTTCAAAGTATTGTTGGTACCTGTTTTATTCTTTCTTTGTGTAGGTTAAAATTATGCCATATTTCCCTTTTATAATAAACAAAATTCTAGAACTGAGAAATATGTCATATATGCAGTTTGGTTTATACAAACACTTGCAGCTTTAAGCTGCCTGAGTCTTCCACTCCCACTGTTTCTGGGACCCACCCCTCTGTCAAAGGAACCTAGTCTGCTGGCCTCCTGAACCCTACCTTCTCACTGAAAGCACCCCAAAATGTGAGCGTTTCACCTCAATTATATGCCAGGCACTGCCCCAGTCACCTTAACTATTTTTAAACTAGTTTGATTTTGGTAAACTGACTGCTGTTGTTGCAAAGCATTCTCTAGTCTTCATGGGGGGAACTTCTGTTTCCCTTCTCAGGTTCAGAATCAAAACCATATTTTATCCATTATTATGGCAGTGAGTATCAATACCTTCATTTCATGAATGAGGAAACCAAGATTCCTCAGGTCTCAGAGTTACAAAGTAGCAGTATCATGGTATAAACTCAGGTTTCTTTTGATTCAAAACAAAACCAAACAAAAATAAATTTGGGATATCCTGTTATCCAAGCCAGCATGTCAACATTTGAACCCAACCCTCACCTTTATTCAGCATCATCTCTTCTCCAAGCTGAATTCCCTCTGATGTCTCAGCTGTGTTCATACAGAATAATATTAAGACTTCTCAAGCCCGGCTATTTCCCTATGAGGATCTGTCAAGAACTCTTTTAAAGAGAGACACCAATAACTGACCACACTTACTGATCAGCAGAGAATTATATCACCAATCTTAGCATGTTGAGGTCTTAATTTTTCACAAACAGTTATACAGTATTTACTTATCTGTTTCACAGGGTGGATATGGAGATCAAGTGAAGTGTATGTCAAACAATTTTCATTATACAATGCTATATTATTTGCACCATTATTAATATTACTAGAATGGGTACATTTGGTGATCAATACTGTTTCAAAAAATTATCTGTAGTAATAAACCCTTCTCTTGTTAAATGTGGTTTCTTTTATATAAATTTTAATCCCATCAAAGGTTCTCTAAATGTTTTCTAAGTATTAGCTTAACATTCTGTATGGTGCACAAACTGAATGTATTTTGTACTGTCTAATTTGCAAATAGGAAAAGACATGAACTAGGAACCACTTGGTAAATTAATGAAACATTTAACAATTATACAGGTTTTGTGACTCCAAATCAGTACATTAAGGCTTTTGATTCACTTATCTTTAATTCATGTGTAGTTCATTGATGCAAATGTTTTGTCCATGACATTTCTATTGAATCAAACATATGCTCCATTAAAGTCACCATGTGACCATAGGGCCTTATCTGGCTTTTTAACTTAACTCAAATGATATTAATGATGGAACACATTCTCATTTCCTTTAAATTTTTTAGAACTGTTTCATGCCATTGCTTAAGAAAAAAGTTGCTCAGTGGCTGTTGGTGGTAATTTTTAGTAAAAAGAAAATTTTCATGGTAATTATTACTCTATTTTATTTACCATATTAGTATATATAATTACTACAAATTGTTTATTTTTATTTTAAATATTGAAATACACTACATTTATGGATAAAGGAAAATATCAATAAGCAACACCAAGGAGATAAAAATAAGCCTTAGTACAATAACTCAGGAGTACCCCATTAACATCTTGATATATATGTATTTCCAAATATTTTCTATGTAAGTATTTTTGCAATTATATTTTATAATATTCTTTCTCACTTAACATTGTATTGTGAAAAATTCCCAAATCAATAAGTACATTACTTCATAATCATTTTTATGCATCTCTAGTTTTTTAATATATAAATGAAACACAATTTTCTCAATCCCTGTTAAAAGGACTTTAGACCTTTTCTAATTTTATATATTAAATAATGTTTCATTGAATGTCTTTGTAGTTAGAAAAACTACAAAAAATCTTTTTTCTAACTGTTTTGAGATAGATTATTAAAAGTGGAACTGCAGGGTTTTCTAGGTTGTAGATAAACATTGCCAAACTGATTCTTGGAATGGTTCTAGAATGGTTCCATTCTAGTACAACACTAAATATAGTAATTTTAACACTAGGCATAGTAATCATTTAATAAAATTATCTCCAGTTTGCTAGATGATCATGGCATCTTTTTGTTTCAATTGCATGTTTTTCTGAGTAAGTTTTTTGACCATTCTTATTTCTTACTCTGTACAATTCCTATTCATGTTCATTTTTTATTCTAAATGGGATTTTCATTTTTTTCTTCTTGATTTTAAGCCCTCTTTATAATTTAAGATATTAATTTTTGTATGTTTAAAGGTTTAAATATATTTTTGAATTCATACTTTTCATATAGAAGCTTAAATATGTTCAGAATAATAATTTTTATTTCCTTTTCCAAATGAAATGTGTTAAAATTTATTTAATCAAATTGCTATTTAGAGTTCCTGTTTCTGTCTCTGTTGTAATTGTAGTATATTTTCTCACCACAAAATTATAAGCATAGATATGTATGTTTATATGTATGTATATGTATACTGTTTAACCATTACATTTTCAATCTATTAGGAATTTGTTCTGATTTAGGCTTCTCAAAATCAAAATAATACCTTAGTCATTTTTATCTAAAATATTTATTGAATAATCTATTCTTTTCTACAAATTTGAATTGCAACATTTATGATATTCTTGTATTTCCTAGATATATTTCTGAAGTCTCTCTTCAGATGCATTCATTGTCTATTACTGCATCAATACCACATTAATTAACATTTAAAAATAACTAGTTGGATAAATTTCTTGAATCACCCTACTTTTCCAAAAGTTTAAAATCATTGGGTCAAGTTCTGGAGAAATCCCCACCAGTATTTTCATTGGAATTGTTTTAAACTTGAGAAAAATGACATTGTTACAAGAGTATGTCTTCCAAAGAAGGATATAGAATTTTTCCTCAATTATTCATGCATCTATTGTGGCTCTCAGTAAAATTTTATAAGTCCTGAACACAAGTTAGTTTTGTTAAATATACCTTAGTTATGTAAGATGTTGACCTTAGGGAAAGCTGGCTGAAGGATATATAGGCACTCTCTGTAACATATTTTTTTTGCTATTTTTGTTGCTATTGTTGTTTCTAATCATTAGTGTTCTAAACATAACCTTCACTAGGCTACAAGCGAATTTCATGACGGCAGAAGCTAATGAACCACCCTCCTTAACAACCACATAATTACTCACCATTTGCAGAAACCTAGATAATCACCTACAGAATCTCAGCAGGAAACTGCCCGATCTCTTACTTGGTCAAAGAGGCTCCTTTGGATTCTTCCTTTATTTCCTCCTTCTCCTCCACCCCACTCCAACCCTAAAACTTCACGCAGGGGCTGTGGATGGTCAGGATAAGAGAAGGGTGAGGGGGTGATCCCTCTCACCAGTGCAAAGAAAAGTGCTGCAAACCCCATGCCCCAGATGCAATGAGAAGAAAATAAGGCACAAGCCTGGGTCAGGAGTGCTCAATAAATATGTAAGTAATAATATCAGTAGTTCACAGGCCCAGCTACACTGATCTGGAGGAACCAGCTCAATTAAGTCCGGCACATAGATCCTCATCACCCCTTGTCTAGACTGTGGTGCTGTAATATAGGTGCGAACAGAGTAAGCCCTAGAGATAGACATTATATGCTACTGGCACCTAGTAGCTGTATATATATAGTGCAAGTTACTCTGTAAGTCTCAGTTACTTCATCAGTGAAATGGGATTGCTCTATCACATCTCTGTGCCTTTGTCCTATATGTATTTCCATTTTAATCTTATCAAACTGTATATTGGTTTGTTAAAATATATAATGAGGAGACAATTAGGTGGCCCTTGTTCTAGGTGCTGGATATACATTAGTTTCTCTTTCACCCACTAGTCTGTAAGTTATTTGATGAGAGGAACCAATTTACATTTTTACTTTAGTATCAGCTCCCTGCACTAGCTCTACCAAGGGTTGAATGAATATTTCCCAAAGGGTTTCCTTGGCAGCAAGTATAGCCTCATGCATTCTAAAGCTGCTGAGATGCTCTAACCCTTTTCTAGGACTCAAGAAATCCTGTTGTCTCAGGAATACTCCATTTATTGTCTGGGGGAGTTTTCATGGCAAGATTTATGACCATACTAAGGAATTGAGGGGAGAAGGAAAACAGTCTCCATCAGGAGCTGCTTTTATAATCTCTTTCTTACTCTTTCTGCCATATACATAGAGAAATGCATGCATCCAGTTGAGTAGTCACAGGAGAAATTTCTGTATATTCTCTGTGAAACATGCAAGAACCCTTGGGAATATATCTAGGAAATGAGAGTATTTGCCTGTTGTACACTTCATACAGAATAATGGAGGCTAAGATCATGATTGGCTAGGCTTTCAGGAAATTCAGATGAAAGGGACAGTGCAACCACAAAGTCAGAATGAAATACAGGACACCCTCTGGGTTTGTGGATTCAGGATTCCCAGTTTTCAGTATTTATTATCAACATGACATGAGCTCGATTGATTGATGTTCCTCTGGGTTGCTTCGGCCCCATTTGCTGCATCCTCTTGGCTGCTATAGTCATATAAATGGCCCCAGGCCGGGAACACAAGCTCTTTGCAAAGGAGAGCTTAGCAAATTCTTAAAAGGTGCTCAAGACAAACCAGCCTCTAATATAGACTTCTCCCCTGATCTAAACAGATGAAATAAAAGATTGCATGGGGAATAAAAGGAAAGTTTTGGGTTGCCCTGAGTTATTTTGCATTGGGCAGA
Source organism: Choloepus didactylus (assembly GCF_015220235.1). NCBI lineage: Eukaryota > Metazoa > Chordata > Mammalia > Pilosa > Megalonychidae > Choloepus > Choloepus didactylus. The sequence continues at coordinate 32,282,841 of NC_051320.1, read as the reverse complement.
AAAACACCCTTATGTTTGCCCAAATTCTGGGAATCTTTACAAATTTCATTTCCCAAAATAGGAAATATTCATAAATATACTTTGTATACCCAGAAAATGAGATATGGTGAGTTTAACGTGGAACAATGTGAACAGGAAAATAAAAATATGATGGGAATATATCTTCAGGTCTCTTCTCCACATCAGTGTTATTATGAAAGGCTAACATTGGCAACCCAGCAAACAGGAAAAAAAAATCTCGAGTGTTGACAGTTGCCAAACGAAATCTCTCATCCTCAGCTTCCCCTTTGGCAAATCCAAACTCAGTGATTAAGGACACAGAATTCATATGCACAAAGTATATTGAAGAAACATTGTTTCAGATGTTTAGTTCCCTTTTATCCTACAAAACATGTGGCAACCAATTGTTCTTAAATTTAAATAATGCAGTTACCAGCACAAGTTAGAAAGCAGCAACAATAAGGAAATACATAATTAAGAGTTAGGAAAGTATAATGAACATTAGGTCTGCCTGAAGGTCAGATTATAACCAAACATAATTCTTGGTCAGTGATGAAAAATAGGCTGTTATGATTATGCCTTTGAGAGGAATCCGTTGGACATGTGGAAAGGGCAAAGATTTGTGAACCGTGCTTAACACATTCATTTTTGAAGAGGATATTTTTCTGATAGTGTGTTGGTTATGTACATATGTGTATTTGTGTGCATTGGATACCATGTCATTATATCCATTAAATTTTTTAAAAAACGGTTTTGATTTGAAAACAAAACTAAACATATGCTACTACAAATTAATTCACAATAGTAAGTGTTGGTTCTTTATGCAATCCCTAGTAATGGTACGTGTTCTTGTAATCCTCTCTTATGGCACTGCTACCTAAAGAATTATAAGGAAAGTATTACAATAAAAAGGAATTTTAGGAAATATGCTATAATTTTACTAAAGCAAACTTGTCAGAGCCAGGTCATAACTTGGCTCAATCTTATTCAAATGTTTGGGGGATTTCATGGGAAACCAACTTTATTTTAAAATAGTTAAAAACTTAAATCAAAGTAAATAAACTACTTTCTAATATATAAATTACAGTCTGACTAAAAATTAGATGTAAAGAGCATTCCTTATTTCCAACATACAGTCCTATTTCACAGGACTGTATGAGCAGTTTAATATCCAATTAACATATTTACTGCAGAAATTAGTTACCTGTTCCTTTTTCTCTCCAATTCTCTTCATTTTAAGTATTTCCTTTCCACATTCACCTAACCATAAAATAGATCTTAAGCTGATATATGCATTAAGGAGGCATGTTTCTTAGTTTTAAAATGTTGATGTTTCTATATATTTCCTTTTATTAACAAATTAATTTAGCTTTTATTTTCAACCACTTAACTCATTTTTCACTGTGGTTTTGTAGTCTGTATAAGAAAAAAAAATGCTCCTTGTGATTTAAATGAAAGCAACACATAGAAGTAACTGATATTTGCAATACTAAGACATAAAGGGTCCCCATAGATTAGAGTATTTTATGTTTGAAGATATTTTTGGTTTTATATGAAATAGTTTAATTTTTTTTCCTAAAAAATACTCAGCAATGTTTTCTCAGTATTGGGCACAGAAAGGTGCCTCCAGCGTGTAGCTGTCATGGTCTTTTGATCAACCAAACCTCACTTGCAACCCCGTCTCTTGGTGTAAACGTTTGACATAGGATTTTTTGTTTCCTGGTAACCTTTTGTCCATACCGCAAGTGAGGTAGGGTTGTGCCTCAGAAACTCCTTAAAGCATTTCTTCTGACCATCTTGCTTCAGTAGATTAACTTCAATTTTAATCCACATTGCTATTTTAGGTGTGAGTTGAAAGGAATAGTGTCAAGAATTACAAAAGAGTAGTCCAAGAAGTTGGATTTCAGAATCATCAGGTAGCATTAATAGGCTTAAATCCAATATAAGCCTTGAAAGGTAACAATCACTCTGAGAAGCAAAAGATGGGAAAAATCCCAGGCAAAGTGTGGACAGGCTTTCCTTTTGGGGGAGGGGTTTTCTCAGACCACCTTGGGTATTTAATTGTTGATGTATCTTATGTGTTGGATTTTTTCTGTTCTAACTTTCATTGGATCTTAAGAAATGCATGAAACTGTAGAATCTATACCATAATACTTTCACAATGCAGTATAACTCTGTATCAAAGTCCAAATCATCAGTGAAACTCTGGGGATTGGCCTGGTCATGGAGATATTCTCCCACCATCTGGGAGCAGATTTGTCCACACGCTGAAGATTCTACAGGCCAGGGCCCATCCTCTGTGGTCCCTGTTCCATGGCAGAAAATTTCTTGGAACGTGATATTTCTAAATATTCACATCTGTTCTGATTTGCTAATACTGCCGTCATGCAAAATACCAAAAATGGATTGGCTTTTATAAAGGAGGTTTATTTGGTTACAAATTTACAGTCTGAAGGCCATGAAAATGTCCAAATTAAGGCATCAACACGAATATACCTTCACCAAAGGAAGGCTAATGGCATCCGGAAAACCTCTGTTAGCTGGGGAGGCATGTGGCTGTCATCCGCTGATCCTGGGTTGTGTTACAGCTCCTCTCTTGGCTCCTGTGCTTTCTTCAAATTGCTGCTCTTGGGGTGTCTTGTCCTCTCTTAGCTTCTCTGAGCAAACACTAAGCTAGCATCTCCAAAGTGTCAGCAAAAGTCTACTTTCAGCGGCTGTCTCCAAAATGTCCCTCTTGGCTGCAGCACCTCCTTCTGTCTGTGAACACTTTTGTAGGACTCCAGTGATTCAGTTAAGACCCACCCTGGGTGGGGTAACACCTCCATGGAATTTATCCAATCAAACATTTCACTCACAGTTGATTGAGTCACATCTCCATGGAAACACTCAAAGGATTCCAACCAATCAACACTAACACATCTGCCCGCACAAGATTGCATCAAAGAACATGGCATTTGGGGGGACATAATACATCCAAACTGGCACAACATTCTTTGATTACCAATCCTGAACAAGACAGTGTACATCAATTAGTTATGGTCCTTGGTCAATAGGAAATCTATTGCCAGTCCTCCTTGCTATTAAATAATCTCATCATTAGTAAACTCTGAATTATTAGAATGTTTGGCTTAGTTGAAACATGGATAATTCATCTGCTCCAAAATGGAATTACAATTTCATTCTGTCTGGCTTAAATAGGTAGTGGTCACTATTGTAATTTCTGAAATCACAGGCACTTATACATAGTCTTTGAAAAGCCATCTGACCTGCATGGGGGACACCTTTTCAATTTTCAAATTCTTTCTCCCCTTTTGAGCCCTCCTACACCCCACCCTGGTCTACCCTCATTATAACTGAAGACCCCTCCTCTGTACCACCTCTGGGCCTTTGGATTAGCAATATTGGGGAATTGTTTAACAAAGATTTACCTTATTGGTTTATCTGTTTACCTCTCCTACTAGATAATGAGCATATTGAATGCAATATATTCAGTTCATGGAGCATAGTGAGCATCAAATAAATTTCTATAGAATGAATTGATTAATAAGCCACATCAATTTGGTTATTAAGCATGATTAATGACGAGATACTGAAATATAAAACATACAGTTAGGAGCATTCTTTGAAAATTGAGAATCACCATAAAAGTTGATTTAAAGTTGAAAATTTTCTAGTTATAAAAATCACAAAATAAAAATATATTTAATAATTATGGTAACAGTTAAAGAAGCTGAGTGAAAGACACCATTGTCTTCATTTTTATTGTTTTAGTCTGTAGACTTATTAGCATTTGAATATACTCTGAATTTGCACTTTTCTTCTGCTTTTCAGATAAATGTGTTAGATTGGCTAAGAGCACAAAGCAATGACAAAAGATAAAGCTTGAATTTAGGAAGCACTAAATTAAAGACAGTTTAATACATGTTTTCCTTACTTATGAAAACAAGTTTTTGTGACAGTGTTAAAAAAATGCCCGTGATGTTAGTTCTCACTGTAGCATCATTTATTTCATAAAGGTGTCTTTTGGTCCAGCACTTGCAAATGATTTGAAAGGAAAAATAATATAATATGTGATTGAATTTTTGCTGGAGTTTGTTTATATGGGAATCAAAGGAAAGACTGCTAAGCATCATTTGATTTCTTTGTGTAAATACCAAGTTACCTAAACACTGGCACACAGGAAAGAAATAACTGTGCATTTACCCTGTAATTACATGATACTTAACCTTATAATTAAAGGAACAACAATTGCCACATATACAAAGTGCACTTACAGGAAGTAAGTGCACTATAAAATAAAGCAATTACTGAAACAAAGTATATAATTAAAAATCTCTTAAAGTGGCAATAAGGCTTGCCCAGCTAATTCTCAAAGTACCAAGAGAGTTACTCCAAATGCATTCTCCTGTAGTTTACAAATAGAAAATGTATCTTTTGGAGAAGCATATTCTCTGGGAAAGAACACAAACAAGCTAAAACCTTTTAATTTGTTCCCAGAGCTGGTATACCCACCCTGTTTGGGGAGAGGACTGAAGTTAGGAGAGCAATCTGAACAGTAATGTCCAAATGCATTTTTGATAATAAGTAGTGATTCGAAACAGGCCTATCTATTGGATTCGAGAGAAACAATGTCTCTTTTTAAAGGGGCTCATTCCAATTAGTGCTCTGTCACTTTTCCAGAGAAACCCCAAAGGTGCTTGGGAAGATTTTCTTTTCCAGAATGCCACATATGTTTGACTCTATCCTTTAAACCAAATGGCTGTACTAGAATTCAATAATAATCAGGGAGGAACTTGTATGTGGTTCTAACCAGTTTTCCTTACATACCCCTCTCCCCAGCAAGGTCTGATGGTTCTAACCTTGTTTTCATTTACTTTCAATAATTACTTTTAGTTTTCACCTCCTTTTTGAATAAGAGAAGGAATATAAAGAATGACTCCCAGGTTTCTGATGTATGCAACAGATGGGAGGGCCTTTCACTAAGGTCAAACCACTGGAAGAGTGGTTTGTGTAGAAAATAATGAATTTCTCTTTGGAAATGTTGGATTGGAGATAATTTTGGAGCTTACAAAAGAGATTTTAATTATGCAGGTGGATATACATGTATGCACTCAAAAGAAAGGTATAGAAGGTGGCATAATCATAGACATGGGTGAACCTTCTTAGGGAGAGAGCACCCTGTGTTAAGAGAACACGTCTAGCACCAAGGCTTGAGGACCACCTCAAAAAACAAAAAAAGGTGACTTGAGTTAGGCAATTAGTGAGTTAGGGAGAGAAAATCCTCTCTCTCCCATATCTCCTCCCACCTCTCACGTTACCCCCAGATCACCCGGGAAACCAACAGTCTGCTCTGCTAATCCATGTTCTTAATTTTATAGATGCCTGGGAAGACCCATGTTTGTCGAGCATGACTGTGACCAGGTGTATAGATCTGTCCAATTTGGGGGATCATTACTAGGAAATGCTCCCCACATAAAGCCCATACTTTGTAATATCATCCTCATAAAGTTGTTTTTGGACTCCTCTGTGGATGTCTCTTAAGAGGATTCTAACTAGGCAGGAAAAAGAGGCACCGTTCACTGTGCCATCTAAAAATGTCAACAAGTATGAACTCAATGTGGACTCTGGCGTCCTCTCTGAGATTCCAGCTCCTCTTCCCACTGTGCTTTAGCAGATCATTAATAACACATTGTTTGACTTTGCAAATGTTAGTTTCACAAAGAAAAGATCTCTCACAGAGTCTGCATTTTTATTTTTTCTGTCTGTATGAGTAAAGCAGATATTTTTTCTTTGACTATAATATTTCAAATACAACAAAAACAAAGACTATTTTCTTAAGGTAGTCAAAAAAAGGTAATAATTTAATTTTAAAGGTCCTTTTAAAATTTTTTAGCCTGTTTGTTACTTGTAAAAATGTTATCAATGATTCCTAAAGTTGTGCTAAGTCATCATTAAGTCATCATTAAAGGAAATTAATGAGAGAAGGGGGAGAAGGAGTTGCAGTTGCAAGTGATTTTATCCTTTTACACCGCAAGCCCCAGCCGCAGCCTTAATGTACATCAAGTCCAGCTTGGCTGGGTAGCCACAGAACATCAGGAAGGGCCTCCACGTCCAAGGAAAGCTTGCCTGTTCCAATTCCAATTCTACCCCGTGCGCATTCAACCTCCATGACATTTTTAAGCTCTTGAAAATATAGTTTCTATCTCCTAGTAGAGCAGTATCATGTTGGTGAAATTAATAGGAAAAAGTGGTTGTGGTGGTTTGAAGCTGTGTGTACCCCAGAAAAGCATTTTCTTAAATTTAATCCATTCCTGTGGGTGTGGACCCATTGTAAAGTAGGACCTTCTGATGAGGTCAGTTCAGTTAAGGTGTGACCCACCTCACTCAGGAAGGGTCTAATCCTCTTACTGGAGTCCCTGATAAATGGAATGAACACAGAGAGAAAGCCCCGGAAGTAAGAAGCTGAAATCAAAGAAACCCAGAAGAGAAGGGAGAGATCAGCAGATGCCGCCATGTGCTTTGCCATGTGGCAGAGGAAGCAAGATTTCCTGCAGCCAGTCTCCGGGAAGAAAGCATCATCTTGATGGTGCCTTGATTTGGACAGTCTTGTGGCCTCAAGCCATAAGCAAATAGATTCCCATTGTTTAAAGCCAACCCATTTCGTGGTATCTGCTTTGAGTAGCCTAGGAAACTAAAACGGTGGCCTTAGCTAGACAAAAAAATGTAAAGATATAAGGCAAGAAGAATAAAAATAATCTCTTTTATATATATGTTATATTTCACAATACTGAAATAACAAACTATGGTACTGTAACTCATAACATTTTTGGAAATTTCCTATATAACTACTTGTTAAATCATACTTTGAAAGTTATTACCTTTTTGGATATATGTTATATTTCACAATAAGGAAATAACTGAAACTGTGGAACTGTAACCCATAACATTCTTTGAAATTTGCTAACTACTTGTTAAAATGCACAAAGAAAATTATCACTTCCATGTATTTATCTTATATTCCACAATAAAAAATATGATTGAAATTTAAAAAAAAATCATTAGATATTCCTCAGAGGTTCAGTTTCTTTATTTTAAAACACAATTGTTTTTAACTTTTACATTTGAGAAATCTAGCTGCTATTTTTTACAAGCCATGACTGCATATACTATGTTAGATTTCTTTATTTTTAAATTAAAAAATGTTTTTATCTTTAAGGAGGCAGGGAGTTAAAATATTAAAAACAGATGTTGTTAAAAGGGGGACATTCTTTCATTTGAACACTTGTACCCCTTATTTCTTAGATTTTTGTAAATGTACCTAATTGTGATATTTAAGCTTTATACAGAATATTAAATAACAATCTCATTTGAAGCAGAACTCTCATGCAGCAAACTGATTAAATATCTTGTTTTGCACTAGATCTAGTTCTAGGTGGACTACAGAGCTAATTAATATAAAGTCCCTGGCCTCAAGAAATTTGCAATGTAGAGGACATTAATTAGCGATGACCACCCCCCCCCCCAAAAAAAAAGGAAAGGAGGAAACAAGGGTCTGTACAGTAAGAGAATGTGACTTCCTACTGCGGAAATCAGAAAAGGAATCTTCCCAAAGGGCAGTGCTCTACCTTTTCAAATTCCACAAACAGGCAAAATCAGAAAACCAATAAATTTAAAAGTATCCAGGGGATTTTCAAAAATTTTGCACAAAACTAGATCAGATTCAGTGATGTTTTGTGTAGGGGGGAAGAAAGAAGTCAGATTGAAATAGGTCAAGATGTGAACACACCTATATAAAGAAAAAATAAAATACAAAGACCCACTAGGGCAAGATGGTGAAGACTCTGACTGATAGAGAAAGATTAAGTATTTATTTGGTAGATTATGGGTTGTCATAGGAGGCTTTGTTTATAGTATTTATAATACAAATATATATTTATATTATTCTTTGAGAGCAATGATCTAGCAACAGATTTTGCTATTTAATGAAGGGTAGACAGACCTAAAAAATTAAGATAATTACTAAATTAACTTTATTTTGATTCAAAAACCTACACATATTACATACATTTGTCAGAGAAAATCTGGGAAACAAAATCAAAAAGAAGAAAATAATGTTTCAGTATTATTATGTGTTTTTAAGCCTATCAAAATTTAGTGATCGCTGCCTTCTTAGTACATGGTAGATTTTTTTTTTTTTTTTTAATGTAGTAGGAGTGGGAGAATTTGTATTGGAATCTTAGGGTATCCTGGGAAATGCCCAAATCCATTTTGCTTAATGTTCTTAAAGCATCTCTGATGGACTGTTGTGACCTCCGGTATTTCCGTTGGCTGAACTCATCACAAAATAGTCTGGTCTGAATCGGTGATTCAGACTCACCATTGGAGCATAGGTTGCTTTAGAGCAGGAGTTAGCAAATGTTTTCTGCAAATGGTCAGAGGGGCAATATTTTAGGTGTTGCAGGCCATTTGGTCTGTCACAACTACTCAACTCTCACTGTCGTGTGAAAGCTGCCTTAGATAATAGGTAAATGAATGCACAGAGCTGTAGTCCAATAAAACTTTACCCATGGACACTAAAATTTAAAGTTCACTTAATTTTCACATGTAAGAAAATAATTTTCTTCTACTGATTTTTTTCAACTGTTAAAATGTGAAAACCCTTCTTACAATGTGGACTATGCAAAAACAGGTAGTGGATGGGATTTTGCTCAGGAGTGAGAGTTTGTCGACTCTTGCTTTGGAGCATTCCTGTTGACTGTGCAACCCTGATGCTTCAGCATGCTGTGGAGATCTTTACTCCGTGTGTGTGTGTGTGTGTGTGTGTGTGTGTGTGTGTGTGTGTGTGTTGCACTGTCAGAGCTATGTTACTACTGATCCATAACTTTGAGTGTCCAGGCAAGCTTTGGCATAGGGCAGTTGGATTCTCTCGAGCTTTAGGTAAGTCTCTCAGAGTTATGGCTTCATAAAATAAAATGATAATCACAGAGAATGACTGAATACTTTTAGGAAGCCTCTGAAAATCTGAGACTTGACTCAGAATGTTGAATTCAAGGGAAGAAAAAAGATCATCTTCCTATAAACAAAATAAATTCTTTCAATTTCTATATGAATTTCAAAATCAGCTTGCCATTTTTCTACCAAAGGGCAGGGAGAAACCTGGCATAGATTTTGATCACGTTTGCATTGAATCTATAGATTAATTTGGGAGAACAAATCTTAACACTGTTGAGTTGTTTGATCCATGAATGGTGTAACTCTCCATTTATTTAGTTGTTTTTAAATTTCAGCAATATTTTGCAGTTTTCAGTGTACATGTCTTGCATATTTTTTGTTAAATTTATCCCAAAGAATTATTACTGAGAAATCTTTCATTGTAATTTTTATCTCTTGGCAGATAATTTGTACTTTAAACTTGGTGTTGTTAAAAACTTTTTGTCTTAGAGTTCTGCAGCATCACTAATTTACATCTAGTTGTGGATATATTTTTAATTATTTTATTCTGGACTAGGCCACGTTTTCCAATATAATACATTTTTTCTTTCGTTCTGGAAAATCTCCAACTATTGTCTTTTCAATGATTGATTCCTATCATTGGCATTGTTCTTTCCTTGAAATAAGACTTTTATGATTATGATCCATTTCTTTTAGCTTCTTTTTTATGTCTTTCACCTCTGTATCTTTGTTTTACATTCTAGATTATTTCCACAGATCAACCTACATGTTTACTAATTCTCTTTCATAATGTGTCTATTTTGCCATTTAATGCATCCAATGAATTTTGCATTTGAACAATATTTTTCATTTTACGGAAAGTTGTAACTTTGGTTTGGTTTGTTTCTACATTGTATAATTTGAAATTTGAAACTTTCATTTATTCCTTTTTTGTTTTATTCATTTTATTCATAATTATTTTCTTTCTTATTATTATATTATCTCAAGTTCTTGGTTGTTTTAATTATTTGTGTATTCACCTATTGTTAAATCATTTCTTGTGGTATGTAATTTTTATTTCTATTTTATTCATGTCATATTTTTTCTTTTCTCTGAGGGAGTCCTTTGTATCCAGTGTTGTGGAAATATCTTACTGTGGTTTTTGAATATTTTTGAGGCTGGGACATCTTTGATTTTTACCAACCCTGGAAATGGTCTTACATTGATTTATTATCTTGGGTTTCCTGTACCATGCAGGTAGGGATATTTTGGCTCCCAACACTCATGAGCGGCAGAGTCTTGTGGTTTTTTTTTTTTGTTTTTGTTTTTTTTTTTTTTGACTCCCCAACAGATAACACTTTTTCTTCCCTCAATTCACCATAAATTTCTCCTTGTCGAAAAAAAAGGGGCTACTTTAAGAGATCTCCAGTATTATGCCAAAGAAATAGTTCTACTTTCTTTTATCTTGTCTGGCATCAAATTCATCTTTTTATCATATGGACATTAAAATCCCTGTCCCTGATGCCTAAAATCTTAATCTAGATCTGATAGGTTTCCATGATCTTGGCTCATCCTCTTCATGTTCAAGCATGGAGATTCCTCTTTGCTACTAACTCCCGGCAATTCCTTTTCTAAATCATGCTTTTTAAATATATTTCTTAGTGATTAGAATCTGAATCTGGAGTTAGACTCCTTGGGCTTGGAGTCAATTCTGTTCCTTTCAATGAGAATGAGATGGGACAGATTGCTGAACCCAAAAATACTCCAATTTCTTCATTTGAAAATATAGTGGGGACTGACAAGATATTAGAGAGAGTTCAGAATTCCCAAAATAGAGACTTGCTAGAAGCCTTATGACTGATTTCTGGCCAATGGACTACGAGAAGAAATAATATGGGCTACTTCCTAATCTGGCCCGTACAAGACTCTCATATGTAATCTTCCATTTTCTCTTCCCACTCCCCAAATGCCTTAAAAGCCATATTGAAGATTTAACCACCATAAAAAGGAAGAAGCCTCAGTCCTTGAATCATTGCTTGGAAGAAAACTGTATGATCATCATTAAATTTTGACAGGAACAAGAAATATACTTTACAGTGTTAATCCACAGATTTAGGTATTGTTGATTTCAGCTGCTAGCTTTGTTTATCCTGCGTAAGACAGATATTGGTACCTTATAATTGGTACTGAACATTTTCTTATGGGAGCTGTCATAACAGAAATAAAAAATATGAGACAATGGCATAACACTCAGGTGGCAGCCAGAGAAGAAACTGATATCGAGGGCCAGGAATATGGTAACCATACTCTGTAGTAACAAACATTTATAAAAATGTTCCTTGCGATTATCTGAAAGGCAGCTTCAGGGGAAGTGACTAGAATGAACCAAATTAGTACGAACTGTCTATATTTGGCTGTGCTTCCTTGCCACAATATTCCAAAATAAGGATAAGCACAGGTGAAAATTGGAAGATTTGATAGCAAATGTGAAATGGAATAAAGATTGTGTAAAGCAGACAGTGCCTAGATCCCAATCAGTAGGGGATACAACTGAAAAGAACTTGGAGTGATCAAGTTCCATTAAGATTCAAGTGTATAGCAAAGACCAGATTAAGAGTGTGGTCTTCCCACTCAAGCGGGATAGCCTTAAAATAGCCTCTCTGAGGGCAAAGCCAGAGGCTAGGAAGCAAGATAACAAGGGAATCATTCAAGAGAGCAGAATCAGGGCCTAATCAAGGAAGTTTACCCACGGATATGGTGGAGACCTTCACAATGTCTACCCCACGAGATTCCAAAATTGCTTTAGACAGGTTTTCACTGTGTGTTTTCCATTTCTCCTCTTCTGAATGGCATTTCTCATTCTGGTTATCCCACCCCTCCTACACCATTTTAAAGTGGTTATGTATGTTTTAGGGTGAGGAGGGATGATACTCTACCTCTTTAGTTAGGGAGCCATATGTAGACACCATCTTATCATCACTTGAAGATAAACGGACTTTGAGCAGGATGCAGGGATTGGATGGGACTTCGGCTCCTTCAGGGAAAAACAGAAAAAATATATTTGGTGCTCAGGGTGGCAGATTTCAGTAGAGACTGAATCTGTACTAATCGATTTACATTTTTCTTATTCTGACTGGGCACATTCATTTCCCACCCACTTTGAAGTTGAGCTGAGACTTGAATTCTGACCAACAAAATATGGGTGGAAGTCATGCATTTCATTTCCAACATTAGCCTGTGAATTTCTCCCATTTATAATTCTCCATATTCTCTTCCCATCCCGTAATGATGTGAAGGCCTCATACTGAAGATGTCAACATGCAAGACGGAAGGAAGCTGAGTCCCTCTGTTGAATGGAGAAGAACCATCTGGACTGTAATAGATCATGACATGAGTGAGAAATATTTTATTTAGCCACTGTGATTTTGGGGTTGTGGCTTATTTTATCATCAATAATATACTGCTTTTATACGGTTATTGACAAGATTAAATGAGTTAACACATGCAAAGTATTTGGAAATATGCCTGGCATATAGTAAGTACTTCATAAATGTCAGCTCTTCTTTTTTTATAATACACTGTTCAACATTTATATGTGTGAGGATGGAATGATTGTCCCTATCAGCTAGAGCCACCATGCTGAGAGAGAGATTTTATTTCAGTTAAAGTCTAGAGAGATTTGTGCTTTTTTAAAACACCAATTAATGAACTACTTAATCATTGCTATTAGCACATACATTAATTATTTAATTAAAATCCACTACAGTGGACTAGTTATTGTACTAGATATTTTTATCTTTCCACCCTTAGGTTTGAAGATAAAGAAGGAATTCATTATAGAATTAGTACATATATATGTCAAATGTTCCAGTTTTCATAAATAAGAACTCTAGGATACATACATTTCTACATATATACAACACACACATATATGAGATAGATAGAAGATAATTTTTATCCTTAATCTATAGAGCCTTTGAGGTACAAGACTTGAAATTTAAGTCTGGAATTAACCAAGTATCTGTCTCTCTATAGATTTGCAAAATCCAGTCAGCTGCAGACTGATTTCTTCCCTCCTAGTGTGAAACATAAATGATCTAGGACAGAGTTATTGTTTTTCACCACAGCAGCCAAAGGAAAAGACCCAAATCTTTTTGTTGTTGTATTTATTTGCTCATCAGTGATATCACTGATGAGATACATGATTTCTTTTGATTTGGCTCACCTCCTTTTCCATTTTTATGTACAGAATAGCTATTTATAGCAGTAGTGAGGTAATTCAAATGAGAGCCATTATCCTTAAACATCTAGTTTTCCCCAATAATCTGACCAATTATGGAATTTCAGCCAGTACTTACCTTTTCTCACATTGGATTAGATGGGCCCTTTTTCAGATTACAATATTTGCTCTTTAAGGCTATGAAATCAAGGTTGATTTAAAAATTTAGATTGTTGCTTTCCCGGGTATCTTTGTAGTCAAGTTAAAAATTCAGGTAGGTATATCATAATTATGAATTAAGAAATTTGTATATGGACACACAATCAGGATTAACTAAGAAAGTTACAGAGCAATTATCTTTACATTGGAAACATTTTTCAGAAATTGATGGGTTTTTTTTGACTTTTTAAAAGTAAAATATCTGTCTTCCCCACAAGACTGCACACTGTAAATAGGGACCATATTTCTCACTATTACATATTCAGCAACTAGTAAGGTTATTTGTTCATTAACTAGCTCATATAGATACTCATTAAATAATTTTCAAATGAATGAATGAAAAAAAATGTTTTCTTTCTACTTAGTATACTTTGAGAAGTGAATTTCTTTGGAAAAAGTTAGATTTGAAAAACTGTGTTTGCACAGTGTATTCATTGACAAATAATCTCATTTGGAAGCACCTTCTAAAATAAGAGGAGTTCACGTGGTGAGTGTATAGCACTGAGAACCAGCAGTTAAAATTGAGTGCTTGCTGTGCTTCTGGTTCTAGATTAAGTGTTTTACTTCTGTTTATTTCATGGTGTTCTCTCAATAATCATGTAAAATACATACTATTGCTATACTTATTCAACAGATGAGTAAACAGAGGCTTAAAAAGATTAAGCCAATTTTCCAAGTTGAACAGCTGTTAAGTGCAGATGCTGGGAAGTGAACCAGGTACCTGTGACTCCCATAGCAGTGCCCTGGACCACGAAAAACAGGGGTCTCAGAAATTAGGTCTGTTCCTCCATTTACTCCATGTTTGCTTTTAGTTGGTTGGTCAATGTGTATCATTAATTCAGGTAGTTTACAATCAAAGAAGTTTCCTCATTTGGGGGCGCTCTGGCCTCCTTAACAATGAAAGAAGCAGTAGAACAGATCCTTTTAGGACAAGAGAATCATTCTCTGATTTTTCTGTTCCCTAAGTTTGGGTTTCTAGTACACTGGATAATCTTAAAGTGAGCCACTTCGGCACTCAAGTCGGAATTACCTGGATTATCTAGGCAAAATGTGTTTTGAGCTCTTGGGGACTTAATTACCAGAGCAATTGCACAACTCTCCACTTCAGTTTGGCTCTTTAGACACTGCCACCAAGTAATTGAGATGGTTGTGTCAAATTGTAGTTTCTCTAGCTACTTCCTTTAAATTGAAGACTCACTATCACCATCCTTCATTTTCTAAGATGATAACACTGATAAGATTATGATTAGTATGTTTAAGTTTGGCTTTAAACACAGATGAACATCTAATAGCTCTTTCTCCTCCATAACAGAGAATTTCTGTTTTATTGCAGTAGAACATTCTACTGAAAAAAAAATCAAGGAATGCTGAGACATCTGTTTATAGTGTGAATAATTATGGAACCAAATACTGTACCATTTTTAGAAACACTAACATACATAGACACATATATTTAAATATAACTATACCTACAAATATATATTATTCCTTTAATTTTGTCTACAGAGATTAAATGGCCATTAAACAGAGTAGTAGAACAAAATGCACCAGGAAATATTTTAAAAGATATGCAGTGTATATATATATATATATATATATATATATATATGTCCCAGCAAAAAAAGTTGGTGCATGGGTAAAAGTGTCAGCATATTTGGCCCTTTTTTACTTTTAATTGTGACTTATTCACTTCTCCTCAAGCCATGTCTTTGATATCATATAGGTCTTCAGATGTCAGTGGAAGCACTACTTGGCTTGTGTCACACACACAGAGACTAAATATGAAAGAAATTATGCTCAGTCTAAGAAAGAGACCTTAGCTGCAGTGACTGGAGTAATGAAATCACCCAAGTAAATTCTTAGAAGAGAAATTACCTTGACAACTGCCCATAAGCTGATATTTGAAATCTGAAACCCTAGATTGGGTAGCATCTGGAGCAGCTGCCAAGATGCTGTGAAGATCTTTAATACTGTCAATTTTCAATATAAATATTTTCTGGAGCACTCTAATGCAAATGCCTTTCCACGGCTACCCTGAGAAATGTTATCACCGAGTCTAATATAACACATTTTAAAACCTCTCCTCTTTAAATATTAAAAAGTGAAAAGATAGAGCATATACCAATTCTCATCTAAATAAGGAATTAGACTTCTGTTCTGATTATGGTATGAAAAATCACTTAATCATTTACAATATAATAACTATGATTATTTATTGATGCCTTTAAAATTACTGACTTTATAGTAATTGCTGTGTTTATTCCACCAAGACATTACATAATAATAAATTTTAAATGCATGTCTTAAAAACTTATTTCTCTATTCTATTCATTTCATGTGATTAAGTATACAGATATGTGCTCTGGACAGAAGTCCTGGATTCAATGTCTGTGTCACTCGGACAAGTCCTTGCCACTCTGAATTTATTCATTTATAAAGTGTAAATACATGGAAATTACATTTAATTTAACTTGCTTTAATTCACTGAATAGGTTGAATTAGAAAAGATGAAAACTATAATTATTTTTTTAGTTTCATGGGGGAAATAAATTATCTGTATGTAAACTTTCCTATCCCAGTCTGAGCTAGGATGTCACTGGAATAGTTAATTTTTGCTGAATGAACCTGAAGTGAAATTCTGTAAAATTCTGCCAATATTATAACTTGATATAAGCATAATTGCTATATATTTATCTGAAAGAGAACAGAATTAGATTTCCTTATGAGTGCATGATAGATAGGATGATTGAAGAGTCAATGATAGAGGAAAATATCTTCTATGCTTTTTTAACTTGAAACATGTAGTGAAGAATTCTGAGTCTCTGCTTGACTAGTTTGCCAATCACTTTTTATTCAAAAATTCTTCCCTATTATAAAGGTCAAATTATTGTTGTAGAAAGGCCCTCAATTTTAAGTGTTTGGTTTCTGAGTAGGAAATAATATTAAGTAAAAATTCTCAAAATTCTGAAGATAAGGTCAAAGTCAAACTGAAGGTATAGCAATGCTTTCACATATCTGAAAAGAGACTTTATCTCTTTTGTGTTGGAGTAAGTCACCACCTCATCACTATAGAAAAAAGTCTTAAACACTAACTTCCGACTCATTAGTAAACTATGAACTGGACTCCCAAGGCTGTTTGTCTGTCTCCAGCTCATTCAGTTCTCTGCAGAGCTTGAGAATTTGATCCAGGGTCTTGATGTGATGCAAGGAGGCGTGAATGAAAGAGTATGTGTCCAGGTCACACCTAAGAGCATCTTCTCCCTCCCATTTATCTTCTTTTAACTCTTCTCCAATGTTTTTTCAAGTGCTTGTGGCTCAGAATTCTGATAAGGCAATCCAAGGGGCACGTGCTGGAATAAAAATCAGCATACCTCACCAAAAATTCCTTGACTATCAGATAACCAACTTCATCACCTTTTTGAAGAGATATAATATTAAAGATGGGCAAGAATCATTTGGAAGTGGGACCTACATGAGTAATAGAAAAGTGGTCTTTTCATTCCTCCTCCAGTTTAATTTTAGCACTTTAAAAGATAATGTGATAATCTGATATAAAATATTAGGTATATGGTACTTGTGGTGGCAAAATAATCTCTTCTATAAAAAAGAAATGATTTAAATAGATGGTAATTTCTTTTCTCAGAAAACATCTGTTATATATCTTACAGAATAAAAAATATATTTTGCCACATTTTCCATAATATAAAGGTGTCTAAAGATCGTTATAAAGAAAAAAAGTCCTCAATAAGATCTTTTCTGAACACTGTATAGACAGATTTGTGCTTATTTCAAGTACTCTAAGCATTTATTCTTTTAAGAAATATTCTCAAGACTATTTTTTCCTTGAGTGGAGAGCTCTTAATTTCTAAGCATTTAGTAAGTGAATCATCCCAATCAAATAATCTCTTGCAAATTATATATTAAACAGATAGACTAAATGCCTAGTTGAAATAAAATATTTTCACTTTGATCCATTTGTGAAATTAGAAAAATTCTTACCACTGCTACTATAATCACCAGAGAAAACAATGCATTTTATCATGTATGATGCTTCAGTATTTAACTCTGAAGCATTAATCTGGCTATTTATTCTTATGGGCTTTAATTACAATTTCACCACATCAGATAGTTAATCACAGGCAGTGATCATTTCAAGCATTTGTGTATATTATGGGTCTCCTAAGTAAATATTTTCAGTTGGTTAATGACTGCACTTAACCTACCAAATCTATTTTCAAAATACAATTATTTGGCAATTCAGCAAGTGATTCTATACATAAATTCAGTCACCTAAACCATCAACCCCATACATCTTATACGGTCCATTGGAAGATGGTTAAAAAATAAAATGATGTCAAGAAGGGTATGACATAGGGAACTCATGACTTAAATCACTTTGGCTCTCTTGTATCTATGCGATATCAATTGAACTTGGTGAAGCTGTCTACTGAAGAATTACTGAGTAAGCTTCAACAAACTTAGTTATAATGTATTTGCAATAAATACAATTTTGTAAAATTGCAACTAATGTAAAAATTATTACACAAGGGAAATGTCTAAAATACTGGATGTTACTAAAATTGAATACACAGGACTATTAACTTTATTTAAATATGTAGAATATTATGAATTGTAGACACATATGTAGCATATAAAAATTTTTTTGACATAAGTAGAAGTAATGTCAGGAACAGGATCATAATCTAATTTAACTTTTCATGTAAACTTTGAAGCTTACCTTTAATAGTAGTTGCCTAAAAATTGCCTTCAAATTACTGGAATGTATAGTGTTATTTTTAAGGTTTAAATAAGATAGAAGATGTAAAATTATACATATCTATAGAATAAAAAGCACGGAGCTCTTACACCACACTGCTGTGTGACTTCGATGAGGGTTTATTATTCAAAATGGCAATTTATTTAATCTATGTCCTTTAAAAACCTTTGGTGGCATAATGATGTTATACTTCACCTAGAACCTTATTTCAAAGGAATATTGTGTTATTTTAAAATGTCTTTAGCATATGTTAATATTTCATGTATGAAATTTTAAATGCATTAGAACTTTTAACAAGGTAATTAGGGTCTTGATAAAAATATTATTGTATATATAATGTACTATTGGAGAAGTTGAAAAATACTAGATGTCTCAAGACTTCTTCATTTCCCCAATCTTTTTGCTTTTAATTTCTGCATTTCCTAGTTGATTACTTAAGAAGGAAACTTCAAAGACTGAACTGACATCTTTGAAACATCTTATGGGGAACTGAATAACCTTTTATATATGTATATAAAACCTTAAATCTAGGATCTCCCAAGGCTCAAAAAGCAAATGACCCTGCCTCTGCTTCTGGCACAAAAAGGGTCAGACACAGTTTTTGCATTTATAATACAGCTAACTAAATAATTCTTCTACGTGCTACGAAGCATTTAGTTATTATAATAAGTTCAACGACAGTGAGCTTGCAATGTAGCACCTAAGTGAAAAAGTTTAACATTTGTCAATTTGAAATGCCCATCTCATCAAAATCTGAACTTGTTCATAAAGAGTTGCTTCTCTATATGCCAGCCCATTTTTCTTATTAAGAATGAGCTTTTAAGTAGATAAAGAGAAAATCGTTCAACAGAGACCAGGAAACAGAATTGGTATTTCTCATTTTGAAGAAGTGGAGGAATGAGTTCTTGGTCCAATATTCCCTTCTTGAATAAATTTCCTTGCAGACTGTCTTGACAGAAGCATCCACATTCCACTGACCTTTATTTTGTATTCTAGAGAGACTGAGACCACACAGAATTGGTGCTGTTATAGCTAACTGTACTTAAACTTTGTGTCTGATCAACTTAAGTGTATTGGATTTGAAAACAGTTAGTCAATTGTTTCTAGTCCCTAGGTGGTAGTTTATGGTAATGTTTGCATCAATACTAACAAAAGCCATACCACAGTACAAAGTACATCAAGGAAATGAAAGGCGAGGCTGCCTGTTGTCAGTTCTGTCGACAAAAAAGGCAGGATCCAGAGCCAGGGCAGAGATCGTTACAGAAACACAGAAATGAATGAACCACAGAAATCGTAAAGCTGATGGTTCACATCAAAGGTTTGGGGACGGGCTAATGGGCAAGGTCGCACACAGGCCACAAGAGGTATACCCTGGGCTCATTTGTCCATACAGAAAGGTCACCAAAAAGAAGGGGAAAGTCTCTTAAGTCACCATGAAGCAGACTCCTGGAAAAACTATGTAAAGAAATGGAAGGAAACAACAAAACAAAACAAACAAGCATTAACATTGCTATGTAAACTACTTCTACTTCAAATGGTATTTTTGATGAACAAATCTATTCATATTTTTATTCCAGATTACAAAACCCCTAATATTAAGAAATACAATATAGTGCTTTATATTTGCTAGGTTATTTTCTGTTCTCA
This sequence comes from Choloepus didactylus, assembly GCF_015220235.1. Lineage (NCBI taxonomy): Eukaryota > Metazoa > Chordata > Mammalia > Pilosa > Megalonychidae > Choloepus > Choloepus didactylus. Next base: position 32,263,048 of record NC_051320.1, on the reverse strand, counting down.
TAAGAAAAATAAAACGTAGAAATTGTCACTTTGGTGAAATTTAAATACTCTGAGCTTTACTACTACATACAAATAAAATGGTACTAAACATCTCCTTAATTTCAAAAATCATATGCCTGGAGAACACTAGGTGTAGATGCAAGCAGATGTGTACAAATAGAACAAAAATGATAACAAAATCGATTTTTATGTTTTTCTCGCTTTGTCTGTATCCACTTATCATGTATAATTTAAAAGCACAATTAAAGGAACTAAATGCTACAATAATATGACATAGTCATACAATGGCATCTATTAATGTAAGAATGTAGTTATCCTTTATTTGAAGCCTAACCCCAAGATACCTGCTGTGCTGCTAGATGCTAGAATGTCAAAGAAAAATAAGTGAAAGCATATCTCATCATGGGGTAAATTGCCTGTTGAAAAGAGATGTACTTAGTTTCTCATTTGAATGCTGCTTTCTGTTAAAAAAAAAAAAAAAAAAAAGTGGGAAGGGTTGTTATCAAGGTAAGGACTAATCTTTCTTGACCCCAAAAGAGAGAAAGAAAGAGAGAAAGAAAAAAAAAATGTTTACTTGAACAAAAGCAGCAATCGAGAAAGAAAAGGGACCAATATTGGAATATTGTTTTTCTTTGTATTTTAGGATCATTTTTAGGCTTTTAGTATCAACTAATATAATTTTAAACCCACTTCAAATTCAAACGATGTACAAAATCAGTAATTTTTATTAAAAAATAAAAACATTGGTTGTAAAGTTCTATGTGGTTCTTATAATCCTATTTAATCACATTTCTCTGACAGTCATTTATAATATGTGAACATAGCCAAAGTATACCTTATTACTTAAATGGCACACATTAGTCACACTTCAAATCACTAGGCATCCCTTCTACTTTCATAGAAATAAGGATTTTGTGTAAAAAGATGTGTATTTACATAGGCAAAGCACTTTCACAAAGCACATTTGCGTTGGTACAAATATCTAGTACTTTGTAAACAATATTGCATCATTTCACTTGAAATACATTCCTTTTCCTTTTTTTTTTTTTCCCTAGTATTCATGAAATGGCACATATTTTAAAGTGAGGAAATGATAATGATCATTTCCATAAATAAAAGCTAAAAACTTACATTTCATATTATTTAATGTAAACATCAACTTAATATGAATACAAGATTTATAATGAATTACCATAGGAGGAACAATTTTTTAAAACAGTGCCAATGCTTAAATAATTATTACCCAGTTTCCTTGACCTGCTTTATATGCTGCAAAGCAGTAATTCCTTTGAGAGGTCTGCAATGAATTACCCAACAAATTTTTCATTGATTCACAAGTAAGATTATTTTTTCATAATTTGCTCATATTACCTTTAAATAGTATATTTTTAACAGCTTACAGATTTTGCATTGTGAGCACAGGAACATTTATCCTTTTATTAAAGAACCCTCTGCACACCATTAATAGTTTAAGCACCATGTTGTTTATAGATAATCATTACAATATTAATTTTTCCAGACAGCTGTTTTTTATACTATGTTTACAAGTTCCATGGCATTATATTTTCATAATATGCCAATGCTATCTTTTAAAATAATTTTAGGAAGTGAAAAAGAATACTCCTTTCCGAAACAAGTTATTGAAGCATGCTTACAATAACAAGATTTAATTTGAAACTACTGCATAAAATTTCATTACAGCAAAAAATTGTTCAAAAATATATGGAACAGACAAAATACAATCCATTCAAAATAACCGAAAGTGGTTTGTTAGATATTTTAAAAATCCAAGGACGTTTGAACATTAGCTGTCATTATGGTCCAGTTCACTGTTTATTTCTTTGGTATGCATCTCCTGACCTGTATATAAAATTCATAGTTTCAAAAGTGACATGTGCAAGCCTTGGACAACTGGGGGAAAGGCATATTTCCTGACCTTGTAACCATAGCAACCACTTGCTGATTGGTAGCAGGCAGCCTTGCCATCCTTTACCACTGAAGGCAAGTATGAGAGGTTGCTGGCTTTGTTTGTGACTCTAGCTTTATTTACATGCAAACAGGAATACCAGACTTGAAATCAGTGCTTTCTGCTAAGTATACTATCATAGAATTGAAAAAGAAAGCATGACTTAATTTCATAGCTTTATAATAATGTTACAATTACAATGAAAGCAAACCACATTTTCCACTGAAGCTGTGTGTAGAAGCGTTGGCTTAACTTAAGATCTTGTTCTTCTGTTTTTCTTTGCACTTCACCATCAATCCTCTACTTCCAACTGCAGAAAAAAATATGTATAAATATCAATATGAAATTTTATAAAATATCCTACAAAATCAGTATATTTTATTTGATAAGATTTATGTGTAAGGAAGGGTAATCAACTTTTAAATTATGCTAATGACATATTTCCATAAATTGTCTTAAATGGTAATTAGGGAAGGATTTATGTATTACGTTTGCATCCCTGAGGGGTTAAGCCATTTAGAACTCCCTTTTGGAAAGACCCGACACAAACTTCTTTGGGTGTCTGTGTTTCATGTGCAGGATACTTGCTTTCTGAGCGTAGAGACCTTCCTATTCATTTTCTTTCCCCCAACCTATTCCACCTTCTTCTATAGCCAGCTTCTTGCCCTACCATGATATAAATGGGAGAAAACAACAACAAAAAAAAAAGAGAATGGAATTTTATAAATGTTGCTTTGGTGAATAATCTGTTGATGGGATTCAGGGGATGAACCAGGAGCACACTGAATCCACTCTGACCCTCTGATTGGAGTTCCTCTCCCATGTCAGAGTTATTTCTCCCAAAAGAAGAGTCATATGAAAGTTCATCTTAGCAAATCTTTGCTTGAATACAGTATAATGAAAGGATACAAAGAGGCTTGAACATTATTCAAATGTATTTATGTGCCATCTTCTAAAACTCAAATGCTATTTTTTCATATAATTATATTGTACAATTTTTATTTGTCAATGAGGTTTATTAGAAGCCACACGAAATGCTCCATAAACTAATGTGGATATACTTATATATTATTTTATTTCAACTTTCTACATTTGATTACAATTATGAGCATATTTTCACAGATGCATACAAAGTTAAGTCTATATTTAGTTAAATACTCAATAAAATATTTCTGATAAAATGAAGTCAACTTAGTAGAATATGTTTCCAAAAGAACACACACACACATGAATGACATTTACTTATAAAGCTGGTTTTAAGTATAACATTTGTTACTTTGCAATAATATTAAGATAAATATTAAAATAAGCTAAACTTCAAAATAAAATAAAATTTTTAAAACCACCATGATAGAAAAAAATTAGCAATTTTATCCAATTAGTAAATAAGTGCTGACTTTTGAGCTTAAAATATGCTCTGTAACCTACATAATACATATTATAATAAGATTTAAGAATTCACTATACATGTTCACAGCCTCTCTGGGACCTACTTAACAATTCTCCTATATAAAACTGTCACCCTTACTTGTTTTCCTTTCTTATGGAAGGCCATTTTCTGATTTATTTGTATTTTTTAAATATTTTTCAGAGACACAGAAACATGAATTTTTTGTTTAATAAATAGTTTTGGTTAATATAAATAATTTCATAGCATAACCCTATAATTTTTCAAAACCTTTAAAAATGTTAACACTTTGCCTTCATATTATCATATGCCCATATAATGTGAAAAAGCAAATGGTTACTTTAATACAAAATATTTAAAACATAGAGTTTTTTATGAGCAAATAGCTATGATTGGGGTAGGATTGTTTTTTTCATTTTTGTACATAATGGTAATATTCAGACATAATTTGATTTTAGTATAACCCTATAAAGTTCTTTCTCTGCCTCATGTACTATATAAAACATTTCTTTACTCATTAATGTCAAATATAAATTAGTTTTTATATTGGAATTTTAACAGTCCAGCCTCTATGGGCAACATAAAAACTAGACCATTGTCAGAAATGGTGTTAGGCTGCATGCAAATTTAAGCCAGGTATCATTTATCATCAAAGAAAATACAAGATGTATTAAAATTTCTGGTGTCCATGACACAATTCCCAGCACCACAAATTATTTTGGTTTATCTATTCTTTAAAAATATCAACGGTTTTTGCTGAACGCAGGCAGAGCAATTTCAACAAAAATACTTTAATGCGCTCCCTGGATTTACCAAATCAGAGTATGACTAATAGTCAATGTTCAAATGTCTAGGAAACATTTTTTCATATATATGCTGTGAATATCTGAACAGGCATGTTGTATTGTATTAATATCATAATTCAAAGGGAAATTTATTAACCCTCCAGTATTCCCATCATTGGTAAAACTTGCAAATTCTAGGTGGCAGAACCTCAGCAGTAATATCAAATTTTAATAACAATTCCTCTTCTGCAGTCAGGGCTATACTGGAGAAAAGCATAAATTGCTGTGACTGACCGTTGGTTGTTAGAGAAGCAATCTGACTTCTCCACACACTTATTTCAGTGTATCTGCTCTGTCCCTCACTGTATTAATGATAGCAGGAAAGGTCACATGATAAACGAGTGACAAAAATATCAAAACATATTAGCCTGTAGCTTTGTTATCAGTGTATGACAGAGATGACAGAAAATTGTATTTTTCCCCTGAATAATTTGCGTTACATTTTGCTGGCTAGGCAGAGTGAATTAGGGAGAAATTTCTGCCTCTGACTGTTTGTCTCCCTTTCTGACATACTTGAAGTAATAATATACATTAATAATAGGGACTGTTCACAGAGAAGGGGTAAGAATTCAAGATCCAGCAGTCTGTCTCCATTCTTCAATCTCCTATCCTTGTTTTTTCTAGCAAAAGCAAATTTTCTTGAAAACTTTGCATATAATTGAGTATTATTAATGTTAGTGATAATAAGCTATGGTATAATATAGACTAAGCAAGTGAATCAGAACAATGGCCAAAAAACAAAAAACAAAAAACAAAAAAAAACAACAAAGAAGCACCTTGAGGGCTTCATGACATTTTCTTTTGAACTGTATTATTTGATATTGAGAGAAACATGTCCACTAATCAAAGGCAATCTCAATAATGCTCGATCTAGCTTGTTGAGATGTGGACCCCTTAATTACAAATTAGAAGCAGAATTTATACCTGCTGGTTGTGGACCAGCAGAGATTGTAAACCCTGGGGAGATGAGGTTTGCAATCTTTGGAAAGAGAAAATAGAAATTGGCAGGGATTTAATGTCTTGTGGAGGTAGGGTGCAATCTCCAAGGGTATGTTAAGTCCTGTCTTGTCTAAGCTACCCTTCCCTGGGTGAACGACAATATTGCCAACCAAGTCCTATGACTAACTTGAAAAAGCATCAGTACTGAATTTGTTATAAAACTGTGGAATATAAATACAATTAGACTTTTTTTCAAAAGTTGTTCAATGCATATAACTATAGAGTATTATACGGCCACATTTGGCCTTAAGTTAAAGAAATTATTCAAATATAGAAATGAAGTTCTTTGATATAATTTAAGAATAAATTTTGAAGAAAACAACTCTTATTTTAGTAAATATAAACCAGGCTTGGTGCTAAGTGTGCATAATACAAGCATGAAGAAGACCAAGTCCTTGTTCTCAGGAAACTTAAACTCTAATGTGAGAGACAAATTAAACAGCCATTTATGATGTAGTGACAATTAAGTCTTTTGAGAGAGGGAACCGTATCCCATGGGAGTACAAAGGAAGCTTACATAACTATCCCTTTCTGGCAGCTTCAGGGTAAGTAAATTTAAGGATACGACAGCTGATATTCTCTGTATAGAGCCAAATTCCAGAGATCTCCTCTTGTTTTAGAGAAAATGATTTTTTTCATAAATAAATCCATTTTAATATGATAGGTCCATCTTTGATTCTATTGGACATGGATTATCCTAGAAGATATCCTAAAGTATCTTTTTGAAGTATTTTTGACCATCGGAAAACAAAATAACCAAAATACACAGGAAAAGCTACTATGAAACCCTAAGAACTACTCAAGCTTTTGAATTCATGTATTCTTTCATTGAATAAATAAATTTAGATCTCTAAATATGGGCATTTGTTAAAACTGGGGCAACATGAATCTAAAAGGGTCGATAGTTACGTAAACAGCTATAATGTTCTTAAGTACCCCTTCACCCCACCCACCCCCCAAATTGTCCAACGGACTGTGGAAACATAAAAGCATCCAAATTACACAGAAAGATTTGAAAGAAGTGAGATTTTACTGGATATTAAAGGATATGGGAATTAATCATTCAGAAACAGAAGTACTGAATGAGGTCCTGGACTGGGAGCTTTCCTATAAGGACTGTAGGTATGGAAATTGGTATCATGTTTGAGAAATGGTGTTTAATTCTATTTGCAGATATGGTACACTTGAGAGAATTAAATAGCTGAGACTGGAACATCAGTATATTATTCACTGTAGTTTATGCTACAAATAACAAGAAAATCACTAATAGTGGCTTAAAACATAAAAACATTTGTTATCTGCTTAACCAGCAGTCCAGAAGTAGTTCAGGGGTTTGCAGATGTCATTAAGAATTCAAGTGCTCCCCATCCTTTCTGTCCAATATGAAAGGGTGTTGACTTTCATCTTTGGCCTTATCACTTTGTGGTCAAATGGTGGCTGCTGCAGCTTCAGATACTATGCCCTTATAGTGGCCAAAACAGAAAGGTCTGGCAAGGAGCAAAAGTGGTCTCTCTTCACATACCTCTCTCTCTTTATTATGGGGGAAATTCCTGCATGAAACATCCTGGGTGTTTTCTTTGCCCATCACGTGATCATCTCTAGCTTTCTGCAATGGAAGATGGGAACAGAAGTATCTGCCTCTTTTATAGGGAGAAGAGGGCAAGAAAAAAGGAGCTAGATATGCCTGTTAGGGAGGCAGACACCCATGTCTGCCAAAGGCAGGTCTGTTTGTGAAGGTTCCTTTATACCATGAGGGTTTGGACTTTCTGAGATTCAACAGAGAGAGCACAATCTTTTAAACTCAGAGAATTGAATTAAATCCTCACCATACTACGTAGTAGCAGAAAAGCAATGTAGATAATATATGTGGGGTTGTATCCAGTGCATTAATTAAATGTCTAGCATGAATTCTTTTCTTTCTTTTATTTTTTTATTAAGTAGACAATGGTAGCCATTGAAGCTTGCTGAGCAAGTAAAAATGGTCATATCCAGTGGCTCCAAGGAGAGAAGTTTCCCTGAGAAGAAACTATATACTAATGTGGTAATTCAGGAGATGAAGAGGGTCTGGGCAGAGGCTGTAATTGTGACAAGAGCCAAAAACATAAATAAGCTAAATTTTAGAGAAACAAATATTAATAAAATGCACCTGTTGACTTGGTCCATAACAGGGAGTTAAGGAGCAGGGCCTGTCAGGGGTGAGAGTATTTTTTTCAGTGGCTACGGGACCATTGACCAAGAGAGAGAATAGAGATTTTAGTGGGAATTATAACAAATTAAACTTGGGCATATTCTGAGTTTGTGATATCAGCCTGACATTCCAAAGGAGCTGTCTGATAAAAGTTGGGGTTATTGTTGGAGCTACTGGACTGAACTAGAAAAGAACTATGGAATTTATCAGTATATGCAGTCATCTTTCTTTTAGAAAGCATATAGAGCAAAGCATCTTAATCTCGGCCATTTGACATATGGATTTCAGGGTTCCATGAATCCCTTGAAGTTGCACTTAGAATGTGGTGTATGTTGTTCTTTGAGGAGATGGTTCATAGCTCATTGGATCCTCAAAGGCATCAGTGGACCATACAAATTTGAGAACCACAGAAGTCAAGTGAGAAGACAGAAAGACGAGAAAGTGGACAGGCAGTATTTAACGGATAGACAGAGGATGATGAGTCTAGGAAGGGGAATCTCAGGGAGCAGTTAGAGAAGTAGCTGAAGTGGTATTTTGAACACTCGGGGAGGAAGGAATTTGGGGGGAAATATGCTACAGAGAAGTAAAATGGAACTAAAAGTTTTTTCATTAGATTTGGCAACTAAAACATCATTTGTGACCTCTGAATGAACAGTTTGACTATAAAGGTGTGGTCGAAAGTCTGATTATAACAGTTGACATGTGAAAGGGAGAGACAGAGAAGAGAGAAGGAGAAAGAAAATGAAGATTGGAATTAATGCCATGTAGACTAGAACTGTAATATCGCCAACTGTCTCATTTAATGTACTTTTCATTATTATTACTCATATGGTCATTTAAACTTATGCAAATAATTGTTATGTTAAATTATTTTCAGCCCATTCTTCCTTCATGCAGCATTGCCAGAGATAAGCATTTACTTACTATGTTGCACTAAACAATAAGGCTTTGTTCCTTAATTTAGCAGCCCTGTGTCCACTGATAACATAAATTAAGTTGAATAATTCAAATGACTTTTTTTTAATCACTGAAAATGGATATCTCAATATATGTTTACCTTATAGATAATGTCTAAACTATTCCTTAATCTCCCCATGGCTTAGCAATAGCCACTGAAATATGATTGCATCTTAATTGTCCATTTAGAGAATATATATTTCTCTAAATAATTATGGAGTATTTATGGACCTACAGAGAGTAATTTTACTTAGAAAATTTTTGTTGCTGTATTATTGTTTTTTTGTACAAATCCATTCAGCAGGGTAGACAAGGTTGCCTTAAAGAACTTCTTTTTTTCTGGTTATATCAAATTAGACCTTTTAAAATTGCTGGTATAATAATTTTCTCTTCCTTTATTCTTCCTATCCATTATTTATGTAGTATAATTGGGGTACATGATATCTTATAATTTACAGTCTAAATTGCATTAAAGCCATGGCTAAATCATGTATTTAAATTCTGATCCAATAATACTGAATACTAATTCCTTGAGTTTTCCATGGGGATGAGAGGTTAAATTTCATTGCATGGGCAATTCATAACAGCTATGCCTCGATCTGATCTCTGAGGAATTTCTCAATTCCTTATTGTGTTTCACACATCACTTATGGTAGAAATAAACGTGATTACAGACTACCAACTAAATATTAGGAGATACTGGCTTTTGAGAATACAATTTAATATACCAGCATGCAAGTTTTATATATATAAAACTTAACACACTACATATCTATTTACAATATTTAATATATGTATACACATATGTGTGTATGGGTATGTGCATACCTGTGGAGAAAGAGAGAACATTGCCTAAATGGTAAAGGGTCTTTGAGTTGTTTGAAAGAAAACCTTACATGTCTTTAAACCAAATACTTAAAAGAATTATTTTCAATAATTACTAACAGTTCAAATTGCCGATGCAGACAACATCACTCATTTAGTGGGAGCTTCTTTACTACACCACTCTACATTACATGAAGACATTCACACATTTATTAGTTAGCATCCAAGTTCTCCCCTAAAACAGAGACCAAAACAACAGTGATCAAGCAAAACTGAAGTTTCTTTCTTTCACATACAACAGCCCTTGTATGTGAAATCCTTACATTCTCAGAACACACACAGCAGAAGTATTTCCTGGGAGCTTACTGGAAATGCAGGATGCCAAGTCCCTGCCATTTATCTTCTGAATAAAAATATGAATTTTCACAAAATACCCAGGTGACTTTTATGTACGTTAAAACTTTGATAAACATTTATTTACATAATACTCCAAGTAGAAGTGGTGTCTCCATGGAGATAGGAGTCCAAACTCCTGTCTGGTTGCTCCTGTTCTCAACCCAGATTTTCCACTTTATGGCCGAAGATCTGCACTCACTGTTGGCAAAAAATAGGGAAAAGGGAAGGCGAGAACACTCTGCTTTCTATTATGACAAGGCCTGGGAACTTCAGAAAGTATAATTGTTGACACCCCATTGCATAGAACAGCATGGCGTGACCACATGTAGTTGCAAGGAAGGCTTTGACTACGTGCCTGTGTACCTGGTTATATCTGGGCATTTTGTTATTAAATAAGGAAAAAGAGGATGTAATATTTGGTAAACAAAAGAAAGGCTCTGTCACTCATTTCCTGTCTGATTTAATCCTTATGGTAGGTATTTTTATACCATTCACAGAAGAAAGAACCGTAAGTAGATGGTAAAACCTTTCAAGGAGTCCACTCCCATTTCTTTGTCGAAAAGGTCACACCCAGTCTGCCTGATTCAAAATTTATACCAGTCACTGCCATAATAATAACTTAATAACTACATGAGACCTAGGGAGAGTTCCACAATTCAAATGGATTGTATCAGACATAATTTCCAAATCTGTATTATGAATATAGTTGAATATATGCTTTGTTAGAATTATGAAACTGCCCCAACAACAACCAGAATTTAAATCTTAGACTAAGATGTTTGATAGCCAAATAATAGTGAAGCTGTATCAGTACCTGAACTGTTTTATTAACAGGTCTTCAATTACTATTAATTTTTTATTTGGAAAAAAATGTATTAAATAAAGACTAGGCAAATGGAAAATCATGTATGTACACATGAAAATACAAAGTTAAAAGGAGTGATGCAAGCTAATGGTGTAAAGAGCAAACTGAGATTTTTATCCACATATCTGAGCTGAAAATGGTGCTTAAAATAAGATACTCCCTTAAAACAACTTGCACCATTATTTTTTTCTTTAAAGTACTAAAAGACATGCAATAGTTGAAACTTACACTGAAGCCAGACATACTTGCCTTTTCTCCAGTCCCTGCCATTTACAACAAGTCTGACTTTGGGCATACTTACTGACTTCTCTAAGCTCCTCCATCTGCAAAATAGGGGTAATAAAAATATTACCATACATGTGAATTAAATGTAATAATCTGTAAAATATGCTTGGCCCAGATGCTCACACATAGTGCCTGTTCATTAGCTTGTATTGAAAAGCAAATGAGCAAGTAAACAAAGAAAACTAAATTCCTTGGCAATTAACCATAAAATTGCAGTTTACCATTACAAAACACTGATCATAACTTTATTTTTCTCAGGACAACTGAAAGTGCGGGCTGTGTCTATCAAAACTCATTTTTTCATAAAATGCTTGACTTGAAATTCTCAAAAGATGAGGCAAAATTGTCTACATCCATGCCCATTTTGAACACACTCATTGTGTATTCTCTCCTTGAATTTGATCTCTATATTGACGCTGGTTGCTTTAGCATATCTTATTCGGTAACCATCTTGATCTGTGGGACCTCACTTTGACGCTGGTAAAGTATAATTCTTCTATATCCAAAAATAAAGTGTGTTTTACTGTAGCCACAGAATATAGCGCAAACAAGAACACTGTTCTGACTTTATGAATTTGCCTGTCAAAAGGTAGCCTCATATTTAATAATTGCTTAAATAACATATTGATTAATACCATTAGTGCATAGTGGTTTTACATTTTATTTATATGTCTAAAAATCCAAAAGTCTTGTAATTTATACTGAATTGCTAAATTTTGTCTGCTATTATATTGCTAAGTACTGAATAGCTTCACTGTTAAAAGATCTACAGTAAGTAAAAAATTCAGACTAGATAACAGATGAAACAATAAATATCAGAGTTGTAACTAATGAAACTATTCATATTTCATTTGATGTAAATATTTTCATACAATGGGTTATTTATATGTGTTTATATTTATAATAGTCAATTATCAACTTTAATGACATTTTCATAAACAGTAGTTTTTGGAAAGTTAAATAATTAAGACAATATTTGAAGTTTTAGGAAAACCTGTGATAATACCTGTATTAAAAATGAAGTCATGATGTACTATAGTTAATAATGCAATTATAAAAATTTCCTTCATGAATTGTAACAACCTTGAATTCAATTGAAACATCTTTTCAGATAACTTGTAATTAAAATTTTATTTACATTTTTCCACAGTTTTATTTTTTCCTAATATAGATTAATTCTCATATGAATATATTATAGTTTCATCTAACTTATATTTAGTTTTCAGTATTAAGGTGCAAGAAACACTTCTCTGATTCTCGATTTATACCTTATTTCCTTTAATTTAGGTACATTGATGATAGCCTCATACAGGTCTGTTTTAGCTTTCAGAAACATGTAAATATATTGTGATTGCTTTTTGAATATTACTGCTCTTTTTATCACATTCATCGCATACAATTCCTTTGCTGTTCTCTTATACTTCTATTAATTAAAGTACATTTTACCTACAATAACATTCACAAATCCTAAATATGCATTTCTATGAGTTTTGACAAATGTGTATATCTGGGTAGCCACTACCCCTACCAATAGATACAACATATGCATCACAAGAGCAAGTTTCTTTGTGCTGTTTTCCAGTAAATCTCTCACTCCCACTAGAGGCAACCATTGTTCTAATTTCTCTCAACATAGATTTGTTTTGCCTATTCTTTAACACAATACTAATGAAATGCAAAAGAGTTGTCATATGTGTCTGGCTTCAACATGATTTATTTGAGATTCCTTCACATTGTTCCTTTTTATTGAAGAGAAGTATTCCAATATGTGAATATTCCACAATGCATTTATCCATTATCCCACTGGAGGAAATTTGGGTTGTTTCTGATTTAGAGTATAAGTAAAACTTGCATGCATCTTCTTTGATAATATTTTGCTGTTGTTGCTTATGCTGGTTTAGATATATTATGTACCCCCAGAAGTCATATTCTTTAATGCAATCTTGAGGGGTCAGACTGATTAGCCTGTTGATTAGGGTCAAAACATTTGATTAAATTATTTCCATGGAGATGTGGACCCCACCCATTCAGGGTGGGTCTTAATTAAATCACTGGAGTCCTATAAGAGAGCTCACAAACAGAAGGAGCCCAGAGCAGCTGAGAGAGACTTTTGGAGAGATGCTTGCTGACATTTAGAGATGCTTAGAGATGCAGACAGAAGGACATTTGGAGATGCTAAGCTAAGAGATGCTAGCCCAGAGTTTGCTCCAGAGAAACTAAGAAAGGCAAGCCCAGAAACATTTTGGAGAAAGTCATTTTGAAACCAGAACCCAGGAGCAAAGGATCAGCAGACGCTAGCCATGTGCCTTCCCAGCTAACAGAGGTTTTCCAGACATCATCAGCCTTTCTTCAGTGAAGGTATCCTCTTACTGATGCCTTAGTTTGGACACTTTTATGGCCTTAGAACTGTAAATTTGTAACCTAATAATTCCCCTTTATAAAAGCCAATCCATTACTGGTATTTTGTATAAAGGCAATATTAGCAAACCAGAACATTGCTGTTCTTGCTGCATATTTGGATAAATACTTAGGAATGAAATATGTTGTTCAAAGAGTACATGCAGGTTTAACTTTACGAAAAACTGCTGAAGAGCTTTCCAAAATGCTTGTAGCAATTTAAGCCCCACAAGCATGTATTAGAGTTCTTGTTGCTCCACATCCTCACCAACATTTGGCATTCTTATGTCTTAGTTTTAGCTATACTAGTGTGAATGAAGTGGGAGCTCAGAGTGGGTTTAATTTGCTTTTCTGAGATAACCAATTATGCAGCAGGAGAAAACACATAAACAAATGGGCATGATGGTGTGGATGACCAGGGGGCATTTTCTGACAATCTCTGGTTTAGAAACATGTTAATTTTCAAATATTAGGATTTTCTGGATAGTTTCCTGTTAACCCAGGTTAATTTAATCATGTTGTGGCTAGTCAATCCTTAAAAATTTATTGAAACTTTTATGGCTCAGCATATGGTAAACATTCCACATGTGTTTAAAAAGAACATGCATTTTTCAGGTTTGAGTGACATAGTCTTAGTCACGTTGCTAGATAATATTGTTGAAATCTACAAAATTACTGATTTTGTTTTCCACATGTTCATTCAATCTGAGGGAGGGGGCTAAATTCCACAAATATGATTGTGGATTTGCTTACTTCTCATTTATTTCTGACAATGTTGCCATATATATTTTGAATTTCTGTTAATAGATTCATATATATTTAGTGTTGTTATATCTTTTTGATTAGCCTTTTTATCATTATGGGATATTGTGGTCTATATCTGCTAACATTCTTTATTTTAAAGTCTGTATTTTTCTGATATTAATGCAGTCACATCAGATTTCTTAAAATTAGACTTTGTACTGTATATTGCTTTCAACTTTTTAATTTAGCCTAGATTTGTTTTTGTATTTAAAATGTGTCTCTTTTACACAGCACATAATTAGGGCTTTATTTTTATCCAGTCTGTCACACTCTGGTTTTAACTGGAGTGTTTCATCCATTTAAACTCAATATAACTAATGATATGGTTAGGTGTAAGTCTCCTGCTCTGCTATTTATTTCCTATTTGTCCTATCTGTTATTTGTTCTTTTGTTTCTCCTCTTCTTATAGTGCATAACTGCTTATAATAAATCCATTCAGTATTTTTGTTGGAAAAAGATTTAAGGGTTGATTTTTTTTAAATTCAGTGTTTTAACAATGTCATTCTGTTGTCTCTTGTTCTCTGTTATTTCATTTGAATCATTTCTTCCCAGCATATAATTTATGTGTCTCTCTGGCTGCTTTTAATAAGTTTTCTTTATTTTGGGTTGTCAACAGTTTAAGAACGATGTGCTTAGCGACACTCTTGTTTTTATCCTATTAGCATTTTCTGAGCCTCTTGGAAATACAAATTTCTATAAAAGTTAAACCTAGAAAAAAATTGTCCAATATTTCTTCCTCATTCCCTCTCTCCTTTGCTTCTGGAACTCCAATTGTACTTATGCTAGCACACTCAGAATTGTCCCAGAGGTTATGCAGACACTGATGAGATTGTTCAATCTTTGCTCTATATGCTTCATATTTTATGTTTTATGTTGACCTTTTTCAAGTTCACTAAGTCTCTCCTCTGAAGTTTAAAAACATCTACTTAGCCCATCCTTTGAATTTTCTTCTTTAGCAACTTTATTGTTTAGTTCTGGGATTTCTACTTGATTTCTCTTATAAGCATCCATATCTCTCCTGAAATTCCCTATATTTTCATGTGTTATATATAATTTATATGCAAATTCTTAATATATTTTTAATAGTTATTTAAAATTTGTGTCTGCTAATTCCAATCCAATATCTGGTCTTCTAATACTCATAGTATTATTTCTTCATTATTCTTTATTATTTCTTCATATTTTATTATTTCATGTATTACTTGTTATTCTCATAACTAAAAAAATTTAATTATATACTTTACTTTATGGATGATGATGTATTGTAGAAACTCTGGATTTTATTTTCTTCCTCTGAAGAGTGTTGAGATTTTTTTTTTTTTCCTAGTCATCAATTAAATTACTGGGCATATTCCTGATACTTTTTTAGAGCAGGACTATTTTCTCTTTTCCCTGAGTCCAATAGCAAAGCCCTTAGTCCTGAACATGGTCTTCATCCTGATCTCATGGACCTTCTTGGGGTTCAATTGGAAGCTTAAGATTTTAACCAAGACCCTCCAACTTAGCAGGACTTGCACATCAAACTATCCCTTTAGCATATTAGAGTTTGTTCAAATTTATGCTCAGCTTCTGCCCACTTCTAGGTTTGATTTTTTTTGTTATGCTTGTGCAGTGTAGCAATCAAAGACTTAATAGTAATCTGTATGTAAATTTTGAGGATTACTCCTCTGTGACTTCTACTTTTCTGGGATTTCATCCCTCAATTTTTAGCCACCCAAAACTTCAAATTCTAATTCATCCAGCACAGTAAACCTGCCACTTTCTGCTTAAGTTTTATACACTATCATCCCTGTGACTAGCGTTAAAAGAAAATCCAATTAAATGTGGATCTAACCTAGTGTTCTTATTTTCTATCAATATTAACCAAAGATTTTAAATATCTAAAAGAATATATGGGAGAACATTATTAAAAAAAGAACCATGTAGAAATTCTGGTGATGTTTAGTACAACAACTAAAATAACAAATTCATTAGAGGGGCTCAAGGACAGATTTAAGCTGATGGAGGAATAATCAATAAACTTGAAGGTTGCTAGAGTTTAACTAGTCTGAGGATGAAGAAAAATAAAAAATAATGAATCAAATATTAACAGAATCTCAGAGACTCTGGGATGCACTAACATAAGCATAATGGAAGTTTTAGAATAATAAAAGACAACTAAAGGGGCAGAAAAAGTATTTGAAGAAATAGTGGCCAAAGAATTCTCCAACTTGATGAAAATATTAATCTGCATATTCCAGAAGCTCAATGAACTTATTTAAGTAGAACAAACTCAGAGATTCACACATAGACACATCATAGTGAAGTTGATGGCAGTCAAGGAGAGAGAGAAGATCTTGAAAGCAGCATCAGGAAAATAACTTATCACATGCAAGGGATCCTCATAAAGATTAACAGGTCAATATGTGAAGAATGTTTAAGGAGGCTGAACTTAAACATTTGGAAATGGATAGAGGTGATGGTAGCATGCTATTGCAAGAAAAATTAACAGTATTGGATGGTGTGTGAATGTGGTGGAAAGGGGAAGTTTAAAGTCATGCATGTCACCAGAAGGAAAGTTGGAGGTTAAAACATGGGAATGTATAACACAGTGAATCTTGTGGTGAACAATGTCTGTGATTTACTGTACAAATATAAAAAAAAATTATTTCATGAAGTTCAACAAATATATGACACTATTTTTTAAAAAGTCCACTAAAACAACAACAAAAAGATTAACAGCTAACTTGTCATCCAAAACCATGGTGGGCAGAAGACAACGGGGTGACAGCTATCAAAATGTTGACAGAAAAAGACTGTCAAACATGAATTCTATATCCAGTTAAACTATCCTTCAAAAATGAAGGACAATTAAAATATTCCCAAGCAAATAAAAACTGAGGGAGTCTTTCACAGAAAAATAAAATAACACCAGATGGTGACTCAAATAGGAAGAGCAGAACACAAAGAAATAAAAAGCACTAGTAAAGGTAACTACATAGGTATTATGAAATATGCAAATTATACAAATATATTTTTGACTGCAACTCTTTTCTTCTCCTATTGGCTTGCATAATGTTTTAATTATAAACTGTATATATGGAATTGCAAGATATAAAGATGCAATTTGAATGGCAATAATAGTAGAAAGGAAAGGGAGGGAAGAGAGGTATAGTAGAGCAAAGTTTTCTTTTAATACTACAGAAATTGGTATTAACCTGAACTGTATTGTTGTAAGTAAAGATGCTAACTGTAATCCCCAGGGTAATCACAAAACAAAAAACACCTTCAAAAAACATAGTAAAAGAAACAAGAGAATTAAATGGTCAAGTAGAAGTATCTATTTGATGTAAAATAATATGGTAATGGAGAAATAGAGTAATTTCAAGGGACTCAAAATAGTCAAAACAATCTTGAAAAAGACTAACAAAATTGGAGGACTCAGACCTTCTGATTTCAAAATTTATTACAGAGCTACCGTAATTGAGGCAGTGTAATACTGGCATAAGGAGAGACATAGATCCATAAGATAGAATTGGAAGTCCAGAAATACACCCTCACACTTATAGTCAATTGATTTTGACAAAGATACCAAGGCAATACAATGGGGAAAACAAAAAATGGTGCTGAGAAAACTGGATAACCATAGGCAAAAATTGTATTTCTATCCCTATCTCATACCATACATAAAAACTAACTCAAAATAGTTTACAGATAGACCTAAATGTAAGCATTAAAACTAAAAATCACCAGAGTAAATCTTCATGACCTGGTTTTAGGTCATGACACAAAACACAAAAGCAAAAAAAAAGATAAATTGAACTACATCAAATTTTAAAAATAAAAAAAAATTGTGCAGCAAAGTCACTATCAAGAAAGTAAAACATACCTCAAAGACTAATAGAAATATTTTCCAATCATTTATCTGGCAAAGTATTTGTATCTGGGATACATAAAGAGCTCTTACAACTCAACAATAGAAATACAAATAACCAAAGTAAAAAACAAAGGTTTTGAATGCACATTTATCACAAGAAGGTACACAAATTATAAAGAAGCACATGAAATGATTTTCCACATCATTAGTCATTAGTAAAATGCAAATCTAAACCACAGTGAGATATGACTTCACATCTACTAAGATGGCTAAAATAGAAAAGACAGATAACATTCCAATTTGCAAAAGCTACCATTATGCAAAATATCAGAAACAAATTGGCTTTTGTTCCAATTTGCTAATGCTGCCAGGTTGTAAAATACCAGAAATGGTTGGCCAATGGTGTCCGGAAAACTTCTGTTAGCTGGGAAGGCATGTGGCTGGCATCTGCTTGCTCCCAGGTTGCATTTCAAAATGGCATTCTCCAAAATGTTGCTCTTGCGGCGTTTGTCTTCTCTTAGTTTCTCTGGAGCAAAAGTCTGCTTTCAATGGCCATCTTCAAACTGTCTCTCATCTGCAGCTCCTCTCTCAGCTCCTGTGCATTCTTCAAAGTGTCCCTCTTGGCTGTAGCAAGCTCGCTCCTTCTGTCTGAGCTTATATAGTGCTCTAGTAAATTAATCAAGGCCCATGCCGAATGGGTGGGGCCACACCACCATGGAAATTCTCCAGAGTTATCACTCATATTTGGGTGGGTCACATCACCATGGAAACACTCAATCAAAGAATTACAATCTAATAAACACTAACACATCTGCCCCCACAAGATTGCATCAAAGAATATGGCTTTTTCTGGGGGACACAATACATTCAAACTGGCACAGCTTTTATAAAGGGGATTTATTAGTTTACAAATATATAGTTCTAAGGCCATAAAAGTGTCCAAACTAAGACATCAACCCAAGATACCTTCACTGGATCTGAACACCTCTGTCAACTGGGAAGGCATGTGACTGGTGTCTGCTGGTCCGTTGCTCCTGGGTTCTGGTTTCACAATGGCTTTCTCCAAAATGTCTCTGGGCTTCTGTCTCTTTTAGCTTCTTCAGCTCCTGTGCATCTAAGCATCTGGCGATCTTTACTTAGCTTCTCTGGGGCAAACTTTGGGCTTCATCTCTTAGCTTAGCATCTTCAAACATCTTTCTGTCTGCATCTCCAGGCGTCTGTGTCTATGTTGGCTCTTAGCTTCTCCTGGTGGCAAGCTCTGGTTTCCATATCTTAGCTACTCTCCAAATGTCTCTCTCAGCTTCTCTGAGCTCCTCTCCCTGAGCTCTCTTAAAGGACTCCAGTGATCTAATAATGACCCACCTGGAATGGACAGGGTCACACCTCCAAGGAAATGATCTAATCAAAAGGTCTCACCTACAGTTGTGTGGGTCACATCTACATGGAACCAACCTAATCAAAGGGTTCCAACCTAATCAAAAGACTAATAAGTC
The DNA here is from genome assembly GCF_015220235.1 of Choloepus didactylus. Taxonomy (NCBI): domain Eukaryota; kingdom Metazoa; phylum Chordata; class Mammalia; order Pilosa; family Megalonychidae; genus Choloepus; species Choloepus didactylus. Next base: position 32,243,764 of record NC_051320.1, on the reverse strand, counting down.
TGCCCCCACAAGATTGCATTAAAGAACATGGGTTTTGTAGGGGACGTAATAGATTCAGGCCAGCATAAGTAGTAACAAGTGGTGACAAACATGTGAAGAATTTGGACCCTCATACATTACTAGTGTGAGTATAAAATAATTCTGGTGTTTTGTAAAACAGTTTATCATTTCCTTAAATTGCCATACATAGAGTTGACATATGACCCAGCAATCCCACTTCTAGGTGTATATACAAGTTTTCTCCATGCAAAAACTTGCACAGGAAGGTTCATAGCAGCATTATTAGTAACAGTCAAAAGGTGGAAACAACCCAAATGTCTATCAACTGATGAATGGATAAACAACGTGTGGTATATTGATACAATGGAGTATTTTTTTGACCACGAAAATAATAAAGTATGGATACATGCTACAATATGGATGAACCTGAAAGCATTGTGTTAAGTTAAAGAAGGTAGTCACATAAAAACAGACATTATGCTATTCAATTTATGTGAAATATCCAGAATAGGGAAATTCATAGAGAGAAAATAGATTAGTGGTTGCCTGGGGCTCAGGGAAGGGGGAAGGGGAGGAGGTGGGGAACAGCAGAAACGGGGGGTGACTGCTAATGTGTATAGTTTCCTTTTGGGGTGATGAAAATCTTCTAAAATTAGATGGTGGTGATGGTTGCACCACTCTGCGGCTATACTGAAATAAACTGAAATTACACCTTAAATGAGTGAATTTTATGGTATGGTATGTGAAGCATATCTTAATATTAAGTTATGAAGAAAAATTTAAAAGACAAGCCACACCTATTACTCCTTAGACTTTAATATGTTTGATGATAATAAAATTGCAGTGTTTGCTTGCTTGTTTTTAATGTTGGCAAGATGTTTTATTGCCTAAATACTAATGCTAAGTGAAGAACAAATTTTACCCAAGTTCCTTCCAAACTTGCAACTGCTTTTGTGTTTTATACTTCTTATTGTTCCTGACCATACATAAAGTTTAGTATAATTGTAATTATGACTTAGACCATCTCTTGAATTCTATCATCACTTTTTTTTTTTTTTAAAGATAATGACCTTTGGAACTAATTCAAAAATACCTTCCAAGTATAAATCACTAGTAATCACTAGTAATATTTGTATGTGAGTAAATCCAATAATGATTCACCACAAGTAAAATTTCATCAAAAGTAGGTGGATAAAGTTATGCAATATGAAATATTTAAATGATTTAAAAAAGATGTGTTAATTATTTCAAAAAATAGTAAGGATTACATAACTAGGAAGAAAAATAAAAGAACCACTTCTAGCTCTTCCTTACTGCCTTTCTTTAGAATGAGATGAGCCAGATAAGTTGGATTTGGATACCCTGCCATATCATATTCTTCTTATTCTTGAAATCACAGAGTTATTCACAATCAGCAAGACTGCTTTGTTCTGAGAATATTTCAATGCTAATATATTTCAATATTAAATCATAAACATAAATGTGTTTTGATTGTAAAATAAGTGGTGTAATCCTGGATATCATTTTCACAGTTTCTCCTTTAGAATTGCATTAAAAAACAAGCAAACAAAAAACCTCTCTAAAATTTAGACAAAAGTAATATTTTAAAGAATTATATAAGATTTCCAGTTAGTAATAATTTTTTGCTACAAAACTTGGATATAATAGGAACAAAGTAAATATACATAAAATTTTTATCTAACCTGCACTACAAAAGCTTTTTAAAATGGAGAAGTAGAAGGTTGTAGATGGGTGAAGAATTGAATTTTACCATGAAAGTAAACTCTAAAAATAAAATTGTTGGCTATAGATGAAAGGCCACATTTTATTCATATAATTTAAAAATTAAAAATAAAATAAAAACATTTTTATTTGGAAGTGAGATCGGTGGTTATAAATGATTGAATTTAAGGCATATTTTCTATACTAGATTAAAACAATGGAACAATATCTGAGGTCACTAACAGCTTTCTTTTTTACAAGTAGAATAATAATTTTTGGGATACATTCTAGATATTCACTGAGTGTTGATGAATTTTCAGTACTTCAGTGTAGAATAGAAACCAGCTCTTTGTGAGAAGTAAACATTCATTAATGAATGCCAAAACAATCTTCCTAAATCCAAATGCAAAGTTGGTAAAAGCCAATCTTCTAGAAAAACCCATAATAAATTATTTTCTGTTTAACATCCCAAATTATTAAAATGCTACCAAAGCCTCCTATCACATTCACTGATGAGCATCTTTCTTCAGCATGCATAGCCCTAGAAATAATAAGGTTTACTTTTGCAGATAAGCATACTTCTTCATAAACTAGCCTGGAGGTGATTTCCAATTTTGGATTTAGAGACTATATTTTATAATTCAACTTTACATTTTTCTTCAATAATTTAAACTTTTCATTGTCAATGTTTTGGGGTGTGTGTGTGTGTGTGTGTGTGTGTGTGTGTGTGTCTACACAGTGCCACATTTATTATTTTACATGTAAATCATATTGTCCCAATTGTTTTAATCTTCCAGCAGAATCTGAGCCCCTGAGAGCAGTTTTATAGACCACTAAGGAGCTTCCTTGAACCTCACCTCAAGCGATACAGATGGAGAGGAATGGCAGGTCAATTTAAGCCACATAAGTAAAACTCTACATAGTGTTCCTGAGAGCAATATTGACCTATGTAGAATTTAACAATCCTACCATTAAATTCTACTGCTTCTCACTTACTTTGTCTAAATATAACAATGTAGGGGTAAATTATTAAACATAGCAAAAACTAAGAAAATTTCAATGATCCATACATATGGTTAGCCAACTCTCAGCCTGTAATCAAGCAACCTCTACCCAACCCTCACTTTTGTTTATGTTTTGTATTCTTATAGTGGGTAGAGAATATAGGATATATTTGAGATAGGCACAGACCAATGGTTTCACCAGCTTCTATTTCCAAACTGAGAGTTTTGTCATCCCTTTTCTAATTTTACAAGAATTTCTGGAAACTGATTTCAAATGGCATGATCAATTCTAATTTGGGAGAGGTAAAGGCTCTGGTTTCTTCTGAAACTTTTATGTTTATCCTCATAAATTTATCACTCAGATCCAGAAGAGAGAAGATACTCAGGGTCCCCTTATCTTTGCTTCCCCTCAATTCGTATCATTCCTTCCAGTGTAGTTTCTTTCCTTGCCTGTTCCATCCAGGTCAAGGCACAATGTGAGCTCAGCCAAACACATTTGGAGAGACTCTCCTGTACCTGCATCCACCTTTCCATCTGTTTGAAATAAGGTTTATGGGAAGCCAGCATGCAGTCAGCCAAGGCAAAATACAGGAATCTCTCATAATAATTTAATTTTTTTCTCATTATCTTTTGTAGACTAATTCATTTTTCTCTAACTAGAAAGTCATCTTCCCCTATCTAATATGCTGTTCAATGTTTCTGTGGGTCTGCTCAGCCATTTGAATAGAGAGCATTTGAAAAAAAGTTAAAGAAATTAAAAACCCATTATAACTATTTGAAAAATATTTCATGCTTTTACTATTTCAAGAACCTTTAAAGATTGTGTTGAAAGCAATTTTTATCACAATTTTAAAATACTTAAAATAATTTGAAAATCTTGAGTTTTAAGCTGCAAAGCACAACTTCAAATACAAATATCATTTTGGGAATTTGGAAAATTTTTTGAAAAGGGTGTGTATTAGTCTCTGGCATGGTGTCGGTCAGCAAGAGATGGGTACCAAACCAGTTGTGGATGTCAATTTCCCTAAAATATATGCTTGGATTATCTTATCCAGAATTTTGTAGTAAGAAACATTAGAAAATAAGTTGTCTTAATTTCAGTATAAATGGAAGTGTTACATTTTATAATTTGATGATTGACTTTAGAATGTATGCTTAGAGTGGTATATAATAATATTTATGTGTTTAGGTTCTCTAAAAGTTTTAACCTAACCCTGTAAGGTAGGAAGAGGGGCTGGTGGTAAATGAGCCCTTTGAAAGTTCTTTCAGTTATTTAAACAGTATTCACTAAGCAACTTTTTATGCAGAGTCCTAGTGACATGGCAATGAGTAAAGCAGCTGCCTCTTATGAAATGCACCGCCGGCAAGTGCCCAAAAGTGTTCAAAATCCTAGAACTGTTATCATTTTTATTGTCTTTCTTTACCTGTGTCCAGCTCCATTAAATTGGAGGTTTTTTGAACACACATGTTGGTATGTCAGTTAAGAAGAGATCTGTATGGCCTAGTAAAAATGTCCACAGTGTCATTCATCATTCCTGAGTATGCATAGTTCAGACTATTCCTCACTAGATCATTGTTGTAAGCTGTGGACTCAAAATGCAAATCAAAAACTCAAATCTTAGCCATATAGATTCAATAATCAGTGCCTTTCCCACTCACTGTGAGATATTTTAGCAGGCCTCTATATTGCTATTTGTTCTTACTTGGATCAGAACATTAAAAAAAAAAGTCTTGTGATTTTATCTAATAAATGAATTAAAAATAATTTATTTAGTCTTTAACCACAAATAAGACAAATAGCCTTAATAAGCATCAATAAAATAATATTATTGAATATTTGAATTATTTCACTGTTACTCTGAGGACAGTATTTGTAAGACTGATTCTTCTAAGAAGACTCAAAGGTAGATTTTACCTAATGATCAATATTATTCCAAAAATATATTATTAAAGGAAATGAAATATGAGAAAGTTTCCACTACTATTTCTATCCTATGACAAAAAATTTCAGGAGCTATTTAATAAATTTATCCTTATAAGCAAGGTGTTCATTATGGTTACCAATCATATTTAAAAGAAATGATTTTTCAGTTCTTTCTGTTCTAGTCTCCAGTATAAGCTATGGAAGTTATAAAAAAACCAGTTGTTTCTTTCTTAAAACAATACAAGATATATGCTTTGAGAATTCTATGATGTTGCCTAAAGTGTTATCAGAAGGATATATATAAATCTATTTTTATGAAAAAGAATACTTTTCATATGTTACATTCTTCAATTGAATGTAAAAACAAATTGTGTAGGATGAAAAACTAAAATCAAATTTAGTATGCAAATTACGGATCTACAAGCACAGGCTCTTCTAGAAACTGTGGAAGGTTAAACGACATGAACTTTCTTTGAGAATTTATAATCTAACAGTTACAGGATAAATATAATTAGTATTTATTTTCATGAAACCAGTTGACATAATGATAAAGTTATATAATTACCAGATGCCACATCAAAGAAACAAAAAGAAAACCTTGAAAACATAATTTAAAAGGCAAATCAATTAAGTCATTTTATAGCATAAGTCATTCATATTCAAAGGCATAAAAAGGATTAAGAGTAATGTGGGAATCCAAAGACAGAAGCCAGGTAATGTGTGGTTGTATCATCAGACGCTCAGAGTCTGGCACAGAATAAGTAAACAGAAAAACCATGCATACAGAAATGATGAAATAAATAGACAATTGGAGGAAACAGTTGGGTGCTTCAGTCAGTAAGGTGTTTGATTTTCAGAAGAATTAAATTTTATTTTTAAGTTTCACTCAACTTGAAGTGATACAATTTGGTGAAGAAGTGCATGTGTTTCAGAAAAGGAAATTGTTCACTTAAAAGAAAAACAGGAAGTCTCTAACTTTCACTTTAAGAAAATGGGATCATACTGTATAAGAACAATGATGCAAACACCAGGACTTTCCTTACTTTATGAACAGTTTCTTATAAATATAACAGAACACATTTCATGGTTACAGAGGGAACTTTGCTGAAAACTCACTATAGGAATTTTATAAACAGTTGCAGCCTTCTGTATGAGCAAACTATTTCCAAAAGATGGTTGATTGAAAAAATGAAATAAATCTTTTCTACTATAGGCAGTCCAGATTGAAGTGGAAAAAGAAAAAAAAATGATATAAAGACTGGAAATCAAGATACTGCAATATTTTGGGACAAGTGTGGTGAGCAGCTAAAAAACAGATAAGCTGTGTAAAGGAGATTTGGAGAAGAATTAATAACAATGTCTACAAAACTGGATTATGTGAGCTAAGAAAAAGAGTTTCACAGAATTGATTTTAATTTCATGAGCCTATGGGATTAAGAGAAGAAAAATTCTACTGATAAATTGTAATAACCTGGGCACACTATTCTGGTTTAAGGATACCAAAATTAAGCAAAATAGTTTCTGACAGGTCTCATTTGAAAGCTGTGGAATGATTCAAAAAATTACTGTGTGGTTTCAGCACTTATTGGTATAACCATGTGGCTAATGAATTCATTGATTTTTAATTGAGAAAATGCCTTTCAAGTTTTCACTGGCTTGTTCTAATATTTCAAGGAGGGGCAATAGCCTCCCTTCTACTTGTATCCAAAGCTAGAAAAACATCTGGGTCATCCCCTACTTGCACCTTATTCTAAACATCAGATTAGTTAACAGGTCCTGTGAATTCTTTCCAAACTGTCTTGTAAACCTGGACATCCTTGCCGCTCCTGCACTTCTGTTCAGACTTTGTCATTTTTCCATCTGCATTTGCTCAGCAATTTCTTCAGAATTCCTAACTCTGAAATGCATCTCAAATTTGACCAGTTCCCTACATCTGCTTGCATACCAACCATAATCTCTGTCCTAAAAACATCAACAGCTTCCTGAATCGTCCCCCAGCTTCCAGAACCTTCCTCTGTAACACTAATCTGGTTTACTCACCCCGCCCCTTGTAAGTCTTTTGATGGCTTCCTCTTGATTTTCAGATAAAATTCCTCAATATGAGCAAAAACAACAGCCTGAACTGTCTTGCTCAACCTACATTTATAAACTCAATTAGAACTTCTCTCCCTCCTCCCTCACTACTCACTATACCCCAGGCACTTGGGTGTTCTTTTTTCTGTCAATAACCCAATCTCTTTCTGGTCCCAGGGTCTCTGCCTTTGCTGATATCACTGACTTGAATGCTGTTCTTTTGACTTTCGAAAGAGCTGGCTCCTTCTTATCCTTCAGGTCCTAGTTCAAACGCCACCTCTTCAGAGAAGCCTATCCTAGCTACCCGGTTCAAGGTGGTGGCAAACTCTCCCCTCTGCCCAGCTAATACACCCAGTCACATCTCCCTCTTTATTATACTGTAGTTCATATACATTTTTAAACATTTAACTGTTATTATTTTCAAAATAGTAAATATAATATAATTTCACATTTTATGACAGAGTGAAAAGCAGCAGTCCCAGGCTCTGCTTGTACCCCCCCGCCCCCAATTCCTGAGAGTCACCCACTTTCGGCTCTTCCCTGTTTCTTTTGGTGTTTGGATTCATGTTTCTAATAACCTGCTACTATTATTATTTCTTGAAATTTTCTGCTTTGGAGGGTATCATTTGACTTAATATGGAAAAGAGTTAGCTCTCTTACATTTACCAAACCCTTCCAACACCTATACTCACAATTTATGTTTAAATCAATCATCATGTTTATATTATAATCATGTATGTATTATTCACAGATGAGTCAAATAGTATACAATGATTGCATTTCATTTTTTATACTTTTTTAGCATACAGCTGATGACTTTATCTTTTCATTTGCTTAATAGTCTAAGAATCTATGACCAATTCAGCCACAAACTATTCACCAGAAATGTACTTTTCTTCATAATGTGTGCAGATAGGCATAATACCTGTTTTGCTTTATCAGGGAGACAACTCTCTTGTGTCCTCCTTCCCTCCAGCTCCCGTATGAATGAATGGCCCTTTAGGTCTACAAGATGATGGTTGCTTTTCACATTTTCTTCAGCATCATCCTCTTGCCTTGCCACTGTTTGAGTCTCTGGTTCCTAAACCTCCTGTGTTCCTCTGCTTTTATTTATCCCCTTGCCTTGGTGCAGGCGTATGTTCCAGCAGTTTTCTAAAAAATAAGAACAAGTTGGGGGGGTGGGAAGGGCTGTTACATTGCCCTTCTAAAAAATTTCTTTATTCAAAATTGCATGACAGTTTATCTGGAAGCTGAATTCCAAATTGGAGATGATTTTCCCTTAGACATTAAAAAGCATTGCTCCATTTTCTTCTACCTTATAGAAATGCTATTAAAAATTTCAATGCTATTAGATCCTTGGTTTATTTTTTGTGTGTTTGGTTGTTTGATTATTTGTTTTCTTTCTCTCTAGATGCTTTCAGGTTCTTGATTTCTCCTCGTGGTTTTGAAATTTTTTAAAAATGTGCCTTGAGGTGAATTATTTTTCTCCCATTGTCCTGGACACTCTGTGGGTCCCCTCAATCTATAAATTCAGGGCCACCCAAACTGGAAAGTTTTCCTTAAATTACTTTTCCTCCTCTCTAATTTCTGTTTTCTCTTGGTGGATTTCCTTAAATGATTGTTAAATTTTCTATTTTAAATAGAATAGAAATAATCAATTCTATTATGTTTCCAATTTCTTTGCCTTTTTTGTCCTGCTTTCTGGAGAATAGGTAAACTTTAACTTCCAAATCTTTGATTGCCTTTGAGATAGTATTCCAAAACAGTTTTAATATCAAAGAGCTCTTTCCTCAGTATTCCCTTATTTCATATCTTCTGGTTGGGGTTTTATAGAAACAATATTTTCTCCTGTATCTCTGAGGACAGGGCTTTTACTTTGTTTCTTTTGTTTTCCTCCCTACCTTGTCTCTATTTCCTCTAGCTCTTCTGTCTCTTTCTTAATTTCAATTTCTGCCTTTCATTTTATAAGCTTTGCTCAAATATCTGGTGATCCTTAATTAGTTATTTGTGTTTAAAAGAAAGCAACTAAACAATTGATATAAAGTTCCGTGTTTTTGTGTGAGCCTTTCTCTTTGGTGGTCTTGTCTCTAGCGTAAACTGCAGAAGTATTTGTGGATTCCCTCCTTGTCTTAGATCTCATCAATTCCCTAAAGAAGAATGACCTATTCTTCCTGCCTGGCCATCACCATTCTTAGAGCTGTATGATAGACTAGGACTGCAGGGGATGTGGCAAGGGGTCTCACCATTCAGAATTAGACTTGCATTTATCCTCATGGTTTTCAGGGTTCAAGCATTAGCTGTACCTGTTGTTCCTGAGTATAGAGTCCAATTAATTCATAGTTTCTAGACAACTGCTCCTTCAACCTTCATCTCCTGCCATGGTGGGAAAAAGTGATCATCGGACTGAACGGGAAGCAAGAGCAGATCTGACTTGTCTAATTTGTTTCTTATTCACATATTCAACAAAGCCTTTTAATTCAACCCCTCTGCCTTCAGAAATACCCAGCACCTCCAATTCCTAAACCTTTCTGGGGTTGTGCCTGGTGATTCAGCTTGGTCCCTGGTGCACATCTACTTCTTACATTTAATAATACACCAGAAATATTTTCTTGTGGCATTAAATAGTCTGTGGTCTCATCAGCATTTTGAATTCACACTATTCCTAGATGCCTCTCCTCCCACAAAGATTATTTGCTTCTTTATTTAAGATTGTGTCTTCCCACTACAATGCAAATTCTAGCAGAGCAGAGGCTTTGTGTTATTCACTATTGTTTTTGTGAATGAGTAGAGTAGTACTTGGCACCTAGCAGGCACTCCATAAATAGGCCTCTAACTGAGTTTCCTGCTACCAGATTTTTCCTGGATGAAAGGCCACCTGCTTAACACTGCTCTGGTTCTCCATCGACTACTGTTAAGTGGTTAAGTTTATGCTCCATAACCTGGCCTGCAAAGTTGTGACTCAATCAATATATCCTCCTCTTCCCACTCACTGTGATCTCCTCACAAATGATGCACTGCAATTCAGGTTGTTCTTTCAGCAAAATTCTTTACTCTTTGCTAATGCTCTTGGCCCTCTTCTATGTGTGATAAGACACTCTTGTTATCGAATAAGTAGATCAAATGTAACCATATTCTTCAAGAGTTTTCTAACTCTTCAGCTAGAGTTAATCCTTCCTCCACTATTCATACTATTTAGAACTTTGCTACTCAAAGTGAAATAGTAGCATTGGCATCACCTAGAAATTTGTTAGAAACATTTGGGGTCCAAAGGCAGAACTACTGTCTCAGAATTTGCATTTTAGCAAGATACTCAAGTGATTTATATGCCTGTTAGATGTTGACAAGCATGTTTTGGAGAACATTTTTAGATTATATGACTCTTTTCCCCACTACTCTCTTGTAAACTAAACTTGGATGTCCTTAAGGTAAAGTTCTTATTGATCCAAATGCCTCTGATGATTGGCTTAGTTTCCTGACACATGGTAGTTTTTCAGTAAATCATTCTGGAAAGAAGGAAGGAATGGAAAAAGGAAGTGAAGAAGTGAAGGAGGGAGGAAGGAACAGACGCCATCTTAAGCTCAAGCCCAGGAGGCTGTCTTGAGCCTCAACTTTGTCCAAAGGCTATGGATATAGATGAAGATATGACTCAGGGGATTACAACTACCTAAAGTGCCCTCTCAAGATCTACTGATGTTCTATTTCAGCTTAGCTCACTATATTGCTAGAAATTTGCATAACATTCTAAGGCCAATTTCCCATCTAAATTTAGTGGCTTTGAGAGGCAGTGAACAATTTCCTTGTTTTGATTATTTTTCCATGGGACTGCTCCAATTCCAGGACTTTGGCACAAACTGCTGTCACTGTTAAATGATTCACTGAAAACCTGTGCCAAACAAAATGTTTCGCATATTGGTAAATTTTAAATGTGATCTGTAGAAAGATTTTTTTGTCAAATAAGCAATATTTCATATCATTTCACATTTTATTTGAAAATAGTCTTCCTCCATGGGGTTGTTTAACTGATAATATTTGTGTCCAGATTTTAGCAGCTTGAAAATCAAAATTGAAACAGCCAACCAAAAAATAAATGGAGGCATGAAACCATCTTCTGTGGCCTGCTGTTAAGTCCAGGAATATCTTATTCTGTCAGTGTGATTTCATAGCAGGATGAAAAATGTCAAAAGTGAGGATGACAAATCAGTCTAGCGAGGAAAAATGACTCTTGGACAAGAGATGTCATTTGTCATGATTGCCATTTGACTGCACTTTCCCCTCTCTTTCATATGAATGCAATTCTGCCATTAGTTTTAAATGATCTTAACTGCACAATGGTTTGATCATGAAAATTATATTTCATTTCAGTGAGTTTTGTAAAGTATTAAGAATTTCAAAATGTGAATTTATTATATTTGTATATGTCAATGAGTTTTTTTAAACCATTAATGCTTAATTTATCAAATATTACTATTTTTTTAATGCAAGTGACCATTTTTTCTAGGTATGGTTAACACCATGGCTTTTTATATTTTATTTTCAAAACTGACACAGCTGAACACAGCTCTCTGAGCCACTGCATAATACGGGTGGTAATTAAGCCACAGCTTCAAGGTTGCATGGGCACAAGACAATTCAGCCTAATGAAGTATCGATCGGCTGCAGTCGAGGTAAAACAAGTTGACATTCATTTAGACGTAGCAATGTGAATGTACCACAATGGAAAGAAATAAAGGGAACAAACAATGAGGCTGAATTTTAATCTTGCGAACACAATTAAAAATCTTATTTATAGTGTGCTGCTATCACTTAAACTAAAGCTAATTGCATACTTACTGCTCCAACATGAGACACCTAAATCAGCAGAAATTATAAATCCTTAGCATAATGGCAAAAAAAGAAAAAGAAAAAAAAATGCAGGAAGTTCAGTGCTTCAGTTAGAGACAAAACTATTACCTTAGAAAACTGTACTGATGGAAAGTGTTTGAAATCAAATTTCCCACATAGTTGTATTGTACAATTAGGCTTATCTTAGAGCACTAAGAACAACTCACAAGAGGAGAAGTCAACCTAGATTAAGCAAACTGCTGAAAGTAGGTTAGTCTCACATACCAAGACAGTAACACAAATATTCAATTAAATATAATTTACCCTACATTTATTGAAATGGTCTTATTTTCCCAGAAACAAATTTAGTGGGCACCATATTAACAGCCACATTGATGAAGGCCAGGATATCTCAACATTAATTTAAGTTTCCCTTTCAAATAATTATTAAACTTGATGTTAACTATTAAGCAGAACTACCACACTCTATATTTTTAAGCAGTCAGGATCAAAAGTTGTGAAAATTTATTTTATTCACTATTTTTGACTAAACATACATTTTTATGATATGGGTCTAAACACTATTTTAAGGGTCTAGTGACATTATATTTATAAAATAAAATTTCAAGGTGTTTTATAGCAATTTAATTATGATTTATAGTTTAATAATATGCAAGCTTTGAAAATCTGCTTAAAAGTTGGAAATGATTTGTGTTAAACACTGATTTTAATGATGAACATTAATCTATTGGTATATAAATAGAGGCATTTTAAATTCTTTTTTATTTGATAATCAACTGTGGAACTATCATAAATATATTAAGTGTTTTAACATTTTCTTTAAAATTTTTATGTTTATTTTAATTTTTAAAAAATCAGAAGGTGAAATATGTTGTTCTAGATTATCAATGACATTAATCATAAAACCATTTTCTAATTTAGCATCTGAAAAATTCATTTTTGGCAAATGGAATCTTTGACTTAACAGAGATGGAGATTACTTCAGTGAAGTGGCAGCTTTGTATTTTTTAAGAAGATATTAAGGCATGTTTATCACAAATTCTACTTAGAGAAGTCATTCAAAGTCCTCACATACAAATTAAAACTGAAAATGTATATATGCTAATCAATGGACTCAAAGTTAGTAGCATTATATGGCTTTCGTAAGTCATATTTTCTCATGAATAATATTCCCAAATAAAAGAGAGAGTGTTAATGTGTTTAATTGCATTACAGACCTCTGGCAGATGGACATTTCCTTAAATGTTAGCATGTTAGGATTCACAGAAGTTGCCCTTCTTGTTATAGAAAAAAGAACTTTATTTTTGCTGAGTATTTCTTTTTAGTTTGATAAATTGTTTACAGTTCCAATTTGCATATTTCAATTCACCACACCTGATGTGAATTTTGTTATTCTCTTCAATTGTCTCTAAGTCAACAAACATTTATTTATAAAATATTTACTTATATATATATACACACACACACACACACATTAATATGGTTTGTGTTAAGCATATTTGACCATTATGTAAAAGCAATTAATGCTGATATTTATGACTATTGAACCAGCTACTTTTGGAAAAGAAAATGCTTATTTTCACAATTAAACCATTTTCTCTTAACTTCCATCACACAATCATGGGATATTGATAACAGGGTAAGCAACAAACAAGTTTCAATGACTTACAGTGCATTTCTATTTCTATAAAACTACACAAATAGCAGATGGTGCTCAAGAACATGTTTCTAAATTTATTTTTAATTTTAAATGTCTTTATTTCTTCCACTGCCAAGTACAGTGTTTTTCACTTATTAAGTACTTGGTATAAGTTGGTTGATTTGAATTTTCTATGCATATATGCATAATTCTTGAGGTTGCCCTTTCTAAATACTTAAGACAAATTAGGAAAGAGCTCTCCTAACCTCATATTGAGAACATTGGTGATGCTGGTGTCTAGGAGAAATGCTAAGAATGAATCCTTAGAAATATATAAGGCTCATGCTGTATTTATGAAACAATACTGTTTAGGGTCATGGGAGTCCTATAAAACTATTTTTATATTTAAAATGTAGTCCACATAAATAAATTAATAAATTATACTGGGTAATGAACTAATATATTTAGTCACATATGCCTTTTTAAATGGTCAAGGAAACAATATGCAGAACTTTTCTGGTGTAATGATGCTGTTTATGAATATGGCTTATCAGAATTGGTGTTTAATAACTTTATTTAGCATAAACAATTATTTTGCATGAATATTCATGGACTTGTATAAACAATCCTTTTTTGAAATTAAGATTCATTATTTCGAGTTTGGGCAAGGTCAACTCTCTTTTTCTATGAGTGAACAGTGAGTGAACAGTAAGTCACATCCACCATTCTATTTAACCTGCATTGCTAAGAAAGTCCAACAGTCAAAGGACAATGGGACATCAATGAAGACGGGAGGGTCTTACATAAAAAGAGGATAGAATGGAGAGAAATATTATAATTTATAGAATTTTATGTATTAATACCTCATTATTCTAACTTCTCCAAAATACAAGCTAAAGATGTAAAGGTGTTAAGACAGTAAGAAATCCTATGTACATTTTTACAACATCATAATCATTTAAGCAATCTTATCAATATATATGTATTTTTAACATTGCCTCTCATACAACAATTTCTTAGGACTGTGAAGACGATCTGATTTTTATTGTTATGAAAATTACACGTGGCACAAAAACTTCAAACAGTACAAAAGGACCTTAATGATAAAACCACTTTCAATCCTGGCCCCTGTCCCAATCTGCAGCACTAACCATTTTTAACAGTTTCTTTTGTATTCTTCCAGATATTTTTTATGCATATAGACATATAAAGACTCTTTGATATTTTTCCACAGAAATAATAATATATGATTGCCCTGTTTTGTATCATCCTTTTGTTTCACTTAAGAATACCACATTTCATCAAGTTGAAGAAGCCGTCTATTGAAAGATGCACTATTATTTTACATTCCAAGGAGAAAGAAAACACTGCTACCAATTAAGCTATAACACAGTATACACAATGTATCTGTTTTTAAAGTACTAATTGGACGTAAAACTATTTTTACATGCATTTTATGTGGATTAAAAGGAAAATTCAGGCAAAATAAATTGGTTAAGCTACCCTAAAATTGCATATTCAAAAACCACCTCCTGTAAAAAATCACTTTTCAGCTTGCAGTCACCAAAGTATTTTCTTTCACAATATTATTGTTTGCTCTATCAAGGGCTTAAATAACTCAGCACTTCTTAAAAGAAGTCATAAAAAATTAAAAGCCATTGGTCCACTTCCTGAATAATCCTAAAAATGCTGAATCCACCAACTCCCAGCCTTGAGAGTTTAGAGAAGTATACTCTTGTAACCAAATGGTTCCCTCAGGGGACTTTCTTCCAGGCAGCTGACAGCCATTCCACAGTTTGATTCTGGTGTTTTGAAACCGGTACATGTGCAGGCGAGAGCACTGTGTCCAGGAAGCCCTCTGGACAGTATTACTCTGAGGTCATCCAAATTTCTCAAAAGTTATTATGTGGAAAAAAATGCATCTTAAAATTGATGAAATATGGCACATCATGGAGATTTGTTCATTTCAGCAAACACAATTTGTCCTTATTTTTTGTGATGGCAGAATCTGTATAAGTAGCATAGTTTACACCAGATTCCTACTGTTGGTTATTTAGTTTCCCCTACTTTAGTTTCTCTTTGTTTTAGTTCTGCTTTTTCCCCTTTCTCTGATTTGTTTCACTTGAAAGACCATCTGTGTTTATACAACATTAGTGTATATGTGTATGTGTATCTATAAGTGAAAATAATTAATGGGCATGCACATTTATAATCTTGATATACTTTTTTAAACAAATTACCCTTCAAGAATTTATGCTCTGTACATTACAGTGCATGGTTCCCTACACTCACACTAATATTAGGCTTTTTCAACATTTTTAATTTTTAACAATCTGAAAAGTGTTCTGTGTAAATAATGAATAGTGCCTCTTGGAGTTGTCCAATCCTGCAGTACTGAGTCAAATTTATTTATATATTCCATTTTATATTCTGGGACTTAGATCTTGGTTAGAATGGCTTTCCCCTGTCCTATATCATTTTTATAAATTTATATACATTTTTAATTCTTCTCTGTTTCAGATTTTTTTTCTTTTAAGTAGCAGATAATTTTTATCTTAATATCATTTCTCTTTGACTCTAATTTATCATTGTAGTACATAAGAGTTAGACAAACTTAAATAGTATATTAATCTTCATTTTGTATGTGAGGAATTTGGGACCAAAAAAATTGTTATTGATTTTCTCTTTGATATCAACAAATTGGAGCTCCAGAACTTGGATCTGTATTTCTGGGTTCCGAGTTTATTCTACTAAGCATTAATGTCTCAAAGGATGAAAATAGTAAATATATTTGAGTGGCCACAGAATATAAGGACCTTAAAAAGATCATGGTTAAAGTGTGTTTTATCGTTATTGTTCTGGGAGAATAAACAGAGAATCACAAGATGCTGGATTGGTTATTTTGTTTACTTTCCAGGTATCAGCTGAATATTATGCTTCAAGAGGCCCGCAGCCATAGAGATAAAATGAACAACTAAATTAAACTGGAAATTGTGTCCAGAGTATTTTAATTATAAAGAATCTCTTCATTTTAGATGATACTATGTTGCTTGATACAGGGTTAAAAGTATATTCATATCACAAATCCCCAGCTCCCATGATACAAACATATATATATGCTTATTTATAAGATCTATCATGTATATATATACAATTTACATTTGTATAAGGATGGTTAATGACAACCTATTATAAGCCCAATTATTTATCCTATATCCATCTGTAGTACTGAAATAAATAGCTGATGAGGCGTATTCTGGTGAAATGAATGTTTGTTTCAACAGAGTGTGCTTCCTCAGCTCTTTATTTCAATACTGTTTATGTCATCAGCATTTTGACTGATAGCCTTTTCTCAAGCCTGTTCCTACCTAAATTCTAACACACTGTGATGGTTAATTTCATATGTCAACTTGGCTAAGTTATGATGCCCAGTCATTTGGTCAAGGAAGCACTGAACTGATGGTTACTGTGAGGGTATTTCATGGATTTAAATCATTAGTCAGTTGATTGCATTTATGACTGATTTTATCTACAATCAACAAAGAAGATTGCCTTCAGAAATTAGAGAAGTCTCACCTAATCAACTGAAAGCCTTTAAAGGGAGAACTGATGCTTTCAATAGTCAGAAGGAAGAATTTCCAACTCTACTTCAGTCAGCCACCTTCTCCTGGGGATTTCATCAAAACCTTCATAGGAGTTCCCAGAGTGTGACCTGCTCTAAGGAATTCAGACTTGCCAATCCCCACAGTCATGTGAACCAATTTATTATAATTTATTATGATAAATAAATTCCTATAGTAATTAAACAATATATAAAATAATTATATATATTATATATATTTAAGTCTGTCAGTTCTGTTTCTCTGGAAAATCCTAATACACATCTTGGTACAGAGAGTGGTTCTTCAGAAACAAAATCTTAAGGATAAAGACACCTAACACCAAATAGTCATTTACTTCCAAGCTACATCGAGAAAATTATTGTGTCTCTTCAAATTCACTGTTGAGTTCATCCCGAATCATATTCTTTTCCTCGCAGCTCAACTTCCATCTTCAAATTTATATTAAACATTCCTTGCGTTTCTTTAAAATGTTATCACTCAGATAAGTACCTCAAAAAGGGCCACTATGCAACATATGGCTACACAGATTTACATTGCAAAACTAGCATGTGCCATAGCTCAGATACATAAACATTATGGTATTCTTTGTTAAAATACTAAGCTACAAGCCCAAAGAGGGATAAAAACATAAAGAAAGCCTTTAAGGAATGGTGATGTTGCTATTATTATCTGGTAACTCCCAAATGAAGACAAGCTTTAGAGAGTATCTGAATTAGTCTCCCTTCAGCTTTTCTAACTTTTGACAGTAGCTGGAAGTCTAGGGAAGTCACAGAATTACCAAGAACTACAAGAACTACTTAGGTAATGGGATTTGCAAAACCAGGATCCAAAAGTTGAGGGAGGCTAAAAGAGCCGAGCTTGGTATTTGGGAATATTTTTCTAATTATAGTAACTGCCAATTCCCCAAAAGCACTTTTAAACTGTGGCTAAGAGGCTGAAAATACTAGTAAGTTTGGAAATTCAGCAGTATACTTCTAATTTGTTCATAGGTCAAAGAAAAAAAATGCCATGGGCTTTAGAAAATATTTTCAATTGAGTAACAGTAACAATAATAATAATGCATATTGCAACTTCTGAATTACAGCTATAATATGTTTACAGGACATGTTATGGTCTTAAATGCATATATTGCAAGGCATGTTTACAGGACATGTTATGGTCTTAAATGCATATATTGCAAGGCTAAATAATAATTATCTAAGTGTTTACTATAAGAAATTAGTAAAATCAAAGCATCTTCAGCCCAAAGAATGCAGAAGGAAGAAAATAAAAAATGAACCAAAACTAATGAACTAGCAAATGAATCTTCAATAAAGAGGAAAAACAAAGTAAACTGATAAACCCCAGGAAAATTTTATTAAAGACACACACATACACACACGCACACATGATATGGATTATTATACCAAAAATTAAAAAGAAAACATTCCTACATATATCCTCCACTCATTATAAAAGGTTTATACAAAATAAATAATTTAAATTTAAGAATTTTTAAATTTCATTTTAAATATTTCACAAAGAAAACTACAGGCCTACATGATTTCAACAAACCAAAGCAAGTTCTAATAGAGGACACTATAATACCAATTTAACAGTAACTCTTTAATAAAGAGACTAGAAAAAGAAGAATTTTTTCCAACTAATTTTATTAAGCCTTCATGTTCTTAATACCAAAACCTGAAAAAGACATAAGAAAGAAAATTACAGGATATTATCATGCATTAACATGAAAATAAAATTTTAAAAATCCAACAATGTACAAGAAAGGATGAAAAATAATATATTACCATTTACTTGAGGCTATAAGTCTGATTTGATACTTTGAAATAAATCAATGTAGTTAGTCTTATTGACAAAAGAAAAAATAGTCATCTCGAAGATGCAGAAAATATTTGCTAAAATTTGACATCAATTTATGTAATAATTCATAGGAAAAATAGATGGGAATTTCCTTAATCTGAAAAAAAAAAGAATTTAAAAACTTTACAGGAAGCATTACACTTAATAGTGAAATATTGAGAATTTTCCATCTAGAGTTGGGAAAGAAATAATAAATAAACTTTTTCATTGTCTCCACACCATAGCATGCTAAAGATTCTAGACAGAATGCTAAGGCAAGAAAAAAAATAGGACTCAGATTGGAAGAAAAATATTTTAAAACTGCCATTTTCTTACAAATAATGATTATGTACTTAAAAATACAAATGAATCAATAAATGAATTTACCAAGTGCATGAAATACAAGGTCAGTACACAAAAATTAACTGAATGTCTATACCAGCAACAATCAATTAGAAAATAAAATTGCAAAAGAAACTGTATTAGTTGTCAATTTGTTGCAGTAACAAATTACCACAAATGCAATGGCTTAAAACAAGACCCATTTATTATCTCACAGTTCTGTAGGTCAAAAGTCAGGGCATGGCATAGCTCTGGGTTTCACAAGGCTAATTCAAGATCTTGGCAGATCTGCATTCCTTTCTAGAGGCTTGGAGAATAAATCTGCTTCCAAGCTCATTCATTGTGTTGGAAAAACTCAGTTCCATGCAACTGTAAAAATGAGGTAACTTTTTCCTTGCTGGCTGCTGTTTGGGGGGTCACTCTCGGTTTCTGGTGGCCACCAACATTCCTTGACTTTGTTCCCCTTACTCTATCTTCAGAGCCAGCAAATGGAAAGTCTAGTGCTTCCTATACTTTGCATCTCTTTGGCCTTTCCTTCTGCCTCATCAATTCTCTGCCACTCTCTTCTGCCACTTCTCCTTGACCAGGGATGTTTCTCTAATTAGATTATGTCCAACTAGATGATCCAGGATAATTTCCCTTTTTAGGTTCACAGCCTTAATTACATCTGCAAAGTTCCTTCACAGCAGAATTGAGATTAGAGTTTGATTGAATAACCAGGTGGTGGGTATTTTAGGAGGGGGAGGGGAACTCTTTAGAATTCTGCCTATCACAGATACAATTTAAAATAGCATGAAAACACATCTAATTTCTAGGTATAGATCTAATAAAAAATGTGTGCAATTTCTACCCAGAAACCTATAAAATAGTACTGTAAAAATTAAAGAAAGCATAGACAAATAGAAGTATACACCATGTTCATGAATTGAAAGGCTCAGTACTGTTAAGATATCAGTTTTCTCCCAGAATTAACTAAATATTAAATGCAATCCAATTTGGTGAAAACTGGCCAGCTGATTTTAAATCATTAAATGATTTTAATGGAACTGGGAAATGTCAAGAATTACCAAGACATTCTTTAAGAGGAACAACAATGAAAAATTAAATCTATCAAATTGTAAAACTAATTATAAAATGCACTATTTAGGATGTTGACAATGTAATATTGTCACAGGGATAAATACATAAATCAAGATAACAGAATTCAAAAGTGGATACATGCATAAATGGACATTTGATTAATGACATAGCAATGGAGAAAAGAAGGTCTTTTCAATAAAAGGTGTTTGGGCCATTTGGATATCCACAAGGAAAAAAAATGAAAATTTTGACCCCCTCCCTTTCAACATACTCAAATATCTATTTCCAATAGATGACAGATTTTAATGTGAACAGCAAAACAGTATAGATTCTAGAAGATACTGTGGTAGGAGCTTCTAAAGTGGTTGCCACTGATCGCTGCCTCCTAATGTCCATGTCCGTGTAGATCCTCATGAGCGTGGGCAGGACCTAGTGATTTCTTGTTAGAAAACAAAGTATGTGGCAAAAGTCATGGGATGTCACTTTCAAGATTACGTTATAAAGAGCTGTCACTTTCATCTTGCTTACACTCCCTAGCTCTTCTCACTCTCATGCTCTGATGAAGCAAGCCCCATGCTGTGAGCTGTTTAGAGTGGCCCTTGTGGCAAGAGAGCAAAGCTATCTGACAGAGGAACCCCAGATGCCAGCACCCTTTCTTCAGAGAAGGTATCCTCTTGTTGATGCCTTAATTTGGACATTTTCCCAGCCTTAGAGTTGTAACTTGTAGCTTAATAAATCCTCATTGTTAAAAACAAACCCATTTCTGGTATATTGCATTCTGGCAGCTTTAGCAAACTGAAATACTAAGTATTTTTGTTCTCTTCCATTATGTTGTGAATTTAATCATTTCCTTAATTTCATTTTTGGATTCTTCATTGCTATTATATACCAAAATGAGTGATTTTTTAATACTTATGTTGCATCAAATTTTGGCAAGGAGATGGAAAATGAAAGCCTCATCTATTAGTGGTAGGAATGTAAAATATAATACTTGTTTTGGAAAATAATTTGATAGTTTCTTAAAATGTCAAACATATACTCATCATACATGATCCATCAATTCCACTCCTATCCAAGAGAAATGAAAACATGTTCACAAAAGGCTTGTAGGTGATTATGCATAGCAGCTTTATTCATAACAGCTGAAAACAGGAAACAATTCAAATGTCCATTAACTGTGAATGGATAATCAAGATGTGTAATGTCCATTAGATGGGATATGACTCAGTGATAAAATGGTAAGTACTATCAATACCTGCAACAACAAAGATGAACCTCAAAAACATCAAGCTCAGGGAAAGACAAAAATGGATTATATATTGCATGATTCAGTTTTCATGAAATTTCCAGAAAAAGTAAAACTGTAGATACAGAAAGCAGACCACTGTTTACCTGAGACTGGGGATGGAGTGAGGTAAACAGTAGTGGAAGAAGTGCTCAACTGTACAAATTTACTAAAAATCACTCAGTTTTATATTCATAATGGGACAATTTTAAAGCTATTAAAAAGTTAAATTTAAATATCTTGAAATAAATATCAAAGATATTTCTTCCCAGGCTTCAGACAGTAAATCCTATTCAGGATTCGACCCACATTGTTATTATAAATCAATATTCAGAAAATTAAAATGTGGTCTTTCATAACTTCTATTCACTTCCAATACCCCTTTTTATCATACGTGGTTTTCTGATCCAAAGTTCTGTCCTTCATCTGGAAAAACAGACAAAAACATCTTTTCCATTTGAGTCAAGTAAGTAAAATGGCCTTACAATATATGGTCCGACAACACATGCTATTCCACACCAAGTCAACACAGAGAATATTTTATGTGGTAGAGATGGCTAACCAAAAAATTCAGGCTCTCCCTTCCATAATAAAGGATTGCAACAGGGAAATAGCTACAATTCTAAGCTCTGCTTGCATCTGGGAAAGATCATGTGATGAGATTTTGCCAATGAAATGTGAATGGAAATGATATATGTCACTTCTGAACCAGAAAGCTAAGAAACAGGCATACCTGCTCTGTCCTCTCTCTTTCCTTATCTGCTGGCTGGCTGCACTCAGCAAAGTGAAAATTCATGGGAGGAGATGACAGAGCCTCCAGCAGGCTGGGCCTTGTTTTGACAGTGTGGAACAAGGCTCATCCCGTTTCTCTCCCACAAAATGGGAAATCCCATATAGGACTGTCACTTGAGCAAATCAAATGTATTTTGTACTGGTGTGCTAAGCCATAGAAATTTTGGATTTAATTTGTTATAGTAGTTTTGGTTATTTTTTTATGAACTAACACTTTCTATGCCACTTAATAGAAAGACAGCAAGCTCCGCAACACATTTTTTGTTTTGTTTTGTATTTAAATGTATTTCTTCCCTCCTACTAAGGATTGCTAAGGAGGTGGTTTGGGATAACATATTTTTCAAGCTTTCTGTAGTCATACTCTTTTAGAAGAACCATATACCTTTGGCATAATCCAGATCTAATCATGTTCTTCCTATTTATTTCTTCACTTGTACATTATTGAAAATTTCCTTTAATGCCTGTTAATGTTTGCGTTTTTGCTTTCTTACTGTCTTTTCTTCCATCTTGTCATTTTTGCTTTCATAATCAGAAGTATAAGTACTTCTCCCTTACTTATGTGTACTTTCTTCTTTAGTCGGGAATACTAATACAACAAAATTAAAACAAACACACACAATTGGTAATGCTTCTATAGCACTTTTTGTGTAACCAGGCATTCCTTTAAGAGTTTTATCTGTATTGAACTATTTAATTCTCACAAGAGCTGCTACTTTCAATACACTTTTTCCAGATGAAGAAACTAAAGCACACAGAGATCATGGCTATTAAGCAACAGAGAAGGCATCTGATCTAAGCAGTCTAACTTGAGAGCCTGCATTTTAACTACATTATACTAGTTACTCACTACTTAAGTATATTTGCACTGCTGCACAACACAGATCTTGCCTCTTTATAAAGAATGTTTTCTTACATGTTAGCGCCACAGAAATATCCAAGTCAGATATTTCCTCCTCCGGAAAATATTTCCTGATCTATCTCTCCCCACATTCTCAGTATTATTTCCTTATCCTGCATATAGTTTCATCATCTAATGACAATTTTGGGGTCAAGATGTGGCACAAAGTATGCACCAATAAACAAAAAAATGGGTTTATGGTCATGCCAATGACACTGTTACAATTATTTTTAAATGTTTTTTCTCTACAAGTTTATGAGCTTATCGAAGGCAGTAATATAGGTCTTATGCGTTTTTATTTAATCACTCATTATGCAAGTTGGGATATATTATGTCCCCCAGAAAAGCCATATTCTTTAATGCAATCTTGTGGGGGCAGACTGATTAGTCTGTTGATTAGGGTGGAACATACGATTACATTATTTCTATGGAGGTTTGAACCCCGACCACTCAGGGTGGGTCTTGATTGGTTCACTGGATTACTTAAGAGAACTCAAGAGCCGACACAGACACTTGCTGACACTTGCTGATGCTGAGATGTTTGAAATTGCGGACAGAATGATGTTTGGAGATGTTAAGCTAAGAGATGAGACCCAGAGGTTTTCTCGGAGAAGCTAAGGGAGGACCCCCAGACTCTTAGACAGAAACGTCATGGGAGAAAGAAGCAAGGATGCACAGGAGCTGAGGAGAGGAGCGA
Source organism: Choloepus didactylus (assembly GCF_015220235.1). NCBI lineage: Eukaryota > Metazoa > Chordata > Mammalia > Pilosa > Megalonychidae > Choloepus > Choloepus didactylus. The sequence continues at coordinate 32,220,001 of NC_051320.1, read as the reverse complement.
AGACAGAAGCCCAGAAACATTTTGGAGAAAGCCATTTTGAAACACAATCCAGGAGCAAAGGACAAGCAGGCGCCAGCCATGTGCCTTCCCAGCTGACAGAAGTGTTCTGGATGCCATCAGCCATTCTTCAGTAAAGGTATCCTTGTGTTGATACCTTAGTTTGGACACTTTATGGTCCCAGAAATGTAAATTTGTAACCTAATAAACCCCCTTTGTAAGAGCCAATCCAATTCCGGTGTTTTGCATAATGGCAGCTCTAGCAAACCCAACACTCATCTACATTTATTTACTTGGATACTATTTCCTGTTATACCTGGCAATATTTTATGTAATCAAATCTAAAAGTGTTAGTGATTTAAGGACACTTTGTCTGTCAATATAAACAGTTCTCATTCATTAAGCACTTACTCTGCTCCAGGAACTCAAGTAGGCAATTAATGTATGTAATTAGGTTGGGTTCTGGACACCTCTTGTGCTTGCCCTTCATTCTGCCAGCCAACTTTAACTTCAGCGATTTTGTGACTACCAGCTTCACACAGGCATAACCTGGCAGCTTCTTGCCTCAACTGCACCTCACATTTCTCATCTACTTCCTGGGGTTTCTCTGATGCTGCATGGGGGAATACATGCAGGGACCCAATTGGCACTCTGCCTGTGCAAACCTGGAAGTCTGAGAGACTTAAGGACACTTGATCAATGGGAAGCGGGAGTCAGTGGGTGGGTAAATTCTCCCTTGCCCATCCCTGGGGTGTTTTCTAAGTTCTGAGATGCTTTCAATACAGCACCTTAAAAAGTCACCGCAAGATTATGTCCCTCTAGCCTGGAGTGGAGTCTACCTCAATTACACACACTCGAATTGACTTCTCCATTCCATCTGCCTGATTCATTTTTAGCCTGTGACCATGCTCCCTTCCCCCTCTGTTCCAGTTTGCTAATGCTGCCATTAGGCAAAATACCAGAAATGGATTGGCTTTTATAAAGGGGATTTATTTGGCTACAAATTTATTGTTCTAAGGCCATAAAAGTGTCCAAGCTAAGGCAATAACAAGAGGATACCTTCACTGAAGAAAGGCTGATGGCGTCCAGAACGCCTCTGTCAGCTGCGAGGGCATGTGGTTGGTGCCTGCTGGTCACAGGTTGTGTTCCAAAACGGCTTTCTCCAAAATGTCTCTGGGCTTCTGTCTTCGCTCCTCTCCTCAGCTCCTGTGCATCCTTGCTTCTTTCTCCCAGGGTGTTTTTCTCTAAGTGTCCGGGGGTCCTCTCTTAGCTTCTGCAGGGCAAACTCTGGGCTTCAGCTCTTAGCTTAGCATCTCCAAACATCCTTCTGTCCACAACTCCGAGCAACTCTAAATGTCAGCACCTGGGTTGGCTCCAGAGCTCTCTTAAGTACACCAGCGAACCAATCAACACCCACCCTGAATGAGTGGGGCCCACACCTCAATCAATCAGAGGTTCCACCCTAATCCATGGGCAAATTAATCTTCCCCTACAAGATTGCATTAAAGAATATGGCTTTTTGGGGGACATAATATATCCAGACCAGCACACCTTCCAAACAAACAGACAAACAAACAAAAACTAAACTTTCTGGGGAGAATTCGGACAAAAACAGGTCCAACATTTTACAGAAAAATGTTTACACTCCTCTGTACAGGAAAATGTACTTTATATTATAAAATAACTTTGAACTTCCTCAAAAGAAAGTTTTGAGACTTGCAAATTACTAATATTCCTGCTTCTGCTGGTGTTAATGGTCTCTTTTCAGTTAAAATATCCATGTGTTTCAAAGCTCTACTCCCTATCCGAGATTGTATAAAATAATGCTCCTTGGGTAGCCCTATCTCTCCAGTTTTTTCTTCTTTGCCCCAGAACAGACTTTCTGTGTCTTCATGGGGGAGGAAAAGGAGAGGTCCTCAGACATGGTCGTTGCTCATTGACTCCTTCAGGGTCCATGATGATGACGCTCCTGCAGTGCTTGGACGCTGCACACCCTTCTGGTATTGGTTTGCAAAATTTGCCTGTTTGTTTAAGATTAGAATTGGAAGCTTCAGCTGAATTAGGACCTCCTCACCTGTCTTTGCTATCTCCATCTTGCCTTCATATTTGCAGCAGATCTCCCTGAAGTCTGGCCATGATTTCCTATACAAGGCTAGTTCTGGAAGGACAAACTAATGCCCTCAGGCCCACTTTTTCTCTGACCCTGAAAGGGACCTCCTGCAGATGCTCAGTTACCTTCTGAGTACTTTTCTCAAGGGTAGGTAAGAATTTCTTGTCCAATCCATGCCACTTGGCACTAGTGGTAGATGTGAGAGTTTACGTAGATGCAACATGTAAGGGTGTATGGGTGTGAGAGTTCATGTGCTACTACTCTATAAACATGTTGCAAACAAAACAAAACAGATGTGTACAGTAATTAACCTCTTTGATAATTTCCTCCCTGAGTCCAAAACATGAGCTGACAAAATACTTCTACCCTCACTCCATCCTTAAATTTATCTTTGGGCAACTAGGCAAAAACTCCGTTCTCATAGCTTACAGTGGACAAGCTGCAGCAGAGAGCCTGATCAGCTTACCAACAAAGAAATTTGTAACAGGAAGCTCTTCCAACACATTATACTTATTATGTGCACTCTACCATACTTAATCCTCACAAAAAAATCCAGTGAAATACATATTGATAACCACATTTTATGTATTAGGAAAACAAGGCAAGCAGATGTAAAGCACCTTGCCTAAGGTCACAAATGAGAAAATGGTGGATCAAAAATTCAAGTCCAAGTTTGTTTTACTATTAAAACTGTGCTCCCAGACAAAACAGACTAATGGCTTCAGCATCTGACTCAGGAACCACAGAATAGAGGCTCAGTAAATGTGTCCTAAATTGAAATTAGTGAAATAGTTTTAATCTCATTTCATTCCAATACAAAGAATTGGTGCAAACTACAATATTTCTGTTGCTAAAGAAAAGAAAAACTCATAGACAGTACATTCTAGCTTTCCTTTTCTTACTGACATATTTCACTTGCCTTCTAATTAATCATGTGTAAAACTGATAGTTCAAGGAGATTAATCAATCCAACACAAACTTATTTACACAAAATTTTATGTAAAATTTTATGAAAAAATACCAAGTGCTGAAAAGAAAGAAATTTGTAGTGTAGTCTCTGTCCCTTAAAGAGATCCTAAACACAAAAAGGAAGCTAACAACACATGAGGATATAAAGGTTAACTGAATGTCAGTGACAGTTATTGCTACATGGTTTCATATAATAGAGGAATCTATTTAGGTTAAAGTAAAGCATGGTGTCCTGAAAATTAAGAAAGAACGTATTTCAAGTTGGAGTAATTAAACAGTGCAAACTACCACAGTGTAGTTAATATTAAGGTAAGACTAAAACTACCCACTGTAGTTAGTCAGTGTCCAAGGTAAGAGCAATTTCCATTGTATGCCAAGGATGAGAGTTTAAAGATATTTGAAGACATAGGAGTGAGAGGGATCACTGATGTGTAAGAACCTTGACAGGTTTAGACCCAGAGTACATGGGGAATCTCTTTTGCCCATAAAAGTGGAGTAGTTTATCCATTAAGAATTTATTTAACTAATGCTAGCTATATCCTCTGGTTTAGAAGGACAAGAAAGAGATTTCAGAGATAGATGATGAAGAGAATCCGCAGATTAAGGAATGGGAAAAAGACACAGCCAGGGAAAACGATAAAGAAGGAGGGAGATCTGAAGAATGAAATGAAAGACAAGAAAAGTGATGAAAGAAGACAGAAGAGAAGAAAAGGAATGAGAAGTAAAGAGAGATAGAGAATAGGAGAAGTAAAAGAGAAAGGAGGAGGCAAGAAGGAAAGGAGGGAGGAAACTATATGTTTTCAAAGCAATAGAGCAATATTTTACTTTCCCGTTCCTTTTCATCTCAAAAATTTATCAAGAGACAAAATGAAATATCCTGTACAGATTCCAAAGATTAAAAAATCTAAACAATGGCAATTATTAGAAACTCTGCAGATATGTATTGATTGTTTCCCTCCATACATTCACTCTCTTACAAGCCCCAAATGGAATTTTGTTTTAGGAACTACCACTCCCTGATTCTCATAGCCTGCTGTCTGGTGAGGCTTTCAGACCAAAGAAAATCAGTACATTGAATTCTTCTGACTGCAGCAATTGGTTTTAACTGAATCCCACAGAAATTAATCTCAGAATATGTCTGGAAACCTTGAACAACTCTTGCTCATTTGTATAGCCCTAGGAGCTGCTGGCAGCCATCCTGAGACTGGAAATGAATGAGCCCTTTTGAGAGTTGTATCAATACCAAGGAAGCAGATAGAGGGAATTCTAGTTCTGGGTTGTTTGACTTGAAGCTAGATCTACCACGCAACCATACTGTTATGGGTCAATTAATTCCTTTCATCTTTCCCCTTTCTTCCTCCTTAGGCCAATTTATGTTTGGTTTTCTGTCACTTATGACAAAAAATAATAATAATAAAAAAAAGAAAAAAGAAAAAAATCTAAAAAGAACTTACAATTAAATGAAAACAGATTTTTCATGAATAATGTTTCTCTTGTTTGTTTCATTTGTATACAGTTTTGTTTAGTATGTCCTATGGGACAAAGCTCCTAAAATTCTTTATTTTTTTATGTGAAATTTTTGCATCAAGGCTTTAGAACAAATGCAAGTCAGCTTCATGTTTAAGAGAAGTGAAATTAGCCAAAACTCATAATATATTACAAATAAGTAGTTGTTTAAAAAAGAAACAATATCGTGATTCTGTTGAACATTAAAGAAAAAAAAAAAACTATGGGAAAACAGGGATGTAAAATTATTTTAAAATTAAATTTGTCCTTGAAATTGTGCTTTTAATATTCAGGGAGCCACGATCTCACAAGGATGAAAATCAACTGTAACTTTAGCTTTTTCTTCTAATTCCTAAATATGTGTTTGTGATTTCAACTATAAATTAAACATAGTTTTAAAAAATGCAAAAGCACATGCAGTTGAGACTTCCCAACTTTACAATACTATATTATTCTGTCTAAAAATAACTTATCAAACAACATTTTCCTATTTTGATTTCCCCAAAGATACAAATTATTTTAAAACTACATTTTAAAGGGCACTGAATTATTTTCAGATGCATTCCTCAGCACATTAATCATCCAAAATATTCTGTTGTCAAAATGCATCAACTCTTGGATATACTCCAAGTGTTCTTCAGAATACCATTGCCTTCATAAAATTCCTTGTCCTAAAATTTCTATTGTATTTAAAATATTACATGAAAAACAGAAATTGTGAAACACTGTAATTGTACTAGAAGACCCAGGTTAAGCCAAAGTGTATTAAAATGAAGCACCAAATGTCCTCCTGGACCAGAAATTATCTAAGGAAAATGAATGACTCACACTAAAAAACAAAAACAAGCCTTAATGGCTACTTATTAATTATGTGATATCTAAAGATTAGAAATCACTGAAAGGTCCATCATTAGTGGGCTATACAGATAAACTATACAATATCTACAGTGGAGGAGAGTGGGACTCAGGAACAAAAAAGGAATGAGTAATATATTTTATACCACTATGGCATGGATTTCCAGGATACATTGTTACATACATAATAGCTGCAATGGATTGAAATAAATTAAAATACTTTTTAATTTATGAATTCATAATGATGCCAAAAACACAAACACACATTGTTTTGTCTTTGGAAGATCCTAATGAACCAACTCTTTTGAAAATTGGGAGGGGAAAGAATTTGGCATGTATCCAACCTCTCCTGTATGATTAGTACATTTGGGAATTTAAATAGTTGATGAGGAGAAACTTCTCTTAATAGTCACATCCCTGGTAATAAGGAAGAAATGATAGAATAAGAATATCATCATTTTACAACCCCTAATAAAATAATGAATCTGGGTAATGTTTGTCGAGGGCTGCTAAAAATATTAGTGAAAAGCTAAAAGGAGACTTTATAATGGATACATCAGGCTGGCAACAACAGAACCCACTGACCAATATCAATAGTATTACAATGAAGGCTACTGGACATTTTGTGCCTCCTGATTGGAGTATAGGACATCATCTACGAAATGTTATTGTCAAAAGACAAGAAACAAATGGTAGACATTGGTTACAAGGGACTTGGGGAAACATGTTATATAATTTAGGATCAAGATTCAGCACCTATCTTATCCCTCTTTTCCCTCTTCCTAATCTCCCTAATGCCCTGCATATCCTCTGCACTTCCCCATCTCTGACTCTCTAACTTCTGAAGGCAGTCCACTGGGCCCTTGTGGACTTACTATCATCATCAAAATCCCCAATATCATCTACCTCTTCTCTGAATGCTCCTTTATTTTGTTTTCTTTCACTGAATCATGGATATGACCCAAGGATATAGCTTTCCTTGCAGCCCTCTTCAGTGATGGTGTTTTTACCTCTTATTAGCACTTCAAGTACTAGGCGTGGATGTAGGATAAGTGTATGTTTTGTTCCATTCACCCTTCCTCATACCTAAAAAGTCCCAGCCTTGAATCTCTTGAAATCAGACTATACCAGCTACTGTCACACCTTGCTCCATCTCTCTAGGAATCTCTACTTTACCCTCCACGCGCTATCTGACACAATTTCTCTTAATGTACTTTGAGTGGTAATGTCAATAACCCTTCCAACACTGTTGGCTCTTGATTCTTGAACTCCCCTGCTGCAAAGATCTTGACAGGCACACTACATCATCCTCTCATTTCCACAGTCATTTCAAACACCCACTCTCCAGCCACCCATCCTCCAGCTCACTCCTCAGGTAACCTCACCTCCAAAACTTTTTGATCCCACCAGGATCTACAATTCATTAGTCATACCATCTCTTCACTGTTCCTCGCCCTCCTCATCGCAATTTCCTCTAATTCTTCAGTCCATCATTATAATAATTGCATATAGCCTCACGGTCCCATTTCCTGTCCTTTTGTCTGATGATTCACTCTTTTGGCAAAATCCTCTTTAAATCAGATTTCTGCTGACTTCGTATCTGCAGCTTAATGCTCCTAGAGGAAAAAAACCAACCATGCCTAATGGTCTCATTTTAGAATTGAAGCCCAGATATCATATTTCGGTAGCCTACTATTTCTCTCATTCTTCTGTATGACTTTTATGCTGTGTTCTCTCTTTTCAAATCTCCTACTCACTCCCCACCATTTCTACTCTGAACTGATAATGATGCTTCACATTTTACCAAAAAATTAAATGCAATTTGAAGAGGGCTTTCAACGGCTCCCACCTCCACGTTCATTCAACAGAAGATGCTCCCCTACACACTGCCTTTCCTCTTATTATTGCAGATGAACACTGTACAATCTTAATTAAGACCAACCTTTCCACTTGTTTACTGGAATTCATCACCTCTCTTAGACTCCAGGACATTGTTCTAGCAATTCTTGGCTCTCACTTGCACCATTAAATGTACTTCTCTACTAGTTCCTGAGTCATTCCCTTCCCTTCAATCTATTATCATGCTGTTATTTCTAACTTTTGAAAAAATTAAACCCCACCTAAATACCAATTCCTTCTCTAGCTACATCAGATTTTTTGCTTTTTTATTAAAAAAACAAAACTAAATGAAAATGTTTTCAATATTCATTTCAATTTCTTCAATTTCTCTCTCCCTAGTTTTTCTTAAATCCACCTCAGTCAGGCTTTGCTCCCGACATACCACTTTTCAAGTTTCCCAGTGACATCCAATGGTCAGTTTTCTGTTCTCATTTTCTCATGTGATATAGCTGATATCTTCTTCTTTTTCATATTTTTTTCTCTACTTGGCTTCCAGAAATCCCACAGCATCTTGGTTTTGTTTCTATACCACTGACCACACTTTCTGAGTCTCCTCTACTGGTCCTTCCTCATCTCCCTAACTTTTTAATCTCAGAGTACCCCAGAGTTTACCCTTGGGACTCCTTTTCCTTTCTATTTGCACTCTCTCCCTGGTGAGTTCACTAGATTTTGGCTTTCAAGACTGACCATATATTTATGATTCCCAGGTGCATTTCCATCCCAATCTTATCTCATATTCTCAGATTTGTATATATAGCTTCCTACTATTCATCTGCACTTAGATATCAAATAGCTATCTCAACTTACTATGTCCAAAGCTAACTCCTGATACACAAGTCTGTTCCTCTCAAAAGTCTCTCCTCCTCAGTTAATGACTGATACATCCTTGAATTTTCTTAAGTCAAAAGCATGGGGTCAATCCATCAACATCCAATATATCAAATAATTCTATTGATAATATTGGATCTGTTTTTGTCCTACCACTACTACACTTATTGATGCCAATATCTCTCTCTCAGATATATTGCTCAGAGATTATTGCTTTCTAACATTTCTTTTTGCTTCTTTACAAGCTTTTTACTTCTTATTTTTACCTTGTATGCTAAGGAGTATATACATTCTTATTTCCAGTAAATTTCTCACCCTCCTTTCACAGGATTTAGCTCCTGTTTAAATCCTGTTTATTTTCTCTCTAGAAGAGGTCCCATCCCTGAACTCCAGCCTATTTCCAATACTATAATTCCCTCAGCAATCATATTCCCTGGAGTTGAGCATAGTATCTTGAATTTTCCAACTGCTCATCCTGGAGACAGCCAATATAAAGCCAAATTAGTTCCCCTGGTCATTCCCTAACCCTTTGGTGTCTGTGCTTTTTCCATCCTCCTAGAGATGGAGATTGTCACCTAAATCTTTCATGTATCCTAAATCTAACTCTTTTACTTTAGCTTCTGAATAGAATTTGAGCCATGTGTCTCAGCCTGGGGAAATAGAAATGTATCTGTGTCATTGGATGAGTCCACAGCTACTCCCAACTCCTTCCTATCTTGTAAGTACTAACAGAGATTCTTTTGTGAAAGTTTTACTTATCTGTGGTTGTAATCAAAATTATGTCTTTCCAAGGATATGAACTTAGCAGTTAATATTTATTTTTCTCTCCTCTGACTTCTACATGAAATATCCTATCTTTAAAACCCTAAAATAAAAAAAAAAAATGGTTTATTCAGCTGTCAACATTGTGTACATAAGTGGAAGGCTTCACATGAACTATCACAATTAGTCACCATCTCCTTTCTGCCAAAAGTACATGGAAGAAGTGATAGAAAAGGACTGGAAATTTAACTTTGGTAAATGCTGTGAATTATTTGTAAATTTTTTTTAAGATAGAATGTAGTGCAATAAAAAGAATCCTTAATGAAAAGCCAGAAGATCTAGACTTGACTGCTATCTCTGAGACTAACAATCTGTGACCCTTGTCATGTCTTATAAATCCTCTGGGCCTCAGTTTCTTTATCTAAAAGTTAGCACATTTAATTAAATGATTACCATAATCCCCCTTCAGATCAGAAAAACCAACTATGGTTGTTTAATCCCAGAAGAAGGCTTGATATTTATAGAAATTATTTTTATAAAGAAAATCAATTTTTAAAGAAAATTATTCTGCTGTCATTTTACTACATCATTTTCATATTTCGTATTGACTTATAGCTAAATACACTTACCTTGCTTGAGTCGTTAATTGTAAAATGGGAAGTCACCTGCCAAGAGATTTTTAGTCCTTTTTTACGGAATTAGAAATATATCTAAAGGCTATGATAACACTACATAAAATTTTAAGACATTTCTGGGATTTTTTTATGGTTTTTGTATATTTGGGTTGAGAAAATATAGACATATACTAAAAGTAAGGTTCATGTATGTGCCAGTTTGAATGTATTACGTCTCCCAAATGCCATTACCTTTGATGTAATCTTGTGTGGGCAGACATATTAGTATTGATTAGATTATAATTCTTTGAGTGTTTCCATGGAGATGTGACCCCCCCAACTGTGGGTGATGACTCTGATTTGATAGTTTCCGTGCAGGTGTTGCCCCGCCCATTCAGCATGGGCCTTGATTAGTTTACTAGAGCACTATGTAAGCTTAGGCAGAAGGAGCGACCTTGCTACTGCCAAGAGGGACACTTTGAAGACAGCACAGGAGCTCCAGATGAGGGACAGTTTGAAGACGGCCATTGAAAGCAGACTCTTGCTCTGGAGAAGCTAAGAGAGGGCAAACTCCCCAAGAGCAACTAAGAGTGACATTTTTTAGGAACTGTAGCCTAGAGAGAAATGTCCTGGGAGAAAGCCATTTTGAAACCAGAACTCTGGAGCAGACGCCAGCCACATGCGTTCCCAGCTAACAGAGGTTTTCTAGACACCATTAGCCATCATCCAGTGAAGGTACCTGATTTTTGATTACTTACCTTGGACACTTTATGGCCTTAAGACTGTAACTCTGTAACCAAATAAACCCCCTTTATAAAAGCCAATCCATTTCTGGTATTTTGCATTCCTGCAGCATTAGCATACTAGAACAACATAGTTTTCTAAATTACACACTTTTAAAGGTCCTATATGAAAGCATGAGGAAGAGATAAAATTTAATAGTATGCTGTGCTCAAAAATGATAACTGATAGGGAATAGGAAAAGGAAAGAAAAAAGACAGGAGTGAATAGATACAGCCCTCTGTTTTGTTTCCTCTGGGCTGCTACCATATTGTTGTTACTTCCTTTGTTTCTTTCCCAGTATTTCTGAGTTCCTTTGCTTCATCTTGCATCCATTTTTCTGTTTGTAGTGTTCTATAGTTCTCTGACTTGGAAAATTTAGGTAATGTTTGACCTTAAGAATATCTTCTCTAGGAAGTCTAAAATGGGTGTAGAGCATGATTTTTAACAACTTGTGTTGAATTAGGGATAATGGGACATCAAAGAAGGCTGTGAAAAAGACCCCATTTGTCATTTGGATTGGAGACAATTTTGTCATAACGACATTAAAAATCTTTGTGAAAATGTGTTTCTTTGAGTCACTCTCTATATGGAGTGGAGCCTCCTGCCATGATATCCTGCTAGAGCTTCATGAGGCCAACATTTCTTGCCACAAGGCTGAACAATTCCTGTAGTCTTTACATTCTCCTCAGGGACCCAAAGAGAGCACAGCTGCAGGAAGACAGATTCTGCTATTATTAGCCTCGCCTGGTGGAGGGAAAATTTCATATTTATATTTCCTGTGTCTTATAATGAAGAAAACTGAGATTCAGGGGAGTAAATGAATTGCTGAATTTCACAGAGTGGGAGGTCTGGGATTCCACTGAAGTCCTAGCCTCTGCTCCATATCATGTCAGAAAGACCACAGACAACCTTCTTTTATTTCTATTACTTTTCCTCTTCAAGTGTTGAATTTAAACTGATTTCAATTGATTAAATAGGCCAGTCCGGATGTATTTTTTTTTTTGTCCTGCCTCTGCATCCTTTTAAGAATGCCAACAAAATTTCCTGAGTTGAGGTCTGTTCTGTCTGCCTTGAATGGGTCTTATACCACATTAACTGTTTAAGGAAGGAAGGGGTCTCAGGGAATTTTCCCTTCATATCATTTTGTGCACTTTTCACTTTAAAGCAAACACGAAAGCAAAACAAAACAAAAGACATAGCTAAAACCTGGATTGGGATTTCTCCTTTCCCAAGCAGATAGACCGATTTAACTTAAATGATCAGTCATTTATACCAATTGGTAAATCTTGTAAAACAGATCTCTAAAACCATGTGACTGAATTGACTTAGTAATATCTGGCACATAGGACTCATCTAAAATATGATTGTTGAATGTAAGTGAATCATCCAGTCAATTTAGTCAAAGTGTTCAAATGGGTTTGCATATCCAGAAGTGCCTTAACTGCCACACACCTAGAATGATAAATCCACAAACCTGGAAAGGCTTACACTTGGACCAGTAACACAAACTCAAACAATATAACAAATTATCATTCTCTTTTCCATGATGATAAAAGTGATATTTTAAAATATTTTTAAATAAACAGATATTTTTATGATGCAGAGCTCCTCGCCTAGCATGCCATCCCTTTTGTTTCTGCTGGAACTCAGCATTAGCTTTGGAGTGAAGAAAAAAAGATTTGGGTTGAGAAACCATTATAAATGTTTTCTATTACATTTGCGTTTAACATCCTAACTGATTGACATTAGCATTAGGTTAAAATATTTATTGCATTTATTCAAGATAAATTGCATCAGTATAATTTATTATTTAAGAACAAATGGGAATAATCTGCATCAGTGAAGATAACACTGTGCTTCACACTTTCCTTGACAATGGCAGGTTTAAGCAAGTGTTAAACTACTTCGATTATAAATTATGAAATACAAAATGTAACTGTAAATATTTTAACATCATTAGGAAGAATAATTAAAAGGTGTGACAACCACCAAAAAAAGGGGAGGGAACATGCCCCAGAGACATTTCAACAGAAAAGTCTACCAGGGAAGCCTTCTAGAGAGGACTGAATTAATCAGACTATCTCTCTATAGGTCCTTTCATAGTCATATTGTAAATGAGGAAAGTAATTTACATCTAAACAGATTCTTCAATAAATAACTTCCACCAACATAGCACAGTTTTCATTCTAACTTCTATGACTAAGCACTACCTTCCAAGAACTTAAAATGAAACAAATATTCATTATTGGAACACTTTAATGTATAAGCTATTTTCTTAGTTTTACTAGATTTAGTTTACCATTGGTGAAATCTGTATCAGTAATAGTTTTCCATTGTACTGTCATCATGAAGGACGATACTGAAAATTCCACCAACATCTTTTCTGTTACTGTTTTGACATCATCCTAGATATTGCTTTCCCATCATATTGACATCATAGAACAGCCTCCTCAGACTTGTGGCAAGATTGCTTTGCATTGTTTTAACATCATAGTCTGGATTGTGTAGATTTTTATTGACCTCATTTTGCCATCAATTTGACACTGTAATTTGGTCTCCATGGAAACAATGAAACCATTTTGTCATTATAATTTGTCATTATAATGTGGTGTCCATAGACTTATCAAAATTGTTTTCATATAGCAATTTGACATCATAACACAATCTCTATAGGTTCTCCTTCAGAATGTTATGGTGATGGTAAATTGCATTCAAATAAGTGAGAATGGAATTGTGATAAGCATGAGAAAAATATCTATTGTATGTATGCAGAAGATATTTTTCATTCTGAAGTATGGGTAAAATTTGTATTTTTTATTTTTAAATAAAAAAATACCATGGTGTTAGGTGGCTTTTTGTGATAGATACTAAATTTTGTACAGTTTAAATGTCTAAACTCTTGAAAAAAATCCCTCTTTTCCTCAGAATATATTTTCTTCTGCTTAGAACAACGGGGATGTGCAGCTCTCTTTGCTAATCTCCTTTGGTTCACTACAAAGAATCACTGACATTTAAATATGTCTTTTCTCTGACACTAATAAATAAATAACCCTCTCTAAGTTAACCACAAATTCTCTTTTCTAAATGTTCTACTATTTTTGAGATTTTCCAACTACAATTTTATTATTCCCAGAAACAGCTTTTGGCCTTAACTCCCATAATGTTTTTCAGTATTCTTCGATAGCCAACACATATACAAGCCACTCACATCAACTTAGAAAGAAACAGAGAATTTATTGGCTAAGGGAAGCAGACCGCAGGGAGAGAATGGATGGATTTGGGCTTACAGGTACTAAAAACCAAGGTCATAAATGCTCCTGGTGTGTCTCTCGTTTTCACATCAACTTCTCTCTCAGTGTCTATCAGTTTATTTTCTTTTACTGCAGTCCATGTAGACGTGGGAGGAGGTAAAGGAATGACTTCTGGCAGCTTTCTACTTGAATCCTGTAGCTCTCTGACCAGAAAGGAATAAAATAAAACAAAATGTCTTCCTCAACAACTCCAGTCTGAAAAACCCTACAAGGAAAGGCTGATCCAGTCTGTTGTTGATTTCTAGAATAATCGTTGTATCCAGGGTTATAAGATGAGATTAGTCCACCTTGTGTGACCTATCACCCCCATCACTAAGGTTACAGGGACATTAAGACCTGAAGAATCATCCATCAGACCCAAACAATATGAAAAAAAGCATGTTTCAGTGTAAGTAGTGGGCTGCTCTGGCAGAAAAATGGACAAATGTTCATAACAACATCATTTTCTCTGATTCACATATTGCTCTGACTTTTTCCCAGTGTAGAAGATTCTACTCCTATCTCTAATGTTGACAATTGGTCATGCTCTATGATTCCATCTTTGATACACTTCAGTGTACCTCATTATAATGTCTTTCTTTCATTGACTCTTTTGACCTACTTCTTAGATACATTTTCAAGCTATTACCTCTCACATCCCATATATGGATCTATTGGGATGTCCACCATCTACCCAAAGTTAAAGACTGTTGGGGGAAGAATCTCATGCTCTGTAGATCTGAAACCTTTCAGGCCATTTTATTTTTCACTTCCCTGTTATCTAATAATTTTAAACATATACAGCATTTTTTCTATGGAAAAAGACAGTTAAACCTTACAAATTATTTAAATTATTTTAAAATAATTTTAAACTGTTTCTATTTTATCCCCCCAAAATTCTTTTAGAGAATAAACATGTTATATATGAGTAAATTAATATCCCTGTGTTAAGTAGCTTGTTTAACAGTAACAGATTTGTTAGTAATGAGATCCCTTTAGTATAATATTCTTTGCTATGTATGAAACTGCAATTGTTGTTGACATTAAAACTCATGTTTAGCCTTGCTTTCATCTGTATTTCAGCAAATCTTCTGAGACACCACATTTTAAGCTGATATTTTGTTGCTGTTATTTTTTTAAATCTTACTTAAGTGCAGCTTCAGCTATATATACTTGCCTTCTTAATATACTTCAGAGTCCAATTTTTTTCCTTAACAAAAGCAAATCCTAAATCAGTACATACTAATAATGTTTATGCTTTGGCATAGATACTAAATATAAAGAAACAATAGAATTTCATGAAGGTGGCAGAGGAGAGAAAGATTTGCTGCTTCTTAACACCCCAAGGTCAAAAGTTGCAATTCAAGTGACTTCAGGGGTCAGGCAGACAATATAAACAATTCAAATGAATTAGATTTGTTCCAAAACAGGATCTTAATAGTAGTCTTTAGACTGAGACAAACCTTTGATATTAAATACATAGGAACATGTTCACAAAATGTGTAATCTCTTTACTCATTTTTTTTCTGGCAGAACAATAGTCAAGCACAGTAACACTTGGCTTCAGTGTTATGGAGACAGTAGGGTATAGTGAGGACTATGGAGAGGGGATGACATATATTTTATCTAAAAGTCTAACTCCAACTGGTTGCTTTCATGTGAGAATGCACAACCATTATGGCCAGATAGCCTGATTTTTCAAGGGAAGTGATAAGTTCATTTATTAATATGAAATCTTTAGATCTTTGAGTTTGGGTGACCAATTTAAAATTTACAAAGGATTGTTCTGGTTACTGTGGCTGATACCCTAGATTGAAAAAAATAGAGAGAAAACTGAAATCACATAGTAATATGCAAATTTCTGAAAGGGCTGTATTTTAAATTATGCTATGAGAACTCTAGTCAGAAGGAGGCGCAGGAACAGGATTGAACTAATCTTCATCAACTAAGTAAAAGTGTACTTTCCTTTCTTAGGCTGACAGTTCTCTAACATAAGAACAGTAGCTAGAAAAATGAAACAAAATAGTTTCAGTGGCTGAGAGATTTCAAATGGCGTCGAGAGGTCACTGGTGGACATTCTTATGCACTGTGTAGATAACACGTCTTAGGTTTTAATGTATTGGAATAGCTAGAAGTAAATACCTGAAACTACCAAACTCCAACCCAGCAGTCTGGACTCATGAAGACAATTATATAATAATGGAGATTACAAGGGGTGACAGTGTGATTGTGAAGACCTTGTGGATCACACCCCCTTTATCTAGTGTACGGATGAATAGAAAAATGGGGATAAAAACTAAAGGACAAATGGGTGGGATGGGGGGGGATGATTTGGGTGTTCTTTTTTCACTTTTATTTTTTATTCTTGTTCTGGTTCTTTCTGATGTAAGGAAAATGTTCAGAGATAGATTGTGGTGATGAACACATAACTATGTTATCATACTGTGGACAGTTGATTGTATACCATGGATGATTGTATGGTGTGTGAATGTATTTCAATAAAACTGAATTTAATAAGAAAAAAAAAGAACAATAGCTAGAGAACTAATTGAAACATCCACAGATGAAAACTGCTGAGTAAACAAGCAGATTGTGTGCTATGAGTTTAGCTTTTCAATTGACAGCTCTTGAGCTTCTTCAGGTTAGAATCTAGGCTCAGATAAGGATTAACCATGGACTTCTCCCCTCCAGTGGTTGTCATTTGCCCAGGTAAGGTGCTCATGAAAGACTGAGGTAAATTTATTGTACTTCGATCAGAGGAAAAGGCTAATTGAAAGAAACTCAGAACATTGTTCTCTTTCTTGCTCTTTATCTCTTCCATCTTCCAGTACATGGAGCTTCTAACAGCATTGGATAAAGTTATCATAAATATTGATAACCTACAATAAATAATTAAAGCTTTTAAGTTGAAATAATAATCTTAGTATAGTGGTTGAAACTTTGAGATTCAGTTCCCCTTTTCTAAAACGTATTTTAACACATGGTATGAAATAAAATTCATAGGTAATATAACATACCTTAAAAGTAATAGTTTAAAATAAGTAATGTAATATAATGCATAATTTATAATATACTATAGAATAATAGACATTAAATTATTAAACACTGACCACTCTTAAAGGAAAAAACACTCTCAAACATTTCTAACATGCCCCTACAGGACAGTATCACATGAATTGAGAACTAGTTTCATGGATTTGAATCTGTGGTATTCACCTAATTGTCTAGAAAAATGTTTACCATGGAGTATGGTGAGCTCCTTAGGACAATTGTCTGACAAGATGCTAAGATTGGGTAAAGGATTGCTCCTCCCAATATGTTTTGGAAATGCTGCCCCCTACACCCTTTATCCTTCTCTTGGAGAATAAAAATTCATACTATCATATTTGATATTATGAGATGTTCCACAGAAATGAAACATTTAATTTAACCCTGTTTATCCTGGCACTCTTCAAATTTATTTGATCATAGAAGACCTTAACCCTATAGAGCACGTTTTGATCTCCCTGCTGTTTTGCCTCACAATGTGGAATACTCAGGACAGCTGGGTTTTCCTAGGGGAAGGGACCATGATCCTTGCAGAGTTAAACTGTAACAGGCATAGACAGCTACCTCAGGCTGTTAGAGGTTTGTGGATGCCCAAAGGGGCTATGATTTAAATATCTGGGTACCTTTTTGATCATCACCTTTCCTGGATAGATTTGATTATAATAATTCCATTGATAATTTATGATATTCTAATTTCCCACCCATATTGTATATAATTTATTATTTTATTCTACATTATCAACTTAACCTGAAACATTTAGGTAATGCTTCCTTAAGTACATGCCCTGAACCAGGTGGGTGGTAGAGAGTCAACTGAGTTTGATAATTTTTCTTCCTATGAAGAATTTATTTCCTTCATGTTCTAGTTTGCTAATGCTGCAGAATGCAAAACACCAGAGATGGATTGGCTTTTATAAAACGGGGATTTATTTCGCTACACAGTTACAGTCTTAAGGCCACAAAGCGTCCAAGGCAACACATCAGCAATCGGGTACCCTCACCGGAGGATGGCCAATGGCCTCCGGAAAACCTCTGTTAGCTAGGAAGGCAGCCGGCGTCTGCTCCAAAGCTCCGACCTCAAAACGGCTTTCTCCCAGGACGTTCCTCTCTAGCAAGCTTGCTCCTCTTCAAAACATCACTCCCAGCTGCACTCCCTTTCTTCCCCCCAAGTCAGCTCATTTATATAGCTCCACTGATCAAGGCCCACCCCGAATGGGCGGGGCCACGCCTCCATGGGAACATCTCATCAGAATTATCTCCCACAGCTGGGTGGGGCACACTCCAAGCAAATCTAACCAACACCAAAACTTCTGCCCCACACAAGACTATAAAGATAATGGCATTTGGGGGACACAATACACTCAAACTGGCACACTTCAAAAATACTGCAAGATACTTTGGGTCTTCCACGATATTCAGCAAATATTAGACACTTAGTGAAAAGTTATTAATTAACTTATTTTCAAAATTTAGAAGAGCTATCTAGGAATCAATAACAAAGAGAGGCACAATTGAATTAAAAGACATTATATTTTACTTGGGGAAAGCCACCATTTAAATCTAATCATCATAACATCATCATCATCATCATCATCATCATCATCTACATCCATCTGTAAATGGCAACACACAAATTTCCATAAAAGAGTTATAATAGATAGCCATTTACTTAATCCACATCCCTCTGGTGAGAAATTACTAATCATCTCTGTCATAGCATCACCATCTTTGTCTTCATAAAGAAGGACAATGAGCCTGTCTTCTTTCTCCTTGGCAGTTCTAAATTTTTTCAAATGTTTACAGGGTTGGAAGGAGTAATTATCCACATCATCAACAGCATCATCAATGTCTAACATTTGATGAGGAAGACAGTTTACTAAGTTAGCCACTGTGCTAACTTTCTTTCATGAATTATGCCGATTAACCATCATGACAGCTCTACAAGGTAGTGGCAGAGACAAGGAAACCAGTGGTTTCCTCAAAATCATGAAGTAGGAGCCAGTGTTTGATCTCGTGCTTTTGATTCCAGGGCCCAAGCTCTCAAAATGAGAAAAGAGCCAAGAAAAGAGCTAGAGATACTCTGTTCTTCCTAACTTTCATACGCGGACTTGTAAAGCTGTGCAGTTGCAATATGAAGCTCTTAACTGACTGGCACAAGAAGTAATTCTCAAAGCTTAGTGAATTGACTCTGTTCTGAAGTTATAAGACTTAGTACTTGGAGGGGAAATATCTGTCCATATACACTCTTTACAAGAAAATCATTTGCAACCAAACATTTCCAGCCTTCCTAAAGTGGTATTTGTCTCCCAACTAACTTAATTTCTTAGCCTGGTTTGGAGGCTGAGAGGAAGAGAAAAACCTTAGAAATTCTGATCTTTTGCCACCTCACTTCCACTTCTCCTCTGACCCTAACCTCAAAGGGACAAGAGTGATTTGTAATATGGTTGCTCTCAAACAACAAAATTGTTACATATTAACATAAAATTAATTATTTTTAAAATTAAATATACATGAAGAAATAGATAGTTATTGATTAATGAATTCAAGTTTGGAAGAGAAAAAGAATGGGAGTTGTTTTGAAATGAACTTACTGTGAAAACTAACAGCAGCAAAAACTCTCCATACCTAGAGGTAGTCACATGTGTTTTTCTATTACTCCAAATTTCATTCAAGTACAGGATTCTGAGATCTAATGGTCAGTGTCAGTATGGTTACTTCATTTTCTTAGAAAATCTATAATACAAACTGCCAAAATGTACACATTCACAGGACATACAGAATTTTAGGAAATTATTTGAACTAAAAATATACTGAATTTCTTGCTTTATATTATATATGCTAGCCTCCCATCCCCACCATGCTTCTTGTACTTTCCATGTGCTGTTAAATTGAGCTGTACCACATTAAATTTAATCTGTAACATTCCCAGTCACGGCTATATTCTATTAAGATTTCCCCATAGCTTTATCCCGTACTCTGTTCTGTCTACTGTTTTCAAACCAAGGTATGGTCGAGTTTACTCCTATTTCAAGGTCATTTATACAGAAGCTAAATGAGATTGGCCCTGGTACAGAACTCAGGGGAACTATGTTTGCTATGTTTCTTTTTCTACAGTCTTCCATTCACAATCGTGTGGGTAGAGTGGTGTGTGTTTATCTGTGTGTGTGTGTGTGTGTGTGTGTGTGTGTGTGTGTGTGTTCGAGTAGTCTGAACTTAGTTCTCAAACCCAATTTAGTCTATCAATTAAAACAAAACTTGATGAGCTATTTCTTTATGGACATGAAAAATTGACTATTATATAAAAACAGAATTCTCATATTCATCCCAAAAGGAACAAATCTAACTCATGTTAAAAATCAAGTATGGAAAGAACACACAGAAAATTATGAGATAAAATCAGGAAGTAAAACTATGACTCTGTAAATATCTTCACATCCTCTTTCAAGTTTAAAATGCTTATCCAAAAGTTCGTATCCTTTTATTAATTCATGTTTTTTTTCATAGAAGTCAGCACTCCACTTTGAAGGTTTTATAAACTTCACATGATTTACTAAGTTTTGAATTGAACATTTTAATTATTTGTCAGGATTATTTTAATTATATGTATTATTTTTTATAGAAGTAATGGTGTAATGCTTTGTACTTTCTCAGGAGATTCACTTTAAGGATTTTAGAAATTACTACCACATTTAGCCCTTAAAATACTGTGAGGTTAATCATTCCTAATTTGTTATATTTTAGTTGGATTATGCATCATGGATGCCATTATGTGTTTTCTTTAAAGAATTAGAATATTTAATACATGAATTTTGTTTATTTTAGAAAATTGTAGCCTTGTGTTCACTTATTTCTGGTATCTACAAGCAGCTATAGATGATTCTGAGTATTCAGGTTTTACCACATTTACTTATTCCCTGGGGAATTAAGTATGCAAAAGAGATTTTAAAGATGCTTGGTTTTTTTCTATCATTGATCAGTTAAAGAATCAAACGCAAAATATCTTTTCAAACCTTTTTTAAAAGGTTTTCAATTCCCTTGCACCTTCTGCATGGCCCAGCCGATGGCGCTGTTTGGTAACTTAAATGACCTGCTTTGCCTCCGAACACAGGCTGTGTCTACATGGGTGAGCTGAAACTGTGGAATTCCTATGCCCTCACTTTGCCAGCCAAAATCTTGCTCAACGTGGGGCACCACCTGTGGCCGAGTACTCCCTCAGCTGACCCAGTACTCCAGCCACCCCCCAGGCAAGGAAACGGCTGTCTGCTGCTTCTCTCAATGGTGGGAGAATGGCTTTCAGACCCAGGGATGGAAACACAGTGTCTGTCCACATTGTCTCGATCTCTTTGTCCTTCATTGACCTGGGCCTTGAAATGCCCTCCCCTGTCACCTGTGTCTTCAAACAGTGGGGGTATGTCTCACTGCTGTGAG
This sequence comes from Choloepus didactylus, assembly GCF_015220235.1. Taxonomy (NCBI): domain Eukaryota; kingdom Metazoa; phylum Chordata; class Mammalia; order Pilosa; family Megalonychidae; genus Choloepus; species Choloepus didactylus. The sequence continues at coordinate 32,198,912 of NC_051320.1, read as the reverse complement.
AGATTTTGTAGGAGGGGTCAAATCTGCAGATTTTGTGCCTTTCTCACATGAGACCCAGTGAGGGGCAGGGGAGAGGACAAGCTGGTCCGGGATGGACGATTCCTACCTGATACTTCTTCTTTCTTCCATCCAGCATCTACAGGGTCTTTCCCTAGTCTATATCCTCTTCCAGAGTTTCAAACAATTTAGAATTGTCCCTTTTCCATTGAATCTCTGGAGAGGAGTTTTCCATAGCTGTTTAAGTTGCCCTGTTGATGATGTCACCTGTGCTGGGTTGTATATATTATGTCCCCCAGAAAAGGCCATACTTTTTAATGCACTCTTGTGGGGGCAGACATATTAGTGTTGATTATGTTGGAACCTGTTGATTGAGGCTTTCTATGGAGATCTGACTAGTAACACCTTTGATTAGGGTGTGAGCTGGTAATGGAATTGTTTCCATGGAAGTGGGGCCCTGCCTGATCAGCTTGGGGCTTGATTTAATCACTGGAGTCCTATAAAAGAACTCACAAACAGAAGGACCTCAGAGCCGCTCAGAGAGACATTTTGGAGACAGCCACTGAAAGCAGACTTTTGCTGACACTTTGGATTTGCTAGCCCAGTGTTTGCTCCACAGAAGCTAAGAGAGGACAAAACTCCCTGTGGTGGTTTGGATGTATTATGTCCTCCCAAAATGTGATTATCTTTGATGCAGTCTTGTGTGGGCAGGAAACATATTGGTGTTGATTGAGTTGAGACTTTTGATTGGATGTTTCCGTGGAGATGCGATCATTTAACTGTGGGTGAGATCTTTCACTGGATAATTTCCAAGGAGGTGTGGCCCCACCCATTCAGCATGGGCCTTGATTAGTTTACTGGAGAACTATATAAGCTTAGACAGAAGGAGCAAGCTTGCTACAGCCAAGAGGGACACTTTTAAGGACACACAAGAGCTGAGAGAGGAGCTACAGCTTACAGAGACATTTTGGAGACAGCCTTTGAAAGCATTCTCTTGCTCCTGAGAAGCTAAGAGAGGACAAATGCCCCAAGAGCAACTAAGAGTGACATTTTGAGGTACTGCAGCCAAGAGAGGAACATCCTGGGAGGAAGCCATTTTGAAACTAGAACTCTGGAGCAGATGCCAGCCATGTGCCTTCCTAGCTAACAGAGGTTTTCGGGATGCCAATAGCCTTCCTCCAGTGAAGGTACCCGATTGTTGATGTCTTATCTTGGACACTTTATAGCCTTAAGATTGTAACTTTGTAACCAAATAAACCCCCTTTATAAAAGCCAATCCATCTCTGGTGTTTTGCAAAAAGGCAGCATTAGCAAACTAGAACACTCCCCAAGAGCAACATTTTGAAGAAAGCACAGGAGCTAAGACAGGAGCTAGAACACAATCCGGGATCAGCAGATGGCAGCCACGTGCCTTCCCAGCTAACAGAGGTTTTCCAGATGCTGTTGGCCTTCCTTCACTGAAGGTATACTCATGTTGATGCTTTAATTTGGACATTTTTACAGCCTTCAGACTATAAATTTGTAAACCAAATAAACTCCCTTTATAAAAGCCAATTCATTTCTGGTATTTTGCATGATGGCAACATTAGCAAACCAGAACATCACCTGACTGATGTTTATAAGCCACTAAATTTTGTGTAGGTTTATTACAAAGCAATATATAACTGGAAAACTATACTTCAGATTTATTAAAATTTTAATTTTATTAAATATAGTGTCCATATAAAGATAATTTATTCTTTAAGAGTTTTATTATTTATCCAATAAAAAAGCTAAAAATCCTTTAGCTCCTTTTTCTATGTTCTCATAAGATATTGTATAGTTTCCATCATGTCTGTACTGTATTTCAATTGTTGTACTATACATGTATCATGTTGTATACATGTTGTATCATGTTGGTACTATATTTCAATTGCTGGTCTTACTTCTCCTTCAGACTGCACAAGGGTCTGATACTATGATTATTTCTTTGGTAGAATAACTATTGAGTAAGCAAATAAACTGGTGCTGAGATATTTTGTGTTCCTGGTCCATGATTCTTGACCTCAAAAAGCCTCAGTTTCTTAATCTGAAACATTGATGAATGAATCGTATTTACTCAAAAGACTTTTGAAGATTGATCAGGATGATCTTTAAGACAGAGTAATATAGAAAGTGCTCAAAAATTTTTAGCTAATTAAACTTCCTGCCCCTGAATTCCACTACTGGTTAAGAGGGAGTAACTAGTAACAGTTTTACCCTCCTACCTGAAACAATAAAAAAGGAGACAATACATTTGAAGCAATGGTTTTCAAGAAACTGAATATCAGACAATGAAGAACAGTGATGCTTGAGAGACAGAAAGCAAATGAAGTAAGCTCTGAATTGCCCCCACTTTACCTTAAATGTGATGCAAGTAGAGTAAACCCAGGTTGAGTCTGATGGACACCATGAGTTCAGGAGATGGATCTGAAAGTCAGACCAAGGCATCTAGCATTTATAGGAGAAAGTACTGCACAGGAAAAAACTGCAGAGACAATTCTGGGGATCTGCAGAGGGTTCCCTCTGGAGTATTCAGCTGAGAACTGACTAATGCATAAATGCGAAGGAACTATCTGAGGCCAAACGAAAGAAACATCTGAAAGATTTACAAGTAAGAGGGTGCAGCACAAACACAGGGCTGGTAATAGCGCCTATTCCCATCATTCAGACTTTAAAACTGCATCATTCAAGGGCCTCTGGGTAGAATAAACAGAAGTATTTTCTAAGTAATTGAGAGTAATTAGCCTTAGACTGAGCACTGTCCCGGTACCATCTAACAAATCTTAGAAACAAGTCCCAAAATGATCCAACTGTTTCCAAGTTACTTAACCACATCCAAGAACAAAGCTCAAGCATATTTATAGGAATACAAAAATATCTATTACCCGACTAGGTAAAATATACAATGTCTAGCATTCAATAAAAATTATTAGGTTTGCAAAGAGGCAAGAAAATATGACTTATAATTAGGAGAAAAATGAGTCAAAATGAATACAAAACTGACAAATATTAGAATTAGCAGATGGCATTAAAATAGTTATTATAACTGAAATCCACATATTCAAAATATTAAGGATATATATGGTAAGGATATATATATCAAAATATTAAGAATATATATATCTACACACGTATATAAAAGAGACACAAAAAAATTTTAGAGATGAAAACTACAATGTGAGATATAGAAATATACTGGATGAAAACAATGGCAGATTAGACAGAAGAAATTACACTTTCGTAATTAATTTGCTTCATATGTCTACTAAAAAATGGTTGAGAAAAATAAATAGATCATGGACTTGTTAAATATGAAATAATGGGGGAGAAAAATATTTTCAGTAGCTACACACAGTTCTAGGTAGCTTATATGCATTATTTTATTTGATTCTCACAATAAATCCTGTGAGATAATATCATCCATATATTCAAAATGAGAAAACTGAACTTCAGAGAACTTCAATAACTTATCCAGTATTACGTTGCTTAGGATTGTAAGAACCTACATTTGAGTCAATGTCTGTCTGGCTGTTTCAACCCAGGTTTCTTTCGGTTTATTTCTTTGCTTTCCTGAGCATCTATTTCTTGAAACAAAAGAACTTTTCAGTGTCTCACCATAACATCCACATTCCAGCTGGCAGCAGGAAAGGTGGAAATAGGCAGGGCAGGCACACTTTCCTTTTTAGGACAGGGCTGTAAAATTAGTACGTATACTACTACCCAAATTTCACTGGACAAAACTTAGTCATATACATACAGCTGTAGAAAGGGGAGGCTAGGAAATGTAGCCTTTAACTGAGTTTCCAACTAATAATTGACTGTTCTTATGGTCCCCTCCACAGCTTGTTCTGTAATGTTGCAGCATAGCTATTCAGTTCAATAAGAACAATATGTTCATTGATCCCCAGAGTAAAAAACAGACTAACCAAAAATAAATAAATAAAAAGAAGAAGAAGAAGAAGGGGTTGTTCCCCTCCCCCCCCAGTCAATGACAAAAGTACTATTTTTAAATCCTGAATTGCTTAACATGTGGTTCTGCTTAACTCATAGATTTACGGTATTGTACAGAGGAGGAGATCTAAAGAAAATCCTCCCTTTTGGAGCAAGCAGAAACAGTAATAGTGCCTGGAGGAGGCAATAACCACCATTGTCATGGCCACTTAGAAATCAGATAAATTGTCGCTTGTACCCTACTTTTTGTTATATAGCATGAGAAAGTCATTTCAGAGCCTGTCTTCCTTCTGTGATGTTAAAAGTTTTTATATACTTCATCTCTAGAAAATGGGATTTAAAACAATGGTAATATGAGAAAGGGTGATTCCTGAAGCAATTAACCAATTCATTAAACATCAAGGGAATGAAATCTCAAGTAAAAGGAATATTGTATTTTGTATTTTTAAATGTTGTATTGAAAATATCTGAAAATATTGCATTTTGAAATATTCTGTTCTTAAAAATTAGAACTGTGGCAGTTATTTTCCAATGTTGATGCAATTATTACATTTCAATAAGATAAAGATTGGACAAATAGCTGAAAATTTATATTATATTCCTTGACCATGTACATATCACATATAATTTGTATAATTTTTAACAGAATGACTAAAGGGGACAAAACAAATTAGATGCAATGTGGCTGGATTGAGAGCTGTTTTTTGTACCTAATAGTGATATACATATTAGAGAAAAGAAAACTGATGGGAAGGATCCAAAAACAGGACTCTGAAGATAATACTGTTTTTCTTCTGGTTCCCATTCTGTCTGAACATAGCTTTGCATTTTGATCATCTGCGGTGCTCTGTCTCATCCTTTCCTATAACTTCCTTTCTTAATGCTATTGGGGATAGTGTCATGGGGATGATCAAGAATGGAAGATGATAAACTAGAAGGAACATGGCATGTTCTAAGACAGTGTTAACTTGTAGTAGCATGCTAACTGAAAGAAATAACCAATATGAATCACATATACAGTCAATTCAAAAGACTCACCACAGAGGTAACCTCTATATACTAAAAGTAAATATGAAATTAGCTATACCTCAGAAAATGTCTCCAAGTTCTCAAAAATCATTAAGGCTTCATTTTTACTTTAGTTACCATTGCAGACGATTTCTTACTTTTGTATATGTGGGTCTATCCATTTTACCTTAAATCCAATGCCACATAAATAAAATAACTGTGGTTTTATAGTTGTTGTTTTTTTTTTTTTTAAGTTTTAAAATCTACATGGAAGGTATCTTCAAGCAAAGTATGCCATAAATAATAAAGAGCCTAGAAAGAGGTTGTCTCTGGTTCAGGTAAGACATAAGGCATCTTTCTGGCTAAAAATGCTATGATTTCAAGGATTTTCCATTTTTCATATATTGTTTACTCTAAGATAAATGGATATGATTCAAATCATAAATCAATGTACAAGATTAGACTCATGAGCTATATGGTAAGATCCTTAATCCTGTTCCAAAATTCCCATTAAAAATTGTCCATGAACTATGAAAATGCAGGGGTGGTGTTGTGTCCATTCCAGCAAAGAAAGCTAAGGAAAAGTATCACCCATATACCAGAAAACTCTTGGCATTTCTGCTGGGCACATTTTAAAGGCATCATTTTGAACCAAATCAAATACAATAAAAGAAACATACACACACACACAACATTGACACAACACTGTTCCTCCATTTTCCCTGGAGTATGTAGTGTTTTGGGTAAGTATTAAGAAAAAGACCTTAATAAATTACAATGACCCCTCCCTAATTCAAAGAGTTTAAGCTGCGCAATCTTCAGGAAAAATATCTAGATCTGTCACCTTAAGGAACCAGTATTTCTTCTATTTGTGGTATATTGGTTCCTGGAATGAAAAAAAAAGGAAGTTAAAAGCACAGTTATTACCAAAGTTAATACTCCCTCATATTGTTCCTGTGTGGATGGATCCAGTGGTACTTACAATGTAAGTATTTTATGGTACTTACAGATGCAAGGTACTCCCTTACATCTGATGACATCTACAGGAACATGGAGATTTCTTTATGAAAGTTTTGAATGGGGATCCACACGAGCTCTATTCTTCTTCGTTTTAAAGTCAATATTGGGCAAACATATGTAAATCGCTTGGTTAAACTGTCTGAATATGTTTGTGTACAGACATAAAATTAATTTTTTCCTCCTCACTGTGCTCATCACTATTTTAAAGTCGTTCCTAGAGTGAACACAGCAACATTGAGCAAGCATTTGGCTGATGAGAAGGTGACATTCTTTCTCTTAGGCACCCTTATTTTTTTCTACAAGTTTTTCATTTGGGACCCACTTTTCTTGACCTAGTATGGTGGGAAACTTGCTCCACTGGTCTTATCCCCTTCCAACTAAGATTACTGCAATCCTTTTTCTTTTCTTCCTTTTCCCTAGTCTTCATATTTATAGATAAGGCCCGTGGGATGCTGGATAATGGTTGGGGTTAGCATAGCCTGTTCATCCACCTGAATGAATCCTGAGAGAGAAGCCGGCCCCAGTTGTTGCTTTACCTCTTTTATAGTGTAGGTAGGCTTCTTAACTGGCTTTGGTTTCTAATTGCCACTTCTGTTACAACAGGAAATCTCCTGTTCAACATCTTCTTAGACATGGACATGCTTGTAAATTCTAAACATACCATGATCCTATGAAAGTGTTCTGAGCCCAAAGTGATAGAGGCACCAAAATGTCAAGAATTTTAAGGGATTCATCAAGAAAAGGGAATTATACAAGTTGGGAAGAGTTATTTAGAGATAAAAAATGAGATTTCTAAATTATAAAGAGAAATGTTGTGTCTGAATAACAGCTGGCCTGTATGATACATTAAAACTGGATACTTTGCTACTCCCTCCATTGAGAGGAAGGGGGTATGTCCCACCTACTAGAATCTCAACAAGCTAAATATAATGCAGTAGAAGTTATGCTGTGCCAATTTCTGGATCCAGGTCTTGAGAGATTGGAAATTTCCATTTACTGACTCCTGGAGTACTTGCCATGTAAGAAGTTCTACTGGTTTGAGGCTGCCATTCTACAGCCTATGTAGAGAATTCACTTGGAGAAGCCCAAAAATTTCATGAAAAGCAAAAGTTGTTTTGTCAGCCCTCCAGATATTCCAGCTCCTAATTTTTTAAACCATCAAGGAACAGAGAAAAGATGTCCCCACCTAGAACTGCCCAAATCTCAGATTCATGAGCAAACTAAATGATTGTTGATGTTTTAAGTCGACTAAGTTTTGGGGTTACTTGATACAAAGTTGTAGATAAACGGAACAGGACACAGAGAAAGAAAAGTAGAATGTGAAAAATAAGCAATAAATTTCCCAAGAAGATAGAGAAAAAGGAGAGAGAGAGAGAGAGAAAAATTGATGAGAGAAAATTTTAGCTTTGAAGGAAAGACTAATGGAATTTGTTAAAAAGGAAACATGGCTTGCTCTTGCTTTCTAGTGCAACTTAATTTAGAAACATTATGAGGCCATGAACTCTGTATTTTCTAGGATTTTCTTCAGTTAAAAACTGTTTGTTTCAAAAGCAAGGAGCACATCCTTGATTATATATATAAGAATAAAAGCACAGAAATATGATTGACAGAAACCTAGCATATTTCTATACATCTGTTTTAAAAAATTACAAAGGGCATGGAACATTTGAACCAATAAATTAAAGCTAAATACATTTATGTTTATTTATCTTTGAACTTCCTAAATAGATGTGGTATGTTCTTTCCAAGTGTTCATGAGTTATTTTTAAAAAAATGATATTGCACAAGGCCAAAATAAAGCTTCATTAAATATAAGAAAGGAAAAATTCAAATCCTCATTCTCAAAGCATAGTCACTAAACCACTAAAACATCAAATCTAAACAATCCTTACTGAATATTTAGCAAGAACTCCCTTTCTCCACCACCACTACTGCCACCAAATAGCATATACACCATCCAAAGCACACTTTCATGTCTAAATATTTATTGTTTCTAAAAGGAACATAAAATTACAGGGGCAGAATTTGAGGGGGAAATGCATGTCAAAACTTTAAGGAAAATGGCAAAGTTGAACTCACAGGTAAATAAATAGCCTAAATATATTACTTTAAAAACAAAACAATAAAATACATGATAGTATATTTAATTTAAATAATTTATCTTTCATTTATTTAAAAAGCTTATTCTAAATACAACTATTTTTACTTTGCAATAAAGCATAATGACTATAAAAGTAAATTTACTGAACATTCAGCTTAAGTGGTTTGAAACTGGAAAAATTAAATAAATTCACAGAATATTGTAGAAATGTGAAAGAGTAAAAAAACAAAAATTGAAATAAATGTATTAACAAAAAAACATAAGGTTGGTGAATAATTTAAAAACCTGTTTTAAAAACAATAAAATAGTACATATGCTGTTAAATTATATTGAAAATTGAAGGAAAGTATAAATAAAATTTTCAACTGCAAAGTTTGTAGAACAATGTAAGTGTACATTATCTTGAATTACAGGAGAAAAATACATTGTAATATATTTGAAAATTTCAATAAGAGAGTTGATTTTTGGAAAAGTGTAATTTACCAAATTTGACAATGGAGGTATAAAATTCATTAGCCAATAATCTTGAAGAAAACTGAAAAGATCACCAATGTAATATCTTAAAAAAAGTTCAGGAGTCCATGTGAGATCTTTCAAATTCATGTTTTCAATTTCAGTGCTTCATAAGTGATTTTAAAAATAAATAAAACTGTGGACTCTGCCTGTCATAAATCCAGAATTATAAGATAACAAAATTTTGACAAAAAATTTCCAACAATGACCCTAGAAGAGCATAAAGAAAAAATTTCAAGAATAAATAAAAAAAAAAAATAGACAATCTTATGGAAATAAAAGACACTGTCGACCAAATTAAAAAGATTATGGATACTCAGAGTACTAGATTAAAGAAAGCTGAACAGTGAATCAGTGACCTCGAAGAGGACAGATGGAAAGTGAAAGAACAAAAGGAAGAATGGGGGAAAACAGAAAAAATCAAAATGGACCTCAAGAGATATGACGGACAATATAAAACATCCAAATATGAGTCATTGGTGTTCCAGAAGGGAAAGAGAATGGTAAAGGTCTAGGAAGAGTATTCAAAGAAATTTTGGGGAAAACTTCCCAAAATTCCTAAACAACATAAATACAGAAACCATAAATGCCCAGCAAACTCCAAACAGAATAATTCCAAATAAACCCACTCTGAGACATATTCTGATCAGAATGTCAAATGCTGAAGAGAAAGAGCAAGTTCTGAAAGCAGCAAGAGTAAAGAAGTTCACCACTTACAAAGGAAACAGCGTAAGATTAAGTAGTGACTACTCAGCGGACACCATGCAGGTGAGAAGTCAGTGGCATGACATATTTAAAATTCTGGAAGAGAAAAATTGCCCACCAAGAATTCTTTATCCAGCAAAGCTCTCCTTCAAATTTGAGGGAGAGCTTAAATTTTTCACAGACAAACAAATGGTGAGAGAATTTGCTAACAAGAGACTTGCCGTACTTAAGATACTAAATGGAGCCCTACCGACAGAGAAACAAAGAAAGGAGAGAGAGGTGTGGAGAAAGGTTTAGTATTAAAGAGATTCTGTATGGGTACATTAAAGGACATTAAGAGAGAGAGGGAAAAAATATATCTGACAAACATAAACCAAAAGATAGGATGGCTGATTCAAGAAATGCCTTCACAGTAATAATGTTGAATGGAAATGGATTAAACTCCCCAAAAAAGATATATATTGGCAGAATGGATCAAAAAATATGAACTATCAATATGTTGCATGCAAGAGACTCATCTTAGACACAGGGACACAAAGAAATTGAAAGTGAAAGGATGGAAAAAAATATTTCATGCAAACTACAGCCAAAAGAAAGCAGGAGTAGCAATATTAATCTCAGATAATATAGACTTTAAATACAAGGATGTTAGGAGAGACAAAGAAGGCACTACATACTAATTAAAGGGACAACTCAACAAGAAGAAATAACAATCATAAATGTTTATGCACCCAGTCAAGGTGCCACAAAATACATGAGATAAACATTGGCAAAACTAAAGGAAGCAATTGATGTTTCCACAATAATTGTGGGAGACTTCAACACATCACTCTTTCCTATAGATAGATCAACCAGACAGAAGACCAATAAGGAAGACCTAAACAATCTGATAAATGAATTTGAATTAACAGACATATATAGAACATTACATCCCAAATCACCAGGATACACATTCTTCTCTAGTGCTCACAGAACTTTCTCCAGAATAGATCATATGCTGGGACATAAAATAAGCCCCAATAAATTAAAAAAAATTGAAATTATTCAAAACACATTCTCTGATCACAATGGAATACAACTAGAAGTCAATAACCATCAAAGACTTATAAAATTCACAAATACCTGGAGGTTAAACAACACACTCCTAAACAATCAGTGGGTTAAAGAAGAAATAGCAAGAGAGATTGCTAAATATATAGAGATGAATAAAAACCAGAACACAACATATCGAAACCTATGGGATGCAGCACAAGTGGTACTGACAGGGAAATTCATAGCACTAAATGCATACATCAAACAGGAAGAAAGAGCTAAAATCAAAGAACTAATGGAGGAACCAAAGCAACTAGAAAATGAACAGCAAACTAATCCTAAACCAAGTAGCAGAAAAGAAATAACAAAGATTAAAGCAGAAATAAATGACATAGAAAGCTAAAAAATAATTGAGAGAATAAATAACACCAAAAGTTGGTTCTTTGAGAAGATAAGATTGACAAGCCCCTAGCTAGACTGACAAAATCAAAAAGAGAGAAGAGCCAAATAAACAAAATAATAAACAAGAAAAGTGTCATTACCGTAGATCCTGAAAAAATTTAAAAAATTATAAGAGGATACTATGAACAACTCTATGCCAACAAACTAGATAATGCAGAGGAAATGGACAATTCCTAGAAACATATGAACAACCTAAACTGACCAGAGAAGAAATAGAAGACCTCAACCAACCAATCACAAGCACAGAGATCCAGTCAGTCATCAAAAAGCTTCCCACAAATAAATGCCCAGGGCCAGATGCCTTCACAGGGGAATTCTACCAAAATTTCCAAAAAGAACTGACACCAATCTTACTCAAACTCTTTCAAAACACTGAAGAAAATGGAACACTATTTAACACACTTTATGAAGTTAACATCACTATAATACCAAAACCAGGCAAAGGTGCTACAAGGAAGGAAAACTACAGGCCAATCACCCTAATGAATATAGATGCAAAAATTCTCAACAAAATACTTGCAAATCAAATCCAAAGACACATTAAAAAATCATACACCATGACCAAGTGGGATTCATTCCAAGCATGCAAGGATGGTTCAACATAAGAATATCAACCAGTGTATTATAACACATTAACAAATCAAGAGAAAAATCGAATGATCATCTCAATAGTTGCTGAAAAAGCATTCAAAAAAATCCAACATCCCTTCTTGATAAAAACACTTCAAAAGGTAGGAACTGAAGGAAACTTCCTCAATATGATAAAGAGCATACATGAAAAACCCACAGCCATCATAGTACTCAATGGCAAGAGACTGAAAGCCTTCCCTCTAAGATCAGGAATGAGACAAGGATGTCTGCTGTCATCACTGTTATTCAACATTGTGCTAGAAGTGCTAGCAAGGGCAATCTGGCAAGACAAAGAAATAAAAGGCATCTAAATTGGAAAAGAAGAAGTAAAACTGTCATTATTTGCAGATGATTTGATCTTATATCTTTAAAACCCTGATAAATCAACAACACAGCTACTAGAGCTAATAAACAAATTTAGCAAAGTAGTGGGATACAAGATTAATGCACATAAATCAGTAATGTTTCTATACACTAGAAATGACTGAGGTGAAGAGACACTCAAGAAAAAGATACCATTTTCAACAGCAATTAAAAAAATCAAGTATCTAGGAATAAACTTAACCAAAGATGTAAAAGACCTATACAAAGGAAACTACATAACTCTACTAAAAGAAATAGAAAGGGACCTTAAAAGATGAAAAAACATTCCATGTTCATGGATAGGAAGGCTAAATGTCATTAAGATGTCAGTTCTATCCAAACTCATTTACAGATTCAATGAAATCCCAATCAAAATTCCAAGAATCTCCTTTGCAGACTTGGAAAAGCTAGTAATCAAATTTATTTGGAAAGGGCAGATGCCTCAAATTGCTAAAAACACACTAAACAAGAAAAATGAAGCCAGAGGACTTACACTCCCTGACTTTGAAGTTTATTATAAAGCCACAGTAGTCAAAACAGCATGGTACTGGCACAAAGATATACATATTGATCAATGGAGGCAAATTGAGAATTCAGAGATAGATCCCTAGATCTACGTTCAACTGATCTTTGACAAGGCCCCCAAAGACACTGAACTGGGACATAAGAGTCTTTTCAATAAATAGCGCTAGGAGAGTTGGATATCCATATCCAAAAGAATGAAAGAAGACCCCTACCTCACACCCTACATAAAAATTAACTCAAAATGGGTTAAAGACCTCAACATAATTGACAGTACCATAAAACTAGAAGATAATGTAGGGAAACATCTTCAAGACCTTGTAGTAGGAACAAGTTTGCAGAAATGTAGTTATTTTAGGTTATTTGTTTTTCTTATTCCTTTGTTGGGTTATAGTCTGTTTATTTTCTTAGGGTAGGTTAGGAACATGTTGGAAGCAATGTAGTTATTTTAGGTTATTTGTTTTTTCTTATTCCTTTGTTTTGGTTTTGTTTGAAATGTAGTTTTTTATTGTTTGTTTTTAAATTTTTTGGATAAAGTTAAAAAAAAAACAATGAACGAGTATTAAAGTAAGTGAACAATGAGGGGAGGAGGGGAATGGAATGCTTTGGATGTTCTTTTTAATCTAGTTTTTATTTTATTTTTTGGAATAATGAAAATGTTCAAAGATTGTGGTGATGAATGCACAACTATGAACAACTGATTGTACACTTTGAAGGATTGTATGCTATGTGAATATATCTCAATAAAATTGCATTAAAAAGAGCTATGCAAAGGAAATATATTACATGATTAAGAGTAAAAAAGGCTGATGAAAGGAATAGGATAAGACTTAGATGATAGTCGACTTTGAAAGATAAAGATTATTGACTTCCTCTACTGAAAGAGGGATTTTTTTTCACAGCAAATTCATAATTTGATTATTGTTTTTTGAGCATCTTTTACATGTTTGTATTTCCTTGCACTTTCCCAACTGTACAGCAGATGGTGCTGCTTGGTGACTTAACTGTCCTCAGAGGCTGCTTTGCCTCTGAGCACAGGCTATATCTACACAGATGAGCTGAAACTGCAGGATTCCTATGCCCTCACTTTGCCTGCCAAAATGTGGTTAGATGTGGGGCCTCCACCTGTGGCAGAGTACTCCCTCAGCTGACCCAGGACTGCAGCCATCCCCAAGGCAAGGAAATGGCTGCTGGTTGCTGCTTCTCTCAACAGTGGGGAAGGGCTTTCAGACCTAGGTCTGGAAGTGCAGTCTGTCCACGTTTTCTCAGTCTCTTTGTACCTCACTGACCTGGGCCTTGAGACACCCTCCCTAATCCCCTGGGTCTTCAAACAGTGTGGGTATGTCTTACTCTGTGCAAGATTTTAAAATCTGTGTCCCTGTTGGAAGGTTTCCTTTCTGCTGAGTCTGTGCCTTTCCCACACCAAGCCTGAGTGAAGGGGAAGGGAGAGGACTGGCTGGTCTGGGATGGAATATTCCTATCTGATATTTCTTTTCCTTCTTCAATTCAGCATCTGCAGGGTCTTTCTCCAGTCTATATCCTCCTCCAGAGTTTCAAACAGTTCTTTTTTTTTTTCATTTTATCTCTGGAGAGGAGTTTTCGGTAGCTGTTTATGTCACCATGTTGTTGATGTCACCTGAATTATTAATTTTATATGCTCTAGGACATCTAGAAAATAACTTCTTCCTTTTTTCCCTGTTCTCTTCTCTATCCACTTGCTTGAAAGCCACTCATTTCTCACATTCAGGTGACTTTTTTTCTTTTTTAATTCCTTAACATTTTAGGACAATTCTCTAACTTCTTTGCCAGTTCCTATTTCTTCTTAATTCCTATCTAGTGTTCCCCAAGGCTATCTACAACATGATTTTATGGACTTGGATATCTGGAAATAACTTTGGAGATTATTTTATGATCTATTCCTCTCAATTTATAAATTAAAAAAAAAAAAGATTGAAGGCCAGAGTGACTAGTTTTTTACTTAGTGAAAGGGTTTAAGTGAGATTCATTTATTTTTAGATCCCAAACCATACACACTCTTTATGATATGTCACCAGTAAACAACTGCATTCTATGTAACTCCACCAGATGTGACTTTTTAATTATAGAATCAATGTCCATTTACTGGCAGTTTTCTCCCGATTCCTGAACAAATTGAATGTCATCAACTACTAGGAGAATAACATACTAACAATGAAATTCTTACTATTTTATTAGCATTTATTCAGTATTTCTGAATTCAATATCATAATTTTAGGTAATTTTTGTTACATTTGATTTTAATTCACTCAGGAGAGAATTACTGAATTTCTGAAATACATAGATATGAAAACTAAGTCAATCTCTTTTAGAATTTTGAGTTTATGCTAATAAAAAAACAGAAAGAACAAGAAACAGAATAATTTATTCATTACTTAATTTTATTAATGTTCATTCATTCATTCATTCAAGCTAATAGTTTGTTTTGTTTCAGAGAATATACCATGAGAAATCAAGATGAAATTATCCACAGGACTTCACTGTTATGTACAAACTTCAGTAGCTCTAATTGTTGTACGATAATTTCATTCTCAATTGCCTTTCTAAGCTACTACAATAAAAGAAAAAATAATTTCCCACCTGGGAATATATTATCTTTGATTTTTTTCAAAAGTGCTCTGCTTCTTATGTTTGTTTCCTTTTCCCTTTAATTATTGCAACATTTTCCCCTAAAATAACATACTGACTACCTCTTCTGCTGCATTTACTTCTCCCCTACAATGCCAGAAAACAAGAATATAATCATTGATTAGTGGACTAAAATTCCAACTCCTCTTCCTCTTTTTATTTATCCCTTTTCAGTCTGTTTGCTTTTTTTCTTTATATGTATCACTAGCTAGGATTCACAGAATGATGTGAATCCAGTTGTAAGAGTGGACATCTTTATGCCAATCTCAAGAAAAAGCTTTATATATCTCCCCATTAAATATCCTTGTTTCTGTAAACCAGCTGCAGTGAGTTTGCCAAACTGCAATTAGAGGGCAGAGTCTTTCGTAAGACTCTTCTCACTTTAGACTCTGGTTGAAAATTTGGGGTTTCCAGAACCACTCTTACTCTGACCTTGTCTACAAATTTGGAGGTTCACACAGACTCCCTTAATGTTCAATAATTCACTAGAATGACTTATAGAACTCACTGAAAGTGCTGTACATACAATTACAGTTTTATTATAGCAAAAGGATATAAATCAGAACTGGCCAAAAGAAGACACACATAGGAAAAGGTCTGGGAAGGTCCCAAAGGCAAAGTTTCTACCATCCTCAGGGATTGCCAACCAGGGAGGCTCACCCAAGTTTCAGTGTCCAAAGTTTTTATTAAGGTTTCATTACATAGGCATGCTTGATTTAATCATTGACCATATGACTGAATCATTGAACTAAATCTCCAGCCCTGCTTCCCTCCCAGAGGTTGGGTTGATGTCTCATGGCTCAAAGCTCCAAACCTCTAACCACATGGTTAATCTTTCTGGCATGGCCAGCCTTCAACTGAATCATCTGGTTAGAATAAACTATCTAGGGCCCCATCATGAGTCACTTCATTAGCATAAATTATCCAGTGTGGTCTAAAGGGGCCCACCAACAAAGACACTCCAACCACCTGGGAAGTTCCAAGAGTTTGGAAGTTATCTCTGAGGTACTTGGGACATAGGCCAACCAAATTCTTTATTAACAGTAAACCAATGTTTCTCAGTCAAGGGTGATTTTTCCCCAGAGAACATTTAGCAATATCTGCATTTTTGGCTATCATAATTGGATTGGGGCACGGCAGGTTGGGGGGAGGCAGGGGGAGAGGAAGGGGATGGAGCATGCTAAACATCTTACAATGCACAGGACAATCCCACAAAACAAAGATTATTTGGTCCAAAATACTATCATGGCTGAAAAACCCTGTTGTGTTAGATATAGATCACACAATTATTCTCCTTTTTCTGTTAATGTGGTAAAATACTTTGCATGGTTTCTAAATGTTAAACCACCCTTGTATTCCTGGAATAAAGCCCACTATGTCATTTTCATATTTAATTTGATACTTTTTTAATTAATATTTTTGCACCTACATTCATGAGAGATAATGACCTGTAACTTTCCATTATAGAATGATCCTAGTTGGTTTGGTATTGAAAATGTGTTGGCTCATATGAAGAATTGGGACATATTTTAATTTTTTCTATTATCTGTTGGGAGTTTGGGTAATATTTGCGATATTTCTTCCTTAAATATTTGGATGAATTCATCTGTGAAGCAATTTGGGTTTGGGGTTTTCTATCTGGAAAAGTTTCTAAGTAAATATTCAATTTCTTTAACAAATAAAACACTTTTTTTTCCCTTATGACTAAGTGATACTATTTGAGGAATTTATCCATTACATACAAATTGTAAAATATATTTCTGTAAATTTTTCATACTATTTTATTTCACTTTTAATGGATGTGTGTTCTTAGTAATGTTTCCAATTTAATTCCTGAGATCTTTATTTATGAATAAAGATGGGTTTATCAATCTTATTAATCTTTTCAAAGAAATAGCTTTACTGATTTTCTCTAATTCACATTTGTATCTTATTTCATTAATTTTTTTTCTTTTTTATTATTTCCTTCTTTCTATTTTCTTTGGTTCAGATTTGTTTTCCTTTTCTACATAGAAGCATAGATAATTGAAATTTAAGACTCTTTTCTACTATTTGCTATCAAGGATTCTAGTTTCCCTCGTCAGTTTTTATCTACATCTCATAAATATCTATATGTTACAGCATAATTCTCATTCAGTTCAAAATATAATTGCATTTCTGTTGCACTTTACTTTGTGATCCATGGATTATTAAGAACTACATGGTTTAATTTGCATGCAGCTGGGGATTTTCTAGTTATCTTTTCTACTGGTTTCAAGTTTAATTTCAGTGTTATAAGAGACCATTCGTCAAGTGCTTTCAATCACTTGAAATTTGTTCAGGTTTTTTATATGGCTCAGAAAATCATCAATTTGGATAAATGTTTCATGAGCACTTGAAAAAAATTCTATATTTTTGTATACTGTTCTTTGCTTAAGTGAATTATGTTGAGTGTATTAATTGAGTTGCTCAGATATACTCTATTCTTACCAATTTCCTGTTTATTTTATCAACTATCAGAATGTGTGTGAAGTCTCAAATTGATTGTCGATTTGTTTACTTCTTGTTCCAGCTCTGAAAAATTTCCTTAAATATATTTTGACCCTATGTTATTAAGAACACACTGCTTTATCATTTTAACACTTTAAGCGGATTGCTCAGGTTAACATTTTGAAATATCTTTATCTCTAGCATTGCTTCTTGACTTAAAAGTCTCCTTTGCCTTATATAACTTTTGTTTAGTGTTTGCATGTCATATAGTTTCACATTGATTTACCTCTGGTCATTTGGGACTTTTTATTTAAGTCGTGTGTCATATAAGTAGCATATAAATGGATTTTGGTTTTATATCTAGAGTCACAATTTCAGTCTTTTGCATATAATATTTAATTCACACTTAGTGCGATTACTGATATAGTTTTCTTTATGTTGAGCATCCTACTAATTGCTCTTTATTTTTCTATTTGACCTGTTTCATGTTTATTTTTTCTTTTCTTGGATTCTTTTAGATTAAAAAAATGCTTTATATATCTAGGCCTCCATTAACTATTACACCCACAATTTATTTCCATTTTTTCTTTATTCCTGTCTTCTTTTGGATTAATAAAAAAATATTTATGCCAATCTCTCCATTATTTATAGTTGCCCATGAAATTTTACTTATTTTACTTTCTGGTGTTATTTGTGGGGGTTTTTTCCCCCTTGATTTTTCATATTTCCATTTGGAAATAGTTTTTTCTTGTTTGTTTTTGGGGGCTTTTTTTTTTTTTTTTTTTTTTGCCTGAAAAACTTCTTTGAGTGATTTCTTTCTTTTTCCTTTTCTTTTACTAGTTCTTTTTAATGTGGTCCTATTGGCAATATCTTCTCTTGGTTTTTATTTTTATTTCAATTTCATTTTAATATGATATGTTTTTTTCTGGATATGGAATTCTATACTGACATTTCCTTCAGCACTTTAAAGATAACATTCTATTGTCTTCTGGCTTCTATAATTTCTGTGAGGGGTCAAATGAGATGAATATGCCTTTTCCCCTCTCTCTAATGGTTTTGAAAATTTTCTCTTTGTTTTCAGTGTTTTGCAGTTTGATACTCTGATGCTCCTAGATCTTGATTTCTTTGTGTTTAACCTACCAGAGATTTGCTGAGCTTCTTGATACTATGGGTTGAAAAATTTCATCAGTTTTAGAAAATTCTCGGCCATCTGTGTTCCAATATTCCTTCTTCCTTTTTCTCCTTCCCTTCTATTTTCCCCCCAAAAAACTATTTTGTATGTTTAGACTCTCCTTCACACGGTTCTTATCATTCTTATTTTTCCTTCAATATTTTTCCTCTCTGTGCTTCAATTTGAATATTTTCTGTTGATATGTGATCCAGTTCATTAATCCTATTTACTGTTTCGCCCAAACTGCTGATAAAAACAACCATTTTATCTTAATTTCAGATATTGAATATTTCTGTTCTAGAATGTCCAATTGATTCTTTTTTACATATTCCCATTGTATGTTTCAATTCTCAACTTTTTCATCTATTTTTTCTATATTTTCCTCTAGATTTGAACATACTAATTGTAATTAATTTACTGAAACCTCTGAATCACCTAAGGGTGTATGTTTACTGCCCCCCCTCTCCCATTACCAACCCAATTGTCCTGTTTGTTTTAAATGTCTTATAACATTGAATGGGATGACAGATATTTTTATTAAATTTTGTAACCACTGTAGATGATATTAACTCCTACCATAAAGGTTTCACCCTTTCCTCTGTGAGGAAGAGAGAGATGGATTCCACCTTTCTTAAGACTCAATCTACTTCTGTGCTTGCCCTATTTCCAGGACATGGTCTTCTAGAACTTTCAATGAAATGGGCACCTTGCATTCTAGCCTTGAGAGACTGAAGGGACTGCACTTTGCTATTCAGAAATTTTTGATTTTGTACTTCGGTCTCCTATTCCACACAGCTTCAGAATTCAGGAAATTTAAAAACAGCAGTTGTATGAAGACCCTTAACTCTCCAGTTTTGTCATTCTAGCCCTTAAACAATCACCAAAACCTTTCTGGTCTCTCCTCAACAGTAAACCTTTATTTGGGCCTAACATAGACTTGTTTCAGTCTAGCCTATGCCCAGAATTGGTAAATTCCCCCAGGGATGGCTGCAGACCTTTGGTTTACTTTGAAAGTTTCTTTATTCTTTAATCTCTGGAATTTTGCTCCTTTAGTCTTCCATGCTTCCACAGATCTTTGATAGCTTTAATATAAGATACCTGTTATTTACTATCTTTTCTCATTTTTATTAGTGGGAGGACTGGCCTGCCATGGACTACGTCAATCTACTCAATAGTTAAAGCTCTTAAAAGAAAAATACACATATATATTTCTGTTTCACTGTAGCTGCAGCACAGATCTTAAAATAACTCGATAATAGTGAAAAAGCAAAGAAGAAAAAGCACTCGAATATTAAAATAGTGTTCAGTTCAATTGTACTACACGTAAAATTTGGTCTCTCTCCTCCAGTTTTAAAGTTCTAATGCCCACTGGTTTGGGCAAAATAATCAGTTTCAGGCAGCACTATTTCTATCCTTGCCTGGTTCTAGCATGGATGTTAATACCATTTCCGCTTAATAGCTTAAAACTAGATTGTCTTTTGGAAGAATCTCATGTTCAATAGAACTAGTAATGCTTCCATTTAGTTTGCAGAATATCTCCATCATAAAACTGCTGAACCTCTATGAGTTAATATTAAGTATGTCTGTTTGCAGCTGCAGAGCCTTCAAGACTCAATCTGCGTAATTCATCTACTCATCTATCTCCTTTGTACACAAAGAGCAACCCATTTCATAATCTAACTGTGTGACTTATTCATTGTCTGTTCTATCTTTTACATAAGGCAAAAGAAAATCATAAAATTTAAGCTATTTCTTTTTAGCATACACATAAAAGCTCTCAGGCAAGTCCAGAAGTGTGTAGGATGGATTTTTCAGGAATTAAACTTTACTCAAAAATTGCCTGTAGTGCAACAACCTATAAAGATGGAAGATTCAAGATTAACTCTAAGCCAAACATGAAGTCTGAAATAATGAAATCAAAGGATAAAAATAATTGAGAATTTCTTCCCAATACAAGTATGAAACAAAGGTGAATTGTTGCACAGCATAAGATAGGCAGAAATGAATCATGTGTTCAATTCCCTCTCTCCAAAAGGTAAAATGACATTTAAGGTATTTTAAAATGGTACATTGTACATTGATTTCAAAGATATTATTTCAACTTCTAATAATAGAGCATAATCCATTTTATTTAGACTTCAGTTAAATGTGTTTTTGATGTAATAATACATTAACATAATATTCTAATATTTTAAACTATGACTTCAGGTCATGACTAATTAATCTACAGGGTTTTATTATACTCTCTTCAAACCTAGAAATCATTGGTAAGAAGAAAAATGATGTCTTAATGACTTTTTCAGAGCAGTTTGGTCTTTAAAAAGAAATCTAACTCTAATGGCTCAAAATTAAAATTAAAGCATGATTTAATGTTTAACTTCTTTCATTTGTTTGGACTGAGAATTGATAGAGACAGCTAAATGCTTGAGAGCAAAGAATATCATTTATATAGTAGCACAATTGTACTGATAATTTTTATTTAATTTTGGGATTCATAAAAAGGTGAAGAAGTCTTGAAGTTTTCTGGATATTTGAACAGTGACATCTCCACCTAGAAATATTTTTTACATATCTCCTATACCTAAAGAATATTGGCAATATTGAGCTATATGAGATAAATGTACTTTATTTTCTAAGTACATCCGTCGGGTGTTAATTTTAGCCTGGGGTATAATATTAATAGAGTTGAAGAGATACTGTTTTTAGAAATATTATATCTATATTAGTTTCCTAAGACTGCTGTCACAAATTACCACAAACTGAGTGGTTTAAAACAACAGAAAATTTTCTTTCCATAGGCCTGGAAATTCAAAGTCGGATTTGAATTACCTGTGAAAATCCTTCTGTTATGCAGAAGAGGGGTCAAGTGGGCTTGTTGAGGATCTTCTGAGGAGCAGCTGATAAATTTTGTTCAGAATTTTCTATTGTGGAACAAATTCCTGCCACGGCCAGATTACATAGCCTAAAGAATAAATTATCAGGCAAAGGGGATTAAAAGGCAACTTCCCTTCCTCTTATGCTTGAAATCAAATTTGAAATTATCAGCTGATTCATTGATAGCCATCTTCAATGCAGCAGCTTGCTAAATTAAGACAATTAAATGGGGTTTCAGACTGTGGGGAAGATTCTTTTTTTATTTTAACAGACAACTTAATTATTTGCATATACAAACACTCCCTTCAGAAACCAGGAGGAATATTCTTTTAGATATTATCTGAAATCCCAATAAACAGGCCCACGTGTGTGAAAAGGCTACAATCCTTACTTGGATTCTGCAATTTCTCATGCCCTGTAGTTCCAGTTGTTACAGAATGAAATTCCTAGTGAGATGATTAAGCAGTCTCTTGTCTGTCCATCTCTTTTTCGTGGAGATCTCACTGTATGAGACTACATATGAGCATTAGAGTTTAATGATAGGAAACTTGAACTGTTAATTCATCCAACATCTATTGAGCACATCCTAACAATTGTACTAGACACTGGGAACAAAGAAATGAATCAAGCTGACTACATCCTATCAAAATTCAAAGTTTAGTTGGAGAGACAAGCTTAGAGTGTGAACACATTTTTTTCTTGCCCTCCCACTTATGAAATTAGAAAATGTACTTTTTTACTCTACAATGGAGGTCATGAATGTTACTGAATATTAGTCTTTTCTGTTTATAATATCTATAGGAAGCTGACATGGAACTAAGAATGCAATGGTGTGAGCAAAACTATTGCAGTAGAAATATCAATGGGATAAGATTTAAATGTTGGGATAAGTTTTAAATGCTGTTCTACAAAGTACCTAACTTTCTTTAACTACGGAGTTTGATGTGGTTGTGACTACCTTTGCTTTATGATTATACAGTCGAGAAGTTAATTTATATAATTTTAGAATCCAAAAATCAAACACATGGAAACAAATGTGTACATATATATATTCTACCTAATTTATAGAATCCTCTCGTTTCAAATACCTTTATATGGAGTGGGGTTGGGGTAGTAAAATACACACAGCAATATGGCTAGGAGAAAAGAGTGTGAGACCATGTTTTTTTGTTCATTATTGATTAATTTTCAGTTCATTGATCAAGGTTTTGAAAACTGCTGATTGCAGAAAAAAAAAGTAGATTAACACCTTGATCTGAAGACAAGTGAGCTTGTGCTTAGAGAGTTTCTTTATTCCATGAATATACCAAGGCATCCCTGAAATGCCAGATTCTGAATGCTCACAATTTTATGACAAATAGATAGATATTTCTGCCCAAGTTATTTCTTAGCTTCTTTATCTAAAACTGTTCTAGAGTATCTTTGTTGAAATTGAACAGTTTTATCACCCTATTCCATTTAATAGCTTTGAGTAAAAAATGGGCAAAACAATTTAGAGAAAAGGTAATCTTTTGCTATTGTCATAAATAGAAGGCAAACAACCACTCTAAGGCTGATGGCATTCAATGGTAAATCCTGCCAGAAACTCAACAAATTTTTTTAAGTTTTAGACATCCTTCTGAAGAATTGAACATTGTCTACTTGTGATCAACTTTCTACTATGTTGAAATTCATAGTTTCTAATTATCTTCTGCATTTGAGAATGATTACAAAATACTTGTATGAAAAATTCTGAGATTATAAGAGATTGAAAGTGTCACCAAGTCCTTGAGGAAAATGAAATATGTCTTTAGAGAAAAGTTTTATTATTTAAAAAAACAATCCTCCTGGTTAAATTCAATGATCATAGAGATTTTAAAAAATATTTTTGAGACAGTTGTCTGAGACAATTTTAAAAATTAAAAATATTTTTTAAAATCTCTATGATCACTGCATTTAACCAGGAGGATTGGTGATGATAAAAAATACAGAACCCATGTCTGCTGGATAATAGGCATAAATTTCAAATTATAAGTCAAATTAACTTTCTAAGGTTTGTGGAAATTTCCTTACTGCTTTTGGGAGATAATATCAAAGCTATATTTTGTTTATTAGATTATGAAACAACTGAGAAATTCCAGACATTTTATTTGAATGTTAAATAGAAGAATTATCCCTGGTTAGTTGACTTTTACTCTAGCAGTCTTAAATAGGGATGAGATAAAATTTCAGTGTTTTATCTTTTAAATACTAGTTTCGATGCTACCTTTTCTTAAAAATCTTCCTTCATTTCTCTTATGCACATTTTATTGCTACTTTAATTACACAAATTATTCTTAAAATGCTACTATGGGGCACTCTGCTAAGAAGCATGGATATAAACATAAGAAACTCAAAGCCCCCTATTCTCTCAAAGCAAAGTACTTGTATTTTCTTTTAGCACACAAATTATTCCATCTGTATTTCCCATTAGTTTCTAATGAAGGGCTCTTGTTTTATTCATCTCTTTCTCTCAACACCCAGATGAATGCCCAACTCATAGATACAGTTGATGAATAGAATTGTTGAAATGAAGTATATTCCTTTTCATAGAAATTTAATATCTTTTACCTATTAAAGAGGATAACTTTCTACTTTTCGTGATCCAAATGGCTTTCTAACATGACGGATTCAGTGTAATCAGTGTAGGAAATTGTGAGGCAGAGGAAAAGTAAGGGGTCTTTTGACTGCTGCCCTGTAAGTTTCATTATAATGTGAACCATGGCTGTCCCTTCACCCTGTGTCCCTATAACCTAGCACAGAATTTGGCTCCTAGGGGGTGCTAACAGAGTGTTTTTATTGACCAATTGATTGAGAAAGTGGGAGAATTAGGGGTGGAGTAGGTGTTTCCCTGCTGCCTGATGTATGATTTAGCAACTATTGTTTAACCTCCCTAGCTCTGTTTCACTTTCTGGAAAATCAATTTAATCTTCACAACAAGGATGGATGTGAAGATTACCTGGGGAAAACGTTTATAAACATGTCTTGTAAACTGTAAATCGCTAAAAAATTAGATTAACATCTATTACAATATTTATAGTATAAAGACATGCTTGTGATTTTTTGTCATTTTTGCATTCCCTTATTTAAAGAGTGAAAGAAAACAAAAACACAGCAGATTCTGTTAATTTCTCTAGCACTTCTTTAAATGATGTGATAGGATGTTTAGATTTCTTTCCTTGCTATTTCTTCTGTAGTTATTTGGTTCGTTAAATCTCTGCCATTCAGCTTACAGCATTGGATACAAATACATGTTTATAATAATTCACAAGGTAGCTAACACACTTTTTCAAATGAATTCTCAATTCTAAGTCTGGGAGAGGGAGTGATAAACCCCAAAACATTTTTGGTGCTTTTTTCTTAACTGGGTGTGTTATCTTAATAGGATTCTCAAAATTAAAAGAAATGCAAAAGTTTTAGTTTTAATATAATTTCTCAAGTTTTATCCTATAAATTGAAATATTTCACCACAAGATGTCTATAATATGAGAAGATAATCATCTATTTATTGATTTGCCCTTCTTAACTCCACATAAAACACATTCTTCCTTAGTATCAGTCATGTTAAGATTCTCTAGCATGATCCTTCATTTACCTTGAAATTCTCATGTATGTGCAGATCCTGAGAAATCCTGTTTCTATAAAAGTCATGAAGTACAGTTGTACCAGCATAAGTCTGAATATCAATCTTAGATATATGTTATGTATTAATCCATTCTTTTGTCAAATATACACATGGATATGCACAGCTAGAGATAATTATTAGTTTAACAACACAAAGAAGCTCCCAATATTTACTACTACTCACTTCATAATGACAAAAGTCTGAGGAGGCCCTCATCACGTGCCAAATAAAAATTTAGGAGTTATAAATATCAAAAGGATCAAGTTTTTATTGTGTGCCTAATACTTCTCATAACCTATGTTAGAATAAAGGTTTACTTACACAAGTACTCTCATGTTTGTGTTCAGTGTCTATTTGCAGTAAAGGTGAGACTAGTAATAAAGCAGGCAATTTTATAATTCCTGAAGGGATGGTTTCCTATATGAAGACATCTTAACAAGTTTATGGTACTTTAAAAGAGAATTAATCTTGTCTTAATAAGTACCAACAGATTACAGACACATTTAAAAAAAAGTTTGGTCTACTTCATATTCTAGAATATATGTCTGCCTTTCTGGTACTGGATTTTATTGAAGAGTATTATGTTATGATACAAAAAAAATTAACAACTATATAACAAAAATTTGGAAAGGTTACAAAGTGAATGGGATTATAAGTACTGAGACATCCTGCCCCAGGGATGCTCCTTAGAAGTATTACGCTAAATGAAAGAAGCCAGATACAAAAGGCTATATGTTATATGATTACATTTATATTAAATATCTGGAATATGCAAACCCACAGAGATAGAAAATTGCTGTTTCCCAGGGGCTGGGGGTAAGGGGAAGCGGGAAAGGAAAGTGACTGCAGTGATGAGTATTGGGTTTATTTTGGGGTAAAGAAAAATGTTGGGAACTAGATAAAGGCGTTGTTGTACAATAGTGTGAATATACTAATTGCCATTGAATTGTACATGTTAAAATGGTTAACTTTATGTTATGTGAATTTCACCTCAACAAAAGCAAAGTTAAAAAAATTCAAACATGCTACCCAATCTTGTTGTATTACAAAGATTTTGTTGCTTTAAAAACTACACATAGTATTCAACCCTGTGGTTTTAAGCCATTTGAATGTGTAGAGTAGGTGAATTTGCAGATGTTATTATGTGTATTGTAAATTTTTTTAATAATGTAATGCAGGCTCAGATTTAGCTTGACAATTTGGAGACTCATTGTTTCTGGCCTCACACATCAAATTCAACTGACTAATTTTTTGGACTTACATCTATTTCTGACTGAGTTCTGGCAAATGCTCCTCATATAATACAATTTCAAGAATTCAAGCTAAATAAATCATGTAATGAAGACATCTCCCTTGAAAATAGACCAAAGCATTTTCTGAATGGTAGCCTCAGTCCTTGCCATATGTATTCATCATCCATATAGCAAATATTTACTGAGTACCTACCACTAAGTGCCAGGCACCATTCTAAGGACAGGAGAGTCAGCAGTGAACAAAATGGGTGAAAATCTCTACCAAAATGGGTGAAAATCTACCTACTGGTTTATAAGTAGGTAGATTTATGGGATTTATAAACCAGTAGGGGAGACAGATATTAAGGAAAATGAGATGTAAAATGTATCTTCTGTTAGATAGTGATAAATGCTGAAAATAAAACACAGGGAAGAAGGATGCAGTGTCAGATATATTTGTGAAACTTCAGGAATTTGGTTAGGAGAAGCCTCATTGAAAATTTGACATTCTGGTAAAGACCTGAAGTAAGTGAAGGAGCAAGCCATTTGGATAGTGGGGGGAGAGAATTCCAGGCAGAGACAAGAGCAAGTCCAAAGACCCTGGAGCAGATGTGTGTCCAAAGGTGCGAGGAACAGCAAGGAGCAAGTGCGATGGAGCGGAGTGAGTGAGAAGAGAGAAGTAGGTGTTGGGAGCTGGAAAAGCAAAGGGGTGATGAAAAGTCACACAGAAACATCAGGTTATTGTTAAGTTCTGGATTTTATTTTGAGAGAGGTAGAAACTATTCATAGATTTTGAGGAGGACTGACATGATCTGACTTATTTTTTAACAGGATCTTCTGGATGATATGTTCAGAATGGGCTAAAAAAGGACAAAAACAGAAGAAGGAATGTCAGTTTATGGGCTACTGAGATAGTGCACTGGAAAGAAGATAGTAGCTCAAATGGGGTGGGAGTAAAACCAAAGGCTTTGCTGAATGACTGCATGTGAAGTCTGAGAAAGAGAAATACTATGGACGACAGCAAGGGGAAGAATGGAGCTGTGAATGACTTAGGCAAGTGGAAACATGGAAATACCATTTACTGAAATGGGAAAAATGTGGGTGAAGCAGATTTGACGAAGCTGTATTAGGAACTCGGTTTTAAATGCCCAATGGGAGATGCTGTGAGTCCAAATTTCAAGTGAGAAGTTTGGGTTGGAGACATATATATTTAGAAGGTATTTAAGCCTATGAGATTGAGGAAACCACAAAAGGAGTGTAGAGGACACTGCAATGTTGATTGGTTAGGGAGTGAGGCAGAAACATCAGAGGAAAACTGTAAGGGCTCATTTAGAGAGGAAGGAGCAAAATCAGGCAGCTGTATTAGGCCAGAAGTCATGTGAGAAAAGAAATGTTTCAAGGAGGGAGTGAAAAGATGTGTTGAATGTAAAATGTAACTGATTGGTTAAATGAGGAAAGATTCAAAATTGGCCATGAGATTTAGCACAATGGCAGTCACTGATTTGATACTGGCCATTTTGTTGTAGGGGTGGGTCAATAGCCTGGTTATAGTGGGTTCAATATTGAAAAGGTGGGAAGAATTTTGCTAACATGAGTGAAGACAACTCTGTCATAGATTTTGTTATAAAAGGAAAGAGAGAAATGGGAAAATAGCTAAAGGGTGAAATGGAATCAGGAGATAATTTTTCAAAGTGGGAGAAATATCAGCTTGTTTGTGTGCTGTTATATAATATTAGAGAAAAGAAAATTGATGACATAGGAGAGAGAAAAAAAATGTTTGAAGCATTGTCCGTAAGTAGTGAGAGGGGATAGGATCAGGCACAATTGGAGAGTAGACAAAAGTTGAGTTCTTCCATCTTACTAGGGAATAAAGTCAAGTACATGAACCCAGATGCACAGGGTGTATAGATTTGGTGGTGGATGCTTGTGAAAATTCTTTTCTGATTATTTCTATTTTCTCAAATTCCTAATTCCTAGAGGCTTGAAGTAAATTGTATAAAATACCTGGGAAATAAGGTGAGAAAATAGGTTAGCAGCATTTAGTATGATTTCCAGGCAGCACAAAGGGCCTGCTTGAAGTTAGTGATCATGAATTTAAAGAGAAAAGAGTCAGCATTGTTATGTGACTTTTCCCCTCCCTACGTTCATGTGCATGGGTGCAGATGTAGGTAAGCAGAAAGATGGCTTGTGGTTTAGTCATTTAGGTAAGGTGAAGACAGAAAAGAGCAAAGGAGTTTAGGGTGACAGTGTGAGGGAGTGACCTATTATGACTGGCATGAAATTTAATCAAGGAATGGAGATAACTGTGGGAATACATGAGAAAAATGACAGTTAAAAGTCCCAGTAGAATGAAACCATTGGAGCTGGGGCACCAATATGAGATGGAAAGATAAGAGGTGGTAGTTAGAGAGTGGGACATATTAAACTGAGATTGTGGAGGAGTAATACCTATTACTCCTTTAGGCCCACAAAGGTGTAGAAGAGGAAACATCCACAGGAGAGAAGAGATGCCAAGAAAGTGGGTATCATCAGGTGAGAGCAAATTACTAATGACAGCAAGAAGATCAAAGGACCAATTAGAGAAAGAATTGAGGATGTAGGTGATTTAGCTGACAATTATCCTGAGTTCCAGATGGCATGGAGGAAGGGTTTTAGAAGATGGGAAGAAATGGGAGATGGGGTCAGAAAAGGTGATGGATTGAGCTCTTTGAGGATTGTGTTGACCTAAGAATCACAGGCTTCTTATGATGACTGGTATGAATATCGATAAGGGATATGCTAAAAGAAGTCCTAATGATCCAGTGTAAATGGCTGTATAAAATGGGGAAGGGCATGGGGGATGGGAGTACTTGCCAGGGGCAAATGGATTTCTGAACTCCTGATTGATTCCTGCTGAAGGGGGTTTGGTATTTTGCAAAAAGGCTGGCTTGATTTGTGAATGGAAGCTGGAGGCAAGTGGTGTTGACATTTTATTCTGAGCCTCTCTCAACTCTTATCAATTGTAAGTTGCAGAGAAATGTCTTATGAATGCTATACAGATCCTACCTTTATGGATCTTGACCTAAAATTTCTCTGCAAAAGTTAGGTTCCATAAAGACTGTCTCTTTATATATTATAATATCAAATATATTTATAATAAGCTCTGTTTTCTATCTTGCTGTTATGTGAACCTGATACCAAGCTTGTATACCTGCCATCAACATCCTCATTTCACAAACTCTCACTATAAAGAACAGGAAGATAACTATTTCTCCTGCAGAGCATTTGGTTATTTATCAACATTATGGATATTTATTGATCTAAATCTTTATATATTATCAAATATCTTTAATTGGTTCATATTTAGCCATATTCATTTAGCATATCCACTCATTACATCTTCTGGGACAGATTTTTCAAGTGTGGAAGGTGCATGAGGAAGCTATTGACAAATATAAAATATATTATTAGTGCTTAATTGAGATTGCAAGTAACTGATAACTTGTGTTAAATACTTGCTTTGTGGGTCAAAGACTGCAAATATGTTTGTTAACTTTGTCTATGGTATCTTCTGTTGGAAATAAATCTTTCATTTTAATGCTATTAAATTCATTATTTGTCTTATGGCTTATACTTTTTTGGTCTTTTGAAATTCTTTTGCCATCATCAGGTTAGGAAGACATTTTACCCTATATTCCATTTTTAAAAATATCTTTCCTATTTGGGCCATTAAATCCCTCTAGAGTAAATCTTAGTATATATACAATTGTTTATACAAGGTAGTGATTCAGTTTATAATGACATAAAATGTATTTGGTGCCCCATCATCCTGCCTTAGACTTAGTCATAAATTTCCCTTTTGAGCAACCATCCCAGTAATCCTTGCCCTAGGTATAAGTACAATTAGCAAGATCTGCCCCTCTAAAGGGTTTGGATGATAGGAGCCACCCCCTAGCATTGCCAAAGTTCCCACTTGAGTGTCACATAATTTACTAGCAGAGCAGGTATTTCCATATGGCTTGGATGAAAAGAAGCTGCCCTCAGCTTCTCCAAATGGCCAGTGCTGCTTCTGCTATTCACATGCCATATGGTTTGAAACTGCCAATTCCTGGGATCCATGGGAAGGCTCTACCCTTCCCCTCTGGGTCACAATAAAGGCAAGAACCCAGGACCCACGTGTGCTTTACCCCCTCTTCTTCCATGGACCCTCACAGGAGCCTCCATTAGGTAAGCCCAGGGCCCTCCACTGCCTTCATTCTCCCCTCTCCCCATCCAGGCCCTGTGATCTAACAGAGCTGTCCTTCCATGCATTCTGTGCATGGAAGTCCATCTGTGTTTGCACCTTATCACACAAAGAACTTTCAAGTAACATTCAACACACAGTTTTATTTTTTCTCCATCTAGTAAGCCACTTTTCCAAACAATATTATATTAAACATTTACATTCTCCCTTGTATTGGTTTCCTATGGCTGCCATGACAAAGTACCACAAACCAGGTGGCGTAAAAGAAAATGTATTTCCCCACAGTTCTGGAGGCTAGAAGTCTGAAATCAAGGTGTTGGCATGGCCATGGTCCCTCCAAAGGCTTTAGGGAAGAAGACTTCATCACCTTTTCCAAGTTCTGGTAGTTATCTGTAATCTGTGCCTCCATCTTCACGTGGTCTTTTCCCTTGTGTGTCTGTGTCACTGTCTCTTCTTATAGGACACCAGTGATTAGGTTTAAGGCCCATCCTGATCCAATAAGACCTCATCTTAAATTAATTGCATCTGCTACATCTGTAAAGCTTCCATTTCCAAATGAGATCCATTCACAGGTGCTGGGGTTAGGATTCAACACGTCTTTTTAAGGACTCAATTCATCCTTCAAAATCCCTATCAAGTTCTTGCATGTTTATTATTCTGTCTCTGAGTTCTCTATTCTGTTCCTTGGCTCTCTTTATGTTTTCTTGCTCAGTCTTGCATTTTTTTTATTATAATGTCTTTGTTACTTCTAAGAAGGTGGTCTTCCCTTTGAAGTCATTTTTTTTTTCAGATTAATTTAGCTAGTTGTGGACTTTTTTGAGTTTACATATATTTTAGAATAAGATTGTCAATTTTTTCAAAAAATCCAGCTGGAATTATGCTGTGGATTATACCGAATTTAGAAATTAATTTGAAGACAATTGATAAGCAACCCAATCCATGTGCTTAGATAAAACTCCTTGTATTCAGATCTTTTAGGTCTAAATTCCAGAAAATGAGATATGAGTGGTATTATCATATTAGACTTCCAGGAAGGCTACGTAAACAGTGCTGACTCAGCTGGTTGATGGGTGCTGTTATCCTCTCTCCCCTTTGTATGTCTTATTGCCAGAATACTGGGTCACATCAGCCATCACAGACAATGTAATAACCTCAAGGATGGAAAAGATTGTGCCAGACCAGTAAAATCAGAGAATTGTGAGTAAATGATAA
This sequence comes from Choloepus didactylus, assembly GCF_015220235.1. Taxonomy (NCBI): domain Eukaryota; kingdom Metazoa; phylum Chordata; class Mammalia; order Pilosa; family Megalonychidae; genus Choloepus; species Choloepus didactylus. Next base: position 32,167,100 of record NC_051320.1, on the reverse strand, counting down.
CTTTAGCATCTCATGTCTACTTACTCTTAAATATACATGAAAAACTAAATATCTGTGTATTTAAGCCCTATTAAGTAAAGCAAATGCCAAGAGGCCAAAAACAACAGAAAATTTTAAAGCATACGATAAAACAAGACGATACGGATAACCCAAACCCAAACACCCAAATCAAAAGATCAGAGGAGACACAGTACTTGGAGCAATTAATCAAAGAACTAAAGACAAACAATGAAAGCATGGCACAGGATATAAAGGACATGAAGTAGAGCATGGCACAGGATATAAAGGACATGAAGAAGACCCTAGAAGAGCATAAAGAAGAAATTGAAAGAGTAACTAAAAACATAGATGACCTTATGGAAATTAAAGAAACTGTTGATCAAATTAAAAAGATTCTGGATACTCATAGTACAAGACTAGTGGAAGTTGAACAACAAATCAGAGACCTGGAAGACAACAGAACGGAAAATGAAAGAACAAAAGAAAGAATGGGGAAAAAAAACTTAAAAAAGTGAAAGGGATATGATAGATAATATAAAATGTCCAAACTTAAGACTCATTGGTTTCCCAGAAGGGGAAGAGAAGGTAAAGGTCTAGAAAGAGTATTCAAAGAAATTGTTGGGGAAAACTTCCCAAATCTTCTAAACACCATAATTAAACAAATCATAAATGCCCAGTGAACTCCAAATAGAAAAAATCCAAATAAACCCACTCCGAGACATATTCTGATCACACTCTCAAATATTGAAGAGAAGGAGCAAGTTCTGAAAGCAGCAAGAGAAAAGCAATTCACCACATACAAAGGAAACAACATAAGACTAAGTAGTGATTACTCAGCAGCCACCATGGAGGCAAGAAGGCAGTGGTGTGACATATTTAAAATTCTGAGTGAGAAAAATTTCCAACCAAGAATTCTTTATCCAGCAAAACTCTCCTTCAGATTTGAGGGAGAGCTTAAATTTTTCACAGACAAACAAATGCTGAGAGAATTTGCTAACAAGAGACCTGCCCTACTAGAGATACTAAAGAGAGCCCTACCAACAGAGGAAAAAAAGAAAGGAGAGAGAGATATGGATAAAGGTTCAGTACTAAAGAGATTCAGTATGGGTACGTTAAAGGACAATAGAGAGAGGGAAAAAATACACATGACAAACATAAACCAAAGGATAAGATGGCTGATTCAAGAAATGCCTTCACAGTAATAATGTTGAATGTAAATGGATTAAACTCCCCAATTAAAAGATATAGATTGGCAGAATGGATCAAAAAAAAAATGAACCATCAATATGTTGCATGCAAGAGACTCATCTTAGACACAGGGACACAAAGAAATTGAAAGTGAAAGCATGGAAAAACAATTTCATGCAAGCTATAGCCAAAAGAAAGCAGGAGTAGCAATATTAATCTCAGATAAAATAGACTTTAAATCCAAGGATATTAGGAGAGACAAAGAAGGCCACTACATACTAATAAAAGGGACAATTCAACAAGAAGAAATAATCATAAATGTTTATGCACCCAATCAAGGTGCCACAAAATACATGAGAGAAACACTGGCAAAACTAAAACATGCAATGAATGTTTCCACAATAATTGTGGGAGACTTCAACACATCACTCTTTCCTATAGATATATCAGCCAGACAGAAGACCAATAAGGAAATTGAAAACCTAAACAATCTGATAAATGAATTGGATTTAACAGACATATATAGAACATTACATCCCAAATCACCAGGATACACATTCTTCTCTAGTGCTCATGGAACTTTCTCCAGAATATATCATATGCTGGGACATAAAACAAGCCTCAATAAATTTAAGAAAATTGAAATTATTCAAAGCACATTCTCTGACCACAATGGAATACAATTAGAAGTCAATAACCATCAGAGACTTAAAAAATTCACAAATACCTGGAGGTTAAACAACACACTCCTAAACAATCAGTGGGTTAAAGAAGAAATAGCAAGAGAAATTGCTAAATATATAGAGACTAATGAAAATGAGAACACAACATACCAAAACCTATGGGATACAGCAAAAGCAGTACTGAGAGGGAAATTTATAGCACTAGATGCATGTATTAAAAAGGAAGAAAGAGCCAAAATCAAAGAACTAATGGATCAACTGAAGAAGCTACCAATCCTAAACCAAGTAGAAGAAAAGAAATAACAAGGATTAAAGCAGAAATAAATGACATAGAGAACAAAAAAACAATAGAGAGGATAAATAACACCAAAAGTTGGTTCTTTGAGATCAACAAGACTGACAAGCCCCTAGCTAGACTGACAAAATCAAAAAGAGAGAAGACCAATATAAACAAAATAATGAATGAGAAAGGTGACATTACTGTGGATCCTGAAGAAATTAAAAAAATTATAAGAGGAAACTGTGAACAACTGTATGCCAACAAACTGGATAATGTAGAGGAAATGGACAATTTCCTGGAAACATATGAACAATCTAGACTGACCAGAGAAGAAACAGAAGACCTCAGCCAACCAGTTGCAAGCAAAGAGATCCAATCAGTTATGAAAAAGCTTCCCACAAATAAATGCCCAGGGCCAGATGGCTTCACAGGGGAATTCTACCAAACTTTCCAAAAAGAACTGACACCAATCTTACTCAAACTCTTTCAAAACATTGAAGAAAATGGAACACTATTTAACACACTTTATGAAGTTAACATCAGTATAATACCAAAACCAGGCAAAGGTGCTACAAGGAAGGAAAACTACAGGCCAATCACCCTAATGAATATAGATGCAAAAATTCTCAACAAAATACTTGCAAATCAAATCCAAAGACACATTAGGAAAATCATACACCATGACCAAGTGGGGTTCATTCCAGGCATGCAAGGATGGTTCAAAATATGAAAATCAATCAATGTATTACAACACATTAACAAATCAAAAGGGAAAAATCAAATGATCATCTCAATAGATACTGAAAAAGCATTCTACAAAATCCAACATCCCTTTTTGATAAAAACACTTCAAAAGGTAGGAATTGAAGGAAACTTCCTCAACATGATAAAGAGCATATATGAAAAACCCACAGCCAGCATAGTGCTCAATGGTGAGAGACTGAAAGCCTTCCCTCTAAGATCAGGAACAAGACAAGGATGCCCGCTATCACCACTGTTATTCAACTTTGTGCTGGAACTGCTATCCAGTGCAATCTGGCAAGACAAAGAAATAAAAGGCATCCAAATTGGAAAGGAAGAAGTAAAAATGTCATTGTTTGCAGATGATATGATCTCATATCTTGAAAACCCTGAGAAATCGATGATTCAGCTACTAGAGCTAACAAACAAATTTAGCAAAGTAGTGGGATACAAGATTAATGCACATAAGTCAGTAATGTTTCTATATGCTAGAAATGAACAAACTGAAGAGACACTCAAGAAAAAGATACCACTTTCAATAGCAACTAAAAAAGTCAAGTACCTAGGAATAAACTTAACCAAAGATGTAAAAGACCTATACAAAGAAAACTACATAACTCTATTAAAAGAAATAGAAGGGGACCTTAAAAGATGGAAAAATATTCCATGTTCATGGATAGGAAGGCTAAATGTCATTAAGAAGTCAATTCTACCCAAACTCATCTACAGATTCAATGCAATCCCAATCAAAATTCCAACAACCTACTTTGCAGACTTGGAAAAGCTAGTTATCAAATTTATTTGGAAAGGGAAGATGCTAAAGACACTCTAAAAAAGAAAAACCAAGTGGGAGGACTTACACTCCCTGACTTTGAAGCTTATTATAAAGCCACAGTTGTCAAAACAGCATGGTACTGGCACAAAGATAGACATATAAATCAATGGAATCGACTTGAGAATTCGGAGATAGACCCCCAGATCTATGGCTGACTGATCTTTGATAAGGCCCCCAAAGTCACTGAACTGAGTCATAATGGTCTTTTCAACAAATGGGGCTGGGAGAGTTGGATATCCATATCCAAAAGAATGAAAGAGGACCCCTACCTCACCCCCTACACAAAAATTAACTCAAAATGGACCAAAGATCTCAATATAAAAGAAAGTACCATAAAACTCCTAGAAGATAATGTAGGAAAACATCTTCAAGACCTTGTATTAGGCAGCCACTTCCTAGACTTTACACCCAAAGCACAAGCAACAAAAGAAAAAATAGATAAATGGGAGCTCCTGTCCTCAAGCTTAGAAGTTTCTGTACCTCAAAGGAATTTGTCAAAAAGGTAAAGAGGCAGCCAACTCAATGGGAAAAAATTTTCGGAAACCATGTATCTGACAAAAGACTGATATCTTGCATATATAAAGAAAACCTACAACTCAATGACAGTAGTACAGACAGCCCAATTATAAAATGGGCAAAAGATATGAAAAGACAGTTCTCTGAAGAGGAAATACAAATGGCCAAGAAACACATGAAAAAATGTTCAGCTTCACCAGCTATTAGAGAGATGCAAATTAAAACCACAATGAGATACCATGTAACACCGATTAGAATGGCTGCCATTAAACAAACAGGAAACTACAAATGCTGGAGGGGATGTGGAGAAATTGGAACTCTTATTCATTGTTGGTGGGACTGTATAATGGTTCAGCCACTCTGGAAGTCAGTCTGGCAGTTCCTTAGAAAACTAGATATAGAGATACCCTTTGATCCAGCAATTGCACTACTCGGTATATATCCGAAGATCGGAAAGCAGTGACACGAACAGATATCTGCACGCCAATGTTCATAGCAGCATTATTCACAACTGCCAAGAGACGGAAACAACCCAAATGTCCTTCAACAGATGAGTGGATAAATAAAATGTGGTATATACACACGATGGAATACTACACAGCAGTAAGAAGGAATGATCTCGTGAAACATATGACAACATGGATGAACCTTGAAGACATAATGCTGAGCAAAATCAGCCAGGCACAAAAAGAGAAATATTATATGCTACCACTAATGTGAACTTTGAAAAATGTAAAACAAATGGTTTATAATGTAGAATGTAGGGGAACTAGCGATAGAGAGCAATTAAGGAAGGGGGAACAATAATCCAAGAAGAACAGGTAAACTATCATGGGTAAATTTAACATTCTGGGAATGCCCAGGAATGACTATGGCCTGTTAATTTCTGATGGGTATAGTAGGAACAAGTTCATAGAAATTTTGCTATATTAGGTTGCTTTCTTGGGGTAGAGTAGGAACATGTTGGAAGTAAAGTAGTTATGTTAGGTCAGTTGTCTTTTTCTTACTCCCTTGTTATGGTCTCTTTGAAATGTTCTTTTATTGTCTTTTTTTTAATTTTTTTTTTTTAGTTTTCATACAGTTGACTTAGAAAAAAAAGTTAAAAAAAAAAAAAACAAGGAAAAAAATATGCAGAGTCCCCTTGAGCTGGTGGAGAATGCAGGGGTATTGGCCTCCCCTACCTCAATGGTTGCTAACATGCCCACAGACATAGGGGACTCGTGGTTTGATGGACTGAGCCCTCTACTACGGGATTTGCCCTTGGGAAGACTGTTGCTGCAAAGGAGAGGCTAGGCGTCCCTATAATTGTGCATAAGAGCCTCCTTCCGAGTGCCTCTTTGACGCTCAGATGTGGCCCTCTCTCTCTAGCTAACCCAACTTGAAAGGTGAAATCACTGCCCTCCCCCCTACGTGGGATCAGACACCCAGGGGAGTGAATCTCCCTGGCAATGTGGAATATGACTCCTGGGGAGGAATGTAGACCCGGCATCGTGGGATGGAGAACATCTTCTTGACCAAAAGGGGGAAATGAAATGAAATAAGCTTCAGTGGCAGAGAGATTCCAAAATGAGCCGAGAGGTCACTCTGGTGGGCACTCTTACACACAATATAGACAACCCTTTTTAGGTTCTAGTGAACTGGAGTAGCTAGCAATAAACACCTGAAATTATCAAACTACAACTGAGAACCCACGAATCTTGAAGACGATTGTATAAAAATGTAGCTTATGAGGGGTGACAGTGTGATTGGGGAAGCCATATGGACTACACTCCCCTTTGTCTAGTTTATGGATGGATGAGTAGAAAAATGGGGGAAGGAAACAAACAAAAAAACAAACAAAAAAATGTAATGCAGTAATCCTCAGGCTGGAGGCTGTATACCTCTGGCATCTGTAGACCCATTTCTGTAGCTTTTATGTTGGAATAGTCTGTAGATTATGAGGCCTGTGGGTTAAAGACCATTTTGAAATCAGTCTACTGTCTTCTATCTGTGTGACATTTGGGAAATTGTTTAATCTTGCTGTATCATCTATCTCTTCTTTAAAATAAGAATTTTAATACCAAAAAAAAGCACCTGTCTTCACTTTTTCTTATGGAGAGTACTAAGACATTCTAAGAAGAATGGTACTTCTGGAATAGGTAAGGAAAAATGGGAATGGGACAACTGGGAGCAGAAATGAAAGATGATAACAAAAACAAAAGATAAGATAACAAAAGTCACTCTTCCTACTCTTCTTTGCAACTTTCTTTTCCAAAGTATCTGTTGTGGAGCCCAAGTATTGGAATAGAGTTGTACTTAGAGGCACAACTTGGTCATATGAGAAAATTAGTGGATAATGTTCCCTCTTTAAAGATTCATAATGTGCACTTATATTATGAAGAGTCTAAGAAGTAGTGTAGTCAAGAAACATGGTTTTCTTTGTTTTGTTAAGGGATTCCCAAATTTATTTAAGACAAAACTGTTTTTCCCATCAACCTTTCTACTCTACTGTGAACCTAATAACACAGTCCTGCAAGACACCAGACTAGAAACTTAAATGCTGATTTTATTTTGAACTTTGCTCACATCACTCATATTTTATATTGTTGGTGATCGTAGCACTCCAAGTTTCTTAGCAGGACTTGGAGGCATGCTCCTTTACAGAAAAGAAGTATTCACAGTAGGTCATATTTGAAAAAATGAAAAAGTGATGCAGTTCAATGCAGAAAACTTTTCAATTTAGAAATCTGTGCAGGCTCTAGGATGCAACTTGGCTACCACTGCCAGAACATTAAAAGTGTGAAATTAGAAGAAAAAAAAAAAGTCCCTTGAAAATAAAATATACGAAAATCACAAATATATAGAAGTTAAAATTTAAGTAACAATTTCACAGCTACAGGTTTTAATTAGTCCACCTTATTTTTTCTTAACTAATATAAACTTTCTATCAAGTATTATATTTTAAAATCATATATTAGGCATTTTATTTTGTTATTGTTTTTATAAGGACTCAGTCCAAGCATACCAAGCCCTGGTGACAAAGCTCTTTCAGAGAACTGACAGAATAATCAGCTGGGAACTTAAGAGACACACATTCGTCTCTCTCTGCCACTAAATAGCTATGTGACCTAATGCAAATCAGTTAGCCTTTTCTGGTAGTTAACATCCTCGTTTGTAAAATCAATATGCTGAATAACCAGAGTTGTTGGTTTTTACTATAATGTCTAATAATTTCAAATATAAGAAAATGTTCTGAAGGTTATTTCTAAGGAAAAAAAATGGAACTTCCACAAGATGAATGTGGATTTTCAACCTGCAGGATTCCAATGTGGCTTGAATTTTTAATAACAAAATTAGCATGTGTTGAAAATGTTTTACAGCATATGCAAAACTACTTCAAACATCATGAATTCCCAGAATAACTCAGTGTTAAAGATAATATTGCCTCCATTTTATGGCAAAAGGAAACAATAGAACAGACAAGCTATATTTCTTACTTATTGGTAATAGGAGAAATCACCAGGCTGAAGCTCAAATGTAAGCATCGCACTCCAAAGCCAATGCTTTATCCACAACGCCAAGGAGTTTTTTATTAGGGCATGCAATTACTCATCTGTCTCAAATAACACTGAGATAATTGTTTCTTGCTTTCCTTGCTAATTATCTTTTAAATGGAAGCAGTCACATTTAGCAAGAAATGTGTTAAGCTCTGTCTCCCTCCCTCTCACCCTCACCCTCTCTCTGGTTCTCTCTTTCAAAGAGTGAGCTGTGCCTCAAAAGCATTCCTGAGATTTCTTTCTCAAGGTAGAGGCATCTTTTGTTCTGCACAACAGATACAATCTTCATCTATCCATGCCTCTGCGGTAGATGTGTTAAAAAGACTGTGAGGCTGGTGAAGTGTTGCATTGTCATCTTTGGACTGGTGTAGTGATATTAGGATTTATCTAATTGGAATTAATATAAAAAATAATTTTCCTTACACCAAGTTTTTCTTCTTTTTTAATACAATTTTCCTTACACTAATTTTTATATTAAAAAGTTCACTCAGCACTATATGTTGTTTGATTATAATCCACTAAACTCCTCTATGAGTTATTAAAGTAGTTGAGACACCTCTTAGAACTTTACCAGCTGCTAAGAACCCAGCTGTTCTGGATGTCAACCCAGTACACTTGGTTCCTCACACGAGTTCTTTTCAGGAGCCCAAGAGGGCTTTTTAACAGCCACTAATGAGTACTGATTCATCCTCTGGGATTTTATTTGGGCATATGAATGTGACACAGTAACCACTACATAAATACTTTAGTTACTCAAAGCACTCCAGTATTATTTAATCCACAATTTCAATACATTAACTACATGGCACCCCCATGAAGTATGCAAGAGCTTTTATTTCAATAGGCAAACCAAAGTAATTAAGTTAATTCTAAGTAAATTAAATGAAATGAGGTTGCTGGGGAAGTCAACAATACGTTTGCCAAGATTGGAATTAAGGATTTTTGAAACTCATTTTAAACTCAAATTGTGGTTTCATGGTGCTGTTCAGAGTCCCATGAATATTATTTAGTGAGAAGATAGTAAAAAGACATAATCTTTTTATAGGATTATCAACCTAATTTATACAAAAGTATAAATTGTGTAGTAATCTCAATATACTGAAAGGATGAGCATGGTACTACTTGAATTGCAGAGAATTTATTTTGGAATTTATCCAAACATGTTTGTGCATATATGGGTGCAGGATTAAGTGAGAAGAGGTTTTTCTTTTAAAGCTACAGAATTGGTCTCTTTTGAAGTTAAATACTATTTTATAACCTATTTTTACTAAAATTTACCCTGTATCCTTATGCAAAATTATTTCCATATTCTTTCATCATAATTCTGTTAAAAGAGCAAATTCAAAAGCCATCTGGCTATTTTGGAAGTAAGTGTTTTAGAGCACAGTATTTGCATAATATAAATACATTTATTTTATTTATGCAAGTCTAATATGAAAGGAAAGGACCCCTGCAGGGTCTGCAATTTAAAGATGATCATATCATTATTTAGCAACTATGATTTTACCCAAATTATCCTATCCTATTAAGATTGTTCACAGAAACAAATGGGATGATGAGAAGGAGCTGAAGATGCAGATGCTCTAAGTATAAAGAATAAGCTTAAATGCAGTGTAAACACAGAAGCCATGCTTTAATTTAGTTTGGAGAAAATTGTTCAATTCAGAGGCCATCATGTATGGAGTATATCTGATGAAGTAAATCTTAATTTAGTTAGAAGCCTAGAAACCTTTCAAAACACAGGTAGACACATATCTCTGGATTACAAATACAATATTGATTACAAATACAAACTAGGAATAAAGATTTTAAAAAACACTATGAACCAGGAAAAATTATGGCTTTCTAATAAATTTCCAGTTATTCTATCTGTTCTAAGTCATATTTCCACTGCTTCTACTAGCACGTAAGAGAGTTAAAGGTTATTGTCAAGAAATGTGAGTTCAATTTCTACCCTTAGAGACCAAATGCTTTGTTCAAAAGAGCTAGTGATTTCTGTATGGTACCAGACAACCCTGAACAGCTCTGCTGAAGATTCTGAACTCATGCTGAGAACAAATGCCGTAAAGCTCAAAGTCAACACAAGTGGAAGATGCAGAAGTAGTAAAACAAACAAGCTCAATTTTTTTCAAACTCTCATCCAAATAAGAGTGGGGGCAGTGACTTCTCAATCATATCTCAGTCTTAGCAAAGGAGTCATTGGATCTTTAGACTAAACAGAAAGAAGAAAACGGGAAAAAAATTCATACTCATTAGGCTGTCAGGATATATGTGGTAAAACGATAGTTGTTTGAAAACAAATAATAGATTGTAAAGATGAACATCTTTCTAAGCACTGCTCCAGCTGTTTCTGGTAGTAACACATTATTTTGCCTCTTTTAGGTCACAAAGATATGCTGTGAAAAAATAGTCTATTTCTCCAAGGAATGGAAATGCTTTTAAATTATTTTGGGCTCAACAGAAGCACAAGTGTTTTAGATTTGATTAAACGACTGAAGACAGATGATTAAGAAAAATAATAATAATAACCTCCAAAACACATAGGTAAAAATATAAGGATATTCCAGGTTTAAAAAGAGTATAAAGAGAAATGCTTTCATTCCCTCTCTCCTTTCCTCCATCACACACTTTTTATCCTTTGTGTTTTACATTTAATCAAAATAGCTAAAGAATGTGTGATTAAAGAAATGAATTAGCCACCCAAATATGCAGATAAAAATATAAAGGTATTCTAGGATTAAAATAAAAGAGGGTAAAGATAAACACCCTATTCCCCTCTCACCCCATTCTCATTCTATAGACTTGTTTCCCATAGGACTTACATTTAATGAAAATGACTAAAGAACAGATGACCAAAAAAAAACAACAAAAACAGTCTCCCAAGTATGCAGGTACAAAAATACAGATATTTTAGGATTAAAATAAAAGAGGATGGGATAAGCACACTCCACCTATCTATCTCACCCTTCCTCCACCACACCGAATGTTTTCTTCCCTGTGCTTTCCTGTGTTCACATCCATTACACTTTGAATTAATTCTTTCCCCTGAGGGACAGATTACCTTATCTAGTGTGGGTATTTAAGTAGTTGACAATGAACCCATGAATTAATCTGAATATAGAAACTAATTACAATAAAACCTAATCAGCGTTCTCACTTGAAACATTTCCTCACCCTTAATGTTGATCTTTAAAAGACAAAGACAATTGGGCATGAAGGCAATGCTTCTAATTTAAGGAACTTTTTATTCTTCCTATACTGACATACATTATTTCCAGCGCGAGAGTCGGTGAGGTGACATTATACTTTAAGGTCATCAGGGCACTGTTTGGGTAATTGCACCCATATGATCTAAAAGGTCAAAACAGTAAAAGTTTTAAGGAGAATTTAACAAAAAATGTAGAGAGAAATGGCTGGTATAACAGGAACAAAAGCCATTAAACAGAAAGGAGACAGTCAGTCATCTAACCCCACTTCGCGTGTCTTCACATTTTTTCTTCTTTCTGCTCCATGATTTGACAGATAACCATTCAGGAGTATATATAAATATTTTGAGACAAAATTTATGTTTTTCTTAAAATATTAAGCACATTTATTGAATCCTTAGAATGGATTTGACATCTCAAAACTTTCTAAGCATTGTCACTGAACTTTTTACAGAGTAAGAAAAATATTTTCTATGCTTACAATGGCTCCCACAGATCATTTCTAAGATCTTGGAACTATACAGATAGTCATGGCCTAAGGAAGATCAAGCCACCAACAATAACAAGTGATTTGCTTTTACCCCACAGAATCCCAGAATATAAAGTTTATAGGAAACAGAGAACTCTAGTTCATTCCCCTTACTATGTAGATAAGAATACTGGAAATAAAATGGATAAATTTTGCTGCCCAAAGGCCTAGGGCTAGGACCTAAATTCTTTGGCTCCAAATCCAGTCCTCTTCCCACCATGTCTTAATATTTCACTCATGCTGATGTACACACATGAAATGGAAATAATTTACATTCAGAAGGAAGTATATTTATCTTTACTCCCAAGGAATGCTTGGACTAAAGAGGGGTCCAGGTGGAAGCCTTGGATCAACTCAAAGCCTGCATGGGAAAAAATATCAGGAAGGAAACGCTTAGTGACTCATTGTGTCTTTCTTATTCCTACCTGTAAATTGCCCTCCTAAACCTGAAGGCAAAAGAGAAATCACTATTTTTATTAGTTCAAGCGGTAGCATTAGATTGTATGCACTGAAGTTCTGTTACATCATATGTATCCTTGTTAACAATAGAAGATAAAAGAAGTAGCTTAGAATTTTTTCCATTCACACACAAATATCTAGAAAATTTAATAATTAATGCCATACTCTGCCATTTGCCTTCTATTTCCATCAGTCAAGAGTAACTCTTGAGGGTAAGTCTTGCCACAATGCCCTCTTTTCCAATGACCTCTTTTAAGGCATAAAGGTATTTGACCTCCGTAGAACATTTGGCATTGTTAGATAGATTTATTGTTTCACTAATTAATTCCTCCCTCCATATTCTGGAAGTGGTTTTAAGGATGCAGTGTAAATACTTCCTGTCCCTGTCCCCTCAGTGGCGTGTGTACCCAGACTTTCCCTTCTCCTTCTATATTTTCGACTACTCAAGTCTCTTCTCTCACTCCATCTGCATCTGCCTTTGAAACCAGTGTTCTGCCTTAAGATTAATTATCTTCTCACTTTATGACCTCTCAGAATTTATGTTTATTTCAATGGTTTCAACTAGGATCTATGTTGATTATTTCAGCAGGACTATGAAGACATTCTTCATGTTGGCTGATTTAAGATTCTTAAATCTATGGCTTCAACTCTTACCTTTGTCTGATCTTTGTCTATTCAGAATCTGGATATATCTACTTTGATGATTTCTCAGTCTGAAATCCATATCCAAACCAAACTTGGTATCTTTCCTCTGAGACTTGTTCATCCTCATGAATTTCTTACCTCATGAAATTGCTCATTCTCCCTTGGTTATCTAAACCAGGTTTCTCAATCACTCTTGGTTATACCCACTTTCTTTGTTCATACCCTCAGTGGGTCCTTTAGTCCTGTCAGTGGTAAAACCTCCAGAATCTACCTCAGTGGCCCAATCTCACCCATCATATACTAGTCATGGCCCTCATCCTGCCTCAAGGTTAAACAAATAATATTCTTGACATTTGAGGCTCTAGTTAGCTACTCCCAACTTTGCAAAGGATAAAAATATATATAAAACAGCATGTCTACATATAAAATTCTTAGAGAAAAATATTACTCTCTGTGCCAGTTTGAATGTATTATGTCCCCCCAAATGCCATTATCTTTGATGTAATCTTGTGTGGGCAGACATTATCAGTGTTGATTAGATTGTAATTCTTTGAGTGTTTCCATGGAATGTGCCCCATCCAACTGTGGGTGATAACTCTGATGAGATAATTTCCATGGAGGTGCGGCCCCACCCATTCAGGGTGGGCCTTGATCAGTGGAGCCATATAAATGGGCTGACAAACAGCAGGAACTCAGTGCAGCTGTGAGTGATGTTTTGAAGAGGAGCTACAGCCAAGAGGGACACTTTGAAGAAAGCACAGGAGCTGCAGATGAGAGACAGTTTGAAGACGGCCATTGAAAGCAGACTCTTGCTCTGGAGAAGCAGAGAGAGGACAAATACCCCAAGTGCAACCAAGAGTGACATTTTTGAGGAACTGCAGCCTAGAGAGGAACTTCCTTGGAGAAAGCCATTTTGAAACCAGAACTATGGAGCAGATGCCAGCCACATGCCTTCCCAGCTAACAGAGGTTTTCCGGACACCATTGGCCATCCTCCAGTGAAGGTACCCAATTGCTGATGTGTTACCTTGGACACTTTATGGCCTTAAGACTGTAACTGTGTAACCAAATAATCCCCCTTTTATAAAAGCCAATCCATATCTGGTGTTTTCCATTCTGGCAGCATTAGCAAACTAGAACATTCTCAGAAGGAATATAAGCAGCAGAGACAGCTTCTTAAGAGAAATGGCAGAAATAATAATGCAAAATACAGAGAATAATGCCTGACATATACTTAAATAATTTATGAGCCATTATTAATTTTGACAACATTAATTTTGAAGTCATATTAATTAATTAAGATCATGTAATTCTGGTCTACTCTAAGGTTTCCAACTAGCCACTGTTTGCAGGATCTAATTTTAATTATCAGCATCACAGTCCACGCACTTTAGTATATTTGTGGATTAATTTTTGCCTATACTACTAATCTGGTATATATATAAACAGGCTGTGATTACATTAATTTAAATCTTTTTAAATTACCTATAGGAGAATGAACTATCAAAAATTAAAGCTCTAAGCTTGACTTCTAATTTGGCTAAGCTATGAATCTTAATTTTACTTAAAAATTATTTTTCATGAAAAATAACACTCATTTTTAGATTCACACTAAAAGAGTAAAAATAAAAACCAAGACAATATTGTAGAGCATTTTTATTGGAAATTTTAGTCCTAGATATAAGATTGAAAAAGTTAAAAAAAAAATTTCAAATAAAGAAAGACTGACATCCAAACATCTAAACATTTCACTAAATATCAAACCCATAAGATTTCTCCCTTTCACCTCAGAGCTCCTACATAATGGCCCTCAGAATTCATGTCAGCAAGGGCTGGTTAAGAGGCTTCTCATTGTTGTGCAGTGTCATTCTTCAATTTACTCATGTGTTCATGATATAGCAAGGAACACAAAGACTTTCGGGTGCTCACATTAGGCCCAGAAAACCTATACCAAGGAACAAGTTTTAATAGAAAAATGTTTTTGGTCACATACCTGTAACCACAGATGTTATATAAGAACAATAATTCCATGCCAAAATTTAAATAATTTAACCTAGTGCATGTCAGCTTTTAGAAATGCTAGAAATGAAATTTAAAGTACAATTAGCCTGGTGACTTAGAGATGAAGATTCATTAAAATATTTATCTTGGAACATATTGATTGATGTTTGTCCACCTCATCAAAAGTCTACTGAAATACTTCCAATTCGTTTCTTTTCAAAGCCTCAGCCCATCTCCCTTTAGACAGGAAAGCATTATTTCACTCTCTTTTAACCTCAAGTAATATAGCTGGGTTGAACATAAACCATATTTTATTAATATAATTACATCTAATTTTGATCTTTTATCATGACTTTCAGCTTAAGAAAGAACTTAGGGCAAAAACAGGAGTGAGAATTTGAGAGGAGATATTTTCCAGGTCTCCCTTTTTTATAGGGAAGTCAACTGGTTGCTATCAGGAAAGACTAGATTATTTTTAATCATAGTTATAAAATGCATGCTGTTATACAACAATGATATTAGGAAGTAATGTACAGAAATATTTTTTAAAAATGAAAGTAGAATGCCATGAAGATTTGAGAGATCCCTAATTAAAGCAACTAATCTTATAGACTCCTTTGGGAATGGCTTAATAAGCCAATCATTGACCCTGTGTGTCTGAAGTTTCAGATACCCTAGACTGACAATAGGCTGGGAAATAGCAACCCTGCTAATATAATGTGATTCTGAATTCAGAAGCACACTCAAGTACCTTCTTGTTTTCCTGTGAAAAAGTAAGAAACAGGTCTCTCTGTGTTTTATCAAATTTTCCCATTTGGGAACAGCAGATGAAATCCAAATACATGAAATGGATTCACCCTGTGTCCTGTCTTTTATGTGGATTTTGTGTCAACTGTTACCATATACATCATCAAGATAATATAGCATGACAAAAATTTAATGCATCTTGCAAAGTTAACTAATTGTCAATTAGACAAGACTTACCAATTAGAATACCATGTCTTAAAAATTATACGAAAAACATGTTTCTATTAACTTTTTGTTATTGTTGTTCATGGCATATTTTACATGTACAAAACAATAAAAAAGCAAGTCATTTTACTAATGCAAGATGGTCAAGAAATTTAAATAGGATAAGTCATAGAATGGATGAATTTTCTTAACTGAGATAACAAGTAAAAATTACAGTTACCTACATTGATTTCTATTAGTCTATTTTAAGCTAAAGAAATAAATATTTACCTCAATTTTTCAGGATTCAGGATTTCAAAGTGGACAAAAGCATTTCTGGAAACTATTCCCACACATACCATGTTTCACTTTTACTGTTTTCTCTCTTTCATTCTTCCAAATGCAGAACCCAAATAATTAAATAAAATAAAAGAGATATAAACAAAGAGTTGTATAAAAAATATTGTTAATTATTTCCTTGGGTAAAATTTTGGAGATTGAATTTCTGAGTTAAAAGATGAAAGTTTAGGGAGTTTCGTTATATATTATCAATGCATGCACTCCTCAGCAATGTTTTCCTTTTATTCTTTTCTTTACAAAGCAAATAAGATCTATCTCACCTTTTTTAGTTTGTTTATTTTTACTAGTTTACTAATTTGAACAGCAGTTTCCATTAGTTTAAATCAGGGTCTTGCAAACTATGAGCCAAATCTAGCCTGTGACTATTTTTGTAAGGTTTTATTGGGTTTTATTGGGTGCACCAGAGGTGATGTCATCAGGATGGTGACATATAATATTCTCTGGAAAAATCTGCCCTCAGAAATAAATAATAAAAGGACAAATTGCACTTGCTTGGAAACTTGGGAAGATGACAGAGACTGGAGAAGGACTCCACAAATGCTGAATCAAAGAAAAAACACCAAAAAGAAGGTAGGACAGAATTACTGACAACCCTAAAGAATACCCCGGGCTCTATCTAAGACTCTATACAAAGTTTTACCTATTAAGTTTATTTTTTCAGAAACTTAAAGTCTCTAGATTGCTCCTATGCCAGATAAGCCCTGAAACCCAGAGGTACCAGTCTCTCCAGTTTCATTCCTCTATACCATAATGTCAACACCCCTTTTCAGCAGAAAGAAATTAGTATGGTCATTGCCCAGATATCCCTGAAGATTGAGAGAATGATCAAATGAGAGGGAGAAGTTGTAACTGATAAGCTAGGATTTAACAAATGATTATGACTACTGACTCACTACATAGATATTTCTTTTTAGTTTCTAGTATATTAGAATAGCCAGAAGGAAAACCCTGAAATTGTTGATCTGAAATCCAGTAGCCTTGATCTTTGATAATGATTGTATAACCATGTAACCTTCATCTTGTGACTGACACTCCCTTTATCAAGTGTGTGGGAAGATGAGTAATAAAATAAAGACATGCATGAAAAAAAGGTAGGAGATCTGCAACTCAGACATGCCAGTCTGGACCCCTCCCCTCACTCATTCTCCATGTGGCTTAAGTCTCACAGAGCAGCAGCACTCTGGCCTGAGTACCTCTGACTGTGGTTGCAGACCTCAGAGCCACTCTTGGCAAGATATGAGAACTCCACATACATTTCAGGCATGGGACCAAATGTCATATAGACCCAGGGCAAAACTCAAGCAGCTGGCAAGTGTATGCATACAAAAGAGTCCCCAGGAAACAAAAAAAAACCCATGGTGGAACTGTTAGCACAAGGTGCACACATCCAACCCAGTCTCTAATTGCTGGAGCACCTAAATGAAAAAGCAAATATCTTTGAATGCTGATCCCATCTGCCTCCCTGGGGTGGGATACCCTAATGTGGAGGTTATCAGAGGTAGAAAAGCCTCAGAGGAAAAAGGGAAAGCTGAATTGCTATAAGGCAGGATGGGCCCAAGAACTAAGAATGATATGGAAAAGGGGACACTGAGTGAGGGAAAGCAATTGAGCAAATCATAGGATTTGGGTTGAAAAATCTGGACAAAACAAAGAGAACAGCTTGAAGTCTTAGAGAAGAAATAGAGGAAAGGAAGCCTTCTCCTGGAAGTAAAATCATTACACATAAAAGGGCAATCTTAAAAGCTGCACTCAATGTCCAGGGCAGAAGACTTGAGAAAATCTGAACAATTAAACACAGGCTGCTCTAAAAGTTCAGTAAAGCTGGTCCAAGTTTTGAAGAAGAGCCATAATACATAATCAATCTACAATAAAACCCTAGGCAAGAGGGAGAAACTAACTTTCAGAGTTAGCATATCAGGATAATCAAATGCCCAGATATCAGCAAAAAATTAAAAGCCATACTTAGAAACTGGATAATATGGCCCAGTCAAAGGAACAAATTAAAATTTCAGAGGAAACACAGACTGTGGAACAACTAATCAAAGCAGTTTAAACAAGTATCCTAAATCAATTCAAGGCATTGAAGGAAATTACAGGTAGAAATAAATTGGATATAAATAAAATGGATATAAAGCTAAAGGATATTAAGACAATGAACAAAAAGAAAAATTGGAAAGTTTAAAAAGAAATATAGCAGAAATTGTGGGAATGAAAGACATACTAATGGAGATTAAAAGTACACTATAGACATACAACAGATTTGAACTGGCAGAAAAAGTAATCAGTGAACTATAAGATAGCACAGTCAAAAATCATACAGTTGAAAGAAAAGTAAGGAAAGAAAGTGTCTAAGAAATCTGTGTGACAACATGAAGCAAACCAACATACACATCATGAGAGTCCCAGAAGGAGAAGTGAAGGGAAAAGAGGCAGAAAGAATATTTGAGGAAATAATGGCCCACAGTTTCCAAACTCTTACAAAAGGCACAAATATACATGTTCAAGTAACACAGCATACTCCAAACAGTATAAACCCTAATAGACCTACTCCAAGACAATACTAATTAAAATGTCAAATGCCAAAGATAAAGAGAGAATTCTGAAAGCAGCAAGAGAGAAGTGATTCATCGCATACTAGGGATCCTCCTAAGTGCCAATTTCTCATCAGAAACCATAGAAGAGAGAAGGTAGTGATATGATATAAAGATACCGAAAGAGAAAAACTGCCAGCGCCAAATCCTTTATCCAGCAAAACTGTCCTTCAAAAATGAGAGAGAGTTTAAGGCATTCACAGATAACCAAAGACTGAGAGCTTTCATCAGCAAAAACCTACACTATAAGAAGTGCTAAAGGAAGTTCTTTAGGTTGAAAGGAAAATACAGGAGAGAGTGGCTTGGAGCAGTATGAAGAAGTAAAGGTGACTCTTTAATTCCTATAAGAGTTAGAATACACCTGAATAAGAAATATCATATTTCCTGATGACAGACATGCAAAATATAAAGAAGTAATATAGAACAAAAACAGCATGAAGAACAAAAACAGCATAAGAGGGGAAATGGAGGGATATGGAAGCAGAGTATGTGAATACTATTGGAGTCGAGTTGGTATCTTTTCAAAATCATAAATTATAGATTTATGTTGGGTAATACAAACCCCATGGTAACCATAAAGAATTTTTTAAATATGCAGAAAACAGAAATAGAACCAAGAAAGGGATCAATAAATTACATCACAAAAGATCAACTATACCCAAAGGAGACTGTGATAAAGGAAAAGGGAGTCAGAGATGATCTCAGATGTATGTTCTAGTTTGATAATGCTGCAAGAATGCAAAACACCAGAAATGGATTGGCTTTTATAAAAGGGGGTTTATTTGGTTACACAGTTACAGTCTTAAGGCCATAAAGTGTCCAAAGTA
The DNA here is from genome assembly GCF_015220235.1 of Choloepus didactylus. NCBI lineage: Eukaryota > Metazoa > Chordata > Mammalia > Pilosa > Megalonychidae > Choloepus > Choloepus didactylus. The sequence continues at coordinate 32,147,753 of NC_051320.1, read as the reverse complement.
ACACATCAGCAAGTGGGTACCTTCACTGGAGGATGGCCAATGGTGTCCAGAAAACCTGTTAGCTGGGAAGGCACATGGCTGGTACTTGCTCCAGAGTTCTGGTTTCCAAATGGCTTTCTCCCAGGATGTTCATCTCTAGGCTGCAGTTCCTCAAAAATGTCACTCTTAGTTGCTCTTGGGGTGTTTGTCCTCTCTTAGCTTCTCTGGAGCATGAGTCTGCTTTCAACAGCCATCTTCAAACTGTCTCTCATCTGAAGCAACTCTCTCAACTGTGCATTCTTCAAAGTGTCCCTCTTGGCTATAGTAAGCCTACTCCTTCTGTCTGAGCTTATATAGAGCTCCAGCAAACTAACCAAGGCCCAGGATGAATGTGTGGGGCCACACCTCTACAGAAACTATCCAATCAGAGTTATCACCAACAGTTGGGTGGGGCACATTTCCATGGAAATGACCTAATCCAAATGTTCCAACTTAATCCCCACTAACAGGTCTGCCCCCACAAGATTGCATCAAAGAACATGGCTTTTTCTGGGGGACACAATACACACAAACCAGCACAATATATAATATACAAAAGGCAAAATGGCTGAATCAAGTCTTGTTTTTACAATAATAATGCTGAATGTTAATGGATTGTACTCAACAATTGAAGGACACACATTGGCACAGAATGAATAAAAAGTCACAACTCAACTATATGTTGTTTGCAAGAGAGTCACCTTAGACCCAAAGACAAATAGGTTGAAAGTGAAAGGATGGGAAAAGATAATTCACGCAAATAGTAGCCAAAAGATCTGGGGTAGCTATACTACTATCAGACAAAATAGACTTTAAGTCAAAAGCTTTTACAAGAGACAAGGAAGGACACTATATATTAAGAAAAGGGTCAATCCACCAAGAAGAAATAACAATCATAAATATTTATGCACTAAACCACAGTTCCCCAAAATAGAGGAGGCAAACACTGGAAAAACTGAAGGGAGAAATAGACATTTCTATAATAATAGCTGGAGACTTGAATACACCACTTTCATAAATGGGTAGTACATCTAGAGAGAAGATAAATAAACAGAGAACTTGAATAATATGACAAATGAATTGGCCTAACAGATGTATACAGAACACTGCAAACAATGTTCCCAAACAGCAGGATATACATTCCTGTTGAGTACATGTAGTTCATTCTCCACATTGGACCATGGGTCAAGTCACAAAACAAGTTGCACTAAATTTAAAAATATTGATATTATATGAAGAATCTTCTAAGACTACAATGGAATGAAGCTAGAAATAAATAAAAGGAGGAGAGCTGGAAAATCCATAAATATATGGAAGTTTAAAAACTCACACAATGGGTCAAGGAAGAAATCACAAATCTTGAGATGAATGAAAGTAACAGCGCAACATATGAAAACTTATGGGATGCAGCAAGGGCAGTGGTTAGAGGTAAATTTATAGCTTTAAATTCTTACGTTAAAAAAGGAGAAAAGGAGACTGTTGAGGACTTTGGGTAAGATGGCAGAGTAGGGAGTTCCAGGACTTGGTCCTCCCACCAAAACAACTGTTAATCAGGCAGGAACTCTGAGAAACAACTATTTTGAAACTCCAGAAGGCAGAAGAACACTGTACAGCACCAAGGGAAGAGGGGGAGGAAGAGGCAGAAAAATTATGGCAAAGAACTGTAAATTGCTCTCTCTGCAAGGCAGCTACCGGTGACTATCACCCACTCTCACATGGGGTCCAACCCCTGGCTGGCTGCTGGTGACAGAAGGGATGTAAACATCCTCTTCCCAAAGAACAGGGGTGGGCATAGCCAATCATGATGACAGCTTTTGATAAGCTAATATGTATCACTGGGTCTTGGCTCTGAGGGCAGCCAGCATTTCAAGTCTGACCTGACAAAGGGAGTGTCAGAGGAGAAGGTGGTGGATATTTAAAGATGCAGCCCTTCCTCAGGACTGGGAGAGACAGTTAGCTAAAGGACTGCATTTCTGGGTACGTGAAAAGAGTTCAGCTTTGGGGAGTCATGAGAGCATCATTTGGAGCCCTGCCTGATCCCCTCCTCAGGACACTGTAGAGCCATTCTGTGCCGTGTTCATGAGTTCATGGCCCTGTTTTGGCTGAGAAAAAATGACGTGGGAAAGTCCTTTCAGGAGTGACCCTCCTCCCAGAATTTACCCTCCAGGCAAAAGCAGCATGAGATAATAAAAGGAGTGTAGAAAGCAATGGAGGTGGAAAGTCTGGGACAAAGTCCTGCTGGCTTCAAATACCCAGGAGAGGGAGATGTGTCTTCTGGGAATCAGGGGGAAAAACCAAACTCCTTTAAGAGGGAAACTCCCAAACAACTAACAAGCAAAAGTTCAGGACAAGACAGAGACCCAGAAAGACAGGGGAAACCCTGAACATTGCATTCACTTTAGGCAGACCTTACTGAAAGTAGAGCTGCAACTCAAGAAAATCTCTGTCACATCACCAGCTGGTTACAAAACCAAGAACCAGATATGCCAGGGAATAAATCCCAGTGTTAACATTTTAAAATATTAAAATATACAGTGTGCAACAAAAGCTGACAATACAAACAAAGAAACAGGAAATGATGGCCCATCCAAAGAAAGAGGCAATAAAGACAAGAATATGGACATACTGAACAAAGCCTTTAAAAAAAAAAAAACTGGTCTTAAAAATGCTCAAGGAGATTAAAGAAAGTACAGAGAAAGAACTAAAGGATAGCAGGAAAAGAATGAATGAATGAGATGAGAGTCTAAATAAAGAGAGAAAAATTGTAAAAAGAAACCAAACAGGGCTATTGGAGTTGAAGACCACAATAACTGAAATGAAAAATGTCTAGGAGGGTTTCAAGAGCAGACTGAAACTGGCAGAAGAAAGAATCAGTGAACTTGAAGACAAGACATTTGAAAGGAGTCAGGCTGAGCAACAGAAAGAAAAAAGGAAATATTAAAAATGAAAACAGCCTAAGATAAAAATGAGACGCTATAAGCATAACCAATAAACACATTATCGAGTCCCAGAAGAAAAAGAAAGAAAGAAAGGGTCAGAAGGAATAGTCTAAGAAATAATGACAGAGAACCTCCCAAACTTCACAAATTATGTGAATATGCACATCCAAGAAGCACAGAGAATACCAAACAGGATAAACAAGAAGAAAAACATTCCCTGTCATATATTGAATACACTATCAAGTGCAAAAGACAAGGAGAGAGTTCTGAAAACTGCAAGAGAAAAGCAACCTGTTATATACAAGGGAGTCCCAGTTAGAATAAGTGCTATTTTCTCATCAGAAACCATGGAGACAGAAGGCAGTAGGTTGTAATACTTCAAATGCTGAAGGAAAACAACTTCCACCCAAGAACTTTATATCCAGTGAGATTCTCTTTCAAATATTAAAAAGAGATTCAGACATTCTCAGATACATAAAAGCTGAGGGAGTTCATCACCACTAGACCAGCCTTATAAGCAATACTAAAGAGAGTTCTTCAGACTGAAAGGAAGGATACTAGACAGTTGTTCAAAACATTATAGAGAAATAAAGACCTGTGGTAAAGGTAACCATTTGGGCAATTATAAATTCCATTATTATTGTGTTGTATTGTTTGGTATGTAACTCTACTTCTTACTTCCTACAGGTGCTAAAATGAAAATGTATAAAAAGTAATGAGAGAGAACCTAAGATGCCAGCTAGGAGAGACAGGGCAAAAAAACACCTCCATGAAAAATACTAGATAAAAGCCAGAAAGTGACCCAGAATACCAGTTCCAGCAATGCACCAGCTGGACAAGGTCAGCTAAATCCACAGGGAACATGAACTTGGTGAAACTGGGAGTCTGCATTCTGAAACAAGTGAGTAAGCCACTGAATATCCAACAGCCACACCACGGTGTGGGGAAACCAAGGGTTGGCATTTAGAGGCAGACTATTCTTTTTAAAAAAAAAACAAAAGCAGCTGCAGATAAGGGAGCGAGGACAGCACAGTAAAGCGCAGCAGGAATGAGCTGTACAAACGCCTCAATATCTGGCATGGAAGATAGCCTCTCATGCACCTGCTGCTAGTTGTCTTGGAGCGAGGCATGCAGAGGTTAGCTAAAAGGGGAAAAAAACCATGCCCCTTGCAGCCATCTTCCTAGCAGGCTGGGAACGCTCCTGCCCGGTGCCAGAGCCACAGCCCAGAACCATGCCAAAAAACCCAGTGTGACAGGAAATGTTTCCAACAACACATGCACATGCACATGCCACAATATCAGGTGTGGACAATAGCCTTTCACACACCCACAGCTAACTGTCCTGGAGCTGGGAAGGCAGAGCTGTGCGAAAAGGGGGAAATTAACACACCCCATTCGGCCATACTTACCGCAGGCTGGGAACGCACCTACACGGCCCAGGGGCCCAGAACTTCCCTTGAGAGATGGTGCGCACTTGTGATGTAGCACAGCCTTCTCTCAGCAGAGGCCCTAAAAGGGCACAGCTGAGAAGGGGAACCTGCTTGGAAATCCCAGGGACCCTACGCCAATACCAAGGACTTGTGGGTCAGCAGCAGAGACAATCTGTGGCGAGACTGAAATGAAGGTTTAGACTCTTGCAACAGCCTTAAATCTCCAGGAACACCTGGGAAGTTTGATTATTAAAGCTGCCCTCCCTTCCCAACTGCTCAGACACATGCCTCACATTCAGGGCAGACAGCACCAATAACACACCTAAACTTGATGCACCAATTGGACCCCACAAGAATTAGACCCCTACACACCACAAAGACAAAGTTGGGGAGAACTTACTTGAAGGGAATAGATGACTCGCAGATGCCATCTGCTGGTTAGAGAAAGTATATGCCACCAAGCTGTAGATTTGACAAATTAGAGGTTCGTCCTTGAACAATCCTACATATCCTAAAAGAACCCTTTCAAGAAAAGCAAAAGCCAAGAGGCCAAAAACAACAGAAAATTTTAAAGCATATGATAAAACCAGATGATATGGATAAACTAAACCCAGACATGCAAATCAAAAGATCAGAGGAGACACAGTACTTGGAGCAACTAATCAAAGAACTGAAGACAAACAATGAAAGCATGGCACAGGATATAAAGGACATGAAGAAGAGCATGGCACAGGATATAAAGGACATGAAGAAGACCCTAGAAGAGCATAAAGAAGAAATTGCAAGAGTAAATAAAAAAACAGATGATCTTATGGAAATAACAGAATCTGTTGACCAAATTAAAAAGATTCTGGATACTCATAGTACAAGACTAGTGGAAGCTGAACAACGAATCAGTGACCTCAAGAACCACAGAATGGAAAATGAAAGAACAAAAGAAAGAATGGTGAAAAAAATTGAAAAAATTGAAATGGACCTCAGGGATATGATAGATAAAATCAAATGTCCAAATATAAGACTCATTGGTGTCCCAGAAGGGGAAGAGAAGGGTAAAGATCTAGAAAGTGTATTCAAAGAAATTGTTGGGGAAAATTTCCCAAACCTTCTAGGCAATATAAATACACAAAACATAAATGCCCAGCAAACTCCAAATAGAATAAATCCAAATACACCCACTCCAAGACATAGTCTGATCAGACTGTCAAATACTGAAGAGAAGGAGCAAGTTCTGAAAGCAGCAAGAGAAAAGCAATTCACCACATACAAAGGAAACAACATAAGACTAAGTAGTGACTACTCAGCAGCCACTATGGAGGTGAGAAGGCAGTGGCATGACATATTTAAAATCCTGAGAGGGAAAAATTTCCAAGCAAGAATACTTTATTCAGCAAAGCTCTCCTTCAAATTTGAGGGAGAGCTTAAATTTTTCACAAACACATGCTGAGAGTCTTTGCTAATAAAAGACGTACCCTACTGGAGATACTAAAGGGAGCCCTACCAACAGAGAAACAAAGAAAGGAGAGAGAGAGAGAATGAGAAAGGTTCAGTACTGAAGAGATTCAATATTGGTTCATTAAAATATTAAATATTAAAATATTGGTTCATTAAGAGAGAGAGGGAAAAAATATATCTGACAAACATAAACCAAAGGATAGGATGGCTGATTCAAGAAATGCTTTCACAGTAATAACATTGAATGTAAATGGATTAAACTCCCCAGTTAAAAGATATAGATTAGCAGAATGGATCAAAAAATATGAAGCATCAATATTTTGCATACAAGAGACTCATCTTAGACACAGCAACACAAAGAAATTGAAATTGAAAGGATGGAAAAAATATTTCATGCAAGCTACAGCCAAAAGAAAGCAGGAGTAGCAATATTAATCTCAGGTAAAACAGACTTTAAAGGCAAGGATGTTAGGAGAGACAAAGAAGGCCACTACATAGTAATAAAAGGGGCAATTCAACAAGAAGAAATAACAATCATAAATGTTTATGCACCCAGTCAAGGTGCCACATAATACATGAGACAAACACTGGCAAAACTAAAGGATGCAATGGATGTTTCCGCAATAATTGTGGGAGACTTCAACACATCACCCTCTCCTATAGATAGATCAACCAGACAGAAGACCAATAAGGAAATTGAAAACCTAAACAATCTGATAAATGAATTGGATTTAACAGACATATATAGAACATTACATCCCAAATCACCAAGATACACATTCTTCTCTAGTGATCATGGAACTTTCTCCAGAATAGACCATAAGCTGGGACATAAAACAAGCCTCAATAAATTTAAAAAAATTGAAATTATTCAAAGCACAGTCTCTGAGTATAATGGAATACAATTAGAAGTCAATAATCATCAGAGACTTAGAAAATTCACAAACACCTGGATGATAAAGAACACACTCCTAAAATAAATGGTTTATAATATAGAATGTAGGGGAACTAGCGATAGAGAGCAATTAATGAAGGGGGAACAATAACCCAATAAGAACAGATAGGCTATCGTGGGTAAATTTAACGTTCTGGGAATGCCCAGGAATGACTATGGTTTGTTAATTTCTGATGGGTATGGTAGGAACAAGTTCACAGAAATGTTGCTATATTTGGTTATTTTCTTGGGGTAGAGTAGGAACATGTTGGAAGTAAAGTAGTTATTTTAGGTTAGTTGTCTTTTTCTTATGCCCTTCTTATGGTTTGTTTGAAATGTTTTTTTATTGTATATCTTCTAAAAAAAATTTTTTTTATATAGTTAATTAAAAAAAAAGAGTTAATTAAGAGTTAGTGGCAATCAATGCAATATATGATACTGGAGTGGACCTAAGAATGGAGGAGAAGAGCTCAAAGGGGGTATAAGGAAAAATTGGAATATAGAATTTAAGCTTTATATCCATATTAATTTTCTTGAATTAACTGCAGTGAAGTTAATGACATAAGTTAATATCCTTGTTTGTAGGAAATTTACATGGAAGTATTATGAGTTCAAGGAGTATGATACATGCAACCTGCTCACAAATGTTCAGAAGATGATAAATGGGGAGACAGATAATTGATAGAAGGATAATAGATTTAGTTGAAAGAAAGAGAGCGGGGAGGGAGAGGAAGGAAGGAAGGAAGGAAGGAAGGAAGGAAGGAAGGAAGGAAGGAAGGAAAGAGAAAAAAAGGTATTGCAAAGGTAGCAAAATGTAAAATTGGTAGATACAGATATCTGATGGTGGGGGGTGTTGGAGTTCTCTGTATGGGGTTTGTATTGCATTTGCAACTATCCTACATGTTTGACATTATTTCAAAATAAAAATTAAAAAAAAAGTAGTGATAAATCTAGGTTTTGAGACATACAATGTAAAAAGATGTAAGTGGTAAGAAGTTCAAAAAAACGGTGGGAGGAAAGAGGGGTATTGTAAATGTATATGTGCATGCTATAGAAGTTAAGTTGGCATCAAACCAAATATGATTGTTATATATTTAGGATGTTAAATTTAAATTTATTATCCTGGTAACAACAAGGATAATAGATGAAAAATAAGTCCAGATAGCTGTGAGAAGGCACTCAATATGGTATAACACATAAAAGCAAATAAATATAAAAGTGGGCTTTAATGGAAGTGAGGGGCAAAAGAAGTATACAAATTGCAAAGGCTAAAAAGCAAAAAGGTAGAATAAAGTCCTGTATTATCAGTAGTGATTTCAAATGTAAATGCATTAATTTCTCCAGTGAAAAGGCAGACATTCATAGAATGGATGAATTCATGGCATGACCCAACCAAAGAAACTTACCTTAAAGACAAAGATACAAGTAGGTTGAGGGTGAAAGGATGGAAAAGTATATGTCATGCATGTAGTAACCAAAAGGGAACTGGGGTGGTAATACTAACATTGGATAAAATAGACTTTAAGTAAAAAACAATTACAAAGGACAAATACGGTCATTATATACTGATAAATGGGAAAATTCAACAGGAAGCTGTAACAATTATAAATATATATGCACCTAACAGCAGAGCCCCAAAATATATGAAGCAAATACTGACAGATTTGAAGGGGAAAAGTGATGGTTTTACATTAATAGTAGGAGACTTTAACACATCACTCTCAATAATGGATAGAACACCTAGTCAGAAGATCGATAAGGAAGTACAGGACTTGAAAGATGCACTAAACCAATTAGACCTAACAGGCATATATAGAAAACTGCACCCAATGAAAACAGAATACACATTCTTCTTGAGCACACATGGATCATTCTCCAGGATAGATCATACGTTGCATCATAAAACAAGTCTCAATAAATTAAAAAATATTGAAATCATACAGTGCATATTCTTCAACCACAACAGAATAAAGCTAGAAATTAATAACACAGGGAGAAATGAAAAATTCATAACTTTGTGGAAATTTAAAAACATACTCTTAAACAATCAGTGGATTAAAAAGGAAATCAGAAGCAAAATGAGGAAATATCTTAAGGTGAATGAAATTGAAAATACAACATACAAAAACTTATCAGATGTACTGAGGGCAGTGCTGAGAGGGAAATTTATGGCTCTAAATGCTTACGTTAAAAAAGAAGAAAGACTTCAAATCAGAGATCTAACCTCAAAACTGGAATAACTATAAAAAGAAAAGCAAACTGAACCCATAGTGAGAATAAGGAACTAGCAAAGATTAGAGTAGAGATAACTGAAATAGAAAACAAACAAAACAAAAGAAAAAAGCCCATAGAGATAATCAACAAATCAAAAGTTGGTTCTTTGAAAATATCAATAAACTGACAAGCCTTTAGTTACACTGACAAAGAAGAAAAGACAGAAGGTACAAATAATAGAAATGAAAAGGGGGACATAAAAAGGATGATAAAAAGGATAGTATAAACAACCATACACCAATAAATTAGATAACCTAGATGAAATGGACAAATTCTTAGAAACACACAAACTACTTACATTGACTCAAGAAGAAATAGAAGATCTCAACAAACTGATTACTAGCAAAGAGCCTGAATCAGTCATGAAACCCTCCCAAAAAATAAAAGCCCTAGACCAGATGGTTTCACAGGAGAATTCTACCAAACATTCCAGGAAGACCAACTCCAATTCTGCTCAAACTCTTCCAAAAAATGGAAGGGGTGGTAACACTCCCTAACTCATTCTGCAAGGCCAACATCACACTCACACCAAAGCCAGGTAAAGATACCACAAGAAAAGAAAACTACAGACTAATATCTTTTATGAATATAGATGGCAAAATACTCAACAAAATATAAGCAAACCAAATATAATGTAATTTTAAAATAAATATATACCATGATCAATTGGGATTTATCCCTGTATACAAGGTTGGTTCAACATAAGAAAATCAATTAAAGTAATACACCACATTAACAGAATGAAAAAAAAAACAACATGATCATTACAATTGATACAGAAAAGGCATTTGACAATATTACAACACCCTTTCCTGGTGAGAACACTTAGAAAACTAGAAATAGAAGGAAACTTGCTCAGCATAGTAAATGGCATATATGAAAAGCCCACAGCTAACTTCCTACTTAATGGTGAATGATTGAAAGCTTTCCCTCTGAGATCAGGAACAAGACAAACATGGCCACTATAACTACTATTATTCTGCATTGTACTGGAAGTTCTTGCCAGAGCAAATGGGCAAGAAAAAGAAATAAAATCCATCCAAATTATAAAGGAAGATGTGGAATTTTCCCTATTATCAGACACATGATCCTATATATACAAGTCCTGAACAAATCTGCAACAAAGCTATTAAAGCTAATAAACAAATTCAGGAAACTATCAGAGTTCAAGCTCAACATGTAAAAATCAGGAGTGTTTCTATACACTAATAATGAACAATCTGAAGAGGAAATCAGAAAAAAATATTCCATTTACAATCACAATCAAAAGAACCAAATATCTAGGAATAAATTTAATCAAGGCAGTAAAGGACATATACTTGGAAATTACAAAACATTGCTAAAAGAAACCAAAGATGACCTAAGTAAATGTAAGGACCTTATATGCTCATGGATAGGAAAACAAAATGTGGTCTAGATGTCAATTCTACTCAAAACTGTTAACAGATTCAACACAATCCCAATCAAAATTCCAACATCCTTCTTTTCAGAATTGGAAAAGCCAATCATCACATTTATTTGGAAGGATAAGGGACCCTTAACAGCCAAAAACATCTTTAAAAAGAACAAAGTAGGAGGGCTCACACTTCCTGATTTTAAAACTTACTACAGAGCTACAGTAAGTGGTCAAAACTACATGGTACTGGCGCAAGGATGGATATTTAGACCAATGGAATTGAATTGAGACTTCAGAAATAAACCCTCACATCTAAGGCAATTGATTTTTTAATACAATTTTATTGAGATATACTCACACACCACATAGTTCATCCAATCTATACAATGGAATACTTTATCATCATATATTGTGCATTCATTGCCACAATCAATTTTTGAGCATTTTCATTACTCCAAAATAAAGAAAAAATATAAAAAAATAAAAAAAGAACATCCAAACCTTCCCATACTCCTTATCTCCCTTTTACATACATACATACATATATATATATATATATAGTCATTATTTTATTACTCATCTGCCCATACGCTGGTCAAAGGGAGTGTCAGTCACCAGGTTTTCACTATCATATGGTTACATAATAAAAGCTATAAAGGTAAATGATTATCATCAAGAATCAAGTTTACTGGATTACCGTTCAACATATTCAGGTATTTCCTTCTAGCTATTCTAATACATTAGAAACTAAAAAGGTGTATCTATATAATGCAGAAGAATAACCTCTAGATTGACCTTTTGACTCTATTTGAGATCTCTCAGCCACTGAAACTTAATTTTGTTTAATTTCTTTTCCCCTCTTTGGTCAAGACAGCATTCTCAATTCCACAATGCCAGGGCCAGACTCATCCCTGGGAGTCCTGTCCCTCATTGCCAGGAAGATTTACACCCCTGGGAGTCATGTCCCACATAGGAGGGAGGGCAGTAAGTTTACCTGCAGTGTTGGCTGAGAGAAAGATGTAAGGCAATTGATTTTTGATAAGGGTGCCAAATCTACTCACTTGGGAAAGAATAATATCTTCAACAAATGATGCTGGGAAAAATGGATACGCATGTGCAAAAGAATGAAAGGGGGGTCCCTGTCTCACATCATATACAAAAAAATAACTCAAAATGGATCAAAGACCAATATATAAGAACTAGGACTATCAAACTCCCAAAAGAAACATAGGGAAGCATTTTCAGAACCTTGAGGTAAGCAATGGTTTCCTAGACCTTACACCAAAAGCACAAGCAGCAAAAGAAAAAAAAATAGATGGGACCTTATTAAAATTAAAAACTTGTGCATCAAAGGACTTCATCAAGAGAGTAAAAGGTCAACCTATAAAATGAGAGAAAAATCTTTGGAAACCACATATCTGATGATGGCTTAATTTCCATAATCCATAAAAAAATCTTCCAACTCAACAATAAAAAGACAAACAACCCAATCAAAAAATGGTCAAAAGGTTCAATAGACATTTCTAAAAAAAAAAAAAAAATACAAATAGCCAAAAGCACATTAAAAGATGCTGTACATCATTAGTCATTAGGGAAATGCGAGTCAAAACCACAATGAGGTACCACTTCATCCCACTAGAATAACTATTATTAAACAAAGGAAAAAGTGTTGGAGAAGTTGTGAAGCAATGGGAGCACTGTATAGAATTTATCATATGACCCAAAAATCCCACATCTAGGTATATAGCAAAAAGAATTGAAATCAGGGAATTGAACAGATATTTGTGCACAATTGCCAAAAGACAAAAGCAACCCAAGCGTCCATCAACAGATGAATGGAAAAGCAAAATATAGTATATACAATGGAATTTATGCAGTCATGAAAAGGAACAAGGTTCTGACGCATGCAACAATATGGATGAATCCCTTAAGACATCATGCAGAGTGAAACAGGCCAGGCACAAAAGGACAAATATTATAGGATATCACTGATATGAAATAATTAGAATAAGCAAATTCATAGAGTAAAAAACAGAACACAATTTAAAAGGGGCTTGGGGTGGGTACAGAATAGGGAGTTAAAGTTTAAGTAGTATAAAATTTCTGTTGGGGGTGATGGAAAAATTTTGGTAATGGATGATGGTGATAGTAGCACAACATTGTGAATATAATTAACACCACTGAATTATATATCTGAATGTTGTTAAAGGAGGAAATTTTATGTGGTATATATGTTAGTAAAATAAAAATAAAAATAAATGTTATTGGACTACAGCCATCCATTTATATATTTCTCATGACAGTTTTTGCTCTGCAATGGTAGAGTAGAGTAGTTGGAACAGAGATCATATAGCCTGCTAAGTCTAAAATATTCACTATTCAGACTTTTAGGAAAAAATGGTTAATTATCCCTGGTGCAAAGGGGTGTTTGTTTTATTTCTTGAATGTAGAATATTTTTCTTATATTTATATTTTTTCATTAGACATTGATAAAAACTATATATTAAGTCATTTATGTTATTTAAAAATTATTGATGATGATTTGGTCATACTTGAATTTTTAAAAGAATTTGTGTAGTTCAAGTCTGTCATTGTTTTAGTTAATTTATTAAATTTGCCTGATCAATTTCTGGATTTTTGTACCATCAATTTAACTCTCTTTTGTGTGCTTGCTATACTGTTTTCAGTATAATGTGTTAGAACATCTTTTAATATTTACATTAAATCACATTTATATTTAGAAGCTTTCTTGACTTAATTTATTTTAATAAATAAGTTTTTATAATTTTTTTCAAGTTTATAGTACCAGCAAATTCATCAGGTTTTGGTCTGTAATTGCATTAATTGCAGAGATTAATTAGGGTGGAAATAGCTCCTAATTTTTCTAGTCTTTGTGAGAATCATATAAGGTACATTCTTATTGATACTCATCATCTTTTCTATGCCTAATTACAGACCACCTTTCAAAACCTTTTTCCATCATTAGAAGTCACAAATAAAAATGTGTAAACATATTACTGTGCAAAATAAGACTCTGAGCATAAAACTTATTTAAATAATGAAAAGTATAGTATTTTTGATATTAGGTTTAAAAATTATATTAAAATATCATAAATAATGAAAATAACTATCAACTAGATAAAGCTTGTAGAAGCAACTTGCAATACATATGTAAATTGAATGTCAATGAATAAATGGAAAATATTAAATCCACAATGCCTGATTTCTTCATTTTGATATCCTTACATCAGTAAATTCTCACTTTTAAAAAAAACCATATTTTTCTAATTAAATTGTAAATATATTAAGCCCAACAGTCTTTCAACCACTGTTCTCCAATTTCCTTTTTTTACTTATATATTTATGATGCATATTTTCATATTAATGCATATATGTGTATTTTAATTCCTATTTTACATTATATTATATTCAAGTATCTCAATTTCATGTTATATTCATAAATTGAGGCATTTATACTGAGGAAACAATCTGGTTGTAGTGTAGCTATATGTCAATTATACTGATTTTCCACAAAATGCCCCTTGGAGCCAATACTAAAAGAAAACTTGAACTGAGGACTATTTGGGTGACCCATTTACTTTGTTATTAGGTACTGATCAGTGAATAAAGTTAATTTTGCCGTTTTGGGAACTTATGTGCATCCTTACATAAAATAATAATTCCTTTAAGGCTATTAATCTTTTAGATTTTTCTGTGATGTTACATCTGTTTGCTGCATGCACACTTATAAGAGATACATGCAACTGAGAATTTGGGCTAAAGGAGCTCTGTCTGGTGTTACCCTTCATATGTTTGAAAAATCTCTGATTATGAGACTTTAGAAAGGATGCTACAAACTAATTGGGTATTCCTTCCCTCATCAACAGATAGCATATTGTACTACTACAAATTAAAAATACGAACTTTCATTTATTTATATATTCAATTTGTACCTATGGAGTGCCTACTATTAGCAAAACAGATATAGTGTCTGCCTTAAAGTGTCCAAATTTTTGTTCTATTTCAAAAATATTCTTTTACCCCAAAGTCATAAATATAATCATTTATATTGTCTTTTGCAAACCTCATTATTTTATCTTTTACATTTAGAGCTACCAACTGACTGGAATTGAGTCTTTTGTGTATGATATTAGGTAAGAGTCAATTTTAATTTTTTCAGATGGATGTCTAATTGTCTCAATACCATTTATTGGAAAAACTCTGCTTTCCTTACTACACCAGAGTTACACCATTGTCATAGATAAAATGTCCATATATTTGTGGCTTTGTTCTGTAATTTCAATTATATTCTGTTGGTCTACTATTGTTCCCAGCACCAAAACCACATTGCTTTTATTACTGAATCTTTAATGTGTATTGATAACTGGTAAAATAAATCCTTATACCTTATCCCTCCTTTTTTTAGCTACATTTGATTCTTTGCATTTTCATATGAGTTGTAGAGCCAGTTTCTTAATTTACACACAAAATTAGTTTTTGATGTGTGATAGAATTTAATGTACAGATAAGTTTGAAGAGACTTGACATTTTACACTTCTGGGCCTTTATTCAATGAGCATGGTATATTCTGCTTTTATCCTTAGTATTTCTCTCCTTCTGTTTTGAGATTACTTTATTGTTCCTTAACTAGCTCTATTTGTGGAAACTAAGATAAATGACTTTTAGTCTTTCTTTTCTTCTGATATATGCATTTAAAGTTAATTTTACCTGGAAGCATAGTTGTAGCTTCATCCTACAAGTTTTGATTTCATTATCACTTAAAATATTTTCTAATTTCATTGTAATTTATTGTTTTATCAATAGATTATTTAGAACTAGATTGTTCTCTAGCAGCTTTAATTTGCTCTATAAGGTACTAAGACTTGATTTAGACATGCCATTTTCTTGACTAGCTTCACACATGTAGCTTGCACATCTGCTCAAAACCATATTTTGCTCTGCAAGAACAAATGCTATCTGCAAAGTATTCTTCACAGTCCAGCCCAACCAGGGGTACATCCCTGAACTTAATAAATCCTTGTTTGAGCCATGGTACCAGCAGAAGGGAACAGACAAGTAGGAGAAGAGACAGCAGCCCTCTTCTCCTTTCTACACAAAACAAGCTACAACAGAATATACAACAGTTATGTGGGAAAAGAGTTAAAGCAGTTTCTAAAATTTTCCATATCAAAACACATTCTAGACTGCAGAGGGTGATAAACAAGTCATCTTTGTTTTCTGGAGAGTCTACTGTATAATATAGATGAGGTATAGGAGAGAAATCAATAAAAAAATAACAAAAAAGTAAATATCAAGTAATTCTCAGGTAGATTTCACAATATATTTATGTTTTTATGTAACAATTTGTGTTGTTTTTTTGCAAAATTATTAGATGTCCTGATTCACCTTTAGTGATAATGTTCTATATTTTTCAGAAATTACTTTGGGAATTCTTAAAATCAACGACTAGAAGATGTGAGAGTTATTAACATGTAATGATTTCTCCTCTGTGCTACCTATCTCAAACCAGTTGAAGAGGAGGCAATGCCTAAACATATAAATATAGATACAGGTAGATATATAAATACACATGACTATATGCTAGATATACAACCCTATGGTCCTTCATTTTATCCTCATTTTCAAAAATATGTCTAAAATCATGAATAAGTGGCAGAGTCAGAATTTGAATGCAAACCCACCTCTACTATTTGATTAACATGCAGCACCTTGCTCCCCTTTCCATTTTGGGGAGCTATTGGTCCAATTCCTTAATTCCAGATGAGGAACCAGAAGATCCCAGTTCATATCAGACAAGATCTAGATTTCCTTATATCTGACTCACATATAATTTTATTAGTCCAATCCTCTTCACAAATAGTTGGGTTTGCTAAATGTGTTTGAATGCTTATAGTAAATAGTCTACGGTTTAATTAAGGAAAAATAGTATAATGGTCACATAAACTTCGAAAACTATTTTCTGTAAAAGCAAAGTATGAATTATTTTGCAAAAAGAATGCTGGAAAAGTCCAATGGAAACCATCAAAGTTATGGTATATTTTATTACATTTTATCATTTTTGTTGAGGGACAAACATTTACCATTTTAAGGACCATAATAAAATGTGTATGCTTTGGTTAAATATTCCATGCTATCAAATGTAGACTCCAGTATAAGCTTTTTTCTCCCTGAAGAAACATCCATGTACTGTGGTATATTCAATGGAATTACTGACTATAGTTTGTTTTCACACCAAATCTGTGACTCTTTTCAAGTTAATGGATAAATTTGCTCATCTCTTTCTTTATTATAAGGCAAAGATAAATAAGTCTTTTTCACTCAATATGCTGAGATAACTTGTGCCCATGCCGAAAGGTGATCTGTTCTAATCAACTTCACAAAGTCTGATGGAATTACACTGAACATATCTCATACCTGACACAACTACAGAATGATACAGTTCAGGACAAACATTGGTGACCTGAATAATACATGACAGACAGATGACCGGGTGAGAAAAGTAATTTTTCACCTACACCACTTGAGTTTCTTTATTAAAGGCTGAGACATGTTTGATGGAAAGAAGGCTGCTTTGCCAGCTAAAAGCTGGTGTGTTTTATTAATAGCTCAGTCACTATTCCCCTGCTGTTTTACTATCTGAAACATGTTATTTGGGCAGTAAAATACAGCAGACATCTACTCTGCATGAAAACGCGACATTTCAAAGACATTTCATAAGACTCTGAAGTTGCTGGTAACCAGATATTATTATTTCATATTCTTATATGGCCAGAAATATTAAGATCACAAATAGAAATATCAAGTTCAAAATGTTGGAATAGATTATTTGCGAATTGATGGTTCATAGTTGCTTGTGTTTCCAACTTGCGATGCAATTTATACAAAGAAAATGATTGAGAAAAAGTGAAGTTTATCATTAATAATAGCCATATGTCCTACATTTCTTCTGGATTTTTTAGGCAAAAGGAAATTTAGTTACTCTAGAGAGCATACTTTGACAAGTACCCTGGCGTTGTCACTAATTTTTACAAATTGGAAAGAAAGTTATGATTTAGTGAAATAGCTGAATATTACATTACTAAAGAATTGCAATTTTATCACTTTAAATTAGAAGCTAAATCAAATTGTTTAATTCCAAATGCAGGTCTTGATAGGCCAAATTTAATGAATAAATATGCCACCTATCATTGGAATCTCATTTCACACACATATAAAAAAATTAGTCTTTTAAATTAGCTTGTTTATTCAAGTTGGCTAAAGGCGTCGCCTGCAAGCATTCATTTATACAAGTATGTTCAAAATACCCATTCTATTCTAGACTTTCTTTTAGGATCTGAGACACAGCAGTGACTAAAGGATTAAAATCTGCTTTAATGAGTTTTACATTTTAGTGGGGGAAAGACAGACAATAAGCAAATAACCAATTGAATTTTATAGTATTCCTGTTGGAGATAAGTGCTATGAAGAAAAATCAAGTATGGGAGGAGGATAAGGATTGAAGTGGTTTCAATATTAAACAGAGCAGTCAGGAAAGGCCTCATTGTTACAATCATATTTTAAAAGAAGATGAAGTGAAGCATGTGATATCTGTACAAAGAACATTCTAGGAATAGGTAAAAGCAAGCAAATAGGCTCTGTGATGTATGTAGCTGAAGTGGGGGCAAAGTTAGTAGGAGATGAGGTCTAAGAGCTAAGGAAGGTGGTGGGGTGTGGGGAAGAGTAGAAAGCCAGACGGTATAAGTTCTTTGAAACAATGTTCTAGTGTTGGCTTTAATTCTGTCTAATGTGGAAAGCCACTGGAGGGTCGTGAACAATGAAACACATAATCTGACTTGGTTCTACAAGAAACATTCAGACTACTATATTTAGAATCCACTGCAAGGAGTGAAGGGTGAAGCAGGTAGATGAGTTAGGAAACTGTTCCAGTAGTCCAGATGAGTGATGGTGCTGACACAGACCAGAGTAGTGGAAATAAAGGTGCCGTGAAATGGTCAGATTCTGGATGTATTTTGAAAGTAGAAAGATGAGCCAATGGTTGAAATATTGAGTGTTTGTGACAGTGGAGTCAAAGATGATTTCTAGGTTTGGGGCCTGTGCCAGTTTGAATGTATTATGTCCCCCCAAACACCATTATCTTTGATGTAATCTTGTGTGGGCAGACATATTAGTGTTGATTAGATTTAATTCTTTGTGTGTTTCAACAGAGATGCGACCCACCCAATGTGGGTGATAACTCTGATTGGATAATTTCCATGCAGTGTGGCCCCGCCCATTCAGCGTGGGCCTTGATTAGCTTACTGGAGCACTATATAAGCTCAGACAGAAGGACTGAGCTTGCTACAGCCAAGAGGGACACTTTGAAGAACGCAGAGGAGCTGAGAGACGAGCTTCAGCTTGCAGAGACCTCTTGGAGATGGCCTTTGAAAGCAGACTTTTGCTCTGGAGAAGCTAAGAGAGGACAAATGCCCCAAGAGCAACTGAGAGTGACATTTTTGGGGAACTGCAGCCTAGAGAGGAATGTCCTGGGAGAAAGCCATTTTGAAACCAGAACTTGGAGCAGACTCCAGCCATGTGCGTTTGCAGCTAACAGAGGTTTTCTGGATGCCATTGGCCACCCTCTGGTGAAGGTACCTGATTGTTGGTGCCTTATCTTGGACACTTTATGGCCTTAAGACTGTAACTGTGAAACCAAATAAACCCTTTATAAAAGCCGATCCATTTCTGTTGTTTTGAGAAAAGGCAGCAATAGCAAACCAGAACAGGGCCTGAACAACTAAATGAATGGTGGTACCATTTATGAAATTGAAGCATTGAAGAGGGATAGGTTTGGGCATGGTGGAAATTCAGAAGTTGGATTATGAGTGTGTTAAGCTTGAATATAAAACATTCAATTATAGATGTTGAATAAAAATTTGGATATACTGCCTTGGAGATACCTGGTTTGAAGTTATAAAGTTGGAATTCATCATTATATAAATGTGATTTGAAGCCATGAACTGGGACAAGACTAACTAGGCAGAGAATATCCAAAGACGGAGCTCCGGAACATTCCATCATAATATAGAGAATGTGGGAAGAGCAGGCAAGAAGAATGAGAAGAAATAGCCAGAGAGGTTCAGAGGAAAACCAGGAGAGTGTTGTGCTCTGGAAACCTCAAATCTCATCACCCAAATGCAATCACCTTGTGTGCATTTTGGCGTGTTGTTTTATTGTCAAATTATTAATGGATTTTTAAACATTTATTATAGAAAATTTCCAATTACACAAAAATAGATATAATCAGATTATAAAGCTTTAAGAATACATCACCTACTTTCAACAACTATTGTGCATAATCAAGTGTAGATTATAGCCCTACGTACTTTCCCCTTCACCCCTCCATGCCCTGGATTATTTTAAGGCAAATCCCAAGCATTACATTGTTAAATGTTCCAGGATTTATATGTAAATTATAAGAATTCTTCTAAAATCATAATCATAATACCAATATCACACTTAAAGAAAGTAACAAAAACTCCTCCTTATCATCTACTAATCAGTTATGGTTCACGTTACCCCAATTTTCTCATAAATTTTTTATTTTGCAATTTCAATTGCATCTGGATCCATATAAACCATACATTATGACTGGTTGAAATTTCTCTCAGGTCTTAGTTTTTAACCCATAAAATTCTCCTCCTTCCTCTATCCTTATCGCAGTCAACCTGAATCTCTCTCTCTCAAATTATTTCTTTGTCGCTCTTCCCTTCTTTCTCTCTTTCTCCCTTATTTCTTTCTCTCTGTCACACTCTACTTATTTGTTGAAGAAAACAGGTTATTTTTTCTCTACGTTTTCCTACAGTCAAAATTATACTAGTGGCATTCCTGTAGTGTCATTTAATGTTGTTTCTCTGTCCCTGTAAATTCATGTAAATCTGATAGTGAGATCTACAGGTTCAAACAAATCTAGGTTCCCTTTCTGCAATATTACTTCAAAGGTGGTATTGAGTGATTCTATCAGTTGGCGTATATGGTCTGTCTGTCTCATTCAGTGATTGGAACAGCCATCAGTGATCATTGCCTAGATGCATTGATTTGTTAAGGGTTGCAAAAAATGTAATATTCTAATTATTGTTTATTCTTTCACCATTTATTACCTGGAACGTATATAAAAGAGAAAATTCATCTTGCCAGCAATTTGCTTACCATGAGGTATAGTACATATAGGAATGGGAGAATAAATGTTTTTTTAATGTCTTCTGTTTACCAGGTTTCAAAATAAGAGGTTGGTTTTCTAACAATGGAGGTCACTAACTGTGCTCTTTCAAGATTTATACTAAAACAAATAATAAAATAATACTTAAAAATATTATGGACTGATATATTTAAATATATCCCATTGTATTCCATACATAACAGTTATTATCTTTATTGAAGCTCAATAGGTGTCATCTTTGACTAGCGGGAACATATAACCATTGCCTTCTGGGTCTTTTTGGTATGCCTTCTTCAGTCTTTGATAGATTCCTTACTCTCTGCCATAATAGCTTACACAATTCTGCATCAGACCAGGAATCAGCCATCCATCCAAGGAGTCCTACCTTCCTTTAGTGGGAAATAGTTAATTAGAGACCACAGTCTGGGCACTAGGGGTGTTTAGTGCTACTAATGTGGTAGTATTCTCTAGGCTTTTCAAAGGACAGAGCTAGGAAATGTGTATGTATTCAAGATAAATACATTACTATTACTGTCAATTAAAATTCAAAACTATCAGGTTTTACTTAACCACATCAATATTAGATACGGATCTTTTTTTCACAATAATATCAATATAATTGCTATATTTAAATGTCTCACATTTACTTTTAAAATTCCAAAAATACACATGCAACCATCTCAGTACAACAATATCAATGCTATCATCTGCAACAAGATTACTGAAAAGTTAAAGAAAGCTTTATTTATTTATTTAAATTCTTTATTCATTCATTCATTTATGCAGCAGTTATTTTTGCTTTAATGTATATTTCATCTCTTGGAACATACAGTTAATTCACTGTGTCTTAAAGTCACTCAAAATAGTTATTTTCTGTGTATTTTTTGTAACAACTAAAACACAGTGAGGTTCATTTGTTTCACTTTGCTTTGGATGTTTATGGATTTTAAAATTGTGTCATATATTGATGTAAAATATTTACAGAAGTCCAAAGGCAATTTTACAAAGATACTAGCTTCAAAAAAGATTAACTTCTATCCCTGAACTTTCAATTGAATTACTCCCCTACCTCCATAAATAAATCTTTTATTGGTTTCTGTTTCATAGTTACAAAATAATACATATTTGATTAAGCAAAAGCATATCTATAATTATATACCCTCTTTTTTGATGAATTTTATATAACCATACACACTTTTCTCCATCTTGATTCTTTTATATAAAAATAAATCCTGGAGATTAATCTAAAGCAGTATATAGAGATATCCCTCACTGCTTTGTACAGCTTCATGGTATTCCACTGCATGGAGATATCCTAGTTCATTCAACCGGTATTTGTGTGGCCTTTTCCCCTTAAAAGAATGCTGCAATGAGTAAGATTAAGCATACGTATTTTTTTGTCTTGTTTTGTTTTTTATTGAGACATATTTGCATACCATACAATCATCCATGGTATACAATCGACTGTTCACAGTATCATCATATAGTTGTGCATTCATCACTCCAATCTATTTTTGAACATTTTTCTTATACCAGAAAGAATAAAAAAGAAAAAAGAAAAATAAAAAAGAACATCCAAATCATCCTCCCATCCCACCCTAGTTTTCATTTAGTTTTTGCCCCCATTTTTCTACTCATCCATCCATACACTGGATAAAGGGAGTGCAATCCACAAGGTTTTCACAATCACACTGTCACCCCTTGTAATCTACATTGTTATACAATCTTCTCCAAGAGTCAAGGCTACTGGGTTGGAGTTTGGTAGTTTCAGGTATTCACTTCTAGCTATTCCAATACATTAAAACCTAAAAAGTGTTAACTATATAGTGCATAAGAATGTCCACCAGAGTGACCTCTTGACTCTATTTGAAATCTCTCAGCCACTGAAGCTTTATTTCATTTCATTTTGCATCCCCCTTTTGGTCAAGAAGCTGTTCTCAATCCCACATTGCTGGATCCAGATTGATCCCCAGGAGTCATATCCTGCATTGCCAGGGAGATTTACACTCCTGGGAGTCAGGTCCCATGTAGGGGGGAGGGCAGTGAGCTCACCCGCCAAGGTGGCTTAGTTAGAGAGAGAGGGCCACATCTGAACAACAAAGACGCACTCGGGGGAGACTCTTAGGTACAATTGTAAGCAGGTTTAGCCTCTCCTTGCAGTAACAGCCTTCATAGAGGCAAGCCCCAAGACAGAGGGCTCAGCATGTCAAGCCATCAGTCCCCAGTTTTGTGAGAATATCAGCAACAATCCAGGTGAGGAAGTCCAACACCTTCGCATCCTCCCCCGGCTCCTCAGGGCGGCCTGAATATATATTTTTATTCTCTGCACAAATTACTTTAGGATGTGTTTATGCATATGCCTTTTTGTATTTTTCCCACTGACTTTCAAAAAAATTCCTAGAAATACGATTTCTGGGTCAAAGGGTAAATATATATGTAATTATTGTAGCTATTGCAAATTTTTCTCCATAGAGGTATGTGATACATGCGCGTGCGAGCGCACACACACACACACACACACACGCACACAGATATCCCCCAAAGCCTAACCACAAATTATGTTACAATTCTAGATCTCTTCTTCCAAAAGATACGTAACTGTCGATTTGATTTTCTTTGTGTATTGTGGGTTTACCAAATCTTCCTATATTTAAGTCATTTACATGTATTTATCTGTTTATTCCTCTAGTCCATTTTTCTATATTTTATCTTTTTATTTTTTATTTAGAAATATTTCCTATCTGCATTTTTAAATTTAATTGTACACACAATGTGAATATGTCCTTCTTAACTTTTAATTTTGAAACAATTTTAAACTACAGGACAGTTGCAAAAATAATACAAATCCCCTATAGAGAAATACACCTCTCCAGATACCCAGTGTAATGGTGATGTTCATGTATCAACTTGGCCAGGTTATGGTGTCCAGTTGTTTGGTCAAGCAAGCACTGACCTGATTATTACTATGAGGATATTTTGTGGACTTAAATCATCAGAAAATTGATTCATCTATGGTTGATTACATCTAGAATCAACTGTGGAGATTGTCTTCAATAATTAGAGAAGTCTCATCTAATCAGTTAAAGGTAAAGAGAAGTGATGATTTCAGCAGTCAGAAGAGAAAATTTCCATCTCTACTTTTGCCAGCCAGCTTCTCTTGGGGAATTCATTGAAAACATTCCTTGGAATTCCCAGCTTGCAGTCTGCCCTACAAAATTTGGACTTGCCCATCCCCATAGTCACATGAGACAATTCCCATAAAAATCTCATAATATTTGCAGCTATCTCTTGTATCTCTTCTGTTTCCCTAGAAAACAGTACCCTGACTAATACACCCAGAAGCACCAATGGTAACATTTGGTTACATTTGCCATATAATTCTATCTATCCATTCATCTATCAATCCATCATCTATCTATATGTATACATATCAATCTATTTTCTAAACTTTAAGAGAAGGTTGCATACATCATATTCCTTAAACACGTAATATTTCCATGTACATTTCCTACGAACAAGGATATTCACTTAAAGTGCAGTTATCAAGTTCAAGAAATTTACCATTGCTATAAAGCTTCTCTACTAATTTCAAAATGTTTTTCATATGTCACAATAATGTTCTGTTAAGCCTTTTCTCTTGCAGTCTTAAATTACACCCAGGATTACATTTTATTACATTTAATTGCTATAATCTTTAGTTGCTCTTTTCTCCTATGTTTTTAAATTGTGGAAATAAATGTACTATATAAACCTTCCCATCCCAATCTCCCAAGCATACTGTTCAGTGAGATTAACTGCATTCACAATGTTGCAGTACCCTCACTACCTTCCTCAAATAAAAATCCAATACCCATTATGCATTAACTCCCCATTGCCCCCGTCCCCAACCCTGATACCCAGTGCTCTAGGTTCTGTCTCTATGAGGTTGCATATTCTCTGATATTTTCTTTGTGGTTACCAAGGGGCTTAAATTTAACCTCCTAAATCTTGAACTATCTCATTTGCTTTGATACTAAATTAACATCAACAGCATACACAAACTATGTTCCTATACCTCTCCAACCCCTTCCCACACTTTTATGTAGTTCTTTTAAAAAATTCCATGTCTACACATTGAGTCCCAAACCACAGATTTAGTATGACATTTTATGGATTTGCCTTTTAGATCCTGTAGGAAGTAAAAAGTGGAGTTACAAATGAAAAATACATCGGTACTGGTACTTATAATTCCCAAGTTGTTTTCTTTAATGGAGCTCTTTATTTCTTCATGCAGCTTTGATCAATTGTACAGTGTCCTTTCCCTTCAACTCGCTGAATGCCCATTAGTATTTCTTATGGGGCCAGCCTGGTGGTGATGAATTTCCTCAGCCTTGTTTATCTAGGAAAGTCTTAATCTCTCTAATTTCCAAAAGACAGTTTTTCTAGACATAGAATTCTTACCTGGCAATTTTTTTTTTCCTTTCAGCACTTAAAATATGTTATCCCACTGCCTTCTTGCCTCCATGGTTTCTGATGAGAGAGTGATATGTAATCTTATTCAGGATCTCTTATACGTAAATCTTGCTTTACTCTTGCAGCTTTCATATATAATTCTCTCTCTTTGCAATCAACAATATGAGTATAGTATGTCATGGTGTGGGTCTACTATGCTTGGGGTTTTTTTTTTTTTTTCCTTCAGTGGACTGGATGTGTAAATGCATGTCTTTTGTTAAATTTGGGATGTTTTCAGCCATTATTTCTTTAAGTATTCTCTCTTCCCCCTTTATCTCTTTCTTCTTCATCTGGGATTCCCACAATGCATAGATTGGTCTGCTTAAGGGTGTCCCACAAGTTCTTAGGCTCTGTTCATTTTTCTTAATTCTTTTGTACAGACAGATGATTTCAATTGTCTTACCCTGAAGTTCATTGATTCTTTCTTCTACCAGCTCCAGTCTGCTGTTGAGACCCTCTGGGGAATTTTTATTTCTGTTACTGTTATCTTCAGCTGTTTTCTCCTTTTCATAATTTCTATCTCTTCACTTATATTCCCTCTGTGTTCCTCTATCATTTTCATAACATCCTTTAGTTCTTTATCCATGTTTTCCTTTAGCTCTTTGAGAATATTAGGGCTATTTTAAAAAATCTTTAGCTGGTATTCCCAGGTCTGATCCTCATTGCTGCTGGTTTCAAATGTTTTAATCTCCTTCTCTATCTGAGCAATCACTTCCTGTTTCTTCATATGTTTTTGTAATCTGTTGTTGACACCTGGACATTTTGATATTTGAATGTGTCATTGATGGAATTTGGACTCACAGGCATCTGATACTTAGCTTGTATCCAGCTTGTGTAATCATAGAGATTTCCTTGAATGCTAGGTGTTAACAAAAAAAGAAAAAGAAAAAGAAAAAGAAATAAAAAAAGATAATACATTTCCCAATCTTTGCAGCTTGACCAATGTGAGTGCTCTCCTTCAGAGTTTATCCAATGAGTTTAGAGCATAGCCTGAGGCCAAAGTGTAGGGGCCTTCCTGGTCCTTTCTGCATATGTGTCATGTCTTGGGCATGCATTTGTGGCCCTAGGAATTCCCCCATTTATACAGATATAAGTGGTCCCTCTTCCCAGACAACAGTTTCATCATGGTCCTGGGGAACTGTATTGTATGTCCCACAGCAAGTAATCTCTTGTTTCAGGCAGCTGTGATTTGACTGATCTCTCAGTGTTCTATAGGAGAGCTCTGTGAGCTGCCTTTACTTGCAGGCAAGTTTTGGGGAGGCAAGACTGTGACTAGTGTCCTTATTTGGTCCTTCAGGCTGCCACCAGACATACAGGCACCTAATATGTGTTTGAGGGTCACTTTGCTCCCTTCAGAAGTGGTACCAGGGTCATGAATTAGGATTGTGGATCCACACCTAGCCATTGAGGGGATGGTGGAGTAGCCAGGCAAGGCACAAGGAGATCCTACTGCTTCTAAGTAGACTATTTCTTGAGTAGGCACTTGCCATGTTACTACATATATTTAACTGTATTCTGGAGCTTTATAAAGATATTTCTGCCAGTTGTGATTTTCAAAGCTTCTGGGGGTGGGGGCTGGAGTCCTGGAACATTTCACTACATCTTTTTGATTAGGACAATATTCAAATTTGAATATTATATCATAAGTGATTTCCATGAGAAAAGGATCTTAAAGTTAATGCATTAACTTTAAATGCATTTAAGAGGGAAGAAGAAACACTGAACATCAGTGAGCTAAGCATATACATTTCAAGAAGTTAGGATGAACAAAAACTTAAAACAGCAAATTACAAGCAAAGAAATAATCAATATCAGTAGAATATGAATTTAAAAAAGCAAATGTATAACAGAGAACATTAACAAAGTCAAAAGCTAGTCTTGAGGAATTAATAACCTTGCTATAACTTTGGTGATAAGACTCGAATGAAAGAGAAAAATCACAAATAACAAAAGTAAGAAATTATGTGGGTAAATCTCTGCTGATCAAATTTAGGCCTGCAAATTTGAATATTTAGAATAAATGCACCATTTCTGAGGACAATATCACATCCCAAATGTACACAAAAATAAATGGAATATCTGAATGATGTTACATATATGAAAGAAATTGAGTCAGTACATAAAAATGTCCCACAAACAAAGGACTTTATTACTCAGAGCACAACAGGCAGCAAGAGCTTCACTTTTACATCCCTTTGCCTGCCTCCCAGATCCCACAGAGCTAACCCAAAGTGGGTCCGGCAGCATGCTGCACACAGTGGGTTTGTGTCACAGCTGAAGAACTCCAAACTTGGGGAATTCCAAATCCTTTAAAGGAATTGCTAGCAAACCTGCCCAATTTTTGTTCCAGAGGGAGGCATTATGTTTATTATCCTGGTCAGGAATCAAATCTGCCCTCTGCCCAGGACGAAGACGCTATCTGTATTTTTCGAAGCTGTTTTTTAAACAAACATTCTTAAATACATAGGTCAGAAACAAAGTTAAAGGAAATATCTTAAAAGAAGCCATAAGAAAAAACACATTAATTCATTTCCTTCAAATGGTCAACAACAAAACTGTAATGTGTAATATCAATAGAAATGATGGAAACCAACCCCCAAAAAAGAATGACATAAAGTGCTAAATGAAAAAGAAAAAGCACTATTATATAATTCTACATCCAGAGAAAATATCATTCAAACCTGAAAATGAAATTAAAACATCCCAGACTAACAAGAGCTCAGAGAAATCATGTTGTCATTTCTGTACTGAAATCCTAAAAGAGGATCTTTAAGCTAAAGGAAAATAAAACTAGATGGAAGCATGAGATTACAGAAATGAACTAAGAGCTCTATAAAAGGATAGTAGGAATGTCAAAGTATCTCCAGATGACTAGAAAATAAGGCATAGAGGAAACAATGCCCAAACTTAATGCCACATCCACTAGAACCAGAGAGAACAGCTGGAACCAATGTCCCTGAAAGCTAGGTACCTTCTCACTCTCCTGGCCAGCGATGGAGTCCACACAGCACTTGCTTACTTCTCAATCAAGGTCTTATATGGCTCTATCTGATTGGTGGAGCCCAGGCTCCATGCATGTATTCTACATGAAAAGGAGGCTGTGAAAACAAATCAGGTTTCTGGCCTCTCCCTTAGAACAGGTAAGACATACAAAGTGTGGTCAAAAGATTTTGATTGTCATAAATGATGACAATTTTCCTCTGCAATATAGCAACATGAGGTAGCTTATATTTTAGGGAAGATAGTCAGCTGTATTTCCACTTTCAGTCTATCCTACCACTTTGAGCTTTTCAATATTTAGCATGGTATTTTTCAGTGAAGACTTCCTTCTTCTGATTAATCACACATTCAGTGATCACAGTAGAGGATTTATGCTTCATTTATTTGCTCTTAATGCATTTGCTCATGATATCCAGTGCAGGTAAATTTGCATGTATAGAGTCCTCATTTCATGTGGAAACATCCAATGAAGATTTTAATAGTTAAAGTATATTCTCCAAAAATATCTCTCACTCCAACTCCTTCCCAACTGTATAGAAATTTTAAATATCTTAATATTTTTTTCTACTTATAAAAATACTCCACATTCATAGTATAGATATGGATATGCAGATAAATGTGCAGAAGGAAATAGAAATCACTACAATCTCACACCCCAGATATAACTGCAATTTCATATTATGGCAAATATTTTTCTGTTTCTCATGTGTGCCTATCACAGTTTTACTATATCAAATACATTATTTTGCAGTGATTTTTTCGCATATAGTATCATTATCTATTACCATGTCCTTTTATTCAAAAGCATCATTTTTTAGTACTTCATTGAGATGTAATACACATAAAATACATGCCAACCATTTGAACTGTAGAATTTAAATTGACTATTAGTAATTTCACAGAATTTTGCAATCATCACCACCATATACTTTTAGAATATTTGTATTCCCCCCAAAAGAAAGCCTGTACCCAAGCCCCAGCATCCATAGGCAGTTGCTAATCTACTCTCAGTCTCTGCAGATTCACCAATTCAGGACAATACACATGAAAGGAGTCAAACAGTATGCGATCTTTGGTGTCTTGCTTCTTTCATTTAGCATAATGTTTTCCAGGTTCAGCCATGTTGTAGTATGTATCAGCAATTCATTCTTTTAACTGTGGAAAAATATTCCATTATATGAATGGAAAAATATTCCATTATATGGCTCCCCACCTGATGGTTGAGCCAATCGTTGACTCCTCATGGCACAAACTATCTTTTCTCATGCATTATGATCTCCATTTCCCATGTGTTACACCTGACCTTCACTCTAATACAAATTTAAAATCCAGCTTAACTTATTCTAAACAGTTGCTTTATGGTCAACATCTTGAGGACCTCCCAGATCGTTTCACCAGCAATGCATAAGAGATGTAATTTCTCCCTACTCATGTCAGCATTTGTTACTGTTAATTTTACATTATTATTTTAATGTTAATGCTTTTTAATTTTGGTGTTTCTCATGGGTTTAAGTAGTATGGCATTATGGTTTTGATTTGTATTTACCTAATGACTAAATGATGTTCGGCATCTTTTCTTGTGCCTACTGGCTATTTGTATGTCTTCTCTGGAATATGTTTATTCAAATATTTTGCCAATTTTTAAATGTGTTTATTTGAATTTTTATTATTAAATTGTAAGAATTCGTTACAAATTCTGGATGCAAGTCCCTTATCAGCTATATGATTTGCTAAAAATTCACCCATTCTGTACATTTGTCTTAATTTCTTAATGAAATACTGTTGTTTGCAGCACACTTTTGATATAGTTCAATTTATTTATTGAAAGTTTTTTTAATTTTGTTATGGTTCAATTTATTTATTTATTTTTGTTTTATTATGAGTTGTGTTTTTAGAGTCATAGCTAAGACATTTACCTAACCTAAGGTTACAAAGATTTAGTCCTTTGTTAAGTTCTAAAAGTTTTACAGTTTTAGCCCTAATATTTAGATTCATGAACCATTTTGAATTAATTTTTGAATATGGGATAAGGTTGTGGTCCAATTTCATTCTTTTGCATGTAGATATCCAGTAGCCCCACCACCATTGGTTGAAAAGAAGATTGAATTTTTGATAATCTTGTGGACTATCAATTGACCATAAATGCACAGGTTTATTTCTGAACTCTCAATTCTATTCCATTGTTCTGTATATCGATTCTCATGCCAATACCACACTCTTTCGATTACTGTAGCTTTGTAGCAATGTTTCAAATTGGGAAGTTTGAGTCCTCTAACTTTATTTTTACATTTCAAGATTGTTTTGTGTATTCTGGATCCATTGCTTTAAATATGAACTTTAAGATCAGCTTGTCAAATTCTGCAAGAAACCTACTGGGATTTTGAGTGCATTAAAACTGTAGATCAATTTGGGGAGTAATGTCATCTTAACAATATTAAAACTTTCAACACATGGGATGTCCTTCCATTTATTAAGATCTTCAATTTCTCTCAAGAATGTTTTGTAGTTTCCTGAGTATAAATCTTGCACTTCATTTGCTAAATCTAAGAATTTTATTTTTGATGCTATGGTAAATGGAATTTTCTTAATTTCATTTTTGGAATGTTCATTGCTAGTTTACAAAAATATATTTAATTTTTTAAATATTAATTTTTTATTCTATAAACTTGCTGAAAAAATTATTTCTAATAGTTTTTAGCAGATTTGTTAGGATTTTCTACATATAAAAGCATGTCATATACAGAGACAATTTTACTAATTCCTTTACATTCTGGATTCCTTTCATTTCTTTTCTTTCTTAATTTTCTATTTGAAATGTTAAGTAGAAGCAGTGAGAGCAGACATCCTCATCTTGTTTCTAATCTTAGGAGGAAAGCATTGTCTCTCACCTTTGTATGTTTTGTTAGCTGGGTTTTTTATAGATACTCTTTATCAGATTGAGGAAGGTCCTCTCTATTCCTAGCCTGATGCATGTTTTTATCTTGAAAGTGTACATTATTTTGTCATATGCCTTTTCTGTGTTTATTAGATACTAATGTGCTTTTTGACTTTTATCTAATAATATATTATTACATTAATTAATTGTTTTATGTTAAAGCAACCTTGCATTTATGACCCTGGTGTATAAGCCTCTTTACGTGTTACTGTATTCAGTTTGCTAGTAATTTATTCAGGGATAACTGTAGTTTCCTTTTCTTGTGATGTCTCTGTCTGATTGGGGCATACAGGTACTACCTGCTACAGAGAAATGAGTTGGAAAGGTCTCTCTCCTCTTGTTTTCTTTTTCCTTCCTTCCGCCCTCCCTCCCTTTGTTTCTCTGAAGATTTTTTAAAGAATTGGTTTTAATTCTTTGAATATTTGGTAGAATTCACCATGAGCCATCTCAGCCTGGCATTTTCTTGTGGGAAGTATTTAACTTTACCTCTTTATTTGTTATAAGTCTATTCAAACTTTCTATTTCTTCATGAATCACTTTCATTTGTTTTCATAGTTCTAGAAATTTGTATATTTCATCTGTATCTAATTTCTTAGCACACAGTTGTTCATAGAAAATCCTTGTAATTGTTTTAATTTCAGTAAGATTGGTAATACTGTCCCCTCTTTCATTCCTGATGTTTGTAACTTGAGTCTTCCTTCTTTCTTATTTGATCAGCCTAGCTAAGGGCTTATCAATTTCTAAAAATATTTTCAAAGAACCAACTTTTAGTTTCACTTATTTTCTCCATTGTTTTCTCTTCTCTCTTTCATTTATTTCTGCTCTAATCTTTATTATTTCCTCTGTTACCCTTGTTTTGGGTTAACTTTGATCTGTTTTTAGTTTCTTAAGATGGAAGGTAAGATTATTGATTTTAGATTTTTCTCCTTTTTAAGTATAAGTATTTACAACTATAAATTTTCCTCTAGCCATGCTTTGGCTGCCATCCCATATGTTTTGGTATGTTGTGTTCCCTTTTTCCAATTTTACTTGTAACTTATTCTTTGGCCCATTCCTTATTTAAGAGTGTGTTGTTTAACTTTCACACATTTGTGAATTTTCTAGATTTTCTTCTGTAATTGGTTTCTAATACATTGCCATTTTGGCAATAACTTTATATAATTTCAATCCTCCTAAATTTATTGAGGTTTGTTTTATGGTCTAGCATATGACCTATCCTGGAGAATGTTCCCTGTACATTTGAATACTATATATGTTTCTCCATTTGTTATATGGCTTTTGGTCAATTTTAAAGACTTTAAATGATTGTTTAAAATAAATTTCACCACTTAAATTGTTTGCTATGTTTTGGGGGGAGGGTCCACAGAGCTCCTAGCTCCACTACTATGAAACACTGGGCCCTCAGGAGCACCATATGTAATGGCTATAAAATGCCCCACCATATGAAGGCACAATTTGAATGTGTATGTAACCACTTTCCTATTGAACATTAGGCTGTTTCCTCCTCTGCTTAAGCATGTATCTGAGTGTGCATGTGAATGTGTATAAAGAACTAGCACAAATATATTTTGAATAATTAATACTAATTTTATAGAGATGTTTGGTAAATTGATTATTTTATATTTACTTTTGTGATTATCACTATTCCTATATTGTTTACAGTATTCAAGCATTGCTATTTGTTTAAAAAATTATAAGCCACATGATTCTCTGCTACTGTAAAAAATATTTCTCTTTAGTTGCCTCTGCATAGACAACTTTAACAATAATTTATTTTTAAATTTGTGAATAAATTTTATATTAATAAAATGTATGAATAAATTTTATATTATTAAATTTATGAGTAAATTTTAAATAAAAATTTGTAATAAATAAATGACACTTGCCAAAGCTGGGAATCACTTTTTCAGATTTTAAGTATTTCAGAGTTGATTCTAAACTAAGAAATCCCTGATGATTTCTCATTTCATTTTCATGAGAACCAATACATTGAAAACTGTTCTTCTAAACCTATCAGGCAGCAATTTCCATGGTATGAAGTTTTATTTTATTGTGTAAATTAAGTACTTCAAGAATAAGTTTTCAACAAATTCTATTGACTAATAGTATTCTGCCTAGGCGTCTTCATTTAAACCCATGCAATTGCCAAGTTTCTGGTGCTGATACTGGCAGTTCACATCATTTCTTAGGAAAGAGGAACAGGAAATGGACAACTAAAGGCACCTTCTTTGATCATTTGTCATATGTGTGTGTGTATACCAACTCATATGGTTTTCCTTTCGAGCATTTTCCATAGATACATCTGTTCTCTTTATAATGTACAAAACTAAAAGTAATCCTTATTAGATTTTGCTTTAGATAGGTATCTGTATGGTCCCTACTTGACCATTAGAATACGACTGTAGGGCCAGAGGGATCTCAATCAGTTAACAAATCTACTTATAGTCCTTTTTCTTAATTAGGCTGATTTAAATGACTTATGCTACATAATACAATTGCATAATTCTTCAGTTTGTATTTGCATGTGAAAGAAAATCCCATTTCTAATTCTCACTGTAAAATTAAAGACATTAGTGATTCTTTCCCCTGGATAATGCTCTCTTAAGTGACATAGGTGAGGCAACAGCAAGACCTACAGAATTAGGTTTACCCTGGAGAAAATGTTCCATTAATTTTTATTTTAGTTTCTTCTGAGCACTAGTGACTGCAATGTGAAACTTAGTATAGCAAATGCAAAGAGTGTGATTGCAATTCTAAGAGTTTTTGGTGGGACTCAGAACTCTTGAGTCCCAGATTGTACACAGATTTGAGATTTTCCAGGTATAATAAAAAAATAACTCAAATATATTCTGAATACTTGAAAATAATTGAATATTTCCTCCTTAAACTGGATTCTGCCCCTTCAGTGCTAGAAGAAAAAACAAACCTAGGCTATGCCTCAGCCTCTGTTATTGACATATTTATTAAATAAATTATAGCAGCAGACAATTCTTCCATAGATACACCAAGAAGTGGGCAAAGAGTTAGAGTTATTCAACTAAAATTAGAACATACAAATTTCTGAAGTGTCATAAAATTCTATAGGGATGGAACTAACTCACATTCCTTCATTTCTCTCAATCTCTGCCATTCATATATCACTTTCTTTAGAACCCGTCTTCCTTTTCCCCTTGATTATTTACTGCTTCACGGATGCTGAATTGGAAGTAAAATTTAACAGGGGATAGGGAAGATCCTACCCATTTACCATAATAGCTAATTTTTGATAGCACAAATCTGTAAAATATATGCTCATTCTATATATCTAGGGGAAACAAGATCTGTTCTAGAGATATAGGATTTGTCAAAAGCCACAAAGCCAACCGGAAAAAAGCACCATATGAAAAAAATAATTTTTTTGGCTACAAAACTTTCAGTTCAATGAAATTTTGCACTGAAGCTATATATCAAACTGGCAAATGCCTACTTGCTTTGAAGAGAAAAGAAAGAGGCATGTTAACCAAGCTTTCACTGAGCTTGAAGCCCTCACTGCTCACTCATTTGGTGATCTCTGAGACACATCAATACTCCCCAGTCTTCTCTACACAGACAGAGAACTAACAGTGATTACCAAACCTGATTGGGCAAAAGCGTCT
Source organism: Choloepus didactylus (assembly GCF_015220235.1). Taxonomy (NCBI): domain Eukaryota; kingdom Metazoa; phylum Chordata; class Mammalia; order Pilosa; family Megalonychidae; genus Choloepus; species Choloepus didactylus. The sequence continues at coordinate 32,113,033 of NC_051320.1, read as the reverse complement.
CTGGGGGAATTTTGTAATGCATAGTCCTGGGCTGACGTCTCCAAGATTCTGATTCTGCCACCCTGGGAAGAAAATGGGACTCGAGTTTTTAAATGTTCTCCATGGAATGTTGAGCTAGAGCTTATTTTGAGTCCCTGCTCTAGAACACGTAATATCTATGCTTTGTTGGATGCTCGTGGCTCTGTAACTTAATGTCATTTATGTACTCATTAAGAATATTGACATAAAGAAAAGCATATAATTCTAAAGCACATGCTGTAAGCATATGTTTCGCATGTAAACTAACTATGCAAAAAAAAAAGGAAATAAAATAATCTGTACACAGGTGGTCTACTATGCCATTTGCTTTGTTTAGCAGGTCAAGACAAAATTCATGTATAACTTGTTTGGTGCTCATTTTTGGCCAGGGTATCTGCAGAAAATTTTAGCAAATTATTTTTAAAAGAAATTAGGCTGTTTTCTAAACCTTGACAAGATGTGTTCTAAAGAAAATCTGACCCATTGTGATTAAGTACATTTTTTTTATTAAAAGGAAGACTGACAGTAATGGCACTATTTACTCAAATGCATTATAATGCTATAAGTATTCATGTTGCCCAACTTTCTGCCCAGAGTGTTACCTACCTTTGTAAGGTAGAAAAGAATCATAAAAAACATATCTATTAAAAGCTTTATTTAAAATAATAAAAAATGCTGTTTAAGATACATGGGAAGAGTCAAATAGATTACCCACAGTCACTCAACAGGAAAGAGAGGCCAGAACAAAGAAGTCTGGATTAAGAAATATATTGATATGGAAAATTAATAAATCTTTTCAATTTCCAGTGGTTGCAGACACCAGAATTTGTCATAAGCATTATTTTTTTTTAATAACAATGTCCACGTCTTTTCTCCAGATTTCAACATTTTTTGTTGTAAAAGATTATAACAGAATCCAAAGTCAGCTATTCCATTATTAATGGCATCAAGACTTGGTTTGATAAAATCCAGGCTCCCTTTTTCCTTGCAAAATATGGTAACTGGAATGCTTTATTGCACAGAAAAACTTTCTTTCCTTATCTTTTCAACAAATATCTCTTCTTGTAAATGTGGTTTTTTTCTTAAGTGGGTGCTCTTATCTTTGCCAGTCCACAAATATTTCGTGAGTGCCTACAATATGCACAAAATAACTCTAGGAACTGGGGACTCAGTAGTAAATCTATGGCAGACCTTTCCTGTAGAAGATTTTATTGAAAGGTGGCACACGTTTGTCTATTGTAATTTCTGGCTCACAAGAAAGAAGACATATTAATTGTATAGAAACTAGTAGATCTAGAAAGAAAGATACAAACATCACATATTGATTACTAATCTTTTAGCTCCTCTGAATCTCTATACGTTCTTTTTACACAAGATATTTTAAACTAACCGAACAAAAATTAACTTTCAAAATACAATCTGATTGAGTGCTATAATTTTCAGATGTTTATACCTTTTTAAAATGAGAAATAAATGCTGTTCCCATTGCCATCCAAAAAAAGAGAGATAATTTGCACAAATAGACATTGAAATTTGAATATCAGTTTTTTTTTTTCTTTATTAGAGAAGATATGGGTTTACAGAACAATCAGTGCAAAATATAGGATTTCCATGCATCACCCCACCAAAAACAACTTGAACTGATGTGGAACATTTGTTACAATTGATGATAGCACATTTTAATAATTGTATTATTAATTAAAGTCTCTGCTTTAACTTAGGGTTCACTATTTGTGTAGTGGATTTTTAAAAACTTTTTATTGTTACCATATATACAAACTAACATTTCCCCTTTTAATCACAGTCAGATATATCTTTTGTTACTTTTAATTGCATTCACAATACCCCCGTGCTACCAATCAACACTATCCATTACCAAAACATTTTCATCATTCCAAATAGGAACTCTGTATATTTTAAGCCTTAACTTCCCATTCCCGTATCCTCACCAGTCCCCTTGTTACCTATATTCTAGATCATGACTCTACAAGTTTGCTTTTTCTGATTGTTTCAAATCAGTGAGATCATACAATATTTGTCCTTTTGTGACTGGCTTATATTACCCAACATGATGTCTCCCAGGGTCATCCATGTTGTCACATGTATTAGGACTTCATTCCTTTTCATGGCTGAATAATATTCCATTGTGTATATATATATCCATTCATTGGTTGATGAACACTTGGGTTGTTTGATATTTTGGCAATTGTGAATAATTCTGCTAGGAACATTGGTATGCAAGTATCTGTTCAAGTCCCTGTTTTCAATTCTTTGGGTATATACCTAGTAGTGAGATAATTAGGTCACATGGTAGTTCAATACTTAGCTTTCTGAGGAACTGCCAAACTGTCTTCCACAGCAACTGCACCATTTTACATTCCTACCAGCATTGAATGAGTGTTCCTATTTCTCCACATACTCTCCAACGTGTTATTTTCTGTTTTTGTTTTCTTTTGTTTGTTTTTGTTTTTGTTTTTGTTTTTTTAATAGTAGCTGTTCTAATGGGTATGAAATGGGATCTCGTGGTTTTGATTTGCATTTCCCTGATGGCTAATGATGTTGAGCCTTTTTCCATATGCTTTATGGTCATCTGTACATCATCTTTGGAGAAATGTCTTTCAAGTCTTTTGCCCATTTTTAAAATGGGTTGTCTTTTTTGTTAAGATGAAGGATTAATTTATACATTCTGGGTATTAATCCTTTATCTGATATGTAGTTTCCAAATATTTTTTCTTATTGTGTAGGTTGTCATCTTACTCTCACGATAAAGTCCTTTGAGGACCAACAGTTCTTAAATATGATGAGGTCCCATTTATCTATTTTTTTCTTTTGTTGCTTGTGCTTTGGGTGTCATGTCTAAGAAACCATTGCCTAACACAAGGTCCTGGGGCTGCTTCCCTATGCCTCCTTCTAGGAGTTTGATAATTCTGGCTCTTATATTAAGGTATTTGATCTATTTTGAGTTGATTTTTGTTTATGATGTGAGGTAGGGGTCCTCTTTCTTTTTTTGCAAATGGAGATCCAGTTTTCCCTGAACCATTTGTTGAAGAGATCATTTTTTTCCAAATGAGTGGTCTTTACCATTTCATCAAAACTCAGTTGGCTATAGACATGAGTGTAAATTTCTGAGATCTTGATTCTTTTCCATTGACCTATGTGTCTCTCCTTGTGCCAGTACCACAATGTTTTGATTACTGTGGCTTTGTAATAAGTTTTAAAATTGGAAAGTGTATGTCCTCCAACTTCATTATTCTTTCTCAAGAGGGCTTTAGTTGTTCAGGGTCTCTTACCTTCCATATAGATTTCATGATTGACTTTTCCATTTCTGCAAAGAAGGTTGTTGGAATTTTGATGGGGATTGCATTGAATCTATGAATTGCTTTGGGCAATATTGACATCTTAATGATACTTAGTCTTCCAATTCATGAACATGGAATATCCTTCCATTTATGTAGATCTTTTTAAACTTCTTTTAGAAATGTTTTGTAGTTTTCTGTGTACAAGTCTTTTGCATCCTTGGTTATATTAATTCCTAAAAATTTGATTCTTTTCACTGCTAATGTGAATGGAATGTTTTTCTTGAATTCTTCTTCGAATTGTTCACTGCTTGTGTATAGAAACACGACTGACTTTTGGATGGTGATTTCGTACCCTGCCATATTGCTGAATTCATGTATTAATTCTAGAAGCTTTGTTTCGGATTTTTCAAGATTTTCTGTATATAGGATCATATCATCTGAAAATAGGGAGGGTTTTACTTCATCCCTTTCAATATGGATGCCATTTATGTCTTTTTCTTACCTAACTGCTCTGTCAAGAACTTCCAGTACAATGTGAATAACAGTGGTGACAGTGGGCAACCTTGTCTTGTTACTGATCTCAGAGGGAAAGCTTTCAGTCTTTCACCATTAAGTAGATTGTTAGCTGTGGGCTTTTCATATATGCCCTTTATTATGTTCAGGAAGTTTCTTTCTGTTCCTATGTCCTAAGCATTTTCATCAAGAAAGGGTGCTGTATTTTGTGAAATACCTTTTCTGCCTTAATTGTGATGATCATGGTTTTTTTTTTCTTCATTCTGTTAATGTGGTGTTTTACATTAATTGATTTTTTTAATAGATTTTATTTTGAAATAAATTCAATCTTACAGGAAGAGTTGCAAAAACAGTACAAAACCCATACATAGAACTCCATCATACTCCAACCCCACTCCCCCGATACCCCGATCCGCCACCTTTAACATCCTGTCACACCACCATTTCTTTCTTCCCCTCCCTCTCTCCCTCCCTCCCTCCCTCCCTATCATTTATCATCTATTGCTCTGTCCTCTCAACATATGTGAGCAAGCTGCACATATCTTTGAACAAACAATATAATTCACATATATCTTTCCCATGGACAAGAACATTCTTTTATGCAATCTCATTAAACACAGCTATGAAGTTCAAGAAATTCAACATTGATACAAAGCTTACATTCTGTATTTCCTTTGTGTGTATGTGTGTGTGTGTGTCCCATCTGTGTCCCTTTGAGCCTCCTCTCCTCCATCCTCAGATCCCATCCAGGATCATCCTTGGCATTTAATTGTCATCTATTTAGACTTTTTTTTTCTTTTAATTGTGGAAACATATATAGCCTAAGTCTTCCCATTCCACCCCCTCCCTAGCATCCCATTAGTAGGATAAAACACATTTAGAATGTTGCAATGCTATCACCTTCCCACCATCCATTTCTAGAAGTTTCTCTTCACCCCAAACAGAAACCCTACACTCATTTCTTAACTCCCCATTGCCCCTTCCCCCACTTCTCGGAACCCCTACTCCACTTTTCATCTCTATGGTCATAGTCTCTGATACTTTCTTTGTGTTTACCTTGGGGCTTAAATTTAACATCTTAAATCTATAACAATCTTGTTTTTCTTTGATACCAACTTAACTTCAATATGACACATTAACTATGTTCCTATACTCCATTATTCCCCCACCTTTATGTAGTTCTTGTAAAAAATTACATATTTTACATTGAGTTCAAAACCACTGATTTATCATTACAGTTTATGTATTTTAGATCCTGTAAGAAGTAAATAGTGGAGCTATAAATCAAAAATGCAGTAGTATTGGTGTTTATATTTACCATGTGATCTTTACTGGAAATCTTTACTTCTTCATGCAGTTTCAGTCAAGTGTTTAGTGTCCCTTCCTTTCAGCCTGCTCAGCTCTCTTTGGCATTTCTTATAGGACTGATTACTGGTGATGAAGTCCCTCAGCTTTTGATTATCTGGGAATGTTTTCATTTCCCCCTCATTTTTATCCTCCAGGTGCTTGTGAATTCTCCAAGTCTCTAATGGTTATTGACTTACATTTGTATTCCATTGTGGTCAGAGATTGTGCATTGAGCAAATTCATTTTTTTTTTTAATTTATTGAGGCTTGTTTTTATGCCCCAGCATACAGTCCATTCTGGAGAAAGATCCGCGATCACTAGAGAAGAATTTGTGTCCCGGTGACCTATATATAGATGTAATATTCTATATATCGCTGTTAAAATTTTCTGTATCTCTCTCTCCTTTCTTTGTTTCTCTGTCAGTAGGGCTCCCTTTAGTATCTGAAGTAGGGCAGGTCTTTTATTGGCAAAATCTCTCAGCATTTGTTTGTCTGTGAAAAATTTAAGCTCTCCCTCAAATCTGAAGGAGAGTTTTGCTGGATAAAGTATTCTTGGTTGGAAATTTTTCTGAGAATTTTAAATGTGTCATGCCACTGCCTTCTTGCCTCCATGGTGGCCACTGAGTAGTCACTACTTAGTCTTATGTTGTTTCCTTCAGATGTGGAGAATTGCTTTTCTCTTGCTGCTTTCAGAACTTGCTCCTTCTCTTCAGTATTTGACAGTCTGATCACAATACGTCTTGGAGTGGTTTTATTTGGATTTATTCTATTTGGAGTTCACTGAGCATTTATGCTTTGTATATTTAATTGTGTAGAAGGTTTGGGAAGTTTTCCCCAACAATTTCTTTGAATACTCTTTCTAGACCTTTACCCTTCTCTTCCCCTTCTGGGACACCAATGAGTCTTAAATTTGGACGTTTTATTTTAAACTATCGTATCCCTGAGATCAATTTTGATTTTTTTCCCCATTCTTTCTTTTGTTCTTTCATTTTCTGTTCTGTGGTCCTCGAGGAGGTTGAGGTGTTGTTCAACTTCCTCTAATCCTATATTATGGTATCCAGTCTTTTTAATTTGGCCTACAGTTTCTTTTATTTCCATAAAATCATCTATTTTTTTATTTACTCTTGCAATTTCTTCTTTATGCTCTTCTAGGGTCTTCTTTATGTCTTTTATATCCGGTGCCATGCTCTTCTTCATGTCCTTTATATCCTGAGCCATGCTCTTGTTGCCTGTCTGTAATTCTTTGATGTGTCAAGTACTATGTGTCTTCTGATCTTTTGATTTGGGTGTTTTGGTTTGGGTTCTCCATATTGTCTGGTTTTATTATATGCATTAAGATTTTCTGTTGTTTTTGGCCTCTTGGCATTTGCTTTACTTGATCCCTAATTTGACAGTACTGCAGCTTGGTGGTGTACACTTTCTCTAACCAACCAGCAGATGGCGCCTGTGAGTCACCTATTCCCCTCAAGTCAATTCTCCCCTACTTTGTTTTTGTGGTGTGTGGGGGTCTGATTCTTGTGAGGTCCAATTGGTGCACCAAGTTTGGATGTGTTGCTAGTGCTGTCCGCCCTGAATGTGGGGGGGGTGTCTGGGTGGTTAGGCAGACAGGGCAGCTTTAATAATCAAACCTCCCAGGTGTTCCCAGAGATTTAAAGCTGTTCTCTGCCACTGACCCACAAGTCCTTGGTATTGGCGTAGGTTCCCTGGGATTTCTGAGAGGTTCCCTCTTCCCAGCTGTGCTCTTCCAGGACCTCTGCTGAGGGAGGGCTGCGCCACGTCACTAGTGCGCACCAGCCCGCCAGGGAAGCCCTGGGTCATTGGGCCATGCAGGGGCGCTCCCAGCCCACTTCAAAGATGGTTGAATGGGAAGCGTTAACTTCCCCCTTTCTGCACAGCTCCGCCCTCCCAGCTCTGGGACAATCAGCTGTGGGTGTATTAAAGGCCACTGTCCATGGCCAATATTGTGGCTTGTGTGTAGTGCTGCAGGAAAGATTTCCTGTCACACTGGGTTTCTTGGCGTGGCTCTGGGCTGTGGGTCTGGCCCCAGGCAGGAGCGTCCCCCACCTGCTGGGGAGATGGCTGCAAGGAATGCGGTTTTTTTTCTCCTTTTGGCTCCCCTCTGTTCCTCTGGTCTCGAGACAATCAGCAACGGGTGTGGGAAGGGGTATCCTCCACGCCAGACAACGAGGCGTTAGCCCAGCCTGCTCCTGCCATGCTTCACTGCGCAGCTCTCCCCGTCATATCTGCAGCCACTCCCAGGCTTTTTTTTTAAAGAACTAGTCTGTTTCCAAACGCCAGCTCACCATTTCCCCACACTGCAGCGCAGCTGTGGGACTTTTGGCCTACTCACTCATTCATTTCAGAATGCAGGCTCCTGGTTTCACCAAATGCATGTTCCCTGTGGATTTAGCAGACCTTGTCCGGCTGGTGCATTGCTGGCAGTGGTGTTCAGGGTCACTTTCTGTTTTTTATCTAGTATTTTTCATGGAGGTTTTTTTTTTTTTTTTTTCCCTGTCTCACCTAGCTGCCATCTTAGGTTCTCTCTTAATTGATTTTTTAATGTTGAACTGACCTTGCATACTGGGGACAAATTCCACTCGATCATGGTATACAATTATTTTAATATGCTGTTGGATTTGGTTTGCTTATATTCTGAGTATTTTGGCATCTATATTTATAAGAAAGATTGGACTGTAATCTTCTTTTCTTGTGGTATCTTTATCTGGTTCTGGTATGAGGGCAATGTTGGCCTCATAGAATGAGTTAGGTAGTGCTCCCTCCTATTCAATTTTTTGGAAAGGTTTGAGCAGAACTGGAGTTAGGTCTACCTGGAATGTTTGGTAGAATTCCCCTGTGAAGCCATCTGGTCCTGGACTTCTATTTGTTGGAGGGTTTTGATTACTGATTCAATCTCTTTACTAGTAATTGGTTTGTTGAGATCTATTTCTTCTTGAGTCAATGTAGGTAGTTTGTGTGTTTCCAAGAATTTGCCTATTTCATCTAAGTTATCTAATTTATGGACATACAGTTGTTCATAATATCCTCTAATAATCCTTTTAATTTCAGCATGTTTGGTAGTAATGTTCCCTTTTCATCTCTGATTTTTGTTATTTCTATCTTCTCTCTTTATTTTCTTGTCAGCCTAGCTAGAGGTTTGTCAATGTTATTGATCTTTTCAAAAAAACAACTTTAGTTTTGTTGATTCTATTATATTTTTCATTTTCTATTGCATTTATCTCCACTCAAATCTTTATTATTTCCTTCATTCTGCTCATTTTAGGTTCAGTTTGCTTTTCTTTTTACCGTTATTCCAGTTTTGAGGTTAGGTCTCTCTTTTGAAGTCTTTCTTCTTTTTTAATATAAGCATTTAGAGCTATAAATTTCCCTATTAGCACTGTCTTCACTGCATTACCTAAGTTTTGCTATGTTGTATTTCCATTGCCTCAAGATATTTCTTAATTTTGCTTCTGATTTCCTCATCAACCCATTGGTTGTTTAAGAGTATTGTTTTCCACATATTTGTGAATTTTCCATTACTCTCTGTGTTATTAATTTCTAGCTTCATTCTCTTGTGGTTAGAGAATATAAATTCTATGATTTCAATATTTTTAAATTTATTGAGACTTTTTTGTTACCCAACTTTTGGACAATCCTGGAGAATAATCCATGTGCATCAAGAATATGTATTCTGTTTTTGTTGGGTGAAGTGTTCTATATATGTCTGTAAGGTCTAGTTTGTTTGGAGAATCTTTCATGTTATGTATTTTCTTCTGACTAGATGTTCTATCCATTAGTGAAAATGGTGCATTAAAGTCTATTAATAATGTGGAACAGTCAATTTCTCCCTTCAAAATGTCAGTATTTATTCCACATATTTAGGGGGTCTCCTGTTAGGTTCATATATATTTATAATTGTTACATCTTTCTGTTGAATCATTCCCTTTATCAGTATATAATGGCCATCTTTGTCCCTTGTCACAGTTTTTGACTTAAAGTCTATTTATCCAATATTAGTACAGCCACCCAAGCTCTCTTGGTTACTATTTGTGTGGTATATTTTTTTACATTCTTTCACCTTCAACCTAGTCATATCTTTGAATTTAAGGTGAGTCTCTTGCAGATAGCTTATAGTTGGGTCATGCTTTTTTTCATCCATTCTGCCAATCTCTGCATTTTGACTGTAGAATTTAATCCATTTACATTTGATGTCTTTACTGATGATGCAGGCCTTTCTTCTGCCATTGTGCTATTTAGCCTTGGTGATTTTTAAACCTTTTTTGTCCATTAATTTGTTAATGCCTACTTTTAAATTTACTTGCTTTTTTGTGTTACAATATATTGAGTAGCTTCTCATTTCTGTCTGAATGTATTTTTCATCTATTTTCCTTGTGGATACCATGGGTTTAAAATTTACATCTTAAATATGTAGAAATCATATTTGGTTTGAGACCAACTTAACTTCACTATCATGCACATATACTTTCCTATACCCTCTGTGCCCCCACCATTTTTTTTTTGTTCTTTTACCACTTATATCTTTGTTCATTGTATGTCCAAAAACTTAGATTTATCATTACGTTTTATGCATTTATGTTTTAGCACCTGAAGGATGTAAGAAGTAGAGTTACAGAACAAACAATACAATATAATAACACTGGCATTTATAATTTCCCAAATGGTTACTCTGCCAGTTTGGATGTATTATGTCTCCCAAAATGCCATTATATTTGATGCAATCTTGTGGGGGCAGACATATTAGTGTTGATTAGGTTGGAACCTTTTGATTGTTTCCATGGAGATATGACTCAATTGTGCCAGTTTGAATGTATTGTGTCCCCCAAATGCCATTATCTTTGACGTAGTCTTGTGGGGCAGACGTTTTGGTGCTGATTAGATTTGCTTGGAATGTGCCCCACCCAGCTGTGGGTGATGACTCTGATGAGATATTCCCATGGAGGCATGGCCCCACCCATTCAGGGTGGGCCTTGATCAGTGGAGCCATATAAATGAGCTGACTCAAAGAGAAGGAACTCAGTGCAGCTGTTAGTGATGTTTTGAAGACGAACAAGCTTGCTAGAGAGGAACGTCCTGGGAGAAAGCCATTTTGAAACCAGAACTTTGGAGCAGACGCCAGCCATGTGCTTTCCCAGCTAACAGAGGTTTTCCGGATGCCACTGGCCATCCTCCAGTGAAGATACGTGATTACTGATGTGCTACCTTGGACACTTTATGGCCTCAAGACTAACTGTGGAGCCAAATAAACCCCCTTTTTATAAAAGCCAATCCATCTCTGGTGTTTTGCATTCTGCAGCATTAGTAAACTAGAACACTCAGTCAACTATGGGCAAGACCTTTGATTGGATAATTTCCATGGTGTTACCCTGCCCATTCAGGGTGGGTATTAATTGGATCACTGGAGTCATATAAAGGAGTTCACAGACAGAAAGACCTCAGAGCAGCTAAAAGTGACATTTTGGAGAGGAGCTGTAGCTAAGAGAGGACAAAACACCCCCAAGAGCAACATTTTGGAGAATGCCATTTTGAAACGTAACTTGGGAGCAAGTGGACACCAGCCACGTGCCTTCCAAGCTAACAGAGGTTTTCCAGACCCCATGGCCATCCTTCAGTGAAGGCGCCCTGTTGTTGATGCCTTACCCTGGACATTTTATGGCCTTCAGACTATAACTTTGTAACCAAATAAATGCCTTTTATAAAAGCCAATCCATTTCTGGTGTTTTGTGAGACAACAGCATTAGCAAACTGGAACAGTTACCTTTACCACAGTTCTCTATTTCTTTATGCTACTTTGAATCACTGTCTAGCATCCTTTCCTTTCAGAATGAAGAACTCATTTTAGCATTGCTTATAGGGCAAACCTCTGAATGAACTCCCTCAGCTTTTGTTTATCTGAGAATGTCTGAATCTCTCCTTCATACCTGAAGAAGGTCTCACTGGATATAAAACTCTTGGTTGGCAGTTGTTTTCCTTCAGCACTTTAAATATTTCAACCAACGCCTTCTTTCCTCCATGGTTTCTTAGAAATCAGCAATCTATCTAATTGAGACTCCTTTGAACATAACATGTTGATTTTTCTCTTGCAGCTTTCAGAACTCTCTACTTGTCCTTTGCATTTGATAGTATAATCAATATATGCTATGGTGTATTTTTCTTCATGTTTATCCTGTTTGGTATTCTCTGTACTTCTTGGATTGCATATTCACATCTTTTGCTAAGTTTGTGTTCTGGTTTGCTAATGCTGTCATTATGCAAAATACCAGAAATGGATTGGCTTTTATAAAGGGGATTTATTCAGTTACAAATTTACAGTCCTAAGGCCATAAAAGTGTTCAAAGTAAGGCATCAATGAGATGATACCTTCACTGAAGAATGACCAATGGCATCCGGAACACCTCTGTCAGCTGGGAAGGCATGTGGCTGGCGTCTGCTGTTCCCTTGCTCCCAAGTTGCATTTCAAAATGGCGATCTCCAAAATGTCTTTGAGTTTCTCTTAGCTTAGCATTTTCAAGCATCCTTCTTTCTGCATCTCCAAGTGTCTCTAAGCATCAGCTCCCAAGCATCTCTCCAAAATGTTTCTCTCAGCTGCCCTTGGGGTGTTTTGTCCTCTTAGCTTCTCTGGAGCAAACTCTGGGCTACCAACTCAATAGCTTCAGCAAGCATCTGGGTCTGATCCTTTAAAAGGACTTCAGTAAACTAATCAAGATCCATACTGAATGTGGGGCCACATCTCCATGGAAACATTCAATCAAGAGTTCACACCCTAATCAAAAAGATTAATCTGCCCTCAACAGATTGCATGAAAGAATATGGCTTTTTCTGGGGGACATAATATATACAAACTGGCACAGTTTGGGGGTTTTTCTTTCATTATTTTTTTGACTATTCCTTCTGCCCCTTTCTCTCTTTCTTTTCATTCTGAGATTCTGATAATGTGTATACTGGTGTGATTGATGGTGTCCCACTGCTGTCTTAGGCTAGTTTTGCTTTTAATGTTTCTTTTCTCTTTCTGCTCCTCAGACTGAATCCTTTCAAATGTCTGGTCTTCAAATTCACTGATCCTTTCTTCTGCCAGCTCCAATCTGCTCTTGAAACTCTCCTGGGCATTTTTCATTTCAGTTATTGTGGTCTTCTACTCCAGTAGCTCTGTTTGGTTCCTTTTAGAAATTTCTCTCTCTTTACTTAGACTCCCCTATTGTTCATTCATTGTTTTCCTGATATCTTGCAGTTCTTGCTCTGTACTTTCCTTAATCTCCTTGAGCATTTTTAAGATCAGTTTTTTTTTTAAAGGCTTTGTTCAGTATGTTCACATTCTTGTCTTCTTCATTGGTGTTTTCTATATTTTTATTCTTTTCCTTTGGATGGGACAGCATTTCCTGTTTCTTTGCTTGTATTGTAAGCTTCTGTTGCACACTGTACATTTTAATATTTTAAAATGTTAACATTGGGATTTATTCCATAGTATGTCTGTTTCTTGGTTCTGTAACCAGCTGGTGATAAGATAGAGGATTTCTTGTGCTTCAGCCTTCCTATCAGTAAGGTCTGCCTAACATGAATGCAGTGTGCAGGGTTTTTCCTGTCTTTCTGGGCCTCCATCTTCTCCTGGGCTTTTGCTTGTTAGTTGTTTTGGAATTCCCCTCTTTACAGGGGTAACTTTGTTTACCAGGACACAAATTTCCCTCTCTGTGGTATTTGAAGCCAGTAGGACTTTGTCCCAGACTGTCCACCCCTATAGTTTTTTACCCTCCTTTTATTGTCTTACACTGCTTTTGCCTGGAGGGCAAATTCTGGGAGGAAGTCACCCCAGAGAAGACTTTCCTAAGTCAGCCTTGCCTTGCCAAAACAGGGCCAGAGACCCATGAAGTGGGCATGATCAGGCTCCAAAGTGTCCCTAAGAGGGTATCAGGAAGGATTCCAATAGCTTCCCAAAGGTGAGCTTTCCGGCCTCTCCAGCAAATGCAGTCCTTCAGCTAATTGTCCCCCACAGCCCTGAAGATGCACTGCATCTTTAAATCTCCACCTCTTTCACCCCTGTCCAGGGAGGGTTGAAACAATTGTTGGCAGCACTTTCTCCTGGGAGGGTTGAAACAATAGCTGCCCTCAGAGCCAGGCCACCAGTGATCTGAATTTGCTAATCAAAGTCATGATCGGTGATCAGTCATGCCTGCCCCTGTTCTTGGGGAAGAGGATTTTTACATCCCTTTCTGTCACCATTAATTTAGCCTTCCATAAAAGTGGAGTATGTGCACCAGAAGCTGTCATGTGGAGAGAGTAATTTATCAGCCTCTTCATCCTGCTCTTCCCTGGAAGCTGTACAGTGTTCTTCTGGCCTGTAGAGTTTCAGTGTAGTTTCAGATGGTTCCTGCCTGTTTTATAGTTGTTTTGGTGGAAGGACTGAGTCCTAAACTCCCTACTCCACCATCTTCGCCACAAGTGAATTTTAGGTTAACTTTTAAACTAACTGAAATACAAAATATGGTGTGTTTTCAGGAGCAGTCAGACAACCAGTCAAGGATGCATGCTAACATACCTAAAGCTTTGATCAAAAGATACCCCAAATTTTCAGTGGGAACTACATAAAAGCTTTACCTATCTGAGAAATTGTTAAGAGACATGAAGTAATTTAGCAAGCTCCAAGAAAGAAACAGTTTGAACAACAGTCCTTATAAAAATTACTGCCTGATACAGTGACCTATAACTCAGTTATTCTGCAGGATGTGTTTTAAAAAAATATTTACATTTAAATTACTTACCCCCTGTATCAAAAACAGATTAGGTCTTGATATTCTGCTTAAGAAACAACTGTATAGAACAAATCTGCATTAACCATTACTTTAGTATTATGGGGAAGTATTTGATGATTTCTAAATTATCACATGCTTCAACATGATATCAGCTCTGACTTCATGTGCTATATAAATTTTAGTGTTAAATTTAGAAAACAAAACATTTGCAATTTAAAGACTAAAATTCTCAGCTAGCTTAGTGACCCTCTATACATATCCCCTGAAAAATATATTTCAGAGGTTATTTTGCAACACTGTGTCTTGATTTCCTATCCTAGATTTTTCCCACAATTCACAACTCTGATCTTAAATTGTGCAAATGTAGACCTTGGGTATACATTAGCTATTTAGCATGAAACTGATGACATAGCAGAGTCAAGTCCATTAGAAAGAAAAATGTTTGCTCAAGAGAGATGTAGATTTAACTGATATTTTAAATTGTTCCTACTTACAACAAAATTGCGTGTTTTTATTTTATTGGTGGCATTATGTTTCAAACAAAATAAAGAAAAGTGATATATAAAAGTAAACAATTGATAATAAAAACAATGTTAGCTATGAGCCTTAAAATTGTTGAAGGCAAAATAGCTCAAATAATTCTTAATGCCTTTCAGGCACATCTGAATCAAATAAGGTAATTATTCTTTAAAATGCTTACACAAGTCTGATTTGCATGCTAGTAATTGCTGTGCCTTGTGGCATCCAGCAATTGACACAGCAATGATTTTAATTATTGTAATTTCATCAGTATAAATACTTCAAAGTTATGCAAATAGTATCTCATAATCCACATAGACAGCTTAGAGTATTTGATTTACTAGTCTTGTAAGTCTCTTTGTCTATGGAGTTTACTCTCAGATGTGATTCTGCATTGCAATTGAAGCCTTTCACTCACATCAAAGCCCCAAATCATAACAAGATGAGCTAATTTTACAAAGACTGACACTTCAAACATTAAGTTGCAAATACAATTATAAGATGAAATATGAAAAGGACTTTGCTTAGATATCAAGAGGCACAGATACCTGAAGCTAATCATGTCTAATGTTTTCTCTGACATGAGAAGGTAAAGATTCAACCCGAACAAATGCCTTTCAATGAATTAAGAACAGAAAAGACCCTCCCAATTACATGATTCATTTAAATGCTACAACAGTAAAATCTTACTGCTATACAATAAATTATCATCAGTATTGTAATCACTCATTCCTTCACCAATGGAGGGTACTGAGCTGCAAATAAGACTTTCCTCATGACATGTTGGGCCACTCTTGGCAAATTTTCCACTCTGTAGTAGAGTCTAAAATTTTTAGTAGTAAGTCCTTCAATTTAATATACTTACAAGTTAGGAAACCATGTTTTCTGAGACAAATTATTTTGAGAATTTATCCTATTATAATCTTGGCTGGTTCTAAAAACATTTTGCAGAAAAATCACATAGGTGATTTTAAGAATATTGTGAAAACCGTCAGCACTCCTACATCATGAATTCAAATTGAAAAAAGAATTAAATATTGCTTGATATGATTTTAAATTTATCTTCTATTGGTGAACTTTTATTTTCATATAGACAACTGTATACAATTTATTTGACACTATCACTTTTATTCCAAGCTAATGACATCACTAGCAATGCATTGCATTGAAAGTAGAAGAGAAACTTACCGCAAAAGACAATGGGGAGATACAGTTTTCAACAGAGAGTAGTGAGTCAAAGCACATTAGTTTTCTGTCACAGATGGATGAGGGCAGAATTTGATTCTCCTCTTACTTTTATTTCTTTTTTTTATTTATTTTATTTTTATTTATTTTTATTTATTTTATTTTATTTTGAAATAAATTCAAAGTTATAGGAATAGTTGCAAAAACAACACAAACCCCACACACAGAACTCCAGCATACCCTGACCTCCCTCCCCTGATACCCCAATCCACCAACTTCAACATGCTGTCACACCCCTATTTCTTTCCCTCCCTCCTTCCCTATCTATCATCCATCATCTATTGCTCTGTCTTCTGAACATATGAGAGCTAGCTGCACACATCCTTGAACAAACACTATAATTCACATATACAATTCCTATGAACAAGAACATTCTTTCATGCAATCCCATTAAGCGCAGCTAAGAAGTGCAAGAGATTCAACAATGATACAAAGCTTACATTCTGTTTTTCCTTTTCCTTATGTCTCAACTGTGTCCCTTTGAGCCTCCTGTCCTCTATCCTCAGATCCCATCCAGGGTCATCCTTGGCATTCAATTGTCATCTATTTAGACTGTCTTTTTTTCCCTCAATTGTGGAAACATATATACAGCCTAAATATCCCCATTCCACCCCTTCCCTAGCTTTCCATTAGTGGGATTAGTCACATTTAGAATGTTGTAATGCTCTTTCCCACCATCCATTACCAGAAATTTCCCTTCACCTCAAGCAGCAACCCTACACTCTTTTCTTAACTCCCCATTGCCCCTTCCGCCATTTCTCTTAACCCATACTCTACTTTTCATCTCTATGGTTATATTCTCTGATAATTTCTTTGTGTTTATTGTGGGGCTTAAATTTAACCTCTTAAATCCATAACAATCTTGTTTTTCTTTGATACCAACTTAACTTCAATAGGACACATAAACTATATTCCTATACTCTTCCATTCCCCCACCATTACATAGTTCTTGACAAAAATTACATATTTTACATTGAGTTCAAAACCACTGATTTGTCATTAGAGTTTGTGTATTTTATATCATGTAGGAAGTAAATAGTGGAGTTACAATTCAAAAATTATTGACTTCTATTTATATTCCATTGTGGTCAGAGAATGTGCTTTGAATATATTCAAATTTTTTTTTTTTAATTTATTGAGGCTTGTTTTATGTCCCGGCATATGGTCCATTCTGGGGAAAGAACCATGATCACTAGAGAAAAATGAGTGTCCTGGTGATTTGGGAATGTAAGGTTCTATATATGTCTGTTAAAATTCTCTATGTCTCTTTCTCTTTTCTTTGTTTCTCTGTCGGTAGGGCTCCCTTTAGTATCTGAAGTAGGGCAGGTCTTTTATTGGCAAAGTCTCTCAGCATTTGTTTGTCTGTGAAAAATTCAAGCTCTCCCTCAAATTTGAAGGAGAGTTTTGCTGGATAAAGTATTCTTGGTTGGAAATTTTTCTCTTTGAGAATTTTAAATATGTCATGCCACTGCCTTCTCGCCTCCATGGTGGCCACTGAGTAGTCACAACTTAGTCTTATGTTGTTTCCTTTGTATGTGGTGAATTGCTTTTCTCTTGCTGTTTTCAGAACTTGCTCCTTCTCTTCAGTATTTGAGAGTCTGATCAGAATATGTCTTGGAGTGGGTTTATTTGGCTTTATTCTATTTGGATTTCACTGGGCATTTATGCTTTGTGTCTTTACATTGTGTAGAAGGTTTGGGAAGTTTTCCCCAACAATTTCTTTGAATACTCTTTCTAGACCTTTACCTTCTCTTCCCCTTCTGGGACACCAATGAGTCTTAAGTTTGGATGTTTTATTTTATATATTGTATCCCTGAGATCTACTTCAATTTTTTTGATTTTTTTCTCCATTCTTTCTTTTGTTGTTTCATTTTCTGTTCTGTGGACTTCTAGGACACTGAGTTGTTGTTCAGCTTCCTCTAATCTTGTATTATGAGTATCCAGAGTCTTTTTAATTTGGCCAAGTTTCTTTTATTTCCGTAATATCTGCTATTTTTTTATTTACTCTTGCAATGTCTTCTTTATGCTCTTCTAGGGTCTTCTTTATGTTGCTTATATCCTGTGCCATGGTCTTCTTCATGTCCTTTGTATCCTTTGCCATGTTTTTGTTCCTCGATTGCAGTTCTTTGATTAATTGTGTCAAGTACTGTGTCTCTTCTGATATTTTGATTTGGGTGTTTGGGATTGGGTTCTCCATATCATCTGGTTTTATCATATGCCTTAAGATTTTTCTGTTGTTTTTGGTCTCTTGGCATTTGCTTTGCTTGATAGGGTTCTTCCAAGTTGTAAAAAAAAAAAAAATACCACTCTAATTTTTCAGAAATACAATTTGATGGCATACACTTTCTCTAACTAACCAGCAGATGGTGTCTGCGAGTCACCTATACCCCTCAAGTCAGTTCTCCTCAACTTTGTCCTTGTGGTGTGTGGGGAAATGATTTTGTGGGGTTCAGTTGGTGAACTCTCTTCGGGTGTGTTGCTGGAGCCGTCCACCCTGAATGTGGGGCATGTGTCCAGGTGGCTAGGGAGGCAGGGCAGCTTTAATATTCAAACCCCCCAGGTGTTCCCGGAGATTCAAGGCCGCTGCAAGAGTCTAAGCCTTCATTTCAGTTCTGCCCCAGACCCTCTCTGTCGCTGACCCACAAACCACTGGCATTGACGTAGCATCCTGGGTTTTCCGAGCAGGCCCCCCTTCTCAACTGTGATCTTCCAGGACCTCTGCTAAGGGAAGGCTGTGCTACATCACAAGTGCACACCGTCCCTCAAGGGAAGCCCTGGGCCGCCGGGCTGTGCAGGGGCGTTCTCAGCCTGGTGCAAAGATGGCCAAACGGGGCATCTCATCCACCCCCGCTCCTTGCACAGTTCCTCCTTCCCAGCTCTGGGACAACTGGCGCAGCTCTGGGCCGTGGGCACAGGCCCAGGGAGTGACTCTAGCCCGCCGGGGAGCCAGCTGCAAGCAGCGGGGTTTCTTTCTCCTTCTGGCTCTCCCCTTTGCTCCCCTAGCCCTGGGGGATTCTGCAGCAAGCTATCCTCCATGCCAGACACCGAGAGGCCAGCTCAGCCTGCTCCTGCCATGCTTCACTGCGTGGTTCCCACCGTCGCAACTGCAGCCGCTCCTGGGTCCCCTCCCCCCTTTCTTTTTTTTAAAGAACCAGTCTGTCTCCAAACGCCAACCCCCAGCTTCCCCACACTGCAGCGTGGCCACAGGTCTTTCAGCTGGCTTACTCACTCGTTTCAGAATGCAGACTCCCTGTTTCACCAAGTGTATGGCCCGTGTTGTTCTAGCAGACCTTGTCCAGCTGGTGCATCACTGAAACTGGTATTCTGGGTCACCTTCTGGTTTTTATCTAGTATTTTTTACGGAGGTGTTTTGTTGCCCTGTCTCACCTAGCCACCATCTTAGGTTCTCTCTCATTACTTTTTATGAACAGGTAACTGGTATCAGATTGCCT
The DNA here is from genome assembly GCF_015220235.1 of Choloepus didactylus. Taxonomy (NCBI): domain Eukaryota; kingdom Metazoa; phylum Chordata; class Mammalia; order Pilosa; family Megalonychidae; genus Choloepus; species Choloepus didactylus. The sequence continues at coordinate 32,093,882 of NC_051320.1, read as the reverse complement.
ATGATCAATAAATCATTTCCCCAGCAGCCTAAGTGGAGAGAGAAGTTGGCACTTACTTGCACCTGTTAGAAAATTCTGCCTGGAGAGTTGGTATGGTAGGTAGAATTCTAAGATGACCCCCAATAGTCCTGCCCTTTTATAATGCCCTCCCCTGGAATGCATAGTGGAACCTGTTACTTGCTTTTCTAATAGAATATAGCCAAGGTGGTAGGATAGGCATTCCTTTGGCTAGATTATATTATATGGCAAAGGTGATAGGATGGTCATTCCCCTGATTATATTGCATTACATAAGATTTTGCCTTAGCAGACTGGAGCAAGATATTCTTCTGCTGGGTGTGAAGAAATAAGCTGTAGTGTTGTGGAGAGGGCTATGAGAGGACTAAATGGCAAGAAACTGTGGGTGGCCTCTAGGAACAGAAACCTTCTCCATGCTGGTAGCCGATGAGAAAATGGGCACCCCAGTCTTACAGCTGCAAGGGATTGAATTCTGACAACAATCACTTGAGCTTAGAAGAGGACCCTAAGATCCAGAAAGCAATGCTTCCAACCTAACACATCAATTGCAGCTTTTTGAGATCCTGAGCAGAGGACCTGGATTAGCCGTGCTCAGATTCCTGACCCGCAGAAGCCATGAGAGAAAAAATTAATGTTGTTTTACACTGTTAAGTTTGTGTAATTTGTAATGCAGTGATAGTAAACAAATACAGTTGATGTCATTGAAATGGGACAGTTTGCATTTTGAATACTGTGTTTGTGTGTGTGTGCGTGCATGCATGTATTTGTGTGAAATGTTGTTGATGGTTCTGGATCAATCCCAATACGCAGCTGGCTGCAGGGTTCACTTGGAGGCAGACCACTACATGTGCAACCATGTCACTGATATGATTGCAGATTTCCTGATGTGAAAATAAATATTAGACAAGAGAAGACCTAAGCTGGAAGTTCTGCTGAAGCTATATTATGATTTATTTTTTTCTTTTCATTCCTTTTTTTAAACTGTATAATAGTCATGAACTGTGTTTCCTAACTGTAAAATAAAATGGTATTAAAATTGAGTATTATAGGACAGAAGAAATAATGCACATTCAGAAGTGGCATAAGTTAAAAATGTAAGATAATTCATAATTTTAGGTCTTTGATTTTAGGCATGTTATTAAAATTCTCTGACACTATTGACCTCATTTATAAATTGGGAATAATTAGATTTGGTTTATAGTCTGTTGCATGGATGTGAAATAATATAAGTAAGATGGCTGGCAAATGGTAGCAGTTATGATAATGTTGATAGAAAATATGAATATTTTTTATTTAAAAGTATTAAGGCAGATACATATTCTATGTATATGTGTATAAGAGGCATTAAATTATGGTGGAAAGAACAATGAATTAGGAATAAATGCAGCAGCTCTGAGTATTATTCCAAGTGTAATTCCTTTCTAGCCAGGTGACACAAGAAATATTACAGAACTTCTGGAGGTCCTTGCCTCATCTACAAATGGGAGGAATAATATCTGCTTTACCTACTTCACATTGTTGATATGAATCTCAAAGTAGATCATATATGTGAGACTTTATTACAATTCTACATATATACTTGAGGCACTGGAATTATTTCACATAGGTATACATTTATACATATTGAAAAATCAAATAATTTTTCATGAGAATTTTGCAGGGGATTTATTAAAGCAGTGTCTTGGGTCAGTTATCTATTTAAACATTCAAACATCAGTTTTGCTTTCAAAAACGTCTGAGGGAAAAAAACCTCAAAAATTCAACACTTAGAAAAAGAGATGTCAGCATCACATGTTTCAACCCAAGTTGTAACTCAGAGCTGGAAAAATATTGCAAATTCATCTTGAACAAGCAGCAGGAAAAATAAAGACTTCAAAGGCAACAGACCACAAGAAAACAGACAGGAGCATGAACAGCTAAATACATTCCATGCAACTAACAATGAAACACAGAGAGATAACATCAGCAAGCCACCTCACATAGTCTGTCAAGTGACAGGAGTGACATAACAATGGAATCACATGCAAGAAATTGAAAGCAGTGAGAATGCAGAATTAATTTTGCACTACCTCCTAGCAAGGTTATGATTTCTCCAAGGTCTCCTCAGACATGCTTTCATTTAGTGGACACAAAACAAACCTTTACTGATTAGCATTGGAAATAGAATGTTTCACATATATATTCACAACAGAATATTATAACTACCCACATAAATCACTCCCAAGCTCAGATTCTTTCTTTTGCCATGTATTTTATGCTATATAAACATTTATGCTCTTTACAAATATACTACCTACCTCATTTAATCAATCTTCTCTGTAACTTGTGAAAAACAGTGATTTTTATTTGGAAGAGAAGAGAATGGATCACAGTCAGGAAGAAATAGAAAGGGAAGAAAAAAATAAATATTAGAGTTGCTAAAATGAGAAGACTTGGGAAATTGAAAACAGGAGAGACAAAGAAGTATGGTAAACAGAAAGAGAGGAAAATGAACCAAGAAAGAAGGGAAAAATAATAAAGTGATTATTTTTAGGGCACTGTGGAGAAATCAAAGGGAACTGAAGTAGCAGTCAAGCAAAGCAGCTAAGAGTACACTAAACTAGCTAATATAATAAGGAGCATTGCATCTTTAGATTTCAAAAGATAAGATGAAAGGAATTAATATGTAGAGAAAGAAGCAAGATTTCAATCATAAGATTTGGAAGAGCCTTTGGAAAGGACAAACCCCCAGTAATGCATGTGAGAGACTGGTGTGTAATAGATAACTGCAAGACTAGTTTATGAAGAGAGGGAGAATTTTTTTTCTCCTCTACAGAAGAGACAAGTTCTGTTTCCTAAATAATCAGTAAGCAACCGTTGTATCAGTACAGGAGCTATTTCTACAGCTGTTGTGTGTGGCAAACAGCACCAGAAAAGTTAGAACAAAAGAAGTTAAAGGGACTCATCTGGGTCCTTCAAGATACCTAATTAAATATAATTTTGGTGGCACTCTTTAAGTTCATAACAATATTCAGATCTCTCATTTGCATAGAGCTTCATATTTTAACAAAGCAAAGGGGAGAGAACCAACATTTGAGTACCTACTGTTTACCATGTGTCATACATATTCTGTCTCTGTATCCCTTATTTATATCTCTAGGAAACTGATTCAGATGGTTGAGTAACATCCCCAAAGTCAGACAGGTTGAAATAAAATGGGGCCAGGAATTAAAGTTGGATATATATCTTATTCTTCCATGATAGAGAAGGCAGATGGGAGAGGAAGTGCAGAGGGGAAGGAGGCAGAAACAAAGGAGGGAGAGAGAAAAAGGAAGCAATAATAAAGCAAATCACATCTTTTGGTATCAATTGCTATTCAGCAGCTCTGTCCATCAACATTTTTCCACTGCTGCGTGGTAGGCAAGGATTAATGTTATAGTTTATTCAGAGGTAGAAATTCAGATTCAAAGAATTAAAACAATTTGTCTATGTTTATGCAGTTAATAAGGTTGCTACAACCATTTTGCTTGACTCTGTAAACAGGGCTCGATTTTCTGAAAAGCCGAGTCACCTAGTCGATGGAGAAACTGTGGTCTGTATCTCAGATCTGCCACTTCTTAGTTGGGTGGCCATCGCCACATCCCCATCCTCTCGGAGTCTCAGCTGCTCTATCTTTCAATGGTGAATAATAAATGCCTAGTTTATAAGATGTTATAAGTATCACAGATGGTATAAGTACCTTGAACATAGATATTCATAATAAATAATAGCTGTATTTATGTAGAGTTTAAGCAAACTCGAAGATGATTTAAGAATACGTGGGACAGACTATGTGTAAAAAACATATTTCGACCTATCTGGTGTCACTAACCCAAAGGAAAAAAACAAAAGCCAAGTGCTTTAAGACAAACTTTAAAGAAAATTATCATCATTATCAATTGAAAATACTTTATGTTGTTAAGTCCATAATGTTGCAAATTTTAGTTGATGTTATCAAACAGAAGAGATTTCCACTCATGCTGGTTAATAGTAGGGAAGGAATTATATTCAATAAACACTTCAGATGGATGTTATGACCATTTACAAATAAAGTACTTGAAAAGAAAGATACAGAAAAACAAGGAAGAGACTAGTGGAGAAAGAAAGATATAGCCCTGTTAATCAATGTAAAGTATAGATAAAACTACATCTCCTCTACTAGCACTCCTTTTGGGTGGTGAAGATTTCAGATGTCTTAATAGCAATCTATTTCAGAGTTTTTTTTTTAACATACTAAATTCTTATGTAAAGTTTGTTCATATATTCATTATTGAAATTCTTTATTTTTGCTTCAACAATATAAAATCATACCCAGCCTTTGCTTTGGAAATTTAAGAAAAAAAGATACACTCTCATAGGAGGAAGAAGCTGGATCTTACATCCTTCTATAATGAGGAAGGTAATTATATAAGATTTTTTTTTTTATTTCATTTGAATCCCTTGAAATTAAATAGTAAGATTTCCTCCCTATTTTAGCCCATATTTTTTCAAGCGTATTGGGGAGCCATGATACTTTTAATGAATTCACTTCCATTGCTATGGTGACTGCTCCGAAATGGAACAATGAGCCATATGCAGTGATTGGCAGTGAGGACTCTATGCGCGGATTTTCATACTGTTGTGGGCAAGATCAGGAAACTTTAATGATGACTGACCATGACACATCTGGAGATAAGAGCTGCTAGGCACTAGTTTGACATTTCTCACAACCTTTCAAAACCTAGTTCTTCCATATTTTGAAAGGTAAGTTCTGGCATATAGAGGTATGTCAGGCAAATGTGTCAAATCAGAATATAATCCTAATTTGTGTATGTTTACAACTTTGCCCCTTGCAACTCTTCAAAATTCAGAAAAATCAATTTCAATGTTGTAGCAATTAGGTGCCTTGTGAATTATCTCATGTATATCACAATAGAAATGACCATGAATTTTTATAAACTGTTTTTAGAATGACTATTTATAGTCATGCCTGTGAGTACCTAAATTAAGCACATTTTTTCAATAAAACTTGCAAATTTTCCATCATTATTTGGTTTGTTTCATTCCATTAAAGAATGCTGACAGACAATCCAAAGTCATTAACATCCTATTCATCTGTTAATCAATTAAACCTATTTAATGCATTATAGTTGGGTAGATGAAGTACCTTTATAGTGCTGACAAATACATTGGCAAAAAATGCATAATCTCTTTCTAAAATTAATACAGAACATGAAAAAAATCATGTAAGGGAACTTTTGGTAATTAAATGTGCATTTATTTGTAATAACTAAGTTGGCTGGTAAAGAATAAACCATTAATCATAATACAACAGTAATTAACAATGAAAGATTAATAGTAGTAATACATGTTTGCCAAGTAATGTATTATCTAACCCACACAACAAAACTTGAAGATAGGCAATATTTATATTTCCATAATAAACCTGAGGCATAGAATAAACCTGAGGCACAGAATATGTAAATAGTGTGTCCAAGTTCACTCAGCTAGTAAGTGTCAGAGCTGACATCAAACCCAGGCAGTCTGACTCCAAGCTTTTAACCGCTATTCTGTGCGGCAAGAAGGTACCACACGTAAATCTTATTGCAATAATTCAGCTCCATCCATGGTGCTCAGAGAACTAGGGGAAAGAGGAAAAAGTCTCTGCCACCCCCAACCACCCCAAACCATTATGTGATAGAATGGAAGGGAGATCCATTTACCACAGTAAAGGAAATTGTATGCATAAAGAAAGTATAGAAAAAACAAAATGAGCTATTAGTTGCCAGCTGCTCCTTTTAAAACTTCTTCAGAAAACTACTATACATAAGTGTATTAGTTTTCTAGTCCTGCCACAATAAATTACCACAAAATTAACAGCCCAATACATCAAAAGTGTTTTATCCCACAGTTTCTGTAGGTCAGAAGTCTTAGTGGGCTTGTCTGGGTCCTCTGCTTGGGGTCTCAAAGATTGAAATTAAGACAGGGCTGTTTTCCTCACTGGAAGAATCTACTTTTGAGCTTATTCAGGTTGTCAGCCGGATTCACTTCCTTGCAGGTATAGGACTGAGGTCCCCATTTCCCTGCTGGCTGTCATCCAGGGTTGGTGTCTTTTTTTCAGACCCATCTCTCATAGTAGCACTGTAACTGGATTTTTATTTTCATCTTTAATTAGACAATAACTACTTAAATAGTAAGTTTAATTTATTTATACTTCATATGATTACTAACATACTTGAATTCATTTTCATCATTTCTTTTTACTTAAAAAAAAAAACATTCTTATTGAAACCATAACAAATGCCCATAAAAGGGCTGACAGATTTACAGCTCAATGATTTTCACAAAATGAATACCCATATAACCAACACTGAGGATAAAAAACAGAACACTGCCAGCACCTCAAAGGTGCCCCTTCCACCCTTCTCAATCACTGTCTCTCCTTTCCCCTGAAAATTAACCACTATTTCAATTACAGAGAAACACTTTCTTGCTTAAAAATATATATACAGTTTTATCACCCAACATGTATTTCTAAAAACAATTGTATGATTTCATCTGTTTTTTAAATTTATGAAACTATAATCATCCTCTATGTATTGATAAGTTATTCACATGCAAAATCAAATTGGCATTCTTAGAATAAACCCAACTTGAGGCTTTTAATATATTGCTGAATTCTTTTAGCTTTTTGTTTCAGGGTTTTTTCATCTATGATTGTCACAACCCAGCTTAGCCCTAGGACCAAGAACACTCCAGGCACGGAGTTAGACATGAGTAATAGGACTTAATTACAGGAGCTATGGTTTCACTGTGGCAGCAGGCCAGGAAAGATGGAAGTTAGAGGTCTGCAGAAGCAGGAATACCAGGGGGTGGTTTATAAGGGTTAGGACAAGAAGCTGTGAGAACAGTTTCAGCAGGGTCTTGTGACACAAGGGTGTGGAGTTCTGTTATCAACAGTGATCAGGGGAGGGGAGTTTTAACACTTTGTTTCAATACATTTTTTCCTTCCCTGGGGAAGTCTGATGACTAGTTTGTCCCAGTCAAGTAGGTGCCAAGTGAAATCACTATCAAGGGGAGGGGGCTGGGCCCTGGGTTGCCACAGTGATCATATGAACCATTGTCTTGTACTTTTTCTTACTTGCAATGACCTTGTCAGGTTTAAATTCAAGTTTATTCTAGGCTTAAAAAATGAAATAGGAATTGTTCCCTTATTTTTTATTCCCTTCTGTTACTCCTCCTTAAATGTTTTAAGGAATAAACTGCTGAAACCATATGGGCCTGACATTTTCTCTTTGGGAAGTTTTCAGTTACATTAGTTTCTCTGAACTATATAGGACAATTTCGATTTTCTATTTCTTTCTGTGTCAGTTATAATAAGCTGTATTTTTATAGGAATCTGTCAATCTCATCTGAATTTTGAAATATATTGGGAAAATTTGCTTGTAATATCTTCTTATTATCTTTTTAGTGTCTGTAAGATTATAATGGTGTCCTCTTTTTCTTTTCTGATATTAAAAATTTGTGCCTTCTCTATTTTTTTTTTTTTTAATGTCTCCCTTCTCCCTATTGTAACCAAGGAGTCAGAGTTTAAAGAATGATTATAACTGCTGAATCATTATATAAACATCCCTTTTCTCTTTCTGGTATATTCGAGTAGACAGAGATGAAATACCTGAAATCTCTGTCTAGTGATCCAGTTGCCCTAATCTCTGAGAATAATTGTAAAAGCCCTTATCGTGCGCCTTCGTTCATTTTTTTACTTTAGAAATTTGTAAGGGCAAATGCCCTAATATTATTGAAGGAACTTGAGTCAGTGGTTAACTGATTCCAGCCTGTTTCACTCTTAATATTTTTAACTTGTTTCAGCTTATACTTTGCTATTGAAATGATGTCTGTCTCCCCTCCTTTCAGCTTATATTTGCTGTTGAAATGATAACTCTGTCTCCCTTCCTTTCTAAACTTGCTATTTGATATTGTAATGACTTCATCTCCCTTTGTCAGAATCCATAAAACCCTTGAGCCCCCATCTTTGAACTTATAAAACTAGCAGAGTTACTGCAGTTCAGGGAGACAAATTTGTGGGCTGCTAGGCTATCTATTCTCCTGCTTTGTGCTTAGCAATAAACTTCCTCTCTTTAAAACCCTGATATCTCAGGAATTGGTCATTTGGGCCATCAGGCAGAGAATTCACCACCTTTGTCTGATATAACTATCTATCTGATAACCGCTTCAAAAATCTTATTTTAAGTGTTGCTGGTTTTCTACTGCGTGTTTCCTTCTATCTACTTTCTTTGCATTTGCTGTTTTTCTAACCTCTTAAAGAAGGATGCATGGATCAATGATATTTTAGGCTTTATTATTTTCTTGTAAATATATTTAAGACTGTAAGTTTCTCTCAAAGAATATCATTAGTTGCATCCTTTAAATTGGAAGTTCCTTGACAGTTCAAAATATTTTCTAATTTCCCTTCTGCTTTCTCTTTCACCCATAGGTTTTCTTGAAGTAGTTGGTTGATTTCCAATACTTATGGATCATTAATTATCTTTTATATTATTGTTTTCTACCTTAATTCAGATGTTGTTGGAGAACTTAACTTTGAATGTTGATGTACTATGGCTAAATAAGATTTCATCATTGGGAGGAGATAACTGAAGGATTCACAAGAACTCTGCACTATTTTTTAATTCTTTTTTTTAAATTAGAGAAGTTGTGGGTTTAAAGGACAATCATGCATTAAATGCAGTATTCCCATATACCACCCTTTTATTAACACTTTGCACTGGTATGGATATTTTTTATAACTGATGGCACATTTTTATAATTGTACTATTAACTATAGTATGTAGTTTAACTTAGGGTTCACTGTGTAGTTCAGTTCCATGGATTTTTAAAAAAATTTTATTCTACTACAATATATACAACCTATATAACTATATACAGTATATACAACCTACAGGCTGCTTACATTCCTTCCCAGGCTTTTCATATGGTCCCCTCTGGGCAACAGCAGAATAAATTCCTCTCATTCTTCAAATCTCTGACTTTCCTTTCTGCTGCCTCTCTCTGACTCCAGCTGGGGAAACTTCTCAGCCTTAAACTGATTAGCTTTTGATCTAATATGATTAGATTAAGACACCTGCTAATTCATGATAATCTCCCTATTTTAAGGTCCATAAACTTATTTACATCTGCAAAGTTCCTTTTGTTATGTGATATGTGACATATTCACAGGTTCCAGAGATTAGGGCATTTTGCGGGACCATTCTGCCTAGAGAATAACAATGAGTAATAATTATATCATTGTAATAATGCATCTCTTAATACAGTGTAAAATCAAAGAAGAAAAGGAATGCCAACAAAACACAGAATCACACAAGGAAACAGGGCAAAGTTTCCAAAAAAAAGAGAGACCATTTTACCTAGTCCAAAGAAGTTACAGTCAATAATTATTTTTCTCTTACAGAAAGAATAAAAAGCCCAAAAGAAGAAAGAGAAGAAGGCACATGGGTTGAAGGGTGATGTCATTAGACAATAAAATACAATGAAAGAGACTTGGCAGAGCTTAGCAAAGAAATTAAAGAAAATAAAGAAAATATTTTAAAGAAAATAAATATTAATCTTCTGAATCAAGAAACAAACAAACAAGAAGAGTACAAAAAAGACTGAAAACACAAAAAGTACCAGCAAGAGACCTGAGCAAATTACTCAAAGCAAAATGAAACAAACAGAAAAGTTTAAATATTAGAAAATTTAATATAAATAAGATGAAAAAGTTAAATATAGATATAATTAGATGTTTTTGCGAGACAGGAAAAATGTAAGTTAACATATTCAAAATACAATAGAAGATAACTTTTTTGAAAATATCTGATGATAGATCAAGGAAAGACTAATTTCAGAAGAGTTTGCAAATGTTATAAACTTTGACATAGTAATTGAGTTGGGGTTAAGGATAAGATGGAGAGAGGGCAAATATAAAATGTGTTCATGCTAATTTCCTTATCTCATTTTTATAGCTAGTCATCAATAGGTCCTAAAAATAATGACTTTAACCCTAATATTTTTATTATCTTTCCCCCTGAAACTTAAAGGAAATAATATCCTTTTGAAAATGATCTCTATAGTGGTTAACACCACCAACTTTTATTTGAATTTCAGCAAGTTCTTTAGTATCAATTTATTTCATTCTTCTTCAGTTAAATTCAGATAAAATGCAATTTGTGAGTTTATCTGTATAAATTGCATCTATTATCTATCTAAGTATCTAGCTATCTTCAATCTGTCTATCTATGTGGTCATCCTTTGATCTAAATATGTGCATAGTGAGCCACTGGAAACATTTATGGTAAGCCTTGGCTGATGGGATTTGGGACACATGCTTTATTGTTCTTTGTGGTTTATTGCATTTGTTTGAATTAAATTATGAGCAAACAAATTATTGTAGAGAGTAAAATACAATCAAAATTTTATTCTTAAATTATATTCAGCTTCCTATTTTATGCCTTAACCCCTGCAAAGGTCCAACAAAGCTCCTGATTGTCTTTGGTCACTGGGGACTGCATTAGAAGGAATCTGAGACTGTAGGTCCTAGTTCTGCTTTTGGACTGAACTAAAATCAATAACTAGAACTTTCTGCTAAACAGAATGACTCACTGACTGGTTCTAGGGAGCACAGACAGTTCTGTCTAGACTTCCTTACAGTTATTTACTGTATTCTGTACTGAAATGGCTAGATTACCTAGAGCTGCTTTGGTTTCCTGGTGGTCCCCTGATGTCTCTGTCTGGTGAAACTGAGGACTTGACTCCCTCTAATACTTCCTCACTAAAGCATGTCTCTTGAGCCTTCTCTATAAGGACAGAGGTCCATGTGGTGGCACCCTATTGTAACCCATCCTTCTTACTGTATTATTTCTGGGTTTTTTACTATACTTCAAAGAGAAGTGTACCTTGCTTTTAGAAAAAGTGTACCTTTTTCTAAAGGGTAGAATTTTGGAGATTTAGGAGTAAAACTCCCAGTAATTAAAATGCTGCCTATGGAGATAGTGATTCAGTGGACACCACTGGTGGAAACTGGTTTGTAAAGAACAATAACTGTGAGAAGCAGTGGGATCCTGATTCATCTTTATGTCTATCATGTGGAAAAATGAGTGTTATTGTAATTCTCATCTTTATTCATATTATATAACTACCACAATTTAGCTCTGCAAGCATTTTTTTCTTGGGAGTCTGCAAATAAAAATTACAGAGGTACTGCATGTCACGACGACAGTGCAATTACAATATTAATTTAACCAGCACTTACTTATCAGTTTAAACAATATTTTCATTTCTTCAAGTTTCCAATCACCAAATCCCTTCTGTTATCAAAACCAGATACTTTATCAAATAATCTTATTTCCAAGATGTCATTAACTTTAAAATGTGTGTCAATTATGTATATCTCAAAATAGCGTTTAGTACTGCTCACATATTATCTTCTTATAATGAACTCTAATTTAGATGGTCAAATCATTTAAAATGCACAGTATAAAGAACTCTTGAATACAATTTGTGCAAAAGAAAAATGCATTGCAACCAAATACACAGACTTTTTAAAAAAATTTTTGTACAGAGACATAGCAAAGGAACTGTGCTAAGTGAACAGGATGATTCAGGTACATCTACGATGCCAGTCGTCAGCCTAGAACCTTAGACTTGACCTCTGCCACTTGCAAGTCACTTCGCCTCTCTAAGGCTCATTCTTCCATCTATAAAATGGAGGGGTTGAACCATGTTAGGTGAACTCCAAGATTTCTTCCAGTTCTAAAATTCCATGATTTTCTATCTAATTCATACTGTCAACAGAGGAGGATTCAATTCATTTTGTGGTATAGCTTCCTACTTTATTAGACAATGACTTTGGAAAAGAATGTAGAAGGGAGACTCACAGTGGGAAATCTGTTTTTTAGTTAGTTTGTCATAAAAAGGTCAGTCTTTGGGTAATTCATTTAACCTTTTTAAGTCTCAATTTCCATTGTTAAAAAATGAAATTTGTATGGTAGGTGATAACTAAGGGTATATCCTTGGCCTTTATTTACCTCTGTTGATACAACAGCCATCCTCAGGGGCTCATATATCATATAGTCTTTGCCTTTTTTCCTCTCCTCCTCAATACCCCAATTACCTGCTCTCATGTAGTGGTATCCTAACCACAGCCTTATTGAGGAAGTACACAGGTGCTGGATAAACACTTTGCATGTTCCTGACCATCAATTTTTTCATATGGGAGCGGGAAGAAGCATTACTTGTAAATATTAGGAAAAAACAAGGATATTTTGAAACACATACCAAAGAAACATTAATAGTTAAGGTAAAAGACAAGATATCAAATAATCCAGTTACTGTCTCTGCAGTTATGGGTAACTCAGATGAAAGGAGTCCCCCAGAATATTGTGCCAAGTCATCTAATTTTTTCTGAATTTGGAACCTATAGGTACATTTAACTATATATTTGCTCCTTTCTTTATAGGGTACATTATATTTATATTGCTGAAATATTTCTGAAATATGGTCCTTTTATTTCCCAAGGAACATTGCTTACACTGTTTATTTACTGCTCTTTATTTCAAAGAACTAGTTTGTGGATTTTTGTTGTTGTTATTATTTATGCTTTTTGCTTAATGCCTTAAAATCAAAGCATTAAAATGTATTTTGTGCAGTTTTTAATTCAAGGGTAAGCATGAGCAAGCTGGCTTATTTACATTTTTAATCAACTTTTGATACAGTTAGATTTTATTCCATATATCTTGAATTATATTACTGTGCAGTCTGCCCAATCCAAATTGAAATAATTTATAAAACAATTGAAATCCCAATATATAGTTATTTAGAAAATATTGAACTACTACAAATTTTATTAGCTCTTACATTTGTAGGTGATCAGGGTTGGAGCTTGTGCTGTTGAAGATAATTTAAAATTATTGAAACACTTCACATATTTTTGAAACCACTTCAGTGGGGGAAATGATAGTGTTCTGAAAATGCCTGTAAGGGCGTAAAATTATCAGAGAGCTTAAGTGCTTCAGTATGAAAGTGATCGAGGTTCTTTGCTTGCACATCGCAAAGCAATTGAAAATTACTGGAGTGCTTCAAGTGGTTCATGTTTCTAGAAGAGATTTTAGTCTTTCCTCCTCAGAGCACTTTCAATTTTTGAATGTCTGAATAATTCCACAATATTGAATATATACCTCTAGTCCTGATTATCAGTTTAGGAGTCAATGCAAATATTGAACTTCTGAGCTAAGTCTAGGCAAATTTAAAGCAATTGGAGATTGTTGATTTCAAGCAGCTAAAGTAAGTCCATGAAGCCAGGCTTACATTTGAAAATCACAGTGCAGAATTTAGGCTGTTTTTCAGAAAAATGAGGCTGGAGGGAATTTTTTTGGAGGGAGGGAGGTTAACAATATTTGTGCTTTGTTTTGCCTTTGATTAATTTGGATTTCGATTCAGTTTTTAAAATTCAATCAATTCAATATTCTTGTAGATAAGAACTGGAAATTAGAAATAAAGGAGTATTGGAATTCAGATAATTGATGACATAACTTGGGATTCTAAAGCCATAAGAATCCACACCTGATCTTTAAAATTACCAAAAATTAACAATAAATCTAGAAATCATTAATGCAGAATCTTAGACTAATTTCAATTTTTTTTTGGTTTCATCTTCTACTAGGATGAATACTAGTCAATACTCAAACTACCCCATTTTAAGGTCATTTATCTCATGCTTTAACCTTAAATAATCTGATAGGTAGCCATTCAACACATCTTTACTGAACATCTACTACGTTCCTGCTACTATGCCAGTACTGCAGATATTATAAAACACAGAACATCTTCAGTACCAAAATGTTACGCTTGGTAAAAGATTATGATATTTGGGGGAAAGCTCGTTTTTCTCTGACCCTTTCTTCATTGATTTCTCTTCTTTATATTCTATATTACATCTGATCTAATATACTTTATCTTAATTGTTGGACTTTTTTTTAAAGGTTTTCCTTTTCATGAAATTTTGAAATTTGACTTTTCACACATTCTCACAAGATGTGAAGAATTAATCAAAAAAGAAGTTTTCCATGAAAATTTCATGGCCTAAGTGGAATTTCCTTATTAAAAATTTGAGTTTCTAAAATAACTTTTTGTAGTTTTGAATGCAAGCATTCAAATCTCTAATATATGTCCTTATATTATTATCTACAGTCTAATGAATATTTATTGGTCCCAAAATATATGTAACAATCTAACAAACATTATCTATTAATGTATCATCAATCTATTTCCAGCTTACTTATTTTAAATGTCTTAATATTGTTTTGTACATAAATTTTATGCTGACCATTATTTTTCAGAATTTTACTCTTAAAATAATAAATATGGATTCATACTTCTATTGATTTTTAGATTTCAGTATATCAGGCACAATAATAAGACTTTCAATCTACATTATCTCAAAGTGAAAATTCAGATATTAAGATATGAACAATAACTCTGAATGACATATGATGTCACTTGTTTATATCACTGATTTTTTTGTTCATAACTGTTTATATAAATGAAAACATTTTGGATAATTTACCAGATTATCCCTGGTAGTTATCAGTACCATATTTCTGCCAAACTCCAATTTTTTGGTCCTATCTTCACACAAACTTCAAAACATTATTAATACCAGGAAAATTGACATGATGTGGAATCAGGAGAAGAAGAGCAGTGTTATTCAATGGGGAGAGTACTACTGCTGAAATCAAAATTTTGTTCTACCTCTCACACCAGGATTGGGACAAAAAGTGAGTTACATGACTTAATTTATGCAATAAAAATTGTTTAATAAATGACATTTTACCAGAAAAACTCTTGAAAAGTTATATCCCCTTTTGGAAAAATAATTATTTTCCTGGTATAATGACTTTACCAGACTAGACTAACTAAATAAACAGTCTATAAGAAATGTGATATTTTGACAATACAGTGAATAAAATGACATATTGATTCATTTGGGATAAAAGAAATTTATTATTATTTTGGAAAGCTGATATGGTTCAAATGTATACCTAGCTAAGGGAAGATAAACATTAAGCTCAGGAAAACACCTTTAGGGCAAAGTAAAAGCTAAATGCCAAAGTATTTAAAAATGCATGGCACTCTCCCTGCACACAACTGACTAATTCATAGAAGTTGCTGTCTCTTCCTCCTATTTGTTTGACACACATAGGCAAAGAAAAGCACTTTACATTCATTCAAACGTGGTATGCTGGTCAAATTTGTTCTTTATGGGATTCTCTGACTAGAAACTGTAGTGTCAGATAAATTTGGCGAGTGGGCCTTTACCTGAAACTATAATGTTTAAATATCATTTTATGCTGCAGCCAACATAAACTTATCAAATGATAAATGCTAAACTTGACAAAAATTTCTGATACCAAAACTAAGGGTTAAATTTTACATATATAGAATATTATCTTAAGGATTTAAAACATATTCAGGGGAAAATGCTAGCAGAAATCCTACAGTTCACATTGCTGGGATTTTTATGTGCTTTTGACTTTCTCCTCGTAACTTCCTATGTTAAAATGGTACACATAAATGATTTACGTTGTCACAAAGCCATTAATTAAAACTCTCTTTGGGTATGGGTGATCAACTAGTTCCACTTCACCTAATGGTATTAAGACCTGGCTCACCATCTAATCCCAAGTAAAACCTAATGAGAAGTGTTAAACAGTTTTGTGATAATCAAGTTATTCTATATCTACATCGCTCTGTGGACCAACATGAATAATAGTAACATTTAGTAAATGTTAAGTTTAAAAATAATTTTATTGATTTATTTGGAGATAAAAGAAATACTTCATGCAGTTGGCTTAATTCACATACTTAATTCATAGACTATTTTTAAGAACAATTCATTTCTAGGTGTGCTATAGAGATGGAAGGAAGAAAATGAGATTCCTAGTCTCCAGGAGCTCACAGTCTTGGGGAAGAGGGGTATAGATATATAAACATATGTTCTTTGTGTGCAACTGCAGTGTCTATTTATAGATATTTCATGGATAGATATACAGGAACTTGTAAATACACACACTATATATGTAGTTATGTCAAAATATTTAGTGATGAATAATATAGTACCTTAATGCACACAGAAATTTATTCCCTGAATATTTATTTAAGAGATAAAGAATATGCTGTAGGAAATGTACATTTGTGTTTGCCAGGACTTAACAAATAATTCAATACACAGTTCATTTAAAATGGGGGAGTCCTAAACTTTGTGAAATAAAGCTGAAAATTTGAAACCTATTTGTGCTTGTGACCTGCCTTCCTGTACTCTCCTGTTAGACCTTTGGTGGGGGAAGAGAATTTAATGACTGCTGTCTCTGAATCCCAACAATGAAAGAGATTGCATTTGAGCCTGAGTACTGACACTTTACAAGCCACGTTTCAGTGAACATTTCAGTTCACTCAGCTAAGGCTGACATTCTTCACATGTGCCCTAAAGATTTATTTAAAGCAATAAATGAGACAACTAAATGACAGTAAATAAATTAATTGGTTGTTACAGTGTTTGACAGCTATCAACACAGTAAGGGCTCATTTGTAAATATATGTGTGTGATTGTGTGTGTTTGGTGTTAGTGTATACATAAACACATATACAAAAATATTAGGTGCAAAAAGGTAAGTAAAATGTCTCATGGTTCCACAGTTAAAAAAATAATAGAGACTGGGTGAATCCAAAGTCAAAAAGTTCCACATCAACTTGGAACTCCTCTAAATCCTAAGGACTAGAATCACCGTTAATTTTATTTGATTCCACCAGATGTAAATAGTACTGATCACCTACTGTGTGTCAGGTTCTGTTCCAGTCCAGGCATTTTAAATAGGATGTATTACTTCTGTGCAATCAACATTTAATTTTGAATATCTATTGTATGTCACATTTTATCTATTGTTGCTGATATGGTCAAAATTTTAATGATTTTTGGCACAAAAATAATAAAGTTTCTCTGCAGATTCAAAAATGATGATACGTAGGAACCTTCCTACACTCATTAAAATGAAAATACGTGCAATTCCTTAAAACCAAATAGCAACTTATCACATATCTCGAAATTTATTTTGCACTTTATACTGCCCATGGCTAAGTCCCAGTCATCCCATCTTGCTAAATGAAAAAAAGTATTATTATTCCAATTTGCAATAACATGCCTATCAGGCAGGAATGCCTGCAAGACAGTCAATCAAAAACATTAATTGAGCACCCACTTTGCACATAAGAGTGCATACTACTGGAGAGTCTCAATATTACCAATAGAACCAAATAGCCAGACTGTAAAAAAAGTATCATTGGATACTGTTTTGAAATTTTTATTAGCTTTCTGTGATTTAAAGTTTAATAGTTCAAATCTACTATATAACATACAAAATTATCTCCATCTCCAGTGACAGAATAACTTCAGTATGCTATCCACACATAATGACGAGTCCAATAGGTAGGTACACCTCTCACTATGGCGATCTTTTACTCATCTCTAGTTAGCATGAACTTCCTAAAACACAAATGTGATCATGCCATTCTTCTTTCAGATTTTTCAAAAGTTCTCCATCATCTATCTAGACCACTCTTTTTAAAAGTGGTCCAAGACGATTGTGTAAATGTAGCTTATGAGGGGTGACAATATGATTGGGAAAGCCATACGGACCACACTCCCCTTTCTCCAGTGTATGGATGGATGAGTAGAAAAATGGGCAAAAAAAAAAAAAAAAAAAAAAAAGAGGCACGCAGTGTTCTTTTTTATTTTAATTGTTCTTTTTCACTTTAATTTTTATTCTTATGATTTTTGTGTGTGTGGTAATGAAAATGTTCAAAAATTAATTTGGGGGATGAAAGCACAACTATGTAATGGTACTGTGAACAAATGAATATATGCTTTGTATGACTGCATGGTATATGAATATATCGCAATAAAAACGAATGTAAAAATAAATAAGAAAATACAGAAAAAAGTGGTTCAAGAAACATCTGTATCAGAAGCCCCAGAAATGTGTTAAAAAATGCAATCCCTGCCTACTTACATAAGCACAATTCCCAAGGGTGGTGCCAAAAACCTCTATTTTTAAAAAGCACCCCATGTGATTTGCACAATAAAAATTTATTTTGCTCCTAGATGCACAGAATCGTGCCCATCATATCCAGTATGATTGACAAAGATCTTGGTGACTTAGTCCCTATCAGCCTTCTGCAGCCTCATTTCTTAATGCTAGCTGTGCCAGTTATTAATTTATTGCCCTTCAGCTCCAAATCCACCTTTCTTTTTTCCTACTTTGTGATAGTGGAGCTGGACCTGTAAACATTTCTCATTGGTCAGCTGAATCATTGTTAAGCATTATCAGTAGAAGATGCTGGAAGAATGCTGCAAGGCATGCATCAGAGAGCAGTCTTCTCTTCCTGGTTCTGGAGCGATATTTTTTCCAGGCTACTTCCAAGGATTCTATGGCAAGGCTGCCAATAGTGTGGCTCAATGGTGTCCATTCTCCTCCAGGTGTCGCTTGCCCTCAGGCAGAGCGGCTTTCTGCTTGCCTGCTCTGGCCTGTGACACTTCTCTTCTGTGAAATGGGCTTCTCTTCCATCCAGTGGGCTACAGCCAGCCACACCTTCACCTCTAAGGTCTGAAGCTCCGCCTTGGGGGAAGCCCTCTTCCAAATGTGTTCTCTCCTTGAGTTCCTTTCTCATTTGCCAGCCTTTATGTTTTAGTGTTCACTTTTACCTTTTTAGTATTCACCATCTTTTAGAAGTCAATAATTCTTTATATTAAATTACTCTTGGTCTGATTACTAGGGTGGTTTCTGTCTCCTGACTGGAATCTGATGCGTGCATCTGCCCACACGTATTCTCTGTTCCAGCTATGGAGAACTACTTGCAGGATTCGAAAGAACTTCACTTTTTTTTTATTTTTTGCAACATTTCTTCTGGATACCCTCTGGCCCATTTTGGTTTTGTAATTTATTCAAGGGTCAGATCAAATATCACCTCTTCAAGGTTGCCTTTCTTAGTATCTCTGATAAGGAGGAGCATTTTCTTTTCTGCACTCACTGGCACCTCGGTCATATCCCTTTTACAGCATTTATCTCCCATCATCATAATTGTTTACTTAATTCTCTGCTACTCTCCACAGGCTCTGGAACCCAAACAGCAGTGTTCTTCCATCTAGGCATCCACATTGCCTAACACAGAATCGGTGCCTGAAAAAAAAAATGTTGCAAAAATGGATTCTTCTCTCTCTTTTCTTTTAATTCATATTTTAAAAGGGGAGGTTTTGAGGGGGGGAATTTTTTTTTTGATGGGGGAAATGTTCTTTATGCCCCTTCTAAATAGCATTTCTTAGGGCTGAATTAGCTTTCTGTCTTTTCTAAATCCATAGAGCATTAATGTTTTGTAGATAAGAAAGCTAACACACTGTGGTGATTTCTGTAATATTGAACATTGTGCTGTTGGGAATTGGACCAATGCCAGGACACATTTCTCACTGACAATTAAACACCCATCAACTGGTAATGACGACTCCTAGTCACCTGTGACACAGACCAGACAGAAAGACTATGATCTAGATGGGAAAGGTATTTGATCTCATTACTCATCCTTGGAGCCATTCACTGCCTTAGAATGTTGAACGACTAGAGCCCTCAAAGAACAGAAAGCTACAAAATGTAGGGAAGTTTGTGAGAAATGCACACATTCAGTTGAAGACTAAAAATGTGCTTTCTATGGATTTATGTGTGTATGTTTCTAATGAACATTAAAATTTTCCCCCATTATTAAATATTTAAATTCTAGTTCTTAAAAGTAACAAAACTCTTGCATGATAGACACACAGAAAGGTGGTATCACAGGGGAGCTAACTTTTCACACAATATTTTCTTCTAAACAGCTGATTTTAAAATGCTAATATTAAATATAAAAATATTTCAGTTTTATCCCATTTCATTAGGTGATTATAATGGCAAAGAATGTTTTCCAGAACTTGAATATTTGGAAATCTGTGCTGTGCACTATAAGAATAAGTTCAAGGTTGGTATATTAAGCAAGTCAAATGCCTTGATTTCAATATGTTCTTTGATGCTTCTCTAGCACTAATATTATGTAGTTACCTATTTTTGACACAGAATCTATGTGTTATTGAAGAATTTCCATACCTTTGGCTATTTACTCTTTTTTAAGGAAATTTTATTGTGGTAACACAAACACAACTCAAAATTTCCTCTTTTAACCACTTTCAAGTATACAATTTGGTAGTAGTAATCACACTCACCACTACGTGCTACCACCACTTTTGCCAGCCATTACAAACACTTTTTCATCATTCCAAACAGAAACTCTGCACCCATAAAGCAATGAGTCACATTATACCTTCCCCCACCCCAGCCCCTGGTTACCTTTAATCTGCTTTTTGTCTCTATGGATTTCCTCATTCTAGATATCTCATGTAAGTGAAATAATACAATATTTGTCCTTTTGTGTCTGGCTTATTTCACTCACTTGATGTCTTCAAGTTGCATCAGAACTCCATTCCTTTTTACTCACTCTTGTTTGAGGAGAAATTCAAGTAATCAACTATGAAAAGTAATCTGACAATTAGTGGAACTGCATTTATTCCTCATAGTCCATAAAACCATTTGCAAGAATTAGTGTTTTGATGTGGTGTTGAACTCTGGGAAGGACCCCTTGTTTAGGTTATTTCTAGATTATGGATATTTAATATTGTAAAACAAAAAAATAGGTTTAAATAACTAAAGGTTGTACAGTTATGAAAATTTCCTCTTTCAAATTTATCTGTTTAACTACTAGACATACATAATTTAATTTAATGCCATTATCCTATTGTACACAATATTCTTTGTTGTGTGTGTTAGAAAGTTCATAATTATACGAATAAGACCAATCTTGCTTCTATTTTAATAGCTCATTGAATTTTTGGGATTTGAGTTTTACCAAATCTGCTCTTGACCTTCATTTATTTCATTTGGATTAAGTTGCAAGTTCCTTTTATTCTACATATTGTAACCAAATTCTTCAGTGGCTAGCGAATAAAACAAAAATAATGTATATAGTCTATATTTAACCGGTGAAGAGGAGGAAGTTATGGAGCAGACAATGCTCCATGTTAAACCAAATTTTGGTGATATTTTAGACCTTTGTAAAAAATACTCCTCCAAATTATATGATAGATCAAAAACTCTGAAATACACATTCAACAAATGTTATTGGACATGTCTTATCACCATGTATTATACACTTTTTTGGTATATATTTAGTTTACTCCTTGAAAACTGTGAGACTAATAAAATTACTCTTATTGTACAGATAAGAATGCAGGATTCAGAGAAGCAGGGTCCTGTTAATTCAGATTAGTAAGATTCTAAAATAACTTTTGGGAGTGGGAGAAAACTATATAAGATAAGAAAAATTAAACAACAGTTTCTGTAAAATAACTCTTCCTTGTCTGGAACAATATGGCCTAAAATCTACACCTCTTTTTCCTTTCTTCAGAGCTTAACTGGTTCTCCACAGGGTACTTGCTACTTCTCCTGAGCATACCCACACCTCTAGACATTATCTTCTATCAAGGGACATGGAGAAAATCTTTCAAGTTTAGAGAAATCTATCATCTGCAGAAGGTCTAAGATACATTTCTGGCTATAACTTTATACTGCATCCAGGACAAGACTTTACATTTTGTTTCCTGATCTGCAACTTCTGGTTCTGATAGTTTCCTTATTTTATTGCTGATGGAGTTTTGTTTTTTTTTTTTTAATCTAATTTTTGCTCTTTTATTTAATACCTTAATTGGAGGAGTAATGAAAAGTAAAAATGACTCTAATTCTCAGTTTAACCAGAAAATGTATGCATTTGCAGTGAGTGCATTTCAATATAGGCAGTGAAAAGGAGAAGACCTAACACTGAGAAAAGAGGAATGAGGAAGGGAGAAAAAATGAAAAATAAGTATTATACCAAAAAAGATTCACATTGTTTTCAATTTCTCTCATTTTATATTAAAATTTTACCTTAATCCAGAGATTTTCTCCATGTTTTTAGCTCTAATAATAATGATCATCACACACACACACACACACACACACACACACAAATAACAAAACCAATTTAAATCACAATAATTATTAACTGATTAAATTTCAAATGGAAGCATTCAAGTCTATATATCCAGATATTAGAAATGTTCCATGTGTGATTACCACCTACAGGAGAGCAAACATTCAACTAACACATTTGAATTAACCACTACACATACATATCTTAAAACATAAACCCTGGGTTGAAGAACTTCAATCTAAAGACACATTGATACCAATATAGATATGTATATATATAGGTATGTAGGTAGGTAGGCAATAGAAGATAAAGTACCATAAAATAATTCATAATACAATAAAATATATAGTATTACATATACATTAATAAAAGAGAAACAAATTATTACAGTAACTCAGAAGAGAGAAGGACTTGCTTTGCCTAAGAAGGATGAAGAAGAACTGATGAAACTACATTTGTCAGTTTCTTGAAAAATCACAGTAGAATTTCAAAAAGTGGAGCTTGGAGAAAGATTAACAGAAAACAGCATTAAAAGAAGAGTTTATTTGGTTGAACAGAAAAATGACTGTGGACATAATATAATTTTAATTTTATTGCCACACAATGTTTTTTAAATTAATTATTTAATTAATTTATTTAACAAATAAAAATTCATCACTTCCTAAGGGTCAGGGCGCTACTCTTTGTGCTGAGGTACATCAGGGAACAAAACAAAATGTCTGCTCTATGAGAGTAATGGTCCAGGGAAAGGAGGAAGACAGAAAGTAAATAAATGAAGTAAATTTGTATCAATCAGTGATCAAGGGTTTGAAGAAGACTAAAACAAGAAAGAGAAGAGAGGGTTTGGCTGAAGATGTCCAATTTTATAGCATGTGTACAGGGAAGCCCTCTCTAATAAGGTGAAATTTAACAGAGAACCAAAGGAAGTATAACTGGCAGAAAGAAGAGCAAATGAAAAGTCTCTGAGATGGGAGGGTGCTTCACAAGTTCAAGGACACAGGGAAACCTATGTGGCTGAAATGGAGGGAGTGATGGGGAAACACGGGTTGCAGATGAAAATCAGAGAGGTAGTCGATGGCCTGATTATAGCACTTTGTGACCAATTATAAGGATTTTGTCTTTTACTCTCGTGTGAGATAAGAAGCTACTGGAGAGTACTGAGGAAGGAATGTTGTGATTTGACTTATGTTTTCAAAGGATCCCTCTGCCCCTGAGTGGAGAATAGATTGGAAGAGGGCAGGTGCAGAAGTAGGAAACCAACTGGAAGATCATTCAATCCACATAAGAGATGATGATGGCCTGTATTGGGGTTGACACAGTGACAGTGGTAAAAGGGGGTCAGATTTTGTTGTATGTTGAAGGTAAAGCAAACATAGTTTGTTAGGGAATGTAGCACATGAGGGAAAGAAAGGAATAAAAAATGATTCCAAGGTGTTTGGTGTCCACATGGAGATGCCAAGATTTCCCATTTCCTAAGGGAAAACATCTACATTCCTTAGTACGCTATTTAAAATCCCACTGAATGCCACATTGCTCAGCACTTCTAATCTTCTTCATCATACTATGCTCTGCAGAGTACTTGGTAGAAGGTGATCACTGAAGGCTAAATGAATGAAGGGGGATTAATGCAATAGTTATATATATAATATATATATAGTATGTTGATATATAATATATTACAAATATAATATATATTATATCTGATATATATTGAGAGAGAAACACTTGCTTTAACAGTGTGAAATTTTATATCATTTGAGATAACTCATACACATTTTTTTTCACAAAGAAAAAGGAAAGAACTTTCTTCCTACATGACACTGCATAATTCAAATCCCATCTGAAGAATGCCACATTGAAATAATGATGACAATATTCAGTCCAATAATACAAAATCAATAGACGTCATCAAACTGATATCTCAAGCAAATTTAGAATGCCATTTTGTTGATTAATAATTAAATTGACACCTGTCAAATTAAAACTAATTTTTTTCTTTTGCTTGAAAAATTGTTAGTTCCCTTTTCTTGTAAAATCCTGATTGAAGTTCAATTAATGGAGATATTAACAAATAATCCCATAAGGTATAATTTTAACAATGAGGTATGACATTTTAAAAGAAAAATCTGATTGTGTAAATTCCATAAATAAAGGTTTTGCAAATGGTCTTTTAACTCTTATTGATCATGACCTTGGCATTCAAAGTCTAATTATACTAAAAACTGCCCCATGTCTCTAGTGTACTGAAAAATCATTACCTGAAATTAATCAGTTCTCCAAATACACTATTCCTAATTACTATGTAGTTATTGAGATAGTATTCCATTTAAAATACATACGGTACTATTTTCAAATACCTTATTTGTATAAATCACAGTAGCAATATGACAGTAAATACCTAATATATTTTTGTCTTTTTTACCACAACTACAAAAACACATAAATCAAACACCAGTCATTGTTTTTGACTAAACAGTACATTTCAAGAATTAACAATAATTTAAAAATAAGAATAACTAACATTCTTATGTGCTTTTCTATATGCCAGTGACTGTTCTAAATTCCTGACTAAATACTTGTAACCAATACTTATGTAGCACTTACCATGTGTAGGCACTACTGGAAGAATTTTATAATTATTACACATTTAATACTTGTAATGAGATGAAACAGAACAATTATTATCACCTCCATAGAGATGAGGCAAAAGAGGCAGAGAGAAGTTAGAATTGTGTGCAATCTCACTGGGCATCAATATGATATAATATTGTATTGTGTTGTGGAAGGCATAATTCTAAGATGGGCCCCAAGAATCCCACTGTCTACTATGTACCCCTTCTGTATAATCCTCTTGAGTCAGGTCAGGACATGTGGCTTTCATGGGATTTTACTCCCATGGTTAGGTTATGTTATATGGCAAAGGCAAAGGGATTTCATACATCACAAAATTCATAAAATTAAAGTCCCTAATGAAGTTTTCTCTAACTTCTTCAAAGGGGAAATTCTCCTGGGTGGGCCTGACCTAATCATGTGAACCCTCTCAAAGAGTGCAGTCCTTCCCTGAAGAGAAAGATTCCAAACAGCAGAGATACTCACCTGTTGGCCTTGAACAAGCAAACTGATAGCATGTGGACAGGGCCATGAGGCAGGGAACTATGGACAGTCTCTAGGAGCTGAGGGCCTTGGGTCTGCAGTTGTAAAGAATTGAATTCTACCAACAACCATGTTAATGGTTGAATAGTAAGTAGCCCCAAAAAGACATGCTGAGGTCCTAACCTCTGGTATTTCAGAATTTGACCCTGTTTAGAGGTAGATTTGTTATATATGGAATTAGGCAATTTAAAATGAGGTTAAACTGGAGTAGGGTAGGCCTTTAATCCAATACCACTGGTGTCCTTATAAGAGGGAAGAGGAGACAGAGAGAGAGAAAACAGCCATATGATGATGGAGGCAGAGATTGAGTTATAACACAACCCAAGGGACACCAAGGATTGCTGGCCACTGCCAGAACCAGGAGCAAGGCATGGAACACATTCTTCCCCAAAGACTTCAGAGGCAGCACTACCCTTCTGGCACATCAATTTCAGACTTCCAGCCTTCAGAACTGTGCAACAATACATTTGGTTGTGTTAAGCCACACAGTTTATGGTATTTTGTGATGGCACCCTAAGAAACCAAGGCAAACCTATGAGTTTGGAAGAGGACCCCAGGCTTCACATGAGAACTACAGTCCTGACACCTTGATTTGAAGCTTGTTAGACCCTGAGAAGAGAAGTCAGACTCTTGACCCATGGAAACTGTCAGATAATGTTGTTCTAAGTTGTTAAATTTGTTATGCAATAATGAAAAACTAATATGTGTAGTTAACCCTCTTCTTGGATTTGCCTGGTTTTTAGATTAGCTATCATCCTCATGTGCATAGTGGGTGGTTTTTCTTTTTTTCTTTTCTTTCTTTTCTTGGCCCTATATTTCTGCCAGTGGTATTAAAGTATAGGTTTGCATAAACACCAGTGCACCAGAATCAACGTCACCAAAGCACTGATCTGAAATGCATTATGTTTCTACTCTTCAGACCACTCTCAATACTCATGAGCCCAGCAGTGTTCCTTAATTTATGACTTTAAAAAAGACAAAAAAAGCAATAACCAAGATTTAAAGAGGACCCCTACCTCACACCCCATACAAAAATTAACTCAAAGTGGATCAAAGGCCTCAATATAGGAGACAGCACAATGAAACTCTTAGAAGATAGCATAGAAAAACATTTTCAGGACCTAGTAACAGGAGGCAGCTTCTTAGACCTTATACTCAAAGCACAAGCAAAAAAAAAAAAAAAAAAAAAAAAATAGATAAATGGGAACTCCTCAAAATCAAAAGCTTCTGTGCCTGAAAAAACTTTGTCAAAAAGGTGAAGAGGCAGCCAACTCAATGGAAGAAAATATTTGGAAACCATATATCTGATAAGAGACTGATATCCTACAACTCAATGACAATAGTGCCAACAGCCCAATTATAAAATGGGCAAAAGATATGAAAAGGTATTTTTCTGAGGAGGAAATACAAATGGCTAAAAAAGCACATGAAAAAATGTTCATGTTCACTAGCTATTAGGGAAATGCAAATCAAAACCACGAAGAGATACCATCTCACACCTATAAGAATGCAGCCATTAAACAAACAAGAAACAATAAATGCTGAAAAGAATGTGGAGAAATTGGAACTCTTATTCATTGCTGGTGGGAATGTATAATAGTATGGCCTCTGTGGAAGACATTTTGGAAGTTTCTCAGAAAACTAGATAGTGAATTACCCTACAATCCAACAATTCCACTTCTCAGTATATATCCAGATTTGAAAGCAGTGACATGAACAGACTTTTGTACACTGATGTTCATAGCAGCATTGTTCACAACTGCCAAGAGATGGAAACAGTCTAAGTGTTCTTCAACAGATGAGTGGATAAACAAATGTACATATGATGGAATACTATGCAGCAGCAGAAGGAAAAAGGTCCTGAAACATGGATGAACCTTGAAGATACAATTCTGAGTGAAATAAGTCAGACACAAAGAAGAGATATTGTATATTACCACTTTTATGAACTCTCTGAACGATATGAAATCAATGTCTTATAATGTAGAATATTGGGGACCTAGTGATAGATAGAAGCTAGTCAGGGGGAATGATAATCTAATATGTTAATGATGGTGAATTCAAAGGTATGGGAATGGATAAGGGTGACAATTTTTTGTTAATGGGATTATAAGCATCAGAGCTGTATTGAAGTTCAATAGGCTTGGAAGGGGTTGTTTGAAGGCATATTGCCACAGATCAGCACTACAAATATAAATAGGTGCTTGTATGATATACTTCTAAGGTATGACACTGGTACAGATTGTTGACAACAGAATGGTATATGGGAAAAATCTACCTATAGGAAACTAGGGCCATGAATTCCATAAATGAGCCTGACCCTAGCATCGAGGGATTGAGAATGCCTTTTTGACCAAAAGGGGAGAAAGAAAGGCAACAAAATAATGTTTCAGTGGCTAAGAGAATTCAAATAGAGTCAAGAGGCTGTCCTGGAGGTTACTAAAAGCAAACTTCACCTAGATATGCCAAATGACCACAGTATGATAAGCCCAAGTCAAAAGTAGTCCTGAAAACCCTAAAGAATACCTGGATTCCTATCTGAGACTCTATAAAAGTTTCACTCACTAAGTTTATTCCTCAGAAACTTAAATCCTCCAGAGAACTCCTATGACAGCTAAGCCCCAAAACCCAGAGGCAGTAGCCTCTTCAAGAACATCAACCAGATGTGTCCCCTTTAGGCATAAAGTTGACACCCCCTTTCAACATGCACAAATTAGGGTGGCCACTGCCTAACTAACTCTGGAAAGTGATTAAACTAGAGGGAGGGGTAGCAACAGACAAGATGGAATTTAACAAAGGATTATGAATACTGAATCTCTATATAATTTTCTTTTTCTTAATTGCTAGAGTATTAGAATAGCTATAAAGAAAAAATTGAAATGGTGGAACTGTAACCCATAGCATCCTTTGAAATTTGTTCTCTAACTACGTGTTAAATTGCACTTGGAATGTTATCACTTTTATGTATATATTATTGTGCCAGTTTGGATGTGTTATGTCCCCCAAAATGCCACATTCTTTGATGCAATCTTGTGGGGACAGACATATTAGTGTAGATTCACTTTAGAATCCTTTGGTTGAGTTTTCCATGAAGATGTGACCCAATCAACTGTGAGTGAAACATTTGATTGGATTATTTCCATGAAGATTGAACCCCACCCATTCAGGGTGGGTCTTGATTTAATTGCTGGAGCCCTATAAAAAGGCTCACAAACAGAAGGACCTCAGAGCAGCTGTGAGTGACATATTGGAGAAATGCCATTTTGAAATGCAACCTGGGAGCAAGCAGACACCAGCCATCTGCCTTCTCAGCTAACAGAGGTTTTTCTGGATGCCAATGCTCTTTCTACAGTGAAGGTACCCTATTTTTGATGCCTTACCCTGAACACTTTATGGCTTTAAGACTGTAACTTTGTAGCCAAATAAGCCCCTTTTATAAAAGCCAGTCCATTTATGGTGTTTTGCAAAATGGAAGCATTGGCAAACAGGAACAGATTTTGGTACCAGGAGTAGGGTGCTGCTGAGTTTGCAAATACCAAACATGTTGGAATGGCTTTTTAAATGGATACAAGGAAGATTGTGGAAGAACTGTGAGGAGCTTCATAGAAAAGGCCTAGACTGCTTTGAAGAGACTAGTTGTGGAAATATGGACTAGAAAGATACTTCTGATGAGGCCTTGAGCAGAAATGATGAATGTGTCATTGCCAACTGGAAGAAAGGTGATCTTTGTTTTAAGGTCACAGAGAATTTGGCAAAATTGAGTCCTGGTATCTGATGGAAGGCAGAATTTGAAAGGGACAAGCTGGGATACTTAGCCGAGGAAATTTCAAAACTAAATATCGAAAATGCAGCCTGGTTCTCCTTGCAGCTTATAGTAAAATGCGACAAGACAGAGATAAGCTGAGAAATGAACCCTTGAATTCAAAGAAACCAGAAACTGATAGTTTGGAAAATTCTGGGCTTCCAGAAAGTGAAACCCTAGGGGCTACAGCCCCACACGAGGGTTTAGCCAAACGTGGAAACTGACTGCCCTTTCAGTACAAGCCAGGATTGGAGATGGAGTTATGCAGAAAGGATTTGTGGAAAGTCCTATTGTCTGACAGTTTTGACTTGTGTGCTTCACGCCAAGCCAATGAGATTTTTGAGAAAACTGTATAGCCAGAGCCATGGCTGGTCTGGACTGGAGGGGACAAAGGAACAAATTGAAGGAAAAATTTCTTCAAAGACAGAGCCATGGAGATTGAGGTCTGGAGTCAAGAGGTCTCAAGGAGAGATATTGGAGCAGCCCATGAATATGGAAATGGTGAGTTTGCCCTGGAGGCAGAGTGTGGGCCTTCTGCCTTGATGCTCAGGAAGAGTGCTACCACCTCAGACCCCAGAGAGGGTGAAACACATTCCTCGGAGATTGCAGAGAGCCTGGCCACCACCACTGCTTGGAGAGGGAGAGCCTTTGCCCCAGAGAGGCAGAGTCTAGGTGGCACCCTGATGTTTGAGGAGGGTGGGGCCAAGAAAAAGATCATCTCCCCAGTGCGTAGATATGTTGGATCACTCACCCCAACATTTGGAGAGGAAAAGTCTGCTGTGTAAGCCTTTGGAAAGTGTGGGACTGCCATTTTCTCAAGCTACAAGGATAAAACATCATTCTATAAATGACTCTCAGACTTTGAAATCTAATGGAGTTTGCCCTGTGGGTTTTAGGAACTGTTTTGGTCCTGTGAACCCTGTTTTCCTTACTGTTTCTCTTTATGGCAATGGGAATGTTTATCCTACGATTGTCCCTCCTTTGTATATTGGAAGCAGATAACTTGTTCTAAGATTCACAGGTCTACAGCCAGAGGGAATTTTGCTTTAGGACAGATCACACCTGTAACTGATTTTGATGGGGTCTTGTTCTTAACTATTGTTACTGAAAGGAATTAAGTTTTTGTGATATTGTGATGGGAAGAATGTATTTTGTATATGGAAAGATCATGTTGTTTTGGGGTCCCAGGGGGTGGAATGTGCCAGTTTGGATGTATTATGTCCCCCAAAATGCCATGTTTCTTTGATGCAATCTTGTAGGGACAGACGTATTAGTGTAAATTAGGTTGGAATCCTTTGAGTGTTTCCATGGAGATGTGACTCAATCAACTGTGAGTGAAACACTTGATTGGATTATTTCCATGAAGATGTGGACCTCACCCATACAGGGTGGGTCTTGATTTAATTGCTGGAGCCCTATAAAAAGGCTCACAAACAGAAGGATCTCAGAGCAGCTGTGAATGGTATGTTGGAAAGCAACTGAGAGTGACATTTTGAAGAGCTGCAGCTGAGACAGACACTTTGAAGATGGCTGTTGGAAGCTGATGCGGACATTTTGGAGAATGCCATTTTGAAATGCAACCTGGGAACCAACAGATGCCAGCCACATGCCTTCTCAGTTAACAGAGGTTTTCCAGATGCCAATGACCTTTCTCCAGTGAAGGTACCCTATTTTTGATGCCTTACTTTGGACACTTTATGGCCTTCAGACTGTAACTTTGTAACCAAGTAAGCCCCCTTTATAAAAGCCAATCCATTTCTGGTGTTTTTCAAAATGGCAGCATTAGCAAACCAGAAAAGATTTAGTGCATTTCTGGTTGTACGCAGGACAGCTGAGTATTGTTTGGTGAAATATATGTCTGTTATTCTCTACTTAGAGATAAAGCATGGTTTAAGGTTATGTGTATAACTGCCAAGTTGACAAGGGGTGGACTGTGATGGTTAGGTTCATGTGTCAACTTGGCCAGGTGATGGTGTCCAGGTGTCTGGTCAAGGAAGCACTGGCCTAACCGTTACTGTAAGGACATTTGTGGCTGGTTAATAAACCAGAGGGCTGGTTTATTAAATTATCAGTCAATTGACTGCAGCTGTGACTGATTACCTCAATGAAGGGCATGTCTTCTGCAATGAGAGAATTCAGTCAGCTGGATTTAATCCAATCAGTTGAAAACTTTTAAGTGAGAAGGTTAGAGGACCTTCACTTCTTCTTTGGCTAGCCAGCAAAGTGTTTCCTGAGGAGTTCATCAAACACCTTCATTGGAGTTGCCAGTTTGCTGCCTACCCTATGGAATTTGGACTCGTGCATACTCACAGTTGTATGAGACACTTTTATAAAACCTTATATTTATAGATATCTCTTGTTGATTCCATTTCCCTAGAGAACCCTAACTAATACAGTTATATTCTACAATAAAAAATATGATTAAAAAATTGCTATCAACTGAGAGCACCAATTTAGAAGAATCACATGGGGAATAAATATAAGAATGTGTATGTGTGTGCACATGCATACATATATATGTATACGAGCATATAAATATACATACATGTCCATCCCAATCCAAGACCTATTGAACCAGAGTCTCTAGGTATGGTTATGGTGCCCAAGAATCTTGGGGTTAAAAAATAGAAAGACCAAATGCCTGAGAATGGCTAAATGTACAGTTATAATAAACTACATAGAGTTTATTGATCAATTAACTTATGCCTAATTCTAAATATAATAATCCACAAATATGAGGTATATCTCTGATGCTTCTCTGTTACCCAATCTCTCCTAATTGGGAAAATGATGACTCTGCACTGCCTCTCATCTTGATCCTTTCCAGTACCTTTTCACCATCTGTGTTCTGTGCCCTACATTATTCTCACACTAAGTACCAAAAAATATAATTTTTAGTTTATCTGTTTGCATTAGAACAAAATTCCCACTGAGTATGGGTGTCCTTCACAGCCTCTCTCTAGTGCTATGTCTTTTCCAATTATCTATGTGCCATCCCATACCTTTCTGGAATGCTCCCTTTGACACAGTGAGTTTCCTGTGAAATGCTGGACATTTGTTGGCCAGGGAATGGAGTCTAATTTTCAATGTGCTGTCTTAGCTCACTACTTTTCACATTCTGCTAGGTCTCATATTTAATTTTGCTAAATATGCAAGAGGGATTTTTTTTAGCACCATCTGAAATATTTTAATGAATTTTAATAGAAATACAATGTAGGTTTAACATCATTTTTAGTTCCAGCCGCCAGAATTTTGCTGTTGATATTTTCCACCAAGCCAGTTTCATCCCAGTAGAGAAGTGAAGTTTCTGCACTTGTCTGTGACCTTTAAGTACATCTTAAAGTAATTAACTATGCATTGCCTTTCATAGTGCTGTACTAAAATAATAATATATTGTCTTTATTTATTATTTAAATATTTAATTATTATTGGTTCTATATATTTATGTCTGCATTTCCCAAACAGATTACTAGGTCTTTTAACAGCTTGTCAATTAGAATTCCTCTTCTTTGGGAAAAGGTGAAGCATGTTCGTTTCTCTCTTCTTCTTTCCATATTTACACACTTCATAATAATTACCGCTAGTCCAGAAAGACATTTAAAGTTTAATGCCTAACTGCAAGTGCTCATGGGTAATTCATATTTTTATGAACAACTCCATACCATATTGACTACTTACTTCTCTTTCTCCATGTTTCTTCTCATGGAAGTTTAAAGAGTCTTCTCTCCATTTGAGACCTCAGACCAAGTAGAACTATAAAATTAGTTTACAACATCCTTTACGATCTCTGGAGAGAAAAACACTCATTCCCCAAGGTCCTTTATGATATCCTCTAGCATCTTACAGCTCTCCAAAGCAGGAACTAAACTGAGTAGAAAATGAGGTTGAATTGAGAGTACCTTGGCTTCTTGGGTCTTTTTTAAGGTACGAAGGGAAAGATACTGAAAGAGGGTCTATTCTCATCTAAACCTTCTGCTCCTAAGAATGCTGTGTAACTCTAGAGCTAACACTCAGGAATCCCCAGAAACCAAACATGAAGATAATGAATGTTCTATAAGTGAGCATGAAGAACTACTGAGCATGTTAAGAGATAATTTTCTATGCCTAACATGTCATTTGTTGTTAAGTGACCTGTATTAATAAGACAGAAAAATATTAATCCCACTGGTATTCTGGGAATGGATTATGTGAAGAGATACAGGTTGTCCCTTACAAAGATCATATAGTAATTTATGCTAACAGCATAGATCAAATGACTATATTAATTCACTATCACTTCATAATATAAATAAAGTACTATAGAAAAGTTCAGAAAATAAAATAGGCCTATTGATAATTTCTCAAAAATTTACAAAGAAAACAAAGTCTTCGCATTATTAAATAAAATCTTCTGTGTAACCACTTTGATGTCTTCATTGTTAGTTAAATAGAAACTTTTAAGGATCTAATATAATTAAATGAAAACTTAGTGATTGGCTCTTTTTACTATAGTCATAGTGAATAATGTTTACTACATCCCAGACTCTGGCTAAGCACATTGCCTACATTTTTAGTGTCATCTTCGCAATAGTTTCTGACAAAGCAGCCTTCATTAGCCTTATTTTGTTTATGAGAAAACTGAGGATTGGAGAGGATAGTTGGCTTAACTCAAACCACACAATCTAAATAAGTAGGTCCAGAAGTTTGAACTACAGAGCTCAAATGCTTTAACTGCCATGCTGTAGTAATAAGGGTATACTTGTTTGTAGGCAACAATATTGTAAACATTTGTGTTTTACAGGGAATCCAACAAGATGATTCCTTACATTAATATTCCAAACTAAAATTTTAACACCTTATAGCTATTTACAATAACAGCACATTGCAATTTGCTTTATATTGTCTACAAAATATATGTTAAAATTAAATTCTAGAAAGGAGAAACCAAGATGGCGGCTAGGTGAGACAGGTGTAAGGAACACCTCCGTGGAAAACAATAGATAAGGACCAGAGAGTGACCCAGAATACCGGTTACAGCAATGTGCCAGCTGGATGAGATCTCCTAGTTCCCAGGGGCTGCATACTTGGTGAAACTGAGAGTCTGCATTCTGAAACAAGTGAATAAGCTGGCTGGAAGTCCCGCAGCCGCGAGGCGATCCGGGGAAGCCAGGGTTTGGCGTCTGGGGAAAAAGAAAGAAAAAAGGGGAAAACCCAGGAGCGGCTGCAGGTGCAATCGTGGGAAACATGCAGTAAAACACAGCAAGAGGGGGCTGGGCCGGCCTCTCAGTGTCTGGCCTGGAAGATAGCCCACTGCAGATATCCCTGGGGCCGGGGGAATGGAGTGGAGAGCCAGAAGCTGAAAGAAGCCCCGTGGCTAGCAGCTCACTCCCGGGAGGGCTGGATAAACTCCTGCCTGGGGCCATGCCCACAGCCCAGAGCCCCGCCAGTTGTCCTGGAACTGGGAAGGAGGAACTGTGCAAGGAGGGGGGTGTGGAGACTCCCCATTTGGCCATTTTTGCATAAGGCTGAAAGCAAGCCTGCTCGGCCCAGCGGCCCGGGGCTTCCCTTGAGGGACAGCGCGCGCTGATGACGTAGCACAGCATTACCTCACCAGAGGTCCTGGAGGATAGGGGCTGGGCGGGGGAACCTGCTCAGAGATCCCAGAGACACTACGCCAAGTCCGGTGATTTGTGAGACATCGAGAGAGAGGGGCAGGGGCTGGGGCTGAAATGATCTCTTGATCTCTTGCGACGGCCTTGAATCTCCGGGAACCGGGGGGATTTGAATATTGAAGCTGTCCTTCCTCCCTGACCACCCGTACAAGCGCCCCGCATTCAGGGCGGACAGCTCCAGCAACACACCCAGGCTGAGATCTCTGGCTGGACCCCACAAGAATCATTTCCCCACTCACGGTGGGGACAAGTGGAGAACTGACTTGAGAGGTGTAGGTGACTCACAGACGCCATCTGCTGGTTAGTTAGAGAAAGTGTATGTCACCAAACAGTGTTTCTGAAAAATTAGATAGGTTTTTTTTTTACAAATTAAAAGAATCCTGTCGAGCAGAGCAAATGCCAAGAGACTAAAAACAACAGAAAATCTCAATGCTTATGATAAAACCAGATGATATGGAGAATCCAACTCCAAACACACAAATCAAGTTATCTGAAGAAACAAAGTTCCTCGCAAGAATTAATTAAAGAAACATAATCAAGGAACGAAAGCATGGCAAAGGATTTAAAGGACATCAAGAAGACCATGGCCCAGGATATAAGCTACATAAAGAAGACCCTAGAAGAAGCATAAAGAAGACATTGCAAGGCTAAATAAAAAAATAGAAGATCTTATGGAAATAAAAGAAACTGTTGGCCAAATTAAAAAGACTCTGGATAATCACAATACAAGACTAGAGGAAGCTGAACAACATCTCAGTGTCCTAGAAGTCCACAGAACAGAAAATGAAAGGACAAAACAAAGAATGGAGAAAAAAATCAAAAAAATCGAAATGGATCTCAGGGAAACGATAGATAAAATAAAACAGCCAAACTTAAGACTCATTGGTGTCCCAGAAGGGGAAGAGAAGGGTAAAGTTCTAGAAAGAGTATTCAAAGAAACTGTTGGGGAAAATTTCCCCAACCTTCTACACAATATAAATACACAAAGCATAAATGCCCAGCGAACTCCAAATAGAATAAATCCAAATAAACCCACTCCAAGACATATTCTGATCAGACTCTCAAATACTGAAGAGAAGGAGCAAGTTCTGAAAGCAGCAAGAGAAAAGCAATTCACCACATACAAAGGAAACAACATAAAACTAAGTAGTGACTACTCAGTGGCCACCACGGAGATGAGAAGGCAGTGGCATGACATATTTAAAATTCTCAGAGAGAAAAATTTCCAACCAAGAATACTTTATCCAGCAAAACTCTCCTTCAAATTCGAGGGAGAGCTTAAATTTTTCACAGACAAACAAATGCTGAGAGACTTTGCCAATAAAAGACCTGCCCCACTTCAGATTCTAAAGGGAACCCTACCGACAGAGAAACAACAGAAAGAAAGAGATACAGAGAATTTTTACAGACATATATAGTACCTTACATTCCAAAGCATCAGGACACTCATTTTTCTCTAGCGATCATGGATCTTTCTCCAGAAGGGACCATAAGCTGGGACATAAAACAAGCCTCAAGAAATTAAAAAATAAAAAAAAAATTGAATATACTCAGGGCACGTTCTCCAGCCACAGTGGAATACAAATAGAAGTCAATAATTTTTGAACTGTAACTCCACTATTTACTTCCTACATGATATAAATTACACAAACCCTAATGACAAATTAGTGGTTTTGAACTCAATGTAAAACATGTAATTTTAGACAACTATATAAAGGTAGGGGAATGGAGGAGTATAGGAACATAGTTTATGTGTTCTATTGAAGTGGAGGTGGTATCAAAGAAAAACAAGATTGATATGGATTTAAGAGGTTAATTTTAACTCCCACAGCAAACACAAAGAAACTATCAGAGAATGTAACCATAGAGATGAATTGTAGAGTTCGGGTTAAGAGAAATGGGGGAAGGAGCAATGGGGAGTTAAGAAATGAGGGTGGAGTTGCTGTTTGAAGTGAAGGGAAATTTCTAGTAATGGATGGTGGGAAAGAGCATTACAACATTCTAAAGGCGATTAATCCCACTAATGGAAGGTTAGGGAGGGGGTGGAATGGGAAGATTTAGGCTGTGTATAGGTTCCCACAACTAAAAAAAAAGAAAAAAAGGAAGGAAAAAAAAAAAAGCAAGCCTAAATAGATGATTGAATGCCAAGGATGAACTTGGATGGAATTAGAGGATAGAGGACAGGTGGCTCCAAGGGACACAGTTGAAACATAAGGTAAAGGAAATATAGAATGTAAGCTTTGTATCATTGTTGAACCTGTTGTACTTCTTAGCTGCGCTTAATGGGATTGCATAAAAGAATGTTCTTGTTCATGGGAAGTGTATATGTGAATTATAGTGTATGTTCAAGGATGTGTGCAGCTAGCTCTCATATGTTCAGAAGACAGAGCAATAGATGATGGATGATAGATAGGGAGGGAGGGAAAGAAATAGCGATGTGACAACATGTTAAGGTTGGTGGATTGAGCTATCGGGAGAGGGGGGTCAGGGTATGATGGAATTCTTTGTATGGGGTTAGCATTGTTTTTGCAACTGTTCCTATAATTTTGAATTTATTTCAAAATAAAATAAAATAAAATAAAATATATATTAAAAAAATGAAATTCTAAATTAAAACTTACCACTATGGATGAGTCTAAGTATTAGATTACCTACTTTTTATAAAAAAGGCTTTCATGACCCATATATGAGCACAATACTAAAATATCCCTCAAATAAGAAATTTGGGGGATTTGGGGGGGGAGAGGAGGCACTTGTAGTTATTACTTGTTTAATTTTTTTATAATCAGAGAATGGAACCAGTACTCAAAATAATATTAACTTTCGTTTTTGCAAATAAAATTACTGTCATTAAATTAGTCATCATTTGACCATGTCTTTCTAACTTTCTTTAGTTTGACTGCCATAATGGGAAACAAATGGTAACATTGTCTTAGTTTTCAGGATTCGATGACAAATACCACACAATGAACTGACCTAAAACACTGGAATTTACTGTCTTGCTGTTTCAGATGCTGGAAGGCCTCCTTCCTCCAAGGGGCAGTAGTGTTATGTCTCTGCAGCAATCCTTGGGCTGCTTGGCTTTCCTGTCACATGGCAATGTTCCTTCCTTTCTCTTCCTGGGACACCTCGGCTTTCCCTTCTCACATGAGGTCCACTCCTTTCTCTTCTGGTTCCCACTGACCTGAGGCCCCTGGTTTTTCCCTGTGGCTTTCTCTCTCTGTGTCTGAATTTCTTCTGCTTATGAAAGATTCCAGTAATCCAACTAAGACCTTCCCTCATTCAGTTGGGCCTCACCTTAACTAAAAATAACATGTTCATGATGTCATATTTACAGTGGATTCACACTCACAGGAATGCAGACTAAGAACATGTGTTCTTTGGGGCTATGTAGCTCAACCTACCGTAACAGTTAATATATGATGGGCTCTTTTGTATATTTTGTCAGATTAATAATCTAAAAGTGCAAGTGAGAAATCTACTATAATCGCAGTTTTACTTTCAAATCTTAAAGCAATAACTTCAATATAAAGGCGCCTCCCCAGAATTATAGTTGGGATATAGTGAACAGTGAGAGGGACACTCTTCTCTGGCTATAATGAAAGAAGAAATTATTTTAAGAGATCTAAATTTGTGGTGGTTTTCACGATCATTGCTACATGTTTAATCCCAGAAAGGTTCAATTCTCATTTAAGTATCACCTCCCATCAATCACTAGTGCTTTCCTTCCTGGGTCATTGAGAACATATTAATTCATTGTGACATTTGAAGGTGTACTGACCTACTTTCACTAGTTAATTTCAAGGGAAGGATCAGATGTTCCATTGCTTTCTGTAATTGATTTGACGATGAGATCTTTACTAGAGCCCCCGTGACGTGATCTGAGGGCATTCAAGGCAGCAAAGGCTCCAAGGTCATTATTGAAATGAAAATTCCTCAAATCAATTAGTTGCCTTGACTGCATAGTCTGTTCTGTCGACTGTTGTTTTCAGTCAATCAAGACAGAACAGGATACTTTCGAATTTCAAATATTGGAAATTTTACATGATTCAAAAGAAAACACAACATCAAAGCTAGGTAGCTTATCCTTAGAACTCATGGTATATTCTGTTAGCTCATATTTCAGATTCTGTACATTTCATTGTCCATTTTTAAAGAAGCTAGGCAAGTGCTTGGAATCATTTTGCTATTTTTGATGATAATCTTTACTCTTAAAATTTTATGTTAAATAGATCTAAAATAGAGAGCTCCATATTTTTAATATGTGTTCCTGTTTGACCTCATTTCACCCCATGTTCTTAGAGATACTGATAAGGAAAACTAGTGAAATCACCAAATATTTTATCAGCCACAAACAAAATAATTCTGGATACTTTTAACAATTTTAGGTGGTTATTAGCAATGGTAAGTTTAAATGTCATTAACCTTGTAGATTTAGTAAAAAGGAAAAACAGGAAGAGAAATTAGCAAATTTATTTTCTTTCCAAAAATGATAGAACTAGAATGGCTCCCAGAGAAACCATTTGTCTGGTTCTCAATTTTCAAATGAATGATTCAAAGCATAAAGATATGTAGATAGACAGATGTCCAAAATATGTTTGGATAACTATAGTTACTCTTGCCCATATTTGTTCCAAAATATATTCATCCAAAACTTCTCTTTATGTCAATTCCTCTTTTATTAGTAAGACATGTAGAATAATGTTATACTTCTAATATAACCTCTTTATATCCTGAAGATAAACTAACTTTTATTTCATATGCAGAACCTCCTCAAGTCCCTACTTCTGTCTTCATGAGACATATCTCCCATCACTTAATTATTGTTTTTATTGCTCTGCTTAGAAACATTTTCAATTTTTCCCAATACTCTTTTGAAAAAAAACTTTTAGTCTTCTTGCTCATTCTTTCTTTCTGGTTACTGCTTTCTCTTTATGATCTTCTACTAGTACATGGCAAAAATGTTACACAATTAATGGAGCCAGTGTTCTTGGTATTATGTCTTTCAAAATGATAATAATGTCATCAAGTATTTTATAGTATTTTACTCTTCAATATCTCTTCATATATAGCCATTCTTTTTTTCATAATTATGACAGTCTTAGAAAACATAGTGAACAGACAAATCAATCTATTTTATACCTCAAGAAATGAATATTAAGTGAAGTTTAACCAGACCAAGAGCTGATGATACATGTCTGATTGTAATTCTAGTTTTTGAATTTTTCCTTAGAAGGTTTTGTTATAACTGAGCATTTATCTTTATATAAAAGTGAATATATAATTGAGAAGATCACCCTTTCAACTGCCTGAATATTTCATGTTTATATGTGATCTGAGACCTTAATTCTCAGGATCTGAAAACATTTAAGCATTTAAATGTCCATGTTGTTATTAGTAGCAATTGATGGCCTCCACTTTCTAGCTCTGTAAATTTGTATATGCATTTGCTCTATTCACCACATGTCTGTCAACACAGCAGTCAAATCTCTCTTGCTCTCTTTATATATGCATGTACCTGGACACAGAATATATACATATGCAAATATGTATATATAAATATAAATAAATGTAGATATAAACACATATACACCACTATATAAAAATATATAAATACCTAGATAAACACATATACATATATCAGTATAAAAGCACAGAACCCTGACTGAGGTTTCCATTGGGAGAAGAGATGAAAGGGTCAGTGTTTGTTAGGGCCTTAAAAGCATAATACGTACTTGGCTTCATAAAACCTAGTGCTTAACAAATATTAGTTCATTTTATCCACAACCAAAATAAAAGGTAGATATTTTCATTCACATTTTCAGATAAGGAAACTGAGGCTGTCTGATTCCAAAGCCCATGATTCTTTTATTTAATAGAATGTGAAAACATTAGTACCTTACTTTACCATCCTGGATTTTACTAAAATACTTAGATGTTCCTTGTTTTTATTTATCTATTTCATAGGTCTGTGTCTTATCAATTCCTTATCTAGAAACTTACATATTTTGCATTCCCAAATGCTTAGCAGGGACTTATATATACATTAAAACCACAAACTTCTTTTTTTTTTTTAAGATTAATTATATGATTTACCAAAGGATAAAGGAACTAAATTGTCATTGGTATGATTTCCCATTAGAGAGAGGTCACTCTCTCCCAACCCATAATAACCTCCATTTGGAGCTTCTCAAGCACTTTGTACTATGTACAGGTCAAACTGGACAAGTTTAACATAATAAATGCATAAACCAGAGCATGAGGAATTATCAGATGGAATCTTAGAAACATCGTCTCCTCAAAAGAGGCAATTATGCCTATTTCTTAAACATCACTCAGCATTTGGACCTTTGTTAGCTCTTACCCTAACACAATTTCAGCCATCTTAACATTTAAAAATATGCTGTGATGGCATTTTTCCAACTTAAATGTATTATTTTAAAATAGAAGCTGTTTCCTTCCATTATCAATATGCACTAAAACTGTTGAACACACATTAAAATACGGCATTTGTAATTTTAAGTGAAACTATCTTTACATAATTATTTGGTTCTGTGATACAGAGTCTTTCAAACCACATAAATATTGATCATCTGTTTATTTTACTTAAAATGTAATCTGAATGCATGTTGGTGTTCTCTATATTGAGAGTTCTTTAAAACTCTAAGTTTCCATTTTGATACGTGTATTTGCATTTCAAAAAGACTGAAAGAAAATAATACCCTATAATAAGAAGAAACTATTCTGCATGTTGTATTTTCCTTGTATATTCTGATCACACAACTACAGTAGCCAGACCTGATAATATTATTACATTTCACAAAATATTCTATGTTGAAATCATTTTCAATCCTCTGTTATGCTTATTTACGGAAATTATCTAAAACAGTAAGAATTTTGGAAATGCAAAAGTTAAGCTGTAATCCTATTAGGTGCAATATTAATATGCTTAAACTCAAGCTCCAAGATACAAACTAATAAACAAACATTCTTAGATTTGGAAGGTGTGCCAGTTTGAATGTATTGTGTCCCCCAAACGCCATTATCTTTGATGTAATCTTGTGTGAGCAGATGTTATTAGTTTTGATTAGATTTCTTTGAGTGTTTCTTTGGAGATGTGCCCCACCCAGCTGTGGGTGATGACTCTGATTGGATATTTCCATGGAGGCATGGCCCCACCCATTTAGGGTGGGCCTTGATCAGTGGAGCCATATAAATGAGCTGACAAGCAGAAGGAACTCAATGCAGCTGTGGGTGACATTTTGAAGAGGAGATACAGCCAAGAAGGACACTTTGAAGAAAGCACAGGAGCTGCAGATGAGAGACATTTTGAAGACGGCTGTTGAAAGCAGACTCTTGCTCCAGAGAAGCTGAGAGAGGACAAATACCCCAAGTGCAACTAAGAGTGACATTTTTCAGGAACTGCAGCCTAGAGAGGAACGTCTCGGGAGAAAGCCATTTTGAAACCAGAATTTTGGAGGAGACGCCAGCCACGTGCCTTCCCAGCTAACAAAGGTTTTCCAGACGCCATTGGCCATCCTCCAGTGAAGGTAACCGATTGTTGATGCGTTTACCTTGGACACTTTATGGCCTTAAAACTGTAACTGTGTAACCAAATAAACCCCTTTTATAAAAGCCAATCCATCTCTGGTGTTTTGCATTCCAGCAGCATTAGCAAACTAGAACAGAAGGAATATTAGAAATCATCTGAAATCATCTGGTACAAGTTTCTGCCCAGCACATCAGATCCACTGATTGTGCTAAGTAGTAATTCCAGGTGTTGAAAAAATTCTAGAAACTGAGAAATCATTGATTTTTTAAATGGTTTAGATTTCAGAACATTGCTCCTTATATTTAACCAGTATTTTCCCCTTAAAATTTTCATTCATAAATTAGAAATATTTGACTTGGAGCTACACAAACATTGAAAGTGTCTTCTTATGTGATGCAATGTTGTGTATGTAATAGGAATTTATCAGTTTAAATAATTCCTTATGCTCTGGTTTATGCGTTTATTCTTATTACATGTTTAAAAAATCTATTTCTGCATTGATATGGTTTCAAATTTCCCCACCATCTGATACACTCCTTTTGAAGAAAATAATTTTGTCAGGCCCCTCTTTACAGTAACTCTCAGAGCAAAACATTCTATTTCAAATGAACATCCTAAAATTGAGTATGTGATATTATTTTACTTTTTTTTAAGAAGATGCACTGCTGTTGTTGGTACTTGAGCTCATTTGAAATTTTTGCCAACTATATAACACAAACAAATACTATTGAGCGTCTAGTCAAGAAAATTTCTGAAAACTTTTTCAGCTCTTGGTTGGTTAGGCAGGCAGATCTGCTCATCTGGTGTAGGCTTTCTTACATGTTTTGGGGACAGTTGTCTGTAGGCTGATCAAGGCTGACCTCTTCTGGGCCATTTGGGCCCTATTCCACGCTGTTGTTTATCCTTTTGTAGACTAGCTCAGACTTGTTTTCATGACAGGGCAGGAATCCAAAACGAGAACAGAGACTTGGAACTAGCACAACATCACTTCTGCCTTTTTCTATTGGTGAACCCGTCATAATGCAGTTCACACTCAAGGAGCAGGAAATAAGCGTCACCTCTTGACGGAAACACATGCAAATTTCACAGTGCAAGGGCATGAATACAAGGAGGGATAAATTTGGGCAAATTTTGCAATCTATATACAATATGCATTGTATTAATTTTTGTGCTGTTTAACAATTACATATTTAATATCTGGGAAATATTAGTGTCCCCTGTATTAGCTTATTCAAGTTCCGTAACTCATGTGATAGACACTTGGTGGGGTTTTTGGAGGCTGGGGAAACTTAAAAACCACCACCTGAAAGCACCATGCTCAAGTGTTTAGAATAGCCACATTCAAACATGACATGTATATCTTTTTATGCCATTATAGCACCCTATTCTTCTTCCTTGCACTTAAAATCTCATTTTTCATGATGTATTCAGAGCAATGCTTATTAAAAATATCATCAGACAATTCAAAATACCAACTTTGCAGTAAGTCAACTCCATGCTGTTGTGAAGTCTACCATTATATTGGAATCAATTTCCCCATAATTAACAATTCTAGGGGCCAGTAGTAATTGGGGACAGTTTAATCAGATCCTAACTTCTCTGTCTGTTTTGAAACTTTAAATATACCTCTCAAGCTCTTATTCCTGCTTTATTCTAAGCCTGTCTTCACCACTAAAATATTGCCTATATAAAATAATACCTTAGTTCTGCTTAAAATCTCTGAAAAAAAAATTTTTTTTCTTTCCCTGACTCTAAAATATTCACACAGAGCAGGCATGCCTACTGTTCCAAAGGATCATTCAAAAAACCAGCAGACTGTAAACTGAATGGACTCTTATCTCAGAAGGATGAAGAACAGAACTGACCTGCTGGGATTTGAAGTGTTGGTTCCAGGGAGTCTACATATTTCAAACCAGATGCTTACACAACCCATTTTTCTCTGGCCTTATGTCTGAATGCACTAATTCATTTACCATTCAAAGTGTCCTCCTATAATTTATGCCACACACTGACATGTATTTAACTCTCTAAAATGTCTTGAATACAATTTGTTTGAAAGACATTATACACAATAAATCATACTGTATTTTTAAAGAGTCATCTTGGAATAAAAAATATAAATTGAAGAACAATGCTTATTGATAAGCATTTATACAGCTCTTCATGTTTACATATGGTTTTACAGTCATATTTTATTAGTTTAATGTGCCGAGTCTCTCTGGGCTCAAAGTGCTACTTAAATACATCTCTGGGCTTTATCCCTCTGGAGTCTAGACTTGTGGGGTCAAATGTTGTAAAGATAGTCTTTCTGGAAAAGTTGTATCTCGAAGCTATTAGAGAAATTTTAATATGATGGATGAGAGTACTTCCAAGACAGTTTTCACTTCATTGTCTGGTTCTGAGGAAACAGGAAGAATGAATATGGATGGAGGTTGGATATTCATAGCTTTGCATGCATAGCTATGTCTTATGTTATTTTAAAGGCTTCCTGCTCATATTTGTGGGACTAGATCTTACACAATAGCATCCATGAGTTCTGTCCAGGATTTCCTGTGGTTTCTGGTATAAAAACATACCTGAAGAACTGTGTGGTTTTTTTTCCATGTCATTGGCTACTACTGGAAACTGTCATTTTCCCAGAAAATATTCCAGATTCCAGACTG
Organism: Choloepus didactylus; assembly: GCF_015220235.1. NCBI lineage: Eukaryota > Metazoa > Chordata > Mammalia > Pilosa > Megalonychidae > Choloepus > Choloepus didactylus. Next base: position 32,048,898 of record NC_051320.1, on the reverse strand, counting down.
ATGGACTATATTTGTTGGTCTCATGGTCCAACAAATGTCACCCCTCATTCTAAAGACTTGTCAGTTGCCAGTAAGTCCTGTAGAAATATCTTTTATGCTTTCAGGAAAGTTTATTAGATAGAACCTGAGGGCAGATGTTACCACTGTGAAGCTCAATGGAGTTAATGATAGCGTTCCAATGAGATATATTTGCTCCAAGATTCCAATATTTGTGTATCATCTATATGTTATCTTGTCCACTGATTACAATATTTTAATAATATATTCAACATTAATTAAAATGGAAATATAAAAGATTCAAATATATTTATAGAAGAAACTTTTCAAAGAAAGTCAATTTCACTAAGTTATTTATATTGGCATTGAATTTGGTTTGTTCAAATAAATTTTATAAAGGCTTATTTTTATAATCACATTCTTAAAAAAATTAAAAAGAAAAAGAAACACCGATTTAGATTTTATGATTAATTTAAAAAAATAAACCCTGAAATTACTTGTTTTCAGACTCAAGATCTCATTTTAATTTTGTAATTTTTTTGAATATCAAATTGTACCTGATTATCTCTCTGCAATTATATCTGATATTAGCTACATGGAAATAAGCAAATGAGAGCAGCAAAATCCAGTAATGCGGGAAGGGGAATGCTTCATAAAGAAACTGACTACAATCCTTAATATATTTGACTACAAACAAATCTATTTTATACTAAATTATGCTAGTTCTGTGTTACTGAACATTTGCAAACTACAATTCAGAGCATTACAACTAGAAAGAACTGGAAGAGAATGAACATTAACTGAGGAAAAACGTTCCACAAGGCAATGTGATAGATTCTTTACATATACTGCCTTGTGTAATTTAATCCTTGCAACCCTGCTGCCAGATACCTATAGTCCCCCATGTAATAGTCAAACAACCAGAAACCCAGGGTGTTACATTACATTATTATGAGTGGTGGTAGAGTCAAGGTTGGAAAATAGGTTTGTCTGATTCCAAATCCCTAACCTTTCTACAAGGGCCCCTTCCCTCTTCAACTCAGGGTTTGTCTCAGGCTGCAAGATCTCCTAGATTGAATCTTTTTCCTGAAGATACTACTCCATTTCAGGACAGATTGAAAAGATTGAAGTGACAACAAAAGCAACAATATAAGCATGTTTGTATGCATACATGGAGAGACCCTTCTATAAAATCATTAGTTCAATTTGACTTGAATTTATTAAGTACCTACCTCATACAACACAATTCTATACTATACTAATGATAAGAATAAAAGATGTGGATATAGCATTCATTTATTTTGTCTTGGAAGAATAAGAAAATAATATTTTAGCTGAGTGTAGCTTTTTATTATTGAATTAAACTTTCTTTAACTTTTTGTCATGTGAATGAGAGAATATATGAACTTGAGTGAGTCATTTTAAACTCAGAAATTCCTGGTCTTCATCTAAGCATAAAGAACATGGAGATAAATATTCTTTTAAGGTCTGTACAAGTTACAAAAATATAAAAAGGCAGTTGAATTCTTATTTTGGGGTTTTTGTTTAATGAATTCTTTTTATTCCCTTCTATATACATCCCAAACCAACTAAGTAATAGGTCTTCTTTTTTACTCTCTATAAACTTTGACAGTATTTCTCTTATTGCACTTGATTTTGTAAAGTATTCAGTCCCTTATCCCCTCAATTTAAAGCAAAGGCTTTGTTTTTAAATAATTAAATCAAAACTAAGATCTGAAGATGATATTTAGGAGAAAACATTATCAAACTTAATGTGCATGAAAGTTACCTGGAAAATTTATTTAAATGAGAGAGAGGGAGGGAGAAAGGGAGAAAGAAAGAGAGAAGGAGAGAAGGGGGAGATAGGAGGTAAGGAAGGCGATTCAGAGGATTCAGACCAAAAGATGTTAATTCATTAGATCTGAGGTAGAATCCAGAGATTATGCTTTAATGAGCACTTTAGGAAGTTCTAATGCAGGTGGTAGAGTAACTTTGAGAACTATGGTAAGAGATTTATTCTTCTGTTTCCCCTGGAGTAATTAGTACAGGTTCTATTTACTACTGCTGCATAATAAATTATTAAATAATGTAGCATCTCAAAACAAAAGCAATCATTTATTATCTGTCAGGATTTCTGTGGATTAGGAACTCAGTAGTGGTTCAGCTTGGTGGTTCTGGCTGAGGGACTCTCATAAGGTAGCAATCAAGTGGTAACTACCTAGGGCCATCCCAAAGGCTTCTTCTAGAACCTGGCTTGGGAAGACACAAAGAGCTGGACTCATTAGGCATATCTCTCTGTCTTTATGTGGTTTCTTCTCATGGTCTCTCTAGCATAGCATCTGTAGTGTAGTTGGGCTTCTTGTTTGTCAGCTCAAGCTTCCGAAGGTGTTTGTCTGAAAAGAGAGACAGCTAGGCATAGCTGCATCCTTTTTATGTTAAAGCCTAGAAAGGCTCATAGTATCACTTTCATTGATTGGGACAGTCACTGGCTTCTGCCCAGATTCAAGAGAAGGAACACAGACCCCACTGCTTAAGCCTCATTGACTCTCCAGTTCCTGATACACAGTAGATAATAAAATTGTAAAATACCTTCATCTAAGGTGCATTATAGTTTGGAAAATAAGTAACTTGAGATGAATTAATTGATGGTGACTGTTTAATCGTTTATTAAAGCAAAGTAAAGCTACCTAAAACAAATGCCAGAACTTTCAAAGTTCATGCCTCATAAAATGTAATCATGACAACCTGTAGATCATTTCTAGGTACCACTTTTGTTGACAGACACTTGGCTCTATTGAAGTCCCAATACAACAAATTTTAAGCTCTTCATCATGAATATATAGATATGCTGAAAGATTGTTTTAAAAACTTGACACATGTATATACTCATATGCTATAAATGAAAGCTTGATGTTATAAATGCCTCCCATGGCAATCATACGTCTTTGTAAATTAAGGAAATAATCCTGCTCTCAATTAAAAAATATGATAGGAACATGACTCAGCAGCCCTAAAGTATGTGTGTGTGCATGTGTGTATATGATAAGCTTAAGTTTACCAGCCAGGATCCTAAACAGTTTAACTAAAGGTTTAACAAAGTGACTATTTACAGTGGCATGGGCAGAGTTAAGGGAACCGTCAGGGGTGGTGAAACCAGGAGAGGAGAAAGAGCAGGCAGCCATTACCACTCCATGTCTGAAGAAATAGGCAGGGAATGTCAATGGAACGTGGAGAAAATGGAGCCATAAGAGTACGGTCACTGGTGGTCACCAGAGAGGAGCCATAGTTGTAAAAGGGGTTGCCACTTCCTGAACAGCAAGGAGGGAGGGAGAGGAGAGGGTGGAATCCCACCCAGGTCTCTCTCTCCTCAGAACTTCCACTCTCCTGCTGTGGCTCACGTTGGCCAAATGCTCTAAAAATCCAGGGAACAAGAGAGACCAAGTGAGGAATCTGTAGACGGCAGCCTCCTGGAGCACAGGGGAGGGCAGTGAATGACCCAGGGAGACAAAGGGAGAATAATCAGTCCCAACTGAAAGATTTACAGATAGGAGGCTTTTTTAGGTCAAGTTTAATCTCAAAACCCATACTTGCTTGGGAAAGTAATCAAACTGACAAAGATAATAGCCAATGAGATGTTCCCTGTAGCCTGTAATCCAGCTAAAATTTAGCTTCATCATTCTGTCTGTCTTGTAACAGAAGAGAATGTATGTTTTAGGTTCAGACTGACCAGTAGCCAGGGGCATTTGTTAACTACTAAACATGTTCCTGGAAACTCCAAATAAATTAACCAAACCAAGAAACGTAAAATGTGCCTGGATCCAAGATTATTGGTTTTCCTTTCTTAATAGCTCTCTGGGGTCTATGTATTAAGCCATAAACAATGGAAGGCTTTTGTTGAGATTCTGATATGAGCTACTATGGCTACTCCAAGCTGGAATCCTACATTTGCTGATACCATTTCATTCCAGTTGACATTAGCATCTACTTTTAAAAAGTAAGAGTTGTTTTCTAAAGCTACTTTTGCTTTTATCAAACCCATTAAAGAGAAACTGTCTCTGAGGTATGGGGATGAGTCAAATAATAAAACTGGATCTTTGGTCAGGCGAAAGCTAAGAATACGTCCATGCTCTTCAATGAGAACACTCAAAAGGACTGCAAAAAATCAGAGAGCAAGACAAGAAAAATTACATTGTGCAGTTTTATATCAAAACATAAGACAATATGCCAAAGTTTGCAAATGAATGATTATTTTTAATATAACCATGGTTAAGGGAAAATTTAGACACAAATAAGCATAACTATAATCTTCTTGTTTACTGTTTTTGAAGCATGTGTGGTCTCTGGCTTTCAAGACATTGGCATAGACTAATCCAGATATATTTGCGGTCTCCTCATAGACTATGTAACTAGTACCATATTTAAAATAGAAAAACAATTAAAGGAGAAAGTGAGAAACAAAAATCAAATTTCGCCAGTGATTTTATTCATATCTAATTCTGACAGAAATATAACCCTTTTGTTTTGCCTCTGAAATTAATTTTATTGAATTTGTGAAATTAATTTTATCAAAGATGCTGTATAATGCTGGATGATTTCACTTTTATATGTTATTCTTACTAATTTAGAATTCTTTGGATCATGATACCGTATATGCGTATTTTTCATGTAGATATGCATACATTATTATGCATGTACATATAGAAAACAAATATAAATATAGCACATATAGACACATGCAGCAATACGGGATAGGCATTATTTTAGGCTTTCCATTGTCCTGTCGGACAATTTAATGTCACTGAGTCCTTTTGCAGGATTGATGGACTGAGTGGGGGAGGGGCCTCTATAATCTTCTAGAACAAGTCCCAAGAGGGCAGCTACTACAACTTCTAACACTTTATTATTGGTTAATTTGGGGCTTCTTTCACTCAGATGACATAGTTAGAAGGATGTCACTGCACAAATCAATACCTAGTGCCTTGCCATTGATGTGTCTGTTACTTTAAACAACAGCTGTGTCTACAACCATTTCCCGAGTAGTCAGGATACTAATTATTGTAAGCATGCTATACTTGGAAAGTGACTCTCCAAGAAAATTCTGACCTCTTCATGTAAAACTCGGACAGCTTGCTGCACACTCAGCAGCATTTTCTCTGGTTTATTTTCCTGACAACCTAGACTTTGTCTCTCAGTTGTCAAGGGAATGTAAAAGGTGCTATTCACAGTGAAATTAAAACGCACTTGTGATGCAACTTTAAAAAATAACAGCAGATGATGAATTTATTAAAAGGAGATAATGCAGGCAATTTTGATGTCAACTAATTCTAGTAATATTAATATTTCCCATAAAGATTTTACTTCCTTTCTGGAATTTACTCTTGCAGCCTAAAGATTTTTACAAATGCTTAAGAATGTATTTAAAAAGAATGTGTTGGAACTTTCTTAAATTTTTCCTTTCAAGAAGTCTTTAGAGTATATAATCATTCATATATTTTCCCAATTTATAGGAAATCAAGTCAATGGGTGCAACAACCTGGTCTAAGACTGCTTAAAGTATTCTTCTCATGGTCACCTTTCTTGCTTAATCTTATATCTGTACTTTCATACTTCATCTTTAAGTTTGATGTAAGACTAAAATATATATTTATTATTATATATATGTGGGATATTAAATATAAATTGCATGGGGAAAAGTGAAAACTTAGCAAGAGATATAGCTAGTTTCATCTCATGGGAATTTTCTAGGCATCAATAACAAGCCATTAAAAGAGCTGCACCTTAAAAGACACCATACCCTGAAATAATCATGCACAGAATGGAAAATATAACAGATTATTTAAAATAAATTATATTATTTAACACTTGTGAGCATTTCTGTTTTGTCATTCACTTAATTATAGACCTTTTATTTCCTTAATTTAAGATTACATGCTATATGATTTCCATCTGATCATTATCTAAAAGTTTGTGTACTGCTTCTTTAACCATGGATTCTAGCTGTAAAGATTTCTAACATTAATATTCTGGCAGAAAGAAATCTTAAAATATTTACTCAATAGCCTATACATTGTTGGCCTGTTTCTTTTGATTTTTAAAATTCATTCATTTAGTTTACTGGAATATAATTTACATAGAATTGAATACACAGTGTTTTCAGGTTTTTGGCTACTATAAATAATGATGCTATAAACATTCTTCTACAAAACTTTTGTGGACATCTTGAATAAATATCTAGGAAGAAATTGTTTTCTCACTCACATTTTTGCTCTCATTCTTTCTCTCTTTTGATCAATTGTATCAGGTTTATCAATTTTGTAGATCTTTTCAAAGAACCAATTTTTGGATTTGTTGATTTTCACTAGTTTCTGTTTTGTTCATTTCCATTCTATATTTTTATTGTTTTATTTTTCTAATTACTTTGGGTTTAATTTTCTTTTATTTTCCTAACTTCCTAATGTGGAGATTTAAGTCATTGATTTTAGACCTTTCTTCCTTACTAACAGAGGTATTTAAGCTATAAATTTTCTTCTAGGCATTGCTATAGTTGAATTGTGGCATGTTGTGCTTTTATTACCACTCAGTTAGAAATGTATTCTAATTTGCTTTGTTGTTTCTTCTTTGGATCTTATGCGTAGGCATAAGAATCATTTAGAGTTAATTTTTGTGAGGTGGGGATAGAGAATCATTTCTTTACATATGGAAATCCAATTTGTTGAAAATACAAGTACTAGCCTTTCCCATTGAATTCTGTTGGCACATTTCTCAACAAACTGGTTGACTATGTAATTGTGGGTCAATTCCTGGACTCTCTATTGCATTCCATTGATTTATATGTCTATCTTTACACCATTATTACACTGTCTTTATTTTATTGCTTTGTAGTAAGTCTTCATAAGTGTCTACCAACTTCGTTCTTTTTCAAATTGTTTGGCTATTTTAGTTCTTTAGCATTTCCATGTAAGTTTTCGAATCAGTTTGTCAATATCTACAAAATTACTACTTTATTTTATTTTTAAATTTGAATGAGAAAAAAATATTGGATGAGGTAAAGAGCTTGAGAGTCTTTTTCCTCTATCTTATACAGTTAGAAAGAATATTCCTTACAAATGCTAAAGGGACAATTATGACACCCACTCTGCAATTTTTCCTATTTTCGCACACTAAATACCTATAATTCATTTAAAACACACTAAATACCTATAATTCAAAAAAACTAAATACCTATAATTCAAAAAAACACCTCCGCGAAAAATACTAGATAAAAACCAGAAAGTGACCCAGAACACCACTTCCAGCGATGCACCAGCCAGAAAAGGTCTGCTAAATCCACAGGGAATGTGCATTTGGTGAAACCAGGAGCCTGCATTCTGAAATGAGTGAGTGAGTTGGCTGAAAGTCCCGCGGCTGCGCTGCAATGTGGGGAAACGGTGAGCTGGCATTTGGAGACGGACTAGTTCTTTAAAAAAAAGGACCGGGAGTGGCTGCAGATACGATGGGGAGAGCCGTGCAGTGAAGCACGGCGGGAGTGGGCTGGGCTAATGCTTTGGTGTCTGGTGTGGAGGATATCCCTTCCCACACCCGCTGCTGATTGTCTCGAGACCAGAGAACAGAGGAGAGCCAAAAGGAGAAATAAAACCCTCATTCCTTGCAGCCATCTCCCCAGTGGGCGGGGGACCCTCCTGCCTGGGGCCAGACCCACAGCCCAGAGCCACGCCAAGAAACCCAGTGTGATGGGGAATCTTTCCCACAGCACTACACACAAGCCACAATATCAGCCGTGGATAGTGGCCTCTAATACACCCATGGCTGATTGTCCCGGAGCTGCAAGGGCGGAGCTGTACCAAAAAGGGGAAGTTAACATGTCCCATTCAACCATCTTTGAAGCAGGCTGGGAGCGCCCCTGCATGGCCCAGTGACCCAGGGCTTCCCTGGTGGGCCGGCACACACTAGTGATGTGGCGCAGCCCTCTCTCAGAGGAGGCCCTGGAAGAGCACAGCTGGGAAGGGGGAACTGCTCAGAAATCCCAGGGACTCTACACGAATACCAAGGACTTGTGGGTCAGCGGCAGAGACAATTGGTGGAAAGACTGAAATGAAGGCTTAGGCTCCTGCAACAGCCTTAAATCTCCGGGAACACCTGGGAGGTTTGATTATTAAAGTTGCCCTGCCTCCCTAACCACCCAGACACACGTCCCACATTCAGGGTGGACAGCACCAGCAACACACCCAAACTTGGTGCACCAGTTGGACCCCACAAGAATCAGACCCCCACACAACACAAAGACAAAGTGGGGGAGAACTGACTTGAGGGGAATAGGTGACTCATGGACGCCATCTGCTGGTTAGAGAAAGTGTACACCACCAAGCTGCAATTCTGTCAAATTAGGGATCAAGCAAAGCAAATGCCAAGAGGCCAAGAACAACAGAAAATCTTAAAGCATATGATAAAACCAGATGATATGGAGAACCCAAACCCAAACACCCAAATCAGAAGATCAGAGGAGACACAGTACTTGGAGCAATTAATCAAAGAACTAAAGACAAACAATGACAGCATGGCACAGGATATAAAGGACATGAAGAAGACCCTAGAAGAGCATAAAGAAGAAATTGCAAGAGTATATAAAAAAATAGAAGATCTTCTGGAAATAAAAGAAACTGTTGGCCAAATTAAAAAGACTCTGGATACTTATAATACAAGATTAGAGGAAGCTGAACAACTCAGCCTCCTCAAGGACCACAGAACAGAAAATGAAAGAACAAAAGAAAGAATGGGGAAAAAATTAAAAAAATTGAAATGGATCTCAGGGATATGATAGATAAAATAAAACATCCAAATTTTAGACTCATTGGTGTCCCAGAAGGGGAAGAGAAGGTAAAGGTCTAGACAGAGCATTCAAAGAAATTGTTGGGGAAAACTTCCCAAACCTTCTACACAATATAAATACACAAAGCATAAATGCCCAGCGAACTCCAAATAGAATAAATCCAAATAAACCCACTCCGATACATATTCTGATCAGACTGTCAAATACTGAAGAAAAGAAGCAAATTCTGAAAGCAGCAAGAGAAAAGCAATTCACCACATACAAAGGAAACAACATAAGACTAAGTTGTGACTACTCAGTGGCCACCATGGAGGCAAGAAGGCAGTGGCATGACATATTTAAAACTCTGAGAGAGAAAAATTTCCAACCAAGAATACTTTATCCAACAAAATTCTCCTTCAAATTTGAGAGAGAGCTTAAATTTTTCACAGACAAACAAATGCTGAGAGATTTTGCTAATAAAAGACCTGCCCTACTTCAGATACTAAAGGGAACCCTACCGACAGAGAAAAAAGCTGAGGGACTTCACCACCAGTAGATCAGTCCTATAAGAAATGCTAAAGGGAGTTGAGCAGGCTGAAAGGAAGGGACACTAAACAATTGACTGAAATGACATGAAGAAATAAAGGGTAGCACTAAAGATCATATGGTAAATATAAATACCAATACTACTGTATTTTTGATTTGTAACTCCACTATTTACTTCCTACAGGATGTAAAATACATATACTGTAATGATAAATCAGTGGTTTTGGACTCAATGTAAAATATGTAATTTTTGAGAAGAACTACATAAAAGTGGGGGAATGAGGGAGTAAAGGAACATAGCTTATGTGTCATATTGAAGTTAAGTTGGTATGAAAGGAAAACAAGGTTGTTATAGATTTAAGATGTTAAATTTAAGCCCCAAGGTAAACACAAAGAAAGTATCATAGAATATGACCATAGAGATGAAAAGTGGAGTAGGGGTTCCGAGAAGTGGGGGAAAGGGCAATGGGGAGTTAAGAAATGAGTGTAGGGTTTCTGTTTGGGGTGAAGGGAAACTTCTAGAAAGGGATTGTGGGAAGGTGATAGCATTGCAACATTCTAAATGTGATTAATCCCACTAATGGAATGCTAGGGAGGGGGTGGAATGGGAAGATTTAGGCTGTATATATGTTTCCACAATTGAAAGAAAAAAAAAAAAGACAGTCTAAATAGATGACAATTAAATGCCAAGGACGATCCTGGATGGGAGCTGAGGATGGAGGAGAGGAGGTTCAAAGAGACACAGATGGGATATAAGGAAAAAAAAAAAAAGGAAATATAGTATGTAAGCTTTGTATCAAGGTTGAATTTCTTGAACTACTTAGCTGCATTTAATGGCATTACATTAAAGAATGTTCTTGTTCATGGGAAATGTATATGTGAATTATACTGTTTTTTCAAGGATGTGTGCAGCTTGCTCTCATATGTGCAGAAGACAGCAATAGATGATGGATGACAGGGAGGGAGAGACAGAGGGAGGGAGGGAGAGAGGGAGGGAGGGAAAGAAAGAAATGGTGGTGTGACAGGATGTTAAAGGTGGTGGATCGGGGTATCGGGGGAGGGAGGTCGGGGTAAGCTGGAGTTCTATGTATGGGGTTTGTACTGTTTTTGCAACTGTTCCTGTAAATTTGAATTCATCTCAAAATAAAATTTCTTATAAAAAAAAGAATATTCCTCATGAATGCATTTTGCTAAAGGGACAATTATTACACCCACTCTGCAATTTTTCCTATTTTCTCACAATGAATACCTATAATTCATTAAAAGATTCTTAATGTTTTTACTCAGTTTATTCACAGAATCTATAATTTGTGTATTAAATATATGATATATTTGTGTCATACATATATATGATATAAATATGGTATGTATGTATATAAATACATGTGAAAATTGGTGTGATTTTATAAGTAAGGGTACAAATTACATATTTTCCTATGGAAAGAAAAGCCTTCTCATCTTAACATATTTACACATTTGTCTATATGCCTTATTTTCTTATAAAGAATTCAGGATACTAAAGATGATTAGGTACATTAAGTAGCCTATGAATTGGGATCTGTTTCTGAACTTTCTATTGTTCCATTGATCTGATGTCTAGTTACATATCAGCCAAGAATATTTTAATTACAATAGATTTTAAACTTTGAAAATATCTTACAGGGCTATTTCCTCCAATCCTCCTCCCCCTTCAATCCTCTTCTTTTTTAGAATTTCCCTGGCAATCTTAATTATTTCATTTTCTACATAAACATAAACACATATATAGACACACATATAACCATATGCGTAGGGATGTGAATATATTGTCATTGGTATGTTAAATTTATATATTATATTTGGCAAATTGACAGTTTTCCAATATTTAGTTCTATTATTTAAGTAAAAAGTATGCCTTTCTATTTATTACTGTAATTATATTGCTCAGTACAATTTTGAGATTTTCTTCATAGACACACTAAATAGTTCTTGTGACATTCTTCCTATAAATTCTCATCTTTTTTGTAGTGATTTAAGATGGGATCTTTCATTTTCTTTTCTAGCTTATTGCTCCACCAAAAGTTAGACTCCATTCAAGCAGAAACCTGTTAAGTATTCCAGCAGAGTCCATATTTCATATCATTTGGTAGGGAATTATATTTTATAGAACTAAAGGGCTGAAGGATAAAGCTCCATACTAAAAGATGAAACCGAGAGCTTCAGTTCCAACACTTGCCTGGCTTTGTTGAAAATTGTCTAGAAAATTTGCATGAAGGAACACTTCGAAATTGAATACAAAGGAGAGGATTTTTCCTTAAGAGATTGTTTTTGGTCTCAAGCAAAATTACCTATCAGATTTTTCCAGACAAAAGTCTATCCCAAAAACCAATATTTATTGTATACTTCTTTTCTTTTGTTTTAATTCTAATTGAATGCATGTATTTGCTGGATATGCAGATCATACACATTACTTGAAATCTGTGGTTTGAAAACATGTATCTCCATCTAATTTTCAAATATAGAAATGTATATCATAACTTGAATGTTTTCATTTAAGAATCCCTGGAATGTTTGAAAATCTATCTGTACTAGAGTTAGTCTAAATTACTACTATTCCCATTTTAGGAATGGCCTAGTAAGCTAATAAAAATTTTCAAGGAAGATGGTGGTTTAGGAGAGGGAAAGCAAAATTCTTCTCCATGAAAAACACTAGATAAAGGACAGAAAGCAATCCAAAACAGCATTTCCAAGATTCCACTGGCTGGGAAGGGACCTCTACACCCATAATGAGTGTGTACTTGGAGAAGCCAAGAGACTCTGTTTAAAACCAGTGAGTGTTTGGCATACCAGTGAGTAAACTGCCATGGAACTGGCAGATAGAGCCAGTGGATGAGTGTGGAGGAGAGCAGCTGGAGGGGAGCAGCCTTCCACATCCTGGGCACCCTCCTCAGCACTTGGCTTGGATGATAACCCTTTATAGACACATGGCCAAGAGTCCCCATACCAGGGACTGGCAGTTGGAGCACGCAGGTAAGTGGAGAAGGGGACACCTTTCCATGCTTCAAGCAGCCATCTTCACAGTTGGCTGGGGAGATGACCCTTCACAGCCCCATGGCCAAGAGCTTCCTTGAGGGAATTTTCAAATAATCCTGCATTTCCTAAAAGAACACTATCAAGATAAGCAAGTGCCAAGAGGCCAAAAACAACAGAAAATTATAAAGCATATGAAGAAACCAGAAGACATGGGTAACCCAAATGCCCAAATTGAAAAGCCAGAGGAGCACAGAACTTGGAACAATTAATAAAAGAAGTACACACAAACATCAATCATGGCTCAGGATATAAAGGACATGAAGAAAACCCTAGAAGAGGATAAAGAAGAATTTGCAAGAGTAAATTAAAAAAATAGTGGATCTTATGGAAATAAAAGATACTGTTGATCAAATTAAAAATATTCTTGAGACACATAACAGCAGATTTGAAGAGGCAAAGGAATAAATTAGTGAACACAAAGACAGGACAATGGAATGTGAAAGCCCAAGAGAATGAATGATGAAAAAATTGAAAAATTTGAAATGAATCTCAGGGAAATGATGGAAACATGAAGCCCACAAATATAGCAATCACTGGTGTTCCAGAAGGTGAAAAGAATAAAGGGCTGGGAAGAGTATTTGAAGACATTGTTGGGGAAAACCTCCCAAACCTTCTAAACAGCATAAATATGCAAATCAAAGATGCCCAATGAACTCCAAACAGAATAAGTCCAAATAAACCCACTCCAAGACATAATCTGATCAGACTGTTGAACACTGAAGAGAAGGAGAAAGTTCTGGAAGCAGCAAAGAAGAAGCAATTCACCAAATACAAGTTCAACAACATAAGATTAGGTACTGACTACTCAGTGGGCACCAAGGAGGCAAGAAGACAGTGATATGACATATTTAAAATTCTGAAAGAGATAAATTGCCAGCCAAGAATTCTTTATCCAGCAAAGTTCTCCTTCAAAATCAAGGGAGACCTTTATCTAGTGTATGGATGAGTAGAAAAATGGGGATAAAAACTAAAGGACAAATGGGGTGGGATGGGGGGGAGATTTGGGTGTTCTTTTTTCACTTTTATTTTTTATTCTTGTTCTGGTTCTTTCCGATGTAAGGAAAATGTTCAGAGATAGAATGTGGTGATGAATGCATAACTATGTTATCATACTGTGGACAGTTGATTATATACCATGGATGATTGTATGGTGTGTGAATGTACTTCAATAAAACTGAATTTAATAAAAAAAAATCAAGGGAGACCTTAAAATTTTCACACAAACAAATGCTGAGAGAATTTGTTACCAGCTGAGAAAAAAGACAGGAGGGAGAGGCCTGGAGAAGGGCACAGAACTGAAGAGTTTTAATAAGGGTAACTTAAAGGAAATAAAGAAAGGGAAAAAATAGATCTGACAAATAAAAAACAAAGGATAAGATGGCTGATTCAAGAACTGCCTCCACAGTAATAACATTGAATGTGAATGGATTAAACTCTCCAATTACAAGATGTAGATTGGCAGAATTGATTAAAAAATATGAACCATCAGTACACTGTTTACAAGACACTCATCTTAGAACCAGTGACAAAAAGAGACTAAAATGAAAGGATGGAAAAATATATTCCATGCAAGCTATAGCCAAAAGAAACAGGGGTAGCAAAACTAATTTCAGATAAAATAGACTTTAAAGGCAAGGATGTCATAAGGACAAAAAAGGACACTATATACTAATAAAAGGGACAACTCACCAAGAAAGAAATAACAATCATAAATGTATACACCCAATCAAGGTACTCCAAAGCACATGAGACAAACATTGGCAAAACTGAAGGAAGCAATATATGTATCCACAGTAGTCAGGGGAGACTTCAACATATCACTCTCTCCTACAGATAGATCAACTGGACAGAGGACCAATAAGGACATTGAGAACCTAAACAATGTGATAAATGAATTAGACTTAACAGACATATATAGAGCATTACATCCCAAATTACCAGGATATACATTATTCTCTAGTGCTCATGGAACTTTCTCCAGGATAGATCATATGCTGGGGCATAAAACAAGCCTCAATAAATTTAAGAAGATTGAAATTATTCAAAGCACATTCTCTGACCACAATGGAATGCAACTAGAAGTCAATAACCATCAAAGATCTAGAACATTCAAATATCTGGAGGTTAAACAACACACTCCTAAACAATCAGTGGGTTAAAGAACAAATTGCAAGGGAATTGATAAATACCTAGAGATGAATGAAAATGAGAACACAACATATCAAAATTTATGGGACGCAGCAAAGGTGGTGTTCTGGTTTGCTAATGCTGCTGGAATGCAAAACACCAGAGATGGATTGGCTTTTATAAAGGGGGTTTATTTGGTTATACAGTTATAGTCTTAAGGTCACAAAGTGTCCAAGGTAACACATCAGCAATTGGGTACCTTCACTGGAGGATGGCCAATGATGTCCGGAAAACCTCTATTAGCTGAGAAGGCACGTGGCTGGTATCTGCTCCAAATTTCTGGGTTCAAAATGGCTTTTTCCCAGGACATTCCTCTCTAGGCTGCAGTTCCTCAAAAATGTCAGTCTCAGTTGCTCTTGGGGCGTTTGTCCTCTTTTAGCTTCTCTGGAGCAAAAGTCTGCTTTCAATGGCCAACTTCAAACTGTCTCTCATCTGCAGCTACTCTCTCAGCTTCTGTGCATTCTTCAAAGTGCCCCTCTTGGCTGTAGCAAGCTCGCTCCTTCTGTCTGAGCTTCTATAGTGCTCCAGTGAACTAATTCAGACCCACCCTGAATGGGTGGGGTAACACCATCATGGAAATTATCCAATCAGAGTCATCACCCATAGTTGGGTGGGGTGCATATCCATGGAAACACTCAAAGAATTACAATCTAATTAACACTGATACATCTGCCCACACAAGATTACATCAAAGTTAATGGCATTTTGGGGGACACAATACATTGAAACCAGCACAAGTGGTATTCAGAGGGAAATTTATACATCTAAATGCATTCATTAAAAAAGGAAGAGCTAAAGTCAAAGAACTAATGGAACAACTGAAGAAGCTAGAAAATGAACAGCAAACTAATCCTAAAGCAAGTAGAAAAAAAGAAATAACAAGGATTAAAGCAGAATTAAATGATGTGGAGAAAAAAAAACAGTAGAGAGAATAAATAAAACCAAAAGTTGGCACTTAGGCAAGATGGTGGAGTGGTGAGGTCTAGGTTGTAGTTACTCCTCTGGGGCAGTTGGTAGAAAGCCAGGAACTGCATGGACTGTACACTGTAGAGGAATCTGAGATTGGACAACATTCATACAACACTCACGAATGTGTGGAACAGCTGAGATCAGTAAAATCTGTAAGTTCTTGCAGCCAGGGGGCACAATCTCGAGGGAGGAGGGGCCATCCATGCTGGGAACCAGGAGGGAGAATGAAAGCTGCAACCGTAGATAAATTGAGAGCAGACATCAGAAAATCTGGAAGCAATCAGCCCAGTGGAGAGGAGATAAGCCTAGCAAAACAGCAAAAAAATAGAAAACAAAATAAAAACAGAGACTTTTTGGAGTCAGGTGAACATAATACGGAGAAGGACAGGCTCAAACAGAATCAGACACACATCCAAATCCAGGGAGGGAGAGCCCTTGTCTGAAAAGCCAGCTTCTCTGCTTTCTTCATGGCTCTTTAATCACTCTCAACTGGTCTTTTAGCATTTCAGTAGCCCATTCAATCTACTGCAAAGCCTGTAAATAGGCCATACTGGGCCCTTCATTTTTTTTTTTTTTTTTTAACTTTTTCCTCTTTTTCTAAAACAATTAGTCTAAAAGGCCCACTACAGATAGCCTAAAAGACTTGCAGTTTGGGCCCAGGCAAGAGCAGAGCTAAGATAGCTCTTAGAGACAAAGCAGTAAGTCTAGTGGCAGAGAAAATTCGCTAAGCACCATAACATCCCAGCCCTTTTGGGAACTCAGATCCCAGGGTTTGGAATTCATTAACTAGCTTCAGTCAGCCATGTCTGGACTGGGTTAGGGTCACCTGGAGAAATAAAGGCTCCCTGCCTCCTTATACTGGTCGGGGAACTGTGGGCTGGCAAGTGCCACCTGGTGGACAGCATAGGAGAGGCACAGAATCTAGAGGCCTCACAGGAGGGTCTCATTTTCAAGGAAACTCCTTACCCTCCTCCCAAGAACTGGGCCTCTCTGGACTAGGAAAACCTGATGGGCTGACAATAACTGAGGAGATCACCACACAAAAAGGCTACACAGAAGCAGAGCAAGAAACAGAAGAGCAAGAGGTGAAAAACTCTGATCAACTAAACAGAATCTAAGTTAAAGGTCTAGAATAAGCTGAACTAAACACCAAAGGTTAGAGAACAAAGCCAACCAACAAGAAAATCCTAGGTAAAAGAGTGAAAACAAGCTCCAGAATAAACTAATCAAGAAAGTCAGGTGCCTAGATAGCTTAAGATAATGAGCCGTACTAGGAAATATGAAAATATGGATCAGCCAAAGGAACAAACTAATAGTTCAACTGAGATACAGGAGTTGAAGCAATTATTGCTAAATCAGTTCAATAAGCTGAAGGAAGAACTAAATGGAGATATTCAAACCAATCTAAATCAATTCAAAAATCAAGTCAATGAACTGAGGGAAGACATAGCAAAAGAGAAGAAGGATAAAAGAAGGACACTGGATGACCATAAGGAAGAATTCATAAACTTGAAAAAACAAACGACAGAACTTATGGGAATGAAGGGCATAATGGAAGAGATGAAAAAGACAATGAAGGGATACAACAGTAGATTTGAACAGGCAGAAGAAAGGATCAGTGAACTGAAAGACCAGACATTTGAATTCACACACAAGAAAGAACAGATGGTGAAAAGAATGGAAAAATATAAGCAGGGTCTTAGGGAGCTGAGTGACAACATGAAATGCACAAACATACATGTTATGGATGTCCCAGAGGGAGAAAAGAGGGGGAAAGGGGCAGAAAGAATAATAGAAGAAATAATCACTGAAAATTTCCCAACTCTTATGAACGACAGAAAATTAAGAGATTCAAGAAGTACAGTGCACCCCAAACAGAACAGACCCCAATAGACGTACTCCAAGACACTTACAGATCAGATTGTCCAATGTGAAAGACAAAAAGAATTCTGAAAGCAGCAAGAGAAGAGCAATCCATCACATACAAGGGAAGCTCGATAAGACTATGCACAGATTTCTCCATAGAAACAATGGAGGTGAGAAGACAGTGGTATGATATATTTAACATACTGAAAGAGAAGAACTGCCAATCAACAATTCTATATCCAGCAAAACTGTCCTTCAAAAATGAGGGAGAGGTTAAAATATTTTCAGACAAACAGACACTGAGAGAGCTCCTGAATATGAGACCGGCGCTACAGGAAATACTAAAGGGACTGCTACAGGCTGATAGGAAAAGACAGGAGAAAGAGTTTTGGAGAAGAGTGTAGAAACAGATTATCAGGAAGGGTAAAGAGAGAGAGAGGAAAAAATAAGATATGACATATAAAATCCAAAGACATAATGAAAGAAGGAAGTACTGCCATTAGAGTAATAACACTAAATGTTAATGGATTAAACTCCCCAGTAAAAAGATACAGACTGGAAGACTGGATTAAAAAACAGGACCCATCTATATGCTGTCTACAAGAAACTCACCGTGGACACAAGGACAAAAATAGGCTGAAAGTGAAAGGTTAGCAAAAGATATTTCATGCAAACAGCAACCAGAAAAAAGGAGTAGCAATATTAATATCAGACAAAGTAGACGTCAAGAGTAAAACTATTAAAAGGGACAAAGAAGGACACTATATATTAATAAAAGGGTCAATTCATCAAGAAAACATAACAATCATCATCAAGAAAACATAACAATCATAAACATTTATGCACCAAGCCAGAGTGCCCCAAAATTCATGAGGCAGAAACTGAGAACACTGAAAGGAGAAGTATATAACTTCACAATAATAGTTGGAGACTTCGATACACCACTCTCATTAATGGATAGAACATCTAGACAGAGGATCAACAAGGAAACAGAGATGTTGAATTGTATGATAAATGAACTAAACTTGACAGACAATTATGGAACACTATACCCCACAACAGCAGGATACACATTCTTCTCGAGTGCTCATGGAACATTTTCTATGACAGACCACATGCTGGGTCACAAAGCAAGCCTCAACAAATTTAAAAACATTGATATTATAAAAAATGCTATCTCAGATCATAATGGAATGAAGTTGGAAATAAATAACAGGCAGAAGATTGAAAAATTCACAAATATATGGAGACTAAACAACACACTGTTAGCAAACCAGTGGGTAAAGGAAGAACTAAAAGGAGAAATTAGTAAATACCTCAAGTCAAATGACAATGAAAACACAACATATCAAAATTTATGTTTGTTTCTACACTCTTCTCCAAACCTCTTTCTCCTATTTTTTTCCTATCAGCCTGTAGCAGTCCCTTTAGTATTTCCTGTAGTGCCAGTCTCATATTCATGAGTTTTCTCAGTGTCTGTTTGTCTGAAAATATTTTAATCTCTCCCTCAATTTTGAAGGACAGTTTTGCTGGAGATAGAATTGTTGGTTGGCAGTTCTTTTCTTTCAGTATGTTAAATATATCATACCACTGTCTTCTCACCTCCATGATTTCTGCAGAGAAATCTGCAGATTTCTGTGGTGCTGAGAGGGAAATGTATTGCCTTAAATGCCTATATTAAAAGAGAAGAGAGATCAAAAATTGAGGAATTAACTGTCCACATGGAAGAACTAGAGAAAGAACAGCAAATAAACCCCAAAGCAAACAGAAGGAAAGAAATAACAAAGATCAGAGCAGAAATAAATGAAACTTAGAACAGGAAAACAATAGAGAGAATCAACAAAATCAGAAGCTGGTTCTTCAAGAAAATCAACAAAATTGATGGACCCCTAGATAGGCTAACAAAAAAAAAAAAAAAAAAAAGAGAGAGAGAGAGAGCGCCGATGCAAATAAATGCAATCAGAGATGGGAACGGAAACACAACTACTGACCCTGCAGAAATAAAGGAGATAATGAGAAGATACTATGAGCAACTATATGCTAATAAGCTGGACAACTTACATGAAATGGACCACTTCCTAGAAAGGCATAAACAACCAACATTAACCTGCGAAGAAACAGAGAACCTCAACAAACCAATCACAAGCAAAGAGATTGAGTCAGTCATCAAAAAGCTCCAAAAACAGAAAAGCCCAGGACCAGATGGCTTCACATGTGAATTCTGCCAAGCATTCAAGAAAGAATGAATACCAATCCTGCTCAAACTCTTCAAAAAAATTGAGGAGGATGTAAAACTACCCAACTCATTCTATGAGGCCAACATCACTCTAATACCAAAATCAGATGAAAATATTACAAAATAAGAAAATTACAGACCAATCTCTTTATATTCATTAAAAATCCTCAACAAAATACTCACAAATTGAATCCCAGCAGCACATTACAAGAATTATACACCATGACCAAGTGGGGTTTATTCCAGGTATGCAAGGCTGGTTCAACATAAAAAAACAATTAATTTAATACACCACATCAATAAATCAAAGCAAAAGAACCACATGATCATCTCAATTGATGCAGGAAAGACATTTGACAAAATTCAACATCCTTTCTTAATGAAAACACTTCAAAGGATAGGAATAGAAGGGAATTTTCTCAATATGATAAAGGCAAAATATGAAAAACCCACAGCTAGCATCATACTCAATGGGAAGACACTGAAAGCTTTCCCTCTAAGATCTGGAACAAGACAGGGATGCCCACTGTCACCACTGTTAATTCAACATTGTGCTGGAAGTTCTAGCTAGAGCAATCAGGCAAGAAAAAGAAATAAAAGGCATCCAAATTGGAGAGGAAGAAGTAAAACTTTTACTGTTTGCAGATGACATTCTATAGGTAGAAAATCCAGAAAAATCTACAGCAAAGCTATTAGAGTTAGTTAATGAATACAGCAAAGTGGCAGGTTACAAGATAAACATGCAAAAACCTATAGTGTTCTTATATACAAGCAATGTACAACAAGAGGAAGAAATAAAAAAAAAAATCCATTTACAATAGAAACCAAAAGAATCAAGTATTTAGGAATAAACTTAATGAAGGCCACAAAAGACCCATAAAGGACCTAAAAAAATGGAAGAACATACCATGTTCATGGATTGGAAGACTAAGTATTATTAAGACATCAACTCTACCTAAACTAATTTATAGATTCAATGCAATACCAGTTAAAATCCCAACAACTTATTTGCAGAAATAGAAAAACCAATAATCAAGGTGCCCCAAATAGTCAAAAATATCTTGAGAAAGAGGCACGAAGTGGGCAATCTCACACTACCTGACTTTGAAGCATATTACAAAGCTACAGTGCTCAAAATACCATGGTACTGGCACAAGGACAGAGATACCAACCAATGGAATTGAATTGAATGTTCAGAAACAGACTCTCATATCAATGGACAACTGATCTTTGATAAGGCAATCAAGTCAAATCAACTGGGACAGAGCAGCCTCTTCAATAAATGGCATTTGGATAACTGGATATCCATTTCCAAAGAATGAAAGAGGACTCTAACCCCACACCTTATACAAAAATTAACTCTAATTGGATCAAAGACCTAAACATAAGCACCAAGACTCTTAGAAGAAAATGTAGGGTACTATCTTAAAGATCTTGTGATAGGAGATGGTTTCCTAGACTTTACACCCAAAGCGTGAGCAACCAAAGAACAAATAGACAAATGGGATCTCCTCAAAATCAAACATTTTTGAACATAAAAGGACTTTATCAGAAAAGAAAAAAGGCAGCCTACAAAATGGGAGACAATATTTGGAAACCACATATCAGACAAGGGTTTAATATCCCGAATATAAAAAGCAATCCTACAATTCAACAACAGAAAGACAAAAAACCCAGTTAAAAAATGGGCAAAAGACATGGACAGACACTTTTCTGAAGAGGAAATACAAATGGCTCAAAAGCATGAAAAAATGCTAAACTTCACTGGCCATTAGGGAAACGCAAATCAAAACCACAATGAGATACCATCTCACACCTACCAGAATAGCAGTATCCAAAAAAACAGAAAATTACAAGTGCTGGAGAGCATGTGGAGAAAGAGGCACACTTATTCATTGCTGGTGGGAATGTAGAATGGTGCAATCACTCTGGAAGACGGTGTGAAGGTCCCTCAGGAAGCTAAGTATAGATTTGCCATATGACCCAGCTATTCCATTACTAGGTATATACTCAAAGGAACTGAAAGCTAAGACACAAATGGACATTTGTAAACTGATGTTTATGGCAGCATTCTTCATGATTGCCAAGAGATGGAAGCAGCCCAAATGTCCATCCAAGGACACGTGGTTAAACAAACTGTGGTATATACACATGATGGAATATTATGCAGCTGTAAGACAGAACAAAGACATGAAACATATAATAATGTGGATGAACCTTGAGGACACTATGTTGAGCAAAGTTAACCAGAAACAAAAAGAGAAATACTGTATGGTGTTATGAAATAAAACTAATGAGCAAACACTGAGAGTTACAAGGTGATAACACAGGCTACCAGGAGATATAAAAAGGGCAGAGATCACGCATTTGATGCTGAAGGACTACAGAAATGTTCAGCAGGATTGATTGTTAGATCCAGAAATAGATAGCATAATACTGTGTAATGGTAGCACAATATTGTAAGTACATGGAACAAAGATGTCTGTGAGTAAAGCTGAAAAAGGTGGGATAGGGGAATCTATGACACCAGAGGTAAAGACAGATGATGAAGACTGGGACTGTATGACTTGGCAAAAACTGGAGTGGCCAATGACTGTTGCTAAATGTACAAATATAAAAATGTTCTCACATGTGAGAGAACAAATGAATGTCAACCATGTTGAATGTTGAAAAAGGGATGGTATTTGGGAAAAAAACATAATCAAAGCAAATTGGAGTCTATGTTCAACAGTAACATTCCAGTATGCTTCCATTAAATATAACAAAGGCAATATACCAAAGTTAAATGTGTATGAGAGGGGGATATAAGGGAGAGATACGGGATTCTTGGTAGTGGTATTGTTTTTTG
Organism: Choloepus didactylus; assembly: GCF_015220235.1. NCBI lineage: Eukaryota > Metazoa > Chordata > Mammalia > Pilosa > Megalonychidae > Choloepus > Choloepus didactylus. The sequence continues at coordinate 32,026,368 of NC_051320.1, read as the reverse complement.
TCCTTACTATTATATTTTATTGTATGACATTTTTTCCTTTTTATTATCTTTTTTATTATTCACCAAAAAAAAACACTTTTTCATAATAATCAATATGTTCAAGTGCTGACCATGATGATAAATGTACAACTATGTGATGATGCCATGAACAACTGATTGTACACTGGGATGGTTGTATGTTATGTGAATATATTTCTAAAAGATTGTAGGAAAAAATATAAATAGCGGTAAAAGTGCTGGAGAAAACATGGAGAGAGGGATGTACCTATTTACTGTTGATGAGGAGGCAGAATGGTGTAGCCTTTCTGGAGGTCACTGTGGTGGTTCCACAAGAAGCGAAGTATGTGGGGCCATAAGGTCCTACAACCTCATTATGGGGTATGTATTTGGAAGATCCAAGAGCAGAGACATGAATGGACATTTGCACACTGGTGTTTATGGAGGCAGTATTCATGATTTGTAATGGGTGGAGGTGGCCTAAGGGTACACTGACTGAGGAACAGCATGGCGAACTGTGGTGTATGCATACAATGGAATATTGAACAACTATGGGAAGGAGTGAAGCTGTGAGACATGGTAAGAGGTGAATGGATACTGTAGACAACATGTTGAGTGAAGTACGCCAGAAACCAAGGCAAACACTATAATGCCTCACCAATATGGACTAACTACAATGTGTGAACTCAGAATTAAATCTTAGAGCACAGCCTAACAGGGAAATGATTATTGTAATGGTCCCTAGATTATAAGCTCTTATAGCAGTCAAATAGATTCCTGAATTGTAATGGCTATTTCCAAACTCTGAGATGTTGATCCCTTAATGTGTAACCTGATTGGTCTCTGGAACATTGGGTACTGTTTTATGCCTGAAACTCAGAGCTAGAGCTCGGCAAATATGAATGTCAGTATTAACACATACAGCAACTGTTAAAAAAAAAAAAAAAAGCTGAAATAGAGCCCAGACTTCAATTAGAGATATGAATAAAGCAAATCTGATTAAGACTAGGGCAAATCAGGCCAAAGGGTAAAGGTTGAAACTCACTTTGTTCAAACTTCAACTTCCATGTGAGACCAAGGCAAGAGATGTTTATTTGGGGTAGGATCTATATTTTCTAAACAATATAACTTCTACAGTTTGTTCAAACACTACAATTACATGGAACTTTGAATCAGAAGTGAGCTATGGTAGGTCTGTATAGATTAGAATAAAATAGTAACACATCCTAAAGTAATTTGGGTGGAGAATAAAAATTATATTCGGGGCCCCCTTGAAGAGCTGGGGAAGAATGCAGGGGTGTTGGACTTCCTCACCTGGATTGTTGCTGATGTTCTCACAAACACTGGGGACTGATGGCTTGATGTGCTGAGCCCTCTGTTTTGGGGCTGGCCCCTAGGAAACTTGTTGCTGCAAGGAAAAGCTAAACCTGCTTATAATTATGCCTAAGAGTCTCCCCCTGAGTGCCTCTTTGTTGCTCAGATGTGGCCCTCTCTCTCTAACTAAGCCACCTTGGTGGGTGATCTTGCTGCCCTCCCCTCTACATGGGACCTGACTCCCAAGGGTGTAAATCTCCCTGACAATGCAGGATATGATTCCTGGGGGTGAATCTGGACCTGGCATCATGGGATTGAGAACATCTTGACCAAAAGGGGATGCGAAATGAAATAAAATAAAGCTTCAGTGGCTGAGAGATTTCAAATGGAGTCAAGAGGTCACTCTGGTAGACATTCTTACACACTATATAAATAACAGTTCTTAGGTTTTAATATATTAGAATAGCTAGAAGTGAACACCTGAAACTACCAAACTCCAACCCAGTAGCCTTGACTTTTGAAGATGATTGGATAACAATGTAGCTTACAAGCAGTGACAGTGTGATTGTGAAAACCCTGGAGATTGCACTCCCTTTATCCAGAGTATGGATGGATGAGTAGAAAAATGGGGACAAAACCTAAATGAAAAATAGGGTAGGACGGGGAGTGATTTGGGTGTTTTTTTTTATTTTTATTTTTTATTCTGATTCTGATTCTTTCTGGTATAAGGAAAATGTTCAAAAATAGATTGAGGTGATGAATGCACAACTATATGATGGTATTGTGAACAGTTGATTGTACACCATGGATGATTGTATGGTATGTGAATATATCTCAATAAAATTGAATTTAAAAAACAAACAAACAAAAAACCAAGAGTTGGTTATTTGAAAAGATCAACAATATTGACAAACCCTAAGCTAGACTAACAAAGTCAAAAAGAGAGAGGACCGAAATAAACAAAATAATAAATGAGAGGAAACATTACTGCGAATCCCAAAGAAATATAAAAAATCATAAGAGGCTACTATGAACAACTGTATGCCAACAAACTAGACAATTAGGAGGAAATGGATAATTCCCTCAAAACACAAAACAACATAAACTGACCAGAGAGGAAATAGAAGACATCAACAAACAAATCACAAGTAAAGAGATCCAATCAGTCATCAAAAAGTTTCCTACAAATAAAAGCCCAGTGCCAGATGGCTTCCCAGGGGAATTCTATCAAACTTTCCAAAAAGAACTGCCACCATTCCTATTCAAACTCTTTCAAAAAATTGAAGAAAATGGAATACTACTAACTCATTTTATGAAGCCAATTTCACTATAATAGCAAAACCAGATAAAGATGCTGCAAGAAAGGAAAACTACAGGCCAATCTCCCTGATCAATATAGACACAAAAATTATTAACAAAATACTTGCAATTCAAATCCAAAGACACATTTAAAAAACCATACACCATATGTGCCAGTTTGAATGTGTTATGTTCCCCCAAACGCCATTATCTTTGATGTAATCTTGTGTGGGCAGACATTATCAGTGTTGATTAGATTGTAATTCTTTAAGTGTTTCTTTGGAATGCACCCCACCCAGCTGTGGATGATGACTCTAATTGGATAATTTCCATGGAGGTGTTACTCTGCCCATTCGGGGTGGGTCTAAGTTGAGTCACTGGAGCCATATAAATGCGCTGATGGATGGAGGGAACTCAGTGTATCTGTGAGTGACATTTTGAAGAGGAGCTACAGCCAAGAGGGACACTTTGAAGAAAGCACAGGAGCTGCAGATGAAAGAGAGTTTGAAGATGGATGTTCAAAGCAGACTCTTGCTCCAGAGAAGCTGAGAGAGGACAAATATCCCAAGTGCAACTAAGAGTGACATTTTTGAGGAATTGCAGCCTAGAGAGGAATGTCCTGGGAGAAAGCCATTTTGAAACCAGAACTTTGGAGCAGATGCCAGCCACATGCCTTGCCAGCTAACAGAGGTTTTCTGGACACCATTGGCCACCCTCCAGTGAAGGTACCCTTTGTTGATGGACACTTTATGGCCTTAAGACTGTAACTGTGTAACCAAATAAACCCCCTTTTATAAAAGCCAATCCATCTCTGGTGTTTTGCATTCTGGCAGCATTAGCAAACTAGAACCCCATGATCAAGTGGGGTTCATTCCAGGCATGCAAGTGTGTCTCAACATAAGAAAATCAATCAATATAATATAACACATTAACAAATCAAAAGGGAAAAATCAAATGATCATCTCAGTAGATGCTGAAAAAGCATTTGATAAAATTCAGCATCCTTTTTTGATAAAAACATATCAAAAGGTAGGAATTAAAGGAAACATCCTCAATATGATAATGGGCATATATGAAAAACCCAAAGCCAGCACAGTACTAAATGGTGAGAGGCTGAAAGCCTTCCCTCTAAAATCAGGAATGAGACAAGGATGCCTGCTGTAACCACTATTATTCAACATTGTGATGGACATTCTAGCCAGGACAATCTGGCAAGGCAAAGAAATAAAAGTCATCCAAATTGGAAAGGAAGAAGTAAAACTGTCATTATTTGAAGATGACATGATCTTATATTTGGAAAACCCTGAAAAACTGATGACACAGCTTGAGCTAATAAACAAATTCAGCAACGTGGCAGGATACAAGATGAATCCTCATAAGTAAGTTATGTTCTTATACACTAGAAATGACCTAATGGAAGAGATAGTCAAAAAAAAAAAAAAAATTCCATTCCCTATAGCAACTAAAAAAATCAAGTACCTAGGAATAAACTTAACAAAGAATGTAAAAGAACTCTAAACAGAAAATTACTTTACTAAAAGAAATAAAAGGGGATCTAAAGAGATGGAAAGACATTCCATGTTCATGGATAGGAAGGCTATGCTTCATTAAGATGTCAATCCCAACCAAACTGATCTACAGATTCAATGCAATTCCAATCAAAATTCCAACAACCTACTTTGCAGACTTGGAAAAGCTAGTTATCAAATTTATTTTGAAGGGAAAGCAGCCTCACATTGCTAAAAACATACTAAAAAGAAAAATAAAGTGGGAGGAACTACACTTCCTGACTATGAAGCATACTATAAAGTCACAGCACTAAAAACAGCATGACATTGGCACAAAGATAGACATACTGATTAATGGAATAGAAGTGAGAATTTGGAAATACACCCCCACATATATGGTTGATTGATTTTTGGTAAGGCCCCCAAATCCACTGAACTAGGACAGAAGAGTCTCTTCAACAAATGGGACTGGGAGAACTGAATAGCCATAACAAAAAGAATGAAAGAGGACCCCTGCCTCACACCATATACAAAAATTAGCTCAAAGTGGATCAAATACCTCAATATAAGACACAGTACCATAAAACTCCTAGAAGGCAATGTAGGGAAACATCTTCAAGACCTAGTATTAGGAGGTCACTTCTTAGACCTTACACCGAAAGCACAAGCAACAACAACAAAATAGATAAATGGGACCTCCTCAAAATCAAAGGCTTCTGTACCTCAAAGGAATTTGTTAAAAAGGTGAAGTGGCAGCCAACACAATGGGAGAAAATATTTGGAAACCATGTATCTGATAAGACTGATATCTTGTATATATAAAGAAATCCTACAACTCAATGACAATAGTACAAACAGCCTAATTATAAAATGGGCAAAAGATATGAGAAGTCATTTCTCCAAAGAGGAAGTAAAAATGGCTAAAAAACATGAAAAAATGTTCATCTTCACCAGTTATAAGGGAGAAGCATATTAAGACCACAATGAGGTATCATCTCACACCAATACGAATGGCTGGCATTGAACAAAAAGGAAACTGCAAATGCTGGAGAGGATATGGAGAAATTGGAGCTCTTATTCATTGCTGATGTGACTGTATAATGCTACAGACATTCTAGAAGAAAGTCTTGTGGTTCCTCAGAAAACTAGACATTGATCCAGCAATTTCACTTCTCGGTATATACCCAGAAGATGAGAAAGCACTGACATGAACAGATATTTGCACACCGATGTTCACAGCAGCATTGTTCACAATTACCAAGAGATGGAAGCAATGCAAAATGTCCTCCAACACATGAGTGGATAAACAAAACTTGGTATATACATACCATGTAATACTATGAAGTAGTAGGAAGGAACAAGGTCATGAAACATATGACAACATGGATGAACCTTGAAGACATAATACTGAGTGAAATAAGCTAGACACAAAAGGAGAGATATTGTATGTTACCACTAATGTGAACTCCGTGAAAAATGTAAAGCAAGTATCTTATAACGTAAAATATATGGGACCTAGAGATAGAGGTAGTGAAGGGAGGATGATAATATAATATATTCAGATATGATAATGAGGGTGACCAACACTACACTAATACTAGGGATGAATAATTAGCAGCTGCTAAGAGCTCTGGGACGTATTATAATTGTTTAAAGTTGTGAGTGATGAGGATTGTACAACTAAGTGGAGATAATATAAAAAACTGAATATTTAGCTTGGGATAGAATATATAGTAAGTGAAATTAGGAACCCACTACTTAATAAATCAAGCCCTCAACTTGAGGCTTGCTCTTGTGAAACCGAAAGTTGTAAATGGGTGGCTGAGCCCTCCTATAATTACGCCTAAGAGGCACCTCCAGGGAACCTCTTTTGTTGCTTAGATGTGGCCTTTCTCTCTGTAAGCCCAACTCAGCAAATGAATTCAATAAACTCCTCCCAATGAGGGACATGACTCCCAGGGGAATGAATCTCCCTGGCAATATGGGATGTGATGCCCAGGAATGACCTGGTACCTGGAAGTGAGGGATTGAAAATGACTACTTGACTAAAAGTGGGGTGAGGGGAGTAACAAGCTGAGGTCACAGTGGCTGAGAGATCCCAAATAGAGTTCAGAGGCTATCCTGGTGGTTTCTCTTATGCAAGCTCCAGCTAGACATCCCAAATATGCCATGCCCTTACCAAAAGTAGTCCCCAAATACCTGGGTCCCTACCCAAGATTCTATAAAATATTCACTCACTAAGTTTTATCTCTCATAAACTTAAATCCCCCAGAGTGTTCCTATGCCAGACAAGTCCTAAAACCCAGAGGCAACAGCCTCTTTAATAACAACAATCAGATGCAGCCCCCTTCCCCATACTGTTGACACCCCCTTTTCAATATGAACAAGTTAGGGTGCTCACTGACTAGACACCCCTGAAAATGGAGAAAGAGATTGAGAGGAAGGGGTAGCAATAAACAAGATAAGATTTAACAAAGGTCTATGAATACTGAAACTTCATATAAATATATATATATATATATACACATATTTTTAGATGCTGTGGTGTTGAAATAGCTGGAAGAAGGTAAATGACATGGTGGAACTGTAACCTATAACATCCTTTGAAATTTGCTCTATAGCTGTTCATTGAATTGTGCTCTGAAAGTCTTTACCTTTCTGTATATACCCTATATTGCATAATAAGGAAAGAACTGAAACTGTGGAACTGTAACCCATAACAATTTTTGAAATTACTTATATAACTGCTTATTGAGCTGTACATCAAAAGTTAACACCTTTCTGTTTGTATGTTATATTTTACAATAATGTATATAGCTGAGGTTGTGGAACTGTGGCCCATGATATTCTTTGAAATTTGCTCTCTAATTTCTTGTTAAATCATACTTTGAAAGTTATCACAGTCATGTATACATGCTAAAGTTCACAATAAAAAATGCATTAAAAATTTTTCAGGTTAGTTGAACAAATAAGATCATGGTTCTCAGCTACTAGAGCAAAGGGGTTTTTTTGGAGTCCAGTTGCCTTGGTCTGTATCTGCTCTTTACTATCTGTGTAGCTTAACTCTCTTAGTCTTTCAGTTTCCTTATCTCTAAAATGTAAAATGGTAATCGTACCTACCTCTCAGCGATATTGTGAAGATCAAATCATTTTTCTGTGTAAAGCATTTAGAAGACTACCTGGCATTTAGTTAGTTTTAACATTATTATCTTCTTATTAATAGTTTTACCATTTATAACCACTCTGCTCTCTGACCCAAATCATGGCTCTAAATTTTTCAGAAATACAAATTTGTGCCCTTGGATGCATGGAGTCTAGATAAGCCACAAGTGAATCAGCATATCCATCTCTAATTTATGAAAATAACTCAGACCTCATGAACTCTGAATTAAGTTTAGTAGTGAAAGTGAACTTTAGATCAAGATATCAAATATATATAATCATATGATGCACAGTTAAATCATATTTGGTCTTTATTAATTATAATCTTGACTTCTTGATAATCATTTTAAAATCTGTGTTCAGCAAGTGACAGTAATTATTTTATTTATTATTATCAGTACTAGCTTAAAATTACAAATGGTAAACAAAATAAACATGATTCCTTGAAATTATCATGAACCACAAAAATCAATTTCCTCCTTACAACGGTTCAGAGAGGTTGCTTCGCCTATGGTCGAAAAGCAAGTAAATGGTAGAATGGAAACTAGAATTTAAGTCCCTGACCGAGTTTAGTGTTCTTCAACAATGCTACCTTATAAATGGTAAAGTATTCCACATGTGTATCAATTTAGAATTTTCAAATGGCCTTAACACATGATCACTTGTGATTTTTACAACTAATCTATGATATGAATAGGCCAGGGACTATTGTTAATTTATAAATATTATGAAAGTTCAGAAAAAGAGAATTCCTGGCTCCACTCAAGTTGCCACAACTAGTGAGTGACAGATCCAATGAAAACTAAATACATGCACACACTCACCAGACAATTAATTAATAGGAGGCCTGGTCTGACCTTCTGCTTCCAAATCCACTGGCTTTTCCATTTATAACATGTCCTTAACTACTACAACATGCTTGGGCTTCAAGAATTAAATACTGTAATTAGAAAATATGAAACATGAGCAGCTAGATCTTTAAAAAAAATGCAACAACAACAACAAAAAAGACTGCTGAAATTTAGAACTCCATGGAATTTCAAATAATAAAAGCTCAGGCCTACAGGCTGTCACTTCACATCAGACATAATGATTCCCACTGTTTTTCTGGTTGGCACAATTTATTAAAACCTCTTAATAGATACAAAATAAAATTATGATAAGCCCTCAAATCCAACTCAGACAGCCAAGCATGAATCACTTAAGTCATAATTTACCTTAGAGAGTCAAAAAAGAGAAACCTGAGAAAAATGAGAAAAGTTCAAAAAAGTCATTTCTACATCCCTCTAGAGTTAAAGATCATTTTCAAGTATTCCCATTCAGATGTTTTTATAATTGCATGGATCCTACAGTGCTACACATTCTACCAGTTTTCCAGCGGCTGTACTCAGAAGGTGGTGACTGTCTCTGACTGGCTGCTTGCTTGCTTTTATTTTCATTTCCTGTGCGAGAATGAGATTGCTGTTTAGGGACAGTTAAATCTACTTCAAGCATAAGAATCATTTGTCCCATGTGGAGGCAGCTTGGATGAATAGCTTTTCATTTCTTCTTATTCGCCCTGACTGTACAACTGTGATGTTTAGCATGATGGGTTTCATTTGGTTCCTCCTCTGCATCACACAGCTTTCTTTCTTTCTGGGTACTGAGGCCAAAATTTGGAACATCATGTTCCAGATGGTATTTTGTCAGAGAATGTCATCTGTAGACTAGATTCATCTCTGTATGGTGTCTTTCTTAATTACTTGGTTGTTGTTCAATATGCATTATAGCCCTCAGGTGGGAAAAAATATCAGTGCGGTAGTGATATAAGACAAAGCCTATGTTTTTTATTTTCTCAGAAAGACAAAAGAAAGTAAAAAAAACTTAGTTTAATTTCTTGATAATAGTTTCAGTTTTTTCTCTAGTGAAGAAATGCCCCCCTTTATCTAATAGTTGAGACTGTGAGATAAATTAACTCCAATCAGTGTATAACAGTACCAAACTATATATTAAATTCAAAACTATGTTTCTTCACCTAATATTAGCAGTAAAACAAAAGCAAAGAATTATTTATAGCAAAATGAACTACATTGAAAAACTAATGAAATTAAAGGTGCACACTATACTAATGAGATAATCCAAAGGGAGAACAATAACTATAGGTAATTTTTTTTGAATAGACAACTTTTATTAAGATCACAATTTAAATGGTTGTCACAGATCCATATTTGTAAGAATGCATAACCTGCAACTACAGTTGAGAGGCTTTCATCTTTGTAAAGTTAGGTTTAACACTTTAAGTCTGGAAAAAAAAAGTCCACAAAAGGGATACCATTTAAAACAATTCTTCAAGGATAAGTAGTCTCCAAAAAGAAAATATTAATGAAAAGAGGAAAGAATTCCAAGATAAGGATACAGATTCTACAAAGTCAGGAAAGTGTAACAAAGCATGTTGAGTAATAAAATTTGAATTTTTTTTTTATTTTTCTTTTTTGCGACATGGAATTAGAATATTGAAAAGATCATACTGCAGTTATATTTTAACAGGCCACTTATATTCACGAGTTTAGACATTTTTCCCTGCCCATTAGCGGGTAAGGTGTTTTCTGACTATTTATTCGCTTGTTTTTAACAAATGAGTGTGATAAACATTATACTTTAGTATATTATCTCTGACAATCATATGACATATATTTTGGATTGGAAGAGATTGTGGTGAACAGAGCTGTTTAGGATCTACTGCAATAATCCATGCGAAACATGCTGAAAACTGAATGCAGTGCAAGAGAAGATGGTAGGGGAGAAGATGTAAAAGATATTCAGAAAGTAGAGTTTATGAAATTGGTAACTGGCACGATTGGGGTATAAGAAAAAAAAGTCAAGGACGAAGCAAATTTCAAGCTCATGAAATAAAAGGAATATTACTATATTAAACAAGATCTATAAAATGTAAGAGGAATAAGAAGAACATATTTGGGAGAGAGAAGTATCTTCAGTTTAGAGATACAAACTGTGTAATATTGCAGTTATGTCACTGAGAGGCGGGTGATAGGATGGGGACTCAGGGAAAGAGAGGATTGGGAACACAGATGTGGGAATGTCTGCACTGCAAGTGATAGTTTCTGTCCTAGAAAAGGAAGATATTTCCCAGGAAGACTGTCAAGAGTGAGAAGAGAGGCAGGCTTGGGATGGAACTGTGGAGAATAGCAGTATGCATGTGGATGGTAGAGAAAAAGGAAGAGGAAACGTCAGGCCAACAAGTAAGAAGAAGTGAAGTGTCTTAAGGAGAGACTGGTCATAGCAGCGCTAATGCTTATAGAGAGGCTGAGTAAATAGTAAGTAAAGAAGTGGTCCTTCTCCCTTAAATGGTATTTTCCTCTGGTTCTCCTAAACTTATGCAATTCTTACCATCCTCATAGTTTCATCTTTTTACCTCTTCCTTTCAAGGTTTTATTCTTTGCCCTCATTTTTCTTCATTCTATAGTTGAACATTCTTCACTACTGCAGTTTCATCTGTCATTTCATATTAACAATTCCTACGTATTAATATTTTTTATCAATTCAAAAACACTTAAGGTTTACTGTTTCTGGACAATGAGGTAAGGATACAATCATGAAAAATAACAATATAAACTATTCCTTCTTTCAGGGTTTAATGTATGAAGAGTGTAAGAGATAATTACATAAACAAATGAACTGAAATGTGATTAAATGTGAGATGATCATATCGGCATTTGGGGAGTAGATTTGACAGCCTGGAGGCAAGGGCTTCTGGAAGAAATTTGTTTCAGTAATCCTGAAAAGAAAGATTAGGGCCAAGATGAGTGATCTCAAAATGGAGAGGAGTCGAGGATGACTCACAAGTTGTATGGGAGTGTTTTGTTTTGTGTGGCTCTAGTTTAACTTGTTGATGCCTGGGTTGACTGGAATTCACTGGCATGATCATTGCTACAGGAATTGGAGCAGATTTGGCTGGAGGAATAGAAATGATGCTATCAGTTTTGAACATGTTGAATTTGACATGTTTTGAAATGGCTGTTTTTTAGTTTCCTGGCTGCTACATCAAATACCATGCAAAGGGGTGGCTTAAACAATGGGAATTTATTGGCTCATGGTTTGGAGTGTAGGGGAAATCCAAATCTGAGGCATTGTCACGGTGATGTTTTCTCCCAGAAGACTGTGGTGTTCTGGGGCTGGTTACCAGAGAACTTTGGTCCTTGCCTTTTCTGTCATGTGACAAACATGAAAGCCTTTTCTGGCTTCTCTGGTTTCCATTGACTTCTGGCTTCTGGCTACCTCCTGTGGCGTCTTCTCTCTCTGCGGCTGTTTCAGTTTGTTAAAGTTGCCAGAATGCAATATGTACCAGAAATGCATTGGCTTTTACAATGAGGGTTTATTAGTTCACAAATTTATGGTTCTTAGGCCAAGAAAATGTCCCAGTTAAAGCATTAACAGGACGATACATCTCTGAAGAAAGGTCAATGGCACCTGGGTTTCTTTTGTCACATGGGAAGGCACATGGCCTAAGTCTGCTGGTCCCTCTCTCTTGGGTTTAGCTTCTGGTTTCCATGGCTTTCTCCAAAATGTCTCTGGGCTTCTGTCTAAGCTCTCTCCAAAACGTCTGTCTGGGCATTTCTCTCTTAGGTTCTCTGAGCTCTTTCTCTCCGTGAACCCTCTTAAAGGACTCCAGTAAAGGATAAAGACCCACCTTGAATTTGGTGGGTCACATCTCCATGGAAACAACCCAACCAAGAGGCCATCCAACAATGTGTCTGCCCCCAAAAGAATGGATTAAAATAATATAGGCTTTTTTGGGGTATATAACAGATTCAAACCAGCATAGTAGCCTTCTCTATAAGGCCTTCAGTAATGGGATTAAGACGCATCCTGATTTATCTGGGCCACCTTTTGATGAAGGTGTCTCATCAAAAGGCCCTATTTACAAGAGTTCACACCCACAGGAATGGACTAAGTTTAAGAATATGCTTTTCTAGGGTACATAGCTCCAAGACACCACAGTCTAGGTAGGGACTACAACAGAGAATAGAAAATTTGGATCTGGGACTCAGGAAATATTGGGAAGCCACTCACGTGGGCAGTCCTTTTGGCAGAGTAGAGAGTGTTACACAGGTAGATCAGAGGAGTGAGAACAGAAACCTAAAACATTATAGTATTTGAAAGAGTCAGTCACAAGTTCAATCTGAGCTGCAGAATCATGAAAAATTTATACATACACACATACGCCCACACACAAGTACCTATATATATTTCTAATTCAATGTCTTAAACAACTTGACCTCCCATGAAAATCCATTTCACTTCCTGTGACCTATAGGTCTGCTAATATTGCCACCACTTTCTCAATTACAAATTTCTGACACCTTGAAATAATTTCTCTTTCTCCACCTGGTACCCTCTCTCACAACTCCAATTAATCACTAGGGCCTATTGATTCAATTTCTAGAATGTTTCCCATGTTTATCCATCGTTCCATGCTCACTACCATTGACCTAGTCTGGGCACTCAAAATCTATTGCCAGCCCTATACCAGTCACTAAATTGGTCTCTTTCTAGTCTCTCTATCCTCCAAGACACCTTCTAAAATACTCACAGGTTTACCTTTTCACAATAGAGGATGAATCACATGCTGGCTCTATTCAACATCCTGAAATGGCATTTCTTTAGCAAAAAACTAAAATTCTGTAGCCTCAGCACCAAACCCTCTGATTTTTTTGTCCTGAATTTTCTTTCCTGACCTACCTTTCAATTCCTTCTACCAGGAATTGTAAACTCCAGTCCTCACAAACTGCTTGTGGTTCTCCAAATAGCTTCTCCACTCTTCAGCTTCTGTGATTTCAACCTACAGTTTGAGTTTTCAACCTAGCCAAGTATCCTTTGTCTTTTAATCCCTGGATTAAATGTGATTTCAATTAAATATTTCCTGATGCTTTAATCAGAATGAATTGTTCCTTCTGTTCTACTTTCATAGCGCCTCTCTTTTAGCACTTATTTCTGCATCACATTATGCTTAATTATGCATATCAATCCTTATGGCTAAAATCCTTATCTTTCCTTATTTCCATTAAAAACACAATGGACAGGGAAAACTATTCAAGAAAAACTGCTCCCATGGTTTAAGGTAACCTGGTAAATTCCCATATCAAGAATCTGATTTTACTTCCATTGCAATGGTAACAGCCATAATAAGGAAAAAAACATTCCAACTCCCACGCATTTTCAAGAAGCAATGAATATTTTTAAAATTGTTTAGCTTTATGACACCAAATTAGTTTGCTTATTTTTGGCTTCAGTTTAGTTTTCGAATGATTTTTTTTTTCAAAAATGAGAAATAAAAGCTTAACCCATATGTAATAAAACACAACACATTCCAAACAAAGACAGCAATATAGTTTTCTCCACATAAATAATACACCCACTGGATTTATTTTACACATAGTTTAAGAGGCAGGAACCACATTTTCTACTACTAAATTTTCTCCAAAATACAGAGGTACTTAATGATCTGTTTGCCTGAGCTGTTGAGCAAGAAAACTTTTTAGGTTTAGTAATAGAATGCTCTTTTAGTGATACCATAAAAAATCACAACTAATTTTAAACGCCCAAACTTACTGAAAGGCAGGAATGTTAATTAAATCTCAGCTCCTAAAGAATCAAGTTCAGAAATTATCTCAGATGACTGGCATAAAGGGGAGAAGAATAATGTATCAGCTCCTTACTGTGCTAATGTACAAAATTAATTTCAATCTAATAGCTTTAATTTTAAAATACGAGTGTAGTTTTATTTTCTTTATGTGATCTGATTTCAGGGACTAGACCCTAGGAATTGTAAGAATTAGGGGAACAATAGTAGCATATGTTGAATTCCTTCAAAACCTTTCATCCTGCCCATGGTGTTAACAGCCTTGGGCACATGGAGTAAAAATGTATAAGAAAATCAATTTATTTTTAATGAATGGGATTCAACATCTTTGCAGGTAGAAACTAAAATTACACAGGGAGAATGGGGAGAAATAAGTAAATATTAGCATTTGGAAAAGGAACAGAGGGAGTGGAGAGAGAAATGTTTATGAAGTGACATATAAGGAAAGAAACAGAAACCCAATGGTTTGGGAACTAGCCTTTCTTTGTGTATTCTGTAACTGACGTTATTCTCAACTTTTGCTCAGAAGAATCATTGATCTTAGAGAGGATAACAAAAAACATTCTGAGCTTTATCCTACGTATTTTGCTATTAAATCGATTGTTTCCTACCATCTTCTGAATGTCTCTTGGAATATAACAAGACTCAAATTACTTAGCAACAGTTAAAATCACTGCAGTGCAATATCAACAGCTTGGAAAAATCAAGCAGCAAAACATCTACTAGCACTCAGTAAAGTGAACGAAGCTTCTATTTTTTTTTCTCTTTGTTAATTTGGTAGGCACAAAACTGTTACAGGTCATTTAAGATGTGTGCCTATTTCCCACAATAATTTTTCCCCATATATTCAGGTTTGTGCTTATAATGCATATGATGGGACATCTAGCTGGCTTTTTACCTTCCTCCCCAGCTCTTCTATTGGGTACTTGAGAGACAAACCCTCCATATATATTCAAGTGAGATTAAGTTTCATAGAGATCCTTTAAGCCCATTTCACCAAATGACATGGTATTTCAGTCAAGCATTTAATATATCTTTATTCAATGCTCCAGAATGCTCCTTAGATTAGATAGTTAAAAGTTAGATATTATGGGGTGGGCCAATGAGTCTTTGGCTCTAAGGATACAAAGTTCCTCAATATAGCTCATATTTACCCCTTCTAACCAAGCCTGTGATATGATTAAATGAAGCTCCTAGATACCCAGGTTCTTTTTTTTTTTAATGCAATTTTGTTGAGGTATAGTCGCATACCATACAAGCATCCAAAATGTACAGTCAATTGTTTACATTATCACATAGTTGTGCACCCATCACCACAATTTCTTGAACATTTTCATTACTCCAAAACATAAAAATAAAAATAAAAGTAAAAGAACACCCAAAACATCTCATACTCCTTTTCCTCCCTGTTATTCATTTACTTTTTGTCCCCCTTTTTCCTACTCATCTGTCCATAAACTGAATAAAGGGAGTGCGAGTCAAAGGTTTTCACAATCACACAGTCATGCTGTATAAGTTATATTGTTATATGATCATCTTCAAGAATCAAGGATACTGGATTGCAGTTCAACAGTTTCAGGTATTTCCTTCTAGCTACTCCAATACACTAAAAACTAAAAAGGGATATCTATATAATGCATAAGAATAACCTCCGGAATGACCTCTTGACTCCATTTGAGATCTCTTAGCCACTGAAACTTTATTTTGTTTCATTTCTCTTCCTCCTTTTGGTCAGGAAGGCTTTCTCAATCCCATGATGCTGGGTCCAGGCTCATCCCCAGGAGTCATCTCCCACATTGTCAGGGAGATTTACACCCCTAGGGATCATGTCCCACATAGCAGGGAGAGCAGTGAGATTACCTGCCAAGTGGGCTTAGAAAGAGGCCATATCTGAGCAACAAAAGAGGTTCACTGTGGGTGACTCTTGGGCACAATTTTAAGTAGCCTTAGCCTTGTCCTACTATAATGGACTTGTCCTACTACAATGGTAGTCCCCAATGCTTCTGAGAATATTAGGAATTCCCCAGGAGGGGAAGTTTAATGTTTCCACATTTTTCCCCAGGCCCTCAAGGGGGCTGTTCTGGTTTGCTAATGCTGCCAGAATGCAAAGCACCAGAAATGGATTGGCGTTTTTAGAAGGGGGTTATTTGGTTACACAGTTACAGTCTTAAGGCCATAATGTGTCCATCAACAGAAGGTACCTTCACTGGAGAAAGGCCATTGGTGTCCAGAAAACCTCTGATAGTTGGGAAGGCACGTGGCTGGCATCTGCTCACTCCCAGGTTGCGTTTCAAAATGGTGTTCTCCAAAATGTCTGCATCACCTTCCAATGGCCGTCTTCAAAATATCTCTCTCAGCTCCAGCTAGCTATGAGCTCCTTCTGTCTGAGCTTATATAGTGCTCCAGTAAACTAAACAAGGCCCATGGTGAATGGGTGGAGCCATGCCTCTATGGAAATTATCCCGAGTTATCACCTACAGTTGGGTGGGTCACATCTCCATGGACACTGAACCAATAGGTTCCAACCCAATCCACACTAATATGTCTGCTCCCAAAAGAATGCACTAAAGAATATGGCTCTTTCGGGGGGACATAAATATACAAACCAGAACAAGGGCTTTGCAAATACTTTTTATTCTCTGCCCAAATTACTCTGGGATGTATGAGGGTTTCATGCTAACCTGTACAAACCAACCAGATCTCACTCCCTATTTAAGGTTCCATGTAATTATAATATTTGAATAAACTGAACACAGAAGTTAAATTATATAGTGTGCTACAAAAAATATAGACTTTGCACCAAATAAACATCTCTTCCTTTGGTCTCACACAGAAGTAGAGGTTTTAAAACACAGTCAATATCATCCTTTTCCCTTTAGTCTGATTTACCTTAGTTCTAATCAAGTACATTTTGTTCATATCTCTAACTGATGTCTGATCTCTTTTTCAGCTTCTTTAACATTTGCCATATAGGGTAATGTTGACATTCATAGCTGCTGAACTCTGGCTCTGAGTCTGAGGTGTCACACAGATACCTGAAGTTGCAGGGACCCATCAGATTATACAGAAACAGCTCAGCATCTCAGAATTTAGAGATAACCATTACAACTCATGAATAGGTGTGATTGCTCTAAGAGCTTACAATCCAGAAACCTTTACCATTAGCCTTCCCCTGATAACCTATGCTCTCAGAGTCAATTCTCTGAGTTTGCACATTATAGTTAGTCCATATTAGTGAGGTATTACACATTTTGTCTTTTCAATTATGGCTTATTTCACTCAACATACTGTCCTCAAGGTCCATTCACCTAGTTGAATACCTCACAACTTCATTTCTTCTTGCTGCCACTCAGTATTCCATTGTATGTATACAATAGAGTTCACCATTCCGTTTATCAGTTGATGGACCCTTGGTCACCTCCATCCATTGTGAATTGTGAATACTATTGCAATAAACACCAGTGTGCAATGTCCACTTATGTCCTGGCTCTCAGTTCTTCCAGGTGTATACCCAATAATGGGATTGCAGGACCATATGGCAACCCCATAGTTGGCTTCCTGTGGAACCACCACACTACCCTCCAGCTGGGCTGTGCCATTCTACCTCCCTATCAACAAGGAATAGGTACATCCCTCTCTCCACATTTTCTCCAGCACTTGTATCCCTCTGTTTATTTTTAAACAGTTTTATTCACACACCATACAATTCACCCTAAGTAAACAGTTAATGTTTCCCAGTATAATCACATAATTATGTATTCACCACAAAAATCTATATGAGGACATTTCCATCTCTTCCCCAAAGAAAGAGGAAAAGGAGAAAAAAAAATGAAGAAGAAAAATAAAATACAATGAAAAGGTCAGACAACACCACCACCCCAAGAATCCCATATCACTCCCTTATATCCCCCCTTATAGATGTTTAGCTTTGGTATATGGCCTTTGTTACAATTAATGGAAGCATCTTGCAATGTTACCATTAACTATAAACTCTAGTTTGCATTGATTGTATCTTTTACCCTAATCCATTCAATTTTCAACACCTTGCAATGTTGACATTCATTTGCTCTCCCCCATTTAAAAACATTCTTATATTTGTACATTTAATCACCACTATAGGTTTCGCTAAGTTATACAATACCAGTCTTTATCCTCTATCTTTCCTTCTGGTGTCATACATGCCCTTATCCTTCCCCTTTCAGCCATACTCACACTCATCTTTGTTCAGAGTACTTACAATATTGTGTTACCATCACACACTATTATGCTATCCATTCCATTTCTGCATCTATACAATCAATCCTGTTGAACCTTCTGTACTCATTCAGCATCAAATGCCTGATCTCTAACCTCTTTCTATCTCCTGATAACCTGTGTTCTCAACTCTTAAATTTCACTCATCAATATTAGTCCATATTAGTGAGAACATACAGTGTCCATCCTTTAGTCTCTGGCTAATTTCATTCCACGTAATGTCTACTGTCTACCATTTTGTCTTTGTGATTTTATATGCCATATCTTATTTTATTTTAATTTTTTTCCTCTCTTTCTCTTTTTACTCTTACTGACAGTCTTCATTTCTACATAGTTTGCAGAGTTCTCTCTCCTGTCTTCTCTTCCTGTAGTGTTCCCTTTAGTATTTCTTGTAGAGCAGGTATCTTGCTCACAAACGCTCTCAGTATCTGCTTGTCTGAAAATATTTTGAACTCTCCTTCATTTTTGAAGGACAGTTTTGCTGGATATAGAATTCTTGGCTGGCAGTTTTTCTCTTTCAGTATCCTAAATTATCATACCATTGCTTTCTCACCTCCATGGTTTCTGCTGAGAAATCCACACATAGTCTTACTGAGCTTGCCTTGTATGTGATGGATTGCTTTTCTCTTGCTGCTTTCAGAATTCTTTGTCTTTGACATTGGACAATATGGTAAGTGTCTTGGAGTCGGTCTACTTGGATCTATTCTGTTTGGGGTACACTGTACTTCTTGGATCTGTAATTTTATGTCATACATAAGAGATGGGAAATTTTCAGTGATTATTTTGATTATTGTTTCTGCCCCTTTTCCCTTCTCTTCTCCTTCTGGGACACCCATGACATTTACATTCATATGCTTCATGTTGTCATTCAATTCCCTGATATGTTGCTCATATTTTTCCTTTCTTTTCCCTTTTTGTTCTTTGTTGTGTAGGATTTCAGATGTTCTGTCCTCCAGTTCATTAATCCTTTCCTCTGCCTCTCCAAATCTGGTGTTGTATGTCTCCATTGTGTTCTTCTTCTCCTCCACAGTGCCTTTAATTGCCATAAGTTCTGCCAATTGTTTTTCAAACTTTTGAGTTCTCCCTTATGTTTGCCCAATGTCTTCTTTATGTCCTTCATCTCTTTTGCCATATCTTCCCTCAACTCATTGATTTGATTTTTGAATTGATTTAGCATATTTGTTTGAAGATCTTTTATCAGTTGTTTCAACTCTGTATCTTATTTGAAGTATAAGTTTGTTCCTTTGGCTGGGCCATATCTTTGTTTTTCCTAGTGTGATTCATAATTTTGTTGTCTAGACATATGGTTTCCTTGATTACCCCAATAAGATCTTCCCAGATGAGACATGCCCAGGTCTCAGGAGGAAGCTACATTCAGTATCATGTTTCTCTGAGGGTGAGACCCAGAAGATTATCAGATTTTCCTTTGAGGCCTCTAGACTCTGTGCTTTTCCTATCCTGCCCAGCAGGAGAAGCGTGTCAGTCTGCAGCTCCCCACTGGCATAAAGAAGTGCTGTGCATTCAATTCTCAGTGGCCCCTGTCCCAGCCAGGGACTGAGGGTGTCAGAAGCCAAGCTTAAGCTGTTTTTGTTTTTTTTTTGTTGTTGTTCCTCCAGGCCCTAGAGCCTGAGTTCTCTGAGGGAGGGCTGTTACTTGAGCTGGGCCCCACATCCCCCCTTTTCTTAGGGAGAATAAACCCTTTAGGGAATTATCTCCTACATTTGAGTTTTTCCTTTGACTCTCTGACTATCTTAACTCCACCCTTGCCTGGGTCAGTGCTGACAACTGAAAATGCCTGAGACTTTTCGCTAATGAGCTACTTAGAATGTGGGGGAAAAAAAGGAAAAAAGAAGTCCCCTTTCAGAGCCAGTCCCCAGCCCTCCAGTTCACCAGACAAGAAACCAGAGTTGGTACCCAGTTCTGTGTGCCCTTTTTCTTGGGACACAGCCCTTTTCCACTATTCTGAGCTCAAGAGACTCCAAAAACCTCCGTTTTTATTTATTTATGTATTGTTTTTCCATCAGTCCCACCTTCTCTCTGCCAGAAGAATCTTCAGGCCCTTTCCTGCTTGCTATGAGTTTATCTGTACTTGTAGCATGTATTCAGTAGTCCAAATTTGCTAATTAAAACCACAATTGGAGCTTGGTTGAGCTACATTCCCTTGCTCTCATCAGGGACCGCTTCTTTTTCCCACAGTGAAGTTTTCTAACTTAGCCTGCAATGCCAGTGGAGGAGGGGCACACAGTTCCACAGTGTGCAGAGCTTTACTTACAGTTCTATGGTGCGATCTCAGCCATCTCACTCATTCCAGATTGGTGTACGATGTGTATTCTGTCATGTATGTCCCCTCCCCATCATTTTTCCATACTATGTTCTACTTATTCCTGGTTATTTACTAGTTGCTCTAGGGGACTATCTAAATTTCACACCTCCCTATGCTGTCATCTTGCCACGCCTCCTGATACCCATGTTCTTAATGCGAAAGCCTGTCCATTTGTGGGACATGGAATTGATCTTTGTTCTCTCTGGCAGACATCATTCTTGGAGTTGGATACTTTGTACATAGTGTGCTATAGTCTCATTATACCTGAAATGTAGAAGACAACAGGTGTGTTGGCAAGTGCCCATCCCAGAACAAAAGTTGCATGACTGGCTACAAGCATCACTAGAATACAATAGTCATGTTCCTGGGGAAAATAGTAGAAAGATAGTTCGGGCTCCAAAGATGTATCTCCAGGATAATTGTGAGACATAAAGTAGAAGAGCCCCAACCTCATAAACTGTCACAGCAGAAGACAGTATGTCCCTGATCACTGACTTCTTATCCTCCATATATGGAAACAGTCCCAGATTGTTTTAGTTCCTTGTCCAGACTGAGGGCAGAAAGAGGAAATCCTCTGTAATTGGAATGTTCCCTCTGATTCCTTATTCCAATCCCATGACCTTAATGTTTGTCCAACAAATCCCTTACTCCTCCTATTACTTGCCTCCCTCAGGACTTTCAGGACTGCTTTGCCCTTACTTCATTCATATTCACCAGGCACACATCCCCCTGTGCCACATAATATTTTCTCAGAGTAGGACCTTCCACATTTACCTAGAAAAGAACACTCAATATTCAATGGTTGCTTAACAATTCATTAAATCTAGCTAATATATGCTTACAGGTAAAACACTGTAAGATTCTGATTAATAATAAGACCCAATTTCAAAAAATAAATGATATAAATAATGAGATGCATTTGGAGAATGAATATTATCTAAGATTTTTTATTCACTTACATTCAAAGAATCAATTAATTTCAGCTCATATTTTCTAAAGGTTTCATGCCATAGAAAATGATGCAGGTGGGGGGAATCCAAGTATTAATTAAAGGATGCCAGATATTATGCTAAGTGGTTTCATGCATGCTCTTTATTTAACCCTCATGGAACACTGTTAGGTTATTGGAGAAGAAACTGAGACTCAGATATCTTTCCCAGCATCCCAGAGGCTGTATTTAAATCCAAATCTATGGCTTCTCCTATGGAGAATGCCTGCACTCACCCTTTTTGAGCATGTACTTTCACATTAAACTTTTTGGCTATAAAAAAAAAAAAATCCAAATCTATTACACTCTGGAGCAGTCATGGTCCAGTAAGGAAACAGAAATCACTCTAGGTTTCAATCTAAGGGAACTTAATACAGGGAAATGTTTACACAGGTGATAAAAATGCTCAGAAGTCAAATGGACAACTCAGAAATAGCTTTATCAGAAAGCTAGTGTCCCCCTAAGGATGGAGGGAAATAGAAATATATACCTTTACCAGAGCACAAGATACAGAGCCCCAGTAGAATCCATCACCAGAAGGGGGTTAACTGGCTAAACCAGAGATTGTGGAGAAAATGCAGGCATTGCTATAGACTCTGCCTGAGGGACAGAGAGAGAGAGTGTGTTCTGGTTTGCTAATGCTGCCCATTATGCAAACTACAGAAATGGACTGGCTTTTATGAAGGGGGTTTATTTGGTTACAAAGTTACAGTCTTAAGGCCATAAAGTGTCCCAGGTAAGGAGGTACCTTCACTGAAGGATGCCCATTGGTGTCTGGAAAACCTGTTAGCTCTGAAGGCTCATGGCTGGCATCTGCTTGCTCCCAGGTTACATTTCAAAATGGCATTCTCCAAAATGTTGCTTTTGGGGCATTTTGTCCTCTCTTAGCTTCTGTCCCTCTTGGCTGTAGTTAGCTCACTCCTTCTGTCTGAGCTTATATAGTGCTCCAGTAAACTAATCAAGGCCCATGCTGAATGGACAGGGCCACACCTCCATGGAAATTATCTAATCAGAGTTATTACATACTGTTGGGTGGGTCACACCTCCATGGAAACACTCAATCAAGAATTACAATCTAATCAATACTAATACATCTGCCCCCACAAGATTGCATCAAAGATAATAGAGTATGGGAGGACATATACATACAAACTGGCAGAGAGAGAGAGAGAGAGAGAGAGAGAGACTTTTCCCTTCCTTCAGTGCTTTCCATCAGTTAATTTTACTCAGAAACCAGTTGCTAAGAGGATCTAGGAAATGTAGTTCCCTATGAACAGAACAGGGAGAAGGGCAGAAAATTGATTTGAGAGCAAACAGGCAAATGTCAGCACTAATTGCAAGGCCCATATCCTTTCCACTGTACTACATGGCACAGGAGAGTGGGCAGTAGAAATATAGGCATAGAGGTGAAAAAGTATGAGATATATTCTGTAATAACAGAGGAGTGCATCTTGGCTGCTGCATATGGGATATGTTGGGAACATTAACCTGGAAAAGTAGGGTAAAGCAACAACATGGAGAAATTTGAGTGCCAGGCTAAGTTGTTAAAGTTAAAACAAAAGACTATTTGGACCAGGGACATGATGCAATTAGCATGGTATTTGGAGAACATTAAGTTGAAAATGGTAAAGAGCAGATTGCAGAATGCTGCTTAGCAAGAAAGCAATCATAATAGTTTAGGGAATAAATGATAATGACAATGTGGTGAAGAGCTATAATTTATTGCTTATCTAATAGATACCAGCTACTATTCTATATAATTTATATATAAACATTAGCCCAGCTGATTCTTATGGCAATTCTTCAAGGCAAATATTAATACCTTAATATATAGGCAAACTGATAATCAGAGAATTTAAGTGAGATCCCCACTTACAATGAGTAAGTGGCAGGGCCTGATCTAAATTAATGGTAATGAAATGAAATATATGAAATTATTTTGGATGATTCAAAATTGATGTGTTTATGAACATGAAGCTTGATACAAAAACTGGCATATATTACCATGTCAAACATAAATTTTCTGTGTTGTTAACCTCAATTTCCCTAAATGGTAAAATCTTGTGGGGTTTTTTTGTTGTTTTGTTTTCTTTTTACTTATTGTTGGATAGTTTGTGTATTTAGTGGAATACAGATCCTATTCCCAGTTGCCATGGAATTTTTCCAGATTTTCTTTGTAAATCAGATTATCCTTTAATTTGAAACTTTTCTGTGATAAATGAAATATTGTGTCACAAACATGTTCATGTTAAAGTAAGGTCTTCATGACCTATATTAGAAGACTTTATAAGGCCGACAGAATGCTTTGTTGAATAGCTAAATTTTGTTTCTATATTATGATATTTTGATATTGCCTCCACATGAGAACTCAACATTTTCTCCAGTTTATTTATTTATTTGTTTTTGTTAATTGCTGTTTGTTAATAACCCTCAAATACAAAATTCTTATGGGTTTCAATAATTTTATCTTCACTAAGTGAACATATCTGTCATAATAAGTTATCTGTTCAACATTTGTACCCACATACATTTATTCATTCCAAATCCTTTGCATAACACCCCTAAAATCCTTAGTAACTCTTTGTGCTGGTTTTGATGTATTATGTGTTCTTTGATGCAATCTTGTGGGGGCAGATTGATTAATCTTTTTGATTCGGGTGTGACCTCTTGATTGCATGTTTCCATGGAGATGTGACCCACCCAACTGTGGGTAATATCTTTGATTAGATTATCTCTATAGAGATATGGACCCTGCCCATTCAGGATGGGTCTTGGATTTAATTGCTGGAGTCCTATAAGAGAGCTCACAAACAAGGGACCTCAGAGAGGCTGAGAGAAACATTTTGGAGACAGTAGTGAAAGCAGACTTTTGCTGACACTTTGGAGATGCTAGGCCAGTGTTTGCTCCAGAGAAGTGAAGAGGCGACAAAATGCCTCAAGAGCAACATTTTGAAGAAAGCACAGGAGCTGAGAGAGGAGTGGAACACAACCCGGGATCAGCAGATGCCAGTCATGTGCCTTCCCAGCTAACAAAGGTTTGCCAGATGTCACTGGCCTTCCTTCCGTGAAGGTATACTCACATTGATACCTTAATTTGGGATATTTTTATGACCTTCAGACTGTGAATTTGTAACCAAATAAACCCCCTTTATATAAGCCAATCCCTTTCTGGTATTTCACATAATAGGAGCGTTAGCAAACTGGAACACTTTTGGAGTAATTTGATAATGATTTTTAAAAATTTCTATGGGGTTTAAATTATCTAAGTAAATAAAGTGTATAAAGACTTATTTTGACCTTTTGGTTGAAAGCAATGGCCATTGTTATTTGGTCTAGTTTATGTTGTTTGTTGTTGTTGCTACTTTTGTCAATGGACAGGTAGCCTAGAAGAACCACTGAGGCCTGCAGTCTCCTTGCAGTTGGAACTATCTAATACAGAGAGATCTGATTTTTAATCCATAAAAACAATTAGATGTTATTCCATTCGTCCCCATCATATCCTCTCTAAATATCAATTGAAAAGTTGGTTTTAGAAACTTGTGGCATTTTAATAACATGAGTCAGAGACTGAGTCAGAAGTATCATTAGAATCAAAATGACCCATTTAAAAATTATCATTTTTTAGTGGAATCTGTAATGACTAGTATTTACATTCTTCAATAATTTCCAATGGCCTTCCTGTTTCTTCTCAGAATATTAATCTGATGGAGAGAATAGGTCAACACTTCTGAAATAAATGATGGTGCTGTACAGAAAATAGATAGGCATATTATTCTCATTACATTCGACTCATTGCTGTCCATAAAAGCATATATTATTGATGGTTCTGAAGATTTCCATCCTTATGAAACATCAGGTCCAAATACTAAAATCTATTTGCTCTGTACCAAAAAGTCTGCAGCAAGCCAGAGGCATATACTTTCCACTTGCTAAATGCTTTGATTGTTCTAGCAACTGTTCGTTCAAATTTTTCAGCAGGTGACATTTCTGTAATTTCTGTCTATACAAGTTCTTTCTTCCCTGTGACATTTAGGACCTTCCCAAATATTTACCCAGAATTCCAAATACCATGTAAACTGGTGAGAACTAAAGCGAATAGGTGTCTTGTAGAGCATATGAGGCCTTAGAACCTTCAGGCTATAGAGCAATAGATTAAATGACCTCTCAAGACCCCCTCCAGTCCTATATTCTATGAGACTGATAAACCACAGAGATAGCCAAACAAAGAGGATACAATGAAACTGGTTCTATTATCCCAGCATTTAATGGTTTTCTGTGTATGAAGTTCAAAGCTGAAAGTTTCAACAAAGATTCCACTAACACAGTGTTTCCTGCACATTCTACTTTTCTGTGTATAATACTTTCTTACATCAGTTTTCAAAGGCCAAGAAAATGTGTGTTCTTTCTAATTCCAAGAGTACTTTTAGTAACAGGGGATATTATTAGAGATTAAAAAAATATGACCATGAAATGACAGTAATAAAGTTGGATTTGGGTTTAGGTCTACCAGAGCAACAAAAGAAATACAAAAAAAAAATAAAAGCAGAAGTATGAATTTTGAATAGATAGAAAATAAATTTTGAGTAGAGACATCCTAATCAAATGAAAAAAAAAGGGTGGTGGTGGTGGTGATGAGGTAGTTAAAGGACTTTGAGTAAGAGAACATTAAATATGCTGAGAGATAAATTAATGTATTTTCGAGGGCTATGAATAACATCTAGAAATAAATATGGTTTTACTTAGAATAAAATGTGAATGTGGAGAAGCAGATGAGTCCCAAAACTAGCAAAGCCAAGAAAGAAGGAAATGTATACATAAAACATGAGGTAGGGAGAAGCACTGAGATTACTGGATGAAGTTAAAAGTGTAAAAAAAAAAAAAATGATAAGAAAATTAAGGGTGGAAAATGAAAGGAAGATTGCACAAGAGTTTGAGATAAATCCATATTCTTTCAAGTACAGATGTAAGAAGAGGTCAGGGCTGAGATAATGGGACCTCCATGAAATGGAAAGTGTAATTTATTCACTGAAATGGTGGATACTGCTATCAATTTTAATAACTTCTTTGCATCACTTTTGAATTAGAGAATGGAGAAAAGATATTAGCAAAGAGACATATATTTGCATATCTCAGGGAAGGAGAATGAAATAAATATCAAGTTAGAGCACTGCTTAAGTTATTAAATTATTTAATTTCAGGCAAACTAGAGAAAAAAAATTGAAAGCCAACCTGGATTTCAGAAAGCAGAATCAATAAAAATAAGACTCTTATCAGGTGCATTTTAAACTTCATAGATGTTAAGGAACTGAGGAAACAGCCAGCAAGACTTGTAGACTCACTTATTTTCATACCCACAATCTGAAATAATTCTTGAAAATGTAAAACTCTGGCAGCTATGCATGTAAAATTTAGTCAATCACAGAGAGCTTGATTAATTTTTAATGAAGGAATTTTGGTGTTATATATATATGAAAGAGAGAGAGTTTTTATGCCTCACCAAGGCACAGGCACTCATGGAAGTACTTGAGACAGTGGTTCCTGCACTCACTGCTGTGGGAATGATGGAAACACACAGAGACAGGCAATGGAGTACGGGGGTGTGGTAGCCACCGCTGCCTCATGCTGCCTGGCAGCTTGGAGAAGCCAAAAACCTCACAGAAAATTATCCCAGCCAGAGTGTCATGCTTATCCATACCCTGATGGGGAATACAGATAAAAATCATACATTCTCCATCCTAATCAGTAGAGAGCTAAGTGATTCCTTAGTGATCTGAAATCATCTAACATTAAATAAGACTGCCTGCAATATATTGGTTAAAGTTTTGCATGATTTGATCTCAGAAATTCCTGTTGAAAATCATTACTTCTGAAGGCTTCATAGCTGAAGATGCACCTGATATCAGCGTCGATGAGGTATACGTCACAGGGAAGAGATTACCTGGTAACTTTCTATACTGAATGTTGGCCTCAGCTGCTTCTGATGGGTTAGAACTCTACTGTTGGGAAGGTCATGTTTCTCTTACAATGGGAATTTGACTTCTGTCAAAGGCACAAGGCAACCAAACCTGTATTTATCTGGATAGTCAAAGTTCAATAATTAAAACAGTAAATTTGTGTAATGAGGTGTAAATGCTATACTCACTGGCTAGGCAGGACTCAGGAGACCCAAGTTCTGCATGCTGTCACTAAGTAGCCAAATAAACTTAGTAAAATCTCTTGAATGCTTCTAGTTCCAAGTGTTCCAAAAGATGTACAGAGAGGAAATGTTATAGCATTTGTGAGAAAAGAGAGTTCATATCCAGCTTGGATAATCAGGAAATTATCAGTATTGCAAATGAGGCTTAAGGATAGACCAACCTTAGATGTAGAGTTGGAAAGTGAGATATCACTCCAGGTTGATCCAGGAGCATGAATTAAATCACAGAATTTGATAAAGTTCTTCATGTACAGGACAAAGCACTGAATCAAAAGGAGAACTGAAAGGAAGAGATGATGTAACTGAGAAGTTAGGATTTAAGGGCTGATTATGATTACTGAATCAATATAATTATATAGATATTCCTTTTTA
This sequence comes from Choloepus didactylus, assembly GCF_015220235.1. NCBI lineage: Eukaryota > Metazoa > Chordata > Mammalia > Pilosa > Megalonychidae > Choloepus > Choloepus didactylus. Next base: position 31,998,315 of record NC_051320.1, on the reverse strand, counting down.
CTTTCTGGTATATTAGAGTAGACAGAGGGAAATATCTGAAATCTGAACTGTAAATCCAGCTGCCTTGATCTCTGATAATAATTGTATAGCCTTTATCTTGTGCACTTATGATTGTAAAAACCCAGTGACTGACCTTCACTTGTATTCATTTATCCAGTTTTTCAGCTTTAAGTCTTGTGATCACTAAAGACAGCCCCTAACGTTTATTAATGAATGGTCTTGAGTCAGCCCAGAACTTACCCACACCAAGTCCAAAGTTAATCATGATAACCAAAGCTGGATCTAACCAAAATGGGCCCACCTGACATGAGCTTAGACTTTAACCTATAAGTCACCTATACTACATTGTAATACTACAAATCATGCCCATCATCATATTAAGGCCGCCATTTTCTTACATACATTCTGTGATTAAGAATGTAATCAATCTGCACATGCTCAATAATTAAATCACCTCTAATTATATCATCTGGGGCCACTGTGCTCATTATCCTAAAACCTGCCCATCTTTTAATGCTATAAAACTATCAGAATTACTACAGTTCAGGGAGACAGATTTTGGCCCAATAAGCCATCTGCTCTCCTGCTTCGCGCCTAGCAATAAAACTCTTTCTCTCTTTGAAATCCCGGTGTCTCAGGAATTGGTCACCTCAGCTCATCAGGCAAAAAATCCACTGCCTTGGTCTGGTAAAAATGATAAGGCTATAAATGTAAGTGGAGAATAATTTATACTGAGCATTGCATACCAGGTTAAATTATTTAGAATTTATTCAATAGGAAATTATTTGATTTATTTTGAGCAAAGATGTATCATGTTCTGGCAAAACTAACTTGGGGTGATGTGCAGAAAGGATTGGCCAAGCTATTTTAGGGCCCAAATTCAAGTGATGGAGAGCTGAGGAGTTTTTGTGAAGGAAGAAACCAAAGGGCATGGGAAGTGAGCAGATAAAAAGCAAGGGGAAATGAAATACTAGAGTTCAAAATTACCTGGAAAAATAGTGATGTCATTAATACAAAAAAAGACCATCAGGAGAAGAAACAAAACAGTAAATAATAAGCCTGGTTTTGAAAATGTTAAACGTGAGATATAACCAAGTACAAGGAGAAATGTAAACCTGTTATGCTGTTATATGATTGACAATAATTGCCCAAAATCTATTTCTACTAAGAACCAACCAAATTAATGATTTTTTTAAATTATAAAAATAAACATAACTCTAAAATGTTGGCCATTAGATAAGATTCTGTCTTCATGAACTGAATAAGAGAAAGACAAAGTTCAAAATATTCACAAAAAATACTCTAAATTGAAGCAAAAAAATTCAGTATAGGTATTAGACTAAATCTAGTATTCACAAAGCAACATAAATTCAAATCTATTAGAAATAATCTAAAACTTACTACTCTTGATACATATGATCAAGTTCAAATGTAACTGCTTTGTAACAAGATTCCAGAAAAAATTACTTCCTTTTCAACTCTGACCTAAACTCTTGTATCTCTATTTGTTTTCTGAGCCGAGTATCCAAAAATCTTTGAAAGACTCTGACACTGAGTATAAACGGTTCTTCAGAGTAATTCTGGCTGTAGAAGTGTTTCCATTTGTCAATAAAGGAAGCTGAGAGGACTAAAAATTGGATCAACTGCTTTCTACAGAAATAAAGTCTAAAAAATTGCTTTAGCAGGATTCAACATTCAGCATGTCTATAAAGTAAACCTGCCAATCCCTCCTCATCTTATTTTCATGCTGACTCAACTGTTGTCAATTTACAGAAACAACTATCACCTTTAAAAATGACCATTCAGTGATGTAGAATTCTCCATTTATTTGGCTTGACATGATTTAATTGACATCAAATCTGACAACTTTTATTGTTTTATTTTTATCATGTTTTACTCTTATCTCTTACTGCTCAGCCTAGATTTGAAATTATCACTAAAATGTCTATTATGAATTATGCCTTTTCATCATCTTTTGTGCATTCTGTCTTCTCTTGGGGGATGTGCTTAAAGAGTGGAAGAAAGAAACAGAGAACATTTTAAAAGAAAAGAGGTCTTAGCATCCCAGTTACTCTGGGTCAGTCAAAGACTTGATCAGTGTGTAAGATAAACTTTCTTAAGTAATTCTCTTTTATAGATGAGACATTCTAAAACTCCCACCTCATTCCTTGAGTCTGCCCTCAACCAAGCCGCTCTGGTTAAGTGTTAAGATCTGAAATAACTCCTGGCACACTTGAGTGTGACCCTCAGTGCCACACAAGCTCTATGACTCTCAGGTTTTCTTATCTGTAAAATAGGTATGATAAAAGTTCCGTGACAGAATAATTTGTGACTAAAATAAGCTGAGTACAGAAAAGCACCTGCTACTGCATAAATTCTTAAAATAGTAAAAACCAGTTAATAAGCATCCATTAATCAACTTGTTGCTTTTTTGATCAAACACCAAAAAAACAGCTTCGAATTTGTGGTAGTCAATGTACTCATTTTATTAGAACTGATGAGTTATTTAAAGTAGTTGATAAAAAGCTTACATGTATCCATAAGCTATGAGGGCAATGAAACATTAAAAAAGAGAGGGAAGAAAGCAATTTACCTTCTCCACCCTACTAACATTGATAAAATTGATCACTGACTAATCAACAGCATTTCTGACAGCCTTCAGGGCTCTTTGGCTTCTGATCTACCTCCTAACTAGCTTGTCAACTGCTGCTATATGTTTTCTCACATGATAATAGATGTCCTTTGACTAATCCTGAATCAACAGAATATGTAATAAAAAAAAGTTTGCTGTAGATCTTGAAAAGATTTTAATTTTAAATAATATTACTTTAGAAATTACACCACTATCTGCTATATACATTCAAACTTTATTCCAGAAAAGGCCATTATGTTGAACAACACACATATATACACCTTTGTATATATAGTTTAAAGGTTATTTCTTAAAACTGTGGGTTCAAGATTCTTTTGCAAATAATAAAGCTAATAATTTCCTCAGTTGAAAATTTGGGTTCCAGCATTATCCCAAGAAGGATCTCAGAGGATCTCTATTTGGAAAAAGTTTACAATTTATATTGAAATTTCCAGAAATACATGTACCACATAAATCAAAGGATTTTACTTGAAATTTTACCAAAAGCTGATCACTATTTTGGATAACAGGCAAGGTTGCACTTGTTATTTGAGTTGTCAGTAAACACACCTGTATCAGTCTACATTTATAACTGTCATACTCATGTATTTCTGAATATAGATATTAGCCTCTAATTCTTTTGTGCCTTCCATTATAGTCATGACCAAATGTTTACATATTAAAAATGTATTATTTTTTAAGATTTTTTTTTATATTTTCCTTTCTATTAGAATTCAGATAATATACTGATTATTTTGTTTAATCATGTTTTATTAGTATTAGTAGGTAAAAATATGTATCAATTTTTTTAGGACATTAAAGGAAGCATTACAAAATATTTGTTATAAAAATTAAGTGTTGGGTCTGAAACCATTGACCTAGAACAAATGATATGGCTTTTAATTATATTAAATACTTTGTATACTTGATGAAGCTTCTTCAGGGTTCTCTAATCCAGATTATTCATATTTGCTGCATTAAACATCAGACATCCATTTCTCTTTTATCCAAACAGGATGGAGTGGATGTTTGAAGAGGTGAGGATGAGCAGTTCTTTTACAATGCAAGCTCTTGGCCTAGCACCCCCAGGTAATATGGTAACTCAGTCTTAACTAGTGGAGTGTGATAGAATGGTGTTATGGCTGAGGACAAAGAACTATTACACAAATCTGGTTCCCCAGCACAAATGTAGAGGGCTTCAGATAAGTTCTCAGGAAAAAAAAATTATAGCCTGGATTTGCTACTAGAGGGAATGCCCTCTAGGATCAGTGTTGAGGATGATAAGCTTGAGCTGCAAACTCCAGAAGTACCTGGGAAATTTGAGGATGGCATCATTTTACCTATTGTTAGCCCTAAGAAACTAGGATAAGATGTTAGTCTGGAGTTTTCCCATCAGTGGGATTTATGCATAGAAGTTATGTAATCTGAGATGCTGCCCCAAGAAGCTGCTAAGAGCTGAGTTAATACCCATTCCAATGTCGACCTGAGCTTCCATAGGCTGGGGCTAGGCCACCTGTGGAGGGATCAAGCTCAATTTTTAGACTCTCCCTCTTTTCCCTGACTAGCTGAATCCATTACTTATGTCAGCTCCAGAATCAGGCCTAACAGAGGTAAAACATGGGACTCTGGCTACCTCATCCCTGTGGTATCCTGTGGGATTTTTCCAGGAAACCCGCATAGCTAGCTCCTCATTGCAGGTCTCCTCATTCTGGCTGTCTTCCATGTTGGCAAAGTCAGAAAAATAGGAATAAAGTACTGGTTCCCCCACTTAGTTGTCATCAATTGTCATAACTAAAAAAAAACCCCGATTTGTTTGACTTGGACCATTATAAACTTTTGAGTTCTTGCCAAGTCCTTTCTATTCATTTCCTTTTACTCTGTACTTGACATTGTAGTTAATGTTGGGTAAGCACAGTCACTATCCAAGCTCTTATTGAGCATGAGGCTTAGTGTAGAAGACAGACTTTAATTAAATAACTCACAAATAAAGCGTGATAAACACTACAAAGTAAAGATGTATAGTGCCCCAAAAGCCCATACAAGAGAATTTAACTTAGTTATGGAGATCAGGGAAGAATTCCCTCTGAAATGGGTGGAGCTGAACTCAGAGGCATTAAATAGTGGAGCAGATGTTCTAGGGCCCCATCCAAGTCCCCTTCAGGAATGAGGCACTCATTCCCCCAGCTGCTGGGAAAGTCTGTGGCTGTGACTCACTGATAAATTGCTCTCCAACTAGAAAGCAATTAGGAGTCTTTTGGGGGATAGGGGTGGGAGAAGAGATAAAGGCCTAGGATTCTTATCCCAGGATATGACAACTCTGAAGGGCCCTCCTATTCCAGACCTCCCTATGGGATCTGCAGCACCTTTGCTGTCGATGCATCCCAGATTCATTCCTCCCTCTGCCAGTCCTGCTTCCTTCAGATCTTGAGGCTGCTCGCTCATAAACTCCCTGCATAAAATCTTTATCTCTAGGTCTGTTTTCCTGGGAACCTACCTAAGGGCTTGGAAACAGAGATCACTCTGGGTAGTGGTGACAGCAGGTGGAGAAGCCAGATGGGGTGTGTGAGAAATACCAAGTAAAAGAAGGTCAGAGTGCCTGGGAGTAGAGGAAGGATGTAAGGGGGAGATTGAGAAATGAAGCCTAAGAGATAAATAATGATACTGGGCCTTGCCAAACACATTTAAGGCACTGGCTTTATACTAAGCTCATTGGAAAGCTATTAAAATATTTTTTAAAAGGTGTAATATGATCAGTTTTGTGATGTAAGAAAATCACAGATTACAATGTGTAGAACCACACAGAGGAACAAGAGCAGATAAAGGTAAGCCAATAAAGTGAGTCCCCATTTAAAATGGAAGATTTAGATCACTGCACCCCCTTCCCTCTCCTTTATTTTTTCCTGTGGACTTTCCATCAGGACCCTTCCTGCCCCAGAGACCAGATTCCCGCCCAATAAGATTCCCTTCATGTTTTTGTTTATTTATTTATTTATTTATTTTTATTTCAGTAGGCTTGAGTTGGGACTAGTGCCATTTCTTAAAATGATGCTGGAATTCATTGTTAGAAAACTGGAGCATTCTTTCCAGGAGTATAGCTGGAAAAAAGTATCCTTTAGGAGTGGTCCATGCCTAAAGCTCTTCTCCATCGCCTAGTATACCATCCCTGATATCCTGGTTGGTTGTGTTAAGGATGGGATGGGATGAACAAGGGAATGAAAACAGTAGTTTTCCAAAGCTGCTGTAACAATACTACAGACTGGTTGGCTTAAGCAATGAGAATTTATTGTCTCACCGTTTTGGAGCTGAGAACTCCAAATGCAAGATATCAGTAGGCCATGCTTTCTCCAAAATGTGTAGCATTCTGGTGGTGGCTTGCTGGCAATATTCCATCATATGGCAATCTGTCTCCTATCTTCTCCTCACTTTTGTTTCTAATAACTTCAGTTATATTGGATTAAGGCCCACCCTGCTTCAGTTTGGCTTCATTTTACCAGGATCTTCAAAGTTCCCATTTACAAATAAATTCACACCCACTAGGACTGGGGGTTGAGACTTGAACAATTCTTTGTGGGGGACATGATTTCATCTATCACAAGCTGAAATACATGGGACAATGTAATTGCAAAATGCGCTCTGCAGATCTTTAGAGAAATTTGGAACTCCATAGCCACATCAGAAAGGAAAATTGGAGCTTGAGGACCCCACGACTCCTTTTATCAACTCCTTTTATTTTTGGACTTCACATGAGATTTCATTTTATCAAAGGATTTTGTCTTAGTTTGGGTTGTCCCAAAGGCAGATCCTAAGACAAATAACTTCAATGCAGAAAATTTATTTAGGAAGTTACGTTAGTTTGCCAGGGCTCCGTAACAAAGTATTAAAGACTGGTTAGTTTAAACAACAGAAATTTATTGTTTCATGGTTTTGAAGGCTAGAAGTCTGAAATCAAGGTGTGAGCAGAGTCATGCTTCCTCTTAAAGGCGAGAATCAATTCCATGCCACTCCCCTGGCTTCCAGTGGATGGCCGGCAACTTATGGCATTTGTCTGTGGCAGCATAACTCAATCTTGGCTCCAACACATCACTCACCATCTCTGTCCAAATCTCCTCTTTTCAAGTACAACAGTCATTTTGGGTTGGGGCCCACCTCATTCCAGCTTGGGCTTATCTTAACTAATAACCTCTTCAAAGATCTTATTTACAAAGAGGTTCACATTCACAGGACCAGGGGTTAGGCCTTGAACATCACTTTTGGGGGGAAACAATTCAATCCAAAACTGAGGTGATCTCAAAAATCACCGTGATTGAGTGGAAAAGCTAGGTAGAGAAGGAGGAAGGCCAACTGAGCATGGGCAATGGGAGCTAAATCCATCTGGATATTCACAGAGAAACTAGGTGAATCATCTCAACTGAGGGGTGAAGCAGCTGATCTCACACTGAATGAAGCACTGACTGCATCCCCTCTTTTCTTCATAGCTAAGAAGATGTGTGAAAAACAGTGGTGAAATCGGAAGAGCATGGGATTTAGAACATTTGTTTAAAATCCAATGTCTGACAGCTTGAACTATTTCTCAAATTCTATTTCTTCATCTATAAAATACAGTTAATAATACTACTCTCATCACCTCAGAAGGTTTGGGGGGAAATTGAATTAAATAATGAATATGCAGTACCTAGTACAGAACTCTCTCTCTAGAATTGAGTTTAGCACAATTTTTTAAGAGCATGAACTTGATGACAGATTGTGGTGGCTTCATATTCTGACTATACCATTTGTTTGATGTTTGACCTTGGTCAAGGTGATAGAATTTTCAATCACATCAGGTTTTTTAGTGTAATACATTAAGCACTTAATTTTTATATTAATACCAATTAACTTGGTTATTCATCTTTACATTTTAGTGCCTAGATTGGCAACAGAATTTAATAAATATTTTTAAATGAATAATGGTAATTTCATATTTTTAAATGAATAAATGTTAATTTCCAACTAGTAATTTATTTGGTGACACTTGTATTCATTAAATAATTTTTGAAATGCCTTCTATGTGCCAGGACCTGTTGTAGGTACAGTTTTTCTGGTACAATTGACTGCCAAAGGAGACTTAAATAGCTACTTGAAATTCAGGTTACTTTTGAAGGGCATAGACTTCTAAATGAGGTTAACTAAGATTTGAGCAATAAGAATATGCTTAGCCATCCATATCTTACATGATTTTATAGATTTTTCCATCTGTCTTCATTTCTTTCTCTGTTTATATGGAAGTAGTTCCAGAAAACTTCCATAAATTATTAGTTATTAAATTCTCACAAGTTGCAAAGTGGCCATATATATCTGCTACAGATTACAGAAAACATGTTCAAGGCCATATCAGAAAGATTTTGTGCCATAAATTTTGTGTAAAACATGGCAGTATCAAGTCAGAAATTCTCTCTTAGCCTAACTCCCCCAATCTACCATCATTCCTTTATGAGTTGTCAGCCAGGAAGAACATTGCTAAAAGAATACAGATAAAAATTGGCCCTGATTCCCTCCACCTAAAACAAAAGTTTGAATAATTATTTCTCTTTCAGGTAAAGCAAAGAAAACTATTTGAAGAAAAGGCATTTGAGTCCTTAATAATCAACAGGAAGAAAGTATGTTGGAAGACAATATGATATAAATTTGAAAATATTAAAAGGAAATAAATTATCAAGATTAATCTACAATTCATTTTGCCCAATGCACAGCTACAGAGCTTTCATTTAATTTTAGAGATTCAACATTAAGAACAGTAATCACTCATCTTCATTATTCAGTCACCACCGCAATTTGTGACACTAATGTTTTAATGCTGGGACCAGCTTGCCCCCTCCCAGAGATCTAGATTTTACATTTAGCATACTAGCAATAATGTTAATGGAATCTAAACCCATAGCTTGACCTCAGTTTTCCACTTATAAAATAGAAACAGGGACTTTGGCTCAGTGTTTATCTGTGGTAACAGGTTACTGCTTGGGCAATATTATTAATATTATCATACAAGTAAAGTTGAAGCCATAATAAATCTTTTAAAGATAAGGATGACTGGCAATGTGTCACTCACTTCAAAGCATAGACTTAGGAGATAATTATTTTTTTTTAATTTCTTTCAATAACCATGGAAACCTCAGCAAAGTTTCACAAGCTTGTATAGCAAATGGACTACCAGAAAAAATAAGTATTCTACCTAGTGCCATAGAAACACCATGATATCAGAGAGACAAAGGTTGAAATCTTACAATAACCCAGCTAACTTTTTCAAATTTCCATGAAAAAATACTTTGAAGTCTATAGTTTAATAAAGTATTTGTAGAAATTGAGGACATCTAGAGCATATTCATTGGGAAACATTTTTCAGTTTCATAGTGGTGTTGACTTTCTTGTCTTGTTTCATGAAATTAAAACTATATTATGTAAGTACCAAGATGCCTTCTGCACTCTTTTGAGGGTTTGAGTTAACTGCAGGTGAGTTTAAATATTACAAAACATCAGTTACTACAAAAGTTTCTCTAAAAATGATTATAATATTAAAAGCTTATACTTACTAAAGCTCAGTGCACCATTCTAAATGTTTCAACACCATTCTAAATGTTTTACATCCACTGGTTCATTTAGTCTTCACAGCAATAGTGAGGTAGGTGGGCTTACTAGCACCATTTCACAGTTAAGAAGACTGTGCCTTGGAGAATTTAATAATTTGTTCAGAATCATTGTGTAGGTGAACACTAGGATTTGAACTCAAATTGTCCAAGTCTAGAATTCTTATTCTTAAGTATCTTTTAAAATTTAATATGGTTTTAACATATATAATGATATAATTGTAGGTATTAAGTTCAAATATACACATAGGCACTCTGTTGAAAAACTCTATTAAGCCAGATTTTCATCTTCAATTGAGAAAAACTAGTGGAGGGAAAAACGTATCTTCCTCAGCATCTTATCTAACTTCTCTTCAGATTTCTTTCTCAAAACTAAACTTACACAAATTACAAGTACGTAAAAAAATTTATCCTAACGAGAAATTCTTAAGTAGTATCTGTATAAATGCTTATTTTTTAACATAAGTTTTAAATTTTTTAACCAGTATATTCTAGAGAAATCACAGCAATTTCCCTCAAAGTGATCTACTATAGTAATTGTATTTTAAAAAACAACAAATAATAAGCACAGAAATACTATTTTCCATTTACTTGGAACACTAAGTAATTATTTCATTCTATTATTTCAAATCTACTCAGTCAGTTAAAATAGACTCAACTTGATGAAGTATGTAATAGAAATTGTTAAGTTTGTAATTTGAATGATTACTTTTTCCCATAAGCTGCTTAGGGATTTTTTTCATTTGTATAGCTAAAACATTTGGCTACCCAAACACACCATCAACAATACTTGCCATACAATCCTTTGTTTATTAATCATCTCCTACTGATAATCTAAATGATGATTAGTCTTGCCTCAACGAATTCTTTACTCCTCTAATACACATTTGCTTTAATCCCTGTTACAGATTCTGATTTGTCATAATTTGAGATGTGGCATTGAGGAACAATCCTTTCAAAAACTGAAGTGATTAAGGCAGAAGAAAGCATTTTAAATGTAAGAGAAATTGCAAAAATAATATCCTTTGGGCCAAGGCCAGATGTTATACATAATAGAGAAATGTCTATGTATTTTACAGTCACTAATCAAAAATTCATAATTTTAAAGCATAATTCACCTGGATGATTTCCTTTTAATTTAGATATAAAACTTGTTCATTTTCTTACTAAATATGACACTTTCACTTATTATGATAAACTATGATAAAAACTGTCTAGTAAGAAGGGCAAGCTATTTTTCAATAGCTTACATTTCAAGCAAATGTAGTTTCAGAAAAGATTATAGTAAGTGAGATGCCCAGGAAATATATTTTCTTAAAGATTTTTCAAAAAGTCACCATTGTTATTTGCTAAGGGGGTGTGGCTGTATAGACGAAACTAGACAATGCTGAGATAGAAATAAATTCAGAGTTTGGCCAACCATCGTTTTCATTTTGGAATAAACCAGCCTGGTATGTATTACTAAATCATCTCTTGACTCCTTAATTCTCAACACACCTTTTATCAATGTGGACTCATTTGCTATTCACTTCATCTCTCCTGTCCAATTTTGTTCTATTTTCTATTTTTCTAGTCATACTTGTAACAATCCATCTTCCATTTTTCTACAACCAGTCTATTTTTATTTTCACTTGAAAAGAACAAAGTCTCTTTATAAAATCAAATTTTCTATGATTCTTGTCAGTGCCAAGGCCTCTTTTTTTTTTTTATTCTGAAAGAAGACCAAAGTTTGTGAAACACAAGTTTAGAATGAAAACAAAATGAGCCAAAATTTTTTAAATGTTTAGAAATCCTTTGTTTTTGTGCCAAGGCCTAACCTCTTTTTTTAATTCTTATTTTGAAAGACTAAAGGATCAGAAAGGTGTAGAATGAAAAAAATAGGCAACAATTTTTAACATGTTTAGAAATCCTCTGTTTTAGGGTTAACCCTTTGCTTAGCTAATACAATTGCATATGTAATTTAATCTGTGAGTCTCTAGAACAAGGACCAAGTCCTTCAATATATTTTATACAGTGTTGGGCTCATCAAGCACCCAACAAATAGTAGTGATGACCTTTTGAAGTCTTTTCATCTCCATTATTTTCCAGAATTCTTTCCATTGCTATTACTCACTTGAATGATTTCACTGACTTTGGAAAGGATGCATAGAAAGTATTTCCATCTTATACCATGTATTAAGACACTCAAGAGAATAGATGTATGAACATTAAAATGCTTTCAATTCATCCTTTTTTCACTTAATGAAGTCATTCAGGTAAAGTTTGATGATGGGGAGAATCTGGTGTCTTAATTAAGCTGGTGGCTGGTACCTCTGTTGATTAGATCATAGTAGTAAAGAAGTAAAAATCCTGTGCTGAAATTTCGCTTTGCTTGTCCTAAGCCACTGGTTGCACCCATAACATAGGCAGATGACTAACACACACCTCCATTAGTCAAAAGGGTAAGAGAGCAGCAGTGTGTGAATGAATCACTATTTCTCAAATCACTATTGAGAAAACTCTTTGATGTGCATGCACTGTTAATGGTGAATGAATAGCACCTATTTGGTTAATGAAGAACTGGTTTGTTAGCTTTCAGGTATAGTTTGGTTTAAACTGAGCAGTGCTAATGTCCCTGATACATAATATATATACATTTTAATTCTAAGAACCCCTGCATAATAGCAAACATTATGGACGTAAATAAATTACATTTCCAATGTGAAAGGTTTACATGTCTTTAAATGAAAATGTACCTTTGTTTGTTATAACCAATAGGAATATTCAACTGAAACTGATAATAATCAGTGGTCAAATTGCTCAGTAAAGTTTTGTTGAGTTGTCGGCTGCTTGTTTTTCATATTATTGGCTTTACATAGCAACTTGCATCAAAAAACTCTGCCCTATGGTCATGGTATATGCTTTACATCAATACATATATCTTGTACTGGATATTTAGAGTTCTTGATGCAAATTAAGACATAGTATCATCGCTCAAGAATATTATAGTCCAATTTTATAATCAAGTTACACTGTTGTCACTGGGACCTGAGTGCCCAGTCCATTGCTTTCTGAGAGTCCAGACAGCTCTCAGAAAGTGTTTGTGGCACTGCACTGAAGCCACTGACACACCCTCCTCTACAAGCCCTCCAGGACATACATGAGTTGCATGCTAGTGCTTCTTTGCAGTACTAGATTGCCAAATATGTGGGATCTGGATGAAATTTTTCAAATTTTTATCAACTCAAATGAAAAGCAGTAGGATACAGTGAAAGGACGGCAAAGGAAAATCACTGTGGGGTTATAAATATGATATAAATAAGTAATGCAGAGAAAAGCATAAAATATTTGGGAATAGTGGAAAATGGCCAATTGGAAAGCACAATCTAACAGGATTGTCACTGCTTTGCTTTAGCCAAGGATGCTGCATAGACATGTGCACTCAGAACTGCCAAGTAATTTTATTTCTAAGACCACCTGGAAATCTAGATTTTTTAATAAGAAATCTCATAATGTTAAAAGTTTGGAAACAACTAAAAATATTTTAAAATATCTATAAGGGCCAAATAAAAATGCCTCTGCTTGTTGGATCTACTCCCCAATTCACAGTTGTATGATCTCTTGCAAATTGCAAAGAAAGTATAAGTTATGAAGATCTGGGTCCTATACAAAATCTACACTCCTTGTGTTTCAATTTTCTTATGTAAAATGAGAATTTGATTACATTATTTGTAAGGTTCCTTTCTGCTATAAAAACTTATCTTTTTACAGCACACCAATAGATATATGAAATATAGATAGGCCATAGCTTAAGGATGTTTACATAGATAGCCTCTGGAACAATCCAGAAATACACTGTGTAGTCTATTATAGAGAGAGTCAGAAGAAAGTTATGGGGGGAAAGGAAAAGAGTAAATTGGATGCCATTATACATGGAGATTCTGTGGTAAGTATTCACAAAACATGACTGAAGTCTGTTTGCCTGTGGCGAGAGTAAATTTATACAGCCAGTGACAGAAAAAGTAAGATTACTCAGAGGGCTTGTGAGGAGTCTGTTTTGGTCATTAGACTTTAGAAAAAGAAGGTGAGAGGATTTATTTTGAAGAGGTTTAGGGAATCAGCAATGAAGCTCAATAGTAAGAGATATATTGTGAACAAAGGAAGTAGGAGAGAAAGTTAAGAACAGGATTGTTAGAAATGCTAGAGCCAAAAGAAGTGTTTTAGTTATGGGACAAGAAAAGTCTTATTTAGAAGCAATGTCTGCAAGTAAATCAGAGAGAGAGCAAGAACAACAGGAGCTAGCTAAGGGATTTTAAAAGACTCACTCAATGTTGACAGGCCTATAACAAGAGCCTGTTTGGGCAGTACTTTAAAAAAAATTTTTTTTTGACAAATCTACAATATTTTTTCCAAAACATGACCATTCCTTATATGTACATGAAATGTGTTGGATTTTTTCTTATTCATTCAGAATAATTGTAACTGAGGGCAAGTGACAAATTCCCTTCCAACTAAATTTTATTCTATATTTATTTTCTCTAATTTTGAAGTAAGAATGAAAAAAACAGACAATTGCAAAGATAAATACTCATTTTATTTGAGGATTAACAAACAAGAACATACTGGGTTGGTAAATCACATAGTTTTGTATTGCAGAGGAAGAGATATATAGAAGAGGATATGGCAAGCTCTATTTATTAACTTCCTACCCATGTATGGAACATCCTGCTAAAAGTTTTATCAATGTTATCTCTTCTACAACTGATAAAATTTCCAGGAGATACATGGTATTTCAGAATAGAGAAAAGTGAGGATCAGAATATTCAACCAACCAACTTAAAATCTAGTCAGAGACTGAGCCAGAATTTTATACCAGATTAGTTGGACACCAAATTCTACAAGCATCATCGTTCCACTGTGGGTATCTGCCTACAACTGGGGAAAAGAAAAACCATCATTCCAGTTCTCAAAATGTTCTGTCTTAAAAGTGCTTTGGGGCTTTGTTTTTGCTATTCTCTCTTCCTGAAATGCTGGTCCTCAAAATCCCCACTGTGTTGGCTTCTTTTCTTCATTCTGTTGACAATTCAATGTCCTCTTCTCTGAGAGGTTGTCTATAGCTGAGCTATGAAAAGTAGCTCCCCTTTCCCAGTCAGTCTCTATTCCATAGCATTTATATTTATCCCTCAGCACTTTCACTATTTTATTTTAATTAATTTAAGGAAAGTTCTCTGTAATGTATCTTCTTCCTCTAGAATAGACACTGTATGACAGTAGTTTTCTCATCCATGTTGCTGATCCCTGTAAAGCTAGTACTAAAATTATACCTTTCATACAGTAGGACATTAATAAATTTGTGTAGAATTCCTGAATCCAACATTAATCTTTTTCATCATTTTGGGTAATACATATAACTAAAATGATCATTTTGTAACATTTGAAAAAAAGATTAGATCCTATCATGCCAGATATTCAATTCCTATGGAACGAAGTAAAAATTACTAAATAGGGTGTATAAAACCCTTGATGAGCTTTATTTCCATCCACTGTCATAACCTCTCCTACCAAACACAACCCCACAATCATGAACTATGTGATACAACCCAATTCCTCAGCGCCCCCCCTTGGCCTTTCATTCTTACTGCCTTGCGCATGTCCCTCTTCCTGAAATGTCCTATTTTCCTTTGGCTGGAAACTTTCCACTGATTCATGCCAACAAGTTTAGTTGTTCCTCTCCTCTTCCCCAGAACCTTGCTTTCATTTCAAGGATAGCCCTTACTACCTTACACTTAATGTTTCTTTTCATATTTGTCTTCCCATTAGATTTTGAGATCCTCAAAGGCCATAAAATAATTTACTTGAAAATGACAAATTTTACTGTCATGCCATTCTTGGTGACTGATTCATTTCTTCCAAATTTCAGACTGAACTGATCACAAAGAATGTCAAACTAGCACTGGTATTCATAACATCATTTCAAATTGTTTATATCTAACATTAATTAAATACTTGTCTGACTACTATTTATCCATGATTTTTTTTAAAAAAAGGCACAAAGATTGTTACAACTAGGGTAAAATAAGAAGAGCCGATAGCAATATGCAAATAACATTTATGTCCTAGGAAAATCACGGAATTTCTTGAAGCCCTTGATATATGGCAAACCACAAACAGGAAGCAAAAAACAGTAGCCCTTAAGTGTCCACAAAGCCTAATTCAGGGAAACCAGAGTCTTCAGTTTTAAATTCAAAATTTAATTATATATGCAGGTGTATGTGTATGTGTGTATAGAATGTATATCGAATTTTTATTTGTACTAATTGATCTTACTATTTTAGAAGAGGCTTTCTCTACTCCCTTAAAATGTCTTTAAGATCAGTCTTATCTGTGGCTAATAATCTTATCACTTTATCTTAAAAGAATTAGAGTGACCCCTACTGTCCAAGTTGATAAGTAGCTATATCCTTCAGTTTCCCTAGGGAATTTTCAAATGCAAATTTTAAGTTATTGTCTACAATTTATAATCAAAATCAGAATCCTTTACCTTAGACCTACTATTAAGATGGTATGAAAATGGACATTTGATGAAAGTTTTCCTTCAATACAAATGTAGGACCCTAATTTAGCCTTACTGTATATTCTGCTATTTCCAGCATAGGAAGCTTTTTTTTTCCTGTAAAATTATAATAAGCAAAGAAAAGAGGAGCTGAGGTGAAATGTCAACTTGGCAGTAAAACAGGCATTTGAACAATTGCAATTGATTTTGAATGTAAAAGAAATGCAGAAAGATCTGAACACAGGATTGTCTAAAATCAAGATTTCAGGAATTCTCTCTTTTAAAGGCTAAATTAGAACTACTGGCTTCCTTTCACAATTTTTCAATTTTAATGGGCATTAAAAGTTAATAGCTGGCTTGGCTGTAGATAATAAAGATATCTGTCATTTGTTGAAGCAGTACAAATCAATATAAAAGCTAGGGACTGCAGTCACAACAAAGACCTCAGTATGGAGCTACCAAGAAAGATCACATCTCAAATTTTCACAGAAAAGAATTATAAAAGAAGCTGTTCTTTGAAGTGCTAAAAATCCATTCTACCTTTTTAGATAATGTACCTTAATTGGATTTCTTTAAAAACCACCTTCGGAGACCTTAAGAATTTTTTGGTACCACTTGGGTTTTAGTGTTGAATATATCTTTTCACAAGAAGTAATATACCACGTTGACTTGTATTAAAAATTAAAATACTTTGAAATCTTTTTTTAACCATTTCAGCTGAAATGAGTTACAAATGAAAACAGACGGGCTACATATTTAAAATATTTTTCTAGAAAACTATGCCTGCATCCATGGAATCAATAAAAGCTTCACTGTTCTGCAAATGAAATTAATATTGCATGATCAAAAATGATTTTCTCAATTGTAGAAGTAACTTTGTTTTGGACATGATTCTTTCCTTAGATCTTTTCCCTATGATAGCGATACCCAAACTTTGGTGACAGTTTAACAAATCATGATAATATTGGTATAGGTAAACCTTTATCTTTGACCTTGATATTTAAGGATCAACATTGCTTCAGAGGATATGTCTGAAAAATCCATTCCACAATTAACAGGGCTAAATTAGGGTTTGGAGTATTGGGAAGTACATGGCTTTAAGAAAAAAAGGTGACAGAGGTAGTGAGTACATTAATGTACTCTACATTACTGCTACTAAATGCATTTGTTCAGCATGGTTTATTTGCTTTCTGTGTAAGTTATATTGACTGTTATAAATACAATATCATACAACTCTTTTTCTTCTTACCATCACTAAATAAGTTAAGACCTGTCATAAAGAAAAATGTCAAATCCTCAAATTTAGGACTGCTTTGATTTTATACCAAATACATACAATTAAAATAACTTTTCTGTTTAACAATACATATTTTAGGTAGGAGAATATTATTAGCAAATTATATATTATTTCAAAAAAATTATCAAATTCTTGTATAAAATTCATATCCATAAAAGCAGGATCAAGAATGATAAATTTACACTTGCTCTCAGCATAAACTTCAGTAAAAAAAATAAAAAAATCCATAGACAATATACCATCTGTCTCCTAAACCATGTGAAAAGAAAAGCTTTGGAAATCCAGCCGCTGCTAATGTGACATGTTGAAACATTAATCACCCCCTAAGGCCAATATAATTGTAGCTCCATGTTAATTACCTAACAATTAACAGCAGTAATTTCCAAGGGGCAATCAATGAATTAGCTTGTGATTTTCCCACAGATTTCAGTCCCACACTGCCAATCTGAATGTATTTCAAACTCCTCACTGTGGCTCATCAATGACACTTCTGGTGTATGAAATAAAAATTCATTTGCACCCTTACTAATTAGGCTCGAATATATCCCTATGTGTATTGCAAACTCTATTCACTAGCACAAAATTTCTGCCACAGGCATTTTTCCTCATTTAACAATTCATTTTCTATTAAATTAGAAGGTCACCTAGTAGGAAAATGTACTAATCAAGATTTTATCACTAACGAATTAAAGGTTTTTAATAAGCAAGCTTAATTAAGTTATCTTAACAAGTGATAATAGCTATTTACAACTTATCCAAATATATGCAGTGCACTAGAGCATGGGAAGTTTGAAATCATATTCTCTGAATTAAGTAGATGTTACATATTCTGTACACAGATGGAAGTAGATTAGGTACATTTGTATACAATTAGTTTCCAATAAAAGCTTTTGGTTTGTTTATTTTGGAGAGTATGGAAGACAGCTCTTTTTCTAAGTACATTTTTTTTTAAAGAGGCAAAGAAGATCAGAAAAAATTAACTTCTATATATTTTATATAATAAAAGACATAGAATATTACTCAGTAGACTATTCTCTTCTCCTGCTAAGCCTGTGGTATCAATTACATCAAAGTATTTATAATTTATATTTTATCCTAAATATGTAAATTCTGTAGTTAACTAGTATCTCTTAAGATAAAGGTAAAAGCTGTGCTTCTAGGGAGTTACATATCATTTTAATGCAAAAAAATATTTTAATGGAAATATGGTATAGAACACACAACTTTCTTCCGAAAAACTTGCCACTCTTCAAAAAGTAAAAATGGAACCGGTATATAATTTACATATTCATCTATTCATTTAGAATTCTTACTGAATTTATTAACACTTTGTTGCCTTTATTACTGTTGTGCACATATACAGATCTTTTGCTCCTCAAAGACTATCCCCTTTCAAAATTAGTGGTGAAGACAGACCAGGGAAAAGATTACCAATATGTCAGTGGCGAAGTTCCAACCTGACTACGATAGGCCTGTGATTCCATAATTGAATTGTTCTTCCTTTAAAAGATTCATCCATGAGATTTATAAATTTGTGGCTCATTTCATTCATTCATGAGCAGATACCTCTCTCTCTAAACATTATGTCAAATATGAATTACATGTTGGTAAAAACACAAATAAATATTTCATGTCACTTCATGAAATCTCTGTAAGGCATATACAAGAGTATAATGTTTCCTTGTTTTAAAGGTGGAGAGGAGAGGGAAATAAAGGCATAGAATTACCAGGAACAAAAGCAAGCCCCCTTTCCTATACTCAATCCAACTTTAATACTAATGACAAAACACATTAGGGTACAGATAATCTAAGAAGACTCACAAAATACAACCCTGACTATTATGAAATACAAACCCTTTCACTCTCAGATAATCTTTCTTTGAGTAACACTTAAAACAGATTATGACAAAATCTTGTTACAAGGCACCCATCATGAAATCATAGAAATTTTAAACTCAAAGTGACCTTAAAAGGTTAACTTTATTATAAGAGTAGTGCAGTTAAGTGATGTAAACTTTAAGTGATGTAAACTTTAAGTGATATAAAGTGACCTATTTATGGTCACACAACCAGTTAATGGCAGACACAGATTTAATGACCTCTTAGGCCTATGCCCTTTACAACACACCACATCATGCTGCCACACTGTTCATAATGTCATTATTTTAGTCATTAATGCCATATTTAACAATAATTAATATATTTTGTAAAGACTTTGGGAGTTAGCCTCTTTCTTCTGTAATCTATTCGTTGTTCACCATCATTACCTGTTAAGTGGTAATATAAAGAACACAATAATACCTCCTTAGTCATACATAATAATAAATGTTCATAAAAGCCTCTCTTGCTGCACCCCATAAACTGACTTTGATTCCCTATTATTCATCTGTAGTTCCCACCTCTCCTTAACAGCTTCATGTATAAGCAGGGCTTGGACCTTTCAAGTGAAAAAGTATGCACTATATCCTTTTGTTAAACTTTCTGCAAAACACACAGATCAGTCATTGGGATTGCCAAATCTACAGAGACAATCTGCCTTTTTAATTTTTAATTTTTTCCAAAATAGTTTTGATAGTGATAACATATCAAAGCCATTCCTACAACTATGTTTTAATTCCATTACTCCAAAACAAATCCAACAAATTCAACAAATTCTCAAGACTCACATTTCTCCTGAAATATAATTTCACTACCCTAGACTTCTATTTTCTTTTCTAAAACCCTTATAGGACTTTTGATGTGGTATGACAGTTTAGTTTTAACTCTTTTCTCTTACTTTTATATTAATGTGATAATTGATTTACATATCTTAGTTCAATATCACCCCCTCAAAAAATCCTTACCTGATCAAGCAATCTGAAATAATGCCTAGCCAAAATCACTGTCAATTCCTTATCCTCTTTTGTTATTTTCATTGCATTCATCACTATATGGAATCATCTTGTTTATTTACCTGTTTACTTAATGCCTTCCAACTTTATAATATAAATTTCATGATAAAAGAGATGTTGCCTGTCTTTTTTGCTGCTGTATCCCCAAGCTGTAGATCAGTATATATAAAAAAAGAGGCAACTGATACATATCTGTGGCACAATGAATGAAATTGAATAATTACCATTTAATTCTCTGAACTGTCAAATTGGCATTATAGAGTGGAAAGAATCAGACTGGCTTGGCTTCAAATCTTGACTGTGCCATTGGTTCACACCTCTATTCACTCAACAAATTTTTACTGAGTATGTATCATGTAATAACAGGTACAGGTACTGTGACAGGTGCTGAGGATAAGAAGGAAAGCAAGAAGTGACATCAGCCCTGCCCATATAGAACTTAAGTCCCCCAAGGAAAACACATATTAATCAAATAATCTCCAAAACAAATGGAAAATTGCAGTTCCGACAAGTTCCATGAAAAATAGGTACACGCAGTGAGAGTGAGATGATATAAATAGAGAGAATCTAATCAAGGCGGTCAGGTTTCTCTGGGGTTATGACAACTGAGCTGAAGGATGAGTAGGCGTTAACCCATGAAGAAGGGAGCAGAAGTTGTTTTATGTTCCTGGGAGGGAAAGAGCTCAGCATTTGTGAAAAATTGAAAGAAGGTAACAGAGACTAAAGACGAAGACAGTAGGGGAAAGGGTCTAGACAGCTAGATGGGGTCAGACCCTGCAAGAATGTGTGGGTCTGTTGAGTAATTTGATCTTTATCCTAATAGCAATGGAAAATAATGGAACAGTTTTAAGCAGAGACATAACATAATCAAATTTTCCATTTGAATATAACACTATGATTGCATTGGTGGAAATGGTTAGCAGGAGATCACAGTAAATGCAGATAGATCAGGGAGGATTTCAATATTCCAAATAAGAGGTGATAGCATCTTAAGCAGAGAGGTAAAGACATGGACAGATTTGAGTGAATCCTAACAGAAAAGTCAATAGGTCTTGGCGAGGCAGGTGGTGATGAGAGAAAGCGCAATGTCAAGAATGAGTCTAAGATTTGACTACAGGATAGACAGTGGTGCCAATCTCTGCGATGTGAAAGTAGAACAGTTATGCATGAGTGGAGAGAGGGAAGGAGAGGGAAGGTGTATACAGGAGAAAACCAAAACATTTCGGTTTTGAACTGTTACGATTGAGGTATCCTTGAAAAAGCTAAAAAGAGCTGACAATTGGACATTTGAATATATGTCTGGTGTGCTGAGGAGATGTCTGAGTTGAAAACATACATAAAACCTAGATACAATGAGATCATCTATAGGAGACCGTGCATAACAAAACAAGGGTACAGATACAAACTTTGAGCTTCCCCTAACTAGTCGCCTTTGTTCATTTGTCTGTCTCCCCTTAGACTGCGGGCACTGTGTGAGACAGGAGCATGTCTATTTGGTTTTATTGTGTTCTCAGTATCTTCTGATTGAAATGTGGCAAACACTTAATATTGAAAGAATGAATAAGTAAACAACCTTGGGCAAATTAGCTAAACTCTTGGAGTCTCGATTTTCTCATTTGTGAAACTCAAACATCAACACATATTTTACAAAGGTATTCTGAGGGTTACACAAAATGACAGATGCAAATGATCTTGCAAAGTGTCTGTCACATAGTAGAAGTCAGTAAATATGTGTCCTCTTCTTTAGCATGATCACTTCAGGTCAAATATATTTTCTAGAATTGTATAACAAAAATTGTTGAATATATATCAGATTAGTATTGATTGAAATAAATCAATATATAAACAGAAGGAAATAAACTAAATTCAGTTGCCTTGGGGATAAATCTGAAATATAACATTTATAAATTTGCATTTAAAAACAACACTACTTAAATAAAAATGCAATGATAATTTTAGAATGAATTTAGTATGACTGCTAAATGAAAGAGATTTCACAATTCATCTTAAATGGTTTCTCTTTTGGTTAGAAAATTTGTGTTTCATTTGATGTTACTGTAATGACATGAGATTTATTGCCTATATATTAAAATTATGTCTTTTACCATTTAGAAAGCATGTAGAAATAGGCAAATGTTAAAAATAAATAAAAATTCAGTACACAAAAGAAAATATGAGAAATTATTTTAGACAATTTTCAGATTTGAAAATCTCTTCCAAGAGAACAGTGATAGGTTATATTTAGAAGACAGAGCAAGAAGTGAATCACAGAGCAGGAAGAAGCAATTCTAAGAAAGCACAAAGAAAAAGTTTTAAAAGAAGTTGAGGGGTCTTCTGCTCAAGAATATATTAAAAATAGCAACATGGCTTAAACACCTGAATAGTAGATTTCTAACTAAGGGAAGATGAATTAATCAAATATCCATGAATTTATGGTCTTCTAAAGTAGAAATCTGGACATATACATATTAATCACTTTTTCTATTGTGTCTGCATCTTAATTATGAAAGCTTTGAAGATACAGAACCTCACACACCTTTTTATCTACTCAATCTCTTATACAATGCTCAACAAATACTTGGATTTTAAGATACAATATCAAATATATTTTTCTATACATCCTTTAAGAAAAAGTGGTGAAACGAGTTGTTCTAAACCCTTGTTACAAATTTGTCTTCACAAATACAGTGATTTTTTGAAACACTTTATAGTTTCTGACTGCTCATCACAATACGACTATTTGAAATAGTCCCTGACCCTATATATGGGAAATATATTTATATATCCCTATCCAACAATGTAACACAATCCAAGTGTAAATGGAGCCTCCAAAAATATATATGATAACAAATGATAACTTAACAAGTGACATCTAAACAAATGGACAAGCCTAATTTTTAGTATTATTGCTTTTCTTTGAAAACCTATTTTAGGCTCAACTGTATACACATAATATACATATAAAATCTGTGGGCTTTGGACTTATAAGTGTCAATGGAATCAGTATCACATGCTCATTTTATATACAAATTGTTTCCCATTATCCTAAATTAATGACCATATTAATATTACTCTTTTTCGCCACTCAAGCTTGTGAACATCTCGAGGCTTAACAATATTTAAAACATATTTAATGGAACAAAAATATTATATATCTTTTAGATTGCTTTCTATACACTCAAGCAGAAGCCTTTATTGTCATTGTTGAGACTTACCTGGTTACCAAAGAATTTATAGATTCAACTATTTTCATCATCAATTTCTAAAGATGCCTCTCTTTTGAACTATACCCCCAAGACGATCCCATCAATATTGAACTGGCATGCTAAAAAAGTCCATATTTAGAAGTGTTAAAGATGAAATAAAAAAAATACATATTTTATGTATTCAAATATATGTACACATTTTATATCCCCTGCAGGGATTTTCCATTACAATCTGATCAAAGATCACTCAATAGAGCAAACCGATCCCTTGAGAACCTCCATCATTGTCTTTGAAATATAATGTTGTAAGTGGTGACAAAAAGTAGAACTAGGTAAAAGGAAATTAAAAAATAGAACCAAAACAACCACTTTGAAATATAAAATGCAAGGAAATGGGAATGATGTATATATATTTAACAGAAAATGAATCCCCTAAACATCATTTTCTTCAAATTTATCTGAACCTAACGATTCACAGGATTTCATTCCACTTAGAAAATAATAGTGTACCTCTTTCACATATTTGTAAAACTATTTCCATTTCCAAGTAGCCTATTCAATTTACCTTTCATTTTAATTTTTTAATCATACAGGTGTCCAATGATTTAGGATATATTTAAGTGGTAGAGATCCACAATAATTATATTTGTAATTTACATTTTATTTAGCTTCTATTGTATATGCTGCCACCTGGTTGAAAGTTCTAGTTTCAATCTTTATCCTGAGATTATACAGAAAAAGGAAAACAACAACCTAACAGTCTTTACAGGGTGTAGCAATGCAAACTTTCCGTCTAAAGTTGAGAGTCCCATGCGAAAGTATTTTCAAATATGTTTTCTCTATCTAAATTACAGATGCTGCTGTCAATTAAATTATGCAAAAATACCTAGGGTATTTTTTAAAGTCACTAATGCAAATTAATGCTAAGAATAATACATTACATGTTTATCAAGTAGAGACAGGAGCTCATTTGGCTAGTTTGAGAACAATACAAAGAAAATGAAAGATGTGAGAAGGAAGACAAAGTTTGAAAAAGGGGAAAAAATTCAAATACTGAGTCTTTTAAAAACTGGGAGAAATTTTAGAAGTAGTATGCACTGGAGTTGATAGCATTTGATATAATTTGATAAACTGTCAAATTTTGTATTGCAACTTTGGGGGCATATTTGGA
This sequence comes from Choloepus didactylus, assembly GCF_015220235.1. Lineage (NCBI taxonomy): Eukaryota > Metazoa > Chordata > Mammalia > Pilosa > Megalonychidae > Choloepus > Choloepus didactylus. The sequence goes on along the minus strand of NC_051320.1, from coordinate 31,973,966 downwards.
AATGATTCTAATATTTTTATTCCAGTCATAAATTTATCTCTTAAGGCATTTTGCACCTTCTTTTTTCAGCAAACAAAACTATGTAATTCTGCAAATATCTACTATTCAAAAAGAAATTATCTTAAATAAGAATGACATTTTTTCTTATGTCATTCACATAACAAGCACATAACAAGCACAAAACAAGCACATTTCATTTTAAATTTTAATAACAAATAAATCCATTCCAAAATGGCATCTATCTAGTAATCCCCAATACTGTTTCTTTTACTTCCTACTAAAATTCATAGGAATAGACTGAAGAAAGAAGTGTCCTCACTACTGGACAGCCTTACACTAGAATATTGGAATTTTCCATATGCCTTAGTGTAAAACGGAGATTTCCTCACCTGCCTGAGAAAAAATCTATTAAGGTTTTACCTCATGGAACATCCACAAAAGGGATAATATTAAAAAGTTGGAAGATACTTCTCTCCTTTCCCTCTATTTTCCACATTTGCAGGAAAAACTGGACCTTTATACCTTTACACTACAGGTATGAATCCCTGAAAGAACCAGAGTAATGTTTTCAAATGTTCTGGTTGCTATTTCTCAACATCTTGCAAAAACATTTTCCTTTTAAGAACTGAGTGCGTAGAACAGGTGACCACAGTAACGAATTGCAGAGTGTATTCAGGAATGTGCGTCTTCCTTGGTAAGACTCTGAAGACAGAAAACTCTGTGGAATCACTGTGTGCTGGGTATTGTAGTTTATCACACACTTCTGAAATAATGATCAAATCATCACATGGTTAGGGTAGGAGAAAAAAAAAATCAAAAGAGGGCAAAGAAATTCTCCGCAGTGACGAGATGTAGCAGGAGGTCAGCAATCCCCCCCGTCCCTGGCCCCACAGCCGGGCCGCAGCGCGCAATAATCACTATCGATTCAAAGCTTTATTTAGCCTTGATCTGTACCTTCGTAGTCGATAAGGCCTTGCCACATTTTATTAGCGAGGTTGAGAAATGTATTATCTGTGTGTTGTTCTTCCCCCTTCCCCCAATATTAAACTGTGAAATTTGTGATTCGTTTTAAACTCTGGGTGAATCATAGCTTAGTTTGCATGTCCAGCTAATTTGTTTCTAAACATTTTGTTTTATTCTCTTTTTCCTTCTCTCAGGGCTTTTACAAAAAGAAAAAAAAAAAAAGTATATATATGTGGCTCTTCTGAAAAGTTTTTTGAGGTGCAAATTTTTCTTTTTTTCCTCCTTGATTAATGGACATAGTACTGAGATTCAATCACTACATTAAACTTGACTGTGAAAGCAAAACAAAAAGCCCGAGTGGCTGTTTTCCAAATAGCCCTGGGGAAGCCACGTGACAGTCGGAAGCCAGTTTCACAACTGCAGCCGCTTCTCTCTCTCTCTTTCCTCTCCTCTCTTTCTTCAAGAAGGAAGTTAATCCTAGTGATTTCAGCCCATGCATTAAACAGGAAACGATAATAAATGTGTAGAATTTCATATTTTTTTCTAAAGGGAACTTTAAAAACTGCTGCTACATGTTCTGTACAAAAATTGGTTTATGCCACATGAACAGGGAATCACAAGTTTGGTTTTGGTACTTTGGTTCCTCTTTGTATTCAGTTGTATAGTACTTCCAAATTAAAAATGAAAAGAAAAGCTGTTCTGTCTCAAACCATCTAAGCAATAAAACATTATATTTCAAAAAAAAAAGAGGGCAAAGAGGTACTAAATTAAGTCTACTCAAATTAGGAAATTGTATAGATCATTGTGAGAATTAAGCTGCCTTTCAACAGCAGACTTGAGAATAACATTTGACCAAAATGCAAATAAATCACAAAGTAAGACTTGTACCCATCTCTCTGTTTTTTTTGTTTGTTTGTTTTTTGCAAATGTTTACTATAATCGGATCTTAGCTTGTTTTAGGAGTAGATAAACACATTAATAAATTATATATCATGTTTTTATGTATCTTCTTTATATGCCAAATATAGCATGTATTTTTCACGTGCATTCAAAGATTGTGTGAAAATAGAGAGGGGAACTTTATCAGGGATTTTTTAAAGAAGAATTTATCCAATTAGTTAATGCAGAAACCAGGAGAAAATTTCAGGAATTCATTTGGCACATTCAGAGCTAAAAAGCAGAAATCAGGGGCACAATGCCATAAGAGATAACAGGCTGTGGAAAAAGGGCAGCAACAAATGATTTAACAACCACAACATCAAACAACAAAATAGAGGTACAAGTTAAGGTTCCAAGGAAATGAAAAGTGAAGTAGCAGAACTAAATCTGCATTTTGGAGGTAATATAAAATAAAATGTTGCTACTGAAAATTGAACCAGTAATATAGAAGACATGCTTTAGACATTCTTTCAGAATGCAAAGGAACAGGACAAAGGGAAGAAATCAAAGAAAGATCATGATAAAGAGACTGGAGAATGAAAGCCAACCACAGGCAAATTAAAGTTCATGAAAGAGGGACGGGCTTAAATGGAACAAACATGTTAATCAAAGCTACTACAAAGAAAACTTCCTGAGGTGAAGAAAGTTTTTGTGTATATAGATTAAATAAGCTTATGATGGTCCACAGTGAAAAATGACACAAATTTAGAAAGCTTCTAGCAAAATTTGTAAACTAGTTGTATAGATAATGAAACTGTGCTACAAAATGTAAGGCAAAAAACCTAAATGGGCCCAAAGCCTCAGGTTTTTACTCACCAGCTCTGAATGCTAAATGCTGCTCAAGTAACTGGAGAGTTTGAGCAAAATATTCTGACCCAAGAATTTTATACCTAGACAAGTTACTTTTCACGTCTTTTAGTTTTCAAAAATTCAAATCCTTAAAGTCACTGAGACTCAAAATGCAACTTGCATACTCTTAAATAAAAATATAATATACTAGTAAGATGATTCAAAAAGGCATCTGCTTTCAAATAAGTATGTAAAAATCAGTAGCTTTTCTTTATGCTAGTACTAATTTGAACATATAATGGCACAGAAAATCCATTCAGGATAGAACAAAAATATAGCAATAAACTTAGTAAGGAACACAGAATTACAGGAAAAAAGAATTACAGGGCATTACTAAAAGAAAAGAATTGTATAAACAGAGACACAAGTTTTATCACTGAAAAGGTATATTTAATATTGTATAGATATAATTTATCTATATTAATCCATATTTTAATACAAGCATTTTAAATACTATATACACTTCTGTATCTAAAAATATACTTTGAAGATTTTATTCTAAGAAGCTACTTATTAATGTGTATAAAGACGCAGATGCACATATAGTTAGTGTGGTGGTTTTTAAAATATCAAAAATAAATATCTAATAAGAGGGACACAATTAATTGATGAAAAATCTACACAATATTATGAAGCCATTAAAATTATTATAACAACATAGAAATAGTGCATTATGTTTTAACATTCTGGAATCTCTTAGTATGTACTGGCTGATGGCACTTTCTTTTCTAAGCTAAAGAAGTATCATTTGGAAGTTACTGGTGAAGACATCACTTCTCTTATATAGGTAGACTTTCCTTGATTGAGGAAAATCACTAGATTATGATTTAACAACCACAAAGCTCTTAAGCTTTGAAAATGGTAAGCAAGTCACTAATGATTGTTCTTGGAGAAAATTATAAAGCCAATATTATCATGTATACAGGAATTCAGATGACAAGTAAGTTTGCTCTGTTTAATGCATTCCCATGTTTCTTTCTCAGGCTTGGGCCTCAGCCAAGTATTGCAGGAGAGATGGTCATTCTAACCTTAGCACCTTACCTTGGAAAAGGACTCTGAGTGCATTATTGTCTCTATACCAGGCAACTAGTGCCCTTGCCCTAGACTTGGTGCTTTAGGGAGCCTTTCCCAGATCTTCCTCAACTTTGCCACTAACAGTGCAGCCATATAATGTGGTGCAAAGGACATAGGCCTAATAGGTCAGAAAATCTAGGTTCTGCCTTTAACTGGTTGCGTGACCATCAATAGGTTACTTTATATTACTTTGTTTCAGTTCAGATATTTAAAATGAACATTTGAGGGCTATTTCAGTTTAAAATAATATATCTTAATATCTTAAGATATTGAGGGTAATCTTGATATGGGAATGCTCAGGAATGATTATAGTTTGTTAATATTCTTGTGGTATGGTAGGAGCATACTGGAAGCAATGAAGTTATTTCAGGATATTTGTTTTTCCTATTTCTTTGTTTTGTCTTGTGCGGAAATTTTTTTTTTTTGATAAATAAAGTTTAATTAAAACAATAATTTATCTTTTACATTAAAATAGGCATAGCTCCAAAAGGCCCACTAAGCATGTCTCTTTTTTGTGATGGGCAGTAGAAAGTGCAGCAACTTTATTTCACTTTTGGAGGATCTATTCCAATGAGCCTCAAAAAACTGAACACCACTTCACTGGTGTGGCAAAAGCCTAGATTTTCTCCTGGTTTAGTATCCTATCCTCTAGCAAGCTTGTGCCTTTCTAAGGTATTTGTTAGTTTTTGCTTCTCAAGTAATTAGCATATTTTCATAAAAAGAATGGACCAGCATGAGGTTTTATGGAATATCAAGAGGACCAAGGTTCCTACATATTTATGTTATGACTGAAAGCAGAGGTGACATAAATGTGTATTTAACACAGAACGGTGATGATGTACTGCTTTCCAGCCCAGGTGACAGTGATCGATTTATGACTGTCCTTATTAACAGGGACAGAGAAAACTGTTTCCAAGTCAATGTCTGCATATGATGCCAGATGCTATGTTGTTTGCTCAGGAAAAGTAGTATAGATCCCATATCTGAAATGGCAACTGCAACTGAAATCACTACCTTCTAAAAGTTTACAATAATCCATATAAATTACAAAACCCATCTGGGTTTTGCTCTGACCCAAAGGTGAGTTAAATGGATGTGTAGTATCCATCCCTTTGGCAACTTTGGTCTGTGAGGGTGGCTCTCATCTCTGTAATTCCCTCAGAAAATTACTTTGGATTTAATATTATGCAGTGTCTGTAGGTGTGGGGGGGGGATTTAATGAGGGTTGGGGTGTGGGGAGTGACATTTCAAGGAGCTTCCACTTTGGTCCTTCCCACCATAACAGCCATTAATCAACAAGTCAGGGAACCATGGTGGAGATTGTACCAGTTGCCAATTATATCTATTCCAACTGTACATTCAGGAATCAGGGAAATAATCACAGGATGGTTCTGCAGACCCATGAAACCATGCTGAGAGGAGATTCAGCCAAGGCTCCAAAAGCCCTCAAGCTGTCCAACATGATACTGCTTTACTGGCAGACAGAAAGAGTATTTTTGAGAGTTTAATCTTTTGTGCCATCTGTTTTGTGGCAAAACAGATTTTGTCAAACTATTTAGAGACAAGTAGCCATTCCCTAATGAAAGTATTTCTGATATATAGGAATGTTGTAATTCCAATCTTATATTAATTTGTGTGATATAGATCTTGAAATATCACTGTACAGGTGCATACTGGGGAAAGCACCAAGTTACAGCAGTAGTGATATTGTCCCCCAGGGGATATATGACAACATCTGAAGATATTTTTGGTTGTCTCAACTGGGGGAGAGGGCTGCTGCAGGCATCTAGGGGTAGAGGCCAGGGATACTGCAAACATCCTAAAATGACAGGCCAGTCCCCCATCACAAAGCATTGTCTAGGTCAAATATCAATAGTAATGAGTTTCAGAAATCTTGACCTACAATATAGTAGCCTGCAAAAACATTAACTATAAGGTAAAAGATGATGCCAAATTAGTTGTGCGTAGTCAGAGTGTACATTATCATTGATCATAAGTTCCACCAGGCTAAAGCTGTTGGGACCAGTTCAGGACTGTTAGAACATTCACATCCATCCATATCCTAGAACAAGTACTAAAAGTCTTCAATAAATTGGAGCAATGACAGCCATTACTTAATGACTGTGGGCAAAATCAATTGTTCATCTACTACTACTTATCATTACGTCTAAAGTATCAATAGATCTGGTGGTGATTTGAAGCTTTATGTACCCCAGAAAAGCATGTTCTTATATATAATACATTCCAGTGAGCATGAACCCACTGTTAAGTAGGACCTTTTGATGAGGTTACTTCAGTTAAGGTGTGTATGTGGCCCAGCCCAATTAGGATGGGTCTTAATCCCATGGGAGTCAAGGATTCCAGCAGCCAGCCCCAGAATGCCATGGTCTTCAGGGAAAAAGCAGAGTCAATAATCCAAATAGACTCTTTTTCCTTTTCTTTTTTTTTTTTTTTTTTTTTTTTGCAAGTTTTAATTCCTTCCTTGGTCTTTCATTAGATGTGCCTACTAGGAGTAACTGGCAATGGTAAATAGAAAGCTTTTTAATAATTGAAATGTAAAAATCAGATCAGCATCAGATTCACTAAAACAATATTTTAAACAGTCATAGGATTAACGTTTGCCACAAATTTAGTATGTCAAATAAATTTCAAATTATGTTAATAGAATGGTAATGAATTTCTGGAGTACTGTGTTGAGAATGACTCAGAAAACATGTGGCTTCAGCTGGAAACTCTGCTGTGATTATTTAGTGGTAAATATCATGTACATTGGAGGTAGTACTGATAATGGACATCCACATATTTTCTATCTAGGTCTTAGTAGGTCTACCTGGAGAACTATCTGTTTTATGACAGGACCTTACATACTCCGTCATATACATAATATGAAAAAAGAGGACGATAAATTTTCTGTTTAATTACAAATATTTCATGCTGAAATACATTAGCATATATCAAAAGATCTGAAGACATAAAATTGAATGTTTATTATTTTTTAGTTTTTATTTTTCCTTTCGGTGTTCCCATTTGATTTTTAAGTAGCATTTCTACATTGCTGAAAATTTGGGAAAATATGACTGACACAAGTATCTTGTACAGACTAGCAATGAATTGACATAGACAACATGTTGCACAGGGCTTGAATTGAGCACTTTTTTACCTTTTGGGTCGATGATCACAATTTACATTCTACAGTGCCTAGAAAATGTTATGATTAGTAATACAGATGAAACATTGGTTAGTTAGGCTGTCAAAACATCTTCAGTTGGCCAACAGTTTAGTTTCTCATATAATGTCATGAAAAATAGACTTGCTGTGCACTTTCCAATACCAAAATGAATTCAGTCCTGTCTGAATGCCTCACACAGATTTCTTCAAATTGAATAATTTGTTGAACATATTGACATCAGGTACCATCAGAGCTGCATTTATGCCTTCAGGTTAAAAGTCTTTTGATATGAAAGTTTCAGAAATATTTCATTGATTTCATATTTTTGTTTTCTTCTTTTTTGTTGTAGAGGATGCCTTTTGATATTCTTTGATTAGAATATATTGTGTATTATCATAAAAACTTTTGCTTGATTAAGACCACTTGAGTAAATTAGAGGTGATATTCAGTATAAGACTTTGTAACAGTTAAAAACTTGTCTTTTTTTAATATTCATTTTATTGAGATATATTCACATACCACGCAGTCATACAAAACAAATCGTACATTCAATTGTTCACAGTACCATTACATAGTTGTACATTCATCACCTAAATCAATCCCCAACACCCTCATTACCACACACACAAAAATAACAATAATAATAATTAAAGTGAAAAAGAACAACTAAACTAAAAAAGAACACTGGGCGCCCTTGTCTGTTTGTTTGTTTGATTCCTTCCCCCACCTTTCCAATCATCCACCCACAAACTAGACAAAGGGGAGTGTGATCCCCATGGGCCCCCCAATCCCACTGTCCCCCCTCATAAGCCACATTTTTATACAACTGTCTTCAAGATTCATGGGTTCTGGGTTGTAGTTTGATAGTTTCAGGTATCTACCACCAGCTACCCAATTCATTAGAACCTAAAAAGGGTTGTCTATATTGTGCATAAGAGTGACCACCAGAGTGACCTTTTGGCTCCTTTTGGAATCTCTCTGCCACTGAAGCTTATTTCATTTCCTTTCACATCCCCCTTTTGGTCAAGAAGATGTTCCCCATCCCACGATGCCGGGTATACATTCCTCCCGAGGAGTCATATTCCACGTTGCCAGGGAGATTCACTACCCTGGGTATCTGATCCCATGTAGGGGGGAGTGCAGTGATTTCACCTTTCAAGTTGGCTTAGCTAGAGAGAGAGGGCCACATCTGAGCAACAAAAAGGCATTCGGGAGGAGGCTCTTAGGCACAATTCTAGGGAGGCCTAGCCTCCCCTTTGCAGCAACAGTCTTCCCAAGGGCAAATCTCGTACTAGAGGGCTCAATCTATCAAACCACCAGTCCCCTACGTCTGTGGGCATGTTAGCAACCATCGAGGTAGGGCAGGCCAATACCCCTGCATTCTCCACCAGCTCCTCAAGGGGGCTCTGCATATTTCTTTCCTTATTTTTTATTTTTTTAAACTTTTTTTTTCCTAAATCAACTGTATGAAAAACTAAAAAATTTTTAAAAAATTTTAAAAGAATACAATAAAAGAACATTTCAAAGAGACCATAACAAGGGAGTAAGAAAAAGACAACTAACCTAAGATAACTACTTTACTTCCAACATGTTCCTACTCTACCCCAAGAAAGTAACCTAATATAGCAACATTTTTGTGAATTTGTTCCTACTATACCCATCAGAAATTAACAGACCATAGTCATTCCTGGACATTCCCAGAACGTTAAATTTATGCACAATAGCTAATCTGTTCTTCTTGGATTATTCTTCCCCCTTCCTTAAATGCTCTCTATTGCTAGTTCCCCTACATTCTACATTATAAACCATTTGTTTTACATTTTTCAAAGTTCAGATTAGTGGTAGCATATAATATTTCTCTTTTTGTGCCTGGCTTATTTCGCTCAGCATTATGTCTTCAGGGTTCATCCATGTTGTCATATGTTTCACGAGATCGTTCCTTCTTACTGCCACATAGTATTCCATCGTGGGTATATACCACATTTTATTTATCCACTCATCTGCTGAAGGACATTTGGGTTGTTTCCATCTCTTGGCAATTGTGAATAATGCTGCTATGAACATTGGCGTGCAGATATCTGTTCGTGTCACTGCTTTCCGATCTTCCGGTTATATACCAAGAACTGCAATCGCTGGATCAAAGGGTATCTCTATATCTAGTTTTCTAAGGAATTGCCAGACTGACTTCCAGAGTGGCTGAACCATTATACAGTCCCACCAACAATAAATAAGGGTTCCACTTTCTCCACATCCCCTCCAGCATTTGTAGTTTCCTGTTTGTTTAATGGCAGCCATTTTATCGGTGTGAGATGCTATCTCATTGCGGTCTTAATTTGCATCTCTCTAATAGCTAGTGAAGCTGAACATTTCTTCATGTTTCTTGGCCATTTGTATTTCCTCTTCAGAGAACTGTCTTTTCATATCTTTTCCCCATTTTATAATTGGCCTATCTGTACTATCATCATTGAGTTGTAGAATTTCTTTATATATGCAAGATATCAGTCTTTTGTCAGATACATGGTTTCCAAAAATTTTTTCCCATTGAGTTGGCTGCCTCTTTACCTTTTTGACAAATTCCTTTGAGGTACAGAAAACTTCTAAGCTTGAGGAGTTCCCATTTATCTATTTTTTCTTTTGTGGCTTGTGCTTTGGGTGTAAAGTCTAGGAAGTGTCCGCCTAATACAAGGTTTTGAAGATGTTTTCCTACATTATCTTCTAGGAGTTTTATGGCACTTTTTTTTATATTGAGATCTTTGGTCCATTTTGAGTTAATTTTTGTGTAGGGGGTGAGGTAGGGGTCCTCTTTCATTCTTTTGGATATGGATATCCAACTCTCCCAGCCCCATTTGTTGAAAAGACCATTATGACCCAGTTCAGTGACTTTGGGGGCCTTATCAAAGATCAGTCGGCCATAGATCTGGGAGTCTATCTCCAAATTCTCAATTCGATTCCATTGATCTATATGTCTATCTTTGTGTCAGGACCATGCTGTTTTGACAACTGTGGCTTTATAATAAGCTTCAAAGTCAGGGAGTGTAAGTCCTTCCACTTTCTTTTTCTTTTTTAGAGTGTCTTTAGCAATTCAAGGCATCTTCCCGTTCCAAATAAATTTGTAACTACCTTTTCCAAGTCTGCAAAGTAAGTTGTTGGAATTTTGATTGGGATTGCATTGAATCTGTAGATGAGTTTAGGTAGAATTGACATCTTAATGACATTTAGCCTTCCTATCCATGAACATGGAATATTTTTCCATCTTTTAAGGTCCCCTTCTATTTCTTTTAATAGAGTTATGTAGTTTTCTTTGTATAGGTCTTTTACATCTATGGTTAACTTTATTCCTAGGTACTCAATTTTTTTAGTTGCTATTGAAAATGGCATCTTTTTCTTGAGTGTCTCTTCAGTTTGCTCATTTCTAGCATATAGAAACATTACTGACTTATGTGCATTAATCTTGTATCCTGCTACTTTGCTAAATTTGTTTATTAGCTCTAGTAGCTGTGTCGTCAATTTCTCGGGGTTTTCCAGATATAAGATCATATCACCTGCAAACAATGACAGTTTTACTTCTTCCTTTCCAATTTGGACGCCTTTTATTTCTTTGTCTTGCCGGATTGCCCTGGCTAGCACTTCCAGCACAATGTTGAATAACAGTGGTGATAGCGGGCATCCTTGTCTTCTTCCTGATCTTAGAGGGAAGGCTTTCAGTCTCTCACCTTTGAGTACTATGCTGGCTGTGGGTTTTTCATATATGCTCTTTATCATAATGAGGAAGTTTCCTTCAATTCCTACCTTTTGAAGTGTTTTTATCAAAAAGATGTTGGATTTTCTCGAATGCTTTTTCAGCATCTATTGAGATGATCATTTGATTTTTCCCTTTTGATTTGTTAATGTGTTGTAACACATTGATTGATTTTCTTATGTTGAACCATCCTTGCATGCCTGGAATGAACCCCACTTGGTCATGGTGTATGATTTTTTTAATGTGTCTTTGGATTCGATTTGCAAGTATTTTGTTGAGGATTTTTGCATCTACATTCATTAGGGAGATTGGCCGGTAGTTTTCCTTTTTTGTAGCATCTCTGCCTGCTTTTGGTATCAGACTGATGTTAGCTTCATAAAACGAGTTAGGTAGTGTTCCATTTTCTTCAATGTTTTGAAAGAGTTTAAGTAAGATTGGTATCAATTCTTTTTGGAAAGTTTGGTAGAATTCCCCTGTGAAGCCATCTGGTCCTGGGCATTTATTTGTGGGAAGCTTTTTGATGACTGATTGGATCTCTTTGCTTGTGATGGGTTGGTTCAGGTCTTCTGTTTCTTCTCTGGTCAGTCTAGGTTGTTCATATGTTTCCAGGAAATTCTCCATTTCCTCTACATTATCCAGTTTGTTGCCATACAGTTGTACATGGTATCCTCTTATAACTTGTTTAATTTCCTCGGGATCTGCAGTAATGTCACCTTTCTCATTCATTATTTTCTTTATATGGGTCTTCTCTCTTTTTGATTTTGTCAGTCTAGCTAGGGGCTTGTCAATCTTGTTGACCTTCGCAAAGAACAAACTTTTGGTGATATTTATCCTCTCTATTGTTTTTTTTGTTCTCTATGTCATTTATTTCCGCTTTAATCCTTGTTACTTCTTTTCTTCTACTTGGTTTAGGATTGGTTTGCTGTTCATTTTCTAGCTTCTTCAGTTGATCCATTAGTTCTTTGATTTTGGCTCTTTCTTCCTTTTTAATATATGCGTTTAGTGCTATAAATTTCCCCCTGAGTACCGCTTTTTCTGCATCCCATAGGTTTTGGTATGTTGTGTTCTCATTTTCATTCATCTCTATATATTTAGCAATTTCTCTTGCTATTTCTTCTTTAACCCACTGATTGTTTAGGAGTGTGTTGTTTAACCTCCAGGTATTTGTGAATTTTCTAAGTCTCTGATGGTTATTGACTTCTAATTGTATTCCATTGTGGTCGGAGAATGTGCTTTGAATAATTTCAATCTTTTTAAATTTATTGAGCCTTGTTTTATGTCCCAGCATATGATCTATTCTGGAGAAAGTTCCATGAGCACTAGAGAAGTATGTGCATCCTGGTGATTTGGGATGTAATGTCCTGTATATGTCTGTTAAATCTAATTCATTTATCAGATTGTTTAGGTTTTCAATTTCCTTATTGGTCTTCTGTCTAGTTGATCTATCTATAGGAGAGAGTGATGTGTTGAAGTCTCCCACAGCTATTGTGGAAACATCAATTGCTTCCTTTAGTTTTGCCAGTGTTTCTCTCACGTATTTTGTGGCACCTTGATTGAGTTCATAAACATTTATGATTGTTATTTCTTCTTGTTGAATTGCCCCTTTTATTAGTACATAGTGGTCGTCTTTGTCTCTCAAAACATTCCTGCATTTAAAGTCTATTTTATCCGAGATTAATATTATTACACCTGCTTTCTTTTGGCTGTAGCTTGCATGAAATATTTTTTTCCATCCTTTCACTTTCAATTTCTTTGTGTCCCTGTGTCTAAGATGAGTCTCTTGTATGCAACATAATGATGGTTCATTTTTTTTCATCCATTCTATATCTTTTAATTGGGGAGTTTAATCCATTTACATTCAACATTATAACCGTGAAGGCATTTCTTGAATCGGCCGTCTTATTCTTTGGTTTATGTTTGTCATATATATTTTTCCCCTCTCTATTAATATCCTTTAATGTACCCATACTGAATCTCTTTAGTACTGAACCTTTCTTCAAGTCTCTCTCTCCTTTCTTTGTTTCTCTGTCTGTAGGGCTCCCTTTACTATCTCCAGTAGGGCAGGTCTCTTGTTAGCAAATTCTCTCAGCATTTGTTTGTCTGTGAAAAATTTAAGCTCTCCCTCAAATCTGAAGGAGAGCTTTACTGGATAAAGTATTCTTGGTTGGAAATTTTTCTCTCTCAGAATTTTAAATATATCGTGCCACTGCCTTCTTGCCCCCATGGTGGCTGCTGAGTAGTCACTACTTAGTCTTATGCTGTTTCCTTTGTATGTGGTGAACTGCTTTTCTCTTGCTGCTTTCAGAACTGGGTCCTTCTCTTCCGTGTTTGATAGTGTGATCAGAATATGTCTCGGAGTGGGTTTATTTGGATTTATTCTATTTGGAGTTCGCTGGGCATTTATGATTTGTGTAGTTATGGTGTTAAGAAGATTTGGGAAGTTTTCCCCAACCATTTCTTTGAATACTCTTCCTAGACCTTTACCCTTTTCTTCCCCTTCTGGAACACCAATGAGTCTTATATTCGGACGTTTTATATTATCTATCATATCCCTGAGGTCCATTTTGATTTTTTCAATTTTTTTCCCCATTCTTTCTTTTGTGCTTTCATTTTCCTTTCTGTCATCTTCCAGGTCACTGATTCGTTTTTCAACTTCCTCTAGTCTTGCACTATGAGTATCCAGAATCTTTTTAATTTGGTCAACAGTTTCTTTAATTTCCATAAGATCACCTATTTTTTTATTTAGTCTTGCAATGTCTTCTTTATGCTCTTCTAGGGTCTTCTTGATATCCTTTGTATCTCGTACTATGGTCTCATTGTTCATCTTTAGTTCTTTGAGTAGTTGCTCTAGGTGCTGTGTCTCTTCTGATCTTTTGATTTGTGTGTTTGGGCTTGGGTTATCCATATCGTCTGGTTTTTTCATATGCTTTATAATTTTCTGTTGTTTTTGGCCTCTTGGCATTTGCTTAACTAGATAGGGTTCTTTTAGGATTTGTAAACCAATTGAAGTCCTTATCTCTAATCTATCAGATCTACTGCTTCGTGGAGTACACTTTCTCTAAGTAACCAGCAGGTCGCGTCCACAAGCCACCTGTTCTCCTCAAGCCAGTTCTCCCCTGCTTTGCCTTTGTGGTGAGTGGGGGAGTGAGTCTTGTGGGGTCCAATTGGTGTACCAAGCTTGTGTGTGTAGTTGGTGTTGCCTACCCTGTATATGGGGCGTGTGTCTGGGTGGTCAGGGAGGGGGGGTGGCTCTAACAATCAAATCTCCCTGGTGTTCCTGGAGTTTTAAAGCTGCTGCAATAGTCTAATCCTTCAGTTCAGTCCTGCCGCAGTTTGTCTCTGCCTCTGACCCACAAGCCCTTTGTATTGGAGTATGGCTCCTGAGACCTGTGAGTGGGTCCCTCTTCCAGGCTGTGTACCCCTTGGTCCTCTGTTGAGGGATGAGTGTGCTATGTCACAGGTGAGTGCCGTCCCCCCAGGGCGGTTCTGGGCTGCTGGGCTGTGTAGGGAGGCTCCCAGTCTGCTGAAATGATGGCTGAATGGGGCTCTGTTAATTCACACTGCTCCACCTTCCCAATTCTGGGACAACCAGCTAAGGGTGCAGGGAAGGCTGATGTCCACACCCAGTTTTGTGGTGTGTGCCTGTTATTTGAAGCACTTCCATCACACTGGGTTGTCTGGGCTAGCTCTGGGCTATGGGGCTGGTGATGGGCAGGAGTGTTTCCTGTCCACCAGGATGATGGCTGTGAGCAGACACCCCCCTTTTCTTGGGAAGTTGTGGTGTTTAGTGAATTTTCTCAGCCACTGGATTATTGCCTTTTGTCTCAGAGCTCTCTTAGTTCTGCTCTTGACTTGACCTGCCCAAATTGCAAGTCTTTGAGGCTTTCTGTATTGGGCTTCTTAGAGTAATTGTTTTAGAAAAATAACAAAAGTTTTTTTTTTTTTTTTTTAAAAGGGGGGCCCTGCTCACAGATCTAATGGGTTATTGAAATGCTAAGAGACAAAGCAATTAGGGCCATTAAGGAAAGGTCCACAGGGCAGAGAGATCAGCTTTTCTTCGGGATTTGCATATGAGCCTCAGGGCCTGAGCTCTGCCCTTCCCCTTTCTATGTTCACCAGAACTCCAAAAATCCTCCACTTTTATTTTGGAGTTTTTCTTGCTGTTTTCTGCTATGCCTGTCTCCTCTCTGCTGGGCTGGCTGCTCTCAGATTCTCTGGTGTCTGGTCTCAGTCTATCTATGGTTGGAGTTTGGATCCGTAGAATGAGTTTCCGATAAGAGCTGCCACCACAGTTCTCCCTTCTCCTTCCCAGCGCTGAAGGCCCCTCCTCCCACGGGACTGAGCCTGGCAGGGAGGGGCACGGGTCCCCTGGCTGCAAAAACTTACAGAGTTCACTGATCTCAGCAGTTCAACATGTTCATGAGTGTTGTATGAAGTATGCCCAAAGTCAAATTGCTCTGTGGTGTCCAGTCCACGCAGTTCCTGGCTTTCTACCTACTTTCCTGGAGGAGTGACTAAAACATACAGCTCACCAATCCGCCAGCTTGCCCCCTTTCTCCGTCTATTTCTTTTCAGATATTTCAGAGAATTTTCTTAGAGCTTTTAGTCTATGTATGTAAAGTCTCTAATGCATTACTGTACCTATAGATAAACACCCAATTTATTGCATATTACCTATGGATGTATTCAGTTTAATGAGTGATCAACCCTATAGTGTACACTGTTGTTGACTACTCCAAATCAACCCCCCTTCCTCCTCCCTGGAAAAACTTTGATTTGGTTCAGGAATCCACCCCATGCAAATAGTCCTCATCCTAAACCTGAGTTAATTAATAATGACTGCCAATCTAAGTTAATTATGTTATTTCCATTCGTGCCAGAGATTGGTGAAGTTATAAAAATTTTATGAAACTTTGGTCAATGAGACAGAAGCCACAACATTCTGGAGCAATTCTGGGAAAAGTCTCCTTGCTTTTAAAAAGAGATAAAAAGAAGAAATACTCTGCTTCTTCTAATGAACATTTTTGTATCTGTATGTGAACACGGACACTGTCTTGCAATTAAGACAAAACTGACACTGTGAAGTTGGCAAAGTGAAAAGATTAAAAAACACACAAAAAATAAAACTGTTTATGTTAGAATCAATCACTGCAATAGCTAACTCTGGAGCTGCCCTAATTGGATACATTTTTCTTATGATTTATGAGATTTTTGGCATGTGTAGTTTTCTCTAATTGTAGACAAAAGCATCCCCACAATTTGTTTTCAAACATTATCTTCTCTAATGTGGTCTATCTATTAAGAAATATGACATCTGGAGTAAAGGGAGTGTGAAAAAATATGAATTTCCTGAATAATTTTAACTGATGAAAATCAGTCCTATTATCAAATTTTTCATAACCAATTTCCTCTTTGACATTATGATTAATGTATAATTTCATATATTCATTTAAGGAATTTTAAAATTACATTTTAAAAAATTTGATGTATTCCATAAAATTACAAAGTAGTTTTTGCTCTGCACTTGTACACAAGGAATATAATTTGATCACTTTTCTGTAGTCTTTGTAATATGTTTTTATGTAATCATTACTCATAATGTTCTGGCATATAATATTATTATCAGGGTTTCTTTTTCTGCTTTTATTACAAAAATCTCCTGGTTCTATGAAAAGTTTAATTTACTGAAATGTAATAAATGTACATCTAACTTTCACTCTAATTTATGAAAATTAGATATGCTGCTTGACAGTCAGTATCAGACCTTACAAGTTTCACATTTAAAATGTGAAAATACACTTATTTACCAAGATTCCATTTAGCATCTTCCACATAATGTATATGTTTTACTTTAAAGAGAAAGGTGTATGTAATTTTAATGTCAACCCCAGAATCACCAAAAAGTACCCTGGCAATCAGTGGAAAGGTTTAATAGGTTTTCTGTCTTGTTCTTAATTTGCTGAAATTACAAAATCAATACTTTCAGTTGTAGCTGCAGCTACCCGTTTTACTGTTTTAAGATAAAGTCTACAAGAAAGTAACCTTCACTTTCAATTTGTATCTGAGAACATCAAGTTGTTTTGGTCACTACTTAAATAGCCTGTTCTCTGCCATCCTATATAAGATATTCCAAATGTGTTGTGGTTCCATTTTCAAGGAGATAAATACTAAAAGCAACTGTGATTAATACAGAACAAGCAGGAATTCAGAGTTTCACTTTCTCTCTACCTCTTTCTCTTCACCAAATGCTAATGTCCCTGTTTCTTTAGCTTAATCGCATCTGAATTCTTGCTATAATTTTCAACTCTGGATCCTATATTGGCATCAAATGCCCAGAAAAACTCTCCTCCCAAATAAATAATCTCATACTGTGTGACCTCTTTCTTACCTATAAGATATTTGTTACAAGGACACATTCCTGTCACTTTTGAGATAAGGAAATTCTCTCCAGCCAGATTCAGGTTAATAAAGTGTGGACAAGTAAATACATTTCCAAGATTTTAGTTTAAAAAAAATGTGACAGGTCAAACAATCATTTCAAAATGTCAAAAGATATTGGTAACGAAGAAGGGATTTTGAGTATTATAGGTTTCATTGTTTTTTTCATTAAAATTAGTCTCAATAAATATGGACAAAATTGCTACTGAAATTCACTTTTATAATGTGTATCCCATACATATTGTTTTTCATAATAAAACCTGCACTCTGTATACAAGAAAAGGGTCAGGAATTTGGGCTTAACTCAAATGACTTTTTTACAGTCTCAAATTCAGAATGGTTCTGCTCAGGCTTTTTAACAGAAAAGGAACAAATTCCATATTGAAGTGAAGACTTCTTCACCTTTGCTTCTATGATTCTTCATGTGTTTTAGTAACAACCACCTTCTTGGTGAGAAACACATGAGATTTTACTGTTTCATCACCTTATGACCACAATGTCTGAGTTATACTAGTAGTAATGACATTCCATTTTAATTTATCTGTTTACATACCTGTCTGTTCCAACAGACTATTGCTCTTTGAGGGAAATAATTTCTTATTCATCAGGCACAAAACCTTTTCAAAATAAGGCTCCAGTGAATGCTCTAGAATGAATATATTCTGGAAATTTTTTAAAAATCTTGAATTGGAATTGAAATCAGGATAAACTGCTGATAAACTTAATATATAAGAACTAATTCCTATTTTAAGGCTGCTACTTCTAAAAAATTCCCATAATTCTGTTTAAGCAAAAATAAACAAATAAATAAAGCTCTGTCACAGAACATGTTACATAGATAAATCCCTTTTATTTTGTTGTATAGTTTCAACAGTGTTTTTCCAATGATAAATTGTAACCCACTAGTGAATTGTGAGATTGTTTTAACGGATGGTTACCACCAATATTAGTTTTAATAGAATAGGATAGAATGGAACAGAAAGAAATAGAAAAGAATAGAAAACATTAGAGGGTACCTAGTAAAGGTAATCACAGTTTTGTAAAATTTTGTTTACTTATATCTTTGTCTTTAAAATATTTTCTTATCAGACAGTAATGGTCAAAAAAGTTTGAAAACACACAGACTTAAAATATGGGGTTAGACAATCTGACAAACACCAAAAATAACTCAGTGCTTAAACAGAAAGAGAGTAAATTTCCCTCTCCTCTAATAAAAACTTGCATCTCCAGAGGATCAGTTTCTGTGCTCCTTCTACCTTGTTGCCTTCCTAACACTGGAGGATTTCTCTCATCCGTTGATCAAAGAGGTTCACCTCCATGTCCACATCTTAATCATTAAAAGAGAAAAGCAAGGAAATAAGAGGGCATAACTTAGAAGCTCCCCCTAGCATTTTGCTCACATCAGACACTATGTCTAGTGTGCCAGTTTGGATGTATTATGTCCCCCAAAATGCCATGTTCTTTAATGCGATCTTGTTGGGGCAGATATATTTAGTCTTGATTAGGTTGGAACCTTTGGATTAGGTTGTTTCCATGGAGATGTGACCCACCCAACTGTGGGTAATACCTCTGAATTATTTCCATGGAGTTGTGGCCCTACCCATTCAGCGTTGGTCTTAATTAAATCACTGGAGTCATATAAAAGAGCTGATAAACAGAAGGAACTCAGTGCTGCACCTTAGAAAGACATTTTGGAGACTTTTGCTGACATTTGGAGATACTAGCCCAGAGTTTGCCTCGAGAAGCTAAGACCAGAGACATTTTGGGGAATGCCATTTTGAAACACAACCTAGGAGCAAGCAGACTCCAGCCACGTATCTTCCCAGCTAACCGAGGTTTTCTGGATGCCAATGGCCTTTCTTCAGTGAAGGTATCCTCGTGTTTATGCCTTGGTTTGGACATTTTTATGGCTGTAGAACTGTAAATTTGTAACCAAAACTGTAAATTTGTAACCCTTTATAAAGCCAATCCATTTCTGGTATTTTGCATTCTGGCAGCATTAGCAAACCACAACACCAGATTCAAGAGAGACTGGAAGATGTGGTCTTTATTCTGGGCAGTCATACATCTATCTAAAAATCAAGTAGATAAGTAAGTACGTTTCTAAGATTTTAGTTTGGAAAAAAATGGGATAGATCAATCTATTCTAGTACTATGTACACAGGGAAGAATGGAGATCTGGGGACTTCTAGTAGTCTTGCCTCATTTATGTTTAGTAGACTTAAAAGAAGGTTATAATGCAAATCAAATTGCATTATATTTGACCAGTTTAGTCAGTCCAAAATTTCAAGCCCCTTTGGCTGGCTTTTTTTCCTCTTGCTCCCTTTTGATCTCCTGGTCAGTTTTTATGAAGAATAGCATGTTATAGTAAGTAACCTTCAAGAAGATTGTCAATGATACCCAACTCCTGTATTTAAAACCTTGTGTAATACACCCCCATTGATAGAGGGTTGGACTTAGTGACTCACTTATGACCAACAGAAGTGATGGCAGAAGTGATAGTATGTCACTTCCAGGATTAGGTAATAAAGACACAGCTGCTTCTCTTTGGGTTGGTTCTCCCTCTCACCACTCCTCATCCCACCCTATCATCCCACCCTGTGTACGTGTGTGTGTGTGTGTGTGTGTGTGTGTGTGTGTGTGAGTGTGTGTGTGAGTTTCTCTCTTGTATCACTCACTCTTGGAAAGCCAAGTCATGAGAGGGGCTGCATGGTGAGGAACTGATGCCACCTGCCAACAACCACACAAGTGAGCCTGTCAACAGATAAGCAGATTCTCCAGCCACAGTCAAGTTTCCAGAAACTGCAGCTTCAGCTGACAGCTCAACTTGACACAGCCTCAAATATGAGCCAGAACCACCCAACCAAACTGCTGCCAGACTGTCTTTTAGAAACTGTCTCAGAGAATAAAAGGTTGCTTAAATAGCTAAGTTCTGTGGTAATTTATTATGCAACAATAGATAACTAATACACACATTCTCTAGCAGATGACACATGTTTATGCAAGTTGAGAAACATATGGCATAATTTCCTGATTTCCCCTTTTCCTTGGGGAAGCCTTTCCTTAGCAGTGCATTTTTTAATTTTCTCATGTTTGATATGCATTAATAACTATGTAATAATAATGACTATTATAAATATCATTTAGTAGGCATTTGTTCTGTGGCAGGTACTTCCTAATGATTTTAACTACATAGTTCTCTTAAGTGTTTACAAAATAAATGCAAATACCAAAATTTTATAGCTGAGAAAATTAAAGCCTAGGATGTTAAGTTATTTATTCAGGGTCACCAAGTTTGGATTTGAGCCCAGGTCTGTTCTAACCAAATTAACCAAATTAGTGCTTGCTTTATTTTTATACGTGGATTTTGGACATTAGAGAGATCAAATGGATTTTTAGGTTATTCTTGAATCCAAGACTTTAAGAAGGCCCAGTTCTGTTTGGGAAATTTAATAGAAGGGCAGATCCTGCATGTCGCAATGTGCCAAGAACCCACGAGATTAATGAAAGGGCAACAAATTGAATTTCCAAAGAGAACATAAAAATCCCAACACACCACCATTTTCTGGTTCTTTTAAAACGATCTTTACTATTTATTAAGTAAACAAGTTATTAGGATCATGGGAGTGGGACAAATTGGGAAGGGATTGGAGAAGTTTAATATGGCATACTGGATGAAACTCTGTCCCAATGAGAGTAAAACCGTGAAGGAACTAAGTCCAGCCAGAAGCAAGAAAAACTCATTTCAAAACTGCAAGCACTTTTCAGTCCCAGAATTGTAAAGACTTTCATTCAACTTTGGGGTAGACTTCAACTTTTCTAGGAAAGCCACAAAATGAGTCTTAGTTTTGCAAATATAAAGCAGAGACTACAACCATTAAAGGGAAATATTGAGGAGTGATAGCTCTGAGGAATTTAATTCTTGTGAAAATAGTTAAGATGATCACATACAAGATACAGACTGTTTATTTTCTAAATATGGATAATTACTGCAGGTAGATAGAAATCATTATTTACTTTGTACATATAAGGGTATGTTTTGATCAGGCCTTTAGACTTCAAAAAATTTCTAGAATATGCACAGCTATTGTCCTATTCGTGCTGGAGGAGAGAGTGTAACCTGCTGGACCAGGTTGGATAAAATTTAACCCAGATTTATTATAAATGAAATGGTATTATTTATAAATACAAAGCAGACTTGCAGAATAGGCTGATTTTGGATTGTATATGCTGTTGAGGCAATATGACATAACCTCACATTTGTTTTGAAAAATCTGGGATTGTCTCTGAAATGACCAGGCATCATCTGTGCAGGATATTATCTATTGTTACATGACCTCCATTTCTCCCCTTTTCTCAGTATATTCCACTACCACAAGGGCTAGAGAGACAAGAGCTACATATTCCAGACTCCCTTAAACCTGGGTTCCTTCATTTAGAAGGAACATGCATATTTGTATGGCAACAGTGAGACAAAACCATTGTATTAAGTTGTTGTTGCTGCAGCTTAAAACACTACCAATTCATTATCTCACATTTCCTTGGGCCAGGAGTCCAGGTCCAGGTTAGTTGGATCCTCTGCTCAGAATCTCACCAGGATGACATCAAGGTGTTGATCGGGGCTGTGATCTCATCTGAAACTCAGGGTCCTCCCTGTAGCTCACTGGATGTTGGCAACATTCTGTTCCTTTCAGCTCTAGGCCATTCTCAACTCTCAAAGTCAGTTCTCTGTCACATCACCCTCTCCATAACATGCACTTATTGTTTTGTCGAGGCCAGCAGGACAGCCCTCCTCACTTCTTGTATCCCTCTGATTTCTTTTTGAAAGGCTCACATGATTAGGTCAGGCTCACCTGTATAACTTCCCTTTGATTAATTCAAACTCAACTGTTGGGGGAACTTAAATTACGTCACAAAATCCCTTTGGCCATACAGCATAATATCATGGGAGTGATACCCCTTCATATTCAAAAGTCCCACTTATGTTCAAGAAGAAGAGATTATACAGGGCATGCACGCAAAAGGGAAACCTTAGACGGGAGGAGGAGTATAGAGTATACCGCTAAGTATAGAGCTCCTTTCTCAGATCTATGGATGAGGAGACCATCCCTAGGGCTAAAGGAAGCTGGCATCTACTTGGCGGAGGTCAGTCAACAGTTAGTCATGATAAGAATGCATTATCATAAGCCTGAATCTGAGGGCTGTGAGATCAGCCAGGACTAGTAGCTAGTTTTACATTGCTTGAACTTACAATTTCTGTTCTTTATCCTCACACTTTCAATAAAGCTTGTTAAATGTTATACCCTCGTCTTGGCTAAACTGTGGAGAATTAAAAATAATTTGTGAACATTGAAAAAGAGTAGCAGAGGTGAAAGCAATGTCTCCCATAGGGCCAATGTGGTGGTAATAGCAGCAGCCAAAGCATGCTACAGGACTGGAACTGCAGAAAGTTGATTAGCAGCCATGCCAAAAGAGGCCCATGGTCCTGGAAGAGCCTAGAAGCCCAGAATGAGGCACACTATGGCACAGACTGTTGGAAACCATGTGATATACTCCCTGTGGATAAATCAGAGAGGAAGGAAACAAGAAAAATAAGACTGAGGCAATGCTGCCAGAACTTGTCGAGGTTTAGCCACATTTGTAAAAAGTTTACTCTTTTGGGTTAGAATCAAAACATGGTGTTGTCAATCCCTCTGTTTCCATCTGGCAAATTCAGACAATACTTTTTCCAAATATTTTGTGATCCAGTTGGTCTTTCACTACATTATATGATTCCCACTAATTCCACTAATTGCTAAGTAAAGAGTCAGAAATGGGGAAGGAGCCTGGGTACCCAAACTATCCTGCCTACGTAATAATTTGTTCCAATTTATAGCAGAAAGCTCACACTGTAAGCCAAGGGATTGGTGTTTGTTAGTAATGTTCAAGGGCATGACTGAGAAAATCATACACAGGTAATAATCTAATCTTTTTAAACTGTGTTCAATATTTGCCTATATAGTCTACTTGGAGAAAATTTTTTTACTTATTCAAACAAATGTAAAGTCAGGGCCTGGATATATAATGTGAATTACATATTATAAAGTTAGGTCCTAGATACACAATGTGAATAGAAACACTAGTTGCTATAAACAGCTAGCAGAAAACAGTGAAAAAGTAATTATAGGCTTAGAATATTTTATGAAAGGGAAAACAAAACAAATACTAGGTGATACCTAATCTAGTCAGGGGGTTAGATAAGTTTTTCCAGAGTAAAAATTATTTCAACTGAGACTCAAAGGAGGACTAAGGCTATGGATGAGTTGGTGAGTGGGGAAGAAAGAAGAGTGTTTAAACACCGGAAAGAACATATTTAAAAGCAACATGTGTGATGCTTGAAAATTCAAATAAGCCTGGAGTGGAGAAAGAGAGGGAGAGTGACACAACATGGGGCTGGAGAAAGAGTTAGTCCTGTAAGGGATTTTTGACTGTGTACCAAGAAGACGGGAAGTTATTAAAGGTCTTTAAGCAGCTGAGTGACATGATCAAAACTGTTTTAGTACAAGTTTGCCCTAGCAGGTATATAGAGAAAGGCTTTTTTATCACGGTTGGCAGGGAGTGAATGCAGGGGAGAAGACTGAGACAATTGTCAAGAAAAGAGATTCTGTTGCCCTAGAGCTGCAGGAAAGAGACAAAGTCGTAGAGAAAGTTGACACGACTAAGCTAGAACAGTAAGGCTCACTGAGAAAGACAGAGTCCTCAAAGATGACCTCTGGATTGTTGGCTTGAGCAAAACCAAATGGAAAGCAATTATTGTTCCTGAGATTGGGAATAGCTTCAGGGGAAAAAAGTTAGGTAAAGAAAAATATATACTTTTTAAAATATATTGAAGTATTTAGACAGGAGAAATTGAAGTGGGATATTCAGAATACAATTGGATAAAACCAGGATGGAGATAAAGGTTTAGAAATCATTGGCATGTGAATGGATCCTAATACCCTAAAATAGTGGGCCTCAAACTTAAGCTTGCATCAAAATCTCCTAGAGGGCTTGCTGAAACATGTTGCTGGTCCCACCCCTGGAATGTCCAACTCAGTAGTTCTGGAAAGGGGCCTGAGTATTTGTATTTTCAGTAAGTTCCCAGGTAATGCTGAAGCTTCTGGTTATTGAACCACTCTTTTAAAAACTCTGCACCAAAAGGAGTAACAGAGATATCCTAGGAAGAATACTAGAGCAAAAAAGAGATGTATGCTTAGGAAGTACCCCTCTGGTGCACCAGCATTTATGGGGCAGAGAGAGGAAAATAAATTCGCAAAAGCAAATGAGAGGAGTCCCTGGAGAAAAGAGAGTATGATGCAACAGAAGCAGTGGAAATATTTGGGGGAAAATGGAGCATTCAATCATGTAAAATGTTGCTGAGAAGAAATTGAATACCACAGACTACATGCTACCACTTTCCATTTTGTACAACTTTTTTTAATGACAGAAAGTATCATTTTTAAAATAATAGGTATAACACTGGAAGAAAAGGAAGTGTATTATCAGAGGACCAACAATCAAAATTAATTAAGGAAAGGAACAAAGACAGATGAGATCAAACTAATGGAGAAACAGAAGCTAAGGTGAAAAACATATGCAGAAGAATCCTATTTAAAGGTTAGCACAAAGTTTTGAGGAAATTTCAACCTGGGCAGTAGGGGTTAGTTAGAAGGGAGATAGTGCAGGCAGAAAATGCAAGAGCCAAAGGGGGTCCTGGGGATAATCATTAGTGTGGTGGGTGATCCTAGTGACCCACCACCTTGTATAATTCCAGACCAACCTTCGAGTGTGGGAATAACTGGCAGATGTAAAGAGACAGCACTTCTGCCATTACATTACATTTCTAACGAAAGGGGGGTTTAAGGATGTGATTAAGGTCCCTAATCAGTGGAGTTAATCAAAAGGGAGATGGTCTTAGATGCATCTGACCTAGGTGAGCTTTTAAAAGGCAGACTGCATGTCTGAGAGGCAAGAAAAATCAGAGAGATTCGAAGCATAATAGGGATTCAATATGAGGGGGAGTCTCCATTGTTGGCTTTAATGATGGAGGGACCACATGACAAGGAATGCAGACGGCTACTAGGAGCTGTGAGCAAACGTCTGCTAACAGCTAGCAATGAGATCAGTTCTACAACCACAAGGAATTCCATTCTGCCAACAATGTGAATAAGCTTGGAAAAGGACCCCAAGACTCACATGAGACACCAGACCCAACCAATACCTTCATTGTAGTTTTGTGAGAATGTGAGAAGTGAACCTAGCTGTGCTATGCCCTGACTTCCAATGTACAGAACAGTAAGGTCATAAATGGGTGTTGTTTGAAGCTGCTGAATATGGTAATTTTTTATGCTGCAATAGAAAACTAATACAATTAGGGTTATCAATTAAAGAATTTACATTCTTAATAAACAACCATTGGTGATGGTAAAAGGGGATATATATTGAACTGCATCCAGGAAAATCATTTAAACCAAGGGTAAATTAGCTGCATGATTAAAAAAAAAAAAATCTTTGTGCCAAGGACACCTGTGAATGTGGGTGAGAGTTTGGAAAGAAAAGCAAAATACAGTTTGTACTAAAACCAACTGCCACAACTCCCATGGCAAAAGAAGAAAGGGAACTCTAACTACAAAGGAAATATCAAGTGCTCTGCAGGACAGTACCAGTATATTCTATGCCCACACACTCTAAAGCAAAGCCAACCAAGAATATACACATAGCCAAATAGATGGGTCTTATAAGCAGCCCCAACATTTTGGCACAGACTTTTTAGAGAACAGAACTATACAACCAAAAGAGACCCATGCCTGGTAGCTACATTCAACACTCTTAAACATGAATTACCAATAGCTATCTCTGTGCAATTAAGGAAAACGCATAGTGAAAGAGAAGTACTTATTGAACATAAAAAAATACTTAATCCCAGAAAAATAAAAGATTATTCAGGGAAGAGAAATAAATTTTAAACAGCATCCACAAAAAGAGATTTTATCCATAAAACATTAATGATGAGCTGTTATGTAAAACAATTAAGTAGAGGACAAGAAATTATCTCTTAAAATTAAAAATAAGATTGTCAAAATTATAAAATAAAATAAAATATACGGACTTGATAATAAAATGGTATGTGACTAAAGACCAGATTAATAATTTAGAAGAGAAAGTTGAGGAAATCCTCAGAACACAGGAAATAAAAAAGACACAGAGATGAAAAATATTTGGGAAAAAAAGTACAGGAGCATGAATCATCAATCAAGGAGCTCTACAATCCTATAATAAGAGTTTCAGAAGTTAAGAACCTCAGAAATAGAGGAGAAGAAACGACCATGACAGAATAAAAAAATTTCCAAGCCAAAAAAGAGCACATCATCAAAATATGTAATGCAAAACATGTTACAAGTACAAACACAAGTTATTATTTACTAAATCGTAGTGGGAGGCTTTAGCCCAAATCTTTTAGAAATAGGAATATTTGGATGACAGATAAATATTTGAATTAACAAAATACTAGGGAAAAAACAGGAAAATCTTTATATAATCTGAGGAGTGCATGAGACTTTCTTAAGTAACACATAAAATACAGAAATCATGTAAAGAAATATTGATGAATTTTGTTTTATGATAGTTTAAATTTCCATACACTAAAAGACAGCATTACAAGTTTATGACAGATGATTTTTCTATATAATATAAAAATTATTGCTATCCATAATGCATAATGAAGGTCTATAAATAATAAAGACAATTAAAAAACAGAAAACTTACTTTAAAGACTATATTGATCAATAAATATTTTAAAAATCTGTTAACCATTTCATTAATTGGGAAGATGGTTATTAAAATAGTGTTTTGTTTTTGCCCATCAAATTAGCAAAAACTTAAAAAAAACCTATTAACTGTATTAACATATAGTTAATAGTAAAATTATAAAAATGTGTTTTCAACAATTGCAACAAATGTACTACAGCAATGCAAGGTGTTAATAATAGTGTGGTATAAGGAAATTCTGTATTTTATGCAATATTGTTCTGTAAACCCACAATTTCTCTAATAAAAAAAAGAAAGAAAACACATATATTTATATTATCCAGCCTTAGCATGAGTGTGAGGAAACAGATATTTTCATGTAGAATTATAGAAACTAAACTGCTAGATCTTTTTCCAAGGCAATTGGCCTATATCTATCAAAATTTCAAATGCACATATCAACTTGAAAGTAGTCCTTCATTTAATAGATATTTATTGAGTACCTACTAGTTATCATACACTGTTCTAGGCCATGAGGATACAGCATACAAACTTCACATGAGGAGAAAACCATGAACTTAATAATTCTTGGCTATTGTAACTGTCAATGGGTTAGAGCACTCTGAAATGACCTAAAAACCAATATAGTAGGAGTAGGTAACTGTATAAGCTGAAAGATCAAAGAGTGGGGTGTCAGGAATTCAATTTCAGAGGTACAGTGGTTTCAAGAAAGGCCAAAATTAGTTTGGTCATCAGATATGTAGCAAGGGTGGAGTAGGGCCAAAAGTCAGAACATGAGGTCCAGTAGCTTTGGTGTGACTATACATTCCCTATCTTTGTAGGCCTTTGGAATGGGTGACAAAAGACAGCAATTTCCAGAGAAATCTAGAGATCCTCAGTCTTTGTATTCAAGGATTACCTATTTACTGGGGACATAGGATGTGGACAGGCAGGGTCCCATCTTGCATATTCATGATTTTTATGATCTTTACTCTAAATTTGGTTTCCTCTCAATACATTTGCTGAAGTATAATGCTTTTTGAAGTGTCTCACACCAGAATATCACCATCATTTCAATAATCATGGAAGCTACTGAACTCCCATGATGGACAAGCAGTTGTGCTATATATCTGAAGAGATAAAAATACCTGTTTTTTGTCCTCAAATGATTTTTAGTGTAGCTAGAGACTTCATATAATATCCTTTCAAGTTAAACATCATTAATGTAAAAAAAAAAAATGTCATTTATACATGTCTTCTTAATTTTCAAAGCACTTTGAGTTTCACTTAGTAAAATCTTGCTTTGTGTCATAGTTTTCTTAGGTATACTTCCTAACTCCCCTATTGTAAATTAAGCCTGTCATAGACTGGGACCATGTTTTTTCAAATATACATAATTTAAATTTAATGGAGTAGTAAATATAAGTATGACTCTGAGATATCAGTCTATGATTGGGGAAAAAAGGGCAGTGAGAAAAAGTTCTTTGAATTTAAAAGAGTTTTCAAACACAATGGGCTGGACTGTTCTGCCAATAACTTATAGCAGTATAGTTGCAACAAAATTCAATGTGCCCTTGAAGTATATAAGATTATAGTCTCTAAACACATAGTCCAAGCAAAACATAAAGTTTTGATGGACATCTTTAAAGACTGGAAATAGTTGTATGGACTGAAACAGTTGCCTTGGAATTGGAAATAACACTAAAAATAGACTGAGACTAGGGCTTAGTTCATTGTGCTATGAATGCCAAAAGAAAAGCAGTAGCAATGACAAAATTTCTCTTTCAGTGTCATTTTTATTGTAACTTTCCGGAACCCAAGAATTGACTTGTTTAAAATGTAAACTCTGACTAAACCATTTAATCTTCACAACATTAAGGCCATTTGTTCCAATTCAGGCTGAGAAAAAGTCAAATTGTTTGTCTACAAAATAAAGTGCCAACCAATTCAATGACCATCATCCCCATTTGTTGTGATTGGTCCATTCATGTTTTCAGCACACCCAACTCAGCAGGCTCAGAACCCCAAATCTATATTTAATTTAAACATTGCACCATCACACAGAAATCTTTCAACAATCTCACTGCCACTTAAAGGGAAAGGGCAAAAGAATACTATTTACGAGAAGCACTTTATTGTCTTAACGGAAATTTTTAAAATTCCCAATGTATCTTTTTTAATTCAAGGAAAATAATTTTATAGAAAAACATTCATTTTTATTTTATTCTTCATCTTAAACAAGGGAGTCAAGAGAAGTTTTCATTTTAAGTTAATCTATATACAAAAAAAGGCACACGATATGAGAACCAAAAATATACTTCCTTAAACAATCATATTTGCTTAATTTGAAACCTGAATCAAAGGGATCGTACATTTTTAAAATCATTTTATCTATTGTTCTTTTTTTTTTAATCCTGATAGGAAAGAAAATCCAACTCAGATGGTTAGAAGAGATTTTAAAGAAGGATCTATTAGCAGAGGTGTGTTTGAGAGTAATAGTACAGAGAAGGGTTGCTGAGGCCAGTCTAATTTGAAAAGGCAGGCATAGAAAAGAGAGTTGTTAGAGCCCCATAGGAGCTGGAGTCTTAAAGGAGATGCTGCTCTATAGGCACCATAGGAGAGACAGTATAACTACCAAAAAATGCATCCCAGAGCAGGTGGAAGCAAGGTAAAGGTACTCAACCTTCTCTCCCGCCCCTACACTCTCCCGTCACCTGCAACTATCTCCCATCTACTGAAAACAATCAAAAGCCAGTAAGTAAGGGAGATTGTGTGATGAAAAAAAAAAAAAATGCTCTTAGGGAAGTAATAGGGAGTGATACTACCGGGGAACAAAAAAGACTAGGGAGGGTAAAGATGGGATCCAGAGGCTCAAGGAGAAACAGAGAATCATCAGGACAATATCACTTCATGATGAATGGGAGTTTTGATATACCACAATACAGATGACAGCTGTTCAAATGCTGACTCTGCTACTTGGTCATTTTATAGATTTGGGCAATGTACTTCCCTTCTTTGACTTCTTGTTTTCTTTTCATCAAGATATCTGCAAAATGCTTGCATCCTTGAAAAGAGGATTTTAAATTCTCCTGATGTTAGGTATAAAGCTGAGGTGGATGAGTTTGTATGAAAAAGGAAACTAGCTATTGACTATCTGGGATTGAAAACTGATAAGAGTAAGAAAATGAAAATGATTAAGAATAGTCTAAAGATGGATTGGTTAAAGCAAACACAACTCTATTGGTTACCAATTATGGCTGCTCATCAGACAACATGGTAGTCAACAAGCTATACCTTCAGATCCCATCACTAATATTCGTGAACACACTGGTAGGTAGCTTCCTAGGAAAGGGGAAAAAACTATGTGCACTATGGACCAGAAGCATGACAAGGGTTCTTAAATGCTGAATTAATATTATTTACATCTTTTATATCATGCATATTTTCTTTTTTGGTTTTCATTTGTAGTCTCATTTACCCTTTCAATAGCCATTTAACCAACATCTAGTTTAAACCAAACTAGTTTCTAGTCAAAAAGATAAAAAGAACATTATTTGTCCACTTAGACTTCTTACCAATGGAGACCTAACAGTTGTAAGACAAGGATATCCTTATTTGTCAGTAAATTTTCCCCCAACTTAAGGGCAATGTTGACAGGAAACTGTGGTCTTATTATCCACGTTTAAACTTTTTTTTTCCTACTTGCCTGGCAAATTTGTATATATGGTATTGAATTCACAGAATGTATTGAGACTTAAGTGACAAGTAGCTTTTGATTCTATTATAGCAGTTGCTGCCCTTATTGATAGCATAGTCCAGTTTATTGTGGTTTCCTGTGGGATAACGTTTTCTTAACATTTGGGAAATCCAGGGCATCATTTGGAAGATCTCACAATTTCAGGCTAAAAAAATGTAAAGCTTTCTAGAAATTTTAGCCTAAACACAACTCTGAAAAAGTCCCTATTGAATTTTATTCTTAGTTCTTGCTCATTTCTCCAATTTTTGAAGGTCTTTATGAATCACAAAAAGATCTCTGAGATGTCAATATATGATTAATAAGTTGTCAGTATGATAAAATCCTATATAAGTGATTGGCTGTTGCCCTTTTGACAAGGCACCACAATTTTGTTTCTGTTTTGTTGGTTTTATTTGGTACTGTTGTTTGTCTAGGTTCATTTGAGAATATAGAGACATACTCTGATACATTTGTGGTGAGAAGATAATTAATTCAATTATCATTGAATTAATGATAAACAACAAAACCAGTTTACTGGAACCTAAAAATGCAAACAACATTTACATAAGCTTTTTGATCTCACTCAAATAAGATGGAAAACTGATACTTGAAATCCCCACTGGGTTGATAGCTACATAGTCCAGGTCCAGCCAGGGCCACGGCAATACATGACACCAGGGGGCACCATATGGAACAAAATGATGCTCCTGGAGTTATGTAAACTCTATGGAGTTTAGTCCTGAGCCATCATTGACTTGCACAAGTCAGAAATTACACTTTATTTCCATTTTAATTTATTTAAACCACATCTTACTCCCCAGATGATTTCAGGGAGCAGGTTTCATTATTCCTCCTAACCGAACCAGTGAAGGCTGTTAGCCATGTGTGCTAACATGTCTCCTACTATAAAAAGGTTCCTATCCCCATTGTTTGGGCCCAGTCTTAAAAAACTGGCACTCTGCCTTGAATTCTTTAATTAGCACTCCACTAGTTAACATAATCCAGAGTCAAAGCACATCACCAGTATCACTGGAACCACCACCACCACCAAGCCATTTCATCATTTCAGCCATTATTACCATCACTGGCACCAGCACCAAGTTTCAAATACCAAAGACTTACACCTCTTATTTCATGCCCTGCCCAGTTGTTCTGTCTCCTGTGGGTGTTGTGGCCTCTAGTCGTCTAAGTTTGTCATCCCATGGGGCTGCATGTATTCGACTACTGAATTAATGCAGACTTAGTTATTAGGTTGATTTAACCAGTAAAGTTGTCCACCCAGATTTGGCTTTCTCCACACCACAGTTCCTAAGTGATCCCACTTAAATCATGAAACATTAAGCACTCTATCATACTTAATAGCATATGTAAATGTGAAAAAAATGAAAAATCAGGCACCATAACATACAGGAACACTCTTCAGTGGAATTGTGAATTTGTTTGTAAAATTAGACATTCACAGACTTCCACTGGGGTTCTCTGCTGAGCTCCATTTTAATGCTCATAATCATAAATCGAATCCATTCCACCACAAGGGAATTCACCTCTACTGGTTCCATATGCATAGCCTGTCCTCTGCTCTCTACAGCCTGCTTCTTTCACCCCATTGATTTATGTTTCTCTCACCCCCATCTTTGTTCAGTACCACTTCCATTCCATGCATGCTCTTCTCCCTACTATTTCCAAACTTACCATGTTCATTCTGATTTTTAGCAGAAAAATAAATTGGGAAATTTTTGTCCTATATTTTATACTCTATAAAATAAAAAAAAATGTTTATAATATCTATTAAGCATGTGGCATTATGCTTAATGAAAAGATAAAAAATTAGATCATAATTTGTCTTCAAGAAGCTCACAGTCTAGTGAGGGGAGGAGAACGTGAAAAGGAATAACAATAAAATATATAATTCAAGACAATATTATCAGAAGGCTCTAGGAAGTAACAACTTCAATGAGTTAGAGAATAACTGTTATGACACTTTATAAAAGAATAGTTCAAAGGCAGGTGGGAGATATTCTCAGTGCATGCAATATTACAAATGCAATTAAGAAGATGAGCAGAGTGACCTTGAGTAACATTTTTATTAAGGAGAATAATTTATTTAAGAAAGAGGTGGAGTCAGGGCTGGAAGGAATGCAGGGTTCAAACCTTACATAACAAGCCTTAAATAACAATACCATTATCTGGTAGACAATTAGGAGTTTTGTAACGTTGTGTAAATGGATAGTGATATCATTTTCTAGTGATGATACAAAAATGGCTCAGAGAGCATAAAATTAGCAGGGAGACAAATTGAGAGGCTATTGCAGTAGTCTTAGAGTGCAGTGATAACATCCACACTCAAAAGAGTAGCAATAGAAAGATAACAATGAGCTATTTTGAAAGGATAATAGACAACAATCTAGTTTATTAACTAGGAAAGAGGAGGAAAAAAGAGGGTGTCAAGGGTTTTGAGTTGGGAAGATGATGATGTTCTTTGGGAGCTGGTTTTGGCCAGCCATTTTAGAGGAAAAGATAAATTCCATTTTAATGACAGTTAGACAGTGCAGTGACATACATACATGAACTTGGGAAGGTAGGTCCAGAGTTTAGGCAAGATGTGGAGTCTGAAGGTAAGTATTTTGAAGTTACAGCACTGAAGAAGTTATCTGAAACCACAAGATGACATGTTGGAAACTGAGGGAGAGGAAGTGTAAGGGAGCAGACTAGTGTCCCAATCAGTGCAAAGAAATAGTCAATACATGTTATTGGATGATTATGAAGCAACATGCTAAAAGACATACCTCTGAACACACAGTTTATAATAGAAAGTCTGATCTCTGCTAGAACACAGATGGCTACCTAAGAAGATAGCATATGATTTACCAAAGCATCTATAATCTTGCAAAGTTAGCTTAATATATACGCATTCTAGATGTGTAATTTTAGCTTCTAATAAAAACATGATTAATTCACAAATTTATATAAACAATATATGGTTTCATATGCCATGCATTTGAATTAATATTATAATCTTAGTTGTAAAATATGTAATCAAAATAAATACTATATTGACTTCCAAGGAGAAGCTATATTTTATAGGTATGTCATGGGATAGCAATAGCATTATTCATCGATATGTTAGGTTGACCCATGTGGTATTTTGAAGGCTAAAAATAGTAGAATACTGACAATTTTATATACTTCCACCTATAATATAAATTTATATCTTTAACAGTTTTTAAAAGTGAATAATTGAGTTGAAATGCTCTAATAAGCCAGCAACAATTTCTCTATTTTACTTTATGATTTACCTATATTCTTTTTCAATTGTATTTAAATTTTAAAAAAATATGAAATAATCCCCATTTTAAATATTTGATTTATAATATAAAAATTAATATTTTGACTATTCTACCACATAAAAAATTAAATGAAGATCTGATAATTATTTCATGATTTGCTCAGAATACATGATTTGTCAAGTGGTCACTAAAAACAAAGGGATAAAACTTTGTTCACTTATCCTTGTATCTACACTGATAAAATTAACAAAATAATTGCCAAACTGTACTTTACTTTGTACTCTGAAGACATAAAACCAGTTTATTTAAATGTACTGAAATGCTAAAAAAAGATACAAAAATTACTTCTAAAATATTGATCTCTTCTTAAAGTAGATTAGACAGTTCAGCATCAGTAGATCATGAAGCTCAGTACAAAACAAATTTTCTTCCTTCAAGGCAGACACCATTATAATATACGTGCTAAATGCATGCATTTGATATAAGAAAATTGTGGTAATGTGACATTCCTACCACATGATGGAATATTCTTTTAGATAGTGAAACATATTAATAACACACATGATAGAGTTCTTTTTGGTTCTTGACATTTAGAACCAAATTTTTCAAAGGTTGTCCTTATTATATATGTATACAGTAAGAATAAACCCCACCATACATACACAGAAATGCCTCTAAGTCAATAGGTGAACATAATTTTTTTTCTAGTTTCATGTCTTCAAATAAAACTAAATGAAGGATGGAGGCATAGAGAGGAGTTGAAGCTAGTCAGTCCCCTGGAACAACTAATAAACAACCAGGAACAACTAGTAAATAATCTGGAATAACTGCTGGGGGACAAACGTGACTGTCCACCTCATCATATACTAACCTGGATTGGGAGGAATGCCTGAGATCACAGCATAAAATCTATAAGTAAAGACTGTGGACCCATGCCAAGAGCCCCTCCCCTACGGCAGCCCAAACTGCAAAGCCTCCCAGTGATAGAGAGCAGCACTCTCTGAACAAGCAAATATACACAGCCCAGTGCCAACTGAGGTTTTAATTAACAATGCTCAATACAAGCTATAGATCCCCAACAGGCAGACAGAGGTTTTTGGTGTCAACTGACCTTGGAGAGCCAGAGGACCTCTCTGGGAGGGAGGGGGAGCCCAGAGGACCAGGTGTTATCTCTGGATGACAGGTGAAAATGAGGGTGGCTGCAGACTGACCCTGAAGTGGGGCTTTCTGTCCCCTTCTCTGCTCAGTGGAGAAAGCCTCAGTCATTTTCATTCCCCAGCACTGTGACCCAGACAAGGGTGAAGATAGCAGAGTCAGAATGTACACTTTGGATCTTTGGATAATTGTATGGTTTGGGTACAATCCCAATTAAAAAAAAAAAAAAACCCAAATGAAACCATTTCTTGAGACACCTTTTTTAATTTATTTTTTATTTTTGCTGGGGCAACTTTTTTTTAACTGAGATTGTTTACATACCATACAATTATCCAAAGACCAAAGCGTACAATCAATTACCCATGGTACCATCATACAGTTGTGCATCCATCACCACAATTTTTTTTCAATTTTTAGAACATTTTCATTACCCCAGAAAAGAAATAGAGACAAAAAAAGGAAACTCAAATCTTCCCATACCCCTAACCAACCCCTCCATTATTGATTCATAGTATTGATATAGTACATTTGTTACTGTTGATGAAAGAATGTTAAAATACTACTAACTGTAGTATATAGTTTGCAATAGGTATATTTTTTCCCATATGCCCCTCTATTATTAACTTTTAGTTATAGTGTCATACATTTGCTCTAGTTCATGAGAGAGATTTCTAATATTTGTACTGTTAATCATGGACATTGTCCGCCACAAGATTCATTGTTTATACATTCCCATCTTTTAACCTCCAACTTTCCTTCTGGTGAAAAACGTGACTCTGAGCTTACCCTTTCCACCACATTTACACACCATCAGCACTGTTAGTTATTCTCACAATGTGCTACCATCACCTCTGTCCATTTCCAAATGTTTAAGTTCACCCTAGTTGAACATTCTGCTCATAATAAGCAACTGTTCCCCATTCTTTAGTCTAGTTCTATATTCTGGTAACTTACATTTCATGTCTATTGAGTTTACATATTATAACTAGTTCATATCAGTGAGACCCTGCAATATTTTTCCTTATGTGTCTGTCTTATTTCATTCAACATAGTGTCCTCAAGATTTCTTCATCAACCCATTTTTTTAAGATGGTTTTGTTCACACACCATATATTCCATCCTAAGTAAACAATCAGTGGTTCCCTGTATAGTCATGTATTTATGTATTCACCACCGTCACCACTATCTATATAAGGACATCTCCATTTCTTCCACAAAGGAGGAGGAAGAGTGAAAGAAGGCAGAGAGACAAAAGAGAAAAAAAAAAAGAGAGAGGAAAAAAAACAACACCTAGGAAGCACCAGAAGGAAAGATAGCATTAAACTAAAGTAGAATAAAGAGTCAGACAATATCACCAATGCCAAGAGTCCCATACCCTTCCCATATGTCCCCTCCCATATGCATTTAGCTTTAGTATATTGCCTTTGTTATATTAAAGGAAGCATAATACAATGTTTCTGTTAATTATAGTCTGTAATTTGCACTGATTGTATTTTCTCCCCATTCCCCACCTGTTTTTAACATCTTGCAATGTTGACATTCATTTGTTCTCCCTCATGTAAAAACATATTTGTACCTTTTACCACAATCATTGAGCACCCTAGGTTTCACTGAGTTATACGGTCCCAGTCTCTATCTTTCCTCTTTCCTTCTGGTGTCCCATATGCTCCTAGCCTTCCTCCTTCAACCATACTCATAGTCATCTTTGTTAAGTGTGCCCACATTGCTGTGCTACTCTCTCCCAAAATTGTGTTGCAAACCTCTCACTCCTGTCTTTTCCTTTCTGAATGCAGTGCTCCCTTTAGTGTTTCCTATAAAGCAAGTTTCTTCTTCACAAACTCTGTCATTGTCTGTTTTCAGAGAATATTTCAAGCTCTCCCTCATACTTGAAGGATAATTTTGCTGGATATAAGATTCTTGCTTGGTGGTTTTCTTTCAGTATCTTAAATATGTCACCCCACTTCCTTCTTGCCTCCATGGTTTCTATTGAGAAATCCGCACACAGTCTCATCAAGCTTCCTTTGTATGTTATGGACCACTTTTCTCTTGCTGTTTTCAGGATTCTTTCTTTATCTTTGATGTTTGATAATCTGATTATTAAGTGTCTTGGTGCAGGCCTATTCAGAGCTATTCTGTTTGGAGTATGCTGCGCTTCTTGGATCTGTAGTTTTATGTCTTTCATAAGAGATGGGAAATTTTCATTGATTATTTCCTCTATTATTGCTTCTGCCCCTTTTCCCTTCTCTTCTCCTTCCAGGACACCCATGACATGTATGTTCCTGCATTTTGTGTAGTCATTCAGTTCCCAGAGACATTGCTCATATTTTTCCATTCCTTTTTCTATCTGTTCTTTTGTGTGTAGGCTTTCAGGTTTCTTGTTCTCCAGTTCCTAAGTGTTTTCATCTGCCTCTTGAGATATGCTGTTGTATGTCTTCATTGTGTCCTTCATCTCATTATACACTTCATCTCTTTTGCCATATCTTCCCTAAACTTTTTGAATTAATTTAGTATTAGTTGTTTGAATTCCTGTATCTCAGTTGAAGTTTAAGTTTGTCCCTTTGACTGGGTCATAACTTAGTTTTTCTTAGTGTAGGTTGTAGTTTTCTGTTGTCTAGGCATCTGGTTTCCTTAGTTACCCCAACAGGTTCTTACAGATCAGAATGGGCTCAGGTCTAGAAGGAGGCAATAGTATCCTTTTCCCTGAGGGTGTCTTAGATTGATACACCTCGTGATGCCTCAAGTCACTGTGCTTTTCTGCCCAACAGGTGGTGCCTGTCAGCCTGTAGCTCCAGACTTGTGTAAGGAGGTGTGGCCTGTGGCTGTTTTCCCCCAGGCTCCGGGGTCTGGTTCTGAATGGAAGGCGGGTAGTAGAGCTGGTCCCCACCTTTTTCCTCTTAGGATACACCCCCTGAGCGGAGGTCATTTACATTCAAATATCTCTCTGCCTATGGTATCTCCACCCTTGTCTGGGTCAGAGAGCTAGGAACTGAAAATGGCTGAGGCTTTCTCCACTGAGACAAAAAAGGGACAGAAATCCCCCCTTCAGGGCCAAGTCTGCGGCCCCCCTCAGTTTCACCTGTCAGTCAGAGACAGGGCAGCACCTGGTCCTCCCGGGCTGTCCGTCCCTCCCAGAGAGGTCCTTCAGCTCTCCAAAGTCAGTTATCACCAAAAGCCTCTGTCTGCTTGTTGCAGATTCATAGCTTGAATTGAGCAGTCCACACTTGTTAATTAAAACCCCAGTTGGAGCTCAGCTGAGCTATATTTGCTTGCTCAGAGAGTACTGCTCTCTAGCACAACAAGGCCTTGCAGTTTGCCATGGTGGAGGGGGCTCTCAGGCTTTGTAGTTTGCTGTGGGGGAGGGGGCTCTCAGCTCGGGTCTGTAGTTTATACTTACAGATTTTATGCTGCGATTTCAGGTATTCCTTCCAATTCAGGTTGGTGTGTGATGAGTGGACAGTCATGTTTGCCCCCCCCCCCAGTTATTCCAGATTATTTACTAGCTGTTCTTGGTTGTTTATTAGTTGTTCCAGGGGGACTAACTAGCTTTCACTCCTCTCTATGCTGCCATCTTAGGCCCTGCCGAGACACAACCTTTTGAGATAAGCCTGTCCTCTATTGTGAAAAAAGTATTTGGGGTAAAAGGAAAGTTAAAGAGTTGCTCAAAATGTAAAGCAATTCTGCCTCCTTTTGAAAATGTGCAAAGCAACATTTAGTAGAAATGTTTATGTTTTTGTGTATATTCATGTGCATTTATATACAGACCATTATAAATGCACATGCATATATGTGTATGTTTAGTGTATATGTCTTCATGATGATTAAATGCCATTCTAGAGAAGTCATTGTAAAAGTTTTAGGTTCATCTCTGAGATTCTTATGAGAGTCTCCGAACCCTCTTCCCACTGATATGCCCATCTGCACATTTATGCAGCATTTTGCATGTAATTTTAGAAATTCAATACAGCTCTGGAGTCTAATCATGGAACTCTGCAGCTGCTGCCTTCAATATCCTAATGTTTCAGTTTGCCAGACTGCTATGTCAAATACCAAACAATGTGTTGAGTTAACCAGTAGTAATTTATTGAGGCATCAGCAAGATGATGCTACTTCCCAAAGTTTGTAATATTCTGTTGCTGGCTTCTAGCAATCCTTGGGGTTCCTTGATTCACATCCTTGTCTTGTGTCACATGGCAATATCCTCTCCTCTCTCTTCTGGGTTCCATTGACTTTTGGCTTTAAGCTCCTCTCCATGGCTTTCTCTATGTTAAATTTCTTCTGCTTATGAAGACTCCAATTATTCAGATTAAGGCCAATCTCATTCAATAGGGCTACACTTTCACTAAAATAACATCTTCAACAGATTGTATTTACATTGGGTTCCCACCAATAGGAATGAGGATTAAGATTAGGAGTATGTCTAAATTGTGGATCATAATTCAGTCTACCACAACCAAAGTCAATAAACCCTTCAAATATTTTAACTATAATTTCATATTTAGAATTGAAATGTCACATTTTCTAGAGCTAAAGTAGTTAGCACATCTCAAAAATTCACTGCTTTGGATTGCAGACACAGGACCTAGTGGATTGGTGATATCTTCTTAATGGTGTCATCAGTATGACTTAGCAATCATGTTGTTTTAGAAGGCATAGTTACATTTAAACAAATATATAAAATTTTCCCAAGTAAAAATAAATTTTAAGTATTCATTATTAATACTATTTGAAATTATATGGAGGCAACTATAGTGCAATGGCACAGAGCCCTGGCTTTGAAGTTAGATTGCCTGGATTTGAATCTTATCTCTCCCAGTTACTGTAAGTTCCTTGAGTTTTCTATGCCTCAGTTACCTCATCCAACTTTGGATAAAAACAATGAAAAAGCATAGAAAGTGCATAAAAA
The DNA here is from genome assembly GCF_015220235.1 of Choloepus didactylus. Taxonomy (NCBI): domain Eukaryota; kingdom Metazoa; phylum Chordata; class Mammalia; order Pilosa; family Megalonychidae; genus Choloepus; species Choloepus didactylus. Next base: position 31,933,949 of record NC_051320.1, on the reverse strand, counting down.
TATCCATTATGTACTCAACATTAGGCCTTGCACTTAAAAATAACCAATTAAGGTGAGCTATTATTTTCAAACCCTATCTTAAGGTATTGATACAGTTGCTGCTCTGCTTTTTTTTTTTTTTTTTTTTTTGCCATCTTCTGCAAAACTTTCCTTTTTCATAGTTTATTACATTCCTTTGATCTTTTAATCATTAATTAAAATTTCCACTTGTGGTGATGGAATCAGTAGGGGGTTGTTTTGTTTTCCTTTGCCAAGTATTCCTTCATGAAATGAACTTCATGGACTGAATACAACCATGGTAATAACTGGGGATTACCATATGTGATGGTTAGGTTCATGTGTTAACTTGGCCAAGATGATAATTTCCAGGTGTCTGGTCAAGCAAGCACTGGCCTAATCATTACTGCAAGGACATCTGTGACGTTAATAAACCAGAAGGCTGGTTTCTTATATCATTAGTCAATTGGCTGCAGCTGTGACTGAGTACATCAATGAAGGGCAAGTCTTCCACAATGAGAGAATTCAATCAGCAGGATTTAATCCAATCAGTTGAAGACTTTTAAGCAAGAAAGTTACAGGACTTTCACTTCTTCTTCAGCTAGCCAGTAAAGCGTTTCCTGAGGAGTTCATCGGAGTTGCCAGTTTGCTGCCTGAGGAGTTCATCAAACACCTTCATTGGAGTTGCCAGTTTGCTGCCTGCCCTACAGAATTTGGACTCGTGCATACCCACAGTTGTGTGAGACACCTTTATAAAATCTTATATTTTTAGATATCACTTGTTGATTCTGTTTTCCTAGAGAACCCTAACTAATACACCATAAGACATTTTCAACTGCAAAATGTGGCAGGGTGAACTAGAGGTCTTATCCTTCTATTGTAGATTACTTTTCCCTATCCAAAGAGGAGGACGTGTTTTATAATTTAAAAAGAAAAAAAAAAGGAAAGAAGATCTCAGTCAAAAAACTATGACACTTGAATTTTCTTTTATCTGGTTCTTGAATTAAATAAATCATCAGAAATGTAAATAATAACCTGTGCCAACATTTGATGAAAGCTCAAAATTGGTTACTTGACCTTGGTAATTGGCTTAATATTATAAGAAATCAGAAAATGCTGTCTTAATAAATTTATCCAGTGAGTTAACTTGAATTTTGTTGGAGATTCAATATGCTTAATCAGTACAATATAAAATGGAATGATTCTGAAGACAAGCAAATTGGCTTAAAAAATAAACATCTATGAATATAGTACAGTGAACATAAATATGTAAAATGGTTCTCATTTTCATAAAAACACAGGTTTTCAGAGTGAAGTGGCTTAATGGCACAGAAGCACAAATATGTGCCCAGAAAGTGGTTTAAGAAGAGCACAATACTGGAAGATCAGGATGAATCATCATATATCCTTTCTCTAGGCAAGGTTTTTCATCTTTCTACAACTTGGTTTAGTGTTTTTTACTATAAAGTGATATGCTTTGGCTAGATTTGGATAGCAAACAGGGTCCAATGCCAACTTTAATCAACTAACATTAACTGCCTGGATCTTGCGTATTGAGACTCATTTTTAGACTTCATATGGGCATACATAAAAAGATGCCATGGACAAAGGTAAAGGCAGTGGCAGCCTATATGTCATGTTTTACTACTACGGGATTATATAGTAAACAAGGTCTTATGTAGCTTTTAAAAAAAGTTTTAATCTCCAATGGTCATTAATAAATCATTTATAATAATACTTTCTGATGTACCTCTTTTTGAAACTAACAATTTTTAATAAATCACTATAACATTCAGCTGAAATACAGCTGACCTGATGAAGAAGCACAATATAGTTCTGTATTTTAAATGGCAATATTCTTTTTATTCAAAAAAAACTAAATTAACCAATATATCTTAGTTTTTATCACATGTAAAAGGTTTTATGATTGGAAAATTGTTTGCTCCACACAATTGGTTACTATATCCTCCTAAATAAAAGAGCATAAATGAATATGGGTTATGAAGAGACTGGGAATGCTACTAATCCAGGAGTTTACAGAGAATAGGGATTATGTCTTGGTTAACTTTGTGTGCCTCCCTGGGGCCTGGCACATAAATGATAGGCAATAAACATGGAAAAAATTATACTGTTAAACTGTATCCAGTTGGTAAAGCATTCAGTTCAAACATTTTTTTAAACAGTTTTATTCTTACTTCGTACAATCCATCCAAGTTGTACAATCAATGGCTTTTGGTGTAATCACAAAGTTGTACAATCATCACCACAATCAGTTTCAAAACATTTTCATTGCTCCAAAACTCAAAATTAAAACCCCATTGGTATGGTACCTTTGTTTCAATTGATGAATGAATATTAAAATATTACTGTTAACTATTGTCCATATTAATAATAATATAAAAATATTACTGTTAACTAAAGTCCAACTGATATAGTTGGACTTTTCCCCATACACTACCACATTATTAACACCTTGGAATAGTGATGTGCATTTGTTCTAATTAATAGAAGAACATTCTTACATTTGTACTATTAACCACATTTCATTGTCCACAACAGGGTTCATGTTCTATGTTATATAGTCCCATGTTTCATGCTCTAGCTTTCCTTCTACTGAACATCAACACCTGCAATTTTCTGTTTTTGTTTGTTTGTTTGTTTGTTTTTTAATACTGGCCATCCTAGAAGGTATGAAATGAAATCTCATTGTAGTTTTTTTATTTCATTTCCCTATATAGTTAGTGATATTGAACATCTTTTCATGTGCTTTTTAGCCATTTGTTCATCCTCTTTGGGAAAATGTCTATTTATGTCTTTTGTGCATTTTCTAATTGGGTTGTAGGATCTCTTTATATACTCTGGATATTAAACCCTATTGTATATGTAGTTTCCAAATATTTTCTCCTATTGAGTGAGCTGCCTTTTCAACCTCTTGACAAAGTCCTTTGAAGCACAAAATTTTTAAATTTTGAGGAGATCCCATTTGTGTATTCATTCTTTTGTTGCTTGTGCTTTGGGTATAAAGTCTAAGAAATCTCACCACCTACCACAAGGTATTGAAGGTGCTTCCATACATTTTCTTCTAGGGGTTTTATGGTCCTGGCTCTTATATTTAGGTCTTTGATCCATTTTGAATTAATTTTGTATAGGGTGTGAGATAAAGATCCTCCTTAAGGCTTTTGGATATGGACATCCAGTTATCCCAGCACCATTTGTTGTAGAGAGTGTTCTGTACCAGTTGAGTGGCTTGGCAGCCTTGTCAAAAATTAATTGACCATAAATGTGAGGGTCTATTTCTGAACGCTCAATTCAATTCTGTTGATCAGTATTCTATCTTTATGCCAGTACCATGCTGTTTTGACCACTGTGGCTTTGTAATAAGTTTTAAAGTCAGTAAGTGTGACCCCTCCAACTTCTTTATTCTTTTTCAAGGTATTTTTGGCTATTTGGGGCCGCTTTCCCTTCTAAATAAATTTGATAATAGGCCCTTCTATTTCTGTAAAGCAGGCTGTTGGAATTTGGACTGGGATTGCATTGAATCTGTTAATCAATTTGGGTAGAACTGACATTTTAACGATATTTAGCCTTTCAATTCATGGGCACAGAATGATCTTTCATTTATTTAGATCTTCTTTGATTTCTTTTAGTAATGTTTAGTAGTTTTCTGAGTACACATCGTTTACATCTTTGGTTAAATTTATTCCTAGCTATTTGATTCTTTTAGCTGCTGTTGCAAATGGATTATTTTTTTCTTGATTTGCCCCTCAGATTACTCATTATTAGTGAATAGAAACACTACTGATTTTTGAATATTGATTTAGTATCCTGCCACTTTGCTGAACTCATTTATTAGCTCTAGTAGCCTTGTTGTAGATTTTTTTGGGACTTTCTAAATATAGGATCATGTAATCTGCAAAGTTTTACTTCTTCCTTTCTCATTTCAATGCCTTTAATTTCTTTTTCTTGCCTAATTGCTCTAGCTAGAACTTCTAGCATAATGTTGAATAAGAATGGTGACAGTAGGCATCCTTGTCTTGTTCCTGATCTTAGAGGGAAAGCTTTCAGTCTTTCACCAATGAGTATGATGTTGGCTGCGGGTTTTTCATATATGCCCTTTATTATGTTGAGGAAGTTTCCTTCTATTCCTATCTTTCAATGTGTTTTTATCAAGAGAGAATGCTGGATTTTGTCAAATGCCTTTTCTGCATCAATCAAAATGATCATTTGGTTTTTCCCCTTTGATTTGTTAATGTGGCTTATTATATTAATTGATTTTCTTATGTTGAATGGCCCTTGCATACCTGGGATAAAACATACTTGGTCATGGTGTACAATTCTTTCAATGTGGTATTGGATTCAATTTTCAAGTATTTTGTTGAGAATTTCTGCATTTAAATTCATTAAAGAGATTAGTCTGTAATTTTCCTTTCTTGTAGTATCTTCATCTGGCTTTGGCATTAGGGTGATGCTGACCTCACAGAATGAGTTAGGTAGCTTTCCCTCCTCTTCAATTTTTTAGAAGAGTTTGAGCAGGTTTGGTATTAATTCTCTTGGAATGATTGGTAGAATTAAACTCTGGAGCCATCTGGTACTGGGCTTTTCTTTTTTGAGAGATTTTTGATGACTAATTCAATGACTTTACTTGTGTTTGGTTTGTTGAGGTCTTTTATTTCTTCTAGAGTCACTGTAGGTTGCTCATGTGTTTCTAGAAAATTGTCCATTTCATCTAAGTTGTCTAATTTGTTGGTACACAGTTGTTAATACTATCCTCTTATGTTCTTTTTTATTTCAGTGGAATCACTAGTAATGTCCCCCCTCTCATTTCTGATTTCATTTATTTGCAACTTCTCTATTTTTTGGTCAGTCTATCTAAGGCTTTATCAACTTCATTGATCTTCTCAAAGAACCAACTTTTGGTTTTGCTGATTCTATTGTTTTTTTGTTCTCAAATCCATTTATTTCTGCTCTAATCTTTATTTGCTTCTGCTTGCTTTGAGATTAGTTTGTTGTTCTTTTTCTAATTCCTCCTGGTGTGCAGTTAGGTCTTTGATTTTAGCTCTTTCTTCCATTTTAATGTAGGCATTTAGAGCTATAAATTTCCTTCTCAGCCTCTTGTTGCTGCATCCCATGGGATTTGATATTTTGTGTCCTCATTTTCATTTATCTCAAGAAATTTACTGATTTCTCCTGCAATTTCTTCTTTGACCCCCTGATAATTTAAGAGTGTGTTTTAACCTCCATATGCATGTGAATTTTCCAGTTCTCCACCTGTTATTGATTTCCAGCTTCATTCCATTAAGATCAGAGAATGTGCTTTGTATAATTTTGGTCTTTAAAAATTTATTGAGACCTGTTTTGTGACCCAACATGTGGTCTATCCTGGAGAATGATCCATGTATATCCTGCTGTTTCGGGGTACAGTGTTCTGTCTATGTCTGTTAGGTCAGTTCATTTGTCATATTATTCAAGCTTTCTGTTTCTTTATTGATCTTCTCTCTAGGTGTACTATCCATCGATAAGAGTGGTGTATTTAAGTCTACTATTATTGTAGAGACATCTATCTCTCCCTTCAGTTTTGCCAGCATTTGCCTCATGTATTTTGAAGCAACCTGGCTAGATGCATGAATATTTATGATTGTTATTTTTCTTGGTGGATTGTCCCTTTTATTAATATATAATGTCCTTCATTGTTTCTTATAATAGTTTTGCATTTAAAGTCTATTTTGTCTGATACTACTATGGCTACCCCAGCTTTTTTTGGTTACTGTTTGCTTGGAATGTCTTTTCCAACCTTTCACTTTCAGCCTATTTGTATCCTTGGATCCAAGGTTAGTGTCTCGTAGACAGCATATAGATGACTCATCTTTTTTTTTAACCCATTCTGCCAATCTGTGTCTTTTGACTGGTGAGTTTAATCCATTAACAATGTTGTTACAGTAAAGACAGTACTTACTTCAATCATTATCCTTTGGTTTTCATATATCATATTTTATTTTTGCCTCTCTCTTTACCCTTTCCATTACCCTTACTGATAGTCTTCTCTTCTACTCTCTCCTCCAAGCCTCTCTCTCCTGTCATTTCTTTCAGCCTGCAGAATTTCTTTAATATTTCTTGGAGAGTTGGTCTCTTATTAACAAACTCCCACTTTCTGTTTATCTGTGAATATTTTTAAGTCCTCTCATTTTCGAAGGAAAGTTTTGCTGGATAAAGAATTCTTGGCTGGCAGTTTTTCTCATTTAGCATCTTAAATATATCATACCACTGTCTTCTCGCCTCTGTGGTTTTTGATAAGAAATCGGAACTTAGTCTACTGAGTGTCCCTTGTATGTAATGAATCACTTTTCTCTTGCTGATTTCAGAACTCTCTATCTTTAGCATTTGGCTGTTTGATTACTATGTGTCCTGGAGTGGGTCTATTCAGATTTATTCTTTTTGAAGTATACTGCACTTCTTGGACATGGATATTTACGTCTTTCGTAAGTGGCGGAAAATTTTAGGCCCTTATTTCCTCAAATATTCTTTCTGCACCTTTCCTCTTCTCCTTCCGGGACACCCAGGATGTGTATGTTTTTGTGCTTTGTCCTTCATTCAGTTCCCTGGGACCCTGCCCAATTTTTTCTATTCTTTCCTCTATCTATTCTTTTGTCTATTCCATTTCAGATGTCCTTTCTTCTAGGTCACTGATCCTTTCTTCTGCCTATTCAAATCTGTTGTATGCCTCTAGTTTATTTTTAGTCTCATCTATTGTGCCTTTCATTCTCATAAAATCTATTATTTTTCTTTGCACGTTTTCAAATTCTTCATTATGCTCACTCAGTCTTCTTAATATCCTTTATCACTTTAGCCATATTTTCCTTCAATTCCTTGAATTGATTTAGGAGATTTGTTTGAACATCTTTGATTAACTGTTCCAAATTCCATATCTTGCCTGACTTTTTAATTTATTCCTTTGGCTGGGCCATATCTTCCTGTTTCTTAGTATGGCTTGTAATTTTTTGTTGATGTCGAGGTGTCTGGTTATCTTGATGAGTTTACTCTGATGATAAGTTTCTCTCTCTTGCCTAGGTTTTTATTTTTGATTGGCTTTCTGTTAAGATTCTTCTTTGACTCTTGGTTCAACTTATTATAAGCCTTTAGAATTGCCTGTGCTTAACTGAGCAAATCAGAGTCAGGGACCCATGAAGGAGATGCAGACCAGTTCCAAAGGTCCCTGGGGAGAGGTACAGGAAAGATGCCTTTCCTCCCTAACTTTAGCTCACCAAAGATGTGCTTTCCTTGATGTTCTTTGGCAAACCTTTCCCTGCAGCCCTAGAAGGGAAGGTATTATTTTCCACCCTTCATGGGGCAGTGTTGAAACAATGGCCACAAGAATTCCTGGTCCAAGTAGGCTAGACCCATGATTCACAGCTGGGCCTGGCAGTCCAAATTTAGTGGTCAGAAGCCATGATTTGTTCTCAGTCATGCCCCCCCACCCCTTCCCTGGAAAGAAAGACTTCCATGCCCCTCTCTGTCCATGTCAGCCAATTACAGACCACACCCAATGCTGCTTGCCTTAAGTGTGGGGGATGAGTGCTGGTTCCTGCTCCAGAGCCCTGGAACACTTGTTTTAGATAGTTTCCACCTGACCACTTGCTGTTTTTGCAAAAGGGGTGAACTCTACCACTCCCTACTCCTCCATCTTCCTGAATGTCTCCTTTCCAGTTCAAAAATTTTTGAATATTCATATTTTCAGTGTTAGGCAATGTTAGGTGCTGGCATAAAAGTTTTGATTTGACTCTTTTTGGTCAGTTGTTCACCCCTTTAAGGTCGTTATATGACCAAAATTTCATTTATTAAATATCTTGTTGATGTTGTGATCTAGCTTCTGGATGCACAGCAGAGTGGAGAGACTTTATATACTAGACCCTCTGGTTTCTACCTCAATTTACATCCTAGTTAGCACAGGGAACAGACTATTCCCTAGGAAGCCATCTCAGAGATGAAGATTATTGTGCAAGAGGCTTATCAGTGAATATTCTTGGGATGAGCATCTGTGGAAAAAGAAGGGAAGGAGGCAGCACTGGGCAGTGGGAGAAGCTGAGCTGTGATGCAGTCTCACTGGAGGTCTTAACCAATTCTTGGGACGTTCTGGAGCTGACAGGAACAATAAGAGCCGTCTCAAGTTGGGTTTAAGATGTCCCATGTTGATCATTAGATGTGGGTGCCCCCAGGAAAAGAATGTGATCTTGGGCCAGAATGTTCCATTCAGCAGAAGCAATCTCTATAGGTGGCTAGCAGCTGAGGCCTGTCTCAGGCATCGTTAGCAGTAGATAAGGAGGTGAAGTCCCTCATTTTTAAAGAGGTACTGGGATGTGCATCACACTGTCTACCACAATGAATTAACAGACAGAGGTAGACCTAACTATGTAGGGAATCTCTGTCTGATAGAAGAGCAACTTGCAAGTTGACAGCCAGTATCTGACTTACATCATTGTATTGTTGATGTGGTTCTCTCCTAAGATAGCAGTAATTATCCAAGCACAAAACACACAGTCACAAAGATTATGAAATCATATATTTGGTCACCATTCCTAACAATTCTGGAAGAAGGCAATATTAACCCTTAGTTGGTGAAATATTAATCACTTTGCAAGGTATAGAAGTGGCTTGCATGGGATTACATTGACAAGGTGGTGGGGAGCCACAGAGTTTGAAATCCAGGTGACAGGCTGCAATTGCCCAGAGGAAGGAACATCTTACTGCAATCTGCCTGCCATAGGGTCACCCTTTTCTAAACTGTACAACAGTACCTTATATGCTAGCCAGGGTTCAATCCTTATTGTTTATTCTAACTTATATATAAACACTGGATTCCAATATGTATCCTATTTTATTCATTTTCCTTTCTCTTTTAGATGTGAAAAATGACATATTGGCAATGGTCAAAGAATTCCACTTCTGCACTTTCAGCCTAAAGGGATGCACATTGTAAAGAGTCACAATATCTATCATACATATAGTTCACCTGATAGCCTTCTTATTTCTACCACTACACAAAACAACTCCAGAAGAAACATGGTAGTGAAAACTAAATTTTTTTAATCCACTTAAGCATTCTGAATTATTGTTTGGTTTTCAGAACACCTTAAAATTTCCAATATCAAATTCCATAGAATTAGGTAAAATAAAATTTTTCAGAAAAGTATTAAATGGTTCATTTCTAATTGTGTTAAAAGTAAACATTTTCAGGAATTATATTAAACATGTACCCATATAATCATATTTATTGCCATAAATTTTAATCTGCATTTTTACTATTTGACATACTGCTGGTTGTATAGATAAAAATAATACTAAGTAGGTAATAATGACAATAAACTGTCCCCAGGATTTTTAAACTTTTCATTTGTTTTCCCATTTGGGTATATATATGAAATTATATACAGAGACAACTCACTGTTCTTCAATTCAGATCAAAGAGTATTTAGGTAACACTGCCACCTATTGCTATAAAGTTAAAGTAACTCTATTTGTTATCATTCCCTTCATATTTTATACTACAATTCTAATTTATTTTTCTGACTGCTTCTGTTATTCTACATTTTATTTTCATTTTAAAGTAATTTAAAATTCAAGTAATTTAAATATATGAATGCTTTCAGGCATCTATATTTAAAAGGAGAGAGAGTTATCTGAAATTTTAAATATACAGTGTGTCAATAATCAATTTAAAAATAAAATAATTTAGGCCCCCCCCTTTTGTTTTGTCTTTGAAAACCAGCATTATTCTAAACTATGGCAGAAATCTGTATATACCATTTTCAAGCTTATATAAATACTGTATGATTTCAGCTATGACAATATATATTAAAATACATTAAAAATAGAACAATGGAGAAAGGAAATCAAATTTCCTTTACTACAATAAACACTGTGATAGTCTTTTCAAAATAATGTGATCACATAGTATTAATCTGGATTTAAATAAGAATATTTAAATTACAATAGTTTGCATATTTTATTACATTGTTTCTCTGTAATAATAGAGCTGAAAATTCAACACAAATGTATAATAGCAGTAGCGTATTTTCAATAAAGTATTATACAAGAATATATTTACTGTAACTTTTTAATATGGGTGTAGATTACAGTTTGTTCAATTAATTTTGAAAGACTATCAACTCATTTAGATATATTGTGTTATTTTCTGTTTATTCATTGTTGTTTATAAAACAATAACTGCAAATGGGATTGTAAGTGAGGAGAATGTTTAAAAATGTAAAGGGAAGCTCTTGAATTTTCTAGCAGCAAAGTCTTCAGTGAAGTAAAATAAAAGTGGAATTTTCTTTATCTCTACAAAAGGATTGTGGTGTAAGTGGTAATTAGGCAGCCTGAAATTTAAAGATACTTTAGATGAGCAAAAGAACAGTTGATTTTTAATATATGCATCTCGTTCCTTAGGGAAGATAGCATAAATCATGTATTTCTAAAACCTAATTATATAGATTACATGGTTCTCAAAATTACAATTACTAGAGTTTGGGTATAATCATTGTTAACTTAAATATAAAAATTATTTCAATCTTTCAATTATATCTTTCAAATTTTATATTCAATTATATTAAATTGTTTATTGACTTTAAATGTTTGCATGAGGAACAATAAAATTCTTAGAGTATCTCAAATTGTTCTCTCTTTAAATTCAAAGTAAGCATTATAAGGATCAAATAAAGTCTAGATGTGCTGAAATGTTGAATTAGTTTACATCACAAGTGACTGAGTGGTTGTATAGCTGTGGATAATGTCCAGAATACATTCCAGTTTAGTGAAAATATGGCCAACTGCATATTTCAGAGAGTAGGAAATATATGTTTTGTTTGGTTTGGTTTGGTTTGGTTTGGTTTCTGGATTTTTAATCATTTGTCCTATGAGTAGAAAGGTGATAACAAATTATCTTACAGACCAGGGATTTTGTTAACACATTCATAATATTTAGCAGAGTTCTTGGCACATAGTAGGTGCTAAACAAATATTGATTCAAGGTCAAAAAATAAATATAATTACCAGTTGTTCTTAGAATGATCTAAAACATGTTTTTTTTTCTTAATTTCAGCTCCCTCGTGTATAATTACTCTTCCTCTTTGATGCAACTGATTATTTTAAACAAAATTCCATTCAGATACAGATTGTTTCCAGAAACAAGTGTTAAGTAAACCTTAAAAGGCAATATATATTTTCAGCTAAAGAAAAAAATTGTCAAGAACCTTGTTCTAGTTTGCTAATGCTGCCAGAATGCAAAACACCAGAGATGGATTGGCTTTTATAAAAAGGGGGTTTATTTGGCTACACAGTTACAGTCTTAAGGCCATAAAGTGTCCAAGGTAACACATCAGTAATCGGGTACCTTCACTGGAGGATGGCCAATGGCATCCGGAAAACCTCTGTTAGCCGGGAAGGCACGTGGCTGGCGTCTGCTCCAAAGTTCTGGTTTCAAAATGGCTTTCTCCCAGGACATTCCTCTCTAGCAAGCTTGCTCCTCTTCAAAATGTCACTCACAGCTGCACTGCATTCAGTCTCTTTGAGTCAGCACATTTATAAGGCTCCACTGATCAAGGCCCACCCTGAATGGGTGGGGCCATGCCTCCATGGAAATATCCCATCAGTTATCATCTACAGTTGGGTGGGGCGCATCTCCATGCAAACAACCTAATCCAAACATTCCAACTTAATCCCCACTATTATGTCTGCCCCAAAAGACTGCATCAAAGAATATGGCTTTTTCTGGGGGACATAATACATTCAAACTGGCACAAACCTTGACTATTGTTTCAAAAATATCCATATTAAATAACATAAAACATACATTAAAAATTATTTTTAATTAATGGCTTCACAAACTTTTTGAAATTCCTCATCTTTGGGATAATGATTTATTATATTTCAACTGGAAAACAGAAACAACATAAAATAGTAAGGATAGCAGACAGTAATAGTGAAAATATTCCAAAGAACTCTTTTTAATATCCTAATTTAGTTCTGTAGAGGCACTGTTTATATAAAACATATATTTTTTGTAAATAAAAGTAAAGAAGATTGATAAATATATTATCACTGAACACTGATAAGCCATTACAAACAAAAGCAGCATGCTTGGGTCACAAAAATTAGCTTATATAAATTTATAAAGAATGTACTTGTTTATTATTAGAGTATGAGTAAATCAATTGGCTTTTTTGTGCTGTTGGAATTAAAATGAATATTTTATAAAAAGATCTTAAGGGTCCTGAATTTAAATTCTGGGGTCACTGTCCTCTATATAAAATTCTCATTCGAGTATTATTCAATCTTTGGTAAGGGTGGGGTGGGATGGGTAATAAGGTTCGATTATTTGTCTTGGCTTCCTCACATAATTTGCTAAGAATGCAGCCTAGGAATGCAAGTTAGAATGCCTAGAGGAAATGGTTATACCTCAACAGCTAACATTATCATTGCTTTTATATCTTGGCTTTACTAGATCATTGCTTTAAATGAGCATCACAAAACCAATGGAGCTTTAGTCTCCTCCACATTACCTTCTCCTCATAACCATTTTCAATTTATTTTTCTCTTGCATGTCATCATTTTAATGTAAATCTTTCTTTTTCTTTTCAGTAAAATGAAATGATTAAGTAATTCTGCCTTTTGCATGATTAAAGATGATGGATAAGCTTGGGTAGAGAAAAATCAAGACTCCTAACAGAATCTGTGCACCTCACATGTCAGAATCCTTCCAGCTTGCTCACTGTTAATGACAGGAAAAATTAGCATGCCTGTAGATGGCCTAAAAAGAATCGTAAGATAAAGAAACCATATCATTTTTTTACCAAAATTTAAATCACTTTCAATTTTTTTGGTGTAATTAATCCCTAGCATAAAGAACAGAAATTAAATTAAATACAAGTCCTAACCACAGTGTAGGTTCATATAAAAGTAAGTAGTTGATCCTTATCTAATAATTGCTCAGTAAGTACATGTGTATAAGCAAATATAGGAGAGGAAAAAATCAAAATATTTTGAAATGATGAAAACATCAAAGACAGTTAAAGAATCACTAATGATATATAACACTGATAGCTATAATAGCACTATTTTGGTTATTTCATCATAATGATTTAGGGGATAAAATAAGTGATATTTACCACTTATTTTTTAATTCCTGTACCATCTGTATTTTCATAGGTTACTCAGACATAAATATCAGAAAGAAATCTTTACAAGAGAGCCCATATGTATTGTCATTGCTTCCAGTTATAGATCTAAGAACCAAAATGATAAGAACTGGACTTTGGGCCTAGCACTGACTAGCCTCTTGTCATCAGTTCAGACATTTTCATTTCATTTAATACTAGAGACCTAGATTACTTTTAAATTTAACATTTTTAACAACTCACCTATAATCTCCTCAGTCAGTCTTATTTTTATAAAATGAAAGAAAACCATTAATTTTTAAGCAGAGGCCTGAGATAACAGTAAAACACCTCCTGCCAACCAGGACCACACAATTTTTCGACTTAAGTTTTGTAGACATCTATATCATGGTAGCTCTGTGTTTTCTATTTGGCAGATGAAATTACTATTTTTTGAATTTTTCTTCCTGAGTATTGTCTGGATGGCAAAATTCAGGCCACAAAATGCTAATTTCTAACCTAACACTGTGACAGCAATCACAGCCGTCACAAGGATGGAATAAAGAGAGCAATCTAACATCCAGGGATATGAGTTTCTCATCAGTGGCTGGCAGACTGCCGTGAAGGCTTACAGTAATCCCATTGGACAGCTCTGGTTGATGAAGCCTGGGAACAAGCAGCTTCAATGTAGGGAGTTCACAATTGCAAGCATTTGCCCATAATTTAAAGCTATATGAGAAGTGGAGAGTATTCATCTGAACAACAAGCTGTAATTTTACTGGAGTAACATTTACACAATTTTTAACCCATTAACTCCTTCATTCCTTGCACACACTGACTTTCTTGTTATATAAAATGCCTCTCTAAAAAGCAACATGCAAACACATAACACAAGCTTATCTGTTGAGCTGTGAAAACCTGCCATAAGAATAAAAGCTTTTTGTTTGGAAACAGCATCAGTGAGCAACATTTCTAAATCTCAAACTTGGCGGTTTTTTGATAGTTTCCTCTTATATAGTGCTTTTAGTACTTGAAATTCCTTTTTAGCATATCACAAGCATATCTGGGTTGGTACTTAGCTTTTTTCTTTTTGTTTTCATGTATGCCAGGTCTAACCATCTTTTACTCCAGCCTAAGATATTACAAAAATATAATAATTCAAGTAACTGCAATTTTACCACTGTCATAGAACTGTGTTTCTTTTTTGCTGTTGCTATTGTTTTGAAATACTGTAGACCTTTGCAGCTTACACTGTATTTGCTCGTTTCATTACCTTAAAAATTGGCACCATTTCGAAAAATTGAAGCTATATGTTTTTTTGGTCAAAAATACAGAATAATTAAGAAATGTACAAAACACTTTTACTTTTAAGAACGCTAGTGGTTATATAATAGGTTGTTGTGAATAAAAGAGTTTTCTATCATCTAATGCTCAGAACGTAAAAAGTTGGGACTACTTTTTCTTCTTGATAGGAAATCTACCCTTTTCGTCCCTCACCTCTTTCTCCTCAGTATTTCCACATGTGTAAATATTACCATTAGATTACAATTTTCTTGTCCTCCTAACTAATAAGACTAAAGGCATTTATATACTCTGATATTATCTCTAATATCCACCCTCTAACCAGTGTTGAAAGAAATTATATTTTTATCTTTATAGCAATGCCTGCTTCTTCCTGCCCACTGTTCCTTACTCCCAAGCTTACTCTTTCCATTTCAAACAACAGAGAAATCCTATGATAACTAGTATTATAATCTTTTACACTCCTGGTCTTCTGGTCCAAATTACTTTCTTTTCCAGTAAATCTGCTGATGACTGCAGTAATTTTGCTCGTGTACTACTCAAACAATTTTAAGGGCGTCAAACTCTCGTTTAAAATCAAGGTCATTACCTATTTTGTCGGAGTTGCAATAAACAGAAAGAAGGGCAGCAAATGCTTTAAAAAATAACATTATGGGGGCAAAGATCACTGTGGACACACTCTACCATCCACCTTGCAGTCTACAAGTGCAAGAACCCAGGAGACGCACTGGCACCGAACCACAACATACTTGGCATGCATAGGTCCCCCCCACTCTCCCAAACCTGCATGATCTTTTTTGTGAGCTATCACAAAACACTGTTACATTACATGTTTGAAGAAACACAGTTTCTTATTCAGGTCTGATCTAGAATCCTCAAGAATTGCCAAATATTAATGGTAGGTGGCTCTAAAGTGGCTCTACTAACTCTGCTATTCTCATTACCCAGGATTCAGAGTTTCTCCAAATCCTGCTCATTATATGAAATATATCAATAATGCTTGCATCTTATCAAATTAAATTAAAATTCTTTACCTTGGCACTTAAGACCCCAACCTCTCTTTCTATTTTACCTTTTAATAATAAAATAAAACACAGATCCAGAAAATTTTTTTAAAAAGTATAGCTGAGTGAAATATTATAAAGCAAACACCCGTAATACCACCACTCTGGTCAAAAAAACAGCACTTTACCTACTACCCCAGAAGCCCGTCCATGTGCTCCATCCCAACGGAAGCCAGCTCTCCCTCCATTTGTTTATGACGTTATCACCTAAGTGTATGTGCAGCCCTGGTCACTATAACATAGTCTTGTCAATTTTTAAACATGATATGGCTTTTAGGTTTTTTTAAAAAAAATTCTTTACATTCCCCTCCTCCATCCCTTTCTTTTCCATACACTTTTTCAGGTGAAGAACACACAACTCATAGTAACTAAAACCTATCAACATTTCCCCTGAGTTTATCAGTCCAGATTTGCATACTCATGGTGCAATTTAACATGTTCCCCGTCCTCTGTATTTCCTGAAAATTGGTAGTTGAATCCAGAGAGGTTTGATAAATCCCAGGGCTGGTCCCTTTTATAATAAGTTCTTTCATCAGGAGGTACGAAACACCTTGTCACTTTGGGGATGTCTGCAGCTATTAATGTTCCGTGCCATTAAATCACTGGGCTTGCAAAATGGTAATATTCCAATTCTGTCATTTGTTTTTCATTTATTAGCTGGAATAAGTTTATAAGGGGCTGTTCTGGTTTTTAAGGCTGCCATTATGCAAAATACCAGAAATGGATTGGCTTTTATAAAGGAGATTTATTGGGTTACAAATTTACAGTTCTAAGGCCATAAAAGTTTCCAAACTAAGGCATCAACAAGAGGATACCTTCACTGAAGAAATGCTGACGGCATCCGGAAAACCTCTGTTAGCTGGGAAGGCAAGTGGCCAGCATCTGCTAATCCTCTGTTCCTGGGTTCTGATTTCAAAACGGCTTTTTCCAAAATGTCTCTGGGCTTGTCTCTCTTAGCTTCTTCAGCTCCTGTGCATCTAAGTGTCGGGGGGGTCCTCTGTTAGCTTCTCTCTCTCAGCTCCTGTGCATTCTTGCTTGTTCTCCCAGGGCGTTTCTCTCCAAGCATCTGGGGGTCCTTTCTTAGCTTTTCTGAAGCAAATTCTGAGCTAGCATCTTCAAATGCCTCCAAACATCTCTAAGCATCAGCATCTGTGTTGGCTCTCAGCTCTCTTAAATACTCCAGTAACTAATCAAGCCCTACCCTGAATGGGTGGGGTCCACACCTCCATGGAAATAATTTACTCAGAGTTGTCACCCACAGTTGAGTGGGTCACATCTCCATGGAAACATTCAATCAAAAGTTTCCACCCTAATCATCACTAATAAGTCTGCCTCCTACACAAGATTGCATTCAAGAACATGGCTTTTGTGGGTGTCATAATATATCTAAACTGGTACAGGGGATTGTAGGACAGAGATAATCTATAGCTGACCTAAGAAAGTTCTCTCTTTATCTATAGGGATGCCCAATGTCTAGTTTTGACTCTTGACCTACATAAGTGTAGCGGGACTGTTGATGTTCTGCTTAAAATCCAAAACTCCCCTGGTGATTGCAACACCCAGGGCCAATTTGTTTACTGATGGTTTTCAAGTGGAAAAACCAGTTAGAAAGCCTGGATGATTATGTGACCATAGGGGGCATAAAATACCTCCTGTGCACATCTGCCTTGAGCTCTTCTGAAGCCAGGAATCACTGCACAGACCCTGGTAGTTCAATCAAGAGATGAAGTACATCCATGTGAACCATGGAGAGCTTGCCCTCTGGATATCTCTTGTACTCCCAATGCTTGCTTGTGCTATCTTTCTCTTGATGTAACATTCCTTTGGTCTTAAAAAAAAAAAAAAAAAAAAAAAACAAAAAACAAAATCCTTATACATGTATGTGCTGGGAGTTTGTAATATTTTCAAATATCCAAAATTACGAAATATTTGCAGACATCCCCCTCATCTACTAGTTTTTTATCCAATGGTATAGTTCATACACAAAGACAGGATAAATGCTTCTTTCCTGCGATCTACCCAGTTCTCTGTTATTATCAGTAGGTAAGCATTGTAATTTGGTTTTATTTAATACATTAGTTTAAACTTGTTTGTTTTAACATATTCAACAAGTTTAGATCAACTGCAATATTTGCCCGTATTGAAGCCCAAATTGTCACATTTGTGCCAGTAGTCTTTGACAGCTACCTTGCTATCTGATATGCCATGATATTCCAGTGTCATCTTTTACATTTCCTGCTCCTGACCTAGTGTCAGCCATTACTCCAAAAGCACATCTGGATGATGAGCATGCACATAGTTACTGGGTCAGTAACTGTCTCCAGACCTTTTTCAGTGACCAAAACTAATAAATAAATGGATATATAGATAGAAAACTATAAAAATATTTTGTGAGTTCATACTTATATTTTGAATTCAAAGTCAGAACTATAGAGGGTTTACTTAACCCCTTCAATATATCATTACAAGATTGTATACACATGAACTCTAACATGATATTTGAGGAGGTTTATTTTAAAGGAAGGAAGTTACAAATGTTTAGATGTAGAATAACCACAAAGAACAGTACAATAACCCACAACTGAGTGCTTTAGTTTCATCATTGCTAAAGGAAATACCATACGATGGATTGGCTTAAAAAATGGGAAATTATTGGCTTATAATTTTGAGGCTAGGAGAAGTCCAAATCAAGGCATCATCAAGGTGATGCCTTCTGTTCAAAGACTAGTATTCTGGAGCTGGCTGCCAGTGACCTTCAGTCTTTGGTTTCTCTCAAATGGCAATGCACATGGTACCCCATCCTGGCTTCTCTTTTCTCTTTCAGGTCATTGTCTCTCAGCTTCTGGCTGCACCCTCTGTGGCTTTCTCTGTCTGTCTGAATTTCATTCTGCTTAATCCTATAATATAGGATTAAGACCCATCCTGATTGAATTGGGCCACACCTTAACTGAAGTAACCTCATCAAGAGGTTCTCCTTACAATGGGTTCATATCCACAAGAATGGATTAAGTGTAAGAACATGTTTTTCTGGGGTACATAACTCCAAACCACCACAGTGTACTGTTACCATCTGTAAGAACAAAAGAATGAGAATGGTGGCATGGTTTCTGAAAACTAGAAGGAGAGCTGGCCATGCTCAAAGGTCAAAGACAGCCCAAGGGAACCTTGCATGGAGGAAACCAGGAGAGCTAACACCCTGACCTCCAGTTTTCCTTTCAGGGTTTTCCATTGGACATATCCAAATAGAATCACACAGAACAGGAGCTCTGCAGATGTAGTCCACAGGTATAGAGAGAGGAGAGACAGATACAGACAATAAAATGGAAGATATTTGAACTATCAGTCCTATTTGATGATCAGAATCCCCCTTGTCTTTGGTCATGTGAAATGTTACTATCCCCAAAACGAAGGATGCACAAAATTTCTTCAACTATTATGTCTTCAGGGAGTGATAACAATTTGGTCTGCCCACTTGAAACCTAAAATGTTAACCATTACTAGTGTTGCACATGTAACATAGAGAAAAAAAAGTGAGGAAGAAAATAAATTACTAGATTATAAAAAAAAGATCTGCTGTAGCTCCTATTTCTTTAGCTCTCCACAAAACCTACACTAGTACTCATATCTGTTTCCTTCCACAACCGATTCTTTCTCCTTTACTTCTGCCAGCACCTTGGCCAAATGGAATATTTTACCTTACAGGAAGGATCCAAACTTCTCACCCACAAGATCTGAGTCCTTGTTCTTATGTTTATTTGGTTAAATGACTTTCCACTGAACAGAACTATAATGAATATTCAGAGATGCTCCAGTAATATTCCTAGATTCCTGAAGACCAATTTTGTTCATGGTAACTGAGATCAATTATCACCTTCTTAAGCTTCTCTTATTTCCTAGTCTTTCTTTCTTCAGAGTTCAAATGACGGTGAGAATTCACTGGAATTGTGACCATTTTCCATGGAGGAAACTTTCCTTTTTTGGGCACTAGGATCTCAAACCCATCAAGTCCAAGGCTGTAGAGACAGAAACCCTGTTGATGCAGCCTACCCAGATCAGACTCCAGGGGCAGAGAGCAGGATGGAGGAGGGTGGAGAGTTGATCTGGATGGAAAACCAAAGACAACTGGCAAAATTCATGTTATACATATTGTTTTATAATGTTTTTATGTGTACTATATTCATTAATAACTATTCATCAAAAACAATAATTCAGTTGCTGAAAGGTATTCCGTTACATGCATATGACACAAATAATGTACTCAATTAGTGGTGATTTAATCTCTTTCTTTTCTGTTAATTTTCTGCTTTAAAAAAAAAAATTGTGATGGAATTCTGCATGACTAAATGTACAGATTTAAAGCTATACCTTGGGTAAATCTGTAGCAATAGAATTGATATACCAAAAAAGATGTAAATTTTTAGGGATATTTTGTGAAATTGCTCTCTAGAAATATGCTACCACCTTATTTTTCACCCAACAACTTTTTTCTTCACACTCTTGCCAATACTGGGAGCACAAGCAAGTCTTAAGTGTGGGCTCTGGTGTCAGATTTCCTAGCATGAAATCCTGACTCTACTATTTATTAGCTATAAGACTCAAGGCAAGTAACGTAACCTATCTTAGCCTCATCGTTCTGTACAGTGAATGGCAGTAATGGTGTCTACTTATAGGATTGCAGGAAAGATTAAATAGGATGTTGAATGTTTAAAACAGTGTATAACATATAGGAAGTGCTCAATACATGTCCACTAAATAATGATGGGTATTACAGCTATAAAAATGTATCTTTGCCAATTTCATAAGTACAGAAGTTATTTATTGTTGTTTTACCTTGAATTTCTTTAATAATCAGAATTTTTTTTCATTTGCTTATTGATGACTTAAGATTATTCTTTATGAATTGTTTATTTGTGCATCTGCACATTATTTTTATTTAGTGGTATTTACTTTAAATATTAAGGAAAGCATCTTTTCTAGAGATAGTTTGTATATTGTATGTTTCAAATTATTTTCAGATTGGCAGTTAAATGTGAGTTATATTAAGGATTTTAACATAGAAACTTTTAAAAATTATGTCATTGACTCAACTACACTTTTATTTATGATTTCTGCCTTTGTCATCATGCTTAGAAGGGCCTTCCACAAAAACCAAACCTTACATTAATAGACTTTATATTCCCCTAGTATTTTATAATCTTGGCTTTTTTACACCTGTATCTTTAATACATGTGTAGTTTATTTAGATGTAATTTGTGAAATACAGACTCTAAACATCATTTTCCTAAAATGATTAAGGCCTATCCTGACAACATTTTTGTACAGTATATGATTTTATCGCTGTTTGGAATTGCTATTTTTATTGCATGTTAAATTTTTTTGCGTACACATGGGTATAGTTCAGGACTTTCTATTGTTTCACCCATATGCCTTTATAAAAACATGTTAATGTGTATAGTAAGGTAAGGATTCCTTCATAACTATTGTTTCTCACAATTTTGTTGAATATTTGTAAAGTGGTGTGTTTTAAAATACAGGTCATAACCTGTTCAAGTCTGGAAATTAATTTACTGAATAGTTACCAACATTTAAAAAAATAAACACAATACAAAACATTCAATGCATGTATTTAGGCCAAATATTACTCTGTGAACTTTTTTTTCTTTTGTGTATGCATGTGTATGTCTGTGTATCTCCATGTGGAATGGATCAGATTTTAAATATGCTTCATACTGTAGGTCACAGTACAAAAAGATTAAAAGTCACTGCAAATTCTTCTAGATAATAATAGGATAATTTTTTCAAGTCCCAATACCCCTAATTTTTTATTGGAATTTTTACCTGTATTATATTAAAACAGTGCCATTCTTTACTTTCAATTTCTAAAGGTAATTTCATTCAAAGTAATCTACTGGTTTAATCCATTCCCATGACATTTTAATATTTTTCACTGCATAACATTTGCCAACACTAAGAAATTGAGGGAGTAGGTGTTCACATGTCATCTGATGTAATATAAACTGTAATGGGAAAATAGCGATGATATTATTAACTCTTACAAGTTAAGATGAGACTTTATAAAGCAATTGCCTAAAAATCAAATATATATACATATATTAGAACCTTCTTGATAATACCCTTCTGTCACCAGAGGCCACTCAGATAGACAAACAACAAGAAAAGCTTCATAGCAACATTTAATATGTGCCCAGTATTGTGCTGAGAGCTCTGAATGCATTATCTCATTTAAATACTAACCTGTGAGGTTTAAATCTTCATTTTACAAATGATGAAACTGATACTTAGGAGTAAAGAAATTAAGCTAAGGACTCAAAGCTGGTATGTGGCAGATCCAGGATTGGAAAAGAGATTTACTGACTCTTAAGCATTATATGTTGCCCAATGGGCAAAAAAAATGAGTTGTTTCATGGGTTTTATTGTTTGAGAAAACCAACAGATAGAGACAATTTTGCCTTCAAGTCCAGAGTCCCTTGTGACACTTAATGTCCTTATCGGGTGGTTTGGGTCCTGTTCCAGTTTGCTAAAGCTGTCAGAAATGCAATATACCAGAAATTGATTGGCTTTTATAATGGGGGTTTATTAGTTCACAAATTTGCAGTTCTAAGGCCATTAAAATGTCTAAACGAAGGCATCAACAGGTAGATACCTTCTTTGAAGAAAAGGCCAATGGCATCCAGAACACCTCTGTCAGCTGGGAAGGCATACGGCTGGCATCTGCTGGTCCTTTGCTCCCAGGTTGCATTGCTTTCAGCTTTTGGTTCCAGTGGTTTTCTCCTTAAGCATCTGTGGGTTCTCAGCTTCTCTGGGGCAGACTCTTTAGCATCTCAAAATGAATGGGTCTGTGTCAGCTCTCTTCAAAATGTCTCTGCCTTTTATCCTCATAGATGGCATCAGTAAACTTATTAAGATCCACCTTGATTGGGCAGGGTCACATCTCCATGAAAACAATCTAATAAAAAGGTCCTACCCACAAACAAGTCTACATCCACAAGATTGGATTAAAAGAACATGGCTTTTGTGGGGTACATAATAGATTCAAACCAGCACAGATTCTGATTCTCTCCTACCCATTTAGCCTTATTTTAAAGCAGTTGCCCCAGATTTCTTCACTCTAGACATACTGGCTTTCTTTCCTTTATTTGAACTCATATTTTTCATTCATACATCTTTTTGAGAGAATAAATGATTCATTTAATTGAACCCATATATGGGACAAAGCAAGACAAGGTGAACATTTTCATTTTTTACTTTGAGGAAAAAAAAAAATAACCTTTTAGTCAAATCAACTTAAGAAACAGCTTGAATTGCAAGATAATACTGCTCCTATAAGTAATTGCTTATGTGCTTGTCCTATTCATAGTGGAAGAGCTATGATTTATGAACATTTTCATTTAAAGTATAATCTTGGATTTATTCCAAATAATTGTCATTTTGAAATGTTGTCAACCTGGGCTAGCCACAGGGAAGCTAGAATTAAAGTATTATATCAGCTCACCACATGGTCTGCCCATTGGGCTCAAGTACTTTTTTATCCACCTCTCTTTTATCGCATATTTCCTTATTTCACATTTATATTTAATCCACTGACTTCCATGATTTCTTTTATATCAGGGAGCATGTAAAACAGGAGAAAATGAGAAGACAAATTCACTTAGCAGGAGTTTTCTTCCTGGTTCTTTCACTCTTTCTGGTTAAAACCCCATTAGGCAAAAGTGCCCCTGGTACTAATCTAAGATTATTAGCTGTGAAGTGGAACACAAAGGCAAGCCTGGGATGGAGCCATCTGAGGATGGAAAGATACTTTAGAGCAAAGGATCAGGGAAAATATGAGTTTAAGAGGCAAACTTTCAAATGATATAAGGCATAAGATATAATGTTGGCAACAGATGCAAACCAAATAGGGAAATGCATATATGTATACACACATGTGTCAACACACTTGCACACACACAAACATTTGCCAGTGTGGAGATTATTGCTGGCCTTGCATTAGTCTTTCCAGTCACAGACATGCATAGGGCCCAGAGAACACTGTCAGTGATGAGGATATTTCAGTTTCACTCTCTCTCTGCTTTATTTTTTAATTTCTTTTAATCTCTCAACTTCTTTTCTCCTACACCTCTTCCTGTGGATGTAACTGCCATTATGGTTGTGGCTACACCGTGTGCTCCCCTATATTGTCCAGCTTCTCTTGCATGAAGCCATGAGACTAGTTCTGATCAATGCAAATCAATCAAAGGTGACTTGTTTCACTTCAGGGCCAAATATTTAAGGGCTAGTGTGACCCCTCTCTGGGGAGAGAGTAATATCACATGTAGGAAACCTGGATCCCTGAGTCATCAGATGGAAGAACAGCTCCACTGACTGACATCAGACTTACCATAAATAATAATAATATAAGTTGGTGTGCTACACTACTGAGATTCTGGGGTTACTCTATTCCTATAACATGATCCAATTTATAAAGTAATCTACATTTTAAACCAAGGTATACATTGGCATCCATCCCTAACATACTGATTAAGTTGAAAGGATACACAAGACACAAATTAAGAGACCAAGTTTCTACTGCTGTCCTTTCTGCACTCCTTCAAATATTACGCATAGAGTGTCTATAGTATTTTAACCATCACTGCAGGTAATTCCTGGGAATGATGGACAAAACAGTTTCAGGTGCCTGCTCTCAGAAGAGGGGGTCAGAAAACAATTAAATAAAAAAAATTAATTCAATAATTCAGAGATTGGTAAGTGCTATAAAGATAATACCAATATTATGTGACAGGCGTGACTGGGGGACAATGTTCAATTAAATAGTTCAAGACAACCTCATTGCCTTGGAGTTGAGACATGAATGAAATAAAGGAGCTAGCCTAGGTTTTCCATGGAGAAGTCCTTAAATATAAATGAGATTGATGTATTATGGAAGAGAAAAAAGTCCACAGCGGCTGAAGCATCAAAGCATGGTAAACCTAGGACCGTACCATGAGATGAGACCACAGAGAGGCATGCAGTATCTTGAGTCCATGGTAAAGATTTGGAGCTTTATTCTAAATTCTATGAGAAAATATTGGAGAAATTTAAATAGGAAAATTACTTAATACCATTTCTATTTTCATAAACTCATTATGGTACAGAGAATGGGTATATCTTTAAGACAGAACTGACCAGACTCATCATTAAATTAGATGTGCAAAATTTAAAAATAAGGAAATTAAATAAATTCTGGGATCTAGGCTTGTGTAGCTGGGTTCATGGTGACAATCTTTTGCTAAAATAAAGAAGCCTAGGAGAACACGCTTTCAGAGGAGATTCGTGATGCCTTTTGGACTCCCATGTGGAGTTGTTTAATAGAAAGTTAGATATAAAACACTAGAACACAGTGGAAAAGCTAGAGTAAGAGGTAAAATTTGGAAATCCTTCTTATACAATTTACTTTTAATGGCATTTGATTGGTTACGATCACTTAAGGAAAGAGTCTGGACAGAGAATATTCCAGCATTTGGCAATTCAGTGTCTTAATTCCTCAATCTCTTAATCATTCCTCAATGCAGACTGCTCTAACCAACTAAGAACTAGAGGTCTTCAGGGGTTCCATAAGAAGTGATTCTAGTGAAAATTTCAGGTATAGTGGTAACCACTGGGACAGATATAATCAGTAAGGCTACACTTTTGAAAATCTATAAATCACACTGTTTGGGTGGTGCTTATTCGGTCTATCTCCAGCCCTAACCTCGTTATGTCTGAGCCACCTAACTCAAAAGAATTTTTGTCATATGGCTCTACATAGGGAGAATACGGGCAAACTACTTCCTTTAATATATACTGTGAATACAATCATAAATTTGAAATAAATTATCACCATGCCACAAATCTTTACTGGGTTCCCATGAACAGCCCATAGCGAAATACTCACTTGGCTAGCCAAGGAAGCGATAAGGGGCCACAGAAATGAGTAATTGCTCTAAGAGTGATCTGGCCTGGTTGTTATAAGGCTTGGGGATATCACTCAAATTTTCTGTGTGTATTTTGAAGCAAACAGTTTGAAATGACTAGCAGCAAAGGATCCATTTGCCATCTTTGAGGTCTATATTCACAGGCAAAACATAGCCATTGCTCACCAGGTAACACAAATACAGCTTTTACTGGTAATAAAAGAGACATCAGGGGCAGGGGCAGAAGATGTGTCAATGAAGTAATGATGTTCAGCTCTTGAAAACCCAATGATGAATTTCAGAATGCCAGCAACAACCCCTTTCTATAACACAGTAAACACAGTATCCAGAGAAACTAGAGAAAGATGTTAAATAAAATGCCTGTAACACAGTCTTAATCAACAATCTCATGAAGGAGCTTAATGAGAAGGATTTGTTGGGGGGGGGGGGTGGAGAAAAACTACTCACAATTTATTTCAGTAATTTCCTTACATAACTATTAAATCTCTTGTAGATACACTTAGCAAAAGTAAACTAACAGAATCAACATAAATTTGGTTTGAATTAATATCACTATCAACTCTTGCTCCTTACTATATAACCTGGACTATATTAAAGTGTAAACACATTTTCATCCATTATCATCCAATTTGACTATAGTTGCATGTAAATCACTAAAGACATTTCTAATATTCCTTTTATGGCAGAAGGAAACTCTCCAATTCTGATTTCCTCATAAAAGACAGCGTATTTATTAGAATAACCATTTTAAAAAATCAAAGACTTAACACAATAAAAGTTCATTCTTGCTCACATAATTGCCTAAGTTGGTTCAGGATTTCTCAACTGCAAGTTATAGACATTTTGAATTCTATGTTGTGGGTGCATTATCCTGTGCATTACAATATATTCAGCAGCATTCCTGGCCTCTACTGACTAGACACCAGTAGAAACCCCCAGTGGAGACAAGAAAAAAATATCCCTAGACATTGTTAAATTCCTCTGAGAGGCAACACATCCTCTTGTTGAGAACCCTTGTGTTGGTGGCTGACTACCCTCCAGGTAATGATTCAAATGACCAGAGTCCCTACACCTAAAGCCCTCAAATCTTCTGCCAACAGCCAGGGAGAGGTTGCATCCCAACTGTGTTGACATGGAAGTGGTACACATCACCTCCACTCACATTCCATTGCCAAGAACTTGTTACAAGGCCTCAAATAGATGCAAGGGCACTAAGGAATGTAATCTAAGGCTGAGCAGCTGCTTCACAGCAAATATTCTACACAAGATCAGAAGAACATGAATCTTTAGTTTAGGTATCCATCTCTGCCACACCCATTTTTAACTAGAAATTTCTGGTCAGTTCAATCATCCAGGCAATTCAAAAAATAAGATAATAGTTTGTTAGCAAAGGAATCATATTTCATATCATCAGTCTGGGAAGGAAGAAGAGAAAAACTATAGGTAGGATCAAGGATAGTCTATTTGTAATATGATGATAAAAGATACCTACTTTGAATTGGTCTGCCACATGTAGTAGCTATTATTATAAATTTGAGGAGTAATCAAAAGAAAGAAAGAAGGGGAAATGAAAGATTATAAAGGAGAATTATTGTTCTTCTTATATAAAGACTTGGCTCCAACAAACCAGCAGTTCTCAGGTCCATGCGAAACTTAGTATCCTGGTACTCACTGTCCTGTTCTCCAAAGTTAATTTCATTATTAAATTTCCACAGTATCTACCATGTGCCTTCTTCATTTTCTAGTTATACATCTACCCCTGACAGCCACCACTTCTCTTTGCTTTTCCAGGATGAATTAAGCTAGCAATGAATTGGGTGATTTCCAGTATAGCAAATTCTATATCCATTACCAAGTGTGGAATCTCTGAAAAGCCTAGATTACATCTGGGCTTATCCTAATGAATTTGGTATATCCTGTCATCTTATTTATCAGTTATATTTATATTTTTTGTTTATTTCTGCCTGTTCTTCAGAAAATCATTCAATTAAGTGATTATTTGCTAAATATTTATTTAGCACTTATGCTACACCAGGGATACCAGGGATTTAGAAGTGAGCAAGAAAGATATGTTCTATGCCCTCAGACAATGTATAGCTTAATGTGGAAGTAGGCATTATATACACTGCAATGAAATTTGAGGACTGTTATAACACACAGAATTACAGGATGATTTTTAAGCTCATTATAACTATCCTCAGGAGTATCAAACAAATCACAGCCTATTTTAATCTGCAGAAAACCTCTGGGAGAACTAATCCCACACCCTCTCCTGAATTCTGATTCACACTGGGATATTCCCTGACTTTCAAATAAATTAGTATCATCAAATCGTTTGTCTTCCAGGCAATCTACTAAGGCATTTCCCTCTCATGTCTAGCATGTGCTATCTCTGTTCCTTGTCCATGTAAATCCTGAATGCATAACATCAGAGATGACAGAAATTGAGTCAGATTAAGTCAGTTCTCTAACTCAGAGATGGCAAAGTAGTCCAACTCAAATGCTAACCTACTCTTTGTTGAGAAAAATTTGGGAGTTTCATTTGAGATCAGCATGAAAAAGGACCAGGACAATATTTATGACAATAACATCCCTGTACGAGATTGAGCACACTTTTTTACTAGACAGAGCTCTTCTGCAAGACTGTGAGTTCCCTGAGGGTTACAGAAGTCTTATTTATTTCCATATTTCTTAGGGTGCATAATAATTGTAAATGAAAGAGCAATTTTTTAGACTCCTGGCACTGAGAATTATCACTAGGAAATTTCTTTTTTATTAAGCTGTATACCACATTTTTAAACAAATGGGAGGGGAGTTGTCAGGAATTTTTTTGGAATTCTAAATGTGCTTCTTTAGATAACATGAAGTCTTTCACATTAGTATTCTGGTGCTGCTATTTTCTAAATCCACCCAAAAGAAACAGCAACATCAAATGCAAAACATTTAAGTTATATCAAATTGGCAAGGTATAACACGCATTCAGTAAAAGGGGGACATTTTTTCTTCTATTTTTTCATTATATGTTCTCAATAATCTAAGGTACTTATATGACAAACCCATGTAGTGGAGAGAAGGAAGAAAAAAGTTAGACAAATATACTCTATATACTATGTGCAACTCCTTATAAATCACTCAAATTCTGATGGTTTTCTCTCTAGTAAAAATATCTTTTTGGTTTGAACATAATTGCATTTTTCACATGAACAAAATGGCAAACTTTTGTAATGTTTATTCTAATAGAATTTTTCTATTAAAATCTTGTTTCTTAAAGGAAAAGGCGTTTTCACAATTTGTTTTGTTACCATCACATTTCATGGGTCTTTCTCCTCCAGCGCACTGTTTACTCTAAGCATCTTGTCATCTCACATGCTTATTTGTCACGTCCCTAAGTGCTTATAAAAAGTCTCCAAATAATCATTCAATCAGATTAAAAGTTTAGAAAAGATGTGATTGGTACTTTTGTTGGTACAGGGTGGGAAAGATTAAAAATAAATTGTTAATGTTGCCTATACCACTTACATTGATTCATGGTGAAAAGAGTTTCTTAGTTTCTTGCCTCCATCTAAACAGCAAAACTATGTAGAAAATACGATCCAAAGCACTACTCTTTAATAATGAATTACCTCTCACTATTGGCCTTCCTAAATTGTGTTCACTTTTCAACACAGATAAAAGCAGTCTAACATTAATATGTGGGCTGATATTTAAAATATATATGCTCCACCTGAGTATTTGGAGTCATCTGAATGCTCTTAGGTCAAACATATTACAGAAAAAAAAAATCTCTCCCAATGCTGATGGAATAAATATAGATAAATGTAGCCCAGTATTTGTGTCTGTGCATTTTCTTCTCACCCAGTAGAAAATAGAACATACACACTGCTGTGTATCAGGGATGCACTTTAGGTATTGGGTACCCTGTGGATTGGTCATGAAGTGGCTGATTTGTGAGTGGTGAGTTTTCCAATTTCAACACTAGCAAAGGTGTTCCATGAGTGTTGTCTCCTCAGTCGGTATTCTAATGACCTTTCAACACCAAATTGAGATAAAGCATTGGACACTACTAATAGAATTTGCTGCAGGGATGCCCATGGTGAATTGCTGACTTCACCATCAACTCTAGGGCTATATACACTAAGACAAAGCTATGGTGAAGGAAGGCAAAAGTGAACAGGAAAAAAAAAAAGGGAACAGGAATTTTTTTTTAAAAATTAATGTGAATATTGAGAGGCTACCTAACACATTATATGATTTAATGTGCAACTATTTTCTTTGCTAAATCTAAAGCCAGGCTGGTGTCTTCTTAGGTTAAATAAGCAATGCACACATTTTTATGCTGCTTTGCAGTACTTGGGATGGTATTATATATTATAATAAACAAAATGCAGGAATGTCACAGTTGGCTAAATTCCTATCAATTATGAACTTAATTTTTACACACATTTAATACTTATCTCATTTCAGACTTTGCTATACTGAGAAATTTTCTTTTAAAGAAAAATGGTTTATACAGTTCACTTCCTGCCATAATCAAGGTCTTTCTAACCTGATATCAGAAGGTTATGCTTCACTGAATAATTCAGTAGGTTAGTGAAACTCTGGCAGCAAAGAAAGTGCTAATCTTAGATGGAAGCTGTGAGGGATACTAAGAAACAATTGCAAAAAGTGACATATTTAATAGAGAAAGATTACGCTGTGCTACATCTATTTAATTTGAATTGAATAAATTTTGCCAGCATTTTATGAGATGCAGACTAGAAATTATGTGAAACTTTGTAGTGCCACGGAAGTCTAGGAGAGAGAATCAAGGCCTTACAAATA
Source organism: Choloepus didactylus (assembly GCF_015220235.1). Classification (NCBI taxonomy): domain Eukaryota; kingdom Metazoa; phylum Chordata; class Mammalia; order Pilosa; family Megalonychidae; genus Choloepus; species Choloepus didactylus. The sequence goes on along the minus strand of NC_051320.1, from coordinate 31,903,649 downwards.
TTTTATTGTAATTTTGAAGACTTCTCAGTCATTCAAAAGAATTTTAAAGAAACTGAAAAGGAGTCACTGCAGGACTTCGTTAATTTGAATTTAAAAACAAGGGATAGTAAGAGGTGATTTGCCCAAAGATAAATAAGGTATAGATCTAAAAGGAAATAATGTGATGTGAGTCCTTGAAATCAGGGAATTCCTTCTGGACTGAGACTGAGTGAGGCTGGCTTCATTCTCCATTTTTCAAGAGAAATTTAGTTGATCTGGCTGAGACAAGTCTGAAATTATGAATAACTGCAAGTGCGGGAAATGATGGGGGCAGTTTGTGGCCTTAATCTCTAAATAGATCCTCAGATGAGCCTATCTCAGACATTTATAATTATCTTTTGCAATGTGTCCACCTGACATCATTTCTAAAAAAGAAAAGATAAATACTTTCAATGCTAAATCTAGCACTACTAAATTTAAGAACTTTAAAAAGGCAAATTTATTAGCAAATTAACTTGAACAATATTTTACTTGTGGGAAAGTATCTTCCATAAAGATATCTTTGTATCCGTTTTCTCTTATCTAGCATGTGTACCATGAAAAGAAGGAGTACACATTAAATAATTTGGAGAAAAATATACTCTAGCTTCTTCTTGTATATACAAGCATGTTTAAAAATCTAAAATATTCTGCAGGAAAACAAAATTTTTAGAAATTAGCTAAAATAGCATTGCTTAATCCCACATTTTCCTAATTTATTTGGCTTCAGAGGATTACCTTGCCCCATGTAATACCTTATTAACATAGTGAAAAATAGGTTTTGGAAACTGTTCCTTATATTGCTTTGTCATTTCTCATTCTGCATTATATTCTATCCAAATTATATCCTTGGGTCACCACAAGTTTCTTCTGTGCTTAATCCACTTAGGGACACACATGCCAGTCTTTTAAAAGCTATTGTCTCCAAGGGAAGAGATATATATTTGGTACAGGATCTAAATTTTCTAAACGGTACAACTCTACAGTCGATCTGTTCAACCACCACAATTGCATGGAACTTTGAATAGAGTGAGATACAGTAGGTTAGCATAGGCTGGAGTGAAATAGTGACACATCCCAGAGTAATTTGGGCAGATAATAAAAAATATATTTACAGCCTCCCCCTCCCCAGCCCTGAGGATCTGGGGGAAGGTGCGGATGTGTTGGACATCCTCACCTGGACTGGTGTTGATGTCACAAACATTGGGACTGGCGGTTTGATGTGCTGAGCCCTTGATCATGGGACTTGCCCTTATGAAGCTCGTTACTGCAAAGGAGAGTCTAAACTTGCATGTAATTGTGCCTAAGAGTCTCCCCCTGAGTGCCTCTTTGTTGCTCAGATGTGGCCCTCTCTCTCTCTAACTGAGCCATCTCAACAGGTGAACTCGCTGCCCTCCCCCCTACGTGGGACCTGACTCCCAGGGTTGTAAATCTCCCTGGCAATGCAGAATATGACTCCCGGGGATGAATGTGGACCCGGCATCGTGAGACTGAGAGTATCTTCTTGACCAAAAGGGGGATGCAAAATGAGACGAAATAGTTTCAGTGGCTGAGAGATTTCAAATGGAGTCAAGAGGTCACTCTGGTGGACATTATTATGCACTATATAGATAACATGTCTTAGGTTTTAATGTATTGGAATAGCTAGAAGTAAATACCTGAAACTACCAAACTCCAACCCAGCAGTCTGGACTCCTGAAGACAATTACATAATAATGGAGATTACAAGGGGTGACAGTGTGATTGTGAAGACCTTGTGGATCACACTCCCTTTATCTAGTGTATGGATGAGTAGAAAATGGGGATAAAAACTAAGGGACAAATGGGGTGGGATGGGGGGATGATTTGGGTGTTCTTTTTTCACTTTTATTTTTTATTCTTGTTCTGGTTCTTTCTGATGTAAGGAAAATGTTCAGAGAGAGATTGTGGTGATGAACGCATAACTATATTATCATACTGTGGACAGTGGATTGTATACCATGGATGATTGTATGGTGTGTGACTGTATTTCAATAAAACTGAATTTAATAAAAAAAAAAAAAAGCTATTGTCTCATAGTGGAAAGAACAATGGCCTTATCATCTGTCTTAAAACCCAGGTTTTACTGCTATGTATTCTCAAGCAATTTCCATACCTTCTTGAGCCTCAGTCTTCTCTAAAAATGAGTATAGTAACACAATATTTTTAAAGTGATACAAAGAATAATGGGTCACCTTGTATAAAATTTTTAGAACAGTACCTGTAAATGGTAGACTCTTAATGTGCAGAACATGATTATGATAATTCTTAAAGGAAATATAAAAACACAACAACTAACTAGAGTATTAGTATGCACTTACATGCTATTATAAAATCACAACAACTTTGAAGCATTGCAATATAGTAGGCGGCCTTAGAATGTCTACTGGATTTCTGATCCCTTTCCTTGTGAGGCCCTATGGGAGGGAGGGAGGGAGAGAGAGAGAGAGAGAGAGAGAGAGAGAGAGAGAGAGGAAGAGAGAGAGAGAGAGAGCATTGACTATTTAGTTACTGTAGAGATTCTGTCAGTTCCCTGTTCACATCCTTTGAACTTCACCAATTCAGTGTACTCCAGCCAACTTTCACTTGCCAGCCTGCTGCTTATGGGCTGTGTGTGCCTGAAAGAGCTTTTTTTCTGGCCACTTGGCCCTTATGAAACTACAAGTGCTGAGGGAATCAATATAAACTCCATGATACTTCAAAATGACTCTTGAGAGTTAGGTATAAATACCCCAGCTCACTTGACTTTTGAAGGGATAATGCTGAGACACATGTATTTCTCGCTTTCTTTGAGGGATTAAACTCACTTCCTCACTTCACTTTTGGTGTTGTTCCCTGCACCTCCCAAATAAACTATTTGCACTGAAGTTTTGTCTTAAGATCTGCTCCTGAGAGAACGAAAACAACTCCTTAGAGGAGGCAGGAGGGAACTTGTGTAGGTTATGATGTAGCCTCACAGAAGCAGCTTCCTCTCCAGGAAGTAGCATATTTTCTTGATCGACCTACTCTGAAGTCTAGGCTTCTGACTGCAATTGTGAGTTCCACTTGATTCTATTATTTTTTTCCTAAAAATTGTAAAGGTTTCTTTTCCGGGAACATTATGAAATCATTAATTAAAACAAAAGCAAAAAATTAACTAGCTGAGAATTGAATCCACACAATATGAAACAGAAGCTTCAACTGCTTCAACTGACATATGATTGACACGAGTTCAAAATCATCTCTAATCCTTGAAGTCCACAGAGGGAGTCCAATGTGCTTCTGGAATTTCCTGAAATTCCCATGGAAGAATCTGAATTCTCAGTCACCTTTGTCTCTGGGACCGTGCTTCTATAAGTGTCTCTTTAATGTATACAAAATTCCCACTCACACCAATCAGCAGTAAGTAGAGCAGACTTTTAGGCCAGTGTGGGAAATGAGACATGGGTTGTATTGCAACAGTAAGAAGAGTCATTGCTCTTCCATGGAGCATTAGGCAATTCATTCTCCAAATGTTCTTGGACCACTTTCTGCCTTTACCTGGAAGCCATTCCCTGAAGCACCATGCCTCTCTTGGCCCAATCCATCTTTCTTTCTCCTCTATTTCCTCTCTCTGAGAAATGAATTATTTGTTGTTTAGGCCCTCGAAGTTTCACCATCTACCCTACATCAAAGAAGACATTTTCCCCTCTCTTTAAGAAGAATTCCGGTGCCACCTCTTTACACAGATACTCTTTACATTGCTTATATACTGTTTGCTGTTTGTTTATGTAAACTGATAAGAAACTAAGCAATGGTTTGGTGATAATCACTTCTCTCTTCTCACAACACCAAAGTTAACAAATGTGGTTATATGATGTTGTTCCACACAATCTTAGGAGATAAAGAGATGAGTAGTGTGCATTTTATTCATTGTAAATTTAGTTAATATGTAATAGAAGTAATATAACTATAATATCAAACTCATGATTTCAAAGAAATTTTTGCGTAGGAAGAGACTACTTTTAAAATTTGTTTCAAATTAAAATTAATATAAGTAAAAATATTATAAAGAACTCAGTAATATGGATGGCCAAGAGCCATGACCAGAATTATGAAGGTGTTGCTTGACTGACAAACTGAAGTTTGTGAAATGTTTCCCTAAAATAATAGTAAAGTATTCAATAAAAAATGGCTGGGAGAACCTAAGATGGCGGCTAGGTGAGACAGGGCAAAAAAACAACTCTGTGAAAAATACTAGATAAAAACCAGAAAGTGACCCAGAACACCAATTCCAGCGATGCACCAGCTGGACAAGGTCTGCTAAATCCACAGGGACCGTGAACTTGGTGAAACCAGGAGTCTGCATTCTGAAATGAGTAAGCCACTGAATATACAGCAGCCATGCTGCGGTGTGGGGAAACCGAGGGTTGGCGTTTGGAGGTGGTCTAGTTCTTTTTTAAAAAAGCCCAAAAGCAGCTGCAGATATGGCAGCAAGAACCGCACAGTGAAGCACGGCAGGAACGGACTGTGCGAACGCCTCAATATCTGATGTGGAAGACAGCCTTTCACACACCCGCCACTAACTGTCTTGGAGCGAGGAAGGCACAGGTTAGCCAAAAGGGGAAAAAAAACCATGCCCCTTGCAGCCATCTTCCCAGCAGGCTGGGAACGCTCCTGCCTGGTGCCGGGGCAGCCCAGAGCCAGACCAAGAAACCCAGTGTGATGGGGGGTGTTTCCAGTGGCACACGCACATGCCACAGTGTCAGGCGTGGACAATAGCCTTTCATGCACCCACAGCTAATTGTCCCGGAGCTGGGAAGGCGAGCTGTGCGAAAAAGGGAAAACTGGCATGCCCCATTCAGCCATCCTTATAGCAGGCTGGGAACGCTCCTACATGGCCCAGCAGTCCAGAACTTCCCTTGAGGGATGGCACGCACTGGTGACATAGCACAGCCTTCCCTCAGCAGAGGCCCTAGAAGGGCACGGCTTAGAAGAGGGACCCACTTGGAAATCCCAGGGACCATACGCCAATACCAAGGACTTGTGCATCAGCGGCAGAGACAATCTGTGGCGAGACTGAAATGAAGGTTTAGACTCTTGCAACAGCCTTAAATCTCCAGGAACACCTGGGAAGTTTGATTATTAAAGCTGTCCTGCCTCCCTAACCGCTCAGACACACGCCCCACAGTCAGGGCTGACAGCGCCAACAACACACCCAAACTTGGTGCACCAATTGGACCCCACAAGATTCAGACCCCCACACACCACAAAGACAAAGTTGGGGAGAACTGATTTGAGGGGAATAGGTGACTCGCAGACACCATCTGCTGGTTAGAGAAAATGTATGCCACCAAGCTGTAGATCTGACAAATTAGAGATTCATCTTTGGATAATCCTACATATCCTAAAAGAACCCTATCAAGTAAAGCAAATGCCAAGAGGCCAAAAACAACAGAAAATTTTAAAGCATATGATAAAACCAGACGATATGGATAACCCAAACCCAAACACCCAAATCAAAAGATCAGAAGAGACACAGTACTTGGAGCAGTTAATCAAAGAACTAAAGACAAACAATGAGAGCATGTCACAGGATATAAAGGACATAAAGAAGACCCTAGAAGAGCATAAAGAAGAAATTGCAAGAATAAATTAAAAAAACAGATGATCTTGTGGAAATAAAAGAAACTGTTTACCAAATTAAAAAGATTCTGGATACTCATAGTACAAGAATAGTGGAAGCTGAACAATGAATCAGCATCCTCGAGGACTACAGAATGGAAAATGAAAGAACAAAAGAATGAATGGGGAAAAAATTGAAAAAAATCAAAATGGACCTCAGGGATAGGATAGATAAAATAAAACACCCAAATATAAGACTCACTGGTATCCCAGAAGGGGGAGAGAAGGGTAAAGGTCTAGAAAGTGTATTCAAAGAAATGGTTGGGGAAAACTTCCCAAACCTTCCACACAATATAAATACACAAAGCATAAATGCCCAGTGAACTCCAAATAGAATAAATCCAAATAAACCCATTCCGAGACATATTCTGATCACACTGTCAAATACAGAAGAGAAGGAGCAAGTTCTGAAAGCAGCAAGAGAAAAGCAATTCACCACATACAAAGGAAACAACATAAGACTAAGTAGTGACTACTCAGCGGCCATTATGGAGGTAACAAGGCAGTGGTATGACATATTTAAAATCCTGAGAGAGAAAATTTCCAACCAAGAATACTTTATCCAGCAAAGCTCTCCTTCAAATTTGAGGGAGAGCTTAAATTTTTCACAAACAAATGCTGAGAAATTTTGCTAATAAAAGTCCTGCCCTACTGCAGATACTAAAGGAGCCCTACAGACAGAGAAACAAAGAAAGGAGAAAGAGATACGGAGAAAGCTTCACTACTAAAGAGATTCAATACTGGTTCAATAAAGGACATTAAGAGAGAGAGGGAAAAAATATTTCTGACAAACATAAACCAGAGGACAGGATGGCTGATTCAAGAAATGCCTTCACAGTAATAACATTGAATGTAAATGAATTAAACTCCACAATTAAAAGATACAGATTGGCAGAATGGAAAAAAAATACGAACCATCAATACGCTGCACACAAGAGACTCATCTTAGACAAAGGGACACAAAGAAATTGAAAGTGAAAGTATGGAAAAAATACTTCATGCAAGCGATAGCCAAAAGAAAGCAGGAGTAGCAATATTAATCTCCGATAATATAGACTTTAAATGCAAGGATGTTAGGAGAGACAAAGAAGGCCACTTCATACTAATAAAAAGGGCAATTCAACAAAAAGAAATAACAATCATAAATGTTTATGAACCCAATCATGGTGCCACAAAATACATGAGACAAACACTGGCAAAACTAAAGGATGCAATGGATGTTTCCACAATAATTGTAGGAGACTTCAACACATCACTCTCTCCTATAGATAGACCAACCAGACAGAAGACCAATAAGGAAACCGAAAACCTAAACAATCTGATAAATGCATTGGATTTAACAGGCATATATAGAACATCACATCCCAAATCACCAGGATACACATTCTTCTCTAGTGTTCACAGAACTTTTTCCAGAACAGACCATATGCTGGGACATAAAACAAGCCTCAATAAATTTAAAAAATTGAAATTATTCAAAGCACATTCTCTGACCACAATGAAGTACATTTAGAAGTCAATAACCATCAGTGACTTAGAAAATTCACAAACACCTGGAGGTTAAACAACACACTCCTAAACTAAATGGTTTATAATGTAGAACACAGGAGAACTAGTGATAGAGAGCAATTAATGAAGGGGAACTATAACCTAATAAGAACAGATAAGCTATTGTGGGTAAATTTAACATTCTGGGAATTCCCAGGAATGACTTCGATTTGTTAATTTCTGATGGGTATGGTAGGAACAAGTTCACAGAAATGTTGCTATATTAGGTTATTTTCTTGGGGTAGAGTAGGAACATGTTGGAAGTAAAGTAGTTATTTTAGGTTGGTTGTCTTTTTCTTACTCCCTTGTTATGGTTTGTTTGAAATGCTTTTTTATTGTATATCTTTTTTAAAAAAATATTTTTTTGATATAGTTAATTTAAAAACAAAGAATTAAGAGTTAATGATAATCAATGCAATATATGATACTGGAGTTGATCTAAGAATGGAGGAGAAAAGCTCAAAGGGGGCATAAGGAAAAATTGGAACATAAAATTTAAGCATTATATCCATATTAATTTTCTTGAATTAACTGCAGTTAAGTTAATGACATAAGTGATTATCATTGTTCGTAGGAAATGTACATGGAAGTGTTACGAGTTCAAGGAGTATGATAATATGCAACCTGCTTTCAAATGTTCAGAAGATGATACATGGGTAGATAGATAATTGATAGAAAGCTAATACAGTTGAAAGAAAGAGGGGGGAGGTAGGGAGAGAGGAAGGAAGGAAGGGAGGAAGGGAGGGAGGAAGGAAGGAAAGGAGGAAGGAAAGAGAAAGAAAGGTACTGCAAAGATAGCAAAATGTAAAATTGGTAAATACAGATACCTAGCAGTGGGGGGGTGTTGGAGTTCTCTGCATGAGGTTTATATTGTATTTGCAACTGTGCTGTATGTTTGAAATCATTTCAAAATAAAAAATTTTTAAAAATGGCTGGTAAAATAATTTGTCAAGATTTGTCCTGTTTTATTCATCTAAGCTTTTACATATTTATTGAGCTGATAAATTCCTTTTTTCAGAGCTGAAATACTAATATCAATTACTGGTGACTCTCCACAACTACAATTCTTTAGTAGTAAAATTTCCACTGCCATAGTTATTTCTTTTCTGTTGAATACCATACAAACACACACCCACACACACTCAAACATGCACAAATACATATATATAATTGAGATAACTTCAACCATGGGCTCTTTCAATGCATTTTCTTCAATATTCCTGCTTTCAAAATGTCACTCTCTATGCTTTCCTAAGGTGAGTCAGCTTCTATAGACTACTGTGGATTTGAAAGAAAGAGATTAAATCCCAGGCTAAATGCCACCTCCAAGAGGTTTTCTCTTTTTTTATTCCATAGTTCTTTATTCCAAGATTCTCATTCCCTGCCCCCAAAATTTCAGAAACAATGACTTAAAAATGACCCCCATGTTACTGTACTGAGATTTCACTACTTAACAGTTCGTAGCTACTTTTTCAGTTATGTTTAGAAGGGTTTTCACAATTTAGGAGTGGAGTGAGTGAAGGTCATGGCAACCCTCCTGAATGCCTCTGAACAGCAGCAAAATTACTCATTCAACAAACATGTATTAAATATTATGCAAAGCTTAACATAGACGAGAACAAAATGGAATTTGGCATGAAACAAAACTAAAATTGGATTTTACTTACCCATTTTTGGAGTGAATGCAGTAAAGTACCAACCTTTATACTAAATATGAAATATTTATCTTGTGACTAAACAACCACAGCCCAATTTCAAGCATCATTCCAACTTATTTCAAGAAGAGACTAAATTATAAAATACTTAAGTATAAAATTCTCCATCTGTGTTTCTTTTTACTTTGTATTTGGATAATATTTTTATACTTTTTTCAAAATATTACCTGACCTGACCTGATTTTATCCTTATAGCAAACAAATCAGCTGGGCAGGATATGCCATTGCACCCAATTCGTGGATGAAGAAGTAATATACAGATGAGAACTAGCATATGGCACTTAAGAATGGCAAATGTGCTTATTTCTCTATCTCCATCTGACTCCTTCCCACCTTGGTTATATCCCCCACCTCCTGGTCAGCTGTGGACAGGTCTTTCTTTAAAGAAGGAGTGACTAAGGAAGCAGTCATTAAATTATGGGCTTCAACTGTACAGTCATTACCTTAAAGCAAAGTGCTTTGCTCAAGGCCCTTGTGGTGAAAACTGGGCTCTGACCTTTGTACCAGATAAAACACTGAAGCCACGCAATATTTCCCAATCACTGCTATTGATATGAAAACAAACAAAAGAATAACTCATGGGCTTTTGTTCAAAATATGTGATTCAGTGGCTCTGTTTAGACACCTCACAGAAAGGACATTTGTCTTCTGAGATACCAGCCTTTCCACTTCTGCCCTAAATCCTGTAATTTTCACTTACCTTCTATTTCATTTCATCTCCATCCATCCATCTCTGACTTCTGCCTTCAAGCATACCCGGATGTTTACTATTAAAAGAAAAAAGAAATTCAGCATTGTGGCTTCCAACTACTATGTATTTATTTTTTCTTGCAAGACTTTCTCTATTACTTTCACCCTCTGAATTTTCAAAAAGTTAACTTTCAATAATCAGCCTCTAAATAGCCTTTAAATAATATATATTATACTTGAAATTGTACAAAATCTGAAATATATAAAATAGTACTCAGTGGAAAATATCCCTTCTTCCTAAGCTCTCATTAGAAGCCCGTATCCCTTTCCCAGAGGCAATCATTTCATCGCTGTGTGTCCTTCCAGAGATAGTCTAAACATGTCTAAGCAAATAGATTTATATGTCGATTATTTTTTACATAACTGATTATATAAATGCATCAGGTTTGGTGGTGTTTTTTTTCACCTGACACTCATATATCTTGGAAGCTGCAGCATATCAAACCACCTAGGTTTCTGTTGTTTCTTTCATTTGTTTGTTTGCTTGTTTAATATCTGCTCAGTAGTCATTGTTTAGGAGTACCATAATTTATTTACCCACTGATGAGTACTTAGGTGTCTAAAACCTTTGATATTTCAAATAGTGCTGCAATGGTTACCCTTTACCTATGTCATTGTTCTCACAGGCAAGTGCATATGTAAAATAAATTTCTGTGCATAAAATTGCTTGTTTAAAAATGGAAAACAAAATTAAAAACTTCATTACATTTTTCCTATTTATTACTGAATGATTCTATGCTCCAGCTAAAATAAATGACTCAATGATCCTCACACCCCTCTCATTTGCCTGTCTTCCTACCAACACTCATTTTGTGCCCTTCTCTTTAAATGTCCTTGCCACTGCCTCTATAAACACAAGTTGACTTCTTTGGGGTTAATCAAAACCCTATTCCTTTCATGAGGACACACTCCTGCTTTTTAACACCTCTATTGTGTCATATTTACTATTTTACTCTTGTGGCACTTACTGGACTCAAACTTGTAATGTAGGTATTTTATTAGGACTTTACTTCATTCCTAAATTCTCTGAAGGCAGTCTGTGCCATTTTTCCTCCTTAGTTGCACTTAGCACAGATCTGTATATTTTCAAAAAAAATAAATGTTGGTCATGTGAATACATGAGTAAAGAATGAATGAATAAATCAAAGAAAGAAATCTGAATTTTTCAAAGAATCACAGTTAACCCAGTCTCAGAGGGCTATGCTCATCCTATAAATGATAAATTATAAACCTTTCAAATACAGTTGGCATCCAAATGAAGATGCTAATTGGAAAATGTTATTCCACTCTGACCATATAGATAGGTTCTAGAAATTAATTCCTATGCAGTAATTAAGAACAAATGTAATGTTCATGGAAAAGAATCTCTCTTGTTCATCACTGCTTAAGGAAGTCATGCCTTCCCTGCATCCCCTCTATTATTCTCCAAGTCTAGATTCTACTAGGGTTTAGAAAAAAACATGGGCCCCATATAAAGAGTCTACAGGGCTTTTGACTAGCTCTGTGAGAGATACAACTGAGGAAACTGCTGTCCTAAGGCATTGCAAACCACATTTGCTACCTCCACCATACAAACAACAGAACTTGCAATTCTATGTGAAGTTCTGCCCTTCTAAACAGGGAAGCTTATGTACACCATTCTCCTATCTCTGAATCAGAGGGTTGGGTCAACTGCATAATATTACTATGAGCATACTGAGTCTTTTTTTCTAATTTTGACAGCCTCAAACTTTGTAGAAAAAACAGTAATTTAGATGGCATTTATGGAATACCGTGGTGTAGGAGAAAGAATAATGAATTAGAAATTACAACAGAAGAATTCTAGTCCTGATTTGTTCACTATGTCACACTGTCCAGATCTTTTTCCTCTCTGTCTTTCCATCTTCTCATTGAATAAATAAAGATTTAGATTAGAAAATCTGAAGGTCCATTTAAGTCCTAATGATCTATTTAGGAGTGGGAGCTCTGGAGATAGAAAACCTGCCTCCCAGATACATTTCCACTATTTCGTGCTAAGTGACTCTTGGCAAGTTATTTAAGCCTCTGACACTCTCTTGCTATATCTTTTTATTTGGTGCTAATAATGCCATTTTACACAGTTACTGTGGGGTTCAAATAAAACAAAAGTCAGTGAAAAAGTTGTCAATCCAAGTCACTCCCTACAAACAGTAGTTATAACAGCACTATTATCTATTTCTTAATCACTAATAGAGGCAATTCTCATTCTATTGAACAGTGTTTTTCTTCTTTTTTTAGGTAGAATGTATGGTGAATAAACATGGTATTTCACACACTGTTCTCTAAAACCTAAGCTCTTTCTTATGTTTAGGGTTTAAAACCCTGGAAAAATCACATTATCTTTTTTTCATCATAAACTTTCAATACCTTTAGGAAACAACAATGAAAATCTATTTATGAGAGAAAGGAATAAATGCTTATATGAAAATTAGAATCAAATACTATGCAGGAATACTTGAAAACAAACCAGCCAACATCAAGGAAGCATAAACATTACTAGACTCCATATATTCCAATAATAATAATAATAATGCAGATGTGGAGGATGAGAAGAAAAAGACGAACAATTTTATTTTTGTGTTCCTAAGCACATTGCATTGCATGCATTAACTCAATCATAAAACCACCTTATCTGATGGATATCATCATTTTACAGGTGATAATAATTAAGGAACATGTTAAATAATTTGCTCAGTCATATTAATAAGTAATGGAGTCAACACTTTATTTCACACAGTCCAGCTCCTTAGAGATTATGAATGCAAACTACCTTGCTCATAATAGGTGTTGAATAACATACATACATATAAATGTATAACTTAATACTGATAATTATTCTAGGCTCAGGTATCCTAAAAGAAACTCAGAAATAAAGATTAGTTATGAAACTATTATTACTCTTGAATGTTTGAGTATATCATGAAGAGAAATGGAGAAAGAGAAGTTGAAAAGAGAGAGAAGAGGTAAGAGAAATTCTCTGTGAAATGGGGGTGGGCATGCAGCATAAGGAAGAGTTTAGAAGAAAAATAGTTGTAATTTCACGATAATTCTTGTTCCTTTAAGGTAAATTAAAGAGCCATTCTCTTTTGTTGATCCTTTCTGAGGAAGACGAACAATATCAGAGCCAGTATCAATAGCAGTTATAATATTTAGCATTAATACATAAAATATATTTCTGAGCATCTAAAATATATGCAAAAATGCATTTTCAGTTTTGTTTGTTTTTTATTTTTCAAGTCTTTAAAATGATTGCTGAAAAAATACAAGGACAATTAGTAAGGAAATGGTTATTATTAAGCCCTTGCACAGGCCATCTAAACAGAGTAGTAGTATTTTGTCATTAGTTGATCTGTTCATACAAAGTGAAGGCTAACTCTCCTATGTGTCCTTAGTTTTGTTATACAGAATATAACATTTTCATAAGCAATTAACATCGGTCTTTATTCAAATTAGGAACCAAATGAAAAGTCTAAAATTATCCAACAGTTTCATTGCAATAATGCTAGCAACTGAAGGCAAATGGACATATTGAGAAACTTTAACTTGCCCTAAATGTTTTAGGCTTTAAATGCTTTTAGAATCTAAGGGCAACTATACCACTGCTTTTCATAACACGAACTGATCCAAGACCAAATTGAAAAAGGTTGTGTTTCACTGAACCTAATGCATTTCCTTTCCATATATAAAATGTAATTTTTATTTTACAAACAATAGGCCATTTGAAATATGGCTGGCTAACGTTACTGTGGGCATGGTTATGTAGAGTTAAAGGACTACAGGCACAGACAATCACAGAAAAAGAGAAGAGAATAATCTTTCCTTAAAACTTCAAAGATGTAGGATATGCTCAAATGTAGTTAATAAGGCCTAAACAGCTTACCAAGGCAAAGCAATCTCGCTTTTCCTTCACTTTGTTAGCTTAGAAATGTGTTTGGAAATGGTGCTGTAATTTACAAATGCACTCTCAACCACAGAAGAAAAGTTCTATTGTCAGAAAGATCTTTATTTATTTTACCAAGCCCTGAACATCAGAATTGTGTTTCTTGGGAAGACAGCGAGAGATGTCCTCCACCAAGTATTAGTTACTGTGCTTGGTAACTCAGAACTTCATGTGAAAACAGCTCTTGAAATTTTGCCCACTCCTAGATTTAAAGCAGCTACTATAGGTCCTTTGTTTTAAATCTAGTCTGTCCATAAGTAGAGAAAAGCATCCTTCTGCCTTCCGCCAAGGAGTTTAAAGTCCTTGGTTTCCAGGAAAGCATTCAAATAAACGGCCAGGCTGAAGTCCCAGAAAGGTGTCAAGGGTCATAAGAAACATACTGTCCTCTTGAAATCAGGAAAGAAACAGAAATAAAATGTTTAGATTTCTTGAAATAAGTAATTGGCAAGTTGTTTTCCATAATACATGTAATACAAAAATGAATGCAAAAGAGAAAAGAGAGAAAAGAAATGAAGAGTAGGGAAAGAGAAAAGGGAGAGAAAGACGGGTTATTATGAGTAGTGAATCTTACAGGATCTGGGAACCACTTCATTGGCTTCCATATCCCTTTGCTTCTTGGAAGCCATGGAGCTGAGTGGAGAATCCTTACCTGGCTTAGAGGAAAAAGGAAAATCTCTTACATCTTCTCAAACCTCTTCAGTTAAATCCCTGCCAACAACCTGTATTTAGTCTCAAATCATCTCTACATAACACTGGGGATTATATTTAGCTATCCTCTGGAATTGAGAATACTCATTCAATTGTCTATTCCCATATTTGGAAGAAAATTATAAAAATGAAATCAGTTCAATCAATAGTGTATATTTTAGAATCTATAACAAAAAACACAAAAGGAAGTATAATGTCATGTAAAAACAGTATTCAGATTAAATATAGATTGACATTAGAATCTTTATTAAACACCAATTAAAAGGTATATAAATTCAAATTGTAAAGATGAATATTCCTTTCATAGAGCATCATAAATGCCCTAAATCCAAGAAAAATATAATCATATCTCCATCTAGTGGATACTAACAGAAAGAAGTAAGAAGCAAAATCTGACAAACCCACCATCTAATGAAAAGCAGCAAAGAAGGGTAGCCATAAAAATCTTGTAAATGAACCCCAAATTGGTCTATGATGTCTTGAGGGATTCTAGGGAATGCTAAGATACCCTTGTTTATAATTTTTGTCCGAAATGGGATTATTCTCTCTCTCTCTAGATGTTACAAAATTGTCCCTGTCCCCCTTTGTCAAGTGTTTTCACTTTGCTGCATAAAGACAACTTTACATTTATACATTTGAATTGTATATCCCAGCTGACCTTAGATGGGAAACATACATTTTAAACAGATTTGGTAGTTGATTTATTTGGTCTAGTGTATATTTGCGTAACTATTACCTCTCGAATTTTGGTCTATAGAAAATAAAGAGCTTGGTGGATATCATCAGGGACCAAATGGATTTCCAAATAAAACAAAAAATAAAAGATATAAAGAGTTTCTTAGAATGTATCAAGGACCTGTCCATTAACAATCATTTTGATGTCAATGAGGGCAAAGCAAGAAACGTGGGCTAACTCATTCAATACCAAGTAGTTTAGGTAGAGGTTATTGGGTGTACTTTAAATTCTTAAAGATAACTGTAGTATTTTTTGGCCAGCACAAGCATTTTTACTCTAGGAAGCAAATGAAAAATTTTATTTGGGCTTTCTCCCTTAAGTGTTCAAAAGAAAGTTATAAATATTTAAAAGCGGTGATTTACAGCTATAAGACTTAGAAGCAGTGGACTGAGGTAATCTGCACATGTAATATATTTAGCACAATAATGTTCATCACAAAGACATATATGTGGATGTCTATTGTGGGGGGAGTGTTTGAAAAATGTACTTCCTGGAGAGTCAAAGAATAGAAAGCATTAAAATTCCATGATTTCTCAACACAAAAAAAGTACTTTAAAATAAATCACTGCTAGAAAATCAAGATCATAAATAGTTTTAAAAGATAGTTAGATTCCAACTAAGAATGACTGTTATAAATTTTAAGAAAAAAGAATAAAGAAAAAAGAATTTTTTTTAAAAATGCTGAGTTTAAATAGTGAAAAGTAATAGAACCTACAGATTCCTTCTAGTAGACAGGGATAAAGACTTTTCATTTACGGACTTCTACTTATCTAGAAAGGTATATTAATACTAGCAAAAATCAGTCAATAATAAAAAAAAAAGTTACCACTGAAAGCTGCAACTGCAAGTAAGTAATAAAATAGAATAAAATAAATTCCAAAAGAATCTAGCAACTGATATGGTGGGATTTATTTTGCTTCTAAAATATGACATTTTGGCAATCTTTCCATTTAGAAGTTTTGAGATACATTAGTTGTTATTTTACAGATCAGGTTATCTGAACTACATTTTGAATTGATAGTTTCAAATATAACTTAAATAAAATTTCTCTTGAAATACTGAAAATTAATTTGGAGCTCTCCTATCCACCATCCTGTTTATTTATTCATTTTTATTATTTCTCAAAATCTGTTGCTGACCTTATATGACATTCTCATAATGTTAGTGCATTTAATTTTCTGTTGTCTTTTTCCTCCATTTTCAAAATTGACATTAAAAACAATTTTCTAATTTAGTAACAGATTTTTAAAATGAACTAAAGCTTGTAAAGGTATTTTCAAAGATTCCTTTTTCTAAACATTGAGATAAGCAAATTATCCCAAAAATAGAAAATTCAATCATGTATATTACTATTTAGTAGGATTTTTCAAGCCTATGCCATGGTAACTGGAAAAACTAATTAAGAGCCATACAGTTGCTTCTAATATGTAATAAAAGCAATTAATCTCTTTCCTATGTATATATCTCTGCAAATGCTTTTGAATTTTTTCCTAGATCTTCTTCTCATTTCATATGAAACTCAATATAGATGCTATGCTTGCTGTTGTCCTTCCACTAAAGATTTAAATTTAAGAAATAATAGATGCCTGTCTAGACAACCCTAAAATTGTTTTAGTTACTGATGTATGGATGACTGATAAATGTCATCTTTTCTGCCTGCAGTGCATTTTCAATCTAGTCTACTGACATTTGTCTATAGCTGACCTGTCAGCATTTTAGATTTACATGAAACATTTAAGTTTTACAACTATAAACCTTTGGTTTCATTGTTCCTAGTCTACATCCAATACAATAAAACAATTAGATCCTTTACTATGTTTCTTCTCTTTCACATGGATGTTTTTAATTAAACCAGCAGGGAAGATTGTAATCAAACGAAAGGCAATGGAATTTACTTCATCCCTTACCTAGTGAAACAATTATTAAATTCCCTAGCTTCATATTTCTCATAGAGATAAAATTAAATCTGCAGCTCTGCTTGGAATGAGGAAATGAGCAGTCCCAAGTAATCAAAGCCTACAGGTCTTCAGAACAATAATGCAAAATATATAGCCCTGTTGTCTGGAAAACTGTTAGCTTACTTCTGTAGGTTTCATTTCAGTTTCCCTCATTTTCACTTTATTGGGAAATGTTCCTATATTTTACACATAATAACAGAACAGTAGCCCTTAGACATGTTGTTATAAGACCTAATTAGGTTATTTCCGAACAGTTTTTTTTTAAGTAGAATAATGGCTTGCCTTGACCACAATTCTTCTGAAAGAAATAGTTTTCCTTGCTTATGTTAGATTATAAACATGAAATTATCAAGAACATGAATATGAAGAACAAATGCTTTTCAGGGTATGTTTATGAGTCTATGTTAGACATCTTATTACTGTACCCTTCTGTGACATGTGTCAGTCCCACTTTTCACGTTTTATTCTGTTCATACTGCTTAGACCAGTTTAAAATTTATTTGGGAAACAATCATCCTTATATTTCAAACATATGGAGAAAAAAATACATATCTTCTAACCAATAAAAAACAAAGAATTTGTATAAGTGATAACTTCAGTAATATGAACAATGATTCCTGGCAGTCCTTCATCTGATATAGGTTTGCACTACTTTTACCTCAAATATATTAGTATTTGATTGTCTCCACCACTTGACTCTGAGATTAAGAGAATAAAGCATAACATTTGTTTCCAACAAATACCTGACTCATGGTAAGCATTCAATGAATGCTGAATGAATTAATGAATTAATGTATATTGAAAGAATAAATGATTAAATGAATAAATATGGTAATAGTTGAAATGTTGATATTATATTACTGAATCCAGACTCTATTCTCTTTAAGCCAAAAATATCAAAAACACTTGTTAACTTACAAGTCCCTGAAAGTCCTAAGTGAAGTTAAGCATAAGATAAAAGCACAGGACCCTGAAAAGAAAGATAGAAAGACCTCTAAGACCCTCTGAGTCTTTGCATATGGATTTGGAAGAGATTGAAGGAATAAAAATGAAACAGTGGAGATGACATAATTTTATGATATTCTGATTATGAATTTGAAGCTTTAAACAACGTTAATTGAATGAACTTACTGAAAATTAGAATGCAGTCTAAACTTCATGGCTCTCTTCTATGATTTATTTTGCCTGGATTAAAAAATAAATCCACGCTCTGTGAGGAATGCTAACTCTAATTTATGAAGTGATTTATATGGGCAGATGCAGACAACTTTGACTGAAACTGGGTCTTGGTCAGGGATACAGGAAATGGAGTTATATCTGTGGTAACTGTGTCTGTGGAATTGTGACTAGAGTCAATGCAAATTTTGTGGACAATATAATTAGTAAGATGATAATGTATTTTAAAAGCAATTTACAAGGATAAATTACACTATCTTGCTGTGCTTTAGACATATGAATATAGGAGTTCACGAATAGAGTACAGGAAGAAAAAAGGAAATTCTCTCAGATAAAGATGAACATTTCCCAAACAGGATTTAATGAATAAAATAAAACAAAATGTAGGTGAATCCATTACTATCCTTCTTGAAACTATTATCTTTTCATTAATTTCCTTAGCTATTATTTTTCATCAATTTCTTATTTATTCTATGCTAGCTAACATAAATAGAAAGTAAAAAGAATTCCACTCTAAAAATAAATATTAACAAGTCCTTAGTCAAATAATAAAAACAAAATATAGTTTATAAAGCAAACAACTGAATTCAGAGAAAAGGAAATGAAAAAAATCAAAAAATCAAAATCGTCTCAAAGTAAGTTTTAATATGTTGAGTTGTTTTCTCAAAAATCACAATACATATTATCCAAAACGTCCATGTGTTTGGAAGGTGAGTGTTGCCCGTATTAATTCAGCCCACCACATTGCAGGAACCATAATTTAATTTGCAACCCTAACAGATAATTAATAAACTAGAAAACAGAATCAGTGAATTTACCTAGAATGCACCAGAGACAAATATAAATTTAAGTACAAAGAATACTTTGAGATATGAAACATAGAATGCAAAGGTACTAAATGATACTGCAGGTTTCACTTTTGATATGATGGAATAAGTTCTCAGGAGACTGACCTGCCCACAGTTACTAATGGCTATAAACTCTGGGCAAAATACCAAAGAACAACAATAATACACACCTAGGTATAACACTGTAAAATAATAGAAGATTGAAGACAAATGCAAGCAGGAAAATAGTCCAATTTCATACAAAGGGCCCATGGGAATTTAGTTGACAAGGGAATTCAAAGACTCCAGAGGACAATTAAATACTATCTCAAATGTTGAGGAGAAACTTTCAACTTAGAATTTAATATTCAGTTAAATGATTATTAAGGAAGGATTGGAAAATAAAGAAACTTTCAGACCAAGGCTTAGACAGTGTAACTTTCATGACATCATCATCATCATAATTACTACTGTTTGTGAATGAGTGAAAAACAAAGTGGAAGAACTAAAGTAGTAGACAACAATAAAATGAAACATGGGATGCAATGAGAAGTTAAGTTTGGACTTTGTCATGTGGCTTTTGTATTGTATGGAATGATGGTGGAGATATTTATCATAATTCATTAAACGTGAAATGAAAATTAAAATCTCAGTAGTTACTAATAAAAAAACCCAAATATATTAAACATCACAATAATTGTAAAAAGATAATATTGCTTTTTAAATAGCAGCAATTCCCTTATTGGGAAAAAAGAAACAAAAAAGAAAATAGATGATATTAATGAAATGTAAAATTAAGAAAAAAAAAGTTTATCCAGATCTAAAGCTAGTTGACTGAAAATATTCATGAAATACACAAATGACTGGAGAATTTATGGAAGAAAAATAAAGAGGAAACAAAATAATATTAGAAATTTAAGAGGTGACAGTACGAAAGGTATTTTTTGTTTGCTTGTTTTTTTAAAGAAAGGAAACCTTGAGCTATTTTATGTCAATCAACACTAAAGTCAAAGTGGACAATTATCTAGAAAAGCTTAACTTTCAAAAAACTGACTTAAGAACATATAGAAATCCTGAATAAACTTGTAACCATTAAGTTACCAAGTTGGTAGTAAAAAAATCAACCTAAAAAGAAAAAATAATCAAAAGGCACACATGATATAAAATTATTGATATAAAAACTGGAGATGGGCTTCCGTGCCCAAGGATCTGGACCTCATTGAAATGTTTAAATGATGGAGGGATGCGGAATGAGAGCAAATGAGAGATGAGCAACCAGGGAAAAGATTGGGTATGACGAATATTCACCAAAACTCGTACCTTTAGGATGAGAGATTAACTTTTAAACATGAAATGAGTGTTTATAGGACTAAAGAATATGCAAAAGTAACAACTCATCACCCCAGGCAAAAGTCAGAAAATGTAAATTGACTCAGAACCTTTGGGGCAGTTTTACAACGTGATCTAGTGAAAAATGCCCAGGTTCTATGGTCACCAGGTTTGATCCTAGCAACAGGAACACTATTATTTTGGACTTGGGATATTTATTTTACTTATATGACTTTTCATTTTCTCATCCCTATAGAGATAATATCTTCATTTCAGAATTTTGTAAGAACTAGTCATAGTGTAAGTAAGGAGGCTGGCACAAAGTAGAGGCATTTTTTTAAATGACAGTCTTGAGTATCTACTAAGAACTGCAGTGATACATTTAGCCTTTGAGGATGATATTAAGGGATGCAAAAATCTTATCTTACTGTACCTCTTTGAAGCTTCTGATAATAAAATAATACAAAGCTAAATGCATCAAAGTCTTTAATGTGAGATCAATTTTAAGTTTACATACCCCTGTAAATTCTCAAGGATGTGTAAGAACATAACATACCGCAGAATTAAAGGTTCAGAGATCATCATTAAAGTCCATGGTGGTTTGGAACTGTATGTACCCCAGAAAAACGTTCTTAAAGTTAACCCATTCCTGTGGGTGTGAACCCATCGTAATTAGGACCTTTTGATGTGGATACTTCAGTTAAGGTGTGACCCACCTCAATCAGGATGAGTTTTAATCCTATTATTAGAGTCCTTTTTAAGAGAATGAAATTCAGACAAAGGGAGAGAAAGCCATGGAAGCAAGAAGCTGAAATCAACGAAACCCAGAAGAGAAGGGAGAAACCAGCAGACACCGCCATGTGTTTTGCCATGTAGCAGAGGAACCAAAGAGCACTGGAAGCTGGTCTTCAAGAAGAAAGCACTGCCTTGATGATGCCTTGGTTTGGACATTTTCCTGGCCTCAAAAATGTGAGTGAATAAATTCCCATTGTTTAATCCGACCCATTTCATGGAAATTGCTTTGAACAGCCTAGAAAACTAAGTCAAACAAAGTTGAACAAATATATAAATAATAAAAACACATAATTGTATTGTGATTTTTTGCCTTTGAGAGAACAGTACAGACAGAATACCTATTTGGAAGATGAAAAAGTTTTGGTAATGGATGGTGGTGATGGTAGCACAAAATTGTGGTTAAAAGGGGAAATTTTAGGTTGTATGTATGACACTAGAATAAAAATTAAAAAATAAAAGAATAGTATAGACATACACAAATGATAATGTCTATCTTTAATAAAACTAGACCAAATAAAATATTGACATACTTATTGAGTTGCAAGAAAATGTAACTATTGTGAAAATAAAAGTTAATAGGTATAAAACAATGTAATCCCAAAAGAGTACCTTTTACTTCACCAACATGCATGACTTTTAAAGACACTGCCAGAATTACTGACCAAAAAGAAATAAAAGAGCTTTGCTTGTAAGTGTATAAAAATGTTTTTCTTGAAGCTAAGAAACCAATAGTGAAAAGAGAGATGAAAACCAATTTATACAGAAGTGAGTGTGTGGGAATGAGGCCTCATGAAAGATATTGGGATGAGCCATTTTGAATGATAATTATGTCTTACGTATATCTGTGCTGATGGATGACTGATATAGTTGAGAAAAATCACTGGAATATAAAGATTCGGGAAAAAGTGAGAAAAAATTATTAGAGGCAACAACATAGATATTAAAGTCATAGAGGTTAGTAAAAGGGAATAGAGTAGGGGAAGACAAGTTTTGTTCTCAAGTCTTAAAATAAATTCATCTATGTAACATTTATTCAGCTCCTATTAGGTACCAGTTACTGTATAAGAATACAAACTATAATACTGTGTATAATAATGCAAAAACGAATAGATGGTGTACTTTTTGAAGAGCTCAAGAGGTTGGCAGGGTGTATTAGGGATTAAGAGTAGTGGCTATGAGGATATATGTTAAACAGATGGTGTAAACAGCAACAGAATTGAGGTGCTTGAGATATGGTGCAGCCAAATATCAGAAAGTGGGAGTCGGGATTGAGGAATGTTCACCTCCTGACCCTGAGAACCAGGGTGTTCTGAAGGCACAAAGGCAGCAGTATTACAGAGAAGCGGTGTAGTCAAGAGAACTGTAAATTAACACTATGGGACAAAAAGATATAAGAAACAATTGTATAGTTTCAGGAGTCAGTGGAGCTTGACAGCAATATGTTAAAGAATCCACAGGGTAGAAGGAAAAATGGTTGTAAGGGATAGGTTAAGAGTAGACTTAACCAGAAAAAGATCAGATGGAGCAGAATAGGATTGAAAGAAGTAAGAAGGAGATAAAAAGAATTGCTAAATGGGTATAAATGTGACTAAATGAATGAAAGGAATTTCATGGAGGGGTGTCTGTGCATCTCTGCGAGCACATGCTTGTATGTGTGTGCATGTGTGCATGCACATGCAAGTGTAAACAGTGAGAAAAAGTAGAGTTAAGAAAAAGACTAGAGGGTTAGTACAGACAATATATTTTTCTTCTAGAAATTCTGTGGACTAATTTAGTGAAATCTAAATTTCTAAATTAGTGGAGCAGAGCAGAATAAGGTGAATTTCCAAAAAGTACCATAAATGACTTCCTGATGTTATATAAGTGCTGGCAGTCTTAAAAAACTTTCCATTTTAAGAAGTTCTTGTTTTCAACAAATCATTCCATTATAGCCATCTTATTTACACTCAAGGCTTTTTATTTGTACAGAACCCCTTGAACCAGCATAATAACACCTCGTTTTTTTAACACATTAACTTAAATAAGGCATTGTCTCTACCTTTAGAAGTACAAATTTACAAGCACAACTTGGCAAGTACAAATTATTTGCTGTTGAGAATTGAAAGCAAGAGTGCATGCAGCAAGAAAGAATAGGAAAGGATAATAGGGATTTTATAATTTAGCAAGCAATATACTATCAACACCAATTTTTTCAATAACAATAGGAAAAACAAAGGCACCTAAAAAAGAAACAGCTCTCATTTTGGCACCATTCTGTAGGTGGTGCTGTTGACCTGGCTTCAGCATAGGGACTGAAACCCTTGTTTAGTTCACTCACTCTTAATAACATAGTATCTATACTGGTCCTTTTAAAAAATGGAAATCTTTCTTAAAAATATTCGAAATTTTAAATAATGCATATTCACCTAAAAAGTGAAAAGTCTATTGAAATAAGTCAATCTTAATAATAACACCATCCTAAAATAAGCACTATTAATATACCATCCAACATTATAGATGTATTTAACAATTTCTAACTTAACACACATAACTTGCAAACTAATTCATTTCATTTTATACTACATTAAAAATATTGTCCTATGTTCCTAAAATTATTTTAAATAATCAGCTTAAATATTTGAATACCTTGTTATTTCAAACGTGTTCCTTTTTTAAACCCAGGTCCTTAATGAAAACGCTAATCGCAACACACAAACTCTCAGTATGTGCATCAACTTGAGCATAAATATAGGAAACAATTTGCTGGTACACGTATACCACAACACACCCATATAGGTATATATGAACTGTAGAATCGTTCTGTTGCTAAAATATTTAGTGAGTAGTGGCTCTGGAGGCAATCCCTATTCCAATTCTCAGCAAGTCCTCAAAGCTTTAGGTCATCTAGTAACTTATTTACAACTGCTTCCCCCTTTCAATAAGACAAGTAAAATAAAATTGCAGAGGATTATTTTCTAGTTTGCAAATGTTTAAAGATAATTTTTGTAAAAGTAAAATATTTGCTATAAACAGCATTTTCAAAGCTCTAGTTACTTCTGTTTCTATCCTCTACTATGCACATCCAAGAGTTTCAAAGTTCCTCCAGCTCTGCAGATGTGCCTACCGCAGGTGAAAAGGGATGCCAGGGAAAGCCTTTTTCTAGGTGCAGTTACAGCGGCAGGGTGTCATAGTCTTCCCATGCTACCCTGCAGGAAGTAAACAATTTCTACTACTGGTGTTATCAGAAAAAGCACCTTTTCAATACTTGGAAATCCTACAGTTACATTCTGTGTAGAATATGGTGGCTGTAATGATTCTTAAAAATAGTCCACTTTTTACTTGAAGACTTGCATTTTAACCATTTAACACTGCACATATATAAATTAAATGTAGTCTTTTTCTATGGTGCACAGTACACATATAATTTATTCTCCAGACACGTATCTTCCACCATTTTCCAGGAAGAATTAGAAGCGGTCACATACGAACTGAAAAGCAGTCTTCTTTCTGATATTTAGTTTGTTACAAAAAGATGGCAAACTTTTTACAGATTTAGCCTGCAGAGTCAAAGTTATGGTTTATTTAGGGAATGTTTTTCCAACACTAAAGGATGGAAGTGATAAAATAATATGCAGATGGAAGGAGAAATGTGATATAAATACTTGCTTGCCGGTTTCTTATTGTTGGTTTGGGGTCTCATTCTTTGCTTCATTTTATTGTAAGTGTGTATCTGTAACAGTGGCATGGACTAAGTATCATTAAGATCCGTCCAAGTCTGCAAAAATCAGGGATGGACTAAGACACACGAATACCCTAAGAAAGCTCATAATAATCTAAATCCTGTCTAACAAATATTGTCAAACAAATGTTGAACTCTTTTTTTTTTTTTTAAGGAAGAAGCTGAGGACTATAAAGGGGAGAAAAGAATTGCTAACGGCAATATTAGACCCTCTTGAGAAATCCATCTCTAAACTCCAAACTCCAAAATTGCATCTCCAACTTGGCAAAAGACCAGAGATTCCTCAGAAAGATTGTTTTTAGCATAGTAGTTGGGAGTGGAGAGCTGAGGCGTGCCCTAAGTAGTCCATTTTCCAACTATTTATAGAACTTGCCATGAAGAGAGTTCTAGAAAATACACTTTTCTTCATCCTTACATTTCTGGTGGTGTTCAACTGTCCAGAGAACATTTAACAATTTCCATAAGGACTTGCCTCTTGACCCAGTTCTGATATTGTTCAGCATTAACCTTAGTTCACTGAATTATGGGACAATTACCACTTTTATATCATACGAGCATTACAGAAGTGACACAAAGACACCTCTTACTTGATCAATATACATATGGGCATTTTAAAAATTAGAGATGGAGGGGAAATATAAGAAGTGTGAATCCTAAACAAAAGAGTTAAGTATATATTTTTAGAAAGCTCGTTTCTCTTTCAGCAACCCTCCCGCCTTTTTCTCTGTGAAAAACCCCATTCCAGAACTGCTTTTCCCCAGGCTAGATTTCCACTTGCTAATCCCCTCAGGTGAGATTTGTCACCGCATTACCTACTCCCTTAAAACTTAACCTATTGGCATCACTTGCCTTCAGAATAATAGCCATGGATCTGATGAATGATGGCACAATGGGAAGTGGAGGAGCTGGATGAAAGAAACTCTAAATTAACTTTCAGTCCCCGAGCTACAAAACGACTGTGGGCAAAGACCACGCACAAGATGGACGCCCAGCTCTGACGCGACCAGACTTCAGGCATGCGCAGATGCGCAGCTTGGAGAAGGCGACGTAAAGTTTCCCAGAAAAAGCTCTGGCCAATCAGCTTGGAGTAAGTCTCACACTGTTGCCTCACTGTTCCAATAAGCCGCTAGAGCTATTTGCCTGACAACTGCAATACCCCCTTTTTGGGGGGGATTATAAATTCTCAATGTCTCTCCCCACAAAGCTTTGGAATATCTGGCTTTACTTGGAGTTATCCAATTTGCGAATTGTGAGGCTATTAATAAAGCTCTCTTCTTTCTATTTGCAGTAGCAATTCTTTAGACAGGTTCTAGTAATTTCTTTGCAGTATTGATTTAATTCTTATAAATTTCAGACTAGACCAGAAATGATTTTTGTTTTGTTCTGTTTTGTTTTAACGGTTGGCCATTTTGAATCCTTTAAGTAACACCAAGGAGGAGACTTACAAATACTTTTACAAATACTTTTTTAGATAATTCTTTAGGTGATGAAATAAAACACTTGCTAAATGATCTCTATATATCCAGGCAGACTGTTAAGTCAGAGACACCAATAAATGCCATTTACTGACTTTTACTGGGAAAATCATGAAGCCTCTCTCAGCCTCAGTCTCCTCACTGTGAAACGGAGATATTAATAGTTCAGACTTGAGAGTTTTGAGAGTCAAATGAAAAAATGCACATAAAGTGATTAGTACAGTGTGTGAGAAAGAGAAGGCATGCAATAAAAACTACCTACTATTGTTATTTGTAGGTAATATTTGTCTCAAGGAATCATTAAAATAATTAAGATCCTGGCTTAAGATACTTGTTTTAATGGCTTTATTTAATGTATATGATATACAGAAATGTATGCAACCTACAAAAATAGCAGTTTGAAATTATATTACCTTTAAGGTAACTTCAAACCCTGGGGTTCAATGGCTCACTGACTAATATAACTGTGAATTATATTTATGAATGTGTCCAGTCACATGATATTCTAAATACAATATTACCAATATATTTTTCTTTTTTTTTTTTTTTTTTTGTAGATTTCTAACAGCAACTTGGTGCAACTCAAAAGCAATGAGGCTCCAGTGTCAATTTCCTTCACTTTTACTTGAGTATCCAATATAATAAATGTGGGGGTGACTGTTTTATTGATGTTGAGAAAGCAAAACTAAAATCACCATTGAAACAAATGGAGGTTGATGATTCTTCCATCAGTTTAGATGACATAATTGTTAAACAGCATTTCTTTGGGGATGTGTTTGCTGTCGAGTCCTATTGACATCAGCAAAAATGCCTTTGTTATCTGGTTGCCTGGACTAGATGTTCACACAGTAAAACTTAGCAAATGCTTCTGTCAGTACACAGCAACAATTTGATAATTTTAATGTTTTTGCTCTTTCAAAACTCAGATTCTTTTTTTTTTTTTTCTGAATGGCCAATGACAGTAATACTAGAGGCTGTCTGATTATTTGGTTTGAGAATCATACTAAACTCTTAAGTCTAGTTATCATCTTTTTGACAGATTTTGAAACAGACCTCCAAAGGTACGCTACAAACTGTCAAAAAAAAAGTTGTTTCACTTCCATAGCTTCCCTAAGGCCTGGTTACCATTTGGTATTCTTAACTTACTTACTGAATTTTCACTCAAGTAATCTGGGTTTCTGAGAATTGTCAAGCTCTTCTATTAACAAAAAAATCTCCTTTGTAGAATGGCAGCAAAAACATGGCTCAACCAGAATTATGTCAATTTATTTATTTTCACCTCTCACATGACTACATGTCATATTTGGGCATGATTGTCACTTGGCTCAGAATGATCAGTTTCTGGAATGTTCTTGGTACAATAAGTGCAGTTAAAAGAGGATTAGGGTGTAATTTTACTTCATGTCAAATTTTAAAAATTTATTTCAAATCAATATGCATATTGTAAAATGATTTTACAGATTATATTACTAGATGTAGTAACTTTCTAGGCAGAGAAACCTTTTGGAATTCATTATTTTCTAAATACAAAATAGAGTGACAGTAGTGATTTTATTTTACAAATTCTTGATATAATCTTTTTCAGGACATTATTTATAGCTTCTTATTTCCTTCCAATATATAAACATTATGGAACTACCAATCATTAATGACTCTAGAAATTAAAGTAATTTAGAGGTTACAGATAATCTAGATATAAATGAAAGAAATAAACCCAAGTTTCCAAGTATGTGACTAACCTGTTATTAAAAATGTCAGTAATTTTTAAAGTATAAATATAAAGCAGAATTTTAGAAATGCATTTCAGAGACTACATAGCCTACTCCCCTCATTCCCCTCATTTTATATTCATAAGGAAATTGAATCTCAAAGAAGGTAGTTAATTTATCCATAGCTATACCTATAGCATCAAAGAACAGCTATCCTGATCCCCAGTTCTGTATGGTTTTCCATTAGCTCATGCTACCAGCATATAATCATTAGTTGATTCCAACTTTGACAATTGAGACTGATGTGCAGTAGTCAGAATAATGGAAAACGGTTCTGGTAACCACTTTCCCATCACAACTTTTCCAAGACTCTCCCTATATTTTCGTATTTCATGAAAAAATAGAAAGACAATCTAAAAAGGTCTGAAACTTTTGGCTTTCTCTGAGATGGCAAGGTAACTTCAGAAACAAAGTAGTTTTCAATTATGGTTTAGTTTTTTAGAAACTTTGGTGTTAAATGAGGTGGGAAAGGGTAAAACAGAAAAGAGGAATAATCTACACTTTAAGAATGGAAGTTGGATTTTGGTAAATGTACTTTTCTTCTCCATTTTTATCTTAAATTCACATCTGGCTGACAACAGTTTCCTGGCAATAATATTTTTATATTTGCATATGGGGACATACACACTGTTGCACTCACAAAAATATTCACAGAAAATAGGAGAAGAAAATTGTTCATAGGAATTTTCATCTTTGTTCTATATTCAAGCCATTTCTTCATTGTATGTGTGTGTTAGTTCTCAACTTCTGTTTTAGTTTGCTGATGCTGCGGAATGCAAAACACCAGAGATGGATAGGCTTTTATAAAAAGGGGGTTTATTTGGCTACACAGTTACAGTCTTAAGGCCATAAAGTGTCCAAGGTAACACATCAGTAATCAGGTACCGTCACTGGAGGATGGCCAATGGCATCCGGAAAACCTCTGTTAGCCGGGAAGGCACGTGGCTGGCATCTGCTCCAAAGTTCTGGTTTCAAAATGGCTTTCTCCCAGGATGTTCCTCTCTAGCAAGCTTGCTCCTCTTCAAAACGTCACTCACAACTGCGCTGAGTTCCTTCTCTTTGAGTCAGCTCATTTATATGGCTCCACTGATCAAGGCCCACCCTGAATGTGTGGGGCCACACCTCCATGGAAATATCCCATCAGTTATCATCTACAGTTGGGTGGGGTGCATCTCCATGCAAACAACCTAATCCAAACATTCCAACTTAATCCCCACTATTATGTCTGCCCCACAAGATTGCATCAAAGAATATGGCTTTTTCTGGGGTACATAATACATTCAAACCGGCACAACTTCAAAGTTCTATTTTTAAGATCATGAGCTCTATACACTCTGTACTTTAAACACGTGGATGTCTTTCCAAAAATCCACAACTTCACACTGTGGCCACTGGCAATAAAATGCAGTGATAGAAAAAATCAATTATCTGGAGTGCTGTGTGGTTACCATATAAATATTCCCTGTCATTTTTATTCAGGTGCATGAATGATGTACTATGTAGCTTGTTTGATGTTCAGTGATAATATGACTATTCTAATTAAAATGTTTCAGTACAAATAAACATTACGGAATGTATATTAATTTTAAATGCAAATTGAATAAGATGATTTGCCTTTATATCAGTTGCTGAAGTGTATTTCATTATTTGCATTGGGAATAAAAAAAAGCTTTTGCTATATTATGATGATTTCACATGAATTAGTTATAGCAGTGGACCTTTCATGAAATCCTCCAGAACTTCTCTGAATAGTTTTAACTGAACCTGTGAGGAAAGAGCGGGAAGAGAGAGAGCAGGGAAAGAGTATTTGCTTGATATTTTACTCCATGACTAGAAGGCTGATTTGAAATTTGCAAAGCCTAGAGTCCAAAGTTTGTTGCCTGCCACACTTTAATAAAAATATGACATAAAAAGTGTGTATCCTAATTCCAGAACATTGGGATTAAAATTAATTACCCTTAATGGGACTTTCTTAAAAGACAGCAATAAAACACAGCAAAATCATAATGTTATACATTTTTTAAATTTTAACAAATGCAGTTTTTATCACTTCCTCCTCATTCATCTTGATCTTGCTAGTCAAATTATTGGTGGATATCATGGCCCTTCAATCTCAGTTCGTTTTTCTTTGCTAAATATAACAAATATTAAAAAAAAAAACACAAAACAACAACAAAAAAACAGTAAAACATACCTTCACACTGGCCTCAAAGAGCTTTGCTAGTTAAAGACATGCTTTCTCCTTCAAAGTTTCTTGCTCTCACTTTTTCTCTCTTCCTCTGTTTTTAAATTGGCAACATGGGTACTGTTAATAAGAGTAAATTATAACTACTGTTTAACGCATAATCTTTCAAGACAGACTTGACTTTTTCAAATCTGTAAGAGATTATACAAGTCTTCCTACTACTTTTTCATTATTAATTTCCACCAGGTACTTGAACAAGTATCTGGGAAACTTTGCTTCCAGAAGAGGTTAAGGCAGAGCCTAAAATCTCAATTGCATGGGTGCCCTGCAGCAGTTCTCATTTATTTCATTTGAAAAGACAAAAATACCTTTTCGATGCTGTGCAAAATATAAAGCAAAATAACAAGCAGAAGTGGATCTAGTCTGAAGAAGAAAAAAGGTGTGAATTATGTACCACAACATAGACATATTCATAATCTTAATCCGTGTAAAGCCATTGTGAATAGGAACTCTTGAAGACATTACTTTTAGTTAAGGTATGGCCCAACTGAATAAGGGTGGGTCTTAATCCAAATTACTGGAGGCCTTATGAAGAGAACTGCCACAGAAGCAGAAGTCAGTGGGAACCCAGAAGAGAAAGGAGAGGACATCACCATGTGATAGGAAAGCAGAGGAACCCCAAGGATTGTGGCAAAATAGCACCAGGATGCCACAGACTCCCAGGAGAAAGCAAACCTTGCTGTTAACTTGATTTGGGACTTCTTCCAACCTCAAAACTGTGAGTCAATAAATTCTTGTTGTTTAAACCAACTCATTGTGTGGTATTTGTCATAGCATCCTGGCAAACTAAAGTGAAAGTCAAAAGCAAAAATTTGGAAATTCTCTTCAGAGTCCCTTACTGGAGAGAGGTAGGCTGGAGACTAGGATTGGCAAAACTATGATGACACAGGTGAGTTTCACATCCTTTAGGAAGGAAGAGCTAGGAGAAGTTGGCTGTTTTGCATTGAAGGGTGTTGTATTCAGGCTATAGCCAAGGGCTGCAAGACAATTAACAATGGATCACCTACCCATAGTAACTGTGCTTGAGAGGACGTTTGACAGCCTAGACGGAAGTCGACAGAAAGCAGCAAGATTGGTTACCAATCCGGATATTGAGTATATGCAGTGAGGAGTAAAGAGCTATAAGGCCCACTAAGGTTGTGTGCAAATCTGTTTTTGTCAGGGGGGTTTGGGAAATTATTAGCAGAGCTTCCTCTGCAAGAACTGGCCTAAGGGCTCCTGGGGGTATAGATAGGTATAGCTACCTGAGATTATCAGTCATTTATTGAGTGTAAACAAAAGCTTTTAACTTTTTTGGGAGACCAAAATCACAGTCTCAAATCCTTATATTGCCTCTATGAAACTCATTGGAGCCTGCATGTTCGATGGTTAACTGCCTTCTTCCATCTCAGCTTTGAACTCTTTTGTGCTTCCTAGTCTCCATTTACCAACATGACCTGCATTTCTTCACTTCATCTTAATCTTCTTTCTTTAGTTCCCAGTCTTGAAATGATGGTCCAGTTCATCCAGGGTCAATTTTCTCTAAATTAGCCAAAAGGTTTATACACATCCACACAGAAGTTTGGGACTAACAAAAATAAGCATAATAATAATAATAATAATAATAATAATAATAAAACATCTCCATCTAAAGCAATGAGAGAACACAGAAGGCAAGCAATTGCATCTATGTTATATAAAGTCATATACCAAAAGATGACTGAACAAAGGAGTGATGGTTAAGTTCATGTGTCAACTTGGCTAGGTTATGGTGCCCAGTTGTTTGGTCAAGCAAGCACTGGCCTGATTACTACTTTGATGGTATTTTGTGGACTTAAATCATCAGCGAGTTGATTGCACCTGCGGCTGATTATATCTACAAAGGAGATTATGTCGACAAAGGAGATTGCCCTCAGCAATGAGAGAAGTCTCATCCTATCAGTTGAAGGCCTTAAAGGGAGAAGTAATGATTTCAGCAGTTAAAAGAATGTCTATCTCTACTTCAGCCAGCCAGCTTCTCCTGGGGAATTCAACAAAACCTTCAATTGAGTTCCCAGCATGTGGCCTGCCTTATGGAATTCGGATTTGCCAATCCCCACAGTAGCAGGAGCCGATCCCTATAAATCTTTTAGCATTTATGTATATATTCTGTTTCTCTGGAGAACCGTGGCTGATACAACAGGCTTCAGAGTAAAGGAAAAATTGTCTTTACGGGTATATTTGAAATGTAAAGAGAGGCATAAATTTGGCCATTTCTACAAAAGCCTTTTAGTTCATTGATGTCTTACAGCTATCTTACCTAACAGGCAGAGACAATTAACAAAATTATGAACTGAAATGTCCCTTGGTTAGCCACCTGATCATACACTGAATCTAATGATTTTCGTCATGCATGCCTGCCAACAAAATAACACAAAAAAATTATTCTAATACCCAAACTAGCTTCAGATTTCTTCTTACTGGTTTCTGTTTCTACCCAAATGCCTTAAGCTACCAATAAGCAATGTACTATCTTTAGTACCTGTGCTGGTTTGGATGCATTATGTCCCCCAAAATGCTGTATTCTTTAATGCAATCTTGTAGGGGCAGATGTATTAGTGTTGATTAGGTTGGAACCTTCTGATTGAGTGTTTCCATGGAGATGTGACCCACCCAACTGTTTAGGGTGCGACCTCTTGATTGAATGTTTCCATGGAAATGTGGCCCCACCCATTCAGGGTGGGTCTTGATTAGTTCACTGGAGTCCTATAAAAACAGCTCACAAACAAAGGGACCTCAGAGCAACTGAGAATGACATTGTGAAGAGGAGCTGCAGCTAAGAGAGGACAAAACACCCCAAGGGCAACATTCTGAAGAATGAACAGGAGCTGAGAGAGGAGATAGAACATAACCCAGGATCAGCAGATGCCAGTCACATGCCTTCCCAGCTAACAGAGGTTGTCCAGACATCATTGGCCATCCTTCAGTGAAGTTATCCTATTATTGATGCCTAACCTTGGACACTGTATGGCCTTAAGATTGTAACTTTGTAACCAAATAAACCCCCTTCATAAAAGCCAATCCATTTTCTGGTATTTTGCAAACAGCAGCATTAGCAAACTGGGACAGCACCTCTTCTTGCTCTATAGAAATGCAGCCACTAAAAGAAATTTTGCTTTTCTTTTGACAAGGGTTGGAAAGCTTTTTGAGCTATATGTATAGTGAGGCAGTCACCTATTTCAGCAAACTAACACCAGCTGCATCTCCAAGTTTCCATGAGAAGTACAGATATTTCTTAAATACATGGTACATTAATTAGGATATAAGAGGCCCCTAAAACTAAATAATTTAAAATACTTTTTGTTTGCTTTTTGAGAGTACTCTACAAACGAAATAACCACTATAACATTTCTTTGGATAGTACTTAGCATGGTGTAGATCTTCAATAGATGTTTAATAAAATCTAATGATGATAAAAAAAAAACAAAAACAAAGCAAAAAAAATCTAATGATGGCAAATTGACACAATCACTGACAATGGAAAATTAGAATAAGATATAATAACATTTACTTACTATGATTTGAGACAGAGCCTGAGTTTTTTTTTTATCTTTTCTATTTCTTATGCTTGAATGGTTGCCACACTTAACTGTTTTCATTGATATGCTCGTTAATTTACTTACTTGCTTCTGAAGCAGTAATAATGCTGTGGCAAAGTCATTGAAACCAGCTTTAAACCATACCAAAGAGTTGAGACATATCCCATCAAGCACCTGAACAAATATTGTATGAAGCAGAATAGAAAATAATCTGCTAATTTGTAATATCCCATTGTCTGTGTTTTTTTATTAGACATTTTAAGACTTTTTTGTTTCCCTTTTCCCTTTGTCAAGCTCTGCTTGTTCTCTCTCACTCTCTCTCTCTTGCAAGAAATAATCACAATTAGCATTTATACCTGGACAAAACTGAATTAATTTCAAAGTACCAACATTTTATTAGAACCTACCCCTTTGGGTCATCATGCTACTTTATGCACTAGGGTCAGTGTATACTAAGAGTATTTTTCTCTTGGTGTTTTGAAGGAAATAAAACTTTAATTCTACCTTTCATCCTAGTCCCATTATTCTATCCAATTATTTAATTATTACTTTATAGTTTCAAGTTTCCTTTTATCACTTAAATTAAAATTTGGGGCTATAGTCACATGTGTATATGGGATCCATCCATTTCATGGGATTTCAAAACCTTTTGTTGATTCATGTTTTATGAATATCTTACAGAAGTCAGGTAAAATTAACAATATTATAACCTGAAATGTCCCTTAGTTAGCCAACTGATCACACATCACATCTACAAATTTTCGTCATCTATACTGCTCATAGAATAACCAAAAAGTTATTCTAACATCCAAATTAGCTTCATGTTTCTTCTTATTGGAATTTTCTGTTGTAACCATCAAAAAGTTAAGAACCACGGGTTAATATTCAATTTTGAATATATTACTATCGATGATATTGAGTACACAATAAAATATGAAGGATATGAATTGTGATGGTTAGGTTCATGTGTCAACTTGGCCAGGTGATGGTACCCAGGTGTCTGGTCAAGCAAGCAAGCAAGCACTGGCCTAACCATTACTGCAAGGACATTTGTGGCTGGTTAATAAACCAGAAGGCTGGTTTATTAAACCATCAGTCAGTTGGCTGCAGCTGTTACTGATTACATCCATGAAGGGTGTGTCTTCCACAATGAGAGAATGCAGTCAGCTGGATTTAATCCAATCAGTTGAAGACTCTCAAGTGAGATAGAGGACCTCCACTTCTTTGGCTAACCAGCAAAGCATTTCCTGAGGAGTTCATTGAAAATCTTCATTGGAGTGGCCAGTTTGCTGCCTGCCCTATGGAATTTGGACTCGTGCATACCCACAGTTGCATGAGACACTTTTCTAAAATCTTATATTTATATATATTTCATGTTGATTCTGTTTCCGTAGAGAACCTCAACTACTACATGAATAGTGAAGTAAACCATAAACAGAGGGTTACAGGGCTTCTTCTCTAGTTGGTTTTGTTGAAAACATTCTTTAATGATTTATATACTACTGTATAAGCCTTTTTTTTTCTGTGTAGTAACTATTAATGGTAGCCACATTTTAAAAATACGACAATCCGTGGAGAATGTTATTTTTTCTTTTAGAACTCAAGCCATTAAATCCATTATCCACTTTTGTCTCCTTGTCAGTGCAATCTGTCTCTTTGCCTTGCCCTATTAATGGCATATTGAAAAATTGAATCTGTTCCCCAAGTTAGTCTCTAACCTCTTTTATTATTTGAAAGAGACTTTAGTGCTTGGAAACTTGCTTGGGGAAATAGAATTCCCTTTCTAAAATTTTCCACTGTGCAAACATCAGTATTGCAAGCATGTTCACCAGTGAGCCCCTGGTCTGCTTTTGAAGAATTACTTGGCAAAATGAGTGAGGTCAATGTAAGGCTTCTCAGAGGAGAAGCTAATTCATATGTTAGAGGTGATGCTGATCCCTTCAGACTGAAAGAAAAGCCACTGCTTTCTGATACCCACTGTGTGTGCATCGGGATGGGGGGATTTTGTGTATATATATATATTGTGTATTTTATATATATATATATATATATATATATATATAATATTATAGATACATATTATATTACACATTTTATATATACTGCATATATGTTGTGCATATAGTGTGCATATATATATTTTAAATATGTTTTTTTAGTCTATGTGCTTTGTAGAACTAAGGACAAATATATTAATCAATTTAATGCCAATTTTAGATCTCTTAAAATACTACTACTTTTTTTTTTTTAACTGCAAGTAGATTCCATTTTTCCATATTAAATTATTTTATTTATTGCTTGGTATAATTATTTTTCACTATTATACATAATTTGCATATATCAGATGAGTTAGAATAATGTGAGTGTGTAGCATTGAACATGTACTGTGGTTGAGGTAGTTTAAAACTAACTCAAGGTGTTTTTCTCAGAAACCTGGGAAAATTGGATGGCATCATTAGCAAATTTCATCCACCTTAACCTCTCTGAACTCTGATCTCTGCCCTTGGTTGCCTCAATTCAGTGAGACCACTCGACTCTGCGTGGGATTCCCCTCCCTGTATGCCTACAGTGCTAACTCTTCCCTCTAACAGAAAGTTTGAACTGTTACTATAGGACTTACATCATTTGTTTTTTTTTTTCAAGGATCACATTCCTGCACTTCTTTCTTTCCAATGTCTAAAACCAGTGGTTACTTACATTACATCAAGGTTTCCCTTTGTATACAGTGGGAGAGTAAGGCCATTCCCATTGACTCCTTTGTGAAAAGAAGCAGAAAATTTTTGAATTGTAAATTCTTTAATTGAAGTATAACACACATACAGAAAAGTGCACGAATTATAATCATGTATATGGTCTCTAGATTACAAAATAAAACATTACCAGACCTCTAAAGCTCCCTGCATGCTCCCTTCCAGCCGCCACACCCGCTAAAGTTACTATTCTGACCTCTAACACCATAGATTACGTTTGCCTGTTTGTATTTTATGTGTACTTAAATGTACACTTTTGTGCCTGACTTCTTTGCTCGACATTATATTTTTGCAATTAACCGTGTTGTGTGTAGTTCATTCATCTCTTTGATATAGAGTATCTGATTGTATGTATATACCACAGTAGATTTACCCATGGTACTAATGACAGTGGACCATCCCTGGTTTGGAGCTGTTACAAATGGTGCTTCCTGCACGTGGATCAAGAACATATGTACGTATTTCTCTTAGGGATTGAACTGGATAACTAAATAAAGAATGTTTTTCTTCATTTATTATAACATCCCTAGTTTGACCAGTCATGTGTGGTTTGAAGTTTAGAGTTATTTTAAGTGCCTTGCATTATGGTGCCATGGTTTCTTAGTTTCATTTTGTATTTACTGCCTGAATATTCAGTAACACTCATATTGAACTCGGAAGAGTTGAAAAGCAAAGAACTATACTTTTGGATTTTTTTCTCCTTTATGCTGAAGAGCTGGTTTAATCATACTCTGTTAGAGGCTTTAGAGATTTTATTAGTTGGAGCGCTTGCCTCCAAGATCCTTGGTGCAGCTCCTTTAAGTGTTTAGTCCATTTATATCCAATGTTATTACTAATAGTTTTGAGCTTAAATTTATTATATTTGTCCTTTGTGTTCTTTCTTCCTGTTTCTTCATTTTCCACTTTCCTAAGGCTAATTTAGTGTGTTTAAGGATTCCATTCTATCTCTATTTTCATTAAATATATAGTTCTTTATAATATTTTTAGTCATTGCTCTAGGGAATAACCATATGTATTTTTAATTTATCACAGTCTACTTTGAATAACATATTATCACCTCACTTTTAATGTAAGAACTGGACAGCAATGTAATTCCATATATAGCCTCCCATCATTTGTGCTCTTGTAATGTATTTTACATTTGAAGTGTTGAAAATGCCTTATTATTTTGCTTTAAATTATCAAATATTTTATAGACATTATTTGAAACTTATGAATTTCCCATTCCCTGTGCTCTTCTTTCTTTCCTCTAGATCCAAATTTCATTCTGGTGTTATTTACCATTAAGCTGAAACATGACTTTGCTTTTCTTTTATTGTGGGTCTGCTGGCTATGAATTCTATCAGCTTTCATTTATTCAAACATATTTTTTTTTTGCTTTCATTTCTGTAGGATGTGTTCACTAGTTAAAAATTCTAGGTTGACAAAATATTTCTTTCAGTACTTTAAAGTGTTAAGTTTGCTATCATTCTAATAAGTGCTGCACTCTATAGCATGTATCTCTTTATCATTGGCTTCTCTAAAGCATTTTTTCTTTAGCTTTGTCTTTCAGTAGTTTGACTATGATATGACTTGGTGTAAGCATTTTTTGCATGCATGTGTGTGTGTTTGAATGTGTGGGTATGTGTGTGTATGTGTCCCGCTTGCAATAGGCTAAATTATTTAATCCATGGGTTGTAATTTTTCATTAACCATGAGAAGTTTTCAGTCAATATTTCTTCAAATATATTTTCTGTCTTTTATACACGTTAGCCCAAACAATATTGTCCCACTGGGTCAAGGAAGCTCTGTCCACCTATTAATTTCTTCATTCTATCCTTTCTTCTCCAGTGTCTAATCTGCTGTTAAGCTCATGCAATTAGATTTATTTTCAATTTCAGATATTATATTTTCAGATATGCAATCAATTCTTTTAAAGAATTATTATATCTCTACTGCAATCCTCATCTCTTCACTGATTTCTACACATTGTTTCCTGTAAATTCTTTCACTTATTTAAGACAGTTATTGTACTTTCCTTGTCTGATAGTCCTATACCTAGATCTTCCGTAAGTCTTATTTATAGATTGTTTTATTCTGTTGGTTATGGCTCACAGTTTCCTGCTTCTTCACATTTTTAGTCATTTGTATTATATCCTGTACATTGTGGATGATAACATTACAGATCTTCTGGATTGTGTTATTTTTCCACTAAGGAGTGTTGAATTGTTCTTCAAGCATTTAATTACTGTAAAATCTCCTTGGTCCTGTGGATTTCAGGCTTCACTACTGTGGGCCTATTTAAGTTTTGCCTTGATTCTAGAGAAAAGGCCTTCTTCTGAGATTTGGTCTTTTCTCCTAAGATGTGGCCTTGCCATAGTTTCAATAGACAGCTTTAGTTATTTACCAAAGCCTTCTAATTTTACGGGATTAAAACTCAAAATATTCACTCCCTAGCTGCGAAATGTCCTCTAAGCTTTTTGCTTTCCAGCTATGGCTTTTCTCTTCCTCTGGTTATTTTTTTAGATGCTGGGGTGTTGGAATAGCTGGAAGGAGGTAAATGACATGGTGGAACTGTAGCCTATAGCATCCCTTGGGATTTGATCTATAGCTGCTTGTTCAATTGTGCCTTGAAGGTCTTCACCTTTCTGTATATATCTGGTATTGTGTAATAAGGAAAGAACTAAAACCGTCTAACTATAACCTATAACAATTTTTGAAATTACCTATATGACTGCTTGTTGAGCTGTACATAGAAATTTAACACCTTTCTGTAAGTATGCTATATTTTACAATGATGGAAATGGCTGAAGTTTTGGAACAGTGACCCATGATATTCTTTGAAATTTGCTCTCTAACTACTTGTTAAATCATACTTTGAAAGTTTTCACTGTTATGTATATATGTTAAAGTTCACAATAAAAATGCATTAAAAAAGAGCATTCTGAGCCGAGATATCTGCATAATCAAAGGAACTAAGTTCAAGCAACTAACATAATAACAGTAACAGTAACAGTAATAGTAATAGTAATAATGTGATTCCAGCATAGTGAATTGGGAGGGGGTGGGATAGATACCAAAGGGAAAATGATTAGGTTGGAAGAATAAATAGTCCACAGGCTTTGTGGGAGATGGTATGGAAATTACATTTCCCCTCAAAGTAAAGGGAAAGCATGAAGGGTTTAAAGAGAGGAATGCCATGATCATTTATGTTTGTTACCCACAAATCCACATTTCCAATAGAACACATTTTCCAATTCTATCTGAACACCTTAGTCCAAGTTATAGATTTGCCTGATTGTCTTGTTATGTCAAATAACTGAAAGAAGTAAACCATCTATTTCAAAAGCCATTTTAAATAAACCAAAACATTTTCACTTGAACAAATTGTAATTTCATTTATCAAATTGTAAAGTTTAAGCAAATATCTTCATTTTATGTTTATTTCTACTAAAATAATTTTTAGTTGTTAAAATATTGTACGTGTTCAAAGGATTGTTTTGCAGTTTTTTCCAAAGGTTTGCTAAGGAAGGCTGTTCTCTGTATGTGATCTTATCTGAATTTACCTGGGAGTCAGGAGACAATCTTGGCCTCAAAGTGAATTGCTGTGAATAACTGGCCAGAGCTTAAAATCCATGTGAAACTAGCACTTTGAGCTTTCTCTAACTACAGAAAATTCTCAACCCACAGGAATTAACTTAGAGCGATCCTCATTTATAGCACTCTTGCAGTTACACCTGTGTAATTATTTACAGCACACAGAGCAGCAAGAGCATAAACTGTGTCAACTCAGACTGTCTTGATCTTAAGTATTAGCACATGAAACTTGAAATCCTGGGCTGTGTCCTTGGAGTCATGCTAGCTACCAGTTTTGGGTGTGCCATCAACTCCTGGGCAAGAAGTAACCTCTTCCTTCATCACTACCATTCTCTTTCCAGCCAAGAACTTCTCACATAATAAAAAAAATCTATGAAAGTAGATATTGAATATCCCTTTTAAATTATTATTTATAAATTCAAAAAGTGTTATGCTACACAAGGTACAGATAGTGTTTCATTTGATGGTTCAACAATTACAGCATTTCTAGTCATGTTTATAAAATGTTGGTCAGTAGATAGTTTATGGAACTTCTAATTGCAGTGCTTTACCAATGTAATGAAAATAGCATTGACATATCAAAGTACCATATAAAAGAAGTAATATACAGTTTGTTTAAGGATCCCTTGTGTGTATTCAAATTATGATCAATAGCAGATTATCTGGATCACACTTTGAAGGAGGAGTATAGTTGCTAATTTTTTTGCTGGTTAAAAATGTGCTTATTCATCTAAGCCCTTAATAGTCACCTGGCAATATTATTAAGATATTTTATCGTAAATAGCCTGAACAAGAACCTGATTATTTTTCAAAATGATATTTTGCAGAGAAATTCCTCCTAAATATGTTCTAAGGAACCAAGGAAATGGAGCTACAAGTGAAAATACACTTAAGACAATAGCTAATATCTGCCTTAATTCATGATTTCGAAGCCATTCTTTCAGTAAATGCAATTATGAAGATAATTCTATGAAATAAAAATACTAAAAGTAATTTCTAGGGGTTTATTCCTACTTGTATGTACCTAATTCTTCCAAAAGATTTCCAAAATTGAAAAATGATTTCATGCTTTCTCCTGGATTATATTTTAAACTAGAAATCATCTTTTTCAGTTGTGATTTTTATCTCTATTCCAGCTCCACTCCCCTGGTTTTTCAACTTGCCCCATAGCTGATGCTTTGTTTTCAACTACCTTCTTCCTCATGATTCAACCTCAGTGGCTTATTTATAATTTCATTCATATTTCATGTTTTTCTGTTTTTGATTATTAAATTTCTTCAGCGAAAAATGCACTTCACAACACCTTCTCCCAATTATCTATACCCAAATCCTGCTCATAAGCCCACCTCAAATATTATTTCCTCTATTAAACATCTGTGGTACTCACACTGGAAATAATTGATCTTTTATCTGAGGTCTCAGACCTCATTGTCTGTACCTTTAATAATAGTTGCTAACATTTTTTAGTGCTTATTTTGCCCCAGGTTCTATGATAATTACTTTAAAAAACTTTTTCAATTTACCCTTAAAATAATCTGATATTAGTACTATAATTACCCTTTTTCTTTTCCTTCTTCCTTTTTTCCTTCCCCTCTTTCCTCCTTCCTCCCTCCCTCCCTCCTTCCATCCTTTCCTTCCTTCCTTTCTTCCTTCATTCCTTCCTCCCTTTAGTTCTACCTTGTTATAACTATTAATATGTAAATCTTCCTCATTAGATTTCAAATATCTTGAAAACAAAAATATATGCCATTCATCTTCATGTTTCTTATTATATCAGCTTAATGTTTTAATCTTAAATATATATTGTTAGAGAAATGTAGAGGTGATTCAATGGCAATTCTGTAGCTTAATTCTTTCATTATATTGCTGAAATACCATATGTAGTTGTATGTCTTGTAATGCCATTAGAACTCATTTCAGAGTTCCTTTTTTAGATAAAGCAGTCCAATCCCAGACTAAGATCATTGTTTTTCTAAACAAATACCACTACCACATGTATTGATTTGTGCTTCTGATCTTATTTATCTGCCAGCTAACTACTTATTACATCTTTACATTTATATTTAAATTGAATTATTGTACAGTGCAAGGGCAGTGATGATTTATATATGAAATTATCAATATTATAACCCAATGTTCACGTATGTCTTTTACTGCCATTATCTTAGGGTGAATGGGTTTTACTTTTTTTTCTTCTGAATTATCAGTGTATTAAACTCAGTTATGCCACAGCTAAAAAGTAATTCTTAAAAACAGGTAACACTGTATCTTTATCTGTTAAGCTACCTGTGCACCCTAATTTCCTGTGTGAATGAAAATTCAGATTAAATGAATGCAAAAAGATCTAATGTATTATAGGAAAAAAACCTTTGAATATTAACGCTGTTTGCCTTATAAAAATATATTTTGTGCTGAAAAGTTACTATTTTAACAAAATTTATATATTAAAAAAGGAAAATAATTTGATAAAATTTATATTAAAAATCTCAATGAGAAAAATATAAGATGGGGATTAATTAAAATTTTTTCACTTACTAAAAATAGGTTGAATTCATTTTTATTATTTCAATTTTTTAAATTAATGACAAATGATTATTTTATTAAATTAATTACCAGTATCTAAAAATGATCCACTTAATGCAAAGTATATGCTATTTTTAGCTGCATAACATTTCCTTCTTGCTCTTTATTAATAACCAAAAATAATTATCATTTGTGGCTATCCTCTTTTGTTGAATTTAGAAATCACTGTTGAGCAACTAACAGTTGTTAGAAATTCTGTTAGTATATCACTTCTAGTCTCCTCTGAATTAATAAAATTATCTATTTCACATTTTAAAAGATGCTTTCCAATTATTTAAAGAGTAAACACTAATGTAAATACAAAATATAGACATATTAAGAAATTAGAAGAACGTGGTTTGGGTAAGTGTCTGTACAAAGGCAGATTGTGCTAAAACCTCATCTTTCATAGTAAGAAGTCAACAAATAAGGTCCAAAACCAAAAAAAAATTTTTTTGAAAAAGAGTGTTATATACATTTGCTCAAACTATGAAGAAAAATATCAGATGAAACAGCTGCAGTATTTGAGTGTTGTTACTAGAGAGCAGAACTTGGGAAAAGGGAAGGCACAATGGAGGAAAGCTGGTGATAAGCACATATTTCCTTGTTAAAAGTAAAACCAAAATAAAAAAAAAAACTTAGTAGAATTCTGTAAAATAAAATACACTAGTCCTCATCACTCAAGAAATTTTACAAA
Source organism: Choloepus didactylus (assembly GCF_015220235.1). Lineage (NCBI taxonomy): Eukaryota > Metazoa > Chordata > Mammalia > Pilosa > Megalonychidae > Choloepus > Choloepus didactylus. The sequence continues at coordinate 31,860,121 of NC_051320.1, read as the reverse complement.
TAAACTTTAAAAATGAACAGAGGAGGTTGGTTTATTTAACATGGCAGCATAGAGAGGAGTGGAAGCTATGTAGCCCCCCTGGAACAACTAATAAACAACCAGAAACAACTAGTAAATAATCCGGAATAACTGCGAGGGGACAAACGTGACTGTCCACTCATCATATACCAACCTGAATTGGGAGGAATGCCCAAGATCACAGTGTAAAAACTGCGGATCCAAGCCAGGAGCCCCCTTCTGCCATGGCCTGAGCTGCAAAGCCTCATGGTGCTAGAGAGCATCTGTTTCCCAGCAAGTGAATACAGCTCCAACTGGGGTTTTAATTAATAAACATGGACTGCTTAATACAAGCTATGAATCCCCAAAAAGCAGACAGAGGCTTTGGGTGATGACTGACCTTGGAGAGCAGAAGGGTGGCCATGGACTGGCTGTGAAGGGGGCTTTCTGTCCCTGTTTCAGCTCAGTGGAGAAAACCTCAGCCATTTTCAGTTCCCAGTGCTCTGACCCAGACAAGGGTGGAGTTAGCATAGGCAGAGAGAGACCATTCAAATGCTAATGACTTCTCCCTAGAAGGTCTATTTTCCCTAAGAGGAAAGAGGTGGGGCCCAGCTCTACTACCTGCCTTCCATTCAGAACCAGACTCCAGAGCCTGGGAGAAACAGTCATGGGCCACACCTCCTTACACACTTTGGAGTTACAGGCTGACAGGTGCCACCTGCTGGGCAGAAAAGCACAGTGACCTGAGGCATCACAGGGTGTACCAATTTTCTAAGACATACCTTCAGGGAAACTGGATACTGAATATTTCTTCCTTCTGGGACTGGAGCCCATTTTGGTCTGGGAAAACCTGATTGGGGTAACCAAGGAAACCATGTCTAGACCATAGAAAACTACAAACTACACTAACAAAAACAAACATGGCCCAGTCAAAGGAACAAATTTACACTTCAACTAAGACACTGGAATTCAAACAACTAATACTAAGTCAATCCAAAAAGTTTAGGGAAGATAAGGCAAAAGAGATGAACTGTATAATGAAAACACTGGGCATACATAAGGTAGAAATTGAAAGTTCGAAAAACCAAGTAATGTAAATGAAAGGCACAACACAAGAGATGAAAGATACAATGGAAACATACAACAGCAGATCTCAAGAGCTAGAAGAAAACACTCAGGAACTGGAGAACAAGGCACCTAAAAGCCTACACACAAAAGAACAGATAGAGAAAAGAATGGAAAAATACGAGCAACATCTCCGGAAATTTAAGGACAAAACAAAAAGCAGGAATGTACATATCATTGGTATCCCAGAAGGAGAAGAGAAGGGAAAAGGGGCAGAAGCAATCATAGAGGAAATAATCAATGAAAATTTCCCATCTCTTATAAAAGACAAAATTACGGATCCAAGAAGCGCAGCATACCCCAAACAGAATAGATCTGAATAGGCCTACACCAAGACACTTAATAATCAGATTATCAAACGTCAAAGATAAAGAGAGAATCCTGAAAGCAGCAAGAGAAAAGTGGCTCATCACATACAAAGGGAGCTTGATGCGCCTATGCGCGGATTTCTCAATAGAAACCATGGAGGCAAGAAGGAAGTAGGGTGATATATTTAAGATACTGAAAGAGAAAAACTGCCAACCAAGAATCCTATATCTGGCAAAACTGTCCTTCAAATATGAAGGAGAGCTTAAAATATTCTCAGACAAACAGACAATGACAGAGTTTGTGAACAAGATAACTTCTCTACAGGAAACACTAAATGAAGCACTGCAGACAGAAAGGAAAAGACGGGAGTGAGAGGTTTGGAAAACAATTTTGGGAGATAGTAGCACAGCAATGTAAGTACACTGAAGAAAGATGACCGTGAGTATGGTTGAAAGAGGAAGGTTGGGACCATGTGGGACACCAGAATAAAAGACAAAGGATAAAGACTGGGACTGTGTAACTCAGGGAACCCTAGGGTACTCAATGATTGTAATAAAAGGTACAAATACGTTTTTACATGAGGTAGAATAAATGAATGTCAACATTGCAAAGGTGTTAAAAATGGGGTAGGATTGGGGTGAAAAGACAATCACACAAACTAGAGATTATAATTAATGGAAACATTGTATTATGCTTCCTTTAATATAACAAAGGCAATATACCAAAAATAAATGCATATGGTGTGGGGGGACATAGGGGAAGGACATGGGACTCCTGGCATTGGTGATGTTATCTGACTCTTTATTCTACTTTAGGTTAATGCTATCTTTCCCTTTGTTGCTTACCAGCTGTCACGTCTCTCTCTCTCTCTCTCTCTCTCTCTCTCTCTCTCTCTCTCTCTCTCTCTCTCTTCTGTCTCTCTGCCTTCTTTGACTCTTCCTCCTTCTTTGTGGAAGAAATGTAGATGTCCTTATACAAATAGTGGCAATGGTGCTGAATACATAAATACGTGACTATACAGGGAGTCAATGATTGTTTACTTGGGATGGAATGTATGGTATGTGAATAAAACTATCTTAAAAGAAATGGGTTGATGAAGAAAGCTTGAGGGCACTATATTGAGTGAAATAAGACAGATACATAAAGGCAAATATTGCAGGGTCTCACTGATAGGAACTAATTATGATATGTAAACTCATAGACATGAAATGTAAGTTACTAGGTTATAGAATGTGGTTAAAGAATGGGGAGCAGTTGGTTATTATGAGAAGAATGTTCAACTAGGTTGAACTTAAGTGTTTGGAAATGGACAGGGGTGATGGTAGCACACTGTAAGAATAACTAACAGTGCTAAAAGGTGTTTGAAGGTGACACGTATGTCACCAGAAGGAAAGTTGGAGATTAAAAGATGGGAATGTATAAAACAGTGACTCCTGTGGTGGACAATGTCCGTGATTAACTATACGAATAACAGGAATCTCTCTCATGAACTAGAACAAATGTATGGCACTATAAATAAAAGTTAATAATAGAGAGGCATATAGGAAAAAAATATATACCTATTGCAAACTATATACTACAGTTAGTAGTATTTTAACATTCTTTCATTAACAATAACAAATGTACTATACCAAAACTATGAATCAATAATGGAGGGTGGGGGGGTAGTTAGGGGTTGGAGAGGATTTGAGTTTCCTTTATTGTCTTATTTATTTTCTGGAGTAATGAAAATGTTCTAAAAATTGAAAAAAAATTAATTGTGGTGATGTATGCACAGCTGTATAATGGTACCAAGGGCAACTGATTGTACATTTTGGATCTTTGGATAGTTGTATGGTATGTGAACAATCTCAATAAAAAGAAATATATATATTTATATATATATAAATGAACAGAGGGTACCAGAAATTATAGCATTTGGTTTAAAAACTTATCTCTACAAAGTGTATCTCTGCATCCTAGTTCATTATATTATTAATTACTCTGACAAAACTGAAGAGAAAGCAAAACTACATAATTAAAGTCAAAGGTGGGCATCATCTCTTCAATAAATGTTCAATTCTGTGATTATTTTGAGATAGATTTGCTCTGGCCTCTAAAGACAAGTATTAAAGATCTACATGTAGAAATTTAATTAAGTGGACATATAAAAGCTATTATTAGCATGTCTAAAATTATGAAATCATTTTGAACACTAATGAAGCATCCCACTTCTGTTATTTTTTTTCTCAATTTTTATTTAGAAAGTTCAGTAAAACAACATGATATCACAGTTTGGAATTTTAATCTCACTATAATTTAACATTTAAAAATCTAGTAATTTTTGATTTTCAACAATGAAATTTATAAAAATAATTTTATATTTATAAAATGAATCATTACTGCACAATAAATTATTCCTTTTTATTACCTGAAAAACATTTTGTACTATATAAACATAAGTTCCTTTTTGTCTAGCATTTTTGACAGTTCAGTATACAAAAATATTATGTTATAAATTCCCTGACCATAGTTATTAAAACAAAATCTGTAGTAATAATTTCTAAAATATAGCTAGTTAGTAAATTATGTGATTAAATTACAGGGTGTACTAAAAATGAATTTTATGTTTTATACTTTATGGATATTTTTTCATGTCTTCTAAGGGAACAACACATAAAAGTAAACAGAGACCTACAAAAGACATTTGAATTTATAAACATCAAAAATATTATTCATAAAATGGATACCACAGTGATTTTTTTTTAAAAAATAAGGGTTAAAAAATACTTTCCTTCTCTCTCTTTTTGTCTGTCTCTCTCTTTCTCCTGCTCTGTCTCTGTTTCAAAGAAAAATTTTACAGTTTTACAAGGATACCAACTTAGAAGGAATTTTATTGATTCTATTAAATCAATGATAGCTTGTAAGTAATTATTTTTCCACTCTGAAAATTCAATTTGATTTTAAAACCTAGTAAGTCAGTTAACATTAACAGAACTTGTTTATTTGTAGGATAAGTGAGGATTATGCAATCACAATCTTAGAAATTTTGCAAAGTCCAGAAAAAAATAGTTTAATTTAATCTCTAAATGAAAGCTTGTGTTATTTCTTTTTATATTGTTGATAATTAGTCAGTATTTTCCTGTTCAGCCATTATAGTGAGGAAAGAGAGAAAAGTTACTGCTTCATGTGGCAACTCATCATTAACTGTTTTAAAATAAGTTCCAGTTGCAGATGATATCACATAGTTACAACTCCTGGACTCCCCTCAGTATGGAATTAAATTAAAGTATATTCTTGGGTTGCTGGGTTTTTGAAAATTTGCTAAGTCACTGATTTGATTTTGTTTTTATTTTCGTCATAACCTATCCAGTGGATTTTTGTTGTTGTGGTTGTTGCTATTCTATTATTTTGTTTAAAAATTTTAGGGGAGGAGATGCTTGTGAAAAGTGGACAAATGCATTTTACAAGTAGCATGACAGATATAGTATTCAATAATTACTCAATTACATATATTTAAAAATCACAGTGATAAGCTCAAGATTTTTATTCCAATGCACCAAGATCGATTCTGGTTAATATCAACCAGACCTGGGCTCAAATGTGGCTAACCCACCCTTTAGGTTTGTGAACTTTGGTTAAATTATTTAAACCCTCTAAGCTTTGGTCTCTTTATTTTTAAAAAAGAGTTGGAGATACCTCCCTTATAGGGTTGTTGTAAAAATTAAACAAGGCAACACATGTGTGGGAGGTGATTAATTGTCTCCCAGTATCAATTCTCCCAGATTTGTGCAGTTGTAGCTGGCAAAGGCTTTTCCCTCTCCCAGCCTCCCTGAGAGCTAGATATGAGCTTGTGTTAAAGTCTACTTGGTAGATGCCTACTTATGGATTGTTTCAGGAGAAAGAAATAAACATCTTTCCTGTTTAAGCCACTGTTTCAGGGGTTTCTTTGTTGCTGTAGTTGAGCCTGTATCCTAACTGGTAAAGCATATTAAGATCCTAGCATTCTTCCTTGAATACAGTCAGATCTCCAAAAGCATCTGGTTATCTTTAGAATGACTATACTTTTCCAAATTTAAGATAGGCATATTTAACTGTGGGCCAAAGAGGTGCTTCTTGGTCACAGAAAGCTCATATAAGTAATTCTCTTTTCAAAGAAGTACACCCTATTCTATAACAACTGCTTTATTTTTCTAATCAGCAGGTTTATAATTTGTAAAAACTTGGTTCATTTTAGAATAACCTGGATTTCTGATTTACAATTCTCAGTCTAAGAAGGACACTTCATTCTGCAACACATTATGATAAAGCAATTATTTACAGACTTAAATTAATATTAAGACAACAAATGAAAATAGTACATAACATTCAATTCATTCAGACACAGTGCAAGGCAGTGCGGAAAAATACACCATATAAACATATCCAAACTCATACACATTGGTTGCATCTGAAGGGTTTAAACAATAACAATGACAAAAAGAACAAATGAACATATCAACAAGAGAATGGGATAACCTCTTATAACAGCACCATGAAGAAGCCTTGGGTAAGAGTTTGCCAAAAGTACTATCCTGAGATATTTCAAGGCCAGCAACTTTTCACATTTATGCAGTGCCGTTCAGAAGTAAACAAACGTGTACTCTCACAATTGCTTTTGTTTGGCGAGAGACTGGTGTGAAATGACGGAGGCTTGATTTGCAGTTATTTTGTAATGTTCTTGCCCAGAGCCTTGCGGTGGGGAAGGGAGTGGGGTTTCAGGAGTTGCTGAAAAAGCAGAGAATTGTTTGTGAGGATGGCAGTCAACCTGACCATTTCATTAAACTTTGCATGACACCAATGTGCATTATATTTTGGAAACGTTTCTAAAAGATCACATTTAAAGTACTGATTTGTATAATGCATTATCTACCCATTGACATACCATTGGGAATGCACACCTACCCTACCTCTCCAAATACCCTTAAACTGGATTAGGTCATGCTTAAAAATCTTAATATTCATTTTAAGGTGTATTCTTCCTTTGTTAATAGTGTTAACATGCATCTGATTCTCTCACAAACACAGCAGGAAATGTTAGTCAAATGAATTAATAGAGTGCTGGTTTTTCCAATTCTTAGAAAACAAATGTTACACTTCTTGCAATCATAAATGCACATAAAATAAAACAAATACAATATCTTGTCTGGGCTCCACTAATTCAGACATACTAGGCGACATAAAAAATTAAGGTTAACATACTTTTCAATCATTTTGAAATCTACATTGTAGTCAAAAGCATCTGAAAAATAATGGCCTTCTCAGCTCAAAATTATTCTATTGCAACTGAGCTTGCCTGTGCCTTCACCGTTAATGCAAAGAACAATCCTGAATATTTGAAAAAAAGTTATAGTCTGAATACTTCATTGTCTAGAAGGGTATTTCCTCCTGTTGTAAAATTTTACCATAGTATAAAATAATCTGAGACATTCTGTAATTTTTAAAAATTTGAAATATTTTAATGCTCGCACTTATTACTACTAGCAGAACCGACAGAAAAAAATTTTTGATCAGACCAAGGCACTGCAAACTTCACAGATTTTTTTCTGTTTTTAAAAAAATTCTATTTAAAAACAAGAACAGTCTCCTTTTTCCTGGTTTTCTTTAATGCATTAATTTTATAATATTGGTAAGTATGGATCAGCAATTGCTTAGAAGCAGCATTTTTAGATGCCGTTTAATTAATAAAAGAATAATCAAATTTATTTTTAAAAATTATTTCTGGATACTTAGGATACTGTGGCCTGCTCTAGAAGACCAAGAAAATAGGCATAAATTTAATAGCCATATACCCAACTAAATGTTTTTGTTTGTTAGTGTTTAATGTCTTGCATTTGCTTAAAATATAAGCTATTCCAAATAAGCATAAAGCAAGATTTTCCTTTATAAAGGACTCTTATAGGTATTATGCTGAAAGAGGAAAAAGATGAAAAGTGTGATGATTTCTTAAAAGTGTAGGGTCAACAAATATGTTTTGAAATTACTGGAAAATGAGCCTTAAAAAAGGAAAGGATTCAACCATGAGCAGAACTGTTAAACTTTCTTGCCAGTGGATGGATTGCCTGCATGGCTTAATGCGTTAAGGTGTTTCATCTTTGGAGTCTACTAATAACTGATATCCAAGAGACACAGTTCTGTGGATTATCTTGACAGGGTAACATCTACTTTCAAGGATAGCCCCATCTTAATGTTGCTTAAGTACATTGGGACCCGCAGAGTAAATATCCCATACCATTTCCAAAATTTGTGTTTTTTTCTACCAGTTTCATTTCTGTGTCCCTCATAGGTCCAAAGAATTTTGTGCTTCAGACACAATTAACACAAAGTCCTATAAGTGCTTTTATCTAAAAGACAGCAGCGGTAACATGATTGCGTGGCCTCCACTTTCCGTGACACTAGCTAGCACCGAGATGATATTTGCTAATTTGCTGCTGCACTGCACTGAACATTTGGGTAAAAGATCATACAATGTTATTGAGTTATTGAGGACATTGTAAGTTCAGTAGGTAATACAGGTATGCATGATAATTAACTTCACAATAACTCAAGTCATCTCAATAAGTTAGCTGGTTTGGTGTTCAGAGGTGACAGATCAAAGCTAAATCTGGGATTAATTAGGATAAATTCAGAAGCAATTAATTCTAGATATTCTGTCAAATTAATTAAGAGATTTTTATCCCCATAGTAACTTAGAAAAATACAATTTGCATTAAAGTCAAAGCAGTTTGCTTGATAATATCAGATTATCTTGGCTACTAATGATTCCTCCTATTAATATAATAATTAGTTCAAAGAGTTTTCATATTATAGAGAATCTTCACTTCACAGTTCTGATATGCGTGCATTTCAGTTGCCACGGTTTTGTTAAATAACACTAGTTCTCCAACACCAAGGTTCAAATTGGAGTTATCATGGTATATTAAATGTGAGTAGTTTCGTAAGTTCAAACTTCACTGCTAACTCCTCATTCTACAAATCACTACCTAAATAACAGATGTGCATTAGCGTCAGTGACCAATCAGGTACTCGGAAAGCAAAGTCTGTCAGTGCCTGGTCACTTTGTATCTTTTATTCATTTCACACCGACCACAAAGTGTGTACTTGTGTTGCTACTTATCTCCCAGTGATAAATCCACATGTCATTTCACAAAAATGGATAATCAAAAAGAGAGTTGGCCAGCAAAGTTGAAAGTGCAGCAAAAGAGCCAAAAAGTGATAACCTGGAAGTGAACTTCGAATGGAACGTGAATGGAGTTATAGAAAAAATAGTTGACACTGCCACTGTTTTAGTCCCTAAATACGCCACCAGTGGAACTTAGTGATGACAAACTTGTCACATAAATGAGAAAATAGGTTGAGATAAAAAGCATGTACAAATCCCAGAGGAAGTGAAACCAGCAAAAACTTCACATTAAACAAATTCTCAGAGATATTTCATGACATTGAATGTGCAGAGCTTAAAATGTTGGGACCTGATCCAAATTTCTAAAGGAGTGAATTTCACCAAACCATAGAAAACCTGCTTTCTTGTCCTGTATGTTATAAGACAAGAAGAAAGCAAGCACTGTTCAAACAACTCTTCCTAACCAATTTTGTACAAAGAAGTAAAACACTTTAATTCTCAATGTTTCTAACATTTTAAATTGTGCTTTAGTATACAAACATTACGATTACTATTTTTTTCATTTTCTCTATAGGTTTATATCCTATAGTTAAGAGAGGTTTCGATGTATTGGGAAACATTTTTAAAGGTCATAAATAATCATAATTTTCCTATTGATTATCAAGATTACTTTGCATGGTTTCAGCTTTGCACAGTCATTTTTATGTCACACACTACCATGTAAAGACTGCCAGGACATTATTTTCTGTTCCCCAAACCTATAAAATAGAAAGATGTGAGTACTCACATCTCCATCTTAGGAAGCAAACTCAGGCCTAGGGAGAAGTGACTTACTGAATATCACTGTCTCCCATAGTTGAGTGCTGGAACAGAAGTTGTACCCAATTTTTGCAATTTCTGGGTACTACTGGATTTTTCCCCAAATTCCACTTTTCATAGGTAGTTGATTTTAAGAAATATTAGGATGGAAAAGTAGTACAAATACCTACAGATCTGGTCTGTATGAACCAGTGTTGACATGGAACTTATAAGGATAGTCTGTCCGGTTAATGGATCTTGAGACAAATGTGGGTGCATTGGATGATGGAGATGGCCAGCATCGTTGGAAGCACCTACAAATGATACAAAGATGCTTACATTAGTGATATTTAATCAGGAACAGCAAATTTACCTTGGAATAATTGCAGTGATTGACAGCTTAAATATTGCTATGTTTGCAAAGTGCTTTTTGGAAATTCAAAAATAAATTAATAGAACCACTACCATTTTAAAGACAATGTCAGCTTTCACTGTACATTGGCTAAATTAATGTTGTATCATATTATATTTTATATTAATAATGGACTTTGTGTGCTGTTTCCTGGAATCATTAGATTTGCTGCCTGATGTTAAGGCAATTCCAAGAATTACTTACCTCAAATTTATAGTATTTGGGATCACTCTAATAGCACGAACAACTTTATTTCAGTAAGATATCATTAGGAACACATTACACACCAGAAAACGAAAAATAAATAAAGTGATTTCACAAGGAAATTTAATCTAGATTAGAGCATAAAATAAATGTTTTTGTAACTTATTCCTGACATTTATTGCTGCAATAAATCTCATTTTCCCCCTCTCATTGTTTTTCATCAACTAATTATTTCAAGAGCAAAGTTAATTTTTAAGATATTTACTATATGTTTTTTAGATTATGTTACAATTCCACTATCTTTAAGATTTTAAAGGAGTCAAGGCATAAAATAAATATAATATACTTCAAGAAGTCCTAAAAACAGCCAATAAATTTCTATTTATCACATTTGGAAGGATCTGAAAATTAGGTAACAGGGACTCTGTGGAACAAAGATGATGGAAGCTGGTAAGCCTGGGGATTTGATTATGATTCATCTACTTTTTGTTCCCATCCAATGGGTTTTACAGACTCTAAGTATAAAAATTGGGTTTGTTATGTCATGGAAAATAAAATAAAAGGCAGGAACACTCAGCAATTTCAAAAGATGAAATAAATATGGACAAAAAATAAATGGGTCAAACTGGTTTGACAGTACTTGGTGTGATGCTAATAAATAAAACAGAAATTTTAAAATGCACTTACCACCCAGTAGCATCTCCTGAAGTAGGCTGTCAATTTTAACCATCCCAAAAAGTTTAACAAACTGTATTTGTTCAATCATCTGCCAGGTGATGCTCTGCAGGGTGGGCAGAAGCAGAAGCAGCTCTCCAAATCTCCCCCGGGAGTCATACTGCCGGTCATTGATGTAGTCCTCCAAACCAATCTGAACTTGGAATCGCATGTTCTTAATTTTTACTGGGTCACTGAGCCCTTTTGCATCTAATAAAGAAATAAAATAGGCAATCCAGAAATGTATTACTCTAACCAGAGTGTGAGAACAAATATTCTAATATAAAAAGTAGTTTCATTTTCATTACAATTATTTCGTAAGGGAACTTTGAAAACAAACCTGGGTCAAAAAATACAATTGCCTTCAAACAAGCGTATTCATTGTCATCAATCTGAATTTCTTGAAATGGTCTGACTAGCTCATCTAGAATCCGATTGGCCACACGACTGATCTCTACTTCACAGCTGTTGCGGTGGATAACGTAGTTGTTTCCTGTGGGAATAAAAAGGAACCACCACCATCCCCCAAAAATTGTCAGATATTGTTTCAATTTTTGCAAACCAATGTCTAAAATGGCCTTCCCTTGAAGGTATAGTAACAGCACTTCCTCTCAGCAGTGTTAAGTTAGTTATGTTAGAAAAAACTTCGTAAGAACACTTAAAGGATCAATAACATTGATAATGTGATCACATGCATTTTAATAGCCTCAGCCACTGGTGATAACACTAAAGAACAGACTAACAACAAGCTAATAATTGACAAGGGTGAAACAAAATATAATGATTAGCTTTCCACTATGTCCGTCATGTATCACATCTATTAATCTTACTAGCATCTTACTCATTAATGGACATAATATGAAACCTAGAGAATCTTTCTTGCTTACAGAGGGTTAAAAACAGCATCCCTGTGATCTCTAGATGATGTAGGTGTAATATTTTTGAGACACAATTTTAATAAGACTAAATGAGGCTGATTTTGAAAAATTGGCATGTTTATTCTTATGAGTTGCCTCATTAAACAGTAAATTTCCTATTCCTGAGTTTGTTTAAACAGAGGTGGGATGACCACTTTATAGGGCTGAATTCAAGGGAATTCAGAAATTACATAAAGATCTGAACCACCCAACCCCTAAAGATCTTTTTAACTTAAGAAATCTCTGGTTAAAATATGATGGCTGTTTATGATAGCTACTAAAACAAGCTAAATCATTCTTTTCCAACTTTATAACAAAAGCAGAACATTCTAAATTCTTTCACTGAGGGCAAAGACAGTCTTCAGGGTAAAAAGACACACACAAGTATGCATAAAATGCAGCCTTGCTCTTTCTCATGAAAAGTTAGCTTACCTAATTACTCAGGGTAAAGCAATTCAGAACTATACCGTGAAACATTTTTTTCTAGGTATATTGTATTCAGATCTATAGTGAGAACAGTGTTGTAGGTGTTTACTAGAAATTCAGACATGTAAGAGAAGTATATAATAGAATTTAAGAGCATAGTCTCTGCAGGCACATTACATGGTATAAAATCTTGGCTCCATCCAAATAGCTTTGTGACCTTAGGAAAATTCTCTTTGCCTCCATTTCTTCACTCACAAAATGGGTTGAAAATAATAATACCTATACCTTAGGGTTATTGTGAGGGTTAAATAGATAGTGTGCATCTTACACAGCAAGTTCTCAGTAAATACTATTTTTACATTACTTCAAGTTCATTTATATTTGGAGGCAAAACAACTATCACAAAAAAATAGAATAAATAATCTAGGTATCATTTCACAAAGGCTGAAGGGAACTGACTAATAAACATTAGCAGGATCTTCAATTCTGTCACTAGGAAATCTAGCTTCATGAGGTGTGTAAGGTGGAGGAATTGGGGCAATTATTTAATGAATACAAAGGCTTTTCCTTTGTGACTTAACCCCTCCCCATTCCACCTGCCATCCTTTCTCTTGCCTTTGATACCACTCTTATTTAACTACCAGGATTTTTTAGACATTGCCAATAAAATCTATTTTTTTAACTTGGTATTATGTAGCATATCATGTACAAAGAGATCATAGCAAATCTTCTTGTATAAACAATATATTACAATTATAAGCAGATGCTAAGGGAGTGAAAAACAATGCAGAGACTCCATTAATCATAACATGGTCATACAAATCACTAATTCTTTGTTCTGATCTAATTTGAATATACTTCAATACTGTTTATTAAGCAATGTATCTTCTTTTATTTCTTAATCTTAATGCACCCTGATCATCTCAATGTACTCTGAACTGTCCTGCAATCAAGTCAAGGAAAAACAGGGCCCTAGTGAGGGCACAATCAATTAAATCTAATCTGTGAAGTGTGAGCACCATTTGACAGTGTCTGTAAATGCTTGGTACATACAGAAAAGATCCTGTGTATTACTGTAAAGATGAAATATGCATAATTTCTTCTAAAATAGAAAAAAAAACTTACCCAAAAGCAAAATATCTTTATACACCATGGATCGCTTGGTAGCTCCAAGCAATAAATGTTCCCCTGCATGAGCTCTCAACAGTGCCACCTTAACGAAAAATTCCAAGATTTTCAATTAATTATGAAATATAATGATTAAAAGATGGTACATTACAAGTCTGATTAACTTACAGTGTTCAGTATGTCTGGGATTATTTTTTTTGGTTTAGCAAAAAAATAATATGCATAAGTACTTGCAATTACAAAACCTTCTAGCTTTCTATCTTACCATGTCCAGAGAGTTTTACTTTTCTAACTTCAGAACTAGTAAGTCAACACAATGGCAGCAAAACAGCAGAACATTCAAGTGTTCTGAAGTCAAACAGACCAGCATCAAACAGATCACAGTTCAAATCCCAGCTTAGCCACTTACTAGCTGTTTAACCTTGGGTAAATTAACAAAGTATGTTCAAGATTTGTCGTTAATCTATGAAATGGAGGGAGTGATAAAAATTTCAAAGTGTGTTCATAAGGATCATATGAGAAGACATCTGTAGGACACATCTGCTGCACATAATAAACTGAATACACAATAGCAAAAACAGGACTTGTGATGTAGTAAAAAGAGAATGAACTTGCTTTCTCACAGAGACTGGGGACCTGACACTTTCTAGTTTGGCACCAAACCCTTGGCACCAAACTCTCAACTGAGTTTCATTCATACACTCAGTTTCCTACTGGATCTCACCACCAGGCTGTATTGAAAGTATTTAAAATTCAACACATTCCAGTGTCATGTTTCCCCTCATCATCCTAACAAATGGCACCATCGTCCAAAGCGTTTGTTCACTGCAAAAGCTCATCCTCCCTTTTTTCCATCTCTCTCATCGAATTCTACAGCAAATCCAGAGGCTGATTCTCCACAATATTTATCAAATCTGTCCCCATCTATCCATTTACATTGCTGCCCTGGGCTACCATGATACAAGCCTAATGGCGGGAATGTCTCCCTGCTTTCTTTCTAGTTTTTCTACCCTAAATCCTTCTAAACTGAGCTTCCAGGGTGCTATTTGTAAAACAGCAATCAGTTAGCATCAGCCCTCTGCTGAAAACTCTTCACTGGTGTCTTACTGTCCTTAGACTAAAACCCAAATTCCTTCACCTCAGCCTTAGGGGAGGATAGTGAGCAGAATGCTTTTCACCCCACCCCCCACCTCATCTTGACCTCATCTTGCCTCACTCCCTTGTTTATTTTTCTCCAGACACACTGTTCATTCCTCACAGTATTTGAACATGTTTTTCCTGCACCTGGAATGCTTGGCTTGTTTTGCCCCTTGTCATTCAAGTCCTGGTGAAAATCTTCTCTGATCCACAATTTAAAGTATCTCTTACTACCCTACTCCCAGTCTCTCCAACAACTCATTCTACTCCAATTTTTTATAGCATTATATAGAACTTATCCCCACCTATAGTTAACTTACTCATGTTTTGTGTATTTTTTTATTGTCTCACCCACATAGAATGTAAACTTTATGACGAATAGTGATGCAATCTGTATTTTTACTAAGGAATAGCCACGGTACCTAAAACTGAACAGTAGGCACATAATAAATACTTGTTTGATGAATTTACTGAATGAATTTAACTGATATAGGGATCAGTCTCTTGAACTGTAAAATGGAGATAATAGCACTTATGCCACAGAACTCCTGAGAGGATTAAATATAATAACATAATTTAAAATGCAACTGAAAGCTACTTTCCCTCAGTGCCTTACCTATAACGGACATTCACTAATTCGTGACTATAAATGTTATATAGTTAATATTAAAGTGTCACTTAGTAAATGAAAGCGATTTTTGACTAGTTACAGGATTTCAATGTCCCAATTTTTAAATTATTTTCTTCAAACATAAGTCAGCAACTTCTCAAGAAGGGTGATAATAAAAATATAAAACTGATAAATAATATAACTCTAGTTATATTGCTTGGGGTGAGACTAGTAGGTTTTAGCAATTTAGCATTATTCACTCTGGCATAACCTCCTGAGCCAAGCTATCTTTATGATATGTCAATAACTATGACTCATACCAGGAAGGCAGTTACAGAACATTTTAAAAATGGTTTCAGATTTCACAGTATTTTATTTCCCTCAGTCACCAGGTGAAATGCACTCTTTAAAATGTAACTGCTAACTTCCTATGCTCATTTATTTTGGTCATGCAAATATTTTTCCCTTCTTTGATTTTTTAGCAATCATGCACTACCCTTTGATTGTTTCTTTGTTTTTGTGTACGGATGATAAGCACAGGTAAGAAGGTGTAAAAATATACATTGAGTGCAACATATATCATAGTTTTTCAATGTGGGAGGAACTGGAAGTTTTCAACTTACCTTCATCTATAAAAAAAAGTATACACTTCTTAGTAAGAAGAGTGTTAAATGAATCTGACACTAATAATCTAATCTTCTTAAACTAATTAGGGCATTAAAGTGCCTAACTATTAATTAGAATGTCTTTATGCTCATATGATGAAGAAGAAAATACGTGTATGAGGAAAAGATCATTAAATCTGAATTCCGTTTCTTTTGCAGATTACAGAGCATATTCTGTAGGCTCTGTTGACAGGTGTATAATTTTTAATACAGTAAATACTAGAATAAAGCTGACAACATGAAAGAAAGTTTTTACATGTTAGTTTCATAAAATGCCCACAAAGATACCAACACATCCTGTATGGTTTCTAAGAGTGACTTGATATTTCTGAGGAATTTCATATAGTATTTCAGTAAACACCAAGAAACAATAGTGCAACATTTGCCTCCCAAACATTTTCTCTTCCAATAATTTGTCTCATAATGGCAATGACTTGCTGTCTGTCCTCCCTCACATAAGTTTTTCACCTCCAGGAGGGCAGAACAGTGCCTGTCTTGTTCAACTATTGTCCAACCAACAAGCTTGCCAGCCTCTAAAATAGAAGTCAAACAGTTATTTATGCCTCTTGATAGATCCAGAAAGTGACTAGACAGGGCAACCCAATCTTTTACTCTTAGAACAATTTAACCTTTGTCAAATATACCAAGTCTGCTACAAAAATAATTAACAGAACACAAAAACTTAGCAAAGTTGTTTAAACATATTCATAATTTCTTTAAATTATACCTGATCATCCAATGGTAACTCACAGAAGGCAGGGATATATTTAGCCCATTCCACCAAGACTAAGAGTTGCTGTTTCATAGATTCACAGACATCAGCAATACTTGCAATTTTCTTCACATTTATGTCAGTGCTTGCCCCAGGGCTTGAGACAGGGATCTAACATTAAGAAGAATGTTATATTAATTTATCATCATGCCCAAAATACCTCTTTTTCCTATTACTGTAATAAGTACACACCATTGAAGTAGGGACTATCATAGTATCTTGAAAACACTAAATATTTTTAAGGTAAGAAATAAAATAGCCGTCACTTTTCAAGTTAAGTCAAAAGTACTTCATGGATAGCACGATGCTCTGGGAACAGTATCTTACTTTACTGGCCAAATCTGTAATATAAGTTACTACAACTTCTACGGAGTTTCATTAATTCAAAAGGGCTACACAAAGAGATACAAAATATCCAAGTCAAATATGCTGTTTTTATTTTTAATTGAAAAAGAAAGGTATTTCCATTAAGGAAGACCATCTTTAATTTGTTGAAGTTGATGAAGAAAACGCTTCCAATGGATAAAGTTTACCAAACAGGTGAGAAAAATATTAGACAAGAAGTAGAACTATGTATGTTGCTGTCTTAAATTGAAGCTCATCGAAATAAAATTTAAAAACCAGCCATTGACTGAGCAATGTTGTGGAGCTTAACACATAATGGTAAATGTTTAAAACTGGAAATAACTCTGAAACGAATAAAAATATTAGTGGTGTTAAAATGTCTTTCGGTTGAGAAAAGCACTGTCTAAAAGGTCTTATAAATTTAGCTATGAACACGCGTGCATGTGTGTGTATTTACACGTGTATGTATATTCCCTCATAGCTCCCCTATAAGTCATTCTATAAATGTTTTATGGGACCATCAAGTAATGATGATGATAATGGTGATAACCTCATCATATTACCTTTGTGTTATCAAAAATGAAAGTAGTCACACTGACTCGTAGAGCTGATTAAGCTATTTCATAACATGCTTTATAATAGAAAAAATATCATTAACATTTCTAATAAGGGAAATGCTGAAATAACTTATCTTCAAGGATTCCTTATTTGATTCTTCAGTGATTTGTTTTTAGGTATATAATGAAAATCTTCTTTTAAAATTAGGATTGGAACTGACATTTTCATTCTAGAAATTCAAAATAATAAAGCTCTCTTTCTCCTGTGTTTTCTGAATTCTGGCTCTTTCCATAAATATCTCCTTCCAAAACAGGATGCCAAAGTGACTCCTTGAGTCCAGAAGTCATTTTCGATGAAGGAAGAGCAAATGACAGGTCTCCATCAAACTCTCCAAAGTTGTGCTAACTGATTTTTACAGGTTAAGTCAAAAAAATAAGACATTGCTCCCAGAGCATTGTGCTATGCTGTAGGTATTTTTTAATGAACCTTGTAAACAAACTTTTTTTTACAATATTAGACCAAAATGCATTTCCTTTTCCCAATTAAAAAAAAATATGGTCTTGTCCAAGAAACATCAAAATTAATTCAGCAGTCTTACTAATAATTTTAAAGTAACACTCTTGAAATTGTGTAGATGTAATTGATTTTATGAACGAGTACATTTGGAAGAACATAGCAGGTTTTAGCATTATGTCCAAATAAACATTTGACTCTATTAGCCAGCGTTGGATGCTAGAGAGCAAGTACCTGGCGAGACAGAGCTTCGGCCTGTGCCAGCGTGTTAATGGAAGGAATATTGCTGCCATCAAACGTGCTTCTTCTGGTGCTTATTCTATCGCGTTCATTTTGCACAGCTAGAGGAGTAAAACACAGCATGTTTTAATCATTTCTGTTCAGAATGTATGGCTTGAAGCAGAAACAAATAGTGAGAATTATAAGTTATCCCTCTGAAAGACCCTGGGTGGGGGAGAGTCTGATCAAAGATCTGTTTCATTCTGTACCCTTGGAAATGTAGGAAGAGTGAGGCTTGTCACTAGAGTTGATGATTTATTGCTGTTGAGGACTTCATGACGACACGCCTGTTAGAAACTGTGGGGTCAGCTAGTTCAGCCACGCTGTATTTTTAATAGGATGGTTTTCTTTTCTCAAAGTTAATAAAACCATAAGATAACTAGAGGAAAAGTATTGCCTTTGATTTTGACCGGGTCAAAGATAAGAGCATATTCACTGTCAGAAGATTTGAGTCATAGAAATTTGAAGCTTCCATTTTCTTTTTCCCTATAAAAGTCTAGCAGAAAATGGAAAGCAAATTGATTTCATTTAAGGTGATTTTAAGATTTCAATCTTATGATTTCTTATGAAACGCCATCCTCTGAACAGTTTACAAACACTAATGAAGCGGAAGTTGAAGCAGGTAGAGGTGTCTCCCGAGAAGATTGAAGTTTGAAAACCAGCATTTTTGAAAGATGAGAAATTTTTTTATTATATAAATGCTTAAGAGAACTAGTTCTACTTCCTTATTTCAGAAAGGAAAGATTGAATAATATATTTTCTAAAATCTCTTATTGAAAACTGTATTTTTACATATTAGGAAGAGTGGGCTGGGAGTATTAACTTGTATTCTTGTCATTTAAAAAATCAACCAAGTCCATTGTTGAGGCTGGATTTCAAAACTCAGAAGGTAAAATTTTCTTTCATTTCCTAAAGATAAAGAAAACAAGGCCTATGGCCCCTATGTTACTGAGGTTAATGTTCTGCCCTGCTCTACTGGAAAGATAGGGCACTAGACTACCAGAAAATTTTTTTCTGTATTTATTCTTTCATTAAAGAAATCCACCAATTTTGTATGCCAAAATATATTCACAGAAGTCCAAAACTTGCTATTTATTATTGACTCCAATAAGTAGCAAGAGAAAATACTAGACTTTTACCAGCAAAATCATTAATACTTTATATTAAAATCATATATACTGGTAGCTTACACTTCTTTTTACAAAAATTGTTATTGATTTTTCAGCCTAAACTGACTCATGTGGAAATGCAAATGTGGAGATAAAAAATTAAGATGTTAGCTTTTATGAATTTCATTTACATTATAAATCTTTAGAAAAATGCTAAAATATATTGTGAACATTTGTTATCTTTTTCACTGCTATTATTTCTGACATAAAACCATGTTTACATAGGTTTCCATTTAATTAATCCTGACACTATACTATGCTATAAATGAGAAAGGGATATCTATTTCGAAACCCAAACGTTACTTTCTAATCTATTTAGGAGAAATTAATGCACTATTCCTTGAACAGTTGAAGATATAATTTCACTGTTTTTGGAAATAATTTTAACTCATAAATTTCAAAACTCATAAAGGAAAAATAGGATGGGATTTGCCTGCACTTTTGCCAAGCTGGTACTGAAGTAGGGATGGACGAAATGATCATCAAAGTTTGTTATTAAGCCCTGCCAGATAAAGCCTTTATAATATTAAAAATAAGTCATTTTGAAATGAGAAAATGCTTTTAACTTACAATTTTTATTTTTACAGTTTTATGAAATGTATTTTTTGACCTTACTCTTTGGGACTAGCAACCTGAATAAAATTAATAATACTTTTGTCTCTTTAAAATATTGAGTGACAAAGGAAATAAAAGCTATGCTTAAAATGGGTTTCTTTGATAAATTTTGCTCTTCTGTAGTATAAATGATTTGATTTAATTTGATTTTCTTTTATAGTATGTTAAACAGTTTGTGAAAAACATCTCTTTTTATATGATAGGCATAGGTATGCGGCCAAACTGATAGGCATAAAATGTTGTAGCTGTTATTCCCTGCCAGGCATTCAGAATGCATTCAACACATTTGTTTCTAAATTAACCTTATTTAGAATGCAGAATAATATAAGCAGATTATTAATTTGTACAAACTGAAATTAGTGCACACTAAAAGAGAATACCCAATTTAGTGTCTCTGTGTCCCAAAATAATATACAAGATCTCAGAGAGGGGAGATTATTTTGTTTATTTTCTTAACTGATGAAATCCCAGCAGCTAGAACACTGTTTGGAAAGTAGCAGTGCTCAATAAGTATTTGTTGAATGAATGAATGGATGGATGAATGAATGAATGAAAAGTATATGCTCAGTTAATGTCTGTGAAATCAACAAAGACATTAAAATGTTCTTGAGAATGAAGAAATGTGAGCTTGAAAATACATTTATAATTTAGAACTTATTAACAGATATTTCCTTTTATTTTTTTTAACAAGACATTGAAATGTTATTTAGACAACAATTACGTTGTCAAGGATAACATAGTGGTATAGAGAATGGTCTCTGAAATCAGGCTCCCCCACTCACTAACTGGGTGGTATTCTTAAACTCAAGGAACCCTAGAATCCTCATTAATATAATGAGGAAAATTATATGATCCATATGAAAAGGTATTATGATTAAATAAGAATATATGTGCATGTCACTTCCTGTCAAGAATGTTAATTACCATTGTTATTATCATAATTACCTTCTTTTTTCATTCCTGCTCTAAAACATTTTCTTAATCGACAATATCTACATTGATTCCTTTTGTCCTTGTCAACAACACATTGACGACTGAACCTATAATACCAAGCAAAGATATATTAGTTTGCAAAAACCTATTTTTAATACAAACAAGCAAAAAAAGAAATACACTTTAGATAAATATGATAAAATTTGGCTCAATAGAAAGAATGCGTAAGAACAATTGACTGTTTCATTCTGTACCCTTGGAAATGTAGGAAGAGCGAGGCTTGTCACTAGAGTTGATGATTTATTGCTGTAGGATCTCATGATTAGCATGTACATGGAACGAAAAGTCCCCCCTCTAGTGCAGTATGTATAATAAAATAAAAATGAATATCTCATTTCTACCCAGTAAACATGATCATTTCTATCATGAGCAATTAAAGCCAAAGCAATTGTAGAAAACTTCCATGAAAATTTGAATTGTTCATTGCCAATTTGAATTGTTCATTGCCAAATGATTCTGGTGTGATAGAGAGTATAACAGAACTTCATTCCCTTGTACTTCCATGGGTTCCCCTTTTTAAAAATTCCCCCATTAATTTTAAATGAACCTCATATCCAAATGAAGTTTACCTCAAAAACCAAATTTTGCATCAAGAGGCAATTGATAACAGCAGTAAGAGAAGTCTCTACACAATGAAATACCAATTTATATCCTCTAAGATGGCTAAAATCAAAGACAAGAGCAAGCATATATGGGGAGAAATGGGAACCCAAATACATTGCTGGTTGGAACATAAAATGGTTCAGGTGCTTTGGAAGAAAATTTGGCAGTTTCTCAAAAAGTTAAACATAGAGTTATCACATGATCCAGTAATTCCACTCTTGAGTCTATACACAAGAGAAATGAAAATGTGTGTCCACATCAAAACTTGCACACAAATGTTCATACAGCATTATTCATAATAGCCAAGGAGTAGAAACAACCTAAATGTCCATCACTGATGAATGGATAACTAAAATGTATTACATCCATACAATGGAATATTTATTAGGAAAAAAAAAAAGGAAAAGAAATGATGTACTAAAACATTCTACAATATGGATGACTCTCAAAAACATTATGCTAAATGAAAGAAGCCAGACACAAAAGACCAAATATTGTATGATCTCATTTATATGAAATGTCCAGAATAAGCACATACATAAAACATAAAGTATATTAGTGGCTGCCTCATATTGGATGGGGGGCAGTTTGGGGATATGGGGAGTGATTGCTAAGGGGTACAGGGTTTCCTTAAGGGGTGATGAATATGTTCTAAATTGATTGTAGTGATAGTTGCACAACTATGAATATACTAAAAAACTGAATTGTCATAAAATTACCCATATGTTTTGATATATCCCTCATTATTTGTAATTGATTATTAATGGTGAAAATAAAGGAATATATTCTGTGACCTACAAAAGAGAATTTTTTCTAAAAACTATGGATAGCCCATTAAAATTGAATGAGAAATAAAGCTGACTATAAATCAATTAAGCTAGAAGAAAGTTATGCTTTCATGGTGAGGACAAAACATTGTTCATTTGGGAATGCAGACTCAGGAGAGCGAGCCACATCTCCAATAACCACAAGAGAACACATCCAATTATCATGAAATCCATTAAAAATTGAACAAATGTATATTAAGTACCTACTGTGTATAAGATCCTGGAGTAGGAATTAAACAGATAAATATTATCTGTCTCTTCATTCTAGGACCCTACAGTCTAATGGAATACACATACAAGTTTATAAATAGCCATATTAAAAAGCATAATGTGTGAATTAAAACATCAATTTAAAGTGATTTGGGAAGGAAGGCCCAATTTCGGTATGATGGAGCAGTTAAAGTGGAAACAGAATTTGTAAATCTAAAGAAATAAATACATTTGAGACCAGCAATATCTGAGCTTAGAAAAAATCTTTGTCACCAAACTTTTCATCGAATATAATAACATAAAACCTCTAAATAGAGGTTGCCTAATACCAAAATATGTGAAGAAGGCTAGGTTGGCAGGATTATACATTAAGGGAAAGTATATTTGTACACATTGTTGGAATATTTCTTAAACTTCCAAAAATTGCTGTGGGAACACTCCTTTCCCACTCTTCCCATACAGGAAGGATGGGAATCCTGAAAGCCCTTTATGCTGCCATTCTCTGGTTCTTAAAAGTTATCGATTTACTTATTTGAATCACCATGTTTCATAAATATGTATTTTACTTTTAACAGAATACAAAACTCAAAAAAGAGTGGTTTCTATATATTCTTCTGTACTTATTTTAGTTGTTTATTTTTCAGCAGCATATAACAGTCAATGTAATTATAGAGAAAATGCTTTTTATGAAGGAAATTGAACTATTTTTACCTCTATAGTTTTGGTGTACGTAAAGGATAGAACTGTCTAAATGCTCTTATTGTTTACCAAGGAGATTTTTCAAGTGGCTGATTTCTATTCTTTTTAAACCTACCTCAACTTCTCATGGAAAAATTACTAGAGAACACTAATTATATTTTTGTGGAGTATATATTAACTTTTTTTACACCCCCAGAAATCAAATGGCACCATGTTGTGAAAGAGTTAAATTCTTCCCAAATGTTTAACTTGTTCTTAAAACATATAATAAATAATCCTACCAAATACCTTTCATTGATAGCACAAATACAGGATTTTTCTTTTCTGTTCAGGAACTTTTCTAATAGCCCATATTTAACCTGAATGTAATATGTATTCAAGAACTGTCACACTGAAAAATCAAGGTGTAATATCTAAACCTAAATCCCAGTGCTCTGGGATATATTATGTTATGATAACTATTTAGAGTTGAGAGTGATGATATTATAAAACTAAATGAAGACAATGTAAGAAACTGACCATTCATCTTGGGATAGAATATATATTAAGTGAAATTGGGAACCCACTACTTAATAAATCAAGCCCTTGACTTGAGGCTTGCTTTTGTAAAATTTAGGATTGCAAAAGGAAGACTGAGTCCTCCTGTGATTAGGCCTGAGAGGCACCTCCAGGGAACCTCTTTTGTTGCTCAGATGTGGCCTTTCTCTCTCTAAGCCCAACTTGGCAAATAAATTCATTAACCTCCCCCCAACAAGGGACATGACTCCCAGGGGAACGAATCTCCCTGGTGACAGGGAACATGACTCCCAGGAATGAGACTGTCCCTGGCAGTGAGGGATTGAAAATGCCTACTTGACCAAAAGGGGAAAAAAACAAAGGCAATAAGCTGAGGCCACAGTGATTGAGAGATCCCAAATACAGTCGAGAGGCTATCCTAGAGGTTTCTCTTATGCACTCCAGCTAGACATCCCAAATGGCCACAGTATGTCATGCCCTTACCAAAAGTAGTCCCCAAATACCTAGGTCCCTACCTGAGATTCTATAAAAGATTCACTCACTAAATTTTATCTCTCAGAAATTTAAACCACCAGAGTGTTCCTATGCCAGACAAGTGCTAAAACCCAGAGGCAACAGCCTCTTTAAGATTACCAATCAGATGCAGTTTCCTTTCCCATACGGTTGACACCCCCTTTCAGTATGAACAAGTTAGGGTGCTCACTGCCTATATACCCCTGAAGATGGAGAAAGAGATTAAGTGAGAGGAAGGGGTAGCAACAAACAAGATAAGATTTAACAAAGGTCTACGAACACTGAAACTTTATATACGTATATATATATAGATGCTGGGGTGTTGGAACAGCTGGAAAGAGGTAAATGACATGGTGGAACTGTAACCTATAACATCCTTTGAAATTTGCACTATAGCTACTCACTGAATTGTGCTTTGAAAGTCTTCACCTTTCTATACATACCTATATTGCAAAATAAGGAAAGAACTGAAACTGTGGAACTATAACTAATAAAAATCTTTGAAATTATCTCTATAACTGCTTGTTGAGCTGTATATCAAAAGCTGACACCTTTCTGAATATATGTTATATTTTACAATGATGGAAATAGCTGAAGTTGTGGAACTGTGACCCATGACATTCTTTGCAATTTGCTTTCTAACTACTTGTTAAATTGTATTTTGAAAAGTTATCACTGTTACGTACATATGTTAAAGTTTACAATAAAAATATGCATCAACAAACTACCAAACAACCTACCATCTGCACTTTTGGAATTTTGTTTTAAAAGAGCTAGGATGTCATGATGCAAAAACAAAATCAAGTTGCAGAAAAATACATACGTTATGATACCATTTAAATGCAGATTAAAGAATGTTTAATGGTGTATACATATATGATTAAACAATAAAGAAATACAAGGATAGGATAAACCCATATTCCAGACAGCGGTTACCTGGGAGACAGGAAAAAGAGAAAGTGATAGGGTAAGTGTCCACAAGAGCTGGGTGGTAGGTAATGGAATTTTTTATATATCCTTTTATAAGATGAAAATATTTCCTAAAAAAGAATCACCTGGTGAACATACTGCAACTTACAGATTTTATTTATAGAGTCAAAGAAATATGAAAGCTCTGAATTTTCCTCCTTTACTTTTTGCCTGCCATTTTGAAACACCCCTAAAGATAAGTTTCCTAAAAGGAGTATTTGGAGTACCTGCAGGAATAAACGTGACTCTTGCGTATGCTGCGTCTGAAGAACCCCTTGCACCCATCGCAGCTCGATGCCCCGTAGTGCTTTCCTGTTGCTCTGTCCCCACATATAGCACATAGGCAGTTCACACCGTTGTCTGCAGTATTCATACTTGTTGTTTCTGGGGCAGAACTATCTGTTATAGAAAAAGTTTGTGTAGAATTATAATTAGTACTGAGTATTTCTTTATTAAATTTCCCTACTAATTATTCATAGGCTCTGAATACTCCATTCCTTGGCTTCTTGGATACCCCACTGATTGCTCCTGCCAGTCTCCCTTCCAATCTCCCTACTTATCTTTCTGAACATTAAACTTTGAGGTACCATGGGGCTCAGACCCCAACTATACCCTTTCACTAGGGAAGCTCATCTAGTCCTATGACTTTAAATACCATGTGCACCATGAAAACCCCTCAAATTTTATCTCCAGCCCTGACCTTTCCTGTGGGCGTCCATCTGAAATACCCAAATGCCTATTTAACAACTTCATCTTGAAATCTAATAGGAATCACAAATTAACATATCAAAAACAGAGCTCTGATTTTTCCCTAGAAGTTTTCCCTCCATCGGTTTTTCCCAAGTCAATCAATGTTACCAATCAGTACCTATTGTGGATAACCAGGAGTCTTTCTTGAATTCTCACCTTCATTCTTCACATCCAATCCTTTAGTAAGTCTACATTAAATATAAATAATTCATAATCTCTGCACCTTTTGCCACCCACCCACCCCATTTCCTATAGAACATAACCCAGCTTATTGTGATAGCTTCCTGTCTGATTTCCCTACCTCCACTCTTGCTCGTCTATTGTTTATCTATCCACATATATACTTGGACTAAATAAATATTTCTTAAATGAGTTAATATTGTTAACTACATCCTTAAAAATATGTTTACCTAAAAAGATACTGAATATATGATAAGGCAATAAATTATAAAGTTTAATTAATTTAATTATAAAATTGTATAATGGTATTAATATAATGTCATTATATTATAACAAGATAAAATTAAAAGTTGCCATGTTCATTTTCATTCTGACAATACATATACTCTACTTACTAATAGATATTTTCATATATAATTTGATAGAAGTTGAAAAAAACTTTAATGAGGATGTCCTTAAGGTTAATGGTACTATAGAATTTATATATATAAGTAAACATATAGAGACCTATGCATTTATATTTATATGCATAATAATATGATAGAATACAAATGCTAACGATTTTTCTTTTGATAACCTTAACAAAATAGTGTGTTAGAAACATGGAGATAAAGTGTTCAGGATTGATGGTATTCTGGGAGATTATATGTAAATTCAAAAAACAAATTCAACTACTATTGCTTCAAGATTAATGCCATACTTTACACATTAGCAACATTATTACAAACAAAAAAGTGTATCACTCATTAGACAACACTGTGGAAATAGCCAAAGTCAGTTATTTTACTAATTTGTTTATGGTAAATCTATCCTGTCTGTTTAGTAATTTATAGCCTTTTAAAAAACACATGGTTTATTGAGATACTCTATTAAATATCTCTAAACAAGTCTAAACTAAGAAATCAAAATAGTGACTTCCTAAGAGTTGCTCTACAAATTCATTTTAACTATTTGTGCTAAAATTTCAGAATTCAATTTCTAACAATTTTAAAAAATCTTTCCACTAATAAATTCTTCTGTTTATTGTAAATATAACAAGAATACCAGCCATACAAATTGTACATTATAGTAATATTAAGCTATCCTGAGTAAAACATGCATTCTTAGCTCTGAACTAAACACAAAGACACACATTTTCCCAAGTATACATGATTACTAGATATTAGGAGTTCTAACAATTAGAACTTATTTTGGACAAGATTTTTTTTACTTAAGCAGAAAATTCTGAACTCAAAGTCAACAGTAAACTGTGGTACATAAAGACATGAACGCTAAACAAATCACATCTTATTTAAAGTTAAAATGTTACAGTAGATAAATACCAAGAGCTTTGCATGGCTAAACATTAGCCTGTCAAGGGAGGTTATAATATAAACTTTTATTTCCCTTCATATTTGCATTCAAGCAAAGACTTGACAGTAATTTTAAATGCAGCTCCTCATCAGCAACAATTGAGAACAACTTGAATTGAAAGGAGAAGGCAATCAGTAAAACTCCCCGGTGTTCTGTGGAAACTGTTCCACATGCCACTTTAAATATCGCATAGAAAATATACTTTCACAGCCAAAATGCCAATATTACTTATTACTATGATTTACAGCAAATAAAGTAACTGCTGAAATTACTCTTTTTTTTTAAACCTCTCTAACTGGCTCGTGACAGAATTCTGCGGTTACTTTATGATACAGAACTAGGCTTTTTCTATTTCAAACATAAAATAGTAGTAGCATTATTAATTTAAACTTTGTGATGAGGTGCAAAAGCCAGATTTGTGGTCTTAAAAAGCAAGCTCTGAATCTTCTAGCAATAAAACACCGAGCTACCACCTCGGGAAGCTCAGTATTACTTCTCCCATTACTTTTCTTTACATCTAGAAGCAGATGAGAACTCACCATTTGAATTATACAGAATCTGCATCGTTTCAAACTCCAAAGTGGTGTAAGTTGGGTCCAAAACTTCACTGTAATTTGCCATTTCCATGTCCAGTATTGGTTCTGATACCCTCATCATTGACTTAGGGACACACATACAGTGTGTGGTGAGAAGTGTGTGGTGACTGTTTTGCTTTCAATCTTTGAGTGATAATCCAAAGTTAACTGTAACTGAATGACTTATGTGCTGCAGTGGGAGGAGCTCTGAAACTGTGAACTCCTTTAACAGGCCATATTCTGCTTATTTCTTTCTCTTTTATGGCATACGAAAGCAATTCCTTGTGATAATCTTGGAATGCTTCACGGTATCACCTTATCTTTAGTGCTTAGTGAACTAACATGATTTCCTAAATTGATTTCCAGTATACAATAAATGACATCATTGAGAGAAGGATTAAAAATAGAAAAGAAAATCTCTCCAGTTTTAAACTGCAATTACAATGTAATTTCCCTCATTTCAGGAGGTGAGACCACATACACATAATCTAAAACATGGGACTTTACTGTTGCAAATTTGCTAACGTCAAGAATGTAAGTTAATGAACACTTCAACACTTAACATAAGCACTTAATTCCAAGTTTTCTTACAGGTACAATAAAACTATGTTTTATGTTTGGTAAAGTAAATTTGTGCTTTGGAAGCTAAACTGGGCATAACCCCAAAGATACCTTTAACATATCCTCTTTATTAACCGTTTCCCTTGTGTGTTTGTGAACTTCCCAAGGGAAGTTCAGTTCCTAGTACATTGTAGGCATTCAATAAATAAGTGTTATATAAATAAGTTTTATTTCCCTTGACTCTGATACGTATTACACTCTAGGCATTAAACTGTAGCAAAACGATCTCTAACATGTTAATATACACATCCCCATCACCAACCTCCTAAAAACTAACATCCATATAGTGCACTATAAGTTTTATGCGTATATGTGACCATGTAGTTTGGGTAATATTTAAAAGACAGTACTCAATGAGTAAATTTTACATCTGATAATGTGTTCATTGATTTTTTCTTCCCAAGAAGTAATTCTCACATTTACATTTTCTATTCAATTTTCCACATTTGTTAAAGATTACATCAAAATACTGCTTCTTATTCAATTTCTTAATACAATAAACCTCATAAATATTTTATCTTAGATTAGAAAATTATTGTATTTTGCATCTGGGAAGGTTGGCCTATTAAAATGAATTAAAAATTACGCGAAGAACTGTGACAAAGACAGGAGAGAGTCATTTTAACAACCAGATTCACTAAATTAAGCTGATCATTGGAACAGTACTCTTGCCCACATATTCTTAATTGTGTGGTGCTATAAATAAGGTTGTACTCATAAATGTGGGGATAAGTTTTAGGGACTACTTTTCTTTTAATTAAGGCTAGCCATATTGTTTCAGTTTTTGGAGAAGTGGACAGCCGGTAAATCCTGTCCACTTTGAGCATAGGGTGCAACGTTTCTCACTGGTGGTAACATGACACAGACATGTTTCTTGTGGGAACCAAAGGGGTGAATTGTGTAAAACCCCAGTCTTTATCATGTATGTGGTAAATAACCAATACCAAGGGACAATCACTAGACCAAAAAAAAAAAAAAAAAAAAAAAAGTGGTAGAAAACCATTCATTAACAGAACTTTCAAACATTAAAGAAAATGTGAATATGCCATCGTTTTGTCATTTTTTTTTAACCACCTTCATCATCCCCAACAGGGTTCACTGTGTTATATAGTCCCTTGTTTCATACTCTAGCTTTCCTTCTAGTGATACACACGACCTTATCGTTCTACCTCATCCTTTGCCTATGGTTGAGATCACTCACTGTAAGATCAGGGCATTGCATTCTAAGGTAGAAAGGGCTATGGAAGCATCTCTGCAGAAATTGTCAAGAAGCCATTAGTACTTGATCAGAGCTGGCTTTCGGGATGAAACTTGTTTTCCATCCATGTTTAGATTGTAAGTTATTTTCTTCATTTAGTAAGAACTAAGAGAATTTCCAGAAGATAGAGCAGATCTGAACAGCAGGCATTTCTTCTCAAGTGGGTGGGTGTCTCTCCCTGATGCTATTCAGACATGGGAACACCCACTGAATTCAGCAAGCCTCAGGCTAGCCAAAGAGGGATTCTCTTTAGATATTTTCTCAAAAGGATTAACAAGTACAGTAAAAGCCCTGTTTTCTTGACTTTTAGGAATGGTAATTCACTGAAGGAATTAAGCAAATAAAATAATTAGAAAACAAAGAATCATAAACCAAAGTACATCCACACTTAATAGTTCATTTGACTTAAATATAAGTGCCAATGGTTTGTTGTAGAACCAAGCCCTTTTCTTTAAATAAGACGCAGTTGATTGGGAATCTGTATTAAATTTTTTGCATAAATCTCATGCATTCTCTTTGATTTCTAGTATGTTTTCTTTAAAGTGGAGAACAAAAGTCAAAAGCTTATTTGGAAAGTTCTCTGAATGAAGAAGCCTTCTAGAATTTTATGATTTTTCAAAATATTTTAAATATTTTACCAACTTGCCTTTATCCACTTTCAAAGTATTTCTCTTGGGTTTTGTGGGGGGAGGGGACTCTGTTAACCCTCATATTTCATTAGATTATGCAAATTCAACCAAATTATGAAATGTGATAACAAGAACAAATGCCATTAACATGCCAGGTAAAACATGCAAGCGACTCTTGACAAGTATATGGAGTTGGTAAGATGTGCAAGGGATAGAGTGCCAATTACTTAAGGAAATTAGGTTACCCTGGAAACTAATTAGTATGTACCACAAAGGAAATTAAGAACCTGAGTTAATCCAAGGAGTTGGCTAGGTAGGGATCAGTTACAGTTTCTCTTGTGTTGATTTTAACTTGAGATAACTTGTATTTATAAATTAACTCATATTCCTCTTTATAGGCAATCCCTGCTTTCTATTTCTAAAACCAATTAGGCTAAATTAAGAATATTTTTATTTACCTAAAGAAGAGGAAGAGAGAAGTTTGAGGAGAACAAGGAAGAAAAGAAAAAAACAGAGGAGAAAAAGAAGAAAGTTGCAGAGAAACCATTTTAGTTATGCTTTACTTTTTTATTATTATTTATGCATCATAAGGTATTCTCTGTTTTCAATTCAATAGCAAGTATGGAGTTTTCATAATTTAGGAAATTTGATTTTTTTGAAACTAGTCTATGCACAACCAAGTAAAATAAAGTTGCACAATTTATTGTATAAATTTTAGATACATGAATCAGTAGTGGCATGTATGTATTTTCATATTAAATTCAGCTATTTGCAGGAAAGAGTTAGATGGCTACCACTAAGGAGCTTTTCATTATTGTTACATCAAGTACTTTTTATAGGCAAATTCATTAAGGCTGCATTCAATTAAGTGCTTAAATTTGCAGCATCTGTTCTCTAATCTGAGCAAAATGTTGCTTTTCTTTAGTGTGAACTCTTATTTTGTGGGTTAAGATGTACTGTCTCAGTCTTAGACACGTCAAATACCCCTACATTATTTGTAGATAAGAGGTCAGTTTTAAATAGCCCAACCAATGTTATTGAAAAATATGATTCTCTAAACCAATATATGAAAGAAGTATAATGTTAAATTTAAGTTTCTTTAGAGGAATGTAATAAGAAATGAAAACAGCACAGTTTTTAAAGAAGACAACAACTCAATTCACTATTGACTATTCAAGATAATAGCAGAAACTTTTCTATCTTATCTGTAAGACTATTAAGCCTGTTAACTTGTCCCATACTTCATATTTGATTTAATCATTCCTTCATAGCGTGATTTAAAGTAGAACACAGGCTAATAAAAATCAAGGTTATTTTTGTAAATAATTTTCATGAAAATATATTGGAATTCTAATTCCAATAGATATATTTTATTTTAAAAGAGAGTTAATAAAATTTGTTCTCTAAATTTCTTCCCTTGTGATTATTTGTCATTACCAATAATACTACATACTAATCCCAAAAGCACATCTGTGGTTTCTGTTCTTTCCAGATTCCATCTTTTGCAAGTGTGATTATATAAATGTGATCACTAAAAGCTAGAAGAAGAATAGCAATCCAAATCAACTCAGTGTATTTTTCAGTGTAAACAAGAAAATAGTAAGTGGAGAACTCTACTGCAGCCCAATATTAATATCAATATGAAGCAGAGCCACTTTTCATTTCTCAAAATATTTCAATTAAACAAAATTCATTGTATTTCCTAGCCACAACTGTCCTAACCATTATTCCTCATTACAAACAGACATCTTTCTTTTCTTCTTCCTACTTGTGAGGAAGGAAAAGAAGCAAATTTAAAAAATGAAAATACAGGATTCTGGTCAACCAAGACGATGATGTAAGACACTCCAGGTTGCTATTCCTCCACAGGATCTTTGAACAACTAGCAAAAACTGGGAGATTCATCTTCCTCAGGACTCCACAAAACAGCTGAAGGGCTGCAGTAACTATGTGAGTGCTGAATCAATAAATCACAGCTTTAAAAAATAGTACAAGCTTGTGACACCCTTGCTGGCCCCTTCGTCAATCCCTCCCAGGTTGGTTGTGGAACCAACCTGAACTCCAATTGTGGGTCCCTGGCCCTGTTCTAGAAGGAGCAGAGTAACCCTCATGCATATACTATGCACATTCAGCATCAGCCTGAAAGACTGGCTCACCTCCTAGAACTAGCTTGCAGGCAGAAGCAGCTTGTGGACAGCTAAAACAGTGTAAGAAACAACAAAGTCAAAGTGGCCTGGGCAAAGAGTTACCTGCTTAATGTCATACAATAGAGCATCCTGGAGGGGCAAAAAGTCTGTTTCATAGGGAGTAGCCGAGTATTCAAAGTCCTGTAAATGGGGGAATTCCTAAGGCCAGGACAAGGATTTTCAATAAAGGTAATATATGGGTAATCATAAGTGCTAGTACTATTGTATTGTATTTTTTAGTAGGAAACTCTACTTTTTACTTCTTACAGGTTCTAAAATGCAAATGCATAAAAGTAGTGATAAATCTATGATTTTGGACATACAATGTATAAAGATGCAATCTGTAGCGAGTACAAAAAAAAGGTGGGGGAAAGGGGGAGTATAGGAACATGTATTTGAATGCTTCTAAGGTTAAGTTGGTATCAAACCAACATGACTGTTATAGATTTAGGATATTACATTTAAGCCCCACAGTAATCATAAATAAAATATATGAAAAAATTGAAAATTTCAGGGACTCAAAATGACACAATAAAAGAAAGTCAAATAAATGTGAAAGCAGGCATTAATGGAAGAATTGAGGTACAAAAAAAGGTATAATACTTGCAAAGGCCAAATAGCAAAAGGGCAAAAAAAAGTCCTGAATTATCATTAATTTAAACATAAATGGAAAATGTCTCCAGTCAAAAAGCAGATATTGACGGAATGAATAAAATACATGAAACAATGACATGCTGTGTTCAAGAGACTCACCTTAAATTCAAAGACACAGTAGGTTGACAGTGAAAAGTTGGGAAAAAAAATCCCATGTAACCAAAAGAGAGCTTTGCGTAGCTATACTAACATCAGATAAAATAGGCTTTAATTCAAAACTGTTACAAGGACAAAGAAAGACATTATATACTGATAAATGGGTCAATTCAACAAGAAGACATAATTTGCTATACACACCTAATGGCAGAGTCTCAAAATATATGAAGCAAATATCAGATTTGAAGGGAGAAAAAGACAGTTCTACATTAACAGAAGGAGACGTCAATACATCACTTTCAATAATGGGTAGAACATCTAGACAGAAGACCAATAAGGAAATAGAAGATGTGAGCAATATTATAAGCTAACTAGACCTCACAGACATATATAGAACACCACACCCAACAGCAGCAGAATACACATTCTTCTCAAGTGCACATGAATCATTCTCCAGATTAGACCATATATTAGGTCACAAAAAATTTTCATTAAATTAAAAAATATTGAAATCATACAATGTATCTTCTCCAACACAATGGAATGAAGGTAGATAAATAACGGAGGACTGGAAAAATTATAAATACATGGAAATTAAACAATGCACTCTTAAACAAACAATGGGTCAAATCAGAAATCACAAGAGAAATTAGGAAATATCTTGAGGAAAATAAAAATAAAAGCACAACATACCAAAACTTATGGATGCAGCAAAGGCAGTGTTGAGAGAGAAATTTATAGTTCTAAATACTTATATTAAAAAAGAAGTTCTCAAATCAGAGATATAACCTCAAAAATGGAGGACCTGGAAAAGCAGAGCAACCTAAATCCAAAGTGAGCAGAAGGAAGGAAATAACAAAGATTGAAAATAACAGAGAGAATCAACAAAACCAAAAATTGGTTCTTTGAAAAGATAAACAAACTCGACAAACCTTTAGCTAGACTGACAAACCAAAAAAGAAGAAAGGCTAAAAATAACTGAAATCAGAAGTTAAAGGGGGCATTAATACTGACCCCACAAAAACAAAAAGGATTAAAAGAAGATACTAAGAGCAACTGTATGCCAACAAATTAAATAAACTAGATGAAATGGTCAAGTTCTTAGAAAGACAGAAATTACATACCCTGACCCAAGAAGAAATAGAAGATCTCAACAGACCAATAAGAAGAGATTGAAACTATAATCAGAAACCTCCCCACAAAGAAAAGCTGAAGACCACATGGCTTCACTGGTGAATTTTACCAAACATTCCAAGGAGAATTAACACCAATCCTACTCAAACTCCAAAAAATTGAAAAGGAAGGAACACTTCTTAACTCATTCCATGAGACCAACACTACCCTAAAACCAAAGACAGACAAAGATACTGCAAAAAAAGAAATTATAAACCAAAATCCTTTATGAATATAGATGCGAAACTCTTCAAGAAAATACCAACAAACTGAATCAACCAAGACATTTAAAGAATTATAACATGATCGAGTGGGATTCATCCCAGTTATGCAATAGTGGTTCAACATAGAACATCAATTAATGTAATATACCATATTAACAGAATGAAGCGAAAAAAAGCCATGATCATCTCAGCTGATTCCGAAAAGCCTTTGACAAAAGCTAGCATTTCTTATTGATAAAAGCCCTTAGAATACCAGGAATAGAAGGAACTTCTTCAACATGATAAAGGGCATCTATGAAAAACTCACAGCCAACATTATACAGAATGGTAAAAGACTGGCTTTCCTCTAAGATCAGGAATGAGACAAGGATGCCAACTGTCACCATTGTTATTCAACATTGTATTGGAAGTGCTAGCTAGAGCAATTAGGCAAGAAAAAGAAATAAAAGGAATCAAAATTAGAAAGGAAGAAATAAAACTTTCACTATTTGCAGTTGACATGATCATAGGATCATAGAGAATCCTGGAAAATCCACTATAAAGCTACTAGAACTAAAAAATTAATTCAGCAAGGTGGCAGGGTATAGGATCAACACTCAAAAATCAGTAGTGTTTCTATAAACAATGAACAATCTGAAGAGGAAATCAAGAAAAAATTCCGTTTATGATACAACTAAAAGAATCAAATATCTAGGAATGAATTTAACCAAGGCTATAAAGGAACTATACATGAAAAACTACAAAACACTGCAAGAAAAAATTAAAGACCTAAATAAAAGATGGACATTCCTAGTTCATGGACTGGAAGACTAAATATTGTTAAAATAACAATTCTACCCAAAGGAGTTTACAGATTCAATGTAATCCCAATCAAAATCCCAACATATTTCTTCGCAGAAAAGGAAAAGCCAATCACCAAATTTATGTGGAGGGCTAAGGGACCCCAAATAGCCTAAACAATCTTAAGAAAGAAGAATGAAGCTGAAGGAGTCACACTTTCCAAATTTAAAGCTTCTTACAAAACTACAGTAATCAAAACAGCATGGTTCAAGAGAAAGAACAAACATATAGAACAACACAATCAAATGGAGAGTTTACGAAAAAACCCTCACATCTATGGGCAATTGATTTTTGACAAGAATGCCAAGTCCACTCCATGGGAAAGAATAGTCTCTTCAACACACAATGCTTGGGAAACTGGATATTGACATGCAAAAGCATGACAGTAAATCCTTACCTCTCACCATATACAAAAATGAACACAAAATGGATCAAAGACTTAAATATAAGAACCAAAACTACAAAACTTCTAGAAGAAAACATAGGGAAGCATCTTCAGGTACTTGTGTTAGGCAATGGTTTCTTAGACTTTATACCAAAAGTATGAGCAGCAACAACAACAAAAATAGATAAATGAGATTTCATCAAAGTTTAAAACTTTTATACATCAAATGACTTCATCAGGAAAGCAAAAAGACAACCTACAGAGTGGGAGAAAATATTTGGAAACCACATATCTGATAAAGGTTTAATAATCACAATTTATAAAGAAATTCTATAATTTCACAATAAAAAAAAAAACAACCCAATCAAAAATTGAGCAAAAGATTTGAATAGACATTTCTCCAAAGAAGATACGCAAATAGCCAAAAAATACATGAAAAGATGCTCAACATCATTAGCCATTTAGGAAAATACAAATCAAAACCAACCATGAGATGTCATTTCACACCCATTAGAATGGCTGCTATTTAAAAAATGGAAAATAACATACGCTGAAGAGGTTGTAGAGCTATAGGAACATTCATACTTTGTTGGTGGGAATGGAAAATGGTGCAGGCACTTTGGAAAAACAGTTTAGAGGGTCCTCAGAAAGTTAAGTGTAGAATTACCATATGGCCTGGCAATTCTACTTCTAGGTATATGCCCAAAAAAATTAAAAGCAGTGACTTGAACAGATATCTACACACTAATGTTCATAGTGTCATTATTCACAGTAGCTAAAAGGCGGGAACAACCCTAGTATCCAATAGATGACTGGATAAGCAAAATGCAGTATATACATACAATGGAATATTATTCGGTCATAAAAAGGAATGAAGTTCTGATATATACAACAACATGGATGAAATTGAAGACATCCTGATGAGTGAAATAAGCCAGACACAGAAAGACAGATATTGTAGGATCTCACTTATATGAAATAATTTGAATGTGCAAATTCATAGAGTCAGAAACTAGAATACAGGTTACCAAGGGCTGGGTGGGGGTGATGAATGGGCAGTTAATGTTTAATTGGTATAGAGTTTCTGTTTGGGGTGATGGAAAGTTTTGGTAATGGCCATGGTGATGGTAGCATAGTATTGTGAATGGGATTAATACCACTGAACTTTGTATTTGAAAGTGGTTAAAATGTGATATTTTAAATTGCATATAGATTACCAGAATAAAAATTTAAAAATCTTTAGAACTGTATGGCACAAAGAGTGAAACTTAATGTAATCTATGGACTATAATTAATAGTATAATTATGATATTTCATCAATTACAACAAAGTTACTGCACTAATGCAAATTGTTGACAATAGGGAAAGCTGCATGTGTTAGGGACTCTATTTTATGCATGACTTTTCTGTAAGCCTATAGCTTCTCTAACAAAACTTTATAAAAAAAGAAAAAAGGAAAACAAACAAAAACAGGCATTTTAATATTCAAAGCAAGCCACTCTCAAACAAAGAGTTTGAAGTTAAGCTGTAATGATGGGATTCTATTTTCAAAACACTTCATAAATCTTTTCTTAAAGCCCAGATTATATTATACATCATTTTTAGATAACAAAGCGTATTTTTCCCTGTCTTTTTCCCCCGAACTTCAATCTAGCAGACAGATGATCACACAATGGCTAGGAAACACACTGATTCATTACGACTTTCAAGCCAAAGTTATTCCCAACATTAAAAAATATATATGTCCATTTTTATTATTATTTCAGAAGTGCTTTTCCCCTAGAATTGCTAAAAATTTAAATGAAATGTACATAGATTTTGTTTACATATTTTTATAATTCCCGTTAAAGACTGTTTTTCAACTCATGAACCTTAGCCCAAGGAACCAGTTGCCAGGGAAGTCATGTACACACCTAGTCATGGATGCACCTAGTGACCATCTCCCAGCTTTCACCTCCTCCTTTTATACTGTGTGCAGATGTTTCAATGTTTCCATTCTGCAGCCTGTGGGAGATGTTAGGGCTAATGGAGCAGACTGACCATACCTTAAACCCAAAACCAGAAACAAGCAGTTCCAGCTCCTTATTAAGGCAGGAACTCTCAGAGCAGGGCACTTTCCCCCCCTGGGTTCTATAAATGCCCCACCATTTAGCTGCACACATTTATCTCTCATCTCCAAAGCAAAGTGGGGAACACTGAGCTGCTCTTCACTGACCCTGACCCCAGCAATTGGCCTCCCTGGCAGACCAGCCATGGGGTGGGTGGGTGGGGGGGTCCCTTTCCCTGCTCTTTTGGACCCTTTGTGTTCTGTAAGGAATAAAGCAGTCATTTGCTGAAAGTGTCTGTTGTGCCTGAGCCTATGTTCCCATGATACACCATATAGCAACTTGCTTCATACCAGTTTTAAAGTCTTATTTTACTTTTACATCTGATCTACATCTTTCTTCTGACCAATGCAAACAACTCACATCACTACTAGAAAATGCCACATTATAGCAAAATCTGAATAAATTAGAGATACAGAAGCACTTTCTGAAAATAGCTGAATTAGTTTACAAAGATGCTGCTATTCTTTCCTACATTTATGATTTATCTCCAATATTTATTTTATTTTCCCATTAAAGCATCAGATTATTATTTAAAACCAGTTATATTTAAGTCTAAAACACAAAGCTAAACAACAGTGAAAACTGTGTCATAATTAAATCAGTTACTGTTAGCGAAGACAAAAGGAGGGCTGCACAGCTGAGACCTAAATGCAAACAAGAAAATACTCTGAGGAAGAAGGTAGAGGTGATATAAGAAATCTGCATATATTAAACCTACCTTCAAGGTCAGTTGCCTTGTGATTCAAAACAGACTCTCCTTTTCAGAAGATAAGGAGCTGATTAGTACTAAATTATTAACTGGAATATAGATTATACCAGCAAGGAAAATTTTTAAAAAAAGCATGGATGTAAGGAACAACTGAAGACTTGACTATCACTATTTCTGCATTTCCTTTTTACAGTGGGTATTATCATTGTTGTCGCTGCAAACTCAGCAAAGCTGGCTATAATATTTAAGATTGTGGTGGCACTCCGATACCGAATTTGCTGCATTAGGCAAAATGAAAGGAAGGAAGTTATCAGTTTGGCCCTGTACCTATTTCAAATATGTTCTGAAGAAGTATAATATTTAAGAAAATAGCAGCAGCTTTACTATGCTGATGTGCACATTTAGACATAAACATTTTGAACAAGTACATTATAATGATCATAAATTTAGCATCTGGGAGTCAAATAAATGAATAAACAAATACATAAATAAAAAGGTTTACAGTTTCTACATATAAAAATACAATAATAAATTAGATAAACAGTTTTGTAATCAAGAACTGCTCAAATTCTTCCATACTGATTTTTTTGATACATAGAGAGAACATTTTCATGGATAAAAACAAAACAATATCTGCAACTCCATAGATCCTAGTTTAGAGTGACTTATTAAAAACTACATAATCAAATAAAAGTAAGTATATGATTGACTGTTTATTGAAATGTTAATTATCTCACCTTCTTTTTGATAAATATTTTTTTTTTAAAAAAAAGCAATGTTTGTTGGTTTTCAGTAATACCATAATGAAGTGTTTCTTTGGGAGCAAAAATATAAGCCATAAATAAAATGACATTAATAGAAAAAATTCATGAATCTAGTTTAAACTACATATCATAAGTAAGGCAGTGACTTTGGCAATATACAAAGCTTGACACTAAAAGTACCACAAGCTATCATCTCTCTCAAGTAAGAAATCTGGAATTGCTTCATGTCTAACTTACACATTAGGGCAGTCATTCATAAATCTTGCTACACATTAGAATCATCTGAGGAGATTTTAAAAATCCCAAAGCCTGAGTCACATCAGATACAATTGAATCTTAATGTCTGGGGGTGGTAGTCAGGCATCAGTGTATTTTGAAATCTTTAGGTGATTCTCATGTGCAGTAAAGCTTGGGAACGACTGCATTAACCACCTTGTATACAGGCAAAGACCTTCTATTTTCTATGCATTCTTACAATTCTCTGACATAGATCAGTGTCTACCAGATGGTAAACACTCCACAATTGCTTCCTAAATATGTGAATAAAATACATATGCAAATAATTAGCTTTGACAGAGTATAGCATTTTTTTGAGCACATGACTACGTTTTCCATGCCTACTTGGGAAGTCACAGACCCACCTGGCAGCCATCTCCCAGCCCTCACCTACCCTTCCTCTCTTTTCATTGTGCAGATGCTTCAATATGTTCTCATTCTGCAGCCCTTGAGAGATGTTAGGGCTCATGGAGCAGCCTGATCATACCCTAAACCTGACACTGGGAGCCCTCTGTGCTGTGCAAGTAATAAAGTGGTCACCTGCAAAAAGTCCTTCTAGTACCTGAACCTGTGTTCCCACCACATGACACACTATACAGCAACTCGCTGTGTGTGTCATGCACTTTTCTGGTCAATGGATATTTCTGTATGAACAAAATAAACAAAATCTCTGCCTCATAGAGTTTACAAACAAGTAATAATGGTATGATCACTGATGATAAAGATGATTTATATCTATGTAAAAAGACTGACAGCTGAATCATTGTCTTTCTATAGAATCCATGAAGCTCTATTGAAAAATATAATTGTTGTCCTAAACTTTTCCATCTCTGAAACACAGCAAACCTTGGTTTTCAGGTAGACAGAAAGAGGTGTAAGCCCACTCTAGGATGCTCATCTTAATTTGTACTGTTGCTAATTCTTAAGTGGCTGTGGTGTATCCAATTGATATTAATGATCATGAATCCAGAAAATGTTGTAAACAAGTTGACCACAATTAGAAGGTAAACAAATTGAGAAAAACATGTTTTAGTAACAATTGATAACCAGACATTCCTGCAAGGATATGTTATGGACTGGCTAGCTGCCAGCCAGAAGGGCGCTTCCTATAAAACACCCAGAGCAAATCTTGCATTGGTGAGCAGCAGGTTGAGGCTCATGCTGACTCAGCCTCAGTGTCTGTGCTGTGCTGCAGAGAAACTCACAGTCCTCTCAGCGCCACCCTGTGCACTGTTCACTGTGATGGGCGCCTCCACCAGTGGAACGTCTGATCCCGAGGCCTCTCACTAAGAGTATCCACCCGCATTCTTTCAGCCGTAGATTCCATGGCCTTTAGAGATTCTGGTATCCTCCACCTTTAAATGTGTTCTGTGCCCTTCACCTGGTCACGTTGGCACTTGAGATTGAGCAAGCAAATAAATTTCCTTGAGCATCAAACGATAATGATGTTGAATCCCTTTTCAAGTGCTGAGTTTACTTTTGATTTTGATCTGCTTTCTGTTTCGACGACTACATTTACACGAGCGCATTCTGGTAGGAAGTTGAAAGTAGTGCATATAGGATTACTAGCCTGGTACTTGTTTAAAATCGACGGTAAAACTCATCCTGATTTTGGGGGCAGTCTCTAACACGGGATATTTATCTATATCTTAATACCAGGGCTAGGCCTTTAGAGAGCAAGAGCGTTCTACCGGCTGCCAGGTTCACATCTATTTCAGGATTGAAAAATCAGAGGCAGTGTTTAGGAAGCACGGTTCAGTATGATATAAAAGTCAGCGCTGAGGTAGAAGGTGACCACAAAAATACTATAAAATGTTTACCAAAACTCAACCTTGAATATATTCCTAAATGGTGGAACAGTAAAGCCATTTCTCTTAACCTAAGCATGATAGAGGAGTATGCCATCTCATTAATATCAGTCAACATTATTTTATAGGCTTTAGCATTTACAATAGGGAAATAAAACTAAGTAATTGGTACAAGTCTTAAATAATACAAAAATGATCTCTAAAAAATAATCCTCCAAAAAGAAAAATAAGAAAGAGTCCATTTACACTGAAAAAACTTTACATTACTTGTGAATAAATTTTTTAAAGAACAGAAGCAAAACTAACCAAAATATAAATTATGTTAAAATCTTAAAACAAGGCTAAGCCAATGGAAAATTTCCTATTCTTATATGCAAAAACTAGTAATATAAAAACAATTCTCTCCAAATAGTACATGCAATTCCAACTAGAAAGCCAGTGGTAGGCTGAGTTTTGTTTATTTTTGATGGGTGAGAGAGGATTTAGATGACATGATTTCAGAACTTATACTGAAGAATAAAATCTTGGGAATAATCAAAAATTATAAATCAAAGAATAGTGAGGATGATCTTATCTGATACATGAACATATTATAAATCCATCATAATAAAAACAGGATGGTATTATATTGGAATAGATAAACAGGTCGGGAGGTAAAAGAGAAATTCCAAATTAGATCCCAGTAAATAAGAAGTTAATATAATATAAAGACAGTTGATTATTTCAATTCAGTGTGTAAAAAAAAAATTTCATCCAAATAATTATTTTGATATTTTTAATCTCATAGTGCCATGCCACATATAAAAATAAATTATATTATTTTTATACAAAAAATTTTTAAATGACAGCATAATAATACAAAATTGAGCAGAAAATACATTTCTTTTTCTCTAACAGATGAATATTATCTTGGTGGGAGGGGGAGAATTAGATATCAAAGACTTTTTCTCTCAATCATCTGTAAATGTGATTCCTCTCTGTTCTAGCTTCCTGTATATAACATGAAAAATCTGACTGCTGATATTTGGAATTCAGGAATCTTATCATGATATGTTCAGGAGCTCATCTTTTAATTTTATTTTTTCATCAATCCTTCATGGAATTTGGTGAGCCCTTTCTATCTATACTTAACATGTCTTCATCACAGGAAAATTCTTCTACATTTTTTAGTCTTTCCTTTTCATATTCCTCTCCTTCAAAAAAACTCCCATTATTCATATATTAAATTTTTTTAGACTTTCTACCTTAAAGGGTCATTGTAAGCATTAAATGAACTTGAAACTGAAAAGTACATTCACCGAATAATCCCAGGCACATGGTAGACTTCAAAAAAATTTAAGCTCATATTTTCCATCCTGCAAGCCTTGTTTGTTGTCCTTTATAATTTCCATCTCTACAGTCTGGCTCTGTTTGGAATATTTATTTATTTTATT
The DNA here is from genome assembly GCF_015220235.1 of Choloepus didactylus. Classification (NCBI taxonomy): domain Eukaryota; kingdom Metazoa; phylum Chordata; class Mammalia; order Pilosa; family Megalonychidae; genus Choloepus; species Choloepus didactylus. Next base: position 31,816,935 of record NC_051320.1, on the reverse strand, counting down.
GCACTTTCTGAACCAGTAATGTGGATCTCACCAGGGACTATATGCTTTCTTAATTCTTTCAAATTTTTAAACTTAAAATCATACATTTTAGTCTTAGAAGATGATTTAAATCCATAATTGCCCTTAAATTCTCATTATTTTTAATATAATTATTATTAGTCAGCTTCAGAAATTCTGCTTAAATACAAGTTGTTGTAAGTGTTCCACTCCTTTTTCCTTTCTTTGGCTTCTGGATCCCCTTAGGTGCATTATTTTTCTTTATTTACTCTTGGCTCCATTCGCCCTCTGATCTCAGATCAGCCTGTGATACCATAAGTGGCAAGAATCACACTGGAGTGGAGGGCTCAGCAGACTTGGAGGCAGATGATAGATCATCTACAAATTCATCAGTTCATTTAAGGTGACAGGTGTCGCCTCTCTGTTTCCAATCCCTTCAGCTTCAAAGTCTAGTGTTCTGAGGGTCTCGGGGGTTGGGGAAGCTCAGCCTAACATCCAAGCTCTTCTCTCCTCAGAAACTCTTCCTGTTGTCATCAACACAAGACATTTAGGCTGCTGTGTCCCATCCTTGAGGGCAGTGGGAATAGTCAAAATATTTCAACTGGAACTCTATTCATTTGATATTCACAGTCACTATGGAAAGTAGGCAAATCAGGTGTTCATATCCTTCATTTTTAAAAAGTAAAAGATTGTGTTTCATTGAGATTTAACATGAAGTTTAAGAATGCAAACAGTAAGGCTTGAGTGTAACTACTCTTGTATTTCCTCAAACCACAGTCTTGCCTCTATTTTAGAAGTGATCTAAAGCAGGAATTTAGCAAAATACCCTAATGCTGAAAAAAAATGACGTAGGAACCTTTTTTGATCCATATATGGCATGTCAATGGCATCAAGACATGGATAAGATATCTGTAGACTCTTCTTGATTTCCCACTTGCCACATGTACCAACGTACTCTTTCCAGCTGTAGGAATGAGCAAATATATGATATGCAAAGGAAAAAGTTAGGCAAGGAAGTTGCAAAATGCACAATGCCCTCTCACATGAACAGGGTTAGAGACACAGGTATTGATGTGCTGTTTAAAGCCTTTATTCAAGATTCCACAATGAAAAAAAAATGTGTTGAACTAGAAGGGTACATTGATTTCTTTGAGCTACTAAATTTTCAACAAATAACAGAGAGATCAAGAAACATTTTTTTACAAAAATGGAAGAGGAAATATTGGATTTTACCTAACTTACAGAAAAAAGCAGATGACCTAATGTAGACTACACAAAGAAAAATTTTATAAATAAGAGCCAATCTCCTTAACTGAAAGATGTTATATACCAACCTTTGTAAAATTTGTTTATTGTCTGTTTGTCAAACAAAACTTTGTGGTATCAAAATAGCTATGAGGGACACCAACTTCAGAGGTAAATATTAAACAAAATTATTTGGATTCTGATTACAAGTAGTGTAAAGAAACACAGCTGCCATTTCAATTAATTAATTTAGTGTTCAAAATGTTTTCGTTTTTGGATTCTTGGAAAGTATAACTAATACTGGCATATTATGATTTTGTATTTTAAATTCATAAACAGGTTCATTACTAAGTTTAGAGATACACTGATATTGAATTTTTAGATATAATTGTTTAAAAAGCTATTTGTTAGTCTATGTATTTTAATCACATTTTGAGACAAAGAAAACTATCTGAAATTTTACAAAGTCCTTTATAAACTGCACAAATATGTACATACTTTTTAAATTCTTATTTTAATTTGTTGAGGAACTAGCAACCTCAAAAATGCCTACCTCAATATATTTTTTAGTTAGTGTTTGGGTATTAAATGTAAAGAAAAATTGATATATATTAACAAATCCATTCCCCTTCATGTTTGTCCATTTTTGTTGAACCAATCTCCAAATGCTTACAAGTCATTTTATTTGATACCAGAACCAAACAATAACTTTCAAGTTCCAGGACCCTAAAAATAAAACCCTATTTCTAAAAATAAAAATCTGTAGCCTGTAATTTCACTGTGATATTGGATTATGACAGTAAATGGAATGTTTGTTCAGCCAAGCACTGCTACACCCACAGTAATTAGGGCAATTAAATTATTCAATGATAAATATACCTATAATAGCAGACATCATGTCCTTCCAACTGTTCTCCCTTCACTGATGGTGAAAAAAAATTAAAAAGAAAAAAATCTTAGGATACCCTTATATATGAATCTCTGGAAAAGTTTAAGTAAGCTGTGAATATACAGAATTGAATAAATTCATTATGTGTTGGTATCAAAATGCTACGGACAATAAAAACCAACTATATGTTTTACTTAAATGTTATGAGCATATAAGAATAATTTTCAAGGCATTACCACTACTTTAAAACGAAAAGTAGTAAAAAATTAATACCAAGTAGAAAAAGACTGCTTACAGTAGCTGATCTCGCTTTTGTGGGGCTGAAGATTGTACACTTGGAAGGTCCTCTTGAAGAGGAAAGAATTACTAGAATCACAGTGCCACGGCCTCTCCTGGGCCTTAGAAGGAGTTCATGCAATTTGCAGGCCCTGAAATTTAAGTTTATTAGCTTCACTTGAAATCACCCTCCAACTTAATTGATGTTAATTAAAATTATATTATCCTGATTCCTGCTTTAACTGTGTGGCAACTCCCATTCACTTCCTCTTCCTCATTTACTTCATCAGTATAGGCATTCTCCAAAGTACAATTCTTAAGCTTGCTGCTATTCTGTTTTCTTGGAATCTCATGCATTTAAAATTATCATTATTATTTAGAAAGATGATTTCCAAATTTTTATTCCAGTTATATTTACTGCAAAACATTATTTACCCTCAGTCGTTGATTAATCCTTTCCCCCCCTGGAATGCTTTTCTGTCACATACAGTAAACCTTTGCCACAATAATATAACTGAGTATCAAAAAAAAAAAAAAAAAAAAAAATCAGTCTCATTCCTGTGAGGTTAATAAAATGACCTGGATAACCCTGGTATTAGTTGGCTTAGAAGTGAGGGGTCTGATGTACAATCCAAATCTTTCCAGGTTCCAGAGGTGGTTTGGGATCATGTGGTCACAATAGTTCACTCAGGCTGAAATATTATGGGACAGAAAGTACTCTGGATGTTTTCATTGGTTAGGGCTGCCAAGACAAGACACTGACAACTGTCTCTTTAATTTCCAGCATGATGATTTCACCTGTCCTTCCCCTCCCCTCCACTTCGAGAACTGGGGCTGTAGGAAGGATGGGAGCCAATTATTATGAATGGGTTGAAAGTTTTATTGTATGCCTAAAGGGGAATTCATTTATCCACTGCAATCACATAAACTTTCCTTTCTGATTTCCCCAGTTTTTATCTTGGTACAATTAATTTCCTGGTAACCCAAATATATACGTAGGATCTTAACAATTATACCAGATTCAATCTACTTTAATCGTCTTATTAATTCAATAACCAAGTTCTGTTGATTCCTTCTAAATAACACTCTTCTTAATTATTCCTACCTAGTCATTCCCATAATGTTCAAGATGAAATCACTTCCTGTGTGGGCTATTGCAATAAACTCCTAATCTTTTTAGTTCCTCAGTTCTCTCCCACATCCATTTCATTCTGGGTGCTGTATACAGGCTACTGTTCCTAAAATACTTAATTTACCATGCCACCATTCTGATTTTTTTTAAATGTAATGCTTTCTACAACATAAAAACCATGTAACATGCAGACATAAGGACATCAGGTAGGTTTTGAAAACTTTCTGTGATTCAACACTAAATGACAAAACGCTTCTCAAGACAACCATTTTAATCAGACAGACTAACATTCTTGTGATTTTTGAGTCTTTCTTCCTCAGTTAGGAACATGAGTTTGGCAAGGAATTGTAGAGTGTTTTGAACTGTTGGCTAACTTCTCCTTTCCATATGTCTTCCAAATACATAGCAATGTCCTCTGAAGTTATAACCTTGCATATTTCTTATGGTACCTAGTAGAATGCTATATGCATAGTGTTTACACTTTAAATTTTTCTTTAATAAATATATTAATAGGAAGTCAACACACAAGATATCTATGCCCACAATAAGTCTTCAAAAAGTGCTCAAATCTCTGTATTTAAATCCTTATCTTTAGATACATGGGCGTTGTATTGCTTGTGAAATTTTATCATGCTATACACTTCTGTACACTTTTCTGTATCTATATTATACTTCAATAAAGATTTCAAAAAATTAATCTGCTATAAGTTTGTATCTTAAGGAAGTTTCAATATTTCTGGCTATTTAAGGTAGACCCATGAAAACTATCTTCTATTAAATGTTTTCATTATACTGTACGTATCAATGTATATATGTGTGTATATATATTAGTTATACATAAATCTGATATTCTTAGTTAGAAAAGTGACAATTACTGATATTTCTGTGAAAATACTGAGGAGCAAATATACAGAATTATTTGTTTCTGCTCAGTTATAACCAGTGCAAGCACTTATAAAATGCTTTGGTCACCTTTTAAAAATTTATACTCTTCAATATTATGGTTTTGGGGGAGTTTTTTAAAAAGTTCATTGAACCTCTTTACCCTAATAAATGTGCAGTAGTCCACTATTTATATCTGCATGCTTATATATCACATCACTATTACATACACAACTTCTCCACCCATTCAACATACTTACACTAAGATGACTCATACAGATTTTTCTTCATTTCTTTATTTAGTGTTCATTGCTAGGGTCCACAATGTTGGGGCAATTAGTCTATTCTACATCTAGCAGTAATATCAATCCATTTTGTGTGTATGATTGGGGAAAGAAGAAAATGAAATAAATGATATATTATACTTTTTTCTATAAGAAGTCATTGTAAAAATGGGACTTAGGGGTCACTTACATGATGCTAGACATGTAAAGTTCAAATGCCCTTGAAACGAGAAGGCTGAATTGGCATCTGGGAGAGACATTAGGGAGAAGAAATTCATTATCCTGTGGATTCAAAGACATTATTATTCCTTTGCATCATCTTCAGAGAACTTCACAACAGGTCTTTCTAGTTCCCAAGGCTTTGCTTCATCTTTTCTGCCAACTGTTTTGTGGCAAAGCACATTTTGTCAAACTATTTAGTCCCATGTAATCAAACCCCAGTGAAAGTATTTCTGATATATAGGCATGCTGTAATTCCAACCTTATATCAGTTTGTATGACATATCTCTCTTGAAATATCACTGTACTAATGCATGGGTACATATTAGGAAAAGCATCAAGCTACAGCAGTACTTTTCAACAGAAGTGATATTGCCTCCCAGGGGATATTTGACAATATTTGGAGATATCTTTGGTTGTCTTAACTCGGGGAGAGGAATGTTACAAACAACTAGGGGTGGAGTCCAGAGATACTGCAAACATCTTACAATGACAGAGCAGTCCCCCACAAAAAAATATTATCTGGTCAAATGTCAATAGTTCTGAGGTTGAGACACCTTGATCAACAGATAGAGTAGGCCTGCAAAAACAATAAATATCAAGTAAAAGATGATGCCAAATTAGTTGTGTGTAGTTAGGGTGTACATTTATCATTGATCACAGGCTTCAACTGGCTAAAGTTGCTGGAACCAGTTCAGGACTGTTAGAACATTCACATCCATCCAAATCCTAGAACAAGTGACACAAGCCTTCAATAAATTGGAGCAATGACAGCCATTACTTCATGCCTGTGGGCAAAAGCAACTGTTCATCTACTCCTTCTTATCATTACATCTAAAGTATCAATAGATCTTGTAGTGGATTGAAGCTGTATGACTGTTCTAATTTGCTAATGCTGCCGGAATGCAAAACACCAAAGATGGATTGGCTTTTATAAAAGGGGGTTTATTTGGTTACACAGTTACAGTCTTAAGGCCATAAAGTGTCCAAGGTAACACATCAGCAATCAGGTACCTTCACTGGAGGATGGCCAGTGGTGTCCAGAAAAACTCTATTCGCTGGGAAGGCACGTGGCTAGCGTTTGCTCCAAAGTTCAGGTTTCAAAATGGCTTTCTCCCAGAACGTTCCTCTCTAGGCTGCAGTTCCTCAAAAAGGTCACTCTTAGTTGCATGTGGGGTATTTGTCCTCTCTCAGCTTCTCCAGAGCAAGAGTCTGCTTTCAACGGCCGTCTTCAAGCTGTCTCTCATCTGCAGCTCCTGTGCTTTCTTCAAAGTGTCCCTCTTGGCTGTAGCTCCTCTTCAAAATGTCACTCTCAGCTGCACTTGGGATTATTTGTCCTCTCTCAGCTTCTCCAGAGCAAGAGTCTGCTTTTAACAGCTGTCTTCAAGCTGTCTCTCATCTGCAGCTCCTGTACTTTCTTTCAAGTGTCCCTCTTGGCGGTAGCTCCTCTTCAAAATGTTACTTACAGCTACATTGAGTTCCTTCTGTTTGTCAGCTCATTTATATGGCTCCACAGATCAAGACCCACCCTGAAAGGGTGGGGTCATGCCTCCATGGAAATTACCTCATCAGAGTTATCACCTACAGTTGGGTGGGGTGCATTTCCATGCAAACAACCTAATCCAAACATTCCAACTTAATCCCCACTAATATGTCTGCCCCACAAGATTGCATCAAAGAATATGGCTTTTTCTGGGGGACATAATACATTCAAACCAGCACAATGACCCCAGAAAAACATGTTCTTAAATTTAATCCATTCCTGTGAATGTGACCCCATTGTAAATAGGCCCTTTAGATGAGGTTACTTCAGTAAAGAAGGTATGGCCCACTTCAATGAGGATGGGCCTTAATCCTGTTTATTGCTGGAGTACTTTATAATAGGAGTGAAATTCAGAGAGAGAGAGAGAAAAAAAAAAACCACAGGAAGCAAGATGGAAACCATAAGAGAAGGGAGAGAACTGGAGACACTGCCATGTGCCTTGCCAGTGACAGAGAAGTCAAGGACCACTGGCAGCCAAAGAATGCTGGTCTTTGGAAAGAAAGCATCACCTCGATGATGCTTGATTTGGATTTTCTTTTAGCCTAAAAACCATGAGCAAATAAATTCTCATTGTTTAACCTGACCCATTTCATTGTATTTGCCTGAGCAGCCTAGGAAACTAAAACAGATTTTATCAACAGATTTTTAAAACCAATATTATATACATATATAACATCACAACTGCTACCGAAAAAATAATTTACCTGTGCTACACTTTAAAATATCTACTCTCCTTCATCTGCCTAGAAACATGTATTCCACTGCTATTCTTATCAGTAGAAAATTTAAGTAGTAAGCTCTATAACTTCAATTTATTTATTTTCTTCTTGATTTTACCTGGGAAAATGTAAGAATATATGTTATTGCAATAGACTCCATAAGTTTTACAATCTGATATAATAATCTCCATGTATTTATTCTCTTGATTTTGGTATATTTTCCTGTCAATTCTTTTATTTTCCATTTAACATTATCCATGTATAAAATATTTTACTTATTTATGTTGCCGTCTTTTTGACATAATACTTCAAGAACTGGATAATAGTAAATGTAAGTGAGGAAATTTTTGCATTTTTATATATTTATAAAAGGTTCAACAAAGCCAAAAGAGGTTCAACAAAGCCAAAAGTTTGTTCTTTAAGATAATAAACTAGAAATAAACATCTGGCAACTCTAACTCAGAAAAAAGAGAAAGGACACAAACATATTATAATTTAAAAAGAAACACAGCAATTACAGCAAAAAAAAAAATAATGTGATACTATAAACAATTTTACAGCAATAAATAGAAAACCTAGGCTATATTGGCATTTTCCTAGACAAATTTAACAAATTTGATTAGAAAAAACGGCAGATCTGAATGAAGTCATGCCTACTTCTAAAATTGTTTCTGTTTATTAAAATCTACCTAACTACAAAACATCAGTCTCGGGAATTTTTTAAGCAAGTTATACCAAACATTCAAAAGACACATAAACTCACTCTATGTACACTCTTTAAGAATATAAATCAAAAGTCTATACTAATACATTCTTACTTCTAATGTTGTGCAAGGACAGACCAAAAAAAAAATGACTATTATATAGCCCCCTCTCACTTATGACAGAAGACGCAATTTCCTAAATAAAATATTAGTAAATTAAATCCAGCAATGCATAAAAATATAATACTATATGACCAAGTTGGATCTATCATAAGGTATTAGAATGGTTTAATATTTCAAAATCTAAGTATAATTCACTACATGATTAAATTCATAAAGATGATAATCTAAAGAGACATAGAAAAGTCTTTTGATAATATTTAATATCCACTCGTGATAAAATCTCTTAGCAAGCTTAAATAAAACTGAATTTCCTTAATTAAAATTTACAGCAAACATTATTCTTAATCGTTAAGCATTAGGAATATTCCCTGTTATGTCATAAAAGACATAAGGTGGCCACCATCACAGCCTTTATTCAACATAGTACTAGAGGCCCTAAGCAAGAAAGGAATACAGAAAAAAAAAATGAGCAATATTGGAAAAGAAGAAAAATAGTTATTATTTCCAATCAATTTAATTGTCCAAATAGAAAACCCAAAAGACTTTACAAACTATTGTTAAAATTAATAAGATCATTCAGCAAAGTTGCTGGTTCTAGGCTCAAAAAACAAATATCCATTGTATTTTGGGCCACAGTGTAAGACAGGGATCTATAGCCACTTCTACTCAGTTCTCTTTGCAAAAACTTTGCTAAAGCTCTCAATCCTTCTTATTCTTAATGCCCTTAAATTTGGCAATCTCATTTTCTCTCCATGGTGTAGTTATTGTGTATATATAGATGATTTTCCTGTACATATATATACATGCACACACACACACACACACACACACACACACACACATACAGAGAAAGACAGGGAGAGAAAGATCCAGTCAAACCCAGATTTCTTATCTGATCCAGTCCTATCTTTGTTGTCTGTCAGGTATCTCAAAATATCATGTTCTAAATGAAAATTATCCTCTTCACAACTCCCCTACTACACTTGCAACAAACCAAATCTAGTTTTTCTCTGTCATTCTCTTTCCCTATAATTGGCACCATCATCAGCCCAAAAGTCTAAAACGAAGTACTAAATTTTATCATTTTCCCTCTCTCCCTTCTCCTTTATCTATTCAATAATCAATTCCTGACACATCTACATCATAAATATCTTTTGAAGCTATCTGTTTCATTCCTTCTTTCCTATAGTGGCAGTCATGGAGGTGTGCCACCAAGAGCACCCACTGTGGGGTGCAAGGTTGATGAACTGACCACCACAGACACTGTCCCTCAGGAACTGCCATGTTCCACACCGAGGCCATGCTTCCCAGGGCTGTTCCCAGCCACTGACTGAGAACAGCAGGTGTCCAAGTGGCAGACCATTCCTGAAGGATGCTGGACTTCTCTACCAGCTGACTTTTGTTTGGGGACTTCTCATTGATCTGGCCAAACCTTCAGAATTGGCTACAGTCTGCATCTCTTCCTACTCAAGGCTCCTACTCTCCCTCTTTTACAGGTGTCAGACCTGCACCTCTCTCTGGAAGCCCTCCCTGCCTCCTCCTGTCCCTCACCTTTCACTCTTCACAGGCATTTCTCCCAATAAATCTACGGCATGCTTTATACCATCTTGGGGTCTGCTTCTGTGGAGAGCCTTAATGGATAGTCACTGATAGAAAGAAAGCTATCATCATATTTCTTCTGTACTATTGCCACAACCTCTTAGCAGCTTCCCCAGCCTCCAGCCTTACTTGTTACAAGTTATGACTCCTCTAACCTATTCCCTGTAAGGCAGTCAGACTGAACTCTTTAAAATTCATTCTCATCACATCATTTACTCAAAACCCTTTAATGGCTTCCCACTGCCCTTAGAAGGGAGCTCAAATTTTTCAACAGGGATTATAAGATACTTCAAACTCAGTGCTGGCCTTCCTCTTCAACTTATCTCTTGTCACTCACCTCTTCTCCTCTAAGCTTCAGTATTAATGCACTTCCTTTGCACATGTTCTCTCTTGCTTCCATGCCTATGCACTTGCTTACAGCTTCCCTTTTTCCCATCTCATTTTGTTCTTCCCTTAGCATAAAGCTCAACCTTTCTTATTGTAATTACTTTTGGTTGTCTTTTCAGCTAGACTGTAGGCTTGTTAAAAATTGGCATTTTTGTCTTCTTACACCTGGAAAAAATGGGTTCTCAATAAATACTTTCTCAATAGAGGAATAATTTTAAACTTAGAAAAATTCTTTGTCAAGATATTTAATAACCTTTCTTATAGTTGTCATGATATATTTTTTATTTAACTCTTTAATGTATTTAGAATTTATTTTGGACCACAGTGTAAGACAGGGATCTAACTTCATTTTATTTTTTTAAATAAATACTTTTGGTCCACATGTTAATATATATACATATTCCTGCATATGTATATATATTAAATATTAACCACCTGTGAAAACATATCTTATTTGGATATCACAAGATTAACAAATGACTCAAGCCCTCTGGCCCAGTCGCCTTTTCAAATACAGTGTGTTAAAGTTCACATGACGGGTAGAAAGGTAGAGAAAGGGACCTGCCAACATCACTGCTACTTAACCAGGAAGGATGGGTTACATAGAAAAGGGACTCCATCTAGAAGCTCTAATTTTACATTATTCTGTCTGTCCTTCCTTGCCTTGGCACTATCAGTGAGGCCCTATATTATTGTTCAATAATTGATATGATTAGTCCCCATTCACTTTTCTCCACTGTCAAAATTGCTATGTTATTCTATATGTCATGTTAAAATTAACTTTAAAATCCTTTTGACGAATTTTGTTCAAACTATAAATTAATTCAAAACTTGTTAAGTTCTTTACACATTTTAGTTTTCTTTCTCAAGAAACTGGTAATTCCAGTCATTCTTTTTTATGTCCTCATTTAATCAATTAATAAGTTTATGGTTGTTTTAAAATTGGCACATCTCTGCTTGAGGTTATTTCCAAATGCCATTAAAAAAATAAATGTATATATATAACCAGTTCAATTTTGATGGAATTAGTTAATACTTTTTGAACCACTATTAAAAATTTGCTCAAATAGTAAAAATTTTTGGTAAGATATTTAGTCTGTAAAAGAATAACAATTTCATCCTTACCTTTTCTCTTGTACCTAATTATAAAAGTCATATTAACTTGAATGTAAAAAAACAGCAAAACAGAAAATATATGTAAATTAAAATTTGAGAGTCAATTTTTCCCATACCCAACTTCACTCCTCAGTGTTAGGTATATAGAGCTGGAGATTATAATAAAACAGGTAGAAGATAAGTACATAGGATTTATATCGAAGAGGATACATCTACATTTAACTATACCATTTAACTAAATTCCTATGTGTAATCTATATATAAATTATAAAACATATACTTCACATACATATAAAAATGGAATTTTTATATACATAATCTTTTTGTATTTCTATAGAATTTTCCAGCTCAGATAAAATTATGCTGTATTTTAACAATCAGGACACGAATATCCTATGTTGATTCATGGAAATCCAACTAAGATTTTAGTGACTTCATAGCCCTATTGACTGCCAAAAAGGCATTACAGTGGTTCTCCCCTATGGCACAGGAATCTGTCCTTGTATCCTATCACAAAATTGGTTGGAAAGGGGAAAACAATCCTTACAGTTTACCTCTTGGCATTATATGAATGGAGAAAAATGTAGTTTGGGAAAAACCAGTGCATAAACAGCATATTCAGAAAATGTTTAGGTACTGTTATTAAATGTTAGCAATCAAGTTGAAACATGAGATCTATTAAGCTTTGAATTAGAAAGTAGGTCAAAGGGAATGGTATTGTAGCAATCAAGATACACGCTTCCTTGTAAGAATTAAGGGACATGAGAGTGAGTTTGTTAATTATTTTCTCTGATTAGGTTACCTATTTCTCCCCCATGTACATTTAAATATTAATCAGAGATTCACTCTAGTACAGTATTATTCAAAAGGATTAAGTGTGGGAAGAGTTCAAGTATAAGATAAAACAGCCACTAAAAATGGAAGATAAGGGTCCCCTGCTTACTAAACCTAGTATTTAATAATTGCCAAAGACATCTGTAAATTTTATGATAGACTTTATTCTTGCTATCTTATAATTTGAACTTTTACATTTATGAAATTAGTTCAGTATTTGTTTGACTTAACTTTCAAACTCAGATTCTTATAAAAAATCATTAAGTCTTTTAGTTCCAGACCTATTATTCTTTAACCTTAGACTACACAGTTCCCTAATTCATTAGGAGATTGGCATTCAGTGGTAGAAAGAAATGGTAAATGTCTTTAAAATATGTCTGATCTTAAACTAACTATAAAATCATTGTAAGAAGCTTAAAAGTGGTTAAAATGGGAAATTAAAGAGTCCTGCATGAGAGTTATTGAGAATAAAGTATATTTGCATATCATAAAAGAAAAACTCACCCCGTTTTTTAAAACGCAAGACTCTTTCACTTTCATTGTGAGAAAAATTCACAAAACCAATTTTAAAAGCTCAATTTTTACCTTCAAGAATCTTAAACTCTGGGAATGTTTTTCTGTCTTTCCCTAATTAAAAAATTTTAATTAAAATGAATTGTGTTAGTTATTATAAACAGATTGTCAAGGGTCATTCCACTTAAATTGTTGAGTGGTAAGCAGAGTTAATTATTCAGAGCCCATGTATCTACAAACTATTTAAAATGTAACTTATAGTTAAATGGATTCATCACTTCCTTCCCCAGACAATTTTTAAACTAGATGAAAAAGTGTCAAGAATTCCCAAATATACACATTTGTGACCCCTGTACATGTATTTTAAAACAATTTAAACAATATATAATAATGTCCTTTCATATTTTGGTTTAACTTTGTCCATATTTTTAGGGAATGAATATAATTTCAAAGTGCATTGTGTTTTGGGGGTGGCAAATTTTTAATCTTTTGTACTGTTTATCTTGCTCTGGAGAGAAGATTAAATGAAGAATAAGGTAAAGTGGGAAGCCAACTCATTGCAGACCATGAACAATCCCAAATAATTTGTGTATTCCAAAGGTGTAGTTGGAAGTACCAAGTGCATAATATAAATAAATTGGAAAGGCGCAACTAGAAGGAGCTTAGAGACATCTCAGACAAGTGCTTCATTTTGCGGTTGAGGAAACAAAGAGGTTAAGTGACTTGTCAAAGGTCTACCAACAGGTTAGTGGAAGAACTGGGTTTAGAAATTAGTAACTACAACAAATATTTAGTGAGTAAAATCAGTACCTGCACTCAAAAATTAACACATTTTCAGAAAATGTCAGCATAGAACAGAGATCTTCTCCCTAAATCCTAATAAATTATCCAGAAGAATTCCACCAAAAGAAAATTTCTCAGCAGTAGCCATAATGAGTACTAAGAATTGAGCATAGCCTACATTTGGGTGGAAATTTCTATAATCATTTATATAAGTGGGTGAGATTAAGAAATACCTACCCTCCTATCCATTAATGCACCTCTTATATAACATGTATAATTCAAAAGTACAGCATTATAGAATCAGATAAGATGCTCAAGGTAGTTTGCACAATTCACAATTCACTGTACATGATGAATTCACAATAACTTACATGCAAATAAGAAAGATCATTTTAATTTGTAAGAAAAACATCAATATGCCAATAAACAAATGGTCACCCACAGAATGTAAACATACAATTTACACAAAGGGAAATATAAATAGGGTATCAACATATGGAAAAACACAAATTTTATAAAAATCAGAAAAAATTAACCTCAAAATATAATGCCTAATAAATTAGCTTATTTTCAAAACAGCAACAAAATATTCTGCAGATGATTGTGTAACTGATATCACTAATTCAATGCTGATAATGAAATTGCCATTATAATGCTAATAACTTTTGGCCTAGTAACCCCAGTTCTAAGAGCTTGTATTTAATAAGTTGTAACAATCAGAATTGCACTAAGTAGTTCAAGGGCAGAAACACCATTCTTTTATATAAAGGTAAGCTTAAATATTTTGTTTGGTTTCCTGATCATGTCCAGAAGTTTGTAAGCTTTTAGGATCACAGAAGCAAATTAGACTGATCCATTCTGAAAAAAATCTACGATCATTCCTTTGTCCTTGATGACCTGGAACTTCATTTTTACTGACTTAAACTAGCGCCCATCCATAGTAGGGGATTACAGTTGATAATGATACACCCTTTCTCCTATGTGGCTCACCCTCACTGGCAACTCTCTGCAGTATACAATGAGAAACTCCACCACTTTTCCTCCCATAAAAAAACAAAATCCTTTCAGAATTCAAGAGAGTAACAGGATTTTACATAGGCAGAACACTGACTCTAACATGAAAGAAACGGTCCTCAAACTGCGGTAAATTATTACAAGTAAGAAATTACTCACAGCCATCTTTTTTTCTTGTACTCTCTTTTGGCAAGAAATTAAAATAAAATAAAATAAAATAACACATAGAAGATTTTAACATACTTCATAAAAGCAATCTCAACAATCTACATGAGTTCACTGCAAAGTCTGCCCAACCACATTGACCCAGAGAATCTAAAGGATGGAAGTGTTCCTAAAGATCACTCAGTTCAGGTTTCTTAGTTATCAATAAGAGAAATCGAGGTCCCGAGGACTATGTCAATTGTCCATGGCCTCCAATTCAATGGATGGCAGGGTTGGGTGCCTTCTGACTTTGCAATCTAATTATATTCCAGCAGCACACCTGTGCCTTCTCCCTATACCTGAGTATACAGACTTGAACAATTGAAATTTACTTCCTGGATGATGACTTCGAAACATAGCAGAGACCATTCCAATCATTAAGAATATCTTAAAATTTAAAAACACAACAAAACACTCAACAATGACTATGACACAGCTTGTCACGGAACCAGAAGAGGAAATGCTGATTTTGACCAGTGTTCTAATTGGCATCCAAAAACTTCTACTTGAACACTATACTTCCAATCATCTTGACTTGCTACTATTACTACTTGTAAAACAATATAAAAAAAAAATATATGGCATTTATTAAATGATTTCACTATGTCAGGCTCAGTAGTAAACACTTTATATACTTTATCTTATTTAATACTTAAAAAAGCCCTGTAGGTGGCCACTAATTTTAACCTTCATTTTGCATAGATGAAACTGAGGCTTAGGGAGTTTAGGTAATCACCCAAGATATACTAGGTGAAAAAATCAAACCCAAATCCAAGGCTAATGTCAAAGTCTGTTCTCTTAACCAGTGCTTTCCTTTCCCACAGGAAATTCCTTCAAATACTTGAGAACTACTGACCTATGAAGTATTCTCCCTCTCCTTCCAGACCCCAAACTTCCCTTCCTAGTGGTGCTACTATTTTTTTGGGTTATTATGTACCTGACCGGAAAAAAAAATCTATGAATATTAAAAAAAAAAAAAATTATGTATTTCAGTGTGTTTGTTGTGTATGTGCCGGTTTGGATCCCCCAAAACACCATGTTCTTTAATGCATTGTTGTGGGGGCCAATGTATTAGTGTTGATTAGGTTGGAATCTTTGGATTATGCTGTTTCCATGGAGACGTGACCCACCCAACTGTGGGTAATACCTTTGATTAGATTATTTCTATGGAGGTGTGTGCCCGCCCATTCAGTGTGGGTCTTGATTAGTTTATTGGAGCCCAATAAAAGGTCACAAACAGAAGGACCTTAGAGCAGCTGCAGCTTAGAGAGACATTTTGAAGACAGCTGCTGAAAGCTGACACTGACATTTTGGAGAATGCCATTTTGAAACACAACCTGGAGGCAAGCAGACACTAACCACATGACCTTCAAGCTAACAGAGGTTTTCTGGATTCCAATGGCATTTATTCAGTGAAGAACAGCAGCATTAGCAAACCAGAACAGTGTACTTTTAAAATAAGAATAGATCACACTACACATACTATTCTGAATATTCCTTTGCTTAAAAATATGTCTGGGAAATTTTTCCATATCAGCATGTATTTGGCTGTCACTCGCCTGGTGGACAGTTAGGTTGTCTCTAGGCTTTTACTGTTACAGACAATATTATAATGAATATTGTACAAACACCTTTGCAAACTCTGGGTGAGTCGCTCTCAAAACAACATCCCTGAGTCAAAGGGTATACTTTTTTATTTTTTGAGATATCACCAAATTACTTCAAAGAGATTGCAATTGATAGCACACGCATCAACAATATATGATAATAGAAAATCTGTTTTCACACAACCTCATCAATACCAAATATTAGCAGACATTTTTTTTTATTTTTGCTAAACTGATCAGTAGAGATATTACATATTTGTTTTATTCTTTTGATACTATTGTAAATTGAATTGTTTTCTCAATTTCTTTTTTTGGGGATTTTTCATTGCTAATGTATATAATGCAACTGAATTTGATATTGATCTCATATCTTGCAATCTTGTTGAATGCATTTTTCAGCTGAAATAGTTTTTTGTGGATTTCTTAGGATTTTTAATATAAAAATCATATCATCTGCAAAGAGAGAAAGTTTTACTCCTTTCTTTCCAATCTAGATGCCCTTATTTCTTTTTCTTGCCTAATTATACTGCCTAGAACTTCCAGTACAATGTTAAACTGAAATGGTGAAAGCAGACATCCTTGCCTTGTTTGTGGTATTTGGGAAAAAGCTTTCCATCTTTGACATTAACTTTGGTGTTAGCTATGGATTTGGTATCAACTCAAATGAGTTGCTCCAAGGTTACCCCATGGAAACCACAAAGAAAATATCTAAAAAATATACACAGAAGGAAATGAGAAGGGTTCATTATAAAAGGTCAACTAAATAAAAGAAGGCAGAAATGGAAGAGTTTATGGACTAAAAAGGTATAAGACTTACAAAATATTAGCAAAATGAAAGATGTAAGTCCTGCATTTCAGTTGTTACTTTAAATATAAATGGTTTAAGCTCTCCAGTCAAAAGCAGAGATTGGCAGAATGGATAAAAAATATGACTGAACTATATGCTGTTTATAAGAGATTCACCTTAAATGCAAAGACCCAGATAGGTTGAGAAGTAAAAGGACAGAAAAAGTATTATAATATAGAATTCTATGTATGTGTGTGTGTGTGTATCTATCTATCTGGATAAAATTTATATATTATAGAAATCTACCTAACATAATCTATCTCCTTATTTTCCTATCTATTTCATTACAATCTCCAATTCTCTATCTTTAACATGGAGGAGTGAAGTTGGAAGGCAGAAGAACTGACTTTCAAATTTTTAATATTTTATGATTAATACATGTGTATACACACACACACATTTTTAATTATGTTCCAACTCTGTTCCCTCCAGCATCTCTTGCTCAGTATATCTGCAGGCTCCCACCTGTTGTATGTACCAAAACAATTTGTTTTTTGAGAGAACTGCCCCTTCCATGTCCCTAAAGAAAACAGAGACTATTGCAATGTGTAGTTCTCCTCTCAATTTTTTCTCAAGAGAAACTGATTTTATAAATCAAAGCTAAAATCTCTTTCTGGCCTTCCTCATGTGGTTCTTGTGAGGATGTGGTGAACCACTGCCTGAGATCAGCTGGACTGATAGAACAGCATTGGACTTCAGGGAGACACAAGAAAAACCACAAAACCTCTTAAATGCACTGGTTCTTCATACAAAATGAGGAGAATAACACCCACCTCTTGAAATTGTTTTGAGGACTAAATGAGACAAATTATGTGAAAGCTCTATGTAATATATGGGGTATGTGTTGCAGTTGGCTATTAATAGGTAAGAGTGTAACACATGTAAAATATCACACATAGCTAGGGCATTATAAAGTGTCAATCTAATGCTAGAGCATACATTTTATCTGAAAATATAACTTGCTGAGAAATTTGGTATACTCTCTTATTTTACCAACCATTCGGTTCTCTTTTTAATCTTTCATTATATAGCTACTGAAGGGGAAGTAAAGGAATCTTCCCTTTCCTACATGTTTTTTCTGGGTAGAAAGTTTTACAGCAAACAATTATTAAATAAGATAGAATTGTGTCTAATCACAGATGCTAGACTGGGTGTTTCACACTATTGATGCAGAAAGAATTTACAAGAGGAGAGACAAGAGGGTGTGAACAATAGGGATAGAATGGGTGGGAGATGGGAGACTTCAGTTGGACCTTGAAACACTGGAAGAATGTGATGAGAAGAGCACTCCAGTCCAGGAGTAGAGCATGAAAATAGGTACAGAAAATTCATTTTAAAGGTTATTTCCTTGAGGATGCAGGGAGAAGGTGAAATGAGGCCAGAGGAATACAACTTGGCACAAAGTGCCCTGGTGAATAAGAAAACCAGCAATGCATTGGAGCAAACCTTGTCTGGAAAGGATATCACTGAAATAGGCTTGATGCCATTGTGCAGTTAGACCTCTATTTTTAGCTTTCTTCTTTTTTAATGTAAGTGCTTAGTGATATAAATTTCCCTCTCAGAACTGCCTTTGCTGCATCTCATAAGTTTTGATGTGTTGTGTTCTCATTTAACATCCTGATTAGGATGTGTCACAGAGTAGGTCTGTTAGCATTTATTCTGCTTGGAGTATGTTGCAATTCTTAAACATGTATATTTATGTTTTTCATAAAAGTTGGGAAATTTTCAGCCATTATTTCTTCAAATATTCTTTCTGCCTCTTTCCCTTCTCTTCTCCTTCTAAGATACCCATGACACATATGTTTGTGCCTTGATGCTGTCATTCAAATCCCTGAGACACTGCTCAATTTTTTTTCCCTTTTTTTTTCTCTATCTGCTCTTCTATTAGGGAGATTTCAATTGCCCTGTCTTCTAGTTTCCTGATTCTTTCTTTGGCTTGTTCAAATCTTCTGTTTCATGCCTCTAGTTTATATTTAACCATTTCTATTGTGCCTTTCACCCCCATAAGTTCTGTTATGTTTCTTTTTATATTTTCAAATTCTTTTTGCTCACATAGTGTCTTCTTAATATCCTTTATCTCTTTAGCCATATTTTCCTTCACTTACTGGAAATGATCTAGGAGATTTGTTTGAACATCTTTGATTAGTTGTTCCAAATTCTGTGCATCCTCCAAAGTTTTAATTTGTTCCCTTTACTGCGCCATATCTTCCCATTTCTTAGTATGGAATTTTTTTGCTGATATCTAGGCATCTGATTACCTGGAAGAGTTTATTCTGAAGGTCAGTTTCTCCCTCTTGTCTAAGATCTTATTGTTGATGAGCTTTGTGTTAAGGCTCTTCTTTGACACTTAGTCTGCCTCATTCTATAACTTTAGAATAGCCCATGAGTAACTGAGCAGATTTTTTCAGCTCTTCTTCATCTGATTCTTACGCTAGATATGCAGTACAATTTCTAAGCCTGAACCTTTTGTGCAATTGTTTCACCTCCAAGAGAAAACTTCCTTTCCTCTGTTCCTTTTCCAGGAATTTTGATCTGTTTGGGTTGTTTGTATTTTGCCTCTATAGTTTTTTTACACTCCTTTCCTTGTCTTTAGTTGCTTTTGCCTGGGGGGCAAATTCTGAGAGGAGGGTCACTCAAGAGATAACTTTTCAAATCAGTCTTTCCCAGCCAAAAAACAGGGTCAGGGACCCACAAAGAGGGCACAGACAGGCTTCAAAGTGCCCTAGGGAGGGGATTAGGAAGGACACCAAAAGTCTCTTGGATGATTGTGCTTTCCTGGCCTGCCCAGCAAGCATAACCAATCTGCTAACCATCCCCTGGAGCCCTGAAAAGGTACTGTATCTTTAAATCTCTACAGGCTCCACCTCTGTCCGGGAAGGGTTGAAACAATGGCTGCTGCTGCCTCTGTCTGGGGGGAAGGTTCAAATCACTAGCTCAGAACCAGGACTCAGAGATCTGAATTTGCTAATCAAAAGCTGTGATCAGTGATCCACCATGCCCATCCCCGTCATTGGGGAAGAGGGTTTTTAGGTCCCTTTGTGTCCTCAGTGAGGCAGCCAAGGGCTAGACCTCAAGGCAGCCCACTGTGAGAGTGGGGAGCGGACACCAGCAGCCACCACAGAGACAGCAACTCACTGTTCTTTACTGTAGTTTATCAGCCTCTCCCTCTCACTATTCCCTGGATGCTGTACAGTGTTTTTCTGACTCCAGAGTGTCAAAATAGTTGTTTCAGATAGTTCCCTATCTATTTAATAACTGTTCTGATGGAAGGACTGAATCCTGGAGCTCCCTTCTCCACTACCTTCCCCAGAAGATAACTAATTTTATTAATAGAAACTGTTTCCTCCAGCCACCAAATGTCCTCTCTCTCTCTTTTTTCCCACCAAATATTTCTAATATTTTAGTTTGAAAGTGTGCTAATCAATTACCCAGGGTTGGGTTTCCAAATTGCCAGCCTACCTAGTGCTCAGTCTGACACATATGGACCTAAAAACTTAAGGTCTTATGTAGGCAATATATCAGAAATCAGAAATCAATGACAAAAGGCAAAATGATAACATGGACAGCACCAAACCACATTAGTAGTATAAGATAGGAAAGAAAGGAATCTCATAAGGAGGCTGTGGTAGTATATACCTTGAGAACTTTTGATATATATGAGATCTAGAAAGTAAGCAAGTCAGCAACAAGAGGTCTTTACAAGGGGTGTCCAAAAGTAGTAAATAATTTACAGTGCAATTAGTAATCTCAACAGTCACCACTTACACGGCAGTGGTAGGGAACAGAGTCTATATTTGTTGAGAATAGAATCAATACAAGAAGTAGGCTGCTCAGTTTTTTCTATAGTGTAAATATCTCAGACTGGCTGTTTCACTGGCGCTCCTGCGGAAACAATTTCCAAAAGTATACTATTGAGTGAATGTTGCATGGATTAAATGATTACTTTAGTCTCCCAACTGCATATTGAAAGACTGATAGCCCAAAAGAAATAGTAGAAAGCCTGAGGACAAAGCAACCTGTAATAACAGTGTGATTCAGAATGGTTTATACTAAGAAAACCCTAATGCCACAACAAGTTCCATCCAGAACAAGTAAAAATGAGAAGTGGCCATGATAGACTTATAATACGCTGGATACCAAGAGGATCGTTCCCCAATATTGAGAAATCTGATTACATAGATTTATGGGTCAACTTTTCCATTACAGTCATTGGATATAAATGGGCGATTTATCTTAGGAACAGTAACGAGCAGTCTTAACTCCCTTTCAGTTTTCACCTATGTGAAGAGGACTCAGTAAAGATTTTTGATATGTCATGAAATCAAACATGGCTATAGCACAAAGTATTCAGGCATATTAAATACTTACTTAAATCAGAGTATAGAATTCAATTGAATGTAAGTATGAAGCAATGGGCAGTTTCAGAGGCAAGCACAACAGAAAAACACTGCAACTATAGCCATGGAGATAGGTAAAAAAAGTTGGCTCTGCAACTCCATTGCTATGTGACTTGGATCAAATGAGAAGATGGATTCAATTAGCCCTAGTCCTCTCCAGCACTAACAATTCTATGTATTATAAACATCAATTATTGTTCAGTGTTTATAGCAGATTGGTAATTTGTGAGCCACTGAGGTGTGTTGCAGGAGCATTTCCCCTTAAATTAAATTCCTTTTCCAGTTCAGATTCTGCCATTTAGGGGACATCACATAGCATTAGGAGGGTGGAAGGGAAGCAGAAAGCTTTTTCTCTCCTCCAGCAATAGGCAGGCAAATAAATGGCATGAGCTTCACCTAATATGAGGTTTTATAGTGGCCTTGGGGTGTTTTCCAGAAATATCAGCCACCTCAAGGTTGGAGGCCAGTTTCATCAGTGCTGGCAGCTTCCCGACTTCTCCAAAGTCAACGGTGTGAACCTGAAAGCTAAGAGCAGTCTCTCCTGAATTTTGTTTCTGCAAGACGTCAAATGGTTTTGTGAGCACTGTGTTCTTTCAATTAAATCCCTTCCTGCTTCAAATTCTTGAGCAATTCTGCTTTCTTGAACAAGACATGGGATGAGATAGCACCCCTTAACGTTTTTTAATGGACAAGAAACATTACGCCACACATATTGAATTAAAGTTGTAGGCATGGTTAGAGAGAAAGGATATCAAAGATGCTGAGAGAAAGGCTAATAAGACTCCCACATAACAAATATATTTTAAAATCTGTGAAGTTGACAATGGAATCTGTCCAAAAGCAAACAAAATCACAAAGGAAATTAAATATTGTGAAAATCAGTTTTAATGCATTTATAACATTCAGAAAAAAGTAAGTAAACAAACACCTTGGTTACTAAGCTTTACTAGTTTTTAGATTGTTGAGATGTTAAGAGGGATCTTAAAATTACCCAGTTTTTAAAATTCACTTTTGAAGACAGAATGAGTTTTAAAAATCAACTTCAAACTTCTAAAGCTGGAAAAGTTTTCTTTGATTTTTGTTTGTCATTTGCCTGAACTTGGCCAGGTTCCATTTGCAAAGTTACAGATGCGTTTGATTTCTGCAAACAAAACACAATAAACTACTAACTAATTTAAGTAAAGTATAAAATATGCCAAGTAAGGAATATGGTTGACATGTATTTTGCTTTCCCCCCTCAAGACTTAGCTCACCTACTTTGCACAAAAACACACTTAAACATGCATATATAATCAAGGAAGGAATAAAAGATGGCCAAATTAGGTTAATCAAACCTGACGATTAAAATATAAGAAGATTGGTGCCAGAAATTTCAAGACAACCCTTGACCTTGGGACCTACTGGGGCCTTGCCCCAAGTGCCACCAACACAGACATTAGGACAAGGACTGCACTGTCTCCCGAAGGGGGCAGGACAGCTGCCCGAGCCCTGCGCACAGCAAGTCAAGAAGACTGAGGGTACCTGAGGCTGCCCATGGCTCTGCTGAGGTCACATCTGACCATCAACCTAGAGGAGCCTCAGGTGACACTTGACTGGCAGGCCTTAGACAACAGGCTATACATGACTACAATCCCTGAGAGAAAGGAAATTCATGAGCTTCAAGTTGTTGCCACATACATAAGAAGTAGTTCTGATACAGTGGAAAGTACACTGGACTTGGATTCAGGAGACCCGAATCCATGGCAATATAACCTTGGTCGTGTAACTTAACTGCTCAGAGCCTCAGTTTTCTCATCTGTAAAATAGAACAAAGAACTTATAAACTTGTCATGAGGATTAAATGAGACGATATATTTGAAAGCTTTGGATAACCTATAAAACACAGTATAAATACATTGTGTTGGCAGAGAAAAAGGCACTGAACATAGGGAAAATATGTAGTTCCCTTTTGAGCAACTGATGAGTATTGCTAAAATTTTATAGTACTGGGGAAGCGGTGTATAGAGATCATGAGCATGAAATTTCAAATTATTCATTAAAATGTTCAGTCTTCATTTAAATATATATATATATGTATGTATGTAGATTGAGGACAGTATGCTGAGTGAAATAAGCCAGACACAAAAGGACAAATAGTGTATGATTTCACTTACATGAACTAACAATAATAAGCAAACCTGTAGAGTTAGAATCTAGAATATAGATTACCAGGGGACAGATTGGGTACAGAAGGGGAAGTTGATGCTTAATTTGTACAAAATTTCTATTTAGGTGATTATAAAAGTTTGGAAATGGATGGTGGTGATGGTAGCACATTATTGTGGGTGTAATTAACAGCACTGAATTATGTATGTGAATGTGGTTGAAAGGGTAAGTTTTGGGACACGTATGTTACTAGAATTAATGTTAGAAGATAAAACATGGGACGGTATAACACAGTGAACTCTGGGGTGGACAATGGACTGGGGTTAATAGTACATATATAAGAATGTTCCTTCAAGAATTATAACAAATGCCCAACACTAACCCAAGATGTTAATAATAGGGTGATATATGGGAAAAATATGCCTAGTATAAACTATAGACAATAGTTAACAGTACTATTTTAATATTCTTCCATCAATTATAACAAAAGTACCACACTAATGCAGTGTCAACAATGGGGGGGGGATATGTGGGAACACTATTTTTTACACAACTTTTCTGTAACCATTCAACTTCTCTAATTAAAATAATAATAATAATAATTAAAAAACAAAAGCAAAAGCATTATGCTAAGTGAAAGAAACCAGACACAAAGTACAACTTACTGTATGATTCTATTTATATAAAATGCAAATATAAATAATTCTATAGAGACAGAATTAGATTAGTGGTTGTGTAGGGCTGGGGAAGGATAGAGGGATTGAGGGCTGAGTGCTAAGGGGTAAGGGGTATGGGGTTTTTTCTTTTTGGAGTAATGAAAATATTCTAAAATTGATTGTGGTGATATATGTACAACTCTGTGAATATACTAAAAGCCACTGATTGTTTAAAAAAAAGGAGTAAGTCCTGTCAAGGTTCAGGAAGAAAGCATAGTGGGGCTTTGCAAGAGAGACAATGATGTACAGGATTTAGGAAAAAATAATTTGGCAAAGACTGGTCCTAGGGACAATATCCAAAGAAAGGACAAACAGGTTCATTGGTGAGTTCAGCACCAGGAAATCCAATATGGTGTTCAAAAAAGCAGTTAGAAATTAAATTAAAAATCCAGTTAAGGCTGGGTTATCATTTCTTCACTCAATCATTCATTCACAAGCTCAGCATGAAGCCATAAGTAAACATATGCCCTATATAATCAATCAGGGTTTATATTTAATGATTTAGATCAAGCATGTGGTGGCAGCTTGAGCAGACCTATAGAATAGCCCAGTAGCCATGATAACCACCAGAATCTGGACATGGGCAGTATAACTTCACACTAAGTCCTATCAAGTGCTGCATCTCAATACACATGGCCCTGTCCTGTCCAGAGTAGCTAACAAACTACAGTGTCTGAGCACAGAGCTATTCAGGGTCCCTGTGCATTTGAACCTACTTCAAAAGCAAGGACTATCAAGACAGCAATCAAAGGAATGGAAGCCAAAAGGATGGAAAGAAAAAGGATGATGAAAATTCTAGAGGTAAATTTTAAATTCTGCAATCTTGGTGAGTTTCAGGCAAAAAATTAACTTTTGAAAGGCAAGTTCATCTTAAATATTGATGCTTGCAATATATAAAACAGGAATCTTTAAAACTGTATGCTTGCTGTCAGTCTCTATGATAGCAAATAGAAAGAATAAAGGCATATATAGAAAGAAATACATTCAACCAGCTCAAAACCCTAAGTAATTAATAGTTTCTATGGTATAGAGGTAATATCGCTTCCAGTTCTAAATCTTATATAGAGAGATAAACTTAGATTTTACACAGAATTTTCTTTTCTTTTTTTTTTTTTTTTAAGTACATCATGCAAGCACCTATCTATATTTATAGTGCTGATCTATGGGATAAATGCCGTTAAACAACCCCTTTCAATCCTACTCACCTTCAATACATCTCTGATACTTATAATCTCATTAACTAACAATCATCACCCCTATCCATTACCAAACTTTTGAATTCACTATCATTAACGTATCTGAACATATTAGATTATCATTCCCCTTCACTAGCTTCTATCACTAGGTCCCCAATATTCTACATTATAAGACTTTGATTTTACATTGTTCAGGGAGTTCATGGAAGTGGTAACATACAGTATCTCTCCTTTTGTGTCTGACTTATTTCATTCAGCATTATCTCTTCAAGGCTCATCCATGTTGCCATATGTTTCACGACCTTGTTCCTTCTTACTGCGGCATAGTATTCCTTCATGTGTATATACCACATTTTGTTTATCCACTCAACTGTTGAAGGACATTTGAATTGTTTCCATCTCCTGGCAGTTGTGAACAGTGCTGCTATGAACATTGGTGTGAAAATCTGTTCATGCCAATGCTTTCAAATCTTCTGGATATACCGAGAAGTGGAATTGCCAAATCATAGGGTAATTCGATATCTCGTTTTCTGAGAAACCACCAAACTGTCTTCCACAGCGGCTGTTCCAATACACATTCCCACCAGCAATGAATGAGAGTTCCAATTTCTCCACATCCTCTCCAGCATGTACTCTTTCCTGTTTGTTTAATGGCAGCCATTCTTATTGGTGTGAGATGGTATCTCTTTGTGGTTTTGATTTGCATTTCCCTAATAGCTAGTGAAGGTGAATATTTTTTCATGTGTTTTTAGCCATTTGTATTTCCTCTTCAGAAAAATACCTTTTCATATCTTTTGCCCATTTTATAATTGAGCTATTTATACTATTGTTGTTGAGTTTGCAGGATTTCTTTATATATGCAGAACACCAGTCTCTTATCAGATATATGGTTTCCAAATATTTTCTCCCATTGAGTTGGCTACCTCTTCACCTTTTTGAGTTTTTTGAGGCACAGAGCTTTTGATTTTGAGGAGTTCCCATTTATCTATTTTTCTTTCATCACTTGTGCTTTGGGTATAAAGTCTAAGAAACTTCCTCCTATTACTAGGTCCTGAAGATGCTTCCCTATATTACCTTCTAAGAGTTTTATTGTGCTGTCTTTTATATTGAGGCCTTTGATCCACTTCATGTTGATTTTTGTATAGTGTGTGAGGTAGGGATCCTCTTTCATTCTTTTGGATATGGATATCCAGTTCTGCCAGCTGCATTTGTTGAAGAGACTGTTCTGTCCCAGTTCAGTGGATTTGGGGGCCTTACCAAAAAGCAGTTGACTATAGATCTGGGGGTCTATTTCCAAACTCTCTATTTGGTTCCATTGATCAATAAGTCCCCTTTGTGCCAATACCATGCTCTTTTGACCACTGTGGCTTTATTATAGCAGACTTCAAAGTCTGGAAGTGTAAGTTCTCCCACTTCATTCTTTTTTTAGGATGTTTTTGGCAATTTGAGGATCCTTTCCCCTCCAAATAAATTTGATAACCAGCTTTTCCAAGTCTGCAAAGTAGGTTGTTGGAATTTTGATTGGAATTGCATTGAATCTGAAGATCGGGTTGGGTAGAATTGACATCTTAATGATATTTAGTCTTCCTACCCATGAGGATGGAATATTTTTCTACCTATTTAAGTCCTTTTGTATTTCCTTTAGTAAAGTTTTGTAATTTTGTGCATAGAGGTCTTTTACATCCTTGGTTAAGTTTATTCCTAGGTACTTGATTTTTTTAGCTGCTATTGTGGGTGGATTTTTTTTTTTTATTGCCTCTTCATTTAGGTCATTACTAGTGTATAGGAACATTACTAACTTATGTGCATTAATCTTATATCCCACCACTCTGCTGAATTGTTTTATTAGCTCAAGTAGCTTTGTCATCTAATTATCAGGATTTTCTAAATATAAGATCATATCATCTGCAAATAATGACAGTTTTACTTCTTCCTTTCCAATCTGGATACCTTCACTTCCTTGTCTTGATGAATTCCTCTGGATAGAACTTCTAGTATATTGTTGAATAAGAGCGGTGACAGCGGGCATCCTTGCCTTGCTCTTGATCTTAGGGGAAAGGCTTTCAGCCCCTCACCATTGAGTATTATCCTGGCTGTGGGCTTTTCATATACTCCCTTTATCATATTGAGGATGTTTCCCTCAATTCCTACCTTTTGAAGTGTTTTTATCAAAAAGGGGATGTTGAATCTTGTCAAATGCTTTTTCAGCATTTATAGAGATGATCATTTGATTTTTCCCTTGTGATTTGTTAATGTGTTGTATTATACTAATTGATTTTCTTATGTTGAACAACCTTTGTATGCCAGGAATGAACCCTACTTGATCGTGTTGCATAATTCTTTTAATGTGCCATTGGATTCAATTTTCAAGTGCTTTGTTTAGGATTTTTGCATCTATATTCATTAGGGAGATTGGCCTATAGTTTTCCATTCCTTTTTTTTTTGCAGTATCTTTATCTGGTTTTGGTATCAAAATGATATTAGCTTCATAAAGTGAGTTAGGTAGTGTTCCTTTTTCTTCAATTTTTTTTTTTTAAAGAGTTTGAGCAGGAACGGTGTCAATTCTTTTTGGAAATTTTGGTAAAATTCCCCTGTGAAGCCATCTGGCCCTGGGCTCTTATTTGTAGGTAGATTTTTTTTTTTAATTCAGTTTTACTGAGATATATTCACATACCATACAATTATCCATGGTGTACAATCAACTGCTCACAGTACCAACCCATAGTTGTGCATTCATCACCCTAATCCACCTTTGAACATTTTCCTTAAACCAGAAAGAACCAGAATCAGAATAAAAAATAAAAATAAAAAAAGAATGCCTAAATCACACACACCCCCCATCCCATCCTATTTTTCATCTAGGTTTTGTCCCCATTTTTCTACTCATCCATCCATACACTGGATAAATGGAGTGCGATCCACAGGGTTTTCACAATCACACTGTCATCCCTTGTAAGCTACATTGCTAAACAATCATCTTCAAGAGTTAAGGCTACTGGGTTTGAGTTTGGTAGTTTCAGTTATTTACTTCTAGCTATTCCAATATATTAAAACCTAAAAAGTGTTATCTATATAGTGGATAAGAATGTCCACCAGAGTGACCTCTCAACTCTACTTGAAATCTCTCAGCCACTGAAGCTTTATCTTGTTTCATTTTGCATCCCCCTTTTGGTCAAGAAGATGTTCTCAATCCCATGATGCTGGGTCCAGATTCATCCCCAGGAGTCATATCCCACATTGCCGGGGAGATTTACCCCCCTGGGAGTCAGATCCCATGTAGTGGGGAGGGCACAGTGAGTTCACCTGCCAAGCTGGGTTAGCTAGAGAGAGAGGGCCACATCTGAGTGACAAAGAGGTACTCAGGGGGAGACTCTTAGGAACAATTATAAGCAGGCCCAGACTCTCCTTGCAGCAACAAGCTTCATAGGGGCAAGCCCCAAGACAGAGGGCTCAGCACATCAAACTGCCAGCCCCCAATGTTCATGAGAACATCAGCAAAAATCCAGGTGAGGAAGTCCAGCACCTCTGCATCCTCCCCCAGCTCTTCAGGGGGGCCCCAAATATATATTTTTGTTCTCCATCCAAATTACTTTAGGATGTGTTGCTATTTCATTCTAATCTATACAGACCTACCATAGCTCACCTCCTGTTCAAAGTTCCATGTAATTGTGGTGTTTGAACAAACTGACAGCAGAAGTTATATTGTTTAGAAAATACAGATCTGTAGGTAGACTTTTGATGACTGATTGGATCTCGTTGCTTGTGTCTTGGGTGAGTCTAGGTTGCTCAAGTGTTTCCAGGAAACGTCCATTTCCTCTAAATTGGCTAGCTTGTTGGCATATAGTTGTTCATAGTATCCTCATGATTTTTTTTAATTTCTTTGGGATCCATAGTAATTATCTTCTTCTCATTTCTGATTCTATTTATTTGGGTCTTCTCCCTTTACAAAGAATTTTCTATTTAAAATCTTTAAAATATATTTTAAAGACTGACTCTGGATTAAATTATCAGAGAAAATATTTTCTTTCCCATCAACAGTCAACTATATGTCAATTCACAAGATGGTTCTCAATTTTGCAATATATAAAACTCTGATTTTTCTCTTAAGTTTTATTTATTCAGTGATACTCTTTGGGATTTATGTCAAAAAACTTGTATTTGAGACCTAGCTTGAACATTTTGGGTAATCAGATTTTAACAATTTTCTTTCTTTTTATAAAAAATGGTGAGTACTTAGTGTAGAAAATTTGGGACATGTAGAATTGTATGCAGAAATAAAAAACATTGCAATCCTTCCACTATATACATTTTTACATATTTTATTCAGTATTTAAGATATATTTATAATTTTATTTATAAATTATTAAGATGATATTGGTGATATTTCACCACATTTGACTTATAAACATGGTGATTTAATATGGTTCAACACAATATAGTTATCTTAACAAATATATTCAGTGCAATCACCCACATCTTCATTGGTTAAGGGCTTTGTCTCTGGATACAGTGACATCAGGTTTAAATTCAAGCTGCCTATTTACGTGCTATATAATTTGGACAATTCACTCTAAGATTTAGTTTCCTCGTACATAAAATGTGATACGGATCATACCGACTTCATAAGGTTTTTGTTGGGCCTCAGTGAGATTATGTTTAAATTGCTTGGCACAGGGCGTTTTATTGCATGCATTCATTCAGTCAACAAATATTTACTGACTTCATTCTATGTCATACTCTTTGTGATAGGCATTGAGTGAGTATGACTGACACAGTTACTGCTCTTATGAAGCTTATAGTCTATGGTGGGAGACAGACATTGAAAAGATAACCTCAAGGTAATTAATTAGGACCATCATGAAGACTATGAAGGAAAAGTATAATGTTATGAGAGCATATACTGAGGAACATAACCAGGTCTGAGCCAACCCTGACAATCAGCAAAGGCTTTCCTAAGAAAGTAACATTTAGCTGGAACCTGAAGTAGGAGCAGCCAGGCAAAGAGGAGAGCAAGAGAATTCCAGGCAGAGAAAGCAGCATGTGCAAGGGCCCTGACGTTGCAGCAGCATGTGCCCTGGAGCCACTCAGGCTCAGTACTCAGAGACATGCTGACATAATTATGATCACACTCACTGTTCCAGTTTGTTAATGCTGCCGGAATGCAAAACACCAAAAATGGATTGGCTTTTATAAAAGGGGGTTTATTTGGTTATACAGTTACAGTCTTAAGGCCATAAAGCGTCCAAGGTAACGCATTAACAATTGGGTACCTTCACTGGAGACTGGCCAATGGCATCCAGAAAACCTCTGTTAGCTCAGAAGGCACATTGCTGGTGTCTGCTTGCTCCCAGGTTGCTTTTCAAAATGGCATTCTCCAAAATGTTGCTCGTGGGGCGTTTTTCCCCTCTTAGTTTCTCCAGAGCAAAAGTCTGCTTTCAATGGCTGTCTTCAAACTGTCTCTCATCTGCAGCTCCTCCCTTAGCTCCTCTACATTCTTCAAAGTGTCCCTCTTGGCTGTAGCAAGCTTCTGGGCCTGTGTGGCTTTTTAAAGTACTCCAGTGATCCAATTAACACCACCCTGAATGGGCGGGTTAACACCTCCATGGAAATTATCCAATCAAACGGTTCACTCACAGTTGACTGAGTCACTTCTCCATGGAAATACTCAGTCAAAGGATTCCAATCTAATCAACACTAAATACATCTGCCCCTACAAGACTGCATCAAAGAACATGGCATTTTGGACATAATACATTCAAACTGGCACATTCACTACATATTTGTGGACAGTTATCCCTTCCACATTGCAGGGGTTAGGGTATGGTGCCCCCACCATCTGGAAAATCCAAATAAAATTTTTTGGTCCTCTCTTTGTACCAGAGAAGTCTGATTTTTCTTTTTCTTTTGTGGGGTGTTTACAATTCCTTATTGTAAAATTTGGGTTAAGTATTTGGTCATTGGCTATATGTAGGTCAATGTTAAGAAAAATACTGTCGTCTGCTTGTCTTTGCATATTGTTGGCGGCTTCCACAAAACTCCCCCAAAATTCACATTTAATTTCTTATACTGTCCTGCAATATATCAAAACTGTGATGAGGAAAGTCAAGATGTGGAAGGGATAACTGTATGTACATATACTTATTTTCACTTAATATTAATCTGTGTGGATTTCTCTATGTTATTGAAAATCATGATTTGTGATGGCTGCTTAATGCTCACCATGAAGATACACCATAACAAACTTAATCCTTCTACCATTTGGTCATTTGGTTTGTTTCCAATAATTTCTAATTTAAGAAATGCTGAGATGAATATGCTGATTTCCATGGAGTAAATTCCTCATAATGATGTAAGGTCAAAAGGGAAAAAAAATACTTCAATTTTGACAAATTACATTTCATTAGGAAAGTAAAAAAAAAATTCTGAAAGCAGCGGCCTGCCTGATTTCCTTAAATTGAATCATCATTAAATTTTTTTTCAATCTGTAATAATATTTGTAGTAACAACACCACCAATAATAATTATGATACTGATAATGATAATATGGTTGTGATAATCCAATAAGCTATTGCATGGGAAAGTGTTATAAGCATAGAAAATTGTAATAAAAGGTTATTCTTTTCATCATTGCTGTTAATTATTATTATTCAAAATACATTACCACAGGCATAAGAATTCTAAACAACCTAGCTAGTAATACTTAAAAAGATGTAAGCCTGTCTCATCCCACAGATGGTGTTATTATAACAAATTTTTAAGAGAAATATCTCACATACACATGGCTTATAAAATATTATTTTCTATTTAAATTCTATTGTCTCCCTTAGTCTTAAAGAGAATAGAACTATCACTGGATAAGCCCAGCTTGACATAAATGACGTTGAACTTGGATGAAAAGTTGCTCTGACTGTATACTTTTTAGGGAGAAAGAAGAGATGAGTAGTTGTCACAATTTAGACTGCGAGGCCACATGGTGAGGTGCAGGGGGCAGTGTAACAAAGGCTGAGAAGTGAAATGGCAGCACTGCCCAAGTCCGCGCAGGGAGGCGGGGCACCTACAGGAACTGCCCCGGGCAGAATAGGTGGAAAGGTCTTTTTAAACAAGAGAATATCCCCGATATTTCTATATTAATAGTTCTGTTAAAAAGAAGAGGTGCCAAGTAGTGCTGACTAGCTCAGGGCTAGTCTAATTCTTAAAGAATTAAGTTTGTGTTAGGAAAATTTTATCTGCCCTATTTGAAATAAATAAATAAAGATTTTAAGACACCAAAGCTCATTATTTTTACAAATATATTCACTTTTATATTCATTTTTGTAAAATGTAACATAACAAACCATTGGCTATTTCCTCATAATTGAAATTTTATCCTTTTATCATGAACAAATGATTTCAATCTTTATTTTATGATGTGGGTACATGTTCAGTTCATATGTCATTGGGTTTAGAAGTGTTCAATCATCACTCCAGGATGCTTAATCACTCCTCAATACTTTGCTATTTACTGAGAAGCAGAATAAGTTATAGAATAACATTTTAACCAGAGCATGAAAAGTTAATTGGGAATTACTTCAAACAACAAACAATAAGAAAATGATGATATGAATATGCTCTAAACACTGTTTACCACCGTCAGTTCCAGTATCAAAATACAACTGCTTCAGATTTTGTTTGAACTGTTTCAAATCAAAATAAGTTCACCACGGGAAAAAGGAATTGTGATCACCAGAAGAAGAATATTTATTTAAAAGAACATAAAGTTGCCAGTATTCTAGTATATACTAGCAAACACCTAAACTGTTCAGGAAAGCATCTAAACAGGAAAGCAGACTCAAATAGAAATCATCTCTTACAAGATCAAAACAAGGTCACATGTAAAAACCCTCAAATTTCCAGACAAGACTTTTGATCTCTTCTGGGTGACTGGCTGATCTATCTGCCTCTTGTGTTACTATAGCAGAACTATGAAATATTCCTTAATCTCACCCTTGTCCTGTAAGACTTTTATGTTATACTGCAAAAGCACCAAGAAGGTGACACTCTGAGGTTAAGATCCAAAGATTTTACCTTTGAAAATGATCCACTTAAACAATTTGATCACCTTGGGGACACTGTCACACTGCTCCCGAGACTCAATTTAGCCTAAGCTTTTATCAATAATCATGATTGTATTCAAACTTATATTAAAAAGACTATCTGAATAAGATTTCAATAAAATTCAGTAAATTTTCCCAAACAAAGGT
Source organism: Choloepus didactylus (assembly GCF_015220235.1). NCBI lineage: Eukaryota > Metazoa > Chordata > Mammalia > Pilosa > Megalonychidae > Choloepus > Choloepus didactylus. The sequence goes on along the minus strand of NC_051320.1, from coordinate 31,783,324 downwards.
GCAAATAAATGGATGATGTCCATGTTAGGGGAAGAAAACCTGCATGGTTGTGTAGTCCAGAGGTGTACACAGGTGGCTATTACACACTTTTTTTTTTCCTTCAGTAGGTTTTGTTTTTAAATTTTTGAATGAGTTTCCAAAAGTTAACATTTTACATTAAATTCAGATGTACAATTTTTCTTGAACTAGAATAGAGCATTATTGATCTTAAGTTTTCCTGTGGACCCAGTGTCAAACCACCCCATTAAGACTGTCTAGCACCCCATGATGGGCATTTGCTCTCCACGGAGTGCCCTTCTGTCTCACCATTATCATCTACTCCACTTCCTACTCCAGCTTAGGTGATCTGCCAGCCCCTGCATGCATTAGATAGGCAATTCCTCTAATTATAGAATGAAGAACAGGTAAGCGCCTCAAAACTGATACTAACCTACTGCCACAGAAATTCGAGGGAAGGAGAGTTTGCTTTTGTTTTTTTAAGTCTGATCATCACAGAGATGGCTGTAGAGCTGGATCTCAAAAAACAAGTGGAATTGAGAAAGGGCAGATGTGCATTCCGTGACAAACCTGGGGGGTTCGGCAGTTTCAGAAGTGGGAACACACAAAATGTGGGTGGTAATTTGTGCATCTGATCCCAGTATAGGACTTAGGAAAGAAGATGTGGATCAGAGAATGTTAAAGTTGGAAGGAATTCCAGACATAATCTAGCCCAGGTGCTTTTCAAACCTTTAATTTATGGAAGTATATTCTAAACAAATTTTATGGATGAGTCCAATAAGTAAAGCATAAAATCAGAATAGTGTGAGACACTAAAGCACTCCCAATCTGTAGGACTTGGCAGAACACAGTTTGAAAACCAATTATTAAATTCAATGCTCTGATAAGAAAAATGAGACTCAGTGAAACGAAGTTACTTGCTGAAGGTCATTATTACACCTGGCAACCAAGAGTACCTTACTTTGCAGAAATATTTAGACCATTATTAATTACCTCAGCTATATTTTCCAAAAATATTCAAGTGAAATAAAGTAATCTATCATTCAGAGACTACATTTCAATATGAAAAAGTTAATAATGTTGGACAGTATTTAACCTCCAATTGAATTTTGTTTTATTTTAAACGATATCTTTTTCAATTACTTTTGGTTTCACTGATGAAATGTAATTTTTAATGTAAAACTGAAAATTAGAAGATCTAAGGTCAATATCAAGGTACAGTTAGGCTGCAGGATTTAGTCTTAACTGCCTGCTTTGCTCTCTTTGGATTTTCAACGTTCTATATATATGGAGTTCCATCATGGCTGCAGAAATGTACAGTCAAACTTTTGTGTCTTGCTCAAAAATGTGAAAACCAGTTTTCCCAAATTTGGATTTATTTTCAGTGCACACATTAGATACTTTCAGATTCAACTTTATTATTGCTTTGTGCTACCATTTATTCTTGATACATTTTTTTCATTATTTAGATTAATAAAATAAAAAATTACCTTATATGTCACATATATAAGCAAGTATTACCTATTAGGCAATTAAACAGGAATTCAGACTCAGTGAAGAACAATTCTTTTCAACCTTTCTTTTCAGCTTATTATAAAATCTTCCTCCATGTTCATGGTAGTTAAGCAAATAAAGTACAGTTGGCATATTACCTCCATGCTATCCAGTATCTAATAAACAAAATGCCTGTTGAACAAACAAATGGCTATACACAGCATAACTATTTCTATAAACAAAACAAAACATAAACACTCAAAAGAAGTGATAGTATCATGTTAATAAGATAGCACTGATATCAATATATAGACTAAATTTATCTCTGATTATTTAGTGAGTCGTGCATAAATGTATAACCTTCAAAGCCAGTCTGTCCAAGTTCAAATCCTGGCTCTGCCACTTATTAGCTGTGTGACCTTGGGCAAATGTACTGAAATTTTAGGGGACTTAATTTCCCCATATGGAAAATCGGAATAATATTCCTACACAACTGAGTAACAAGTACATTAATACATGTAAACTGCTTAGTGTGGTGACTGGAATTTGTAACTACTTAGTACATGTGACACATCATTTAGTCAGAAACTATTAACAAACAAAGTATTCACACAGTTTCTTTTTTCCAAGGTGGAAGAAAATTAAGACAACCCATATTGATAATAAAGCTAAAAAGAATACAAATGTTTGTTTCAGTATTAAAGAAATGCTTAAATCATCATACAATGTCATTGGATACACCCTAACCCACACCCACCCTTCCTTTCCCGGGAGAAAAAACTGCTGAATTTTTCCCACCTCTTGAAATACTATCTTCCGGTTATTGTAGAATTGCCTTTAGGGAAGAGGAGACTAAAAGTATTAAAAGACTGCTGAAGAGTATCCTCAGAGGAAACTACTTAAAAAACATAAATCCTCTCTTAAAGTAGGAGTGCTTACTTCCAAGCAATATGCATTTTAAAATCGCATTATCAATGTAGCATGCAAAAAATAAAAGTCTTGATTTGCTCTATATGCAGCCCATTTCTTAGGTACATTAATCTGCTGATTGTCCAAGAGCAATAATTTCTGTCCTTTTAGATAAAACAATCATTTGTCTTCATTCATGAGTGAAGCTAAGAGATGTAATCTAAGAGGCCAACCTATTTCTGAAGCAATCCCAAAAGGTTGGATGTTCAAGTTCCATCTGAAAGAAGGAGCATACTGTGCTTAACAGATACTAAGGGCCAATTCTGTGCCAGGCATTTTGCAAGGTCCTTTATATCTATTACCTCATTTAATCCTAACCAGCTCTTATAAGGTATGTGTTACGACCCCCATTTTCATAGATGAGGAAACTGAGACTCAAAAAGGTAAAGAAGCAGGAGGCAGGGCAAGATGGAGGATTGGTGGGGTATATGTTTTAGTTACTACTCCAGGGAAGTAGGTAGAAAGCCAGGAACTGCGTGGACTGGACACCACAGAGCAATTTGACTTTGGGCATACATCATACAAAACTCATGAAAACGTGGAACTGCTGAGATCAGTGAAATCTGTAAGTTTTTGTGGCCAGGGGACCTGCGCCCCTCCCTGCCAGGCTCAGTTCTGTGGGAGGAGGGGCCGTCAGCGCTGGGAAGGAGAAGGGAGAACTGCAGTGGCAGCTCTTATCGGAAACTCATTCTACTGATCTAAACTCCAACCATAGATAGACTGAGACCAGACACCAGAGAATCTGAGAGCAGCCAGCCCAGCAGAAAGGAGATAGGCATAGCAAAAAACAGCAAGACAAACTCAAAACTAAAAGCGGAGGCTTTTTGGAATTCTGGTGAACATAGAAAGGGGAAGGGCAGAGCTCAGGCACTGGGGCTCATTTGCAAATCCCAAAGAAAAACTGATCTCTCTGCCCCCTGGATCTTTCCTTAATAGCCCTAATTGCTTTGTCTCTTAGCATTTCAATAACGCATTGGATCTGCCAGGAGGACCCTTTTTTTTTTTCTTTTTCTAAAACAATTACTCTAAGAAGCCCAATACAGAGAGCCTCAAAGATTTGCAATTTGGGCAGGTCAAGACAAGAGCAGAACTAAGAGAGCTCTGAGACAAAAGGCAATAATCCAGTGGCTGAGAAAATTCACTAAACACCACAACATCCCAAGAAAAGGGGGGCATCCGCTCACAGCCATCATCCTGGTAGACAGGAAACACTCCTGCCCGTCGCCGGCCCCATAGCCCAGAGCTGCCCCAGACAACCCAGTGTGACGGAAATGCTTCCAACACGCATACACCACAAAATTGGGCGTGGACATTAGCCTTCCCTGCACCCTCAGCTGGTTGTCCCAGACTTGGGAAGGTGGAGCAGTGGGAATTAACAAGCCGCATTCAGACATCATTTCAGCAGACTGGGAGCCTCTCTACACAGACCACCAGCTCAGAACCACCCTGGGGGGATGGCACTCACCTGTGACATAGCACAGTCATCCCTCAACAGAGGACAAGGGGGTGCAAGGCCTGGAAGAGGGATCCACTCGCAAGTCTCAGGGGCCACACGCCAATACCAAGGACTTGTGGGTCAGTGGCAGAGACAAACTGTGGCAGGACTGAACTGAAGGATTAGACTATTGCAGCAGCTTTAAAACTCCAGGAACACCAGGGAGATTTGATTGTTAGAGTCGCCCCCCCCTCCCTGACAGCCCAGACACACACCCCTTATACAGGGCGGGCAACACCAACTACACACTCAAGCTTGGTACACCAACTGGACCCCACAAGACTTACTCCCCCACTCACCACAGAGGCAAAATGGGAGAACTGGCTTGAGGAGAACAGGTGGCTCGTGGACGCCACCTGCTGGTTAGTCAGAGAAAGTGTACTCCACGAAGCTGTACATCTGACAAATTAGAGATAACGATTCAATTGGTCTACAAATCCTAAAAGAACCCTATCAAGTTAAGCAAATGCCAAGAGGCCAAAAACAACAGAAAATTTTAAAGCATATGAAAAAACCAGACAATATGGATAACCTAAGCCCAAGCACCCAAATCAAAAGATCAGAAGAGACACAGCACCTAGAGCAACTAATCAAAGAGCTAAAGATGAACAATGAGACCATGGCATGGGATATAAAGGACATCAAGAAGACCCTAGAAGAGCATAAAGAAGACATTGCAAGACTAAATAAAAAAAATAGATGATCTTATGGAAATTAAAGAAACTGTTGACCAAATTAAAAAGATTCTGGATACTCATAATACAAGACTAGAGGAAGTTGAAGAACAAATCAGTGACCTGGAAGATGACAGAATGGAAAATGAAAGAACAAAAGAAAGAATGGGGAAAAAAATAAAAAAAATCAAAATGGACCTCAGGGATATGATAGATGATATAAAACATCCAAATATAAGACTCATTGGTGTTCCAGAAGGAGAAGAAAAGGGTAATGATCTAGGAAGAGTATTCAAAGAAATTGTTGGGGAAAACTTCCCAAATCTTCTAAACACCATAAATACACAAATCATAAATGCCCAGTGAACTCCAAATAGAATAAATCCAAATAAACCCACTCCGAGACATCTTCTGATCACACTGTCAAATACGGAAGAGAAGGAGCAAGTTCTGAAAGCAGCAAGAGAAAAGCAATTCACCACATACAAAGGAAACAGCAGAAGACTAAGTAGTGACTACTCAGCAGCCACCATGGAGGCGAGAAGGCAGTGGCATGACATATTTAAAATTCTGAGTGAGAAAAATTTCCAACCAAGAATACTTTATCCAGCAAAGCTCTCCTTCAAATTTCAGGGAGACCTTAAATTTTTCACAGACAAACAAATGCTGAGAGAATTTGCTAACAAGAGACCTGCCCTACTGGAGATACTAAAGGGAGCCCTACAGACAGAGAAACAAAGAAAGGAGAGAGAGACATGCAGAAAGTTTCAGTACTAAAGAGATTCGGTATGGGTACATTAAAGGATATTAATAGAGAGAGGGAAAAATACATACAACAAACATAAACCAAAGGATAACATGGCCGATTCAAGAAATGCCTTCACGGTTATAACGTTGAATGCAAATGGATTAAACTCACCAAATAAAAGATATTGATTCGCAGAATGGATCAAAAAAAAAAAAAATGAACCATCAATATGCTGCATACAAGAGACTCATCTTAGACACAGGGACACAAAGAAATTGAAAGTGAAAGGATGGAAAAAAATATTTCATGCAAGCTACAGCCAAAAGAAAGCAGCTGTAGCAACATTAATCTCGGATAAAATAGACTTTAAATGCAGGGATGTTTTGAGAGACAAAGAAGGCCACTACATGCTAATAAAAGGGGCAATTCAACAAGAAGAAATAACAATCATAAATGTTTATGCACCCAATCAAGGTGCCACAAAATACATGAGAGAAACACTGGGAAAACTGAAGGATGCAATGGATGTTTCCACAATAATTGTGGGAGACTTCAACACATCACTCTCTCCTATAGATAGATCAACCAGACAGAAGACCAATAAGGAAATTGAAAACCTAAAGAGTCTGATAATTGAATTGGATTTAACAGACACATATAGAACATTACATCCCAAATCACCAGGATACACATACTTCTCTGGTGCTCATGGAACTTTCTCCAGAATAGATCATATGCTGGGACATAAAACAAGACTCAATAAATTTAAAAAGATTGAAATTATTCAAAGCACATTCTCTGACCACAATGGAATACAATTAGAAGTCAATAACCATCAGAGACTTAGAAAATTCACAAATACCTGGAGGTTAAACAACACACTCCTAAACAATCAGTGGGTTAAAGAAGAAATAGCAAGAGAAATTGCTAAATATATAGAGACGAATGAAAATGAGAACACAACATACCAAAACCTATGGGATGCAGCAAAAGTGGTACTGAGGGGGAAATTTATAGCACTAAACGCATATATTAAAAAGGAAGAAAGAGCCAAAATCAAAGAACTAATAGATCAACTGAAGAAGCTAGAAAATGAACAGCAAACCAATCTTAAACCAAGTACAAGAAAAGAAATAACAAGGATTAAAGCAGAAATAAATGACATAGAGAACAAAAAAACAATAGAGAGGATAAATAACACCAAAAGTTGGTTCTTTGAGAAGATCTGCAAGATTGACAAGCCCCTAGCTAGACTGACAAAATCAAAAAGAGAGAAGACCCATATAAACAAAATAATGAATTAGAAAGGTGACATTACTGCAGATCCCAAGGAAATTAAAAAAATTAGAAGAGGATACTATGAACAACTGTATGGCAACAAACTGGATAATGTAGAGGAAATGGACAATTTCTTGGAAACATATGAACAACCTAGAGTGACCAGAGAAGAAACAGACCTCAACCAACCAATCACAAGCAAAGAGATCCAATCAGTCATCAAAAAGCTTCCCACAAATAAATGCCCAGGGCCAGATGGCTTCACAGGGGAATTCTACCAAACTTTCCAGAAAGAACTGGCACCAATCTTACTTAAACTCTTTCAAAACACTGAAGAAAATGGAACACTACCTAACTCATTTTGTGAAGCTAACATCAATCTGATACCAAAACCAGGCAAAGATGCTACAAAAAAGGAAAACTACCGGCCAATCTCCCTGATGAATATAGACGCAAAAATCCTCAACAAAATACTTGCAAATAGAATCCAAAGAAACATTAAAAAAATCACAAACCATGACCAAGTCGGGTTCATTCCAGGCATGCAAGGATGGTTCAACATAAGAAAATCAATCAATGTATTACAACACATTAACAAGTCAAAAGGGAAAAATCAATTGATCATCTCAATAGATGCTGAAAAAGCATTCAAGAAAATCCAACATCTCTTTTTGATAAAAACACTTCAAAAGGTAGGAATTGAAGGAAACTTCCTCAATATTATAAAGAGCATATATGAAAAACCCACAGCCAGCATAGTACTCAAAGGTGAGAGACTGAAAGCCTTCCGTCTAAGATCAGGAACAAGACAAGGATGCCCGCTATCACCACTGTTATTCAACGTTCTGCTGGAAGTGCTAGCCAGGGCAATCCAGAAAGACAAAGAAATAAAAGGCATCCAAATTGGAAAGGAAGAAGTAAAACCGTCATTGTTTGCAGGTGATATGATCTTATATCTGGAAAACCCTGAGAAACCGACGATACAGCTACTAGAGCTAATAAACAAATTTAGCAAACTAGCGGGATACAAGATTAATGCACATAAGTCAGTAATTTTTTTCTATATGCTAGAAACGAACAAACTGAAGAGACACTCAAGAAGAAGATACCATTTTCAATAGCAACTAAAAAAATCAAGTATCTAGGAATAAACTTAACCAAAGATGTAAAAGACCTATACAAAGAAAACTATATAACTCTATTAAAAGAAATAGAAGGGGACCTTAAAAGATGGAAAAATATTCCATGTTCATGGATAGGAAGACTAAACGTCATTAAGAAGTCAATTCTACCCAAACTCATCTACAGATTCAATGCAATCCCAATCAAAATTCCAACAACCTACTTTGCAGACTTGGAAAGCTAGTTATCAAATTTATTTGGAATGGGAAGATGCTAAAGACACTCTAAAAAAGAAAAACCAAGTGGGAGGACTTACACTCCCTGACTTTGAAGCTTAGTATAAAGCCACAGTTGTCAAAACAGCATGGTACTGGCACAAAGATAGACATATAAATCAATGGAATCGAATTGAGAATTCAGAGATAGACCCCCAGATCTATGGCCGACTGATCTTTGATAAGGCCCCCAAAGTCATTGAACTGGGTCTTAATGGTCTTTTCAACAAATGGGGCTGGGAGAGTTGGATATCCATATCCAAAAGAATGAAAGAGGACCCCTACCTCACCCCCTACACAAAAATTAACTCAAAATGGACCAAAGATCTCAATATAAAAGAAAGTACCATAAAACTCCTAGAAGATAATGTAGGAAAACATCTTCAAGACCTTGTATTAGGCGGCCACTTCCTAGACTTGACACCCAAAGCACAAGCAACAAATGAAAAAATAGATAAATGGGAACTCCTCAAGCTTAGAAGTTTCTGTACCTCAAAGGAATTTGTCAAAAAGGTAAAGAGGCAGCCAACTCAATGGGAAAAAATTTTCGGAAACCATGCATCTGACAAAAGACTGATATCTTGCATATATAAAGAAATCCTACAACTCAATGACAATAGTACAGACAGCCCAATTATAAAATGGGCAAAAGATATGAAAAGACAGTTCGCTGAAGAGGAAATACAAATGGCCAAGAAACACATGAAAAAATGTTCAGCTTCACTAGCTACTAGAGAGATGCAAATTAAGACAATGAGATACCATCTCATACCAATTAGAATGGCTGCCATTAAACAAACAGGAAACTACAAATGCTGGAGGGGATGTGGAGAAATTGGAACTCTTATTCATTGTTGGTGGGACTGTATAATGGTTCAGCCACTCTGGAAGTCAGTCTGGCAGTTCCTTAGAAAACTAGATATAGAGATACCCTTTGATCCAGCAATTGCACTACTCGGTATATACCCAGAAGATCGGAAAGCAGTGACACGAACAGATATCTGCACACCAATGTTCACAGCAGCATTATTCACAATTGCCAAGAGACGGAAACAACCCAAATGTCCTTCAACAGATGAGTGGATAAATAAAATGTGGTATATACACACGATGGAATACTACACGGCAGTAAGAAGGAACGATCTCGTGAAACATATGACAACATGGATGAACCCTGAAGACATAATGCTGAGCAAAATAAGCCAGGCACAAAAAGAGAAATATTATATGCTACCACTAATGTGAACTTTGAAAAATGTAAAACAAATGGTTTATAATGTAGAATGTAGGGGAACTAGCGATAGAGAGCAATTAAGGAAGGGGGAACAATAATCCAAGAAGAACAGATAAACTATCATGGGTAAATTTAACGTTCTGGGAATGCCCAGGAATGACTATGGTCTGTTAATTTCTGATGGGTATAGTAGGAACAAGTTCACAGAAATGTTGCTATATTAGGTTGCTTTCTTGGGGTAGAGTAGGAACATGTTGGAAGTAAAGTAGTTATCTTAGGTCAGTTGTCTTTTTCTTACTCCCTTGTTATGGTCTCTTTGAAATGTTCTTTTATTGTCTTTTTTTTAATTTTTTTTTTTAGTTTTCATACAGTTGACTTAGAAAAAAAAAGTTTAAAAAAAAAAAAAAAAAAACAAGGAAAAAAATATGCAGAGTCCCCTTGAGCTGGTGGAGAATGCAGGGGTATTGGCCTGCCCTACCTCGATGGTTGCTAACATGCCCACAGACGTAGGGGACTCGTGGTTTGATGGATTGAGCCCTCTACTACGGGATTTGCCCTTGGGAAGACTGTTGCTGCAAAGGAGAGGCTAGGCGTCCCTATAATTGTGCATAACAGCCTCCTCCCGAGTGCCTCTTTGTTGCTCAGATGTGGCCCTCTCTCTCTAGCTAACCCAACTTGAAAGGTGAAATCACTGCCCTCCCCCCTACGTGGGATCAGACACCCAGGGGAGTGAATCTCCCTGGCAACGTGGAATATGACTCCTGGGGAGGAATGTAGACCCGGCATCGTGGGATGGAGAACATCTTCTTGACCAAAAGGGGGATGTGAAAGGAAATGAAATAAGCTTCAGTGGCAGAGAGATTCCAAAAGGAGCCGAGAGGTCACTCTGGTGGGCACTCTTATGCACAATATAGACAACCCTTTTTATGTTCTAATGAATTGGGGTAGCTGGTGGTAGATATCTGAAACTATCAAACTACAACCCAGAACCCATGAATCTTGAAGACAATTGTATAAAAATGTGGCTTATGAGGGGGGACAGTGGGATTGGGGGGGCCATGGGGATCACACTCCCCTTTGTCTAGTTTGTGGATGGATGAGTGGAAAGGTGGGGGAAGGAAACAGACAAACAAACAAACAGACAAGGGTGCCCAGTGTTCTTTTTTACTTTAGTTGCTCTTTTTCACTTTAATTATTATTCTTGTTATTTTTGTGTGTGTGGTAATGAAGGTGTCAGGGATTGATTTTGGTGATGAATGTACAACTATGTAATGGTACTGTGAACAATCGAATGTACAATTTGTTTTGTATGACTGCGTGGTATGTGAATATATCTCAATAAAATGAATGTTAAAAAAAAAAGGTAAAGAAGAAGCTTGTTCAAGGATACATAATAACCACAAAACCAAGATTCTAACATCTGATACCAAAATGCATTCTTATGTCACCACATTGAACTTGCGGACTACGGAGTCTAATAAGTGACTCTGTTTAATTTTTAGGGTGGACTCTTTGCTTCTGTGTTCTCAGACTCAACACATCAGCAAAGGTTTAAACCTCTAGTTCTTGCTTTGTTATTTCACTGTCTTCACTAAAAGAAAAATATTCTTTAGAAAATCCACTGTGCAGGACTTGTATTTTAGAATCCATGTAACAACAGGTCTTAGCCCTTTAGAATACCTGAGAGAGCATTGTAGGATTTTCTTATTTATGTGTTCCCTTAAAAGGTTTTCATCTTTTTGTTCCCAGAATCGTTTGAATTTCAATATATATTGATATAAGCTCATGTAGCATGAGAACTTGTTTTAATAATTTTTATAATGGTGCAAATAGTAATACAAAAAAACTACAGGCTCTAGCAGAATAATGAGCCCTAGTCTTTTGGTTTTCTTTTGGATCGGATTTTCAATACATATTCAGAAAACATCATTCTTGCTTGCTTGGATATCTATTGCCCCACTGCTCTTTGTACACATTTCCAAATTTGTCACCTAGAAATTAACTGTTCTTGTAAGTCTCAGTACATATAAAGAGACTTGAAGGATTTTATGCTAAATATAGATTCAGTCGATAATAATATTGATATATTCAAATAATTTTTATACTCCATTGTGTGATTTTAATAAATATTTCAGCATTAAAAGTTCATGGTTGGAAAAATTAACCTAAGAATCCTTTCAGTATTTAATCATAGGCTCTGAACTCAGGGAACATACACACATCAAATTGACTGCTTTCCTTTTCATAATCTAATAAACCAAAAATTTCAGAAACTTAAAGCAAACTGGCAAATGCTTCTTTTCAACCCACAACTTCTACCAAAGGTGCTATCAGTAAAATTAACAAAATATTGATAAAACAAGAGGTTGAGGGAGCTAATTAATCTAAAGCCAAATAGTCTTTGGTTTTACTTTGAAAATGGGTAAGCCAATTATCAATCACTACATTCAATAAAACTTTTATGCTTAATTTTCAAATCAAATCTACTTGTGAATATTAGAAATATGAATACATTTGGAGGAGGTGGGTTGGAGGAGCACTCACTGCTCACTCCTGATGTTTCTTCCTGGGAAAAAGGGGCTCCTTTAGGCTGTAGCTTTACCTCCACCCCACCCTCTTTTAGTCATCTGGCCCTAGAGGAGATGGAAGGACTCCTTGGGTTGGTAAATTTGGGAAGACTAATCTGTGATGCATAGCTTAACCTACACCCTCTTTCTCTGGGGAGTAAGCTGCCTGCAAAGCCCAGAGAAGGTTCTGCAGAAAGGAATTCCTACCATCTAAACTCTAGATAAAATGAGACATGAATAAACTACTGCATATGCAAAAAGTAAAAACAAATTTTATGAAATTATGTCTGAGTTACCTTATTTCCTCACAAAGACAAGTGCTAACCTACATAACTGGGTTAATTTTGACAATAATTTCAGCCTCATAATTGCAGAAAGAAACATAAGCCTAATATTTAGTAGTCAGTCATAAGACAAATACTCAAACTCGGAAGTTCAACAATTTACATTAGAAATTGAAAGTAAATTAGAAAGTCACATACAAATTGCCAGTTAAAGAAACCTAGCATATATTTTAGTTCCTCCACAATAATAAAAATTGTGATTCCTTAGTTTACAGTAAATGAAAAATAAGACTGGGAACTGAATTTTTTTTTTCTTGGAACTTTAAATTAAAAAAAAAAAAAGAATAACAAACAACCTCTTTTAAGCACTGTTTTCAGTGCTCATGAATATAAGTGCTCTGTGAGCCATTAGTGGGTCATAAAATTAAAAAGCTCAATAAAATAATCATAGCCTCACATGTTTATTTAGTTGTGAGACTTAATGACAGACCTTTGTACCTTACCATGCTTAGAGACACAGTTTTATCTCTTTCTCACACACACAAATACACACCTAAACATGCTTTTGCTCACACTTTCTCTCAATTAAATAGATCCATAACACATGGGGCCATGGGACAACGTCTACAATGCCATCACTGATTCCCTTTAATAAGCACACAAACATATTATTTGGACAACTTATATTGTAACTACTTACAATTTTTGAGCTCTGAATTTCCTCCGAATAGGAAACAAACTCAAGCCCTCACCCCCGAAAAGTCTCAACTTGTGTGGCCATATGTCAATGCTTTGTATTTAGACGTCCAGCTCTCTGAACTTGATTCATCATTACCAAATTCATTTTAATCTGTTTTAAAGACACAGAATCTAAGATTTTTATACAATAATCTTTCTAACTTCCTAACTTATATATATTATAGAGAATGCTAAAAGTTACATAATTTCTCAAGTGACACTGGTGTATTAGGCAAAATTTAGGGAGAATAAAGAATATGCCTCACATGTAGCAAACTAAATGATTTTATATACTTAAATGAGTCTCTTGTTACCAACACAAAATTTGTAGACTAATGCACATCATTGAATAAAAACATGTTGTCCCTGGTCAATTTTCTACATATCGTAAGAGATGTTTATTAACTCTGTCTCTCTGTAAATCTCTATTATCTAAAACTAGTACCTCTCCCAACCACTCTGCTCTTAATCTCTAGATTTCAGGGGATGGGGAACCTCTTCCTTCCGAGGGAAACTCCTTAACTAGGATTTGATTCCTTCCTTAGATTCATTTCTAGTCTGTTTTAGAGTCCTTCTCCTTTGACTCTCCCTAGTTGACCACAAAGATCTCATCTCCATCTATCTTAACACGAATCTTCTAATTTTATTGTCCTGCCTTTCTCCTTAATGTCTTTTTCTCATATTAAAGTGCTAAATAGATGTTTGCAATTTGGTCTCCATTTCATCAGCTCCCCCATTCACTTGTTTGTTTTTTTTCCCCCACTGTTAAATATTTTATTCATTTTATTGTTAAATTCAAGCAATATGAAAAGAACCAAGAAGAAAGTTCCAATCACCCCAAAACACCACCCATGGAAAATAATTGCTAACGTAATTGGTCTCTGCTCTTACAGAAAATACCTTTGCTTATATTTATTTGTATATTGCATACCTACAGATTCACAGTCATGGAAGTCCTTCATAATAATAAGATACTGGGCTCTAACATCCTTTCCTGCTACTGGCTCCTTCCTCACTAAGCTCCTCACTCTCCAGTTTTCCTTTGTCTTCTCTACCATGCTAAAGTCTATCTACTTTTTCCCATGCTTTTCCTTTCTGTTTAAAATGAAACCTTCCATAGACTATCCTGTACCATCACTATTCCCATGCTAACCTGTATGTTGATGGTTCTTTCCTTATTCTCTGCTACACTTCAGCCTTACCCACTCACTTGTTTTAACCTCATTTTGCCCCCTTCATAGTCAAGAAAATTACTTTTCTCTGTTATCACCAGCCCAGGCCTTATCCTGTGCTGCCTCTTTTGCACAGTCTCCTATCTGGTCTCACAGTTCCAATCCAATTTATCCCCTCCGGACAGTTTAATCTTCCTAATTCTCCCAAAGTAGAGGAGATTAATTCCACTTAGTGTGGGGGGAGGAAGAGAGAATTCCCATGGATTCCTCAGTGGCTAAAAGACCAAATGTATTTCCCTTTCCTTGGGTATACTTTCATTGGATCTCACTATCCTCTTCACCTATGATTTAATAAAGCTGTTCTACTCACTATCCCTCCACAAAGCATTTGTACTCCTGCCTCCATACCTCAACCCTTAGTCTTCCTTTTGTCAAAACCAGTATTTTCAAACAGTTTAGACCATGACGCACAATGAGACATTCATTTTAAATTGTGCCAAGTATTCACATATGCGTATTTATACGTATGTGCTTTGTATATATGCATCATACAAAATCTCAACAATTTTCATGATACAGTGATACACTTTTTAAAGAAAACTTTTTATGTGTGAATCATGACCTGCTAAATGTATTCCATCAACCAATAAAGAATAGCAACCCACAGTTTGAAAATGCTGATCTATAATGTCCCTTTTCTTTAGCCTCTGATTATCTAAATTCTCTCACTTTTCTAAATCCGGTTCAATTACAAATCTCATTAAAGCATTCATTTTTCATTTCATTCAAAAAACAGGTATTAATCCTCTATTGGAAGCCAGGCACTTCCATATGCACTGAAAGCAAAGAAGTCCCTGCCCTTGGCAGTGTTAAACCATTTATTTCATAGTTATATCATGTCATTTTATTGTTCTCATATTTTATATTTAAGTTCCATCTCCACAAATAGACCATAATATACTTCAAGAAAAGAATCTCAATTATACATAATTGCACTCTGAACCTACACATAGTAAGGGAAACAATATGCTATAATGTAAAAAAGATCTGATTTTTAGTCTTAGTTCACCACTTACCAGCTTTGCAAACTTGGGCAAGTCAAGTTCTCTCAAATTCAGTTTTTTCATCTGTAAAATAAGAGGATTATGCCATGTAAGTGGTGTTCAATTTATACTGCATGAAGATTTCAGCATGATGACAAAGGATCTTCTCTCAAAAGTGGGAGGCTCTGGGATCCCCATCTCCTGCCTGAAACTGTAGCTCACAATTTTGCTGGGAAAAAGAGAAGAGCCTCAATGCTAGGGGTGGACTTTTTGTTTGTTTTTTTTTTTTTAATTATTAAATTCCAAGATTCTACAATCATGTTCCCCACCTTCTCTACCAAACAAGGTTGAGGTGGGAGGAGGAAGAATAAGGAAGAAAAATGGCATGAAAGAGGGAGGGTAGGAGGGAAGGAGGGAAGAAGGAAAGAAGGGAAAATATTTTTCATAGAATAGATGCTGATGCCTCAGGATCTGTGCTGTGAGCAACACATATGTTACCTTATTTTTCTATTCATCAAGATAGCATATTATGCCCATTTTACATATGAGGAAAATGAAACTCAGAAAGGTTAGATAACTTGCTCAAATCTATAATTAAGAAGCAGTGCAACCAAGATCTGTGCTCTTTCCATTAATTATCCCAAGCTGCTCTTAAAAGAAGATAACATCAGCATCACATTTGCCTTTTTCGTTTTTCCCACATTTTCCTTAATTTCTTTCTCACAAATCTGGGCATTAGATGTGAATTAGGAAACCAGCGTTCAGAAAAATGAAAGTGCCTTGCTCAATGCCAGAGAAATTGAATGAGGTGAGGCTGGAATTAAATACCTGAATTCATATTCTGTGTTCTGTCCTCCACACCAAACTGCCTCCTTTAAAAGAAAGAAAGAGAAGTAGAAAAACAACGAGAAGGAAGGAAGCACAGAGTATGGGAGAGGTGGAGAACTGTAACAATTCCACTGCTTACTTTAGAGGGCTATTGAGTCAAATGAGATAATTTAATGGAAAGCACCTTGAAAAATCTGAAACACTATACGTTATTATTAACATATCATTAGTAACTTTTCGATCAGTGTGCACTGAAGATGACATTTTATATTTTTGTAAAATTCCACGTGGTGATTGCAAATATTAAAGAGCTATATAAAGAATTAATTGCTTAGACATACTATAGAAATTCACACAAAAGAAAGGCTATCTGACACCGTTAAGATGATGATACAAGAGTGGGTTACATATGCCTTCTTTGCGTTCCTGATATACGGTACCCACTGGCAGTAGAATAATTCAAATTTTCCATTTTTCTTGGATTTCATCACAAGCTCAATCAAAAGCATGAAAGTCAGTGTTTTAATATCCTTGCACCGTGTGAAAAATAGTAGTATGCTCCTCTACCTGAGCCTTTAGAGCATTTTTTATTTTGATTGTCTCCCCATTATACTGAGAGATTGTCAGGACTTTATCAGGAAGATCATCCAAACAAACGAGAACATTATTAAGGTTCCAACAGTGCAGTAACTCATTGAATGCATGAGTGATTAAAAGTCATACAGTTGTGACAAGGACCATAAGGAGATCAGACAAAGGAGTTACAAGCCTTTAGAAGAAGAAAGAAAGAAAAAATCCCTAAAACAATTTAACCCCTTGTATCTCTTCCCAGTGCCAAAACTACAGCATGTTTGATCAATATTTAAAGCCTTATGTGACTGGATTCCTTATGGCAAATAACTTCCAAAGGTCAACATAGTGGGAAATAGAAATAATACAGAATTAGTGCATAGGTTTTGTCTTGACACAATGCCAGGATTCCATAAATGACATTTAATACAGCAAAATGCCCTGACATTAGTGAAATACTATCACTTTTGTAATTTGTTATTGACTACAGTTGTACTAACTTGGCTCACTGAATTATTTTGGACCTAGAAATATATTCTCATTTCATTTAACAATCACAAAAATGTTATTTAAGTGTTTCCTATTTGTCAGGCATTGCACATAGCACTGGAAATAGGGTGCAAATTGAGAAAAGATGCTCCTTGGAGGAATGCACAATCAAGGCGAGAGAGAAACAGCAAAATTATTTTTTACAATATAATGTAATTGAAAAAATTGTCTTGGCCTATTTTTAAATGAAATGAAACTATTTTTGAAAAACATAGTACCAAAACATTAATTGTATTCTCTTAAGCAAAGAACTCTGATTACTATTGACCTTATTTTCTTCTTCACACTTTTACATCATCTGATTTTTATAAGGATCTTTTAATACTTTTATAATCAAAAATAAAAATTCCAAGAAATAAATTCTTTAATCGATATTTGGGCAGAATGCTGTGAGAACACCAGGAGAGAACCACTGACCGTGTGAGAAAGTCAAGAAAGGCCAGAGAGCAAAGGTGGTTTAACCTGAACTGGCTGTTGAGTATGAATGGAGATTCACTGAGTGGAGGAGACAGTGGATGATATTCAAGGTAGTGAGAAAATGATTTAAAGAGTAAAAAGCTTTGAAGAGAGCATTCCATGTACATTAAGTAGTAGATGGTGGAGGTGAAATGGAAGCTGGAGGTTCCCCAGGAAAGAAAGAATTGGGGCCAAACTGTGAAGGGCATTAGATGCCATCTTAAAGACGTCTGATTTCTTTTAGCCTGTAGTCAACTGGGAGCCAGGCCTCTAGTATTTGAGGCCTCTAAACATGAGACACACTCAGATTTCTTTTTCTTAAGTAGCTCTGGCTCCAGATATGTGTTCAGTAAATTGTTGGCTAAAGATGAAAGCTGTTAATGGGAAAACCAAATGAGTAGGAGATTTTGAAAAGTTACATTGAGTTGGAACTGACAAGATCTGTTGACCAATCGGGTATAGGGATAGTAAAGAAGGACAATCATGAGGGTAACTCTTGAGTTTCCTAGTTGGGGAGATCTGATGATGGGAAATTAGGAGAGCATGTTTAGGTAAATGAAGAGTTAATGAAATGACTGCATATATTGAAAATAAGGGGCCCATAGAATATTCAAATTTAATTTGAAACAAGATATTACACCCAAGACACAGATTGAGGCCCTTTCCCCTCTGATTTTCACCATGAAAAGTAATTAATCATATAACACCAGCAAGTAAACAAGTAACCATTTTAATCCTGTAAGTGAAACCCTTTAAAACATCTTTGAGAAAGTTTCTAGAATAGTAAAACAAACAAAAAGTCATCTACACCAAGAATAGTCATATTTATATTCATATACTTTTTTTCTGAGGATGATTGGATTGTTATTCCCAGTTATTCACTTCCTTGTACTAGGATTGGAGATCACATTGTATGCTATGTAATTTTACAGTGTAAATGTAAAAGTATTCTTGGTGTACGTGTGGGTGGAGTGTGCCATTCCTAGTTTTCCTATCCCACTAAAATTGGGCTTGGCTATGAAATTTGCTTTGACTAATGGAATGTCAGTGGATATGATGTAAGCAGGAACTTCAATTGCTTGCATGATTTGGCTTGCTCTCTTGTACACCTGAGACCTGCCACAAAAGAAAATGCCCAGATATCTACTGTTCTATGGCCTAGATCACACCTGAAATTTATACGCTTGCCCTGACCCAGAGGAGCCTGGTATAGATCAGCCAAGTTACAGCCATGTGAGTGCAAAAATAAATAAAAGAGCAGTAGCTTCAGAGATTAAAAAAAAAAAAATTGTTATGCAGCATTATTACAGCAAGAGGTGATTAATGCACCCTTTCCTTTACTGCAAAGAACACGGTTTTTCTTTTTATTTTTCCCTAAGACTCTGGTTTTTGATAAAATCATAATCCTCTTGTCTTAACTTGCTTTCTAGATTATAGGGAGGTGATAACAAGGATTACCGTATCAGAAAGGAATTATTGATGAGTAAGAATATACAGAGAGGAGAAAACCATGATTGTTCAAATATTTTTAACATTAGGACACTCTAAACATATTTTATATGGATCTTCAATTCACAAAATGAACATAAGCCGGGAGATGTTGGTTGAAATAGGATTCTCAAGTAATTCTGAAGTCACCTCCACAGAACTTCAAGTATTGAAGAGATAGGACCAAAGAAGGGGCCCTTCCTGGGGAACATTAGCATTCAACTGACAGATGAGAAAGAAGCCAATAAAAATGACTGAAAATAAATGATAAGAGAGGTAGTTGTACAATGAGAAAAAGTGTTATAGAATTTCATGGAGAAAAGAGTAGAAGAGACTAGAGTAATAGATGGAGCATTAAAATATTATTCCCTCATAACTATTATTTCTACCTCAAGGATCCATCCCAAGATATAATCATCAGTATGGAAAAGGCTGTGTGCACAGATGACCTGATTATGTATCTGGATAATTTAAAAATATCCATAATTAACTATCAGAATCAAGAAATGAATTTTGCAAGGTTGCTGGATAGTCAACATTCAAAAAACAACTGTATTTCTATGTATGGGTAAAGAGATTAGACAATGACATCTTTTAAGTATTCTTTTTAAAAGTAGGAGCAAAATATCAAATATTGAAGAATACTTTTAATAAAATATTTAAAATGCCTCCATACAGAACACTTAAGTTGAAGATGATACAGTAAATGAGGGAAATATCATGTCCATGAATTAATCAATAAATTAAGGCTGTCAACTCTTTGCAAATTAATCAATGAGGTCACTGAATTTCCAATGAAAATACAAGCACCATTTCTGGTTAATTTTGATAAGTCCATTGTTAAATTTATTATGAAAATCAAAGGAATAAAAATAGCCAAGACAATCTTGAAGATAACATGCTATCCGCTTTTATGTATGTATGGGATGTTTAAAACTCAAAATAAGTCAATAACTAGAAATAATTATAGAACAAGAAAAAGATCTTAAATATAAACATATAATAACAAAAATATAAAATGCCTAGAATCCTGAAGAGTAAGTAATGAAAATATAAAATGCCTAGAATCCTGAAAAGTAAGTAATGAAAAGCTTTCTTGTAATGAAGCAAAAGAAGAAAGACAAAAAAATATGAGATAAAAAAGACACAAAAATAAATCTAGTAAGTTCAATTAATAGAAATGGGAACCACCAGGAGAAAACAGAAATGGGAGAGAATAAATCATTATTGAAAAAAAAGTAGAAAATATCCCCAAATTAAAGCAAGGCATAAGTTTCACAATTGAACAGGCCCACAGGGAGCCCTGGACAATGAAAGAGAAAACGTCCACATTAATATACTTATGAAATTTTAAAACACTGTGAATTGTGAGATTTTCAAAACTCTCAGAGAGTGAAAAGAAAAAAATCACTCTTTTAAACTTGCATCTGACTTCTCATTCAAAGCAATGGGTGCTACATAATAATGAAGCCATCTTTCCAGAGAAAAGAACTGTGGACAAGAATTTTTTACCCAATCAAACTCTCAATCAAGTATAAGGAAAATAATAGACATTTGAAAGCAAGAACTCAGACATTACCTCCATTAATGCTTTATTGGAAAATACTTGAGAATTTTGGTATGAATTTCACAAATAAAAATTCTAGTATGGAAAACGTAACTTTATAACTAAATCTTATTTTCTGACTCTGAATCCCCACCTACACTAATAGATAGTTGTTAACTGAATCTTTTACCTTTTGTTTTCTCATTCCATTCCAGTTATTCTTCATTTGGTATTTGTGTTTATGGTTCGGTAATACTCTCCGTCCTGGTCTGTCCAATGCTGGCTTAGTCCTAAACTGGCCTTTCATTTCAGATGTCAAATCTATTCTGTCTCTTTCCTCTGAGGGTCCACAGTCCCACCACAGGCTCCCAGCTGTCAGATCTATCCAACCACTCAGCATCTTCATTGTTCTCCTATCCATGGGGAAGAGTTGGCACTTTTGAACTCTAAAGCTGACATGCAGTATCCACGGACTCTTATGATACCCCAATACCCTTCTTGTTGCTATCCCTGGAAGTTAGCCAAATACCAGAGTTCCATTCAGAGAAGGTGAGTATCCCCTCAATTCTCAGATTCCTTGGGAAATTCAGGGAGACTGCTGTGCCTCTGCTCTATTCCAATCTAGCCTGAGATTAGGAGATACTTAAGCAGTGGCCATTGGGGTGATGGCGGAACTCTAAGGTTCACCCTTGTGAAGCATCAGGATGGCAGCCAGACTCTAGGCCCACCCTCCTCAAGCATCAGGGTGGCGGCTGGACTCTTTGTAATCTCCAGGGCACAAATTCAACCCTCTTAGAACAGTGGGCTGGTGGCCAGACTCTCCCAATCCCTGGGGAATGTGGTCCACCCTCTCTGAAGACTGGATGACAGCACTCTTCCCGAACAACAGGGTAGCCAAGCTCTCCTCAATCCCAGGTATCTGAGAACCCTGGGGTGGTAACACTCTTTCTGAATGATGGGTGGAAGGCCCACTTCCTACAGCGCTGGGGCAAACTCACCCTGTCCACATACATTGGTGGGCCTGCTCTCTCAGCCTGAGAAGATGTCTTTACTCCAGACCTCCGCTTCCATAGTTCTTCCTTTGAAGTTGTTTATCCTTCAATCTGTCCCTTTTAGTCCAGGCTGGCAGTGATTCTGTTTATAAAGATCTCGCAAAAAAGTGTCAGTTTCACTGTTGTACACAGGGGTCCCAACCATCAGACAGTAGGACCTTTCACAAATTCTTTTTGGATAACTGCATTTCCAAACCTGACTTGTACTGAAATGCTTGACTGGTTCCATGTTCAGTTAAATTCTCACATGGAGCACTATTCTCTGGGAACTCATTTTCCAGAAGTTCAGAATTTTCTAAACCATCAGTTTCTGGTTTCTTTATATCCAGAAGTTCAGTTCTCAGGTATCCCTATCCTCTCGCATTTTACAATAAACTGCAAGAAGAAGCCAGGTTGCACTTTGCAGATTTAGTTTGGAAACCTCCTCAGCTGAATATTCAAACTTGTAACTTTCAAATTCTGCCTTCTATCCAACACCAGGACTCAATTTTGCCAAATTCTCTGCCATTTAAAAACAAGGATTGCCTTTCTTACAGTTTGCAATGATCCCCTTGGAAGTACCTTTAGCATCTGTATTTCTACCAACAGTCTCTTCAAAGCAATTTAGGCCTTTCCTGTCAAGCACCTCACAATTTTTTCTGCATATCAATCAATAAGCCATTTCCATATATTTGGTATTTGCCATAAAACAGAACCCCACTTTCCTGGTACCAAAATTGGTTTTAGTTCGCTAAAGCTGCTGAAATGCAATATGCCAGAAAAAGTCTGACTTTTTAACAATAGGAATTTATTAGTTTACAACCTTACAGTTCTGAGGCTGTGAAAATGTCCAAATTGAGCCATCATCAAGATACCTTCTTCCTGAAGACAGGTTGCTGGCGATCCTAGACTCCTCTGTCTGATTGCAAGGCACTGAGTGGCAAATGCTGATCTCTCCCTTCTTTTCCAGGTTTCATTGCTTACAGCTTCTGGCTTCCATGGCTTTCTCTCTCAGTTTCTGTGTCTTTCTCTCTGAATTTCATCCTCTTATAAAGGACTCCAGTAAGAAGATTAAGAACCACCCTGCAAAAGGTGAGTCACATCCTATCTTAAGATCCTACTCACCAAAAGATCCTACTTACAATGGGTCCATACCCACAGGAATGAATAAATTTTAAGAAAATACTTTTCTGAGGTCCATAATGCCTCCAAACCATCACACTCAGCATTAAACAGTATTTGAGGAATGCCAATGTTGTTTATATATTTCCAACTTTTAAAATCAACCTATAGACAAAAACTGTAAGAACTGGTGGTGGTTACAGGAAGAATGTAAACATAAAGGAGATTGAAAATATAAATACAAAAGTTCACCTGACAAAAAGTAAGCCACAGGAAGAAGGAAAAGTTGAGAAAGTGAGTAAGAGTATTAATATTTTGTCTTAGAAAGTGAAGAGTATAGATTATGTTGAAAACAAGAAGTGAACTTTTAAATAAATTATTTTAAATTCTAAAAGTATTCAACAGGAGAAAAGGACTAAAAATATAAATAAGAAATATAAGAAGGAGGGGCAAGGGAAGATAGGGGAATTAAGTGGGACAGATTCTCAACTTCCACATCAGGGGTCAATGATATTGTTTTAAAGTTGATTAGCACATTCCTAGCATTACAGAATAACTTCCTCAAAGAAAAAGAATGAAAAACCAACAGTTGTGAGCTGCCTCTAAGATTTGGAGCAGAGTTAGGGTATGAAAAGGCAAAGATGCTACTTTTTATCATAACTCTCTTATGAGATTGTTATTTATTTAGAAAAATGATTTTTAAAACACTGATGCAGAATTCATTTCCCATAAAACTACCAAACACACACATATAATAGCAAGAAATAATGAATAAAATTTCACTTAAAAAACTAAGTACCTAAAATGGAATGAGGAAAAGCCATCATCAGGCCAGTGAATTAACTCAAATACTCAAATTTAAGAGACATTATAGGAAAAATTAAAGTTGGTGTTGAATACTGAGGAAAAAAGAAAGTATTCAATAGCAGAATAGTATTTGTTAAATACAAATGACCTATTATATTTAATATATTTAGAAAATAAAATTTTACATATTTATTGTCAGATATTACTTATGACATCTGAGTGCAGCTTGTAATATTTTCCTGCCTTCTCTAACTTTATTATGTTTCAAAAATGAGGGAGAAGAAACACACATTTGTTGAACACTTACCAGCTAAGTGTTTAATCTATGTTTCCATTTGTTCTTTCTGAAGAATAAAAATTAGTATAATTTGCTACCATGTTGCCTCTAAAGAAATAACACTAAGAGAATTTATCTGGAGTAATACAGTTAGTAAATGATGGAGCAAGGGGATTTTTTTTTATTCAAAGCCACTTCTATTATATTACACTCCTATAATTTTTGTGATCATTAATCTTAGTGACTATGTTTTCTGGTCTACTAAATTGCAGTATTAAAGTATTAATTTAAAAATATATACATAGCTGCATTAGATTTACCCAGATCTTTTTTAGCTTCTGTGGGGACAGAATAATGCCCCCCACCCCCACCCACCCCAAGATGTCCTAATCCTTGGTACCTGTATGTTACCTTACAGGGTAAAGGGACTTTGCAGATGTGATTAAATTAAGGATCTTATAATAGGGAGATTATCCTAGATTATGTGGGTGGGCCCAATGTCATCTTGAGGGTCCTTAAAAGATGGAAGAGGGAGGCAGAAGAGTCAAAGAAGGAGACATGATAACAAGCAAAGGGTGGAGTGGTGTAATTGCTGTCTTTGAAGATGGAAGAAGAGACCATGAGCCAAGGACTGCAGGTGGCTTCTAGAAGCTGGGGAAGGTAAGAAGACGGACTCTCCTTCAGAGTCTGAAGCAGGAAAGCAGCCTTGCTGACATCTTGATTTTCAGCCCAGTGAAACCCACTTTGGACTGCTAACCTTCCGCACAGTAAGATAATAAATTTCTGTTGCTTCAAGCCACTATATTTGTGGTAATTTGTTGCAGCAGCAATAGGAAACCAACACAGAATCTGAATTAGAATCAGAAAGACATAGGCTGAAATCATGTCTCTGATGTCTGAGGTTGGGCAAGATTCCTAATCTCTATGATCCTCTGTTTATCTGTATAGCTGAAATTATTTTAAAAACAGCCATTCAAAAAACTGTGATGATAATTATTGGCAATAAGGGCTCATTCAACAGTAGGTTTTATTGCTACATACTAATTATAGTGGGAAGCAGGAGTTTAGAAGTATAGGAGGAAGAAATTAAATTAAATTTGTAAGAGAAAATGTTCACATTGTATTTTGCTTCTAAACCCCCAAAGCTACCTAGCCAGTGATTCTTCCTAACATATTGCCTACAAGTTGAAATATGAAGGGGGAAAACTACTCCAATATTGAAACCACTTCATGATTTTAGCTCATTCACTGAACTCCTTTAATATCTAGCCTCTTTGGAGAAGAGGCAATATCCTTGACTGGCTATAAATTTATGAGTGTAGTTGCTTTTATGGCTCTGAATGTAATAGAACCTAAGTAAATACTGATAAGTTCGCTATTCTTCTGAGAAGTTTCCACCCACATAATACTGTCCTATCATTGGAAATCCCCACAGTTTTGATAAGAGTGAAGGCAAGAAGTCTTTCATATATAACAGTTGTCAATTGGAATCAGAACAGCATTCATCATTTTACTTGGAAAGGCTATGGGTTTTTTAAAACCCACTTGAAGCGTATATAATGAAATTTTACCTTTATTGTCTTTTGAGCACCTTCTGCTGGTTTGGGAGGTTGATGTCGACTTTCACGTTTATTTATTTATTTATTTTTAGCAGACTTTAACAAGTTTTGTATTTATAGATTAAATGGTAAATTGAATTAAAAGAAATACGTATTTTCTGTCATCACCATCTCCCCACATAAATAGACCATGTTTGAAACCTATGTCCATCCTTTCAGTATAGGGATAGGTACTGTCTTCATTAATTAATTTTGCAGGACTCTATATTAACTTTTTCAAACCACTTAGTTACCAGGTATTTACAGGAACACTTTGTGTATACTGCATTTAAAGAGATTTTTTCCTCAGATGCTCTGTATTGATTTTAAGCTTTCTGTGTACTAAATCATAGAATGGCACAAGTTAATTAGTATCCACAAGGAAGGCCTCACAACTGGGCAGATTCTCACTGAAAACCACGATCACTATAAACAGTATAAAATGTGACTAAAGAAAAATGATGATTTGCTATATAACTCCCCTATCCCATGGGTTATAATTTGTCCTTGATATATGAATCACTTTAAGACAGTCAACTTTTGTCACTTGAAAAGTAACACTTTAGGGAACCATTATTGAGATTGACCAAAAAAGAATCTTGCAGATCTTACATGGCTTGTTTTGCTTTGACTATGAGAAAACTTTTGCTTTGGGAGTTTCTTTTTTATTGGGAAGGGGGGTGGTTTGGCACAGGGATAGTTCCTTATTTGGAATTTCAGACATTACCTAACAGAAAAGGCCTTACATCTTATACAAATCTGGTATATGCTCACTAAATTCTTGTTGTTTGATTTAAATATATATACACACACATATATGCTTTTGAATTCACAGTCCAGAAATGGGGAGCTTTTCTAAACTGCTAGCATTCTGGAGGCAAGTGCCTTGCCAAGCTGTCATCAAGCTACCAGTGTCTGGGTCACACTGGGTATGGATAAACATCTATATGATCAATTGCATAAATGAACAACTTTTTCTGAATGAACACATAAATGAATTAGTTACTTGATTTCACATGAGGACAGAATAGCGTTTATTCCTTGTTAATATGAAGACAAAATTTACAGGTCGTTTACAAAAACTACTACATGAGCAACATTATGAAGTCATTACTAGAATCAATATTTTATTATCTGCAATCCTATCACCTAACAAATTGACAATCCCTCTTTTTCATGCTCCTATTAAATTCCTAACCATATTTTACATAATTCATTTGTTTAATCCAGAAAAATCGCTGTTTTTTAATATATAATGAGTATAAAATTCTGCATATAAATTAGGCTTCATATTTTTGACAGACCACAGTGATGTCTTCTTCCTAATAACCTATGACACTTCTTGAATATCATACTGACCAGAGGTGCAGCCACATGCTGCTTTGTGACACTTTTGATATTACTGTTTTAGCCTGTCTTCTATTCAATTTTGTTTATATGCTATTTACCTAGCTTGAATGAAGCTGCTTCCTACCAAGGAATAGGGGTTGTCTCTCTATATAATCACACTCTGCCTAGGAGAATTAGATAGATAGATAGACAGATAGATAGATAGATAGATAGACAGACAGATAGATACAGAGGCAGATAAACATCTTTTGAAAGAATGTCAAATGAAAGTGGTGCCCACATTTACCCATAAATAAAAGGGAAAATTTAAAAATAACTAATATTTTAAATTGTTGTACTGTGAATATAACTACAGTAACTTGTTTCATAATCTTTACCACCTAAAATAAGGACCATTACCATCCCTTTACAAAACACACTTTTAAAGAAAATAAGCATATTTTCTATTAGTATCCTATTCATTAAATACTAGTTAAAATATCAGATAGTCATTAGGAAAATAAAACAGATCCGGAGGGGTTATCATTATTCTTTTTAGCTTTCCCATTCAATTTAAAAAGCATTTGTGAGATGAGAATTGTTTTCTTAACCTTGACCTTTTAGATACTGAAGCAACATGAACTACGCCCCTGAATGCCAACCTGTAAGTAGAGGCTATTGCTTCTTCCCGTGAGGGTGTAAATTCAGTTCAATAAATGCATCACATTTTGTACCAGGCATTTAGAAAACAAAGAAATGAGTAAGACACAATTCCCACCTTCAAGGTATTTACAGGATAATCAGGGAATTTTTACATTTTTTTTTAGTAGAAATCATGAACATTTGGTTCTACTTTCTTTTGGAAAAATGAAGCCATTGAAGAAACAAGTCTCCTTGTTCTCAGGGTTTCCCTAATTTTGGCAGCTTTCCTCAGTGAAAAAATAGATCAAGGGTAGCCCATTAAATATAAACTAACAGTGGTCTCCTTTCTTCCTTCCTTATCCATCTTCTTAGTTGGGTTTTATGTTTTCCTCCCATCCTTAAGCCAAGACTTAGTCTTTAACTCTGTCTTGTTACTCTATGTACATATTAATTCAGTGCTCTTATGCATAATAGGGGAAGCTACTATTATTATTATCTTCCAAATCTATGTATTAATCCTAACCACCTACTCATCTCACTACTACTACTACCATTATAAATATGTATCTATTTTTGTTTATATTTGTTTAGCTATATTTAAAGATATGCACATACCTGTATGTATATATATTTGCATATATACACACATATACATATTTGTAAATATGTATACACATGTGCATGTATATATAATACATATATTTTTAATGTAACGGTTTCTTCATTCTACACACTGCATCTTTCACTAACTCATTTTGACAATACTTTGGAAATGAGAATTTAATTTCTGGAGCAGTAACAGCAAGTTTTTATTTTCTTCAAAATTTCTACTACTATTGAACAACCTTTCCTTACCATGGTCACTCCTCTCTCACTTAGTCCATCATCTCATTTTAAGGCCTTGGACGCAGCTGGGAGATCATGCAGGCCCCAGTGGAGCTGCTGGCGTCCATGGCGTCAGGCCCACCTCCGAAACTCACACACCTCAGTTTGATTCAGCCACCAACCTAATAACCACAGTTGCTCGTTCCAAATCTCTTCCCAGCAGATGAGGCCCTGACTCCATCAGAACTTAGATCTCACCTTCCCACCTCCAGAAGGGACTCCACCTCTACTCGATGGCAATGCTCTTGTGAGGAAATACCCCTTTGCTGAGCAAGCCCTGAGCAGCCAGCCCCGCCCCGCACCCGCACAGAGATGTCCCATGTGCCTTTGCGGAGGTGCACGGAAGAGGAAACTATCAGAGTCAAAGCGACACATCAGGCCCCTCGGAAGTTTCAACCGCCCTCAGATACTACCTCCCTTCTCAAATACGTAATAGTAAACTCTAGGAGAATGGCTTTAGAGTCACATAGAGCCAGGTTTTAATTCTCTTTAAAGAGGCTGACAACTTTATTCTCGTGACTTAAATAACAGACCTAGAAATATTTCCCTCGGGTATAGAGAGGGATACGCATAAAGTTTGTGGACCATGGCGGGCAGTAACTTCCCTTCTGTCTTAATACCAAGACAGAGGATCCCAGGAAGCGACCTGAGACGTCAAGGCACCATATGATTGTGCCAAATGTGGCGGTGGGGGGGGATAGGAAGTTGATACTTATCCTCATCTTCTGGCTTTCTCTTAGATTATGTGACATGAAAGAGATATGGTTCTTGTTCATGAAAACATATACATGGTCCTCTTTATAACTCACCTGAAGTATCAATTCTTCAGATACTTAGTAAATGATTGGATTAATCAATTAGTCGATGAATCTGTTCTGGGTATATCAGAGTATCAAGAGACTTGGTAAAAATTTAAACAATTTAACTAGTCAAAATAGATTGTTTCTTTATTCTATGTGGTTTTTATACAGTGTTAATTTTATTGTCTTCAGAATACTAGGAATAAGCTTCAGTTAACATCTTGGTGAGAACTGTCATACTTTCTAAGGCAATAATTCGGTCAATTTTTTATGTTCCATTTTAAAATAAAAGGCATTGGGTCTAAAAATAGTCCAAATAAAACACAATATCAGACATAAATTTGAACTGAAAACTAAGTAAGCCAATAAAACACAGAGTTATGTTTTATCAGAGAACTATACTTGAGAAAATAAGTAGGTCATTTTTTAAACATCTCAAGCACATGAATCAGCAATTCTTGTGATATTCCCCTAATTCTCTTCTTGAATTGTAATATGTCTCAGAATAAATGCAGAAATGGAGGGTAAGCATTTAGAAACTTCAATAGATCTGACTTTGCTGCATTATCCATGCCCTGGATCAGTGACTTCACCTCATTTAATAGGGCTTCACCTGTTTGGTTGTAAAACGCACTTTGACAAAACCACATACTAGTCATGCACAGTAGAACCATGATATTTTTATGATTAGATTGGCAACCTTAATATAAAAGTGTATAAAAATCTCATAAATATGAGCACATTTGTGAAAGAAAGAAAGAAAAATAGAAAACTACATATATATCTGCTATTCACCACAAAAAGAAACAAGTTGGTTATATACAAAAGGCATATAGGGAGCAGAAGGGATACAGGAGGACATTTGACTTCTGTAAGTAATCCTTTTTTTGCTATGATTTTCTTTTGAAAACATACCGCACATATTCAAAACATCAAATTAAATCATTAAAAAATGAGAAGCAGAGAAAATTAAAAAAACCTTAAAAGCAAGCTAACACAAGTGCAACTAAATTACATTTCAAATGTATATCATAGCCACAGGAAGGGAGAGCGCGAGGGAGGGAGGGAAGGAAGGAAGCGAGGAAGGAAGCGAGGAAGGAAGCAAGGAAGGAAGGAAGGAAGGACGGGCTAATCCAAGTTACTTAGGCATCCATTATTTACCTCTATTACCCTCAGTCTGGGGGAGTGTGGGATGTTGTGGAGGGAGGACAAAGTACAAACAACTCCTGAACTCATTTTAATAGGTTTGTTTATTACAGTGCTGTAGGAAAAGCAATGCATTTTTCTGAACCATTTGAGGGTAACAACATCATAGCTCTTTACCCCTTAAATACTTAAGTGTATAATTCCTAAGAATAGAAATATTTTCTTAGATAACCAAGGTGCAGTTATCAATTTCATAAATTTACATTGATACAATGTTTTTATCAATCTACCGTCTATATTCAAATTTTTCAGTTGATTTCATAATGTCCTTTATGGCTTTTTTTTTTCCCCCTCCAGCAGAAGATCAGTCTGGGGTAACACACTTCAGGTAGTTTTTATGTCTCTTTATCTTTTTTTAATCTGGAACATTTCCACAACCGTACTTTGTCTTCTGTGACACTGGACACTTTTGAAGAATATAGACTCCTCTCCACCCCCATCTTTTTTGTTTGTCTGATGACATTCAGAAAAACAAAGTATAGATAGATAGATGATAGATAGAGATGGATGGAGAGCTAGCTGGCTAGCTAGATAGGACAAAAAATAAAGCATAAGGGATAAAATGTTAACAAGTGAATCTGGATATAGAGTATTTTATAGTACTATTGTTATTTTTGTAAGTTGAATTTATGTCCAAATATGTATTTTTAATAAGTGAATATACAGAGCTTGCTGAAACTGTTTTAAAATTCCTTATTGCATTCCTGTGAGATTAACTAACAAAACACAGGAACAATTTAAATATACATTATTCCTTATGTGTAGTCATAAATTCTATCAAACTTAGATACATCAAACAAGCAAGAAGCAAGCTCAATCTGTCACATTAGAAACTCTATTTATATACATTATGATTATTCAAAGCATCCCCATTGGCAGAATTATCTCATTCAACATTTTTTATGCTTTTTTTTTTTTTTGTCATTTTGCAGAATGACAAAAAGTTGCAAGGCTAATAGTGATTCTTCTTTATTACTTGCTTATAACATTCCTGATGAACAATCTGCAGAGTTTCCTAATTTTCTTTTTTCTGTACTGTTACTTCTGTTGTTATATTAAATGTAATTTAATTTATTTTTTCTAGAAATGTATTGTGACATTTCATTTTATAATAATTCATTTGGATTGTAATTTACAAATGTTGGAAATAAAAATAAATACTGGTCCTTTGTCATGGATAGTTTGAGAAGCATTGCTCTGAGTTATACTCAGTGGTGGAACTGCTGGGTCATAGTGATATTGCTTAACTTTACCATTAAGTCCAAATAGTTTTCTAAAGTGACTGTGCAAAGATATACTTTCACCTGTAAGGCAGTACTGTTGCTCACTTATGCTGATATTGTCATGTATATTTGATTCCTGGAAATTTCATAGGTGGAAATAATGCTGTAGTTTAAGTTTGCCTTTCTCTTATTACAGCTTAATGCAAGCAAGTTTACAGATATTTATTGGCTATTCTAATTTATTTTCTGCAACATACCTATGCATGCCTTTTCCCCATTTTTCTATTGATTGTTTATCTTTTTCTTATTAACTGACACCAACTTTTTATATATTCCAGATTCTACACATTGTTGGTGATAGGCAATACAAATATTTTCTTCTAGTTTATGGACTGTCATTTTGCTCTTTTATGGTGCTTTTCAATGGACAGAGTCTTAATTTTAATGAAATGAAATTTATCAATCTATCTCTTTATTGGCTCTGCTTCTTTTTTCAAACTAAATCCTTTCATGGAAAGAGATCAACAAGATATTCTCTTAGGTGTTATTTCAAATTCAATTTATTAATCCAATTTGATTTGATTTTTATGTTAACTGTGAAGTGAAATCCAGTTTTCTCTTTTCCATATTAAGCACCAATTTTCCTAACACCTTTTATCCAGTGGTCTTTCTTTTCCCCACTGATCTGCAATGTTGGCTCAAAGAACAATGTTCCATATATGTATGGGTTGTTTATAAGCCAAGCATTCTGCTCTAGCAATCTATTCCAAAACTAATAACACACTCTAATAAATATAATAGGTTTAAAATAGATCTTGATATCTGATAGTGCAAGAGCTCCTTCCCTGTACTACTTTTTCAGGAGTGAATCAGCAATTCTTGTGCCTTTGACCTATTACTTAAATTTTTAAATGAGTTACTCAATTTTCAGGAAAATTCTTGTTGAGACTTGATAGGAATTGCCTTGAATCATAGACCAGTTTGAGGAAAATTGTCATTTTAAAAATATTGTCTTCTTATCTATACAAGTTATAAAGTATAATATAATGTATTATGTTTCTCCATTTACTTAGGTGCCTTTTAATGTTTTTCAATACAATTTTATAATTTTTCACTTAAAAATATTTTACTTTTATTTAATTATTATCACAGACCTTATAATTTTTGTTGCTATTATAAGGGAAAACTTTTCTAATGTAAAATATAAACTACTTTTTATTAATATACAAAAATTAAATTGCATTTTGATTTTGATTTTATAATAAAAATCACTAATCATTCATCTATAGATTTTTTCTCAATAAAAAATATATCATCTATAATGACTTAAAATTTCTTTCCTCTCAAAGCTTAATTATTTTTATTTCTTTATCTTTTCTTATTGTCCTGGCTATGATCTATAGTATAATGTTAAATTGATACAGTGAAAACAAGCATCTTTGATTTATTCTTGATTTTAATGTTTCACCATGGAGTGAGATGCCTGCTAAAAATTTTAATAGTTACGTTTTATCTTGTTAAAGATGATCCCTTGAATTCTTGGTTTGTTAAACTTTTTAACAAAAATATAATCAGATATTGAATTTTGTAAGTGTTTTTTTCTTTAATTATAAGATTATCTTATAGATTGTACCTTTGAACTATTAATATGGTGAATACATTAATAGATTTCTAATGTTGAATTGACTCTGAATTCCTATTAAAAAACCCCAAATTAATGAGGATGTAATGTTTTTTAAAAGCAAACCTGGATTTGTTGTGCTAATATTTTGTATGTTTTTTTTGTATCCATGCTCATGATTCAGGTTGGCCTGGTATTTTTGCTTTCTTGGATTATGCTTTTGGTTTTGGTATTGTAGTAGATTGAATTGTGTACCTCAATGTAGACATGTTCTTAATCTTATTCCATATTCCTCGGGTGTGACCCTATTATAAAAAAGGATCTCTTAAAAGTGTTATTTTAAATAAGGTGTGGCCCAATTGAATGAAGTTTAATAAAGAAAAAGAAGCCTGAAGCCAAAGTCAGAGAAAATCACAGGGAAGAGAATTTGGAAATCACTGGGAACCAGGAAGAGAAAGGAGAGGGCATCACATGTGACACCAGCCAAGGAACCCCAATGATTGCTGGCAGCCAGTGCCAGAATGTTCTAGACTTTGGGGAGAAAGCATTGCCTTGCTGACACCTCTTTTTTGGACTTCTCCTTGTCTCAAAATCATGAGCCAATAAATTCACATTGTTTTAGCCAACACACTGTGTGGTATTTGTCACAGTAGCTCAGGAAAATGAAGACAGGGATCAAGCTTATGAAAGCTTCTTTAAAAAGTTGTGCATTTTCCCAAGTCTTCTATGTTGTTAAAGTATTCATGTAAGATTCAAATTCTGTGCTCCTTAATTATCTAAATGCACCTGAAAATTCCTCTGGACTTTTTTGACTATTGATACAATACTCCTTATTGATTACTAAGATTTTTTCCTTATTGGCTACTAAGATTTTTTGTTTCTTCATGTCAGTTTTGGTAATTTATGTCTTTTAAGGATATGATTATTTTTTCCAATATTTTAAGGGAATAGCTATAAGAATATTCATGATGACCTTATGTTATCATTGTAATAGCTACTGCATCATAGTTATATCCCACCTTTATTATCTAATTTGTGTGTGGGTGTGTAGGTATGTGTTTTAGCAATACTGTTTCTTTTCTTTGTTTTACTTGAGTCCCTTGTAAGGGGTCTGCAAAATTCTGGGTTGTGTTTTTTTCACTCTTTATTTTTCATTCACTATTGTATATTTGTTTTCATGTTCATTAATTTCTTATTATTATAATAAAAACAATAGATTCCTTCTATCTCTTAAGGTTTTTTCCTTGTTCTGTTTCTAACTTCCTCAGTTTTTTTTTTTTTTTTTAATCTATTTAAGCATATTAAGACTTTAAATTTCCCTTTTGGTTCTACGTCAGTGGTATCCCAAAAGTTCGAATATGTGCCTTGTTCATGTCACTCAATTTCAATTTTTTTTCCATTTATAACACCTAGAGTAATTACAATTATTGAATTGACGCCTACCATTCCTCTAGCTGAATCTTCCATGAATATGGTGTTACCTAGCCCATTACTGTCCCTAAGAAGCAGTGAAACATATCAGAAATAAAAGCATGTATATAAGGCAACTATAAAGCATCACTCGAATAAAGAAAGAAAGCATTGACAGTCCCTGAAATCCTCCTTTGTGCCTCTCTCCAATCATATACCCATTGCCATATATATACTGGCATAATAATTAAGCATTATCCTGAGGCTTTGATAATTATTTCTCTTTATAGAAAAAAATAATATTAATATTTAGGTATTATGTAAGCAAAAAGTGTTCAGATTTTCTAAGTTTTTAAATTACATAAAAGGAATTGCTATGGATTGAACTGTGCCCCCAAACATGCTCAAGTCCTAACTCCCATTCCTGTCAATGTAAACTCATTAGTAAACAGGATCTTTGAAGATGTTATTGGTTAAGATGAGGCAAAGCTGGATTGAAGTGGGCCCTGATCTGAAATGACCAGAGACCTTATAAGGATAAGAAATCTGGACAAAGATGACTGATGCAGAGAGAGAGAAAGAGAAAGAGACAACCATGTGACAAAGGCAAAGACTGAGCCATGGATGACTTCCAAAAAATCATGGCCCTGATGACACAGTGGTTTCAAACTTCTAGCCTCCAGAAACAAGACAATAATTTCCTGTTGTTTAAGCCATTTAGTCTGTGGTCCTTTGTGACAGCAGCCCTGGCAAACTAAGACAGGAATCACACTTAATATATCCTTATCTGACTTGCTTCTTTCACCCAATGTTACGTTTCTGAGATTACACCATATAATGGATGGATGTACCTCTAGTTCATTCTTTCTACCATATAGTATTCCACTATAGTAATAAAAAACGTTTTATTCACTTTACTATCAAAGGACATTGGTATTTGTTGGTTTCTATGGTTAGAAACGATGTTGCTTTATTTTTGTTCAAGACCCCTGCTATAATTGTGCAAGACTTGTCTAGGGTACACATCTGGAAAAGAACTCTTGGCTTAAAGTACTGCACAAACCTTCAGTGTGCACATAAATTATTAAAGTATAAGCTATTTTATGTACTATACACATGTATATATTAATATGACTATTATATAAATTTATTTTATAAATGAAATGCTGCTATTATACACCCCTGCTATTATCTAAATCAAAGACGCATACATTTAAAAATTTAACCCATGTCCTTAATGTATTCATTCATTCAACAACTATGTATTAAGGTACCCTCCATGTGTCAGGTACTAACAGAATGCTAAAATAGTCTTACTTTTTTTACCCTTATTCCTATAGGTGATTAGAGTCTGGACATGTCTTAGACATTGAACAACCCAGTCCTCAACACAGAACTTCAAAGTTAGGCTTCATTCTGGGACTAAGAACCATACTGGGATCATGAATTAGAAAATATCTGGAAATACCAATAAATACTATGTTGTAACTATTGATAATACTGTTTTAAAAAGATCACTTATTTTTGTTCCAGTTCTTACTTAATATAATATCTTTGAACATTAATTTTAAAACTAACTTTTTTCCAAAAGTAAAATAACAAATAATAATATGGAAATGAACACAGAAATTTATAATTTTGAAACCTGATTTTAGCCTTGCTTTAAAAAAAAATCATTGCATTTTCTCCCCTATTCCATCTTCACCATCAGGCCTAGGAATGGCCTTACCTGATAGAGTTTTAACAAGAGACTATAACACTCCCAAATACTAAAATAAACATTAATATTGTTCCAGTGTCAGGAAGTTCCATGTACGTAGCCAATCATTACCACTTCCCATCTTACTCTTTTCACTAAACATCTTTTATCTTCCAATAAATAAGAATTATAATAATGGAAACATTGTCTGGTCTGCACCTCAAGCATATTACTAAGATTCAAACTGTGGCTATAATTTAGGTGTCCCAGAAAGACGATATTTATTGCTGGCACACTAACAAATAAAAGCTGCTTGATGACTATGCATGAGGCACTGTGTTGAAGGAATTTTTTGAGCTTACTTCCTGGTTCAGAGGTATGAGAGAGGATATAAAAGAATCATCAGATTAATCTAGAGAAAATTTTGCTGTAAGATAATCAGAATAGATAATTTATAAGAAGAGTTTACATTCTTTAAAAGTTACTGTTCCCATACCCTTACTTAAATAAAAAGTATGTTTTCAAAATCATGTTCAGTAATGCACAGTAAAGCACAGGACTGTGTGGGAGTGCGTGTCTGCTGTGCTCACCTGAACGATTTACATAAACTCCAGGATACACACAGTGCCAGGGTAAAGTGTTTTTGAATTCATTACCATAAACTAATGCCTACCTGTCAGTCAACAAGTGTATTCAGTACTCTGTAAGTGTGAACTGATACACAAAGTGCAAGGGGGAAACAGATGGGTGAAGATGTCCTAGTTCTAGGCAGACATAAAGGTACAATAAAAATCCATGAGGAGTAGAAGAGTGCTTATCGCCAAAATAATGATAATAAAAATAATGAAAGGCTGACACTATGGGAATATGTTTATGTGAACAAATAGATACATAGTTGCATGTATGGAAAAGTCAGGCAGAAATAAAGGGAAGGATCAAAGGCAGTTGGAATTTGTTAAGTTTTGGCATATACGAAAGACCGAGTTTCTAGACTCAACTCTGCTACCCCTTTCCTAAATTGTTATTTACTCTCTCCCTTTTTGTAAGGCAGATATAATAGTCTCATCAATTTACAATATGGAAATATTTCTAGCAGTATTTTAAATAGGTTTCATACTGTTAAAAATACAATATTAGCTAAACATATGTATCCCCTATGACCCAGCAACTCCTCTCTTGGAAATATATCTATCGGAAATGAGGGCTTAGGAAAGGCAAATGACTTTTAAAAGTAGGGTGATAGCAGCTTTACTTGAAATAGCCCCAAATTGGAAACAACCCAAATGTCTATCAACAGTAGAGTGGGTAAATTAATTATGGTATATTCATCCAATGACATGTTACAGAGCATGAGAACGAACAGGAAATGATATGAACAACAACACGATTAAACAGGCAAAGTTAATCTGCCTGCATGGGGGTCCAATGGTTACTTCTAGGGAGATGGAAATACTCTATTTGGGGCAGATATGGTTACGTGAGTATATACAGGTGTAAAAATTCAAGTGTATGTTTAAGACTAGTAAATGCTACGTAAGCTGCAACTCAATAAAACCTCTAATTAAAAACAAAATTAAGAACATACAACAATGTGTCAAAAGCCAGAAAAAGGTTGACTCACTTACTAAATTAACTTCTAGAAATTAATGTTAGGGAAATGAATCAACTCTTTAAAATAAAAAGCTCAGTTCATAGAAACACATTCATTAAAAAAATTATAAATACTAGGGAATAATTTAAATCACCCAGTACAACAGGAAAATGGTTACGCACATTGCTATTTCAATTTAACAGAAATTTTATGCAATATTAAAAAAAAATAGTTCTAAAAATCGCGCTAATAAGATAAAAAAAAGTTAATTCAATAATTGAAGAAATAGAACTAGAAATATTCATGGTGAATAAATATAAAACATATGCATAAAGAAAAACATATGCATGCCCACAAACACTCATATATAAGAGAATGGACAGAAGTGCACAAAAATGAAGTGTGTGTGTGTCTGTGTGTGTTGGATTGAGAGTCATTTTTAAAAACTTCCTTGAATATTATTAAAATTCTGCTCTTATAATTAAGAACAGACACAAAAATACTGAGAGTTCCAAATGCTTATTAATATAAAGTATTGTCAAAGTGCTTCTGAACTGAATTGGGACATATCTAAGCAAAAAGAGGGATTATACTGTCAGATAAGATAAATGACATAGAGAAAGACACAGAGGCACCAGCATGTTCGACTGAATTATGCCAAAGGGAAAAAATTCTAGAGGGAAAATTCAAACAGATGTATATAGTTGGGTGTAAATTTGTAGAATCAGAGGTCAAGAAGAGAGGGCTAAGCCTTAAAAGAACAAATGAAGACAGCTGAATCTTACATAGGTCAGTACAATGGAGCAGTTCAAGTGCCAGAATACCCCTGGTACTAACTAGCTGTATAACATCATCTATAAAACAAGAATAATAATAATAGAGCCATAGTCTCGTCAAGACTAAATGAGTTGAAGCAGGTAAAGCATTTAGAGCAGTGCTTGCCAATAAAAAGTACTCAATAAATATTGGATCATGCTAATGGGAAACATTAAAGTTCATCAGAGAAAATACAGAGGAAAGATTAATCACATTGAATCTTTTCTTCTAAACTTAGCATTGTTTTAAAAAAATATTTTTTACACCTATAGCTCATTGAAGTTAATATATTTAGTTTGATACCAATTTTTTTCTACACACAGAAATTTGACACTAATTTTATCTAGTATTTACTTTAAACGGAATCACACAACTTTAGCTTTGTGGAAATTCAACATAATACAATAAGCTCTATGAGCATTCCCCTTTCGACATAAACAGTGCTATTTATGTCCATGTGAGCCTCAAAACTACATTGAAGACTTGGAACTCAGTAGATAACAAAATGGTTAGAAAACCAGATATATCACGGTGGAGGGTGGGGCGGGGCAGATTGTACTGAGTATTCAATAGAGCTGTTGTCGCTTCAATAAAAGCCTATCATCTGGACCTAGAAAATAAACACCGTACAGGTAAAATCCCTTCCAATGCCCCACCCCTCATAGCAAAAGTGGTAAAATGTAACTCAGTCACCAGGGAGCGTGTGTTGCCCCTTGACCTCAGTGGCATTTCTTCAACAATTTCCTTTTCTGATATGTATTATTTTGTTCTCCCTCTACTCTTATGTTCTACACTAATGAATGGATAGGTAACCTCCTCCATCCACCCACAAACACAGAAGAAATAAACAAAAACCATGGTTTCCAGGGTCTGCTTCGCCAACCATTATGAGCAAATGACCAAGGAGGCGCTGCCCGGCGCCGTCCCAAAGCGCGCGGTGCCTGGTAGGCGGGCGGTTTACGCGCTGGTGCGCCCAACCAGCCGCCGCAGCAGCACCTGCGAGCCCGGCCGCAATGCAGATTCCCGACCCCAGTTCTGACCTTCGGACTCAAAGTCTCCGGTGGTGTGGCCCAGTGGTCTGCAGGACGACTAGCTCTGAGGTGATTCTTAAGCCTGTCAAAGTCGGAGGCTCATTTGTATATGCTGTGTAAATTGCCTGATAACTAAATCTTCAAAGTAGCAGCATTTCTAGCGGCAACATCAACTCTCCGGCTGTAAACTAACGCTTGACAGTCCCACTATTTAGCTCCAAACATAACTAAGATGGAGATGATGGTTTTCATTTTTATAAATGTAAGAAAATCATTTTTCTATAAATTTATTACCAAGTGTGTGTGGAAATAAAAATGTGATGTAGCTAATCTACAAAATAAATAAATAAAAATTCAAAGTTAGATTGTCACAAAATTAAATAAAACATCATCCCGGAAAATGAAAGGGTGTATACATGGAACCTTGTTTGAACAACCTTTAGATCTATGCTGACCAGTATCGAAACCACCAGCCACATGTGGTTACTGAGCACTTGAATTGTGACCAGTGCAAGTGGAGATACGCAGCAAGTTTAAAACACACACCAGATTTTGAAGACTTAGTATGAAAAAAATATATAAAGTAACTCATCAATAATTTTATGTTTAGTGCACATTGAAACAATTATATTTGGGATACATTGGGTTAAATAAAATATAATATTTAAATTACTTTCGTTTGCTTCTATTTACTTTTTTAAAATTCAGTTTTATTGAGATACACTTACATAACATACAGTCATCCATGGTGTACAATCAACTGTTCACAGTACCATCATATAGTTGTGCATTCATCACCCCAATCTATTTTTGAACATTTTTCTTACACCAGAAAGAGTCAGAATAAGAATAAAAAATAAAAGTAAAAAAAAACACCCAAATCACTCCCCCATCCCACCTTAGTTTTCATTTGGGTTTTGTCCCCATTTTTCTACTCCTCCATCCATACACTGGATAAAGGGAGTGCGATCCACAAGGTTTTCACAATCACACTGTCACCCCTTGGCTTCTAGTTACTTTTGTAATGTGACTATGAGAAAATCTAAACCTACATATGTTGACAATAAAGTGGACCAAAATTTTAAAGAAAACAACAAAAACTACATATGTGGCTGATATATTTCTATTGCTTTCAACCCCTAAATTAGCAGTTAGAAACACACACACC
Source organism: Choloepus didactylus (assembly GCF_015220235.1). Taxonomy (NCBI): domain Eukaryota; kingdom Metazoa; phylum Chordata; class Mammalia; order Pilosa; family Megalonychidae; genus Choloepus; species Choloepus didactylus. The sequence continues at coordinate 31,742,541 of NC_051320.1, read as the reverse complement.
TTAATCCAAACAAAAAAAAAAGTGTTGCATAATATAAGTTTTCAAATTATACATAGAATAAAGAATATGTCAGACCTTACTATATTAAACATTTAGTATCCTGATTTCCTTTCTCCTCCTGATTCCCTGGTCCTTTGTTTTATCTCTCTTTGCCAAGCTCCACCTAAGTTTCTGCTGAGACCTCCCAGCCACCCGGGCTATGTGATCATCGACAATAATCAATTAATATGGAATAGGTCATATTTACAACTTAGAGGAAACTTAAGGAACCCTTCTCTGTGGAGGTGACATTTAAGCTGAGAAATAAAGGACGAAGTTATACTCATGTGACGTGTATGTGGAGGGGTAGGGGGTGAGGGTGGGTGTGGAGGGAGCCTGGAATACTAAGGGAAGAGACCTCGGAATGAAAAACAACTTGACCTATTTTGGGAATAAGAAAACTTCATGATGGCTAGAACCTAAGGAGTCAAGGGGAGTTTCAAGAGGTGAGAGTTAGAGAGACAGGGACATCAAGAGCCCCAAAGGCCACAAGAGAGTCTGGATAGGATAAGTAAAATGGGAGCCCATTGGATGGTTTTAAGGGGTAACATGATCTGATATCTTTTAAACAGGCCACTCGTGAAGGTAGCAACATGGAAACTGAGAGAACAGTTAATGGACTCTTCAGTCATCCAGGCACATGATAATTGGTTTGTACAACGTTGTAACAGTGGAGGTAAGGTAAGTGGAAAACTCAAGGCTCATTTGGAGGTATTATTGGCAGATCTCTAATTCACTGACATTACATAGGATTGGTAAGGGAAATACAGAAATTAAGGACAACTTCTGGCTTTTGGTTTAGGTGAAAAATTAAGAGAATAAAAAAATACCTATTTCCAATAACATAAGACGAAATGAAAAATGATGGAGGAGAAATGGAAAGATACTTCCATTTGTTAAGCAACTACTAAGCACCACATATGGTGTTCAATCAGGAACCCAATTAAAGTAGGTGTTATTATCCCAGTTAAGAGATGGGCAAACTGAGGCCCAAAGAAGTTAACTTTTCAAGGGTTGGTCACTGCAGTAGCTCAGTTAGCACAGCCCAATTCCCTCTAACTAAAATATGTTACACACACAACACCATACTGTAACCTAATGATTTTCTCTAAATAAGTGGACAACTATTCATTAGATATTATTGTAAGTCGGCTGAAGTCATTAACACAGCTATTGTTTCACAGTTTTAAAACAGACTGACAGTGTGTGTACACTATTCCGAAAGCCTGTGATTCACAAGTATACTGTTAGTGAAATTAAAGTGCTTACGAGAGTAATCATGGTGCTTTTACTGCTCTCCGAGTTAAGAGTCTAATTGGGGAACTCTGAAGCTATCTGTTTAATGCATAATCTCAAATACGGAAACCTTTGTACCTTAAAGGCCACGTGTATTTGTCTATCTCTGAGCTAGGGAAGAGGGGATGCAGCCATGGATGGCACTAAGAATTGGTCTGAAAATGTGAAACTTTTATTCTCAGCACGAGTGGCACTTTGCTGTATGTCTGTTTCCCACTAATTCAGGAAGAGTACAGTTCAACAGTCTCTGAATTATTGCATATATTTCTGTGCAAAGTCTTTCTTGCTTAAACTCAACACTGATAAACTAAGATGATTCATAAATGCCTGTACTAGGACCTGGGCCCAGTAAAGAGGAAAGGACTGAAAGGGTATTTAAGATATTTCTCCAAAATGCAAATACAATATCTTCCCCGCTTTGGAATTCAGCTTAACTTGGCATTACTCTTGAACTTCAAGTCTAAGGAACACAAACATACATACCCACAGAACTTCCCTCTACTGTTACTTAGCAAAACGCTGTGCCATTTATTCAAAAGCCAAGATGAAGAAATGGTAGCATGAACTTACGTAGCAGACTGTTGGAACAATAAAAAAATGATAAATCATAGACTCATCTGTAGGTTAGTCTTGGAAGATTCCTTTTTCAATATACTATTCAGTGACTCCAGATATCCTTATACCACAGCTACACAGAAAGGTCAGTTTTGCCATTTGTCCTAGGCAGGAGGGATGGGTCAAAAGATGGGGGTGAGTGTAAAGAAAGAGGAAGACCTTCCAGAGTTCAACATAAATGGCTTTAGGTCTAAATAGTTGGACAGAGTTGATTGAATTGACGGTCTAAAACAAATGTATGCATAAACTATGTGGAAGATTTAAAACATCTAAGAATGCAGTAAGACTGAATTGCTTTATCCTTACCCTGCCTAAAGAAAATACTTTATTCATTCTTTATCCTCATGTAGAAAAAAATTTTTTTTCAAATGAATTCTATGTACTTTTTGGGATCAAAATCTCTTTGGTGCACAAATTTTTATAGAAATGGATTTATAAAAGTTTAGATTGCATTAATTTCCCAAATTTTGCTCACATTTTCCTCTGGTTTCAATATTAGTTTCACTAGTTTTGATAGCTATTCTTTTTATTTTTCCTTTATTTTTTTTAAACTGACAAATTGTCCAAAGAATAATACTTAAAGGTAAAAAAAAATGGTAGATAATAGAAACTATTGCAAATTGATTAAGAATTCTCAAACACTGTTATTTAGTCCAATTAAACTTGGAATAAAGCATCTCATATATTTAGACTCTAAATACAATTGTGTATGTATGCATGTGTATATATACTTGTATATATTAGTGTATATTATTAGTGTATATATAATACATATGCATACACACACAGACACACCTGAGTATCCTGGAATAAATGATTTGTATATGTCAACCCTTACCATAAATCGACTGAATGAGGATTATTTTTGTATTTATTTTCCCAACTAGACTGCTAGTTCCTAAAATCAAGGCACCCTACTTATTCTTTAAATTACTTAAGCCATTATATGTTTTTCACATAATACAAATTCAAATACTTCTGTCTAATTGAATTGCAATAATTTTTAACAAAGGATGAATTTTTAGCATAGCTACTTATTTCGAATATACAACTTAGTTCAATTTCATAAAGTGAAATGTCAGGTTTTGGACTCATAAGAAAAAAAAACTGTGCTTTGTGCAGGTAGGAAACCACAATGTTATTCAAAATCGTTTTGGACTTAAATAATAAAACTGTGTGTTATGAATGTATACTGTTTGTTCTCCATTGCAACTTGAGTGTTTAAGGTGGCTTAAGAGAATATACCAAAAGTCAGCCTACATGCCCAAAGCCCTACAGGTTTCAATAAAGTCTATCTGGCTCCTCCAAAGCCTGCAGGCTCTTTCCTTTGCCCCAAAGCAAGCAAACACGAATGGGAAGAGAATGATTTTGTGAATATTTTTTAAAAGTTCTGGCCTTCCAGGTTAATCTGTGGGAAAGTGGCACTTCCCATGCTATGCCTGTCTGCATGGACATAATACACAATATTTGTGCAGTTCTTAAAGTGATTCAGACATTATTACACTATATACATATAAGATATGTTCATGTGTATGGACACATTAAATGTAATTAGATCATTTTTACCTTCTTGGTGAAAGAGTATTTTGAGATGGATAAGTCTTACTCTTTTGAGTGTATTTCAGTTACTCTGAATTACAATTCTCTTGTTCATTTATCACAAAAACTTCCAAGTTAGTCCAATATATAAATAAACAAATAAGAAAATGCCAAAATCATGAGAGTGTTCAACATGTAATTTTTTCATGTTTCTGAAATGGGCCTGAGGCAGGAGTGGTGTACATCTGAGGTATGGGGGAGGAGGAAGTCAGAGCCCTGAGCAGGACAATGAAAACAGAGTTTATTAAACCAAAAGATTATGTTAGAAGACAGTAAGTTCTTGGAACATCCCATGAGAAATAATAAATAAACAAACAAATAAATAAATAAACAAATAAGAGCTTGGTCATACTATGTTTATTTTTGTCTTAAAAATTAACTAGGATATATATTTAATTTTATCTTATTCATTTACAGTCAGTTACAACTAAAGAACAACTAAAGGAAACTTCACAGAATCTAGAAAATCCTGAGATTTTGGGATTTTTGTGAAACACTCTATTATGAATTGTCATTTTCAAAGTACATCAATGCACCCCATCCTTTATCAGGGCCTATCGTGCCATCTGCCAAGGCTCAACAGGGTAGTTTTTCCTTCCCTACTGGGAAGTGCCCTCCTGAGCCCTTACAGACCAATCCAGCTGTCACTCTTTCATCATACTCTATTAAACTTACACACACACACACACACACACACACACACACAGAGTAGTGTGTGGCTGAGAAAACATTGGCTGCAAACTCAAAAATGTATATTTAATATTGACTGCATATATCTTCAAGTCTCAGTGTCTTCCAATGGTTGTTACAGGGCTTCAGTAAAATAATGTAGGGGGAAAACACTATAAATTGTACATGTCAAAGAACTCTATAAACTGTAAAGTTCAATTACTAGTGTCATTGTTGTTATTGTATTGGTATTTATTAATTGTTATCACTTACAAGAGAGTCTAAATTCCATAACGTAACACAGAAAGGTTTTCATATTCATGATTTTTCCTATTTTAGTAAACTCACTTCTTTCTACCACCTTCTCCTATTTACCACACTTGAGGCCTCATAAAAAGAACTTTATTTTCTCTTTGCATATTTTATTCCTATTCATTATGACTAGGACTGAAATACCCTATACTATCTTTTACTCTTGGTCAAACCCTACTCGTTGTTTAAGAATGAATTAAAAAAAAAAAAAAAGAATGAATTCATATTGGGAGAAAATATTTGCAAAATATATATCTGATATACATACAGCTATAATCTATATAGAACTCTTACAACTCAATGATAAAACATCTCAATTTTGAATAGGGGGAGGATGAATAGGTTTTGAGCAAAACTTCATCAAATAAAATACATTAATGGTACATACACACATGAAAAGTTGCTCAATATCATTAATCATTAAGGAAATGAAAATAAAACCACAATGAGATACCATCTGGTAGCTTTTAGAGTGTCTAAAATTAAAAGACTGATCCTACCAAGTGTTGGTGAGGATGTGGAGCAACTGGAACTCTCAAACCCTACTGGGGGGAATGTAAAATGGTATAACTACTCTGGAAAACATCCCACAATTTCTTCCATATGATCCAAATTCTTGAACAAGCCCTCAAAAGACTTGTACAATGATGTTCACACAGCTTTGTTTGTAATAACCCCAAACTGGAAACTACCAAAATGTTCATCAACATGTGAATAGATAAACAAGTGGTGGCACATCCATACAACGGCACCATGGAATTAACATACAATAGTAAAGAGTGGAATGAACTGTTTATGCATGCAATTCTATAAATCTCAAGACAATTATGCTAAATGAAAGAAGCCAGACAGAGATTGATTCCAAGTATATAAAACTCTAAAAATGAAACCATTTAAAGTGGCAGAAAGTTGGTTAGGGGTTGCCTCAGGACAGGGGAAAAGGTGATTGGAAAGGGGCAGGAGAAAGAGTTTAGAAAGGGGCATAAGGAAACTTTAAGGGGGATGGCTATATTACTTATTTTTACAGTGGCACTGGTTTCACACATGCATAAATATGTCAAAAATGTTCAAATGTACACTTTAAATATATGCATTTTATTGTATGTCAATTATACTTCAATAAATCTGTTTTCCAAAAGGAATAAACTATTGATACATGCAATAAGATCTCTGACTCTCGAAAACATTATGCTAAATGACAAAAGCCAGATAGAAAATACTACATACTGTATGATTTCATTTATGCATTATTTGGGAGTGGTAATGCTAGGGGTGGAAATCAGATTAGTGATGGCCTGAGGGAGTGGGAAAGGTGGCTGACTGCAACCCAAGGAAATTTGGGGGAAGAAGGATGTGGTGGTTTGAAGCTGTGGGTGTGAACCCACTGGAAGCAGAACCTTTTGAAGAGGTTACTTCAGTTTAAGTGTATCCAACCTCAATCAGGATGGGTCTTAATCCTATTACTGGAGTTCTTTATAAAATAATGAAATTCAGATAGAAAGAGAGAAAGCCACAGAGGAAGCAGCCAGAAGCTGACATCAACAGAATCTAGAAGAGAAGGGAAAGACCAGGAGATGTTGCCATACTCCTCGCCACGTGACAGAGGAGCCAAGGATTGCTGGCAGCCACCACCAGAAGGCCACAGTATTCAGGGAGAAAGCATCTCAGCTCGATGATGCCTTGCTTTGGACAATGTCCTGGCCTTAAAACCATAAGCAAATAAATACCTATTGTTTGACCTAAAAGACATTTGTTCAAACTGCCTAGAAAACCAAAACAAGAGAAATGCTATATATCTTGGTTGTGGTAATATTGAATGAGCTCTATTTGTCAAAACTCTTTGAACTGTATGTTTATAAAGGGTGACTTTTATTGAATGTAAGTTGCATCGCGACAAACCTGAATTAAAAAGTATTCATATGTCACCTCTTCTGTAATGTACTCCAGGAAAAGTTAGTGGGTCTTTCACTACATTTGCATAATACCTCACCATTACTCGATTATTTCACTCAACACAGTGAATAATAATTATTTCCTATGTATCTCCAACCAGACACGAAAAACCTGGGAGAACTGTTTCTTAAGTCATTGCATATGCCCTAATATAGTATGTTGTGCTTGGCAATTAGGCAGTCAACAAATGTTTGCTGATTCTATTACTGATATTTTACCTCCCTTCTCCATTACAGTAAATAATTTATTCAGTGAACACGTACTCATTAAGCTTCAAATAAATGCAAGGAACTGGGAATAGGTGGGCGAGAACATTTCAATTCCTATCCTTAGAGGCCTAATAGTCAAACATGGAAGAATGATCATTAAACATGGAACCACAATGTGTGATGAAGTTGGTAAGTGTCATGATGGGGAAAGAACAAGATGCTGGTATATGGGGTTAGGAGGTCAGGAAAGATTTTGAAGTAGTGGAATTTGAGCCAAGACCTGAAGGATAAGTGGAAGTTGTCTAGGATGGTTGGGGGTAGGGGAAAAATGAAAGCGATGGCAGTGGTAGAGTTCCAAGCAGTAGAAACACTTTTGAAGGCCCACAGTGTCGTGCATTTGAAGAACTAAGAGATTTATCGCAGTGGAAGAGTTAAGTAAGGGGTTTCAGAGAGAGTAGAAATCATGGACCAGGTCATGAGGGGGTCTAGGGATGTGAAGATATTTGGACTTTACTCAGGACATGAAGAAGAAGTGATTGTTTTAAGTGGGGGTTGGAGGAAAGGAAGACCATGATCAGATTTGTTTTCTGACCATTACTCTAGCGGCTCTCTTGGGAAAAGACTGGAGGCCAGCAAGACTCCGCAGGGAGAACAGTTGTTTGTTGCAGTATCCAGGTTAAAAACAACAATTACTTTGCTGAAAATTAATTCAAAATAAGGAAATAATACCCTTACTAAGTAACTAACAACCCCTCTCAAATGACCAAGCAGGCTTCTGTTTTGCTATACAAACCAAGTTTTTAAATATGAACGACTTGTAGGAGTACAAAAGTTGAAGAAATATAAGTCCATAATGACCATGATCAAACCAAAGCTTCCTGTACAATCCTAAAGAATAAGAATTTAGGGTCAGCGTTAACTCCTCTCTCTCCTTCATCTTCCATATTCTAACAGTACTTAACTCCAGTTTAAAGATCTTCATCATATTCTCCACATCTGCATTGCCCCTGAACTATTGTGAAAGCCTCTCACTATTTCCCCACCTTTGTCTCTCCCTCTGTAAACCATCCTCTGAAATGCTGCCAGTTAATCTTTAAAAAAAAAAAAGTTTTCATAGCCCAACCTTCTTAAAGACTTGTGATGATTTCCACTGTCTAGAGGACAGAGTTCAAATCTTTTGTCACCTACATTCAAGCTCGCCAGAATCTGGAACAGTGGTCCATTCCCACTTCATCTCTTTCCACTCTCTCTACTCCAAATATAATCTCCTCTTCTTCAAATACACTTCTTCTCTACCAAGCAAGTGCTAATCAGAAAATCATAACTCCTCCATGAAATTTCTCCAGGCTATTCAAGCTAAATGTATCCTTTGTGCTTTCATTTTCCATGGTATTTCTATCTATTATGCCCATGAAAGAATTATCACCCTATATTCTGGATGGTTGGATGCATTTGTCTTCCCAGTAGATTATTTGCATTTGACAGTGGAGAAACTGCTTTATTAATCTTTGTATCTCAGGCACCTTGTACAGTGCCTATAATTTAATTTCTGTTAAATAAATATATATCAACTTTATTTGCAATATGTAACCATGAATTCTGAAATAAGAAAAAAGCAAAAATTAAAAAAAAATTACTATGACAGATCCCATAATCTTCAGTCAGCCATGAACATAAGCACAGCACATCACAGTATACAAGCCTAGATGGAACAATACTTAATGGTTCAAAATATTAAAGCATATTAAATCATCAAGCCCAGATGATAACAGCTAAGACTTTTAAAATAGGATGGGGAAATCTGTCCAGATTTCTATGTCAACATTTTTTTTTTATCATAGGTAAATTTCTCTTTTATTTGAAATAGAATGTGGGGAAAAGTGTCAAACACTGAACAAATAAAATGCTTGATTTAAATAGTACAAGAATTAATCCGCATACCCTTTGAGAGTAAGGATTATTAGCCTCATCTTACAGCTTTTTAAGGTGAGGCACAGAAACATCACGTAATTTGCCCAGGGATAGAGCTGGAAAAAGGCAGAAGCTAAGATTTGCACACAGATCATAACCATTCCAAAGCTCGTGCTCTATGCCTTGTAGTATATTCAGGACAAATCTCAGGTAAGCACTATTAGCAGAAAGCTCCATCCATGTCTATCTTATCTCCGAGGCCTGTTGGAAGACTTGGTCAGTTTCTAGGGATCCATAAACTCATGAGGTTATATGCAATTTGTTTGTGTATGTAAATGTAATGTTTTCTAGAGAGGGGGTGTCAATAAAAACAGATAATATTTATCAAGAATTTACTACAAGTCAGGCAGTGTTTGAAATGCATTATCTCATTCTATCACAACAACAACAGCAACACATAACACAGATTAGGTATTCAACATGTGTTAGGCACTGTTCAAATGTTTTCCACGTGTTAACATATATAATCATCACACCAACTCTATGACATAGGTATTATAATTACGTATATTTCAGAAATGAGGGAATTGGGACTTGAAGAGGTTAAGTAATTTGCCCAAGGCCCACACATTTAGTATAAAAGGCAGAGTAGGGTTATAAATCTCCCTATTTGACAATAAAGCCTATTTGCTCTCTTGGGTTACGTGTCATGTGGCTACTTACGGCATTGGTCCTTCTCAAAGGTCTCCAAAATCCAAAGTCACCCAAGATATTGAGTATAATGGGAAAAACAAAACAAAACAAACAAACAAACAAACAAAAACCTGAAATCCATATGTCTTTTCCAGGAAACCATCTTGATAAAATCAAAGGCTTTCATGGCAGCACAACATCAGAAGCTATCAACCAATTCTACCATGTAGGTAGCATAATGTGTCCTGATGTATTGAAATACAGGGTAGGAAATACAATCAGGAAAGTGTATCTGCTATTTAGGGTATGTTTCTGACCAGTTGGTAAGATAGTGTTAGGTTACAAAGGTGCTTACTGGCAATAAGCATCCAAATATGTATACAAGTAGCTCCTACAAATGATACATCAGGAACAGGGCTCTGCTAGCCTCTGCAGTGTCATTTTGTGAGCTAGAGATCTCCCTTTCCTGGAAATACCCAGCCAAGAACTAGGGAATATGGCTTGGCTTCTGAGGTGGGGTCAGGGTTTCAGTCCTCACTCCACCCTCAGGAGGGGGCCCCAAAACAGTGAACAAGCACAGCTGGTAACCCCATGGAACACCTATGTTACCCTCGGGGCCTGGAGCCACAGTGCCTGCACCTGAACTCCTCAACCCCTTGTAGATGTGTGACCTGAGCAAGTTATCTAATTTCTTTCTGCTTTATTTTTCTCATCTGTGAAATAGGGAGAATATTAGTGTCAACTACATAGGATTGTTGAAGAATCTAAAAGACAAAATGCATGTAAGTTGCTTACATATTAAGGACATATTAAGGATTCAATAAGTACTAGCTAGAGATACACTGAAATTACTGGACAGCTGGACCAGATGTAATAGGTAAGCTATTGTGCTGGTTTGAATCTTATGGACCCCAGAAGAGCCACAATCTTTTAATCCAATTTTGTTGGGTGAAACCTTTTGATTGAGTGTTTCCATGGAGATATGACTCACCCAACTATGGGTAAGAACTTTGATTAAATTATTTCCATGGAAATGTGATCCTGTCCATTCTAGGTGGGTCTTAATTAGATCACTGGAGTCCGTAAGAGAGTTGAGAGCCCACACAGACCCAGACGCTTGGCAACACTGGAGGATGTAGACAGAAGAACATTTGAAGATGCTAAGCTAAGAAATGAAGCCCAGAGTTTCCCCCAAAGAAGCTAAGAGAGGTCCCCCAGACACTTAGAGAGAAACACCCTGGGTGAACAAGCAAGGATGCACAGGAGCTGAGAGAGAGAAGATAAAAGAGACAGAAGACCAGAGACATTTTGGTGAAAGTTATTTCGAAATACAACCCAGGAGCAGAGGACCAGCAGATGCCAGCCATGTGCCTTCCCAGTTGACAGAGGTGTTCTGGACACCATTGGCTTTTCTTTAATGAAGGTATCCTCTTGTTGATGCTTTAGTTGGACATTTTTGTGGCCTTAAAACTGTAAATTTGTGATCTAATCAAACCCCTTTATAAAAGCCAATCCATTTCCTGTATTTTGCATCATGGCAGCATTAGCAAACCAGAACAGATTTTGGTACCAGAGAAATGGGGTGCTGCTGAGTTTGCAAATACCAAAAATGCTGGAACAACTTTTTAAATGGATAAGGGGAAGATTCTGGAAGAACTGTGAGGCGCTTGATAGAAAAGGCCTATGTTGCTTTGAAGAGACTGTTAGTAGAAATATGTACTCTAAAGATACTTCTGATGAGGCCTTGAACAGAAATGACGAATGCATCATTGCCAACTGGGAGAAAGGCGATCCTTGATCTAAAGTGGCAGAGAATTTGGCAAAATTGAGTCCTGGTGTCAGACAGAAGGTAGAATTTGAAAGCAATGAACTGGGATACTTAGCTGAAGAGATTTCCAAACTAAATATGAAAGATGCAGACTGGCTTCTCCTTGCAGCTTATAGTAAAATGTGAGAAGAAAGAGATAAGCTAAGAACTGCTTGGGTACTAAGAAACCAGAAATTGATGGTCTAGAAAATTCTGGGCTTCCAGAAAATCAGACCCCAGAGGACAGTACCCCACATGAAGATTTAACAAAACCTAGAAACTGCCAGCCATTTCAGTACAAGCCAGGACTGGAAGTGGAGTTATCCAGGAAGGATTTGTGGAAAGACCTATTGTCTAACAGTTTTGACCCCTGTGTGCTGCATGCCAAGCCAACAAAATTTTTATGAGATCTGTATAAACAGAACCAGTGGCAATCTGGACTAAAGGGAACAGAAAAGGGACAGATTGAAGGAAAAAATTCTTCAAAGGTAGAACCATGGAAGCCAAGGAAGGTCTGAAGCCAAGAAATCTCAGGCCAGGAAAGCAGACCCACTCATGCATGTGAAGAGGGTGAGTTTTCCCAGGAGGCAGAGGGTGGAAGAGTGCTGCCACCCCAGGCCTCAGAGAGGGTGGAACACATTCCCTGGGGCTTAGGAAGAGCCTGGCCACCACCCCACTGTTCTGAAGGGGTTGAGCATGGACCCTGGTGATGGCAGAGAGTCTGGGTGCTGCCCTGATGTTTGAGGTGGGTAGAGCCGAGAACAAGGTGGTCTCCCCAGTGCATGGATATGTTGGAGCAATCATCCCAGCACTTGGAGAGAAAGGGGCTGTCACGAAGGCCCTTGGAAAGGGTGGGACTCCCACTTTCTCAAGCCCTGAGGATAAAACGTCATTCTGTAAATGACTCTCAGACTTTGAAATCTAATGGAGTTTGCCCTGCAGATTTTAGAAATTGTTTTGGTCCCATGAACCCTGATTTCCTTTCAATTTCTCCCAATGGCAATGGGAACGTTTATCCCTCCTTTGTATATTGGCAGCAGATAACCTGTTCTAAGTTTCACAGGTCCACAGCCAGAGAATTTTGCCTTAGGACAAATCATGCCTATAACTGATTTTGATAAGACTTTGTACTGATTTATATTGTAATGGAATGAATGTATTTTTGCATTTGGAAAGAACATGTCTTTCTGGGGTCCAGGGGGTGCAATATGCCGGTTTGAAACTTATGGACCCCAGAAGAGTCATGATCTTTTAATCCGATCTTTTTGGGTGGAACCTTTTGATTGAGTGTTTCCATGGAGATGTGACTCGCCCAACTATGAATGAGATCTTTGATTAAATGATTTCCACGGAGATGTGACCTTGCCTATTCCGCGTGGGTCTTAATTAGATCACTGGAGTCCTTTAAGAGAGCTGAGAGTCCACACAGACCCAGATTCTTGGTGAAGCTTGAGGATGCAGATAGAAGGACATTTGGAGATGCTAAACTAAGAGATGCAGCCTGGAGTTTGCCCTCTGGGGAAAACTCACCCTCTTCACATTTGGAGAAGCTAAGAGAGGACTCCCAGATGCTTAGAGAGAAATGCCCCAAGAGAACGAAGCAGAAAGATGAGAAAAGCTAAGAGAGACAGAAGCCCAGAGACATATGGGGAAAGCCGTTTTGAAATGCAACCCAGCAGCAAAGGACAAGCAGACACCAGCCATGGGCCTTCCCATCTTACAGAGGTGTTCCGGTCACCATTGGCCTTTCTTTAGTGAAGGTATCCTCTTGTTGATGCCTTAGTTTGGACACTTTTCTGGCCTTAGAACTGTAAATTTTTGACCTAATCAATCCCCTTTATAAAGGCCAATCCATTTCTGGTATTTTGCATAATGGCAACTTTAGCAAACTGTAACAGCCATATTTGAAGTGATCCCTGGTTCTGTGTATGAGTGGGCGACTAACAGCAGCAGGTACCCATTCCTATGAAGAGAGTGGAGGGGATGCATCACTCCACACTGAGTTGTTTTGTTTACTTCGAGGGCTTCTCAACAATCCAAAGCTGTGATACCTCATTTAAAATTGTGCTGTCATCCCCATTGGGTGAAGCATCTTTTATGATGGTGGAGAACATGTTCAATCAAGTGCCATAAAAACAACAGCGACTACAAAAGAAATGATAGTTCCATGTTTGCAATATAGAAATTCTCACTAATCATGTATCAATATCTCCAGCCATTCAGTAAATGGACAGATAGAAACAAATATGGTGGCATCTTTTACAAGCTCAAAATAAGATGATATTTTGAAATATATTTAATTCCCTTCCCACTTTATTATATTTTTAAAACAAAAATCTCAAACTCCCCAAGTCAGATGTTCCAAGACTGGTTTATATAATTTCAAACTATCAAACTCCAACAATGAGAAATCAATTTTATTTCAGATTGTCAATATTTTAAACAAATCATTATTATCCAGTGTTGGCAAGAGCATGGTAAATATACTGTGGATACTTAGGAAGGCTCTGCAATATCCACCAAATTTAAAGTGAACATTTCTGTGAAGCCAGCAATCCTCTTCTCAGAATAAACCTTCAGAAGTACCCATGCAAAGATAATGTATACAGATACTTACTGCATCACTTTTGGAATAGTAAAAAATTGGAAAATCCAAATGACCATTCTGGGGGATGTTAGTCAGGGAAATCCCCATTCTGGGAGATGTTGACAGGGAAATAGTTGAAAAAGAGTAAATGAAAAATCAATTTCAGAACATTGGTTATTGTATGAGCCCATTATCCAATTTTTTTAAGTAACAAAAAATTTCTTGGGCTATACATATGGAAACTGGAGGGATACAAACCCAATCATCAAGGGTGGATACGTAAATATAGAGGAATGGGTAGGGGAGTTTCACTTTATATTTTACTAGGGTTATGTTGTTTTATTAGCAAGTATTATCTTTAGGATTTATAGAAATAAGGATTTTCAAAAGAGACTGGACACTCAAAAATAAAGTTCTTATTTACATGATGAGTATTAAAGAAATGTTGGCAATTTCCCAAATTAATTTTTGATGTCTCACATGCTTATAGTTACAACCACAGAATAAAATGCGTATGAGAGCATAACAGACATACCTTAGTAAAAGAGTTGTGTGCCTCCATAAAGCATGATGAGAAAATTTCCCCATTCGTAGGCCTATGAATGAAGCTTAAGGGGAATGGGCTGAAGACAAAAGGCTCTCAATTTCTACTCCTCTTTGAAAAGTGCAAAATGAATGGTTTACCACCACTCCACACCTCTCACCCCCCCCCCCCCAATGGTTCCAGAGAGGAAACCAAGTCTACTTAGCTGGACTTCAAACACACGATGGATCAGAAGGCCTGACAGTGTCCACTGAAGTGAGAACAGAGGGAGACGTGACGAGAGGGTAGGGAGAGGAGGACTATTTTAGAGAAAAGGTGCTGGCTGGAGAGGAAGAATATTGTAAGTTTACATGTAAAATGAAGGAAAAGCAAGAGAAAGTAAGAGGAGATATGTTGCTATCCTGTTGTTTAGTTTTCAGGATACCTCATTACGTTTGGAGCTTCTGCATTCTGTATTGTCTAGCCCTGACCCTCAAGTGAAAGTTTGTGTGAGAACTGTTTGCATATTAGCGAGGAGCGCTTCCACTCTGAGCAACATTTAGAAGCGCGGTTGGTTAGGTATGAAGCACACGTTATATCCATTCTAAGATCTGATCCCGTGCTGACCTGTTCCCGTTAGTCATAGTATGATGCTTACTTAGCTGGCACATTGTTTAGCTAAAGCTTCCATAGGACATTTTCTTCACAAAGGACACTAAGATATGGTTTAAATATTATCTATCTGTATATTTATAACGTAATCATATAGTATTATTATATATAGCATTATATCTATGATTTTATATCATGTGTATCTATATCTATATCTTTTTTCCTTTATCTCTCTCTCTATATATCTTCCAACTAATCCAAAGCTTTTCCCAGTCGCATCACCGGAAGATGCCCACCCAATAAATATCTCTAAGAGAACGCATGGAAGATCAGACTTGAGCAAAGGCCGTGGGGTGATGCTCCAAGAACAAGTACGTCTCCACAAATCTCCACATCCCACAGACTTCCACGTGTCCTAGCTTTGCCTCAGGCCACAAAAACTCCACCAGAGACCCCAGAGACTTGGGGATCACGTGGGCCGCCCACAGACACCAAAGCTTTCCCTGCCCCCAAACAAACCTGGGTTTGTTTTCCAGAGATGAACCGCTTGCAAACCCCCCCACCCCCCCACATCCCCCCAACACACACGCCCCGCTGGTTCCCCTCCAGCCCTTTCCTTTTCCCTCCACTGCAGGCTGTGGGAGGCCTCAGGGTATCTGCTTTCAACCCTGCTAGGCGTAGGGGTCCTAAAAGCTCAGCCCCTCCTGGGCGGGCGTCCCTCCTTCAGCCGCCGGAGGGGAACCGAGGCTCCTCCTGCCCAACCCCCGCCGGGGGCCGTGGACCGCGGGCCAGACTCCCGCACTGCCCCCCGCACCGCGACGCGGGCGGAGACTTACCTGCGTGGAGCGGCTCCGGGACTTCCCGCGTCCAGTCAGCCGCGCGGCAGCCGCCGCATCTCCCAGCAGCAGGTTCCCCCCACCCACCCCTGCCAGCCGCGTCCTGCGCTGCACTTTCCCGACCTGGGAAGTTGGCTAAAAGCGAGGAGATGGGAGGAGGGGGTGGGGCGGAGGTGATCTGGGAGACAAGGCTTAAGGATTTTGTTGTTGTCGTTTGGATTTTTGTTTTTGTTTTTGTTTTCGATCTCGCGCACAGACGTTATACCATATGCTGGGCAGAATATTAGCTTTGCTCAATGGCGACAGAGCAGCGGCCCGACTCCCACAGTCCGATCGATTTACTAAACAAACTGGAACGTGGGTGGGGATGTTAAACAGTAACCAGCAGCCTCAATGAAAACTGAAAGCAGCGAGACCGCCACCGCCTCGGCGCGCTCATTTTCCTGTTCCCAAGGCCCCAAGGCGACCAGCGGGCGGGTCAGCTAGTCCCAATGCCCGACCGCCTTTGACCGCGACGGTTCTCCGGGTGCTGCACAAGCCACACGCCAAAGTTTCCACCATCAAAGCCGGGCGCACCGCGGGTTGGCCATTTGGAGTCGGGTATATCTCTCTCCCGCCTCCTGCACCCGGAGGAGCCGCGGCGAGACTCGGCGCCTGCGGTCTAAGGCCAAGCGGCGGTCCCAGGTGCCGGGAGCACAGTCCTGGTCCCCCGCCCTGGGTCATGCCAAGTCTAGGGCGATTGTCAGCCCCGGGGGGGAGTGCTTTGGGCCGAAAGCTGGGCCCGCGTTTTTCTTCCTAGACTGACGCTCACCCCCACGACTTGGCAGTGGCGGGGAGAAGCTGGCTGACCCCAGAACAAAGATCTAATTCCCAGTCAATTATGTCCAGAAAGGGGGTGGAAATATTACAGGGGAATTAAATGGGCCCCTAAGGACTGCATTGCGGCCACACCACTAGGAGAAGCCCCAACCATTTCATTAAACTGCACCTTGGGCCTCAGGGGTTAGATTATGCTAAGATGTCGGTGACCTCCTTACTCTGCAAGAGTTCTGGGAAGAAGGGAACTAGTTTTCCCTTCCCGGCCATCCCTGGCACCTGTGGCTTCAGTCATTAAGAACCTCTTTACATATGTTTCTGATGGAAAGCTTTTCCTTTCACCCAGCCATACCCAAGGCACCTCCACCTGACTTGACTCCAAGAAATGAGGCTCAGACCCAGCAGAGAAGCGTTGGTCATCTTGATCACGCATTTGTCAACCAGCAACATAGCCAGAAGCTGTGGCCTTTAAAAACATCTCAACAATTTAACTTCGTGGTTTCAGGAATGAATGACTTCAGGTCAAACAAGTAATTATCCTCATGAGATAAATAGTTACTTAATCCATAAGGTTTTGCTTTTCCGACCAAGGGGTTGGCTGTTATTTTAAGACCTTAATAACAATGCCATGGAGATCAAAGGACTAGGTATTTTTTTTCTTTTTCTTTTTAGACAGGGTTTACTAAACTTTCTCAGTTTCCTCCTTCTGAATCTCATACTGAAAGGCTCTTTTAAAAACAGGTTGTTGGCTGTTTTAGAAATCAGAACAAAGGGGAGAGATCATATACTATTTTCTTTAAATCTTCCTTCTTGAGCAAAACACATTCTTTGAGTCCTCGTTGTCCACGCGGTCTGCAAACCGTGTCGCAAGAGCGACCTCTGTCCACGTCGCCCGCGGGAAAATGTCCAGAGACGTTTGAGGCAGAGGAGTAACAATTAACGGGTTAAATATATTATGCAAATCATTCATAGGTGTGTTATTTAAAGATCCCCTGTAGAGATTCTCTTTAAAATATATGTACATATTTCTCGTTACTTTGATAGTGAAGGTTGTCTTATATGTCAAAATGTAAATGTACAGTTTCTATAAAACACTGAAAATCTGAAGACAGAAATGCTCCCTCCCGTTCACAGAAGCTTTAATGACACCTGACATATGTTGTCCCCAGCAGAGAAATCATATTTTACTTCAGTAGTCTCAGTCTATTTCACTGTTAACAATCCGCGATGTCTGTGAGTCCGGTTTCGGATTATCAATTCATCATCAGTGCGTGGTGGAGTCGTTGACCTACCAGGAAATGAACGTCACATATTCGGTGTTCAAAATTATATTGGAATTATATGTAGTTCCTTTGCCAGACCGTTTTATTAACACGAGAGTTTTGACCAGTGATGGGAAAGACATGGCTGCGCATTCATGGAGGTGTAAACTCTCCAGTCTTAGGTATTATCTAAAGGCGAGCATTGCTCTTGATCAGTTTAGAAAATTCTCAGACGAGTTTAGATTACACGGCTAACTCCCCAGCGTCCTCAGCAAGAAGGGAGTGGTTTCCGATTACTTTCAAAAATCCGAGCGACCTTGAGAGAAAAGGAAGAGCCGAGGGGTCTGCTCCGCTCCGGGCTCGGCAGTTTTTGCTAGATACTCCAATGCCATTAAACCAAGCTTTAGAGAATCACTTATATTGTTCCTGAAACTAATTTACTACCATTCTCCATGGCATGGGTTTAAGCTGCTGAAGATGAAAAATGTGCTATATGGAGATCTGTCCCCCGATGCACGGGGGTGGGGTGAGGTGGACGAGAATGGGAAGGAAAGAGATCAGGATGACTGTCCAGGGAAAGGGTCTCAGGAGACAACAAGTTCTGTTTCACTAGTTAGTGGTTAGGGAAAATTATATACATATGCATATATGTGTATCTCATACGTTCTTCTGACCTAAAACTAAACACAAAATGTGGTATCAAAAAACCCTTCTCTTCACTCTTCTACTAAATGTCTCGTTTAGCCTGTTCTTTTCCCTTCCGCTGCTCTGGTAATCCTTTTTACACCGTTTTAAATTCTTCCATTCGTCTTGATAAGAACACTGAGTTCTCCCCAAAGCGATTTTGATACTGTTAATTAAAAGCAATGGCCTGGGGCGGAGAGCTCAGGACTTCGGCGGGCGCCGGCAGGCACGCGAAGCCCCAGAGAAAGTCTGGATTTGACCATCCGAAGACCCCATTACCAAGGGCGACCCCGCGCCCCTCGGCCTCACAAGACGCGGAAGGGAGGTGTCCCTTCTTGCAGAGGTGCTGCCGGGGCCTCCGTCGCCTCTGCTGACCAGCTTGTGAACAGGCTCCTCCGCGATCGCCGTCGCACCCACACCCGGGTGGGCCACCGCCCGGCGCCGAAGCAATTTACTAGGAATTGCCGCCCACCCTCACGCGCGTTCACTCGCAGAAGAGAGGGGAAAAAAAGGGAGAGAAACCCAATTCATACAATTCTCCACCTCCCCGTTCTTTCCGGATTGGGGAACTATTTCAAAGTCGCTCATCTATAAAAGACTGTGGACTGGAAGAGGCCGCGGAGACTAGAGAGAAATTAACCCAGTCTGGAGCTGCGCTAAACGCGTCTTCCAACGCCTCGATGGGGCTGTGTTTTACCCGGGGGAAGGAACGGCTTTAGCAGCCTCCGCCAGAATTTCAAAAAGTCCCCGGAGGCCACTGAGTGTTTTAGGCATCAGAAAGGGGAGGCCCGAATGCCGCTCACTGGGGCTAGGGGAGGGGAAGGCGGCTGCAGCAGAAGTGCGAGGGCAGGGGGAGTTTGGTGGGGGATACGGCCCTAAGGCATTCTGGCCTCGCGTGTTGGGCCGCGAGCCTTTTCTCCCTCCCGGCGGCGGCTCACCACCCCTTTACCCCTGCCACTTTCAGGAAAAGCACAAGTCGTTTTGCTCCCAGCGCTACCCAGAGCGATGGCACACACTGCCAGAGCTATAAAGCTGGCCGCCCGCGCCCCTGGGAAGGGAGACGCGGACCATTTCATTTCCTCCCACCCCGCGCAGCCGCCTCAAACCAAGTGGGCCCTCCGGTCCGGAGACCTGCGGGTTGTGATTCGGTTTTGGCCGCTTTGGTATCTGATTCATCCCTTGTCTGTTATTAGATTCGTCGGACTTTTGACGGGGCACACATCCTTTAACGCCTTTAATTTAATGTAGTACAAAAGAAAGAAAGAAAACCTAAGAACAGGCTGACTGAACCTTGGGTCAAGGGATTAATTAGTGCCTTTCTGCCCCACTCCGTGTGTGGATGCTAAAAAGTAAGGTCTAGACACTTTCCTTGCCCTTTTTGGGTGTGAGGTGCTTAAAAGCACTTGTGAATAGCTGCAGGCGTGGCTTCTAGGACCGGGGACTCGGCTTGGCCCACATTGGATAAAAATTAGTCTTTATGTTGTCAAAGATCGGGAGCACCCAGTGTTAAGCCCATTTAAGAACACAGAAATGCTCCCATACTCTGTTACTTGTTAATAAAAATGCAAAGCCTTTACTTGTAAATAAGAATGCAAAGATTTCGGGTTGAGCTTCTAATGTGAACCTGCTCTGTGCTTGATAAACATTTGAGACACTGAAAATCCAACACTTAACAATTCTCAATGTCAACGTGTGGTTCTTTCTTGTACCCGAAGAACAAACTGGATGTCTTCCCTTCCCCCAGTCCCTGTCTTTGTTGATTTCCTGCTGAAATATTGATTGCCAAGGTCTGTGCAAGATTTGCAAACTTTTACAGTCATTTATTGCACTCGCAATAAAAACAGGTGATATGAGCATGCTAGTTCAAGGTGTAATGCAAAGATGTATTCGGTGCCCTTGGCAACTATCTGTGGGACCTGTTTGTCTTTGCGGAATACGCCCTTCTCTGCAATGAACCCCTCTGCAGCAAAGATTGGCCTTACACATTTCCAGGGCCTTGGCCCCTCAGTGGAAAAGAACACAGGGTTCAAAGCAGAAAATACGGTCATTTTAATCTCATTTTAAGCCAGAAAAAAAAAATTAACCAAAAGTCTTCTCTGGGGAGGAGGAGTCTCTTAAATTTCCCTACTTCCCTACTGTCTCTTATCAAAAAGAAAAAAAAATAAAAGTAAATCGATTACTAATTTACAATGTAATCGCTAACTGCCCCTTGCCTAACAGGGATCCGCAGGACCTCACACTATGGGAAGACCAAAGGACTGAGATTATCCAGAGGTACACACCATTTTGGATTGTAGGTGCAAGAGAGAGAGAGAGAAAGAAGCCAACTTGAATGTTTCACATGAAAATACGTGGTTAGTTAAGTACAGATTTCTTGCTGGATTCTGGTTTTACGAATTTTTCAACAAAGAAATACACAGGAGGGCTGTTTTACTCTGTAATTGTAGATAGAACTTTAAAGCCTTATTAGAAACCCTATACCCCCTTACCAGTTTTACCAGTCTTTCTTTTTTTTTAAGTCTGTGTGTAGGAGTGGGGGTGGAGTGGGGTGGAAGGGGTGTGAAGAGAGGAAGAAAGAGACTAATTTCTAAAATTTCCTACTTTGAACCAAGTCGGTTTTCTCATCTAGTGCTACAGATAAGAATAGGTGACACATAGCCCTTGAAGGGTATTCAGAAACCTATACCTGCCATCTAGTGGGCATAAGAGAAAACACTAGCTATTCGAAAGAGATGTCTTGCTCTTTTCTTATTTATAAACTAAAAACAAGTCTAAGAAATGAAAGGAAAATGTAACTTTAAAGCAAAAGGAAAGGAAATAAACAATTGTGTTAGGGAGCTTTGTAACATAGTCATGTAACTGCCCTCCATTTCTTTTGTGTTCAGTAATCATTAAGATTATTGATCTTCACCAAGATAGTCCACTTATACACATTTTTCATTTTTCTTTTGCATATTCTCTTCACATAGATTTTATGCTGTTTGTCTTCTTCTGGATTCTGTTCATTTATCAGCTTTGGATCCAACTGATATTCAAATTTTTAAAAACCCAGCAACTCAAAAGGAAGCTATGGATCTCTTCTTCTTATCTGAATGCTTATAATATCCATACAAAACCATACCCCAATTTTGAAAAGGGGGGGGGAATGGAGTTGATTACACTTACACACCTGCTTGTGAGGCACTGTTTTAAGTATCATACTCCTGCCAATCCTGTCGTAACCAAATAACAAAAACAGGTCTGTTAAAGCCTACCTGGTTCTGGTACTTGAAATTGTTACCTTGAGGTTCACATTATAAAGTATTTAGCATATATAGAAGATTTGCTGATTAAAATAGCCATAAAAAATAATCATCACCTATTTCAATGATAGCTGACTTTTTTTTTCTTGAGTGCTCATATGTGCCAGGCACTGTTTTGCGGGCTTTTAATCAGCTAGCATTTTGAATACTTACAGCAACCTTAGAAGACTAGTATTTATTAACACCATTTTATAGGTGAGGGAAGTGAGGATCAGAATCATGAAGCTGGTAAGTGCAGAAAATTTGAAACCTTGTGTGTTTCCTGAGCCAAGGCTCTTATCTGCCATGCCATACTCCTCCCTTAGAGCAAAGAGACAAAAGGACTGCACTTCTTAGAGGATAAAATAGATGCAAAAGAAACATTTGCTTGAAGGTGTGCGGTCTGCAAAATATCAGGCATCCAGATGAAAAGATACAATTTCAGTTAATTATTGTAATTATTGTAAAAATCAAGTTCTAAGAAACATATGTAGTGATTTGTAATTAATATATAATTAATAAATTATCTGTTTAGTACAATAGTTTGACAGGTACCATGCAAACCTTTACCATAAATTTGTCCTACAATCTATGCCCACTTGTATTTTAACTTCAAGTAATGAAGTTACCAATGCTAGGCCAAACAGTCCTTGAAAAGCCCTCCAAACATACTGCCAAAGATTAATCTCTGAATTCAACTGGCCCTGTCAGCTTAGTTATCTTCTCTCTTTGCCTCATTCTAATTTCAAATTTCATTTCCTAAACAAAATGTATGTGCATTCCAAACCTATTTTTCTATTTTCTAATTATACAAAGTATTCTCCTCTTTCCAGGACAGTTACTTTTATAAATATGAGTTAGTTAAAGAATCAAGAAACTTAAATAATCACAATTACATGTATTCAAATTCCTTCCAAATTCCTTCCATAAAGCTGTGTCA
This sequence comes from Choloepus didactylus, assembly GCF_015220235.1. Lineage (NCBI taxonomy): Eukaryota > Metazoa > Chordata > Mammalia > Pilosa > Megalonychidae > Choloepus > Choloepus didactylus. The sequence goes on along the minus strand of NC_051320.1, from coordinate 31,719,897 downwards.
TGAGAACATGGTTTCTCCTCTGGAAGTATATTGATATTTTTAGAAACTGTAGGTGAATGATCAGTCTTTGACACAGGTGTTGGGTTTTGTGTTTTTTTTTTTAAACCCATAACGCTTGAAATATTAATTATTCAGCAGCACAATGTTATGTAGGTATTAAGAGTAGGGAATTTTCGGAAGCTGACAGCAACTAACTTGGGCTCCCTGGCATGGGTTTAATACTCACAAGTGAAGCCACCACGTGCTGCCTTTCTGATCTCTTCCATGCCTCCCATCAAGATCAGACATCAGATAAAAGCCGAGACTACAGCAGCCAGGCCCTTTGTGTCTCCCCATGCATCCACGTAGATCTGAGTACACCTTTCCCCTTCTCAGGAAGCAGTATTGTGGCTTTCACAGGAAGAAGAGATGCAATTCCTGTGTAAGGTTAATTTCTCCACCTGCATTCTTGATCCCCATCCCTTCCTGCCTAGGCTGGGCCTTGTTCTATCAATTATTTCTTTTTCTTAAACCTTCGAACTCTCCCTCTCCAATGGCTCTTCCCCCTCAGGCAGGCTATAAATATGCTCAAATCTTATGCACCAACCATCAAAATTTATTCTCATTGCTTTGTCCCCTTGTGGTGTTGCCCTATTTTTGTCCTTTCCAGTCAAGATTCATGAGCTAAGGAGGCTTGTGGTGTCCTATCACCTTCCATTCACTCCCCTACCTACTTTAATCTGGCTTTAGAAGATTCTGCTCCACAGACTCCTCTCCCAAAGGGCCTTAGTGGCCTCCCAATTGGTAAATCCATCAGACATGTTTAGTTCTTATATTAAGCTCAACGGAGCCTATAGCTAACCCTCTTAACATTCTTTGGTCTGTATTTCTTGCCACTTTTCTCCAACTATCCCGTAATAACTGGCATTTCCTAAGATTCTTCTCTTAGACTTTTCTTCTCAATCTATATTCTCTTCCTGGACAATCCCATGTACTCTAACAGATTTACCTAAACCAAAATTGGCTGTTGATTCCTTAAATTATATTCAAACTGAGCTCTTTCTCTTAACTCTCAGTACTATAGAGGTTTTGGTGTGCCAACCACCAAACTTTGGAATTTTGTTAATAAGTATTTTTGTTAATAAGTTTATAGTTAATTGGATTTTGCTGTATAACAAGCCACCTCAAGACTTAGTGGTTTAAAAACAATGATAATTGTATCTCTGCAACTTTGTAACCAAATAAACCCCCTTTATAAAGCCAATCCATTTCTGGTATTTTGCATTTCAGCAGCATTAGCAAACCGGAAGAGTCACCATGCTCACAGGATAGGAGAAATCTGTGGCCTTTTTTCCACATCAACTGCAGTAATGAAATAGGGAAGAATAGGTATTTGGGTGAGCAATGGTAGTGACCGCCTCATCTCTTGTATTTCAACCCTGTTTACTCTGTTGGTATCTTAATTAATAATACTTAAAAATAAAAATCCGCACGTTCTGTGCCTCCCTTAACTCTCTTAACTCCCTACCTCTAGTTCTCAGTTAACTCCACGTCAGTGATTTTGTTAAATGTTCTTGGAATAGTCACTTTGAAAATATGATCAAAGTCATGGGTTTTCTTTCAGAAAAAGTAAACAAGTGCACGACACACAGAACTTTGCTTCTGGGCACCCAGAGTGCAAACTGGGACCTTTTGTGTGCTCAGGCCTCCCAGGTTCAAGTCCCTAAGGGCTCTGAAAAGCAAAAATGTACTAACATGGTCACCTCTTTAAAAACTTCTTACAGATTCCCATCATATGGCTTCAGACTGCTTAGAGTGTTCTGCCAGGCTTTTCCCGATCTGGCCTCGTACTTCCCTGTTGTCACTGATTGCCACGGCCACTCAGAGCTTGGTTCTCCTGGAGCCGTACCACAGAAGGGAATTGGTTTCCAACCTTCCTACACATGCCAGCTCTTCTCCTTTCTCATCTGTCTGGTGCACTTTTACTCATTTTTCAAACATCACTTTCTCTGTGAATAATTAATCCTTCCCTATAGTACACCAACTCCCTCTGACAGAGTTCATCAGTTTTTCCCTCTATGCTACCTCTGTTTTCTTAAATATACTGTATTTGTCGATTTCTTCATCACTTATGAATATGAATTAACAAATTTTGTTTTCACTTTCAAAACATTTTCTCCCTCAATGATTGGGCAATATATATATATATATTTAATTTAATATAGAATTTTTACATTTTCTTTCAATAGGATTTGGAGGTAGCTAGTGCTCCCATAGCCTTAGCTCTTCATGCAGTACCTCATGCTTGCAATCTGGTTCCTCCCTTTTTTTTCATATACGCTAGCTGTTGACTGGCTATGCAAAATATGTTTATGATTGCTATAGCTTAATGCTTTATTTCTCCCAAGGACATCTGGATTTTAACTGGGCTGGGGAAAGATTTTAAATCGAGAAAATAAATCTTAAATGGTGGAATTTCGGGCATCACCAAGGGGTCTGGAAGAGGGACCGTGGGCTTTCTTTTCCCTGTGTCCTTTAAATTCTACCCCTCTATGGCTAACTCTTTCTTCTATGCCTAGGGCTATCCATGCTCCCAGTTACATATTGCCAGAATGGTAGCTGATAAAAATAAGGAACCAGTGGATATTTCTGGGGCTGTTTTCCAAGTATTGCAGATACATTTGTGGTCTTCCTCAGAGGGATCATGACTACTGTGGGCACAGGTTTGTGTTTCCTGGCAGCAGACCCACAGCCTGAGTCATGGGCAGTGAGTCCCACACAGCACAGCATCTGACTGGGAGACCTGCTTTACAACAAAGGAGGAGTGGGAGTGGGTCCATGACTATGGGATCTACTGGTCATATGCCAGGACAGGCCAAGTCCCTAGAATTTGTTTTTTCACCCTTGAAACATTTGTGTAAGCCATTTAATATCAACTACTAAAGCAATTCCTGCTTAACTACCTCTGGATCAGCCTTCCAAAGGTATAATTGAAGCACCATGTTGGAGAAAACATCTGAATGGATGGTGTGCCATCCTTCAAGACACATGGATTCACCAAGTTGAACACCTCTATAGGATACTGTGTCCACAGGAGGAAGAACACATGGATCCAGGATTCAAGGTTGAAGCAGGAGAGGTATCTATTACCGTCACTCACAGTGACCCCCTGGAAATACTATGATTCCTGTTCCCACAACTCTGAGCCCTGCAGGACTGGAAGTTCTGTTCCCCACAGAGACACACTCTTGCAGAGGACACAGCAAGGATCCCATTGAACTAAAGATTATGACTACCATTAAGGCTCTTTGGATTCCTCGTGCCCAGGGACTAGCAGACAAGAAAGGGAGTCATTAACTGGAGCAATTCCTGATCAGCAGGAAGAAGTAGGGATGCTTTTAAACTAAGGAGTCAGGAAGGAATACACGTGGAACCCAGATGATCTCCTGAGTGCCTCCTTGTATTCCCTTGACTTATTGTACTGTCCGCAGACACATGTAACAATCTTGCATTAAGAAGGATATGAATATCAAGGCTTCATGCTCCTGAAGACTTAGGTTTGGGTCACACCAACAGGAAAGCCAGTAAGAGTGCCCAGGTGATAGATGGCAGAGGGTGAAAAAATTCAGAATGGGTGGTGGAGGTAGGAGAGGATTCGTACTAGTTCTGGTCCACGATGAAATGCAACAACAAGGGTTGTAGTTCATCTCACTAACCTCCTTCTTCTGACATTCCATTCAGGAAGAGGGGCCCCCAAGAAACTTGGGGGAAATGCTCCCTGAATCTATGTGGAGAAGTAGACCTGCATACCACAATGGGTACGTTGCAGTGATCATGAGCATGTCCCTCTTAGATCTCCACTATGAGAAACTGATCTAGCCAATTCTGTTAACCTTAAATATTCTTTTGCAGCCTATAAAGTTACTGGCATGAAGCAGTTTAAGATCAAGTGCGATGGTAGTCAATTTTCTGCACAATGGGGATTCCATTCAGCTCCCAAACAATTAGAAAATTACTTTTCCCATCAGTGTCAATGGTAAGTAATCCCATTTGTGCCCTACAGTGTGGACGGTATCTTGAGTCAGCAGTGAAGACACATTCAGTGAAGGACAATACTTTGGGACCATGCATATAGAAAAAAGCATTAGTAGTTTTACTGGTCAGCATTTGATTGCAGAGAATAGAATCTACTGTAGTGTTTAAGCAGGAATTGCTTTTGTAGTTAATATTAAATAGTTTACACAAATGCTTGAAAGGTGAAAAAACAAATTCTAGGGACTTTGTCTGTCCTGGCATTACTGTGTCTCCAGTATCCTATTCAAGTGCCTTGTACTTGACACGTATTTGTTGATTGAATAAGGCCAAAGAATTCATGACTTTTATTCTAGCTTCTCATCACCCTCTCATTGTGACTCATTATCAGCAAATGTGGGTAGGGTAGGCTTGAGGTATAACTGAAAACCGCGTAACATTAAATTATTTTGACAGAAAATTTACTCTTATATTTGCTCTACATCTGTGTGAGAGACAGGTAAGATATGGACTCTGCTTGGTGTTCAGAGTGTAAACTTTCTCAGAGTGAACAAAAGGTGAATTGAGAGATGCAATGGATGGTTTTATAGAAGTGACCAGTTCCTTCCTCTTCTTGAACTGGTCTTCAAGTATATATTATTTTAAAACATTTTGTGTTTTTGTTGAACTGTACACTTAAAATGAATTCATTTTATTGTTTATCAATTATACCTCATTATGGTGGGGTTCAAAACTAAAAAAAAAAAAGCTTTTTTTTCTTTCCCAGGAATTTGTGAAAATGTAAACGTAAAACACTTAATATGCTCCTGCAAATTAAGTGGAAATGAAAATGTAACCAAACTGTAGAAAAAGGGATTTGTTTTTGTCTAACTCAATTTTTAAAAAAAATATTTTTTTCTGTTATGGAAACTGAGGAGGTTTATGTAGTCTAATCTATTTCTTTTCTTCTGTATTTAAATAACATATTTCACTTACCAGAACACAAAGTCATAATGGAACTTATGTTCAGGAGTAAAATGACATTTTTGTAGCTAAACATTACATTTATTATATTTATTTTTTAATCTAGCAGCCAGGTATTTGAAACCTGAATGATGAAGAGGGAAAATAATTAAAAGAAAGGTCAGTAAGCTATTAGGTCCATTTTAAAGCATCACTAGACCAATAAATATGGTAAAGCATATATTTTTGCAATCTTCTTTACATGAGTAAACCTGTTCATGAAAATGTCGCATACTACGAAGTACTGTTCTCATGTTATGTTATATTACGCAGCATTCAGAACACACAGTATTAGCTCTCTCTCATTTTCTGTTAACATCAGTACAGCATAAATTGGTAATTGTGTGGTAACTAGGCAATTAACTCATGTCACCACAGTACCTTTTCATTAGCCTCACCAGGAGTAGTATTACCCTCTCAGTGACCTCAGCAAAAGTGATTAGCAAAAGTGATAACATCTTTAGCTGTTAAAGTGAAAAAAAGAAAATTAAGTGAATTTAGTGTTGCGAAGGGTGATGGAGTGACAGCCTTGGAGACTGGAGCCCTTTTTCTCTATCATGTGGCACAAACAGAGAAAACTCTAACTTCTCTAAACAGCCTCATTAGTACATCTCACCTCTCCTCTGTAAGAACAGAAGATTTTTTACTTATTCCTGTCCTTGCTAAGATGACTTGCAAAGTTACCCCTTGTGTTTGCAATTTTCCCCATGAAGGTTAATGACTCTGAGAGCCTTCCCAATGTCACCAGTTCATTTTCCTGCTTCTAGATAGTACCAAAGCTAATGGACCCACGTGATCTGTCTAATCCTAAAGCATGATTTTAGACATTTTTATCATCAATTCTCATTTATTAAGCATCTACTTGGGGTATATCCAAAAATTATTAAACATTAAATTACTTATGGAGAAAACTCATTCTTACATTCAAACTTGATCAGGTTTTTGTAATTTAGGTTCACTTCCTTGCTGAAAATAAAACTGAAAACATTATATGGTCAATAGTAGACTCTCTTGAACTTTAGGACATTAGAAAAGAAAAATTTTAAGTGAAAGGGGTGGGTATCAGTGAATAAAAGCAGGGCTTGGGGATCACATACACTTGGGTTTGGAACCAGGTTCCATTAGTTCCTAGACTTGTAACTTTGGCCATTTTGCTTTTACTTAACCTCTCTCAATCGAAGTTGACCTTATATAAAATGAGGTCCCTTTTCTTACTGCATTTGTTTGCTTGCTTTTGATAAGTAAAATTTGTAGAAAAGACTCAGTGTCAATGTATGTTGACTTTCTTCTTATTAATGAACATTTTGAGCTTGTAATATAAACCATAGATTTAAATGCAATCTGATTTTATGTAAATAGTAATCCTACAAGATAGGTATTAGCATTCCCATTTTACTTGTTAAAGAAACTGAGGCTTAGAGATGTAAAATGACTGTCCAAAATTTTCATGTTAATCACAAACAACCAAGTCTTTAAATTCCAAGTCCTTTGTGCATCTCAAATCTGCCTCTGTATGAAATGGTTAGTGACCATCATTTTCCTTCAGGCAGAATCCTGCAGGGCAAATAATAGTAAGATTTTTTTTTATAATGAATGTAGTATAAGAGATGCACCCTGAACTTATGTCCCTACTCTTGCTCTATCTAGGAGAGGAGTTCAGATCCACCTTCTATATTCATTCTTTCATTCATTCAATAAATAATTACTGAGCACCTATTTTGTGCTGGGAGCTCTTCCTGGCACCGAGGATATAACTGTTAGCAAAAATAGAGATCCAATCCCTCTGCTAATGGAACTTCTAATCTATTGGCAAGGACTGGAGGTAGATATTAATAAAATAATCATTGTAATAAATGCACACTTACAAATGCAGAAAGAGACTCTGAAGTTAACTATACCAATATTACTGTTCAATGGATAATATAAGAAAACTGAAGTAGTATGGAAAGCTTCCCTGAGGAAATACTGTTTACTCTGTGATCTGGAAGAGAATCAGAGTTCTATAAGCACAGGGAAGAACATTTCAGACAGACCAAGAGACAAGCAGGTGCAAAGACTCTATGGTAAGAGAGAGCCCAGGTCACCCAAGGAGACAAAAGAAAGCCTCTGAGATGGAGGTTGAAGGTGAGGGGCCATGGCTTGGTCTGAAATCTGGGTAAGTGGGCAGACTTCAATCCCTGCAGAAGATGAAACCATGATGAAACTGCAGGTCTGTACCTTCAAAAACAATGGGAAGCCACCCAAGCGTTTGAAATGTGTGTGTAAATGTGAAGGGGGTATGGAATGTAAGGTGCAGTAGAGGGATTTAATAAAATTTGTATTTTTATGGGAGCACTGGTTGCAGTGTAGAGAACAGAGAGGACAAGAATCTAAGTGTGAGATTAGTTACAAGACTATTGCAATATTTTAGGCAATAAATGAGAGTAGGGTGGTAGCAGTGGAGATGGAAAGATGCATTTAAATTCAAGAACTATTTAAGAGGCAAAATTGATGAGACATATGTTGGGAGATACGGAGAGGAAAAATTATGGATGACTCCCATGTTTTGGCTTGTAGAACTAAAGGAATAGTTACTCACATGAGGGACAATAAAAACAAAAAACAAAAAACAAAAAACAAAAAACAAGTTGTGGTGAGTAGACCTGAGAATGGTCGAGTTGAGTTTGAGATTTCCAAGAGCAGATAATTAGTACACAACATCTTGTATGTAGTTTTTTAGTAACTTGAACTGACTTTTGTCCCTTTTAGTCCATTTCCCATAGCAAAGCCATAAGCATCTTACAAAAACCCAAATTTGATTTTAGCACTTCTTCCCCTGCTTAAAACTTTTAAATGGCTACTCAGTGCACTTAAGAGAAAAAAGGTTAACAGAATCTAAAAAGTCTGCCCTATCAGGTCCCTGCTTCTTCTGTGGGATTAGATTATGCTACTCTTCCCCTTGCTCATTATACATCCTTTACATCGCCCTACTTTTAGTTTCTTGAAAGCATCATACTTTACAGCTACATGCACAGCAATTTGGGTCTATTTATCTTCTAACTGTCCTTCAGCTGTCGACTCAAACTTCCTTCCTGTGGGAAGTCCTTTCTGCTATATGTTCTCTTGGTCCTTGCATCATTGTCTGTACAGTTGTAATTGTGAGACTGTTTTTGAGAGCCCTGTTCTAGTTTGCTAATGCTTCTGGACCGCAAAACACCAGAAATGGATTGGCTTTTATAAAAGGGGGTTTATTTGGTTACAAAGTTACAGCCTGAAGGCCATAAAGTGTCCAAGATAACACATCAGCAATCAGGTACCTTCACTGGAGGATGGCCAATGGTGTCGGGAAAACCTCTGTTAGCTGGGAAGGCACGTGGCTGGAGTCTGTTCCAAGTTCTAGTTTCAGAATGGCTTTTTCCCAGGACATTCCTCTCTAGGCTGCAGCTTCTCTTCAAAATGTCACTCTCAGTTGCTCTTGGGGTGTTTATCCTCTCTTAGCTTCTCCAGAGCAAGAGTCTGCTTTCGATGGCCGTAATCAAACTGTCTCTCATCTGCAGCTCCTGTGCTTTCTTCAAGGTGTCCCTCTTGGCTGTAGCTCCTCTTCAAAACGTCACTCACAGCTGCACTGAGTTCCTTCTGTTTGTCAGCTCATTTATATGGCTCCACTGATCAAGGCCCACCTTGAATGGGTGTGGCCATGCCTCCATGGAAATATCTCATCAGAGTTATCACCTGTGGTTAGGTGGGGCACATCTCCATGCAAACAACCTAATCCAAACGTTCCAACTTAATCCCCACTAATATGTCTGCCCCACAAGATTGCATCAAAGAAGATGGCTTTTTCTGAGGGACATAATACATTCAAACCAGCACAAAACCCTACTGGAATCTAAGCTCTTTGAGGGCCTTTTTCTCTGTCTTATTCCCAGGAGCTGTCACAGTGTCTGGCACATAGTTATCACTCAACATCAGTGAATGAATGAATGAATGAACATGTTCAAAACAGAGTTGTAAATAAAGTCTTAAAAGTAGGATTTTTGACAGGAAATGTTGATGAGGAGAGGGAATTCCAGGAAGAGAAATTAGCACGAGACAGGCTCAGAGATGCACAAAAGGAATAGCAAGTAGTTCAGTGTAGCTTCTATCAGACGTAAATGGAGCTGCTTCTATGCACCTTGTGATGCCACTTAAATAGGTCCTAATTACTAATGCTGTCCTACTTCTTCCATTCAGCTTCAAAACTCTCTAGACTGAAGTGGTAGGATTACCTCTGACAGCCACATGCCATGAACCAAAGTGGCCTTGGATCATCATTTATTTACAAATCGTCTAGGGGTGCAGCCCTTTTATTTGGCTTGTTCTTTATTGCGGCCTCTTTTTCCTTGTATGTTTGGCACACATTCCTGCAACAGGAGAGGTGTAGGCTGACCATGTAATCTATTGTGTATGCTAGGAAACTTTTCAGAGTTAAAGGGGGGGCTAAAAATGATTAAAATTATATAACTTTTTGAAATTTAGATTTATTGATACAATTAATGAGCAATAAAGAGCAAGACCAATAAAAGAGCTTCATCCATGGAGAATTGAATTTACGGACACATTATATAGTTACATTTAAAACTTTTCAAAAATAATATTCTCAGAAATAAAGATAACATCACATACTTTGAAACAAAAAAATTTATTTTGATAATCTGAACATTAAAAATAGCATTAGCAGAATCTATTCTTGGCACCTATTCACATGCTTTAATCAGTTTCCAAACTTTATTTATCTCTAACATCATGACACTGGCAATTTTTCTGAAGAATGTATTTTAAAATCAGATCTTATTATTTAAAACATTTGTCACCTTGCCTATAATCTTCAATGGTACACTTTGTGGTTAATTCATTTTAAATTGCTAATACCGTCAATTAACTTTTCCCCATAGATTATAATATTCTAATTGAGAAAATGCTCTATTTATTGAGAAAACATATCACTTACTAGATACTGAGTTATCTGGTAAACTCAGAGCAAATTTGGCTACATGAAAAGTATATAATTCCTGTTGAAATATGTAACTATTTCAAACCAAATATTTTCTCATGTTTTTTGCTTCCATTTAGAGTAAATTTCTTCAATACGTATTTTTACAAGACAAAACTCATCAAATAAGGTGTCTATGATATACTTGAATGCATGCCCAGCTTAGACAGTACAAAATCATAAACATTCTCAGTTGCATTCCCTTCTGTTACAAGGGAATAATTAATATATCAGAGTGATATAGGCTCACCATCAAAACTTTTCCCCTAGATAGATATTAAAAATTGCAATCATAAAATCTTAAAATTAAATATTGTGCACTTTGAGTTATCATGTATTCTGTTCAGGTCCCCCTTGTTTTTGAAGAGATACGTATGTATCAGTGTCATTGAGGAAGTTTATATTTGGGTTGGTATGGTAGAATATCATAGGTTTTTTTTTTTTTTTTGGATGCTGTGGGAAGCATAATAATGGCCCCCCAAGGAAGTTCATGACCTAATCTGAAAGTCATGTATATATTACCTTATATGGCAAAAAGGACTTTGCAGATGTGATTCAGTTAAGGACCTTGAAGTGGGGAGATTATCCTGTATTATTTGGATAGGCCCCATCTACTCTCATAGGTCCTTAAAAGTGTAGAATCTTTCCCAGCTGTGGTCAGGGAAGATGTGACCACAGAAGCAGGGTGAAAGAGACTATATGCTGGTTTGAAGAGGCAGGGAGAGGGAATGTGGGCAACTTTTAGAAGATGGAAGGCAAGGAAAAGGATTCTTCCCTGGAGCCTCCAGAAAGGAATGCAGCCCTGCTGACACCTTCCTTTTAGCCAAGTGAGATCCGTGTTAGAATTCTGACCCACTGACCATAAGATAACAAATTTGTGTCAAGACACTAAATTTGTGGCAATTTGTTACAGCAGGAATAGAAAACAAATAGAGGCATGATTGAGAATTATGTTTGCACCACAACTAATTCCAAGTATATTTCTACTTCATAGCTTCCCTATTTTAGGAATTACCATGTTTTACCATGATGCCAAGTTTCCAAAAATTTAGTGTTTTGAATTATTGATACAATAAATTTTCTCCAATTTTGATCTACTTAATTGAATGTACAGTAGCATTCATAATAATGTCAAATATTTCACCATAGGAAAAAAAAAGAACTTCCAGAGCTCTATATTGATTGCATAAATTGGATGAAGAAATTATTAAGTCATTATTAAAATTAATCTAGGTAATTATTTTTACCATCTGAGAGCGCTGATATAAAACTGGGATAACTTAACTGTTTAAAATGTCTTTCTTTGCTAATGGATCCAACATATCAACAACAATCATCTCCCAATTCTACAAGAAATTATGGAGTTGAAATGAGTAACATTAATTTGGAAGAACAGTCATATAATCCATATAAAAAGTCAGGCATCACATTGTGATATAAAAATGTACCTTCTGCTTCCACTCTTGTTCAGTTTTTGTCTTCAAGAACATTCTTTTCTTTAAATAGCTGCTACTTCTAGAAACAGATGCTGTTCCTTTTTCATCACATTTATTTCTTCTGGTATTTCTATGGTCAGTGTTCTAGTTTGCTAATGCTGCCAGAATGCAAAACACCAGAAATGGATTGGCTTTTATAAAGGGGGTTTATTTGGTTACAAAGTTACAGTCTTAAAGCCGTAAAGTGTCCAAGATAAGTCATCAACAATCGGGTACCTTCACTGGAGGATGGCCAATGGTGTCTGGAAAACCTCTGTTCACTGGGAAGGCACGTGGCTAGTGTCTGCTCCTGAGTTCTGGTTTCAAAACGGCTTTCTCCCAGGACATTCCTCTCCAGGCTGAAGTTCCTCAAAAATGTCACTCTTAGTTGCTCTTGGGGCATTTTTCCTCTCTTAGCTTCTCTGGGGCAAAAGTTTGTCTTCCAACTGTCTCTCATCTGCAGTTCCTCTCTCAGCTCCCGTGCATTCTTCAAAGTGTCCCTCTTGGCTGTAGCAAGTTTTCTCCTTCTGTCTGAGCTTATATAGTGCTCTAGTAAACTAATCAAGGCCCATACTGAATAGGTGGGGCCACACCTCCATGGAAACTATTCAATCAGAGTCATCACCCACAGTTGGGTGGGTCACATCTCCATGGAAACAACCTAATCCAAATGTTCCAATTTAACACTAATATGTCTGTCCCCACAAGACTGCATCAAAGAACATAGCTTTTTCTGGGGGACATAATATATACAAACTGGTATAGTCAGTGATATCAGGCTGGATGGTAAAGGTCAGCAAATATTTTGAACAAGTCACACACTTGTCATCAACCTTCTTGAGAAATGCATTTCAGTACTAAATTTTCATTAAATGTGCACTTTCATTTTTGTGTCTTTTTGTGTTGCCAAAAGGGTTTATTGCAAAATAAAAAAGCAGCATTGTCAAATAATAAATAGCAGCCAATTTATACCACACGATAAATTATGAGATGGCCACCATGACAAGAGCATTTGGACCACCCTCTGTTAGTTTCATTTCAGGACCGCCATTCCTCTATTTCTCATTTCATTCATGCCTCACCTGTAACTCCCGTGTTTCTCCCTGCTCCCACCAACTAGTTTCCTGTGGACAACTGGTGGAAACCAAGCAGCCAGCGGTTGGGGGGGAGGGCAGGGGCAGGGGTTACGTATTCTCCCACCACTACCAAGAACAGAGGAATTAACTGTCCCTTGCCACTCGTGTCCATATGTGTGTTGTGCAAAATGTTATACTCAAAATCTCCCTGGGCTGCTGCCTCACAGTCTGTCCATTGACCAAGTTTGTGCACCTCTATTCTCTTTCAGAGGCATTTCAAGGGAGTTTTTGTCCTTATGGCCCTCAAAACTTGAGAGTTAAGTCTTGGTCCAGGCCCAAAGCATTGTTGGTCGGAGCTTCAGTGGCGTTGCAAGCTGGGCTTTGGCGATGGCTCTGGCTCCTCAGACTCTAGGCCATGGTCAACTGGGATCATCTAGTCTTTGAAGTGCTGGAAAAATTCTTTGGGAAACTCATCTGGCTCCGTTGAGTCTGGAACAGTGCTCTAGGCTGATTATTCCATGGTAATGAGACACAGAGAACCTGAGAGAAAAGCCAGAGAAGCTGAGAGAGGACACACAGAAAGCAGAAAATCACAGAGCAGCCAGAAGCTGAAAGCAGTGAAACTTGGGAGAGAAGGACTAGCAAATGCCACCAAGTGATTTCCCAGGTGACTACCAGCAGCCTTTCTTCAGAAAGAAGAGACCTGAGGTTAGAGGGAAACCTGCCGCACAGAAAACTGGAGAGACAGATGCATCCAGAGAGATACGGCTGAAATCTGTTTAACTGGAGCAGAAATCACTGGAGCTATAAACTGATATCTCCAATAACATTGGACCGCCTAGGTTACAGGGACCAGGAAGCAGCACAGCTTGCACTGCAGCCTGGACTTCCTGAAGAGTGCTTTCCTCCTCTGGATCCCACTCAAAGCTGGCAACCTTTTGGATCACCTGATAAATGGATTGGAACAGTGTCCCCAGGAAATGAGATAACTGCTGAGGAGGGGGGGATGATTTCAGAGGCTTCCATTTGATCTCCCCCTCAAATCTTCTGTGAAAAATCTGGAGGAAACATTGATAAATCCTTTTAATTCAAAGGCGATGAGGTTAGACTGTGGAGCAAATGGCACCAAAGCAGCCAACATAATGAGACTGCTTCCTCAAGTACGAGACTGCTGTGAGCAGAAAATGAGCAGGCGAGGTTACTCCTAGATCCAGAGCCAGATGGTACCAGCATGCAGAATGCCAGTAACAGGACACATCTAGAACTTGGAAGAACAGGAATGAAGCCAGCAGGGATATGATTCCTTCTGTAGCCAACATTTAAATGTTCTTCTGAATTAGATAACACAGAACCCTCATGACTTCTGAACCTTGCAGGTCAGAAGAAAGGAACTTCCCTGGAAAATCAGAGGAACTATTCCTTTGATTTAGACGTCTTGAAATAGCAAGAAATGTAAATTAATTTCTGACCCATCTGCATTAAATGATTCAGTAGGATATCAAATTAATGAAACCAGAGCCTTCAGCCGAAAGAACAAGAAGCCACATGACAAGAAAGATTTCAAAAAGGAGACCCAGAATTTTGTTTCTGTCTTTCCTTAGTCTGGATTTTCTTTCTTAACTGATTACTCTCTCTCTGAATCCTAATTACTCATCAGAGTCATTTCATGCTTATTTACCTTACTCTGAGATACCTTCCATTGTTCCACACATCAGTGCTTCCCTTTCTGCTTTCCTATGGAACATTAAATCCATAGTGTCACACTAATTATAGTCTGCCTTGCAATCAGGTTATTTTTCTCTGACTCTTGCCTGCCTGAATTAGATCACAAACTCACGGAAGACAAAGACAATATTTTCCTGGATTTGTTGCATCCAAAGCACAGTTGTCAATGTGCCATATCTGTAAGTGTATAAAAAATAGTTGTTTTTTTTTTTAAGAATTTTGTCATGAAAATGAAGTAGGTGCTTCAGTTCATCAATTTCCGTTTCTTCCCATGAGTCATCCCCAATTTTTTTGCCGATAGGCCTCTTGCTGCTCCACCTTGCCAATAATCCATAGACGTCTGGGAGTGTCTGCTCTCACCGTTTGAAAAGCTGAGGCCCTTGCTGCCATCTGCTTTTCCTCAACCCTCTGTGCTCCTAAATCATTTCCCATAACAATAGAAACTCCCCAAATTTAGAAAACTTTAGAGCCTAGAGTAACTGCTACAAACATTTATCTGTTCTCTTGAAACAAGTTTGCTTTTCAAGTTTATCAATATAAGTTCATCAGTACAAACGCACTAAACCAGTAGTACTGGAAATGTAGCTTTATCTTTCTACACTGAACTTAATGTCTATTTTGAGTTCCCAATCCTCTCCGTGGCAGATACTCCTCCTTCATTAATTCTGGGCGATCTTAGATAATTCATTATCCCTCCCAACTTTCCTTTACCTCATCAAAATTCTTTACCTCATCAAAATTCGTGGTGGCTTCACTTGGCAGGTAAACCCACTGCCCTCCCCACTATGTGGGGCAAACTCCCAGGGGTGTAAATCTCCCTGGCAACACGGGACATGACTTCCAGGGATGAGCCTGGACCCAGTGTCACGGGATAAGAAAATCTTCTTGACCAAAAGGGGAAG
The DNA here is from genome assembly GCF_015220235.1 of Choloepus didactylus. NCBI lineage: Eukaryota > Metazoa > Chordata > Mammalia > Pilosa > Megalonychidae > Choloepus > Choloepus didactylus. Next base: position 31,704,695 of record NC_051320.1, on the reverse strand, counting down.
CAAAATGAAACAAAATAAAGTTTCAGTGGCTGAGATATTTCAAATGGAGTCAAGAGGTCACTCTGGAGGGTATTCTTATGTACTATATAGATACCCCCTTTTAGTCTTTAGTGTATTGGAATAGCTAGAAGGAAATACCTGAAACTGTTAAACCGCAGCTCAGGAGCCTTGATTCTTGAAAACGATTGTATAACTATGTAGCTTACATGGTGTGACTTTGTAACTGAAAATCTTGTGGCTTGCACTCCTTTTATCCAATCTATGGACAGATTAGTAGAAAGATGGGGACAAAAATTAAATGAAAAATAGGGTGGGATGGGGGGATGGGATGTTTTGGGTGTTCTTTTATACTTTTATTTTTATTCTTATTTTTTCTTTTTTTTTTGGAGCAATGAAAATGTTTAGAAATCGATTGTGATGATGAATGCACAACTGTATAATGGTACTGTGAGCAACTGATTGTACACTGTGGATGATTGTATAGTATGTGAATATATCTCAATAAAACTGAGTTAAAAAAAATTCCCAGTGGCTTAATTCATTTGCCAATTAGTGCCAATAAATTTGACATTAATTCTTAATGACAAACACTGAGCTGCAAAGGGTCATCCTCTGTCCCTACTTGTGCTGGACGTCCTCAGCCCTTCACCCATCCAGCTGTGCTGCATTGCCCCTTGGTCCTGACTTCAGGGCTTGTCTAGGTCACCTCTCTGAGTTAGCTCCTTCCATATCCTTCTCAGGGACACAGGGACTTCAGGCTTCCTTCTGTGTTACTCCGTGAGGCTGCCACATGCCCAGACACACCAGACCTTTTCTTCTGCCCCTAACCCTGCCTGCCATGGGGAGTTCTGGGATCTTCCATCATCATGACAATAATCAGAAAAAGACAGTCACTATCTCCCACCCAAAGTACCCATGTGCAGAATATGCAAAGGGGATTTGCCTACTATCAGAGGTTGTTTTTGAGTCTCAAGAAGATCCATTCTCCTAAATCAGGAATCAGGCTAAACTCAACTAATATGAATTACAATAAAAGGAGCTACTAAATATCTACATGTCTTTATATTAGTAAACAAATCATTTCCTGTGCTGGCCTTCAGTTAAGACCAAGTTTGGTCTCTCATTATTGTTATTTTGTTTTGAGTTCTTGGTTCTCTGTGTTTGAGATCAGAGATATTATCTTTTTCTTACTTCAGCTTATTTTCTTTCCAGCAGCATTTTATAGGCAGAAGAATTACGTGACCTGAATTTGAGAGCATCATGGGGTGTAGAAGATGGAGATCCATGGTAGTTAGTGAGAAATGGACCTGCTCAATGTAGTTATACAATTATAGTATAATTTACCCACTTTATTAGCAGGGTCACAGAACTAGGTTGAAAAAAAAAAAACCATGCCCTCCTTTGCTTCCCAGTGTAGGAAGACTAGCTAAAATATCTTTGCATTGGGCTTGTATTTGGGTCTCAATTGTTAGGCTGTACTGCTGGCCCGAATAATTTGGGTTGGCTTCCCTGCCCACCCATGACCCTGAAAATAAATTTACATGAGAAAATGACCCTTACACAGACTTATTCTCAGGGAACGCTATAGATTGTTTGTTCTATTTCAGATAAGACAGGCAAAATGGTTGGTCAGGATTTGAAAGAATCCTTTTATTTTCTATGATTTATATTCTACTATGTTTTTTTCAAAGGATTTAAGGTGAATTTCCAAGAGAATCTAAATTGTTGTTACAAACTGGATGGTGAAAGAAGAGAAATCTCAAGTCCCCTTGTTTTCTTGAGGATGTATTTATACAGAAGCAGCCAAGATTCCCTGGACATACACTCCTGGTGGCATAAATTTACCTGTCCATTGAAGAGACATGGCTCAGCATTCATCTTCTTCTTCTTTAGACTTCAAGGAGGATAGCAAAGACCCCCTACCTGTAACAGTAAATATAAGAACGCATATTTAGCAGACACTGTGCTTTGTTCAAAATTCCTAAACTACCTTCAAAGCAGTATTAAGATACATCCTGCTGAAAGTTCCTAGCATTCCATTCCATTTCATTCCATTCTGATTCTGTACCGTCCACAAACATTAGCTGAAGGACTCTGTGTTCATAACTATGAAGAGCAGTACTATTAGGTTTAAAGAGAGGTGAAAGGCATGTCACTTCTCATGGAAAATTCTAGAACTTAGTTGAGGTAGTCTAAACATATTGATAAGACATGATTAAGGAACAATGCTAGGCAAATCTATAACAACCCACTCAAAACAAATATCCCATTTTTTTCTGTGATTTTAAATAAGTGATCAAATTTCTACTTTGTGGGGAAAAAAAATAAGCAGAATAGTATCAGGGAAAGGAGTTGACGATAGCTGGAGTTTAATGAAAAGCCAGGAGGGTAAGGTAGAGACACAAGATATGCCTGTAATCATGAATTGGTGAGACAGAGAAAAGAGAAGTCATTCCACTCTAGCACAGCAATAAATTCATTTTCCTAGCTTTTTCTCATGGGTTGATATAAATCTTTGTTCTGAATTCAATATTTTTACCTCACCCTCTGAACATGCCATATTCCTTTGATTCTTGAACACCAGCATCACCTTAAATGCTGGCAAAGAAAAAGGCCTGCACTTTCTGAAAAGTAAACAAAATTAAATAAAACAAAATTATATATTAATCCCCACTATTCTTTTATATACAATGCCTCACATACAATTAAAAATAATAAGAAAAGAAAAGAAACAGGGAAATAATCAAGAAAGAACCAAATCAATGGAACTACATACTTTGATGATCCAGTTATTAGAATTAGCAGACAAGATCTTTAAAATAACTATTTTAAATGTGTTCAAGGATTTAGAGGAAAAGATAGATATAGTAGGTGAAAAGAAGGTATTCCAAAAGGGAACTGGAAATTTTAATGGAAATTTGAAAATGGAAATTTGGGAATCTGAAATAAAAATGTTATTTAATGGGTTTAATAGGGGATCGAACTCCATGAAATGATAAATGAAATTGAAAACAGGACAATAGAAATTATCCAGCCTGAAGAAGAAGAAAAAAGATTGAAATAAATGAACATAGCATTAGTGACCTATGAAATTTTAAGTGGTCTAACATCTATGTAATTGGAGCTCTGAAAAGAGAGGAGAAAGTAGGATGGAAAAGAAAATAAACTGTTAGTAGGCAAAATTTGAAAAAATTTGACTATATCACATTTTCAGAGGGTGTAGAGTAAAGGGAGCTCTAATTGCAGATGAAACTATATCTTGGAGCAATTACTTTGGGAAATAAAGTTTGGACTTACAGTAGAGTTGAAGATACACAGACTGTAAACCCAGTGATTTTACTCCTGAAGATAGTCTTGCACTTACTCTCCAAGTTACACAGACAAAAATCTTCATAGCGATTTTGTTTGTAATGTCCCTGTTGTGGACTGAATCATGCCCCCCACAAGTCCTAGCCCCAGTCCTGCAGATATGAACACTTGAAGATCCTATTAAGATGAGGCCAACCGAATCAGAGAACGTCTTAATCCAATATAACTGTAGTCCTTATAACCAGAGGAAATTTGGACATGGGTTGTAGGGGACGGAAGGAGACTGATGGCCACGAGACAGAGGTAGAGACTGAGTTACGGACCGATGGCAAGCCAACCCAAGAACATACAGACTTCAGAGAAAGCATGATCCTGCTGACACCTTGATTTTGGACTTCTAGCCTCCAAAACTGTGAGACAACACCTTCCTGTTGTTTAATCCAACCAGTTTGTGGTATTCTGTTATATCAGGCCTGGCAAATTAAGACAAGCTCACAAACTGGGAGAACTTTAATATTCATCAATAGTAAAATGAATAAATACATTTAGAATATACGTTCAAATGCCGCATAGACCAACATGAACAAATCTCTCACAAACATAATGTTGAGAGACAGATTCAAGACACGATACAATGCCTATGTAATTGATTCCGCTTATATGAAAATCAAAACCAGGAAAATCTAAAATATTTTATGAAGCATTCATGCTCAGGTTGTAAAGCTACAAAGAAAAGCAAGAAAATAATCTGTGAGGGGCAAACAATGGCATTTTGGGTATAGATAAAACAATGGCATTTTGACCTCTGTGATGGGTATTTTTTCACTTTATAATTATTATGTTTTGATATATTCATACATATGTGCATTCTCTAAATTCACAATGAGAATTGATTTTTTTTTTTTTTTTTTTTTTGCTATTGGAAGTTTTTCAAGAAAGGGTGTTTATTAAGCAATAGACTTGACACTTACACTAGGAATGTGTGCTTCTGTAATCTGCATTCTTATCCATTCATTAAAATGCACACACACAGACTCTCCATCACACAGACACACACATAGGCACACACACAAAAAGACTCTGTGGCATTAAGGGCATAAAACTCTTGGCACAGATCATCCATATCAGTATTTTGTACAAAAAGTTTAGGTAGGTTTAGGCAATAAATCTGTTTCAGACATAGGACTTCCGTTCTTCCCACATGTAGGTTTATTCTTTTGTACCCTTGAAGTTTAATGTTTCCCTATTTTTCTTGGCTTGAGGAGGACAGAATTACACTTAGAAGCCAGGAATTGATCATCTTACATATGTGTTACTTCTTCCAGAGTGACTTTTAAATGTCACTAGTTTTAATAAGGATTTATTACTGCCATTAATATTTCTAGATTGCAATGTTGGAGTTGAGGAATAGTGTTGTTGATTCTTTTATGTTTTTCTTGGTTATCAGATTGACTGTCGTCTAAATTTGCATCATCACCCTACTCAAAGTTTGTGTATGCTTTTATATACTTATTGACTGAAAAATTCACTATTCATAAAGCTGGCAATGAAATTATGCAGGAGAAAAACATTATACATTTGAAAATCAATTCTGAACAAGGTATACATGTGGGTAATATGTGTAGATGAGCCTCTGTATTAAATCTCATTTACAGAGATGCCATAGATCCAGGCAAATACTTTACTACAAATAAAATTATTACATTATGCAAATGCATGGTTACCCTCATAAACTCACTTTTTGAACAACCTTGCATTTTCATATATTGAGAATATTGTTGCCTTTTGGAAAAATATACCACATGAATTATTTTTAGATTATTTTTCCTTTCTTCCTTTCCTTTCCTTTCTTTTCCTTTCCTTTCCTTTCCTTTCTTTTTCATACTCCTTTTTTTTTTTTTTTTAACTACGCATATACCAGTCATTCCTCAGGTCAATTTACCCACTTGTTTTGCCTCTGCCTATGAAACTTTATTAAAAATATCTATAACAATTTTTTCATTTTGTCATAGTAACATTAAATTATAAACTTGTTTTCATTTCACTGCTTGGAAACAGCTACCTTGAAAAAAACCTCTATTTTTTTTTTAAACCATCAGAATTTTTGTAAAATTATATAAATAAGCTATGGTATCTGAAAGTAACACAAAGGCAGATATTTTTCTGCAATTACCTTTCCTTAAAACTACATAAAATCTCTCTCTTTGATTTTGAAATTTTTCATACTTCAGTCAAGCATAATGATGTCAGCATATGCCTATATATTACTTATCAGATACTTCTTTGTGCATTTATAAAGCCTGGGTTATGCTTTTTCATATGATTGTGGAACCTGGCATGTAACAGTGTGCATACATTAATATACATTGATTGAACACCCCTATATATAAATGAATAATACATATGGGTGTTTATAAAGAGCTGATCCATATTATCCAACTTTCAGCAGTTAGTACATTTGGGAATGATATTTTAAAAGATCTATTATCTTGAAAATGTGATGATGACATAATTTATAATGACTAGCAAAAGACCATGATGTGCATTTCCTGTAATTAGTATGTACTAGAATGGGAAAAATTGTATTCTTTAAAGAAACATATAAATTAAATACATGTGGACAAGGATTTAAAATGTTTTAGAGCATGTTTAGAATCATGCAAATGTTAACTTAGTATAAGAGAGATTTATTTTCTTTAATATACCAATTTTCAAATGATACTGATAGAAAGATTCAGATGTACTTCCCCATGTGGCCACCAGATGGCGATATAGACCCTTTCTTGATTTTAAAGTTCTTTTTTAATTTCTTTTTTTCCTCCCTACAGAGTTAAAGATTCAAGCACTTCCTTACATAATTTCTGTGGAGTTTTGAAATAACCGAAGTGTGATGACATAATGGATATGAATGCAATGGCAAATATATATTTATATATTTTTTCATCTTCAGTTAGAGTAAGAATTGAAGACTTTACTTGAATGAATTTTAAAGAATCATCAAATCACAGAACTTTAAAACATTTAAATAGTTATGTATCTTCTAACCCAATCTTCTAATTTTACAGGTTAGGAACTTAAGACTTAAAAGATACACATTTCTCCATCTTTTGGGCTATATTTTCACTGACTGAGTAAATTCTACATGTGTTATCCAGATAATTCAAACTCAGTTTGGGGAAAGGATACCAAAAATACCTGTAAAAATGCCCTGAAAATTAAAAAAAGATTAGTTTTTAAAATATTATTCGGAAAGTTATATCTATCCTAACACTGATTTTTCACTTTGCTTTCATTTTGCCAATGCATTTATAGTGGGGAAAAAAGACAACAGAGAAAAAAGAAAAAAAAAAAAATTTATGATTAAACTTTATCAGCATATTTTACTGGGATATAATTCTTAAAAACAATTAGTGGAATGCTACCATTATTGATTCTTAGAATTCTTTGTATAATATATGGGTGCACTAAGTTGTTTTCAAAAATAAAATTCATTTTGATGTAATTTTTCTGAACTATTTCAAAATGATTTTAATTTGTGTTGATTATATGGTTTTGAACATATCTGTACATTTTTAGAAAATTGGATTAAAAATTGCAACCAATGATACTGAAATGATTTAGCATAATTGGCTCCTTTTCCTTTTTGTGAGATAGCATCATGTGTATGCTCCCAACTATGAAATTTTACTCAGAGAATACAAGTTGCCTTTTTCCTCTGAAAATGCAACTGTTAACCCGTGAGTGTTAGTATGACCAAGGTATTTTCCCGCAGCAGAGAATAGGAGGGCTTGGGGAGTGCCAAGGAATGTCCTGGAAATGCCACTTCAGTGGGGTCAGAATTTATACCCTACTACTCAGATATATTAAATAGTGGTATGATTTATCTTTTATAACTAACCTCATTTTGTTCTCAAGCACCCTTCCCCAGTAATGAAGAAAGAGAAAAAAGGCAAAAGAAAAAGAGGAAACCTTAAACTTGACAAGCCAATATTTATTTTTGATATTAGTATCTTTCAGATAATCATCACAAACTTCTTCCAATCTGGAAGGGTCCCCTCTCCCACCTTTCCTTCCCAAGGCGTGCAAGATAGGATGCAGGGCAAAAGTGCCTGTCCTCACAGTGGAGGAGGAAAGGTCCCTGGGTTGGCCCACTGTTCTCCCAGTCCATGCTGTTTCTGTAGCTATGTCCCTGGCCCCTGACTGTCACTAGGCATTCTGCAATAGTGTCAGTCTCAAAGTCAGGGCCCACCAGACTTACAAAAATTTTTGTATCCTCTCAAGAGCCTCTGCTGTGTGCTACACATAGGCCATGGGGAACTGGTCCACTCTCACCAATGACTAGAAATCTCTCATTTTACTCTCACCATGATGTTACTGGGCACTCTATGATGCAGTCTCCTCTCGGCTTTCCAAATAGGAAGCAGAGCACAAAAAAGCCGTTGCCTTCAGTTACCCTTCAATTTCGCTGTCTTTTATTGTCTCTTATCAGAACAATCTAGCTCCTCTTTTAAGGTTGAGTTGTGTTGATGGGTTCAGGGGAAGTTGTTTCTGAATCTTGGTCTCATCTCCTCCAAATCTTCCCAACCTCATCAGTGGTGGCCTCATTCCTCAACACTGAAGAATTGTCCTTTTCTTTTGAATTGCAGGGACTTTTCTTACATTATATTCTCAGTCTCCCTACTATGGCTTTTATAGGAAAACGCTATGCTTGGACTATCAAGTTTTTCTCTGGCTATGCATTATGAAGATTTCTGAATTGGGAAAAGTTCTCCTCTTTTAACACAGCCTGATTTTCCAAACTTTCGTTTCTTTGTTAATGTATTTAAAAATATCTAATTTGAAACAAACTTGAGCAATAACCTCTTTGTTTTAAGCTCTGTTCACTTTGCTTCTGCAAAATAAGGAATGAAAGAATTAAATGGGTGGAGAAGATAATCTATATCTCAAATATACTATCCCAGTACTGTCCACAACTCTTGGTAATAATCGCTGAAGAAGCATAAAATTTGTGTTCGATTGTCACTGTAATTAGTTGCTCACCCAACAGCCAGGGCATGAAAAACTAAAATAGCCTGTCTCATTTAAAATCTCATTCATTTGTTCATTCATATGTTCATTCATCCATTAATTGAGTGCCAGATTAATATAAGCTACAACAATTGTGACAATAGCAACAGAACCCAAACATCATCTTTCTGTACCACATTGTAATGTTTAAAGAAGATTTTAAGACATTAAAAGGGCAAATTAGGGCATCAGCTTGTGGTTAATTTTCTTTTCATAGTGCAGTTCACTTGAGAGAATCCCCTGGGGAAGAAATTGGTTCTATTGCACTTGTTATTACTTTTTATAATAAGGAAAAAGAGCATCATAAAAAGACATGATTTTGACCTCACACTGGCCCAGGGTTTGGCAGCTCTAATTAAAAAGTGAATGTACCCAATGTCTTACAGAATAAAGCCCTTTTATAACAAATAACCTTTTGATGGAAAAACCACACTGTTTGTACACCGAAAAGTAATTTTAAGGCTTATCTTGAGTTAATGCCAGGGTAAATAGAAGCTGAAGCTTCTTGCCCTTCTTTTCTCTTTACCGAGGAATCAAAGCAGATCTATTTCAGCATTCTGCTTTTACAAATATTCTACTGTAAATTTTATGCAGTTTGCAAGGACAAACGCCCAGTGACATTTTGGAACAAAAATGAAAATTTTGGATCTATGATTGTGCAATGACTAGATTTTAACAATCTGCACAGAAGAAACTTTATTGTGAGGCAAGCCAAATTTTTATACCAAAATGTTCCAAAAACTTGTCAACAGTTCATTTAAGGAAACATTAAGGAAACATCTCACTCTTGAAATTTAATTTTGACCCATTTTATAAAAGTTGGAAAGCCTGAGTGTTTATGTTTTAGTCAAAGAACACTTTTTGGGAAACCTGAATTTATCTCTATAACTCAATATATGGAATGGTGACTATGTTAAAGGTATGTCTGTTTTGATAGGAATCTCAACTAGGTAATTCTTAAAATCCTCCAGTGACAAGTTAATAGATTGAAGGAATTTCAAGAGCCACCAAAAAGTCAATTCTAAAACTGAAGCCATTTTACAGACTCTACTCTTTTTAATGTTGACCATTTTATTTTGATAATTAAATGACAATAAATGACGGGCAATTTATATGTCTGCACTTCTCACCTCAAAAAATACTTCAAAGAGACCATCACTAATGAGCATTCATAGATTAAGCTCAATGAGAGCTTAAGAAGTTCTTCATGTAGCACTAAGTATTAGTCATTATTAGTCATTAGACATTATTAATGTCATATAATATCCCCATAGCTCTTCTTGATTTACAAAATGCTTTCATGCATTTTATCGCATTTGGTCTTCTCATGATATTTTTGGTTGGCTGCTCTTCCTTTTTTATCTTAAGTTTATTCCCACTTTACAGATGAGTAAATCATGAGACCTAAGTACATCGACTAAGGTCATGTAACTAATCAGTGGAAGTGCCAGGATACAGTCAAATGCAGGATTTCTGACTCCAAATTGCTTGCAAATGCTTAAAAATTCTTTTTTTTTTGTATAAACACAAAACTCTTATTTATAAACATGTCTTCTTTCTTCTTAATCAATACTTAAACACTAAAGCATTACAGAGGTTTGATGAGGTTTGTGGGGTCCTTTTCAGTGCCCTCTACCCCATTTCCTCTCCCATTAATGATGTCTCTAGTCCTGGAGAGCAGGCTCCACGAGGGCAGGTGCTGTATCTGGTTTTGCTCACATTGAATCCCCGGCACCTAGTAAAATGCCTTGCATGCAGCAGGTTTTCAATAAATTGCAGATGAATGAATAGGTGAATGTATAAAGATGAGATGGACCACTCTTCCACCTGGAAAGAAATAGAGAATAAGTAGTACTTGTCTTCTCTGCTTTCCACTCTCAGCTCTAGCACATTGTGAGCAGTGAATTCTGGAACACTGGAAGAGAAGCTGTGCTTTTTCTTGAAAAGAACTCTAATTTTTTCAACGTTGTGACCTTTCTGCTTTTTTAATAAGTTCATAGTAAGTTTCTATTCAGGTAGTTTTTAAAAAGTGATTGGCTCTTCAAAATTAAAAATTTAAATGTTTTACTTTGGTATTCATTAGATAGAACAAAATCTTATAATAATTTATTGTTTTATTTCCCTTGGTAACTCAAATATCAATTCATAACAAAACTCATAAAGTTCACATAATAAAAACATTGCACTTCAGAGGCGAATGCATACATAATCAGAAACTAAGATTTCATTATCAGGTTTTCTATGTAGTTATCTTGAAAAATTTTTAAGTTACTTTCCCTGGGCCTTTTCCTTCTTCTGTCTTATATACAATGTAGCCCACTTAATCAGGCTGAAGTTTGACGTAGTCAGTCCTTACATAGATACGGTTTCCGCATGCCTTCTACTTAATCATTTTGCCTCATTCTCTCCCTTTTCCATTATACTTCCAGTTATTCTCTTAAAACAAAAAGACAAGCTGTTGATTACATCAGGCTCTTGCTTCTGGGATTCATAACAAAAACTGCATTTTTAACATATTCACCAGGTAATTTTAAAGTGCACTATTTGAGAACAATTGCTCTTAAGAATAGCATCCCTAATCCAAGCCGAGTATTCCCTGCCCTTAACCATTTGGATCCATCCTACCTGCATCATCTCCTCTCCAACTTTATTTTCTGTTTCCCTTCTTGCAACCTTTATTCCAACCAAACCAAATTCCTTGCCATCTGTTCCAGTTTGTTAATGCTGCCTTTATGCAAAAATACCAGAAATGGATTTGCTTTTATAAGGGGGTTTATTTGGTTACAAAGCTACAGCCTTAAGGCCATAAAGTGTCCAAAGTAAGGAGGTACTTCACTGAAGGATGGCCATTGGTGTCTGGAAAACCTCTGTTAGCTGGGAAGGCACGTGGCTGGTGTCTGCTTGCTCCCAGGTTGTGTTTCAAAATGGTGTTCTCCAAAATGCTGCTCTTGAGGCATTTCGTCCTGTCTTAGCTGCAGCTCCTCCAAAATGTCACTCTTAGTTGCTCTCCAAAACGTCATTCTCAGCTGCACTGAGTTCCTTCTGTCTGTCAGTTCATTTATATGGCTCCAGTGATTTAATTCAGACCCACCCTGAATGGGTGGGGCCACACCTCCATGGAAATTATCCAATCAAAGTCATCACCCACAGTTGGGTGGGTCATATCTCCATGGAAACATCCAATCAAAAAGTCATGTCTTAATCAAAAAGATTCATCAATCTGCCCCCACAAGATTGCATCAGAGACAATGGTGTTTTGGGGGCCATAATAAATCTAAACTAGCACACCAACTCTTGAGCTCACCAAGTTGTTGTCTGAATCGGTGCTTTGTATATGCAGTTCAGTATGCCTAAAATGCCTTTTACTTTCCTTTGTGTGCTGCATAGGTTTCTTTTTATTGAGAATGCATTGCAGGCTCTCCCAGTGCCTAGAAGAATAAAGGAGAAATTGTAGAAGTGTAGTAACTGTTGACTCTGAGTTGTTTCCCTCATAATGCAGATGTATTAGTTAGGATTCTCTAGGGAAACAGAATCAGTGAGAGATATCTATGAATATAAGATTTATAAAAGTATCTCACACAACTGTAGGTATGCACGAGTCCAAATTCTGTAGGGCAGGCAGCAAACTGGCAACTCCAATGAAGATGTTCGATGAACTCCTCAGGAAATGGACTGGCAACTTTGACGAACTCCTCAGGGAATGCTTTGCTGGTCAGATGAAGAAGAAGTGAAGGTCCTCTGTCTGTCTCACTTAAAAGTCATCAACTGATTGATTAGATTAAATCCAGCCAACTGCATTCTCTCACTGTGGAAGACATGCCCTTTGTTGATGTCATTACTCACAGCTGCAGCCAATTGACTGATGATTTAATAAACCAGCCTGTTGGTTTATTAACCAGCCACAAATGTCCTTGCAGCAATTGTTAGGCCAGTGCTTGCTTGACCAGGCAGCTGGGTACCATCACCTGGCCAAGTTGACACATGAACCTAACCATCACAGCAGACTTTATAGACCTTCCACTTTTTGGAATTCAGTGAATTGCGAAGCTTGAACCAAATAGTGTTGTACTTAGTAATACACTGTAACTGTATGCACCTCACTTTGGGACATGTAATTTGTCTGGCAACCTCGATTATTTGAAAACCAAACAATAGGAAAAAAAAAAGAAGAAAAAAGGTCTCTGAAAAGCAAAATACAACTAATATCTCAATGTTTTTAAGCTTTACTTACTGGAAATATACAATCTTATTCATTTCTAATTTAGATACATTTTAATAAACTCATTTGTCTTGTCTCCTAGCAGAAGATAAATTAGAATCAAAACTTAGGAAAGGAAGTTGGATGAAGGATAGAAGAAAGTGATAGGCACTACGGAACCGAGGAAATTAAGAGATGACAGCCAGAAAGATGGAAAAATTATTTTAAAAAGAAAAAGATTTGAGAGTTGAGGAAACTCCCTAGAAGTTTCCTAAAATTTCTTAGGAAACTTCAATATAAGGGAAGATATTTCTTATTCTTTCAGTCCATAAACATTTTTGGTCAATAACTATATGTACTTAAAGACATAAATGAGTAAAATTTGCTTCTCACATTAAATAAGCTGAATACCATAATTTTAATGTATTAGAGAACAGTCAAAGCAGTTTATATGAATGATGCCAATTATTAGGAAACATTTTATTTATTTAAATGTCATCTGTTAATAAAGGCAGGAATCTGTTAAATACATTTTAGAATAAGCTATAATTGAGGTTGTTCAAATAACAATAGTAAAAATTGGAATTCCACTGTCAGAATTTGACTTTTCCTATCTGTTTTATGTATGTAGTTGTCTCATATACTCAGTCACCTAAAAGTCTCCTTCATGGTGTCTGAGGGAGGGGCACTTATTAGGCAATTACTACACACTTAATGGTATAATGATTATATTAAACAACAGCAACAGTTTAAAAAAAAGGAAAAAAATACCTCTTGTTTACAGCAAACTGGGTGCCTAGCATCATGCTTATTTAGATTTGGGTGCATTTTCTAATTTACTCTTCACAACTCTTATGAGACATAATGTCGCAGTTTCCCAAAGAGGTGTCTGGGGTTTAGAAAACTTAAGCAAGTTCTTAAGTGTCAGCGAGTTTTGATGCTGGATCAATTCTAGGGTCATCCTCAAGCATCATGCATTGCACTTTCTTCTAGTACCCAGTAAATCAATTTTTTGTTCTTTTATTTATTTGTCATTTTTTATTCAGTGCCAGGCACTGTGAATATAAAAAATGAATAAAAGAAAATATAGTTTGCACACACAAAAAAGTTCATCTTGTGGTGGAGATACACATGTAAACCAACAAGTACCATGTGGGTGATAAGGGCTCAAAAGGAAGTAACTGGAGGCACTAGAGGATGCTGTGGGGACGGGAGAGGAAAGGCTCTGACCTTCACCTGGAGACAAGGGACTGGTGATTACAGAAGACGTTCCAGAAGATGTGAAGCTTAAGCTAAGCTTAAGGGTGAGGATGAGATTGTCAAGTCAGAGACAGTGCATGCACAGGACTTCCCATACCTTAAAATAGGATCTTAAGAAGGATTAAGACTGAAAACATTTAAGGATGTCTATTGCATACTCAATACTTGGAAATTAGTTTTGCATGTAGTATATCTATAGTAATATTACATTATGAACTATTTTTGTGAATATAAAAAGCTTCAAATTCTATCAACAACAAAATTTGGGATGGGGAAACTTTCACAATGTGAAGGATTTATCTAAACATAGCAAGACTTCAAAATAATGGAATTTTGTTGTATAATTTATTCAAACATATTACATTTTAAAAATAGAGCTTGGGTAAAAATTTCTTTGCAGGTTTGCACAAACAAAAAAAGTAAAAGAATTAAGAAGCAGATGAGATTTTATGACAAATTTTAACATTGAAAAGTTTTAACTCAAAATTAGTTTTACAAAGTAAAACATGTTTATAGACTATGAATATGTACAATTTTAAGAATGTGTGCACCCATAATAAAAATATGCATTCAAACTTAACTAGTGATAAGCAATTTCACATGAGAAGAATTTACTGCACTATATTGAGGGTCATCTTGATTATTTCAACACAGAAAAATCTATCCTTTAGTCAGATCTAGTGAGATCTTACATGTACAATTTTTAAATAATATAGCATAAACAGACAAAAATGCAAGTTTTGCTCTTAAAGAGATTACAGTCTTGTTCAGAAAAAGACATGAGTTAAAAAAAAAAAAAAGGTAGCATCAATAGCAAAACTGGGCAACCATATGCCATAGTGCTTTATAAAAGGATATGATCATTTAGGATTACTGCTGCGCAAGCTGTTATAGAAGAAATTGCATGTAACATAGCCGTTGAAGATTTGGTAGCATTTGGACAGGCAGAAATGAGGGAGAAATTGCAGAGAAAGAAGATTGCCTAGCATCAGCAGATACACTGGGCTAAGGCTGCCTCAACCTAAACACTTACCACAGCTGACATTGCTAACAGGGCCCAGCATTGTTTCCCTCTAAATGTGGAGCCTTCTCACAATGCTTCCCAACACAGTCATGGTCTGCTTCCGAGGCGAATCCTCCACAGGCATAGGAGAGACAGGCAAATGTTCAATGACAAGGAAGGAAATTTGGAAAGAAAATAGAGAAGCTGTTTAAAACCAAATTTTTATAACAACAGTAAAGTGTGAGAATATATTGGAGCTATGATGTGCAGATTTTGAATGCTACACTAAGTCTTTCTGCTTTTTGATGTATTTGTATTTTTAGTATGGTCCATATATTCTCCTATTTTCTTCTCTGACGACCTCAAAATATGATGCCATAATACTGGTATTTATTTAGCTTTTAGAACCTATTAATATCTCTGTAGTCTCCACTTAATTTCTTTATTGGACATTAAAGATAAATACTCATTAACTCAGCAAAAGTTTATTGAGTGCCCACCCTGTGCTGAATTCTAGTGCTGGGGAGTGAGAATGTAGCAACGTGGGACTGACAGGTTTTCTGTTCTTGTGGAGCTGTGATGTAGCATGGAACAGAATGAACCAAAGAATTATGATAAGTTTTACAAGAGGGAAATTATAGGTTACTTTGCTCCTATGGAAGCTTTCTAAGATAGTTTTATCCTGACATGTTTCTTATGGTTCTGAAGAGCTTTTAAAAGTCTCTATGAGTTTCCTGATTTTCACTCAGTTTTTGACATTACTCTAGTCCCAGAATATATAACCATATCTTATATTGAAACATGTATCTATCTTTTTTGATCTTTGTGATAGCTCTTTAAATGTTTGCACACAATAGATCCTTATTCATGGTTAAGAAATAATAGTATGCTCTATTCTATTGGATTTTCTTAATAGAGTGTTAATTCCTGCTCTTAGGAGATACAGCCTAGCTGAGGCTAACTGGAAAATTATATTACATATCAGTACCAAGTCTTGGTAACCATGGTGCTTAGTGTGTGGGAGCACTTTAGAAAATGATAATAAGATAGCAAGTGACCTACCAAGCAGAAACATTCACTTTCTTTTGAAAACACAGTATGTCAGCATACCACCTTTTCTCATCCTGTTTCATGAATTTTCTGTGGTTACAGGATGAAATTTTGGGCATTTCTAAATTTAGAAGAAATTTGTTCACCTCTCAGAGATGAAAGTGAGATTGGGAGTTATGATCTTATTTCCAGTGAGCCACTCATATTTCAGTACCATCATTTAATTTTCATATTATTACTAGACAGAGCAGGCAGTACCTTCAGAAATATGAATGTAAATGAAACCTACAAGTAAACATAGGTAGCAAGTGTTTTAGTACCTACACATCTTTATATGAAATTGCATTTCAGAATATATTGAATGTTAAAATTCTGATGCCTTATTATCATGATGAGACAGGGATGGAAAATGGGAGAGGCATACAGGCAATTTATTTTCATGACAAGCCTGCAATATCATGAAGAATTGTAAACATAAACCATTCTCATTGCCGTCTCAAGACTGTAATCTTGTCCTCCAAAGATGTCACACCTGAGCCTCTGTTGTTTAAAATGACTCATTTTATATCTCTAGATATTTTTGACCAGTCTAGTTATTAGCTCCAACCATCTCTAAAATAAATGAATATTATTCTCATCTACTACATTGAAGAAAACCTTGTCAACACAGAATGCTAAATTTGAATATTTATGAACCGTTCCAGGCAACTTGAAAATAAAGTGATTTTGTTAAAAGTATGGTTTTTGAGTCCACAACTTGATATGTATAGAGATAAGTAAATTCTAAGGAAGATGTTATGGAATACACTTTTTTAGAAAAAGAATTATACATTAGAGATGTGAGTGTGCATGTAGTATAATTAGAGCTGTTACAACCTGAAATGCCTAAATAATATTTGCTGCCATTCCAACATAAGGTCAAATAAGTGTTACCAAAAAATCACTCAAGTAGCCCCATATCAGAGACTTAAATGCACTTGAGATTTCAAAACAAGTACATGTTCATTATCAATGTCTTCTAGAGGAATTATGGAAAAACTCAATTTTAATAAGGTAAGGGTGATCTCAGTTTTCAGTAAAGCCTATTGTTATGATGCACTGGCTAAAAAAGTATTGACCTTGATCTAAACTATGTATTTTTGTTGTGTTGCGCCCTTTAAGAAATAAAGTTTTAATATTAAATTATGACAAATAATGTTACATGTCCAAAATTTATTAATTCCATTTATTTGTACAATTTAGCACAGACTATTAATGAAAAAACTGTGATTGTATTTATTTCTGCTTGGTTAATTTATTTGATGTCTTATTACCACAGATGTCCTGTGAAATAGAAAATATTTACTGGATTCCCAATGTGCCTTGTAGAGAATACCAAAAACGTACACTTTAAGATAACCAGCAAATAATACTTGAAGTCCTTTAGTATATCTTTTAATCTTCCTTCAGAGCACAGAATACTTTAATGTCTGATGTAAAGATGAAGACCCACTCCCTAGAAAAATCCACCTTTGCACACCAAAACTTTTCATGCAGTTCCGTGAGGTTCAGAGATTTAAAATTTAAACTCATGCCCCGGTTATATAATCTTACAGAAATTATGTTGGACCAGCTGTATGACTTTGGACGAGTTATTTAGATTCCCCGTGCCTCAGTTTCCTCATCTGTATGCTCTGGAAAATTTTAGTGCCTATCTCTTGGGCTTGTAGCGGGGATTAAGTGAGTTAATCTCTGTCAGTGCTCAGAGCAGTGCCCGGCATGGAGTAGCTCCTGTGTACACACATAAACGCATGCTCTTACTGTGGTGACTGTCAAATGCCGAAGGGGAAGGTAGCCCTAACTTTTGGTAAGTCCTGCTGTATTAGTTTCTTAGGGCTGCCATAACAAAGTCCATATCGTAAAACAGTAGAAACTCTTCTTTTGCAGTTCTGGAGGTTACAAGTCCGAAATCACAGACCTTGCTCCCTCTGAAACCCGTAGCAGCAAACTCTTCCTTGCCTCTTTCCAGCTTCTGGAGGTTTGCCAGCGATCCTTGTTGTTCTTTGGCTTCAGTGGTCACATGACATTCTCTGTCTTTCCTCATCTTATCAGGTCACCAGTCATATTGGATCAGGGTTCAACCTAATCCAGTTTGGTTTCGTCTTCACTAACACATCTTCAGAAACCCTATTTCCAAGTAAGGTCACATTTCACAGGGTTAGGGATTGAACATATCTTTTGGTGGGAGGGGGGCACAATTCAATCCATAATACCTGCTTTATAAAAAATACTGAATTTAGGCTGAGTCTTTAGGCTTGATTTTGGATTGGTAGAGGGAAGAGGAGAGTGTTTTCAAGAACTGTGAATACACTCTAAGGAGTAGGAAATTGTGTGGCTTCCATCACTCAGGCCCATTGAGCCGCAGAAGGCTCTCAGTGGATGTAAGGAACAACCAGCAGAATGGTAAAGGACATCTAGAGGGTGAAGAGCTTTTGATACTAGGCTAAGGAAGCTTGATTCAATAAATCAAAGGGAATTTATGTTTCCATTGCATGCCTTTTTATCTTCAGCCTCCTTAATTTCTACCTTGCATGTGTCAAACAGACTGTAGCAACAAAGAACATAACACTCAAGCTCAAGCTGGTTCAACATAGCTGAGACTGATTGGTGAAGAGAAATTAGTATTTCCAAGCAGTATCAATGAGCTCATGGAAAATGTTAAGCATGGGGATGTTACCCAGGGATAAATAGTGAATTAAAGGAAGAGAACAAAATAATAGAGCAAAAATAGAGAAATAACTTGGTCTTAAAAGTGGAACAACCATGTGACAAATAAAGTAGTTTGAAGGCTCCATGTACAGGCTCACTGACAATAATGAAATGCATCACACGCCCATGCTCATAATTGCAGTTAGGTAATATTTTGAGAAGCATTAATGTCTATTTCTCTTTTTCCTTTGAGATGATCTTGGCAAGCCAGAGGTGTTTGTTCACCTCCTTGGGAGAGGTAAGTGGAGATGCAGATTTATAGAGTTTGCTACAGAAGGAAGGAAGATATGTTCAGCTTTTGATCTGCAGACGAAGACTACTGCCTAGAGAGAGAAGTTGCCAGCTTTCCCCCCTACCTCTCTCCATTGAGCGAACCAGTGGGGGAGCAAGAAGGAAGCAGCTCTTGGAGTCACCTCACAAGGTGGAAAGAGCCACCTCTCATCTACTGCAGCTGGGCTGGTTCCATCATAGTTACGAGGGTATGGTAGAAAGAAAGAGAAGGAAAATCTTACCTTCTTTTCTGGCTTTAGGAATAGAAAGAAACAGAAGTGGGGGAGGACAGTGGGTATTTGTCCTGCTTTTCTCCTGCGGTTTTGGCACAGATGGAAGGGTGCTAGAACAGGAGATGAGGCACTGAGAATACAAATCGTGGGATTAGGAAACTTCCTGTCTGGGACCGTAACCAGGGACTGCGTTTCAGGTTCTTCCAGCCCATGTCAACGGGCTGAGAGGCCGGATCGTTTTGTGCAGAAGAGTGAACTCTTCCTAGTAGAACTGTTTCATGATCAGATCAGAGTAAGGTTTAGATTAGATTGGGTGATTTTTTTTCCTGTTAGCAAGTAGGTGGAATCATAGGAAGAAAGCCAAATTACTCAGAGACTGAATAAAAGATATTCACTTAATTTTTCTGCGTGTTTGAATATTGATATAAGTTAAATTGTTTCCTCAACTTTACTTTTATATGCCTAATTTAAAATATGAAATTGGGGAATTGATATTCATATTTATGACCATTATGAAGTTATTATCCCATGCTCCACTTTGAACCCACCAAAATAACACTGAAGTTCTAAAAGATCTATGATCTGTGTTGAAAGAACTTTCTTTCAGTACATGCATAAGCAAAATAATAATAATAATAATAATTAATAAATATTAATTATTTTAACATTAAAGTTGCTTTAATTTTAAACATATTCTATTTCAGTTGTAGCACCTATTTTCCCATAGTCACAAAGAATTGAGGAGCATGTGTAATACTACAGTCTATGGTTTTATTTTTTCCAGATTGTGGGATCCTCTACTTCAGGAAACAATGTATTGTTTTCTTTCATGTATCTTGTAAAGTGCTGTACCTTTTAAGCCTCTAGATAAGGTCTGGAAAATTCTCTGTAGAAAACAGGAAGGTCAAAGCACTTTAAACATGGAATTCTCCACAAACAATACCAGAGTAAATTTAATTTCAAGCTATTGGGGAAAACAGAAACAAAAAACCAAACCAAACAAACAAAAAAACTCTGAGGTAAACTGTAGATTGTAAACATACAGAAATGCCCCTGTTTCTAAATCAATAAATATACTGGAGAAAATGCTGATTTTGTAAATGCGTGAAAATAAATTAATTAAGACTGGTGATTCACATGTTCTGTTTTACAGCATTGTTTTTCAAATAAAAGGTACTTTAAAAATATTTGCTGAATGAA
This sequence comes from Choloepus didactylus, assembly GCF_015220235.1. Taxonomy (NCBI): domain Eukaryota; kingdom Metazoa; phylum Chordata; class Mammalia; order Pilosa; family Megalonychidae; genus Choloepus; species Choloepus didactylus. The sequence goes on along the minus strand of NC_051320.1, from coordinate 31,684,357 downwards.
TGAACTATCCTTGAAACAATCTGGAATCTATTAACCTAATACATTTACCTGGAATACAGAGTGCATTTTTCCAGAGCTGCAGATTTGTCTGCAGCGCATTTGAATAATACAGCTGTTTCATCCATCCTATTTCCCTTCACCTTCATTCTAGGCTTCCCCTTTAACGCCTTCAAATGTGCTGACAATTTCACCACTGACTCTTCTGGTGCCACTGTAGAGGCCCGAGCTGCCACCCAGACCAACTGCCCTGGGTATTTCCCTTAAGTAGCTTGAACATTCAGCTCTAAAGTTTATATTTTAAATATCTGCCAACAATATACTGATGATACAATGGAGCTTTGGATTTTTCTTTCTTTTTTATTGAAGTGATACTTTTTTCATGCACTAGTTATTTTTTGAAAGTTTGCACTCTTTCCTTTTCAAAATGTTTCCTTTATGAGTGATTTTATTTGATGTGACTTAGAAGGAACTTTATGACAGGATAGTTACAATAATTTTTTTCCTCCTGTTTTTTTGCTCCTAATAGAGTTATTTTCATGTGTTATCAGACTGAAATTTTGGTTGGGCATCTACACCCAAAACTAATCTTTCCATCTTTCCTCAGGTCCTTCACTTATCAGTGGGAGTCGTTTATAGCTTAGGTTTGAAAACCTCCTTCTGAATCGCAGCACTCTTCTATAAAAGCTGTGGCCCTGGCATGTTACAGGACCTCACCAAATTTTAGTTTTCTGATTACTATAATGAGAATTATATGATTAAATATGATAATGTATGAAAGGTGCCCAGGCTATACTGAATATCAATAAAGACTATTTTCTCCAACTTCTCACTTCCAACTGAGAGAACTCAGATTGCTCTTTATCATTTTCTTTAGTCTCTCAGTTTCCACAACTCAGTTCTCACAAATTACTCCACTGCCTGTACAGTTCAGCAGACCTGTTACCTTAAACCATGTTTACTAGAGAGCAGAATCAGAGGCAAGGATTCAAATGCTTTGTGGAAGTGCAAACTCGGAGAGCAAGGGCAAGTGCAAAGAAAGATGTGAAGCCACGTGAAGCAATGTGTTCGTGGGCTGGCTTCTGTCACGCAGGACTTTTCTGGATGAGCTGTACAGAGAAACTTTCTCAGAGCAGTTCAGGGGAGGTAGGAAAGAAGGGAAATTTAGCCATATGTCTCCTCCTAACTTCTGCTTTCCCCCTGCTCAAAGTTCAACCCACAGGAAATTAACACCATCACTTCTGGGATGAGTTATTTTGCTTCTTTGGAGGCTTCTTAAACCAGGTCCCATGGCCTGTGGTGGTGTGGTGTTTTCTCCAAGTCTAGAGCAGGGGTGGGTTGACTGGGTGACAGGTTATCCCCAGTGAGGAGGGTTGAGCACTCCAGTAGCAAGAACTGGCAGGTCCCGGGCAAGGCAGGTAGGCCAAGGAGAATGTGGATGTACATCTTAGGAATCACTCCATTAAAATTTACTTGTGAATATTTTATTCAAAGAAATTTTCTCCAATTTTAAAATAGATTCAAAACTTAACAGAGACCTGGTATCACCTATTCATACTTGTTGGCCTCTGTTTTCAGCTGAAGGGGAGGCACAGCCTTCCACCCTCTTTCACTATTCTCCTTCTCATGGGATAATCCCATATCATCTCCACAATCCCCACACAGAGAGGGCTCAGTCATTGCAGATTTGATTCTCTTTTCCTTCCAACATTATTGCAAGGAGAAAGCAAATATATGCAAACATATACTATATCTGAAATGAATCGTGGATATGTACGTCCCAACAGAAGTAGACTTAGCTAAGTGTGCCAATGTCATTAGTAATTTTCTTGCATCTTCCACAGCAACGTTATTACACATTTTCTGAGACAGAGGGTGACGGTGCCTCTGCTGGGGACTTATCATTTGGAAACCCCTCTATGATGACTCCCCTCTACTGTGTGTTGCAGAAATATTTTTGTTGTTTTCTCAAAAAGACAGGGGAATCAATATATCTGTTTCTTTTTTCTTTCTTTTTTTAATGTTTAATAAAGTGTCAGCTCAAAGATGGGCAGGAGATATCATTAATCAAAGATAATAGTTGTGATACAAGGGGAATAAAATGAGTTTTTGAGTCTGAAAGGCAGATTCAAATCCTGCTTCTACTATGAACTAGCTGTTTGACTGTTCTTAACCTTTCTGAACTTCAGACTTTTCATCTGTAAATACCTCACTTATAGAGTATTGTGAATAAAATGAAAAGTCTTAAAAAAGTGTTTTGTACCTGGTAAGCTCTCTCCATGTGGTTCTCAATATTAGCACCAGAAACCTTAGAGTTAGTATGTGCAACTTTCCCATTTTCCAGTTGGGAAACTGAAATTTGGTGAAGAGAAACAACTAGCCCAAGGTTGTATACTTAATGACAAATATGGGTCTATAACCCAGATCTCTTAACAAAATCTAATGCCCTTTTTCTCCAGAACAGTGGGTCTTTCACTAATTGAGTACTATGAAGATTATATTTCTGCCCCGGAGAATGATTACATTTCTCATTGTGATAAGAGAAAATGTTGGTAATTTTATTTTATATTGGGGATTTATATTAGAATCTTCTTTTGTCCAGAGCAAAATTTTGTACAAAAGTGAATACATTAGGAAAGCATAATTTATTTAAGGACCATATAACTAAGTTCAAAATAACTTGATTTCCCTGGTGTATTCTCTGAATTTCACTCTAGCAATCAAGCACAGTATATTTAAATGTGATTTAATAGTACTTAGATGAAATATTATTTAATTTATTGCATCGAGTGCCTGCACAATTTCATCATTATAGTGCAACAGCAAGTCTACTGAATAAGTGCTCTGGTTTCAGCTGCTCCTTTAGTATTAGAATGTGGTTTTCCCCAATAATCTTTTCTACTTCACTTGATACTATGATAATTTAGAAATAAAAAGCTATTCCTTACTTTCTTGTGTGTAAATGTATATTCATATTATGTCCAAAATAATCAGGATGAAATGGTGCTTAGCATAAAAGTCCTTTTATGTTCAGAAGGAATGAATGGTTTTGTAGAATGAAGATCTGGACCAAATTCATTGCATTATGCTTGTGACAGCCTAATGGCTTTCTTAAAAATAATTCTGACAGAGTCAATTTTGTTAAAAATAGCCAGCTAATCAGCTGCCCTTCTGAAAAAATAGTAGTGGTTCTAAGGTGCAGACCTGCTGTTGAGTGAAGCCTACTGTCACGATTCTGTGAGCAGTGAACTATGTGGAATGGAACGCTGATGGACGTGTGCTGCATCAGGATCTCTTACACTATTTGGCTGTGTGTGTTTGGATGTCACTCAACCTCTCTGAGCCTCTTGTTCTTTTTCTCTTATTCATAAATAATAATCTCTGCCCAATGAAATATTTAAGTTTTTGTCATCCTTGGAAAGATGCTGTGGCAAATTCATTTTTTTCTTGGACCTTTTTCCATCAGTTATACTCTTTGTCCTGTAACTTCAAAATCTCTCTCTTCCCTATAAACTGTTTAGTCAATTAGTCAGACTATGATCCCAGTTTCATCACCATTCCTCTACTAGCCACAGCTCTCTTTTTTCCCTTTTCCTACTAAATTTCTTGAAATAGTTTCCCATCTCTGATGTAACATATACAAGAACAGAGAATGTTAGAAAAACTGTAACATATTTAATATGCATGGAGTAGAAGTACAGACAGATGGAGTGAAGTTAAAGCATAATCATGGGCCAAATTTAAAAAAAAATCATTAGTCATCAGAATTGACAGGGTACGAAGATGACATTTCATCCTAAAGTATCACTTTCAATCAGCCATTTCTCACCTGCAGTTCAGAGGTCTACTGTGAGCTCAGGATATGCCAGGCAAGGTTTCAGGCTCCTCCACCCAAAAATTGGCAGGAACCTTGATCTGTTTCATACATTGAGTTGCCCTGTTAGGCTATATTTAAAGGAGGAAGGATGGAAGGATGGAAGGATAGATGGATGGAAGGATGGAAGGATAGATGGATGGAAGGATGCAAGGATGGAAGGATAGATGGATGGAAGGATGCAAGGATGGAAGGATAGATGGATGGAAGGAAGCAAGGATGGAAGGATGGAAGGATAGAAGGAAGGAAGGTCATAAAACAGTATTCTAAAGTAACAGGAAGTAAATGATGGATTTTAAGCAGGGGAGATGAGATTTATTTTAGCAAGATCAATTTGACTTCAGTTTGGAGGATAAATTGGTAAGGAGAAAGATTGGGGGCAGATGGATGATTTAGTACTGTTTTCCAGACCTCCTCCATGCACATGCAACCTTTGTAATTCTTGCTGACATCAATATCTTATTGTTGATTAAGCTTTTTAAAATTTACTCATAACTTTAAATTAAACAATTTTATTTATGATTAAAATTCTATGTGGTGGCCTTAAATGAAAAAAAAAAAAAAACAATATCAACTTTCCAAAAATAAATGGCAACCATATAATAAGTACAATGAACAATAAAGTAAAATAAGTACAATAAAAGCACAAATAAGTACAATACAAAGTACAATAAGTATCATGAACGAGGGATAAGGACACATGATTTAAGAGATTATTGTTGTATGAGCTTTTTGTTCATGGATGTTTCAAATCATGTTCTTTAAGCCATCCAACCAAAACTGTTCTCCCTCAAAATCTTGTGTGTTTTAAGATTATCTGCTGTCCTTTTTATCCCTTCTCTTTTCTCCCACATTATAATCACCAAAGGAAAATAATCTGATAATTTTTTTGAAGGAAGGCTTACTCTTTCAGATAATTTTTGGATTTTTAAAGAAGAAAATTTTAAATAAATTATCCTAACCTATCTTACCCAAAATTGCTGAAATATGGGGGTAAAGATACTGAACAGTGATTTGCTACAAACACTTTTTACCTACCTCTCTCTGAGGGACTCTTGATTCTGACTCAAGTAAAAAGATAATAACTTTTAGCACATGCTTATTTCCTTGGGTTTTACTTGCTCTCTCTGGGGGAACTTCAGTGTTCTTTTCACACTGGAATCATACGTAGTTTAACAGAAGTGAATAAGCAATTTTTGCAATTGAATTAAGCTTGGTTGCCATATATTTTGTATTGTTTACATTATACAGTATACTCATAACTACATGTGTCAATAATGTAAGAGATGTCACTTTTCTTTGTTAGTGAGAGTCAAAAAATTGAAGTTAAAAAGTCAATCTGGGGAGAACCTATGATGATGGCTAGGAGAGACAGAGCAAAAAAACACCTCCATGAAAAATACTAGATAGAGGCCAGTAAGTGACCCAGAACACCAGTTTCAGCAATGCACCAGCTGGACAAGGTCTGCTAAATCCACAGGGACCATGCACTTGGTGAAACTGGGAGTCTGCATTCTGAAACGAGTGAGTGAGCTGGCTGAAAGTACCATGGCTTTGCTGTGGTGTTGGGAAACCAGGGGTTGGCATTTGGAGGTGGGCTAGTTCTTTTTCAAAAAAACCCAAAAGTGGCTGCAGATATGGCAGCAAAACCACACAGTGAAGCATGGTAGGAAAGGGAACACCTCAATATCTGGCATGGAAGATAGCCTTTCACGCACCCACTGCTAGTTGTCTCAGAGCGAGGAGGGCAGAAGGGAGCCAAAAGGGGAAAAAACCACACCCCTTGCAGTCATCTTCCCGGCGGGCTGGGAACACTCCTGCCCAGTGCTGGAGCCACAGCCCAGAGCCACACCAAGGGACCCAGTGTGACGGGAAGTGTTTCTGGCAACATCACGCACACGTCACAATATCAGGCATGGACAATAGCCTTTACGCACCCACAGCTAATTGTCCCAGAGCTGGGAAGGCGGAGCTGTGTGAAAAGGGGGAAATTAAGATGTCCCATTCAGCCATCTTTAGAGCAGGCTGGGAATGCCCCTGCATGGCCCGGTGGCCCAGGGCTTCACTTGAGGGACTGCACACACTTGTGATGTGGCACAGCCTTCCCTCAGCAAAGACCCTAGAAGGGCACAGCTGGGAAGAGGAACCCACCCAGAAATCCCAAGGACCCTATGCGAATACCAAGGAGTTGTGGGTCAGTGGCAGAGACAATCTGTGGCGAGACTGAAATGAAGGTTTAGACTCTTGCAACAGCCTTACATATCCGGAAACACCTGGGAGGTTTGATTATTAAAGCTGCCCTGCCTCCCTAACTGCTCAGACACATGCCCCACATTGAGGGCAGACAGCACCAACAACACACCCAAACTTGGTGCACCAATTGGACCCCACAAGAATCAGACCCCCACACATCACAAAGAAAAAGTTGGGGAGAACTAACTTGAAGGGAATAGGTGACTCGCAGATGCCATCTCCTGGTTAGTTAGAGAAAGTGTATGCCACCAAGCTGTAGATCTGACAAGTTAGAGATTGCTGTCTGAATAATCCTTCATATCCTAAAAGAACCCTATCAAGTAAAGTAAATGCCAAGAGGTCAAAAACAACAGCAAATTTTAAAGCATATGAAAAAACCAGATGATATGGATAACCCAAACCCAAACACCCAAATCAAAAGATCAGAGGAGATGCAGTACTTGGAGCAATTAATCAAAGAACTAAAGACAAACAATGAGAGCATGGCACAGGATATAAAGGACATGAAGAAGACCCTAGAAGAGCATCAAGAAGAAATTGCAAGAGTAAATAAAAAAACAGATGATCCTACAGAAATAAAAGAAACTGTTGACCAAATTAAAAAGATTCTAGATACTCATCGTACAAGACTAGAGGAAGCTGAACAACAACTCAGCAACCTTGAGAACCACAGAATGGAAAATGAAAGAACAAAAGAAAGAATGGGGAAAAAAAGTGAAATAATTGAAATGGATCTCAGGGATATGATAGATAAAATAAAATGTCCAAGTATAAGACTCATTGGTGTCCCAGAAGGGGAAAAGAAGGGTAAATGTCTACAAAGAGTATTCAGAGAAATTGTTTAGGAAAACTTCCCAAACCTTCTACGCAATATAAATACACAAAGCATAAATGCCCAGCAACCTCCAAATAGAATAAATTCAAATGAACCCACTCAAGACATATTCTGATCAGACTGTCAAATACTGAAGAGAAGGAGCAAGTTCTGAAAGCAGCAAGAGAAAAACAATTCACCACATACAAAGGAAACAACATAAGACTAAGTAGTGACTACTCAGCAGCCACCATGGAGGCGAGAAGGCAGTGGCATGACATATTTAAAATTCTGAGAGAGAAAAATTTCCAACTAAGAATACTTTATCCAGCAAAACTCTCCTTCAAATTTGAGGGAGAGCTTAAATTTTTCACAGACAAACAAATGTTGAGAGATTTTGCTAATAAAAGACCTGCCCTGCTTCAGATACTAAAGGAAGCCCTACCGACAGAGAAACAAAGAGAGATATAGAGAAATTTAACAGACATATATAGAACATTACATCCCAAATCACCAGGATACACATTCTTCTCTAGTGATCATGGAACTTTCTCCAGAATAGACCATAGGCTGGGACATAAAACAAGCCTCAATAAATTTAAAAAAATTGAAATTATTCAAAGCACATTCTCTGACCACAATGAAATACAAATAAAAGTCAATAATCATCAGAGACTTAGAAAATTCACAAACACCTGGAGGTTAAAAATGAGGGGGAGATGAAAACATTCCCAGATAATCAAAAGCTGAGGGACTTCATCACCAGTACATCAGTCCTATAAGAAATGCTAAAGGGAATTGTGCAGGCTGAAAGGAAGGGACACGAAACAATTGACTGAAACCGCATGAAGAAATAAAGATTTCCAGTAAAGAACACATGGTAAATATAAATACCAATACTACTGTATTTTTGATTTGTAACTCCACTATTTATTTCCTACAGGATCCAAAATACATAAAGTGTAATAATAAATCTGTGGTTTTGGACTCAATGTAAAATATGTAATTTTTGAGAAGAACTACATAACAGTGGGGGTATGGAGGGGTATAGGAACACAGTTTATGTGTCCTATTGAAGTTAAGTTGGTATCAAAGAAAACAAGATTTTTATAGACTTTAGATGTTAAATTTAAGCCCCACAGTAAACACAAAGAAAGTATCAGAGAATACAATCATAGAGATGAAAAGTAGAGTATGGGTTATGAGAAGTGGGGGAAGGGGTCATGAGGAGTTAATAAGAAATGAGTGTAGGGTTTCTGTTTGGTGTGAGGGGAAATTTCTAGTAATGGATGGTGGGAAGGTGATGGCATTGTAACATTGTGAATGTGATTAATCCCACTAAATGGAATGCTTGGGAGGGGTTGGAATGGGAAGATTTATGCTATATATATGTTTCCACAATTGAAAAAAAAGACAGTCTAAATAGATAATGACAATTAAATACAACAGATGGTCCTGGATGAGATCTAAGAATAGAGGAGAAAAGGCTCAAAAGGACACAATTGGGGCATAAGGAAAAAAAATGAAATATAGAATGTAAGCTTTATATCAATGTTAGAGTTCTTGAACTTCTTAACTATACTTAATGTGATTACATAAATGAATATTCTTGTTCATAGGACATATATATGTGAATTATATTTTTTGTTCAAGGATGTGTGCAACTTGCTCTCATATATTCAGAAGACAGAGCAATAGATGGATGATAGACAGGGAGGGAGGGAGGGAGGGAAAGAAAGAAATGGTAAAGTGACAAAATACTAAAGTTGGTAGATCGGGGTATTGGTGGAGGAGGTTGGGATATGCTGGAGTTCTGTGTATGGGGTTTGTATTATTTTTGCAACTGTTACTGTAAGCTTGAATTTATTTTAAAAAAATCCAAAAAAAAGTCAATCTGATAAAAAGCCATAATGGCTTTATTAATATTAAAAATGCAGTCTTTAAATAGAAAATGTTACTAGAAAGAAAGAGGAGTGTTTTGAAATAATAAAAGGCTCAAAATTAAGCAGATATGACTATAAATGTACACATACTTAGTAACAGGCATACAAAAATATATGAAGCAAAAACTGACAGAATTGAATGGAGAAACAGAAAAACACAAAATAACAGATAAAGATTCCATATTCCTTTCCAGTAACTGATAGAACAAGTAGAGAGAAAATCTATTTTAATATAGAAAACTTGAGCAATGTTATGAACCAACTTGTACTAAATATTGTTTATAGAACTTGTCACCCAACAACAACATAATTCATGTTCTTTTCAGGTGCAAATTGAACATATCCAAAGCTATAAAACAAGTCTCAATGTATTTAAAAAGACTGAAATAATAAAGAGTACATGGTTTCTGACTGCAGTGGACTTAAATTAGAAATCAATGACAGAAAAAAAATGTGGAAAATCCAAACCTATTGGTAAGTTTAAATCACACTTCCAAATATCTCAAAGATGTCACAAGGGAAATATTAAATATTTTGAAGCAAATGAATACCAACATGCAACACATTACACTTGTTTTATATGGCTAAAACAGTGCTTAGAGGGAAATTCATAGTTTTAAAGGCTCACATTTATAAAGAAGAAAGGTTTAAAATCAATTAATTAGCCTCCTCCCTAGGAGGCTAGAAACTACCTAGAAAAAGAAGAGAAAATTAAACCCAAAATTTGAGTTGGGAGGAAATAATAAAAAGAACAATATAAATAAGAGAAATGGAAAAATACACAGACAATAGAGAAAGTCAATGAAACTAGAGAAAGAATTTTTTTGAAAAAATCAATAAAATGCAAAATTCAAGCTAGACCAATCAAGGAAAGAAGAAAAAATTTTTACTAATCTTAGGGGTGAAAGAAGGGACATCACTACAGACTCTGCATACACTAAAAATATAATAAGTTATGGTAAGTGGCTTCTAAGGTGGCTTCCAGTGAACCTCACCTCCTGGTAGTCATGGACTTTTTAAATATCTACCCCATTAGTAACATGCTTCTAACCAATAAATTCTGCAAACAACCATAGAGGTAAGCCTTGGAGATGGATTCATCTATGTCAGGCTATCAGAAGGACCCAGCCCTGGTCAAACCTTGATTGCAGCCGAGTGATGGTTCCTGAACCAGCAGACTCAGCTCAGCCATGCCCTGATTTCTAACCCACAGAAATTGTGAGAAAATAGTATGTGTTGTTTTAAGCTGCTAATTTTGTGATACTTTGTTATGCAGCAATAGTTAGCTAATACATAAGGTAGTATTATAAACAAGTATATGCCAATAAATTCAACAACTTATATGAAACAGAAAAATTCCTTGAAAAATAAGAATGATCAAACATGAATAAAAAAAGAAATGGGAAGCCTGAATAGCCCATGTCAGTTAAATTTTTCATATTCATAATGAGAAACTTTCTCACAAAGAAATCTCCAGGCCTAAATAGTGAATTCTATCAAAATGTGTGGTGTCTTGGAGATATGAACCCCAGAAAAACATGCTCTTAAACTTAATCCATTCCTGTGGGTGTGAACACATTGTTATTAGGACCTTTTGATGAGGCTACTTCAGTTAAGATGTGACCCGATTGAATCAGAATGAGTCTTGTTCCTATTACCAGAGCCCTTTATAAGCAGAATGAAATTCAGACAGATAGAAAGACATAGAGGGAGCAGCCAGAAGCTGGTAATCAATAGAATCCAGAAGCGAAAAGAGAAGCTAGGAGAGGCTGCCACATGCACTGCATGTAAAAGAAAAGCCAAGGACAAAGGATCACTGGCAGGCAGCCCCAGAACACCAAAATCTTCTGGCATCACCTTGATGACCTCTTGATTTTGGACTCATCCTAGCCTCAAAATCATAAGCCAATAAATTCCTATTGTTTAAGCCTACTCATTGCATGGCATTTTTTGGCAGCCAGGAAAGTAAAGTGACACGTAAGGAAAAAAAATGCTGATCTTTTACTATCTCAGAAAATAAAGGAGGAGGAAACATTAACCAACTAATTTTATGATGCCACCATTACATTACACCCACCCCACCCCTAAAAAAGCATCAAAAGGAAAGAAAATGACAAATACCACTCATGAATAGATATGCAAAAATCCACAAAAAAAATTATCAAATCAACTCAAACAAAATATAAGAAGGATAATGCATCGTAACAAAGGGGGTTTGTTCCAGGAATGCAAGGTCAGTATATCTGAAAAGCATTCAGTTTAGTATTCTATCATAACAGAATAAAGACAAAAAAAAAAAAAACACATAAGATCATTGTAATAGAAAAAACATTTGACAACATTCAACATCAATTCATAGTAAAAACTTCCAGCAAACTGAGAAAAAAATGAAAGTTCCTCATTCTGACATAGATATTTATGCAAAAGCTAGAGTTTATATTTTATTTAGGAATAAAGGACTAAAATGCTTTTTATCAAAAATTAGGAGGAAAGACAAGGATTTCTACTCTTACCACATTTTTCTGGCAGTGCTAGCTATAATACATGATGGCAAGGAAAAAAAAAGCATACAGATTTGAAATGAAGAAATAAAATTTTCTTTATTCACAGATGACATGATCCTGTATTAAAAAATCCAAAGTAATATACAAAAACTACTAGAACTAATTAGTGAGTTTAACAATATTGCTGGAATCAAAATCAATATACAGTATCAACTGTTTTTCTATATATTAGTAATAAGCAAGTAGAAATCAAAAATTTTAAATATGCCATTTACAATCACATAGAAATATTCAGCATTGCATTTCATACTTTAAAAAACTTGTTTAAAAAAACTTGTTTGAATTGTGCACTGAAAACTCTAAAACACTGCTGAAAGAAAATTTTAAAACCCTAATGAATCGAGATATCTAACATGTCTATGGATTGGGAGACTCAATAATTTTAAGATGGCAATTCTTTACAAAATAAATTTTCAAAACAAGAACAAAGGTTTTAAAGAACAGTAATCAAGAATGTGTGGTATTGGCATGAGAATAGACATAGCTTACGGAACAGAATGCAGTGTAGACACAGACACACTTTTATCTGGTCAATTGATTTTTTGTTAAATGCCAAGGTGATTCAATGGGAAGATAACAGTTTTTTTCAACAATTTGTGCTGGAATATTTGGATTTTCACATGCAAAAATAAAAGACAAACACCAACCCTTACTTTTCCCCATCCACAATAATTAACTCTAAATTCATCTTAAGCAGATTAAATAGAGCCTAAAGCCTAAGTCTTCTGGAATAAATCATGGGAGAAAATCTTTGTGTCATAGAAGAAAATGTATTGTGACAGAAAGCAGAGCAGTGGTTGTTTAAGACGGGTGGGAGAAGGGAATTAATTGCAAAGGGGCATAAAGGAATTTTTGAGGTAATGGAAATGGACTATTTTGCTTATGGTGGTGGTTATAAGACTGCATACCTTTGCCCCAAATCATAAAACACTACACTTAAAATAGGCATAGTTATTGTACGTAAATTGTTCCTCAATAAAGTTGTTAAAAGAAATCGTCCTGTCCAAATAAGCACTGAAATACATAGATAAGATATTGTAATCCATTATTAATATTATTTTTCCCAGCTGACTGTACAAAGAATTTTAGATTATGTTGGGCATGATAAGGTGAAGTTATCTTTATACTTACCAGTCATGTTATGTAGACCCGGAAAGAGATAAACAGAAAATTGGTGTTATTTAGCTTCAGAAATACATTTTTAAACAGTTTCCAGCCCATCAACATTCTCTTAAATAAACTGAGGACCATTTTGCACTCCCTTTTTTTTTTTTTTTATTTCACTCTAACAGCCACACTTGACAGGTCTTAGCGACAGAAACTTCATTTGCTTTCTGTTGGAGACCAGGCTTTCTCTTACTTTCTTTGTCACTTCCTTAAGTGGCAATCATCATGAAATTTACAGAGAGGGTCAAAGTTTAGATATGCTTGGAGATACTTTAATATAGCTCACTATATGGACAATTTTCACGAATATTCCATATTTGCTATAGTTTTCTATTGCTATGTCACAAATTACCCCAAAACTTAGCAGTTTAAAACAACAACCACCATTTATTATCGCACAGTTTTTGTGGAACAGGAATCTAGTAGAAGCTTAGATGGATGCTTCACCCTCAGGATTGTTCATGAAGTTACAGACAAGATGTTAGCTGGGATTATAGTAATTTAAAAGCTAGGTGGGAGCTAAAGAATCACATCCAAAATGGCTCATTCACATGCCTGATAAGTTCATAGCTGCTTGGGTGTCTATTGAACATGGCAGCTGGCTTTCCCCAGAGTGAGTTATCCCAAAGAGAGAGAGAGAGAGATGTCTCAATGTTTTTATGGCTCAGCCTTGGAGATCATACTCTGTTCTTTCAACAATATCCTATTTGTTGCACATCAGCCTTATTAGCTATAGGAGAAGCTACACAGAGGTGGAATGGCAGGGGATAAGGAACGCTGGAGGCCATTTCAGAGGCTGGCTACCAAATGTGCTTTTTAAAAATGTGTATTTTTTATGGGATATGGTGCTACTAATACACAGCAGTTCAAGCTTTTTATTTGTGTTCCTCAAATCTTCTCTATTCTTATTTCAAAAACTTTAAAAATATATAAAAGTATAGCATACATTCAGTAAGGTACACAATTTTGAAATTTTACAAATACATACAAACATGCAACTACCATTCACATCAAGAAATAGAACATTATCAACACCCCAGAAGTCACTATCAGGACCCCTCTGTGTAACTCTCACTCTAACGGGTACTATTATTATGACCTTTATCACTATAGTTTACTATACTTTTATAAAAAAAATTTTATACTTTAAAAATTCATAAATAAAATCACACAGTAAACATTCCTGTGTACCTGGCTTCTTTTGCGCAACTCTGTGTTTATGAGTTTCATCTGTGTTGTTTCATGAGGCAGTGGTTCATTCTCTTTTATCACTATTAGAATTTTCGCTGCATAATTGCAAAATTATTTATTTATCTTTTAGCTGCTAATGTCCATTTGAGTTATTTCTAGTTTGCAGCTGTTAAAAATAATGCAGCTATGAACATTTTCATACATGTATTTGGTGCACAGATACTTACATTTCTATAAACATATATACCCAGGATAAAATTGCTGGGTTATAGGTATGAGTACGTTTAATTTAATAAGTACTCCCATATATTTTCCCAAAGAGGTTTACTAATTTATATTCCTCCCAGAAACATAGGAGAGTAGTAGTTTCTCCACACCCTCACCAGCCCTTGAGATAAACCATTTTCTTTCCATTTATGTAGTAGAAGTCCATTATAGTTTTAATTTACATCTCCCTGATACTTAATTAGGAATATGCTGATAAATGTTTAACATCCACTCTCCAAAAACAGTATCTATTTATAACACAAAAATATACACATATATGTTAATTATAAATTTTACTAATATAAAGGATATGTTGCACATAATTTACAAGTAAAAGTAAAATCGGTATTTATTATCATAAATTCTACAGTTATTTGATTCTCACAGAATGCTTTTGGTGATTTTTTATGGAATTCTTGTTTCTGTAGCTAACCTGTTGTTGTATTCCACCCATGGTTGAACAATGGAGTTACATCCCAATCCACTGTTTTCCAACTAAATTTGTCCATTAAATCTGACATGTGGTTTACTCAAACTTATCTCAGTCTCATACAAACTATTTTTATTAAACCAAATACTCTTTCAGATAACCATAATACACTTTCTTTTAGGAGAAGTTCTGGTTTTACAAAAGAATCATGCATACAATACAGGATTCCCATATACCACCCTGTTATTAACACCTTGCATTGGTGTGGTTATAACACACTTTTATGGTTAATCAGCATTATTAGCATTTTGTCCATCACTTTCTTAATTCTAGACAATCAAGGAAACAAATAAATCAAGCCCTGATTTGTAGTATTTACCAATTTCCATGATGTAAATACTCCTCCCATGATCTATTTGGAGCCACCAAAGTGAAGATCCTGAACACTCTTGTGAGTAAATCCTCAGCAGAGCACTGTTCTATAGTATTGTCACAATACAGATAAAATAGACATGAAGAACATAGGTAATAGAAAATATAGTAGATTGAGGTACGTACTGCAGAAAATACATGTTCTTAATCTTAATCCTGTTCCTGTGGAGGTGAACCTTTGTAAATAGGACCCTTTGAAGTTGTTATTTTTAGTTAAGGTGTGGCCAACTGAAACATGGTGGGTCTTAAGCCTGTTATTGGAAGCCTCGTAAAAGAAAGCCAAGGGGAGGATCCAGAAGCCAGAATTCAAAGGAACCCAGAACCAGGAACAAAAAGGAGAGGACATGGCCATAAGACAGGAAAGTCAAACCAGGGATTACAGGAAATGGAAGCCAAGGATTGCCAGCCAGCCAGAACGCTACCCTACTGACCTTGGGAAGAAGCAAGCCTTCTCGCCTCTGAAACCGGGAGCCAATAAATTCCTGTTGTTTAACCCGAAACTATTTTGTTTTATTTTCAATTGCAGCCTAGAGAAAAGGAAACCGTAAAATATGAATAAAATAATTAGGAAGTTGTTCTGGTTTGCTAATGCTGCTGGAATGCAAAACACCAGAAATGGATTGGCTTTTATAAAGGGGGTTTATTTGGTTACACAGTTACAGTCTCAAGGCCATAAAGTGTCCATCAACGATGGGTACCTTTACCGGAGAAAGGCCATTGGCATCTGGAAAACCTCTGTTAGCTGGGAAGGCACCTGGCTGGCGTCAGCTTGCTCTTGGGTTGCATTTCAAAATGGCATTCTCCAAAATGTCTGCATCAGCTTCCAGTGGCCATCGTCAAAATGTCCTCTCAGCTCCAGTGCAACCTTCAAAGTGTCTCTCTTGGCTGTAGCAAGCTCGCTCCTTCTCTCTGAGCTTTTATAGGGCTCCAGTAAACTAATCAAGGTCCATGCTGACTGGGCAGGGCCACACCTCCATGGAAATTATCCAAAGAAAGATCTCGCCCATAGTTGAGTGATCACATCTCCACAGAAACATCTAATCAAAAGTCTCCAACCCAATCAACACCAATACATTTCCTGCCCACACAAGACTGCATCAAAGATAAAGGCATTTTTGGGGACACAATACATCCAAATCAGCACAGAAGTGAACCTCAAGAACGCAGTTATAGTAAAATGTGGAAAAAAAAATGTAAATGATGAGTTTTAAGTCCTTATTACTATTGTTACACTATAGTTTATTCTATTATAAATTAATATTCATCATTTTAAAATAATGACTCTTTCATAACCTGATCACAAAATTCCTGAAAATGTAACAATTGATTCTAGAGAGTCTGTACAAGCTACCTCCTGCCACACCACTGAGCCAAAAGATGTCCATCACCTTTTCGTACACTTATTGGATATCCTTCTTGTGAAGTACCTGTTCAGGTCTTTGCATCATTTCAAATGAGGTCATTTATCTTTTTCTTTTTGACTTAAGGAGTTCTTTATACATTTTGTCTAAAAGTCTCTATCAGTTATATGTATTGCAAGTACTCCCATTCTTTGCATTTTCTTTCTTTTTATGGTGTCTTTTGATAAACACAAGCTTTTTAAAAGTGAACTGTGATTTATCAATCTTTTCCCTTGTGGGTAGTGCTTTCTGTATCCTAAAGAAATTTTTGCCTACCTCAAAGCCATGATGATGTTCTTCTATATAATATTCTAGAAGTTTTATTTCTCATTAAATCTGGAAGATTTAAACATGTAGGTCTTTGATATATTGAAAATTAATTTTTGTGTTTCATGTGTGGTAGACATTGAGGATCTTTTTTTCCCATATGGATATTCAATTAATCAACACTATTTACTGAAGAGGTTCTTCTTTTCCTGGTGCATTCATTGTTCTCTTTGTCTTACATCAGGTGATTACATATTTACGGGAATATTTTCTGGACTCTCAGTTTTGTGTCATTTATCTAATTGTCTGTGCTTGCCTCAATACCAGACTCTTCTAATATTAATATAGCTTCATGATAAATTTTGATTTCTTATACTATAACTATTTCAATTTTGTTCTTCTCTTGTAAGAATTGCCTTGGTTTTCTTGGCCCAGTGAATTTCCATATAAATTTTATATTCTGATTATCAATTTTCCCAAGAAACTTGTGAGATTTTTGGTTAGGATTATATTGAATTTCTAGGTCCATTTTGGGAAAATTTTTGGAAAATTTACAGTATTTGCAACGGTGAGTCTTAAAATTCATGAGCATATTATATGCTTCCATTTATGCATCTTTTAAAATGTACTCAATAATTTTGAGAAATTATAATTTCTTATAGGGAAGTCTTGCACTTTTATAATTTGACATTTTATGAATTCTTGTAGAGAAGTCTTCCACTTTCATAATTTGATGTTTTCAATATGTTTTGAAATTTTTAATTTCTAATTATTTGTTGCTAGTTGTAGAAATATAAATGATTTACATATATTGGCATTGTATGCTGTGACCTGACTATATTTTCTAGTTTCATATTAATGAACTTTTTGCAAATTCTTTGGGGTTTTTCTGAATCTTAAGTCATGTCATCTGCAAATAATGAAATTTTATTCCTTACTTTCAAATCTTTATAACTTTTATTTATTATTCTTTTCCCAGTGTTCTGTTGAGGACCTATAGCACAAAGATGAAAAGAAGTGGTGAAAGTGGACATCTTTGTCTTGCTCCTGATTTCAGGGGGAAAATTTTTCAACATTTCATTATTTAACGTCATGTTGAAGGGCTTAGTAGATAAACTTATTAAATTAAAGGAATTCTCTGTTTTCCTAGATTGTTGAATGTTATTGTCAATTAGTGTTGAATGTTATCACAGGCTTTTCTGTAACTATTTGGGAAATAATGTGATTTTCCCCTCTGCTCTATTACGGTTATGAATTATACTGACTTTTATATTTAAGCTAACCTTGCATTATTGGCAGAAACTCGCAGTTTGTCATGATGTATTATCTATTTGTATGCCTCCAGATTCAAATTACCAATATTTTGTATAGTATTTTTAAGTCTAATTTTGGGAGAAACATATTTTCCTCTAATTTTCTTTTTTTGTAATATCTTTGTCAGGAGTTAGTATCAATATAATCTTTCCTTTCTTCCATGATCTCTTTGTTCTACATATTTTAAACCTATATTATTTGCTGCATATAGTTTTAGAATTTGGATATTTTTCTGAGGATTTAAAAATTTTATAAGTGTGAAGCAAATTTTCTTTCAGCAATGTTTTTTAAAAATCTCTTTCACTACTAATATAGCCTCACTAGCACTATTTTGATTTGGATTTGCTTGTGTATGCTTTTTCATTTTTGAAAAAAAAAACAGATTTATTGAGATATACCATGCAATTCACACATTTAAAGGGCCAGTGCAATTTATTTCAGTGTATTCAGTGTTGTGCAACCATACCACAATCTAATTTTAGAGCATTTTCATCACCAAAGAAAGACCATTAGCAGAAGATCTACTTCTCACCCTTGGCCTTTAAGAACCACGAAGCTCGGTATTCAAGTGAATTGAATCATACTGGCTTCTTTCACTTAGCATAACGTTTTCAAGGTTCATTCATACTGTAGCATGTATCAGAACTTCATTTCTTATTATTGATGAATTATATTCTATTGTATAGATATGCTACAATTTGTTTACTCAGTCATCATTTGATGGACATTTGAGTTGATTTTCAGTTATTATGAGTGCGCTGCTATGACATTCATGTACAAGTTTTTGTGTTGACACATTTTCTTTTCTCTTGAGTTTACACCTAGGAGTGGAATTACTGGGTCATATGGTAATTTTATGTTTAATTTTTTTGAGGAAGTGTGAAAGTGTTTTCCAAAGTGGCTGTACTATTCTACATTCTCACTAGCAATGTGAGGATTCCAAGTTCTCCATCCTTTTATTTTAGCATATCTCTGAGTCAAATATGTTCCTATTAAAAGATTTTGGCTGGATTTTTGTTGTTGTTGTTCCAGGCTGACCAATGTGCCTTAAAAACAGAGTTTCTTACATTTATCTCTTCCCATGTTTTCTCTGTACTTGTTTGATAGGTATATACTCTATTTTTATTCTTTTAGTGAAAACACTAGAAATGTTAGCATGTGTATTTAATTTAAGTTCTAAAAGTAATATTTACCTTTTCTCCTTCCAATCAATACAAAGAACTTAGAATGCTTTAACTTTAACTCTGATCAATATCTTCTAATTTTTGTCCAGTATTTTAGTCAATTTTAACCCAACACCTTAGAATATATATTATTTTATAAGTCTCACTTATTTGATTCACTTTTGTATTTACCTTCAATCCCTTTAGGGCACAACAAGATGTTTCAAGGTGAGGTGTTTTCTTTTTGCTTTTTTTCTCCTAAACCAGCTATGAAATTAGACATTTCCTTTCAAGGACCTCTGATTCTTTCAGTCTGACTGATTTTTAATGTCCCAAATAAGCTTGGGTTTGTTTCTTGGTCTTTTTCTATCTGGTTATTCTCTTCACAAATACTATACTGACAAAGACAATGGGTTTATAATTGGTCTATTATACAAATATTAATGTGCCAGGGACTATTACAGAAACAAGTGATACAGCAGTGAAACAAAGCAGAGAACATTCTATCTGGAAATATATTTTATTTGGAGAAGAGAGGCAAAATACAATGTAAAATATAGGTATAACAGATGATGATAAATGTCTTGTAAGGACAGTTCTTTATCCCTATTCTCTTTTTTGAAATATCTAGGCTATTTCTGATCCTATTCCATATGAATTTTGAATCAGTTTTTAAGTTACATTAAAGTTCTAAAGGGATTTTTTTCATAGTTGCTTGACTATATATGTTAATTTGTAGGGAACTGACAACTTGATGATATCAAGTCTTTTTTTCCATATTAAGTTATAGAGCTAGGTTATTTAACATAAGTATTGGTTCTCATTCATTAATTACCCTCATTTGAATTATTTTTGTGATAAATTATTTTGTTGATAGTCTGTGTGCCGGTTTGGATATATTTTGTCCCCCAGAAAAGCTACGTTCTTTAATGCAATCTTTTGATTAGATGAGACCTTTTGATTACATTGTTTTCATGGATGTGTGGCCCCACCCAGTCAGGGTGGGTCTTAATTAAATCACTGGGGTCCTTTAAGAAAAGCTGAGAGAGACATTTTCGAGAGAAGCTAAGAGCCGACACAGACCCAGATGTTTGGAGATGCTAAACTAAGAGAGGAAGCCCAGAGTTTGCCCCAGATAAACTAAGAGAGAACCCCCAGATGCTTAGAGAGAAACACCGCAGGAGAACCAAGCAGAGAGCTGAGAGAAGCTAAGAGACAGAAGCCCAGAGACATTTTTTTAAATGCATTTTTTAAATTGTGAACTTTAACATATATGCATAACAGTGATAACTTTCAAAGTAAGATTTAACAAATTGTTAGCAAATTTCAAAGAATATCATGGGTCACAATTCCACAACTTCAGCTATTTCCATTATTGTAAAATATATCATACATAGAGAAAGGTGTTAACTTTCGATGTACAACTCAGCAAGCAGTTATATACATAATTTCAAAGATTGCTATTGGTTACAGTGCCACAGTTTCAGTTCTTTCCTTACTATGCAATATAAGGTATATACAGAAAGATGAAGACTTTCAAAGCACAATTCAATAAGTAGCTGTAGAGCAAATTTCAAAGGATGTTATAGGTTACAGTTCCACAATGTCATTTACCTCCTTCCAGCTATTCCAACACCCCAGCATCTAAAAATATGTATATATTTATACAAAGTTTCAGTATTCATAGACCTTTGTTAAATTTTATCTTGTTTGTGGCTACCCCTTCCTCTCACTTAATCTTTCTCCATCTTCACAGGTGTCCAGGCAGTGAGCACCTTAACTTGTTCATATTGAAAGGTGGAGTCGACAGTATGGGGAAGGGGGCTGCATCTGATTGTTGATCTTAAATAGGCTGTTGCCTCTGGGTTTTAGGACTTGTCTGGCATAGGAAAACTCTGGTGGATTTAAGTGTCTGAAAGATAAAGAAATTTCTTTTCTTTTATAGAATATTTTATAGAATATCAGGTAGGGACCTAGGTATTTGGGGACTACTTTTGGTAAGGGCATGGCATACTGTGGCTTTTCCAGTTTGCTAATGCTGCTGTTATGCAAAATACCAGAAGTAGATTAGCTTTTATAAAGGGGGGTTATTTGGTTGCAAAGTTACAGTCTTAAGGCTATCGGGTACCTTCTCTGGAGGATGGCCAATTAGCTGGGATGGCACGTGGCTGCCATCTGCTGATCCCGGATTGTATTCCAGCTTGTCTCTCAGCTCCTGTGCACTCTTCAATATGTTGCTCTTGGGGAGTTTTGTCCTCTCTTAGCTTCTCCAGAGCAAAAGTCTGCTTTCAAAGGCCGTTTTCAAAATGCCTTTCTAAGTTGCAGCTCTAAGATTCTTCTGTTGGTGAGCCCCTTTATAAGACTCCAGTGAACTGATCAAGGCTCATGCTGAATGGGCGGGGCCACACCTCCATGGAAACATTCAGAGGTCACACCTTAACCTAAGGTGTCGCTCACAGTTGGGTGAGTCACATCTCCATGGAAACAATCAGAAGGTTCCAACCTAATCAACATTAATACCTCTGTCCCCACAAGACTGCGTCAAAGAACAGAGCATTTTGGGGGACAGAATACATCCAAACCGGCACAGTGTGCATTTGGGATGTCCACCTGGAGCTTTCATAAGAGAAACCTCCAGGATAGCCTCTCAGATCTATTTGGGATCACTCAGCCTCTGTGACCTCAGCTTGTTACCTTTCTTTCTTCCCCCTTTTGGTCAAGTAGGCATTTTCAATCCCTTGCTGCCAGGGCCAGGCTCATTCCTGGGAGTCATGTCCCATGTCGCCAGGGAGATTCATTCCCCTGGGAGTCATGTCCCTTGTGGGGGAGATGTTAATGAGTTTATTTGCCCAGTTGAAGCCCAACAACATTTTGGAGAAAGTCATTTTGAAATGCAACCCAGGAGCAAAGGACCAGGAGATGCCAGCCACATGCCTTCCCAGCTGACAGAGGTGGTCCATATGTCATCAGCCTTTCTTCAGAGAAGGTATCCTCTTGTTGATGCCTTAGTTTGGACACTTTTATGGCTTTAGAACTGTAAATTTATAACCCAATAAATCCCCTTTATAAAAGCCAATCCAGAGAAACTAAGATGGCGACTAGGTGAGACAGGGCAAAAAAAAACACCTCCATGAAAAACAGTAGATAAAAACCAGAAAGTGACCCAGAATACCGGTTACAGCGATGCACCAGCTGGACGAGGTCTGCTAGTACCACAGGGGCCGTACACTTGGTGAAACTGGGAGTCTGCATTCTGAAACAAGTGAGTAAGCTGGCTGGAAGACCTGCAGCCACGCGATGGTGTGGGGAAGCCAGGGGTTGGCATTTGGAGAACTACTGGTTCTTTTAAAAAAAAAGAAAAAAACAGAGAAAAATCCAGGAGCGGCTGCAGTTGTGACAGTGGGAACCACGCAGTAAAACACAGCAAGAGGGGGCTGGGCCGGCCTCTCAGTGTCTGGCCTGGAGGATAGCCCACTGCAGATACCCTCGAGGCTGGGGGAGTGGAGGGGAGAGCCAGAAGCAGAAAGAAACCCCGTGACTAGCACCTGGCTCCCTGGAGGGCTGGATAAACTCCTGCCCAGGGCCATGCCCACAGCCCAGAGCCCCACCAGTTGTCCCAGAGCTGGGAAGAAGGAACTGTGCAAGGGGCGGGTTGAGACGCCCCATTCGGCCATCTTTACATCAGGCTGAGAGCGCCCCTGCATGGCCCGGTGGCCCGGGGCTTCCCTTGAGGGACGGTGCACACTGGTGATGTAGCACGGCATTCCCTTGGCAGAGGTCCTGGAGGATTGCAGCTGGGAGGGGGGGGCCCGCTCAGAGAACCCAGGGACGCTATGCCAAGTCCGGTGGTTTGTGGGACAATGAGATAGAGGGTCTGGGGCTGAAATGAAATGAAGGCTTAGACTCTTGTGGTGGCCTTGAATCTCCAGGAACCTGGGGGATTTGAATATTAAAGCTGCCCTTCCTCCCTGGCCACCTGGACACACGCCCCACATTCAGGGCGGACAGCTCCAGCAACACACCCAAACTGAGCTCTCCAACTGAACCCCACAAGAATCATTTCCCCACAAACCATGGGGACAAGGTTGAGAACTGACTTGAGGGGTATAGGTGACTCACAGATGCCATCTGCTGGTTAGTTAGAGAAAGCGTATCCCACCAAACTGTGTTTCTGAAAAATTAGATTGGTATTTTTTTTTACAACTTGAAAGAACCCTATCAAGCAAAGCAAATGCCAAGAGGCCAAAAACAACAGAAAATCTTAATGCACATGATAAAACCAGACAATATGGAGAATCCAATTCCAAACACCCAAATCAAAATATCAGAAGAAACACAGTACTTGGCACAATTAATCAAAGAACTACAATCGAGGAATGAAAACATGGCAAAGGATTTAAAGGACATCAAGAAGACCATGGCCCAGGAAATAAGCAAAATAAAGAAGACCCTAGAAGAGCATAAAGAAGACATTGTAAGAGTAAATAAAAAAAAATAGAAGATCTTATGGAAATAAAAGAAACTATTGGCCAAATTAAAAAGACTCTGGATATTCACAATACAAGATTAGAGGAAGCTGAACAACGTCTCAGTGTCCTAGAAGTCCACAGAACAGAAAATGACAGAACAAAAGAAAGAATGGAGAAAAAAATAAAAAAAATTGAAATGGATCTCAGGAATATGATAGATAAAATAAAACGTCCAAACTTAAGACTCATTGGTGTCCCAGAAGGGGAAGAGAAGGGTAAAGGTCTAGAAAGAGTATTCAAAGAAATTGTTGGGGAAAACTTCCCAAACCTTCTACACAATATAAATACACAAAGCATAAATGCCCAGCGAACTCCAAATAGAATAAATCCAAATAAACCCACTCCGAGACATAGTCTGATCAGACTCTCAAATACTGAAGAGAAGGAGCAAGTTCTGAAAGCAGCAAGAGAAAAGCAATTCACCACACACAAAGCAAACAACATAAGACTAAGTTGTGACTACTCAGCAGCCACCATGGAGGTGAGAAGGCAGTGGCATGACATATTTAAAATTCTGAGAGAGAAAAATTTCCAACCAAGAATACTTTATCCAGCAAAACTCTCCTTCAAATTTGAGGGAGAGCTTAATTTTTCACAGACAAACAAATGCTGAGAGAGTTTGCCAATAGAAGACCTGCCCTACTTCAGATACTAAAGGGAGCCCTACCGACAGAGAAACAAAGAAAGGAGAAAGAGATATAGAGAATTTTAACAGACATATATAGAAACTTACATCCCAAATCACCAGAACACTCATTTTTTTCTAGTGATCACGGATCTTTCTCCAGAAGGGACCATAAACTGGGACATAAAACAAGCCTCAATAAATGAAAAAAAAAAATAAAATTGAATATACTCAAAGCACATTCTCCAACCACAATGGAATACAAATAGAAGTCAATAATTTTTGAATTGTAACTCCACTATTCACTTCCTACATGATATAAAATACACAAACTCTGACAAATCAGTGGTTTTGAACTCAAAGTAAAATATGTAATTTTAGACAACTATATAAAGGTGGGGGAATGAAGGAGTATAGGAACATAGTTTGTGTCCTATTGAAGTGAAGGTGGTATCAAAGAAAACAAGATTGTTATGGATTTAAGAGGTTAATTTTAAGCCCCACAGTAAACACAAAGAAATTATCAGAGAATATGACCATAGAGATGAAAAGTAGAGTTTGGGTTAAGAGAAATGGGGGAAGGGGCAATGGGGAGTTAAGAGATGAGTGTAGGGTTGCTGTTTGAGGTGAAGGGAAATTTCTAGTAATGGATGGTGGGAAAGAGCATTACAACATTCTAAATGTGATTAATCCCACGAATGGAAGGCTAGGGAGGGGGTGGAATGGGAAGATTTAGGCTGTATATATGTTTCCACAATTGAAAAAAAAAAAAAGACAGTCTAAATAGATGACAATTGAACGCCAAGGATGAACTTGGACGGGATTGGAGGATGGAGGACAGGTGGCTCAAAGGGACACAGTTGAGACATAAGGAAAAGGAAATACAGAATGTAAGCTTCGTATCATTGTTGAATCTCTTGTACTTCTTAGCTGCGCTTAATGGGATAGCATAAAAGAATGTTCTTGTTCATGGGAAGTGTATACGTGAATTATAGTGTATGTTCAAGGATGTGTGCAGCTAGCTCTCATATGTTCAGAAGACAGAGCAATAGATGATGGATGATAGGGAGGGAGGGAAAGAAATAGCGATTGACAGCATGTTAAAGTTGGTGGATTGGGCTATTGGGGGAGGTGGGTCAGGGTATGATGGAGTTCTGTGTATGGGGTTAGTATTGTTTTTGCAACTGTTCCTATAACTTTGAATTTATTTCAAAATGAAAAAAAAAAAAGCCAATCCATTTCTGGTATTTTGTATAGCAGAAACATTAGCAAACGTGAACAGTCTGTTTCATCACAACCTGTGACCTTCAAAAATACTAAAGTATGTATATTCATAGTTTTATGAAACACATAGAATTCTGTCTTGCTCAATGATACCAGGGTAGTGCTATATAGCATGTGGCTAGAGAATGAATGAGAAGGGTAATAGAGAAGCTGAGATTTTGACGGGAAGAAGAAAAACTAAGAGCAATGGAAAAGGATCAACAGGGTAGTTGGATGAAGAACCCAGCAGTCTATGTTGTGGGATAAGAATTTAGGATTCTTCATGTGTGATAGAAGAGTCTTTGAGGCAGTTATGATATGTGAAATAAGGAAAACAAGAAAAGAAAATTTTGAACTTCAAAAATTTTTTGTATATACAATAAATGGAATCTTTGGTGTCTTTTAGAATAATTTCAATGCAAACATTTGCTTTTTTTAAAAAAAAAAACTTTTATTATAGATCAGTTTAAATTTGCAGAATAGTTGCAAAGATAGTACAGCGTTACCCCATACTCAGTTTTCCCTATTGTTAGCATCCTGTGTTATTACGGTAAATTTGTCACAACTAGTTTATCCATATTGATATATTATTATTATCTAAACTCCACACTTTATTCAAATCTCATTAGTGTCTCCCTAATGTTTTTTTCCAAGGATCCCATCTAGGGCCACTAGATGATTTAAATTTAAATTAATCTGTTGCTGTTGCTGGATTCTTAGTTCTTTTAATAAAACTTTACCCTTGAGGCTGACCTCCAGACATGAGCAAGCCAGTCTGACTTATGTAGATTATACCAGGACATGAAGATTAAATCCTCTTTGTGATTGTCTTGCTTTATAGAGTTAGATTATGATCCATTACATTTAGATTTTAAATAATTTTTTTCCTAGAAGACAAGAAATTTGTGTCAAGGTTTTAGAATGATCAATTAAAACTATTGACCTTAAACAACCAAATCTGAAGTCAGAAAATACACCAGGAATGCCACTTCCATTGACCTCTGCAATCACTGTGCTTTACTTCAACCTGTAGTTACCCAAGCACCTTGGATATATTTCTAAGTACCATTGTAACTTCTGTTGTTCTCAGACTTTTGGTGAGTAATGCAACATGCTCATGAATATCAAAAATCATGGATTAAGTACTAAAACTAAGAAGCAGAAAAATCTGAAAACTGCCTTGGCGTAGTTAATCATGACTCATCTATATGGCTGAGTTCAGCAGTGGCAAACTAGAAGTACTAATCCTGACACGTGTGCTGTATTAAACAGCCCTTAGCAAAATAGTTGAAGTGTTCAATTAGTTTTTCAATGTGATCCAGTTCACCTGTGGTCATGTAGTCAGAGCCCAGGAAAACATTTCTCTGTGGTTGGATGGTCAGGGTAATAGAATATTTGAAAATTTAAAAAAATAAAAAAATTTCCACAGGCTTTTCTTTCAGAATCTTCAGATATTTTAATTAATTTTGATTCTAACAAGGTCTTTGGAATACAACAGAAAGTAGGCTACATGGGTATTAAAATGTTTGCTGAGACCTAAGATTTGTCCCATTCAGTCACTTATTCATTGATTCATTCAATAAATATTTATCTAGTTCCTAATATGTGCTGGTCACTGTACTAAACGTTGGGATACAATGATGAACGACTACAAGAAAAAAGTCAGGGTATCTGCTTTTTGGGGGTATGATTTCTGGTCAGGAGAGAAGTTTTCATCAAATAGATTCACATGTGGAGCAACTGTGTGTCTGAGAAATGCATCAAAGAACTTTGAGAGAGCACAGTTGTCCTTCTTGATTTAAACCCCAGTAATTATGGTCATCCCAATATAATCTAGTTTCCACTAAAAAAGCATTACGATGCCAATAGTCATTTTAATTATTTTGTAGCTATTTATATTTTTAACATTTACAAAAACTTTTCTTGTGGCAATAAGCTCCCCAAATCATCTATCTTCTTTATGGTCTTGCTACATTAACTGCTACAAAGTTTCAAAGGATGTTTCATAGTGTAAGGGAGTTTAATGAGCAAGCCAATATTTGCCCTGTAGACTTGTATTGTATCTGGGCAGTATGTCTTTCTAAACTTCAGAACCTGGAGAAGATATATTAGGTGACTTTTTACAGTCCAGAAAGGAGAGAAGTGGATAATCAGACTGGTTCGACAATCATAACACTGGTTTAAAGTCAGGGCAATCTCACATGTCAATGTTGAGTATGCAGATTTTTGGCATGCCATTTAGATTTCTCCATTGATAAAAGAGATTACTTATAAAAGCACTGTGGGGCTGGGTTAAAAGTTGAATGCAGTTGTGAAGAGCATGTTTTTCAGCATAAAAAATTATGTTAGTGAAAAAACATGGCTAATGGATTAATAGTATAGTAATTACTATTTTGGAAAAGGCTGAACCCAAAATACTCTACCAGGGGAAATGTACCTGAGCTAACATATTATCCATATATATGCTTTATCCGTGTCCACTGGATTTGGCTAATATGTTTCTGCTGTGAGATGGAGAGGGGGACTAGCAAATTTTGTTCTCTGCACATGCTCATGAAGTTTGTTTTTTCCCTTGAAGGCCTTTGGCGTTCCTCTTTTTTTTTTTTTTTTTTTTTGTACTGAACTATGTGCTTTATTTATGGTATATAACTCACCAGCCATAACTGCATTAACACTTCGTCTATTACATGTAAGGGCACTAAGAGTCAGCAGGGTTAAGAAAATACCTAAACCTCATTTGTAAGTGGCAGGGCTAGATGTCTTTTAAACTGATTTTTTTTTAATTAGAGAAGTTGTAAGTTCATAGAAAACATGTAAAAAAATACAGCATTCCCATATACTCCACTATTGTTGACACTTTGCATTACTGTGGTACCTTTGTAACAATTGATGAAATAATATTAAAATTGTACTATTATCTATAGTCCATAGTTTACTTTAGGTGTATTTTTTCCCATATGCCACCCTATTATCATCTTGTATTAATGTTGTATATTTGTTATAATTCATAAAAGAACATTCTTGTACTATTAAGTATAGTTCATTGTCTACAATAGGGTTCACTGTGTTGTATTCCTGTTTTATCTTTTAATTTTTTTTCTAGTAACATGTATGACCTAAAATTTCCCCTTTTAACCACATTCACATACATAATTCAGTGCTGTTAATTACACTCACAATAATGTGCTGCCATCACCACCATCCATTTCCATAACTTTACTATCAACCTAAATAGAAATTCTGTACAAGTTAAGCATCAACTCCCCATTCTCTACTCCCAATCCATTACATTCTAGAATCTAATCTATGAGTTTGCATAGTATAATTAGTTCATATCAGTGAGATCATATAATATTTGTCCTTTTGTGTCCGGCTTATTTCACTCAGCATAATGTCCTCAAGGTTCATCTGTGTTGTCATGTGCTACAGGACTTCATTCGTTTTTATGGGAAACAAGTGCTGGCTGCAGAGCAGCCCAGACAGGGCTCACCTGGAGGGGACAATTCAAATCTGTTCAGAATGACATGTAGCAGTTTACAGGAAAGAGAGAACAGTAGGTTCAAATGTCTTGACATGTCATGTTCAGCGAGCTGCAAATAGTTTTAGGCACCTGGTCCTAGATCCCTTGTAAGGAAGAGAAGATGAGATGGGAAAGGACGGAGGGAGCCAGACCCTGATGGAATATGAACATTCGAGTAAGATACTTGAATATCAGTCTACACAAATGAGAGGCCAAAGTATGAGAAAAAGATGGTGACAACAGCGATACAGAGAAAGAGGACTGGACCAAGGTTTAATTGGGCCATAGAATCCTGAGCTCTTGGGATTTCCTGAGCAACCTTCCCCAGCTTTGCCGCCCTATTTCACAATCATCACACACACCAGGTAGTTTGCTTCAGTCAGTCATGTGACATATCTTGCTTGTCCATTGGTTCACTCTACTCTCTTTTGCTGGTTTGAAGCTATTGCCTCTCATGTTCTTTTATACTCTGTTTTGTGATGCTGGGGCTTGGACTTGGCAAACTACATTTCTGCTTTGCCAGCTGGCTCCTGTTAGGATCTACCAGTGGGGAAAGACTCAAGGTTGAAGGAGAGAGAAGAGACATGCTCCTTCCTGTTTGCTTGCCATTCCTGTCAGTATCACCTCAGCAAGAATTCTTCACCCCACTCCACCTCACTCCCTGCAGCAGTTTTTGGTACCAGAAGCAACTGGTCACAATCTCAGTTTTCTTTATTGTTGTACTTACTTACCTGTAAATGGCAATATGCCAGTTTGGATGTGTTATGTCCCCCAAAATGCCATTATCTTTGATGCAATCTTGTGTGGGCAGACTTGTTAGTGTTGATTAGATTGTAATTCTTTGAGTTTTTCCATGGAGATGTGTCCCACCCAACTCTAGGTGATAACTCTGATTGGATAATTTTTATGGAGGGGTAGGGCCCTGCCTGTTCAGCATGGGCCTTGATTAGTTTACTGGAGCATTATGTAAGCTCAGACAGAAGGAGCGAGCTTGCTACAACAAAGAGGGACACTTTGAAGAGTGCACAGGAGCTGAGAGAGGAGCTGCAGATCAGAGACTATTTGAAGATGGCTGTTGAAAGCAGACTCTTGCTCTGGAGAAGCTAAGGGAGGACAAATACCCCAAGTGCAACTAAGAGTGACATTTTTGAGTAACTGCAGCCTAGAGAGGAATGTCCTGGGAGAAAGCCATTTTGAAACCAGAACTCTGGAGCAGTCGCCAGCCACGTGCCTTCCCAGCTAACAGGGGATCCTCCAGTGAAGGTACCCAATTGTTGATGTGTTAACTTGGACGCTTTGTGGCCTTAAGTCTGTAACTTTGTAACCAAATAAACCCCCTTTATAAAAGCCAATCCATTTCTGGTGTTTTGCAAAAAGGCAGCATTAGCAAAGCGAAACAGGCAATTTCAGAGAAATAGGCACCAGCCACCCAGTGCCCAACTCTTCAGAGATGTGGGGTCCTGCTCCCTGGGAAACCCTCCTCAGAGTTCCTGAAGAATCAGCATCCCCTGTGCAGTCCCTCTCCTGAGAGGTGTGGGTCCCAAATCCATGAGGATCCCCACACAACCTTCTAGAGTCTGGTAACCAACCTTTACCCTTTGTTCCACCAGCCCTACAGGTGACGGCTGCCCCTTGAAATTACTGTCATTTCAGTATTCTTTTTCTCTTTTTTTCCTTTGTAGTCCTCCAATATTGGTTTAACCAATTCCCTCTATTAAATTCTCTGCATTCAAACAGCTGGTGAAATTACTCTTTCCCTGACCGGATGTCTCTTTGTTTTCCATTCCCTTTAAACACTGAGCTAAAAACACACCACAGACCTTTGTTCCTACTGAATTTTCAAGGGCTTTTTCTGCTTTACATATTTGTTTCTCAAATGCAAACTCACTTCAAGCCAGTTAAACAAGCATTTGAGAGTATTAAGTGTTCAAGACACCATGGAGACATATTAGTGGTATAGTACTGTGGTTTTATAACAGGAGACTTCCCCATGTAGTATAAGACCCTGTAGCCTACTTTGTCAGTCAAAAAGTCACTTAAATCAGCTGAACAATTGGTAAACTTTATTAAGTAACTCTTCTTGATATGTTTGTTCTATTTCACTGTAAGATTTAAACAACATAATAGTTTCACTTATTTTATGAGTATTATTTTTTAAACGGTCAATTCAATTTCTCATTAATACACTGGATTAGCAAACTTTTAACATTGAACGGTTTCAAATATAACCATTATCTTTACTCAAATATGCTTTAGAATCCACAGCTATCTCTACCTCCTTCCTCCATGCCTGCTCTTTTTCACTTGCCTGGCGTTAGGGAGACAGGGGGCAGGCAGCAGGGAGCATGAAGGAGAATTGGTAAGGGATGGTTAACTTGAGTAAACAGAGCAACAGCAGTTTAAAAGCTGGAAAAGGGAAATTTGTAGGCCCAGGAGGCAAAAACAGAGGATGTTAAAACTGAGGAGTCAGCAACATTGTAAAGAAAGAACATTGGCACTAGTTAGAAGCCAGGAAAATCAAATAAGTTTAAAGGTGGTTGGTACATTGGGTCTCTTAGGAAGTAAGGAAGGCACATTTCACATTCTTTGTTTGAGTTGAATTAATTCTCAAACTGCCAGGGTTCAGTGATCTGAAAGATACATTATTTGTGGAATATGTTTAAGAATTCCTAAGAGTGATAGAACAACAGGAACTGGCATAATTTATTATATTCCAGCTAACAGAGTTGAAGAATAAAGACAATTCTGGGTAAGGGTCACAAGAAGAAGGAAGTCAAGTATAAAAGAAATAGGATCTTGTTTTTTCCTGATCTCTAGCCAAACATTCAGCTAAGAGGTGAACTTGTCTTCCAGCAAAGACATGTTTCTTGCCAAGAATGTGAAGGTAAGCTATCTTATTCCAGGCCAAACTGGGAATGAATTATGCAAGTGAAACTTTTATCTTTTCAGAAACCAGATCAACTAAAGATCTGATGCAAAATATTGAAAGGAACTGAATTCAGGAAGATCTGAATTCTAACTCAAACTCAAAGAGAACTCAAGGACTTTGTGGTTTACTTTTTATATTTTTTCCTAAAATCAAATTTTATAGCTGTTATACTTGTATCAAAAATATAATGTGTTCTGAAGTTTGTATGTGTTATGTGAGGATTTAAACTCTTATTTCATTTAATCTGCAGCAGACGGTACATTTAATTTTATGACAGTTCTCCTGTGGGACAATGTTGTTCTTTGAAAGTTTCTATAGCATCACCAACAATTCCATTGGCTTGACAATCAATAGTACCCTTCAGAAAAATTGCATTATTAACGACTCAAAATAAACACAATGGTGCTATCCTAAGATACTAATAGTAAAGAGTACAGAAACGATATGATATACTCATAATGGGCATAATTGAGTTATTTTTAAGATTTTTAGAGGGAATGAGAAAGAAAAAATCCAACTATGTTCAAGAAGAAAATAGCCACCATCATTTGAAAGCTGTTTATAATAGACATCCATTTGTGATTGGCTAGTACTGGAGTCTCTTAAAACAAGTAAAGCATTTCTTCTAAGAGAGTATCATTTAATGTAGATGATGTATATGCAAAATATCTAAAAAAGAGATAGAAAATTTTACCACAGAATTTGGAAAAATTAATATAGAATATTGTTTAACTAAAGTCATTGGGAAAAATAATTATTTGTCCCTTTCCCCAAGTTTTGTGAAGTGGGTGTGGTAATATCAGTCCATTGTTACACTATGTTTTATGAAAGTATTGTCTGGGTCTAGGATTTAATAAGAAGGAAAAGGCTTTAGCTTGTAAACCACTCTTTTTTAGTATGAGTTTTAGACTAATTTTTCTGAGTACAAAGTTTGCATCTCTACGGCAGAAAACAGAAACCCTGTAGTATACTTCCCATTAGACCGTGTGCCAATCAGCAATTTCTAAGCTCTTTTTGTGGAAAGTGATGCAAATTAATATGAAATGCTGTTGGCACAGTTTTCTAAACTCAAGAGTATTTAGTTGTAATACACTTTTGTTAAAAAAGATAACACTGTTCAAAACTGCATAACATGCCCTTGAGTCCAAGCAGGGACAATAAAAGTTGGACCATTTTACAAGTTGTCTTCTGTTTTTTTCCCAATGGATTTTGGAAGTTTATGTTGGTTTTCTAGTTGGAGTGTTCATAACATTTGATTAGAAAGGTACCAAGAACTGTTTCTGTCTCCTGTTAGGAGGGATTATGATAGAGATAGCACCCATTCAGCAATATTTAGTCAAAAATTATTATTAAACACCTACTATGTGTAAAATGTGGTGGTAGGTAGAAATATATTGAGAATCTTAAATACATTAGTCTAGTAGAATAGCTAGTATGTACATGAGTGTTCCAATAGAAATAAAAAGTGATTAGTGGCACAGGAAGTAAGCAAATCAATTAGTATGGTAATTTAGAGAGTAAAAAAGTTTGTATTTTTGGGAAACCAGATCAACTAAAGATCTGATGTAAAATACTGAAAGGAACTGAAATGGAAAATATTGAGAGAACTAAGAAAGGAATGGCAAATGAGAAGTGTTCTAGTTTGCTAATGCTGCTGGGATACAAAACACCAGAAATGGATCGGCTTTTATAAAAGAAGTTTATTTGGTTACAAAGTTACAATCTTAAGGCCACAAAGTGTTCAAGGTAAGTCATCAACAATCAGGTACCTTCACTGGAGGATGGCCAATGATGTCTGGAAAACCTCTGTTAGCTGGGAACGCACGTGGCTGGCGTCTGCTCCAAAGTTCTGATTTCAAAATGGCTTTCTCCCAGGACATTCCTCTCTAGTCTGCAGTTACTCAAAAATGTCACTCTTAGTTGCACTTGGGGTGTTTGTCCTCTCTTAGCTTCTCCGGAGCAAGAGTCTGCTTTCAACAGCCATCTTCAAACTGTCTCTCATCTGCAGCTTCTCTCTCAGCTTCTGTGCATTCTTCAAAGTGTCCCTCTTGGCTGTAGCAAGCTTGCTCCTTCTGTCTGAGCTTATGTAGTGCTCCAGTAAACTAATCAAGGCCCATGCTGTATGGGCAGGGCCACACCTTCATGGAAATTATCCAAAGAAAGATCTCGCCCACAGTTGAGTGATCACATCTCCACAGAAACATCCAATCAAAAGTTTCCAACCCAATCAACACTAATACATTTCCTGCCCACACAAGATTGCATCAAAGATAATGGTGTTTTGGGGGACACAGTACATTCAAACCAGCATAAGAAGTGTGGTAGACAACATCTAAGATGGTTCTCAGTGATCCCTGCCTCATTTATAGCCAGTGTAATCCTCTTCCCTTGAGTAACTTTCTGCCAATGGATAGAATACTATAAAGGTGATGGCATATCATTTGCGAGATTACATTATAAACTTATGCTGATTTCTGTCTTGCTTGGCCTCTCTTGCTCTCTCACTGTTTTGCTCTGATGAAGCTGACATGTTGTGAGCTTCCCATGGATCAGAGGGAACCAACAGCCAGTGAAGGCCTGAAGCCCTCAAACAGCCCATAGAGAACTAACTCCTGTCAACAACTGTACAAGTGGATTCTACCCCAGTTGCATCTGGATATAACTGCAATCACTGCTGACACTTTGCTTAAAGCCTTATGAGAGACCCTGAATCAGAGGCATCCAGTTAAGATAGGCTTAGATTCCTGACCCTAGAATCTATGAGATTATAAATGTTGGTGATTTTAAGCTGCACACAACCAAAATTAACTAACACAATAGAGCCATCAAAGAGAAGAAAATTTCAGGTAAACAGATATAAGTAGAAGGAGATTGAAATGCATTCCCAGTGGAAGGAATAGAATCAGAAAATTCTGGGGGCTAATAAATTTCATGGATTATTTGGGGAAAAGCAAATACTTGACATTTGTAGAGTTTGATATGTATAAAGATCTATAGGGGTCAAAATTTAAAACAGTATGTTGAAGTCTCAACACAAGGTCTAGAAATTCAAGTTGAAGATTTTTATTTTATTTAGTTGAATTAAGTACATGAACTGAGCATAGTAGAACTTAGGAAGTAACACAGAGTAATGTGTCAGATGAATTGAAAAGGAAGACTTATGGAGTGTACTACTGGAAGACTATAGAATAGTTCAGGAAAAAAGTAATGTGTAATGGTGATGGCATAAAGATGTGAAAGATGGCAATAGAGGAAGAATTGGCAGAGTGGTTTTTTTTTTGTCAACTGACTTTATTTGGGCATCTTGAGGAGAGAGATAAGACAAGAATGCCCATAAGGATTCATTCTTGTATTCCTGGGAGAAAAGTGGAGCAGTGTGAGAAATATTAAATTCAGGACAAGAAGCATGTTGGAGAAGGAGAAGTCCTGTCTAGTTTTGGACCTTTTCATGGCATTCTGGTGACAAATCAAAGCTACGGGTAAACATTTTAGGACAGAAGTTGCATGTTTGTCACAGTTAAAGAAGTGTGAAAGGATCAAAGTCAGAGCTTAGAGACAATCTTGGAAAAGGCTCACATTTAGGACCTGAGTGAAAAAAGCACACAAAAAAAAAGAGCCAGAAAAAACAGGGAATTAATAAGAGAAAGTGGTTGGTAAGAATGTAGATGCAGCTAAATTCTTATACAAGTGGGAGATCAAAACCCAGTGTTTTAGGCCAAAACCAGTATAAACAAAGTCCTCAGTCATTCAAGAAGAAATTTCAGAAAAGCTGCCATATGATGCCTAGAGTTTGCATGTGGATTATGATTATTTTTTATTGTGCCCCCCAAAACAAATCAGTTATCAACGAAATCTAAGCAAATGAAGTAGATTACTTGCTACATGGATTTTTTTAAAAGGAAATATTGGTACAAGATAATTATATAGATTTTAGAGTCCTTTTTCCTGGTAACTAGATAAAAATGTCAAGCTATGAATTTCTTCATTTATTTAACAAATCTGTGCCCCCTATCTTCTATGTGCAAAGCATCATTTCTAAGACTTGGGGTCATGGCAGTAAATAAGACAGATTTAATTCCCACCCACATGGACCTTGTATTCTAACAGGTCACTTCAGGTTTCTAATAAAATTTTGTCAAGTCCATAGAATGGAATGCTTATATGTTTATTCACTTTTGAAGAAAGGCACGTAACTAGCTATAACAAATAAATGCAACTTCCGTGTCGTATCTTACAGTCGCGTAAGAGTTACTTTACTGTAGTTATTGGGAATGGGGGATAGACCAGGAATTGCCTAAAATCAAATTTGGCCTTATCTACTTGATAACTGCTCCTCTGAATTGTTTGGTTCTCTCTAGTTACACTCTATTCCACTGATTACTTTACTGGTTGCTGATTTTGGTCTGGAATTCATGTTCCCCTGAGAACAATGATGACGATAATACCATTTCCCAGTCACAGAGCTTGATCTCTATTTGGATCCACTCCCTTTTCTTCACAGGCAATTCAGAGGACACAGGGACACCTAGCAGTACATTCCCACGCAGACGACTTACTAAGTCAAGAATGGCACCATGACAGTGGTAATGGTAGTGAAGCGGTTAGAGATGGGGGGTTGATCTGCGCAGACTAAACCAGAGTAGGCTTTAGCACCCAAGTTTAAGAACTGTCTAGCATTGTTACTGACATTTAGTACAGGCAAACTATTGAGGTGTGATGGTGGTGATCCACGTTCAGTCCCCACTGGGATCTTCCAATCTGCAAGTAAGCAATACAAAGTCTGGGATCTTGATCTGTTTAGTGACATATCCCAAGCATTTAAAACAATATCTAACACAAGTAAACACTCAATAAATATTTGGTGAATGAATAAATGACTAAGTATGTAGGTTACAATTATATCCTAAGTTTCTAAACATCTATATTTATTACTATTAGTTCTCTCTGTCTCTCATGCACACACATACACAACAAAAAACCTAACAGACAACAAATTTTCAGAGAGAGCACAGTGTAAACTTATAAGAAGAAAGAGAAATATTTCCCTGTCTTATATTTTGTAAGAATACTTCTTCTTATAATATTCCTATGATAGCTATATGTATTATTGTGCAGCACAATTATACTTCTTTCTAATCAGACTTTACACACACAAAATCGTCTCTTGTTTAAAAGATGTCTGTATAAAAGCAAGGTATCCTGTTTCACTTTTGTTATAGAGAGGTTTTTCAGAATGTGACCTGGCCAGGATTATGGATTTTTATCCTTGCTCAATAGTGTTAATACCCTCAACAAAGAGTTTCAATTCTTATTTATCTTGAAAGGAAGGCATAGTATATTAAATAGTCAATTGCAAAGACCTCAAATATTCTATTTACTTAAATATTTCCAAATGTTATCATTGGTTGGGTGATACCTAAGTGCATGTTTATGCTATGCTAGTTTATATATTTGGAGAAAGGGGCTAAATGGAACTGTGCTTTTTGGAATGTATGTCTTTCTCTGGTGACAATCAATGTGTTTGTATATTTTTGGTGTTCTAGTAGCTTTCCATGTAATTTGGTGATGTTTAAAAATCCTATAACTATCATAAATGAAGTACAATGTATCCTTAATAATTAAACTGTAAGTTACAACTATTTGAATGAACATAATATATTTTTTGTGAATCTAAATAAAATTTATCTATATAATATATTATTTGTTTAGAATATCTTATGAAGACTTTAATACATGAAATTGAGAATTTCTGAATGATGTTTGATCAACATCTCTGAGAATCAAAAATTCCTTCTCCTTTATGGGAATTCTTTAAGAATCTTCATGACCAATACAATTGAATAGCAAGGAAAGGACTTTATTTAAGTTGTCATTTCTTTTACTTTGGGAATCCACAGTTACAAAAAAATGTGAATTCAAATTTCTAAAAATCTATAGAAAAATGTAAGGGATAATATTATGAATACCATCTATCCAACTATAGCATGAATTTATATAGTGGAGACATTTGACTTTGACTTTATTTCCAAATATTTTAGGTCAGTTTAAGAGACAGAATTATGTAAGAGCACTGCCTTCTTTAGCCTTCCAATAAAAATTACAATTCCTTGTATTGGACCATATTGGGGTAATAAACTATAAAATTTAACACAATCACAATCACTGCTCTTGATACACTTATATACTGAAATGATTTGGTACAATTTGGTTTTGCTAATTCCCCTCAATTTGTGTTGTGATCTCTGTTTTGTCTAGTTTACCTGCTTCATCAGAAAAGTGATAGAAAGGAATAGGCCCTAGTTTCTTCCATATATGGACTGATTTGCTTTC
Organism: Choloepus didactylus; assembly: GCF_015220235.1. NCBI lineage: Eukaryota > Metazoa > Chordata > Mammalia > Pilosa > Megalonychidae > Choloepus > Choloepus didactylus. The sequence goes on along the minus strand of NC_051320.1, from coordinate 31,646,085 downwards.
GTCAAATCTATAGCTGCAAACCACTCACCATGGTCGACAATGCCAACAATTTACCAGTCAACCAACACAGCCTTGCTGAAGTCCTACCACCATGTGTCAAGAATTGAAGGAAACTTCCTAGGCCTGAATGCAACACATTTCTAAATGAATCCATGCTAGGAGGGACCAGTCAAAGAGGAAAGTCAAAGAGTGGGTTAAAGCAGGACAAATACTTCCCTATGACTGAAAAAAAGTGTTGAAATCACATGAGTTAGAAAGTCCGTCTTTACTATATGACAGCTCTTTGTCTCCTAGGTAATTCAAACGAAAGGGTAAATAGCTACCCTTTTTAATGATCAGCCATAAGTGAAGTAGAATATTAGAAAATTTCCAGCAAATTGGAAAAGATAGGCAGCACGCTTTGGTCTACTTCAGTTCATTTAGGAGATTTTCCTTTTCCATCCCCACTTCACTCTTCTACAAGTAGGTAAGAACTGCTGTACAGTTGTAATCTTAGATGATGATGATGCTAATAATATTTACTTTTGCTGCAGCCATCTAACCTACATTGAAAAAAAATAACAGTGAAGGTAGGAAAAACCCTCGAGCGCATGTTTTACCATATCGTCTTTTAATAATTCAATTGCTTTTTCTCTCTCTCTCTCATTCATTTTCTGTCTCCCTTTATGGCTCATAAGTAATCACCTTTCCCCATCTGAAACAAATTAACTCCTGTGGAGGAGATGTTGTAAGAGCTTTCACATAGTCGTTTCCAAGGAAACAACTTCTTTTGTCCACATACATCCTGCAGCTCAGACAGTAGATTGCTTTATATCATCAGGCAACCAGAGTATAGAGAAGTCAGCTGGTTTACATATACCATGTGAATATTGAAATCAAACCAACAATCCGATCCCATTGTAATCAATAGTGGATCACTATTTTTTTTTTTTTAAAGACCCGCTCTACTTAGGCAGTTGTAGAAAATGCTGAGATCTCAGCTTAGGAATACTATTCACTATGTTGAGTATAATCATAAAATGGCTTCACTAGAGGTAACTCTTCAATTCTGTGGCATGTAATATCATTCAGTCTTGTGGAGCCCTCTACTGGAAGATGCTGTGCATCAAACTCCGTAAGAAGGTATTCTGTTTTCCAAAATCCATCAAAGATTGAATTATACTGGGAAATTGGATTTAACTCTTTATTATGAATTTAGCTATATTCTAATATTTTCAAGTTACTTTACCTAAACATTTTCTGTTAACTTGAATACTATTGTTTTTGCTGGTTGGAGAAAACAATGTTATTGAAAATACTTGATCCATATTAATATAGAGGAAGCCTTTGAACTTGAAGAATTGAATAAATACTCTTTGATTGGGAAGGCTTCAAAAACAAGCAAAATTCAATCTCTTTATGTGATTGTTGTTGTCATTAATCATTCTGTGACACTTTTATTTATCCATATTATATTTAAAATATAAGAAATGAGAAAAATAAGAAAAAAGATAGTATTCTTAATGTGACAATGAAACTGAAAGTGTCACAAGATCATAATTTTATTGCCTTGGGCAAGAGAGATTACAATACTCACCATAAAAAGAACTGGTCACACACATCCCAAAGTAATTTGGGCAGAGAATAAAAAATATATTTACAGCCTCCCCACTCACCCCACTCCCCCACCCTGAGGAGCTGGGGGAAGGTGCAGAAGTGTTGGACTTCCTCACCTGGACTGGTGTCGATGTTGTCACAAACCTTGGGACTGGCGGTTTGATGTGCCAAGCCCTTTTCTTGGGACTTGCCCTTATGAAGCTCGCTACTGCAAAGGAGAGGCTAAACTTGCATATAATTGTGCCTAAGAGTCTCCCCCTGAGTACCTCTTTGTTGCTCAGATGTGGCCCTCTCTCTCTCTAACTGAGCCACCTCATCAGGTGAACTCACTGCCCTCCCCACTACATGGGACCCGACTCCCAGGGGTGTCCTGGCAATGCAGGATATGACTCCCAGGGATGAATCTGGACCTGGCATCGTGGGATTGAGAATATCTTCTTGACCGAAAGGGGGATGCAAAATGAGACAAAATAGTTTCAGTGGCTGAGAGATTCCAAATGGAGTTGAGAGGTCACTCTGGTGGACATTCTTATGCACCATATAGATAACACCTCTTAGGTTTTAATGTATTGGAATAGCTAGAAGTAAATACCTGAAACTACCAAACTCCAACCCAGTAGTCTGGACTCCTGAATACAATTATAAAATAATGTAGATTACAAAGGGTGACAGTGTGATTGTGAGAACCTTGTGGATCATACTCCCTTTATCTAGTGTATGGATGGATGAGTAGAAAAATGGGGATAAAAACTAAATGACAAATAGGGTGGGATGGGGGGGATGTTTGGGTGTTCTTTTTTTACTTTTATTTTTTATTCTTATTCTGATTCTTTCCAATGTAAGGAAAATGTTCAGAAATTGTGGTGATGAATGCATAACTATATGATCATACTGTGAACAGTTGATTGTATACCATGGATGATTGTATGGTAAGTGAATATATTTCAATAAAACTGAATTAAAAAAAAAACTGGTCACAGAAAGAAAGTTTAAAATTAAATATAAAGTTTAAAGTAAAAAAAAGAGTTATTATCTGAGAGTGGAAATTTTAAAAAGGACAACTTTTATTTTAGGATATCTAGCACTATGGATGTGGTTATTGTATATTAACGTTGTAATGACATTTGATGTGAACAATGAAAAGAATTACATTTGAATTATGTCTATATTAGAAGACAGTGAGAATGAATTACCATTCCATGTAATTTATGATTTCTGACTTGTTTTCCATTTAAGACTGCTCTAAGTATGTTCTAGAAAACTTGTAGAATTGAGGAAGCATTTGTCATATTCAGGGGATGTTCTATGATGATGAGGATGTACTGTCTCCATGAGTACAAATGGAGTCTGTTATTGGTAGGAGCAATGGGAGGATCTAACCCCTCAGGTTTTCACATAATTCACTGTCCAAATTAGGACACTCTTAAGAGTAAAAGGTAATAGATTATGCCATGGCAATAGCACACAGGAAAACTGACTTGGGCAACCTGGGGCCTTTAGTCACTCAATATGTGGCTCCACATGTGTCTGATCTGCTTCATGGAAGCTGTTGTCTTGGACTGGGAGACATGGGCCTAAAAAGGGATATGGAAAACAGTGGAGGCTTATGACTATCAGTTGGTCTTTCCCTGATTTAACTGGACATTCCCTCTTATTTTATTTATTAAACTTGTGGATGTCATGATGAGGGTGTGACAGATACAGTAATACCTAGCTCATACTAACCTGACTGTAGCTAGTTTGTCTTAGGCTTTTCAATATTTTTCAATTTTTTTCCATTAAATGGTTTATATTCAAGCCAGATTAGGAAGGGACAGTATATTTGGAGCTCTAACTATATCAGCAAGCTGTAATGATTCCCCTTACTATTATGTAGCACTGATATTTCTCCAATACTAACAGAACAGTGTATGTTCTGGGTTGAACCATGTCTACCACAAAGACATTTTCATATCCTAAACCCCAGTCCTGAGGATGTGAACCCATTTTGTAAGTAGAATCTTTGAAGATATTGTTAGTTTTGATGAGGCCAAACTGAATCAGAGTGGGCTTTAATCTGGTATGACTGGAGTCCTTACAAGCAGAGGAAATTTAGACGTAAGAGGAGGAGACGGAATGGGGAGAGAGCCTGCCATGTGATGGAGGCAGAGATTGAGTTATGGATTGCTGGCAAGCCACCTCCTGAATGCTACAGACTTCAGAGAAAGCATGATCCTGCCAAGATCTTGATTTTGGAGTTCTAGCTTCTAAAACCATGTAACATTAAATTCCTGTTGTGTAAGCCAATGAGTCTATGGCATTTATTATAGCAGCCCTGTCAAACTAAAATTGTATATATTAATAACATTGTTTTAGAGTCACACAGATTGGGTTTGAATCTTAGCTCCATGACTTGATGTGTGGCATTTAAGCCCCATTTTCTCCAACTGCAAAATAGAGATACTATCTTACCCATGTCTAAAGGTTGTTGCAGAGATTTAATGAGCTACTAAGTGTAAATGCTACTAAAAAGCTGAATACATCACAGGGGCTCCAAATATGGAAGCTATTATTATTAATTAATAAGAGCAGCTTCTATTCATTTAATGCTTTTATGTTTCCCAATAGTTTTCATTTGCATGGTTTGATTTTTTTTTTTTTTTTACCTTATGACCCTGAAGCTTATATTATTGATTTATATTTTGTAAGTGAAGGCACTGAGGTTTCCAGAGATTATGTGATTTAATCAACCTGGGACCATATCATAAAATGTAAAAATTCGCAAGCAGCAATTTAAGGAAAGGAAGAGTGGGGAAGATAAGTTCAACTAATTTGGTTACCTGCACAGCTAAATTAGAAATTTTTTCAAAGGTGTTTGAATTCTTGTGGAAGGCAAGAGTAGAGCCTATCTTTTTAAAGGAAAGCAAAGTTCCTAAAGCAACTGATTATGTCACTGGCATACTTGGACTGGGATTAGCATTGTTTTCACCCTGAGGCATATAACACCTGCTCACCAAATGTTTCTGTGAAACCTTGAGAAAAATCTACAGCCTGGAGGTTTTGAACTGCATTTGTTGCAACTCTTACATAGGCACTTAGATTTGTTGGGAAACATTGACTGGATAAATCTTCTGTGCCTGATACGGCTGTAACTTTGTTCTTGGTCAAAACGCAAGTACTTCCAGTTTCTTTTTACTTCCATAATTAAGTTCCTAAATTTATCATCTTCTTTCCTAACCTGTATCTTTCCATCATTAGAGCAGAGTGGTTAAGAGTGGGCTCAGGAATCAAACTTTCAGGCTTCAAAATTTGTAAAAAAATTTTTTACGTGCATAACCTTTTGTTATCTGCATAACCTTAGGCAAATTGTTTAACTCTTTGATGCCTGCTTTCTATAAAATAAGCATCATAATATCTACTTCATACATTCTGGTGATCATTTAAAATGAGATAATATTACATGTGAGATGCTTAGACTCAAAAATATTTGTTATTATTAACACTCCTTCAGTCTCCCAATCATTTCTTAATATAATCCAGTTCCACCTGAGCCAGATATAATTCAATTCCATGACAAGAAATCCCAATTACTCATAACTTTTAGCTTTGCCAAGACTAAAACCTGACCCTCTTCATAAGAATTCTGCTTCCTTTGTTGTACCTTGAAGGGGAGACTGCTTATTCTCCAAAATTCTATCATCTGCAGGGTAGGAGGAAAGAGTGTACAGTGGTTTGGAGCTATAAACCCCAGAAAAACATATTCTTAAACTTAATCCGTTCCTGTGGTTGTGAATTCATTTTAAATAGGAACTTTTGATGAGATTGCTTAAGTAGGTTGTGGTCAACTGAATCAGGATGGGTCTCAGTCCTTTCATGAAGGTCACAGAGAAAGCCCCAGGAAGCAGCCGGCTCTTCCACCCCCCATCTTACTGCTGGTGTCAACTGGCTTCATGGTCAGACGCTGCTTATTGTGCCTGACACACAGTCCTCTCTTCACACAAAATTCCACCGTCATCCTAGATGACTTCAATGTCTATGGCTCATATATCCAATAACTTTGTCTCACGATTTATCGCTCTTTATTAATGCCAATGACTTTTACTAGACTTTACTGCTGCCATGCACACCCATGGTCAGACCTGGGAACTAACCATCACTCAGAATCACTCAACATCCTGAAATAGAAACTCCAATGTTACACCTTCACTTCTATCAAGCTCTTTTGGTCCTTTGTTCTAACCATGTCTTTTCCTTTGACCTCATGGAGATATTTGGTTTGTGATTATCTATCTTTCTGTCTATCTATCTATCTATCTATCTCTGAAAACCCCATTACTTAAACCACTGCATTGTTAATATCATTATTTAAACCACTGAATTGTTAATATCTCATTGCCTTGCCTACTAGTTCTATACCTACTTGACAAAATTCTACAATACTCCCTGACAGAATTCTAACCCTGGATTAGTCCATTTATTCATCCTCTCTCTTACAGCCAGAGAGCCAAGAATTTCTTTGCAAACAATGGCTTGGATTAGCTCCATGATAAATTCATGGTCCTTGGTCTCAGCTGGACATTCAGTGCTATTTCACTGTACTTTCCTAGATCCCATAACAGTCCACCTCCTGTTTTTCAAAACTGCAACTTCTAACCTTCTTCCCTCTCAATAAAAACCTTTTATATAACATTGCTACAATCAGACCCTGCAGAAAATCTTGCCTCCTGAATCGGTGACTAAATACAGGCTATCTAACAGGAAATCTTTTCATTCCTGTCCCTCCACTAACAACTCATCTGTACTATAATAAAGATTTGGGGTGAGATGGGAGTTTGGGGTATTAGTGCCAGTAAGGATGTGTTCATTGTTGCTAAAGTTCAATAATATGGCCTGTTCTAGTTTGCTAATGCTGCCAAATGCAAAACACCAGAAATGGATTGAATTTTATAAAAGGGGGTTTATTGTTACACAGCTACAGTCTTAAGGCCATAAATTGTCCAACGTAATGCATCAACAATCGGGTACCTTCACTGGAGGATAGCCAATGGTGTCCAGAAAACCTCTGTTATCTGGGAAGGCATGTGGCTGGCATCTGCTCTGGAGTTCTGGTTTCAAAATGGTTTTCTCCCAGGACTTTCCTCTCTAGGCTTCAGCTTCTCTCCAAAATGTCACTCTCCATTGCTCTTGGGGCGTTTGTCCTCTCTTTGCTTCTCCGGAGCATAAGTCTGCTTTCAGAGGCCATCTCCAAAATGTCTCTGTAAACTGCATTTCCTCTCTCAGCTCCTGTGCATTCTTCAAAGTGTCCCTCTTGGCTGTAGTAAGCTCACTCCTTCTCTCTGAGCTTACATAGTGCTCCAGTGAACTAATCAAGGCCCATGCTGAATGGGTGGGGCCACACCTCCATGGAAATTATCCAATGAAAGATCTCATCCACAGTTCAGTGATCACATCTCCACGGAAACATCCAATCAAGTCTCCAACCCAATCAACACCAATACATTTCCTGCCCACACAAGACTGCATCAAAGATAATGGCATTTGGGAGGACATAATACATTCAAATTGGCACATGATCATTCCTGTTTCCCTGATCCTAGATGAGTTCATCAGCATCAACTTGAGTTGGGCTAATAGATGACCTCTTCTGGATGTTAGAAATTTGTCTTCAGTCTCTGTTGATTGTTTGAACTGCCATATGAAAACTCAGGAGCCATGTGCAGCTGGAAAAGCAGGGAAAGACAGTCTATAGGGGGTGACAACCAACACAGAAGTGTGGAAGGAAGTGGAAATGAGATACCCATAGCCCTGGAGAGAATGATTTTGGATCCTGATAAGTTTCTGATTCCTCTTTCTAGTCTCTAGTGAAGTGCAACTGTATTCCCTGCTCTTAGGTTTCATAAGATACTCCTGAACTTTATATTCCCCATTTTTGCTTAAACTAGTTCAAGTGGGCTGCAGTTAATTCAACCAAAAAAGCTTCCACTTAGACAGATATTCGTATCCTTTCATTCTCCTCTCCAATTTCAATGGGATAGTCTCCTTTCTACTATAGTTGAGTCCCCCCATTTGTGGTCTGCCTCTACTCTTCTCTTGATATTCTTGAGACCTTGTACCATTGGTTCAACCTTGTACCATTAGATCCTCTCTCAACCTCACCTTCTAAACTCCCTCCTTCCACTTGTAACATAAACATCCTTATATTGCTTCCACCTTGAAAAACAAGTCATTCTTAATCTCTTGCTTTGTTAAAGCACTGCCACATTGCCACAATTACAATTGGCAGATAACCTTCTTACCATCTTTTGTCCCTCCACAGCCAAATTCCTGGGAAAATCAGTCTAATCTCACAGTCTCCAGTTATTCACCTCCTATTTATGCTTCAGCCCACTGCAATTTGCTTTGTGCTCTTAATGCCCTCCATTGACAGTTTTAAGTTCTTACCTTTTTCTGATTATATTACAGCATTCAAAATAGGTTAACTCCCTCCTCTCTGTTAAAATCAGCTCCTTCTTTTGTTTCTGACATACTACACTCTCTACTACACATACTCTCCTATGTGACATCACCAATCCTTACTCATCCTGAAAGCACAGATTGTAAATGTGGTGTTCAGACATCTCACCTAAGCTCCAGTCACTCACACACACACACACACACACACACACACACACACACACACACACGCACACACTCCATTTTCTTCAGATACCTCAAACTCAACATTGCCGAAAGTGTTCATGATCTTTATCCACATCCCTCTGCCTCTTGCAGAGTTTTCTAGCACCTTGTCAAATTACAATATTATCCAGTCAATCACTCAAGCCAGAAGCTTCAAGGTTATCCTTGAGCCTGACAAATTAGAGATTAGATTTTGAATTAGCCTACATATCCTAAAAGAACCTTATTAAGTTAAGCAAATGCTAAGAGGACAAAAACAACAAAAAAATCTTAATGCATATGATAAAACCAGACGCTATGGAGAACCCAATCCCAAACACCCAAATCAAAAGATCAGAGGAGACACACAGTACTTGGAGCAATTAATCAAAGAACTAAAGACAAACAGTGAGAGCATAGCACAGGATATAAAGGACATGAAGAAGAGCATGGCACAGGATATAGGGACATGAAGAAGACCCTAGAAGAGCATAAAGAAGAAATTTCAAGAGTAAATAAAAAAATAGATGATCTTACGGAAATAAAAGAAATTGTCAACCAAATTAAAAAGATTCTGGATAATCATAGTACAAGACTAGAGGAAGCTGAACAATGAATCGGTTACCTGGGGGATGACAAAATGGAAAATGAAAGAACAAAAGAAACCATGGGGAAAAAATCAAAAAAATCGAAATGGACCTCAGGGATATGATAGATAAAATAAAATGTCCAATATAAGACTCATTGGTGTCCCAGAAGGAGAAAGAAGGGCAAAGATCTACAAATAGTATTCAAAGAAATTGTTGAGGAAAACTTCCCAAACCTTCTACGCAGCATAAATACACAAAGCATAAATGCCCAGCAAACTCCAAGTAGAATAAATCCAAATAAACATACTCCAAGACATACTCTGATCAGACTGTCAAATACTGAAGAGAAGGAGCAAATTCTGAAAGGAGCAAGAGGAAAACAATTCACCACATACAAAGGAAACAACATAAGACTAAGTAGTGACTACTCGGCAGCCACCATGGAGGCGAGAAGGCAGTGGCATGACATATTTAAAATTCTGAGTGAGAAAAATTGCGAACGAAGAATTCTTTATCCAGCAAAGCTCTCATTTAAATATGAGGGGGAGCTTAAATTTTTCACAGACAAACAACTGCTGAGAGATTTTGCTAAAAAAAGACCTGCCCTACTTCAGATACTAAAGAGAGCCCTACCAACAGAGAAACAAAGAAAGGAGAGAGAAATTTGGAGAATGTTTCCATACTAAAGAGATTCAATATTGGTTCATTAAAGGACAATAAGAGAGAAAGGAAAAAACTATATCTGACAAACATAAACCAAAGGATAGAATGGCTGATTCAAGAAATTCCTTCACAGTAATAACATTGAATGTAAATGGATTAAACTCCCCAATCAAAAGCTATAGATTGGCAGAATGGATCAAAAAATATGAAGCATCAATATGTTGCATACAAGAGACTCATCTTAGACACAGGGACACAAAGAAACTGAAAGTGAAAGGATAGAAAACAAAATTTCATGCAAGCTATAGCCAAAAGAAAGCAGGAGTAGCAATATTAATCTCAGATAAAATAGACTTTAAATGCAAGGATGTTATGAGAGACAACGAAGGGCACTACATACTAATAAAAGGGGCAATTCAACAAGAAGAAATAACAATCATAAATGTTTATGCACCCAATCATGGTGCCACCAAATACATGAGGCAAACACTGGCAAAACTAAAGGAAGCAATTTATATTTCCACAATAATTGTGGGAGACTTCAACACATCACTCTCTCCTATAGATAGATCAACCAGACAGAAGACCAATAAGGAAATTGAAAACCTAAACAATCTGATAAATGAATTAGATTTAACAGACATATATAGAACATTACATCCCAAATCACCAGGATACACATTCTTCTCTAGTGCTCACAGAACTTTCTCCAGCATTGACCATATGCTGGGACATAAAACAAGCCTCAATAAATTTACAAAAATTGAAATTATTCAAAGCACATTCTCTGACCACAGTGGAATACAATTAAAAGTCAATAACCATCAGAGACTTAGAAAATTCACAAATAACCTGGAGGTTAAACAGCACATTCCTAAACAATCAGTGGATTAAAGAAGAAATAGCAAGAGTAATTGGTAAATATATAGCAATGAATGAAAATGAGAGCACAACATATCAAAACCTATGGGATGCAGCAAAAGTGGTACTGAGTGGGAAGTTTATAGCACTAAACACATACATCAAAAAGGAAAAAAGAGCTAAAATTACAGAACTAATGGATCAACTGAAGAAGCTAGAAAATGAACAGCAAACCAATCCTAAACCAAGTAGAAGAAAAGAAATAACAATGATTAAAGCAGAAATAAATGACATAGAAAACAAAAAACAATAGAATAAATAACACCAAGTGTTGGTTCTTTGAGAAGATCAACAAGATTGACAAGCCTCTAGCTAGACTGACAAAATCAAAAAGAGAGAAGACCCATATAAACAAAATAATGAATGAGAAAGGTGACATTACTGCAGATCCTGAAGAAATTAAAAAAATTATAAGAGGGTACTATGAACAACTGTATGCCAACAAACTGGATAATGTAGAGGAAATGAACAATTTCCTGGAAACATATGAACAACCTAGACTGACCAGAGAAGAAATAGAAGACTTCAACCAACCAATCACAAGCAAGGAGATCCAGTCAGTCATCAAAAAGCTTCCCACAAATAAATGCCCAGGGCCAGATGCCATCACAGGAGAATTCTACCAAACTTTCCAAAAAGAACTGACACCAATCTTACACAAACTCTTTCAAAACATTGGAGAAAATGGAATACTACCTAACACATTTTATGAAGCTAACATCAATCTAATACCAAAACCAGGCAAAGATGCCACAAAAAAGGAAAACTATGGGCCAATCTCCCTAATGAATATAGATGCAAATATTCTCAACAAAATACTTGCAAATCGAATCCGAAGACATACTGAAAAAATCATGCACCATGACCAAGTGGGGTACATTCCAGGTATGCAAGGATGGTTCAACATAAGAAAATCAATCAGTGTAATACAGCACATTAACAAATCAAAAGAGAAAAATCAAATGATCATCTCAATAGATGCTGAAAAAGCATTCAACAAAATCCAATATCACTTTTTGATAAAAACACTTCAAATGGTAGGAATTGAAGGAAACTTCCTCAATATGTTAAAAAAACATATGTGAAAAACCTACAGCAAGCATAGTACCCAATGGTGAGAGACAGAATGCCTTCCCTCTAAGATCAGGAATGAGACAAGGATGCCCACTGTCACCACTGTTATTCAACATTGTGCTAGAAGTGCTAGCCAGGACAATCTGGCAAGACAAAGAAATAAAAGGCATCCCAGAGAGATTCCAAAAGGAGCCGAGAGGTCACTCTGGTGGGCACTCTTATGCACACTTTAGACAACCCTTTTTAGGTTCTAAAGAATTGGGGTAGCTGGTGGTGGATACCTGAAACTATCAAACTACAACCCAGAACCCATGAATCTCGAAGACAGTTGTATAAAAATGTAGCTTATGAGGGGTGACAATGGGATTGGGAAAGCCATAAGGACCAAACACCACTTTGTCTAGTTTATGGATGGATGTGTAGAAAAGTAGGGGAAGGAAACAAACAGACAAAGGTACCCAGTGTTCTTTTTTACTTCAATTGCTCTTTTTCACTCTAATTATTATTCTTGTTATTTTTGTGTGTGTGCTAATGAAGGTGTCAGGGATTGATTTAGGTGATGAATGTACAACTATGTAATGGTACTGTAAACAATCGAAAGTACAATTTGTTTTGTATGACTGCGTGGTATGTGAATATATCTCAATAAAATGATGATTTAAAAAAAAAAAAAAAAAAAAAAAAATAAAAGGCATCCAAATTGGAAAGGAAGAAGTAAAACTGTCATTATATGCAGATGATACTATCTTATATCTGGAAAACCTTGAGAAATTGACGATACAGCTACTGGAGCTAATAAACAAATTTAGCAAAATAGCGGGATACAAGATTAATGCATGTAAGTCAGTAATGTTTCTATATGCTAGAAATGAAAGCTGTGAAGAGACACTCAAGAAAAAAGATACCATTTTGAATAGCAACTAAAAAAATCAAGTAGCTAGAAATAAACTTAACCAAAGATGTAAAAGACCTATACAAAGAAAACTACATAACTCTACTAAAAGAAATAGAAGGGGACCTTAAAAGATGGAAAAATATTCCATGTTCATGGATAGGAAGGCTAAATGTCATTAAGATGTCAATTCTATCCAAACTCATCTATAGATTCAATGCAATCCCAACCAAAATTCCAACAATCTACTTTGCACACCTGGAAAAGCTAGTTATCAAGTTTATTTGGAAAGGGAAGATGCCTTGAATTACTAAAGGCACTCTAAAAAAGAAAAACGAAGTGGGAGGACTTACACTCCCTGACTTTGAAGCTTTCTATAAAGCCACAGTAATCAAAACAGCATGGTACTGGCACAAAGGTAAATATATCAATCAATAGAATTGAATTGATAATTTGGAGATAGATCCCCAGATCTACAGCAGACTGATCTTCGATAATGCCCCTAAAGCCACTGAACTGGGACATAGTCTTTTCAACAAATGGGGCTGGGAGAGTTGGATATCCATATCCAAAAGAATGAAAGAGGACCCCTACATCACACCCCACACAAAAATTAACTCAAAGTGGACCAAAGATCTCAGTATAAAAGACAGTAACATAAAACTCCTAGAAGATAATGTAGGGAGACATCTTCAAGACCTTGTATTAGGTCGCTTCTTAGACCTTACACCCAAAGCACAAGCAACAAAGGGAAAAATAGATAAATGGGAACTCCTCTCCCCAAGCTTAGAAGTTTCTGTACCTCAAAGGAATTTGTCAAAAAGGTAAAGAGGCAGCCAACTCAATGGGAAAAAATTTTTGGAAACCATCTATCTGACAAAAGACTGATACCTTGCATACATAAAGAAATCCTACAACTCAATGACAATAGTACAGACAGCCCAATTATAAAATGGGCAAAAGATATGAAGAGACAGTTCTCTGAGGGCGAAATACAAATGGCCAAAAAACACATGAAAAAATGTTCAACTTCCCTAGCTCTTAGAGGATGCAAATTAAGACCACAATTAGATACCATCTCACACCCATTAGAATGGCTGCCATTAAACAAACAGGAAACTACAAATGCTGGAGAGGATGTGGAGAAATTGGAACTCTTATTCATTGTTGGTGGGACTTTATAATGGTTCAGCCACTCTGGAAGTCAGTCTGGCAGTTCCTTAGAAAACTAGATATAGAGTTACCCTTTGATCCAGCAATTGCACTTCTCGGTATATGCCCGGAAGATCTGAAAGCAGTGACACAAACAGATATCTGCACGCCAATGTTCATAGCAGCATTATTCACAATTGCCAAGAGACGGAAACAACCCAAATGTCCTTCTACAGATGAGTGGATAAATAAAATGTGGTATATACACACAATGGAATATTATGCAGCAGTAAGAAGGAACGATGTTGTGAAACATATGACAACTTGGATGAACCTTGAAGACATAATGCTGAGTGAAATAAGCCAGGTACAAAAAGAAATATTGTATGCTACCACTAATGGGAACATGCGTGGGGTGTTGGGCTTCCCCACCTCGATGGTTGCTGATGTGCTCACAGACATTGGGGACTGCTGGTTTGATGGACTGAGCCCTCAATCACGGGACTTGCCCTTGGGAAGACTACAAAGGAGAGACTAGGCCTACCTATAATTGTGTCTGTCTCCTCCTGAATGCCTCTTTGTTGCTCAGATGTGCCCCTCTCTCTCTAGCTAAAACAACTTGGCAGATGAAATCACTGCCCTCTCCACTACGTGGGATCTGACACCCAAGGGTGTGAATACCCCTGGCAATGTGGAATATGACTCCTGGGGAGGAATCTGGACTGGGCATCATGGGATGGAGAATATCTTCTTGACCAAAAGGGGGATGAGAAATGAAATGAAATAAGTTTCAGTGGCTGAGAGATTCCAAAAGGAGCCAAGAGGTCACTCTGGTGGGTACTCTTACACACAATATAGACAACCCTTTTTAGTCTTTAATGAATTGGAATAGCTAGCAGTAAATACCAGAAACTATCAAACTACAACCCAGAACCCTTGAATCTTGAAGACAATTATATAAAAATGTAGCTTATGAGGGGGGACAATGTGATTGGGAAAGCCATAAGGACCACACTCCCCTTTGTCCCGTGTGTGGATGGATGAGTAGAAAAATGGGGGCCAAAAAAAAAAAAAGCACCCAGTGATCTTTTTTACTTTAATTGTTCTTTTTCAGTTTAATTTTTATTCTTATTACTTTTGTGTGTGTGGTAACGAAAATGTTCAAAAATTAATTTTGGTGGTGCATGCACAGCTATATGGTGGTACTGTGAACAATTGATTGTACGCTTTGTATGACTGTATGGTATGTGAATATATCTCAATAAAACTGAATTATTAAAATAAATAAATAAATAAAAGTGATAAACCAAGGTAACAAACTGTTCAGTAAAATAAGCCATATCTTCCTACCTTAAAAATATACCTTCATAACAACAACAACCTAAGAAAATACTGCAAAGCTCTTTTATATAACTAATGGGTAGCAAAATATCAAACATAATTGAATGAATTATTACTGCCCACGTCTATATTTTCAGATGCTGGGATAGTGATGTTTGCATAAGTAATAAAATAAATATATACATAATTCAGTTATTATTGCATATTTTTCAACAAAATTGATTTTTCTTGATTTCATTTTAACAAAATCACAAATCATACTGTCATTTTCAAAATTTTCTCATAATTAGTATTCTAGTCACATTATTACCAAATGAGAGATCCTACCTTGAATTGTTTTAGCTCTTAAATAGCTTTTTATTAGTGACAATTTAGAGAAACTTTTCCCTGCTGAGGCAGTAGCAATTGGAATTGTCAATAAAATTCTTAAAGGAATACTTAAATCAGAAAGTATTAATGAATTTTATATATCATGTTCACACTTTGTAGTAGGGCCACACATGATAAATTATTATTGTTGCAATAAATATTATAAAATACTTTAATTTTATCACATAAATCACTATTACTTATATCACATTTTTTATTTTCTCTTAAAGCAATATCTAAATCCACAGATTACTATAAAGAATTGCTATTGTACTCAAAGCTTTCTATGGTGTAAGGATCATAATTGCATCTTATATAATTTTAGTAATATTGATTGTTTAATGATGCAAAGTACCCCTTAGTTGCCATAAGTAACTATTGCATATATCATACTATTATGTGAATCTTTCCAAACCATGAATTGAAATACAATTAGAAACAAGGAAATGGATGTTTGGCACTACTGGAAAGCAATAAAATGGTTTCAAAATCCATTATATTTATGATATCTGAGGGGAAAGATTTGATGAGTTAATGCAAAATTTCCTTTTATGTAACTATTTCTGCAGCTCTAATTCTCCCCACATGGCCAAGTAGTGTTTGTCTGCGATATCAACAGTGGCACAACCCACAATCCTCCTTGGCATTCAGAGGCACTTACCTTTGGTTTTGATAATATATGGAAAAATAGGTGGAGAAGCATTTCCGTGGAGCCTGAATGGGATTAGTCATGACAGTGGATGTTTAGGGTTGTGAATCTCACTGAGCCAGCAGTCAAAGCCGGATCTGAGTGACAGAAGTTACATGACCAATGACTGGGTTTGGCAGGACTGAGAGGGATTCCTGGGGTACAGGGCTTTCATGGTCAAAATCAGGAAGATCTTAGATGAACTTGGATGAGTCAGTCACCCTACTAGAACACCTACGTATCTTTTAATAAAATTTTCATGTATATTTGTGATATGCATGACCTCAGGTCAGGACCCCTTTTCCCTGTGTCTAAAGGTGGCACTATATCTATGTACTCCTTTACTTTAAATATTTAGATCTTTCTCCAGTTAAGACAGTAGGCATGACTCTTCTCACTCCTAAATGCTTTCTAAAGTTTCCAGCCTTTGCTCCTTCAATCCACAACTGCTCTATGCTAAATTCCTTATACTTCCCCAAACAGCTATGTACCCTTCCACCCTGCTATCTCTGCACAGGGTCTTTGTTGGGAATGCTCTTCTCTCACTTGACTGGGTCATTTTTGATCATTCTTGAAATCTCATCTCAAACCTCCTCTCTCCCAGTAAACAGTTTCTCACCTTCTCTTCCTGGTCGCAGTGTAGCATAGTGTTTAAGAGTATGAGTTCTGCAACCAGTCTACCTGCCTTCAGTTCCTAGCCCTACCACTAACTAGGTGTGTAACCTTGTGCCTCAATTCCCTTACTGTAAAGTGGAGATCAAAATTCTACCTAACTCATGGATTGTTGTGAGGATGAAACTTAGAAAAGTGCCTGATACCTAGAAAAGTATTAAATGAAGGCAAAGTCACTATAATCCTACTCATCTATGCTGACACCTAGCAGATGTTCAGTACATGTTACTGAATGACTGGAAGGAATTTCTGCTTTGTAGGAGATTCATAAATCAAAATGTAATAGATAAGAGAACTGATATGGCTTTAAAATTTTACTTCACTGATTCCAGTGATGAAGCCATTAGTGTCAGATGACTGAAAGTCTCAATTAAGACTCCAGAAATGGTCAGATCCAGATATTTCTATTTGAAATTTGGAGCACTACTTTAGAAACCATTGTCAGGTAAATGGACAGCTAGAATACAAGGGGTACCTCCTATGAATCAGGAACTCAGATCCTAATTTATAAGCATAAGTAAGTAGTCCTTAGGAGGACGACAGAGAAACAAAAGCAGAGCAGAGAATCCTATTATCATTTGCAAGTGTTGATTGTCTACTGTACATCAGACACTACGCTAGGGTTGGTTTTCTGTTTTGATCAGGACTCCAGACTTGAATGAGAACTGTACTATTCTTTCAGAGGGGCTCAGGGTTGGTAGAACTGTGACTTGAAGTACATGCACCCTGGCTGTCATAACTGGTAATCCTCTTTTCTGGATCCCATTTGCAAAAAAGAGAAACAAACTGAACGATAGAGGAGACCAATAGATGTCTATGTGTTACAGAATTTTGGGGGTAGAAATTTGCCTTTGGCTGTCAGGATACTCACTGCTTCTTCTAAGATTGTCCCTTATATTGAATTGGGTTTAGTATAAGATGAAGGACATTAGTGGGCCTAAACGTATGAAGCTAAGTGTAACAAAAGTCTCTGAAAATGAAGCAGAGACCTTTTAAGTGGCCACATCAGAACTTCAATCCAGACCTAAATTCTGAATCTTGTGCTTTTACCATTTTAAAACATACCCACTTTCTAGATAGTAAACATGGAGTGAACTCTGTTTCTACTAAGTCATTTTTCAATAATTTTTATTAAAAATTTTCTGACATGCTTCTACCAGTACAGAAAGGGAAGACATTTCAGCATCAACATGTCATAACAAAAGGAAAAAAACAATTTTATTCTAGCCTTGCAACATCCTTGTAAGGTAGGGCAGGAAGCTATATATTATTGCCTCCATATTCCCTGTGTGGAAAGGAAAATGAGGCATGTTGGGAAATTTGTCAAAGGCCACCTAGCAAGTTAGTGAGAGCTTCCAATACACTTTCTACCAGACCATGTTAGACCTGAAAGGTCATGGATACACACTTGTTTCCAAGTCTGAATTGCATTTTGGAGTGTGGGACCAGGTGACTAATGGAGAAACAGTGTTTGGATGCCAAGTTGTTGTGCTTGGAAGAAATCTCCCTATTTAAGCCAATGACTGAATCTGAGGGAATATGGATGGAAGACTTAATGTTCCAAAGCTAAGTGCTGTCTGCCTGTGTCAGGATACATGCAATTTTGCCTCCGCACTAAATAGGGAAACATCTGTTACAATGGAGCTACTCCAGTGCAAGGGAGATGAGGAAAAATGTTGATTATAACATTGACAATATCCACCTGATTTCCCAAAAATGTTACTATTGCACAAGAACAATTTTCCAGGTTATAAAAATTGCTGGATTAGCCATGTGGCATTGTTGGATGCAAATCTTGCTTTCCACTTTGCACAGCAGATATTTAAATGTCAACAGATGACAAGTCCCTTTCAGTTCTGTGGTTTATGGAAATGTTTAATTAGTGTTATTGACACCTCATCATCCAACTGCAAATGTTGGAACACCAAATATAGTAAGCCTACAAAGGGATATTTTATTTATTTTGTATGTATATATTTAAATATTTCTATGAAGAATGATAATGGATGCACTTATTATAATTTCACCTCTTAGTCCATGTACACTTAGTCTATTTGCTTGTATCAGTGCAGATAATGCTCTAGGACATCTTTGTTGACCAATCCAAGAATCCTAAATAATTTATCTATGCAAAGGGATGGAGGTCATGTGAATATCACCCAACTCATGCCCTCCTTGATGTCCTGTTCCTCACCCATGTCTGCTGCATGAACCCAGATTGGTGAACACTCTGACTGTCCTGATTCAATATATGTGCTTTGTCCCCACACCACAATGAACTGACATAACTGTCAAGGGACTTGGTCAGTGTTCCAGGTTCACTGTGAGGCTCCAGTAAAGATTAAGAAGTTGGATTAATCCTAAATGCCTCTCTGAGTTACAGCTTCATGGTTACTTTTTGCTAATAAGTTTAAATTAAAGTGCTATTGCATCTCGGTCTTTAAAAAAATGTTCATTTGCACATTAAGTCAAGTAAATGGATTCCAAACTTAAAAGAATTCACTTCTGTATTTTCGTATCATTATCTACCTCCATTTTCAAAGAGGATTCAGAGATGATTTGGGGCACTCTTTTGTATTCGTGGTATACCCTGGTAAATACTAGGATCCATCAAAACGCTTCGTGTGTATAGAGGAAGGAAATATTATTAGGCGAAAATATTTTTATTGATGCTCATAGCCTGACAGTGACATATTTGACATGTTGTCATTAGGGTACCTGTATACACAGACTCACACACATACGTGTGGAAGAATGTGCATTATACTAGGGAATATGAGTGGGGAACCTGTAAGCAGAGAAGTTATACACGGTTACTTGGGCACTGATTCTGATCCTTCTAACCACCCAAAGAGGATGAGGCCTTTTTGATGCTGTGCTGGTTTAAAAACCTACAAGAGCTCAAAAGAAAAGTCTCCACAAATAGAAACACCCAATTTATTATGCACATTCTTTCAGAATAATGGTTTAAGCACACAGTAAGAAAGAGCAGTACAATGGCAAGTGTTGAGTTTTTCGGATCTGGTGAGACCTTGCCTCAATGAGGCATGATTCTGGCAATGGGATGCCCAAATTAAGGACTCTACGGGCTAAGGGAAGTTACCTTAATTTCAATTTAGATTCTGTATCCTTTACTAAATGCATCTTCCCTCAATCAGATACTCTACAGAAATGCTACAGGCACCAAAGCTGAAGTGTACTGCTCAAAATTGCTGGTAGTTTGCTCATATTAAATGAGACAGTGCAAGACAATCTCCCCAAGTACTTGGAACAATCAAGTTTTTCCTATGACCACTCATTCATACTGCAAAAATCTCTGAGTACAAGCCTGTGTGTTCAGATATCTGTTGACTGAACCCTAAAAAGAAAATCACATTAGCTTTGTTCAATTTTATCACCTATATTTTGTCAACCAATTAATAAATATAAAGAAAAAACAGCCATAAAAAAAGACCATCAGTTTCAGACTAACAGAAAGATATGTCCTGTTGATATATCCCTTAATGTAAATGAAGAGAACTTGTGTCTTCTTAGCTGTTTCTTTATATATATTAAAGGCAGGCATATCACTATAGAAACTAAGATTTCTATAGATTGATTTAGGTTTCAAGGCATTTTCCCTCCCATCAAAACTGAGATTACTTTCAGTATCAACATTTTACAGACGAGAAAACCAAACCTCTGGGGGTTAACTGACTCGCCATAATTATTACCACAAGCTATTGAAAGTATCCAGAGTGGGACTTGAACTCAAGCACAACTGATGCTATTTTCCATGTGCTTTCCACTAACCCATTGATTATTTTAGCATTACTCTTGGCCTCGCAAGATGTGTTCATAATGTATATTAGCGGTGATGTGTTTTTGGCTAGGAGACACTGATACCCAAAATAGTGGTTTAGAAGACAGGGCTTTATTTCTCTCTTAACTAAAGTCCTAGCTCACATGGATACAGCTCTATGAAGCTATTGATGCTCCAGACCTCTATCTTGTTCTACCATTCTTGAGTGCTCCTCTTAACTGCATGTCCAAAATCGGTTGCCAACACTTCTGCATTCCAGCCAGCATGAATTAAAAAAGGGGGGATACCTGGGAAGACACATTCCTTTCTTGAAGTGTCACAAAATAAAAATTTCACACATCAGCTCTGCTCACATTCCACTGGTCAAAACTCAGTTACATGGCCACACCTGACTACAAGCAAGGCGTGGAAATAGGACCTTCAATCTGAGGGCCATATGGCAGGGCAGTAACAGAGTAATAATAAAAGAGAAGAAAGAATAGATGCAGTCTCTGCAATATATTGGGATATAATTTAGATTCTTTGATGACTTATAAGCCTCTTTTGTGCAGTTTAATACTATTTCCAAGAAGAGGCCTTAAAACAATGACAGAAAGAAAATAAGAATTGCAAACTCTATTTAAGAATTGAATTATTTTAAGCAATAATTTCAACACAGGCTATTTTTAGTCTCTTGGAGTTTACCTTAATAGGTTGTCACTTGTATATTGCATGAGTTTAATGAATAAAGGGTTGTTTATAACAGCTGTTTTAATTTTATATAGTGTTTAGTTAATAAATATTTTTAACAAAGTTTTTATGTAATTTGTACTAATGATGTTTATGGAAAAAAGACCAAAAATGATAATGGCCATTATGTACTCTGCTTGCGAATGTGTTGATAAACTGGCATCATAAAAAGTAGTGGTCTCTTTCTCCAGAACTTCAAAGTAGAGCATAGTGTTGATCAAGAGTGAAAGATAATTAATTAGTGGAGGAAGGTCTATAAGGCTTAGTGAAGAGAAGTGAGAGAAGAGACCATATAAAGAGAAAGAGACAAAAGAAGATTACACTGGGACCAAAAAGTGAGCTAAAATTCAGCTGGCGTGTGACCAAGCCCATGGAGCTTGACTCTGAGCCTCCTGCTTGGTGGCCTCACTTATGGGGTATCTTTTCATGCTCACAAAAAGCCTTATGCAAATTCAAGAGCCCGAAGCTCATGATCTTGCTTGGAACGGGAAGAGAGGTGTCTGAGGATGGTTTATACGGTGAGTCAAGGAAGAAGCCTAGGGGCAACTTATGTGGCAATAAAGGCTGCATAGTGGAAAAGTCCTTGGGCACAGTGCCCTGAGCTTCTGTCACACCACCATCCATGTGAGTGAATGAACCTTCATACACCCATGCATGCACACATGTGAGCACATGTGAATACACACGAGTGCACACGCACATGCAGGCAGGCACACACATGCATGCATGCAGACACATATGTGTGCACACATGCAAAAAAGTAGTGAAGATGGTTCTTTGTTCATTTAATTTGAATATCAAAGTGAAATATATTGTTGGAATATCTCTCAGGTATCAGAAAATGTTTATGGTTGGAAAGGAATGTCTTGCCAATGAGCCATAACCAGGTTAACTGAACATGCATTCTTTCTGGATTGCTCATTTTTCTTTTCAATGAGATGACAAAGACACAGATGGCATTCCTCCATCTCAAATTTGTCTTTGCATGAGATTAATTAGAAAACAGAGTTTTCTGGTAGTAAATTCCTCTGAACCACATTTTTCTGTTTTTCATCTATGATACAAGTCAGCTTTCTCTCTCTGTTCATTACCTTCCTTAAAGTATCACTTTGACATGTAATTATAATGTGTTTTTTTTTTTTTTTTTGGTCAGACTATGGGCAAGGGTCTAAGGGGCAAGTTGCTTTGATTTCAAAATTGAGGTTAAGATTTCTCTTCTATTTTTCTCCTCTTACAATTTAGCAGTTATTATAAATGCATCTGAATATATATTTTAATTCTTTCTAAGGATTCTTACTGTCTCTCAATGCATCTGCCTCAATTATTTGTAGTGGGCTGATATTAAGTATAATTGTCACATAGATTAAAAATTGTGGAGTGGATGCAGACATCATTTGATCTGGAAATTAGGCTTTGAGTTTAGGGAATGTTATGGGAATGTTTTGTTGTAATTTCAGTTTATTTCAAGACATATGGCTTTTTTTTAAGCTCATATAATTTCTAGATTAGCCAGGCTTAGAGAGAAGGGATAACTTGACTTGGCCTAATCTCTAGGTGGCTGGAATACGGAGAAGGTAAAAAGGAAGAGGAAACTGGAAGAATTCCAGGTCCCCTAAACTGAATGTTTCCAGCAATGTCTAATTATGTTTTTAGCCACCTGTCAATGTCTATTTTTGAACAAAATAATGTATCAGTGTAAACATAAAACTGTACTCTAAAGCCATTATTTCCTCCTGCAATCTATTTTCAATGCTGCTACAGAGTATCTATCTAAAACTTAAGTCATGCCATTCCCCTGCTCGGAACTCTGCAATGACTCCCGTTTCACTCAGATAAATAGCAAATATTCTTAGTTGTCTAAGAGCTGCCTCTCCCCGCCCCCTTCACAAACCCCCCCACTACCTCTCAACTTCACGTCCTCCTCCCTTCCCAGTCACTGACTCGACTCCAGCCACACTCAGCACTGCTCCTGCAACGATCCAAGCACCTTCTCATCTCCAGGTCACCTCAAATTGAAAAGCTCCCCATCCAGGTATATGTGCTTGTGTAACTCCAAACCCTTCTTTAAGTGTTTCCTCCGATATCACCTTCACACTGGGGTCTGTTCTGACCTCCTATTTAATTTACTGCCCACCATCTCCCCTGATATCCTCCTTACCTTGACTTGTTTTTTAAACAGCACTTCTTACCTTCTAAAAGGTTTTAAATATACTTATTATGCTTATTATTTATTCTGTTGTCCTCCCTGAGTTCAAGGACCTTTGTTTTGTTCACTTTGTATGTTAAGGCTCTTGAGTGGTGTCTGCCACATTGTGGGTGTTCAGTATAAATGAGTTGAATGAATGAACGTTACCAACCTTCCACTCCCAAATACCCTGTGCATCCTCTCTCACTGTTTCTATCTTCCTTCCTCTCTATTTGTCTCTTTCTCTCCCTCACACACAAATATACTCACACGTATACTAATACAAAAACACAATAACTCACCCATTCATGGTCTCATAACCTGATTAAATGGGTATATATAGCTGGAAGCAGCAAATAAATTCTTAGCTCCTTTTGACACCTGGTGACTATATAGTCTACATACAAAACAAATGAACAAACAGTAGTTTTAAAATGATGAATAAGCAATACACAGCTTCACATCTGTTAATAAAATTAAATTAATTCTACCTAAATAATCTTTTCTAATGATAATTATCACTTCCATAAATTCTCTTAACTACCAGCATCTCGGTAAATTACTTATAGGCTGAAAAACTTCAGAAGTTAATCCCAGACACAGTTATTTTCTCATTTGATTATAATAAATTGGGAGGGCAAACCACTCAGACATATTTGAGGATGACCTAACAATTCATTGAACATGGAACTGGGCTTCCACTATCCATTCTTATATTGCTCAGATCCAGTTTCGACATTGCAACTGTCAACACATGGAAAATCTAGAGCAAGACAGCTCTTATTGAAATACCATCTCATGCCATCACTTTGCTGGCTTATTGCTCTGAAGATAAAGCACAAATCATCAGCATGACCAACAAAACCCTTAATGGCTTGGCCTCACCCACCTCTCCAGCTTCTCCCCAACCCCCAACCCTCATTTTGTGCTTCATTCATTCTGGTAACAGCCCCTTGGACTGGGCATACTCCCTCTTACCACGTAACGTTTTCCCATACTTTTCTCTCTGCCTAAAAAATTTTCTCTATCCGTTCTTCATCACCATTTTGATTCATTAACTTATACTCATGCTTCATATCCCAGCTTAGGCTTTAACTCCCTTACTAGCTTATATTTTTCTATTTATCACCATCTTATCATCATGTACATTTGCTTCATAACACCCATCCATTATAATTCAATTGAGAATCAAACAAATAAATGCTATCTCTGTCTTCTCTGTTAGACTGAAGCTTCAGAAAGGAGGGGACCATTTTATTTTCACCATTTTTGTTTTATCCTGAGTGCCTAGCACAGTGCCTGGCATATAATATATACTCAATAAATGTTTGTTGAATGAAAGAATTAATGAGTGCTAACAATGCACAAATGAGTAAAATAGGGTTGACCTAAAGAAGCTCATGGTCTAGCCATGAGTTAAAGTAAATCAGAAAAGTACTTAATAATTTACAAAGCATTATAAACTCATAGAAGAGGGAACAATTAACTGGAAGAATTTCAGGGCAGCTTCTCAAAAAAGAAAAAAAATGTGACCCTTTCAGTGGGATTTTGAATAGTATTTTTGTCAGGTATTGAGGAAGAAGTGAAAATCAATAACACTTTCTTTTCTATGATCCCCGAAAGATAGACCTTAAACATAAAATATCTATTTGAAATTTTGGGATCAGTGACTATTCTTGATTATCCATAAAAGTGTTCTTCTGTTTGTTAAGCATGGTGATTTATGATTGAGTCATAAACTATATGAAATATTTTGAAAAGAAATAATGACATTTCCTTTGAAAGGATTAAGCAGCTATTTCTTTTTATTACCCTTAGTGTAAATTAAAAAGGGGAAAAAGGAAAAAAAAAGTAATCTTTCCAAAATGCTAATAAATCAAGTTATTCAAAGCTATTCTTTGATGGATAGAGAAATATTGAACTAGGCAAAGTGTGATCTGAAAACTCAGAGAAGTTTGGTTATGAGACTGGCTTTATTAGGAGGTTTTTCTTACAGCTCTGTCATCCTTGCTGTTCTTAGTTCAAGAGGAAAAAACAACACCCTGTTGCTGCTTTGAATATAAACTTTATTTCCAAAATAGTTCCTCTTTGAAGAACTGTGTATTTAAAAGTCAATACTCTCTGACTCTTCAACAGTCTTGCCTTTTCAAATGGTAACATTTGCAACAAAGATTCACTTCCCACAAATGTTAAATATTTTGGTAAATATGTCCAAAGTTTTCAGGAATCCAGACATTTTAGGTAACTCTACACACAAATACAAGCCTTTATATAACACGTGGTATCTCATTTTATGTGGTAAGAGCATTTAAAAAATAGTACATTTCCTGATGCACATTTGTTCCTGAGAAACAACCACAAAAAATATCTTAACGTCACAGTGATGATTTAACCCCATGTACTGAATTTTAAGACACCTTAAGTGATACACAATTTCATGAGTTCCCTTTAAATCTCCACCTGTAGATGAATTATAAAGTCTTCCTTATTATGTCTGAATTTTCAGTGATTTTTTCCAATAGGTCTACCTGATTAAATTTCAGCTGGGTTTGCTACAGAGAGAATAGTATCTGCAACCTAAATGGAAACATTGGGGCAAACTTTGTAACACAGTTCGGTTTAGCAGAACTGACATTTGGAAGTCTTTCATGATTTTATCTCTCTAATATTATTGTCATGGAAATTGGAGAAGGGGTGAGGACAATACCTTTTGCACAATAGAGCACAGCAGTACTCTATCTGATGTGCTAATCAAGAGCTGATACACGCAAAATCTTAAGCCCAGTGGGTTTGTGCTTCTTTTTTTTCTTCAATGCCTAGTCAAATATTAACCTTAACTGGCTTTTGATGTGCTGATAAATGTCACTCCATTTGCAGGGAATAAAAAACTTGCCATTAAATTAGAATATAAGTAAGTTTTTACTAGGCTATATATTGAACCAAAAGCCAATATAGTGAAAAGGCTTTCTTAAAGCATAAATTTTTGAATGGAAGTTTAATGCACCTGGTATTGCTTTTTAGCTCTGATTCAGAATCAACTTAGAAGCTACATATGTACTCTCTCATTGCCTGTGAACATAATCTGTTGATAACAGTAGTTGATTGGGTTACTCAATGAAAGTAGAATGATTAATTTTTACATTTCCCCATAGGTTGTATTGTTGACCATGGCAAGGTAAATTTCAAAACAGAAAAATTCATCCAAACAAGTGTCATTCTTGGTGTTTAATTGCTATGACTTATGTGTATTTGCAGAGTATCTGACCTATTTTTTTTTTTTTTTTAAGGAACTCGTGGAGTGAGATCACCCACACAGCTGGTTGACCTAACTTGACTTCTTGCCCAGGTCCATACTCAAACTTTTAAGTTCTCTGTGAACATTAGGTGTCAGCACAGGGCAACCCTCTGTGATTATCCCAAGCATGCCATTTTCTAAATTAGCATAGTCATTGGAATTGTATTTTTGCTTTCTGGATTAATAATCTTGTACGATAGTATCTTTATTAATTTCTCATCCTTTCTCTTTCTCTTTTGTATTTCATAGCGTCAAATTACTGAGGACCACATTTTCTTTTACTTAAAAATATATTTTTGTCTATTAACATTGAAGAATAAGGGGGATAATTGGGAAGATGGGCAAATTGTTTCCTTACCTGTGGTGATATGATTTTCGTGATTCGTTCAAACCGTTTTGGTTAGACATACACTAAGTGTACATATGACAGTGTTCTTTAAATTTAATTTTTTAACCACAATTAAATGTGCACAGGGGGGAGGATCTAAGATGGCAGCATCTTAGTGGAAGCTATTTAGTCCCCCTGGTACAACTAATAAAGAACCAGGAACAACTAGTAAATAATTCAGAATAACTGCGGGGGGACAAACATGACTGTCCACTCATCATACACCAACCTGAATTGGGAGGAATGCCTGAGATCACAGCATAAAATCTGTAAGTAAAAACTGTGGATACAAGCCAGGAGTCTCGTCCCCCAACAGCCTGAGCTGCAAAGCCTTGTGTTGCCAGAGGGAAGCTCTCTCCCAGCAAGTGAGTATAGCTCAGCTGAGCTCCAACTGGGGTTTTAATTAGTGAGTGTGAACTGCTCACTACTATGAATCCCCAACAAGGAGACAAAGGCTTTGGGTGATGACTGACCTTGGAGAGCTGGAGGGTCACCACAGACTAGCCCTGAAGGGGACTTTCTGTCCCTGTTTCAGCTCAGTGGAGAAAGCCTCAGCCATTTTCAGTTCCCAGTGCTCTGACCCAGACAATGGTGGAGATAGCACAGGCAGAGAGAGACCATTGAAATGCTAATGACCTCTCCCTAGGGGGTTATCTTCTCCAAGAGGAAAGGGGTGAGGCCCAGATCTACTTCCTCCCTTCAATTCAGAACCAGACCCAAGAGTCTGGGGGAAAACAGCCACAGGCCATATCTCCTTACACCAGTCTGGAATTACAGGTGACAGGTGCCATCTGCTGGGCAGAAAATCACAGTGACCTGAGGCATCACAGGGTGTACAAGTTTTCTAAGACACACCTTCAGGGAAACTGGATACTAAAGATTTCTTCCTTCTGGGACCTGAGCCCGTTCTGGTCTGGGAAAACCTGACTGGCGTAACCAAGGAAACCATGCCTAGACAACAGAAAACTACAACCTACACTAAGAAAAATGATGTTATGGCCCAGTCAAAGGAACAAACTTAACACTTCAACTGAGATACAGGAATTGAAACAACTGATAATAAGTCAAATCAAAAAGTTTAAGGAAGATATGGTGAAAGAGCTGAACTGTATAGTGAAAACACTGGGTGTACATAAGGTAGAAATTGAAAGTTCACAAAACCAACTGGCAGAGTCTCTGGAAATGAAAGGCACAACATAAGAGATGAAAGAAACAATGGAAACATACAACAGCAAATCTCAAGAGGCAGAAGAAAAGACTCAGGAACTGGACAGCAAGGCACCTGAAAGCTTACACACAAAAGAACAGATAGAGAAAAGAATGGAAAAACATGAGCAACATGTCCAGGAACTTAAGGACAAAATGAAAAGCAAGAATTTATGTGTTATTGGTATCCCAGAAGGAGAAGAGAAGGGAAAAGGCAGAAGCAATCATAGAGGAAATAATCAATGAAAATTTCCCATCTCTTATGAAAGAAATAAAATTATGGATCTAAGAAGCACAGCATACCCCAAGCAGAACAGATCCAAATAGGCCTATGCCAAGACACTTAATAATCACATTATCAAATGTCAAAGATAAAGAGAGAATCCTAAAAGCAGCAAGAGAAAAGTGATCCATCACACACAAAGGATGCTTGATAGGACTATGTGTGGATTTCTTGATAGAAACCATGGAGGCAAGAAGGAAGTGGTGTGATATATTTAAGATACTGAAAGAGAAAAACTACCAACCAAGAATCCTATATCTGGCAAAACTATCCTTCAAATATGAGGGGGAGCTTAAAATATTCTCTGACAAACAGACAATGACAGAGTTTGTGAATAAGATACCTGCTCTACAGGAAACACTAAAGGAAGCACTGCAGATAGAAAGGAAAATACAGGAGTGAGAGGTTTGGAAAACAATTCTGGGAGATAGTAGCACAGCAATGTAAGTACACTGAACAAAGATGACTATGAATATGGTTGAAAGAGGAAGGCTGGGACCATGTGGGCACCAGAACAAAAGGACGAACGATAAAGACTGGGACTGTGTAACTCAGGGAAACCTAGGGTGCTCAATGATTGTAATAAAAGGTACAAATATGTCTTTACATGAGGTAGAACGAATGAATGTCAACATTCCAAGGTGTTAAAAATAGTGTGGGATTGGGGGGAAAATACAATCAATGCAAACTAGAGACTATAATTAACAGAAACATTGTATTATGCTTCCTTTAATATAACAAAGGCAATATACCAAAGCTAAATGCATATGGGGCAGGGAGGGGATGACATAGGGGAAGGATATGGGACTCCTGGCATTGGTGATGTTGTCTGACTCTTTATTCTACTTTAGGTTAATGCTGTCTTTCCTTTTGTTGCTTTCTAGCTATCAAGTTTTGTTTTGTTTTTTGTTTGTTTGTTTTCTCTCTTTCACTTTTCTTTTTCTTTTGCCTCTCTGCCTTCTTTGACTCTTCCTCTGTCTTTGTGGAAGAAATGGAGATGTCCTTATATAGACAGTGGCGGTGGTGGTGAATACATAAATATGTGACTATACAGGAAACCACTGATTGTTTACTTGGGGCAGAATGTATGGTGTGTGAACAAAACCATCTTAAAAGAAACGGGTTGATGAAGGAAACTTGAGGGCACTATATTGAGTGAAATAAGACAGACATATAAAGGCAAATATTGCAGGGTCTCACTGATATGAACTAATTATAATATGTAAACTCATAGACATGAAATATAAGTTACAGGATATAGAATGAAGCTAAAGAATGGGGAGCAGTTGCTTATTATGAGCAGAATGTTCAACTAGGGTGAACTTAAACATTTGGAAATGGACAGGGGCGATGGTAGCATGTTTTGAGAATAACTAACAGTGCTGAAAAGTGTGAAGTTGGTGGAAAGGGTAAGCTCAGAGTCATGCATGTCACCAGAAGAAAAGTTGGTGGCTAAAAGATGGGACTGTATAAAACAGTGAATCTTGTGGTGGACAATGTCCGTGATTAACTGTATAAATATTAGAAATCTATCTCATGAACTAGAACAAATGTATGACACTATAACTAGAAGTTAATAGGCATATAGGGAAAAAATATAGACCTATTGCAAACTATATACTACAGTTAATAGTATTTTAACATTCTTTCATCAACAGTAATAAATGTACTATACCAAAACTATGAATCAATAATGGAGGGAGTCTTGGTTAGGGGTATGGGAGGATCTGAGTTTCCTTTTTTTTGTCTTTATTTCTTTTCTGGAGTAATGAAAATGTTCTAAAAATTGAAAAAAATTAATTGTGTTGATGGATGCACAGCTGTATGATGGTACCATGGGCAATTGATTGTACACCTTGGATCTTTGGATGGTTGTATGGTATGTGAACAATCTCAATAAAATATATATATATGTAAAAATTAAGTGTGCACAAAGTTAAAAATAAAACAATTCTAAAAGGCCTATTACGAAAAATAGGAGTCCCAGTCCTCTTTCTCTTCTAATTCCCACTCCACAGAGGCTTTTACCTCCTTCAGACCTATGGCATTCATATGCAAAGCTCTAAATGACAGATATATAATCTTACTGTTTGATTTTTTTTCCTATTTCAGATTATTAACTAAATTCCCATGCTCAAAGAAGAAGGTTTAATCCTTTCTCTCACTCCCTCCTCCATTCTACTCTATCTCTACATTTTTCCCTTCCATTAAAATTATCTCTGAATCACAATTACAATTCACAGCTGAGCCTTATTAACCCTATATTAGGTCCTTTCTGGTACAAAGTTTTGTTGTCCCTGGAAATAACAAATGTCTCCTTTTTCTTTCTTCATTTACTCAGTTCTATGTAATTGTCAGTGTTTCATCCCCAAATCCCAATGTTAACTGTGAGATTCTGGACACATTTAAACTATTTTTCTGAGTTTAGGGATTTATTTTTTTAACAGCTTTATTGAAATATAATTTGTATACCATACTGTTCAACCATTTGAAGTGTACAATTCAATGGCTTTTAGAATATCCAGAGTTGTGAATCCATCAACACAAAATATTTTAGAACATTTTCATCACACCAAAAGAAACCCCATAATCCTTACCCATCACTCACAACCAGCCCTCAAGATCTCCCCCAAACCCCAGGCAACCACTAATCCACTTTGTCTCTACAGATTTGTCAATTGTGGACATTAAATATAAATAGAATAATACAATATGTGGTCCTTTGTGTTTGGCTTCCTTCACTTAGCATAATGTTTTCTAGGTCCATCCATGTTGTAGCATGTAGCAGTACTTTAATCCTTTTTATTGCCAAATAGTGTAATAAAATTCTATTGTATGGATATACCATGTTTTATTTATCTTTTCATCAGTTGATGGACATTTAGGTTGTTTCCACTTTTTGGTTATCATTGATAATGCTTCAGTGAACATTCATGTACACATTTTTGCATGGATAAATGTTTCCATTTCTCTTACTATATACCCAGAAGCAGAATTCCTGGGTCATAAGTTAACTCTATGCTTAGTACTGTGAGGAACTGCCAGTTTCTTTTCCAAAGTGGCTGCTCCATTTCATTTCCCACCAGCAGGACAATAGCTTTCCAATGCATCTTTTGGGTTATAGACACACTAGTGGATATAAAGTGATATTTCATTGTGTTTTTGATTTGCATTTTTTTGATGGTTAATGATGTTGAGCATCTTTTCACGTGTTTATTGGCCATCTGTGTATCTTCTTTGGAAAAATATCATATCCTTTATCTTTGCTTTAATTGGGTTATTTGTCCTTTTATTTTTGAGTTGCAAGAGCTTTTTTTATATTGTGGATGCAAGTCCCCTATCATATATATGATACGCAAAAATGTCTCCCATTCTGTGGATTGCCTTTTCATTTTCTTTTTCTTTTTCTTCTTTTTTTTTTAAATTCATGTGATATTTAATTTGCTGACCTCTCTGAAACATTCCCAAATACCTAATGGCCAATGGAAATTTCCATGCTAAAATGTTGCTCAACATGACAAATTTCTAACAAAAAAATTTTAAAGTATGCTGCTTTCATTTTACTCTTGAGAAGTAAAAACCTGTGAAAATTACATTTTAGGTGGTAAAACTTAGGATGCAAACACAAGATCAATATCAAATAGTATCATATTTCTGGTTTAGTGGGAAACATAACAGTTGTGATGGTCATCCTTAACATCTTTGTTAAGTAAAAAGGAAATGGGCAGGGGTGTCACAGAGGTAGGCAAAGTTTTAAGAGTTCAAATAATCCTGCAGTAAATATTTCTGTAATATGGTGATTTCAGTCGTTAGTGACCTTCATTCAGCTCATGCATTCAAAGTAATTGTAGTTATTTTTGATCACTGAAAACTGGATGCAATTAAGTTAGAATTCAGTAAGTCTTAACTCACTATAAAATGTAAGGGATACTATAAATCCATTAAATTCAAAAATATGGTTTAAATCCGGAAAGTTTAAGGTAAAGAAATACTTGTTATTCATAATTACCTTTAGATATAATTGAGACCATACTACAATGCTTAATTATATGTATTACTATGCATAGTTAATTCCAGTTACCATATTATTATATACTGGTCATCAACAGCACAAATTTTTATGCTCCAAAAGAATTATTGATTCAGTAAAATGGCTACGTTTTATTTTCTTTTAAAGACAGAGGAACTGAGTTTAAGAAAGATTGGCTTCTCTTGATATCTTCTTCAAATTTTTCAAATTGCTGATAGAGATGTACCAAAGAAATAATTATATATTTTGCCTAACATCAAATCATCTGCAAAAAGTTTCCAAAATAGATGCACTTCTTGTTCAATTTCCAAAAAGAAATTGAGGCTTTCTAACTGAAAGCATTTGTATCCCTAGATCTCTTAAGTAAATATTAAAAGCAAAGTACAAAAAATAATCTCTTGGCTTTTGAATAGCCCACTTAGTTACATAAAGTATTTTCTGTCCCAGTACTTCCTCAAATTCAAAAGATATTTATTTACTTCCTAAGAACATGACAAATAGTCTCCAGTTCAAACTATTCAGTCGGTTTCAATGGTCATTTTAAAGGTTTCTATTTAGTATGCCCAATTAAAACAAAATGAAGAGCAGATTTTCATGGCATCCCATTCCCCAATTGTTTGAGTACAGGTAGAGCCCCCCATTCAGAATGTCACATACATTTCAATAACACATTCTGGTAGGGTTGATGCAACAACCATAAAGAACTTTTGCTCCTAAATTTCTACTTTGAGTCATATTTTTACTTTTAAGCCATTGCCAGCTTAAAATGGTCAGATGCCTTTGACCTGATTGCATTACCCTTTTGCTTGTTATTAGCAGGTTTAGATATGACAGTACTTTTCTTTATCTCACACTGTTTTAATCAGTGCTGGTCTTGAAGACAATTTTTGGTGTTGTTCACTTAAGTTTTTTTTTTTTCGTTTTTTTCTTTTTAAACTCATCTTGTCTAGGATAAACTGAATGAATATACCTCAGTCTGTTTACTTTTGAGGAGCTGGTGGAGCAGGTGGGCCAATAATCTCTATATATCTTTATTATATAAAATCTATTAAAATTTTTAGTATCTACACCAACACCTTTATTCATGACATTTTAAATTAGCCATCAGAACAATTGCACCCTGTTCGATTGTCCCAAGGTTTCTTCATCTCTTTCATTCTTATTTTTTTAAATTCATTGTTAATCAGATATATTCACATACCATCCACAGTGTACAGTCATTTGTTCACAGTACCATTATATAGTTGTTTATTCATTCTTAATCAATGCATTTTTCTGAATATTTCTCTGTTTTCCCCCCATCATTCAACCCACTTAGGGGATCTGAGCCAGGAGATCTGTGACAGCCTCCCATTAGTGCATTTGTCCTCCCAATGGGAGGGTCACACAAGATGTCCAAACAGTTGGAGTCCTGTTAGTCACATCTCTCATTCCTTGGGTAAACCCTAAAATTGGAGTATATAATCAATCCTAAGGTACTTGTACGTCAACATTTCAGCACCCTCAGGAGTATCCAGTTTAGTATATAAGGGTAGAGTTGGATTATTCCCCCTATCAAGGCACTTTTACATAACCCTGCCTTCAAATAGCTCAACAGATTAGGGTATCTGCATTTCTGCACACATTTCACTGCCTTAATTCTTTGAATGTTCCTGGGCTTTGGATGTCTCCTGTTCTCCACCCTTTCTCCCCTCCCCCACCCACAGGTCTGTATGGTCTTTTTAATGATTATCATTAGACAAGGTAGAATTCCAATCATATCTGTGCTACTCCCAGCTTTCATCACACCCCTTCGCTTTACAGACAGAATCACTGGAGGAAACTTGGCAGACCATAAATCTGGTGCTTTTTGTTAGTTGCTCTCATTTTTGCCAAAGCAGTGAAGGCACAGAATTTTTGACTGACTTCACTTCTGTCTGAATTTCTTTTTTTTAAACCCATTTAGCTAGTTCCCTCAGCTCCAGACCTATTACTACATTTATGGGTTTTTTCTGCTATCACTGGTAATAGCATAACTCAAATACAGGCTAACCTGGTATGAAAGATTCTTCATGCCCCATTTCCTCATCTTTCTTTCTCCCAAACAAAATCTTATCTGTGATTCAACTTTCAAGCCAAGATCCATTTCAAGTATCCTGCACAATTACACAGGGTCAGATAATTGAGAAAACGCAGGAGACTCCACAGGGTATATTCATATAAAGCTTAATAAAGATAAAGGATATGATACAGCAGGCTCTATAAAGCACAGGCGAACATCAGAAAGAGGAGACATATAGATTCAGTTTCCAGGTCTTTCTCAGGTGCACAGGACATGCTTCATCTTTGGACCATGAACCACCAAGATACGTGTGAGAAATCTTGATCTCAGTAGGGCCAAGGTGTACGATCACTAATGGGCCTTCTATATCCCGTGGTCATGGAGCTATAATCGGGCTGTGCAACTAGGTGAAATCAGTACAAACCATCAAGCTATATGTTTTCAATAAATGGAGAAGACAAACAGTACAGGGTACCTCTAAGGGAGTTTGGGGCTTTGCAAAACACATTATAAATCACAAATTAGTGTATTTAATTGCTCTCTTGGCCTAAGGTCAGTGTTATGATGTCCCTGGGGGTAAGAATAGAGCTACTGAAGACCAGTGCAAGTTATCCTAATCATTAGACAATGGCCAGCTAAATAAAATAAAGACTAAACACAGCAGAAAAGAGAAAGACTGGAAAATGGAGGCATATTTGAAAAGTATTAAATATAATTTCTAGTAATCGTAACTGATATCTTTGTGAATGAAAACTGTAGATAAGATTTTGCTGAAGAAGAAAAATAGAGAAATGAAAACAAAAATGAGAACACTCAGCACAGAGACATAAAGAGAAGAAAAAAAAGGAAAAGAAGTTAAAAGACACAAAAGATAAACTGAGAACTTAGACTATATGCTCTTAAAAATAATAAAGTTTACAATGGAGAAAACAATGTAGAAGGAATATTTAAAATGATAAATTTCCAGAATAGTTTAAAGGTATGTATGTATCCTAACATTCAATAAGTGCAATGAGTCTATGCAATATAAATAAAAAAAAAAATGAACATCTATAAAATAATAAGGAAAATGCACAAAACAATGATAAAAAGAAGATCTTAAAACTTAACTGATAGAAGACAGATTACCTAAAATAAAATAACACAAGAAGAAGGCAATGGAATAATATATAAAAAGTCTGTGAGAAAATAACTGTCAATTTAGACTTCCATATATATCTAAATTATTATTCAAGAGTGGGGGCAAACTGAAGACCTTTTCAGACTAACTGAGGCCTAGTGGGTTTACCTGTAACAAACTCTTTTAAGAAACTAATACTACATCATATACTTCAGAAAAAGAAAATTGAACTCAGAAGGAGCGAGATGCAAGAAGAAATGATAGGAACAGTTTTCAATAAACAAATAGATATACCTACATAGCATTGGCTGCAAAGAAATTTTAGTTCACTATTTCATTTCACCTTATTTTTATTCCTCCCCAAATGACCTAAAGTTTTTTGGAGAAATAATTCAATATGCACTTTTTTTTTTTTGCATTTATTGGATATAGCTTTTACCATGTTACCTGTATAAAATTGTCTGTCTGAAACTAAACCCCCTTCTAGAAAAGATAGGATATGTTTTCCTGTACACTAAGAGGTTGGAATTTGATTTTGAACTCCTGTAGTTAATATGAAGTAAGAAATCATGGAAAATTTAAAATGTAATATTCATTAAATTAATATGTCTGAAATATTAGATGCCATCTTGACAAAATGAACATATGGCAAGATGCAAGGATATTCTCTGTGGCCACTAGAGGGCTCTCAACATCTGCTACATATATGTAATTTTAAACAAAGGAGGATTTTTGAGGGTAGAAGGAAAGTAGTTTAAGTTTAATCTGATAAATAAGAAAATGGAGCCCCATTTCCACTTTGACAAAATAATTGAGATATCAATATTTAAAGTTAATGAAAAATGAACCTATTAGCTTAAAAGTCACTCCTCAACTAATTTTCAAAATTTAAATATTATTTCCCCAAGACCAGATTTTTAAATGTGGCAATGTTTTTGACTCAGAATCAATGAGTAAATAAGTAAAATTAGATTTTACGTTTCTTGAAGGTATGGAACACGTTTGATTCATCTTTGAATCCTTATACATTCATGTACTGACATTTTATGAACATAGTTTTTTAATTATAAAATTCAAAGATTTATATTGAAATGTACATTGGGTACTTTACAAAGGTATGTGGGGCAATTCCAAAGATTTCACTTTGCTAGACATCTACTGGGGTGGTAGTATTAGTGAAAACATATTCTCTAAGAATTCTGAATTCAAGGCCAGATGTCAGGCTTGTCGTATGTCAGTGGCAAGGTCTACCTACCTGTAAGAAAGGGATAAGTTTAGCTTTCACATAGAGACAGCATGGAATAAGGAAAATGGAAGCAAAACCAGCTTAAACAAGCCCCGTCATAAAGGGAAGAAAGAGAAAATCTGTGCCAGTTCCTTATATGGAAAAGTAACCATGGTTACTGGAATGTAAAGAGATACGAGGTAAAATCAGAGGTGGGAACTCCCAGCAAAAAAAAAAAAATTTTTTTTAAACTGAATGAACTCTGTCAGATAGGCTGATCAGTTCAAAATCTCAATAATGAGCTAGTTGGCTCTCTTGGATAGGCTGTACAAATTAAAACCTCAAAGATGAATTAGTTAGTTCTCTCGGATAGGCTG
Organism: Choloepus didactylus; assembly: GCF_015220235.1. Lineage (NCBI taxonomy): Eukaryota > Metazoa > Chordata > Mammalia > Pilosa > Megalonychidae > Choloepus > Choloepus didactylus. The sequence goes on along the minus strand of NC_051320.1, from coordinate 31,608,810 downwards.
TAACCTCTGTAGTACCCAGTCAATGGGGAAACAGGGGAGGGACTTGCGCATTAGAAGTAGGAGATTTAAAGATTGCCATTCTCTTCCTCTGGCGCGCCAGCCTACCACGTTTTTGGCTGTGTGCCCTTTCCTGCAAGATCATAAATAAATTCTTTTCTCCTCCAGAACTGGGTGAGCATTTTTTTGTATAATGCTTGTTTCTAATACTACCTAAAACTATGTTTTCTACTTGCTTGTTGGTTGTTGAGAACCCACCAAGACCCCTTATTGAGGACCTTGTTTTGATTAAATCTGAGGTTAACCATTTCTCCTTCAAGCACTGGGTCCTTAGGGCCCATATTCTTTCTTTCCAAAGTCTCTAGGAATTCAGTCTACCTTCCTTTTTGCAGCTACTATTGCCTATTCTTGCAAATGTTTTCTAAGATAGACTAGATGTCGTTCCCTGCTGTATGGTTTCCTCTGAATCGCATTTTATTTCTTTTGAAAGTCTGCATTTGATCCCAGAGAGCTCTCAATTACTACAACAGCTCCTTAACTGGCATCTCTCACCCTGTGTTCTATTCCCTCTTTTAAGGCTCATTGTATACAGCTTCTGGATCAATCTTGCTTAAATAATGATTTCATTATATTACTCTCAAGAAAATATATCACCCATTATTTTTCTGAACTACCCCATCAATGTGAAAGTCCTCTGATTTGTAAGACTTCCTAGAATGTGATCTCATCTAACGTATCAGAACTTATTTCTCTCATGCATCCTTAACTAAGTCCAGTCTTTCTGTTATGACAAAAAGATGACTTTCACATTATGCAAAGACAGTAACTACACGCTTTATTATTTTCATATATATTACATTTTAGCTTCTTAAGAGGAGGCACTGTCTTATTAGCTTTATATTTTAAATGCTCTGCAAAAGCTAGTTCCTAGAAGAAGTGCAATCATTGTTGGTTGAATGCATAAACCTGTAAATTGTAATCTGGGCTAAATTACTTTAATTTTTTTTCAGTTTAGTATTTTTTGGTAGGTAAGTAGGCAGGTAGGTAATAGGCAGTAAGGAAGGTACCATACATGATTTAATTAGAAGTCCTAGGCTTGAATCCTTGGTCTTCCATTTACTAGCATTAGACAATTGGGAAATTTTCCTAATTTTTCTGAAATTTAGAAAAGAAATTATTGATATTTTAAATTGCAAAGATAATATAGCTATTACATGGAGTTTGGAAAAGAGAAACAATAAGAAAAAATGTACCACTCGTCTTTTACATTAGTTCTCTCTTGCAGCTATAACAAATTACCACAAATTTAGTGGCTTAAGATGGCTCAAATTCACTACCTTACAGTTCTGGAGCTCAGAAGTCCAAAATGGGACTCAGTGGGCTAAAATCAAAGTGTTGGCCAGGCTGCGCTCCTTTCTGTAGTTCTAGAGGATGGTTCATTTCTTTGCCTTTTCCAGTTTCTAGATGTTGTCTGTATTCCTTGGTGTGATGGTTAATTTTATGAGTCAGCTTGGCTAGGCCATAGTACCCACTTACTTAATCAAACACTAATGTAAGATGTTGCTGTGAAGGTATTTTGTAGATGCAGTTAACATATACAATCAATTGACTTTAAAGAAAAGAGATTACCCCTGAGAAAGTAGGTGGGCCTCATCCAATCAGTAGGTGGCCTAGGAGTTATCCTTTGTTTTTTAAAAAACAAATGTAATACGGATTTGCAACTGAATAGTTGTTTTGTTGACCAACACCAGTATTCTCTCTGTGCCTTTAAGTATGAGCTGTTAGTGTTTCTGCTGATACAGAATTCTCAAGAATCTTGTAGATCCTCCATGTGAATCACAGGAATTCACTCCATTAGCCAAGAAGGTCCTCCATCGATTCTTCCTGGATAACCTCATCTCTTTTTCTGGCTTCTGCTGATATGACCAAGGGGCTCCATGTGTTACGTGACTTCAAAGATTCTTCTATGTGACTGAACACAGAACTTTTGCGCCTTCTGTGGCACTAGCAAAAACATTGTCCAGCTACCCTCTTAGCTTTTTCTTCAGAGCGTGCTTTCCTGACAATGAGTCTCCTAATTTTGTCATCAAAGCTTCCTTTCCACTCACAACATACTGGAAAACAGAGGTGACATTTTGTCCCAGTTGTATGTGCTCGGACAAGTTTCCTCAAAATTGTAGAAAGAATAATAATAAAACAAATTTATGTGGCAAATTAATGTTTCTTTCAAAACTAAAATTGTTATAATTTATTATAAAATATTGTAGCAGACCTGCAATGGGTCAAAAGAACAAAACATAGGTAATTGGGAGTAGGATCAGTCAAGATATAGATGAAATTAAAAGCACTGCACTTTGGCTCTCTTTTATTAGAGGACGCATTATCACATCAAATGCAGAAAAATACTATTCTGGAGTGGTAATAATCTACTTAACTTGTATCCCTCCTTTCCCATTAGTTTCAGATCTTAAAGGAAGGCTGAGCCTGTTTACCATCTTCCACTGAATGCCCATAAAATACTAGACAGTCAGTAAATTATTTTAAGGGATGAATAAATCATTTTTTATCTTCCAGAAAACCATCTCTTTCATTTATGTCAATGTGTTTTACTTTGTGGATACTATTAAAATCATTATTTATGGTTTCCGTATCTTCATTAGAAATGCATGTTAGAACCCACTCTCCTAACTTCTGGGCTATGAAGGAGGAGTACTTGCCCCATGAAATGTGCTCAGTTGTTTAGGAAAAAGTTTACTTTAAAGCCTGAAAAATGTTCATTATTATCATAAGTAGATATTTCTGCAAATCTAACACAGGACAAAATATTCTTCACATTCTACTTATTTGATTTTTAAATGGAATTCCTGACAGAAGCATGCTACTACGTCTACTTCATAATATTTGAAAATTCTGATTGGGCCCACACACTATCAATTTTCCCATAAAAATTCTCAGTAGTGACTTTTCACACTCTGCATAACATCTTTCTTCATAGGCTTAGTCAGTGAGGAAACACAAATAGGCAGACAGATGGTAACACTAAATATGCACTTCTCTTGCTTCAACATCTTTAATGTTTTTTGTCATCAGGAAAATAAATCTTACTTTATTTCATGATGTAGCTACTTCTTTACAGTGAAGTTTTCTTTTCTGCTTTAGAGAACAAACAACTTCAAGGTGTTAAGGGAGAACACTATTAACTAAGAGACTGAAAGCTGTCAAAACTGAAGGGGACATGGAGACTCACAAAATGCTTATGGGGCTCTTTAGTTGATTAACTGGGGTTTCAGTAACAGTCTGCTCTCCATGAGATTCTGGTTTTAATTTGTCCTCTTCATAGCAGTTATTGCAAAGGTTTTTTTGTTTGTTTGTTTGTTTTTTAATTCATTTTTATTGAGATATATTCAGATACCATATAGCCATACAAAGCGTACATTCAGTTGTTCACAGTACCATTATATAGCTGTGCATTCATCCCCAAAACTAATTTTTGAACATTTTCATTACCACACACACAAAAACAATAAGAATAAAAATTAAAGTGAAAAAGAACAATTAAAGTAAAAAAGAACACTGGGTGCCTTTTTTTTTTTTTTGCCCCCATTTTTCTATTCATCCATCCATACATTGGACAAAGGGGAGTGTGATCCACATGGCTTTCCCAATCACATTGTCACCCCTCATAAGATACATTTTTATACAACTGTCTTCAAGATTCAAGGGTTCTGGGTTGTAGTTTGATAGTTTCAGATATTTACTGCTAGTTATTGCAATTCATTAGAACCTAAAAAGGATTGTCTATATTGTGCGTAAGAGTGTCCACCAGAGTGACCTCCCGGCTCCTTTTGGAATCTCTCTGCTACTGAAGCTTTTTTAATTTCCTTTCACATCCCCCTTTTGGTCAAGAAGGTGTTCTCCATCCCACAATGCCAGGTCTAGATTTCACCCTGGGAGTCATATTCCACGTTGCCAGGGAGATTCACTCCCCTGGGTGTCAGATCCCCATGTAGCGGAGAGGGCAGTGATTTCACCTGTGAAGTTGGCTTAGCTAGAGAGAGAGGGCTATATCTGAGCAACAAAGAGGCATTTGGGAGGAGGGTCTTAGGCACAATTATAGGCAGGCCTAGCCTTTCCTTTGCAGCAACAATCTTCCCAAGGGCAAATCCTGTGGTAGAGGGCTCAGCCTATCAAACCACCAGTTCCCCATGTCTGTGAGCATATCAGCAACCATCGAGGTGGGGAAGCCCAACACCCCTGCTTTCTCCACTAGCTCCTCAAGGTGGCTCTGGATATTTTTTTCATTGTTTTTTTTTTAATTAACTCTTTTTTTTTTTTAATTAACTATAGCAAAAAAAAATTAAAAAAAAAAACACAACAAAAAAAAATTTCAAACAAACCATAACAAGGGAGTAAGAAAAAAGACAGCTGTGCAAGTTTGAATGTATTATGCCCCCCCAAATGCCATTATCTTTGATGTAATCTTGTGTGGGCACATCTATCAGTGTTAATTAGATTGTAATTCTTTTAGTGTTTCCATGGAGATGTGCCCCACCCAACTGTGGGTGATGACTCTGATTGGATAATTTCCGTGGAGGTGTTGGCCCGCCCATTCAGGGTGGGTCTAAATTAAATCACTGGAGCCATATTAAATGAGCTGACAAACAGAAGGAACTAAGTGCAGATGAGAGTGACATTTTGAAGAGGAGCTACAGCCAAGATGGACACTTTGGCAAACGCACATGAGCTTAGAGAGGAGCTGCAAATGAGACACAGTTGAAGGCAGCTGTTGAAAGCAGACTTTTGCTCTGGAGAAGCTAAGAGAGGACAAATGCCTCAAAAGCAACCGAGAGTGACATTTTGAAGAGAAGCTGTGGCCTAGAGAGGAACATCCTGGGAGAAAGCCATTCTGAAACCAGAACTCTGGAGCAGACACCAGCCATGTGCCTTCCCAGCTAACAGGTTTTCCAGATGCCACTGGCCATCCTACAGTGAAGGTACCTGATCGTTGATGTGTTATCTTGGACACTTTGGCTTTAGGACTGTGACTGTGCAGCCAAATAAACCCCCTTTATAAAAGCAGACACATTTCTGGTGTTTTGCATTCTGGCAGCATTAGCAAACTAGAACAACAACTAACCTAAAATAACTACTCTACTTCCAACATGTTCCTGCTCTACCCCAAGAAAATAACCTAATATAGCAACATTTCTGTGAACTGGTTCCTACCATACCCATCAGAAATTAACAAACCATAGTCATTCCTGGGCATTCCAAGAACATTAAATTTACCCATGATAGCTTATCTGTTCTTATTGGGTTATTGTTCTCCCTTTAATAATTATTCTCTATTGCTAGTTCCCCTACATTCTACATTATAAACCATTTATTTTACATTTTTCAATGTTCACATTAGTGGTAGCATATAATATTTCTCTTTTTGTGCCTGGCTTATTTCGCTCAGCATGATTTCTTCAAGGTTCATCCATATTGTCATATGTTTCACAACATCGTTCCTTCTTATTGCTGCGTAGTATTCCATCGTGTGTATATACCACATTTTATTTATCCACTCATCTGTTGAAGGACATTTGGGTTGTTTCCATCTCTTGGCAATTGTGAATAATGCTGCTATGAATATTGGCGTGCAGATATATGTTCGTGTCACTGCTTTCCGACCTTCCGGGTATATACCAAGAAGTGCAATCGCTGCATCGAAGGGTAACTCTGCATCTAGTTTTCTAAGGAACTGCCAGACTGACCTCCAGAGTGGCTGAACCATTATAGAGTCTCACCAACAATGAATAAGAGTTCCAATTTCTCCACATCCTCTCCAATATTGCAAAGGTTTTAAATAGTTCTTTAGGCATCACAGTTTTTCATTGGCATATGCAAAACATCCTGATGCTGTGCTCATTTAAAACCCAAATGTATATTTTTTTCTTTCAGTAGGTGTTCCAGTCTGCTAATGCTTCCAGAATGCAAAATACCAGAAATGGATTGGCTTTTATAAAGGGGGTTTACTTGGTTAGAAAGTTACGGTCTTAAGGCCATAAAGTGTCCATCAACAACAGGGTGCCTTCACTGAAGGATGGCCGATAGTGTCCAGAAAACCTGTTAGCTGGGAAGACATGTGGCTGGCGTCTGCTCCAAGTTCTGGTTTCAAAATGGCTTTCTCCAAAATTTCAGTTGTCAGCTTCCAATGGCCATCTCCAAAATGTGTCTCTCAGCTACAGATTCCAATGAGCTCCTTCTGTCTCAGCTTTTATAGGGCTCCAGTGAACTAATCAAGGCCCAAGCAGAATGGTGGGGCCACACCTCCATGGAAATTATCTAATCAGAGTTATCACCTACAGTTGGGTGGCTCACATCTCCATGGAAACAACCCAATCCAAAGGTTCTAACTTAATCAATACTAATACATCAGCCCCTACAAGTTTGCGTCAAAGATTATGGCTTTTTCTGGGAGACATAATATATACAAACTGGCACATTCCACTCCCTGGACCCCAGAAAAACATATTCTTTCCAAATACAAAATAAGTTCATCCCATCGCAATATCACAAAAACTTAAATCATTTCAGTAACAACAGGTTAAGTACAAGATCCCATCAAAATCAATTACAGGGGTGGTCTGTCCTAAAGCAAAATTCCCCGCTGGCTGTGGACCTGTGAAACTTAGAACAAGTTTTCTGCTTCCAATATACAAAGGAAGGACCATCATAGGATAAACATTCCCATTGCCATAAGGAGAAACAGTAAGGAAAACAGGGTTCAAGGGACCAAAACAGTTCCTAAAACCTGCAGAGCAAAGTCTGTTAGATTTCAAAGTCTTAGAGTCATTTATCCTTGGGGCTTGAGAGAGTGGGAGTCCAACCCTTTCAAAGGGTCTAAGTGGCAGCCCTTTTCTCTCCAAATGCTGGAGTGAGTACTCCAACATAACCATACATTGGGGAGACCACCTTCTTGGCCCCACTCTCCTTAAACATCGGGGCACCACCTGGACTCTGCCTTTCTGGGGCAAAGGCTCTCCCCTCTCTGAACAGTGCAGTGGTGGCCAGGCTCTCCCCAGTCCCCAGGAAATGTGCTCCACCCTCTCTGGGGCCTGGGATGGCAGCACTCTTCCTGAGCATCAACTCAGAAGACCCATGCTCTGCCTGCAGGGCAAACTCACCCTTTCCACATGTATGGACCATTCAGTTCTCCCTGCCTGAGACCTCTTGACTCCAGAACTCAATCTGCATGGCTCTATCTTTGAAGAAATATTTCCTTCAATTTGTTCTTTTTCTGTCTCCTCCAGTCCAGACTGACATTGGCTCTGTCTATAAAGATCTTTCAAAAGTTCTGGCTTAGCATGCAGTTTACAGGGGTCAAAATCATCAGACAATAGGAATTTCCACAAATCCTTTCTGGATAACTCCGTCTCCAGTCCTGGCTTGTCCTGAAATCCTGAAATGGCAGTTTCCATGTTTGGTTAAATCCTCACATGGGGCTGTAGCTTCTGGGGTCTCACTTTTTGGAAGCCCAGAATTTTCCAAACTGTCATTTTCTGGTTTCTTTGTACCCAAGAGTTTAGTTCTTAGTATCTCTCTCTGCTCACATTTTACTATAAGCTGCAAGCAGAAGCCAGGCCACACTTTCGATATTTGGTGTTGAAATCTCTTCAGCTAAGTATCCTAGCTCGTTGTTTTCAAATTCTGCCTTCCGTCCAACACCAGTACTCAATTTTGCCTAATTCTCTGCCACTTTAAAACAAGGATTGCCTTTCTTCCAGTTTGCAATGACACATTCATCATTTCTGCTCAAGTCCTCATCAGAAGTATCTTTAGAGTCCATATTTCTACCAACAGTCTCTTCAAAGCAATTTAGGCCTTTTCTCAAGCTCCTCACAATCTTCCAGAATCTTCCCCTTATCCATTTACAAAGCCATTCCAACATGTTTGGTATTGGCAAATTCAGTAGCACCCCACTTCTCTGGTACCAAAATCTGTTCCAGTTTGCTAATGCTGCCAGAATGCAAAATATCAGAAATGGGTTGGCTTTTATAAAGAGGGTTTACTTGGTTACAAAGTTACAGTCTTAAGGCCATAAAGTGTCCATCAACAACAGGGTGCCTTCACTGAAGGATGGCCAATAGTGTCCAGAAAACCTCTGTTAGCTGGGAAGGCATGTGACTGGCGTCTGCTCTGGAGTTCTGGTTTCAAAATGGCTTTCTCCAGAATTTCAGTTGTCAGCTTCCAATGGCCATCATCAAAATGTGTCTCTCAGCTGCAGATTCCAATGAGCTCCTTCTGTCTGAGCTTTCATAGGGTTCCAGTGAACTAGTCAAAGCCCGAGCAGAATAGGCAGAGCCACATCTCCATGGAAATTAATCAGAGTTATCATCTACAGGTGGGTAGATCACATCTCCATGGAAACAACCCAATCCAAAGGTTCCAACTTAACCAACACTAATATATCTGCCCCCACAAGATTGCATCAAAGAATATGGCTTTTTCTGGGGGACATAATGTATACAAACTGGCACAGTAGGTAATATGAAAACTATACAAGGAAGAAATGGTTTATTAAAATAACTATGCAACAAGAACTTGGTTACATGTTATGTTTTCCTATAAATGCATATAAAATAATTCATCACATAATTATGTAGCATTTTCCCAATTGGGTTTCCATTCTCAAATTGTTCATGTCTATAAATATTATCTAATAAATATTTGAACTAAAAGTAGTTTCTAGCCTTCATTTTTGGCCTTGACTTAAGACATGAGAAACTTACAGTTGTGCTTTTGATAGTCTATATAAAGAAAACAATTTTATGAGCACATCCATTCCTATTACGATAATGTTTCTCAGGTTCTTTGCCTCGTGTCATTCCTTTTCTTGCTTTGCACACTTTAATTGGTTGTTCTCTGACATCCCAAAGTATTCTGTTTCCATTTATGTGTTTGCTGTATACCTAACTTGAATCTTTCTTCCAAACTCAATATTTGTCTTTTGGCTTCCTAATGCATATTTCCAGTCTAGATGAATTTGAACTTAAAAGGTCCAATATTAATTAATGATATTTCTGTTGGGAAAGAATTTCTTTTGAATATTTTATAAGGATATTAAGCATGTGTCTATTTCTATCACTTTCTTACTTATAATAAATAGACAGATGGAAAAGTCAAAAGAAGTTATATAAAACAACTAGGTATAAAGACTGTACTATTTCATCATTCCACTAATTAGGGGAAGGCCTTCTTATTTTTCTTGATCCAAATTAATGGAATCAATGTGCATCCTCTTTCCCAAGAGAAGGAAATACTTTTTTTTTTTCTTTTTCATCAGTGACTTGTCTCTTTAATCTTCATGCAATTTGGAGTCAATTGGTGATGATTTGGCCTCAGAAAAGATTCTCAGTTAGGAATCTCCTCTCCTTAGCATGTCAGTTCCTTGGTGCACAAATTTATCATCATTTCCCTAGACCACCTTTCCTCAACCTCAGTTCTATTGACAGTTTACACCATATAATTCGTTATGGGGGTAGAGGAGCTGCCCAGTGCCTCTCAAGACATTGGCAGCATCACTGCCTCTACTCATTGGATTCCAGAAGAACCTCCCTCCCCAAGATGTGAAAATTAAAAATTGCCAAAAGTACTCTGGGTGGCAAAATAGCCTTCAACTGAGAGCCACTGTTCTAGAGTAAACTCTGCTATTCTGATACTGCATCAAGAAGCTTAAAATCAAGACCTGAAAGAATCAAATTTTTTCAAGTAATTTTACTAAATTTCAGAACAACACACAAGAGTATTTATAGAAATGCAAACATAACCAGTGCCCAAAAAGGTAAAAGTAACACTATTTTGAATTGAATAAAAAATTACTGGACATGCAAGGAAGCTGAAAAAAAAATGATATAATGATGTGAAAAATCAATTAAAACCTACTTAGAAAGGATACAGATGATAGAATCAGTAGACAAAAATATTGAAACACCAGTCATGACTGGATTCATTTATTCAAGAAGCTAAAGGAAATATTGAACATAAGTAAAGACCTGTAAAATACAAAAAAATGACCCAAATCAAACCTCTAGAGATAAAAATTAAAACATCTGAGATGAAATATTGATTAATGGTAGATTAGATTTTGCAGAGGAAAAGATTAGTGATAGAAACTAAACAAAATGAAACTCAGAAAAATGAGAAAAAATGAACACAGTATCATTAAGAAGTGGGACAATTCGATATAGTCAAATATATGTGCAATTAGAATTCTTTAAGTAGAGGAAGGAATTGAGAACAGAGCAAAAATATTTTATTAAGTGATGACTAAAAATTTCCCAAATATGAAAGATCTAAATCCATAGCTCCAAGATGCTCAAGGAGACCCCAAACACAAGAAACGAGAAGAAAACTGGAACAAGGCACAACATAATCAAATTAATCAAAAATAAATTATTAAAAGCAGCAAGAGGGAAAAGACATTACATACAGAGCCACAAAGATAAAGATAATGACAAGTTTCCACACTGGAAATAAAAGAAGTAAGAATACAGAGGAGTAACATTTTTATGGAACTGTCAATTTGGAATTTTCTAACCAGTTGCAACATCTTTGAAAAATCAGACTATAAAGACTTTTTCAGATATACAAAAGATGAAAGATTTCATCACCAGCAGACTCTTAATCTTTTAGCTTCTGGGGTCTCACTTTTTGGAAGCCCAGAATTTTCCAAACTGTCATTTTCTGGCACATTCCACTCCCTGGACCCCAGAAAAACATATTCTTTCCAAATACAAAATAAATTCCTCCCATCACAATATCACAAAAACTTAAATCATTTCAGTAACAATAGGTAAGTACAAGATCCCATCAAAATCAATTATAGGGGTGGTTCAGAAAAGACTCTGAATCCTTTAGGCAGAAAAGAAATTATACCAGATAGAAATCTGGAACTACACAAAGGAATGAAAAGAACCAGAATGATAACTACATATGCAAATATGAGACTTTTCTTTTTTACTATATTTAAAGTATATTAAGTGATTATGAGTATTAAAGCAAAAGTAATAAAAATTTATTATGTTTATCACATATATAGAAGTAAAATGCATGACAACAATAACATAAAGGTCAAGAGGGTAGAAATGAAGCTATACTGTTGGAAATTTCTTATACTCTACATGAAGTAGTATTATATCTAATGAGATAGAATGCAAAAAGTTAAGCAGATATAGTACAAAATCTAAAGCAAATATTAAAATGACAAAAAAAATTTATACCTAGTAAGTCAGCAAAGGAAATAAACAAAATCATGAAAATATTCAATTGATAAGAACAAAAGACAAAACAAGGGAAACTGAACAAAGAACAAATGAGATACATTTAAAACAAATAGCCAGGTGGGGATTTAATTCCAAACATAATATTAACTATAAATGGCACAGACATCCAGCTAAAATCAGTGATTGTCAAATTGGATTAAAAAGAAACAGCCAATTATAAATGCCTGTGAAAACCCCTTAAATATAGACATAAATAGATTAAAGAGAAAAAGATGGAAAAGGTATATCATGCTAACATCAGTAAAAATAAAGCTGGAGTGGCCATATTAATATCAGAAAATATAGATTTCATTTTAAAAGAATATTAACAGGAATAAAGTGAGTCATTTCATAATGATAAGATGTCAATTCTTGAAAAGAACATAATAATTATAAATGTTCATATACTTAAAAACAGAGTTTCAGATTATATGATACAAAAACTAATTGAACTGCAAGGAGAAATAGACAAATCATAATTATATTGATACATTTCACAAGCATCATCAAAATAATTGATAGAACAAATGAACAGAGAACCAGTAAGTTTAGTAAGTTTCAAGTGTACTTGAAACATTTACTAACATGATTCATATTCTGAACCATAAAACAAATCTCAATAAATATAAAAGTATTACTGTCACATAAAGTACCAATCTTCTTCACCTTCTTCTTCCATGATTTCCCATATATAGTCCCTGTGCTGCAGTCACTCAGACCTCCTGGCTGAATACGTTGCACCCTTTTGTGCGTTTGTAGTTCTGGGCCTTTGGGCAGAATGCTTCTTCCACACAGAATGCTCTCCTGCCACCTTATCCACTATCGAGATTTCTTCTTGATATCCTGCAAGACTGAGGTAAAATACACCTTCTCTGTGAAAATCTTACTGACACCACAAAGCAATATAATGTATAATGCTAAGGTTTCTAGAGTGCAGCCACTAGAAAACATGTGAGGAAAAAAAAAAAACTTTATTTGCTAGTAGCATGAGGGTTTGTCTGAAATTGTGTATGTATGTTGCTCTGGCAGAGGTTTTACATGTTACTTGCACATAAGGGGGCCCTGAGATTACTTATGAGTTCCCAGTTTTCACAAACACATGTCCTCTGAGAGTTAACAAATCCAGGAAAAGGTCTTTTGGTCGTCTTAGGTTTTTCACAAAAACCGCAGTTTTAGGCCTTAAGCCTATAATTCTCTGCTCATAAGAGCTGCAGAAATTTGTTAACTCTTTACAATTATTTGCTTCGTATGATGGAATGCCACAGCACATTTTTTTCATACCTTGATTATAGAGTTATTTTTAATATTACATTTTTCATACATTATCTCTCCAACTTACTTATGAATTTTCGAAAGCTGAGACAGGGCCTAAATTACCTGGTTTATCCTCTGCAGCACTGATAGTGCACGGTTGTGTTGATTATGTGCTGCTCGGAGGTACTCGGGCCACTTGGTGAACTGGGGGCTGAGACCCCAGTGTGTGTGCTCTAGTGAAGAGATGCAGCCACTAGAGGAAAAGGGGTTTTTCTCCGAAGTGTCAAAAGGCTCCAGTCGGCCAGCAGTGATGCTCCTCCAAATGCTTAATGTAGCTCATGGTTTTTACTGAAGTAAAGCTTGTTTAAATTCAGAGTTCTCTCTCAGGCAAATAGAAGGTTCAGGGCTCTTGCCAAGAATCCCAGAAATATTCCAGGCATCATGCCCTAAAGGGACAGGTTGAAAAGTTAAAATAGATATAAAAATGAGGTTCCATATGTAAGGAGAGAGTTGGTACAGAATGGTAAAGTAGGTGAAAAGTCAGAGAAGATTACATAGGCACGTGCAGAGAGATGACACTGAAGGTAATAGTCCAAATTAATTAACTTCTCTTTGCTGAGTTTCTACCTTTAATAAAATGAAGAGAAACAAACATGCCTGACTTCAAGACTTATTATGGAGAACTTTATGAATACTTTCATAGAATAGTTACCTCAAAAAATGAAAAGCAATCTGAAAATTGCAAAAAAATATGTATTTTTCAATTAAAGTTAAAGATGAATACTAGAAAACGAAATAGACATGAAGAATTACATTTAACCCCAACTCTATAAAAGGAAATAATATGGTTTAGACCAAATGTGTGTTTTGGCAAAATTCAAATTTTAGCAAAATCTGATAATAGCCAAGTATTTTATGCATTTGCAAAGTCAACTGGCTAAGAGTCAAAATAAATTTTCATTTTTGAAACTGGAAAGTCTATATAGTGGGCCTATCTCCGATCAAGCTTCATTTAGGGCATCTAATAAAGCTTTCATAAATGTGAAGGGTCTAATAGTATTTTGGAAAACTCTGTGAAAAGTGAGGAAATACCAGGTCACCCAATTCCTAGGAAGAATTATTCTTGACTTTTATTATTTTTATGATATTATAAGGTGTTTTCTAAAGAATAATTTTGCCCAGAGAATCTTGGGTTATATTCAAGTGTAGGCTAAATTTTTAGTAGACACTAGTAAATAAAGTTTACTTACCAGGAAGCAGAGCTGGGTAAGGAAAAGAGGAGAGTAGATTTGGAGGAATTAATGAAAAGTATCCAGCAAACTGCAGTAGGATAAAAAATAAGATTCATCTTATGCAATTTAATATGAGCATTTTTGTAGTTAGCAAGTTACATTTTAAAAGGTTGTTTCAATAAGCATTTTTTCATTTCCAATTTATTTCATATTAGCTAGTCATTTCTTAGGAGATATGATAATTTTCAATCTAAAAATAAAGTTGTAAACTACAGAATTTTAAAAAAGTATTTTTGTTCTTTGCTAGCTGAGCAGCTTTAAGGAAAGCTATAGAACAAGAAAAACAGCATTTATATTCTACAAAATGCAATAATTTTACATTTCAGATTTTAAGATCCATTTATTAGAATTTCATAGATGTTGATTTTTTTTATATTTTAAAATTATTTTTTGACAACTGTGAAAGTTAGTCCACTAGAACTCACACACTGGGCGTCACAGGTTGCTTGAATCATGAATCTTAGGTTTTCATGCATATCTTGACTTTTGGCTGATATAGATTTCTTGTCCAGTCATTTTTCAATGACTCAGACATATTCTTAATCATCTCTCATGGACATAAATAACTAAATATAAATATAACTTTATAGCATGAAAAACAAATCCCAAATGAACGTGGGACAAGAAATATTTCTAGACCAATATGAACAATTAATCATGTTCAAAATAGTAGCAAATTTTATTGACAATTGCCAAAAGATCGAAGCAACCCAAGTGTCCATCAACAGATGAATAAATGAATAAAATGTGGTATATACACATAGAGTGGAATATTATTTGGCCATAAAAAGAAATGAAGTAGTGATACATGTGACAACATGAATGAACCTTGAAGACTTCATGTTGATTGAAATAAGCCAGACACAAAAGGACAAATATTGTAGGATATCACTCATATGAAATAATTAGAATAAGCAAATTCATGGAGTCAGAAACTAGAATACAGGTTACCAGGAGCTGGGGAGGGGGTAGGAGATGGGGAGATAATGCTGAATGAGTACTGAGCTTCTGTTTGAGGTGATGCAAAGGCAACCTCTGTTTGAGGTTTCTGTTTGGTAATGAATGGTGCTTATGGTAGCTCAACATTGTTAATGTAATTAACATCACTGAAACATACATATTAATGTGGCTAAAAGGGGAAATTTTAGGTTGTATATACGTTATTAGAATAAAAATCTTTGTAAACCATAGAACTGTGCGACACAGTGAACCCTAACATAAGCTATGGACTATAGTTAATAATACATTTATAATGATATTATTTTATTAATTGTAACAAAAGTAATACACTAATGCAAAATGTTAAAAGGTGAAACCTGTGGGGGTGTGTGTACTTTCTGCCTGATTGTTCTGTAAACCTACAACTTCTCTAATTTAAAAAGGGGAAAAAAAAAGTAGTAAACAATTTAATATCTTTAATAATTTTCCCCCCTCATTTTTCAAAATGAGTATGTCCTTGTGATAGGGTACTAACTTCAGGACTTTGTAGTTCAAACTGTTGGTGTCCACCAGCAGTTATTTCAACACATTAAGTCTGTTCTGACGAGTGGTGATGGCATTGCTGAGGTGCTCTTACATCCCAGCTTTGAGAGCCTGCCACTAAGGGTCTCAGAGCCTGGAGAAATTGCTTTACATGTAGAGTCTCTTTGAAAGCACTAAAAATAGTGTTTCCTTTTTCCAAGTTACCAGAAAAAGAGGAGAATAATGATGCAAGGTCAACACAAGAATCAATTTGTGTTCAACTTTGTGCATGTAATGCATGGGGAGTCCTGCTAACCTCCCTTCTATCATCTTTCATCTGCCACAGGAATTAGATTTTATCTCTGTTTTCATCATGGATAGCTGATTTCAGTATTCTTGTCCTTATCTCTGCCCTATCGTCTCTGGAAAATTTAGATTTCTATATTTTAGTTTACCTCAGCTCTGACAATTTTAGGGTCCCCTCAGTCTTTTTTGCTTCTTCGGATTTCTAAAGGCACTACCTATCTTTTCAACAATAAAAAGTAGCTAGTATACACTTAGTTTGATGTATTTTAACAGTCTGAAGTATTGAAATAAAGTGGTGTTCTTTCTTAGTACGCATATCTTAGAAGGCAACTTAGGACTTGCGATACTGGCAAAATGATCATTGTAGATTATGTGCAGCTATACTTACTCTATTAGTAGTACTTTCAAAGACTAGTAAATTGTTGTGACATATGGGTCAGCTATGATTTTCTTGACTTAAAAAGACTATTTGCCAACATTTAGGGTGATTTTATCATTGAGAGAATCCAATGACTTCTTTCTAGCTGGCTCTGAGATTTTGTAACCCTGAAGTGACATACCCTACACTGATAAGGAACCATCATTAGTCAGAACTGACCATCTAATTACTTTGACATTTTAGTCCCAGACAGTTTCATCCAGAAATTTATTAGTTCCAACTAAAAAGGGTAAATGTCATTTGCTATACTACTTACTACATCAGTCATGTATGAAATCTGTACTTATGTAGTCTTTTTGGCCATAAATTAAAGCAATATGCCCAAAGTTTAAATAAAGTAATATATGTGCCATACCACTTGTATTAGTTAGGGTTCTCTAGGCAAACAGAATCAATGAGAGGTGTCTATGACTATAAAATTTATAAAAGTGACTCATGCAACTGTGGGTATGCACGAGTCCAAATTCTGTAGGGCAGTCAGCAAACTGTCTACTCCAAGGAAGATGTCCAATGAACTCCTCAGGAAATGAACTGGCAACTTCGATGAACTCAGCAAATGCTTCACTGGGCAGTCGAAGAAGAAGAGAAGGTCCCCATCTGTCTCGCTTATAAGTCTTCAACTGATTAACTGGATTAAATCCAGCCAATTGATTTCTGTCATTGTGGAAGACACACCCCCCCCCATGACTCATCAGTCTACAGCTGCAGTCAATTTACAGATGATTTAATAAACCAGCCACTAACGTCCTCACAGCAATTGTTAGGCCAGTGTTTACTTGACCAGACAGCTGGGTACTATCACCTGGCCAAGTTGACACACCACTGCTTATAGAGATGTGGGGAAACTTATAGAGATGTGGGGAAACTAAACTTGGGATGAGTTGTGGAACTTGGACCATGTGTTCCACACTGTCCATTAAGGACCATTCCTGCCAATATCGCCAGGATGTAGAAATTCTAAAGGAACACTTTGTTTTTTGAAATTATTTGAATTCTAAATATATTCCACTTTGGATTTCATATTGGTGGGCCTTTTGTATTTCATCTTACACACTAGCAGTTTGGTGGAAATCCTATTTCCCCAGCAAGCCCAAGCCAGCTGAGAATAATAATTTTCTTCATTTCATTTAATTTCTCTTTGGGAAGATGTTAAGACACAGCCAGAAGGCACCCTAGGATTCAAACTTCCTAAGATGCCAAGCAACAAAATTAAACAGGAAATTCACAATTATAAATAACCACAAAAACATACATTACAAGAATAAAAATGTCAAAATAGACTTCTATATTGTGATACTTTAATATTAACTGCAAAATCCATTATGCAAAAAGGATACCACATCTCTAGAGTAATTTACTTTTAATATAATGTTTATGATTTTTTACTTAATACATAAGTAATGCGTGCTCTTTGTAAGAACAAAAAGAAACTATTGGAAATCAAAACAAAGAAAAACTCACCTGTAAAAGCTGCAACCCAGAGATAGCTATTTTAACATTTTTGTACATTGTCTTCCAGACATATAGACAAAATTACATATATTTGTATAATAGAAGTGTGATTAGGCCAAAATATTATTTTATAATCTTTTTTAATCACAGGTATCAGCATATTTCAATATCAATAAATATATTTCTATGGTATTTAAAATATATGTATTATATTTCATTGACTATAGGCAACAGTTTATTCAATTGACCTCTCTTTTATACATTAATTAACCAACTGACTTTTGCTAAAATAAATGGTACATATCTGGACTATTTCTTTGGGGTAATAACCTCCTAGGAAAGGAATTGCTGGGTCCTAGAGCATGCACAGTTTCAAGGCTTTTGATGTGTATTACCACATTCCTCTTTGGAATTCCCACACTCCCCTGAGCACACACACACTCACAGCAGTGGGTACATAAGTTCTTGATAATTTGACATAATGTAATTCTTACATTTTATTAGGTAAAATTACAATGAAATTATGCAAACTCATGCAATTTTCACATTGCTATTTTTAAAAAGGTTACAATAGCACATACAAACCTGATCTTTGATTTCATATTGAGGTGAGGGGCTTGTCATGGCCTGACACTGGAATGGAACCTTTCAGCATATATCTATCCAACATCAGAAGCGAGGGTTGGGAAAAAGGAAGCTGGAGCCAAAAGGCCCTGATTTCACTACAAAGAATGAAGGAGAATAGATTTATTCCTGATTCAGGTATGGTAACTGGTGTTATTATAGAAAATAGCTATAAAGAGGATCCAGGAAACATGTGGGCATAGGTTGGTTTGTTATGGGAAGAAAGGGCCCCTACTTGTGGATGGGTTTGGCAGCTGAAATTTGGATTGCAGTGTTTTTCAAGTTACTGCTAAAAGTTAGGGAAAGTACATTTTAGTTACAAGAGAATAGAATAAGAAAGTTTGGAAGCTAATGAAAGTCTTTGCCTAAGAAATAATAATAAAGTGAAAACAGAGGAAAGTGTTCTTTTAATGTATTAAAGCTTATTTTTTTCCTAGAGTTTTGTAACATATTAAACTATCTGTTAAGCTTAGAACATGGATATTTACGTAATAATAATAATGAGTTACATTGGTCATTTACTACCAGGCTGGGTACCATGCTAACTGTTTTATCTGCATTTCATGCAATCTTCCCAACAGCCCAGCAAGTTAAGAATCATTATTCTCATTTCATACACAAGTGGAACCCAAAGACCCCTGAAAAGTTATGAAATTGCCCAAAGGGAAATCTGTAGCAAGTGATTAAATTGGGAGCGTAAGGCAAGTCTGTTTGACTTTAGTTTGACTTTGGAGCTCAAGCGAGGAGTTTAAAACCAGATCTTGCTGTCTTTTTAAAATGTATTTGAGAAATAAAATTTCCTTTCCTTATGTTTTTGTAAATCACATATTATTTCATGTACTCCAATATGTCTGTATCTACCCAAGAGAAAAATAAACATTGAAAGTTTAATGAAATTTCAGTATTTAAACACAACGCACTATCTTGGTTAAGTGCTCAATAAGTATTTCTAATTTATAAACAGCAGCCCTTTTTCTTAGAAAAGAAAAACAGTATATTATAAATGTTAAAAGTACCTATATTAAGAAACCCCATTATAATCATTTCTAGATATGGTAAGAAGAAGTTGGGGATGATTGTTGTGAATTAATATCTATTGATAATGTTTTAGGATCTTTTCTTTCCTCTCTGTCTCATTTATTCTATGTAACAGCTGTTCAAGTTAGGTATATCTGTATTTTAAAAATTAGGTTTATATAAGCAGAAAAACAAGGTAAAGAATTCAGATGCATATACGGTGACCCAAGTGTTTTAAATATTAAAATTTTGGATGTTATTTATTAGGAAACTATACGAAAGTAACTTTATTTTAGAATAATAGATAATTTTACAGCAAGAAATGAAAGTTTCTAAATGTTCATTTTACTAAGTTGAAACTAATGAATCATTTTTTCAAATATAGAATTTAAGATGAAGAATAAATGAGAGAATATGATGATACCTACATCTATAATGCTTTCTTTAAAGACATATCACAACTTTGAATCTGAACTCTTCAATATTCTTCTGTGTAAGCATTACTACTATTTTGGTTGGATATAAATACACTATGAAAAAAAACTTATCAAGATTGCTTGCATTTGTCTAGTTGCACAGATTTAGGCGGAAAAAAATACTCTGACTTATGTACATCCATATGCACTTTTGTGTATAGTACTATTAAGGAGTAAAAAATGAAGCAGAGAAGTTTGTCAGTTTTCTGCTTTGTCAATTTTCTTTGAGTTAATACTAGTTTAGCCCTCATTCCATTTGGTAAGCAGAATTCTAAAGACGCCCCCTACTGTCTACTCCCAAGATTCGCATGCCTTGGTTATTCAAACAAATACTAATCTAGGTATTGCTATGTAATTAAGGCTGCTAATCAGCTGACCTTAAAAGACAGAGATTATCTTGAATTATCCATATGGACCCAATATAATCAATGAGTCATTAAAGCAGAAGAGCAAAGCAAAAAGAATCAGTCAAAGAGATGCAGCAGAAGGGGATGTCAGAGAGATTGAAAGCATGAGAGGGAATTGGCCTGTCATTGCCGGGGTGGGGGAGGAGTGAGGGAGAGGTAGATGGGGAGTGACATGGAAAGCATAAGAAGAAATGCAGGCAGCCTGTACAAAGAAAGACCAGCCACTCCCATCCCCCATGAAAGCCAGAAAGGAAATAGGAACCTCAGTCTTACAACTGCCAGGAAGTGAATTCAGCCAACAACCTGATTATGCTGAATCTTGCTATGTCTGATGTAAGTCACCTTATCTGTTTTAGTTGTCAGGGAACAAATTGCTGAGGGTTAAATGTGGTGTGTTGAATTATGTACCCTGATTTAGACATCTTCTTGGTCTTGATCTGCATTCTTGCAGGTGTCAACCTTCTGTAAATAGGATTTCTTGAAGACATTATTTTAGTTAAAGTGTGGCCCAACTGAATGAGGGTAGGTATTAATTCATATTACTGGAGTCCTTCATAAGCAGAAGAAATACAGACATAGTAAGAGAAAGCCACGGGGGGAAGCCGAAAGCCAGAAGTCAATGAAAACTGGAAGAGAAAGAAAAGGGCATTGTTGTGACACGAGGCAGAGAGAGAAACCAGGAACCCTCAGGATCTCAGACAGCCCTAAGGATCCCTGCACCAGAATGTTGGAGACTGGGGATAAAGCATGACTTGCTGACACCTCAATTTTGGACTTCTCCTAGTTTCAAAACTATGAGCCCATAAATCCCTGTTATTTAAGCCCACCCATTGTGTGGTATTTGTCATAGCATCACGGAAAACTAAGATAGTAAGCTAGTTTGATTTTCTATCATTTACAAATGAAAAAATCAAACTATGTTAGGCCGAAGTTCTATTCAACACAGTATGAATCCATCTTACAGGTAAGATGATGAATTCATCTTAGAGGTAAATAAATTGGTGACTCCCTAATTCCAAGTTAATGACCTTCACAAGAGGATAATATAAAGAGAAGACTAATGGAGAGTGGCAAGCATTAGGGGAGGGCAATAGCAGGTTGAAAACCAGAAAGGGGGTTGAATCGCACCATTTACACTTTGCTTGTTGAAAGGATGCCTCAAATCCAAATTTATATCAGTATTCTCAGCCCATATCACCACTCTACACCAACTCAAAGTAAGAGATGAGGAAGACACCAGTGAAGTCAAATAATTATCTCAAAGGGGTAATGAACAGTGTATCCATTTGCCTGTTACATCCACCCTTGGATTATCCTAAAGACTAGAAGTGACAGATTGGATGACTGATGGATGGTGGATAGTTACTGTTACTTTCCAGTTTTTCTTCTTGTGTAGAACCCTATTAAGACCTTTTTTCAATGAATAGGTTAAAAATACTCATTTTGGTTAACTTTCTAGTTTTTCTTCTTATATAGAACCCTACTGAGACCTTTTTTTTAATAGATAGGTTAACAATATTCATTTTGGTTAACTTTCTAATTTTTCTTCTTGTGTAGAACCCTATCAGGACCTTTTTTCAATGGATAGGTTAATAATACTCATTTTGGTTAATCTAAGTTTGTGTATGCTGAGTGTGGTGGTACCAACAGGTAGCTTGGGAAGAATTTTTACAATCAATTTTCCCCTAACTCCTAGAGCCAATTCCGAGAATTTATTGCCAACAGTAATATTTACAAAAAAGCAAAATAAAACAAATAAAATAAAGATAAAAAGAAAAAGAAGTAGTATAAAGAAAGGGTATCTGGGGCAGTTACACCAGAACCCTGAACTAAGGAGACATGTGAATGGTCAAAAAAGTTTAACTTCCTGGCTGAAACAAATTAGAAGGTTTTAAATCTAATGTATTGTGGTTTATTTTCCCTGAGTGTTACTATCATAGACAAATAATTCTTTTCAGGATTTATTATCATAATATTGGGGTTCTTCATTTTTTGGCTGTCCTTATTGCTTTATGTAAATTGCATTTGTCTTTCACTACCTGCTATATATATATATATTTAAGCATCATGAAAAATCTTGGCATCTGCTTGCTAATGAAAAATTTTAAGAAAATTACTAAATTATTTAAAATATTTTTGATGCAAATATGCTGAAGATAAAAGTTTTTAGTAGTAATCAAATTATTTAAAACTTCAATTAACAATATAATATAGATGAGACTACATATTCATATAAAAATAAACATTAAGAGGTTACATATGAATCAGATACAAAATATATAATTTAATAGCTTAAATAGCATATGCTAAAAATTTGCTTGAAAAGTTAACCCACATGGTAATATCAGAAAACATTGAATATACATTAGTAACAATGCTGAGTTTAATTTATTTTGGGCTGAGAAGGAACGCATTGATTATCTTAGAGAAACCATAGCAGTATCAACATAAGTCACCAGTCTTGTTCCTGAGAAGTCTTGAATCAAATGGACATAAAGAGTTGTTTATTCTAGGTTTACTTTCTAATGGTGAATTCACTTTGGAAAACAAACAACCAAAGCCCTTTTGCTCTGTTTAATTTGTGGGTGTTTATTATCCAAAGTAGAGAGACTTAATTTATTTTTCAGTCCAGGAAAAAGAATCACACCCTTATTGTCAATCATCAAAATTTATGCAGTTTGCAAAACACTGAAAAACAAATCTAGGCCCTTAGTTGAATTAAGTTTGGCATATACTCTATAAATACTCTGTGACCAACTAGAGTGTTTATAAAGTAGTGGAAAGCTTAAATAGCAAAGCAGTATTGGTTTAGAATTCTAAACAAAAATCCATAACAAATACAGTGATTTCATGAAATGGGCATTCATGCTCCCAGGAACATATTTCTCAGGGAACTGGATGCCAATTAGCAGCTACTTCACTAAATAGAAATAAATATTCTTTCAATGTCAGTGGATGTGAGTTAAACATTTGACTTTTGAATTTTGATGACAGTAAAAAAGAGTCATTAGAAGAATAGAAGTCGCTAGAATACCCTCTCTACATTTTTCCATCTCACCTGGAAATTGTGGTAGATTTGAATTATGCACTGTGACAAAAGATATGTTCTTAATCTTTGTCTGTGTCCCTGTGGGTGTGAACTCATAAATAGGAACATTTGATGATATTATTTTTATTTACATTTTGGCCCAACCTATTCAGGCCTTAATCTGTATTACTGGAGGCTTTATAAAGGGAGTCAGAGAAAGCCACAGGAAGAGCCAGGAGCCAGAAGTGAACAAAACTGGAAGGAAAGACACAAGGAATGAGAGATCCCCATGTTCCGAGAAAAGCCAAGGAACCCCGAGGATTGTAGCAAGCCAGCACCAGAACGCTTCAGGCTTTGTCCGTCTCTGGGGAGAAAACATTTCCTTTGTTGCCTTGTAGCCTCCAAAACTGTGAGCCAATAAATGCTTGTCATTTAAACCAACCCATTGTGTGGTATTTGCTATAGCAGCCTGGCAAATGTAGACAATATCCTAAGTATTTACCAAAATATTTACTAAGTAGTTACTACCAAAGCCCCACACATACCTTTCATAACCACCCCGAAAGATTATGCAGACTTCATTCATGTTTTTGCAAATGCATTCTCACAAAGAATGTCATTTTCCTCATAGCTGGGACATTGGTTGGTTGTGGTTCTACTCATTGCATGGTAATTAGGTTCAATGGTGGTCCCTGCCACTGTTGGTCCACCATTTTGAACAGCATATGTCATGAAAGGAGTGAAGAAATGAAGTCAGATAGGCCACTGTTCTATTCTGTACCAGCAGCACAATCCAGGAAAAGTTAGTCTTCACAAAACTCTAGTTTAGTCATTTGTAAACTTGATATAATAATACCAAATATTGGTTGTTGGGAAGATTTAGGGATTTATCAAAGAAAATCACCTTCATTGTGCTCAATGAATACTATATAACAGACCCTCAACATTTTCATCACCAAAGAAATGATCCCTTGTGCCCCTTCCCAGGAAATCATCTGTTCTGGTTTGCCAATGCTCCTGGAATGCAAAACACCAAAAATCTGTTGGCTTTTATAAAAGGGGGTTATTTGGTTACAAAGTTACAGTCTTAAGGCCATAAAAGTGTCTAAGCTAAGGCATCAACAACAGAGTACCTTCACTGAAAGATGGCCAATGGTGTCTGGAACACCTCTGTTTTTGTGAAGGCACATGGCTGGCGTCTTCATCTTTTGCTCCCAGGTTGTATTTCAAAATGGCTTTCTCCAAAATGTCAGCTTTGAATGGTCATCTTCAAAATGTCTCTGCAAGCTGCAGCTCCTCTTCAAAATGCCACTCTCAATTGCTCTGAGATCCTCTGTCTGAATTCCTTTATATGACTCCAGTGTTCCAATTAACAACCCCCCTGAATGGGCGGGGTAACACCTCTATGGAAATTATCCAATCAAATGATTCACTCACAGTTGATTGAGTCACATCTCCATTGAAACCATCAAAGGATTACAATCTAATCAACACTAATACATCTGCCTCTACAAGATTGCATTAAAGAATATGGCTTTTTCTTGGGGACATAATATATACAAACTGGTACACCTTCCAATCAGACTACCAATGTCCTTATAGATGAAACTTGTCTTTCTAGAATTTTGCATTAATTAACTCATATAGTAAATATTCTTTTTTGTTTGGCTTCTTTCACTCAGCATAAGATTTTTGAGATTTGCCCATGTTCTTGTGTCCATCAATAGTTTATTTTTTATTGTTGAGAAATATTCCGTTGTATGAATATATCACAATTTATCTGTTGATGGACATTTAGGTTGCTTTTGTATTTTGGTAATTGAGGATAAATCTGCCAGGAACATTTATGTACCAGTGTGTGTAAATACCTAAGACTGAAATTGTGGGATTATAAAGTAAGCATATGTTGAAATTTATTACAAACTGGCAGAGACTCTTTTCCAAAATGGTTTTGCCATAGTACATTCCTACCAGCTATGTTCCAATTGCTCCACATCCTTTGGAATTTTTAGTCTTTAATTTTACCCATTCTAGTAGTTATGTAATGGTATTTCACTCTAGTTTTAATTTGCATTTATCTATTGATTGATACTGTTGATACCTTTTTTATGAGCATATTGGCCATTAATATATTCTCTATATTTGTATTATCTATACAAATATTTTACCCACATTTTCATTAGGTCCTTTGTCTTCTTACAATTGAGCTAAAAGTATTTTTTGTGTATTCTAGATAAAAGACCTTTATGATATATATATATACACATATATATACATATATATACACACATTTATATATACACATATATATATAGTGAATATTTTCTCTCAGCTTGTGGCTTGTCTTTCTGTATCCTTAATTGTGTTTCTTGCAAAGCTGAGTTTAAAATTTTTCTGATAAATCCCATTTTATCTTTTTTCATTTATAATTCATGGCTTTTGACTCACATCTAAAAAGTTTTTGCATATACAAATGTCTCAAAGATTTTTTCCTGTGTTTCGCCTGGAAATGCTATAATTTTAACTCATATATAAATCTATGATCCATTACAAGTAATTTTGTATATGGGTTGAGGTAAGGAACAATGGTTGTATATTTCCATGTTGGTTTCCAACTATCCCGGATCATTTGTTAAAATATTATGTGTATACCATTAAATGACATTGGCAGTTATTGACATATGTCTAGGTCTATTTCTGTACTATTTCTTCTTTTCCTCTAGTCCTCCTTGCCTTTGCTCAGTTACTCGAATGTTAACCTACTGTATTCATGAATGATGTTTTCTCTGCCTGAGAATTATGCACCCCCAATTTTTCACTTAGTTAACTCTATCTCTGAAGCTGCATTTCAGTTAAATGTTTTTTTCTCTATACCCTCCTCCACCAGATAAGTTTCTGTCATACACTCTTATCAAGCTCTACATTTCTTTTTATTTGTATAGCAATTCCCACAAAAGTAACTAAATCATAATTATTATTTATTGTTTATAGCTTCCACTAGAATGTCTGTTCCATGAGGGCACTGATATATATTGACCACTATCTCCTTAACAACTCAGACCATACCTAGTCCATGGTATATTTTAAATAAATATATGTTGAATGAATGAATGAATACAAGTCTAAATTTCTGGGTCCCAACATTCCTAATTTAGAGAAAATATCTACTCAGATATAACAAGTTGAGACTTTTTTTTTAATTTTAGAAAGTACCCAAATGCTAAACAACACACCATTGCCAGGTTAATGAATAAAAGATGCATTTCATATTGGAATACTTTCTTTGAAGAGATTTAATTACAGTTTTCATCATGTCAGGCATCCACCAGAACCATAGTACAACTAAAACAAAATTTTTAACATCTCTACTTGAATGTGTTTCCTTCTTTGACAGGAATCTCATTTTTGTTAAACTTCTACTTGATGGTTTCTTTTTAGATTTTTGTACAAGTTATTCTTAATCCATTTGAACAGAGAAGATCCACAAGTGGTAGGAGAGAAGGCAAGTGTTTGAGTTTGAAGAAAACAATCACACTAAATATTAAGTGTACACAATTCCAGGAGAATGGCCTAGGGATGGTTGTTAACAAGCAGGAAGAGCAGGTAATGTCATAAAACAAGAACATAATTTTGAATGAGCTTTGCAGTAATTCTGTGACGTGGGGTGTGGGAGAGAAAATTAAAGAAGTCTGTGTGATCCAGGGTACTCACAAATAGACAAAACTTGTTTAAATGGATAAAAAGGTATCTTCAGTTTTACAAACAGAACTGTGGAGAAAAGTTGTTCTGATGCTACTGAAAAATTGCCTTCCCAGTAAGGAAAATTCATTCATTTTGGTGATCCTTACTGAATAGATGATAGGCTGATTGCAGCAACTGTATCCAAGATGGCCTTGGATTGCCATCTGTATGTCTTCCTTGGTGAAATGTCTTTTCCCCAATTACTAATTGGCTTGTTTGATTATTTTTTTAATTGCTGAGTTTTGAGAATTCTTTCTATGTTCTAGATACTATTTCTTTTTCAGATATGTGGTTTGAAAATATTTTCTACTAATCTGTAGCTTGTCTTTTATCCTCTTCATACAGGCCTTCATATAACAAAGGCTTTTATTTTTTTCACACATACACATATATATATATTAGAGAAGTTGTTGGTTTACAGAAAAATCATGCATAAAATACAGAGTTTCCATATAACACCACCCCCCCACACACACAGTTTTTCCTATTATTAACACTTTTCAGTACAGTGATATCTTTGTTAGAACTGATGAAAGAATATTACTATATTGTATTATAGTTTACATTATGGAAATCTTCAAATTTTGATGAAGTCCAATTTATCAGTTTTGCTCTTTTATGGATCTTGCTTTTAGTATATAGTCTAAAAACTCTTCTAGCTTTAGAACCCAATGATTTTCTCTTATTTTTTGTAAAAGTTTATAGTTTTACAGTATTCATTTATACCTATGATCCATTTTGAGTTAAATTTTGTGTAAGATGTAAGATTAAGGCCAAGAATCTTTTTTTTTTTTAATTTTTGTCTCTGGATATCCAATTGCTTCACCATCAATTGTTGAACGTGCTATCTTTCCCCCATTGAATTTCTTTCACACTTTTGGAGCATATTTGTAGGGGTCTACTTCTGGATTCTCAATTTCTGTTCCATTAATCTATGTGTTTATCCCTCTTATAACCTTGGTTATTGTAGCTCTAAAATAACATTTAATATGAAGTAGTAGGATTGCTCCCATTTTATTCTTCCTTGTCAATATAGCTTTGATAGCTTTGGCTATTCTAGCACCTGTGCCTTTTCATACAATTTTTTTAGAATAAGCTTGTCTAGGTCTTCAAAAATACTTGATGTGATTTTTTTTTTAAGCGCAGGAAGATAATCTGTATTATATTTTTAAACTAGAAACAGAACAGATAGCAAGTTGATGAGGTATGTTTTGATGACTATTTTTAAAATCAGGTTTCATAACAAAAATCAAAATCAAGCTTTAACTGCACAGATACTTTGGTCTCTATAAGATCCAGCAACCTAAAGTAACATAAGCCTAATGGCTATGAGAGTTTTTGATGTGCTAAAATTGTAGAGTGCTGCATTAAACTCTATTATTCAGCAAAATATCAAACATGCACACAGTATTCCTGCAAGAATACTCCCTTTAACATTATCAATACTAAATTAAGCTCTTTTTATCAAAAGAAAAAAATCAATGAATCATGATTCCACAGACTATATGTATTAGTGTTAGTGGTAATATGCAAAATTGACTTTGTTTTTAAGATTAAATAGCAGATTGCCTTCACATTTGATGGTTAACTGTGTGTACTTTAATTTTTCATCTTTCGTTTTCTTACTAATTTTACTACATTTCATAAGCTCTGAGTTACTAGATAACTTGTTAATGATTGTATACTTCTACATTATACTTTACTCCACTCGATTTGAACCCCACATAATAAATATTTAAAATTATTTACAGATGGTTGTTAACTACAACAGTGATATAATTTACTACTAACATAGATCGCTAATAAGGCCTATAAGAGTTGCATATTTTATGCATTTTTAACTTTCTAGAAGCAATTCTTAAAATTACATCTATAATTCTCTGTCAGTAATAAGTGCTTTTCATTTTGTTTACTTCCACGTGAACAACCAGATTTACTTTTTTCCTGTCTTGTAAAACAACTCCTTTTTCTTTCCCAAACATAAATGTTACTGTTTTCCAATCAAATAGGTACTAAAAGAAACTGAGAATCTAAATGACATATTAATAACTGTAATGCTTAGAGAGACATATGACCAGAATCAATTCAAATGTAAATCCAAGCGTTTGAAAATAAAAAAAACAATTTAACAATTCTCAGAAAAAGTAAAGTTAATCATAGTCACTATCGTAGTTTATAGAAACTCTCTGTATAACTTAGTAAGATAAATATTAAGTATTGGCTAAGTCGTTACCATTTTCTCCACAATTATCCTTACAACTTTTTGACCTCTATTCCTGTTAACTTCTCTAGCTGAGAGAGAATTTTATCATCTGAATGTATTTCCCCATCTCATTAGGTACCTAGTGTTAATGAAAAGCCACCATATATCTGCTTTTAATTTTTGCTAGCATTCATTTTTTCCTATTTAAATGATGCTGTATAGGATGTGAAACAATCTGTCAACTTACTATGTGAATGCTTGCCTTATATTTTTTGTTGATAGCTTTGAAGCATGCTGTGTACTTTTCATCTAGTGCCTTAATAAGAAACTACTACTCTTTTTAGAAAGGGTACACAGACCAATTCTTAAGTTAATGGCTTTTGCCTAACATTTTTAGTTGGTTACAAGACAACTGCAATGGCAAAAACATTGACGATGCAGTTCGTGGCTTGGTTCTCCCATCTTACAATACAGTTTCCATCAGATATGGCATCCCAAAAACATGAGCTGGCAGTGTGCAAGCCACATGCACTCCTCTGCACCACTGCAAAGGTCACAATATTTTTATAAACTTTTCCCAACTTAACAAAATGGGTCAAGGAATGTTCTACTATTCTTGCAGTCCACTGGTTGATATTATTTTGATTATAATCTTCACCATCTGAGAACTCATCTACACACCTTTTAACAATATTGTGAGCTTCATCAGCATTAAAGCTCTCATCACAGTGGCGATGGTACTCTTCAATGGTGCTGCTTAGCCCTTTTGATGTGATTTTGATAAGAATTGCCTTAAACCTATAGATTACTTCGGGGCAAATTCATATATTTGCCATGAACACAGTATTTCTCTCTATTTGTGTAGACCTTGGTTTCTTTTATAAGCATTTTTATTTTTAGCATACAGATCCTGTACTTATTTTACTAAGTGTGTTCCTAAGTATTTCATTTTATTTCATGTGATTACAAATGATACTGCATTTTAAACTATGGTTTCACATGTACATTGTTAGTATATAAGAAATGTGATCTTGTGTGTGTGTTGATCTTATATCCTGTAACAAAAACCTCACTTATAAGGCTAAGAGGTTTTGTTTTTGTTTTTGTGTTTTTTTGTTTGTTTGTTTGTAGATTTCTTGGGATTTTCTACATAGGAAATAATGTTATCTGCAAACGGAGATAGTTTTATTTTTTTCCTTTCCAATCGGTATGACTTTTGTTTCTTTTTCTTACCTCTTTGCAAGGGCTAGAACTTCTAGTATTATTTTGTATATGAATCCTCCCTTGATCCCAGTCTTAGGGGAAAATCATTAAGCATGATGTTAGCTGTAGGTATTTTGTGATGCCCTTTATCAAGTTCAGGTAATTCCCCTTGATTCCTAACTTGCTGAGGGCTTTTGTTTTAAATCATGAATGCACGTTGGGGTTAGTCAAATGCTATTTTCTGTTCCAACTGGTATGAGTACATGATTTTTCAACTCTTGCTTGTTGATATAATGGATTACATTGATGTTTGAATGTTAAACTAGTCTTGCATAACTGAAATAAATCACACTTAGTTGTGTTGTATAATTCTTTTTATATATTGTTGGATTAAGTTTGCTAATATTTTGTTGAGAATTTTTCACATTTCATTTCATTGAGAAAAGGATTTGCAGTTTTCTCTTCTCTTTTTACTGCCTGTCTGGTTTTGGCATCAGGGTAATATTTTCCTTCTAAAATGAGTTGAAAAGTGTTCCCTCATCCTCTATTTTGTGGAAGAAATTGCTTAAAATTGATATTAATTTTTCTTTAAATGTATGTTTCATTGATTATTAATTTTCTGTTTTCAATTTCACTGATTTCTGCCCTGGTACTTATTATGTCATTCCTTATACTTACTTTTAGTTTATTTTGCTCTTCTTTTGCTAGTACTAGAGGCAGGAACTAACGTTTTTTAGAAGTATGTTGTTTAATTTCCACGTATTTATAAATAATATTCCTGTTTCTTTTCTGTTGTTGCTTTCTATTCAAAGAAAACACCCTCTGATTTCAATTCTTTAAAATCTGTTGAGGTTCACGTTATGGCCCAAGATATGGTCTATCTTGGTGGATGTTTCATGCTCTCTTGAAAAAATACATATATTTTTCTGTTGTGTGGAGTGTCCTAATATGTTAATTAGATCCTTTTTCATTGATTGTTGCTTGATTGTGTTGTACAAATTTTTTATTCTTGCTGATTTTCTGTCTAAGAATTTTATCAGTTACTGTCATGGTGGAATCGGTAGATAGGCTGGGGGTTAGCAGGTCAGCCATATAACTCCCCTACATGTGTGTCTCATCTCCTTGGACCAGAGAGCTAGATGCATGTTCTTCTCTTGGTGATGGCAGAGTGCAACAGAGCAAGACAATTAATGCAACTGCTTTCCTTGCCTTTGGTTATGCCATATTCATTCCTATCCGTTGGCCAAAACAAGTCAAATGGCCAAGCCCAAATGAGGTGGGAAGCACAGATCATCTTTCATTAGAAGACCCACAAAACAGAGAAGTGAAGACTTAAGGCTCAATAATTTAATCTAACACAAGTTTTTAATTTTATTATATTGATAACTTCCTTCTCAATTATTTTGCAGATAATTGAATCTGATTGAGTAATAGGTGCTTTGGGTAAGACTGAAGAATGGCTATATATACTTAATTTATTCAACTAAAGAATGGCTATATACACTTAATTTATTCCACTTCTACTGTTCTTCTGAATGAGATCATTTTTAGAGATATGTATTCTGGACATGCTAAGTAGGAGAATCTAATATTAGAAAGAGTAATAGTTATTAAAATAGTATATGGGTAAGAATGATTTCTAGTGTTCATGAATGTATGAGAGTACTGAAAACTAAGGTTTAACATCACACTGAAAAGTATATTAAAAGATCCTCACTGCTGTAGGAAAACTACAGTGCTTATAACTCAAGGGTTGAAAGATTTATTTCCCTGTGGACCAAGGTTTCAGGAGATCAATTAAAGGAACATGTTCTTCTTTTCTGCTGCCATGTGCAGGAAGAAAAATGTGTTGATTATGCCATTTCAGAGTACTGTATACACAAAGTTAACTTTATGGGCTGGTCTAACCTACAGTGCAGGGCTCAGAAATTGGGAACCAGAAAATAATTGGTTTCTGTCCACTTGGCATTGTGAACTATCATGAAGGCCAGTGGTTGGCAGGCAGGATCTGGAGCCCTCAGTGGTTCTTGCTTCACAGCTTCTGATCAAAGGAATGAAGCTCCCTAAACTCAGTAAGTAAAGTATGGGAATCAAATCACTATATACCATATGCCATAAAATTTACAAAGGTCTTAGAGTAATGTAATTCTTTCCCACAACACAAGGAAATGAACTCTAATAAAATGTTTAGATTTTACAATACTGCAAAGGACAGAAAATGCCATTAATATCATCAAATCGGTTATAATGGGTTCTCTTTCAGCACAGGGCTAATTTTCATTTTGGCTTTTTCCCCTACAGAATAATTTTCCTGCATGGAACCTCTGTTAGGTTAATGTCAGACTTCTTGTGTAATAAAGCCATAAATCACCCCTTAATATTAACATGGGTTTATTTCATTTTGTGATTTTTAGAGTAGTCTGAAAAGGAGTGTCACTGAATTCTCTAAATAGTGTTTATGTATCCAGAGGGTTATCAGTTCTAATATACACAGTTAAATAATTGCTTTTGTGGGGTATCATGTGCTAAAGATATGGTGAGGAGTATAGCATCGTGCCTTAGAGTTGAAAGTGACCTTGAGATGTCAATTCCAACTTTACATTAGGGAATGTAAGTCCCTGAAAGAGTGTCATACACTTCCTGAAGGAGTATTTCAATAAAGACAACTCTTTTCAAGACAAAATCAGTAAAGAAGGTTGGCAATTTGCATCAAAAATCACCAGTGCTTATTTCTTGTGTGCCATAAAATAATCTGTAAAAAGCAAACAAACAAAAAAACAAAGAAACAACAATAACAAAAAAATGAAAACAAACAAACAAACAAAAACAGTGGACAGACAAGTAAGAATGGACTTCAGAGCATTGGGGATTTGTATATCCTCCTCCAGGAGATGGTGATTTTGAAGAAAGGGGGGAAGATGTGAGAAGTGCATAGTCAGCTATATTCATGGAGTTGAAGAAAGAATTTGGTTCACTGAAACATGGCCTATGATAGCAGAACGACACCTGGCAACAAACAGGGTATGTTTGGCTGGAGAGTTGCTGACACTAGCAACAAATATTAAAATGTAGACTTGAGAGAAAAGGAGAAAGATCCATGAAAAATTGCAAACCAGGTGAGACCCTAAGAGCAGAATGGTGATGGAAGTATGGTCTTTTGATCAGTATAGAGTTGACACAATTTTCCACCTCTATTTCAGGTTATAGAACTCAAGGCAGCCGTCTTCATATTTCACTTAAATGAAGGAATCAGGAAAATTTCTCAAGCTTTGCATGTGGACACATTTGCTACTTCTTTTCCAAGCATAAGATATAAGAACTTCCCAGCAGGGCCCCAACTTAATATGACACAAATATATAAAAAGTAAGCAAAATTTTCCCTGGGATTTTCTCCATTAGAAATTAATAGATTGTCAACAGGTATGGAGAAGTGCATGCCTAATGAACTGATTCTCCCACAAATAACAGTCACAAAATCTGCATAAAGAACAACAACCAAAATACTCTACTGCTCTGGATACTAAACAAAAGCAGTCCATTTTTGAAGAAGAGTCAATATTTAGGGATGCAAACAACTGGCAAAGTGCATTTCTAATTTTTTTCTCTACACTGAAGCTATATGAAGTCTTAACCTTGTGATGTCAAGTGGCCAAATTTCTGATAGAAAATTTTATCACCTTTTTAGAACTAGATGAAGTAGTCTTGAGGTAACCATAGCCTCTGAATGTTGAGGGGGCACTTCCATAAAGGATACCAAGAGGTTCTTAATTTCATGTGCAAAATTGCCATAAATCCATGATTTTCTCTGAATCATTTCTGTGTGGGGAAAACTATAAGCAATTTACAACTAAGGCTTAAAGAACTGAACTGTCAAAGCTGCTGCCCAGATTTGAGTCTAACCAAGTTAATTGCATGGTAAAACAAAAATATCAACACTCTTTGGAGCTACATAGCAGAATCCAGAATTCAAGCAACATAATATTCACAATGTCCAGGATATACAAGAAAATTGTTTGACATAGCATGAATCAGGAAAATGTTATCCAGCCTTAAAGGAAAAGACAATAAACAGGTACCCAAGGTAAAGGAGATGCTAAAGTAATGAGGCAAGGACTTCAAAACAACCATATTAACTCTGCTTAATGAAGTGAAAGCAAAAGTGCTCATAATGAATGAAAAGTTAGGAAATCTCAGCAAAGATATGTACTCTATAAAAATCAACCAAATATAAATTCTGGTACTAAATATACAATATCTAAAAATAAATTCACTGGATAGGCTTAATGACAAATTGGGGATGATAGAGAAAAGAGTTAATGAAGATAGATCACTCTAAATAATACAATCTTAAGAATAGAGAGAAAAAGATTGAACAAAATAAATAAACATATCCTCACAGACCTGTCGGAAAATTTCAAAATGTCAATTATTATAGGTAGTGAAGTCCCAGAAAGAGAGGAGAGAGAGAATAAGCAGAAAAAATATTTGAAAAACTAATGCCTGAAAACTTCCCAAATTTGATAAAGACATGCATTGACAGTTTCAAGATGCTTAATGAACCCAAAGAGGATAAAATCAAAGAAAACCATGCCTGGGAACATTACAGACAACCTACTGAAGATCTTGGAAGCAGTCAGAGAAAAGTGACACAATTGATAAACAGGAATAACAAATTGAATAACAGCAAACTTCTCATCAGAAAGTATAAAGGTCAAAAGACAATGAAACAAACTCTTTAAAGTGCTGAAAGAAAATAAATGTTAATGAATAATTCTATCCAATGAAAATATTCTTCAAGAATGAAAGCACCCTTTAAAAAATTAATTGAACAGTTATGCATTGGTCTATTTCTGAACTCTCTGCTTAGTTTAGATGATCAATTGATATATCCTTACGCCCATATCATCCTTAATTGTAGTAGATTTACTGTAAGTCTTGAAATCACATAGTATAAGTAATCCCAGCTTTGTTATTTTTTTCAAGATTGGTGAGACAGCCATTACTTTTTTGTGACCTTCGTTAATATATTAAAATCTAGAAATTGCCTTCAGCCAGAAATCTGGAACAACTGTAAGGTTTACTGCATTTGTTTCCGTTTCTTTTTTTTTTTTTGGTCCAATATCTGAACAAGTTGTATTCTAAGTTTTTTTTTTTTTAATTTTTATTTATTTAGAGCATAAATCTAATTTCAGTCCAAATTACAGCATCATGGCCAGAAATGGTAGTTTATTTGCTCTCATTTTGCTTATAAACTAAAATCAATATTTACCACATTCAACATATTTGCTATTATTTTATAATCCTACAATTTGGGGGCTTATCCTTACATTTGTGTCCATAAGGTGGCTACAGAGTAATTATGTTCCCAAAATGTTTCATATTAGATTGTTCTATGATCAAAATGGCAATAATTGTCCCAATTCTGTTTTTGCATCTTTGTGAAATTTCTTCACAATTACAAAGAAAAAACACCTTCACAGGCATAATTCAAGTTGATACACACTTGTATAGAATAACACTTATTAACACTGAGTTATTAAGTGTTAACCTCATGTTAAAAACTCCATGTTGTGTACTATGTAATACCAGGTTATTTAGAAGAAAGGAGTGATAAACTTAATATGTAAATGAAGTTTTGTACCAAATGAAATCCAAGTGATTTCACATATTTTATAATGATTGTATGGTTCAGACAGGTAACAATGGGTAGAAGAATTGAGTAAAGATATTCATGACAAAACAAAAGGATCTATAGTGGTAGGTACCATATTTCAATCCTTGATAGTTACTTGGCTCCACTAAAAGAGCATGTCATTTATCAATTAAAATGTAATTGTTTTGAATGCCATATAGTATTGTAGACTTTTAATTGTCGTATAGTATAAAAGTTGGACATTAATTAATACCCAGTTATAGTATTATTTATATGATATTATAAACAAAATTATATTTGCCAACACTGGGTGTTCCCAAAAGTATTTTCCTTTTAAAGGATTTTTGTTGTTGTTGCCCAAGTTTATGAAACACTGATTTATAACAGCAATGGGAAACAAATATTTTCAGAGGGCTCACTCTTTGCTTTTATTCAAAAGAGAAATGTCTTTGGGCACAAACTATTTTGGGTGACTTAATTAGCTATGTTGGCTAGATTGGCTGTTTAAAAACCTGAGGTATTAGATAGAAATCCAAAAGGTGGAGGGGAAAGCATTAATTTTCACAGTCATCATAGCTACTAACTGTGAGGTATAATTTCACAGAAAATACTGTTAGTCACAACTGAATCTGATTACTCTTCTGAAATTAAATCTTTTAATTAATTACTTAAGATTTCAATCATGGAACATTTTTTTAATAAAGTAATGATTACACTTTACACATGCTGACACAGGATAACAAATCAGCTAACAAAAGGCCATGATGCCCATGCTAGTGCTTCAATTATAGACACCACAAATATTACATTGGTCTTTCTTTTAAAATAATCGGAAATAAAATCTGGTGCTGCTACCTTAAAGAGTCAAAACTCTTTGTAACTGTAAGTGAAATAGATCTAACTTGATTTAACTTAAGCAAATGAGAGGATTCT
Source organism: Choloepus didactylus (assembly GCF_015220235.1). NCBI lineage: Eukaryota > Metazoa > Chordata > Mammalia > Pilosa > Megalonychidae > Choloepus > Choloepus didactylus. The sequence goes on along the minus strand of NC_051320.1, from coordinate 31,572,015 downwards.
TTGGTTGATGGAGACACAGTAAGAACAGAGAGAACTGGATCCATGGATTCATTCACAGTCAGAATTCTCAGTGTTTCCTATCTTGGTTCTCTCGTTGGGTTAAACTCCAATGGATAATTTCATATTCTCAAACATTCTGACAAGATAGGAAAAGGTTCTGTTTTAGTTTCCTGGCTGCTAAAACAAATACCATGCAATAGGTTGGCTTAAACAACATGAATTCTTTTTGGCTAATGGTTTTGAAGCTAGGAGAATTCCCAAATCAAGGCATCATCAAAGGATGCTTTATCCCAGAAGACTGTGGCTTTCTGGGGCTGGTTGCCAGTGATCCTTGATCCTTGTTTCTTCTGTTCCATAGCAAAGCACATGGCAGCCTCTTCTGGCCTCTTCTGACTTCTTCCATTTATGCCTTTCTCCATGTGTGTCCAAATTTTATTCTGCTGGTAAAGGACTCCAGTAATAGGATTAAGACCCATCCTGATTCAGTTGGGCCGCATCTTAACTGAAGCAACCACATCAAAAGCTCCTAATTACAATAGGTTCCACAGGAACGGATTAAGATTAAGAATGTGTTTTTCTGGGGTACATCGCTCCCAGCCATCCTAGGGAAAATCCTAGGGAGGAAGTGCAATTACCACTTGCTCATTCCTGAAACAATTTTTGAGGTTAGAGTTTGGAGGTATTAACAAATATAAGTGTATGCCTCCATGGCTCATGACTCAACTAATAACCATGAATGTGGAATCAAGTGATTTATAAATGGTGGCTTCTATTTTGAACATTTTGAAGTGGAATATGTATGGGCGGGTGTAATATCTCCAAAAGGAGAGGTATTTCTCAAAGAAGAGAGGGGGCTGAGAAGTCTGAACAACAAATGCTTTCCACATTCAACCTTTGGTTCCCAAAGACACTCCAGACTCCTTTCGCATACACTATACCTTGCCCACTTTTTTTCAACTTTTCACCATTCCATTAATATCCCTAAATTAACAGAATCCACTAACAGCAGTTTATCTGAATAATGGTTAGTTATTTTTCTCAAAAAATGAGGAATTCAGAATTAGACAATGTAGCATAGGCATAGTGTCTCCATGATGCCATCAATGTCCTTCTTTCTCTTTACCATCTGAATCAGGTGGCTTTCATTCTCAATTTGTAAATTGAATCTCGAGTATATTAATTGGCTTCTACAACTGAAGATCCACAAACACAATGTTATTATGACAAAGAAAAGTCACAAAGTGGGAGGGTGAAGTCAACAAAAGAAAAGGAAAATTTTCATGGAAATAGCCATCAAATTTTAGTTTCCATTCACTGGCCCAAACTGTGACACAATGGGTCCTAAGGCTGCAAAGAAAGGTTGAAACAGTTTTCCAGCTGAGCAGATTTCTGCCTTATACAAAATACAGGTTTTATTAATAATGAAAAAGAGAAGAATGGGTAATAGGTAAGCAACAAATAGTGTTTGCTCTATTGTAACATTCAGTGCAACCATCCCAATTACTACCACCAGTGTACTTAGCCCACTTAAAGTCACCTAGTTGTTCCCTCTAGCTCCAAGCTCAAGGCTTCTTAATGCTTTCTGTTTTTCTCAATGACACGTGGTTGTGACTCTACAGTCTTGTGTGATTAAAGGCAACTCTAATCATTAGGCATACTCAAAGTGCCTGAAATAAAATAATGCTGAAGAAAAAATTAAAAGAAAAACTAGCATTTCTTTTTAGAAAAAGCAAAAGGGGGAAGCAACCATACATGGTCAACAATCCATAACAGACACCACACCTTTCCTCGGAATTGGATTTACCTCCCTGTCAGCCACTGATTTTTGCCAAGTACTGCCCATTATAATAGCTTATTTTCAAATGAGGGTTCTGCAATTTTGTGACTTGCACAAAATAAGCCATCTGCTTCCTATTTGCATGGGGTGTCTGGGAATTGCTTCAGGGCCTGAGCAAACATGTTCTTCTCCCTCCTTTTTTCAATCAAGCATGATACAAGCTCACACCAGTGCTTTAAAACCATAGTTGGCTATCTGTATTTTGTTTACAGGAACCAATTAGTAACCGACACCAGGAATAATGTCAGTTCATTATTTTTTAGGTCTGGATGCAGCTTTCACTTCCTCTCTTAGCAACAGTCCTGCCCGTCCCTTAGGATTATCTTCATTGCATTTGCTTTGGCCCCTGTCTATGAATTATAAATAATAGACTGGGATGGGAAGACCATACTAATCTTCTCTGGAATGTGCCCCTGACACCAAACTACATCTTCATTATACAATGTATTAAAATTCTTTTGTTAGGCAAGGGGACCACAATAGGGGTGTTTGGGAAAGGTCTGATTTCTCAAGTTCCTTAAGCTCATTTGCAGATTCATCATCATCATCATCATCATCATCATCATCATCATCATCTTCATCTTCGTCTTCATCTTCATTTTTATCATCCTCTCCTTCTTACTCTTTCTACTCTTCTTTCCTATCTTTCTTCCTTCTATCCATCCTTCCTTCTTTCCTATCCCTCTTTATCTCTTTCCTTCTTTCTTTTTTTCTCATCAGACAAAATGCATACTTGAGTGATGCCCAGAATTTAATCCAAAATCAAAATAAGTCTCAATCTCAGGGTACACACTTCCCTCAAGCCCCAGGAATTTAAATCAGAAACCCCAGAGTCTCTCTGAGAAATCTGTTTTGAATGTGACGTTCAAGTTTTCCACATTTCTGAAGCATGAACTAGCCTGTTAAAGCATGCTCTAAGAGTTTCCTGGATCAGCTTGCATTGGAATGAGTTTTCTCCTTCAGTGACAGTGTTTCACAAGGTAAAGTCTGGCTGATTGTCTATAGCAGCCTTTTTTTGCTGTTTTTACTATTACATCTATATTCCACACTGCTGTATTTCTAATGTTTTCTATTCTTTATTGGTTTTTATTTGAGAATGTTCTTAAAACTGTTATTGTCTAGTAAGAAGTATTTTAGAAATATTCTTCCTTCTTGGATACAGTGTTTTGAATCATTGAATTCATCGGTTAGCTCTAACAGGTTTGACACAAAAAATCCACCAGACATGTTTCAACTATTTGGTTTATATTTAATAGCTGTCCCAGGCTGTATCACATGCTAGTTAACACTCACTGGACCAAAACAGACAATTTTGTTGAGAATAGGATTTTCCATGCCCACCCTAAATGAACTTTTGAAGTTAATATAAAACCTTACAACCTTCCTGAACATGCAGAAATGGATTTGTTCCTAAATACTTTGTTACCCAAAACTAACATTCTGCAAAATAATCCAAGTATAGTATTTCATAATGCAGGAGATTTTTCTTACTGGGTAAGTCCGCTTGCTTTCCTAAGGCAGGTTTGATCCTATTCTTGTTCCTATGTTGGTAAATGAAGATTGTAAGAAAATAATATAGTTCATAGACCAACAATCATTATCCTCCTTGATAACCCTTTTCTCTCAAAACCAAGGATTTTAAATAAATGTCACTTCTGGCTATTTTTTGTGTGCATGCAAATAAATAAGCTTCATTCTTGGCTTTCCTTTCAAGTCTTTCAGCTTCCCACTTTTTACCTCTTTGCTCAAGAAACCCACACAAAGAAAATAGTAAAGATATCACCTTGTTATTAAAGCAGAGCTACATGTCTTCTTTAATCTTAGGACCAAGTCATAAATCCCTAATACGATTCCCAAGGCCCTGAATAATTTGGCTCCTGCTACCTCTCCAGCCTCATCGTGAACTAGTGGATCCTCGGCTCCCTACAGCCCAACCACCCTGACTTTTCCTTTCCAGACTCCCACACCTACCCTCGGCTGCTGAGTTCACTTCCACGTTTCTTTCTCTTCATACCCTTTTCACATGCTATACCCTCTCTCTTAGCTATTTAATGTTTCTCATGCTTCAAGACCAAGATAAATTACATATGCTTTAGGGAAGCTGTCCATGAGCTTTCAGATTAATTTCCATCTCTTTTATTTGCTGTACGAGCTCTTTATTTCCTCCGTGTTCCTTTTTTTTTATCTTCATTTTATTGAGATATATTCACATACCATGCAGTCATACAAAACAAATCGTACATTCGATTGTTCACAGTACCATTACATAGTTGTACATTCATCACCTAAATCAATCCCTGACACCTTCATTAGCACACACACAAAAATAACAAGAATAATAATTAAAGTGAAAAAGAACAATTGAAGTAAAAAAGAACACTAGGTACCTTTGTCTGTTTGTTTGTTTCCTTCCCCTATTTTTCTACTCATCCATCCATAAACTAGACAAAGTGGAGTGTGGTCCTTATGGCTTTCCCAATCCCATTGTCACCCCTCATAAGCTACATTTTTATACAATTGTCTTTGAGATTCATGGGTTCTGGGTTGTAGTTTGATAGTTTCAGGTATCCACCACCAGCTCCCCCAATTCTTTAGAACCTAAAAAGGGTTGTCTAAAGTGTGTGTAAGAGTGCCCACCAGAGTGACCTCTCAGCTCCTTTTGGAATCTCTCTGCCACTGAAGCTTATTTCATTTCCTTTCACATCCCCCTTTTGGTCAAGAAGATGCTCTCCGTCCCACGATGCCAGGTCTGCATTCCTCCCCGGGAGACATATTCCACGTTGCCAGGGAGATTCACTCCCCTGGGTGTCTGATCCCACGTAGTAGGGAGGGCAGTGATTTCACCTTTCAAGTTGGCTTAGCTAGAGACAGAGGGCCACATCTGAGCAACAAAGAGGCATTCGGGAGGAGGCTCTTAGGCACAAATATAGGGAGGCCTAGCCTCTCCTTTACAGCAACTGTCTTCCCAAGGGTAAAACTTATGGTAGAGGGCTCAACCCATCAAACCACCAGTCCCCTATGTCTGTGGTCATGTTAGCAACCATCGAGGTGGGGTAGGCCAATACTCCTGCATTCTCCACAGGCTCCTCAAGGGGGCTCTACGTATTTTTTTCCTTGTTTTTTTTTTTTTTTTTTTTTTAACTTTTCCCTTTTTTTAAATCAACTGTATGAAAAAAAAAAAATTACAAAAAAAAGCATACAATAAAAGAACATTTCAAAGAGACCATAACAAGGGAGTAAGAAAAAGACAACTAACCTAAGATAACTGCTTTACTTCCAACATGTTCCTACTTTACCCCAAGAAAGTTACCTAATGTAGCAACATTTCTGTGAACTTGTTCCTACTATATCCACCAGAAATTAACAGACCATAGTCATTCCTGGGCATCCCCAGAAAGTTAAATAGCTTATCTGTTCTTCTTGGATTATTGTTCCCCCTTCCTTAATTGCTCTCTATTGCTAGTTCCCCTACATTCTACATTATAAACCATTTGTTTTACATTTTTCAAAGTTCACATTAGTGGTAGCATATAATATTTCTCTTTTTTGTGCCTGGCTTATTGCGCTCAGCATTATGTCTTCAAGGTTCATCCATGTTGTCATATGTTTCACGAGATTATTCCTTCTTACTGCCGTGTAGTATTCCATCGTGTGTATATACCACATTTTATTTATCCACTCATCTGTTGAAGGACATTTGGGTTGTTTCCATCTCTTGGCAATTGTGAATAATGCTGCTATGAACATAGGTGTGCATATATCTGTTCGTGTCACTAATTTCCGATCTTCCGGGTATACACCGAGAAGTACAATCGCTAGATTGAATGGTAACTCCATATCTAGTTTTCTAAGGAACTGCCAGACTGACTTCCAGAGTGGCTGAACCATTATACAGTCCCACCAACAATGAATAAGAGTTCCAATTTCTCCACATCCCCTCCAGCATTTGTAGTTTCCTGTTTGTTTAATGGCAGCCATTCTAATCGGTGTTACATGGTATCTCATTGTGGTCTTAATTTGCATTTCTCTAATAGCTAGTGAAGCTGAACATTTTTTCATGTGTTTCTTGGCCATTTGTATTTCCTCTTCAGAGAACTGTCTTTTCATATCTTTTGCCCATTTTATAATTGGGCTGTCTGTACTATTGTCATTGAGTTGTAGGATTTCTTTATATATGCAAGCTATCAGTCTTTTGTCAGATACATGGTTTCCAAAAATTTTTTCCCATTGAGTTGGCTGCCTCTTTACCTTTTTGACAAATTCCTTTGAGGTACAGAAACTTCTAAGCTTGAGGACAGGAGCTCCCATTTATCTATTTTTTCTTTTGTTGCTTGTGCTTTGGGTGTAAAGTCTAGGAAGTGGCCGCCTAATACAAGGTCTTGAAGATGTTTTCCTACATTATCTTCTAGGAGTTTTATGGTATTTTCTTTTATATTGAGATCTTTGGTCCATTTTGAGTTAATTTTTGTGTAGGGTGTGAGGTAGGGGTCCTCATTCATTCTTTTGGATATGGATATCCAACTCTCCCAGCCCCATTTGTTAAAAAGACCATTATGACTCAGTTCAGTGACTTTGGGGGCCTTATCAAAGATCAGTTGGCCATAGATCTGAGGGTCTATCTCCGAATTTTCAATTCGATTCCATTGATCTATATGTCTATCTTTGTGCCACTACCATGCTGTTTTGACAACTGTGGCTTTATAATAAGCTTCAAAGTCAGGGAGTGTAAGTCCTCCCACTTTGTTTTTCTTTTTTAGAGTGTCTTTAGCAATTCGAGGCATCTTCCCTTTCCAAATAAATTTAATAACTAGCTTTTCCAAGTCTGCAAAGTAGGTTGTTGGAATTTTGATTGGGATTGCATTGAATCTGTAGATGAGTTTGGGTAGAATTGACATCTTAATGACATTTAGCCTTCCTATCCATGAACATGGAATATTTTTCCATCTTTTAAGGTCCCCTTCTATTTCTTTTAGTAGAGTTATGTAGTTTTCTTTGTATAGGTCTTTTACATCTTTGGTTAAGTTTATTCCTAGGTACTTGATTTTTTTAGTTGCTATTGAAAATGGTATCTTTTTCTTGAGTGTCTCTTCAGTTTTTTCATTTCTAGCATATAGAAACATTACTGACTTATGTGCATTAATCTTGTATCCCGCTACTTTGCTAAATTTGTTTATTAGCTCTAGTAGTTGTATCGTCGATTTCTCAGGGTTTTCCAGATATAAGATCATATCTTCTGTAACAATGACAGTTTTACTTCTTCTTTTCCAGTTTGGATGCCTTTTATTTCTTTGTCTTGCCAGATTGCCCTGGCTAGCACTTCCAGCACAATGTTGAATAACAGTGGTGACAGCGGGCATCCTTGTCTTGTTCCTAATCTTAGAGGGAAGGCTTTCAATCTCTCACCATTGAGTACTATGCTGGCTGTGGGCTTTTCATATATGCTCTTTATCATATTGAGGAAGTTTCCTTCAATTTCTACCTTTTGAAGTGTTTTTATCAAAAACGGATGTTGGATTTTGTCAAATGCTTTTTCAGCATCTATTGAGATGATCATTTGATTTTTCCCTTTCAAATTTTTAATGTGTTGTAATACATTGATTGATTTTCTTATGTTGAACCATCCTTGCATGACTGGAATGAACCCTACTTGGTCATGATGTATGATTTTTTTAATGTGTCTTTGGATTCGATTTGCAAGTATTTTGTTGAGGATTTTTGCATCTATATTCGTTAGGGAGATTGGCCGGTAGTTTTCCTTTTTTGTAGCATCTTTGCCTGGTTTTGGTATTAGATTGATGTTAGCTTCATAAAATGAGTTAGGTAGTGTTCCATTTTCTTCAATGTTTTGAAAGAGTTTGAGTAAGATTGGTGTCAGTTCTTTCTGGAAAGTTTGGTAGAATTCCCCTGTAAGCCATCTGGCCCTGGGCATTTATTTGTGGGAAGATTTTTGATGACTGACTGGATCTCTGCTTGTGATGGGTTGACTGAGGTCTTCTATTTCTTCTCTGGTCAGTCTAGGTTGTTCATATGTTTCCAGGAAATTGTCCATTTCCTCTACATTATCCAGTTTGTTGCCATACAGTTGTTCATAGTATCCTCTTATAATTTTTTTAATTTCTTCAGGATCTGCAGTTATGTCACCTTTTTCATTCATTATTTTGTTTATATGGGTCTTCTCTCTTTTAGATTTTGTCAGTCTAGCTAGGGGCTTGTCAATCTTGTTGATCTTCTCAAAGAACTAACTTTTGGTGATATTTATCCTCTCTATTGTTTTTTTGTTCTCTATGTCATTTATTTCTGCTTTAATCCTTGTTATTTCTTTTCTTCTACTTGGTTTAGGATTGGTTAGCTGTTCATTTTCTAGCTTCTTCAGTTGATCCATTAGTTCTTTGATTTTGGCTCTTTCTTCCTTTTTAATATATGCGTTTAGTGCTATAAATTTCCCCCTTAGCACTGCTTTTGCTGCATCCCATAGGTTTTGGTATGTTGTGTTCTCATTTTCATTCGTCTCTATATATTTAGCAATTTCTCTTGCTATTTCTTCTCTAACCCACTGATTGTTTAGGAGTGTGTTGTTTAACCTCCAGGTATTTGTGAATTTTTTAAGGCTCTGATGGTTATTGACTTCTAATTGTATTCCACTGTGGTCAGAGAATGTGCTTTGAATAATTTCAATCTTTTTAAATTTATTGAGGCTTGTTTTATGTCCCAGCATATGATCTATTCTGGAGAAAGTGCCGTGAGCACTAGAAAAGTATGTGTATCCTGGTGATTTGGGATGTAGTGTTCTGTATATGTCTGTTAAATCTAATTCATTTATCAGATTGTTAAGGTTTTCATTTTCCTTATTGGTCTTCTGTCTGGTTGATCTATCTATAGGAGAGAGTGATGTGTTGAAGTCTCCCACAACTATTGTGGAAACATCAATTGCTTCCTTTAGTTTTGCCAGTGTTTCTCTCATGTATTTTGTGGCACCTTGATTGGGTGCATAGACATTTATGATTGTCATTTCTTCTTGTTGAATTGCCCCTTTTATTAGTATGTAGTGGCCTTCTTTGTCTCTCAAAATATCCCTGCATTTAAAGTCTATTTTATCTGAGATTAATATTGCTACAGCTGCTTTCTTTTGGCTGTAACTTGCATGAAATATTTTTTTCCATCCTTTCACTTTCAATTTCTTTGTGTCCCTGTGTCTAAGATGAGTCCCTTGTATGCAACATATTGATGGTTCATTTTTTTTGATCCATTCTGCGAATCTATATCTTTTAATTGGGGAGTTTAATCCATTTACATTCAACGTTATAACCGTGAAGGCATTTCTTGAATCAGCCATCTTATCCTTTGGTTTATGTTTGTCATATATATTTTTCCCCTCTCTCTATTAATATCCTTTATTGTACCCATACCGAATCTCTTTAGTACTGAACCTTTCTCCAAGTCTCTCTCTCCTTTCTTTGTTTCTCTGTCTGTAGGGCTCCCTTCAGTATCTCCAGTAGGGCAGGTCTCTTGTTAGCAAATTCTCTCAGCATTTGTTTGTCTGTGAAAAATTTAAGCTCTCCCTCAAATTTGAAGGAGAGCTTTGCTGGATAAAGTATTCTTGGTTGGAAGATTTTTCTCACTCAGAATTTTAAATATATCATGTCACTGCCTTCTTGCCTCCATGGTGGCTGCCGAGTAGTCACTACTTAGTCTTATGCTGTTTCCTTTGTATGTGGTGAATTGCTTTTCTCTTGCTGCTTTCAGAACTTGCTCCTTCTCTTCCATGTTTGACAGTGTGAGCAGAATATGTCTCGGAGTGGGTTTATTTGGATTTATTTTATTTGGAGTTCACTGAGCATTTATGATTTGTGTATTTATGTTGTTTAGAAGATTTGGGAAGTTTTCCCCAACAATTTCTTTGAATACTCTTCCTAGACCTTTACCCTTTTCTTCCCCTTCTGGAACACCAATGAGTCTTCTATTCGGACGTTTTATATTATCTATCATATCCCTGAGGTCCGTTTTGATTTTTTCAATTTTTTCCCCATTCTTTCTTTTATGCTTTCATTTTCCATTCTGTCATCTTCCAGGTCACTGATTCGTTGTTCAACTTCCTCTAGTCTTGTAATATGAGTGTCCAGAATCTTTTTAATTTGGTCAACAGTTTCTTTAATTCCCATAAGATCATCTAATTTTTTTATAGATGATAAAGAAATAGTCTTGCAATGTCTTCTTTATGCTCTTCTAGGGTCTTCTTGATATCCTTTGTATCCCATACTATGGTCTCATTGTTCATCTTTAGTTCTTTGAGTATCTGCTCTAGGGACTGTGTCTCTTCTGATCTTTTGATTTGGGTGCTTGGGCTTGGGTTATCCATATTGTCTGTTTTTTTCATATGCTTTATAATTTTCTGTTGTTTTTGGCCTCTTGGCATTTGCTTAACTTGTTAGGGTTCTTATAGGATTTGTAGACCAATTGAAGTCTTTATCTCTAATTTATCAGATCTACAGCTTCGTGGAGTATACTTTCTCTAACTAACCAGCAGGTGGCGTCCACGAGCCACCTGTCCTCCACAAGCCAGTTCTCCCCTGCTTTGCCTTTGTGGTGAGTGGGGGAGTGAGTCTTGTGGGGTCCAATTGGTGTACCAAGCTTGCGTGTGTAGTTGGTGTTGCCCGCCCTGTATAAGGGGCGTGTTTCTGGGCAGTCAGGGAGGGGGTGTGGCTCTAACAATCAAATCTCCTTGGTGATCCTGGAGTTTTAAAGCTGCTGCAATAGTCTAATCCTTCAGTTCAGTCCTGCCACAGTTTGTCTCTGCCACTGACCCACAAGTCCTTGGTATTGGCGTATGGCTCCTGAGACTTGTGAATGGGTCCCTCTTCCAGGCCTTGCACCCCGGGTCCTCTGTTGAGGGATGACTGCGCTATGTCACAGGTGAGTGCTGTCCCCCCAGGGCGGATCTGGGCTGCTGGGCTGTGTAGGGAGGCTCCCAGTCTGCTGAAATGATGGCTGAGTGGGGCTTTCTTAATTCACACTGCTCCACCTTCCCAACTCTGGGACAACCAGCTGAGGTTGCAGGGAAGGCTAATGTCCATGCCCAGTTTTGTGGTGTGTGCCTGTTATTTGAAGCACTTCCATCACACTGGGTTGTCTGGGGCAGCTCTGGGCTATGGGGCTGGTGATGGGCAGGAGGGTTTCTTGTCCACCAGGATGATGGCTGTGAGCAGACACCCCCTTTTCTTGGGAAGTTGTGGTGTTTAGTGAATTTTCTCAGCCACTGGATTATTGCCTTTTGTCTCAGAGCTCTCTTTGTTCTGCTCTTGTCTTGACCTGCCCAAATTGAAAGTCTTTGAAGCTTTCTGTATTGGGCTTGTTAGAGTAATTGTTTTAGAAAAAGGAAAAAGGATTAAAAAAAAAAAAAAGGGGCCCTCCTCACAGATCTAATGGATTATTGAAATGCTAAGAGACAAAACAATTAGGTCCATTAAGGAAAGGTCCACAGGGCAGAGAGATCAGCTTTTCTTCGGGATTTGCATATGAGCCTCAGGGCCTGAGCTCTGCCCTTCCCCTTTCTGTGTTCACCAGAACTCCAAAAATCCTCGGCTTTTATTTTGGAGTTTTTCGTAGTGTTTTTTTCTATGCCTGTCTCCTCTCTGCTGGGCTGGCTGCTCTCAGATTCTCTGGTGTCTGGTCTCAGTTTATCTATGGTTGGAGTTTGGATCAGTAGAATGAGTTTCCGATAAGAGCTGCCACCGCAGTTCTCCCTTCTCCTTCCTGGAGCTGACAGCCCCTCCTCCCATGGGACTGAGCCTGGCAGGGAGGGGTGCGTGTCCCCTGGCCACAAAAACTTACAGATTTTGCTGATCTCAGCCGTTCCACGTTTTCATGAGTGTTGTATGAAGTATGCCCAAAGTCAGATTGCTCTGTGGTGTCCAGTCCACGGAGTTCCTGGCTTTCTACCTACTTTCCTGGAGGAGTAACTAAAACATACAGCTCACCAGTCCACCATCTTGCCCTGCCTTTTCCCTTTTTTTTAATAACATTGTTTTCCATGGATGCATGTTTTCTCTGTTATTTCTGAGCATTTTATTATTTTTTTAATAATAAATTAATTTGCTCTCCATTCCTTACATGTTTCCTATTTCTTCCAAGTTTGTTGTTTTTATTTTTCCCCCTCTTTTATAAGAGATTTTCTTCAAGTGTCTCATAATCTTTGACTACTCATATTTAGGAGTAAAAAACTAAAATGCTGCCTGGAAGTTTTGTAAATGTGTGTAGCATTTGCTGACTAAGGATTTCAGTGCAGGTTGATCTAGCTGGTTGATTCCTTGGAGAATACCCAACATGAGTATCTTTCTTGCTTGCTTGCTTGCTTGCTTACTTGCTTCCTGGTTTAATTTCCCAAAGAAACCACTTCAGTCCTCTGCCCCAAATGGCAAATGTTTAGCAGCTTCTTAAGGTCTGTTAAGCAGTTACCAACTTAGGGTTTTCAGACTTGCATATTTCCCCTTCATTTGTTCTTTTGAGTTGATGTCTTTAAAAACACCTTTACTATTGTCATAGAACATTTTGGCAGAGAGCAGAACCAAATGCAGGAGCTCAACTTGCCAACCTTAAATAGCAGCATACTCATTTGATTCTAAGCAAGGGATACTTAGGTAAAAATTAACATTTTCATACTCCTCAAAATTAGAATGAATAATCACACTTAATCAGAGCAACTAATCATAACTTGTCTTCTCATTTTGGGATGGGGGTATAATAATAGTTTAGGCATACAAGAAACTGTCCTTCTTTGTGCCTATCTAACAGGCTGTGTGGAATGGACCTGAGCCAGGGTCCTGCTACAAATGAGAGGACTGAGGCAAACCCCTCCCCTTGTATATAATTTTTCATCTGCCAGTTTACACAGATGTGACATGTTTGCTGGTGAACAAGTAATCAGACCTTTCAATCACCAATGTTCAGGAATAAACAAGGAAGCCTCCAGAGGTCAGATTTAAAGGAGAGACAATGTGTTTCTGATAGAAAACTAAAATAAATCACAACCAGTAATAATCCTTGCACATTTTTGCTGATTGATATCTGAACCCTTCCTGACTGGGCAGCCTGGTGGCATTTTTGCCACATAAGATAATGGCTTTGTGGGTCAGGTTTAAGAGCAGCAGCATTGCCTCCTTCAATATGTTGACACAGGATTTTTTTTTTTAATTCAGTTTTACTGAAATATATTCACATACAATACAATCATCCATGGTATACAATCAACTGTTCACAGTACGATCATACAGTTATGCTTTCATCACCACAATCTATTTCTGAACATTTTCCTTACAGCAGAAAGAATCAGAATAAGAATAAAAAATAAAAGTAAAAAAGAACACCCAAACCATCCCCCCATCCCACCCTATTTGTCATTTAGTTTTTGTCCCCATTTTTCTACTCATCCATCCATACACTAGATAAAGGGAATGTGATCCACAAGCTTTTCACAATCACACTGTCACCCCTTGAAATTTACATTCTTATACAATTGTCTTCAGGAGTCCAGACTACTGGGTTGGAGTTTGGTAGTTTCAGGTATTTACTTCTAGCTATTCCAGTACATTTAAAACCTAAGAGTTGTTATTTATATAGTGCATAAGAATGTCCACCAGAGTGACCTCTCAATTCCATTTGAAATCTCTCAGCCACTGAAACTATTTTGTCTCATTTTGCATCCCCCTTTTGGTCAAGATGTTCTCAACCCCATGATGCTGGGTCCAGATTCATCCCTGGGATTCATATCCTGCATTGCGAGGGAAATTTACACCCCTGGGAGTAGGGTCCCATGTAGGGGGGAGGGCAGTGAGTTCACCTGCTGAGGTGGCTCAGTTAGAGAGAGAGAGAGCCACATCTGAGCAACAAAGAGGTACTCAGGGGGAGACTCTTAGGCACAATTATATGCAAGTTTAGCCTCTCCTTTGCAGTAGCGAGCTTCATAAGGGCAAGTCCCAAGAAAAGGGCTTGGCACATCAAACCGCCAGTCCCAAGGTTTGTGACAACATCGACACCAGTCCAGGTGAGGAAGTCCAACACTTCTGCACCTTCCCCCAGCTCCTCAGGAGTGGGGAGGGGAGCCGTAAATATATTTTTTATTCTCTGCCCAAATTACTTTATGTGTTGACACAAGATTTTAATAAATATAATGCAGGCAAAATAATCTGTTTGCTATTTCTCAGGAGACAAGATGGCAATGCTTAGCACTGGGGAAGTTCAAACATTGTTCGGAGTAATTTTAATTTCCACCATGATGTGGAAGCAAAGATGGGCTATAAAACCGCTTTTCTGACTCTTGCTGAGAGTAGTTTTCACTGGACAAGTACAGAGGAAGGCAATCATGTACAGAGGTTAAAACACAAATCTGGGGGCAAACAGCCCTGGGTTTGAGATGCCACTCTCCTAATTGGTACCTATCTGTGATATTGGAGAAGTTACACAGCTTTTTCAAGATTTAATTTTCTCATGGATACAGTGGGGATCATATTAGGGTCTATATCATAAAGATATTGTTAAGACAATGCCTACCACATAATAAATACTCAATACATTGTAGTTATTATTTTTATATTTATAATAAATTTTATTAATTCTATTATATGCAGCATACCTTATAGAATAAAAATATATAAGTATTATACATTATTCAACATAAATATTTAATAATTATACTTATTTCTATTTATAGTAATTATTAGTGCTCTAGTATATTTGGTAACACAAAGATATATTACTCTCTATGAGAACAGAGGCACTTTCTGTGAGGATTTTCTGAATATATTTTCAAATATTTCACAGACCAAAAAAATAACCTGCACTTTTTATATATATATAAAAGCTAGTGCTATCCCTTCTATTATGGCACACATACAATGGTTGAGAAACATTCAAGTTATTGTGGTGAAAAAGAACAGACTACTTCAGTCCCTTCCTGTGTGCCTGGCACCGGAATCTGGATTAAACATTCCTGGTACTAAAGGCATTCAGGAATCTGGGGCCCTTCAACTTCACCGTGAGAAAATTCCCTGTCTGTGGGTTTTGTTTCTGTTTTTTTTTGTTTTGTTTTTTTTTGTAACACATCTATAATCCTAAAATATTTTAAACAGAACTGGGCTTTAAACAAGTTAATGCCATGCTTGTCAAAACAGTTCAGGAGAGTCTATAAAATAAGCTTATAGACAGAGATGAATCTCTGTGGGAAGAGAGCCAAAACAAAATAGAAAATTCTAAAGAAATCTTAGCAGCAATATTTTCCTGGCAGACATTTGTAATTTAGGCAAAACTTGAGGACAAGAAGTGAATCAGTAAACCTAGCCTGAGTTACATCAGGGATGGGCCAACTCTTTCTGTAAAGGGACAGGGAGTAAATATTTTAGTCTGTGAAAGCCAGGAGGCAAAATTGAGACTACGATGTAAATACTTTGATTAAAAAAAAAGAGGAGAGAAAGAAAACAAATTTCACAAAAATTTTATTGACAAAATCCAAAGTATGAAAACAATAATTGGGAGAAATTTTTGTTACTGTAATACATGTTGTACTGGTTTCAATCTATTATGTACCCCATAAAGGATTACATTCTTTTACTCCACTCTTGTGGGGGCAGACCTATTTTGGGTGGGATCTTTTGATTAGGTTGTTTCCATGGTGACTACACCCATTCAAGGTGGGTCTTAATTAGTTTACTGGAGTCTTTAAGAGAGCTCAGGAAGAGCCCAGAGCTGACACAGACCCAGACGCTTGGAGATACAGACAGAAAGACATTTAGTGATGCTAAGCTAAGAGATGAAGCCCAGAGTTTGCCCCGGAGAAACTAAGTGAGAATCCATAGATGCTTAAAGAGAAAGCCACTGGAATCAGAAGCTGAAAGCAATGCAACCCAGGAGCAAAGGACCAGTAGACACAAGCCACATGCCTTCCCAGCTGACAGAGGTGTCCCAGATGCCATCAGCGTTTCTTCAGTGAAGGTATCCTCTTATTGATGTTTTAGTTTGGACACTTTTATGGACTTGGAACTGTAAATTTTTGAATTGATAAATCCCCATTGTAAAAGCCAATCCTTTTCTGGTATATTGCCTTTCAGCAGCTTTAGCAAACTGTAACACATGTGTACTTATGAAAATGATGGAGTTTTTGTTTAGGGAGATAACATCTCACTTAGTGGAGTTCAATGTTAGTGTTCCCTATCATCAAGCTGATGACAAATATTCATCTGTGAAAGCCATTCTTGGCTTGCAGGCCATACAAAACAGGCAACAGGCAGGAATTGGCTGACCCAGATCTAAATGATCAAGAAAAAGACTACTTGGGGAAAATTTTCTCGACTGAAATCAGGGTAGTAAAGTAATATATTTTGGCCCCAAAGAAAAGTTCTTATTTGCTCTGGAATCAGAGGCACCGAGGGCCCCAACAGGTCCTCCATGAAATCTTCATTGGTCATTGCAGTGTGTATAGGGACAATGGTTTTGTCCTCTGAACTCAGAGAATACATTGCCTATACTTCCCATTCAGGGCTTACAGTCAGTCTTGAGCCACACTTGCATTCCTCTTACACTGCCCTTTGTCTCTTAAACTATCATAATCTTCCTGAGAGGATAACCAAAGTCTTATAAATATTTGTAAGTGAGCTGATTATTAAATGACCAACTCTAGAGTTCCCAGCTCTGGGTCTGTTCCTGGGAACTTCACACTCCCTGGTATTTTACAGATGGCTGAGGGTTTTACTTTAAAACATGGACATGCTGTGGCTAAGTCTCCAGTTATCCACAGTGGAAGGGGAAAAGAAAGTCACAGCTCCATTAAGATGCAAAGTTACCTTCTTGTATTCTGTCAGCATGCCCCAGCCCTTGCAGGAGTGACGCCTTGGCTAGACTGTGTTCCTGCAATGACAAGTTACCCTGGCAGCTGAATGCTTTCATTTTTTTGTGGGACTAACTGAGCATGGTTCTTACATGGTGGATTCTTCTCCAATCCACCACAGCCGAATATTTATTCAAAATTAAAATCCATCTTATGTAGTTAAAGCAACACCTTATATTATCAAGCCAACAGTTTGGGCATCTCCAAGGGTTCCTCATTTACAAGGTAAAAACATCTGAGGAAAGCTAAACCAGAAGGATTTTCTCAGAATATCTTCTGGCTGCATCCTACCTTGGAAAACAATATTTTGAAGTGGTGTAACACAGGTTTTTATTTGTCCCCCAAATCTGTTTTCCTCTTCTTAAAAATTGATAGAATTATTACCTAGGCACAAGGCAATTTAGAATACAGTCCTTATTTCCCAGCAAGTGTTTGCAGCCATTGGACTTAGTGGCCAATGGGATGTTTGCAACAGTAATGTGCAAATTTTTAGTCCCTATGTAGCGGATAAGAATAGTAACCTACATGGTCAGAGGTTCTCAGTGAAATGAAAATTTAAGGCTCCAGACAGATGTAGACCTCAGCATCCAATCTGACTGACACCACTGGGAAGACCAATAGAACAGGGACTTCACCCCAGCTCACTGTCGCCTTTATGTAGCCTTAGCACACTATCTCAGTAATCCATATACAGATCGCCTTAAATTCTTCTGCTTGTTAGGAGGCCCCCTCCCAGCCCCTGGAGGAATTTGTCTAAAAGGAGGTTGAGGAGAGATGTTCCTGTTCACAGCCCTGCATATGAGGCAGTGGCTAATTCGTCTATAGGGTAGCCAGAGCAACAGGACTCAAAAATTTCTGAGTCAATTGGCAGGTTGAGGGGCAGGGGCCACAGAAGAGGAGATAAAGGACAAAATCTCAGAGACCAAGGAACTATCAGCAGCAGAGAGGAAGTTTAATGCACAGGAAGATGGATTACACTCAACAAGCCCTGTTTATCCCTGTCTCAATTGACCATTCCTGAGAGGCCTCACTGACAGAGCTCAGCGTGTTTGAGTCAGAATCGGAAGTAATCAGTTAAAGTTGGGAATCTGAATTCTGACCATCAGCTGAAAATTCTGTTCCCATCAAGGCTATCAATTATGTCTACAAAGGGGGATAATTGTGGGTGGGATGATTTTTTTTGTTCAGAAATCATGAAGATTCAAGAGGAAAAGGAGTGGCAATCACAGTTTTGTAATGGTTTTAATCTTGGCAAGTCTCATTCTTTTGGTACTGATAGCTCTGTATAGTTAGTTATTTTAATAGATAAAAATTGACCTGAATAATAACTCGCTTTCAAATCATTGAACTAGAAATATTAATCTTTCTGAGAATATTATTCTTCACTTTTTAAAGTCTAACTTCTGAAATTGTTCTACTTTTCTTAGGAAATGTGAAGTATTTAAGAGAAAAAATGCAGGTTGTTAAAAAAAACTGTTTCAATATATAAACAGTGATTTCAGTTTCAACAGAATTAATATAGGAACCTTCCTTAAAAGTTGTTCCAGAAATTGATTTTTTAGTTAGTCCTTCATTTGTTAACCTGTTTAAGAGTGAGTTCTCACAGACCATCTCATAAAATGGTAAATTCCTTTCACTGAATGCAATGTAATTTACCTGCTAAATTATTTTTCAAAATATATGTTACATATGATTTTATAAACTGTCTTTTGTCATTTGTTGTCAAAATATTGTTTGTTGTAAAATTAAGTTTTTAATAATCCTATTCAGGTGATAATTTTTAAAATTGATTACTAAGAATAATAATAATAAATACGCACAAAAACTCCCTCTACCTTAACATTTAGTCCAAAATTGAGCTTCTTTTCTAAGTGATTTTCAGGTAAAAAATAATCAATGTTTTATAAATGATTGCACTTCTTCTTAAATATAATTACATGTTACTTTTACAATATGTGATTTTGTTTTGAAATAATTTTAAATGTACACACAAATTGCAATAATGGTACAAAAAAACTTTTTATTTTCTGAATCAGTTGAGATAGTACCAGTATGATGCCCAAAATCTCCAAATAACTCAATGTGTATTTCCTCCAGGAGGTCATTCTCTTACCCAACCATAACACAGCCAGCACTGGTACATTACTATCAACAATCTACAGACTCCACTCAAGGTTTGACAAAATATCCTGGAATTATTTTGTCTGGGATCACTTTTTTCATTTAGTTGCCATGTTTCTTAGTCTCCTTCAAACAGAAAAAAAATCCTGTCTTTCTTTGAGTTTCATTATTTTGACTTGAGAAAATTATGGGTCAGCTATTTTCTAGAATTAACCCTCAATTTGGATTTATCTGATGTGCTTTCATGATTAGAATCATAGTATACAAATTTTTGGAGCAATTTTATTGAAGTTATGCTGTGTTTGTCACATTGGATACTACCATATAGTGCCCTATTTTGATTAATTTTATTCCTGGGGAGGTTAACTTTATTACTTGCATAAAAAGTTTCTTACCAGTTTTCTCTACTTTAAAGTTATTTGTTTCCTCTTTTCACATCTTTATAGAGAGGTAGTTTGAGACTGTATACATACTTTTCCCTATATTTCATTCACTAGTTTTTTCATCCAATGACGAAATGGTGATTTTCCAATTTAAATACTCTTCTACATCTGCTAGTTGACATTCTACTCTAAAGAAATCTCTTTACCTATTTATGTATTTGTTTACATCTGCTAGTTGACATTCTACTCTAAAGAAATCTCTTTACCTATTTATGTATTTGTTTACTTATTTATGTCAGTATGAACTCATGAATTCCTATTTTATTCATTGAGCTGTAATCCCTTACATTTATTTGGATGCTCCAGTTGTCCAGATTTCGCACAAGGGAGCCTCTTCAAGCTGGTTTCCGAGTCCTTTATGACATATCCATCATTCCTTCAGTACGTCCTTATTTTCAGTGAAAATGAGCTGTTCCAGTATCACCTTGTTCTTTCCCTGCTCCAGTTTTGGCATCAGTCATTTTTTTTTTTTTTTTTAAGGAGGAACAGTTCCTTTTATTGGAGAATAGTATTTATTAGTCATGACTGATTGCTATTATTAATCAAGACTGATTGCTATTAGTCCTAATAAGGACTAATACTCCATCTTAGTTTAGGATGTTGCTGCTCTCAGGCCCTCTTTGTGGAGAATTAGGATGTAGGTGTATGTATATATGCGTAAACACACACCCAAACACATGCATACACACACATAAATGCGTATATTTATCCTATATATATATTTATCTATAATGTTTAAAACCATGAACTGACACTGACACCTCTAATTCTAATACAGTGCCATTCTTGTTTTCTCCCTTACATATTTGGTATTCCCTTCTTCAACAGTGAACCTGTGGATGCCATCTCAGCATGGGAACCTCTGGGTGGACTTACAGGACCAGAGGCTCATTGTGTGGGTCTCCAGGGCCATGAACTTGGGTACAAATCTGGTTCCATTTATTCTCAACATTTGTTTCATATGATCAATCTCTTCTGAATGTAAACAATCCCTGCCTCTGCCACTGTTACCCATAAAGAACACTTTCTTCAACTCTCCCCAGCTCACACATACCCAGCACTGATGCATCCAATTTTGCACACATGCTCCCTTTACTAATTTGGGCTTCAACAGCACACAGTAAGCAGCCCCCAGCCTTACCATTCCTGAATGAATGGCCTACCCAACCTGTGTGGATACCAACATCCAGCAGTAGACCCATGGAAATTCTTCCCATGCATGGCCCTACCTATTATCTCTTGGAATGATTTATTCAAGAAGGAAGGAAAGAAGCAAGGAAGCAACAAGGAATGGAGCAATGACAGAGTATTTAAAATTATTTCTTTTATTCTTCTCTTCAAAATTTGAAATTATATAGCTATATATCTGAACTAAAGATGTTTGACATTTTCTTTTATAAGTAATGTAACTCAAAGGTCTGAGAAAGCTTTTCTTAAGAAAAAATAATTTAATTTATAAGAAAAAGAAATACTAAAAGACAGAGACTGTATCTCAAAGAACATTCAAATAGTAAAAAATCATCATACTTATATCAGGTGAAAATCTATGTCTGATTTCCCCTTGGAAACTTCACCCTCATGTAAAAAAATAATTACACTTTCTAGATGGAAGTGACTTGAGAAGTTGCAAAATAATTCTCCACACCTTGGTAAAGCAACTTTCTTCTAATTGCTAAAGCAAATTCCTTCCCTGTTTCTTATCTGCAATTCACTGACTTAGCGAGGTTTCTTTGGTTCAGATAATAATGATTACAAAAGGAAGTTAATGAAGAGATTAATTTATAATTGATTAAGTTACCTGAAATGGAGAGGTAACAACTCTAAAATTCTTTCTTTTTTGTAACACGAGGAGTTATTCTCAATTCATCCTACCATTATCTGGATCCTCAGCCACCTGGTTCTGGATATGCCATAACGGGGGGCTGAGAATTGACTTCTGAGGGGGGCAGCCCCTGCTTGTTAGGAGCCAGGGACTTTTCAGAGTTCTGGGTGAGGTGGGAGAAACTGAGCAAGTCTAGGCCTCCCTGATAACACTTTCATGTCCTTCAGCCGTTATGAATGGCTTTGATCATTCTGAAACAAAGACACCCAGAACTGTCATCAATTACATTTACATTATGTTTAGTTCATCAGAAAATTTTAGCCTTTCAGTCTATTTCATAATTCACATTCATTGGTCACTGAGATGAACTTACCGCTGAAGCATTCCTGGAAACTTTCCAAAACAAACCACAGAACACTCGGAACCACAAGGAGATGTTTGGTGTTGGTTTATGGTTTGAAGAATTCCGATAAGAGATGGCAACTGAAGAGAGGGTTTCAAATCTGCTAGATGGTTTGTGGTATAGAGTATCATCCCTACCTTAACAGACTGCTTATCAGAAATTAAGAAGAAAATAAAGAAAATAATTTATATAATAAGATTTTTAAAATTGTTCGAGCAAAATCTTAACCTTTCCTCAAATATATAATATAACATAAGGTCTCCTCAAAGTTAAAACAGTATCAGAGCCAAACCATAATATAAACTATCCCTTATCCTTTGTCCAAAACCAACAGCTGTGCTAAGCTAATAAATAAGGCTGAGGCCTCTCAAACAATTTCAGATGCATTTAATTATTTTAAATGTTAAACAAAAGAAACACCTAAGGGAATATTCATGCAATTTTTACATCTTTACCATAAAAGTTTCCCACATGCTAAGTAAATGCAGAAATGCAGAATATTTTTGGTTGTATTTTCCCAGATGATTTTATTTCTGGGTAGGTAAGGAATGAAAGATAGACATTTGGTTTAACAGTAATTGTGTAACAGTGGAATGACTCCATTAGATATAGAAAGCTCTAAAAGAATAATTTTCACAGAAGAAAAAGGAAAAATGTTTAAGAAACTACCCCACAAAAAAACACTAGGTTTCAAAGGTCAAATCATCCCAATGGTCTATAACCATTCGGAAAAATGAAAAAGAAGGAAACTTCTTTAAAAACAAGATGTAGTAAGTCTAGCATCCACACCAGGATGAAGGTAGTACAAAAGAAACAGAGAGAGAAAACCACAGACAAATATCCCTTATAAATATACCAAAGTATTAATTAAAGTATTAGCAAACAAATCTAATACAACATTCAGAAAATAACTCACCATCTTGAGGTTGCGCTTATTCAAAGAACACAAGTTTGATTCCTTGCTAGGAAATCTGTTAATAAAATGATTTAAGGGGAAAGATTATTGGACTATTTCCATAGATGCTGAAAATGACTTTGACAGAATTTAACATCCATCGCTGATAAATACACTCAAGATAAAAAAATTTTAAAATGATGGATATTGTGTATATGTTTGTGTGTATATGTGTATAAGTATATTCCTTAGTCCTAAAACCTATATCTTACCTAAGAGAGAAATACTAAACACATTTCCATTAAAATCAGAAAAGGCAAGAATGCCATCTCGGCTCCAATGAACCATTTCACCAAAGGTTTTATCCAATGCAATTAGACAAGGTAAAATTTTTAAATGGCATTATAACTAGTAATAACAAATACCAGTTTTATGCAGATGATATGATAGCATTCCTGCAAAAGCCTAGAGAAACAATGATAAAACTAACCCCAAAAATAAAAACAAAATTTCAGTAAAGTAGCAGGATACAAAATTAATGTACAGAAATCTAGCTTTCATAAACACTAACAATTACCAATGTGGTAACAGAATCATAAAGAAAACTCATTTACAAAGCAACAAATGAGAATAAATATTTGGGAAAAATTTAACAAGAAATGTGCAAAACCTATATGAGGAATATTTTTGACACTTCTGAAAGACACAAAGTAGCCTGAAACAAATGGAAAAATATCTCTTCTTCTTGGATAGGATGGCTCAACATCATAAAAATGATAGTTCTATCTAACTTAAGTTATAAATGTAATGCAATCCCAATAAAAATATCAAGTAACTATTTTACGAAACTAGGTAAGTTTGATATGAAAGTTAATATAGAAAAACAAACATACTCAAATAGTCAGGGAAACACTAAAATACAAACAAGCAAACAAAACCTTTTGGGAGAACTAGCCCTATTAAGCATTGCAACATACTAAAATACGTCTGGGAATGTCTTTTGATTATTCTTATTAAATATAAACAAGTCATCAAACTTAAAACTTTCCTACTTCTTTATCTCTGGAAAATGATTAATTTTCTCTTTCGAAATTGAAATTGAAGACTTTCTTCATTATTATTTCTCTTGGCTCACTTTGTTATTTTCTAGTGTTTTGTTTTCTTTTTGTACAGAGTATTTGATTTATTTATTTGTATTCTTTTTTTAATGATAAAAGAGTTCAGTGCTGTGAAATTTTCACTGATCACTGCTTTGAATTTATCTCAAAAAATGCTGACAAATAGTGTTTTAAAAATCATTACTTTTGAGAAATTCTGTGATTGCACTTTCACCCAAGAGTTATGAAATACATTTACTTTTTAATTTCTAGATGGAATAACTTTTTAAATTTTGCCAATAATTTTTAGTTTTGTTGCTTTTGTGACCAGAGATAGATGTTTGTAATATTTTTACTTTATGGAGCTCCATATGATCTAACATATGATCTAACATATGATCTAACATATGATTGGTTTTTGTGAATGTCCCAAGAGCGCTGGAATAGAAGGTATATTCAGGACGTAAAGTTCAATATATATCCATAAGCTCTACCTTGCTGATTATGTTGTTTCATCTTATATATCCTTATTTATTATCTGTCCATTTTATCTGACTTGCACTGTGAGTGATGTATTAAAGTTTTACTAATGTGTTTCTATCTGTGTCTTCTTGCATATCCTGCTATTTCTACTTTGTAAAGGTGATTGCTGTTATTCAGTGCATTGATATTCATGAAGTATTATATATTTGTTGGAAATTAGCATTAGCATTGAATTAGCTACTAGCTATTTAGCTATTAGTATTGAATATACCCTTATTTTTCTCAATTAAATTTTTTTTTTGGCCTTGAATTTGATTTTGTCCAATAGCAGGCCTGCTACACCTACTTTCTTACTGCACCCATGTGCCAGCAAACTCTTGTCCACAACTTTATTTTTTATTCTTTTTCAATCACTTTAAGTATGATTTTTGATACAGCACATTGTTGAATGTATCCTTGTAAGTAACATTGCAAATCTTTTGATTTTAATAGTTAAGTTATGCTCATTCACATTTATTAATATCACAGATATTTCAGTTTCAACTCTTTCAAAGTACTTTATTTATATTTGGTTACATTTGCTATGCTTTATTCCTCTAAAAGATGTATATTGCTGGCTGTTTTATTTTAAAGTAATTTTTAACATTTAGGAAGGTTTGTGTTTTTGTTTTAGTGGTTATTTTATGTATACATTTTTAAAGACTTGAGTCGTCTGTTTTCTCATTCAACCTTTTATTACCAGGTTTGTCAGCTTTTGTTGGCATCTTTTAGCTCTCATACATTGTCCCTACAATAATCAATACCTTATTTTACTTTGATCATTCCCTTTCCTTTCTCTTCCAACTTTTTAGTTGCATCATTTCTACTTTCACACAATCTATAACTTTGTGTATTAGTTTTCCACGCTCAACCCCTCCCATTTTAGTCTTAGATCCACTAT
This sequence comes from Choloepus didactylus, assembly GCF_015220235.1. Lineage (NCBI taxonomy): Eukaryota > Metazoa > Chordata > Mammalia > Pilosa > Megalonychidae > Choloepus > Choloepus didactylus. The sequence continues at coordinate 31,547,102 of NC_051320.1, read as the reverse complement.
TTAAGCTTAACAAAATGCTCACCAGCACTCCCTTTGTTGAAATTTTCTACTAAAACATTGAATGAAACTCATTCTCCATTAGATTACTCAAGAAGGGCTCAGAGGTACAGAATTCCCTAAGTTCCTGTATTTTTTGTTGCTTTGGTACTTGAAGCAGAATGGCTAGATGGAATATCTTTGGTTCACAAATTCATTGATTATTTTGAAAATGTTGTTCCATTGTTGCCTTGCTTTATATCATGTTTTTAAAAATTCTGATGTCAAAATAATAAATTTTCTTGCAAATTATTTTATTTCTTCCTTGCATCCTTGAGACTTTCCCCCTTATCTTTGAAACCTAATAGTTTTACTAGCCTAAGTCTCAAGAGTAATCATACCAGATTACTTTTCCCAGGTTCCAGGTGGGCACTTTCAGTATACAGATTCAAACCTTCTTTTATCACAAAGAGCTTTTCTTCAGTTACAATTGTAAATATTAGCTTTGGTTAATTTAGTCTTCTGGGACTCCAATTATAAAAATGTTATTTCTCTTTGCTTGCCTTTCATTTCCATCATGTTCTTTCACTTTTCTGATTGATTGATTGATTGATTGATTGTTCTCCTGCCTTTCCTATATTAGTATTAAATTTTATTTAAGTTTATTTTCCTTTGGGAATCATGTATTTGTTTTCATTCTGAGATAGTTTAGTCAATGTCTTCCACATCTTTATTGAGTTCAAAGCACCCTCTTTTCTTTCTTTCTCTCTTTTTTTGTTCTTTTCTGTTCTTAACTTTAAAATTTATAATTTGAAGTGTTTTTTTTTTTTTTATCTCTAAATGCTTGTTTGAGTATATTTAATTCAAAATATTGTCTTACAGTTTTCTTCTGCTACATGTTTTCCTTCATTTTATTTTTGGGGCACTGGAGAGTTTCATTAGTCAAAGTGTGTTGAATTTTGTTTTCTGATTTTAGTAATAATTCTGTGTAGATTTGTTTTATTTTTTCATTGTGGATTTTCAGTTCTTTACAGAATTCCTAGTTCAATGGCACCCTTTTGTGTTAGTAGATAAAAATAGATCAAAATACAGATCTTTGATGGTGTTTATTATTGTGTGTGTGGGGTGTTGAGAAAGAGGTTGTGTTTCTCTGACTTTGGTTCTCTTTTGTCCGGTAAAAACCTAAATTTTCCCTTTTTCTTTTTTTCCCATTCATCACTCAACTGCCCAAAAAGTATCTATCCTTCTCCCTTTTTCCTTTTTTTTCTACCCTGGTAACCATGACTCTCAAAAACTATTATTCCACATCATGCACACTTTTACATTTACATCCACACCATGCTCTGATCTAACACAACACCATCTTACCGTTTTTACAATCAGGGTGGAATCACTCCCTCTGGAAGTATCTTTAGTTCAACCTTAGTTTCATCACTATTTATCCTCTTTTCTTTCCCTTGCAGCTTTTCTCGGCCTGTCTTTGCTAGCAGCAAGGCTTGCAGTGGTTAGGTAATGTGATAAATTGCTCCCTTGGATTTGATGCTTTCCTTTTTTTTTTCACTGGTAATTATTTTGAAGTTTGGGCACTCTTTGTCTTCAAGTCATGCTTATGGGAAGATTTTTATACAGTTTTTTGCTGTTGTTGCTGTTGTTGTTTATCTTCTTAACAGTTTTGCATTGTTTGGGGAGGACATATTGGACATATTGTCAAAATAATAAGTTACTACCTAAGTCTTGTCCTTTAACCTTTTATTTCTATTGGACCCAAGTACCTTAACTCATGCTATTTTGATGTAAGTACCTGTACTGGTCAAATGAAGTACTTTATTGCTTACTATAATTGCCCTCAAGAGCAAAATTCACACATTATGGTAACTACAATAAAAATTGCATTGTTATTAATTCACTAGAACCAATAAAGTGTAAGTTGAAACAAATAATACCCAGTCTTGAGGTTAAAGCTTTCCATTCCATCAAATACAAAGTAGATGTGCTGTGCAATCAAGAAGAGCATTTTAATTACCAAATTATACCCCTACAGTAACAGTTATGTACTTACAAAGGAGTTCAGTCTTAAGAATGTCAACTGAGTAGTTTTTACTATAAATAAATTAAATATGAATGCATTAAAACATGTAAATGAAACAAAACCATATTACCCAAAAGGAGGTAGGTGTAGGTCATTACAACATAAATTATTACCTATTTTAAAAAATTGCTAGTTTCTTGTTTTCTGGCAAGAAAACAGTAAGCCATTTTAAAGACTTGGCAAAGCCAAGTATATTTTAGCACAGTTTCAAGATAAAAACAACTTGTCATGTCAATAGCTGAGAAGTTAATGAGATGTAGTTTAGTACCAATATTTTGCCATGCAACAGAAAAGAAGTAATGAGAGGTTTGATTCTACATTTAACCTTACCAGTGAAAAATTATAGTGACTATTAGAAATAATACTCATCTAAATAATAAACAATCCTCTATTTTTAAAATTTGTTCTCAACTGCACCTATCTTCTTTCTAGTATCCTCATCAAATTAATTAATTGTTATTACAGATATGCAAAAGCCTTTCACATGCAATGCCCCAAGGCCAGTCTTCAGCCCATACCACGGACACCCCTATTTTTTTCTTCCTTCCCTTTGCCAAAAGAATTAATTTTTCTTTCTTTCTATATTAGTGGTTGCAACCACTTTATCCTTTGGGGGTTTCTCTTTTTCAAAACATTTAGGGAAATAGGGATGCTGTCTCCCCTGTTTTTTCCCTTTTTTGTTGCCACTAAAAATACACAAGCCAAATGGAGTCTACTGTTAATCACTGTGAGGAAAAAACAAGACTTGACAAAATTAAATGTGAACAAGCTACCAAACTTATAAATTTCCTACTTCTTGATTTCTGGAAAATGATTAATTTTCTTCTCTAAAATTGAAAATTGAAACTCCTACATGATTTTGCCTGGCTCTTGGTTTTTATTTGAGATGTGGCTCATTTAATAAATCAACACTCATATTTTTGCCTTTAGCAATGCATACTTAGATATGTTCCTATAAAACATACTATCTTTCATTAAGAAAATACTCTGAGTAATAAGTTCCTCTTTTATTCAAGTGGACAACTTGCATGTTATTAAGCTTCAGGCCCACCCAAGGATTTTTCTTCAGGGTGTCTTCTGAAAATGAGTCACTTCTCTGAAGGTTGAGTTTCAGTTTGTTTCTTTTGATTATTTATATTTAAAAAGTTGAAACCCTTATTCTTTAGTAAGGGTGGGGTGCAAACCTTCTAATCCTACAATGTATCAGTTGGTGAGTTGTAGGGTGCTTTTTCAACTACTCATGCCTGCTGCCCTCTGTAACTACAGTAATTGACGTTTTTTTATTTGTTTCCTCCAGGAGCAGGTCTTCTCCACTGCTAATGAAGCAGTGTCTTGAAACATTCCCAACCCAGCCATTTGGTAATACATTGTCATTTTTGCAATATCTCAGTTCAAAAAATTGAGCTAATTTCCTTTTCCTTTTCCTTTAATTTATGGGAAATAATCAGATTATTGTAGAATAACTTGCTTTCCCCACTGTAAGATCACTACTGTTTCTGAAATTAAGGAGAACTTCTGACATAAAAGAGAACTGTTTAAAAATTTGTTTTATTAGGGTTACAGAAAAATCAAGCAGAAGAGACTTGTTTTTGAAAACCAGTTTATCCTAAGTTTTTTCTCCAGTAGTCTCTATAGGAAGACAAAAAGGAATAGGTACATGATTTTTATTTGAAGACATTATATTTAAGTATGCATGAATCCCTTGTCCACTTCAGGATGCTAAATTCTTTAGCACTGAGCTATTAGGCACAAGAGGACCACATACCACTTTCCAAAAGATCTTCAGCTTTTAAGGTATCAGTAGTTATTAATTCCCTGGACGGAATGACTAGAATTTTTCCTGAGGTTCCACATCTGAAGACTGAAATGCTTAGGGGATAGTAACCTTGGACTTGAATATTTTGCACAACTCCATTAATACATAGAAAGGTGCATCTCCTTGCAGTGCAGGAGAAGAAAGACGATTCTATCTTCTCTATCATTTTCCATCTCTCCCTTTCCTCAAACCTGTGACTGAAGGTAGGAATGCCACGTTGTACCGCATCGAGTGATGAGGGCTTGTTTCCGGACACATTCTTGTCAGTCCATTTTTCCAGGCTTCCCCCTTAATCTCCTGCTCTGTATACTTCTCAGATGGTTTCTCTGTTCTGTATCTCAAGCTTTGCCATATCATTTTCCCTTAGATTGGATAATTCTTTGAATGTTTTTTATCTATTCACATAGTGCAGAGAAATAATCAGACCTAAAACAAATACCAACACAAATATATAGTATACTACAAATTGTGCAATGTCCATTTAAAGAAAATTTGGCCTTGGGAGGAATTAGAGAGGACATAAATAAGGTGTGAAATACATTCACAGGAATTTTAGTATGGGTGTTATAAAAGTCAGCATATACTTATGGAATGCTTCACAACTTTGCTTTTAACTTGTGCACAATTAAATTTACTTAGTCCTAAATGGTTTTAGCAAACATCAGCACACTAATAAAATATTCATATGAAATTTCTAAATTACAGCGAGCATTTTATTTTCTTTCACTCCATGTGTACTTTCTAAATAGTCTGTCTCATCTGGCTCCGAAGTAGTTAAGATTAAGCAAAAAAAGTCTGAGATCTTGCAAGGAAGTATTGAAGCTGACAAATGCTGTATGGGATTTCACAAGCTGCCGTAACAGAGAAAGCTGAGTCTGCAGTACTTGAGGAATCAGGAAATAAAGACACCTGGTTACAATTTATCACCATTTTCTTTGGCTAGACTGACCTTCTTGTCTTGTGATCTTTTATTGCTCTTGACTTCCCTCGTTAACTCTTTGAAATACATTACTGCATTATGTTTTCAAAGTTCACGAAAGTTCAGTAGATCTGGGATTTAAAGACTGTGTAGTATATAGATCAGAAGCTTTGTTTTGCCACAGATCATTGTTTTAAGCTTCAAGAGTTATGCCATGTGAGTTTAGATAAGTTTGCTTTCTGCCCTCTCCTACTCTCTATTGTTGCTTTTTAAGGTTTCAGGGAAGGCATGTCAAGAATTGTTTCTGTTTAATGAAAACCCTGTGGCCCATTGGCCTTGCTAAAAAAAAAAAATCATCAGTAAAGGAGAACTTGGCATCTATTATAGTCCCAGTTGGTTGACCAGAAAATCTGGTGTTAAGCTACACCAACCCACAAACTGTTTGAAGTTTTCTTTCCAAACCCAACATCCCCAGAGTTCTTGATGAAATGAATAGAATCATTCAAGTGCTTCTGTATGTATAATAGTATTAAGAAAGAAACTATTATTTTAGTATTCGCTCATTTTCTCTCCTAAATGTTACTTTTAGTAACTATGATTACAGTACTTCATAATTTCCTGAGGAAAACATCCTTATCTGTGTTGAAGATGTTTAAATCATTAACTTTAGCCAAAACAGTCCTCTGGGAATCAGATCTATATATCAAAATACTAGTAAACCTCTCTACTTGGCTGTCCCATAAAACTCATCATTTCAGAACCTAAGCTTACCTTATCTTCCCACATTCCTCACTCCTCTCTTATCTCTCTTCAATTGTTTTTGACACATGACTGATTGTTATAACCATGCATGCTGGTGACTTAGACAAAAACCTGAGCTTCATCTTAGGCTACGCCATAGCCCACACACCCAAATTCATTTGCTAATAAATCTTGTCAATTTTACCTTCCAAATATTTCTTGAATCTACCCACTTCTGTCACAAATACTAGTTCTTTGAACATGCCACCATCATATTTCAGGACCTTAGTTTGTTTCCTTTCAAGCTTTACACATTCTCTAATTCCTTGTTTACCTTAGAGCCACAATGATCATTAAAAAACGATCATGTCACTCCCCTAATTAAAACTCTATGAACATTCCTTACTTCTCTTAGGGTGAAGTTCAAATTAAATAGGATTTTTAATAGGTCTTGCATGCTTTAGTGCCTGATATTTCTTTAGTTTCATTTCTAACCTATCATAATTAAACCACTTTTATCATTTAAGTCAACATGAATTTTATTTTCATTCATTCTATTGTGTCACTTTTTCTCTTACCCTCTTAATATAAGTTAAAATGCTCATGCAAAATAAGCAAAATTATTACCTTTTTAATATGAAGCTTCTCTTAAAAATCAACATATTTGCTATATTATAACTCAAAATTGCCAACCTGATTAGTGGACCCTTATCTCTCAGAAAATACCACACCCTTTTGCCTAACAGCAACATCAAATCGTATCAAATTTACCAAAAAAGAATGTGAAAGTTGTTGAAGGTATACTTAAATATCTAACATTAACAGCTAAAATGAGGAAAAAAATACTTTACTGAAAATAAGGTTACACTGATTAATATGGAGAACAATAATTTTAAAAGTTGTAGAAGAAAATATGGGTGGAGCCCTCTTGGGCACAGGGAAAGGATTTCTGATTGACTCAAAATCTAGAGGCAATAAAAAAGTTGATTAAAAAAACTACATAATTGTTTAATTAGCATGACAAATACCATAAAGGAAATAAAAATACAACTGACAATCTGGGAGATTATATTTGCAACACGTATCTTAAATACAGGGCTAATCATGCTAACACATAAAGAACTCTTAAAAAGGGAAAATTATAAAAGCCTGAAAGCATAATAGGCAACAGGTAAGTCACAAAGAAAAGATGCCAAAATTGTCCTTAAACATATGTCCTTAAACATACACAACTTCACACATAATTAGAGAAAAGCAATTTAAAACATTACTGAGATACTATTTCTTACCTACCAAATTGGCAAAAATTTAAAAAATGTAAGGTGACACATCTATTGAAATGATTGGGAGAAACAGGGACCTTCATATATTGCTGGTGTGAATGGAAATTTGTATAAAATGTATCAAAAATGTATACGTAATCCCATATTTAGGAATTTATCCTAAAATACACCTCCAGCAATATGAAAATATACATGCTCAAGGTTATTCACTACAACAATATTTGTTATTATGGAATACTGGACACAATATAAATACCTGTACATAAGAGAGTGACTGAATAAACTATGCTACATCCATTCAATTAAATACTAAGCAGGTGTAAAAAGAATGAGGAAGCTCTCCAAGAACTGATAGAGAGTGCTTTCCAGGATATAGTAATAAGTGAAAAAGTATGTAAGAGTACTTTAATGTAAAAAAAAAGAAGAAAAAATATATATACATGTATTTATTTATTTGAGTATAAAGAAATACAGAAAGGATAAACCAGATACTACTGAGACTGGTTACCTTTATGGAATGGATAGAAATGAGATAGAAAGGATTGAGGAAATGGGGAATGAGATGACACTTCTTTGAATATGCCTTTGTTTATAGACCTGACTTTCATATTAATGGAATGTTTCATACTATCAGAAAAATTAAATGAAATCCACAAAAATTCTAAAATGGAATACAAACAAAAACATATAAACCAAGCTATATTTTAAATGAATAACATTACAAATTGAAAGGGGGAGGGATTTCAAAAACAAGTCACATTTAACCTACTAGTTAGACCATATGCCCTGAAGATAAAGACAAAACAAAGACAAAAGGAAATTATCTCTTAAAAACTCTAAATAAATTGAGTTGCAATTACATAGCTTCATATAGACAAAAGCATCAGTCAGCAATTTTGAGATCATTTTCTACACATTCTATACATTCTGAATGCTTAAGTAAAAACTCTGCAAAAATGGGAAAACAGGTTTCTCAGTGAAGAGAGCAAAACATGAAAAATAATAAGATAGAATGATTGGAATTGGAATTGGCAACATCAGTGTGTTAGCTATCTGTTTTCATCCTCTGAGAAGGATTAGAAGCCATGGCACCCCAGTACCAACAAATATATCTAATCTCTGGGGTTTTGTTTATAAAACCACTCTCCTCTTGAAGGAATCAGGACTCCTTAGAGAAATAGCTGATTTCAGAGCTGAGGCAGGGAAAGTACAAGTAATGCTGGAATACTTTTTGAGTCAGATTACTCTCTGACTCAAATGATAAAAAGAATGATGGGGACATGTCAAAAGGACACAGAAGTTGATCTGAAGGTCTCTTACAACCTTCACAACTTGACCATAAAAATAAATAATGATAGTAACTGATTATAATTCATTGAATAAAATAAGAATCCACAGGTCCACAGTGATAAAAAAAAATAAATAAATGAATTAGCAGGGAGAAGAGAAATTACGCCTTTTCACTATTCTACTATTCACTTTTCACAATTCTACTAATAAATGTAGAGGTAGGATGGTATTTCAAAATCACCAGTTTCTAACCACCATTATTTTAATTGATTCAGGTAAGAGTCATCAAGGGAGGCTAAAAACTAGTTGGTGAAAGTTTGAAGAGTAACAGAATATTTACATAATCCTAGCATATCTCCTCTCAAGATATTTAATAATTATACAATATTGTGCTGGTTTGAATGTTTTATGTCCCCCAAAACGCCATTTTCTTTGATGTAATCTTGTGTGGGCAGAGGTATCAGTGTTGATTAGATTGTAATTCTTTGAGTGTTTCCGTGAACATGTGCCCCACCCACCTGTGGGTGATGACTCTGATTGGATAATTTCCATGGAAGTGTTACCCCACCCATTCAAGGTGGGTCTAAATTAAATCACTGGAGCCATATAAATGAGTTGACAAACAGAAGGAACTCAGTGCAGCTGAGAGTGACATTTTGAAGAGGAGCTACAGCCAAGAGGGACACTTAGAAGAATGCACAGAAGCTGAGAGGGTAGCTGCAGGTGAGAGACAGTTTGAAGACGGCTGTTGAAAGCAGACTTTTGCTCTGGAGAAGCTAAGAGAGGATAAAAGCCCCAAGAGCAACTGAGAGTGACATTTTTGAGAAACCACAGCCTAGAGCGGAATGTCCTGGGAGAAAGCCACTTGGAACCCAGAACTTTGGAGCAGACGCCAGTCACATGCCTTCCCAGCTAACAGAGGTTTTCTGGACACCACTGGCCATCCTTCAGTGAAGGTACCCAATTGCTGACGTGTTACCTTGGACACTTTATGGCCTTAAGACTGTAACTGTATAACCAAATAAACCCCCTTTTATAAAAGCCAATCCATCTCTGGTGTTTTGCAATCTGGCAGCATTAGCAAACTAGAACAAATGTAAAATAGTAACTTTAGAGAAATAAATAGTAACATGGAGAAATAAATAGTAACATGGAGAAATATGACAGACACTGCCTTAACCAAATGATCAAATTAGCATTGCCAGAAAAGAGACCAACTGACAGCAAGGGCTCCCAGATATGATGTACTGAGAACTCAGCATCAGTTGTGTGAAATTACTCCCCAGACTGGAATTTCTACCCAAACTGTATGAGAAAACATCAGACAAACTCAAATTGAGAGCTACAGTTACATATATATATATCATAGGAGAGTATGTGTGTGCCTTATACTCTTCAATACTATCAATGACATAAAATGCAAAAATTCAGAAACTCAGATTAAACATCAGATTAAAGATGATTTTGGTATTTTTTGCACAAGGGTCATTAATGGACATTGGTGAAATCACAATAAAGTCTGCAAATTAGATAATATTACATCAATATTAATTTCCCTTTTGATAGTTGTACTGTAATTGGTTATTGGGAAATACTAAAATGTTTATAGTAAAGAGCATTATCTCTGAATTTACTCAAATGATTCAGAGAAAAATTTTCTAATCATCTATTTATTTACCTACCTATCTTAAAAAAGATTTATAGCAAATATAGTAAAATGTGAACATTTGTAGAATCTGGGTGAAAGGTGTCCAGTAAATCTAAGTACTATTCTCGCAGCTTTTCTTTAAATCAGAAATTATGTAAAAACAAAATTAAAGAACAAGGGTTTTAATTAGTTTGTGTGTCCTTTTTTTTTCCTTTTAACTATACTATTTCCTTTTTTCACAAAAAATTCTCTACATCTTCAAAATATATGTTATTTCTTTTAATCTTATATTCCTCTGTCTTTAATTTTGTTTAGGAGAAGCTAACAGTCTGCAATATAATGGTAAATATTATTTATAGCAAATAGAATAAGAAATTATTTAAATCCAAAATTTAAAAAGAAAAAGAAGGATTATTTAAAAGTAAAAGGAGTGATACAGGCATAAATAATTTATAACTTTTATCTTAGGAAGTATAATATTTTTACTCATATTCACTATTATAGAATATTTGAACTAAAAGGGACCCAAGCACCCACTTCATTTTTTTTTTTTTTTTTTTTTTTTATAATCATTTTATTGAGATATATTCACATACCACGCAGTCATACAAAACAAATTGTACTTTCGATTGTTTACAGCACCATTACATAGTTGTACATTCATCACCTAAATCAATCCCTGACACCTTCATTAGGACACACACAAAAATAACAAGAATAATAATTAGAGTGAAAAAGAGCAATTGAAGTAAAAAAGAACACTGGGTACCTTTGTCTGTTTGTTTCCTTCCCCTACTTTTCTACACATCAATCCATAAACTAGACAAAGTGGTGTTTGGTCCTTATGGCTTTCCCAATCCCATTGTCACCCCTCATAAGCTACATTTTTATACAACTGTCTTCGAGATTCATGGGTTCTGGGTTGTAGTTTGATAGTTTCAGGTATCCACCACCAGCTACCCCAATTCTTTAGAACCTAAAAAGGGTTGTCTAAAGTGTGCATAAGAGTGCCCACCAGAGTGACCTCTCGGCTCCTTTTGGAATCTCTCTGCCACTGAAGCTTATTTCATTTCCTTTCACATCCCCCTTTTGGTCAAGAAGATGTTCTCCGTCCCACGGTGCCAGGTCTACATTCCTCCCTGGGAGCCACATTCCACGTTGCCAGGGAGATTCACTTCCCTGGGTGTCTGATCCCACGTAGGGGGGAGGGCAGTGATTTCACCTTTCAAGTTGGCTTAGCCAGAGAGAGAGGGCCACATCTGAGCAACAAAGAGGCATTCAGGAGGAGACTCTTAGGCACAAATACAGGGAGGCCTAGCCTCTCCTTTGCAGCAACCGTCTTCCCAAGGGTAAAACTTATGGTAGAGGGCTCAACCCATCAAACCACCAGTCCCCTATGTCTGTGGTCATGCTAGCAACCATGGAGGTGGGGCAGGCGAATACCCCTGCATTCTCCACAGGCTCCTCAAGGGGGCACCACATCTTTTTTCTCTTTTTTTTTTTTTTTTTTTTCCCTTGTTTGTCTTTTTTCTCTTTTTTTTTTTTTTTTTAACTTTCCCTTCTTTTTTCAAATCACCTGTATGAAAAAAAAAGTTAAAAAGAAAACAAACATACAATAAAAGAGCATTTCAAAGAGACCATAGCAAGGGAGTAAGAAAAAGACAACTAACCTAAGATAACTGCTTAACTTCCAACATGTTCCTACTTTACCCCAAGAAAGTTACATAATATAGCAACATTTCAGTGAACTTGTTCCTACTACAACCATCAGAAATTAACAGACCATAGTCATTTCTGGGCATCCCCAGAACGTTAAATAGCTTATCTGTTCTTCCTGGATTATTGTTCCCCCTTCCTTAATTGCTCTCTACTGCTAGTTCCCCTACATTCTACATTATAAACCATTTGTTTTACATTTTTCAAAGTTCACATTAGTGGTAGCATATAATATTTCTCTTTTTGTGCCTGGCTTATTTCGCTCAGCATTATGTCTTCAAGGTTCATCCATGTTGTCATATGTTTCACCAGATCGTTCCTTCTTACTGCCGCGTAGTATTCCATCGTGTGTATATACCACATTTTATTTATCCACTCATCTGTTGAAGGACATTTGGGTTGTTTCCATCTCTTGGCAATTGTGAATAATGCTGCTATGAACATTGGCGTGCAGATATCTGTTCGTGTCACTGCTTTCCGATCTTCTGGGTATATACCGAGGAGTGCAATCGCTGGATCGAATGGTAGCTCTATATCTAGTTTTCTAAGGAACTGCCAGACTGACTTCCAGAGTGGCTGAACCATTATACAGTCCCACCAACAATGAATAAGAGTTCCAATTTCTCCACATCCCCTCCAGCATTTGTAGTTTCCTGTTTGTTTAATGGCAGCCATTCTAACCGGTGTTAGATGGTATCTCATTGTGGTCTTAATTTGCATCTCTCTAATAGCTAGTGAAGCTGAACATTTTTTCATGTGTTTCTTGGTCATTTGTATTTCCTCTTCAGAGAACTGTCTTTTCATATCTTTTGCCCATTTTATAATTGGGCTGTCTGTACTATTGTCATTGAGTTGTAGGATTTCTTTGTATATGCAAGATATCAGTCTTTTGTCAGATACATGGTTTCCAAAAATTTTTTCCCATTGAGTTGGCTGCCTCTTTACCTTTTTGAGAAATTCCTTTGAGGTGCAGAAACTTCTAAGCTTGAGGAGTTCCCATTTATCTATTTTCTCTTTTGTTGCTTGTGCTTTGGGTGTAAAGTCTAGGAAGTGGCCTCCTAATACAAGGTCTTGAAGATGTTTTCCTACATTATCTTCTAGGAGTTTTATGGTACTTTCTTTTATATTGAGATCTTTGGTCCATTTTGAGTTAATTTTTGTGTAGGGGGTGAGGTAGGGGTCCTCTTTCATTCTTTTGGATATGGATATCCAACTCTCCCAGCCCCATTTGTTGAAAAGACCATTATGGCTCAGTTCGGTGACTTTGGGGGCCTTATCAAAGATCAGTCGGCCATAGATCTGAGGGTCTATCTCTGAATTCTCAATTCGATTCCATTGATCTATATGTCTATCTTTGTGCCAGTACCATGCTGTCTTGGCAACTGTGGCTTTATAATAAGCTTCAAAGTCAGGGAGTGTAAGTCCTCCCACTTCGTTTTTCTTTTTTAGAGTGTCTTTAGCAATTCGAGGCATCTTCCCTTTCCAAATAAATTTGATAACTAGCTTTTCCAAGTCTGCAAAGTAGGTTGTTGGAATTTTGATTGGGATTGCATTGAATCTGTAGATGAGTTTGGGTAGAATTGACATCTTAATGACATTTAGCCTTCCTATCCATGAACATGGAATATTTTTCCATCTTTTAAGGTCCCCTTCTATTTCTTTTAGTAGAGTTATGTAGTTTTCTTTGTATAGGTCTTTTACATCTTTGGTTAAGTTGATTCCTAGGTACTTGATTTTTTTAGTTGCTATTGAAAATGGTATCTTTTTCTTGAGTGTCTCTTCAGTTTGTTCATTTCTAGCATATAGAAACATTACTGACTTATGTGCATTAATCTTGTATCCCGCTACTTTGCTAAATTTGTTTATTAGCTCTAGTAGGTGTATCGTTGATTTCTCAGGGTTTTCTAGATATAAGATCATATCATCTGCAAACAATGACAGTTTTACTTCTTCTTTTCCAATTTGGATGCCTTTTATTTCTTTGTCTTGCCGGATTGCCCTGGCTAGCACTTCCAGCACAATGTTGAATAACAGTGGTGACAGCGGGCATCCTTGTCTTGTTCCTGATCTTAGAGGGAAGGCTTTCAGTCTCTCACCATTGAGTACTATGCTGGCTGTGGGTTTTTCATATATGCTCTTTATCATGTTGAGGAAGTTTCCTTCAATTCCTACCTTTTGAAGTGTTTTTATCAAAAAGGGATGTTGGATTTTGTCAAATGCTTTTTCAGCATCTATTGAGATGATCAATTGATTTTTCCCTTTCGAGTTTTTAATGTGTTGTAATACATTGATTGTTTTTCTGATGTTGAACCATCCTTGCATGCCTGGAATGAACCCCACTTGGTCATGGTGTATGATTTTTTTAATGTGCCTTTGGATTCGATTTGCAAGTATTTTGTTGAGGATTTTTGCATCTATATTCATTAGGGAGATTGGCCGGTAGTTTTCCTTTTTTGTAGCATCTTTGCCTGGTTTTGGTATTAGATTGATGTTAGCTTCATAAAATGAGTTAGGTAGTGTTCCATTTTTTTCAATGTTTTGAAAGAGTTTGAGTAAGATTGGTGTCAGTTCTTTCTGGAAAGTTTGGTAGAATTCCCCTGTGAAGCCATCTGGCCCTGGGCATTTATTTGTGGGAAGATTTTTGATGACTGATTGGATCTCTTTGCTTGTGATGGGTTGGTTGAGGTCTTCTATTTCTTCTCTGGTCAGTCTAGGTTGTTCATATGTTTCCAGGAAATTGTCCATTTCTTCTACATTATCCAGTTTGTTGCCATACAGTTGTTCATAATATCCTCTTATAATTTTTTTAATTTCTTCAGGATCTGCAGTTATGTCACCTTTTTCATTCATTATTTTGTTTATATGGGTCTTCTCTCTTTTTGATTTTGTCAGTCTAGCTAGGGGCTTGTCAATCTTGTTGATCTTCTCAAAGAACCAACTTTTGGTGATATTTATCCTTTCTATTGTTTTTTGTTCTCTATGTCATTTATTTCTGCTTTAATCCTTGTTATTTCTTTTCTTCTACTTGGTTTAGGATTGGTTTGCTGTTCATTTTCTAGCTTCTTCAGTTGATCCATTAGTTCTTTGATTTTGGCTCTTTCTTCCTTTTTAATATATGCGTTTAGTGCTATAAATTTCCCCCTTAGCACTGCTTTTGCTGCATCCCATAGGTTTTGGTATGTTGTGTTCTCATTTTCATTCGTCTCTATATATTTAGCAATTTCTCTTGCTATTTCTTCTTTAACCCACTGATTGTTTAGGAGTGTGTTGTTTAACCTCCAGGTATTTGTGAATTTTCTAAGTCTCTGATGGTTATTGACTTCTAATTGTATTCCATTGTGGTCAGAGAATGTGCTTTGAATAATTTCAATCTTTTTAAATTTCTTGAGGCTTGTTTTATGTCCCAGCATATGATCTATTCTGGAGAAAGTTCCGTGAGCACTAGAAAAGTATGTGTATCCTGGTGATTTGGGATGTAATGTCCTGTAGATGTCTGTTAAATCTAATTCATTTATCATATTGTTTAGGTTTTCAATTTCCTTATTGGTCTTCTGTCTGGTTGATCTATCTATAGGAGAGAGTGATGTGTTGAAGTCTCCCACAATTATTGTGGAAACATCAATTGCTTCCTTTAGTTTTGCCAATGTTTCTCTCATGTATTTTGTGGCACCTTGATTGGGTGCATAGACATTTACGATTGTTATTTCTTCTTGCTGAATTGCCCCTTTTATTAGTATGTAGTGGCCTTCTTTGTCTCTCAAAACATCCCTGCATTTGAAGTCTATTTTATCTGAGATTAATATTGCTACACCTGCTTTCTTTTGGCTGTAGCTTGCATGAAATATTTTTTTCCATCCTTTCACTTTCAATTTCTTTGTGTCCCTGTGTCTAAGATGAGTCTCTTGTATGCAACATATTGATGGTTCATTTTTTTTGATCCATTCTGCGAATCTATATCTTTTAATTGGGGAGTTTAATCCATTTACATTCAACGTTAAAACCGTGAAGGCATTTCTTGAATCGGCCATCTTATCCTTTGGATTATGTTTGCCATATTTTTCCCTCTCTCTATTAATATCCTTTATTGTACCCATACCGAATCTCTTTAGTACTGAACCTTTCTCCAAGTCTCTCTGTCCTGTCTTTGTTTCTCTGTCTGTAGGGCTCCCTTTAGTATCTCCAGTAGGGCAGGTCTCTTGTTAGCAAATTCTCTCAGCATTTCTTTGTCTGTGAAAAATTTAAGCTCTCCCTCAAATTTGAAGGAGAGCTTTGCTGGATAAAGTATTCTTGGCTGGAAATTCCTCTCTCTCAGAATTTTAAATATATCGTGCCATTGCCTTCTCGCCTCCATGGTGGCTGCTGAGTAGTCACTACTTAGTCTTATGCTGTTTCCTTTGTATGTGGTGAATTGCTTTTCTCTTGTTGCTTTCAGAACTTGCTCCTTCTCTTCTATGTTTGACAGTGTGATCAGTATATGTCTCGGAGTGGGTTTTTTTGGATTTATTCTATTTGGAGTTCGCTGAGCATTTATGATTTGTGTATTTATGTTGTTTAGAAGATTTGGGAAGTTTTCCCCAACAATTTCTTTGAATACTCTTCCTAGACCTTTACCCTTTTCTTCCCCTTCTGGGACACCAATGAGTCTTATATTCGGACGTTTCATATTATCTATCATATCCCTGAGGTCCATTTCGAGTTTTTCAATTTTTTTCCCCATTCTTTCTTTTATGCTTTCATTTTCCATTCTGTCATCTTCCAGGTCACTGATTCGTTGTTCAACTTCCTCTAGTCTTGTACTATGAGTGTCCAGAATCTTTTTAATTTGGTCAACAGTTTCTTTAATTTCCATAAGATCATCCATTTTTTTATTTAGTCTTGCAATGTCTTCTTTATGCTCTTCTAGGGTCTTCTTGATTTCCTTCATATCCCGTACTAGGGTCTCATTGTTCATCTTTAGTTCTTTGAGTAGCTGCTCTAGGTGTGTCTCTTCTGGTCTTTTGATATGGGTGCTTGGGCTTGGGTTATCCATATCGTCTGGTTTTTTCATATGCTTTATAATTTTCTGTTGTTTTTGGCCTCGTGGCATTTGCTGTCCTTGATAGGGTTCTTTTAGGGTTTGTAGACCAGTTGAAGTCCTTATCTCTAATTTATCAGATCTACAGCTTCGTGGAGTACACTTTCTCTAACTAACCAGCAGGTGGCGTCCACGAGCCACCTGTTCTCCACAAGCCAGATCTCCCCTGCTTAGCCTTTTTGGTGAGTGGGGGAGTGAGTCTTGTGGGGCCCAATTGGTGTCCCAAGCTTGTGTGTGTAGTTGGTGTTGCCTGCCCTGTATGTGGGGCGTGTTTCTGGGCAGTCGGGGAGGGGGGGTGGCCCTAACAATCAAATCTCCCTGATGATCCTAGAGTTTTAAAGCTACTGCAATAGTCTAATCCTTCAGTTCAGTCCTGCCACAGTTTGTCTCTGCCACTGACCCACAAGTCTTTGGTATTGGCGTATGGCTCCTGAGACTTGCAAGTGGGCCCCTCTTCCAGGCTGTGCACCCCGGGTCCTCTGTTGAGGGATGACTGTGCTATGTCACAGGTGAGTGCCGTCCCCCCAGGGCAGTTCTGGGCTGCTGGGCTGTGTTGGGAGGCTCCCAGTCTGCTCAAATGATGGCTGAATGGGGCTCTGTTAATTCACACTGCTCCCCCTTCCCAGCTCTGGGACATTCAGCTGAGGTTGCAGGGAAGGCTAATGTCCACGCCCAGTTTTGTGGTGTGTGCCTGTTATTTGAAGCACTTCCGTCACACTGGGTTGTCTGGGGCAGCTCTGGGCTATGGGGCTGGCGATGGGCAGGAGTGTTTCCTGTCCACCAGGATGGTGGCTGTGAGCGGACACCCCCCTTTTCTTGGGAAGTTGTGTTGTTTAGTGAATTTTCTCAGCCACTGGATTATTGCCTTTTGTCTCAGAGCTCTCTTAGTTCTGCTCTTGACTTGACGTGCCCAAATTTCAATTCTTTGAAGCTTTCTGTATTGAGTTTCTTAGAGTAATTGTTTTAGAAAAAGCAAAAAGGATTTAAAAAAAAAAAAAAAAAAAAAAAAAAGGGCCCTCCTCAGAGATCTAATGGGTTATTGAAATGCTAATAGACAAAGCAACCAGGGCCATTAAGGAAAGGTGCCCTGGGCAGAGAGATCAGCCTTGCTTCGGGATTTGCATATGCGCCTCAAGGCCTGATCTCCGCCCTTCCCCTTTCTGTGTTCACCAGAACTCCAAAAATCCTCTGCTTTTACTTTGGAGCTTCTCGTGTTGTTTTCCTTCTATGCCCGTCTCCTCTCTGCTGGGCTGGCTGCTCTCAGAGTCTCTGGTGTCTGGCCTCAGTCTATCTATGGTTGGAGTTTGAATCAGTAGAATGAGTTTCCGATGAGAGCAGCCACTGCAATTCTCCCTTCTCCTTCCTGGAGCTGACAGCCCCTCCTCCCCCGGGACTGAGCCTGGCAGGGAGGGGCGCGGGTCCCCTGGCCGCAAAAACTTACAGATTTCGCTGATCTCAGCAGTTCCACGTTTTCATGAGTGTTGTATGAAGTATGCCCAAAGACAGATTGCTCTGTGGTGTCCAGTCCACGCAGTTCCTGGCTTTTTACCTACTTTCCTGGAGGAGTAACTAAAACATACAGCTCACCAGTCTGCCATCTTGCCCCGCCTCCCGAACTGATTTTTTCCACCCACTTCATTTTACAATAAGGAAACCGATATCTTGGGAGGCTGAGTGTCTGAGGTCTTTTAACTGGGGAATGACAGAATTGGAAATAATACCTGGATTCCTTGACTGTAGTGGTGTGGCCATTAGGATACGGCACTTTCCCTGCTATTGACTAGATCTGATTCCATGAGAGGGAATTTCTTTCTTGGGAGTTGGTGCAGTTTAATGGCTTAGAGAACAAGATGGAGAGTGAGGACACATGTTCTAGAACAAGCCCTGTCACTTACTAACTGTGTGGATTTGGGAACATTTCATCCAACTCTGGTTCCAGATATAATGATATATCGCCAAACTTTCATTTATTATAACGAAAAGAAATAAACCATTTTAACATTATACAAAAAATTCTAAAGTAAAATCATCTGAATACGTGTCATAAATACAGCTCAGACAAGTGCTCTATTTTTCAAAATCAAGTCAAAGTTAACTTTCAAATTTGCAGATATTCAAACCTTGGTGGTAGGAATATAAATTAGTACATATCTTCTGAAGGATGATATAACTATACACATTAAAAGTCATAGTTATTCATATGCACTTTCTCCAACAATACCACTGAGAGAAAGCTACCATAAGAAATAATCAAATAAATGCTGGAGAGGATGTGGAGAAATTGGAACTCTTATTCATTGTTGGTGGGACTGGATAATGGTTCAGCCACTCTGGAGGTCAGTCTGGCAGTTCCTTAGAAAACTAGATAAAGAGATACCCTTCGATCCAGCAATTGCACTTCTCAGTATATACCCGGAAGATCTGAAACCAGTGATGTGAACAGATATCAGCATGCCAATGTTCAAAGCAGCATTATTCACAATTGCCAAGAGATGGAAACAACCCAAATCTCCCTCAACAGATGAGTGGATAAATAAAATGTGGTCTATACACACGATGGAATAACTACACGGCAGTAAGAGGGAACAATGTCGTGAAACATATGACAACATGGATGAACCTTGAAGACATAATGCTGAGTGAAATAAGCCAGGCACAAAAAGAGAAATATTATATGCTACCACTAATGTGAACATTGAAAAATGTAAAATAAATGGTTTATAATTTAGAATGTAGGGGAAATAGCGATAGAGAGCAATTAATGGAGGGGGAATGATAACCCAATAAGAACAGATAAGCTATCCTGGGTAAATTTAACATTCTGGGAATGCCCAGAAATGACTATGTTTTGTTAATTTCTGATGGGTATGGTAGGAACCAGTTCACAGAAATGTTGCTATATTATGTCATTTTCTTAGGGTAGAGTAGGAACATGTTGAAAATAAAGTAGTTATTTTAGGTTAGTTGTCTTTTTCTTACTCTCTTGTTACGGTTTGTTTGAAATTTTTTTTGTTGTGTTTTTTTTTTTCAATTTTTTTGATATAGTTAATTTAAAAAAAAGAGTTAATTAAAAAAAAAAAAAAACAATGAAAAAAATATGCAGAGCCCCCTTGAGGAGCTGGTGGAGAATGCAGGGGTGTTGGGCTTCCCCACCTCGATGGTTGCTGATGTGCTCACAGACATAAGGGATTCATGGTTTGATGGGCTGAGCCCTCTACCACAGGACTTGCCCTTGGTCACACTGTTGCTGTAAGGAGAGGCTGGGGCTGCCTATACTTGTACCTAAGAGCCTCCTCCCGAATGCCTCTTTGTTGTGCAGATGTGGCCCTGTCTCTCTAGCTAAGCCAACTTGGCAGGTGAAATCACTGCCCTCCTCCTCCCTAAGTGGGATCTGACACCCAAGGGAGTGAATCTCCCTGGCAATGTGGAATATGACTCCTGGGGAGGAATCTAGACCTGGCATAGTGGGATGGAGAACATCTTCTTGACCAAAAGGGGGATGTGAAAGGAAATGAAATAAGTTTCAGTGGCTGAGAGATTCCAAAAGGAGCCGAGAGGTCACTCTGGTGGGCACTCTTACGCACAATATAGACAACCCTTTTTAGTCTCTAATGAATTGGAATAGCTAGCAGTAAATACCTGAAACTATCAAACTACAACCCATGAATCTTGAAGATGATCGTATAAAAATGTAGCTTATGAGGGGTGACCATGTGATTGGGAAAGCCATACGGACCACACTCCCTTTTGTCCAGTGTATGGATGGATAAATAGGAAAATGCAGGGGGGAAAAAAGACACCCAGTGTTCTTTTTTACTTTAATTGTTCTTTTTCACTTTAATTTTTATTCTTATTATTTTTATGTGTGTGGTAATGAAAATGTTCAAAAATTAATTTTGGTGATGAACACATAACTATATAATGATACTGTGAACAACTGAATGTATGCTTTGTATGATTGCATGGTATGTGAATATATCTCAATAAAAATGAATTTAAAAAAAGAAATAATCAAATAAGTCATAAAGTTATAGGTACAAGACTATACCATCTAAACTCTATGTAAGTAAAAATGCAAAAACTTTAGAGTCCAGTAAGTGGACTATTACATACGCTATATCCATGGAATGGAAAAACAACATAGACTGTAAAATAGAACAATGGTTCCCAGACTTATATTTAAGAAATGCTAATTCTCAGAAGGTATTCTATGGAAAAATAAGTATTTGGGATCTGCAAAATCATATAAAGTTATTTTTCATTAATTATCAAATATGTAAATATTCTAAGATTCATTGTATTTCTCCATGTTGGAGGATGCAGGAGATATTATATGGAATGCTTCCAAATTTAACTTGGCCCTGGAATACTATTTCCACATAAAACTTACTAAGACCTAATGGAACAAGAATCAGCAGAATAATGCATGATAAATGCTATTGCAGATTATTTAATGTTTTCACAAATATTTAAGACACATAATTAAAATGTGTATAATAAAACTGTATATGATACTATATACACGCTAGAGGTATACATGCCAAAAAAATAATGATCTTGGGTTGGAAATGAAAAGTAAATTATATTTTTTTCTTATGTCTGATTTTAAATTTTCTACAATGTACCATAACTTCCTTTATTCTAAATATCTCCTTTATGTTACCAAATACTGGTATTTTTAACTTTTGCCCTTTGGTTCTTCACTCTCCCATTCCTTTTTAAAAAAAAAAAAAAAAAAAAAAAAGACCCCGCATCCTAAAATCAATCATGTATTATTTTGGACCCAAACTGAAAAAACCTTATCAGTGTGTTTCTTCATTCATAATATCCTTTCCTCTGTTTCTGCAGAGGAATCCTGAACATCTGGTCAATGGTCAATTTCATCTGGACTCCTCATCTTCCACATATATAGTCGCACCTCAACTCCGCATGTTTTTTTGTTTGTTTCCTTAACCTCCTGCCACACAAGGTTGCCAAAATCATCTCGCAAATACCATGCATTGACCACATCACATCCTTCTTCAGCTCCCTCGAAGACTGTATTTCTTTGCAATGTGAAATTCAAATTATTCATAGAGATTTTCAAATAGATTTGATCTGCATATAAATATAATGCTTATCTCTCACCTAGCCCCTTTACTTATTTTTGCTGCTTAATATGCCCCAATATTTAAATTAATCATGTTTATGTTAATTTTACTTTTACTTTTTTTTTTTAAAACATTTTCTCTGCTTTGTATTAAGAGATTTCTGCAAGTTTTATAAGTTATCTGAGTATTTACATATGGGTAGGAAAAAATAACTCAAACATTTATTGAATGCCTATTTATATACAGGACATTGAACGAGTTGACTTACATATCACCTCATTGAAGAAGCAATTCATTCATTCTAAGTCAAAGCACAAGGATTTGTAGGAATTAAAAATGTCCTGATAAGTTCAACCTTATGCCATTTTCTTCCTTGTGTAAACCGTTTGACGATCATTTTACTGTCAGTGTATTTTGTCCTCATTCTTGTCCCTGATAAACTGGCTGAGGAGTAGGGAATTGTCTCTCCATGACTATTTTTTCGCCTTGCTACCTCATATATAAATCCACTAACTTTGATTGTTGTTTATTTGCTGCCATTCTCTGCAGATAATTAATTTAGTTCTTGTTTCCCAGATGGTTAAATTTCTCTGCCTAAACATGACTAAGGGTTGTAACTGTGTTATTTCATTAAGTATGGGAAGTTCACATCAATGAAACAACAAAAATCTTATCTATCAATATTATATCACAAAACAAAGGAAATTTTAATATGAAAAAAGTAGAAAGGGCTTAGAAAAGTAGAAAACTTAATTTTCCTGAATAGAATATGGACTTTTCCCTAAAAACAGATTTGGCCAACATACAATGACATATTAAAGAATGAAAAGGAAGGAAAAATTGTGATACACATGCCAAAATGCAAAAGGCAAGAAAACCATAACCTAACATTTTATGTTATATATTTACATTGCATTTAATTGTTTTCTTGATATACTTGTCAATTTGAGGCTCTCTATTCTAGAGCAGACACAAAGAGCAATTTGAATCTCATCTGTCCCAGGATTTTCTTTATAAGTCATCAAACTGCTAAAATAGCAATATCAAACTGTTTAAGATTTGTGCTTTCTTTGAGATCTCATTTTACAGAATAATAAATGGGTTATGTGTTTTGAACATTCCTAAACAGCAATAGCTCTTTTTTTTTTTTTTGGTGAATTCTGAAAAATAACAGGTTTTTCCTGGATTAGTAAGGAGGTTCTAGATGTAGTATAGTGTAACAGTGGAAAGAGAAGGCTCATAATGTCTTATTTGAGTTACATTATGAAAGAATCCTAAGATCTTCCTCTGACTTCATCACTAAACTCTGCTCCTACCTTTAGAATTGAGATCAAGAAGTCTTGGATAATGTGACTTGAAATTTCTGTGATTGTAAATACGTACCGGCTAGAAAGCCAGCTTCAAATCCTGTTGGTTGTTATATAAAGGCTCCCTGATCTGAAAAATACTAAATAATTTTTACACAAAAATTGACAAAAGGGATTGTTATCTTTATATAAATAGTTAACATTTTACTAAATTCATTCCCTGGGTTTTCTTGTAATTATTGTTGAGAAATTATAAAAATCAGGAATGTACAAAGAATAATATAAATGTGTAACCATTTACTCACTAACCAGAATTAAAAATTGTTAAAATGTGGTCATACTTATTTCATGTGTTCTATACAATAAATAACATATATTATAAATAAATTTGAAGTTCCTATCCCAATTTTAGTCCCTTTATCTTCTCTTGAGATAAATATTATAATGATTTTAGTAAATATACTTGCAATCTATTTTAACACATTTACATATACATGTAAATGTATTCTTTAATTTTGTATTTTGTCATCAATATAACTTAATGGTACTTTACATTTTATATGGTCTCATTATTTTGTAATTCTTTCATCATTATGTTTTTGAGATTTATTTTTTGATACATTAGTTTCAGTTCATTCATTTTTAATTGCTATTTTATGTCCTACCTTATAAAATATAACATTTATACATCCCCTATTGATAGACATTTAGTTTGTCTCCACTCCTTTTATTTTACCAGTAATGCTGCAATAAATATTTTGTACATATCTTTTTGTGCACCTATCTGACAGTTTTTCTAGAAATATAAACTCTGGGTTATAAAGCATGTACATTTTCAATTGTACTGGATTGTTTTTTATCTAGATTATATTAGTTGTTTTTTATCCTGGATATTTTTAACTAAAATTTTAAATGGCAAATTATATTCTTATTGATCCCATCGATTTTAGACATACCTCTCTTATTTTGATTTTATATCGAAGAGGGAAATCTTTCTATATATATTTGGTATAACATAAAATGACTCAACATTTATAAAATGATGTTTCTCAACATCACAGGATTGCATAATGATTTAATTTGCCAATCGGTTCATTTTTTTCTTGAAAAGTCATTTTGTTGTATGACTGAAGCCCCTTTTCAAGTTTTGGGAAAGTGCTTAATTGTAAAAATCAAAGACAGATTTTCTTTTGGAAAAAGTATCTCCAAATTTACTGGCACAAATTGGCAGAGCCAGGAGCATTCTATAAAAACGTGGGAAAACAAAATCTAATTATAATTACTAACATTAGACCAATAAAAATCCCTTAGTCAAGAGTTTTAAATGTATTTCTGAGGAGTTTAATAGGACAGAGTGCACAATTATTCAAAAAGTAGCATTGATGAGATTTGGGAGAGAATTTTTCACAATAGTTCCTATGTGGATATGCACACACGTGAATACACACACAGATATTCTTGGCCATAATTTTCATGTGTTTCCCTTTTCATCTATTCAAGTAGACTTTTTTCTATTTTATCCCACTGTTTCCATCTGTTTGATCTAGAATTGGGGAAAACTAGCAAGTTGAATCTACCAGTCATTCTGTTGGATTCTGAAAATAAGACCTAAACTTTTCTTCAACATGGTGACTGGGTGAACTTAATTTATCTAACAAAATAGGTTGCCGGCAATTTTGGTCATTGGAAAACTCGATTGTCAAACCAGATTTATTTTCCATCTTTTTTTCTTCTTCTTTATGGAATGACTTCTAAACTTTCACATATATAAATTCTTACCAAAAAGTTTGCATAATAATGTTTACTCCCAGTATTTTTTACTTGATTAACTTGTACTCAGTTATCATTTGTTAAAAGCCAGAAATGTCCATGTATGGCAAACATTAAATCCTTATAAGCGTATTAATGATATTTTTGCTCCCCTTTCTGTGCAACTCTTCTTCTATTTAAAGGCTTGTTTTAACAAGCCAATCAACAAAATAATTGTTTATTAGTTCACACCTTTTCAAATAACTAGCAAATGTAGTATAAATATTGGAGCAACAGCACAGTTAGCGTAATGAGCTTCAGGAAAGGTAGATTTCAACAATCAATCCCAACACAATATAAGTGCAATAAAGGTCTAACCAAGAAGACTATGCATAAATGTAATTTTAATATTTGTATGGTGCTTTAGAACTTACAGAGGTCTTTTATACATATTAACTTTTTTGGAGAAATGATCCCCATTGTAAGGTTAAAGAAAATCAACCTGAGTTCAGTCAAAGTATTGGGGAGTTGAACAAAATGTGCATCCAGTTAATGGAAGTTGATCACAAAAGTACTAACCTTCTTGGTTTGTCCTCTTGCCCCCTCCCTCAGGGCCAGGATTAGAGTTAGGAGGGCAGATTGTAACATGTATCCAAGTGTGAGGGAGATTCATCTTGCTTTGGTTCTTTGGTTTTTTTGGTTGTAATTGTTAGCCAAAAGATGAGTTGAAAAAGATGAACTGGAAGGAAAAGTTCTGCTATCAATAAAATGACAGTGCAATATATAAAACACATGCTCATGGAAATCCAAGGATTAGTGAGATGGTGTGGAGAATTTTTTTAATTCAGTCTTACTTCCCCACTGCCCATACCTGCATAAACAAGGAAACTCATGCTCCACTTTGCATCACCTTTGGTCAGATCCCCCAGATATACAGTATTTCCATGCTCCCTCTAACTGCTTAAAACCTACAAAGAAAGACATAATTTTGGCCTTCATGACCTTCTCCCACTGATGTTAAAACTGTGAATATATTTTGTCATGTGGCAAAAGGGACTTTGCAGATGGACTAAGGGTATAACCCATGGAGACCTCAAAAAAGATTATCCAGGGTCATGCAGGAGGGCTCAAGGTGATCACAGGTGCTTTTAAAAGCAGAAGAGGAAAACAGAAGATGAAGTCAGGGAGGTGAAGTAGAGGCAGTAAGAGAGACCAGAAGCCTAAGAAAGACTTGACCCACAGTTTCTGGCTTGAAGATGGAGGGACTATATGGAAAAAAGGAGGAGATGAATTCTGCCAGCAACTAGTGAACTTAACTCCATGGGTACATGGGAACTGTACCCATGAACAATACTTTAATTTTAGCCTGAGGACACCCTGAACAGAGTATCCCCTCACACTGCTTGGGACTTCTGGCCTACAGAAACTGTGAGATAAGAAATAGATATAGCTTAAAGTCACTAATATTGTGGAAATTTGTTATAGTATCAATAGAAAATGAATGCACCTACCTTTAGCTCTATTTTATTTAATCATGTTTGTCTTCATACTTCAAACCAAGCTTTTCTCTTTTCTACCTTTATACTTCTCCATCAGAAGTCTCATCTCTCATCTCATTTCATCTCTTAATGAAATAAGAAAAGAGATTTCAGGTGTGTGGGCTGAAACAAATTTATTCTGACTTATCTCATTGGGTTAATTTCACCTACCCTTGATCTTCAAATAAATGGCATCACACATCATACGCCTTTTGTGTCTGAATTCTTTAACTCAACATTATGTCTAAGAGATACATCCATATTGTGTGAAGTAGTAGCTTACAAGGGGTGGTTGGAGCATAGTATTCCATTTATTTTTTATTCACTGATTTTTTTGTTGATGAAAATTTGAGTTGTTTAGGTTCAGCAGATAGTGCCAAGTACATTCCCAATGTGGTTGTGCCAATTAGCACTCCCACCAGCAATGTATGCAAATTCCAATTGCTCAGCATTCTTAACAATGCTTGGTTTTGCCAGTCTTTCATATTTTAGCTACTCTCATGGGTGTTTAGTTGCCTCTAATTATGATTTTATTCTTTATATTCCTAATGAGTGATGATGTTGGGCACCTTTTCATCATGCTCAAAGGCTACCTGGATCTTTCATAAAAGCTCTGCTAAAGTCTTTTGCCACTTTTCAATCATTATTATGGATTTCTTTAATTGGATTTTAGAAGTTATTTATATATTTCTCATTTTTAAAGATAGTTCAAACTGAGTTTCTATTACTTTCAGCCAGAAGAATTTTAACTAATAAGGAAAAGTTGCTTAAGACAGAGACATGTATAGTTTACTATTTTCTTGAGATGGTTTTATTTCCCTTTATAGGTTTAAAGTATTTTCTTAATTTCTGAAAGTCTAAGTTAATATATATTCTTATTTTTGTAAATTTAAGATATTGCTAAAAACATTAGGAAAAGAAAAAAATAATTTCCTTAGTCACATATCACTTGTGTAGTAAGGAACTTAACCTTGCCCATCGGAAGAACCCCTTCCCATTTGGAAAGGTAATTGGAACTGGCAAGTGAATATCTTGCTGAACTCTCTTGAGATGGCCACCTGGGTCCATGAAATGAGTGGATTTGGGGGTTCTGCAGAAATGGGCTAAATCTTGACATATTATTCTTGCACCTTCTAAGGCACAAAATGCCAACAAGAATTGTTCTGTCTGCCAAAAAGAGAGAGTGAGACTGCAGGCAGCTATGAGGACACTTTTCTGGCACTGGGTGGAGAGGAGTGAAGGACTCCAAGTCAACTATATGGGACCAATGCCAGTAACCCCAAAAGGCTATAAATGATACTTGCTGGACTTAGCTTTGCATACCCGGTGGTAGAAGCAAATGCTCAGAGTACTAGAAAAAGACTGGAAAAAAAATATTGTACCAATTTCAACTACTGAGTTACATTTCTTCAGACTACTGAACACACTTTATATCCCACAGTTCCACAGGCAAAGAGATATCAAATCAAATGATCACATCCTGTTGCATGAGAAAATTGGAATGCACAATTAAAATACATGTTGTCTACCACAGGGGGAGATAAAGGCATGACAGACTGGCTTACATGTGTTTCACGAGTGTATGCTCATGCTCAACATCAACCAAGAGATGCTTCCCACTGGATATATACCTCCACTTTTCTGGGGAATCTGGCAAAGAAGAGGATGGTGGAGGGTGTTGGAAAGACCATATGATGGTTCCCTTCATCTCATCCACTCTCTTTTTCCCTGCCTGATACAGTAGTTCCTGGACCAGAGCTCCAACTATGGGTGCCAGAGGCAGAGATGATTCTTAAACAAACAAATATAACTATATTTTAAACATTTATATCAGAATTCCTAAGGGCCTGATGGAGTAGACTGTGCCTTCAAACCATCTGGAAAAATTAGGGTTGATAGTTGTGCCAGTTTGTGTATTTATGTCCCCCAGAAAAAGCCATATTCTTTAATGCATTCTTGTGGGGGCAGACATATTAGTGTGGATTGGGTTGGAACCTATTGGATCAGTGCCCATGGAGATGCGACCCACCCAACTGTGGGTGATAACTCTGATTGGATAATTTCCATGGAGGCATTCTGGGAAATGCCCACCTGTTCGTGGGCCTGGTTTAGTTTACTGGAGCTCTATATAAGCTCAGAGAGAAGGAGCTTAGTTAGCTGGAGCTGAGACAGACATTTTGAAGACAGCCATTGGAAGCTGATGCAGACATTTTGGAGAATGCCATTTTGAAACGCCACGTGGGAGCAAGCAGATGCCAGCCACGTGCCTTCCCAGCTAACAGAGGTTTTCCGGATGCCAATGGCCTTTCTCCAGTGAAGGTACCCTTGTTGATGGACACTTTATGGCCTTAAGACTGTAAGTGTGTAACCAAATAAATCCCTTTATAAAAGCCAGTTGATTTCTGGTGTTTTGCATTCTGGCAGCATTAGCAAATTAGAACAATAATGAATGCAGCTATATCGCCTAGAGGCAGAGAGAGCACACTAGTTCTGTAACTATGTAACCCTACTCTATATGAATGGGAGCACACTGAGGAAAAGGCACTTGCTAGACTAGTATTGCTGCTGGCAATCTGGACCAGCATCGTGACCAAACCTCACATCCCTTCCAAGGGTGGAAAAGTTTGGGTAAAAATAAATGACAAATGGAGCGAAGGAGAAATAGTTGCCAAGGATAAAGGAAGAAATAAATTTATAGCTCAAGAGAGACTCAAAGCAAGAGTATAATATTATCTCTAAGAACAATTACATCAGATGCTCAGAAGGGTGATGCTATTTGTTTTCCAAGACTACTTTGGTTTTTGGAACCAACAAGGTCAAGTGGAAGCCTCCCAGACTGATTGGCATTGCTCTGGGAGACATTCTGATCATGAGATATGATGATAAACTGGACTGACTTTTAATGCCTAAATGGAACCCTAGTGATGTGCCAGTATCTTTTGATCCTTATTTCTAGGATTATATATACTACAATGGATATCATTTGGGAAGACATTTACAGAAACTGCTCCCTAATGGGCCATCAGACCATGTGGTGTACAACTTCCAGACGACAATCACTGTGTAACTATAAACCTTGATGGTAAAATGCTTAGAAAGGTCCTTGGTTATAATGGACAATATATGTGGTGGCATGCCCAACAAGCCACCGTGTGCTATGCACAAATATTTATCATCCTTCACTTATAGATGGAAAGCTATTAATCAGAATAGGAAAAACAACTAGCTACTGATGGGATTAAAGCAGGAGGTATCACTTGGTGGGCCCGAACAGCTCCACACTGAGACCAGGAAAGCTATGGAAGACCTTATAGCATACTCAAACTTAAATACATCTGGGTGTGGTTACCACTTATCTAATCCTAGTTTGAGGGACTCAACATTTTTGGATACAAAATACGTATCCTAACTGCACCAGGACCATTGGCACACACTGGTGACAATAGACATGAGGGACTGAACATTGTTGGCCCACAAGATAGAAAAGGGCTTTAGGGGAGATAGATGCTTGTCTAGGCATCATGGAACAAATCAAATTCACCTTTGAAGAGGAGGATATTCTAGAGGAAAAATACTACTTAACTAGAGTAAGCAGATGAAAGGGAATGCTCTTCCAGGAGGCAGGTAAAGGATGAGAGCCAACCTAGAAAGATGATGAACTTTAGTAATGTGTCTCAGGCAGATGCAATAAATAATGCTGGCTAATGCTACGACCCAGTGCTGGGAAAGGGCCTGTACCCTGTCTCATCCGGGTCTTTTGACTATTTTAAAGCAGATGGAAGTCAAAGTAGCCATGGGGCGATGGCCCTCCATCCTGAGGCACAAGGGGCACACCTTTGGGAACTTTATGGACCTCCAGACCTAGGGAAGTTCTCTGGGGGCACTTTTAAGTTACATACATATGCTATGACTCTCCTCATCCCCAGAACTGATCAAAATGAGACATATCCTGTAGTACTGTTAGCAGGAATAGGAACTATTCTGAATACCCACCCATGTCCTCCCTGTCAGGACAGGGTAGACCCTGTTATATAGCAACACACAATAGAAACCAGTCTCAGTACAAGCCAGTGAACTGAGACAGAGTGATTGGATTTGTCCCCAATAGTCTTGGAAATCATAAATAACTGAATCATGGCCAATTCTAATGAGGCCTGTACATAATAATATCTGGCATGTGGCCGATGATTGATTTGGGGTGGGGTTGGGGGAGGTATAACAAATAATCTGCAATTCTAACTGATTTGTTCTATAACAAAATGAATGATACCATCACCATACTGCAATATGCTGTAATGCTGGCATTGTTGGTAAGTCTCACCTACCTTATGTAAATAAGTCTTATGATAATATTGAAATTGATGATCAAATATATGGGAAGATTGAGTTAAAGCCTCCTCTGGATGTAATAATGGTGGAAAGTAACTGACCCAAGGAAGAACTGGATTTAGCTAATCGACAGCTAATTTCTATGCTGAATAGTTCTGCACATGTTTTACATAAAGTACAAACAGCAGTACAAAAATATGCAGGCAAATTTTTTACTTGCTTTATAAAAATGTTTTCAAATAAAAGACATAAATAGTATATCTTCATTAATTCTCATTCTAATAAAACATTCATATTTCACAATAATTTATTTCATCTTTGTGACAGTGTATCTGTAATTACCTCAGAGAAGAAACTGAATATTATTTTCTTTCACTGGGAGGAACAAAAATGAAACAAATATGACAGTGTTCCGTAAATGAATAGACCTGTAGTCTTGAGAGTTTCTTTCTTTATCAAAGTAAGTTCTGAAAACCTTAAGCCAAATTTGAAAGCATTGCCAAATACTGTCAAAACAACCCAAATATCTGCATGCAATGGAAAATGTGAGCAGTTTGTGAAAGGACTGTAAATTTTGTTGTATATGTAAACACAGTAGCCTGTATTAATATCATGTTTATTTTTCCTATGATAGCCTTTAAAATCAACAATAAGAATAAGAAGAAAATAGTCTTTGAAAACCACTTAACTACTTCATCTTTGTCTTAAGTCCAAATATAGGTAGCCTTTTTAAATATGCATTTTATAAAAGCAGGATGAATACGTTATCTCCCACTCCTACCGCCAATCCAGCCTGGCTTTGCAGAGTTAAATAAGGGAAGTAGGTTTAAGGATGTGTATTTTGGTTTGTTTTTGGTGGGTGAGACAGGGGGAGAGGGGTGTAGATGCTCTGCTTCCCCTACACCTTCATCCCCTTCTGAAGGAGAGGAAATGCCTCTAATGATGCAAAGATCCTATTTGGTTCCTAGCCAAATATATTTTGTACTCTCAGATAAGGAATGTACTTGAGATCCAGAGGTAGACTTTCTCTGGGGAGGGTAAAGTGGTTTTGTTAATGAAGAAAAAAATATAGTTGGTTTTAATATTTGCAGTGTTTCCACTTATTAGCATATTGACTTATTTTGCAGCCCTGCTATAGAATTTGGGCAATCTGAGGGTGAACTTCCTAATAGTGGAGCTTTCCAGAAACTAGAATGGGATTTCTCCTGATTTAATGAACTCCCTGACAGTGCTGGTGCTCGGGCAGTGTCAGATTATCTGTTGTGGATGTTGTTTAATGGATGCCTGTTTCAGCTGGGAAACCGGCTTATGTTATTTTTTAAGACATGCCTAATGTTAATGGGTTATGATTCTGTATTCTGAAAGGGAGAGATCAGTTTTGGCTCAGTGGTTGGAGAAACTGTCAAAGGAGGAGTCAGTTTTGAAAGATGAAAGGTGGGTGAAATTTCACAGGTGGTGGCATGCACGGAGGGCAGGGAGACAGCCTGGACAAAGGCACAGTAGTGACAGCCATCCGATATGTGAACTGTCCAAGGCCAAATAACTGTTTGCAGCAAAAATGAGATGAGGAACCAAATCTCTCTACTTTCACCCAAGTGCTGATGTTACAATTTTAGGCAAGTTACCTATTCCTTTACAATTACTTTAAAATTCAGAATATGAAATGGGAGTCAAAGGGTTTTTTAAGGATGATACAGTAAAATAAATCTAATATAATAGAAAAATGTGATTTTTATGTTGATATATATAACAAATCAATAGTAGAGGATGCCTCTCCAAACTCAAAGCTATTTAATCAACTGATAAGGACAAACTCATGCTCATTCATTCCATTTAGCATTAAAAATTCCTAATGAAAATTTCACTAAACTCAAAATCCTCATTATCATTACAGAAATATACTTATAAAGGTGCTTAAGATAAGTTGAGGTAACAATTTGCCTGATGATTATATCTAAGTATCTTAACCAAATTATGATTTGAGTTAACAGCAAAACGATAGTTACCTTAAACCTAGCAAAAACAAAACCAATCATTAGGACACTCAAACATACCCACACATATACAGACAGACAGACAGACAGACAGACACACACACACACACACACACACATCTACCAAAAATCTAAGGTTTCACCTCCTGGCAAGTCTGATGTTCCTACACTTTATATCTTTCTAACTATGGTCTAACTTTGCCTAAAGTAAACCACCTCTTTTTAACCAAAATTGAGCAAAACATTCATTCAATTTCATGGTGTTTCAATGTGTACTTTTAGAAATGATGAAGTAAGGGAAACTAACCCCAAATCAACTACCAAAGCCCATTAAAGTAGGCTTGTTTGCATATTTTGGCTTTATATAGCTAACAGGCTCCAGAGAGTTGCAGAACAAAAGCAACATGAACTTCTGGGTTGAATGAGCTACAGGATGGTGGCTGAGGTTTTCTTGTACAGAACACTCAGAATTCACAGGGGAGCTAAAGTGTTGCTGACAGCTCTGTCATGGATCAGCACTTCTTGGATAGTTGGGTGGACAAAGAGGTTCAAGAAATACTGAATCTGAAATTTTAGGAGTTCAAGGCAAATTGAAATGTGCCATTTAGAGAAACCCATCTTAAGTAGGTTTGGGCTATGGATATTCAATTAGTGCTATTGAGATTTAAATCTTTCACTACACGGCCCACCTTTCTGATACAGAAGTAGGGGACTGTATAAAATAAATATTGATAGTTTATTCAGTGTAGGATTTCAGCTTGTGAGGGCTAACAGAGAGCCAAACAACTCAGAAGTAGTGGATTTTGGCACAGAAGAACAGGAAAAAAGGTCTGTTGAGTGATTGACAGATCAGATTCTGAGGGAAAAAACCATTCCAACTTCTTCAAAGAAGCACAGAAAATAATGTACTTCTGAATATTCAAGTACATCCTGTTATTTTATGTTTTAAGCACAAATTAAGTAAAAGAATAAAAAAACAAAATTAAAATTACAACTCAAAAAAGATAATCAGATAGAAATTTTTAATTTTAAAAATCACAGTTCTACACTATCAAAAGTTATATTTCTGCTTGAAAATTTTCAAAGCTCTTTGTTGTACAGATCAAGGTTACAAACCTTTGACATGAGCAAGTTCTGGCTGCCAGGATGATATAAATTGTTCTTCAGTTTATGCATGTTTGAGTAGAGTGCATTAAACATGTAAGAATTGCTAAAATTGATGAGTGAAAAAACAACAACTTTTTTGATGTTTACCAATATGAGGAGAAATTTTACGAAGTCCATCTTTTTTAGGTAATACAATTTTAATGTTATAAAAACATTACATACATATGTGTATATATATATATATATATATATATATGTAATAAGTGGCATGTTTACTTTGTCCAAAAGCAGAAAAAACCTGCACTTTACTCCATGTATTTGACCCCAGTCTAGAGCAGTATTTCTTTAAGAGCCCAAGCATTCAAAATGATTTTCACATTAGAAATACACGATAAAACACTGATCTGTAAAAACAAGCAGTTGCAAGTAGAAACAGTGTTCAACCTCACCCTGTGTTCTAGTTTGCTAATGCTGCAGAATGCAAAACACCAAAGATGGATAGGCTTTTATAAAATGGGGGTTTATTTCGCTACACAGTTACAGTCTTAAGGCCACAAAGCATCCAAGGTAACACCTCAGCAATCGGGTACCTTCACCGGAGGATAGGCAATGGCGTCTGGAAAACCTCTGCTAGCTAGGAAGGCAGCTGGCGTCTGCTCCAAAGCTCCGGCCTCAAAACAGCTTTCTCCTAGGACGTTCCTCTCTAGCAAGCTTGCTCCTCTTCAAAACATCACTCCCAGCTGCACTCTGTTCCCTCCCCCGAGTCAGCTCATTTATATAGCTCCACCAATCAAGGCCCACCCTGAATGGGCGGGGCCACACCTCCATGGGAACATCTCATCAGAATCATCTCTCATAGCTGGGTGGGGCACATTCAAAGCAAATCCAACCAGAACCAAAACTTCTGCCCTACACAAGACCACAAAGATAATGGCATTTGGGGGACACAATACACTCAAACCATCACACCCTGCAATTTCAGTACTCATTCAAGATTCTATATTTCTTTATTTTTGCTTAAATAATAAATTGGTGTGTAGACCCTGATCCAGTCATTTTATTGATATTGATTATTCACAGTAAGACCCCCAAGAGGTAGGCGCTATTATTATCCCTGTTTTGCAGGTGAGGAAATTAGGCTGAGGTTAATTAACTTGCTGAAGGTTACAGCTAGTAAAGTGCTGAGGCAGGACTGAACCCAGAGCATCAGCCCCAGAGTCCCAGTTCTTAAACCACGTTCAGTGCTACCTAAACAACAAGTGGGTGTGTTCTTGAAAAGACGGTGGGATTGTGAGCTGAGCAAAGCTAGAATGGCATCAAATTTGAATCACTAATAACATCCAACTACTGTTATCATTAATTAATGGTTTGGGCATCGAGAAAATCATTGAATGTGTCTGCCACCCAGTTTAAATTCTCTTTGCCAATAGAATATTCATTGAAATGATCAGTGGTGTGATTTAAAACTATCTCAGTTTTTCTTGTGGGAGGTGGGGAAGGGAGCACTGTTGTCAAATATTCACTCAAAGTTTTAAAACCATTATTTCAATTTTATTGCAGATACTTAAACTGTTTCTGCGATGTAGCAACATTGTTACCAGCCCTAGAGAGACAAGTCAAATAGCTGAGTTATTAAGTGCATCAGTAAAAATCTCAAACGGTTGCTGTGCAAGTTTGGATATATTACATCCCCCCAAAAGCCATATTCTTTAAGGCAATCTTGTGGGGGCAGATGTATTAGTGTTGATTAGGTTGGAATATTTTGACTGAGTATTTCCATGGAGAAGTGACTCAATCAACTGGGTGAAACATTTGATTAATTTATTTCCATGGAGATGTGGGCCCCACCCATTCAGGTTGTGTCTTGATTTAATTACCAGAGTCCTCTTAAAGAGCTCACAAACAGAAGGAGTTCAGAGCAGCCGAAAGGGGCATTTTGGAGAGAAGCTAAGAGCTGACGCTGATGCTTAGACATGCTTGGAGATGCAGACAGAAGGACATTTAGGCCCAGGATAAACTAAGAGAACAACCCCAGCTGCTTAGAGAGAAACATCCTGGGAGAAAGCCATTTTGGAACCAGAACCCTAGAGCAGATGCCAGCCACGTGCCTTCCCAGCTGACAGATGTTTTCCTGAGGCCATCAGCCATCCTTCAGTGAAGGTACCCTGTTGTTGTTGCCTTAGTTTGGACACTTTTATGGCCTTAGAACTGTAACTTTGTAACCAAATAAACCCCCTTTATAAAAGCCAATCATTTCTAGTATTTTGCATAATGACAGCATTAGCAAACCAGAATAGTTGCTAACCTGTTATATTTAACAGATAATTAGCAAATGGAATGTATTTTCCAATAAACACATGGTCATTTCCTATCACAACTGCAATATGTCTACCAAGATCTGACTTGGGGGGGGTTGCATTATCATAACCCATATTTGCATTTACATGTTTGCACTCCTGGCCATTGCCATTTTATGCATCTGCTCAGAGAAGATACACCTGAGCTCTGCCTGGCATTTTATTCAGGGTGGCACATGTATGTTGTACTCACAGATTTAGGTAGGCCTGAGTGCAAAAACAAAACAAAAGGCAAAGATCAGTGTATTGTGACAAACTTTTTAATTGGTGCTACTTTGTTTTTAACCAAGAAGTCCAAATATATTTTAGAAATACAGAAAAAAAAATTATCTAAGCACTGCTTAAAAATGAATTAACCTTCATAGAGTCGGAACTAGAATACAGATTGCCAGGGGCCAGGGCGGGGTAGGGGATGAGGAGTTTCCTAAATTGTACAGTTTCTATTTGGGGTGATGGAAAATTTTGATAATAGATGGTGGTGATGATAGCACAATATTGTGAATGTAATTAACAGTTCTGAATTATATATTTGGATGTGGTAAAAAGGGGAATAAAAAAGAAAAAAAACAAAACACAAGACCGTATAACACAAAGAGGAAACCTTAATGTAAACCATGGACCATAGTTAATAGTACAATAAAATTGATATTCTTTCATTAACTGTAACAACTATACCACACTAATGCAAGATGTTAATAATAGAGAAGGTATATGGAAACTCGATATTTTCTGCATGATTTTCTGTAAACCTACAACTTCTCTAATAAGAAAAAAAATGAACTAACTTGACTACCCAAGTAAATACTTTGTGGTATCAAGTTCTTCAGAATTTTTATGAAATACAATTGCTATGTACATTTTACCATAGTTTTTCTTTGCCAGTAAAAAAGTAATAATTTAAAAGGTATAAAAATAACACAGCGTAATTCCATGGTTTATAAGAAACCTCAAAGATCTTCTAAGGAATGGATATGGGAAACATTGTCTAAAATAATCACTGGACTAAATGATTGCTTCCCATTCTAAATATCTATAATTTTCTAAGAAAGAGCCAGTGGACATCTAAAATTCAGAATATATGACAAGGCAAATATTTGGACATTACCTTTTTAAATTATTATGATGATTCAAATGTGGATAACTTTTCTTTTGAAATAAAAAGCTCTTTTCTTGGAGAATGCCTATAAGGGACACTGAGTATAAAATCACTTTTATAATCTTATATTAGAAATTCTAAGAACAATGAAAGGTTTTGCTAGAGAAATCTTAATAGATAGCATGAATGTTGGAAATGGTAACAATAACAACACCCCTTAAAACCTCACTTACCTCATGGAGGCCCCTTAGTTAGACTATCTCTGCCATACAACTTGTTCCACACCTTGTACACAATTACAGCCCTTTGTAAATAAAGATTTAGGAAAAAATATGGAGAATGTCTTTTTATCCCCCTTACTGGTATATCCATTTAGAAAGTGTGAGGTTTTACCTGAAGTGCCATGGAGTCTGGTAAAGGCCATCTGTCTCAGCTTTTATGGCTGGAGGCTGATGGTAATAAAATCCTAGGAGCTTCCAAATGAAAAGATAGGTTATAAGACTCAGAACAAAAGACAAAGAGGGTGATAGCAGGATCTCCTAGTAAAACAATATGAATTTTCTACACTTACGGTCATGCTAACTGGATATTAGACTTACTAAATTATGTCATCTATTTTCTTGCCTTGTTTATACTTCGGTGTAATCCCTTTGAACAGACATAATTTGGAGTTTTGCTTCACTCCATATCATTACTATGGCCAGCCGTGGCATCTAGAATCTTGACTGATTCTGACAAGTCTTTCTGAATTCAAGTCCCAATTTTTGAGATCCCAAAGCAAATACAACATAGCCAAATTTGCTTTTATTATACGAAATTAGTTCTACTAAATCATTTATATTACAATACCATTTCATAAAATGTTAAATACAAATTGTAAACAAGTAAACAAGCAAGAAAAATAAGTTTTAGGCCTGTTGGGTTTCTGCTAATTACTCTCTCTCCTTCTCATGTTCACATTTCACTGCACCTTTGGTGATGATCATTTTTCTCACTTATACAAAGCTTTTCATAACATTTGTGGACTGTTCCAGTTTGCTAATGCTGCCTTTTTTGCAAAACACCAGTAATGGATCAGCTTTTATAAAGAGGGTTTATTTGGTTACAAAATTACAGTCTTTACAGTCTTAAGGCCATAAATTGTCCAAGGTAACACATCAACAATCGGGTACCTTCGCTGAAGGATGGCCATTGGTGTCCAGAAAACCTCTGTTAGCTGGGAAGGCATGTGGCTGGCATCTACTCTGGAGTTCTGGTTTCAAAACGGCATTCTTCCAGGATATTCCCCTCTAAGCTGCAGTTTCTCTCCAAAATGTCACTCTCAGTTGCTCTTGGGGCATTTGTACTCTCTTAGCTTCTCCGGAGCAAAAGTCTGCTTTCAAAGGCCGTCTCCAAAATGGCTGTAAACTGCAGCTCCTCTCTCAGCTCCTGTGTGTTCTTCAAAGTGTCCTTGGCTGTAGCAAGCTCATTCCTTCTGTCTGAGCTTATATAGTGCTCTAGTAAACTAATTAAGGCCCATGCCGAATGGGCAGGGCCACACCTCCATGGAAACTATCCAATCAGAGTAATCACCTACAGTTGGGTGGGTCTCATCTCCATGGAAACACTCAATCAAAGAATTACAATCTAATCAACACTAACAAGTCTGCCCACACAAGATTGCATCAAAGATAATGGCATTTGGGGGGACATAATATGTTCAAACTGGCACATGTACATTTAGGAGAGTCTGGAAAATTGTCTGTTAGCTTCCAAATTCTTTCAATTAATGAAACTTCATAATTTAACTGATGTCTTTAGGTGTTGGATATTTATTCCAAGACAAGTAAGAAAATTATATTTTCTTGCCCTATTCCTTAAATAATGCAGAGGAAATTGTAATCTCAAAAGAAGAGAATAAACTTTCATAGTTTTCATTGCTACATATTTCTGGATCAGAAGGAATTTGGCATGTGTCAGCTCATCATCATGATCACTTCCCTCTGATAGCTTTTCCATGTGTCTGTTGAAAACCACCAAAATGTTTAGATGTGCTTACATTTTTCAGAAAGGGAGAAGAAAGATGGCTGAATTGGTAACAAGTGACCATAAG
Source organism: Choloepus didactylus (assembly GCF_015220235.1). NCBI lineage: Eukaryota > Metazoa > Chordata > Mammalia > Pilosa > Megalonychidae > Choloepus > Choloepus didactylus. Next base: position 31,507,891 of record NC_051320.1, on the reverse strand, counting down.
AATTTTTGTGTGTGTGTGTGATTGTATTCTTATTTTCTTATTTTTTTAATAAGAATTTGTGTGTGTGTGTGTGATTGTATTATTATTTTCTTATTTTTTAATTCATTTTTGTTGAGATATATTCATATACCATGCAGTCATACAAAGTGTACATTCAGTGTTCACAGTACCATTATATAGTTGTGTTCATCATGAAAATTAATTTTTGAACATTTTCATTACCACACACACAAAAATAATAAGAATAAAAATTAAAGTGAAAAAGAACAATTAAAGTAAAAAAGAATAATGGGTGCCTTTTTTTTTTTTTTGCCCCCATTTTTCTACTCATCCATCTACACACGGGACAAAGGGGAGTGGGGGAGTGTGCTCCATATGGCTTTCCCAATCACATTGTCACCCCCCATAAGCTACATTTTTATACAACTGTCTTCAAGATTCACAGGTTCTGGGTTGTAATTTGATAGTTTCAGGTATTTACTGCTAGCAACTCCAATTCACTAGAACCTAAAAAGGGTTTATACTGTGCATAAGAGTGCCCACCAGAGTGACCTCTCGGCTAGTTTTGGAATCTCTCTGCCACTGAAGCTTATTTCATTTCCTTTCACACCCCCCTTTTGTGACCATAAGAATTTATATGAAAAAGCAAGAGGAATTTGAGAGAGGAAGTTTCATAGCATAATCACGTAATAATATTTAATATTTTGGGGACACTTTCCATGGCAAATATTCTCTATTTGGGGAAAACCTTTTTTTTTTTTTTTTTTCAATTTGAGTAGCAGGTAGGAACTCAAACACCTCGAGGCCTCTCTCTAGAGGGAAGTCCTTATTCATCCTCTGGAATAACAGCTACAATATGTCAATTAAGTTCCCTCACACCTAAAGCAGGAGAAATCACAGCAAGGGGTCAAGCCTGCAGGGTTGAGACTTTCACATAGCTTTCCTGTGCAGAGGAGAAGATAAAATAAATCTCCACCCAAAGTCTGATCCCTAACAAGGGGAAATCTGCCATTTACTCCTGGGGAAATACCAGAGGTAAAACATGAAGCAATTAATAACTATTAGATTTTGTTAAAACAATTTTGTTGAGTTTTAAATTATTTTGCAGTCACAAAATTTAATTGAGTCTAATTATGTTTTCCTAGAAACTGTTCTGAAAATTCTATTAGCTGCCATCAAGAAATACTAATATCTGTTGAAGAATCTCTGGGCCAATCTGGACTAGTGGGAGTGGTAAGGTAAAACAGACATCCCTGCTACTGTTTCTTCTTCCATGAAAGAGTATCCTTTATTTTAAAAACATATAAATTTTAAATTCAGTGATGCACTAGTGAAGAAATATAAGGGGCAAGATTTAAAGAAATATGCTCCATCGATACACATCATATCAAAAGTCTTCATGGTTCCTTTCAACCTTGAAAATTCCATTATTCCATAATCATTAATGTTTAATATATATATAAAACAAAATAATTATTGGGAAATTATATTTCATGAATCATCCTTAAGGCTAAACTCATATAATGCAAACACCATGTTTCTGGCTCTTTTCACTGGGGTATACACATTTAGTGGGAGGTAAAAATACAATAGGTCATTTATTATATTCTTTTCATAAATCGAAGTTGAAGCAGTTTCTGATTGATCGGCCTTCATTAAGGGTTTCTTCTTAGACATGTTTGCTCCCATTTGTTTGCTTTCTTACGCCAATTTTACAAAGGTTTAACTAAATACTATTCCCTGTTTGAAATAGGGAATATGTAAAATATAATAATAATAACGCACCTTCTATAATATTTAGTATTATTGAGCTGAAGGAAGATAAAATAGATTTCCAAAAGTTTTTCTATGCTTTTGCAGAAACCAATTTTTGTTCTTTAATGCTCTTCTGGGACATAGATGTTTACTGATTTTTTTCCATTTTCTTTGCTTTGTTTTACATTTGGGGAGATAAAGGGTCCAATGCTGAAAGACAGCTATGGACAGGATAGGTTAATTTAGTGTGAAGCTTTCTTCTCCAAAGTGGGAGCACTAATTTGTGACAATAAATAGACTTTTACATTGTTTTTCTCCTTTTCTTCTTCAAAAAAATGTTTTTCTTTCATTTTCAGAATAAAATTATGAAATATCTCTAAGCATCCATGTAATTTATAACTTTAACTATGATCTATGAAAAACTCATAGATTGTATTTGAACAATAGGTTCAAACTTATTTCTGTGAACCTTCTAAATAGCTTCCTAAATTACTAATAAAAGCAAATGAATATAATCCAACTATTTAGCTGTGATAAAATGGATTGAGTATTTAATTAACTTTCTATTGCCTTCTATAAAATGAGTTAAATCCTAGAGCTTGGAACTATAGATTTCTGACCTTTATTAGATTTATTGTCATTCCATTATTCATAAATATGAAATTAAAGCATAATGTACTGCTTTTATGGTGTCCATAGTTTGAGAAGTGAAAGTAACTTGTAATCAGAGTTTTATGTATTCTCAGCATGGTTAAAAGGAAAAACAGCTCTTAAATTACAGTAATTAGCAAAGCCTGAAGTAAAAATAAAATATGCCCCATTAAAAACTCTCTAAGACTACTCTCATATGTGAAATATGATTCCTACCTTTTAAATGTTTTTTTTTTTTTTTTAATATGGCTAATTTGTTTACTTCTTATTGTGATTTTAATAATTCCTTTGGGGATAAAAGACTTCCGGAGGAACTATATAGATTTCACTAAGTAGTAATTTCTCTTGCTCATTATAAATAACACAATAGTGCTTCTGTATCTAACTTATTACTCGGGAAATAAATGTTTTTAATTAACATAGGCTGTAATATTTAACATCTCAAAAGGCCTAAGATTTTATGTTTTGTGACTGGAATAGGACTTGTTAATTAATTATGTTCCGTTTGCACTGTCCAAAAAGGTTTTGAGATGAGTAAAAGAAAATAGCCTGAATTTGTTTCTTGCCTCACTGAGTTTTTCTTCTAAAATATAAGTTTGACTTGAAAATATACTCAAGAGAATATAAAAATGTGTTATCTAAAAGAAAACCACATATTCAAGGAAAATATTAGATTCCACTTGTCCTTTTTCCAGGGTTAACTTGAAAAATTCTAAAAACTCACTCATCTTTCTTACAACTCTTTTAAAATTAATAATAGTTTGCTAAATGCTGATCATGAAATCCAAATTATCCTTTCTCTCTCTAGAGTGACAGGATAGCATTTGTGGCACATAGGTGTATATATCACCTATATTTTAATTTCTATATTCATTCCTTCAACACATATTTGTTGAGTATACCAGAGACCTTGTGAGGCATCGGCAAGTATACCTTAGTGTAATAGATTGTGTGACTCTCTTAAGGTCAAATTAGTCAAAGCAAGCACTTTTTTTAAAAAAAGGAGAAATGTCTTCTATGACAGATAGATTTACAATTAAATGTCTCATTTTCCCCATATTGCCATATTATCTATAGATATCTCATTTCTCTTCCATTATCTTTAAACTTAGAATGATCCTATTTATTATTTCCTTTAAATTTATCAGCTTAGCAATTCATTAATGTAACATGTTTGGGGGCAATTTATTATTTTTATACAGACTTTGAGTTACTAATTAATTACTTAAGAAATAGTTCTCTTTCTTTGGTGTACACACAAGCACCACACATACACTTAATCTTGTGTATATCATGAGGAAAATGATGGTGAAATAAACATTTATGGCTGTATTTCCAAGTCTCTAACTTCTCTTTGCCCATTCAACTCTCCCCAGAGACTGATGTACTCGTGATGTGTCTGGCTGGTGGCACACCTAGGTGTGTTCTCTGGACAGAGCCACTGATCAACTCCCTTCTTCTTTACACGCCCTTATTCTTATCAAGATTTACCTGTTCTGAAATCATTTCTCTAATTCCTAAGGTGATAACTTTTCATTTAAGAAACTGTTCTGATTTGTTAATGCTGCTGGGATGCAAAACACCAGAAATGGATTGGCTTTTATAAAAGGGGGTATTTGGTTACACAGTTACAGTCTTAAGGCCATAAAGTGTCCAAGGTAACACATCAACATTCGGGTATCTTCACTGGAGGATGGCCAATGGTGTCCGGAAAACCCCTGTTAGCTGGGAAGGCACGTGGCTGGAGTCTGCTCCAGAGTTCTGGTTTCAAAATGGCTTTCTCCCAGGACATTCCTCTCTAGGCTGCAGGTCCTCAAAAATGTAACCAAGTTGCTCTTGGGGCGTTTGTCCTCTCTTAGCTTCTCCAGAGCAAAAGTCTGCTTTCAATGGCCGTCTTCAAACTGTCTCTCATCTGCAGCTCCTCTCTCAGCTCCTGTACGTTCTTCAAAGTGTCCCTCTTGGCTGTAGCAAGCTCACTCCTTCTGTCTGAGCCTATATAGTGCTTCAGTAAACTAACCAAGGCCCATGCTGAATGGGTGAGGCCACACCTCCATGGAAACTATACAATCAGAGTCATCACCCACAGCTGGGTGGGGCACATCTCCATGGAAACACCCCAAGAATTACAATCTAATCAACACTAATACATCTGCCCACACAAGATTACATCGAAGATAATGGCACTCTGGGTGACAAAATACATTCAAACTAGCACAGAAACTAACCTAATGTAATATTTCAATAGGACGAGTTCATTGTAGAAGACAAAGCTCCATACCTCCCACTCTTTGGAGTTAACCACATTCATTTTTTCACAATGATTTCCTGAGACATTTCTTCTAACCTGAGCTGATAAACATTCCTTTTCAGCCTTTTATCATGAACTTTTTCAAACATACACAAAAGAAAAAAGAGTAATAAAATGAACCATCATGTAGTCAGTCATTATATAATCAGCAATTATCAATATTTTTCTAATTTTATTTTATCTACCATGCCAGCCCAATTTTCTAGGTCCTTTAAAATCAAATATCAGGCATCTCATAATTTCACCTATAAATACTTCAAAATATAGCTCTAAATAATAAATACATTTTCATATAACCATAAGCTCATAAAATTAACAGTACTTCTTTATTGCCATCCTAAGTTGTTTCAAAAACATCATTTTACAGTTGGCATGATTGTATCAAGATCCAAACAAGCTTGGCCTATGCCAAAGTCAATATTGAAATGGTAGGAATTTCAGGCTAGACAGAAGGGAAAAGCTGTGACATAGAGAATATCAGGATAGGATTTGGATAGTTTGAGGGAGTCTTCCTCAAAACACATAAGCAGTATTTCCTTCATCATCCTCCTCCTTAAATGCTGAGCATCACAATTCTTGAAGTGTTTGACTAAAGGTAGGATAACTATACCAGACACCTCTCATGCCCCTCCTGATGTAATTTGACACACTTTTTACCCCAGCCATTGCTGCATAAACTAGTTTTGCAAAGGTATTATCTGAAAGCACTTCATCTCAGCTGCAACCTAAAATTCTTGGGTTTTTCTGAGGGTATACATCACTTATTTGCCACCTGAAAGTGCAGGGGCGTTTACCCAACCAGGGCAAACCTTGACTCATGGCGGACTGGACATGGTGGACACATATTTCTCATCCCTGACCTCTGTGTGGACAGTCCTCATAGAGTTCCAGTCGGATTGATCTCCAGCCACCCAGAGTGGTGACCAGTAAGATCATGCACCTCTGCCTTGGCTCTCCCTCCTTATCTGTTCCATGCTTTCCTGCTCCTTATTCCTGTTCACTAGGATCATTTTCCAAATAATCTACCAGCTTGCAAGCCCAAAGTCCTTTAGAGGTCAGGATTCACCTATTGAATTTCCTTTAAACTGATCAGCTGACATGCTGACTAAGCATGGTTTCCAGAATTGCCTGCATTCCTTTAATCAGTATTGTCTCCTGTGCTGGTTTGAAGCTGTTATGTACCCCAGAAAAGGCCATGTTCTCTTAATCCATTCCTGTGTGTGCAGACCTATTGAGGGTGGGACATTTTGATTAGGTTATTTCAACTGAGAATTGACCCGCCCCATTCAAGGTGGGTCTTAATCCTTTTACTGGAGTCCTTTATGAGAGGATAAAAGACAGATAAAAGCCAAGAGAGCTGGAACCAGAAGCTGAAGGCAACAAGACTGGGGATTGAAGGAGCAGCAGATGCCAGCCATGTGCCTTCCCATGTGACAGAGGAATTCCAGATGCCAGCAGCCTGTCTGCAGAGTCCAGCCTTAGCAAATAGAAATATCTCCCCTGCTGACATGAACCTTCTAGGGTAGAATCAGGATTCCAACAGGGAGCCTCTTGCACAGAACTCTTCATACACTTGTACCTTTAGGAACAATACAATTTTCATCACATGTTTATTGTGATCATGAAATTAAATGAGGTGTCACTTGTGACAGTATTAGTTCAGACGAAGATACACTAAATGGGAGACCATTTAGTTCAGTGTTAAATATCTTGGCTCTACAATCAACTGTCTAGGCTCGGATGAAGGGTTGTGCTCCTTATAAACTGTGTGAGATTGGACAAATTCTTTAGCTTCCCTGATTCTTGGTTTCTTCATCTGTAAAATGATGATTTCTGTGAGCATTTAATGAGTATACATGTTTTTAAAATTTTTCATTGTCCTCTTTAATAAATGGATTTATTTTTATTATTTAATGTAGGTGTTCTTTTCTTCCTGTAGGTGTGTGTTTATGTTTTCTCTTAAAATATGGAAATCCTAAGTATATTGGAGGAGAAAACTCCCAATACAGCAAAGCTACTATTCTTTAACCTTCCTGTATAAAAAAGGGGTTTCTAGGTAAGTGTATTAGATAAGGTTTTAGGAGTGTGGTCAAATTAAAAATGATAGGGAAGCCTTTCAACATGAAAAGAGATTCAGGTACAATAATGGAAATTTTGATAGTAACTACAGGGGCTATCTGTGCTCTGAGTACTTGACATGGGTGTTCCTCCTATGTGAGTATATCATGGAGTTATGTTAGAGTGTTGGATGTTCCTATGAAATACCTGTTGATTAGAAGTTTGGACATTGGCTCTCATTTGTTTGAAAACAACGAAAATTGTCATTGCTGTAATTGTGTTCATTTAAACAAGGGCACCTTTTGGTGCTCAAGTTCAACCAAGTGCAGACACAGGACCTTAGAAGCCAAACAAATAGCAGACCAGGCCATGTGCCACTGGTACAAGGTACAAAAATGACAATTTTCCCATTTTACACAGAGTATAATCTGATATTCTGATGCCTGATTTGCTTCCTTTAGGATCAGATGGACTGTTAAATGTCTGGCATATTTCCATCAGTTTGCCTGAGATTTTGTTTTATGTATAGCAATACAATACCATCAACATCTGGTGACAGCTGAATAAATTGCATGCAAAATTCTAATGTTAGTAAATAATAACAACAACAATAGCTAATATATTTGGGGGCTTACTGTATGTTAGTTAATGTGCTTTGCTCTTTACATTTATTATCTCATTTAACATAGGCAGGAATTCTATGAGTGAAGTGCTATTATATCCATTTTATGGATGTAATTAAAGCTTAAAGAGATTATGTTTGCAAAATCGCCTTGCTGATAAGTGTGGGAGACATAATGATAGGTATGATCTTCATGAAATTACATCGTGTGGACTGCATGCTTCCAAATTCCATAGTGCTTCAGTGATGACAACCATCCAAGTATCTATTTATCTATCTATCTATCTAGTTTTCAAGCTAAAACATAAAAATATCACCAAGTAGAGATAATGAAATATAACATTGGATTGCATGTGGTTTTATAAATGAAATCACCTCAAATTCCTATGTCATACAAAAGTATTTATATCAGAAACTAATAAAAGCAACAACTTGATCAGGTTATCTAGAAATATGCTTTACTTATGAAAGGACTTTTTTTTGAATATTCCAGTAAGTAATAAAATAAGTATTGGTAACTCTGGACCAAGGTCACTCAGCCTTGGCACTATTGACATCTTGGACCAGATAATTCTTTTTGTAGGGAACTGTACTTTGAATTGTAGGATGTAAAACATAGGATATAAGATGCTTAGCAGCATCCTTGGCTTCTGACCACTAGATGTCAGTAGTAGCTCCCAAGAGTGACAATCAAATACGTCTCTAGGCATGGCCAAATAATCACCTGGGAGCAAAATAGTTCCCTGGTTGAGAACCACTGCTCTAGACACAATTTACTGAGGAGTGAAGGTTTCCCTGGGGGCAGTTTCAGCTGCCTTACAGCTTGTTTGGAGTTAATGAGAGGCACTGCCAAGAGATGATGGAGTGGCAGGAAAAGGAAAGCCAAGGCATTAATCATCTCCCTTACACAAAGCCAGAACTACACCACTCCAACCTCTGCTTCCATTGTCACATCTCCTCTGACTTTGATCCTCCTGCTTCCCCTATAAGGACCCTTGTGATTAAACTGGACCCACCCAGGTAATCCAGAATAGCCTCCCCATCTCAAGGTCCTTAACTTAATCCCATCTGCCAAGTCCCTTTCACCATGTAAGGTAACCTATTTATAGATTCCAGGGATTAGGATGCGAATATCTTGGGGAGGGCTCATTTTTCCAACTACCATGAAATCCAACTTTTTTATTCAATGTCACAAGATTTTAGCCTCTATGTAGCATGGCCTTTCCATTCTTACAGCCTTTCCATTCTTATGGCAGATGAAAGTCCTCATTGAAAGGAGGAGGAGGAGGAAGAAGAGGCAGAAGAAGAAAGCAGCAGCAGCGGTGGTGGTAGAGGATGAAGAGAGGCCCCAGAGAGACGTAGAGAGGAGGCGGCCATGTGAAGACAGAGTGGGATATTGGAGTGATGCTGTCACAAGCCAAGGGATGTCGGGAGCCACCAGAAGCAGGAGGAGGCGAGGAAGGATTCTCCCCCAGAGCCTTCAAAGGGAGCGTGCACCTGCCTACACCTTGATTTTAGACTTCTGGACTCCAGAACTGAGATGTTCTGTTGTTTTAAGCCACCTACTTTGTGATGATTTGTTATGTCAGCCCTAGGCATTTTTTTTTTCATTGCATTTCTTTTTTTTTAATTAGAAAAGTAGTGTGTTTACAGAACAATCATGCATAAAATACAAATTCCCATTTACCACCTTATTATTAATGCCTTGCATTGGTGTGGTTTGTTACAATTGATGAAAGCACATTTTAATAATTACACTGTTAACTACTGTCCATGGTTTAAATAGGGTTCACCATTTTCCTTGGGCAGTTCCACGATTTTTAAAAAATTTTTATTCTAGTATCATATATTCTATTCAACCTAACATTTCCTCTTTTAAATGTGGAGGATGTAGGTACAGAGAGCATATGGTTCCCAACCACCCATGCCCAGTATCAGAGTGGTGAAACTCGTGAGGTGGTTGCTGAGAAAAGTCCTTTGATAATAGTCTTCAGATCCTTACTTTTATATAGATTCATTCCAAGGTTATGTTGAAAATACTGGGCACTATTAAAAGCAGTGGGGCTGAGCAGTCACGGATAAGATCAAGTCCCTGTTTGCATTGCACTCACAGTGGAATATTAACTTTGGTCAAAATTAAACAATTATTTCACAGCAGAAATTCACTTCAGAATTTTATCATTTATGATCTGTCCAAACGTATTCTCGAACAGTCTTATCCCAAGATTCTTTTCTAGTAGAAAAGGCTAATCACCATGGCTGGTGAGAGTAGCATAGTTTTCCTACAATTTTGTGGTTTGCCTTAATTTATGTTGTTTTAAGACAATTGGTATCTGATTCTAGCTGGGACATTCTAATGAACTGACAGCCCAAAATAAACAATTAGTTACTTACCACTTGCATATAATGCAGTTAAATTCTTTTCTTTACTGTTGGGTAGTAGAAAGAAGGTAGGAGCAGAGAAAAGTGATTGAAGGATAAACAAAGATAATGTAGATGACAACAATTGGAGAGCAGTATGACAACGTTGGGCCAAGGGTGGACGACTAGGCTAAAATCTCAAAGAAAGTCTTATGTAATTTCTAACTAGGTGTGTGACTATGGCAATGCTTCATAAATATTTTTTGAAAAAATGAAGGTGACTAATTAAACAAACTTTAGAGTCTCACTTTTCTACAATACTTAAAGAAAAGGGTTATATATATTCTTGGTATTACTCAAGGAACTTATGAAAGTCAAGTGAACTAATGAGTTTGGAGGTTTATTTGCAATGATCAGTTAAGATGTGTATTAAATAAAACCTCTCAATTTACCATTAAAATAGTCATAAATTGACAAAAAAAAATTGTAAATAGCACAGTAAGAAAACCACAAGATCATAGCTTGGGAAAACTTTGGCTAATTGCCTGGACGGTTCTTTTTGTGCTTTTCAAATGATTTTAGCAATCCTTACTAAACATTTCATTCCATTTTTTTTTAATTTGCAGTTTAATTAATTAATTAATTTGCAGCATAATTATTTGTCCTTATACTTGACATTGTTTTGGTAATGTCAGCAACGGTTCCAGAACTCAATGAGTACTTTTTAGTGGCTAGAAATTATCACTATCTTTCGATTTTCTTTTATTATTAAAAGTAACTCATGACTCAGTTATTTTGCATTTAAATCTGTGTGTGTTCTTCTTCATTGTGAGTAAATAAAATGAGCAGATACAAAGGAAATGGAATGCTTTATGTGGAGGGACAGTTAATTTGTCAAGCTTGTGTAATTTTGCCTGCAAGTAGGCTGACTCCATGCCAACTGTAGGAAGTATATTTGATGGGATAGGTTATAGAATCCTGGAAAGCTATACATAAACGCATATCCATTAAATTTAACACTATTTCTCCAAGCAGTACAACAGTGTATCATGATAAGGCAACCAAAGTAACAAAGAACTTAGGTGTTGACCTTATAGAAGCCTGATGATTATATACATGTGATAAGCTATATGATTTTTGATACTGTATTCTTAATTTTTTTTTGGAAAAAAAAATATGCAAGAATACCAAAAATGTATTCTAAACACTCAACACTAAAATAATATAAAAGGTGTGGGTAACTTATAAAGGCTTCCAAATACAAACATGTGAGCTATCAAAAGGAAAACTGTGGAGTACCCTTTTTGAAAAAAAAACTTCTGTCAAGTAAAAACTCACCTTATTTCAACTGCTTTGTATGCTCATGTTCTGGTATATTGGGTTTTCTTCAAGAGAAGCATTAGTTTACTTTGTAGTGTGGAGAAACTTTCTATTAGTATCTAAGAAGCTCAATGCTGCCTTGTTTGGTGAAACATGTTATTAACTGTTAATCCACAACACCCCTTGTTAAATAGGTCATTATTATTATCTCCACTTTCCAGCTGAAGAAACACACCAAGAGAGGTCATGGAGTGAGTCAGGGCCAGGATTAGCAATGAAAAGCACCCAGTTGTCAGTGCTTTCCTCCGTCCGCCCGGCCACACTAAATAGGCGAGAAGGCTTGCCTGGACAGCCACAAAGCACAGGAGCCTGCCCAGAGCTTGTATAACCAAACTTCTAATAAAGACAGCCTGTGTGCTCCTCACCCCTGGGCTACGTACCAGTTACCCTAGATTTGAATTGGTGGGGCCCTCGCTGATATTCTTGACCTAGATCCTCAGTGCTGCCCGTGCATCTTCTCACCTCATGTCACCATCGCCACTGACCCCTGTGAGTTTACCTGTGGTTTGCACTGCTCTGAACCCACGGCTAAGGAGAGAAAGGCAAATAGCGCTGAAGGGATTTGCAACCTAGGGTGATGTTTGCGGAGGGGCTGCAATGTGTTTTAATTCTCTTGAAATAACTAGGCTGAATTTATCATCTTTGTGTTTCTCTTATCTAAATGTTTGAGGAAAATGAGTGTGCATATAATGAAAGGTTATCTGAAATCCTAGACAAGCAGCCAGGGCACAGGCAAAGATACAACAGAGCAAATTAATGAAAGTTTGATAGACAATGAAGCCATGAATGTCATACCTAATTAATTAAACTTCTGATTAATAAGGAGAGTTTCATCGTGGCACACATTTCAATCTTACAAATAAGTATAATTCAGGGAAGAGCAATAAGGAAGAAAACCATGGAAAGAACTCTTAAGAGCACATAAGTAGCAAAAGAAAAAAACAAAACTGGGCTTTGTTAGAACTGTGTGGCTTTCACATTTCTTAAAATGTGGGAACATGGTTTACTAATAATCTTCATCCTAAACATATTCTTATTTGAATTAATTAATACCCCATTGGGAAATAAAGGCATTTAATCAAAGTAGCATGTAGAGCTTTATCTGTTGCTAACATACCCTATCAATTTTTTTTTTGCTTTGTATAATGAAATATGGTCCAAGTCTGTTTTTCTTTAATTTGGAGGAAATGGAAAAACATTCCTCAGGGAAAAAATAATAATAAAATATATCAAAGCTGATAGGAAAGGATATAGAAATGCAGTTAGCCCGATTATCTACGAAAGCAATTGAATATGTTACTAAACCTCTTCACACTAAGAAAACCCTGGCCCAGATGACTTCACTGATGAACTCTTCCAAACATTTGGAAGAAATAACACTAATTCTACACAAACACTTTCAGAGAAGAGAAAAACAAGGAACAATTCCCAGTTTATCTTATGAAGTCAGCATAGCCTGTACTCTAAAACTTGAAGACATTGTGAGAAAGGAAAATTACAGGCAAATTTCTCTCAGAAACATAGTTGCAAAATTCCATACAAAATGGTTAAAATCAAATCACAAAACAGAAAATACATCAAAACAAAGTATGGCTTATTTTAGGTCTGTAAGAGAAGTTTAACATTCAGAGAGTAATCAGTCTAATTCATCTCATTGACTGAATAAAGGAGAAAAAAATGCATGGTCATCTCAAAATGCAGGACAAGCCTTTGATAAAATCTAATTCTTTGCATGATAAGTTTCTGCAAACTAGGAATAGAAGAGAGCCTTCTTTAATCTTATAAAGGGTACAAAAGCCTATGGCTTGTATAAGATAAAATTGATGAGCTTCTTCATGACTTTGAGACAGGAAAGACTTCTTAAAGAGACCAAAAAAAAGCGCTAACCAAAAGATAGCAAATGATAAATTGACCGTCTTAGAAATTAAGATCTATTTATCAAAAGACCCCATGAAGATAGTTTCAAAGTCAGAGTAGAAGGTATTTGTAATATATACATTTGATACAGAAAACATATCCAGAATATATAAAGAACTACAGATCAAGTGGAAAGGGACAGACAACCCAAGAGGAAAAATAACAGGTAAAACATTTGAACAAGCATTTCACAAAAAAGGATACCTAAATAAGCACATGAAAAAGCACTTAACACCATTAGCCATCAGGTAAATACAAATTAAAACCACAATGTGACAACACTATATACCCACTAGAAATTCGGTGGTAGGGAGAAGGGGTGGGGAATTGCCAGTGAAGGTGTAAATTGGTGCAAGCTCTTTGGAAAGGCTGTTTGGCAATATCTCCTAAAGCTAAACATATAAACGCTTAAGCAACTACAGTCCTGGGTATTAAATGTGTACATATGTGCACTGAAAGAAATGTACAAAAAAAGTTGACAGCAATGTTATTTGTAATAATGAAAAATGGAAACCAACCCAAAATACAACAACAATAGAATGGATAAAAGTTTTAAATATTGATGCAATGGAATATTGCATGGTAATGAAAGTGAATAATCTATTTGTACCCACAGAAACATGGATAAACCTCATCAACATACTCCTGAGTAAAAGAAGCTAAATAAAAATACACACTAAGTGACTACATTTATATAAATTTCAAAAACAGGCAAAATCAATTTGTAAGATATAAGTCATAAAGGGAAGCCTTCTGGGTAACTGGTAATATTCTATATCTCAATTTGGATGGTTATTACAAGGGCATGACTAATATATAAAAATAATTGAGTTGAACACATGATTTTATATACATATAAATTTATTTTTTATACATTATAGATCAATAGAAAAATTCAACAAAAAGGAAAGCAGTAAGGACAAAAGAAGTACATTTTTAGAGTATAACAACATCTCTAAATTCAAGTAATAATCACTATCTAAGTAGATCAAGATAAAGCTAAGAGGGAGAAACTTTGCTTAATCCTTCAATCAAGTTCCAACAATTACTATTACTTGTCAACAGATATTTTCTTCTTAAACAAGTCACTGTGCATAGATGCCAGTTATCGTCAAAGAAGGTCTTTTGAAAATTCTTCCATAGAAGATCTATGGCAATTCTTCTCCATAGATAGCTATTGCCTTTCTTAAACCCAGAAAACTACTTCACAAATAAATGCCCAGTTTGTTAGGGGAGACTAACTCAGCCAACATATCATCATTATTATAAAAATAAATTCCAAAGCACACATTTCTCTTGCAAGGAAACACATTCAAAATGTTCACCTTATCTGTAGCGAAGCCTGGATGAACTTAATTCCTTTTTTGGTTCAAAACACCAGAGTGACCTATTTAGTCCAGCTGGTTGCAGCAGAAGCCAAAACACAGAAGTGAAACATCAAATTATAAAGCCCCCAGTGTTGCTTCCCACCCTGCAATGTTGTCAAAGATCATACTGTCCTTCTTCTTGGATAGGCAATGTACCATTTTAAATTCAAGCATTCTATCCCATAATTAATAATAATAATAATAATAATAATGACAGTTTATTATTTTTGGCTAAATATAGTCACTAGGTACAGGCCCAGATATTCTTTAGCTTTGCATCCTGTTACCCAGGTCTTGAGCTAACTTTTCTATGATAGTCACTCTGATTTTTAATACTTCTCTGGCAAATCAGTGCCTTTGAGACCCCTTCCCAGACAATTTCATACCTAGGCACATTCTATTTTAGTCCCTTGCCCAGCGCACTCCTCTTCCAAACCAAGGATGAAAGACAAACAGACTTGGTCCTGTGGGGCATTTTCTGCATCTATGCTGTCCTGAGTACCCTGGACTCAGGACATAGACCCATAATAGCTTCGTCATCATGGATTAAAGAAGTTGTACCTGTCCCTAACAAGACACTCATTCATTCATTCATTCATCCATTCTTTGTAGACTGGAATTACAGCATAAGAAGCGTCTCTTTTCCCTTCAGTTTTGAATTCCATATTGTAAAGGTTTAAACATAATGTACTGCTCTGAGCTAAATAGTGTCTGAGCTTATCAAAAGCAATAAAATAAATACAATCCTATATTTTAGTAGCAACCGAGAGAATTTATAAAATTTTAGAATTGAACAGGACATAAATCACCTTGTGAATGAATTGCACAGATGAGGCTATAGAGGCTAAAACAGATCCATGACTTGCTCAAGATCAGATAAGGTCTCGGTTGGTATTAGGTAATTTGCCTGTTTTTTATTAGTGTGTGGTAGAGGCAAACAGAGAAACAAATGGTATGATTTTCTAACTCCTGGAAATGGGATTGTGCTCGCTTGAAAACATGATGGCCCAAAATACTTTAGAAATCTTAAGGGAGGAGCTAATGCTGATGATCTCCCCAAAATTCAGCAGGAGCCACTCTCTGTGAGGACCCAAAAAGTGCCATCAAAATTACCTCCTTTTTCTGATGTGTGTGTCCTGTCTGGAGTTGGTTGAGTTACTGACTGTATGGATAGCCTCTGAGGGAGGAGAAGAGTTATAAATACCGCTAGATGAGAAGACTAATCATATCCAGCCAGTAACCTACCTAAGAAAACAGCACAGGGTGGGAAATTCCTAATTAATAGACTATTCTGTGGTTTAGACTATTCCTAAGATATTGGCCAATCGAATTGTGATGTTGCCATCTGGAGCTCTCACGGGAGCCTTATGCTGAAGGTGGCAGAGCTGACCACTGGACTGGACATGCAAGATTAATTTCTGGAGCCTATCTACCCACCTTTCACTGAGAGAGAAACTAGTTTTAAAACTATTTGTGGGTCTTTTTGTTACAGCAGCACACTCTTCTCCCTACCTAATGCACTATAATGTGTGAGGATATTTTCGGAATATTTTCTTTTTGCCTTAAATACAAGGAAAAAAATCTGCATTTGAGAAACCGGCCTAATGATGTATTAATGATTTATACAACTGTTGAAACTGAAAGGACATTACTTTTTTACATTCTATAAAGAGCCTCTTGCGTAAAAGACCATATGCATTAGTAGCAGTTCTGAAATAAATTCCAGCAGCACAAAAATGAACCAAAACGATGACTATCTAGCCCATGCTCTGGATTGGCCAACTGAATTGTGATGTAGCTGTAATAAAGGCATCAGCCGACCACACTGGGGTTGGGATGGTTCTTTCGAGTTGTCCAGATTGGGAGACAGGGCCAGGTTCTTATATCTTCACATCAACTAGTTATTGGACACGGGCTGACACCCTCCTAAGGGGTGTGATCTTGGGCTAGGTCATTTTCTTCAGCCAAGGGCAAATCTCAAAGGGGGACTTCCATTGAGGGCTGTCAACCACCAACTCACTGCAGCTGGGGAAGTGAGTGGTTCAGTCCTGAGAGGAGGGAGTGGAAGATCTGGGCAGCACACCATGCTTCCACCTCAGAAAGACGTGTGAAGGAAAAAGAGCCTTGCAACTTTGCATGAGAAAGCCTAGATTCAGAAACCACTGCTTCTACTTCTAGCCGTGCAACTTTGGACAGGTCATTTAACTCTCTGAATTTGTTCCCTCATCTAGAGAAACATAACAACAATAATATACATCTTAAAAGCCTGTTGTAATATATGCAAAAGAGCACTACAATCTGTTTGCAGATCATACTATTCAAATTCCAATCATTATTATTTTTTCAGAAAGTTTGTCTCAAAATGACATGGTTTCTTTTAAGTCAGTGGTTACTTGAGCAATATACACACTAAAAATGATATAGAGAATATTACAGAGAAAGTAAATCAAAGCAAAAGAAGGAATTTGGTTAAGGTACATTTCATTTCTTCATTATTTCTTACATTTATTAATTTATCAAATGACATGCCTATTGTGACCACACTCTGTGAAAAGACTCAAATATCAATAGGACATACATGCCATAGCAAAGTTTGAACATGGGTAGACAGCAACCTTCTTTGACTTTAAAAGAAGATACACTATCCAAATCTCTGTGCCAGTGTTACTATATATAGACTGGCCTGGGAAGGCATTCCAAGTAAGAGTTATCAGGAGCTAGTTCCCAAAGCAAATCCTCTACCCCACTAAGCCTTTTCATCACTGTTATGTAGCATGTAATTTTCTTTTTTTTTAAAAAAAAAAGAAGATATTAAATTAAAACCATGCTGCCCTGTAAAACATTCGGCACACAATGTCCCACAACTCCACTTATATTTTAGGATTCAGTGTAGTAATTGAGGTTCTGTGATGTACGTGCCAAAAGCAGCATGGTGGGGGTGAAGACAGATATTTGGCTCCACCTACAAAATTTCCTTTATACTCCTTGTGACAGCTCCTGCTGTCAGGAGAATCGATGGTCATGGAATAGGCACATATTCTTCACTCTCTGTCCATAAAAGTCAAAAACCAATTTAGTCACCTCCTCTTCCCTAAGTTGGGAAAACAAAACAACAAAACTCATGCTAAAACCTTGACACACCTCTCTTAAAAAGATGGCCAAACACAGGTTTAGCAAATACTGGGCTAAATTCTCTCATTTTTCTGTCTACTTTCTAGGTAAGCATTTTTTTTTTTTTAATTTTACGAAATAAAATATGCATGCAGAAAATTCACATATTAAGAATATAATAGCTCAATAAATTAAGGATTTTAAGACCAGCATCAACTCTTTTGTTGCTAAATTCACACCCACTTTCTTGTAAGATTTCAAATGAAACAAGATCTAAAAGAAATAAAGAAGTTCAAAATGCGTTCAGTAGAATCCTTGGAGGGAACCTGGGAAAGCTAAAAAGAATGATATCAAATTAGACTTCTGGCTGGCAGCAGTGCTCCCAACAGCCACCCAGCCTGGATTTCTCAGGTACCTGCTGGCCTCTTGCTTGTTAGCATCCACTGGCCAAAGCAAGTCACATAAACAAGCCCAGACTATACAAGTGTAGGAGTAATCAACTGTGAGCCATTATTATAACACTCTACCATACAAGCCAACTAAATTAACAAAGTTGGCATGGTTAGTGCAAGTCTACACCAAACTGAGCAGTCCACAGACACAAGGGTCAAATTTAGGGCTCTGCTACTAACTAGTTGTGTGGCTTCACACAGACCATTCTGTGTGCCTTAGGTCCTCTTACATAAAATGATACATAAACTCTTGTTTTCTAGAGATGATGAGGATATGGTGATACAGTTCAGTGTTAAAACGCTTAAGACACTTGAAACAAGCATTACAAATTATTAACTATACAAGTAATAAAACAAAAAATAGAGATGACTAAATTTCTGTGAATTTTGTGCCCCAAATTCCACAGAATTATCTAATCTCATATATTGTTTAGAATTGTGAGATATAGATATATTCTAGGTGCCGTAGAATTTGTGCTAGACTGCATCTAATATGTGAATGAGAAATCTAATGTGCAATCTTTTAAAAATAGCATTATATTGTAAACACGCTAGAGAATTTTGTCTTTTAAAAACAATATTATCACAGGATAGTTAGCTATAATTTTGGTCCATTTTATTAGCCAATGATATTTATTTCGGCTCTGCTCCTAATGCATATTGCCTTTTTACTCAGGAGGCTCTTTATGGAATGTAAAGAAGTAGTGTTCTTTCAATTTCCATTGTTACATCATGAGGCCACTTTCCAAATATAGGCTTCCCACCCCTCCCCCAGAATGGTATGCTGCTTGTTCCAGTTTGCTAATGCTGCCAGAATGCAAAATACCAGAAATGGAACGGCTTTTATAAAAAGGGTTTATTTGGTTACAAAGCTACAGTCTTAAGGCCATAAAGTGTCCAAGGTAAGGCATCAACAACAGGGCACCTTCACTGAAGAAAGGCCATTGGCATCCGGAAAACCTCTGTTAGCTGGGAAGGCACGTGGCTGGTGTCTGCTTGCTCCCAGGTTGCGTTTCAAAATGGCACTGTCCAAAATGTCAGCATCAGCTTTCAACAGCAGTCTTCAAAATGTCTCTGTAAGCTGCAGCACTGAGTTCCTTCTGTTTGTCAGCGCCAGTGATTTAATTAAGACACACCCTGAATGGGTGGGGTAACACTGTCATAGAAATTATCCAATCAAAGGTCTTGCCCACAGTTGATTGAGTCGCATCTGCATGGAAACAATCAATAGGTTCCAAACTAATCTGTCCACCCTCACAAGATTGCATCAAAGAATATGGCTTTTTCTGGAGGACATAATATATACACAAACTGGCACACTGCTAAAACAGGAAGATCCACAAATCAATTTTCAAAGATGTTGGTTCTTTTCTTTCACAGCAAAGGGTGGGTAGGTGAATTGGGCTCCAGAAATCAATCTCGTAAATGCAGTCTGGTGGTCTGCTCTGCCACTTTCAACAAAAGGCTTCTGTGGGAGCACCAGATAGCGACATCTTCAGCCATTAGAAAGGAAAGAGGAAAAGCCAGGACACTGCAAGTTCTTTTCATTCAGTGAGGTGGAAATTGCATGCATATTTCCATTTATATCCCATTAGTCAATGCAGAGCCTCATGCCCACACTTGACTGCACCTCGTTACAAGGGAAGCTGAGAAATACAGTCAGACTGAGGAGCCATTTTCCCAGGAAAAAGAGATGAAAATAGTTTGGGGAGTGGCCATTATTCTCCACCATATATGGCATCCAAATACCTAAATACTTCTTACAAATGGAGCTTAAGTATATTAATGCTTTATTTATATCTCTAGTCTCTTCTAACCCCTCTGCTATATTTTAAAAAATTCTCTATCAATTATCAAAAAGTATAAACTCTTAGATTTGAAAATAAAAGAATCTAGTGTAGGAATCTCTTCTATGATTTTCCTGCCAGGTAGTCATTCTGGGGCTGCTGGATATTTCCATTGTCAGAAAACTCCTTATTGCCCAGTGTTACCAGGTCCAGAGACCCTGTGTATACCAAAATAGGACTCTTCTTTTTTAAATGCAATTTTGTTGAGATATATTCACACACCAAATAATCAATTGAAAGTACACAATCAATGACTCACAGTATCATCATGTAGCTGTGCATTCATCGCCACAATCAATTTTAGAACATTTTCATTGCTCCAAAAAAAAAAGATAAAAATAAAAATAATAAAGAACACCCAAAACATCCCATACCCCTTATCCTCTCCTATTATTTATTTTTTTCATCTTTATTTTATTACTCATCCGCACATACACTGGATAAAGGGAGTGTCAGTCACAAGGTTTTTGCAATCACATGGTCACACAATAAAAACTATATAGTTATGCAATCATCATCAAGAATCAAGTCTACTGGATTACAGCTCAACGGATTCAGGTATTTCAGGCCCTTCTTAATTTCCCCTTATTTATCCAAGTTCTGCTTGTGAGGCAACACAAATAGTCTATTCCCTTTTCTACATGATAGCCCTGCAGGTGTTTGAAGACCTTGTTGCCCTCTAATTTTCTCTTCTTTAGCCTGAATATCCCTTGTGTATTCAAGAATTTCTGGTGTAACTTTGAGAAGATCTAGAAAGTCCTCCATATTCTGCCTGGATAAGTAATCTTTCTGGGAAATAAAGCAGCAGGTTGAAAATGTTGAAGCAGCAGTATTTCTTCAAGGCTAAACATTTATTTGTAAATGATAATACAAGAATTGTTCTCCAAGTGCGGTCCCCAGAACAGCTGCATCAACAGCCTCAGGAACTTTTTGGAAAAGTAGAATGAAAATCCTCCAGCCCAGCCCTAGACATATCGAACCAGAATCTCTAGGGATGAGGCCCAGCAATCTGTGCTTTGACAAGCCTTCCAGGTGATTTTGCATGCAAAAGTTGGAGAATCCTGGGTCTAAGGAAATGGGAACAAGCCATGTGCACTGAGTGTTCTTACATAAGCAGAAGAAATGTCTAGTTAACTTACTTGTGACAAATTTATTCACTAGATAATAATTAATTCTTTATTTAGTAAAGTGAGTCATTCTTCTTGAAGATATACATACACATAAGGCTGTCCTGCCCGTTATGTAATGAGGGTGTTGATCACATCTCCTGAATTCAATGAGTCCTTCCAAGAGTTCCTAGGAGGTCCCTTGATGATAATTTTCCTTGCTTTAACTGTTCTGTAAATATAATGGCTGTAATGAGTAAGCAGACAGAGAAGCCAGATGAAGGGAACACTGTGTTTTTTATAATCCCCTTTCCTGATTTCCATTTGCTTGGCTTTATTTTCCAATTGGAAATGGTGACGTCCTCAATATTTTCTGAAAGCCACAAACAATGTTTACACGACCTACATAATTTACATGGTAAACTCCACCTCCTTTGTCACTAAATTTTAACTGCAGAAACAGTACTATCTTCCTGGGTTGTCAAACAAGCAAAGTCATCTTCCAACATGAGTAAAGACAGAAGAGCCTTTCATTCAATCTTGAAAGTGTTAACAGATTTTTAAACATAATGATTAATTTTGAATGATGATTTAAATAATGATTCATTTTAAATGTCAATAGGCCTTAGAGGGTCTGCTACATACCAGAAACTGATTCATGTCTTCAGTGAAACCAGAGCACTTGTCTACTCTTGTTCTATGGTCTATATATGTGACCACTGTAGAACTGTCATTACTTTTCAAAAAGGTTTGGACATATGTCAATTTCTGGTGAATAGTAGAGGTATAAGTGATAGTACAGGGCACTGCAATTCCAGGAAAATTAATAGATGAGAAAGTAGTTTGAACTAAATGGAAACCAGTAGACAAATATGAATTTATCTGAAAATATTTACTTCCATTAATTTTAGGTTTCTGATGCTTGTATTTTTCACATAATTGCTAGGTTAGTTTGAGTCATTACTAAACATTATAGAGAAGAGAAACTCTAAATCTAAGAACCTAAAAATCTAAAACACTTGGATTCCAATGAGCACAGTGTAAGCATTAAATAAACCATGTGTTGAGTCATCTTAAAATACGTAGAAGGGGAGGCATAGTGTAATGGGCGTAAACTTAGTTTTTTGATCTCAGGTTGCTCTGAGTTGATTCCTAGGTCCACTGCAGCATAGGAACCTCAGACAGTTTATTTGACCTAACTGGATTCAATTCCAAATACAATTTCTGGTTGTACTCCCCCTGGCAAATGAATGGCTCTCTCAGAACAATATCATCAATTGTAAAATGATTACTCAAATGCCTACCACATAGAGATTTTGTAAATAATAAACGTGATGCTGTAAGGGCAGGAGAGGATCCCCACGCTTCATGCCCTACAATCCTATCCTCAACCCTAGCTGGCTGAAACGATGCTATGGGCTAGAAAGGGGTCCTCTATTTGGAAGACCCCAATTTTCCTCCTATAATGGAGGGAGCTAAGATTATTTTCCCTCTCTGATATGCAAGCCAAATGGCAGAATGGTAGCTAGCAGAGTACAAAGAGTCAATTTTTTTCCTATGAATAAAAATGAAAGGAGGAAGGAAGAAAAACCCATCTGAGCACTGAATAGGTTGAAAAGAAACCTGACTGGACCAGTAAAGAAATTCTAAGCCATTCTTTGGACTCCAAAGGGTGTTCTTGAGAGGTTAGGATAAGATTGGGTTCTGTCTGATATTGTGCAATACCTGCACACCCACCCACATGTGGCAGGGACGCCTGATGAACTCATGCTCGGCTCGTGTTTGTCACAATGTACCCACTCAGGAATGGTAGCTGGTCGTGTGACAGCTGACTTGTGCCAGCACCAGGGACGGTCTGAGGAAGAGACGAAGTATCTGCTCCTAAGCATGTTTCTTCCTTGAATCACTGGGTGGCAGCGCAGAGGTTCTAGGAAAGAGTGGGGATGAGGAAAGTGGATGCAGTTCCCAAGATTTCCTATCAGCCCCTTGTAAAGGCATTAGGAGAGTTAACTCTGGGGAGCATTGTCAAATGAAAACTTTCACGTTAGAATTATTATTAATTGCATCTTTGCACCCTTGAAGACATGAACATAATTTAGTAGTATATTTTCTGTATCAGAAAGTTCCAAAGTCTAGAGAAATGAGAGAATAAAGTATGCCAGTGTCTTGTACATTGTGTGTTTTCCTGTAAGAAGTTTGTAAGAAATCAGGAAAAAAAATGTGGAGGCCCCTGAGAGAAGAGACAGGTAGTGGTGTGTGCACGTGTACACCTGTGTGCACACTCCGGAATATGAGGACATTGGAATTCTTCTATATGCTGGACTTTTCTATTCAGGAGGCGTAGGAGACATTGGATGTTTTTGCCCCTCACCCTCCATTTCCCCTTCTGCAGCCACATGAGCTTTGTTTGGGGAGGCCACTCATTCCCTGCCGAAACGGCAAATTGGAGAAGGGGACAAAGCCTAAAAGACCCATGTTGACATTTGTAAGCCTCTGATTTATGCTTTGCAACATCTAGTATTAATTCTGAGTTTTCCATTAATTAAACCAATCATTTCACTTGTAAAGTCAATTTGAGTTGTTTTTTTGGCTGCTTACCTCTAAAAAGGATTCTGAACTGATTACATGTTATTCTCTTGAACAGCCTATAATTTGGGGTGTTTTTTAGAACCTGAACTTTGGGGTGTTTTTTAGAACCTGACCCTGTAAACACTGGAATCCCTCTGAATATGAAGCTACCGTAAATACCTAAAAAACAGGCATTGACCATTTTGTTCCCGATACTCCCCAGAGTCTATTCACCACACACTTACTTTCCCTTCCTGTTGCTTTGGGCTCTTTTCTCCCTCAGCTTTCCACAGCCTTGACTGCTATGTCTGCTTTGGGCCTCCATAATTTTACAACCTGTTGGTTCGCCTCTTTTGGTTTATTGGCCTTAACTCAACTCTGAACTCTAAGTGTACACATGAAGTAAACTATCTCTGCCACCACTTTGGGTGTAACTAACCCCTGGCCTCCTCTTTGCACCCCTACCTCCAATAACAAACACCCGTATCCAGAGAGGAGGACTTGTGCATTGAGTCTCACAGGTGTGTCACTTTTTCTTTGCAAAGATTAAATGAAATAATTTATTATTTATGCATTTGTTATTTATCATTTCATTATTATAATTTATTATGTATTATATATTATACATTATAGGTTATATACATTATATATTACATGAATGTATAAGAATTATCATAGAAATTTTATGTATTTATTCATGTATTTAATTATTAACACAGAAATATGTAATTTTATCATGTTAAGGGAAGCTAGAGATTATTGTATAAATTTCTTATATTGGTGGAGAGGAAACTAAATTTCAGAGCTATAGTGTGGTTTGTCTGGGATCACAGAATTACTTACAGGTATCACAAATCATACTGAAAGCAATTTTACTGTGGTTAGAATGTTATTTATATCCTTTGATAACAATATAAAAACAATTTATCTAGTACGTGGGAAATTCTCTGTCTTGTACATACCTGGGAGTGAATGATTGATTGAAATGGAAGTTATTTTTCTGATACTGTTTCTAATATCATTATGCAATGTTTTGACAGAGAAATATAGTGATGCTTGGAACTGGTTTAAATTATCCAAGCATTCTGGGTAGTCTTATTAAGACCTTCTGACTTGTCTCCCACATCCTACTGCTCATATTATTTTGCACTTAAAATAAGTACATTATAACAAGAACTGACCTGGAATTGTTCCTCAAGTAATTATCACCTCCTGGAGTTTCTTCCTTTAATACCTAGTCTTTTCAAGCAGAACTGTTAACTTGCCCAAAAAATGATGTTATCCATACTTATCTACACCTCATTTAACTTTTTGGTCCATTTAAAAGAGCCTCTGGGGGAATAATAGATGAACTAGCTCAGACAAAAAATATTTTCTGGCCATGTCTATGGAAAGTGAGGGGAACGTATGAAAACATTTGTTAGCCTCTCAAAGGGAATTTGTCCTTTTACTGATTAAAACCTGAATGACATGCCGTCCTCTCCAGGAATTAGAGATCATTTCTTTCCCTTATCTCTAATATCTCTTACCTCATCCTTCCATTCAGAGTTTAAAAATGTAACTCATTAAACAAACAAAAATGCAAACAAAATTCAAAAATTCTTTCCCCCAATTATTATCCCTTGTCTGCTTCCTCCCCTTTACGGTCAAATTTCCTGAAATCTCCAGTCACCCTACGTAGTTTTTCACCACCTACTTACTTCTCAGCACACTCCTTAATGTCTTCTGCCTCCATCACTTTACTGAAACCATCTTCTCACAAATATTATGGATGAACTGCTCATTGGTAAATGCTACTAAAATCTTTTTGTCTAAATATTATCAGAGTCTCAGACTACATACTACACAGGTGATCACTCCTTTCTGTATATACATTCTTCTCCTCTCTTCAATGACATGCACTTTTTTTTGAATTTTATTTTGAAATAAATTCAAACTTATAGGAACAGTTGCAAAAACAATACAAACCCCATACACAGAACTCCAGCATACCCCAACCCCCCTCCACCAATACCTCGATCCACCAACTTTAACATCCTGTCACACCACCATTTCTTTCTGTCCCTCCCTCCCTTCCTCCCTATCTATCATCCATCATCTATTGCTCTGTCTTCTGAACATATGAGAGCAAGCTGCACACATCCTTGAACAATATAATTCACATATACATTTCCCATGAACAAGAATATTCATTTATGCAATCACATTAAGCACAGCTAAGAAGTTCAAGAAATTCAACATTGATACAAAGCTTACATTCTGTATTTCATTTTTTTCTTATGTCCCAACTGTGTCCCTTTGAGCCTCCTCTCCTCCATCCTCAGATCCCATCCAGGATCATCCTTGGCATTGAATTGTCATTATCTATTTAGACTGTCTTTTTTTTTTTCAATTGTGGAAACATATCTACAGCATAAATCTTCCCCTTCCAACCCCTCCCAAGCATTCCATTAGTGGGATTAATCACATTCACATTGTTGCAATGACATCATCTTCCCACCATCCATTACTAGAAATTTCCCCTCACACCAAACAGAAACCCTACATTCATTTCTTATTAACTCCTCAATTCCCCTTCCCCCACTTCTCATAACCCATACTCTACTTTTCATCTCTAGATCATATTTTCTGATACTTTCTTTGTGTTTACCATGGGGCTTAAATTTAACATCTTAAATCTATAACAATCTTGTTTCCTTTGATACCAACTTAACTTCAATAGGACACATAAACTATGTTCCTATACTCCTCCATTCCCCCAAGTAGAGCTTGTCAAAAATTACATATTTTATATTGAGTCCAAAACCACTGATTTGTCATTATACTTTATGTCTTTTAGATCCTGTAGGAAGTAAATAGTGGAGTTACAAATCAAAAATACAGTAGTATTGGTATTTATATTTACCATGTGATCTTTACTGGAAATCCTGATTTCTTCATGCGGTTTCAGTCAGTTGTTTAGTGTCCCTTCCTTTCAGCCTACACACTTCCCTTTAGTATTTCTTATAGGACTGATCTACTGGTGATGAAGTCCCTCAGCTTTTGATTATCCTGGAATGTTTTCATCTCCCCCTCATTTTTTAATCTCCAGGTGTTTTTGAATTTTCTAAGTCTCTAATGGTTATTGACTTCTATTTGTATTCCATTGTGGTCAGAGAATGTGGTTTGAATAAATTCAATTTTTTTAAATTTATTGAGTTTTGTTCTATGTCCCAGTGTATGGTCTATTCTGGAGAAAGTTCCGTGATCACTAGAGAAGAATGTGTATCCTTATGATTTGGGATGCAATGCTATATATATGTCTGCTAAATTTCTCTGTATCTCTCTCTCTTTTCTTTGTTTCTCCGTCGGTAGGTCTCCCTTTAGTATCTGAAGTAGGGCAGGTCTTTTATTAGCAAAATCTCTCAAAATTTGTTTGTCTGTGAAAAATTTAAGCTCTCCCTCAAATTTGAAGGAGAGTTTTGTTGGATAAAGTATTCTTGGTTGGAAATTTTTCTCTCTCAGAATTTTAAATATGAGTGACATGCCTGTTTGATTCCTCCCCCCCCCCGTATTTCTGGCAGTTCCTTCTAAGTCATCTGTGCTGACTCATGTGGATCCATGGTTCCTTAAATCACAGTGTCTGCTTTGATAAAATGGCAACTGCTACTTCTTTTTTAACAAGGATTTCAGTAATAAATAAATGAGATATTATATGAGAAAGCTCCTAGAACAGAGTCATAGAACATATCAACCCTCAAATTTTTTTTCCAAAATTTAAAAAAGAGAAACAGAGATTTTAGACCTATTTATGATGCTTTAATTGCTAGCACTCTCATTTTTCTAACAAACTCTTGGTGTAGAAACAGCTATTCTCTGTGATTAATGCAAATAAATATTCATAACCACATATTTTGCTCAACTCAACCATTTGAGGACTGATTAATGTTATGCTTTCCAATTTTAAAGCCCATAAATTTGGGGTCAGGTGGTGAAGAATAGATTCAGAACAACAGTTCTTCAAATAATAAGTTCTTATAGAAATTTAAAATGTGATTTATAAAAATTGATATAAATAAAATTAGTTTTGAAAAAAATAGATAAGACCTAATTTTAAACTTGAGGAGTTGTGGTGGGATGGGATAACCACTTCTTTCAGCAAAATTTTCCATTTTTCTTCCTTTGGTAACACATGCTGCCCATATGGTCCCAAGAGTGGGACAGTTGACTCAAGCTTAAGAAGTCATAGACCACAATCCCCCTTAGGGTCAAGGATGGTTGTGATAGTCCAAATGGTGCCCACCTGCCATCTCTGCTTCCTACATAATCCCCTCCCCTTGAGTGTGTGCAGGAGCTGTGACTTGTTTCTAACCAATAGAATATGGCAAAGGTGATGGGAAGTCACTTTAGATAATACTCTAAATTCCATCTTGCTAGCAAACCCTTTCCACTGGCCCTCTCCCCTTGCTGGAACTGATGAAGTAAGCTACCATATTCTGAGGTCCATGGATCAAGGAACTGACAGTGGTCTCCTGCAGACAGCCAGGAAGAAACTAAGGCCCTCAGTCCAACAGGCTGCAAAGAACTGAATGGTGCCAACAAGCATGTGAGCTTCAAAGTGGATCCTTCTCCAGTCGAGCCTTTGTGTAACAGCCGAGCCCCAGCTGACTCCTTGACTGAAGTCTCCTGACCTGAAGCAAAAGATCCAACAAAGCCATGCCTGGATTCTTCACCCACAGAATAAAGGTGTGTTGTTTTAAGCTGCTCAGTTTGTGGTGATTTGTTACTATTCAGCAATAGATAAAGCAGCATATGAAGGAGTCAAAGATTTTCTCTGAAATATATGAACACTAGAAGGACAAAGTTCTCTTTCTCTGGGGTTAGTAAATCTGACAATTAAGAGACCACTACATGGGGAGAATGTCTGTTTGCAGTAAAAGAGATTAAATCCAACATGAAAGATACATTGGATGAAAAAAAACAAAAAGATATATTGGATGGAAGGATAGTAGATGTAATGCTATTATTGTGGCATTTAGCTAAAGACCCAGAAATACCAGAATTTTGTCATAGTAGACACCCCTCACCATGAGACAGGGGACATATATATTCCTTTAGGCAACATATGTTTATTGAGTACCTAACATTTGCCAAGTTCTAGGGATATGAACAAAGCAAATCAAGTTGCTACTTTTATGGAAATGACATTCTATGTGGAGTGACAGTCCATTAAAAAATATATCAGATAAACATTTAATGTATCAGATAGCAAGAAGTGCTGAGATGAAAAATAAAGTCAATTAAGGGTAAAAATGACTGGGATATAAGAGGGTTAGGTTGTCAGGTTAGGAAAGTCTCGTCTGAGGAGATGATAGCTTAGTAAAGAGTAGAAAATGGAGTAAGGAGAGAAAAAAATATAATGCAGAGGAGAAATGGAGGGAGAAAAAGAGAAAAAAAAAGGAACTCTGAAACCCTGATACCTGCCCCTGACACCATGATTTTTCCAGTGTTTCTTTTTTAAGTCTATGACCAACTTCAGAATCTTTCCCAGTTTTATAAAGCAACAAATTTTCTATATTGCTTAAGATAGTGTGAATTAAGGTTCTATCACTTGGAACCAAACCCTCACTAACAAAAAGGGGCCTAATGATTGAAAAATAGGACAACATTCCTCAAAATTTTGTAACTATTATCAATGTTAGTTTATTTATGTTAGTTGGGGAAGAAAGTTACACATATTACTGTTCTATCCAGAACAAGTTATTGTCTAAGAGTTGAAAGTATCACCTTAATTTTGCCAATTTATGGCTATATAACTTGGTAAAATCATTTACTCTCTCCATTCTTAACGTTTTCTCATCAGAAAAATGGAGATAATAATATCAACTATGCAGGGTTATTATAAGGATAAAATTAGTATATATCAATATCAAAGACAAAACAAAAACTTAATAAATATTAGGGGCAATTACTAACATTATTATCATTATTATTTCACCCAAGAATGCAAAAAAAAGTGCTCATCAGTGGAGAAATAGGGTTTTCTGCAGATTAAGGGTTGAACCTATTGAAATTGGTGGACATTGTGATATCTATTTTTCTTCCATCCTTTGTGATATGCTGTAAGGCAAATGTTAAGAGAACACTCAGGCCAGGTTATAGGAAATTCCTGAATAAAAATTTGCATTTTTAACAAGTACCACTCTCTGCGTAAAACATTAGTGTACATGATTTGAGGACCTCAACCTAAAGCTCCCTTAGTTTGGAGGTAGAATCTAACACCCAAGGCTAAGTATTGAACATCTAGATTCACTCCCTTAAATCAAACATTCATCTAATAAAACATTTAAAAAATAAAGCATTCAACTAAAGCTTTGTTCATATGTTTTTATTAAGTGAAAGAATTAGAAAGGGAAAGAGGGATAAAAGAAGAAAGTGAGAGAATGGAGAGAGGGATGTATCTCTCGTGTTGGACTTCATCCCAAGCTATTTATATATTAGCGAAACTTCAACTTCTTGAGAAGGCTGTAAAGTCTACCCATTAAATCTGTCCTGCTGTTTCTAGCTAACATTGACATTATAACTAATTATTTATATTTAAAAATATCTAATGGCAATTTTACAAAAATCCTTTCAGAAGGAAACACTTCTCAACTAGTTTTATTTTTATTTACATTTTACGGTAATCCACTATTTTATTGAGTCTTTCTATTAACGGGCATTGACAATATTAATGGAACTTAATTTAAGAGAAATTCAACTTACATTTTCTCATCTCAATGCCAGTTATTAATAAGAGAGTCAAAATAATTATGGTCAAAATTATGATGTCAGAAACTTATAAATAAGTGCTTGGTGTTAATATGTCTACGTAGATTCAGTTTTTGGCATAGAGTGCTTTAGCCAAAATATAGTTTTACTTCACTAATAGGAATATCTCAACACTGGGATGGCTTCTTCTTGGTTTTTGTTCTGCTGACGATTTTTACGGTAGTTATCTGTGATTGAATGAATGGAGTTGGGTGGAGAGGTACTCAGCATGTTAATTCCAAATAAGATTACATAACTCATTACTACAGTAATAAGGAGGTGGACAGGTAAATGCAACCATCCAATATTTTTGAAGTCAGTTGGCTAAGCCTAAGGAATTTAGCCAAGATTCAGGAATAAAAACCCACACAAGATATAAATGAAGCTAAATTGGGAAACTAAAAAAAGAAATAAGCCAGAAATCACTCTTTCTGGCAATGGTGACAGTGAATTTTCCACCATTTTCAGTGCTGAGTCACCAGCACAAGCACTGACCAGCTCAAATAGTCTTATTTTAACAGGTCAGCATAACCTTAATATCAAACCTGACAAAGAAAAAACCAAAAATGTGTGTGCACACATACACATACACAAACAAACAATTATAGACCAATATCGATCATGGACATAGACAAAAGAAGAAAATAAAGTATTATCAAAATGAACTCAACAGTAAATATGGCAAAGCAGGGTTTAATCTAAGAAGAATGGCCCTTGCCGCTACTGCTTTTCACACTGTATGATATGAAACCTCCGATCTTCACTCTCCATGGGAAAATCCTACCCCCCCCCTTCTGGGCGACATTAAAGTCAAGGGCTGGGGATCCCCAGATGCTCCCCCCGCCCCCTCCACGGACCCTCCCAGGAGCCTAGGTTAGGTGAGAGAGGGTCCCCGACACTGTCCTCATTCTCCGCCCCCCCCCCCCCAGGCTCTCTGACCTAACAAAACTGACCTTTCATGTATTCTCAGCCATCCTTTCATGTATTCTCAGCTGTCCTTTCATGTTTCTCAACTGAAAACAATAATTCTCTGAGGCCAGTTTTACCCTGTTACCCAAACCAGAAAAAGACATCACCAGAAAAGAAAACTACAGACCAATATCCCTTATGAATATAGATGCAGGATCCCTCAATAAAATAGCAGAAAACAAAACCTAGCAGCATACCAAAAGGATTGTACATCATGACCAAATTGGATTTATCCATCCTGGGAATGTACTATTGCTTTAACATTGCTTTCTGTACCAAAACCCCAGCTGGCTTTGTTGCAGAAATAAGTGGAGAGATTGAATTCAATCTTATTACTTATTATAAGCTGATTCTAAAATTCACAAGGAAATGAAATGGGCCCAGAGTAGCCCAAACAATCTTGAAATAGAAAAGCAAAGTTGGAGTACTCACACTTCCCAATTTCAAAAGTTACTACTAAGCTACAGTAATCAAGTGAGTGTGCTATTGGCAGAGACAAAAATACAGATCATTGGGTTAAAACTGAGAGTCCAGAAGTAAATTCCTACATTTATGGCCAATAATTTTTGACAAGGGTGCCAAGATGATTCAATTTGGAATAAATAGTTTTTCAGCAAATGGTTCTGGGACAATGGAATATCCATATGCAAAAGAATAAAATTGGGACCCTACCTTCCATAATATACAAAAATTAACTCAAAATGTATCAAAGACCTAAGAATAAGAGCTAAAACTATCAACCCTTAGAAGAAAACACAAGAGTAAATTTTAGTGACTTTGGCTTAGGCAATGATTTCTTAGATATGAGACTAAAAGTACAAACAACAAAAGTAAAAAACAATAAATTGGACTTCATCAAAATTAAAAACTTTGATGCTTCAAAGGACTTATTAAGAAAATGAAACCACAACCCACAGGATGGCAGAAAATATTTGTAAATCATATATCTGGTAAGAGCCTTGTACCCAGAATACATAAAGATCTCTTACAACTAAACAATAAAAAGACAAATTACCCAATTAAAACTTCGACAAAGGATTGGAATGGTCATTTCTTCAAAGAAGATATACAAATGACCAATAAGCACCTGCAAAGATGCTCAACCTCATTAGCAATCAAGGAAATGCAAATCAAAACCATGATATATCTACCAGTATGGCTATAAACAAAAAGGCAGATAATACCTGTTAGAAACAAGCATTATACAAAAAATGCTCACCTAGTTCTGGAGGAGAAAATAATTTATTTGGCAAGAAAGGACACACAGCCAAAAACGTGGTAGGCTGATGCGCCAGACAAAGAGAATGGTGATCTTTAAATCTCCTACTCCTAATGCACAAGTCCCTCCCCTGTTTCCCCATTGACTGGGTACTATAGAGGTTACAGCCTATCCGAGAGAACTAACTAATTCATCTTTGAGATTTTAATTTGTACAGCCTATCCAAGAGAGCCAACTAGCTCATTATTGAGATTTTGAACTGATCAGACTATCCAAGAGAGTTTGTTCAGTTTAAAATTTTTTTGCTGGGAGTTCCCACCTCTGATTTTACCTCATATCTCTTTACATTCCAGTAACCATGGTTACTTTTCCATACAAGGAGCTGGCACAGATTTTCTCTTTCTTTCCTTTACCGTAGGGCTTGTTTAAGCTGGTTCTTCCTCCATTTTCCTTATTCCATGCTGTTTCTATGTGAAAACTAAACTTATTCCTTTCTTACAATACCAAATGCTTGTGGGGATGTGGAACTATTGGAACCCTTGAACACTGTTGGAGGGAATGTAAATTAGTACTGCTGCTTTGAAAAACCATTTGGCATTTCCTCAAAATTTTAAACATATAGTTACTACAGACCCAGTAATTCTACTTCTAGATATATGCTCATGAAAATTGAAAACATATATCCATACAAAGACTTGTACAGAAATGTCATAGCAGATTATTCATATTAGCTCAAAATACTAACAAATGTCCATCAATTCATGAAGTTATGGAATAGTATTTGACCATACAGAATGAAGGTCTTAAACATGCTACAATATGGATGAATTTTGAAAACATTATGCTAAATGAAAGAAGCCAAACTCAAAAGACCACATACTTTATGATTCCTATTATATGAAATATCCAGATACACAAGTCCATAAGGGAAAAAAGTACAATAGTGTTTTCTAAAATCTTGGGGTAGGGATGAATGAGGACTAACTGCTAATGAATATGGGGTTTCTTTTGGGGATGATGAATATATTCTGGAATTAGATAGTGGTGACCGATATGCAACTTCATGAATATATTAAGCATGACTGATTGTATACTTTTCAAAGGGTATACTTTCAAAGGTATGGTGTGTGAATCATATCTCAAAAAAATTGTTACTTTTTTTTTTAAAGTGCCCACTTCTGTTATAATTGCTTAAAGGACTATGTTGTCAACTAAGCCAAATGTTACCTACTTAGAGAAGTCTTTCCAAATAATTCTATAAAAAGAAATTTTTTACTGTATCTCCATTTTCTTCATTACACTTAACACAATCTAATTTTTAAAATTTGTTAATTTTCTCTGTCCTATCAGAATGTAAGTTCTGTAGAAGTCAGGGATTCTTCAAGTTCACTATTGTAACATCATTATTCTTGGAGCATGGTGCTTATCAGAGGTAGTTTATTGTGAACTTAATAAATAAGTTCTTAAGCTTAAGCTTCTAAAGAGGTGATCAAAGTGTGTACAGCCAAAAGTATATGGAAAAATATTATAGAGGTGTGGTATATAACAAATTAATAAAAGCAAAATGTCATTTTTCCTGAATTTTAATGTTCAAGGTGTTTGCCAGCATTGAATGCATTCATTTTAATTTTTTTTTCTTATTCTAAATAAGATGTTCATTTTTGTATTTAACTTGGCATTCAATTTTTTGCATCCTTTTTCTTAGAGGGGCATAAATTTTAGGCTCCACAAACCCTAGTTTTGCCCTTGCTTAACATATAGGAAATGCCCAGTAAGTATTGGCTGAATATTTTTAATGCATAAATTAATTGTTAATGTCTCTGTGTTACATATCTAGGGCACTGTATTTCAGGATTTTACATTTAAAAGAAATATCTGGAAGCTAATAACTACTGAAGCAAATGGGTTTTTCCCTTTTCAAAAATCAGTACTTCACCATGTGACTTTGCTTTAAAGTTACTTAAGATTTAGGTCAAAGATGAAGTAACCACATGAGAAGGCTCTGGGGGGAAAAATAAGGAAAATGGTCAAATGCTTTCCATTTATATGGCAGAGGTGAGGCTAGAATGTCTTGATTTTCCTTCCTAGACCATTACCAAAAGCCAACTCTTGCTTTAAAAAGAATTAATGCAATAGTTATGAAAATGATAAAAATTTGTCATTGTCTAATGAAAACATACACCCGTACAAAGACTTGTACAGAAGTCTTGAGATTTTGAACTGATCAGCCTATCCAAGAGAGTTCATTCAGTTTAAAATTTTTTTTGCTGGGAGTTCCCGCCTCTGATTTTACCTCATATCTCTTTACATTCCAGTAACCATGGTTACTTTTCCATATAAGGAGCTGGCACAGATTTTCTCTTTCTTCCCTTTACCATAGGGCTTGTTTAAGCTGGTTCTTCCTCCGTTTTCCTTATTCCATACTGTTTCTATGTGAAAACTAAACATCCCTTTCTTACAATACCAAATGCTTGTGGGGATGTTTACATAATCATTATGTAAAAGAAATATTAAATAAACAAACAGAATATAAAAAAGGAAGATTTATATTGAGTTAATACTTCTTTCAATATTATTCAGTATTTTTCTATCTCTAGGAAAAAGCACCTCCAGGGATTTCCAGGCCCCGAAATAGACTTGGTCCCCAACAATCCTGGCTCAGATCATATAAAATGTATTTCTCATTACTAGTCTCCAAGCTTTGTTCTGAAATAGCTTCTGTCACTTATTCCAGTCAATGTTATTATGTTTGCCTTGTTCTTGACCACAAGCTCTTGTTATTTCTCATTATGCAAAAGAATATAAAATGATTATTATGTAAGGAAGCAGAATCATACCCTAGGGTAACTCTGCTGAACTGGTGGGCTGAGGAAGTTACAGGGAAGAGGTTATAATGGAGCAGACCTTGTCAAAAGGAACCCTATACTTTGTTATAACACATTCATGCATCAAGGAACAGGAACCAGGCTACAAAAATGGTTCAGAAACTCGCTACCAGGAAGAATCATGCATAACAGAAGCTTCAATCCTCTAGGACAGGCAAATTTGCCTTAATTAATTCAGGTGATCTGAGACCAAGCAGAACTTGTATTTCATTTAAAGTTAATTCAAAAAGGATCAGAGAAATAATCCAGCTTCTCTGGTAACTGCCTGATAATTCTGATAACTGAACGTCTAATGTTTACAGGCATCACAACCATGAGGTAGGTCATAGATCTTCTTAACACCTATATCCCAGCCCATGGGAAGCAATTAATAAATGCTGGCTAAGCAAGTATGTCCAGTGGCTTGTTTGCTTATAGAATTCTGAATCAAACAGAGTTGCATTAACACATGTCTGAGAAATTGAGTAAAACATCTGAAGCATCCAGCCCAACACCTTCATCATGATAGGCCTGCAGTGGATGTTTCAGTCTAAGAAGGAGTAATTTAACTGTTTACTAAAAGCGTTCATCAGCAGCAAACTATTGGCTCCCCGAATACCAAGTGAACTGAGATTTAAATGATCTTCAAAGTAAGTTCAAGAGGAAGCACATTTTTGGTTCTAAACGATCAGAAATGAAGCCATTACACTTATGACTGCAGAGAATATCTAACATAACTGGACTCACCTTCCTGCCTCCTTCCCTTCCTTCCTTTCTTGCATTCATTCTTTCCCACAACATTATCTGACTGGCATCCTATAGATACAGTAACTAATTGTCAAAATAATACTGAAAAATAAGAGGAAAAAAAGGATCCTACGGTATTGGGAATTCTAACTGGATGAAGAAAATCAAAATAGGAATCCTACCTAAGAAACTTTAAGGTATAATTTTAATATCATGAATGATAATATACACAAATATAATGAATATTGGAGACAATACTTTGTTCCCATACCAATTCTCAAGTTATAATTGGTTGGAAATGTAAAATTTGGCTCAAAAGTTATTAAATCAATCCAAATTTAGGGTTTCAAAGAGAGCAAAAAGGAAAACAAGAAATGCAAAACCCTTTAAAAACATATTTCACAAATTTTATGAAAGTTCTAAATTAAGGAAGAAACTTTTTATTCAGTATGTAAGATTTTACTTTGGGGATAATATTTAACTCATAATTATTTAAAAGGGTTAAATGAAGAGAAGAGTTTATGAAACATCATACATATATGGATGGCTCTTTTTAATTCATTCAAGAAATTATTTTAGTTAGTTTAAACTATAGTTGCTAATTTGGCATTTTGGAAAATTAATAGATCCAAACACTTCTTATATCCTGCAGGTAAAAAAAATTATATTTTTATCCTTTAATAAATTAGCAAATTATACTTTTCATTCCAGTTTGAAAGACAATCATTTCTGTAAGAGAAAACAATTATCTCTAAATTGACAGTTATAGGATTTTGGTTGATAATTCAAAAGCTTAGGAATATCTATTGGGATTTATGTGCACAAAAACTAAACCTAAAAGGTCTGTGGTTTGTGTTAGCCTTCTAAAATTTTGAATTGGGACTTCTTCATTTAAAAAATAATAAAAGTTACAGGAATTTATGCCTAAAATAATTCTCTGGAATAGAGTTTGGAAACCAGATTTAGCTGCTAGGAAAAAAAGGAAAAAATGCTCTAAGTTGCCAGTTGAAACAGAAATGGTTATTAAAAAACAAAAAGTTGATGTTTGAAAATTTCCTTTCCCAATTAAACATTTGTATATGTCCCAAACAAAACCTCCAAAAGTGGAATGGATTATAAAAATGAAATTTGCATTTCTTATTGCTTATTGAGCATTGTTCCTAGAGATAAATAGTCTGGCTAACTTTTCACAGCCATGAACAGTTCCAAAGAAAATATTTTTTACTTCAGCAATTCTTTAGATTTGCTGAATGTTTCCAGCTTCTCTTTGAGATATGTTCCTTTCGTCCTGTGGTACATGAACAAACTTAAAAAAAAAAATGCATACAATCTTTTAACAATGTGCATATTGGCATCCATATATTTTCAGAGTTCATAATTACTTTACCCAATAACACCTGATGATGTCTTATTGTAAAGATCAGGGGTAATCAAACATTTTCATTTGATCTTGATTTTTTCCTTCACTGCCACATTCCAATCTAATTATCTGTACAAGTAGTAATAAAATTTTTACTTTAACAAGAATGATTCCATGTTCTGGAATAGAAACTCCATATTAATAAGTTGTATTTTGTTTAAAACTAGTCCAGTGTTTATTGTAACAGCGATATCAAAAGGTACCATTAATTGTCTGCTAGAAATGTGGCAGGGCCGGCAAGACAGGTCAGTGGCCAGAAGATGTGAGTTTAAAGGATGCTTTTTCTTTATGTGATATTTGTTTTAAATAATGGGAGCTTATGATATAGAAAACCAGACAAGGATGCCACTCCTGTGCTAAGGAAAAAGTAGGCAATCTTCAAAATTATAATTTTTAGACTCCATCAGAGAACTGAATTCATAAAACCCTAAGTGATCTGAATTCCAAAGGATGACAAGTCCCTCCTAAAAAGAAATAAAACAAATAGAGTTACTATGGCTACGAGATTTTAAATGGAGTCGGGAGGTCATTCTGGAGATTACTCTTATGCGTGCCTCGCCAGATGTCACAGACTGCTGAAGTTTGCGAAACCATAAGCATTGATGGTCCTCAGAACCCTGGGGACATCCGGACACCACACACAAACCACGAGATCAGGAGCTCTCAGTAAACTAACCTGAAGGACACGGGGAGCGCCCTGAATATCCACCAATCAGAAGCAACTGATTTGTAAATCTTCTTTTTCTTTAGAAACCCTTGCCTGGAAGTGCCAAGAGAGGACAGGGTTTGAGTTGCTGCCTGAATCTGTGCTCTCCAATTACCATTCTGAGACCTGCAAATAAACACCTTTGTTGCCTTGCAGCTTAGTTTTATTTCTCGGCTGACACCCTCCACAAGAAGATGGGACATACAAACTCTTTCACCTTGACAGACCATGAGAGGAAAAGGGGGCAACCATAAAAATAAGAAGCGAAAAACTAACTTTTCACGATTTCCTAAAGGCTCCGTGCGGGCAAACAGGATAGCTGAGAATCCTCGGGAAAGCCAGACACAAGGGGTTCCACCTGCTGCAAACCGTTTCCACCGCCTCCGCCAGGTGTCCGGGAGGAAGACTAGGGGAGCCCCTCGGACGCTTCTCCGGATGCAATTGTCAAAGCCTCCTGCCCGCCTGACCGGGTCGTGCTTTAGGGAAAAGGCCCCTGCCACCCGGGGAAGGGCAGGAAACGCATCCGCCCCCAATTCCAAGCAAAGGTCCTTGCCTCTGGGGAAGGAAGGTTGGAAACCTTCTCCACCTCACCATCCTGCCCTTACTGGGGCTGAAACCACCTTCACGGATAGGGGCAGGAAGCACACGTGCGCACAGGATTCTGAACCGATAGAAAGCAGGGGTCAGGTGCTACTGGGATAGAGGCAGAAAAATCCTACACTAGGAGACACCCATAATGAACCAACTCAGGGCATCATTCAGCTGTCAGGGCACTCTAGACGTGCACTGAGAAAGGAGGAGTTTTTGTCACTGGGGAGGGAAAGGAACACAGAAAGCCCTGCCCCAAGGCTCAGGGACACAGGGCCTGTCTGCCTGAGAAGGAATGTGGATCAGGAGAGCTGACAAACCTTCTTGTCCCCAACATCCGCCTTGTGCCAAAAAACAAGCAATGGCTGACCACTGCTGGGGAGTGGGCAAGAGGGCAGGGACCTGGCATGGCACAGGTGGTGGAGCCTACCTAAGGCGAGGGCCACGCAGTAACCCTGAGATGCACTCAGCCCTCACACCAGGTTCAGCCTCACTTCAGCCCTTCCACCCAAGGAATCTGTCGCCTGTGCGTCACCAGTGGTATCTATTACAACAACAACAACAAAAACTCAGGCCCAGCGCAACTACAGACTGGACTGACATAAAAATTAAAATCTGCCCTTCCAAAGGCACGCAGAAGGAAATGAAAAGGGAAGCCATAGATTGGGAGAAAATATTTGCTAAGAACATATCTGATAAAGGACTTGTTTGTTTCCAGAATACGTAAAGAACTTACTGTTCAGTAAGAAGACAAACAACCCGAGAAGTAATGGGCCATAGATTTGGACATTTCATCGAGGATTACAAATGGCCAATAAGCATATGAAAAGGTATGCAACAACAGCAGGGAAATTAAAGTTTCAACTACACTGAGATTCTGCATACTCATTAAAATGGCTAAAATTAACACGTGTTGGTGAGGATGTGGAACAGCCCAAACTTTCATAAACTGATAGTGAGAATGGGAAATAGCATAGTCAATTTTGGAAAGGTTTGGCATTTTCTTAAAATGTTAGATATACACCTAATGTGCAAGCCAGCCATTATGTTGTTAAGCGTTGAGCTGTGAAATATTAAAGCCTATGTTCACATGAAGACTTGCATGCAAATAGTGTAGGAGCTTTTTTCATAATAGCCAAAACATGAAACAAACCAAATATCTATGGACTGGTGAATGGATAAACAAATTGTGGTATATTCATACAATGAAACACCACTCAGCAATAAAAAGGAATACATGCAGCGACATGAATGACTCTTGAATGCATTGTGATAAATGAAAGAAATCAGACACAAAAGACTACAAGCTATATGATTCCAATTATAAGACATTCTAGAATATGCAAACTATAGTAACAGGGGGAGATAGATGAGTGGTTTCCTGGGCTTGACGGTGGGTGGAGGGGATCACCTTCAGTGGATCGGCAGGAACTCTTTGAGGGGATGGGGATATTCTATTTCTTAATTGTTGTGGTGCTTTACATGACTGCGCACATTTGTCAAAACACATTGACCTTAAAGTGGATGAATTTACAGAATGTAAATTATAGCTCATTTCCTTTTAATGATAGTGTGAAGATTCAGTTGAGAAGGAGCATTTGATTACGAGACTAAGAATTGATAATTAAAAATAAAAAGTTCTTAACATGGCCAGAGAAGATGTGTAACAAAATGCAGAGAAGGGATTGGCTTTAGATAGGACAAGAGCTGCCTTTTCTCTTGTAACTTTGAGAAGGAACATAGTGTGGGTGCACATACAGGCAGATCTGTATGTTTGGTTACGCCTGTGGTGATCCCAGCTTCACAATTTTATGCTCTGTGTCCCCATAGCATCATGTTCTTGTAGCTAATGAAAAAGTTATCACATTGAGATCATTATTGTTGTGGTTTGGAGGATCACTATGGGAAACACGTATAATCAGAAAATCATGGGAATCTCTACTAAGAGGGCTCATGGGTGATTGTATTAAACAGGTCTGGTCAGGATAATAGAAACTGCTCTGGTTGTTTGAGCAGTAGAGGAAAAGGGAAATTACGAAGGTGCTGGAAATGAGAGAAATAAGGGAAATGAGATCAGGAAAACTGCCTTCAGAAAATTTAGAAGTGAAAAAATCACATAGACGCTGGTATTGTAACTAAGAGTTAGAGTTAAGAATTAACAAATAATCATGATTACCGTATCATTATATAGATGCTTTTCTTACTTTCTTATATGTTATAAAATAGCCAAAAGGAAATGCCTGAAATTATTGAACTGTAACCCAGCTTTCTTGATCTTTGGTAATGATTGTATAACTATGTAACTTTCATCTTGTGATTGTAAAAACCTTGTGACTGGCCCCACTTATACCCCCTTATCTTCTTTTACAGCTTTAGAGTCTTACGATCACAAAGACAGCCCATAATATTTATTAATGAAGGAACTAGAGTCAGCCCAGAACGAATCCTCCTGAATTCCTAAACTATCCTTCTAGACAAAGCCAGCATGTAATCAATCTGTGCATGCTTGATAATTAGGTCATCTCTAATTTCAGCATCTTGAGCCATTGTACTCAGTATGCTAAAGCCTGCCCCATCTTTTGATACTATAAAATGATCAGAGTTACTGCAGTTCAGGGAGACAGATTTTTAGGCCAAGAGGATATCTGATTTCCTGCTTTGCACCCAGCAATGAACCCTTTCTCTCTTTGAAATGCCAGTGTCATAGATTGACTCCTATGCGCAACAGGCAGAGAACCCCACATTTGATTCTGTAACACTATCAATAATCTGGGTTGACTAATAGTAAAATGAGTGATTCTCATGAGGACTTTGGAAGCTGCTGGCACAATCTCACTTCTGCTGTCTGCCAGCCCACACTCTGGGTGATCGGCATTAGTATATCCATTCACTTTTGAGGGTGACCAGGCTTCAGACTTTAAGGAACTTGCCAATATTCAACTGGGGGGTAGGCTGGGAATTAAAGCTAAACTCTCAATAACAGTTATTCCACCACCTTGAAATATGTTTCCATATGATTAATACATTAACCATAATTTGCTAGTTCTACACATGAAGTAAAATTATATGTCAGCCTGCAATCGGAACAGAGGTGATTGTGAATTGATTGAATAATTCATATGTGGTAGCAGATGTGTAACTCCATAACCACTGATAACAATAGTAGCTGACATTTACTTCTCACACATGCCAGGCATTTTTCTTTTGAGAAAGGTATCATTCATATCCTTTACAGATAAGGAAACTGAGGCAAAGGGAGATAAAGTCACTTGCCCAAGGTCATATAGCTAGTAAATGGTGGAACTTGGATTTAGAAACCAGTCTAGCTCAAAATGCCTTGCAAATCTGATTTCAAACACTTAATCTAGCTCAATGTAATAGTTTGGAATGTGGTGGAATCAATATTAAACTATGCTTCTAATTTCTCTATGAATTTATTTCCAAAGAAAGGCATAAACAAAACCAAACAAAATGAAAGCCCACATGAATCGGCAGCTGTTGCTTTTTCCACAAAGAGAACCAAAATCCTAGATTAATTAAGTGGCAGTATTTTTGTTTGCACTCACTACACACCCCACTGTGTAGAAAACCTCTACAGATTCAAACAACAATGTGTATTCTTGTACAATTCTTACTGTAGAATCTGGAGTTAATACTCTACATTTTAAATAGATAATATATATTATGCATATGAAACATATACATAGTTTGTTGACAGACAAGGTTGCACACTAAAATGCAGATAAAGGTGATTTGTAGAAAATCTTAAAATACTGGATTTTGTTACAGAACAACTTGGGCAATTTCTTATACATGAGCAAGTGAAAAATATTTTATTGCATAAGAAATGAGGCTACAGCAGACTGAATGTTTTTGCTGCCCACTCTTGTTTTTCGTGTACACATGTTTGACTGCAAGTTTGGTGCCATGCTTCCTTTGGCTACCAAGCCACACATGCTGCTGTTCTCTGTCCTGTTTCCTAAGCACACTGAAAAATCTCACAGCTCTATCTTTTGATCTTCCACCTGGCCTGCCACCTGCTGACTTGGCATTCTCATAACTGTTGATAGTGGCTGGGCTTTGCCTTGGTTCAGCCCAGCCAGGCAGGTGGAATGCAGAGAGCAGTATTACTATGAGAAAATACAAGGACCTATGAAGGGTTGGGGGAAGAGGTGCTGATTTTTGTCTTTTGTGTTTTTATTTTGGTTAGGTAGGTCTTGTTATGGTGTGGTTCTGCTGTTATTTTACATAATTCTGGATAATGCTGAAGGGATGGTGTTCTGGTTTGCTAATGCTGCCGTTATGCAAAATACCAGAAATGGATTGGCTTTTATAAAGGGGGTTTACTTGGTTACAAAGTTACAGTCTGAAGGCCATGAAAATGTCCAAATGAAGGCATCAACATAAGTACACCTTCACTGAAAGAAGGCCAATGGCATCCAGAAAACCTCTGTTAGCTAGGAAGGCATGTGGCTGGTGTCTGCTGATCACAGGTTGGGTTCCAGCTCCACTCTCAGCTCCTGTGCATTCTTCAAAGTGTATCTCTTGGCTGCAACACCTCCTTCTGTCTGTGAACTTTTTTGTAGGACTCCAGTGATTCAATTAAGACCCACCCTGAATGGGTGGGGTAACACCTCCATGGAAATTATCCAGTCAAATATCGTACCCGCAGTTGATTGAGTCACATCTCCATAGAAACACTCAATC
Source organism: Choloepus didactylus (assembly GCF_015220235.1). Lineage (NCBI taxonomy): Eukaryota > Metazoa > Chordata > Mammalia > Pilosa > Megalonychidae > Choloepus > Choloepus didactylus. The sequence continues at coordinate 31,464,379 of NC_051320.1, read as the reverse complement.
AAAGGATTTCAACCTAATCAACACTAATACATCTACCCCCATAAGATTGCATCAAAGAACATGGCGTTTTGGGGGACATAATACATCCAAACCAGCACAGATGGATTGAACTATGAATTTCATAAGTGCTCATTTCACGGTGGTTGCAGATGATCAAATACAGATGACCCTGCTGTCTGTGACCTCATTTGTCAAATTCTCCCCCTCACGGAGATGTTGAAGGATTATGTGTGTGGAAAACTTTTTTTTTAATTAGGATTATAAGTTTTTTTAATTCAATTTTATTGAGATATATTCACGTACCATACAGTCATACAAAGTGCACATTCAATTGTTCACAGTACCATTATATAGTTGTGTGTTCATCACCAAAATTAATTTTTGAACATTTTAATTACCAAACACACAAAAATAATAAGAATAAAAATTAAAGTGAAAAAGAACAATTAAAGTAAAAAAGAACAATGGGTGCCTTTTTTTTTCTCGCCCCCATTTTTCTACTTGTCCATCCATATACTGGACAAAGGGGAGTATGGTCCATATGGCTTTCCCAATCACATTGTCACCCCTCATAAGCTACATTTTTATACAATCATCTTCAAGATTCAAGGGTTCTGGGTTGTAGTTTGATAGTTTCAGGTATTTACTGCTAGCTATTCCAATTCATTAGAACCTAAACAGGGTTGTCTATATTGTGAGTAAGAGTGCCCACCAGAGTGACCTCTCGGCTCCTTTTGGAATGTCTCTGCCACTGAAGCTTATTTCATTTCCTTTCACATCCCCCTTTTGGTCAAGAAGATGTTCTCCATTCCACTATTCTGGGTCTAGATTCCTCCCCAGGAGTCATATTCCATATTGCCAGGGAGATTTACTCCCCTGGGTGTCAGATCTGTGTGTGGAAAACTTTTACAAATGTACTTTATGTATCTATTCTGTAGATGCCTTTATAATTAGTCTGGATTTACAGCTGTAAATATGCTGTTAGAGCCAAAGAAAGAATGTGTACAGCCTGCTGTACCTTTTTTCTCTAAATTCTTAGAATCAGTAAATAAGTAAAATATTGGAGACTTTAATAACCATTATGTTCATGATTTTTGTGTAAAGTGAGCTGACTGTAGTAGTTTACTACTGTCTGTTAAAAAAAACTGTAGTTTATATCCTTTTCCACGTTATTGAATTTAATTCGTACAGATTTTGTGTGTGTTCTAGAATATAAATTGTTTAATTCAGATTTTACCACATTAAAAAAAAAAAGCCCATGGCTAAGAGAATTAGTTGCTAGCAAATCTACCCTTAAACATGTTCTCTAAACAGAAAGGAAGTGATAACAGAAGAATAGAAGGAATGGAACTTCAGAAAATAATGGTAAAGATAGAGGTAAATAGAATAGAATTTCCTACTTCTCATGAGTTTCTTAAATCATATTTTACGGTTGAAGAAAAACTAAAATATTCAAACAAAACAAAACCCTCTGATAAGGTGGTCACTGTATGTAGAGGAAATACTTCAGACAATTATATTTTTTAAATGAGACGCATAAAAGGATCCAGATGGATATAGGGTTTCCCTACTTCACTCAAAGTAACAGCATATCAATAACAGTAGACTGTGACAAGGAACATAGTACTTTAATACTTAGAGTACCCACTAAGAAAAACTACACAAGAAGATGCATTGAAAAATGTCATTAATCAGGAATTGTTCTGAATTGCTAAAGCTGCCAAAATACAATATACCAGAAATGGATTGGCTTTTACAATGAAGTTTATTAGCTCACAAATGAACAGTTCTAAGGCCATGAAAATGCCCCAATTAAAGCATCAAGAGTAAGATACTTTCTCTGACAAAAGGCCAATGGCACCTGGGGTTCCTCTGTCACATGGGAAGGCACATGGCCGGAGTCTGCTGGTCCTTTCCTGGGTTTAGCTTCTGGTTTTTGTGGCTTTCTCCAAAATGTCTCTGGGCTTCTGTCTTAGCTTCTCTGAGCTCCTGTGGGTCCTCCTTGCTTCTCCCAGGGGCAAACTCTGTATTACATATCTTAGCTTCTCTCCAAAATGTCTTCTCTGAGCTCCCTTTCTTTGAGCTCTCTTAAAGGACTCCAGTAGAAGATTAAGAAGATTAAGTCCCGCCTTGAATGGGTTGGGTCACATCTTCATGGGAACAATCTAACCAAAAGTGCCCACCCACAATAGGTCTGCCCCCACAAGAGTGGATTAAAAGAACATAGTCCATTATGAGGTAAAAAACAAATTCAAAACAGCACAGGGATGGAATCCTAAAAAGCATTCACATAACTGACAGAAAGGTAAGAAAGGAGAAACAGAGGAATGAACATGGAGGAAACAAAAAGAAATCAAAAGAGAGGCTGGGCAAGGTCGTAGCATAGGGAGGTGTGGAATTTATTTAGTCCTCTAAAGCAACAAGTAAATAGCAAGGAACAACTAGAAAATAGTCTGGAACAACTGTTTGGGGACATCGTGACCAGACACACATCATATACCAGTCTGGAGGGTGGAATGGCTGAGATTGCAGTATAGAACTGTAAATAAAGCCCCCAAACTGAGGATCTGGCACCCCTCCCCCACTGGCATAGCAGGCTGAGTTGGAGCACCTCCCTGTGGGAAAAAGAAGCAATCTACTAGGAATGAGGGAAGGTAGCTCAACCAAGCTCCAACTGCAGTTTTAATTAACAAATTTGGACTACTGAATACAAGCTATGAGCACAGATAAACCTGGAGCAAACAGGAAAGGAACCCCAAGGTCTCTCCCAGCAGAGAGGAGGTGGGGCTGATGGGAAATAATAATAATAAATAAATAAATGTAGTGGCTTTTGGAGTTGGCTGAGCACAGAACATTGGAAAAGGGCTGTGTCCCAAGAAAAGGTAGACATAGAACCAGGTACCAACTGTGGCTCTTGAATGGTGAAAATGGAGGGTTGGGGACTGGCTCTGAAAAGGGGATTCCTTTCTTTTTCCCTTTTTTTTCCCTCTCATTCTAAGTAGCTCATTAGAGAAAGTCTAAGGTATTTTCAATTGTCAGTGCTGATCCAGGCAAGAATGGAGTTAAGATAGAGAGACAAAGGAAAAAGACAAGTGAAGGAGGTAATTCCCTAAAGGCTCATCTTCCCTAAGAAAATGGGGGGAGAGGGCTAGCTCAAGTGGCTGCCCTCCCTCAAAGAATACAGACCACAGTGCTTGGGGTGGGGGGTGGGGGGCAGAAACAGCTTGAGCTTGGCTTCTTACACCCTCAGTTCCTGGCAGGGACAGGGTCCACTGAGAATTAAAGGGACCATACCTCCTTACACCAGTGGGGAGCTGCAGGCTGACAAGCACCACCTGCTAGACAGGATAGGAAAAGCACAGAGTCTAGAGGCCTCACAGGACAATCTGACAGTCTTCTGGTTCTCATCCTCAGGGAAACTTGATACTGATTACACCCTCCTCCTGGAACCTGGGCCCATCTGGTCTGGGAAAATCTGTTGGGGTAATAAAGGAAAACAGATGCCTAGATACCAAAAAGTCTGAGTCACAATAGGAAAATGAAGAAATGACCCAGTCAAAGGAACAAACTTACACTTCAAATGAGATACAAGAGTTGAAATAACTAATTAAAGATCTTCAAACAAATATATTAAATCAATTCAGAACTCAAATCCATGAGTTGGGGGAAGATATGGCAAAAGAGTTGAAGGATATAAAAAAGACATGGGATGAACATAAAGGAGAGCTTCAACATTTGAAAAAACAATTGGCAGAACTTATGGGAATGAAAGGCACAAAAGAAGAGATGAAAAACACAGTGGAGAGACATAGAACAGCAGATCTGAAGAGGGAGAAGAAAGGATTCAGGAACTAGAGAGGACAGGGCATCTGACATTCCTACACACAAGAGTGAAGATAGGGAAAAGAATGGAAAAAATATGAGCAGGGTCCCAGGGAACTGAAGGACAACATGAAGCACAAGCATATATGGATCATGAGTGTCCCAGAAGGCAAAGAGAAGGGAAGAGGAGCAGAAAGAATAATGAAGGAAACAATCCCTGAAAATTTCCCATCTCTTATAAAAGACATAAAATTACAGATCCAAGAAGCGCAGCATACCCAAACAGAATAGATCCAAATAGACCTACCTACTCTGTTGGATGTTCTTTAACTTTTATTTTTATTTTTTGGTGTAATGAAAATGTTCAAAATTGATTGTGGTGATGAAAACACAGCTATATGATGATACTGTGAACAACTGATTGTATAGTTTGGATGACTGCATGGTATCTGAATATATCTCAATAAAATTGCGTTATAAAAAGAAAGCAAATCATAGAATGTCACTTAAGCAAGACAAAGAAACAACTTTGTTTATCATGAAAAATAAACAAAACTCACAATAATGGCCCAAGCTATTAATTAAATGTGTGAAAAATCAATTGGAAAGGTATGCAAGTAATTACCACTCACTTTCAGTGTCATAACAACAGTTTGACCTTACAGTAAGACTTCCATTCTGTATGCAATAAATCCATTGATAATGCAGATCTTTGTCTTCACTCATTTATGCTGATGAATAATTTAAGACAGAGTTTCTCAAAATGTAGTGAGCATCAGATCACCTGGAGGGCTTGTGAAAGCACAGATTGCAGAGCCTAGCCCCAGAGTTCCTGAATTAGTAGGTCTGGGATGGGTTCTGAGGCTTTGCATCCTTAACAAGTTTCTAGTTGTTACTGATGCTGCTGGTTCGAACACTACACTTTGAGACCTACTCTCTTAGATTCCACAGGATAATAGAGTTCAAAAGTTGTCCTAAAATTTTCCCTTTTAAAGCACATTGAAATATACAACAGTGCTGTTATTAAGTTCACAATGTTGTGCTACCATCACTCCCATCTATAAAATCTTTTCCATCGCCCCAAATAATGGGTTGTATGTATTACTAGAATTTTAAAAAGCTATTGTCCTAAATTGGTAAATTGATTATTTTTACATAGGAAAGTTCCCTATGTCAACTCTTTTTTTTTTCAACATGATGCTGCATAACAATGGAGTAATTCACATTGTGCTGGTTTGGATGTATTATGTCCTCCAAAATGCCATTATCTTTGATGCAATCTTGCGTGGGCAGATGTTTTAGTGTCGATTAGATTGTAATTCTTTGATTGAGTGTTTCCATGGAGATGCACCCCACCCAACTTTGGGTGATAACTCTGGACAATTTCCATGGTGGCATGGCCCTTGATTAGTTTACTAGGGCACTATATAAGCTCAGACAGAAGGAACGAGCTTGCCACAGCCAAGAGGGATACTTGGAAGAAAGCACAGAAGCTGAGAGAGTAGCTGCAGATGAGAGACAGTTTGAAGATGGCCGTTGAAAGCACACTCTTACCCCAGAGAAGCTAAGAGAGGACAAATGCCCCAAGGGCAACTGAGAGTGACATTTTGAAGAGGAGCCGTGGCCTAGAGAGGAACGTCCTGGGAGAAAGCCATTTTGAAACCAGAACTTGGAGCAGACACCAGCCACGTGCCTTCCCAGCTAAAAGAGGTTGTCCAGACACCACTGGCCATCCTCCAGTGAAGATACCTTATTGTTGATGCGTTACCTTGGACACTTTATGGCCTTAAGACTGTAACTGTGAAACCAAATAAACCGTGTTTTATAAAAGCCAATCCATTTCTGGTGTTTTGCATTCTGGCAGCACTAGAACACATGTATTATTCCAACAAGTATATTTTAAGGAACTATTGGGCAAACCATACAAATTATTAAGCCAAATGCAGAGGCAAATATAAAAAGAAGCATTTTTCTTGTCAATGCAGTCTAATTCAAATATACTTAAATCAATAATAATACAACAAAATGGATAGTTAAAAGGAGAGGAAGAAAATAACATCCAGAGCAGATATCAGGACATCAGTATGTACTTAGACAGTGGGCAATAAGACAGCTGTCAATATATAATCAAGCTTCAGACTAAATTAAGGCCTACAGCTCTGTAATTGTATCCAAAAGTTTAAATGGCTGCAAAGGGAACTATGGCAGATGGTATATCCAGCTTTTTTTGGATAATGACTTAATTGACTGCATTAAGAGTAATTAAGCAAAAAGTCAGGGTTATCATCCTATATTTCCCAGTCTACCTGTGGGACTCTCAGACAATCATTTAAGCAGGGTTTGTTGTGGACAGAGAAAAATGAATGAGATTAGTATACACAAGTCTGGTATATCTGAACATCAAAAGCATACACACAGTTCTTATGTTAAAGCATCATGGAGATGCAGTGATAAGTCTCATTTCTGAGAAACACTGAAAGGGGGACCAACCAAGCATGTTAAAATAAGAGATTGAGAAAATGAATAGAGCTATAAATAGCAACTATAGTCAAAAGAGACACAAAACATGATTTTTATATGTATACATATTTTTACATCATCTTCATGATGAAATTTCCAGGCAATATCACACATGTATCAAAAAAGTCAAAGACATAAGTTTGCATAGAGAGAACTTTATATAGAACAATAATTGAAAATAATGACTCTATTTTTAACTGCAGTCTTTAGTTGGCCTTTCCCTGGTTTGAATTACTAGTTTATTTTCAGCACATTCCTTCCAACATTCCTCATTTCTACTTGAATATTTTTATTCTGACATGCAATTTTCTTGTAGTTTATTGTTTTCATTTCTTATGCAGCAAACCTAACAAAACTTTGTGTTTTTTTTTTTAATGTAGTGATAATTTTGTGGCCTACAGACAGGAAATGTGAGGCTGCAAATTCAAACTTCCGTTGTCAATGACCATTTGTCTGATCTTGGACAAATCAACTTGAATTAAAAGTTCTGATCTTGGACAAATCAACTTGAGGTAAAAGTATCTGTTTACTTCTATGTAGACATGAAGTAAAAGGAAATTCTGAAGTCATGCTCAGATCTAATTTTGGCCAATGACTTGTGTGCCAAAGGGAAAAAAAATTCTTGAAAGTAAATCTAATTTCTTTTTATACAGGACTACAGCTATAACATTCTCGAATTATAATATAGTCTTTCTACAGCATTCTAATTTGTCTCTGTAATTAATTAGTATCATAATATTGAAAGGGAGGATCTCTGGTATGTTAATCTTCCCCAGATTTACTTTTGTAAGTGTATTTCTATTCTCAAATTTGAGATCACTATCCAAGAATTCAGCAACATCTGGCAAGGGTATAAAAATTTGCAACAAATACTTCCCAGTGCTTTTCCACCACTATGATTGAGTACCTAGTGTTTATGTGCTTTGCTTATTTTCAGGAGACCAGGGTTCTAGGTACCTTCGAATCACTAAATATTTGAATGATCTTGGAAAAACCATTCATTCAAAAAATAATTATCAAGTGCCAAAGTGCTAAGAAATAGAAATACTACAATGACATGGCAAAGTCTATCTTCAAATTTCTTACAGCCTGGTAAGCAAAATAATTATATCATAGTTGGTAAATACATGATAATGTTAATTACAGGACTATTAGTATCTTGAAGCAGGTTTACTTATGAGTCTTGGTAAATCATGGGAGGCTTCGTGAGGAACTGATCTATAACTCGACACCCAAAGGCAAAGTTTTCATCTTAGACTGTGCTGCCTGGGAACAGTCTCTAAGATGGAGAGCTGCATGAGAAGATGTATTGATGAGCGCTCTCTGTAGAAACACGAGAGGGTGAGGAGGGCAGCCATCATAAGGAATGGTCTGGGGCTAGGATGGTCCCAGGTTAAGGCAAGTGAACAAGGCCTTTGTACCCCTGCCTCGGCCAGTCATTGGCCATGGGCAAAGCAGGGTCTTGTGCCTGAGAACCCTTCACAGTGAGGGGCACAACATGGCACATTATCAGCCATGTGCTGAGCAGCTGGGTGATGGGTGTGTCTGCCAAAGAGAAACTCTGGGGAAAGCACCAATATATCCACTACTACAATATGTGTATTGGAAACAGTAAAAACAGTAAAAGACCAAGGACATGACAGGCAAAGAGAATAGAAAGGCCCAGCAGAGGAGATAACATGCTTGTTCAGGGATCTGCAAGTGTTTCAGTATGACAGGTGCATGGGGTATGGTGGGAGATGGAGTATGAATTTAGAGGAGTAGGAGTGACCAGGTCTTGAAGAGTCATACATGACATGGAAAGAACTTTAGAATTTATCCTGAGGACACAGGTAGGAAATCGGGACGGTTTAAACAGGAGGGGATGACATGCTCAGATTTGTTGGCAGTTTTGATAGTGGATTAAATAAGGGGAAAGACTAAAGTCAGAGTGCAAACCAGGAAATACTTATAATAATTTATGGAAGAGATAATGGTGTCCTAAACTAAAGGCATGGATAGAGGGAAGGAAAAGAGTGGACATACTTGAAAGACAGGAGGGAGAAATGATGGGCTTTATCAATTGATTGGATGTGGGAGAAAAGAAGGAAGAGGGAAGGCCAAGGGTGATTTCCTAGTTTCTTCATTACCTGGATTAATGCTGTTGCCATTGATTGAAATGGAAAACTCAGGAGGAAAAGCGGATAGAATATCCAAATAAAGATGTTCAGTAAGAGTTGGATATGCCAATCTGTGTACTAACGAGAGTGGTTTGGGTAAGCCATTTATAGGTGGAATGGAAATGGTTAGAATGAATGAACACAATTCAGGGATGATGTAAAAAAAAAAAAAAAAAAAAGAAGGTAATACTATCATTTAAGATTGTACTAAAGAAAAAGAATGTGTGAAGGAAATTTTGAAAAATGATCAATATCATATTTTTGTAAAGGGAACTGTAACTGTCATACTCAACTCTGTATGTTCAGTTTGAAATGTAAGTAAAATTTTTGATGAGCAAATGCTTTGGAAAAAATAAATTACTATACAAAGTAAAACATGATTATGTTATTTAAGTGACTAACTTATATACTTACTTCTCTTGCCATTCCTTCTTTGCCTCTTTCATGACACCTTTTTTCTTCCAAAATTGTAATCTCAGGTGTTTCTCAAGGTTTAGACCTTGGCTCACTATTCCTCTTCTTCAAAACCAGCTCTTGGAAGATCTCTTAAATTCTCAAGATTTTAACTGCCCTCATATAAAAGATGTTTGAAATCTATCTTTCCAGCTCTGACATCTTTTCTGAGGCTCAGAGTCATATCTTGATCTATTTAAAGATTATAGTCAATGGTGCATTGCTCCCCCACCCATACAAATTTAATTTGTCATCTTCTCCAAATTGTTTCTTCCTTTATTCTTGGGCACAGTCAGCAGCACTATAGTCTATGCAGACATCTAAGCTAGAAACTTGGGAAACATAGATTCCTCCCATTTCCTCACCACCACCTCCCACCCCCGCCTGCCAACCAATCTCACATCCTTGTGATTGTATCTCTTTTCAATCTCTCCTCTCCTCACCAACCCGATTACTATTTTCTGAGGTGTTTCCTCATTAGCGCTTTCCTGGACTATTACATTATTCACTTAAGTCTGCCTTCCTTGAACTTAGCCTCCACCATGCAACCAGCACAACGTTTCTAACAAGCAAGCCTTAATATATTACTTCTTAAAACTTTCTGTGGCTCCTATCCCTGTGGTTTTTAGCAAGGTCTTTAGCAGGTCTTAACAAGCTTTCTTTTGTGTTCTTTCCTGCCTCTCTAGTTTCATCTCTCTCGACTCTCTTTCTCTAAAGGCTCTTATTGAGCTATAATCCTTAAATGAAACTGTGCTTCGCATCTCTTTGCATTTCTGAATACCATTTCTTTTGCTTGGAATGATATTCTGACTTTGTCTTCAGCTAAAAGTAGAATCCTTCAAGGCTCAATCCAAAAATCCTCTCCTCTAGAGAGTATGAACCTCTTCTCTGAGCTTCCATTTTGCCCTATACAATCCTTGATGTTAAACATTTCACCACATTTATTGACCTTTATATGTTTATAGGTCTGTCTCTCCCGCTATACTGCCAACTCCTCAAAGGTAAGGACCATGTCTAAATAATGTTTGCACTGTCATGCAGTTCCTGGTAGAGGGTGTTTAATTCATACATGTAGAACTGAATTGAATTATAAAATTCAATTGCAATTACATAATTCAATTAAAATTGTAATTATAAAATTAAAATTGTATAGTTATAGATATGATACAGATACAGTGTCTACTACTGCTATCACTTCTGCATCATTCCAAACTGTCCTTTGATCTAACTTTTCACTTTTTGTTTCTATAACAGATTTTTGAGGTCAGGAGAAGAGATTAGAAAAGGGTAAGAATCCAATTAAGGTTTTAATAGTAGCTTCTGCTCAGGGCTTTCTTTTCCATTTCAAGCCCATCATTCAGTTGTTATACACTTGCTTTCTCAAGCATCAAGATTAACTGAAATCAGTGAGACCAGGATGGCTCGTTCTGTCATCATCAGAAAGGGCAAGTTTTGGCAAGCAGTTGTTGTGAAAAGGCCGTTTTCCTGTTCCTGACTCTGACTCCAACTGGTTGGGTGTCCTTGAGCAATTTCCTTAAACTTTCCATTTGCTTGGATTTCCTGTAGTATAAAAGATGCTTATGAGTAATTGACATGAGACTCACGGGAATCTTTATTTGAAAGACAGTTAAAGAGACGTTATTATCCACACCTTTTTAGAGTAAGGAACTAGATACCCACAAAGAGAAAGGTACCCTTCCAAGAGATTAAAAGCAAGGAGAAGAGAAAACACGAAATCAAGATAGGTGAGAAATTGTAAAGAATATTCCTTTTTTCAGTATTACTAATGAGTTTATTGCCCCAAACCAATGCAAATCTGTTTAAAACAAGAAGGCTTTATTTTCCAGGCATTCAAGGCAGGCCAACGTGTGTGGTCACCCTACAAGCCAACGAAATATGTTTTTGTACAGCAGCATGTATCTGACTTTTATGTTACACAGTCATACACAGTAAACTTTCTTAAAAACTATTTTCCCTCAAAAATGACAAGTTTTTGAAATTTACTCCTCCTTAATTTTATTGCCCTGACTACACAGACATTTTAATACTTTAACCCCACTTTGACAGGATGTAGAGAAAGAATAGAGCAAAATGATAAGCATTTTGAATATAGAAATTTAAAGGATTTTATTAAAAGTTACTTTTATGACATAAAGGGTAAAATCTAAGTTCTCTACATTCTGACTTCAGCTTTCTTATGTAAATACTTTGAAGTTGATTATTTTTTATATCAAAGGAGAAAATAATCATGAGTTCTCCAGAGAAGCTGTAACTGTTTAGCAAATTTAAAGGTTGTGATGAAAAGCCTATATCATGTAGTTTTTAATACCTCAGTCCAGGTCTAAATTTAGAATACCCTCCAGGCTTATAGTGATGTGATACAAGAATTAAATATCTGTATTTTGCTTATAAATATTCTTGCATATTGCTACTAGACAACTCCAGTAACCTCTGTTTTATATAGTCACCTGAATTTAAGTATGGTTAAAAGAGATGGCATGATTAAAGTAAAGTAAGTTTTTTAAGTAACACAGTGGTGCCTGTAAGGCCATAAACCAGAGAAACCATGAATACCTAGATAAGGCAAACCACCCACCCCCCACCACCATAGGTGCATCTTAAAGTGCATGTGCACACTCTTAAGCAAGATAGCAACCTGTACTAAACTCCACCTGCTACATATCAGGAACTTCAAAGAAACATGTTTATGATCTTGCAAATCCCAACTTGGATCTGTGTCTTCCTTGTTCTTACTCCATATGACCCCCTTGTAACCCCTGGGTGGTGCAGAGTGCTACTCTGAACATCCCGTGGCCGCCCAGAACCAACTTCCCGGTTTGTAAGTTCCCTGAGAAACTGTTACTATTTTGCTATATGGAGCGACCTGCTTTTTATGATCTTGAGTGCACACCAAGCTTCAGCAGAACCTATTCTGTAGACTTTCGGCCAGACAGGTGCACATTTTTAATTGATTATTTAAGTGATAAAGTGACATAATATCCAGCAGAATAAAAAATGTTTTAATTTTCATTAAATTTCCTGGAAATAAGTGTTATGGGATCAAATGTTATTTTCCTTCTCTAGTAAAGCATCTTAAAGCATTTTGTATATATACAACAATAAAAATTTTTAATCACAGAATTACATCAGACTGCATGAATCATGAAAACAGCCAAGAAATCCATAGAGTCAATCATGAGTATCTTTTGTACAGGGTAACTACAAAGTGTTTGGTTCATTTATAGCAGAGTTTTAAAACAACTTAAAATGCTGTAATTGGAAATTCTTTCAAAGACATGAAAGAGGCAATGTGAGTTCATTCATCTAAGTAATTCGAAATACTTTATAAAGGTCAAATATTTACTTTTAGAGAATATATTATAATTTGGTGAAAAGATCTTGTAGTTTTACAACAAATATGTGTACTCAATATATAACCCTTTCTCTACATATTACTGCTCAATTCAGATCCACATCTATCTTGCTAGATTACTGCAAATACATCTTAAATGGTTTCTCTATTTTCGATCTACTCACACACCCCACCCCATTCCCTTTAATCCATATTTTTTAACTGCCACTCCATTAAAAATCCTTCCATGGCTTTCCAAGAACTAAGGTTCCAATTCCCTCACCTTCTGTTCTGTGGCACTTCCAGTGTCCAGGATAGACCATCCACAGGTGACAGGTGGTGTCACATTGCAGGTCAACTCACTCATTTGTCCTCAAAAGAGAGATTCTTTTTCCTTTCCATACTGAGAACTTCCACTTTCTTCCATTTAGCCTCCCTCCCTTAGTCACCACTTTCCCCTTTTCCATCATCCATTGGGATACCACTGAATGAGAAGAGGGAGGTGGGAAATACCCAGACACAGCCACTGCAGAACCTAACAGCCACTAGCCCTGTACAGCAGGAAATGTGAGATGACGAGAAATGGTCCATTATGAGAATATTAGAAGACAGACTTGTAAGGTAGTTTTCATCATTCTTGATATTTATTTCAAGTCCAGTTCAAAGCCTATTTTCCCATCTCTTAGGCCTTTCCTTACTCCCACAGTAATTTGTTTGCATTCTTATTATAGTACTTATTCCAGTCTTTTTGAGAATTTACATATATACATGCCAACCTCAGGGAAGGTTTCCTTGGAATTAATAAAACAGTTCTGATGGGACTGCCTGGAGAGGAACACTGAGTATAACTGGAGACGGTTCTTATGAAAAATCCAAGGTTTTACAGTTGCTGACGTAAGACTCCACGCTTGAAGTTGTACCACTTCATTCACCCACCTGTTCAGTCGCTGCTTACTGAGCACTGATTGGAGAGTTAGGACTTTTTTAATCGCAGGTATTCAAAATTCATGAGTTAGCTCAGCCAACTTAAAACTGAATGATTGTTTAATTGAATCAAAGAGCACCAGGGAACAAAGAATTAAACTGTCTTTAAAATTAGCAACAATTTTGAAAATGAGAATATTCATTACAAATGAAAGTGTGGATCAACAGGCATTTTCATGCCACTGTTTTAATTGGCATGAACTGATACAAAATTTTTGGAAGTACATTTTGTTTATGTTTCTTAAGAACCTCAAAAATATAGATTCTTTTTAGCCTGATGACTCTGTACAAAGGAATTTATATTTAGGTAATCAACTGAATAGAATTTTAAAGTTCATGCCACAAAATGTCATGACACACGCACACACATGCACACAAACTCTAAATTTGGGGGAAACAACTTAAATAACCCCAAATAAGGAAAAGATAATTATAATGTAGCCTCAAATTAGAATATATGTAGCCTTAAACATTATATTTATAAATATACCATATTTTAAAAACTAAGCAAATTTAAATGTAAATATTAAGTAAATTTAAATATCTATAAATATTTTATTAGAATCTATTTAGCTTTAAACATTATATATAAGTATATTATATTTTCAAAAATTCATACATTGGAAGATATTATGATATTGTATTTGGTTATAAGCAGAAAGCAAAATTTTTCAAGTGGGAAGACATCAATCCATATATAAAGCTACATAGAAAAAGACTAGAAAGAAGCTCACCAAAATGTTAGTAGCTATTTAGAGCACTGCTATGTGCCAGAATGTCCATAGGCATTTTGTTAAAGGATTTAATCAGAAAGATGACAGTCTCTGTCCTCAAATAAATCACAATCTCATGGGGAAAGACAGATTGTAAATAAAAAAAATTAACTACATTATGTCACATTCTTTATCAGGCAATTTTATTGCTCTTTTACTTATACTCAGAATAACACTGGGAGGTGGAAACTGAGGTTCAGGCAGGATAAGTAATTTCTCCAAAAATACAAAGCCAAGAAGTAGCAGGGCTAGGGTCAAACCTCCATTATCAGATTTTAAAGCCAACAATTTTTTCCAGTCAGATTTGTGAAATTTAGGTCATATTTTAGTTCTCTCTTTGTGAAATTCACCCTTGGATACCAATCTAATCACAGTTGCTACAGGAATTGATTGTTATAAGTAATGACTTTGGAGATGTACGGGACTTGCAATTTGTATCTTTCCTCCTCTCTCTCGTCTCGCTCTTCTCGCTCTCTCTCTCTCTCTCTCTCCATACATACATACACACACACACACACATATATATATATATATATATATTTTATTTAAAGGTATAAAATTGACCTTAAGGCCTCAGCCCAGGATACACATGCCAACCTTAGGGAAGGTTTCCTTGGAATTAAATAAAACAGTTCTCTAACAGAGCTGTAGAGCTGCAACCTAATGAGAACATTTATATAAGCTTTTGGAGTGAACTCAGCACTCACTGGAAATCTACTGTATTCAGTTTTGCTTGTAATACACACTAATAACTCAGAGTCCCCTTGCAGAGCTTTTAAAAATTTGGTGTAAAATAAATAATATAGAATTAGTTTCTCTGGATTCATTCCTGATTGTCACAGCTAACAAATTATTGATTCCCACGAATTATTTATTCAAGATAAAGTTGGCTGAAAAAATTAAAATATGCAATCATTCAAAATTTAATGAGTAAAACAGCTAGATTTACTCCAGCTCACCAGGCTAACTTGCCAATCTACAGCTTGAGCCAATCATAATAAGCTTAGCTGACCTCATGCCAAGAGGTTGGAGTATAAACCCGAGGATATTACAAGGTTTCCATTCTATTATTTTGTATTAGGTGGCTCTACTCTTTCCCCATGTAAACAAATGAACATTCACATATGAGGTATATTAAGTTCAGTGATTGAATTGATAAGCACTCTGCTTAGATTGCATAACTCTTTATGTTCTAAATGTAGTCAAGTTAAACCATGAGTGCTCTTTTGTAAGGCTGTAAGCTTTTCACCTAAAATGTTAACTGACAGCAATATAGCCTATGATCTTGGCATCAACCTTTTCAAAATTTCCAGGAGAAAGGCTCAATCCAAATTCACCAATGTTAAGTATAGATACAGGTAAGGAAGAAGGATTCCATTACCAAGATCCAGACTTTATTAACTTAGAAATTTTCATAGAAATTATTCTCTAATTAAATCATTATAACTCAAAATATCAAGAAAAAGTGTTTGAGTCTTCAAATTGTGTCTCTCCTGGTAATTTTGCCTTAAGAGGTTTATTTTTGGTCTAGGATCTGAGCCTCAGCTTTATAGATATCATCCCTTCTCCAAAAGAAGAAAATCCAGCTCAGATGATCACATTTATAAATACCATTAACTGTAAATGAATAAAATTACAGAATTGCTATTTCCTCATTTATGGTACCATGCTAATGGTCAGGACATTCATTTCTATGATCAAAGATAGACCTTCCCAGCATCAATTAAATACCTAAGAAATAAAAACAAGTAAACTTAAGGCTTCTTGTTGAATATGCAGTTCAAACAAATGAGATCAAAGACTCTTGAAGAGAATTTTACTCCTGTGAGACTAGACTATAGAATGATCTTAAATCCATGATAGAGTACAACACATTAGTCATAAAAATTCTTGTGTCTTCCAAATAGTGCTTCATATCTTTGTATTTTGCTGAGTATATGCTGACAAGTCTTAATAGCGAATGCTTATGTTGGGAATGAAAATTTTCAAAATGGGTAGAATACTGCTTTTTCTACATTTATTATATCCATGTAGTTCTCTTCCAGAAACGAATTGGCAAATAGTTGAAATTTTCTCATCATCTATTCCAGAAAGAATAGATGTGGTTAGTGATCTCAACTCAAACATAAAAGTTTGGTCCACTGGCAAATGTTTAATTCTTAGTCTCAGAATAGCTCCTTAAATTCAGCCAAGAAAAATTGTATATTTCTTAATTTCATGAGCTCATGTGACCAGAAATTATTTACAACTTATTTATTTCAATTCAGTTCAACAAATATTTATTGAAAACTATCTACATGCCAGACATTGTGCTAGCCAGTGGAGTGTGAAAGTACAAAAATGAATCTATTATCCCTGCCATTAAAAAATGCTTAGCAGTGGGAATAATTTAAGGTTAAAAGCAGCTGTACATTTCTCTATAATATTTTATTATAGGAAAAAAGTAGGCTTTCAAGAATGTTGGGTTTAAGGATTACATGGGGAGGAAATAGTTTTAAAACTGAGTGCTTCCAAATGCAATGATTAATTATGCTTTTATAAAAAATGTTTGTTTTTCCCAAACAAACCAAAAGTAGAGAATAAAAAAAAATTATAGAGTAGAAAAACACTCATGTTATTAAATTCTTACTGTCACTCAACATGGAATATAAAATTTCAAAAACTTAATCTAGGTTTAAAATTACATATAAATGTTAAACAAGTATGTCCATAAATTGAATAATACTTTTCTACCTATTCAAAAAATAAATCAGATAAGATCTATACCTTAAGAGCAAATAGATTAGAAAATAAATTAGTTCTAAATAGTTTCATTGTGGACATGTGGGGGTTATATGGATCATTAAAACTGTATGGACATCTACCAAATACACAATGACTTCTGCTTATCATTTTTCATGGGTTCTCTCAGGTCTCTCCATGAACCACTATGGGTTATGAAGTCTACTCCAGATATTCACTGTAACCTTCATCTCACTATGAGAATATGATGCCTGATACCTGTGGGCACACATTTTCAATATTCCATCTTTGATATTGTCCATTGATATCTTTTATCTATTTCATTGTTGCAAACTGCTCTCTTGTGGTCCTGCTTAATGTCACTTACTTGCTTGAGAAAGACTTTTCTCACCCCAATCACCTTAATATCAAGTCATACCTGACTGTAGAGCTCTTTCAGATCACTCCTCTCTCAGCCTAATCCAGTCTGATATTTCCCACCATGGTGAATATTTCCATTCCCAAGAGTCCAAGAAATAATATTGACCAGTGATTTGTATTTAATAAATAACACAGTGACAAATTTATTAGAATAGGGAAAACTGGAGGCAAGGAAACTATTTAGAACTCTAGTTTTCATTATTTAGCAGAAAGGTAAGTGGAGCTTGAACTAGGGCAATGTGGGACTCAGAGTAATTGACCCTTGTCTCCTGCCTCCTGCCGTCCATGGTTTCATCTCCTGTCTTCCTTCTCTTTTCATTTTACCTCTTGAGGTACCCGAGATACAATTGCACAGCCTGAGTTTATTTTCCATCATTTTCATTAATCTTTTCCATCTTTTTATAATTTTCCCTCTTCTTTGACTGTATATTTTTTCATGTCCAATTTAGGGATTCTTGAAAAGTACCAATTGCCTATAATGTCTGCAATGAAATAAAACAGTGGCAAATTTGTTTAAACTAGAATTTTGCATAAAGAGAACATCTGAACTGCCCTTTATTTATTCTAAATGCAGATTTTCCAGTTTTAAGATTTAACACATTTGCAATGGACTATGGTAGCTTTTGTTTTATCTACCCAGGATGCCCTGCCACCCCCTTCTACTATAAACCATAACCTCTTTCTGTTGGAGAACTTCTCCCCCAAGCAGTGAGGTTTCAGTGGAGCTGTCAGTCATGGTGCCATGACCTCCATCCCCCTGCAGCCATGGGAATGAACACGTTCCCTGCTTCTGGTCACTTACTTTGTGCACAATTCAGAAATGGCCACTGACCCATCTATCCAACTAGTGATCTCCCTAGAAGTTTTCTGTTTGAGATAACAAGGAAGACTCTTTCTTTCATGACCAGCAGTCTGAAAGCAATGAACCTGGAGGTGCTTGCTGACATCTCACCCAGCTGTAGGATAATAAGAGGGAATGGAGCCAATTAACAAACACTATCATAAACAAGTAAATATAAGAGATGGATGAAAAGAGAGAACAAAAGCATCATTTGAACATCTAGATTCAGTGCTGGAAAAAACATAAGGCTTAGAATAAAAGGCCTCAGTTTCAATTTAATTTTACTACAACTCAAGAATTATCTATACGTCAAGAACTATTATGTATTAGTGGGAGGAAGACTGCAATTAAATTGGCTCCAAGTGCCCAGTCCCTGTGTGTTCCCAAAGCAGGCACATTTCCTTCCCAAGCTTCAAGCCAAAACACACACTTAAGTGGAGGTTCATGAGCCACTCCTCTGAGAATACTGCTATAAACTCACACAGTCCCTCGCCAGGACACTAACTATTCCTACAACCATCAATCCTCCAATTATGAGTTTCAGTAGTCTCCTGGATTTGGAAGAAGTTCGTGTCCTCCAAGTCCACGTACCCTTTTCCACTGCCCACAATCCATAGACAGAAGTTTGTATTTAGACACGTAACTGAACAGCACAGTGCTGAAAGATCATCTTGCCTATCAATGACAGAGCTGCTTCACTTTCCTCGCCTTATCTTACTGTTCTTCTCTATCAGAAGTATCCATCCCCATTGAATAGCACATGTGGTTTCTACTCCATGCTACTTCTTTATGTGCCCTAGAAACATTGACAGCCAGTCAGAACCCAAGCAAAATATAGGTTACCCTGAATGACTTTTGGAAAATGTTGTGTGGGTTGGGATGAGGGTGAACACCAAACAGTAAGCTCTTTGACTGGCATAAAGCCCATAAGGGGACATCTTGGTGGAAGATACCATCCAGCCTCTTTATATTACATGTACAATTTGGGCAGTGAGAAGGGAGAATGGCTACCCGGGCTTTTTCACTGTACTGGAAGCCATTCTCCCATAATTTTCTGACTTCCCAGGCCTCCATCCAAGGGAATCCACTGATGCTTCATCTCTTCTTTCTGTGTTCAGCCCACAGAGACCCTACTCTTTATTCTGGATGCCAGTAGCTTTTCCTAGACATCAAACTTCCAAATATCCTGTGAGTCCATGGCTGACCAGCTACCCAGTCCACTGGGAAGGCTGGCCCAGAGAAGCAGTTCTTAGGACGTCTGATCTAAGAAGGATGCCAATTGTTTTAGAAGCATTCATTGATCTGAGGAAACCTGACCTCACTCAATTCATAAAGCAAGTTCTGTACTGCCAGAGTGTTCTTAGCAACTTCCTCCCAATTCAGGGATATATACCAGGCAACCTAAGAGAGTCCGATTCTTCTTTTTAACACCCCAGAGGATCTTACCAGTGCCTGCCCTGAACCTGACGCTGCCCCTTCACCTCACATCTAGTTTTGTCCTCTCTACCTCTCCTTGTTTGAACCCCAGGGTCATTTACATTATGCCTTTTGTTATCAAGGACACATCCTTTTATCTTTCTGTGTCCCTCGTGCTCCCTAACACATAGGTCCGTCTCACTCTGTTTCCACACCCCAGCCAAGGAAAACCACTGAACCACGAATTGGCTCCAAAGAAGAGAAATCTGTCAGCTAAAAGAAAGTCTCCTTTAATTTCCGAAAATATGATGTAATTGAACCAAATGAGGATTTAAGGAAACATTTCTACCACTGATTTTATTGGAGTTAATGAAAATGATTGTGTCCCTATTTCTTTGTATGAAAACCTGAGTGCACAAAATAAATACATTTCGTAGGATTAGAAGTGGAATTGGTAAAGCAGCCTTGAAAATTCAAATTTGCCAGACCATTTCCAGAGATGGCATCTCACCATTGCTCATTCTCTTCATAATATCCGAAACCCAAAAAAAGTGAGAATTGCCTCATACTCAAACAGAAAATTTCTATATTCTCCCAACAATATGTGGGGGCTGAGTTGACTGGCATATTAAATATAAAAGTATTCCTAATATTCAGTATATTAAGAATAAATATTTTGGTTAACCTATGTATGCATATATCTGAAGCCATTTACATTTTATGTAGGTAACAAACACAGATGGAGTAAAAGAACTGACCCCAGGTTCGCTCAAAGTCAGTTATCATTTTTCTTTCATTTAAGTCTTGCATGTGAATTAAATCGGAAATCAGTTGTTTGGAGAATTCATATATAAACCACCAACCAATCAGTGAATATGAATATGTCATGGAGGGGGGCAGATTTAATTAGGTGTTCTAGGCAAATCAAGCCATGCACAAGTGTATTCTCTGGCAATGGTGGTATTTTTACTGGCACAGTATAGCCAAATGATGTTATTTTTCCTAAGTTAATGTATTTTTCTGAACAAAAGTTTGATCAAAGCAGTTGGCAAAAGTCAGATATTATTTTTCAGTTGGAGGAGTGGTTTAGGGGAGACACAGCTTTAAAAATGTCATGTAATAATAGGTGCAGTTTCTTTGATTGGTTACAATGATATTGCTAGAACGGCACTAAAAATTGTTAAGTGGAAAAAAAAAGATCCCAGTGAAACCTGCAAAGCTGTCCAGGAAAACTGACACTTGGTTTCATGAGCCATTCTATTACTTCTGATGATTAGCTCATTTTCCTAAGGAGAAAAACGTTCCAGATGGCCAGTGATGAAAATAAGTTATTGCCAGTGTTAAACATATTAGATAGCAGGAGTCAATAAGGTAGTGAGTGCTGTGTAAGCACTGTCAGTAGTTTAGAAGAATTGTAAGAGGTGATCACTATCAAGAAACTTACAATCAAAATTGAAGACAGAAGGCTGAAGTACCTAAATACAAAGCAAAGAATACTAAAGGCTCACACTTTCAAACTGCGTAGGAATATTTGTTCTTACCATCCTTGCCTGGCTAATTCCTAGTCATGTTTCAAGATTCATTTCAGACATCAACTCTGTTGGGAAGCATGTCCCAATCAGCCACACTTCCTTCACCCAGCACCAAACGGCATGAGGTGGAATTTCCGTGCACTCTGTGCTGGTCTCTAGCATAGTGGATGTTGTACTGTATCATAACTGTGTCCCTGACTAGGGAACCAACTATTGAGGGTCATATCTTTTCACCTTGGTGTTCTAGTCCTTGGCATCACCAGCAGTGACAGAGAGCTCAATAAATGTTTGGTAGATTGTTGTTGAATGGCCTAAGTGAAGAAGGAGAATAGTGGGGGCTAAAGAAGTGAGGCAAAGCTGAGTAGTGGGTGTGGATTTTAAGCTGAGCCTCTAAAGAGGCTGAAGATTCTAGTGGGCAACTGTCTCCTCTCTGCCCAGCATCCTTATTTCCATGCAGAACTGCCCTTCCCTCAGCCCACACAGCTCTGGGATGCCTTCCCTTAACCATAGCCATGCGGCCCAAGCTGTGTGCAGAAATTAAACAAAGAATTGGACACATAACTCAGGCAATCAGAACCTTTTCTTGCAATGTACCTTATACACACAGGGTATACACAGGTGGTTTTTCCAGTTGCTGCCTTCTCCTCTCTGTGGGGAGAACATATGTGAAGCAGAAGAGAACATGGCCTTCAAGAGAGAGCAAATAACTTTGAGAAACAGGGTAAATCAAGTCTCAGATCTGATGTGCCACATTGCACTTTCCATGGGTATCGTGCTTTGTTTCAGTTACAGGGACATGTGCTTCTGTCTTTTGGAAACAAAAGAACCCCATCTAATACAGTAAGCCAACATTAAAATGTGTCATACACAAAGTTCTCTCACATGTTATCTCATTTGAATTTCAAAATCATCCTTTGCTATTGGCATTGTTGTTCCCATTTTAGAGATGAGGAAATCAAGGCTCGAAGAGATGAATACCTTTCTTGGCTCTCGCAGAGAAAATGTGGTAAATTTACCCGGAAGTTCTGATGTCAAATTTGATACTCTTTCTCACTACACATTGCTGCTTTAGGTTGGAATTAAGACTCTAGCTCAAATTTACAAAAGTACAAAACATGCTACTATAAAAAGGTATAGCAGGGTGACCTAGGCTAAGCCCAACCTGAGAATGAGAGCAGGAGAACAATAATTGTCATTTCTGTGCAGAGTACAGGACGGCTCTGTGCAGAGAAGAGCGTGTTAGCAACACCAAATAGGCAGGACTTTGTTCATGAATTCATTTCTGGGACATCTCAGAAATGTTGTGATGGAGATTGACGACTTAGATGCTAGATGAACTGAAGGGTAATAAACAAGGGTAATAAACAAGAGGCTAGTGTGAAATCATTTGTACCCATAATTTGTTGAAGATTTAGCATATTCAGGTTAAATTTGTTTTTCTCAAATAACCATGTCTGACTTTTAGGAACTAAGCAAAGATGGAAACACACTTGTACTTACTGAAAAACGTTTCCATCTATTGATTTTCTTGAAATAAATGCTTCTATCTGGAATAGAAAAGAAAGTATCAGCAAAGAAGGACTTGTATATCTAGCAAGATTGAGTTTTTTTTTTTTATGTTAATTGGTTATTTAGGGGCAGGAGAACTCAGTTTAGGTTCAAAATACAAGAGTTACTGGCTGTTTGATCTTGATCAACTTCTTTAAATTTTAGTATCCTCACTTGTGAGGTGATAAGCCTAATAATAATTACCCCTCAGGACATTTGCAAATATTTAATAAAATAATACGTACAAGCATATTATAAATGTAAGAATAGTGCAAATGTTAGTTATTTTAATCTTGATCATGATATGTTATTCAATATGACTTTGCCTATATACTCCTCTGTATTAAATTTTGATCTGGGTTAAAAAATAGTTTCAGTTCCTGTTTCTTTTGGTTCTTCAAACAGAAGTAATGGTGCCTAGAGACAAGTTTTCTTGGGTAAATTTTGCATTTCACCCCATGTATTTATATTACAATCTATAAAGATGTACACAACATGAATTGAATCAAAGACAGCTTTAAGAAAGCTCTTTCAGCTCAAATGCTCCATTTGTATATATGGTGGAAAATATTCACTTAGTTACTAGTTAACCTGCCTTTATATTTAGTTCACAATCCCATTATGCCTGTAGGTCTCTACCTCCTCAATGCTGTCAAACTATAAGAACTGAGTTCTTCAACCTGCAGAAAGACTCTGCTCAGGACATGTACCAAAATAACCCCGGCTGCCAGTACAAAAGGGCCTGCATGCTCCCAACAGGTGAGGTCTGGCTGCTGAATTCTACCACCTGGCAGGGATGGTGTGGTTCCCTGGCCTGGATTTTCCTTCCAGTTTTATAGTCCTTCAGACCTTTCTCTACCCTCCTCCACGCTCCCTCCACCCCTCGCAATGTTTTTCCAACACTCCAGGCCACTCTGCCGTCTGGGTTGGGGGCCTGCCCTAAATCCAGGATCTGCCCTGGGAGACAGGTTGGACTGGGGTGGGGGTGGGGTGGCAGGAGCACTGCTAATCATCTCCGTAGTTTCTGCTGTTTCACACTCGCTATCCTCTTCCCTTGCCCAGGACGTGTGCTACTCTCTTTCTCTCCTCCAAGTCACCGGTTTTCATCCTGTCCTCCTTTAACCCAGGGAGACTTGCCTGAAGCCAGGACTATGTTAACTGATTGTGAGAATCACCGCAGCTCAGAACTCCTGCTCTCTAAATGAAAATAGGAACCGGAGGCTATCAAACTTGAGTTTGCCGTCGTCCCATGCATATTATGATTTGGACTTTTTGCCACTTCTGTGGGAGTCAACTCTACACCATGAGAGTCCCCTCCTGTGCTAGGGAAACGGATTATTTCTCCTATTTTTCTTGGCCTACAGTTAAGGTCCCTACATGACCCGAAGCCAAGAACACACAGATTTTGAAAATACCCACACCAAATAGAATGTCTAAAAATAAATTAATTCTTTCATCAGTAAACTAGTTTTAACGTTGCTATTAGCTATTTCCCTGTATTCTAGAAAAAAAGGAAAATCATTTTAAACATTCTATTTTTTTCAAATAAAAAGTAATAAAGGTTCTATGATAGAAAATATTTAAAAATACAGAATAGTCTAAAGAAGAAGAAAATACTCACTACATTCATCAAGATTACAAAATTATGCATTATATCCAGTTCAGAGTATGTTCATATAAGCACACATTTGTGTATATCACATTTGATATTTAATAAATCACACCATATCTACTTAAGGACTTGATAGATCCTCATTTGGTTTCAATGCTCAACAAACATCAAATAGAGAAAAAGTTGTTGGGGCACATAAAATGTGTATTTCAAAGAGCCCAGGATAGGAAGAGAGAAGATCTGGGTTTAACCCTTATTCTATCACCCTAACCTACTATGTGAACTTAGAAAAGTTCTTTATACTCCCTGGACCTCAGTTGCCTAAAATGTATGGCCTCTAAGCCCTTGTGCACATCTAAACAACTAAGAGACTGTGAGTCTGAAACTTTCTGTTAAATGTTAAAATACCAATATAAAAACTTTAGCTGAGGCCATAATAAAATAGATTCCAGATGCAAAAGTAAATTATGAGACAGAGCAACTCACTAAAAGCAAAGTGTGAAAAAGGAGTAGGAAAGTTAGTAGAATTAATGTCATTTAATAGCATGCAGGGTAAGACATTTTTTTTTTTTTCATTTTCAATGGCCTGCAGGGTAAGGATCAAGAACAGTGGAAGATAATATAAGAAAAATTAATGATTCCATAATATGAGGGACCATAAATGCTAGGCCGAAAAGTTTTTATTCAATTTGATATGCACTAAGTTGTCAGTGAAGTTTTTTGACAAGCATATGGGTCCAATGGTTTTAATGGGATTTGTGCCTAGGGAAGATAAATTTAACTTTCTTTTTCACTTTGGTTTGTTTTGTTGCGGATGTGCTTTATTGTTGTTTTTGTTGTTGAGCATGGAAATACACAAGCATGATCTCTCACTGTGGCTTTGTCCATTACTAAGGACAACATCTACTTGATACCTGTTTGTAGGTGTACGTGTGTGTGTATGCTCCTTTACATTAGACCCTGTCCAAGGACTTTTATTCCTAAAACTGCCTGCAGAGCATTTGTTTCTTTTAATCTCTTTACTACAGGCATGCGTATTTTTATGAAGATTCCAGTAAAATTCCCTATGACCATTAAAATTGTTTCATTGAATTTTCATTATCTCTATCTTACTAATTACTTTCCTACATCTTTTAAATATTCTAATCAGAACCTAATTCAACTATTGTGGTAGCCAGAGGATGCAGTATATATCCTCTTAATATAAGCTTCCAAGAAATAGTTCATGATAGCATGTGTTTTAACCAAATTTCGTATTTCCTGTCACAACTACAAAAATGTAGATTTTATGCTATTTGTGCCGATTACTGAGATGACTTTGCAATTTTTAACACTTAGCTAATAATTTTCTCTTTTGAATTCAAAACTGGGAAATGTATGTTTCTCTTTCATTTGTTGGTGTGTTTTCCCAATAGGTTTTTCTTTCTTTTTAATATTTGTTTTCCTCTTGTGCTATGCAACAGCCCCATGCGCAGTCAGTCATATCATCCAATATTATATGTTCTCTCAGCATTGAGCACACTCCAGTTTTGAGAGGTCTTATTTCAGAAGTGATGTGATTTGTGTGTGTAAGGGTTGGGGATGGAAAGTTAAAGAGAAGTGGGAAAGACTGCATACATATATTCATATAGGGAATTGGAGCTTCCGTTGGGATGAAATACTGTATAAATACATTATTGTTAGTAAAAATGAAGACCTGGTTAAACTGGAAAATCAGGGGTAAGAAAGACTTTTTGTTTTTAAATATGGAAACAGAAAGAAGCCATAACTGAAAATAAAGTGGGGTTCCTGGATAGTCAGTCTCTTGTGTTTGGGGTTGGTGAAAGTCAATGGAATCCTTTCATAGCAAGCAAAAGTTGGCCTCAGGGGCAGCTGACATTGGAACCATAGCACAGAGCTCATGTTTTGTGGAGCTTATTGACTGCTTCCCAAACAGAAGAAATAAACAGAGGACTGGGTTTTTAATTTTAGGATCTATTTGCACCCTATTAAATTAAAGAACCCAAATGACGTCTGCGTGGAGGAACTCCTGGCTGCACCGGTGCTTTCTTTACTCGTTTGACAAAAGATGATTGAGTTCTAAGGAGGCATATATCACTCCTTGTCCATCTTCAGTACCAGTCACAGAACTAAGTACGAAAGCAACACTGTTGTCATTGTGTCTGTGAAATGCCACACCTTAGCTCTACCTGCCACTTCATTTCAGTTAAGTTTTAAATGTTTTTGCCAAAAACGAGTTATGTATTGAAAGACATTAGCTGTCAGTTTTGCTAAATCGTGGCTTGAATTGAGGCCTTTAGAGCCTTCCCCCTCAAAATAAAAGCAATTGGATTTTTGTTTTGAATTTTGTTTTTGAAACATGTATTGAACACTTTCCATATGTATTGTTTTCTTCATATCTTATTTAGACATTTTGTTAACTTACTCATTGTTCATTTTCTTTCTTTAGAATAAAAGCTCAAAGAGAGTAAGAACCTTTTCTGCATTTTAGGATAGGGCCTAGCACCTAGTAATTACTTAATAAATGCTTTTAAGAAAGAATGCACAAATAGACATACACACCTATGCAAGCTGGTGGACTTGCCTTTAGAATGAATTTTTAGCAACAGATTTACTTTGAATTGTCTTGAGCCTTCCATGAAATTAACGAACTATTTTTAAAAAAGATACAACTTGACATCTATGAAGCAGCAGGAGGCAATCAACCTTGTTGTTTGTTTGTTTGCTTTCTTCTCAAAATGACTGATTTGTAGATAACTTCAGATAGTTTTATAAACTTAAAAACTTCCAGATCGTTTAAACACTGCCTGAAATATCCAGCTTCTAATTGGCTCTTCTCCAGCCAATTTCCCCTCACCCAATGTCGGGGGGCGGGGGGCGCCCTGTGAGAGGTCATTACAGCTGAAGCCGCAGGATGGGTGAGGACCTTGTCATCGCCTTCCATATGCCTTAGAAATGAGCTCCCAGGTGTCTCTGTGAATCTGCTCTGCTCTAGCAACATCTGTCGCGCCGGCTTTCGCCTCTTTCACACACGGATGCTTGCCGGGTCCACGCCTGTCCCAGCGGGGTCGCGAGTCTCCTTCTCTATGGCGGCCGCCTGCTGGCTCTTTGGCTTGGACTAATGCTTTCCTGACTAGAATGCTCTACTGTATGTCAACTTTCTACTTCATTTGTCTTTCAAAATTGGTAAACCCAGAAATAGTCTATTTTGGAATATTAATGGAAAAGAGTATTTCACCTTTGATGTGTGCTTTTATAAAACAGCTCTGCAGATAATTTCCTCTTTCTACCAGAACAGTTTAGAAGCAGGAAACAGACATTCCAATTTTTAAAACTTGCATTTTACATATATACTTCATTGTTAAAAAGAAATACGGGGAGAGGGGAGACATGGATTTAAGCTCTGGGTCCAAACTTACAAGTCTTAGTACAACAATAATATCTTTGTGCCTCAGTGTTCTCATCTGTAAAGAAGGAATAATATTAGCCATCCTATCTACCCCACAGAATTATGTAAGGATTAAGTAAAATTAATTTACACCAGAGTGCTTTTAAAACTCTAAAGTCCTATCTAAATAAAAGATTTTTTTTTTTTTATAATTAGACCAAACATTAAACAATAAGAGGCAGGAAGGAGCCAAATTTTAATTTAATTAAAAAATATTGAGTGCCACTATATATCAGAGCTAGTCAGGTGCTTGAAATACAGCAAACAAAGCAGACAGAATCCCTGGCCTTCAAGGAGCTTTCCTTCTTGCTGAGAGCTGTGTTAGAGGCTTAGTGCTGAGACAGTGAGGCCATTAGTTTAAGGGCAAGTGGAGAGGAGAGAGATGGTTATTTTACATACTAAATGCTACTGTAAGGGATAGCCTAATCCATTTTGGATTGAATATGTGTAGGTCTACACATTCAGAGACTTGTCAGAGAAGGAAAAAAATAATATAGGCTTCAAAGCCTCTCAGTCCATTTTGTTTAACTGAATTAACTCATGAAAAGCCCCCTACCCCTTTTTGTTTAAAAAATTGTGTGGAAAGCTAAATTGCTGTACATTATACAGAGAGGATTTGAGTTTCCCAGTAGAGAGTATAGGTCCTGGAAAATGGGTTGATAGAGGTAATGGGTAGAAAGCAATATGGCTGGTGGCTGAAGCTTATTTGGGGAAAAGATGCATATTGAGACATTCAAATGATGGGGTGCTTATTAAATATCAGGAATTTAATCAACTTAAAATCTTTTGTGTTGTTTCAATTTAAATGCCCTTCATTACTGTAGTAAGATAGGGGCTGCTATACACACAAATTCTTGGGTTGTAGGAAATTCAAGAAAAATGATTTTATTCTACATCTGTATTGGTGTGGAGCAAAGAGAAGAAAACATCTAAGGAGGTGGGACATGGATGAAACAGAACTCAGTAGGACCAGGAGGATCCAGAGGTCACCATAAATACGGCCCTAGGAATTCTCGGCCTTCTAAGTGAAAACACAGAAATACTGCCCCTGATCATACACATAAAAAAACAGGATAGTATTTGTGGGCTTGAGCCAAGTTGTTTTCAAATCTCATGTAGATTTGAATGGATGACTTCAGTCAATATGGGTTTTTATTCCAGTGGGAGGTACTTCCTAAACAGAGGTACAGAGGCAAAAAGCATAATGCAGATGCAGAGATCCATAGGCACCTTGGTGCCTTATGGTCGGACCATAGATTCTGAGGCCAGAGAAGCAAATGATGAGGTGAATTGGGGAGGAGAACTGACTCCATGGAAAGCTGGAAAGCTCTTATATGGATTGAGAAGGAGCTTAAGCCAACAACGGGAAAACATAGATTTTTAAATAGGGAATTGACATATCAGATTTGTGACTTAGTAAAACCATGTGGCCTTGCGGGTGGCATGGCTATGTGGAGAACAGGTATATTGTTTTTAAAGGCTCATGAGTCAGTTTAGTAACAGGATTAGCAACCCTCTGGTTATCTAATACTCAAACAGTTTCATTCAAAATTTTCTTCACAGGCCTAGAGTCCCTGCCAGTGTAAAGCATTTAGGAACAAGAGACTGCTGCCTAAAAAAATGGAAACTCGGATTCAAGTTAAAAAGACAAAACCACAGAAAGATGACTTTGGTATTTTCTTTTAACTAGTGAAAACATCAGAAATTGCTAATACCCACCAGTTTTCCAGGAAGAAGGCATTGCTCTCCATGGGGCTTTCCTGCCAAAGTTTACCCCTCCTCCCCCACACTTTTAAAGACTGCCTTTGGGGCATCCTGTACTCTAAAGATTTAGTATTTGGATAATCATTTGTTTTTAACTTTCGAAGTTTTGTATAGAAAGTGAGTTTTCTTTGTAAAAATTGTTGTTGTAGGTTGACAATTGTGAAAACAAGAAAATTAGATGGGAGGAAATGTAGTTCAATGCATTCAAAACAGAAGGCAGAATCTTTATGATAAAATGCAAAAGAATCATGAACATATAAGAATATTGTAAATAAAATTAAACACATATTCAGCTAAGATTTATTTTTTAAATCCCCTATCTAAAAGAGAGATTTAAATCCTATTCTAAGAAATAAGGGAGGAAAATCCTTAAAGCTTGAAGACCAAAAGAAGGCAGGTCTGTTCAAACACTTTTTTTTTTTTTTAGTTTCTCTATCAGGGTAGGTAGAAGAGGTGATTAAGAGAAAATTGAAGCCAAAGATAAGTGAAAATATTGCTAAAATGGGTCCTAGCCATTTTAAATTAGTTCAAGTGTCCAGGCTCAGAAAAATTAGATTTTATGGAACTGAAAAAATATTCAGAGGTGATTTTGAAATCATCACTAACATTTTCCGTCTTTCGATTTTTAATCTACTTCTGTATTTATATGTAATGTGGGTTTCTGATAGATAGCGATATAGTTGGATCTTGTTTTTATATTCAATTTAACAATCTCTGTCTTAGTCATTTGTTTAGGCTGTTTAATGTAATTATTGATATACCTGTGTTTAAATCTACTACTTGTTTTCTGCTTGTCCCATTTGTTCTTTGTTCCCTTTTTCTTCTCTACTTGTCTTCTTTGGGACTAGTTGAATATTTTTTTATTCCATTTATCTCCTCTTTTTGCTTTGTAGCTATGCCTTTTTTTATTAAATGGTTGCTCCGGGGTTTACAGTATACATCTTTAACTTAACACGGTCCACCTATGAATTATAATACATCCTTCATATATAGTTGTTAAAACTTACAGCAGGATACTTTTGTTTTCCCCTTGTCCTTTGTGCTATTATCATCATACATTTTTCTTCTACATGTATTAACCTTTAAAAGACAATGTGTCTTTTAAAGAAGTTTTATAAAGCGAAAAAATACTTTTTATCTGCCCACTTATTTATCATTTCCAGTGTTCTTCATTCCTTTATGTTGATCCAGTTTCTATCTGGTGTCATTTCCCATCTTCCTGAAGAACTTCTTGCAATATTTGTTGTACGGCAGGACTGCTGGATTTGAATTCTCACTTGTTTTAACAGGTTTTATTTCACTTTAATTTTTGAAAGATAATTTTGCTCTTACAGAATTCTAGGTTAGCTTTTTTTCTTTCATTATTTTAATGTTACTCATTGTTTTCTGTCTTGCTTAGTTTCTAATGCAATGTCTTCTGTCATTCCTATTTCTGTTCTTTCGAGGTAAATTGTCTTCTATTTTTGATAACTTTTAAGATTGTTTCTATCTCTTATTTTCAGCAATTTGATTATATTAACTTGGTATGGTCTGTTTTGCGTTTATTCTGCTGGAGGTTAGTTGATTTTCTTGGGCCTTTAAATTCATAGGTTTTATCAACTTTTGGAAAAATGCTGGCTATTATGTCTTTAAATATTTTTCTGCCCCCTTCCCCACTTTTCCTTCTTTCTGAGATTCCAGTTACATGCATGTTGCTTCACTTGATACTGTCCCACTTGTCAATAATCTCTGTTTAATTTTTTTCGGTCTTTTTTTCTTGCTGTGCTTTATTTTAGATAGTTTTTATGCCTGTCTTCAAGTTCAAAGATCTTTTCTTCTCAAATGTCTAAACTGCCTTTAATCGTATCCAATTTATTTTTCATTTTAGATATTTTACTTTTCATTTCTGTAAGTTTCATTTTGTTCTTTATTTTGCATTTGCCATTTCTCTCCTCATCATGTTTATGTTCCCTCTACATTCTTGAGCATATGGAGCATATTTATAATAACTTTTTTTATGCCTTGCCTGCTGATTTCATCATCTGTGCCATTTCTGGGTCTGTCTCTATTGATCTTTTTCCTGGCTATATTTTTATGATTTTTAAATGTTTTTTTTATTGCCTGCTGGGCCTTGTTGTATTCCTTTAAAGAGTGTACTTTGTTCTGGCATGTAGTTATTTTTTATCAATTTGATCCTTTTGAGTCTTACTTTTAAGATTTGTTAGGGCAGATCCAGAGCAGCTTTTAGTCTGTGGCTAATTTAATTCCATTACTAAGGTGATATCCCTCTGAGGACCCTATACAATGCCCTGTCTACTATAAGGCAACTCCTCTCTGGCTCATAAGAACTTGAGCTATGTGTGTGCTGAAGGCATGTTTTCAAGTGATTCTTTTCCCAGCCGTCTTGAGTTTTGCCGTCTGTTCAACCATAGATGCAAGGGATCCCCTTGCAGATTTTAGGGCTGTCTCTCTGTGTATTTCCCTCCTCTCCAGCATTCTGCTGTATAATTTCTAGATGTCTCAGTCTCCTCAAACTCTGATCTCTTTCTCTTAAACTCAGTGAGACCAATGGATTTGGTTGGGGCTTCCCATCCATTTGCTACAGGCTGGAAACTGCCTCCAGGTAATAAAATGACACAATCATAGGAATCACCTAGTTTGTTTCTATCCTCTCAGGCATCACATCCTGCACAGCCCATGGTCTAATGTTTAAAAACAGTTGCATATAATTTACTCAGTTTTCTAGTTGCTTATGGTGAGAGGGCCATTCTTGTAGCAATTTTTCCTTCATAAGTAGAAGTGAAAGTCCCATATCAGCTGACTTGATCTGCACAACTCTGAGGATATTCATTATTTTTTTTCATCTCCATCCCATAGATGAATAATTCAAGGCCCAGAAAAGTGAAGTAATTTGACTATATTTGTACAGTCATACAAGAAATACCTCAGTCTCAATATTGACTTAGAATACTGTACATTTTTATTTTAAACTACAAAAACCACCTCCAATCTGCTTTTCACCACTCCAACAGTAAAGGCTGGGAAATTGATTTGCCAAACAGCCAGAAATCTCTACCATACATGGTAATAGAGATTTAGCCCAGCATCCAGCCAACCAGATAAAGATTTCATTTCCTTGTCTCCCATGCAGCTAGGAATGGCCAGGTGAGCACATTCAGACCAGCGGAATGTTAGCAGAAGTGAAGGGAGAAATGTCCAAGCTATTGCCAGTCGGAAAAAAAAAGTTGCTGACCCACAGTTCTATCCTTTCCCATTCAGACGGGCTGAAAGTGTTCAGAGTGGAGGCACAGATTTAACCACATGGGTGAGGAAAACATCCAAGAAACTACTGTAGCAGCAAAGATCTCAACAGAACCCTGGTTCTTAACTAAAGTAGTGGAACAGAACCACTTTCCTGCACTGGGCTGCCGCCCACTTCTAGACTGTTCTGAAGAGGCAGAAACATCAATATTATTTGAGGCACTCTATTTTTCTCCCTTATGTACCATATGATTTCTGATTATGGTGAATATGCATTGATAAGTTGCAAGAATCTAAGAACTTAATCTACTCTTACTCATTTATACTTACTTCTTGGAGTAATAATTCCAAAAACCCTACATCAGAATGAAATACAAACAACCTTTACAATTAATTAGCTTCCCAACCCCCAGAACAAGAATGACAAAGTAGTTCCATACATTGCTGAATCAAAGGCTAACCTACCATTTTGTGGCGTTTTGGAAGTAATTTCCATATGGTCTAAATTACCTTTTTATATTTTTATTTTTTCATCTGAAACCAAGAAATAAGCTCATGTTACTGCTGACTGGGTTTGCTCTAAACCACACACTTGTAACATCCTTCAAACAAATATTTTAATATCCAATCTCTATTAAAACAAAATAAATGAATGCAGCAGTTGCATATCTTATTGAGGTGAGAGCGGAAAGAGAGGAAGAAAGACCAAGAAAAGAGGGAGTGGACAAACATGCAATGTCCCTTAATTCGCAAGCCTTACCAAATTAGGACAGCTAACACCCCAACCCCAAATGCACTCTGACCATGGGGCAATGTCCGGCGCTGCCCCGCTCGGTCCCCGGTTCCCGGCCGGCGAGGGGAAACAGGGAAGGAGAGAGAGAGATGCAGACTGCGCGAACTAACCTGGTCATGAATCACGACTCGAACCACACGGCAGTTGTGAAAGCAAGCCCTTTACTACAGCTTACTGGTTCCCACACGGGGCACGGCGCCTCGTGGGAGAGCAGCCTCGATGTGGCCGTCAGGCACGGCTCCTTGTGGGCTGTCTCACCCTACCCCGTCCGGGTAAGACCTTTTATACACAATTAACAACCAATAAGCTTCTAGGCTAGTATCGCGTATACAGGATTTCGATTGGTAGGAGCGGGTGGCGGATACATGCGTCACTATGCGGAAACAGGATGCAGGCGCCATCTTGGCTCACTCGATGGGCGGGGGTAACTCTAGAGCAGGCTGCAGCGCATACGCTAGGCCCGATTCGGGAGGCGGCTTTCCACATCTCCCCCTTTCTTATTTATTTTTGACCCAGTGTCTCCAGTGATGAGCGTGCTCCCGTGAACCCAAATGGTTCACAACCTCTTTGGTGCTTTGGGGAGTCTGGACTAGGCCTCAGCCATCCAGCGGCGGAGCCTCTAGCACCAACCAGAATGCTCACGTCATATGGAGACCGGAGAGTCCGTAAGCTGGAAGCAACGTGACTCTCCCTGCAGTGCTTTGCCTGGCAACTGGGGAACAACGACGGGGGCAGGAACAGCAGTAACCAGAGTCGGGGGTGTCACTAGGTGTCTCTGTGCAATGGCTAGGGTCCAGTCTGGCCACAACTAGGACTCTGCCCTAGAGACCCACCTGAGACAAAATTATGACTACTGGTGTCGCCTTTTACACCCGAGAAACAGCCATGCGATTCGCTACAAATTTTGCTCCAAAGCGCCCCACCTGAGGCGACCAGGAAGGGGTATGGTTAATAAATCGGTCACTATCGGGGGTAACAGAGGTGGGAGTCATAGCCATCATAGTGGTAACACGCAATTGCTGCTGCGCTTGAAACAGGCGTTCTAGCAAACATTTAACAACGACTAATCCCACCAATAATCCCACTGCAATGAGGATCCAATTAGTTAAATTGGGCCAAGAGAACCAGGAAGAAACACTGTGCAATAGTTTCTGTAGAACCTCGCCTAACCCGGAGAGATCGACTTTAACGGGTTTTAACTTGATCCCCCCAATTGTGTCTAAACTAGATTCCACCTGTTGGGAGAGATTAACAAATTCAGGAAAATATGACCTTTTCAGCCAATCAGAGACTCTGGAAATGCTTCCGGTCACGTTGGCCCTGACAGGAGTGACACAGAGTTTAACCGTAAGCCACCGGGTGTCACATGTTTGCTGAAGCACTCTCCAGAGTCCATCTATTTCCAGTCCAAGTTCATCTATCTCCGCTTGGAGTTTCTGAATGGCCTGGAAATTTAAGTTCAGCATCTGATTGTGGCGGCGTAGCACGTCTCGGGTAAGGTTGACCAAGCCATTTACCGTTTCCATCGTTATGGCGAGCTGCCGATCTGTCCATGCTTGTAGCACAGCCTGCCCGATTGTTGGGACAAACAAAGAGGAAGCTACACTGGCAGCATTCGATAGCCATTCTTTTATGCCTCTTGGACGCCTAGACTTAGAGAAGGGGATATTGTTAAGTGAAACAACTTGAGAAACAGGGCCAACCCAGTCGGTTGCCTTGACGGGGAGCCAGACATAACTTGGGCGATACACTAGGATAGCGGGGCGGCGAGGCATCCAGGTCTTTGGAACGGTTGCAGACTGTAGGAGCAAGCCCTGGAAGGAAAAGGCACCTTTGAGTCTCCTTTTTACTCAAGATCCCTTCACAAGACTGGCGGCTCTTCCCTGTAACGTTAAGAAATTCAAGCAAGACTCCCTTACTTAACTCGCCATTACCAGTTTCACAAGTAGCATTCGCCGCAACTGTGGTGTTGACAACCTTGACAGAGAGGTTAGCAAAAGAGAGGATCAGTGTGTCATTGGTGAGGGGGAAGGACTCGTTGAAGCTTGTGGAGGAAATATAGTTCCACTAAAAAGAAAAAGGCAGATTAGAAGGATTGCTATAGGAGAGCAAAGAACAGAGTTACCGATCCTCTTTTTGGGCAACCGCGGGGTGGTCAGTCCTACTATTATCGTCTTGTCGGTCGTCGCCATCATCAGCAGGGTCGGAGGCTTGGTCTAATGGTTCAGGTTGTATATTCGTTGGCGTTTCTGACAGCTGTTCCTTGGCTTCTTCAGGTGATGTCACGGTTCTCACCAGTCTTTCCGGAACCCACACTGGTTGACGTCCTGGTTCCTGGGGAAAAAACACAAACAGAGCCTCTGGCCCAGCTGAGCACCGGGTCAGGGCCTTTCCACTGCCCCGACAGGACATCCTTCCAACGGACTAGACCTCTATGCGGAGGACTCGGGGTGGTGTGTTGCAGGGCAGGTGTCATTCCTTGTGAATTTTCGTTTAAAAAATTATATGTGAGCAAGGCTACAGACAGTCTAGCTTTTGGGGACAGGCCGTGGCCTATACCCTCTTTCTGTTTTTTAAGCAAGTCTTTGAGAGATCTGTGCGCTCTTTCAATGATTCCTTGCCCCTGAGGGTTATAGGGGATGCCATGTTTTAATTGGACATCCATGTTGTCACAAAATTTTTGGAAGGATTTACTAGTGTAGGCAGGCCCGTTATCCGTCTTTAACGTCTTTGGCTTACCCCAAGCTGCCCATGCAGCAAGGCAGTGTGCAATGACGTGGGAGACTCTTTCTCCTGGTTCAGCAGAGGCAAATAAAACTTGGGAGCATGTGTCCACCGACACATGTAAGTACTTGATCTTACCATACTCTGAATGATGAGTGACATCCATCTGCCAAGTATCCCCTGGGGTGAGACCCCTAGGGTTGACCCCAACCGAGGGGACTGCTCTCTGCTCTGCACAATTGTTGCAGGCTCGGACAATATCTCGAGCAGCTGCACGTGGTATGCTGAACCGCTTAGCTAGGGTACCTGCATTGATGTGAAACTTGGCATGGAATTCTCGGGCTTGTTGATACGGTACCAGCGTCGGAAAGATGTGCAGCTGTCGAGTGGCTACATCTGCGCTATGGTTCCCCTGGGCCATAGGGCCAGGCAAACCTGTGTGGGCTCTAATATGGGTTATGTAAAAAGGGTGTTGCCTGGTCCATATAACCTCCTGTAGTTTGGCAAAGAACGTCCTTACTGTAAAGGAATGTTTAACAATGCCCACCGTTTCTAAAATTTGTACAGAGTTCACAACATAAGCAGAATCCGAGACGACATTTAAGGGCTCGGAAAGGCTTTCCAGGACTGCAATGATAACCTGCAGTTCTACCCATTGAGGCTTTTGTGGTTGGAAGAGCACTGTTTTAGGAGTGTCCCCCTCCACACAATACGCCCCTGTTCCAGAGCTGGAGCCGTCCGTGTATACGGTGGGGGCGCCTGCTAGTGGCCTAGGAGAGGTTACTTTGGGAAAAATCACTGGGTGCCGGGTGACAAACTGCAAGAGAGGAGCCTTAGGGAACTGATTGTTAATGGGACCAAGAAATGTACACCGGAGAATGGCCCATTGATCTATGCATCCGGTGAGTATCTCAAGCTGCTGGGAAGAATAAGGCACCCTGAGATTTTTGGGCTGCTGACCGAAATGCTGCACAGCCCTTTTAATGCATTCTAGGGCCAAGTCTGCAACCGCTGTAGGATAGTGCTCTAGGACTTTTTTGGGGGAAACTCCAGGGTGGACCCAGAGCAGCGGCCCCCGCTGCCACAGTACCGCAGTGGGCTGTAATTCTGTCGGCAGCACGCAGGCTTCAAAAGGCTCATCAGGGTCTATTCTCTTCAATGCAGCGCCACTGAGCGCCTGTTCCACCTGGCATAGTGCTCGCCTTGCCTCTGGAGTGAAGCTTCGAGGTGAGTTTATATTAGAATCCCCCCTTCAACAGGTCGAACAAAGGTGTTAGTTTGACATTGGGTATTTTTAGGTATGGACGGATCCAATTGATATCCCCCATGAGTTTTTGTAGATCATTGAGAGTGTGTATATTGTCTAGCCTGAGAGACACCTTTTGGGGGGAAACATGAGTGGGTGCGACTTTCGCCCCCAGGAAAGTGGTAATGTCAGTCATTTGGATTTTTTCAGGGGCAATCTCTAGGTTAGCTTCTCTAAGACTAAGGACTAAATGTGACAAAACTGTTTTAAGAAGATCTGTGTCTCTATGGGCTAAGAGAATGTCATCCATATAATGGATGATTTTCACTTGAGGGAACTGCTGCCGAGTGCTAGCTAGCTTCGCAGCGACATACAGCTGGCACATGGTAGGACTATTAGCCATGCCTTGGGGCAGGACTGTCCATTCAAAGCGTTGACAGGGCTCCTCTTGATTACTAGAGGGCACAGTAAAGGCAAACTTAGGGGTGTCTTCAGGGTGGAGCGGAATAGAAAAGAAGCAATCTTTCAGATCTATGATGAAAATCGACCAGTGCTCCGGTAATGCCGAGAGGAGGGGCAGTCCCATCTGAACGGGCCCTAAAGGCTCCATGCAATCGTTAATAGCTCTTAGATCATGTAGCAGTCTCCATTTACCAGATTTCTTTTTTATTACGAATATAGGGGTGTTCCACGGTGACGTGGAAGGGGCGATATGGCCCTTTTCTAGTTGTTCTGATACTAGGGCGTGCAACGCTGCAAGTTTTTCCTGTGGCAAGGGCCACTGAGGCACCCACACCGGAGCCTCGGTTTTCCATTTTAGTTTTATAGGTGTGGGTGGGAATCTCTCCTCAGTGGCCCCTATGAAAAACCCAAGCCTCGTCTGTCAGACTTGGGGGCAGCTTGTATAGGCTCCGCACGTCCGTGCAGTGAAGCTCCTAAACCCTTGCCGGGGGTATACCCCATTTCTTTTAGCAGTCGCTTAGAGGTTGGGGAGTAGCCGCTAATTAAAGTAACGTCCATTTGGGTCAGAATGTCTCTTCCCCACAAAGACACAGGCAGGGCTAATACATAAGGCTGGAAACTGCCTTGGTGTCCTTCTTCATCGGCCCAATGAAGGGCAGCTGCACTGAGCATGGGCGCTGAAATTTGGCCTATTCCTCTAATGGGCTCTTCCGCCCTGCTCGTTGGCCAGGTGGGGGGCCATTCTTGTTGTCTTATGATAGACCGATCGGCCCCTGTATCGAGCAGGCCCAAGAAAGATCTGCCTTGCACCTTAATGGTTAGCATAGGTCGAGACTCCAGGGACATAT
Organism: Choloepus didactylus; assembly: GCF_015220235.1. Classification (NCBI taxonomy): domain Eukaryota; kingdom Metazoa; phylum Chordata; class Mammalia; order Pilosa; family Megalonychidae; genus Choloepus; species Choloepus didactylus. The sequence goes on along the minus strand of NC_051320.1, from coordinate 31,425,680 downwards.
GGAGTCCCTCAAAAATCGCTCCACTGGATCCGAACCCTTTTTCCCCTCTCTGTCTGATTCTGCTTGGAAAGACTGCATGTAAGCTGGGTAAGAGCAGGAGCTGCGCCAGCTTATCACCTTCTGCAATGACTAAGGTGCCCCGCTGAGATTGAACCATAACTTGGGCACGGCCTGTGAAATCTGAATCTACAAGTCCTGGTATAACTGTTAATCCTTTCAGGGCCGTGGATGCTCTTCCCAATATGAGCCCTACAGTACCAGCCGGTAAGGGCCCCTTGAAGGAGGTCCCTACTAACTGGACACCCATGGAGGGGGTTAGTACGAGTCTGGAGGTGGCACAGAGGTCCAGTCCTGCTGAGCCGGGGGACGCACGAATTTGATCGGATCCTGTGTTGTCGAATGGCATGCAAGGGGGTCCGTCGAAAGGGCGGACCCCCTCTTCCCGTTTTTTTGGAATCTGCTCGGGGCGGCCAGAGAGGCGTCTACCCTGCGCATCGAAAACCGATTTACAGTCTTCTGCGCGGTGGGGGCCTTTGTGGCAACGGCCACACGGCCTGGTTGCTGCACCTGGTTCGCCAAACCGTTGAGTGGCAGGGGGTTGACGTCTATTGGGACAATCTCTCTTAAAGTGCCCTGATTGGCCACAGCCATAGCACCCGTTAGACTTTGCCCCTAAGGTTCTCGGGCTTTTTGTAGCCACCTGTAGGGAGCTGGCTAGCATGGCAGCTAGACCTGCATTAGTTAAAGGGCTGCCAGCATCTCTACAGAGCCTGACCCACTCTGTCAAATTTTTTGCTCTGTTTTGTGCCAGGATAACTTTGCACTCCTTGTTGCACTGCTCAAAAATCATTTGCTTAACCACAGTCTCTGCTACTCCTGGATCTGAGAAGATTCTCTCAGCTGCGGTTTGCATCCTGGCTACAAAATCCGCAAATGGTTCTGTGGGGCCTTGGTGTATATTGCTGAGTGAGGCCTGAGCCTCTCCCTCACCTGTTAGCTTTTTCCAGGCACCCACAAAACAGCGGAAGATCTGGGCATAGACCTCTTGTGGGAAACCCGTTTGGTTCTGGGCATGGGCGCCTCTCCCCAACAGCATGTCAGCATTCCACCCGCCACGTCTCCCCGCCGCATTCCTTGCGGCCTGCTCTTCAGCTAACTCCTCAAACCATGCTTTCCAATCTATGAATCGGCCTGACGGCAAGCAAGCACGGGCTAGCTGAAAAATATCTGCGGGTGTATGATTTAGAGCAGAGAGGTTCTCGATCATGTTCAAGGTATAAGGGGCATTGGGGCCATACTGATGGACGGCCTGCCTCAATTCCCTCAATAGTTTGTAATCATATGATTCGTGCCGATTGCCACCTTGGGGATTGATAATAACCGGGTACATTTCTGAGACTGGCTGCGGCTCAAGTGGCTGGTAGCCACCCAGCATGCCAAAAGGTCTAAATGTTGTGAAAGGGTTCCATCTCCAGAAATGTCTCCCACCACTACCTAATGGCAAAGGGTCCTGAGGGCCTGTATACTCGGGCGGGGGGTACGGCAAAGGTTGCCCCTCCCCTGACCGACCCATCGGGGTTTCCGGGTCTGGCAGCAAAGGATAATTACATTTACTGGGCATGGCCACTAGAGGGAGCTCTCGGCAAGGTCCTTTGGTGGGACCGCCCAAGGCGTCAGTTGGGAGCTGGGGTGTCCCTGGGGGTGCAGCGGTAGACATTGGCGGGGCGGAAGGCCGCACGGGTGTGGCGGGAGGCTCCTCCCACTCAATTAGCGGGGATGCTTCCGCCTTCTCGTCAGTATCGCTATCTGACTCTGAGTCAGAGTCACTGGACTCCGGCGGTTTGCCCTTACAGGAGCCGTCCGCTGACGAAACTGACTGGGTTTCTTGGAGCGCGCACCGTGCTTCTTGCAAGACAGAGGACGGGCTTAGGCCGGTAGCCGATTCTAGTTCAAGGACCGCACGGACGGTCTCCCATATGGGTACTAGAATCGGGTCCATACACACGCCCGTCTGGCGCGCTCGGTCTATGTCGCGACCGAGCTTCATCCAAGAGGGTAGGCTAAGGCTGCCGGTGCAGGCAAACCAAGGGGCAAAAGTATCAACATCATCAAGAAAACGCTGAAGGGAGCTTTTCCTGACCGAGATACCCCGTTGTTTCAAAAGGTTCTTTAAGGGAGCTAAGAGAGGTGAACTTCCGGACTGCCCCATGATTGCAGTCGGCACTATACTTCAGTCACTCGGAGAGCTCTTCCGAGTCCCCCGGGGTCACCTGAAAACCCACGGGCCCTAACTATCATGTAATAAGACGCACTCACCTTCTCGCGTTGATCAGGCGCGGGAAGTCCGCCGTAAGCTCGACGCGCAGCGCTGCTCTCCTCACAGAGGGACCGTCGAGAGCGAGGCAGGAGGAGGAGCGTCCCCGTACGGGCCACCACTTGTCCGGCGCTGCCCCGCTCGGTCCCCGGTTCCCGGCCGGCGAGGGGAAACAGGGAAGGAGAGAGAGAGATGCAGACTGCGCGAACTAACCTGGTCATGAATCACGACTCGAACCACACGGCAGTTGTGAAAGCAAGCCCTTTACTACAGCTTACTGGTTCCCACACGGGGCACGGCGCCTCGTGGGAGAGCAGCCTCGATGTGGCCGTCAGGCACGGCTCCTTGTGGGCTGTCTCACCCTACCCCGTCCGGGTAAGACCTTTTATACACAATTAACAACCAATAAGCTTCTAGGCTAGTATCGCGTATACAGGATTTCGATTGGTAGGAGCGGGTGGCGGATACATGCGTCACTATGCGGAAACAGGATGCAGGCGCCATCTTGGCTCACTCGATGGGCGGGGGTAACTCTAGAGCAGGCTGCAGCGCATACGCTAGGCCCAATTCGGGAGGCGGCTTTCCACAGGGCAAATAAATTCTTTCATAGAGAACAGATGGATAATTGGGAGAAAAACAATCCTTTGACTATGCCAAACTTTCACAGTTTTCAAATTGTGCTTTTATTGCTAAAGAACATAATTTTTTATTTTATTGAGCAACTTCCAGGAATCTGGTGTTGTCAGTTGACACCTCATTAACTACGGCTTTCTTTATTTTTCTGAGTATTTGAGATTCTGAGTTATTTGTTTCTCTCTCAATATTTCACACTGAGTTTCTTTTTTCAGGATTTTTATGTAACTAATTTTCTGGCATTATTGTTTCCTCGTTGAAGTATGTATGACCTAACAGTGAGATTTGCATCTTACATATTTCTTTATCTGTGGCTGTTTAGGATACATTTCTGATATTATCCGGAGTGCATTTATTTGGTTCATAAACTAGAAACCATATTATAAAAAAATACCTTAATGATTGTCCATTGTGTTCTATGTTCCTGTCAATCAGTTAAAAAAACAAAATGAAACACTTTGTTATGCCCGTATTCTGTGTAATTGATGTATTTTGGAATCCACTGCAGGAGTGTAAACTTTTTGTAAAGCCCGAGAGGCAGAAAATTGTATTAATCTCATCCTTTAATCCATGGTTTACCATCATCATTAGTCAGTGCAAAGCCTGTCTCTCATTTTATTTACCCCACATCCATTCCGCTCTCCATCACCAGCAATTGTTTTAATGTGATTCATTTAGTTTCTCTTTGCAAAATGTGCACAGTGTTTCTTGTATATCTATATTTTGCATATTTATTTTTAATTTTATAAATATAACATATGATACACCTCATTTTTTTTCTTTTTTCACCTCTTTATTTTAAGTTCTACCCATTGTTTCATGTACTCCAGTTGTTGATTCTAGCTGTTGGTTACAGCATACTGCTCAATGATTTATCTCACACCATTTGTCTGGTTTTGAAATCAAATAGCCTCATAACATGAGCTTGGTGGAATCCATGTACTGTCTACTTTCTGGAGTCACTTGTATTAAATTTTCCTTGAAGGTTTGTAAAACTCATCTTAAAAAATACCTGGAACTGCCATTTGTGGGGAGGGGAGGTTTTGATTACCATTTTAATTTCTTTATTACTTACCAAATTTGTCAAATTCTCTATTTCTTCTTTCACTAATGGTAACATACTGTTGTTCTAGGAATTTGATTTAGTTCTTCCAATGTTAGTAGTTTCTAAAAATCAAATTTATATTTTTCTTTATTTGCTTTCTTCTTTCTTGCTCATCATTGTTGACAATGTTCTATCTCTGTCATTATCTTGTCAGACAACCAACATTTTTCTTTATATAATCCAAGAATTTTTTTTTTGATCTTTATTATCATTGATTTTGGTCATTATCATTATTCTTTCTTTCCTTATTTCTTATTTCTTCAATTTGCTCTACTGTTCTTTTCTTAATTATTGAATGAATGCTTAGTGCAGTTTTTTTATCCTAGTGAACATAATTACTGCATGGTTTTCTTTATGTTTCGAAACCCCTATTTATATCAATTCCAGTGTTCTTCTTTACTAATACACCAAACTTTTTGTTATCATTTCTTTTCTGTTTAGAAAACTTTCTTTAGTGATTATTTAAGGGGAAATTTTCTATCAACAAATTGTCTTAATTTTCCCACATCTGAGAATGTCTTTTCCTCTCCTTCATTCCAGATGGATATTTTTGTCAGTTACAGAATTCTTGGTAGACAGTTCTTTTCTTTCAATACTTGGAAAATATTGCGCTACTTCCTTCTGGGCTCATGATTTCAAATGAGAAATGTGTTGTCGTTTGTCGGCGTTCCCCTCTATGGCTGCTTTAAAGATTTTTACCTTGTCTTTAATTTTCTTACTGTTAATTCTGATATGTCTTAGTGTATGCCTGAGAATTCTTTCAACACTAAAAAAATATATATTACCCCTTTGATATTTTGTGTCCAGTGTTGCTATTGAAATGCCTGGTGTCTGACTGAAACTTGTTCTTTTGTAGGTGCGATTGTCTTTCTCTCTGAAAATATATAGAAATTTCTCCTTGACTTTGACATACTTAAAATTCACTATCATAGGTGTGACTTTTCCTCTCTTCTTTCGGTCATACTCTGAATTCTTGCAACCTCAGGCTTTTCATCTTCTTTCAATTCTGGGAAACTTTATATTATTGTTTCCTCAAATACTCCCCCTTACTATTTTTGTTTTTTTCTTTTTCTGGAGATTAATTGTAGGTTAATTCCCATATGGATTTATGTTTTTGCTTCTCTGCCATCATGATTTGTTAGCTTTTCTTTTATGTTTTTAAAATTTATATTATCTTGCTGCCTTCTGGGAGAGTTCCTCTATTTGATCTCTCAGCTCGTTTATTCTCCAGCTGTATCTGACCTACTATTTGTGTGCAGGGATACATTTATTTACTAGTTATCCAATCTTAGATCATGATTTTTAAACCTCTGATACCTGTTCTATCATTTGTCATTTGCCATTTGTCTTTCTTCCCTCCAAATGCAACTTACCCAGATCCTTGGCAGCTTTTCATTTCTTGCCTTATTGTTTTATTAATTTCACCCTGTAATATTTTGTCTTTCTTAATCCTTCACATGACACATCCAGCCACGCCCAATATCTAAATCTTTCTTTGTACAATTTATGCTTGCTTACAAAAAGTCACATGTGTATCCTCTTCTGTTTAATTTCTTTATAGAAATATTTGGTTGAAAGATTGCTACTGGTGAGTTTTTGAGTCCTTCTCCATTCATACAAAGCAGATGTTGCATTGGGATGGAGCAATGTCCCAAATCTACTCAATTGTTGATATTGCAAGACACTGTGGTTTGTTATTCCATCCTCATATAAATTCAAATGCCTGTACACATCCCACCTAGAGAAGGGGCTTGCTTAAAAATTATTAAAACAATGAGGGCATTATTGAGTGCTTATTATGTGCTGGCACTGTCCCGTTCTTAGTATGTTCAGGCACATCACATATATAAGCCATTTGGTACGTGAGGTATGTGCTATGATCATCTCCACTGTACAGAGGAAATAGCTGCGGTCCAGAGAGGTCATATGACTTGTTCAAGGTCACACTGTAAGTGGCAGAGCCAGGATTTGAACCCATTGTATTGCACCTCAATAAATTGTATCTATCTGTTTAAAAAAAATGATTATAAGACAAGAAGTATGATGGCATTGTTAATTTTAAATATTTAACCTTTATGTTGTTACTTTCAATGTTATGGAAAAAATATTTTTTTTTCTTGCAAAGGCTTATTTATTTTTTTCCTGATTAGCACTGTCCTCTTGCCAAAAATAAAAAATTTTAGGCTTTATCTATTTTATTATCTAAGGTATAGAATGAACTATAAACACATAGAACATAAATGCTCAAGCAGTCTAATTTATTACTAGAATATTTGTGTTGTGTTAGTTATATTGTTCTTAGGATTTCAATTATGCTTTATTTAGGCTATAAAGATACCCTATAAGTAAATTTTCTCAATGCAGACAAATTTAAATCCTTATTTTTCATATAATACATAGATTTTCTTTAGTTTCTTTGTGAGTATTAGGATTTTGAAACTAGGAAGAAATATTCTCCAACATCCCTTCAACTATCAAGGCTTCTTAATCTGAAACTTTAACAAAGTAAAATAAGTACCTTTTTTGGATAAGGATAAATAAAATTATTGTCCATTTTTATTTATCTGTACACATCTGAAACTGACTTAGAAGGACAGTAACATATCCAATAAACTCTAGCTAAAAAAAGACAAGAACAAGACTAGCATTTCCTAGTCTTTCATGGTGATGTTTTTCCCTAGGAAGTAAATATTAACCTTGCTGTGCATTAAGATCATGTTTCTTTTCCTAACTGCAATGACCTTATAAGAAGTCAATACTGTCAATACTTTACACATTGACTTTTTTTCATTGTACTGCTTTGTTTTAAACATCCATGAAAGTAATGTTTGGGTAGCTATGAATCATGTATGAACTTTTCTCACTTTTGGTTCTTCCTTTTAAAAACTCCCCATTTTTTTTTTTTTTATTTTTTAAGGAAAAGAATTCTCAAATCCTTTCCCTTGTTTTTTTGTCTGAACTTTTCCATCTCTCGCCTTCCACCCCAGCCCAGGTTTTTCACATCTATCTCTGTTTCTCCTTTCCAGCCAAGGGCTCCAACCAGTGGGTAAGTCTGCCAATAAGCAAAGATTTACTCAGAGTGTGAGGACACGGAGGAGTATTTGGCTGGTGCATGCCCAGCCTGGCTTTTTCTGGCAGTGCTACACTGAAGGCTACTGTCAAACACAGCATCATATTGACCAAAAAGCTGGGGAAGAGCCATTAAAACCAGCGGAAATTATCTGTGGGTTGGTCTAATTTTTTTTTTCACTGGGAAGGAATATTCCTTCTTTCCTTTCAGGATTGTTACATTTCTTCAGTTGGCGTAAAGAAAGTGTTTAAATGGCTTAAACAGGATGGCTGGTATACAGGAGGAAAAACAATTCAACATATGCAATAAAGTTTATATTTAGTAAAACCTATGAGTAAAGAACATATAAAGGATTTCCTAATTCATATTCCAGTTTTAAAATATTTGTAAAATCTCCAAATCTTATTTGCCAAATTCTGTAATTTTAACACTTTATCTTCTGTGCTATTGTGAGGGAATAGAAAGTATGCAGATTAAGGGGAATAATACGTATGCAAGGAATAAGTTATTTGTCTAGTGATCATACATAAATGGTTCTTAATATGTATTTACTATGCATGTGTGTGTGTTTATCCTTGTTTTATTAATTTAGTAATTCTTGTGTTTATTAATCACAACATGCATATGTACTTATGGACAATATCCTATGAATAAAAATCATTTTTAAATTATAAAATATCAGTAGTCAAAGAAAGCAGTCTCTTAAAGGCTATAACAGATTCAAAGTAGATGTTGCACTGGGATGAACCAATATCCCTTTAGATAACCTAAAGTGGGTTTCACACCAAACAACATGAATTGCTACCTCTTTTTTGTATAAAGCAGTAAGAAGGTCAGGCATTTCATTTGATTATACCATATGAACAAAAGAAAGGTAGAGTTAGGAGCTCTCGTAGACCACAAGATGCACACAGTACCTTTATTTTTGTGGCATCTATCCCACACAGGCACATAGCACAGCTGCACCTGTAGACTCCTTGACATTACAGACAAATAACCTTCACCAGGCTCTTAATCCCCTCTGCATTCTAATTGTTCTCTCTATTATGTTTGTCTTGCTCTATTAACTTAATCCTAGACCACCATCTATTATTAGTCAACCGAGAACCAATTTCCACCATTTTTTTTAATCTTTCAAATATTGGATTCCGCTCATGTCCTGAAACTATGAAAGCTCTAAACTTTGGCTTGTTGTCAGCAAACCCTGTTGACTTTTGGTCCTAACGGCCTGCCCAGACCATGTGCCAGCAAGCTCCCTGTGTTTCAGTTTGGCATCAACCAAATGAATGAGGGATTATCCCACAAGCATAGACAGTATTTTTAAAAAGTCTCTTATATAAAAATCTGTTAACTTGGAGTAAAACCAGATATTCCAAGTGTCCTTTTTTTCCCAAGCATTTATGAAACTACTCTCCACTAATTCCTTTTCCCTTCTCTTTTCTCCAAAGTTGTCTTCTGCTCATTTTTAAACACAGAATTTCATTTAATCATTTCTGATGAAACATTTTTAATGATTTTAGATTATGTAATAAGTATAAAATAAACTTATTTTATACTTATTACATAATAAGTATAATGTACTTATTATACATTATACTTATTATAATGTAATATAATTGGTCTACTCAATATTTTTTTGGTTCATGTGTCAAGAATAAAGATCCTCTCCAAAGTTTTATATTAGTTTAAAAATAAGTTGTTAGAAATTTCTCCTTAATTGTTTAACATTTCAAATAAAGTAGAAAAGGACAGCAAGATTCAGTTTCACTTTTTGAAATGGACGATAAAGATTCTAAGCCTTTTCTGTGTTCTAACTTGTTGCTTTGGTCTTTTGATGTGGATACTTTCATGGGCTTTCTATTGGAAGACACCTTTTTTATGGGGTTTATTTATTTATTTATTTATTTTGGAATATGCAAGGAACACTTGCAACAGACAGAAAAAGAGCTAGGAACTGGGTGAGAATCAGTTCATTGCACAGCTCAATGTTGAAACATTGTTTACAAAAACTAATTATGTTGTTAAAATTATAATAAATCTGAGTCTCCCAAAGAAGATTGCTAACCAATCCATGAAGTGAAAGGGATAAGCTACAGGTTTTAGAATGCTGTTGTTTTTTTAAATAGAGAGGAATAGTAGACTAAAAAAAGAAACCAGACCTTGTTAAATTCTTTATCTTCAGCATCCAGCACAGAACCCAGTGCATAAGAGGTGCCCAGAAATAGTTTATACATGAAGCTGTTGTTTCATTCTAGTGGCAGATCATTGCCAAAAATACCAGTTAAAAAATGTCTTCCTTCCCAGCACACACCTGCTGCTCCTCATATCAATGAATGGAGCCCAATTCCCCTTCCCTGAAGCTGGGTATTCTTGCTGACTTGTTTGATCAGTAAAGTATAACACCAAGAATATCCTGGGATATCTTAGGTCATAAGAAATCTTTCAGTTTCTGCTTAGGCCTCTTAAAACCCTCACCCTGGGAGAAGCCAGACGCCATGTAAGAAGTCTGGATACCCTGAGGCCATCATGTTTTAAGAGGCCTAAGCTACATGGGGAGGACATTCATAGACCCTCTGGTCAACAGTCTCAGTGGAGGTTCCAGGGGACAGCCAGAAGACATTGCCAGTCAAGCGAATGAGACATCCTGAACACCCACCAGTCGAGCTTTCACATGCCAACAACCACAGTCACCATCAGACTTCAATTTTGTGGGAGATCTCACAGGAAAATCACCCAACTGAGCCCAGTTAACCCAAAGAACCACTGAAGAAAATGATAAATTTGTTGTTTTGAGCCAGTAATTTTTGGAGTGATTTGTTACACAATACACAACTGGAATAATTCTTATTATAAATAATTGTGAAAATATGGGCATAAGTCCATTAAAAAAAGACCTAGGGTAATCAATAGTTGAAGAGAGGTAGGTGAGGATATGGGGCAATGGGAACTCTCAAGCATTTTTGGTTCAAGTGTCAAGTTTTATAATCAATTTGCAAAACTATTTGGAAATTTCTACAACTGCAAAAGAGATGACTACCCTATCATGAAGCAATTCCACTCCTGGCTACATATCCAAGAGAAATGGATGTTTATGACCACAAAAAAGATACAAGAATGTTTTGACTTATGCTTCTGACCAAGATGGACTAACAGGACCCACATTTACCCTTTTGCCAAAAACAAACAACAATAACAACAAAATAGTTTTCAAGATAAATTATACAATACCCTTAAGATCAAAGATAGCAGTCAATACAGGACTTTAGCTGTCAGTGTAGTACTTTAAACTAACAAGAAAAAGGACAGTTTGAAGTCCTATATTAAAGGTAGTTCCAAAAATTGGATTAGAAAATATTCCAAATATATTCAACTTTTAGTAGACTTACCTAAATAAAGTCATACCAAAAGAAAAATAAAAGAAGATACAGTAAAGCTACCCACAAGCTACAAAAGGGATGTAATAAGAATATCAGACAAAATCAAGGGAAAAGGTATACATGAAACACATATGGTCACTTTGATAAATAAATGATACACTTACAATGGCTTTCTGTCTAGTCATGAATCTCTATGTACCAAAATATATAGCTTCAAATTTTGTAAATTAAAATAATAACCTTGATTGAGTATTTATGTTCCAGAGACAGTTTTAAGCATTTTAGGCATATTAACTCATTTAATTCTCAGAAAAATACTATGAAGTAAGTGTTATTAATACCTCAATCATATAGGGAAAGAATTTGAGAAAATTTAGGTAGCTTGCCAAGGTAACCCAGCTAATAAGCTGTGAAGTCAAAATTGGAGTCCATCTCGAAATAAAGTCTTCACAGTCATGCTATTATCTTAAAAAAAAAAAAAAAAAAAATGTGGAGTCCAGGCCATCCTGATTTCAGATCCAGTTCTCAGAATACCTCGCTTAGTGCTGTCCAATAGAAATAGAATCAAGCAACATATGAAATTTTAAATTCTCTAAATTGAAAACACAAAATGAAAGATGCAAAATTAATTTTAATATATTTTATTTAATCCAATATATACAAAAGAATATCAGTTCACCATGTAATCAATATAAAAATAATGAGTTTTTTTTCATTTTGGAGTCTCAATTCACATCTCAATTTAGATGCTGTTTTCACTGAAAATACTTTATCTGTTTTTAGATTTTGTAAAATTTAGAGTTGAAAAAGGGCTCCACGTGCCACATTATTCCAAGAATACTTAAAAATTTCCAATAGTTAAATTGAATACCAATTTTTTTAATTTAAATTGAATTAACAGTGAATAAAATTTAAAATTTATTTTCTCAATCAAACTAGCCACATTTCAAGGGGTCAATAGGCACATGTGGATACTGGCTACCAATACTGGACAGTCCAACCTTAGATTTTTCTATTGCTCACTAAGAGTGACTGCTGGTTCAGGGTCATCCAATTATTTAGAGGGCTTTTGGGATTTTTTAGAGCCTATCTGAGTCTTGTGAGTAGCCAAGATACTCTCTATTCACAGTAGTACCTGCTGCATTGAACATGCCTGTTATCCAGGATTGGGCTTCTACTATCTTATCAAGACAAAAGGTAAATCCCAAGTATTCTGACATGTGGCTTATATATAAGACACTTTTAAAATCTGATTTGCTCATGGTAAAAAGGAAAAAGGCAGTTTTCGCTTCTCTTTGTGTTTAAGCTCCCACCAAATAGGAAGGGTTATTTAAGAGAATGCATTTCCATTTTTTCGCTCATGATCAAGGAGGTTTGTTTTTGTTTGTTTGTTTTTTTTCTTTAATTCTTTTATACCATCCAAATGTTTTCTATTTCAGGGATCCGCATGAAAATTTATACGTTTAGAACCTGTTGATTAAAAAATACAAAATGAGAAAAAGCCACTGCGAGCTCAGAAGCATGTGTAAATCCATGTTTTATTCTTTTCAGCAATGACTGCATAAATTGGAATTACAGTGTGATGGTTAATCTTATATGCCAACTTGGGTAGGTTAGGGTGTCCAGTTGCTTGGTCAAATACTGTCTTAGTTGTCAGTGGAAGAATTTCATAGATGGGATAAGCATCTACCATCATTATGGAATTACCCTCCATAATGCGGGTGGACCACACCCAACAAGTTGGAAGTCTTAACAGCAAGAACTGAGGGTTCCAGAGGTCAGAAGAACTTCTGCCTTAAGGTTTAACTCTTGCTGGAATTTCTAGCCTGTCAGCTTTCCCTGGGAATTTTGGCTCAGGTCTTCAATAACACTTTTATCAGAGTTTCCAGACTGCAGCCTGCCTTCCAGAGTTCGGACTTGCCATCCGCCGTGGTCACATGGGCCAATTACATGACTTAATATACATATACCATACCAAGTATGTACAGATATATATCTCGTTAGTTCTGTTGCTCTGGAGAACCCTGACTGATAACTATAGTTACATGCATCTCAACGTAAGATATATATTCAGTTGAAAACCGATGGCTAGCACATATTTGTTTTTACTGCTGTATCCCCAGCTCAATAAATATTTGTCAAATTAACAAATAGGCAAAAAATTCAAATAGGCACATGCAGAAAGGGAACTTCACTGGAGTATAGAAAGAAAAAAAACCATGTGTTGATCTAGTGTCAGGCTTGACAGGGCCCAGTGGCTCAGACAAGGTCTACAGGCTGGAATATCTCCCTCGTGTCTATCAACTCTGCATTCTTCCATGTTGGCCTAGTTTTCAGACAGGGCCACAGATATGTGGCATCCAACAAATCCAGCAGATTGCCCTTAGTTAATCTCTACAAAAAAAGAAAGAAAGAATTGCTTTTTCAAAATGGTTGGAAACAAAAGTCCAGAACCTTTTTCATGTTTCCATCACTAAACATTTACTTTGGTCAGAGAGTTGGAAAACACTCTACCCAGGCCTGAGTCACAGGCCCACCCTGGGATCTGGGGTGTGGGTTTGGTACCAAATAAATAACATGGACTGAAATTGGAGGAAGAAGGATTCCCCAGAGTAAAATCAAGCTGTCCTTATCAGGAGAGGAATAGAGAATCTCAGCCAGACAAAAGAAGCAGATTCCATTATGGTGCACTTAGTGGCACAAACTCCTGCAATAATTCTGCTCTTGTCCAAGTGTCCCCAGCCCAAATGTTTAGAATCATTGCCTGAGGCCTTGAGTAAATGTTTAGGGACATTATAGTAAAACAGGATTTCCTCTATCAAGTTATTTCCCCTAAGGCATGCTACAAGATGTTCTTGGACACTGATGTCTGAAACCACTCTAATAGGTTCTAGGGATATCACTGACCCAGTTTAATAAAAAGGGCAGAAGTTATGGTAGCAGGGACAGTGATTAAAACCAAAGGCCAAACATAGGACACCCAGTATCATACAGTGCTGCTTAATCTGGACTATTTATTGGAAACTGACAGGATGACTCTATACTTCAAATGGAAGTAAAAACATTTGAGACAAGCTGGGAAGTTTCTTAAACACATGAGCAATGAGCCACATCAAACATTAAAATGTATTACAAAGCAAATTAATAAATACCCCCTTAGTACCAGTTAATACATTTAGGTAGAGCAATGGATCAGAAGAGAGACCCAATAATTATATCAAATGCTTACGGAAATTGAGTTTAAATAAAGCAATATTTTCAGTTTATGTAGAAAAGACGGGTTATTCAGAAAACAGTGTTAGGAAAAATGGATAGCCATTTGGAAAAATATAGCTGGGTTTCTCCTTCCCTTGGTCCTTACACCAAAATAAATTTTAGATTTATCCAACATTTAAGCATAATAAATGAAAACTTTAAAGTGCTAGAAGAAAATACTGAAGCTTTTTTTCACATAGGCTTGAAGTAAGAATGGTCTTTCTAAGCAAGACACAAACTTCAGAAATCATTAATAGAAATATTTCAAAAATTTAATAATATGCAAATAAAAATTTAAAAGGAAAATGACTGGAGAAATCATTTGAAATTTATAAGGGAGCAATAATATCTTAATTACATGGATTAGTGTGATAGTTAAGAGTTTATATGCATGTATGCACACAGTCATATACTCTCACAAATATATGCATTTCTGTGCTTGTAAATGCACTTGAAGTTTAGTGGAATTTAGAAAGGGAAACTGGCATTAAGGGTAATAATATGACTTACTTTCCACCAAATGTTCTTGGAACTTCTTGAGGTTTTTTTGTTGTTATTGTCAAAGGTTACTTTACATTTCCTGTACAAAAAATACAGTTTATAAAAATAAACATTTGTAACTTTTGGTTTCTACCCATGTTAGAAAAGATTGTTTTGGACTAACTCAGTAGCATAAAACAATGATGAAGCTGGAAAAACCATATAAAATAAGTATTTGAAGGTTTGGGGAAGCAACGAGCTTGAAGGGCTAGAGTTCTTGAGAAAAGGAAAGTGTATAGTATGAGCCCTACATTGTTTCTGGCTTTTCCACTCAAGTAATCTCCAAATCTCAGATAAGGGAAAGGAGAACAAGCACAAAGCGGAAGACTTCCTGTGCTGAGAAGACTGAGATCAGATTTAGGGCTACCGTAGTGGCTGGGGTTTGAAGGGCCAAAACCAGAACAGGAGGAAACCTCAGAAACAGGATCTGAGAAGTGGCATGAAAATCACCCTCCACTGCTGGCCAACTATTAAACTGTGCACAACGCAGGGTGAGATTCCAAAAACACCTAGTGCAAATAGCACATGGGAGGTTAAATTGCTAAAGTAGAGATGGAAGCAGCCACATGGTGCTGAGAGAAACAAGAGCTAAAGCCCTGCCAAGATGGTGTAACCTTGGTCAGCACCAAGGGCTTTTATTTGAGACCTTAGAGTTTTATGCTGTGGTAAAAAGAGCTACACCTTGGGGATAAGGGCAAAAATAACAAAGACTAATACCGAGCTTCCATGGGACCAAGGTGATCGATCCACTGGTGCTTTGTCTGCTTTCCAGAAGAAAATTTAGCCCGCTTTAAGAAACTCATTTAGAGCCTCTATAAATTTTCATTGAATCAAAACATGTGAGGCATGCAAAAAAATAATTAAAAGAGGGGGAAGGAAGAAAGGAAAGAAGGAAAGGACCAAAATTAAGAGGAAAAAAAGAGAGGAAATAACCTATGGGAGACAGAGATTTTTAGTTATCAGTTATCAATCAGACTGCCTAATCTAAAGATAAAGAGAGAATTTAAAGACCTGCCAAAGAAAATGACATGTTATTTTCAAAGGAGCAATAATAAGATTTAGAGCTGACTTGCCATCAGCACTGTGGAAGGCAGAAGAAAATGAAATATCTTTAAATTGATAAAGGAAAACAATTCACCTAGAGTTTTATCTCTAGCAAAAATAACTCGCAGAACTAATAGTGAAGTAAAGATGTCTCCAATAAATAAAAGTTGAGCAAATATACCATCAGTAGACTTTCACTAAAAGAAATTATAAGAGAGTTCCTCATGTTAGATAAATATGACACTATGTGGAAACATAACTTCAGGAAATAAAGGCAAACACTGGAAAAGATAAATATAAATGAATATTTCTTACTTCAATCAACAACAATAATAATTTCTTATAGGGTATATCACAAATATAGAAGTAAAATACACCAAAGCACAATAGGCCTAAGTGAGATAACTAAACAGACTTGCAGTGAGTAGTAAGAAATGTGCTAATTTAAGGTAGACTATAATAGAACGGATGCATATAATCACCACTATAAGAAAAATAAAAGACTAGAGAGCTAAAAGTTAACAAAGAAGGAAAAAATATATAATAATTAAATATAACTGATTTATCCAAAAGAAAACAAGAAAGAAGGGAAAGAGGAAGAAAGAACAGATGGGCAATTGAAAACACAAACTAAAATGATAAACCTAAACATACTATATCAGTGTTGCATTAGTTATTATAGGACTAAAAACTCCAAAAAATTATCAGCTTTTGGGGAAAATCAATAACTACTGCTTTTAAAAAGACACATTTTAAATAAAAGGACACCAAAAGATTGAAAGTTACAGATGGAAAAAATCTTCCATGGAAGCATTAAGCGGAAGAAAACCAGAGTAACTTTATTAATAATAGGCAAAAATAGACTTTAAGGCAACAGAGTTAAAGGATGAAATTTCATAAAGTGGTCCATGAAACAGGACGAGATATAAATCTTAGATTTGCATTTAACAGTGTACTTTCAAAAAATATTAAAGAATATCAGACAGAATATAATGAAAAATAGACATAGAAACAGAATGACCTCTGGTGAAATTTTTTTAAGTTAAACAGTTTAAGTTAAATAAACAGTTAATATCTGTTATTTCTGTTTAACAGATACAAATGTACACTCATCTCTCAGCTATGTGCAAAGATAGGACTTGGCTTATTTTTATTACTACATGAATTCTTCTTGAATTATTGGTCTCCATGCCCACTCACTAGTGAGAAAGCTACATTTAGACCAATAAAATCAGTTCAGTCCTATATGATAATTTTTTTAGTCAACGCCTCACCTTTTGCATATATATAGCAGGATGTTAACATAGGATGTTAACATGAGCTCCCAAAATAGGGGTTTATCAGATGCTCCATGGGTGGTTTGAGTGATGGTCCCCCAAAAGATTCATTCATGTTCTGTCTCCCAGAACTCGTGAATGTGAGCTCATTGGAAAAAGGGTCCTTGCAGACATCATTAAATTAAGGATCTCGAGATGAGATCATCCTGAATTGTCTGGGGAGGTTCTGATGCCAAAAGCAAATGTCCTTAGAAGAGACAAAGAGGAGAAGACGCCAAGACACAGAGGAGAAGGCTATGTGAAGACAGAAGCAGAGATTGGAGTTACGCAGCCACAAGCCAAAGAATGCCTGAAGCCACCAGAAGTTGAAAGTGGCAAGGGGGATTCTCCCCTAGAGCCTTCAGAGTGCATGCTCCCTACTGACAACTCGATTTTGAACTTGTGGCCTCCAGAGCTGTGAGAGAACAAATTTCTGTTTTAAGCCTCTGAGTTTCTGGCAATTTGTTGCGGTAGCTCTAGAGAATTAATACACTCCATATAGAGAATTTACAAAAAAAAAAATATTTGAGAACAATTTCTTGACTTGGAGATCCACGATCCAGATCAAAGACGGAAAATAGAGCCAGAATAAGGGAGTGAGAGGATTTCATGGAGGATGCCCTTAGAGAGCATGTGCTCATGCTGTGATTCCCAGTAGTCTACAGTCCTGTAGAGAGTAGAGGGCTGGATGGCCTCAACTCCCAGAATTTGTCAGATCAAAGGATGTCTGAGAGTGTCTCATGGACAAGTGTGGGTGTTCCGGTTTGCTAATGCTGCTGTCAGGCAAAATACCAGAAGTGGATCGGCTTTTATAAAGGGGGTTTATTTGGCTACACAGTTACAGACTAAGGCTATAAAGAGTCCAAGGTAAGGCATCAACAATAGGGTACCTTCACTGGAGGATGGCCAATGGCATCTGGAAAACCTGTGTTAGCTGGGAAGACATGTGGCTGGCATCTGCTTGCTCCCAGGCTGTGTTTCAAAGTGGCATCAGCTTTCAATAGCTATCTTCAAAATGTCTCTCTGCTGCAGCTCTTTGTCAGCTGCTCTTGGGGTGTTTTGTCCTCTCCTTCTCCAGAGCAAAAGTCTGCATTCAACAGCCATCTTCAAAATGTCTCTCTAAGTTGCAGCTCCTCCAAAAAGTTACTCTTAGTTGCTCTGCATCTGGGCCTGTGTGGCTCTTTTTGAAGTACTCCAGTGATCCAATAAGGACCCCCACTGAATAGGTGGGGCAACACCTCATTGGAAATAATCCAATGAAAGGTCTCACCCACAGTTGGTTGAGTCACATCTGCATGGGAACACTGAACCAATAGGTTTCAACCTAATCAACATTAATAAGCCTGCCCCCACAAAATTGCATCAAAGATAATGGCATTTTGGGGGACATAATACATCCAAACTGGCACAGTGGGCTTGCAAGAGAGAGACTCTAACTTTTTTTTTCTTGGATACAGAGTCACCTAAAGGTTTGGAGGGACCACTGCAACAATAAATTGTAGCAGGATACCTGATTCCTAGGATATAAAAAAAGAAAAAAAAAAAAGAGTCCTACTACAATAAATATCTATGCACCTGAACAAAAAAGAGGTCCTTAGAAATGAGAAATTCTATACGACCCACAAAAAGAGAATGATCCCTGGTGGCATCATAAACAATAGCTGGCAGGTAGTCTAGGAGGTTAGCTGAAAGAGAGAAAGTGGTAGAAGATGACCAGAGCTGTGAAGTCAGACAACTACCAACTACTGACCTTAGCATGTGAGAGGGGAAGGAAAAGTACTAGCTTTGATTTAATATTGAAGCATTTGATTAATTTCTTGTAGTGAATACCTTCTAATTTACAAATTGACTTCGTGCTTGCAACTTAAACTGAGCATTGGACTATTTATTTCTGAAGAACGAACAGAAAAATCATGAAATTTTCCCAAGTTTCCAGGCAGGGGCAGGGAAGTGCACATCACTAAATGCGTTTAAAGGGATGGTGGTAAAACAAAAGTTATGCTTCAGTTACATAACAAGTCATAATGATTCAACATCCTGGTTAAGTATTTTCCTATGTACGTGGATCATGTTCAGTTATTATTGGTAATTGCCTGATCTCGATATCAGGATTCCCTGCTTCTTCCCCCTGAGTAATCTATGTGGGTTAGATTACTTGTATGTAGAAAGAGATATTTCATGGATGGTTCCTCATTCCTTCTGTGTTGATTCCTGCTACTAATATATTTAGCCATTTTGATATCCAGTACTGGCAGCAGCCACCTACCAGTACCAACTATCATGTGGCAAATCTACTTCTAAACCAACCTACTGAATTCTTAAATTCAGTTATTGGATTATTATTAGAGAATTTCATTTGAATATTTTTATAGATTCCAGTACTCTGGTGAAATTCTCCATCTTATTATCTACTTTTCAAAACATATTAATCAGAGTTAATTTAAAGTCTGTGCCTGATTATTCCACTAACAGGGTCATCTATGAGTCTTATTAACAGTCTCTGTTTCACTCTTTGTTTTATTTCTTTTTATACCTAGTAATTTTTTATTGAAAGCTGGGCATTGTGTATTAAAATTGTAGAGGCCATAGATGGTGCTGTTTCCCTTCAGAGAAGATTCATCATTTTCTCTGGCAGGTAGCAGCAGGGCAGATCACCTCACACTAGTCAGGGACTGATGTGAATTAAGGATTGCTTACAGTGTCTATAATCTTAGTCTACCACTGTTTTGCCTCTACACCCAAGATATACCCTTCTAGCATTCTTGAATTTTTCTGGGGCCCTCATTCTTGGCAGGTCTTGTACTCCATTTTCTATTTCTCTGTCACTGTGGGAATGCCAAAAGACTCTCCTTTGCTTTTTAGACACTCTCTGCTTTGTTTCTTTGCTTCTTACCTTTTGTTGTATAATCAGCAAATACCCTGAACTCAAGGGGAAAACTACTCAGTGTTCACTTCTCTGTGCCTTGCTTCTCTCTGACACCTGGACCTTCAAGTTCTAGCTGCCTTGCCATCTCTAAATTCCCAAATTTGTCTCCCTATTCCCTTGAGTTTGCACAAAGCTTGGCTAGTTTCTCTCTCTCTCAGTAGCCACCCTCCACCTAGTTTTCCAACTCTACATCCGAGGTTAAAATTGAAGAATGTCCTGTGGGAAAGAGGGGCATGCATGGAGTTGGGCTTGCTTCAGAGGGCTCTCTTTTCCTTTCAGGTCTGACCCCTTAAGTACTGGACGACTTGGAAGTTCTCCTATGTCTTCAAATATGTGTGCTTTTATTTATTATTTTTTAAAATGTAATCTGGCTACTCCAGGCCTGGCAAGTTCTTTGGTCTGCTAGATGCTTCTGTATTATAGCCAGAAGTGGAAGTCCTAGGCTGAGCCTTGAAAGTTCAACTGGGGTTAGCAAGTTGACAAAGAAGGAAATAGAATTACAAACAGAAGAAATAGTGTTACAAAGACCCTAATTGGAGAGAAATTATGTTGTGCTTAATGGGCATGGAGTTCCCTGGAAGGAGGTAGCACGAGATTGATGCAGGATGACATTAGAGAGAAATTGAGGACCTAGGTAAGCGAATACCCTATTTATCTTTGTAAGTAACTTAAATTTTCATCTTATAGATACTGATGTGCTGTTAATGAATTTTGGCAGGGAAATTACATGATCAGATATAGGTGTTAGTAACAATAGAACTTCTGTATAATTTTAAAGGATTAATTAGAAGGTGGCAAGACTGAGAGAGATAGATAAATTAGGTGGATGTTGCTGTAATCCAAATAAGAAAGTATGGAGATTTTTAAGTAAGATGGTAGCAGTTATGATGGGGAGAAGAGATATGAATCATATAAAGTCAATGTGAATTTGTGATGCATTGAACATAGATAAAGGAAAAGATAATAGAGAGATTAAAAGATGACTCAGGTTTGTGGCTGTGGTAAGGTAGTATAACTAGGTATAGAATATAGACAAAAACCAATTTGTTGGGAAATAGAATTACATATTGGATGTGTTAACCTTAAAACACCAGAAGCACAATCATGTGAAGATTTCCATATGCTTATGGGTCTGGATATCAGTAGATATCTTGGCCATAAATTTAGATTAGGAAGTCAGTATGAGACAGGAAATTGTCATAAGAGTGAATAGTAACACCCAGTCAGAGCTTGATCATACCCAATCAGCAGTCTAGCTAAATCACAGCTTGATTCCAGTCCTTCACAGTGAAATCAAGATGAACTCCAAGAAGTCTTTTTTTCTAGAAATTATTAGAAATATGTTTGGATTGTATATTTTTAAAGATATTCATATGAGCTATGTGATAACTATGTGATTTGATCTATCTTTCCAAGTGCATGGATAATTATGAATTTTTGTTGTGACATTACTATCCTATAAATATATTATTATTACTAGAGGGTTACAAAAAACCTTGAGTTAGGCAGGATATTTCAAGAATATTTGATGTAGGTTATGTTTCCTACTGATAGAGGAAGATATCCTTGGAAAATTAAACTTTTCATGATAAGTAGAGAAATCCATTTATTTCAAGATATTTTCCAGTTCATAGAAGAAAATTCCTGTTGACAAAAAATACTTGTGTGCAATATACTGATTTTTTTGTTATTATCTTAGGCACTAGATTAATGGTTTACTTGCTCTGATATTATTCATAAAGAAAAAATGAGAAACTTAAAATTGGGTGAATTTTTTATGCAATATACATGAAAAAGTTGCATCATCAAATTTACTTTGATAAGACACTGATAGTATGTCCATAAGATGAAAGACTCAAACCACCATGTAATAAGGGAGTAATAACATACTGAAAATGCAAAGCTAAAGAAACCAGTCCAACTTCTAAGTTCTTAAAATAACCCTTACCTAGTGCATTTTAGCTTTTTTTAGTTTTGCCCTTTCTACTTTTTCCATTTCAGGATGGTAATGTTTCCAAATATTTGTAGTTCTCAGTGTTTGCCTTTACTTTATTTATAAGGCATCTTTTCTGATTATTTAGAGATCAAATTGTCAGTTCTCCTCCCAGCTCCAGTAAGCCTCCAGCCAAGCATTCCTGCCTTTCTAATCAAATTCTTGCATCTGCTAAGCTGGTGATTTCTGTGACAAGCCACTAACATTTGAATGAACTTAAGATCAACATAATTTGAATCAATACCAAAACCTTTGCAAATGATACTATTTTTAAAAGATAAACAGGCCACCATTATTTAACATTATTTAAACCTTTTAAGCTATTTGAAGTGAAACATGATGGAAGGGAGATTTCCCTGAGGATAATTTTCTTTAAAAGTAATTGAAGATTTTTGTTTTTTACCACGATGCAGTAAAAGGGAACAGACTTCTCTTTCCATGAGAAAGATGTAGAAAACAGGAAAAATTATAGGAAATAACTCTTTTCAGACTTTGGTCACCAGGCTCGGCAGGAGTGCCATGCCTGGGAAAAGAGAAACAACCAAGGTGATTCCTATGACCACCCTGGCACTGTGCCCAAAGGCACATTTCAGTCTGCAGTCCAGGGAGGGTGATCCCAAGCAGAACATCACTCTCTGAGTTGAGGAGCTACAAAACAGAATTCAAGGAGTCTGAGGCAACCAGAAGTTGGAGAGTAGAGTTCTGGGGGGAAAAGGAGCTATGCAAAGAGCTTCGGAAATTTGCAAGGGCTGCCTTTGAGTTTTTGCTAAAACTCCTGGAGGCTGAAAAAGCACAATCAGAGAAGAGTAAACTGAATGATTTCCAGAGCTCACCCTGTTCCAGGAGCCAATCAAACTCTGACCAGCCAGAGTGAAGAGTCCTTGGTTATCATCTGGAACACTTATTAGAGACCCCAGATGGGTCAGGCCTTAGTGTGAGGGCTAAACTATCTCCAGTTAACTGAGAAAATCTTAAAAACTGCCAAAGGAAAAGAATCATTATGTTCAGAGGAATAAATAGAAGAATTACTGCAGATACATCTTCAGAAAACATATAAGGCCAGATAACAATGAAATGACATCCTTAAGATGCTAAAAGTAAGTAACTGGAAATGTAAAATTCTATATCCAATGACAATATTTCTCTAAAAGAAGGCAAGATAAATATTTCTTCAGGTAAACAAAAGCTGAGAAAATTTGTGGCCTACAGATCTTTACTACAAGTAAAATTATTCAAAATTGTTAGAGGAAAGGGAAATTATGCCACATGGAAACTTGGATCTACATAAATGAATGAAAATCACCTGTAATAAATTTGTGAATGAATACAAAAGATGTTTTCTCATTTGAAAATATACTTGACTGTTTAAAATAAATATAATAATGCATCATGGAATTTATAACGCATGTTGAAATAAAATATATGACAGAAATAATGCAAAGGATGGGAGGGCAATTGAATGTGAATGCACAGAAGAACAAATAGTGACAAAAATCAAAAGATTTGAAATGGATCACAGAGAAATGATGGACAACATGGAGCAAACAAATGTAAGAATTATTGGTGTCCCAAAAAGAGAAGAGAAGGGTAAAGGGCTAGAAGAGTGTTTCAAGACACAGTTGGGAAAACTTCCCAGCCCTTCTAAACAACAAATACACAAATCAAAGATGCCCAACGAACTCCAAATAGAATAAATCCAAATAAACCCACACCAAGACATATACTGATTAGATTGTCAAATGCTGAAGAGAAGGAGAAAGTTTTGAAAGCAGCAAGAGAAAAGCGATTCACCACATACAAGGGAAACAACATCAGACTAAGTACTGACTGCTCAGTGGGCACCATGGAGGCAAGAAGGCAGTGGTATGACATATTTAAGACTCTGAAAGAGAAAAATTGCCAGCCAAGAATTCTTTATCCAGCAAAGCTCTCCTTCAAAATTGATGGAGAGTTTAAAATTTTCACAAACAAACAAATGCTGAGTGAATTTGTTAATAAGAGACTTGCCCTGCAAGAAATACTAAAGGGAGCTCTACCAGCTGAAAAAAGTAAAATAGATAACAGTAAGATCTAACTATATCCGTATTAGAATGGCTAAAATTTTAAAACCTAAAAATACCAAGTGCTGAAGATTCAGAGCGCACTCATCCATTGCTGTGGGAATGCAAAATAGTACAGTCACTTTGGAAAAATGGTTGGCAGTTTATTTTATGAATTTAGAGATACAACTTATCCTACAACACAGCAACCCCCACTCCTGGGTAGTTAACCAAGAGAAATGAAAACTTGTATTCACACAAAAACCTGTATACATGTGTATTTTCATACAAAAAAAAAAAAACAAAAAAAAACAAAAAAACTTTGACTTTATTCACAGTCACTAAAGTCACCAAAAACTGTGGCTTTATTCATAATTACCACAACCACTAAATGGCCTGCACCCGGTAAATGAATAAACAAACTACTGTACATCCACACAGTGGACTACTACCTAGCAGTAGAATGCAGCAAACCACGGACACACACACAGCAAAATAAATGAATTTCGACTGTATTATGCTAACTGAAAGAGGTCAGACTAAAAAAGGTACATTGATCCCATTTATATGAAGTTCTGAAAAAAAGAAAACTATAAAGACAGAAAAGAGATCAATAGTTGGAAGGGCAAAGAATAGAAGAGGTTGAATACAAAAATATTGGGGGTTGATGGAATTGTCCTATATCTTGGTTGGGTAGTTTATTAGATGACTGTATACATCTGTTTATACTCAGAAAATAGTACACTAAAATTGTACAATGTATTCACCAAAATGTATGTAAATTGTCTCATTTTTTAGAAAGCAAATGGATGGAAGGACATCTATCATTCAAGCACTATTATAGAAATCCTAGAGTTGCAATATTGATACAAGATAAAGTAGTATTCAGTACAAAACTATTACTTGATATTTATTATGTTGATTATATTTTGGAATGATGGTATTTTGGACTGATTGGGTTAAATAAAATGTATTATTATAATTAATTTAATCTTTTTTGCCTTTTATTAATGTGGCTATTAGAAAATTAAATGTCATATTTGTGGTCTTCATTATATTTCCATTAGATAGTGCCAATATAAAGTATCCAGAATAAATCCACATCTATATATTTAATCAATTTTTTACGGTGGCATCATGATAATTCAATAGAAAAGGGTAATCTTTTTTTAACAAATGGTGCTGGGAAACTGGATATCCACTTGGAGAAAAATAAACCTCACTCTTACCTCACATATTGGTCAAATATTAACTCACATGGGTCACAGACTTGAACCATACAATTCCTAAAAAAAGCCATGGGAGAAAAATCCTTGCAATCTTGTGTTGGTAAAGATTTCTTAGATATGACAAAAAAAAAAAGCCCAAACCATAAAATATATCATCAATTATACTGCTTCAAAATTAAAAACTTCTACTCTTTGAAAGACACCATTAAGAAAACACAGAGTCCAGCCACTGACTAGAGGAAAATATTTGAAATATATATATCTGATAAAAGACTTGTATCTGAGATTCATAAGAATCTTTACTAGTTTAACTCAACAATTTAAAAATGACCCAAAAAGAAAAGACAAAAGATTTGAAGACACTTGACAAAAGTAGATATAAAAAAATAGCTCATGAAGATATGTTCAATATTATTATTCATCACAGAGATGGAAAATAAAATGACAAAGAGAAACAAATACACACATTTAAATAGCTAAGATTAGAAAATTTGCAAATAGCAAAATGTGGCCAAAGTTGTGGAACAACCAAGAGTTTTCATGTATTGCTAGTGGAAATGTGAGATGGTATAACCACTTTGAGAAATAGCTCAGCAGGATCTTTTAAAATAAGCATATATTTACTATATGACTCCAAAATTCTCCTAGTTACTTACCTAAGAGGAATGAAAATGTATGTATACACAAAGACTTATACATGAATGTTCATAGCAGCTTTATTAGGTAAAATATGGAACAAATGTCCGTCAACAGGTAAATGGAAAGCCAAATTGATGTATATTCATACAATGGAATACTGCTTCATCATAGAAGGGAGAAATCTTCAATGCAACATCATGAATAAAACTCAGAAACACTGTTTTTTTGATGTTGAGTGAAAAAAGCCAGACAGAAAACAATACATACTATTTAATTATATTTATATGAACCTGTATAAAATACAGATCTAATTAATGGTGACAAAAAAGCACAACAGTAGTTGCCTAAGTCTGGGGACACTGGGGAACTCACTGGAAATAAACACAAGAGAACTTTTTTAGAGTTTATGGAAATGTTTACTATCTCAATAATGGTAGTGGTATATATGGATATATAAATTTGTCAAAACCCATCACAGTGAATAACTGAACACATATATTTTAATCTATATAAATTATACCTCAATAAATTTAATTAAAATGATTGTATCTAGTTCATAGAAATCTAAAACAAAATCCATGTAATCTCTGAGAGAACCCAATATTCATGTCCTTATGGTTATATGTGCTAATATGCATTTATTTTACTTTCATTTAATTAGTGTTCATCAAGTGCTAGGCAATATTTGTTCCTTTAATTTAATTCCCCCCTCATCCCTGTGAAGAAATTATTACAATTCCTGTTTTACATATCGGCAAACAATGGCTCAGGGAAGTTAAATAAAACTTGGCCAGCGTTTTCCAAATTAAAAAAAGGCAAAACTGGAATGGAAATCCAGTATTTCTCACTAGAACTTCAGTGTTATACTGCAGCTTACACTAGTTTGACATGACTTTTGATAGTATCAAATTTACAATGCATGTGAATAACTACATACATTTTATATTTTTTATCTTTAACAACAAATTTTCTGGTATGTTTTCTATTTCTATACCTCCCTTAAATTCCTACATTTAGACCACATCACAACTTCCAAGCGTGTCATCTTTTTTACTTTGAATCCCAATATCTGGGTCTCAGCCACTCTAATCTCTTTCAAAACCAGGTATCTTTCCTGTTCTCTGTTTCTTTTTCATAGCAGACTGTTCCCATTTTGTAGATGGAATAGCTTCTCATTTCATCTTGAGATATTAATGATAATATTTTTAAAGTTACTCTTTTTTTTTTCTTGGAAACATCCACTTCTGGTCTAAGTTTATGTGATGTTTGGTTATCTGTGTACATATCTGGTGATGCTTTTTGTCTGTTCATATTAATGTTGAAAAACTGGAGTAACACAGGTAGCTCTTATCATCAACCTGTCACTTGAATGAGAGAGGTCTGATTTAAAGTTCTTTGTTTGGTGGCATGCTGATAAGTTGGATTCATTTCAGGGTATGTGGGCGGAATGGGGTTGGAGAGTAATGAAAGAAGTCAGGACGATCACCTGAACGGAAGTAAGATAGTTCTTCAATCAAACACTCCGGTCCTTGCTCTACCATAAAGAAAAGCCCTCCCCTCGACTGCAGCATTGCTCTGCATGGGAGCTGAGCTGAGGCGTCATGTCCTCTGAATCAATCATTAATATGGTTCCAACTGCCTTCCCTTCTCAGGATGTTCATGCTATTTTAGGAGTTTATTTTGATTCTTCCTCCTCATTATCATTTTAATGAATTAGGAAAAGCGAAGTAATTTCATTTATTGTCTTGAAAAATTAGCCTACAAATTCAAAACCTGTGGCGCCCAATTCTCATCCTTTTTTGGTGTTACCTGAATCAATACTTTTTTTTTTTTTTTTTTTTTAATCTCATGGGCCACTGCCAAAGAAAACTAAAGTTCTTGTCCTCTTCTACAGGTCTTCCTATATCTTTCAAATGGCTGACATACTCAAAGTTAATAAAATGCTGTACAGGAGTACTTCTGTACCTGGTTTGGGAGGTATTGGTGTCGGAAATAAAGTGGTACCTGTAAGGGAGTAAACGCTCTCTCGGTTCTGGAGGAGAAAAGAATTTATTTACAATCTTGCAAGATAGGGCGTCCAGCCAAACACGCGGAAGGCTGGCGCGCCAGAGGAAGAGAATGGCGATGTTTAAATCTCCTACTCCTAATTCGCAAGTCCCTCCCCTGTTTCCCCATTGACTGGGTACTACAGAGGTTACAGCCTATCCGAGAACACTAACTAATTCATCTTTTGAGATTTTAATTTGTACAGCCAATCCCAGAGAGCCAACTAGCTCATTATTGAGATTTTGAACTGATTAGCCAATGCTCCCCCCAAATTTTTATTTTTTTGCTGTGAGTTCCCGCCTCTGATACTACCTCATGTCTCTTTACATCAGGCAGATTCTCTCTTCTCTTTGTCTGGGGCTTGTTTAGACTGGTTTTGCCTCCATTTCCCTTATTCCATGCTGTCTCTATGTGAAAACGAAACTTATTCCTTTCTTACATTGGGGAAGATAATTCACAGTCCCTGTGGAAATGTCTCTCAGGGATAGTCTACTAGCAAGTACATGGGCTTTGGAGTTAGATACAGAGATTTGAATTCTACTTTTCAAACTCAAGTCCCTAGACAATGTTGCTTAACTTTTTTAGAATCTGTTTTCTAATCCATATGATTGGGGAAATATCTTGTCTCATTGGTTTTTTGTGAGAATCAAGTAATACATATGAAATATATAGCAGTATTCTAATACATGGTTGGTGCTCAATACTTGTCATCATCTCTCTCATACAATCATCTGCAATCCATTGCTTGTAAACATGTTATTCATGTAAGAGTCAAACACTTTAGATCCCAAGAGTATTAGATAAAGAACTATAAAACTCAAAAGTTGATATTATTATAGAATTTGTTCCATATTTTTGCTTCTCTGATCAAACTCTGAATGCCCAGCTGTCCTTTGAGCATACTAAAATACATCCTGTCATAGCATTATTCAGTTTGGGCATCTCTTTAAACACCAACGGTTCATTTTAACCCTAAATTGATTCTGTCCAACATGCTCTGCTCCCCAACTCATACCGCATGATTATCTTGTTGTTCTTTGCCCGCAAAACACATTGATCTCTGCTTTGGTTTTTCAGTTTCTAGAATGTTCCTGCAACACAACATTTGCACATTCTATTATTTTTTTTTGCGAGGAATTCTTGCTCCTTAACTCCTACTGATCCTTAAGACCTAAGCTGCAAGGTCCCCTCTGGGGAGTCTTGACTCAACTCCACTAAGTCAAATTCCATTGTTGAATGCTCTCATGGGATTATGAATATTTTCCCTGCAGCTGTGCGGTTATACAACCTTCTTGGTTTGTAATCATATTTATTTCTGTGATTATTTAATTACTATCTGTTTCCTTCACTATATTCTAATTTCCTGAGGGCATTTTTGCTTATCAGCAGATCTATAGTGATCAGCACAGTCCATAGCATAGTGGGCACTTGATATTTATGGAATGAATGTAAGTAAAAAGCAGAAAAGGAGAACCATTATTTGCCTATTTGTGTTTCTCATCTTACTGTTTCCTCTCCAAGTTGTTCTTGTATAGCTTTAAAATTATCTGCATTGTTTTAATAAAAGTTAACAACTCAATGGGACTGGGTTTTAGCATTTCTAATGATTTTTTAAAAATCATTTCATATCCTCTTATTTATTCTTGATTTCCACTTCACATTCTGTACATGTTCCTTTATAAAACTGAGTTTATCAGATAGTCTTGAGCAGTCCCCTGCTTTTCAATCTCATCAACATAGACCATAAATGTATTCACAGTTAATTACAGCTTTAATTAGAAAATATTTTTTAGTAAGCATTGAAAAAATAGTCTCCAAAACTTACAAAGTTCCAGTCCAAGGAAGTTTGCTTATCGGTATTTTATGGAACATGACAAAAGGATTGGGGGATAAGAGGAGCTGGAGAAAATCTAACTGCTGAACATGATAGCAGATCTCTGAAAAGTTTGCTTGCCTTTTTAAATCTCAAACTAATATAATTTAGCTTTTAATTCCAACAAATTAATGAAAGGGGATCAGATTATTTGATAAACTATTTCTTCAGCTCCTGAATATTATGGTGCCATGGTAGGAATATTACCTCTGATAAGTGTTTTAAATCAACCTAAACAATGCGATTCTTTGTGCAACAAATGAGCTTAAATCCCAAATATGAAGTTTGGTATGTTTATAAAAATGAAGGTTCTTTTTCTGTGCTCAGTTCACCCTGCCTCTCAGAAGAATTTATATTTCTTGGTAAGACATTTTAGAAAATGCTAGAGAATAGTCAAGGCCTTTATATGCAATATTAAATAGAAAAGGATCATTTTAATATGCAAGTTATATAACAGATGGAACAAAAAATTTATCTTTTTTATCACTCTAATTTGCTTGAAATACACAGTAGGTTTTTATTAGATGAAGAACATTAAAGTAATATTAGCAAGTGGTCTAGTAAACTTTGAAAGCTAAAAGTAATACTACTCTATGAGCACTGACCTCTGTTTTAAATCCACATTTAGAATGTCTATTGACAGGGCAAGTATAAATTTAAAGTAATAATAATAATAAGGGACTTAATTCTCCCTTTTAAACATAAGAGAAGTCTTCTTCCTTCCTCCCTCCCGTCTCTTTGTGTTTACTTTTAAAAATCTTTTCTCTTTTCTCTTGTACTTTAAAAATGTATGTAAATTTGAGATGTAAAAAGTTGAATAAGCCTCTTGCAAATTTCACCACACAAGTAGGTCTCCTCAAGGAAGGAAATCGCTTCTTTGTAATGTAATCAAGGACGATATTGCCCCCCTCAGTTTCCTGGGAAGAAATTAAGGTAAACTTCCAAGGGGGCTGCTGGCTTCAAACTGTAAACCTACCTCCTAAATATCCTGAGAATGTGTATGCAATGGGTTGCATCCTCTTAGTCACACAAAAAAAGTGTGAGCTCCCGTTAGGTTTTTGCAATCTCTTTGCAGATTACCAGTGATGTACCACATTCTGGTTTCACGCTTATTCAATTAAAACAAAACAAAACAAAAACTGTTTTTCTTTCTCTTCAACTTGTGTGGAAAGGTTTCCCAGGTTGGGAAATTATAATTATCTTTAATTATATTTCCTAAGCATTATCAATTAACTGTTTTCATTAATGTTTCATCTAGTGTTGCCTTCTGCTGTGATATTGTGCCACAATATTCAGGTGTCAACAAGCGTAAAATGGGGAATTGTTGGAATTTTCTTTCAGCAATCTTGACCTGCCTTTCATAGAATGCAACAAGGTGAAAATCACTGAGATCACTGTGCTCTGACAGAGATGAATAAGATCATTTCTGTCTCAAGGAACTTATTACCCTTTAATGAACTAAATATAATGCAAGGCAAAACTAAATAATGTGGTCAAATTAAGAGGGCATTATATTAAAGAGCATTTAGTTCTTACCAAGAGAATTACAGAATCAGTCATGCAGGAGTTCACATTTACTTAAGTGCTGAAGGATCATGAGTCTGGAATGATAATGCACAGGTTCCCCAAGGCAAATAGCAACTAAAATATGATCATGATGCTAATAATAAAAACTAACAAGTATGGACCACATACTATGTGTTTGATGTTCCTTTAAGTGCATTATACATAGTGTCTCATTTAATTCTTACAACAATCCTTATGAGGTATTATTATTTTTCTCATTTTATAGGTGAAGTAACAGAAGTAAAGAAAGTTATGGAACTTGTTCAGGGCCAAACTTTGTAGAGAAGGTAGATGAACAAGATAGATCAAGAGTTTGGAGCGTCTTTATGTTTTTAGAAGGGTTTTCCATTTTCTGAAGCAATGGAAGCTCATGGAAAGGGCTAATTAAGGGAAATTAGGGAAAGCAATGGAGAAGGACAAAAATGAGAAAAGGCTCCAGTTGAAGATGAATGCAACAGAAAAGGAAACTAATGATGAATATCTAAATTAAAGACAAATCTAAGAACCTTATACTGACAGAATTGATGGGGTTTCCATTCTGGAGGAAGCAGTGAGGAATGGAAGATGAATCTGGGTGAAGTTTAAATTTTAATATCACTATTTAAGAAGGTAGCAGTATGTCTTCTGGGAAAATAAATAACCCCACAAAATCTGCACTGTCAAAATTTTTTAATATATACATGGTTAAGTTTTGATTACTTGTATTTTGAGCCACTTAATTCCTGCCAATGCTAAATAAATGAACGATCATGAAATGGTGTTGTCTTGACAACTTGCTCTCCAGCAGTTATTTATGTGAGCCTCTATTTTCTTTCCTTTCCTTCATTCTTTCCTTCTCTCTCTCTCTCTCCCCCTCTCTCTCGAGCACTCACTCTCTCCCACACACACCCATCCTCTCTCTTCTTAGGTTGTTATTATCCCCTGTCTTGCTTTCCCTGGTTTCTGTCTATAATTTATCTCCCTTTTTTCTACTCCTAAACTACTTTCTAAAAATACTTGAAGTTATTTATTGTCTTGCCAATTCATTGTATCTTTTAGATTCTTTCCTTCCACTTTATAAATTCGTCTCTCATTTTATTTAAATTTTCTCTTATGTAACACTTCTAAATATATGATTGTCTTATCTTTCACACATAAATGCCTAAATAATCAGGTTGACTTCTGGTATTAAGTATGTTATTTTTAGTAATGTCGATAAACCAAATTTAGAAGACTTAAACAATTATCTTGGTCATTTCTCTTAAAATGATTTCTAAGTCAAAACAAGATTGCAAAGTGAAAATAACACACTGAAACATGTTTAATGTTAATATGTTTATAGGAAGAGAAAAGAGTAAATTCATCAGCAGAAAAAATTACCCAAAGTAATGATTTACATATTTTGTTTGGTCTCAAAGCACAATACATTTTTCATGGAAACAAATATAACACCATTATATGTACCATAATATGATAACATTAATACAAAAGTCCATTTACCATTAAGAAAATCAGTGGCAATGGTGATGCAATACATTAGTTCATCTTTGTTAAACTTTCTGCTATTATACTTCCTGGCCTGCAGGAGTATTAGCCAGGATACAAAAGAAAATGTGTGACCTCAATTTTAACAATACGTAGAAAGCTCGGGCTGCCCGCATTATCTCTATATTCACTATATGATCACTAAGAATGTTTTTACACCACTACTCTGACTTTATTCCTTTCACTCTTAAGGCCATCCCCAAGGAATCGACTATTTTAACAGGTTCATTTGGATATTAAGGGATTAGTGTACACAAAATAAGTGCAATATCAGGATTTAATATTCTATATGCCTAAACTTAAGAGAAAAGAAAAACTGTACAGAAACTAACTTGAAAATAATTTGAGATTATTTGGAATAGGTAATATAGTATTGGACTGGGGAAAATGGGATACTATGGTTTCTTTCAGTTTGGGAGTTGATTATTTTTAAACACATTAGATGATTTTCCAAGGGCCATTCACATTCAACGTTTAGATTCATTTTATTAGTGGCATATACAAAGCA
Organism: Choloepus didactylus; assembly: GCF_015220235.1. Lineage (NCBI taxonomy): Eukaryota > Metazoa > Chordata > Mammalia > Pilosa > Megalonychidae > Choloepus > Choloepus didactylus. Next base: position 31,392,683 of record NC_051320.1, on the reverse strand, counting down.
CCATATACTATATGAAATGTAGAACAATCACGATTATGTAATTAACTGTAGAAATAACTGCTAAGAAAATATAGCAATATTTAACACAGGATTTCTAAAACCATTACATAGTCAATACTTTCTTCGAAGGTAATGTCCCATGTTCTATTTTACAGACTTTTTTTTTCCTCAAGATTTATATGCATTTGGCACTTTTTTGGGCTGAAAATAGTTGATTTCTTCTGTACAGTAATGTTACAGTTTTATACAAACTTCAGAAATATGGCAATTGGAATAGTCTTTACTAGCCTCTTCCAAGTGTTTTACTTCACACTACGGCAAATACTCTGAATGCCTTTCCTCCTGGAGGATTCTGTAAACTGGAAAAAATGCAGAAGAGTATATTGATGTCATCTCCACATATACTTATTCAAATAAAATATGTCATCTTATGGCAGTCAAGAAAGCAGCTCTATGAATCCAGATAGCCAGCTTTCTTAGGATACTATAATTTACAGTTGGTGGAAAGCTTAAGTGAGAATGACTTAATTATTAGTTGGCTGTGCTGCAAGTTTACTAAAGAAATGTATGATGCTCAATAGTAATAATACTAGAACCACACAGATTTTCATATATTACCTCCTTTGTCTTAATACAACAGCAGAGTAGTCAGAGGTTATTTCAATTTACTTTGGGAAAACTGAGGCCCAGGTTTCTAGAGCTGATGTGCATAGTTAAATGTGCACAGTTAAATATGAACTGCAAGTTAAAGATAGCTGATACCTATGAAATACTCCAGAGAACTAGGACAGATGATTTGAAAACCAGGATATGTTCTTTTCTCCCTAAGGTATATTACATATTTGATGAGTTCTCACAAACCAAGAAAATACATAGTACTAATGGGCTAAATAGTATGAGATGACCTCAAAGAGTTTATTCATATCACACTAGACATCTGATTCCCAATTAAAAAGAGAGTTTAGTTTTAGAGGAAATCAGATGCATTGCTTTGTCAAATACTTTGTCAGATAAATGGATTATAGAAATATGTCTTGCTCATCTAGAAAGAATTAAACATAAAACTAATCTAGAAAATCCAAAAGAGGGTGAAAGAAATTTCTTTATTATAAGATCAGTTAACAAAAGAATGGTTCTGACTCCTAATCCGATTTTCATGTTGATTTTTATAAGCCCGCAGGAGACAGGCACCTCTGGTACACAGCCTCTCCCATCCCTGGAAGACCGACTGTTACACCAGTGTGCAAAGGAAACATACTGGCGCAGCCACTTAACTCCAAACCCACACTAAAGTGGGTCACGGGTAAAGCAGTCATACACAAAAGGATAGATGGTACTTAAAAATATATTGGATATATATATATTAAAAAACATATATATGCGCATATAATTTTACCTTTCTGAGGAGATTCCATTCTGAAAAGAAGCAGTGTATGTCTTTCTTTTGTCCACAGGCATAACGTCCACGTAACCACCGTGATTTCGAACCACCCCAGCATGTACTGCTGCTCTGCAGATACTGGACAGCTGAGCAGGCAAGAAGAAAACCTGCCATTAGGAAATTCCTGAGGAAGTTGTCTTGCTGAACCTCTGTTGGTCTGAAATTACTGCCATCTGTCTCCATAGGGACAGACAGCGAGTAGTGAAGGACGATGTTTTGTGCATAAAGGAATGTTTGATAGGTAAAGGCCACAAATGTCAAAGCTAATTCCGAGCTAGTCTGAAGGCAGATCTTAGCAGTTTCCCACCATCTAATCTGGCAAATACTTGTCCTGTCCAAACAGCAAGCTTTTAGAACCCAGCAGTTGCAGAGGAAGCAATAAAAAAGCAAATGAGCTCTTTTTTTTATCCCGCAAAGGCCTATTCATCATTCTTAAATTTCAACCTTTGTTAATCCATACCAGAGTCACTCTCACCAAATATTCACAGTTGGACCATTTGTACCTCATTTACGCCTAGTTCCTACAGACAACTCATATCTGGTTCTGTATATCTCTGTAACCCCTTTTCCAAAATATAGGTTTATATTAAGTTTAATATAAAGTTTAATCTAAGTTTTATACACTGGTTTAAATAGTCTGACATGGAGTGCTAGAAAAGTTTTACGATTGCAAAGTACAAGCTATGAATTAAGTGGGATTCTGTGGAGGAGAAAATAATTGTTTCAGGTCCAATACACTGAAATTTTTAAATTGACGTCTAGAAGTCACAATTTTTTTGGCCCATTAAAGTGTTCTCTAAATTTAACATTTGCTTATGTCCAAATGTTCTACCAAAATTTACAAATATCTGAATATAGACTGAGGGTATCACTTCAACTCTTTCAGTATAAAGCAATCCGCCCCCAAATCCACATAGGTCTTTCCTCATCAAACTAGTATGTTCTTTTCTCATCTCTATGCACATGTGGGTGACTGACTGTGTTTTTTAAAGTTTGCATAAGCATGTGTATCTTCCATGACCTTGCTTTATTACTGTGCTCTGAACTCTGTGGCATCAGTCAGTATTTATTAGATCAGAAAGAATGAACGCCAAGCTGTTTAATCCTTGTCATGCTTTTGCTATATAACAAAATGCCGTATATCTAAAAGCTTACATCCTGACTCTCAAGAGGCATTTTATTCACCATTTAAAGTGCCTCACTGAATTAATATTTGTACCCAATATGATCCATAACATATGGGATTAAAAATAATTTTGTACACATTTCAGTATTTATCCCATCGATTAAAAGGGTTTTATTGGCATTTTATTCAGGGCAATAAAAGTGCTGAGTGAGATAAAGCTTTCACTAAATCCAAGCAGTTACTATGTTTTGAAACTACCGGTTTGCTCATAACTATGTAGTCAGCAGACACTCCTATTTAAGTTCAAAGATCATAAAAGATTTCTTTTCAAACCCATACTTTATAAGAATTAATATATCATGAAAGGAAAGGACTTTATCTCTGCAAGTATTATAACACTTTTAATGAATGCAGAGATTAACTTCAACTCTGAGAAACTAAAAAATAAAAGCTCTATAGAACATGCAAGTTTGTAACTCTATGAATGGTAAGAAAGAAGGGTGGGGGTGGTTGATTTCTAGCAGAGAAATAGCTTGGGCTATTTTGAAAGATTTTCAACAGCTGTGAGTAGAGTTCTGGTCTTAAAGGGACAATCTGGAATAAAAATGATTTATTTGGAAATCTCTGATGGTGCCAGATATGCTCATGCAGATGCACTTATTAATTTTTTTTCAACAAATATTTACATGCACGTTATCTGCTTTACGTTTGACATTGCTGTGTGCTGAAAGCTCCATTTAGGCAGGAAGCAAGGCAGTCTTGTCCATCACACTTGGATCAGGAGAACCAGGAATATAGTTCACAGAGATTGTGGCAATAATTCAAGATGTGAAGAATGACATGATTTTGACAGATGGAAATGAGAAAAACAATGAGATGAATTTCAAGCAGAGCCAAGAACATAGGCACCAACATGAGGGGCTGCAAATTCAAGATACCAGCAGGACAGGCTGTTTAAGTTGAAGATAAGAGTAAGGCACAGCTGGAGCCTGGAAGAGAACATAATTGGAGAATAATTCCAAAGGTAAAGCTGAAGTGATAAAACAAAAACAAAAACCCGGGACCTAAATGGAACTCACAAAGAAAAATAAAGAGGTCACATATATTTTTCAGGCCTCTTTTCACAATCATATTTCCAAAGAAGCCCTTTGAATATCTGCAATAAGAACAGATTTCCTAAGTTTGTTTTTGTACCTCTCCTGCTTAGAAATCTGTAAGGGTTTCTAAATGCCTGCCACATGAAATCTAAACTCATCAGCACACACTTTTCAGACTTCCACGTACATGTTACAAGAGCTGGCTCCCTCCATCCCTTCAACTAAATTGGCTGCAGCTACTTTTATATCTGATTCTTACCAGCTCAGAAACAAGCAAACCCACTTGTTATGCCTTGCAGGCAGCTCACGTGCTCTCACCTTCAAGTCTTTGTTGATGACATTTATCCCACTTTGAACACATTCCTTAATAATCTTTACCAAACCACACTTCAAGCCTGGCTGGAAAGAGCAGCTTAAACAGCTTATCCATACTGAAGCCATCACAACTGATATTCCTTGTACAACCCCAGTAATTTCTTTTGTTACAATATTCCCTCAACTGATTTTCTTTTTTCTATATTTTAATGTATTATTTGTTTTTGTTATTTTATCGCTATTTTATTGTATTATTTTATTTTATTGTTATTTTTTTATTGTATTATTTATTTTATTGTATTGTTTGTTTTTGAGTCTATGCTACATTTTAAAAATGTATTTTTTAAATAATATATAATATTTTAAAATAATATATCAATATGTATTATTTTATACATTTAAAAATGTATTATTTTATTTTTGTTATTTTATTATTTTATTGTTTTTATTGTTATTTAATTGTTATTGTTATTTTATTGTATTATTTTTGTTATTTTATTGTATTATTTGTTTTTGATTCTTTGCTACATTTTAAAAATGCAGTTCTAACAGTGAACATATTGCTTATGTTTGACAAACTCTTAATGGTTTAGTTTATATTTCAAATACTAAAGAACCAAAAGATTAAAGAAAAGCAAAATGCATTTCTTTTCCCAGGAATGCCTCTAGATTATTTCATTAAGTGCTTGATATAAGAGGTATATGGATAGAATATGAAAAAAATTTTGTCAAAAAAATTACCAACTCATATTTACATATGGATATTCATTTTTCAGTGTTACTGATGATTAACTCTTCTGATAATGTGTCAACAAAGAATCTGGCTCCTTGCTCTGTATAAAAATATATATATAGACATTTAAATATGTATGTTTGTATACATATGTTTTGATTTGCTAAAGCTGCCATTATGCAAAATATCAGAAGTGGACTGGTTTTTATAAAGGGGTCTATTAGGTTGCAAATTTACAGTTCTAAGGCCAACAAAGTATCCAAACTAAGGCATCAACTAGAGGATTCCTTCACTGAAGAAAGGCCAATGGGTCCGGAATACCTCTGTCAGCTGGGAAGACACATGGCTGGCATCTGCTGGTCTTTTGCTCCCAGGTTGCATTTCAAAATGACTTTCTCCAAAATGTCTCTGGGTCTCTTTCTCTCTTAGCTTCTCTCAGCTCTCTGCTTGGTTTTTCTGGGGCATTTCTCTCTAAGCATCTGGAAGTCCTCTCTTAGCCTCTCTGGGGGTAAACTCTGGGCTTCATCTCCAAGCGTCTCCAAGTGTCTCCAAGAGTCTGGGTCTGTGTTGGCTCTTAGCTTCTCCCGGAGGCAAACTCTGAATTATAAATCTTAGCTTCTCTACAAAATGTCTCTTTCAGCTTCTCTGAGCAATTTCTCTTCCTGAGCTCTCTTAAAGGACTCCAGTGATCTAATTAAGACCCATCTGGAAGGGGTGGGGTCACATCTCCATGGAAATAACTTAATCAAAGTTCTCACACACAGACGAATGAGTCCCATCTCCATGGAAACACTCAATCAAAAGGTTCCACCCAAGACTGGATTAAAATATCACGGCTTTTCTGGAGTCCATAACAGTTTCAAACAAACACAACGTATTAACATGACTATTGAGAATTCTATAAATTAGAATACTTACATCAGAATAAACTCGGGTTCCAATTACACGAGCATAATGTGGATTTGCCTGCATACAGTTACGAGGACAGTATACTCTGAAAAAGAAAAAAAAAAAAAGATATATTAAGTAAGCTGGTTACTTCAGCCTTTCTTTTCAGAAAAGCCATAGACACACAATACAATAGTAAAAACATTCTAAACCTTCTCATTTTTATATTAGAAAAGACAATCTTTTTTCACTAGTCTATAAAAGAAATAAGAGGCTTCCCAGACTACTTAAGGTCAAAATTACATATTAGTCATTATTTCTACAGATTTATTATATTGATGAGGGCAAAAGCTAAAATTAAATTTTAATGAATTCATACCATTTTACTTTTTTGGATGCCCCTCTTCCTAGAACACACCAAGAAATAAAAGACTCATTTATTAATATTTTATTTCAATGACTTTTTTTTTCTTTTGGAACACCTTGATACAGATTGTACCTGAGATACAGAATTACCAGTTATTTAACATCTACTAGAGGCAGACATTATGTTGGGATGTTCCACAGAGATTATCACTATTTGATCCTCATAAACCTAGTCACATGGCTGAGATTGGACCTGGTATAATTCTGTGATATAGTAGGTATTTAGTAAGTATGTATAAATGGAAATTCTAAAACTACTTTTTTCTCCACCCTATTGTGATGCTGATGTTCACCCGCTTCACCTAGCAATATATCTCTTCTCCTCCTTATAAGAAAAATACAATCTATTAAAAAAAGTATATGATGCATTTCAAGGAGTAAGGGGTCCTCAAATTATCCTACACAGTTTGCAATCTGCCAATTCCTGAAAAACTCATGCTGTAGAATTAAAACATTCTCAAGTAGCACACACCACAGTAGTTGATCAAAAATATTCTAACAGTGTTCTCACAGTAGAGTAGGGACTAACAGAATGGTTTTTAAAAGGAAACAGGTAGCTTATTTGTGTGTGAAGTATATGAAGGAATTGATTACGTTTACATCAGATCTCTGAGAAATCTCCTAAAAACAGAAAGTAAAGGACTTACTCCTTATATCACCATTACAGTTTTGCATTCGCCTTGTGAACAACCAACCTCATTCTTTAAGTGCTACATATTGCTATAGTTTTAAAAGGGAAAGTAATTTTTTGAAAGTAAATAAACTTTCCCCCAAAAATTTTCAGTAAATATAGTTTGTCAAATTACAATGACATCTTTAAATCTCACTACTGGTTTTTAGAATTAAAACAGAATTTTTTTTTCCAGTAATGGAAATAGTGTGGATACAAATAAGAATGGATAACGCAGGGAGATACCTCCTTTTTCCTATTATGAATCCTTATGGCTGACAGCAAAGGTTATATGCTTTGGCCATACATTAGAATACTGGGAGGCTTAAAGAAATTTCTAATGCCTAGGGGTCACCTCAGACAAAGAAGTCTGAACCTGTTGCTGGCATGCAGCTATCAATATTTTTTAAACCTCCACAATAAATTCTAAAGCATAGATATGGTTGAGAAATGACAGATAGAATTCAAGGGAACATATATACGAATTTGTGAATTAATATGTTTCGAAGGGAGTTCAACCTTGTTCTATAAGGAATCACTTCTAAAGATCACTGTACAGTAAGAGCAAGGACTTTGGCTCTGAAAGAGGAAAACTAGGTTTAAATTCCAGCTGCATCATTTACTAGTTAGGCAGTTGAAGGACGTTACCAAACCTTACTCAGGTCTCATTCCATCATAATGTCTTCCCTATAGAATGATGGAAAGGGTAAATGAAGGAATACATTTGAAAATGCTTAGCACAAAGTAAATGCTCAATAGAAGCTAGCTCCCTTTACTCATCTTTTTTATTACTACAGAAGAGGTTTTAAGTCATTACTGCTAATTACAAATTCATAAAAGCACAAACAAAAGCATTCTCTACAGATTTTGATTCTCTTGCATTTAAATCTGAATAATTGGTAGAAAAAAAAAAACATCCTTCTACAATTAAACTCAAAATTACAAAAAAGTTGATGCAAGGTTTAAGAAATAAGCAAAAAAAATTTTTTTTAATTTCCACAGGTATCCCAAAGTAGTACAAAATTTTCATTTAAAAATCCTTTAATTTATTTATGCCATAGCTTTAGATTAAATTACAGGTGAACAAAATCTTTCAGGGAAAGGAATTAGTAAGGTTGAAAAATAAATAAATAAAATATTTTAAAGCCCTACAATAGTTTGCTTGGATGTGTTTCAAAACCCTACCCATTCAGAATATTTTAAAACAGTGCAAGATATAATTGACTTTACCCATTCAGAATATTTTAAAACAGTGCAAGATATAATTGATTTTACCTAACAGTATTTCAGGGGTTGAGCTATTAATATTCATAACTTGCAAGACTTTCCAGACACTCTTTAATTGGTGCTTGCAAACATGCCCACAAGGGGAAGGAGTTTGATCCATTCAAATGAAAAGTTAGCAGTGCAAATTGGCAAAAAATTCTTTCTTGGTATTAGTTTTTTCCAAGCAATCCAAAGGATGCTCAATTTTATAAGATTAACAAAAAAATTATGAATGCTATAGAGCAGACTATAATCCACTCCCACTTTGCCTGAAAATCATGAAATCATAAATGATGCAGTGAACAATGTGTGTATACTTGGTGAGTGTGACCGAATTAATAGTTACGCCTTACTGTCTCTGAAACATTTAGCAATGCAACTCCAAAAGTTTATCTGCTTGGGTGGAAATCCAATAAATCACATTTTTTCATAGTTAAATTTCACAGTGAATGCAATTTTTAAATATAATTAATTTACCCAAATGAAGTAAATCTCTCAACAATTAATAAGTATTTATTGTTCCTACTCCCCCATACTTAAAGCTTCCTCTTGACTGCAAAAGTGCAATATACACATTTTAAAAATATTATCATCCCAAATAAACATGTCTTTATAATAATACTTCAATAACTTAACAACTTTATTTGGACAAGATAGATGAAGCATTTTTTCATTACTTTATAGCAGACAAACTCCATTATAATTTTTAATGATAGTATGCAAAACACAAATAAAAGGCAGAGATGGGCTTTTTGATTTGCCAACCATGATTAGATTTATCCAATTTAGGAACTGGATAACAATGTTAAAATCTGAGTGATGTCATTTTAGTTTCTGTAGTAAGAACTCTGGTAGTGTGTGTGAACATATAGATGACATGCACAAGTCCAGCCATGCGGGGATGGCAGAAAAGGCTGTCCCATTGGGAAGCACGCTAGGAGGTCCCATTGCTCCCTCCCATCTGCTGAGCAGTTCAAGATCATCTGCTGTTTATATCTTAGAGACACCAGAAAGCCAGGCAAACACAGTTACCGTGGGACCAAAGCTCCATTTTCATTGATAAAGAAGAATGATAAAATTTCTAAACCATTACCTTGGGCAATGTGAAGCAGGCTTATGAAATGGACAGAGCTGTTCCACAGTTGTTTCACACGTGACAGCCTGAACTATAAAAATTGAAATGCAAACCAATAAGTGAATCCTTTGGAAGCAGTAACATACAACACAGTAGTAAAGAAAATTAAATAAGATTTAAAAGTGCTAACCTGTTACTTTAGAGACTGTGAAGGAATTAGCCGACTGATATTTGCTGAAGATAAAAAGATAAAAATATCAAACATTTTTTTACATGTATCATCATCATTTCCGGTATTTTTCAGGTCTATGAGCACTTTATTTTTTATTAAGCATTTTAATTAAAATATCTAGATAAGTAGTCTTCTGGAAATACATAATCTATTTTGTATGAATCCATATTACCTTCAACTATGACCCAAATTAGTATGGTTCTTGACATTAGAGGACAGTCTCTTTTCATTACTTATTTCAATAAGTTAAAGATAACAAGAAAATTACAGACCAATATCTCTTATTACTATAGATGCAAAACTCCTCAACAAAATACTAAAAAACTGAATCCAACAGCACATTAAAAGAATTACACACTATGATTAAGTGGGATTTATCTGTGGTATGCAAGGTGGTTCAATATAAGAAAATCAATTAATATAATACACAACATTAAAAGAATGAAGGAAAAGAACCACATGATCATCTCAATTGACACAGAAAAGGCACTTGACAAAATCCAACACTCTCTCTTGATAAAAACACTAAGAATACTAGTAATAGAAGGAAACTTCCTTAACTGCCTTAAAGGGAATATATGAAAAACCCACAGCTAACATCCTACTTTTTGGTGAAAGACTGAAACCTTTCCCTCTGAGATCAGGAACAAGACAAGGATGCCCATTGTCACCACTTTTATTCAAAACTGTACTGGAAGTTCTTGCCAGAGTAATTAGGCAAGAAAAATAAACAAAAGGCATCCAAACTGGAAACAAAGAAGTAAAATTTTCCCCATTTACTTCTTGATCCTATATACAGGGAATCCTGAAAAATCCACTGCAAAGATCTTAAAGCTAAAAAATGAAGTCAGCAAAGTGGAACTAAAAGAATCAAATATATAGGAATAAATGTAACCAAGAATGTAAAGGTCTTGTACACAGAGAACAACAAAACATTGCTAAAAGAAGTCAAAGAAGATCTAAATAAATGGAAGGAAATTCCTTGTTCATGGATTGGAAGACTAAATATTGTTAAAACGTCAATCCTATCCAAAGTTATTTATAGCTTCAATGTAATCCCAACCAAAATTCCAACAACCTTCTTTGCAGAAATGGAAAAGCCAATCTTCAAATTTATATGGAAGGGTAAAGGGCCCCAAATAGCCAGTCATCTTGAAAAACAAGAAAGAAGTTCGAGGCCTCAAACTTCCTAACATTAAAAATTATTACAAAGCCACAGTAATCAAAACAGCATGGTATTGGCACAAGGACAAACATATAAATCAATGGAATCAAACAGAGTGCTCAGAAATGGCTGCCTTACAATTACAGCCAACTGATTTTAGAAGAAGTGGCAAATACCACTCAATTGGGCAAGAATAGTCTCTTCAACAAATGTGCTGGAAAACTGGATCTCCATTTGCAAAAAAAGGGCCCCTGCCTCACACCTTTATAAAAATCAACTCAAAATGGATCAAAGAGTTAAATATAAGAGCCAGAACTATCAAACTCCTGGAAGAAAACATGGGGAAGCATATTCAGGATCTTGTCTTAGGCACTGGTTTCCTAGAATTTACACCCAAAGCACAAGCAAGAGAAGAAAAAGTAGATAAATGGGACCTCATCAAAATTCAAAACTGTTGTGCCATTATCATAAAGGACTTTATAATAAAAGTAAAATGACAACCTACACAATGGGAGAAAATATTTGGAAACCACATATCCAATAAATGGTTAATATTCAGAATATATAAAGAAGTCCTTCAACTCAACAATAAAAAGACTAACAACCCAGTTTAAAAATGGGCAAAAGACTTGAATAGACACTTACTTCTTCAAAGAGGATATACAAATGGTTAAGAAGCACATGAAAAGATGCTCAACACCATTAGCTATTAGGAAACATTAATCAAAACCACAATGAGATAGTATTTCACCCCCAGTAAAATGGCTACCATTTAAAAAAAAAATGGAAAAATACAAGTGTTGGAGAAAATGTGGAGAAATGGGAACACTCATTTACTGCTGGTGAGAATGTAAAATGGTGTAGCCGCTGTGAAAGACACATTGGCAGCTCCTCAAAAGCTAGGTATATCATATGACCTGACAATCCTTCTACTAGGTATATACCCCAAAGAATGGAAAATAGGGACTCAAACTTTTCACACTAATGTTCACAGTGGCATTGTTCACAATTGCCAAAAGATGGAAGCAACCTAAATGTCCATCAACCAAAGAATGGATAAACAAAATGTGGTATATACATACAATGGAATATTATTCAGCTGTATAAAGTAATGAGGTTCTGATATATGAGACAACATGGATGAACCTTGAAGACATCATTCTGAGTGAAATAAACCAGACACAAAAGGAAAACAATATATGATCTCACCAATACAAAGTAATTAGAACAAGCAAACTCACAGTGTCAGAATCTAGAATACAGGTTACTAGGGGAACGGGGTGGGGATAAGGAATGAGCATTTAGGGCTTAAAATGTACAGGGTTCCTATTTGGAATGATGGAAGTGTTTTGGTAATGGATGGTGGTGATGGTAATTCACAATTACATTGTGAATGTAATTAAAAGCACTGGAATAAATACATGAATATGGTTAAATGGGGGAAATGTTAGATTGTAAGAGAGTAAGAGAATAAAATTAAAAAAAAAATCCATGGAACTGCACTACACAAACAGTGAACCTAAGTCAAACCGTGGACTTTTCTTAATAGTACAGTTACAAAAATGTGCTAACATCATTGAAACAAATGTTCCACATCAATGCAAGGTGTTAGTAATAGGGTGGTATTTGGGAATCCTGTATTTTATGCATGATTGTTCTGTAAACCCATAGCTTCTCTAATAAAGAAAAAAAAGTTACAGATAATAGCATCAACAGTACACATTTATATATATTTCTTTGCTATTCAAATTTTTTAAAACTCTTAATATACTACCTGTATGTTGCTACAGAACCAAACTGTATAACTCCTCACAATAATATGTGCAAGGCAGTGTTGTTAAAAGATTACTAGATAATAAGTACCTTAAGAAAGTGACCCCTCCCCACCCTGTTATCTAGTATGTTTACAATGCATGAAAGAATTCCCCCCTCACTACAACATTATAAAAGCACAGGAATATAAGATTAGGTACATCATTAAATACAAAAATTTTAATTGGCTTCTTTATATCCAGGTTTTCAAAACGTCTATTGCAAAAAGGGAGGCTTATTTGTAATGGTACTTTAACAAGGCATATCCTCTGAATACATTAGCTCAGAACTGAGGGTATTACACAATTTTGACAAACCTTTATTACTGTCAACTTCAAATTCAATGTTTAATAATGATCATGTGTAATTTACTCAAAAGAAGAAATAATATTCTTTGGAGCACAAAAATTACAATCTATTGAATGCAGCCCTCAAGTTTTAAGAGAATTTCTGTAACAGGCATGAACAAAAACTAAGTTTAAGGGAGTAAAAGTAAATAAGATAAAAGTGCTTGACTTACTGAAAATAATAATTAATATGTATTATTTATTAAAGTTAATTTATAAATATTTGCTGCATGAATAAGTTAATCAATCAATGATTCTATAAAGTTTTACTAATGAGAATAAGCACATACGTCTGAAAACTATACTTAAAGTCTTTGAATAAAATTGTATACATAGGCTATAATTCCATTCCATTTGTCTGGGTTTTTAATAAATCCTTTTTTACCATTTTGAATTCCCACTTAACCTTAGTGTGGAGCTGCATGAGATTATATAGATGAGAAAGAGACTATGCCATATTTCCTAAGAGAAGGTATTATTTATGAAGTCTAATAAAACCTATTTTTACATAGGAAAAAGAGACGCAGCAAAGATATTTCAAATGCCTATCCTCTTCTACTTTCTAGAGTATATATGAAAATAAACAGTGATTCTGAATAAGATATTTAATATACTTAATCAAAAACATTTCAGAAGTTAATCAATGCTATTTTGTTGAGTAAAATCACATTTTAATGGACAAAAGGAAGACAACATGGTATATAACACATAAAAGAACATTTTTTAAAGTTCTCTATATCTGTTTATTAACTTATTTCATCTCAATAAAATTACTGTTATAAGAAATGAGCCATTTTCCGTAAACAGGGCAGGGAAATATGCATATCATTAGCCTTCTCTGGAGTAGTTTCTGTTATAGCTGAAAAATTTATTGCTCTAAAGTTGGGAATTACTGTAAATTTGTAAATTCTTAATGAAATCTTTGAAAATTTGGACTTTAAGTATGCCCTTTATAAGAAAAAAAGGTACAGCAATGAAAATTTCAGATATTTTCTCTTCTTTTTGTCTATGGAAATTATGCAGTGGGAAAGAACACTGAAAATTATTGACTTCTCTGTTTACAAATTAAATTCTATGATTTCTTCTAAAAGAATGTAACTCATTTTTATAATTTAAAACCATCTGGTCCAAAAGGTCATTAAGGTACTTACCCAATCGACTGAATACCATTTCTATTGGATTTGATGAAATAATGTTTCCTTCCTTGTCTAGTAATATCTACCCAACCACCATCATTGTCTATTATACCATAATGAATTGCAGCTCTACAGATGCTGGATTGCTTGGGGAAAAAGGGAAGAAAAGGATTAAAATATTAGAGTCTGCACAGACTGTGACTAGTTACCACTTATAGGACTTTAAATAAACATTTCTGAGTGAAGCATCTGTACTTATATAAGTTCAGTTATTTTTCACATTAAAAAATAAAATATATTTCTTTAAATCTAAAATTGCTCTTAAAATAAAATTTATTGTTTTAAAAAATCAAATATTATATGGAAGGACTCTCTCCCCAAACAATTGTATTTATAATACTTACCATTTCATAATGTACACTGCCAATAACTTTAGCTCTACTATCCAAACAGCCAGCAGGACATTCATATCTAAATGAAAGAAATTGAGTTTTTTTGAATTTCAGATAAAATGACAATATTTTCCATATTTTGTAAGTTAATTTTAAGAACAATAACAAATATTACCTATTGCAAGTTGTTCCTTTGCACTGATCTCTTAATCTTACTTCACAAGAAACAATTTGGGCTAAAAGGGAAAAAAATACCAAAATAATTAGGCAATGTAAAAGAAGCTAGGCTTGGAGAAACTGCTATATAAAATGTATCACCATAACTTTCTGCAAAATACCTCTCTGAACAATCCCTTAATCAAAAGGTTGAAAGCAACATGGTACACTGAACACTGGGTCAGGCTAAGAATCAGAAAATATCCTCTGGCCTGCAAATTTCTAGTTGTTTTTTGTCTTTTTTTTTCCCCCTGCTCTGTCACTTACTCGTCACTTCAAAACCATGAACAAGCAATTAAATTTCATGAAACCTAAATGCTCCATCTATCAAGTGCAAAATAATACTGTCTACCCCACAAGCCACATGGGTTCCAGCAAAAGTATTTCTAGGAATATAAAACACACATTTTGTTTTAGATAACTAAAGAGTTCTCATTTTAAAATGATATTCAGTTTTCTAAAGTTATATTTGGCTATGCACACTTGTTAAAAAGATGTTAGGAGAAAATTATCTTAAATATTTTTATTCCCAATTGTTAAAAAAGAATAATATCATTACCACTTCTAAAGAGGTACCTTTCTAACAAAAGCTATACTGAACACAACAATCTCTGGCTACATCCAAAGAATTCATTTATTTATTCATTCATTTATTTAATGGTGGAAACTGGGGATACAAAAATCTAACAAAATACAGATCTTCTCCTCAAGGAACCTAGAGTTATGACCTTAAAGTTACAGAATGTTGGCACCATACATGTTAAAAATGGCCAAAAAAATCAGCATCCCCTGATATCACTCAAATGCCAGAGGACCTAACTTTTATTTGTTTAAAATTAAGATATTAATATTACATAAATTTTCTGTTAATTTTCACTGGAAAAGAATCCTACGAAGTGTTTTGACAAATTTCACTTCTTGTAAATACTTTATTTTGATAAATATTGCAAAGAAACAAAAAACCATTTAGGATAGGGAAATGAATATGCAGAAAAATCTTTGTCACAGACAATGCTGTTTTCCTGCTTGACTCAGAATTGACTGCTTTCAAAGAATACTAAAGAAAATAAACATTTTGGTCAAAAGCCTTTTTGAAAAACACACCTTCAATATGAAATACTGGTATATTATATCAACAACAAATAATGCAAATAAAATTATGTATATCATTCAATAAATGGTTTTTGGTGGAATATCATGCCTTCATTGGATTTAGGTCCTTGGAGAACAAATGTAATAAAAAACATTTGCCCACAAAACCTTAATCCCAAAAGGAAATATCTAATCTAAAAGAATCATGGTGATCTTCAGTTTAGACATATTTCTAAAGTTTGGACTTTGAGCCCCAGCTCTTGCAGATGACAACATGTCATTATTTTAGGAGTGCGACATTTAAACTGTCATATACACCCTGATTATAAACAGCTCAACTACAATCTAATAGAAAGTGCTAACAATTTAACATTTTTGAGACAGAAATACATTAATAAAGATCTAACTACAAAAAGTTTGATTCCCACACATACTGCAAATTACTTGGTGGAAGAAAGTCCACTCAGTTTAATGTTTGGAAAGAAAGCTGTTTTACTTCATTTCATCTAGTCTAATGTTAAATTTTTTCCATTCTAAAAACGTGCAAATTAATTATAAAATATAGAAGGGTATGCCTTTTACTTAAACTCTCAAATATGAAGAAAGTCCACTCAGTTTAATGTTTGGAAAGAAAGCTGTTTTACTTCATTTCATCTAGTCTAATGTTAAATTTTTTCCATTCTAAAAACGTGCAAATTAATTATAAAATATAGAAGGGTATGCCTTTTACTTAAACTCTCAAATATTTTTTAATCAAATCCTATTAATGCAATGCAGAGGTCTTACACATTTGCTGCGTGCTTATGACTTCGTTTCTGTTACTTTCATCGGTTCTTGTCCGAACATGGGTATCCTGGACCTGTGCCTGCTGCCTTTCAATTTCATTTGTTTCTTCTTCTTGGGGAGGGTAATACTGGTCTGAACCTTCTGTTAGGAGAGAGGGATTTAAGAAACATGAATCCCAACTCACATGTACAGAGATTCCCACAATAACCATATGTCTTCATATGCCCAGTAACATGAAAAACTAGGAAAATCAGTATTGTTTTAGGGCAAAGGTTTTGGTGTAAGGCGGTCCCTATACATACCAAACTGGAATACATGAAATACACACAGACAGCTTTGAGCCCCTCATTCATTTATGCTAGCATTTGGCTAAAAATCAATGAAGTCATTTCCAAGTTTTGCTTACATTTCAGTATGTTATCAGAGTTTAGTTTTCATACTAACATCATGAAATCTAGCACAGTGATGTAATGACATGAGGGCTTAAGTGAATGTGATTTTCCCAAATGAAACAATATTCTTAATACTTTCAGGAGGATCACATTTAGAATTCTCATGAAAGGAAATATGGCCTAAAGAAGGATTGACATGCTTTGCTATTTACTACACTATCAATCTACATGTAAAGAGTTTTCTCTTTTAGAATGAAATTCAATGTTTAGACCTGTAAACTTGAAGATGGAGAATAACTTCATATTTTAAATTAATTTTTTTTCCAGATTAGCCTTCATTGCAGGCTTCACAGTGGTACATTTTGGAGATGTGCATTATTTTTCTCTAATCTTTTCATGTATATCTAAGAAACTCAGAACTTAGGAAAAGGAAGAATGAAGTCGGAGGAATGCCAGTTTTAAGTTAAATATAGTGGCCTTTGGTGAAGGGGCAGATAGGTCAGAGGCTTGGAGGCGGAGAGGATGGAAAACAGATGGAAGCTCACATAATGAAGAAATGCTGCAAATGTTTCCCGGAATTTAAAAATGTCTTATACAGCAGAGGGAAATATATGGTTAGTTCTTGTCTGCTCATTCATGGCTAATTAGCGTCTAGTCATCAAGAAAAACAACTACACATTTCTTTACGAGCACTGGAAAAGGGCTTCATTTGTTCAAATATTTTCTGATACATTTAATCTGCATTAATCTTCATTTCCTTTCATCACCATTAAGAAAAACCTCCAAGGCATTAAAAACTGTTCCCTTGGGTGCCAAACAAGAGCACGTCTTTTCATCAAGCTTTTTCATATACATTTTATCTTCACAGGCTACAAATAGGACACCATATTTATATCTGCTTTTTGAGGACTTCAAATGAATTTGACAGCACTACTTCTGCAATAGTTTTTAATGCTTTTATACTTGTTTTTGTCATTTCAACATGAGTAACTGTATACTCTGCAGTGAAAAGTACAATATCTGTATAATTCATTGAATATTTTTCGATAAGATCCATGGATAGATATATTGGTTAAAAGTTTTAAGGGCTAAAAATAAATTGTGTTAAATTACTAAATTCTTCAAAAATAGTAACAGTTATGGAAATATCTGGTCAACAATAAATACATCAAGATGCCTTTTAAGAATATAAACATATTAATCACTCTGTGATAAACTCAAAATGGAATGAGAAGTGAAATAATCATGATAATTTTCCTCTAAATACATGTTGGTAAAATAGACATTATTATTACGAATATTTTATGAATGTTTTAAAAATATTTTAAATGGTTTCTTTATAAATCTAGAGTTCTGAAAACTTTCATGTAAAAATGAACACCACTTTTGGTTTTTTAAACACAATTTAATGCAGACACAAGATTAAACTATAAATCAAATGGAATGTTACAACATAATAGCACATACCTTTGTAGCACAGATTTTCTCTACAGCCCCCTCCAAAACTTGGTGGGCAAGCAGAGCAGGGTCGTCCATGTTTGTAAGGGGCATGGCCCCACCAGTTTCCCCTTAAAGAGATGATCCACTCAGTTAAGAAGTAGTCTAATAGCATAATTTGAGATGTTGCAGAATATTTACTATATAAGAATCTTTAAGGAATGTAGATTTTTAAGACACATATCTTTTAGTACAGAGTCCTTTGGTTACTGGGTTTTAAAATATACTACTGCCTCATTCTTTTGAAAATATTCTAATTCATTTATACATATTGTTAAAAATTACAAAATCAAACTTTTGCAGAAGACCCAACTCTGCCATAAAATAGCCACCCATTTTCTATTTGCTTTCATAAAAATACTCAGATCTGAACCTAAGTACAGTTGTGTAATATTTTCACTGCAATCACTTAAATGGTCTTTACACAGCTGAAAATATGTTTCTCAGTTATTCTACAGTTGCTAATCTCCAATAAATAAAAATTAAATATTCATGGAATAGAATAGGCAATGAGTAAAACTAAAATACATGATTGCTGTCTTCACAAAGATCCTAACTCCAATACTCATATTCCCCTTAAGCACTGATTTTATGTGTCAGGCAACTCATAATTGTATCCAAATTAAATAAACTGAATTAAAACAATACATGTTACTCAATCATTCAAACTGAATAATGAGAAAAATTTAGGAATATAAAGTTGTGTTGCTAAGAATAAAATTAGAAATGAAAGCAGTGTTTTGACTACTCACTTTGGGGAGTAATTGCATACCAAGTAGATAGCTTTGGGCCATATCTGTCCCCAGATGTTCATGTTGTGGCATAAATTAATGGCGCAACCTATTCTGCTACTTGTTGCCCACACCACCTACATTCAAGAAAAGAAAGGTCCAGGAAAAGTAAGCTGAGAGGAAATAAGACATCAACATAGCTGAAAGAAAAATGTATAAAAACTTAAGAAACAAACTTCTATCATTTGAAACAAAATGAGACAATATCAAAAAGCGTATTTTTTCCTGAGACTTTGGGAAAGTGCTTAATTCGACTTAAGAACTGAGGTCTACAGGTAAAATAACTGACTATAAAATGTAGGTATTTCAAAATACGAATTTACTTAATAAATGCAAAAGTTACAAGCTCACAGACCTAAATGCAGTATTAATGTTTTCATGAAGAAAAACTTGCCTCCTAACAATTTCTCACCCCATGTTTTTTCAAACAGAAAGTACAAGAACAAGAATTTAGGTGTTCACATTTCTTATAGAACAATGATCTTTTTCACTGTGCCTATTAGGTGGTTCAATGCAGATTTTAATCTTGTCACTTGGAAAGGCACAGAAAACAATTCATCTACATTATATTCACTAATAGTCACAGAAATTGCAGAAACTCACATCAGTGATAAGCTTTATTTAGTTGTTTCTACCTTCAATTGTTTGATTTAAAAGTTTAGAATATATCTGATTCTAAATATGAACACTGAATTTTAAAAATGCTGCACACATGTAAATATTGAATGTCATTGTCAAATAAAACTAGATTTTTATTCTTTGGAAAATAAAAAATAATATGGGACTCCTCCCTTTGAAGGTGGTAAATTTATCTCCACTTACATTTACAGGGGAATTATTAAAAATGTTTTATATGTAAAATCATTAACATAATGTCTTTAAAAAATAGATGCATGGGTATTTTTTCTGAGAATTACTTTTACTGTGTAAAACAATTTTTAACTATAATTTTTTTTAAATGATCATACCAAATGGCATAAGAAAGGAACATGTTCAAGTGGCCTCAGTTCTCCCACAGTTACACTAACTCAACCTAGAAGAATGGAGTATAGTACACCCAAGGCATACCTGTGTATAATGAGTACAGACAGGACCAGAACATCTGAATGGACAATACGGGTTACATTCATGCTCGTATGGGTAGGTAAAGTCTCTCACTTCATCATACCATGCTTGCACATGAAACGTTGGGGGCCTGTATCTATTTGAAAGAAAATCATTACAAAGAGAAGTAGTTGTTGAAAGTGTAAAACCAAATCTTGCAAAACAGATTAATAAAGTGTAAAACCAAATCTTGCAAAACAGATTAATAAAAAGTTTCATAGGAAAGCA
This sequence comes from Choloepus didactylus, assembly GCF_015220235.1. Classification (NCBI taxonomy): domain Eukaryota; kingdom Metazoa; phylum Chordata; class Mammalia; order Pilosa; family Megalonychidae; genus Choloepus; species Choloepus didactylus. Next base: position 31,372,456 of record NC_051320.1, on the reverse strand, counting down.
ATATTTATGAAGCAAATTGTCAATCAGAAATATTTATGCCTGGTACATTACTAATACCAATGATTTAAAATAAAGTCTGGTATAATATTTGTTCTTTGTTGCTTGTGTCGGTATGATTGTTTTCCTTTTAGGTACCAAGCCTTTGATTATTTGCAATGGTGATGTAATAAGCACTTTCATTCCAAACATTTATTTTTCAGGAAAAAAAGTTACACTTTAAGCTACCTTCCCCAGTGTGCTCCCAAATTCTGTCCAATTGATGGAAGCAGGCTTGCAGGTCCATGTTCCCACAAACAAGCTTCAGCCCAGGATTCTGCAGATCTTTCCAGTTCTACATCCCATGTCTACAATTTAAAAGAAAAACAAAATACAAACATATAATGTACATATGTATTTTGGACATTTGTTCAGTACCAGCATTGCTCAATTCTTCTTAACGTTTTCTCCCTTCTTTGCAAAGTCAACATTTTAGTCTGGGTTCTCACCATCTCTCATCTAGATGTTTTCACTGGTCTAATCCATCTCCATGCCTTCTTCTCTTACCCCTCCAATCTACCCTACAAGTGTCCAGAATGATTTAAGTGGGCACAAACATGCCAAAGCGATTTCTGTGCCCAAGCATCTCCTATTCTTCCCCATATACACCAAATAAAGTCCAGGATCCTTGGTCCCACTGTTTCCTATCATAATGCATGCCATTCCTTGTTTCCTCTGCCTAAAATGAACTTCTTCCAAATATCTGTTAGGTAAATTCCTCCTACTTTGTCTCCACAACCCAGTTTTATAAAATATACTTTCTGTGTTGCCTTTTCATTTCTCTTAGACACATGCTATTCCCTTCTTTGATCTGTTAAAGCCGTGTTATATGCCTTTGTATAGCAACTATTACACTGCAGTGTTAGCATATGTCTACATGACCATCTTGTTTATAGAAAGGGAAGAAACTGCTTGGGGGCAGTTATTCAATTCATGCTGGTATTTTCAGCCTATTCTGTACCTAGCATAGGGACAAGGTGATTGACAAATGTCTATTGACTACATGAATTATGATTAAATAAAGCTGATTCCTTAAAGAAATCTATGTTTTCTTTACATATAAAATTCAATGAGGATAATTAGCTCATACTTTTAAAATAATTTATAAAGAAATACTTAAAATTACAAATTTATTACTGAAATTATTTCAGGAGTAGTACGTGAGGTATCTGTGATACTTGGATTATATATGCCAAGTAGAGAGTAAAAATATATGACTGGGGTTCTGGAAAAAAATTGTGGTCTGAAGATAAAAACTTTGAAGTTATTTCACCCAAAGGTCAATTTCTTCAAGATGATAATGGAGTGTGAGAAGAGGTATGAAAAAAAATTCTGGGGTCATCAAAATTGAAGGGGAGGAAAAACAATGAGATAGTAAATGAAACCAGAAAAAAGAAAGAAATAAAGAGAGAAAAAGATCAGACAGATGAAAAGAAAAGTAGAAGAGGATTAAATTACAGAACCCATGAGACAGGAGACGTCAGGAGTAGAGAGCGGGCTACTCAAATGCCACTGAGAAGACAAGAAAGAAGAGGTATGCTAAGTACTAATTCATGATTAAGGACCGGCAGAGAAGGTTATTAACAGAGGTTTATTAAGTAAATGGAAAGGGAAAGTTGAGAAAGCAAGTACTGGTTATTCTATTAATACTTTAGAGAACAGAGATGGCAGATGCTAAAGACAGGATATCAGGGTCAAGGGAGAATTTTTTGCTGCTTTCATTTTTAAATGATGGAAGAAACCTCATCATGACTATAAGCTGAACAGAAAACACACTTGAGAAGAAGCAAAAAAAAGTGTGGAAGGGGGATGTTTCTTCATTTATTCATATAATTTTTCATAAAAGAACCCCCCCTTTGATGGTGCATTTGAAAAATATAAATCATCCTTTCAAAGCCACAAAGTAAAACATACAAAATTAGCATAAGTATTATAGTGCATCTTTAAGGTGTATTATTATCTAGCTAAAATACAAAAACACCTATTTACATGCAACTAAAAAAGAGTAAGAGCAGCAAATTTAGTTAATTTTCCTAAAAGCTTTAATTTTACTGTGAATTCATGTCAAATATTCAAGGTGTTCAGTTTTATGATATAGCCAGAAATGTGTCCTATGAAATAAAATATTTATCAGGCAGGCATTTTATTTGCCAAATTTTGGCACTCTATTAATTCATTTCATTATCTAAGTGTGACAATTTTGCAAACATATTTTTGTAATGGTTAACAAAAAACAAACATATTATTTGCCCAAATTATGTGAGAAACAATGAATTTTGATGAAGTCTCCAAAAATGGGCAAAATGTAGATTTCCATTTGTATTCAGGAAGTTGGAGAGTAGTGGCCTCTCAGAAGCAAGCAGGATTCCAGAGGAGTTCTCTAGAATGTAGGGTGTCCTTAAGAGACAAACAGATTCTTCTCTTCAATCCTAGAAATCAGGTTCTTATATAGTACTATAGACAAATGCAAGGTGAAACTACAGTTATCCAGAGATTTCTAATGCAGCAATTTCAAATCTAGCATATTCAGCAAAAAAACCAGAAGAAATGCATACACAGGTCCTTGAGGGCTAAAAGAAAATGCTTTGAAAGCCATGGTGATGGCTTGAACACATTCTTCCCACAAAAAGTGCAATCAAAATCTTTTCCCTGCCCTCCATTATGAGCCATTAGTGACTCACTTCTAATAAACAGAACGATGCTGTGGGAAGTCTCACAACTGCTATCTGGCTCTTTCTCTTTTAAGACACACATCGTGATAACCTTAAGCCAACATGTTAGCACAGGATTGGTACTGGCATAATTCACTGACCATGATTCGATAAGATAAACAGATAGATATTTTGGTGACGTTGCCCTAGAGAGATCTAGGAAGACAACATGGAAAGACCACACAGAAACAAGGATGTGCCTCAGGAGATCCAGATGTTTGAGTCTTCCCAGCCCTGCCACTAGAAATGTGAGTTCACAAGCTCTCAGGCAATTCTAGTCCAGGTCACTGAAAGCATGAGAGGCCCAGGTGAGAACCACGTAGTCGAGCTCAGTCAACCACCAGAACCTTGAGAGATAATAATAAAATGCTGCTACTATTTTAAGCTGCTACTTTTTGGGAAAATAAGTTAGATGGCCATTATAACTAGAATAAATTTTGGTACCTCAACATGGCATGCTGCCAAAACACATCCTAAAACAGGTGGCTTTGGCACCAAGCAGAAGGCAGATGATAGAAGTACATAGAGCAATCAACGATGATGGTCCTGAAAAGAGTCTGCCAGTGAGGACTTAGGCAATGTGGGGAAAAGGTTATTGGAAGCTGGAGGAAAGAGCACTATGGTTTGGTAATGGCAGAAAATTTAGCAACACTGTCTCATGGGGGAGCCTAGAACACAGGAAAAGTACTTAATTAGCTGGATGATCTAACTCAGGAGACTTCTAGGCAGTGTGTTGAAGGTGTCACCTGGCTTCTTTTTGCTGACTCTAGTAATACTAAACACTAGCAGGTACGGTGAACTAAAGAAGTTAGTACTACGGGTAAAGGAGCCAGGACTTGGTGAGTTCTAAAATGAAATTGTTTCTCTCTCACAGCCTCTCCAAGATTTTAGAATCATAGGAAGCCCACAAAGTTTTAAAAAGAATTGTACTACTGGAAATACCACCAGTTTGAACTAAAAGCAACAAGAAAATACAAAATGAAAAGATAACTTTGGATCCCTTAATAACTCTAGATAGGAAAGAAGGTGAAAAAATGACTCCTTGGTAAACCAGCCCTTCTTATAGGGAACCAAGAGCCCAGAGGACAGACCCAAGAACTTTGGAGAATCATTCCAGGCAGGACAGCTGAGTTCTAATCAAGGAACAACTACATGCGTCTGATCAGATCTCAGGATCGCTCTATGAGCCTCCGACTTTCCCCTTGCCATAGGCATTGGAACAGCCATTGATTCCTCTACATAGAAGAGTCCTTAAAATCATCACTGAAGGTCAATTAACCATTGTTTCATACAATCCTACAATTTGAGATATCAGTTCTATGAATTTGAAAATGGGTCCTTTTTAGAAAGGATATACAACTAGTTCCAAACTCACAAATCAATTATGTTTCAAAAGTTTGCTGTTTAGAAATAGGAATCAACTCTAAAATAAATCATTTAGATGCTTTGGGATAAGTTTTCTTATTTGTAAAATGTGTAAGCTGAAACAGAAGATCAATCAAATCCTTTCCAGCTCTAAAATTAAATTACTGAATATATAGTATGGATAAGATTTTTGAAGGCATGATTTAATTTTTTTAAATCCACTAAAAATAAGGGAAAAAGCATATTAAATAACTATAACAGTGCTGAAATAGGGACATACATTATTTTAAGATATGCAATAAATATTCAGTTGACATTAATGACAATTTTTAAAGAATTTTAAAGAATTTAAAGAATATAATCAAGCATAGATCTTGGGTCAAGTTCAATAATAAAAGATTCTCGAAAAAACTTACTGAAAATGCAGCTGCCCTGGAAGAAATATTATCTATCATGACATGACAACAGCATGGTATGCATATTTGTCACAATATTTCAGGTTTTAAGATCACCAGTAATTCACATCCATCCCATTTAAAGGAAAGTTAATCTTTACACATTTCTATTAAAATCCAGGGTTTTAAAAATTCAGGTTTTTAAATTAAATCTAGATGGCCTAAGAGGCTTTTGTTTTTCTCATCTGAACTATTCACCCGGGATTAATTTAAAGTCAAACCACATTTAAAATTACCATTTCTTTATTAAATGAGTACTTGGGGTTTGCAGATATGAAAACAACTGTTTTCCAACTACATCTGTATGTTGTTCCTTCTTAGAGCATTGTAAAGTGTTTCATTAACTTTTATTACCATAAGAAACATATAGAATATGATTGTCATTCTTTATCTCCAATAATATTTTAAACTAGTTCAACCTGAAACTATTAACATTGCATGTATATGTATGAAAATTTTAAATATTGACAAAGAACTTTAAAAAGTAGACCTGGAAATATAATGATTTTAGTACTAAAAGAAAATTAAAATGAAAAGTGGACTATTTTTCAAATAAAAATCAACCATTAATTTCACATAGAAGAACCAAGTTAAAGAACCTTTTTCATTAATCAACATTGTTTTAGAGTATATTACAGAACATGATGTCAAGTTCTATGAGATTATCTGCTTGATGCAAATTTGTGTAGTTTTAAAGTTGTCCAAAAATAGTCAAAAGAATTGAGAATCTTCAGTAAAACATTCCAGTTAATTGAATACAAAGAGAAGATATTCTCAGAAAACCATTAAAAACAGGCCTCTTCAGCTTAATCCTAAAACTAATAAAGGGAAATATTTTAAATAAGTATAGACCTCTACATGTAATTTTTCTGCACAGCTAAAAGGAGCACCAGAATTTTTTAGTCAACTCACAAATATAAGTGGTTGAAGACAATCATATATACACATAGATTATGGGGTATCTCGCTCTCTAAATACCACCTTTAATAGAAAATTTTTGGTGTACCACTACTTCTGGAAAAACAGGTTTGTAAATTCTTCTTATGTCAAAACTAAATCCCTCACCAAATCACTGCCGTGTTTTCCTTATTAAATGAGAAACAGTATTTCAAAGATCCGATGGAATAAGTTGTCAATTTGGTCCTCTCCATAGCAACAACTTGATTTCCAACATTTCCCAATAATCTGTTACTGTATGGTAATATATTATTCTAAGTAAGTTATTCGATAATTCATGAGACTTAAGATTCACATTCCAAACATAATACCTCATTTAAAAATCATTAAAGCCATTTTCTTTTCTTTCTATTTATTTGTTATCAGAGCTACAATAAAAAGACATTAAATCAATCAATCAATCAACCTATGCTGGAAGAGTGCATTATGTTTTCATTACTGAGTCATCTGGTATAAAAAGCACTATGGAAAACAGCTGGCATGCATCCCTTACAAGTAGGAAATTACCTCAGGTGGTTAACTACTGTGCTTCACCTGTTTTGAAAAGACTTTGTAGTTGCAGGGAAAATGCACAAGACTCAGATTTCAAAGGAAACAGCTGTGTTACTAGACACAGACACATTCCCAGGTTCTGAGAATGTATCATTACCTCAAGGCGATGCATCTACAGGGTCTCCTGGAAGTTACAGATGAGAGGCCTACAGAGCAGCGTATTACTTTAAATCAACTTTAAAACAAAACACTGTAAAAACTTCAAAAGTGGCAGCCTAATAATTTAGGGCACTGCCTCTCCATTCTATTAAAATTAAAATACTAATTTTTGAAACCAAAATTTAACACCCAGATAAACTCACAAGAGGATTTCCCTTAAACCCACTGTTCCAGTATTATACAAATAGAGTGAATGCAAGATGGGGCCCTCACAGTGCAGCAAAGCCATTAACTCCGTAATTCTTACATTTCTACCAAATCGACTGATTTATCTCCCCTCTTCTCACTGACAAGGCCCTCGCCCGTCTGGCTCTGTAACATCTACAACTTACATCCCACCCCTGCTCAACCCGGGACCTCTCTCAGCTGACTCAAACTCTAAAGTGCTTTTGAACCATCTGGGGACCTTGTTAAACTGTTGACTCAGGTTTTGTAGGTCTGAGAAGAAGCCCATTATACTCCACTTCTAGCACACTGGGCCAGGACCATACTGAAGAACCTCATTTTTTTTTTTTTTTTTTTTTTTTAATTCAGTTTTATTGAAATATATTCATAAACCATACAGTCATCCATTGTATACAATCAACTGTTCACAGTATGATCATATAGTTATGCGTTCATCACCACAATCTATTTCTGAACATTTTCCTTACATCAGAATCAGAATAAGAATAAAAAATAAAAGTGAAAAGAGAATACCCAAACCATCCCCCCATCCCACCCTATTTGTCATTTAGTTTTTACTCCCATTTTTCTACTGATTTTTTTTCAATTTTTTAACTTTGTTTATCAAAAAATTAAAAACAAACAGCCAAACAACAACCAAAAAAAACCCCACATTTCAAACAAAGCAATGGATTAAGGAAAACAAATAACCTAAAATAACTACTTTGCTTCCAATATGTTCCTACCATACCCCAATAAAATTAATAAACCATGTCCAAACAGGGGAGTAAGAAAAACAAATAATCTAAAATAACTACATTGCTTCCAACATAAGAACCTCATTTTGAGGAAGGAGCAAGATTCTTGTCCCCTACTTATATTTTTTTTCAATCTATTAAGAGATTTCCCTCCCACAGGACTGTTCTTTCTCTCCTCTCCTCCCTAGATAAACTTTATCCTTTTACCAAAGTCCAGCCCATATTCTCCCTCCTCTTGGAAGTCATTCCAACTATAGTACTCCATTTATCTCACTCTTCTCGGAACCTTTTTAAATACATAATTTACCAATTGCTCCATATTCTCCTAGATCCATGTCTATTGCTTTGGGTCTCAATTCTGAAACTAAATTTTTAAATAAAAAACTACATCCCATATTTTTTGTGTTTTCATGACACCTAATATAAAACTTGGTGTGTAACAGGTCATCAGTATATACTCATTGATTGATCTCTAGTCTCACAGCAGGTCTGGAACAGGTCAGAGACTGAGGATTCTGTGTTCCCTGCCTCAAACATGCACACATGATATCAACTCAGGTGGAAGGGTGTTCAACAAGCACCTTTGCTAAACAAAAGATAAACCCTTGAAAAGTTGGATCTGGGTTCTTTTATAAATGTCATAGCTTTTCAGTGACTTTGTTATAAATTCAAGGTTATAATGCCTTCATAATTTTTATTCTCACTTAAGAGAGTAGTTCATAATCTTAATCTTCAACATTTAAAGAAATTCTTTATTAATTGAAAAAGTACCATCTCGCCAGTTTCATATGTGTTGATTTATGGATATTGGGCCATTTTATAAGAATAAACACCTGTATTTTAGTTTAATTAAAATGCAGTACAGTTAAATATATGTAGAATTGATCTAAAAATCATGCCTAGAAAAATTCAAAATGGAAAGATAAATCCTCATAATAAAGCACTCAATAGTATCTACTAAAGCATTCATTCGTATTTTATATTTAAATATCAAAATCACAGTAACAGTTTTGAAAAGTAAACAAAAAATTGATGGCTTTTATTAATTGTACCTGGGAATGGCTTTCTAATTCCCCCAAATAAAAAAAGATGGATATACAGATGGACAAATCAGTAAAAGGGCAAGTTTATGGATACATAGAAACTGAAATCCACAATTTAATAACATAATTCAATTTAAGCCAAAAACTAATATAAGAAACATCCAAATGCATATATTTGCATATTTTCAACAAAAATGCTATAGTATGTTGTTCATTGTTCCTACATCAAGAATTCAGTTCTAAGTTTTCACTAAATAATTCCCGGTTCAGGAATGACAAATTAGTATGCTTCTAAACAATCAGAGACAGCTACGTAAACCATTTGGTTTCTTGTTTTCTTTGGCTGCTAGGAAGCTCAAAGCTAGTTTAATAACTATAGCATTCTTGATCAGATTTTTCAGGCATTTCTCAGGAATATGCCTTTAGCTTTGTCCTCAGCAATTTAAACAACTAAGATGATGATCAAGAAAATACGGTCTTTGGTAGCCTTTATTTGAAAATTTGAGGAAAGAATGTTGTGCTAAATAGTCTTCATTTGTCCCACACAGCCATTTTTGGCCCCTTGCTACTGTGCACTAAGTCCCAAAAGACTAAAGTCTACATACTGTTACCCCAGGCTCTCTTGCCCTCTGGCCTCTGGAGGACTTGGCCAATGGCAGACATGGACAGGAAGTAAGAGGGTCGGAACTGAATTTAAGTATGCACTGGCCCCTCACTCATCCCTGCTACGTGCTCCCAGCTCACCATCATGTCGACGGTGTCCTCTCAGGCAGCTACTTCCAAGTCCAGCCCTCACAGGCTCAGACACCACCATTCAGGCCTGGGCTCCACACCATCCCTTGATGCTTGCTTTAAGGCTGTCTACTACAACTCTGCAGAGAGACCCATCATTAAACTCTTGTTACTGTAGCATTTGTTTCCTGCTGAGACTCTAATTAAAAGATCTAACCCACAGAATTCGTATTTTCAAACTGCCTAACATATTACTGGCACATACTAGATCTTAATAAATGTTTTCTTCCCCAGTTCCTCTAAGAATCTGTTTAATCTGTTGTGATTAACATCGACTTTCTGTTTTGTTTTGTTTTGTTTTTGCATTTGGAGCACTGCTGATATTCATGTGACCAAGGAAAAAATTGACACCCAAAATTTGGAGTGAATAAAAAAAAGATGATCATCACCACCTAAAGTTTCAATAACAGGGTAATTTTCTTAGAATTCAAATCTAATACAATATTAATTTAAAAACAAAATTTAGAATAAGTTTTTCCTAGCTTTGCTTTGAATCTATGGGCAATTAACTCTTTAACTTAAGACCTTTTTAATATTCAATTTCCAAGCTGACATATTCACCAAAGCCTCTAATCACTCCTGAGGTTTAAGTGACACCAGTATACATAAATACGGGTAAACACAAAGTTAGGAAGCACTGTCATAACTGTTTTGCCTATAAAAGTCAAACTAATACTGCCCAAATTACCTCAGATGAAATGTTAATTGGTAGACGGAAAGGAAAAGTGAAAGGTCAGTGTGTGAATAGCTTCTTACTCTGTAACCATCCTGCTAGCGCTGTGCTGCCGAAGTCTGTGATGATTCACACCTGATAGGACAAGATCCTTTGCATCATTTGGGAAAACAAACCCTTAAACATCTCAACATGGAAGTTTGGATCAGTTCACATGAGATCGTGACTGCCACGTCCTCCTTCCTAATCAAGTGTGCACAGATTTTCATACCAATACCTGTCTGCAAAGGCTCCAGGCAGACATTCAAGGAGAGTCGTTACCACACAATGTCTATAACCTCTCCCAAATCCTTTAAGATTTACATTGAGCTTATAATAAATTAATTTGTACTACTTACCATATGGTGATTTACATCTTGAAAATAGTTGCGCCACAAGAGCTTACTATTCTGATTTTGTATTTCCTGCAAGATCCCAACACTACATTCCCAGAGGGTCTGGCCAAGCCCCCTCCGTGGGACAGATGTCAGCAACCCAGCGCAACTCAGGAAAGCCACTGAAATGCAGTGCTAATTCAGCCACCTGCCATGCTCACCAAAGAATGATTTCACCCTAACCTAAAAGCTACTGTACTTAAAACACGTACTTAAAAACATGGACGTAAAATACTTTACTGAAAAGAATGCTCTTGTAATTTTCCAAATAATAGCATTATTTGGAAATAATAACATTATTTGGAAATAATATTATTTGGAAATAATAACATGTCAAAATGGAATTAATCAGGTCCTTTTTCATTCTGCTTATGTTAAACTGTTGAAAATCTAGTTCCTTTTTCAATTTTTCATTCATTTACTCATTTTTTTTTCCCTTTCAAATAGCATAAATTGAACTTAGAGCATTTGTTAGCCACTCAGCTGGGGGATGTGCTAAAATGTAGTCCTTGTCCCTGAAGGGTTTTAAGGCAAGAGAGAGTATGAGAGAGAGAGAAGCATAAATTAACAGCGGCAGAGGCTTGTGAACTAGGGGAGGCGGAGGAGGACATCTAATTCAGTATGCAAAGGTTTAGACAAAAAGAGATTATGCTTTAGGTGATTCTTGAAGGAAGAGTAGAAATTTATTAGAGAGAAAACAAGAAGGGCATTCTAGAATCTGCAAAGGAGGGCAGGTTTGGCAAGATTCGTTCAGTGTCCAAACACTCAAGGCATATGCATCACGGCACGCACGTCCGAATGAAATGGTGCTGCACTTTATTTGTGCAGTTTGTACTCATGTTATTCACAGCGTTCTTGATTTAAGAAACCTCTCAGTCATTAATTTCCAAACAGTAGTTCTGATGTTCTTACTCCGTCTTCATTAAGAACCCCCCCCTTTCCAATACCTTTTTTTTTTTTTTTTTAATCATTTTGGTTTCCCTTCGCTGGACAACATCTGATCTTGCTATAATGTGAGTGCATTAGTCATTCATTCAGTATATCAGAATGGGTTTGCCATACCACATGCAAGCATAAGGTATAGTTTTACGTTTTACTGCCAGCATCTTTACTGTGGATATCCACTATTTCAGTGGTTACTTTCTATTGTTTGAATTGCAACAATACCACACAGGCATAGTCTATAAATAACAACTTCCGTATTCATTCCTGTGTCTCATCTAATAGCTCATCATCCTATTTAGTTGCTCCTCAACCCCCAGCCCCACCCCCCCATACTTGCCCACTTTGACTGAAATACTATATCCTCCCTTCTCATTCATTTGGTCTGTCAAATGCTTTTGAGATTTCACTTTCCACACCCCCCCTCCACCAGATTAGACTGATTTAAACTTTGTCCCTGGAGAATCTTACTGTTCAAACTTCTACATCTTTTTGGTTTCTAAGTACTTCTTACAAAGGAGCTTCTGTTTTCATGCATCAAAGTTATAGTTGTTACCTTACAAAAAGGGAGCAGGTGAGTGTGATAGTTGGGGAAGTGAAAAAGAAAGAATCTGAATTCTAGAGTCAATTTTCCATGTCTGACTTTAGACCTTGCTTCCTCCAGCAAACCTAAAGCCTTTTATTCAAAGTGGAGGCCCCAGACTAGCAGCTACCCCCTTACCCGGGAGCTTGTTGGGAATGCAGAATTGGGGGACCCACCCCAGAACTTCTGAATCAGAATCCATATTTTAACAAGATCCCCAGGGGATTGATGCGCACATCAATGTTTGAGAGGCCCTGGACTAAATAAAGCACCCAAAGTCAAACCTAGCAGCTCTTTCATGAGAAATACTTGCTATCCTTAATTTTCTGGTGACTTTTCAAAATATCCTTCAATTAAAAACCTAAAATATAGAGAATACATAGCCATCTAAATGGATTGTGTCCATCTTCATATTTTGCCTATGAGGCTGATGAGCTGCCAATATAGGAAACTGTGGTGTTTTCTGCAATATTTTCTTAGTAGTTGACTTGATTATGGATTCTGTTAACCAAAAAAAAAAAAAAAAAAAATAGTGATAATAATCTAATAATAATAATAATAGTAGTAAGGTTCAACAGATTTATAGTTCAGGTTCTCATCCTTGGCCAGTTTATGACCCACTAACCCATGTCACATATTTGGGGTAGGACTTCCATAATTTAATTTTGAGTTCTAATTCAACTATCTGTATTTAGCATTTGGTTTGCAATTTGAATCAAAAACACACTTTTATCTGTAATTGTTCTGTTAGCTAATAAGTGATTATTTTAAAAAGAGAACTAACATGTCTGTGATCATCATTGTCTCATTTCCAAAAGTTTCTCTGTGCATACTCTCCACGGACAATTACTCTTATCAAGGTCACCAATGACTTCCATGTTAGAAAAACCAGAGTTGACTTTCCTTCATCTTAGCCTCTCAGTGATTTTGACAAGAGTTGACTTCTCCCTCGTTGAATCATCTTGTACTGGCTTCTGGGACATCCATCTATCCCGTCTTTCCCTCTAACTTCACTCACCACTTGTTCTCAGCTTCCTTTGCTGACTTTTCCTTTCTGCTTTACCTCTAAATATTGCTGTGCCCCAAGGTTCAATCCAAGGCATTCAACTCTTAAAATCTTCTCCTTGGATGATGTTGTTCAGTCAGTTCAGTTAATCACATTTATATATCGATTTTTGATAGATAGATAGAGAGATAAATAAACAAATGAATCCATTAAAATCTTCTCCTTGGATGATGTTGTTCAGTCAGTTCAGATAATCGCATCTATATATCAATTATTTCCACATTTTTATCTCAGGTCCCAACTCTCCAATGACCATTAAACTCAATTGAGGATGGCATGGCATCAAAAACGAAGTTTGGCCAAAAAGGAACTCTTGATTCACCCTCACCTCCAACCTGTTTCTCCTCTTGGTTCAGCAATTGCTTCAACTATTCACCAAGGTGCCTCAGTAAAAATCTAAGAACCTCCCAGATTCCTTGTTATCCTTTACCCTTCAAGTCCATCAGCAAGGACAGTCAGCAATGCCATCAAAACCCACCCTGAAACTACCCACTTCTCTCCATCTTTACCACCGTCACCTTAGTACAAATCACCATCATCTTACCCAGAATAAAGCAATGGCTTCCTGACTCTTTCTCTGCTTTCAGCCTTGCACCCCTCCTGCAGAGCATTCTCCACAAGGTAGTCAAAGTAATTTTATGGAGCTGTAAATCATACCATATCAATTCCTTGTGAAAAATTTTCCAATGGCTTTCCATCACATTCAGAATAAAATCCAAATTTTTCCTCACTTTATAAGGTCCCAAAGGACCTGGCCCATGCTTACATGCCCACCTTATTTTCTAACACTTTCTCCACAGCTGAATGAAATGCAGCCACACTGACATTCTTGGTGATCCCCGAAAACCCCAATGGTATCCCTTCTGGCTGGAATGACAGGTTTCTGTATCCCTAGTTCAGTTCTCAGCTGAAAAGCCACCAACTCCCAGAAGCCTTTTTCAACTACAATTAGATCCACTTCTGTAATTCTCTATCATTTCACTCTACTTGTGTGCATTAACTTGTCGCACTTGTTATACACTAATGTATTCCTCAGCATACAAAACAGTATCCGGCACATAACTGCTCAACCAATAATTTGTTGAATTAATAGATACATTTTCCTAATATACAAATTTATCAATGACAATAGGTTATCATCTTGATTAATGACAAAAGCTTCTCCACAGCTTCTTAAAATTATGAAAGCAACAAATATTTAGAAAAATATTGAAATGTTTAGACACTTAGACATGCTTACTGAACAATACTTTTACCAGACAATTCATTATCACCTGAATTTTCACATTTTCCTTTTCATCAGCCATATTTACAAGTTTTTATATTTATATTACAGATATTTTATATATATAATGGCTTCTTGCAAGTTTTACAAACATCAAGCTTTCATTTTATTGAATTAGTGAGTCATTAAAAATATAAGAATTTAAAATACTTTTAAAATTGTATACAATGATCAGGTTGAATAAATTCCTGAAAGAAATATGTGCAACAACAAACAAAGCCTGGACAATAGCAAAGAAGGAATGTTCCTAAAATAAAGGTCATTCTTCACTGTGATGAAATGATTATAAATTAACATCTTCAGTTTTAATAAAGGCGTTCAGTAAAAGTTACTGCAAACTAAAATCACGTAAGTAAATCGCATTTTCCTATTAACTGTCGTTATAAAATTTTAGATACATTCCCTAATGGAATTATTGCTTCTAAAACTAAGTTGAAAACATTTAGTTAGGAAATAGTTAGGATTGCAGATACCACCTGGCACATGGTAGATGGTATATGTTTGATGAACAAGTGAATGAATAAGCATGCTGATTTCTACCATCCCATTCTTTCTTCAGCAGCTCCAGTCAGGCTTTCACCACTATGACTCCATCTAAACTGTTCCATCAGATCACCAGTGGCCTCCATGTTGTTAAATTTAGTGTTCTCCTCTCAGTCCTTATTTTATTTGAGCTTTATAAGTAGCATTTGACAGTTGATTATCCTTTTGCCTAGAAAAACTTTTTTCACTTGGCTTCCTAATTCTCCATTCTCTTTGCTGATTCCCCTCACCTTCTCTTCCTCTACACTTTAAAGTGCATCAAGGGCTCATTTAGACATTTTCTGTTCTCTATTTCCATTCCCTTGGTGATCTCATATCTCCTCAAAGCTTTAAATACCACCTCAATGCTGATGAATCAAAAATTTATATTCCATATTGGACCTCACGTATCTGTTATACGTCTAACTGCATAATTGAAAAAGCCCTTTGAATATCTAAGCTATATCTCAAATAAATATCTCCAAAATTGAGCTCCAACTTTTTCCTACCAAAAGTGACCTTTCCACATTCTTTCCCTTCTCAGGAAATGGCAACTCCAATAGTTGCTGTGTCTCAGGCAAAAACCTTGGAGCCACACTTCACAGCAAAATGTGGTGCTACCTCCAAATGAAATGAAATCCCAATGATATAACCCCCAATAGTGCAACTGGTGATTACTGGACAGGAACTGGACCACTGTCCTTTCCTGCTCTTCATGTTAAAATTCTTATCTTCTATTGGTTATGGAGGAAGTGAGGAAGTAAAACGGGTTTTGGGAAGGGAGGGCAGACCAGGAGGGAAAAGAGTAGGTATAGAGATTGGGTTCCCAACTCCTCTAACAGATGCCATGTAACCAGGTGACTTCTGGAATCTCTGCAACCATTCTGGAAGTCCCTGTAAGTTAAAGGACCCAGAATCCTCCCCATTGATATTTAAACCAGCATGGACAACTGCCACCCTTTGCCTGAATGGATTTAAATCTTGGAGCAGATGCAGGAAGTCCCAGCCTACTGGCTGCCTGGCTGGCCAAGTCAATTTCATTAGCCTTGCAAAAAAGCTCCCTTGAATTTTTCAAGATTCATGTTAGTTACAAAGGGATTTTAGCGTATATTCACATTTTTGCCACTTCTCATCACCTTCCCTGCTACCACCCATCCTAGCTGCCATCTACAGGGGTTTGGATTATTGCAGGAGCCTTGGCTCCTTGCTTATGCCCTTGCCCCATCTCCCACCACCTAAAGTATATTTTCAACAAAGCCAGAATGCTCCTGATTAAATGCAAGTAAGATCATGCTCTGTTCAAATGCCTCAAATGCCTTCTCATAACTAACTAAAAGTGAGAATCAGCCCACCCCCACCAATGAACTCTCTAGCCTCATTTCCTACTGCAATGCCCCACACTCACAGGCCCCTTGCTGAATCTAGAGGGTCAGGGCATTCACTCCTACTCCATGCAAGGAAGAGTGGTGGCTGTGTCTACAGCAGGGCCCTGGGTAGTGCCAGGCATACGGTAAACTCCCAATAGCTGTTGAATGAAGGAATTAATAGAAACAATTTCAAAATGTTATGGTATTTTTTTTTTTGGCCCTAGATATATGCCTTACATTTCAGGAGGAATCTTTAATCTCCCAGAACTCCGGGGTAAATTATTAAGTCCAATAGAACTCATCTGTAATGCCCCACTTTCCCGTAGGAATTGCCATCTATGGTGCCATTTCCAAAAAGAAAAATGTATTAATTTTAAAGTGTCTATTTCTAAAATAAAAAAAACAACTAGCATCTATTCAAATTTAAGGTTTTATAAAATTTAAAATTCTGTAGACCAAGATACTTAACAAAACATAGTTTTGCGTATCTAAACAGTATTATTAAAGTGGAAACACTTTAGGAAAATGAAATAAGCTATTTTAAATTTAGAATAAAGAAACTTCAATAATTTTAAATAATGATGACATTCTTTGAACCAAGGAAGAGATTTCATGTACTTTTCAATGCAAGCACTTTATATTGTAAATCAATAAAAGATGAAAATATTTCATTTCTGAAAATTATAAAGCAACCAGTACATAGTAAGAAACCTACTGTTTTAGGAATCAAGAGTTGCAATAAAATTCCATTGTAATGGAATTCCTGAAGCTTTTAGCAGGATTAAGAAAGGTGTAAACAATGAGCTTTGGGTAAAAGAATTATGAGTCCATTGTTTCTTTATCTGCATTTATTTGGGAAGACATAGTCACTGATAGCACATAATGTCAGAAAATATGGAAAAAGAGCAATTCACAAGCTAAAAATTACTTTTGCAGGCTTGGACTCAGACTACAGTCAGTCAGAAATAGAGGATATACCTAGATCCCAGAATAGCATCACCCTTTTCAGCTAACTAGATTTTCCCATGTCTCTTTTCTGGAATTAACTGCTGTACTGAAGCACAAAAGGAAAAAAACCAACTGGTTTCCTATCTTAAGCATAGCCTTTGTAAGAATGTCAGTGATAAACTGAAACCAACCCGCTGTTTCCATCAACATGCACCACAGAATGAAAGTACCACTGGCTGTTAGGCTTAAAGCCTCCGGTTGCCCGGCAAAAGGAGAGGTACTCAGGAGCATTTGTTCTATGCTTGGAAAAGTGCTGTTCTAAAGCTCTGCTCATTTTCTCACCCATACATGAGGTGCATGGGTAGGCAGGCACAGCCACCAACCCTCCCAACAGGGTGTTTGTCAACAGTTTTCTAAAAGACATGGAAACAGTTAAAATCATATAATTTATATATTATAATTGGCCTATGTGTCCTTTTGAGGTCAAGTGCCCTACTTGCTAGTGTACATTCTGACATATACATTGTATCACAGTAAAATACTTTGGATTTCCGTCCATCTTTGTTTTCAGAGGCTCTGTGATAAAATTATGTAACAACGGCAAATACCATAAATTCACCTTACTGTTTGAATTTCAGAACATTTGAACATCTTTCCTATTACATCAGCAACTCTATATTGCAGGACAATTGTTAGCAACCCATGAATGTATTTAAAAGGTAGAAAAAATATTCTGAATTACTTGAAGCATTTATGTCTTCCTTTCTAGTGTTTCCAATTTCTTATGTCAAACTCTCCTGTATTGGCGATGTCGCACCTCCTGCAACACCTATTATTTTAATTTCTCTTTCTTACTTGTCCTCCATATTTCTCATGCAAACCTGTCTCTTCCTCCATTCAGCACATATTTATTGAGCATTCAACAATATTCAACCAACAAATATCAACTGATCACCTCTTCCATGGTGCACAGGCAGGAGGAGGCACAACCTTTAAGAACTCTGAACAGAGATTCAAATATGCACAAGGGAGATGAGAGACCCAGGGCAGCCTGGGGACTAGACATGCCATCTTTTATACGCTCATCAGGGTGGGATGAGCTTAACTTACTAGCAGCAGGAAGTCAACACATGTTTAGTACAATTAGTGACCACTGCAAATTTGTTTGGGGGGAGAGTATGTCCAACTTTATTGAATGTCTTATCCAATTACAATCTGTGAGGTTTATATCCTACACTGATTTTGCCAATGAGAAGACCAATGCCCAGAAGGGCTGACTGTCAGAGCTCACATCTGTCAGCGGCAGAGACAAAACGTGGATCTGCTGCTACCTAGGACCAAAACCAGTATTTTTTTCCTCTAAAATCCATTGCCTCTTCAGCAACAGAGTCATTTGATGGCCCAGAAGTCCCAGTTTCTCAGCCTACCCTATATTAAAATGCAATCTCCCTCCTTAGAATTACTGGTTTCATACAAGCAATAACTCATTTCTCCCCTTCCTAAGTCTGCCACAGGTTTTGCGTTTTTATCAACTTAATTTGCTTCCAGTTCCCAACAACCAGCCTGCCAATTCCTGCAACCCTGCGTTTATCTGTCCCACTTCCTCTAATTGGAATATACCCTCCACTCTTTCCCACAATTCATGGTCCTGACAGCCTTCGAGGAACAACTTAATCTCATCTTCTCCAAGAACTCCCATTGACTAATTTTCACAACTAGGAGTATTCCATTATTCTGTGCTCCCTGGCATTATTTATAGACTTGAACAAAGAATCATGAATCTTTGCTTACTTGAAAATTTTCAGATGTGTCTATTCTTTCTTCTCAATCAGGCTGTATGGTGTTTAAGGGAAGATATGGCTTTGAAGAATCGATTTTTAGCCCTATTCATTAAATGAAGAAAGAGTAGGGGTAGGGATATATTAATAAATGCAGATGTGGTCTGGCTGCCATATGTTCAAGGGCAAAGAGTAGACTAAGCACCAAATGTGAAATAAGGTAATCAGTTATGCAAACTTTTAATTTTATGACATATAGAGTATAAGTGGCCAAAAGTAGTGGTATTTATCACAGGACACTGCAAATTTTACAGTAAACAGCCTTAGCCAGTTTTTAATTTTGTTTTCTCAGAATAAATATACTTTAAATAACTATTTGAATAAATTGTGTTTTTATAAGGTTGATTAATATCTGTACTTACATTGTTATATAATACATAAATCAACTGTATTTCAAATAAAATAGAACTATTGTACTTTTAGGCTTTCCCTCAACGTGTATTCTATAAAATGTATTCCAGGATTACAGTTGGGCAATGAACTCCTCTGCAGTCCAGTTAATGTCCAAGACACAGTTCCAGTGCTAATAGTATCTAAGGGCAACACAACATAAACCCTGGCTGGTTTCTGAATCTACATTTCAAGGATAGAATGAAACCAGTGAAACTAAAAAGAAACTCATATAAACACCCCAGACCAGACATCATACAATAGGCAGTTATTTTCTTTGGAAGTCAGACATGAAAATGAATAACAGAACTGTTTTCATTATTTCCATATTACTTAAAACACACACAAATATTCTCAGATTTCTTTCTTGTGGATGTGAACTCCCAAATTTTTCCTTATTTTAAATTAAAAGCAACTGAATACCTTCATGCATGGACTAAGCACACAGTGCACCAGTTGGAAAGGTTCCATAATTGGCTCTTTCTGTTGGAAGGCTCACAGATGAGGAGCTCATAGAATTTTGCACTTTAGAAAACTAGTCTTTTCACAAAAAGCAGAAATGTAAGCCATTACAGATGTGACATACTTCACACAGAGTTTTGAAAGAGCTACTGCCTTCCTTAGATATTCTATTTAAACAAAATGAGGAGACATGAAATTAGTTATATGCCATAATAATGTTTACTGAGACCTTAAAATGTGCCTGTTAATGAGCTACAACTTTACATAGGTTATCCCATAACAACCCTATGAGGTTAAGTAGAGACGAAGAAACTGAAGTAGAGAGAAATTAATACGTTGGCCAAAATCAGACAGCTAATGCCTGTCTCTATCAGGATTTAAACCTAGACAACCTGATTCCTGGGCCCCAACACTTAAACATTGATAAGTTCTCTTGACTGCTTCCTACTTTCTTTAAGGTAAAATATTTCGCCAGGAAAAATTACAATAATATAATGCCACATTCTGTAATGGGTGATATCAACTTTAGAACTTCCAAGCTACATGAATGTCACCCAAATGAAGACTACCCATCACAACTAATGTAAATGCAAAAAAAAAAAAAAAAAAAAAAGATAAACAAGAATACACTAAAATTAACAGCACCCTGCAATGCATCCAAAGAACAAACGTCATTCCCAATGTTCATTAAATAAACTTTGCTATCACCAATGATTATTTATTATTTCAAGCGCATTCCTAATTCATGCAAGGAATATAATGGATTCTTGAAAAATTTTCTAAGTATTTAGGGTATTAACTAGTATATTGGTGGATTACAATGCTAATGATCTTTAAAAAGTAATTTTGTTTCCCAAACTTGCTAATTTACTCTAAGAGTAAATGTAAGGTTATTATAAGCAGGACTATATGTTTTTATTTGATCCTTTGCCAGGCTAATTTTCATACTTTGAAGCTCACAAATAATAAATTCATTTTGAAAAGTCATTGCCATAGCATTATTTAATAGTAAGTAACCACAAAAACATACTCTTTACAATGTATCGGTTACATATTTTTAAGAAACAAAGGTCCATTAGAAACATAGATATCAGCAATCCAGAAAGCTTCTTCAAATTATTAGTCCTTGAATTTTTCAGACACCCCCTCCCCCCCAATTCATGTCAAGTTTCCATCAGTTAGGAATTAGGAAGCAATTGTTCCATTAAGTCATCTAAAATCAAATCCATCAGGTATTCACCATTTCCATTATAGCAATCTTCCAGGAGGACCAGAATTTAGAGCACTTACCAGGAAAATTACATCTAAACATATGTAATTCTACACTGAGATTCAAAGAGCTCTTAGAAATGAGGAAATACTAACAAATGAATATCTAGAAGAATAAAAAAATGAATATCTAGAAGAAGATTCCTCCAATTTCATTAAAGACAATTAAAGAAGAGCGCGAGGGCATTTAATTGTAATGGTTGAAAGCGTCAATGAATACTTCTTTGCAACATTCCACTCGAAAAATTTCCTTACCATGTACTCCATATTAGAAGCTGTTGGATACACCTGACTTCGTAATTTATTATGAAGGTCCAGGATACTCTGCATGTCATTGTCAGTGATGGCCCTTTTTCCTCTTTGCTTGGCCGTCCACCACTCACCATCCTCGTCCACGTACTTCTCCAAAAGTTTTTCCAGCGAAGTGGCATTAGGAACCACCATGGCTGGGATTGCTCTAGCCACAAGGAGCACTGCGGTTACTCTGAGCCACTCCGGGGCGGCACACTTCATAATGAATGACCTCAGGATTTCCCCACGATAGTCTCCAAGACAGGCTCTTCCACGCCTCTTGGCTACAACAACACGCAATGTGATTAAGATGAAAATACCAGCAGATACTAGTTTTCTAATAACAAAAGTCAAACAATAGTTAGAAAGGAAGTGTGCCTGCTTGATCTCCTGTCTGTCATATCAGCAAATGACCACCCCCTTTTTGAATTAACTCATCTCCAACCCTATTGTTTGTTCCAGAGAGCTCTTCCCAATGCATTGTTTCCACAAATAGACCACTATATTTTACAAGATAATATGCATGAGACTAAAAATAAATGGTAGAAACAGAGCAAAAGCCTGAAAATAATTTCTGAATTACAAGGGTTTAAATGGCTATGTATTATATACAGCCTGCAAAGGGCGTTATCTACCTAGAATGTTTTCTAGCAATAAAGACTTTTCGTTCATGTTTCTATCAGTGTTTAAGGCATCCTTTCATTCCAGGGTCCCATCTGGGGTTGGAAGGAACCACGCAATTCTGAAAGTGAAGATGGACGTTTTAAAGCAACAAAATGCTATTCACCCATACGTCCGGGGACATATCTGGAGGGCCCAGTGAACACTGCGAACGAACGGTTCGGGTCACTAGGAAGTCTCCTCTTACCCAGGGGCAGTTCATGAACTCCATCATTTCCTGGCAAGTTTGTGCCTAACCTGTGGTCCGCACCCGAGAAAGCCAGCAGTTCACCAGCAACTTCAGAGCTTTCCCTCCCCTCCACCGCAGGGGCACACTATACACTTAGCCCACATGGAAAGCTTGCGACGGAGGGAGGAGGTGAAACCCACAAAGTCACTTACAAGAACAAGCTCCCGCAAATCTCCATCGCCGCTGCTTTCCAAGTAGCCCACCTATCCTTTGGGTCTGATGATTCTCTCCAAGCTGGCTTTTTTGAAAGTAGGGTTTAAAAAGGAAAAGGTCGATAAAAAAAAGTGGGGCCCTAACACTCGGCAATGCGTTTCAGAAATGCCCTTACCTCTCCAGTGTGAAGTTCGCTCTGAGCGCTGGGCACAAGACGGCCGGCCTCGCGCAGCCGCCACACACCACTGCAATCCCGGAGCCCGGGTTCGGGAAGAACCCGGGCGACGCGCTTCCTTGGGTGCAGAGGGCGCTGACTGCAGGGGGACGAGTTTCTGCTCCGTGGCTACTTTCAGACCAAGCAGTGGCAGGCAAAGCTCTCCAAAAGTTAGCCCCTGGAGTTGGGGCGGCAAGCGAGCTGCCTAGTTAGCTTGCTAAGGTGCGCGCCGCAGCGTCTCTGAGCATTATCTGCCGGAGCAAGGGGCGGGGAGACCAGCGCTGCTCGCGGCGAAGACCCGCGGCGGCCTCGCGCTCCTGCGGGGTGCAGCTCGATGCAGGAGCGCTTCCGCGGCTCCAGGCGCGAGCGGGCATTTATTGCTGTCTTTGCGCGCGCGTACGTGACGTGAGCGCCCCCCCCATCCCCCGCCTCGCCGACCCCCACCTCCACCCAGCTCCGGCCGGATACCCGCCGGGGGAGCTAGCAGAGCCCTCCGCGCTGCTCCCCGGGCCCTGCGCGGCCGGGACGCTGGGCCTTTGTGGGCGTTTTGGGTTGCAGAGATGGGGGCGTGGAAGGTCTGGACCCTGTGGGAGGTGTATGCAAGGAGGGCCCCTCACACCTCCCCGGCTTTCAGAGATCTTCCTGGCTCCTTCCTGACGACATCCTGAAAGATCTTACAGAAAAGGAGCTGCCCCAGGAAGCATGGATGAGAGTGGGAGTGGGTTTAACACCTTCAGTCTTAGAGACGCAGAGGTAGAACTGCAGGGTGGTCCGGGAGAGAAAGCCTTCTTTTCTTTTCTCCAGGGAACTGCTTCTGTTTCCGGGACCTAATATCTAGAATTGAGAAGTTCCCTTTGGCTCCATTAAATCTTGATAATGGCCAGATGGGGAAGGGGACTTCAGAGAAAGACAGAGTCGTCGGAGGCTTTCCTTTGTGTCTAAGCTTTCCATGTGGGCCCGACAGTTGAGAGCCCTAATTCACCAAAGTAGGTCAAATGTGTGGTATTCGCTTCTCACGTGACCAGGACACTTTTTTTCTTTATAATGGTACATACTTTTATGGAAATGATGATGTGCAGGGTTTCCTCAGTTAATTTATCTGTGCCAGGATGACAGGAATTCAAATCCCAGCCTTAGAATAGATAGTGAAATAAGATGGCCAGTTTCCCTGCTGTCCGTGTTGGAATCTGGAGTAGGAAATTTTCAAATTTTAAATTCACAAAGTCTCCTCCCACTGAACGAGCGTGGTGCTGCTTCTGCAGGTCCGTTCTTAAGGAGTATTTCTTTAATTCATTTATCTTTGCCGTAACTTTACTTTCTTTATTTGTTGGCTAACATGTGCTGGTAATAACCCCCCAGTCATCCCAAGCTGCTATCAGTCTCTTTCCACCATCCCACTACACTTTATTTATCAAACCTGCGAACTCAGTTCTAAGCCTCTGGTGAATGTGAGACCTTACGTTCTCCCTCCGTGAAGAAAAGAGAAGCATCACCTGTCAGATCTACACAGAAGGTGAAAGGTTTTGGTGCACTTACGACTTTCATGGAAGGTGTAATTTTGCAATTTCATAGTAGCCAAAACCCAAAAAGACTGTTAAGTTCGTGTTTTTCAAATAATTATTCATAATTCTCTTGCACAAGGTTCAGACATCTGGCTTTTCCTCCTGGAAGCTATGACAGACCCCAAGGTTCGTGATAAAAGAACTATTACATGTCATAGCAGAGGAAGAACACATTTTTATGCTTTTTAATTGTAAAGTGGTATTGAAAAGAATAGTGAGCATTGAATAAAAAATTAAAAATTAAAAGTAATAGCTTGAAATATTTTCTAAGATAATTTAAGAAGAGAATTGAGATGAAAAGGAAATGAGATTAAGTGCATTGTAACTCTTGAATACTTCAACTCTATACCTTTCTAAACTGTATGAATTAGACACCTCAAGGCTTACATTATAAAAAAAAGCAACTTAGATTTGGTTTTAAGGTCTTAATTCCAAGATTTCCCCCAGGCAAGGGAAAACAAATGTATATCCCTTGATGCAGGGTTTCAACAGGCTTCTGACTTAGATACTGCAGGTCATATTTTTACATAAAAGAATGATTTAAACATTCACCATGTTAAGCATTAACATTTCAATAATGCATTCCTGTCATGGCTGTTTCAGTATATGAGCTGGAAATGCCATTTTGAAGAGTAAAATTAAACAGAATTTTCTTGAATACTCAAAGATGGTACTGTTCACATTTTTATGTGTTGTTGAGTAGTATGTATGTAGACAGAAGAAGATGTCTTCTCCACAGAGAATTCGTGTAAAAGTGGTGCTTTGGTTTGTGACTAAGGCTGTTACTTGTAAAGCCTTGGTTGTTTTTAGCATTACTACTTTCTTGTGGTTGACCCTGTTGGCTGCCTACCACCAACCATCCTTCCACCCCTTTCTTCCAAGTCCACAGCCTCCAATTTACTGGGGATATTCACCCTCTCACATGCGGTCAGACTGCTCCCGCCCCGCTCCTCAGAGGTGAATGTTGATTAGTCAAAGCCAATCATCACAAATCATTCCTGCTACTATAGATTGATTCACAGGGACATGTTCTTCAATGCTGGCTACAGGGAGGAAGGAAGAAGTTGGCTTGGGGTAGGGGGAAGTGTTGGAAAGGCTTTCTTTTGTGATAAAAAAGGAGAAAATGTCTCTTTAGATGTTGATGTGTAAATTTGTGAAATTTAAAGATGCAGCTGTTATTGTGCAAAGAGGGACAAACCTGAGGGCAGAAACCTGCTGTCCTGGCTGAGCAGAAAGACTGCCCCTGGGTCTGTGTGTCATTGATCAATCCTGGGAACACCTAGCCTCCGTTTTGTTTTTTTTTTCCTGAACGAGATAATAAATGATAGTAATGTTTAAGCCACACTGATGTCAGTATTCAGTTATTTGCAGCTGAAAATGATCTAACCTACATTTCTACAGAGAAGATGCCTTCCTCTTTGGCAATGTCATATTTTCTCCGTGTTGCTATTATTTTCTGCTGAGGGACTGGCTGCTCTAGCACCACGTTATTGGTAGGCCCATCCTCCATTGAGCAAGTGTGAGAATAGCATTTGTGTTTATTTTGGGAGGTAGACTCAGTGTAGTACAATGTTTTAAAGCATGACTTTTTTTTTTAATTACATTCAGTTTTATTGAAATATATTCACATACCATACAATCATCCATGGTATACAATCAACTGTTCACATCATATTGTCATGCATTCATCACCCCAATCTATTTTTGAACATTTCCCTTACACCAGAAAGAATCAGAATAAGAAAAAAAAAAAAAAAAAAGTAAAAAAGAACACCCAAATCACCCCCGCCATCCCACCCTATCTTTCATTCAGTTTTTGTCCTCATTTTTCTCCTCATCCATCCATACAATACATAAAGGGAGTACAATCCACAAGGTTTTCACAATCACACTGTAACCCCTTGTCATCTACGTTGTTATATAATCGTTTTCAAGAGTTCAGACTACTGGGTGGAGTTTGATAGTTTCAGGTATTTACTTCTAGCTATTCCAATACATTAAAACCTAAGAGGTGTTATCTATATAATGCATAAGAATGTCCACCAGAGTGACCTCTTGACTCCATTTGAAATCTCTCAGCCAATGAAACTTTATTTCATTTCATTTCGCATCCCCATTTTGGTCAAGAAGATGTTCTCAATCCCATGTTACCGGGTCCAGATTCATCCCCGGGAGTCATATCCTTCGTTGCCAGGGAGATTTACACCCCTGGGAGTCAGGTCCCATGGAGGGGGGAAGGCAGTGAGTTCACCTGTTGAGGTGGTAAAGCATGACATTTTAAATCAAAACAACCTAGTTAGAGTCATGTCTTGTCACTTACTAGTCATGGGTCTGTTACTGGACCAAGGAGGTGGATTCTTTGCCCGATGTGCTCAAATGACCAATTCCTGAGACCCCAGAGTTTCAAAGAGAGAAAGAGTTTATTGATAGGCGTGAAGCAGGAGAGCGGAGGGCCTATTAGCCCCAAAATCTGTCTCTCTGAACTGCAGTAATTTTGATAGTTTTATAGGATAGAAAGATGGGCAGATTTTAGGATAATGAGCATAATGACCCCAGATGATGTCATTAGAAGTGATCTAATCACTGAGCATGCACAGATTGATTACATGCTTAGTCACAGAATGCAATGTAAGAAAATGGCAGCCTTAATATGATGATGGGCATGATTTTTAATATTATAATGAGGTATAGATCACTTATAGGTTAAAGTCTAAGCTACTGCACATGTCAGGCGGGCCCATTCTGGTTAGATCCAGCTTTGGTTATCAATATAACTTTGGACTTGGGGTGGATTCATTCTGGGCTGACCCAAGACCCTCCATTAATAAACATTAGGGGCTGTCTTTAGTGATCATAAGACTCCAAAGTCAAAAACTAGATAAATCAGCACAAGTGAAGGTTAGTCACGAGGTTTTACAATCACAGGGGCACAAGATAAAGGCCATACAATCATTATCAGAGATCAAGGCAGCTGGATTACAGTTCAGAGATTTCAGGTATTTCCCTCTGTCGATTTCAGATATTTCCTCTGTCTTCTCTAGTACACCAGAAAGTAAAAAGGAATATCTATATAATGATTCAGTAATCATAATCAGCCCTTAAATCCTAGCTTCTCCATTACAGATCCCTTGATTATGCCTGTTGGTCTCTATGAGCCCCTGATCCTTCCTCTTTAAAGGGGGATGATACAAGTAGCTCTCTCACTTTGTCACTTTGTATATTAAAATGACTTAATATATGAAAGCACATAAAATAGTAAGAGGTAAATACTCAGTAAGAGTTAAGTATTACAGAAACTGAACTAGATGTTTTATATTTGCTATTTTATAAATTCAATGGAATTTAATCAAAGTATAAAGATTTAAATAGAAATAGCTGGCTATACACATAGTCATAAAAGAGTCTGTAATATCTCTGGCATGTGTAGAGAATTTTCTTCTCATGGCAGATACAGAATTCAATTCTGCTTAGCATGGAACAGAGTTTCCATTCTTATCCAAAGCAGCAATGTGTCTCTTTTCCATAATGCATGTGTGTGTGTGTGTGTGTGTGTGTGTGTGTATTCATGAATATTTAGGACATCTCTATTACAGACAAAATTTTAATGATTGTCACACAGTCTTTCTACTCTAACTGTATGTTAACAATTGATTTTTAAAACTGTATTATTAAAGTGTAACGTACATGCATTCAAGTGCAAAACTCTTAAGTGCACAGCATGATGAAATGGTACCAAGTTAACAAACCCATGTGAAAACCACACAGATTCAGATAAAGAATATGACCATCCCTTTCGAAACCAGCGTTGTGCCTCCTTCCTAGCTCATCCTACCCAAAGGTAACTAGTATTCTGATTTCTTATCATCAAAGATTAGTTCTTCCTGTTTTTAGTCTTCACATAAATGAAATTATACAGCATATGATTCCATTGTCTGGCTTCTTTTGTGTCTGGTGTCTTTTACTCCATATGTCTGTGAATGTGTCCATACTGCTGTGTACAGCAGCAGTTTGTTCTTTTACTTTGATGCTCAAAACCTGCCATTTACTTATACATTCTACCAGTGACTATCTAGGCTATTTCCAATTTAGGGCTGTTAAAAATAATGCCATTAACATTCTAATACAGGTCTTTTGGTGGACAGATTTACATATTTATATTTACTATACAGCTAGGAATGGAACTGCTGGGGCACAAAGTATGCTTATGTATAGCTTGAGCAGATGAGTTGTATGTCTTTTTCTTATTGATTTGTAGGAATTTTTTAAAAGTCCTTTTTAGGTGTAAAGTCTACTGTAAATTGCACATTCCCCCCCTTTTCATTGCCTTTCACTCTCTTAATCATGTTCCTTGATGAACATAAGCTCCTAATTTTAATGAAGTCCATTTTGTCAATCTTTTCCTGTTAGAGAAATATTTGACAATCCCAAAGTGATGAAGAAAAGTCTCCTGTGTTATTTTCTGGAAGCTTTATTATTTTACATTTCACAATCCGGTTTTTGATCCATTTGGTTTGTCTTTTTTGTTATGAGGAAAGAGTAATTGAATTTTTAAAGAAAGATTACAGTGATTACATTAAAAGTCTGCTTTTCTTGCACTTATCACTATAAACCCTTCATGACTTTGTTCTGGAGAAAGTTCAATTTCAGAACTGAGAGAGAGGAACCATGCTGCTGTTCCTTAAGTCTTGAGTTATTATGATGCTTCAATCAGCTTATTTAAAAAATATAAATCCTGAGATTCATATTGACACCATAACCTGGAAACTCCTTGACATGTTTCTTGCTTTGGAGAAAAGTAATTATATTAAGCTTATCTTTTATTTTGCGGCAGACCTATTTTTTCAAGCATTTGAAGTTTGATCTTCCATCACTAAATGCAGTGATTAAGCTTGTAAGTTATCTTCTCCTATCACCTGTAGTGCATTTGAAAAAAAACAAACAAAGTTCCAATAATGTTCACACATGCCCCTATGTCTTTCTGATACTGTTTTCATTGCTTGGAGTCTTTTCCATTCATTTTCCTCCCAGAATCCACACCCTAAACATTATCCTTCACAAAGAGTTTTGCCGATCCACCTGCCATTATCTCTGTTGTTTCACTTTCCTCTAAATCATATCATTTTATATTTTACAAACTATAGCTAATCATGTACTTGTCTTACCTCTCCAATGATGCTAAGATCTTCTTCAGAAGGGACATCATATTCATGTGATCTTTGTATGACTCATAATGCTTGTTTTGGAGTATTCTGTATTTCTCAGAAACCTGTCCACATGACTCTGAAAGTACAAGCCTGTGGGCAGGAGACCTAGAATCCACAAAATAAACAAAGAACATCAGATTAGAAATGATATTCACACTGTGAATTTTTTGAGGAAAAACGTCTTATACTGATGAAAACATTATATATCATAAACATGTTATAAGCAGATGAGAAATCAGATTATTTTAGGTGTGAAAATTTGGCATGTCATAACTGATCTCTACATTATCTTCAGACCTACTACCATTAGCAGTTCTTCAGGGGAAAAGTTTGAGGAGTACTGCCCTCAGCCATTAATTGAAATTAAAATTGATGGATATAAACTTTCCTTTGAAGAAAGAAGGATGCAATCTACTTCTAAACCATTCATTCCTTTTGTCGTACAATTACCATAATATGAGGTTTCCCAAGTTAAAGGGAGAAGGTAAATTATTTATTTGAAGAATTGTGCTTTGGGAGGATGTTCTACTTCACTGATGTTCTACTATGTATGTTTCCTCTGTTGATAGTAACAGCCGTAAGTCCCTTTATGGCTTAAATGAAGAAGTGGTACAGGCATAACATTGGCATCTGCAGCTTTGTAAATCCCAGCAGGGTCATAGATGTAAAACAGAAAAGAGCTATTCACTGACATAAAATTCTCCATCCAGGTTGAAGCACTGTGTTTCAATTATTTATATCATAATATCCAGAACAGTAGGCAACATTAAAATTGTTTAAAATTAAAATATTTCTGAAGTACATACAGGGTGGCATGAGAAATCTGGCTGCAACTTTATCTTTTTTTTTAATTTTCCTTTCCTATATGTTTTTCTTTTTTTAAAATTCAGTTTTATTGAAATATATTCACATACCATACAGTCATCCATGGTATACAATCAACTGTTCACAGTGTGATCATATAGTTATGCATCCATCACCACAATCTATTTCTGAACATTTTCCTTACATCAGAAAGAATCAGAATAAGAATTGTTGGGGACAATTAAGGTAGCATATATAATATTCACCTTCAGCGATACCGGTAACATGCAACATGGCCTCCAGGGCTGATGCAAGAACAGCCTAAGCTATAATTAGCCTTCTTCTAGGAAATAACAGTAGTTCCTGCCTAAGCAGTAGCTAGTTCGCGCCTAAACAGTAGCCGCCCATTGGCCATCCACCCCAGCAACAGCTACCACCAATCCCAGACCCCCAGCAACAGCAACCGCCAATCCCCCTACGTTTGCCTTCCACCCTAGCAACAGCAGCAGCCAATCCTAGATCGCCACCTGTCCTTACTAGCCACTCCCTCCACCCTTAGAGTATATATACCCTGCCTCTTCAATAAAATTTCGCAGCTTGATCAGAAACCTGTCTTGCTGTCATTCCTCGTGTCTCTTGTCCCATACCATTCCTCCTTCACAGGACTCGGAGCCTCCGTTGAACGTCCCGTGGGCCGGGACAAAGAATAAAAAATAAAAGTAAAAAAAGAACACCCAAACCATCCCCCCCAATCCTACCCTATTTGTCATTTAGTTTTTGTCCCCATTTTTCTACTCATCCATCTATACACTAGATAAAGGGAGTGTGATCCACAAGCTTTTCACAATCACACTGTCACCCCTTGTAGTCTACTTTATTATATAATCATCTTCAGGAGTCCAGATTACTGGGTTGGAGTTTGGTAGTTTCAGGTATTTACTTCTAGCTATTCCAATACATTAAAACTAACAGGTGTTATCTATATAGTGCATAAGAACGTCCACCAGAGCGACCTCTCGATTCCATTTGAAATCTCTCAGCCACTGAAACTATTTCGTCTCATTTTGTATCCCCCTTTTGGTCAAGAAGATATTCTCAATCCCACGATGCTGGGTCCACATTCATCCCCAGGAGTCATATTCTGCATTGCAAGGGAGATTTACAACCCTGGGAGTCGGGTCCCACATAGTGGGGAGGGCAGTGAGTTCACCTGCTGAGGTGGCTCAGTTAGAGAGAGAGAGAGGGCCACATCTGAGCAACAAAGAGGTACTCAGGGGGAGACTCTTAGGCACAATTATATGCAAGTTTAGCCTCTCCTTTGCTGTAACGAGCTTCAAAAGGGCAAGTCCCACGATCGAGGGCTCGGCACATCAAACCGCCAGTCCCAATGTTTGTGACAACATCAACACCGGTCCAAGTGAGGAAGTCCAACACTTCTGCACCTTTCCCCAGCTCTTCGGGGTGGGGAGTGGGGCTGTAAATATATTTTTTATTCTCTGCCCAAATTACTTTAGGATGTGTCAGTATTTCACTCTAACCTATACTAGCCTACCATATCTCACTTCCTATTCAAAGCTCCATGTAATTGTGGTGTTTGAACAAACTGACTGTAGAGTTACACTGTTTAGAAAATATAGATCCTGCACCAAATAGCCATCTCTTCCCTTGGTCTCACATGGAAGTTGAAGTTTTAAAACACAGTCAGTTTTGACCTTTACCCTTTGGCCTGGTTTGCCCTAGTCTTAACCAGATCTGCTTCATTCATATCACTAATTGAAGTCTGGACTCTTTTTCAGCTTTTTTTTAAACAGTTGCTGTATGCGCTAATACTGACATTCATATCTGCTGAGCTCTAGCTCAGAGTTTCAGGTGTCTCAGAGATACTCATTGTTCCAGAGACCAATCAGGTTATACACTAGGGGATCAGCATCTCAAAGTTTAGAGATAGGCGTTACAATTCAGGAATAGAGTTGACTGCTGTAAGAGCTTACAATCTAGGGACTATTACAATAATCATTTCCACGTTAGG
This sequence comes from Choloepus didactylus, assembly GCF_015220235.1. Lineage (NCBI taxonomy): Eukaryota > Metazoa > Chordata > Mammalia > Pilosa > Megalonychidae > Choloepus > Choloepus didactylus. Next base: position 31,340,517 of record NC_051320.1, on the reverse strand, counting down.
CTATGTTCTAAGATTCAATTCTGAGTTTACACATTGTAGTTAGTCCATATTGGTGAGGCATTATAGTGTTCGCCTTTATTTCTGGTGTACTTCACTCAAATACTGTGTACAGGATCCATTCGCCTTGTTGTGTGTCTCACAGCTTCACTCCTTCTCCTAGTTGCTCAAGATTCCATTGTATGCATACGCCACAGTTCACCATTCTGTTCCTCAGTCTATGGACCCTTAGGTTGCCTTCACCCATGAAAATCATGATTTGCTGCCTCCATGAACACCAGTTTGCAAATGTCCATTCATGTCTCTGCTCTCAGATCTTCAAATGACATACCCCATAATGAGGTTGTAGGACCTTATGGTACTTAACTTTTTGTGGAACCACCACACTGACCTTCAGAAAGGCTACACCATCCTACCTGCTCATCAACAGTAGATAGGTACATCCCTCTCACCATGTTTTCTCCAACACTTTTACTCCTATATATATTTTTTTCCTACAATTTTATAGAGTTGTATTCATATGCCATACATTTATCCACACTGTACAGTTGTTCATGGTTTCATCATAAAGTTGTACATTTATCACCATAATCAGCACTTGAACATATTGATTACTACAAGAAAAATTGTTTGTTTTAGCAATAATAAAAAAAATGATAAAAAGAAAAATAACATGTCATACAACACAATATAATAGTAAGGACAGAAAATAACACCACTACCAAGAATCCCATATTCCTCCCCTATATCTCTCTCTCATATACGCTTAGCATTGGCATATTGCCTTTGTTACATTTAATGAAGGTATATTACGATGTTACTGTTGACCATAGACTCCAGTTTGCCTTGATTATGTTTTTTCCCAAATACCATTCCTTTTTCAACACTCTACATGGCAACTTTATCTTTTGATGATCATTTTTCTTTTTAGAATTGCAGAAGTGCTTCACAAGGTGCCTGGGTTAGAGGTTGCCTTTCAGATTTACCAGGAAGGGCTGTTGAAAGCAGAACATTGTAAAATGAAAAATATTCACCATTTTATCTATAGAATTAATATCAGAGACAGGCTTTTCATTCTAATAAAAGGAGGATGAAAGTGTATTAGCTGGCTTGTGATGAAATAATTGGCAAAAACCCTGCAGCTCACTTTTAATGGTAATTTTAAAGAATCATGTTTAACAAAATGAATCAAAATCCCTGGTGTTCTGCAAATGAACACCTTCCACAATTAGAAAATTATGTATCTGCATGTATGTGCAGTATTTGTACATTAAGTAAATTATTCAACTAGATAATAGGGGAGAGTTCAAGAAAATTCAATTTTAATTAGGTAAGTTGTAGGGGGGATTGTCTAGAAATTTGGAAGAAAATGTGCAGCGTTTCATTTGCAATATGCTACCTCTAACTACTCCCCTGAGAATAAGCCCACGAATTACTGCAGATTTTAGAAATGCTTTTAGTCTAAAAAAATATATTTATGGAATGACTGCAAAGAAAAGCCTTTGATAAATAATGAGTTTACAATAAGTAGAGCGCAAGGACAAATAGGAAGCATGCTTAAATAAACAGCTTTAGCATACAGATCTGAAATAGTCATAACCTCAAATGGTGTAACTGCAGTGTTTGCAGAGGTTGCCTCTTGCTTCTTCTTCTGTTTCCATCTTGCTTCTTGCTGTGCTCTTATAACTCAGGTGCCCATTCTTGGCCACCCTACCTCTGTGCCTTTGCCAAATTCTTCGACAAATCGTAACATCTCGATTTCTGAAACGTATCACTCTTCTTCTTCTTTTCAAGTTACATCTCAAATCCTAATTCTTCTGAGATAGCTTCCTAATTGTCCTTAGCTAGAATTAGTCTATCTATATCCTAAAATCTACTTATACACTAAAACTCTCAAGGAAGATAAAATTAGCAGTAAGAACACTATTTTTCAGACTTGAAAAGTCCCTATTTTTTAAGTGAAAGGATTAATTACACCAGTGAACCAGTTATTAGGATCTTTACAACAGAAACTATATTACACAAAGGAAATAGTTAGCAATCTAAACTCTTAATAAGCAAAATCAAATTTTAATATGTGCTTGCTAAAACTTAGGTGTAAATATTTGACTTTTTTTTGAGGAGGTAGCTTTTCAATAAAGCATTGATTGAAAATAAAGTATATTATGGGTGGTGATAGATTTTATTATTTGCCATTACTTTGGACCTGGCCATGTAACTTGCTTTGTGTAACGTGAGTGGAAGGGGCAGAGTGCCTAGCAATTAGACCTTTGGAGGATTAGTAACCCCCCACCTTGGAGGTTCTGCCTTTAGCCATGAAGAGAACACACAGGCAGGTGCGTCTCCTTCAGTATGGGAAAGTTCTCAACCTGACCTAAACTTGGGGTCCCAGCCAAGGCCAGCCAAGGCTATAGTCAACCTGCCAAATCCATCCAGGCAAAAGCCTGGTTGATAAATTCATATTTTTGTTTAATATATCATTTAATCCTTATAACAACCCTGTAAGATATATATGATTGAAGTTCAGAGAGTGTAAGTGACCTGAACGGAATTTGATAAATCTTTTCCTCAAGGCCGATGTGGTTTCTACCACCTCACCCTCCTACCACAGTACCTTGTCATCACCACCATCCGCCCACCCCCCCCAACACACCTCCCACCCCCACACTGCTTCTCTTGGCTTTTCAGGTGCAGGTAAAGAATCTTGTGAAAATGCAAAAGTGACATTGGAAGTAATAGGGAACATCTTTGTCAAGCATTTTGTTTCAAGCGTCAATGTTTCTTAATCTTACTCTACCTACCCTCATTAGTGATTATTACCATATGAGGACTTTTCTTTTCAGCCTTGGAAAAATGCTGGTTGTTGTACCTTAACAGAATAACACATACAGATTAGCAGTGGAGTCTTTGTGAGCCAACGGTTGAGATTAACAGGGAAGATGGAATCTGGTTTTATCATGATACTCCAGAATCATCTAGGGTTAGAGTTCAATCATCTTTTTAAGAATTGCATCACTTCACTAAAGAATCTCATGATTTTAAAATTTGTTAAGTGATTTCTGTAGTCAATGCTGGGCTAATGTTATATTTTAAGAAATAAAAAATTTAAGAAAATAGAGTGTGTGGGTTTGAATATATTATGTCCCCCAAAATGCCATTATCTTTGATGTAATCTTGTATGGGCAGAGATATCAGTGTTGATTAGATTATAATTCTTTGAGTGTTTCCATGGAGATGTGCCCCACCCAACTGTGGGTGATGACTTTGATTGGATAGTTTCCAAGGAGGTGTAGCCCCACCCATTCAGTGTGGGCCTTGATGAGTTTACTGGAGCACTATGTAAGCTCAGACAGAAGGAGCGAGCTTGCTACAGCCAAGAGGACACTTTGAAGAATGCACAGGAGCTGAGAGAGTAACTGCAGTTTACAGAGACATTTTGGAGACAGCCTTTGAAAGCAGACTTTTGCTCTGGAGAAGCTAAGAGAGGACAAATGCCCCAAGAGCAACTGAGAGTGACATTTTGGAGAGAAGCTGAAGCCTAGAGAGGAACGTCCTGGGAGAAAGCCATTTTGAAACCAGAACTTGGAGCAGATGCCAGCCACGTGCCTTCCCAGCTAACAGAGGTTTTCCGGACACCACTGGCCATCCTCCAGTGAAGGTACCTGATTGTTGTGGACACTGTATGGCCTTAAGACTATAACTCTGTAACCAAATAAACCCCCTTTATAAAAGCCGATCCATTTCTGGTGTTTTGCATCCTGGCAGCATTAGCAAAGTAGAACACAGATTATCTTAAGGAAAAAACAGCTTTGAGAGGATGGTCTGAACTGAGTGGGATTCTGGCCTCCAGAAGGGTCTGATGCACAAAAATGCATATTCACTTGACGGAAGAAATGAACACCAGGAAGTACATAGGCTCAAACCGAAGGTAAGACGTATTTCTTGACCTTGGAAAAAGAAAATGATGTACAAAGACTCTCTCCCCTCAGCAATATTATATAAAGGAAGTCATTTTCTGAAAAGTCAGGCCATGCTTGTGCCAGGAAGGAAGAAGTAGGGTGCGTGTTTGGAGAGGGGCAGAGTGGCCACGGTCCAGAGGCAGGCGGGACGGCTGAAGGGGGAATCAGAAGAATTCAAGACACGTTCCTCATTTTGCCAAAGCAGGACTCCATCCAAGTGTATTGAAGATTTAATTCTTTGACTTTGAGATGAAACCGTAACTTTAATTATACATTTGGAATATTTGAAAAAAATAAGATTACCCAGAACTATAAAAAGAACATCTGGAATGGAATACGTAAGAAAAACCCGTTACTTCTGCAAATCCCACAAGATGGATTCAGTCTCTCTTTTAAATTAATAGCTTATCTGTTAGTAACATTTCAGCTTATAGACCGTCTGTTAACAAAGATGAAGCACTGCTCCCACTCATTGAACAAACTGTCTTTACTTTATCAAACCAGGTTTCCTGCTCCGCTTCTGGCTTCTTATAATTTGTCTAAAGTCTGCCCTTGTCTAACTTTGTTAAATCAAGGGATAGGAACAGAATGAAAAGAACACAAACATGAAAAATAAATTTAAATTGCACAATATATTCTTTCTTTTAGAGTTTCCTTTTTTTTACTTTCTATTCACTATTCCTTTTTTACTATTTCTTTCAAAAGACAACTTTCTATCTTATTTGCAAAGCTCTACTTTACTTTTAAAATTAACAGATTTTTGTCATATACACACATTTAACTATGAATTGTTTCATAAAATTAATTTAGCTATTTAATTTGGTAGAATATACCTTTCTATTGATCTCTTGTTTGTGGCATAACCATGGTATCACTGTACTACTGAGGCCATCTAAGGGAGAATATAATGGACAGAAGTAGCTTTGTCATGGAATTTTGTGACTACTCAGTAATTATTACTTACTCAGTAATTATGATTCACACATCTGCATGACTTTGGTTGCTTTCCACTGGTAATCAACACCATAAAAAAAAAAAATACCTTCAGAGTTTCAACAAACCTCTGGAAATGTATCTTATTTATTCATTCAATTTTCACTTACTCATCTGTTTTAAAATAACATGGCAAATAATTTTTGGTGATTATAAAAATGAGCAACTTCAAATTACTATTGGCATAATGATATATAAAAATGCATATTAAAAGGAGATTTTACTTATTCATACTTATTGAAATGTAAGCTTGAGTTAAAGAAAAACACATTCACTCTTTGTGTTTATGTGTCTATATATTTATGAAGTCAAATTATTGGCAAAACATTTTCAATTTTAAACATTAAAATATTACTAGTTTAAAGAGGTTTCTGCCAAGAAAATATCATAATTTGGTTTGACGTGGTATGCTATCAAATGCAAGAAACATGTCTTTCATAACCATGAGAGAATAGTGGAAGCAAGGGTCAGTCTAATCTTGAGGTTCAATCAGAGGAGATATCTCAAAAGACAAAAAAAAAAAAAAAAAGTTTTCAAGATGTCAGTTTCATTATTACATGCACTTAATTAAGCATGGCAAACTCAAAGACCATCATGCCTGTTAAAAACAGCTAGCAACAGAGGTTCTGTATTCTGAGATAATATTCTACCAATTTTGCCAACTTCATTTACACTATTTTCTTCTTTAGTTCATAGTTACTTCTACATTTCCCAGGCAAGTAATCAACCTTGCTGTGGACTCAGGTCTGATAGAATCATAGTTAAACTGATATGATTTGATGAATGAAAAAGAATGGAGGACTCTGCACACACAGATATTTTCTATTCCCTTTCTTTCCTTTTAGAGCCAAAATATTCCACTTCTAAATAGAAGGATACATTTATTAATAAAATCTACTCAATCAATTTCATATTAACTCTGTCTAAAAGTCGAACACTTTGAACTCTAATCAAAGAAGTTGCCTCTGGATTGAATGGAAGATGCTCAGCACAGCTTCCAATAGATATATGAACATATTTTGGAGGGAATCCATCAGACAAGAGCAGAAACCTCTTCTGAATCAGGAACTCCTAGCATAAAGGGAAGGGGGAGAGAGAGATTACTGGGGAGACAGAGTTTTTGATGAGGTTACTAGGGGACTTGCCTGAGCATAAAACTGGAGCCAATAGGTTCCATCCCAATACTCAATCTAGATGGAAGATTTTCAGATAAATTTTAATTGCTTTTTTATAGGATCTAGTTTATGGGGGTGGAATTTTTTATAAATATATAAGAGGATTTCAATTCTTTCCATACATCAGAAGTCAGAACCTTTTTAACCTCTGAGCCTACAGCAGGACAAACTACATCTATTCAGACACCAACTCTCCCTTTGTAGAATATACCTGGACAGACCTTGAAGAAATGGAATGATTCTAGTCGCAGGTTCAGAAGACTTTGGAAAAAGTGGAAAACAATTCCAGTCTTGACCAGAAAGAGGTAACTTGAATGAGACCTTCTCTTCTGGTCAAGGAAGACACCATAAATTTCAATGCTGCGCTTGAAAAGCTTGGTGGAATTTGTTTTGATAGTGGACACGTGCAGCATGTTTTCTATGATTCATCCTTTCCAGGCTCATCTTTTTTCGGAAATCACATCTGTAAATGGGCAGCACCCTGATCAGTGATGTGGTGGATTCACTGAATCATTTTAATGTGTCTTTTTAAAGGATTTTAATGCCCTGAAAGTGGTCAGCTAGAGAGGAAGGGAGCACCAGGTTGGCAGGAACCCCACTTTGTAGAAACTATCCCACGATGACCTCTGCCCAGGGAACGTGAGGTTCCTAAAGACTTGGATGCCCATGGCTGTAAAATTCCATGTTATTTACATTCTTTTAAAAAATCATTTCTACCTGTAGTTAAAACTGCTAGCTGCTTCAGGAATTCACTATTTGATCAATGGTCAGAACACAATAAACTGACACATATTTGGAAATATGGTATATAATGGATGTGGCATTCTGTATAAAGAGGGACTGGACCATTCAATAAATGATGCTGTGAAGAAACCATTAACAAAGTTAAAAGACAAATCACAGACTAAAAGAAAATAGTTGTAATGTATATAATTGACAACAGATTTGTATTCAGAATAAACAAAGGATCTTAACAATCATTAAGAAGAAAAACCAAATACTCCAACAGTGGTAAATGGTCAAAGAATCTGAACAGAGGAAGAAAACTGAATGTCCAACAAATTTATGAAATGTTGCCTCATTAGTAATCAAGAAAATGCAAATTAAAATAATGATATACCATTTCTAATTTATCATATTGGCAATATCAAGTTTTGATAAAGATATAGAAAAGAGGGACTCCCATACTGACATTTATTGGGAATTTACTAGATGCCAGGAACTCTGCTGAACCCATTCCATTGTTAATACAAACTAATATATGCATAAATAAATTACAAATCATATAAGGGAAGTTTACACACCAGCTTCAGAACAGAGGCTTCCCTTAGGATAATAGAGGAATATAATGAGAGAAGGCAGTTACTAAAAGAAGTTTTTGTTACCTTTCAAAAAGAGTTGAGGGGGGAAGGGTGCTAACCAACAGGATAACTTATAGTAGCTCTTAGATTGGAGGCCTCCTTCAGCCTCCTTACCCTGCTCTTGTAGCAGTCTGGTCCCAAAGCTCCTCCTTTTAGTATGTTATTAAATGCTCACAGCTAGTTGCGGTAATTGTTATCCCACTTAAGGTGCAATGAAACAAAAATTGGGAGAAACTGTCTTGCTTAAAGCTAGCAATTAGGGAAGTCAAAGTCAGAAATAAGACGTCCTGTGCACCAAGATTTTCTGGCAAGGTCTTCTGTTAGCCTGACTAACAATGAGCCAGCTGGGACACACAGGCAGGCAGCATCTGTGGCACAGAAGGAAAGCCTTGGTGTAGTCACACAGGAGGTCAGCCCAAGCTCTGCCATTTATGAGCAGTGTGGACTCAGAAAAGTCACCTAAGCTCTCAGAGGCTCTCTGAGCCTTAGTTCACTCATGTCTAAAAGAGATAAATGAACACCTGCTGCAGAAAGTTGTTGTGAAGGTCAAATGTGATGCCAAATATCAAGGCAAGGCTATAAACAAATGCCTTGAGAAGAAGAAATTATTTCTTTTGATTAGGATTTGCCTTTCCTGAAATCCCCATTGCCTTGCACATAGTAGGCCTTCAATAAATATCTGTTGATAGGGATGCTGGATAGTCCACCAGGAACCCAGAAGTCAACCAGAACTGTTGGTTCTCCCAAATGAATACCTTACCCTTCAGAGAAGTAAAAAATCCCGGATGACACATACTGGTTTGCTGTTAAAAGTCATTCCAGTGGAAAGAAAGTAGAGACCACTAAGTGTGTGTTGCTGGCAGCCCGCTGAGGAGAGAGGATGAACCATAGCTGGGTGCACATGCTTATCATACACTTAATTGCTTTCTTCCCACTTATTCATGATTGGAGAAAATGCAGAACTGTCAGGAAGTCTGTGCAGTTGCAGGCAGAAGAAAACTACCTGCTAGTCACAAGGTGCATTGTGTCAGAAATCGGGGCAGACAGGAAGCAGCCCGTTCACCAGGAAATTCCGGGAACACTCTCGAGCCAGTCACTTATCTAATACTTTATATTTTAGTCTTTGGATGAATATTCATTGACTCCCTCTTCATAGGACAAAAATGTTGTAACACTTCCTAAAGAGAAAATAGAAAGAGAGTTAATCTCTCCTCCAGCATGGTTTATCAAAGAAGCTGTTTCTAATGTAGACTGAAAACAGTAACTCAACTTAACCAGAAGAGATTGTGAACAACTTAATTATATCCCATTAATTCCAAACTAGATGGACAACTGCCCAGCTCAACTTCCTTTTAGCCAGATCCCAACAATCTCTGTGGTCACTTCAGCATCACTGGACAAAGGGAAAAGTGCAATGGAAGGGAAGACAGAATGGAAAGAGGCAGAGTTATTAACTGGCTGTTGCAATTTTTACAAAAATATAAGACCCCTTCAGCTCCATCAGCTTCAGAGTTAACGCTGCCATCTGCTTCTGCCTGACCTCTGGGCAGAGGTCTCCATTCACTTCTGCACCCCTCACCCTCCCACCCCTGGCACTCACCTCTCAAGCTATGCCAAGGGAGTGGCCGAGTCAGGCAGCCGGGAGAGGAGGAGCCTCCCTCCGTGTCTTGTTAGTCCCTGCTGGCATTGCAACGACCTTAGTTGTAAAGCTGCCCTGAAACCTGGCCAGAAAGTGAAGTCTCCTCTCCAGTGGAAATTGCAGAAGAGAACACCACCCTCCTGCCAAAGCTCATGCTCTTCCACTGTTAAAGCAATTAAAAACAAAATGTCATTTCATTAGTGCTTTAAGGAACTTAGCCTGACAGAAATGGCTTTATTATCTTTGGAGACCCTTTTATTACTCCCAGACAAGGTGTTAGATATTTGGGAAGGTGCATCAACATCCTGAGCCTGGAAAAGTCTCACTGGCACGACCAGAGTTCTGCTTTACCAAACTGTGCCCTGAAGAGGAGCTAGGAATCGAACATGGGAATCCGATCACCTATTGGATCACCATTAACGGACCTTCCATGTGCTACACGGGACCCTGACAGTTCAAAGACTTGCAGGAGCCTAGGTTACCACCCTAGAGGGACAGTTGTTGTTATGACCGGAGAGTAAATTTGGCACAGAGGAAAATAGGGCTCAATGTGCAATCCAGCTCTATTTTGCCTTTCCATCTAGGCCACCAGGGAGGGGGAGCTGGAGGTTCAAGTGGGGACAGCTTCACAGTGAAGGCTACTTAAAAAAAAAAAGAAAAAACCTTAAAACCAAACCACAATCATCCTCACACTAACGTGGCCCCGCGGAGCCCTAATTCCAGTAACACCCTTGGATCGCATCCATTCTTCCCAAGGCTCTCTCCCAAGAGCGAGTGAGCCGAGGAGCCCTGTTTTGCTCAAAAGAGACTGTGAAGAACAACATTCTGCAACATGGCACAGCTCGTGGTTCTTGCAGACGGAGGCGCCCAGGGAGGAGCTGTGGAGAGGATAGTTCTTGCCGACACGCAGGCCTCAGGTGGAGAGCATATCCAGGACACAGTCCCAGACTTGACTTTCCCTCAGAAGAGCCTCTGGAAAAGTCAGATCTGTATTTAAATATAACAGGTGCATTTTATATTACACCTGTATATTCATGGCTCATAGTTCATGTATTTAAAAAAATTCCAACATGTCATATAGTCATGCATTTAATTATTTAAGGGTCTATACAGGAAAACGTAACAATCTCATCTATCATGATCAACAGTCCAGATGTGAGACACAGGCTGAAATAAATACTGCCCTCATCATTTCAGTTGAAAAATAATCACTGTCACATTTTTGGACAAGGTCATCTAAGACACCCTGTTTTATAGTATAGTGGGCAACAAAAAATAAAAAAAAATTTGTATCTGATAGTATCCCTTCCCTCCAATCTTCAAGTGGCTACTTCAGAATAATAGCATATAGGCTGCTAAATGTGTTTCCACAAGCTACACGTGTTAAGATATTGTAAAGTAAGGGGTAAAAGATAAAAAAAATTATACAATGTCATTTAATCTGTTAGTAATTAAATAGTCTAAATGGTGTTAGTGCAATGTAAAAAGAGAAACCAGTAACAATAGCTACCCGAAGTCTTAATTAAGATTATGTTTACTCTATGGTTCTATCCTAACTGTATCAACAACTCATTTAATCTCTTTGAGAAAGAGAGCTAGCTCAAAAGTGATTTTTTCCCTAAATATCTATTGCAGAGTCCTAATAAAATTTAGAAACTTTAATTATTCTTACCTTTTACTTAGATAAATATAGGGAAAAACTTCAAAGAGCCAATAAACTTTCACATAAACTGTAACTAGTTTTCAAAGGTTTTACATTTGTACACAATAATAAAGAAAGGTAGATGGATTAAGTATTCAAATGAAGACTAGAAAGGTTGCTCCCTCTTCTGGTAAATCAATATACTTCAAAATTAAAATAGTAATAAATGTGTGGCATTTAGTTTACTGTAGATTTTGTCATTTAAGAAAAGTTATTATAAACTATTTAAAAATGGAATAAAGTTAATTAATAGATCCTGCAACCTGAGATTTTAGAGGGTAGTTTTAAAATAGGATCTCTGAAGGCTAAAGTTAAGTTTTCCTGACTTTGGTAAGCAGTTCTAGAACATTTTTACCTTAGGAACTTGAAGTATTCTCCCGAACACTACACTTGCATGTAATTATGATTCAGAGTGAGATTTGTGATGTCTGGTAAACATTGTATTTGGGAGGCAGGGGAAGGAAGACCCCAAAAAAGACATTACCAAGGCTAGCTTTCCCCTGAAGTTTTGTTTATATAATTTTGCTCAGCAAGGCAGATTAGGGAATGGATGAAACTTTGAAGATATCATGCTGAGTAAAATCAGCCAGACACACAAGGACAAATATTGTATGATTTCTCTTATGTGAAATACTTGGACTAAGCAGATTCATAGAGACAGAAAGCAGAAAAGTGGTTACCAGGAGTGGGGGAGGGAGGGAAAAGGAGTTATTGCTAAATGAGTATCAGCTTTGGTTAGCGATGATGAAAATAGTCTGGAAATAGATAGTAGGGGAAGTTACACAGTATTGTCAATGTATTCATTGTCAAAGAATTGCCCACTTAAAATGGTTAAAATGATTTTTATGTTATGTATATTTTACCACAACCAAAAATACAAAGCCAACTAAACAGATTTAGCAGAAGATATCTGAGACTCCTTAATTCCTGTAAATGAAATTTTAAATTATGCAAAACATGAAGTGCAGGGATATCATGAAATTTCATTAATGAGTTTAACAAATAATTGTTTAAAGAATTTCATAGTAGTGCCATAATAAGCATTTTAAATGTATTGTGGCACAATGGTAGATCATCTGTTTTGTTAAAATTTCATATTTTAAACATTCACTTATTTTTTGTAGTCTCTCATTGTTTCAACTTTCTCTGATATGGTTTCCAGAAATCACCCACAACGCTTTGGTATAGACTCTTTTGATTGTTTTGTCTTTGTTCCAATCTACCTCTGTTTCCTATCAAATGTTGAAAGTAGAGTTTTTAGTTTTCCTTTTTAAGAAGGTTGCTTTGACATGTGCTGTCATTTTAGAAGGAAAGATCAGGAGGCTCCTACACTTGGGCCTGGATCTATTCTCTAAACTGGTGGTGTGGATAAGCCCTGACGGAGAGAACTCTTACAAGTCACTCTGCAAAGACCAGGAAAGTTGTTTTCTTTTTCTCCTTCTTTTTTTGTTAGGTCCTGGCATTAAAGAAAACTCTGTCATAACACTAGTTGGATACAGACTTAAGGAACAGACACCTCGGAGTCTAAATTTCAACAACAATACACTAAAGTATCAAAACACTCAGGTTTTAACAAAAGATCACAAAACATATCAAGAAAGAAGTGATGGCCCAGGCAAAGGAGAACATTAAAGCATTAGAAGCCATCCCTGAGGAGAACTAGACCTGGGATATGCCAAAGCCTTTTAAAAAATGGTCCTGAATATGCTCAAAGAGCTAATGGAAAACATGGACAAAGAACTAAAAGAAATCAGGAAAATGATGAACACAAAGAGAATATCAGATAAGGAGATGAAAATCATGAAATGGAACCAAACAGAGCTGCAGAAACAGAAATGAAAAATTCCCTAGAGGGGTTCAACAGTAGATTGGAGCTGACAGAAGAAAGAAACAGAGAACCTGAAGATAAGGCAATTGAAACCATTCAGTCCAAGGACCAGAAAGGAGAAAGAATGAAGAAAAGTGAACAGAACCTGAGGAACTCTGGCCACCATCAAAACATACCAATATATGCATTTGGGAGTACCAGAAAGAAAAGAAAGGGAGAAAAGGGCAGAAAGAATATTCAAAGAAATAATGGCTAACAATTTCCCAAATTTAATGAAAAACGTGAATATACACATGCAAGATACTCAACCAACTCCAAAGGATAAACCCAAATTGATCCATGCCATGGCAAATTATAATCAAACTGTGGAAAACCAAAGATAAAGAGAGAATTCTGAAAGCTGCAAGAGAGAAGTAACATAGCACATACAGGGGAGATTCAATTCAAATAAGTGCTGATTTCTCATTGGAAACCATGAGCGCAAGAAGGCAGTGGGATGACATATTTAAAGTACTGAAAGCAAACAACCACCAAACAAAAATTCTGTATCTGGCAAATCTGTCTTTCAAAAATGAGAGAGAGATTAAGACATTTTTCAGATAAACAAAAGCTGAGAGAGTTCAACACCACTAGACCAGGCCTACAAGGGATGCTAAAGATAGTTCTGCAGGTTAAAAGGAAAGAACATCAGACAATAGATCAAAGCCACAAGAAGAAATAAAGATCTTCAGTGAGGGTAATAACACAGTAAATACAAAGATCAGTACTACCATATTTTTGGTTTGCAACTTTTTACTTTTTGCAGGATCTAAAAGTCAAATGCATAAAATGTAATGATAAATCCATGGTTTTGGACTCATAATGTATAAACATGTAAATTGTGACAAAAAATACATAAAGTTAGGGGAACAGAGAAGTGTAGAAACATGATTGTGTATACTATTGATGTTAAGTTGGTACCAAAGTAAACGAGATTGTTACAGATTTAGGATGTTAAATTTAAGCTCCATGGTAACTGCAAAGAATATATCAAAGAATATATAAAGCCATAAACATAGAAACGAGAGTACAGATTGTTAGGGACAGGGGCGGGGGAATGGGGAGTTAATGCATAATGGATATAGGGCTTCTGATTGGGGATACGGGAAAGTTTTAATAATGGAAGGTGGTAAGAGTACCACACATTGTGAATGTGATTATTTCCTTAAATGGTATGCCTGGGAGTGGCTGAGACAGGAAAGTTTATGATACATATATCTACACATATATTCCTACAATTAGTTTAAAAAAAGAAAGAGCAACTACAGAGACAACAATTAATGTAATACATGATCATAGATGGGATCTAGCAAGGGAGGAGAAAGGCCCACAGAGATATTATTGGGACATATGAAAAATTGGAATACAGACTGAAAGCTTTATATCAATGCTACATTTCTTGAACTTTTGATAACTGCACTTAAGGTGGTTACATAAGTGAATAGCCTCATGTTTAGGAAATGAACATGGTCATATTAAATGTTCAAGAAGCATGATGTATGCAACCTATACTCAAGTGTTCAGAAAATGGATTGATAGATGGGCAGAAGATAGATAGCTAATAGAAAGATAAATGATAGATTGATGACTGTTAGATAGAGAATGATACAGCAAATGAGGAAAAATGTTATAATTGGTAGATCTGGATATCAGGGTGGGAGGAGGTCAGGTAAGGTATGTTAGAGCTCTCTGTATGTGATTTGTATTTTTTTTCCTTTAATCAAGTGAAGCAGTGGGAGTGGAGAATGAACAAAGGAATTTGTAAATGACCGTGATCAATTAGTTGGTTTGTATTATTTTTATAAATGTCTTGTAGATTTAAAAGTATTTCAAAATAAAATGTTAAAACAAAATTAAAGGGCATGGAATACTAATCAGCAATAAAAAGGAACAATCTATTGATTAACACAATGACATCACAAATAAGGTAAACAAGTTTATGTTAAATTCTGACCAAAATCTTCCCTATTTTGTATAATAGTCACATCCCTGGAAAATTCAGTGTACATTAAAACCAGGCAAAAATATTCCATTTTTGTATGTAAAAGATTCTTGCTTACAAAATTGTAAAAGATTTTTCACCTATATGAAAGTCTAGCAAGACATCTGAAAGATATGCAAGATCTGAAACACCTATTCACTGTGGAGGAGGGTCCTGATAATTGTAGGATTTCAGCATCTCTCAGTTGTGTAGAACAGAAGTGACCCCCAAATATTCCAAGTCCCACAAGTTTCCAAAATATCCTTTTGTGGGCAGTGCCGCCCCCACTAAGAAAATTACACTAGAGCATGAAGCCTCAAACTTGAATGTACATACAAATCACTGAGGAGCTTATTAAAACGCAGATTCTGCTTTAGTATGTCTGGGGTGGAGGCTGAGAGTCTGCATTTTAACAAGCTCCCCAGTGGCACCGAGGTCACCGCTGGTCTGCGGACTCCACTCTGAGTAGCAAGGCACTAGAGGGCAATATGCCCTGCAGTGAGGAAAGCTCATTCGTCTGTCACCCGTTTCTAAGTTAAATTCTTGTCAGTTGGGGACTTCAATTTTCTATTTCTATAATTTGAATTTTTTAATATTGTTCAACCAACAGGTCTTAGAAAAAAGATCTTAAATGAATTTAAACTATGCATACGTATACACATAAATATTTAAAAATATCTTTATGTTTAAATAGTCTTTATAGCAACTATATATTAATATTGCAGTGGTCTTTCAGCTTTAACAACTTCTTTTTAAAACTCTGTTTAGCTACTTTAATCTCAAGCTTTAAAAAAATTCATGTAAAAATGCACATGAAAAGGCAGTGGTACATGCAATTAGGAGAGTTTACCAAGTTATTTCTGTTGTCCTATCATATTACCCATCAATAACCTATTATAATCCAATTCACCTAATAAAAATTGCGTATTTATTTACTTTTTATAAAGTATTCCCTGAGATGCCAGAAAAGATTTGAAACAATTTATAATGAAATATAATCAAAAAGTAAATTTGTTGAGTAGGAGACAGATATAAATATATGAAACAGTGAAGTCAATTAAATTATACTTATCGGATACCAGTTTATCTCTTAGCTCCCTGGCAGCCAAGGTAATAAAACTAGTCTTTAATAAGGCCTTGTATAATTGTCAAAAACATAGCATTAAAGAAAATAAGCTCCATTGTTTACACCATACAGATGTGATTTCCGTATGAGTATGCTTGTATGTGTGTAATTTACATGTGGTTTTAATTTTTATTACCTTTTTTTCTGCTTCTTTTCCCACTCCTGAGTTATGTGGTTCAGGAGATGCTGAATCTATCATGTGGCCCCAGGCTTGGACACTTGACTCGTGCCTGTACAATCTGAGTGCCACATCCCCTTGGCCAAGTAACTTGTCTGCAGAAAAATTTAAGACATTTACAAATGAAAGATTTTTACCTAAAACAAAATTTCTCTAATGCTCTAATTTGATATAAGGCTAAAACTTACAATACATAGAATGAGAAAATGAATACCATGCCACTTCAATTACTTTTATATAAATAATTTTATTATGACATTCTGCCTCTTTTAAAACGGCTTTGACATAGCATGCAATGAGCAAAATGATGAAAGGGTAAATAAAACAGAAATAGAAATTAATACTATTGAAGAAGAAAATATAAATGTGTTGACCATAGAATTAAACATTCTTGTTTTGATTGAGCTTATTCTTTGGCCTGAAGCTTCCTGGAAGAGAGAAACCTACACACATGCACATATATGCTCATGTGTATTTTATAAATAGATATTATATGTTTCCATATGTCATTATAATATTTTAATTATAATATAGCATAATATATTATATATAACTATATTATATGCTCTTTAAATAATTTATAGGTATATATTTCATGTTTTTTTGTAACCTACAGAAAGAATCATGTTAGTTTCTTATTTACATGGGTCTTAGTTTGTTCAGGTCTGCTGTAACAATACTACAGACAGGTTGGCTTAAACAACAGGAATTTCTTGTCTCATAGTTGTGGAGGCTGGAAATCCAAAGCCAAGGTGTCAGCAGAATCAGACTTCTCCCAAAGTGTGTGGCTTTCTGGTAGTGGCTGCTGACTATCCACGGCTCGGTCTCTGCCTCTGTCACATGCCATCTCTGTCCCCACATGTCTCCTCCACTTATACTCCGGTCTTGTTGGATCAAGGCCCACCTGCTTCCGTCTGGCCTCACCTTAACTAGTAACATCTTCAACGGTCCTATTCACAAATGGGTTCACACCCACAGGACGAGGGGTTAGACTTGAATATGTCTTTGTGGGGGACATGAATCAATCCATAACACTTGGTATCAAAGTCTGAAAGTAATTTCTCAAGTAGAGGTTCATTGAGGGTTTCAATGGATCTTATACCCTCAACACCCATTTTCAAAGCCACAAGAGGAAAGGGAGATTATTCTTGCCTGTGGCAACTCAATAAATAGCGAAGACCTGATTTAAAAGCAAAATTCAGTTAAAGCAGTTCTGTAACAGTGGGTCAGGCCATATGGTATATAAAAGAAAACTCCTACTAGAGCTGTTTTTCTAATGTGATCACTCAGGATACAAGGTGTGTGCCATATCCACAGTCCTAATCATTTCTAGTCCAAATTGTTTCAATAATGCCATGGCTACTGTTTTTCACATATGTACCTCTCCTCTTTGAGGATAGGAGTTTATTCTTAGTGGTTTTTGCACTCAATAGATGACTGAATGATGAGAAATAGTTTGATTAATAATTGATTAATTAATAAAATTAGAGACTCTCTCAGAAATATATAATCTGCTAAATTTATTTCCAGGATAGATTAATTTTCATTTTAACTTGAATGACTTGGAAAGGTAGTAAGACATAAAATACATAGCCTTGGATCTTTAAGTCTTAAGAAAAATTAGTGAGAAGAAAAGTTAAAGATCAATACATGCTTATTTTCAGCAGTGTGTTTGCTGTATATAACAAAGAGTAAAGGTGTGGTAGAACACAAAGGGTGATAAACATGAAACTATTTGTTTCTGGCTTTTAACTAGTTTGTACTTAACTTCATTGAGAATTAGAATGGGAAAGCATATTGCAAAGTTGATAAAAAGGAATGACCTTGTACCAACCTTGCAAGGTTTGTGATTATTAATATACTTACTATATTATTTGATGCTTTATAATTATAGGTGTTAATATGTCATTATATTATATTAATACATTGTATATTATGTAATTAATATAATGTATAATATTGTGTGGTTTGTATATTTAATATTCTCAATAATTTTCAGGGAATGTAGCACATTTTGTTAGATACATTATTGACATATGCACTTCAAACAAAATTAGTCAGCACAATAACCCTTTATTAAGATTGGTTTAGAAGGGTGAAGTCGCTTGTCCACGATGATGAGGTTTGCAAGTCAAATGTCTCTTTGATTCCAGAGAATAAAACTCAAAATTATCCTATACCCACCGCCCCCCGCACCACACCCTCAGAGGTCTTGGGTCTGCGCAGAGCTGCATTAGAAAATGCCAGAAACATCTACCAGCCACTGACCATACACTGTATTTGTGGATATTTCAGAAACTTTGTCACAGAAGAGAGGCCATGAATTAGCCTAAAAATATGTCTAAACGTGCGTTCTGTGAGAGCGTGTGCAAGAGAGGTGAGGGAAGAAGTGAGAATAAATGTGGGTTAAAGACAAGTGTCCAACCTCTGGAGGTAATTGAGGGTGATTGGAGCAATGGAGAGAGAGGCTGGATTCACTATGCACTTTAGAGTCCACAGGGAATAGCAATGAATTATAAGATGGAGAGGGGAGAGGGTTGTGAAATGATGACTCCCAGGCTTCTGAGAGAAGCAGTGTGGCTTCAGGCCCCATTTCCTGAGATGACAAAGTCTGGAAGAGGAGTCAAGTTAGGGGTAGGTCAGCAGTCGAACCTTGAACATTGGAGTTTAAGATGTCCACGGGACTTCTAATCGGAAGTACCAAGCAGGATGTTAGATAAAAAGGTCTGGAGCTCAAAATAGTCTGACCTAGATGGATTCACAATCATAGGCACATATAGACAGAACCAAAGTTTCAGGAGTAGATCGCGTTGCTTTAGGGTAGAGACTGGAAAGTGTGTACAGTGTGTGAATAGAATGAAAATATGAAGGCCTATGACTCAATGCAGAGGAATTCCAGCATTTAAAGATAATACAATGTGACCGTAGGTCAAGGCTTTGGGATCATAAGACTAGCTTCAGCATGAGAACTTTATACCTATGAATATGATAGAGAAATGAAGAACGCAGATGACAAGAAAGGAAAGAACAATCTTCCATGTAGTTTTACTGTTAGTGCTTCCCAACCCCTTATCATCCTGTCCCATATTCCATTCTAAGTGTAAAGAGATATTTTTGAACAGATTAAATGGATACATTATTTACTCCCAGAATATTGTTATACAATATCTTTCTTTTCACCGAATTAATGGCATCCATGATTTCAAGGGTAGTGCAAAAGGTCTAAAAGGTCTAGCTTTTGTTTCAAATTATATGGCTTTTTAGTCCACAGACAATTATCTTAAATCATGATATGTAAAGAAAAGCTTTTTGAATTTAGATGACTTCTTCCTCACAAAAAAAGTCCTGCTAGAAAAGTAATGATGAAGAGGAAATAACATGCACTGATAGTCAATAGCTACTGTATATATACATATTTACTACAGCACAACACCTTTCTGAAAGAAATTGATGGTTAAAATAAGAGCAAATTGTGAAAGCATCTACTGCATAGAATTTTGAATTTACATATCCAAAGATAATTTATATAATTTACATCATCAAAGCAGTTTTATTAACAAAATATCCTTTAAAGATGATCTACTCACTCAATACATATTCATTTGTTCAGCAAATATTTTCTGAGTATCACCCTGTTAGCTACTTGGAATCTTGGGGCGTTGGTACAAGAGGAATTAATGTCCACGTTGAGACCTAACAGTTAAGTAAAAGAAGGACAGAAGATGAGGGAATTGGGAGTGGGAAGAGTATACTAAGCAGAGGGGATAACTCTCCAGAAGAGAGCACTGCACAATAAGGAAAAGGGGGGGTGTGTGTGGAACCAGTTGCTATGTGGTGCATTGTGGGAGCACAGGCTCAGACACAAAGAAACTTTCAAGCAATGACTGCTTTATTACTTACACAACACAAAGGGTCCAAAAGAGCAGGGGAAAATATCCCATCACAGCCGGTCTCCCAGGAAGGCCAACTGCTCGGGTCGGGTTGGTAGACGGAAGCTCCACACTCCCCACTTTTGTTGGAGAACAAAGACAAATCTGTGCTGCCTGAGGGCAGAGTAAATAGAATGCAAGGATAGGGGGCCCTGCTGCTGAGAGCTCTCACCCTGATAAACAGCTAAAACGGCTTGTTCCCAGTTTCCATGTTAAGGTAAGTGTAGGCCGCGCCATTAGACCTAACATCTCCTCCAGGCTGTGGAGTAGAAACATATTGAAGTATCTGCACACAATGGAAAAGGAGGCAGGGGTAGGCAAGGGTTGGGAGATTTTCAAGAGTTGTGTCCATGACCTCCCCTGCAAAAAGAACAAGCCAAGGAAGGCTTCTCAGTCATTTGAGGGAATTTGAAACATGTTCTAAAAATAACTGGGAGCCACTGATCAAATTTCTTAGCCACTTTATTGGGGTATATTCTACATATCATAAAATCCACCCATTTCAAATGTATGATTCAATGATTTTTTTGGTAACTTTAGTGAGTAGTGCAACTGTCACCACAATTCAGTTTTAGAACCTTTTCAGGCCCACAATTAGATCCTTCATGCCTATTTAGTCACTACCCATTCCCATTGGACAGTCCCACTGTCTCTTTTGGACATTTTATGTAAATGGATTCATATAACTTGTGCTATCTTGTATCTAGCTTCTTTGACTTAATATAATCTTTCTGAAGTTTATACATGATACACTAAGGGTAAATAGCCCATTCCTTGTTATTGCTGAGTATTCTATTGTATGGATATGTCACATTTTATTTTTTCATGCACCAGTTGATGGAAATGTAGGTTATTTCCAGTTTGGGGTGATTATAAATATTGCTTCTATGAACATTCATGTGCAAGCCCTTGTATGGACACAATTTTCATTTCTCTCGGGTAGATACCTGACGCTTGGTATCCCTTACTGGGTCATATGGTAGTTTGATGTTTAACTTTTAGATTTGATCAAATTTTCATTAAGAAAGATCACTTTATTCCTATTAGATTCAAAATATGTTTCCAAATCATTTATAAAACTGCTGTGCCATAATTTTTAGGACCATCTTAGCAAAAGTGAAGCTTGATAAATTCTTGAATAATATGGATTGAGATACTCAAAATGGTTTTGTTTTTAACATCAGAAGTTGCTTAAAACAAATTTTTTTATTTTAAATTTTAATTAACATAAATGCAATTTATGTTAATATTAAAAAGCGAAACAGGGAATGATCAAAGGAAGCAATAAAATGATTTGGCTAACTGAAAAAATTAGCTCTTAAAACTTAGAAGACATTATGCAGGACTCAGGGAAAATGTACGGAAGATTTGTGTTTTAGACAAAGTGTACAGTTCTAGGTAAGTATTTTGAAATGTTTCCAAGGTCAACAATTGAGGTAGGACTTTTTTCACTTCACCCAGGAGAGTGTGACAGAAATTCATTGTCACTCAGAGATGACTGGGATAATGTCTAGAAACTGATAGGATACCCAGTTCTATAATTTATCTCCTTATAAGTCAAAATTGCTATCTAAGAATTATTTCTAGGAAAACTGTGTCCCATCAGTTGTGATAATAGAGCCCAAATTTCCTCTTGAAACTACTATTCTGTATTTTTATTTGATCACAAATTTCAACTTGGCTTTGGTTCTTTTTCTCAGTTCAGGACTTAATTATGCTCATTTAGAATTGTGTCACCAAGTTTGAAGGAAAGCTATTTCTGTCTTAGATATTATAATGACTTCTTTTTCACATTCTTTGATATATTTTTGAATCACACATTAGGTAATAGTCATTTCAGTGTGAATTTCCTTAGAAGGTAATTTATTAATTATGGTGGAAAACCAAAGAGTCCCAAAGAGTTAACAAATATGACATTTCATGAAAGGTTTTATTGTTAGTGTGGTGGACATGAAACACCTAAATATAACAGTTGATTACTTTCCAAGGCAGCGTCATTCCAATGGGAGTACCAGAGGGATTAGGTAGCTGGGGGTGGGAGTGGGGTGGGGGGGGAAGGGGGTGGTGGAGGAGCCCCGAGATTTTCAGGATGTCCCTCTGAGACATCCAGGATCATTGTAGAAAATCAGGTCCCATTCAGGCTTACATTAAATGTACATAAAAATGTACATTTTTCTGAGTGAATGGAACACAGAAGTTAACTATACGCTTATTCAGAGTATATAATAAGAGACACTCTTTCAAGGAAAGAGCAGAAAAGTGAGGCAGACAGCAAAAGAAAATGTCATATAAAAATACATTCAAATACACATTGAACTCTAATTAACTGACACTTCTGGGGAAAAGGGATGCCATTGGCTAGAAAGGATGTCATTGGTTAGAAAGGCTAGCTCCCTGAATTTGGAGACATCAGTAGACATCCTTAAAGTGACTGAAAATTTATTTGGAAATTTATGCTGTCAGGAAAATCTGCAGGTGAATGATCACCCCAGTTATTTTGGTATGGTGAATGTATCTACCCCCTCTTCTAAGTGTGATCTTCTTTTATGAAACCCACTTTCATATTATTTTTCAACTCAAGTTAAACCTGTCAAGTAAGACACAACATACTTCCTTTTTATACTTCTCCCCATTCCCATTCTGCTATCCAATGCCAATTTTACTCCCCAAATGTCCAGGAGTCCTCAGGAGATTCCGAACCCGTTTGTTACCTCTTAAATCATCTACCATCCAAATTTTGAACCCAAAAGAATGGCTTAAAATACCCATATGTATGAAATCTTAATGCTTTATTTCTTCTATGAATGTTATGATTTTAACTGAAAGGAATAAAGGACTAATATTGATATTCAAGAGGATGAAATTGAAAGATCTTAGGTCTTGGAGTCAGGATGTTTGACTTAAAGTTCAGGCACTCTGTTCTATTTGCTTGCTGGGTTTCTGTACCTCAGTTTCCCACTAGTAAAACAGGTAAAATAAATCAGACTTCCATGGTATATGGTGAGGAGTGAATCAGATGTCAAAGCCCCTGCCATGTAGCAGGTACTGCTGTTGATTACTTCCTTCATCGGGTCATTTACCTAGATAATAATAACCTCAAGAAGAGGCAATATACCAAATATACCATATTATATATATACACATTAAATTTCTAGTAGATGACACTGCACATGGCATATAATAAGCACATAATAAAAATGTGTGTTTCTATGGAAATAAATATATTAATAAGTATAGATCTTGAGATTTAACCCCCAATATTTTAATATTAGTTATAATTAGGAAGAGGAGATAATTTGGGTCAGTGACCCTAAATGACATTCTCAAATATCCACATGTATAGGTAGGTATGGTGGTTTGAAAGTTTTGAAACTGTATGTACCCCAGAAAAACATGTTCCTAAATACAATCCATTCCTGTAGGTGTGAACCCATTGTAAGTACAATCTTTTGATGAGGCTACTTCAGTTAAGGTGTGACCCACCTCATTCAGGATGGGACTTGATCCTATAACTGGAGTCCTTTATAAATGGAATGAATACAGAGAGCAAGAGAGCTGATTGAGAGAGAGAGAGAGAACGTGTGCCATGGAAGCTGAAAACAATGAAACCCAGAAGAGAAGGGAGAGACCAGCAGATGCCACCAAGTTCCAAGACTCACTGGCAGCCAGTCTTCAGAAAGAAAGCATTGCCTTGATGATGCCTTGATTTGGACATTTTTCTCAGCCTCATATTGTGAATTAATAAATTCTCATTGTTTAAGCTGACCATTTCTGGTTTAAGCAGCCTAGGAAACTAAAACAGTAAGTAAGGTAACTTCCTTACCCCATTCACCAATAAGAATTTCTCCAAATACTCTACCTCTTTCCAGCATCTAATCCTAATCATAGATGCACTCATTATTAATCTCCATTAGTCAGCATCTACTATTAGGACAGGGAAATTAGGGAGAAGTTGCTGGATATTTGGGCAATGATAGAGCTAAATAATGTTTACTTTTATAAAAGTGCCAGGAATAGAGAGAATTATTCATTCATCCATCAAATAATTACTGAATCCAACCATATGCCAAGTACTGTTCTAGTCTTCTGGGTGAAATGGAGACAAATTGTAGCATTTTGATAAAATTAACATGATATTACTTAGATACTAAAAGGTCCACTTTGCTTTATTGAAAGGGACTGTAAGTAGACAAGGGTAAAAATGGGTAGAAGCTGAGGAATAAATTAGGAAGCAATTGGAAGGAGACAGGTTTAGAAATGTTAAATTTTAGATGCTACACCCACGTGGAGGCAGTTGGATAAATCAGTAGTTTGGGAAAGAATTCTAGGATGGAGAGAGAAATTTTGATTTTAGAGTATAGAAGATAATTAATGCCATTAATGTGACAAGATTATCAAGACAGAAAATTTAGATGCAGGGAAGACTACCAAAAATTGAGCTTTATGGGGAACAATATATGAAGGTAATTTCACAGTAGTAGGTGTAATGTAGATAGCAGATAAGTCCAGTTACCACATTGAGGACTGCAGCCAGTCTAGTATGGAATCACCATAACCAAGGTTGATCCTAAATTGATAGGCTGAGATGGTATGAGTTCATTAAGTCTTGGACAAGGACCTTTGAGAAGAGAAAAAAAAAAATTGTAGTAGGAGAATGGTCCAATTAATTGGCCAACTCCAGTTAAATGAAGTTAATTCCCAAACAATCCACAAGACATTGCTACAGATTTACAAACCAACTTGTTTTGCATTACTGCAATCATTTATGAATTCACAGAGCTCTGAAGGCTCTTGCAGAGATGTTATAATCTGAAAATTACATAAGGACATTGATGTAGTGGCATCAGTATGAAAATGTCATTTATGCTGAAGTCATTTTCTTTGACAGGAACTTTATGAGCTTCCATTTCAATTTTAAACAGAAGGAGGATATGTATGACTCATAACATTTATTTTTCATTTCATCACATGGAAATTATTGTCTTCAATGGGAGCTTTGGATTTTCTTAGTGATGACTGAAGTCCTAGGATATCAGCTTTCTATATTTCAGAATTTCACAGGATGGAGAGAGGGAGAGAGATGAAGGCTGGAACACTTTTAGTCATCTCCCAAATGTCAGCTAACTGCCTACTGACTGCAAATCCTTTGGCTTTTATTTGTCCTGGTCTGTCTTCATAGAATGTGTTTACTTTAATCACGTGGTCGATTGGATCTGTACAGTGTCTGGGCTGGGACAGGGAGCTAGTAAAGAAGAGCAATTTACTCTTAGGCTTATGAGTCATCTCTTGTGGTGCCTTCAGAAGACAAACAAGAAAGGAAAAATTAGGTAGAACCAGATAGCTACAAGCCCTACTCTAAAAAATAGATATGGAATAAGGGCTTGACAAATAGACTTACTTTCTAAACAAATTGACTTTCTTTTAAAAACAAAACAAAGCAAAACAATGGAGAGGGGTATTTTCTAGCTATCTCTACCAGTTTTTACAAATTCTTTCCTAGGAGTTTCCTTGTCAATTCAGTTGTATGTTGCTCATATAGGTGTTTTTCAGAAAGTCCTTCCAGTTTCTCCCATCTGCCAGCTGCTTTTCTCTGCCTTAGCCACAGCTAGTTTGTTCATCTGCTTAGATTGCTCAAATTATTGAAAAACATGACCTTAATTTGCCTTGGCTAGTCTTTTGTTTTTTAGTGGTGAAAACGTGATTTTGTCTCTTATTTCACTGTGTACTGTGTTCAAATGAAAAATAAAAGAGCACTGTTCTACTTTGCTGATATAAACTGCTAAACTGACTTTTATTAAAATAGGAAGAATTCTTTCCTTCCTTTTATTTTGCAAAAAATAAAACAAAACTTTTATGTAGTACTCTTTCTGGGCCTCACCAACTCTGTTTACCTCCTTCATTCCTTAGGAGCAACCACAATTCCAAGATGTAGCCACAAATTCATGATTTTGTCCTTTATATAATTATGTATGCATCTAACTATATGATATGGTATTGTTTCATCTTCTAAAATTTTACATAAGTGGTACTGCACTGCACATATCTTTTAGAAACTTTTTTTACATAAATTACATTCTTGACATCTCTCTTTAAATGTAAATATTGAACAAAAGAGAGTCAAAGAAGCCAGAGGTGAAAAAGAGCAACATAAACCCAAAGTAAGTAGAATCACTGACCCCAAACAGATAAGATCAGCAATAAACAAAGTGGAAAAGAGGCAAACAATATAACAATTTTATGCCAATGAATTTGACAACATGACAACAAATTTCTTCAAAAAATTGGGAAAAAAGTTGATGTTGAATATTAGCTATAATATATCTCCAATTAAGTATAAATTCTCTGTTGTTCTCAGAATGAATCATGCTTTTAATAATAATGCATAGCAAAAAAAATTTTTTTAATTTTGTAGGTTGCAAAAATATTCTTCTGACAGAGACTACAGGCTATACGACATACCTTGAATTGTCTGAAGAAGGCTGTTGAAGTATACCAGCACATGTGAAAAATATATTTCTTATTTCTCAAAAATGTTCTCAAGATTTTGGTCCCCTACCACTGTTTCTAGTTCCAATCCCCTACTTCTATCCTCCCACCAAAAGAAAAAAAACTATGCACCAGTACTGTCAAATCAGCCTAAATTATCAATATCTTAAGTACATAAATGCTTTATTAATATATTCCAGCTCAACCTTGACCTAGATTCCAGGTTAGTATTTTTAAATTTTTTATAACCCTATTATTTTGGTCTTTTAGTCCTTCATGATAAAAGCACTTATAAATATTATAGATAGTAAGCATGGAAGTCCCTAGATATAAGTCCTGAATAGAATATTTAATTGTCCCAATAGGCTTAGTCTCAAATATTAATATAGGGAAATATGATTTTACTCAAAAGAGCATATGTCTTTATCTCCAAAGTATCCAGAATCACTTAACATGAATTGATCTGCATGATGTGAAAAATGTAAAACATTTTGGATACAGTTGAACTCCAATAGATGGCAGTGAAATACAGAAAATTCACTGCTTCTTGAATTCTTTTATTGTTTCCAGCAGTAAGCTTCTAGTCACTTACCAATTAAAAGCTCCCATAAATTGTACAATCTCTTTAGAATCCTATTATGTTTCTAAAATACCGTGAAGTCTTGGATCAGAAATAGCTCAAAATTTACTGTGTCCATGAGGATGCTGTGGCTTTGTGGGATTAAAGGACTTGTTTGAGGTTACATAAACAAGTTTGTGGTAAATTCAAGTGCAAAATCAACATGATTCAATGGTGCTTATGTGAATGCTAAACCCACCACACAGCTGTATATTTCTGAATGATTGAAGCTGTATTTAACTAGAGTGATAATCCATGGAAGAGTGGAAAGAGGCATAAGATGAGTCTGGATATGGGCAGGGGGTAAGCTATGACGGGCCATCTGGGTCATAATCAGGATGAGCAATTTCTTCAAAAGTACAAAGCACAGTGAGATGGAATTTCCAATCTTACTTTTAAAAATAATTCTATAAATTCAATATAAATGTGATTACTTTTGAATGTGTTCTTCTTTGATTCTTCACCTATGGAATTCTATTTTGCTTTATTGTTACTAGTGTATTTTATTTTGACATGGAATCAGGAATTCCATAGCTGACAATTACATCACCCATTCAAAGACATCCATGGTGACATGAATGCAGGTTACTATCATCAAATTTGAACAGAATGTGGCTGAACTCAAGTATCTTTTTCTAAATAAAGTCAACAGAGAGATATTTTTACAACACAAGATGCAATGGCCTTACTTTGCTATTGATGGGTCATATTTAGAATTTGCAATAATTCTGAGATGTCCTGTTTTAGAGGGAAAATGACAAATGACAGTACATTAAAGATAGATAGTAGGAAAATAATGGCACAGATTCCAGAAACCATATCATAAAACAAATGAGCTTGTTTGGGCCTAGAATAGTGATGTAGCTAAGAGTAGTTAGCCTGGATGAAAAGGAACTAGGATTGTTTAGCCTGAAAAAGACTAAGGAGGAAAATAATAACCATCATCTACTTGATGGACATGGGCCAAATCTTCCCAGCATGTAAAAGTCTTCAGAGCAGCATTATTCTTAATAATAAAAAAAGAAACAAAGCAAATGCTCATCCTTTGAATGGGTAAATAAATGGTAGTGTATTCATTAGCATGAAATACAACACAACAATGACATTGAAGAGATTAAAAGGACAAGCATCAACATGGATGAATCTCAAAAACATATTGAGCCTTAAAAATGTACAAAATACTCATCAGAAGAACACATCCTGAACTATTTCATTCACATAAAGTCAAAACTGGCAAAGCTAAGCAATTTATTTTTTAAGAGATGTATACCCATGAAAGGCTGAACCATTCAATCTTCTGCTTCCACCAATTCTTCTGAATTTTATTCAAGAAATGTTTCTTTAAGGGAATGTTTCACACATCTCAAAAATTTTTATTCTTACTTCTGCTATCTCTTTGAGAACATTAGCTTGGAACTTAGGCACTCACTTGATATTTTTTCTTTTCTTTTTTTTTAGGTAGGTTCTGTGTGTGTGTGTGTGTGTTCCTTTAGCCTATCTGAATTGTGTCTTGAAGGTAGATGTAATATGTGATATTTGCAGGTGTTCATATCCAAACAAAATTAAATTTTAAAAAAGCAATAGCTATGGAGAAACAGACTTACTGAAATTAAACTCACAAACACATGCACACGCTTATTTTGAATGTCACACCCTGCTTAGACTAGGGGCACCATAACTATTACTATTTTAAGATGAAACCCTTTCCAGGTTAATTCCTTTGAATACAGAGCCTCCTTGAATCATTTAATTCTCTAACCACAATTATAACTACATCCATTTAACCACTGATAGAGGCAATTGATTTTGCTAATTGCCCAAGATTAAAGACAGAATGATAATATTAAATCAGAAACTTTTCTAGCAAGTCTCCAGACAGAAGAAAGCTTATTAACAAGGTACAGCTTGGTTTTTCTCTGTACTCAGTACCTCTGGAATAGGCTTGTTCATGAAAATATGGAACCAATCAAGCCCCTTTGACGCAGCTGGCCTCGACTGGAGTGGAGGGAAAAAAAGTTTAACAGTCTCAGAAAATGGCTAGGACAAAGATATTTGTGGAAAGGATGCTGAAATAAAAATAGAATTAAAAAAAGAGAATTGTGGTAGTTGAAATAAAAAAGAAATATTTGAACACTATGGAAAACAAACACATTTATTTGCTACCTGAGTTAATAGATACCTTAATACATAAAGGACACTGTAAGTCTGGCTCCGTCCACTGTCAGGAACTTTATTATTATAGGATAGGGAGGCAGGGACATAGTTCTTACAATTTTCCCATCCTTTGTACCAAGTTCAGTCCCATTTGGTAGTTACAGAAGTTAGCAAGTGGAATAAACTTCAGAAAGCAAAGCGACAAAATATACTGTCATTAACTCAACTAATATTTATCCAGCCCCATTATGTGCCACAAACTTTGGAATAATCAGTGAATAAAATGGATGAAAATTACTGACTTTAGGAAGCTTTTTATAATGGGGAGACACACAAAATAGTACACATTGCTTACTGTTTTTACTGTCTTTAATATCCCATGATGAGTGAAGAAGAAAAGCACTGGTGTGCTCTTGTTTAAACAGCATTACAAGATTACCTCATTGCTCTATCTAAATCTCCCAACTGCAGTCAGGGTTAGGCTACAAGCAACAGCCTTCGACCCCATCTGCCTCCACCATCCATAGCAGCCAGAATGTTTATAAAATAAATAAAGTACAAACAGGAGAAAAAGAAACAAAGAAAGGGACTGAGGGAAGGAGGGAGGGAGACAGGGAAGGAGGAAAGGAATAAGGAATGGAGAAATGTGTGTGTATGTGAGAGAGGGATATGGGGAGGGGCAAGGGGAAGTGGGGGAAGGATGAAGGAAGGAAGGAAGGAAGGAAGGAAAAAAAAAAAGAAAAATATTTTTCATCCCCTTCTTAGATCTCCCTCAGGTGGCTTCCCTTAGTGTGACAATAAGACCCTAACTCCTTATCTTGATCTGCCCAGCTTTGCATAATCTGGACCCAGCTACCCTTGCACTTCACGCTATGTCACCCTCCTCCTCTACCCAAGTGCTCCAGCCTCACAGCCTTTGCCTTGAGCCCACTGACCACCTCAGCCGTGTCTCTGTGGGAGCCGTTCCCTCTCCCCGGGATGCTCTGCTGCTGGTTTATTCACGCCCTTTAGATCTCAGCTCAAATGCCACCCCCCTGAGCACTTACAAGTTAGTCTTTGCGTGCTTCCCTGTTTTCCTTCTCTGCAAGCACTTACCGATGTCTGTAGTATGCCTCACTTGTTCCTTTATTCATTTATTGGTCTGTTTGATTATAAACTGCCAACTAGAATGTGAGCTCCATGAGAGCACAGATGTTCACTTACCAAAAGACAGACATTGTCCTCCCTTCAAGGATTCTAGTAGAATAGGAGAAATACACACACATAACATGGTTTAAAGGAGCAACACCATTTAACAGGTAAAAATAAAGTGCGATGGGCCATAGAAAATGATGAAAAAATATTGACCCTGGGATTATCAGAAGAGAAATCCTGAAATAAGTGGTTTTAAACTAACATTGAGGGGATTGGTGGAATTTGAATAGAGGGCACTGGAGGGAATAGGCTTCACTTGAGAGAACAGGGCGAAAACTCGTGGGCTTGGCAAGACCCACGGAACTTTTCCATGTCAAGGAGAACAAGGCTCATGGAAGGTGTGCCGGTTTGAGTGTATTGTGTCCCCCAAATGCCATTATCTTTGCGGTCTTGTGTGGGGCAGAAGTTTTGGTGTTGGTTAGATTTGCTTGGAGTGTGCCCCACCCAGCTGTGGGAAATAATTTTGATGAGATGTTCCCATGGAGGCTTGGCCCCACCCATTCGGGGTGGGCCTTGATCGGTGGAGCTATATAAATGAGCTGACTCAAAGAGGAAAGAGAGTGCAGCTGGGAGTGATGTTTTGAAGAGAAGCAAGCTTGCTGGAGAGGAACGTCCTGGGAGAAAGCCGTTTTGAGGCCGGAGCTTTGGAGCAGATGCCAGCTGCCTTCCTAGCTAACAGAGGTTTTCCGGAGGCCATTGGCCATCCTCTGGTGAGGGTACCCGATTGCTGATGTGTTGCCTTGGACGCTTTGTGGCCTTAAGACTGTAACTGTGTTGCGAAATAAATCCCCGTTTTATAAAAGCCAATCCATCTCTGGTGTTTTGCATTCTGCAGCATTAGCAAACTAGGACAGATTTTGGTACCAGAGAAGTGGGGTGCTTTTGCTGCTGAGTTTGCAAATACCGAACATGTTGGAACGGCTTTTTAAATGGATAAGGGGGAATTTCTGGAAGAGTTGTGAGGAGCTTGACAGAAAAGGCCAAAACTGCTTTAAAGAGACTGTTTGTGGAAATATGGACTCTAAAGATACTTCTGATGAGGACTTGAACAGAAATGATGAATGTGTTGTAAACTGGAAGAAAGGCGATCCTTGTTTTAAAGTGGCAGAGAATTTGGCAAAATTGAGTCCTGGTGTCAGATGGAAGGAAGAATCTGGAAGCAACAACTTGGAATACTTAGCTGAGGAGATCTCCAGACTACGTGTGGAGGACGTATCTTGGCTTCTCCTTGCAGCTTATAGTAAAATGCGAGCAGAGAGAGAGAAACTTAGAACTGAACTCTTGGGTTCAAAGAAACCAGAAGTTGATGGCTTGGAAAATTACGGGCTTCCAGTGGGTAGAATCCCAGAAGCTACAGCCCAACCTGAGGACAAGCCAAGATTGGATAAGGAGTTAAGCAGAAAGGATTTGTGGAAACTCCTATTGTCTGATGGCTTTGACCCCTGCATGCTTCATGCAAAGCCAACAGAATTTTTGCGAGATCTTTATAGACGGAGCCATTGCCGGTCTGGACTGGAGGAGACAGACAAGGAAAAAATTAAAGGAAAAATCTCTTCAAAGACAGAGCCATGGAGGTTGAGGTCTGGAGTCAAGAGGTTTAGGGCTGGGAGAGCAGAGCAGCCCACATGCATGGAAAGGGTGAGTTTGCCCTGGAGGTCGAGGGCGGGCTTTCCGCCTCGATGCTCTGGAAGAGTTTTGCCACCTCAGGTCCCAAAGAGGGTGGAGCACATTTCCAGGGAATTGGGGAGAGCCTGGCTGCCACCACACTGTTCTGAAGGGGTTGAGCGTGTGACCCAGAGATGGAAGGGAATCCGGGAGCTGCCCCGAGGTTTGAGGAGGGTGGGGCCGAGAAGGTGGTCTCCCCAATGTGTGGAAATGTTGGAGCACTCACCTAAGTGTTTGGAGAGGAACGGGCTGCAGAAAAGGCCCTTGGGAAGGGTTAGGCTCCCACTCTCTCAAGCCCCAAGGATGCAACATTGTTCTGTAAATGACTCTCGGACTTTGAAATCTAATGGACTTTGTCCTGTGGGTTTTAGGAACTGTTTTGCTCCTGTTAACCCTGTTTTCCTTACTGTTTCTCCTTATGGCAATGGAAATGTTTATCCTATGAATGTCTCTCCTTTGTATATTGGAAGCACATAACTTGTTCTAGGTTCACAGATCCACAGCTAGAGGGGAATTATGCCTTAGAACTGACCAAGCCTAAACTTATTTTGATGGGATTTTGTACTTAACTTTTGTTACTGAAATGATTTAAGTTTTTGTGATAAATGAATGTATTTTGTATTTGGAAAGATAATGCCATTTTGGGTTCCAGGGGGTGGAATGTGCCGGTTTGAGTGTATTGTGTCCCCCAAATGCCATTATCTTTGCGGTCTTGTGTGGGGCAGAAGTTTTGGTGTTGGTTAGATTTGCTTGGAGTGTGCCCCACCCAGCTGTGGGAAATAATTTTGATGAGATGTTCCCATGGAGGCTTGGCCCCACCCATTCGGGGTGGGCCTTGATCGGTGGAGCTATATAAATGAGCTGACTCAAAGAGGAAAGAGAGTGCAGCTGGGAGTGATGTTTTGAAGAGAAGCAAGCTTGCTGGAGAGGAACGTCCTGGGAGAAAGCCGTTTTGAGGCCGGAGCTTTGGAGCAGATGCCAGCTGCCTTCCTAGCTAACAGAGGTTTTCCGGAGGCCATTGGCCATCCTCCGGTGAGGGTACCCGATTGCTGATGTGTTGCCTTGGACGCTTTGTGGCCTTAAGACTGTAACTGTGTTGCGAAATAAATCCCCGTTTTATAAAAGCCAATCCATCTCTGGTGTTTTGCATTCTGCAGCATTAGCAAACTAGAACAGAAGGTAATAGTGAAAGACACATTATGGAAAATTTACGACTGAGTTGAGATGTCCCTGTTAAGGAGAGAGATGTACTCTACCTCACATGTATGACACCCCAGGTAGCCACTTATGCTTCTCTAGGGTAATACTAAGTATTTTTCATGATCTAGAAAATAAAATATGCTGAGAGATTTAAATAGTTAATCCACTAAGTGAAGTGGCTATTTATTATTGTAAGTTTGCATTTATAATGTAGAATGGGAGGGACTTGCTAATGGAAATGAAAATAAAAATAAATCTCAGCAATATTAGGATGGCAGAGAAGCAAAGAGCATAAGCTATTAAGTGGATAATCAGTTTATTTATTCTTTCACAGAGTCATATTGAAACACCTCCTATGTGCCAGGAAGTATTCCCTAGAAGTGAACAAGGCAGATAAAGTCCTTGCCATGGTTTTCACATTTTGGGGCAGATAGATGGGAAATAAACACAGATAAGTAAATATATAGGCTGTCCTACAGTGATGAGAGTGACCTCCTGCCCCTCCATCCAGAGCCAGGACCCAGGTACGCAGTTTAAACAAGAATAATTAGAATCTTTGTGGACCTCTCCCCTAGACAAAGTTGGGAGACGTGTTTTTATAAATGGTTGTAACTTTAAAAAATTTATCTCAAAAACTGATAAGGATCATTGCAATGTTTGAAATAATTTTATTATGCATGTTTATAGCTCAATTATGAGAGTGCAAGCTTACCTCTAATTTCTCTTCAATATGCCCGGCCTGCTGGAGTCGTGCATTTTAGATACAGAATAAGGGAGGTTACAAATGTTTGTATAATATTAATAATGATTCAGGTCAAAGACAGGGAAAGTGCCCACTGTGTGATTTTGCAAACTTCTTTGAATCTACGACACACTCCTGGCCAGATGGACTTCTGTTCTAAATCACGATAGCATTTCTGACATTCGTATGTCTTCAATTTTGACTGGAGGTAGCATGCATGGGAATGAGACATTACCCTGCAGCTAATGGAGAACTGCCCTCATTTAGAACACAAGAGGCTGGACCATGTACAATAAGACCTGTGGTAAAATGTGGTCATATTAAAACAGAAAATCGCCTATCTGAAGAAGATGCTGGAAAATTTTTCAGATCTCTTTAAATGGAGGGTGAGCTGTGGAAAAGGAAAAATGCCTTTTCTCCCATGAAAAAAAATTACTCCTCTATTCTCAGTCTCATTTTCTCCTTGTTGAACAATATGTTTAACAGCATAATGAGAATATAAAACTCTCCAGTTCTCTCATTTCCCTGCTGTTTCTGCCTAGTTTTAAGCTTCATTTGCTTCCAGTGTTGGCAAATATATACTTTCAATAATTATTCATGCTGAGAAATATGAAAATGTGTAAGTTCCCAATGCATGCACATGTTCCTGAAGAGAAAGCCTGGGAAGAGTAGAATATCTGAAGAATGCAAATGTGAACACTTTTTTCTTTCTTTTCAATACTTCTTTGACTTTTTTGATCTTTAAAAAGTATTTTCTTTCTTTCCAAAAATATACTATTTAAACTGTGTTTAAGAATACCACTAAACTATAAAATTTAATGAAGTTAGACATAAAGCCATTATAGTTTTTGGATATATATTTACCACAGTTCACTGTACAGCATAAAAACAACAGCTCAGTTTTTCTCCTTAGTTTAACACATCAGTGGAAAAGAATATGGAATAAAAAATGAAAAAAGTAGAAAAAATGAATGGGTAATTACAATTTCAGACCAACACTTTCCTCAATAAAAGGGCAGTGGGGGTGGCAGGCACTTATTATTCTATGAAGCCTTCTCCGGTACATCACCTAATGCCTTTTGTTGTCTTCATAAAGTCCAAGTCAAATCAGTAGCTCCCATATCACTACTGAGAACTATACTGAACAAGAAATCACAAACTAATATCTGAGGTGAGTTTCCAGCTCCAGGAGATGCTAGACCTCATGATTATTAATGCCCACAGAACTGTGCGAGTAAGGCCACCCTTGTTCACATCTTGTCTTTATTCTGCAAGGGATTGTTCTCAAAGCCAAATACACATTATTGCAAAACAAAGTAGTGATATAAATCTCAAAGAAGGCTGAAGATTATACATTCAGAGCCAACGGTTTTACTCAGGACTATCACCTATTACAGCTATGTGGGGAGTCAAGATAAAAAATAAATGGTAAAAAAATAAAGTCTATTACCTTTCGAGTGAAAAAAGATAGAATGAGGAGGACAGAAGAAGATGGCAGCATAGAGAGGAGTGGAAGCTGGTTTGTCCCCCTGGAACAACTAATAAAAAACCAGGAACAACTAGTAAATAATATAGAATAACTGCAGGGGGGCAAATGTGACTGTCTACTCATCATACACTGAATTGGGAGGAATGTCTGA
Organism: Choloepus didactylus; assembly: GCF_015220235.1. Taxonomy (NCBI): domain Eukaryota; kingdom Metazoa; phylum Chordata; class Mammalia; order Pilosa; family Megalonychidae; genus Choloepus; species Choloepus didactylus. The sequence goes on along the minus strand of NC_051320.1, from coordinate 31,304,910 downwards.
GATCATAGCATAAAATCTGTAAGTAAAAACTGCAGATCCAAGCCAGGAGCCCCCTCCCCCCATGGCCCAAACTGCAAAGCCTTATGGTGCTAGAGAGCAGCACTCTCCAAGCAAGTGAATATAGCTCAGCTGAGCTCCAACTGGGGCTTTAATTCACAAATGTGGACTGCTCAGTACAAGCTATGAATCCCCAACAAGCAGGCAGAGACTTTTGGTGATGACTGATCTTGGGGAGCCAGAGGGCAGCCACAGACCAGCCCTGAAGGAGGCTTTCTGTTCCTTTTTTGGCTCAGTGGAGAAAGCCTCAGTCACTTTCAGTTCCCAGAGCTCTGACCCAGACAAAGGTGGAGATAGCACAGGTAGAGACACTATTCAAATGTAAATGACTTCTCCCTAGGGGGTGTATCTTCTCTATGAGGAAGAAGGTGGTGCCAAGCTCTACTATCCACCAGACCCCAGAGCCTGGGGGAAAACAGCCATGGGCCACACCGCCATACACCAGTCTGGAGCTACATGCTGAAAGGTGCCACTGCTGGGCAGAAAAGCACAGTGACTTGACACATCATAGGTTATATCAATTGTCTAAGACACACCCTCAGGGAGACGTGATACTGTTGCCTCCTTTCAAGACCTAAGCCCGTTCTGATTGGTGTAAGCAAGAAAACCAGATGCCTAGACAACAGAAAACTACAACCTACGCTAAGAAAAATGAAGTTATGGCCCAGTCAAAGGAACAAACTTACACTTCAACTGAGATACAGGAATTTAAACCAAAAATACTAAATCAACTCAAAAAGTTTAGGGAAGATATGGCAAAAGATATGAAGCATGTAATGAAAACACTGGGCATACATAAAGCAGAAATTGAAAGTTAAAAAAAACAACTGGCAGAATGTATGGAAATGAAAGGCACAACACAAGAGAGGAAAGACACAATGGAAACATACAACAGCAGATCTCAAGAGGCAGAAGAAAACAGTCAGGAACTGGAGAAGAAGGCACCTGAAAGCTTGCACACAGAAGAACAGAAAGAGAAAAGAATGGAAAAATATGAGCAACATCTCCAGGAACTTAAGGACAAAATGAAATGCAGGAATGTATGTGTCATTGGTGTCCCAGAAATAGAAGAGAAGGGAAAAGGGGCAGAAGCAATAATAGAGAAAATAATCAATGAAAATTTCCCATCTCTTATGAAATACATAAAATTATGGATCCAAGAAGAGCATCATACCCCAAACAGACTAGATCTGAATAGTCCTACACCAAGACACTTAATAATCAGTTTACCAAACATCAAAGATAAAGAGAGAATCCTGAAAGCAGCAAGAGAAAAGCGATCCATTACATACACAGGAAGCTTGATAAGACTATGTGCAGATTTCTCAGTAGAAACCGTGGAGGCAAGAAGGAAGTGGTGTGATATATTTAAGATACTGAAGAATAAAAGCCACCAATCAAGAACCCTATATCCGGCAAAACTGTCCTTCAAATATGAGGGAGAGTTTAAAATATTCTCTGACAAATAGACAATGACAGAGTTTGTGAACAAGATACCTGCTCTATAGGAAATACTAAAGGAAGCACTGCAGACAGAAAGGAAAAGACAGGAGTGAGAGGTTTGGAAAACAATTTTGGGAGACAGAAGCACAGCAATGTAAGTACACTGAACAAAGATGACTGTGAGTATGGTTGAAGGTTAGGACCATGTGGGACACCAGAACGAAAGAAAAAAGATAAAGACTGGGACGGTGTAACTCAGTGAAACCTAGGATGCACAACAATTGTAATAAAAGGAACAAATACGTTTTTCCACGAGGTAGAACAAATGAATGTCAATATTGCAAGGTGTTAAAAATAGTGTGGGATTGGGGGAAAATACAACCAATGCAAACTAGAGACTATAATTAACAGAAACATTGTATTATGTGTCCTTTAGTGTAACAAAGGTAATATACCAAAGCTAAATGTATATGGGTGGGTGGGTGGGGGGGACATAGGGGAAGGGTATGGGACTCCTAGCATTGGTTATGTTGTCTGAACTCTTCATTCTACTTTGGTTTAATGCTATCTTTCCTTTTGTTGCTTTCTAGCTGTCATGTTTTTTTTCCCTCTTTCTTTTTTCTTTTTCTTTTGTGTCTCTACCATCTTTGACTCTTCTTCCTTCTTTGTGGAAGAAATGGAGATGTCCTTATATAGATAGTGGCGATGGTGCTGATACATAAATACATGACTATTCAGGGAACTAATGATTATTTTCTTAGGACGGAATGTATGGTGTGTAAACAAAACTGTCGTTAAAAAAATGGGTTGATGAAGAAACTTTGAGGGCACTATATTGAGTGAAATAAGACAGACACATAAGGACAAATATTGCAGGGTCTCACTGATATGAACTAATTATAATATGTAAACACATAAACATGAAATAAAAGTTACTGGGATATAGAACAAGGCTAAAGAATGGGGAGCAGTTGCTTATTATGAGCAGAATGTTCAACTAGGGTGAACTTAAACATTTGGAAATGGACAGAGGTGATGGTAGCACGTTGTGAGAATAACTAACAGTACTGAATGGTGTATGAAGGTGGTGGAAACGGTAAGCTCAGAGTCATGTAAAGACAGGAAAGTTGGAGGTTAAAAAATGGGAATGTGTAAAACAGTGACTCTTGTGGTGGACAATGTCTGTGATTAACTGTACAAATATTAGAAATGTCTCTCATGCACTAGAACAAATGTATGACACTATAACTAGAAGTTAATAATAGAGAAGCATATGGGAAAAATATATACCTATTGCAAACTATATACTACAGTTAGTAATATTTTAACATTCTTTCATCAACAGTAACAAATGTACTATACGGAGTATAGTACAATAACAGAGGAGGGATGTTAAAGGGATGGGAGGATTTGAGTTTCCTTTTTTTTTTCTTTATTCCTTTCCTGGAGTAATGAAAATGTTCTAAAAATTGAGAAATAATTAATTATGGTGATGGATGCACAGCTGTATGATGGTGCCGTGGGCAATTGATTGTACACTTTGGACCTTTGGATAATTGTATGGTATGTGAACAATCTCAAAAAAAAAAATAGAATGAGAACCACATCAATGGCCTATGTAGATAACATCCATGAATAGGTGCATATATTACTGAGATTATAGAATAGTGAATAAAGCTTCACAAGACTCCGAGAAGACAGAGCTGTTAAATTTGCAAAGCCTTTGTTTCCATGTCAACAATAAATGTGAGTTTTCTCTTAAGGACAATTAGGTCTTGATGAGTTCTGGTATAGCAGAAAGGGCATGAGACTCAGAATCAGAAGACCCAATTTGAGTTCTACCAGGCACGAGGCAGGCCAAGTTTTGATAGTCCAGGAGATAAGAATTCAAAGCAATAAATAATGCAGATTATGCAAATTAATAAATGCTGCCACAGACCAAGAGACTTCCCTAACATTCTTTATCCTGGTGAGGAAAGCACATTTGAACAGTGGAGATACCATAATGGAAACAAGTGCATCATTCTCAGCTGGGAAGGGCAATGAAAAACAAACGCATGTATGTATCTACAGACTATTAGAACTTTTATGCACCTACCATCCCTTGTTTTCATAAAAATGGTAACTTATTTCTGCTGTATAATTTTAAATAACACAGAGTTAAAATACCAACCGTCAGCTTAAATGCCGTGCTGGAAAGAAAGTCATGATCTATTGGTTCAAAAGCCAATGGTAAAAAATTGTTTATATGTAGATAATTTATGGAGTTTAATAACACAATTGTGGTTCATCATTTCAATGTGAATCTGGGTCACTTAGCCCCTTTGGGTCTCAGTTCCCTCATCTCTAAGTTGAGGGGTTTAGCATTGATGAGCTCGAAGGTAACTTCCAACTCTAAACTCACCCTGTGAATCAAGGATGTATTTAATCATTCTTAATTCCATTTTGTTCTAACATGTTAAAAACTAGACCCCTTAGGGAAAAAAAACACATACATTTCAAATAACATTAAATCTGATTTTAAACCACAGACTCTGAGGGATTTAAAAAATATAAAAAATAACCATATCTCTATTCAATTGTTCTTTTAGACTGATTGGGTGGTTGTTTCACTCTGTAGGCCTAATGGGGTTAATTAAGGACTTCAAATATAATTTGAAATGTTCACAGACAGCACATTATACGTTGCCAATCCCATCTGTGGACACTGCTATATTAATGACACAATATTTGTTTTAGAGGTCACAGTGCTATTTGTCAGGTTAAACATTTGTGATCTGGATCCAGCTTTAATACATCCTTTCAAAGAAAGCCACTAGCTGCTATACACTACATCAACAGTGCTCTTCAATCGGATGGTTTGTCAGGGTTACAGAGGCAGCTAAGCCAAAACAACAGGCTCCTTCCACGTGGATGCTAATTGGAATGTTGACTTAGTAAAACTCCTTACTAGGGACAAGTCAGACGTTCAGTACTCACAATCCAACATCAAGCTGGAGGCAAAGCTGTTAACAGAGTTTGTCCCCAGAGTGACCAAAGGCAGAGCACAAAGACCTTCAGGTCTGTCTGTCTCCTGCAGTGGTGGGGAGCGTGTGGGTGTGAGCTCCTGGCTGCACACACCTCTGCTGACCACACAGTGGGTAACTTGTATTTCTCCTCTCAAATATCACCTGCAAAGGTCACTCTTCTGGTTACTAAACTATACATAGGTAAGCAACATCAGAATAGAGCCCCACATGTGCATTTGAGTTTTACTATCATCATACTTTAAAAATGATTTCCAGTATATATTTCTTATAATTTTATGATATTCTAGAAGATCTTAGTGTTTATACAATGTTTCATTCTTTGAGCTTAGCTTCATATATATTAACTCTTTATTTTTAATATTCCTGTGATACAGGAAAGGGATTTTTTTAAAATTTATAATGGTAATAGACAAAGAAAATAAGACATAGAAAGATTATTACTTGCTAGAAATTGCAAGGTGAGTTTTAGCCGTATGCAATATCAATAGCAACAAAAACAACAAAAAACTAATGAAACAGAATAAAGAAGGAGGTAAATGAATTTGTGGTCTAGAGTTACCAGATAATCTCTAAAATCTCGGAATTACATCAGATAAAGATGACCAAGCAACCGATAATTAATTTTGGGGCATCTGTGACATGGTTACTTCTGTTTGCTACCTTCATGTCACCATCTTACTTATGTTGAGAAATTAACCTTAATTGGGCATTGTACAACAGTAGAAAGAGCATAAAATGCCTTTTCCCTTATAATTGTTATGGAACAAGTTTTATCTTTTATTGTCTTGGTGGTGGCTAGACTCTAAGAAGGTTCCAAATGACCCAGCCTCCTGGCACTCCCACCCTTCTCTAGCCCCCCCCTCCTTGAGTGTCCACAGGCCTAGCGACTTGCTTCTAACAAATAGAACCTGGCAAACATGGCAGAAGGCCTCTTCTGTGATTAGGGTGCCCGAGATAGGAATGTCTGCCTTGCTAGCACTCTCTCTCTTGCTGGCTTTGATGAAGTGAGCTGCCCTACGTAGAGAGCCACATGGTAAGAACAGACGGCAGACAACAGCCAATGGCCAGCTAGGAACCGAATCCTGCCAGCCGCCGACTAAGCTTGGAAGTGGCTCCTTCCCCAGCTGAGCCGTCATGAGACACCCTCCCTGGCTGACCACTTGACTGCAAACTGTTGGAGACCCTGAAGCAGAGGGCCTGGCTAAGCCATGCCAGACCCCTGACCCACAGAAACTGTGAGGTAAGAAAGGTGGGTTATTTTAATTCACTAAGTTTTTGATGATTTGTTACTCTTCAGTACAAAACTAATAGAATCTCTGATTTAGAGGAAATGCATTTCAAGTGGGGGATACATCATTTGCTTCAAAGCATACCTTGGCTAAATTGTTGGCACAAGATGACCCACAAGAGTTTCATACCCTAAGGGTACTCTGGTAAATTCCCATATACTAGCAATTCCTGCTCACCTTTATGTGTGAATTATGTTCAAAATAATGACCTATTGTCTGCACATGGGTTGTTACAGAAAATCTAATAAGGCCTTCTTCCTACATTAGCCATTCACACAGCCTTTTTCTTTTCTATGTGGAAATGTTCTATCAAAGTAGAAATTTTAACTTGTGAGAAAAATAACATTTCCTGTCCAATTATATTATATAAAAATAGAAGAATTACTGGTCAGATCAGTAAATTCATTTGGGGGAGGTTTTGTGGAAGAATCGGGTTGCACTTCACAATGTCAAACCATAATCAAGTGACTTTAAAGGTTTAAAAACGGCTGTGACCAAAGGATGAGGTGGGGATAGGGATGGGAAGTTAAGGCTTGAAATGTACAGGGTTCCTATTTGGAATGATGGAAATGTTTTGGTAATGGATGGTAGTGATGGTAGCACAACATTGTGAATGCAATTAACAGCATAAAAGGGGAAATGGCACATTGTATATAAACTTACAGAATAAATTTTTTTTTAAAGTCCATGAAACTACACTGCAAAAAAACAAAACAAACAAACAAACAAAAAAACAAAAAAACACACACACAAAGAAAACTGCTGTGAAAGCCCATGGCACTCTTTAGAATCATGAAGCAATTAATGTTATTGCCATATAACACAGTATTTCTTATATTTGAACCTGAACATAACTTCTCAATCTTTGTCCCAACTTCCATGTTCTAATTTGTATATACAGTTCTCATATTTGAGGAAGGTTAATGTTTACACTCTTCACTGGGTTTCTGCTTTTACAGTCTTAGATTACATCACTGATCCAGTGTGATTTTTGCACTTTATGAGATCCTGTTTTAAAGAACCTATCATTGTCGAGAGGTCACTCTGGTGGACATTCTTATGCACTATATAGATAACACCTCTTAGGCTTTAATGTATTGGAATAGCTAGAAGTAAATACCTGAAACTACCAAACTCCAACCCAGCAGTCTGGACTCCTGAAGACAATTACATAATAATGTAGATTACAAGGGGTGACAGTGTGATTGTGAAGACCTTGTGGATCACACCCCCTTTATCTAGTGTATGGATGAGTGGAGGAATGGGGATAAAAACTAAAGGACAAATGGGGTGGGATGGGGGGATGATTTGGGTGTTCTTTTTTCACTTTTATTTTTTATTCTTGTTCTGGTTCTTTCTGATGTAAGGAAAATGTTCAGAGATAGATTGTGGTGATGAATGCATAACTATGTTATCATACTGTGGACAGTGGACTGTCTACCATGGATGATTGTATGGTGTGTGAATGTATTTCAATAAAACTGAATTAAAAAAAAAAAAAAATTAGTGACTCTCAAAGATAGCAGCTGAGAACCCCAAGGAGTGGAAAGAGGTTGGTCCCTTTCTAATGCCTCAGTGACACTGCAAATCCCTAAAGTGCTTCTCTGTTGTAGAAATTATTCTATGCTATATTTGAAATAAAGTGGTTAAACCTGAGCAACTCTAACCATTTTCCCAGATTTTTTTAAAAAGTTTTAGTCACCATATTGCAAAACATATTAGAAAAAAATGACATCCTTAGAAAGGCTTTGTTTTAAAATGTCAGTTTAGAATAATTGTGGATGGAAATGAGAATGTCCTGCTGTGTGTAACCGAAGCCTATTTCAAGATGGGATGGATGCAGTGCAAACAGATGGAAGATGTAGTACTGGGTGAGCAAGCAACTCTGACCCTATGACCTTAATTCAAAAGTAGGACCTGATAGAACAGGGGATGTGGATATTTCCATATACTCCCCCTAGTTAAGGATTCATTCATTCATTTATGTAGTCAACAAATATTCACTGACTATTTGCTATGTGATGGGCACTGTTTTAAGTGCTGGAGAAACAACATCGAGGAAAACAAACAAAAAAATCCTTGATTTCATGAAGCTTACCTTATGAAGAGAAAGCTGTCTGAAAAAAAAAATGAATAAAAAATATAGTATGTCAGAAGGTAAAAATTGCTTTGGAGAAAAAGTAGAAATGGGGGTGGGGCGTGAGGGGTGCTGGGAAGGTGAGTGTTGTCATTTTAAAGGAGGCAATTGGGAGAGTCCTCACAGACAGAGAAATATTTGAGTAGACAGAAGGCAGTGAGATGGAGCTTTCTAGCTGAGGGGCCAGCTAGTGCCGATGTGCTACCGTGGTTTTAAATTCCACGTTAAGAACGTACTAATAGAATTTCAATGTGTTTAATTTGTGGCCTGATATTTACATGGTATATTATTATATAAGTAAGTAATAGTTGTTATAATTATGATTGGATCTTATTTTAACAGACTGGAAATGATTCAAGTCCAAACAGGTGAATTTCTTCAATAAGTTGAATTCTTCAACTCTTCTGAATTATTTTCAGCATTCTGGGAAAATAATCCCTTAAATTCTGAGCCTATCTCAAATTCTTTTTTATCCAGTGCTGGGTATTTTAGTGATAATCTCTGCTCCATGTATTTTAAATCTTTAAGTAATACAAATGTCACCTGGGGTCACTGCCCTTTGAGATTTACATTCAATTTGTTTAAACCCTCTCTCTCATGTTCTTTTGGGTGTGCAATGGTCTCTTGAAGATCTTCCCATTCTAGGTAGCCTGTGATCTTTCTCAAGATCAATTCTTTCTCCAGTTTCCTGTTTCCCCAACCTCCCATTCTCACTTCTGTCTCATTGTGTCCCACTGTCTGCTCCTTGTCTCTTTCCCAGGTCAGACATGGTTCACAGCTGCCATTAAGTTTGATTTCCCAAGATGACAGTCACAGAAAGAATTTTTGTGTGCAGGAGCTTCTACTAAGTTTTGAGGCAATAAAGTCAACTTGCATCACTTCACAGCTCTTCAGATATTCTTGTCCCTGGGAATTTCTCTTTACTGACACTTCATCATCCTAATCCCCCCCTTTTACTCCACACCCACCTCCTTTCTTCTCTGCTCTGCTTCACTCTAAAATTCCTGTTTATTTTTGTGTGTGTGTACAGAGAAGCTTAGCTTTTTCTTTGTTTTCCTCTCTGCAGATTATTTCTTGAGTGCTTCATTTTCTTTTATCTGTAGCTGCATGATAGGTCATTTGTAAAGAAATTACACTCTCCCTTTTTTTCCTCTCAGTTTTGGATTTTAAAGATCACTTGCTTCCCTTCTATAATTACTATAACTCTTCAAAACATGAATTATTATCTTTGTTTTACAGAGGATAAAACTGAAGCTTAAAGAAGTTACGTATTTGGCCTAAGGCCACACAGTGAGTTCTCAGTATATCCGTTCCAGGTTTCATTTCCTATGTGAACCCTATGGCAGCATGCAGCAAAGCTATAGCCAAGCGAAATGGGAAGTCCCTTAGGATGCTGGAAGAGACGATGCTGGCTTATTACTGTGCAGCTCGAATATTTGAGCTTTCATGGATGGCATAAAGAAAATGTACTCATTTTAGCAGAGTGAAGTTAAAATTAAAAAGGGGATGAAGGGGTTTTATCCATGCAATGATAGTTCTTTTTTTTTTTTTTAATTAAATTCAGTTCTATTGAAATACATTCACACACATACAATCATCCATGGTATACAATCCACTGTCCACAGTATGATAACATAGTTATGCGTTCATCACCACAATCTATCTCTGAACATTTTCCTTACATCAGAAAGAACCAGAACAAGAATAAGAAAATAAAAGTGAAAAAAGAACACCCAAATCATCCCCCCATCCCACCCCATTTGTCCTTTAGTTTTTATCCCCATTTTTCTACTCATCCATACACTAGATAAAGGGGGTGTGATCCACAAGGTCTTCACAATCACACTGTCACCCCTTGTAATCTACATTATTATGTAATTGTCTTCAGGAGTCCAGACTGCTGGGTTGGAGTTTGGTAGTTTCAGGTATTTACTTCTAGCTATTCCAATACATTAAAACCTAAGAGGTGTTATCTATATAGTGCATAAGAATGTCCACCAGAGTGACCTCTCGACTCCATTTGAAATCTCTCAGCCACTGAAACTGTTTCATCTCATTTTGCATCCCCCTTTTGGTCAAGAAGATACTCTCAGTCCCACGATGCCGGGTCCACATTCATCCCCGGGAGTCATATTCTGCATTGCCAGGGAGATTTACAACTCTGGGAGTCAGGTCCCACATAGGGGGTGGGCAGCGAGTCCACCTGTCGAGGTGGAGAGCCACTAAGTTTTGCTGCCACCATGTCTTTTCCACTTGGCACATTCCTCACCTCTGTCAAGACTTCCAGCCTCTTCCATTACCCAGATTCCTGAGAAGCTCAAGAATAGCAAGTTTCAGGACCTCCCCCTTGCACAGACCCCTTCCAAGACCCTTTACCTGATTTGTGTTTGTAGTTTTTGTCTTCTTTTCTTAAAGTCCCCTTTACATCAAATTGTGTAAGCTTCAGGCTCCATGAAAGCTGAATGTGTCACTGCTATGGTCCATAGAACTTTTTACAGCCTAAAGCACCTGCCACATGTTCTTGCTGACTCTTGTTTATAAGTGGATCGTATTCACGCAGAACATGGCCACCTCACGCCCAGGGATCACGTCACAGTATCTTTCCATCCTGGGGGTACCTGGTGGTTACTCAACAGGCTTCTGTAGCAACGGTGTGTGCAGGGAGTGGCGCTCGTGTTGCGTGACTCCGTCTCGCTTGCTTTCCCATCCTATCACAAAAGGCTGCTCATTTTCTTTCTGCCACCCATTCAAAGGGTTTCTGATGGCTGATAACCAGCTTAGGAAAGAGCAGGTACATTGCTCACTTCATTCTTTTCATGCCTAAGTTAAACTGTCTATATACTGAGAAGGAGCCCAGTGTTGTAGAAAGACGGATGAATTTTTGAATTTTAGAACTGTGTCAACCAGCCTCTACTTGTATGACTCTGGAGAGATCATTTTCCATCTTTAAACATAAATTTCTTTACTTATAAAAACAAACAAGCAAACAAACCAAACAAGGCAGAGGCAGGGAGCAGTGAAAAGCAATATTTAACCTGGTAGGGTCACATGCTATTTGTCACTCAAGAAATTATATATGTGAAAGCCTTGACACAACATAAATGTAAATTGTTAATATTATTTTGAAAAATTGAGGGATACCTTTATTTATGTAACTATTTTTATATAAACCTGGGTTAGAATTACCCTTTACTTACATGATTTTCATCCCCCAAGTTCACAAATTTAAACTTCAGAATCATAAAGCCATTCAGAGATCAAAAGAAAAAAAATACATAAATGCACTCCTACTTCAAATGTCATCATCATAAAGTTGACTTGCTACTTTTGATTTCTCAGGGCTTAGAAACAAACAACTAGCTCAGCATATTTTGGCAGAACTTCTTTTTAAACAAGAAGGTTAACTACCAAATTATGAGGACAGTAAACGGAAAAAAACAACCGTAATCCTTCTAAATAAAGACAGGAACACAAATTCTATATTGGAAATCAAACTAGTAGGTCTAAAATTGGGGGTTATGTGGGTTTTTTTTTTTTTTTACATTCTTCTTATATTGAATGATTTTTCCAAGAGTTTTATTATACTTAAAAAGGAGTTCCATTTTTTGGTTCTTTCCCCAAAAGTATGAGCATTTTTTAAAGCTGCCTGATGTTTATTGACAAAGTAATAAATATGTTCCTCTATTTTAGTCTTATTTAAATACATGTGGTACAAAAAGGTGTGATTAGTACTAAAAATACATATTCCATGTTAAAAAATCATATCCTTAGGATACAATATGAGGAATGTAGTAAGAAACTTTGAGTTACAAAGAGCATGTGAAATAATATTCCATGTCTGTATACTTTTTAACTGAGGACATGAGTGTGTGCTTTGCCCACCAACTAAGGAGAAACATAAAGGCAGCCAATCCCTAGCAGAAGAAAGATAACTCTTCCCAATAATTCAGGTCTGAGGGATTTATCTCAAGAATATCCCATGGCTCTGCCAATTTTTAGAGGAATCAAATCAGCAAGCCCAAACACTACCATCTAGAGTCGGTTTACAATATATATCCCTTTTATTGTTGAGCAGACTAACAGTTTTCAAACATTTTTTCAAGTGAAATCAGCAAGGAAAACAAATTGAAATAAGAAAAATACAAAATGGGTTGAAAACATTATGTTAAGTGAAATAAGCCAAACACAAAAGGACAAATATTGTATGATTTCATTTCTATGAAATATCTAGCATAGCCAAATTCATAGAGACCAGAAGTAAATAAAAGGTTACCAGGGGTTGAGGGGAGGGTGTTAGGGAGGACACAGACCCCTGTCAAGTGGCCATCACCCTGACCTCACCTACCCCCACCTCCTTCTCTGGGGAAGTCGCAAACACCCCCTAAACGACCATTCTCAGACCTCCACTACCCCCATGTGCTTTTCTATCGTGTGCCATTCCACAACCTGGGAGAGATGCTAAGTCTAAAGAAAAGTTCCTCAGGGCCTTAAACCCAGAAACTGGGAACAAACAGCTGCAGATGCTTATCAGAACAGGAATTCTCAGTGGCAGGGCCCCTCCTCCCAAGGCAGATAAAAACCTCCCTCTAACAGTATAGACTGGTCTCTCTACTCCAGCACCAAGTGGGGTGTGTGGACCTGCCATCTATCCACCCACAACCAGAAAAGTTTTGGGCCACCCTGGGAGATAGGCTGTGATGGGACTCTGCCCCTGCTCTTCTAGGCAGTTCATACTGTGTAAGTGACAAGGAGATTTGCCTTTTCTGATCTCATTATTCTGTGCAATAAAGGGACAGTTTGCTGAAAGTTTCTTTGTGCCCTGAGCCTGTGTTCCCACAATTCACCATCATAGAAACTCGTTCCACACAGGGCGTTATCACTTAGTGGGTATGGGACTTCTATTTGGGGTGATGAAAAATTTTGGAAATAGATGGTGGCAACGATTGCACAACATTATGAATGTAATTAATGCCACAGACTGTACACTTAAAAATGGTTAAAATGGAAAATTTTATGTTATATATATTTTACCACAACCACCACCACCACCACCACCACCACCAACAACAACAAAAAAAACCTGGCTTATGGAGCACAGACTGGTTAACCCAAGATAATTGACTGATTATATGGTAGGAACTCTTTCTCTCCGACCGTATCTGTATGGTTCAGTTTGTTTCCATCACCCAAAGCCCTATTCTTTGGCTGTGGCTAATTAAGAGTTCTCTCAAGTTAAACCAAACAGACGTTTTATTATTATTATTATTTTGTCTCCAATAATTAGTAAGTGGTTACTCCTTCTAAGGAAAAGGAGATAAAAACCCTAACCTATCTCAGCCTAGATTAAAAGAGACATAAAGGCCCTTTCCTGAAGAATTTACCTGATTCTAGGAAGTCTGAATGCTTACTCTGTAACTTTGTTTGAATCGTGAAGCCCAGGAACTATTACATTGTATTAGCTTAGCTTGGCAAATTAAAAACGTGCTTCATTTTCCTATTTTGAGTAGATTGGTTTCAGTTCAATGTATATGGAGTCCAATCAGGCAGGTCATCTTTTTGACTCTCTGGAGCTTAGTCTTGTGGCTGGAGTCGAGCTCCTAGTTTCCTGGCTGTACCATGAGAAAGAATTCAAGGGCACAGCACAGGTTGAGCAAGTGGGTAAAAGTTTATCAAGTACACACATACAAGAGGGCGTGAGGGCACACTTGCAAGGGGAGAGGCACACTCCCCTGTGCCGGGGGCTGCCTTTTACAAGGGCTGCTGCTGGCTTCAGTACTTTTCCATTTCCCTCCCCTCCCTCCTCGCTTGTTGCTCTCTCCCCCTGTGGCTGCTTTCTGATAATTCAGGTGGGGGTTCTCCGCAGCTGTAAGAAGCCATTGATCTTGCAGTTATTCCTAGGCAGCCTAGGAATAACTGCATTTGACGCAAAATGATGAGTATAAAAATAATTACAGTGTGAATTGGAGTACGCTAAATGAGGTGTGGCAATGAGCCCTGGGAACTCAGAGGAGAGAGACATCACTCAGTGGAGGTGAAGAAAGACTTCCTAGTTGAGGGAGCAAGTCGGATTGTCTGGAAGTCTGGGTAAGATCCTAATAAATAGCAATAAATGGTGAAGATATTGCAGATGTGGAAAAACAAAGCCACCAAGAGGAGCCTGAACTAATGTTGAAAAAAAAAAAAAAGGAAAAAAGACCAGCCTTTTTGGGTAAAAACTTTGGGAGTGGTTAAGAACCTAAAGAAAGGCAATAGCAAGAACAAAAGAAAATGCTAAAAACAGAACCCTGGGTTATGTCTCCAGAGAAAAACATCAGTCCTAGAGTTTAGAGATTGTAATCAATAAAAATTAACTGTGAGTTCAAAGAAAGAACTCTAGGCAGGAGTTTCATGTACTTCTGAGATGTTGAGTAGGATTAGGGTTAAGAAAAAGGGTTTTTGCTTTTGATGACTGGGAGATTGGTTGAGATGTGTGATAATATAGTTTCTGCAAAACATATAGAGTGCTGAAAACTGTATTTCAAAGGTTTAATTTGTGATTGGAAAGTGAAAGTGAACTTGGAGTCTATGTAGATAACTTGCTCAATAATTTCATGATAAAAGGAAGGAAACACATAGTACCTCGAGGTGTCAGAAGGTTGAAGGGGTTAGGTGCTCCCAAGTATGAACAAACGGAAAGATGCCTTTAAATAGGAAGAAATGCAAACAAGAGGAATTACACTTTATGGATCAAAGACCCACTAGGAGGAGAGGTAATCAAGAACCCAGGGGGAGAGGATCACCTTGCGGGGAGAAGGAGGATGTCTTTACAGCCAGGGAATTTAAAAAGATAAGAAAAAAAGAGATGCAAGCAGAGATAGAGAGGGAAGTAGGAGATGAAGTCACCTGCTGTAATTGGAGGTGTTAACAGATGTCTTGAAAATAGTGAAGAGACATCAGAAGCAAATAAAATGTGAGGGGTCCCTCAACAAGGAAGATCCAGTCCATGGGCCTATATCTACCATATATGGACAATTTCATAAGCCACCAATCAACATATGCTAACTGAATCCCCATCACTGTCTCTGCCTCCCTTTGTTCCCATCCCATGAAATTCCCTGAATTCTCGAGATCATGAAGACAGATTTGAGCCTGCCTCCTATCTCTTTGCCAGTTGATCTTGCAATTAAACTCTTTCTTTTCTCAAAATCTTGGTGTTCCGGTATTGGCTTCTGTGCACATTAGGCAGCAAGCCCATTGCTCAGTAACACAGAGAGTAGAAAAAAACCCCAAAGAGATTATAATTAATATTCTTAGAAAGATAAAAGAAGATCTATCCATAAAACAAGAACATGGTGCAATAAAAAGAAAAAATACATAGGAAAAAAGTGTTCTTATATGTGTATGTATGTGTATTTCTAAGAATATATATATACACACATGCATGCAAACACACACACACGCACACATGTATATAATATGAAAATAAAAATAAATTCACAATATTTAGAAGATGAAGTTAAAAGTACCCCAGAAATAAGAACAAAAATAAAAGAAATTGGAAAAGAGTAGAGAGATATATGTTATTTTTTAGATTGGAAGATCAATAAAAAAGGAAAAAGGGTCCAACAACAAACAATGGGGGTTCAGAAAAAGAAAGTACAGCAACAACAAAAAGTAGAAAAATGAAAAATACTGGTGAAGTAATTTCAGGAAATACCTCAGGACTGAAGAACAGGAGTCTTCAGATTAAAAGGGTTAAATGAGGGAATCAAAAAGGCCAGCATTAAAGCATATTATAAGGAAATTTCAGAGCACTGAGGATAAAGGTAAAGCCCTAAATTCTTTCAGAAAAAAAATCTCAATAGCTACATTGAATGTTAAAAAAAACAATACCACAAATAATGCCTTCAACATTCTGAGGAAAATGTTTTCAATCCAAAATTCTTCTCAGACAAACTATCTAGCAAATATGAAAATAGAAAAAAAAGATATTTTTAAAATATATGGGGACCCATAAAAGAATTCCTTCTCTTACACATTCATAGGAAGCTTTTGGAGAAGTGCTTCAGCAAAATGCAGTAGTAAGACAAGAAGTGGCTATGGAATGCAGGATACAGGGATTCTGCTAGATACAGTTAAGGCAATTTCTAGAACCCAGATGTGAGGCAGCTTTAAAATGCAACCAGTTCAGATTGGAGTAGAAGTATGAAGGTCTGGATAAGGGAAGTCTCAAGAGAAAAATAAGGAAGAGGAGGAGAATGTTGCAAAGATGAAGAAAAAGAAGGAGGAGGAAAGAGGAGGAGGAGGGGAGGAGAAGAAGACAGAGGGACAGATCATCAAATGGATGTGAATATTTGAAAAATGCATAGCTGGGACATCATCAATATGGTGACATAAACAGCTACTCAAAACTTCTCTCTAGAGATTCAATGAAAAAAAATGACAATTCTGAATTGTTTGAAACTCTGGAGGAGGATATAGACTGGAGAAAGACCCTGCAAATGCTGAATTGAAGAAAGAAAAGAAATATCAGGTGGTATTTTCCATCCCCAGACTAGCCAGTCTTCTCCCCTCCCCCTCACTCAGTCTCCATGTGGGGAAGGCACAGAAACAGCAGACCAGAACCATCCCACCAGGGGCAAAGATTTTAAAATCTCTCACAGTGGTGAAAAATACACTCACTGTTTGAAGACCCGGTGGACAGGGGAGGTATTTCAAGACCCAGATCAGTGAGGAACAAAGAGACTGAGAAAACCTGGACAGAGACTGTTTCCAGCCTTGGCTCTGAAAGTCCTTCCCCCACCCTTGAGGAAAGCAGCAGCCCACAGCCCTTTCCTTACCTTGGAGACAGCTGGAGTGCTGGGTCAACTGACAGAGTACTTTCCCACAGATGGAGCGCCATGTTGAGCCAGATTTTGGCTGGCAAAGTGAGGGGCATAGGAATCCTGCAGTTTCAGCCTCGCTGGGTCATATATAAAAGCCTGTGCTTGGAGGCAAAGCAGCCTCTGAGGATGAGTAAGTTACTGAACAGTGCCATCTGCTGGACAGTCCAGAAAGTATAAGGGAAGTAATACACTTTTTAAAAGATGCTTCAGACCCTTTCTTAGAAGCACAGAAACTGGTCTATATGCCCTGTATGGAAACACAGCCCTGTTTGGGCTGGTAAATAGGGAAGACCCAACTGTTAAAGCAGGGCCTCAAAACAAACCCAGGTCTCGCTAGCCAGTGGAAAAAAGATCTCCACTGGAAGCCAGCTGATTTGTTTTACCACACACAGTGAACTTGCTGGGTGACCCGTGCCTACCTCCCAACCCTGTGGCAGGCCACAGTGGGTGGTGATTTGGGGGGGAAGACTAGGGGGCAGAGCCAATCTGACAAATGGCCAGGGAGAGAAACAAAGAAAAGACAGAGATCAAAGTTAACCAAACAAGAAAACCTTAGGCAAAAGAGAGAAAAAAACCTCAAGAATAAACCAATCAAGAAAATCAGATGCCTAGACAGCAGAAAATCATGAGCCACATCAGAAAACTGGAAGATACGGCTCAGTCAAAGGAAGAAACTAACACCTCAACTGAGAATCAGGAGTTGAAACAACTAATTATAGATGTTCAAGCAAATCTTTTAAATCAAATCAGTGAGTTGAGAGAGAATGTGACAAAATAGATGAAGGATATAAAGAATATACTGGGTGATCATAAGGAAGAATTTGTAAGCTTGAAAAAAACAAATGGCAGAACTTATGGGAATGAAAGTCACAATAGAAGAGATGTAAAACACAATGGAGACATACAACAGCAGACTTGGAGATGCAGATGAAAGGATCAGTGAGCTGGAGGACAGGAAATCTGAAATCCTGCACACAAAGGAACAGATAGGGAAAAGAATGGAAATATATAAGCAGGGTCTCAGGGAACTGAATGACAACATGAAGCACATGAATATACATGTTATATGTGTCCCAGAAGGAGACGAGAAGGGAAAAGTGGCAGAAGGAATAAGAGAGAAAATAATCAATGAAAAATTTCCAACTCTTATGAAAGACATAAAATTACAGGTCCAAGAAGCACAGTGTACCCCAGACAGAACTGATCCAAATAGACCTACTCCAAGACACTTACCAATCAGATTTTCAAATGTCAAAGACAAAGAGAGAATTCTGAATGCAGCAAGAGAAAAGTTGATCCAACACATACAAGGGAAGGTCAATAAGACTAAGTGCAGATCTCTCAGCAGAAACCATGGAGGTAAGAAGGCAGTGATATGATATATTCAAGATACGGAAAGAGAAAAACTGCCAACCAAGAATCCTATAACTGGCAAAATTGTCCTTCAAAAATGAGGGAGAGTTTAAAATATTTATGGATAAACAGACACTGAGAGAGTTCATGAACAGGGACCTCCTCTACAGGAAATACTAACGGGAATGCTACAGAGAGACAGGAAAAGACAGGAGAGAGAAGTTTGGAGAAGAGTGTAGAAATGAAGATATCAGGAGATAGAAAGAGGGTAGAGATTGGGCATTTTGATGTTGAAGGAGTATAGAATGTTCTAGAGGATTGATTATATAGATCCAGAAATGGATAGCACAATAGTGTGTGATGATAGCACAATATTGTAAGTACACTGAAAAATAGATGACTGTGAACACAGTTGAAAGAAGAAGGTTAGGGGTATGTATGATACCAGAAGGAAAGATGATAGAAGATAAAGCCTGGGACTGTGTAACTTAGTGAAACCTAGAGTGGTCAATGAGTGTGATTAAATGTACAAATATAAGAATGTTTTTGCATGAGGGAGCAGCAAGAAGGAATGAAGTTGTGAGGTATGCAACTAGGTGAATGGACCGTGAGGACAGTAGGGTGAGTGAATAAACCAGAAAGACAAACATTATAATTCCTCACTAATATGGACTAATAATAATGTGCAAACTCTGAGAATTGAGTCTGGGAACACAGGTTATCAGGGGAAGGCTTATGTAAAGGTTCCTAGATTGTAAGCTTTTATAGCAGTCACAGCTCTTCATGAGTTGTAACACTTATTTCTAAAGTTTGAGATTCTGAGCTGTTTGTGTGTTACATGGTTAGTCCCTGGAGTTTCGGGTATCTGTGTGGTGCTTGGGACTTGGAGCTGGAGTTCAGCAGCTGTGAGTGTTGGCATTGCCCCATGAATCAACTGCTAAAGAGGCTGAAAAGGAGATCAGACCTTGATTGGAGATATGAACTAAATGGACTTTGTTGAAATTGGGGTAGATCAGACTAAAGGATGATATTAATTGTGTTTTAAAACTTTGGCTTCTGTGTGGGACCAAAAGAAGAGATGTTTATTTGGTGCAAAAATCTATATTTTCTGTAGCACACTATATAATCTAATTTGTATGGTCAGTTTATTCACATACCATAATTACATGGAACCTTGACTAGAGAACGAGATCTTGGTTTGTACTGGTCAGCATGAAGCCCACCCGATACAACCCAGAGTAATTTGGACAGGGAATAAAAAGTATTTGCAAAGCCCCCTTGAAGGACTGCGGAAATATTAAACTTCCCAGCTGGGGAATTCCTGATATTCTCGCAAGCTCTGGTCAATACAAGTTTAGTAGGCTGAGACCTCGATCTTGGGTCTCATCCTTATGAAGCTTGTTACTGCAAAGGAGAGGCTAAGCCTACTTATAATTGTGCTTAAGAGTCACTCCCAGAGGGCCTCTTTTGTTGCTCAGATGTGGCCTCTCTTTCTAAGCCAACTCAGCAGGTAAACTCACTGCCCTCCCCTCTATGCAGGATATGACTCCCAGGGGTGTAAATCTCCCTGGCAACGTACGGACATGAATTCCAGGGATGAGCCTGGACCCTGCATTGTGGGATTCAGAAAGCCTTCTGGACCAAAAGGGGGAAGAGAAATGAAACAAAATAAAGTTTTAGTGGCTGAGAGATTTCAAACAGAGTTGAGAGGCCATTCTGGAGGTAACTCTTATGTGTTATATAGATATCCCTCTTTAGGTTTTAGTTCACCAGAATAATTAGAAGGAAATATCTGAAACTGTTGAACTACAATCTAGTATCCTTGATTCTTGAAGGTGAGCATATAACTATTTGGCTTATATGGTTTGACAGTGTGATTATGAATACCTATGGACCACATTCCCTTTACCCAGTGTATGGACAAATGAGTAAAAAACCGGGGACAAAAAGTAGATGACTAATATGGGGGAGAAGGGGAATGGGATGTTTTGAGTTTTCTTTTTACTTTTATTTTTATTCTTATTTTTAATTTTTTGAGTAATGAAAATGTTCAAAAATTGATTGTGGTGATGAATGCACAACTATATGATGATACTGTGGACAACTGTTTTACACTTTGGATGATTTTATAGTATCTGAATATATTTCAATTAAAAATGCTAAAAAATAAGTATAAAAATAAAACAAAAAGTTAAGGTGAGAATATATGTAAAGTATCTAGAATAGTGTCTACAACAAAGTAGATGCTTCATAAATATTAGTAACACCAGAAAAAAATACATTGCTGGGCATTTGAGGGACCTCCTGGAGTGTTTAAAAAAAATTAATGTTAGGCATATAAAAATTAAATCAATAAAGGAACAAAATAATTTTTCAAGAAATAAAATGTAATAATTACATGTTTCTGGGAGTTAACTTAAATATTCACATTATAATAATAATATTTTAGACCTTAATTTAACAAAAAAAAAATTTTGATATAACTATTTTGCAATGGTGCAGGTAAGGGAAGTAGGTCCAAAACAGAAAGACACTACCTAGCATTACTTAAAATCAGAGGTAAATGGCAGTAATAACATAAAAGAGAGTTAAAAGTAGTTCTCTCTGGGGAAAAGGCCTGGGGAATGCTGTTTGTTTATTTGTTTGTTTGTTTGTTTGTTTTAATATAAGTCCTTGATATAATGTTTGTCTCTTTAATTAAATGTCAACATTACTTAGAAACAAAAAAATTAGTTTTAAAAAATCCACAAACAGTATATGGCCATTAAATAAATGGAAAAGACAGTGCTGACAATCAGCCATCTAAAACTATACATTCGTGGTGTCTTTGAGGATAGTAGTCATGGTGTCATGAAAACAGATTATCTACAGAGGAGCAGTGAGAAGCTCCCTGCTTCCAGGGTGTCACAGGAAGGCTGGTGTAGACCCAGTGGGTAACGGGCCTTGAACATCACTGCAAGTTGTTGGACCTTTACACTGTGGTCAGTAAGAAGGTCGCTAGCGTTGTAAACAGAGGAGAAAGAAAATTAAATTTATTTTTTGGGAAGATATCTGGCTCCAGACTGGAGAAGAGAAAGATCTTTGGAATGCAGAATAATAAATAGTTGTTGCAATCGTTTTGAGATGTGATGAAGGTCACGGAGGCAGTGGAAATAGAGAAAGATCCAATTCAGGAAATATTTCTGAGATAAAATCAGTAACACTTCATGAAAAATTGGATGTGGAAAGTCAGAGACAAATTCTAGGGTAATTCCAAGCTTTCTAACAAAGGAAGATTGAGAGGCTGTTGACCCATATAATTGAGGCTAGGAAAAGTGGAGGAGATAATTCTGTTGCTGCATTATCTGAAAAAAATCCACAGAACACATGTTTCTCCAGAGTCGCTGGCACACCCAAAGGGTTGGTGTGGTGTATATAGACTTTGCATTGTCAGAAATTCAGATGTGCTAAAAAGTAATTTTCTTTATTTCTCCACAAATGAAGTCAACTTTGTTCATAAGACTTTGATGCCCAGAAGTTTAAACTCATTTTAAATTAACATTAAAAATCACCTACAAGAGGAGAAATAAAACATATGTATATAATCGATGCTTTCTCCAATCAAATTTGCAAAAAGCTACAACTTTTGATAAACACATTGTAAAGCTACAATTTTTGATAAAAATAATGTTTCAGCCAGGGTGTGTATGTACTGGAGTTAAATTAAGCAATACCCATTACAATTTTAAATGTACATCTACTTTGATGTCATAATTTTACTTCTATAAATTTAACTTATAGATAAATGCACAGTGTACATTTCAGCATTCACTTAAGCATTTTTTATAGTAGCAAACATCAGAAACAATTGAAATGTCCATCAATAGGTTAGAGGATGTATATCTGTATAAATGTGTATACATTGTATTTGTTAAAAGAAATGAGTCAGATCTGTGTTTATTGACATGGACTGATTTCCACCATATAGTGAAAACAAGCAAGATGCAGAATAGCGGGTACAGTAGATTATCATTTATGCCAAGAATGGACAACACACAGCCACATATGCTTTTATTTGCATAGAATGCCTATGAGAGGATACACAAGTAACTGGAAAGAGTAGTCGCCTATGAGGAATTACTTTGTACCGATGGAATTTTGTTTTTAACATATACATGAATTACCTGTTTCAACAAAAAAAGAAAAGTAACAGTTGGCGGTGGGGGGAGGGGATGAGTTAAGCTGTAGCAAGTTAAATATGTGCTACTTGGAGAAACGCCAGCGATAAATGTCCAGGAAGCAGTTGGAATTCCAATCTAGAGAAAGAGGGAGAAACTAGAGATGAAAGACCAGTGATTCTTCAATGTGTCGTAGAGCTTGGAGGAGTAGATGAGATCGTCTTGAGAGAGAAAAACACGGGAGGCACACTTTAAAAGCAGGCAGAGGAAGAGATGCCAGCAGAAGACACAGAAAAGGAGTGGCCAAAGAGGAAGGGAAGCAACAGAACTAGAGGGGAGGAGGTTTCAAGAAGAAAACACACTCTTCCACGAAAAAAATGTTAACGCTGCTGGAAAAGACTGCATGGGGTACTGCAAGAGCAGTGATTGCAGCCCAGCACAGGGATCCTGCATATGGATCCAAAAGAATGAAAACATCTGTCCACACAAAAATTTCTGCATAAATATTCATGGTGACCTTATTCATAACAGCTAAAGGGCACAAAAATCCCAAAGGTCCAACAATGGACCAATGGATAAACAAAATGAATTTAAGATTTTTGTTAATTTTCCAACTTTGGTAGGGGGAAGGAGGAAACTGGAGAGGGGAGGGGAGCAGAGAGGGAGGCTCTTAATGCATAACTACTGTAGCGATAACACATTGCAACACACTCAATTAACAAAGAATAGGACTTATAAAGATGAATATTTTCAAATTACTATATCAAAAACAATCTAAAAAGTAAAATAATCTGAAATGGCATTTAAATAATAAGTAGCTATTAAAAGACAAAGCAGGTATCCCAAAGAGCTATTCAGTAAGGGACTATCTAAATTATTCAGGTAAAATATAATATATGACTATTTAATTAGAAGCTTGCTGTTGATCCAAAGAAATAAGAGGTTGGAAAATCAGTGCATATAATTAGGTCCTGAGCAACTATGTATTCATTCATTCATTCATTCATTCATCCATTCTCCAAATACATTGGGTG
Source organism: Choloepus didactylus (assembly GCF_015220235.1). Classification (NCBI taxonomy): domain Eukaryota; kingdom Metazoa; phylum Chordata; class Mammalia; order Pilosa; family Megalonychidae; genus Choloepus; species Choloepus didactylus. Next base: position 31,281,547 of record NC_051320.1, on the reverse strand, counting down.
TCTTCCCTATGTCAGGCTTGTTCTCTCTGTGTTAGGTGCATAAAACCCCATGGAAATGAGTCAAAGCCCCTGCTTTCACGGACCTTACATTCCAGTGGTTGGACACAGACAAAAAGTTTTAAAAGCTATGGGATGAAGTTTTGAAATGATGCCTTTCTCCTCTGCATTTTCAGCTCTGCCTCTGCGTCTCCCCTCTGCAGCTAGCCCTTCTTTGCCTCAGGGAAGCGATGACAGCACAGTACAGATAAATAAAAGAAATTCAATTCTGGTTTCTCAAATTCCTAAACTTGAACCAAAGAAAAAGATTTCAGAGAATGGTGACATTAAAAGGTCAACACTTTCACCACCTTTCTGGTTTTATAAAGACTCTGCATTGGAAGATGGGAAGATTAAGAAAAGCACCTGAGGCTGGTAGACATTGGGGTCCTCAGAAAAGGAGAGCCCTACGTTCTGTCTCCACCTCAGGCAAGCCCCAGGGACAATGGTGTCAGATGACAGAGGAACTCCAGAAAAGCCTGTAGCGTGGGAGAGCAGAGGTGGGACTCTGCGCTCCACTGGAGCCCTCAAGGCGAGACAGCTGAGTGGGTGGCCTGGCCAGGCAGAGAAGATCTGAGCTCCTTTCCGAAAATTTGTTAGGAGAACTGCTTTTCCTCATTTCAGGGATGTATCCCATCTTCATCAAAAGATACATGTAATAAATGATATCATTTGTGTAGTTACAATCAAAGAATAAATGATGGCTCTCCATTTCTGACTTCTCAAAGAAAAACAAAAACATCTTGTCATGTAAGTTTCTTTACATTTTTGATACACCAATTATAATGGCTTATAAACCAGATCAAGAACACCAAGGCCAAAATTTTAAAGATCAATGTCGTAATATAGAAAAAACTCATGGACATTTATGAGTTCAGTTATGATATAATAGGACAAAGGTGTCCATTTTATTTGACACCTGTTTGGGTCAAATAAAAACATTCTCAACACTTAGAACCTGACATAGTTGTGGCGCCTCTATGTGTAAAAAGAAAATATTTCTTCTCTGCACATTTTAGGCAATTTTAAGAAACATTTGTTCTTTTATTGATTTGTTTATTTTTTGAAGTTTGATTTGGGATGCTAAGATACAACTGACTGCATTTCAGGTACTCATTCAGACAAATATTTTGAGTGAAAATGATTCTTCTTACATTCTTCCTTTTCTGTTTTTATTCTTACATAACCTCCCACTAAGTACCATAGGTCACAGGTTCAAACAAGGCCACAGTCCATTTTTAGTTGCCCTGTTAACGTAGCCACTACAAATTAATCTAGTAGGTGATTGGCTTTCCAGTTTTAGAACCCATTTTAGCTTTGCTGAGTGTTAGAAGACATCTTGTGCCTAGCATGTTGGATGCAGTTGGATGTCAGTGAAACACGACTTCCGCAGAGGAGAAAGGGGCTTTTTGGCCATAGATCACTCTTCCCAAAGTTAAGATGAGTTAAGTGTCAATGAATCAGAAACATGAGTATTAGGTTTCTCTTGAAATACAGTGGGATTTAAAACTTAAGGGGAAAAGGGCTTGGCAAAATGGATTATAAGGCTTTGCCAAACCCAAAACATTTCAAAAAATAGTATGAGATATTTGCAGAATTCTAACTGCCACTGGTTTTGCCAATCCCTAGAAATTTTATAGTTTGACATTTAAGCACAAGATCTGGTGGAATGGGGTTGAAAATTCTAGGGGAAAGTAGGTTGCTATTTATTCAGCACTGTGTTTTCTATAATGAACTTTCTAATAAATTTGACATCTGCATTCCGAGCAATTCATTTTCTCAGTGATGGCTTTTGGCTTGGGTCCCCAGGCTGCTTCCCCCAGTTACTAGTTGTTTGAACAAGTAACAAGTAACTTGAACAAGTAACTAAACCTCCCCACACCTCGGTTTCTTTATCTTTAAATGGACATGATTATATAATATTGCCTACATATCTAATATACTTAAGAACCTTGAGCAGGACCTGGCACACTGTGAGTACACGATAAATATTAACTATTATTTTAGGGAGGTAGTACAACTGCATGAGTTACCAAAGACAAGCCTCTTGTAAATAAGTTTGCTTCTTTGACTACCTACCAGAATTGCAGGAATTAAACATCCAGACTCTGGTTATAGCATTTGGCTTCAAGCTTCAACCTCGTTTTGTTTCTGAATTCTCTGATTCTTTTCTCCCCCCTATATACTTCTCCTTTGAGTTATGGTAACATTCCAGCTGCAAGAGGAAATGCGGTCACTATTTCTGGCCGGGCAGATAGGACCATGTTCTGTTTCTCTGCTCCTGCTGCCCATGGCTTACATCACAGTAACTCCATTCATGGTTCCTTCCAGGGCTCTCACAGGGGAGGGAGGGTCATCACGACCCTCCCCCAACTCCTGCATATACACCCGCACCCCACCCTTGACCTAACCGGTGGAAGCATTAATACTAGAAACAAAGGTGTAATCTCACCTTGAGGTGGTAGGTAGTTCTTCCCGGAGATGGTCTCCAAACTGATATTGTGCCATTCATTCATTTATTCAGCAAATATATATTAAGCATTTAGCAAATTACTCTAACAAAGACAGGTAAACTCATTTATCTTTGTCATTCAGAAGTTTGCAATCTTGGTCAGGAGACGATGCAAGTATAATTCAGGGTGTTACAAAGCAGACTACTTTTAAATGACAAACTGAGTGGAACAGGTAGTGGTGATATAGGAGAGGGTAATAGAGGCCGAGGTCTCTGCATGCTGAAGGAGACCAGAAAGGCCTTGTGGAGAGGTGGGACTTGAGAGCCAAAACTTCTGAAGTCACACAGTTGTTAAATAGGATGAGGGAGACTGCAAGAGCATTTGAGAATACACAGCTGAGAATAAAGGGAGGGAATTCACGTGGGACAGTAAGAGACACGATGGGCGCGAGAGCATGTTAAGAAAGCACAGAGCTTGAACTAATGTTTTGAGGATGGTCTGTGTGTAGGCAAGGATATGAAATACATCATACTTTGGAGTACACATAGTCCTAAAAGAAGCTATTGGCTGGTATTGAATGAGTAAGAATTCCCAAGATAAACTGGGGCACTGGAAAAATGCCCAGACTTTGAGAGCAAAAAGTACAGAGGAAGATGAAGTTTTGAAGCTATATCTCAAACTGTCCTGCTGGGAAGATTCACCAGCTGGCTGGCCCTGAATTTAAAGCTAGTGGCAAGCGTTTGGATAATCTGGTCTGCCCATCCAGCCGCCTTCATGGTCGGCCGGGGTAAAAGTATTGTCCACTCTCCTTCTAGCTCAGACCATCCTCTCCTCCTCCTCCTCCCCCTTCATTTCCTTTTAAGCTCTGAAATTCTTCTTTCAGTCTTGGTTTTTCGACTTTAATTTTACAAACAAGAAACAAATAGAACTGTGACTTATATCACAAACAATGATTCTGAGTTTATCTACCATCAAGTTGCATGTTCTATCATAATTCAGATCATCACTGGTGATTTGTTCCTCTCCCCTCCCCGCCAGTATACTGAAAAAATGCTCAGTGGTGTGAATGAAAGGGAGGGTGGGGAGAGGAATATAGAACCTCCGTGATTCTATAATGAGTCAAGTGCACGTGAGTGCACACGCACACACACACATAACTAAAACACAGTCATCATCCATTCCATAAATATTTAGTACATGACAGGTACTATCCTAGGCACTGGGAATGCAGCAACGAATAAAACAAAACAAAACAAAACAAAACAAAAACTTATGGGACTTTCATTCTAGGGGAGGGAGAATGAAAACAAACATGTTTATATTGTTTTTCTTGTGGCAGTAAGGACTCTGAAGGACAATGCAGGAATGGGGTAGGGGGTATGTGGTCCACATCACACCCCACCTGTCACTACCCTACTCTTCCATTTTAGAGGATAATTTTATCTCTACTAAGCATGAGGCTTTCACCTACCAGAAGATAGAACTGGAATGGAGAGTACATCAGTGACTCATACTCAATTTTTTTTTCCTTTCCATGGATGATGAAACTCTAGTCTGCAACAGTGAATGAGCATTCCAGCTCCTTTTGAAGTCAGGAATATTTTTTTCACTTCCTAGTGGAATGAAAAGTGTTCAATAGTCTGAATTTTGGTGCTCTGGGAGTCTAGCAATTAATCTCAGCACCCTTGGCTTTTTTTACCAGGGTACATGGGAGTTAGCAACAAATTCCTGGTGACTCTTGACACAACCAGAGCCCCCAGTTCAGCATGTCCGCTGAGTTCCAGCTCCCTTCCACTCCTTTCTCTGCGGCGTCAAATACAGAGAAGCTCCAGACATGAATTCCTGGTCCTTCGACTCCTGGTGTCCAACATGTATTCTCAGGTCTCAAAGTCTGTGAAAAGGAATCTCTATTTAATTAGCTCACATTCTTTGGAGAAGTTAGTTCATTCGAGTTATACCTTATGATTCCCCTCACCAGGACAAAATCACAGCCAGGCATTTCACAAACGTGTGATTGAATATAGGTTGGAAGCCGGTGACAAAATGTGCTTAGCTCAGTTGGATGTTATCAACATAGCTGGGGGGAAAAACAGCTTTATTAATGAAGAAGCAACAAATTTCAATTGATTAGTAAAAAGTGTGTGTGTGTTCCTTAATGCTAACGAGTTAAAATTTTAAAATCCTAAAAATTTTAGGAAATTTTAATACCTAATTTTACAAAGGTTTAAAAAGACCAAAGAGAATTGTACCACTAATCAGAAGAGTGTTTTTTGTAAACTTTGTAAAGTCATTGTATTGAGATTTTATTAATAAGCCTGAAGACCTTGGAGAATTCAAATTCTTGATTTCATTCCTTGTTTTTAAAATGATGATTCCTTTTTACCCCTTTCTATAAATATTTATTAAGTTATTTGAATTTTCCAAAATTAACTGAGAAAGTTTACAAAACTAATTAATGATACCTCCTCTTGATGAAACATGAACATAAATAATTACCACAAAACCTCTCTGGACTGGAAAACTTCAGAAAATACACTCTTTTTTGGGGGGGAGGATTTCCTGTTGTTTTCATTTAGCGTAATTATTTTGACATTCATTCTTCTGTGCAGTATGCATACTGTATGATCCCACTTACGTAAAATCCTCAAAAATGGAAATTGCTCTATGATGACAGAAAGCCAATCAGAGGTTACCAGGGTCTGGGGTTGGACAGTGAGGAAGGCACCCTAAAGAGCACAAGACACATTTGGGGGTGGTGGACATGTCCATGATCTTCATTGTGATGAGTGTTTCCAGATATGTACATCCTCAGTTCTGGATCTCTTTTTTTCCTGTACCTGGACCTCTCTTTCAGTCCTTTACGTGGATTCCCTTTCATCCCTCAGGACTCAACTTAAATAGCACCTCATTAAAGAGACCTGTGCTCCCACGTTTATTTTAGACCAAGTACAGGTCAATAAAGCAGTTAAAACATTTTTTAAAACTCATGAAGATAAACTTTTCACAGTATTTCTTAGAGGAATCACTCCATGTACCAGTGTCCACTACATTTATTAATTGCTCTCATATTTTCAGAAATGTTGCCTTTCAGAGTCTATAAAAACAAGAAAACAAAAGAAAGTATTCAAAACATAATTTCTCTGTATGTGAGCAAGCACATATCTGGATGGTAAAACCTCTGCCCAATTTCTGTGGCTCATTATTTTTTTTTTTTTAATTAAATTCAGTTTTATTGAAATACATTCACACACCATACAATCATCCATGATATACAATCCACTGTCCACAGTATGATAACATAGTTATGCATTCATCATCTGTGGTTCATTTTTAAGAATAAAGCTGAAAATAATGACTTGCACCCTCCAAGAAGCCAAGGGATCTCTGTAAAGCTGATATGCCTCACTATGTAGTAAGTTCTGATCCTTGTGATGTTTGGGCCACTTAGCTCTATTCATGTCCTTTCTCTGAAAGCAACACCAAAATCAAAGCCAATCAAGACCACGGTAACTTGAATGTGGTGCCATAATGTGTCTGTGCTGAGAATGCCCAGCTTTTATTAAATATCAGTTTTCTCATTGATACCATCAGAAATAATTGATAACTAAGAATAAGTTTATAATGCCTTACTCATAGCTAACAAAACTGTATTTCAAAAAGTATTGTCCATAAAAAGTCCAAAAAAAATGCATTTTTGGTCAGTGGATACTTCTGGTCTACAGAAATTCTTTGATTCTTTGTCATAAAATGCCCTGCAGACCCTGGGCCCAGCCTATCCCAGCCGCCTCATCTCCTGCCTCTTTCTAACTGAACCCGTGTTTCAATCACATCATGCTACTTCCTGTTCCACAAACGCACTCTGAATTTTTCCAATTCCATCCCTTTTCAAACAATGCTGTCCTCTATCCCACACTACAAAATGCACTGGGAAAAAGCAATTTTCAAGAACCAGATTTAAATGTTGAATAAGATAGTTTAGGTAAAAACAAAACAAAACAAACAAACAAACAACAACAACAAAACACTGCAGTGTCTTAATTTTCCAGGCTGCTATGACAAATACCTTACAATGGATTGGCATATACAACAGGAATTTATCGGTTCATGTCTTTGAGACTAGAGAAGTCCAAAATTAGAGCATCACCAAGGTGAAATTTTCTCTCCAAAGTCTGTAACATTCTCATGCTGGCTGCTGGAGATCCATGGGGTTCACTCACGTGACCTCTGCTCCCTGTCAGGTGCCGATGCCCTCCCCGTTGCCTCTGACTTCTAGCTTCCTGCTAACTTCCTGCTTCTGGCTCCTCCCTGAGGCTCTGTCTCTATACAGCCTTCAGCAATCCTGATTAAGGCCCACCCTCATTCAGTTGGTCACACCTCAATTAAAAATAGCATCTACAAAAGGCACTGTTTACAATGGGTTCACACCCACACGGATGCAGATTAAGATTAAGAGCATGTCTAAATTGTGGTACAGAATTCAACCTACCACATGCATGCAGTGTCTACTGACTCCACAAAGAATGACTATGCAACAAATGGTACTTAAGTATTTTTCACTGTACCTTCCCAGTGTTCAAATAACAACAACATTATCATAATAATTTGGGTAAAGCATTTTAGTTACCTTTTTAATGTATCTGACTATTCGAATGGACTCTGTCCTCATAATAAAGTGCAGGAATTGCATCTTACCTTGCATCCTTGGCAGCTAGCTGCATTATGTCTGCTACTAGGCACTAAATAAACTTAATAAACATTAACTTACATATTAATTAGGCTGACTTGACCGGAGATATTCAGTCATTCCTAGGGCATATCACTTTGGGGTAATCTCAGATAATAAATCATCCCCTCTATTTTTTCTCTTTTGTTATGAGCAGGTGACTAGCAAGAAAAAGAGTATGAAGCTGAAGTGCACTTACACTCTTAGTGAAGAGCTTGAATTGCTTATAGTCTGGCTTCATCATTTCCAAATTTTGCAGAGTCAGGAGTAAACAAGTTCAATTTGCCAATTGACCATATTTTAGACAGTAGCTTAAGTAAACCACAATATGATGTCAAGTTCCAATTCAAACCAAAATATAATAAAGTTAAAGTCTAAGTTTTGAAAGGATAAACAAGACTATAAAATATTGAATCACTCTGAGGATGTTCTGGCGAAAGCATACAAGCATTTCTCTGAAGATTTTCTGAAAATATCTTTGTTTCTCCAGTTTTCCTCAAGAATATTTCTTTTTTGAAATCTGATGGTCTTGTGATATTTCAACATTCATTCACTAAATATTTATGTGTGTGTGTGTGTATATATGTATATATGTGTGTGTGTGTGTGTGTGTATGTATAAACTTGATCTCCACTCTCCAAAAATACTTTCCAGTGAAAGAATAATTTAAAAAGCCAAAATCGCATTAATAAAATAATAAAATTTGCTATTAGGGAAAAAAAAAAACCAGGGTCAAAGATAGAAAATAAGCAGGGGCTACATTACAAAGCATGCCGGACAAAGTCTCTTTAATGAGGTGCTGTATTAGTCAGGGTTCTCCAGGGAAAAAGAACCAACAGGATGTATGTGTATATACTCACGCAAATGTTATGAAATTTATTATAGGAATTGGCTTACGTGACAGCGTCCAAATTCAGTAGAGCCGGCAGCAATTTGGGAACTTGGATGAAGTTTCGATGAATTCCCCAGGAGAAGCTGGCTGGCTGCAGTAGTGATAGAAACTCTTTCTGACTGTTGGGATCATCAGTTCTCCCTTTAAGGCCTTCAACTGATGATGAGACTTCTCTCATTGCCGAAGGCACTCTCCTTTGTTGATTGGAGATGTAACCAGCCACAGATGCAATCACCTGATTGATGATTTAAATCTATGAAATATCCTCACAGTAACAACCAGACCACTGGTTGTTTGTCCAAACAACTGGGCACCACAACCTGGCCAAGCTGACATACAAACTTAACCACCACAGGAGCTATTTAATTTGAGTTCTGTAGGATGATAGGAAATCCATGTAAATGTCTGTAGGAAGAGGTAGAGGAAAAGACTAGATCTAGACTTGAAAACGGAAATACTGAAACTACTCTCCAGTGTGCCATGAGATGGGCATTACCCAAGGAGTATTGCCTTTTCTTCAGGAGTCAAGACCAGAGGGAATAACCAACATTTCTTGAGAGATCACTATGAATTAGGCTGTTAAAAGCCCTTTACACAGGTTAACTTTCTTAATCATCTCAACAAACCTGTGAGGTTGTCATTGTCCCAATTTTATAGATGAGGAAACTGAGACACAACAAGGGTAAATCATTTACCAAGTCTCAAAGCCAGATTCAAAATATAGCATTCTGACTCCAGAGTCCATATTATTATGCTGTTCTGTCTCTATGTTCTGGGTCTTTCAGGAAGATGTTATGGAAACATTGTAACTTCTGGACAGTGATTGGACAGTGAACCAGATGTGCCAGAGGAGGATATAGTGGGACAGATGAAAAGTCCACAAAGCCTTCTCTCTCCTATCTGCCCTTCTCTCCTCCCCACCCCCAGGAGTGAGGGTAAAGATAAGCATATAATGGGAGCATCAGGATTATTAGCCCAGTAGACATAAGTCTGAAGGTAGACTGCAGCAGGATATCAATCCAAAGAGAAATTATTTGTATGCAAAAACCTATAGTAAGGCATTTTACATTTTGGAGGTCCAGCAATGGTGGGCTGGACCCAAAACACAGAATTTCAAGTTTAACTGTATCTGTGTAGTTTCACAGAATTTTTCCAATTGATAATAAATAGTCACAAGATGACTGGAGTTCCCACTTTATTTGGTGGGAGAACTAGAGAAACAAACTAGAAACCCAGTCAATGGAGACATCAGGGCAAATAGGAGAGAGCAAGGATAAAAGACAAGAGTTCTATTACCTCCCAGGGCACTGGAATACTAAGGTAGTATTATAGAAGTTAACCTGTTACTCACCTAGTTCTTTTGTTACCTTCTTGCTTAGGTAGAAGGCCCCAGGCAATCAGTGTTAACCTAAGTATTAACAGACCTAATCTGAGAATTATGGGACATAAAGACTGAAAGATCAATTGATATTATAGGGAAACAAAGCAGAGCCTATCCAATCCACAGATAGATTTTGAGGCCCACCATATTCCAGGAACTCCTCTAGGTAAAGGGGTGCATTACCCTTGTGGCCATCTGCTCAGAGAAGTGACATGGAGGGATCTCCTTGACTTTGCTCTCACCAGCTCCATCTTCCAAACAGAAGTGAGTAAATAACTGATTAAACAGAAAACAAAACAATCATTGCTCACAACATATACTTCTGCCAGTGAGATATCCAAGAATGATTCTAAGCCTCAATTTTGGGAGAAGAGAAAGAAAAGATCTGAGCAGCATGAGAGCATTAGAGATTAGCAGGACAATAGGACATCACAAATCTCATAATATCTTTATCTTAACTCATTCCAAACTCACTTTCTGGAAATCTCCAATCCATTCTTTCATCATCTTGTCCTTCTTTTGGTTTTGAATCTATGTGGAAGAAGAGCAAAGTATTCAAAAAGAGAAGTTTCTCCACCTCTTTTCATGGAGAAGGCCAGTGAGGGAGAGCCCACTTGAAAACTTCCCTGTTTTTTATCCATAACACCCAAAGGACTTATTTTTTGCACTGCAACAAGCTACACTGCAAGAAGACACTACAGAAATGTCCCTTAGGTAGTTGGCATGTGCAAGACAACGGAAGGCGAGAACAAGGGTATCACCTATAGTGTGTGGAAAATCCCGTGTACTTCTTGAAAGAGTGTGCTAATGCTGATAACAGGACCAAACGTGAAAAGGAGAATGGGATAATTAAAACAATGCTCCACTCTAACTTAGTGCCTGAGCAAGGCCTCAGGAACAAGTTTAAACTTAGAAACAGAGCAAATAATTTAGGCACTGAACACCGATCACTGTTTCCATAAAGTAAATGGCTCCTTCAAGAACACAAAGAGCTAATGGAACTAGAGGGAGTAGAGCTGTCCAGTTTTCCATTGACTGTGGTAGAGAGAGCGCCAAAAGAGAGGCTAGTTATATTAAAATCAGGTGAACCCACAAACATGGAGGTTGAGGGGGATGGGTACCCCTTCTTTTTAAGTCCACAAAGAACTAAGGGACTAATATCCTGAATGCAGAGGGTTGTGGTGTATGCAGGTCAAAGACAGTGTAAACTTTTTTTTCAAGGCCTCTCTAAGCCAGAAGTTGATTTTCTACCTTTTGAAAAATTATTGTGCACAAGTGGGCATTGAGACCTCTGCTCAAGAATCAGCCAAACTACAGGCCGTGGTTAGTGGAAATGCTTATTTGTTCTGGGAAGCAAAACCAGTGGGGGTGGAAAAGGCAACTTTTGAACAAAATACTAAAAAGAAACAGATCTGAGGAATCTGGTGAAATTGAAACTTTTTAATCTAAGGAAGATAATAATGACTGAATGGAAAATAATCTTTATACCCTCATATTTTGATTTCAAACATTGGAAATTCTTTTATGGTCTAGAATTGCTGCCATTGCAGTGGATAATTGTGCTTGATTGGCAGTTGTTTGTTGGAGATATTTCTTTTAACCTCAGGTTAACTGATGGCAAGAAAAGAATTAGTTTGGAAAATTGCTTTAAAGATATCTGTTCTAAGTGAAATCCCTGTCAACAAATACTAGGGCCTTATGGCTTCCTGTGTGAGAATGATAACATTAGAGAATGAGGAAGAGAAGTATCCATAGACATGACCTATTTCCAAAGCTACAAGGCAGCTGTGCTTGGATCAAGAGGTACTCTTCTAACAGATTGGCTTAGATTTTAGGGGAAGTATCAGTGTAGATATGTCCATTCATAGTCCATGTCCAAAGGTGCCATTTTGTTTCCCATTGGCAAGTGCAGGTGAACAAAAGACTACAAATTGGAACTAGAAAGATAGCCTTTGTACCTATGGCCCAGACTGAGCAAGGTACTTAGTGTTTTTCTAGTTTAATAGACTTCTCTTTCCCTAGCAGGCAGTCTCTTGGTTATATACATGTTTAGCAGAAATCTTAATTTTTCTCTAAATAATCTCAATCTTCCATGGAAATTTACTGGAAATATTTTTTCAACTTTTTATCTGTGTGGAAACCTTTAGTGAAAGTGTAGTGAAAATTGTACCCACTTTTTTTCAGTGAATTATGTTTTATAATATGAAATGCTAGCACTACAGATACCTTTTGTTTTCTCCTCCCTGATCCTTTCTGTACATGTATCTCATCTTGGGCATGTGCATTTGGCTCTAGAATGTTCTCATTTTACACAGATAAAAATGTGTTCTCTCCCCCAGGAAACAGTTTCCTTATCGTCCTGGGTACTGCAATCCATGTCCTGCAGCCAACAACCCCTTATCCCAGGCAGCCACTTGACTGCGCCCCCACAGCTTTCCATAGGAGAGCTCCGTGAGCCGCCCTTTACTCACAGGGCACATTCTGGTACAATGACTTCCTCAGGCTACCACCGGGCAGATTGGTTCACACATACGTGCTTCTATTATGTGCACCAGTGTTACTCTGATACCACTGGAACTAGGATCAGGGTTCTGCACTGGAAGTGTGGCCAGCCTACTTCAAGCTCGTGAGGAATGAAGCAGGAACCAGTCAGGGCCCCAGGAGATCCTACCACTTTTCAGTGGCCTTTTTCTTGATTTGGTACTTGCCCTGTTACTGCAGTCCTTCAACTGTTTTCTGGAACTTTGAGAAAGATGCTTCTGCCACTTCTTGCTGGTTGTTCAAAGCTTCTGTGGGACAACAGAGCCTTGAGGTCTTTCATTCCTCTGTCTTGATATCTAAGTAGGCTTGCTGTCATCTTTTGATAAGCAGAAGGTCTTAATTTTAATGAAGTCCAATTTATTAATCTATTCTTTCAGGGGAATGATGATTGTATCCTGTTTAAGAAATATTTGCCTATCCCAAAGTCATGAATATTCTCTCATATTTTCTCCTCAGAACTTTTATTATTTTGGCTTTCATTTTGTACGCCTAAGAATCTATGGCAAATTAATTTTTGTGCATTGTGTGAGGAAAGGCTCAAGACGAAGTGACACTTTAATGTAATTACTGATATAGCTGGATTTAAATCTACCATCTTGCTATTTGTTTTATATTTATCCCACTTGTTTTTGTGTTTATTTATTCCTCTGTCTTGAATTCCTTTGGATTAATCATGCTTGTTTTTCCCATTTTCCTGCTCTATTAGACTTTTTATTTTTGCATTATTTTGTTATTCCTTCAATGATTGTTCTAGAGATTATAATGTTTTCTTAATTTCTTACAATTCCCTTAAATTAATACTGCTATCATTTCTTAAGCAACATTAAGAACTTCACAGCAGCTTAATTCCATCTATCCTCCTTCAGTTCTTTGTATTATAGTGTAAACTCCACAAAATTATAGTTACTACTTTCAATAGTTAATCCTCATGTATTCACTTACATATTCATCTCTGGTGCTTTTCATTCCTTCTTAGACTTTTTTTACTTTTTTTATTTTTCATGTAGAATTATCTTTCTTGATCCTGAAGAACTGCTGTTAGTATTACTCATAATGCAGGTATTCAGGCGAAAGTTCCCTCAACTTTTTAAATCTGCACTTATGTTTATTTTATCTTAATTTTTGAAGGATAATGTCTGCATGTAAGAATTCTAGCTTGGGAATTTGCCTCTTTCAATATTTTAAGGGCATTATTCCCTTGTGTTTCATCTTCCAGAGTTCCTGTTGATGTCACCCATTAGTCTTATTTTTGCTCCATTAATAACAATGGGTCTTTATTTTCTGTTGCTTCCAAGATCTCTTCTTTGTCATTGATTTTGACCAATTTGACTATGATGTGCTTAAATGTCATTTTCTTTTTATTTATTATGCCTGGGGTTGTAAAGCATTTTAGATCTACCAGCAAATCCCATCTGTCTTTTATCACTTGGGAAAATCTCAGCATATTAGAGAAATGTATAAGAGTTACAATTATGGACCATGAATATGGGAGATAGAAAGGGGAAATTTAGTTCAGCTATCATCTCTTTCCAAAAGCTTTTCAAGAGCTCCCACTCATCCAACAACCCCAGGTCTACTCAAGGTAAACTAGATACTCTCTTGGGACATTGCATCATAACATGTTTCATATTACAATGTAACTGGCTCTCTCTTCCACCAATGAAAAGAGTAACATGCAAATAATAGGGGACCCATTCTTTGAATATGTACAAATGTGTATGCATGTGAAATATGAAAAATGATTGTCATTATACTAAGGTGATGCCTTTATTTACTTTTGATTCGGTTAGTTTTTAAAATCTGTATATTGCTCTTTAAAAAATTAGGAAATTGAATAGGTGCTTTTAACACTCTGAATAATATTCATGGCCTATAGTCCATTAAGAAATAATTATTTAAATTATAAAGTTGTATTTTGCCAAAAAATGGTTAAATTTGCTTAACAAGGAGACAGTTCTTACATTGCAAATTATTACTGTTTGTATTAAACAAAAATTACCTGTAGTCAAATCACCTTTCTTTTTCTTTAAACATTTTTTATTGTTAAATATAACATATACAGAAAAGTGATAACTTTTCACAGTATGATTTAACAAGTACTTAGAGAGCAAATTTAAAACAATGTTATGGGTTACAGTTCTACAATTTTGGTTATTTCCTTATTATGAAACATAGCATATAACAGAAAGGTGAAAAGTTTCAAAGCACAATTTAACAAGTACTTATAGAGGAAATTTCAAAGAATGTTATGCTTTACAGTTTGACAGTTTCAGTTAATTCCTTATTGTGAAATATAACACATATACAGAAAGGTGATAACTTTCAAAGTGCAATTTAATGCATTACAGAGGAAATTTCAAAGAATGTTATGGATTACAGTTCCACCATTTCAGTTATTTCCCTCTAGCTATTCTAAAACCCTAGCAAATAAAAAATAATAATAAATAAATAAAACATTTATATAAAGATTCAGTATTCATAATCCTTTGTTAAATCCTATCTTGTCTGTTGCTATCCCTTCCTCTTACTTAATCACTTTCTTGATCTTCAGGGATGTCTAGGCAGAAATCACCTTTCTTGAAAATACTTTTAAATTAAACATAAAGTATAGCACTGAGCCATTGTTTTTATTTACAACTCTGTTTCAGTTCCTCTAGCTCTTAGTCAGTCCTTTGCTTCAATTTCTTTCTTAAATATCTTGAACAATATCACCATCTTCTTGCCTGTCTACCAGAAGAATGAATTGCATTACTTTGTCGAAGGTTGGAAGTCTTCAAATCACTCACATACTGTTTGAACTTGAATAATGCAAAAAAAAAAAAAAAAAAAAAAAGAATTGCATTACTTTGTCAAAGGTTGGAAAACTTCAAATCATTCACATACTGTTTAATATGAATAATGCAAAAAAAGAATTAAATGTTCCTTTGTTATGCCTCTTCTAAGTTTCTGTAAGTTTTCAATAGAAATAGGTACTTCAGATCAATATTACTAAAGTTGCAAGAGTGGCATCTGTTGGTCATTCATGTACCTGCAGCCATGTGACTGGCAGAAATAATGTGGCAGCATGACCACAGTTCTATGCAAAAGCATTAATTCTTTCAATAGTGAAAGACTATTATTCTGTTCTAATACTTTGGGAGTACTACAAAGATGACATTAGTAGTATAGTCATCTAATGTCTTGTAGTATAATTTAAAATATTTAAAAACATACATCAAGAAGCATAAGGCTGGCTATATACAGGTAAATGCAATAATAAGAATATAGTTCAATTGTTATTGGTGCTCCAAAGAAACGGAACTTGTGTGTAAAGGGGGAAATCAAAGATCCACAAAGGAGGTAAAATTAAAGCTATACGAGAAAGATTTGCACCATGGAGCTCGCGCGCGCGCACGTGCGCACACACACACACACACACACACACACCCACATCCAGACAATGTAAACCAAATGAGACTAGACAGAGATGTTGGGAAGTGTAGGTTAGGTAAGACTGATAACAGGTAGATGATGATGACAGTTCATCTGTAGAAAGAGTAAGTGAAGAATAGCAGGAAAACTATATATAAAATTTACATCTTCATCATAGGGGAGGTTGAATGTTAGGAAAGATTGTTTGGATTTATCCTATAGGGGGTGTTCTGGTTTGCAAATGCTGCCAGGATGCAAAACACCAGAAATGGATTGGCATTTATAAAGAGGGTTTATTTGGTTACACAGTTACAGTCTAAAGGTCGTAAAGTGTCTAAGGTAACGCATCAACAATTGGGTAACTTCACTGGAGGATGGCCAATGGTGTCTGGAAAACCTCTGTTAGCTGGGAAGGCACATGGCTGGCATCTGCTCCAAGTTCTGGTTTCAAAATGTCTTTCTCCCAGGACATTCCTCTCTAGGCTGCAGCTGCTCTTCAAAATGTCACTCTCAGTGCTCTTGGGGTGTTTGTCTTCTCTTAGCTTCTCTGGAGCAAGAGCCTGCTTTCAATGGCAGTCTTCAAACCGTCTCTCATCTGTAGCTCCTCTCTCAGCTTCTGTGCATTCTTCAAAGTGTCCCTCTTGGCTGTAGCAACCTTGCTCCTTCTGTCTGAGCTTATATAGTGCTCCAGTAAACTAATCAAGGCCCATGCTGAATGGGTGGGGCCACAACTCCATGGAAATTATCCAATGAAAGATCTTGCCCACAGTTGAGTGATCACATCTCCATGGAAACCTCCAATCAAAAGTCTCCAACCCAATCAACACCAATAGGTTTCCTTCCCACACAAGACTGCATCAAAGATAATGTTGTTCTGGGGGACACAATACAACCAAACCAGCACAGGGGGCAAAATGCGAAAGAAAGTATTTTAAAAGGGAGTTACATGTCAGGGTTGTTCCTGGAAAAACAAATCTAGCAATAGATTGTGCAGTAAATTCAGTTTCACAATCATGGTCATTATTTCTCACTTGAACCACTCAAAAGTCCCAGACATAATGGAAGTCCACTGGGAGAATACAGAACCCAAGGAAAAGAATTTCAAGAAAAAAATGGAATAAATCCTGCCTTGAATGCAACAGAGAGATTGAAGACAGTTAAAAAGTATTGGGTATTTTCAATATAGATCACAGATGTCTTCCAAAGTCAAGTTCCATTTGGTGAAGAACAGATGCCATTCAGGTGTTTCCTCAGATTTCACTTCTCAGAGAGGCTTTCCCTGGCCATCCCCATCTAAAGTACCACACAGTCCCTTCTCTATCTCCTTTTCCTGTTTTATTTTTCTTCATAGCACCTATCTCCAGTAGGCATTTTATTATATATCTATTTCTTTATTTCTGCCCCTCCTCACTGCAATGTAAGCTCTAGTAGGTAAGCACTTTGTCTGATTTTTATCTTTAGTAGTACCTAGATACATAAAATTTACTCAATAAATATTTGTGGAATAAATGGATGATTTAAAAGAGAACAAATATGTGATGGTTAATTTCATGTGTCAACTTGCTGGGTTACGGTGTCCAGTGGTTTGGTTAAGCAAGCACTGGCCTGATTGTTACTGTGAAGGTAGTGAGTAGATGGATTAAATCATTAGTCAGCTGATTGTATCTACAGCTGATTACTTCTACCATGAACAAGGGAGATTGCCTTCAGCAACCAGAGGAATCACCTCAACCAATTAGTTAGAGGCTTTGAAGTGAGAACTGAGAATTTCAGCAGTTGACAAAGAATTTTCGTCTCCACTTCAGTCAGCCAGCTTCTCCCAGGAATTCAGTGTCACCTTCGTTGGAGTTCCTGAATTGTAGCCTGCCCTGCAGAAATTGGACATGCCAATCCTCACAGTCACATGAGCCAATTCCTATAATAAATCCCTTACTATTTACATATAGATAGATAGATCTCTCTATATAAATCCTGTCGGTTTTGCTTCTCTGGAGAACCCTGGCTAACACAACGGATTAAGCGGGTAACCAGGCTCTAAAATCAGTGTATCCAGGTAGCACATTTATGAAACTGAGAAGAGGTAAAAAGTGGGTAAGACAGTGAATTTTTTTCCTCTCGCTGTTCTGCGCTTAGAAGACGAGTGAAAATACACGAGAAAGAAAGGATGATCCACAGAACAGGATCTCGTGAAGGTGGCCTCCCTGCCTCTCGACAGTCCCTTTTGAACACAGTGACTGGAGTGATCCTTCTGAAAAGTCTCCGAGCTGAAAACTCTCAACAGCATTTCGTTTTGTTCAGAATAAAAGTCAAAGTCTTTACAGTGGTAACCTTAATTCCTTGACCCCATTTCCTAAAACTCCTTTCTTCCCCCACTGTGCTCTGGTCAGCTGGCCTCTGCTGGTCTGTGAACACAGCAGGCACGCTCCTGCCATGGGGCCTTGGCTTTCCCTGCTTCCTCTGCCTGGAAAATCCTCCCCAAGGTATCCACATGGTATATGCTAGCAATAGGCTCCACATGGCTAACTCCCTCAAATCTTTCAGACCTTTCTTGAAATGCAACCTTTCTGGACCTCTTATGTAAAATTGTGTACCCTCCCTCCCAGCACTTCCTGTTTCCCATTCCTGACTTATCTTTGTCTATGGCATTTATTTCCCTCTGGCATACTCTGTGCCTCACTTTGTATTTCTTTATTGTTGGTTTTCCCCCACTAGAATGCAAGGTCCACGAAAGCAGGGTTTTCTTTCTGTTTTGTTCACTGCTGTGGCTTTGAAACCAAGCACAAAACCTGGCATATAGTAGGAACTCAAAAGGTACTGTGAAAAAAAGAGTAACTCTGTGAGTAATTACAACAAAATATAGGAACGAACAGCCCACAGAGGCATTTAATTCTGGAGAGGTTTCTACAGGCTTGTAGTAGACTTCAGGAGCCAGAGATGATAAATGCCTTTCAAAGCCCTTCACAATAAAATGTTTTAGCACCCCAAGTGTCAACATCACCCTAATTGAGGAAAACTACTAACAACTCATTCTTTTTCCCTATCTATAAAGATAACACAAAAGGTTTGGCTATTACTATTATGATCCATTTTATTTAATAAATGGGAAAATATTAAAAATACATGTACATTATGTTCTACTTCAAGGATTTATAATTCATCTGGAAATTTATTAATCTAATTATAGATGTATATAGTTGTTTTATTATATAGTATCATTTACCACTTTATTTTCTATCTCCAAAATGGTATTTTATTTACTTAAATTTTATTATTTTCTTCTATGTGAATGTTTCTCATTCAAATTGGTTTGATGGCTTAAGTTTATAAATCCAGATGAAATAGAATCTTCATTTTCTTAATCTTCTGTGCACTAGAACTCACTGAGTGCTATGGGGCAAAGACGAGATTTTAAAGATGCCAGTTAATTTGGTTATTTCCAGATTGCTCTATTAGAATTACTGAACAAATACAGCCCTTAGCAAACAGCTTTTCACTTATTTCTTCTTTCTGTTTCTCTGTTGCCTGCTCTAGGTTTTCAAATACAAATAGTACAAGAAAGAGCTTGATGCCATTCTCTCAGAACTTGCATTCTTTGCCTCGTTCTTTTCCAAAGAAGGGTGGAATCAGGAGCCAACATAAAAATGTCTCCCTGGACAATCTGCATCATGAATCGACCATTCAGACTATATGGACCTGTTCCCAAAAGTATATTAATTTAATTCTGATTTCAGACACAGATTTTTTTTTTTTTTTAAAAAAAGAATAATTTAACAGATGAAAGATATTGGTTTTCTGAAAAAAGAGACTTGATTAACTGCCTCTGGGGCAAACAAATTCTGTTAACCTGAATTCCCTTAAGGAAATAGAGCCTGTAGATTTCTAGTTATTTATTAAAACATCGTGAAAAATTAATAGTGGTAGCAAGAATAATGATTTTTATTTATTCCTTACCAGCAATGGTGTTAAATGCTTTACATGCCTTACCTCATCCCCACAACTTTATTCATTCATTGATCCACCCAATCAGTATTTACTGGGCTCCTACAAAGTACTAAGTACATTTCCAAACACTGGAAATATAGCAATAATCAAGACACTAACACACACGCACAAATTTTAGCCCAATTGTCATAGTGTTAGTGTTCTGAAGGCAATAATGCAAAGATAAAGAGAGTGATGGAGGGATAAGAGGGCTATTTTAGATATGGAGGTCAGAATGTGTCATACGGGAGGGGTCAGAATGAAATGAGTGAGAAAAAAGCCACGCAACTGTCTGGGAAGTGAGTGCTAACAGGCAGAAGGAAGAACAAGTGAAAAAGTCCCAAGGAAGGGATGAACTTGATGCAAAGATAGCAAGTGCAATGAGAGAAGAGTCTGCAGCAGGGAGAGAAGTAGAAAAGGATGTTGAAGAATTGGCCAGCCCAATAGTGCTCTGAAAGTTGTGACAAGGTGTTCAGATTTTATTATTAGTTCATTGAAGGTATGATGGTTTGGATATATCATGTCCCCCACAAAAAGCCATGATCTTTAATCCAATCTTGTGGAATATTGGGATTAGGTTGTTTCCATGGAGATGTGACTCAACAAACCATAAGTGAAACTTTTGATTAGATTATTTCCATGGAAGCATGACCCCACCCTTTCAGAGTGGTGTTGATTAGTTTACTGGAGTCCTTTGGAAATGCTGGCACAGGCCCCGATGCTGGCTAGTTTAGCTCAGGGATGCTTGGAGTTGTGGACCGCTGACACTGATGCCTAGATATGCTTGGAGATGCAGACAGCAGGACATTTAGCTAAGAGATGAAGCCCAGAGTTTGCCCTGGGCTTCACTTGGAGAGAAACTTAGAGAGAAACGTCCTGGGAGAAAGAACCAAGAACACACAGAAGCTGAGAGGGGAGGGGAACACAACCCAGGATCAACAGACGCCAGCCACGTGCCTTCCCAGATAACAGGTTTTCCAGATGCCAATGGCTTTTCTTCAATGAAGGTATACTCATGTTGACAACTTAACTTGGACACTTTTATGGCCTTCAGACTGTAAATTTGTAACCAAATAAACCCCCTTCGTAAATGCCAATCCATTTCTGGTATTTTGCATAATGGCAGCATTAGCAAACCAGAACAGAAGTCAGAAGTACATCGGAAGATTTTGTGCAAGGAAGTCATTGGATGTGCTTTATAAAAAAAAAAAAGAAATGAATGCAAATTCTGTGTGGTGGTGGACTGTTGTGAGGGTTAAGTTCATGCATCAACTTGGCTAGGTCTTAGTGTCCAATTGTTTGGTCAAGTAGTTACTGGCCTGATTGTTACTGTGAGGTATCATGGACATAAATCATTAGTCAGTTGATTTCATCTATGGCTGATTACATCTACAATCAACTGAGGATATTGCCTTCAGCAATGTGAGAAGTCTCATCCAAATAGCTGAAGGGAGAACTGATGATTCCAGCAGTCAGAAAGAAGAATTTATCCCTATTTCAGCCAGCCAGCTTCTCGTGGGGAATTTACCGAAACCTTCACTGGAGTTTCCAATTTTCAGCCTGCCCTACAGAATTTGGACTTGCCAATCCCCATGGTCATGTGAACCAACTCTTATAATAAATACTTTAATATGTACATATTTATATATGCATAGAATCTCCTGTCAGTCCTGTTTTGCTGGAGAACCCTGACTAATAAAGACTATGGTACTGAGCATGGTTCTTGAGAAACAGAATCTTAAGGATGAGATTTCTGAGTTGGTTCTGGGGTTTTGAGAACTGGTTCTATATCTGATTAGACCCAAAAGCACTAATGACTCTATTTCTGATGATAAATATGGCACTGATAGTCCATGGCATGAATTGATAATAGAGATACACAAACATCACCATTGGATATGGCTACCCAAATGCTTGTAAGAGGCAAGGCTTTGGGTGACAGTGTATTTGCTACTTTAACAGAGTTTTGAGGAGTTAAAAAAAATAATGATGTCAGCTGGTTATTCCTAAATATGCTGGATACCATTGTTAAAAAAGGGATGAATTCAAGGCTTCAAACTCCCAGCTCAAGCACTGCATAAAGAACATGTAAATTTCTATATGTGCCCTGAAAGAAACTCTTATTTCTTATTGTCACAGACTTGAGATTTTGAAAAACCAGACCCAGAGACTCACTGTGTGAATGGCTGAATTAAAACCTAAATTGAATTCCCAACCTTGCAGGGTATCAGCTGTTAAAGTGAGGACACTGATTGGAAAGGAATGTAATTCTGATAACTGGAATGGGGGCATATGGGCTGATACTAATGATGGGGGGGGACACTGAAATCTTAGATTCTGCTGTGTCTTCTTTGCCAGATAAACCTGTAAAGGAATTAGCCACCAGATCTCCAGTATGCCCTGAGGAATTAGCATCCTGCCTCTATCTGACTTTTACCCCTGCTGTGCCTGATAAACCTGTAACTGCCTCCCCTTAGGACACAGCCCTCACACTTCCATCTCAAGAAATTAGCAGATGAAACTATAATGGAATGTTCTGAGGTAGTTGGCTTTCAAGACACTGCTAATTCCTCTCACGACTCACTCCTACCACCCTTCTTTTCTTCCAGACTGAAGTCCCAACAGGCCCCAAAAGATGAGGTACAAAGTGTGACCCAGAACAAGGTGCATTACACTCCAAAAGAACTGCATAATTTTTCCTATTTATATACACAGAAACCAGGGGAATATGTGTGGGAGTTGATACTAAGGGTGTGGGAAATATTGGAAAGAATATAAAGTTGCATGAAGCAGAATGTATTGATATGGACAGATTAAGCAGATACTGGATTCAGTGTTGTAGCTCAAGGGGTTAGGAAGGGCTTTAACAGTTTGTCCAAGTGGTTAGCTAAAGCATGGACCAAAAGGTGGCCTAAAATACTTGAAGTTGAAATGCTAGAATTATGCTGATATAATGCAGATGATGGGATCCAAAGACTTGAGGAAATTGGCATGTCAGAGTGGATTTATCATGTAAGACCTGCTCACCCACCCCAGGAATGTCCAGAGGACACAACTTTCGTCAGGACTGTGAGGAATAAATTTTTGATGGCAGCTTCATCATTCCTGAAGAGCTGTGTGTTCACATTTCTCTTCCATAGCTCAGATACTACAGGACTGCTGGCACTGAACTCAGATGCTTAAACACAATGGGGATGATGGCGTCCCGCACTGGTAGGAGCTGAGTGGCAGCACTTAATCACCCCAGCCATGGTGGGCATGCTAACATAATGGGCCTGTGGCATTGGATAGTTGATCACAGGGTAACTAGAAGTGAAATTGATGGGCAGTCTACAAAATATTTACTTGATTTGTGTAAGCAGAAGAATCTTATGCCAAATGAACAAAAGTCTAACTTGAATCACAAAAACAGTCATGGCCCCTCAGTCAATCCCCAGACTTAAGACACTTTACAAACCCAGAACCCCCTTGAATGTAGGGAAGGCTGGGTGCCTCGGAGGAAGGAACTGCTACACTGCTCAAAATGTATACTGTTAATTTTCCTCCAAGCCCTTCCCAAAGGGACCTATGGACTTTTATCAAGGTGACTGTGCATTGGAGGAAAGGAAATGATCAGACATTTCAGGGATTATTAGGCACTGACTCTGAAATTCAGTTGAGTAATACAACAGTCTAGGGGCAAAAGTGGTAGCAGAAGATTTGTTAGGGGGCTGCCACAGTGTTTCACACTTGTCATCTCCAAACAGTTTGTTTGTACACCCTTATTTGTAAAAGCTTTTTTACCTTACACCCCCTTAGTATAAATAATATAAATTATATCATGCACTAATATATATTATATAGTATACCATGCATTAATATATGGTGTACATTATGAAATATAAATAACATAAAAATTTAGAGTAAAAATTTTTAAAAATTTCAAATATGTTATTATCAATGCTACACATTGGCGAAATCTTTTGCTTTCACCAATATATTGTTTTGATATTATATATATATTAATTTTAAATTTTATTAGTACTTTCTTTTTATTACAGTAATCTGATCAAATATGCTCAATAATTTTGAAAAGTTTTGTTTAGTACATAAATGTAAAAATTTATTTATATTTATTTTGGTTTTAAAATGTTCCGTTAATAGTGTTAGCTTAACTGACACCAGCTAATACCTCATGGCAAAAGTTCACCATTAAACGATAGTACATTAAATTATTATTACAATAGGCTTAACATTTTTTAATTCTTTGGGCAACCTGTCATCATGATTGTTACCTCACAATGTGACTGACAGAAACCCTGTTATCATAAGCAGGGTAATTATCAGCTGTTACATTTCCTTGGCATTCTCTTGTGCTTTTACTATTGTTATCTTCAATCTTGGTTCTACAGGAATTTTCTGAGAACATTTGTTAGTGTTTAGTAAAAACAAAGTGCATTTCAAAATTCGTAAACGCTCTTACCTGATTCACTAAACTGCAGATGTGGGAAAGTCCCCAAACCACACTCCCTTGAGGATGCAGCGGCCCCAGACCTCGCTCCTCTCCTGCAGCGCCGCCACTGCCCTCACGGGACACACGGGTCTTGCAAGCATGGACAAGGGGAGGGCAAAGGCTGGTAATTCATCATCCCATAAGAAATCTTAATTAAGTTCTTTCTTTTTCTGATAAAATTAAACATAAATAGAATTTCTTGTGCTTCTAAACACCCCACTGGCTGGTCTTCTTGTGTAATGCCTGGGGGGCACAGACCCCTCTTTGGAGACCATGCATCTATGTGAGAGAGGATGTGGTTTAGACTAGGTCAGTAGGAGCTGAGGAGATGCCAAACGTTCCTTTTAGTGGTAACTGGTACCCTGAGACAATAATCTGTGCATTAAATTCACTTGTCACTACTGGGATGTCATAGCCTCTCGGCCTTCTCAGTGAGGTTCAGAGCCAAGAAATGTTAATTTGCAAAAAGAAAATATCTTGAGTCAGTATTGGTATTTCTAATTCATATTTAATATTTCAGTGTTACTTAATTGTTTTGAAACTACCTCTTTTTTCTTAACACTGAAAACCTTTGGTTCCTAAAATGAGTAGCTTGATTACTTATTGAAGAAGAGAAAACTATTAAATAAACTTTAAAAACAAAACAATTAAATGTAATTATTTATTGAAGAAAAATAATACCGTGGAACTCAAAAAGCTACATTTCTTATGCTCCATAAGGACAGAAGTTTACACAGTTTGTTTGTAATTACACATTCATGACATAATATCACAACAGTGAAGTCATCTTCATTGCTACAGTGATAAGCAATGAATAACAGTTATGCAAATTAAACTGTTTTTTTAAAAAAACATCTTAAATGACAGTATATTTTAGGAATATATAAATACTTGAAACATATTTAGATTTTTAAAAACATATTGCTTTGATATGTGCACCACAATTATCTCTAATTCTCAAAGTAGTACCAAAATTCTGTTTGTCAAATAACAAAACACAAGAAGCTGTTATATGTAACCAAGCACCATTTTAGCTCAGCATTTGATTTTCCATGAAACTGAGAGTCTTCAAACATATGCAAAGTGAAGTGGGTATTTAAAAGAACATTCAAATAATTTAGGCCTTTTTTTTTTCTTTTTTTTGCTTTAATTAGCTAATTGTTTTAGAAAATATGGGGGGACCTGGATGGGATAGACCCTATGTTTCATATGCTGGGGTTTTGCATATGACTTTGATTGTAAAAAAGAATATATTGCTTTAAAATAAATTTGAAAATACTAATTTAGAAAACTGCTTCAAAGCTATTTTATTTGGTTATGCTAATATGGTTTAAGAAACATTTCTGTCAAAGAAGATTACCACATTCAGTCAATTAAATAGTTCAACTGAAAGTTTAACTAAAAACATTGCCCTCATTAATTACAGGTGATATAATTCCAAGCTTATGTGTACAACATTTGTTAGACTGGAAGGACTCAGAATGAAATAATTAAATTTTATCATTAGCCCAGTCAACTGAATGAATAATATTGTCGAATTCTAGACTAACAATTAAAGGAGGGGAGATCATTCTATTATATATGGAATTAATTATTATTTCAATATATCTCCTTTTATCTTGTCCCTATATTAAATAAAAATAAATTATTGCTTTTGAAAGTAAGACAATTGTAAATGCTGTTTGCTAATTGTAATTTTAATCATAATTATGATGTAAGCCAAATGGAAAAAATATTTTACAAGACTTATTCAAGAAAGCTTTAATAAGCTTTCAGAATTGGAAAATCACATAAAACATTGCTGTTCAGGAAAGTGGATGCCAGGACACTTCACTCTTTTATTCTCTTAGGAAAGTATGTCATTAGGATCAAGGAGTTTTAACTACTATCAGATTTAGGGAGTATCAGAGAATTCTAATACTGTGCAACTTAGATTTTTATTGCACCAAACTGGCTTTTGTTGTACGCAAAGTAGTCATCAAGAATTTGTTTCATAACCACCAGAGGGCGCCAGTGCCTGCAGCATGGTGGGTGTAGGTGTATTACACACTTGGGTGACATTTTAACTTGGACATTGCCAAGCTAAAAAACAACAAGTCTAAAAAAAGAAAACCGATAACTTCTAAAGAAATACATTTACATTCTGTTACATCTAAAAAGTGTTGGGCTATCAGATAAAGAATGTAGTTCACTGGCCTGAATCAGGAATCAAATGGACAAAAGCTAAACTTTTAACAGTGAATGAAAAAGCACATTAGTAAAGCTATGAACACTAACATTTCATTTAGCACCACATGTTTAGCACCAAAGTCGATTCTGATAGTATACACTTAATGAAAACTTTAATTGCAAAGAAATCTCAAAATTATTGTGAGGGTGTGATGGTTATAATGTGTTTCCAGCACCATTAACCAGTGAATTCTTAAACTCTCTGTTTCTGATTGGCCTTTCATAAGTCAACATAAGACCTGGCATAAATTTTTAAAATCATTTTACATGTGTTTAAATATGTCTTGGTATATAAGGCCTAAATCTGAATAATATTGACTTCACATACAAAATGACATATAAAAGCAAGGAAATATTAGACTTGACTTTCCCTCGGCACTTTGGTAGGTAAAGGCTTCCATCCAATATCAAGATTTGTCTCCCATGATACTAAGCAAGCTAGGGAAATGCTGTTACACGGAGGGAGCACATAAACCAAAGTCTAAATTTACTTTTCCTTCATGGACACATTCAGATTATCCACTTAGCTTGTACATTTATTTAATAAGCAGGGTGTGAACACAAAACTCTTAAACTGGGTTAGAATATGTATTAAATATGTATTGGATTTGCCCAAGCATGTGCAAATGAGAAAAATGTATGTTATTTCAATTCAAATATTCCAAGTCAATTGTAGTGGTTCAACTTCTCACAGTGTTTGGTCTACTTTATGCTAAAGCTGCATAAACTGTCCTTTTATAGAACTGCCAAATGAAATCTGTAGGACAGCTCTGATAAGCCACAAAAGTGACAATGCTTAAACCACTGAACAGAAGCAAAAATGATAGTAATCATT
Source organism: Choloepus didactylus (assembly GCF_015220235.1). NCBI lineage: Eukaryota > Metazoa > Chordata > Mammalia > Pilosa > Megalonychidae > Choloepus > Choloepus didactylus. Next base: position 31,254,573 of record NC_051320.1, on the reverse strand, counting down.
TCTTCCACATTTTTAAAGCAAGCTTATCTATCATAATAAGGAACATTAAGACTGTGTCTACACAACTTACAAAATTCTAAGCAGAAATCCACCAGTTCAGTAGCTAAAATAAAAGATTTTCCAGGCTTTTGATGATATGGACAACAAAAAAATCTATAATGTGACAGACCATTTTGACTTTTCTATTGAATAAAGACCTATGCCATAAAGAAGACCAATGCTGTAGAATATGTATGCCAATTACTGTTTCTTTTGAATGAAGCTTTCCAAATGAGGCCTCAGTGTTGGCTCCTTAAAGTTGCTCTTATAAAATAGCTGATACCCAGACCCTCTCTGCCTATGGGAATTACATTGAGAAATAGCTATCCTAGCACCATTGTTGCATGCCATGAAATATATCACACACTGTGTTGAGACTAGCAAACTTTCATTTGCCTTAGCCTGGAAAATGAAACATTTCACATGGCCAGTTTGTATTACTATTTTTAAAAAGTAGAAATAGAGTAAAAAATATACTGGTTCTATTTTCAGCACAATTGTTAAATTATAAATAAACTTATAGTGTAAATTCTAAGTATACAGACACTAGACTTAATCTGGTATGTTTGATGATATATCTGGATTTTTGTGATATTCAAAACTTTTTAGGTAAGATACTTTTGTCTTAATAAAGAATTGAAAAGTGAGATTCTTCTAAATTTGCCTCAGCTTAGCTAAAATCTAAAAAAAACTATTCATGCAAATATTTATTACATTGCAGCTACTACAGAAGAAGATGGGATAAGTATGAAGAATTGGCATTCCTGTGAAAGAGGAGCTCATGAAAAATTTAATTTTATCTCAAGTAAAAGCTGCATAATATTGATGATAGTTTTAATATACATCAATTTCTACTAGTATGGTAATTTTACCTTCATAGGAACTTCTCTGAAATATGTAGCAAGTATTATTGCTCTTTAGAACTGAGAAACCAAGCCACACAAGCAAACCAGCAACAGAACTGGAACTGAGAACAGTCTAAAATAGCAAAGTAGAGGATGGGAACTGTTTTCTAGATAAATTGAGCAAATGTCCTGCTAATGTCTTTCCCCTCCAATTACTTAGATAGACTAGATAAAAGTTAGATTGGAAACTGAATCATAAAATTACTTTGGTTCTTCATTTTATTTTCTCAAAATATTTATTTTTAATAGGATCTATACATATACCCACAAAGGCAGAGTAGTATGGTATCTAAACATTTGGTCACCGTATTTTGTAAAAGTAATCAAGCCAATTGTTTGTCATCATGTAAACCTAGTTTCCAGATGATTGAGTCTTCTCCTTTGAATGGATTTAATTAACTATCTGTCATCTTTAAATGCATCTACCCTAAGAAACTGCAAACGTGTAGGGAATTTTAAACAAGTAGTTTCTTTCTGTTACTTATATTCTGGAATTAACCATATTTACTTGTTCTGTAATTCTGTGGAAGCATTACATAACCTGAATAAAACACACAAACACAAACATTTAAAATGTAATGTTAGTGTCTTAACCCATATGTTGGGTTCTTCTCTCTGAGATTTCTTGAATGAGGAAATCTTGTATTTCCAAATTGCCTGAGTGAAATTTCCATAGTGACTTTGATTTAGCAGCTTTCTATATATAACCAAACTTAATTGAGAACAGAAAATTATTCTTCAACTTGGTTTAGAAATATAGACCTATATCAATCTAGACAGAAGCTAGCCTGGGAGGAGTATCTAAATGACTGCTAATGTATTTGCATTCAGTGGTTCTAGTTAAGAGCAATACAAAGGAGACTTAAAAAGAGAAAAAAGGCAGAAAACCCATATTATATTTCTTAGCCTCAGCCAACCCTGAAGAGCAACAACACAACTAATTTCAACTTTAATTTACAAAATCTTTTGGTCAACCAATTTTAATTTATCCCAGAAAGAAATGTATATATCCAGAAGTGTACTTTTAATACCCTTCTGCATTAACTCACTCTTATCATTCTAGCTACTTGTTGCTGATAAGTGGTACTAAAGTATACATCTTGAGATTGAAAGCTGACTATTGTTGGCAAACAGTGATGCCAGTGGAAATAAAGTGTGGTTATTAATCCTTAATATAGGACCATAGTAACATAACTCCTTTAGAAAGCTAGTTTTGGAATTGGATGCATCCACTATATCATCAATACATACACACTATTGTAATTTAGGCTTGGAGGTCAGAAAATAGAAATAGATGTTTTGATTACCTCAAAGGATTAAACAAACATACCAAATACTAATTTTTACAAATCAATAGTAAAAGGAAAACGAGATTATCATAAGATATGTATAATATGTGCAAAATTCAATATATTTATGCCTGTGATTCCCAGAAACCATTATATTTCCTGGAGGAAAAGGTAAGCTTATTTAAACCAGTATAAGTAGTTTGACATCACTCCTGGGAAACAAAGATTGTCAGTACAAGATCCCCCATAACTTGGAGGACAAGCTGAACATGGTACCCCTACTTTATATGGCGCTTCTCCGATCCAATTGCCCCTAGAAGAAATAAACAAGAATATAGCATTAGTGCTGTTTACCCATTTTAAAAAATTAGATTGCCCTTAAACACATGATCACATGTATTGGCATGTGATCATTTATTGAAATATTTGTCATTTTAGAAAGGCACTGAAAGTTACATCTACTTCATATTTTAGCAATAACTAATTTTATGTATCTTACTACTTTGACACTTTCCCTAAGAATGATTTAATATTATCTTAATTTACAAATAAAATTAAGGCCTTACAATGCACGATGACATAATTAGTCACCCAAAACCAAGTGTAGTGCTCATTACGCTCACCATATCTCTCTCCTTCTAGAGTACATAGTCATGTCTTATTCTCTTAAAATCATGCTAATGTTCTTTCAAAATGCTTAAAAAATACCCCCTTAATATTTTCTGAAAGGCCTAGAAATAATGAAATGAGTAAGAAGTCATCAAAGGTGCAAAGAAAAAAAAAAGGTTATAAATGTTGACAAGATTGTTTCCAGAGTTATGCACTATTTTAGATTTCCAATCTTCATAAAGTAAGGAGATAAGGAAAACTCCATTCTAATAGTAAGAGAATAATGGCTCACTGAAACAATTGAAGGGAATTCTAAAAAACCTTTTCCATACATAAACTATATTGCTACTTTTTAATTTAATTTAATTGTTCTTAGTTAATGCCATTAGTTTTGGGTAACATTGAACATATTTAACTGAATTACCTTGTGTGGTCAGTATTTTCCTTCATCGGTATTTATGGCCATGATCATCATCATAAACAAAATGTGCTATTTAGGACAGTTGAAAACGACTATAGTGGCCTTAACTGCTACATAGTTATTTTAAGTATAAAGAAGAAGGTAAGAAATGCATTTTTAGTAGCATGGTGGTTAGTAATTAGAGTACTAAGTAATAGCAATATAGCCAGCACTGTAAAAGGAAATTGAATGGTCAGGGGGAAATTAGGGTATATATGACAAAAAGTCAGAGCTGAAGATCAGACAACAGTAGGTAAGAGGCTAAAGTATGAAACAGGTGGTCCTGGTGTTTTTAAAACCCACATAAGACCAAGCGTGACTTGTAAAAGGATATCTACAGCACACGAAAATATTTGGTTAAGTCAGTCAGTTAAAAATTCATGCTTTTATCAATAAAATGAAAATCATGCTTATTAACTATACGTATTACAAAATGAGATGGGATTCCAAGATGGCCCAACTCCGTTTAATTTACTCTACACTTTATCATCAGGATAAGCTTCCTTGAACATAATTTTGATGATGTCTCACTCTGGCTCAGAAAAGTTCAAGGGAGCCCATTCATTCTTATAAGTGTAGCTCACTCTTTAACCTTAATCATGTACTTTACCTCAAACTGTATGCATACAGGGACCTAGTACATACTAGCTTAATTTCATATTTTTATATTTTTCTTCATAATTTTTTGAAATTATAGAGCACCTTTTCTGGTGGCATAAACTTACAAGTCTACTTTTATTATGCATACAATTATTATGCTGTATTACATTATTCTTACAAAAATCACAGCATTTATTGAATAGAGGATAATTATATTCAACAGTAAATCAGTCAAGTGATAAATTATTCATTCTCGCCTTCTTTTTGTCCTTTTCCATCAAATTAAATGCTCTCTCCCCACCCCACCCCCCTTTTTTCTCTCTTAAAAACAGTTGGCCTTGAGATAGCTTCATAGTGCCACTTGAAGAATTATATTCAGCTATCAGTCAGGAATTTAAAACATTCTTCATTACCTACGTTCCGGCATGATTCTGTATTGCAACTGTAATATAGCATATTAATCCCATACCCTAATTGCTTACACCTATAAATCATCAAATATTATGTCTATATTTTAATTCAAAATACATAAAAATAGAAATGATTCAAGACTGACTATTGTCAATACTGCTGTTGTGGATGTCACTGTCTAGTTCATCTCAAGCAATATTTTAACCAGGAAACTTGAGAATGTAATTTTGTTTTTTCTAATGCATTACTCTTATTCTTTCTTAACACCTTACTCATTTTTATGGGTTTAATGTAGAATATATCCACATGCTTTATTTGCTCAAAAACTTTAATATGTTTAAAATATACACTCTTTGAATCCAGGTAGCACTTTGCAAAATTACAAATAGTGTGTATTTGGGTTTTTGTTTAACTTTTTCAATTTTCTTATTTTATACCGAACAGGATTCAGTTCTTAAACATATCACTAGAGTGAAGAAACTCCAGGCAAACATGAACTATTTCATTTATATATGATATTAAATGCCATAAGTTTGGATGAATATGGTAGGTGTAATTACTATAATCATCACTGTGATTATGATATCATTGTTGATTGTATTTAGAGATAACTATTTTACAATATATCCATTGATACCTCTTTATGCCTTATTCAAATAAGATTCCAATTACTATATAGCTTAGCTGAGTGAAAGGTAGAGTGGAAGGTTATTCTTCCTTTCCTTCAAACTTACAAACAATAATTGCTAAAAAAAAAAAAAGCAATTTTTTTTTAAAAAACAAAGTATCTTGTGTCTCCTATAGAAAAACTTGTATAATCAGTGTCAAGTAAAAATACATAGAAATAATAAGCAGTGTTACATGAGTGTGACTGTGAAGAAGTTACATAGGATAGTTTATGTAAGGGTCTCCTGTTTTGCCACATATCTATTATCTTATTATATAACACTTTTATTGTGTTCAGTCAGGTGTTACTTTAGTTAACATGAGCATTATAAGGATTTACTTTCCCACCCCCAAAAAAATACAGCATGCAAAGATCAACAGAGTAACTTATTAACAATATTAACAATATTAGAAGTTTCTAATTGCTGACAAAAACAGAATAGTTGAATGAATGAAACAAAAATCCTTTTGAACATTTGGGTACTACTTGGCCTATTTATGTCATGGAGAAAGAGTAAAGACCAATAGGAAAATACAGGTATGCAAGTAAAAATATTAAACAAATGCACAATTCTAATGTTTGTTTGTTGATTGGTTTTATAAGGCAGACAAATTCTGCTTTTCAAAACTTCCCAATCTAATAATTATGAACAGGGGACCATCAGGCAAGTTTTAATTTTTTTTCTAAGTTTGCAAAACACTGCCCCTGGCATACTTCCATATGAATAAGTAATCTAGTTATTTGTGAAACATCTTCTCATTTCTTCCTCATGCTGGAGAAAATCTTTGTTTGGGACTTTCCTTGGAATACACCAAGAGAATCATAAATCCTTTGCACATTTTTGGTATATTCCAAATGGGGAAAAAATCATGTATAAATACTGGAACATTTTATCATCTGAAGAGTTATTATTACCAGAAAGGAATTTTCAAATATTGATAAATGTTTATTTATCCCAGGTAATAATGTTTATAAATATGACCATTTTGATAGTCTTTCAGAAATTTTCATAACACCTTTTTATGCATGGCATAGGATGAAATTTCTTTATAATGTTATAATGAAATTTAAATCATGGGAAAGGTTTAATAAAAATATCCCATAGCATTTAAATTTTCCCTCTGCTAATGTGTCCTTAATCATCCATGGAATTAGTAAACTATGATTTTTAATTAAAAAAATAATTTTAAAAAAGGGCTTCATTCCCAAATGTTTTGCTTTCCTAGTGAAAAATGTGAGCCAACATTCTGGTACTAATACATGAAAATATCATGGCATTGATAAATTCCCTACAATATTATTTTCTGGTGCCTTTTTAAAAAACTTTTTATTGTAATAACATACATACAACTCAAAATTTCCCATTTTAACCATTTTCAAGTCTATATAGCTATCAAAAGCTTATGCAGTACAGTAGTGTTTATTTTATAATTACCATGACTAAAGAAGGATAAGAAGGAATGAGTGAATATCAGTATCTCTGATTGTTTTGCTTATGATGTAAAACCTGGATTCCTATCCTTGTGAAAATGAACCTCTTAGCTCATCATTTTTCAGGAATAGGAGAGTGATGATGGATCTGAAGGCTAGAAGCCATCACAGCTAAGTTTTACTCATATTATTTACCTATCGGACTGGAGATATTTAACATTAGAGAACCCAGGAAGTAGAGTTCAAACCAGCACTTACTTTGGGGCATAGTTGCATACCAAGTAAACTGCGCGTTGCCATACAGATCCCCAAACATTCATGTTTTGGCAAGTATGAATTGCACATCCAATCCTATTGGAGGTGGCCCAAACCATCTGTGAAAATAAACCAATATCCCATTATTGAAATCAGAGCTGAGAAAATGTATGCCCAATGAAATGGTAAGAGCAATTTTTAGAAGTATGAATAAAAAATTAACAAGGCAATGGAATAACCTGTGTATAATGTGTGCACATAGGGCCATAACATCTCATAGGACATCTGGGGTTGCAGTCTTGTGGATACGGAAAAGCATAATCTTTCACTTCATCATACCATGGCTTGACCAACTGGAGAATAGAGCGGTATCTAGATATCAAGGAAAAAAAAAAGAACTTTGAGTACAGAAGTGGTAATATTCAGTGGATTCATGTAAAGTTGTGAATTAATTGCTCTTTTCTCAGAGTATTCATGAGAACTCAAGAGCATATCCATACCTCTCTAATACCATCACCCATCTAGTGGAGCCCTTGACTCTTTCAAGCAGGGCCAAAGCCGAAAATGCCAGGGCTGGAGTAAGTGACCCTGTATTTGTCTAAGTATGAGTGATCATTTTGAAAAAGAAATACAGTATTTTGGGAATTATCATCTATATCCTGTTTAATCCATGTTAAATTTCTCCTCCACCACTACTTTATAAATAATAAAGAATTAGATATATAAATGTACTATGATAAAAATAATAGATGGACTCTAGTGTAGGCCTTCCCCCCCTTAAACCTGGAACACTTTAATTTCAATAACACTATTCTTATTATGCATATTCATGATTTTCCTTCCCTAAATGGGAAAGAATGGACCTTTTGAATGTTGGATAATGACATCCTACAGGGTAGAAAAAACCTATCAAAGGGAACCAGTTTTCCCATAGTTGCGTATACCTGCTACCGGATTGAACCATTTCAGATGTGACCCAAATCAGAAAGAGTATATACAGTAAGTTCATAGCCACTGTAGTTTTAATTGGACCCCATCATTAAAAAAAAAAAAAATCACATTGCCCCTTTTCCCTAGTTCACAGTTTATTGCATTGAACATAGGACTTATTTCTTAGGTGATATATAGATATATACAGAAGGATGCTGCAGCTGAGATTTTTCCTGATGTGGGGGAGACAGGATACAACACAAGCCCGATCATTTCAGATTCTGTGAAGGTGGTGAAGAACATAGACGAATGGAGAGTATTCCTAAGGGTGAAAGGGGAGATTGGACTTTTAACTAATTAATCTTCGAACAATCTAAAACGTTCATAGCCCAAATGTTGGTGCTGATATTATTAGAAATTGGTGTAACTCCACCTTGGAGTCCAAACACAATAAAGTAATATAGATGAATCACATCAGTGAAACTGCTTCCTACCTTCCAGTTCGTACAGACAGATTTTGGCCCAGAAATCTCAGTAAATAAGAAGGTCCATGGTCCCAAATGCAAGTAGCTGCCCAAGCCTCTGCAGATTTTGCAAGATTTTCATCCCAAACCTATGAGGAGAAAAACTTTTAGCTTTACCAGTTTTGCTAGTGACAAACAAAAAGAGGAAAGAAATGATACTACTATTTTCTAGAGTTCTGTAAGTTCTGGTTTCTGAGACTTTTAAGTAAAAGAGAAAAATTCAGACCATTATTATTCAAAATTCTATAATGTAAAATGGTTATACCACAGGAAAACTATATTATCTTACAGGTTCCAAAGTCTAGACATCAGTTTTAGTAAAAGATAAGTTAACAAAAATGCCACATCTAGTTGTAACTTGGGAACACCTCCTACTGACCACTGAAATTTGAATCCAGCAAAGTCAACTAAATCCCTAAAGTTATCTCCACAGCAACAAGGAGCCATGGTAGTAAGATATTTTAAAAACTAATATGATAGAACTTAGTCAAATCTATTTACCAAAATTTGCAATATCTAATATTATACTGCAACTTTTAAAGGTCAAATTATATTATAGTTTAATAAATCCCATGGAGCTTTCATATTTTATCTAATTTGAATCTTGGGTGAGGAATCACATTTTTAGTTGGTATGAACTGGAAAGAAATGATCATAAGAATAACTCAACTATGCTACATGGGGCTATTTATATAAAATAAATTATGGTACAATTAATAAATTAAGAAAAATAGTGATTGTTCTCTTTGAAAAAGGAAGCTGTTTACATTGATAAGGATGTTATTAGATGCATAGTAAATTTTCTTTAATTGAAAAAATTGTGGCACAAAATTTGAATCAGCCCTAAGTTTAATGTGCATTCGTATTAGTTAGCATGGGGACTGACATGCTGATCTCCAGAGCTGCATGGGATAATCAAGCCTAGCTCTGGTGGATTTGCTAGTAATACCTCAACTCTGAAATGGCAGTCTATTTTCTAGCAAGGTACAAGGTACAAAAACACAAAATAGGGGATATTTATAAGCCGATTTCCCAAATAGAGAAAAAATATATTTTTCAAAATTTCTCCCCTGTTGAAGACAATGATTTTTTTAAACTGACTTTTATGGTTTAATGTCATGACTTTATTTCCTAAAATATTTATAATATATTTATATTATTCCATTTGAAAAAAACTTCCTTATTCAAATTATAACTAGACAGTGGTCAATAATATATTTTAGAAGGTAAGAATTTATATGCAAAGAAGTGACAGTTTTAAAATTACTCAAATTCACAGAGCTTCATATGAAAAGGCACACACATGTTTTCTTTTGATCTTTGTTTTCCTACGTTTCATAGTCCCCCTCATTTTATCATTCTTTTGGTGACTTTCTTTCCCACCAAGTTGCATAGAGCTAACCTAGGATTAATAGCCATGAGTTCACTACAGTTACTTCAAAATTCTTCGTTTTATAGTGAAAATCTCGACAAAGTAGATCAATGATACAAAATAAATTTATAATGAAAAATCAGAGTATTTTAGTACTGAAATTAAGTTTATAAAGCAGTTTGTCCTGCTTGATATTGCTCTCAGCCACTTGGTAAACTGCCTTTATGTAGTATTTATTCTTCTCATGTTTTTGATTTGTTGGAGTATTAGTGAAATAAGGATTGATGAACTATCAATTGCAATTCACCAAAATACAAAATAGCACAATTATTCCAGAAAGGAATTTCAGATAGATAGCATCAGCAAATTACGTCCCCAAAAGAAGAAAGGTCACAGGTATGCACTTATTTAACGTTCTATGGAATGCCTAGCAAACATGCACCACATTATCTTTCACTGGAAAAATTAAACACCTGATAGTTATTTAGCTTTTATTCAACCAGCTGCAACATTTTTTATTTCTAGTTCTTGTTCCTCTAAAAAGATGAGGTATTTTCACGGATACATTTATTTGTAAACGCTTCAACCTCATCTTGCCTCTTAAGAAGGAGGCACAAATTAAGGATGAATACTATGTAGGGATATATAAAAACATTTACAGGGCCCACTAGAAGTTAGATATTATGATAAAAACTAAAAGTGGTTTAAAACAGTGTCAGAGCATACCTACACTAATTGGTCTGCCTTATTGCCTCAAATGACTTTCCTCCATTCTTTGTTGTTAAGAGCCATTTAGTTGGTTAGCTCATAAATTGATTTTGGCCAAACTGTTCACCATGAGTTATTCTACTTATAAATATAGTTAGAGATAGCCTGAGCTGGACACAGGACCTTGTCTATAAAATGACAAGAAGTCATAACCATATAGTCAGACCAAATCACAGAATATCCAGAATTCAAACTTATGTCATTTAAATATCTAGAAGAGCTGTGGACCCAAGATATGGGAGGACTATGAAAAGAACACCAGAGTCTCACCGAGTTCAGAGGTCTTTAGAGCTCAAACCAAAGAAATACAAAATCGAGTCAAAGAATGTTGCAGACTTTCATAAGTAGACAGAAGAATCCGATGATGATATGAATCCAACCCAGGGCTGAAGTGGTGTTACCAACCCTTTCCTTAAGTTTTGGAATTCACAACACAGTGGCAATGAGGATTATGATGCACATTGATGTCTGAAGCTTCCTGCTGAATTCCCATCCAGTATCTCTGCCAATAAGAAAGCTAGTCAAAATGGAAGGCGACCCTAAGAATTACTTAGGAATATAACCTCAAAATTGTTTGAGATGACACTTTTTTTCCCTTAAGTGAGAAACATTGTTTAACTCCAAAGATAAGAATTAAGCATAGAAGTGTTTGAAAGGATCAAATTTAAAATGTTAAAAAGCATTAATATTTCTGTGTAGGGAACCTGTTTATAATCTATATTCGTAATAGCTTTAATGGTTAAGAGAATGTGGCCTGTGGAAGTGACAGATTAGCCTTGCAATTTCAAAATAAAATATATAATTTAATAATTATTTAAATTTGTGAATTTAAGTTGAAAATTATAGGACAATCTTTTTAAGTTTTTTTAAACAGTATTGCAACATTCAGGAGAACTTGAGTGATTGTATTTCTTAAACCTGTAAGATTTACTTAAATAAATGAGAAGGATTATTGTCAATAAATCAAATGAAATACTAAACCAAATCAAATATATTAAATCTATAAAAACAGTTTAAAAGCTTTAAAGAAGTTTAATTAATTAAATTTGTTAATGGTAACAAACATTAGACAAATGTGATTACCAAAATGTGCTAGATTTATGAAAAAAAAAAAGATTCATAAATTTTGCCTGAAACTTTAAGGAAGAACCAGAAATATTAATTTTCAAAACCAAAGTGACCCTTGAAAACTCAATATGCACATGGGAAATACCCTCAAAGATATAAAATACTATCAATAAAAATATCACACTTTGAATTTTTAAAGACAGATTTCTAAATTGGTTATTGTCATGAATGCGATGATAACAATGGTATTGGAGGCAATATGGCATGTCCTACAGATTTTTATTTCCTTGAACTTGTATGTGGCCACTTCTCATCTATTCAGATAAAAAGTAAAGAAATTTTATATGTAGATTAGCTTCTTCAAAATAACTAGAAATATTTAACCTTTTCCTGGGTTAGTCCAATTGGGAAAGGAGTACTGCTTTACAGAAGGGAGAAGAACCATTAAAGAAATTAAGTGATGACAAAATTATTTCTTTTGAGGGCAGCCAAAAAATTTTAAAATACTTCAGGGGCGTGACTGTGGTTTTGTTTTTAAACTGAAGAGTTTATCCCCATCAAATAGAAATGCTTGTGACATGTCCAGTAAAAGAAACTAAGCGCTGAATATATAACAACCAGTGCGAAATCAAACAAGCCAGCAGGTGGGGGCTTTGATAATTCTGGAGGAGGGATGTGGTGGGGTAGGGCATATGTGAACGCTTCAGGCAGTGGTTAGGTTAACCAAGTAATAATCTAATTCAACTGCTTCTACTCTGTAGAAGGGGAGGGTGAAAGGAACTTGATTAAAAATAACCACAAGATAGGGGAGCATATTACATTATAAAACATCACTGTGGGGTCCTATACATTTTTAAATGCTTAAGCCCAGATAATGAAGCCTTCCATCAGGCAAGATGAGTGCTACCTTTCATGTAGGTGGGAAAGGTAAATTCCTATAAACAGATGACATAAAGTGCACTTTTTAAATAGGGGTTCTGAACTGGATCATTGCCAGCAGCATAAATATCTTAAAAAAAAACAAAAACAAAAAACACTCTCTTGAGCCCTTTCCACTTTCAACTGTTGTACCATTTTTCTCCTTCCTCTTACAACAAAATTCCTTGAGATAGCTGTCTTAACTGGAAATTTCCAATTTTTCTTCTCTCGTTCTTGCTTGAGGCCACTCCAAGCAGGCTTTCCCCCACCACCCCAAAAAACTTTTCTTGGCAAGGTCACCAGTGATCACTTTCTGGTCATCATCTTACTCGACCTATCAGCAGCTTCTGCCATACCTTATTATCTGTACCACCTCCTGTTTACATGTTGTCTGTGGCTGTTTATGTGCTACAAAGGCAGAGCTAAGTAATAGCAATGGAGACATGAGACTGCAAAGCTGAACATATTTACTATTTGGCCCTTTAAAGAAAGTGTTTACCAACTGCTATTCTAGTTGCCTAGGCCAAAAATCTAGTAATCACCCTTTTCTCTTAATTTTTTCCTAACCTATATCTGTTCCGTCAGCAAATCTTGTTGCCCCTACCTTCAAAATACTGGATATCCAGAACTTAACCACTGATCACCACCACTATTGCCACTACCTTGGTGAAAATCACCATCATATGTTTTCTGGATTATTGAGAGAATGTCCTAACAGAGGGAGAGCTCAACAAAGCCTTAAATATAAATTAATGAAGGGATGAATTAAAAAAAAGTTTCTGAACTTTGAGGAAAGAGTATTTAAATAGGATTGGTGAGTAGGAAATCAAAAAGAAAGGAATTTTCAATGCTTTGAGTCTATGCAGGCTACATCTGCACTGTGAAACTACTTCAGGCAAGTGCTTTGAAAACTCCAAAGGGCTGTATAAATATAATCAAACTCAATTCACTGGATTGGTGGGATGTTCTAACAATGAAAATAAGTAAAGCACCTTTGGATGTAAGATGACAAATGGCAATAGCTGTGAGGCCTTTGGACAGTAACATAATTTCAAAAAGGGCAATAATGACTCTGAAACTAGAGTGAATTTGCCCACTCAAAAACTATTTTTTTTTCACTCCTCTCCAGCCAGTTGCTGACAAGTAGGAAGTGGGCCCAACGCTCTAGAACTTACCATTTTTCAGGATAATATAGAAATCCTGATGTATTTGTGAAATGTACCCATTTTTACATGTTGGCAAATAATTTACAAAACTACAGAAAACTATACAGTTCAATGCTATTCAGAGCAAACTAAACTGAAAGTTTATTGGTTGGTGTGGTCAATGGACTGACGGTTTATGACCTCTGCTATAAGGTATCATTATTACCACCATGCTTACATGGATGGGTTCTCTTCCCTCTTCATATCCACGGATGGTGGCAGGAAAGTGTGACCCTAGAATTATCTTTGTCCCACATCTCCTTAGAACAGACATCAAATGGGAACCACTGCTCTGTCCCTGACAGTGGAAAATGCAGGAAATGCAAGTTTCCAGATGAAATAATGGGGTCCTAAGTAAATCATTCATTTAGGCAGCCAGTAAAGGAACATTTACTGAGAGGCACTGGGTAATGAGAGTTCAACAAGTAGGACTGACATGGATTCTGCCTTTGTGGGCACTGAGTTTAGGGCGAAGAGAGAGAGAAAATAAAAACATTATCAAATGAATATGTGAACAAATGCAAATTATAATTTATTATGAAAAGAAGCTCCAAAAGAATCAGGCACTTACTTAAAATTTTGCTTCTTTTGAAGTTTTCTTAGTCTATCAAACACATCCACAAGCAAAGTTCATTTCATGCTGCACACATCTGTAGCTCACTCATAGCACCCACCAGATGTTTTCTGAAAGCAGGTGCTGAATGAATATCCAAGTGAAATTATGTAATAAAATGGAAATTATCCCTGGGATAACTTTTCTTTTGGTTTGACCATTAATTCTTTCAGTATGTAGTCTCTTGATGAAAAGATGGATATTTAAGCCATATAATATTTTCTGGGACTCTGTGATAGATAGTTGTTAAAGCATACTCTAGAGTTCTCTGCTGGGAAATTACTCCAGGATCTCCTGAGGAACTTTATAGAAGTCAGATGCCTAGCTCAATCCTGGACCTATGGAATCAAAATCTCAGGGGTGGGGACCTTGAACGTGTACTTTCAAAGAAGTGGTTCTATGCTCCTCTGGTTAGAAATAGTCCTTATTAAACAGAGTGTCATTCTGATTGCAGAGATCTCTGGGCCTCCTCTCTTCTCTTTCACCTCTTGTCCCCACCCCTACCCCATCACACACACACACAAACAAAAGGCTTAGGAAAATGGCACTTCTGGTAGTCTGTTATAAGCACATTCATCAGTACCATTCGTCTCAGCACTGGCATATAAGTGATCTGAGATTGGAAGAAAATTTAAAAAATAGCATTTCATCAGGAAAATACCTCGTGGTCAGATATGTGAGGACATTTGAATTCTTCTGACCAAGTGGGCAGTGGCAAGATATGGGGTTTGCATGTATATCACAGGAAACTCTAACAGTGGAGAAATAAGTGTTTAGAATATTGTAAAACTGAATTGGTGAAAAAAACTTGATCACACATGAAAATGTCTTCCTGGCTCATCACTCCAATATTAAATGATAGCTGATAAGTATAATATTCCCCTAGAAAGGAGGACTTGCTAGATTTCATCAACAAATGATCTTAAAATTTAAAGTAAAAACATACATTAAAGAGGGATTTAAGGAGGGTAATTAACACATTTTAAAACATCTAAAATGTTCTCTAATTTTATCTTCCACTGTCTGATGTTATTATCCCTAAAAGTGAACTCCTCATTATCTATGCAAAATTCTGGGTTCATTTGGTTGCTTCATGATTTATCATGTTCACTTTATCTGATTGTCTGCTTAGTTGAGATTAAAGCTTGATGTCTTTGGAACAGCAGGCTGCCAGATAATATGATGAGAAGCTCCCCTCACACTGCTTCCTGTTTGGGGCAGTTTTTCGTTCACTGACAGCACCATCATTCCAGTGCCCGCATCCCCAATAATAATGATACCTAATTTAAGTACACTTTTACACTGTTTAGAGCTGTCTTAAATATTCTACTGTGACTGTCTCTTCTGATCCTCGTAACAAACTTGAGAGATGGGGATTATTTTCCTCTTTTAGAGACCAGGAACCTGAAGCTTGGAGAGGATAAGTAAATTCCCCAAGACCTGTGGAAAACATGATCTCGCTGGAATGCAGAGACAGATTTAGTAGAGTGTTCATATTTAACCAAATTATGAATTATGAATCTGATGTACTTTTTTATGGAGAAAATTTTTGTGTCCTTAAGTAACATGTCTGGACCATTTCAGTTTGGAGTACGTGCTGTGAAATTTTAAGAGATTTTGTGAAAAGTTTAGTTTAAAAACAACTTGTTGGGCATGCTTCCATATTCATGTCAAAAAATGCTTGGTACCTGATTTTAGATGCTATGGGTAACAGACTGGAAACATTCTAATCCCATCCCTTCAAACCTCAATCTAGGATGTATTTTATGCCAAACATCTTTCTTGACCAGTTTAAGCTGTTAGATTTTATCTTCCCCATCTACCCCTTGCATCATTCTTCATAAATTCTCACCACAGACAATGAAATACCTCAAGTTTATAACTATTTAATGGTCACTGACTGGATATTTAATGGTTTTTCAGATCTACTAAATTTACAACATCAGGATAGCCAGACTAGTCAGCTTCTAGTTTTCTGAAGTCCTTTGATTAGTTTCCATGAACACCTTATCCCAAGTATGTCAGGAGGACTGGACAGCACCAGCTACCCAGGCCCCTGAAACAGATGTGGATTAGTTGTGCTGTAAATCTTGGCACTTATTCTTAAAAATGATATGCAAAGCTGTCTTACAAAAATTCTTGATTATATTCCCAGGCATAAAATCCTCCATCCATGCTGTCTCCATGACACGAACCTACCCACTACCATGCAAAGAGGTCCATTTTGACCATCCAAAATTCTTTGTAGTAGAATGTTCCCTCCTAACCTCCAGCTACTGCCTCTGTAGATATGTATGCAGGATGATAAAATCTGCACCCACTTCATGATGCCCCAAAGCCTGTTCTTTATCTTGTGTTCTCTGAGAGAAACCCAGTTGTTTGAGTCACAAGGGGGTAATCATCCTTGACGATTTTCTCATTCAACTTTGTTGTGTCAATGACTTAGTCCTATTGATTTGATGCCTAAATATTTCACAGCTCTAATTCACTTCATCATATGCTTATAGCCTCAACCTCGGACTACTGTGACAGACTTCTGACTGCACACCTGCCCCACTCCTGTCTCCAATCCCTTCCTCCCACTGTGGCCAGAACGACCTTTCTGAAAGGTAAATGTAATTATGCCACTTCCCTATTTAAAACCATCAATAACTTCCCTTAATCTTAAAATAAAGTGTAAACAAGTCTTTGCTGGCCTCCCCCAGCCTCATCAAACCTTGCCCTTTCTTTTGTGCAATAAATCGGAGCGATACTGGACTTTAACCCATTCCTTGGAGGTACCATTCTCCCTCTTGGTTCTGGGTCTTTGCATGTGTTATTGTGCCCCTCCCCTTCTTAGAACACCCTCCAAACCTACTACCTTACCCCCTCCATCCCTTAACTCTCTCCTGTATAACTTCAAGTATTAAAAATGAAAAATAGGAGTTATTTCCTTTTGGAAGTCTTCCCTGTCCATTTGTCCTAGCCCAAGGTGGGCTAAGTGTTCCCTACGTGACCCCAAAGCAACTGCATTTATTCTGCTTCAGCACGCAGCACAATGCTTTGCCCTCTCACTTGTCTACTCTCAGTACTTCCTGCCAAAGAGTGTCTCTTTGCTCACCACAGCATCCCCAGCCCAGTGCCAGGTACCAAAAAGCACTTAATAAATATTGTGGAATGAATGATTGAATATTGAATGGCTCTTGCCCACCAGAGCACGAGAGCCACAAACCCTTACATGGGATGCCCAGAAGAAGTTAAGAGATTTCATTCAGTTATTCCACAAATGTTTACAAACTATGGGACAGAAGTGATGCTAGGTTCTATAGATATGCAGCAGGAATACAATAAAATTATTTTTATAAACTGTTGAATGTGGTCAAACATTATTTACGACTATACCAGGAAATAGAGTCACCAGGTGTGGTCAACGTGATTCGCAGCTCTCTGTCTACAACCTAATGGCAAGGTTCTGAATCACATTGTGTTAATGTCTTATATTTGCATTTCTTAAAGTTTATTTTTAAAATGGTGATAAACAAAATGTTCTTCCCTTCAAATGGCACCATACATGCAGAGCTGAACAAAAATAAAGAAGCTTCAAGGTTATTACCTTCTTCATTCATTTACCAGTAATACTAACCAACATGTGCCTTGGAAGAAAATCTCACAAAATGTGCCCTGTCTCTATTTGAAGCCAAGACTCTTAGAAGCTTCTGCGTCTAGGAGAGCAGGTATGTGGAATTCTGAATGTGCTGGAGAAATGCCTTCCTGTCAGCAATCTTTCTCAGTTTACTGCTTTCTGGCAACAGTCCCCAGGAGGCTTTCTAGTGGTCATAAAAGCATTTATTGAAAAGATTTAGGCTAGACAGATCACATTTCTCACACTTATATCAAGAAAATGAATTATTCTTCCCAAATACGAGAGGAAATATATGGCTTTGTTTAAAAAATTAATAAGAATAGATACTGCCAATGTTTAGTTAGCTACTGAATAAAGTAAAAAAAAAATAGCTTACATTATTCACATTCTCTTCCACATGAAGTCCAAACAAATGAAATCAGCAGCTTTTAGTATTCCCCAGTCATAAATTATTCCTCATCCTAGGTGAGGAGTTGATTGGCTATTTCCAAGATGGATTAATCTATTCTCCATTCATTTATTCAAGTCATGTTTCCCATTACTTGACAAACTGCTGTGACTTCCTAACTGGTATATTTCTCTTTTCCAGAAAAACATAGAAAGTCTTCTTCTTTTAGTTCTGTGAGTAATATTTACAGGCACCAAACAAATAAAACAGGCCACATTATCAATATAGCTTTCTATCTTCTTGAAATTACATTATATTATTCTTTTTTTGTTTCAGTTTTAAGTTCTTCAGTTCATCTCCACCATTATCTTTATGCTATCCCTTACCTGTCCTTCCAGCATTCTACACCACCCGCGAAGCCTGCTATCTGATGCACAGTTCAGTCAGCTGTTCATATCTGTCCCTGTATGCGGGTGCAGGTGCACGGTTCCTCCTGACCTTTGCCTAAAGGAACGGCATCACTTCCACAGTGGTTGCCACCTCTCTGGTCACTTTCACTTGAACTCTACCAGTTGCTACCATCATCTTTCTAAAAGTTAGCTCTGACCCGACTCTAAAACCTCCAGAGTTCTCTGTTTTTGTAGTAAGTGATCTTCAATCTTGTCTCAACCTGCTAAAAAATACAGTTAAAAAGTTAATGTTTTCCCTCCTGGTGATTCTGTTCCTGCATTGCTTTGCCTAGTATAACAGCCAGCCCTTCCCTTCGGAACATCCATCTCAAATGCTCCTCCACCAAGGAGCCTTTAATGCTTTTGCCAACCAGATACTATCAGTTCCTTCTTTGGCGCCCCACAGTATGTGTCTGTACCTCTTTTATAACACTGATTTTACAGAGCAATGTATTATACTGAATAATGTACTTAGTGTTTTTCTTCCTATTTATTTTGTTTTGTTTTTACTAAATTTGTTTACAATTTCAAGGCAAAGATTCCTTTTCCTTTGGATCTCCTTCTCTTATGGAAGAACCTAAAAATTGTTGAAATTAATTTACTCCATTGATCTGAATTCAGGGGATATTCTTTAAATTTTACTCTATGTGTGAGTCTTGCAGTTTCCAACTTTTGGGGATCATTCTTATTCTAAGAAACCAATGTGGTTTGTGGTTTAGAGTCATGGTTTAAGCTGCCCTTAGGAAGAATGAAAACCAGCTGGTGTCCCGGGAGTTCTGGAAATTAGTCAATAAGCTAATTGTAGAACAGAAGCCAAGAGTAAAGAAATTTGACTTGCACATCTTACACTCTATTTATATTATCATTTCTGTGAAAAGAAACTGATTGAGAAAGTTATTTCAAATAACATGTTTTTACTAAAATCATGGACAACATACCCAAATAAAATATTATACAACTATAATATGACTGTCAACACTGGTGTGCAAATTGCTTTCATTTTATTTAGTCAAGTGTCCACACCTGGTTATATCTAACATAACCAAAGACTTAAAGGAGACAGAATTACTTAATTTTAAAGTTTCATTTTTTTTAGAATTTATGAAAATTTTCTGTGCATTACTTTAGATATCTTGCACCTGAAAATTTAAAAATAAGGAGTTTGCAAGAAATGAACATAGAACTATAAATCAAGGTCAAATATGATGGAGGCCATAGAAGAGATACACAAAACAATAGTGTTCAAAAGGAGACATCACATATGGTTTTAAGTATAAGAAATACCATATACAACATAAAATTTTATATAAACCTAGAAGGATAGGATTGTAAATAATGGAATAAATTCAAAACAAGACATTAGAGGGAGAGGAAGTGGCATGGGAAAAGACTCAGAGAGAAAAGTTGTGGATGAAAGGGAGTACAAAGCAGGCTGGTACAATTAGAAAGAGCTCTGAACTAAGGACCATCTTCTGTCAGGCTCCCATGGGTGATCTCACTCATAAGTGAGAGTAACTTGAACACAGGGCCAGTGACGTGGAGCATGAATATTGGCGGCCAATGTGAACAAGGTGTTCTGAGCTTTTGGAGTACATATTGCAGGTCAGAAACAGTCCCAGCCTTCAAATTGCTGATAATCCAATTCCATTTTTAACCAGTTAGAATAAAAGTAACACTGTCAAATTGAGATCTGTATTCTTACTTAACCCAGAGAATTAAACTCACTTAGAGTCCCAGGCCCTTCTTCCAAGCTATTATGTTGTACGTCCCTTAAAATTTCTCTAGGCTTTTATGAGGGATCCAAATGAACTATTTTCACTGATCAATTTACTCAGAATCCTTCTAATTTAGAATTACACTAAATTGAGCCTAACCGATTTTCTCCCACTTTGGGGCCTTTGCCCCAGCCCTTCCCCTGCCTGTGTTGCTCTCCCCTAACCTATCAGTGTGGCTCCCCCTTCCCCACCCTCCATGACATTCTCAGTGAGCGCTCCCCTGGCTACTCTAAACATCATAACCTCACCACCAGCAGCTTTATTTTTTTTCATAATCTTCTAATTTTCTAATATCCAATATAATTTATTTACTTATTTCTTGCCTGCTCCCACAGGTGAATACAATCTCCAGAGGGGCAAGGATTTTTGTCTATTTTATTCATAAATGTTCCCCAGTGCTTAGAATAGTGCCTGCCATATAGTGGGTGCTCAATAAATAATAAATGGATCAATCATGTATGAATGTTATAAGCACTTCACTTATATGATAATTTGAGACAGTCCTTTTTTTATTTTATAGAACTTACTACTCTGGCTACTATTTCTCATTAAGTTTGCTGAACTAAGGAGGATTTGTAAAATATCTGCTATATAATGAGCATAACACTTGTTCTTTAAAAAAATAAGTCATCTATAATAGTTCCTATATTTGAGAAGCAAATAATAAGGGGGAAATGCCAAACAGAATTAAAAAATTTTCATATTTCAGTTCTCATTTTAGGAGGGGAAACAATAGTATCTTGACATCTCCAGGGTTTTCTGCCACTGGGGTATTGGCAAATACAGAAATGTTCCCCAATTCAAGCATGGGTATTAGAATTACACAGACCTAAATTCTAATTCCAATGACACCATTCATTGTTCATACGATTTTGGCCTAGTTATTGACTTCTCTGGGTCTAAGTGATTTCATTTTGTGATGGTTAAGTTCATGTGTCAACTTGGCCAGGATATGCTGTCCAGTTGTTTGGTCAAGCAAACACTGGTCTGATTGTTACTGTGAGGATATACTGTGGACTTAAATCATCAGTAAGTTGATTGCATCTGTGGTTGATTACATCTACAATAACTGACGAGATTGCCTTCAATAATGAAAGAAGTCACATCCAATAAGTTGAAGGCTTTAGAAGAAGTGATGATTTCAGCAGTCAGAAGAAAGAATTTCCATCTCTATTTCAGTCAGCCAGCTCTTCCTGGGGAATCCATCAAAAACTTTCATTGGAGTTCCCAACTTTCAGAGTGCCCTATGGAATTTGGACTTGCCTATCCCCACAGTCACATGAGAAAATACTTATAAAATATCATAATATTTAATATGTGTGTGTATGTGTACATACATAAAATCTCCTGTCAGCTGTTTCCCTAGAGAACACTGAATAATACAGCTTTGGTACCAGGAGTGTGTCTTGAGACACAGGATTTTAAGGATGAGATTTCTGAATTGTTCTGGGGCTTTTGGAATTGGTTCAATAAGCTGATTAGACACAAAGGTACTAATGATTATTTCTACCAATCAAGACGGCACCAATAGTCTATGGTGAGAGCTGGCAATAGAGATATGCCAACTATCACCACTGGATATACTACTCAAATGCTTATAAGAGGTAAGGCTCTGGGTGGGAGTGTTTTTGACAACTTAACAGAGTTTTATGGAGTTAAAAGGCATAATGATGTTGGCTACTTGTTCCTAAATATGCTGGATAGAGTTGTTAAAGAAAATGATGAGCCCAAGGCTTCAAAACCCTAACTCAGGTGCCATATGAGGGACATGAAAGATTCTATGTGTTCCCTGGAAGAAAATCTTATTTTATATAGCTGTAGACTTGAGATTTCTAAAAACCAGATCCACAGTCTCATTGTGCAAGTGGCCAAATTACAATGTAAATTGAATTCCCAGCCTTGCAGGTTTCTGCTGTTAAAGTGAGGATGCTTACTGGGAAAGGAAGGGGACCCTGAAAATTAGTATGGAAGCATATGGGTTGATAATGTTGTGGTGAAGATACTTAAGTCCTAGGTTCTGCTGAGTCATTTCCAGATAAATCTCTAATGGTCTTCCCTGAGGAATCAGCCACTGAATCTCCAGTATGCCCTGCGGGATCTGCCAGCCAGCCTCCACCTGAAGAGATTGACTCTGCTGTGCCTGATAAACCTGTTACCACCTTCCCCTGAGGAAACTGCCCAGGGTCTCTGAAGAGATTAATACTGTTTCACCAAATGAAACTGCAATGGAATGCCCTGAGGTAGTTGACTTGCAAGACACTGTTAGTTTTCCTGACCTATTCCCAACAGCCCTCTTTTCTTCCAGACATATTACTAGAATGAAGTCCCAACAGGCCCCAAAAGATGAAGCACAAATTGTGATCCATGAGATGGTATGCTACACTCCAAAAGAACTGCATAATTTTTCCAATTAATATAGACAGAAATCAGGGGAATATGTGTGGGAATGAATATTAAGGGTGTGGGAAAATGGTGGAAGGAATATTAAGCTTGATCAAACTGAATTTATTGATATGGGTCCACTAAGCAGATATTCTGGATTCAGCATTGTAACTTGAGGAGTTAGAAAAGACTCTTAACACTTTTTCTGGCAGTTAGCTGAAGCATGGACCAAAAGGTGATCTACATTGCCTAAGGTCAAAATGCCAGAACTGCACTGGTATAATGTAGATGAGGGGATCCAAAGAGTTACAGAGATTGGAATGTTAGAGTGGATTTATCATGTAAGACCTGCTCAACCACCCCAGGAATGTCCAGAGAACACATCTTTCACCAGGACTATGAGGAATAAACTTGTGAGACTAACTTCATTATCTCTGAAGTGCTCTGTGGCTGCTCTTCTGTGTAGGTCAGATAGTATGGTGGAAACTGCCATCACTGAACTGAGATCCTTAACACAATGGGGAAGATAAGATCCTGGGTTGGCAGAAACCAAGTGGCAGGAAATAATCTCCAAGACAAGGTGGTTGTGGCTATCTTGGATTACAAAAACAGCAAGTCATAGCCCTTTAATCAATTCCCAGACTTGTGACAGTTTACAGACCCAGAGCTCCTTGAATTAAGGAAAGTCTGGGTCCCTTTGGGGAAGGACCCTGCCAACCTGCCAAAAATTTATACCATTTATCTTCCTCCCAGCCTTCCCCAAAGAGACCTGTAACCTTTTACCACATGTGTTGGTTTGTATATATTATGTCCCCCAAAGAGCCATGTTCTGTAATGCAATCTTGTGGGGGCAGATTTATTAGTCTTTTAATTAGGGTGGAAACTTTTGATTGAGTGTTTCCATGGGGATGTGACTCACCCAACTGTGGGCTGATACTTTTGATTAGATTATTTCCATGGAGGTGTGGCCCTGCCTATTCAGGGTGGGTCTTGATTAGTTCACTGGAGTATTTAAGAGAGAAGCTAAGAGCTGACACAGACTGAGATGCTTGCTGATGCTTTGAGATGCTTGGAGATGAAGACAGAAGGATACCTGGAGATGCTAAGCTAAGAGATGAAGCCCAGAGTTTGCCCCAGAAAAACTAAGAGAGGATACCCAGAAGCCTAGAGAGAAACACCCTGGGAGAAAGAAGCAAAGATGCACAGGAGCTGTGAGAGAGGAGCTAAGACAAAATCCCAGAGACATTTTGGAGAAAGCCATTTTTGAAACACAACGTGGGAGCAAAGGACCAGTAGGACCACATGCCTTAGTCTAGACACTTCTATGGTATTACCAAGAGACACCCTAGAGGATCTCCTGTATTCCAGGCAAACTCTTCTTTACCTCCGTTGTATAGTTGTAATCCTGTTTCCCCTTGATAGCCAAGATCAATCACTCCAGCCAGTACAGTAGTGGGCTACTATGTAGGAAAGGCAAGTGGAAGCTACTAGAACTGCCTCCTACCTAGCAAAGTAGTAAATCAAAAGCAATACAGATTCCCATAGGGACTGTACAGATTAGTGCCACCATTAAGGACTCGAAGAATGCAGGGGTAGTGATTCCCACCACATCGCCATTCAACTCTCCTATTTGGCTTGTGCAGAAAACAGATGGGTCTTGGAGAATGACAGGGGATTATTGTAAATTTAACCAGGTGGTCACTCCAATTGCAGCTGCTGTTCTAAATGTGGTCTCATTCCTTGAGCAAATCAATACATCCCCTGGTACCTGGTATGCAGCTATTGATCTGGCAAATGCCTTTTTCTCAATAGCTGTTAGGAAAGACCACCAGAAACAGTTTACTTTCAGCTGGCAAGTCAGCAATACACCGTCACTGACCTACCTCAGGGGTAAATCAACTCTTCGGCCCTGTGTCATAATCTAGTCCACAGGGACCTTGATCATCTCTCCCTTCCACAAGACATCACACTAGTCCATTATATTGATGACATAATGTTGATTGGACCTAGTGAGTGAGAAATAGCAACTACTCTAGACTTATAAATAAGGCATGTGTGTGCCAGAGAATGGGAGATAAATCCAACAAAAACTCAGGGGCCTTCCAGTTCAGTGAAATTCCCAGGTGTCCAATGGTGTGGACATGTCAAGGTATCCCTTTTAAGGTGAAGGATTAACTGTTGCATCTGGCCCCTTCTACAACCAAAAAAGAGGCACAATGACTAGTTGGCCTCTTTGGACTTAGGAGACAACACATCCCTCATTTGGGTGTGCTACTACAGCCCGTTTACCGAGTGACCCAAAAAGCTGCTAGTTCTGAGTGGGGACCAGAATAAGAGAAGGCTCTGCAACAGGTCTAGGCTGCTGTGCAAGCTCTAACACTTGGGCCATATGATCCAGCAGATCCAATGGTGCTGGAAGTTTCAGTGGCAAATAAAGATGCTGTTTGGAGTTTCTGGCAGGCCCCTAAGGGAGAATCACAGTACAGACCCTTAGGATTTTGGAGCAAAGCCCTGCCATCCTCTGCAGATAACTACTCTCCTTTTGAGAAACAGCTTTTAGCCTGCTATTAGGCCTTAGTAGAGACCAAATGATTAACCTAGGGTCACTAAGTTACCATGAGACCTTAGTTGCCTGTCATGAACTAAGTGTTCTCTGATCTGCAAAGCTATAAATTTGGCATGCACAGCAGCACTCCATCATAAAATGGAAGTGGTATATATGAGATAGGGTTTGAGTAGGTCTGAAGGCATAAGTAAGTTACATGAGGAAGTAGCCCAATTGCCCATGGCCCTTACTACTGCCACATTACCTCCTCTTTCCCAGCCCACAGCTATGGCTTTTTGGGGAGTTCTTTATGATCAGTTTACTGAGGAAGAGAAAATTTGGGTCTGGTTTCAGACAGTTCTGCATGATATACAGGCACCACCAGAAAGTGGACAGTGGCAGAACTATAGCCCCTATCTGGGAAATCCATGAAGGATGGTAGTAAAGGAAATCTTCCTAGTGGGTGGAACTTCAAGCAGTCCACCTTGTTCATTTTGTTTGAAAGGAGAAGTGGACAGAGGTGTGTTTGTATACTGATTCATGGGCTATAACCCAGGGACTTAGAAGGAACATGGTTGGAAAATTGGTGAGAAAGAGGTTTGGGGTAGAGGAATGTGGATAGACCTTTATGAGTGGGCAAAAAACATGAAGTTATTTGTGTCCATCAGAATGCTCACCAGAGGGTGACTTCAGCAGAGTAAGATTTTAATAATCAAGTGGATAAGATTACCTGTTCTGTGGATTCCAGTAGGCCTCTTTCCCCAGCCACTCCTGTCATTGCCCAATAGGCTAATGAACAAGGTGGTCATGATGGTAGGGATGGAGGAGGCTCATGAACAAGGTGGTCACGATGGTAGGGATGGAGGTTATGCATGGACTTAGCAACATGGACTTCCACTCACCAAGGCTGACCTGGCTACAGCCATTGCTGAGTGCCTAATCTGCCAGAAACAGAAACCAACACACAGTCCCTGATATGACACCATTCCTTGAGGTGATCTACCTGCTACCTGGTGGCAGGTTGAATCAGACCATTTCCATCATGGAAGGGACAGCGTTTTGTTCTAACTGGAATAGACACACACTCCATATATGTGTTTGCCTTCCCTTCACACAATGCTTCTGCCAAAACTGTGGACTTACAGAATTTCTTATACACTGTCACAGTATTCCACACAGAATTGCTTCTGGTCAAGGAACCCACTTCATGGCAAATGAAGTATGGCAATGGGCACATAGTCATAAAACTCACTGGTCTTACTACATTCCCCATCATCCTGAAGCAGCTGGATTGATAGAATGTTGGAAAAGCCTTTTGAAGACTCAACTATGGCACCAAACAAACTCTGCTTGTTTACAGGTCTTAATTCCAAAAGGAGGAGTGTTTCCACCAAGAAATACAATGATTCCACTGAACTAGAAGCTAAGACTGTCCACTGAAGTGAAAGTTAAGGCTGCCATCTGGACACTTTGGGCTCCTCATGCCTCTGAATCAACAGGCAATGACAGGAATTACTGTACTGGCTGGAGTGATTGATCTTGGCTATCAAGGGGAAACAGGATTACAACTATACAACGGAGGTAAAGAAGAGTTTGCCTGGAATACAGGAGATCCTCTAGGGTGTCTCTTGGTAATACCATTTCCTATGATTCAAATCAGGGGAAAACTGCAACAATCCAATCCAGGCAAGAATACTAATGGCCCAGAAACTTCAGGAATGAACGTTTGGGTCATCCCACCAGGCAAACAACCACAGCCAGCTGTGGTGTTTGCTGTCGGCAAAGGGAATATGGAATGGGTAGTGGAAGAAGGTAGTTATAAATACGAGCTATGACCACATGACCAGTTACTGAAAGAGTAAAGAGACCAGTTACTCATACAGTTATGAGTATTTCTTCCCTGTTTTCTTATATGTTTGTATATATACATAAAGCAAAAATATTTTTTTCTTCCCTATCCTATCACCTTATCATATGACATAAGTTGTTTTAGCTTCATGTTGTAGTATTGAAGTTACAGTGTATCATGTTTAGGAAGTGCACCCTATTCTGGGGAGAGTTAGTACATTTCTGGTTGTATTCAGGATAGTTGAGTATTGTTAGGTGAAAATATGAAGGTTACTGTTTTTCTTCAGAGAGTAAGTATGGTTTAAGGAGATGAGTATGGCTGTCAAGTTGACATATGGGATGGTTAAGTTGGATAGGTTATGATGTCCAGTTGTTTGGTCAAGCAAGCACTGGCCTGATTGTTAGTGTGAGGATATTTTGTGGACTTAAATCATCAGTTGACTGCATCTGTGGCTGATTACATCTATGATCAACTGAGGATACTGCCTTCGATCAATGAGAGAAGTCTCATCCAGTCAGCTGAAGGCATCAAAAGGAGAAGTGATGATTTCAACAGTCAGAAGAGCTCCAGACAGCCAGCTCCTCCTGGAGAATTCATTGAAAACATTCATTGGAGTCCCCAGCTTGCGGCCCGCCCCATGGAATTTGGACTTGCCCATCTCCACAGTCATATGAGACAATTCTTATAAAAAGCTCATAATATTTACATTATATATATCTCCTTTTGGTTCTGTTTCCCTAGAGAACCCTAATATATATTTGGTAAATGAAGATAACAATCATTATTACTTCATGGGTTAATGTGAGCTATCAAATGAAATAATATATAGAAATAATTAGCCAAGTCCTTGGCACATCTAAGCAATTAAATAAATGCATGTGGAGTTAAATAATACTTGATCAATGGGATAAGAATAAAAGAAAATATGACTTTTCTAACATATTTCTACCTTTTTCAACCTATTGGACTCCACCCAAGCCTTCACTCGTGATGATGCCCTTGCCTGTAATATCATTAAATGGTGAACTGCATTACAGTTTGATTGGTTATTATGTACTATGTGTATTATTATTCCCATTTTACAGATAAGGGAATTGGGTCTTAGATACATTAAGTAACTTGTACAAAGCCACAAATTAAGCAGCAGAGTTAGGATATGAACCCAGATGAGCTCAACTCTAAAGCCAGCTCAGTTATCTTCGCCCTCATCTTCTTAGTTCAGAGAGCTAGTGTTATTACCATCAGGCACTATTCCCCAAACCCACAATTTGAATGTCATTCCCCTCTGTGCTTGCGTGGAATCATATGCATATTTCTCTCCTAATTTATAGTAAATGTTTTAACTTATTACTCTTATTTCCACATCTGTACCTCATCTTCCAGAAGCACCTCTTTTGTATGGGCAACTCTTCCTCTTATAGATCTTAAATTGGTTTCACAGGGCACCTTTCATAAGAAGTTCAAAGCAACCAATAAAAGCTAATGTCTATTGCACATCTATTTTGTTGTAGGCTCTGGTTTAATTGCTCCACCCCTCAGCTCTATATTTCTCACACTCCCTATGAGGTAGCTACTGCTTATATCCTCTTATTAGAGACAAAGAAAATAAAACTAAGGATTTGAACCTACACAATTTATATTCTTGGACTGAGATTTAAACCCAGGCAGTTAGATTTCAGAGCCCATAGTCATGAGATTATATTGCCCCTCATATACCAGGACTAATTACATCTTCTTTCCCTCTTCCTTTAAGAAATCCTAGAAAACTGCATGTCACAGAATCTAAACTCTAATTCTATTAACTATGTCTCACTTACATTTAACAAGTCTTTTTTTTCCCTATGATATTGGCATCTGCAATGAGTCAAACTTAAATTGCTTATTTGAATAAAAAAGATGAATTTAAGATCTACTAAAAATCCCAAATTTTAGGCCAGCACTTATAAAAGGTTGTTAGTGGCACTGCCTCCTTCCACCCCACTTAAGAAATACCATCTAGGTGGTCTTCATTGCCTTAAACCGTCTCCAAGCTGTCTTGTAGGATGCTGGACTTTAAGTCATAAAGTTGCATAAATTCATGACCATAAACAGAGTTTAAAAACACATCTCTCCTTCAGTGCCAACTTAAACTTTTTATGCCCTAAGTAAAATGATTTAAACATAGACAGCCTATTTTTAAGAGAGAGAGCTTGCTCACTGCAAGTTGGAAGACTGTGCAAGTGCACTGGATTAACTTTTATCTGAACAACAAAGCATCAAATCATAATGAGGGGAAAAAGTCAACATGTTCTCTTAGAATACAAATAGATTAGTATCGGGAAGAGCGTTGTCCAAGTAAGGGAAACAGTATCTACCCAGGGAATAAATTGGGCACATGAAACCTAAAATTTTAAGAGTGCATTAACTGATAAATATAACTATTAGGTAAAGAAAGCACAGTAAAAGTTCCATGTGAAATAAAAATAAATTGGGCCATCCAAATGTTATCCATCAACATATCCCACTCTTAATCTATGTTTCTTATATAAGACATGTCATCAGTGGTTATGAATCTCATAGAATAAAAATCTATCTGGAAACCCTCCTCCCCTTTAATTCTATGAAGGAAGAGTACTTAAGATTATCAGGCACACAGAACCTTTCCTAAGTTAAAATGTATAAAAGCCCCATATCCCTTGACATATAAAAAAACACAGTTGCTTTAGGTCTCTCGAACATACAACTGAAGCGAAGCTTTGTCACTAAGAACTCAGAGAAAAAGAAGTTCTCTTACCATATATTCCATGTTTGCTGCAGGTGGGAACACTTTGCCCCGAACTTGATTATGAAAATCAAGAATGGCGATCATGTCATTCTGTGAAATGTAGCGCTTCCGCCTGGCTTTGGGGATATCCGCAGACTCTGGTTGTGCTTTTAGAGCTGCTTCAATATCAGTGAAATTATTGGTTGGCGGGGATGAGTCAGCGGAATTGAGTGAGACGACAGCACTTGCTTCACAGAGCAGGGAGAACAGGAGCGCACCACCGACGGCAGAGGTTGCTATCATTTTGAGGGGTGGAGAAGGAGAGGCCACCGAGTTCACTTCACTTTAAAGCAGAAAGGTAGAGTTAGGGTCAATGAAAGGAAAAAAAAAAGGGCCAAAGGTGTGACTTTACAAAGTCATCATTTGGGAGCATTGCTTGATTTGACATGCTCAAATAATCCAAACAACTTTTGAAGCCAAGCATAGAAGACAACCTACAGTAGAGTCACTATTCATTTGCTTAATGTTATGAGGCAGACCCCTAGAAGAACTTCCTATAACTGGAGAAAAGTGAAAGCATAATTGCTAATTCTAAAATGAATGTGAACTACTGCCCCAAATGTCTGAACCACAGAATGCATTACTGCATATTTATATTCACTGGGAAATCTTTAGGAATGGAAGTTTAACTTGAGAGTGAAGATAAAAAATCCATCACAGGTAACAACATAGAATGTGCTGATAATGTCTCCCAGGCATACAGGTACACCAAGTGATAGAACACATACAAAAAAGTTATAATTTTCAATCTCATTTCCAAAAAAAAAAAAAAATGTAAGCTACTTTAAAATCAATGCATGCATAATAATCTTGTTGAGCTAAATAGCTTACCTCTGCACAATGCCAAAATGAATATACTGTTCTTCCAAAAATTTAAAGTTCTTTGCTATGTTGTAGCATGAACTCTTGTAAGAGGAGTGTGTCTTATTACAAACTTTCTGAGAGCAAAATTCTGCAAGGTTTGAATGCTGCTGGCTACGAGAGCTGCTAACAGCTTTTATATGTCACAGTCTGCAACGTCCAGAAAGGGCAGTCTTTCTTAGGGTCTCTCAGCCAAAATCAAAGGGGAAGGGTTTGGATAGAAAACACAGTGATTGGATGGCAACCTTTTTATGTGGGTGGTAAGAAAATTGAGCCACACCCACAGCTTACAAAATACAAACCATAAAAGACAAACCCCTTTTTCTCTGGGCTTCCACCTTTTCTGAGTGGTTACTTTTTCTCATTTAATGCTTTCTAGTTCCTGGTTCCCACACAAAAAGGGGGGCCAAAAAGGAAAAAAAAAAAAAAAGACTGTGAGTTCTTGAAAACACAGACGGCTGAGTTACAAGCAGTACATTGTTTCTTAAGACAGTAAATGGCATGGGAGCTGAAAAGAGCAGGCTGATATTAAATCAAAAGATCAACTCACATAGTTAATCTGTGTGGCCACAAATATGATTCAGAAGGATCCCAGGCAAATCAGTAGTAACAAAACTATAGCATCTGCTACTAGGATAACAGAAGCTCAAATAGTAGTTCTCTCTGTCCCCATGTGGCTTTATTCCTCTAATTTATACATTTATTGTTTTTCTCCCCAGTTTCACCCTCCCTCCCTTTTCTCTTTCTCTGCAAAGTGAGGTCAGCAAATTAGCTGCCTTTTACCTGCTTTGTATATAATATGAAGCCCATGACAAATCACACAAGCTGGATTAACATCTGTTTCAGGTTAACAAGCATATAGTTGAGATTTTAAGCAGAGAATGGTTCAGCCTCTCAGGAAACGTATGGGAGGGCACAGCACAGAGGCCATGGAGAAGTTAACAGCAGCAGCAGCTGCCAGTAGTCAGAAGTGCCTTGTTAGGAGGAAGACATTGGAGCGAAATCAGTATCAGGCAAAGCATGAGCCAAGAATATGAATGTTAGGGCAATCTCTAATGAAAAGACCCTCAAAAATGCTACAGAAATGTGTCATGATGTCATTAACAAAATATGGATCATTTACGGTCAGTGGCGATAAGGATCCTGGAAAACACATGCTCTTCAGTTTAGAAATGTACTTAATGTAACACTGACTTGTCCAGTTTGCTAAAGTGATTGTCTCCTGCGTGTTTCAGCAGGAGAAGTACTACACGAATTCACAGTCACCAGAAGGGATGGTCATGTGGTTAGAAGCACACTGGACTGGGAGCCAAGTTTCCTGGGCTTTATTCCCAGTTGGGTCACCAGCACTATGTGTGGCCTAGAGCGAATTATTTAACTCTTTGCTGATGTATTTCAAAATGGGAGGGAAAAGGTACAAATTCCGTGGTGAGACAGACTTGGTCAAATTCCGTGAGAGGGAAGTAAGGTGTTTGAGATCAGAAGTGT
This sequence comes from Choloepus didactylus, assembly GCF_015220235.1. Classification (NCBI taxonomy): domain Eukaryota; kingdom Metazoa; phylum Chordata; class Mammalia; order Pilosa; family Megalonychidae; genus Choloepus; species Choloepus didactylus. Next base: position 31,222,347 of record NC_051320.1, on the reverse strand, counting down.
CACTGAGACTCAAAGTACAGTCTTGGGTATCAATAATATGTGCCAAAGTTCAGGCTTTGCTATGATGAATATTAAGCTCCTAACTAAAGTGAAATCATTTTAGGAGAGCTCATGTTGCCATACTGAAATTTCAGACAAGGTATTAATTAACTCTGTAAAATTGAAAGGGAAGAACATATAAGTGTGTGTGGCGGGGAGGACGGTATGAAATATCAGAGCAACTTGGAACACATGAGCTTGCTGGAGATTTTTAACCACTGGAGCTGTCCAGCTAGGGTCTCACCCCTTCAGAAAGTACTTATGGCGCTGCCTTGAATGGATCTCAGGGCTGCCGTTTTAGGGATTCAAGAAATGAACAGGAGATTAGAGGAGATACTCTCTGAGGGTATATACTCCTATATCTAGATATACTCCTATATCTGTCCAGCATATAGAGGACCAAAGGATATTTACCTGAACAGCAGACATGAACATTTCTTTCTCCAGGATGGCTGAGTTCTTGCTTAGAACCTCATAAAAATCAATTGATGCATTCAAATTTACTTTGTCATGTACATAAAGAGATATTGTCCATCTCTTGGTATTTGACCTGAGATACTCCCATGAGTAAAACTGTGCCCCTTGAGAAACTTGTCTGAACCATAAATGGGTTTCCTCTAAGAGGGAGTGGAGGAATGGAGGAGGCGAGAGAGAAAAAAGGAATTTCTGAGATGGACCTAAATTGTGTGAGAGCAGAACTGATGGTTGTTTAATTCTGAGATAGGTCAATGATTTTAGATATCTTTCAGAACACATGGATTGTATTCTGGAATTTCAGACTGTTAAGAAAACCCACAAGACTATGGAATCATAAAAGAACAGACCTGTGGGAGGAAAGATAAGAACTCTATTCACAAACAGACAGTATTACCAAAAGTATTTGAAGTGCCTCAGAAGTAACTTTAATTTTAAAATACTTGCAAAATTAAGAGGCATAAATCCAAGTTGTCAGTAAGAGAACTATCAATGAACAAATAACAGTGAGGTGGGTTTTTTAGTGATATCTTTTCTTGAAAAAGATCATTCATATATTTTGAAATCTTTAGGAGAGTGTTAGCCAACAGAGACAGGAATGAAATGCAGTTATATTACTGAAATGAAGTAAGTATACAATTGGCAGCAACTATGGTCTGCCTTGAATCCTGTGAGAAAATGGTTGTGATTTTAAAATTGAAATCAGACACATTACAGGGATCCCAGAATAGCTTAAACAAAGGTACTTTGGTGTGTACATGTGCACACACGTGTGCATGTAGTTTTTGTCTAAATCCTTTCTTACCAGAGTGTATCCGTGGAGTAATAGCATTGACATCACCTGAGAATTTGTAAGAAATGCAGAACCTCTGTCCCCATGGCAGACCCACTGAATCAGAATCTGCATTTATCTGGATCCTCAGATGATTGGTATATGTGTTAAAGTTTGAGAAGTACTGATCTAAATTGCTTTGTTTACAGAGACACAGAGGCCCAACAACACACTATACACATGCCCATTGAATAAATTGTAGTCTACTTATCTACTTATCTAGTAACAAGGGGAGAATCATTTCACAGGGGAAAAAAGAGGACAGGGAAAAATATCTCTATATAGCATCTCACAAAGAAAACATTTAGTAGTGGTCAGAGCCTTTGTAAGATTATTATAGAAACCCTACTTGTTATTTAATGCATATTAATTAAATCACAAGATTTTTGAAATTATGGAATGTGGTATATGTGAAAATGCTTTGAAATAAGTGAAATGCCATATAAACAGAGACAATTATTTTATTCTGTGTGGTTCCGGAGCAGCCTGTATGAGTCCCTGACACAGCTTAATTCTAAGATAAATAATAAGAAGAAAAAATAAAGAACAATTGTTCAGTGGAATATTCAGTGTAAGAGTAGAATAAAGATGTTTTACACATATAAAAGATCTGAAAAGATTTACCACTTATGCACCTCTTTTTTTTTAAAGTTATCAAAGGATTTGCTACAGCAAAACAACAGAGTAAACCAAGAAACATATAAATATGGAATCCAGGAAATAGGAGCTTCAACATAAGGAAAAAACTAAGAGAATTTCAAGGACAAAATCTTTGTAGTAGCCTAGGGAGTAACCTGTTTAGATTGGAGAAGTACAATGAGCTCTAATATGGAGTGTCCCTGAGGGGAGAAAAAATGATAAATTACATGTACTTTTTTTAACGTGTTGAAAACATATTTATGGAACACAGTAGGAGAAAGGAAATGTAATCAAAGAATACTATATGGCTCTGCTGTGAATATTTATATATATATATATATATATATATATATATATATATATATATATATACAAACAAGGAATAGTGCTATAACCCAAAGATATGAAATTACTCTATTGGAAAGATGAAGAAAGGAGAAGTGTGAGGAGCTGGGGCCTGAAAGAGAACTAAATATTTAACTTACATTATAGGAAATGTATTAGTTATCTACTGCTGCATAACAAATTATCCCCAAACTTCATGGCTTTATTTATTATCCCACCCAGTTTCTGTAAGTCAGGTGTTTGAGAGCTGCTTAGGTAGATGGGCTTCGGTTCAGAGTCCCAAATGAGGTTGCAGTCAAGATATTGGCTGGTGCTTAAATGGGGCTGGAGGCAAGTTGGTCCTATTGGCAGGAGGCCTCAGCTCCTCACCACATGGACTTCTCCATACAGCTGCTTAAATGTCCTCACAACATGGAAGTTGGATTCCCCTAGAGCGAGTGATACAAGAAAGAACCAAGTAAAAGACGAAATGTTTTTTATGGCCAGCCTCAGAAGTCATACACCAGCATTTCCACAGTATTCTATTGGTTAAGCAAGTCATGTAGCCTTATTTAACGTGGGATGGGGCTACACAGGTCATGAATTAGTAGATGAGAATTATCGAAGGTCACCTTAAAGGCTGGCCACTACGGGGAATTTTTGGAAAACAGCTAAATGTGTTTGTATCAAGAAATATGCATATTACTTGGAAATATGGAGTTAAATACCAAAAGAAACAACTTTGACAGTTAAAAGTATTTGCTTCTGGGGAGCAGAAAAGTAGGTGGGTGTGAGAACATGAGATTTATTGTATTTTTAAAAATTTTAACTTTATAGAACTAGTTAATCTTTATAGTTATGAACATTAATAACTCAATAAAAATAAAAATAAATTAATAAAAAGATTAATTTGGTAAACAGTGCAGATTAAAGTATGTCTATTGAGGAAATAAATGCATGATAGAAATGGAGAGGTAGATAAGACTGAAATCATGTTTGAGTTTGCCTAGGATCTCTCTTACACTGTTTGTTATGTGCTTCTAATAAACTGGAGTCATTTAGCTCAGTAATTCAATGGCCTCACCCTTAGAATAATCTTTCTATGTTTTAAATAGTCCTTGTCTACTTTCCTTGTCCCACCGAGTCTGAGGCTATCCTTTCATCTTCCTGTGACTCAATGGAGGAAACGAGGCTATGTATGTAGCAGTTGCTACTAGGATATTTCATGGCTCTAGATAAAGAGGAGTAGCCTTTACTGTAATCTTGGGAATAAAGTGCGTGAACCCTACGGCTCATGGTTTCTTTAGAGTCAGTAAAAGATGAAGGGAACCCCTTTGGTTTTCTGATCAGTATTTGGGATGAGCACAGTTTTCTATACCTCCTCCAGATATCCTTCAGAAATCTTGAGTAATAAATTGAAGGCTTTCAATTTACAAAGACAATAAGCCATAAAATTCTAATCTAGTTATACACACACACACATATATATATATATTTTTTTTTCTCCCCGATGTTTGGGATAAAGTTGATGTTAGAAAAGAAAAACACAATGATGCAAAGGTAGGCTATTTATTTTCTATGTGCCAATAATAAATCAAAATAAAGCCAGGGAAGATAGATAGCTATTAGAGATCTGAATGTATGTATCCATGGCATCATTTTCAGAATTTGCCCATAGTAGGCATTCAAAAAATGTTTGTTGAGTTTAATAAATAAACAAATGCTATATCAGCATGGCCTTTCAGTAATCCAGGATCTGGGCATGTATCCAGAATAAACTTGGGCTCTCCAAAAGCCATCTGTACTCTGGCCAGAGTCATCAATTTTCTCTGATCCTTTCACTGTGAAGAAGGCCTGGATAACCTAGTGGGAAAGTCCCATGTGTTGCTCAGTGACAATTAGAAATGAACATATGGGATGATGGTATTAGGATGCCTCATGCTGCCATACAGATTATATATCACAAGGCTCCTCGTAGTCATTCACAAAGACTATGATTAGAGGTGTGCAATCAAGGTGGCCCTTACGGAGGGTGATGGAAAGAGCATTAAAATGTATTGAATATGTGCAATAAGACATTAGCTAGTAACTTCAGACTATCTGGTAATTAATATTTATGAAAAAATCTGCTGAAAGAAATTATCCATAATGGGTTAATATTCTGAAAATAATAAACAAATTAGTATCCTTCCTATAAATCATGTTCCCATGATTTATGTCTGCCACTATGACCCCAAGGATGGTAACAGGTTAATAACACTTACAGAATGAGAAGGCTATCACATCTTTTCTGTCATGTTTTAACTCCTAGTGAGGGGAGTTATTCCTGTCAAGGCCCTATTAGCCAAACTCAAAACTAATACTAAGTGCCTCAATCATGTTTGATAAGAGGGATTTCAACTCAGGCTGCTTTTGACCTTGAGGTTATCACATAAGTGAAGTCCCTTAAAGACAGAAGAAGAAAAAGAAATCCTTTCCTGTTCCAGTACATAGGAGGGAACATGGTAAAAAGAGAAACAGGGAAATGTATGGGACAGTAATAAATCACCACTCCAGGCCCCAATCCTGGGAGATGAAGCATGCATGGCAAAAGGTGGACAACCCATGGAATGCAGCAGAAAGACAAAAGCAGAAGGAAGTTTACTTACTTATAATTTGGGCTCTAAGGTGGCGAACACCCTGCAGGGTTCCCAATACTAATATATAATTCCCACAGCTGAATGGAGTGATGGCATTGGTAGCATGCCACATTTGAGCAGAAAGAAGAGCAAACATGGTATTTGCAAATCATCCTTGATCATGAGTGTCATGGAAAACAATCTTCAGTATGCTCCAGTGCTGGAGAGGGTTGGGGGACAAAGGAGGGACTATATGAAGAATGGGGTAAACTTGAACAGAGACTTCACCTGAAGAGCCCTAGTGTGGGGAAGAATGACCTGACTGAAATTCAGAGGACCTGCAGTGCCAGTGAGGTGAGACCTGAAGTGAAGGCAAATCAGATAGAGAGGGTGGGCTCTCACTATTCTAAATTTATGCTCAAGTTTTATCAGCCCCAGATTTTGAAAGCAGCTATGAACATAATGCCTAGCAAATGGGCAGTATAGGAGACCACAATACTTCAGCAAAGGGAGCATAAAGACAGAATTGTGATGTGCAAATTTTCAAATCCACTATCGGATCAACTTTCAGGACACATCCAGGTTGCCTAGGTGTTTTCTTCAGATTCAGCCAAACCAACAGACAGCCACACTTTTGGATTCCATTGATTTCTCCTGCTACAATATGTTTTTTACTGACTTGTGCTTTAGTGCTAGCCCTAGGCTATAAAAACAATGATAACTGAAAATGATATCTCTGTAATTCCAGGGTCAACCACATCATTCAGTATTTCCACCAAAAGTGTCAGCATGAAAAACTTATTTCCCATAGGTAACATACAGAATCGGTATATGTTTCCCTTATACCAAATCTTGTAATATGTTTAAATATTATTTATTTAATTTAATATGTCACCCAATATTCTTTAACAATAGCAAATAATGATAAAAATAATAATTTTCAATATGTAGAGAGACTTCCAATGACAGAAACTCTTTTAGGATAAAATTTAATCTTCCCAACAACCCATACACTATGAGAAAGTTTATATGTATCTCTATTTTACTGCTAAGAAAAGTGAGGTTTAGTGAGATTAGGTAATTTACTCAAGTTCACAAAACTAGAAATGTTAGAGCTGGGATTCAAACCTATATCTGAGTACAAAGCCTGATTTCCTAGTTGTTATAGTATATCATCATTTTTGAGAAAAGTGAGGTTTATATAAATAAATCATATAAATTATCAAACAATTATTACATGCTTTACTAGATTTTTAATCCTTTATTGAGTACTAAAGATAACAACAATACTAAAAACAAATCATAAATCAGCCCATGCTCTTAATGGTCTTCCAAATTATTTGTGCAAATAAGATATAAACTATTAAAAATTATAGAAGAGAGTTTATAACTAAATATGCACATATACTAAGTAGCACAAGAAAGTCATCTGGAAAATTTTAAGTGGAGAGAAATCTCCAAATATTAAGGTAATTAGGGGATTTCTCATCATGAAATGAAAATTAAGCTGAGTCTTAAGGACAGCTAGGAATAAAATTGATGGAGGTCAAGAAAGAGCCTTCCACAGACAGAAGAAATTCCCCATAACTAGAAATTAGGCACAAAGTAAAACTAAAAAGTGGCCCTATTGTGAGACAGAGTGATTAGGTGTAGTCAAGGAATAGGATTTAATAAGAAGGTCAATAACAAGTTTAAAATGCCTTAAAAGTTCTGAGACTAGATACTTGGAAAAAAACTCTTTGACCAAGAACTTGGGGACACAATCCATTTTAGGAGTAAAAGAAGAAGAGTAATTTGCATGTATACAGTTTGAATTGATATCCAATTGGAAATACTGAGTTGTAGACTTGGAGAGTTGGCACTGGGAATTAGATTGGTCAGGATTTATTACACTGGGCCAGATGAGAGCAGGACATAGAATATACTACATGTCAGATCCAATAACCATTTAACACCAGAGAATTAGTTAATATATGGATAAGTAAGTTAGTATGTTTTCCTAGTCCAGGCAATGAAGCAGGAATAAAATTTAGGAAGTCATTATTGCTAGGAAAAAGAAGTGGAAATAAATCTAAAAAGAAAGCAAAACCAAAAGATAAAATATTTCATTCCAGGTTCTAGTTATACATTGCTAGCTATAGATGGGTGGATAGATAAAAGTTTGTACATTTGGAAGTAGACAGAGACTGAATCCCAAGAGTTTTAATAGGCTCTGATTATAACAATGACTTTCAAGAAGAGTCCTAGAAGACTAGAAATACAGATAATCTTCAAAATAGAGATCATAGTAAAATCCTCACAAAGGTACTAGACATTTAAGGAAGAGCGATAGAGAAAGAAATATATAGGTCAAGGAGCATTCCTTGGAAAATGAGAGGAGTTAGGAATTAGAAGAAAGAAAATCAAGGGAAGGAGGTGAAGGAATGATCAAGAGGAGAAGGAAATATGCTGGTATTTTTGTAATTATCATCATACACATTCTGTTTTGCCCTAGTTATCTGCATTTAAAGACTATATATACATTAGTAAATATACTATAATAAGCTATGCAATTTAATATGCTAGAATATAAAGGCCTTGGCCATTTTTCCAGGTCTGTATTTTGAAGAATGTCTTTGGGTAGGATTTGTGTTACAGGGACAGAAAGTGACTGATGATAATTAAATTTTGAAGAGTTTTAAGACTTTATTTGCCACTTATCTCCCTTATTATCTACTGTGGCATAACTCTTTGCCCTTTGTCTGACAAGAATGCCCAAAGTTAAGATTGTCCAATGAAACAGGCAACACGTGCAAGGTAAATGTTTCCAAAAGGCCAATGATAAAATGCATTTATGGCAGCTAAATGCAACTTTTTATCTTTTCCCATCAGCATGCTGACATCATGAGTTGATTTTTCCTACATAGTCTTGGAAGGCATAGATGATTTTCCCCAAGTTCCTTCTACCCTGGTCCTCAAGCTCATAACTGACCTTATCTCTACAATTCTCCTAGAGCAGAGGTTCTCAAACTTTAGATTCATCAGGATCATCTGGAAGGCTTGTTAAACTACGAATTGCTGATCCAGAGTTTCTGATTTAGTAGGAATGGAGTTGAGCTCAAGAATTTTCTTTTCTAACAGATTCTCAGGTGATGCTAATACTGCTGATCTGGAACTACACTTTAAGAACCACGGTCTTAGAGGAAGACTGCAGTTGCTTGTGTAGTTATAGTTGCTAGTAAATTTCATACTTATTTCCTTCACTAGGTAATACTCTAAGGCAAAAACTGTCTTGTTCATCTCAACTCCCACCGAGCTGACACACTACCTAGTACAATAATAAAAATTAGCCAAAGAATGAATCAATGGGTGTATTTACTTTCATTTCTATCTCAAGACATTGCCTTTTTTCAGTCTTCCTCTAATTTAGTATCCTTCTCTCCACGTAGTATCTCTCTCTTCTCTTAAAAGTTAAATCTCCAGGCTTGAGACCTTCATTTCTTGCCTCTCTGGAAGGGACAATTATGAAAGTGAGGTACCTTATTTCCATAATTATCTCTTCCTGTCAAGCATTTTCAGTATTTTTTCTCTTCTTGTTTCCTTTCTCTGACTTAAAATTTGTTTATATCTTTTTTATTTTGGACAGTTTTTGAATATTATTACCAAGCCCTCTAATCCAGCTCCTCTCCACCTTTACCATGTACCATTTGGTATACCTTAAGTCTCAGTCCCTGGGTCCCTTATCATTTCAGAGTATCTCTTTAAGAAAGCTGGCTAGAGGATTTTACCTCTAAATCAAACCTCTCACTCAAATCCTAACCTCATACTCCACACTGTCTTCTATTAGATAACTTCAAACTCAACAATACCAGTATTGACTTTATATGTCTCGAAAAATATTTTTTCAACCTATATGTCTCTGTCAGTGTCAGCATTGGTCTCCTATTCATGAATAGTATATAATGTGGCAAAACCTACCAATTTTCCCTTGAAATATCTGCATATCCAGTTATCTCCCTCCATTTGAACTTCAGTTACCCCTTTTCACACGATGTCATGGGTTGCTCAAATAAATGCTTAACTAAACTATTTAACCTCGGTTTTTCATAATGCCTATATACCAATTCATTATTGTTAGAATTTCTTAAACACCCTTGTGTATTATTCCTCTATTTAAAGTTTTCAAAGACTCCTTTTCCATGAATATATATCCTTTTTCCCTCCATGATATTATCCATTCCTAATTCTCACTAATACAAGGTCAGTCAGATCAATTGCCTCAATATGAGATGATGCCTGATGCTCATTCCAGTCTCTGTAGCGTTGCTCAGGATGTCTCCCCAGTGACATAACCTTACTCCCTCTTCACCTCTGCAAATCCTCTATATAGGCTTCCGTGGTGGTTTGAAACTGAATGTACCCCAGAAAATCATGTTCTTAAAGCTAATCCATTCCTGTGGATGTAAACCTGTTGTAAGCAGGACATTTTGATGAGGTTACCTCCATTAAGGAATGGCCCAGAGTAGGGCTTAATCCTTTTTCTAGAGTCCGCCATAAAAGAATGAACTTTAGACAAATATAAAGCCACAAAAGCAAGAAGCTGAAAGCAATGAAACCAGGAAGAGAAGGGAGAGACCAGCATACGCTGCCACGTGCCTTGCCATTGCCAGCAACTGGTCTTTGGGAAGAAAGCATTGCCTTGATGATGCCTTAATTTGGACATTTTTTTTCAGCCCCCAAACTGTAAGCTAATAATTTCCCATTGTTAAGCCAATCTATTTCATGGTATCTGCTTTCAGCAGCCAGGCAAACTAAAACAGCTCCCTAGACTACTTCCACACTAGTCACAAAGACTTTGTCTCAAGTCCTTTCAGGATAAAATAAAGAAGTGCAAACCAAGATTTATTTCTGAATTTCAACACTTCTGTAAATTTACTATAAGTGACACCCTATGTTATGGATTGAACTGTGCCCCCTCCTCCTCAAGATATGTGCAAGTCCTAAGCCCTGGTTTCATGAGTGTGATCCTATTTGGAAATAGGGTGGGCTCTAATTCAGTAGTACTGATGTCCTTATGAGGAGAGAAAATTTGGGCATGGACAGACAGACAAAGACAGCCATGTGTCAGAGGCAGAGATTGAGTTATGCTACAATCCAAAGAGCACCATGTTTTGCTGATAAGCCACCACCAGAACACTATGAACTTCTGGGAAAGCATGGCCCTGTTGACACCTTGATTTCAGACTTCTAGTCTTCAGACCTATGAGACAATGAATTTGTTGTTTCAAGCCATCCTGTTTGTGGAACTCCATCATGGCAGCCCTAGGAAACTAAGACACCATATTATTCTGTATTTGATTTTATGCTTTATTATAACTCCTCTATTTTATGTGGATTGATATAACTACCATAAAATCATAAATTCCTTGTGGTTTGGGACTATATTCTTTCTATAGGCCCACAGTGTCTCTATAAAAGTAATCTGGAGATAATACAAATTCAATAAATGCTTTTTTGCTGGTTGAGTTATTTAGATGTCTAAAAGTTAAAGAGAACATACTTAATAAGTAAAAATCATAATATGAGTGGAGAAATACTATATAAAAGGCCTAAACTGTGATCAACCTAAACTTAAACAAAAGCTTCCTTTTCTAAATTGACCACCTCTTGAACATTTGAAGTGAATTGTCCTGCACAAACCACTATGTGCAATCTCTATCTCTGATTAACAGTGACTAAAGCAAAGAGTACAATTACTCAACATTGTGGTGGGAAAATCGTCCCATATTACCCATTTCCTTGCAGTTTTCTGTTGTTTACTAAACAGTTTTTTTGATGTGTACATACTCCCACTGCAGTGTAACGTCAGCATTGTAATCCCTTAACTCCTCCAAGTTTGTATACTTGGCAGTGGACCACATCTTCAAGCCAACTTTTCAAGGATCTGAAAAGTAACAAGTGGTACCCAAAAACTGAAAAAACTTTTAACATAGAAAATTATATTTTCCTTTTCCAGAAAATGGTTGGAATTAAGCCATAAGTCATGTAGCAAGTCTTCTTCCTTCCTATCTCTTCCTAGTTCTGAAATACTTCAAACTTCCTCAAGTACTAGCCTTACACTTACCACAAGTTTTACATAGAGTTTGGGAGAAAAGTGAGAGGCAATACAGCAGGGCAGTTGAGAGCATGTCCTCTAGAAACATGCAGCCCCATTCACATCCTGTCCCCACTACTTTGTAGCTCTATGATCATTAGTAATCCATCTAACTTCATATAAGCCTAAATTTCTTCTCTGTGAAGAAGGAATATTAATCTGCCTCACAGGATTATAAGGGGAATTAAAAGAAGTAACCTACAGAAAGCATTTAGCACACAATATTTACAAAAAATAAATGCCAAATAAGTGTTTGTGTGTGTATATATGTGTGTGTGTGTGTGTGTGTGTGTGTGTTTATTCCACAGTCCAGTTATGGCATTTCTGCTTGTGCTCAAGGATGCTGAGAAGAGGGAAAAAACAGAGTGGAAGGAGTAGGAATGCAAGGAAGGAAAGCAAGGAGAAAATCCAGGTTGTTGATAAAAGGAAAAAAACACATGTTCTTAAAATTTTCTTATTAAAAAAAATGTACATTTGAGAAAAATAATCAGAAAGAAAAATAATCGGAAAGCATGCCTTTGATTTAGCATAACAAAGAAGATGAGAAAGGTCAAAAGGAAACCACTTTCTGTGACTAAGGGACACAGTCTCTCAAAACCAATTATAAATACCATTCTAGCCTCAGCATGAGGTGGTCAGCCTGGCTGTCGTAAGCAACATATGCCAAATCCTGAAGAAAGTTCATGTGTGGAAAGGTAAAGGAAGGAACTGATAGGGAGAGAATAAACAGGAATGTGCAGGGTGGGTGGGCAGTAACTGCAGTAAGGGGATTTGGACATAAATTCTGTGACAGTCCAGATGGGGCTTGTGAGGCCTTGGTGTCATACTGTCCTAGCACACTGAGTACATTTGGGATGGAACAAACTCAAATGTCCTTTGGTCTTTCTCCTTCTTGCCATTTTCCCACCAAGAGTGATTGCCTCTGTGCTTACAGAATATCTATGCATCATCTGAACTGCATTAGTCCATCGAATGATGCACTTGTTCAGAGAGAGATACATGTGGCTGTCCAAATGTCTGGGCCAACTCTTGAGGGTGCCAAGCAAGATCCACTTCAACAGATCATAATTTATACTGGCAGCTGGACAAACACAAGCAGAGTGACGCATGAACCAGCTTAAGAAAATTGCCAATCCTCCACCAACTGCTTGTTATATTACTCCTAAATGTTTCTAAATAGGTCAGTTAGAATAACATTGTGTGGGCCATAGTAAGTCAGAAGAAAATAAATGTCACTTTTAGCAAGTTGAATTCTTCCTCTAAATGCCTTTACTTTAGTCCTTTTATTTAACCATCATTTGGCTGAGGGTAAAAAAAAATAAAAAACAAAATTGTCATGGTTTTGTAGTGGTCAGCAGTTTCAATGATCCACATTTCAATGTGGACCTGTGACAACTGTGGGTCTCCTTCCAGGTGGTTTCTGGCACTGGCTACATGGCTGGTCACACAATGTATTTTGCCTTGGAGACTGGAAGAATAATAACAATGACCCCATCTCTCGGAGAACCACAGCTTCACTCTGGCAGAGGGTCTGAGCCAAGAGCCCTGAGATCCTCAGCCCTAGATGGTAAGGAGTTCCAAATGCTTGGGTCACCAAATCTCTCCTTCCTCGATATGCAAACAACAAGATAATCCTTGGAAGGGTCCCAAATCAGCTCTTCTGGCTGAGGTTGGGTCTCATGTCAGAAGTGATCTCTAATAAGATTTTAGCCAAATGGGGTTGTGTGGATGGTTATGTACATCTGGAAATGCAACAGGAGGAAATCTGTTGGTAGTATTAACTGTAAAGGCAGTTGACTTCTTTTTGCTTATATATGCTATTCTATTTAAAATGCTATCAGGAAGAGAAAATTAACAGGGTTCATCCTTGCAGTAAGGACACATCAAAGATCTGAAGGGGAACAGGAGAGTTGAAGTGGCAATCTTTTCTTTTGATATATAAATATGGAGTATGATAATCATACCCTCTTTTCAATGTGGGGGAACAGCGATCTCTAAACATTCCTAAATACCACTAATTCAAAAGTTTTACTGACAAATGGTTAAATGTCAATTTTTAGGGCTAAAATAATTCTAGTCTACATTCTACATTTTTGATAAAAAAAATTTATTCATGAAAGGGATGAATATGAGCCTGCAGAACTAGTCCAAAAACTGGGTCATGGGCCTGTCATTGCCTTGCCTATAATAAAGTAAACAATATATATGGATCTTTTCTTCACAGATCCTTGTAGCTAAAATTAAGATCACTAGTGTTATGGCTGGCTTTTCCAACAGATAAACTGCTGTTCAATATATTATGAGCCAAGATGTTTAATATATATTAGGAATGCAATGACTTTGAAGAGTATCCTTTAAATGGCAACTGGAAGCCTTTAGCAAATGTTTATTGAGAACCTTCTATGAATTAGAAATAAGTGTTGGCCACTGGCGATACACACCTGGACAGACTCGGTCCTTTTCTTCAAGTTACTCATACTCTTTTGTTATTAAATTATTTTGTTATTAAACAAAGGACACATCAAAAGGGTAATCATGGCACAAGCAGAGGCCAATGAATGAAACAATAAAAATGCAAACAGTGTCATCAAAGATATGAGTGATAATTTCTGATGAGCACAATAGGGTCAGCTTCATAAGAAAGAAGTATTTTATCTGAATCTTGAAAGAAAAGTATGATTTCAACAGGTAGGTGTTTGGATCAAGAGCAGAAACGAAGGAAGGGGGACTTAAAGGAGCTGGAGTGTTCGGAGAATTATAAATAGAGTGATGTGATTAAAACCTAAGGAATATAGAGGAGGAGAGGGTGAGGACTGAGGCTGGAAAGCTACCTCAGGTCCAAATTATGGAGGACTTTTAATATTATGCTTGGAAATTTGAAATGTATTCTCTACTAAATGAGGAGCTGTTAAAGGTTTTGAGCGAGTAAATGGCATGATGACAATTGTTTGAAGGAAGATAACTCATGCGGCCATGTGAAAAATGGATTGAGAGTGAAAGAGCCAGGTAAGAAGGAATTTTAAAGGATTATCCAGGTGGCAGAACGTGAATGACTGAACCAGGACAGTAACAGAGTTTTAGACAAACTCTAAAAAAATGTGGTTGAAGGTAGAGTCGATTTAACAAAAATGTATCTGATTGCACCAAATAAGGTTGAGGGAAGAATTAAAGGAAAAGCTGAGTAGAGAGTACTCAGAGACAATGCTGAGGGAGAAGCCAATTGGAGCAGGGGGATTAGAATCTGGTTTTAATCATGTTGGGTGAGGTTTGAGAAGGGACAATTGTATTTAGAAATCACAACTTCTTTGATAATCTTCTGGAAATATTATCAGTAAATTGGTAGGGCAAAAACAAGGTATCAGTGAGTTCAAAGAGTGAAGACAAGAGAAAGAAAAGACAGCAGATGTACACTTCTTTTGAGAAAGTGTGAAGAGGTATAAAGCTCTTTGGGTTGGTAATATATCCTTGGACCTGCCTGTCAAGTATATTTGTCATCTTTCTTATCTTGAAGATAATTCTTTGAACAGGGTTGATATTGAATGTGACTGTCCAAAAAGGAATTAGAGGTTGTGGGTTTAGACTAAAAGAAGATAACAGACAATATTAGCCTGGATAATAATAAGCTTAGTGAGACAGTGGTATCAGAGCAATAGCTGGTTAATACTATTCAGTTTGTTTGTATGAAATTAAAAATGGGATATTATTTCACTTTCTCTTTCAGAGATAGATAGATAGATAGATAGATAGATAGATAGATAGATAGATAGACAGAGACCAACTTTCCATTTATAGTAAAATTAATTGTATATGAGAGCAGGAAATTTTCTTAGAAAGTACTCCATCTCATTTTACTTGAGCAAACAGGCAAACAAACAACTCTACAAAATTCAATTAACATTTTTCTTCAAAATGTAATAAATTTTATGTAATGCATGCTCAAATGTTAATAATGGAAAAACTGTTAATAATGGAAAAAAATGGCTTCTGAAGGTTTATTCCATTTTTATCTATAGATAAGATATGAATGATAAGAAAGCATTCAAACACATGTTGTACATTAAGAGGGTGGCAGAAAGTTGAAAACACAACCTCAAGCCATGTGCTCCAAAGGAAAAGAAGCTTCACACAAAACACTGTGAAGTGAGTAAACAGAAGAAGAAGGTTTAAAGTAATTTGAGTGTACCGATTTGCATATATTATGTCCCCCAGAAAAAACCATGTTCTTTGATGCAATCTTGTGGGGGCAGACATATTAGTGGGGATTAAGTTGGAACATTTGGATTAGGTTGTTTCCATGGAAACGCACCTCATCCAACTGTGGGTGATAACTCTGATTGGATAATTTCCATGGAGATGTGGCCCCACCCATTCAGCTTGGGCTTTGATTAGTTTACTGGAGCACTATATAAACTCAGACAGAAGGAGCAGGCTTGCTACAGACAAGAGAGACACTTTGAAGAAAGCACAGGAGCTGCAGATGACAGTTTGAAGATGGCCATTGAAAGCAGACTCTTGCTCCAGAAAAGCTAAGAGAGGACTGTATTAGTTAGGGTTCTCTAGGGAAACAGAATCAATGAGAGGTATCTATAAATATAAGATTTGTAAGTGTCTCATGCAACTGTGGGCATGCATGACTTCAAATTCCGTAGGGCAGGCAGCAAACTGGCAACTCCAATGAAGATGTTCGATGAACTCCTCAGAAGACAAACTGGTAACTTTGAAGAACACCTCAGGAAATGTTTTGCTGGTCAGCCAAAAAGGAAGTGAAGGTACTCTGTCTCGCTTAAGTCTTCAACTGATTGATTGGATTAAATCCAGCCAACTGCATTTTCTCATTGTGGAAGACATGCCCTTCATTGATGTCATCAGTCTCGGCTGCAGCCAATTGACTGATGATTTAATAAACCAGCCTGTTGGTTTATTAACCAGCCACAAATATCCTTGCAGCAATGGTTAGGCCAGTGCTTGCTTGACCAGACAGTTGGGCACCATCACCGGGCCAAGTTGACACATGAACCTAACCATCACAAGGAAGAATGCCCCAAGAGCAACTGAGAGTGACATTTTGAAGAAAAGCTGCGGCCTAGAGAGGAACGTCCTGGGAGAAAGCCATTTTGAAACCAGAACTTGGAGCAGAAGCCAGCCATGTGCCTTCCCAGCTAACAGAGGTTATCAGGACACCATCGGCCATCCTCTTATGAAGGTACCTGATTGTTGATGACTTATCTTGGACACTTTATGGCCTTAAGACAGTAACTCTGTAATCAAGTAAACCCCCTTTATAAAAGCCAATCCTTTTCTGGTGTTTTGCATTCTGGTAGCATTAGCAAACTAGAACAGTGAGTGACCAGTATTTGTTTCATGGCATACAGTGTGAGTTTTAATATAGGAATGTTTTAGGAAATATATAAATTTACCTTCAGTAAGGTCTATCTATAGACCTCTCTCCCAGATCTCTTTATCACCAATTTCCAATCATGTTCCTTCTAAGTCCCTGACCATCCAGCCAAACCATTGGCAACAGCCCATGAATCAATATTCAAAGGCACCTCTGGCCATTTCTTCCTCCAAGCAAAATAAACCACCAGGTGCACTGCTCAAAGTTCCACCCACTAAGAGGATTTCCTTCACCACTGTCCTTCAGGGATGTCCCAGAAACGGGGTGTAGTACTGCAGCTGTCCACTTTGGGGTGGTACTTGTATATCATGCAGAACCATCTCAAACTAGGCCCCAGTTTTCTATTCCTCAATCAACTTATCATAGGGATCTCCCCAAAAGACCACAGCTGCAGGCTGGGAAAGAGAATGTAATGTGGAAGGAGTGGGGGCTGTGGGCATTTGGCCCATCTCCTTGTCTAAAGTACCTGTGTCTTCAGGGCCTGCTCAAGTTTGATCTCATATATACCACTTCCATTTGATGATGGAATGCTCCTGTTCATGCCCAATTTATGACATGATGGGTCAGACAACACCCAATTCGTGATGGGCAACACAGGTCTCATGGTAAATTGGTGAACCATGGTCAAATGTTCAGTCTCTACTAAGGCCTGGTAGCAGGCCAAAAGCTGTTTCTCAAAAGGAGAGTAGTTATCTGCAGAGGAGGGCAAGGCTTTGCTCCAAAATACTAAGGGTCTGCACTGTAATTTTCCTATAGGGGTCTGCCAAAGGCTTCAGATAGCATCTCTATTTGCCTCTGACACTTCTAGCACCAGTGGATTTTCTGGTTCATATGGCCCAAGTAGCCAAGCTGCTTGCACAGCAGCCTGGACCTGTTGCAGGGCCTTCTCTTATTCTGGCTCCCACTCAAAACTAGCAGCTTTTTGGGTCACTCAGTAAATGGGCTGTGGTAGAATACCCAAATGAGGAATATGTTGCCTCCAAAATCCAAAGAAACCAATTAGGAAATGTGCCTCTTTTTTGCTTGTAGGAGAGGTGACAATGCAATAGCTTATCCTTCACCTTAGAAGGGATATCTCAACATAGCCCATAGTACTGTATCCCTAGAAATTACACCAAGGTGGAAGCCCTTGAGTTTTTGTTGGATTTATCTCCCACCCTCTGACATGCAAATGTCTTACCAGTAAGTCTAGAGAAGTTGCTACTTCTTGCTCTCTAGGGCCAATCAACACTATGTCATCAATATAATGGACCAGTGGGATGTCTTGTGAAAGGGAAAAGGTGGTCAAGGTCCCAGTGGACTAGAGTATGACAGAGGTCAGGAGAGTTGATAAACACTGGAGGTAGAACAGTAAAGATGTATTGCAGGCCATGAAAGCTGAAAGCAAACTGTTTCTGGTGGCCTTTAATAACAGGTATCAGGAAAAAAGCATTTGCCAGATCAGTAGCTGTATACCAGGTAGCAAGGTTATTTGCTTTGTTTAAGCAATGATACCACTGGGGAAGTCAGGGACACACTAGCTAGCAGCCGTCTCCCAACCCTCACCTACCTCTGCCTTCTTTTCTATAGAGTGCAGATGTTTCAGTATGTTTCCTTTCCACAGACTAGGGGAGATGTTAGGGGAGATGTTCTCTCAGTGGTAGGACACCCTTCCCCTCAACACTTAGCACAAGATCTATCTTCTCCAGCAGGAAGTGGGGCATGTGGAACTGCTCTCCACTGATCCTGATCAGAGCAGTTGGCCTCCCAGGGAGACTAACCACAATGGGACCACTTTCCCTACTCTTTGAACCCTTTGTGCTGAGTAAGTAATAAAGTAATCATTTGCTGAATGTTTCTATTGGGCCTGAGCCTTTGTTCCCATAATGTACCAGCCAGGAACTCGCTCCACAGATTACTACATCTGGAACAGCAGCTGTAATTGAAGTCACCATCAGGTTAAATTTATAACAATCTGTTACCATCCAAGATTCGTCTGCTTTATGCACAGATCAAATACAGTAGAGTTGATGGGGATGTGGTTAAATCAATCACCACTCCTGAATCCTTCAAGTCCTTGATGGTGGCAGTAATCTCTGCAATCCCTCAAGGAATGCAATATTGCTTTTGATGTTCTATTTTGCTAGGTAGAGGCAGTTGTATTTGCTTCCACTTAACGGCCCTTATTCCACAAGTCGGGGAACCCATGCGGGGAGTCTGCCAATAGTTAAGTATGTTTATTCCAATTATGCATCCCTGCACTGGGGAAACAACCAAGAATATGTTTGGGAACCCACTGAATCCACTGTGAGACCTACTTGAGCTAACACTCCATTGATTACCTGACCTCCATAAGCCCCAACTCTGACTGGTAGATTGATTGATGGTCTTGGTCTCCTGGAATTAATGTCAGTTCAGAGCCAATGATTAACAATCCTGGAAATGACTCATCATTTTTTTTTTTTTCCTGCAATGCACAGTCACCCTGGTTAAAAGGCCACAGGACCTTTTGGGGAAGGCTGAGAGGAAAAGTTAACAGTATAAATACTTAGTAGTGTAGCAAGGTCCTTCCCAAGGAGACCCAGACATCCCTTCATTCCAGGAGTTCTGTGTCTGTGAAAGGTTTCAAATCTGGGGACCGACTGACAGACTGTGATTCCCTGTTTTTGTGCTTCAAGTTAGACTTTGATCACTTGATCCAGAACTTTTCTATTTTTACAGATCAAATAAGAATTTAGTAAACTGCACATCTTTTTCAATTCTAGCTACCCCATGATCAACTAGCCAATGCCATAGGTCTCTGCAAGCCAGATTATTCTGATAACCACTTTGACCCTTTTGTCTATTACAGTAGCCACCCCTACTTTGTCTTCGGTGATTAAATGCTGCCACTTGCTTCTGACCAACCTGGAATCTGTATTTAAGGATCCAAGCTTGGTGGCAGCAGCTTCCACAGTAATATGTGACCTACAGAGAACAACTACAGAGCTCTTCAGGGATAATGGAGCTACTCTCACAAATCTATTCCTCACAGTCTTGGTGAAGGGTGTGTCCTCTGGATATCCTGGTGTGGGCGAACAAGTCTTATGTGATAAATCTACTCTAACCATCCAATCGCCTTAAACCTTTGGATTCCCTCATCTACCTTATACCAGGGTAGTTCTGACATTTCAACTTCAGGTATTTTAGGCACTTTTTGGTCATGATTCAGCCAACAACCCAAACAAACTGTTACAGATCTTTGTAACCCCTTAAGCTACATCAATGAATCAAGAATCTTTCCTTAGTGGGCCCTTTTCAATAAATTCAGCTGGATCTAACTTTATATTCTTTCCACCATTATCCCACACCCTTAAAATCAATACCCATACATATTCCCCTGATTTATGTCTAAATAAATTGGAAAAATCATGCAATTCTTTTACAGTGTAATGCACCTCCTTCTGAGACACACTTTGTATCTCATCTTTTGGGCCCATTGGGACTTTAGTCTAGTTATAGGTCTGGAAAAAAAGAGGGGTGGTGGGGATAGGTCATGAGAAAAATTAGAAAACCAACTATTTCATTATAGTTTCACCTGGTGGAACAGGGTTAATCTCCTCAGAAGAAGGTTCTAGGGCTGTTTCCTCAGGAAAGACAGTTGCAAGTTTATCAGGCACAGCTGGGTTAATCTCTTCTGGTGGAGGCCAGATGGGTGATTCCCCAGTCAGACCTTTACTGGCAAAGAAGACTCAGCAGAATCTATGGTTTCAATGTCCCCACATTCATCATTATCAGCCCACATGTCACAATTCCTATTTTTAGTACCCCATTCCTTTCCAATCAACACCTTCACTTGAACAACAAACACCTTGCAAGACTGGAAATTCAATTTACCTTGTAGGTCAGCCACTCAAACAATAAGACTGGGTTTGGTTTTCAGAAATCTTAAGTCTGTGACTTTAAGAAATAACAGTTTCCTTTAGGGCACACAAAGAAACTTTCATGTCCTTCATGTGTTGCTTGAGTTGGGAATTTGAAGACTTGAGCTCATCCCTTTCTGTAATAACTGCAGTCAGCATATTTAGGAACAACCAGCTGACATCATTATGCTTTTTAACTCGTCAAAACTCTGTTAGAGTATCAAACACACTGTCACCCAGAGCTTTGATTCTTGTAAACAGTAAATAGCCATATCCAATGGCAATATTTTGCATATCTCTATTGCCAGTACATGCCATGGACTACCATTGCCATCTTGAATATAGAGTCATTAGTGCTTTTGAATCTAATCATATTAGAAAACCAATTCCAAAAATCCCAGGGACAGCTCAGAAATCTCATCCTTAAGATTCTGTTTCTTTGGTACTAGTCTTGGTACCAAAATCTCTATATTAGTCAGGGTTCTCCAGAGAAACAGAACCAATGGGATCTGTGTGTGGGTATGTGTATAGATGTCTTTATGTATGTATACAATGTGTATATATATGCATGTAAATATTATGAGATTTACTATAGGAATTGGCTTATATGACAGTAGGGACTGGCAAGCCTGAATTCAGTAGGACTGGCTGCAAGTTGGGAACTCCGATGAAGGTTTCAATGAATTCCCCAGAAGAAGCTGGCTGGCTGAAACAGAGATAGAAATTCTTCTTCCTCACAGTTGAAATCATCGGTTCTCCCCTTAAGGCTCTCAACTGATTGGATGAGACTTCTCTTGTGCGGAAGGTAATATTCTTTATTGACCATGGTTGAATTCAGCCATGCATGCAATCAACTTACTAATGACTTAAATCCATGAAAAATCCTTACATTGACCAACAGGACACTGTTTGCTTGACCAAACAACCGGTCACCATAACCTAGCTGAGCTGACACATGATCTCAACCATCACAGACTCTAAGTGATTTCATTTTGTGATTTTGAGTAATAAGATTAACCTAAGTGACTGTCAATGACTTTTCTACAGGAAAAGGCCTGATGTCAGGACATGAGCAACTATCCCTACTTTTAAGAGCACCAAAGGTTCCAAGAATGTTACAATGGCCTTGGAGGAAGCTGTTTGAAAAGTTTTTAATATTTAGAATAGGTTGGACCATTTATTTCAAAACAACTGTTAATTTCTACAAAAGCCTATGCCTAGCTCATCTTGTTGACTATTAGAGAGTACCAATGTATTCTAACCAACTCATGCATACACATCACAAAAATACAAGGGTGCATAATAGAATAAATATTCACAAAAATGTACCATCTCTTTTAATATATATTGCTGCTTCATCTTTGCCAATGAGTAATTCATTTATTGAATTATGGACCCTTTTATTTATAAATCTTAAAGCATGTCTAATAACATTTCTTTAATTATTTAAGATGGAGAGTAAATAATAAAAGAGGTAACCAAAATTTAATTATAATTAAACAAAACATGGATATCCTTAAAGAAGGAGTAGGAGGAGAAGGAAGAGGAGGAGGAAGGGAAGAGGCAGGGAGTGGGGAGAAGAAGATCACAAGCATATCCACTTTCAGCAGAAGAAGGAAGGTCATGTCTGAGTTTTGTTTAGATGGTTAGTAGAAAGGTCAATGCTGGAGTGCTAAGACTCATCTTGGATTTTAGCAAGTCTTTCAGAATAGGAGTTTTCATGATGCAATAATTACCCGAGCAATTCACAGCTTACTTGCTAATTTCTCCTTCAGTCTAAATGGGTAATCCTCTTCCTGATCCCACAGTCTAAATGGTAATGGGATTTCATGACCATATTTTTTGGCATTGCCTTTATACTTTTCATTTAGAAAAATTTTAGAAGTGTAAAACATAGAGTAAATACTTCAGATTTATTCCACTGGCTAGGACTATGTACATGTACCACTCAGTTTCATCCAATCTCTTTTCCCACCTTCCTTTTCTCTTTTAATTTACTAAGTAAATCCAAGTCTTGTGTATTTATTCTTGCTCCCTCTCCATTGGGAAATTACCTCATGCCTTCCCAGACTCATGAACGTCATTTCCTGCTCAAGCATTATATTTTGGGAGCAGAATACTAAAAGGTTTAAAATAACACAAGTTCCACAGTCCAATTATCTTTGGCAAAGTCTCTGTTATTTTATAATGAAAAAAGTAGAGTGAGCATATTTACCAGTTATTCAAGACTTTTATAAAATATTTGTATATACTACTAAGTATAATACATAGACATTGTATTCAAGATTAGAAAAGCCAACAATCATGAAGTACTAATGCAGTAATACATGAAAATAAATGATCAAGTGCTATGGGAGAAAGATTTATAAATGCAGAGAGAATTCAGAGAGGAGTAAAATAACTGAGAATCTAAGCAGTCAAAGAAAGTTTTAATTTAAGCAGAGAGAAGTTGGCCTTAATTAAACATGGACCTTAAGAGAATACAATTTAGACTGGGATACAAAAGAAAGGACATGGACAAAAGGCAGTATGAGCAAGGATATGGATGAAAGTTCACACACTGGAGACGATTTGTGACAACCACATTAAAAGGCTTAAGTTGGGAAGGACAGAGAAGAGAATAGAACAATAACAAGGTCTGCTTTTCAGGAAACTCGAGAAAAATTAACAAAAAGATTAGTGCAGTAGTGTTTTAGGAAGCCTGATCTGAAATCCGAATGGTTTGGCAGTAAAAGAAACCAGTGACACAAATTTGAATCTGGATGCTGTTGCAACAACCCAGACATGGAATTACAAAGTTGTGGCCTAATATGATGGGAGAGTGAATTGTGAGTAAATCCAAGAGACATTTAAAAGTAAAACTTAATAAAATTTGGTAGCAGCTAGGATAATGGGATTATTGATGTGAATAGGTCAGAAGGGTTTGTAAAGCCAGGAAAACAAAAGATTAATAGTGCCATTAAGACATTGACAGGGATTGGAAAGTAATTCCAACATCAACATTTTCATTTTGATTTTAAACATAAGGAACTTGTAGTGAAAAAAGAATATTCACATGGAGGTGTTTCATAGGAAATAAGGAATATAAGATTGGAATAAAGATGAGAGGTCTAGGGCTGCAGATGTTGATCTGAGCATTATTTACCCAGAGCTAATAAACAGATTACACTTCTCATATCACTGGTAGTTGGCACTTCATTCTACCCTTGATCATGGTTATTTGGGTAACATGCTTTGGCTCCCCTATCAGACTGCAAACTCCTTGAAAACAGAGATCCCAGATTCTTAGTCTTTTCATCCATGACATTGCCCAGCAGGTTAGTAGTAGCAAATGGTAAAGTCAGGTTTGGAAAATGAGTGAATAATAAATACCCTAGTTGGGTGAGTCCTAGGGAATGAGAATGCAGGACCAAGATGGGAGGCCTAAAAATGGAAATGTAAAAAATACCTGAAAGGTGCATAGGAAAATGATAAAGGAAAAATGTTTAGAACATGAATGAAATAATGGTACTGAAGTCAGCTTTTTCCTGGTTTATAGGATGTGAGGAATATACAATTGGATCAGGGTTGCTGATGTTAATTTGCACCCCAGCTCTGTGTTATGTGTTTTGTATACAGGTTATCCGATCTTCACAATAACCCCCTGGGAAGACAGTACTCTTAAATTATGTTATGGTGATAAAACTGAAGCCAGGCAGGCTAATTCTTCCAGTGTCACAGAGTAGTAAGTGGCAAGGCTGGGATTCAAATCCAGAAAATTCTCATGACCAACTCAATAAAAAGGGAAAAATTATATATATATATATATTTATATTATATTATATATATATATACATGTTTATATATTTCAAGGGATAGGGGTCTCAGGAATGGCATTTAATTAGGAAGTACAGAGATCATTGATGATTTTTCAGAAATCATGTTCACTAGAATGTTGTGTCAGAGGCAAGTCTGTTTGGATACCAATGGAAATAAAGAGCAGATGGCAGAAGCAGATGCTGCAAACATCAGTGCAAAACAGAAAGTTCTAAGCATTTATTCTTGAAATATGAGAGGAAATAGGACATTAGCCAAAGGGAGTAGGGCAGAGAAAAATAAAATTGAGCAATGTTTTGGGAAAGATTACTGCCTTGTTTACATTTGTTTCTTTCTTTTAGTAGAGTGGAGAGATACTGGAATTTTTGAGACAAGGGAGGAGGAGGAAGAGGAAGGGGAGGAAAAGGAGGGACAAGTGTGTGAAGAGGAAAACTTAAATATTTGGATAGAAATTGAGTCAGTAACATTTTTGCATTTTCTTCCTAAGCAGGTCTAGATCCATGGTCTTTTAAAAATGGGTGTTCCTTCCTTTGATTCTCAGTAAATGAAATTGCCCTGATGCTATCCAGTGTTAGCAATGTAACAAATCATGATTTTCATGATCTCATATAATTATCTTACTATTAATACTGATCTATTTTTTCTGTTAACAACATAGATGTAAGACAAAAATTACTTAATAACTTCTAGAATTCTGGAAAAGGTAATGGAAAGGTTGAAAACAATAGTGATGATTTAGATAAAGATAAAACAAATGTCCTCTATTCTTAGTTCTCCAAACCAAACATGAATAATATTAAGTCAATTTTAGAATAGAAATCTTGGAGTTATATTTATGTTTATGAAATTTAATATTCTAGATGTCTAAGAACCATAGTATAAAAAACTAAGATTACCAATTGGTAATTTTATTGACGTTTTCCATTATGGCAATTTAGCATTAGACTAAGACTGAATCATTATCTATTAAGCATCTAATAAGTGCTAGGTCCTACACCAGGACTATCCTGAAAATCACCTTTTACTGTAAGTATTGTTATTCTAAATTTATACTCCAGTACATTAAGGTTTCAAAAGGTAAATCAACTTGTCAAAGATTAAATAAGCTAATAAATTTGAATATGGGGTTCCTGCCAAGTTCTTTTGACTCCAAGTCCAGGGCTTTCTCTAATTCTCTTCTGCTGGATAGGATATATGGGAAAACTTGGTATATGGCTGCTGTTTTTTGAGAAAAAAAAAGAGAGACTGTTTGGATATATTTTAGATTAGTATGAGAGCCTTTGTATGAGAACCTTGACTGCTAATTCATTGGAAATCATCTTTTGAACTCTGTGCCTTGCTAAATCTAAATCTCTGCTATCTGGAAGCTGCATTTCCCAATGGGTTTTTTTGCTCATGATTACAGACGCAGGCAAATGCAAAGTCATAGTATATCAGCTGCCTTCTGACAAAACTATTGGTCAAAAGACAATCAGCCATTCGATAACTAATTTTTGCCAACTTTAAAAAATACATACATAAATTCTGAAGTACTGGGAAATTCTGCAACTAACTTAGACCTAAAACATTTCTGCATGAGATTAATTCTGCTGTGTGTGGGGACCCAGGGTCTGGGCCTTCTCTCGTCCATAGTGATTTCATGTAGCCACCTACTTTACTGGGACAGACATTTAAAGTCAACACATCTCCCCAGGGGAGAAAAAAATGTATTGTTAAAGCACTGAAATTCCCCTCCCCTGATCACTGTTGATAACAAATCTCCACACCCTTCTGTCACAAGACCCTGACAAAACTGTTCTCACACCCTCCTTGTCCTAACCCTTATAAACCACCCCCTGGTACCCTTGCTTTTGTGGAGCGCTAACTTCCATCTTTCCAGGCCCGCTGCTGCCGTGGAACAAGCCATCTCCTGTATGTAAGTCTTATTAAACTCATGTCTAACTCTGCCTGGTGTGTTCTTGGTCCTAGGGCTAAGCTGATTGTAACACTGTGTTTTAGAAACAAAATATCAAGCACAAACATTTACAATTTGTAAGGAACTAATTTTACAATATAGTTTAAATGATATTTAAGATTTTCTTTTTCAGCTATTTTAAAGGATTAAAGATCATTTATTCGACAGAATCTATACAAACAGTGAGATAAATGTCCAAAATCAAAAATAATGAACCAGGCCAACAAACTTACCTCAAAAGTTCAATAATAAAGAGATCAACATAATCAAGCTCACCACAGTGGTTTAGATACGTAAAATTAATCAACTGGTGAATTTGATTTTTTGTTCACTGTTGATTTGTTGATTTAGTTAAGAAAATCAAATAGACTTTTAAAAACGTAATTCAGTGACTGGGAATAAATGGCTCTGGAATAATAAATAATTGACTAATAAATGTTTCCATACTTTTGAAAAACACTTTCATACCTGAGTAACCTGAATACATCAAGCAATTCTTCAGGAAACCCTAATGAAAGGTAGGAGAGAAGACTGACACCACATTTGGTTTAAACGTATATTTTACTAACGTAGGTACATATGTGGTATCCCCACTGCCTTATTTGGCCGCTGGAAACTTCCCCGTAGCTGGCTCTTCAAACCGCCCCCCCCCATTTCTCTTTCTTGTCTTTTTGTTTTTCTTTTCTTTGATTGACTTAATGTCTTCTTTACGTTGTCTCCTGATTTTATACTGCATTCTAAAAGTGACTTGGGGGAAGATGGTACTTCTTCCTATTCTGAAGCCAATTAAGCAACATTATGGATTCTTTCCCTTCTGAGAAACATTTTCCTTAAATACATGAGACTTAGTAAAGAGTTTAAGATGAGTATCACATTTTCCAAGAGGATCTTATAATTCGTTGATTTAAAGTAAAGCACAGATAAAATTAAATGTATTTAATTCTGAAATATTCACATACTAGAAGAGAGCTATAGTACAGCTGATCCAAACAGCGACCAGTACAAAAATAACTTACACTGAGTTTGGCATTATTTAAGTATATGTGTGTATGTATGTGAAAGCTTTATCTTCTGATTTCTTATTTACTTATGAAAACAACTAATTAAAATTAATGTCTGCTTCCTGAATAGGATTGGTTCAAATATTGAATTTGGTATCTGAGTTGACAGTGCAAATTTAAAGAAATGGTTGAAGACACTCTCAAAGAGCAAGTCCTAGAATTAGAAAAGCAGTCAGACAAAAAAAAAAAAAAAAAAAAAAAAACCCCAAAAAACAGGAAAGCATGGATACCATAATCAAGAATTTCTGAAGATTTTATGAAACCTTGAGGAATTATGGGACATTAGGAAAAGTTATTAATGGTTTAATATTTTCAAAACTAGCTTGATTACCTTCTCCTAAACATTACTGAAAATGTACAAGAGATTCATGAGAGGAGATACAGGATTTGTTCTTTTGGCTCAGTTACTTATCTTAAATGGATTAGTGATAAACATGGGAAGCTGACCGTAGATTTTAAGAGTCAGAACCAGAGTTTATCAGCCCACAGACATTTGATGACAAGATGGGAAAGCTCTTTTGGATATTAGATTAGTCTCCTTGAAAGCTTTCAGTGCTGCTTGGATCCAGGAAATTACACTAGGTTTTTTTGTTGCAAAAATTTGGCTTTTCGTCAGAGCTAAGGGTAATGTTAGGTGTAAATCACAAGAGAATTTGGTCCAACTAAAATATTATTTTTGAACTCAGTCTTAGACTAGACCTTCATATATATCAGCTGTTCCCAGGCAGAGTAGCAAAAAACATCTGTTCAAAAAAAAAAAATGTTTATTTTATCCTATCTCCTAATATTGTGCTTAAAAATGATTATGACAATACTGGGAAAAAGACTGGGCTTTTCTGTTTTGCTTTCGTGGCAAGGAACTTTTTATTTAAAAAAAAAAAAACAAAGGAATATAGGCTCAACAATTGTTCTCATTCAAATGCTTAGTTTCTACAAGTTGTGAACGTTCAGTATTAGGTGAGAAGTCACTGCTACTTACTTTGCCTTATGTTAGAGCTTCTTGGGCCTGCATCTTCTCTTCCCTCCTCTTCTCTTCATTGCCGGCTCCTACCTTCTTTCCTTTACTTCTGCGCAGCTGGGTCCCCTCATTAGGATCTATTTTTCAGTTCGATCTATGGGCATAGATTCATTCCAGACTGGGGAGTTAAGTTCATTAGAAGCCTCACATTCCATATCTTCCTGAAGGTAAACTTGGCATTAGATCCTGTTGCCCATGAAAGTCAGATCTAGTTACCAACTCTATCCCTGGATCTCAGGATCTGGATGATGCCTCTCTACTCCATTTGTGACCCAAACCACAGCTCCCAGTTCCATCATTATCATGAGTATGACTTTGAGTATAATATGCTACTTCTATGACTGCATCTCCCCACCACAACTCATCATTTCCTATATTCATGGGAGCTTGAACTACATCTGAAATCCCATATCAATGTGCTCTGATCAATTGATCACCCTTCTGCTCTCATTGTGCCAGCCATTCTACAGAGGTCAGTTTTCCCACTTTCTACTGTTCTGGCTTTTTCCCCCTTTCTTGCCACTCTTCTACACTAAATGAATTGCTAGGCCTCAGTATAAGGTGTCTGTGCGTGTTCCTGTTAGCATATCCACATAGATGTTCAGTGATACTGTACCACTTTTTATACCTGTCTTTAGGGAATGTGTATAATCCTCCACTTTCCATTGCAGACCTGCCCTTCCTGCCCCTAACTCAAGCAGAAATATCTTGTCTCCAAAGCCAATCAGTGGTAATGAAGAAAAACAATTCTCTCCTGTTCATGTCTTTGTACTCAGCTTCTCTATCACCCACCAGAGCAATATAGTATCACCACTCTCACACCCAAATTCCCAAGCTCTCTGAGGGGAGGGAATCTAATAAATAAGAGAATCTTAAGGAAAACCAGAGTGGCTGCAGCAGTAAGAAGAGCAGAGCTAGTATTGAGGCTAAGGAAGCCTATGAAGTCAGAGCATCCGAGGCCTTGGGGACCATAGAAATAGACTGACCGTATAAATTGTCATCCTAGCAGGACACATTTGAGAGTAAAAAGGAGCAGGAGTCATAATTTCGCCAGGACATTGATGTACACTGAGATTATATAGGGCTCCAAAATTCATCTTTCTCATGAGTGGAACTCTCGGTATTTACAATTGCCACCACCATTCCTGCTCCAAGAAGCTACCATCTGGGTAACCCTCTGGGACCACCAAAGGAATGTGATTGTTCCCTTCACATTTCATAGGGCAATTGAGTTAAATACAAAATATTTACAGATGATGGTGACAGCAATGGTGGCAGGATCTTATAAACACCCCATTTTCGAGAAAATTTTGACATTTTTAAAAAGTCGTTTTCTTTTTTACTTTTAAATACTACACATATTTAGAAAATAATTTTTAAAATATAGATAATTATAAAAGAAACTAAAAGTCATTCTTAGCACAGTAATTGAAAGTCTCACAGTAAAAATTTTGGTGAACTTTTTTCAACTATTCTCTCTCTGAGGTGATACCAAATATAGTCCAAGTTCTCTTTTCATACTACATTACATCATTTTCCCATGTCATTAAAAAATAAATATTATTTTAATTGCTGTATAATATGCCATCATATGGGGATATGATATCTTAGTAATTTCTCAACATGTTTATCCATATTTCAGAATATTAAAGAATTACAGTAGATTCCTAGAAGTAGAATTAGTCTATAAAAGAATAAAAACATGTGTAAATCTCTTGATACATACTGCCAAACTGCTTTCCAGACAGTTTAAACCAAGTAACAATC
This sequence comes from Choloepus didactylus, assembly GCF_015220235.1. Lineage (NCBI taxonomy): Eukaryota > Metazoa > Chordata > Mammalia > Pilosa > Megalonychidae > Choloepus > Choloepus didactylus. The sequence continues at coordinate 31,192,393 of NC_051320.1, read as the reverse complement.
ATTGGCATTGTATGAGAAAGCCCAAGTCACCATAGCCTTGCCAACACTGACTAATATATTTTTAAAAAGTCTGCCACCCCAATAAGAAAAAAATCTCATTACTTTTATAACTTGATTTTCTTTAAGTGTACTAAGTTGAAACAGTATCTCACTTATATTAGCTATTTGTATTTTCTTTTTTGTGAATTTTGTATTCATGATTCTTACCCATTTCCTATTAAAATCCTAGTGTTTGTTTTAAACAAATTTTTGCAGTCTTTCTCTATGTAAACTGTTTTTACAGCTTCCCTCTTTTTGCTTTCCTTGGGTTTGTGCTTTTTTTTCTAGCTTGTTTAGATATTTGAAAACTAAATTTTTCAAAAATCTTACTTTTTAATTACAAAATATAATGTCCTCAGGGAAAACAATTGAAAACATGAAAGTGCATTTAAAGCCTCCCCTTATTTTTCTATTTTAATAATAAAATGATTGAAGATTATAATTGGCTTTCTATGAGAAGCTTTGGCAATATTCCATAGTTTGAAATGTGGTATTTCCTAGTTATTAGAATCTCATTAAATTTTAATCTAGTCTTTGATCCTATAATTATGGATGGGCGTGTTGTTTTGCAAAATTTCACATGCCTTCAAATTTATTACAATTTCCTATTCCCTACTTTTTGTCACTTTGTAGTCAGAGAAGGTGGCCTGCACCATTACTGTTTTATGGAGTTTATCGTGGCTTTCTTGTGGCCAAGTATGTAATCTATTTTTGTAAATGTCCCATGGATAACAGAAAATATATATTTTTTTAATTTTCCAGTTTACAGGAAAAAGTTTGATAGTCACTGTAAGAGCAAATACACATTTAAAAAAAATAATAGGCTGTTGAATTTAAGGCAAGAGATTTCGTCTTCCCTCCCACTTCTCTTTGCATCTGCTTTAGAAAATCTGTAATTGGAAATTCTCTTGTTTTCTTTGTTCTAAAATGTATGTAAATTTAAGATGTTAAAGGCCACACAAGCAGGTCTCCTCAAGGAAGGAATTCACTTCTTTGTAATGTGATCAAGGAAGACATGCGCCCCATCTCTCAGTTTTCTGGGAAGAAATTAAGGCAACTTCCAGGGGGTTGCTGCCTCCAAATTGTAAACCTACCTCCTAAGTATCTTGAGAATGTGTATGTAACGAGATGTATCCTCCTAGTCACTAGAAAAGTGTAAGCTCTCTTTAGGTCTTTGCAATCTCTTTGCAGATTGCCTCTGTGATGCACCACATAAAGTTTTCATGCTTATTCAATTAAGAAAAAAACAACTGTTTTTCTTTCTCTTCTACCTATCTGGAGAGGTTTTCTGGGTTGGGAGAAGATTTTGTTTTTAATTGTATTTCTCCAACACCATTGTTCTGAAGAAGGGGCACTTCCCAAATATGGGTTCGTTTCTTGGCGTGGCTCATAGAAGTCACACTGATCCCGGATAAAGAGGAAAAGATAGTTTATTTTATGCTGGTGGAAAGCAGGGGAAGTTTTCCCAAATCTGCTTCCCCAAAGTGTTTCTCCAATTCAGTTGTATACCCAGGTTCAGAGACAAAGAAAGATAATTATTCAGCTAACATGCAATAAGAGTGATAGACAAAAGGCCCATTTATCTGGGAGGTTTGGGGCAGTCTCCCAGTGATTCTTTAATTTGCTAAACCCATTAGAGACAAAGGGAATCAATTATTTTAGTTAACATGTAACAGTTCAGGCCCAGACCGTGTTCATGAAGAGCACGAGCCAATGTTGCCATGCGACTGGAAAACACACCAGGCACAGAAGCAGCATAGAGTTACTAGGACTTACGAACAGGAGAGAGTCTCCAAAGGGGTAGTGCCCCGCAGAGGAGCAGGAGTGCAGGGGGTGTCGGAAATAAAGCAGTACCTGTAAGGGAATAAACGCTCACTCGGTTTTGGAGGAGAAAAGAATTTATTTACAATCTTGCAAGATAGGGCGTCCAGCCAAACATGTGGCAGGCTGGTGCGCCAGAGGAAGAGAATGGCGATCTTTAAATCTCCTTCTCCTAATTCGCAAGTCCCTCACCTGTTTCCCCATTGACTGGGTACTACAGAGGTTACAGCCTATCCGAGAACACTAACTAATTCATCTTTTGAGATTTTAATTTGTACAGCCAATCCCAGAGAGCCAACTAGCTCATTATTGAGATTTTGAACTGATCAGCCTATCCCAGAGTTCATTTATTTAAAAATTTTTTTTTTCTTTTTGCTGTGAGTTCCCGCCTCTGATTTTACCTCATATTTTCTTTACATTCCAGTAACCATGGTTACTTTTCCATATAAGGGGCTGGCAGATTCTTTCTTCTCTTTATCATGGGGCTTGTTTAAACTGGTTTTGCCTCCATTTCCCTTATTCCATGCTGTCTCTATGTGAAAACTAAACTTATCCCTTTCTTACAGGGGGATATGGATATGATTTTAGAACAAAGACATTTCATATAGTATGTGCACTTCAGGCTTCTAGTATAATCATTAAAGGGGCTTAAGACCTGATGTTTTACTAAGATTAATGTTTAAGACTAAGATACAGTCAGTGCCCTTTTATATCTGTGATTACATTCTTTTCCCTCTGGGGAGGTTGTTTTCTTTCTTGACCTCTGTCCTGGTCAAACAGACTGTTACATGCCTGGGGTTTCATTCCAGTTCAGGAGGGAGCCCAGGCCCTGGGCCACACAACCATCAACTGTTCAAATTTATTAAATAAATTTTTCAAGTGTTTTATGTTATCATTCATCTAGTTGTTCTGCAATTAACTGTAAGGAGGATTCATTTTGGGTTCCTTGATTTCAAAAGTAGATTGAAAATAGGTTCTGAACTCTTTCACCAGAATTAGTTTCTGTCAATTTCTCTTCATATTTCAGATGACTTTTGACTTGTCTATGTTTGGGTCCTACCTCTAAGAACATGGATATGATCATGATCAGTGAGTCTTCATTAAGAATTTTACACTTTATCAATAAAAAGTACTTTAAGTGTACTCTGAATATATTAATATGGCTTGATTAATTTCTTTTCACATATCCTTGAACATTTAGTTTTCTCTTCAGTTTTCATTTTGTTTAACTAGTTCTTATAATAGCAAGCATAACATTGAATTTAATTTATCAACACAATTTGACAGTCTTTTACTTTTAATAATCTCATCCTTTCATATGTATTATCAAATTTTATATCCATTCTTGCTTCTGTCATTTTGTATCTTGTTCTCTTTTTTAATGGTTTCTTTCTCTTCTGTAATTCTCTATTTGAGTTTGTGTGGGTGTATTTGCATATGCTATTAGATATCCTCTCTCTACTTTCATAATTTTTTCAAAGACAGTTAAAAGATCTGTATTTAATTAAATGTCAAAGTGAATAGCATATAAAACATTTTTAAATCCCTTTTAAAAAGACAAAATTTCAATATTTTGTTGGAGTCCATTTCCTTTACAGGTTGCTAATTCGACTCAGAGTTATAAATACCACCATTTTTGTTTCTAATAAATAGTACTGGTTTTCTTTAAAGGAAAACAAGTAATTTTTTAACTTATCTCTTGGTGCTTGTTTCCATGGTCAATAACACTATTCCAGCCATGACTCTCATTTTTGAACTCTTTAGTTTGATTCACCTTCCATCTGCCACTACCAGAAATATGTCATCCACTGCAGACCTCAGAGCCCAGTAAAAGAAACAGAAGAGGTTTACCTTTCTTACCATCTAAAACCCTCATGCCTAAGTCTGATACCAGACAAAAGTGGTAAGTTCTCTGCCCAATGTGCTCTAAAGACCAATTCCTGAGACACTGTGGTTTCAAAGAGAGTTTATTGCTAGGCAGGAAGCAGGAGATCAGATGGCCCATTAGCCTAAAAATCTGTCTCCTGAGTCTAAGGAGTTCAAGGTTTTGAGGGATTCTAACAAAGGGAGATGAAGTCATTGCCATTTCAATAGGAAGTCTAAGCAGAAAGGAGAGGAGATGGGATTATTACCACCTCAATAGCAAGTATAGGCAGAAACAGTTTACAGATGTAAAGGAGGGGAACTGTGCTAGGACCAAGTTAATGCCTAGTCCTGAGCTGACCGAAGTTCCCCTATTAGCATTAGGGGGGTTGCCATGGTGATCACAAGTTTCCAAAGTAAAAAAAAAAAAAACAAAAAAAGAGGAATATAGGGAGTACAAGTGAGGGTCAGTCACCAGGTTTTTACAATCACAAGGTCAAAAGATGAAAGCTATACAATCATTATCAGAGATCAAGGCAGCTGGTTTACAGTTCAGAGATTTCAGGTATTTCCCTCTGTCAACTCTAATATAACAGAAAGTAAAAAGGAATATCCAGGTAATGATTCAGTAATCATAATATCCCCTAAATCCTAACTTCTCAGTTACAGGTCCTCATCTCCTGCCCTTGGCTGAGATAGGGAACACTTACTCTCTTTAAAAGACACCTCACCCCTTCCACTACCACCCAACCACCCCCACCATGGGTGTGACCCCATGGCTGTGTTTCGGTGCCATTTTCTCTGGAAGCATAGTACAGACTTGCAGTTAATATCTAAACTGGTATGGTTGGGGGGGATAAGAAAAATTTTATTCTGATCTTGTAAATGTTGTTTTGTTTCATCTTTTTTATTCTCTTATCTGTATGTTGGAGCTCTAGGTTGAGTTCTCCATACTTACTTTAACCCAATTATCCTCTTTTTTTGTTACAGGAAATGAAATATATTGAATTTGTCCTTGTTAGGTTTTTCAATCGAGAAGAGAAAAGACAAAAACTCAATAAAAAAGAGTTTTATTGTCCAGCCGTGTGCAGGCGGGCTGAAGCGTAAGAAAATGGTGACAGCCCCAGGCCAAGGGAACAGTAGGGCTTATAAAGGATGGTTTGCGGGAAGTTCTTTGTCTGGGGAAGGGGAGGCTGGCAGTTTCTCAGTGGCTACTTTAGGGAAAGGGGGTAGCTGGCAACTATCCATTAGCTGGTTTGAAAGCGGGGGCTTGAGAGCAGAAAGTTTAAAACTTTAACATTCAGGATTACTAAGGGTGGGGGCGGTGGCTTATTGCAGATCTGCAGGGTTCCTAGAGCGCGGTGAGGGGTGGTGGCTCTATCACAAAAATTTAATGGTGGGGGTGGGGTGAGGGCCCAGGACCTAAACCTAACAGTCTTCATGTTTACTGACATTATTTTCCACAATGTCTCACCTGCTCTTTTGTCCTTTTAACTCACTTGGCACCTGTGTTTTTCATATTTCTTATTCAGGCTGCGTACCTTTCATATTATCTAACTCTATCAGACATTCTTTGAGAATCTCATTATTATGTTGTTGTTGCTTTGTTTTGTATTGTAAAACAATTTCTAATAATTCAACTTTCAGTCTTCCAAAATTGAGAGTCAAATTCTTTGAACACACTATGAGCATCACCATGCCTAAGCTCCAGGCTATGATTCTTACTAACGCTCTCACTCCTTCCCCACTGCTCCCTGCGATAGTGGCTCTCCAAAGTGGAATCCATTTGCAGATTATTTATTCTTTTGGTCTGAACCTGGTTTTGGCTAGAACCATCTGGAGTCTCTAACAGAGCTCAGCTGTCATGGCTCAAGGGGACTTTTGCAGCCGAAGGACTAAAGAAGATGCCAGGTATGTTCTGAGGCATGAGCTTTTATTCAGGGCTTACTTACAAGGAAATGGACGTCAGCTGCTCTGAATGGCAGCAACTTCAGAGCTTGGTGTGCAGGTACTCTGCAAAAGCAGGGGGTGCCATGGAGTGGTTTATAAGGGTTAAGACAAAGACATTCCAATGGGTATGAGAACTTAAATGGGGGAGCAGGGGTCTTGTGACATAGTGAGGAGTCAACAGGGAAGAGGGGAGGATTATAGGTTATCTTGTATAATAGTACCTCAGGGAGTTTCAGGGAGGGGGTAAAGCAATAGATTTAACATTTAGCGCCAGAATCCTGATCCTACAAGGAGAGTAGGTCAAACCTTAAGTGACCTAGGTCATGCAAACTGCTGTGTGTACAGTCTTCAAGGCCCTTGGGGTCCCACATCAGCCCAATTCCTATGAAACTGTAAACCCTGGCTGAAGAATCATAGGTCTCCATCTGTAAGTATCAGTAAACAAAACAGGAATAAAATCAGTAATTATGCGTTTCTTATAAGAATGGGATTCCTTCAAAATGAGCCCTTTAAGTGCACAGTTCTTTGTTCAGTGTTAATTTCCAATAGCAAACTTTGAGACACCAGCATGTTGCTGGGTGGTACGAGGCCTGAGAGTTAACACAGGACAGATGGAGCCCCCCGAGTGAGGCTCCTGTCTGACTCTCAGTACACTCTCACCTCTAATGTTTACCCTCTCTAACTTAGGATGGATTCCCAGGGGATTACTCATGTTCAGCTCCCGTTATTTTTCAGGAGAACCTGAAATCCATCTTCCAGGATGATTATTTCCTATAGGAATAACCTAATGCCATCAAAACAGTGGAATTGTTTCTAGTATAAGAAAAATGTTTCCAAATTTTTACAGGTAGCTGCACTCATCCCTACTTTCTAGCACTGATGCAGGTTTTGTGGGCCAATTACAAATGGTTTTGGATGTATAGCAGGAATTTGGGATAGGAGGAACAATTACTGTACCATGCCAAAATGTCAATTTGACCATATTTTTTTCCTTAGTTCTTTTCTTTTTTTAAAAAAACACTCTCTGTTGGATAACTCATCCATTTTCTTATTGTTCCATTATTAGCTATTTGGAAAAGATTCTCAAAAGTATATCTCAAGTGTCAATGAAATATTTCAACTGCTTACCGATGTTCCACCAAAACTTTAAATTTTGTCAAGTAATATTCAGGGTCTGTTCTCTGCAGTATAATAAGTTTGACCTAATGGGACATGTAAGACAATTATGAAACATGCTGTGTCCATAAGTATAAACTATAGTGGAGAAAAAGATAAGCATGTGTTCGAGTGAAATGCAAAATTGTGAACGTTACAAGCCATGAAGGAAAATGCATGTGCATTACTAAGGAATTTCAGAGAAAGAAAAAGATTAATTCTGGATCAGGAAATTCTTAGTGATGCTAGCATTTGATCTGTGTCCTGGAGGATGGGCAGGTATTCAGACATTAAGAAATGAGGAAAAATAATAATATGAAAAGGGAGAAATAGTTTTAGTTAAGATGGAAATTATGGATACTGTACAGGTAGCAGTGAGTAATATTCATGATAGGGGTGTAAACTGTTTATAGAAAAATAATGGGAAATGCATTTGGAAAAATAAATTGAAACCTGCGTATGCAATGGAAGGGCAATAAAGTTTTCTGAATAGGGAAAGAGAGGGAGGATGCTACAGAACCAATATTTATTGAGTAAATACTATGGATTTGGTACTTTCATGTTATTTCATTTAATTTTTGTTCCTTGATGGGCATTCATTCACCAAATGTTTATTTTGATCTCTTTCTCTATGAAAAGCAATATTCAAAGCACTGGGGATATAATAAATCAATGGAGTATCATTCATCCCATTTGATAGCTAGGGATACCACACCTCATGAATGTAAAGCAGCCTACTAAAGGCAGTACCCAGCGAGGAAGAATCTATGCCAGGCTCAGAAGCTGCAACCATCTGACTCTTAAACAGGTTTGTTGTCTGTATGCTGTTTTCCACTTACAACATGCTACGTCGAATAAATCAGTGGCTTGTCTAGAACTTCACAGCAATTCACCTTGCAGTACTGGATCGCCTTTCCAGTTCCTGCACTCTCTCTTTACTTCAGGCTCTTATTATTATCAGTTCTACCTATTGACACCCACCTGTCTCTCTGAGTGCCCGGCATAAGCGTCATGTTCCTTTGCTATTTCCTGATTCCTCCATCCCAACTTAGCCATATCTGAACTGCAATAACACAGACTGGCCACACCGTGAATATGGCACAATATTTTATAACTAGTTTCATGCTAATTAGAGCAAACATTTAACTCTCCTACTTGATGGCAAGTCCTGGAATCCAAAACTTTATAAATCATTGAACATGTTTTGGGTCATGGAAACAAAAGTGGAATGGCCTTTCCATGTCCTGAGGGAGGCATTATCTGATGGAAGAGCCACATGTATACACAGATAATGACAACATACTGTGATAATTTTATAGATTAGCAAGAAAGGAATGGTCCCCTCCACACCTGCAAGAACCTACAAGAATGCCTCACACATAAACAGGCAATTAATAGCGTTTTTGAACAAAGAAGTTAAAACATTTATGTACTAACTCATTATTTCTGATAGGTTCCTCTGGAGGTATTCATTTTAAAAATACAAAAATGAAAGACATTACCTTAAACTGTTCCTATTGGAAAGTAGGGCTGTTCTTCCTACTGTACTCAGCTGTGCTGACACCTTCCTTCTTGAGAGGTCTAGGTTTGAGATTACGGCGAAGTTGGCCTTTGTTCTGTTTGCTTTTTCCATGCCATTAGAAACAGCATTTTCCTGGTATTTCTATTGAAAATACTCTTGGCTCATAGTATTTGCTCTCTGACCACAGGATGCATGCATAGGGAACGGGTAGAGGTGGAGGAAAAAAACAGACAGCACTGCAGGATGGCAACAGAATCCTAGAGGAGAATGCATTAAAACAAACCACACGTACTATTTTCCCAAGCCCGTAAGTGTCTGGATTTTATCTCGACCCAGAATGGGAAAATAAAGACAAATGTCAAGAGTGGTTGCCTCTAGATGAAAGAGTGCCTTAGTGGTCTCAGGGTTGAGTTTGTTTCTAATGTTTTTGAAAGCATTGTTGTAAATAAAGACAATTCAAGCCCCCTAACCCATTTATTTTCAAATAACATTTCTGAGTTTAACTTGCTGGTTTTCAAGACATTGATCCCTCCTAAAATTGACAGAGAGAGGGAAGAGGGTATAAGAAAAGAGCTTTGTCATTAAACTCCACTTTTTAAATACTAAACAGTTCAGAACAAACAGATGAAATTTACTAATTCTTTCTCTATTCAAAAGTTTCTGCCATGGTTGAAGAAATATTCATGCCCTCCTTGACCCCTTTTCTCAGCTTTTGGAGGCTACTCTCTCTCCTGGGGTGCTTTTTCCCCTTGGTCTTGCTTTGTCCTGTAATTTGACAGCTGCTCTAAGCCAACAATCTCACATTATTTGGTGACAAGTTGTTACAATTTTGAAAACTTCAAGGAAATGAAAGCCAAAGAAATAAAGAGATCATGTGGTAAATTAGCATCAGAGCCATGGTGTTTGCCTCTAAACACTGTATCACAATACTATATATAACATGTACATACACACATATATAATATCTATACATATATTCATACATACCCATATATATATTCACCTAGAGTGGCATCAAGTAGTACAGTTATATAATGAGATATTTATCTGGTATTGAGTCCTAGCTCCATCACTTATTAGCTGTGAATTGTATAACCTTGGGCAAGCTATTTAACCTTCTGAACCTTATCTGTAAAATTGGATAATTATGTTCACCTAATGGTTGTTGATAGCACAAAATTTAATAACATGTATAAATCACCTAGCAGGAAACTTGGTTCATAGCAGAAGCTCAATAATCTTATTATTACTGCTGTTGCTTTTGTTAACTGTCCCAGATTTACCAGAGAAGATAACTGTAGAGATTATCCTAGTTAAAACAGCCCAAAGCGTTACAAAAGTTTCCCTGATCGGTTTCCAAGTCAGGATTTTTATTTCTTTCCTTTCCCATCATGACATAAGTGTGCTCACCACCAATATGATTCCAAAGTAAAAGATGGTTAGTTAGCTAGATACCAGGAAAACAAGCATATTTTATTGTTTAAATGATCCTCTCAACGTTGCTGTTCATGTCTCCCTCTATCATGGTCTTGGTTTTACAAACCGATCACACAATGACAAGAAAAAGCCCTTTTAGTCAACTCAGTTAATGAGCAAGTCAATTCTATTTTTAAGACCATTAATTCTATTACTTTATAGGATTGGCTTTTTCCTCTTCCAAAGACAATCAACTTTTCTGCCATCTGCTTTCAAAACAAAAGTAGGTTTCTTTTTTTTTTAACAAGTATGAAGAATTATTTTCTCTATTATTTGGTTTCCTAGTAACATGGAATCATTATTTAAGTGTCCATAAAAAATGATTTGATTTTAAGCAAGAATTATTATGGTAAGATCATCCAAACATGAGCCTTCGGTGAAGGTTATGAACTCAAATCCCCTCCCAGTAGCAGAACAAATGGCTTTCAGGGATTGTCCTTTGCAACAGAAACCTGGTCTGGTCTGTTTCAGCTGGAGAATACACTGCATCATCTAGGAAGCATGAAAGCTCTTGCCAGTTTTTTGCTATTTTGGTAACAAGGGGTTAAAAATTTTGTTCAGCTTTTTACATTTGAGAGGAAGACTTTGGCACAGGTTTTTACTAGACTTGTGGAATGGTTTGATAAGGATTGGCCCCTTAACAAAGTAAAACATTTGCCAAGATAATGGATATCTCCATGTTTGCTTTGTATTATAGTCCTCTTCATGAATTTTTCTAACACCCCGTATTTCATCTATGCTTTGAAGACCTAAAACTTTCATTACTTTTGAGGTGATTGTTTTTGTTCTCTTTGCAATCTGTCCATGTGAAATTCAACATCTGAGTTAAAAGTTAGTACCTAGGAGTAACATGCATTTCTAAGGCTTATTCCAATTGCCTGTGGCCAGTTAACACAAAAGATTAAGGCTTGAGATGCAACATTTTTTCCTCGTTAGTATAATTGGATATGCTCTGATGGTGGCACTAAATTTCCTACCTTCCCAACTTTTTCTGGGAAGAATAAACTGACTGAATGCATTAGACATAATTAAGCAATGGTGCCAGCATTGTTGTTCTTGTTATTGCAGTGAGAAAATGCTGCCCTTGAGGAGAAAAACTCCCAGGAATGGCCAGAAAAAATAAAATGTTCCTGGTTTTTAGTTTTCTCAACTGGGTAATGTTGGTAAATCTTTTCGTTCTTTTTCTGTAATATACGAAGCATTGTCTTTCTACTGTGATTTAATATGTCATACTATATGGCACAAAAGAGGCTAAAATTCCTGGTCAATATTTTCTTGATGCTCAGCAGATAATAACCATCCTTCACAATAATGAGAGCTGAGAATCTCTTGATTAAAATCTGATGCTTCCCAATCATACATAGTATCCAGAGGGATGTGTATTATATCATGAATGTATTAGCTGGGTTAGTGGTAAAGACAAGGGAGGAGATATTTAACAACTGTAGCATCCTCCTTAGGATGATGATTTTGCCCTACCTTAAATCACCTGCCATGTCACACATGACAGCTACTAACCACAATGAAATTTCCCAAGGATATTAAGAGTTGCCTCTGAAAGACATGTTCTGGCTCAGAGAAAGGATGGGGAATGCTGTTGTTTCTGTTAAATATCTCAGTTTAAACCAAGAAGGTAAGTGTAAAGATTATCCTAGTTAAAACGGTTCAAAATGATACAAAAGCTTCCCTCATGAGGATCTTTCCCTTCTTCTGACATGTCTTAAGTGTACTCACACAAAGAGAAAGAAAGATAGCAAGAGTGAGCAAGCAGAATGTTTCTTGATAGTATAAATAAGTTAAAGATGCATGTACACATATTCTTTATATTTATTTTCTCTTGGGGATATTTTGCAAGAGAAAGAGCAAAACATATAAATTTTCCAACATTATTTTTACTGTCATCTTCATCACTGGACTACCTCCAAAATGTACTCTGTCATGGCATCATAAATAGCTTCTACAGGACAATCCACAAGTCTTTGAGCAAAATGCTCAATTATCTATCTGATTTTGACTAAGAGTGCTCAGTCACTGACCTCTTCATGTGTTCCACCATTATTTTTGGAATGTAAGTCTTGGGGATTGGATGCAGCTCAAGATTGTTCTAAAAAGACAACTAGGCTCAGGGAAAGGATAAGGGATGGAGTAGAATTTAGGAAGATGAAAGAAGACTGGGGTGGATATATGTTAGCTGCACACATTTTTAAGGGAAAATGGTGATTTTTTTTTACATTAGTGACAATGTAAAACCAAAAAAAAAAAAAAGAGGTTTTTGTATAGCAATAAAACAGCCTGATCTATTTGGCTACATCAAATATCTTGCTTCCAGCATGCAGGAAAATGCTCAAGACAGTAAGCAATCAGTATATCCACTGCTGAAAGAATAAATGAATGAACATTTGGGAGAGACATTTAACCAGATGTACTTGGGAGTGAGGAGAAAGGATTTGGAGGGGGGAGGAGATGCGAGGGAAGCTTTCCTACAATTGAACATGAATCTAAAAGGAGAGTGGTAGTTAGCAAAGTCAAGGGCAGTAGTAATGGGCTATCAAGTGGATGAAGTAGCTCTAGGGAACTGGGAGAGTCCCTGGAATGGCGAGTAGCTTAGTATTATAGCTGGAGCAAAGGGAACAAGGGAAGAGTACTAAGATCTGAAGCAAAGAGCAGAGTAAAACCAGATCACGAAGGGTCATTTATGCTCAAAAGGAGCTAACATTTTAACTGTGGGAAGAAGGTGTAACATGATTAGATGTGCAATCCAGAAATATCACTTGCATGGTTCTTATTGTCTCTACAGGCTGAATACTTCCATTTAAAAAAAATCATGGTCCTGGATTCTCCCCTGAACTTCAGACTCATATATCTGACTTCCTAGTTGACAGCGTATTGTTGATATCTGATAGGCATCTCAAAATTTAATTTTCCTAAGATCCAGTTGTTGATCTCTGGCTAACTTGTGCCTGTGCCCCCACTCCCACCTCCCCGGGTTCCCATATTCATTGCTTTTTACCATATTCATTGATACAGAGCAAGACCAAATCTCCATTATTTCTTGCCTTGACTATGGTGGAAGCTTCTCGATTAATCTCCCTGTTTTCAAACTTTTCCATTCTCCCAAGTCTATTCTCCACACAGTAGCCTGAGGATGTGTTTGAAACCTTAATAAGATCCTGTCTTCCCTTGCTTCACAACCCTTCAATTACTTCTCTGCAAATCTAAAATGAAAGTACATCCCTTTCCACAGCCTCCGAAGACTTAACATGATTTGGTCTCTGGTTTCCTCCCAGATCTAATTCCTTACTGCTCTTCCCTTTGATTATGCTCCTCTACTTCCAGGGACCCTGCACCTCCTTTTCTCTTTTCCTGGAGTGCTTTCCTGCAGGATAGTCAAATGCTTCACTCCCTTGCTTTACTTAGGTCTCAGCAAAAATATCCCTCCTCAGAGAGTCCTTCTAGGAGTATCTTTTCTAAAGTATCTATTTTAAAATTATATATGTCCCAGCTTTTTTTCAGCATTATTGAGGTATAATTGCTGTTCAATAAACTGTACATATTTAAAGTATATATTCTGATGAATTTTGACACATAGACCATTAAAATACCAAATAATGAATATAGCCATCACCCCCAATAGATTCCTCCTGCCCCTTTGCTATCCTTCCCTCCCATCCCACACATCCCCAGTCAACTACTGATCTTCTTTTGCCACTGTAGATTAGTTTATAATTTTTCAGAATTTTATATAAATGGGATCATCAGTATATACTCCTTTTATCTGATTACTGGTTTAATGTATTTCCTACAAGAATACGGACTCCATGAGGGACTTTGTCTATTTTGTTCACTTGTGAATTTCCCAGATTTTAGCATGATGCTTGGCATATGGCAGTATTTAGTGAGATAAATATTTGTTGAAAGAATGAATCATTTTAGTGTTCTAGTAACAAGCAAAATCCCTAATATGTTGATTTTATAGAACTAGACTTAAGTTTACTTTTTTTCCTAGTAAAAGGTGTGAATATGATGTACTACCATTTTAGTAAATAAGATAAAGTAATTTTAATTAAAACAAAATGGTAATGTATTAATAAAGTATACTATCTTTATTAAACATCAATTATTTCCTATATCAAATTGACCACGTAAATAAATCGTTAGAATTTCTTACAATGAATAGATTGATATTTGGCTGCAGTTGCACTGAATAAATCAATCAAATATTCTGTTCTTTTGACAATTACTCCAGATAATCCCATTAATCAGCTTATGCAAGAAGTCTCTGACTCAAAGCAGTGGCTGTTACTAATAACCATTAAGTTTTCCCATCCCTATAAATCCAAATGGTCCTAAGATGCTTCCTCAGTTTTCTCAGAGAGTTGCTTTGATCCAATTATTAATAATTCAGATCAATTCAGACCCCATCCTTTCCCAAGCCAGGATTCGTGTTTTGTCTGTTTTTATATCCTCATACTGAGCAGAGCATTTAAAACACATTAATTATTAACAAGAAAAAACTATCAAATTGAATTAAATTAAATTAAATTGGGTATTTTCTCTGAACACCTAGAAGTCCTCAGCAAAGGGCCAGATTTTGATAGGCCATCTAGTAGAGTGATTAAGCTGAAGGACTTTGAAATAAAATCGTGTGTATTCAAATCAGGTTTTCTTCCTATTAGCTGGGTGAACCTGGAAACTTATTTAACCTCTCTTGCTTTCATTTTGTTATCTGAAAAACAGCAACAAACTTCTGGTAACGGGGAAGTTACACGAATCTAACTTACTTTTCCTACCTTTGCGCTGACTTTTTCCTAGAAATGTTTACTTCTTGTCAGTCGTGAAAGTCTTGGACCTATCACTAGATCAAAATCATCATGATTTCAGGTCATCAGGGAAATTTACTAACTGGCTCTTAGGAGAAAAGACCTAGCTACTATGGATGCAATCAAGGGATGTCCCTTGTCTGAGGCCACACAATGTACCCCGGACCCTGACCCTGCAGATGAGGACAAATAATTAAACAGAACTCCTGACCTGTCCTTGCCTAACTTGGGATAAAAGACCAGATGTTACCATGGAAGATCTTCATAGGGGCTACCACTAATATTTCTCAAAAGATCTACAGTTGGTTATCCATAGGGATCATAGCATAGACAGCTCTTTTTGGGCCAGGAACCAGAGGAACCACACTGAAATATGCTATTAAAGCATCAGTGTCATGCATGGGACTCATGCTTTCTGAAATGATAATCACTTTCAGAGTTGGAAGCCCACATCTTCACAGGTAGAGTAAAAAGCAGCAGCTCTGCTTGGCTTAAGGAGGTGTTTGTGTAAAAGATTAGGGAAATATGATGATGCTGAATTCAATGAGGGCATCAGATGGCTAGCTACTGCTGATCATCTTTATTCACTGCATTGGATCCTGGAGATTGGGGTTGGGCCACCAAATTATAACATGGTGTAGTATATGATCTTAACTATCTACAAGGAGGAGCATGGGAAAAATAGCATTTGAAATGCCTTTTAAAAATCTTGTCTAGCCAACTTTCATACATATCTGCTAAAAATGTTATGTGTGTATTTATGTATGTATGTATGTAATGCATGTCTATATGTGTCTATCTCTGAGGTTTATAACTAACTCAAGAAAGGGAATCATAAATAGATTTGTACTATATTGGATTTTTTGCAGACATAACAAGACGTGAGATATTTTTATTTTCTGTGTCTCAAAATACATGAAATATATGCCTGTGCTATAAATGGATGTTTCTGAAGAAATTTTAAAGACCTATGATTTGGTAGCATTTAAGAGCAGCACGAGACATGACCACAGACATAGGGGACTGGTGGTTTGATGGGTTGAGCCCTCTACCACAGGTTTTACCCTTGGGAAGACGGTTGCTGCAAAGGAGAGGCTAGGCCTCCCTATGGTTGTGCCTAAGAGCCTCCTCCCGAATGCCTCTTTGTTGCTCAGATGTGGCCCTCTCTCTCTGGCTAAGCCAACTTGAAAGGTGAAATCACTGCCCTCCCCTCTACGTGGGATCAGACACCCAGGGGAGTGAATCTCCCTGGCAACATGGAATATGACTCCTGGGGAGGAATGTAGACCTGGCATCGTGGGACGGAGAACATCTTCTTGACCAAAAGGGGGATGTGAAAGGAAATGAAATAAGCTTCAGTGGCAGAGAGATTCCAAAAGGAGCCGAGAGGTCACTCTGGTGGGCACTCTTATGCACACTTTAGACAACCCTTTTTAGGTTCTAAAGAATTGGGGTAGCTGGTGGTGGATACCTGAAACTATCAAACTACAACCCAGAACCCATGAATCTCGAAGACAGTTGTATAAAAATGTAGCTTATGAGGGGTGACAATGGGATTGGGAAAGCCATAAGGACCACACTCCACTTTGTCTAGTTTATGGATGGATGAGTAGAAAAATAGGGGAAGGAAACAAACAGACAAAGGTACCCAGTGTTCTTTTTTACTTCAATTGCTCTTTTTCACTCTAATTATTATTCTTGTTATTTTTGTGTGTGTGCTAATGAAGGTGTAAGGGATTGATTTAGGTGATGAATGTACAACTATGTAATGGTACTGTAAACAATCAAAAGTACGATTTGTTGTGTATGACTGCGTGGTATGTGAATATATCTCAATAAAATGAAGATTAAAAAAAAAAAAAGAGCAGCACGAGAAACAAAATGTATAATTTCTGCTTTTACTTGTATAGAAAGATACCTGTTAAGAGTTACGAAAACAATGGGGCTAATCCATATGTTTTTCTTTGGCTCCTATTTCTTACAGAAAGCATTTTCTGAGGTATGCTAAAGTTTTACTCTCTTTTTGTTTTCTTTCAAATAAAAACAGATTTATATAATCCTGATAATCATCCCTGCCTTTTGATCATGAAAGTTGATATAAAATTTGTCCAAGAGATAAAAAAATTAGATATAGTTCAAATCTGTAAAAATTGAAACAAGATTTTTGGGTATTTTTCTCCCAAAATATTGTACTCAGAAACTAATACAAGTCATCATTTTTTTTCTTTTCTATCAAAAAATGGTATCAGTGATTTATCTTGAGGATATAGAACATGTTATCCTATTCTTGATTTTTTTTTTTTTTTGGCTTTTAATAATGAAGCAGGAATGAAATTGCATAAAGATATCATCAGCACATTTTAGACTTCACTGTTCAGGTATTTATTATTTCATATAACTGCCAAATTTAAAAATAGAGGAATGTATGAAGGCAGCTTTAACTATTGTACTTAAAAAATGGAGAACACAAAAGGTAGTTTAACTTTCAGGGATTCTGTTTTGCTTCTACTGCTTTAAGCTCCAACCAGGAACCTACGGAAAAATTATCTTACGGGAGGTCCAGACTTGTAGGAATCTTCATGTGAGTTAATACCAAACTTAACTCGATAGCTTATTAGTTATGCCTGTTTTGGAGAGGTTATTTAACATCTTTAATCTTTAAATTATCAATCTGAAATTTTTGTTAATATTTCTCCTTAGTAAAGATTAAATGAAGTAATATGTTATGGACTTTATTTTTCAATAAATGTTAGTTCAGTTACTTTTATTCTTAATGGTCTTATACTTATAAGCATGATGGCCAGAAAGGATCTAAAATAATGATATAACTTCTATTTATAAATTGCTTGCTACAGGAAATTAACATAAAATATTTCATTTAATTTTCACAGCAACCCTATATAACCTATATAACCCAGAAGGCATTTTTTTCTTAATTTTGCAAATAGGAAAACTGAGAACCACAGAAATCAGGAAAATGTCTTCAAAGTCACTAAGCTCATAAGTGATTTAGTCAAGATTTGAGGCTTAGTCTAACTCCGACGACTATACATACAATCCAGACTTCCAGAACTTTTAAAAAATTACCAAATAAAATTATAGGTGAAAATGGCCACATGTTTCCAAAGACTTTAAACAGATATTGTTCCATATCTGTTGCTACATAACAAATTAACCCAAAATGTAATGGTTTAAAACAACAAACATTAATTATCGCAAAATATCTGTAGGTCAGTGTGCCGGTTTGAATGTATTATGTACCCCCAAACGCCATTATCTTTGATGTAATCTTGTGTGGGCAGACGTATTAGTGTTGATTAGATTGTAATTCCTTGATTGAGTGTTTCCATGGAGATATGACCCACCCAACTGTAGGTGATAACTCTGATTAGATAATTTCCATGGAGGCAAGGCCCCGCCCATTCAGCGTGAGCCTTGATTAGTTCACTGGACCACTATATAGGCCCAGACAGGACTGACCTTGCTACAGCCAAGAGGGATACTTTGAAGAACACACAGGAGATGAAAGAGGAGCTGCCGCTGAGAGACAGTTTGAAGACGGCCGTTGAAAGCAGACTTTTGCTCCAGAGAAGCCAAGAGAGGAAAAATGCCCCAAGAACAACTAAGAGTGACATTTTTGAGGAACTGCAGTCTAGAGAGGAACATCCTGGGAAAAAGCCATTTTGAAAACAGAACTCTGGAGCAGACGCCAGCCACGTGCCTTCCCAGCTAACAGAGGTTTTCCGGATACCATTGGCCATCCTCCAGTGAAGGTACCTGATTGTTGATGACTTACCTTGGACACTGTATGGCCTTAAGACTGTAACTGTGTAACCAAATAAACCTCCTTTATAAAAGTCAATCCATTAGCAAAATGGAACAGTCAGGAATCTGGAATCATGTACAGTTTAGCTGGATGCTTCAAGTTCATAGTGTCTCACAAGTCTGCAATTAAAGTATCAGCTGAGATGGCAGTCAGCTCAAGACTAAACAGGGAAAGGCTCTGCTCATTAGTTCACTCACATGGCTGTTGGCCAAAAATCAATCCCTTGTCATGTGTATCTTTCCTTCATGTTGTGAAGATAGCTCACAACATGCACTGTCTTCCCTCAGAGCAAGAATGCTAAAAGGCATTAACAATAATGAGGGGGCACCTGAGATGGGAGGCACAGTCCTTTAATGGCCTAATCTTGGAAGTGACATCCCATCACTCTGCCTTATTCTATTCACTGGAGGTGAGTAACTAAGTCCATCTGATACTCAAGGGAAGGGATTACACAAGGTGTAGGACAGGGATCTTTGGGGGGGCCACCTTAAAAACTGCCTGCCAGAGCCTACAATTCACAATTCAGTTTCCATCAAGTTGTCTGTTATCTAGCCCTCAAAGGGGACTTAGAATTAATACAACAACTTAGGAAATTCTGCCTGGTCTGTACTTCTATTCATCCATTTACTTATTTATTTAATGAAGTACAGACAGGAGATTTGAATAAAACACTTCTCTATTAAGTGCCCAATTAAGTGATTTTGGGGGGAGGTTGAAATGGGAAGATCCTCTTGTACTTGAGTGGTTATAGAAAATTTCACGATTGTAATAAACTGAGTGAACACTTCTGATCACATCCTTTTCTTTTGAATAATGAAGTGCATCACTTAACTTCTACTACTTGTGACAGTCCTTCACATATACTTTCTTGTAATTGCAATTAAGCAAATGATACGTCCTACTTGATGTGACAATTGATTAAAGTTCTTATTATTAGAGCAATGGATCTCAACTAGGGGTGATGTGGCCTCCTTGGGGACATTTGGCTATCTGGAGAAATCTTTGGTGTCACAACTGGGAGGGGGATGCTACTGGCATTTAGTGGACAGAAGCCAGGGATGCTGCTAAACATCCTACAATGCACAGGACAGACCCTTACAACAAAGAATTATCCAGCCCAAAATGTCAGTAGTGCTAAGACTGAGTACCTCTGAGTTGGAGGAATCATAAAACAGGGTAGGTAGTGGAAGGGGATTTAATTCCTAAAGCTTTCTGATACATGTGCAACTCAGCATTCTCTGCAGGATGAATGGTCACACTGTTCATTGGGTTTCTACCATTTATTCAACAAAAATTTTTTAGTGAATTTACAATAATCCAGGCACTAGTCACACAATGATGAGTAAACGCAGACTTGGTCTAAGCTCTTATGGCGCTAAGTATAGAGGGGAAATCGTATGACTTGTGACAATAGTAAATATACAATTGCAGAGTCCTTTAAAGGACTGGAATTTGATTCTATGAGAAGACTGAAAGGAAACTGACAAAGTCTACGGTGTTCAAGAAGCCTCCCTTGAGGAAATGGTGTTTCATCTGAGACCCAATGGATGAGAGTGAAAGGGTGAGTTCAAGTTAACCAAGTGAAGCTCAGGGAAGGAATATTACAGGCAGAAGGAATCACATCTGGAATGCCTTGTGGGTAGAGCAGAGAAAAGAGCAAGCCCCAGATGATGCTGAACAAAGCATAGGACACGCAATGCCATGCCCTGTGAACCATTTTAAATACTGTGATTTTTAGGAGCAAGGGGGGAAGACTTCATGTGTTTTTTTGGAAGATACTGACAAGATGAGGTTTGTTTTAAGATGGTTGAGCAGTGGGTTCCAAAAAAGGTTGCTTGATGGCCCACTGCCAACCTTGAAGGAAGACTGGTGAAATGTCATAGAGTTTTGTTATAGTCCTGTCCTATGAATACTTTACAATATCTTGGATGAAAATATAAAGGATATGCCAAACAAATTTATAGGTGTCACAATGGTGAAAAGAAACTATTATCACAGACAATAAAAAGTTTAAGATGCAGAATTATCTCAACAAACCAGATCATAGAGCTATCACCAGGAAAGTTTCAGGGATAAATGTAAAAATCTGAATTTAGTCTTTAAATAATTAAGTTTAGAGGCCCAGTTGTAGGACTGGCTTTGGCAGCAGTTCATGTGAAAATATCTAGATGTTTTGGCTGAATATGAGTCATTATGATGCTATGGTTACATGAAAGAGCCAACACAATCTCAGGTTAAATTAATGGAAACAAATAGCCTCTGCATTTGCCAGTCTATGTGGAGAATATTATATTCACGTCTGAGCACAGTATCAAAAGCAAGACATTTAGAAACTGCAATGCATCTAGATAAAGACAAAGTGTATAATGAAGGAAACCAAATAAGAAATGATTCCATGAATTACAAATCCTAATAAAGTCTTTTGGATGAGAATTGTGAAGTATTAGAACATATTACCATAGGGTGTGAAAAACTCCCCACATTTGAAAATTCAAGCAGAAGCTATAAGATAATTTTCTGTGGCATTCCAAAAGGTTTCTCAAAATGAAGGTTGAACTAAATGGATGACTTTAATGTTTCCTTTCAATTCTAATTGGAATGCTCATGTGCACCTGTTTTTCTGGCTGTCAAATATCTGAACTTCTTTCTACATGTAGCAAATTTCTCACTTTAAGACTCTTGGTGGGAAGCAGAGCCTGACTCCCTCTAGAGAAAGTGGAAATGACAAATAACTTGTTTTTACAGTCTCCTTGCATGGAGGACACGGAATTCATAATCTCACTTCAGAAATCAGAGGTACCAGCTCCTGACTTTGGATTGTGAACTAATGAAGCAAAGAGAGGCTCCCTTTTGGGAGCAAGTGGCTCCATCAGATGCAGAAGCAATAATGGCAGGCAGTGGCAGCCATTCAGCCATGTGCAGGGGCGGCGGTGTTGGTTTAGTTTGTAGCCTCCTTTTCACTATGGTCCTGGCTGCAGCCCACCATCCCGTGCTCCTGCCTGTTTTCCAATCCAGGTCCTGCAGCTTTCCCCAAGATTCTGTGTTTTCTCCCAATATCCTTTTAATATATACACTTTTAGCTTCTATCATCTAGATTTGGTTTCTGTTCCTTGCAATTGCAAGCCCTGACTTGTATACTCTCCAATGTGTATTTAACCTAATGTTAAAAATTCAAGTTTCTATGAGGCACTAAAAGACAACAGAAGTCAAATTCCAAAGTGAGGTTCCTAATCATCACATACAGTTTTGCAAATAGAGTGGCCCCAAGGCCTCTTTCCAGACTCTGAGCACCTTAAGCCAGATGAAGAATATACAAACCGCCCAAAGAGGAGAGTTTGCTGAGGTGATTGCTGAAAATATTTCTCTGGAGAGAGCAGTTGCTCTGTTGTGAGTCCAAGGGTGAAGGGGAAGGGAGTATTTCTTTTCTCACCCCAAATTAGGAATCTGCTGTGTTTCCAAAAGTCAAGGGGCATGATGAACTGGTTTCTGACCCCAGGATATCTAGAAGATACTGAAGGTGGCTGGTGATTCTGGTGACTGCCTTGGAGACATCCAAAGTGTTGCTGTTTTCAGAATGGCCTGCATTCCACTGTGTCAAAGCGGATAATGAGTGAGTACTTCCCTGTGAGCAAGCAGTGGGCCACACAGGAGAGACCCAAAGGGCAGCTGTCTTGGGTTCTGTCCAATAGGATTGCCTTTTGCCCCTCAGCAGAAAGAGGCTAACTATGTGGCTAAACAGACCAGCTGAGGAAGGAGTTGTGAGTGACCACACACAACAAAGTAGCAGCCGGAGAAAGAGGCCTAGCAAGGAACCACTGCTGAAGAATACACAAAATGCCCCAGGACAGAAAAAGGGAGTTTGCCAAGTACAGATAGGGCAAAGCCCTCCTTCTGTTGTACCAGGAAGCATTGTCCTATCCTTTCTGTTTTCTCCCTCTCCTCCCCTTTGCTTAAAACATAGTGAAGCAACATTGTGAGTGTAATCAACAGCACAGAATTTTATATGTGAATCTGGTTAAAAGGGGAAAGTTTAGGTCACTTAAATGTTACTAGGATAAATTAAAATTAAAATAAATTAAAAACAAAAATAAATTAAAAGATAAAACATAGGACTGAACAATACAGAGAAGCCTATTATAAATAAGGGACTATAGTTAACAGTATAATTATTAAAATGTTCTTTCATAAATGGTAAATTTTTTACCACACTAATGCAAGGTGTTAATAATAGGGTATATATGGGGAAAAAATATACCCTACTGTAAATGATGAACTATAGTTAATGGTACAATTATAATATTCTTTCATCATTTGTATCAAAGGGACCACACTAATACAAAGTGTTAATAGTGTGTGTGGGGTGAGGTGTATATGGGAATGCTGTATTTTCCACATGATTTTTCTGTAAACCTAAAACTTCTCTAATTAAAAAATAAATAAATAAAAAAAAATTTAAACAACAACAACAAAAAAACATGGTGAGGTCTGAAAAGACAGTGAGAAGAGGCCAAGAAATAGAAACTGAAGAAACAAGTTTCTTTGGCAGTTTTCTCAGACACTGTAGGATAAGGCCCTCCTGAACAGTAATACCAGAATCTGCCTGCTCATTAAGAGGGAGGGTGCAAGAAAACCATAAGGTTTTTCTACCTCATGTAATAACCTCATTTCCAACATAATTCTGTTAGTGGCAACATAAAAGAGGAATTCGATCTACTCTTACAGTGGATGTATGTGGGGTCTTTTCCCACAAATTCATGTTTCACCTGGAATGTTGCAAGAACCCATGCCATAAGTTTGTATGAAGAGACAATGAAATAGACATAATGCTTACAAACCATACTCTGACATAGTGAACAATCTAAAACAACCAATATCATTGATATAGTTAATGTATCCAGTGTTTAATGTACTTAACTCTTTTTTTCCCCCAGTTCAACTGATCATCATAAAACAAAGCTGAAAGAGGCATCTAGGGATTATTTATGACAGTCCCCCCCCTTATCCTTGGTCAAGTTAACTTTCCAACCTTTCAAGGTTTCTACCATATTTTATACTTTACTATTGATAGGTTCACAGTTACATTACTTAATATTACACCTGGATTGCAATGGAAGATATTTTCTTATATATTTCTTACATCTATCTCAATTTTCTTTGATAAAATCATTAACAGATTTATTTTGGTTGAATTCCTATAAAGATGAAAAATTGGATAGCAGATGGCACATTGGACCTCCCCTTTCTCCCACCCCTCATCCTCCACTCAAACACATTTCCACTAAGGTGCCACTTCATTTTCTCTTTTTTCAGCTCAGCAACTGAATTATTTCATCTACTACTTTCCCTGATTTTCCATCAATTTGTTTTTTTTTAATTCCAGCCTTTTCACATTTTATCTTATAACGTATTGCCAAAATTGGCTTTACTACTTTAAATGTTCTGACCATTGTTGGGTTTAATGAAAGGATTACTTCTGAGCATTAAATACTACAGCATAAAATACAATGCTATACAGTACTTATTTTTAAAAATATCTTATTATAAATGGAATATTAAAAGAACATGTCCCTTCAGCAATCACTGGCTGGCTACATTTATCTTCCCTGAGTATCAGCAGCTACATGGGCCTGCCCAGGTTTATCAATATAAAGCATTTTGCTGAATTGAATATTTAGTTGAATGCTTAAATTCCTCTTTAAGGAACTCTACAACCAGGATCCAAAGCAAAAATTACAGGAAAGGAGAAATCTAAAACACAGTGAAATGTGGAGATGAAATCAAAATTATAAATGATAAAGTACCCAAATCCCACTAAAAGAACATAAATCCAAGAAGAGAGGGAAGTTAAACAGGAAAATATTCATCTTGATTTCTCTGATGTGTGGCAATTTCCCTGGAGAGACAGGAGGCTTAAAGGAATTTAAACATCAAAATGCCTATTCAATTCATCCAGTAGTTAAAAATAAGTTTCATTAAAGAAGGAGAACCAACTTTTACCTTTGTCTTGAACTGAGGCAACATATTTTTATAAACGCATTTGGATTTCAAACATTTTTATTTTCCCCAAATGATCTTTTATCTCTTAAAAAAAAAAATAGGGGATCAAATGAAATGATAGTTCTTAGGAATATGAATCTTAGTTCTAACTAGACCTGGTCCTGAGACTTTAACTTTCATCTGAACCCAGGAATCCTTCTGTAGTCAGCAAAGTCTGATCAACTCTGGGAAAAGAAACAAATTTGGGTTCTTTCTAGTCAACAATTGAAGTGGCTTAAAAAGAAAAAGCCAGAATACCCAGAGTAAACTGTAGAAATAAATTTCAAGACACTTCAAAAACAATTTTTTTAAAACTTACAATGTATTCTCAGGTTGCTAAGGAAACAAAATAGCACTACTGTGTTTTACCACTTAATTGGTCAAAGGCATTTTAAAAAATCTTTTGTATATTCAGCAGGCTCACCTCAGTCTTATTTACATTGGCAGGTCAATGCACTTGACAATGACTATATCAAATATAATGAAAAACTGTGTTAAGATTATAGGTGAGGCCATTTTAAAAAAGGAATACTGGAACAAATTCATAATCAGATCAAAAGGTAAAATGCTTCTTCCTGAATGAAAATGAATGAGTCTTTGATATGTGACCAAGGAAGAAAACCACAGATCCACCCCCTCACACACATTTTTTTTTTCACAGAATCATTTTTTAATCACAGATTTTAATATCAACTGACAGGAGGGCGGAGACAGAGCTTAGCAGGGCAATGAAAATTGGAGAGTGATCTTTCTCAGTACTGTACAATAAAACATCATAACTTTATTTCACCTTATTGTATTCTATATATAAAACCTCCATCAAATAACGAAATCCTCATAACAGTAAGTGTCTTAATTTGCCAGGGCTGCTGTGACAAATATCACAGAATGGGTTGACAAGAAGAATTTATCAGTTCAGTTTGGAGGGCTCGAAGTCCAAAATCAAGGGGATGGTAAGGCCATGCTTTCTCCTGGATAGTCGGTAGAGTTCAGATGATGGCAGACCTCCATCACATGGTCATGCCCTTGGTCTCCTCCTGTGGCTTTCTCTGGCTTCTGACTTCTACATCTAGCTACTGAGAGTCCAAATTTCCTCTCTTTATAAGGCCCCCAGTAATACAGAGACTCATCCTAGTTCAATTTGGCCCCACCTTAATAATAACACCTTCAAAAGGTCCTATTTACAAATGAGTTCACACCCACAGGAATGCAGATTAAGAACATGTCTTAATCAAAACCCCAGTGATTTTGTGTAATTCATCTTTACATTTCCAGCTCCTAACACATTATCTCCCACATAGAAAAAATTCTCAAAGCAGGAGTATCGAATCAATTGCCAATGCTATTTCATCATTACACCTTAGTTCATGAGAGTTTTCATATAATTTCACTTGTAATTTAATATAGAGGAAATAGGGAGACTTGAAAGCAGAAGATCTGGGTTCTAACTGCAACTTTTCAACAAATGAATCATGTATCTGTTCTTATTCTCAATTATATGTGAATACTAAAAAGGGAAATGCAATCAAATTTAAATGGCTCAATAAATAGGATAAGTTTAATGCTAATAAAGAAATGAGGTACCTAGAGTTATGGTTATGCAACTTGAAGTAGAGTGACCTCACAAAGAAACAGTCATCTGTCTAAATTAGAAATTGACCATGTGCCATAAAGGCATTTACTCTTTTTGGATTGCAGTTCTGGGACACTTTCAGTATTAAAATCTTGAAGGACTCTCTTCTCATTAGGCCAGCCAGGATTCCCAGATCAACTGCTGGAAGCATGGAGGCATGGGGGAAGGGGAACAAATATAAGATGCTGAACTGCATTTTCCTCAACTTTTGCTAGGTGGGATGGTTAGGTTCATGTGCCAACTTGGCCAGGTGATGGTGTTCAGGTGTCTGGTCAAGCAAGCACTGGCCTAACTGTTACTGCAAGGACATTTGTGGCTGGTTAATAAACCAGAAGGCTGGTTTATTAAACCACCAGTCAATTGGCTGCAGCTGTCACTGATTACATTACCAAAGGGCATGTCTTCCATAACGAGAGAATTCAATCAGTTGGATTTAATCCAATCAGTTGAAGACTTTTAAGCAAGACAGATAGAGGACCTTCACTTCTTTGGCTTGCCAGCGAAGCATTTCCTGAGGAGTTCATTGAACATCTTCATTGGAGTTGCCGGTTTGCTGCCTGCCCTACGGAATTTGGACTCATGCATCCCCACAGTTGTGTGAGACACTTTTATAGAATCTTATATTCATAGATACCTCTTGTTGATTCTGTTTCTCTAGAGAACCTTAACTAATACACTAGGGAAAGATGCTAGTAGAGAACAGTAGGGTTGTAAGTTTGTGGTGATTTTTTTTTAACTTTGTTTTTTAACTGTTTTTTAACTGTAATTTCTAATTTATCAACATTAACTGTGGATTACTTACTCAAAAACAAATCTTTAAATAGGGATGCTGCTGGGAGGGCCCCACATGTAAAACAGAAGGTGCTTTATAATCGAACAAGAGACAGGCAATACAACAATCTTTTAAATGTAGAACATTAATACAAATTAGACATACATATGCAGAGAGGTCAGCTGGTGTGGTAGGCACAACAATTTACCAATATTCATGCCCCCTTCTTTTTCCAGACATGTGAAAGGAGCACACTTCTCCACCCTTTTGAAATTCATCATGGCTGTATGATTTGCTCTTGCCAATGAAATACAAACAGAAGTAACAAGTGTCACCTCTGGGTGAAAGTATTTAAAAGCTGATGTGCAATTCTACAAGTTCTCCTCCCTTCCCTGCAGATGAAGAGACCATGTGCTGCACATGCTGCAGCTACAGGATGGCAAAGCATCTCTCCACCTGGGTAACTGGGTTGCTGAATAGAAAACACTATTCCCCTGGAGAGCTGCCTGTTTCCTGGAGAGCTCCCCTGGTCCTGTAGCAGACTTTACATGAGTAAGAAGTAAACCTGTGTTTGGTTAAGCCATCAAAACTATGGCATTGTCTGTAACTACAGCCATCACCTAGCCTCTTCTGATTAACATAGTTGGCATACATTATTATAAAAAAACTTGAGTTTGGTAGGAGCCCTCCGTAGACTAGTAGAAAACCAAAAGGTAAACCCATGGCAGGGATTGAAGGCAAAGGATTCAAGGTTTACTGGGTAAAGTGAGCTTGATGTACTGTCCCTGAAATGACCCATGGGGAGGGCTACCTGTACAGTGGCTACCACAGTGCTAGACAGCTCTAAGCAAGGCTCCTGACCCTGCCTGTCCATAGCTAAGTCTTGAGGTTTCTGAAAATGCTGACACACACCAACTCTTCTTTACACTATTTCATATCATCAGATGTTACCAATTTGGGGCAATGTTTCCCAAAGTGTTTGCTTCATGCAATGTTAATGGGTATTCCATGACAATCAGTTTTAGTTCAAATATGGCTGGAAAAAGTTGGATTAAATAAATCTAAACAAGTTTATTTATCACAGTATTCTTTATTCAATATTCTACTGTATCATGTTAATCTTGGAGGAGGACACTATTTCCAGAATTTATTTTGGATTTCTTGTTCTATGGAGAATCTTGAAAGGTTAATGTTTCATGGAGTCCAATTTCAAAATTGCTAGTAGAAGGCAGGTAAATGGAACACCTAAAGTCTACTGATCCTGACTCACTATTAGAAAAGGTCAATTTTTTGTAATGAAATAATGTCTCTCTTACCTCTAATTATCAGGTTACACAGATAATCTAAGGTTCCTAATTTTTAAAAAAATTTTATTGAGATTGTTCACATACCATACAATCATCCAAGGATCCAAAGTACACCATCATCTGCCCATGGCACCACCATACAACCGTACATCCATCACCAAAATTAATTTTTTTTTCAATTTTTAGAACATTTTCATTACTCCAGAAAAGACATAAAGACAAAAAAGAAAACTTGAAACCTCCCTTACCCCTGACCACCTCCCCTCCATTACTGACTCATAGTATTGATATAGTACATTTGTTACTGTTGATGAAAGAATGTTAAAATACTACTAACTGTAGTACATAGTTTGCAATAGGTATATTTTTTCCCTATATACCCCTCTATTATTAACTTCTAGTTATGGTGTCATACATTTGTTCTAGTTCATGAGAGAGATTTCTAATATTTGTGCAGCTAATCATAGACATTGTCCACCACAAGATTCACTGTTTTATGTATTCCCATATTTAAACCTCCACCTTTCCTTCTGTTGACATACATGACTCTAAGCTTCCAGTTTCCACCACATTCACATACCATTCAGCACTGTTAGTTATTCTCACAATAATGTGCTACCATCACCTCAGTCCATTTCCAAACACTTAAGTTCAACGTAGTTAAACATTCGGCTCATAAAAGCAACCACTCCCCATTCTTTAGCCTTGTTCTTTATCCTCATAACTTATATTTCATGTTTATGAGTTTACATATTATAATTAATTCATATCAATGAGACCACACAATATTTGTCTTTATGTATCTGACTTATTTCACTAAATACAGTGCCCTCAAATTTTCTTCATCAACCCATTTTTTTCTAAGACAGTTTTTTTCACCCACCATACATTCTATCCTAAGTAAACAATCAATGATTCCCTGCATAATCGTGTATTTATGCACTCACCACCATCACTATTATCTATGTAAGGACATCTCCATTTCTTCCACAAAGCAGAAGGAAGAGTCAAAGAAGGTAGAGAGACAAGAGAAAAAGAAAAAGAAAGGAAAGAAAAAAAAAGACAGCTGAAAAGCAACAAAAGGAAAGACAGAATTAAACTAAAGTACAATAAAAGAGTCAGACAACATCACCAATGCCAAGAGTCCCATCCCCATCCCCAACAACCCCCCCATAGGCATCTAGCCCTGGCACATTGCCTCTGTTACACCAAAGGAAGCACAGTACCATGTTTCTGTCCACCACAGTTTCTAGTTTACACTGATTGTATTTTCTTCCCCAACACCGCCCCATTTTCAACACCTTGCAAGGTTGACATGTATTTGTTTTCCCTCATGTAAAAACATATTTGTACATTTTATCACAACTGTTTCACTGAGTTATACAGTCCCAGTCTCCATCTTTCCTCTTTCCTTCTGGTGTCCCACATGCTCCCAACCTTCCTCCTTTAACCACACTCACAGTCATCTTTGTTCAGTGTACTTACATTGTTGTGCTACCATCACCCAAAATTGTGTTCCAAGCCTCTCACTCCTGTCTTTTCCTTTCTGTCTGTAGTGCTCTCTTTAGTATTTCCTGTAGAGCAAGTATCTTGTTCACAAACTCTGTCATCGTTTGTTTGTCAGAGAATATTTTAAACTTTCCCTCATATTTGAAGGATATAGTTCAACAGTTTTGCCAGATATAGGATTCTTGGTTGGTAGTTTTTCTCTTTCAGTCTCTTAAATATATCACACCACTTCCTTCTTGCCTCCATGGTTTCTACTGAGAAATTTGCACATAGTCTTATTAACCTACCTTTGTATGTGATGGATCACTTTTCTCTTACTGCTTTCAGGATTCTCTTTGTCTTTGATGTTTGATAATCTGATTATTAAGTGTCTTGGCATAGGTCTATTCAGATCTATTCTGTTTGGGGTATGCTGCACTTCCTGAATCTGTAATTTTATGTCTTTCATAAGAGATGGGGAAATTTTCATTGATTATTTCCTCTATTATTGCTTCTCCCCCTTTTCCCTTTTCCTTCTGGGACATCCATGACATGTACATTCATGCACTTCATGTTGTCATTCAATTCCCTGAGACACTGCTCATATTTTTCCATTCTTTTCCCTATCTGTTCTTTTGTGTATAGGATTTCAGATGTCTTGTTCTCCAGTTCCTGAGTGTTTTCTTCTGCCTCTTGAGATCTGCTGTTGTATGTCTCCATTGTGTTTTTCATCTCTTGTGTTGTGCCTTTCATTTCCATAGTTTCTGCCAGTAGTTTTTTCAAACTTAAAATTTCTACCTTATGTTCACCCAGTGTTTTCTTTATAGCCTTCATCTCTTTCACCATATCTTTCCTGAACTCATTGATTTGGTTTTTGATTTAGCATATTTCTTTGAAAATCTTTAATAAATTTCATTAAAGTGAAACAATATCTCAACTGTATCTTTTTTCATATTCATTTTATTGAGATATATTCACATACCACGCAGTCATACAAAAAAAATCGTACATTCGATTGTACACAGTACCATTACATAGTTGTAGATTCATCACCAAAATCAATCCCTGACACCTGCATTACCACACACACAAAAATAACAAGAATATAATTAAAGTGAAAAAGAGCAATTAAAGTGAAAAAGATCACTGGGTGCCTTTGTCTGTTTGTTTCCTTCCCCTATTTTTCTACTCATCCATCCATAAACTAGACAAAGGGAGTGTGGTCCATATGGCTTTCCCAATCCCATTATTACCCCTCATAAGCTACATTTTTATACAATTGCCTTCAGGATTCATGGGTTCTGGGTTGTAGTTTGAGAGTTTCAGGTATCTACCACCAGCTACCCCAATTCATTAGAACCTAAAAAGGATTGTCTATATTGTGTGTAAGAGTGCCCACCAGAGTGACCGCTCAGCTCCTTTTGGAATCTCTCCATCACTGCAGTTTACTTCATTTCCATTCACATCCCCCTTTTGGTCAAGATGTTCTCCATCCCACGATGCCGGGTCTACATTCCTCCGCGGGAGTCATATTCCACATTGCCACAGAGCTTCATTCCCCTGGGTGTCTGATTCCACGTAGGGGGAGGGTAGTGATTTCACCTGCCCAGTTGGCTTAGCTACAGAGAGACGGCCACATCTGAGCAACAAAGAGGCATTTGGGAAGAGGCTCTTAGACACAATTATAGGTAGGCCTAGCCTCTCCTTTGCAGCAACAGTCTTCCCAAGGGCAAATCCGGTGGTAGAGGGCTCAACCCAGCAAACCACCAGTCCCTTATGTCTGTGGGCATGTTAGCAACCATTGCGGTGGGGCAGGCCGATACCCCTGCATTCTCCACCAGCTCCTCAAGGGGGCTCTGCATATTTTTTTTCCTTGGTTTTTTTTTTTTAACTTTTTTTTTTAAATCAACTGTACAAAAATAAAAAAAAATTTAAAAAATTTAAAAAAACATACAATAAAAGAACATTTCAAAGAGACCATAACAAGGGAGTAAGAAAAAGACAACCAACCTAAGATAACTACTTTACTTCCAACATGTTCCTACTCTACCCCAAGAAAGTAACCTAATATAGCAACATTTCTGTGAAATGGTTCCTACTATACCCATCAGAAATTAACAGACCATAGTCATTCCTGGGCATTCCCAGAATGTTAAATTTACCCATGATAGCTTATCTGTTCTTATTGGATTATTGTTCCCCCTTCCTTAATTACTCTCTATTGCTAGTTCCCCTACATTCTACATTATAAACCATTTGTTTTACATTTTTCAAAGTTCACATTAGTGGTAGCATATAATATTTGTCTTTTTGTGCCTGGCTTATTTCGCTCAGCATTACGTCTTCAAGGTTCATCCATGTTGTCATATGTTTCACGAGATCGTTCCTTCTTACTGCCATGTAGTATTCCATCGTGTGTATATACCACATTTTATTTATCCACTCATCTGTTGAAGGACATGGGGGTTGTTTCCATCTCTTGGAAATTGTGAATAATGCTGCTATGAACATTGGCGTGCAGATATCTGTTCGTGTCACTGCTTTCCGACCTTCCGGGTATATACCAAGAAGTTCAATCGCTGGATCGAATGGTAACTCTATATCTAGTTTTCTAAGGAACTGCCAGACTGACTTCCAGAGTAGCTGAACCATTATACAGTCCCACCAACAATGAATAAGCATTCAATTTTCTCCACATCCCCTCCAGCATCAACTGTATCTTAAATGAGTTATAAGTTTGTTCCTCTCACTGGGCCATATTTTTGTTTTTCCTCTTGTAATCTGTAGTTTTCTGTTGTCTAGGCATCTGGTTTCCTTGGTTACCCTAATCAGATCTTCCCAGACCAGCACGGGTTCAGGTTTCAGAATGGGGTTATATTCAGGGTGTATCTTAGAAGAATGACAGGTTTTCCTGTGAGGTGTCTAGCTGCTGTGCTTTTCCTAACTTGCCCAGCAGGTGGTTCCTTTTAGCCTGTTGCTCCCAACTGGTGTAAGGAGGTGTGGCCCCTTTTGTTTCTGTTTTGGCTGTTTTCTCCCCAGGGTTGGGGGTCTGAGTTCTGAAGGGAAGACCAGCCCTAGAGCTGGGCCCCACTTCCTTCCTCTCAGGGAAGATATACCCCCTAGGGAGTTATCTTCTGCATTTGAATTGGTTCTTCTGTTATCTCCACCCCTGTCAGGGTCAGAGCACTGCGAACTGAAAATGGCTGAGGCTTTGTCCACTGAACCACTCAGGTTGAGAAAGAGAGAAAGGGAAAGAAAGCCCCTTTTCAGAGCCAGTTCACAGTCCTCCAGTTTTGCCCATTGGTCAGAGAGAGTCCCTGGTCTTTTTGGCTCTTTAAGGTGAGTCATTTCTAAAAGCCTTTTGGGGATTTGTCTATGTTTTTAGCTTGTATTCAGCAGTCCACATTTGTTAATTAATACCCCAGTTGGAGATGAGCTATATTCGCTGGTTCTAGGAATGCTGGTTTCTCCTACAGTGAGGGCTTGCAGCTTGGCCTGCTGTGGGGGTAGGTGACTCCCATCACAGTTCCGCAGTTTTTACTTCTAGATTTCATGCTGCGATCTTAGCCATTCCACCCAATCCAGGTTGATGTATGACATGTGGACATCACGGTTGTTCCTCAGTAGTTGTTCCAGATTATTTACTAGTTGTTCCTGGTTGTTT
This sequence comes from Choloepus didactylus, assembly GCF_015220235.1. Classification (NCBI taxonomy): domain Eukaryota; kingdom Metazoa; phylum Chordata; class Mammalia; order Pilosa; family Megalonychidae; genus Choloepus; species Choloepus didactylus. Next base: position 31,159,021 of record NC_051320.1, on the reverse strand, counting down.
ATTGGTTGTTCCAAGGGACTAACTAAATTCCACTCCTCTCTATGCTGCCATCTTGCCCCACTTCCTAAAATTCTTAATTTAAAAAATGAACAAAACCCCTCACAAATAATTATAAACAATCACAATTTTTATGCCAAAAGTAACTCACACAATATGCACCCCTACTCCCTTCTGCCCAGGAATTATTGAAATTTGAAGAATGATGTGGAGGTGTAGGAGGAAAGTAGGGACTATGATTATGTTGAAATATTTCCTGATGATTTTTATTTGCCGGCTCTGAGCTGCCTTAAAAACTATTGCAATAAACATTTATGCTAATAAAGTAAATGTATATGAAATACGATTGTATATTTACTGCAATACAGGTCAAATTCTATTGCAGCAAAAAAGCCTAATGAAAGTGAATCCCAATTGTAATAAAAGAATGTGCTTATTTACATAAAAATATAAAACATTTTCAAACAATAATTAAATCTCATGATATTGTTATGCACGAGTCCTTTAAGAAAATAATAAAACACTTGTATCTTATGCAATGAATATATTAACTAAGGAAAGAAGATAAAGAAGAAAGTCTTCAGTGTTTTATATTTTGCCCTTCACAAGCTAGCTCCTACAGGTCTAGTCACATCTCCTTCCACTGCCCAAAGAAACATTATATCCTACTGACACCAAGTGCTCATATATTTCGATATGCCTTTTATTTATTATTAAAAATCATGATTCCTTGCTCCTATATTTGGTGAAATATCAGCAACTTTTAAAGCAGGTCCATCCTAAATTTCACATTCTTTGGAGACACTTCCTTTACTGAGGAAATGGTCAGCTTAACTGTATTAATTGTATTTACTATTGTTATAGCACTTATTATTTTGGAGTCCGTTGTTTATGTATCTATTTCCCCAATCAAATTTTTAATCCAAGGGAAGTGTCTGTATCTTATGTCTTTGTATTCACAGTGCCAAGAACAAAAGTATTTGCAAAGAATGAATGTTAATATGTATGTGAAATATGGTTAGACTAGGATATAAAGAACCTAATGAATTTCCACAGAGCTAACTTTATTCTGTCACAATGAGGATCAGGTGGTACAGGTTGACCCCATGTTCAAATCTGGGCTTTGCCATTTACCAACTGTATGACTCTGGGCAAGGTCACTTTACTTTTCTCCCACTATTTCCTCATTTGTAAAATGGGAACAATAATCCAAAAAAGACTGGGGATTAATTGAGATTATATCTATAAAAAGTTTGGTACAGTTGATCCTTAAAATGTTCTGTTTTCTTCCCATGGTTTTCCTTCATTCATATTAGCACCTACTATATTCCAGTAAAGGAAAGGTACTTCTAGTCTCTGAGCCTACAGCAATAGACAAAACAAAAATATCTGTCCACATACTGCAATGGGAAGCAAAAAGCCAGGCCATCACTCAGAGGAACTGTATTCCAGTGTCTTTTCTCTGGCAATATTCAATAAAACCTTAAAAGGCTTTGTAAATTTAGTACAGTTGCGAACTTGACATACATTTACTTTTTTTTTAATGGGAAATAAGACCAGGCTGCAAGCTCCAGGAGGTCAGGAAGAGAATCCGTTTTATTCATAACTATGTCTCTAAGTACTTAACAGAGAACCTAGTCAAAAGTAGAAAATAAGTAATGAGTGAACAAAGTATGCTACAACCCAGAGAAGAATATAAAATGTATTTATTTCAGCCTATTTTCTTCCCTTCATTCATTTATTTACCCAATAAATATTCAATTACTGCTTTCAGTATTGAAGGTGGGGCAGTGAACAAACCAAAGTGCCTGTTACCTTGGAGTTTACATTCTCAGGGGCTTCAAAATAATTTTTGATGACAGTTGGGCAGATGGACTTATTTATGTTCTGAACTTTAGATTGTTCAGTGATCCCACTTTAGTGGACTATGATGAACTGTGGTGTAGTTAGGGATTAGGTTAAGTGAGGATAGGATAGGATAGGATAGGATAGGATAGGATAGGATAGGATAGTTGGCAGAATAGTAGAAGATATACTTAACAGATTCATTTTTTTAAAAAGTTGGCTATTGAGGTGGTTTGCACTGCAAACTGCACTGTTATATCTGTCATTTGCTTTCACTTGTTAGCCCATGGCTTAATAATTAAGGAAGATTTGACTAATGGGGGGGGATGATTAATCTGTGTTTCTTTTTTTCATGAGTGGCTTAATCTGCTATTGATGGAAACAGATACTAACAAAAGCAGAGGGTCAAACTTTAAAGTAAATGACATGGTTTCCTGAAGATAAATAGGCCAACATTTTCTATATATTGTGTGTGTGTGTGTGTGTGTGTGTGTGTGTGTGTGTGTGTGTGTGTGTGTTGGGTTGGGGGAGAGGGTGATGTTTAATCCAGGTAACACTTTGTGGCTGGCAAGTAAGCAAGTTAGTTTTCTAGCTTGGATGCTAGGATATTAGATAACAACCTTCCTGACCAATGTCATTTTACTCTTACTTTCTCATCTGCTTCATCAGAGATGAGAAAATACCAAGTATAAAGGCTGCAGAAAATGTACACAGGTCATAGATTTATTTGTTTTTATTTCAAATGATAAGAAAGAGTTAATATAATACATAAAATGTCTTGGCCACTATTTCCACTATCCCTTATTAATACAATGAGAAAAAATATACATTCATATTGAAATAGAAGACACTTAATTCAGACTTTAGGAGATCTTCAAAATCATAAGGTCTGTCAGCCACTTTAGTGGTGAGACCTTTGGAAAAACACTGAACCTCTCTGCACTTGGAAAATAATATTACATAGCCCAAATGTTGTGAGGGTTAAGTCACGTGATTCATGTTTAGTGCTTGGCACAATGTATAATAGCTAGTAATTGCTCAAGAAATGTTAGCTTTTGCTATGTTAACTGCTGTTATGGCTATTAATATTATGGGCTCTCTTAAAAATAAGAGAAGGAATATATAATCTTACCCATAATCAGAAAAAATGGACTGAATTATCTTCTGATATCTCTTCCAGCAATATAATCTAATTAATAATTTTAATTACCACTATTGTAATAATAGAAGCCTAACAGCAATACTAGTTTTGCCACAATTACCAAATGGAAGTTTTTAATTCCCAGTATCATCAAGAAGTACCAAACATTTAAAATCTTTGTCTTTTTACCATTTGCAAGTAAAATATCACATCCAAATTTTCATCCTCATACCTACTAGGAGTAATTTTTTTGCTTTTGCAATTTTTTTCTAACAATTTACAAGCCAATAGACTTCGTGTCAAAATTAAATGCCAAAGACATATCCTGCATGCCAAAATGGAACAGGAACCAGAGGCAGTTCTATAAGACCTGTTATCCACAAAGCAATGCTTCATGCCATAGCGTCTGTGAGAAGGCTGTCCAAAGTGCAAACTAAAATGCTGGGCAAGACTCAGGCAATGGCAGGGCCAAGAACCTTAAACTCCTTGGGTATAGGAATATACCTCTGGCAACTTTAGGTCATTTGCCCAGTTTTGGTGAGCCAAAAATTCTTTACTTCTTTCTAATGTAGGTTGTAATGGAACATTGAAAACCTGAGCCTGGTATTTATTAGCCAGATACATACTATCCTGACATTTGACCAGTTTCCCCAAATTGAGAGAGACTACAGATCTGCTCAATATCCCTGGGGATTGGAAAAATGGCTATTTGTCAATGTGTCAACTACAAGAATGGTCATTTTCAAAATGCTGCCATATAGAAGACACGAATCCTGAAAGTTAGCAGAAATTGGAATTCAAACAAAGCTTGTGATGTCAAACCTGCCAATCAAAAATTTCTTTTCAAACAATATATGAGCACCAAGAACATAGGGAATAAAATGTTCCTGAACACTAGACTTCCATGTAGTTAAGACTGAAATATAATCCCTCAGCTGAGCTCATTCATTAAAGAAACATATCAGCAACCTCAGTAAATACATTCCATGTCCAAATTAGAGATGGAAATAAAGCAATATATACATTAGAAAACTGCAGTATTATTAACTAAATCCAAGGGAGACAGACTTCTATTAACTTTTGCTTTGAAGATTGTTTTCAAATATCATTAGGTACAAAAAAACATTATTTGGCCACAAACCATGTAACAGTCTTGCATACAACTAAAATGAATTTTTTACCCCACTACCCTGTGTCTACCATCTAGATAGTCCTTACTCATCCCTGCCATCAATAGGCTAACCTAAATAGACAAGAGGTCCTGCAATTACTGAAGATGGTTCTAATTTCAGATTCTTTCCCCCTATATGTTTTTCAAAATGTACTCAATTGTCACATACTGCCCTTGGTCTAACAGCTAATCCTTTTGTTTTCCCACTCATGCCTTCTCTTCTTGTCATTATCTCAACTCAACATGTTTTATTTACTTTTGGCTCTGGTATTTCTGTTTTATATCCGAAAATTTCCATTTTTCACCTTGATTTCCTAGTTCTTGCTGTGACCCATCTTCTCTGGACTACTATGATTGCATCTAAAAGCTTTATATTTTTAATGTTTTTTTTAAAAATTAGAGCAGTTATAGATATATAGAAAAATCACACTGAAAGTACAATCTTTGATGATAATGTGTAACAGTGTGGGTCTATTTGAGTTTTTTTTCTGTTTGGAGTACATTGAGCATCTTGGATGTATATATTCATGCCTTTCATTAAATCTGGGAAGTTTTCAGCCATTATTTCTTCAAATATTCTCTCTGATCCTGTCTCCCTTCTTTTGGGATTCCCACAGTGCATTTAATGGTATGCTTAATGGTGTCCCACAGGTTCTGCTCACTTTTCTTCATTCTTTCTTCTTTCTTCTCTTCAGACCGGGTGATTTCAATGGTCTTATCTTCAAGTTCACTGATTCTTTCTTCTGTCAGCTTCAATCTGTTATTGAATCCCTCAAGGGAATTTTTTATTTCAGTTACTGTGGTCTTCAGCTATTTGGTTCCTTTTCTTAAATTCCATCTCTATTGATATTCAGTATTCATCTATCATTGCCTGGATTTCCTTTAGTTCTTTGTCCATGTCTCCCCTTAGGTCTTTGAGCAAACATAGGACAATTTTCTAAAAGTCTTTGTCTAGAATGTCCTGTGCTTGATCCTCCTCATTGATGGTTTCTAATGTATTAATATTCCCCTTTGCTTTGGCCAATGCTTCCTGTTTCTTTGTATGTTTTGTAATCTTTTGTTGGAAGCTGGACATTTTTATATTTTAATGTGTTATTGCTGGAATTTAAACTTTGAGGCATCTATTCCTTAAGCTTATATCTAGCTAGTGTTAAGAAAGAGTTTTCCTTGAATTCCAGGAGTAACACACACACACACACAAAAGTAATTACCTTTCTCAGTCTTTGCAGATGGACCTGTGGGAGCTGCTTCAGAGCTTATCCATACAGTGAGTTTAGAGAATAGCTCGAGGCCAAAGTTCAGTGGCCTCCCTGGTCCCTTCTTCATCCTGTATTGGACATGTGCATGTGGCCCTAGGAATTCCCCTGATTACATCAATACAAATGTTCCCTCTTCCCTAGGAAAGAGTTTCCCCATGGTCCTGGGCACTGCATTATATATATGTCCTATAGCCTTACCCTAGGCAGCCACAACTTCACTGATCTTCCAAAGCATTCTCTACATAAGGCCAAATTCTGGGGTGGCAAGCCTGAGAAAAGCATTCTGGTTCAGTCACCAGACAGAATGAGCCAGACACTCATGCTCCCAGTATATGATATCAGTGTTACTCTGTTCCTGCCAGAACTAGGACACTGGTAGCAGAGGCTGGCTCCATGCTGAGTCAGTGAGGTAATAGGGGAGGGGTCACCCAGGGTGCCATGAGATCCTACCATTTTTAAGATGCCTTTTATCTTGATTCGGTGCTTGCCCTGTTACTATAATCCTTGAACTGTTCTCTGGAGCTGGAGAAAGATGTTCCTGCCAGTTCTTGCCGGTTAGTCAAAATTTCTGTAGGAAGATGGAGCAATGAAGCTTCTTATTCCTCCATCTTGACTGGGTGGGGCCCAATGCCTTTATCTTAACAAAGACGGGTCCCTCATCTGACTTTCCCACTCTGCTGACTATCCATTGTAATTTCACCATCTCTATCTTTGGCATGTAGCCAAAATCTCCTGGTTTGGGATAACAAGGACACAAGGAAATGTCCAAAGGGCTCCACCATTAATACCAAGCAAATGACAATCTTAAAGTGTGGATGAGTTTATAGCATTTCTATCAGGCCCCTGGCCCGATTTCCATTACTATGAGCTCTGTTTTCTTTTATGTTTTGTGCATTTGGACAGAAACTATTTTTCTGAGTGTACATGCCGCTGCTTGTTAAAATTCTGTATTTTATGCATGATTGTTCTGTAAACCTACAACTTCTCTAATAATAAAAGAAAAAAAATTCAATCTGGAATACCTAGGACCCATATCTTGGTTTCTAATGTCCTTCTCCAGTAAAAGGAACCAGGGCTGCCTGGAGAAATGGCTGATACTAGGGCTTGGGCAGAAAATATACAAGATGAGCCTGGAGCATCTTGTATGCAATAAAGTAAAGATATGCTTAAAAAAAATCTTATGTTGATGGAGGCATGTCAAAGGGACATAGGAACTAATTGAAAGAGTTCCCAAGGGCCAAATCTGGAACAATTTGAGTAACAAAATAAAGAACACAAAGCATAAAATAAAAATCCATACTAATAGAAATAAATTATTGTATATATAAATAAATGGAGAGAAGAGACAAATCTCCCAGGCAGAAGAATTCCACATAATTTATGTAGATAGTCTGTCCTTAAGGCGGGGGAGCACATTTCCTCATTTCTTAAGTATGGGCCTCATATTGTGACTTCCTTCCAAAGAGTACAGAATGGAAAGGGGTGGGGAGAAAAGTAACTTTACAGTGGAGAAATCCAACAAACCCTTCCTCAGCCAGTGATCAAGGTCAACGTCAACAATGATAGCCCATATTGATAAAATACAATGTCATAAAAATGTCACTTAATCTCTATGGTCTTTCCCCCAAACCCATAACGCCAGTCTAACCGTGAGTGAAACACAAGTTCCAATAGAGGGGCATTCTATAAAATATCTAACCAGTACCCCTCAAAATCTTCAAGGTCATCAAACACAAGGAAAGTCCGAGAAACTGTCACATCCAAGATGGGCCCAAAGGGAATGATGATTAAATATAATTTGGTATCCTGGATAGGATCTTGAAACAGAAAAATGATATGAGGTAAAAACTAAGAAAATCTGAATTAGGAAAGGACTTTAGTTAACGGTAAATTATCAGTATGACTAATCACTTGTGACAAATAAACCATACAATTGCCAGATTTTACTAACAGGGAAAACTGGGCACTAGATATATCGGAAGTTTCCGTACCGTCTTCTCAATTTTTCTGTAAATGTAAAATTGTTGTGAAAAATAAAGTCTATTAAAACAAAATTCAATGCAGAGCAAACTGGGAGAGAAGAAGGCAAGTAAAAACGATGTTTCAGAGTTGTCTGGGAGAGAATTCTGAAAATAAATGTGGCATCTGCAACAAAATTTGACCCCAGAGATTTTTCCCCAGGAGTGTGAGATAGGCCTGGAGAGCAGCCGTTCCTTGATGACAAAGATGTGAATGCCAGGCCCTCCCCTGCCTCAGAGCTGCAGCCCTCCAACCCATCTCATCCTTCAGGTCTCAACTATGGCTTTACATTCTCAGAGATGTTTCTGCAGACTCTTCAGATGAGTCTAGGCCTTGCAGTACTGCTCCCCATCAGCATCTACTTCTCTTACTCAGCATATGTTTTGTAAAGAAATTATTTAAGGTCCTTTCTCATGAGGCTCTAAGCTCCGTGAAGGCAGAAAGCATAGTGTTTAGAAGACAGTAAGTGCTTAATACCTATGTATTCATTTATTGATAATGCTGAATTCTGGGAGTAAGAAAAGGGAAATTATGTTCATGTGGAAGGTAGATGACCCAGAGACAATTACAGACAAGATGTGTGAGGCACAGATATCATAAAATCAGAAATGCTCACTTGGCTTGATCACCCAACCATGTACTATGTTTGGGATATAATATTAGTAATGGAAAATATTTGCAAAAATTGTGGTAGCTGGTCTTAGTCAGGAATGTATTCTACTTGAATAAAATCAAAGCTTGAAACTACTGATGAAAATTAAAAATACTAACCATAACTAGTGCATATTTAGCAGTAATCTATACCAGACACTGTTAAGAACTTTATAAATTATTTTGTTTAATCCTCACAGCAACCCTCTAATAATAGATAACAGGTATCCAGAAATTGCTCTTTCAAAGTAAATTATATGCATCAGCTCATTCAATCATTCCCCAAATTCCACCACCGTTACAACCTCTATTTAATAGTGGATGATACCAAAGTACATAAAAGTATAATGGCTCACCTAAGGTAACAGAAAGCTGTAGAGATGGGATTTAAAAAAAAAAAAAAGACACAAAGAGAAGGACAGGGGATCCTCTGCTTTTAACTTAGTTTCCTACATTGTCTCACCATTAACCCATAGGCTAAATGGCTCTAATTTGTCCTTCAAAAAGAGTGACTAGATTTATACACTATTGTCATAGCACCCATGATACACGGCTTTGATAAAAGGAAAAATACATTATTAGTTTTAGTTCCCTTATATTTCTGGCAATTCACTTCAGAGCTACAGCTGAACACTGACTCAACTCTTCAGGCAAGAAATTTTCTCTCTCCATGTGTTTAACCCACATAAGGCCTTGTACATCTATGTACTTACACTAGGCAGTTTTGCGCAACCTGCTCTCACTTTACTGCAATGTTCTTAAACGCTTGTGTTCCTCATAGTGTCTAGTGCAATGCCTGGTACATTGTACCTATTCAATAAAAATTTGATGGTTTAAAGGAAGTTTAATAGATCACTGAGGAGAGATTCCCCTCCTCTTGTTCATAGAGTCTCCTGGTACATACTTTAATGATCTCTGTGTTTCCTGCTTCCAGCTCAGGGCCTGGTAGTAGATGGTGGCACTTGGTAAATGTTTGTTGAATTGAATAGAGTCAACTATATTGCCCAGAATACAAAAATTTATGCAAATCTGTGTGGTCCATGATCACACAATTTACACTTTATTCAATTTATTAAACATTTAATAAAGTAGAATGACAGTTGTGGTTTGGTTCTCAGCTCTGCCTGTTACCTGGTATACAGTCTTGGGAAAAAAATAACCTTTTCCAGTCTCAGTCTCTTCACCTGTAAAATCAGGAAATGAGATTAACTACTTTATAGGATTATTTTAAGGATTATGTGAGATACTGAACATGAAATAGTACCTTTTCTGGCAACACAATAAGTGTTCAATAAATGTTTCTTAAGTCATACTAATATTAGCTATTAAGTACTATAATGATATCACAGTTAGAGATTATAAATAGTTAAACACATATTGGCTGTATTTAAAATATACATATTGTTCTAATGAAAGTGATCCTGATGATGTTTGTGTAGAATTTATAGACTTAGGGGAATAAAAGGAAAAAATGTACTGGGAAAAGCAGGGAGAAGTCTTATGTAAGATAATCTCCTGGAAGAGAGAATTATTTTTTGTGTCCTGAAAGGGCTTCTGAAGTCAGGACCTGTCCATAGGAGACCCCTGGATTCCTTTCCTCTCATACTCTCCAACCTTTTCCTTGGCCTCCTCTGCCTTTGCTTCCTGGCTGGCTGCACACAATCAGGATTTTTTTTTTAGAACAGTGTGGGCTTGTTTGTCCATGATCAATTCTTAGGAAAGAAATTCCAAACATGCTGCACTTTTCAAGTAATCTTCAGAGATTGGAATAATAGAGAGGATTGTGCTGTTTAGCCAAAGAATAGCTTTTTCTTCTGTTTTTATCCATCAAGGAATGAATTCCATCTGAGCTGAACTGAAATGCCTGAGTCACTATTAAGTCACACATACACATTCAGAGCATTTTTCCAGGGCCATAAAGGAAGTCATTCTGCTGACTTAGAAAAGGCAAGTGGAAATGAGATGCTATTAAAAGCATATCAACATTTTAATGAATCTTCTGCAATTTCTTGCTATTGTCAAGCATGACCATGTAAACTATTATTAGCAATGCTGTTATTCTGTTAAGCCAATTGAGTTTTTAAGAAAAAAAATAGATATAAATTATAAAGAATAAGTTATTGGACTAAATGTTTAAATGCAGGAAAAGTATATATATCCACATATATATTTACTATCTGGATAAAATATTTTAAAAAACTGAAAAGATACATTAAAAAACAAGTATTTGGAGGATACAAGAAAACAGAACTTTCGTATACATCCACTAGGAGTCTGATGAGACAGAACCTTTCTAAAGAGAATTTGCCAAGTTTATAAAACATACAATATAGTGCATTGTAAAGATACTGGAATACCATACTCAATAATGTGAGCAGTGATATTATTTGAGTAACAAGGTAAATGTGGTTTTAATTTTTAACTTGGGCTTTTTCAAATTGTCAACAATACACACGTATTGAATTTGAATGCTATTAGTACTGCAGCTGTTGCTACCTCTTACTGTCAACATATGCTCAAAAGACAAACCAAGTGAGAAGTTGTGAAAGAAATGGCATAAATTTATCACAGCCAGTGGAAAAGAGAATCCAAAATTTGTGCTTCACTGAGGGTGGCCAAGTATAGCACTGCCATCTTTGTAAATGTTCATAACGGTAAATTAAAATTCTTGAAATTTGGTGACTTCACTTTTATAAATGCTGGTAGTTCTAGATATATGGAAAAGAGATGCTCTGGGAAAAAAGTTTAGAGGGAAGGAAAAATGTCTGCAAATCAAAGACCCTTTTTCCCATTGACCTTTTATGTACAGAGGAGACATGTCCTAGATAATAAAATGGATAATATTTTATTCACCAGAAACCTTCTTAGCAAAGAAACTACATTTTCTTGGGAAACAAATAACTTGATAGTACAAGGGTGCTATGAGAAGGGCCTGCTCTGTACCAGTCAAAAGGAAGATGTATCCGTTAAGCTGGATAGCAGAGGGGGGTACAGTAAAAAGGACAAAGAGGGCACAAAAACAGATACGGTGGCAGTCTATTGCCCTGAGATTTGACCCCAAAATATTTTTAATAATAATAATGATAATAATAATAGCCAGCACCCACTGAGAGTTTAGCATGTGTCAGGCACCGTTTGTTTCCATGAGCAACAGGTAGTAAATCATTTATTTCTCTAACTCTACTCTCAATGGTTGGGTTCACAAATCCTTGTTTTGGGGGGTTAGTTTATTGGATATTTTTTTTGGGGTAGACACAGGCACCTGGAGGCAGAAAGAAAAAGGAGGCAGGAAGGCTGGTGATTTACAAAATCATGGGAGATCCCCAAAATCTTACAGAGGTGTGGTATTACGGACAAATATAACCAGATGTGGAAAAGAAAGGAGGCTCCAAATGATACGAGGGATATACTATTTGAAAAAAAAATTCAGGCTGAATAACAAATAGAGGAAGTTTGCACTTTTTTTTCTCACTAGTTGAGGCAGAGAGGTCTAGTGGAAAAAATATCAGCTTTGGAATCAGGCAGAATGGATTCCGACACTTCCCTTGCCTTTCATGGAATGTGTAATCTTAGGCAAGCCACTTAATTTCTTTAAACACCAATTCTCCTATAAACTTGCTTGATGGCTGTGTGATCTTCACAGTCTCACAGGGCACCACACTTAAAAGGACCCACACTTGGTTTAATTTTCAGCTGTTGATATCTGGAAATTCTTAATTTTGAACAAGAGGCCCTGCATTTGCATTTTGCATTGACCTCACAAATTATTCAGCCAGCCCTATTATGTCCCAAAATAGAATAACCATACCTACCTGACACTTCAGCTGGGCAATCAACAAAGAAGCTGACAAAGAGAACTCAAGATTACTCCTTCTAGGCTTAAGGCACTGAATGACTAAGGCCGATGTACTTTTAGTCCCAAGCTATGATTCTTTATCAGAATAATTGATGAGAAGAGAAACAAGAGGAAAAAAAGATAGCTATTGTGGTCCCTGTGGTGGTGCTACCTGCTGTTCCTGCCTCTCCAGCTATAGAAATGAGGAAATTTCTCGTCACTAAGAGCACATGGCTGGCAGCAGTTCAGAAATGGAAATTTAAGATAATGCATAGTGAATTGTTTTCTGAATTGCAAACCCTATAACGGAAGAATTTTGCAAACGACAGTTCCACAAATCCTATTTCTACTCAAGGCTATAGAAATGTAGGGTCCAAAACTGTACTTGTTAACAAGGCCTTGAGAATAACAAAAGCATTAGTAGGTAGGTCAAGGCAATTCAAACCACTTAACTCACCAAACATATGTCAAAAACCTCATAGGAAAGGGACATGGATTTCTGTAAATGCAGTGTTCTGGAGAAATGTCTAATGAGTGAAAATGAAAACTGTTCATAAATACGACAGATTTTTTACAGCCAAGTAGGAACCTAGAGAATATTTCTGTGCATTCTCTGATGTTATACTTTTCAGAGCTAAAATTATTTATTTGGGGCAAAATAACTAATCAAGGGCAGAGGAGAAACTAAAATCCACATCTTCTCATTGCCAGTCCAATTCTCTCTGGCTAGTCCTCTCTCTACAGGTTATCCAATGTAGTGCAAAATGATCTTGAATGAAAATTAGAGTCAGTCAGTAGGTTTCGGGTCATTCAACCACATGCTTTAAAGAGCTCACACTCAGGAGGTTACTGTAGGTTCCAAAGCCTGATCCAACTTGCCAATTTCCATAGTTAAATGAAAATGAATCCTCACCCTTCTACATAAAAGCTACAACTCATTTTAACAAAAAATGTACACTTCATAATAGGAACAAAAAACATTGTAGAAATAATTTCATTTCTAGAGAAATTTGTATTTGTCTCATCCTATTTTATTGAAAAGAGAGTAGAATACGATGGCTAAAGCCAGAGCTTGGAAGAGGGTGGGGGTGGGAGGGGGCTGTCCTACTGTCCACTAGTCAAGGTATTTTGTTTCTTGGTACTTCCACATCTTTTCCCATAGATTAGGGACAATAATATAAGAATATGATGATATTCTCTAAGTAAAGTGTTGAGCCCAATATCTGGCCCATAGTAACCTCTCAATAAATGGAAAACATTATTTTCATCATTCTTAATACCACCAATAGTGATAGCAGTGGTAGCTATTGAAGTATTAAAGTTCTGGAGAGTCCTGACATATAACACAGTAGCAGATATGAGATTTAAGAAACCTTTGAAAATGCATTTTGGGCCATTTTGAAAAATTTATGTTGTAATGTTTTCTTTCAGACTTTAGTCTCTTCAGAAGACTGACAATCCAACGCTTTCCTTGTAACCAGAATAAACCTTTTAGAGATTTAATTCCACATGGATAGTTACAATAACTCAAGCTACATAAATGAATGAATGGACAAAGAAACAAACAACTGAATGACTCTTTATGATCTAAGGAAGTACCAAAAGTATCATGGCCATTCTGTAAGTTTCTCCTGAACAATTTTTTTCATCCTCATGTCTGAAATTACATCTGAAACATGATTTAGCCATTGTTGCTTTGTGGAATTTTAGAGTGATTAATGGTATTCAAATATGTATGCTCTACCATATAAACATAAATGCAGCTAATAACCAGTTTGAAAAATTCAGTGTTTTTGTGGGGTGGTGAGTACTAGTAACGTCTCATCAATTTTAATATCTAACTAAAAAAATCAGGAACCATGGGGGTGTATCAGAGCATGCACAAAATGGACTGAAATATATCCTATGTTACAATACTTTTAAAAAGTCTAACTTGCAAAATCAAATAAGGTATGTAGATTAGGTAACAGTAGTATCAAAATTTCCAGATTTTGGTCATTGTACTGTGGTTAGTAAATATATCCTAAAAGATTTAGGCATAAAGGGGTATTATGTCTGCAACTGACTCTGAAAGGGTTCAGGAAAATATCTATACTCATAGAGAAAGACAGATAAAGCAAATGTGGTAAAATGTTAACATATGGGAAATCTAGGTGAAGGGAATATGAGAATTCCTTATACTCTTCTTACAGTTTTTCTTTAGGTCTGGAATTAGGTCAAAATAAAAAGTTAGAGGGAAAAAGATCTAATTTGCACCAATGACCTGGTTAGGTCTTTAACAGATAGCTAAAGGGAAGAAGGCTCAATGCAAGTGAAGGCATAAATCAGGAAATGCATGATGTGGAACATAAGTAGTTCATAAGGTCTTGAATAGTGTGTGTAATGATAGTTAAGGCTTGAGAGACAGCATGAGGGCAAGTTCTATATAGTCCTGTGGGAAGCTGTTGAAGGATGCTGTAAGCAGAGGAGTGAGAGGATCAGTGCATTTAAGGATTATGCTTGCAAAAGTGTTGACAGGAGCCACTCAAGACTGGAGTCAAGAAAGCCAGTTAGCAATTAGAGTAATACAGTGAAGACTTTGAGAGCTGAATTAGGGTAGTAGCTGGAAGGCTCTGGTTTCAAATCCCACCTTTTATACTTCCTAGCTGTCATCTTTGGCCAAGTACTTAATCTCGCTGAACTTTAGTTTTGCTCATCCATGAAATGAGCAAAATAGAACTACATAGCATGCATAGTTGTTAGGATTACAAAGGGGATGAATATAGAAAACTTTCAATAAATCATGGGGATACACAGAAAAAATCTTACTGTAAGCATTATCAATAAATACTGCCTGATTAGACAAGTAAGGTATCTGGCCTAGGGAATGCCAATGCCATCCCTCTCCCGGGCTTCTCAACCTTGGCATTATAGGATGTTTAGAAGCATCCCTGCCCTCTACCTACTAGATGCCAGTAGTGTATCCCTAGCTATGACAACCAAAATGTATACAGACATTGCCACATGTCTCCCAAGTGGGGAAAACACCCTCCAAGTGAGAAAGGACGATTTAGAAGGTAAGTAAGGGAAGAGAAGGGGTTAAGTTTAGCACAAGACATCAGCAACAGGATATTTCATTGAAAGCAGCATAAAGAGTATTGAACTAGGGAGGCCTCACTACCCAGAACTTTCCTACCATCTCAGATATTCCAGGAGACTCTCCTAGTCATTCCAGAGGGGTTAGAAAGAACAATCTTCCATCAGGACATTGCAGGGGATGAAAGTTAAAGATAGAAAAAGATACTGTTGCTGAATTGCCATGGAAGTAACATGCTCTTATTGTTTTAAATGATGTTTAAAAATATAGAGAGTGAAAAAGGCAGATCATAAAAATTTTTAATAACTTTATATAAACTAAATATGTACACATATATACATATAAATACATACACATGTACACAGAAAAAGAAGAGAATATATAGTAAATTTTAATTGTGGTTATCTGTATAATTATATTTTCCTTTCTATGCTATTCTAGATTCAATCAAAGAATTAAGAAGGAAAATCTATAATATATGTTATTTTTTAGGCTGGAAAATAAATGGAACTTTAAGATAGAGTATTTTTTATATAGTGCAGGCTTACAAAATTCTTATATTTCAAAGTTTCACATACTTATAGAGTCAGGCATATTTTAATGAATCTTACTAAAAATATTGACTCATGAGCCATAACTATTTTAACATCCAGAAAGAAGAAACTAGAATAAAGCTTTGCTGCATTGTTTGCAATTGATTTAATTAAATGAAAAGCTTTATATAAAAGTCAGCAGGACCTGACCATAGAAGAATCATTATTTATGACATAGTCCTTATCTTGTTATTTATTCTTTTTGATGTCACTATGTAGATGCACTGTAAGTTTGTCTAAACATCTGACAAATTTCTCAGAAGGTTGGGCTGACATTTTTTGGTATTTTAGAGAAAGAGGAATAACCATTTCTTTTTATTTTTTCCAAAGGAACTAGAGGACTGGAAGTTATAAGCTGATTCTAAGGGACAGAACCAAAAATTAAAAACAACCCTGTACCTAAGGAAGGATTTGTTAGCTGCAATAAAAATTAAGGGTTTCAGAATCTTTACATCTTTATCCAAATATTCTAATAACATTCTTGCTGAAAACTCTGACTGTTGGTCAGACCTGGGTTCAAGTTTTGAGAACGCTCACCATTAGTTACACGACATCAGGCAAATGACAACTTCACCCAGCCTCAGTTTCCTCATCTGTAATAAATGGAAAAATTGTTCCTACCTGATTGGTTATTATGAGGATCAAACGAGATAATTCATGAAAACACGCATAGACATTAGTAATTATTATTATTACCATCGTTATTACTTCCAGAAAAGCCAACTTGTCAAGCAAATGGTTATTATCCAAGAGGCATCACAGAGAGGGAATGATCCTATGAAGCAGATGTCCATCATGTCCCTGCTTCATATCATGAATTTTTATTCTAGTAACATATATATATAACCTAAAATTTCCCCTTTTAACCACATTCAAATATATAATTCAAGGGTATTAGTTACATTCACAATGTTTTGCTACCATCACCCACCATCTATTACCAAAACTTTTCTATCACCCCAAACAGAAACTCTGTACCAATTAAACATTAATTCCCCATTCCCTATGCCCATCCCAGTTTCTGATAACATGTATTCTAGTTTCTGACTCTATGATTTTGCTTATTCAAATTATTTCATAGCAGTGAGAACATACAATATTTGTCTTTTTGTCTGATTTATTCCACTCAACATGATGTCTTCAAGGTTCATCCATGTTGTTGCATGTATCAGAACTCTATTCCTTTTCAAAGTGGTTGTTTGACCATTCATCTATTGACAGACACTTGAGTTGTTTCCATCTTTTGGAAGCTGATTTTTTTTTTTTTTTTTTTTTTTTTTTTTTGGCAGCAGTGAACAAACTTCTAGGTAATCATTTCCATCCCTAACTTTTCTATGCCTCATGATTCTGAGGGACATAGAGTGATGGTCACATTACAATATGCTTGTAGTAGTACCATCAAATCTTTGAATGACCTGCAGTCGCTTGAACTACAACCTCTCCCCCCTGCCACACAGTCCTCCAATGCCTACAATTCTGACTTCAGCTAGCTGGGACCCCACATTTATTCATCTCATCTACACAATTACTATCAACTAAAAATTCTTCATACTTTGGGGTCTCTGCTCTATACTCACTGGCCAATCCATAGTTCATTCAGTCCATTCTAAGACTGATGAGTATGGATTTACTCAGATTCACTTGTTTATTTATTATTTACCTAACTCTTAGTAGGAGTTGGTAGATACTAGGTGCTGGGAGAAAATATAATGATTTTTAAAGACAGAATCTAGTCTTTCTGTCAAATCTTATATCAGGCAAAGCAGACATTAAACAAGTAATTATAAGCATGCTCACGTGTCAGTGTAGAATCACTGTCCATCTGGTTTTCTTCAAGGTATCGTAAAAAGCTTGGCTTTTGAAGCAGTCAACACTGGGAGCCAATCTGGTTCTGCTGTGTTCTTCCAGCGTACTGTTGGGCACATAATGTTACACTTAGGATTTTTACGTTTCTCATTTTTAAAGTGGGGTTAAAAATGCTATAAGATTTCTGTAAATCTTTAATAAAATAGTAAAAGTAAGGGGCTTAGGTCAGTACTCACCCACATGATCAGTCCTTGGTAAATGCCAGTCCCTTACCCTCCCTCTCATCCCTTCTGACATCACTCCAATTCCACTAGCCCATCTCTATCCCATGTCCATTATCTTTTACCTCAAGTGGCTGCTTGAAGAGTTCTCAAACATTATGATGTCCACAAGTAATACTCTTTATGGACCACATTTTAGTCCATGAACTAAGAGGAACGGATGGAAAGAAAGCTGAGAAATAGTGCATCTGAGAGTTTAAACACTTAAAATTGCCAAAAAGAAGCTTAAAGGCTAACAGCCAGCAGAATATGTTGTGACTTCTTCATTAACAGTTTGATGTTGAGAAAATCTGCAATGTCATAGCATCCATCCTATCAATTCAATTTTAGTACTACAAACAAAGCCTACTGGCCCATAACCAAAGTGTTAGTTTCCCAAAGCCAATGTGAACTACAACGGCTAATATGCTCAGTGACAAATAAATCTTCCCAACTGAAACTATGTATTTGTGGTTAACAGTTTAATCTTTTTAGGAGTATTTTGGCATTGTCTGTCTTAAACTCTGCCAATATACACAAAACCCATCACTTCAAAGACTCTATACTACTGCTGTTTCAGCAGTAGATGAATTGTAAACATATCAACAATACAGTAAAGACCAAAACAAATTGTGTTTGAATTTTTTGAAATATAATCACTTCAATTTTGGAAGACAATTTCAATCTCCAGAAACCTGTCCACAGTTATTTTCCCTTGAGGGGCTAGTATGATTTAGAAGACATAGGGTGGGAGTTAGAAACTGTTAGTTCTCATGCTGATTCAGCTGTGGATCCCCTGGATGACCTCATTGAAGCTCCTTCATTTTTCTATTTGGTTGTCTCAGAAAGTGGAATAAGTAATCACAACATGTCATGCTGGGACATTATGAGAATGAATAACAGCCAACTCTAAGATAGCAATGGTTATTAAAATTGACAGATCACCCAAATGTATTAAAGTAAAGATACCTTTATACATATTCCCTTTCATTCTCCCACCTAATCCTTTTACAGCAGGTCCATTTACAAACAAACATGTAGGATGATATAATGTGGTTTTTTTTTTTTTTGCCTAATTTGTGGTGAGGTTGCTAATAATGAAATAAATCAGTGACCAAAAGGCAGGTACAATGGATAAATTCAAGAAATCCAAATAATCCATGAAGTATAACTGGAATTGTGCTTAACCCAGCACCTCCCCTTCCTTTACCATTGCCTACTAACTTTCAGGGGCCCCCAGGAACCCAACTCACAGTTCTTTTTCCCACATCCATCATCTATCAACATCTGGGACTAAATCTAAAATGATAAACAGCTTGTAGACCTTTTCAACTTCAATTCATCCCCTCTCCACCTCAACCACTATTCCCTTCATTTCCACAGAACCTATTCTCATAACAATGTCTAGTCTCTCAAAATTCTCAAAGTCTCCTAAGTTTACAGCTTCAATTCTCACTTTACATGTCTCTAACTAGGCAGAGCCCCAGAAGTCAGACATTTCAATTAAACAGTAATCTCTGACCAAACATTCCTTACACCCTGGATCTTCTATTGTTTCCACCAGTCTACTTGCTGGGCTGTGCGATTTCACCAAGGGTGAAGAGCTTCCAGAAGGAAAAATCTATATTAAATGCTGCTGAGGGGTTGAGGGAGAGGAAAATAGAGAAATAGTGTGTGTTGAATTTATTTTCTTTAACAGAGACCTTATGGTGCTTACTATGTGGTGAGCACTGTTCTAAGTGTTTCACAAATATTTTATTTAATCCTCACAATAACTCTATGAGGTAGATACTATTCTGTTCTCCATTTTACGGATGAGGAAACTGTAGCTCAGAGAAGTTAAGAAACTTGCCAAAGCTGCCATCTAGTAAAAGAAAGCTACAGTTCAAACACAGACTGACTGCTTCAGAGATTGCGTTCTTAACCACTAATCTATGCTGCTTCTCCTTTTGATATCAGGTGGATATCAGTAACTTATTTTTTTCAATAAAAATTTTTTAACAAAGTGTAAGTAACTAGAGTTGGATTGCAAGAGGGGGACATTGTGCAAATTAAAGATTCTTATTTCAATAAATTTGTTGGTGAATGGAAAGAAATGCATTAAGAGAAGAAAATAGGTTTTAGGCAGAAATTTAGTGTCAGTAGATAGAGATGGAAGTTGCAAGGAGACAACTGACAACTGTCAGAGCTAGGTTTTGGAAAAATTGAAGGCCTATGTGAGAAGACTGAATCTTCTAGAGGGGAAAGAAAGAAGGGAATGTCCTGTTTAGCACCTGAAATTGGGGTTTTCAGCTTGGTCTGAGAATAAGAGGTTGCAGAAAAGATTGATCATAATGGGCAGTTTGATTAGGAGTCAATTCAGTAAGGGATGAATAAAATTATTACAAAGCCAGAAGAGTCTCACTAAATTACAAGGAATATAATTGTAATAGAGTCAGCTTTGTGTGCCCTCGTGACCCTTTCTAGAAACATTCATCAGTTTTAGTGCAGAAATGGAAGAATATCTAAAATAGTATTAAAATTTATTTCATTATCAAAGACCCTTAGGGTAATCCAAATGAAGATTACCATTGTGTACATTTTGCTATATGAAAACAAAAATCTTAGCAACATATAGTGAAACAAATATCTTAGAACTCACCTGCATGGCAGATCATTTCTAAATTAAAGGGCAAAGCCATTCTGCTTAGTAAATGCAACCACTTTGACTTTTCCTTAATAAATCCTTTAAACTGAACTCTATGCTCCAAATACTAACTAGAATTATTTTGACTTTATTTTGTTTTTAGATTAACTAGTTAAACTAATCTAGAAAATTAACATTTCTAAATGTCACTTTTTTTCTGTTAAAAAATATTCTGTCTGATGAGATTTATAGCTGGAAATTCATTTTCCCTACTTAACATACTTTTTAATATACAGCAAATCTTTTAGTCTTCAAAGCAAAATATCTATTCAAAGTTGTCATTTTGAAGAAGCATGCAGGTGAATCTGAGCTGTTCTTCAGACAGTCGTTAAGGCCAAATAAAATTGAGGCCGTTCTAACTGAAAGTTTTTTCAGCTGCTACCTATTTTGAAAATTGTGTCCTATTAAATTTTAGTCACGGCCCATATCTAACAGAAAAATTAATCATTAACTTATTTGTATGTTGTTCATAATAATGCCAAGAAGAGGCTGTTGCTGCCATTCTTATTTACTACAATCTAGCATTTTCTTGGGCCTCTCTATAATCAGGACTCATGTCTTAAAAAATTCAACAAAGATACAAATCAAATGCTTATTTAAATGGCTCAGGCAGTTTAACCACAGTACATAAATATTGAAAAGAACAAAAAAGCCACAGAGAAAATATTTTTTCTCATTTCTTTGCAGATGAACTCTTAAAGAACTATGGATATCTTCTAAAAATTTAATGAGGTTAGAGAACATGTTGATCGGGTAGCAGGGATGAGCAGAGCCTAGCACATGAACTTCACCTGACATATGATGACAAAAACTCCCAAATATGGGCACATAGTGAGGATTATCAAATTTCCTTTATTTAGGCCTATGGTTTTGCATTTAACAACTGGAAATCTCTCTTAAAATCCTAAACTATTTTTAATGGTAGTTTTTGATAAGTCTGCTGGCAATTTGGAGTGAGTGAGCCTTTAAAAGGTAAGGCATAGTTATTAACATAGGTACTCTGTATATCTCATTTAATCAAATTAATTCTCTCCATGAATCAACTCTCTCCATGATACCCCTACAATGTTTTATGTAAACTAAAATTGACTACACATTACTTAATCATAGCTCTATGTATTTCACTAAATATAATATCATAATTGTGAATGTTGACATGCAAGATTTTAAGTTCATTTTCTCATTATACACAATGCCTTTTTGCTCATGTTTCTGTTGTGAATAATCTGTGGTACAGAAAAATGTGATATTTAAAAACTATCTAGGATATCACTGTAATCCAGTAGCCTTGATCTTTGACTATTCAACAACAACAAAAAAAGTCAGTTGCCCATGTTTGTATGTATCTACTTCTGGATGTTTTGTTCTGTTCTGCTGATCTGTATATCTATCTCTGACAATACTACACTGTCTTAGTTAACCTACCTCTATTGTAAGACTTAAAATTGGGTAGAGTGCAATACTAGTGATCAATAAGAGAGAGGGGTAAGGAAGATGGGATGTTTGGGTCTTCTTTCTCTTTTTATTTCTTTTTCTGGAGTAATATAAACATTCTAAAAATGGTCATGGTGATGAATACACAAATATGTGATGATACTGTGAACCACTGATTGTATACTTTGGATGGACTGTTTGGTGTGTGAATGTATCTCAATAAAATTATGTTAAAATATCTAGGATATCTACAATTCTTAATAGAAATTCAATAATGTTTTGAACAATGTGCAATTTGGAAGGGGAAAATTCTCTATCAAAAGAGCAAGTATGGTGCAAGAGAAATTTTTCCTCTTCTTTGGAATCTTTGATACTGTAAGACTAGTATCTCTCAATAGTCCACATTATGACATACTGAAGCAGAATTAGCAACAAAGGTCTTGTAGACCCTCCTTGCTCTTCTTGTCTACCTAAGCTATTAAAACAATACTTTATCTATATTCCTAAAGAAATAAAAGTTAGGGGAGACAAGTTACAATACCTTGTTTTTTTTTGAAACTGTGGGAAGTCACTTTGCTCACACTTAGAAAGTACATTAGCTGTACTTTCTAAGAGAAAAATTCAGCCCAATTAATTCACGGCTTTCAAAACAAAATTTTTTTTTTCAAAGATGACCTCTTATTTGTTTTTATTTTTATTGGTTGATATAAGTTGACACATTTATCTTTAATATTATATTTGCAAGGCTTGCTCTTACAATTTTTTAGCAAAGCAAATATATGCATTTAACATTAGTTCATGATTGCAAAATTTACTGTCACAACATAGCTCAGAAGCTGAATTTTTCAAAGTGAGAGAAAAAAATTAAATGTTCACTTTGACTAAATATGCCTTTCCTCTTTCAGCTGCCTCTACATAACTTATTCTTTTGGGCATAAACTTTGCTAGTGAAAAATTCAGATCATGGTCTTGATTTTCACTTGGGTATATAATTGCTTGCAAAGAAGGTATATGGAACTAAGCCACTCGCTTGTATAAAATATTGCTACTAGATACCACCTCAAAATGATGAGATGCTTGTTTCTGATACCACTTTAAAAATTATATTACGCTCAAAATGCAACAATCTTTTATCACTTCCATACAATCATTTGACAAGCTGGTTTCAACAAAGTAAAATGTCAGGCTGACCCTCTCCTCTGCTGCGATATGCAGCTTAAGGAGAGAGGAGAAATGTACCTTGCTTTTATTTCAACTTATAAATAGTCCAGGCAAGATGGGAAGGATATGCACTGGAATGAGTTTTGAATGGACTATTGATTCAAAATGGCTCAAAAAAGCATGTCAAAGTGCTACTCCAAATGTAGCCTACAATGCTTACTTAATGTCATATTCACTTTATGAGATTTAACTTGATAATTATCTTGAGACATTTTTACCAATTGGGAAATCATTTAGTTTGAAAAATACTAAACAGATGGCTTTCATCACAATTCTGCTTCAACTAAGAAGGCACTACAATTTTTTCATGGTTACAGGAAGTGACATCATCCATCTCCCTCAGAGATTTTCCAGGGTAGTGGAATAGATTTCTTATGTCCATAATGTAGCTTAGAGCTTTGGGCCATAAAAGGGAATCTAAATGAATTACAGAATTAATAGACATGGTTTTGTCATTTGGGATTTTCATAATTAGAAGGACATGTTTGTGGATAAGATGATGACAAAATGTAACTTTGAATCATCTTGTTATACATTTATTCTGTTAACACCTTTTAATATACTATGAAAATTTGGTAAATTTTACCTTTTCTTTCTCTTTTCCAAGTATGTTAATGATCATAGAATTTTTGTACAATCATTATAGTGATCATAAAAGAAAGCCATTGAAAAAAAAACTGATACATGAAGTTTTTAAAAAGTTATCCTCCCATGTTTCATAATTAATATAGAAAAGAAAAGTTGACCCAACAACTTTCTTACATTGTAAAAACCAACAACCTTATTCTGTCTCTATCCTCAAATGATGAAAAACTAATTACATTCTCCACAGAAGAACACTGTGTATCTGGCCTTTAAAAAGTCATGAAAGTGGTAGGAAAGAAACATCTGTCCAGACATATCTCAATGCAGAATCTATGTAGCAGTCCTTCAGGGCAAAATTCTTGCCTTTAGCTCTGGAAGTGGGACTAGCCAAAGAGTGGAGACAGGAAAAAGCCAGGGAAACCTTCTCTGGGTAGACTCTGGGTTGATGATTTTCTGCTCAAGAAGATACGTTGTAATGCTTTCATAAGCTTCAAGAGAGAAGAATCAAACTGGGCTTGAACTGCAGCACCTCATTATATAGTTCTTATAATCTACAAAGTCAACTTAACATAAAAGTGATAGTAGAAAATATCTGACACAAATTCACAGATTATAACATTAGTCTACAAGGCAATCTGAGAGGATCCTTGTGTATATGCATTATGTCTCTCCTCATTCTTTGTGTCTGGCGGTTTTCCCACAGGAAAGACTGAAAATGCCTACATGACTAATGAATGTTCCAGGCCTTCATTACTTTTGACCCACTTATGGACACAGCCAGTGTTCATGGACTTTTACCAAACCAAGAATACCATTTTCTGAATTTACTCTTTCACTCTTTTTGAAATCTCTTTTTCCTCAAAGGTTATTTAACAGGTCCACCAAGTCACAGGCAAAATACCAACTTCAGACTGAGTTTCTGCCTTTGGATTTTGGCTTTTATTTCAATCTTTCAGCATGGGAGAAATGGGAGAGAGTACCTCTGAACATTTACTTTCTATGAAAAGAAAAAGCCATACAATTTTTTTAGAAACTATTGCCTTCTATCTACTTCTGAGGTTAAGAATTACAGAAATAGACTTTGACAATGAGAAAAAATTAAGCTGTTAAACGGCAAAAAGGTCATATGTATGATAATTTGAAATATATGTATACAAGAATAGATTTGGGATCATATCAAATATTAAATGTAAAAGAACATATATGGTGAGAAAAGTTTGTGTGTGTGTTTGTGTGTGCGTGTGTGATGAATCTGTAGGACTTGTCTACTTCCCAAGGTATTGTGAAGATAAATTATAGATTCCAAAGAACATAGAAAAAAATAAATTAAAAATAAACATAGAACTGAATGGGATCCATCTGGCTCAGTTTACATAAGATTTTTTTCTCCTGATATATTATTTTCCAAGTTGGAAGTAAGACCCTAAAATGCAATTATCCATGAATTCAAGCATCCGATGAAATCTTATTAGGATTAAAATTAAAGAGTAGGGTTTCAGTTTTAATTAAGTTAACAGTTTAGATACTAAAGTCTAGTCTCTGGATGGGGCCTACTTAATTTTCATGTACCTTAGCTCTTAGCAAAGGTGGTCAATCTTTTCTAAGTGTTCTTTTCTTCTAGTTCTACCACATTTACATTGATCAGGTAAGTAAAGAGAAAAGATATGCCAAACTATATTATTCAGAGAATAACATGACCCATTAGTATACTTGTCTCTTTTTAAGTTTTCTTGGTATATGGGGACTTGCTGCATTTTTTAAGCTGATGTACTCTAACTTGTAAAAATCACAGTTACGAGTCTCTTGTTCTTTTTGCCTTGATTTAAATCTACATAGTCATCTTTTCCTGAACTTGTTAAAAAAAAATGTAGAGGATCTCCTAAAATTTTGCTATGCCATAATTATACATGCTTACAAAATGTTTACCATGTGCCAATATTCTCCTTAACAGTTTATATACATTAACTCATTTAATCCTCATAACAACTTATGAAGTAGTTACTACTATTTTCTCAATTTTACAGATGAGGAACCTAAGGCATAGAGAGGTTAAGTAACTTGCCAAGTGTATTAGTTAGGGTTCTCTAGGGAAACAGAATCAATGAGAGGTGACTCTGACTATCAAATTTGTAAAAGTGACTCATGCAACTGTGGGTATGCATGAGTCCAAATTCTGTAGAGCAGTCAGCAAACTGTCAACTCCAAGGAAGATGTCCGATGAACGCCTCAGGAAACGAACCGGCAACTTTGACGAACTCCTCAGGAAATGAACTGGGATCTTCGACGAATGTGTTTGATGAACTCCTCAGGAAACAAACCAGCAACTTCAATGAACTCCTCAGGAAACGCTTCACTGGGCAGCCGAAGAAGTGAAGGTCCTCTGTCTGTCTCACTTATAAGTCTTCAACTGATTAATTGGATTAAATCCAGCCAATCGCATTCTCTCATTGTGGAAGACACGCCCTTTGGTGAGTCATCAGTCACAGCTGCAGTCAATTGACTGATGATTTAATAAACCAGCCACTAATGTCCTCACAGCAATTGTTAGGCCAGTGTTTACTTGACCAGACAGCTGGGTACTATCACCTGGCCAAGTTGACACATGAACCTAACCATCACACCAAGTATCACGTATCTCATTAGTGATGGAGTCAAGATTTGAATCCAAGCACAGAAAGTTTGCTCTCACTAGTACATGCCCATCATCATAAATACCTAGATATCAACATCTAGATTATAAAGAGACAAAATCCAAAACTAAGTTAAGTGACTCTTAATGACAGCAGCAATAGATCACACTTATCAGATCAGTTTATTCTTTGGCATTTTTTTCCCTCATCTGATTAAAGAAAACATATGAATGAGTTTGGGTGGTAAAAAAGAATATTTGAGGAGGGAAGAAGATAGCAGCATAGAGAGGAGTGGAAGCTAGTTAGTCCCCCTGGAACAGCTAATAAACAACTAGGAACAACTAGTAAATAATCTGAAATAACTGCTGGGGGACAAACGTGATTGTCCACACATCATACATCAACCTGGATTGGGAGGAATGACGGAGATCACAGCATAAAATCTGTAAGTAAAAACTGCGGACTGAGCCGAGAGCCCCTCCCTCAGAGAAGTCTTGCAGTGCTAGAGAGCAGCACTCTCTGAACAAGCGAATATACCTCAGCCCAGCTGTAACTGAGGTTTTAATCAACAAATGTTGACTGCTCAATACAAGCTATTAATCCCCAACAAGCAGACAGAGGCTTTTGGTGACAACTGACCTTGGAGAACCCAGACAACCTCTCTGGGATGGAGGGGGAGCCCAGAGGACTAGGTTTTGTCTCTGTCCAATGGGTAGAACTGAGGGTGGATGTGGACTGGCCCTGAAGGGGGGCTTTCTGTCCCTTTTTTGGCTCAGTGGAGAAAGCCTCAGCCATTTTCAGTTACCAACCCTCTGATCCATACAAGGGTAGAGACAGCAGAGTCAGAGAGACTACTCAAATACAAATGATATCTCACCAGGCGGTCTATCTTCCCTAAGAGGAAAGAGGTGGTGCCAAGCTCTACACTTGCTTTCCATTCAGAACCAGACCCCAGAGCCTGGGGGAAAACAGCCACTTATACCAGTCTGGAGCTACAGGCTGACAGGCACCACCTGTTGGGCAGAAAAGCACAGTGGCTTCAGGTCTCACAGGGTGCAACAATCTTCTACGACACACCCTCAGGGAAACCTGATACTGAATATTGCCTCCTTCTGGGAAAACCTGATTGGGGTAACCAAGGAAACTAGATGCCTAGACAACAGAAAACTACAACCTACACTAAGAAAAACGAAGTTATGGCCCAGTCAAACAAACAAACTTACATGTCAACTGAGATACACAAATTGAAACAACTAATGCTAGATCAATTAAAAAAGTTTAGGGAAGATATGGCAAAAGAGATGAAGGCTATAAAGAAAACACGGCATACATAAGGTAGAAATCGAAAGTTCAAAAAAATAAGTGGCAGAATCGACACAAATGAAAGGCACAACACAAGAGATGAAAGACACAATGGAGACATACAACAGCAGATCTCAAGAGGCAGAAGAAAACACTCAGGAACTGGAGAACGAGACATCTGAAAGCCTACACACAAAAGAACAGATCGAGAAAAGAATGGAAAAATATGAGCAATGTCTCCAGGAACTGAATGACTAGATGAAATGCAGGAATGTACATATCATGGGTGTCCCAAAAGGAGAAGAGAAGGAAAAGGGGGCAGAAGCAATAATAGAGGAAATAATCAGTAAAAATTTCCCATCTCTTATGAAAGCCATAAAATTACAGATCCAAGAAGCTCAGCGCACACCAAACAGAATAGATCTGAATAGGTCTATGCCAAGACACTTAATAATCAGATTATCAAATGTCAAAGATAAAAAGAGAATCCTGAAAGCAGCAAGAGAAAAGCAATCCATCACATACAAAGGAAGCTTGATAAGACTATATGCAGATGTATCAATAGAAACAATGGAGGCAAGAAGGAAGTGGGGTGATATATTTAAGATACTGAAAGAGAAAAACCACCAACCAAAAATCCTATATCTGGCAAAACTGTTCTTCAAATATGAGGGAGAGCTTAAACTATTTTCTGACAAACCAACAATGACAGAGTTTGTGAACAAGATACCTGCTCTACAGGAAACACTAAAGGGAGCACTGCAGACAGAAAGTAAAAGACAGGAGTGAGAGGTTTGGAACACAATTTTGGGAGATAGTAGCACAGCAATGGAAGTATACTAAACAAAGATGACTGTGAGTATGGTTGAAAGAGGAAGGTTAGGAGCATGTAGGACACCAGAATGAAAGAGGAAAGATAAAGACTGGGACTGTATAACTCAGTGAAACCTAGGGTGCTCAACGATTGTGATGAAAGGTACAAATATGTTTTTACATGAGAGAGAACAAATGAATGTCAACATTGCAAGGTGTTAAAAATAGGTTGGGACTGGGGGAAAAATACAATCAATGCAAACTAGAGACTATAATTAACCAAAACATTGTATTATGCTTCCTTTAATAACAAAGGCAATATACCAAAGCTAAATGCATATTGGGGGGGGGAGGAACATGGGAGAGGGTTATGGGACTCTTGGCATTGGTGATATTGTCTACCTCTTTATTCTACTTTGGTTTAATGCTGTCTTTCCTTTTGTTGCTTCCTTGCTGTCACTTTTTTCTTTCTTTTTTCTTTTTCTTTTCCTTTGGTCTCTCTACATTCTTTGACTCTTCCTCCTGCTTTGTGGAAGAAATGGAGATGTCCTTATATTGATAGTGGTGATGGTGGTGAATATATAAATATGTGACTACACAGGGAACCATCGATTGTTTACTTAGGACAGAATGCATGATGTGTGAACAAAACTGTCTTAAAAAAATGCGTTGATGAAGAAAAATTGAGGACACTATATTGAGTGAAATAAGACAGACACATAAGGACAAATATTGCAGGGTCTAACTGATATGAACTAGTTATAATATGTAAATGCATAGACATGAAATAAAAGTTACCAGGATATAGAACAGGGCTGAAGAATGGGGAATGGTTGCTTATCATGAGCAGAATGTTCAACTAGGGTGAACTTAAACATTTGCAAGCAGACAGAGGTGATGGTAGCATGTTGTGAGAATGACTAATAGTTCTGAATGGTCTGTCAATGTGGTGGAAAGGGTAAGCTCAGAGTCACATATGTCACCAGAAGGAAAGTTGGAGGTTAAAAGACAGAAATGTATAAAACAGTGAATCTTGTAGTGGACAATGTCCATGATTAACTGTACAAATATTAGAAATCTCTCTCATGAACTAGAACAAATGTATGACATTATAAATAGAAGTTAATAATAGAGGGGCATATAGGAAAAAATATACCTATTGCAAACTATATACTAGTTATTAGCATTTTAACATCCTTTCATCAACATTAACAAATGTACTATACCAATACTATGAATCAATAATGGAGGGGGGTGGTTAGGGGTATTAGAGGATTTGTGTTTTCTTTTTTTGTCTTTATTCCTTTTCTGGAGTAATGAAAATTTTCTAAAAATTGAAAAAAAATTAATGGTGGTGATGGATGCACAGCTGTATGACGGTACCATGGGCAACTGACAGTACACTTTGGGTCTTTGGATAACTGTATGGTTTGTGAACAATCTCAATTAAAAAAAAAAAAGAATATTTGAAGACCATAGAAATTGTTTTCTTAATTTTTTTTTTCTAGTCCCTTTTTTCTTCAATTTAGTTTTCAACAAATATCAGAGTTGGCTGCTTATAACATGTCTGATCATGCTCATACCCTTTTAAAAACTTTACATTGCTCTCCACTTCAAATATGATAAAATTTAGCTATTTAGCTTGGGCAACAGTGTCATCACAAACCTTGATCCTTAATTAAGCCCCTTCATGGCTCCTTTTTCATTTGTTCATGTTGTTCCCTCTGCCCTAAATTCCAACCATCTTTTCCTCTGTGTCTCCACTCAATCCTCTGACCTCTTTCTGCTTAGGAAATTCCTACTCATCCTTCAAGGTCCAATATAAATTCTCTCTCTCACACATACACTCACAAAACACACACTTCTCCCCTAAGAATTAATTACTTTCACAACTTTCTATCTGCCCTTCCATGGCACTTTAATCTCACTTTATTATAACACATCAACTTCTCTTGCAGTTATTTATTTATATAAATAAATAACTGTCCCCTCCACTGTGAGTGAATTCCCTGAAGTCTGGTGCTGGATTACTTATCTTTCTACACATACATTCTAGGGCTTGGTACACAGGGGATGGCTTAATTAGTGTAGATACATTAAATTGAACTACACAGAATCAAATTTAACTGAAAAATTTGTATTCCAAGTACAAGAGAGAATCAGAGACTATCCACAGCTCTGATGCTTGATCTATACTTCTACTAGAAATTGATTTCAATTATTCTTGTTGTATTAGTTAGGGTTCTCCTTGGAAACAGAATCAATGAGAGATGTCTCTTATTATCAAATTGTAAAAGTGACTCACGCAACTGTGGGAGCGCACGAGTCCAAATTCTGCAGAGCCATCAACAAGCTGTCAACTCCAAGGAAGACGTCCGACGAACTCCTCGGGAAACGAACCGACAACTTTGACGAACTCCTCAGGAAACGAACCGGCAACTTTGAAGAACTCCTCAGGAAACGAACCAACAACTTTGACGAACTCCTCAGGAAACGAACTGGCAACTTCGACGAGCTCCCCAGGAAAAGCTTCACTGAGCAGCTGAAGAAGAAGTGAAGGTTCTCTAACCGCCCGGCTTATAAGCCTCCAACTGATCACCCGGACCAAATCCAGCCAATTGCATTCTCTCACTGTGGAAGCACGCCCCTTGATGAGTCATCAGTCAGCTGCAGTCAATTGACTGATGATCCGACAAACCAACCAGCCTCAAATAGCCTCACAGGAATCGTCAGGCCAGTGCCCGCTTGACCAGACAGCTAGGCCACCTAGCCAAGTTGACACATGAACCCAACCATCACAGTCCACCCCTTGTTAACTTGGCAGTTGTACACATCACCCAAAACCATATCTTCAAAATGAACGTTACAGCTTATGCCATATGATAAGGGGACAAGACAGAGAAGAAAGCAAAAATATTCTCTTCACAGACAAATACAAACATAATCATCACAAAACGAGGAGGAAATATTCATATCATCATAGTCCTCGTTTCTGTAACTGGTCACGTGGCCGTAGTTCATATTTATCACGACCTTCCTCCACTACCCATTCCATGTTCCCTTTACCCTCAGCAAGCACTTCAGCTGGCTGTGGTTCTTTGCCTGG
This sequence comes from Choloepus didactylus, assembly GCF_015220235.1. NCBI lineage: Eukaryota > Metazoa > Chordata > Mammalia > Pilosa > Megalonychidae > Choloepus > Choloepus didactylus. The sequence goes on along the minus strand of NC_051320.1, from coordinate 31,127,591 downwards.
TGGGGTGACCCAAACCTTCATTCCTGAAGTTTCTTGGCCATTGGTAGTCCTGCCTGGATTGGGTTGTTGCAGTTTTCCATTGACTTGAATCATGGGGCATGGTAGTACTAAGAGACGCCCCAGGGGATCTCCTGTATGCCAGGAAAACTCTTCTTTACTTCCATTGTGTAGTTGCAGTGCTATTTCCCCTTGATAGTCAGGATCAATCACCCCAGCCAGTACAGTAATCCCCTTACTTGCCTGTTGATTCAGAGGCATAAGAAGCCCAAAGTGGCCAGGTGGCAGCCTTAACTTCCAGTTCAATGGGATTATTGTTGTGTTTCCTGGTGGAAGCACTCCTCCTTTTGGAACCAAGACCTGTAGACCAGCAGAGCTTAAACTTGCAGGGACAGGAAGCAAAAATTTTCCTAGTGGATCACTAGGAGTGATAGTGAGTGGTGCTACTCTTGTTTCCACCCCTTGATTCCTGGACCCATGAATCCTGGCTATGGGAGAAACAGCACCATAGAGTGGACGCTGATTCAGAGCATACACGGCCTCCTGGAGAACACTGTCCCAGCCCTGAAAGGTATTGCCACCTAGTTGGCGCCGTAATTGAGTCTTCAATAGGCCATTCCACCGTTCTATCAACCCAGCTGCTTCTGGATGATGGGGAACATGGTAAGACCACAGAATTCCATGAGCATGTGCCCATCCCCTCACTTCATTTGCTGTGAAGTGGGTTCCTTGGTCCGAAGCAATGCTGTGTGGAATACCATGACGGTGGATGAGGCATTCTGTAAATCCACGTATTGTAGTTTTGGCAGAAGCATGTCGTGCAGGGAAGGCAAACCCATATCCAGAGTATGTGTCTATTCCAGTAAGAACAAATCGCTGCCCTTTCCATGATGGAAGTGGTCTGATGTAATCAACCTGCCACCAGGTAGCAGGCTGATCACCCCGAGGAATGGTGCCATATCGGGGACTGAGTGTGGGCCTCTGCTGCTGGCAAATTGGACACTCAGCAGTGGCTGTGGCCAGGTCAGCCTTGATGAGTGGAAGTCCATGTTGCTGAGCCCATGCATAACCTCCATCCCTACCACCATGACCACTTTGTTCATGAGCCCATTGGGCAATGACAGGAGTTGCTGGGGAAAGAGGCTGATTGGTAGCCACCAAACGGGTCATTTTATCCACTTGGTTATTAAAACCTTCTTCTGCTGAAGTCACCCTCTGGTGAGCATTCACATGGGACACAAATATCTTCATGTTGTTTGCCCACTCAGAAAGGTCTATCCACATACCCCTTCCCCAGACTTCTTTGTCACCAATCTTCCAATCATGTTCCTTCCAAGTCCCTGACCATCCAGCCAAACCATTAGCAACAGCCCAGGAATCAGTATACAGACGCACCTCTGGCCAGTTCTCCTTCCAAGCAAAGTGAACAACCAGGTGCACTGCTCGAAGTTCTGCCCACTGGGAGGATTTCCCCTCACCACTGTCCTTCAGGGATATCCCAGAAAGGGGCTGCAGTGCTGCAGCTGTCCACTTTCGGGTGGTACCTGCATATCGTGCAGAACCATCTGTAAACCAGGCCCGAGTCTTCTCTTCCTCAGTCAACTGACTGTAAGGAACTCCCCAAGATGCCATAGCTGTGGGCTGGGCAAGAGAAGGTAAGGTGGAAGGAGTGGGGGCCATGGGCATTTGGGCCACTTCCTCATGTAACTTACTTGTACCTTCAGGACCTGCTCGAGCTCTATCTCGTATATACCATTTCCATTTTATGATGGAGTGCTGCTGTGCACGCCCAACTTTATGGCTTGGTGGGTCAGATAACACCCAGCTCATGATAGGTAACTCAGGTCTCATGGTAACTTGGTGGCCCATGGTTAAGCGTTCTGTCTCTACTAAGGCCCAGTAGCAGGCCAACAGTTGTTTCTCAAATGGAGAGTAGTTATCTGCAGAGGATGGTAAAGCTTTACTCCAAAATCCTAAGGGCCTGCGTTGTGATTCTCCTATAGGAGCCTGCCAAAGGCTCCAAACAGCATCTCTATTTGCCACTGACACTTCCAGCACCATTGGGTCAGCTGGATCATATGGTCCAAGCAGCAGAGCAGCTTGCACAGCAGCCTGGACCTGTTGCAGAGCCTCATCTTGCTCCGGTCCCCACTCAAAACTAGAAGCTTTTCTAGTCACTTGGTAAATGGGCCGGAGTAGCACACCTAAATGAGGAATATGTTGTCTCCAAAACCCAAAGAGGCCAACTAAACGTTGTGCCTCTTTTTTGGTTGTAGGAGGGGCCAGATGCAGCAGCTTATCCTTCACCTTAGAAGGAATATCTCGACAGGCCCCACACCACTGAACACCTAGAAATTTTACTGAGGTGGAAGGGCCTTGTATTTTTGTTGGATTTATCTCCCATCCTCTGCCACGCAAATACCTTACCAACAAATCTAGAGTAGTTGCTACTTCTTGCTCACTAGGTCCAATCAACATGATATCATCAATATAATGGACCAGTGTGATGTCTTGTGGGAGGGAGAAATGATCAAGATCCCTGCGGACAATATTATGACATAGGGCTGGAGAGTTGATATAACCCTGAGGTAGCATGGTGAATGTAAACTGCTGGCCTTGCCAGCTAAATGCAAACTGTTTCTGGTGGTCCTTGCTGACAGCAATTGAGAAAAAAGCATTTGCCAGATCAATAGCTGCATACCAGGTACCAGGGGATGTGTTGATTTGCTCAAGCAATGATACCACATCTGGGACAGCAACTGCAATTGGAGTCACCACATGGTTAAGCTTATGATAATCCACAGTCATCCTCCAAGACCCATCTGTTTTCTGCACAGGCCAAATAGGAGAGTTGAATGGGGATGTGGTGGGAATCACCACCCCTGCATCCTTCAAGTCCTTAAGAGTGGCATTAATCTCTGCAATCCCTCCAGGAATCCGGTATTGCTTCTGGTTCACTACTTTGTTAGGCAGAGGCAGCTCTAGTGGCTTCCACTTGGCCTTTCCCACCATAATAGCCCTCACTCCAGGAATCAGGGAACCAATGTGAGGATTCTGCCAGTTGCTGAGTATGTCTATTCCAATTATGCATTCCGGCACTGGGGAAATAACCACAGAATGGGTCCGGGGACCCAATGGACCTACTGTGAGACGGACCTGGGCTAAAACTCCATCAATCATCTGACCTCCATAAGCCCCAACTCTGACTGGTGGACCAGAGTGACGTTTTGGGTCTCCGGGAATTAATGTCACTTCTGACCCAGTGTCTAATAATCCACGGAATATCTGATCATTTCCTTTTCCCCAATGCACAGTCACCCTGGTAAAAGGCCGTAGGTCCCCCTGGGGAAGGCTGGGAGGAAGATTAACAGTGTAAATTTTTGGCAGTGTGACAGGGTCCTTCTCCAAGGGTACCCGGCCTTCCCTTCATTCAAGAGGCTCTGGATCTGTAAACTCTCTCAAGTCTGGGAATTGATTAAGGGGCCGTGACTCTCTGTTTTTGTAATTCAAGGGAGATTTTTGTTCATGTGGCCTAGAATTCTTCTGCTTATATAGTTCAAACAAGAATTTAGTCGATTGCCCATCTATTTTACTACTTGGTACTCCATGATCCACTAGCCAACGCCATAAGTCTCTGCGAGTCATATTATTTTGATTGCTGCTTTGAGCCTGTTTTCCATTATGGTAGCCCTGTCCACCTTGTCTGTGGCGATTAACTGCAGCCACTTCGCTTCTGCTGACTCGGGACCCGATTATCCCCATTGTGTTTAAGGATTTCAGTTCAGTGACAGCAGTTCCTACAGTAATATCTGACCTACAGAGAAGGGCGACTACAGAGCTCTTCAGGGATGATGGAGCTAGTTTCACAAATTTATTCCTTACAGTCCTGGTAAAAGGTGTGTCCTCTGGACATTCCAGGACTGTGTGAGCAGGTTTTCCATGATAAATCCACTCTAACATTCCAATCTCTCTAAGCCTTTGAATCCCCTCCTCCACATTATACCAGGGCAGTTCTGGCATTTCAACCTCTGGTAATGCCGGCCACCTTTTGATCCATGTTTCAGCCAGCCACCCAAACAAACTGTTAACACCCTTTCTAACCCCTCGAGCTACAACATTGAATGCAGAATCTCTGCTTAGTGGGCCCATATCAGTAAATTCAGCCTGATCCAACCTTATATTCCTTCCACCATTATCCCACACTCTCAATATCCATTCCCACACATATTCCCCTGGTTTCTGTCTGTATAAGTTGGAAAACTCATACAGTTCTTTTGGAGTATAGCGTACTTCCTCATGGGTCACACTTTGTACCTCACCCTTTGGGGCTTGTTGGGACTTGAGCCTAGTTATAGGTCTTGAAGCAAAAACTGGTGGTGGGGGTGGGTCATGAAAAGAGTTAGAATTATCTCTCAAGCCATTCACCTCAGGGCACTCTGTTGCATTTTCATCTCTTAAAACAGGATTAGTCTCTCCAGACAAAAGAGTGAGGGCTGCTTCCTCAGGGGAGGTGATTACAAGATTAGCAGGCATTGAAGGGTCAATCTCCTTAGGTGGGAGTTGCCTGGCAGGCTCCTTAGGGCAGACTGGAGGCAAAGAAGCTGTTTCCCCAGGACAGCCCTCTACAGGTAAATCTAACAATGACCCAGCAGAATCCAGGGTTCCAATGTCCTCACTGTCATTATTATCAATCCATATGTCTCCATCCCAAGTTTCTGGGTCCCATTCTTTTCCAATCAATGCCTTTACTTTAACAGCAGACACCCTGAGAGGTTGAGATTTTAGTTTACGCTGTAAATGTGCTACTCGCACAATAAGAGACTGCGTCTGATTTTCAGAAACCTCCAGTCTGCGGGCACAGGAAATAAGATTTTCTTTCAGGGCATAGATGGAACTCTTTACATCTGTCATACGGCATTCAAGTTTTGAATTTGAAGCCTTTAGCTCATCCCTTTCTCTTACAACTGTATCCAAAGTATCTAAGAGCAGCCAGCCAACATCATACTTCTTAATACTGCAAAACTCTGTGAAAGTGTCGAAAATGCTGTCACCCAGAGCCTCGCTTCGTACTAGAGCACAATTAGGAGAATCAAATGGTGCTATTTTGCGTATTTCCTTTGCCAACTCCTGCCATGGACTCTTAGTACCCTCTTGATTATTGGAAATAGAGTCATTAGTGCCTCTGAATCTAATCAGAGTAGAAAACAAGTTGTAAAAGCCCATTTTAAGATTCCGTTTCTCAAGAACCACTCTCGGTACCAAGTTGTATTAGTTAGGGTTCTCCTTGGAAACAGAATCAATGAGAGATGTCTCTTATTATCAAATTGTAAAAGTGACTCACGCAACTGCGGGAGCGCACGAGTCCAAATTCTGCAGAGCCATCAACAAGCTGTCAACTCCAAGGAAGACGTCCGACGAACTCCTCGGGAAACGAACCGACAACTTTGACGAACTCCTCAGGAAACGAACCGGCAACTTTGAAGAACTCCTCAGGAAACGAACCAACAACTTTGACGAACTCCTCAGGAAACGAACTTGCAACTTCGACGAGCTCCCCAGGAAAAGCTTCACTGAGCAGCTGAAGAAGAAGTGAAGGTTCTCTAACCGTCCGGCTTATAAGCCTCCAACTGATCACCCGGACCAAATCCAGCCAATTGCATTCTCTCACTGTGGAAGCACGCCCCTTGATGAGTCATCAGTCAGCTGCAGTCAATTGACTGATGATCCGACAAACCAACCAGCCTCAAATAGCCTCACAGGAATCGTCAGGCCAGTGCCCGCTTGACCAGACAGCTAGGCCACCTAGCCAAGTTGACACATGAACCCAACCATCACACTTGTGTAGTGCCTATCAGAGTGTTTAGCACATATGTGGTGTCTGATACATTTTGGGTGATTGAACAATTGCATCTGGTTGACCCAAAGTCTGTGGCAGAGTCAAGAATAAAACTACTTTTTAAATTAGGGTATCCTAAAGAGGTCATCACATAGTGTTCACACAGACTTTAGGGGCAGTCTGCTGGGATTTGAATCTTGACTCCCCCAATTACTAGCTGTGTGATCTTGTGCAAGTTTAGCAAGTGCCTCACTTTCCTCATCAGCAGGATGAGAATAATATTAGTGCCAACTCATAGGATTTTTGTGAGGACTAAATCAGTTGGTAAGTGTAAAATGCTTACAAGTGTGTCTGGCATATAGCAAACTTGGCATAAGTGTTAGCCAAGGTTATTATTTGTTGTGACTATTTTCTCCTCTACTAAGTCTGTACTTATGTCTTTTGCAAGACTTCCTTCAAGAAAATGTTTCCCCATATGAAATTCTAAAGTAGCCACAGTCAACCAGATACAGTGCTTTTCCTTCAAAGGATTGAAAGAAATCTGAGGTCTAATTTACTTAATCCCCAAAATGTCCCAGGGGAAAGAACAGGATCATGCTCTTTTCATTGACACATATAGTTTTGCATGTTGATTATAATGCTTTTTATAGTTCAAAAAAAATGCCATGATATTTGCTGAAGAACTATTACCTCAATAGTATGCCATGGAGAAATATACTACCCTGATGTCAGGCACACAAAGATTTTCTTCTGTTGCTCCAAATCAAATGCTATGTGATAGTTAACTAAATAAACATATAAACAACAAACAGTAGAAGTTTAATGGAGACATATTTAATAGATCAATGTTAATTTAACACTTACCGTGAAAATATGTTTCACAGTAGCAATATTTCACTCCCATCATTGTTATTGTTTCCTTGTAATGAGATTTTAAGCTTAAACTTTTGAACTTTTCAGAAATAAAAGCAGTTTCTACCTCTTATATTTCCAAAACATTTCTGTTAGACACAGAGATTAATCTATAGCTCTCTTTCTCACTTCACTTTTGCTTGTTTGAACTTTTTTGAGTTTTCTTTCATTTCCTGACCAGATTGCTTTGTTTTCCTGGTGCAGTAAGATTTCCATTATAGTTTTTGGACTTGCACTTGTGACATAAATCCAAACCCAAAAGACTTATCACATATCCAAACAATTCTGACTTTCTCAACTTTCACTCTTAACTTCTGCGTGAAAGACAGCTTTGGATATATTTTTTATTTGTAAACCCTCAGTACAAACTGATATTGGAGAAAAAACAACGCACTTGAGTTACTTGTATTAATTATGACTTTTTTTCTTTTTAATTTCTTTATTTAAAACATTATTTTAGAATCTCTTTCAAATTGTTCTAGTATTTTAAGTTTTGTGGCATTGATCCATCTGTTAATTGCATCTGCTGACTCTTCCTCATGGTGATTTTCTTGTGAGGTTTGTGATCTATTAGTGTGGGCTCATTTTCAGATTGGTTTAATAAAATCCTGATGAAATCCATGAGGCTTCGGGTTATGAAATGATGGTTAGGGCTTGGTTTTGCCAGGGGACCCAAGGGGTTCTAGTGATTTTGGACTATGGTTTAATGTTAATTTCTTAGATCATGTTACCTGTATCACCCAGGTGGTACAGATTTAGACCCTACACCAGAAAATGATAGATCAAGGTTTTTAATTTCTCAGAGCACTTGTTTTTTGTTTTTTTTTGTTTTTTGTTTTTTCCTCCAACACAAGTCCCAGATAAATGGCAAGTTTGTTTATATTTTCTCTAGTTAATTATTTCAAAAAATTTTTTTTAGTCTATGAGAAATGGAAGTTCTTAAGATTTTGTGCTTTATTCAAGACTCTCACATTAAACTTCCCCAACTTCTAGGTGTCTGCAACCATTTCTCCAGTCTCCAATAATTATTAAACCTCACTTCTAGTTACTAGGGCTTACATTTTTTTCTGAAAAATACCTGTGCCTTGTCATGGTATTAGCTTGCTGTGACCACTCTCATTTTGCTTCCTTTCTTCTTTTTCCTTATGGCACCTGAGGATATCTGTCTTTTAATTTTAGCAATACTTTAAATCTTTTTTTTTTTTAGCAGTTTTACTGAGATATATTCACATACCACACAATCCATCCAAGTATACAATTAATAGCTTTAATACTTATATTTTATCCAATATTTCTAGGTGGTTTTCAGTGTATCCACATTTCCTTATTCTGTCATGTGGCCCAAAGTTCACTGCTATTTGTTAAAATTCTGTAGGTTTCCCTACTGTTAGTTATATCTCTTAGAGTTGAGCATGCCCTCCTCGCCCCCCAGTTGTATTTTACTCAGCTACTTGCACCGTGTCTCATTTTCTGCCACAGCCAAATTTTACAATATGACACCAAAGGTATTCCAGACTAATGCATAGTTTTCATTACAGTTTGACTTACGATTCAAATCTCTACACAAATCTCTTCTGCCTTGTTTAAGTTTTATGAATTCAACTATCATTTGCCTATAATAACCAAAAAATATTTAGATTGTCTATGTCCCATGAGAAGATTGCTACAGAATAAGAAAAAAAAAATCACAGTAAAGACATCTAGGAGAACTAGCAGCATGGGAGAGTTTGAGGAGGAGGAGGATTAGGTGGAACTCTTCAGGGAAAGTCCCATGATGTCAATGCTTCCAGAGTAGATGGAGAGGACTTTGCAGTAAAATTTCCATCAGAAAAGGGATTCACAGCAATGGCCATGAATGACTGAGATGGAACAATATAAAACTTTACTTTTTCTTCTTTTTTTAAAGATGGCTGGTACCTCACCCAGAGGTAGATTTGTGACTTGATCATAGGCAATGTTTCTCCAAAGATCAAGCAAACATAAAGGAAAAATAACCATATATGGTTCTTCATAGCTTCTAAATGTAGATCTGAACAGGAAAACAGATATATTTAATTTTAGTAGCTATGCTATAACATGGTTGTTTACATGAGAATATAACTATCTGATTTCTCATAGGTCATATATTACAAAGAAAATCACTAGCCTCACATCTATATTTTGACGCTGGGTGGAAAAGGTATGAGTGCATTCTTGACAAAGGTATGGTTATCACCCAGGAAGAACATAAGGAAATTCCCCCTAAAATAATCCTTTATGATCCTGTAGTTAGTGGTTCAGAAGCCTGGACATCACTACTGTATGAGGGGAAAGGAGGTAGCTAGAAAAGGCAGAGCTTCAAAATTATGTAAATTATGTAACTAATTTCATTCAGATATTTAATCTGAACTGTTAGAACCCAGGGATGAGAATTAATCTTCTGTTAATTATACTCAAACGGCAATAACACACTTGAGTGTTGAGAGGAATGCCCATACACGCAGGCACCAGGTATCTGGAGACTTCAATTTGGTATCTGGTACCTGCATCTACTGGGTCTCATTCTCATGCTTTCATTTATTTCATGGACTACTGAGTCTCATAACTGTATTTTATTCAACTTTCTTTCATAACAGCTATGGAACTTCATTTTGCTTAAATATTTTATGCTTCTTTTTATTATCAAACTGCCAGCTTCTTAGGGGCAGGATCCATGTCTCATCTATTTTGATATCCTTCAGGCCTAACACAGAATATGGTACCTAGTAAGTGTTAAATAAATGCTAACAAAAACAAAAATCAAGTTAATAATCTCAGTAAATGATAGTAATAGATTTTTAAATATCATTGTGAGAATTCAATTTAAATTTTCCTGTGATTTCATAGAAATGTAATTGATGATAGCTCAGTATGTTTTAAAATTATTTTAATTACATACATGTATGTAATAAATTAATAAATGCAGGCATAATTGTAGTTAAAAATATAAACATTATAATAATGGAAAGTGAATACCCTTTGCCACCCTGTCAATTCTACTCCCCTCCTCAAGCATTTTTATATGAATAGATGTCAGAGATAACTATAATGAAAGGAATAGCATACACACAAAACACACACACACATTGTTTTTTCTTCTAGTATTTAAGATGTGACCCAAATACTGATTTAGGAAGTATCAAATATCCACATATAGTTTTAATTTGAACCACATTCCCCAAGATAATATATATGTGTGTACATATAATTTTATGCTGCCCACTCTGTCTGTAATCTATTCAAACTAAAATGTGTTTGATATTAATTTTTTCCAATCAGTGAAGACATTATTATGACTACATGTCCATGACCTTTGCATTCTCCATTTCCTGTGAAATTTCTGGGGAATTCATGAACCTGCCATCTCAGTACACTCCAAAATATTTGCTCCAAAGAAATTGTAATTTTGTAGTTAAGGAAAGCTCCAAATTAGAAATAAAAGGTACATACTCATTACAACTCGGAAGCTGTCAATGGGGTGCAGCCAGAGTTTAAAGAGGTTTAAAGGAATCCTGGGGAATGTTCATATGTCAAGAATTCTACATTACTGGCAAACTGCAAGAAACGGCTTATAGTTAATTTCATAGTTTGGATAGAAACCAGTAAAAATATCATCTGAATTGCAGAACTGACACCAACAAAGGGATGTCACCATCAGACAACAAACCACACAGAAATATGGAAATATCCCATTATCAATGGCATATTAATAACAAAAGAAACACATAGTGTTGTAATTGTTTAAAAGCTAACTTCAGAAGAATGGTTGTCATTTTCACTTATTGATTTGCTTCTTTATATGAATTTTTAAAATTGTATAACCTCAACACTTTTCAATTGTGTTCATTATTACACAAAAAGAAAAGAAACCTTCAACTAGGTCACTTGGCTTTCTTTTTTTTTGTTTTTTTTTTTTTTTTTTTTTTTATCTTTTATTTTATTTTATTTTTTTTTATTTATTTATTTTTTTAATCACCATTTTATTGAGATACATTCACATACCACGCAGTCATACAAAACAAACTGTACTTTCGATTGTTTACAGTACCATTACATAGTTGTACATTCATCACCTAAATCAATCCCTGACACCTTCATTAGCACACACACAAAAATAACAAGAATAATAATTAGAGTGAAAAAGAGCAATTGAAGTAAAAAAGAACACTAGGTACCTTTGTCTGTTTGTTTGCTTCCCCTACTTTTCTACACATCGATCCATAAACTAGACAAAGTGGAGTTTGGTCCTTATGGCATTCCCAATCCCACTGTCACCCCTCATAAGCTACATTTTTATACAACTGTCTTCGAGATTCATGGGTTCTGGGTTGTAGTTTAATAGTTTCAGGTATCCACCACCAGCTACCCCAATTCTTTAGAACCTAAAAAAGGTTGTCTAAAGTGTGCGTAAGAGTGCCCACCAAAGTGATCTCTCGGCTCGTTTTGGAATCTCTCTGCCACTGAAGCTTATTTCATTTCCTTTCACATCCCCCTTTTGGTCAAGAAGATGTTCTCCATCCCACGATGCCGGGTCTACATTCCTCCCCGGGAGTCATATTCCACGTTGCCAGGGAGATTCACTCCCCTGGGTGTCTGATCCCACGTAGGGGGGAGGGCAGTGATTTCACCTTTCAAGTTGGCTTAGACTTGGCTTTCTTTCATACTGTTTCCCCCAAGTTCAAAACATTTTCCTCTCTTAGTGGCCAATATCCTCTTAGATCAGAGTTAGGCTGAATGCATGCAAGCCTCAGCACGATTTTCTATGTGGTTTTAGCCTTCTTCCAGAAAACCATCAGTGTCTGTCCACTGTAGGGAGCTACTCTACTTTCAGTCAGTAACTCCTCTTTTCCATGAGCCTAAAGTGGAGTTATTTTTCAAGTTAATGGGTTTGGGAAACAGTTACTATTTTTTGTGTGTGTGATAATTATCTCTGCATATAGAGAACAAAAACTTTTAATATGATTATTTTCCTTAACAAAGCTTACTGCGTACCATTTCTGTTATGACTACACAATAGACAAATAACATGAGTACAAAAAAAGGTGAGAAGAGTTCCTTTTATCAAAATGGCTTCTGATCCATAACTGTAACTGTGCAGGTGGCACTTTTTCGAAGAACTGTGTAACTTAGAGAATAAGTACCACTGGGGATTAGGGAGAGAGATCATGAAGAACTGAGACTTTCAAGGGTGCTTGCATAGAAGAGGGGAAGGGGAGGGGAAACACTGTGCCTTGAAAGAATATTAGGAATAAAATTTTTGGAGAGAAGATGGGAAAAATGCATAAGAAGCATTGTGAACCAGGGTTCAGAAGCAATGGGGACCCATATGCACTGGGAGTAATGAGCAGAACTATCTTGGCTGAAGATGCGAGTTTGCAGCAAGAAGAGCTACGGGAATACGATACACAAAGGAAGGATGGGGATGACCAAGGGCATCGAAGGCCAAGCTGTCAGCAAACTGGAGAAAATAAAAAGGACTAAAAGCCAAGTTTCACTTAATCACTTATTTACTATATGTATCAAAAGGTTTTCAAATATCCAGAGGTTGGCATTGTGTAGATGTGAATCTGTTTCACTAGAATTGGGAAAAATAGGACAAAACTGAATAGCAGGGTCCAGGGGAATAAGAAAGACTGGATTAAAAAGAAAAAAAAATGCTGGTGATTTTGTTGTTCAGGACAGACAACAAAAGAGTATTCTTTAAGGGTTGTCACCTTTCTATATATATCTTATATTTCACATTAGGGAAATAACTGAAACCGTGGAACTGTAACCCACGGCATTCTTTGAAATTACTTATATGTCTACTTGTTAAATTGTACTTTGAAAGTTAACACCTTTCTGTGTATATGTTGTGTTTCACAGTATGGAAATAACTGAAATTGTGGAACTGTAACCCACAAAATTCTTTAAAATTTTCTCTCTGATTACTTGTTGAATCATACTTTGAAAGTTATTACTGTTATGTATATATGTTGAATTTCACAATTAAATATTTAAAAAAAAAAGAATATTGATCAGGTTTAAGAAGGTGAGTTCAAAATCAGAGCAGTGAGGATACAGGCTCATGAACCCAGGCCAGGAGAACAAAAAGTATGTGTGTGTGTGTGTGTGTGTGTGTGTGTGTGTGTGTGTGAGAGAGAGAGAGAGAGAGAGAGAGAGAGAGAGAAAGAGAGAGAGAGATTCTGCCTGGAGTTCTGCAATTTAAAAAATTATAATAAAATACCAGGTTTTTTTGAAAAGAAACAAACCCAGGGCCTCTGCAAGAATTTCGAGGATGAATGATACCAGGATGAGAGGCCAAAAGGTGAGGTTTACAAGAGGTTAATAGAGGTATGAGGCATGTAAAGCAGGCAGGAGGCATTGATAAATGCCTTTGTGAAGAAGCAGCTCTTACCCTGGCTCAAAAATAGCTCCAAAGCATCCTATACCCCCTCTGAGAGTGGTCAGGCTAAGAACAGAAAATGAAGGACCCCTGGATGGGGGAGGAGAGTTAGTGAGCAGAGAGCAAGGTGTTTCCAAACCAAAACATCCAGAAATCTAATGGAATTCTTTGCTTTATGTATCCAGATATTCTGATGTCATATAGACATACTCAGATTTAGAGAAAATGCAGTCATGCCATTAAGTCATGCCTCTTAGGCAGTTTTTTTTTTTTTTTTTAAGCCAAAAATTTAATTTTATTGACTAAAGACAGTTCATTCAGGACTTACATAGATCATAAGAAAAGTTTAGATTATAACATCTAAGAGATTAATAGCTGACTGGAAGGAAGACAGGCAGTTTATATTTTCAGTGTAGAAAAAAAATCTAATTGCTACAGATGTCTTGTAAAATTCCCAAAACAAGATCTATCCAAGTTCATTGCTTAATGACTTTTTCTTTTTTCTTTAAAAGGGATGTGTACTACTGGTTACAACTAAGATAACAGCTTGAAAAAATCATAAGACAGAAGCATGCATATAATATAAAAAGACAAGATTTTAAAATCATATTGAAGGAGTATTAGCTATAATAAATGGAAAAGATATATTAAAACCAGCAGTGTGTTACACTAGTTCAAAACAGAACTCATGAGGCAGAACAAAACTGATGCTAGTTCAGGAAAATGGTCTGTTTTTAAGAAGTGCTTCCAGACATACACCACCACAAAGCAATGCCAGCAGTGACTGTATGGTCCCTGTGTGTTAATCAATGAAGTTTCAAAGGTGGAGTGAGTAGGTTAACAGCTTAAATGTTCTCCAAAGTTTTGTAGTACTCCATCAGCACAGTCCAAGCCTTGGGGGCCATGAAACCTTCAGGAGGTTTCTGGCCTTCTCAGGCAAGTTTGTGCATTCATGTTTCTGAAATAAATTCAAAGTCTTTGTGGTGTTCAGTGATAGTAGTCCATACACTTCTTCTTGTTATAAAGCTGCAACTCTAATGGGAACTGTTTCCAAGGTGATTAGGCCAGGGGCCATTGTCATCACTTTGGCACCATGAGTTGGGTCGTAAAGATCCTTCCCTGTGATGAGGCATGCTGGTAGGGTCTCGTCCAACAATGTAAAAATCGGCCCCTGCAACCATTCATGCTCTGCAGTGCACTGGACCTCAGTTGGTGCAGCATACATCATAGGAGATGGGAAGACGGCCACCACTGTTGTCTCAGGATTCAGGACTCCTTCCTCCAGCACTGCAGCATCCAGCTTCATACACCACATCAAAGAAACAGCATCATCCTTTTTCCAGCCACCAAGAGGGTGAAGGAGAAGGACAGGGTGCTGATAGCCCCTCTCTAGGAGCTGCTTATGGGTGTCCTGTATTAATAGAGCATATTCATTGCGCACCAGGTTGTGTAGTTCTCTTCTTGAGAAAAATGTTTCCCAACCCTGTTCTCTAGTATTCGAGTGCAAATTCCATGACTCCCATGGCCTTCTCTGGGAAATGTACACGTTTCTGGGAGGTGAAGTTTTCCCTTATAATCTATCTACTATATACTTTTTGTTTTCTTAAGTTGCTCTAAGGCTTTGCAAGATTTTCCTATCTTCCCCTTCAAAATCACTTTTAATAATGTCGTGGATGGATTTTTATGGTTGTTTCAAAATGATCAGACAATAATATTACAATAGTACTTTTTACAAATTTCTACCACCATTTAGGGATTAAAAATATATATAATATATATCTAAATATATATAGAATATATATTTAGAACAAAAGAAAATTTCATCAGTGAGTAGAGCAATGTTTTAAATAAATTCAAGAGTGCAATGGAAAAAGAAAGTGACCAAAAGAGTATTTGGGGAGTCAAAAGACTCTGGGACTGTGTTTCCAAAGCTGGCAGTGTTTCTCAGATCAAGCAATTTTAATCAGCTGATGTGTTTTCTGAATCTAGATCTAAACTTTGGAGTCTGGGTGTTCTTTTTGTTTTTTTTTTTTTTTCCTCCCAGTACATGTAAGTTATTTACACAATCTCAGGAGACAGAATTAGAGGATACTTTCAATTATATAAAATTATAGCAAAAACCCCACCATTAAATTACTAGCTACATATTAATTATTTTAAAGAAGAAGTTCACTCTGGTGTCTAAAGTGTAAGGCGATTGCCCATAGTGTTGAATATCCTTGTTGTACTAAGAGAAATGCTAGAAACTTCATTCTAAACACACTGGATGTTCCAAACCACCAATATCCATTTATTCACAAGCACAATTTGGAAACATCAGTCATCTGAGCCTTGGACAAATATTTTTATGTTCAAAGAATTTGAAGGGATCACCTGGAATACTTTAAATAAGTCAACAAAGTTATCTTTAAGGTCAGAATTATAAATAGGACACATACCCTAAATTTCATGAAACAAAGAAAATATATCCTTTCTGACCTGTGGGTCAACCTCTGCCCACCTACCAACCCCATCTTCTGCTACTCTTTCCCACTCATGTCTAGCCATAGTGGCTTTCTTGCTATTCCTTAAATAGAGAAAGTTTATTATCCCCGCCTTTAGATCTTTATAATTCATATTCCCTCTTCCTGTGTCTTCCTACCATGGAGAGCCACAGGACACATTCCTTTACCTTATTCAGTCTCTACTAAAACATCACCTACTCAGAGAGGCTTCCCTTACTAACTAACCTATCCAGAATGGCAGCCATCCTCTAATCTACCTTTTTCTGTAATGCTCTGTCCATAGCTTCATTTTTATTCACAGAACTTCCTTCTACCTTCTACCTGGCATTGTATTACTTATTTGCTTATGTGTTTATAATCTGTATCCCTACAATAAAAAGTAAGTTAGGTTCCTAGAGGACAGGAATGTGTCTTATAAATTGGTGTATCCTCACCACCTTGGGTAGTTTGGTATCTCATTTATTAAATAAATGGAGGAAAACATTTTTAATGTGTTTTCAGCATAATATCTACCATTATTGACACTAAAAAAAATCAATATGAACCTCCTTGACATTCCTTTATCCCTTTAAAACATGTAATTCAACTATTAAAAAAAAATACTAGCTATATATTTTTGGCTAAAATGAACTCAATCGGATACATCAAAAACATAGCACCCAAGTAACTCATGAGTGAGTACAAAAGAAAAAAAAAGAAAAGAAAATAGAAAAAACCCTGATTTATATAGGGTTCTACATTTCCTACAATTACAACATTTTTCCTTTAATAATCTATATAATTCTGGAAGGCAGGAATTATATACTTCTGCTATTGTATTTAATATCAGTCTTACAAAAATCAGGATAATATGTGATTCTACATAGAGTATGCTCTTTCTTAAGGGTTTTGCCTCACTGTTTGGATAACCCACATCAGCTGATATTATTCCCTTCAGTAATTTGATGGAAAATGATATACATATACTTGAACCAACATTGTTTCCTGACTTCATGCACTACCAAAATGAAAGTATCAAAACTGACTGAATTATATGTAAGAAAATTATGATGAAAATAAAATACATTAAATAAAATAAAATATATTAAATATTATAAATTTCTCATGGAAAGAGAAACTTGCTAAATTTTAGTATATTTTAACTCAATAAACTTAAATAACACATGGGTAAAAAAATAACAGAATGAAAATCAGAAAATATTTTAAGCTGAATAATAATGAAAATATACCAAAACCTTTTGGATGCAGGTAAAGCTATACTTAGATATTTATAGTCTTAACTGCAT
Organism: Choloepus didactylus; assembly: GCF_015220235.1. Lineage (NCBI taxonomy): Eukaryota > Metazoa > Chordata > Mammalia > Pilosa > Megalonychidae > Choloepus > Choloepus didactylus. The sequence continues at coordinate 31,110,653 of NC_051320.1, read as the reverse complement.
ATATTAAAAAGAAAAAAGGCTAAATGTCAACTAAATATATCTTAAGTAAGATAAATGAACAGCAAATTAAACTCAAAGAACAGAAGTGGAAGGAAATAATAAAGATAACAGCAGAAATTAATTAGATGGAAAACAAATATAACATAGATTTAACAACTCCAAACATTTATTTTTAATCAGATTAATAAGATTCATCAATCTCTGACAGAAATGATCATTACAAAAAATAAATATACACAAATAATCAAAATCAGGGGGGAAAAAGCATTGTGGCAGATAACACCAGCATTAAAATAAGGACATTTAATTTAAAACTTTATTTGGAGAGGTGGGGCAAGATGGCGCACTGGTGAGCTGTATGTTTTAGTTACTCCTCCAGGAAAGTAGGTAGAAAGCCAGGAACTGCGTGGACTAGACACCACAGAGCAATCTGACTTTGGGCATACTTCATACAACACTCATGAAAACGTGGAACTGCTGAGATCAGAAAAATCTGTAAGTTTTTGTGGCCAGGGGACCCACACCCCTCCCTTCCAGGCTCAGTCCCGTGGGAGGAGGGGCTGTCAGCTCCGGGAAGGAGAAGGGAGAACTGCAGCGGCAGCCCTTATCAGAAACTCATTCTACTGATCCAAACTCCAACCATAGACAGACTGAGACCAGACACCAGATAATCTGAGAGCAGCCAGCGCAACAGAGAGGAGACAGGCATAGAAAAAAACAACACGAAAAACTCCAAAATAAAAGCGGAGGATTTTTGGAGTTCTGGGGAACATAGAAAGGAGAAGGGCAGAGCTTAGGCCCTGAGGCTCATATGCAAATCCCGAAGAAAAGCTGATCTCTCTACCCTGTGGACCTTTCCTTAATGGCCCTAATTGCTTTGTCTCTTAGCATTTCAAATATCCATTAGATCTCTGAGGAGGGCCCTTTTTTTTAATTCTTTTTTCTTTTTCTAAAACAATTACTCTAAGAAGCCCAATACAGAAAGCTTCAAAGACTTGCAATTTGGGCAGGTCAAGACAAGAGCAGAACTAAGAGAGCTCTGAGACAAAAGGCAATAATCCAGTGGCTGAGAAAATTCACTAAACACCACAACTTCCCAAGAAAAGGGGGGTGTCTGCTCACAGCCATCATCCTGGTGGACAGGAAACACTCCTGCCCATCGCCAGCCCCATAGCCCAGAGCTGCCCCAGACAACCCAGTGTGACGGAAGCGCTTCAAATAACAGGCACACACCACAAAACTGGGTGTGGACATTAGCCTTCCCTGCAACCTCAGCTGATTGTCCCAGAGTTGGGAAGGTGGAGCAGTGTAAATTAACAAAGCCCCATTCAGCCATCATTTCAGCAGACTGGGAGCCTCCCTACACAGCCCAGCAGCCCAGAACTGCCCTGGGGGGACAGCACACACCTGTGACATAGCACAGTCATCCCTCAACAGAGGACCCGGGGTGCACAGCCTGGAAGAGGGGCCCACTTGCAAGTCTAAGGAGCCATACACAAATACCAAGGAATTGTGGGTCAGTGGCAGAGACAAACTGTGGCAGGACTGAACTGAAGGATTAGACTATTGCAGCAGCTTTAAAACTCCGGGATCACCAGGGAGATTTGATTGTTAGGGCCACCCCCCCTCCCTGACTGCCCAGAAACACGCCCCATATACAGGGCAGGCAACACCAACTACACACGCAAGCTTGGTACACCAATTGGACCCCACAAGACTCACTCCCCCACTGACCAAAAAGGCTAAGCAGGGGAAAACTGGCTTGTGGAGAACAGGTGGCTCGTGGACGCCACCTGCTGGTTAGTTATAGAAAGTGTACTCCACGAAGCTGTAGATCTGATAAATTAGAGATAAGGACTTCAATTGGTCTACAAATCCTAAAAGAACCCTATCAAGTTCAGCAAATGCCACGAGGCCAAAAACAACAGAAAATTATAAAGCATATGAAAAAACCAGACGATATGGATAACCCAAGCCCAAGCACCCAAATCAAAAGACCAGAAGAGACACAGCACCTAGAGCAGTTACTCAAAGAACTAAAGATGAACAATGAGACCATAGTACGGGATACAAAGGAAATCAAGAAGACCCTAGAAGAGCATAAAGAAGACATTGCAAGACTAAATAAAAAAATGGATGATCCTATGGAAATTAAAGAAACTGTTGACCAAATTAAAAAGATTCTGGACACTCATAGTACAAGACTAGAGGAAGTTGAACAACGAATCAGTGACCTGGAAGATGACAGAATGGAAAATGAAAGCATAAAAGAAAGAATGGGGAAAAAAATTGAAAAAATTGAAATGGACCTCAGAGATATGATAGATAATATGAAACGTCCAAATATAAGACTCATTGGTGTCCCAGAAGGGGAAGAAAAGGGTAAAGGTCTAGGAAGAGTATTCAAAGAAATTGTTGGGGAAAACTTCCCAAATCTTCTAAACAACATAAATACACAAATCATAAATGCTCAGCGAACTCCAAATAGAATAAATCCAAATAAACCCATTCCGAGACATATTCTGATCACACTGTCAAACACAGAAGAGAAGGAGCAAGTTCTGAAAGCAGCAAGAGAAAAGCAATTCACCACATACAAAGGAAACAGCATAAGACTAAGTAGTGACTACTCAGCAGCCACCATGGAGGCGAGAAGGCAGTGGCACGATATATTTAAAATTCTGAGTGAGAAAAATTTCCAGCCAAGAATACTTTATCCAGCAAAGCTCTCCTTCAAATTTGAGGGAGAGCTTAAATTTTTCACAGACAAAGAAATGCTGAGAGAATTTGCTAACAAGAGACCTGCCCTACTGGAGATACTAAAGGGAGCCCTACAGACAGAGAAACAAAGAAAGGACAGAGAGACTTGGAGAAAGGTTCAGTACTAAAGAGATTCGGTATGGGTACAATAAAGGATATTAATAGAGAGAGGGGAAAAATATGACACACATAAACCAAAGGATAAGATGGCTGATTCAAGAAATGCCTTCACGGTTATAACGTTGAATGTAAATGGATTAAACTCCCCAATTAAAAGATATAGATTCGCACAATGGATCAAAAAAAATGAACCATCAATATGTTGCATACAAGACACTCATCTTAGACACAGGGACACAAAGAAACTGAAAGTGAAAGGATGGAAAAAAATATTTCATGCAAGCCACAGCCAAAAGAAAGCAGGTGTAGCAATATTAATCTCAGATAAAATAGACTTTAAATGCAGGGATGTTTTGAGAGAAAAGAAGGCCACTACATACTAATAAAAGGGGCAATTCAACAAGAAGAAATAACAATCATAAATGTCTATGCACCCAATCAAGGTGCCACAAAATACATGAGAGAAACACTGGCAAAACTAAAGGAAGCAATTGATGTTTCCACAATAATTGTGGGAGACTTCAACACATCACTCTCTCCTATAGATAGATCAACCAGACAGAAGACCAATAAGGAAATTGAAAACCTAAACAATCTGATAAATGAATTAGATTTAACAGACATATACAGGACATTACATCCCAAATCACCAGGATACACATACTTTTCTAGTGCTCACGGAACTTTCTCCAGAATAGATCATATGCTGGGACATAAAACAAGCCTCAATAAATTTAAAAAGATTGAAATTATTCAAAGCACATTCTCTGACCACAATGGAATACAATTAGAAGTCAGTAATCATCAGCGACTTAGAAAATTCACAAATACCTGGAGGTTAAACAACACACTCCTAAACAATCAGTGGGTTAAAGAAGAAATAGCAAGAGAAATTGCTAAATATATAGAGACGAATGAAAATGAGAACACAACATACCAAAACCTATGGGATGCAGCAAAAGCAGTGCTAAGGGTGAAATTTATAGCACTAAACGCATATATTAAAAAGGAAGAAAGAGCCAAAATCAAAGAACTAATGGATCAACTGAAGAAGCTAGAAAATGAACAGCAAACCAATCCTAAACCAAGTAGAAGAAAAGAAATAACAAGGATTAAAGCAGAAATAAATGACATAGAGAACAAAAAAACAATAGAGAGGATAAATATCACCAAAAGTTGGTTCTTTGAGAAGATCAACAAGATTGACAAGCCCCTAGCTAGACTGACAAAATCAAAAAGAGAGAAGACCCATATAAACAAAATAATGAATGAAAAAGGTGACATAACTGCAGATCCTGAAGAAATTAAAAAAATTATAAGAGGATACTACGAACAACTGTATGGCAACAAACTGGATAATGTAGAGGAAATGGACAATTTCCTGGAAACATATGAACAACCTAGACTGACCAGAGAAGAAATAGAAGACCTCAACTAACCCATCACAAGCAAAGAGATCCAATCAGTCATCAAAAATCTTCCCACAAATAAATGCCCAGAGCCAGATGGCTTCACAGGGGAATTCTACGAAACCTTGCAGAAAGAACTGACACCAATCTTACTCAAACTCTTTCAAAACATTGAAGAAAATGGAACACTACCTAACTCATTTTATGAAGCTAACATCAATCTAATACCAAAACCAGGCAAAGATGATATAAAAAGGAAAACTACTGGCCAATATCCCTAATGAATATACATGCAAAAATCCCCAACAAAATACTTGCAAATCGAATCCAAAGACACATTAAAAAAATCATACACCATGACCAAGTGAGGTTCATTCCAGGCATGCAAGGATGGTTCAACATAAGAAAATCAATCAATGTATTACAACACATTAACAAGTCAAAAGGGAAAAATCAATTGATCATCTCAATAGATGCTGAAAAAGCATCTGACAAAATCCAACATCCCTTTTTGATAAAAACACTTCAAAAGGTAGGAATTGAAAGAAACTTCCTCAACATGATAAAGAGCATATATGAAAAACCCACAGCCAGCATAGTACTCAATGGTGAGAGACTGAAAGCCTTCCCTCTAAGATCAGGAACAGGACAAGGATGCCCGCTGTCACCACTGTTATTCAACATTGTGCTGGAAGTGCTAGCCAGGGCAATCCGGCAAGACAAAGAAATAAAAGGCATCCAAATTGGAAAAGAAGAAGTAAAACTGTCATTGTTTGCAGATGATATGATCTTATATCTGGAAAACCCTGAGAAATCGACGATACAGCTACTAGAGCTAATAAACAAATTTAGCAAAGTAGCGGGATACAAGATTAATGCACATAAGTCAGTAATGTTTCTATATGCTAGAAAGGAACAAACTGAAGAGACACTCAAGAAAAAGATACCATTTTCAATAGCAACTAAAAAAATCAAGTACCTAGGAATAAACTTAACCAAAGATGTAAAAGACCTATACAAAGAAAACTACATAACTCTACTAAAAGAAATAGAAGGGGACCTTAAAAGATGGAAAAATATTCCATGTTCATGGATAGGAAAGCTAAATGTCATTAAGATGTCAATTCTACCCAAAGTCATCTACAGATTCAATGCAATCCCAATCAAAATTCCAACAACCTACTTTGCAGACTTGGAAAAGCTAGTTATCAAATTTATTTGGAAAGGGAAGATGCCTCGAATTGCTAAAGACACTCTAAAAAAGAAAAACAAAGTGGGAGGACTTACACTCCCTGACTTTGAAGCTTATTATAAAGCCACAGGTGCCAAAACAGCATGGTACTGGCACAAAGATAGACATATAGATCAATGGAATCGAATTGAGAATTCAGAGATAGACCCTCACATCTATGGCTGACTGATCTTTGATAAGGCCCCCAAAGTCACTGAACTGAGTCATAATGGTCTTTTCAACAAATGGGGCTGGGAGAGTTGGATATCCATATCCAAAAGAATGAAAGAGGACCCATACCTCACCCCCTACACAAAAATTAACTCAAAATGGACCAAAGATCTCAATATAAAAGAAAGTACCATAAAACTCCTAGAAGATAATGTAGGAAAACATCTTCAAGACCTTGTATTAGGCGGCCACTTCCTAGACTTTACACCCAAAGCACAAGCAACAAAAGAGAAAATAGATAAATGGGAACTCCTCAAGCTTAGAAGTTTCTGCACCTCAAAGGAATTTGTCAAAAAGGTAAAGAGGCAGACAACTCAATGGGAAAAAATTTTTGGAAACCATGTATCTGACAAAAGACTGATATCTTGCATATATAAAGAAATCCTACAACTCAATGACAATAGTACAGACAGCCCAATTATAAAATGGGCAAAAGATATGAAAATACAGTTCTCTCAAGAGGAAATACAAATGGCCAAGAAACACATGAAAAATGTTCAGCTTCACTAGCTATTAGAAAGATGCAAATTAAGACCACAATGAGATACCATCTAACACCGATTAGAATGGCCGCTATTAAACAAACAGGAAACTACAAATGCTGGAGGGGATGTGGAGAAAGTGGAACTCTTATTCATTGTTGGTGGGACTCTATAATGGTTCAGCCACTCTGGAAGTCAGTCTGGCAGTTCCTTAGGAAACTAGATATAGACTTACCATTCAATCCAGCGATTGCACTTCTCGGTATATACCCGGAAGGTCGGAAAGCAGTGACACGAACAGATATCTGCACGCCAATGTTCATAGCAGCATTATTCACAATTGCCAAGAGATGGAAACAACCCAAATGTCCTTCAACAGATGAGTGGATAAATAAAATGTGGTATATACACACGATGGAATACTACACGGCAGTAAAAGGAACGATCTCGTGAAACATATGACAACATGGATGAACCTTGACGACATAGTGCTAAGCAAAATAAGCCAGGCACAAAAAGAGAAATATTATATGCTACCACTAATGTGAACTTTGAAAAATGTAAAACAAATGGTTTATAATGTAGAATGTAGGGGAACTAGCAGTAGAGAGCAATTAAGGAAGGGGGAACAATAATCCAAGAAGAACAGATAAGCTATTTAACGTTCTGGGGATGCCCAGGAATGACTATGGTCTGTTAATTTCTGATGGATATAGTAGGAACAAGTTCACAGAAATGTTGCTATATTATGTAAGTTTCTTGGGGTAAAGTAGGAACAGGTTGGAAGTAAAGCAGTTATCTTAGGTTAGTTGTCTTTTTCTTACTCCCTTGTTATGGTCTCGTTGAAATGTTCTTTTATTGTATGTTTGTTTTCTTTTTAACTTTTTTTCATACAGTTGATTTAAAAAAGAAGGGAAAGTTAAAAAAAAAAAAGAAAAACAAGGAAAAAAAGATGTGGTGCCCCCTTGAGGAGCCTGTGGAGAATGCAGGGGTGTTTGCCTGCCCCACCTTGATGGTTGCTGGCATGGCCGCGGATATGGGGGACTGGCGGTTTGGTGGGTTGAGCCCTCTACCATAGGTTTTACCCTTGGGAAGATGGTTGCTGCAAAGGAGAGGCTAGGCCTCGCTATAATTGTGCCTAAGAGCCTCCTCCCGAATGCCTCTTTGTTGCTCAGATGTGGCCCTCTCTCTCTAGCTAAGCCAACTTGAAAGGGGAAATCACTGCCCTCCCCACTACGTGGGATCAGACACCCAGGGGAGTGAATCTCCCTGGCAACGTGGAATATGACTCCTGGGGAGGAAAGTAGACCTGGCATCGTGGGACGGAGAACATCTTCTTGACCAAAAGGGGGATGTGAAAGGAAACGAAATAAGCTTCAGTAGCAGAGAGATTCCAAAAGGAGCCGAGAGTTCACTCTGGTGGGCACTCTTACGCACACTTTAGACAACCCTTTTTAGGTTCTAAAGAATTGGGGTAGCTGGTGGTGGATACCTGAACCTATCAAACTACAACCCAGAACCCATGAATCTTGAAGACAGTTGTATAAAAATGTAGCTTATGAGGGGTGACAATGGGATTGGGAAAGCCATAAGGACCACACTCCCCTTTGTCTAGTTTATGGATGGATGAGTAGAAAAATAGGGGAAGGAAACAAACAGACAAAGGTACCCAGTGTTCTTTTTTACTTCAATTGCTCTTTTTCACTCTAATTATTATTATTGTTATTTGTGTGTGTGTGCTAATGAAGGTGTCAGGGATTGATTTAGGTGATGAATATACAACTATGTAATGGTACTGTGAACAATCGAAAGTGCGATTTGTTTTGTATGACTGTGTGGTATGTGAATATATCTCAAGAAAATGAAGATAAAAAAAAAGAAAAACTTTATTTGAAATTAAATCTGAGATTATAAAGCATCCCACAAGAAAAACACCAAGTCTGCATTGTCTAAGGAAGAAATAGTATCAATCTTATGCAAGTTCATCAAGAAAACATAAAAAGTGGAAAGGAAACACTTTGTGATATGTTCAATGAAGTGAGAAATAACCTTAACTAAAACTTAAGTTTATTATATGAAAGGAAAATCAGAGGCCAATATCTCTCATGAATATAGATGCAAACATTCTTAAAAAAATTAGAACTTAAAAATTAGTTCTAAAAAAAATTAGTAAAACAAATTGGGAAACCCTATCCAATGACATATAAAATATAATAATATATCACAACAAAGAGAGGTTTTTTCCCAGGAATGCAAAGTTGGTTTAATGATCAAAAATCAGTGTAAGATCATGTTAATAGACGGAAGGACCAAAAAAAGGAAAGATAAAATAATCTCAGTAGATTCAGAAAAGACATTTCAAAAGTGACATGTTCTTTATAAAAATTCATCAAACGAGGAATTGAAGAAAATTTCTTAATATAACAGAGAATACCCTCAAAAATCCTGCAGCGAAGATTCTTAATGGTGAAATAATAAAATCTTTTCTCCTGAGATTGAGAAAAAGAAAAGGATGCTTGTGATCACCACTTTTATTTACACTGCGTTTGGTTCACCAAACACAGTGAAATAAGGCATCAGAAATAAAACTGTCACTATTCTCAGCAACATGAGTATTAGAAATTCCCCCAAATAAACTATTAGAATTAAGTAAATTTAGCAAGTTTGTTAGATACAAGGTCCACATATAAGAAGAATTGTGCTATGTTCCAGCAAAAAGCAATTCAAACATTAAAAAAAAAGTTTCTGGGAGAAACTAAGATGGCGGCTAGGTGAGACAGGGCAAAAAAACACCTCCGTGAAAAACACTAGATAAAACCAGAAAGTGACCCAGAATACTGGTTACAGCGATGTGCCAGCTGGACGAGGTCTGCCAGTTCCACAGAGGCTGTATACTTGGTGAAACCGGGAGTCTGCATTCTGAAACGAGTGAGTAAGCTGGCTGGAAGACCCACAGCCGTGTGGCGGTCTGGGGAAGCCAGGGTTTGGTGTTTGGAGACTGATGGGCTCTTTTTTTAAAAAAAAAAAAAAAGGGAAAGACCCAGGAGCGGCTACAGCTGTGATAGTGGGAACCACGCAGTAAAACACAGCAAGAGGGGGCTAGCCAGCCTCTCGGTGTCTGGCCTGGAAGATAGCCTGCTGCAGATACCCTTGAGGCCGGGGGAATGGAGGGGAGAGCTGGAAGCAGAAAGAAACCTCGTGGCTAGCAGCTGGCTCCCTGGAGGGCTGGATAAACTCCTGCCCAGGGCCTTTCCCACAGCCCAGAGCCCCGCCAGTTGTCCCGGAGCTGGGAAGGAGGAACTGTGTGAGGAGGGGGGTGTGGAGACGCCCCGTTGGGCATCTTTGCATCAGGCTGAAAGCACCATGGCACGGCCTGGCGGCCCGGGGCTTCCTTTGAGGGATGGTGTGCACTGGTGACGTATCATGGCATTCCCTCAGCAGAGGTCCTGGAGGATCGTGGCTGGGTGGGGGGACCCACTTGGAGAACCCAGGGACGGTACACCAAGTCCGGTGGTTTGTGGGACAGCGAGAGAGAGGGTCTGGGGCTGAAATGAAATGAAGGCTTAGACTCTTGAGGTGGCCCTGAATCTCTGAGAACCTGGGGGATTTGAATATTAAAGCTGTCCTTCCTCCCTGGCCACCCATACACATGCCCCACATTCAAGGCGGACGGCTCCAGCAACACACGCAAACTGAGTTCTCCAACTGAACCCCACAAGAATCATTTCCCCACACACTGTGGGGACAAGGTGGAGAACTGACTTGAGGGGTATAGGTGACTCACAGACGCCATCTGCTGGGTAGTTAGAGAAAGTGTACACCACCAAACTGTGTTTCTGAAAAATTAGATAGGTATTTTTTTTTACAACTTGAAAGAACCCTATCAAGCAAAGCAAATGCCAAGAGGCCAAAAACAACAGAAAATCTTAATGCATATGATAAAACCAGACGATATGGAGAATCCAACTCCAAACACACAAATCAAGATATCTGAAGAGACACAGTACCTTGCACAATTAATCAAAGAACTACCATCAAGGAAAGAAAACATGGCAAAGGATTTAAAGGACATCAAGAAGACCATGGCCCAGGATATAAGCTACATAAAGAAGACCCTAAAAGAGCATAAAGAAGACATTGCAAGAGTAAATAAAAAAATAGAAGATCTTATGGAAATAAAAGAAACTGTTGGCCAAATTAAAAAGACTCTGGATATTCACAATACAACACCAGAGGAAGCTGAACAACGTCTCAGTGTCCTAGAAGTCCACAGAACAGAAAATGAAAGAACAAAAGAAAGAATGGAGAAAAAAATTAAAAAAATCAAAATGGATCTCAGGGATATGATAGATAAAATGAAATGTCCAAACTTAAGACTCATTGGTATCCCAGAACGGGAAGAGAAGGGTAAAGGTCTAGAAAGAGTATTCAAAGAAATTGTTGGGGAAAACTTCCCAAGCCTTATGCACAATATAAACACACAAAGCATAAATGCCCAGCGAACTCCAAAGAGAGTAAATCCAAATAAACCCACTCCGAGACATATTCTGATCAGACTCTCTAATACTGAAGAGAAGGAGCAAGTTCTGAAAGCAGCAAGAGAAAAGCAATTCACCACATACAAAGGAAACAACATAAGACTAAGTTGTGACTACTCAGTGGCCACCATGGAGGCGAGAAGGCAGTGGCATGACATATTTAAAATTCTGAAAGAGAAAAATTTCCAACCGAGAATACTTTATTCAGCAAAACTCTCCTTCAAATATGAGGGAGAGCTTAAATTTCTCACAGACAAACAAATGCTGAGAGTTTGCCAATAAAAGACCTGCCCTACTTCAGATACTAAAGAGAGCCCTACCAACAGAGAAACAAAAAAAGGAGAAAGAGATATAGGGAATTTTAACAGACATATATAGTACCTTACATCCCAAATCACCAGGACACTCATTTTTCTCTAGTGATCACAGATCTTCTCCAGAAGGGACCATAATCTGGGACATAAAACAAGCCTCAAGAAATTAAAAAAAAAAAAAAAATTGAATACACTCAAAGCACATTCTTCAACCACAATGGAATACAAATAGAAGTCAATAATTTTTGAACTGTAACTCCACTAATTACTTCCTACATGATATAAAATACACAAACTCTAAGGACAAATCAGTGGTTTTGAACTCAATATAAAATATGTAATTTTAGACAACTATATAAAGGCGGGGGAATGGAAGAGTATAGGAACATAGTTTATGTGTCCTATCAAAGTGAAGGTGGTATCAAAGAAAAACAAGACTGCTATGGATTTAAGACGTTAATTTTAAGCCCCACAGTAAACACAAAGAAATTACCATAGAATATAACCATAGAGATGAAAAGTAGAGTATGGGTTAAGATAAATGGGGGAAGGGGTAATGGGGAGTTAAGAAATGAATGTAGGGTTGCTGATTGAGGTTAAGGGAAATTCCTAGTAATGGATGGTGGGAAAGAAAATTACAACATTCTAAATGTGATTAATCCCACTAATGGAAGGCTAGGGAGGGCGTGGAATGGGAAGATTTTGGCTGTATATATGTTTCCACAGTTGAAAAAAAAAAAAAAAAGACAGTCTAAATAGATGACAATTAAATGCCAAGGATGAACTTGGATGGGATTGGAGGATGGAGGACAGGTGGCTCAAAGGGACACAGTTGAGACATAAGGAAAAGGAAATACAGAATGTAAGCTTCGTGTCATTGTTGAATCTCTTGTACTTCTTAGCTGCGCTTAATGGGATTGCATAAAAGAATGTTCTTGTTCATGGGAAGTATATAAGTGAATTATAGTGTATGTTCAAGGATGTGTGCAGCTAGCTCTCATATGTTCAGAAGACAGAGCAATAGATGATGGATGATAGGGAGGGAGGGAAAGAAATAGCGATGTGACAGCATGTTAAAGTTGGTGGATTGAGCTATTGGGGGAGGGGTGTCAGGGTATGACGGAATTCTGTGTATGGGGTTAGTATTGTTTTTGCAACTGTTCCTATAACTCTGAATTTATTTCAAAAAAAAAAAAGTTTCTGATATGAAAAACATCATATACCTAGATATGAAATACTTCTACATGGAAAACTACAAAAGATTACTGAGAAGAATAAAAAAATGTCTAAAATAAATAGAGAATTATACATACCATATTTTGGATTACAATACTCAATATTATAGAAATTTCAATCTACCCATAATTGATCTATCCCATGAGATTTTTTTGTGGTAATTTATAAGCTGATTCTAAAATTTAAATGAAAACCCAAAGGGTCAAGAATAACCAAGATAATTTTGAAGAAATAGAATAAAATTAGAAGAATTATATTACCAGACATCAAGATATTATCAAGTGCTAGTACTTTAGACAATATAGTACCGGTATAAGGATAGACATACATACCAAGGATAATTAGAAATATACCCACACAAATAAGACCCTTAATTTAGGATAAAGGTGTACCACCATGTCTTTATCCTTAACAAGAAATGGTTCTGGGTCATTTGACTGAAAAAATAAAAAAAAAAAAGAAAAACCTGAATCTTAATCTTCACACAATACAGAAAGATCAATTCCAGGTGGGTTGTAGCTCTAAATAGGATAGATAACACAATAAACACTCTAGAAGTTAATATAGCAGAATCTTCATGACTTTGATGCAGGGAAACAAGCAAAGGAAAGCATCAAATATGAAGGAAAGTCCTGAGTAATTTGGACTTTACTTATATTAAATTGTCTGTCCATTAGAAGATACCTTAGAGAGAATTAAACACAAGCCATAGAATGAGATCATATTTTCAAACATAGAATCATAGAGTTCCTATCCAGAATATGTAAAAACAATAAAACAATAATAAGTGACAGACAACCCAACAGAAAAAAGGGGCAAAAGACATGAATAAGCACTTCACAAAAAAGGATACTGAAATGGTTATCAAGGAAATGAAAGTTTAAGTCACAATGAAATATGAAATATGCCACACAACAAGAAGAATGGCTAAGCTTTTAAAAATAATGAAAATAAGAGTTGGACATGATGTGCAAACCATGTAGTCCCATATACTGCTGATGGCGATGTAATTCAGTATAATCACTTTGACAATTTGTTTGGCAGTCTCTATGGAGGTTAAATATGTGCCTATCCTACAACCCAGCAATTTCAGTCATATCCATATCAGAAAAACATGTATATATGCAAACAGAGATATAAAATGTTTATTACAACATTTGTAATTGCCCCTAAAATGAAAATAACTTATGTTAGTGGGGTCCACTGAGAAGCAGATACCAAGACAAGCCGAACCCAAGGAATTAACCCAGGAGAAATCCAAGTGTGACAGAGTGCTGAAGAAGACTGGGAGAGCTGTAAGACCATGATTCTAGACTAGCCCCAAGTGAAGGAACAAAGGTGAGAAGGTAAGGTGGAAGCATCCCGTATCTCCCCCTTCCCTCCAGGATGAAATATTATTTTATATTTATCACGTTGCCTGGGGTGGGGAGACAGTTTCAGAGGTTTCCATTTGGCCTTTCCCACTCTGGTTATTAGTTCTTATTCCAAAGACTAGGGATCCAACTGTGGGTTTACTCCAATTGTCAAGTATACCAATTCCAATTATGCATTTAGGGACTGAGAAAATGACTACAGACCCTGTGGATGCACTATGAGTCAAAAGTTAGCCAGGACTCTTTATTAACTGGCCTCCATGGACCCCGACTCTCACAGAAGGGTCAAGATGATGCTCTGGTTCTCCAGGCACTAACGCCAACTGAGAAACTCTATCCAGTAGTCCCTGAAATGTCTAGTTATTCCTTTTTCCCAGTGTAAGTAAATGGGCTGAGGGTCCCTTTGGGGAAGGACTGAAGGAACTGTTACAGTATATACTTGCCACAGTGTTGCAGGGTCTTTTCTCCTTAGTAACCTTCTACCTCTAGAGTCAGTGAAAGTTGAAATGAAAATTGGCACAGGTCTCAAAAACTTAGCAAGAAATCTTGACTTTTTATTGCCAGCTTCCTGTTCCTCTGTTATTGCCTTTTTGTCTTTTTTTTTTTAAATCATAAATGCTAAGAAACATCTTTCGCCTCTGGAGACTCCATGCTTCGATAACCATCTGCACAAAGCATGCCAGTATTATATTACTTTATAATACTTAATACAGCCTCCTGGTTTCTGGCAGTTAGGAACTGCCATTTGGCCTCTCTTACATGGGGTCCCACATTGTCTCCATGGATGTTAACAAGCCCAGCTCTGTGGTTGCCTCTCCTGTCATCTCTGGTCTTAGAGAAGGCGAACACCAATATCATGCCAGTGCCCCCCTCACAGGGCACTCCTGAAGGCACTGGTGAATGGTGTGTCCTCTGGGCCCTCTTGTGAAACACAATCCTCTGGCGGGTCTTCTGTATTCCCAGGGGGTCTAAGGAGGGTTCTGGAGTCAACATTCTCTGGGGAATCCATCTAGATGTCTCTGTCCCAGTTTTCAGGGTCCCAGGTTTTACCTCCCAGGGTTTGACCTTTGTATAACAGACCTGCCATGGCTCAGCAATTGATATCTCTGCCATTCTCAAAATTATCTCCGCAACTCTCAAAATTAGTGCCTGCCCTCAACTGTGTCCTCCCTTCCATTACAGGAAATGCAGGCTATAAAGGCCTTTTTTGGCAAGCTATCACAAAGATTCTCTGGCCTATACACTTAGTCATTAACTATTTAACAGTTCACAGCCTCTCATTATTCTTTTCCAGGGTCTCAAAATAAATCAGCATAACCAGTCAGCTCTGTATTCTTTGTAGACACCCCCCACTCCCTATCCCATTTTTCAAATGCCTGCAATAGCATTCCCCCTCAACCAGGAATTTTTCCAGATCACTACTGGTGAAATATTTGGCAAACACCTTGTTCCAGGGACTATCCAAGTCCCACCTACAATCAGGATGGTGTCCTCTTTGTAGTAGATAAACCAGTCCCAAATCCTCATCTTATCACTTGATCTTTTGAACTACTCCTGATACCATTGTAGTAGTCTGGGTCCTCACAGAAGGAGACACCAAAATGGAATTAAACACACCAGAATTTTATTAAGGGAAGTGAGAGAACATGAGGAGGGAGCTGGGAGAGTCATCATATCATTATGCAATTGTGACCCCAAGTGAAGGAGGGAAGGAAGTTTGGGTGGAAGTGTCCTAGACTGCTGTGGGTTCCAAGAAAAGTTCAGCAAGGCCATTATGGAATCCACAAACCAAAGCTGGACATCAGAGGAGTCTCTTGTCTCTCAGGAATAGTTCGCTGGGTACAGTCTAAGAAAGCATGGTCTTGGCACTAATGCAGTGATGAATTTCAGAGCACAGCAACTGGAGCCCTCGGCCAATTTTGTTCCCTTTGGCATTAGTCTGTGAAGTGCATTCTCATGACCACCACATAACCAAAATTTTTATCAACAATAACCCAGATAAATAAATTGTGAGATAGTGATTCGGTGGAATACTATTTAACAACGAAAAAGAACAAAGTGATTGCCATATACACTACCATGGATGATTCTCACAATCATCATGTTGAGTAAAAGAAGCCAAGCTGAAAGCAGTAACACAAACAGATATTTGCATACCAATGTTCATAGCAGCACTGTTCACAATTGCCAAGAGATGGAAACAATCCAAATGTCCTTCAACAGATGAGTGGATAAACAAAATGTGGTATATACACATGATGGAATACTACATAGCAGTAAGAAAGAATGAGGTCGTGAAACATATGACAACATGGATGAAACTTGAAAACATAATGCTGAGTGAAATAAGCCAGGCACAAAGAGAGAGACATTATATGTTACCTCTAATGTGAACTCTGTGAAAAATGTAAAGTAAGTGTCTTATATTATAGAATGTAGGGGACCTAGAGATAGATAGTAACTCGTGAAGGGGGAATGATAATCTATTAAGAACAGGTAAGATAATGAGGGTAAACTTAATGATATGGGAATGCTCAGGAATGACTATGGTTTGTTAATTTTCTTGGGGTATGGTAGGAACATGTTGGAAGCAATGTGGTTACTTTAGGTTATTTGTTTTTCTTATTCCTTTGTTTTGTTCTGTTTGAAATGTTTTTTTTTTTGTTTTTTTTTTTTTAGTTTTTTGATAAAGTCAAAAAAAAAGAAACCAAGCATAAAAGGGCACTTATTATATGAGTCAGTTTATATGTTCAAAAACAGGCAAAACTAAACTAATTAACACTAATCTATAGTTGGAAAATCAGGATAGTGACTACTTCTAGAAAGAAGCAGACAGCAGTGACAAGAGGAGGTCCTGATACTATTCTATGTATTCACTTGTGATATTTATCAAGCTGTACACTAATGATTTGTGCTTTTTGATGTTATACTTCAATAAAAATTTCCTCCAGATAAACATATATAAAAATATTTAGCTTTTATAAATATTACTACAATGATTATTCTCATACATATATCCAAGTATATCTGCAGGTAGATTCTTAAAAGTAGATTTGCTTATTCAGTGTTCAGTTTCAGTTTCAAATTCCAGTATTAAATATTAAATTGCCCTGTGCTAATACCTACTCCTGCCAACAGTGCCCTTTTCCACCACCCTCACTGACATTGGATATTATCAATCATTTTAACTTTTTGCTAAATGTATAAGCAAAAATGGGATCTTAATGTTTCTAGTTATATAATATGCTTTGATGATCACCAGTGATAAAAGCATATTTTATTGTATCTATTAGAAATTCATATTTCTTCATCTGTGTATTGCATGTTCACTGTTCATGCACATTTTGGTATTGGGTTGTCTATTTTTTTATGATCAGTAGGAGCTATTTCAATATTAAGAGCATTTACTTTTTGTCTCAGTTGTCTCATAAAACACACCTGACTCATACTGATAAAGTTGTGCTATATATATCAAAAAGGAAATCTACCTTTTTGTTGCAATGGCAAGAAGGCAGGTGTCCGGATTGTCTAAACGTAGTATCAGATTAAGGAAAAGGGTAAATTAACAGTGGTTTACGAATAAATCATAGCCTTGTTTGATATCATTTGAGACTACAACCTTATATTCCAGGAGTCCTTGATTCTTGCATTGGTATTAAAATGAGACTTCATAGAAGTTTAAAAGCAGGGGATGTATCTTAGACTTGTACAATTACTCCTTAGTTTATCTTCTTTTATTTTTTTAGAGGCCAATAAACAGATAAATAAAAACTTATTCACTCTTTCCATCTCTTGGTTATCCTTTAATCATTTCCCCAAAGTTCCTCACTAATTATTTCTCTTCCTACAATCACTCTGCCTTAAATATTAGTTTTATGTTCACATATTTACAACTGTGAAGCACAAACGTCTTTCAAAAGTGCTGAAGCTCAAGGAGAATTTCCTTTTATTGAATGAGACCAAGTAATTCTTCTTGGTGGAGCTAAGAGAAAGCTGACATAATACCATATCATTTCTCTGCCCATATATATTTTTTTTAATATTCATTTTATTGAGATATATTCACATACCACGCAGTCATACAAAACAAATCATACACTCGATTGTTCACAGTACCATTACATAGTTGTACATTCATCACCAAAATCAATCCCCGACACCCTCATTACCACACACACAAAAATAACCAGAATAATAATTAAAGTGAAAAAGAGCAACTAAAGTAAAAAAGAACACTGGGCGCCCTTCTCTGTTTGTTTGTTTGTTTGTTTGTTTCCTTCCAACTTTCCACTCATCCATCCACAAACTAGACAAAGGGGAGTGTGATCCCCATGGCCCCCCCAATCCCACTGTCCCCCCTCATAAGCCACATCCCTATACAATTGTCTTCAAGATTCATGAGTTCTGGGTTGTAGTTTGATAGTTTCAGGCATCTACCACCAGCTACCCCAATTCATTAGAACCTAAAAATGGTTGTCTATATTGTGCATAAGAGTGCCCACCAGAGTGACCTCTCGGCTCCTTTTGGAATCTCTCTGCCACTGAAGCTTATTTCATTTCCTTTCACATCCCCCTTTTGGTCAAGATGTTCTCCATTCCACGATGCCGGGTCTACATTCCTCCCCGGGAGTCATATTCCACGTTGCCAGGGAGATTCACTACCCTGGGTGTCTGATCCCACGTAGAGGGGAGGGCAGTGACTTCACAATTCAAGTTGGCTTAGCTAGAGAGAGAGGGCCACAAGTGAGCAACAAAGAGGCACTCGGGAGGAGGCTCTTAGGCACAGTTACAGGGAGGCCTAGCCTCCCCTTTGCAGCAATAGTCTTCCCAAGGCTTGCCCTTATTTTTCTTCACAGGTTCAGTACGCGGCAAATATCCCTCAATTAATGTTCCTTTTATATGTTCAAGTGACTGATAAATCCATCTCAATATTTACTTTTCTATTTTCTCTCATATTCCTTCCAACACTTAGGATCTGGAATATAAGGAATCTACATGTCTGTTTTTCCTCCTAGATGTTTTTATTTATCATACAGACTAATCATCAGACTCATCATAGAAATATTTATCATTGTTGTTAACAGCTACCATAATTCACCAGTTCTAAGGCACACATTATTTTACATTTTAATAGCTCTAAAATTGAGGAGGGATGTCTTGCAAATGATGGCACATCATAGTTTAAATGGCAGCATTTTTATTTCTTTTTTAATGTTATATAAAATAATGGTGCATATTGCAGTTGATGATATCTTAAACTTGATGAGTATCAATAATAGCATATTTTATAAAACCATTGAACTTTTGTTCAAGTTCAGTCTTCCTGTTTAACTTTTGCTCTAGCGATTTGATTTTTGAAATTAAAACAAAATCTTTGAGTCTCTTTAGCAATCACATCAAGGGAGCTCAGCCATTGAAGTTTCTTTGTGGAGCTGTTAAAAGACTGTCTGAAATGTGTGAACAATTACAGTGATGTGATTGTTGGAGCCCGTCATTCTTTTGCAACTTGGGAAAGTATTACTGAAGTAATGATAATATTTTTCTCTTAAATACTTAGAGGTCTTTAATCCAAATAATCCCTAGAATGTTTTACAGACTTTACAGATTAGAACCACATCTGCCCCTAATGAAACCCATTCACCTTCAGGGAAAAACCTGGTGACTATGACAACAGGAGTATGTAGTAAGAATGAGTATGCAAGAAGAGTTAATTCTGACCAAAGCAAAAAGGAAAACTGCAGAAGGTGGATATAATGTGTGTTACTGGAACTTAACCAGGGTAGTACAACAGATTTTAAATCTTACCACCTCTAAGTTTTATGGAAATACTAAGTCCTCTGCCTGAAATATTCCATTTCCTTCCTTCTTATTTAGCTTATTAGTTACTATTATAGGTCTCAGTTTAGTAACATTTCTTCTGGGTAACATCTCCCAATCTTGCCAAATAGGATTGGCTTCCCAATTAAACACTCCCTAGCATTCTGTACTTAGTCCTTAGCAAACTATATCATAATTGTGTGTCTATTGGTCTATATTCCCCACTAGACCATGTGCTTTTTGAAAACAGGGAAGATCATGTACCATTATATACCAATTGTTTAGCACACATAATTAAGTCTTTTGACAATCTACTCCTGAAGCTATACACATGTAGGTCAAGCCAAGAAAAGTGGACAAAATCAGCTTGTGATATATCCCAACCTGGACTTAGTGGCCTTAGAGAGTCCTATAAGGTAGGCACTACCACAGGAACCAAAGGTGAACACCCACCTCAATTCATCTCAAACTCTTTCAAACCTTGAGCTAATACACAGCTTGTTATGGCTTTCAAAAATAAACTGTAATCCCTTTGGGTAAGTGTCCCATGCACTGTTTTTCTTCCTACTGACTCTGCTACAAAGCTCATCCCAAGAAAAGCCTCCACTGAAATACCTATCTATTGCCTATAATCTTTGCCCAGTGCAAAAATTGAGAGTATATGGGTATACCAAATGTAGGAGAAGGATCCAAGACATTTTGTCAGCACTTTACAGGAACTTGGCTTGTGAAAATATTCCTCCTACATTCATGATGAACTCCTGGTATGGCAGAGGAAAAGTGCCATAAGTTGAACATCATAAAAGTATAGACAAGGTCCTTCATAAGACCATGGAGAGAAACCAGCAAGCATTGCCATGCCCAGGAATCATGACACTAAAATAATTCAAAAACAGTCCAGAGCTCTTTAATTTATTGTTTTGTTTTTAGTCCTTCCCTCTTTACTCTGAGTTTAAAGGATTCTTTATCCCAGTAGTTAATCAAGTTAGCAGATACATTCTAACTGTTCAACTATTTGAAAACCCAATACACTAACATCTTTTGTTGTGGTGGTGGTTCTCAAACCAAAATTGCAAAATTGCACACATTGGCAAAACAATATGATGATAATCACGTCACAGAATATCTGGCCTGGTATCTTTGGTTACCTTAGGTTACAAGGAATGTGATCTTGCCCAGTTTTTTTTTTTTTTTTTTTTTAATCTCTGGGCTATTAAATCACAATTTCTTCATATGTTACTGAAACAAATACGTAATATACAGTTAATGTGCAATCATGGAAATAAGTATCATAAAGGATAGATGCAAATACACTTTGTAGACATTGCTTCAGGGCTTTCCTCATGAAACTGTCTCAATCAGTGTACTCATTCTAATTGGCTGATTGTCACAGAAAAGTTAAATCTTGCCAAACATTCAGTACAAGAATATGCATACACAACCTTTATTCTTGTTTATACTCAGTATATTTTAACTTAAAATTTTTTTTTTTAATCATCATTTTATTGAGATATATTCACATACCACGCAGTCATATAAAACAAATTGTACTTTCGATTGTTTACAGTACCATTACATAGTTGTACATTCATCACCTAAATCAATCCCTGACACCTTCATTAGCACACACACAAAAATAACAAGAATAATAATTAGAGTGAAAAAGAGCAATTGAAGTAAAAAAGAACACTGGGTACCTTTGTCTGTTTGTTTGCTTCCCCTACTTTTCTACACATCCATCCATAAACTAGACAAAGTGGAGTTTGGTCCTTATGGCATTCCCAATCCCACTGTCACCCCTCATAAGCTACATTTTTATACAACTGTCTTCGAGATTCATGGGTTCTGGGTTGTAGTTTAATAGTTTCAGGTATCCACCACCAGCTACCCCAATTCTTTAGAACCTAAAAAAGGTTGTCTAAAGTGTGCGTAAGAGTGCCCACCAGAGTGATCTCTCGGCTCGTTTTGGAATCTCTCTGCCACTGAAGCTTATTTCATTTCCTTTCACATCCCCCTTTTGGTCAAGAAGATGTTCTCCGTCCCACGATGCCGGGTCTACATTCCTCCCCGGGAGTCATATTCCACGTTGCCAGGGAGATTCACTTCCCTGGGTGTCTGATCCCACGTAGGGGGGAGGGCAGTGATTTCACCTTTCAAGTTGGCTTAGCCAGAGAGAGAGGGCCACATCTGAGCAACAAAGAGGCATTCAGGAGGAGACTCTTAGGCACAAATACAGGGAGGCCTAGCCTCTCCTTTGCAGCAACCGTCTTCCCAAGGGTAAAACTTATGGTAGAGGGCTCAACCCATCAAACCACCAGTCCCCTATGTCTGTGGTGATGTTAGCAACCATGAAGGTGGGGTAGGCAAATACCCCTGCATTCTCCACAGGCTCCTCAAGGGGGCACTACATCTTTTTTTTTTTTTTTTTTCCTTGTTTGTCTTTTTTCTTTCTTTTTTTTTTTTTTTTAATTTTCCCTTCTTTTTTAAATCAACTGTATGAAAAAAAAAGTTAAAAAGAAAACAAACATACAATAAAAGAACATTTCAAAGAGACCATAGCAAGGGAGTAAGAAAAAGACAACTAACCTAAGATAACTGCTTAACTTCCAACATGTTCCTACTTTACCCCAAGAAAGTTACATAATATAGCAACATTTCAGTGAACTTGTTCCTACTACATCCATCAGAAATTAACAGACCATAGTCATTTCTGGGCATCCCCAGAACGTTAAATAGCTTATCTGTTCTTCTTGGATTATTGTTCCCCCTTCCTTAATTGCTCTCTACTGCTAGTTCCCCTACATTCTACATTATAAACCATTTGTTTTACATTTTTCAAAGTTCACATTAGTGGTAGCATATAATATTTCTCTTTTTGTGCCTGGCTTATTTCGCTCAGCATTATGTCTTCAAGGTTCATCCATGTTGTCATATGTTTCACCAGATCGTTCCTTCTTACTGCCGCGTAGTATTCCATCGTGTGTATATACCACATTTTATTTATCCACTCATCTGTTGAAGGACATTTGGGTTGTTTCCATCTCTTGGCAATTGTGAATAATGCTGCTATGAACATTGGCGTGCAGATATCTGTTCGTGTCACTGTTTTCCGATCTTCCGGGTATATACCGAGAAGTGCAATCGCTGGATCGAATGGTAACTCTATATCTAGTTTTCTAAGGAACTGCCAGACTGACTTCCAGAGTGGCTGAACCATTATACAGTCCCACCAACAATGAATAAGAGTTCCAATTTCTCCACATCCCCTCCAGCATTTGTAGTTTCCTGTTTGTTTAATGGCAGCCATTCTAACCGGTGTTAGATGGTATCTCATTGTGGTCTTAATTTGCATCTCTCTAATAGCTAGTGAAGCTGAACATTTTTTCATGTGTTTCTTGGCCATTTGTATTTCCTCTTCAGAGAACTGTCTTTCATATCTTTTGCCCAATTATAAAATGGGCTGTCTGTACTATTGTCATTGAGTTGTAGGATTTCTTTGTATATGCAAGATATCAGTCTTTTGTCAGATACATGGTTTCCAAAAATTTTTTCCCATTGAGTTGGCTGCCTCTTTACCTTTTGAGAAATTCCTTTGAGGTGCAGAAACTTCTAAGCTTGAGGAGTTCCCATTTATCTATTTTCTCTTTTGTTGCTTGTGCTTTGGGTGTAAAGTCTAGGAAGTGGCCTCCTAATACAAGGTCTTGAAGATGTTTTCCTACATTATCTTCTAGGAGTTTTATGGTACTTTCTTTTATATTGAGATCTTTGGTCCATTTTGAGTTAATTTTTGTGTAGGGGGTGAGGTAGGGGTCCTCTTTCATTCTTTTGGATATGGATATCCAACTCTCCCAGCCCCATTTGTTGAAAAGACCATTATGGCTCAGTTCGGTGACTTTGGGGGCCTTATCAAAGATCAGTCGGCCATAGATCTGAGGGTCTATCTCTGAATTCTCAATTCGATTCCATTGATCTATATGTCTATCTTTGTGCCAGTACCATGCTGTTTTGGCAACTGTGGCTTTATAATAAGCTTCAAAGTCAGGGAGTGTAAGTCCTCCCACTTCGTTTTTCTTTTTTAGAGTGTCTTTAGCAATTCGAGGCATCTTCCCTTTCCAAATAAATTTGATAACTAGCTTTTCCAAGTCTGCAAAGTAGGTTGTTGGAATTTGATTGGGATTGCATTGAATCTGTAGATGAGTTTGGGTAGAATTGACATCTTAATGACATTTAGCCTTCCTATCCATGAACATGGAATATTTTTCCATCTTTTAAGGTCCCCTTCTATTTCTTTTAGTAGAGTTATGTAGTTTTCTTTGTATAGGTCTTTTACATCTTTGGTTAAGTTTATTCCTAGGTACTTGATTTTTTTAGTTGCTATTGAAAATGGTATCTTTTTCTTGAGTGTCTCTTCAGTTTGTTCATTTCTAGCATATAGAAACATTACTGACTTATGTGCATTAATCTTGTATCCTGCTACTTTGCTAAATTTGTTTATTAGCTCTAGTAGGTGTATCGTCGATTTCTCAGGGTTTTCTAGATATAAGATCATATCATCTGCAAACAATGACAGTTTTACTTCTTCTTTTCCAATTTGGATGCCTTTTATTTCTTTGTCTTGCCGGATTGCCCTGGCTAGCACTTCCAGAACAATGTTGAATAACAGTGGTGACAGCGGGCATCCTTGTCTTGTTCCTGATCTTAGAGGAAGGCTTTCAGTCTCTCACCATTGAGTACTATGCTGGCTGTGGGTTTTTCATATATGCTCTTTATCATGTTGAGGAAGTTTCCTTCAATTCCTACCTTTTGAAGTGTTTTTATCAAAAAGGGATGTTGGATTTTGTCAAATGCTTTTTCAGCATCTATTGAGATGATCAATTGATTTTTCCCTTTCGAGTTTTTAATGTGTTGTAATACATTGATTGTTTTTCTTATGTTGAACCATCCTTGCATGCCTGGAATGAACCCCACTTGGTCATGGTGTATGATTTTTTTAATGTGTCTTTGGATTTGATTTGCAAGTATTTTGTTGAGGATTTTTGCATCTATATTCATTAGGGAGATTGGCCGGTAGTTTTCCTTTTTTGTAGCATCTTTGCCTGGTTTTGGTATTAGATTGATGTTAGCTTCATAAAATGAGTTAGGTAGTGTTCCATTTTTTTCAATGTTTTGAAAGAGTTTGAGTAAGATTGGTGTCAGTTCTTTCTGGAAAGTTTGGTAGAATTCCCCTGTGAAGCCATCTGGCCCTGGGCATTTATTTGTGGGAAGATTTTTGATGACTGATTGGATCTCTTTGCTTGTGATGGGTTGGTTGAGGTCTTCTATTTCTTCTCTGGTCAGTCTAGGTTGTTCATATGTTTCCAGGAAATTGTCCATTTCTTCTACATTATCCAGTTTGTTGCCATACAGTTGTTCATAATATCCTCTTATAATTTTTTTAATTTCTTCAGGATCTGCAGTTATGTCACC
Organism: Choloepus didactylus; assembly: GCF_015220235.1. Classification (NCBI taxonomy): domain Eukaryota; kingdom Metazoa; phylum Chordata; class Mammalia; order Pilosa; family Megalonychidae; genus Choloepus; species Choloepus didactylus. The sequence goes on along the minus strand of NC_051320.1, from coordinate 31,085,676 downwards.
TTTTTCATTCATTATTTTGTTTATATGGGTCTTCTCTCTTTTTGATTTTGTCAGTCTAGCTAGGGGCTTGTCAATCTTGTTGATCTTCTCAAAGAACCAACTTTTGGTGATATTTATCCTTTCTATTGTTTTTTTGTTCTCTATGTCATTTATTTCTGCTTTAATCCTTGTTATTTCTTTTCTTGTACTTGGTTTAGGATTGGTTTGCTGTTCATTTTCTAGCTTCTTCAGTTGATCCATTAGTTCTTTGATTTTGGCTCTTTCTTCCTTTTTAATATATGCGTTTAGTGCTATAAATTTCCCCCTTAGCACTGCTTTTGCTGCATCCCATAGGTTTTGGTATGTTGTGTTCTCATTTTCATTCGTCTCTATATATTTAGCAATTTCTCTTGCTATTTCTTCTTTAACCCACTGATTGTTTAGGAGTGTGTTGTTTAACCTCCAGGTATTTGTGAATTTTCTAAGTCTCTGATGGTTATTGACTTCTAATTGTATTCCATTGTGGTCAGAGAATGTGCTTTGAATAATTTCAATCTTTTTAAATTTATTGAGGCTTGTTTTATGTCCCAGCATATGATCTATTCTGGAGAAAGTTCCGTGAGCACTAGAAAAGTATGTGTATCCTGGTGATTTGGGATGTAATGTCCTGTAGATGTCTGTTAAATCTAATTCATTTATCAGATTGTTTAGGTTTTCAATTTCCTTATTGGTCTTCTGTCTGGTTGATCTATCTATAGGAGAGAGTGATGTGTTGAAGTCTCCCACAATTATTGTGGAAACATCAATTGCTTCCTTTAGTTTTGCCAATGTTTCTCTCATGTATTTTGTGGCACCTTGATTGGGTGCATAGACATTTACGATTGTTATTTCTTCTTGCTGAATTGCCCCTTTTATTAGTATGTAGTGGCCTTCTTTGTCTCTCAAAACATCCCTGCATTTGAAGTCTATTTTATCTGAGATTAATATTGCTACACCTGCTTTCTTTTGGCTGTAGCTTGCATGAAATATTTTTTTCCATCCTTTCACTTTCAGTTTCTTTGTGTCCCTGTGTCTAAGATGAGTCTCTTGTATGCAACATATTGATGGTTCATTTTTTTTGATCCATTCTGCGAATCTATATCTTTTAATTGGGGAGTTTAATCCATTTACATTCAACGTTAAAACCGTGAAGGCATTTCTTGAATCGGCCATCTTATCCTTTGGATTATGTTTGCCATATTTTTCCCTCTCTCTATTAATATCCTTTATTGTACCCATACCGAATCTCTTTAGTACTGAACCTTTCTCCAGGTCTCTCTGTCCTGTCTTTGTTTCTCTGTCTGTAGGGCTCCCTTTAGTATCTCCAGTAGGGCAGGTCTCTTGTTAGCAAATTCTCTCAGCATTTCTTTGTCTGTGAAAAATTTAAGCTCTCCCTCAAATTTGAAGGAGAGCTTTGCTGGATAAAGTATTCTTGGCTGGAAATTCCTCTCACTCAGAATTTTAAATATATCGTGCCACTGCCTTCTCGCCTCCATGGTGGCTGCTGAGTAGTCACTACTTAGTCTTATGCTGTTTCCTTTGTATGTGGTGAATTGCTTTTCTCTTGCTGCTTTCAGAACTTGCTCCTTCTCTTCTGTGTTTGACAGTGTGATCAGTATATGTCTCGGAGTGGGTTTATTTGGATTTATTCTATTTGGGGTTCGCTGAGCATTTATGATTTGTGTATTTATGTTGTTTAGAAGATTTGGGAAGTTTTCCCCAACAATTTCCTTGAATACTCTTCCTAGACCTTTACCCTTTTCTTCCCCTTCTGGGACACCAATGAGTCTTATATTCGGACGTTTCATATTATCTATCATATCCCTGAGGTCCATTTCGAGTTTTTCAATTTTTTTCCCCATTCTTTCTTTTATGCTTTCATTTTCCATTCTGTCATCTTCCAGGTCACTGATTCGTTGTTCAACTTCCTCTAGTCTTGTACTATGAGTGTCCAGAATCTTTTTAATTTGGTCAACAGTTTCTTTAATTTCCATAAGATCATCCATTTTTTAATTTAGTCTTGCAATGTCTTCTTTATGCTCTTCTAGGGTCTTCTTGATTTCCTTCATATCCCGTACTAGGGTCTCATTGTTCATCTTTAGTTCTTTGAGTAGCTGTTCTAGGTGCTGTGTCTCTTCTGGTCTTTTGATTTGGGTGCTTGGGCTTGGGTTATCCATATCGTCTGGTTTTTTCATATGCTTTATAATTTTCTGTTGTTTTTGGCTTCGTGGCATTTGCTGAACTTGATAGGGTTCTTTTAGGGTTTGTAGACCAGTTGAAGTCCTTATCTCTAATTTATCAGATCTACAGCTTCGTGGAATACACTTTCTCTAACTAACCAGCAGGTGGCGTCCACGAGCCACCTGTTCTCCACAAGCCAGATCTCCCCTGCTTAGCCTTTTTGGTGAGTGGGGGAGTGAGTCTTGTGGGGCCCAATTGGTGTACCAAGCTTGCGTGTGTAGTTGGTGTTGCCTGCCCTGTATGTGGGGCGTGTTTCTGGGCAGTCGGGGAGGGGGGGTGGCCCTAACAATGAAATCTCCCTGATGATCCTAGAGTTTTAAAGCTGCTGCAATAGTCTAATCCTTCAGTTCAGTCCTGCCACAGTTTGTCTCTGCCACTGACCCACAAGTCTTTGGTATTGGCGTATGGCTCCTGAGACTTGCAAGTGGGCCCCCCTTCCAGGCTGTGCACCCCGGGTCCTCTGTTGAGGGATGACTGTGCTATGTCACAGGTGAGTGCCGTCCCCCCAGGGCAGTTCTGGGCTGCTGGGCTGTGTTGGGAGGCTCCCAGTCTGCTCAAATGATGGCTGAATGGGGCTCTGTTAATTCACACTGCTACCCCTTCCCAGCTCTGGGACATTCAGCTGAGGTTGCAGGGAAGGCTGATGTCCACGCCCAGTTTTGTGGTGTGTGCCTGTTATTTGAAGCACTTCCGTCACACTGGGTTGTCTGGGGCAGCTCTGGGCTATGGGGCTGGCGATGGGCAGGAGTGTTTCCTGTCCACCAGGATGGTGGCTGTGAGCGGACACCCCCCTTTTCTTGGGAAGTTGTGTTGTTTAGTGAATTTTCTCAGCCACTGGATTATTGCCTTTTGTCTCAGAGCTCTCTTAGTTCTGCTCTTGACTTGACGTGCCCAAATTTCAATTCTTTGAAGCTTTCTGTATTGAGCTTCTTAGAGTAATTGTTTTAGAAAAAGCAAAAAGGATTTAAAAAAAAAAAAAAAAAAAAAAACGGCCCTCCTCAGAGATCTAATGGGTTATTGAAATGCTAATAGACAAAGCAACCAGGGCCATTAAGGAAAGGTTCACAGGGCAGAGAGATCAGCCTTGCTTCGGGATTTGCATATGCGCCTCAAGGCCTGATCTCCGCCCTTCCCCTTTCTGTGTTCACCAGAACTCCAAAAATCCTCTGCTTTTATTTTGGAGTTTTTCGTGTTGTTTTTTTTCTATGTCTGTCTCCTCTCTGCTGGGCTGGCTGCTCTCAGAGTCTCTGGTGTCTGGTCTCAGTCTATCTATGGTTGGAGTTTGAATCAGTAGAATGAGTTTCCGATAAGAGCAGCCACTGCAATTCTCCCTTCTCCTTCCCGGAGCTGACAGCCCCTCCTCCCCCGGGACTGAGCCTGGCAGGGAGGGGCGCGGGTCCCCTGGCCGCAAAAACTTACAGATTTCGCTGATCTCAGCAGTTCCACGTTTTCATGAGTGTTGTATGAAGTATGCCCAAAGACAGATTGCTCTGTGGTGTCCAGTCCACGCAGTTCCTGGCTTTTTACCTACTTTCCTGGAGGAGTAACTAAAACATACAGCTCACCAGTCTGCCATCTTGCCCCACCTCCTAACTTAAAATTTAAAAGAGATTATGTGTGTGTGTGTGTGTGTACACGTACATCCAGGATTGGGGCGTGGGCAACATTGTATTCCAAACAAAATGTGTAAAACTTAATCCCACATTTCTTAGCAGACATCATCTGTCTCTTCCCTTGGCACTCAGATTCAATTTGTCCATACAGGCTGGATTTTTCCCCAAGGACCAAGAAACAAGCTGATGTAATGTTCATTTTCAATTCAAACTTAGCATTGGAAAGATAAAGTGAAAGCCAAGATAAAGTTTTGCCAAATACCCCTAAAATATACCAGAAAGCTCATGAACACCATCATGTAGGAAAATAGGGTAGATTTCTGCCCCTGTACCTCTCAATAAGACTCTGCATCATACATGAAACTAAGCAAGTACCACCACATGCAGGACCCCTTCATGCCCACCCCAACACAAACACACAAGCCATGCCATCTCATGTCTGCTCTTCTTATCACTGGTCCATAAATGAAGAGAGGGGACACTGTGCAGTTCAGGGTCTAACCCATCATGGTACAGGTGTGCTTCTGTAAATTGATGAGGTTCTGCAATGCTTCCTTCATCAAGTTGCTAGTTGTGCTCTGAGTGTTTCCATCCCATTTATTTGATGTGCCCTCCCAAGTATGTTTAAATAAAAACTGTTAGATGGAAATATTGAAATGATGCTTTTTGGACTTCTTTTGGAAACGAGATTTTAAGAATCTGGGGGAAGGGGGCTTTTGAGGAACTCTTACCAATTGCTGGTATTTACACAGCCTGAGATTTAGAAATAATGTTTTAGGTCTCAAAGCCATGAAAGTAAAATAACTGGCAATCACATCATCACATCTAATTCAGACTTTAACCATAGCGCACATGCTTTAGATGCTGTGCTGGTTTGAAAGGATTATGTCCCCCAGAAAAAGCCATCTTCTTTGATGCAATCTTGTGGGGCAGACATATTAGTGGGGATTAAGTTGGAATGTTTCGATTAGGTTGTTTGCATGGAAATGCACCCCACCAAACTATAGGTGATAACTCGGATGAGATAATTTCCATGGAGGCGTGGCCCCACCCATTCAGGGTGGGCCTTGATCAGTGGAGCCATGTAAATGAGCTGACAGGCAGAGGGAACTCAGTGCAGCTGTGAGTGACATTTTGAAAAGGAGCTACAGCCAAGAGGGACACTTTGAAGAAAGCACAGGAGCTGCAGATGAGAGACAGTTTGAAGATGGCTGTTGAAAGCAGACTCTTCCTCCAGAGAAGCTGAGAGAGGACAAATATCCCAAGTGCAACTAAGAGTGATATTTTTGAGGAACTGCAGCCTAGAGAGGAACATCCTGGGAGAAAACCATTTTGAAACCAGAACTTTGGAGCAGACACCAGCCACGTGCCTTCCTAGCTAACAGAGGTTTTCGGGACACCATTGGCCATCCTCCAGTGAAGGTACCGATTGCTGATGTGTTACCTTGGACACTTTATGGCCTTAAGACTGTAACTGTGTAACCAAATAAACCCCCTTTTATAAAAGCCAATCCATCTCTGGTGTTTTGCATTCTGGCAACATTAGCAAACTAGAACAGATGCTCAGAAAGAACGAGTGTACTCTGTCTAAAAAGGTGTTGAACTAACATTGCAAATGTGGTTTTAGAGTCTAATTATCAGGAAATATACAGCCATGATTTTTGGATGCTTGATTATGATTATCAAGATTAGACCTGTTTGTTGATGTAAGGAATAACTGTTTTTTCCCCCTCCCTTATAATAGCCCTGATAATCTCCCCTGATAAAAGGGAGTTTGACTTACCATGCACCTGGCCCGAAACTAGAATTCCTGATAATATACTACAACGGTTGGCACATAATCTGGAGAAAAGCAATTAAAATGCACTTGTAGCCAGTGGGGCTACCAGAGCCAGCAGCAGAAGGACCTTCTATTATATTCTGGTCTTTAGCAAATTTAAAAAGTGTTTACCAGATTAGTAAATTCAAATGTGGGATCCCTGGATGGATCACATAAATTTAAGAGGCTTAGGGGAGTTAAGAAGAGCAGGATAGAGTTCAGCATAACATCCATGATGCCAGGAAAACAGGAGAGCACCAGAATTCTGATGTTTGGTTTCTAAGAAAAGCACCTGAATTGAGAGGGTTAGGGAAAAATGGCCAACTCTGTCAAGTACATCATATCACCATTACTCATTCCAAATCAATATGGTGGGGAAAGTGTGGGTTCAGAGAGAAAAACTGCCTTAGATCTGAAGAAATTATATTTATAATGGCATAATGGGAATCATCACATGAGAAGGTAGAAACAGGATGATATAACTTTATATATATATATATATATATATATATATATATATATATATATATATATATATATTTATAAATGGTGAAATTGAAATTGAAGACAATTACGTGATTCAATCATCCAAGGTTTCAGGTCACAGAGAGGAAGAGAAGGCACCAGGTCTCCTAGATACTAAGTTAATGATTTTGCACTCCATCTTCTCTCACAATTTTACCATGAGCCAGGCATAAACACCATACCAAAGCCACATGGATATGTAAAGAGTATGACAAGATGATGAAGAGTTATCATCTATAGCCACAAGTAGAAAAGTCACTGCTGGCAGAGTTCCATATTTTGCTGTGTTTGGCTTTTTGTTTTACCTTTTTTTAATATACATTTTTTTCCCTTAGACCATGAAGCTTGTAGAAGCTTTTCCATTCCATATTCTTCTGTTCTTCTTCAGTTTTCGCACCAGGGGGTTTAATATGAACTTGTAATAAAAGACATCTACCTAGGAACTTTGAAAATGATCTGGGTATTCTTATCACTGGGAGATACACTTGCCTCACTGAGGGATATACTTCCTAATCTGAATATAAGGAGTTTAGCACTCCCCGACAGAGATACAAAAACAAGACGAGTGGCCAGGATAATATAAATTCCAACCAAAGCTGGAGAAGAAAAAAAAAAAAAACTAACAGTAATGTTGTAAAATAAGAGCAGTCATGATGCTAGAATTCTGAATCCATTTTTGTTTCTAAGTCAGGGTCTTGACTGCTCATCTAATCAAAATAATTAATGAAAGAAGAAATAACTTGGAAGGCAAGAACTAACAAAACCAGAAGGCGAAAAATTGTCATTTTAGAACTAGAAGTATCAGAATTGGGGGTATTTAAAACTCTCATCTCACAAATTAAATTCCATGTTATATTTGAGGAATTTACTAAAACATAAACATGGCAAGTTCAGAAGAGTTCATTGAAATCACCATCATATCAATACAGAATGTGTTAAATACTAACCTTTGTAATGATGCTGTGTTATTCTCTCTGAAAAGCAAATTTAACATGTGCTTAAATTTTCACATTTTATTTAGATTTCTGTATATGGAAGTTCCCTAGCAAAGCAGGGACAGATAAACATCATAACATGAGCCACCTAGAGGGTCACAGATAATACTTGAAATTACTTTAAATTTCTTCTGGCTTCTCTTCTTTGTTTTCCCTAGAAAAAATGGAGCAAGTGAAAGGAAGACATTAAGCAACTGTTGCATTCTGTATCCATTTGAAAAAATGTTTCTGTCTTTGAAACACCAAAGTTAATATTATTGCTAAATCATGTACTTTCCACAAATATGGAAAATGGCAAATGTTATTTTACTAACAGTATATTAGACAATATTTGAGTTTGATAGATAACTTTTTTTTTTCCTAATTTAATTTTATTGAGATATATTCACATATCATGCAGTCATACAAAGCATACATTCAATTGTTCACAGTACCATTATATAGTTGTGCATTCATCACCAAAATTAATTTTTGAACATTTTCATTACCACACACACAAAAATAATAATAAAAATTAAAGTGAAAAAGAGCAATTAAAGTAAAAAAGAACACTGGGTGCCTTTTTGGTTTTTTTTGCCCCCATTTTTCTACTCATCCATCCAAACACTGGACAAAGGGTAGTGTGATCCACATGGCTTTCCCAATCACATTCTCACCCCTCATAAGCTACATTTTTATACAATCGTCTTCAAGATTCAAGGGTTCTGGTTTGTAGTTTGATAGTTTCAGGTATTTACTGCTAGCTCTTCCAATTCATTAGAACCTAAAAAGGGCTGTCTACATTGTACATACGAGTGCCCATCAGAATGACCTCTTGGCTCCTTCTGGAATCTCTCTGCCACTGAAGGTTATTTCATTTCCTTTCACATCCCCCTTTTGGTCAAGAAGATGTTCTTCATCCCACGATGCCGGGTCCACATTCCTCCCCGGGAGTCATATTCCACATTACCAGGGAGATTTACTCCCCTGGGTGTCAGATCCCATGTAGCGGGGAGGGCAATGATTTCAACTGCCAAGTTGGCTTAGCTAGAGAGAGAGGGCCACATCTGAGCAACAAAGAGGCATTCGGGAGGGGACTCTTAGGCACAATTATAGGCAGGCTTAGCCTCTCCTTTGCAGCAACAGTCTTCCCAAGTGGCTCACGGTTTTGAGGCTAGAAGAAGTCCAACATCAAGATCTCGATCAGCAAGGCCTGCTTTCTCCTGGAGTCTGTAGTGTTCCAGAGCTAGCCGCTAGCAATCTTTGGGGTTTCTTGGCAGCTTGAAGCTTTGTCTCCTTCGCAGGGAGACATCCTCTCCTTTTGTCTGCACTGTGACTTCTGGGTTCTCTTTATCATAGTCGGTTCACACCCACAGGGACACAGTTTATGATTAAGAGCATTGTACATTGGGGCACATAATTCAATCTATCATAAATGAGTATTAGTTGGGTTAACATATTTGAAATCATTTTTTAAGTTGACATGTATTTGGTATGAACATAATTCTCCAGTGATTTATTGTAAACCTGTATTTCAGTACATAAATCTTTCATGGGTTTTTTTTTTTTTTTTTTTTTAATCATCATTTTATTGAGATATATTCACATACCACGCAGTCATACAAAACAAATTGTACTTTCGATTGTTTACAGTACCATTACATAGTTGTACATTCATCACCTAAATCAATCCCTGACACCTTCATTAGCACACACACAAAAATAACAAGAATAATAATTAGAGTGAAAAAGAGCAATTGAAGTAAAAAAGAACACTGGGTACCTTTGTCTGTTTGTTTCCTTCCCCTACTTTTCTACACATCCATCCATAAACTAGACAAAGTGGAGTTTGGTCCTTATGGCTTTCCCAATCCCATTGTCACCCTCATAAGCTACATTTTTATACAACTGTCTTCGAGATTCATGGGTTCTGGGTTGTAGTTTGATAGTTTCAGGTATCCACCACCAGCTACCCCAATTCTTTAGAACCTAAAAAGGGTTGTCTAAAGTGTGCGTAAGAGTGCCCACCAGAGTGATCTCTCGGCTCGTTTAGGAATCTCTCTGCTACTGAAGCTTATTTCATTTCCTTTCACATCCCCCTTTTGGTCAAGAAGATGTTCTCCATCCCACGATGCCGGGTCTACATTCCTCCCCGGGAGTCATATTCCACGTTGCCAGGGAGATTCACTCCCCTGGGTGTCTGATCCCACGTAGGGGGGAGTGATAGATAACTTTAAAATGAAACAAGAACAAACCCATCAATTTCATTAAAAATGAACACATTAGAACACAAAAAGGCATAATTAAAACAATGAATGAGAACAGATTGTAAAGAACACAAACCCATCAAAATTTAATTGCTGAACAATAAAATAGCCCTAAAAGTTTTAAGTAGTGGGAAGTCTTAGAAACAATTAGATGCTGAAATTTTAAAAATGCTAGTATATTAGTGTTCCAAAAAAAAGAAGACAACCATCCCTTTCTTTTGAGTATTGTTTAGAAATAAGATTCCTAGTGAGCCAAATTCATGATAGTCTTTCCAAACATCATGTAGAAATTAGACTTATCTGACTTCAGAGTTTTGACTTACATGAAGAACTGTTAGTGTACTCTACTTTACAACAGACTGTCCTAGCAACATTATCCTGAAATTCCTGGGCACATTCTTGACTTCTCTACACGGGTCTTTTACCAAGAGAAATGTGAAAGATGGCTAACTGAAATTACAGTAATAAAACAGTATCTATTCCTAGAGAATAAGCACTGTGCCAGACACCTTACATACATCTACCTCATTTAATCTTTACTATACGTTCCAAGGCTGGTATTACTCTCCCCTATTTTCCTGATGGAAAAATAATAGTGATAAATACTTTGTCCAAGTCCCAGGACTAGTAAGTCGTGGAAACAGTGAAACACCAATTCAAATTCAGGTCTATCTGGTTCCAAAGCCTGGATTCCTCCATTATCCCATACTACCTATTAGGTAGCATATAAAACAAGGGAGGTATTTATGTACTATGATCTGCACAGTCACACCATGACTGAGGGATTTTATTGAATTTGGAGCATCCTACTTTAACAAAGCACCACTAACAAATGTTACATATTCAAAGAAGAATAAAAGTGAAATGACTATCACATGCCAATCTACTGACAGAATTGAGAGATTATGTTCATTTTGGAGAGGAGTTAACTCGAATATGGAGTAAGAGTGTGAGATTTCAGACTGATAACTGTCATCAAATATTTGAAAGTCTGTGATATAAAACAAAGTTAACACATTTTCTTTATGATCCCAACTAGTGTGGCTAAAACCAGTTAATGACTGTAGGAAGACAGAACTGTTTTTAATGTTAAAATTTGTTTTCTATCAATTATGGAAATCAAGAAATGGAATTCATTACCCTGAGAAAGAGAATTTCTCATCACAAAGATGTTATTAAACAGATTGGACAACCTCTCAACAAATGGGTTAGACTAGAGAAAGGTTCAAGTATATGGATTCAGGAATAAATATGGGTTCTGGGCAAGTTACTTCACTTTAAGGAGTCTCCCTTCCTTTGGCTATAACATGAAGATTATAATAGTAATAAATACACAAGAGTTTGGTGAGAATTAATAAATGTTAATTATAACTCTTGCTGTTGTTGTAGTTAATGTATCTAGATGAATTTGAACACTATCCCAATCACGAGCCCATAAATCTAAGAACATTGAGGATAAAGATTTGTATAACACAGAGATCCTGTCAATATAAAAATAATGCAATTAAAAATATTTCTATAACAAAAAGAAAGTGGAATTAGAAGAAACATTTCAATATGGAAAATGTAGAAATACATTAAAAAGTGTAGTCAGTGATATCCTCTGCCAAGAATTAAATCCTACAAAAATGCAAAACCATAAATACCTTTCAGGTTAGCTGTCAAACAATATGGTAGGTTTTATCAGTTTTAAATTTTGTGTTTATTTAAAAAAACAGCCATCTAAAACATGATAGTCTCCAAAGATAATCCCCAACATTTTCTCCCATCCATGCACATGCATGTCTCTCCTCCCACAAAGGGGTGGAATCTCTTTCCTCTCTTCTTGAACATGGGCTGAAATTGTGACTTACTCTAATCAAAAGAAAATGTCAGAAGTCCAGGCTATCCTGCTGGAGAGAGAGGTCTCATGGAGAGGACCTGAAGGATGAAATACCATGTGGAGAGAGACGCTTCATGGGAGATCATCAAGGCATCCTGACTGACAGTCAGCACCAAGGCCCCAGACATGTGAGAGGCCTTCTGGGACTTTACAGCCTCACCCAACAGCCAGCTGAGAGCAGCTGCACCAGTGACCAACTCAATATCACACAGAGTCAAAACACTGCCCAGTCAATTCATGAAATCACGAGCAAATAAACCATTTGTTTTAGGACATTATATTTTGGAGTTACTTGTTATGCAGCAGTAGACAAGTGAAACAGAATAAAGACTATTTGTAGCTTCCTTGAAACTAGGTGTGGGCTATGTGACAAAGTCTGGGTAAAGGGATGCTACCTTTCCCTTCCCATTTACCCTACCTACAGAATAGAATGCAGATGTTGGGCAAAGTCATCTTGTACCACGCAGACAAGAGCAACTCCTGATGGATAGCAGAGCAAAATGGCGCAACAGACATATAAGCCCTGGAGTGTTCAACAGTCTTCTCTCTTAATTAAGGTACTGTTATTTCAGGCCTCCACTGTAACTGCCTAACCTATATCATAACTATTATGAATTTTGTACAAAATGTGTAAGGATACTGCCACGAAGGTGGGTAAATAAGCACTAGATTAGTAGTTGGGGAGAAGGCGGCAATGCCACAAATAAAGCAGGCTAGAAGGCTAGAGACCATTGTTTGTCCATGGCCCTGTTTTCGCAAATTTCCCACTCGTGACACCATGGAATATTTACCAAATGCTAGCTAATCTTATAGTTTTAATGGGAAATATTGGAAAAATTCAGAGTCTCACTGTGCATTGGCTATATCTTGCCACTTTCAGCAAACTCTTACAGAAGAGAGATGAACTTGGGCTAGATCTAGCCAGTCTGCAAGCAGATATTGCAGAGAATACAAAGACTCATTTTGCCTGTGGCCTGAATCAGCTATCTAAAATGACTGTGAGTCCAGTAATTTGAAACTCTATAGGATTAAAAGTAAATCTATTTCTATACCCAGAACTGTAAGTAGATATAAGAAGGGACTCTGGAGAAGCAGCCATAAAAAGAGTTATAACTGGGGTGTGAAGTTTTTCTCAAACTCCTCCACCTAATTATTCTCTGACATATGGTAGGAAGCAGCCCAAAGACCAAAATCAGTTAAGAATGTTGCCCTCACACCCAAGCCTATTTTTTTCAGATGACCTCAACGTGCCAATGGTAAATGGAAAGAGAAGAGAGCTAGGCAGAGTACAGAGGCAAATAAATAAAAGATCAGTGCTGTCAGGCTTGAAACCACTATCTAGAGGACATAATTGGCTGTGCTTACTTGCACATGATACTGACCAGAAGCAAAAGTCTGGAAGTCAGCTTGGTTTTGGTGGGAATTGTAATGCTTAAAGCAACACCCAGACCTCTAACCTGCCTTCGCAGGATGTGAGCTCTGAGAGCTGGGCAGAAATTGAATATGGCATCCTTTCTCTGTTCTCTTCAGATGTGGCCATTGAGGGAGAAAAAGCAAGGAAGAACTTCCAAGGTAATAAATTCAGGGCCAGGAAGGACAATTGAAAAAGAATTGACCACAGAGAGCAGAACCAGAGGCTGCCAGACAGGCAAACCAAGGAATAAACGACTCTGCTATGACAGGGAGTCTTCCCAATCCCTGCTTAGCAGGATTTGGTAATTCAGACAGGCCAGTACTTTCCATGCATTTTCCATTGTTCTCTTTTATTTCAGTTATTCAGTTCATCGTTACTATTTAATATTGAGTATTTGGTGTGTGTCAGATGGAAAGCAAAACATTTGTCTTTTATTTTATAGATCACTGTCCCTTGGACATGAGGGAGAAAACTGTGCAGCACATATAAATCAAGGATCTTGAACTGGATACAATAACTAGGATTAGTTTGTTCTCTCTTGAGGAGTAGTTACGTTCTACAGGAACAAACAAGGAAAAGGGCACACATGGATATCTGTCCAGCCCAGGAGGAAGACTCTGAGAGAATGTTAGTTGTCAGTCTTCTCACAGTAATAGACTCCCCAAAGCTTAGCTGGGTACCTGCTACACAGGAAAAAGACATGTCCCAGCTTCCTTTGCACCTGGGCATGACCCTGTGACTAAGCTGTGGACATGGTATTGTGAGTAGAAGTGACATGTGCATCTTCTGGTTTATTCATTTAAAGGGAAGAAATATACCTTAATTTTTCCTTTCTTCCTACCCTCTGACTAGACTACCAACAAAGTGGTGAGCTATCCTGAATCACACAGATTAGGGTAACTGCTAAGGAACGGAGGAGTAACAAGATAGAAGATCCTGGGTCCCTGATACCAAGTAGCTGCCATACAAGCCCTGGACTGTTTACATACAAACTGTAGCATGAAAGAAAATGTCCATGTTGTCTAAGCTATTATTCTGGGCCATTATTACCAAAGTTAAATCTGTATTCTCACTAATATAATTCCTCAGATTCATGTCATCAATGATTTTTCAGTTGAGTTCGTGCTGACATATTATAAAAATGACCATATTAAATCACAGTTTTAAAGATTATGAAGGATCCATGTATATTTTATCAAAATGGATTGAGATGTACTGATTCTTGTTGAACTACTCAAAGACCTAAATGTTTCCTTTGCCATGTGCAAACAAGTCGATTTTTTTTTTTAAATGAGAGGAACCATGCTTATTTGTCTTTCCTCAGTCTATTACTATACAAAATGGAGGGTGTAACTGTCCAAGCAAAGATATCTCTTGCCAGGAACAAATGGAACCCAATACGAACAATTTGCTAAAAGTAATGCACCAAAACAAAAAACACAAAAACCTGTTGTAGGTTTATAACCTAAAATGCAACATATGCAATATAACTTAAAATACAGAGTGATTAATATAACATTGCATTGACTGCTAATAAAAATCTATCTCAAACGTACTAATATAAAACCATAACAAGAAGCTTTAAACGTTTTTAGATACTGTATTTATAAGATACTTTCATATAATATATAACTACATAAATAATTATGAATGTCACTGGTATGCAGTGCATTTTTATTACTGTAAACTAAGAATAACCACCTCAAAAATATTTTACCACTACATTTAATGGATCTCTCAATCAATATAACCCAAAGTAAGTGCCTACAAGATAAGGTGTGTATGTATGTATACATATTCAGAGACATAACATAATTATTCATCCATGATCATAATATCATGATCTAAACTAACATAAATGTGGAGTCCTTCATTATAGTAGTATAAATATTCTATGAAGGGCCCAAATATAGACACAGTCTAGGGCTGGAATTTAGGCTTGCTTCCCAGCGAACATTTCTTTTTCATGATGACAATAATTATAGCGGACACTGGGGATACTCTTATATTCCCTAAGCTCTAACCATTCTAATGAGAGCTACCTACTGTAAGTACCTAGTTAGGTTGGCCTGAGGGATTTCTCTGGTGTGTGTGGCCAGCATGCAGGGAAGGCCAGAAGTGCTGGGCGTTGACCCTCCCAGGTGTAGTCTCAGCCAATGACAGGTGGAGAGGGGGCTGCACCAGCTTCCTTAATGTTCAGGTGGAGCATGTTCTGAGATATGCTGTATACTGTCTCCCCAAGGTCCCAGTGGGAGTGAATTCCAGTTTTCTATAGTAATAATCTGCTCATTAACCTACCCTGTATTGGTTTTACTTCCCTTCTCTCCTACCAACGCTTTCTCCCTACCTCCGGAACTACTTGCATTCAAATTCTTTCACAGGATCTGTTTCTGAAGAGACCCAACAAAAGACAACATTTGAAAACTCTTTACAGTTGACAAACCAGTTTTGCCTACATTTTCTAATTTGAGTCACACGGAGCCAGCTTTAGTGGAAGAAGCAGAGGAACTAATTTCACAGATGAAATCCAGAGAATTTGAGTGACTTATTTACAACCCTTCCTACTAGTTTCCCTGGCAAGTGTAAAGATTTGTCTCCCAGGACCAATGCATTACTTTCAGCAAATTGCTCATATAGGGTTCCATTTGTTCCTGGCAAGAGAACTCCTTGCTTGGACAGTTATACCCTCCATTTTGTAAAGTAATAGATTGAGGAAAGACAAATAAACATGGTTCCTCTCATTTAAAAAAAAAAAAAAATCTACTTGTATGCACATGCAAGAGGAACCAAATGACCAAGATGCCTATTTGAATGTCCAAAATCTAGACAGCTCACAAGTTACAGAATAAGATCTTTCAGGACAAACATCTTTGAGTTTACGGTTAGGAAACAGTGACAATATGAAAGGTTTATCTCTTTCTTATGTGAGCCTAATTTAGAACATCCTCTCAGCAATTAGGCAGAAGATTCCTTTGCCCCGGTTCCTTGTATGTGCAGGCAGGCAGCATGAACTCAACAAAATTTTCTAAAATTCTGGTTGTCAAACCAATCTACATTTTCCTTTAGTTATATCATGGATCCTAAAAATACTTATGTAATATATGCTAGAACCCTCTTTTAAATAGCTGTAGCCCTTTAATCAGCCAGCAATTGGATTTTTAATGCACACAAGGTTCTTCATACTTTATGATGGTCATATTAACTTCCTAATAATATTAATGGAAATGGTGCAAGAAAATATTTTCCTTTGAATGTATTCTTTCAAAAATGTTCGTCCTTTTGTTTTTCATTAATATTTATTCTTTCATCTCTAGAGAAGATGCACTTATAACAATAAAAACAATAAAAAAGGAAAAGACAGGCTCCCAACAGGAGGCTTTTATTGTTGAGAAATTATTCTAGGTTAACCATCCTGCTCCTCAGGTCCTAAAATCCTAACACATGCCACTGAAGAAAAACAAAACACACTCTCACAAAAAACAGAACAGAATCTCACTGGTATTAAACCATAGCTGCCCTTAGGTATTTATGTCTCAGTCTTCTTTAATCATTTCATATAGAGCTAGATTCATTGAATACATCTACATATTCTAATTTTTATTCATTTTACTAACTTTTTACTGTAAACAGATGAAACCTAAGAAACTATATTCATCACATATACATGTTGTTATTAATTTTACAACAGATTAAGATTTGACAAGTATAATTCCTGATTCATGATAATGTGATAAGGACCAGCCAACTTCATATAAATACAGTAACTGCCCTATCTGATTGGTAAACAGGAAAGAAAAAGTTACAATTCTCCCATCCTGGTGGTGCTCTCTGCCAAGAAAGCTTTCCACAGACTCATCGTAGTAGGGAGGTATTCAGGAAATCCTTATTGAATTAATTAACTGAAAAGAATGACTCAGTTTCAATCCCTGGAACAGAAATCGAAAACATAATAGAAGCTCTAATTACTGAACTAAGAAGGTAGAGGAGATTACACTGTATCTCTTAGGAATTCATGAACTTTGGTTGATACTGTTTCTTCCATCTTTTCTCCTAAATATAAGATTTAAGAGGTCTTAAATTTGCTAAGCTTCTGAACCAGTTTCAGGTTGAACTCTTTAAAGTATGACTTTTCTTTAGGATGAGGCATTTCCCAAATTATATTACAAGAGTGTGCTCACATGAGAATCACCTTGGAAAAAAAATGTGGTTAATTTGATTAAAGAATGCTGAGAAATTTATAAGGCATCTTTAGCACATTTAAGACACTATAAAGTTCAATACAGCTCTCTGTTTCACTCTTTTTCACTTATTTGACCATGATAACATTCTCTCTTTTTGAGAGTCACTATTAGCATCCTATAGTACCAGTGTTCTATACAATGTACGTTGTTGGGAAATGCTGACTTGTGAAAAGGAAATGAGATAAGAGAAGGCAAGAAAGGAACGAAATCAAGAGAGAGTCAGAGGAGAGAGGGAGGGAGGCAGGGAGAAGGAAGGAAAGAAAGAAAGTAGAAAGAAGGAAAGAAAGGAAGATAAAAAGGTGGGCAGAGGTCATACCCTGTAAGGTCTTACAGGAAGTGAAGAAGTTGGGACTTCTAAATAAAATGTGAAGCCACTAAGGGTTTTAAACAGAAGAGTCTGCACTCTTAAATGGTATATTCTCCTTCTTAGAGCAGAGAAGCCACCAAGATGGAGGAAGGGCAGGCATGGGATGGACTCTGAAAGCCTTCTGTGCGCTCCTCCCACCTGTAACCAGTATTCAGTTGTATCCAGGGTCCTCTCACAAGGCATCCACAGAAATTCAGCCAAAGCACATCATCTGGTTGCTCCATACCCAAAAAGGCTTAGAGCTCCAATTATAACTTCCATTTTAATTTTACCTAAGGCATTGTGAATTTTAAGCACCAAAAGGAGGCTGATTTTATCATTTTATTTCCTATAACATCAGAAGTATAAATGAGAAGGGAAATTAACAGTATCTGGTATAAAGTAAATCCTGTGCGCTTTCGCTGACTCGATGTCACATTTAGGAGGAAGGACCTGTATTGTGACTGGAAACTAGGAGCAGATTTATACAAATGCTGAGCAGGCCTAATTTCTGTTTTTGGTCTGTATCATGCCTGACTGAAATTCCCACCATCATCCCTCAAAACCTGACTTGAGACAAGGTCTTATATACTGAATCCAGGCATTTTCAATTCAACTTTAATCAAGTGCCTCCACTAATATATATCTAGTTACAATTCTATTTATTCAGCACAATTTTTGAAGTTCTCCTCCTATGCACCAGGCATTATGTTAGGAAATGAGTATACAGCAGTGAACAATATAGATAGAGCCATTTCCTTCTTGGAACTTACAATACAGCAGGAAAAATGTGCATTAAACAAGTAATTACATAAATACCTAATTATTCCTGTGATAAGCCTTAGGCAGGCACAAAGAGAGCAACTAAAGGGCATGACAGGTAGGATCTAACCTAGTTGGTGGACCAGGAAAAATCTTTCTAGAGGAGGTGAAGTATATGTTCATCTTTCAGTTTTCTAATGAACTTAGATAGTTATAACAAAATGCAAGGCTGATAAATGTGATTTAAGATGAGAAAGTAGAAAAATGTCAGAAATAGGGATTGTTAGTGAGCCTTGATGAGGCATAGCATTGGAATAACAAGGGAGTCAAAGGGCAGCATACCTGAAGGAATTGTTTAGCACTAGAAACTACCTGACCCTCCTCAATCTAATTGTCCAATATCAATGGTAATTGAAGTATGGTTCATAGAGTTCCCTGATAATCAGATAATGCTGCTAAATCTAATAAGTGAAGGAAGCCTGGTTAAGAGCACTTACATAAAGATATCCTGGATCATCTTCCCAGGAGTTCATTTGGACACAGAAAGAAGACAGGCTCCAAAGTACAAATTCAACATGCAAACAAGCTTCCATTAGGCAAAACTTCATAATGATTTCTTGGCATGGAATTGTGAATACTTGCTAGTACAATATCTTTAATCCAGAAAAGGTTCTTCCATACTACCCTAATACAAACAACATACTAAATATTATGATGACTTTTATGTAACTTAAAATGTTAAATTACCTAAATTAATAAAAGTATAAACCTTTTATAATTTATTGAAAATTGTGGAGTCAAAATCAACCCTAAGCATAATCACATCACACTGCATGACCCCCAAGTTGCATTATATTTAAACAAGTGAAATTCATTTAGATTAGAAATCATGGAGAGGACTGCAAGAGAAATGAGATTTCAAAAGGACCAATAAAGTGTTTTTACCTTTTCTGAGGGTAAATTATGAATCTTAAAAACATAATCAAAGTTGATGGATCCATCTTTATTTCCTCATTAAGCATCTCTGAACCCAGCTGGTTAGTCTCCTCTATTTCCTCCAATATCGCTGTTCATTCCCTATATCCTCTTCCCCACAGAGACCACTGGATTTACTAAAATTCAGATCTGCACAGCCTAGGGAGAAGACTATAAGTGAACTGGTTTAAATTGAGGAATCACTGCTTAAATTGACATTACTTGGGATTTATCACTACGAACATAGAGGATTTAGTAACTCAACTGATATGGAATGATGTTCGCTACAAACTATACCCGGTGGGAAATAAGGATTTCTGATAATTATTAACTAAGTGAACGTGTACTACCATCATTTTCTTATTTACCACTGACAAGAAAATATGTAATAACGTACTGAAGAATCACTCCACCATTCAGAACAAGAAGCAAATGAAGGATTTACTATCTTATTCCCAGGAGCTCAGCACTGGCCCTTATGCATAGCACTCATGCAATTCCTATGGAATAAATATGAGTTTTAAATAATGTAGGACACAAGGAAGGAATTCCTTAATTAGCCTCTAATTAATAAGAAAAATTCGGTTAAATAATAAAATAAGGGCAACTGAGCTAATGTACAAGTCTCTATGACTCCTGGCTCTTGCCCCAATGCACATTCTGACATGGAAAAACAAATACTCAAATGAACATTTTAATATAGAATTGACTCTTATTTGTCCATGCTTTTGACAGATAATAAGAAAGAAGTGACACTTTCCTCTCTTCCAAAATAATTTTTGCACATGTATTTCTCCTATCTACCCAATCCATACAAAAATAAAGTTTATCTGCTGCCCATTTTTAGGGTAAATTTTGTATATCTATGTACTGAAGACTCTCTATAATTTGGCTTCTAACCTTAATGCTAGCTTCTGTTAAAGGAACTCTTCATAATGCCATTCAGTCGCCTTCTTGACCTGTTAATGTACTTTGAGCTTTCTGTCTCCATGCATTTGCTTACACCACACCCCATGTATGCAAGACTCTGTAAATCACCAAATCAAAATCCTGGTCACCTTTCAAGTCCCAGTTAAGATCACACACCCTTAGGAAGCTATCTCTGCCATGCTGCCTACACATCTCTTTGTAATGCCTGACATAAGGGGAAGGAACATGTATATTAAAAATCAAAGAATTTTAGACTCGGAAAGAACTTCACAGATTAATTAGGTAAATTCGCTCATCATACAGATGAATAAATGTAGAGATCAAGCCAATGATCTAAATTACTTACTGACTGGGAAAGCCAAAACTAGACTCAGTCTTCTATCTTTCCCAATATGCTGTGCATTTTTTCTTTTTTTAATTTTGCCTCAGCTTACTTTATTCTGATGACACAAATGAGAACATGAACTAAACGAGGTTGGGGATGTAATTGATTTTGTTGGGGCCTCCGGGCTTGTCTGGATTTGTCTGGATTTGGTAGCAGATACTGCAAAAGGAAAGGAATTCCAAATGTCTGGTATAATCATCACTAAAGGAAAATTTGGGTATGGTAAGCCTGCATTAGAAAAGCTTAACATTTAAGATTTTCTTTGCTACTTACACAATTAATTTTAGTTCTATATGCAAAGTAGTGACTTTCTGCTTCTCAAAAGAAGAACCATTGTTGACTCAATTATTTTTGTGTTTTAGGTGATGGAGTATGTGTGTATGTGTTTGAGAGAGAGATCCATGAGTTTCTGTTGAAACTGCCCAGCATATAATCCTACATGTTAGACCTCAGAACTAGGTGACTGAGGATGAAGAGAGCTGATTAATTAATCACAAGAAGAGTAAGAAATAGCCTGCAACAATGACAGGAGGCATGATGGGAAGTCCTCAGGCTCTTAATCTAAAAATCTCCCCCCTGGTCCCTGAGTCTCTTACAGCTCCCAAAATGATAGTTTCTTTGGGTAGAAGCTTTGTCCCTTAAAAAAATGAAAAATGTCATCACTAGTCACATGGTGGCTTAGTAAGAATGAGTTCCTAGTGTCCTATGCAATACTGTGCTGGGTCTGAAGACAGGCCCCAGAGAAGTGAGATTGCAATGAGGGGAACTGTCACCATGTTTTGTGTGTACGGAGATAGGTGTGAGGAAAGACTGCCTTGGTGGACAGCTGGGGGCTCTGGGGTGGGCGCTTGAGCCTCCAAAGGGCAGGGAGGGCCCAACATGGGGAATGGAAGAGGAGGTCTGCGGCAGATACTGCAAGCTGCCTACGCAAATCCATTCTCCTTCTTCCTTTCCAATGGAATCTGATTTTGTCCAGAAAGGCAGTGTGTCCAGATAAAAGCACCATTTCTTCAAACTCCCTAAAAACTTGGTAGAGCATATGTCCTGTTCTGGCCAATGGGATATGTCCTGGTTTGCTAGAGCTGCCATTATGCAAAATACCAGAAATGGATTGGCCTTTTTAAAGGGGATTTATTAGGTTACAAAGTCATAGTTCCAAGGCCATAGAAGAGTCCAAATTAAGGCATCAACAAGAGGATACTTTCGCTGAAGAATGGCCGATGGTGTCCAGAACACACCTCTGGGTGGCTGGGAAGTCCTGTAACTGGCGTCTGCTGGCCCTTTGCTCCTGGGTTGTATTTCAGCTCCTCTCTCTCAGCCCCTGTGCATCCTTGCTTGTTCTCCCAGGGCATTTCTCTCTAAGCATCTGGGGGTCCTCTCTTGGCTTCTCTGGGGCAAACTCCGGGCTTCATCTCGTAGCTTATATGCTGTGCATTTTTAAGCGTGTTCACTAACATTTTACAATGCATTATTGTATAATTAATGAGAAAGTTGCAGTTTACATTAAATTATAATTATATAATAGATATAAATTCTCCCTAGGCTTTGTTTATCCTAGCAATAAAATGTGCTTTCACTTAAGTGAGAGCAGCAAAAAAGGAGGAGCCTGAGAATGATGAGGGAGAAGCCCTCTTGGGATTGAAATTTCACAATAAATATTCAACAACATGGATAATCCACAAGGGGATCTGGGAATTACCGGTTCTTTTAGGAGCCCCATCTCCTTCCCATCTTCTTGAAAGCAGACAGTTTTGACTCAATCACAAGTTACCCAGAGCATGCTGGTTTTGTTCCTATGAAGAAGGGTTTCATCTGTTGGAATGGAATTACCCACTATTTCTAGGAATTGTGTTTGGAACAAAAACATCCTCCTTGTGATACATCTAAAATTAGTCATTTTGTTAGACGAAGGGAAAATTTCGCAAAGACTTTTCTCATTCAGACGATGACTCCTCTGGCAGAGAAGATTAATGATTTTGTGAGTGGGTTCAATTGTATGCCAACTCATGGCACCAAATCACAGGGTCTTTTTATAAAATTTATGGTTGGGTATATACGCTGCAGCAAAATGGCTTACGAATTGAGAAAGCTAAAGTCTCTCTATTGAAGAATTTCCCAAGGTTTCCCACCCTGCAACACATGCACTTTTTGGAGGGTTTCCATTTCCATTTGGAACCTAAACAAAATTGTTTTATCTCTTCTTATTCCAAGAGAAGGTCTCTTCATTGTTTGTATCATGAATACATTCATCTTCAAGAATATAGTGAGTATCTCCTGAGTTCGTCTAATTCTGTGCAAAGCCACATATACTTTTCTGTTAAGTAGTCACTGCCTCCAGCTGATTTCTTTAATATCATCTCAAGCATCAGATTGATTCTCACAAGAATTATGTCTGCTCTATCCCTAGTATCTCTTGGGCCATCTTCTATCTTCTACAGGCATCAAGGTCAACTTGACAATTTATACTGAAATTAGACGAGGCTTGTTAAGCAGATGATGCCCTGTGCACAGAAACACTCCAGTTATATCTGATCATGAGTTTTGCCCCACTAAGTAAAAGCTTCTGAAATGTGGCCCAATAGATTTCGTCACAGTTAAAAAAAAATACAAAAACCCCCAAGAGTTACACACTATGAGGACACAAAGCTGCAAAATTAGTTGCACATTGTGGCTGAAGAGAATATTTTGAGTGATTAAATAGGGAAATCAATTCCGGTTTCCTACTCTATCTGAGCATGTAGTCTTTCTGATACCTTTCAGATGTCACCACATCAAAAATACTTGCCAACTGCTTGTACGTATTTTATTTTCATGTCAGATGTTTTATTTACAAGTATGTATTGCTCTGTCAGCATGGGTGTATTCTGGATAAGACTTCATGACGCTCCAGGGCAGATGTGGTAGTTAGACTTAAGGGATTTTAAGACTTTTTCCAACCTCATATACTGTGGTTCTAATTAACATGCTTATGTGGCACCCAGCTTAGTGTCTTTCATATATTTGGGCCAGACAATAAGTGCTTTCAGAGGATGACAAATCAAATTGAAGGGAATTTTGATGCAAGTATTCTGATTTACACATTGACTGAAAATTCACAGGCTGAGAGCATAGCTATTTTATAAATATTGGATTTTTACCAGTTACAATGACAAATACCATAATCAGAAAATATAACAGCACACTATGTGGTACTCTTTATTATTTTCTATCAAATATATTTCAGAAAGGTACACTTAAAATGGGCATGCATCACTCATAAGTGTCCATAGCACGCACTTGAAAATCCTCCTGTGCTTTCCAGAATATGCCCTTCCCTGCCAGGAAGACTGTGAAGAAAAATTTTAAGAGAGCTGTCCAGTCTATACAGTAAGAAATCATTTTCCAGCTTTTACATGTATAATAGATTACTAATTGTTTTCAGGTTTCTCTTGTTTTGCAATCGCTTCAGCATGGATTTTACTGTCTTCACATCTTTAAGAATTCATCTTTTATATGAAGCAATCAATATCGTTTGCTTTACCTGCACCAGCTGCCAGCATATGTAACAATGATACGAAAGTACTGGAGAGCAAGGAAGCCCCTAGAGCTCTGGTTTCCACAAGAACCAACACTGCATGTACTCTTGGGAGGCAGACTAAAATTTAGTAGAGTAGCAGCTCCAGAAATTCTCTATAGGAAGGATTTAGGAGCAGAAAGCTTTTTGGAAGTGGACACTAATTGACTTGTCTTGATGGTAGATGGCAGAGCAAGCCCACTTGATTTTACTTAGACTATATGTTTATTGGGTGGCTTAAGGGGGATTATGCTTGGAGATCTATGATGAGTCGAAACCTCGTTCCCCCCAAGTGCTACACCTTGGCAATGCCACGGCTAAAGCTTTCAGGAATACAACTCCTTGAATGTGTGTTTATATAATAAATGAGAGTCAGGTCAAGTCCATTGCCCACCCACACTGTTCTACAATTTCTTATTTCCTTGTGAAATAACTTGGAGGTTCAAGCTGTATCCTGCCCTGGCTCTGATGCCAGACAGTAATACTTTCTACTCAAACCTCATACAGAGCACAGAGCAGAGTTGCTTGGCTAAACAGTTAACACATGTGATGGCAGAAAGAATGATTCTGTATTTTGGTTTGATAGATGATTGCTTTCTATTACCCATCTCATTCTTTGGTTCACCATCTTTTGAAATTTCATTGCCTTCTAATACAAACTAGAATGTTTCTAATGATTTCTTAATCCTAGGAACATGAATAGTATATGGTGAACTTCTTTTGTTTGAACATTTAAGAAGCTTACCTTGTTGCTGATTTCTGCTTGTTCTGCATGGGCCTAGTTTTTCTCTGTAAATATATTTTTATTTGGACTCAGTAACACTGGGATCTGCCTCTCCATAGAGGAAAGGATTTAGTCTGCTGTAGACTGCAACTTGTTTTGTTAGCTGGTAACTTTGAACTTAAGGGACGTTACTGTTATCAAAACAGCAACCAGTTTTTCTTGGAATTAGGAACTGACGTGGTCTTCCCATCCCCATACCCCCCTTCTTTCTGCCCAAGGTCGTATCCCTTGACTACAGGCCACAGTCTATGCTTTACCAGTGCCACCTCTCTTTCAAATCTCATAGGCCAACTTTAGAGAGATCAGAGCCTCAGGAAGAGTACTCAAAAGGAAACAGTTCAGAGTATCAAGACACCATAAATTCGTCCATGGTAGTGGTATTTGGAAACAACTTTAAGTTCTAATTTTAGGAAGGCTTTCAGATACAGAACAATTCTTGAAGTTCTTTGTTAATTAGATAGGATTGAGAGAAAGGGCTAGCACATATACTTTAGAACCATATGGAAGAACATTATGTTCTTTTAATTTTAATAGGCAAAAAAATGCCTGCAAAAGCATTTTAACTGAGAAAGTTATAGCAAACATAAAACCCAATTAGATATTTTTTCCAATGAAACTCTCAGCATGTGTATATGCTAGAATTTCTTGCAATGTTGTCTAAATTAGAAATCAGAATTGGGTCAGACATTAACAGTGCTCAAATTCTGATAAAAGTGGCCCTACTGATCCTGAAATCTCCCACTAATGATAGCGACAAAAAAAAAAAAAAGGAATTAGAAGTAGCTGCTATATTGGCATACAACTATTTTAGTAATGAGAGACCCTGTGCTTCAGAGCCCAATGAAATTATCCAAAGACACAACTTCTAGACACACATTAATAACCTACTCATTCTGTAGTGCTTTTCCTTGCCTATGGAAAGATGATGGATTGTGAAGGTCACAATGCTAAACATGATATACTGAAAAGATGTATTTTTCTCCTATCCCTCCCAAAGCTCTATCAAAACTGCATTAAAAAAAATAAAGTATGTCAATTCAAAAGGATAAAGCATAAAGCAGACTTCAATGGATAAGTTATTTCAACCAAGTTTTGGAATGTTAAAAAAAATATGAAAGAGTGGTTACTGATGTGGCTTAGTGAAGGAACTGTGACTAAAAGTGCAATTATCTGTACCTTTGGTATCCCAGATAATTAAGTTGCTTTACCCTGAAGAATTCCCAAGAAAATTATAGGCACAAGATTTGGTAGAAGGAGAAGGGTGAGGCTCTGGCCAAGAATAGGAAGAATGAAGTCTATATGGAAAAGAAATTATCGTGACCTCATATGACCAGGCAACAACCACCTTCCCCATGCCTCCCAGGAGACCACAGTTTTATTCTCTGTGGATAGTGTCTGAAAAGACTCCACCTGGCCTTGGTACAGCAAAAGACTTCAGTGAGGTCTCGGGAAGGACACGCTAGGAAAAAGGAAGCAAGGCGTTGTGGCGGGGGAAAGTGACGAGCTGCCCTTCATCGTCAGCTAGCGAAGAGGACACCGCAATTCTCCCAGCCAGATGCCCGCACTCACCCCGCGGCGGCGATGTCGGCCGCCGGCGTCCGAGTCCTGTGGGCCACCTACCACTGGTTCCTCAATAAAGAGGAGCTGATGCTGCCTGAGAAATTGAGGCCTCTGTACAACCACCCGGCAGGTCCCAAAACAAATTTTTTTTTTTGTGGGGGGGCTCCAATTATGAAATGGGGATTGGTGTGTGCTGGATTGGCTGACATGGTCAGACTTGCAGAAAAACTAGCACAGCTCAATCTGCTGTTTTGATGACTACAGGGTTTATCTGGTCAAGATACTCACTTGTTATTATTCCAAAAAACTGGAGTCTGTTTGCTGTTAATTTTTTTGTGGGAGCAGCAGGAGCCTCTCAGCTCTTTTGTATTTGTAGATAAAGCCAAGAGCTAAAAGCTAAAGCAAACAGATAAAAGAGTTCCTGGTCACCTGAACAATCTAGATATGGACATAACCACTGGGACCTAGTTTGATTTTTTTATCTGATTACCGAAAAGGTGATGTTAACTTTCAGAAGGCAAAAAAATTCTAACTGTAACTGGTAGCTAGTGTTTGATTCAATGGAAAAATAAAGCAATCTTTTAATAACAATTTCTTAACATGATTTAAGGAAATTATCTATAGATATTAGTAGCATTCTTTCTACCATTCACCTATAACAAATAACAGAATCATACTTGCTCATGCATACCTCTGGTCTCCTTCTGTTCTGTAAGCTAAAGTGTACATATATATGAGAACACACACATTCAAAAGAGTGGAAGGATAGCTGAAAAGTTGAATAATCTGTTGTACAGCAAAGGATGATCAAGGAGCTATAAGTGAAAGGTAACAGAGCTGAGGAAAGTAAGAAATGGGTAGTGGAATGACTAGCAAAATGATCTCAAATTCTTTTAAGACATTTTAACTTGAAACGAAGCATTTAGAAATAAAGATTATTTTTTTTTTTTTTGGCATTTTGTATGAAATTCTTTTATAGCTACAGAGTGACAAAAGATTTCTAAAATTTTGAACAACCCTCAGCAACTGACAATGTAGCAGAGAGGGCTCTAGAGTGAGGTAGCTCTGAATTTGAGTCTGCAACTTTTAAGCTTATGACTTTGAGCAAGTTAAGAAAGTGCCAAGCAGAGTGCCTGGAACATAGGCTTTCAATAGATGTTAGTGACCTTTTTTCCCATAGTGAGGAGAGAGTGGACATAGATTAATCCACACTGGAAATAATCCATAATCTCTCTGATTTGGGCTCCAATTCAGTGTACTGATTAAAAGTGCTAGTAAAGCCAGTCATGGTTAAAACAATAATCAGATGAATCAGCAAAGCAGGTTATTTCCAAACTTGGAAAAGCAAATGACAAAGGAACTTTTTGAAAGATATACTGTAGCTGATGAAAATATGGCAATTAGCAGTTGAAAAACTTGTAGTTTATCATTCGTCCCTTTACCTTAGTCCATCTTTGAGGAGGAGAGATATGAGAATTTGACAAAGACAAAGTGAGGAGGTCCTGAAGAGTCAAATTATTATTGCTTTCTTTTCCTAAATTACACTGTTAAATTAGTTTGTTTGGCATCTCTCTTGTGTTTCCCGGGTTAAGCATTTAAGAAAACTATTTCAAACTATGACATGGATACAAAAAAAGTTTATTAAAGTATATATGCCAAATACATGTTTCACTTCCTTTTCATTAAAAAAAAAAAAAAAAAAGATTCAGTGAGGTAAGGCGCAGAAAACTATCATACAATCCCTGAGTCACTTCCTTGAGATGCATTTTCCCCAGGGCAGTAACACGCATGGGTCACATATCCATGCCCTCACTGCCAAGAAATAATGAGACAAAATGTTTACCCACTGTCTTACTTTGCCAGGGATGCTATAATACAGCTCCACAAATAGCTGAATTAAACAACAGAAATTTGTCGCATGGGTCTGGAGGCTAGAAGTCTGAAATCAAGGTACTGGTAGGGCTACGCTTCCTCTTAAGTCTGTAGGGTTCTGGTGGTGGCTTGTCAGCAACCCATGATTTTCCTTGGCTTATGGCATAACTCCATCTCTGCCCCATCACACAGCTGTCTCTCTGTCTCTCTCTTACTGTGTCCAAATTTCCTCTGCTTATAAGGACCCTAGTCACGCTGGATTAAGAATCCACCCTAATCCAGTTTGGATTTACATTAACTAATAACATCTTCAAAGATCTTATTTATAAATATGCTCACATTTACAGGACTGGGGGTTAGGATTTCAACATGTCTTTTTGGGGGACAAAATTTAATCTATTATAACCCCCTTTAGTCTCTCTTAATGGGGAAGGGGGACTTGATTTCCACTATGTCCCATACAATGAGGATTCCCCCAAACAGAAGGCATTTTTAGATTAGTAGATAGACAAAACAAAACAAAACAAACAAAACAAAAAACCCAACAATTGTATAATATACATACCTAACCTTTGGTTTTTCATTGCCCATATGCTCCCTTCCTCCTATTCTTACATTTCCCTCAGAAAAAGTTACCACCATACTTAATTACAATATTCCCCTTTTAACCTCAAATACACCCACTTCTCCCCAAAAGGAGACAATGTATCATCTGATAACTTATTGCATTCTGCTCCAATCCAGGATCTCCAATTGTCTTAGGCAGCAAGAGTTGGAGCTTCTTATCCCACTGGAAATACACATTTGTATTCCTCAGGGAGGTGATTCTTTGGTCATCTCGAATGTATAAAGTTGTACTAGTCTTCCATTAGCTTTTATTATGAGATATGGTAGTATGAGAAGGGGCCTAAGAGATCACTTGGATTCCATCCACACTTCTCCTGACTCCACAGTTAAGCAGAAATTCTCTTCATCTTTGATGAACAAAATCAATCACCCTAATCTGCACCCCTCCCAGTTTTCCTTTTTGTCCAGGGACATAAGGAAAATGAAATGACTTCATATCCTCAGTTTTCAGTTTACTTAAATTACTGTTACAACGTGTAAGGAGTGGAAGCAGTACTTTAAAGATCAAATTGTTAGGTACTGTACCAGTTTGTACACATTATGTCCCCCAGAAAAAGCCATGTTCTTTGATGCAATTTTATGGGGGCAGATGCATTAGTGTTGATTAGATTGGAATTCTTTGAGTGTTTCCATGGAGATATGACTCAATCAACTTTGAGTGAAACATTCGATTGGATAATTTCCATGGAGGTGTTACCTCACCCATTCAGGGTGGGTGTTAATTGGATCACTGGAGCCACGTAAAGGAGTACACGGACAGAAGGAGCTCAGAGCAGCTGTGAGTGACATTTTGGAGAGCAACTGAGAGTGATATTTTGGAGGAGCTGCAGCTTACAGAGACATTTTGGAGAACCCAACCCAGGAGCAAGCAGATGCCTAGAGAGGAATGTCCTGGGAAAAAGCCATTTTGAAACCAGAACTTCAGAGCAGATGTCAGCCACGTGCCTTCCCAGCTAACAGAGGTTTTCCGGATGCCATTGGCCATCCTCCAGTGAAGGTACCCGATTGTTGATGCCATAATTTGGACACTTTATGGCCTTGAGACTGTAACTGTGTAACCAAATAAACCCCCTTTATAAAAGCCAATCCATTTCTAGTATTTTTCATAATGGTAGCCTTAGTAAATCAGAACAGGTATAATATTAAACATTTCTATGATATTTATAGGTTTCTAAACATATATTTACAGGTTATGGAACTAACAGCATTATATAATGGCTGTTTTTTCATAGCCTATTCTGACCCTGTAAGGCAGTACTCCAAACTTGTAAAATGGATGCTATAATTGGACCTAAAATAGATCACCTCACCATTTTTTAATACGAGCTGCTTCTGGGAGATGGTGAATCTCTAGTACTAACCCATTATATTCTTTATTCACTATCAAAGAGTTCCTTTGTCAGAAGTAATGTTATGTAGGATTAATGACAGCATTATAAAACATCCAGTGAGTTCACAGATATTGAATCATAATAGAAAGGCAAAGAAAATCCAAATACGTGAAAGATTTTCCAGCAGGAACAAATCACTAATCCTTCTATTTTGTAAGGGATTCAATCAATCAATCTGCTACCAGATTGTGGGATGGTCCCTCCTAGAGTGTAAACTGCGTCCCTACCATCAGAGCCACTTTGTTCATGAGCCCAAAGAACAAAACTTAGATGGCTGGGAAAGAAAGACAATGTAATTATCTTATGCAACTGATTATTAAGAGTGTTCTTCATAGTGGGGCCTTTCAAGAAGTATCCATACGGAACACAAATATTTAAGTAGAAAAGTGTTTTTCAAAACCAAATTATTGATAAGAGAATATTTTGAAAATAAAAGTTAAAATTCTAAAAAAAAAAAAAATGGAAAACCAGAAGGCCACACAGTCTGGTAGTATAAAAATTATACAACTAGAAGATACTACTGCCAACAGCACATTCAATATTCTGAAAACAAAAGCACATTAAAATAAAGTACTAAAAAGCAGTGGTTCTATAAGAAAGAGTCAATGGGCCTAGAAATAACCAGGCTGTGCATATTTTGAAAAATCTCTAAGAGCAACACCATTCCTGATTAAGAAAACCAAGGATCTATAATAAAAAGCAACCAGGATTTCTCATTCAGATACGGGTTTGAGAATGAAACACTGACTGTAGTCTACATAAAAAGTGGCTATAACAGATCACACATTCTTTGCAAAGAATGGAAGATAGTCAAGCATATAAATGGCAGATAAAAGGTGCATGTTGCATAAAATTAACTTTTTTCTGGGCAAATTAATCTGTTCTTCACTTCCTTTTCTGCTTTAAAGACATGGAAGTCACAAGCAGCCCATAATGAACTGATAACCATGGATGAAGTTAAATGTTCTTGACTCTATAAAAACCAACTATAATCTTTAGATGTTTCCTTAAATTACCACCATGTTAAATTTAGTATTTTATTAATAGCGACCTCTGGATGAATTCCCATAGTCATTACACCACAAGTCAAATTAGTTTTGTGATTGCTCTTAGTATCGTAGTAAACTCAGAGGATGCTTGACAAGACTAAATGAGATAATTTTAGAAATCACAAGAACTGCAGTACTTTCAATATTTCAATCTAAATCTAAATGCAACCCAACATTTTAACAATTTCTATTTTCCACAAACCAACAGTTGACCTGAGGTCAACTTTATTTCAGGTACAGTATTATTTATATGTTAGTCTCATCATATGCATAGCAGACCATTGCCCTTTTTAAGGAAACCCTTCCAAATTACTTTGCAAGTTGTACACTACCAAACAATGCTCATATAAAGATGCATTTATAAAAGCAAAATAATTATTGATGTAACTTATTACTCTCTTAACTTCTTATCTACGTGGCTTGCTCCTAACATGAACAGTTTTTAGGCTATGGGGAAATGCCAAAGGGCAAAAAGCTCCAAATCCAGACTCTTGGTAAATCAAAACATACAACTGTGAAAAGATTCATGCTGAACCTTGCCAACACCAAATTCTCTCCTCTGAGATTTTCAAGACAGGTCTTTTAACCCCTGGAAATCTTTTGTTTAGGACTTCCATCTTATTTACCCTTATATAAATTCAACTTTTAATGCAGTGACTTATCTTCCATATTAAAGACAGACTAAGTATGGCATTTAAGGAAACTAAGCCACAAGACTACTGCCTTATGATTTAATCTAGTTGCACAAAAATGTGAAATATTACAACTCCTCCTAATTTCTAAGAGAAAGTTTATGCATGCCACCCTTGGGAGTCAAGTCCCATGTAGGAGGGAGGGTAGTGAATTAATTTGCAGAGTTGGCTTAGAGATACAGGAGTGCATTGGCTTTTAACAATGGGAATTTATTAGCTTGCAAGCTTACAGCTTAGAGGCCATAAAAATGTCCAAATCAAGGCATCATCAAGGCAATGCTTTCTTTCTGAAGACTGGCTGCCAGTGATCTTGGACTCCTCTGTCACATGGCAAGGCACATGGCAGCATCTGCCGGTCTCTCCCTTCTCTTCCATGTTTCACTGTTCTCAGTTTCTTGATTCTGTGGTGCGCACACACTTTCCTGCTTGCACGTGCTCTCTCTCTGTATCCATCCCATTTATAAAGCTGCCAATTTCATGTATCTGTAAGATAAGACTGCTGTCTCTATCAGCTCAAAGCCAACTTATCAGGATAGAGAAAACATTCTCCTTTTCAATAGTGCATAATTGCAAATGTATAAATTTGTTCTGGTAGGAGATAACACCTGGAACAGCACTGCAAATGGAGTTATTTCCTGAATAAATTTATAATAACCTAGTGTAATATATACTCTGCTCTGGAAAAAATTAGTATTCAATGTGATATGTTATGATATGACAGGAATCAACTACCCTTGACTCTTTCACAATTTTCACAGTAACATTAATCTTAGCAATTTTCTCAAAGATGAGGTATGGTTCTATATTCATGGTTTCAGGATGGGTCAAAATCTTGTTTATCATCTGATTGCCTTAAACCCTATGCTCACCAGTGGATTACAGTTGCCCTCTGGTTGTTCAGGACTTATTGTTATATCAGAGCTAGTGTCCAATAGGCTCTGAAAACTTTGAGTATTTCCTGCTCTCTAGTATATAATTGGTGAGCAATTACAGGTTTCATTGAGGAACAGTAGGATGGACATTCACAGTATGTATTTATAGTGTTATTGAGGCATCTTTCCTCAAGTGTACCTTTATTCCAGGAGTTCTGTGTGTATAAACTGACTTAGGTCTGGGAAATGCAGTGTCAGGACCTAGAAGAGTACTAGGTACAACAAGGTTAGGTAATCCCCAGTCCTAGGTATGCCTAGGCTCACAACAAGTATGTCTGAGGGCATGTAGCCTGGCCTCCCTTTCCTCTGATAGTGAAATACCCTATGTGGCTTCGGCAACCCTAGGATCTTCCACCCCATTGATATTTGGGAGCTCATTTCAACTGCAGTCTCCCTCTAACATCTAAGACACTGAAGGGCTTTTCAGAGAACCTGGCACTCCTTTCACCAATATATTCATCAAGGCCTTGATCAAGGGAATATATTCTGCACCCTCTTAGGAAACATGGTTAGGATGGATGGGTAGACCACACATAACAAATTTATTTCAGCAATTTATTTCACATTTCTAACTCCTCAGTATCTTTCTCATCAGTACCATTCTCTTCATCCCCACTGTTACTGACCCAGTTTTTTGTTTGTTTGTTTTTGTTTTTTTACTGTAAATTTTTTATTAAAGCAGTTGTGGGTTTATAGAACATTCATGAATAAAATACAAGATTCTCATACACCACCCCACCACCAAGACTTACATTGACATGGAACATTTGTTACAATTTATGGCAGCACATTTTTATAGTCGTACTATTAATTAAAGTTTAACTTTGGGTTCACTGTTTATGTAGTTTAGTTCAATGGATTTTTTTTTTAATCTTCATTTTATTGAGATATATTCACATACCATGCAGTCATACAAAACAAATCGTACATTCGATTGTTCACAGTACCATTACATAGTTGTACATTCATCACCTAAATCAATCCCTGAC
This sequence comes from Choloepus didactylus, assembly GCF_015220235.1. Lineage (NCBI taxonomy): Eukaryota > Metazoa > Chordata > Mammalia > Pilosa > Megalonychidae > Choloepus > Choloepus didactylus. Next base: position 31,051,835 of record NC_051320.1, on the reverse strand, counting down.
ACCTTCATTAGCACACACACAAAAATAACAAGAATAATAATTAAAATGAAAACAATTAAAGTAAAAAAGAACACTGGGTACCTTTGTCTGTTTGTTTGTTTCCTTCCCCTATTTTTCTACTCATCCATCCATAAACTAGACAAAGTGGAGTGTGGTCCTTATGGCTTTCCCAATCCCATTGTCACCCCTCATAAGCTACATTTTTATACAATTGTCTTCGAGATTCATGGGTTCTGGGTTATAGTTTGATAGTTTCAGGTATCCACCACCAGCTACCCCAATTCATTAGAACCTAAAAAGGGTTGTCTAAATTGTGCGTAAGAGTGCCCACCAGAGTGACCTCTCGGCTCCTTTTGGGATCTCTCTGCCACTCAAGCTTATTTCATTTCCTTTCACATCCCCCTTTTGGTCAAGAAGATGTTCTCCGTCCCACGATGCCGGGTCTACATTCCTCCCCGGGAGTCATACTCCACGTTGCCAGGGAGATTCACTACCCTGGGTGTCTGATACCACGTAGGAGGGAGGGCAGTGATTTCACCTTTCAAGTTGGCTTAGCTAGAGAGAGAGGGCCACATCTGAGCAACAAAGAGGCATTCGGGAGGAGGCTCTTAGGCACAAATATAGGGAGGCCTAGCCTCTCCTTTACAGCAACCGTCTTCCCAAGGGTAAAACCTATGGTAGAGGGCTCAACCCATCAAACCACCAGTCCCCTATGTCTGTGTTTACCCAGTTTTAAAGGCTCATAATCTCTTCCCTGAACCATTCAACTCAAAATACTTTTATTAAATACCCACTCTATTCATGGCTCAAGGATGGACCCCTACAGAGATACAGATAAAAATACTTGGCTACAGACTAGTGTCCCAAAGGAGTTCAGAGTCTATGGGGACACACATACCATGTAGTAAACTACTTTTCCTGGCTTCACAACCTTTAACCCCACAATCCAGCCACGTTGGACTGTTCACCAAGTGCTAAATACCTGTAGTTTCGGTACAATTGCTCACACTGATCCCTCAATCTGGAATTCTCCTGGAACACAACTAGTCCTTTATGAAAAACTTGGCTCAAATAATACCTCTTTCAAGAAACTATCCCTGAAGACACTAAGGAGAATAAATAGCTTTCTCCTTTACATTTTCATGTAACTCTATGATACCTGACATTTAAAAAATCACTTACCAAATACATATACTACTACCATACTACAAAATGCTGCTCATGTTTATACAGCATGCAATAAAACAAAGATATCTATGATAGAAAATAGTATGATAGCTGTATTTGCATTTCTGTAATGTCCGACCCTACACTCCTACTAGTGCACTAATCAAAATGCCTAGTCATTGTTTATTTTCTGGTCCATCTTTATTATTAAACTGTCAGCACCTGGAAGATAAGGTCTATCATCTTTGGCTCTTGAGTGGCCCATAGTGAGAGCTCATTAATTCAGGGAAATATCTTATCATCCCACCAAACTATGAGGCCACAAAATGTGCCTGTCTTTTTCATGGCTGTATCCCCAGCATCTCACATAGTGCTCAGCACACAGAATATACATAATACATTTTTGTATGATGAATAAATCATAGCCTTTGTCAAACATTATCTGTATTTTAGGTAGTTGTATTCAATTTCCCCTCTTCTACTAGGTGGAAATCTACTTAAATGTAGGGATTGTGATTCATCCTTCCTTAAACTTCCTACTCTGAATACTATATTATGCACTTTCAATACAGAAGCGCTCAATTGAAGAGTGTTTTCCATATGATGTAAATAAACGTCCAAAAAGTTATAGTATAAAGCCTTAAACAGAAAGAATTACATATTTTCAGACTTTAGCAAAATAACAGTTTGGGGGAGATAAAAAGAAGCTCTTAAATCATATCAGCCCTACATGAAATATTTATTGGTTAACCAAAATGAACTTCTGAAATGAAAGGGCTTACAATGCTTATTAATAGAGTTTCACAATCATACCAAAGGGAACTGGCAAGAGGGGAAAAATAGAGGGGAATCAAACAATTCATTGTATAATGAAAATCATATTTTCCCTCCTTTAATTGCTTGGCAGTTGTTTATGACTTAAGAACTCTGATTTCTTGTAAAAGTACAGCAAATAAGAGATGGCTCTTTCCATTCTAGTTGTCTTTTTCTTCCTAATTGTTACATAATCTGTTTCCTATGAGACATCCTAAGCACACATCACCTCAACATTTTTTCAGATTACAAACTACAATTTTCTGTAGCTCTGTCTACAAAGGATCAAAAGAACCATTCAACTAAGCCAACAAATCAGTTAATTTAGGAAAAAAAAATCAAATCATTAACATGATATAAAGTACAGAAAACAAACAATTGACAATATATTGAATTTTGTGTGATATAGTGAGGAACCAATCTTTATTAGCTTTCACATTTAAAAATCGAGCTCCAGGCATGTATATTTAGCTGTGCTATAAAATGCCACCCATATTCATATAGCATCTAATAAATCAATGAAGAAAATTGATGACTATAAAAGAATAAGCAAACATTCTCTTGGCCTCTCTTTGGTACTTCTTAATTGCCCTGCGTATAACTCTACTAGTACACTTCTCACAGGGTTTAGTAAACATTTATTTTCTGATACATCTTGATACATCTTTTCCACTAGATAATTCCATTAGTTCCTTGAAGACAGGGACTGTCTTCTACATCTGTATCCTAGACCAGTAATAACTGTTAATTTAATAAATTAAAGAAAATAATATTTTATGTGGTATATACAAATGTGATGTGTTTGGATCATGAAGACTGAGCTTGATTAGTAATTCGAACCATTTTAATACTACTAAAGCACACACAAAGCTAAACATTTCTTTGCCACATATTAATTTACCACTGCTGAAATGTATCTATTTTAAGATTGCATAAACATAAGGCCAAGAAATGCAGATGCATGAGGGCTACTCACATGAAGACCCAGTAGGCAGCTCTTAGCCCAAAATGTAGCCTGAGACCTAGAAGGGGCAATCAGCTTTTCTGAAGAATGCTTATTACCAAATAAAGCAGAATGTTTAAGACTATAAAAACCTACCACATGATTAGCTTTGATACAGTATGTATTTTTAAAAGTGACCCCTTGAAATTTAGAACTATAATTTTTGCCTCTGAGTTTCAAAGCCCATCAAAAAAAAGAGATTCTGCAAATCAGGTGATTCAGATTATTGTGACTCTATGTTTTAATGGATTTTGCAATGTTTTTGATTCTTTTTCAATAAACCCATCCTGGTTTATTGGGATGGATGATCATACCCAGTGAAGGATAGGTGTGGTGACTAGTCAGAGATGAGGGTACAGGAGTGGCATAGTTTATAGAATAATTATAGATGATCTAAGCAATATGCATGTATGTGTTATTTAACCCTCCAAACAACTCCATGACACAGGGCACTATTACTGTTTTCATTTAACAGGTGAGAAAACCTAAGGACAGAGAGTTTAAGGAAATTGCCTAAGGTGACACAACTAGTAAACAGCAGAACCTGAATTCAAGTGCTGGCAGACTGGAATTTCTGGCTTTCTGGTCTCTTTTTTTTTCTGTATTCTGGGACATGGCAGAATGTCTGACATAAAGGTAGCATTCAATAAATGCTGACTAGCTGGCTGCCTTGACAGATGGCAACATGTTGAAGCTAGAAGGTATATAAATCAACCTCTCTATCAATCAAGTCAAGCAAAATAAATAAGACTTTTGACTCAAAATATTATTATTGTGACATATAAGTGAGTCACAGGCAGGTACCATTTCTCTAGGAAGGGAAAGAGTCAGTGACAAGAATAAGACAGTAGGGATCAGAAAGTCAGAAGAGAAGACAGTGGAATAAAAAATCAAAGGACCTTATAAGGAGATAGAACCATGAAACTCTGCTTAGGAAAAGCCATAGTCAAGAGAACCAAGGAAAGTTTCAGTCAAGTGAAAGGCTGGTAAAAACTAAAACAAAAACAAACTAAACACTATCTTATGAGATTGAGGTTTCTTATAAACTTCTTCCTAGGATCATTTTTCTTCTGAAAATATAGGCAGGGCAGTCATCCAGTCTTCAATAAAGGACTGAGAGGCAGGGAAATAGATATGAACTGACATCACATAGATGACATAAAATTTGGCAGGACCTACCTGGCCATTTGGATATTGGTATCTTTTTATGCACATGAATAATACAATATATTTTGATTCTACTTACAAAATCAGATGGTACAAAATTCATTTAACTTTGATTATATCTTATACACTTAGTATAAATCATTCACATTAAACAATCTCTTACATAGGTTTTTTGTTTCCTTATTATCCCTGAGTGATCTGGCTATGGGAATTCTTGTAATCCATGGACAATTATTATGTCTAAAGTCTTGCTGGGTAGAAACCTTCTACTATATAGGTTTTCACACTGGAAGGAAATTATACGAGTGGAAGACTGTGACAAAGAATTGTAAAGTTAGGTGACCCAAACCAAATGCTAGAGAGCTGTGTAAATTTCCAGAGTGGAAGCAAAAGATAAATGCCAGATTCCAACCACACATGGTTGTGAAAATTTTCAAAGGAAAATTCCAAGAAGCCAAAATTCTACTGTTTCCTTTGTAGTTGTTTGAAAATAAAGCAACCAGCTGGGATCCCTTTATTTGCACATCTGAAAGTATGCAACAATGTGGCAAATGGTTTTCTGAAATGAATAAATAATGTCCTTTTTGGAACCACTGAATCATAGATTTTGATACGTTCCTAGGAGTATATCATCCTACTTTCAAGCGAAATTACACCTTAGCCATCTTGAAGGGAAGAAATTATGGTTTAAAAAACATCCAGGAAAGTCTAAAATATTCCTTAGAGTATTTTATAAATGCTTCCAGAATAATGATAACTGCAACTTCTTGAGGGTCAAGTATCAGATATTGTACTAAGCACATCATATGCCCATTTGAAGATCCTCACAACAGTATCTCAATGATGATATTATCCCCATTTTATAGTCAAGGAACATAAGTCTCAGAGAACCTAAGCAATTGGCTCAAAGCTGGCAATCATCAAGGTTAGAATTCTGAACCAGAGCTGTCTGGTTCCAAAATTTGAGCAATTGTGGGGTGGGAGAGTATTAAGTGGTGTGCCAGTTTGGATATATTATGTCCCCACAAAAGCCATATTCTCTAATGCAATCTTATTAGGGCAGACATTAATATTTTGATTGTTTCCATGGAGATGTGACTAAATCAATTGTTGGCAAGACATTTGATTAAATTATCTCCATGGAGATATGGCACCCACTCATTCAGGATGGGTGTTAATTAAATCACTGGAGTCCTGTAAGGGGGACTTCTGGAGAGACACTTGGAGATGTAGACAGAAGGACATTTAGCTAAGACATGAATTCCAGAGTTTGCTCCAGGATATGCTAAGACAGGATCCTGAGACACTTAGAGACAAACATTCTGGGAGAAAGAACCAGGAACACACAGGAGCTGAGAGAGGAGCTGGAACACAATCCCGGGATCAGCAGAAGCCAGCCACGTGCCTTTCCAGCTAACAGAGATTTTCTGGAAGTCATCAGCCATCCTTCAGTGAAGGTATCATCTTGTTGATGCCTTAGTTTGGACACTACTATGGCCTTAGAACTTTAAATTTGTAACTTAATAAATCCCCTTTATAAAAGCCAATCCATTTCTGGTACTTTGCATAATGTCAGCATTAGCAAACCAGAACAAGTGGTATCTCATTAGGTATTTTATTTGCATGTCCCTGATGTTGGATGAGATTTAACATCTTTTAATATGTTTTTCTGTTTCATATATTTTCCTATGTTTATGTTCTCCCTTTGAAATGTCTGATCATATCTTTTGACCATTTTACTGTAGGGTTTTGTTAATTTTAATTATCTTTAAGATTTCTTTATATATTCTTATTGCAAATTATTTTTCAGTTATATTTCTTGAAAATATTTTCTCCAGGTTTTGGTTTGCTTTTACTCTTTTCATGATGCTTTTTGATGAAAGGAAGTACTTAATTTTAATGCAGTTAAATTTATCAATCTTTCTCCTTTTGGTTAGTGATTTCATGTCTTAAGAAATCCTTCCCTCTCCTGAACTCATAGTCTCTCCTATGCTATCTTCTACAATTTTAAAGTTTTGCCTTTCCTATTTAAATTTTTAACCTATTTGGAAATCATTTTGTGTAAACAGAGTGATCATTCCTATCCCCATACAGATAACTAACTATCCAAGCACCATTTATTCCCCTCTATCATATGTCAAATTCTCAGATATTTGTGTGCCCATTTCTGGTCCCTTTATACCCCTAACATGCCCAATTTTCTTACCCATGCATCAATACCACACTCAATTCCTTATTGCTTCAAAAAAGTCTTGGTTTCTGGTAAAACAAATCAACCATTTTATTGTTTTTCATAAGAAATGTCTCGACTTTTGGCCTTTGCTTTTCCATACATATTTTACCAGTTTCCTAAAAAGCATTCAGAGGTTTTCCTTTTTTTCCTGGAACTGCATTGTATCTAAAGATGCATTCACAGAGAATATCTTGATAACACTGGTTCTTTCTACCTATGAACATGATTTCTCTCTCAGTTGGTTTATATCTCTTTAATATCAAAAGTTTATAATTTTCTTCATGAAAACTTTAAGCATAAGTTTATAGCTTATTTCTAGGTAGGTTTTATGTTTTAGCTCTATTATAAACAATACACTTTTATAGGTTGCTTTTTCTGTCAGAAATGCAATTTTGTATATAGATCTTACTCTAGCTAGCTAGTATGTTAAACTCTCTTACTAAAGCTAATAACTTGTCTGCAGATTCATTCTAGTTTTCCAACTTTACAATCATATGATCTGTGAATAATAAGTTATATCTCTTTCTTTCCAATATCCATATCTTTGATTTCTATTTCTTGTCTTAGTGCCCTGCTAGGACTACATTAAAAAACCAAACAGAAGTGATACTGGATAGTCATCTTATTCCAGACTTCAAAGATAATCACTTTTAACATTTGGCCATTAAGAATTATATTTGACAGAGGCTATTGGTAGGTATTGGTAAAAATGTTCTCTTCTATTCCTAGTTTGATAAGAATTTTTATCATGATGGAATGTTGAATTTTATGGAATACTATCCTGCATTGATTGAGAGGATAACATAGTTTTATCTTTAATCCATCAAATGGTGAATGAAATGTATAGGATTTTATTCATAATAATATATGTTATTATATAAAAGCACATTTTCCTGGGATTAACCTAACTTGTTCATTATGGAATGCCTATTTTACATGACTGTCAGATTTCCACATGTGTTCATAAATGAGAATGAAATGGATTCTCCTTTCTCATCCTGTCTTTTTCTGGTTCTGGTATCAATGTTATACTAACTTCATTAAATGACAAGTAATGTTACCATTATTTCCATTCTCTGGAAAACTTCATGAGAATTATCACTGTCTTCACTGAGAATTTACTAGAACTGATCTGTAAAACAATCAAGCCAGTTGTTATCTTTGCGGGAAACTTTTAAACTATTGATTGAATTACTTAATGTTTACAGGACAATTTCAAATTTCTATTTTTCCTTCAGTTTTGCTATTTTATGTTTTCTAGGAATTCATCTTTTTTTCAATACTATGAAATATTTTCTGTAAGTTTTCCCATAGAAATCTAATATCTTTTCAATTTTCCCTGCTTGTAAGCATTTTCAATACTATTATTTGTAGATTCTTTTCAATCAATCTCATTGGAGATTTGCTCAGTCTTTTAAATAAACCCCTTTTGCCTTTGCTAATTTCTGCATTTTTCTTTGCTATTGTATGTCCTTTTTTAGGTTTACTTTATTATTCTTTTCTTTATTAGTTTAGAAGTTTAATTCATTCGATTTTAGGCTTTCTTCTTCTCAAATATTAGCATATTTACATAATACATTATTCTTAAAATGTTACTTCTCCTGCATACATGTCTTGTTGTATGATAAATGAATCACCATTCAGTCCTCAATATTTTATGTTTTATTACGATTTATTTTTTTGACTCAAGTTATTTAGGAGAATTTTTAATTTCCAAATTTTTGTTATTTCAATTTGTCCTGCTGCAATTTACTTGTAACCCAATTGCATTAAGATGGATTGTGTGATACCAGTATGATGTGATTTGTATGAGATCAGTTTTTTTAAGTTTGCTGAGACTTGTTTCATGAGTTAATAGTATCAGTTTTTACAAAAGTTCTTTAGGTGCTTGAAAAGAATGTATAACCACTAGCAATAGGTGAATGATTCTATAACATATCTATTAATTTATGCTTATTAGGATCAACTTTTTTACAATTTACTAGCTTTTGTATGTTTGACCTTTAATCCAATATGGCTGAAGTCTTTACAAGCAAAGAAAATTAGACACGGAAATGGAAGCCAGAAGTAGGAGAAGCCAGAAAGAGAGACTGCCTTGTGACAGATGACTGCCATCACCAGCATGCTACAGACTCTGTAGAAGTCATGGTCCTGCTGTCACCCTGATTTTGGACTTCTAACCTCTCAAACTGTGAGCCAATAAATTCCTGTTGTTTAAGCCAACTCATTGTGTGGTATTTGTCACAGCAGCTCTGGAAAACTAAGCCACCATCCAAAAAGGATGTCACTGAAGTGACCAGGTTGATATGAAACCAATTTTGAAAGCCAACCATGGCAGCCAACATTGGGAGTAGGAGATAATGGCAGCACGGCAAGTCACAATCTATCTGATGAATGTCTGTATAGACTGACACGGTGAATACTAAATGTGGTGAGAAAAGGCAGGGAATTCCCTCAAGCTCTCACGAGAGACTTCCTAGGGACTCCTTAACTAGCAAAGAAATTTGTAAGAGAACTGATTTCTACAGATTCTGCTATTTCTTTATGGTTCCCATGACCCTGTTTTCCCTTCAGACTGAGAGGCTTTGGTAAACGTGTATTACATTCATATTTTAAGAAAGTCTGCCCTATTCAATAATACATAACCGTCCAAACAGCTGGAGCTCCTTCCTCTCCAGAAAAGCCACAACTGTTTTTTTTGTTTTTGTCCTCTCTTCCTTTATTGTCTCATAATTGACAGGAAGTGTCACCAGTGGATTAAAAAGGATATCATCCATCTTGCAGCTGTGTGCATGATCTCTGTTCTTCATGATGGTAGTTGACCAAGAAGTACATCTCCCAAGAAGGCAGGCCAACAGAGCCTGGAACATTTCCTCTGAAGTCTGAACTATTTAACTTACAGTCCTGAGAAAGGAAATCCTCTGCTAATACAAAAAGCTTATATATACCTTAAAGAAATTCTTATCAGGATGCTAGCAGAATTCAGCAGATATTAAAACCACTAAGCATCGTGTCATGTTAAAATGACATTCATATGAATTCCCAATTCTGAAGCAGTATTTAAATGTTTACAAATTACTCCCACTCACATCCTCCCCCTCTTCCCATCTTCCCTGAACCTTCATTGGACATAGCACCTGAATTTCCATTTTCCCTCATTTCATGTCAGTTACAGATCACAGGAATTGTAAACAGAAAAGGTACCTGGAAAACAACTTAACTATCATGACTAATAGTCCATTACGCTACTATTTACCTTTTACCTCTAGAATAACCCCAGTATCCTGCCCATCACCATCCTGTTCTTTTGCTCCCTTCCACTTCTTTATCTTCCTAATATTGTACTGAGATTCATTTAGGCTGATAAAATACCTACACAACAACATAGTGAATTCCTATGCTCCAGATTATCAAATGTGACTGTGGTATGTATTCTCTGGGTTCAATGGATGCCATACTTGCAAAATACAGATAAGAACACTCTCAGTCAGATAACAGCTGTGAGATTTTATGACATCTTTGGGAAAATAGGATGCACAGAAAGCCAAGAACCATAAGGAAAATGGAACTACAAGTTATTATTTGACAAATATTTTATATTAATATGTGGATAAAGCAATAATCTTAGCTAGGTAGCCATTCTCTGCAAATGTAACTTGCTGCTTATAGTTAACAGGGAACTATAAAACAAGATGATAATGCTGGTGACTTAAAATTCATCTATAAAAAGATATCCTGCTTTTTGATATTTTTCTGCTTATGCAGTAACAGCCATCTTGAAAGAGATCATTTTTCTTTTCCTGAGTTGACCTGCAAATGTTTGGTTTGGTAGGTCGCCGAAGCCACAAAGTGTACTCCTCTTAGTGGGTTTCTGTTAATGGGGACTGAATCTTTGAGCAGGCAAATGATAAAATTCAACCTTAGTGAACAGATCAGAAAGTAGGATGAATTGATATTGTGCAGAATAGTACCAAAGCTTTGTTATCTTTGTGAAACACCATGATTAAGTAAACCTCAACTACCACAAATCGCACTACTTGAATAATTCTCTCATTTTCGGCCCACTCAATGTTACCAGCAAATTCCTCTTCAAACAGCATCAAGTTCTAACTTCATGCTTGGGGACTGGTTAGATCTTAATAGAATTTTTATATCTCCAAATGGGAAAGAATATAAATTCTACTTTTAGATCCTCAACTTTTAAAATCAGGGTGAAAGTACTATAAATTGAGCAGTTTGTTATACTGAACTCAAATCTACCATTTCATTGAACAGAAACCTATCTATTAAGACCAGAATTAGACTTGCAATAACTATAAAGCAAGAAAAGCTATACTTAGAACATGTATAAAAATACCTCAAGTAACAGAAACAGCTCTGGTTAACCAGAAATGACTGGATGCCTTTAAGTGATAGCAAAAGTTCAGTCTGGTTAAGTCACAACTAACAAAATGCATAAGGGTTTCTTCTAGATATGCCACAGATAACTAACAGCAAACAGAAATGATAAACTTTAAAATGAAATGCCCAAATCATAAAGATCCTCTTCCTTCTTTCTCCCACTTCCCTTCCCTGCATACTGCTCCTCTACAAACATACAAATGTGTATGCTGTCACAAACACTGGTACCCACACACCCCTAACTTGACCACAAGCTCTTTTTCGGTATAGATCATTCGTACATATTTATCCCACCTAGAAGGTGATCTACATGGTATGAGGTCCATAAATATTTTCTGAATGTATGGACGAATGAAGGAATGACAGAAAAAATGAGAAAAAAAAAATGAGAGGAGGAGGAGGAGGATTTCCTTAAAATTAAATTCAAACCCCTTCCTCTTAAATTCAAGTCATGAAAATCTCTCCTCACCTCACCTTTCCAAACTTGGACTGCACTTAAAATTTTTTCAAAGCCTTTTCCCAGCCTGCTTGTTCTAATCAATGTCTAATATACAAACTTCTTGAACCATTCTCCTAACTTCTATGAATATGAAAAGTGCTTCCATTATGTATTTGAGTATCTAATTTCTCCTCTTCACCAGCATACACGCAAATTTATCTCTCTCTCCTAAACACCAGGAATTAGATCTCCCAGAGCAACTGCCAAAATTCAGTGCTTGGTTATCACTCTACATTTGTACTTTTCAGTCATTTTATGACTCGTAGATTTCTCTATTTTATGAATTTAAAGAGATGCTTTATCCTTGATCCAGATTTTTTAATTATCTCGAGTGGGAGAGTTTTTCTAGATGTGTAGTCTGCCATATTGCCAGAAAACAGAACTTAAATTTTTCATACAGCTATCTTTGCCCCTAACTTAATTATTATTTGGGGAAACAATCATCCAGCTAGTCAATACACTTTTGTTAAGTACCTGCTACACACCAGATGCTATTCTTCTCAGAGGAGGTTCGGCAGTAAGCAAGACATATGATACCCCTGAACTCCAGGAGCTTGCTTTCTTATAGTGGGAGACAGCTGAACGCATACCCCAATCAGCAAATTTCAGGACTAATGAGTGCTGTGAAGAGGATAAAATAAGTCAAGTGATAGATAAAACAGCATGGGAGCTTTTTTAGCTAGGTGCTCAGGATGACATCTTTGAAGAGGTGACATCTGAGAGTAAGGAGAGAGGTAATCATGCAGGGCTTTGGTTAGAAGTCTGGATTTGATTACTGCAAAGGGAAGCCAATACAGACAGGAGAGTGGGGGTCTCTTTTACATTTTAGATGAAACTTATCCAGCTGCTAGTAAAAGGCAGCTCTGGGGTGGAGGTGGGGCATGGGTATAGTTAAGAGATTATCAATGTCTTCAATGACTCTAAGACTGTTAAATATATATTCTTTAATGTAGATAATAGTGTTATGAGCATAACTGAATTTAAGTTTTTTATTTCTTTAGATCAGACAAATGTTTCATGTGACTGACTTGAATTAGAAAATTACATTATAATTAAATTAAATTATAAAGGCTGTCAATTTATAAATGTTTAAAGACAAATAACTGTTTTATAAAATAAATTTCTAAAAATATCTGGTTTCATTTTTTTGTCTAAGAATAAAATTTTCTAAATTTGTAAAAAAAAAAAAAAAAAAGAAAGAAAAAGAAAAAGAGACTATCAACATGTTCCCAGTGAGAGCTGATGGCAATCTGAATAAGGCTACAGAAGTAGCAATGGTGAGAGGTGACTGGGTTTGGAATACATTGAGGAGACAAGGCTGACAATTTGTTGACCAATAGGATGTGAGGAAGGGAGACAAATCAAGGATGATGTTCAAGTTTGGGCCTAAGTATCCAGGTGGCTGGCAAAGACATCCACTGGGCAGGACAAGTCTGATAGGAGGAGAGGGTCTAGGAGTAAACACCATGAACTAAGTTCTGAACATGTTAAGTTGGAGATAACTTTTAAAAATCCAAGCAGAAACGATGATTAGACAGTGAGATATATGAATCAAAACACAAGGAAAGATAAGGCTGAAGATGTGGATTTGAGAGTGTTGCAGTTGGGCTCTCCTGGAAGCAGAATGAGACAGATTTAATGCACACAACGTCATCAGGGAGGGTTCTCAGATCAAGTTCTATGATAGGGAAGAGAAGGATTGGGCAGGAGAAGTTGTTGAACTATAATTTAGGCCCAAGAGAGGTAGTCTGAAAATTCCATGAAGGTTCAGACTCTTCTGAGTTGGGGGAGAGGAACAGGCCTTCAAAGCCCTGCAACTGATTGAGTCATTGATTGACAGATGCCCCAGGAAAGTGGTATGAACTCTGGAGCAGTGATTCTCTCCAGCTGCGGTAATTCCTAAAGGTGGCTGACAACTGAGGACTGATTTGGGGCAGCCTTACCAGTAGCTGACATAATAACTCCTTCATTCTTGAAGGGGGATCTGAGAAGTACACTGCAGCACCCCCTCCCCCCAAAGTTATCACTTTAACTGATAGAGACAGGAAGTTAGGTGGGATTATCTTGAAAAAGAATGGATGAAGAAGCAAACAAAGCTGAGGACAAAAGTCACAGACAATGTTCTTGAACCATGTGGTTCACAGGAACATCTGCAAGTTTAGGTTTGAATTCTGTAATTAGAGATAGAATAAAGTTACTGGCTCCTGGTCCTCAAAATTTTAAAATTCATTTGGAATAAAAACACAAATTTGTATCATCTGCTGGCTACCCTAAGCAGAGTCAATTTAAAAGAAAAAAGAAAGATAAATTCTTGATCTTCTTGGTATATGCAGTTTAAAGAAATTAAAATTTCAAAAGCTGACCAATTTATCTATTTCTTGTATAAAAGAAATGGGTATCATGTTCAAAGAAACCACAGAAAATAGCACCAAGAGCAATGTGTCAGTATCCTACAACACTCAATTCCAGATCAACCATGGCCTTTCTTTTGCCCTCCCTTATATCTAATGGGACCTTATAATCACAGTAACCCCATCTCAGACCATGCAGCTACTCCAGTCAAGACTGGCACCAAGTTTCCTTCTTCTCATTTCAGTCATCACACTTTGCACACCTTCATCCCATTTTTATCCCTTTCTAGATTTGCTCCCTTTCATGCCTGAATAATTCTGGATTTCTTGCCTTTAATAATATGTCAAACCAATCACAAAATAAATTGGACCCAGCATTATGTATCACTCACACGTCATGCCACTGTTCCTCCCCTTTGGAGATTAGATAGTTAATTACAGGCCTCCCAGAGGGTTTCAAGCCACAATCACAGGGGGGTGGTTCTGCTAAGCATTCCTGGTCTGGGTCCACAATTAATGGGATGCTGCAGTAGTTAAAACTATGGCTTTGATACTTAGTGATAAACACAGGAGGGTGGATTGTCTGTTGGAGGTTTCAGCACTGTGCCACAAGATTTAAAAGGAGTACTGCAGATAAACCAATGTTAGAAGCAGTCAGACCATGAGAAGGATTCCATCGATTCTTGTGGATTCCTACATAGAATACATGAGATGGAAGATACCCTAAAAATGCAATTGAATATTGTAGTCAAAACAAAACTCTAAAATAATGATACCATTTAGGTCAGATTATTAAAATAAACTTTAAAAAGTAATGTTCTATTCATTTATATTCTCTTTAAATGATAAACAGAATTCCTAGATTTTAGGAGACAGCTAAATTTCAAGAAATACATTTTTAAGCTAAATGTCCTACCATGGTTTCAGGTATTCTGGTTCAAAATTCAGGTATCATCTCTAGCTCTTCTTATATCCCTTGCTCCCCACATCAAATCAGTTACAAGACTTTGTAGATCCAGTCCTGCTATTTCTCTTCTATTTGGTTGTATCACTTGTATCAGCCTTAAGCAATTCCACACTTACACAAATGTGCATGCCATCCTCCCTTGAATCAAGACAGAACTCATGGCTGCTTTGACCAAGAGAAAGAGGAAGGAATGACATTTTGGGAATTCTGAGTCCAAGTATGAAGAATGCCTGGCAATTTCTCCCTCTTATATGGGGTTTTTGGGATGCTAGAAGTCATGTATGAAGTTCAGTTACTTTGCAGGAGCAATCACACAGAGCGGGTATGAAGAAGAAAGACTCTTAGACACATTAGAGCTTAAGGAGAGAGGCCCAGTTGGCTCAGGGTGGCAATTCAACCCCCAGATGAATCTGGCCCCAGCCTCCATCTGACTGCAACCTGAGGAAAGAAGAACTTCCCAGTTGAGCCCAGGCAACCCACAGAACTAAAAAAGGAATACAATGGTTCTTATATTTTCATTATTTCCCATGTTAGCAAGAAAGTGGATTAAAGGGGACTTTCTTACACTGTTGATGGGAGAGTATATCTGTGTGGCTTTCACATGTTTGATAAAATATTTTTAAATAAATATAAATTTGAAACATCACAGAATACTAGAAATTATCCTAAAGACGCATTCTTAAAAAGTCACCAAGATATTCATTTGGCCAACATATACTGAGGCTACCATGTGCTAGAGTTCTAGAATTGGGGATTTGGCAAAGAACCCTGCTCTTAGGGATAATACATCATTCTAGTGAGGAGAAGCAAACTAAAAATAATAAACCAGAAAAAAAAAATCAATCAAATTAGGATGAATACTCTGCTGAAAACAAAGATGTGATATCAACTGACAGGGTGGCTACTTCAGATGGATATTCTGGAAGATGCTTGCTTAGAAGAGGCTACACTTAAGCTGCCTTTTGAATGACAAGAACAAGCCATCCATACTTTTCAGGATGAAGAAACAGTGTTACAAAGTCCAGGAAAGGCTCAAAATGATTCAGAGGAAAGGAAGGAAAGAAAAGAGGGAAGGAAGGAAGGAAGGGAGGGAGGGAGGAAGGAAGGAAGGAAGGAAAGGGGAGAGATGGGGGAGAGAACAAGAAAACATGCAAAGACAAAAGCAAAAAACAAAACCATGAGTACAGCATGACCTCATCCGTATTATGTAAAATTTTTTTAATTTAATAGATTTTATTTTGAAATAAATTCAATCTTACAGGAAGAGTTGCAAAAATAGAACAAACCCCATACATAAAACTCCATCATACCCTGACAGCCCTCCCCCGATACCCCGATCTACCTGTCACACCATTTCTTTCTTTCCCTCTCTCTCTGCCTCCCTCCCTTCCTCCCTATCTATCATCCATCATCTATTGCTCTGTCCTCTGAACATATGTGAGCAAGCTGCACTTATCTTTGAACAAACAATATAATTCACATATACCTTTCCCATGGACAAGAACATTCTTTTATGCAATCTCATTAAGCGCAGCTAAGAAGTTCAAGAAATTCAACATTGATAACAAAGCTTACATTCTATATTTCATTTGTGTGTGTGTGTGTGTGTGTGTGTGTGTGTGTGTGTATGTGTGTGTCCCATCTGTGTTCCTTTGAGCCTCCTCTCCTCCATCCTCAGATCCCATCCAGGATGATCCTTGGCATTTAATTGTCATCTATTTAGACCTATTTTTTTAATTGTGGAAACATATGTATAGCCTAAATCTTCCAATTCCACCCCCTCCCTAGCATTCCATTAGTGGGATTAATCACATTTAGAATGTTACAATGTTATCACCTTCTCACCATCCATTTCTAGAAGTTTCCCTTCATCCCAAACAGAAACCCTACTCTCATTTCTTAACTCCCCATTGCCCCTTCCCCCACTTCTCGGAACCCCTACTCTACTTTTCATCTCTATGGTCATATTCTCTGATACTTTCTTTGTGTTTACTGTGGGGCTTAAATTTAACATCTTAAATCTATAACAATCTTGCTTTTCTTTGATACCACTTAACTTCAATATGACACAAAAACTATGTTCCTATACTCCATTATTCCCCACCTTTATGTAGTTCTTGTAAAAAATTACATATTTTACATTGAGTCCAAAACCACTGATTTATCATTACAGTTTATGTATTTTAGATTCTGTAGGAAGTAAATAGTGGAGTTATAAATCAAAAATGCAGTAGTAGTGGCATTTATATTTACCATGTGATCTTTACTGGAAATCTTTATTTCTTCATGTAGTTTCAGTCAATTGTTTAGTGTCCCTTCCTTTCAGCCTGCTCAACTCTCTTTAGCATTTCTTATAGGGCTGATCACTGGTGATGAAGTCCCTCAGCTTTTGATTATCCGGGAATGTTTTTATCTCCCCCTCATTTTTATCCTCCAGGTATTTGTGAATTCTCCAAGTCTCTGATGGTTATTGAATTCTACTTGTATTCCATTGTGGTCAGAGAATGTGCTTTGAACAAATTCATTTTTTTTTTTTTTTAATTTATTGAGGCTTGTTTTTATGCCCCAGCATATGGTCCATTCTGGAGAAAGATCCGTGATCACTATAGAAGAATGTGCATCCTGGTGACCTGGGATGTAATATTCTATATATGTCTGTTAAAATTTTCTATCTCTCTCTCTCCTTTCTTTGTTTCTCTGTCGGTAGGGCTCCCTTTAGTATCTCAAGTAGGGCAGGTGTTTTATTAGCAAAATCTCTCAGCATTTGTTTGTTTGTGAAAAATTTAAGCTCTCCCTCGAATTTGAAGGAGAGTTTTTCTGGATAAAGTATTCTTGGTTGGAAATTTTTCTCTCTCAGAATTTTAAAAATGTCATGCCACTGCCTTCTCGCCTCCATGGTGGCCACTGAGTAGTCACTACTTAGTCTTATGTTGTTTCCTTTGTATATGGTAAATTGCATTTCTCTTGCTGCTTTCAGAATTTGCTCCTTCTCTTCAGTATTTGACAGTCTGATCAGAATACGTCTTGGAGTGGGTTTATTTGGATTTATTCTATTTGGAGTTTGCTGGGAATTTATGCTTTGTGTATTTATATTGTGTAGAAGGTTTGGGAAGTTTTCCCCAACAATTTCTTTGAATATGCTTTCTAGACCTTTACCCTTCTCTTCCCCTTCTGGGACACCAATGAGTCTTAAATTTGGACGTTTTATTTTATCTATTGTATCCCTGAGATCCATTTCAATTTTTTTGATTTTTTTTCTCCATTCTTTCTTTTGTTCTTTCATTTTCTGTTCTGTGGTCCTCGAGGAGGCTGAGTTGTTGTTCAACTTCCTCTAATCTTGTATTATGAGTATCCAGAGTCTTTTTAATTTGGCCTACAGTTTCTTTAATTTACATAAGATCTTCTATTTTTGTATTTACTCTTGCAATTTCTTCTTTATGCTCTTCTAGGGTCTTCTTTATGTCTTTTATATCCTGTGCCATGCTCTTCTTCATGTCCTTTATATCCTGAGCCATGCTCTTGTTGCCTGTCTGCAATTCTTTGATTAATTGTGCCAAGTACTGTGTGTCTTCTGATCTTTTGATTTGGGTGTTTGGATTTGGGTTCTCCATATCGTCTGGTTTCATCATATGCTTTAAGATTTTCTGTTGTTTTTGGCCTCTTGGCATTTGCTTTACTTGCTCCCTAATTTGACAGAACTGCAGCTTGGTGGCGTACACTTTCTCTAACCAGCAGATGGTGTCCGTGAGTCACCTATTCCCCTCAAGTCAGTTCTCCCCCACTTTGTCTTTGTGGTATGTGAGGGTCTGATTCTTGTCGGGTCCAATTGGTGCACCAAGTTTGGGTGTGTTGCTGGTGCTGTCTGCCCTGAATGTGGGGCGTGTGTCTGGGTGGTTAGGCAGGCAGGGCAGCTTTAATAATCAAAACTCCCAGGGGTTCCTGGAGTTTTAAGGCTGTTCTCTGCTGCTGACCCACAAGTCCTTGGTATTGGCGTAGGTTCCCTGGGATTTCCGAGCAGTTCCCCCTTCCCAGCTGTGTTCTTCCAGGACCTCTGCTGAGGGAGGGCTGCGCCATGTCACTAGTGCACGCCGGCCTCCAGGGAAGCCCTGGGCCGCCAGGCCGTGTAGGGGCATTCCCAGCCCACCTCAAAGATGGTTGAATGGGACGCGTTAACTTCCTCCTTTTTGCACAGCTCCATCTCCCAGCTCCAGGACAATCAGCTGTGGGTGTATTAAAGGCCACTGTCCACGGCCGATATTGTGGCTTGTGTGCAGTGCTGTGGGAAAGATTCCCCATCACACTGGGTTTCTTGGCGGGGCTCTGGGCTGTGGGTCTGGCCCTGGGGAGGAGCATACCCTGCCCGCTGGGGAGATGGCTGTAAGAAATGCAGTTTTTTTTCTCCTTTTGGCTCCCCTCTGCTCCTCTGGTCTCAAGACAATCAGCAGCAGGTGTGGGAAGGGGTATCCTCCATGCCAGACACCGAGGCGTTAGCCCAGCCTGCTCCCGCCGTGCTTCACTGCACGGCTCTCCCTATCCTATATGCAGCCACTCCTGGGCTTTTTTTTTTTTTAAAGAACTAGTCTGTCTCCAAATGCCAGCCCACCGTTTCCCCACACCGCAGCGTGGCCATGGGACTTTCAGTCGACTCACTCGCTCATTTCAGAATGCAGGCTCCTGGTTTCACCAAATGCACGTTCCCTGTGGATTTAGCAGACATTGCCCGGCTTGTGTATCGCTGGCAGTGGTGTTCTGGGTCACTTTCTGGTTTTTATCTAGTATATTTCATGGAGGTGTTTTTTTGCCCTGTCTCACCTAGCTGCCATGAGGTACAGCATGACTTCATCTGTATTATGTAATTTTAAAAACTATGTAGATAGCTAGAGAGATGGATACTGTCTTTTTTTTCTGGACTTAACCATAAGAACATATTAATAGGGGTTATCATAATGGACAGGGTCTATTGGGAGTGAGGATAGGGGCCAGCAGTAGGCCTGATATTTTCCTTTTGTCTATTTCTTAAACTTTCTAACTGTATACATGTATTTCCTTTAAAACTAACAGTGATCAATAGGCGCTTGATCACAATGAGATTGCAAATCATATTTTTAACTTCTTTATTCTTTTCTTCATTAAAAAGTGATAAATGTTATATAAAATAATTATTTAATTGGACTGGATAGAAAGTGTGCATTTTAAGTACCGTCTGTTAGGACATCTTAGTCTCAATCCACGATAACTGTCCTCATAGTCTTAACAGGAGAAAGTATCTTGGGTAAATCCAATAAGTAAAAATGCGCAATGATAACTGAATAGAAGCCAACTATCATTTTCAAAAGTAAACTTTCCAAATGAAAACAGTGGGAGAAAATGAAACAACATATTGTTCCTATTGTCTTCCAGTCTTACTGGGAATGTCAACACTCATTTTTTTAAAAGCCAAAAGTGTTTTTGAATTTTTAGGAGAACATTATTCCATTTGGTTAAAAATATTTTCAAATTAACTAAAACATCAATATCTAAGACATAATTGTATTTCTTAACTATCACTTGATAAACCTCATTCATCCAGTTTAAGAGGAAGAAAGTTTCATAGATTATAGAAGTG
This sequence comes from Choloepus didactylus, assembly GCF_015220235.1. NCBI lineage: Eukaryota > Metazoa > Chordata > Mammalia > Pilosa > Megalonychidae > Choloepus > Choloepus didactylus. Next base: position 31,031,629 of record NC_051320.1, on the reverse strand, counting down.
CTTTTATATCTGCATATCACCTTCTTAGCATTTTTGACTAAATGGATTTGCTAAATGAAACACAAAATTTCAAATACAGGCCTCATATCTCCTCTTTAAGTTTCATTTATAAATCCTTTTAATAATCTTATGAACAATATACTCATCTTAATTGTCCATATATAATACTGGATTTCCAAATTGAAGGTCATTTGGTATGTTCTTATTTTATTTTTATCCATTTTATGATTGTCTAGTACAGCAGAACACTTTGCTTATATCCTCATGGCTTCAAAGGAAGGAAAATTAAAATACTCCATTGCTATATTGTATACCTATATTAACCTGTTGCTCTATAACAAATTACTTCAAAATTTAGCAGTTTAAAACATCAAACATTTATTAACTCACACAGTTTCTGAGAGCTATCATGGAGCAGACTAACCAGATGGTTCTGAATCAGGGTCTCTCACAAGGCTTTGTCAAGGAATTGGCTAGAGCTGCAATCATCTGATGGCTTGACTGGGGCTAGAGATCTCCATCCAAGATCTTCCCTCTCACAGCTGTTGGCAGAAGGACCCATTCCCTCTCCATGTAGACTGCTCCATAGGGCTGGCTGCATGACTGACCTCAGAGCACATAGATTCTTCCAGAATGAGTGATCCAAGAGGAAGAGATAGGGAGCAAGGAGGAAATGGCAATGCCTTTTATGACCTAATCTCAGAAGTCACACACAGTCACTTACACCATATTCTATTTGTTAGAAGGAAATCACTATTCCTAGCCCATACTCAAGGGGAAGGGAATTAATGTCCATTTCTTTAAGGTAGGTATATCAGAATTGGATTCTTTGTCTCTACTCAGTCCTGCTTTTCCTCCTGCATGCCTGGCAGCCTGAATTAGTTTCCTATGCATGCTTAACAATTTACCACAAACTTAGTGGCTTAAAAAATAGAAATATATTCCTTCACAGTTCTAGAAGCCAGAAGCATGACATCAGTTTTACATGCCAACATCAAGGTGTTGGCAGGGCCAAGTTCTTTTCAGAGGCTCTAGGAAAGAATCAGTTCTTTACCTCTTTCAGTTTCTGGAAGCCAAATCACTGCAATCTCTCCCTCCATGGTCACATTGCCGTCTTCTCTTCTTATGTAATCTCCCTCTGCCTCCTCATAAAGACATTTGTGGTTGCATTAGAGCCCATCTGGATAATCCAGATAATCTCACCATCTCCCAATCCTTAACTTAATCATATATAAAAAGTTCTTGTTGCCATATAAGCTGTGCTGGTTTGGATGTATTATGTCCCCCAAAATGCCATGGTCTTTGATACAATCTTGTGGGGGCAGATGTATTAGTGTTGATTAGGTTGGAATCCTTTGATTGTTTCCATGAAGTTGTGACTCAATCAACTGTGGGCAAGACCTTTGATCTGATAATTTCCATGGAGATGATATCCCTCCTATTCAGGGTGGGTCTTAATTGAATCACTGGAGTCCTATAAAAAAGTTCACAGACAGAAGGAGGTGCTGCAGCCAAGAGAGACAACTTGAAGAATGCATACGAACTGAGAGTGGAGGTGGAACACAACCTGGGATCAGCAGATACCAGCCATGTGCCTTCCCAACTAACACAGGTTTTCCAGATGCCATTGTCCTTCTCCAGTGAGGGTATACTTGTGTTGATGCCTTCATTTGGACATTTTCATGGCCTTCAGACTGTAACTTTGTAACCAAATAAACCCCCTTTATAAAAGCCAATCCATTTCTGGTATTTTGCATAGTGGCAGCATTAGGAAATCAGAACATAAGCTAATATTTCCAGGTTCCAGGATACCTTCTATGGGCCATTATTTAGTCTGTCCCAATGTCCTTTCTCAGACTCCCTCATGAGTTTTTCCTCGGTCTGTCCCTTAAATGTTGGTGGACAAGGGCCATTTTCTATAATCGTTTCCTCTCACTCCTGTTGGATGATCTCATCTATGCCTACAGTTTCAGTAACCACTTACATGCATGTTGATGAGACCCATATGGAGCAGAATAAGGAAAAAAAAGTAAGTATAGAGCTGGTTGAAATACAGCTTATTGTACAAAATGCTTATAATCAGAGCAGGTATGCAGAATTAGGAGAAGTTAAAGGAATTAAAGTCAGGAATCCCTTTGGTAGAAATTAGGTAGGTCTGAACCAAATATTTAAGGATATTTTATACTAATGATGTTCAGAATTTTTTTCTGTGGGCAATGGTGAAGATCAAATCAGTGAAGATTTTAAGAAAACATAAAACATGTCTTTAGTAATATAAGTCTTGACAGCATGAATACAACAGGGAAGCAAACCATGGCAATATGGTCTGCAATGTCGTAGCAGAGGTGAGAACAGAAAATTGGAAATGTGGTCAAAATAAGATGGATAGGTAAATATAAAATGACACTTAAGAGATGTGAAGAAAATGATGAGGATGGGAGTCGTTTGAAAGACAAGAGACAAGCAAATAGCAAGAATGCAAGTGATGGCTAACAGTGTATATTGTAGAAGACTGAAGAAAAATTCTGGGGAAAAGCCACTAATTTTGATAAATAGTGGGCCTTTGATGACTACCGAAGAAGAGCTTCAATGGAGTTGTGAGAAAACAGTTGAGGATTGCAAACAGCTAAAGAGGAATCTCGAAGTGAAAACAAGCCAGCAAGATTACAATATTCTCTCAAAGAATGTGTGAGTGGATGAAAAGAAAGGTCATTTACTTGCAGGCCAAGCAAATCAAAGCAAGTTTTGCTGTTAGTGTTGACAGTTGTTGCTGTTGCTACTTTGTGTTTAAGGGTGTGGGAGAGTGGCATATTAGCAAATTAGGGAGAAGCCACCAAGGGAAGCAGAGATTGAAAACTCCATGATGCCCTAAAGAAGGTGGTAAGAATTGGGATTCAAAGCACAGGAGGGAGAGAAAAGGAAAACAGAGAAGATGCCTGAACATTAAAAAAATAAAAATAAATTAAAAGTCACATAAAGAAGTAGTAATTCCAAGACCAGGAAATATACTGAGAATAAAAAGGTGAGAATCAATCTGATTTCTTGAGACAAAAGGGAAATCTTGGGAAGGATCACTATGATTTGTGTAATAGAGAATCTACCCCGGATCCTCAATAAATCATGGAGTGGATATACATCAAATAAAGAAAAGAGAGTTGATTAAGTATAATATGGAAAGGGAAAACTGAAGGAACAGAAAGATTGAAACAAAATAAATAAGCATCCTAGATTATTATTTTTCATTCTATATATTTGTTTCATAATTAAGAGAACAGCTATGCCAAGTAAAACCACTGAATCATTAAATCTTTTGCCTTAGGCAGCCACCAAAACTCTTTGTTTTAGAGGATTTTTTTTTCACCCTGTCACCAATATAGCTAGCCAACTTTCATGACAGAATATAGAAAAGGAAATAAGTTCTGTCTTGAGTGTTAAAGAATTCCCTGACCTATTTGGTTTAATCACCATTCCCTTAGCTCACGAGTGCAACCGTGTGTTATGAGTTCTGGCTCATGGAGATGCAAGCACAGTGAGTGTGTAAAAACTCCAGATCTCAGATATTGACACTCAAAAGCAAATGTTACTTAGGTTTTTTCATGTGTTTTCCAAATTCCCAAAGAACGCTGAGAAAAGATGATTTATTTGATTAGCTGAGATCAAGTTCTCTGGATTACTCTTTGATCCCAGAGATTCCTCAACTTCTCCAAAACCGAAATGATTTGCTTCACAAAAGCAAGGAAGCCCCGTTAGTAATGTTTGGAAATGGGTAGAGTGTAGGATTAACTTTTGAACAACTACTTGTTTAAGACAGGGAAAAACTTCAGGCCTATAAGTAGCTTCTCTTTCACTTAGTTTAGAAACAATCTCAAGCAGATCCAAATGTTCATCCTGGCTCAGCATATATTTACAAAGAACTAGGAACTCTATTTTAGTTACAAATTTGGATATTTAAAAGTACAGTAGAAGAATTGAGGGTTCAAGAGATGAGAAGAATTTCTGATAAAACTTCAACATTAGCTCTCTCTGGAATTTCCAGGCTGCCAATAACTCAAGACTTAAACATCACCTCTAATGTAATTACAAGCCTGATGCCTGCCCTACGGAATTCAGACTTGCCAGCACCAAAATCATCCTTATGTCAGTACAACACTGTCTCAATTTCTGCATTTTTAAGCACTGCGAGCTGAGAACAGCTGAGGCTTTCTCCACTGAGCCAACCAGGTTTACAGAGAGAGAAAGGGACAGAAAGCTCCCGGATTCACCCTTCGGCCAGAAATAGCACCCGATCCTCTGGGCTCCTTGTCCTGAGAAAGATATTTCTTCTCACTCTCCCAAGGCACCACATTATAGGAGTGATATTAACAGTTAAAAAGAAGGCTACAGGAGGCGGGGCAAGATGGCGGACTGGTGAGTTGTACGTTTTAGTTACTCCTCCAGGAAAGTAGGTAGAAAGCCAGGAACTGCGTGGACTGGACACCATAGAGCAATCTGACTTTGGGCATACTTCATACAAAACTCATGAAAATGTGGAACTGCTGAGATCAACGAAATCTGTAAATTTTTGCAGCCAGGGGACCCGCGCCCCTCCCTGCCAGGCTCAGTCCCGTGGGAGGAGGGGCTGTCAGCTCCGGGAAGGAGAAGGGAGAACTGCAGCGGCAGCCCTTATCGGAAACCCATTCTACTGATCCAAACTCCAACCATAGATAGACTGAGAACAGACACCAGAGAATCTGAGAGCATCCAGCCCAGCAGAGAGGAGACAGGCATAAAAAAAAAAAACAACACGAAAAACTCCAAAATAAAAGCGGAGGATTTTTGGACTTCTGGTGAACATAGAAAGGGGAAGGGCAGAGCTCAGGCCCTGAGGCACATATGCAAATCCAGAAGAAAAGCTGATCTCTCTGCCCTGTGGACCTTTCCTTAATGGCCCTGGTTGCTTTGTCTCTTAGCATTTCAATAACCCATTAGATCTCTGAGGAGGGCCCCTTTTTTTTTTCTTTTTTAATCCTTTTTTCTTTTTCTAAAACAATTACTCTAAGAAGCCCAATACAGAAAGCTTCAAAGACTTGCAATTTGGGCACGTCAAGTCAAGAGCAGAACTAAGAGAGCTCTGAGACAAAAGGCAATAATCCAGTGGCTGAGAAAATTCACTAAACACCACAACTTCCCAAGAAAAGGGGGGTGTCCGCTCACAGCCATCATCCTGGTGGACAGGAAACACTCCTTCCTATCGCCAGCCCCATAGCCCAGAGCTGCCCCACACAACCCAGTGTGACGGAAGTGCTTCAAATAACAGGCACACACCACAAAACTGGGCGTGGACATTAGCCTTCCCTGCAACCTCAGCTGCTTGTCACAGAGTTGGGAAGGTGGAGCAGTGTGAATTAACAAAGCCCCATTCAGCCATCATTTCAGCAGACTGGGAGCCTCCCTACACAGCCCAGCAGCCCAGAACTGCCCTGGGGGGACGGCACTCACCTGTGACATAGCACAGTCATCCCTCAACAGAGGACCTGGGGTGCACAGCCTGGAAGAGGGGCCCACTTGCAAGTCTCAGGAGCCATACGCCAATACCAAGGACTTGTGGGTCAGTGGCAGAGACAAACTGTGGCAGGACTGAACTGAAGGATTAGACTATTGCAGCAGCTTTAAAACTCTAGGATCACCAGGGAGATTTGATTGTTACAGCCACCCCCCCTCCCTGACTGCCCAGAAACACGCCCCATATACAGGGCAGGCAACACCAACTACACACGCAAGCTTGGTACACCAATTGGACCCCACAAGACTCACTCCCCCACTCACCAAAAAGGCTAAGCAGGAGAGAACTGGCTTGTGGAGAACAGGTGACTCGTGGACGCCACCTGCTGGTTAGTTAGAGAAAGTGTACTCCACGAAGCTGTAGATCTGATAAATTAGAGATAAGGACTTCAATTGGTCTACAAATCCTAAAACAACCCTATCCAGTTCAGCAAATGCCACGAGGCCAAAAACAACAGAAAATTATAAAGCATATGAAAAAACCAGACGATATGGATAACCCAAGCCCAAGCACCCAAATCAAAAGACCAGAAGAGACACAGCACCTAGAGCAGTTACTCAAAGAACTAAAGATGAACAATGAGACCATAGTACGGGATATGAAGGAAATCAAGAAGACCCTAGAAGAGCATAAAGAAGACATTGCAAGACTAAATAAAAAAATGGATGATCTTATGGAAACTAAAGAAACTGTTGACCAAATTAAAAAGATTCTGGACACTCATAGTACAAGACTAGAGGAAGTTGAACAACGAATCAGTGACCTCGAAGATGACAGAATGGAAAATGAAAGCATAAAAGAAAGAATGGGGAAAAAAATTGAAAAAATCGAAATGGACCTCAGGGATATGATAGATTATATGAAACGTCTGAATATAAGAATCATTGATGTCCCAGAAGGGGAAGAAAAGGGTAAAGGTCTAGGAAGAGTATTCAAAGAAATTGTTGGGGAAAACTTCCCAAATCTTCTAAACAACATAAATACACAAATCATAAATGCTCAGCGAACTCCAAATAGAATAAATCCAAATAAACCCACTCCGAGACATATACTGATCACACTGTCAAACACAGAAGAGAAGGAGCAAGTTCTGAAAGCAGCAAGAGAAAAGCAATTCACCACATACAAAGGAAACAGCATAAGACTAAGTAGTGACTACTCAGCAGCCACCATGGAGGCAATAAGGCAGTGGCACGATATATTTAAAATTCTGAGTGAGAAAAATTTCCAGCCAAGAATACTTTATCCAGCAAAGCTCTCCTTCAAATTTGAGGGAGAGCTTAAATTTTTCACAGACAAACAAATGCTGAGAGAATTTGCTAACAAGAGACCTGCCCTACTGGAGATACTAAAGGGAGCCCTACAGACAGAGAAACAAAGAAAGGACAGAGAGACTTGGAGAAAGGTTCAGTACTAAAGAGATTCGGTATGGGTACAATAAAGGATATTAATAGACAGAGGGGAAAAATATGACAAACATAAACCAAAGGATAAGATGGCCGATTCAAGAAATGCCTTCACGGTTTTAACGTTGAATGTAAATGGATTAAACTCCCCAATTAAAAGATATAGATTCGCAGAATGGATAAAAAAAAAATGAACCACCAATATGTTGCCTACAAGAGACTCATCTTAGACACAGGGACACAAAGAAACTGAAAGTGAAAGGATGGAAAAAAATATTTCATGCAAGCTACAGCCAAAAGAAAGCAGGTGTAGCAATATTAATCTCAGATAAAATAGACTTCAAATGCAGGGATGTTTTGAGAGACAAAGAAGGCCACTACATACTAATAAAAGGGGCAATTCAGCAAGAAGAAATAACAATCGTAAATGTCTATGCACCCAATCAAGGTGCCACAAAATACATGAGAGAAACACTGGCAAAACTAAAGGAAGCAACTGATGTTTCCACAATAATTGTGGGAGACTTCAACACATCACTCTCTCCTATAGATAGATCAACCAGACAGAAGACCAATAAGGAAATTGAAAACCTAAACAATCTGATAAATGAATTAGATTTAACAGACATATACAGGACATTACATCCCAAATCACCAGGATACACATACTTTTCTAGTGCTCACGGAACTTTCTCCAGAATAGATCATATGCTGGGACATAAAACAAGCCTCAATAAATTTAAAAAGATTGAAATTATTCAAAGCACATTCTCTGACCACAATGGAATACAATTAGAAGTCAATCACCATCAGAGACTTAGAAAATTCACAAATACCTGGAGGTTAAACAACACACTCCTAAACAATCAGTGGGTTAAAGAAGAAATAGCAAGAGAAATTGCTAAATATATAGAGACGAAGGAAAATGAGAACACAACATACCAAAACCTATGGGATGCAGCAAAACCAGTGCTAAGGAGGAAATTTATAGCACTAAACGCATATATTAAAAAGGGAGAAAGAGCCAAAATCAAAGAACTAATGGATCAACTGAAGAAGCTAGAAAATGAACAGCAAACCAATCCTAAACCAAGTACAAGAAAAGAAATAACAAGGATTAAAGCAGAAATAAATGACATAGAGAACAAAAAAACAATAGAGGATAAATATCACCAAAAGTTGGTTCTTTGAGAAGATCAACAAGATTGACAAGCCCCTAGCTAGACTGACAAAATCAAAAAGAGACAAGACCCATATAAACAAAATAATGAATGAAAAAGGTGACATAACTGCAGATCCTGAAGAAATTAAAAAAATTATAAGAGGATATTATGAACAACTGTATGGCAACAAACTGGATAATGTAGAAGAAATGGACAATTTCCTGGAAACATATGAACAACCTAGACTGACCAGAGAAGAAATAGAAGACCTCAACCAACCCATCACAAGCAAAGAGATCCAATCAGTCATCAAAAAGCTTCCCACAAATAAATGCCCAGGGCCAGATGGCTTCACAGGGGAATTCTACCAAACTTTCCAGAAAGAACTGACACCAATCTTACTCAAACTCTTTCAAAACACTGAAGGAAATGGAACACTACCTAACTCATTTTATGAAGCTAACATCAATCTAATACCAAAACCAGGCAAAGATGATACAAAAAAGGAAAACTACCGGCCAATCTCCCTAATGAATACAGATGCAAAAATCATCAACAAAATACTTGCAAATCGAATCCAAAGACACATTAAAAAAATCATACATCATGACCAAGTGGGGTTCATTCCAGGCATGCAAGGATGGTTCAACATAAGAAAATCAATCAATGTATTACAACACATTAACAAGTCAAAAGGGAAAAATCAATTGATCATCTCAATAGATGCTGAAAAAGCATTTGACAAAATCCAACATCCCTTTTTGATAAAAACACTTCAAAAGGTAGGAATTGAAGGAAACTTCCTCAACATGATAAAGAGCATATATGAAAAACCCACAGCCAGCATAGTACTCAATGATGAGAGACTGAAAGCCTTCCCTCTAAGATCAGGAACAAGACAAGGATGCCCGCTGTCACCACTGTTATTCAACATTGTGCTGGAAGTGCTAGCCAGGGCAATCCGGCAAGACAAAGAAATAAAAGGCATCCAAATTGGAAAAGAAGAAGTAAAACTGTCATTGTTTGCAGATGATATGATCTTATATCTAGAAAACCCTGAGAAATCAACGATACAGCTACTAGAGCTAATAAACAAATTAAGCAAAGTAGCGGGATATAAGATTAATGCACATAAGTCAGTAATGTTTCTATATGCTAGAAATGAACAAACTGAAGAGACACTCAAGAAAAAGATACCATTTTCAATAGCAACTAAAAAAATCAAGTACCTAGGAATAAACTTAACCAAGGATGTAAAAGACCTATACAAAGAAAACTACATAACTCTACTAAAAGAAATAGAAGGGGACCTTAAAAGATGGAAAAATATTCCATGTTCATGGATAGGAAGGCTAAATGTCATTAAGATGTCAATTCTACCCAAACTCATCTACAGATTCAATGCAATCCCAATCAAAATTCCAACAACCTACTTTGCAGACTTGGAAAAGCTAGTTATCAAATTTATTTGGAAAGGGAAGATGCCTCGAATTGCTAAAGACACTCTAAAAAAGAAAAACGAAGTGGGAGGACTTACACTCCCTGACTTTGAAGCTTATTATAAAGCCACAGGTGCCAAAACAGCATGGTACTGGCACAAAGACAGACATATAGATCAATGGAATCGAATTGACAATTCGGAGATAGACCCTCAGATCTATGGCCGACTGATCTTTGATAAGGCCCCCAAAGTCACTGAACTGAGTCATAATGGTCTTTTCAACAAATGGGGCTGGGAGAGTTGGATATCCATATCCAAAAGAATGAAAGAGGACCCCTACCTCACACCCTACACAAAAATTAACTCAAAATGGACCAAAGATCTCAATATAAAAGAAAGTACCATAAAACTCCTAGAAGATAATGTAGGAAAACATCTTCAAGACCTTGTATTAGGCGGCCACTTCCTAGACTTGACACCCAAAGCACAAGCAACAAAAGAGAAAATAGATAAATGGGAACTCCTCAAGCTTAGAAGTTTCTGCACCTCAAAGGAATTTCTCAAAAAGGTAAAGAGGCAGCCAACTCAATGGGAAAAAATTTTTGGAAACCATGTATCTGACAAAAGACTGATATCTTGCATATATAAAGAAATCCTACAACTCAATGACAATAGTACAGACAGCCCAATTATAAAATGGACAGAAGATATGAAAAGACAGTTCTCTGAAGAGGAAATACAAATGGCCAAGAAACACATGAAAAAATGTTCAGCTTCACTAGCTATTAGAGAGATGCAAATTAAGACCACAATGAGATACCATCTAACACCGGTTAGAATGGCTGCCATTAAACAAATAGGAAACTACAAATGCTGGAGGGGATGTGGAGAAATTGGAACTCTTATTCCTTGTTGGTGGGACTGTATAATGGTTCAGCCACTCTGGAAGTCAGTCTGGCAGTTCCTTAGAAAACTAGATATAGACTTACCATTCAATCCAGCGATAGCACTTCTCGGTATATACCCGGAAGGTCGGAAAGCAGTGACAAGAACAGATATCTGCACGCCAATGTTCATAGCAGCATTATTCACAATTGCCAAGAGATGGAAACAACCCAAATGTCTTTCAACAGATGAGTGGATAAATAAAATGTGGTATATACACACGATGGAATACTACGCCGCAGTAAGAAGGAACGATCTCGTGAAACATATGACAACATGGATGAACCTTGAAGACATAATGCTGAGCGAAATAAGCCAGGCACAAAAAGAGAAATATTATATGCTACCACTAATGTGAACTTTGAAAAATGTAAAACAAATGGTTTATAATGTAGAATGTAGTGGAACTAGCAGTAGAGAGCAATTAAGGAAGGGGGAACAATAATCCAAGAACAGATAAGCTATTTAACGTTGTGGGGATGCCCAGGAATGACTATGGTCTGTTAATTTCTAATGGATATAGTAGGAACAAGTTCACATTAATGTTGCTATATTATGTAACTTTCTTGGGGTAAAGTAGGAACATGTTGGAAGTTAAGCAGTTATCTTAGGTTAGTTGTCTTTTTCTTACTCCCTTGCTATGGTCTCTTTGAAATGTTCTTTTATTGTATGTTTGTTTTCTTTTTAACTTTTTTTTCATACAGTTGATTTAAAAAAGAACGGAAAGTTAAAAAAAAAAAGAAAAACAAGGAAAAAAAAGATGTAGTGCCCCCTTGAGGAGCCTGTGGAGAATGCAGGGGTATTCGCCTACCCCACCTCGATGATTGCTAACATGACCACAGACATAGGGGACTGGTGGTTTGATGGGTTGAGCCCTCTACCATAGGTTTTACCCTTGGGAAGACGGTTGCTGCAAAGGAGAGGCTAGGCCTCCCTATGGTTGTGCCTAAGAGCCTCCTCCCGAATGCCTCTTTGTTGCTCAGATGTGGCCCTCTCTCTCTGGCTAAGCCAACTTGAAAGGTGAAATCACTGCCCTCCCCCCTATGTGGGATCAGACACCCAGGGGAGTGAATCTCCCTGGCAACATGGAATATGACTCCCGGAGGAATGTAGACCCGGCATCGTGGGACGGAGAACATCTTCTTGACCAAAAGGGGGATGTGAAAGGAAATGAAATAAGCTTCAGTGGCAGAGAGATTCCAAAACGAGCCGAGAGGTCACTCTGGTGGGCACTCTTACGCACACTTTAGACAACCCTTTTTAGGTTCTAAAGAATTGGGGTAGCTGGTGGTGGATACCTGAAACTATCAAACTACAACCCAGAACCCATGAATCTCGAAGACAGTTGTATAAAAATGTAGCTTATGAGGGGTGACAATGGGATTGGGAAAGCCATAAGGACCACACTCCACTTTGTCTAGTTTATGGATGGATGAGTAGAAAAATAGGGGAAGGAAACAAACAGACAATGGTAACCAGTGTTCTTTCTTACTTCAATTGCTCTTTTTCACTCTAATTATTATTCTTGTTATTTTTGTGTATGTGCTAATGAAGGTGTCAGAGATTGATTTAGGTGATGAATGTACAACTATGTAATGGTACTGTAAACAATCAAAAGTACGATTTGTTTTGTATGACTGTGTGGTATGTGAATATATCTCAATAAAATGAAGATTAAAAAAAAAAAAAGTACAGCAAACAATTCAAAACAAAGTGTTCTTAAAAAGTTTCAGAGCTCCTTTTAATCTCCCTGGCATATACAACAGAGAATCAAAGTTAAAGAATTAGTATGCCAGTGTAATCCCAGTAAACTTTGTCATTTACCCTAGCTGAGGTTATAATGTGCATTTTTCCTTCCTGAGCAAATGAAGATGGTATCATTAGAATCTTCTGTTCACTTTTACTTCCTCCAAGAAATTATTTATCATATTGTTACTTCCATATTACCAATAATCATTATGGATAAATAATGCTAAAAGAGTTCTGGATTTTATGGCCCGTAAACTAGTACTTTGCTATTTTATGGTTTATTAATTCAAGGTTAAAATAAGGTGCCATTTTGTGCTATACTCTTGGTTATCATAATGGCAATTAGCGTAATAGAAATATATGAGCCTATCATACATTGTAAAAATTATGTTTTCCAAAATACTATGTAATACATAAAAAATTATACCTGACACTTTAAATAAAATATATGGGTCATTTCGATAAGAAAAAAAAGAACAGCTTAATTTTGAGTGCCTTTTTCTCACTTTTGCACCCTATGCATAGGGGCCAAAAGTGCTTAAAGAGCTCTGAGCCCCTCCTATCATGATAGAAAGTGTTAAAATAAATTCCTTCTTGCTAAGGTGTTAAGATGTACTCTAATCTCTGAGGATCTTTTAAAAAAAAAAAAAATGCTGAAGACGAAAATTCTTAATCTAAATAAAAATCATACTTATTATCCTTATGGTAAATATTTTCTGGCCTTTAAGCTTCCTCAAGTTATAGCTTGCAGAACACTGCTCCTTAGATAGAAGGCTGACTGTTGAGGATCCATTGTTTTTTTCTAGAGACTGAGATTTTACAGCATCCTTTGAAAATCTAAATAGGCAAATATTCAACAGACATATTTACAAAAGTGAATGGATGCATGTGGTTGATATTACTGTGGGAGAGAAAATGACTGCTCAAACCAACAACTGAGAAGTTGAAAAGAAAGCCAGGAATGAACGTCAACATTAACAACTGCTTTCAGGGAATTCCTGTTTCAAAACTGTGATACTATCCTACATTGATTGATATGCTATGAGGAAACATCCTGTGTTTCTTGGAACCAACTGGTGCAAGTTATGCCTAAAGGTAGAATAAATCTTCTTACTTTTTAGTGTTATATCCGTTTAGTACTGTTACAGACAAATCATTATTTTTGTCACTAGCAATATTTCCTAATTTTTTCTTAGAATTAGTTTCAGGTCAGATATGCTGTTTTTTCTATACTTAACAATTAATTTGATATTATGAGTTTGTACTTCTTTTTGAATGACAGTTACTCTACAACAAAAGGATGTGTTTTTTTCTATTTTTCTTTAGAGGAGATCATAAAAATATACATAGCTGTTTCCAAATCACAAGTTCAAACTTCATCACCTGAATTAAATTTTCTTTTGCTCTTTTTGGTGCAGATTAAAGCCACTGTATGAGTGAAAGAACTTTAAACTCAGGGTTGAAAATGATACATATATGGAAGATATCCCCTTTCTTTATTAAATTCCACATAAATGTATTTACTCTGTGGGGAGAAAGGAAGGGCAGGGATTCTCAGAATATTACCCTTTAGAAATGTGCAATGACAGCCATGCCCAACAGCCCTGGATAGCCCTTTATTAGACTTTTCATTAGCGATTGGAAAGGGCCTCGGTTGGCATCCAGTCCAATCTGTTCCTCGTCACCAGGTAAGCAAGGTAGCTCAGTTAGTAAATGGCAAAGCCAAGGCTAGAACTCAAACCCACTTCTCAGTTTAAATTGGTGGTCTTCCCAGTGCTGGTCATTGTCTTCCATTTGTGTGTTTTCTGACCTCCAGGTGCTGACAAAGCAGAATTCTGTCAAAATCCTACATCAGAATTATGAACTATTTAAAAACTATTGTTTATTCTTTCCTCTGACTTCTCCAGGAAAAATAAAACTTATTCCAATCCTTATGAGGTCCTCATAGGATTCCCTTCAAGTTCCCCATTTCTTGTTTTGTTTTTGTTTTTTTTTAATGTAAAGTCTGTTATAAGATTAGCATTAAATCAAAGATTACTTTTTTCAAGGAATGTTTCCAGGGCCTTAGGAAAATAGCCATCTCCAAAGACATGTCCCCTAACAGTCATGTGACTCATATTGTTTTCTTAAAGTCCAGACAGATTAGATGAAATTCTGAACTTTTGAAAGTCATCCACACCCTTTCCAATTTTGGCATCCTAAATTTAAAATCTTAAACATTTTAATTCTTGAAAAGAGAGACAGAAATAATATTTTATTTTCCAAGGAACATCTTTGGCAAAAATACTTTGCTGGAAACTTTCTCACAGCTGGTAAATCATGGAGTCTGTATTTAGTATATTTAAGCTAGAGACACCAATGATGACATCTGTCCACATACTTTCTCCTTGTATAGGGAGCCTGCTTCTGTTAACCACAGCTGATGGCACCAGACAGCCCAGCCTCAGGCTTGAGTGATCTGCTACCTATTCAAAAGATCAGTTGGGCCAATCAGAGTCCTGTTTAAGGAATTTTGAACTAGAGAGTCAGGGAGACAGCCATTGCAGCAGAGCTGAAAAATTACCTAGTAAACTCAGATCAGTCCCACTATGGGTCATATGGGTCATCCGAAGCTGAATTTAAGAGAAGAATAATCAGCAAAGTGAGGAAAAATACATCAGATGATCAGAGAGGAACCATGAGCAAAAAAATCATAAGGAAGACCAGTCAGTATTCATTTAAGAGGCTTCTGAATCCCATTTGCCATGCTACTCTATTGTATGTTAGCTCTGGTGAATGGATTTCCTTATATCTCTGTATCTTCAGAGAATTCCTATTTCTTGAACTAGTCTATGCATGTCTTTGTTCCTTGTGGCCAAAAATAATTAAAAATAAAAATTTTGATATCCTTTATATTAAAATAGAAAAAAAATGTGAATAACTTTAGACTATCCTGAATACATTCATAAAGTATTTACCTTGGTACAAAACTGAGAGATTAGAGAAATGAGATTATCCTGGAAGTGTTGTAAGGTTCATCAATGAAAATACTTCCCATCAAAAAGGCACATAGGAAACATGACCTTGGAGTTGAAAGACAACCATTTTCATTTCACAAAACATGGTAGGAACTAGCAAAGTTTTGTTTCAACTATACATGTTATTTTTATATTTGAGGATAAGAATACAAAACAAGACATTTTTCACTTGTTCAAAATTCTGGGTCTCAATAGCTATGTAATACATCTGTTTTTAATTTACTTACACTTAACAATTAAAATGCTGTTTTATAAAAATTACTTATTGTCCAAAGAAGTCCTTTGAGTCTTCTTTATGAGCATATTTAGCCTTTCTTAGAAACAGGTCTGCCAGCCAACAGCAAGTGAGCTTGTACAACAGAACATTCAAGTTTGGATGGAAACAGAAAATAAAAGATCAGGTTAGTTTCTTTGGGGGAAAAAGATGATGCATATGAATTTCAGATACCAGTCTTGATAAAATCTTATTATAAAAATTAATCTCTCTTGCTCTCCATCTCTCAAGGGAGAAGTTCATTTGGGCAAGTATGAAAGAGCTTATTAAATCATTTTTAAAAAAGCTTCCTTCATTGAAATTGTGGAAATGAGTAAAAACCTATATCCTTCAGTTAGAAGAATGTTTTGTGCATTGGCTTCTTGGTGAAAACATATATGCCAATAAAATAATGTAGTTCACAGAGATTTTGCCTACCAATATTTTAAAAAAAATAATTCATTCAACACCTATCTATTAAGCACCTACTATCTCAGGCATTATTCTTTAAGGAAACATCATCTGGAAACACAGACAAAAATCCCTGCTTTCATGGAGTTTACATTCTCAGGGGTAGCCAGAGATAAACAGAATAAATAAGTAAATTCTATAGTACGTTATGAAGTACTTAATGCTAAGGAAAGAAACTAAGCAGAGTTAGGGAAATTTGGAAAGCTAGCATACAGAGGATGCAATTTCAAATGCAGGCTTCATTACAAGTTGGTCTCATTATAACGGGAATAAAGACAAAGAACAAAAGGGAATTAATCACAAGCCATAGAGTTTATCACATAGTTATTTGTGGATGGGCATTCAAGGAAGAAGGAGCAGCTAATGCTAAGGTTCTGAAACAGGAATGGGCCTGGTGTGTTGGAGAACCACTGTGGGAGTGGAAAAATTCCGAGTATTAATAGGTGAGCTAAAAGAGATAACCAGGAGTGGGGTTTTATACGTCAGTGCTTCTCAAAGTTTAGTGTGTATGTGAACTATCCGGAGATTTTGTTAAAATTCGGATTCTGGTTAAGTAGGTCTGGAATGGGGCTGGAGATTCTGCATGCCTAACAGGTTCTCAGGCAATACTGATGCTGCCAATCCATGGGTAATTCTTTAAGTAGCAGAGTTGCAGGCCATTAAAAGGATGTTGGCTTTTACTGTGAAAGGAATGAGGAGCCACTAAAGAATTATTGGTAGGTAGAGAAGTGATGTGAACTGATCTAATACAATAAAGAGAACTCTAAATTTCATAGAAAGATAACTTGCTCACCCCACCTGCCTGGGGTTGTTGCAGTGGGAAGCATACAATTGGGGAAGGGGGTCTGGTTGGCTTCTCTTTACTCTCTGATAGCTATTCCCTGCCCACCACTCCCTAGCTGTGGCCAGGGGTAAGGAAGATGAGGAAAAACAGTAGTATAGAAAGAGTAAATGGCATCCTCCCTACATGCTATATTGGCTGCACCAGAATTTCAAAGACTTACATCCTTGTGGTGCCCCATAGATGAGCACCAAGACATTTGTGCCCCTTCCCTGCTTATTCTATTCCATGACTCCAGGAAAAGAGGAAGGAAAGGTTTTATTGCTACCGTCTTCACCTGGCACTGGTGTTCTCTAGGATCATCAGGTGTTTAAAGTAATTATATCTGATTTGATGAATCAAACTTACTGCTTTTTCTGGGTGTCTCTTCAAAGATCCCTTCCCTAGGCACCGGAGATCTCTCAAATACAAGTCCCTTGACTTGGGTGACTATATCTCTCTAGTATTCCTTATATCTTCCCCCTCAATCCAGAATTGAACAGTTCTCCTTGGTGGGGTTGCCCTACCTCTCTAGGGCATCCTCTTGAGCAGATGATCCCTCAGTCTGACTCTATCACATGACCCTCCTCCGGTCAATGGAAACACTTACATCTCCTTTGGCCAAGTGCAAACAAAGCAGCTAGTCAGCCATAGTCTTCCCCTATAGATTTCTTATGAGTTGTCAGAATCCAGTCTACTGAGATCTCCAAACTGGGGAACATGCCAAACTCTCTGCATCCTCTCATTGAAACCCCTTCTCACTTAAGATGAGGAAAAAGCATCTCTTCATTTCTCCCATATAGATGCGAACAACAATTCTCTCAATAAAAATGCTCTCTCTACCCCTAAACATCTCCTGGTGGAGGTGGGGGTCATTTACGCCTTAAAAAATAACTGTTTTGGGATACTTCCATTGGAAGTTTGCTTTTGCTGCTTGTTTTTAGGTGTAAAATCTAAGAATTCATTGCCTAATACAAAGTCCATGGTGTGAGGTAGGGGTCCTCCTTTTTTTTTTTTTTGTTTGTTTGCAAATGGAATCCAGTTTTCCCACACCATTTGTTGAAGAGGTTGTCCTTTCCTAATTGAATGGTATCTGCCCAGTTGACCATAATGTGAAGGTTGAGTTCTGAGATCACAATTGGATTCCATTAGTCTATATGACAGTCCTTGTACCATTACCATGTTATTTTGATTAATGTAACTTTGTAGTAAGTTTTAAGATCAGGAAGTGTGAATCCTCTAACTTCATTCTTCTTTTTCAAGATGGTTTTATATATGCGGGGCCCCTTACCCTTCCATATAAATGTGATGACTGGCCTGTCCATTTCTGCAAAGATGGCTGTTGGAATCTTATTGGGATTATATTGAATCTATAAATCACTTTGGTTAGAATTGACAACTTAATGATTTTTAGTCTTCCAAATCATGCATTTGCTGGGCAGGCCAGGAGAGCTCAGCTTTGAGTAGCCACCAGAGACTCACCTGATATTTCTTCTCTTTCTTCAATTTGGCATCTGCAGTGTCCTTCTCCAGTCTATATCCTCCTCCAGAGCTCCAAACAATTCATAATTGTCCCATTTTTGTTGAAACTCTGGAGAGGAGTTTTCAGTAGCTGTTTATATCGCCATGTTGATGACATTACCTGGTACTGTGACGGTGACTCAGTAACTCTGAGTTCAACTTGTGTGTACTTGCCATGTGCTGTAGAAACTCAATTCTTACACCAGTTTGCTCTAGTGAAACAAATTTAGAACCTCCAACACTCCCGTTGAAATCACATGGCCAGGAACTAGATAGTTATGAAAATCAAAACACAAATCTTAATGTGTGTTTAATGAATAACCAGCAGACCCTCAAGAATACATCTGCAGATCCAGTTTGAGACTATTAAACTATTTGGTGAAGTAATAAAACTTTAAATATCAAGTAATGACACAAAGCAAGATAAAGATTACAAAACCCACTTTCTGTAGTCTTTTGCTGTGGTGATAATGTGAGTATAGAATTAAGAGAAAACTGGAGAAGACATTGTAACCTTGCTACTTACAAAATATTTTTGGACATTTCTCTCTTTGCATCAGGCTTAACAAGTATCCTGCTAAATCTAATGTGGTCAGTATTTGTGTTTGCAAAAAGATACACAGGGGAAGAAAACAGGGGAAAAGAAAAGAGATGTCAGATAGAGCTAATGAAAAAGAGTATGGAAAGGATAAATA
This sequence comes from Choloepus didactylus, assembly GCF_015220235.1. Taxonomy (NCBI): domain Eukaryota; kingdom Metazoa; phylum Chordata; class Mammalia; order Pilosa; family Megalonychidae; genus Choloepus; species Choloepus didactylus. The sequence continues at coordinate 31,012,606 of NC_051320.1, read as the reverse complement.
TGGGAAGCGCACTGGGAATTTTGTTAGCCAAATGGAATATTTATGGCTTGTTAGCTATGTTATTTGAACTTTCCTTAGTCTCTTTTTTTTCATTTATTTATTTTCTTTATTTTGAAATAAATTCAAAGTTATATGAAAACAATACTAGCCCCATACACTGAATTCCATCATACCCTGACCCCCCTCCCCCGGCAGCTCAATCCACCAACTTTAACTTGCTGTCACATTGCTATTTCTTTCCCTCCCTCCATCCCTCCCTATCATCCATCATCTATTGCTCTGTCGTCTGAACATATGAGAGTTAGCTGCACACATCCTTGAGCATTCACTATAATTCACGTATACACTTCCCATGAACAAGAACATTCTTTCATGCAATCCCATTAAGCGCAGCTAAGAAGTACAATAGATTCAACAATGATAAAAAGCTTGAATTCTATATTTCCTTTTCCTTATGTCTCAACTGTGTCCCTTTGAGCCACCTGTCCTCTATCCTCCTGTCCCATCCAAGTTCATCTTTAGTATTCAACTGTCATCTAGTTAGACTGACTTTTTTTTTTTTTTCCAGTTGTGGAAACATATATACAGCCTAAATCTTCCCATTCCACTCCCTCCCTAGCCTTTCATTAGTGGGATTAATCACATTTAGAATGTTGTAATGCTCTTTCCCACCATCCATTACTAGAAATTTCCCTTCACCTCAAACAGTAACACTACACTCATTTCTTAACTCCCCATTGCCCCTTCCCCCATTTCTCTTAACCCATACTCTACTTTTCATCTCTATGGTTATATTCTCTGATAATTTCTTTGTGTTTACTGTGGGGCTTAAAATTAACCTCTTGAGCCTGTGGAGAATGCAGGGGTATTCGCCTACCCCACCTCCATGGTTGCTAACATGACCACAGACATAGGGGACTGGTGGTTGGATGGGTTGAGCCCTCTGCCATAAGTTTTACCCTTGGGAAGACGGTTGCTGCAAAGGAGAGGCTAGGCCTCCCTATATTTGTGCCTAAGAGTCTCCTCCTGAATGCCTCTTTGTTGCTCAGATGTGGCCCTCTCTCTCTGGCTAAGCCAACTTGAAAGGTGAAATCACTGCCCTCCCCCCTACGTGGGATCAGACACCCAGGGGAGTGAATCTCCCTGGCAACGTAGAATATGACTCCCGGGAAGGAATGTAGACCCGGCATCGTGGGACGGAGAACATCTTCTTGACCAAAAGGGGGATGTGAAAGGAAATGAAATAAGCTTCAGTGGCAGAGAGATTCCAAAAGGAGCCGAGAGGTCACTCTGGTGGGCACTCTTACGCACACTTTAGACAACCCTTTTTAGGTTCTAAAGAATTGGGGTAGCTGGTGGTGGATACCTGAAACTATCAAACTATCAACCCAGAACCCATGAATCTCGAAGACAGTTGTATAAAAATGTAGCTTATGAGGGGTGACAATGGGATTGGGAAAGCCATAAGGACCACACTCCACTTTGTCTAGTTTATGGATGGATGAGTAGAAAAATAGGGGAAGGAAACAAACAGACAAAGGTACCCAGTGTTCTTTTTTACTTCAATTGCTCTTTTTCACTCTAATTATTATTCTTGTTATTTTTGTGTGTGTGCTAATGAAGGTGTCAGGGATTGATTTAGGTGATGAATGTACAACTATGTAATGGTACTGTAAACAATCGAAAGTACGATTTGTTTTGTATGACTGCGTGGTATGTGAATATATCTCAATAAAATGATGATAAAAAAAATTAACCTCTTAAATCCATATCAATCTTGTTTTTCTTTGATGCCACCTTCACTTCAATAGGACACATAAACTATGTTCCTATACTCCTTCATTCCCCCACCTTTATATAGTTGTCTAAAATTACATATTTTGCATTGAGTTCAAAACCACTGATTTGTCCTTAGAGTTTGTGTATTTTATATCATGTAGGAAGTAACTAGTGGAATTACAGTTCAAAAATTATTGACTTCTATTTGTATTCCATTGTGGTTGGAGAATGTGCTTTGAGTATATTCAATGTTTTTTTTTTAATTTCTTGAGGCTTGCTTTATGACCCAGCTTATGGTCCCTTCTCAAGAAAGATCTGTGATCACTAGAGAAAAGTGAGTGTCCTGGTGATTTGGGATGCAAGGTACTATATATGTCTGTTAAAATTCTCTCTATCTCTTTCTCCTTTCCCTGTCTTTCCTCCAGCAGGGCTCCCCCCAGAATCTGAAGTAGGGCAGGTCTTTCATTGGCAAAGTCTCTCAGCATTTGTTTGTGAAAAATTTAAGCTCTCCCTCAAATTTGAAGGAGAGTTTTGCTGGATAAAGTATTCTTGGTTGGAAATTTTTCTCTCTCAGAGTTTTAAATATGTCATGCCACTGCCTTCTCGCCTCCATGGTTGCTGCTGAGTAGTCACTACTTAATCTTGTTGTTTCCTTTGTATGTGGTGAATTGCTTTTCTCTTGCTGCTTTCAGAACTTGCTCCTTCTCTTCAGTATTTGACAGCCTGATCAGAATATGTCTTGGAGTGGGTTTATTTGGATTTATTCTATTTGGAGTTCGCTGGGCATTTATGCTTTGTGTATTTATATTGTGTAGGTTGGGGAAGTTTTCCCCAACAATTTCTTTGAATACTCTTTCTAGACCTTTACCCTTCTCTTCCCCTTCTGGGATACCAATGAGTCTTAAGTTTGGACGTTTTATTTTATCTATCGTATCCCTGAGATCCATTTTGATTTTTTTGATTTTTTTCTCCATTCTTTCTTTTGTTCTTTCATTTTCTGTTCTGTGGGCTTCTAGGACACTGAGATGTTGTTCGGCTTCCTCTAGTCTTGTATTGTGAATATCCAGAGTCTTTTTAATTTGGCCAACAGTTTCTTTTATTTCCATAAGATGTTCTATTTTTTTATTTACTCTTGCTATGTCTTCTTTATGCTCTTCTAGGGTCTTCTTAATGTAGCTTATATCCTGGGCCATGGTCTTCTTGATGTCCTTTAAATCCTTTGCCATGTTTTCGTTCCTCGATTGTAGAGCTTTGATTAATTTTGCGAGGTATACTGTAACTTCCGAAATTTTGGTTTCTGTGTTTGGAGTTGGATTCTCCATATCTTCTGGTTTTGTCATATGCATTAAGATTTTCTGTTGTTTTTGGCCTCTTGGCATTTGTTTTGCTTGATAGGGCTCTTTCAAGTTGTAAAGAAAAAGGGATATCGATCTAATTTTTCAGGAACACAGTTTGGTGATGTACACTTTCTCTGACTAACCAGCAGATGGCATCTGTGAGTCACCTATATCCCTTGAGTCAGTTCTCAACCTTTTTTCTGCTTTGTGTGGGGAAATGATTCTTGTGGGTTCAGCTGGAGAACTCAGTTTGGGTGTGTTATTGGAGCTGTCCGCCCTGAATGTGGGGCGTGTGTATGGGTAGCCAGGGAGGAAGGGCAGTTCTAATGTTCAAATCCCCCAGGATCCCGGAGATTCAAGGCCGCCACAAAAGTCTAAGCCTTCATTTCAGTTCAGCCCCAGCCTCTCTCTTTCACTGATCCATAAACCACCAGACTTGGCGTAGCATCCCTGGGTTCTCCGAGCGGATCCCCCCTCCCAGCCGCACTCCTCCAGTAGCTCAGCCAAGGGGAGGCTGTGCTACGTCATCAGTGCGTGCCATCCCACAAGGGAAGCCCCAGGCCGCCGGGCCGTGCGGCGGCGCACTCCCAGCCCGAAGCAAAAATGGCCAAGCGGGGCGTCTCAGCCCCCTCTTCCTTGCACAGTTCCTCCTTCCCAGCTCCGGGACAACTGGCGGGGCTTTGGGCTATGGGCACTGCCCCAGGCAGGAGTTTATCCAGCCCTCCGGGGGCTAGCTGCTAGCCGCGGGGTTTCTTACTGCTTCCGGCTCTCCCCTCCGTTACCCCGAACCCAAGGGTATCTGCTGCAGGCTATCTTCCCGGCCAGACAACAAGAGGCCAGCCCAGCTCCCCCTTGCTGTGTTTTACTGCGTGGTTCCCACAATTGCTACTGGAGCCGCTCCTTTTTTTTTTTTTTTAAAACAGCCAGCTGGTCTCCATACGCTGAACCCTGGCTTCTGCAGCCTGCTGCGCAGCTGCGGGTCTTCCAGACAGCTTACTCACTCGTTTCAGAATGCCGACTCCCGGTTTCACCAAGTATATGGCCCCTCTGGAGCTAGGAGCCCTCATCCAGTTGGTGCATCACTGTAACCAGTATTCTAGGTCACTTTCTGGTTTTTAGCTAGTGTTTTTCATGGAGGCATTTTTTTCACCCTGTCTCAGCTAGCTGCCATCTTAGCTCCCCCTCCTTAGTCTTTTGAAGGTACCACATACCCAGAAGCCACCACTTATATTTGGCTAAACCCTGTGGTACTCAGCTACATACCCCATCCCCAGCTTTTTGTTCCTTCTGCTCACTCCATCATCAAAGCAATAACTGCCCATGGCCAATTCACATAAATCTCTGATTTCTGCTGGGTAATCTGATATGTACCAGTATGAACGGCTGATCTGACTTTTCAGAAATACATATGTATTCTATAATAAACATTTACTTTTAAGGCAGAGCTTTTTCCCATCCCCATTAACCCCAGAGAAAGCAATTTTTAAATGTTCAGGTATCACATTTATATCAAAGAAACAATATATTTGAACATTAAATCCTTTTTGCGAGGAGCAAGAAGCTGTGTACCACTCAGGATAGGATATATGCTATGCTCACAAATTGCCCCAAAATCTCAGCAACTTAAAGCAATAAAGTAATTCTCACATATGTTACATATTCAATGTGGATTAGCAAGGGGCCTTGTTCCATGTGATCTTCACTTCAGGACTGAGGCTGACACAGGCTCCATTTTAACACATGCTTCCATGATAGCAGAAACGGAAAAAGAGTGTGACAAACCACATGTTGGCTCTGCCCAGAAATATCATAAGTCACTTCCACTCACATTTCAAGTCACATGGCAACACTAAATCCAACTTCACAGAATTCTGAGTGTTCCCACAAGTAGATACACCACACACTTGTGAACAAGAATACAGCCTTCTGTACTGTACAGTGCAGGAGACTGAAAGAGCAAATATTTTTAGCAATTAATCAAAGGTGGAACTTAGGACACAGCCTTATGTCAATTCAGCTCTTGATATCTACCAGAAGTTGGAGTCTTTGAGGGATTCCCATAAATGGTACCCTGTTCCCCATATACATTCTCAATCCACTGAGAAATAAGGCCAAAAAGGAGGAAATGATATCCAAAAAATCACCATGGCTACTAATGAAGGCTAGATAGAGGATACGGCTTAGTATGAAAGCCACGATGGCCTTGCTACTTTGCTACCCTCTAATTAAACCTTGGAACAACCCTCCCAGGAGAACATCTGAGTCCTCACTTTGAGTCTGCTTATCAGGCCCCTGCTCCCCACCGGTCCAGAAAGAGCAGAACAATGACATCCTCATGCTTGGGACCTATGATAGATTCTCTCAGTCTAATTAAAAAATGTGGAACAATGATTAACACACACCAGCAAAGAAGCTCATTCTGCCTCCTTGGGGAAAAGAAGCAGGAAGGGCTTCTAAGCAGTAATATTAGGCTCCTTTCATATGGAAGAAAAAAATCAGGAGTGGGGAGAAATGATTCCTCTGAAACCATTTACTACTTTGAATTGCTAGATTTAAAAAAAAATTTTTTTTTGACATTTCCTCCGCTAAATTGCAGGCTCCTTACAAGATGAGCATAATATCCTGCATGATTTTAAGATGCCATAATTACAAGAAAACAGAAAATATATTTCTTAAATGTTATGCTAGTTTATGACCAAAAAACAACCACAAAAAAAAAATCAAATCAAAATCATACATTAAGTTAGTGATGATAGCTACATTTACTCACAGAAGAATTCTATGCAGACTTCCAACCAGTATCTGTCAAACACATTCACTCACCTTGAAATTTAGTGGAATTCCATCTTTGTAAAAGAAATAAATATTATTGAAAATGGAGAACTTTTTTGAAAATATTACATATCATTAAAAAATCAGTTCACAACAGCTCTGGTGGCCTTACATATTAGAGAATTGAAAGTATGCTAAGGGAAAAAATGAGCAAAAAAATAATTTATTAGCAACTCATTCCAAACAGAAGAAAAAAAGGGGGGGGGCATGATTTCCAAGTCTATTAACAAAAAAGGAAACAAAAGCATTTTCATCCAAGATATGAGGGATGACACAGAATTCAATAAAACAGATTTATGATGAGACACATTCAAATGGCAGCATTTGCATTATCAACTTGAAACCAGCACACTTTAATATTTCACTATATAAAAAGGAAACTATTTCAGAACAATAAAATCATGGTTTATATATTCCAAGTCTGTGGTGGTGGCTGATCAGACTGAATGCCCAAATAAAATGTGTCTTCATTTTATCTTTTCAGTAGAGAAACATTTTTAGTCACTAGCTGATCCATGACTTAAATTTTCACAAATATTTGCTAGAATTACTATAATCAAAACAATTAACAGTAAATGTTGATCAGGATGTGAAACTACTGTACTCTGTCTCATATACCACAACTTACCATACATACCTTACATGCCTATCAAAAATCTCAACAATTCTACTCCTAGGTATTTACCCCAGATTTTTTGTCTGCCTGGTTATCTTTCTTTCTTTCTTTCAATCTTTCTATCCATCCTTCCATCCATCCATATTTATCTGCCTGAAAGAAAACCTGTAAAAGAATGTTCATAGCAGATTATTCAAAATAATCTGCTAAAAGCTGGGGGTGTAGGTCGGGGTAGTAAATGGCCATCAACTGATGAATGGATAAATAGATTGTGGTATATCTGTACTACTACAATATCATCCTCAAATAAAATACTACAGATATACCCAACAACATGAATGAACTTCAAAAACATTATGCAAAGTGAAAGAAAACAAAAACAAAAGACTACACAGTACCTTATTTCATTTATATGAAACTCCAGGAAAGGTGAACTACAGAGAGTAGGGAATGGACTGCAAAGGGGTGATGAAAAATTTTCTATATCTTGTTTGTGCTGGTAGTTACACAACTGCATACTATTGCAAAGTTTATCAGACTGTACACTTAATGGATGAATTGCATTGCATGTGAATTATGCCTCAATAAATCTGGGTGGGGACATCAATAATATAATCAAACATAAAACAATATAGTTTACTGAAGAAATATTTTAAAGTCATAAAATTAATTGCTAACTTAAAAGATATATCAAAAATTTTAAATCAAAACATTTTAAATCATATTTCCAAATACACAAACTCAATTAATAGAGGACACTAACAGAATGATAAAGGTGGGAATAAAAAAGATGAGAGCCAAATTTTGGTGAATCTCTGAATATTCATATATAAACATAGCAGAACTTACACCAACAACTATCTGAACTTAAAAATTATTCTTCTGGTATGCTAAAACATGAACTTCTGTAAACCCTCTACATCCAACTTCTACCTCCAACCCCAACCCACCCATGGGAGACATTTTATGGTGATTAATTCATAACGGCAATAGTTAGGAAAAAGTGCAGACTCAAAACACCTGTATTCTGTAAACACAAAATATCTTAAAATGTATTATAGAATGAAAATATTTTGAAAATCAAGAGCATAAAATTAAAGCATTTCTGATATAATCAAATAAAGTTCATGCTGATTTCATGTTGGAAAGACCATAATCAGCATTTTTCCCCCCTGAGAGTTTATAACATTTTTTAAAAAAACTTGTCTTCTTTCCATAAAATGTTCCGTACCACATACTCAAACTCTATAAAGTGCTTCAAGAAACCCGCAACAGTGCCTTGTAATATGCACATCTTTAATTTCTTTACCTTCCTTCTTAAAAATTATCAAATTATCAACATCTATTAAATTACTGAAAAGCTAGCCAAACCACAAACATCAATCAGTATACTTCCCTATGTCTCTTGTTCTGATTTCTTTCATTAAATTTCTTGTCTCCTATCTCCATCTCCTACTCAGAGTATTCAGTGCCTTCTCTATGTACTCAGGCAATTTCAAAGACCCAGATTCCCTCTATATATTGTGAGTGGGAAGCCTTTCTTTCCTAAGAGTCAAATGAAAGTTGAACATTCATGAAAAACAAGCCATAAAAATAAAGGTATAACAAACCTTTAGTGTTGGCAGTTATTGTTTTGCTTCTATTATTCTTTTCAATCATGGAAATACAATCTATCAGGCACACAGAAGTGATATAATAATAATGTTGGTATATCCAGCTAAGAAAAATAGAGCAAATGGGCCTGCTGCATATTCTATGTTAAATTACAAAAAACATTGTCTTCTTTCAGCATTCTTCAGTTTCTTTTGTCCAATGAAATACAATAAGAATAAAAAAGCAGTTCAATTGTTTCAAGCTCTCAACCTTACTAATATATCTATATGATTTCCAATTTCAGTTTTTTTTCAGTTTAAATAATATATTCTTAGGGGAAAACACTTAAATCTATACTGTCAGCAAATGTGAATAAAAAATTTATAAGAGAAATATTTTCCAGAAATATACAATTTGATTATCTGGAAAGGAATTAATTTACAATACTTGCATGAGGGTAATACTTTACAGTTTCCAGTACAGGCAAACCTCAGAGATATTGCATGTTTGGTTCCAGACCACTGTAATAAAGTGAGTATAGCAATAAAGCAAGTTACATGATATTTTTGGCTTCCCAATGCATATAGAAGTAATGTTCACACTATATTGTAGTCAATTAAGTGTGCAATAGCATAGGCTAAAAAAACCAACGTACATACCTTAATTTCAAAATGCTTTATTGCTAAAAAATGCTACCCATCTTCTGAGCCTTCAGAAAGTCATAATCTTTTTGTTGGTAGAAGGTCTTGTCTCGATGTTGACGAATGTTGACTGATCAGAGTGGTGGTTGCTGAAGGTTGGGGTGGCTGTGGCAATTTCTTAAAATAAGACAACGATGATGCTTGCTGCATTGATTGACTTCCTTTCATGAAAGATTTCTTTCTGGCATGGGATGCTGTTTGATAGCATTGTACCCAAAGTAGAACTTCTTTCAAAATTGGAGTCAATCCTATCAAACCCTGCCACTGCTTTATCAACTAACTTTATGTAATATTCTAAATCTGCTGTCATTTCAACAATGTTCACAGCGTCTTCACCAGGAGTACATTCTATCTCCAGAAACCATTTTCTTTGCTCATTCATAAGAAGCAACTCCTCATCCATTCAAGTTTTATCATGAGATTGCAGCAATTCAGTCACATCTTCAGCTCTACTTCTAATTCTAGTTTTCTTGCTATGTCTACCACACCTTTAGTTACTTCCTCCACTGAAGTCTTAAACCCCTCGAAGTCATCCATGAGGTATGGAATCAGCTTCTTCTGAACTCTTGTTAATGTTGGTATTTTACCTCCTCCCGTGATCATGGATTTTCTAATGGAATCTGGAATGGTGAATCCTTTCCAGAAGGGTTTCAATTGACTTTGCCCAGATCCATTGGAGGAATCACTATCTATGGCAGATACAGTCTTATGAAATGTATTTCTTAAATAATAAGACTTGAAAATTGAAATGACTTCTTGATCTATGGGCTGCAAAATGGATGTTGTGTCAGCAGACATGAAAACAACATATATCTCATTGTATATCTCCATCGGAGCTCTTGGGTGACCAGGTACACTGTCAAAATGCAGTGATTTTGAAAGGAATCTTTTTTTTCTGAGCAGAAGGTCTCATCACTGGGCTTAAAATAGTCAACCATGTTGTAAACAGATAGCTGTCATCCAGGCTTTGTTGTTCCACTTAAAGGCAGAGTAGGTTTAGCATAATTCTTCAGGGCCCTAGAATTTTTAGAATGGTAAATGAGCACTGGCTTCAACTTACAGTCACCAGCTGCATTAGCCTCTAACAAGAATCAGCCTGTCCTTTGAAGCTTTATCCAGGCATTGATTTCTCCTCTCCAGCTATGAAAATCCAAGATTATATCTTCTACCAATACAAGACTGTTTCATTTACACTGAAAATCTGCTGTTTAGTGTAGCTACCTTCATATTTATCTTAGCTAGATTTTCTGGATAACTTGCTGCAGCTTTTGCTCAGTACTTGATGGTTCACTTTGTACTTTTATGTTATAGAAACAGTTTCTTTCCTCAAATCTAATGAATTAACCTCTGCTAGCTTCAGACTTTTGTTCTGCAGCTTCCTCATCTCTCTTAGCCTTCACAGAACTGAAGAGAGTTAGATTCTTGCTCTGGATTAGGCTTTGGCTCAACAGAATGTTGTGGCTGGTTTGACCTTCTATCCAGACCATAAAACTTTCTCCGTATCAGCAATAAAGCTATTTCTCTCTCTTACCATTCATGTGTTCACTGGAGTAGCACTTTTAATTTCCTTCAAGAAATTTTCCTTTGCATTCACAACTTGGCTAACTGTTTGGCACAAGAGGCTTTGCTTCCAGCCTATCTCAGCTTTCAACAAGCCTTCCTCACTAAGTGTAATCATTTCTAGCTTTTGATTTAAAGTGAGAGATGTTCTACTCTTTCATTTACTTGAACACTTAGAGGCTACTGTAGAGCTATCAGCTGGCCTAATTTCAATGTTGTCATGTCACAAGGATTATCGAGCCCTGAGGAATGGGGGAGAGAGTAGAACAGCTGGTCAGTGGCATAGGCATTTAACGATTAAGTTTTCCATCCTATATGGGTGAGGTTCATGGGGTGCCCCAAAACAATTACAATAGTAACATCGAAGATCACTGCTTACAGCTCAACATAACAGATATAATCATAATGAAAATGTTCGAAATACTGCAAGAATTACCAAAATGTGACAGAGACAGGAAGTGAGCACATGCTGTTGAAAAAATGGCACTGAAAGAATTGCTCAATGCAGGATTGCCACAATCCTTCAAATTGTAAAAAACACAGTATCTGAAAAGTATAATAAAGTGCAATAAAATGAAGTATGCCTGTTGCTCACTGGAATTTTAAACCACGTATGTGGGAGAGCCATAAGGTTATCTCCATTTAACAGATAAAGCAACTGGAGATCAGAGAGGTTAAGTGACTGAACCAGAGTCATATTTTGGAAAGAATAGAGCCCTGCCTAGAACCCATTTTCTTCCTATCATCCAATCAACTGCACTCACACAATACCACATTCCCTCTTAGCTAAAATACTGTGTGTGTGTGTGTGTGTGTGTGTGTGTGTGTGCATGTGTTTAAGTGTAAACAAAAGAAGGTATATATGCATAGTAGACCTAAGATTATCAGGTTCCTTCAAGTTTCAATTAAGGTGGGAATTTATGAGTAAGATTCTGGGTGAACTTGGGTGCCTCCTGGAAAAAGAGACTAATAAGATTTTTGTGTATTGGTCCAATAACTTGTAGGACTCTGAGAGTGGGTGCTATTGATTTGATTCTGATCAATTTATTGATGATAGTAATATTTGAATCTACAGCTTATGCATACATGGACACCTAGCAACCTACAGAAGATATCTTTTTGGCTCCTCTTTAGGTAACTCAAATATCCATGTCCCAAACCAAATTCAACATCTAGTCACTATCACCACCTTGTATTTGCTTTCTCTGCAATTGGCACCAATATCCGTTCAGTTGCACATACCAGAAAACTAAGCATTATTCCCCAAATACCTTCTCCCTCAGTGCCTATATCTAACCAAACACCATAGTACACTATAACTCCTATCTCTTAAACCTGTCTTCTTTTCTCTCTCCTCACTGCTACTTCCCAATTCTGGTCACCATTGCTTCTTGCCCAGAGAACTATTTAGGCTAGTGATCTCCCTACCTCTATCTTCCTCCCAGCAATCCATTCTTCACATTGTAGGCAGAGTAATCTTATAAAACTTTAAATGTGAGCATCACTTGCTCCAGCAAGTCCTCCCTGAATCCCCATTTCTGGGTAGTTGTGTCCCTCTTCTGTGCACTGTAGCATTCTATACTGCCCCTCTCATGGCAGTAATCATACTGTATTTGATGGACTGGTAACATATTTGTCTCTGGCATTAGTATATGAATTGCATAAAGGCAGAGACTCTGAAACTCTTATTATCTTTCATATCCCCAGTGACAAGTACAAAGTTTTGCACACAACAGGTGCATGGTGAATGAATGAACAAATAAATAACTGTTGTCCAATATAAATCACTGATGAATAAGCAGATCAAGAGGCAGTAAAAACCATGACCTACTCCAGGGGCACAACAGATCTAGGGTGTGTAACAAATTCAAGATTAAAAAGCAAGCTTTTCCAGGTAAATTGGAAGGAGAGAGCTGGTCATTAAATGGTCCAGTGTGGTACCATGATCAACTGAGAGATACGACGCCCCATAGCAGTGGGTCTAATTAATATCACATAGCTCCAGACAATCAGGATTAATTCTGCCACCATTAATCCCATTTAGTCTTAAGTACCAGGTTTGTAATCTCTGCTCTAGCTCTTAAGTGTCAGCCCTTGGGTGACTCTTCAATATGTTCCAGGTAAGATCAGGTCTCATTAAAAAGGATTTAATCTTCTGGACTTGGTAATGCCTCCTTGTCTGTGATTCACTTTCTCATTTACTAGGGTCCTCTTTCTCAGGCATCTTGGAACTGAGGTTTTGACTACACTTTGATATCTTCTGTGTGAATCAATCTATATATTTCACCCCATAGTGTGATTCTCTTTTCTTAACAAAGCAATGTAAAGATGTGGTAAACATACAAGTCTAGATGCTATTGGGAAAATCTTCTCATTAAAAAGCAAATCAAAACAAAACAAAACAAAAAAACTCTTCAGACAAATCAATTCCAATTTGTAACTTCTACATGAAGAGCAACTACAATGAAAGTTTTGCACTCAGGAAGAAGCAGTTTTCACAAAAGGCAAAGCTGCTTTAGGTCACTATTCTGTTCTTCGGAAAACAGTGCTATATGATGTATAAAGGGAAAAACATCAAGAAAAGAGACTGATAAAGAATATTGCGTCAAATCATGAGGGCCTTTTATGTCTCAGTGAGTTTGAATTTCATTGATTGGACAATATAGAATCACTAGAAATGTTTATGCAGGAAAATTACACAAGGGGATTAATTTGTATTTTAGGATGATGTTAAGTACTGAGGATACAAAAATTAGAAGCCTACCATTGAGCAATTCCTGGAATGATTTAGTTCTAGAATTTTAAGAAAATCTGTTCTAATGAAAGTGTTCACCTTCGAAAAGAATTTTTAAAGAGGGCTTGTTTTCTCTTAGTTTTTTGGTTATTGACTAAAAGAAGTCATTTAAATGATAAATGAAAAGAAATTTGTGAATTGCTTTTCCTTAAACTCTATTATCAATTGCTTACTACTAGGGAAGAAATGGGAATTTAACAGATCTGTTCATACAAGAACAACTTTGCTACTTAGCTAGAAAGTTAAAAAAAAAATGTTTACCTTATATTTTCTAATTTTTAATCCTCAAGATCTCATCTCATTATCTTAGTTCATACCAAATATACTGATATAAAGTGATGCTTAGAATAATTTGACATTTCTTTATCTGGCAAAGGAATCATTTTGAGACTGACATTATTTTGCCAATTAATAGGCTCAGAAGAAATGTATAAGTACGAGAGCTGCAAAGTACCTCGGGATTTCCAGAAACACTGACAAATAAAACTATATGCTCCCTTACCCATCTTTTTTTTACCCTGCCTCCCAGAGTTGCTTATCCATTCAAATGATTTCCAAGTCTTGAAAGGAAAATTATTTTTTTAATAAATTCTACTGATGGTCAAATTGCTAGATGGATGTGAAGTGGCCCAAGTAATCACATTTACTACCATGCTCAGAAGAGAAGTTACGGAATTCTGAATCAATTATCCAGGGTAGAGACAGTGGTAAGGACCATTACTGAAAGTATGAGAACAATTCTGGCTTAGAAGAAAGCCAGGTTTGGAATGAACAGATTACTGGATATTTCTACCTATGGGGTCTACTTCCCAAGCACTCCTCTGACAAAAGGTTAGAATGTCCTCAGAGGGAAAGTGGACATATGTTTGGGAATGTGAATAATAACCCATATGAATACTGTTTTGCAAATTGTGGATGGGAAAGGAGATGAAGAAGGAAGACAAAGGTCACCTGTTATCCATGGGAACCCATCTAGATATCTTCAAGACTCCACCTACCTGACTAGTAGAACATTCCAGTACTGATAGCCAAAAACTAAAATCGCAGTTAGAATTTTGGGTACAAAAGCCGCCCATAAGCAATGAGGCAGAAGTAGAAGGTAATGAGAGCAATATTATTTGGAGTAGACAGGAGACTCAGACTATGAAATCTGTTCCATTCCAGAGAATCACTGTGAAACACAGACAAAATATGTGTTTTTAGTAAGTCCACTGTCATCTGATTAAATGAATGGATTCACAAATAGGCCTCCAAGGCAAGGTAGCTATTTCTTGGTAGTAATCTTTCCTCAAAACTAGTGTCCTGTATTTAATTACAATTTCCTGACAGCTAGCAAATATAAAAAATGTCATTAATATATTCATTCAATGAAATGCCACAGAGTCAATATACGTTCCAATAGATTAATTACAGGTATAAATAAAGCTTGCCAGAATCTTCTTGACGTTCCTGAGGACTTAAAAAAGAGTGTGACACAATTCCATCTTCTTGATGTGCCCCAATCCTCAGAAACAGCTCCACATAATAACCACTGTGACCTAACCCTAGCAGAACAAATTTGCACTTTGAAGTCAGAAAAACCTGGATTCAAACCCCAACAGCAACTTACCAATCTGTGATTCTGAGCAAGTTACTGAAAGTTTTGTGAACTTCAGTGTTTTCATATTTAAAAAGGAGATAATAAAGTCTGTCTCACATGATACATGGTAGGATTAAAATATGAGATAATAAAATCTGTTTCACATGATATACAGCAGGATTAAATAATGTTAACATTTGAAAAGCTCTAGGCATATATCACAACATCAGTCACTCATGCCACCACCACTGCCACCCTTCCTGCCCCCGTGCTGCCTCACCAGCATTGTCCATCCCCCACAACCCTCTCTGCCAGGTCCTGGCCTGCCCTTCTTCTCCTGGAATGTTGAATGACATGATGTATCAGGCTAATGAATACATAAGAAATCCATAAGTGCTTTCACCCTCTAAACATTTTAGTATACTTTTGGCTTAAAAAACATACTTTAGGTAGTTAGATATAACCTACAGGTATCTTAGTTTTCTAGTTGTAATCCTTTTTAAAAGGATGAGGAGGTTCATGTACATTAATGCAGAATTATCCACAAACAAATGTATTATATTGGCTTGTCTGTTGTTTACTGAGGAAATCATGAAATATTTCCTCACTTTTTGTAATTAAGTGCTTGTTAAACTGACAAAGAAAATTGAACCATGATCAGTTCTATTTTCCTCACCAATAAGTCATATACAAGTAATATTTAAGAAGTACAAACACTAATGCAGAGGAGTTCTAGCTGACCAATATGGCGGTTTAAGATGCTACAAGGTACCATTCCCTCACAGAATCTTTGAACACTTGGCAAAAACTAACAGAGTCATTTTCCTCAAAACTCTAGAAAACAGTGCAAGTATTGCAGTAACTGGGTGAGTTCTAAATCAAGAAAATGCATCTTTAAAAATGATATGCTAAGCTCATGATGCCCTTGCAAGATCCTCTTTTATCTCCTCCCCAGCATGGTGTGAAACCAGCCTCAGCTCCCACTATGAGTCCCTGGTCCAGTTCTGTAGGGAGCAGAGTAACTCCTATGCACATACAGGCATGCCTGTATGTTGGTACAAATCTACTGAGTGGAAGCATGAAAGACTGAACCAGAAAACTTGTCTTGAGGTGGTCCTACCAGTACTTGTCCTGCAAGAAGGAGCAGCTTGCAGGGTTAAAGCAGTGTAAGAAATAATTAAGCCAAAGGGGCCCGGGGAAAGAATTACCTGCTTTAAGTCATATAACAGAGCACTCAAAAGGTTATGATAGGCTATTTTGTAGGGAGCACATTTGAATTCCTGGAAATAGGGGACTCTATAAAGCCACAAGCAAGCACAAGCCCAGGAGGAGAAGCAAGCTCCACTACAGGTTTCAGATAAGACAGAGAGGACCCAGCACTTCATATTTTCTCAGGAAGTAATCCCATAGTTAACACTTTAAAATAGTAAAATGTACCATGTGTAACAAAAAATTATAAGACAAACAAAAACAGAAAATTATGACCCATCTAAAGGAACAAGATAAAAATCCAGAGACCATGAAAAAAGAGGACCAGACACTGGACATATCAGACAAAGACTTAAAAAAAAATGGTCCTGAATACGCTCAAGGAGATAAAGGAAAACACAGAGAAAGAACTAAAGGATATCAGGAAAATGGTGCACGAACAATTCCCTGAGCTGTGTGTTCCTTAAGGGTTGTATCCAGCTAAAGATTGGAGATTTCCTTGTGTGCCAGGAACTAACAAAACCAAACAAACCAAGGCAAAAAGCACCTTTCAGAGGTTTTGTAAATTGGTTTTTGCTTAGGCTGATGGTTTTCTTTAGAGCTCAGCCCTCCCATTAATATCAACTGAAGGCAAATATGAGAATCTCTATAAAAAGATAGAAATTTTGAAAGGAACCAAACAGAATTATTGGCGTTGAAGACCACAATACCTCAAATGACTAATTCCCTAGAGGGTTTTTTCACCAGGAGATTGGAGCTGGCAAAAGAAAGAATACGTGATCCTGAAGAAAAGACAACTAAAATGATTCAGGTTGAGGAGCTGAAAGAAATAATAATAATAAAAAGCAAACAGTGCCTAAGGGACCTGTGAGACACCATCAAGCATGCCAATATACACATTATGGGAATCCCAAAGGGAGAAGAAAGAGAGAAAAGATCAGAAGTAATATTCAGAGAAATGATGGACAAAAAACTTCCCAAATTTTATGAAAGACATTAATATGCACATTCCAGAAGCCCAAAGAACCCCAAACAGGATAAACTCAAAGAGAACTGTGCCCAGACATATAGTAATCAAATTGTTGTGTTCCAAGGACAAGGAGGGGGTTCTGAAAGAGAAAAGCAACATGTTACGTACAAGGGAGTAGAAATAAGATTAAATGCCGATTTCTCATGAGAAACCATGGTGGAAAGAAGGCAGTAGGACAAAATATTTAAAGAGCTGAAAGATAACAATTACTAACCAAGAATTTTTTATCTGGTGAGACTTTCTTCCAATAATGAGGGAGTGATTAAGACATTTCCAGATAAACAAAGGCTGAGGGAGTTAGTCATCATGAGATCTGCTCCACAGACAGTGAAAAAGGGAGTTCTTCAGACTGAAAGGAAAAAACACTAGGCAGTGGTTTGAAGTGAAAATTACAAAATTGTAATTTTCTTTATAAAGAAATAAAGACCACTGGTAAAGGTAACTGCATGGGTAATTATAAATGTCCTTATTTTCAGATAACATGATCCTATATATATAGACAATCCTGAAAAATCCACAACAAAGCTACTAGAGCTAACAAATGAATTCAGCAAAGTGGCAAGATACAATATCAACACTCAGAAATGAATAGTGTTTCTATACACTAGTAGTGAACAATCTGAAGAGGAAATCAAGAAAAAAATTCTATTTACAACAGCAGCTAAAAGATTCAAATATCTAGGAATAAATCTAATAAGGCTGTAAAGTACTCATACACAGAAAACTACAAAACATTGCTAAAAGAAATCAAAGAAGACCAAAATAAATGGAAGGACATTTCATATTCATGGATTGGAAGAATAAATATTGTTAAGATGTCAATGTTACTTCTTGGCAATTTACAGACTCAACGCAATCCCAATCAAAATTCCAACAGCCTCCTCTGCCATAATAGAAAAGCCAATCATCAAATTTATATGGAAAGGTAAGGGACCCCAAATAGTCAAAGCCATCTTGAAAAAGAAAAAGAAAGTTGGAGGACTCACACTTCAAGATTTTAAAATGTATCACAAAGTTACAGTAATCAAAACAGCATGGTACTGACATAAGGACAAACATACAGACCAATGAAATAGAATTGAAAGTTCACAAATAAACCTTCACATTGTGGTCTATTAACTTTTTACAAGGGCATCAAATCTACTCAATTAGGAAAAAAATATTATCTCAACAAATCCTGGTAGAAAAACTGGATTCACATATGCAAAAGAAGTTTGATCCCTGCCTCACACCAAATACAAAAATCAGCTCAAAATGGATCAGAGACCTAAATACAAGAAGCAGAACTCAAACTCCTAGCAAAGCATCTTCAAGATCTTGCATTAGGCAATGGTTTCTTAGACTTTACACCTAAAGCACAAGCAACAAACATAAAAGTAGGTAAATGGAACCTCATGAGAATTAAAAACTTTTGTGCATCAAAGGACTTCATGATGAAAGTAAAATGACAATCTAAAGACTGGGAGAAAATACTTTGAGACCACACATCTGACAAAGATTTAATATCCATAATATATGAAGAAGTCCTACCACTCAACAACAAAAAGACAAAAAAAAAAAGAAAAATTTTAAAATGAACAAAAGACTTGAATAGACATTTCCCCCAAAAAGATAAACAAATGACCAAAAACACAACAAGATATGTACCATCATTGGCTATTGGGAAAATGCTAATCAAAACCACAATGAGATACCATCTTATACCCACTGGAATGACTATATTAAAAAAATGGAAAACAACAAGTGTTGGACAGAATGTGAAGAAATAGGAACACTCTTCCATTGTCGGTGGGAATGTAAAATGGTGCAGCAACTGTGGAAAACAGCTTGGCAATTCCTCAGAAAGTTAAATATAGTATTACCATATAACACAACAATTCCACTTCTAGATAAATACATAAAAGAATTGAAAGCAGGGACTCAAACAGATATTTGCATACTGATGCTCCAAGCAGCATTATTCACAACTGCCAAAAGATGGAAGCAACCCTAATATCCATCAACTGCTGAATGGATAAAGAAATTGTGGCATACACATACAATGGAATAGTATTTGGCTATAAAAAGAAAGGACGTTCTGATGCACGCGACAACATGGATCAACCCTGAAGACATCATGTTGAGTGAAACAAGCTAGATAGAAAAGGACAAATATTGTATGATCTCGCTGATACGTAATAATCAGAAAAAGCAAATTCATAGATAAGAAAGTAGAATATGGGTCACCAGGGGCCAAGGTGGGGGTAGGGAATGGGGAGAACTTAATTGGTACAGAATTTCTATTTGCATGATACAAAAGTTTTGATAATGTATGGTGTTGATGGTAGCACAACATTGTGAATGTAACTAGCAGGACTGAATTATATATTTGAATGTGGTTAAAGGGGGAAATTTTAGGTTAAGTATATGCTAGAATAAAAATGTTTTAAAAAACACCATAGTAAAGTACAACATAGTGAGCTGTAATGTAAACTGTGCACTATGGTTAAAAGCACAAGTATAATAATATCCTTTGTCAATTGTAACAAAGGTACTACATTAATGCAAGGTGTTAATAATGGAGGGGGGTATATGGGAACTCATTTTCTACATGATTTTTCGGTAAACTTACAACTTTTTTAATAAAAATATATATATATAAAGTAGTTTGCTGAAATTCAAGAAAGAAAGGGGTTGGTAAAAAGAAATCCTCATGTAATTTCTGTAGTTCACTAGAGAGAAAATAATTAATACAACAAGATAAAAATGAACTGCTTCTGTCTTTAACCAAAAAAAACAAAAAGTTACTGGATATTCCCTTTTAGTACAATCGATGAAAGAATAAAAACTTGATTTTATTTCTTAACAGGTTGTTCTCACAGCCTTGAATTCACCAGATTATTTTGCAACTCATCATATCTTTTTGGCTGTATGAACATGGCCACAAATGTACCCAGGATAAATGTGAAGGCTTATTAGGACCCAAATAAAGAAAATAATATCTCCAAGAAAATGACATTTGGAATATAATGTCCCTCTTTCATTTGAAAGGATAATAGGAGAGCTGTGTTTTATTTTCAATAATTCACAAGTATAAATCTATTAGCAATTTCTTACACAAACTATCTTCATTATAATTACAACTTTATAATTATCACCCTCACCCTTTGCATCTTGTTTATACTTGACACAACTAAAAAGGGCCTATTTCAATGCTGTTGGCCACTAAAAAGTCTGTGACCTAAGCAAAATTACATTTCTCTCCAAGAACAGGATGGCTCTGCTCTAAGTCCTTTGGCAAAGTACAGCATTTTAATGACCTTAAAACAAGCAGGGCAGGCAGTCACATTGCCTGAGAACTTCAGAGCTTTTGCACAGTTTATTCTTGTTGAAGCAAGCTAAGGCAAAAGCTTTGGCAGTAACCTGAACATGGGGGCAGAAGGTTTTAAGCAGTTATTTTTCTGCATGTTAACTAAGACTTGGTAAAAAAGGAAAGAAAAGAAAAGAAAAAAAGGAGGGTACTTATAGAAAGTTTTGCCCAGGGATACTGTCAATTTATTTCCCTGGATGTGATACAAAGGAAGGAGTCCTCAACTGGCATTTGTTTTCCCTAATTTGTACCTTAAGCCCTTGAAAGAACATGAATACCAAGTAATGAATGTTGGGAATAGGGTATAACCTGTTTTGAAAATGCTGATCATCTCTTTTTATTTCTCCTTGGATTGCTTTTATAAGTTAGAAAAGCCCCAGAGAGAATCACTGCCCACCACTCTCCTCCTCACACTCTACCTTTCCCCATTGAAAGAAGATAATGTTCAAAAAGGAGTAATTCAAACATTCTTAATTTTCAAGTCTGTGAATAAAGACGCAAGAGTCAGATTGTTCTTAAGTAATCAAATATCAACAAACTAAAGGCATTAGACGAGCTGCCAGTGACACTGGAAACCACAATGGAACCAGGCAAGGAAAACTCATACAAGTGCTACCTGGTCTCAAATGGTTCTTAAAGAGATGCTCAAAGAAGGGAATATTTCTTCCTGCAGACTAATACATTAGCTATAAATGCCAGATATGCTCTTAAATTTCTCAGTGGGAAGCCTGATGAAAATGTTGTGTAGATTTAAATTGGTAAAGACAGGAATAACCATGCCACAACCAACTTAGAATTCATCAAAAATGCTGAAATCTCCAATAGGAACAGAAATGAAATCCTTGTTTCAACAAAGAAAATGTAAAATTTCAAAGAAAACATGGAAAAAAATGTTAAAGGGTGTCTTAGTTTGCCAGAGCTGCTATGACCAACATATTACAGGAGGAATTTATTGGTTCATGGTTTTGGGAGCCAGAAGTCCAAAGGCAAGGTCATACTCCTCCCCAAAGTCTATAGCATTATGGTGCTTGCTTGTCACAGTTCCTGCGGTCTGCCTCCATTACATGGGATCCTCTCGCAGCTTTCTCTGACTTCTGGCTGCTTCTAGTTTCTGGTTTCTGCTAACTGACTGCATTTAAACGTCCTTCTTTCCTTTATAAGGCCTCTAGTAATGTGGATTAGGACCCACCCTGATTCAATTTGGTCACACCTAAAAAGGATCTTCCAAGATCCTATTCACAATTGAGTTCACATCCTAATTCACCTTAAAGTTACTGTTTACAAATGGGTTCACACATGTACTTTTGCAGATTAAGATTAAGAACCTGTTTTTGGTTGGGGTACATGATTCAACCTACCACAAGGTGTGTTTCCTATATTTTATGAGCTAAACATGAACAGAAATGAAACAATTCCTGCTTTTTACAGAACTCTTGAATTATATCATCAGGCATAGAGGCAAAACCCTACAAAAATCAATAAAAACTCTACGTGACCACTTGTGCAATTGTGATCATTGGAACCAACATCCTCATATTTGAGACAGAGTTTTTGCCCCCAAAGAAATTTCCAGATTATTAGAAGATATATACCCAAGTGGTACAAAGGAAAGGTGGCCTGTTACAAAGAGTACCTGAGATGTAGAGAACAGAGAAACACAAAAGTGAGAGAAAATATCCTCCGACTGGAGGATAAAGAACATTTTTATGTGTCTATTCTACTTTAACTGGGTCTAAGAAAATGGATGAAGTTCTGTGGAAGAACAGAAAATAAGGTTGACCATGACAGATAGAGCACTCAAGAGAGACACTTTTCAGATGTGTATCTCAGAACCAGTCAGCTCTGTTGACAGGTTGAAATACTTTTATTTCTTGAATTACTCTCTTCTTTGGTCTTCCAAGGCACCATTCTCTCCTAAATTTCCTCCTACCACTAGTGGCTAATCCTCTCTATAGTCTTTTATTTTGTTTTGTTTTGTTTTGCTTTTTGTTGTTGTTGCTGTTGTTCCTTGTTCCTCTCTTCATCTCTTAAATATTGTTCTCAGAACTCAGTCCTTAGACTTTCAGTATTCCCACTCTACATACTCTCATCAAAACAATGTCATCAATTTCCATGGCTTTCACTTCCATCTCTATGTCGATGATTCCCAGATTTATAACTTCAAATGAAATCTCCCCACTGAGCTCTAAATATATATTTCTTACTCCTACTCTTCATCTTTACCTAGATATTTCAAAAGCCCCTAAAGTACATGTCCCAAAGTATACTCATCTACCTCCCTCAGAGACTGTGTTTCTTCTCCAGTGTTAGCCCATTTTAATAAATACTATATTCCCAAACCTGAGACCTTGGTGTCATCATTAACTTTTCCTTTGTCTCCTCTGTCCCCATTACCTGTCCCGAAACCTCAAATGTGAAATTATCTACTACTCTCCATTTCTACTGCTGCTATTCTCATCCAAAGTACCATCCATTTCACCTAAGCAATTGCAAGAGCTAGTCTCCCACCTATAGTCTCATCCCGTTAGAGTCATGCTTCACCCTTCAGCCAGTGTGATAGTCATGTCATTTCTCTGCCTAAAACCCTCCATTGCACTTGTCATGATGTTTATATTCATTAACATGGTGTACAAAGCCTTCTGCAATTAGCCCCTGCCAAGCTCTCATTTCTCACCATTCTCCCTCTCAGGCTCAAAGTCAGGTAATATTGAACTTCTAACATTTATTTGAGGACTCCACACTTTCTCACTAACCTATTATGCTCCATGTTGCATATACTGTTGTTCCTCTCCATCCCTCTCCCCACTCCTAACATGTATCCTCTGGTTAACTTCCTTTCTTCCTTCAGGTCTCAGCTTAAACACTGCTTTTTCAAGAAGGTCTACACTGACTCCCAGACTAGGTAAGGTCCCTGTAATTTTATGTTCTTTTATAACACTCATCACAATTTATTGCATTTACTTGTAAATATCTGTAAGCCCCATGAGGTTATAAGTTCCTTTAAAGCATTTTCCATGACTAATTTGTTCAAAACTAAATCCTCAGAGTCTAGCACATATTTTGGCACTTAATAGGCACTCCATGTATTTAGTGTTCAATGAATAAATGGTAAATACTCAGTTAGATAGAAAGTTCAGAACTGAGGGAAAACATAGTAAGAGATGCTAAAAGATAAATTGGGGCCAAACCATGAAGGACAATTAATGCCATACTAAAACATGTTGACCTGATCTATAAACTTGGAAATCAATTTACAATGCAACTAAATTCTAAAGAGGCAGGAGAATGTGACAGATTTGAAGCAATCTACCTAGAGGAATCCTGAGGAGCTTATGTAGGTTTTTCAAAGGGATACTCAGGAAAGTTCTTCAAAGAGTATTAAATGTCCTTTAAAGACTCCAAGCAATAAGGTTAAAACATGGGTTAAGGACAGAAATTCATTGTTAAAATTGACATTTTCTCTGAAGATAAAACTTATTCGTGAGCAAGCATTTGTGTGTGTGTGTGTGTGTGTGTGTGTGTGTGCATGTGAGTGTGATATGTTTTATTTAATTTTTATTCTCCATCTCCCACCTCACCAAAAATCCTGGATGTGAGTTCTGGCACATATCCTTCAGTCAAGAATATGCCCCAGGCCTGCTGAAATCCTTCACATCTTCCTAGAACCAGTTTAATTAAAAGTCTCCTCTTCTATGAAACTTCCTGAACTTCTCTTACAATCCACACAATGAATTCCTCCCTTCTCTCCATTCTCAATGAAATGTGTTTCACTATTTTCAAATTCCTTTATATATACTTTTGATGTGCCTAATTTCCCCATTATTTTGCAAGGTACTTTAGTAAAGAAATTTGCAAAGAGCCTTGTTACCGAAATGTGGTCCCTGGAGATCTAGGCACCAACCTAGACCTCAGAATCTGCATTTTAACACTATTCGTGCCGTTTATTTTTTTTTTTTTATCACTGTGGAGTTTGAAAAGTACTACCTCAGAGGATCTAGTATAGTTCTTAATGTACGGAAAATGTTCAAAGACTTGCTTGATGTCATTCTTATAAGGATTGATGGATAAGGGATAGAAATCAGGGAGAGGCATTTAATGCTCTGATAGTAGATTAGTATACTTTAGGAACTGATCTCGGGGAACATGATAGGTAACCTGGAGGATGTATTAAATTTATGGACATGAAACACCACTAAGAGCCACAAAATAGTAAAATACACTGACACATAGCTGGATTTTTTGGCAGAGGATGTTATAAAGTATTCTGCAAATTGAAGAATCTTTTTTAAAATCACCATAACTTGACATATTTTGGATTAGAACTATTTTACTGTATTCAAATACTTGTTTTCATTCCTGCATATTTCTCCCTCTGCTTCCTGCATAAATTTATATACGGAACCTTGTTAATTCAGGCTGTCAGCTGGTAAAACTTTCTTCAAAGAAAAATGTGAATTCAAGGACAAGAATTTGCAGGGCTGGTGGATTGTTGGAACACCACCCAATTGGAAATACATTAAGAGGTGTGACTCCAGCAGGACTTGGAACAAGGTAGGGACTACAGAAAGGTAAGAGAATAGAAGGCAACCTTCTGAACCTCCCAGATACTTTCCTACCAGAAATAAAATGAAATTACTCCTATTACTTTTAGTCACTTAGGCCAAGAGAGACTTACTAAATTCCAAAATAGTGTCTTACCCCCTTGTGGAAATCAAAAAGCACTGAAATAGAGGCAGCTGAGGACATCTCAAAGGACAGGACTTGAGCAAGCAAGGGAGCCTGACACAGACACAGAGATAAGGAATGACATGATGAGTCTGTTTTCTCACTCTATGAAAGTTTTAATTCCCACATTTCCATTACTTAATGTGTCATTATTTTTACTTTTCAGCAGTTGGCAAACCAAAAGTCCTCCACCATTTATTTTTAAATTGTTAGTCAAAAAACAGTACATAAAATTTTTATACTGTTTCAAAAAAAAATTCTCAAAAGAATGAAATCTAAAACTTTACTATAAATTTCCCTAAGGAGTTTTATCCTAAAGTCCTTAGATGTCAACATATGCTCCTGATTAAAGGTTTATATTCAGGGGTTATGATGACACAGACTGATAAAATCCAGTTACATTTCCAGTCACAAATTATGTGTCAACACTGATGGATAACAGTATTCACTGCCTATTAAATAAAGGCCAAACTCCCCAGCCTGGCATTAAAGGCCCTTTATAATCTGGCTTCAGTTTGAATTTCCAATCTTATTTCTATCATGCTCCTACACTCTAAACCAAGTAGAACTAATCATTGTATCCTGTATGCATCCTCTAATTTATTTTCACTGTGATTTTGATTATAGTTCCTTTCACTTGTAATTCTCTTTCTTTCCATAGCTGTGGAACCAAATCCTATCCATATCCAAATCTTATCAAGCTTAATGGAAATGGCACCTACATTAAGCTTCCAAAGATCCCCACTCCAAAGAGTGCAGCTGGAAGCACACTCTTTCAGATATCTCATAGAACCCCTTTAAGTTTCATCTCACATTATGTATATGTTGAGTGCAACTTGCTAGACCGACAGCTTCTTGGCAGTAGGAAATTATCCATCTTTGTGCTCTCTTTGTACTTAATATAGTGGTTTTCACACGGTAAGTACCCATAAATATTTCATAAGGCTACAATTATGGAATGATTTTAAGTATTCAGTCAAATCACAAAACAATTATAACCTTTTGGTATGGTACTCCTCCTTATTCTCACATTTCCATTTTTTCCCTCTAATACCTCTGAAATCCTCATAAGAAAACGTCATCACTAACTTGGCAGGTCTCTCATGGAATTATTAGATGAAAGCTAGGCTAACGCATAGCACAACTTCCTTCTTTTGAATAAAAATAGACTACAATATTCCTGGCAGGAGGTCAATATCTGAACCTTAGTTGGAATCCAATAAATATTTGATGGATGAATGAAAGGATCATCCAGCCAGAACACTGATAAATATAGCATGGCTAGCAAAAGGTTATGGAATCACTCTGGGTCTTTCTTGGCTGTCTCTGCTTTGTGATCCCTGTGAAGTATACAATGTCTCCTGTTGGTACCAAGTGTTCTTATAAGGAAAATAAATACAATGTAGTTAACCTGATGTTGCTACCTTAAAGATCATGTCCTACATCCACTTGTGGTGAAAGAAGTGAAGGTTAGACTATATTGAGCCCCCTAAGTCTCCAATGGGACTTATCCAAAGAGTAAGCACTAAGTAAATAATTGCCACCACCTCTTGTAAATAATGGCAACACTCAAAAAAAATTGTTTTTGAAGACAAAAATGTATTAAGAGGTTTTTTTCTAGGTGTTCTAGATTACTTGTGATAGAAGACAAAGAAAAAGATAGGTGATAAGCTGCCAAACACTATGTAATATCAGCAGCAAGTATGCCTTTAGCCTAACTATTACTTTGTACACAGACTGTGATAGCTAAGCTTCTGCCTTGTTTTCCTCATCTAAATTAATATATAACTAGTAACACTGGTAATCCAGGCCCTTTAATTCTGGGCATTTGCAATTCTTGTCAATTCCTGATTCCAGCCAAAAGTGAAGTCTCTTAACTGAACTCTGGTTCTGAGTATTATTAGTTCCAGAATTTTTCAATACCATGTCCTTCCTACTGTCTTATTTTGACAGGCTGCTATGACAAATACCATACAATGAGTTGGCTTACACAATGGAAATTTACTGGCTCATAATTTTGATTCTAGAAAAAGTTCAAAATTGAGGCATCAGCAAGGTGCTGCTTTCTCCCCAAAGCCTGTAACATTCTAGTGCTGGCTGTGGGCAATCCTTGGAGTTCCTTGGAGTTCTCTGCTTCCCATCACACGGAGATGTCCTCTCCTTTCTCTTTTGGGTTCCCGCTGATTTCCTGCTGCCAGCTCTTCCCAGTGGCTTTCTCTCTATGAAGCCTCCAGCAATAGGATTAAGACCCACCCTGATTCATTGACCACATTTTTAACTAAAAATACCATTATCAAATGGCCCTATTCACAACGGATTCACACTCATAGAATAGAATTAAGATTGTGTGTTTTTCTGCGATACATGTCGCCCTACCAAACCTACCTTCTACAAAATGTAAATTAGAAAAACAAGCATATCTTCCACAAGTACTACAAGACACGGTAAAATGTCAATTGAAATGATCAGACTTTCATTTAAATGGCTTACATGTCTGCCTCCACCAACAGACTTCTAGATATTAAAGGAAAGAAACAAGATGCTAATTCTTTAAAATATGCTTGGCACATCTAATATGCTCAGTGAATGTTTTCTGAATAAGTAAATGGTTGCATTAACCAATTAATTTATAAATACACAAAACATTCATCAGTTTTTACTTAATGTCAAACCTCCTTCATGGTTCTCACCCTTCAAGCTATCTAAGGCTCATCTTCATATCTCTGTGTAATTTCTTTTGCAACTTCTATTGCATACTAATGGACCTATAAGGACTATCAACAATGAAATACTAGAACTAAGTTATTATCATTAATGAGTACAGTCCCAATGGGCAATACATGTATAAACAGACACCTAAGTGGCTGCAATGGAATTAGCCAACTATGGGCCTAGGAAATGCCATGACAGCGAAGTACAATTCATCCAATTGGCAAAGAAATGCTAGAAATCCATCCCTGCTATCACCAAGCCAGCTAGGGTGGCCTTCTGAGGAAAAGTTTTGAGAGTAAAACATGGAACTAAGCCAGAAAAACAACAACAGTAAAAGCAGCTTGTGCATACCAGGGAAAAGAAGAATTTTTACTTATATATGCCTAAAAAAAAAAAAAACCAGAATGCTCAATTCTACCACCACTGGTGTCAAATACAACAAACAGTAACATTTCATGAGGAGGCCATGAGGTGGAATTAAGGTTGGGGTGTGGGGGTTGGAGGCGCATATGGCTACGGAAGGGGAAATATCAAAGTTCAGTCCTGAAGGTCAAAATGGCAAAGGAAGAGTGGTAAAAAGGTGACAGCCAACAGGTAGATGCAGAGAGCTTGGAAATAATTGGCTGCAGCATAAAAGAGACTATTTTGAAGTAAAAGTGTATCAGAGTTCTGATTATCAAGACCCTGGCATGCCAAAATAAGAAGTTTGGCTTCAGAGAAAAGAGTGACGTGGAAGATTTCTTTCAGTTCCCATCATGATTTTACCAAGGAGATGAGAAAACAAGAAATGTGACAATCTAAATATTCAGAATTTCATACAGATATTGGTGAAGGATAAAATTAAAGTCATAGCAAATATATTTATATTTAAATTTTTTTGTTTTGCTTTATAGTATACCATAAATCAGCAAGAATTTTGAGTCCAATAATAAAAGTAGTTTGATTTCCAGAATCAATGTAACTCTTTCTTCCTAAGTAAATTTTTTATTTCTGGGTAAGATAATAGCAGACCCCAGCTCCTTGGTATTGGTTTTAGGAATAAACAAGCCAAAAAGAGGTAAGTTACTGTTTCTGCTACAACAGCCTGAGGGAAAGGCCACAGAGCAGACTAGACCCTTCACTATGGAGAACATTCCAAGCGTCATCCTGAGACTAAACCTACTTCTCTGGATTTCCCGGACACAAGTCTTGGGAGAAACCTGGGCATTCATGACATGGTCCAGAAGAAGTCACAATCAATACTTCCTCCATCAGCCACATTCATCCCTGAAACCCCAGACAAGTGGAAAAATAGAAGTACGTTTAGCTTTAGCTACATTTGATTACTTTTAAGTATGGAAGAAAGAACATGACATTGAACAGCTGTGAACTTGGGCAGGTTACTGAAACTCTCTGAAACTTGGTTTCTTCATCTTTATAAAGAAGACAGTAATTATTGCACAGTCTGAGGATCAAATGAGGTCGTGTATATAAAATGCCGCACACAGTAGCTGACACATGAGAGACACTAAATGGAATTCCTTAATGCTTTCCACTCTTACTTATGAATTATTAATATAACGTAAAATTGAAAAGACTGCTAAGAAGTTGCAGATGCTATGCCCTCTGTAGTTCACTACTAGTAATTTCCAACCAACATGTTTTCCTTCTATTTGCACAAGGCCTATTTCTGAAAACTAAGTCCTATGATTCCTCTAGAAATCTATCCCTAGTGAATTCCTTATCATCAAAGACTTTCAAGCTGAAGTGCTCTTTTCCCTTTTTTGAAAAATCTTTTTGCACTTTTGTCCTTTCTCTCAAGATTCCTTCCTCTTTCTTGAGGGAAAGGCTTGCCCAAGTTTCCCATTGAACCTCTTGGCACTTTCCCCTTCTCTTGGCTTAGACGGAAAAATGGACATGGGGAAATGTCAGGACACCCTTCCATAGTGTCACTGGTACCACCCCCACCCCCTTCTCCCAGTATTCAAAGATAACAGCAGCTTACAGCCTGGGGGACAAAAGAGAAACTTGCTTTTCAGTGATGGATTAAATGTTTCAGAGATTCTGTCTTGGAAAAAATGGGTAGGGAGGAGAGGGTTCTAGGGAGCTTATCTGGAGTATCTATTTTGAACTGCAAATAAAATAACTTAATTTTTAGACAAAAATTAATGTTTTGCATTGTCATATGAAAACAGCATATTTTTACCTATTTATCATCCTAAGCAGATCTGACCTACCACTATGATATGTTCATTTTGCTAGCTTATTCCACTTCTCCAACTTTTTGAACAACTTTTTTCTTTGTCTTTAATGTACTCTTCTTCCTCCTTCAGTCAGAGAATTCTTAGTATGTTTATTCATTCAACAAACATTTATCTGGGGAAATGCTGAGCTGGATGTATGAGTTTGGGAGTCATCAGGACATTACAATGCGGTAATGAGCTGCAGATGAGGAGTGACAGTCATTGCCTAGGGAGAAATGTCAGTTGTGAGAACTGGGCCAAGGATATTTCCTGGGAAACATCCATAATGAAGCTTCTTGACAGAGTGATCATCATTGGATATCTTTATTACCAATCTCCCTATCACTGTTGTGGTTGATTGATGCTATTTTGATGCATCACCCAGATCCCCTCCACTGAACCACTGTGCCCATCTCCCAACTTCCATGAGTGTTGGCTGCTAAAGGCTCGCAGCTGTTCCCCTTCTCCAAAGAATTGCCCTTGGCTGACAGGAGTCACCTTACTCTCTGGATGTTACAACTAAACTTTTCAAGGAGAGGCCCACTGCCAATGACTCATAGTACAACTAAAGTACAAAAGGCTGGTCCCTTATTGTTTCACATTTCCAGAACTTTTTTTTTTTATTCTTTCTTCCTCCTAGACCACTTTCATAACTTATCCCCTCCTCCCATTTTTTTATATAGTAAACCTGTATTCATTCTCCAGACTCAACCCAGCATCATCTACTACAGAAAACCTTCCTGAAAATATCTCCCCAGCCAGGCTAAGTGCCTTCTGCTATGAACCCTTCTCCACTGTGCTTTCTTCCACTGCGCTGTGTTGAAAGTGCTCTTTATGGGTTTGTGTCTCTACTAGACTGAATACTCTTTAATGGCATAAAAAAAAAAAAAAGTGTCTGATTCACCTTGAAATTCCTGATAAAAAGAGCACTTCCTAGCTAATATTATAACATTTGTTCAATAAATATTTGCTGAATCAAACAAACAATGAACAAGTGATTGAACTGCTGTTCAAGTGCTGCCTATATAGAACAGTTTACTTGACCTAAAAGGCACAATCTCTGTCATCAAATAAATTACTTGCTGTGATGGTTAGGTTCATGTGTCAATTTGGCCAGGTAATGGTATCCAGGTGTCTGGTTGAGCAAGCACTGGCCTAACTGTTACTGCAAGGACATTTGTGGCTTGTTAATAAACCAGAAGGCTGGTTTCTTAAATCAGCAGTCAATTGGCTGCAGCTGTGACTGAGTACATCAACAAAGGGTATGTCTCCCACAATGAGAGAATTCAGTCAGCTGGATTTAATCCAACCAGTTGAAGACTTTTAAGCAAGACAGAGGACCTTCATTTCTTCTTCCACTAACCAGCGAAGAGTTTCCTGAGGAGTTCATCGAAGTTGCCAGTTCGTTTCCTGAGGAGTTCATCAAACACCTTCATTGAAGTTGCCAGTTTGCTGCCTGCCCTACATAATTTGGACTTGTGCATACCCAGTTGCATGAGACACTTTTATAAAATCTTATATTTATAGATATTTCTTGTTGATTCTGTTTCCCTAGAGAACCCTAATACACTTGCCAACAATTTTAATTTTTTTAAAAAAGTGTATGTGATGTCATGAAAGAGCATAAGGCAGTAAATTAATTCAATGAGAAAATGTATATGAAAGTAACCAACACACTGGCTTACATAACAGGAACTCAGCAAATGACAGTTAAGTAAGTAAATGAACTAAGTGAGGTTCTCCTTAAAAGCCTTCACAGACTGTGTCAAATAAATGGCCCCAGCCTATTAAAAAACCATGTAGTCCCTTCCTGCATCATGCTTAGGCATGATACTACATTTTTTTTTCTCCCACCACCTCCCTGCTTCTTGCGCTATCACAGTCTACTCTGTACCTGATTGAGACAAAAATTATCACCGAAGAGCTCATCATATTTACACAATATCTTCTTCCCCTGAATTGTGCTTATCATATTGCCCTACCTGCACTTCCTACATACTTCCCTTAGTACTCAGTATCTTCTTTATCCCACCAGTAAACTCCAAGAAAGTAATCTCCAACTTCTCATAAAGTTGATAACCCTTAATCTTAAACCCAAGACCCAAAAACACCTTCCAAGAAGTTTGGAGCCTGAATCATGGAGACAACAAATGAGAAGTCTTCGAACAAATGTCCCCATTTTCTAGTGTACCAATAGCAAATATCTATCACATTAAGATATTGAGAAAAATAGAAACTACTTAACACAGGCTTTACCCAAGCACTGCTTTCACTGAATCAGCTGGTCCCAGAGCTCGGTTGGCAAGAGGGATACCCCACCATTCATCCTTTCATCCTTCCACATTTACTCACTTCTGACAAGTGTGTGTGTGTGTGTTTTTTTGCAACTTTCATCTGAGCCAAAACAGAAATACCTTTCTATTTTAACCTTGATTCATAGATTATCATTTTTTCTTCCTCTCATTCCTCAAGGAAGCTATGCTTTATTGCTTTTGGCCCTCTAAGCACTTAAACAAACACGTCCTTTCAGCTCTCATACAAAGACCTTTGTCAAAAGATTTCCCGGGTTTTCCAGATGCCCTATTTTCTTTGGTTTTCTACTTCCCCAATTCTTCAATGCCCCAAGGCCAAATCCTTTGTAATAGATATTTCTTCTAATTTTTAACTGGTCTTTAATTCAGTCAAACATGAGTTATTCTTTCTTCTTCTTGACTGTGTTAATGAGAATCAACAGAACAAGGCAATCAGAAGGCATCATTCTCACTTTCACAAAGAGTCACACAAATCCCAGCACTAATGGAAAGGGAGAAAAAAAACCTCCTCATGATGTTGAAACATAAGCCAACAATCAATTCAAGCTTTCAGCAAAGTTAGATGGCTACTAAACTTAAAACCTTTTCAAATCCTTCAAATCTCTATCATCATGTTAACATGTAAATAGGTCAATAGGGAAGTGCAGATTTAATAGTTTTATTAAATTTTTAATTTAAAAATGCTTATTCAATATTTTATTTACATTCAGACTCAGTGGTGGATTTCCAACGTATTCAGTCATTTGTAAACCAAGAGACACACAAGTGTACATTCAAATAGATATGTTTAAAGGATAACTGACCCAATTACTTAAGCAATCAAGAACAAGTTACTTGTGCTTCTACTTGTCACCACCTATCTTTTGTAAAGGTGGAATTTGGCTTTTTAAAAATCTGTGATCTCAATTGCCCAGGTAATAGCTTCAATTTTCATGTAAAAAAAAATCTACACCAAAAATAGGAAGGTGTTATTTGACGTTTATAAAATAAGCATTAACTGGCATCTACTGGTATCATTTTTTTTTCAGGATGTTTCCATAATATCGAAATTATTCATAAAATAATTCAGGTTTGGTGGAATTTATATGAACTCATATTTTTATTTATTCAACAACATTTGGCAGCCATTTGCTGGGCACTTATAAAGTACAAGCTCTGGAGACAGACTGATGAGTAAAAAGAAACAAGCTCCTGCACTCCTGCAGCTTATAGAGTGTGGGAGACTGATATTACACAAATGATCACACTAATGAATGTATTATAAATTGGGAGAAGTTTCTTGAAGGAAAAGCACACAATTTCATGAAAACATAAAGTACAGCAACCTAACTAGTCTGGGATTTTTCTAAGATGGCACTAGCACTAAGATCTGAAGGATGAATGGGTACTAAGGACAGTGGGAATGGGGAGAAGGAGTCAAGGAGACAGAACACTATGTTCAAAGGCATGAAGGAGGATACCATGGCTTTCCAGCCAAGATCAAGAAGGAAAGTAGAATATGTTCAGGCCTGAGAGTTAAAAAGGTGCTAAAACATAAAGCCTTAAAGCTGCGATAAGCATTTTTGGTCTTTTCCCTAAGAAAAATGGTAAGATATTAAAGGATTTAAGTAAGCTATAATATAATCCAATATGCATTTGCAAAATATCAGTCTGGCTGCAGGGTAAACTGTATGTACTGGGGGGTGGGGGTTGCAGGGTGTGCAGATTAAGATGTGGGGGTTTCCAGATGTGTGTGAAATTATGATGGCCTTGGCCTTGTCTGCAAGACCTGAAAATACTGGATGACAAAAAATATGGAAGTGGATGCACTCAGATGGTGACAAAGCCTTTTCCGTCAACAGTGTATCTGCTTTATCACATGGATGGGTGAGATTTCTTTCTGGCTCTGCAATCTCCCTATCAGATCAATACTATCAAGGTAGCATTGATAGTACATAGAAGGTGAAGTACCTCCTTGCTTAGAGCCATGAAATTCAAACTTATATCCTGTAACTCTATAACATAATCTGAGTCCCATTGTGCCAGTATGAATGTATTATGTCCCTCAAATGCCATTATCTTTGATGCAATCTTGTGTGGGCAGATCTATTAGTGTTGATTAGATTGTAGTTCTATTGATTGTTTCCATGGAGATGTGACTCAACCAACTGTGGACAAGACCTGGACTGGATAATTTTCATGGAGGTGTGACCCCACCCATTCAGGTGGAGTCAGCTTGCTACAGCCAAGAGGGATACTTTGAAGAAAGCACAGGAGCTGAGAAAAGAACTGCAGATGAGAGATAGTTGAAGACAGTGGTTGAAGCAGACTTTTGCTCCGGAGAAGCTAAGAAAGGAAAAACACCCCAAGAACAACTGAAAGTGACATTTTGGAGAGAAGCTGAAACCTAGAGAGCAACATTCTGGGAGAAAGCCATTTTGACACCAGAACTCTGGAGCAGATGCTAGCCACATGCCTTCCCAGCTAACGGAGGTTTTCCAGACACCAATGGCCATTCTTCAGTGAAGGTACCCCCTTACCTTGGACACTTTATAGCCTTAAGACTGTAACTTTGTAACCAAATAAACCCCTTTTATAAAAGCCAATCCATTTCTGGTGTTTTGCTTTCTGGCAGCATTAGCAAACGAGAATGCCCATTTTCTATTCTACATCCTGAGAACATTCTATACACTCTCAAAAGTTCTGGTATAACCTCACAGATACCTTGCCTAGTGGAAAATGGCCCAATCTTTGTACTTCAGAACTGTGCAGTGAGCCATGAATGAGTTACAAAGTGCTGCAAGAAACTTATTCTCTCAGCCCTTAGTGGCCAGGGGGGATCTGGAGGATGAAGGAGAGGGAAGCAGAATCCTTTGGCCACCAGCAGCCTCATATGATGATCCCAGGAGGGCACCTAAGAGGAGTGGAGTGGACTCTGAAGGAGTGTTCAATGATTCTCACTGGCAGCAAATTGGGAACACTTGCTGCTCTGCTCTGAGGCTGTGAGTGAGCCAAGGCACACACTTCAGCAGCCCGCTGCCCACTGCTACCTTTGAAGAAGAGGGGCCACGGAGCTGCTGGCTGGAGGATTTTTGTTTCAGGTACCTGGGAAGTATTCATGCAGCCGAAGGGGTGGCTATACTGGGAGAGGTGGGGAGGAAGGCAGAGAGCCTCTTTTGGGCTCTTGAAATCATGATTACAGGTGGTGGCCCCAAGCATTTATTTTTGCATGTTAGCTAATTTACTATTTAGTGGCATTCAAAAGTGGTGTAGGGTGACTGCTCTTATAATATATGCAGGTTCTTCTGCAAATTAGAGATTTATCATTAATTTGAAATCTTAATGCAAAAAAAAGCTAATTTGATCCAAAATCAGTTAATATTATTTTAAGAACTATTAACATTACACTTGTTAATGTAAGAAAAAGTGTAATAAAATATAAAATATTATTTTAGTTGTTGAAAATCTTTACATTACTGTAGGAGAAATATGTTTAAAAATCATTAACTACTATTTACAATGCTCAATGATGGTGTTCTATCAGAATTTTGAAGAAGTAATCATTGCAACTTAAAATCAGGAATAAACTCTAAACAGAAGTAAACTCAATTTTTCCAATATTTTTGAAATTGTACCAATATTCAATGGTCATCTCTCTTAAATTTTATATTTTAGTTTTTGAGTTTATATATCACAAACACCACATAGATGCCCTCAAATCTCTTTCAGTTTTCGCTCTGAATATGCCATATTTTTTTGTACTTCAAAGGGTGTGGCAGTCCCACAAAAAGATCGCAGGAGCAAAAAAAAAGAAAAAAAAAAAAAAGAGAGAAATGCAGTTGCCATTTTTATACCTGGATCCATGTAGTCTAGGGATGCATGTACTCTGCCCTTACTTACATTCATCTGTGCCCCACCCAAATTACCTATGTCTCTGTTCATATCTCCTGGCACCTAAGCCTCAAGAAGAGAATCACATTTCCTTCTTCCTTCACATTTCTGGTTCAATCATTTTAGAGACTCAATAGGAAACTGTATGAAATTCCACAGGCATCTATGGTCAGAAAGAACAAGCCTCAAAGTATGAAATGTTAAGAAAACATAACAGCAACCTACATGAGAAATACCATAATGCCAGCAAAGGAAGTAATAAGGAAAAACGTCATCTTAATGTGACTTTAAAATAGAAATATCAACAGACAATCAGATGCATTTACAAACATTATTATAAATGAGTAAATAGTGATTTTTAAAACATGGCAAGTATACAAACTCTAAAAAATTCCTCACTTTTGGAGAAAGTCAGGTAGAAAACAGGGATCTGGATTAAAAAAAAAAAAAAAAAAAAACTAAACTAAACTAAAGTAAGTGAAAAGCCAGTTGTGTGCTTAATGGTGTGAGAACCTGACTAGTAGCAAATACTTCATTTAAACAACAGACTTAAGTTCCGCAAAATCCTCCAGTGTATTAATAGTGAGCCAATCTAATCACACCACACTGGTGCCCAGAAGAGAAATCAAGAAGATGCTTGAAGTGAAATCAACCCCTCCTAGAACTTTGGGCAAAGTGACATAAGCCCAGGAATTTGGCTATGGCACAAATGATGCTTAAAAGAAAGATATTCAATTTGTTTGAGGAGAATCACTTGGTCATTGGATGGTGCCCTAGAAGCTATACAACATGTTCGGGGTAATTGTTCCCAGAACAAAATGGAAAATCATTTGAACCAAAGGGTTTATGATTTCCATCTTTGCCAAAGCTAAAATCTATATTAGTTCTTTTCAAAACATTACCAATTAGTCACAAGCTGGCTCTTTTCAGTAGTGCTTTAAATAGTATTTGGAAAGGTACTGTACTCTTGATGCCAAATGTAATGGGGAATACACTTGGCCCTAGTGCTTCTGAGATGGGTAAGAGAATGTGCCTTTCTGATTTTAACCTAGGCACTCTTAAACAAGATTTCTCTTTTACTGGCATGATAAATGTTCAGTATCCTTTACATACAGATCAACCAGCAGTTGATTTAGCAATTGAGACAAAGGCTTAATATGAAGAACTCTATGTGGAGACCCAGGAGAAATTAGTCATAGATCAAGTTCTTTTATTGATGTATCTTTATTTGAGTGAATAAATCTCCACCCCTGACTAGTATTTGATTACCCGGCATGCTGAGTATGTTGACCACTGCTCTACAGAGACAAGACAAGCTTAATGTTGGTAGCTAACTTCATGAGGTGTGTGGTGTTTAAGAAGGTTCTAAAAGCTGAGGAAGATTCTGACACAGAGATTAGAGGAAAGCTATTCCTGAAGAAAGGAATAAGCTCTAAAACATGAGAATATAGATCATTAAAAGGCAACCAGGAGAGGAGCTAAGATGGCGGCATAGAGAGGAGTGGAAGACTGTTAGTCCCCCCCTGGAACAATTCAAAAATGACAAAAAAAACTAGTAAATAACCTGGAATAACTGTGGGGAGACAAACATGACTATCCACTCATCATCCACCAACCTGAATTGTGAGGAATGCCCAAGATTGCAGCACAAAATCTGTAAGTAAAAACTGCAGACCCGGGCCGAGAGCTGAGAGCCCCTCCCTCACGGAAGCCTTGTGGTGCTAGAGAGCAGAACTCTCCAAATAAGCTAGTGTACCTCAGCCCAGCTCCAACTGGGGTTTTAATGTTAACTGCTGAATACAGACTGTGAATCCCCAACAAGCAGATAGAGGTTTTGGTGACAACTGACCTGGGGAGAGTCAGAGGACATATCTGTCTCAGGATGGGGAGCCCAGAGGATCAGGTGCTATCTCTGGCTGACAGGTGAATCTGGGAGCTTTCTGTCCCTTTTTCTCTCTGTGGAGAAAGCCTCAGCCATTTTCCGCCCACAGTGCTTTGCAGTAAAGAAAGCCCCAGCAATTTTAAAATCGCAGCACTTTGCCCAGCAGAGTCAGAGAAACAAAGAACTTATTGATAATGCAGATGACCTCTCTGGAGGGGGCATAGCTTCCCAAGAGGAAAGGGAGGGGCCCAGCTCTACTGCCTGCCTTACCAGAACCAGACCCCAAAGCCTGGGGGAGGAGAGCAGAGAGCCACGGGCCACATTCCCTTACACCAGCTGGTGACAGGCTGACAGGTGCCTGTTTTGTTCTTGTGACCTGAGCCTGTCCTTGTCTGGGAAAATCTGATTAGGGTGGTGTAGGAGGTCAGATGCCTAGACAACAGAAAACTACAACCTACACTAAGAAAAATGAAATTATGGCGCAGTCAAAGGAACAAATGTACACTTCAACTGAGATACAAGAACTTAAACAACAAATGATAAATCAATTCAAAAACTTTAGAGAAGATTTGGCAAAAGAGATAAATGCTATAAAGAAAACAGTGGGCATACATAAGGCAGATATCAAAAGTTCAAAAAAAACAACTAGCAGAGTCTATGGAAATGAAAGGCACAACATAATAGACGAAAAACACAATGGAAACATACAACAGCAGATCTCAAGAGGCAGAAGAAAACAATCAGGAACTGGAAAACAAAACACCTGAAAGCCTACACACAAAGGAGCAGCTGGAGAAAAGAATGAAAAATTATGAGCAACATCTCCGGGAACTTACGGATGAAACAAAGTACAAGAATGTACGTATCATTGGTGTCCCAGGAGAAAAGGGAAAAG
The DNA here is from genome assembly GCF_015220235.1 of Choloepus didactylus. Taxonomy (NCBI): domain Eukaryota; kingdom Metazoa; phylum Chordata; class Mammalia; order Pilosa; family Megalonychidae; genus Choloepus; species Choloepus didactylus. Next base: position 30,973,609 of record NC_051320.1, on the reverse strand, counting down.
AGGCAGAAGCACTAATAGAGGAAATAATCAGTGAAAATTTCCCATCTCTTATGAAAGACATAAAATTACAGATCCAAGAAGCACAGTGTACTTCAAACAGAATAGATCTGAATAGGCCTACGCCAAGACACTTAATAATCAGATTATCAAATGTCAAAGACAAAGAGAGAATCCTGAAAGCAGCAAGAGAAAAGCAATCCATCACATACAAAGGAAGCTTAATAAGACTATGTGTGGATCTCTCAGCAGAAACCATGCAGGCAAGAAGGAAGTGGTGTGATATATTTAAGATACTGAAAGAGGAAAACCTCCAACCAAGAATCCTATATCCAGCAAAGCTGTCCTTCAAATATGAGGGAGAGCTCAAAATATTTTCCGACAGACAATGAGAAACTTTGTGAACAAGACACCCACCCTACAGAAAATACTAAAGGGAGCACTACAGAGTGATAGGAGAAGACAGGAGGGCATCGTTTGGAACACAGTTTTGGGAGATGGTAGCACAGCAATGTAAGTACACTGAACAAAGATAACTATGAATATGGTTGAGAGAGGAAGGTTGGGAGCATGTGAGACTCCAGAAGAAAGGAGGAAAGATAAAGACTGGGACTGTGTAACTCGGTGAAATCTAGATTGTTCAACAATTGTGATAAAATGTACAAATATGTTCTTTTAAGAGGGAGAACAAGCAAATGTCAACCTTGCAAGGTGTTAAAAATGGGGAAGCATTGGGGGAGGGATGCAATCAATGTAAACTAGAGACTGTAACTAACAGAATCAATGTATTATGCTTCCTTTAATGTAACAAAGGCGATACACCAAGGTAAATGCAGATAAGAGGGGGGGATAGGGAAGGTGTGTTAGACACTTAACATTGATGGTGTTGTCTGACTCTTTACTCTACTTTGATTTAAGGTTATCTTTCCTTTTGCTGCTTCCTAGCTGTCATTTTTTTTCCTCTTTCTTTTTTCTTTTTCTTTTGCCTCTCTACCTTCTTTGCCTCTCCCTCCTGCCTTGTGTAAGAAATGTAGATGCCCTACATAGATAGTGGTGAAGCTGGTGAACACATAAATATGTGACCATACAGAGAACCATCAATTGTTTACTTAGGATGGAATGTATGACATGTGAACAAAACCATCTAAAAAAATAAAAAAAAAAAATGGGTTGATGAAGAAACCTCGAGGGCAATATACTGAGTGAAATAAGCCAGACACATAAGGACAAATATTGCAGGGTCTCACTGACAGGAACTAATTACAATATGTAAACTCACAGACATGAAATATAAGGTACCAAGATATAGGACGAGGCTCAAGAATGGGGAGTGGCTGCTTAGTATGAGCAGAATGTTCAACTAGGATGAACTTAAATATCTGGAAATGAACAGAGCTATCGGTAGCAAGATGTGAGAATAACTAACAGTGCTGAATTGTGCGTGAATGAGGTGGAAAGGGGAAGCTCAGAGTCATATATGTCACCAGAAGGAAAGTTGGAGATGAAAAGGTGGGAATATATAAAACTGAATCCTTGAGCCCTCTACCACGGAATTTGCCCTTGGGAAGACTGTTGCTGCAAAGGAAAGGCTAGACCTCCCTATAATTGTGCCTAAGAGCCTCCTCCCGAATGCCTCTTTGTTGCTCAGATGTGGCCCTCTCTCTCTAGCTAAGCCAACTTGAAAGGTGAAATCACTGTCCTCCCTCCTACATGGGATCAGACACCCAGGGGAGTGAGTCTTCCTGGCAACGTGGAATATGACTCCCGGGAAGGAATCTAGACCTGGCATCATGGGATGGAGAACATCTTCTTGACCAAAAGGGGGATGTGAAAGGAAATGAAACAAGCTTCAGTGGCAGAGAGATTCCAAAAGGAGCTGAGAGGTCACTCTGGTGGGCACTCTTATGCACAATATAGACAACCCTTTCTAGGTTCTAATGAATTGGGGTAGCTGGTGGTGGATACCTGAAACTATCAAACTACAACCCAGAACCCATGAATCTTGAAGACAATTGTATAAAAATGTGGCTTATGAGGGGGGACAGTGGGATTGGGGGGGGGGGGGGGGCATAGGGATCACACCCTCGTTTGTCTAGTTTGTGGATGGATGAGTGGAAAGGTGGGGGAAGGAAACAAACAAACAAACAAACAAACAGACAAGGGCACCCAGTGTTCTTTACTTTAGTTGCTCCTCTTCACTTTAATTATTATTCTGGTTATTTTTGTGTGTGTGGTAATGAGGGTGTCAGGGATTGATTTTGGTAATTAATGTACAACTACGTAATGGTACTGTGAACAATCAAATGTACGATTTGTTTTGTATCACTGCGTGGTATGTGAATATATCTCAATAAAATGAATAAACAAAACAAAACAAAAAAAACCTGAATCCTATGGTGGGCAATGTCCATGATTAACTGTACAAATATTAGAAATCTCTTCCATGAACCAGAACAAATGTATGACAATACAATTAGAAGTTAATAATAGAGGGGCATATAGGGAAAAAATATCTACCTATTGCAAACTATATACTACATAGTTTGTATATAGAATGTAGTATTTCAATGTTCTTTCATAAACAGTAACAAATGTACTATACCAATACTGTGAGTCAGCAATTGAGGGGGACTGGTTAGGGATATGGGAGGATTCGAGTTTCCTTTTCTTTATCTTTTTTTCGTCTTTTGCTTTATTTCTTGTCTGGAGTAATGAAAAGGTTCTAAAAATTGAACAAAAATTAAGTGTGGTGATGGATGCACAGCTGTATGAGGGTACCAGGGGCAACGGATTGTACACTTCGAATCTTTGGAGAATTGTATGGTATGTGAACAATCTCAATAAAATAAAAAAAAAAAGGCAACCAGTAGTCTTGGTTCTGTTAGATCAGAAGGCAATTTTTAGAAAGACAACATTAAGAAGTGAGGCTTGAAGATTAGAATAAAATTCACTGGAATAGGCCCTAGGGTTACCAGTCTAAGGAATTTGAACCTCATTCTGTAGGTTATGAAGGATTAAATATTTTTACATAGGAATATAATAATGATCAAAACTATTATATTTCTTGAACTTGATAACTAGACCTAAAGAAGTATGTTCTTAGGAAACATACAGGGAAGTATTAAGTGCTCAAGGAACATGATGCATGCAACTTATTCTTAAATGTTTAGAAAATAGATAAAAGATAGATAGAGGGAAGGAAATGGGAAGAAGAGGAAGGGGAAGGGAAGGGGCAAGGGGAAGGAAAGGGAAAGGAAGGAAAGGGAAAGGAAGAGAGAAAGGATGGAAGGAAGGCAGGCAGGCAGAATGATAAAAGTTGGTAAATCTGGGTATCTGGGTATGGGTATATTGGTGTTCTCTATTGGTTTTGTATTATTTTCCCATCTGTCTTGTAAGATTGGAATTACTTCAAAAATTCTTTTTAAAAATTGGATTTTAGAAAGGTTGATCTGGCAGAAGTATGTAGGACAGACAAAGGGATAAACTAAAAGCAGGAATATAAATTAGGATGTGCTCTTAAAACTTCCTAATGCAACATAATGGAAGCCTAAATTAGAGCAGTAGCAGTAAGACTGGAAAAAACAGATTGGATAAAAGAAATTTGAAGGAAGAAAACCAACAAGATGTAGTAACTAATTGGATCAAGGGAGGGATAAAGAAAGAATAAAACATTATAGGTTTTCAGCCTTCAGTGGCTGAGAATTGGTGAATCCATTAATAAGATAAAAGCAAATCAAGGGCTCTGGTTTGGAGGATCTGGTTTGGGCTCCTTTTGAGACTCTAAGTTGAAGGTGTCATGCAATATACAGATGCTTCATAGGTAGTTAGAAATTTGAACCTGTAACTCAGAAAAATGGTTAGCACTAGACTTGGAGACTTGGGAATCTGCTACATTGAGGTGATAATGGTGGCTGTGGAAGTGGGTGAGATCACTGAAGGACACAGGAAGCAAAGGAGAAGTTCAAGGACACAACCTTTTAAAGAATTTATTTGAGTAAGGAAAAGGTAGAGCCCTAGAATGTGACAGGGGGAAAAAAAAAAAGATCAGAGAGGTTGAAAAGAAGCAAAAGTAATTACAGCAACATCCCTAAATCCAAGAAATGAGTTAGTGGAATGGGTGGAAGGAAAGTCAACCTGCATGAAACTAAGTTTAGCTGTGTACCAGAGTGTGGGATTCCCAAGTACAGACTTCTAACAGAGTTTGGGAAAGACAGGCAGAACAGGAATAGAGCAAGGGATGAAAGGTAGGTGGGAAGTTTTGGAGATTTTTGTTTTTGTTATTATTTTTGGAGGAGGAAGAGGAGGAGAAAGAAATAGGGAGAATTTTATTTGCAAAAAAGGGACAAGAATGATAGAGGTCTGAGATTGAAGACACAAATGGAGAATGATAAAGATTCTGGAATAGTAACAGGAGATCAGAACAGCAGGGTAAGGAGGGATAATTCTTCCTCAGAGAGTTACACAAAGGGGGAAAAATATAAAAACAGTGGAAATATTCTGAACTGGAGAAGAAGAAACCTGAGAGACATCTCATAACATGTCATCAGTCTTCTTCATTACAGCATAAAGCAAACCTTACTAATTTCAAAAAACATTTCTTTTTGTACTACATTCATTTCTTAAGTAGTATACTCACACATCTCCACCAAATGCAACCATTTTTATTTTCTGATAAATATATACATAAATATATATATATACACACACATACACATATAATATACATGTGCGTGTGTGTGTGTGTTTTAAGACGCTGGACCAGGGTCACCTCTCAAATATACTGAAGAAAAACAAAAATGCTAGAGGAATGAATTCAACCAGAACTATTCTTAGTGCTCCTGATTTGTTCTTTGATGTTAAGCTTAATAAAATCAACTTTAATGTAGGTATTTGGGGGTGGGAGGGAAGGGTGGTATAAACCATGCCTCTATTAGAGAAAAGCAGTCAAAATCCTTAACATGAGCCACTTTAAGAGATAAATTCTAAAGGTCTTTTGGGATGTGGTATCCATAAATAAAGGTAACACTAGCAACCACTATCAAGGAGATGTACAATTTGTTTCTCACAGAAGTAGTTTTATAGGCTTTGAGTCATTCATATCTCCTTCTCTTTCGACTAGTGTCAATTTATATTTTCAAGATTAGTGGCAGAAAACTGGGCACATTCAGAAGGGCATTCAAAGAGATATTAAAGTACTTTTAGGCAACTACTATGAATCTAGGTTATATGAGGCACTGTGGGGAATAAAAAATGAAACATACAATCCTGACCATAGAGATGGAGCAAGAGCATTACTAAACCCCAAAGCTGGAGGTGCTCCTAGCAGCTCTTGAGGTATATTTCACAGATACACCTGAGTAGAGTGCATGGAGGAAAGGACTGATGTTAAGAATTAGCAAAGGAAAAGATGACTAAGAAAACTGAATGTCATGCCAAAGAATGTGATCATGATCTGATTAGAGAGAGAGACTGAAGAATAAATATTTAGCAAAACAATTCAGCAATGGTTTTCAGGCTCAGTTGGAGAGGGCATCTTCCAAATACCAAATGACCAACATACCTATTTCTCTACTCACAACATTATCCTCCCTACCTTCATGGTAGAGTAAAAAAGCTACTTTCCTTCCTATCCAGGAGGAATTGCCAGGGTCAATTCCTCCGCAAGTGTTTTGAATCTAACCTCTTTCTTGTGTCAGAGGCTTCATATTAGCAACATATTATATAATCAATCATGCTTTCTCAACTAGACCTTTCATAAGAGCTCCAAAATGTGTTCAAACCTCAATAAATAAAATCCTTCCCATTCACTCATCCTCTACCAGTTATCACTCCCTCTCTCTCCTTTTGCTCACAGTCAGGCTTCTTGAATCATTCATATTTATTTCCTTACTCCAATTACCTACCTACCCACTCCAGTCCTATTTCCACCACCCTTACTCAACCATTTTTCAGTCCAGCTGAGATCTCCTATGACTCAGCTAAATCCCATGAAAAATTTTCAGATTTCATCATACTTGAATTTTTAACTCACTTATACTGTTGACTTCACAAAACCTCCCCCTTCCTTTCTTTAAGATCTCTTCTTCCTGACTTCTGTGATTAAACACTTGTGTTTTCCTCCTATGTCAGTGACTGCTTCTTCTCTGCCATCTGTACAAGTCCATCTCTTCTCTTGCCATTAAATGCTTGACTTCCACAAGGCTAATTCCAAAGACCTCTCCAGTTCTCAGTCTATTGTCTGTCCCTGGGTGATCTCATCTTTGCCTATGGCTCCAACTACTATTCACAGAATACTTGCAAAATTAGTTTTTCAGCTGAAATCAGTCTTCTGAGCTTTAGCTCCACTCCCCACCCCCACCCTACCACCACCACCACCATCTCCGCCCTTTTTGGCCAATTGTCTATTTAATGCCTCATCTGGAATGTCTCAAAAGCACATCAAACTCAACATATCCAAAACTGAACTCATGAACTGATAATTCCCCCATCACTTCCTAAACCTGGTCCTTTTGTAGAATTACTTGTCTCAGGGAAAGGCAAGTCAGAGACCTGGGAGTCATCCTTCATATTTCTCTCTCCTTCATACCACAGAACTAATTCTCTACTGTCAAGTTCACCTTTTAAATAGGTAAAATATCCATCCATTTCTCTCGTTCATCCCATATCCTGGTCTACATGATCATGATTTCTCCCCTAGATGATCTCAGTAACCACTAAAACAGTTTTCCCCTATGCTCACTTCTGTCTATCCCCAGTCTGTTCTATGTACTTCTGCCAGAGTGACTGTGAAATCCAACAGCAAGCATGTCACCTGGCTGCTTAAAATATTTAAGTAGCATTGACTTGCCCTTAGAATAAATCTTAAAATTAAAATAAATTTTAATGTGACCTACAAAATCCTGAATAGTTTTCGTTCCTGCCTATCTCTTCAGTCTCATCTTGTACTTCTTTCCCCACACTATATGTGCTCCAACTACGTAAGTCAACCTTCTGTTACTCATATTGATCATTCTGTTCCTGGCCATGAGGCCTTTGTACCTGTTTGCTGTGTGTAGACTGTCCCCCATTTGTCTGATTATTGCCTACTATCTATGCCTTAATTGTTACTCCCTCAGGCAAGATTCCTTGGCCTTTCTGACTAAATCAAATATACTCTTATTGTACCATAAAGTTCTTCCTTGAGGTTCATTCATTCATTCAATAAATATTTATGGAATGCTGACTCTGTGCCAGGTACAATTCTGGACAATTGGAATGTAACAGTGGGCAAAACAAAGTCCCTGTCCCTATCTTCTAGAGATTTAATCATCATAGGAGAAAAGCAATAAACAAGCAAATGAATATAAAAGAGCAGATATGATCAATACAGTGAAGAAAAAAATAGGACAAGATAACAAAGAATTATGGGTAGGTATGTCTTGCATAGAGTACTCAAGGAATGTCTGGCTGATAAGGAGATATTTGAGAGAAGAGGTAAGGCTATCAATGCTATCTAAAGCAATGACATAAGGTGATGTCACATGAGTGACTAACAGAAAGAATGCAGATAGACTAGAGAAGAGATCCAAACACTGATTAGTATGGTACTCCACTGTTCAGAGACTGAGATGTGTCTCAGGCAGCAGGTAAGACAGAGAAAAAAACAGCCAGAAAGAGAATTGAGAGAGACAGGTATTCTAGGGGCTAATGAAAAAAGGAAATATTTAATAGGAGAGTGTGATCAACTTTTTCAAATGATGCTGATGGAATATAAACTGCATGAGGGGCAGGATTTTTTTTTCCTTTTCCCTTTTATAGCCCCCATACCTAAAGTAGAGCAGGCATGAAACATATGCTTAATAATAAATGTTAACTAGCAGCTCCATAGGATGAGGACTGAGAACTGGCCATTGGATTTAGCAATGTGAGTTCAGGGCTCTGGTGACCATAATGAGTGAATTTTTGGTGGAGTGGTAGGGTCAAAAGCCTGACTTGAGTAGGTTTGTGGGAGAATGGGAAGGGAGGAAGTGGAGAAACCATATCTTATCGGTGAATTTAATTTCCACTACATGATGGCTCACCATATATCCTCAGTGATTAGCAAATAGTAGATGTTAGATTTTTACATGAATGAAATAGAAAACCAGAAATGGGGAAACCAAATAGGACCATACTGCCATTATATAGACATAGAACACCCAGAGCATGGAGGCAGAGATACTGAAAATTAGAGGAAAGTGAGATATGACCCAAGCGTAGATTTTAACAAATATGGTAGGTAATTATATATGTGAAGTAAAATGGAAGAATAAAAATACTGGAGAGCATAAGAGAATGAAGATGTCAAGAACATGGAAAAGCTGAAATAAGTTAGTCATTAGGGAAAGCATAAATTATAGTTTGAGTTGTTGAGTTTAAAGTGAGGATGCAATATGATGTGATACAAAGAGCACAGGACTGGGAGTAAAGAGAGCTAGATTCTATGCCCATCTCTGAGACAAACATTCATCCAGATCTGTTTTCCTCATCTGTAAATGGGGTATAATGCATAGTGGTTTCAACCGCTCATGGTTGTGATAATCTTTGATCCTATGAGAGGAACTGACACAAGAAGACCTATTCTTAGGCCAAATTTAGTGCTAGAGTTGTAATATGGGTATAGTTAGCAGGAAGGTAATAGTCAAAGTTCAGAGAGAGAGTTTGGAGGGGAAAAACAGAAGATAATGGATTAAGCTCTGTATGTCATCATTAACTAGCTCCATATGGAGGACAACCCACACCCTTGGCTTCCTCAGCACTGATCTCTGACCTATTCACTTGGCCAATGCCTACAGGGAAGCAGGCTGCAATTAGAGAACAGCTGTTCTCTGGAGCAGAGAAGGAGGGAGAATACAGAAACTGACTAAAGGAAATAAGGGACTAGGGAAATGGATAATACACCTAAAGCAAAGTAAAATTCAAAGTATCTCTCCCATGTTTTGAAGTATAGAGGAGCCTTAAAACCTTATCAAGATTTTCAGAAGATTTTTGTCTCATGGCAAAATCTACATTATGTAATCTGTTCAAAAGTAGATCAAAACGTCTTCTCTACATGAGTGTGTTGAGAATTTCCTTTGAATTTTCTGTTCTCCAATTTACTGTGTACCATTAATAATTATGTTTATGTATCTAAGATAATTAACATGGTCAGCTTATAGATAATTATATTTAGTATGACATGCAATTGTCTTCTAATTGACTTATTAAAATATTTTTCAATAAAATGACATTTATCTCATATATGGCTTAATCTAATGAAACTTCAATGTTCCACATTCAGAAAAGGCATAAAAAGGAATAGGATGCTTCTTTGGGAACTATGTCACACCATTGCCTCCTTCAGAAAAAACTACTGCTGTGTTGGCCTATGAGAGATGCTATGGGAAAGGATATAAAAGACTCAGTTCCAACACATCAATCACCTCCATATATATCTGGCAAGAAATAGTCAAAATGCAATGAGATTAAAGTGACATATGGGAAGACAGGAGCATGACATGCTATCATAACTTTTATAATACCAGTATAATAGCCTATGATGATGAACATATTGTAATATGATGATGAAAATTCAAATGATAATTAGGACTAAAGAAGAAAAGTTAAAAAGAAACAGAGTTAGAGCCCAGAGAGAAAAAGATATTAATGAAAAGTAAAAGAGAATAACGGAAGATCACAATTCACCTCAACTTCTCTATTCATTCAACATTTATTGAGTATACATTAAGCTCTAACTTCTGGCTAAGTGCTGGGAATTCAAAGATGAACAAGATATAAGCTCTTTCCCAAGATAATAAAGATGTGGTACTTTATTGAGTAGTGCTTTAATAAATATTTCCTGAATGGAGACAGAGGGAGAATCACACAGGAAGTCAAGAAGCCACTGTGGAGCTTTCTTCATTCTCTCCTTTTGACCCCGAAAGGAAGGTCTGAGCTACCTATGGATTCTTTTTAGAAATTAAAATTTAGTACAACACAGTGAACCCTAATGTAAATTAAGGACTACAGTTAACAGTACCATTATAATAACATTCTTTCACCAATTGTAACAAAGGCACCACACTAATACAAAGTGTTAATAATGGGAGGGGCATGTATATGGGTACTCAGTATTTTCTGTATGATATTACTGTAATTCTACAACTTCTCTAATAAAAAAAATTTTTTTTAAATCAAGAATGACTTCCGAGTAAAGATCGCACAGTAAAGCTGGGGTATAGAGAGACTCCTCATGAGAAGTAAAAGAAACAAACCAACCAGCCTGTCAAAATTCATAAGCAGTTTCTCAGCAATGAGAGGTTAAGACAAAGTCCATAGACTTTGAAGAGAGGCAGCCAAGGAAAGAAAGAGAACATCTTGTATCAGCTCCTAACTCAGACCCTATCACTTAGAAGTAATATTGAGGAAAAAAAAGCTAATGACAAATCTTAAGAATTTTTACTAATACCCTTCATTTGAAGAAAAACAGATGAATGCAACGAGTAGGCAGCAGATGTGTGTGTGTGGGGGGGGGTGGTGGTGATAAACACCAAACAATATCATGAGAGTAGAAAAATCTATACAACATTTAAGAATTTCACCAGAGGGAGGAAGGGTACCTGTGCTTGGCTCCCTATTTCCAGAGCACTGTACTAAGCTGAGAGAATTCATCAAAACAACAGGAGTAGATTATACCCCTGCCTGGATGAAGTGGGCTTGAGTATCAGATTTTAAAGGGATCTCAAGAAAGAGCAGATAAGGAGCCTCTATAATTGCTGATTGACTCACCCCCTTCACCACGCATCTTAACCTCAAGCTACAGAAAAGAACTTTCTATCCTCAGATGCAGCCCAGAGGTAAGAAAATTATCCCTAGAGACGGTGGCATGTAATGGTACAGTAACAACAAAAGACTTCAGTCTATACCCTTTGCTATACCTTAATTTCCTTGGAGGAAGAGCATTATTCTGTCTTAGTTGCTGTACTTGTACCCAGTTAATTATATTGACTATCATTTCTAGTAGCAACAGTGTCAGGAAATAGTCACCCACGCTACACACAGCATATGGCGGGCCTAAAGAATTCCCCTTATGAAAATAAGCTAGAATTAAAGAAGTGGCATACATTTTTTTTTAAAGGAGAAGAAAGGAAAGATGTAGGAGTAAAGAAAAGAAATAGGAGTAAAGGAAAACACTATAGAAAGAATCATGAAGGAAAATAACCTAAAAGGAAGACAATTTCTTCATGAGGAGTTCAAGCTACAAAAGAAAAGGAAAATATGAATTAAGTAAAACTAGAGCTTAAATATACAATTTTTAAAAGGATGAGATGATACATGGAGGACCTAATACATCTTCATAAATCAAATAAGTAAATTAGAAAAGCAAGGAACAACATAGTCACTTGTCAAAAATCAAATTACTGCCCTAGGGCACAGGCTTAAGATAATCATGGTGAATGCAGAGGAAAGAGTCAAAAAGATCAAAATAATTAAAGAAAAGGTGATACATATAAAAGGCCAACAAAAATTATCTGACAATATAATTGGTATTTTTAAAGCAAAGAACCCAATAACTGAACAAGAAAAGATTCAATGATATAAATTTTTCTTAAAAGCTTTTATATGCCACTATTTCTAAACCAAAGGAAAGGAAGCAATTAAAATTTTTAGGTTAACACAGGAAAAGCCCAACATTTAAATCACCTAGACTACTATTTCAGTGGTCTCTCTTACTTTAAGGAAGATAAAATATTATTTATTGGGATTTCTCAAATCCAGAGGGCTAAGTATCCAAAACTATCGTTTCCAACAACTAACTTCATGTAAATATCTAAAATTCAGTGCATAACCAATATATACCTAATTTACAGCCAACAACTTTTGACTATATCTAGACTCGGTATATGAAAACTTCAAAATGAAATCAACAAATCCTGTTAATGACTTAAAAATAAAATTCTATCAAGTCTCTTAATCCAAATTCCTTAAATAACTGCTATTGTTTATCTCCTTCTTACTCAGTCTAATGTCTCATACAGAGACATTAAAGAGAAATGTACTCATTGTCACTGGTCTTAAACACTTGGTCAATGATACAGATATTCTGAATTTAAAATAATGAATATCAATATTATAATTTATCATGATTTTATGCCATACCATTCTTGAACAGTAAACTGAGACTAATGGCTCTTTACAATATTGTGTGATATTCATAAAGTGCCAGTCATTATAAAGGGATCAAAGCGTATTTTGAGAACCAGGAGAAACACGGCAGCTATATTTGTGGTTCTCAGCCTCCACTCCTTTGAACCTCACATCCAAGATTTCTATCTCAGCTTTTACAACCCCTCTAAACTGTACATGTGGCCTCTCTTTCATTAACAGTGAATTCCCTTTGCTCCCTTTTATAGAGGTTCCACTGTCTGATTCAAACAGCTGTTTATCTTCTGTAAGCTTAGCCTTCCCACACAACGCACAGCTGCACTCCCAGATCATCCAATCTTCTGCCCCAGCTCAGAATCTTTCTTTTGGCTCTCACTTGTCCCCAAATCTCCACCTGTGATCAAACTGGACCTTGTGTCTCTGGACCTTGTGATCAAACTCTCACAGGAACTGAAGAGGAACATTTTAAATAAATAGATCTTGGATTATTTTCCTGCTTCTTTTACTCCACTCAAATGAGAAAAAAATAACAAGAAACATATTTTAACCCTATAAAATGACTTTTTAACACTTGGTCATTGGTTCATGTTTCCCAAACTTTGTAAAATGCAGAGCAGTTAGAAAAAAATACTCCTTGTTTCTTCCATGGCTAGCCAGAGTATAATTCATATTTACAATTCTATTTTGTTTTTTTCCACATTATATATAAATTGCCTGTTTGTAAGCATGACCTGAGTCCAAGCAGAAGGCAACCAGGGAGAGTGCTCAGCTGCCCAACAAGAGCCATTCTTCCAGCCCAAATTAAGGTGCTTCAACTCTCCATTAAAAATCCTGGCTCTCGCACTTCAGAATGAACTGAGAAACAGTGCAATGACTGACAATAAACGTGTTGATATGAGAAGTATTGAAATACACAACCCGAAATGTTTCCCCATGGGCCTTCCAAAACGTTTGCAAGTCCAATCAGTTTAATGTCTTAAATTCTAGTGAAGTCACTGGATCAAAACAGCATTATGAGAATAAGAATATATAATTTTGAGGTTTTCTGATTTGAGAAAACACAGACTGGTGAAACAGATTTTGACTCATATTTTAGCATCAGAAAAACCTGTAGGACTTTAAAAAAGAAAACAATACCTTTTTTGAGGTATAATTGACAAACAGTAACCTGCACTTTAAAGAGTTAACTACAGTTTGATAAGACACATTATATACATACACGTACATAAAATTTGTGAAATTGTTACCATAATCAAGATAATGAACATCCATCACCCCCAAAAGTTTACTAGTGCCCCTTTATAACCCTCCTTCCTGCCCCTCCCTGCACATGTCCCTGCCTCCCCAGGCAATCCCTAATTTGACTGCTGTTACTATATACTCATTTGCATTTTCCAGAATTTTAAATAAATGAAATCATACAGTATGTACTCTCTTTTTTCTGACTTCTTTCACTCAGCATGATTATTTTGAGATAGATCCATGTTGTTGTGTATTCCACCGTATCGCTATACTGCAATGTGTTTAACTCACCAGTTGATGGTTCTTTGGTTTGTTTACAGGTTTGGACCTATAAACAAATAAAGCTGTTGTGAACATGCATGCACAATTCTTTGCATGGACATTAGCTTTTATTTCTCTTGGGTAAATAGGAGTGGAATGGCTGTACCATATCACAGATGTATACTTCAGTTTTTTCAAAAACTGCTAAACTGTTTTCCAAAGTAGCTGCAACACTATATATTCCACAACAGTGTATGAGTTCCAGTCACTCTACATCTTCTCGAACACTTGGAATGGTCAGCTTTTTCATATTAGACAGATTTACTACTTCCTTTCCAATAGCAATGCTTTATTTTTTCCTCACCTTAGTGTACTAGCTAGAATTTCCAGTACATTGTTAAATAAAAGTGGTGAGCGTGAAGATCCTTACCTAGCTTCTGATCACATGCAGAAGGAATTCAGTCTTTTACCATGAAGTATTGTTATCTGCAAGTTTTTCATATATGTCCTTGGTCAGCTGAGGAAGTTCTTTTCTAGTTTTAGTTTGCCGAGAGTTTTTTTTTTTTTAATCAAAAATGATATTGGACTTTGTCAAATTCATTTATTACATCTAATATGATATCATTTTTTTAGTCTGATAAACTGGTAATTTAGATTGATTTGCAAATGAAACACAACTTTGCATTCTTGGATTAAATCACACATGGTCATGATATATTTTCATTGTTATACATTGTCGAATCTGATTAACTAAAATTTTGTTAGGAATTTTTGCATCTATGTTCATGAGGAATATTGGTTTGCTTTTCTTTCCTTGCGATGTCTTTGTCTGGCTTTAATGTCAGAATAATGCTGGCATTGTAGAACTAGTTGAGAAGCATTTCCTCTTCTCTAATTGCCTGGAACAGTTTATGTAGTATTGTATCATTTCTTCCTTAAATTTTTGATAAAATTCCCTAATGAAGACATCTGTGTCTGAAGTGTCCTGGGTGGGAAGGATTTCAACTACACATTCAATTACTTTATTAAATATGAGACTCTTCAGGTTATCAATTTCTTCTTGAAAGAACTTTTATAGTTTACATCTTTAAAGTTATCTGTCCATTTCCTGTAGGTTAACAAATTTATTGAAAAATTTTTCACAGTATTCCTTTATTATCCTTTACTATCAGTAAATTCTGTAGTGATGTCACCTTTCATTCTTAATATTGGTAAACTTTATGTTTTTTCTCTTATCAGGCTGGCTAAAAAGGTTAACTTTATTGACCTTTTCATAGAATCAGCTTCTGTTTTTATTAATTTTATCTAATTTTTCTGTATTCTTATTCATCAATTTATGCTCTAGTTTTATTATTTATGTTTGCTGCTTACTTTGCTCTTCTTCTGGTTTCTTAGGATGGCAGCTAAGTTCATTGATTTGAGACCTTTCTTCTTTTCTAGTATATGGATAAGATGCCTTAAATTTCCTACTAAGTATTGTTTTAGCTGCATCCCCTGAAAATTTGATATGTTGTATTTTCATTTTCATTAAGTTCAAAATATTTTGTAATTTCCTTTTTTGCTTGTTTTATTTGACCCAAATTTTATTTAAAAATATAATATCTAAATATTTGGTGATTTTCCAGAGATTTTTTCTATTACTGATTTCTAGTTTATTTCCATGTGGCCAGACAAGATACCTTGAATAAACTTGAACTCTTATAAATTTGAGTCATGATTTATATCCCAGAACATCGTCTACCTCAGTAAATGTTTGTTATATACTTGAAAACAATATGTACAAGCGTACCTCAGAAACATTGTATAGTTCCAGACCACTGCAATAAAGCGAATATCACAATAAAGTGAGTCACATGAATGTTTTGGTTTCCAAATACATATAAAATTATACTGTATAAAGTACAGACTATACTGTAGTCTATTAAGTGTGCAAGAGCATTATGTCTAAAAACCAAGGTACATCCCTTAGTCTAAAAATACTTTATTGCTAAAAAATGCTACCCATCATCTGAGCCTTCAGTGAATCATAATCTTTTTGCTGAGAGAGGGTCTTGCCTTGATGTTGAAACTGTAGACTGATCAGAGTGGTGGTTACTGAAGGTTGGGGTGGCTGTGGCAATTTCTTAAAATAAGACAAAAACAAAGTCTGCCACATCAATCGACTCTTCCTCAAACAAAATCTCTGTAGCATGATGCCATCTGATAGCATTTTACCCCAAGTAGAACGTCTTTCGAAATTGGAGTCAATCCTCTCAATCCCTGCCACTGCTCTATCAATTAAGTTTATGTAATGTTCTAAATCCATTGTTGTCATTTCAACAATGTTCACAGCATCTTCACCAGGAGTAGATTCCATCTCCAGAAACCACAAACGACTTTCTTTGCTCATCCATAAGAAGCAACTCCTCATCCATTCAAGTTTCATCATGAGATCACAGCAATTCAGTCACTTCTTTGGCTCTACTTCTAATATTCTATTTCTCTATTTTCACCAGATCTCCAGTTACTTCCTCTACTGAAGTCTCAAACCCTCAACAACATCTGTGAGGGCTGGAATCAACTTCTTCTGAACTCCTTTTAATGTTGATATTCTGACCTTCTCCAAAGAACCATGGATGTTCTAAATGACATCTAGAACGGTGAATCCTTTCCAGAAGGATTGCAATTGACTTTGCCAATCCATCAGAGGAATCAATGTCTATAGAAGTCATAGCCTTACAAAATGTATTTCTTAAATAATAAGACTTGAAAGTTGAAATGACTCCTTGATCCATGATCTGCAGAATGGGTGTTGTGCTAGCAGGCAGGAAAACAACATATATCTCATTGTACATCTCCATTGGAGCTCTCCATTGGTGACCAGGTTCACTGTCAATGAGCAGTGATATTTTGAAATGAATCTTTTTTTCCTGAGGAGTAGGTCTCAACAGTGGGCTTAAAATATTCACTCAACCATGTTGTAAATAGATATGCTGTCATCCAGGTTTTGGTGTTCTATTTATAGAGCACAGGCAGAGTAGATTGAGCATAATTCTTCAGGGCCCTAGAATTTTTAGAATGGTAAACTTAAACTCACCAGCTGCATTAGCCCTTAACAAGAGAATCAGGCTTTCCTTTGAAGCTTTGATGCCATGCATTGACTTCTCCTCTCTAGCAAGGAAAGTCCTGGATGGCATCATCTTCCAATTTAAGGCTATTGTTTAGTGGAGCCACCTTCATCAGTTACCTTAGTTATCTTCTGGATAACTTGCTGCAGCTTCTATATCAACACTTGCTGCTTCACCTTGCACTTTTATGTTATGGAGATGGCTTCTTTCCTTAAACTTGAAGAACCAAACTTTTCTTCTGCAGCTTTCTCACCTCTCTCAGCCTTCATAGAACTGAAGAGAGTTGGGACATTGCTCTGGATTAGGCTTTGGCTTAAGGGAATGTTGTGGCTGGTTTAATCTTCTATCCAAACCACTAAAACTTTCTCCATGTCAGCAATAATACTGTTTCACTTTCTTATCATTTGTGTGTTCACTGGAGTAGAACTTTTAATTTCCTTCAAGAACTGTCCTTTGCATTTACAACTTGGCTAACTGGTACAAGAGGCCTAGTTTTCAGCCTTTGCCTTCCTCCCTGATCATTTCTAGCTTTTAAATTAAAGTGAGAGACTGTGACTCTCCATTTCACTTGAAGACTCAGAGGACATTGCAGGGTTATTAGCTTGTCTAATTTCAATATTGTCATGTCTCAGGGAATAGGGAGACCTGAGGAGAGGAGAGAGACAGCGGTATGGCTCAGTGGAGAAGTCAAAATACATACATTAATCGATTAAGTTCACCATCTTATAGGCATACTTCATTTTATTGCACTTCACTTTACTGTGCTTCATAGCCATTGCAATTTTTACAAATTGAAGGTTTGTAGCAACCCTGTGTCAAGTAAGTCTATTGGTGTCATTTTTCCAAGAGCATGTGTTTACTTCATGATTCTGTATCACATTTTAACTAAGGTACGTACGCTGTGATTTTAGACATAATTCTGTTACACACTTAATAAACTACAGTATAGTATAAATATAACTTTTATATACACTGGGAAATAAAAAATTCACGTGACTCATTATTGCAATATTCACTTACTCCCAATAGTCTGGAACTGAATCCACAATATCACTGAGGCATGCCTGTATGTGGGCACGGTTCATGGTGTCCTGAAACAATAACAATAGTAACAAAGATCACCAGTCACAGACCACCCTAAGAGATATAATATACTGCAAGAATTACCAATATGTGACACAGATATACAAAGTGAGCACATGCTGTTGCTTCACAAAAGGTTGCCACAACCCTTCAGTTCATTAAAAAAAAAAAAAAAAAAAAGAAAGAAAAAAAAAGCAATAGCTGCAAAGCACAATAAAACAAAGCACAATAAAATGAGGTACACCTGTGTTCTGCTTTTGTTAAATGGAGTTCTCTTTAAATGTCAGTTAGGTCAATTTGGTTGACTGTGTTAAGACTTCCATCCTCACAGATTTTTTGCCTCTTTATTCTATGAATTACTGAGAAAGGAGTTGAATCCCTAGCTACACCTGTTGATTTGCCTTTTTCTCCTTGCTAGTATATCAGTTTTCTTTCATGTATTTTAAAACTGTTATTTAGTACATAAATGTTTAGGATTGTCATACCCTACTGAATTCAGCCCCTTTGTCATTGTAAAACGACCATATTATCCTTGCTATTTTTTAGCCTCAAATCAACTTTGCTTTGTATTAATATAGTCATTCCAGCTTTCTTTTTATTACTGTTGGCATGGTAAATCTTTTTCCATCCTTTTACTTTTAACCTAATTGTTAATATTTAAATTGGGTTTCTTACAGGATTTATATAACCAGGTCTGTCTTTTTTTTATCCAATCTGTCCATTTCTGACTTTTAATTGGAGTTTTTAGGCCATGTACATTTAATGTGACTATTAATATGGTTATTGAGTTGAAATAACCATCTTACAATCTGCTTTCTAATTGTTCCATATGTTCTTTTCTTCATTTTTCCATTTTTCTGCCTTCTTTTGGTTTGAGAGTTTTAAAATTATTTCATTTATCTACTTTTTGACTTATTAACTACATTCTCTGTTGTGCCACTTTATGATTGCTTCAGGATTTATAGTATATATTTTCAACTCATCATAGTCTACTTTCAGATAAATATACCACTTCACAACACGTAACAACCTTATAACAGCATTCTTTCATTTCTCCCCTCCTAGCTTTGTGCTTTTACTGTCACTTTACATATACATGTTATATGCCCCACAATACACTGATGTACTATTTTTAAACAATTGATTGTCTTTTAAAGTGATACAAAGAATACAAAAATAAGTTTTTATATTTACCCTTTTTGTTACCATTTTCATTCCTTTGATCTTCATTCCTTTATGTGGGATCAATTTGTCATTCATTCAAATTTGTACGCTTTTGCTATTGAAAATAATTTGTTTGATGTAACTCTTTTAGTAGAAATTAATTATTATGAGGTGCTAAAATCTCCTTTCAAAGCAGCTATTTTCCTCATCATGGCTCCATAAAACACAAGCATTATTTTCAAAGTGTCCAGTTCCCAAGTATTTTCTTCTCAAGCAGCCCTACTTTAGATTTCCTTATAAAATTCACAAAGGAACTCTTAAATAGGAAACTCATAATCCTATTATTTCCAGTTCCCTCCTAAATGTCACAAGACCACATGAATGAGAAACTTTTCAATTATTCATTGTGAAATGCCCTAAGGAATCAAATCAGTGAGCAGTGATGTTATGTGTTCCCCTGTTTAGCTCCAGGGTGACTCCCATATTCCTCTTAGGTCCTTAGTTTGTTCATGTTTTTGAACTGAAGTGTTCGTTTCAAATTATAAAGCCCCTCCCTGGGCAGGCTTCGCTGTGCTGTGTTGTATCACAGCTAATTAACATTAAGTTTCTATTTGTTTGTCTATTACCCCAGCATGTAATACTGGTTTATGAGTGATGGTAATATAAAATATAGACCATGCAACTTTTAGGAGAGGAAGTTGAGAAGTCCTAAAGAACCCAAAAAGTAGAGCCATCCTAAAGCAATGAAATTAGGGTACAAGAAGGGGTCCATGTGACTGATAATCTGGGGGGACAGGATATGGCTATTAAGATATGGTGATAAAAAACAAAGAGCCATTTCAAATGTGAACACTAATAAATGTTACTAAACTAGAGCTTCCAAATTATAGGCTTTGATAAAAACAAGGTAGTTTTTATATACGTAGCAGGAATTAAATGCTTGAATGCATTAATAAATTTTAATTCAATGTAAAGTTTGATCAATAGTAGGTCAGAAGATTCATGAGAAAAAGGATATGGGAGATTTAACCCAGCTGAAAATACTGAGGAAAACTTCCTAAAGAACTGTACCTTTGAAATGTAGGGTGATGACAACATATACAGATGAGGGAGCAGTGCAGTACCTGTAGGAGAAGACAAAGAATCTACCATTCACAGGTACCTATGTGTTGGTGGCATGCCCTCTTATACAGAGTAGCATGAACAAAGACACTAAAATGGAAACGGGAAGAAGATGTCCCAGGAATGGGAAATCCAGACTGGAATGTTTTGAGACATAATGAAGTTGGTAAAGTTTGAACACAGCCAGAAATTAAATGACTGTGAATTTAATATTAAGAAGTTTAAGCTTCTTCTGTATGGCAACTTGTGTACATATAAATAACTAGGAATAGATTAAGAAAAAAAGACAAATTAGTAGAGTTCCTATCCAACCTCAATGCACTAGAAGTTCTTAAAAATTTCCTTACGAATCCTTATTCCTATAACTCCTATACTATAATCAAATGAAAAATGTTTCAAATGGATTTTTAAATGTCATTCTGATTTGGGGAGGAGGATACTGCAGAAAGAGCACAGGCTTAGGACCAGTCAGACATATGTCCCAGGTCTCACTCAACCATACACCTGCACTTCATAGAATTAATGAGGATAAAATAAATAACACATTTAAAGAGCTTACTACAAAGTAGCCACTCAGTAAATTTTTACTCCCTAAGGTCCTCTCAATTTCTTTCTATTACTCCTTCATTCTTTCTCTATTATATCCAACAAGTACGTCATAACTTAAGATGTTATAACTTAAATGATTAAATATGTGTTGGTTAATAGCTTTAGTTTTAGTTTCCTGGACTTCCACTTTACCCAAGATGGAATAAAAGAAACCAGATTTACTTTCCCACCTGTAACAATCAAAAATACCAGATAAAACATATAAGATAATTTTCAAGACACTGGACATCATGCAATGAGGGCAGTGATCCTTGAGAAAGAGGGGAATCCTACAATTTCTCCAACTTACTGCCCTAAGAGAGTTTCAGTCTAAGGTGCAGCATAGGGGAAGCCAGGCAGAGACCAGCAG
This sequence comes from Choloepus didactylus, assembly GCF_015220235.1. Taxonomy (NCBI): domain Eukaryota; kingdom Metazoa; phylum Chordata; class Mammalia; order Pilosa; family Megalonychidae; genus Choloepus; species Choloepus didactylus. The sequence goes on along the minus strand of NC_051320.1, from coordinate 30,952,513 downwards.
ACAACCTGAGTTGAGGATATGGAGCTAAGAGTTAGGGGAGATCAAAGTGGCTAGAGCTCACAGGATTAACTATTAGAGAGGAGAGTGTAGCAGAGAAGGAGAACCTTGGAGCCTTGAGTGTTTACCTCAAGTATTCTGCATAGTACTAAACTGTGTGTGTATGTGAAGAAGGTACGCAAGGCTCAAAACTATTAGAGGTAATTACAGAGACACTCACAAGGTTGAGATTGGTTCTTGTTCCCTCCAGCCACACTGGGAAAAAAAAAAAAAAAACCATAATTCTTGGAACATGGATAGAGTTCTCAGAAGATTCTTGCCTCCTTAGTAGAAAATAATTGGCCTTAGACTAAATACTGCTCTAGCCTTGACTAACAAATCTTAAAATCAAGACCCAAAAGAACGAACCTATCTCCAAGTAGCTTAGCTATATCCTAGGACAAAGCTTAAGATATTTATAGTAATATAAAATTATCAAGGATCCAGCAAGGTAAAATTCACAATGTCTGGAATAAAATTAAAGATTATCAGGCAAAGCAGCATTAAAAAAAATTAGCCATAATGAGAAGAAAATCAACCACTGAAATCAAGCCAGAACTGATACAAATGTTAGAATCAGCTGACAAAGACAATAAAATAATTATTTTCAACTAAGTTTATTTATTTTTTTTCTTCAATAAGCTGGTTTACCAATTTCATACAGATTTAACAGACAATTACCACAGCCCAATGCAACAAATAACAGATTTTTCAAATAAGAGAAAAAGTTTTGAATAAAGTTGTGCTTTTTGACAGTTACTATTTAAGTAGAATTTTATTTCATGCTGACTTCTTTTTTTTTATCTTTTTTTTAATTAAATTCAGTTTTATTGAGATACGTTCACACACCATACAATCATCCATGATATACAATCAACTCTCCACAGTATGATAGCATAGTTATGCATTCATCACCACAATCTATCTCTGAACATTTTCCTTACATCAGAAAGAACAAGAATAAAAAATAAAAGTGAAAAAGGAACACCCAAATCATCCCCCCCCATCCCACCTCATTTGTCCTTTAGTTTTTATCCCCATTTTTCTACTCATCCATACACTAGATAAAGGGGGTGTGATCCATAAGGTCTTCACAATCACACTGTCACCCCTTGTAATCTACACTATTATAGAATTGTCTTCACGAGTCCAGACTGCTGGGTTGGAGTTTGGCAGTTTCAGGTATTCACTTCTAGCCATTCCAATACATTAAAACCTAAGAGGTGTTATCTATATAGTGCATAAGAATGTCCACCAGAATGACCTCTCGACTCCATTTGAAATCTCTCAGGCACTGAAACTATTTCATCTCATTTTGCATCCCCCTTTTGGTCAAGAAGATACTCTCAGTCCCACGATGCCGGGTCCAGATTCATCCCCGGGAGTCATATTCTGCGTTGCCAGGGAGATTTACAACCCTGGGAGTAGGGTCCCACGTAGAGGGGAGGGTCATGCCGACTTCTTTTTAAAAATTTGTTTAGTCTTAAATTTTTCTGGAATTATTGAGAGTTCTTATTTACCACTTCTCATTGCTCCTTTTCTTTATGATGGCATTCCTTGCTCTCGTACTTTGGCCCAAAAATCCTTCTTTAGGGTATGCCATTACTTCTCAAAGGGAATAAAGTTTAAAAAAAAAAAATGTATACCTGTAAATAATACTGCCTGTTTTTATTAACCTCATGAAATAACTTGTCTTTACTTAGTTCTATAACTGACGTTGTGGAAGATGTAATAGTCTCATGCCCAGGAGCGGGGATTCAAATCCCAGCTCTGTCAAAAACAAATTCCACTCTTAGAGAAATGTACCCAACATAGTGTTTTTCCAACTGGGCTGCACTTAGAATTATCCATAGAGCTTTTTAAAATACACAGATATCTAGGCTCCACTCCAGAACAATTCAATCAGAATCTGTAGAGGGGCCTGGTCATTCAAACTTTCAAAAATCTCCCCAAGTGACATGCAGTCAAGGTTAAGAACCATTGAGCCCTAATTTCTCAAAGTCCTCAGTTTAGGACATTAGAAGTGATAATGCCATATTCATTCATCTCACAGGGCTTTTCTAAGCATCAAAAGAAAGAATATTTGAAAACATATATACCTCAGAACATTTAAAAGCCTCTGTTATGCCTAGTCTTTAAATGAGCTTCTGGGAATAAATCAATCCTCTTTTTTGACAAAGGGACATAAATCTCCCTTCTGTTTCCTTAAAACATTCAAATATATCCAGAAACGGCCAATCCAGGAATTCTTAACCTTTAGGTGGAGGCAGGGAGAATCTGACAAAACATATGGATCCTCTTTTAAGAAAAAAAGATGGGTACAGGAAACAATAGATGGGAACAGGAAATGATCTATGGACCACAGCATTTTGCTTCTAGGGATTCCTTCAACCCTCCCTTCCATGTGATCTGAGCTCTGTTGTAGAGAGAACACTAATCTGTGTGGAGAGAGAAATTCATCATACAGAGGCTTGCTCTCTGCTCCCTTCTCATCAGGGAATAAGAACACTATGCAAGCAGTTCTTTCAGTCACTGCTGGGAAGGAATAACTAACAGTAGCTCATTTCCTCTCTCCCCCGACTAGCAGCAATGTGAACCATGTGTTGGCAGCCCTATAGGCTTTTATGACAAGATTTCCACTCACTGCAATCACTACTGGTCTTTGCACATGATTAAAACAAACTTTCTCATATACATGTATGTTACTTAATTAAGTTAGTCTATCATGTTAATGAGCCCTAGACCACCAATCTAATCTGAGCCTCTTTTCCAGCTTGGAACTGTTAAATCCAATGGATGATACTTTTTTATGGCTTTTATCTCACCTAAGAAAATGTTCCAGTTTTCAGGCAACTGTGGTATATCTAACTCTTACTTATGTCTAATTAATTGTATTTTTCTTTTCTAAAAATGTCACCTTCAAAATAGTAAAATACATATCAAAACTCAATATCGTGAATTTAATCATATTGAAGATCTGGCATTCAAGGTTCTCTGTCATAGGATCCAGCGGTGGGCTGATAAATGTTTAACAAACATTCTCTAGTCCACCCTCCTCACTCCCTAAAAAAAGACCTCATTTTTAGAATTTGACAATTCCCTAGGTTTAAATATTCCTAGCACCGTGGATGATTTCAAACTACCAAAGTGAAGTGAACAGTCCAACAAAATTCCTAGAAACCTAACAATTAGCTCTCCAAGGCAATATCAAACAATACCAGCACACCATCTTATTGGTCTAATCAAAGTTTCCATCCATCTTTCCACATTTTTTTTTACATGTTTTGTTCTTGACAGACTAGTTATTCATTCTTCCCTGTGGAATTCCACTCTTTTGCTTATTCTACTTTCTCATCTGGAAAGCACTAGCCTCAATTCCAGACATCATAATCCTAAGTACCCTTCAAAGACAAGTTCTGTAAGTGCTATCTTCTATGAGCATTTTTATGCTCCAAGGTGAACTGAAATCTCTGTTCTGTTATCGCCTAGTATTTTATATCATGAGTTAACATCTACCATCCATTAACTTTATTTATCAGGTCTTGTTTTCCCTAAGATATTGTGTATACCTTGAGGGTAGGGACTACAAAAATTCATCTTTATTTTTAAAAATTCTTAGCTAAGTTTTTAATACTTAGCAAGCATTACAGATGTTTGTTAGACATAAGTATACAAAACCCTAGATGCTATGAAATGTGTAAGGAAAGCAACAATGTTGCATTCAAACATGCTACAAGTTTGAAATTAATTACAATAGGATCCAATAATAGGGGTGTGATTTAGGCCAAATGAATCCTGGAAAATATAATAGGCATTTTGCTACTAGACAAAACTTAAACTGTGCTGCTGTACTACCTAAGTAGAAAGATATAAAAACTGAGAAACACCAAAATGAAAGTAGCTGTCACTCACAAAATAAAATAAATATATTGGGGAACCCTTAAGAGTGGGGCTTTTTCATTTGCTATTGGTATGTATAAGTAACTTAAATGATTATATAAATATTTATATGTTATATATTTGCTGAAAATTTGTGTCATCAGTTAAGGTAACTAACATATTTGGAGGCAAGGGTCTATAATTTAATGGAAATTTCAAATCAACTTCAGCTAAACTCTAAAAAGGCAGCTTATATAAATTCTCATGTTTTGAGGAACAGATTACTGGTATAAAACTTAACCTGTTGTCTCACATCTGCTCTTTGGCTTTTTTAATTTCTTCCGTCCCACCTTCATTCAAATTAATTTTTAGCTATGATCAAAGCTAAAACTCTTACCTAAGTCAGGTCAAATTAATTTTTCCTTGTTCTGATACCCTATTATGATAACAGATGAGATTAATGGCAGAAACTAAATGGAAAATAACTTTCCACTATAAAAACACTGACATTTTGTTGAGAATGGAAAACAAAGAAAACTTAAAAAGAAACAAATATTTTCATCTAGAAGAAATGCTGGATGGGCTAATGATGAAAACTCTTTGACCCTATATGAACTGCTTGAGTGCCACAACGTTGCCTTGTCAAAGAAGGGCTCAATTCCAGGGCAATGATCTCAGTGCAGCTCTTCTTTCAGTTGTAGCTTCTCATAACAGGTTATTTACAATGTTTTATGCGTCTTTATGAATAATATCTTATATACACTTTTGGCATTTCCAATTATATCTTTTGCATAGCTTATTAAAAAGATAATTCAGCAGCTTAGTAGATATTGGGCCAAAGGGCATACCATTCATTTTTACGGTCTGCCCTTATCTGGTAAAATATTTTTAAATGATCTAATAGTTCATTAGAAACTAATCAAAACACCACCCTTTCAAGTGAACCCTACTCTTGCCAAACCTAAATTGATTAGTGTTTCCAAACCAGCTCATTATATTTTGGAGGTGTGTCCTTTTTATAAAAAAACATATAGTTTGCCACATATGTTTGCTACCTCCTGTAATAAAAAGTTTTCCCAACCTACAGTGTTTTGGAAGCTGTTATGTATCCCAGAAAAGGCTGTGTTCTTTTAATCCATTCCTGTGTGTGCATACCTATTGTGGTGGGACCTTTTGGTTAGGTTATTTCAACTGGGATATGACCCACCCCATTCAAGGTGGGTGTTAATCCTTTTACTGGAGTCCTTTATGAGAGATAAAAGACAGAAAAAATAGAAAAAGCCAGAGAGCTAAGAGAAGCCCCAGAGAAGCTGAGAGTCAAGGACACACCCACAGAAGCAGAGGGAGCCAAGGAAGCCAGAAGCTGAAAGCCAGGAAACCCAGGAGAGAAGAACCAGAAGACATTGGCCATGGGCCTTCCCATGTGACAGAGGTATCCCAGATGCTAGCAGTCTTTCTTCAGAGAAGGTATCCTCCTGTTGATGCTTAATTTGGACATTTTCATGGCCTTAAGAGTATAACTTGTAAGCTAATAAATCCCTATTGTTAAAAGCCAGTCCATTTCCGGAATACTGCATTTTGGCAGCTTTAGCAAACTAAAACACCAACGTATTTACAATTCTGCTCCTACTTTTGAAAATTTTCTTCCATACCTAAATTGTAAAATAGCTACAATATTTCATTATTGTAATTGGCTCACATGTTTCCTAAGTTAGTTTCTGTTGTACTCCTGGCCTATCAAGAAGGGAAAGGGCAGACATTTTCTGCTATGTGCACAGGTAATTATAGAAAACTAGTCTGAAGGAAGAAAGAAGACTGAAGCATTAAATAAACAACAACAGAGAGAAGGAGGAACAAGAAATCATGTTATACTGAGAGGATGACTGATTCCTGACATCTTCTAGTTTCTAATTTCCAGTCCTTTGTGAGGGGGTGTGGGAGCCCCTGGCCCCCAAGTCTTGAAAACTGCACACAGCAGTTTGCTCAACCTAGGACAGCAGAGGTTTGACCTATTCTCCTTGTAATATCAGATGCTAACTGTAATCTATACATAAAACTACCTCCTCCCTAAGACTCCCTGAGATACTGTTAACTCTAAATCCTCCCCTCCTCCCTGTTGATTACAATCAACCCCTCCCTATGTTGCAGGACCCTTCTCCCTGCCTTATGCTCTCATACCCATTGGCATGTCGAGCCCTTATAACCAGCTTATTCAGCCCCCCGAAGTGTGGACTATTTCCACGTTGGGCTCTGAACTGGCTGCCATTCAGAGCAGCTCCTGAATCCATTAGAGAAGCTCCTGATTTCAGGGCAATGTGACTCAACTTCTCCACCCTGTAGGCAAGCCCTATAATAAAAGTTCATGTCTCAGAACGTGTCCAGTGCTTTCTTTAGTCCTTTGGCTACAACAGCCCTCTTGGGCCGTGACAGGGGGTTATCTTTGTTAGGTTTCATGAGACAGTTCTCTTGAATAAATTTTAAATCTCTCCCTGAATCCCCCAATTAAAATCAACAACAAAAACAAACACCTTAAGCCACTATGAATGAATTTTTGTGATTTACAAATAAATTAATTATAATGTGGGAAATTTATCAATATGTTACAATTATTTTATGATCTGGACAAATATTCCAACATATTAAAAACAGTTTAGAAATAAAGGAGTAGAAATGAAATCTAATAAAAATAGTAAAGGAACTATAATTACCACTTAATATAAAATCCTCATTTCTGAAGGATACCTATCTCTCATCCTTACCCCCAAAAGGTTAACAAAATAAGAAAAAAGAATCTGGAGGACTTTAAATCCTAAGGGAGAAACTGACCTCACCAATTTTGAAAATGACACACTTCTTCTTTCAATTAATCTTTTCCAGTGACGGTTCTTTTCCTATGATATTTAAGGAAGTAACTCTGACTCAGTTTTAAATGAACAAGTTCCAAGTTAGATGAAAACTGGGCACAGGACAAAGTGATCCAAACAGACAGAAACCCATGGGAAAGAACCAGATTGGATGAGTTTAGAGAAATAATAATAATAAAATGAAAGTGTAAGTAGGTGGTCATAAGGGGTCATAAGGAGAGATGGAGAATTCTGAAAAACAGGGGTAATTCTGAAAACCCAGGGAGAAATTAAAATGAACGTTCTTCTGGAAAAGAAAATCAGAAACACAGATGGTAGGCAATATGACCCTGCTTCTTTGAGAAATAGACTCATTTACTATATAGAATCCCCTGAGACTTGGAAAAAATATTAGAAAGAAAAATGCAATGGTCAACACAGGAAGGGACTGTAAGCAAAAATGCTTGCCATCTGTTAGATATGTGATGCAATCAAGCAAGATTCCCTAGGCCATTTCTTCACAGATCCAGTAAAGACATTCTATTCACAGTAGTTCACGGGAGCCACCAGGACCAGTTGCACAAGAAGAAAGCACTGCATTTATCACAGAAGTTTGATTTTAATTTTTGTAATTTGAGTATCTTTCTGAAAATGTAGAACTAATTTTTTTCACACATATAGTGGTGGTAAATGAATGCCTAAAAAACTCATTTTAAATTCTTTCTAAATACATGTTCTCTCACATACAAATGTAATCAATGATGCTTTTGGACACCATAGGATCCTTAGGAGGCCCGCCCCTTTCCATGACTTTCTACCACCACCATTAAATCTATTTTTAATCTCACTCTTTGCCCTGCTGGTTGCCATTTAGAACATGTGGAAAAGACACATTTTCTCTGTTCCCGTAAATAATTCATTTTTTTTAAATATCTGCCTTAATATTGTCACTTTATTAATACTTCTGATATAAATCAGTCAAGGATAGAAAACCTCCATGTGTATTTTCTTAATTCCCCCAATGAGCCATGCTGTTTCACACTTTTACACCTTCGCTTATTCTAGCCTCTGCCTGAGATGCTCCCTACCAATCCCACCCTCATTTCATCTGTCTGAAAACACCTGTTCAGACCACCTTCTGCATAAAGCTTTCCCCTGCTCCTGCAGCTGAACTGACCACTTAAAAACTTAGTCTCTACTGTATCCTTTTCATACACATTTGCAAAGGATTATATTTGTTTGTTTACATATCTACCTCCCCCAAACCTTGACCATATAAGATCATAAATTCTTAAAGGAACTATTAATCCTAGCACAGTTCTTAGCAGATCCTCTGTAAATGTTAATGGGTGAATGAGTATATAAAAGTATATTTTATTCAAACACATTATCACATTTTGACCTTGCTACATCACAGTTACCTGGGAAGATATCATTTATACCATTGACAGTTGAGGAAATGAAAGTTCAAAGTAGTGTTTCTTGTCCCAAGTCCCAAAGCTAACACGAACCAGATTTCACAAGCAGATTACACAACAAACAGCTTCTCACTGTACTAACTCACCTCTCTTAGGGGAGTTAAACACAAATTTTGAAATTGTCTTAAAAATTTTACAAAAGGTTTTGGCACAGCTAGATATTTATTATCTGCTACACACATTTGGCTCTGGAAATAGTTTTTTTTGCGTCTGCTTTTAAGTATGCCTTGACAGATCTAACCAGTCACATGAGCCTGAATTAATCTTAACATAGCAATAAACATTACATTATCTCACACATGGAATGATTGGGGACTTCAATCTAGAAAGCCTCATCTAATTTGTTTTGACTTTGGGATTGTTTAGGAATTTCAACAGATGATTTAATGCTTCCTTTTCCACATATTATATCAGAGGAAGGTGATCCCACTATGTGAAGGCCATTATCTACTGATCAGCACAACACAAAAAGACAAAGGGGTTTACATTCCTGAATCAAAGCTTCAAGTCTGACAAAAGATATTGTCTTAAGTAATGAAGACTGGTTTAATTAAGTGATTCTACAGAAAAGGAAGGTTTTTCAGGATACAGGGAGAAGTAAAACCATTTCGGTCAAACTTACATTTTAGTGACCTTTCATGGATTATGCTGGGTACAGAAGTGAGATAACCATTATCAACAGTTCTCTGTGACTCTTCTCTTCTGGGAAGCTGGTGTGATTTTTCCCCTAGGGAATTAACTGAAGAGTTAAAAACAAGTCTTGGATATGCTGATCCAAGTAATGTTCTGTAGATGTATGATGAATTAAAGTTCCCAAATAACCCTAAGATCACCAAAAGTATTTAGTGATCCAGAATGCAGGACTTAAAATTATTCTCAAGCACTAAAAGATTTACTATGATTGGGCTTATTCTTTCTTTTTATCCTTTTAAGCTTCCTCTTTACTTAGACCCCACCAAAGTATGTGCAACTGATACTGGGAGAGATAAGAAGTCAAACAACAGGGATGGACAGATGTGCCTCCAGTTAAGAAAATACACTTAAGAAAACTCAAGGCACGGAAAAACTTTCAAAAGAGGTAAATTACAGTGCTTGATTCACTTCACTAATGGAATCTCTACAAAATTTATCATTGAACAACTAGTCTCCCTAGGAGATTTAAAAACAAAGGTCCATTGATATAATTATTTTTATTCAGCAATATATTCATTGATTAAAATAATATCATGCTTGCTTTAGTAGCACATATACTAAAATTGGAATGATAGAAGATAAGTATGGCCCATGTGCACATACAAATTGTGAAGCATTCCATATTTTTAAGTATGGATTTCTCATCAGAAACAATGGAGGCAAAAAAATATATAAGTATGATATAGTTAAGGTACTGAAAGAGAAAAACTACCAGCCAAGAATTCTTTATGTGGCAAAGCTGTCCTTCAAAACTGAGGGAGCATTTAAAATATTCACAGATAAATAGAAGCTAAGAGAGTTTGTCAACAAGAGTCCTGCCCTATAAGAAATACTAAAGGGAGTTCTGCAGGCTGGTACCAGTTGGAGGAGAGAACCATGGAGCAATGTGAATAAGCCACCTAAACAGACGTAGGTAGGAGCCCAGCCAAAATCTGCTAAACCCTGCAAATGCTTAAGAAATAAACGGTCATTTTTATATGCCTTGGGTTTTGATAATATTTGCTAAGCACATATTCTGAAATATATTCTAACCTCCTTTCCTACTCTCTGAAAAATGTCTCTATTCCTCCCCAAAGTTCCTTTATTCTCAATTCTATGTATAACTTCATTTCAAGATATTACTCTAAAAAACAATTCATCTTTTTTTCTCAGATATTTTTAGATTTCTCCTTGTCCACTGGTTATTTTTCCTCTCCCTGCAAATATACCAGTCTAACCCACACAAAACTTAATCTTCTGCAGTGTGGTTGGCAAAATTCTAAGATGACCCCTGATGATCCCTGCCACTGTACAAGCCTCTCCATCTGTGTGTGAGAGGGACCTGTGAGTAAAATGGAATATCACTCCTGTGATACGCTTATGCTGTATGGTACAGATGACTTTAAGAAAGGGAGATGACCCTCAGTAGGCCTGATCTAATCAGGTGAGCTCTTAAAAGAGAAAGGGCTCTTCCTGGGTAAAAAAAAAAAAAAAAAAGAAAAAAAAATTCCAAGTGGGAAGTATTAAATGTTTGAGAAATTCTCCATTGCTGGTTTTGAAAATGGCGAGCCACATGGCAAGGAATGTGGTTGGCTGTGGGAGCTGAGAGTGACCCCTATCTGGCAGCCAGTAAGGAACTAGGGACCTCACTCCTTCAACTTCCAGGAACTGAATTCTTCCAACAATCCAAATGAACTTGGAAGTGGATTCTTCCCCAGATCATCAGAAAGGAACGCAGCCTGGCCAACACCCTGATTTTGCACTTGTGAGATACTGAGCAAAGAATCCAGCTGAGCTCTGCCCAGGCTTCTGACATACAGAACTGTGAGATAATAAATGGCTTTTGTTTTATACCTCAAAGTTTGTGGCAATCTGTCATGCACCAATAGAAACTAACATACATATCTCTCAACTTTCCTTTCTTCTTCAACCACAACAATAAGTGCTAGCATGTCTATGGATAGCACGTACCATAGGCCAGGCACATTTCTAAGTATTTTACATGTAAAATAACACATTTATTCATCACAACCATTATTACTGCCATTTTCCAGATGTGAAACTAGAAGTACAGAGAGGTGAATAACTTGCCAATGCCATAGCTAGTAATGACAGAGCCAAGGTTTCCTAATCTATACTCTAAATCACTACATTGCACTCTGCTTCCCCAGTTACCATTTATCCCTCCAACACTAGATTGTAGATTCTGCTGGAACTTTTCTAGCAGAAACAGCCGGACCTTGTTAATTTTCAAATACAAATAATGCCCCTCAGCCATCATCTAGTTTAAGTTCTCCACAGCAGTTAGCATTGTTCATCACTTTCTTTTTAAAAGCATCTACTTTTCTGGTTTTCTTCTTCCCATGAAAAAGTTTTACCTCTTCTCTTGCTCATCCCATAAATATTACTATTACCCACGGTAAGTCTTTGGCCTTACTGTACATAAATTCCCTGAATGGTCTTGGTGTCTTTCCTGACTTTAGCAGCCATCTTCATGCCTGTGACATCCAACTAGCCTGTTCTCTACAAAATTCAAGATACATATTTCTACCTACTAGCAAGACAAACACAATTTGTCAAAACACAGTACATTCAAGATTCACAAGATGAAAGTCCCTGTCTTATACTTCAGACTTTGTTCTCATCTTTACCACTCCAATTTCTGCCATTTCTAAACCCCACTCTGACTGATCTCCCATGTTTTTATGATTCCTACTTTTTTCCAGACCCACTCTGCTCTTACTCCCAAATGATGATGATTTACTTCAAACTGTCTGCAAAATAATTTTCCCAGGACCCATCTTAATCTTTTAGGTCCTAGGTCTCTACCAGGTGTCTGGGAAACATTCAGCTAGCTAATCTAATTTTTTTCAAAGATGTCTGCCAGCTACCATTCTCCAGATCAGTCCAGGCCTTCCTATAAAAAACCCAAAGAAAGAAAAATGATGCTAAAATTTAATAAAGATCTGTTTTTAGTGGCAAGGAATCTTTGTCTCCATGAGGTTATGACAAATACCACATAATGGGTTGGTTTAAACAACAGAAATGAATTGTTTCATTGTTTTGAAGCTAGGACAAGTCTAAAATCAAGGCAAGGCAATGCTTTCTCTCCAAAGTCTGTACCGTTCTGGTGCTGGCTGCCAATGGTCCTTGGGTTCCTTTGCTTTTATCTGCCTCCCCTCATTATGTGGTGATATCCTCTCTTTTCTCTTCTGGGTTCCTGCTGACTTCCTTCTGGATTCTAGCTCCTTCCTACTAGTTTCTCTCTGTCTAAATTTCTTCTGCTTGCAAAGGACTCCAGCAATCTGCATTATGACCCACCCTCATGCAGTTGTGCCATACCTTACCTACAATAACTCCTTTGAAAGATCTTATTTACAATGGGTTCACATGTACCAGAATGTAGATTAAGAAAATGTCTAAATTGAGATAAATAATTCAATCTGCCATAGTATTTCCTCAAATCAAGCTTCAGTAATTTATTAAAATGATGCCTTATCCAGCAGTCCAGCTAGACTGAGAACTCCCCAAAGCTTAGTATTATGCTTCAGATATGGCCAGTCCCCAATTACCATTTATCCACAGTGCAAAATGTCCTTAGAGATCTAAACTGAACTTAATTCTGCTGCCACCACTATGAAGAATGTTGACTGAGAAGACTTAAGTCCAATGATCATCTCTATTGCCACCTGTACTGGTTTGAACGTATTATGTCCCCCAAAACAACATTTTCTTTGATGTAATTTTGTATGGGCAGATGTATCAGTGTTGATTAGATTGTAATTCTTTGAGTGTTTCTGTGGAGATGCACCCCACTCAACTGTGGGTGATGACTCTGATTGGATAATTACCCTATCCATTCAGGGTGGGTCTAAATTAAATCACTGGAGCCATATAAATGAGCTGACAATCAGAAGGAACTTAGTGCAGCTGTGAGTGACATTTTGAAGAGGAGCTACAGCCAAGAGGGACACTTTGAAGAATGCACAGAAGCTGAGAGAGTAGCTGCAGATGAGAGACAGTTTGAAGGTGGCCATTGAAAGTATAGTCTTGCTCCGGAGAAGCTAAAAGAGGACAAACACCACAAGAGCAACTAAGAGTGACATTTTTGAGGAACTGCAACCTAGAGAGGAACATCCTGGGAGAAAGCCATTTTGAAACCAGAACTCTGGAGCAGACGCCAGCCACGTGCCTTCCCAGCTAACAAAGGTTTTCTGGACAACACTGGACATCCTCCAGTGAAGGTACCTAATTGTTGATGCATTACCTTGGACACTTTATGGCCTTAAAATTGTAACTGTGTAATCAAATAAACCCCCTTTTATAAAAGCCAGTCCATTTCTGGTGTTTTGCATTCCAGCAACATTAGCAAACTAGAACACCACCTGATAATAAAAATTTGGAAATCACTTTTTCTTCCAGGAACATCCCTGCCCTCACTTCTCTTAGTCTCATTTCAAGTCTAAAAACATATCTAATTTTTAAAAATGAAATTACTTGACTTGAGATCTGGTTCAAACTATTTTTTCAACACTCAGATAAGCCACTGTGATAAATGCAGTGAGGTATCTGCCATTTCTTTTGCCTTTCAACAAGCATACCCTACAAGCTTACTTATATTGCCAAGAGACTATAATGTACATCCTGCCAATAACAAGGGCATCATTAATGGCTAGTGGTTTTGGGGTCCTGACTATACATCATAAGTGAGTGTTGTGCTTCAAGAAGCATAATCAAGTGAAATCAATATTGGTAGAAAATAATTCTTTAAATCCCAGGAGCCAAAAATCAGCAAACTATGGAAATAAACCAGTGTGAGCACATTAATTCTTTCAAAGCATCACATGGTCAACTAAGTAAATTAACAGTACTTTCCCTGGTAAATTAAATGTGTACCAAATGCCTTCAAAGGTAATGGACTCAAAATGGCCACTTGATTCTAAAAAGAATCCTCTTCCATAAGAAATAGGTCTTAGGAGCTGCAGGCTAAAGGGTCTGACAGCTTCTTCATGGTATAAATTTATAACATTATAGGTTCTTTTTTACATATACTCACATATTTACATATACTTTTTCTTAAGTACAATAAAAAGGAGAAAAATGAAAACTAAAATAAAATAAATATATAAGACAGGCTAAAATATAGTGGTGGAGGTCATTTTAACTTAAAAAATTCAGAAAATACATTTTTCTTGTTGTAATAGAAATGAAGAAATGAACTCTAGTACTGGGTCCATTACTTATTAGGCCTATGATCCCATCCATAAAATAAGCCATCATTTCCTCATCTATTAAATTAGTGGTAGTAAAGCTCACAAACTTTTTAGGGGAAAATTAGGTGATGTAGGTGAAAACACTTTATCCTCTATAAAGCACTATACAAATGAATAGCATTGTTATTATTGTTTAATTATGCTCAATGGCAGCTGCCTTCATGCCAAGATTCACAATAGACTTTAGAATGAACCTGAGCAGGCAGGCCAATCCACACGGGCTGTGTTGTGAAGGGATGCTCGTGCATATTCTATTAGTTTCCTATGGGTGCTACAAAAAATTATGATAAACTTGGTGGTTGAAAAAAGAAATTTATTCTCTCATAGCTCTAGAGACCAGAAGTCTGAAATCAAGACATCAGCAGGGATATGCTCTCTGTAAAGGCTCTAGGAAGAGATCCTTCCTTGCCTCTTCCACCTTCTGGTGGCTCCTAGCACTTCTTGGCTTGTGGCAGCATAGCTCCAATCTGTGCCTTCATCTTCACTTGGTCTTCTTCCCTCTCTGGGTATCCTTTTCTGTCTCTTATAGGGGCACTCTCTTAGATTTAGGTCCCTTCCTAATTCAGCATGATCTCTGTTCTGATTTGCTAATGCTGCCGGAATGCAAAACACCAGAAATGGACTGGCTTTTATAAAGGGGTTAATTTGGTTACACAATTACAGTCTTAGGCCATAAAATGTCCAAGGTAATGCATCAACAATTGGGTACCTTCGCTGGAGGACGGCCAATGGTGTCCAGAAAACCTCTGTTAGCTGGGAAGGCATGTGGCTGGCATCTGCTCCAAAGTTCTGGTTTCAAAATGACTTTCTCCCAGAACACTCTTCTCTAGGCTTCAGCTTCTCTCCAAAATGTCACTCTCACTTGCTCTTGGGGTGTTGTCCTCTCTTAGCTTCCCCGGAGAAAAAGTCTGCTTTCAAAGGCCGTCTCCAAAATGTCTCTGTAAACTGCAGTTCCTCTCTCAGCTCCTGTGCATTCTCCAAAGCATCCCTCTTGGCTGTAGCAAGCTGGCTTCTACTGTCTGAGCTTTTATAGGGCTCCAGTGAACTAATCAAGGCCCATGCTGAATAGGCGGGGCCACACCTCCATGGAAATTATCCAATGAAAGATCTCATCCACAGACGAGTGATCACATCTCCACGGAAACATCCAATCAAAAGTCTCCAACCCAATCAACACCAATACGTTTCCTGTCCACACAAGACTGCATCAAAGATAATGGAATTTGGGGGACATAATATATCTCATCTCAAGCTTTACCTTAACTGCATCTGCAAAGACCCTTCCCTTAATTGCACCTGCAAAATGCAAATAAGACCACATTTTGAGGTTCCTGGTGGACATGAATTTTTAGGGAACACTATTCAGCCCATGACAGCTATCATGAGCAGAGCCAATCTATTTATTCTGCCTCACCTACCCTGAATTCTGCTTCCTTGGGATTTTCCCAGACCTTTGTATGCACTTGTTACATGCACACTACTATAGCCAAAATACACAGGTGGCCACAGTGTTTCCCTCTGTTGATGTGGGCCTTCTGCAAACTAAACCCCAAGGCCAGAGTGCCTTGGCTGATAGACAGTGAGGTCTCTGAATTAAGGATGAGGTCATTAGCTCTCTTCTGCCTCCCTTATGAGATAAACCACAAGCCTTTCCCGACCCACACTATTGGCCCACACATCTAAGTTACAGCCATACTTCTCATGGCCAGAAGCGCTGGTGTCAGATGTTGGCATGGGGAAAGTGGATCCTGTAAACTTGCCTCATCAGTAGGCTTTAAGGAACTTCCCTCAGGGAGCTAGATATGTACTTGCTGCTAGCTTGCTTTTCACAATTATTGTCCTTCTGAGAACATCTAGGATTTCAGCCTCAGAGATAAGACAACTATGTTTTTCATTAACACATACTCTGTGCTGATAATTCTCAGGAAAGCAGAGAGCAGTGAAAGTCCCCCAGCTACCCACAAGTCACTAGAGGCATTGCAACAAGTGATGACAAATGCCTGTTAACTTAAAGAACACATACTCAGGGAGGTGAACTCTTTTGTTTTAATTATATAACAATATCTTCCATCGTAATTTATATTGTAACTTACTGTTTCAAATGGTAACATCTATCACAAACTTTGCTCTATTTTTTGTTCCTCACTGCTTTGCCTTAGGTTCACAATTATAAGTGTTGCTGGTGTTAGAACAGGGAAGCTCTGAATGAATGA
Source organism: Choloepus didactylus (assembly GCF_015220235.1). NCBI lineage: Eukaryota > Metazoa > Chordata > Mammalia > Pilosa > Megalonychidae > Choloepus > Choloepus didactylus. Next base: position 30,936,119 of record NC_051320.1, on the reverse strand, counting down.
ATTTGATCTCTCCCCAGTTCACCAGTGATCTGATGCACATGGTTTATATCATAGGGTTTGAAAACACTAAGGTGATTAGGAGGTATCTGGACACAAAACATATACCTGGATAGTTTATGTAGTTCCAAAAGGACAGTCCATGATCCACTTCCCACTCCCCCAATTAAGTGCTGCTTCGAATGTTGCTTATATGATCAGAGACTTTCTTTTTGAATCCAGAATTCTGGACATATTCCCCGCTAAATACACTGGTTTGGGACCCATCCTTTTAGTTCTGATGGAGTCCCAGATAAATATTCTAGGTTAGTAAAGGTAATATGAGGAAGTCTGTAGTGTTTTTTAGTTAATAAAAGAGGATGGCAAGGGCTCCTCAAAACACCAGACTTAGCTGAATTCCCCAGTAATGTTTAGAGAGGTTTTAGAATTCCTTTGCACACATAATAGCTAATGTTTATTGAATGTTTATCATGCACTAGACAGTGTTTTAGTTGTTTTACAAGCATTATAGCATCTAATTCTTACAAAAATCTCTTAAGGTAGTATCACAACTCTAATGAAGCAGGTATTACCACTGCCTCATTTTACAGGAGGAGGAAACCGAGGCCCAGAGGGATTAAATAAGCAGCTAAGTCACACACTTAGCAAACATGAAATTAGGATTTAATTACAGGCAGTCTGGGTCTAAAGCCAACCCACTTAAAGCCACACCTCTGTTCATTACATCAACTTCCACGCGCTTCCTCTTGCAACCGGGATGATAGATGGCATAGGTTTTTCCTGAACTAGTTCAAAGACAACCCACCACACTTAGAATCAGATACAAGAGTGAGGAATCTGGACTGCAGCCAGAGTTCAATCAACGAATGCCATGCGTGCTAAAAAAGAGAGGAGGAACGAGTAGTGATGGTTTATTTTTAGCAAAACTTTGCACACTCTATTGGTGTTTATCACAGCGCCCATTCACAATTGCTGATTTCTTAACATGACAAGTACACATAACTTCTTTAACTTTACCCCAACAATTTCTAATCGTCATCATCTCTTTGCCTAAATATTTTACATCCCACAGGTTTTCAAAATTTTTCTCTATTACCCATCAGGAGTAAGATTACCAGATTGTGTGTGTTGGGAGAAGGGGTGGTGCAGGTGTATGCTTCTATCACACAGGCTGACAGGAGTCTCCTCCCTCAGGAACTTCCCCAAAACAGTGAAGAGATGCTACTTTCCCTCAGAGCCTATTCTTAGAGCCCCTTTTGGAAATGGTTTCCATAATCAGCAGAACATCTATCAGTGGTAGTAAAGACACGAAGCAGTCTCCACTCTCTCACTTCATTCCTTATGAGACCAATCACAGGATTTTATGAAAGAGGTAAAGTAGAGTTGGATATTTCATTTGGATGGGAGTGCATAATTTGATCCTGTGTGAAATCCTGGAAGAGTCCTAGAAAAATTACTATATTATGATCAAAGCTTATTGTTAAACCTAAAGAAATAAAAGAGAGACAAAGAAAGAGATTGAAAGAGGTTCCGTTTGATAAAATCCAGTATTACATTTCTGCAGAGGAAACAAGTCATACATGTCTATGCCTTGAAATCTTGAACCTGAAGTTTAAGAAAATTCAAGACACAAAGGTATGGATATAATAAGATAATGTACAGCAAGTTACTGACTATGATGGTTTTAGGAAATAAATTTAAAAGTCCAAAGACCCAAATGGAAAAACATATTTGGGGACTATCATGTTTTTACAACTAAAATAGGACTGAAATAACAGGTACTTCATGAATTGGTTAGGTTATATCCCCCTTCTGTATATAACCTCTTCTAGTTCACAGATATTTTTATTGTATTTCTCACTAAAATCTTCAGCAGGGGGCTTGCCTGCCTTGTTCATGCCTGAGCACCCAGCCCTGGCACAGTACACAGAATCTAGTAAGTATTCACTCACTAATAATGAATGGATGAATAATAGCTTCTGAAGAGCTAGATGTAAAAATTCAAGTAAAGTAGCTGTGATTATTTCCAAATAGCATAAAAAATGCTTCAGTTCCCTGTTTCTACTTTCTCCTACCCTGAAAATAAAACTATCTGAATCCTTTGAAATACTGAATAGTAGCAAAGGAAGTGTCTAATTTGGTGAAAAATAAAGATTATTGATCTCCAAAGCAGCCATTCATATGAACAAGGAAATAGTTCACTGCATAGGACAAAATGCAGTGAAATGTGACATTTATTTAAAACTTGCTTTTATCAGTGTTTGTTTAGTCTGAGCCAAAAAATTTCTTTTACTTTTCAAGTGGATACATCTTGTTGACTACACTTTCTAAACATTTAAAACATTATTTTGCATCTGCTCATACACTAAATTTGTTTCTCTTGAACCAGTCTAACTGTTGCATCCAATGATATAATAACACGAACAACTCATCAAATGGACAAAAGATAAGCTGATTATTGCAGAAGAAATGCATATGTTTAGTTTATTTTGACTTATCAGTTTATTACAGTTTTCCATGGAGTTGGGCAGGGCCGTCATTCCCAATGTACATACAGCAGTGATGAAAAAGTGATTTAGGATTTTATGCTATAAAGTCCAGTGAGCAAAAGTTTTATTGCTTAATTATTTTTTCTCCTTGAATTAACTGAAGAACTCCAGACTAACTTTCTGGGCCATAAGCCTAAGGACAACCTAGGACCTACTGGCAGAAATGCCATAGGAAGTTCATATTCGTTTTCTGCTATTTGGATCAATTAAATAGAATACAGGGGCCTTTTTCAACCATAGTAAAATGCCCAAGGCGAATTACAGGATGGGGATTTTTAGATTTCATGTTTAACCATGATTAAAAGAGAATAATCTCCCCTTTGATTTGAAAGGGGTGCAAATAAGAGCTCCAAAGCTTAAAAGAAAAAGATCTCTTTCAATGCCATGCTATTTCCTTTCCTAAAACTTGGCAAACAGCTTGCTCGGCAAATAAATGAATAAATGAATGAATAACCCGAAGCCAGCAACTTCTGGGGCCATTGGTAATGAAGCATCCCTGTCTCTTTCTTAAATCAACCCAAGAAACAAGCCCTGAGGAAGCATGTGGAATGGAGGGGGGCTGAGTCGTCAGCTGAGATGGTGGCACAGAAGGGAGAAACCAGGTCAGATGTGCTACCCTGTCCATTATAGTTTCTTTCTCACCTTGGCCATTTCTGTTTTTGTTTGCTGTCTGACCCCTAATGTCTTCGTTTTCCAGGGCTTCAATAACAGAGTATCACAAATTGAATGGCTTAAAACAGCAGAATTGTATCGCCTCACAGCTCTGGAGACTAGAAGTCTAAAATCAAGGTGTCAGCAGCCATTCTCCCTCTGAAGTCTTTAAGAAAGAATCTGTTCCATGCCTCTCTTCTGGCTTCTGGTAGGGGCTGACAATCCTTGGCATTCATTGGCTATGGCATACTCAATCCCTGCCTCCATTGTCACAAAGCCATCTTCTCTATCTACCCTCCCCTTCTTATTAAAAGTGCCATATTGGATTAAAGGTCTGCCCTACTCCTTCCTGCATGACCTCAATTTAACTTGCCTAATTCCATCTATAATGACCCTTTGTCCAAATAAGGTCACATTCTGAGGGTATTGGGGATTAAGACTCCATTTCTTTTGGGGAGACACGATTCAACACATAACAACTAAGAAAGAATTTTCATTATACATTAGGAATTTTTACTCAGCCCACAGGTTAGGAGGCATTGAAACTAAGTGAAATAAGTTTTTGGCAATATGTTGTTTATACTACTATGATGTGAAAATGAAAAATCACATAGGAAAGAGGGCAATATAATGACTATGAACACGTATAAATACATATGCAGTCTTCAGTAAGTCTACATGATGTATTTTTTAAATGTCTGAAGCCATCGAGCTAATGGACCAGAGCCATAAATGGAATGAAAGAACCCCAGAGCCCTTAGTAAAAAATGAAGCAAACACATTTTTATGCACCAAAACAAGGCACAATATAAACATATGTTTTCATAATTGCAGAATCTTACATGTGGTGAAATGATGTCTCTGACATTTTGAAAAACTAAGGAAAAGCTATTTATGTTTATGCTACCACTGCCTATTACTCTAGGACCTAACTCCTCAAATAAGCACATTAGTTTAAAAATAGTACACATAAGTGGGAAGAAAAAACAATTCTCTGTTCCCTCCTTTTGATCTCCATTTAATTTCAGTCAACAACTATTTAAGGATCCATTGTGCCAAGAACTATGGAGAATTAAAATGGAAAATGAAGGTTCAGTTTTTTCCTAAGGAGTTTAAAAAATAATGGAATTAAAAGGACAAACATAAGTATGATCTTTTTGCTTTTATTCATTAAAGAACTACAAAGACAATATCAGGTAAAAAGCAGCAATAGTTTGCTCCATCTGCAAAAAATTATCTCAAACTGGAGACTGTGAGGGTAACAGAGAAGATACAAAATTGATGTTTGGAATCTGGATTAAATGAGAAACTGGATAACTACATAAAATGAATGCTGCTGAGCCTGCATGTAGTAGGCACTCAATAAATATTATGTAATATAAATGTCTTTTTAATGTCTCAACTACTCATTAAACCACTTCAGTGTCCTCAGAATGCTATCATTTTTGGCACCTACTGCCTTCCAGTACATGCCTCCCCTTAATGCCCATACTGAATTTCTAGTTCTCCTCCTAGTAGCCATAGAAAATCATTATTTTCTACTATATGATAATGCCATTTTCTGAAAAGAGCCTCTACTGCCACAGTCCATAATTCAAAACATTCTTCAGTCTAAATTTTTACAAACAAAGAAGCTAAAGCAAAGAAAGGTGAAATAACCTAGCTACACAAGAGCCTAAGTTAGTCGCAAGTTAGCAAGGCTTTGAGACAAGATTGGTTTGATTACAAAGCCCCTAATTTTTGTACTCAAATTGATCATAATCCCTGACCTTCAAGTTTCTGTGTACATACTAGACTCTCCTGCCTTGGAGAATTTGCACTGGCTCATGCCTCTGTCTGGACTTCTCTTCCCCCAGTATTCTAGTTCATTCATTCATGTGCTACCTTCATATGTTTGCTCACTCATCACTTTCTCAGCAAGGCCAACACTGAAAAGTACTTAAATTACAACTCTAAACCCTGTACTCCTGATCCCCCTTTTCCTGCTTTGTTTTGTTCCATAGCACGTATCACCTTCTAATATGGAATTTACTTGTGTTTATTGTCCATTTTTCTATACTACTGCAGAGGCTTTTGACATCTTTGTTAACTGATGTATCCTAAGCACCAGAACAATGACTGGCAGCCACGGTTCTCAGCCAGGGTACCTGGCTTGGCCAATGGAGCAGCCCACTTTGGTCAAGCTCCCTGAGAAGGGTACAATCTGCACAATTCAACATACAATGACCATGTATTCTGAATAAATTAACGTTTAAAACAGTTACTATAAAAGGCAATTCATAAGCCATGACATATTTTGACTACTACACAGGTAATAGTTAATTTTGCCATAACTCAGGATAAAGGAAATTAATGCCTGAGCAAGACAGAGAGATTAAGAATAAAGAATAAGGGGGTTGGTGTGGGAGATGTTTAGAAATAGAACTCAGGAACTCTGCAGTTGATTGAATGTGAGAAACAGAGAGAAGTCAAAAACGATGATAAAAGTTTAAATCTGGCTATCAAAGTGAATGGTGGACCATGAACCAGCATAACCAAGAGGTAGAAAGGGGATCAAAAGGAAGATGAGTTCAATTTTGAACATTTTTGTTTGATGAGAAACATCCAAGTTGATTACAGAGAAGTCTGAAATACTCAATGGTATACCATTTCTTATTTCAGCAAGAGGAAGATGACAGTGAGCAGAGCTGTAAATATATTTTAACGCCTACTTTATTCTAATCCTTGGCTAGGTGAACTAGTCAATATGATGGAGTAAGACAATTGCTAAAGGCCACAACGAAAGCTGAGAGGAATGAACATTTAAGTGATTTCCAACACTCTTGGTATCTCAGCAAGAAATCTGGAGAACAAAAGTACCAGAGAATGGAGAATGGCTCAGTGTCACTAGACTTTTTCCAGTTTTCTTAGTGGTGTCAGAATGCCCTGACCTTGTCTCACTCCTGCTCAGCCTTATTATCAACATCCAGGATAAAGGTAGTGAAGACAGCTCTCTAATATGAAGCTGTTCCTTTGTTTGTCAGGGTGGGGGAGGGCTGACAAAATCAAATTCAAAATTATCTCCAACAACTAAAATAAAGGGCTCAAGAGGTATTTTTAAATAATAAATGTTGAGAAACTTGGATTGGTAACATTTCATTTGAAAAAAGACATAAGGTTTTCACTGAACCCCAAGCTAAAGAAAACCCAAAAGAGTAAACCTGGACCACATTAATAAAAGTTAAATTTTAAAATCTTGACCAAAAAAAAAAAAAAAAAAAAAATCCATCATAGCCTTCATTGCTCAGGACACATCTGAGAAGTCTGCTGAGTTTTAGACATCAAATTTTAAAGTGAAACTGGCAAACTTGAGTGAAGTAAAGAGGGTAGCAAGAAAAATGATGAACATGAAAAAATATATAACAAATAAAAAAGAGCTGGAGAATTGTGGGAACTTAGTTCAAAAAGGCTAAAAGGTATAAGGGATAGAACATTGTCTTTAGGTATTTAAAGGGTTGTAATATGGGAGAAAGAGGTTGGTCCAAATTCTAGAGCAGAACTAAAAACAATCAGCAAGCATTCCTAAGAGGTATATTTTAACTCTGTTTAATAAAGAATTTTCTAAAAATTACAGCCATTGGATAGAATGGACTGTCAGATAAACAAACCTGACTTGAATAAAATTGTCAAGTGTCTACCACAACTGTGGAAGGAAAATGCATATTAGATGGAAGGTTGGTTTCACTAACCTCATCTATGAGATTCAATTATGCTACCTTTTTTGGAAAGTCACAGGTAATAACTTTCCACATGAGAAGAAATATATTGAGTCAGTAACAAAGTAGAAACAGCTAGAATTTAAAGTTCAAGACCTTAGATTTCAATCTTGATTCTGCCAACTTCTAAGTTGTGCTATCTAATGAACTACAATTTCCTTATGTCAAAATGGTAATGATGACATTACCTGCCCTACTTAATCCTTGTGCCCTGCATTAGTCTTAAGAAGATATCACAAACTGCTAGTTTTTATTACTAAATAATTATTAAAAAATTAGTCTCAAAACTCCTAACCAGGGAATTTAAGCTATTCTGTCCTTGTTAAACTTATGTTCCAGGGAAAAATTGGTTTCTTTTGCTTACTTCAGACCAAGTGGTTTAAAGCATCAAGTTACATAATTTCAGGCGTTAATTAAAACATCATGTAAATTATTTTTTGCTATAAATTTTTCTATAATGCTTTCAAGACAGGAGTAAGCTTTTTGGAAAAAGGAGAGAGTGCCTAGTCCTGATAATGGTTTGCTCATAGCAGAACCCACACCCACACGCAGACCAGCTGTTCAGCTAGCAGTGGGCACCAGCCCCATGATTCAAAATCTTAGCATATACTTTCTGTGGCAAATACCAACTTTTTTCTCCTATTTCCAGTGTCTAGTTTGTTTCTCAATTATCTATTTTTTTTATTGTGGAATTTAACATTTTTCATAGAAGTGATAACTTTCTAAGTGCAATCTAACAAGTAGTTAGCAAATTTCAAAGAATGTTATGGGTTACAGTTCCACAGTCTCAGTTATTTCCTTATTGTGAAATATAACATATATAAAAAAAAAGGCAATAACTTTCAAATCACAATTTAACGAGTAACTACAGAGTAAAATTTCAAAGAATGTTATGGGATACAGTGCCTCCATTTCAATTCCTTCCTTCTAGCTATTCTAATATCCTAGCAACTAAGAAAAAGAAAATTATATAGAGATTCAGTATTCAAAATCCTTTGTTAAATTCTGTCTTATCTGTTGCTATCCCTTCCTCTTGTTTAATCGCTTTCCTGATCTTCAGGATGTCTAGGTAGTGACCGCTCTAACTTGTTCGTGTTGAAAAAGGGTGTCGACATTATGGGAAAAGGTGATACAACTGGTTGATGTTCTTGAAGAGGCTGTTGACCCTGGAATTTGGGACTCAGCTGGCACAGGAGCTCTCTGGAGGATTCAAGTTTCTGAAGAACAAACTTAGTAAGTGAAACTTTAATAGAGTCTCAGATGGGGACCTGGGTATTCCTTAGGGTTTTTGGGACTACTGTTGACTTGGGCTTATCATATTGTGGCCATCTGGGATGTCTAGCTGAAGCCTGCATAGGAGTACCTCCAGGACAGTCTCTCAACTCTATTTGAAATCTCTTAGCCGCTGAAACCTTATTTTGTTGCCTGTCTTTTCCCCCTTTTTGTCAAAAAGGCATTCTCAGCCCTTCAATGTCAGGGTAAGGCTCATTTCCAAATCCATGTCCCATGTCAACAGGGAGACTCACTCACCTAGGTGGTCCTGTCCCACGTCAGAGGAAGGGTGATGAATTTATTTGCAGAGTTGGACTTAGAAAGTCCACATTTGAGCAAGAAAAGAGGTTCTCTGTAAGTGACTCCTAAGCATAATTATAGGTGGGGTTAGCCTCTCCTTTACAACCATAAGTTTCACAAGAGCAAGCCTCAAGATCAAGCGCTTCACTTATAAAGTAGGGGATTCCTAATTTCATATAGCATATGTTCTGTCCACGATAATCAATATCTCACATTATCACTTAGTTGTATAATCCTCATCATACTCCATTTGAAACAATTCTCATGACCCAAAACACACCATAGCTCTTTTCAGCCCTTAATTGTTTGTCCCTAATATTTGTGTGGTACTAGTAAGGTATTCCTATTAATTATAATCCCTACTATGTAGTTTTTCCCATATACCACTCTGTTGTCAACTCTCTGTACCAGTATCATATCTTAGAAGTATTTCATGCAAGCACCTATCTATATTTGTAGTGATCTGTGGGATACTTGTCTTTAAACAACCCCTTTCAATGCTGTTTGCCTTCAACGCAGCTCTGATACTTACTATCCCATTAAAAAACAATCATCATCCCATCCATTTGATACCTTTAAATTAACTCTCCATTAACATATCTGAACATATCAGGTTATCATTTCCCCTTCACTAGCTTCTATCTATCACTAGGTCCCCAATATTCTACATTATAAGACATTGATTTTACATTATTCAGGGGTTTTCATGGTAGTGGTAACACAAAATCTCTCCTTTTGTGTCTGAATTATTTAACTCAGCATTTTATCTTCAAGGTTTACCCATGTTGCCACATGTTTCAGGACCTTGTTCCTTCATATGGTTGCATAGTTTTCCATTGTATGTATATATCACATTTTGTTTATCTACTCATCTGTTGAAGGACACTTGGACTGCTTCCATCTCTTGGCAATTGTGAACAATGCTGCTATGAGCATCTGTGTACAAATGTCTGTTCATGTCACTGCTTTCTGATCTTCTGGGTGTATACTGAGAAGTGGAATTGCCAGATCATAGAGTCATTCAATATCTAATTTTCTGAGAAGCCACCAAACTGTCTTTCTTAGTGGATATACCATATACAGTCCCACCAGCAAAGAGTAAGTGTTCCAATTTCGCCACATCCTCTCCAGCATTTGTAGTTTCCTGTTTGTTTAATGGTAGCCATTCTTACTGGTGTCAGATGGTATCTCATTGTGGTCTTGATTTGCATTTCCTTAATAGCTAGTAAAGATGAACATTTTCTCACATGTTTTTTAGCCATTTGTATTTCCTCTTCAGAAAAACACCTTTTCATATCTTTTGCCATTTTTATAACTGGGCTATTCGTACTACTGTTGTTGAGTTATAGGATTTCTTTATATATGCAGGATATCAGTCTCTTCTCAGATACATGGTTTCCAAATATTTTCTCCCATTGAATTGGTTGCATCTTCACCTTTTTGACAAAGTCTTTGGGGCGCAGAAGCTTCTAATTTTGGGGAGTTCCCATTTACCTCTTTTTTCTCGTTACTTGTGCTTTGGGTGTAAGGTCCAAGACGCCATCCTCCTATTACTAAGCCTTAAAGATGTTTCAATATATTATCTTCTAAGAGTTTTATTGTGCTCTTATATTGAGGTCTTTGATCCAATTTGAATTAGTTTTTGTATAGGGTATGAGGTAGGGGTTCTCTTCCATTCTTCTAGATATGGATATCCAGTTCTCCCAGTCCCAGTTGTTGAAAAGACTGTTCTATCCCAGTTCAGAGGATTTGTGGGCCTTACCAAAAATCAGTTGACCTTAGATCTGGGGGTCTATTTCCAAATTCTCAATTTGATTCCATTGATCAATACGTCTGTCTTTGTGCCAATACCATGCTGTTTTGACCACTGTGGCTTTGTAGCGGGCTTCAAAGTCTGAAAGTGGAAGTCCTCCCACTTCATTCTTCTTTTTTGGAATGTTTTTGGCAATTCAAGGCCACTTTCCCATCCAAATAAATTTGTAACCATGATAACTAGCTTTTCCAAGTCTGCAAAGTAGATTGTTGGAATTATGACTGGAATTGCACTGAATCTGTAGGTCAGTTTGGAAAGAATTGACATCTTAATGACATTTAGCCTTCCTATCCATGAACACAGAGTATCTTTCCACCTCTTTAGGTCCCCTTTGATTTCTTTTAGTAACAGTTTATAATTTTCTTTGTAGCGGTCTTTTCCATCCTTGGTTAAATTTATTCCTAGGTACTTATTTTTCAGCTGCTATTGTGAATGGAATTTTTTTTTATTGCCTCTTCAGTTAGGTCATTACTAGTGCATAGGAACATTACTGACTTTTGTGCATTAGTCTTGTATCCCGTCTGTTCCAATTTGCTAATGCTGCCCTTTTGCAAAACATCAGAAATGGATTGGTTTTATAAAGGGGGTTTATTTGGCTACAAAGTTATAGTCTTAAGGCTGTCAAGTGTCCAAGGTAAGGCATCAACAAAGGGCCTTCACTGGAAAAAGGCCATTGGCATCTGGAAAACCTCTGTTAGCTGGGAAGGCACGTGGCTAGTGTCTGCTTGCTCCCAGGTTGCATTTCAAAATGGCGTTCTCCAAAGTGTTGCTCTTGGGGCATTTTGTCCTCTCTCAGCTGCAGCTCCTCTTCAAAATGTCACTCTCAGTAGCTCTCCAAAATGTCACTTACAGGTGCTCTGCATCTAGTGTGTGGCTCTTTTTAAAGTACTCTGGTGATCCAAAAAAGACCCACCCTGAATGGGTGGAGCAAGACCGCCATGGAAATTATCCAACCCAACATTTCACTCACAGTTGATAAGAGTCACATCTCCATGGAAACACTCAAAGAATTCCAATCGAATCAACACTAATACACCTGCCCCCACAAGACTGCATCAAAGAACATGGCGTTTTGGGGGACATAATACATCCAAACTGGCACACCGTCTGTGCCGGTTTGAATGTATTTTGTCTCCCAAATGCCATTGTCTTTGTAGTCTTGTAGAGGCAGACGTTTTGGTGCTGGTTGGATTTGCTTGGAATGTGCCCCACCCAGCTGTGGGAGATGATTTTGATGAGGTGTTCCCACGGAGGTGTGGCCCCACCCATTCAGGGTGGGCCTTGATCAGTGGAGCTATATAAATGAGCTGACTCAAAGAGAGGAAACGGAGTGCAGCTCGGAGTGATGTTTTGAAGAGGAGCAAGCTTGCTAGAGAGAAACGTCCTGGGAGAAAGCCGTTTTGAGGCTGGAGCTTTGGAGCAGACGCCAGCTGCCTTCCTAGCTAACAGAGGTTTTCTGGACACCATTGGCCATCCTCCGGTGAAGGTACCCGATTGCTGAGGTGTTACCTTGGACGCTTTGTGGCCTTAAGACTGTAACTGTGTAGTGAAATAAACCCCCGTTTTATAAAAGCCTATCCATCTCTGGTGTTTTGCATTCTGCAGCATTAGCAAACTAGAACACCATCATTTTGCTGACTTTATTAGCTCAAGTAGCTTTGTCATCAATTTCTCAGGATTTTTTATATCATCTTCAAATAATGACAGTTTTACTTCTTCCTTTCCAATTTGGATACCTTTTATTTCTTTGTCTTGGCAAACTGCTCTGGCTAGCACTTCTAGCACAATGTTGAATAACAGTTGTGACAGTGGGCATCCTTGTTTCTTTCCTGATCTTAGGGGGAAGGCTTTCAGTCTCTTATCATTGAGAACTATGCTGGCTGTGGGTTTTTCATATGTGCCCTTTATCATATTGAGGAAGATTCCTTCAATTCCTACCTTTTTTGTCAAATGTTTTTTCAGGATCTTTCGAAATGACCATTTTATTTGTCCCTTTCAATTTGTTAATGTGTTGGATTACACTGATTTTCTTATGCTGAACCACCCTTGCATTCCAGGAATGAACCCCACTTGGTTGTGGTGTATAATTCTTTTAAGTTTCTCGTGATTTTTAACGTCTGTTCACTCAGTTATGTCTTATATACTGCTATACGGTTTGCCTGAATTTGACACAGAATTAAACTTTCAAATTTGGGATAAAGAATGACTCCAAACTACAAAGTTTTACAAGCATTTAGTCTTCTAGTTGAAAGATGCAGAATAAAATGCAATTTGAGAGAATGTTGTGTGTCTGTATCAACCAAATACCCAATTTTATTTCTCATTCTCCTCTCAGGTGGCAGAGGTGACCTTTCGTGTTTTAAACTTAATACAACTACTAGAAATAACAGGAGTAAAGTTATGGTCATAATACAAACTAAAGGCAAGGCGTTAACTCATAATCTCTTTCCAGGGAAGCACTGCTTACCAGTTTTTATTTTTGTGACTTTCCTCACTCATACAGGAACAAGGAAAGGATAAATACTATTATACTCTTCAAAATATCTAGAAAGCATCCAAATTTTTCCAAAGCAGAATTTCAAGGTTTCCGTACTTTGAGGAAGTATTTAATTAGTCTAGGTACTTAATTTGCAATCTGAGATAACTACCTTGCCTTGTATAATAAGTTCTTTGTTCACTGTTCATTATTAATCAAGAACTAAATTATTTTTTAAACTTTTTAGTAATTTATATTGCTGTCTGTGGCAAAATAGCAGTGCTCAACAAGAATTTATCCTAAAAAATATAGACTATCTTAAAAATTTGAAAATTTCAATTCTCCTTTTAGGTATATACCCAACAGAATTGAGGCAGTCTTTAACAGATATTTGCACATTGATGTTCATAGTGGCATTATTCACAATAGCCAAAAGTTGGAGCAGGGAGGAAAGATGGTGGCATAGGAATGCCTAGGATATAGCCTGCTCTCCCAAGCAGCTAGTAAACAGCCAGGAACTGTCTGAAACAACTGTTTGGGGGTCAGGGTAACTAAAAGTGTAAAAAGAAGAAAAATAAGAAATGACATATAAAATACAGAGGACAAAATGCTTGAAGAATGTAATGCCTTTAGAGTAATAACACTGAATGTTAATGGATTAAACACTCCCAAAAGACACAGACTGGCAAAACAGATAAAAAAAAAAAAATGACCCTTCTATACACTGTCTTCAAGAGACTAACTTTAGGCACAAGGGAACAAACCGGTTGAAAGTGGAAGGTTGGAAGAAGATATTACAGACAAACAGCAACAAGAAAAGAATAAGGGAAGCTATGCTAATATCTGAAAAAATACTTTAAATGTAAACATGCTAAAAGAGACAAAAAAAGACACTATATACTAATAAAAGGGACAATCAAACAGGAAGACATAACAATCATAAATATATATGCAACTAGCCAGGCTGTCCCAAAACACATGAGACAAACACTGGCAACACTGAAGGAAGAAATAGACACCTCTACAATAATAGTTGGAGACTTCAATACACCACTCTCATTAAAGGACAACCAGGCAAATGATCAATAAGGAAACAGAGATCCTGAATAGTATGATAAATGAACTAGATATTTATGAAACATTGCACCCCACAAGAGCAGGATATATACTCTTTTCAAGTGCTCATGGATCATTCTCCAGGACAGACGACATGTTGAGTAACAAATCAGGTCTCAATAAATTAAAAAAGATTGAAATTACACAATGCACTTTCACCAAACATAATGGAATGAAGCTGGAAATAAATAACAAATTCACAAATTTGTGGAGGCTAAACAACATACTCTTAAACAATCAGTGGGTCAAAGAAAAAATTACAAGACAGATCAGTAAATATCTCTAGGCAAAAGAAAATGAGAATACAACATATCAAAACATGGGATCCAGCAAAGGCAGTGCTCAGAGGGAAATGAATTCCCCTGAATGCCTATATTAAAAAAGAAGAAAGGGATAAAATAAAAAACTTACTGGAGCACCTGGAAGAACCAGAAAAAGAACAGCAAATTAACTCCAAAGTGAACAGAAGGAAAGGAATAAAGATTAGAGTACAAATAAAGGAAATTGAAAACAACAATAAAACAATAGAGAGAATCAACAAAACCAGAGATTGGTTCTTTGAGAAATTCAATAAAATTGACAGACCCTTGGCTAAACTGACAAAGGAAAAAGAGACAGGTACAATTAAACAAAATCAGAAATGGGAAGGGGGACATTACTCTTGGTTTTTTTCCTTGAAATTTTATTATGATATAGTCATATACCACACAATCATCCAAAGTATTCTCAGTATGCAGTTGTTCACAGTATCATCATATAGTTGTGCATTCATCACCATGATCAGTTTTTGAATATTTTCATTACTCCAAAAAAATAAAAATAAACATAAAAGTATAAAAAGAACATCCAGAACAACCCCAAAAGCCCTATTATTCATTTACATTTTTGTCTCCATTTTTCTACTCATCTGTTCATACACTGGATAAAAGGAGTGTAACCTACAAGGTTTTCTACAACTGCATGATCACAACGTATAAGCTATATAGTTATAAACTCATTTTCAAGGAGCAAGGCTACTGGGTTGCAGCTCAGCAGTTTCAGGTACTTCCTTCTAGCTATTCTAAAACACTAACAACTAAAAAGGGATATCTATATAATGCATAAGAATAGCCTCCAGAATGATGTCTTAACTTCATTTGAAATCTCTCAGCCCCTGAAACTTTACTTCGGTTCATTTCTCTTCCCCCTTTTGATCAAGAAGGCTTTCTCAATACCATGATGCAGGTCCAGACTCATCCCAGGGAGTCATGTCCCACATTGCCAGGGTGATTTACAACCTTGAGAGTCATGTCCCGCATAGGGAGGAGGGCAGTGACTTCACCTGCAGAGTTGGTTTAGAGAAACGGGCCACATCTGAGCAATGAAAGAGGTTCTTTGGGGGTGATTCTTAGGCACAATTATAAATAGCCTTAGCCTCTCCTTAACAGTAACAAGCTTCATAAGGGCAAGCCCCAAGATCAAGGGCTCAGCCTTCTAAACTGGTAGTTACCAATGCTTGCAAGAATATCAGGATTTCCCAAGGTGGGGAAGTTTAATATTTTCACATTTTCCCCTAGTCCCTCAAGGAGGCTTTGCAAATACTTTTCATTCTCTGTCCGAATTACTCTGGGATGCATTGGGGCATCACACTAATATGTACAAACCAATCAGATCTCAGCCCCTATACCAGGTTCCATGTAATTATGGTGTTTGAATAAACTGACCATACAAATCAAATTATCTAGTAAGCTACAGAAAATACAGATTTTGCACCAAATAAACATCTCTTCCTTTGGTCTCACACGGAAGTTGATGTTTTAAAACACGGTCAATATCATCCTTTACCCTTTACTCTGACTTACCTTAGTCACAACCAAGTCCATTTCGTTCATATCTCTAATTGAAGTCTGATCTCTTTTCTCAGTCTCTTTAATATTTTCTGTATAGGATAACACTGACATTCATAGCTGTCAAACTCTGGCTTTGAGTCTCAGTGTCACACAGATACCTGAAGTTCCAGGGACCAATGAGATTACATACAAACAGCTCAATATCTCAGAATTTAGAGATAACCACTACAACTCAGGAATGGATGTGACTACTATAAGGGCTTACAAACTAGGAATCTTTACAATAAGCCTTCCCCTGAAAACCTATGCTCTCAGATTCAATTCTCAGAGTTTGACATTATAGTTAGTCCATATTAGTGAGGCATCATAATGATTGTCTTTTTGATTCTGGCTTATTTCACTCAACATACTATCCTCAAGGTCCATTCACCTAGTTTCAGAGCTCACAACTTCCTTCCTTCTTGCTGCCACTCAACATTCCATTGAATGTATACACCATTCCATTTATGAGTTGATGTACCCTAAGGTCACCTACATCCATTGAAAATAATGAATACTGCTGTCATAAACACCAGTATCCAAACATCCATTCATGTCACTGCTCTCAGTTCTTCCAAGTATATACCAAATAACAGGGTTGAAGGACCATATGGCAACCTCATACTTAGCTTCCTGTGGAACAACCACACTGCCTTCCAGATGGGCTGCACTATTCTACTTCCCCACCAAAAGGGAATAGGTATATTTTCTCCAGCACTTGTATCCCTCTATTTTTTAAACAGTTTTATTCACACACCATACAATCCATCCTAAGTAAACAGTCAATGATTTCCAGTGTATTCACACAATTATGCGTTAACCACTACAATCTATATGAGGATGTTTTCATTTCTTCCATAGAAAGGAAGAAGAGAAAAAAATGAAGAATAAAACATAGTAGAACAATAAAAATAAAATAAAATACAATGAAAAGCTCAGACAACATCATCAAGAATTCCATACCACTCCCTCTTATAGACTTTTAGTTTCAGTATACTGCCTTTGTTACAATTAATGTAAGCATCTTACAATGTTACTCTTAACTACAGACTCTAGTTTGCATTCATTATAGTTTTCCCCTCTTCCAACCAATTTTCAGCCCCTTGCAATGTTGACATTCATTTGACATTCCCTCATGTAAAAGTCTTATATTTGTACATTTAATCATCATTGACCACTCTAGATTTCGCTAAGTTATACAATCCTGGTCTTTATCGTCTATCTTCCTTCTGGTGTCATACATGCCCCTAGCCTTCCCTCTTTCAACTGTACTCATGCTTATCTTTGTTCAGAGTACTTACAATATTGTGCTACCATCACACAGTATCATGTTATCCATTTCTGGATCTATACCATCAATCCTGTTGAAACTTCTAAACCCCTCAGCACCAAATACCTTATCTCTAACCACTTTCTATCTCCTGATAACCTGTGTTGTTAACTTTAACTCTCAAAGTTCACTCAACAATGTTAGTTCATATTTGTGAGACCATGCAGTGTCTGTCCTTTTGTTTCTGGCTCATTTCACTCAACATAATGTCTACTGTCTATCATTTTGTCTTTTGGATTTCATGTCATATTTCATTTTTTTTAACTCTCTCTCTCTCTTTACCCTTACTGCTAGTCTTCATTTCTACACTCTTCTCCAAACCTCTCTCTCCTTGCTTTTTCTATTGGCCTGTAGTGCTCCCTTTAGTATTTCTTGTAGAGCAGGTATCTTGTTCACAAACTCTCTCAGTGTCTGTTTGTCTGAAAATATTTTAAACTCTCCCTCATTTTTGAACGACAGTTTTGCTGGATATGGAATTTGTGGTGGGTAGTTTTTCAGTATCTTAAGTATATCATACCACTGCCTTCTCACTTCCACGGTTTCTACTGAGAAATCAGCACATGGTCTTATTGACTTTCCCTTGTATGTATGGCTTGCTTTTCTCTTGCTGCTTTCAGAATTCTCTGTCTTTGACATTTGATAATCTGATTATTAAGTGTCTTAGAGAAGGTCTATTTGGATCTATTCGGTTTGAGGTATGCTACACTTCTTGAATCTGTAATTTTATGCCTATCATAAGAGATGGGAAATTTTCAGTGATTATTTCTTCCATTCTTTCTGCCCCCCTTCCCTTCTCTTCTCCTTCTGGGACACCCATGACATGTATAATCACACACTTCATGTTGTCCTTCAATTCCCTGAGACTGTGCTCATATTTTTCTATTCTTTTCCCTATCTGTTCTTTTTTATGTAGGTTTTCTGATGTACTGTCCTCTAGTTCATGAATCCTTTCTTCTCTCTCTTGAAATCTGCTGTTGCATGTCTCCGTTGTGTTTTTCATCTCTTCTGTTTTGTCTTTTATTCTCGTTAAGTTCTGCCAATTATTTTTTCAAACTTTTGAGTTCTTCCTTATGCTCACCCAATTCTTCTTTATATACTTCATCTCTTTTGTCATATTTTCCCTCTACTAGTTGAATTGATTTTTGAATTGATTTAGCATATTTGTTTGAACATCTTTAATTAGTTGTTTCAATTAAATGAAGTGTAAGTTTGTTCCTTTGACTGGGTCATATCTTTGTTTTTCCTAGTGCAACTTGTAATTTTTGTTGTCTAAGAATCTGGTTTCCTTGATTACCAATCAGGTTTTTCCAGATCAGAGGGGACCATGTCTCAGGAGGAAGTCGTAATCAGTATCAGGTTTCTCTGAAGATGAGATCCAGAAGACTGTCAGACTTTCCTGTGAGGCTCTAAACTCTGCTTTTCCTATCCAGCCCAGCAGATGGTGCTTGTCAGCCTGCAGCTCCCCACCAGCATAAAGAAGTATGGTGCCTTTAGTTCTCAGCAGACTCTATCCCAGCCAGGGACTGAGGGTGAATCAGAAGCCAAGTTTAAGCATTTTTTTCCACCCCAGGCCATGGGGTCTGAATTCTCTGAGGGAGGGCAGCCCCTTGAGCTGGGCCCTGTCCTCCCCTTTTCTTAGGGAAGATAAGCCCTTTAGGGAATTGTCTCCTTCACTTGACTTCTTCCTTTGTCTCTCTACCTATCTTAACTCCACTCTTGCCTGGATTAGCACTAACAATTGAAAATGCCTGAGGCTTTCTCTAATGAGCTACTTAGAATGAGAGAAAATAAGGAAAAAGAAAGAAATCCCCTTTGCAGAACCAGTCCCCAGTCCCCCAGTTTCACAAGTCAACCTGAGTTGGTACTCGGTTCTATATGTCCCTTTTCTTGGGACACAACCCTTTTCCAATATTCTGAACTCAGCCAACTCCAAAAGCCTCTGTTTTTATTTACTTATTTTTTTTACCCCGATCAGTTCCATGTCCTCTCTGCCAGGAGAGACCTCAGAGTTCCATTCCTGCTTCACCAGGTTTATCTATACTCATAGCTGGTATTCAGTAGTACAAATTCATTAATTAAAACACAATTGGAGCTTGATTGAGCTACCTTCCCATGCTCCCAGCAGAGATGTCTTCTTTTTCCAGAGTGGAATGTTCCAACTCAGCCTGCTGTGACAGCGGGGAAGGGGCACCAGCTCCTCAGTTGGAGAGTTTTACCTACAGCTCTATGCTGTGACCTCAGCCATTCCACTCTTTCTGGACTGTGTATGATGTGTATCCAGTGACAGATGTCCCCCAAACAGTTGTTTCTGGCTATTTACCAGTTGCTCTAGGGAAATGGCTAAATTCTACACCTCCCTATGCCACCATCTTGCTTCACTTGTCCAGGACAATTGATTTGTGACAAGGCAGCAAACACTACTCAACTGGAGCAGAACAGCCTCTTCAAGAAATGGTGCTGGGAGAACTAGATATCCTTATCCAAAAGAATAAAAGAAGAACCTATCTCATACCTTATACAAATATTAACTCAAATGAATCAAAGAACTAATCATTAGACCTAAGGTTATAAAACTCTTAGAAGAAAATGTAGTGAAGTATCTTAAAGATCCTGTGGTAAGAGGTGATTTCCTAGACCGTACACCCAAGGACAAGCAATGAAAGAAGAAATAGATAAATGGGACCCCTTCAAAATTTAACACTTTTGGGCATCAAAGGACTTTGCCAAGAAGTAAAAAGGCAGCCTACTCAATGGGAGAAAATATTCAGAAACCACATTCAATAAGGGTTTAGTATCCAGAATATATAAAGAAATCCTACAACTCAATGACAAGAAGACAAACAACCCAATTTAAAAATGGGCAAAAGACATGGATAGATACTTTACCAAAGAGAAAATACAAATGTCTAAAAAACATATGAAAAGATGCTCAACCTCACTATCTCTTAGAGAAATTCAAATCAAAACCACAATGAGATATCATTTAACATCTACTAGAATGGCCATTATTAAAAAAATTAAAATAAAAACAGAAAACAAGTTATGGAGAGGATGTGGAGAAATAGGTGCACTTATTCATTGTTGTTGGGAATGTAGCATGGTGCAGCCACTCTGGAAGGCAGTTTTGTGGTTCCTCGGGAAGCTAAGTATAAAACTGCCATATGATCTGGCAATCCTGTTACTAGGTATACACGCAGAAGAACTGAAAGCAGGACACAAATAGACATTTGCACACTGATTTTTGTGGCGGAATTATTCACGACTGCCAAAGAATGGAGGTGACCCAAGTGTCCACCGACTAATGAGTGGATTGTTGGACTGCATTGTATACATACGATGAAATACTGTGCAGCTGTAGGAAGGCATGAAGTCATGATGCATGCAATCATGCAGATGAACCCTGAGGACACTATGTTGAGCGAAATAAGCCAGAAGCAAAAGGACAAATATTGTATGGTCTCATTAATATGAACTAATTATAATGAGCAAACTCTGGGAGTTAAATTTGAGAGCATAAATTATCATGTGATAGAAAAGACAGAGACTGGGGAATCGATGTTTAAGGTGTACAGATTTAATAATGTTGATCGTAAAGGTTCAGAAGCGGATAGCACAATACTGTGTGATAGCAGCACAAGTAACAAAGCTGAGAGTGAGTAACAAAGCTGAGTGTGAGTATGTTTGAAAGAGGAAGGTTAGGGTCATCTATGTCACAGAAGGAAAGCTGGAGGATAAAAACTAGGACTGTATAACTTGGCAAAACTAAGAGTGGACAATGACAGTGTTTAAGTATACAAATATAAGAAAGTTCTTACATGAACTAGAACAAATGTATGTCACTATTGCAAGGTGTTACTAATAGGGTGGTATATGGGAAAAATACAATTAATGCAAATTAAGGTCTACAGTTAACAGTAACGTATTTTTCTTTCGGTAATTGTAACAAAGGCATTATATCAAAGGTAATTGTCAATAATAGTGGGATATAAGAGGCATGTTACTTTTTTTCAGAAGAAATGAGAATGTACACATATTGACTGTGGTTATGAATGCATAACACTGTGATTATACCAAGAGCCAAAGATTGTACAGTCAGGATGGGCTGTATGGTATGTGACTAAAACTGTATAAATAAAAAAAAAAAAAAGTTGGAGCAACCTAAGTGTCCATCAGCAGATGAATGGATAAACAAAATATGGTATATATATATACAATGGAATATTATTCAGCCATAAAAAGGAATGAAGTCCAGATACATGCTACAACATTACAACATGAATGAACCTGGAAGACACCTTGTTGAATAAAATAAGTCAGAAACGAACAAATATTGTATGATCTCACTGATAGGCAATAACTAGAATAAGCAAATTCATAGAATCAGAAACTAGAATATAGTTTATCAGAAGCTGGGGTAGGGATAGCAAATAGGGAGTTAATGCTTAACTGATACAGAATTTCTGCTGGGCGAGATGGAAAAGTTTTAGTATTGGATGGTAGTGGTTATAATAGCACAACATTGTGAATGTAATTAACAATTAGTACCACTGAATTATATATTTTAATGTGGTTAAAAGGAGAAATTTTAGGTTTTATAAAAAAATGGTGATTAAAGTATAACTGCAAAGATTTTGTGAGATTTCTGATCTTATCCACTTTGTCTATCTTAAGCTAGATTTACAGAATTAAGTTTCATGTTTGCAATATACAGACTCTTCAGAGAAAATCTATCCCCTTGAAGGAAAAACTAGAACAGGTTGCTCTCTTAATACACCTAAGTGAGCCAAAAATTGCTTAATTTCTCCATAAGAGATTCTAGTAAAAGTAACCTCCAAAGGATTTTCTTGCAAAAAAGAAAAAAAAAAAAAAAAAAAAAGGAAGGCCTCTTTCTTCATTATTCTTAACATTATCTTTTCTGAATGTTTAAAATATAAATTTTCAGACAGCAAATGTGGAATATGCCTAAAACCTAAAATCTAAAGGACTGGGGGAAAAGTTTTAAATAAGAGATTATATTTATTCATAAAAGGTGGATTTATAGATACCAACTTCACCAACAATGCACACTTGTGTATGAAAATAATCACGTCAGCATACCCTACAGGTCTAAGAGCTGAGTTACTTAAACCAACAAATCAATCTTTTTCCAGGGAGAACCATAGAACTCAGAAAATAAGCTGTGTCCACAAGTGATAAAGTCATGGCTTGGTCAATGCTTCCTGCTTTCAGAGATTTGACAAAAAGTTCTTATTAATTTATGTAACTTCAGATCCACTAATTATTTCTGAAATAAGAAGTCACCATTCTGTGTGTTTCCTTTAAGTAAAGCAGTTGTAGATTTACAGATCATGCAGAATATAGAGTTCCCATACACCTTCCTCTTTCACACAGTTTTCCCTATTAACATTCTGCATTAGAGTGTTACTTTTGTGGCAATTCACAATACAATATTATTATAATTATGCTATTAATTTTAGCCCACTGTTAACAGTAGGGTTCACTCTGTGTTGTACAGTTCTAGGACCATACTGTTTCATTATAAGATTATCTTATAATGTGTTTAGAATATGCACTAGTAGAGTTCACCTACCCCCATAAAAGCTTATTCTGGTAATTGAGCTGTTGTGTCTGGGAAATATTCACATCAGCTTCTAAACACTTTTTATCATTCACCCCAAATAGTTAGACTTCTGGAAATAAGCTAAGTATTTTCAATTAAATAAAAGGTAAAAAGAAAAGAAAACAGGCTGACTTCTATTCCCATTTCTCTTTAATGAGCGATATATTTAATAAAAAAAAAAATCCACCCCATGTGTTGGCACTAAATTATATTATCAGTCTATAACCAGGTCTGCCAACTATAAAAGCATTTAATCAGAATAGGATCATTTAGTCAGTTTGATTCACGTAAAGCCATTTTAATAGCCTTGAACAAAAGGTCAATACTGGCTTACTGACCTATAACCAGCAAACAAGTAGGAAAATAAATATATTAAGTGTCTAGACTCAGTTACCATGAAGCAAGCAGAATTTCAATCTACCTTGAAGAGGCTTGGCTCCCACTATGTTAATCAAAGTCAACAGCCCTTTCCAGTTCTAGCTGTGACAGTCATGTCAGCACAGGTGGCACTAGACCAAATATACATGGAGAATGTATTCATTTTTAAACTACTTGGAGATAGTGTTTCAATTAACCAATTATTTTTTAGCACTTTCTAGAGGCTTCTTGTAATTTGGTTACATAATCATCACAAGGTAAAATTACTTCGTTTCATGGTACAGATACCAGAAAGTGAAAAAGTCTCCCAATTGTAAATTGAAATTAAAGAGAAAAAAATTCTCAAGGTAGTGTTAATGTAGAAGACATTCCCCCTTTACATTAGAGTAGATATGCAGCTAGCTATTTGGGGGGTTTGATAAGTTTTCAGGACAAAACAGAACATTCTAGAAATCTTCATTTTCTCTCTCTTCTACCCCCACTCCTTATAAATATCACAGTCAGGCAAGATGATAGGATGGGGCTCCACATTTGTACACTATGAGGGAAAAAAATGTATATAGCTCTTTAATGATTCATATCCTATGCATCACAATTCTTAAGTTGAAGTGTATCTAAGATTTCAAAGAAAAATATATAAAAGACCTTTTTTCTGGCTCAATGGGAAGAAAAGCCTCTCTATGTCCAAATGCTCCTCTAAGGAAATGTCAGGCCAGATTTAGTAAGAGTTACACTTCTTAAGAGCAGGGGCTACATCTTGTTTATATTTATAGCCTAGGACCTAATAAATTACCTGCCACCATATAAGTACTCAGGAAATATTTGTTAATTGAATGAGCAGATGGATATGTATTACTGCTGGGAACTGAACCATATGGCCCACAAAAGGCATGCTCAGTCCCCAACCCCTGGCCCTCTGTAGTGTGAACCCATTTGTAAATAGGACCATTGAAGATGTTATTAGCTCAGGTGTGCCCAAACTGAATAAGGTGGCCCTTATATTCAACATTGCTAAGTCCTTATAAGCAAAGGAAATTGAACAGAGAAAGACACAGGAAGCAGTCAAAAGCTGGAAATCAACAGAACATCGAAGAGAAAGAAGATGCCTCTGTGAAAATGGAATGTTTAATAGCTTCACTATTCAACTTGATACATTTGAACTTCCTTTTATCCAGGGAACTACAGAAGAAACAGAACTGAGTCAAGCTGACATACCAAAAATCCTTCACGGCACTAATGAAGACCTCTGCCCCTGAAGAAAAGAAACAAGTCATGCTGATACCAACAAGTTTGCTTATCTTCACTAGATAGTCCAGCTCCTGCAGAGATATCCTGCCTTTCCAAGTTGCAAAATTAATGAAACATAGCCCAAGGACATCCCACCTCAAGCAATGCTTGTAGCTTGCTCTCCCTTACTCCCCCTCCCCACTCCTACACCCTCCCTTTGTTTCTAGCAGCCATATATACTGCCTGCCTCAAACTCGCCTTCTGAGCAGTAACTTTTTGTTGCTGTTCCACATTAATGCTGCTTTAGTTCAATAAACTTCTTATATACTTTGGTTTTCAGAGTCTGTTTTCAGCACACAGTCTGGTGTCAGAAGTACAATTTGAGGGTGGATGCCAGGATAACACTGGGAAGACAGCTCTGGGAAGAGCTATCTTGGCTAGCCCCTCTCAGATCTTTGAACTCCCACCGTGTTGCAAAGCATTTGAGGTCCAATCCATTTGTTGAACAAAAGTCTGGTTGGGCCCTCTGGTACAAAATTTTTTTTTTTTTTTTTTTTTTGGCTGTCAGGTAAAAATTAAAAATTCTCTCTTGTTTCTCTCTGGTTCTTCTGGTGTTATTATGAGAAACAATCAGTCAGTTGACTCTGAGGAATTACCTCCACAACGGATGGCCACTCATTTTATGTTCTAACTTTTGACCTAACTCTTGCTCTTTTACTAAAAAAAAGGGGGGGGGGACACTAAATTAACCTCTGATGACCCTAGGTTTACTTGGCCTCAATGTGAATGTTTTGAACATTCCAGATTAAATTATCTCAGAAGAAAGTTAAACTCTTCCAAAGTTTCTACCAAATCCCCAAATGGGATGCTTTTAATAAGTGGCTTTTAAAAGCTAACAAATGCAAGCACAAAGCCCAGTAAGAACCTACCAAGGATTAAAGACCTTAAAATAGAGACTCGTGACCTTATAAAAGATTTAAAACAGAAACCCACAATCTCATGAAGGACTTTAAAGCAGAGACTCATGATCTAATGTAAACTTTTAAGGAGTCGCCTAATCTCTGCGAAGAAACTGAAAGCAAAAACTTCTTGCTCTAGTCAAAAGCCACCATTCTCCCCTCCAAAGCCCAGCACACACCCTTCCCAAACCCCCTAAACCTCTTTATCTCTTGCTACCTAAACCTAATCACACCCCTCCTTTACTCCCAAGCTTTCCCCTTTCCCTCCTTGCTCCAATCTCAGCTCTCAGTTTCCCTTTAAAGTTGAAACTCACACCCTCTGGGATGAAAACAATGTAACCAGAAACATGCCTTGGTATGCTTATACCCCAAGGACTCAAAACAAATTAGCCAGATTTGCTAAAAGCCTCTCCAATCCCAGAGAAGATCCTGACAGCAGTTTGAAATGCTCTGTCTCACTTTCAAGCCAGGTGTCCCCGATCTTTTTAAGCTAGCTCAACCTGCTGTAGGCCAGGAACATGCTCTCCATTGGTTTGCTACAGGGGGAGTGTAAGACTTTCAATCCTACCTTAAGCAAGAATGGACCTCCAAAGAACACTGGGATATAGCCCAATACATTACAAAAGTTTCATTGGATAGTATCCCCACTGCCTTGCCCAGACCAGCCAACCTCTCAAAAGTCCGAGCCATAAAACAAAAGGAGGGTGAATCTGTCTACAAATATTGCTCTCACTTCACTAAAGTTTATGATGCAAACTCCAGTTTAAACCATGGTCATTCTGGAGCTCTCATTAACTATCAATTCCATGCTTTTAGAAGGTCTTCATCCCAAACTCTCTGCTCTAGTCAAGCACAATGTTACTGATTGGCAAACTCTCAATACCCAAGCCCTGCTTCAAATAATTGCCCAATTTCAGGCTCCCTCTGGTTAGAACAAAAAGAGAAAAAGACTAAAGTGCTACAGCTGCAACTAAGCCAGCTTCTATCTCAGCAAAGCCACTGTCCCAGTTTGCTACAGCTGCTGTTATACAAAATACCAGAAATGGATTGGCTTTTCTAAAGGGGTTTATTAGATTACAAATTTACAGTTCTAAGGCCATAAAAGTATCCAGTCTAAGGCATCAACAGGATACCTTCAATGAAGACAGGGTGATGGTGTCCAGAACACCTTTGTCAGTTGGGAAGGCACGTGGCTGGCGTCTGCTCGTCCTTTGCTCTCGAGTTGCATTTCAAAATAGCTTTCTCCAAAATGTCTCTGGGCTTCTGTCTCTCAGCTCTCTGCTTGGTTCTCCTGGAGTGTTTCTAAGTGTCTGGGAGTCTTCTCTTAGCTTCTCCAGGGCAAACTCTGGGCTTTATCTTTTGGCTTAGCATCTCCAAACGTCCTTCTGTCTACATCTCCCAGAATCTCCAAGAGTCTGGGTCTGTCTCAGCTCTTAGCTACTCCCAGGGGCAAATTCTGGATTATGTATCTTAGCTTCTCTCCAAACTGTCCTTCTCAGTTTCTCTGAGTTCCTCTCCGTGAGCTCTCTTAAAGGACTCTAGTGAACTAATAAAGACCAACCCTGAATGGGTGGGGTAACACCTCCATGGAAATGATTTAATCAAAAAGGCCTCACCTACAGTTAGGTTGGTCATATCTCCATGGAAAAGACCTAATCAAAAAGTACCACCCTAATCAAAAGACTAATAAGTTTGCCCCCACAAGATTGCATTAAAAGATCATGGCTCTTCTGGGGTCCGTAACAGTTTCAAACCAGCAAAGCCACCATTACCAAACCCACCTCTTAATTACCCTCAAAGACAATCCCCCACTGTTTTGGTTTGCTAAAGCTGCCAGAATGCATTATACAAGAAATGGATTGGCTTTTACAATGGTGGTTTATTAGTTCACAAATTTATAGTTCTAAGGCCATGAAAATGTCCCAATTAAGGCATCAACAGGACAATACATTCTCTGAAGAAAGACCAATGGCATCTGGGGTTCCCCCGTCACATGGAAATGTACATGGCAAGTCTGCTGGACCTTCTCTTCCAGATTTAGCTTCTGGTTTTTGTGGCTTTCTCCAAAATGTCTGAGTGTCTTCTCTCTAAGCATCTCTGAGCTCCCTCCAAAATGTCTCTGCCTTTTATCCTCTCATAGAGGGTTCCAGCAATGGGATTAAGACCTACCTTGAATGGGCAGGGTCTCATCTCCATGGAAACACCTAACCAAAAGGTCCCACTCACAATAGGTATGCCCCCACAATACTGGATTAAAAGAACATAATCTTCTGGGTACATAACAGTTTCAAACCAGCATACCCACCCTTCCTAAAGCAAAAACCTGCTTCTACTGCAAACTCTCTGGGCACTGGAAAAATGAGTGCCCCCGTAAACATCACTGAGAGGGACCTAAAATCCTCATGCACAAACCCTTCCCTAGGTGAGGAAAGTATGCCCCCAACATTTAACCCGATTTTTCAGCACGAAGATGCTCCAGAGACTACCACCATTTCAGCCACCTCTCTCAGGCTTATCCCAGTAACTATTTATGGTAGACCTCTTTCCATTCTTATTGACTCTGGGGCTACTCTGTCTGTCTTGAACCCCACTTTATTGCCCTGAGAGTTTCCCCAGAGTACCAAAGTGTACACTGTTGTGGGGATCACTAAACAACCCTTATCTGTCCCCCTTTCTGAACCTCTCCCTTCTGTGCTCAGAGGCCTTGCTGAAACTCATCTATCTGATACTTGTCTCCTGGGATGAGATTTCTTCTCAAGGTTTCATGCCTCTATCAACTTTCAGACAAAAGGAAGAATTTCCCTAAGAGTCGCAAACTCCCCAAGGCCTCATCTTGCCCCTTGATTTGCACAGTTTTAAACACCCCAACTGTTCCCTCTGACTCCATCCCCCCACCCCACTCCCTCATCTGTTCCCTGCACCCTATGGCTACTGATTCCACTGATATCAGCCATGTCCTTAGTGCTCCTCCAATTGTTATTCAAGTAAAGTCCTCTATTTCCTTTCCCTTTCCCTTTCTTCCCCAATACCTCCTAAGCCCAGCAACAACTGAAGAAGCTAGACCCATTGTGCTGGTTTGGAGTTATGTACCCCAGAAAATGCTATGTTCTTCCATTCTTGTGGATGCAGACCCTTTGTGGGTGGGACCTGTTGATTAGGTTGCTTCCATGGAGATGTGACCCTCCCAATTCAAGGTGGGTATTAATCCTTTACTGGAGTCCTTTAAGAGAACAGAGAGTTTAGAGAAGCTAAGAAAGAAAACGCCCCAGGGCAGAAGCAAGAAGGACCCACAGGAGCTGAGAGAACCATTTTGAAACCAGAAGCTGGGAGAGAAGGACAAGCAGACATCACCATCCCATGTGAGAGGGGAAGTCTTGGATGCCAGCAGCCTTTCCTGAGAGAAGGCATCCTCCTCTTGATGCCTTAATTTGGGCATTTTCATGGCCTTAGAACTGTAAATTTGTAACCTAATAAATTTCCATTGAAAAAGCCAATCCATTTCTGGTATATTGCATTCTGGCAGCCTTTTTTTTTTTAATTATTATTTTGAAATAATTTCAAACATATAGGACAGTTGCAAATACAATACAAACCCCATACAGAGAACTCCAACACCCCACCACCACCTGATATCCGTATCTACCAATTTTACATTTTGCTACCTTTGTAGTACCTTTCTTTCTTTTTCCTTCCTTCCTTCCTCCCTCTCTCCCTCCCCCACCTCTTTCTTTCAATTATATCTATTATCTTTCTATCAATTATCTATCTACCCATTTATCATCTTCTGAACATTTGAGAGCAGGTTGCATATATCATACTCCTTGAACTCATAACACTTCCATGTACATTTCCTACGAACAACAATAATCACTTATGTCATAAACTTAACAGTTGATTCAAGAAAATTAATATGGATATAAAGCTTAAATTCTATGTTTCAATTTTTCCTTATGCCCCCTTTGAGTTTTTTTCCTCCATTCTTAGATCCACTCCAGTATCATATATTGCATTGATTACCATTAACTCTTAATTAACTTTTTTTAAAATTAACTTTATCAAAAAAAATTTTTTAAAGATACACAATAAAAAAACATTTCAAACAAACCATAACAAGGGAGTAAGAAAAAGACAACCAACCTAAAGTAACTACTTAACTTCCAACATGTTCCTACTCTACCCCAAGAAAATAACCTAATATAGCAACATTTCTGTGAACTTGTTCCTACCATACCCATCAGAAATTAACAGACCATGGTCATTCCTGAACATTTCCAGAATGTTAAATTTACCCACAATAGTTTATCTGTTCTTGCTGGATTATCGTTTCCCCTTCATTAATTGCTCTCTGTCACTAGTTCCCCTACATTCTACATTACAAACCATTTATTTTACAAGTATGTTGTTTAACCTCCAGGTGTTTGTGAATTTTCTAAGTCACTGATGGTTACTGACTTCTAAATGTATTCCATTGTGGTCAGAGAATGTGCTTTGAATAATTTCAATTTTTTAAATTTAATGAGGCTTGTTTTATGTACCAGCATATGGTCTATTCTGGAAAAAGTAACGTGATCACTAGAGAAGAATGTGTATCCTGGTGATTTGGGATGTGATGTTCTATATATGTCTGTTAAATCAAATTCATTTATCAGATTGCTTAGGTTTTCAGTTTCCTTATTGGTCTTCTGTCTGGTTGATCTATCTATAGGAGAGAGCGATGTGTTGAAGTCTCCCAAAATTATTGTGGAAACATCCATTGGTTCCTTTAGTTTTGCCAGTGTTTGTCTCACGTATTTGGTGGCACCATGATTGGGTGCATAAACATTTTGATTGTTATTTCTTCTTGTTGAATTGCCCCTTTTGGTAGTATGTAGTGGCCTTCTTTGTTTCTCATAACATCCTTGCATTTAAAGTCTATTTTATCTGAGATTAATATTGCTACACCTGCTTTCTTTTGGCTGTAGCTTGCATGAAATATTTTTTCCATCCTTTCACTTTCAATTTCTTTGTGTCCCTGTGTCTAAGATGAGTGTCTTGTATGCAACATATTGATGGTTCATATTTTTTGATCTATTCTACCAATCCATATCTTTTAATTGGGGAGTTTAATCCATTTACATTCAACCTTATTACTAAAAAGGCATTTCTTGAATTAGCCATCCTATCCTTTGGTTTATGTTTATCAGATATATTTCTCCCCTCTCTCTCTTAATGTCCTTTATTGAACCAATATTGAATCTCTGTACTACTGGACCTTTCTCCATCTCTCTCGCTCCTTTCTTTGTTTCTCTGTCTGTAGGGCTCCCTTTAGTATATAAAGCAGGGCAGGACTTTTATTAGCAAAATCTCTCAGCATTTGTTTGTTTGTGAAAAATTTAAGCTCTCCCTCAAATTTGAAGGAGAGCTTTGCTGGATAAAGTATTCTTGGTTGGAAATTATTCTCTCTCAGGATTTTAAATATGTCATGCCACTGCCTTCTCGCCTCCATGGTGGCCGCTGAGTAGTCACTACCTAGTCTTATACTGTTTCCTTTGTATGTGGTGAATTGCTTTTCTCTTGCTGCTTTCAGAACTTGCTCCTTCTCTTCAGTATATGACAGTCTGATCAGAATATGTCTTAGAGTGGGTTTATTTGGATTTATTCTATTTGGAGTTGGCTGGGCATTTATGCTTTGTGTACTTATATTGTGTAGAAGGTTTAGGAAGTTTTCCCCAACAATTTCTTTGAATACTCTTCCTAGACCTTTACCCTTCTCTTCCCCTTCTGCGACACCAATGAGTCTTATATTTGGACGTTTTATTTTATCTACCATATCCCTGAGGTCCATTTTGATTTTTTTCCCTGTTCTTTCTTCTGTTCTTTCATTTTCCATTCTATGGTCCTTGAGTTCGCTGATTCGTTGTTCAGCTTCCACTAGTCTTGTACTATGAGTATCCAGAATCTTTTTAATTTGGTCAACAGTTTCTTTTATTTCCATAAGATCATCTATTTTTTTATTTACTCTGTATGCTTCATTACTTTTTATGCTTTAAAGTTTTCTGTTGTTTTTGGCCTCTTGGCATTTGCTTTACTTGATAGGGTTCTTTTAGGATATGTAGGATTATTCAAAGCCTAATCTCTGATTTTTCAGATCTACAGCTTGGTGGCCTACACGTTCTCTAACTAACCAGCAGATGGCATCCACAAGTCACCTATTCCCCTCAAGTCAGTTCTCCCCAACTCTGTCTTTGTGGTGTGTGGGGGTCTGATTCTTGTGGGGTCCAATTGGTGCACCAAGTTTGGGTGTGTTGTTGGTGCTGTCCACCCTGAATGTGAGGCATGTGTCTGTGCAGTTAGGGAGGGAGGGCAGCTTTAACAATCAAATCTCCCAGGTGTTCCTGGAGATTTAAGGCTGTTGCAAGAGTCTAAACCTTCATTTCAGTCTCACCACAGATTGTTTCTGCCGCTGACCCACAAGTCTTTGGTATTGGCATATGGTCCCTGGGATTTCCAAGTGGGTCTCTCTTCCAAGCCGTGCCCTTCTTGGGCCTCTGCTGAGGGAAGGTTGTGCTATGTCACAAGTGCGTGCCATCCCGCAAGGGAAGTTCTGGGCTGCTGGGCCGTGAAGGTGCATTCCCAGCCTGCTGTAAGGATGGCTGTAGGGGGCATGCCAATTTCCCACTTTTCGCACAGCTCCACCTTCCCAGTTCTGGGACAATTAGTTGTGGGTGTGCGAAAGCAATTGTCCATGCCCAACACTGTGGCATGTGCACATGCCGCTGGAAACACCCCCCGTCACACTGGGTTTCTTGGCACGGCTCTGGACTGAGGCCCCAGCGCCAGGCAGAAGCGTTCCCAAACCACCGGGAAGATGGCTGCAAGGGGCATAGTTTTTTTCCCCATTTGGCTAACCTCTGCCTTCCTTGCTCTGAGACAATTAGCAGCAGGTGCATGAAAGGCTATCTCCCACACCAGACACTGAGGCATTCGCACAGCCCATTCCTGCCGCGCTTCACTGTGTGGTTCTCACTGCTGTATCTACAGCCGCTTTTGGGATTTTTTTAAAAAGAACTAGTCCGCCTCCAAACTCCAAGCCTCGGTTTCCCCACACCACAGCATGGCTCCTGGATATTCAGCGGCTTACTCACTCGTTTCAGAACACAGACTCCTGGTTTCACCAAGTGCACGGTCCCTGTGGATTTAGCAGAACTTGTCCAGCTGGCGCATCACTGGAACCGGTGTTCTGGGTCACTTTCTGGCTTTTATCTAGAATTTTTCATGGAGGTGTTTCTTTGCCCTGTCTCACCTAGCCACCATCTTAGGTTCTCCCTCTGGCAGCTTTTGCAAACCGTAACACCTATAATCCAAAATTTACTTGCTAAAGGTCTTACTATTCCTTACACCAGCCCATGTAATACCCCCATCTTTCCAGTGTGGAAACCAAACAATCATGGATGGTAGCTTGTGCATAATCTCCATGCAATTAATGCTATTGTTGAACCTAAAGCTGCCATTGTTCCTAATCCACAGACGCACTTTATCCTAATCCACCCCCCAAGCCAAATTCTTTACTTGTGTAGACCTCTGTATGGCTTTCTTTTCTGTAAAGGTTTCATCTGAAAGTCAATACCTTTTTGCATTCACCTGGAATAAACAGCAGTACACATAGACAATACTTCCCCAAGGGTACACTGAGTCCCCCTCTTATTTCTCCCATGTTTTAAGACAAGATCTTGCAGACAATTCCTTTTCTCAATCAACCCTGCTTCAACATGTTGATGATTTTCTACTCTGTTTTCCTGTTAATTCTTGTATTCAAGACCCCTTAACACTCCTGACCACTTCAGTGCTTACAGGGCACAAAGCCTCAAAAGAAAAACTTCAGTTTGCCCAGGCATCAGTTAAGTTTTGTCTCAAGGGCTCTCATTAAACTACTCCTGTCTCAAAGCCATCCTCAATTTCACCCAACCCAGCACCAAACGACAACTCCACACATTTCTCAGACTTGCTGGGTACTGCCACTTTTGGATCCGCTCTCCTCCACTCCTCAACCCCTCTATGATCTCCTCAAAAATTCTCAGCCTGAACCCTTCTCACCCTCTGGCTCTGCCCTCTCAGCTTTCCAATCTCTCCAGCAAGAATTCCTAAAACCCCCTTCCCTAGGGCTCCCTAATTACTCTATCCCTTTTCAACATTTTGTGGTCAACAAAGGAGGGAATGTATGTGGGGTGCTAACCCAGAAGTATGCTGATCTTTACAGCCTTATCAGCTATTATAGCCAGACTTTAGATGCAGTGACTTGGGGCCTCCCCTCTTGCCTACGTGCAGTTATAGCCACTGCAACTTTGGCTCAAGTAGTTTTTTAAGTAACCCTAGACTCTTCTTTTACAGCCTTTGTGCCTCATGCTGTGGAAACTTTGCTAAACAGTCACCACACCCAATATTTCTCTGCCAGCTGTCTATCACACCTTGAAGCTTGCTTATTAAGTAAACAATATTTCCATTGAACATGTTAGAACTCTGAACCCAGCAGTCTTCCTCCTGGAATCTGTTGAAGACAACTAAACCTCATGACTCCTTCCTCTTGACTCTGTTATCAGTCCAAGACAAAATTTAAGTGCAATCCTGCTAGAGATCCCTGACTATGTCTGGTTTACTGATGGCTCTTGTTACCATGATGACCAAAGGAACATAATTTCAGGGTATAGAATAACAACATCCTCCGAAATTGTTGAACATAGGCCTCTGCCAGATGCCTCCTCAGCACAGAAAGTGGAATTTGCTGCCATCGCCCGGGAATGCAAACTAGCCCAAGGAAACGCTGTCACCATTTACACTGATGGCTGGTATGCCTTTGGAGTTGCCCATGATTTCAGGATGCTCTGGAAATACCACGGCTTCCTTGCCTCCTCAGGGCAACCAATCAAAAATAAAGTCTGGGTAGGCCATCTCCTAGACAGCCTTCTGTTCCCCAAAGCTGTTGCCATTGTCAAAACTGCAGGACATAGAAGAGGTTCAGAAGAAGCAAAAGGAAATGCATTAGCCGATTCTGCAGCCTGCCAAGGAGCTGCTATGCTTCTTAGTAAAAAAAACAACACTCTATTCAAGTTATCTGGGTGCCAAAATGCTCAAGGGCCTTTTTTAAATGATATCATACAAGCCCAATAAACTGTGCTCACCCTTGACATTGAAAAACTTTAAAAACAGGGTGGGCAGACTCCAAATCTGGATTATGGGTTGGACCAAATGGCCTCCTTGTTCTCCCTGATGTTCTCACCCTCCCTATAATGAGGTCTCTTAATGCCCAAATGCACTGGAGCCCCAACAAACTAAAAAACTTAGCAAGAAAATACTGGTGGGGCAACTTTGGAATAGCAGCCCAGCAAGCTGCCACTCACTGCAGCCTCTGCCCCCGATACCACCTAGCACAACCTTTCCGCTTGCCTCCTGGAAAATTCCCACCACCATGGGGCCCTTTGAAATCTGGCAAACAGATTTCATGCCGCTTCCCCTCTGCTAAGGGTATAAGTATTGTCTTGTTATGATTTGTATGTTCTCTCAATGGGTGGAGAGGTTTTCCAAGTAAGATAGGCCACAGCAACTGCAGTGGCCAAAATCCACTTAGAGAAAATTATTCCATGGTAGGGGATTCCCTGTGAAGTCTAGCGACCATGGCACCCACCTTACTGGACAACCTCTTTCTGAACTCCCATCGACCTCACCCATCTTACAGCGCCTCTACTATGCCTATTACCCTCAGTCGTCAGGGTTGGTCAAACACACTAACGGCAAAATCAAACCGAGTTAGGCAACTCCCTAAACAGTTCTCTCTTCCCTTGGTTAAAATCTTTTCCCAAGTCCTTATGAACTTATGGGGACAGCCTTTTAGCCCTTGTCAACTTTCCCCCTGTGAAATAGTCACTGGCAGACCAATGCCCTTATTTCCTGCGTCTCGAACTACAGAAATCAGTTCTTCCTTAGCCTCATAATATCAAAAACTCTCACAAACCCTCTCTGAACGTCATAAAACTGTTTATGAGTCTCTCTCCACAGAGCCGCCAGTCACTACATCCCTTGTAGGCCCAGGAGATTAGGTCTATTAGAAATGACAACTCCGAAAACACAGGTTTGAACCTCAGTGGGAAGGACCCTACCATGTCCTCCTCACCACCTACACAGCTGCCAGACTTCGAGGAGGAGAATCCTGGATCCATCTGTCACCCCTAAAGCCAGCTCCTCCACCTTAGTGGACCACCAAAGCCACTGGAGACCTGACTGCAATTCCTCTGAGTTCAGAAGCAGAAGGTATCTGGAGCAGATTACAATCCCAAAACCCCAGACCTGATCCTGCAGAAGCAGATGGCACCAAAAGTAGGACTGCTCTCCCAAGACTCCAGACAAAGGCTGAGTATACCTTCCCTATGACTAAGCCCCTATGTGGTAATGATGAAAGCCACCCCTGCTGAAACTGCTACCTGCTTCTCGCTTCTATTATCATTTTAACCCTAATGTGGGCAATTACCAACTATCTTTCTCCCTCAATTTTGCCTCTACTTCCCTTACCTTATCCCTAACTGTCTCCCTGTCCACCTTTCCTACTACTGTACCTTCTTGGAATCATAATGCCATTGCTCAATTATCCCAAACAGGAGCTACTGGAGAAAATTTATCCAACTGCTGGATCTGCTATAACAACCCACAGCACTCTTTCCTTCAACCAGTGGGAATATCCTTAAGTGATACTTCCCACTAGCCTGACACTAGTAATATTGCCAATGACATCTCCTTCCCCCAGGCTTCTATATAATCCCGCCCCAGCCCACTCCACTCTACCCTGTGTAACTTTCAACTCCAAATACCCATTGCATTACATGAAAAAGTTCAGTAATAGTGAAGGTAGTCTTTGCATTTCAAACAACCCTCTCAAGCCTGATAACCGCCCCCCTCTAACTTTACCCTACTGGACAGCACATAATTCCTCTATACCTACCCCATCTCTCTGGTCCCTCATCCCCGCTGCCACTGATAAGCATACCTATGGAAAAGTCTGCCTCCCTCTAGGTTTTACATTTCTGTGTAATAGCTCTGAAGGGTTTCTCAGTTTTTCTTGCCTCCACACAGTCATACCCACAGGAGAATGCACTGTTGGCTTCCTCTCACACCCCAATCTCACTATATACCATTCCACCTGCTTCCATCTACATCATCATAGAGCACTCAGCCTCATCCTAGCAGGAGCAGGAGCCAACTTAGGCCTAGCCACCCGTTGGATTGGGTTTGGAATGCATGAAAACACCCTCCAAAACCTAACTGTCACACTTGACAAAAAGTATCCAAAACCAGATGAGCCCTCTCAGGATTTACAATTTCTCTCAATTCCCTTCCAGCTGTAGTTACAGAAAACTGACTAGCTTTAGATTATCTTTTAGCTGAAGAAGGTGGCATTTGTGCTGTTGTCAATACCTCCTGCTGCACCTGTATCAACACCATAGGATAAATTGAAAGCAACATCCAAGAAATCTTCAAGCAAGCCAAATGGCTTCACAGCATGAATCAGCAACCCAGAGACGTATGGGAATCAGTCAAGGGGTTTCTGCCTAACGCCTCCAGATTATATTCCCTTGTCTCACTGCTGCTCATGTTAATCATCATCCTACTCCTCAGACCTGTCTTCATCTACATCACCAACTTTGTCATGCAATGTCTCAAAGTCACTCACCTCTTTTCCCTATCCCCTGTAGCTTTAGGGTACCAGCCTATAAAACCACAAACCAACTGTACTTGGTCTTTGGAGAGTCCAAGGACTCCCTCGACCAGAAAGGTAAGAATATGAAAACGGAATGGTTAGTAGTTTCACCAATCAACTTGATATGCTTGAACTTTCTTCTTTTGTAGTTCCCTGGATAAAAAGGAACAGAGAACAACAGAGTCAGGCTGACATACCAATAATCCTTCACAGTGCTAACTAAGACCTCTGTCCCTGCAGAAAAGAAATAAGTCATGCCCACACCAGCAAGTTTGCTCATCTTTATTAGATAGTCCGGCTCCTGCAGACATTCCTGCCTTTCCAAGTTGCAAAATTAATGAAACATAGCCCCAGGACATCCCACCTCAAGCAATGCTTGTAGCTTGCTCTTCCCTACTCCCCATTCCCACTCCCACACCCTCCCTTTGTTTCTAGCAGCCATATATACTGCTTGCCCCAAGCTCACCTTTTGAGTGGTACTTTTTGTTGCTGTTCCGCATTAACACTACTTAAGTTCAATAAACTTCTCTTCTTTGATTTTCAGTGAAACAGTGCCACGTGCATTACCTGTGACAGAAAAGCCAAGGAACCCCAAAGACTGCCAGCCAGCCAGAAGATACCAACCATGGGAGGAAGTAAGTTTTCTGACCTCTGAAACCTTGAACTAATAACTTTCTGTTGTTAAGTCAACCCATTGTATAATACTTGTTTTAGCAGCTAGGAAAGCAAAACAGTTTTTGGTACCAGAATGTGAGGTGCTGCTATGACAAAGATCTAAAAATATGGGACTGGTTTTGGAATTCAGAAATGGGTAGAAGCTGAAGAATTGTGAGGTGCTTAACAGAAAAAGTCTAGGTTGCTTTGAAGAGACTGTTGGTAGAAATATGGATGTTTAAGGTACTTCTGATGAGGCCTTAGAAGGAAATTATGAATGTGCTACTGGAAACTGGAGAAAAGGTGACTGCTGTTACAAAGTGGCAGAGAACTTGGCAAAATTGTGTTCTGATGTCAGATGGAAGGCAGACCTTAGAAGCAATGAACTTGGAAGTTCAGCTGAGATTTCCAAACTAAGTGTGGAAGGTACAGCCTGGTTTCTCCCTGCAGCTTTCATAGTGAAATTAGAAATGAAAGAGATAAACTGAGGATCACACTACCAGCACAAAGAAACCAGCAATTGATGATCTGGAAAATTCTCAGCCTATCCAGAGTGTGCTCTAAGACCAGGGCCACAAGTGGCTCCATCAGGAACCTCCCCAGAGAAAACAGTTCCATGTGAGGATTTAAGTGAACAACCTTTTGCTAAAGAGGATACGGTTGAACATGGATCCAGTCGGCTTTTTCACTGGAAATCAGGGTTGGAAGTGCAGTTATTCAGGAAAGATCTGTGGCAAAATCTTTTGTCTGATGGTTTAGACCCACTTCAACTACATGCAAAACTGACATAGCTTTTGCAAAATTTGTATGAGAAGAATCACTACCACCCTGGACTGAAAGGGAGAGAGAAAGTATGAATTGAAGGAAGAACAACCTTGAGGGCAGAACCATGGAAGCAAAGGTCTATATGGGAAAAAAATCCCCTAGGTTCAAGAGAGTGGGCCCACCCACATGTGTGGGGAAGGGTTAGATTCACCTCTGTGCTTGGAGGGCACAGGCCATATGCACCAGCACTTGGAGGGGGTGAGCTTTGCACCCTGTTACTAATCATGGGGACCACTATCACTCCTTTGCTCAGAGATGGTAGGGTCTGTGTCCCAGCATTCACAGAAAGCCCAGCTACATCCAAATGTTCAGAGAAGGTGAGGCCTTCATCCCAGAGTTCAAGGATAGCACGGCTGCTGCACAAGTGCTTGGAAGGAGTAGGGATGCTGCTCGCTCAGGCCCAGAGAACAAATCATCATCTACAGATGACTCTCAGACCTTGAAATCTAATGGAGTTTTCCCTGCTGGGTTTCAGACTTGTTTGGGACCTGTGACCCTTATTTTCCTTCCAATTTCTCCCTTCTAGAATAGGAATGTTTATCCTCTGCCTGTTGCTCCATTGTATATTGGAAGCAGAAAACTGTTTTCTAAGTTTTGTGGGTCTATCAGACAGAGGAATTTTGCCCAAAGATGGGCATAATTGATTTTTATGAGACTTCGTACTTAGCATTGTTACTGAAATCACTGAAGATTTGGGGGATGTTGTGATGGAATTAATGTATTTTGTATGTAGGAAGAACATGTCTTTTAGGGGTCCAGAAAGCAGACTGTTGGAGATTAAACCACGTCCCTCATAAAAGGTATGTTCAGGTTCCCCTCCTTGTTCCTATGGATGTGAACCTATTTGTAAACAGGGCCTCTGAAGATGTTATTTAGTTAAGGTGTGCCCAAAATGAATGACGGTGGGCCCTAAATATAATATGGCTGAAGTCATTATAAGTGAAGAAAATTGAACAGAAAGAGAAAGCCACAGGGAGCAGCCAGGGCTGGATGACAGTAGAAGCCAGAGGAGAAAGGAGAAAGCACCATCATGTGCTTTGCCATGCGACAGAAAAACCAAGGACCTAGTATTGCCATCAGTCAGCCCCAAAATGTCAGTCTCCAGGGAGAAAGCATCATCTTGCTGAAGTCTAGATTTTGGACTTCTAGTCTCAAAATGTGTTAAACTGTATTTAAGCCAACATACTGTAAATTTTTTAGCAGCTGGAAAACTAATTACTATACTGTAGTTACAGAAATAGACAATTTGGGGATAAGGGAAATAGCTTATCATCATGACTTAGAGAAATAGAGCAAACTTCAAAATATGTATGTGAAGTCTATACAGAGGACAGCCAATCTTCTACTCTCTTATAGTGGAAAATACTAGCACTCCAGCATTTTAAAGTCAGAAAACTGAGTTTTTATTGCTTTCGTCATTTTCCATCTTTATGCCCTTGTGCAAATCATTTAAGCTCTCTGAGCCCTATTTACAACATCTATAAAATGGGATGAGCAATAGTTGCCTGGGTACCTTATCCTGAGTGTCAAGTGAGAATCTGTGTGTGTGGAAGGTAATAGTTTTGTCATGGCAATATACAGCACTGTACATCTAACCTTGTGCTTCAGAAAGACAACTCTCGGGTACTGCAAGATTCATAAATCATAAATTCAACTATTTTTTCTACAATATGCTAAACTTATGCTAGAAATTTAAAGAATTCCTTTTGATATATTTTTATTGTGCAATTCAGAACAAAAGGAAGTTTTTTCTGAAATTATGAAGATAAAGTCTCAGGAAATACTACTCTCACAGTATTTACAAGGAAACATTTTTAATATGTTTCATACTAAGTAGAAACTTAGCAAAACACTGTGACATACTAATCTGATGTACCCTAAATAAAAGAACACTTGACTATCCTAGCATTTTAGCTAAAGGACATTGTGCACTCAGAATTCCCTTCACAAATAAAGGATTACATATCCCTACTGGGAATGCTGCTACAAATGACCTTCAATCATCTGTCCACTTCAGGGCCGAAGGCCTCCCATCCCCTTGCTAGGGAAACTGACATCCCAATGACTGATTGAAACAAAGCCCTCTTGCCCCAACTAGGGACAACTCTGAAAGGTCACCCCAGCTTCAGAGCTTCCCAGAGTTGTTAGCTGGGGCTTTCATTGAGACTGCCTCAAAACTCTGCTTCTCCTTTGACTCAATAATGCTTCCTTCTCTCCCACAGGTGTTGATCCCCAGAAGACTTTCTAATAAACCTCCTGCATGCTTATCATGGAGCCCAATGTTCAACAATTCTCAGAATAAAAATATAGAAACTGCCTATTTCCTAGATTGCATGGTAATATAAAGAATGCTTTGTCTTACCTTGCTTTTTCTACGGCACTTCAATATCCACAAAGCGTTTTCATATTCCTGCTTATTACAGTCTCTAAAATAACTCCTAGAAAAAGGTGGGGCCAATATTATCATTTCCACATTAAAGATGAGTTATTAAAGTTCAGAGACGTTAAATAACTTAGCCAGGGTTACTTCAATATGAAGGTAGGTAAGTAGTAGTCATTCAGTTAGTAGAAAATTTGGACTCTAATCTTAATTTTCTGACTTCTCATCTAAGCCTCATTTGACCAAACACTGTTTACCTCAAGAAAACTCAAAGCATAGTCTATGTGCTAGCACCTTGACTTGGAGCTTGTTACAAACACAGAATCTTAAGCCCCAGCTCAGACCTACTGAATCAGAATTTGCATATAAACAAGCTCCCCAAGTGATCTACATGCACATTAAAGTTGAGAAGCCCTGCTGTACATCATTGGTTTTGTCACATCTATTTATAGCACTTAGGTCCACAAAGTCCTTGTGTCATAGACAGGTCTCCTGTAAAAGT
The DNA here is from genome assembly GCF_015220235.1 of Choloepus didactylus. Taxonomy (NCBI): domain Eukaryota; kingdom Metazoa; phylum Chordata; class Mammalia; order Pilosa; family Megalonychidae; genus Choloepus; species Choloepus didactylus. The sequence continues at coordinate 30,894,725 of NC_051320.1, read as the reverse complement.
CTGCTAAAAATCACATTATCAACATACCATGGGGTACATCTTCATTCCACCTGGTCCACAAGCACAGAAGCTCAGTTTGTAATTATTGTTTGGGATTTGGGTTGGTACATTAATGCTTAAGTCCTACTACCTATATCTGATTTCCCAACTAACAAGAGTATTAAGCACAAACAGGATGTGACATTCAAGGACTCAGAACCCTGATTCAATACACTTTCCCACATTCATTTCCTATCATTTCCTCCTAAAGAATTTTTTTTTTTTTTTTTTTGTCAGGGAGTGTAAGTCCTCCCACTTCGTTTTTCTTTTTTAGAGTGTCTTTAGCAATTCGAGGCATCTTCCCTTTCCAAATAAATTTGATAACTAGCTTTTCCAAGTCTGCAAAGTAGGTTGTTGGAATTTTGATTGGGATTGCATTGAATCTGTAGATGAGTTTGGGTAGAATTGACATCTTAATGACATTTAGCCTTCCTATCCATGAACATGGAATATTTTTCCATCTTTTAAGGTCCCCTTCTATTTCTTTTAGTAGAGTTATGTAGTTTTCTTTGTATAGGTCTTTTACATCTTTGGTTAAGTTGATTCCTAGGTACTTGATTTTTTTAGTTGCTATTGAAAATGGTATCTTTTTCTTGAGTGTCTCTTCAGTTTGTTCATTTCAGCATATAGAAACATTACTGACTTATGTGCATTAACCTTGTATCCCGCTACTTTGCTAAATTTGTTGATTAGCTCTAGTAGCTGTATCGTCGATTTCTCAGGGTTTTCTAGATATAAGATCATATCATCTGCAAACAATGACAGTTTTACTTCTTCTTTTCCAATTTGGATGCCTTTTATTTCTTTGTCTTGCCGGATTGCCCTGGCTAGCACTTCCAGCCCAATGTTGAATAACAGTGGTGACAGCGGGCATCCTTGTCTTGTTCCTGATCTTAGAGGGAAGGCTTTCAGTCTCTCACCATTGAGTACTATGCTGGCTGTGGGTTTTTCATATATGCTCTTTATCATGTTGAGGAAGTTTCCTTCAATTCCTACCTTTTGAAGTGTTTTGATCAAAAAGGGATGTTGGATTTTGTCAAATGCTTTTTCAGCATCTATTGAGATGATCAATTGATTTTTCCCTTTCGAGTTTTTAATGTGTTGTAATACATTGATTGTTTTTCTTATGTTGAACCATCCTTGCATGCCTGGAATGAACCCCACTTGGTCATGGTGTATGATTTTTTTAATGTGTCTTTGGATTCGATTTGCAAGTATTTTGTTGAGGATTTTTGCATCTATATTCATTAGGGAGATTGGCCGGTAGTTTTCCTTTTTTGTAGCATCTTTGCCTGGTTTTGGTATTAGATTGATGTTAGCTTCATAAAATGAGTTAGGTAGTGTTGCATTTTCTTCAATGTTTTGAAAGAGTTTGAGTAAGATTGGTGTCAGTTCTTTCTGGAAAGTTTGGTGGAATTCCCCTGTGAAGCCATCTGGCCCTGGGCATTTATTTGTGGGAAGATTTTTGATGACTGATTGGATCTCTTTGCTTCTGATGGGTTGGTTGAGGTCTTCTATTTCTTCTCTGGTCAGTCTAGGTTGTTCATATGTTTCCAGGAAATTTTCCATTTCTTCTACATTATCCAGTTTGTTGCCATACAGTTGTTCATAGTATCCTCTCATAATTTTTTTAATTTCTTCAGGATCTGCAGTTATGTCACCTTTTTCATTCATTATTTTGTTTATATGGGTCTTCTCTCTTTTTGATTTTGTCAGTCTAGCTAGGGGCTTGTCAATCTTGTTGATCTTCTCAAAGAACCAACTTTTGGTGATATTTATCCTCTCTATTGTTTTTTTGTTCTCTATGTCATTTATTTCTGCTTTAATCCTTGTTACCTCTTTTCTTCTATTTGGTTTAGGATTGGTTTGCTGTTCATTTTCTAGCTTCTTCAGTTGATCCATTAGTTCTTTGATTTTGGCTCTTTCTTCCTTTTTAATATATGCGTTTAGTGCTATAAATTTCCCCCTTAGCACTGCTTTTGCTGCATCCCGTAGGTTTTGGTATGTTGTGTTCTCATTTTCATTCGTCTCTATATATTTAGCAATTTCTCTTGCTATTTCTTCTTTAACCCACTGATTGTTTAGGAGTGTGTTGTTTAACCTCCAGGTATTTGTGAATTTTCTAAGTCTCTGATGGTTATTGACTTCTAATTGTATTCCATTGTGGTCAGAGAATGTGTTTTGAATAATTTCAATCTTTTTAAATTTATTGAGGCTTGTTTTATGTCCCAGCATATGATCTATTCTGGAGAAAGTTCCGTGAGCACTAGAAAAGTATGTGTATCCTGGTGATTTGGGATGTAATGTCCTGTATATGTCTGTTAAATCTAATTCATTTATCAGATTGTTTAGGTTTTCAATTTCCTTATTGGTCTTCTGTCTGGTTGATCTATCTATAGGAGAGAGTGATGTGTTGAAGTCTCCCACAATTATTGTGGAAACATCAATTGCTTCCTTTAGTTTTGCCAGTGTTTCTCTCATGTATTTTGTGGCACCTTGATTGGGTGCATAGACATTTACGATTGTTATTTCTTCTTGCTGAATTGCCCCTTTTATTAGTATGTAGTGGCCTTCTTTGTCTCTCAAAACATCCCTGCATTTGAAGTCTATTTTATCTGAGATTAATATTGCTACACCTGCTTTCTTTTGGCTGTACCTTGCATGAAATATTTTTTTCCATCCTTTCACTTTCAGTTTCTTTGTGTCCCTGTGTCTAAGATGAGTCTCTTGTAGGCAACATATTGATGGTTCATTTTTTTTGATCCATTCTGCAAATCTATATCTTTTAATTGGGGAGTTTAATCCATTTACATTCAACGTTATAACCGTGAAGGCATTTCGTGAATCAGCCATCTTATCCTTTGGTTTATGTTTGTCATATTTTTCCCCTCTCTCTATTAATATCCTTTATTGTACCCATACCGAATCTCTTTAGTACTGAACCTTTCTCCAAGTCTCTCTGTCCTTTCTTTGTTTCTCTGTCTGTAGGGCTCCCTTGAGTATCTCCAGTAGGGCAGGTCTCTTGTTAGCAAATTCTCTCAGCATTTGTTTGTCTGTGAAAAATTTAAGCTCTCCCTCAAATTTGAAGGAGAGCTTTGCTGGATAAAGTATTCTTGGCTGGAAATTTTTCTCACTCAGAATTTTAAATATATCGTGCCACTGCCTTCTTGCCTCCATGGTGGCTGCTGAGTAGTCACTACTTAGTCTTATGCTGTTTCCTTTGTATGTGGTGAATTGCTTTTCTCTTGCTGCTTTCAGAACTTGCTCCTTCTCTTCTGTGTTTGACATTGTGATCAGTATATGTCTCGGAGTGGGTTTATTTGGATTTATTCTATTTGGAGTTCGCTGTGCATTTATGATTTGTGTATTTATGTTGTTTAGAAGATTTGGGAAGTTTTCCCCAACAATTTCTTTGAATACTCTTCCTACACCTTTACCCTTCTCTTCCCCTTCTGGTACACCAATGAGTCTTATATTCGGACGTTTCATATTATCTATCATATCCCTGAGGTCCATTTCGATTTTTTCAATTTTTTTCCCCATTCTTTCTTTTATGCTTTCATTTTCCATTCTGTCATTTTCCAGGTCACTGATTCGTTTTTCAGCTTCCTCTAGTCTTGTACTATGAGTGTCCAGAATCTTTTTAATTTGGTCAACGGTTTCTTTAATTTCCATAAGATCATCCATTTTTTTATTTAGTCTTGCAATGTCTTCTTTATGCTCTTCTAGGGTCTTCTTGATTTCCTTTGTATCCCGTACTATGGTCTCATTGTTCATCTTTAGTTCTTTGAGTAGCTGCTCTAGGTGCTGTGTCTCTTGTGGTCTTTTGATTTGGGTGCTTGGGCTTGGGTTATCCATATCGCCTGTTTTTTTCATATGCTTTATAATTTTCTGTTGTTTTTGGCCTCGTGGCATTTGCTGAACTTGATAGGGTTCTTTTAGGATGTGTAGACCAATTGAAGTCCTTATCTCTAATTTATCAGATCTACAGCTTCATGGAGTACACTTTCTCTAACTAACCAGCAGGTGGCGTCCATGAGCCACCTGTCTCCACAAGCCAGTTCTCCCCTGCTTAGCCTTTTTGGTGAGTGGGGGAGTGAGTCTTGTGGGGTCCAATTGGTGTACCAAGCTTGCGTGTGTAGTTGGTGTTACCTGCCCTGTATATGGGGCGTGTTTCTGGGCAGTCAGGAAGGGGGGGGGTGGCCCTAACAATCAAATCTCCCTGGTGATCCTAGAATTTTAAAGCTGCTGCAATAGTCTAATCCTTCAGTTCAGTCCTGCCACAGTTTGTCTCTGCCACTGACCCACAAGTCCTTGGTAGTGGCGTATGGCTCCTGAGACTTGCAAGTGGGCCCCTCTTCCAGGCTGTGCACCCCGGGTCCTCTGTTGAGGGATGACTGTGCTATGTCACAGGTGACAGCCGTCCCCCCCAGGGCAGTTCTGGGCTGCTGGGCTGTGTAGGGAGGCTCCCAGTCTGCTGAAATGATGGCTGAATGGGGCTTTGTTAATTCACACTGCTCCACCTTCCCAACTCTGTGACAAGCAGCTGAGGTTGCAGGGAAGGCTAATGTCCACGCCCAGTTTTGTGGTTTGTGCCTGTTATTTGAAGCACTTCCGTCACACTGGGTTGTCTGGGGCAGCTCTGGGCTATGGGGCTGGCGATGGGCAGGAGTGTTTCCTGTCCACCAGGATGATGGCTGTGAGCGGACACCCCCCTTTTCTTGGGAAGTTGTGGTGTTCAGTGAATTTTCTCAGCCACTGGATTATTGCCTTTTGTCTCAGAGTTCTCTTAGTTCTGCTCTTGACTTGTCCTGCCCAAATTGCAAGTCTTTGAAGCTTTCTGTATTGGGCTTCTTAGAGTAATTGTTTTAGAAAAAGAAAAAAGGATTAAAAAAAAAAAAAAAGGGCCCTCCTCAGAGATCTAATGGGTTATTGAAATGCTAAGACACAAAGCAACCAGGGCCATTAAGGAAAGGTCCACAGGGCAGAGAGATCAGCTTTTCTTCGGGATTTGCATATGTGCCTCAGGGCCTGAGCTCTGCCCTTCCCCTTTCTATGTTCACCAGAACTCCAAAAATCCTTCGCTTTTATTTTGGAGTTTTTCGTGTTTTTTTTTTTCTATGCCTGTCTCCTCTCTGCTGGGCTGGCTGCTCTCAGATTCTCTGGTGTCTGGTCTCAGTCTATCTATGGTTGGAGTTTGGATCAGTAGAATGAGTTTCCGATAAGGGCTGCCACTGCAGTTCTCCCTTCTCCTTCCCGGAGCTGACAGCCCCTCCTCCCACGGGACTGAGCCTGGAAGCGAGGGGCACGGATCCCCTGGCCGCAAAAACTTACAGATTTTGCTGATCTCAGCAGTTCCACGTTTTCATGAGTGTTGTATGAAGTATGCCCAAAGTCAGATTGCTCTGTGGTGTCCAGTCCACGCAGTTCCTGGCTTTCTACCTACTTTCCTGGAGGAGTAACTAAAACATACAGCTCACCAGTCCGCCATCTTGCCCCTCCTAAAGAATTTTATAATCTAACTATGGCAGTTTTCTACCATTGCTTTTAAAAGCCATGCTTTACTATGCCACTAGGCCTTTGCCCATTCCATTTCTTTTACCTAGAATGCCTGTTACTATATTCCCTGCTTGACAAAATCCAAGTTATCTTTTAAACACATAAAAGATAAACCCAATTTATCTTTTTAACACATAAAAAGTATGTGTTACTTTTGTAAAATGACCCCTAATCTGACCAGGAAGATTTAATCCTTCCTCTGTACTTCTATTGCAGTTTGATTATACTGGTTATTTTGCACCTATCACATTACTGTTAATTATTCATGTGTCTTCCCGAAAACTAGATACAGTCTAAAGACAGAGAATATGTGTTACTTATATTTGTAAACACAAGTTCTCCTTCATCATATACAGCGCTAAATTATTTGTAGAATTGACTTGAAATGCTATTATTGTACTCCAAGGAAATGTCCAAATTCTATTATTACAACCAACTACTGAGGTAACAAGTTTTTCCAAGACCAATATTAGCTTGTTATTATCCTGAGATTTTTAGAATTATGAGATTTGGGGTAAGTATATTTGGCAATGAGGCAGGTAACAACGGCCACCAGATTTTATAACAGAGGAGGAGGTTATAAAGAGAAGGACAAAACTCCCATGAAGCCACTCACAATTTGACCTTCTCTTTTGAGTAACCTCTACAGTCCTGTGGAGAGATGGAAGCAGGAGCATAATCTCCAACACATTTTAAAAGGGGCAAGTTATGTTGAATAATTTATCAAGGCCATAGCTCCTATCTATGGAGGTAATGTGGGGCTTGGGGAAATATATGGGATTTAGCATTAGAAGGTCTGAGTCCTTCTCAGACTAGGGAAATTTTTTTCTTTAAAATCCTCTTTGATAGGAAATGGTCTAAGTATGTCACTGAGCCTCCAACTTACATAAACTAAAGATAATGAAAATAATATCTATCTCACCTATTTAATAGGGATTTTATGAAAAGCAAATGAAGATGCATGCAAAATCACTTTGTAAAACATGATTAAAAGGTATTTACTGAATGACTGCAAACACCCAACTGTCCTATGTGAAACAATGTCTATTGGTGAACATTTTTCACACTTCTAGAAAAGTTGCTCTTAAGTTGTAAACACAAATGAAGAAAAGAATATGTTTTCACTAGCTCTTTAGGGATATTTTTTAAAGTAAGTTTATCAGAAACCTGAGAAACACCTTATGTGGTCAGATATTTTAAATGTACAACCAAGTATTTACTGACATTTTCAGGCAGGTAGTCAAAAAAGAAACCTATGAAGTGCACCAGTATTTCCTGAGCACTTATGTGGCCAGCACTAGAAATATGACAATGAACAAGATAGCTCCCTACCTGTCTTCATGGAGTTGACAGAATAGTGGGGGATTCAAACAAATAGAGAATCACAATTTTAGATATTTAAGCAACTAGACTCCTTAGATCCCTGTATTTTCAATTTTATTTTCACTGGAAAAGTATGGGTGATTAAATATTGGTGCTCCACGTTGACTGTTAAATTGACAAGTTACACAAAAGAAATCAGAAAAATAGCAGCCAGGATTACAAAAAGTATGTGACGGAAAATTTGGAGAAGACTAAGATCAGCTAGAGGGGGCTACCTACTGATTCTGAGCAGCCATGGCATTCTGAGAGCATCCTGTACTTCAAACATCCTACTGTCTTCTTTTTTACCTACTTTAGGAATAGTTTCCACTTAACATGTTTATTTGGAAAGACATTAGACATTTTTTTAAAAAAGGAATAAGAATCTGCATATTTTCCTTGGTTTGAGTCCTAGGTTTGCCTCTAACTAGATGTGTAACTTTGGGCAAATCATTTAACTTCTCTGACCCTTAGGTAGTTATCTCTCTGAAAAATAGGAGTTTTGACAAAAGAAATTATTATTTCCCTCCTCATTTTAAGATTCAGTCATCTCTCTCTTACTTATATAGGTAGTTGGCATAGAAGGATTAGAAAAATGTCAAGGTGCTGTCTTAGTTTGCTAATGCTGCAGAATGCAAAACACCAGAGATGGATAGGCTTTTATAAAACAGGGGTTTATTTCACTACACAGTTACAGTCTTAAGGCCACAAAACGTCCAAGGCAACATATCAGCAATCGGGCACCTTCACTGGAGGATGGCCAATGTTGTCCGGAAAACCTCTGCTAGCTAGGAAGGCAGCCGGCATCCGCTCCAAAGCTCTGGGCTCAAAATGGCTTTCTCCCAGGACGTTCCTCTTCAGCAAGCTTGCGCCTCATCAAAACATCACTCACAGCTGCATTCACTGAGTTCCCTCTCTCTGAGTCAGCTCATTTATATGGCTCCACTGATCAAGGCCCACCCTGAATGGGCGGGGCCACGCCTCCATGGGAACATCTCATCAAAATCATCACCCACAGCTGAGTGGGGCACATTCCAAGCAAATCTAACCAGTACCAAAACGTCTACCCCACAGGACCACAAAGATAATGGCATTTGGGGGACACAATACATTCAAACTGGCACATTCCACCCCATGGACCCCAAAATGACATTATCTTTCCAAATACAAAACACATTCATTTCATCACAATATCACAGAAACTTACATCATCTCAGTAACAATAGTCAAGTACAAAATCCCATCAAAATCAATTTAGGCATGGAGTCCTAAGGCATAATTTTTCTTTAGCTGTGGATCTGTGAACTTAGAACAAGTTATGTGCTCCCAATATACAAAGGAGAGACATTCATAGGATAAACATTTCCATTGCCATAAGGAGAAACAGTAAGGAAAACAGGGTTAACAGGAGCAAAACAGTTCCTAAAACCTGCAGGACAAACTCCATTAGATTTCAAAGTCCGAGAGTCATTTACAGAACAATGTTGCATCCTTGGGGCTTGAGAGAGCGGGAGCCTAACCCTTCCTAAGGGCCTTTTCGGCAGCCCTTTCCTCTCCAAACGCTTGGGTGAGTGCTCCAACATATCCACACATTGGGGAGACCACCTTCTCGGCCCCACCCTCCTCAAACATCGGGGCAGCTCCCGGATTCCCTTCCATCTCCGGGGCACATGCTCAACCCCTTCAGAACAGTGTGGTGGCAGCCAGGCTCTCCCCAATTCCCTGGGAATGTGCTCCAACCTCTTTGGGACCTGAGGTGGCAAAACTCTTCCAGAGCATCGGGGTGGAATGCCCGCCCTCGACCTCCAGGGCAAACTCACCCTTTCCATGCATGTGGGCTGCTCCGCTCTCCCAGCCCCAGACCTCCTGACTCCAGACCTCAACCTCCATGGCTCTGTCTTTGAAGAGATTTTTCCTTTAATTTGTTCCTTGTCTGTCTCCTCCAGTCCAGACCGGCAATGGCTCTGTCTATAAAGATCTCGCAAAAATTCTGTTGGCTTTGCATGAAGCATACAGGGGTCAAAGCCATCAGACAATAGGACTTTCCACAAATCCTTTCTGGATGATTCCATCTCCAATCTTAGCTTGTACTGAAATGGTGGCTGGGTTCCATGTTTGGTTACATCCTCATGTTGGGCTGTAGCTTCAGGGATTCCACCCCCTGGAAGCTCGTAATTTTCCAAGCGATCAGCTTCTGGTCTCTTTGAACCCAAGAGTTCAGTTCTAAGTTTATCTCTCTCCGCTCGCATTTTACTATAAGCTGCAAGGAGAAGCCAGGGTATCTCCTTCACATGTAGTCTGGAGATCTCCTCAGCTAAGTATTCCAGGTTGTCGCTTTCAAAGTCTTCCTTCCATCTGACACCAGGACTCAATTTTGCCAAATTCTCTGCAACTTTAAAACAAGGATCGCCTTTCTTCCAGTTTGCAACAACACATTCATCATTTCTTTTCAAGGCCTCATGAGAAGTATCTTTAGAGTCCATATTTCCACAAACAGTCTCTTTAAAGCAGTTTTGGCCTTTTCTATCAAGCTCCTCACAATTCTTCCAGAATCTTCCCCTTACCCATTTGAAAAGCCACTCCAACATGTTTGGTATTTGCAAAGTCAGCAGCAAAAGCACCCCACTTCTCTGGTACCAAAATCTGTCCTAGTTTGCTAATGCTGCAGAATGCAAAACACCAGAAATAGATAGGCTTTTATAAAACAGGGGTTTATTTCACTACACAGTTACAGTCTTAAGGCCACAAAACGTCCAAGGCAACACATCAGCAACCAGGCACCTTCACTGGAGGATGGCCAATGCTGTCTGGAAAACCTCTGCCAGCTAGGAAGGCAGCCGGGATCCGCTCCAAAGCTCTGGCCTCAAAATGGCTTTCTCCCAGGACGTTCCTCTCCAGCAAGCTTGCTCCTCCTCAAAACATCACTCACAGCTGCACTCAGTTTCCTCTCTTTGAGTCAGCTCATATAGCTCCACTGATCAAGGCCCACCCAGAATGGGCGGGGCCACGCCTCCATGGGAATATCTCATCAGAATCATCTCCCACAGCTGGGTGGGGCATATTCCAAGCAAATCCAACCAGCACCAAAAACGCCTGTCCCACAAGACCACAAAGATAACAGCATTTGGGGGACACAATACATTCAAACCGACACAGGTGCTATAATAAATAAAAGAAACAGAAGGCCCAGAATTTCTCACAATGAACTCTTTCTGATAACAAAAAAAAACATTTCTCAAATAATGTTTACCATTCTCTACTTTATCACAATTACCAAAAAACGTACTTACTGATCCCCAGCATGACACCTCCATTGTATATAGCTGAGGGGCTACAATCAGACCTCCAAACAGAAGAGTAACATGCAGCTTCAATTTAACTTCAAAAAGTTAAATTGATATATTCAAAAATGAATATATAAATGAATATATAAACAAAATTTTTACATGGGGGACAACAAATGAATGTCATCATTGCAAGGTGTTGAAAATGTGATGCTATATGGAAAAAATACAATACAGGCAAACTAGAATCTATAGTTTACAGTAACATTGTATATTCTTCCATTAACTATAACAAAGGCAATATACCAAAGCTAAATGTCAATATGAGGTGGATCTAAGGGAGTGGTATGGAATTCTTTTTGTTGATCCTCCTTTTTATTTTTTTAATTCTTTTTTGTTCTCCTCTTCTTTCTTTGTGGAAGAAATGGAAATGTTCTCATACAGATTGTAGTGGTGAATATGTAACTATGTGATTATACTGGGAGCCACTGACTGTTCATTAAGGATGGATTGTATGGTGTGTGAATAAAACTGTTAAAAAAAATAAACAAAGATATAAATGCTGGAGATTTAGAGAGAGATGTACCTATTCACTGTTGGTAGGGAAGCAGAATGGTGCAGCCCCTATGGAGGGCAGTGTGGAGGTTCCACAGGAGGCTAAATATAGGGTTGCCATATGATCCTACAATCCCGTTATTAGATATATACTTGGAAGAACTGAAAGCAGGGACATGAATAGACATTTTCACACTGGTGTTTATGGCAGCATTATTCATGATTTGCAATGGATGAAGGTGGTCTAAGGGTACACTGACTGATGAACAGAAGGGCAAACTGTGGTGTATGCATATAACAGAATATTAAGCAGCTCAAGGAATGAAGTTTTGAGGCATGCAACTATTTGAATGAACACCAAAAGGGTTATTTTGAGTGAAATATGCCAGAAATGAAAGGACAAATATTATATGGTCTCACTATAAGCAAATGCTGAGAACTGAATTTGAGAACATAGGCTATCAGGTGATAGAATGCGGGCAGAAATTGGGCAATTGATGATTTAGGAGTACAAAATGTTCAATAAGACTCATTGTAAAGGCTCCTAGATTGTAAGCTCTTACAGCAGTCACATCTATTCTAAATTTTTATTTTTATTTCTAAATTCTGAGATGCTGAGCTCTTTGTGTTTAACCTGGCAGTTCCCTGGAACTTTGGTATCTGTATTCTGCAGCTCTGAAAGTCAGCATTATTCCACACAGCAACTGCTAAAGAAGCTGAAAAAGAGATCAGGCTACAATCAGAGAAAGGAATGAAATGGACTTGGTTAGGACTAAGGCAAATCAGAATACAGGATAAAGGATGATATTGATTGTATTTAAAACTTCAAATTCTATATGAGACCCAAGGAAGAGATGTTTATTTGGTACAAAATTAAAATTTTCTGTAGCATGCTATCTAATTTAACCTGTAAGTTCAGTTTATTTAAACAACATAATTACATGGAACCTAAAATAGGGAATGAGATCCTGTTATCCAGCACAGGATAATAAAATACTTCGATACATCCCAGTGTATTCTGGGCAAAAATAAAAAGTATTTGTAAAGTCCCCTTGAGGAACTGGGGAAAATTCTGGAAATATTAAACTTCCCCACTTGAGAGAATTCCTGATATTCTCTCAATCATCAGGGACTCTCAACTTAATAAGCAAAACCCTCGATTTTGAGGCTTACCCTTATGAAACATATTCCTGTAAAGGAAAAGCTAAGCCTATTTATAATTATGCCTAAGTCACCCTCAGAGAACTTTTATTGCTCAGATGTGGCCTCTCTCTCTAAGCCAACTCTGCAGGTAAACTCACTACCCTCCCCATTACTTGGGACATGACTACCAGAGGAGTAAATCTTCCTGGCAACGTGAGACATGACTCGTGGGGATAAGCCTGGACCTGTCATCGTAGGAGTAAGAAGGCTTTCTGGAACAAAAGGGGGAAGAGAAATGAAACAAAATAAAGTTTCAGTGACTGAGGGATTTCAAATAGAGTAGAGAGATCATTCTGGAGGTTATTCTTATGCATTATAGAGATATCCCTTTTTAGTTTTTAGTGTACTAGAATAGCTAGAAGGAAATACCTGAAACTGTTGAACTGCAATCCAGTATCCTTGATTCTTGAAAACGAACATATAACTATACAGCTTATACATTGTGACCATGCAATTATGAAAACCTTGTGGCTCATACTCCCTTTTTCCAGTGTATGGACAGATGAGTAGAAAAATGGGGACAAAAAGTGAATGAATAATAGGTGGGCAGGAAGGGTATGGGATGTTTCAGGTGTTTATTTTTTTTGGAATAATGAAAATGTTCTAAAATTATGATAACAAATGTACAACTATATGATGATACTGAGCCACTCACTGCTCATATACTTTGGATGGATTGTATGGTATGTGAATATATCTCAATAAAATTGCATTAAAACCAATTTATAAAGAATGCAAATGTCATGAAGTAACATTTTACCTGGTTTTTTGGTTTTTTGTTTTTTTTTTGGCTCGAAATCATGTTCTGTCATCCCTTGTGGCTATCCCTTTGTCACTGCTGAAAAAAAAAGACGATAAAATCCCATATAATAAGTAAAACATTTTAAAGAGCCTTTACCTGGCTGAGATAAGCCTCAATTTTCTTATCTGTCTAGAGGAGTGTTATGGATTGAATTGTGCCCCCTAAAAGGTATGTTCAAGTCCTATGCCTCAGTCTTAAAAACATAAACCTATTTGGAAATAGGATATTTGAACATATTATTAGTTAAGGTAAGGTCAAACAGGATTATGGTAGGCCCTAATCCTAAATGGTGCCCTTATAAAAATAGGTAATTTGAACATAGATAGAAAAGAAGACATTCATGCAACAGAGGCAGAGAATGAATTATGCCACAAACCAAAGAATACCTTGAATTGTTGGCAAGCTAAGGCCAGAACCCTACAGACTTTATAGAGAGCATAATTCTGCCAACACCTTGATTTTGGACTCTAGCCTCCAAAACTGAGAAACAAATTTCTATTGTTTTAAGCCAATGAAGTTGTGGTACTGTGTTACAGCAACCTGAGCAAACTAACACAAAGGCACAAAGCTGCAGCAGCATCTGTGCCAAAAACTTCACTAGCAAGTTTCAAAAAAATCAATGTGATCAGCATATGAAAGTTCTTGTGAACAAATCACAGACTTGTCACAATCCATCACCTCACTAAAGTCATTTGTCAAAGGTTAAAGAAGTTCACAAGGAAAGCCATGATTTTCATTTTCTTTATTTCTGCCCCCAAAGAACCATTAATTGCCTAAGGAATTGTTCCCAACAAGATTGAGAAGAGGAAAAGAGGGAGGGTTTATTTTCACTTTTGAAATGAGATGTCTCTGAGAGGAACAAAAGTTAAAAGTTTTTATGCATCTTGCTTTATTAGTCCTCTAATAAAATGTAAAAATAAAGCCCTCTCTATATTGGAGTGGGGAGAAGGGGAAGATTCTTTGCTAGAGTGGCATTTTCCAATCAGTATGTAATGGCCAAGTTTCAGGGGGATGGAAACCAAAACTCTTCAAGAGCTCTTGGCTCTGAATCACATTCTTCCAGACCTGCTAAAGAACCCCAAACACCACCTGCTCCAGGGAACAGCCTGGGCTCTGAAAGATGGGCTTAGAGGGATCACAGAACAGGCTTCTCCTGCATTTGTATTAATGGGGAATGGTAGGAATGGCAAGAGGGCTGAAAAGATGCTTCCCATAAATGAGTTAGAAATCCAGCCTATATCTATAACTATCTATCTATCTATAGATGCAATTTGTAGGCTACTTTAAAACAACCCTTTCCCGAAGCTTATCATGTGAATAAATACTGAAACATTAAAATCACATAAGGAGAATGACTATTTCCACAGGCTTTTGCTGAATCCCAATTGGGCTTGACTTAGGCTTTTCCACATTCCAAACGTTATCCACTCTCTTCAGCATTTTTGGCCCTGAGAACAGCTGAGGAAAAAGGAATTGATTGAATTCAGAACAATCCTTCAGGTGCCTGGAATATTCAACCACCTTCCATAACTTCAATCTTAATTATTAAACAAGATGGAGTGCATAGCAACTGCACTGACTGCTCAACTACCTTATTTCCTTCCATCTACAATGCAGCTTTGTGCATCTATGGCACAGCAAGCATACAGAAAAGGAGAACTGGTGATTTTTAGAAGTAATCACTACTGGTCATTATTTAAACAAGAGCCTGCTGCTGCTTGTCAAACAAGGGAAAGTTCCGAGTCTTCATTTGTTAATGTTATTCAAACATCTGCTACAGACATTCTACCAAATGGAGTTTCCTGTGGGCTACCAGCCAAAGAACCAAACTGTAAATATGCTGGTAACGAAGAAGGCCCAATAAATTGTCTTGAAGAAATGTCTTGTCATAAACATCTGTAGTTTTTCTTCTGCTGAAAGGTCAGTATTTCTGGGGCTGCTGGGTCACCCTAAGTCAGTTGTCCACAGCCTCACCTGAACCCTGGAATTGCCTGGGAGCTTTAAAAAAGTTACTGATGTACATCTATCTCATCCCCAGACTTCCAGAAACCCTCATTTAATTGTTCTTGGCTGTAGACTAGGCATCATGATTTTTACCCACCCCTCCTCGCCTCAAACCCCAGTCAGGTGATTCTAATCTTCAGTCTAGATTGAGAATGCCTGTTTTAAACTGGTAGGAATTGGTAGCGGGAAGATTTAAGCACAGAGCTTCCTGATATAATTTAATTAGCAGAGCAAATGGGCTAATTTTTTCTGGTGAGTTCAGGCAGCTCTCTGGGCAATGGAAAATTTTTCACCAATTCACTGCACTTTTGCCTCCAGCCTACTGTTACTTTTCAAACATCTCATTCCATTTTGTTATTTCCAGTAACTTTCTGTAAAAGTTTTTTTAACATCTTTCTTGGGCATTTCATCATGTTTGATCTGATTTTCACCACATTTAAGTTTGGCCTCCCTGATATTTATTCCTTGAGTTAATTTTTTTGAAAAGCTGTTTCTTGGATGGTTCTTATTCTCCTTCTAGATTCATGTCATTTGCAAACACCATGCACAGTATTGCTTTAGGTCAAAAGGGGATCGGGGGAGTAGAGCACTCTTATTTTCCCCACACTTCCACGCCCACTGAGGCTCCCTACAGAGACTCCAAATGTGGAAAGCATCAACTAGTTTAGGGTGGTGTGCTAACTACATCGTGAGAGAAGGTGAGCCTTCTGGCATCTGTTTTCTTCCATCTATCCACTGAGCATGAGCAGTGTGCACAACATGAGGTACTATTTAGACCTTGATGCACTGCTTGGCAATGAAGGAAACACATCTAATTTGTTAGATAATAATCTGGCACAGAAGTACATACAAAGTCAATTAGGAAATTTAAAACATGGATACTAGTGCCACTTATAAATATACCCAATTCCCTGATTTAGTATACACTCGGTATCCACTTTAACAAGGGCAGATGTGAGCTCCCTCTCATGGTGTTTATTGTCCTTTTTATAAGGAACTGGGGTGCAAGGACTGATTTCAGACCAATAATTGTATGTGAGACCCAGCAAGTTCAGGATCAGAGCCTGGGCAAGGAAATAAGAGAGAGATTAGGCATTAGACGCAGGAAGGGGCCCTTTTTCTGTTGTTTTTACATTCACTTGCACTTGAACAAAAGTTGTTTATTGTTTTAATAAAACAAGACTCACAAATGTTGCCATGGCATGGACTCTGTCAGCATTTCCATTGTAACCTTTGCTTTCAGGGGGTTTTAACTCAGCCATAAAACTTCCTCTGGTTTAAAATCTGGCACCAAAAATAACTTGGAATCTCTAAGTCTCAGCCATGAAGGAAATAGTTATGTGTGTGTGCGTGTGTTTATGTACCTTAAAAAAAGTTCATTCGACAATTCTTAAAGAGACACTGTAAAATATTTTCCCCAATTCTTTAAGTGAACTCAGTTTCATCTATACTCTATTAAAGGTGACTCCATTTAAAACACTTTAATCAATGTAACATAGAAATACCTTTCTCTTGACCTACTTTTCTCTTTTACAACCTCTTAGTAAATACAATTATAAAGTAGAGATTGTTAATTTCTATAAAGTTAAATGAATACAATTTCATTATACTATTGGCATATGTTCTAGTTTGCTAATGCTGCCGGAATACAAAACACCAGAAATGGATTTGCTTTTATAAAAGGGGGTTTATTTGGTTACACACTTACAGTCTTAAGGCCATAAAGTGTCCAAGGTAACACATCAGCAATCGGGTACCTTCACTGGAGGATGGCCAATGGTGTCCAGAAAACCTCTATTAGCTGGGAAGGAACATGGCTGGCGTCTGCTCCAAAGTTCCAGGTTCAAAATGGCTTTCTCCCACGATGTTCCTCTTCAAAGCTGCACTTCCTCAAAAATGTCACTCTTAGTTGCTCTTGGGGTGTTTGTCCTCTCTTAGCTTCTCCAGAGCAAGAGTCTGCTTTCAACAGCCATCTTCAAACTGTCTCTCATCTGCAGCTACTCTCTCTCAGCTTCTGTGCATTCTTCAAAGTGTCCCTCTTGGCTGTAGCTTCTCTTCAAAATGTCACTCTCAGCTGCACTGAGTTCCTTCTGTTTGTCAGTTCATTTATAGGGCTCCAGTGATTTAATTTAGACCCTGAATGGGTGGGGTAATTATCCAATCAGAGTCATCACCAATAGTTGGGTGGGGTGCATCTCCACGAAAACACTCAAAGAATTATAATCTAATAAACACTGATACATCTGCCCACACAAGATTACATCAAAGATAATGGCATTTTGGGGGAAATAATACATTCAAACCAGCACAGCATAGCTTACCAATATTTTTTTTAACACCAACAGACCCTGCTTTTCTACCAGTACCCACAACACAGACCATGAAATGGCAATGGCTTTGAAATCTACCACCTGCTCATCTTTCCTCTTAAACATCTATAAAAGGTATAAATTAAGTCCATAAAGGCAGAGTCCTCAAGGGATTCACAGAATGAGGTAGAGTAGGGTGGGGATTGGAAATAATTTGAAAATTCCAGTACTCTCTCCCCACTAACTTTATATGAAAACTTTAATAAGTTTCCTAACATCCATAGAAATTATGTTCTTCGTTTATCAAAGGATATAGTTGGACTAGATGTGTCTTGTTGCTCTTAACTTTTTAAGATATAAGACTGTAGTGACCATTTCCATTTTGGAATATCCAGTACCAAAATCCAAATGCCCTTCCTATTTTGGGGGAATTCCAAGATAAGTGGGAGGCAGTACCACATCATGAAGAGAGAGCAGTTCCAGCAGCTGGCAGTAGGATTGTGATTTTGGCATAGAAAATGAGTGTGTCCAGCCTGGGACCTTAAACTGGTTTACAGAAAGATACAAAGGTTCAAGGCCAACGGTTAACTGAAGCATCAATGGCAGCCAAGAGTCCAGCAGGGCTATGAGGAGGATCTAGCAGAGCTGGTGACAGTGGTGCAGTCTTTGGAGACTGTTCCTGAGATGTAATCTTGGCCATGCCTTGACACTCTTTTTTGTCCTGCTCACTTCTCTTAATCATGGTTCCCCAGCACCGCCATAAACTCTGAGCTGACATTCTTTTAATAAATTCCTTTTTCATTTAACATTACTGGAGTTTGGCTGGCATTGTTTGTTATGAAGCACCTTTACCAGAACAAATGACTTTCCTTAGAAGGTATCTAGGCTCTTATTTTTCCAAATATGGTCCTTGGAGCAGCAGCATTGGCATCACCTGGGAGCTGGCTAAAAACACAGAATCTTAGGGCCTGTCCCAGACCTACAGAATCAGAATCTGAATTTTAATAAGGTCCTCAGGTGATTCATATGTGTAATAATGTTTGACAAGTGCTTCCCTAGTATAACTCTGAAGTATAAAACTAAGTTTAGCACACACACTGAATTACAGATTGTCACTCTGTCCAATTTTACTGCCTCAAAAAATGTTTCAGTTTAATATCATACCCAGACCTCTAGGAAAATGGAACATCACAATAGTCTTGCAGTCAGGGCACAAATCTTATTTGTCTCTTTATCCTTCTAGTATCTGGACACTAAAGAGGAACCCAGGACCTTTTTACTACATTGCTTTAGAATTCACAAATCATTTCCAGATATAGTACCTTTTTACATTCTTTTTTTAAAATTTTATTTTATATCTCTGCTCAGAGATTGGTTACTTCCTATTCCTGATACTTAATACTGCTTTCCAAAAGGACTAAGCAATAAAGAGACAGACATCCCTGGTGGCAACCAGAATTGAAGGTGCCAGGATTCTCACAACCCAAGTCAGTGTGGGCCTAGGGAAATGTTGATTTGTGATGCTATTTCTATCATCCCACTTGTGGAACCTGGGAAAGACACTTCATCCCCTTAAGACTCTTAATAATAAACTATACAAATTGGGCAACATTACCCCCATTTTAAAGATGAGGAAACTGAAAATCAGGGATATTTACATGTCATGACCAATACCAAACAGGTAGTACTCAGACTCAGGTCTCCAGACTCCAAGTACATTTCGTCCCATTACATAGCAGCCCTCCAAGAGAAGGTATGGAGCAGGTGCTCAACAAATAGTAATATACACTTAACGAATTTGGAGGGTTCCTGATTAAATATTTTTAAAAGCCATTTTTTATACAAAGGCATAGTAGAATCTAGAACAGAGTTTTGGAGTAAGACACGTGTTTTAGCATTACCTCAAACACTTATCTGTGTAACAGAGTATATTTAATCTATCTGAGTTGATGTTTCCTATTATAAAAGGAAGGTAAACCATCACAGATATGGGATTTTTGTGAGAAGTACTTTGATAAAAAGCAAAGAGCTTGACAGAGCACCATTATTAGCTCTCACAACTGAAAAGCATGGCCTGATAACCATCTACGTCTCCCAGTTACAAATGAAAAATGCCTCTGAAAATTACCATTGGGAAACATGGAGGAGAGGGAACATTTCCTAGCTCGTCCCATTAACAGAACTGATTAAATAATATTACTTGCCAATTAAATTTTTCAAAATCTTGCCACTTTTCTATCCTGTCAGTTACTTAGAATGTGTTAAAATCAGCTGCTACAATTGTGCATTTGTATATTTCTCTTCCTAGCTCTGTCAGCTTTTGCTATATTTTGAAGCTACATCATTACGTGCAAATTTAGAATCTTTATGGTAAACATTTTATCATTATGAAATGCCCTTCTTTCTCTCTAATAATATTTTAGGCTTAAAATTTTCCTGTCTGCTATTAATCCTACCTTTGTTTTGGTTAGTCTTCATATAGTCAATTTTTTTTTAATCTTTTAACTTTTAAACTTTTCTGCATTATGTTTAGTGGTATGCCTCTTATAAGGAATATGAATAAATATATACACACACACAGTTTTTAATCCATGCTAACAATCTTTATCTTTTTAATTAGTTTCCTTAGTAGAATTACTGATATATTTTGTTTTATATTTACCATCCATCCATTTGATTCTATTTGTCCTTACTCATCCAGGTTCTTTTGTGTCTTCTATCTTGCCTTATTTCTTATCTTTAATATATTAGCTTACTTTTACTATTATTTGTGTGTGTGTGCATGCATAGCAAAAATGATTACTCCAGAGCAGCCCATACAACAGCATATGTAGCTATTTAAATTAACTGAAATTAAAGGAAATTAAAAATTGAATTCTTCAGTGGTACTAGCCACATTTCAAGTGCTCAAAAGCCAGATGTGTCTGGCTGCTACCATACTGGACAGCGCTTATATAGTATATTTTTATCGTGAAAGAAAGTCTATTTGATAGCACTGCAGAGATTACATCTTTTCTTGACTAAGAAAAATTATTAATTTCATCACTTTACCTGGCAATACAATAACATCAGAATCATCATTCCATTAACTCCCCTTCTCAATTAGTTGCTGTTGTGGCTCATTTTAATAAATACACATTTTAGGTCCCACAAGACATTATTATAGTTTTCTACGGTCAACATTCAGTCAGATTTACCCTCATACCTACTTTTTCCATTACTTTTTAATTTCCACTATCTCTGAGCTTTCATCTGGACTATCTTCCTTCTGCCTGAAGAGTACCTTTTGGTATTTCCTTTATTGTGGGTGTGCTGCTAAAAGAGTCTCTTAGCTTTTTTGGAAAATGTCTTCATTTCACCAGTTGGAAGAATATTTTGAAGAATATTTTTTCTGGGTATAGAATTCTAGGTTGCCAGTTCTTTAAAGTCCTTTGAAGGTATTTCCATTAACTTCTGGATTCCATTTTTTATACTGAAGTCAGCTCTCAGTCTTCTTGTTCCTTTGAAGGTAATCTATCTTTTCCTCTAATTTTAAGCCTTTCTTCATTTTTTTTAAATTTTTAGATATTTTAGTATGCTATGCCTAGACATAAACTATTTTTTTTAAAAGATGACATCATCAAGAAGGTGGCATAGGACAGCTTGTTAAAATCTCCCCCTTAGAAGCAACAAAATAAAATGGCAAAATCAATTCTCTCAAAACTCTGAAAGGCAATCAGGACTAGAGAACAATGCTAAATCAGAAGGGGGGGACCACCAAAAAGAATGTTAGGGGATCAAAAGGACAAATTTACTGCTCCAGAAACCCCCATCCCCAACCCCACCCCAAGATCAGATCTGTGAGACTCACAGTGGTGATTCCCTGGCTCACACACATCCCAACAATCACAGGGGTAGTTGGGTTCCACATGCTCATTAAACGTGGGGCCCTGAGGCCCCATAGGCCCATAGCAATGGTCCATGCACAGGCATTCAACTGTGGCTCCCAGTGCCAGTGGATCAACTCAGTGCCACTTAGGCAACAAGTCTAGGTCCCTGGTGTCTGATTACTGGTACACCTAAACTAAAATATTGGATGTCCTTGCACATCGACCCTAGCTGGTTCCACGGAAGACAGAAATAGGATGTGGATCTTAGTTCCCTAACCCAGAAGTTAATTGGGGACAGAAGAGCAGCACATAAAAGGTGAAAAAAGCTACTGAACAGCAACACAGATCCAGGGCTGAAAGCTACAGTGAAAGAGCAGACCAGAGCACAAGAATGGAGCTAAGCTAATAGCAGGTGTCAGAGGAAAAATCTGTATAAAAACAAAGAGCACAGCCTACAACTCTGGTAGGAGGAGCTGGAAAAAGGAAAATCTCTCCTGGAGGGGAAACAGTCACACATAGTACAGAATTCTTGAGAGTTACTGTACCACGCCCAGGGCAAGACACAGGATCAAGACACCCAAGAAAATTGTACTGTTAACCACTGACAGTTCTAAAAGTTAAGGATAAACTGGGCTAAGCACTGAAGAGCCTTAACTCATAAATATCTACACCAAAATCTTCCAGAGTTAGCAAATCAAAGTTATCAAATACCCAGTAATCAACAAAAAATCACAAGACATAAAAAGAAACAGTAAGAGATGGCTGAAAGGAACAAATTTTAAAAACAGAAGCACAAATTGGAACTGATCAGGTATGTTTATTCAAGTCTCTGAAGGAAAACATGGACATAGAAATAAAGAGGGGAGTGATGTCACCAACATAGCAACATAAGAAATCCCCTGGAGAAGTCTCCCCTCAGAATCAACTAATAAAAGGACAAATCCCACTTGCTTGAAACTCTGGAGGATGACAAAGACTGGAGAAGGACTCCACAAACACTGAATCAAAAAAAAAAAGAAAAATAATCTCAAAGATAAGGTTGGAGATTTCTGTCACTGACCTGCCAGTTTTGAACCCCTCACCCTCACTTAGTTGACAACAGCTTAAGAGTTATACAGAGGCAGCATGGCCCAGGTCCCTTCTCCCATGGATGCAGACTATAGAGTCACTCACAGCAGCAAGTTAGAACCACACATGTATCCAGGCATAGGGAACCAAGTCCACAGAGACCCAGGGCAGAACACAAGCAGCTGAGCAGCACTACATAAAAAAGGGCCCCCAGGGGAATAAAAAAAAAAAAGACCACTGCAGAACTGTTGGCACAAGATGAACACACTCAATCCAGTGTTTGCTAGACTAGCTAAATGTAAAACAGTCCTTTCTAGATTGATCAACCTTTCTGGACAGACCCAGTCTGGGGTGGGATACCCTACCAGGGAAAAAACTGGAGTCAGAAATGCTTCACAGAAAAAAAAGGTAGGGGGATGAACTGCTATAAGACAGGATGGGTTCCAGAACTGAAAAGTATAAGGAAAAGGGGACACTCAGTGATGGAGATAATTTAAACAAATCATAGGAGCTGGAGAAAAAATTCTGTTCAAAATCAGAAAAAAATCAAGATTCCCAGAGAAGGAACAGAAGAAAGGAAGATTTCTCCTAGAAGTGAAACAATTGCACAAAAAATATAATATTAAAAATTGTACCACATATCCAGAGCAAGAATCAGATGAAGAAGAGCTGAGAAAATATGAACAGTCAAATGGGCTACTCTAAAGGTTCAAAATAAGTTGGACCAAACATCAAAGAAGAGCCTTAACACAAATCCAAACAACAATAAAGCCCTAGACAAGATAGGGAAATTGACCTTCAGAGTTATCAAAATAAGAAGCATCAGCAAAAAATTTCAAGCCATACTAAGAAATAGGAAGATATGGCTCGTCAAAGAACAAATTAAAACTTCAGAGGAGGCACAGAATTTGGAACAATTAATCAAAGAAGTTCAAATAAATCTAAATCAATTCAAGGAAATGAAGGAAATATGGATTAAGAGGTAAAGAATATTAAGAAAACACTGGGTGAGCATAAAGAAGAATTTGAAAGTTTGAAAAGAAACATAAATTATGGAAATGAAAAGTATAATATTGGAGATTAAAAATGCACTAGAGGCATATAGCAGCCGATTTGAACAGGCAGAAGAAAGAGTCAGTGAATCAGAAGGCAGGACAATCTGAAATACACAGTTAGAAGAACAGATAGAGAAAAGAAAAGGAAAAATTGAGCAGTGTCTCAGAGATTTGAGAGACATCATGAACCATACAAACATGCACATCATGGGTGTCCCAGAAGGAAAGAAGGGGCAGAAGGAATTTTGAGGATATAATGGCCAAAAATGTTCCAACTGTTATGAAAGGCATAAATTTACATGTCCAAGAAGAGCAACACATTCCAAACAGAATAAACTCTAATTGACCTACTCCAAGACACATACTGATTAAAATGTCAAATGCCAAAGAAAGAGAGAATTCTGAAAGCAGCAAGAGAAAAATGATTTATCACATACAAGGGATCCTCAATAAGACTAACTTCCAATTTCTCATCAGAAACCATGGAGGCAAGAAGGCAGTGGTATGATATATGTAAGGTACTGAAAGAGAAAAGCTGCCAGCCAAACTTTATCTGGCAAAACTATCCTTCAAAACTGATGGCTTAAAACATTCATAGATAAACAGAAACAGAGTTCATCCACAAAAGACCAGCCCTATGAGAATTACTAAAGGGAGTTCTACAAAGTAAAAGACAGGAGAGAATGGCTTGAAGTAGTGTGGAGAAATGAAGATATTCAATAAGGGTAACAAAAGGATAAATGCAAAACCAAACAGTACCGTATCCTCAATATACACCTCCAGTCTTTAATTCCTTTAAGAATCAGAACACAACTGAAGAAAAAAGCTTATTTCTTGATAATGGATACACAAAATATAAAGAAGTAACATGGATAAAAACAACAAAGAGGGGAAACAAAGGTATGTGGGAGCACAGAACGTGTACACTACTGAAGTTAAGCTGGTATCTTTTCAAATTATTAGGTTATAAACCTAGGTTATATAATATAAACCCCAGGGTAACCACAAAGAAAGTACTTGAAAAAATACACAGAGACAGAAATGAGAAGGGGTTCAGATTTGACAGCTAGAAAATATGCTTACTCTAGCTGAGACTAGCAGTCCACTCTTTGTACTTATGTTCTAGTTTGTTAATGCTGCCAGAATGCAAAACACCAGAGATGGATTGGCTTTTATAAAAGGGGGTTTATTTGGTTACACAGTTACAGTCTTAAGGCCATAAAGTGTCCAAGGTAACACATCAGCAATTGGGTACCTTCACTGGAGGATGGCCAATGGTGTCCGGAAAACCTCTGCTAGCTAGGAAGGCACGTGGCTGGCGTCTGCTCCAAAGTTCTGGTTTCAAAATGGCTTTTTCCTGGGACGTTCCTCTCTAGGCTGAAGTTCCTCAAAAATGTCACTCTTAGTTGCACTTGGGATATTTGTCCTCTCTCAGCTTCTCCAGAGCAAGAGTCTGCTTTCAACATCTGTTTTCAAACTGTCTCTCATCTGCAGCTCCTGTGCTTTCTTCAAAGCGTCCCTCTTGGCTGTAGCTCCTCTTCAAAACGTCGCTCACAGCTGCACCGAGTTCCCTCTGTCTGTCAGCTCATTTATATTGCTCCACTGATCGAGTCCCACCCTAAATGGGTGGGGCCACGCCTCCATGGAAATTATCTCATCAGAATTATCACCTACCGTTGGGTGGGGCGCATCTCCAAAGAAACATTCAAAGAAATTTAATCAAAACTGATAACGTCTGCCTACACAAGATTACATCAAAGATAATGGCATTTGGGGTACACAATACATTCAAACTGGCACAACTTAGTTCCCAGGACATTAACCAGACACTCTCAGTTCTGCTTACAGAAATAAGGTAACAGAAGAGCATCAAGAACACCCTGTGGCCCAGTAAATCAGTGACTTCCTCCTCAAAAGACAAAAGTTTGAAGAGTCATGAAGATCTTTATACAGAAGAACTTGCACATCAATATCTAAATCTAATTACCAAAGCTAGAACAACAAAACATGCTTGAAACAACACAAGATTGAGAAAATGCTGTGCCCTCCTCGCAAAGATCCAACATCATCACCGACCTGACAAGAATGAATCATGTGAACATTAGTTTTTGACCCCTACCCCCTTTCCTTTAACTATAAAAACTCTAACTCACATCCCCACTTTGAACTGGTTTTAGGAAGATTTTGTCCAGTTCCTTGCTTATATTTTTGCAATAAATCACCTTCACACTAAGAGACATGTGTCTCCTTTGTAGCACCAGGTCAAGCAGGTCCATCTATTGGAAACAGCCATGCTTGTGCTATCAGGTATAACACAAAAGATCAACAATACAGAAAAGAGGTTGCTATAAAGGAAAAGATACCAAGAAAAAAAAAAAAGAGAGAGAGACATAAATATCCAAGGACAAAATGGCTGAAGTGTGTACTGCCTTTAGAGTAAAAACAATGAATGTTAATGGATTAAACTCTGTAATAATAATAATAATAATAATAATAATAATAACAAACAGATTGGCAGAATGGATTTAAAAAACATCATTCAACTATTTGTTGTTTACAAGAGACTCACCTTAGACCCAAAGACACAAATGGGCTGAAAGTGAAGGATGGAAAAAGATATTCCTTGGAAATAGTAACCAAAAGAGCTAGGGCAGCTACACTAATACTGGACAACACAGACTAGGTTAAAAGCTGTTATACAAAGACACTAAGAATTTGTTACACAAATACACCAAGAATAACTAATTATAAATACTTAGCACCTAACCATGGTACCACAAAATACATAAGGCAAACACTGGCAAAATGAATAGAGAAACAGATACCTCTACAGTAATAGTTGGAGACTTCCACACACCACTCCAATCAACAGAACATCTAGACAGAAGATCAATAAGGAAACAGAGAACTTGAAAAATGTAATAAACATGATATAACAGACACATACAGAACATCGTACCTCAAAACAACAGGATGAACATTCTCAAATGCACATGGATCACTCTCCAGGATAGACCACATATTGGGTCAAAAAACATGACTCAACAAATTTAAGAAGACTGAAATTATACCTAGCATCTTCTCTTACCATAATGGAATGAAGCTGGAAATCAATAATGGAGAGAACTGGAAAATCCACAAACACATGGAAGTTAACACACTCTTAAACAGTCAGTGGGTCAAAGAAGAAATTACAAGGGTAATCAGTAAACACCTTGAGACAAATGAAAATGAGAAAACCTATCAAAACTGATGGGATTCAGTAAAGGCACTGCTAAGAGGGAAATTTATAGCCTTAAATGCTGACATTAAAAAATAAGAAAAAGCTACAAAGCCCTAACTGCACACCTGAAGGAACCAGAAAAAGAAAGAACAGCAACTAAACCCAAAACAAGCAGAAGAAATAAAGATGAGACTAGAAATAAATGAAATAGGGAATAACAAAACATTAGAGAGCATTAACAAAACCAAAAGTTGGTTCTTTGAAAACATCAATTAAAGTGACAAACCCTTAGAAAGATTTTCATAGGAAAAAAAAAGAAAAGATGAAACCAAATAAAATCAGAAATGAAAGTAGGGGCATTACAACTGATCCCACAGAAATAAAAAGGCTCGATCATAAGAGGATACTGTGAATAACTGTATGCCAACACATAAGACAACTTAGATGAAATACATAAATTCCTATAAACACACGAACAACCTACACTGACTCTAGAAGAAACAGAATACCTCAACAGACCAATTACAAGTAAAGAGATTGAATCAATCATCACAAAATTCCCAACAAAGAAAAGCCCTGGACCAACTGGCTCACAGGGGAATTCTATCAAACATTCCAGGAAGAGTTAATACCAATATTGCTCAAACTGTTCCAAAAAATTGAAATGGAAGGAACACTACCTGACTCATTCTATGAAGCCAACATCACCCTAATACAAAAGTCATATAAAGATATTAAAAGAAAAGAAAATTATACACAAATTTCTCTTATGAATATAGACACAAAAATCCTCAACAAAATACTTGGAAATCAAATCCAACAGCATGTTACAAAATTATATACCATGATCAAGTGTGTTTTATTCCAGGTGTGCAAGGGTGGTTCAACATCAAAAATATTAATGTAATACACCATATTAACCAAAAGTAGAGGGAAAAAATGAATGATAATCTCAGTTAATGCAGAAAAGGCATTTGTCAAAATCCAACATTTTCTTGGTAAAAAACCACTTAAACACTAGGAATAGAGGGAAACTTCCTTATTATGATAAAGGGTATACATGAAAAACCCACATCTAATATCAAAACTCAATGGAAGAAGGAAGAAGATGGCAGCATAGAGAGGAGTGGAAGCTAGTTTGTCCCCCTGGAACAACTAATAAACAACTAGCAAATAATATGGAATAAATGTGGGGGAACAAATGTGACTGTCCACTCATCATACACCAACCTGAATTGAGAGGAATGCCCAAGACTGCAGCATAAAATCTGGAAGTAAAAACTGTGGATCCAAGCCAGGAGCTCCCTCCCTGTTTTAGTTTGCTAATGCTGCGGAATACAAAACACCAGAGATGGATTGGCTTTTATAAAAAGGGGGTTTATTTGGCCACACAGTTACAGTGTTAAGGCCATAAAGTGTCCAAGGTAACACATCAGTAATTGGGTACCTTCACTGGAGGATGGCCAATGGTGTCTGGAAAACCTCTGCTAGCTGGGAAGGCACATGGCTGGCATCTGCTCCAAAGTTCTGGTTTCAAAATGGCTTTCTCCCAGGACGTTCCTCTCTAGCAAGCTTGCTCCTCTTCAAAACATCACTCACAGCTGCACTTGGGGTATCTGTCCTCTCTTAGCTTCTCTGGAGCAACAGTCTGCTTTCAATGGCTATCTTCAAACTGTCTCTCATCTGCAGCTCCTATGATTTCTTCAAAGTGTCCCTCTTGGCTGTAGCTCCTCTTCAAAACATCACTCACAGCTGCACTGAGTTCCTTCTCTTTGAGTCAGCTCATTTACATGGCTCCACTGATCAAGGCCCACCCTGAATGCGTGGGGCCATGCCTCCATGGAAATATCCCATCAGTTATCATCTACAGTCGGGTGGGGTGCATCTCCATGCAAACAACCTAATCCAAATGTTCCAACTTAATCCCCACTATTATGTCTGCCCCACAAGATTGCATCAAAGAATATGGCTTTTTCTGGGGGACATAATACATTCAAACCGGCACACTCCCCCATGGCAAGAACTGCAAAGTCTCGCAGTGCTAGAGAGCAGCACTCTCTGAGCAAGTGAATATAGCTCAGCTGAGCTCCAACTGGGGTTTTAATTAACAAACATGGACTTCTCAATACAAGCTACAAATCCCCAACAAGCAGACAGAGGCTTTTGGCGATGACTGACTTTGGAGAGCTGGAGGGTGGCTGCAAACTGGCCCTAAAGGTGACTTTCTGTCCTTGTTTTGGGTCAGTGGAGAAAGCCTCAGCCATTTTCAGTTTCCAGCGCTCTGACCCAGACAAGGGTGGAGATAGCACAGGCAGAGAGACTATTCAAATGTAAATGACTTCTCCCTCGGGGGTCTATCTTCCCTAAGAGGAAGAAGTTGCTGCCAAGCTCTACTACCCACCTTCCATTCAGAACCAGACCCCAGAGCCTGGGGGCAAATAGCCATGGGCCACACCTCCTTATACCAGTCTGGAGCTACAGACTGACAGGTGCCACCTGCTGGGCAGTAAAGCACAGTGACTGGAGGCCTCACAGGCTGTACCAATTGTCTAAGACATCCTTAGAGAAACTGGATACTACTCCCTCCTTCCAAGACCTGAGCCCATTCTGGTCTGGGAAAACCTGATTGGGGTAATCAAGGAAACCAGATGCCTAGACAACAGAAAACTACAACCTACACTAAGAAAAACAAAGTTATGGCCCAGTCAAAGGAACAAATTTACACTTCAACTGAGATACAGGAATTTAAACAAAATACTAAGTCAATTCAAAAAGTTTAGTGAAGATATGGCAAAAAAGATGAAGCATATAATGAAGACACTGGACGTATATAAGGTAGAAATCGAAAGTTCAAAAAAACATCTGGCCAAATCTATGGAAATGAAAGACACTACACAAGAGATAAAAGACACAATGGAGACATACAACAGCAGATCACAAGAGTCAGAAGAAAACACTCAGGAACTGGAGAACAAGGCACCTGAAAGCCTACAGACAAAAGAACAGATAGAGAAAACAACGGAAAAATATGAGCAAATGTCTCCAGGAACTTAAGGACAAAACAAAATGAAGAAATGTGAATGTCCCAGAAGGAGAAGAGAAAAGGGACAGAAGCAATAATAGAGGAAATAATCAATGAAAATTTCCCATCTCTTATGAAAAACATAAAATTACAGACCCAAGAAGTGCAGCATACCCCAAACAGAATAGATCTGAATAGGCCTACACCAAGGCACTTAATAATCAGATCAAACATCAAAGATAAAGAGAGAATCCTGAAAGCAGCAAGAGAAAAGTGATCCATCACATACAAAGGAAGCTTGATAAGACTATCTGTGGATGTCTCAATAGAAACCATGGAGGCAAGAAAGAAGTGGGGTGACATGTTTAAGATACTGAGAGAGAAAAACCACCAACTGAGAATCCTATATCTGAAAAACTGTCCTTCAAATATGAGGGAGAGCTTAAAATATTTTCTGACAGACAATGACAGAGTTTGTGAACAAGATACCTGCTCTACAGGAAACACTAAAGGAAGAACTACAGACAAATAGGAAAAGACAGGAGTGAAAGGTTTGGAAAACAATTTCGGGAGATAGTAGCACAGCAATGTAAGTACACTGAACAAAGAAGACTGTGACCATGGTTGAAAGAAGATTAGGACCATGTGGGACACCAGAAGGAAAGAGGAAAGATAAAGACTGGGACTGCATAACTCAGTGAAACCTAGGGTACTCAATGACTGTAATAAAAGGTACAAATATGTTTTTACATGAGGTAGAACAAATGAATGTTAACATTGCAAGGTGCCAAAAATATGGTGGAATTTGGGGAAAAATACAATCAATGCCAACTAGAGACTATAATTAATAGAAACATTGTATTATTCTTCCTTTAATATAACAAAGGCAATATACCAAAGCTAAATGCATATGGGAGGGGGACATAGGGGAAGGGCATGGGAGTCCTGGCATTGGTGATATTGTCTGACTCTTTATTCTACTTTAGGTTAATGCTATCTTTCCTTTTGTTGCTTTCTAGCTGTCATGTTTTTCTTTTTTTCTCTCTGTTTTTCTTTTGTCCCTCTACCTTCTTTGACTCTTCCTCCTTCTTTGGGGAAGAAATGGAGATGTCCTCACATAGAGAGTGGTGATGGTGCTTATGCCGGTTTGAATTTATTATGTCCCCCAAAACACCATTATCTTTGACGTAATCTTGTGTTGGCAGTGTTGATTAGATTGTAATTCTTTGAGTGTTTCCATGGAGATACACCCCACCCAACTGTGGGTGATGACTCTGATTGGATAATTTCTATGGAGGTGTTACCGCACCCATTCAGGGTGGGTCTAAATTAAATCACTGGAGCCATATAAATGAACTGACAAACAGAAGAAACTCAGTGCAGCTGAGAGTGACATTCTGAAGAGGAGCTACAGCCAAGAGGGACACTTTAAAGAATGCACAGAAGCTGAGAGAGTAGCTGCAGCTGGGAGACAGTTTGAAGATGGCTGTTGAAAGCAGACTCTTGCTCCGGAGAAGCTAAGAGAGGATAAACACCCCAAGAGCAACTAAGACTGATATTTTTGAGGAACTGCATCTTAGATAGGAACATCCTGGGAGAAAGCCATTTTGAAACCAGAACTTTGGAGCAGATGCCAGCCACATGCCTTCCCAGCTAACAGAGGTTTTCTGGACAACATTGGCCATCCTCCAGTGAAGGTACCTAAT
Organism: Choloepus didactylus; assembly: GCF_015220235.1. Classification (NCBI taxonomy): domain Eukaryota; kingdom Metazoa; phylum Chordata; class Mammalia; order Pilosa; family Megalonychidae; genus Choloepus; species Choloepus didactylus. The sequence goes on along the minus strand of NC_051320.1, from coordinate 30,863,665 downwards.
TTTTGATGCGTTACCTTGGACACTTTATGGCCTTAAGACTGTAACTGTGTAACCAACTAAACCCCCTTTATAAAAGCCAATCCATTTCTGGTGTTTTGCATCCTTGGCAGTATTAGCAAACTAGATCAGTGCTGAATACATAAATATGTGACTATACATTGAACCAACAATTGTTTACTTAAGATGGAATGTATGGTGTGTAAACAAAACCATCTTTAAAAAATGGGTTGATGAAGAAAACTTGTGGGCACTATATTGAGTGAAATAAGACAGACACATAAGGACAAATATTGCATGTTCTCACTGATATGAACTAGTTATAATATGTAAAGTCATAGACATGAAACATAAGTTATTAGGATATAGAACAGGGCTAAAGAATGGGGAGCGGTTGCTTATTATGTGCAGACTGTTCAATTAGGGTGAAGTTAAACGCATGAAAATGGACAGAGGTGATGGTAGCATGTTGTGAGAATAACCAACAGTGCTGAATGGTGTGTGAAGATGGTGGAAAGGGTAAGCTCAGAGTCACGTATGTCACCAGAAGGAAAGCTGAAAGTTAAAAGATGGGAATGTATAAAACAGTGAATCCTGTGGTGGACAATGTCCATGATTAACTATACAAATATTAGAAATCTCTCTCATGAACTAGAACAAATGCAGTTTGTTCTAGTCTAGTTCAACAAATCTAATCAACTAGAACACTATAACTAGAAGTTAATAATAGAGGGGCATATAGGAAAAAAATATACCTATTGCAAACTATATACTACAGTAGTAGTATTTGAACATTCTTTCATCAACAGTTAACAAATGTACTATACCAGTACTATGAATCAATAATGGAGGGGGGGTGGTTAGGGGTATGGGAGGATTTGAATTTCCTTTTTTTTTTGTCTTTACTTCTTTTCTGGAGTAATGAAAATGTTCTAAAAATTGAAAAAAAAATCAATTGTGGTGATGGATGCACAGCTGTAGAATGGTACCATCGGCAATCAATTGTATACATTGGATCTTTGGGTAATCGTATGGTATGTGAACAATCTCAAAAAAAATTAATTAAAAAACAAACTCAATGAAAAAAGACTGAAAGCTTCCTTCTGATATCTGGAAAAAAGAAAAGATGCCCACTGTCACTGCTTTTATACAATATTGTGCTGGAAGGTGTAGCCAGGGTAATTAGGCAAGAAAAAGAAATAAAAAGGCATTCGAAATAGAAAGAAAGAAAACTTTCAGTAATTGCAGATAACATGATCCTATATATACAAAGTCTCAAAAAAGCTACAACAAAGCTACTTGAACTTATAAAACAAATTCAGCAAAGCAACAGGATACAAGATTAACCTAGAGAAATCAGTAGTATTTCTAGTTACAAGAGCAATCTGAGGAGGAAATCAAGAAAATATTCCACTTTCAATAACAACTAAAAAAATCAAATATATGGAAGTAAACTTAGCCAATGTTGTAAAGGACTTATACATGGACAATCACAAAACTTCGATAAAAGCAATCAAAGACCTAAATAAACAGAAGGACATTCCATGCTCATGGATTGAAAGATGAACTATTGTCACCATGTCAATTCTACCAAAATAATTTATAGACTCAATGGAATCTCAATCAAAACTCCAACAGCCTACTTTGCAGAAATGGAAAAGCCAATTATCAAATTTATTTGGAAGGGTAAAATGCCCCAAATAGCCAAAATCATCTCAAAAAACAGAAGAACAAAGTTGGAGGACTCTCACTTCCTAACTTCCTGGCTTATTACAAAGCTAGAGTGGTCACAACAGCATGGTTCTGGCACAAGGACAGATATATAGAATAATGGAACCAAACTGAGTATAAACAAAAGAGGCCCTTGCATTTATGACCAAATGATTTTTTATAAGGCTGCCAAGTCCACTCAATTGGGAAAGAACAGTCTCTTGAACAAATGATGCTGGGAGAACTGGGTATCCAAATGCAAAACAATGAAGGAGGTACCTTATATCACACCAAAAAAATAAAAAAATTAACTCAAAATGGATTTAAGACCCAAATATAATAACCAGGACTATAAAAAATGTAGGGAAGAAAATGTAGAAAAGTGCCTTCACGATATTGTGTTAGGCAGTGGTTTCCTAGACTTTGCACCCAAAGTACAAGCAACAAAAGAAAAACTATATAAACAGGACCTCATCAAAATTAAAATCTTTCTGTCTCAAAGGACTGTATCACCAAAGTGAAAAGACAGCCTACTCAATGGGAGAAACTGTTTGGAAACCACATATCCAATAAGAGTTTAATATCCAGAATATGTATAGAAATCCTACAACTCAACAATAAAAAGACAACCCAATTAAAAAAATGGACGAAAAACTTGAATAGGCATTTCTCTAAAAAGGATATACAAATGGCTTAAAAGCACATGAAAAGATGCTCAACATCATTAGCTATTAGGGAAATGCAAATCAAAACCACAATGAGATACACTTCACACCCAATAGAATGGCTAAAATTAAAAAAAAAAAACAGAAAATTACAAGTGTTGGAGAGAATGAGGAGAAACAGGAACCCTCATTCACTGCTTGTGGGAATGTAAAATGATGCAGCCACTGTGGAAAACAGTTTGGCAGTTCCTCAAATGCTAAGTATAGAATTATCATATGACCAGGTAATCCCTTTACTAGATATATATCCAAAATGAATTGAAAACAGGGACTTCAAGAGATATGTGCACACCAATGTTCACAGTGCCATTATTAACAATTGCCACAAGATGAAAGCAACTCAAGTGCCTATCAACCAATGAATGGATAAAATAAAATGTGGTATATATATATATACACAATGTAATAACATTCAGCATTTAAAAGGATCAAAATTTCTGGTTCATGCAACAGTATGGATGAACCTTAGACATCATGTTGAGTGAAATAAGTCAGACAGAAAAGAATGAATACTGTTTGCTCTCACTGATATGAAATTATTAGAATAAGCAAACTCAGAGTTAGAATCTAGAATATGGGTTTCCAGGGACTGGACTGGAGATAGGGAATGAGGGGTTAATGCCTAAATTATACAGAATTTCCATGCAGGTTGATTATAAAGTTTTGGAAATGTATGGTGGTGATAGCACAACATTGTGACTGTAATTAACAGCACTAAGTTATATACGTGAATGTGGTTTGAATGGGAAATTTTAGGTGGTGTATATGTTACTAGAATAAAAATTAAAAGATAATACATAGGACTATACAACACAGTGAACCCTACTGTAAATAATGGACTAGAGTTAATAGCACAATCATTAAAAAGTGTTCTTTCAGGAGTTATAACAAAAGTACCACATTATTGCAAGGTATCAATGATGCATGGTATATGATGGAAAATATACCCTACTGAAAATTATGTATACAATTATAATATTATTTTATCAGTTGTAACAAAAGTACCACACTAATGCAAAGTGTTAATAATGGGGAAAGGGTATATTTATACATATATATTTATATGTTTATACATGTAGGAATGCCACATTTTAAAAATATTTTCTGTAAACCTACTTCTCTAACAAATTATAAAAAAAAGAAATGAAGGTAATAAAGATGATGTGTGAACAAAAGGATGAATTAGAAATTTTAAAAAGAAATCAAACAGAATTTTTAGGGATGAAAAACACAATAACATTAAAAATCTCTAAAAGATTAAAAACACTAGAGGTATTGAACAGCTGACTTAAACAGGTGGAAAAAAAGAATCAGTGAACTGGAAGATAGGAAAAGGGAAATCATACACTCTGGAGAGCAAATACAGAAACAAATGTAAAAAGGTACCTATGGAACAACATGAAGTGTACCAACATACACCTGGAAGGAGAAAACTTCATAGAGACAAATAGTAATTTATAGGTTACCTGGGGCAGGAAGAGAGAGTTAAAGCTTAATGAGTGAGGAGTTTCTGTTCAAGGTGATGAAAAAATAGGGGTAATGGATGACACTGATGGTAGCAAAATATTGTGAGCGCAATTAATATCACAGAATTGTAAACATGACACTGGTTAAAGTGGGAAATTTTTAGTTATATATTTGTTGCTACAATAAAAATTCCTTTTAAAAAGTGGAAAAAAAGTCCTGAAACAAGTTCTAAGCTCTTCTTAAATCTGTGGTTTGGTGTCTCTTTTGTTAGTTTTGCAAATTTCTCACCCATTACCTCTTCAAAAACATTACTTCTGCCCCATTTTGTTCTCTCACCTTAATATTTGCAACTTCCACTTCATGTATGTAAGAACTTTCCCCAATAACCATTTTGTCTCTAATACTCTTTTTTTAATTTTCTACCCTTTTCCCTTTCTCTGCTTCACTCTAAACATTTTCTTCTTATCTTCTGATAGAGAATTCCCTCTTCAATTGTTTTTAATATGCTGTTAAAACCATCCTATGAAATAGCTATAAGTAAATACCTGAAACTATCAAACTGCAACCCAATAGCCTTGACTTTTTTTTTATCTTCATTTTATTGATATATATTCACATATCACGCAGTCATACAAAACAAATCGTACTTTCGATTGTTTACAGTACCATTACAAAGTTGTACATTCATCACCTAAATCAATCCCTGACACCTTCATTAGCACACACACAAAAATAACAAGAATAATAATTAGAGTGAAAAAGAGCAATTGAAGTAAAAAAGAACACTGGGTACCTTTGTCTGTTTGTTTCCTTCCCCTATTTTTCTGCTCATCCATCCATAAACTACACAAAGTGGAGTGTGGTCCTTATGGCTTTCCCAATCCCATTGTCACCCCTCATAAGCTACGTTTTTATACAACTGTCTTCGAGATTCATGGGTTCTGGGTTGTAGTTTGATAGTTTCAGGTATCTACCACCAGCTACCCCAATTCTTTAGAACCTAAAAAGGGTTGTCTAAAGTGTGCATAAGAGTGCCCACCAGAGTGACCTCTCGGCTCCTTTTGGAATCTCTCTGCCACTGAAGCTTATTTCATTTCCTTTCACATCCCCCTTTTGGTCAAGAAGATGTTCTCCGTCCCACGGTGCCAGGTCTACATTCCTCCCCAGGAGTCATATTCCACGTTGCCAGGGAGATTCACTCCCCTGGGTGTCTGATCCCATGTAGGGGGGAGGGCAGTGATTTCACCTTTCAAGTTGCCTTAGCTAGAGAGAGAAGGCCACATGTGAGCAACAAAGAGGCATTCGGGAGGAGGCTCTTAGGCACAACCATAGGGAGGCCTAGCCTCTCCTTTGCAGCAACCGTCTTCCCAAGGGTAAAACTTATGGTAGAGGGCTCAACCCATCAAACCACCAGTCCTCTATGTCTGTGGTCATGTTAGCAACCATGGAGGTGGGGTAGGCGAATACCACTGCATTCTCCACAGGCTCCTCAAGGGGGCACTACATCTTTTTTTTCCTTGTCTTTCTTTTTTTTTTTTTTAACTTTCCCTTCTTTTTTAAATCAACTGTATGAAAAAAAAGTTAAAAAGAAAACAAACATACAATAAAAGAACATTTCAAAGAGACCATAACAAGGGAGTAAGAAAAAGACAACTAACCTAAGATAACTGCTTAACTTCCAACATGTTCCTACTTTACCCCAAGAAAGTTACATAATATAGCAACATTTCTGTGAACTGGTTCCTACTATATCCATCAGAAATTAACAGACCATAGTCATTCCTGGGCATCCCCAGAACATTAAATAGCTTATGTGTTCTCCTTGGATTATTGTTCCCCCTTCCTTAATTGCTCTCTACTGCTAGTTCCCCTACATTCTACATTATAAACCATTTGTTTTACATTTTTCAAAGTTCACATTAGTGGTAGCATATAATATTTCTCTTTTTGTGCCTGGCTTATTTCGCTCAGCATTATGTCTTCAAGGTTCATCCATGTTGTCATATGTTTCACCAGATCGTTCCTTCTTACTGCCGCGTAGTATTCCATCGTGTGTATATACCACATTTTATTTATCCACTCATCTGTTGAAGGACATTTGGGTTGTTTCCATCTCTTGGCAATTGTGAATAATGCTGCTATGAACATTGGCGTGCAGATATCTGTTCGTGTCACTGCTTTCCGATCTTCCGGGTATATACCGAGAAGTGCAATCGCTGGATCGAATGGTAACTCTATATCTAGTTTTCTAAGGAACTGCCAGACTGACTTCCAGAGTGGCTGAACCATTATACAGTCCCACCAACAATGAATAAGAGTCCCAATTTCTCCACATCCCCTCCAGCATTTGTAGTTTCCTGTTTGTTTAATGGCAGCCACTCTAATCGGTGTTAGATGTTATCTCATTGTGGTCTTAATTTGCATCTCTCTAATAGCTAGTGAAGCTGAACATTTTTTCATGTGTTTCTTGGCCATTTGTATTTCTCCTTCAGAGAACTGTCTTTTCATATCTTTTGCCCATTTTATAATTGGGCTGTCTGTACTATTGTCACTGAGTTGTAGGATTTCTTAATACATGCAAGATATCAGTCTTTTGTCAGATACATGGTTTCCAAAAATTTTTTCCCATTGAGTTGGCTGCTTCTTTACCTTTTTGAGAAATTCCTTTGAGGTGCAGAAACTTCTAAGCTTGAGGAGTTCCCATTTATCTATTTTCTCTTTTGTTGCTTGTGCTTTGGGTGTAAAGTCTAGGAAGTGGCCTCCTAATACAAGGTCTTGAAGATGTTTTCCTACATTATCTTCTAGGAGTTTTATGGTACTTTCTTTTATATTGAGATCTTTGGTCCATTTTGAATTAATTTTTGTGTAGGGTGTGAGTTAGGGGTCCTCTTTCATTCTTTTGGATATGGATATCCAAGTCTCCCAGCCCCATTTGTTGAAAAGACCATTATGACTCAGTTCAGTGACTTTGGGGGCCTTATCAAAGATCAGTCGGCCATAGATCGGAGGGTCTATCTCCGAATTCTCAATTCGATTCCATTGATCTATACGTCTATCTTTGTGCCAGTACCATGCTGTTTTGGCAACTGTGGCTTTATAATAAGCTTCAAAGTCACGGAGTGTTAAGTCCTCCCACTTCGTTTCTCTTTTCTAGAGTGTCTTTAGCAATTCGAGGCATCTTCCCTTTCCAAATAAATTTGATAACTAGCTTTTCCAAGTCTGCAAAGTAAGTTGTTGGAATTTTGATTGGGATTGCATTGAATCTGTAGATGAGTTTGGGTAGAATTGACATCTTAATGACATTTAGCCTTCCTATCCATGAACATGGAATATTTTTCCATCTTTTAAGGTCCCCTTCTATTTCTTTTAGTAGAGTTATGTAGTTTTCTTTGTATAGGTCTTTTACATCTTTGGTTAAGTTGATTCCTAGGTACTTGATTTTTTTAGTTGCTATTGAAAATGGTATCTTTTTCTTGAGTGTCTCTTCAGTTTGTTCATTTCTAGCAAATAGAAACATTACTGACTTATGTGCATTAACCTTGTATCCCGCTACTTTGCTAAATTTGTTGATTAGCTCTAGTAGCTGTATCGTCGATTTCTCAGGGTTTTCTAGATATAAGATCATATCATCTGCAAACGATGACAGTTTTACTTCTTCTTTTCCAATTTGGATGCCTTTTATTTCTTTGTCTTGCCGGATTGCCCTGGCTAGCACTTCCAGCACAATGTTGAATAACAGTGGTGACAGCGGACATCCTTGTCTTGTTCCTGATCTTAGAGGGAAGGCTTTCAGTCTCTCACCATTGAGTACTATGCTGGCTGTGGGTTTTTCATATATGCTCTTTATCATGTTGAGGAAGTTTCCTTCAATTCCTACCTTTTGAAGTGTTTTTATCAAAAAGGGATGTTGGATTTTGTCAAATGCTTTTTCAGGATCTACTGAGATGATCATTTGATTTTTCCCTTTTGACTTGTTAATGTGTTGTAATACATTGATTGATTTTCTTATCTTGAACCATCCTTGCATGCCTGGAATGAACCCCACTTGGTCATGGTGTATGATTTTTTTAATGTGTCTTTGGATTCGATTTGCAAGTATTTTGTTGAGGATTTTTGCATCTATATTCATTAGGGAGATTGGCCAGTAGTTTTCCTTTTTTGTAGCATCTTTTCCTGGTTTTGGTATTAGATTGATGTTAGCTTCATAGAATGAGTTAGGTAGTGTTCCATTTCCTTCAATGTTTTGAAAGAGTTTGAGTAAGATTGGTGTTAGTTCTTTCTGGAAAGTTTGGTAGAATTCCCCTGTGAAGCCATCTGGCCCTGGGCATTTATTTGTGGGAAGATTTTTGATGACTGATTGGATCTCTTTGCTTCTGATGGGTTGGTTGAGGTCTTCTATTTCTTCTCTGGTCAGTCTAGGTTGTTCATATGTTTCCAGGAATTTGTCCATTTCTTCTACATTATCCAGTTTGTTGCCATACAGTTGTTCATAATATCCTCTTATAATTTTTTTAATTTCTTCGGGATCTGCAGCTATGTCACCTTTTTCATTCATTATTTTGTTTATATGGGTCTTCTCTCTTTTTGATTTTGTCAGTCTAGCTAGGGGCTTGTCAATCTTGTTGATCTTCTCAAAGAACCAACTTTTGGTGATATTTATTCTCTCTATTGTTTTTTTGTTCTCTATGTCATTTATTTCTGCTTTAATCCTTGTTATTTCTTTTCTTCTACTTGGTTTAGGATTGGTTTGCTGTTCATTTTCTAGCTTCTTCAGTTGATCCATTAGTTCTTTGATTTTGGCTCTTTCTTCCTTTTTAATATATGCGTTTAGTGCTATAAATTTCCCCCTTAGCACTGCTTTTGCTGCATCCCATAGGTTTTGGTATGTTGTGTTCTCATTTTCATTCGTCTCTATATATTTAGCAATTTCTCTTGCTATTTCTTCTTTAACCCACTGATTGTTTAGGAGTGTGTTGTTTAACCTCCAGGTATTTGTGAATTTTCTAAGTCTCTGATGGTTATTGACTTCTAATTGTATTCCATTGTGGTCAGAGAATGTGCTTTGAATAATTTCAATCTTTTTAAATTTATTGAGGCTTGTTTTATGTCCCAGCATATGATCTATTCTGGAGAAAGTTCTGTGAGCACTAGAAAAGTATGTGTATCCTGGTGATTTGGGATGTAATGTCCTGTATGTCTGTTAAATCTAATTCATTTATCAGATTGTTTAGGTTTTCAATTTCCTTATTGGTCTTCTATCTGGTAGATCTATCTATAGGAGAGAGTGATGTGTTGAAGTCTCCCACAATTATTGTGGAAACATCAATTGCTTCCTTTAATTTTGCCAGTGTTTCTCTCATGTATTTTGTGGCACCTTGATTGGGTGCATAGACATTTACGATTGTTATTTCTTCTTGCTGAATTGCCCCTTTTATTAGTATGTAGTGGCCTTCTTTGTCTCTCAAAACATCCCTGCATTTGAAGTCTATTTTATCTGAGATTAATATTGCTACACCTGCTTTCTTTTGGCTGTAGCTTGCATGAAATATTTTTTTCCATCCTTTCACTTTCAGTTTCTTTGTGTCCCTGTGTCTAAGATGAGTCTCTTGTAGGCAACATATTGATGGTTCATTTTTTTTGATCCATTCTGCGAATCTATATCTTTTAATTCAGGAGTTTAATCCATTTACATTCAACGTTATAACCGTGAAGGCATTTCTTGAATCAGCCATCTTATCCTTTAGTTTATGTTTGTCATATTTTTCCCCTCTGTCTATTAATATCCTTTATTGTACCCATACCGAATCTCTTTAGTACTGAACCTTTCTCCAAGTCTCTCTGTCCTTTCTTTGTTTCTCTGTCTGTAGGGCTCCCTTGAGTATCTCCAGTAGGGCAGGTCTCTTGTTAGCAAATTCTCTCAGCATTTGTTTGTCTGTGAAAAATTTAAGCTCTCCCTCAAATTTGAAGGAGAGCTTTGCTGGATAAAGTATTCTTGGCTGGAAATTTTTCTCACTCAGAATTTTAAATATATCGTGCCACTGCCTTCTCGCCTCCATGGTGGCTGCTGAGTAGTCACTACTTAGTCTTATGTTGTTTCCTTTGTATGTGGTGAATTGCTTTTCTCTTGCTGCTTTCAGAACTTGCTCCTTCTCTTCTGTGTTTGACAGTGTGATCAGTATATGTCTCGGAGTGGGTTTATTTGGATTTATTCTATTTGGAGTTCGCTGAGCATTTATGATTTGTGTATTTATGTTGTTTAGAAGATTTGGGAAGTTTTCCCCAACAATTTCTTTGAATACTCTTCCTAGACCTTTACCCTTTTCTTCCCCTTCTGGGACACTAATGAGTCTTATATTCGGACATTTCATATTATCTATCATATCCCTAAGGTCCATTTCGATTTTTTCAATTTTTTTCCCCATTCTTTCTTTTACGCTTTCATTTTCCATTCTGCCATCTTCCAGGTCACTGATTCGTTGTTCAACTTCCTCTAGTCTTGTACTATGAGTGTCCAGAATCTTTTTAATTTGGTCAACAGTTTCTTTAATTTCCATAAGATCATCCATGTTTTTATTTAGTCTTGCAATGTCTTCTTTATGCTCTTCTAGGGTCTTCTTGATTTCCTTTGTATCCCGTACTATGGTCTCATTGTTCATCTTTAGTTCTTTGAGTAACTGCTCTACGTGCTGTGTCTCTTCTGATCTTTTGATTTGGTTGCTTGGGCTTGGGTTATCCATATCATCTGGTTTTTTCATATGCTTTATAATTTTCTGTTGTTTTTGGCCTCGTGGCATTTGCTGAACTCGATAGGGTTCTTTTAGGATTTGTAGACCAATTGAAGTCCTTATCTCTAATTTATCAGATCTACAGCTTCGTGGAGTACACTTTCTCTAACTAACCAGCAGGTGGCATCCACGAGCCACCTGTTCTCCACAAGCCAGTTCTCCCCTGCTTAGCCTTTTTGGTGAGTGGGGGAGTGAGTCTTGTGGGGCCCAATTGGTGTACCAAGCTTGCGTGTGTAGTTGGTGTTGCCTGCCCTGTATATGGGGCATGTTTCTGGGCAGTCAGGGAGGGGGGGTGGCCCTAACAATCAAATCTCCCTGGTGATCCTAGAGTTTTAAAGCTGCTGCAATAGTCTAATCCTTCAGTTCAGTCCTGCCACAGTTTGTCTCTGCCACTGACCCACAAGTCCTTGGTATTGGTGTATGGCTCCTGAGACTTGCAAGTGGGCCCCTCTTCCAGGCTGTGCACCCCGGGTCCTCTGTTGAGGGATGACTGTGCTATGTCACAGATGAGTGCTGTCCCCCCAGGGCAGTTCTGGGCTGCTGGGCTGTGTAGGGAGGCTCCCAGTCTGCTCAAATGATGGCTGAATGGGGCTTTGTTAATTCACACTGCTCCACCTTCCCAACTCTGGGACAATCAGCTGAGGTTGCAGGGAAGGCTAATGTCCACGCCCAGTGTCGTGGTGTGTGCCTGTTATTTGAAGCACTTCCGTCACACTGGGTTGTCTGGGGCAGCTCTGGGCTATGGGGCTGGTGATGGGCAGGAGTGTTTCCTGTCCACCAGGATGATGACTGTGAGCGGACACCCCCCTTTTCTTGGGAAGTTGTGGTGTTCAGTGAATTTTCTCAGCCACTGGATTATTGCCTTTTGTCTCAGAGCTCTCTTAGTTCTGCTCTTGACTTGACCTGCCCAAATTGCAAGTCTTTGAAGCTTTCTGTATTGGGCTTCTTAGAGTAATTGTTTTAGAAAAAGAAAAAAGGATTAAAAAAAAAAGGGCCCTCCTCAGAGATCTAATGGGTTATTGAAATGCTAAGAGACAAAGCAACCAGGGCCATTAAGGAAAGGTCCACAGGGCAGAGAGATCTGCATATGCGCCTCAGGGCCTGAGCTCTGCCCTTCCCCTTTCTATGTTCACCAGAACTCCAAAAATCCTCTGCTTTTATTTTGGAGTTTTTCGTGTTGTTTTTTTTCTATGCCTGTCTCCTCTCTGCTGGGCTGGCTGCTCTCAGATTCTCTGGTGTCTGGTCTCAGTCTATCTATGGTTGGAGTTTGGATCAGTAGAATGAGTTTCCAATAAGGGCTGCCACTGCAGTTCTCCCTTCTCCTTCCTGGAGCTGACAGCCCCTCCTCCCATGGGACTGAGCCTGGCAGGGAGGTGCGCGGGTCCCCTGGCCGCAAAAACTTACAGATTTCGCTGATCTCAGCAGTTCCACGTTTTCATGAGTGTTGTATGAAGTATGCCCAAAGTCAGATTGCTCTGTGGTGTCCAGTCCACGCAGTTCCTGGCTTTCTACCTACTTTCCTGGAGGAGTAACTAAAACATACAGCTCACCAGTCCGCCATCTTGCCCCGCCTAGCCTTGACTCTTAAAGACAATTGTATAGCAATGTAGCTTACAAGGGGTGACAGTGTGATTGTGAAAGCCTTTTGGATCACACTCCCTTTATCCAGTGTATGGATGGATGAGTTGAAAAATGGGGACAAAAATCTAAATAAAAAATAGGGTGGGAGGGGGGATGATTTGGGTTCTCTTTTTTACTTTTACTTTTTATTCTTAGTTTTATTTTTTCTGGTACAAGGAAAATGTTCAAAAATAGATTGGGGTGATGAATGCACAACTTTATGATGGTACTGTGAACAACTGTACACTTTCGATGACTGCAGGATATGTGAATTTTTCTCAATAAAATTGCATTTTAAAAAACATCCTATGAGGCCTTGATTTTAGTTATCGAATATTTTTCTGTCTGGATTTTTATTAGTTTTTTTCTTATAGTGTATAGTCTTTTACAGAAATTCTCAGTTTTGTATTTTATTTCCCTGAAAATTCTTAAAGTCCAAGTCTGTAACTATCATCCATTTATCCCATGAGTCTGTTTTTATTGGACAATATTTCTCCTGATTTTTAATTACATCTTGTGTCCTCATATGATCATCTGATCATTTGAACATTGGGGTATAACTATGACTGAATCTAGATTAATTCATATTAGCTTAAGGTAAATTTAGGTTTTATTCACAAATTCATTTAATAAGGTTTTATCTTTCTTGAATCAAATCATACCCTTACATAACTTTTCTAATTAGTCTGCAAAGGTCTACTAAAGTAAAGAGAATTCATCTGTTAGGTATGTCCTCTGATTTACCTACTATGACTGATAACTGGAAAACAAAACAAAGCAAATGTTTTGTGAATGATACCTTCTCTGCTTAGATGACTGCACACCAGCATAATTTGTACATTAGCATTATCTTGCATATATTTCCAAACGATTTGTCTCACAATTTTAGACTCTTTTCACCCCATCATTTTTCTCCTCACAAACACAACTATACACCATCTCAATAGTGCAAGTATTATAGTAAAAGAAAAAGACCAATAGGGTTAAGATAGATTTTCACTTTTGGGTGAGAAATTTTAATTGTCTTCAAATTTAGAGATCTCACTCACTTTATTATTTTTTTAAAAAAAGGGCAAACACATATCAAGAACATTTCCTTAAGGGAACATTTTCCTTAAGGGAAAAGAGAAAGCTCCTGCTTTGAAAGTTTTCTATGATTACTTATCTTTCCTCTTCTAACAACTGACCTTTCCTTCTTGAAAATCCCTGTAAAAATCAAAGGATGCAATATAAGTAGGAACTATCACTGAACATCAAGGTAAATAACCAAGACATATCAATCCACATTCAGTAGCAAAGTTACTTGTAAACTATTCCCCCATGACCTATTTGTTTTCTTTTTATTGTACCTCTCTTACCAAGCTCCCTCTTACATTTTTTTCTTCCATTTTCATCCTACATATCCTACATCTGCAAATTCCCTAGGGCAAAGATCAGATATTTGGACCATCATGTAAGTCATTGTTTTGAAGGGAGAATGAGATGAGCCAGTTCTCTAGACTTTCTGTCTTTAGGCAAAATTTTACCTGGAGCTCTTCACCAGTCCTTTTATAGAATAGGTGTTAGTGTCACGCATTCTGATAAGTGCTTTCTCCTCCTCCTGCACACAAACTCTTGGCCTTTTCCCATTTCTCCTGCTATTAATTGGAGTTTGTTTTCCTTTATCTCTTCTTATATTGCACATTGTCAACTTTTTAAATTCATGCTTTCACCTGTAACTGATGTGATTTGCCTTTTATCCCATTATACATATAGACCCTCAGCCATCTTACTTTCCAAAGGTTCAGCATATACAACCAGAAAATTGTTTTGATTATTTCCTGTTCCTGAACACTCTTCTCTCCTACATCATTCCATGAACAAATCCTGTAACCTCTACTGCTAAAGGGCAAAAAATTACACCTTTATATTCAGTAGCCTCTCACTGAAATTTAGCATTTTCTTCCATTATGAATGTAAGCAACACAGTAGCAGTACCTTTGCCTTTGTCACCAATAGAAATAACAGATATTTTAATATATTACTTTTTCTGCTATCTGGAATGATGTTTGTGTTTATTACTACTTCAAAGTTATAATAATTACTAGACCCACTTTAGTCTCACTAAAAATACTACTTGTGTTAATATAACTTTCGTAAGTATTACAAACATTCTGATATCTACATTTCAGCACTGTTCTAGTTTGCTAATGCTGCAGAATGCAAAACACCAGAGATGGATAGGCTTTTATAAAATGGGGGTTTATTTGGCTATACAGTTACAGTCTTAAGGCCATAAAGTGTCCAAGGTAACACATCAGTAATCAGGTATCTTCACTGGAGGATGGCAAATGGCGTCCGGAAAACCTCTGTTAGCTGGGAAGGCACGTGGCTGGCTTCTGCTCCAAAGTTCTGGTTTCAAAATGGCTTTCTCCTAGCACGTTCCTTTCTAGCAAGCTTGCTTCTCTTCAAAACATCACTCCCAGCTGCACTCTCTTTCTTCCCCCTGAGTCAGCTCATTTATATAGCTCCACCGATAAGGGCCCACCCTGAATGGGCGGGGCCACACCTCCATGAGAACATCTCATCAGAATCATTGCCCACAGCTGGGTGGGGCACATTCCAAGCAAATCCAACCATCACCAAAACTTCTGCCCCACACAAGACTACAAAGATAATGGCATTTGGGGGACACAATACACTCAAACCGGCACAAGCACAATTCATTTACTTTGTATTCCTAAGTATTTCATGTTACACATTAAAAAACATTATTATGGAAGGGGTTTTATGAGCCTCACCAGACCGTCAAAGAGAAAATAATTTATTCCAAATCACAACCTTTCTCACCATCTCCACCATTACCAGCCCAGTCTGACACACTCTCATTTCTAGCCAGGTGTAGGGACCCAGGGCCTGGACCCCTCTGTTCCATAATGAAAGTGAGTTATTTTACATAGCCACTTACTTGACCGGGACAAATGTTAAAAGTCATCAGACCTTCCCTGGGGGGAGGGGGGAGGGGGAGCATGGAAAGAATATATCATAAACAAAGCATCCCCTGATCAGTCTTGATAACAAATCTTCACACCCCTGTGTCACAAGATTCTGCCTGCTGAAACTCTGTTCTCACACCCTATGGTATGTCTTTGTTCTAACCCTTAAAACCACCCCTGGCACCCTTCCCCCTATTCTTGGGGGGGGGGGGACTAACTTCCATCTTTCCTCAGTCAGCCACCCCAAGAAGAATAACCTCTTGTCAGTAAGTCCTATTAAACTCATGTCTAACTCTGTGCCTTGTATGTTCTTTGGTCTTGGAGCTAAGCCCAGTTGGAACAACTGGTGAGCCAGCCAGGAGACGGAAGAACTCCCAGCTGTAAAAGGCATGAGTTCTGGGAAGGGAGAATCCATGGGGAGAATCCTAAATTGGCCAATGTCATCAACGTGGGGAGGGGTGGCTGCCCTCCTGGACAAATGGGACTGCCAAGAGGGTTGCTAACTGTTTTGCAACAGATAGCAAGACAACTAAATTTAAGTAAAAAGAAAAGAGACCACCAAATGGTAGTAGCCAAACATAGCCCCTGTTAGGAGCCCTGCAGATGGCTGCCAAGGCAGATAAAGCGGCAAAAGTTACTATATGTCATTTAGAAGATAAAGTAAAACTAGAAAGAGATATGTGCCTTGCCCAGGAAGAAATGAAGGGCTCTCTGACTGACTGCCTGCTTTGAGTGGACAATCAGTTAGAGATTCTAGCATGCCAACATGCCCAAGTCAAAGGCTCTAAGTTGCCTCGGGCTCAAGTCCAGAGGATTTTAGCTACCCCAGGATGAGACCCTGAAGTGTGGGACCCCCACAGACTCCTCCTCAGAAAAGGAAGGGGGTTAAAAATGGGAGGTAGAGGAAGATGAAGAGCCCCAACATGTATGCCCCATAATACAACAGAAATCGAAGTCACAAAAATGCTTGTTTGTTAAAAGGTGCGTGACTTGACTATATAGTATTAAGTGTCTTTAAATTTATTAGTTGATGTCTTACTGCATTCTTATTAGTCAAGTATTTCTAATTAGTTACTGATTACAAAAATTCTTTAAAATGGGAACCTTTGGGCTATATTTAAAAATTGGAAAAATTTTAGTTATAAGCCTATGAGGTTAAAAAGGCTTATTTCCATAAGACAATCCAGCCTCAATATAGTTTAAAATCAGGAGAAAAAAAAATGGCTCTATGGCAAGACACTGTATCGTCATCAGAATTGTTCTGACAAAGGGTATAAATGGGATGAGATGATGTGTATTCAATCCTGTATTTTCCCCCCTCAAAAGCATTTTTGTGTTTCTGTCTCTTATGCCTTTCTATTTGTTGCCTGTTCAATGTATATTCTCATACCTCTGGATGGTAATAACAAATTAATAAAAATTCTTACAGAGCTCTATTTAAATTGCTTAAAATGAATAAGTACAAACACATACATACACACACATCTTCATTAGCAGTCCTGGAGTCCTGGCAGCGGGGAGGACCCTCTAGGCAGCAGGGTTTAAAGCCTTAGTATTGTAATTACAGTAAACAAGCCTGAACATTAGAAAGAAATTGCCCCTGGAATTCCCCTAAGGCAGCAGAAGGCTGCCAGAGGGCTGCTTCTGGAAAAGGCAAAAACCTTTTCCAATTGTCCAGGTCACAGGTTTAAATTAAATAGATCTAATAATTAGAAATAATTAAGGGAAGGGTATAGAAACTCCTAAATCCTACCACCCTTATTTAAAACTTTTAAATCCAATGAGGCCAGGCCTCATTCTTTCTGTCTCACATCTCCCTGCCCCCAGGGCCTAAGCACCTAAGGCAGCTATGAGGGAAGGGCTGGGTACATAAAGATGGGGGAGGTGGGGTTTAAAATTCTTTTTTTATTGGGCCTGGAAATTTAAAATGGTAAGCTGTTCCAGTTTGCTAATGCTGCCATCATGCAAAATACCAGAAATGGATTTGCTTTTATAAAGGGCGTTTATTTGGTTACAAAGTTATAGTCTTAAGGCCATAAAAGTGTCCAAGCTAAGGCATCAACAATAGGGTACTTTCACAGAAGAATGGCCAATGGTGTCTGGAAACCTCTGCTGTCTGGGAAGGCACATGGCTGATGACTTCTTCCTTTGTTCCCAGGTTATGTTTCAAAATGGCTTTCTCCCAGGACGTTTCTCTCTAGGCATCTATGGGTATTCTCTTAGTTTCTCCCAAACAAACTCTGGAGTAGCAAAAGTCTACTTTCAATGGCAGTCTTCAAAATGTCTCTCTTGGCTGTAACCCAAAATGTCACTCTCATGTGCTCTGAGCTCCTTCCGTCTGTGAACTGGACTCCAGTGATATAATCAAGACTCTGAATGCGTAGGGTAACACCTCCACAGAAATTATCCAAAGGTCCCACCCACTGTTGATTAAGTCACATCTCCAAGGAAACTCAAAGGATTCCAATCTAATCAACACAAATATGTTTGCCCCCACAAGGTTGCATTAAAGAACATGGCATTTTGGGGGACATAATACATCCAAACTGGCACATAAGCATAAAAAAAGCAATGTGGAATAAGCCACGTTTGCTACAATTATTTTTTATAAGGTATATATTTCCCCTATACCAGAATACATTTTAGGAATTGATCTTCTACAAAATGCCACATTACAGCCTACTATAAGGGAATTCTGCCTCCAGTGTAGAGTGATCAAAGCAGTTTTAAAGGGGCAAGCAAAAGGTTCCCCTATAAAGGTACCCCCTTCTTAGAGAGTCATGGCAACAAAACAATATAAACCTCTGGGAGGACACCAAGAAATCTCAGCTACTATCAAAGAGTTGGAGCAGGTAGGGATAATAATATCCAATCATAGCCCTTCCAATAGTCCTGTACTGCAAGTATGAAAGCCTGAAGGAATGTGACACATGACAGATTATTGGGAATTAAACAAGGTAGCACCACCATTGTATGCTGCAGCCCCAAACATCGCTGGTTTATTACAAGTAATTAGTACCCAATTGTGTCAACACCATTTTGTATTGGATCTTGCTAATGTTCTTTAGTATCTGCTAGAAAAATCAAGCCAGCCTGCATTTGACTTCTCCTGGGGAAGCCAAAAATGGACTTTTACTATGCTTCCCCAAGGCCATTTGCCACGCTCACATGGCAAAGGATATGTCTAAGTGGAAAAGTCTCACAAGTGTAACTATTTCATGTTAACCAGTGTGATGGTTAGGTTCATGTGTCAGCTTGGCCAGATGATGATGTCCAGGTGTCTGGTCAAGCAAGCAATGGTTTAAACGTTACTGCAAGGACATTTGTGGCTGGTTAATAAACCAGAAGGCTGGTTTATTAAATCAGTCAATTGGCTGCAGCTGTGACTGATTACCTCAACAAAGGGTGTGTCTTTTACAATGAGAAAATTCAATCAGCTGGATTTAATCCAATCAGTTGAAGACTTAAGCCAGACAGACAGAGGACCATCACTTCTTAGGCTAACCAGCAAAGCATTTCCTGAGGAGTTCATCGGAGTTGCCAGTTCACTGCCTGAGGAGTTCATCCAACACCTTCATCAACTGTGGGTGGGAACTTTGATTGGATAATTTCACTGGAGTTGCCAGTTTGCTGCCTGCCCTATGGAATCCAGACTCATGCATACCCACAGTTGCGTGACACTTTTATAAAATCTTACATTCATAAATATCTCTTGTTGATTTTATTTCCCTAGAGAACCCTACCTAATACAACCAGTAACACTTTCAGAATTAGAAGCCGCCTCAGGCTCATTGCTATCTCAACTTAAAAGTTGGGGATGGGCAATTAATGACAACAAACTACAAGGCCCTGGGTGCTCTGTCAAAATCTTGGGTGCTATATTGTGAGGTAAGACAAAAACTGTACCTGCTGCTGTCGTTAATAAGGTGTAATGTTTCCCCATGCCACAAACACCAAAGCAACTAATGGCTTTCTTAGGGTTGTTGTAGTATTGGAGACTCACTTAGACCAAATGTTAAAACCTTTGTATGCTTTGATTAGGAAAGGCCACCCCTGGGAATGGGACACCTCCCAATAGTATGCTTGAAAACACAGAAAGGGCAAAAACACAAGCACAAGCATTGAGGGGCATAGATCCAGACCTCCCTGTAAATTGGATGTAGCCAGCACTGATATTGGCTTTGGGTGGGGTCTGTGGAAGAGGCAACATTCCAAACAAATGCCCCTCGGCTTTTGGTCACAATTATGGAGGAGTAGAACTGAGATACAGCCCTCTGGAAAAGCAATTGTGTGCTGCATATAATACCTTATTGCAAGTGGAGGGACTGACACAAAGATGCCTAGTCACCTTGAAAACAGCCATCCTTATTCAGGGTTGGATAACTGATATGGCTGGCTTCTCAGCCATGCTCTGGCAGTGCCCAACCAAGACACTGACCAAATGGAAAGCCTACCTGCTACAGCATAGCATTTTCAGTACCAGCCCTCTGAATGCAGAAATGAATGCAATTCTCGGACCAGTGCCCTATATAGAAGATTCAACAGCTAAAGTCACTGCACCTGAAATACCTGTTGAAATGCCCACCACAGAAGGCACCGGTACCATTCCCAAGTCGGCATGATACACTGATGGGTCCACTAGTGGGTAGTTTCCCACAATTCAGTAGTGACCCTGTATGTTGGGTATTCCAGTTTGCTAATTCTGCCATTTTGCAACACACCAGAAATGGATTGGCTTTTATAAAAAGAGTTTATTTCATTACAAAGTTACAGTCTTAAGTCATAAACTGTCAGAGGTAAGACATCAACAATTGGGTTCTTTCACTGGAGAAAGGCTATTGGCATCTGGAAAACCTGTTAGCTCAGAAGGCACATGACTGGCATCTGCTTGCTCCCCGGTTGCATTTCAAAATGGCGTTCTCCAAAATGTCAGTGTCAGCTTCCAGTGGCCATCTTCAAAATGTGTCTCTCAGCTGCAGCTAGCTATGAGCTCCTTCTGTTTGAGCTTTTACAGGGCTCCAGTGAACTAATCAAGGTACATGCTGAATGGGTGGGGCCATGCCTCCATGGAAATTATCTAATCAGAGTTATCACCTACAGTTGGGTGGGTCACATCTCCACAGAGACAACCTAATCCAAAGGTTCCAACTTAACACTAATACATCAGCCCCTACAACAATGCATTAAAGAATATGGCTTTTTCTGGGGGACATAATATATACAAACCAGCACAGTGGGAGATTAGTGCTATGCAAAGCAGCCAGCGGCCCGAGTTATGAGCAGTGCGGATGGTAATACTGCATGAAACAGGAGACAAACTAACCATCTGTACCAACAGCTGGGCTGTTTACAAAGGCTTTATGACCTGGATGGTAACCTGGAAGCAGGGACAATGGGCTGTAATAGGACACCCCCTCTGGGGACAAGAATTGTTGAAGGACATCTGGGATGCCTGCCAACAACTAAAGGTAACTATTGCCAGCAGCTACCAGACATCACTAGAGAGTACCCTTCACGCTCCCTGCATCGACCATGTGGGTTACCACACTAGATGGGACACATTGGCCAGTTACAAACCTCAGTGACATCAGTCCCCTTCCACTCCTGGAAGCGGCGAGGTGTGCTTTTACTGCTGTGGACATGGCTATAGGACTTTTGTTAGCTTTCCCGGTGGAGAAGGTGAACCAGTGGGCCATTATCAGCTGTTTGGAAAGGGTGTGCACTTTGTATGGTGTACCTACACAAACAGACAGTGACTGGGGAACCCCTTTAACTGGACAAATAACCCAAGCATGGGCTATAGACTATGAAATCTCTACAACAAAGGCTATATCAGGCCCTAACTTGCCTGAACTCCATATCTTGCCCAGCTCCTATTGAAATGCTAATGGAACCAATACAAGCATTGAGAATCTAAGTTAAAGGGCCAGCCAGCTTACAGCCTAAATGGTGAAATAGTAATTTGTTGTTGCCTATGCCCCAGACCATACAAAAAGAAGAAAACGAGGTCAGTTGGCCTTGGTGCTGCCCTGTGCAGCCACATTGGTTAGGAATCCTAAGTCCCTGGGGAGTAGGAGCTACCCAAAACATTGTAATAAAACCTGAATGCCTGATAAAATATCACCAATCTAGGGCCTCCTATTCCCATGAGAACCTTATGCATGACTATGTGGACACTTCTTATGCCCAGATTAACAATTAATGTAATGGTAGAAAACTCTCAAGATTTGCAGGGGGAAAATATCTGGTATTTAAAACCTCTCCATAATGTTCCTCTGCCTGGTACCATGGTATCAACCAATGAAACTCTAGCATGTGTATTGTTAGATCAAAAGGAATTATCCCTTATTGTTTCCCATAAACATCTTTCTTTCTTTTCACCCATAGTGCCCTAGCAAACACCTTCCTACAGTAGGCTTCAGCAGTAACTCATGCCCACAATTGAACCCAATGTTGGATTTGCATGGACTTGCCATATTTTCAGGCACTACTGGCCTTTCTTGGACTGTAACTCCTGTGAATTGGATTGTGTGGAATACCCTGCTGGCCTGGTAGAATTCAACACATCAAAAAATCTGGAAAAACATCATCTAAGACTAGAATCCAACTACCATCCTATAAAGAGACTGGGGCTTACATCTCCTCCCTTATAGGAACAAGTTAACAAGCCCAACCTGTATTGGGGTATGCTATACATGATAGCTTAGGCTGGCTGATGGCAGAAGCTGTAACAGTAGACCATGTTGACCCTGTCTGCATAGAACAACTTGACAGAATTCATGATGTGAGGCAGCTATCTCCCAAATTGTGTAACTTTACTGTTAAACTGCAAAACAATAGTCTTTTCCGCTGGCAAAATATCTCCAACCAACATAGGGCATATTCTTCCCCTAAGGGATGGCTATGGACCTGTGAGCAATATTTACCCTATAACTGGACAGGACATTGTATGTGGGGACATCCCTATGTTCCCACTACCTTACATGACTCTTTACTCCATGCTCCTAGTAATTGGGAAATGGTTAAAGCTAGATATAGAATAAAAAGCACACCTGGTAGTATTATCCTTTAACCATTCTTGCACCAGATGGAGCTGTAATAGTTGCTGAAAAACATGTGGCAGCTTTAGCCAGTCACTTAATGAGTTCAAAATAGCTATATCCTTGCTAAACAAAGAAACCACATAGCTTAGGAAGGTAGTTTTACAAAATAGAATGGCCTTAAATATCCTCACTGCAGCACAGGGCAGCATCTGTGCCTTAATTAATGTGCAGTGCTGTGTATATATTCCTGATCATTCACAAAATGTTTCACAGTTTTAAATCATATGCTAGAGCACATACATAGTATTGATGAATTATCAGTAAATCCCTTGTCTAAATGGTTTAATTCTCTTTCTTGGCCATGGCGGCTTCTCTTTGTGGAGTTCTCTCTATGTGGGGGACCTAGTGTTCTGTTGTCTCTTATACTGTTGTTGTGGAATATAGATGCAATGTCTGTCCTATGTTAAACATAGTCTGTCATACGGGGGTGGACTGTAGGGACCCAGGGCCCGGCCCCTCTCCTCTGCTCCATAATGAAAGTGAGTTATTTCACAAAGCCACCTACTTGATCAGGAGAAACATTAAAAATAAGACCTCCCCAGGGAGTGGCGGGTGGGGGAGGAATATATCATAAACAAAGCATTGAATCTCCCCTTCCCTAATCACTGTTGACAACAAATCTCCATACCCCTGTGTCACAAGACCCTGCCTGCTGAAACTGTTCTCACACCCTATGGAATGTCTGTGTCCTAACCTTTATAAGCCATGCCCTGGCACCACCCCCACCCACCCCTACCCCCACTCTTTGCAGGGTGTCAATTTCCATCTTTCCTCAGCCAACCACCACTAAGAAGAATCATCTCATGTCAGTAAGTCCTTTGAAACTCATGTTTAACTCCATGCCTAGCATGTACTTTGGTCCTGGGGCTAAACTGTGTTGGAACACCAGGATTACACCAAAGCTAGACTTTCCGCTTCCAAACACTCCATTTGCTACAAAGCACCCAGAGTCACCCTTTAAAAAATCGATTGAGGGGCTTGTAGGAAGATGGTGGAGTAGGAAGCTCCAGGAATCATTCCCTCCACCAAAACAGCCACTGAATTGGCAGGGAACAGTCTGCCATCAACTATTTTGAAACTCTGTAGACCAAAGGAACACATACAACATCTAGGGAAAAGTGGAGAAAGAAGCAGGTAAATTGCAGTAAATACCAGTAAGTTCCACCCTCTCTGCAGCAGCGATTATCCCCCATCCCCAGGCTCATGTACAGCAACAGGGTGTACTGCAGCCCAGGCTCTTGGCTAGCTTGCTTATGCCATAAGGAGACATAAAGACCTAGTTGTCCAAACTATGAGGTATGTGGTCTGATCACTGCTTTTTATCAGCTACTTCAGATCCCTGTGAGCCAGTTCTGGGGGTGGCCATTGTTCCAATCCCACTTGTACAAAGGTGGTAAAGAAATCTTAAAAACAGAAAACTTTCTCAAAATTACTGAAAATGGTTAAAAGGCTGCACTAACTGGGTAAAAGCTAAGTAAAGAAAAAACAACTTCAAAAGCCATAGAAGAAGCTTCTGGGGCTCTTACTGGCCCTCCTCTGCCCCTTACAACAAAGAGTGGAGTCAGCTTGTGCTCCCCCTTGTGGGTTTCTGGCCCTGTTCCAGAGGCAAAAGAGTAGTTCCTGTGCACCAACTAGGGGACATATATGTCTGTACTAATCTATCAAGTGGAAATATGAGGGACTGAGCCAGGGAGTTTGTCTCAGGAAGTCATCCAGAGTTTGTTCCTAGGGCAGAGAAGCAGCTTGCACAGAGAAGGGACAGTGAGAGAAACAATAAAGTCAAACTAGCCTGGATCAAATTCAAATAAAAGAGCACACAGGAGTGGCTAGAAGTCTATTTCAAAAGGAGTTCAGGGGGCATTCACTTGAACGCCTATAAATTGTAACTGGGGGATTTCCTAAGGTTGCAAGAAAGCACAAGCCCAGGAAAAGAAGCAGGGCCCCTGGCTCCAAGCAGGCTCAGATTAGACAGAGAGGACACTGTAATTCGCATTTGCCTCAGTCTGATCATCTTCATAGGAGGGCTAAGCTCTGAAGGAGACCACCAGCCAAAGCAGACTCAATATGCAAAGACAGTGAAAGGTGCTTTTTGCTTTGGTTGTTTTGTTTTGATTAGCTCCTAGCATACAAGACAATCACAGCAGAAAAACTTAGGGAACAGACAGCTGAGACAAAATCCCAGAGTTAACACTTCAAAATACTAAAATGTACAGTGGGCAACAAAAGATCACAAGACACACAAGCAGGAAATGATGGCCAATCCAAATGAAAAATATAAAATTCCAGAATTAAAGATGACCAGACATTGTAATAACAAAATATTTTTTTTAAAATCATCAATATGCTCAAGAAGATAAAGGAAAACACAGAAAAGAACTAAAGGATATGAGAAAAACAATGAATGAACAACATGGGAATCTCTTTGAGATGATAATAGGAAGCAAACAAATACTGGAGTTAAAACAAACGAAAAATTCTCTAGACAGTTTCAACAGCAGACTGCAGGGGGCATTAAAAAGAATCAGTGATTGTTCTAGTTTGCTAATGCTGCCAGAATGCAAAACACCAGAAATGGATTGGCTTTTATAAAAGGGGGTTTCCTTGGTTACACAGTTACAGTCTTAAGGCCATAAAATGTCCAAGGTAACGCATCAACAGTTGGGTACCTTCACTGGAGGATGGCCAATGGCATCCAGAAAACCTCTGTTAGCTGGGAAGGCATGTAGCTGGCGTCTGCTCCCGAGTTCTGGTTTCAAAATGGCTTTCCCCCAGGATGTTCCTCTCTAGGTTTCAGCTTCTCTCCAAAATGTCACTCTCAGTCGCTCTTGGGGCATTTGTCTTCTCTTAGATTCTCTGAAGCAAAAGTTAGCTTTCAAAGCCCATCTCCAAAATGTCTCTGTAAGCTGAAGCTCCTCTCTCAGTTCCAGTGCATTCTTCAAAGTATCCCTCTTGGCTGTAGCAAGCTTACTCCTTCCGTCTGAGCTTATACAGTGCACTAGTAATTTAATTCAGACCCACCCAATGGGCGGGCCAACACCTCCATGGAAATTATCCAATCAGAGTCATCACCCAGTTGGGTGGGGTGCATCTCCATGGAAACACTCAAAGAATTTACAATCTAATTAACACTGATAGGTCTGCCCACACACGATTACATCAAAGACAATGACATTTGGGGGACATAATACATTCAAACAGGCACAGTAATCATGAAGGTAAGACAACTGAGATGATTCAAGCTGAGGAGCAGAATAAAAACAAACAAAAAAAAGTGAACAGAGTCCATCAAGTATACCAATACACACATTATGAAAGTTCTAGAGGGAGAAGAGAGCAAGAGGTAGAAAGAATATTCAAAGAAATAATGGCAGAAAACTTCACAAATTTAACAAAAGATATGAATATGCACATTTCAACTCCAAACACTAAAAACTCAAAGAGAACACATACAGACACATAGTAATCAAACTGTCCAATGCCAAGGAAAGATTTCTGAAAGCTGCAAGAGAAAAGCAGTGACTTACATACAAGTTATGTACAAAATAATCCCAATAAGATTAAGTGCTA
The DNA here is from genome assembly GCF_015220235.1 of Choloepus didactylus. NCBI lineage: Eukaryota > Metazoa > Chordata > Mammalia > Pilosa > Megalonychidae > Choloepus > Choloepus didactylus. Next base: position 30,837,716 of record NC_051320.1, on the reverse strand, counting down.
ATTTCAATTCAGAAACCAAAGAAGCAAAGGGCAATGGTGCAAAATATTTAAAGTGCTGAAAGAAAACAATTGCCAAATGTAATGATTAAGATCATGTGCCAACTTGGCTGGTTTATAATGCCCAGATGTTGGGTCAAGCAAGCACTGGCTTAATTGTTACTATGAGGAGATTCCATGGACTTAAATCACCATTAAGGTGATTGCATCCATAGCTGATTACATTTAAAATCAACTGAGATTGCCTTCAACAATGAGAGAAGTCTCATCCAATCAGTTGAGGGCCTTAAAAAGAGAAGTGATGATTTCAGCAGTCAGAAGAGAGAATTTCCATCTCTACTTCAGTCAGCAAGCTTCTCTTGGGGAATTCACCAAAAACCTTCATGGGAGTTCCCAGCTTGCAGCCTTGCCTTGCAGAATTTGAACTTGTGCATCGCCAATTACATGAGGCAATCTTCATAAAAATCTCATAATATTTAGATATCTCCTGTTAGTTCTGTTTCCCTAGAGAACTCTAATACACCAACCAAAAATTTTATATCAGGCAAGACTTTTTCCAAAAATGAGTAAGAGACTGAGACATTCCCAGATAAACAAAAGCTGTGGGAGTTCATTATCATTGCTAACAGTTCTTCAGACTGAAAGAAAAGGACAATAGACAGTGGATTGAAGTAGCATAAAGAAAGACCTCCAGTAAAGGTAATCATATGGGTAATTATAGATACCAGTACTATTGTACTGTATTTTTGGTACATATTTCTTCTTACAGGTGTTAATATACAAAAGCATAAAGAATAATGAAAAATTTATGGTTTAAGACATACAATGTACAAAGATATAATTAATAACAAGTAGAAAAATAAAGGTGGGGAGATAAAGGAGTATAGGAAGAGTATATGTGTATGCTAACGAAGTTAAAAAAAGTATGGAACTAAAATATGATTGTTATAGATTTTGGATGTCAAATGTTAACCCTACAGTAACCACAAAGAATATATATGAAAAATATATTCAGAAAGAAATAAGGAGGGACTCAAAATGATACAACACAAAAACTCAAATATTAAAATAGGCATTAGCAGAAGAACTGAGGGTCAAAAAAGGATTAAGAATTAAAAATAAAATAGTTTATAGGTAGAAAAAAGTCCTGCATTATCAGTAGTTACTTTAAATGTAAATGGCTTAAATTCTCCAGTCAAAAGGCAGAGACTGACAGAGTGGATAAAAGAATGACCTAACTATATGCTGCATACAAGAGACTTACCTTAAATTCCAAGACATAAGTAAGCTCAAAGTGAAAGGACAGAAAAAATACACCATGAAAGTAGTAACCAAAAAACAGCTGGAATAGCTATACTAATATCAAATAAAATATACTTCAAGTAAAAAACTGTTAGGCAGGAGAAAGAAGGTCATTATATACTGGTAAAGGGGTCAATTCAACAAGACATAGCAATCAAAAATATATATATATGTGCTTAATAGCAGAGCTTGAAAATACATAGAAGCAAATATTAACAGATTGGAAGAGGGGAACAGTTCTACATTAATAGCAGGAGACTTCAATAATGGATAGAACACCTACACAGAATATTATTAAGCACATGACTTCAACAATAGTTTAAAACAACTACAACTAACAGACATATATAGATCACTTCACCCAACAGCAGCAGAATATACATTCTTTTCTAATGCACATGATATACCATATGTTACAGGACACACCATATATTAGATCACATAACAAGTCTCAAACTAAATATTGAAATAATCCAATGGATCTTCTATGAACACAATGGAATAAGCCTGGAAATCAATAAACAGAGGGAAACATGGAAAATTCAAAAAATAATGTGAAAATTAAACAATGTACTCTTAATAGGTGAAAAGAAATCACAAGGGAAATTAAGAAATATCTTGAAACTAATAAAAAAGAAAACACAACATACCAAAACTTATGGGATGCTGCAAAGGGAGTGCTGAGAGGAAAACTGATAGCTCTAAATGCCTGCATTAAAAAATGAAGACAGATATCAGAGACCTGACCTCAAAACAGGAACATCTAGAAAAAGAAGCGCAAACTAAACCCAAAGAGAGTAGAAGGAAGGGCATAAAGATGAGAGCTGTGATAAATGAAAGAAAAATTTAAAAAACAATACAGAGAATCAATGAAACCAAAATTTGGTCTTTTGAAAAGATCAATACAAATTGACAAACCTTTAGTTAGACTGTCAAAGAAAAGGAGAGGACACACTAAAATGAGATATGAAAAGGGGGACATTAATTGGATAATTTAGATGAAGTGGACAAATACCTAGAAACACAAAAACTATCTACATTGACTCAAGAAGAAATAGAAAATATCAACAAAACAATAATTGGTAGAGAGATTGAATCAGTAATAATAATTAAAAAAAAAAAAAAAAAAAAACTCCCAAAGAAAAGCCCAGGACCAGATAGCTTCACAGGGGATTTACCAAACATTGTTAGAAAAATTAATACCAATGCTGCTCAAACTCTTCCAAAAAACTGAAGAGGAAGGAACACTCCCTAACTCATTCTCTGAGGCCAAAATCACCCACAGACCAAAGCCAGCTAAAGATACTATAAGAAAATTCCAGACTAATAACTCTTATGAATATATAGGTAAAAATTCTCAACAAAATACTAGCAAACCATATCCAACAGCACATTAAAATAATTGTACACTATAATCAGGTGGGATTTATCCCTGGTATGCAAGTCTGATTCAATATATGAAAGTCAACTAATATAATGTACCACATTATCAGAACAAAGAAAAAATAATTCATGATCATCTCAATTGATGCAGAAAAGGCATTTGACAAAACCTAGCAACCACTTCTTGATTAAAAAAAAAAAACACACTCAGAAAACCTGGAATAGAAGGAAACATCCTCAACATGATAAAGTACATATATGGAAAAACCTACAGCTAACATTGTACTCAAAGGTAAAAGACTGAAAGCTTTCCCTCTAAGATCAGGAAGAAGACAAGGATTCCCACTTTCACAACTGTTACTTAACATTGTACTGTTCTAGCCAGAACAGTTTGGCAAGAAAAAATACATAAAGTATCCAAATTGGAAAGGAAGAGGTAAAACTTGCCCACTTGCCCTATCTCCACACGACATGATCCCTTACTCTGAAAATCCTGAAAAATCTACAAACCTACTAGAACAAATAAACAAATTCAGCAAAGTAGTAGGATACAAGATCAACACCTCAAATTAGTAGTGTTTCTATACTTGGAAGAAGAAATCAAGTAATAAAAATCCATTCACAATAGCAACTAAAAGAACCCAATATCTAGGAATAAATCAAACCAAGGATTTAAAGGATTTATATGCAGAAAATTAGAATACATTGCTCTAAGAACCTAAATAAATGGGAGGACATTCCATGCTCATGAGTTGGAAGATTAAATATTGTTAAAATATAAATTCTACCCAAAGTGATTTACAGATTCAACACAATCCCAATCAAAATTCCAGCAACTTTCATTGTAGAAATGGGAAAGTCAATCATCAAATTTGTACCAAAGGTTAAGGGACCCTGAAGAGCCAAAGCCATATTGAAAGAGGAAAACAAAGTTGAATGACTCACACTTCCTGATCTTAACAGTTATTACAAAGCTACGTTAATCAAAACAGCATGGTATTGGCACAAAAATGGTCCTATAGACCACTGGAATTGAGTTAAGAGTTCTGAAGTCAGCCTTCACATTTACGGCCACTAATTTTTCACAAGATGCCAAATACACTCAATTGGTAAGGAACAGTCCCTTCAGCAAATGCTGTGGGGAAAATTGGATGTCTAAATGCAAAAGATTGAAGGGGGACCCCTACACCACATACCATTTAAAAAAAATCAACTCAAAATGGATCAAAAACCCAAATTTAAGAGGCGAAACTATAAAACTCCTAGGCAAAAAAAAAAAAAACATAGGGAAGCATCTTGAGGACCTTGTGTTAGACAATGATTTCCTAGACTTTATACCCAAAGCAACAAAAATAAATAGACTTCATCAAAACTAAACTCTTTTGTGCAAACAACTTTATCAGGAAAGTAAGAAGACAATCCACACAATGGGAGAAAATATTTGGAAACCAAATATCTGATAACAGCTTTAATATCCACAATATATAAAGAAATCCTACAAGTCAACAACAAAAAGACAAACAACCCAATTCAAAAATAGACAAAAGACTTGAATCGACATTTCTCCAAAGAAGATATAGAAATGGACAAAAAAGCACAGGAAAAGATACTCAACATTATTAGCCATTAGGGAAATGCAAATCAAAACTACAATGAGATAGCACTTCACACCCACTAGAATGCCTACAATTTAAAAAGAAAAAAAATCACAAGTGTTGGAGAGGAAGTGGAGAAACAGGAATATTCATTCATTGCTGGTGGGAATGTAAAATGGTGCAGCCACTGTAGAAAATAGTTTGGCAGCTCCTCAGAAAGTTAAGTAAGGAATTACCATATGACTCAGCAATCCCACCTCTAGGTCAATACCTCAAAGAACTGAAACCAGAAACTTGAACAGATATTTGCACACCAATGTTCATAGTGCCATTATTCACAGTTGCCAAAAAATAGACAAAACCTGTTCCGGTTTGCTAATGCTGCCTTTATGCAAAATACCAGAAATGGATTGGCTTTTATAAAGGAAGTTTGTTTGGTTACAAATTTACAGTCTGAAGGCCATGAAAATGTCCAAATTAAGGTATCAACACAAGTATACTTTCATTGAAGGAAGGCCAATGGCATCCAGAAAACCTCTGTTAGTTGAGAAGGCACATGGCTGGTGTTTGCTGATCCTGGGTTGTATTCCAGCTCCTCTCTCAGCTCATGTGTGTTCTTCAAAATGTCACTCTTGGGGTGTTTTGTCCTCTCTTGGCTTCTCCAAAGCATCAGCAAAGGTATGCTTTCAATGACCATCTCCAAAACGTGTCTCTCAGCTGCAGCTGCTCTGAGGTCCTTCTGTTTGTGAGCTCCAGTAATTAAATCAAGACCTAACATGAATGGGAGGGGTCCATACCTTCATGGAAACATTCAATCAAGAGGTCACACCCTAATCAAAGGTGTCATTCACAGTTGGGTGGGTCACATCTCCATGGAAGCAATCAAAAGGTTCTAATCCAATCAACACTAATATGTCTGCCCCCACAAGATTGCACAAGATTGCATCAAAGAACATGGTGCTTTGGAGGACATCCTAACTGGCACACAATCCAACTGTCCATCAATCAATGAATGGGAAAACAAAATGTGGTATATATATACAATGGAATATTATTCAACTGTAAAAAGAAATGCAATTCTGATACACATGAGAACATGGATGAACCCTGAAGACAATGTTGAGTGAAACAATCAGTCCCAAAAGGACAAATATTGTATGATCTCACTGATATGAAATAATTAAAATAAGCAAACTCAGAGCCAGAAACTAAAATATAGATTCCAGGGACCAGGTTAGGGGTAGGCAACAGTGAGTTAATACTTAAACTATTTGGGTTGATGGAAAAATTTTGGTAACAGATAGTGGTAGTGGTAGCCCAACATTGTGAACATAATCAACTGCACTGAATTATATATTTCAATGTGGTTGAAAGGAGAAGTTTTAGATTGTATATATGTCACTAGAATAATTTTTAAAAACATAAATAGATACCTGAATGTGGTTAAAAGGGGAATTGTTAGGTTATATAAAATGGTACTAGAATTTTTTTTTAACAAATCTATGGAACCGCACAACACCATGAACCCTCTGTGTGCCAGTTTGAATGTATTATGTCCCCCAGAAAAAGCCATATTCTTTGCTGCAATCTTGTGGGGCAGACATTTTAGTGCTGATTAGACTTGAATCCTTTGAGTATTTCCATGGGGATGTGACCCACCCAACTGTAGGTGATAACTCTGATGAGATAATTCCATGGATGTATGGCCCGCCCATTCAGCGTGGGCCATAATTAGTTTACTGGAGCACTATATAAGCTCAGGCAGAAGGAGCAAGCTTGCCACAGCCAAGAGGGACACTTTGAGGAATGCACCGGAGCTGGGAAGAGAGGAGCTGCAGATGAGAGACAGTTTGAAGATGGCCATTGAAAGCAGACTTCTGCTCCGGAGAAGCTAACAGAGGAAAAATGCTCCAAGAACTAAGAGTAACATTTTTGAGGAACTGCAGCCTAGAGTGGAACGTCCTGGGAGAAAGCCATTTTGGAACCAGAACTTTGGAGCAGACGCCAGCCACGTGCCTTCCCAGCTAACAGAGGTTTTCCAGACACCATTGATCATCCTCCAGTGAAGGTAACTGCCTGTTGATGCGTTACCTTGAATATTTTATGGCCTTAAGACTGTAACTTTGTAACAAAATAAACCCCCTTTATAAAAGCTGATCCATTTCTGGTGTTTTGCATTCCGGCAGCATTAGCAAACCAGAACACTCTGTTAACCACTGATTATAGTTAATAGTATAATTATAAAAGTGTGCTTTTATCAGCTGTAACAAATATAACACACCAATGCAAGGTGTTAAAAGAATGGTGTATGGGAACTGTTTTTAGGCATGATTTTTCTGTAAACTTACTACATTACTTCCCATAAAAAAATACATATTATACAGCTTCACTCCCTGCTTAGAACCTCAAATGGCTTTCCAATGTACTTGGGGGTGGGAGGGTCTTAAAAAGCTCTACAAGTCCTGTAGTGATCTGACCCTGGTGTACCTCCTTTTCTTTATTTCAACCACTTCTCCCACATTCAATATGTTTCAGTCCCTCTGGTCTTCCTTCTCTTCATTAGCCACACCAACCTCTAGGTTCTCACAGGCTGCTTTCCTTGTTATCCCCTGTGCCCGGATTTTAGCTATCTGACTCATCACTCAGGTATCATGTCTTAGAGAGGTCTTCTTGAACAACCGACTATTAACTAACCATGCCACCCACCCACAGGGGTACTCTCACTTCTATGTTCTCTTCTGCATGATACTCATCTCTATCTGAAGTTATACTTACTTGTTGACTTTTGACTCCCCAAGCAGAATATAAACTCTGTGAAGGCAGATTTTTCTATGTTCTTCCTGTTCGTGAGCTGTGCCTAAACATGGTGTGCCTACCATATATGCTATTAAAGGAATGAATGAAATTAAGCATGTCCTGACTTTAGGACTTAAGAACTAGTACAGAATTCTAGAAAGATAAAGTCAGAGAATCAGATCTTCTCTTTAAGATAAACACCAAACAGCAGGCATCTGAGATATACTTTTTGTTTGTTTATATGCTTTCCTTCAAATGACACCTGCTTTTACTCTAAAAGTGAGTAGCCCTCCTTTGTCTGGTCTCTTCTTAGGACCTAAATGCTGGTATACCAAAGGCACAAACCAGTAGAGGGAGTGCCAGGACAGACTGCAATTATGAAAATAAAACAGGGAAAAACACTTATTTATGTGGCCAGGAAAAGAGAACATTATATATGAGGCAAAGATCACCTGTGCACAGGTTTGCCTAAAATTCATAGTTAAATGGAATTGCTGAAATACATCTAAAACTACAGAGGTATAGTCTAAAGCCATTTAATCTCTCAGGGTGTATTTATAATGTATGAATAAATAAAATCTTTGCACATCAAATTTACATAAATGTTGCATACAAACAAACTAGACATTTCTCAGTTGTCTACATTAATGTAGGTGAAGAGCTGGGCAAATATTTAAATCTCACATATCTTATTTAGAAAGTATAAAGTATTTGTGCAATAGATTTATTTTAGCAATAAAATTCCATTTAAAACCTATATCAAAATGTCATTATCTTCCTCAACCACACACTGGCAATGGCTGGGAAGAACAAGCGAAATATCTCCAGAAAAAGCACTAGGTGTTTTATTTATAATTTTCAATTTAATTCTCACAATAGAAGACAGGTATCAGTTTAATAGATAATTTTAAGCTGAGACTCAGAAATTGCTCAGGCTAATGCTAGTCCTTAGGGAAGCTGAGATCCAAATCCAATCTGCCTATTCTTTGCATTACAGCATAGAATATTGAAATCATTAGATTTTAGGCACACCAAAACAGTTGGTTGTGGTAACATGAAAATTGACATGATAGGGAAAGGTCTAAGTCCATGAATGGTCTAAGCCAGGGATTACGAATAAATGGTCCAAATGCCACCATTCCCCCTTTTGCAGGTCTACTGTAAACACAGCTAATAATTCACAGCACTTTTTTACACAGCAAATCCAGATACAGCCTCAAAATCTTCCTGAATGCAGCATGCAAAATAGTTCATTACCAATCATTGGAGATAACACGGAAGGCTAAAATATTTGCCACCCCTCTTCTAGGCAGTAGGATAAATAAAACTGAATCAGATTGAACTGCAGATGATTAAATAACACATATTTTCCAAAAAAAAAATTGGGACATCTATCAAACTCATCAGTGCAACTCATGGCCATTTCACCCATATGGACGATTTCTCACCAAAACTTTCAAATATTTTAACTTCACTCAACTTGCAAAAAAGCCCTAAATTTGTAATTAAACCATTTATTATATATAATGAAGTTTCTTCTTTTAAAATGTATAGTGTCATTTATTACCTGTAGAGAGCGATTAAGGTAGCATGTATAAAATCCACCCTCAGCAATGCCGGAAATATGCAACATGGCCGCCAGGGCTGATGCAACAACAGCTTAAGTTACCCTCAGCCTTCTTTACGGAAGTAGTTCGCGCCAAAAGTGCTAGTTCGCGCCAAAAGTGCTAACCTTACATCTGCCATCTACCCTAGCAACAGCAGCCACCAATCCTAGACCGCCACGAGCCCTTGCTAGCCACTTCCCCTTTTCCTAGAGTATATATGCTCTGCCTCTTCAATAAAATTTTGCAGCTTGATCAGAAACCTGTCTTGCTGTCGTTCCTCGCGTCTCTTGTCCCATACCATTCCTCCCTCACAGGATTCGGAGTCTCCGTTGAACGTCCCGCGGGCCGGGACAAACTGGCGCCCAACGTGGGGCTCGGAGTTCTGTGAGAGACGGAACGCGGCACTCAAGGAGAGAGGCCTCTCACACTCACCGCACCCGGGATCGCCGCGGGGAAGCGCGCTCGCGAGACAGATCCATTCACCAGTCGATCAGTACCGGCGAAAGGAAGAAACGGAAAGAAGAAAAGAAAGCAACAAAAGGTAAGCCTCCACCCCCAACATGGGACAAGCAATCTCCCAACATGAATTATATATTAGTCAGGTCAAACAATCGCTCAAGGCACGAGGAACTAGAGTTAAGAAAAAAGATCTCACGCGCTTTTTTGATTTTTTGTTAAAAACCTGCCCTTGGTTCCCTCAAGAAGGTACTATAGACCACCAATGCTGGCTAAGAGTCGGCGACTGTTTAAAAGATTATTCCCGGACCTTTGGTCCTGAAAAGGTCCCGGTTACTGCCTTTTCTTATTGGAATCTAATTAATGAAATCTTAAGAGTCCATTCTTTAGCTCCAGACATTCAAAACCTCTGCAAAAAAGGAGAAGAAGCTTTAAGAGAGCACTCTCGTCCCGCTTCAGCATGCAGCTCAGTAATTATTAACATACCTGAGGTCCCCTAAACAAAAACCCCAACAGGGATAGGCCAAATACCCCAACCAGTCAAGCTAGTCTATCGCCCGATCAGCACAATATCGAACCAGAGGTTAAAATTTCTCCCTTTTTGGAGGAACCGGAGGCTAAAATCTCTCCCTCTTTGGAGATCAACTCCCTTCCTCCGTTTCGGCCACCCCCTTACGCACCCGATTTTCCAAAACCATATTCTCATTTTTATTCAGTCACGTCCTTACCTCAGTTCCGCGCTTTGGAAGAGGCCACAGAAAACCTCCAGCTACACGCCGATAACTTTAGAGAAACTTTTAATCAAGAGCGGCTGCGAGCCGCCAATTTGCTCGCCGACCTCCGGTCGGCAACTCAGAGCGTTGCAGCCCTTGTGCTTCCAGAAAACGCCCACTCATCACGTCCCCATTGCGCTCACCACACCTACGCCTTTCCAGTTACACGTAGTCAAACCCAAAATGGCGCCGCCAGCTCCCAAAATGGCGATTCTAGTAGCAAAAGCGAGGAAGAGGAACAATCAAATCCCCCTAGTTCTAACGAAGAAGAGCAGGAAGAAGCTAGTACTACCTCAACAGTTAAATATAAAAAACTCAGTTTAAAATATTTAGAAAAATTAAAAAAGGCAGTGAGTGATTATGGCGCTACCACCCCCTTCACGCTCACCCTATTAGAGAGTCTCAGTGAAAAAGAGCTCACTCCTAACGATTGGTCCCAATTAGCCAGAGCTGCCCTGTCCGGCGGCGATTTCCTGTTGTGAAAATCCGATTATGAAGAGCATTGTAAAAAGTATGCCACCCGTAATGCCCGTAAAGCCACCTCTAAAACCTGGACATTAAACAAATTTTTAGGTCAAATCCCCTACCATCAGAATAATAAACAGGCTCAATTCCCCCCAGGTCTCTTAGCGCAAATACAAACGGCCGCGCTTAGAGCATGGAAAAAACTTCCGCAAAAGGGTGCCGCCACTGCCTCTCTTGCTAAATTAAGACAGGGACCTGATGAACCGTACAGCGAATTCCTTAGCCGCCTGCAAAACGTGGCTGAGCACTTATTTGGGGCCAGCGAAAACGAAAGTGATTTTATTAAACACCTGGCCTATGAAAATGCTAACGCTGCCTGCCAAGCAGCAATCCGCCCCTTTCGTAATACCAACCTTAATAATTACATAAAGCTCTGTTCTGGCATTGGGCCCACTCAAACTCTTGGAATAGCCATTGGTGCCGCCCTTCAAAATTTTGTAGTGCAGCATAAAAATTTTACGGCACAAGCAAAGCCTCCAACATGCTATAACTGTAAGCAACCTGGCCATTTTTCAAAAAATTGCCCCGTGCCACAAACCGGTTCCTCCTTACCCATTACTAATAAACCCCCATTGCCGCCCTCTATTTGTCTCCGCTGTAAAAAGGGGTTCCATTGGGCATCTGAATGCCACTCTAACGCAGACATTAATGGCCAACCCCTTAAGCCTAAGCTCCAGGGAAACTTCCAATGGGGCCGGCCCCAGGCCCCAACCAGAACAAACCCAGGGGCAATACGGTTTGTTCAGCCATCCCCAGTCGCAGTACCTGCGCTCCCAACTATAAACCACGCTGCTATATCGCAGACTTATGGAGAGCAACAGCAGGAAGCGCAGGGATGGACCTCTGTACCACCTCCAAATCAATATTAACCCCAGAAAACAGTCCTCTCCTCATACCAACGGGAGTTTATGGACCACTGCCCCCAAATACCTTTGGCCTCATCTTAGGAAGAGCCAGTACCGCCCTTCACAGGATTCAAATCACCCCAGGTGTGCTGGATAATGATTTTAAGGGTGAAATAAAAATAATCGCAGCCACCTCAAGCAACATTGTCTCTATTCCTCCCGGCACCCGAATAGCACAGCTTGTAATCCTCCCCCTTTAATGCATTAACTCAAACTTCAAAAAAACCCAGCGCCCCACAGAGGGCCCTGGATCTTCCGATATTTTTTGGGCACAGCCAATATCCCATAATCGACCCATCTTACGATTAAAATTAAATGGTAAATCATTTGAAGGTATTTTAGACACAGGGGCTGACGCCACAATTATATCCTCAAATCACTGGCCTAAATCCTGGCCTCTCACAGCCGCTGCCACCCACCTACAGGGAATAGGAGAAGCCACAAATCCTCTACAAAGTTCACAAGCCCTAAAATGGGAGGATGAGGAAGGGAACGCTGGTACAGTTATACCATATGTTATCCCCCATCTCCCCGCTAATCTATGGGGCAGAGATATCTTAACTCAAATGAAAGTTTTTATGTGCAGCCCTAGTGATACAGTTACTGCTCAAATGCTCAAAATGAATTTTCTCCCTGGCAAAGGCCTAGGCAAAGCTAATCAAGGAATAAAACTGCCCATCTCTATAGCACCTAATACAGGTAGAACAGGACTTGGGCTCCCCCAAAATTTAGCCTGATGGCCATTGACATCCCTGTACCCCATGCTGAAAAAATTTCGTGGAAATCCATAGAACCAGTATGGGTTGATCAATGGCCCCTGACTCAGGAAAAGACCCTAGCGGCTATAAAGTTAGTACAGGAACAGCTTAATGCCGGACATATTGAACCTACTCAGTCCCCTTGGAACACTCCTATTTTTGTTATAAGAAAAAAATCAGGTAAATGGAGACTGCTACAAGACTTGCGCGCCATAAACAAAGCCATGGTACCCATGGGGGCGCTGCAACCCGGTCTCCCTTCACCAGTTGCTATCCCTATCAACTTTTACAAAATAGTTATAGATTTAAAGGATTGTTTTTTCTCCATACCTCTTCACCCAGAAGACAGGCAATATTTCGCCTTTAGCGTCCCTCAAATCAATTTTCAAGGCCCTATGCCCCGGTTTCAATGGAAAGTCTTACCACAGGGCATGGCCAATAGTCCGACTTTATGCCAAAAATTTGTCGCTGAGGCCATTAACCCTATCAGACAGCTATGGCCACAAATCTACATTCTTCATTACATGGATGATGTCCTATTAGCAGGTGAGGACGTAGATAAATTACATTTTTGCTTTCAAGACCTTCTTAAAAATTTAACAGCAAAAGGTCTTCAAATAGCCCCCGACAAGGTACAAACCTCAGACCCTTTTTCTTATCTAGGGTTCGAACTTTGGCACCAACAAGTTTTAACACCCCGCATTCAATTGCGAACCTCCCATTTGCTAACGTTGAATGACTTCCAAAAACTCTTGGGAGACATTCAATGGCTTCGCCCCTACCTAAAACTACCCACTGAAACTCTCCTACCACTCTTTAATATTTTGAAAGGAGACGCAAGTCCCTCCTCTCCCCGAAGCATAACTCCAGAGGCAATGCAAGCACTTACCATCATAAATCAAGCTATCCAAAATCAAACTTGCTTTCAAATAAACTACCACCAGCCTTTAATTTTTATAATTCTTAATACAATTCACACGCCTACAGGCGTATTCTGGCAATCCAATTTAAAACAACCAAACGGGCGAGGCCACCCACTACTCTGGGTTCACCTCCCAGCTACTCCAACAAAAGTGCTCTCGCCATACGTTGCTCTTATAGCTGCCCTCATAATTAAAGGCCGGCAAACTAGCCGCCAACTGTTTGGAAAAGATCCCGATTCCCTTATTGTCCCATACACCCAAGATCAAATCCATTGGCTTTTCCAAACCAGCGATGAATGGGCTATCGCATGCTCTTCATTCCTAGGCGATATTGATAATCATTACCCAAACGACCCATTAATCCAGTTCGCTAAAATCCATCAATTCACTTTCCCAAAGGTCACTAAAGCAAAACCCATAGACTCTGCTACCTTAGTCTTTACTGATGGTTCAGCAAATGGGACCGCAGCATATGTCATCCAGGGTCAAGCATTTTCCGTGCGCTCTCCCTATACCTCAGCTCAACTTGTCGAGCTCTATGCAGTCCTGCAGGTTTTTTCCCACCTTCAAAACCAACCTTTTAATTTATACACTGATAGCGCGTACATAGCTCAGTCTGTACCACTATTAGAAACAACTCCATTTATCAAACCATCCACCAATGCAGTCCCCTTATTTTCAAAGTTACAAAAATTAATTCTCAAACGGCAGCACCCCTTTTTTGTGGGACACCTCCATGCCCATCAAAATCTACCAGGTCCTCTTGCAAAAGGCAATGCGCTAGCAGATGCTGCCACTCAGTTAATATGCCCCAATCTCTGCAATTCTCTAACCTTAGCTTCCCAAGCCCATGCCCAACACCACCTAAATGCAAACACCCTCCGCCTAAAATTTAATATTACAAGGGAACAAGCAAGGGAAATTGTTAAAGCCTGCAAAAACTGTGTAACCCAACTGCCAGTCCCTCATTTGGGAGTTAACCCAAAAGGGCTTATCCCAAATGAAATCTGGCAAATGGATGTCACCCACTTTGCCAGCTTTGGGCAACTTAAATATATTCATGTTTGCGTTGACACATATAGTGGATTTATTCAAGCTAGTTTGCAAACAGGAGAAGCTTCAAAACATGTTATCTCTCATTTACTGTATTGTTTCACCGTTTTAGGCCAGCCTAAAACCATTAAAACAGATAATGGACCTGGGTATACTCGCAAAAATTTTCAAACCTTCTGTCAACAATTACAAATCAAGCATACTACAGGAATACCGTATAACCCCCAGGGGCAAGGCATAGTAGAACGAGCACATCGCACCCTAAAAAATGCTCTGTGCCGCTTAGCCGAAAGCACTCTCAATCTCACGAAACAACGTCCCCAAGACCTTTTACATCATGCTCTTTTTGTTCTTAACTTCCTAACTCTGGACGATGTAGGACAATCTGCAGCCGACAGACATTGGCATCCCAAAACACAGATGCAGCAAGCCACTGTTATGTGGCGTGACCCCTTAACGTCAGAATGGAATGGACCTGACCCCGTTATCATCTGGGGACGAGGTTCTGCTTGCATATATGACCAAGAAAAAGAGGGTCCTCGCTGGCTTCCAGAAAGACTAATTAGACATATTAATCCTCCACTGTCAAAACAAGCCCCAAAATCCCCCCTTCCCTTTAACAATAACCTTTCCAGGGAACAAACCCCTCCCTGAGAAAAAATTTCTCTCCTTTTTTCTCTTCCAGCACGTCGCCAACTTTGCTGTAGCCTGCCCAGAACACGCCCAACCTACGTGCAGCCGGCAACCAAAAAAGGCCCAACTTACAGGTGTTGCTGGCCTAAGCACCGGAGCCGCCTCTATTATCCTCCACAACCAAGGCTTCTCCCACCTAAGAGCTGCTATAGATGAAGATTTAGCCCGCATTGAAACCTCCATCACCCATCTTGAAAAATCCCTTACGTCCCTATCGGAGGTTGTTCTCCAAAACAGGAGAGGCTTAGATCTGCTTTTCCTTAAGCAAGGAGGGCTTTGTGCTGCACTAGGCGAAGAATGTTGCTTTTACACTGACCATTCTGGCATAGTTAAGGATTCCATGACCAAACTTAGGGAAGGAATTGAAAACCGCAAACGTGAGCGAGAAACCCAAGGAGGTACCTCCTAGGGGCTTAACGGAATTCTCCCTTACCTCCTCCCTATATTAGGCCCCTTTATAACCATACTCCTTATAATATCTTTTGCACCCTGGACCATAAAAAGAATAATACAGCTAGTTAAGGACCAAGTCGATTCTGCCCTAGGCAAGCCTATTCAAGTGCATTATCACCGGCTTCACCTCGCTGACCAAGGTGTGGATCCAGAAAATCTGCCTGCTACCCACCCTTTCGGGTAAGAAAGCCCCCTCCTACGGGAGCAGCATATAACTCGAAAGTATGCTTCTAGCTTATGCTATGATTGGTACCGCTGGGTGCGAGGCAAAGCACTGCAAAGGAGGGCCAAAACAATTAAAGGCCATTTTCGAGCTCCTTGAGAAGTCTGCCTCATTAGCATAGGGGTTCGCTCTGCACAAATTCCCCTCCCCAGAAAAACAGAGCCACAAACAACTTGGGGAATGAGGCCTCTACTTCCCCCAGCAGGTTAATGCCAAAAGAATGCTCGATCAGCATTCTTCCTCCATCCTTTTGAAAAACAAAGGGAGGAGATGTAGAGGGCGATTAAGGTAGCATGTATAAAATCCACCCTCAGCAATGCCGGAAATATGCAACATGGCCGCCAGGGCTGATGCAACAACAGCTTAAGTTACCCTCAGCCTTCTTTACGGAAGTAGTTCGCGCCAAAAGTGCTAGTTCGCGCCAAAAGTGCTAACCTTACATCTGCCATCTACCCTAGCAACAGCAGCCACCAATCCTAGACCGCCACGAGCCCTTACTAGCCACTTCCCCTTTTCCTAGAGTATATATGCTCTGCCTCTTCAATAAAATTTTGCAGCTTGATCAGAAACCTGTCTTGCTGTCGTTCCTCGCGTCTCTTGTCCTATACCATTCCTCCCTCACAGGATTCGGAGTCTCCGTTGAACGTCCTGCGGGCCGGGACATTACCAACTTAAATAATCAAATAATTCTTAAATTATCTAGCATTCCTGAGGATTTAAGTCTTCCATATAAATTCTCCAAGAACCTATGGTTTTTAATGTTAAAGGCCAACATTTACTATTTTTAAAAACACCACTATAAAACAAATTATACTTCCCCAACTTGCCAAACAGGATGGGATTAGCACAAATTTCACTTCTTTGGGAAGAATCAAAGTTAATACTATAAACGTGCATGGTTCATACATATTTATTTACCTTATGTGATCTTTGCCATTTGTCCATCAGCTATCACATCTTACTATTGTTATTGAGTCTATCTCTAACTCCTTTAGATGACTACCTCCAAATGGCTTTAAAAAAAGTAGATAATCTCTAAATGAGAATCTAAGGGGCTTTCCATGGAGAAATTAAAAGTTCATGCACGGAAGTGGCAAATATTCATGATACCTAGGGTTCAGTTTTATTTACTTTTGGTTCCCAGTTTGTGCTTTGAGGAGTTGAAGGCAAAGGCAGTCTAATGCTCTGGATTTCTGGGGAAGTAATGCAGATCCAAAAATTTAACTTATAGTTTTTGAATTCAAAAGAAGAGAGCCATTGAGTATCATGTATTTGAAGGTCATCAGTGGTTTGACTTACCCTCCAAAGAAGCACAGTAATGGAAAGATTTGGAAAAGGCTTCAGGAGATCAGGATTTGGCTTCTGGTTCCACTACCAGCCCATGGAAAGACCTTGAACAAACCATTATACTTCTCTGGATTTCTGTTTTCTCATCTCTACAGAGTCAGATTACACATCCTCCAAAGTCCCTGAAAATTCTAATATTCCTGGGGCCTATAGGAAAGAAACCCAGTCTATAAATTCCTTATTATATCCCCTTCAGAGACTCAACAGGTCTAAATTTGATAAAACTTGACTCTATATAAAGTTCTCCCCTGTGCACCTAAAACTCTGAAATTCCTTTCTCTCAATCTGTCAGAATGAACCTAGAATAATGTGCTCAACTGAATGTAAAAACCTCTTCTGCCTAAAGATTCCAATAATAAATCGTCTACCCCCACTCAACCAGGCTTGTCTGGAATAGAACAAAGGCAGAGAAAATCATAGACTACAAGATACTTAAAATAGATCTTCCTGGGTCTCCAGGCAAAGTGAAGTAATCTTCCTGGGTCTCCCAGGCAAAAAAAACGTGATCAGCAATTGATCTCATTCCATATACACATTTTTAAAAATTCTTTAAGAAAAAATTATTTAAAAAATTCACTTTTTGTATATGTATACACAAACATAGCCTCAATTAAGGTTTTCTGAAAATCTGATCTTATATTAAAGAGAAGACTTGCTAAGAATGTTAATAATAGACATAAATGCAAAGGGAATGTTTATCCTAAGAAAATAAACCTCAAATACTTAGCATATTTATTTTTTGATGCAAATAAAATGTTGGTAATTAAAGAAGAATTTTATGTTTCTTAAAATGGCCCTTCACATGAAATCATTTGGGTAATCATTACTCTGAATGACAAATTGTTCTTTGTAATGAATAATACTAGATTTCTTTATAATAATTAAAATCTCTCATTTTCAATTTAGTAAAATATAGAAAGTTTAGAAATTGCATATATTCTATTAGATGATTTAGATCAGAATATTTTCTGCTGGGAAAATTAAAAGTCAGTTAGTTTTATATTTTTTCAAATTTTCAGAATACACAGTGTTCAATAAATATTTATTGAACAATGGATTGAATGGATTTCCTGCAATTGTGTAGAACTCTTTAGTAAAATTAAAAATTATAAATCCAGAGATTTAATGATAGCTATCAGTTATACCATATTCTAGAAAAGTAGAGGTATTTTGATTTAAGTGAAAATGAAATACAATTTGCAAAATGCACTCATACAGTTATTGTAGACAAAGCAGAATTATATGGTGCTTGAAAGAACATGTGATCTGGAATCAGAAAGAATTGTTTTCAAATTTTGGCCCCAATTTTTAGCTGTGTGCCATTTGATCACACAAGTTAACATTTTGAGGGCTGTTTTCCTGTAACAAACTGAAAAAAATATTTCCTATCTCATATTACTGTAACAACTTTTAGTTTAAGAAACCTGTATGGATATCATGAACAAAAAGCAAAGAAAGAAGTAAAGTATAACATGCAGAAAATATTTGTATATATAAATCAAAATTAGCACATCACAATATTGTGTTCTTAGCACAATAGACAAGTTAAAATTCATGGAGAAGTGATTACATTTGAGACATGAAACATACACACTTGATACAAATAGAACTGTGACAAGGAAAATGAATTTGTTTCTATCTGCAACTAAAATTTGCAACTAAAATTATCTACATATAGATATGTAGCATCCCATACATATACAGATATGTATATCCCAGCAGTAGATAATGCCAGTTTAATGATATCAGATGTGAGAAAATTCTAATTAAACCAATTACATTCATAGTTTTTTCTGTTTCATTCATTTTAATTTTTAAAATTTTTCTGGATGCCAAACATGATTTTTCTTATTGCCAAGCTATAAACATCTCTTCCACTAGTACAAGCTCTATGATGGTGTTTACTGGCATATCCCCAGAGGAGATGGCACATCCCAGGTGCACAAGAACTATCATTAAATGAATGACAAGAAACAAGGTAATCATGCACATGACACTAGGCATGTCATTCTTAAAAGTCCAAACAGTGTTTCCAAGTATGCATATAAATTAAAAGTTAAATGTCTTTTTAAAGGAGTTTGATGCTAATCAGAAAAACAGATTTAGGCATTTTCTATACATATAGATAACATAAGCTACTTTGACAAAAGGAATTAATTAGTCCCAGTAGAAACACTCAATGATCATTTCCATTCAACATTGTCCATTTCTGAATGCACCCTATGTGCCCGCATGGAACTGAGTCCCTTCCTGGGGAATTCTTTCAGGCTGATGGTTTCTTCATCTAGCCAGGTCACCAAGTCTGTATATTCATTTAGAATGGAAACCTAGCTTCTGTTTGTTTTCCTGGGTTTCATCTACAAATCTTTGGACACACTGCTTCCAGGATTCACCTTCTGGTTTCCAATACCACAACCCACCTCAATTCAAGAAACAGGTGTCACTACCTCCCACCCATTTCCACTCTGCTGTGGAAAGGCATTATGAATTTGGACACATCAATCTCTGAGCCTCAATTTCCTTATCTAAAAGATAAGACTAAATAATTCTTACCTAACTCACAATAGGGGAAACAGCAAATAAGACAAGATATATTAAAATGTTTTGTAAGCCACAAATTATCATACCAATGTAAAATAGTCTAACCAATTAAAGAAACTTCAAATTTCAAATTGTATATAGGAATAAAGTAAGAGGGAAAAGTTGGAGAGAACTTCTAACCACACACCTACTAAAACTGCTATGCAAGACATCTCAATGATCACAACTCTATGAAGTAGTAATATTTTTCCCCATTTAACCACGAAGGAAATGAGCTTCAGAAAGGTTAAGTATCTTGTGTAAGGCTACACAGCTTATTATCAGAATGTTACACTGAAAATTAGAGACTAACGTGAATCTCCCTGGTGAAAATTTTAAAAAAAAGGGAATTAGAGAAATTCCCAGCTAAGATTTGAGTGAACAGAATTCCAAGAAATAAATAGGGGTGTAGCAAGTGCTGAGAGAAGAAGAAAGTGGGTTGAGTCCTTAGGGTCTGCAGAAAAGGAATATAGACTTCTCTGACCAAGACTAGAATTGAAATCTCAGTTATGCCTGTCTCCAAACACCTTGTTCTTTAATATTGGAATTTTTGCCTCTATCATCTGGAAAACTGAGCAACCTTCTACTGGATTTAGTCACCATAGGAAACCTTATGGCTATTGAGGCCAAAATGTCTGGCTTTTCTCTCAATATTTAATGCATATGTTTTGGATAATTGCATTACTTCATTCTTTATTAAACACAGACACCTATTAGTAGGAACAATGTGTACAGTATTATTGAAAACATGTAGAGTATAAATAGTTCTGTAAAGATAGTGGAATTTTCGAAAGTAAATCTTTTCCCATGGTAAACCTGGGATTTCAACTTGAAATAACAAAAACATTTTAAAGAATAGTTAAATAAGCAGCAATTTTCCTACTGTGAAAGCTGAATAAAGAAATGCATTTTACAGATAGACAACTTTTGACAGAACTTGGAGTTTAACCAAACATCATAAAATTAGCTAATGAAGAGCTTATCTTCTTTAGGGGGGAATGTGGCAAGACTTTATTTTCAACTCAGCCTTAACAATAGTAAGAAACAAGTTATGTATTATTTCCAAACAAAACTAAGTTAAATTCTTAACACAAACCACCTTTATTGTTTTTGATCCAGCTAGGAAACTGCACATTAGAAAGATTTAGACTATTGGCATGAGTCAAGAATATGTCATCTGAAAGGCCTCCAAAGGCCCGGAAGAGCAGCAGAAGCCTTTAAGAAAACCAGGAAACTATCCAGACATTTCAGATTCTACAAGGAGGTACCACTGAGTCAGCAAGAGCAATGGGTTGATAAAATAATTATAACATCCACAACTATATTGTCCAGGACTGAGGTTCTCATCCAGCTTTTCCTCATATTAAGTAAATCTCAAGAGAAAATGGATTTCCAATGAACAGTCTAATTTATAGACTGCAACTTAACCATTCCACTGTAGTTGTTTTTGGCATAACTCGGTGCTTTCCTATAACGTATACCATTAAGTTAATCTGTAACCTAACTCAAAAACCTAGAAAAGGAAAGGAATACTGACTAGAGTTATACATTCAAATAAAGGTCTTTTCTTCATTCTTTCAAACATTCAAATATTTCTTATTTTATTCTTAATTACTTTAAATATTTTTTCTTCCCAAATACCAATTGTAGCACATAAACAAGGGAAAATATGACTGAGGCTCAACAAGTTATCTCTAAATGCATACTGACAAAAGTCACATGTATTCTCTATAGAAAAATAAATTGAAACCATTTTGAAATGATATTTATTAAATCGTAATATATGGGGAAAGATTATATGGCATGAATTAAGGATAAAAATATTTTTAGAAAATTTTAAATTACTCTGAATCAGAAAAAGTGAACTATTACTATATTTTCTGGATAACATTGGTATAATAGTAACTATATTCTTAAATATTGCAGATATTGTTAAATTTATATTTAATTAATATTGCACCATGTTTCAACTAATTTTATTTTAACCATGTGGAAGTTATCCATTGCTTCTTCCCCCCCTTAATCCACTCATTTCTCTAAGTGATTAGTCAGGATAGGTTAGCTTAAGCTATACCAAAATCTCACTAAAACATTGATTTTCTTACTCTTGGAAAGTTAGCTTCAGGTTCAGGCAATTAACTCTCCATGCCAACTATCCTCTCCTTGCAATTCACCTCAGGAGGCACCACCATCCTGAGGCTGCTAAGAGGAACATATTGCTTCCTTCCACTGCCTATTCTTCACAAGGCTCTAACTACAAGGGGCCTGGTGTTTTCAGTCTTTGATGTGTCAAGAAGGAAAGGACAACAAGATTATTGAGCACCAGTAATGTCTCCCAGTACTGGTTAATGAAGATTTTACACACACACAGGCACACACATGGATATGCATAGACAGATATGTATTTATATACATATATACACATGATTACATATGTATACACGTATGTATGCAACTCAAGATCTGGATTTTAAGGTAATAATATCCATGCAGGACTATTTAGCTCAGTTATTCTATTGCTACTTGTTCTTAATACCTGGAGAATTTCTTCAAAGTTAGCTGTGGCTTTATTAACCAGGAATTTCCCTATTTGTTTTGCTTTAAAACTCTTAATATTTAATTTCTATATGCATATACCTATATATACATAGTTTACATAAATACATAAATGAGATAATGTATATGCTTCTTTTAGTGTAATCCTTTTCCTTTTTTTTTCCTTGACCTACAACTATCTGTTGCCTCTCTCTATTCCTATTAGGTACCTCATGCCCCTCCCAACCCACAACCCCATGTAACTGAAGTTTACAGTCAACCTCTAGGAGCCATCCAGAGTCTGCAGGGGCCAGACAGGTGAATAAAACAGATGTTACGGGGACCACCACACCTTAAATAAGGGGCCAGCAAACTTTTTCTGTAAAGAGCTAGATGGTAGATATTTTTTACTTTGAAGACCACATATGGTCTCTGTTACAGATATTTTTCTGTTTTTACAACCCTTTAAAAAAATGTAAAAACCATTCTTAACCTGAAGGCCATAAAAAAACTGGCTGTTGCACCAGATTTGGCCCATCGTCTATAATTTGACAACAACTGCTTTAGATCCTTAAGGGTGGCACTAATCTCTGCCACCCCTCAACCCTGGATATGATATAGTTATTGATTTACTATCTTAGCTAGGATAGAAGGCAGTTTCAGAGGCTCCTCTTAGTCTTCCCCACTAAGACAGATGTTACCACTCAGGCCAAGTATGTCAGTCTCCATTATACATTTGGAACTGGGAAATGATGGCTGGGTGTGTCTTCAGACCCAATAGACACACTGTATGCTGAATTTTGACCAAGATTCCATGTTGTACTTGGCCCCAGTGCGTCTCCATTCTAACAGGAAGCCACAATGATGCTTTGGGTCTCTGGAGCTTCCATGTTAATTCAGACCTGGTGTCTAAGTCTTAAGAATGTCTGGGTATTCTCTTTTCCCCAGTACATGGTTATCCAAATAAATTAACTTAGGTCCCTTTAGGGAAGAACTGGACAGATGACTACCAGGTATCTTATTATGTTGAAGAGGCCTTACTCTTAGGTCCCACATCTGAAAACTGGCTCAGGTCTGGAAATTTGAGAAGGAATTATGATTTTTTTTTATTAGAGTGACAACTTTTTGTGTACATTATGATTCAAGTTGAAGTGAAAGTAAACATTCAGTTCCCCAGTTATTCATCCTCGATTATTCTGCTTAGACAAGGTGAGTAGTACCTTGCTTGGCTATCCATCTGTTTTCCCCCTTGGGATGTCATGTTCTAGTAACCATCTCCAAAATTCCCTCCCTTTGGCTGCCACTCTGACCTTGCCTGTCTTGCTATAATTTCTACCTTCTGGTGGTTAAGTGCCACCATCTGGCCTCTATTTTTTTCAAGGTCTCATCATCCCCATTGGTACCAGCAAGGCAAATTTTTTTAACAGCCTCTCCTACTGTCATTCCTGGCCTACAAAATGGAAGACACCACTAAATTTCTCTGACCAGAGTATTGCATATGGCTTTGGTGAATGCATTCTCTGAATCTTCCTGAGGAGCATAATCACGTGGCACGTGTTCCAGCCATACATGTTCTATTCATTCCAGCACTCCCACCTCCCTGGCCTTTTAATTCCTTCATCATCTGCCATAGAAATTCTGACATTTCAACTTCCTCAGCAAGTGCCGTTATTTTTCCATGCCTCTATGACTCATAATAGGAGAGAGCTGGTATCCTAGCAAGAGTGTTAAATCCTGTATTTTGCGAGAGTACTCACAAGTCAACAAATAGTGCCTGGCACACAGTAGATGCACAATAAATTTTGTTGAATTGATGAATATGGGGTAAGTATTCATCTATCAACTCAACAAATATTGATTAAACTACTAGAATGTGCCAATCACTGAGACTGTACATCACTGAACAAGAAAGACATAGCCCTGACCTCAATGTATTTATAGTCTAGTGGGAAGGGCAGATAGAAAATATGTTCACAACTAAAAATGCATATTTACAACACTGATAAATGCTGTGAAAGAAAAGTGCAGAGTGAAAGCAGAGACTAAAGTATGAAGAAAAAGCAAACAAAAGCTAACTCATATTTCCAAATTTGCCAACCTAGTTTCTGAAAAAGAAGAAAAAAAAAAAAAACTAAGAAATCAATGTGAAGGGACTGAAAAGGAACAAACCAGCAAAAGATTATCCAGTAAAATCCAACAAAAAAGAAACCTAGTGAAGAAGGGGCACTTCCCAAATATGGGTCCATTGCTCAGCCCGGCTAATAGAAGTCACATCGAACCTAGCTGAAGAGGAAAAGATGATTTCATTTATGCCGGTGGGAAGATGGGAAATTTTCCCAAATCTGCCTCTCTGGAGTGTTTTTCAAATTTGGTTTTATACCCAGGTTCAGAAATAAAGAGAGATAATTATTCAGTCAACATGCAACAAGAGGGACAGACTAAAGGCCCATCTATCTGGGAGGTTTAGGGCAGTCTCCCAGTGATTCTTTTTTTTTTTTAATCATCATTTTATTGAGATATATTCACATACCACGCAGTCATACAAAACAAATTGTACTTTCGATTGTTTACAGTACCATTACATAGTTGTACATTCATCACCTAAATCAATCCCTGACACCTTCATTAGCACACACACAAAAATAACAAGAATAATAATTACAGTGAAAAAGAGCAATTGAAGTAAAAAAGAACACTAGGTACCTTTGTCTGTTTGTTTGCTTCCCCTACTTTTCTACACATCCATCCATAAACTAGACAAAGTGGAGTTTGGTCCTTATGGCATTCCCAATCCCACTGTCACCCCTCATAAGCTACATTTTTATACAACTGTCTTCGAGATTCATGGGTTCTGGGTTGTAGTTTAATAGTTTCAGGTATCCACCACCAGCTACCCCAATTCTTTAGAACCTAAAAAAGGTTGTCTAAAGTGTGCGTAAGAGTGCCCACCAGAGTGATCTCTCGGCTCGTTTTGGAATCTCTCTGCCACTGAAGCTTATTTCATTTCCTTTCACATCCCCCTTTTGGTCAAGAAGATGTTCTCCATCCCACGATGCCGGGTCTACATTCCTCCCCGGGAGTCATATTCCACGTTGCCAGGGAGATTCACTTCCCTGGGTGTCTGATCCCACGTAGGGGGGAGGGCAGTGATTTCACCTTTCAAGTTGGCTTAGCCAGAGAGAGAGGGCCACATCTGAGCAACAAAGAGGCATTCAGGAGGAGACTCTTAGGCACAAATACAGGGAGGCCTAGCCTCTCCTTTGCAGCAACCGTCTTCCCAAGGGTAAAACTTATGGTAGAGGGCTCAACCCATCAAACCACCAGTCCCCTATGTCTGTGGTCATGTTAGCAACCATGAAGGTGGGGTAGGCGAATACCCCTGCATTCTCCACAGGCTCCTCAAGGGGGCACTACATCTTTTTTTTTTTTTTACTTGTTTGTCTTTTTTCTTTTTCTTTTTTTTTTTTTTTTTAACTTTCCCTTCTTTTTTCAAATCAACTGTATGAAAAAAAAAGTTAAAAAGAAAACAAACATACAATAAAAGAACATTTCAAAGAGACCATAGCAAGGGAGTAAGAAAAAGACAACTAACCTAAGATAACTGCTTAACTTCCAACATGTTCCTACTTTACCCCAAGAAAGTTACATAATATAGCAACATTTCAGTGAACTTGTTCCTACTACATCCATCAGAAATTAACAGACCATAGTCATTTCTGGGCATCCCCAGAACGTTAAATAGCTTATCTGTTCTTCTTGGATTATTGTTCCCCCTTCCTTAATTGCTCTCTACTGCTAGTTCCCCTACATTCTACATTATAAACCATTTGTTTTACATTTTTCAAAGTTCACATTAGTGGTAGCATATAATATTTCTCTTTTTGTGCCTGGCTTATTTCGCTCAGCATTATGTCTTCAAGGTTCATCCATGTTGTCATATGTTTCACCAGATCGTTCCTTCTTACTGCCGCGTAGTATTCCATCGTGTGTATATACCACATTTTATTTATCCACTCATCTGTTGAAGGACATTTGGGTTGTTTCCATCTCTTGGCAATTGTGAATAATGCTGCTATGAACATTGGCGTGCAGATATCTGTTCGTGTCACTGCTTTCCGATCTTCCGGGTATATACCGAGAAGTGCAATCGCTGGATCGAATGGTAGCTCTATATCTAGTTTTCTAAGGAACTGCCAGACTGACTTCCAGAGTGGCTGAACCATTATACAGTCCCACCAACAATGAATAAGAGTTCCAATTTCTCCACATCCCCTCCAGCATTTGTAGTTTCCTGTTTGTTTAATGGCAGCCATTCTAACCGGTGTTAGATGGTATCTCATTGTGGTCTTAATTTGCATCTCTCTAATAGCTAGTGAAGCTGAACATTTTTTCATGTGTTTCTTGGCCATTTGTATTTCCTCTTCAGACAACTGTCTTTTCATATCTTTTGCCCATTTTATAATTGGGCTGTCTGTACTATTGTCATTGAGTTGTAGGATTTCTTTGTATATGCAAGATATCATTCTTTTGTCAGATACATGGTTTCCAAAAATTTTTTCCCATTGAGTTGGCTGCCTCTTTACCTTTTTGAGAAATTCCTTTGAGGTGCAGAAACTTCTAAGCTTGAGGAGTTCCCATTTATCTATTTTCTCTTTTGTTGCTTGTGCTTTGGGTGTAAAGTCTAGGAAGTGGCCTCCTAATACAAGGTCTTGAAGATGTTTTCCTACATTATCTTCTAGGAGTTTTATGGTACTTTCTTTTATATTGAGATCTTTGGTCCATTTTGAGTTAATTTTTGTGTAGGGGGTGAGGTAGGGGTCCTCTTTCATTCTTTTGGATATGGATATCCAACTCTCCCAGCCCCATTTGTTGAAAAGACCATTATGGCTCAGTTCGGTGACTTTGGGGGCCTTATCAAAGATCAGTCGGCCATAGATCTGAGGGTCTATCTCTGAATTCTCAATTCGATTCCATTGATCTATATGTCTATCTTTGTGCCAGTACCATGCTGTTTTGGCAACTGTGGCTTTATAATAAGCTTCAAAGTCAGGGAGTGTAAGTCCTCCCACTTCGTTTTTCTTTTTAGAGTGTCTTTAGCAATTCGAGGCATCTTCCCTTTCCAAATAAATTTGATAACTAGCTTTTCCAAGTCTGCAAAGTAGGTTGTTGGAATTTTGATTGGGAT
Organism: Choloepus didactylus; assembly: GCF_015220235.1. NCBI lineage: Eukaryota > Metazoa > Chordata > Mammalia > Pilosa > Megalonychidae > Choloepus > Choloepus didactylus. The sequence goes on along the minus strand of NC_051320.1, from coordinate 30,810,627 downwards.
TGCATTGAATCTGTAGATGAGTTTGGGTAGAATTGACATCTTAATGACATTTAGCCTTCCTATCCATGAACATGGAATATTTTTCCATCTTTTAAGGTCCCCTTCTATTTCTTTTAGTAGAGTTATGTAGTTTTCTTTGTATAGGTCTTTTACATCTTTGGTTAAGTTGATTCCTAGGTACTTGATTTTTTTAGTTGCTATTGAAAATGGTATCTTTTCTTGAGTGTCTCTTCAGTTTGTTCATTTCTAGCATATAGAAACATTACTGACTTATGTGCATTAATCTTGTATCCCGCTACTTTGCTAAATTTGTTTATTAGCTCTAGTAGGTGTATCGTTGATTTCTCAGGGTTTTCTAGATATAAGATCATATCATCTGCAAACAATGACAGTTTTACTTCTTCTTTTCCAATTTGGATGCCTTTTATTTCTTTGTCTTGCCGGATTGCCCTGGCTAGCACTTCCAGCCCAATGTTGAATAACAGTGGTGACAGCGGGCATCCTTGTCTTGTTCCTGATCTTAGAGGGAAGGCTTTCAGTCTCTCACCATTGAGTACTATGCTGGCTGTGGGTTTTTCATATATGCTCTTTATCATGTTGAGGAAGTTTCCTTCAATTCCTACCTTTTGAAGTGTTTTGATCAAAAAGGGATGTTGGATTTTGTCAAATGCTTTTTCAGCATCTATTGAGATGATCAATTGATTTTTCCCTTTCGAGTTTTTAATGTGTTGTAATACATTGATTGTTTTTCTTATGTTGAACCATCCTTGCATGCCTGGAATGAACCCCACTTGGTCATGGTGTATGATTTTTTTAATGTGTCTTTGGATTCGATTTGCAAGTATTTTGTTGAGGATTTTTGCATCTATATTCATTAGGGAGATTGGCCGGTAGTTTTCCTTTTTTGTAGCATCTTTGCCTGGTTTTGGTATTAGATTGATGTTAGCTTCATAAAATGAGTTAGGTAGTGTTCCATTTTTTTCAATGTTTTGAAAGAGTTTGAGTAAGATTGGTGTCAGTTCTTTCTGGAAAGTTTGGTAGAATTCCCCTGTGAAGCCATCTGGCCCTGGGCATTTATTTGTGGGAAGATTTTTAATGACTGATTGGATCTCTTTGCTTGTGATGGGTTGGTTGAGGTCTTCTATTTCTTCTCTGGTCAGTCTAGGTTGTTCATATGTTTCCAGGAAATTGTCCATTTCTTCTACATTATCCAGTTTGTTGCCATACACTTGTTCATAATATCCTCTTATAATTTTTTTAATTTCTTCAGGATCTGCAGTTATGTCACCTTTTTCATTCATTATTTTGTTTATATGGGTCTTCTCTCTTTTTGATTTTGTCAGTCTAGCTAGGGGCTTGTCAATCTTGTTGATCTTCTCAAAGAACCAACTTTTGGTGATATTTATCCTTTCTATTGTTTTTTTGTTCTCTATGTCATTTATTTCTGCTTTAATCCTTGTTATTTCTTTTCTTCTACTTGGTTTAGGATTGGTTTGCTGTTCATTTTCTAGCTTCTTCAGTTGATCCATTAGTTCTTTGATTTTGGCTCTTTCTTCCTTTTTAATATATGCGTTTAGTGCTATAAATTTCCCCCTTAGCACTGCTTTTGCTGCATCCCATAGGTTTTGGTATGTTGTGTTCTCATTTTCATTCGTCTCTATATATTTAGCAATTTCTCTTGCTATTTCTTCTTTAACCCACTGATTGTTTAGGAGTGTGTTGTTTAACCTCCAGGTATTTGTGAATTTTCTAAGTCTCTGATGGTTATTGACTTCTAATTGTATTCCATTGTGGTCAGAGAATGTGCTTTGAATAATTTCAATCTTTTTAAATTTATTGAGGCTTGTTTTATGTCCCAGCATATGATCTATTCTGGAGAAAGTTCCGTGAGCACTAGAAAAGTATGTGTATCCTGGTGATTTGGGATGTAATGTCCTGTAGATGTCTGTTAAATCTAATTCATGTATCAGATTGTTTAGGTTTTCAATTTCCTTATTGGTCTTCTGTCTGGTTGATCTATCTATAGGAGAGAGTGATGTGTTGAAGTCTCCCACAATTATTGTGGAAACATCAATTGCTTCCTTTAGTTTTGCCAATGTTTCTCTCATGTATTTTGTGGCACCTTGATTGGGTGCATAGACATTTATGATCGTTATTTCTTCTTGCTGAATTGCCCCTTTTATTAGTATGTAGTGGCCTTCTTTGTCTCTCAAAACATCCCTGCATTTGAAGTCTATTTTATCTGAGATTAATATTGCTACACCTGCTTTCTTTTGGCTGTAGCTTGCATGAAATATTTTTTTCCATCCTTTCACTTTCAGTTTCTTTGTGTCCCTGTGTCTAAGATGAGTCTCTTGTATGCAACATATTGATGGTTCATTTTTTTTGATCCATTCTGCGAATCTATATCTTTTAATTGGGGAGTTTAATCCATTTACATTCAACGTTAAAACCGTGAAGGCATTTCTTGAATCGGCCATCTTATCTTTTGGATTATGTTTGCCATATTTTTCCCTCTCTCTATTAATATCCTTTATTGTACCCATACCGAATCTCTTTAGTACTGAACCTTTCTCCAAGTCTCTCTGTCCTGTCTTTGTTTCTCTGTCTGTAGGGCTCCCTTTAGTATCTCCAGTAGGGCAGGTCTCTTGTTAGCAAATTCTCTCAGCATTTGTTTGTCTGTGAAAAATTTAAGCTCTCCCTCAAGTTTGAAGGAGAGCTTTGCTGGATAAAGTATTCTTGGCTGGAAATTCCTCTCACTCAGAATTTTAAATATATCGTGCCACTGCCTTCTCGCCTCCATGGTGGCTGCTGAGTAGTCACTACTTAGTCTTATGCTGTTTCCTTTGTATGTGGTGAATTGCTTTTCTCTTGCTGCTTTCAGAACTTGCTCCTTCTCTTCTATGTTTGACAGTGTGATCAGTATATGTCTCGGAGTGGGTTTTTTTGGATTTATTCTATTTGGAGTTCGCTGAGCATTTATGATTTGTGTATTTATGTTGTTTAGAAGATTTGGGAAGTTTTCCCCAACAATTTCTTTGAATACTCTTCCTAGACCTTTACCCTTTTCTTCCCCTTCTGGGACACCAATGAGTCTTATATTCGGACGTTTCATATTATCTATCATATCCCTGAGGTCCATTTCGAGTTTTTCAATTTTTTTCCCCATTCTTTCTTTTATGCTTTCATTTTCCATTCTGTCATCTTCCAGGTCACTGATTCGTTGTTCAACTTCCTCTAGTCTTGTACTATGAGTGTCCAGAATCTTTTTAATTTGGTCAACAGTTTCTTTAATTTCCATAAGATCATCCATTTTTTTATTTAGTCTTGCAATGTCTTCTTTATGCTCTTCTAGGGTCTTCTTGATTTCCTTCATATCCCGTACTATGGTCTCATTGTTCATCTTTAGTTCTTTGAGTAGCTGCTCTAGGTGTGTCTCTTCTGGTCTTTTGATTTGGGTGCTTGGGCTTGGGTTATCCATATCGTCTGGTTTTTTCATATGCTTTATAATTTTCTGTTGTTTTTGGCCTCATGGCATTTGCTGAACTTGATAGGGTTCTTTTAGGGTTTGTAGACCAGTTGAAGTCCTTATCTCTAATTTATCAGATCTACAGCTTCGTGGAGTACACTTTCTCTAACTAACCAGCAGGTGGCGTCCACGAGCCACCTGTTCTCCACAAGCCAGATCTCCCCTGCTTAGCCTTTTTAGTGAGTGGGGGAGTGAGTCTTGTGGGGCCCAATTGGTGTACCAAGCTTGCGTGTGTAGTTGGTGTTGCCTGCCCTGTATGTGGGGCGTGTTTCTGGGCAGTCGGGGAGGGGGGGTGGCCCTAACAATCAAATCTCCCTGATGATCCTAGAGTTTTAAAGCTACTGCAATAGTCTAATCCTTCAGTTCAGTCCTGCCACAGTTTGTCTCTGCCACTGACCCACAAGTCTTTGGTATTGGCGTATGGCTCCTGAGACTTGCAAGTGGGCCCCTCTTCCAGGCTGTGCACCCCGGGTCCTCTGTTGAGGGATGACTGTGCTATGTCACAGGTGAGTGCCGTCCCCCCAGGGCAGTTCTGGGCTGCTGGGCTGTGTAGGGAGGCTCCCAGTCTGCTCAAATGATGGCTGAATGGGGCTCTGTTAATTCACACTGCTCCCCCTTCCCAGCTCTGGGACATTCAGCTGAGGTTGCAGGGAAGGCTAATGTCCACACCCAGTTTTGTGGTGTGTGCCTGTTATTTGAAGCACTTCCGTCACACTGGGTTGTCTGGGGCAGCTCTGGGCTATGGGGCTGGCGATGGGCAGGAGTGTTTCCTGTCCACCAGGATGGTGGCTGTGAGCGGACACCCCCCTTTTCTTGGGAAGTTGTGTTGTTTAGTGAATTTTCTCAGCCACTGGATTATTGCCTTTTGTCTCAGAGCTCTCTTAGTTCTGCTCTTGACTTGACGTGCCCAAATTTCAATTCTTTGAAGCTTTCTGTATTGAGCTTCTTAGAGTAATTGTTTTAGAAAAAGCAAAAAGGATTTAAAAAAAAAAAAAAAAAAAAAAAAACGGCCCTCCTCAGAGATCTAATGGGTTATTGAAATGCTAATAGACAAAGCAACCAGGGCCATTAAGGAAAGGTGCACAGGGCAGAGAGATCAGCCTTGCTTCGGGATTTGCATATGCGCCTCAAGGCCTGATCTCCGCCCTTCCCCTTTCTGTGTTCACCAGAACTCCAAAAATCCTCTGCTTTTATTTTGGAGTTTTTCGTGTTGTTTTTTTTCTATGCCTGTCTCCTCTCTGCTGGGCTGGCTGCTCTCAGAGTCTCTGGTGTCTGGTCTCAGTCTATCTATGGTTGGAGTTTGAATCAGTAGAATGAGTTTCCGATAAGAGCAGCCACTGCAATTCTCCCTTCTCCTTCCTGGAGCTGACAGCCCCTCCTCCCCTGGGACTGAGCCTGGCAGGGAGGGGCGCGGGTCCCCTGGCCGCAAAAACTTACAGATTTCGCTGATCTCAGCAGTTCCACGTTTTCATGAGTGTTGTATGAAGTATGCCCAAAGACAGATTGCTCTGTGGTGTCCAGTCCACGCAGTTCCTGGCTTTTTACCTACTTTCCTGGAGGAGTAACTAAAACATACAGCTCACCAGTCTGCCATCTTGCCCCGCCTCCCTCCCAGTGATTCTTTAACTGGCTAAACACATTAGAGACAAAGGGAGTTAATTATTTTAGTTAACATGTAACAGGTTTGGAGAACTTTAGTAACTCGTTATCTCCTGTTTTGTAGGTGACACCTGGGAAAGGTGAAAACTTTACATATGTTTCCAGACCTTACATTTACAAATTGCTCCTTTGTGAGAATAAGAGCTACCATTGTAGCCTGTTTTCAGTTTTAAAGGTTACATTTTAAGGTTACCTTACAATTTCCTGCTTGTTTACAGTTTAAGGTTATATTTTAAAAGTCACTGTTACACTAGATTGGTGAGCATACATTTAAGGCTGCTTTTGCTCTGGGCAGGTGGGGATGTTTGTTAACTCAGAAGAGGCAGCTGAGAGATTGTGATAACTTCTACAAACTCCGTAAGCTAGAAAAACAAATTTGCAAAAAGCACTGCCTGCTATGGTTGGGGGGTCTTAGTAAACTCCCCATATTCATTATTGGGACCACAAAAGGTTGTACACTATAATTGAGTGTGAAGTGAAAGTTAGCCATCCCTTACAGAGACTAAAGCCCAACTTCGACCAGGTAACTTCGGTCCTTGAAAATGGATTAACATGATCCTCCTGTTTGCTGATAGAAGCAAGCAAAAATCCTCTCCAAAGGAAAATAATTTTTTCACTACCAATTTTTAAATACAATGCCCGGTACACAATAAAAATAGCACAAGAGGAGAAAAGAAAACATGAAGGAGAAACAGCAGGAACAAGAATACACAATAGAGAAAGAGCAACAGGGGCAAACTAAATTCACCAGAAACAGACTTCAAAATAAATGTTTACTATGTTCAAGTTTCTAAAACTCAAGAATGTAAAACTTAACAGATAAAACTGTAAAAAATGACCTAAGATTTTAAAAGAGACCAAACAGAAATTCCAGAACATAGAGGTAAAACAACTGAAATTAAGAAATCAATGGATGTACTTATCAGATTAGACGAAGAATTGGAGAGAACTAATAAACTGGACAATAGGTCAGAAAAATATCCAGAATGAACTAAAGAGAGACAAAAGGACAAAAAGCATAGAAGTTTAGTGAAAAAAAAAAAAAAAAAAAAAGAGGAAAAAAATTAGTGGAGAAAGTGGGAAAAGTCTAAAATAAATTCAAATGGATACCCAGAAAGTGAAGAGAGTGAAATTGGGGCAGAAGAAATGTTTGAAAAGAGAACAGTGAGAATTTTCCCAAACCAATATTTAAAAAATAATAATAATAAAATATAGCCACATATTAAATAAACCCATTAACTTTGAACAGGATTTTAAAAAAAAGTAATCTACAACTAGATTTATAAGAGGGGGAGAAAAGAGGGGAAGGGAAGGAAAAAAATATGGAAAATCTTAAAAGTAACTAAAGAGAAAGCAAATTGGCTTCAGCAATTGGCTACAGCAATATAACAGAATTAACAGCAGCTCTCTCAGCAAAAACAACAAAAAGGCAGAAGACAACAGAAAGACAGATATCTTCCAGGTGCTAAAAGAAAGTAAATGTCAACTTAGAACTTTATTCCCAGCAAATAAGTACTTCAAGAATTAAGGTTAACAAGGACATCTTCAGAGAAATGATTCAGTTTGTCACCAGAAAGAAATACAGAAGAAAAATGATTCTAAACTCGATTTACGGGATTCGAGATGCACCTAGGCCTGTCAAGCACTCGGGCCACCCAGGGGGAGGCTGAGATGACCAACAGGTCACCCCCAGGGACTCGGCTCACTCACCAAACATGGCTTCCAGCAGCCGCGTCTGGAACTGGAATACCTCAGGTTCTTTCACGTCTTTGGGAACTTCCGCTCTTCACCCAGGGTGGGACGTTTTCCTGTTCCGGAAGCGTCCCCCACCTTGAGTTGCTCGAACCACGCTCACGCCGAGGCTGGGCCTAACCGCACTGTCCGGTGCAACCCGCTCGGAACGTCCATCACCTGGGAGGCCCCGCCCACCGGCCAGTCAGTTCGCGGCTCCATGGGGAGCTCACGGCCTTCTGCTCTGAGGGCTCGTTGTGCGACTGGTTTTCACATCCGCAGCCTTGAAATACCGTGGGAGACGCCTCGCCCCAGCACAGGTAGGCCCAGCTGTTTCCTAGTTTACAAATGGTTTCCACCTGCGTTGGCTCATTTCTTGCGCACCAGCGTCCCGTGGGTTTGGGCGTGGTCCACTCTTCCCCTAGGAACACCCCGTTAGGCCCAGTCCTCAGAGGCCAGGATTCCTAGTTTGAGGCTTCGAGGACCACCTGGGAGCTTCCGGATTGGGGCCCTGCCTCACCCGTTCCAGAGGAGGGTCCGTTTCCCCTCGGCCCCCTGGATCCCCGGGCTTCACTTAACGGGCAACCTGTGTTGCCCTGGGGACTCGGGAGTTAACAAAGAGGAAACCGAGATTAGGGAATTTATTATTATTTGCTTCAAAGGGATGGAGATGGGATCTCCACTGTTAGGGTTCCTCGAAGCCCCTCGGTCTGTAGCTTTTGAACCGGCCGGAAATGCCCAAAATTCTAAACTCCTGTGTGCAGGACCTGGTCACTCCAGCCCAGACCATGTGGTCCAGGCTTCTGGCTCTCCTCTAAAGAAACTTAGTTTATTTATTTTGAAACATATTCTTTGAAGGGACACACTGGATTCACTCCTTGAGGGTGTAGTTCCAATGCTTTATGGCTATAGAGATGAAGATAAAGCTAGCCAGCTTTTACCAAGACCTCATCCTTGGTAACATCTCACCTCGGTTGGCTCCTGTGAGTACTACTTAGGGCAGACCTCTTTGAAGCCCAAGATATAGATTCTCTTCAGCCACCAGTGTACTCAATTTAGAAAATAGTCATCAGTGACTACAACTATCAGATGAAAGGTAGTTGAGGAACTGGATATTCACAAGGTCTAGAAGACCCATCCACAGGTTCTGAATTACAAAGGAGAAAACTTAAGATACAAGGAGACCAATCAAAATTAGCATCACCGATAATAGGATAAATGGGCTACTGGTGTGCCAATGTCATGACAACAGAAAATTGGAGGTCTGTTTTAATAGACTGAAGAGACAAACTTTATAAATATTGTGCATGATTCAAGTTATCCTGGAGAGAAACAGAATATTTCAGGAGAATGGTGGAAATTTTAATATGGGCCATATTATAAAATAAAATTGTATTAATGTTTAGGAACTTCTCGTATGGTGAGTATATTACAGCTATGTTGTAATGTCTTTGTTCTCAGGAGAAACTTATTGAAGTATGTAAGCTGAGGTGTCATGATATCTGCAGTTTACTCACACATAGTTCAGCCAAAAAAATGAAAAAATGTTTTGTATGTATACACAAAACAAACGTGGCAAGTGGCAAATGTCAACAGTTTAATCTAGTTGGTCATACGGAATTCTTTCTATATTCTTTCAACTTTTCTGTATTTTTGAGCTTTATTTTTTTTAATGAAAAGGAGATCATATTAAAGTGTGTTTAGTAACTATAAAAAGTACCTCTTCTGGAAAAAAAAAGATTCCAAATTAAAAATTAGAGTGGTAGGAAAAAAGAAAGCTGCAAGAGTAAACATGTGGATAAATCTAAATTATAATTGTCAGCATAAAACAATATTAAGAATGTCTTTTAGGACTTAAAGTAGAGAAAGAATTATAATACTCAACAACAGCACATAATTCAGAATAGTGGTAAATGGGGTTAAAGTGAACAAAGGTTCTTGCATTGTCTATGAAAAGTGTAAAAGTTCCAATTAACGTTAGACTTTGATTAATCAAAGACTCATGTTTTAATCTATAACGCAAACCTTGAAAGAACAATAAAAGATTGAACAACTTTCAAACTGAATTTATAAATTTCTACCCACCACCCAGGACAAAACTTTGCACATTAGAGGCACTCAATAAATATTTATTAAATGAATGGACAATAAAATGAATGAACACTGAATCAATAAGTGAATGAACATCTTTGAAGAAGTGATAACTATGTACCTACTACTCAATGTATGGGCCACAGATCAAAGAGTTTATTAGAAATGCAGAATCTTAGGCCCCAAACCAAATTAATGACAGAATTTTTATTTTACCAAGATTCCAAAGTGATTCACATGCACATAAAGGTTTGGAAAGCACCAGTTAAATTATTTTTTACTCATAAGTTTTTTATGTGCATACCCATACATGCAGTAGGATTATATCAATTTCCTAAAAATTTGATCACTTCAGGCTTGAAATTCAACAGTCCGTTATACAAGTATGCTTTTATATAAGCCCAAATCTTTTACTCCATTTCAATCATTAGGGTCCAGGAAATTTCTGAACAATTTTAAGCATTTATTACCTTCTAACCAAAGTAGAAGTTAAAGGCTGGGTTTGTTTTGATGTGTGACCCATATATTTAGTGTTTCCAATAGCAGTCATGTGTTGCTGACTAACATTTGATTAATTTCACACTTTGCTTTGAGTAGCTCCTGAAATAATGGTACCCATTTACTTACTATTCAGAGCATTGTCCACACACAGTCTATATAACCACTTTAGCTCCTGGGATATTTCAGATTACTTGTCAGGTTTTTTTACTCTTTGGCTGTTCAGCATCATAGATAGTGCGATTTCACGGAGAGAGTATACTGGATTTAGGAACAAAGGACACAGGATCAAATCCCAGTTCTAGCTTTAGTAGCTGAGAGACTTTGGCCAATTTATCTTTTTTTTTCTTCCGTATATATTTATGAGCATCTTCTATGTGTTAAGCAGTTTATGCGCACTGGTGAAACAGAGTTGAATGATAAATTTCCTATATTCAAGGAGTTCAAGCCTAGTTGGAGATATAGACATTACAATAATAATGAAAAATACATTGTAATTAGAATACAGAGGACGTATAGTGGCAGAGGAGAAAGAACATGGGAGAAGGTAATGGTTGAGCTGAGATTTATGAGATTAAAAACTTACCCAAATGAAGAAAAGTGTACTTGATAGAGAGAACAGGGAAAGCAGGACTTTTGGAAAAGCTACAAAAATGTCATATGGTTGAAGTGTAGGCTGTTGATGAGTGAATAATGAGAGGCAAAGTCTGAAAAGTAGAGATGGAGCAAGTGGTATTACCTTGATGGTGATGGTGAGTTATTAAGGTTTTTAAGCAGGGGGAAAGACGTGATCATATTTCCACTTTATAATGAAATTCTGGAAGGATTGAGGTGAGATGAAGAGAGAGAGAAAGACAGGAGGAATGTTCTCACCTTAGAATAAAAACAAAAAAGGATACAAACAGAATGCAGATTTGGGGTTTAAAATTGTAGAGTAAAAGCATTCCTGCCCCTTCTCCTCTCCCAAATTATCTCAAAACAACATGGACATCAAGAAATTAAAGACCCAAACTCTATCTTCTATTTGTTGTCTAAACCACAGTATACAAAGATGGAAAGCACATGGACAAAAATTAAATGATGCAGCAGAAGAAAGACATACTGAGCAAAAATAAACCAACTTATCTCCCACCAAACCTCAGAAAATCCTAGCAGTTGGTGTACTAGATAGAGCAAAAAGTAGGGGAGACATGGGAGCTTGAAAAAAAATTAGAAAGTTGGTGTAAAGAGATGTGAGACCCACCCTTCCAAGCCAAGTTTCTGTGTTTCTCCCTTTACCTCAGGAATCAGTAAGTTGATTCTCTTGAGAAATCAAAGCAGAGAGACCCCAAAGACAGAGACTCTAAGCATATAGATTTTAATATGAACTAAATAGCTGGTTCTGCTGTCCTCTTTTTCCACCCAGTTTCGGAACACCATATTGACAGCTAGGTTTGCACCACCCACATATAGATGGCAGTGTTCTCCAGAAAAACTGGCTACCCCCAATGTAAAAGACTAAGGGCTACTAGTATTTGAATGTTTCCCCTGCCCCCTTTCAAAAAAAAAAAAGAAAGAAAAGAAAAGAAAGTCTGGCAGTGTGACAATGAATTAAGAGTGGAAGTCTTCTATGGGACTCCTGGAAAGGCTTTTGCTATTTGTTTAAGATGCCATATTTCTCCAACCTTCCTTTAATTACTGAAATGTAGGTATAATGACTGGAGCTGCTGCACTCATCTTGTAACCATAAGGGAAAGGTCCAGGTGAAAACATCAAGACTGATAAAACTCCTTCCAGCATTCTATCAAACCCTAAGGTGATGTTCATATTATACCCAAAATCTGTAAGATAGAATGTGTCAACATAAGATATGGCATCAAATGAATTCCTTCTCCGTGCTTTTATTTCACTTTTGCTCAAGAAATTATTTCTTCCAGTTCTGGTTTAAAAATGTGTCTAAAAATATGTAATCAGTATGTTTCTTCTGATGTGTGAAGAAAGATCATCAAGTGTTGAAGGGGCACCAAATTCATAGTAATTAAGCAGAAAACTCACAGATCTTTAAATATTGAGATATGTTTGAGACTTAAGTGATAAGCTCAGGCTCTCCTGATCACTAAGATGGGCCACTGAAATCATGGAAATGGTCTTTACTGGAATTAGCCATGAAGGAAAAATTTTATGTAGTCCTACATTTTAAAAAAGTAATGTGGAACTCTTCTTAGATCCATTGGAAAATTAAAGTCACAGGGCAAAATGCTGCCCCCAAACTGGAGAGAGATGAATACAGAGAATCACAGCTTACCTGGAGTAGAAGCTTAGGAGCAGAAGCCCAACACTGGAGCCAGCAACGACTATGACCACTTAGAGGGCAATTGAATAATTGCAGGAGACTGAGCCATGGAATAATTTACAAGATAAAAACTCCACCCTTAGTGGGGGGAGGGGGGCCCACACTTTATATGAGTTTTACCTCCAGTAGCCCACCAGATTCCCAGAATGAAGGTCTGAGATATGTCCCTTCATGTTTCCAGCAGGGGGAGAAGAAAAATAATCATTTTGAAATAAGCACAGAGTGTTCTGTTCTCCTTAATAAAGACCTGCCCTCAAGGGAAATTGTTTTACCAGACTAACTGATTTGGGTTTTACCAGAGCCTAACCAACATGGGAGAAAGGAAGATGCCCAACTCCTGCCCCTTCTGGACTTTGACAGGGGAAAAGGAAATAACCAATCAAATCCCCACTAACCTTCCTGTCTCAAATTAGGGGGAAGAAAAAGCTGAGAAGCACTTGTGAAGGTTATAGCCCAGAAGCAATAACTCACTAAAAGACTGAGGTTTAATCCAAAGAATATAGAATGCCCCTCCCCATCTTACAATCACAGTAATAGGAATCCTGTATAACAATAGTATTACAGCTATTAAGAACTGCAAAGCCCAGGCTCTTTAAGAAGGAGCCCTAGGAAAACCCAAACACAACAGAGGAGGCAAAATCAAGGACATGAGATAAAATTTTAGCATCTGATACCTACAGCTACAACAAATAGTAAACTCAGCCTAACTCCTTTAAACAAAAATCCTCATACTAATGAGATTTGCCTCATATCCTTTGACTTAATACAGCATGTCCAGCTTAAAAAAAAATTAAGTCATGCTAAAAGGCAGAATAAGAAGTTTGAAGATTTAAAGCAAGCAACAGAACCAGACTCAGATATGACAGTGATTTAGGGATTATGAGACTAGGAGTTTAGCATAACTATGATTATATGCTGAGGGCTCTAATGGAAAAAGTGGACAATATGCAAGAGCAGATATCTGAGTAATGTAAGCAGAGAAATTGAAACTCTAAGAAAGAATATAAAGGAAATGCTAGGAATTAAAAACACTGTAACAGAAATGAAGAATGCCTTTGATGGGCTCATCAGACTTGACATGGCTGAGGAAAGAATCAGTAAGCTTCAAGATATGATGGTAGAAACTTCCCAAACTGAAAAGCAAAGAGGAAAAACAATGAAAAAAAAATGGAACACAATGTATAAGAACTGTGGAAAAATTACAAAAGGTGTAACTTAATGGAGGAGAAGAGAGAAAGCAACAAAAGAAATATTTGAAGTAATGTTTTAGCTTCCCAGTAGCTAAAACAAATAACATATAATTGGCTGGCTTAAAAAGAGGAATGTATTGCCTCAGGGTTTCAGAGCCTAGCAAAGCCTTGCTTCCTCCCAGAGTCGAAATCTTCTGGCTGGCTAGCAGGCAATCTATGTAGTTCCTTGGCTTTTCTGTCATATGGCAATGCCCCTGGCAGTTTCTTCTTTCTCTTCAAGTTCCATTGACTTCCAGTTCCCTGCTTCTCCCAGAGGCTTCTCTTTCTGTGTCCAGTTTTGTTTACTTGTAAGTATTTCAGCCATGTTGGATTAAGGCCCTCCCCTACTTAGTTTGGGTCCTATTTTAAAATAGGTTCAGGAGAAGTACTGTGGGAAAATGGTGGAGCAGGAAGCTTCAGCAATCAGTCCCTCCACCAGAACAACTATTAAACAGGCAGAAACTGTGACTCTATTTCAAAAGTATGAGTCCAATAGAACACTGTGCAGCATATAGGGAGGAACAGGAGGAAGGAGCTGGTAAATTATGGTAGATACTGTTACGGTGCCCGCGAATTAAAGTACGAGACAGCCAAACAGAATTTAAAGAGCCTTTATTAGCCGGCCGGTGACTGCTCACAGTCACTCCACACAGGGAATTCAGTGAGCAGCCCCCACCTGAGTGTGCTTGAGACTTATATAGGCAGAAACCACATCCTGAAAATGCAAGCAAGCTATTTTGACAGAAACAGAGTTGGCGGTTAGTTATTGCTTGCTTAGGAACTTTAGCAAGGTTGAGAAATTTTCTCAAGGTCGGTGCAATGGTTGATTGTTGAAACGGTTACGCTTGGCTAATGCGTACAACCGCAAGTCTCACTCCCTAAAACAGTACAGTTTCACTCCCTTCCTCTCAGGGCTTAATGCTTACACAACATTTTTTACTTTGCAGTCATTGCCGGTTGAGGGGGAAGGGACCCTCCTGTTACAGATTAAGGGGAGGGGGCGCACTTCAGATACCAGTAAATTGCTCTCTCTATAAGGTGGTTAACATCACCCAGTACCCCCTCTTGTGGCAGGCAGCAGTGGACTCTGGACCCTAGTTAGCTAGCAGGTGCCAGAAAGTGGCATAAAAATCCGCATCCCCAGGATGCAGGGTGGGCCTAGCCATTCGCTGATCGTGGCTTTTGATAAGTAACTTTGGATCACTGAGGACCTGGTTCTGAGGGTGGCTTCAATACACCACTTTCAATAATGTATGGAACACCTAGGCAGGAGATCAATAAGGAAATAAAAGATTTCAACAATACTCTAAACCAACTAGACCTAACAGACACATATCGGGCACTTCACTCAACAGCAGTGGAATATACATTCTTCTCCAATGCACATGGATCATTCTCCAGGATATGTCATATGTTAGGTTACATAATAAGTCTCAATAAATTCAAAATGCATAAACCATACAATGGATCTTCTCTGACCAGAAAGGAAAGAAGCTAGAAGTCAATAACAGAGAGAGAAATGGAAAATTCATACATATGTGGAAATTAAACAGTGTACTCTTAAACAACCAATGGTTAAAGAAAAAGTCACAAGGGAAATTAGGAAATATCTTGAGGCAAATGAAAATGAAAATACAACATGTCAAAACTTATGGGATGCAGCAAAAGCAATACTGAGAAGGAAATTTATTGTTCTGTGTGTTTACATTAAAAAAGAAGAAAGATGTCCAATCAGAAGTACTAATCTCAAAACTGGAATTGTGAGTTAATGCTTAAAATGTATAATTATATATATATGTAATTCAGTGCTGTTAATTACTTTCAAAATTTTTGTGCTACCATAACCTCCATCCATTAAAAAAAAAAAACCTTCCACCAACCCACATACAAACTCTGAAAAGTTTAAGTATTAACTCAATTCCCTACCTCTACCTTGGCCCTGGTAACCTATATTCTAGTTTCTGACTCTGAGTTTGCTTATTCTAATTATTTAATATCAGTGAGATCATACAATTTTTGTCCTTTTGGGTCTGGCTTATTTCACTTAACATGGTGTCTTCAAGGCTCGTCCATGTTCTCTCATTATCAGAACTACATTTCTTTTTACAGCTGAATAATACTCCATTATATATATGTATATATATACACATATATATATATATACATATACACATATATATATACATACACACACACACGTAACTCAAGTTAAAGTTGAGTTTCCCATCCCCTCTCTACAGTTTAGTACTTAGAACAAATCCTGAACAACCAGCTGCCCCTTTCTCTGGGGCTACATCTGGCCATTTTAGGTCCTCAATGGTATCAGGTACCCTAAAATACAATTTCTGGCTTCTTATGAATATAATCACAAGACAGAGAAACTGACCCTACAATCCTATGTGGCAGTAGTTGGCTGGAACTGCATAACTGCTATCCTGGTTAGCTGGGGCTTTTATTCTTGTTTCCAAACCTGCCTGCTTCCCTCATGTCTGTTATCTACCTGTTATTTCAGTTTCTGATCCCAGGTAACTCCTTAAAGCTATCTTGTTCTGTTGTATCTATTTTGTGTTGGGGTGAAGGATGGACCAACCCTTCCATACTGTCTTCTCTTTCTTTATGAAGAGCACTTTCCATGGTTAAACATTATCTGGGTACCCAGAGACCTGTGCCAAGGCTTAGATAGAGTTTCTGTGTGAAAAGGTGGGGTAGTAGAAGTCAACTACAGGTTAGACTGGTGATATGGATATGAGACATTTTAATTATAGATAGACAGTCTGAATGCCACTCCCACACCTGCCTGTGTGGAACACAAAGCACTCTTTCAGAACTGGCGAGCTCTGTACTCCCTGCTCTCTACCTTGTTTCCTAAAAACTCCAAATTTGGGATGATTACAGCTTTTAAGAAAAGCAAAAAGCCACCTGTCTCCAGGTTCCCTCTGGGCATGCTACCCAAACCACAGTTCTAATTAATTTATTAAGCTGATTCCCAAATACATAATCCTCTTTTTTGTTTTGCTTTACTGAAATAAATTTATCACCTATATGATAATTTTAAGATGCTCTTAAATCTTACTTTAGCTTCTTCTTCAGCTTAGTGAAGATCTCTGCCCTTCTACCATCAAGAAACCTATACTTTTGCCAATATTACTACTCCATTGAATCAGGGAGTGTAGCAAGACTTTGGTCGAATTCCTGATAACCTTTTTTGTCACAAGTTGAAAAAACAACTAGATGACAGGATAGTGAGGCACATTAGAATCTATTAAATAACTGCCCTGAAAAATACTGATAAATTTATGTTACCTGCTAGGAAGGTTTTAGTGAAAATTTCCTTAACACTGTCATATTCAGTTTATTTTCTACAGCTTTATTGTAGCACATTTTAAATATAACTTCATTATTTTTATTAGTTAATTGTATAGTATATGAATGGGTCTTTCACCACATCTGTAGATGACATGAAATTGGGAGCGTAATTATCATCAGTGCCATTATCAGTATCCTGACATATCTTTAAAGGTTGGTATTATGGAGTGAAACTGTTAGAATTACCTTTAAGAGGGAAATCTATACTATTCTACACTCAGGCAGAAGAAAAAATATATATGTCCAAAAACCACCACTGTGCAAATCTAGGATGGTGAAGATGTGGCTTATTACCTACTTATATGGAAATGGTTACAGTAACTGAAAACTCCATGTATCAGCTATATGACATGGCTGCCTCATAGCAATGTAATCAATCCTAAACAAATTAACAAAGATTTTTGTCCAGAAAATGGCAGATGATGGTCATACTTTATTAAGTATAATTAAGATAACATGTGTAGTTCACTGCTTACTTCTGATACCTCAAGTTAAGAGGATATTGACAGACTGGACAGTAGTTAAAAACAGAGACCAGATAAGGAAGGTTTAGAAACTGTGACTAGCCTGTAGATGGAAGGACTAAAGGCACACACGGTCATTGTTTTTATGCATTTGAAGGGCTGCCATGTAGAAAGCAGAACAGGAAGTATTCTCCAATACACTTAGAGGTTTGAGAATGAAAAGACATTAGAAGAGGAGATAGATATTTATCTTTATATAAAGATACTTCCTAAAACATAGACTAGTTGAAAACTGCACTGAGCTTCCTCAGGGGTATTTTCCTTATTACTTGTGAGATGTCCCATATAAACATAGGTATATAGATATATAATAGACACAGTGTGTTTTTACAAGATGACCCAAGTATCCTTTAAAATTCTGAAGATTTTGATCCTATAAATATAAGCACTAAACAATCTCTCCTTGGTTTGACTTCAAAAATAAGATCCAACGTCTGAATCTTAATTTCCACCAAACTATATGCAGTCATACCATTCATTTCTGTACTTGGCTGATTTATGAGGTCACAATGCTGTTCACTCACTGCCAATCCTAGTGCCTGGAAAAGAGTGCAGTTTGAATTTGTATTTCTTAGGGAAATGAAAATTTTTGTATAAAAGAAATTCTTTTGTGGTATTACTGTTGCTGCTGATCACTTTTACAAATTCAGTGCTAAAGATTATTTTCCATAGATACTTTAATGCTTTTTATTATCCCATTCCTCTATTCTTCTAATACTTTGTTTCTCAAAGTGTGGTCTCACTACTGCTGGGGACACAGATGATTTATCTATCATATGACCTGCAGGAAATTTGGTTTTAGAGAAAAGGGTTATTATATAATTTTAGTCATATATATATTGTACATATCT
Organism: Choloepus didactylus; assembly: GCF_015220235.1. Taxonomy (NCBI): domain Eukaryota; kingdom Metazoa; phylum Chordata; class Mammalia; order Pilosa; family Megalonychidae; genus Choloepus; species Choloepus didactylus. Next base: position 30,792,817 of record NC_051320.1, on the reverse strand, counting down.
GAAATGTAAGAATTTGTATTTTTACAAAAATCTTGTAATATGCTTCTTAATCATTATGTTCTTAAAGTTGTCCATCTACTACAAGGATTGTATGATCACTTTACCTTGCCTAATATTTCCATGTAATTTAATCATTTTTATTCATTACGTTTGCATTTAGATTTTTTAACTCTTGTTTTTCTGATAGCCATTAGTAAAAATGCATTAATGGCTCAAAAGCTATTCATTAAAATGTAAAAGTTGATGAAAATAGTAAATTAGTCTGTGATTAATAATTACTTTTTAAACATAAACATAAGTAGTAAACAGTTCATTGATATCAACATCGAATATGAATAGTTATTGGCTAGAGCAAGTAAAATCTGCAAGTGTTAATTGTCTTACACAAGAAAACAAAAATAAAAATGTAAATAGGATGTGGTATAAATATCTCAAAATGGGATTTTGTTGTACCAGTAGTCCATTTGTCCCTCCTTCCCTGAGTGACATTTTAACTTTTACCAGATAGAGGAATAAAACCTTGGAAGCTTTTGTGTAATTATAAACCAAGGTAGAATGACTTTTCTCATTCAGAACAAATATAAAACAATGCATTACAGTATGAGGATGTATGAATTATGTTGCTAAAGAGAGGGATGAGTCCACAGCTTCCGGGAAAACTTAGTTACATTTATGGTGGCGAAATCAGATATAAATGATACTATTTCTGAGAAAATTTTCAAACTAGTGCAAAGTTAATGTCAAATATTATGCTTAGAGAGAAAGCAGAAAAAGTATTGGCAAAACTCCTATATCAAATGGCACAGTTATAATTGCATAATATCAATGGCATCCCATGGGTATGCCAGCAGATTGTGGTGTGTAGAGTATGAATCATCTTTTGCATATATGTGGGGAAAACGACTGATGATTTTCTTTCTGTTCATCACTAAAAATCTATATCACAGAAGAGATTTTTCTAAGCTAATGCTTTTTTGTGATCAGTGTTAACAACCTGTAAAAGGTGTGGTAATGGAGAAGTGATGGAGGAGATACTGTATTACAAAGAGTATCTTCCTCAGTGCCCATCCACTTTATTTTCAGAGAATGGCTGGTGGTCAACAGTGTTCCACTTTCTCTTGATTTAGTTTTGAAGGACATAGTGAAAATTGAAGATTTGGTCAAATCATGGCCAATGAGTGTATAGCTTTTCAGTGTTCAGTGCAATGAAATGTATCTTGATTAGATTGCTTTTTCACACACAGTATGCTGGCTTTTGAGGATGAAGATACTCACATTACTTTTCTTTTGTAATAGACTTTATTGTTTAGAGCAGTATTAGTGTTTGGTTTGCTAAGGCTGCTGTTATGCAAAACACCAGAAATGGATTGGCTTTTATAAAGGGGATTTATTAAGTTATAGATTTACAGTCCTAAGGCCATAAAAGTGTCCAAATTAAGGCATCAGCAAGAGGGTCCCTTCACTGAAGAATGTTCGATGGCGTCCAGAACACCTCTGTCACCTGGGAAGGCACATGACTGGTGTCTCCTGTTCCTTTGTTCCCAGGTTGCGTTTCAAAATGGCGTTCTTCAAAATGTCTCTGGCCTTGTCTTTCTTAGCTTCCCAGGAGGAAACTCTGGACTAACATCTCCAAACATCTCCAGGCGTCTGCTTTCAACAGCCATCTCCAAAATGTCTCTCTCAGCTTCTCTGTGTGTGAGCTCCCTTAAAAGGACTCCATTAAACAAATCAAGACCTACCCTGAATGGGCAGGGTCAAATCTCCATGGAAATATTCAATCAAGAGGTCACACCCTAATCAGAAAGATTAATAAATCTTCCCCCACAAGATTGCATTAAGGAATATGGCTTTTGGGGGAACATAATATATCCAAACCAGCACAATTAGGTTTACAGAAAAATTAGGGAGATAGTAGAGAGTTCCCATTTATCCCCTCTCCTACCCCCCCCCCACACACACACGTCTCCCTATTATTAATTTCTTGCATTAATATGGTACTCTCGTTAACTTGGTGAACCAATATTGATACATTACTATTAACTAAAGTTTATAGTTCACATTAGGGTTCACTATTTGTGTTGTACAGTACTATGGGCTTTGACAAATGCATAGTGTCATGCACCTACCATTACAGTGCACAGAATAGTTTCACTGCCCTAAAAATCACCCTATGCTCCACATTTCCGTTCCTCTTCCTGGAACCCTTGGCAACCACTGATCGTTTTATTATCTCTCTACAGTTTTGCCTTTTCCAGAATGTCATATGGTAGGAATAAAAATAAGTAACCTTTTCAGACTGGCTTCTTTCACTTAGCAATATGTATTTAAGTTTCTTCCATGGATTTGTGTGTGTGTGTGGCTTGATAGCTTATTTTTTATGACTGAATAATATTCCATTATAGGAATGTACTACAGTTGGAGTGTCTGTTCACTTATTGAAGGACATCTTGGTTGCTTCCAATATTTAGCAATTATTAATAAAGCTGCTATAAATATTTGGGTGAAAGTTTTTGTATGGACATACTTTTCAACACATTTGTTAAATACAAGTTTCATTGTTGGGTCTTATGGTAAGACTATGTTTAGCTTTGTAAGAAACTGCCAAACTATCTTCAAAAGTGGCTGTTTCACTTTGTGTTCCCATCCGCAGTGAATGAAAGTTTCAGTTGCTCCACATCCTCTCCAGCATTTGGTGTTGTCAGTGTTTTGGATTTTAGCCATTGTAATATGTGTATAGTAGAATCTCATTTTTGTTTTAATTTTTAATTCTCTAATGACATATGATGCAGAACATCTTTTTATATGCTTATTTGCCATCTCTATATCTTCTGTGGTAAAGTGTGTGTTCATATCTTTAGCCCATTTTTAACTTGGGTTGTTTGTTTTCTTATTATTGAGATTCAAGCATTGTTTGTATATTTTGGATACAAGTTGTTTATCAGATATATGTTTTCCAAATATTTTCTTCCAATCTGTGGCTTGTCTTTTCATGATCTTAATGTTGTCTTTTGCAGAGCAGAAGCTGGTAATTTTAATGAAGTCCAACTTACCAATTTTTTCTTTCATGGGTCATATTTTTTGGTGTTGCATCTAAAATGTCATCACCAAATGCAAGGTTGTATAGGTTTCCTCCTATTATATATTTAAAAAGTTTTATAGGTTTGTGTTTTACATTTAGGTCTATGATTCATTTTGAGTTAATTTTTGTGAAAGATGTAAGGTGTGTGTCTAGATTCATTTTTTTTGCATGTGGATGTCCAGTTGTTCTAAGTACCATTAGTTGAAAAGACTATCCTTTCTCCATTGAATTTGCTCCTTTGTCAAAGATCAGATGGACTATATTTGTGTAGGTCTATTTCAGGCTCTCTATTCTGTTCCGTTGATCTAATTATCTAGTCTTTCAACAATAGCACACTGTCTTGAGCTCAGGTAGTGTCAGTCATCTGACTTGGTTTTTCTTCTTTAATATTATTTTGGCTATTTTGGATCTTCTGCTTCTGCATATAAAAACTCAAAATCAGTTTGTTGATATCCACGAAATGACTTGCTGAGATTTTGATTGGAATTGCGTTGAATCTATAAATCAAATTTTGAAGAACTGACATCTTAACAAAATTGAGTCTTCCTATCCATGAATGTGGAATATGCTTCCATTTTTTAAACTTTTTTACTTTCTTTTATCAGATATCCTTAGTTCCTTGCTGTAACTGCTTATTAATTCAGAAAGGGTTTTTTGTTGATTCTTTGGGAATTTTCTAGATAGACAATCATCTCATCTGCAAGCAAAGACAGTTTTATTTCTTCCTTCCCAAACTGTATACTTTTTATTTCCTTTTCTTTTTTTATTCCGTTAGCTAGGATTTTCAGTACAATGTCAAAACAAGGGTGAGAGGGGACATCCTTGCATGTCTATGGGGAAAGCTGGTGGATGCAGGTTTTTTTTAATTTTTTTTTTTTTTTCTTTTAACAGCTTTATTGAGGCATAATTCACAGACCATGAAGTTCACCTGCTTTATGTGTACAAGGCAATGACTTCTAGTAAATTTATGGAGTTATGCAACCTAGGTATGCTTTCTTCATTTAAATGTACCCCCAGTGACCACTAATTTAGTTGTCTCCAGAAAGTAATTTCCTTGAAACTATTGTAGAGATAATTCTGATAGTCTAATTCTATCTCTAACTCTGCCAACATCTCTATCTCCATCTCTTCATCTATTTTTTTTAATCATCATTTTATTGAGATATATTCACATACCACGCAATCATACAAAACAAATTGTACTTTCGATTGTTTACAGTACCATTACATAGTTGTACATTCATCACCTAAATCAATCCCTGACACCTTCATTAGCACACACACAAAAATAACAAGAATAATAATTAGAGTGAAAAAGAGCAATTGAAGTAAAAAAGAACACTGGGTACCTTTGTCTGTTTGTTTCCTTCCCCTACTTTTCTACACATCCATCCATAAACTAGACAAAGTGGAGTTTGGTCCTTATGGCATTCCCAATCCCACTGTCACCCCTCATAAGCTACATTTTTATACAACTGTCTTCGAGATTCATGGGTTCTGGGTTGTAGTTTAATAGTTTCAGGTATCCACCACCAGCTACCCCAATTCTTTAGAACCAAAAAAGGTTGTCTAAAGTGTGCGTAAGAGTGCCCACCAGAGTGATCTCTCGGCTCGTTTTGGAATCTCTCTGCCACTGAAGCTTATTTCATTTCCTTTCACATCCCCCTTTTGGTCAAGAAGATGTTCTCCATCCCATGATGCCGGGTCTACATTCCTCCCCGGGAGTCATATTCCACGTTGCCAGGGAGATTCACTTCCCTGGGTGTCTGATCCCACGTAGGGGGGAGGGCAGTGATTTCACCTTTCAAGTTGGCTTAGCCAGAGAGAGAGGGCCACATCTGAGCAACAAAGAGGCATTCAGGAGGAGACTCTTAGGCACAAATACAGGGAGGCCTTGCCTCTCCTTTGCAGCAACCGTCTTCCCAAGGGTAAAACTTATGGTAGAGGGCTCAACCCATCAAACCACCAGTCCCCTATGTCTGTGGTCATGTTAGCAACCATGGAGGTGGGGTAGGCGAATACCCCTGCATTCTCCACAGGCTCCTCAAGGGGGCACTACATCTTTTTTTTTTTTTTTCCTTGTTTGTCTTTTTTCTTTCTTTTTTTTTTTTTTAACTTTCCCTTCTTTTTAAATCAACTGTATGAAAAAAAAAGTTAAAAAGAAAACAAACATACAATAAAAGAACATTTCAAAGAGACCATAACAAGGGAGTAAGAAAAAGACAACTAACCTAAGATAACTGCTTAACTTCCAACATGTTCCTACTTTACCCCAAGAAAGTTACATAATATAGCAACATTTCAGTGAACTTGTTCCTACTACATCCATCAGAAATTAACAGACCATAGTCATTTCTGGGCATCCCCAGAACGTTAAATAGCTTATCTGTTCTTCTTGGATTATTGTTCCCCCTTCCTTAATTGCTCTCTACTGCTAGTTCCCCTACATTCTACATTATAAACCATTTGTTTTACATTTTTCAAAGTTCACATTAGTGGTAGCATATAATATTTCTCTTTTTGTGCCTGGCTTATTTCGCTCAGCATTATGTCTTCAAGGTTCATCCATGTTGTCATATGTTTCACCAGATCGTTCCTTCTTACTGCCGCGTAGTATTCCATCGTGTGTATATACCACATTTTATTTATCCACTCATCTGTTGAAGGACATTTGGGTTGTTTCCATCTCTTGGCAATTGTGAATAATGCTGCTATGAACATTGGCGTGCAGATATCTGTTCGTGTCACTGCTTTCCGATCTTCTGGGTATATACCGAGAAGTGCAATCGCTGGATCGAATGGTAGCTCTATATCTAGTTTTCTAAGGAACTGCCAGACTGACTTCCAGAGTGGCTGAACCATTATACAGTCCCACCAACAATAAATAAGACTTCAATTTCTCCACATCCCCTCCAGCATTTGTAGTTTCCTGTTTGTTTAATGGCAGCCATTCTAATCGGTGTTAGATGGTATCTCATTGTGGTCTTAATTTGCATCTCTCTAATAGCTAGTGAAGCTGAACATTTTTTCATGTGTTTCTTGGCCATTTGTATTTCCTCTTCAGAGAACTGTCTTTTCATATCTTTTGCCCATTTTATAATTGGGCTGTCTGTACTATTGTCATTGAGTTGTAGGATTTCTTTGTATATGGAAGATATCAGTCTTTTGTCAGATACATGGTTTCCAAAAATTTTTTCCCATTGAGTTGGCTGCCTCTTTACCTTTTTGAGAAATTCCTTTGAGGTGCAGAAACTTCTAAGCTTGAGGAGTTCCCATTTATCTATTTTCTCTTTTGTTGCTTGTGCTTTGGGTGTAAAGTCTAGGAAGTGGCCGCCTAATACAAGGTCTTGAAGATGTTTTCCTACATTATCTTCTAGGAGTTTAATGGTACTTTCTTTTATATTGAGATCTTTGGTCCATTTTGAGTTAATTTTTGTGTAGGGGGTGAGGTAGGGGTCCTCTTTCATTCTTTTGGATATGGATATCCAACTCTCCCAGCCCCATTTGTTGAAAAGACCATTATGGCTCAGTTCGGTGACTTTGGGGGCCTTATCAAAGATCAGTCAGCCATAGATCTGAGGGTCTATCTCTGAATTCTCAATTCGATTCCATTGATCTATATGTCTATCTTTGTGCCAGTACCATGCTGTTTTGGCAACTGTGGCTTTATAATAAGCTTCAAAGTCAGGGAGTGTAAGTCCTCCCACTTCGTTTTTCTTTTTTAGAGTGTCTTTAGCAATTCGAGGCATCTTCCCTTTCCAAATAAATTTGATAACTAGCTTTTCCAAGTCTGCAAAATAGGTTGTTGGAATTTTGATTGGGATTGCATTGAATCTGTAGATGAGTTTGGGTAGAATTGACATCTTAATGACATTTAGCCTTCCTATCCATGAACATGGAATATTTTTCCATCTTTTAAGGTCCCCTTCTATTTCTTTTAGTAGAGTTATGTAGTTTTCTTTGTATAGGTCTTTTACATCTTTGGTTAAGTTTATTCCGAGGTACTTGATTTTTTTTAGTTGCTATTGAAAATGGTATCTTTTTCTTGAGTGTCTCTTCAGTTTGTTCATTTCTAGCATATAGAAACATTACTGACTTATGTGCATTAATCTTGTATCCCGCTACTTTGCTAAATTTGTTTATTAGCTCTAGTAGGTGTATCGTTGATTTCTCAGGGTTTTCTAGATATAAGATCATATCATCTGCAAACAATGACAGTTTTACTTCTTCTTTTCCAATTTGGATGCCTTTTATTTCTTTGTCTTGCCGGATTGCCCTGGCTAGCACTTCCAGCACAATGTTGAATAACAGTGGTGACAGCGGGCATCCTTGTCTTGTTCCTGATCTTAGAGGGAAGGCTTTCAGTCTCTCACCATTGAGTACTATGCTGGCTGTGGGTTTTTCATATATGCTCTTTATCATGTTGAGGAAGTTTCCTTCAATTCCTACCTTTTGAAGTGTTTTGATCAAAAAGGGATGTTGGATTTTGTCAAATGCTTTTTCAGCATCTATTGAGATGATCAATTGATTTTTCCCTTTCGAGTTTTTAATGTGTTGTAATACATTGATTGTTTTTCTTATGTTGAACCATCCTTGCATGCCTGGAATGAACCCCACTTGGTCATGGTGTATGATTTTTTTAATGTGTCTTTGGATTCGATTTGCAAGTATTTTGTTGAGGATTTTTGCATCTATATTCATTAGGGAGATTGGCCGGTAGTTTTCCTTTTTTGTAGCATCTTTGCCTGGTATTGGTATTAGATTGATGTTAGCTTCATAAAATGAGTTAGGTAGTGTTCCATTTTTTTCAATGTTTTGAAAGAGTTTGAGTAAGATTGGTGTCAGTTCTTTCTGGAAAGTTTGGTAGAATTCCCCTGTGAAGCCATCTGGCCCTGGGCATTTATTTGTGGGAAGATTTTTGATGACTGATTGGATCTCTTTGCTTGTGATGGGTTGGTTGAGGTCTTCTATTTCTTCTCTGGTCAGTCTAGGTTGTTCATATGTTTCCAGGAAATTGTCCATTTCTTCTACATTATCCAGTTTGTTGCCATACAGTTGTTCATAATATCCTCTTATAATTTTTTTAATTTCTTCAGGATCTGCAGTTATGTCACCTTTTTCATTCATTATTTTGTTTATATGGGTCTTCTCTCTTTTTGATTTTGTCAGTCTAGCTAGGGGCTTGTCAATCTTGTTGATCTTCTCAAAGAACCAACTTTTGGTGATATTTATCCTCTCTATTGTTTTTTTGTTCTCTATGTCATTTATTTCTGCTTTAATCCTTGTTATTTCTTTTCTTGTACTTGGTTTAGGATTGGTTTGCTGTTCATTTTCTAGCTTCTTCAGTTGATCCATTAGTTCTTTGATTTTGGCTCTTTCTTCCTTTTTAATATATGCGTTTAGTGCTATAAATTTCCCCCTTAGCACTGCTTTTGCTGCATCCCATAGGTTTTGGTATGTTGTGTTCTCATTTTCATTCGTCTCTATATATTTAGCAATTTCTCTTGCTATTTCTTCTTTAACCCACTGATTGTTTAGGAGTGTGTTGTTTAACCTCCAGGTATTTGTGAATTTTCTAAGTCTCTGATGGTTATTGACTTCTAATTGTATTCCATTGTGGTCAGAGAATGTGCTTTGAATAATTTCAATCTTTTTAAATTTATTGAGGCTTGTTTTATGTCCCAGCATATGATCTATTCTGGAGAAAGTTCCGTGAGCACTAGAAAAGTATGTGTATCCTGGTGATTTGGGATGTAATGTCCTGTAGATGTCTATTAAATCTAATTCATTTATCAGATTGTTTAGGTTTTCAATTTCCTTATTGGTCTTCTGTCTGGTTGATCTATCTATAGGAGAGAGTGATGTGTTGAAGTCTCCCACAATTATTGTGGAAACATCAATTGCGTCCTTTAGTTTTGCCAGTGTTTCTCTCATGTATTTTGTGGCACCTTGATTGGGTGCATAGACATTTACGATTGTTATTTCTTCTTGCTGAATTGCCCCTTTTATTAGTATGTAGTGGCCTTCTTTGTCTCTCAAAACATCCCTGCATTTGAAGTCTATTTTATCTGAGATTAATATTGCTATACCTGCTTTCTTTTGGCTGTAGCTTGCATGAAATATTTTTTTCCATCCTTTCACTTTCAGTTTCTTTGTGTCCCTGTGTCTAAGATGAGTCTCTTGTATGCAACATATTGATGGTTCATTTTTTTTGATCCATTCTGCGAATCCATATCTTTTAATTGGGGAGTTTAATCCATTTACATTCAACGTTAAAACCGTGAAGGCATTTCTTGAATCGGCCATCTTATCCTTTGGATTATGTTTGCCATATTTTTCCCTCTCTCTATTAATATCCTTTATTGTACCCATACCGAATCTCTTTAGTACTGAACCTTTCTCCAAGTCTCTCTGTCCTGTCTTTGTTTCTCTGTCTGTAGGGCTCCCTTTAGTATCTCCAGTAGGGCAGGTCTCTTGTTAGCAAATTCTCTCAGCATTTCTTTGTCTGTGAAAAATTTAAGCTCTCCCTCAAATTTGAAGGAGAGCTTTGCTGGATAAAGTATTCTTGGCTGGAAATTCCTCTCTCTCAGAATTTTAAATATATCGTGCCATTGCCTTCTCGCCTCCATGGTGGCTGCTGAGTAGTCACTACTTAGTCTTATGCTGTTTCCTTTGTATGTGGTGAATTGCTTTTCTCTTGCTGCTTTCAGAACTTGCTCCTTCTCTTCTATGTTTGACAGTGTGATCAGTATATGTCTCGGAGTGGGTTTTTTTTGGATTTATTCTATTTGGAGTTCGCTGAGCATTTATGATTTGTGTATTTATGTTGTTTAGAAGATTTGGGAAGTTTTCCCCAACAATTTCTTTGAATACTCTTCCTAGACCTTTACCCTTTTCTTCCCCTTCTGGGACACCAATGAGTCTTATATTCGGACGCTTCATATTATCTATCATATCCCTGAGGTCCATTTCGAGTTTTTCAATTTTTTTCCCCATTCTTTCTTTTATGCTTTCATTTTCCATTCTGTCATCTTCCAGGTCACTGATTCGTTGTTCAACTTCCTCTAGTCTTGTACTATGAGTGTCCAGAATCTTTTTAATTTGGTCAACAGTTTCTTTAATTTCCATAGGATCATCCGTTTTTTTATTTAGTCTTGCAATGTCTTCTTTATGCTCTTCTAGGGTCTTCTTGATTTCCTTCATATCCCGTACTAGGGTCTCATTGTTCATCTTTAGTTCTTTGAGTAGCTGCTCTAGGTGTGTCTCTTCTGGTCTTTTGATTTGGGTGCTTGGGCTTGGGTTATCCATATCGTCTGGTTTTTTCATATGCTTTATAATTTTCTGTTGTTTTTGGCCTCGTGGCATTTGCTGAACTTCATAGGGTTCTTTTAGGGTTTGTAGACCTATTGAAGTCCTTATCTCTAATTTATCAGATCTACAGCTTCGTGGAGTACACTTTCTCTAACTAACCAGCAGGTGGCGTCCACGAGCCACCTGTTCTCCACAAGCCAGATCTCCCCTGCTTAGCCTTTTTGGTGAGTGGGGGAGTGAGTCTTGTGGGGCCCAATTGGTGTACCAAGCTTGCGTGTGTAGTTGGTGTTGCCTGCCCTGTATGTGGGGCGTGTTTCTGGGCAGTCGGGGAGGGGGGGTGGCCCTAACAATCAAATCTCCCTGATGATCCTAGAGTTTTAAAGCTGCTGCAATAGTCTAATCCTTCAGTTCAGTCCTGCCACAGTTTGTCTCTGCCACTGACCCACAAGTCTTTGGTATTGGCGTATGGCTCCTGAAACTTGCAAGTGGGCCCCTCTTCCAGGCTGTGCACCCCGGGTCCTCTGTTGAGGGATGACTGTGCTATGTCACAGGTGAGTGCCATCCCCCCAGGGCCGTTCTGGGCTGCTGGGCTGTGTAGGGAGGCTCCCAGTCTGCTCAAATGATGGCTGAATGGGGCTTTGTTAATTCACACTGCTCCACCTTCCCAGCTCTGGGACATTCAGCTGAGGTTGCAGGGAAGGCTAATGTCCACGCCCAGTTTCGTGGTGTGTGCCTGTTATTTGAAGCACTTCCGTCACACTGGGTTGTCTGGGGCAGCTCTGGGCTATGGGGCTGGCGATGGGCAGGAGTGTTTCCTGTCCACCAAGATGGTGGCTGTGAGCGGACACCCCCCTTTTCTTGGGAAGTTGTGTTGTTTAGTGAATTTTCTCAGCCACTGGATTATTGCCTTTTGTCTCAGAGCTCTCTTAGTTCTGCTCTTGACTTGACGTGCCCAAATTTCAATTCTTTGAAGCTTTCTGTATTGAGCTTCTTAGAGTAATTGTTTTAGAAAAAGCAAAAAGGATTTAAAAAAAAAAAAAAAAAGGCCCTCCTCAGAGATCTAATGGGTTATTGAAATGCTAATAGACAAAGCAACCAGGGCCATTAAGGAAAGGTGCACAGGGCAGAGAGATCAGCTTTGTTATGGGATTTGCATATGCGCCTCAAGGCCTGAGCTCCGCCCTTCCCCTTTCTGTGTTCACCAGAACTCCAAAAATCCTCTGCTTTTATTTTGGAGTTTTTCGTGTTGTTTTTTTTCTATGCCTGTCTCCTCTCTGCTGGGCTGGCTGCTCTCAGAGTCTCTGGTGTCTGGTCTCAGTCTATCTATGGTTGGAGTTTGAATCAGTAGAATGAGTTTTCGATAAGAGCAGCCACTGCAGTTCTCCCTTCTCCTTCCCGGAGCTGACAGCCCCTCCTCCCCCGGGACTGAGCCTGGCAGGGAGGGGCGCGGGTCCCCTGGCCGCAAAAACTTACAGATTTCGCTGATCTCAGCAGTTCCACGTTTTCATGAGTGTTGTATGAAGTATGCCCAAAGACAGATTGCTCTGTGGTGTCCAGTCCACGCAGTTCCTGGCTTTTTACCTACTTTCCTGGAGGAGTAACTAAAACTTACAGCTCACCAGTCTGCCATCTTGCCCCGCCTCTCTTCATCTATCTTGGTTTTTTTTAATTTTTAATTTTTTTATTAGAGAAGTTGTGGGTTTACAGAACAGTCATGTATAAAATACAGTATTCCCATATATCAACCTATTATTAACACTTTGTATTGGTGTGGAACATTTGTTGCAATTGATGATGACACATTTTTATAATTGTACCATTAACCGTAGTCCATGGTTAAATTTAGGGCTCAATGTTTGTGTAGTGTAATTCCTTGGATTTTTTTTTTCTGTTACCATATATACAATCTATCATTTCCTCTTTTAATCCCATTCAGATATATATTTCAGTGGTGTTAATTACATTCACAATGTTGTGCCACCATCATTACCATCCATTACCAAAGCATTTCCATCATTCCAAATAGGAACCCTGTACCTTAACTTCCCATTCCCTATCCCTGCACTATTCCTTGGTAACCTATATTCTAGATTCTGACTCTGAGTTTGCTTATTCTAATTATTTCATATCACTGAGATCAAACAATATTTGTCATTATGTATCTGGTTTATTTGATTCAACATGATGTCTTCACGGTTCATCCATGTTGTCACATGTATCAGAACTTTGTTTTCTTTTTACAGCTGAATAATATTCCATTGCATGTATATACCACATTTCATTTATCCATTTTGATTTCATTTATTTTCTCTCTTGATTTCTTTTTTCAATTTCAGTTATTTCTGTTCTAATTTTTTAATTTTTTTTTTTTTTTGCTTACTTTAGGTTTAATTTATGCTCTTCTTTTTAAGGGTTCCTAAGGTGATTTCAGATCTTTCTTCTTGTCTAATATATGCATTTGATGCCATAAATTTCCCTTCAAGCACAAATTTTAATTTGTATTTTCGTTTTCATTTATTTGAAAATATCTTTCATTTTTTCTTGAAATTTATTCTTGACCTATGTGTCATATAGAAGGATGTTGTTTAATCACCAAATATTTTGGAATTTTCCAGCTATCTTTCTGTTATTGACTTCAAACTTAATTACATTGTGGTCTGAGAGCATACTTTGTATGATTTCTGTTCTTTTAAATTTTCCTAGGTGGAATGTAGTCTATTTTGGTGACTGTTCCATGTGAGCTGGAGAAAAATACGTATTCTGCTGTTGTTGGATGAAGTATTCTATAAATGTCAATTAGATCCAATTGATTTATGGTGCCATTCAATTCAGCTATATCATTACTGGTTTTCTAACTGCTGGATCTGTCAATTACTGACAGAGGAATGTTGACATTTCCAAGTATAATAGTGGATTTGTCTACTGCTCCTTGTAGTTCTATCAGTTTTTGCCTCACATATTTTGATGCGCTGTCATTACATATATACACATTGTTAGGTCTTCTTGGAGAATTGAGCCTTTTATCATTATGCAGTGGCCCTCTTTTTCCCAGATAGTCTACTTTATTTTGAACTCTGTTTTGTCAGGAAATAATATAGCTACTCCAGCATTAGCATGGTGTATCTTTCTCCATCTCTTTACTTTTAATCTATCTTTGTATTTAAAGTAGTTTACTGGCAGACAGCATATAGGTGGGTCTTGTTTTTTGATCTTCTATGACAGTCTCTATCTTTTAATTTGTATATGTAGAACATTCACATTTTAAATGATTATTGATATAAGTGGATTAATATCAAACGTATTTGTAACTATTTTCTATTTATTACCCTGTTCTTTATTTTTTTTTCTCCTTTTTTTTTTTTTTTTTTGCCCTCTCTGGTTTTGAGTGTTTTATAATATTTTCTCTTCTCTCTCAGCATATCAATTATAACTCATTAAAAATATATAATGGTTTCCCTAGAATTTGCAATATACCTCTATAACTAATCTACTCTGCTTCCGAACTGTAGTGCTTCATTGAGTAGTACAGGTACCTTATAACAGAGTATCCCCAGTTCCTCCCTCCTGTCCTTTATTACTGTCATTCATTTCACTTATCTATAAGCTATTATCTCCCAATACATTATTGCTATTATTTTGAATAAAATTTTATGTTTAACCAATTAAAAATAGGAAAAAGAAATTATTTCATTTTACCTTCATTTATTCCATTTCTAACACTCTTCCTTTCTTTAAGCAATTTCAAGTTTCTGACCTATCATTTCCTTCTCCCTGAAGAACTTCTTTTAACATTTCTTGCAATGTATGTCTACTGGTGACAAATTACCTCAGTTTTTATTCATTGTAGAAAGTCTTTATTTCAACTTTACTTTTGAAGGATAATTTCACTGGATAAAGAATCTAGGTTATTTTTTTTCAACAAATATTTCACTCCACTCTATTCTTGCTTGCATGGTTTCTGAAGAGAAGTCCAATGTAATTCTTACCCTTGTTTGTCTATATGTGAAGGGTTTTTTTTTTCTAGTTTCTTTCAAGATTTTCTCTATGTCTGATATCCTGGAGTTTGAATGTGGAATGCCTAGGTTTAGATTTTTGGGGTATTTATTCCACTTGATGGTCTCTGAGCTCCCTGGATTTGTGGTTTGGTGTCTGTCATTAATTTTGGAAAATTCTCAGCCATTATTACTTGTCCCCATTAAAGGCATGTCCAGTCGCAACCTCTGGTCCTATGGGCATGAACCCATTTTTTTGTTAGAGAAGTTGTAGATTTATAAAACAATGAATTACAGGATTCCCATATACCACACTATTATTAACACCCTAGTGTGCTACAGTTGTTACATTGATGAAAACCTGTTTTTATAATTGTACTATTAACTATAGTCCATGGTTCAACTGAGGGGTCACTATTTGTGTTGTACACATCCGTGGATTTTTTTGAATTTGTATTCTAGTAACATATATACACAACCTAAAATTTCTCCTTTTAATCATATTCAAATAAATAATTTAGGACTGTTAATTATGCTCACAATGTTATGCTACCATGACCACCATCCATTCCAAAACTTCTCCATCATCCCTAATAGAAACTTAGTACATTTTAAGCCTTAGCTCCCTTTTCCCTTTATCTGTACCGTATCCTGGTAACCACATGACTCATAGAATCAGAGTCTATGAATTTGCTAATTCAAATTATTTCATATCAGTGGGATCATAAATCTTTGCCCTTTTGTGTCTTGCTTAATTTACGCAACCTGATGTCTTCAAGCTTCATCCATGTTGTCACATGTATCATAACATTCCTTTTTAGGGCTGAGTAATATTCCATTGTACACATAAGTATTTTATCTATTCATTATCAGTTGTAGACATTTGAGCTGCCATCCTCTGGCAATTTTAAATAATTCTACAAGGAACGTAGGTGTGCAAATATCTGTTCAAGATGCTGCTTTCAGTTCTTTAGGGTATATACCTAGAAGATGGATTGCCAGGTCATATGGTAATTCTATACTTAACTCTGTGGGAATGACCATACTGTGTTCCACAGTGCCTGCACCATTTAACTTTCCCACGAGCAAACAATGAGTGTCCCTATTTCTCTACATCCTCTACAACACTTGTAGTTTTCTATTTTTATAATAGAAGTCATTCTAGTGAGTGTGAAATGATATCTGATTGTGGGTTTGATTTACATTTCCCTAATGGCTAATGATGTTGAACATCTCTTCATATGCTTTTTTTGGCCACTTCTGAATCTTCTTTGGAGAAATATCTATTCAAGTATTTTGCCCATTTTTTAATTAGGTTGTTTATCTTTTTGTGAATGAGTTGAAGATTTCATTAGATATTCTTGATATTAACTTTTATCTCATACGTGGTTTCCAAGTGTTTTCTCCTATTGTGTAGGTTGTCATTTTACTTTTATGATAAAGTCCTTTGATGAACAAAAGCTTTTAATTTTGATGAGGTCCTGTTTATCTATTTTTTCTTTTGTTGCTTGTGCTATGGGTATAAAGGCTAAGAAACCGCTGACTAACACAAGGTCCTGAAGATGCTTCCCTGTGTTTTCTTCTAGTAGTTTGATAATTCTAGCTCTGTGTTTGGTCCTTGATACCTTTTGAGTTGAGGGAGGGGTCCACCTATATTCTTTTGCAAATATAGAGACCCAGTTTTCCAGTATTGAAGAAGCTATTCTTTCCCAATTCAGTGGTCAAAAACCAGCTGGCCATAAATGTGAGGGTTGATTTCTGAATTCTCAACTCAGTTCTGTTGGTCCATATGTCTGTCCTTGTGCCAGTACCATACTCTTTGATTACTGTGGCTTTGTAATAAATTTTAAGATTGAGAAGTGTAAGTCCTCCAGCTTTTTTGCTTTTTCAAGATAGCTTGGGCTATTTGGGGCCCCTTACCCTTTGTTATAGTTTGCTAATGCTGCGGAATGCAAAACACCAGAGATGGACAGGCTTTTATAAAACGGGGGTTTATTTCGCTACACAGTTACAGACTTAAGGCCACAAAGCGTCCAAGGTAACACATCAGCAATTGGATACCTTCACCAGAGGATGGCCAATGGCATCCAGAAAACCTCTGTTAGCTAGGAAGGCAGCCGGCGTCCACTCCAAAGCTCTGGCCTCAAAATGGCTTTCTCCCAGGACGTTCCTCTCCAGCAAGCTTGCTCCTCCTCAAAACATCACTCACAGCTGCACTAAGTTCCCTCTCTTTGAGTCAGCTTATTTATATGGCTCCACTGATCAAGGCC
The DNA here is from genome assembly GCF_015220235.1 of Choloepus didactylus. Taxonomy (NCBI): domain Eukaryota; kingdom Metazoa; phylum Chordata; class Mammalia; order Pilosa; family Megalonychidae; genus Choloepus; species Choloepus didactylus. The sequence continues at coordinate 30,776,165 of NC_051320.1, read as the reverse complement.
CACCCTGAATGGGCAGGGCCACGCCTCCATGGGAACATCCCATCAGAATCATCACCCACAGCTGGGTGGGGCACATTCCAAGCAAATCTAACCAGCACCAAAACATCTGCCCCACAAGACCACAAAGATAATGGCATTTGGGGGGCACAATACATTCAAACTGGCACACCCTTCCGTATAAATCTGATGGTAGCTTTTCCATTTTTGCAAAGAAAGTTGTTGAAATTTTGATTGGGATTGAATTTGAACCTCGAAATCATTCTGGGTAGAACTGACATTTTAATATTTAGTTTTTCAATCCATGAACATGGAATGTCCCTCATTTTTTTAGGTCTTTGATTTCTCTTAACATTGTTTTGTAGTTTTTTGTATACAAGTCCATTATTAGACTTGGTTAGATTTATTCCTAGATATTTGGTTCTTTTAATTGCTATTATAAATAGAATTTTCTTCTTGATTACTTCTTCTGATTATTCAATATTAGTGTATAGAAATACTACTGATTTGGGAGTGTTGATGTTATATCCCATCACTTGGCTGAATTCATTTATTAGTTCCAGTAGCTTTATTGTGGATCTTTCAGGATTTCCTGTATATAGGATCATGTCATCTGAAAATAGGGAAAGTTGTATATCTTCCTTTACAATTTGGATGCCTTTTATTTCTTTCTATTGCCTAACTGCTCTGGCTAAAACTTCCAGTACAAAGTTAAATAACAGTGGTGACAGTGGGCATCCTTGTCTTGTTCCTGATGTAAGAGGAAAGCTTTCAGTCTTTCACTATTAAGTAAGATGTTAACTGTGGGTTTTTCATATATGTCCTTTAATATGTTGAGGAAGTCTTCTATTTACAATGTTCTAAGTGTTTTTATAAAGAAGGGATGCTGAATTTTGTCAAATGCCTTTTCTGCATCAATTGCTTTTTTCCTTTATTCTGTTAATCTGATATATTAGATCAATCAAATTTCTTATGTTGAACCAGCCTTGCATACCAGTGGTAAATACCATGCGATCATGATGTGTTATTCTTTTAATGTGCTGTTGGATTCTGTTTATCAGTGTTCTGTTGAGATTTTTTGCATCTATGTTCATAAGAGATATTAGTCTGTAATTTTCCTATTTGTGGTATCTTTATCTGACTTTTGTATGAGGGGGATAATGGCCTAGTATAATGAATTAGGGAATGTTCCCTTCTCTTCATTTTTTTGTAAGCGTTTGAGCAGAATTGGAGCTAAGTCTTCTTGGAATGTCTGGTAAAATTCCCCAGTGAAGCCATCTAGTTCTGGGCTTTTTTTTTTTTTAACTTTTTAATATCCTCTAGACTTCAAAAATTCTGGTACTTTTCTCTCTTTTCCTTCTTCTTTACTAATTCTACTGCTGTCATTCCATACCAGGTAGATTTCAAGCCAACAATGTAAAATAGTCTCTAGTTTGAGCCCCCTGACTTCAATCCCTTCCCCTTCCTTTTCATACAATATGTGAATGAATGTATGAATGTTAGTTTATGTTTCCTTGATCAGTATACTAATTATGACTTTCTCTTATACAGAAAATTTGAAAGTCTTCTCATTGTCTTCCAATCAAGTTCAGATTCTGATGATTGGCAATGGGCAATCTCCACATTTGACTCTAGCCAACCCTTTTAGCTGAATATGAATATTTCTTGTGTTCCTCTGACACCTTCCTACTGCCTGGGCTTTTGTTTGTTGGGTAGTTTTGCTTACTGATCCAATCTCTTTACTAGTAAGTGGTTTGTTAAGATTTTCTATTTTTTTTTTTTAACTTTTTAATATCTTCTAGACTTCAAAAATTCTGGTACTTTTCTCTCTCTTCTTTCTTCTTTACTAATTCTACTGCTGTCATTCCATACCAGGTAGATTTCAAGCCAACATTGTAATATAGTCTCTAGTTTTTGTGTTTCTAAGAATTTGTCCATTTCATCTAGATTATCTAATTTATTGGTGTACACTTATTCATAGTATCCTCTTATAGTGCTTTTTATTCATTGGGGTCAGTCATAATGTCCCCTATCCATTTCTGATTTTTGTTATATGTATCATCTCTCTTTTTTAGTTTGTCTGTCTAGCTACAAGTTTTTCACTTTAATTGATGTTTAAATATAGCCAACATTCAGTTTTGTTGATTCTATTATTTTTTTGTTCTCTATTTCACTTATCTCCACCCTAATCTTTGTTATTTCCTTCCTTTTGCTCACTTTGGGTTTACCTTGCTCTTCTTTTTTTGGTTCTTCCTGTTTTGATATTAGGTCTCTGATTTGAGGTCATTTTTTCTTTTTTAATGTAAGCATTTAGAGCTATAAATTTCCCATTCCGCAATGCCTTTCCTGCATCTCATAAGTTTTGGTGTTTTGTATTTTCATTTTCATTTGCCTCAATATATTTCCTAATTTCATTTCTGATTTCCTCTTTTGCCCATTGGTTGGTTAAGAGTATGTTGTTTAATTTACACATATTTGTGAATTATCCATTTCTCCCTCTGTTATTGATTCTGGCTTTAATTGTGGTCACAGAAGATACATTTTATGATTTCAGTATTTTTGCATTTAGTGAGTCTTGTTTTGTTACCTAATATATGGTCTGTCCTCAAGAATGATCCACGTACACTCAAAAAGAATGTGTATTCTACTGCTGTTGGGTGAAGTGTTCTATTTGTATCTGTTAGGTCTATTTGGTTTGGACTGTCATTCAAGGGTTTATTTCTTATACTCCAGTATTTCTGTTTGCTTCCCATTGAGCATCTCAAGGAGATCCCTATATTCTTAATTCATTGTTTTCCTAATATCCTTTAGTTCTTTCTCTGTTTTCCTTTATTTCCTTAAGCATTTTGGGTATTACTTTTTTTAAATCTTTGTCTGGTAAGTCTGAAGTCTGATCCTCTTCTTTGATAGTTTCTAGATTGTCTTTCTTGTTCCTTTGGATAGGCCATCATTTCCTGTTTCTTTTCTTTTCTTTTTTTTTTTTTTTTGTCTGGTAATCTCTTATTGCACATTGTATGTTTTAATATTTTAAAGTGTTAACTCAGATTTAGTCCCTGGCCTGTCTGTTTCTTAAGTTTGTATCTAGCTCATGATGTGATAGATTTTCTTGAATGCTGGGAGCCAATCAAACTGAACAAATTAAAGCAAAAAGCACCTTTCACTGCCTTTGCATATTGGGTCTGCTTTGGCTGGTGGTTTGCTTCAGAGCTTAGCCCTCCTATGAAGAAGATCAGCCTGAGGCAAATGTGAAGCACAGGTTTCCTCTCTGTCTTATCTGAGCCTGCATGGAGCCAGGGAGCCTGCTTCTTTCCTGGGCTTGTGCTTTCTGGCAGCCTTGGGAATTCCCCCGGTACTGTTAGTAGTTTGAGTAAACTACTTCCTTTGTAGTAGACTTCCATCCCCTCCTGAGTGCTCTCCTGTGTGACATAGAGCAGGAAGTCCTTTGCCCCAGATCACTTCAACTTAATTATTTCTCACACTGTCCCAGCTGTCTGAAAGCTGCTTCTCTGCTTTCACAGTAAACTCTGGAGGGTGATCCTGAGACAAGTTCCATGGCTCAGTCCCTCGGATTTCCATTTGATAGATTGGCACTGACATACATGTACCCCATTATGCATATGGTGGCCCCTCTGCTCCCCCTGAAACAGGGCCAGGGACCCACAATAGGAGCACAAGATGGCTTCACCCCATGTTGTTGAGGGTTTGGGGGAAGAGCCAGCAAATGTGCCAGGAGCTTCTCTAGCTTTTGAAGCTATGTTTTCTTGATTCAGCACCTGTCCAGGTGATGCAGTCCTTTAACTGTTTTCCATAGTTCTGAGGAAGTTTACTGTCTCTAAGAGTCCTCATTTGCCCAAAAGGGGTTAGAACAATGGCCACCTTCAGATCCAGACCCCAGTGACCTAAAGTAGCTAATCAAAAGTAGTGATCAGCAGTCAGATCACCCTGGAGTTTGAAGGATTACATCTTTATGTCCTACCTTGGCACTGACTCCAGGAGCCCAAGCTGCAGTCCCCACTGCTGCCTTACATGAGGCTGCGGGATAGGAGTCATACCAGCTGCAAGGAGCGTGAAAGTGACTGGTTGGTTGCCACAGTTTACCACCCTCTTTCTCCTTCTCTTCCCTGCATAGTGCCCAGTGTTCTTCTAGACTCCAGAGTTTCAAAATAGTTGATTCAGACATTTCCTGCCACTTCCATAGTTGTTTTAGTGGAGGGACTGATTCTTGGAGCTTCCTAGTCCACCATCTTCCCACAATCCTATTACCCATTTCTAATTATGTTGCTTTTCTGTATTGTGTGTACCATTTTAATTCACTATAAATCCTCTTACAGAACAAATAGAAAGAGATTGCACAAGTGAAAAAGTGAGAGAGAGGAAGAGTGGAGGAAGGAAAGATGATAGAAAGAATAAAATATGTCTTTTTATTTGATTCAGTAACCCTTTGAAAAACAAAATGGTTTTGATAAAATCTGTCTTTTCTCTCCACTGCATTACATGCAGTTTCTGAATTGGTAAAGAGATATTAGAACTTTCTTCTTGCATAGAAATACTGTTTTCCTTAGATAGTAGCTCAAGTAAACGAAGAGTAATTGACATTTCTAGAGTAGCTGATGGAAAAGTTCATACTAAGTAGAAAGGATTTTAGAAAACTTTGCAAAGCCAGTCATATGAACAAGTATCCTAGATCATTTATCTAAATAGCTCTTCTTAGAAGTATTATAGAGAAAAAAATGCTTTGAGGAGTGTTGAAAAATGATCTCATGAACCCAGCAGGCATGATGATTGAAATAGTAACAGACAGACTTGGATGAAGAGCTATATTCTCTTACCAGAAACCATCTTAATATACTAGGAGATCTGAAAGAAGTTGTAAATGAATATGAAGTTTCTGTATGGAGAAAAATTACAGGACTGATTTAAATCATGTTCCTATTTGTCAACAGTGGCATACTTTTTCACAACTTTTTACAGAGCTTTCAGCTAAGAGTGACGGTAGTGATTATAAAAGAGACAGCTGTATAGTAAAAAACAAAAGAAAACAAAAAAAACCATACAAGTTCGGTTAGAAAATCTAGTTTCAAATCCCATCATTATCACCTAGCCCTAGCTTGGTGGCCTTGAGTAAATCATTTAACCTTTATAAGGTTTATTACTAAATCTATAAAATGGGGCTAAAAATAATACCTAGGATTCTTCGGTGTTAATAATATGGGATGGCTACAATAATCAAATGAGATAAAAGTTACAAAAGTAAGACAAATAATACTTATTAACATATTCCCCCACTATCAAACTAATTAATAAGTTTTGTTTAGGGTCACAATGTGGTTGTTATCAGGGAATGTAGGAAGATCCTGGATTATAATCTGTGTTTTCTTAGCATCCCTATCTCAATTCTATCCCTAACAAAACCAAATGGTTTTAATAAATAAAAATGGATTCAGAAATACTGGTCTCTCTCATCACTGTAGCATCTTGTTTACTAATATCCTGAATTTTTTAAAGAGTATTGATGTCTGAAAATTCCTGTGAATATGGGAAGTGACATTTCTTTCTTGCACATAATAAACAATTGTATTTGGTTTGTTTTTATCATAAATGCAGTTTGTGAGACACAAACTGTACCACCACCTGAGGCATCTTTCTGTTATCAAACAAGATGACTGGCATAGCATAGCCTTATAAAAACCCAAAGCATCTGTGATTGTAAGTACCCTACCTGACTGCTTACCTATACCAGGATAAAATAGCATTCACTACATGTAAGTCTTTATTCAAAAGCAATCTATCTGGTTGCGATCTGTGGTTGTTTGAAGCCATATGTACCCCCAAAAAGTTGGATATGAACCCATTGTAAGTAGGACCTTTTTTAAATGCAATTTTATTGAGATATAGTCACATATCATGCAGTCATCCAAAGTGTACAATCAGTTGTTCACTGTATCCTCATATAGTTCTGCATTCATCACCACAATCAATTTTTGACCCCTACCTCACATCCTACACAAAAATTAACTCAAAATGGACCAAAGATCTCAATATAAAAGAAAGTACCATAAAACTCCTAGAAGATAATGTAGGAAAACATCTTCAAGACCTTGTATTAGGCAGCGACTTCCTAGACTTTACCCGGAAGATCGGAAAGCAGTGACACGAACAGATATCTGCACGCCAGTGTTCATAGCAGCATTATTCACAATTGCCAAGAGATGGAAACAACCCAAATGTCCTTCAACAGATGAGTGGATAAATAAAATGTGGTATATACACACGATGGAATACTACACGGCAGTAAGAAGGAACGATCTCGTGAAACATATGACAACATGGATGAACCTTGAAGACATAATGCTGAGCGAAATAAGCCAGGCACAAAAAGAAATATTATATGCTACCACTAATGTGAACTTTGAAAAATGTAAAACAAATGGTTTATAATGTAGAATGTAGGGGAACTAGCAGTAGAGAGCAATTAAGGAAGGGGGAACAATAATCCAAGAAGAACAGATAAGCTATTTAGCGTTCTGGGGATGCCCAGGAATGACTATGGTCTGTTAATTTCTGATGGATATAGTAGGTACAAGTTCACAGAAATGTTGCTATATTAGGTAACTTTCTTGGGGTGAAGTAGGAACATGTTGGAAGTAAAGCAGTTATCTTAGGTTGGTTGTATTTTTCTTACTCCCTTGTTATGGTCTCTTTGAAATGTTCTTTTATTGTATGTTTTTTTTTTTTAATTTTTTTTTTCATACAGTTGATTTAAAAAAAAAAAAGTAAAAAAATATGTAGTGCCCCCTTGAGGAGCCTGTGGAGAATGCAGGGGTATTGGCCTACCCCACCTCGATGGTTGCTAACATGACCACAGACATAGGGGACTGGTGGTTTGATGGGTTGAGCCCTCTACCATAGGTTTTACCCTTGGGAAGGCGGTTGCTGTAAAGGAGAGGCTGTGCCTAAGAGCCTCCTCCCGAATGCCTCTTTGTTGCTCAGATGTGGCCCTCTCTCTCTGGCTAAGCCAACTTGAAAGGTGAAATCACTGCCCTCCCCCCTACGTGGGATCAGACACCCAGGGGAGTGAATCTCCCTGGCAACGTGGAATATGACTCCCGGGGAGGAATGTAGACCCGGCATCGTGGGACGGAGAACATCTTCTTGACCAAAAGGGGGATGTGAAAGGAAATGAAATAAGCTTCAGCGGCAGAGAGATTCCAAAAGGAGCCGAGAGGTCACTCTGGTGGGCACTCTTACGCACAATTTAGACAACCCTTTTTAGGTTCTAAAGAATTGGGGGAGCTGGTGGTGGATACCTGAAACTATCAAACCACAACCCAGAACCCATGAATCTCGAAGACAATTGTATAAAAATGTAGCTTATGAGGGGTGAAAATGGGATTGGGAAAGCCATGAGGACCACACTCCACTTTGTCTAGTTTATGGATGGATGAGTAGAAAAATAGGGGAAGGAAACAAACAAACAAACGGACAAAGGTACCCAGTGTTCTTTTTTACTTCAATTGCTCTTTTTCACTTTAATTATTATTCTTGTTATTTTTGTGTGTGTGCTAATGAAGGTGTCAGGGATTGATTCAGGTGATGAATGTACAACTATGTAGTGGTACTGTGAACAATCGAATATACGATTTGTTTTGTATGACTGCGTGGTATGTGAATATATCTCAATAAAATGAAGATAAAAAAAAAAAAAAAAAAAGAATCCAGGCTACTGGGTCACGGTTTGACAGTTTCAGGTATTTCCTTCTAGATATTCTAATACACTGAAAACTAAAAGGGATATCTATATAATGCATAAGAATAACCTCCAGAATGACCTCTCAACTCCATTTGAAATCTCTCAGCCACTGGAACTTTTTGTTTCATTTCTCTTCCCCATTTTGGTCAAGAAAGCTTTCTCAGTCCCATGATGATGGGTCCAGGCTCATCCCTGGGAGTCATGTCCCATGTTGCCAGAGAGATTTACACCCCTGGTAGTCATGTCCCATATAGTGGGGGAGGTTGGCAAGTCCACCTGCCCAGTTGGCTTAGAGAGGCCACATCTGAGCAACAAAAAAGGTTCTCTGGGAGTGATTCTTAGGCACAATTATAAGTAGGTTTAGCTTCTCCTTTGCAGTAACAAGCTTCCTAAGGGCAAGATCCCAAATCAAGGGTTAGGCCTTCTAAATTGGTAGTCCCCAAAGCTTGTGAGAATATCAGGAATTCCCCAAGTGAGGAAGTTTAATTTAATTTCCACATTTTTCCCCAGTCCCTCAAGGGGGCTTTGCAAATATATTTTTATTCTCTGCCCAGATTACTCTGAGATGTATCAGGGCTTCATGCTAACGTGTACAAACCAACCAGATCTCACTCCTATTCAAGGTTCTGTGTAATTATGGTGTTTGAATAAACTGGCCATACAAGTTAAATTATCTAGTAAGCCACAGAAAATACAGATTTTATACCAAATAAACATCTCTTCCTTTGGTCTCTCACGGAAGTTGAGGTTTTAAAACATAGTCAATATCATCCTTTACCCTTTAGTCTGATTTACCTTGGTCCTAACCAAGTCCATTTCATTTATATCTCTAATTGAAGTCTGTTCTCTTTTTCAGCTTCTTTAACAGTTGCTGTATGGGGTAAAGCTGACATTTATAGCTGCCAAACTCTGACTCTGAGTCTCAGGTGTCACACAGAGATCCAAAGTTCCGGGGACCAAACAGGTTATACTCAAAGAGCTCAGCATCTCAGAATTTAGAAATAACCGTGACAACTCAGGAATAGATGTGCCTGCTGTAAGAGCTTACAGTCTAGGAACCTTTACAATAGGCCGTCCCCTGGGGTAGCCTATGCTCTCAGACTCAATTCTCAGAGTTTTCACATTATAGTTAGTCCTTATTAGTAAGGCATTGTAATGTTTGTCTTTTCGTTTTCAGCTTACTTCACTCAACATACTGTCCTTAAGGTCCATTCACCTAGTTGCATGCCTTACAATTTCGTTGTGTCTTGCAGCTGCTTGATACTCCGTTGTCTGCATACACCACAGTTCACCATTCCATTTATCAGTCGATATACTTTAGGCCACCTCCATCCATTGCAAATCATGAATACTGCCACCATAAATATCAGTGTGCAAATGTCCATTTGCGCCCCTGCTCACAGTTCTTCCAAGTATATACCCAACAATTGTGCTGCAGGTCCATATGGAAGCTTCATACTTAATATGAAACCTCCACACTGCCCTCCAAATGGGCTGCACCATTCAAGTAGGACTTTTGATGAGGTTACTTCAGTTAAGGTGTAACCCACTTCAATCAGGATGGGTATCAACTCTATTACTGGAGTCCTTTATAAGCAGAATAAAATTCATACATTGAAAAAGCCACAGGTAGCAAGAAGCTGAACATCAATGTAACAGGAAGAGAAGGGAGAGAACAGTAGATGCCACCACGTGTCTTGCCGTATGACAAGCTAAAGACCAAGAATTGTCAGTAGCCAGCCTCAGAATGCCAGTTTTCAGGAAGAAAGCATCACCTTGATAACACCTTGATTTAGACTTTTTCCAGTCCTCAAACCATGCACAAATTAGTTCCTACTGTTTAACCCAACACATTACATAGTATTTGCTTCAGCAGCCTAGGAAACTAAAACACTATCCCTCAGTTTTTATTATACCACCATTTCTGGAGGACCAAATTACTTCAGTTTGAATCCATCATATATGACACTTGTACTAATAATCAGGATTTTTATGGTTGAGCTCATTGGCTTCCTACTTAACATTTTAAAACATATCCATAACCCTCTATGTTTGGCTTGTAATCCTAGTTCAGTTTGAATCAATTGTGAAGATTTATTGACTGTTTTACTTTGAAAACAGTAATGTGGGACCAGAAAGATGAAAATTTCCATATGATGTTGATTATAAAAAATAAGATAGTAGCAGGGAGAGGAATGTTCCAAACCTATTTATTCATCATTGGCTAATAAAATTTTAATAAAAGTTGTGCCGAAATAAACCCAATTGTCAGGGTCCAGATCATTTCTGCTATTGATACACTGTTGAGGAAGCCAGCTCTGCCAAGTCCTCTGTTATCTTTGGCACCAGGTGAGGTATTCATACATCAATATACTGCATGTAAGATGCTAGAAATAGAAGGCAAATAAATCAATGGGGTAATTTCATCAAAATAAATCTTGGTCTTCAAAAACTTAAATACATAGATAGTTTTTAAGAACACATTAACCAAAACAAGTCTCATTGCCTATGTAAAGAGTATGCTTGGGCCAGAGCAGGTAACTGATTCTATCCAGAAAGAAGTGATTGCCATTATAAACTACTGCTATATTTATTTTCTTAGAATCCAAGAACTGTCCTTCATATGCCCAAGTAAAATTAGAAAGCTACACTAAAAATTGGTGGGTACAGGACACTTCCAAAACTCCAGTGGGGGCAAAATTCCTAGGAATTGTATTTCTCAAGAGCCTGATGAAATCCACAGTGATAGATATATAGTTATCTTTCACAGATGCCTTTCTGTAAAAAACTGTAAAATCTCTTCTGATTAGTGCTTTACTGATTAGTGCCTGCTTTAAATGCTTGTGGAAAATGGTATAGGAATGAATGAATGAATTAGCTAAAGTAATTTTTTAAATTAAGAATTAGATTTTTGTGCTTGTTCTAATCTTTTATCAACAGAGACATTAAAATATACATGAAATGGAGGTGTATATTGGATAAAAATACAGCAAAAAGTAATGTATCTCCAGAAGAGCATTCTATTTGTACCAGTATTGATAAGATGATAACATAGTATGTGCAATGAACTATTTACAGGTTCACTGAGTTTGGATGTGGTATTTGTCATACAAATCTCCATTCTTATCCAAGACCCCAATGTTTGGATAAAGATGCAATTCTTAGAAACATCTAAGTCAGGCCTGTCCTTGAACAGTGCCTCCACACACATTTCACACATTATGTTTATGTGTAATCAGTTAGTCAGGGAAAAGCTGTTACTGCTCATCATAACCTAGAATCATAGACTACTGTAGTTTTGAGTGGCGTGATTATAATGTTCAATTTTTCTTACCAAATTAAAAAAAAAAAAAACACTTTCTTGCAATTTTCCTTATTCCTATTTGTCACAACCTGAATTCTGAGTATGATTAAGTTCACACATTCTTTCAACAAGTAGAGTATTTGTACATTTCCAAATTCTTAGAACAGGGCTAGAAACTAGAATATCATGCATGAAATACACAGTCCCTGCCCTCAGGACACTTATATTGTAGTGGTTGAAGACATATGCAAACCAACAAGTAGAATGCAATAGGATCATATCAACAGTGAAATATGTATAAGGTGCAGTTGGGACATAGAAGAAGATGAGCTTCCATGGGCCTGGGGGTGGGGGAGAAGCATGTGACAAAAGAGGGGATTTTGTAGCAGACTCATAAAGATGCATAAGCATTTCCAGGCTGACAAGATGAAGAGACATCTTACCAGGCAAGGGAAAGAATGTACACAAAGATCCAAAGTCGTGAACAATCAGTGCAAGAAACTGCTGTCAATTTTGTATAACTGGAACACAGAAAGTAAAACAGAAAGAGATAACACTTTATGCTGTGGAAGCAAAAGAGAAGAGATTATAAAAGACATTGTATTAGTAAACAGTTTATTTGGTAGGTGGTGGAACATCACAGATGACTTTCAAGTAGAAAGTAGTTTACTCAGCTTGTGTGTGACTTGTGTGTTTAAAATTGTAAAAGAAAAACTTGGAGAGTCTACAAGGAGACATTAGGCAACTATTGGAATATTCTAAGAAATGTTGAGGGCTTTAACTTGGCCAGTAGCCATGGGAGATGGTATTGATTCCAGAGATTTTTAGAGATAGGCTCAATATGACTTTTTGTGTAGGAGTTGAAAGGGAAAGAACAATGATGTCTAGGTTTCTGGACTTTCAGGAAAATCAATGGATGTATCCAGAATCATAAGATTTGCCTCTGTGAAAAAACAAGCAGAGTGCAGAACCATACATGTATTGTTGTTCCTCCATATGTTGTCTTCTTAGCAAGCTCATTTTTGCCAGTCCCCAGCGTTTATGGACAGAGCCAGAGATTCCTATACCTGGAGATGTTAATCTGCCTCAACAAAAAACTAGGAGCAGGAACCATGAGTCCAGGATCAGGTATCTCCTAATACTATGCACTGATAGATATGGTTCTTCTGAGATGAGAAAAATCCAGGTTAAACAGAATTTTGTACCCTCTTTCATACCTACATATTATCAGACTATTGCAGAATCAGTAATGTGTTCTATGATTGTCATTCTTTTTGATGTCCTTAGAATAAGGATTGTATACACAATGAAATGCTATTACATGCACAGTGCCACTAAAGTATCTTTCCTTGAATGAATGAATGAATGAATGCTCAGTCCTTTAGGGAGTATGTCTAAACTGACTGTTGCCAATACAACTTGCAATTTATCCCAATGAGAAATAACATCTAAACTTCAACCTGGATTTTGACATATAGAAAGGAATTACCAATTGGAATTTTCAATTACTGTCCAACGTATGGTATCATTTTAAGTCACCTTATGTCACTTTTTAGAACCTTCCATTTTTTGTAATGTATTTCTATACAGAATTTCCAAATCACTGTATTGATTTGTGCATAGGCAAAGTGTCAGTTACTTGTATGAGGAAATGTATTATGTGGTATGGTTGAAAAATGAAAAAAAAAATAGATGATTGGATATTCTTTTAATATATACACATCCAAAAATACTACCTCGACTAATTTTCCCTTCCCTCTCTTAGAAGTTGCTCATTTGGAAGCATTGTGTCAAGACTTTCTGTTCGACATGTGAAAATCATTGCCTCCTTTTCCTCACCCTCTAAGTGAAAAGATATTCTCACTGGATGGATTGAAGTCTTTGGGTCTGTGCCACTGGGAAGGGCAAACCCTTAACAGAATTTTGATGCGTAATGATCGAATTTTCATCACAATCAGCTTCTCCTTTCTGCACTCTCTATGACCATAATTACCCAGTGCCTTTGGCTTCTCCCTCTAGTTTAACAAATAGTTATAGTGTAATGATTATGAAAAAGGGCTTCAGAATCACACTGCCTAGGCTTGAATAATAGCTGAGCCATTTTCTGGCTATATGACCTGAACAAGTTACTTAACTGCCCTAAGCCTCAGTATCTTAATCTTGAAATGAAATTAAAAAATAGTCCTATTTTATGAGGTTGTTATAAGAATTAAATGAGACCACAAAGCTAGCACTCTGCTGGGCACACAGTAAAGGCTCTATAAATGTTAGTAATTATTACTGAGCATTAACTAGATCTGTAAGACACTTTGCTGGAACCATAGGGAATACAAAGGGTTATAATATCCTATCAAACAGTCAGCGTATATATTCTTACAGCGGAGGTAAGATAAGCACAAAATACCAGCAAGCAATATATAATGAGGGTAGGCATTTGAACAGTAGCTTTTCAGAAGGAAGTTTTAGGCAGAATCTATAATTAGAACTGAGAATTGAAGCATAGTTAGCCTTTTGATAGGAAGGCATTCCATTTTCCTCCTTATTTCCTCAAGAAAGAGTATGCATAGACTGTATTGGCATCCATTTTTTAGAAGTCATCTTTTACAGGGTTATACTTATTTGAAACACTGTCTTCAGTAATGTTGTAAAAAGCTCTGTACTCTTTGAGGCATCACTGAGAAGGTAGTGATTATTTGGGGGCAGAAAGATCTTCCCAGAACTCCTGAAATGACATATTTTGGTTATCTACTTTGTCAACCTATGAGGATCATGATGAACTCCAGTTATATTAGAAGAACAGCTTCTACTTAGGAGAAGTTGCCAAGCCTTTTGCTGGATCAGAATCAGTCTCCTCTTGAAATGCAGTGATTTCTCCTTTTGCTGAGGGGTGTTCACCTGAGAGCCACAATAAGGGGCTGAAGACTAAAGACTCCTTTCTTTATCAGTGATCACAGATTTGGCTAGGATGAAGTGATGCAGGAATTGATATTTTCAGGAATAAATGACTCTCTGCTCACAAAAATTTAGGCATTTCTCTGTTGTCTCTCTTTCATCACAAGGAAGAGAAAATTGTCATTAGGCAATTGTGCAGAATATTTGGAATAATGAATCAATCTGCATTTTAAACATTTCTACACTATTCTCCAAATCTCTCTCTCCCATCTTTTCCATCTGTCTGTAGTGCTCTCTTTATATTTCTTGTAGAGCAGGTCTCATGTTCACAAACTCTCTCAGTGTCTAAACTCTCCCTCATTTTTTAATTATTTTTTATTGTATTTTTATTGTAGAATATAACATATTTACATAAAAATGATAGCTTTCCAAGTACAATTTTAAAAATAGAGAGCAAACTTCAAAAGGTATTGTAGGTTACAATTCCACAGTTTCAGTTATTTCGTTATTATGAAATATAACGTATATGCAAAAAGGTAATATCTTTCAAATATGATTTAACAAGTAGATATATGGGAAATTTCTGATGTTATTATGAGTTATAGTACCATAGTTTCAGTCATTTCCTTTTTGTGAAATCTAACATATATACAAAAAGGTATAGCTTTCACTGACTGTGTTTTAAAACTTCAACTTCCCTGTGAGACCAAGGGAAGAGATGTCTATTTGGTGCAGAATCTATATTTTCTAAACAGTGTAACTCTATAGTCTATTTGTTCAAACACCACAATTACATGGAACTTTGAATAGGAAGTGAGATATTGTAGCTTAGTATAGGTTACAGTGAAATAGTGACACATCCCAAAGTAATTTGGGCAGAGAATAAAAAATATATTTACAGCCTCCTCCCCATCCCGCCCTGAGGAGCTGGGGGAAGGTGCAGAAGTGTTGGACTTCCTCACCTGGACTGATGGTGATGTTGTCACAAACATTGGGACTGGCGGTTTGATGTGCCGAGCCCTCGATCATGGGACTTGCCCTTATGAAGCTCATTACTGCAAAGGAGAGGCTAAACTTGCATATAATTGTTCCTAAGAGTCTCCCCCTGAGTACCCCTTTGTTGCCCACATGTGGCCCTCTCTCTCTCTAACTGAGCCAACTGGGCAAGTGAACTCACTGCCCTCCCCACTATGTGGGACCCAACTCCCAGGGGTGTAAATCTCCCTGGCAATGCAGGATATGACTCCTGGGGATGAATCTGGACTCGGCATTGTAGGATTGAGAACATCTTCTTGACCAAAAGGGGGATGCAAAATGAGACATAGTTTCGGTGGCTGAGAGATTTCAAATGGAGTCAAGAGGTCACTCTGGTAGACATTCTTATGCACTATATAGGTGTTAATGTGTTGGAATAGCTAGAAGTAAATACCTGAAACTACCAAACTCCAACCCAGTAGTCTGGACTCCTGAAGACAATTGTATAATAAAGTAGATTACAAGGGATGACACTGTGATTGTGAAAACCTTGTGGATCACACTCCCTTTATCTAGTGTATGGATGGATGAGTAGAAAAGTGGGGATAAAAACTAAATGACAAATAGGGTGGAATGGGGGGTTGGTTTGGGTGTTCTTTTTTTACTTTTATTTTTTATTCTTATTTTGATTCTTTCTGATGTAAGGAAAATGTTCAGAAATAGATTGTGGTGATGAATGCATAAGTATATGATCATACTGTGAACAGTTGGTTGTATACCATGGATGCTTGTATGGTATGTGAATATATTTCAGTAAAACTGAATTTAAAAAAAAGGTATAGCTTTCAAATTATAATTTAAAAAGTAGCTATACTCCTCTTCAAAATGTCACTGTCAGCTGCACTGAGTTCACTCTGTTTGTCAGCTCATTTATATGGCTCCAGTGATTTAATTTACACCCACCCTGAATGGGTGGGGTAACACCTCCATGGAAATTAAACAATCAGAGTCATCACCCACAGTTGGGTGGGTTGCATCTCCACGGAAACACTCAAAAGAATTACAATCTAATCAACACTGATGTGTCTGCCCACACAAGATTACATCAAAGGTAATGGTGTTTTGGGGGACATAATACATTCAAACCAGCACAGCAGTACTTGTTGAATTACTGAATACTGATTGACTGGGTTTAATGACAATCCTGTAACATCCTGACCATTCACCTCTTACAAAGAGGGATTCAGTAAATTTAAATGAAATATTAAATGGACATGGAATGTAATTAAAGAGTCACATTTTGGATTTCTGCATAAAGTGACAGTGACAAGTTAAAGTCTCATAATATATGAGTCTTATGTAAAGCAAGGAACTTTTTTACAGAAGGTCTGATGTAAAGAATGCCTGATGCTGTAAATAGGAATTTCAGGAATAAAAAAAGTCATAAAAAGCTCAAAAAAAAAAAAAAAAGTAGCTATAGAACAAATTTCATAGGCTGCTATGGGTTCCACCATTTCAGTTCTTTACTTCTAACTATTCTAATACCCTAGCAACTAAGAAAAAGGAAATTATATAAAGATTCTGTATTCATATACTTTGTTAAATTCCATCTTGTCTTTTGCTACCCCTTCCACTAGTTTAATCATTTTCCCAATCTTAAGGGATGCCTAGGCAGTGACCATCCTAACATGTTCATGTTGCAAAGCTCTTCCTCATTTTTGAAGGACAGTTTCACTGGATATAGAATTCTTGGCGGCAGTTCTTCTCTTTCAGTATCTTAAGTATATCATACCACAGCCTTCTTTCCTCCATTGTTTCTGCTGAGAGAACCTCACATAGTCTTACTGAGTTCCCTTGTGTGTAACGGATCACTTTTCTCTTGCTGCTTTCAGAATTTTCTCTTTGTCTTTGATATTTGACCATCTGATTAGTAAGTATCTTGGAGTAGGTCTATTAGGATCTATTCTGTTTGGGGTATGCTGGACTTCTTGGACCTGTAGTTTTATGTCTTTCATAAGAGTTGGGAAATTTTCATTGATTATTTCCTCCATTATTCTTTCTGCCTCTTTTCCCTTCTCTTCTGTTTCTGGGACACCCATAACACTTTTATTCATGTGCTTCATGTTGTGATTTACTAAGACCATGTTCATATTTTTCCATTCTTTTCCCTATCTTTCCTTTTGTGTGTAGGATTTTCGATGTTCTATCTTCTAGTTCACTAATCCTTTCTTATACCTGTTGAACTCTGCTGTTGTATGTCTCCATTGTGTTTTTCATCTCTTCTATTGTGCCTTTCCTTCCCGTAATTTCTGCCATTTGTTTTATCAAGCTTTCAAGTTCTTCTGTAGGGACACCCTATGTCTTTTTTTTATTCTTCATCTCTTTTGTCACATTCTCCTTCAACTCAGTGATTTGATTTAGAAGAGTTGTTTGAACATCTTTAATTAGTTGTTTCAACTGTATCTCAGTTGAGGTGTTAATTTGTTCCCTTGGCTGGGCCTTGTCTTTATTCTTACTGGTATGAGTCACAATTTTTTGCTGGTGTCTAGGCATCTGATTTTCTTGCTTAGTTTATTCTGGAGGCCATTTTCTCTCTTTTGCCTAGGGTTTTCTTATTGCTTAGCTTTGTTCTCTAACTTTTCTTTGTCTCTCTCACCAGCCAGCTCTCAGGTTGGGTCTGACCCCCAGTCTCCCCCCAAAACCAGGCTTCCACAGTACCTACCTCAGGGATGGGGGGTGGGGGTGTAGGCACTGGGCACCACAGCAAGATTTCTGTGTGTGGGTAAAACAATCTACTGCCTTCCAGCAATGCTCTGTTTTTCACAGGCCAGCAAGACCTAGGTTTATTTTAGGGCACTGCTTTATTAGTTGTGTCATCCATATTTAGAAGCCGAAACAGGGGTGAGTTCCCATGCAGGGGTTCTAGACCAGCTCCAGTAGGGCTGAAATAGTGTCTCAATAGTCTATGAAGAGTCCTTTAATTCCCTTGCACTTTCCAGTCTGCCCAGCAGATTGTGCTGTTTGGTAATTTAACCGTCCTCATAAGCAGTTTGCCTTGGCATCCAGGCTGCCTTTGACCAGGCAGGCTGAAACTGGGGGTTTCCTGAGCCCTCACTTTGCCATCCAAAATCTGGCTCAATGTGGGGCTGTATCCCCCACTTTATTAGTAGCAGATGCCCCCCCCACCTGTACTAGTTTTCAGCCATCCCCCAGGTAATAAAATGACCACCTGCTGCTGTGTCCCTCAGGGGTGGGGGAAGGGCTTTCAGACCCAGGGCTGGAAAAACAGTTTCTGTCCATGTTTTCTCAGACTTTTTGTCCCTCACTGATCTGGGCCTTGAAATGTCCTCCCCTGTTCCCTGGATCTCCAAATGGTGGGGTCTCTCTCACTGCTGTGAGAGAATTTATATTCGGTGTTCCCAGTGTAAGGGATACCAGCAGCTGTGAGAGACCGAGTAAGCGGGAGGGAAGAGCCCGGCTGGGCCAGGGCAGGATTGTCCTACCTGATATTTATCTCTGTCTTCAATTCAGCATTTGTAGCTACCTTCTCCAGTCTATATCTTCCTCCAGAGTTCTGAACAATTCAAAATTGTTCTTTTTATTTCATTGGTTTTCTGGGGAGAGATTTTCAGTAGCTGTTTATGTTGCCATGTTGATGGAGTCCCTGTCTCTTGCTTTTAATTCCCATTTCACCTCCTTATAAATAAAGTATAACCTCCACTACACTAACTTCAATTCTAAACTCCTCTGATAAAGAAGTCTCCCATGTTTAAATCCCCATTTCTCATTCCTTTTTCTAGTTCTCCTTGAAACATGGTAGCAAGTTATGTAATCAGTTTCCATCATCAAACATAACAAACATAATATCACAGTATTTTCAGTGTCTGAGTATTTACAGTGTGCAAGTTTTCTTTTTCCCCTTCTCTTTATTGTGAGCTGATGTTTTGTATTCTTGATCAGAAAATTATTCAAAAGAAGAAAAGCTTATTTTATTTAATAGTACATTCAGCCTGTTCCTAGTTTTAATCTCCTGTGTAATGAGCAAATACGATAGATGGCCTAGATCCATACCAAAATAAAACCACAAAGAGTGAACAACATATTAGAAAGGGAGGTATATTGCCCAAAATGAATGTTTGTTTGGAGAACAGCAATACAAAAAACACACCTAGTGATAAGAAGACAGAAACTTATGAAACTGTTGTAGGTGGATAATTTTAATTTTACTGTTAGGTAAAAGAAGAAAAATATCTACAAAAACCATGAGTTTCACCAGGTAAGGCTGACATAATCAAAGAGTAGACTTGAGGACTAGAACATCAGAAATGATTTCTCAGGTTATCAATTTAGAGGTACAAACACTGCAGCTGTTCCAGGTGCCAGCCCAGAAGAGTATGTAGGGCCCATTGGCTTAGCCCCACTCCTGGCTGAGAGCTCTATCCTGAGAACAGGAACCATTCCTTCTACTTCTGCTTTATTTCCATTAGAGGTCCAATGCACTGGATGTCCCAAGAGGAAGACAGCTAGTCAGTGGCAGAGCTAGGATTCAAATCCAAGCATTCTGACATCAGAGCTCACTAGTTCTTGGTAACCTCTCTGTGTCTTGGTTTTTTTCATCTGTGAAATGGAAATGAAAATATTAGATCCCTGGATGGGTTATTATAAGGATTGAATTATTTAAAATATGTAAAACACTTAGAATCATGCCAGATTTATTGTAAGTGCTCAAGAAATATCAACTGCTAGTCTCTTCCCAGGGCAAAGTAAGATAAAAGAATGCTTTATTGCAAGCAGGATATTTAGTATTGGATACCCAGGAAGTTACACTGGTTCCATGCTGAAGTCTATTAACTGAATGACTTTAAAAATGTAGGACAGAAAGGTCTGTTCTGCCAGTTTTCACTCCAATTCCCATAGTTACTATTACAATGTGAAGAATGACCACAGGTACTGTGCTTGTTTGAATCTGTTGTGCACCTCATAAAAAGCCATGTTCTATTTAATGCTGTCTTGTGGGGGCAGACCTATTGTGGGTAGGACCTTTCGAGTAAGTTGTTTCCATGGAGCGTGACCCATCCAATTGAGGGTAGGACCTTTTGATTTGATTATTTCCACAGATGTGTGACCCCTCCCATTCAAGGGGGGGTCTTAATTAGTTTACTGGCATCCTCTAAGACAGTATAAAAGGCAGAGACATTTTGAAAAGCTCAGAGAGATGCTTAGAGAACAAAACATCCAGAGACATTTTGGAGACAGCCATTGAACCCAGATGTTTGGAGTTGTTAAGCTAAAAGATTGGTCAATCCTTAGATATACTCTGTTCCTCAAGGAAAGAAGAGAATAAGGGAGCTATGAGCTTCTATAAGGCAACACTCCTTCTTAAGACCAACAATGGGATTACCATTCACACATTACCCCAGCAAGAAATCAATTAAGGAGTCTTCAATTCCTCACTTTCCTTCACCTCCCATATCCACTGCCCATGCTACCTACCACTATTCTAGTTAAGGCCTTTAGCATCCATTTCCTGAATTTCTGACTGGTATTCCTAGGAGCAATCTTGTTATTCTCCAATCCAGCCTCTAGATATACAGCACAGTTAACATGCTAGATTGCAAAAATGACCACAATACTCTGCAGCTACTCCTATCAAGAGATTGTCTATTTCCCTCTTTGGAGGAACGTTGAATCTGGAATAGCCTAGTAAATTGCTCAGGCCATTAGAGAGCAGCAGACGTGACCTCATGCAAGTTTCAAGCCTAGGCCTCAGGAAGCCCTGCATCTTCTGCTCTTGCTACTCTTCAATTCCCTGTACCCAGCATGTAAAGAAGCCTGGGCTGGCCTTTTCCAAAATAAAGGCTATATAGCTCAGTCACTTGACACCCTGGCTGACAGTCATGTGAAGGAAGTCATCCTAAATGCTTCAGCTGCCAACCCAGCCCACCAGCTAGCTGCAGACTTATGCAAAAATCTAGTGGAGACCAGCTGAGCTGGCCCAGGTAAGAAAAATTGACTAACTGACCTATTGATTGGAAAGCTAAATAAATAGTGGTTATATTAAGCTACCAAATCTGGGGGTCATTTGCTGCTCAGCAAATGAAAACAGATTCCATTTACTGCTGTAAAATGTACATTAACAAAGCTGCAACATTCATAAAGGAGAAATTATAGGGGATACAAAGATAAATAGAAACACTTGAAAACACAAGATTTTCATTTCCCTTTCTCAGTCCATGAAAGTCAAGTGGAAAGAAATTAGGATATAAAGTATATAAATAACATAATTGTAAGGTAGACTGAATTAATATCTGTTGAACTCTCTACCTTAAAGTAGTAAATACACCTTTTTCCAAGTACAATAAAAGTAGAAATTAAATACATAAAATAACATAAGTCCCTTCTACCTGGAAATTTAAAAACTTTTAATCAGAACTTCTCAAAAACAATAATAATGAAAATGCTACAAATCAAGTCTATAAACTACAGCTAAAATGGTTTAGAGGACATTTTTGGCATTAAAAACATAAAAAATTTTAATTAAGAATATGACTCAAAATTTTAGAAAAAGAATGTGAAAATAAACTAACAGAGAGCAGAAGAAGGAATTAATAAAAAATAAAAGCAGGATTTGCTCTGTTACAAACTAAGAAAATGGTAAAAATAAATAGTAAATCATCTTTTACATACTGATAAATAAGCCACTAGCAAAGATAATCAGTAAAAAATCAGATGCCTTGAAAATATTTTTAAATGAAATTACAAAGAATAAATAACACAAAACAGGAAATTAAAAGAATCATAAGAAACTACTTTGCTCAGCGCTAAGCAAATAAATGCTAAAATTTGGATTAAATGAGTAATTTTCTAGGAAAACATAATTTACCAAAACAAAAGAAAGAAAGCCTAAACAGATTAACTTCTATAGAAGAAATAACATTAAGAACTAACTCCCTTGCCTCCTCCCCTCCAAATAGAGCTCCAGGCTCAATTATTTAACAGCATGAGAAGGGAAGAAAATTCTAAGTTTTTGTAATGAAGCGGGTATAACATTAATATCAAAAACTGGAAGATAGTGAAGGAAAAAAATTATGGACCAACCTTACTTTTGAATATAATAAAATTACTCATGTAATCTATTAGCAAAGAGGTTCCAGCAGCAAACTGAAAGAATGATCAACCTAGACAAAGTGGGGTCTTTTCCAATATTGCAAGAATGGTTCAGATAGGGAATCTGTTAATAGAATTCATCTAATAATATAGTTCATCATGTTAATATATCTGAGGAGAAAGATTATATAATCATCTCCTTAGATGCTGAAAAAAAAATTAAAAGAATTCTTGAATTTAAAAATTAACCACGTAAGTATAGATTAGCAAATAGTCCTTTCCTAAAGCCAACATTATGTATCATTCCCATTCAAGACATATTGTACTCAAGATAGCAGCCAACATGATTAGACAAGAGAATGGAATTTAGAAGTAAAAAAAAAAAAAAAAAAAATGGAGAGGCACTAAACTTTCCCTTTTTGCAGAAGACATAAATGTTTGCTATGCCAGTTTGGAACTCTTATGAACCACAGAAGAGCCAGAATCTTTTACCCAATCTTGTTGGGTGGAAGTGTTTGATTGAATGTTTCCATGGAGATGTGACGCACTCAACTGTGGGTGAGAACTCTGATTATATTATTTCCATGGAGGTGTGGCCCCACCCATTCAGGGAGTTTTAGTTAAATCACTGGAGTCCTTTAAAGAGAGTTCACACAGAGCAGATAGTACAAAACATCCCAAGAGAAGCTGAGAGAGACATTTTGGAGAGAAGCTAAGAACCAACACAGATTCAAATGCTTGGAGATGCTTGGAGATGCAGATGAAGGATGTTTGGAGCTGCTAAGTTAAGAGATGAAGCCCAGAGCCTGCAACAGAGAAGCTAAGAGAGGGTCCCCAGATACTTAGAGAGAAACACCCTGGGAGAAAGAAACAAGGACACACAAGAGCTGAGAGAGAGAAGTGAAGACAGAAGCCCAGAGACATTTTGGAGAAGGCCATTTTGAAACACAACCCTGGAGCCAAGGACCAGCACATGCCGGCCACGTGCCTTCCTAGCTGACAGAGGTGTTTCGGATGCCATTGGCCTTCAGTGAATGTATCGTCTTGTTGGTGCCTTAGTTTGGACACTTTTATGGTCTTAGAACTGTAAATTTGTAACCTAATCCCCTTTATAAAAGGCAATCCATTTCTGGTATTTTGCATAATGGCAGCATTAGCAAACCGAAACATATGCTTTCAAACACAAAAGAATTAACTAAAAAACTATTGTAAGTAATAAAAGAATTGAGTAAAGTAGGAGGGTAAAACCCTTATCAGATATTTGGTTTCCAAATATTTTCCCCCATTTTGTAGGTTGTCATTTTACTTTTCATGATAAAGTCCTTTGAGGGACAAAAATTTTAAATTTTTATGAGGTCCCGTTTATCTGTTTTTTTCTTTTGTTACTTGTGCTTTGGGTGTTTACAGGAATTGGTGCTTTTCAAATATATAAAGGGCAACCAGGTAAAAGATATATGGAGAAAGGACCCCATTTACATTAGCAACAAAAATAAAATACATTAATAATAAATGGAACAAGAAAAGTATTAGACATGTAAACAAACTAATAGAACTCTAAAGAGCACAAATAGTTGCGTCTTAAATAAAGATTAAAAATCGTAAATATATCAGTAACCCTTAATTTATAAATGTAATGCAATTACAATTTAAAATATCAAGAGTTTTTTAATAGGCAAGCAGATTCCAAAGTATATGGAAAATATACATGTAAGGATGGGCAAGAAAGTACTGAAAGAGAGGAGCAATGAGGGTGGACTAGCCCCAGTGGTCTTAAAACATTATTCTGCCTCAATAATTTGAAGAGTATGGGACTATTACATAAATAGACCCCCCCCAAAGTAAAAGAATAGTAAGTCCAAAAATAGGTCTAAATATATATGCAATTTTTTATTGTAACCATCACCACCAGGCATTACCAAAACTTTTCCATTACCCCAAATAGAAAGTCTTTACATTTCAAGCCTTAACACCCTATTCCCTACACTCATCCTGTCCCCTGATTACCTGCATTCTAGTTTCTGACTCTATGAGTTTGCTTATTCTGATTATTTCATATCAGTGTGATTATACAATCTTTTTATTTTTTGTCTGGTTTATTCACTCAACATGATATCTTCAGGTTCATCCGTGTTGTTGCATTTATCAGGACTTCATTCTTTTTTACAGCTGAATAATATTCCATTGTGTATAAACAATATTTTGTTCATCCATTCATTTGTTGATGGACATTTGGGCTGCTTTCATCTTAATACAAGTCTTTTGCCCATTTTTAAATTGTTTTTTTTTAATCTTTTTGTTGTTGAGTTATAGGACTTCTTTATATATACTAGGTATTAAACCCTTATCAGATATTTGGTTTCCAAATATTTTCTCCCATTTTGTAGGTTGTCATTTTCCTTTCATGATAAAGTCCTTTGAGGAACAAAAGTTTTAAATTTTTATGAGGTGCTATTTATCTATTTTTTCTTTTGTTACTTATGCTTTGGGTGTAATCACAAAATCTAAGAGACCATTATCTAATATAAGGTCATGAAAATGCTTCCCTGGGTGTCCTTCTAGGAGTTTGATAGTTCTAGATCTTATATTAAGGTCTTTGATCTATTTTGAGCTGATTTTTCTATATGATGTAAGGTAGCAGTCCTCCTTTTTTTGCAAATAAAGATCCAATTTTCCCAGAACCATTTGTTGAAGACACTTTTCTTTCCCAACTGAGTCAAAAAATCAGTTGGCCATAAATGTGAGAGTTAATTACAGAATTCGTAATTCCTCAAAGTCTATATGTCTATTCTTGTGCCAGCACCATGCTGTTTTTTTTTTAATTTTATTTTATTGGGATTGTTCACATACCATACAATTATCCAGAGATCCAAAGTGCACAATGAATTGCACATGGTACCATCATACAGCTGTGCATCCATCACCACAATTATTTTTTTTTCAATTTTTAGAACACTTTCATTATTCCAGAAAAGAAATAAAGAAAAAAAAAAGAAAACTCAAAATCTCCTATACCCCTAAACACCCCCCTCCATTGACTCATAGTATTGGTATAGTACATTTGTTACTATTGATGAAAGAATGTTAAAATACTACTAACTGTAGTACATAGTTTGTAATAGGTATATATTTTTCCCTATGTATTTCTCTATTATTAACTTCTAGGTATGGTGTCATACATTTGTTCTAGTTCATGAAAGAGATTTCTAATATTCATACAGTTAATCGTGGACATTGTCCACCACAAGATTCACTGTTTTATACATTTCCATCTTTTAACTACCAACTTCCATTCTGATGACATATGTGACTCTAAGCTTCCCCTTTCCACCACATTCACACACCATTCAGCACTGTTAGTTATCACAATAATGTGCTACTGTCACCTATGCGCATTTCCAAACACTGAAGTTCAACCTAGTTGAAATTCTGCTCATAATAAGCAACTGTTCCCCATTCTTTAACCTCATTCTATATCCTGGTAACTTACATTTCATGTCTATGAGTTTACATATTATAATTAGTTCATATCACTGAGACCATGCAGTATTTGTCCTTATGTGTCTGACTTATATCAATGTAGTGCCCTCAACATTTCTTCAATAATCCGTATTTTTTTAAAGATGGTTTCATTCATACACCATACATTCCATCCTAAGTAAACAATAGATAGTTCCCTGTATAGTCATATATTTATGTATTCACCACCATCACCACTATCTATATAAGGACATCTCCATTTCTTCCACAAAGAAGAAGGAAGAGTCAAAGAAGGTAGAAAGACAAAAGAAAAAGAAAGAAAAAACATGACCGCTAAAAGCAACAAAAGGAAAGATAGAGTTAATCTAAAGTAGAATAAGAGTCAGACAGCATCACCAATGCCAAGAGTCCCATACCCCTCCCTTATGTCCCCCTCTTAAAGGCATTTAGCTTTAGTATATTCCCTTTGTTACATTAAAGTAAGCAAATACAATGTTTCTGTTAACCATAGTCTCTAGTATGCGTTGATTATAGTTTTTCCCAGTACCACCCTATTTTCAACATCTTGCGAGGTTGACATTCATTTGTTCTCCCTCATGTAAAAACATATTTGTACATTTTATCACAATTGTTGACCACTCTAAGTTTCGCTGAGTTGTACAGTCCCAGTCTTTATCTTCCTTCTTTCCTTCTGGTGTCCCACATGCCCCTAACCTTCCTCTTTCAGCCATACTCACAGTCATCTTTGTTCAGTGTACTTCCGTTGCTGTGCTACCATCACCCAAAATTGTGTTCCAAACCTCACTCCTTTTCCTTTCTGTCTATAGTGCTCCCTTTAGTATTTCCTGAAAAGCAGGGATCTTGTTCACAAACTCGCTCATTGTCTGTTTTTCAGAGAATATTTTAAACTCTCCTCACATTTGAAGGACAGTTTTGCCAGATATGGGATTCTTGGTCGGTGGTTTTTCTTTTTCAGTATCTTAAATATATCACACCACTTCCTTCTTGCCTCCATGGTTTCTACTGAGAAATCCGCACATAGTTTTATCAAGCTTCCTTTGTATGTAATGGATCACTTTTTTCTTGCTGTTTTCAGGATTCTCTCTTTGTCTTTGGCATTTGATCATCTGATTATTAAGTGTCTTGGCATAGGTCTATTCAGATCTATTCTGTTTGGGGTATGCTGCACTTCTTGGATCTGTAATTTTATGTCTTTCATAAGAGATGGGAAATTTTCATTGATTATTTCCTCTATTATTGCCTCTGCCCCTTTTCCCTTCTCTTTTCCTTCTGGGACACCCATGACACATACATTCATGCATTTCATGTTCTCATTCAATTCCCTGAGATGTTGCTCATATTTTTCCATTCTTTTCCCTATCTGTTCTTTTGTGTAGGATTTCAGGTGTCTTCTTCACCAGTTTCTGAGTGTTTTCTTCTGCCTCTTGCAATCTGCTCTTATATGTCTCCATTGTGTTTTTCGTCTCTTGTGTTGTGCCTTTCATTTCCATAGATTCTGCCAGTAGTTTTTTCAAACTTTCAATTTCTACCTTCTGTTCACCCAGTGTTTTCTTTATAGCCTTCATCTCTTTTGTTATATCTTTCCTGAACTCATTGATTTGGTTTTTGATTTGATTTAGCATATTTCTTGGAAGATCTTTAATAGATTGTTTCATTAAAGTGAAACAATATCTCAACTGTATCTTGATTGAGGTGTAAGTTTGTTCCTTTGACTGGGCCATATCTCCATTTTTCCTATTATAGATTGTAGTTTTCTGTTTTCTAGGCATCTGGTTTCCTAGGTTACCCCAGTCAGATTTTCCCAGACCAGAACAGGTTCAGGTCTCAAAATGGGGTTATATTCAGGGTGTATCTTAGAAGAATGACAGACTTTCCTGTGAGGTTTCCAGTCACTGTGCTTTTCCTAACCTGCCCAGCAAGTGGTGCCTCTCAGACTGTTGCTCCAGACTGGTGTAAGGAGATGTATTTTAGCCTCACTTTCTGTTTTGGCTGTTTTCTGCCAGGCTCTGGGGTCTGGTTCTGAAGGGATAGTTGGGCCCCACCTCCTTCCTCTTAGGGAAGATACACCACATAGGGAGTTATCATTTGCATTTGAATTGTCTCTCTGACTCTGTTATCTCCACTCCTGTCTGGGTCAGAGTGCTGGAACTGAAAATGGCTGAGGCTGTCTCCACTGAACATGGTTGCCGCTCTCTCCTCTGAACCCCTAAGGTTGAGAGAGAGAAAAAGGGACAGAAAGACCCCTTTTAGAGCCAGTACATGGCCCCCCAGTTTCACTCATCGGCCAGAGGTAACACCTGGTCTTCTGAGCTCCCCTTCCTGGGACCAGTGAGTCTTCTGGTTCTTTAAGGTCAGTCATCACTAAAAATCTCTATCTGCTTGTTGACGGTTTGTAGCTTGTATTCAGCAATCCAAATTTGTAAATTAAAACCCCAGTTGGATCTCGGTTGAGCTGTATTCACTTGCTGGGAGAGTGCTGCTCTCTACCACAGTGAAATTTTGGAGCTAAGCCTGCCATGGGGAAAGGGAGCTCCTGGCACAGTTCCACAGTTTTTACTTACAGATTTTATGCCACTGTCTCAGGCATTCCTCCCAATCCAAGTTGGTGTACTATGTGTGTACAGTCACAGTTATCCCCCCTGTAGTTATTCTTAATTATTTACTAGTTGTTCCTGGTTGTTCATTAATTGTTCCAGGGGACTGACTAAATTCCAGTCCTCTCTATGCCGCCATTTTGCCATCCTGCCACATGTTCTTTGCCACCATGCTGTTTTGATTATTGTGTCTTTGTAAAAAGTTTTAAGATCAGGAAGTGTGATTCCTCCAACTTCACCCTTTTTCAAGATGGCTTTGGCTGCATGGAGCTCCTTACCCTTCCATATAAATTTGATGTTTGGCTTTTCCATTTCTGCGAAGAAATTTGTTGGAATTTTGATTTGAATGTCATTGAATCTGTAAGTCACTCTGTGTGGAATTGACAAATTAACAATATTTAGTCTTCCATTCCATGAACATGGAATATCCCTCCATATAAGTCTTCTTTGATATCTTTCAGCAATGTTTTGTAGTTTTTCTGTGTATATTCCTTTATATCCTTAGTTGGATTCATTCCTAGATACCGGGTTCTTTTAGTTGCTATTTTAAATGGCACTTTTTTTCCTTGATTTCTTCTTCTGATTATTCATTACTAGTACATAGAAACAGTACTGATTTTTGCATGTTGATCTTAGACTCTGCCACTTTGCTAAACTTGTTTATTAGTTCTAGGAGCTTTATTTTGCATTTTTTCAGGTTTTTCAGTATAAGGGATCATGCCATCCACAAATAGGGAAAGTTTTATGTTTTCCTTTCCAGATTGGATGCCTTTTATTTCTTTCTCTTGCCTAATTGCTCTAGCTAGAACTTCCAGTACAATGTTGAATAACAGTGGTGACAGTGGGCATCCTTGTCCTATTCCTGAAAGCTTTCAGTCTTTCACCATTAAATATGATGTTATCTGAGTTTTTTGTGTATGCCCTTTATCATGTAGAGGAAATATCCTTGTTTTACTAGCTTTCTAAGTGTTTTTATCAAGAAGGGGTGCTGGATTTTGTCAAATGCCTTTTCTACATTAATTGAGATGATCATGTGATTTTTTCTTTCATTCTGTTAATGTGGAATATTACACTAATTTATTTTCTTATGTTGAACCACCTTTTGCATATCTGGGATAAATCCCACTTGATCATGGCTGCTAGTATTTTGTTGAGGATTTTTGTGTCTATATTCATAAGAGACATTTGGTCTGTAATTTTCTTAGCTTGTGGTATCTTTGTCTGGCTTTGATATGATATGAAAAGGTGTTATCTCAAATCAATGGCGAAAAGATAAACTGTTCAGTAAATGCTATTAGGACAACTGGGTATGCATCTGGAGAAATAAAGTTGTATCAATATCTACAATCATATTCCAAAAATTCCTAAAAGATGAAATGATTAAATGTAACAAATGAAACTCTGAACATGACAGAAGAAAACGTAGAATAATTCTCTTATAACATTGGAATGCAAAAGTCCTTTCTAAGAATGACTAAAAATCCAGAGATCATAAAAACAAATACTGATAAATTTGATGATCATTCCAATACCCTGATGTTACAGCTCCTTGACCATCCCTCCCGCAAACCACCATGCTTAACACCCTATTTCAGCCACTCACTCCATGGACATATCTCCATCTTCTCATTTCCAGTTATTTTGTACTCTGAATAATCTCAATTTCAAACACCCCACTCTCTGACTAGCACAATCCCTCAAGTGTATTACTCCAACAATCCTTTGAACGCATTGTGGTGTTTTGAAGCTGTATGTACCCCAAAGAAACATGTTCTTAAATCTAATCCATTCCTTCAGATGTAAACCCATTTTATTTGGGACCATTTAATGAGGTTACTTCAGTTAAGTTGTGTCCCACTTCAATCAAGATGGGTCTTAATCCTATTACTGGAGTCCTTTAAAGATAACGTAATTCAGACAGAGATAAAGAAAGCCATGGAAGCAAGAAGCTGAAATCAGTGAAACCCAGAAGAGAAATGAGAGACCAGCACATGTCACCATGTGCCTTGCCATATGGCAGAGGAGCCAAGGATCACTGGCAGTCAGTCTTCAGGAAGAAAGCATCACCTTGGTGATGCCTTGATTTGGACATTTTCCTGGTCTCAAAACCATGAGCGAATATATTCCTATTGTTTATACTGACCCATTTCGTGGTATTTGCTTTGAGCATCCTAGGAAACTAAAACATCCACCAAGCCCTACAAACTACTGATCCTACCACTTTTCAATTGACCCTCACCTCCCTTAGATCTTCACTGTCATCCTTTACCAGCTTAAAATCTTATATCAATCATTATAATCACTCCTTTAAATAAACCCTCAACTTCCTTGCCCTCTTTTTCTTCATCCATACTTTGAAAGAAAACACAACTGTGGTTAATTCTAGCTGTGTGCATATTCCACTCTTGCACAGGGAAGCTGAATCTGGCTCAGAAAATCATATAATCATGCTAAATGTTCTCCTTTTAATTCATGATTACTAACCTCCCATAGATCATTAATGCTGTCCAACAATACTACTTAGCCTATTCCATTTCTTCTTCCATTCTCTTAGACAGCTATTTCATGCCTTCTCTTCTGTCCTCAAACTTCCAGCACCTTCCACACTACTGTCACTCTCAGCTAATGACTTTGCTTGTATTTCATTGAGGAAATAGAAACAAGAGAAACAGAACTTTGACAATATCCAAATGTAACTACCTACCCGCATTTTTGCCTATATCCCCTGCCTTAAATGGATTTATTGTCTGTGCTCCTGCTTATTCCAGTCCTTAATGAAGGCTTTGGGTTACATTCCATGACCTCTCATCTCCCGTAGGTTATTGCTCCAGCAACTCTATCCTTTCTCCTAGATCAGTTTTCCCCTACACCTGGATGTTTCCCATCACCACATAAACATATTGTTATTTCTGCTGGACCTCTTCTCTGTATAACTTACTCCCTTGGAGATCTCATCCAGTCTCCTGCTGTAAATAAATGCTGGGGAATCACAAATGTATATCTCTAGATCAGAATTCCCCCCTGAACCTCGGACCCTAATTTCCTATTCAAGTTCTCTACTTGGATATCTAATAGACATCTCAAATTTAACATATACAAAACTAAGTTCCTCATTTTCTCCTATACCCATTAAGATTATTAGTCCATCCTTTCAATTACTCAAGCCAATGCACTTGGAGTTATCCTTTACGTCTCTCTTTCTGCCCCAGCAGGAATCCAATTTCTAAGCCAATCTTGTTAGCTCTAATACTAACCTCTTCTCGTCACCTCCACCAGTGCCAGTCCAGTATAAACCATTGTTAGCTCTCAATTATTGCCAAAGCCTCTTAGTTGATCTTTTTACTTCTTACTCACTGGGGTGTCCCCCGGGTATTTTACATTTTTGTGAGAAATACAGGGATACTCAATATCTGTTGGACACTACATGAACTACTAACTCTACTTTCAATGTTAGATCACACTGCGTTTCTTTCAGTGATGTCATATCTTTGTGAGCCTGGGTTTTCAGCCATTGTTATAATAAAAAGTAAGTGTCACATAAAAACCAACTTGGAACAGAAAATGAGTGTGGCAGCATCCAATCTGATTCCAGGGTTTGAAAATTTGTACTGTGTGCAAGTGGTACACACATTCCATTTGTAAGTAATTGTGGTTAGTTAGGAATGGAATAAAAATATTAAATATTTTTCTATTTATGTTTATTACTTTTAAAACAGCTACTAAGTTATTAGGAAATAAATACTTTTCAAGTTCTTTGACCATAACCACTTAAAAATGAAACTGTTTGGTATTTCTTTTGATCTAGAAGTGCCATGAAAAAATTACAATAGAAGTAAACAATGCCTCTAAGTTGAGAAATAACTTGGTGTGATTAAAGAACTGAAAAACATCGGTGGGCCTTGTCAGATCCCAGAAAAAGAGTCTAACATATAGAAGGAATTTCTGACCCAGAGGCCCCACAGCTTGTCTCATAGAAACCAGATGTGCCATAAAGAACAGGTTGAAGGCTGCTTAGAAATTCCAGTCATGGTGGCGCCTCAACTGCCAAAAGGCAGATAAAGCAAGATCAGATATGTCTATAAGATCAGATATGTCTATAAGATGACATGCGGAAAAGGCCAGCTCCCCCAAAATAGATAATGCAGCTGCACTTCAAAGAAGAGTATGTGTCAGAACCCTAGCAACCAATCAGCTCAGAAGTTGATAAGCCTTCACCCAGTCAAGGCACAGGACACCACTGAGCGGATACCCTTCCCTCCCAATACGTTTTTTTTCTTTAAAAATGCAGCTCTCAGAAAGAGAGCTGGAGCCGTTTTCTTTCTTTTCGCTGGCTCCCACTTGCTTTCTTCCTCTAGTAAAGGTTAAACTTTCTACTTAAAACTTTGACTCGCTGTGTTGTGTGGATTCTTGAACGACTCTGACCTGACAGGCCTGAAGCATGGTGACCATGGGGAAGAATGAACAAAAAGCTTGGAGGGGCAGAAAGGGGCCAGATCATGCAGAACATCAGAATATTGTAGGCCATGTTGAGAAATTTTAATTTTATGCTAACACCAATGGAAGATGTTTGAAATCACTTTAAGTAGATGAATAATTTGATCTGATTTACAATCTTAAATGATCAAACTGCTCCATGGAGAAACGGTTGGAAAAGGATGAGAAGAAGAAGTAAAGAACTTTTAAGGCAGTCAGCTAGGCGAGAGAACACAGAGGCTTGGAAGATAGAAGTATATGGAGACAAGGTGCCTTTTTAGGTAAAATATCTGATAAGACTTGATGAATTGAATGAAAGGAGTAAGGAGATGGAAGCATCAAGGATGACCCCTAAAATAAGATACTTACCAAACAAGATGAGAATAGGCATTTTTAATGTTTATTTCTATTAAATTGGACAATTTGAGG
Organism: Choloepus didactylus; assembly: GCF_015220235.1. Lineage (NCBI taxonomy): Eukaryota > Metazoa > Chordata > Mammalia > Pilosa > Megalonychidae > Choloepus > Choloepus didactylus. The sequence goes on along the minus strand of NC_051320.1, from coordinate 30,743,146 downwards.
GGAAAAAACTTCCACTGCCTTATTAAAACTATTCCACAGCAGAATATACTTCCTTGTGGTAAGGATACTTTGATCTCTTATGGCTGCATCCCAGTACATCTTTATCAGTTCTTTTCTAAAATACTCTTAGAGTCATGCCTACAGTACTACTTTAATTTGTTTTTGCCCACAATTGAAGATCAATGTTAGAAATGTCATTGACTCATTTGCCACAAGTTATTGCCTTAATTTAGTATCTTTTGGGATTACTACTTCTCTACCCTAGAACTGAACTTTCAAGTGTTATGTGGTTCTTTATCTCAGTGTATCAGACATATCAGTATTTATGAATTTTCCCCCTTATGCTAGATCTTTCAATAATTTGATCTCTTTTGAATGAATCAATCCATCAGGTTCTGTCATTTGTATTGATATGCACTTATACTGTCAGCATTTTATCACTCAGATCCTTGCTAATTTGCAAGAATTCTTAAAGTCTTGTTTTAATTTTAGTATATTCTTTCAAATCATTTAAGTACAAATGAATCCTCTACCTCTTCACTCATTACTTTTGTTTTGCTATATTATCCCCTAAGTGGTTTCTGTGTCAAACAGAATCTGGAAGAATTAGATTTCCTTAAGTGATCCCTAATTTCTATGCCTTTTCCTTAAGAATGATATGTTAGTAACTCTTTTAGGTCTCAGTTTCTCAAAATATTGTTAATTAATTTCTGTTTGGTGAGCACCATTTCTTCCCAACAGTGTATTTTACCAAATTGATTGCTTCAGGCTAATATTCTCCATCTTGCAGTAAACTTGAATGTAAGACTTATACTTGTATACCTGTTCAACTCTGTATTTCCCACTGTACTAAAGCAAGAGCTCTTGAAATGTAAACAAGTCAGTCAATATTTGTTGAATTAAGTCATTAGACATATTGAAGGAAAGGCTTATAGGCCCAATTCTCTTAAATTAATGTGAAGAGCTTTTCTGTGACAGCTCTCTGGTTCCTAAATTGATCTGTTTTCCCAGTTTTCTACTATATCTTCACATAGAAGACACAATCAATTTAAAACAAATAGCTCAGCCTAGCTGGGAAATACAAAAAATTAACTCTAGGCAAACAGCACTCAAGGAGCCAGTATATGTAGTTAAAATTACCTTGCCATTCCCCTAACTCTTCTAAATCTTGAAGTGTTAAAGTAATAAAGTGTGTTTAGTACAATCTAACAGAAAGGTCCTTTTTTTTTTTCCTCATCCCTGAGTTATGCCTTTAAAAAAAAAACAGTCAAGTTTTGATGTTTATTCTCACACTGTGATTTCATGTATTTTTTTATTATTCATTTACTGGAATAAAAAGAGGAAAATTTTATTCTTTTTGATGAAATGCTTTCTGCTGGAACAGAATTATTTTTCTTATTCACATCTTTTAATGGTTTATGAGATTTGAAGGCAATAAAATATCTGCACCTGCATTTTTGTGGGACTAAAAAACTTGACTGAAATTGAACTGTGTCCAGGGGGGTCGAATGAGAAAAATCCATTTGACACCTTTTGTCTTGGGCCTCAAGTGAGTACATAAAACACATTGTACTTCCCTATCTGAAAGCATAATCAGAACCCATCTATACAATGCCAAAACATGCAGAATATGAACAACCCAATCAATTAGTTATCTAACATTTAGTCTGCATAATGCCAAACATCTGGATATTTGGAAATATCCAAATGAATGAGTGAAGTTTTTGCTTTTCTTCGGAAACTTTTTGGCAGCATTTGAACACAGGCAGATGCAGGCATTTTTGACTGTGTTGTTATTTTCAGGCATAAGGTTTCAAAATCTGTTAAAAGATCCTAGCCCTTAAATATCCAAAGAAAACCTATTTAGAATGCTGTCTTTCATGATTCATTTTGATTGAGAATCTTTATTTGAACACTTGTTATGGTAAAAATAAGTCATTAAACAAATTTGTATGTTTATTCAATAGATTTTTGGAGAGCAGAGAATTAATGTTCTGCTTTCCAGGAAAAATATCAATATTGAGATCAACTGTCTTAAGTTTTTTATGTACCCCATTTTTTAACTCGGCATGTTACTGTGCCTATGCTCTCATCCTTCCCTGCTGTGTCAGAGTTTCTCCAGAAGGGACATAGTACAGGAAAATACTTTGTAGCTGGGAGCAGAAAACCTAAGAAGATAAGGGTCTGACGCCCAGCAACCACAGCTGGACAAAGCATTGGCAACAACATCAGTTGCGAAGGGGACAAAGACTGACATCCAACCCTCACGTACCTTAGGGGAAGTCTGAAGGGATGAAGATGCCCTCTCCAAATACAAAGACAACATGGAAAATCTTCATGAATTTAGACTAACTCCAAGAGAAGAAGAGAGCAAGAACTCTGAGGTCCGTGGTTACAAGTTTCAAAGCTGCTATCACTCTCATCATTCATTCTTTCTCTCTCCTCTCTCTCTCTCCCCTCTCTCTCCCTCCCCCCTTCTCTAGTCTCTCCTCTCCCCCTTTTCCTTTCTCTCTCTTCCCTTCATTATATATTCTTGTTTCTGAACTTAAAAATGACCTCTACAACTCCAGAAGTAAAACTTTTTCAGGTGGTCCTACCACTCTTTCTAATGACCATTCTATCTCTTCTTTCTTCCCTGCTAAACTTCTCAGGCTCCTGTAGGCATTCCAGTGCTATCCCTCAGATGCTCATTCTAAACTCCCTACAGGCCAGTGTTTGTTCCTGTTTTCAGTGTTAAATCTTCCATTAAGTTAATGAAGTTTAAACTTCAGGGCCCCTCCCTTAAATGGGCCTATTATCCAAGGTTCTGGGTGTGACCCTAGCAATGTGTTCTTGTAGATATGTGTTTTGGCAAAATTTGCAATTCGACATAAAGTTGCAGGGCCAGAGAGTGTATCACAATATAGCACCTGATACTGGAAATAGGTTGATATGGAGGAAAATCAAGGTTTAAAATGTACAGAAAATAATGTACAGAAGCCAGAAGAGTCTGTAGAAACTTATAAATGAAAAATTCAGTTCTCATTGATGCTAAGTCAAAATGGATGTTCTCTCTTACCAGAAAGTACTTGATCAATATGACACATACAATTATAAATTAACTATTTTTTTCCTTTTAAAAGGAAATCACAATGAATGAAATTAATAAGAATTCCCATGTGTAGGGCACACATTTATAACAGTATTACAAAGAGCTGATATGTGTGAGTTTGAATTCATATGTGTTATGGCCCAAGAGGGCTTTTGTAGCCAAAAAACTAAAGAAAGCACCTGACACATTCTGAGACATGAGCTTTTATTTTGGGTGCTTACCTACAGTGTGGGAAGTCGGTCACATTGTACTGAATTCAGGAACTTCTCTGAATGGATTCAGGAACTGCTCTGAAAGGCAGCAGGTTCAGAGGTCAACATGAAGATACTCCTTAAAGGCAGGGGGTGCCAGGGAATGGTTTATAAGGGTTAGGACAAAGACATAGAGGAGCCCGGATCTTGTGATATAGGGAGGGATTGATTGTAGTCAACAGGGAAGAGGGGAGGATTATAGATTATCTTGTAGCCTCAGGGAGTTTCAGGGAGGAGGTAGTTTCAGGAGGGAGGCAAGCTATTGCCAGAGGCCTGATATTAAAAGGAGAGTGGGTCAAGCCTTAACTATCCTAAGTCAAGCAAGCTGCTGTGTGCAGTGTTCAAGGCACTTGGGGAAGGCTCTGGGACCAGGGCTCCCACAATATGTTTTATGCATCCCAAATTATTTGATGACATCTTTACATATGTGATGCTTCTTGTCCCAATAAAAGAGTAGAACCTCCATTTAAAGATGCACACAAAATTGCCACCAACATAGAAAAATGGCATAAAATAAACAAATGGCATAAAATAAACAAGTGTGACAAAATTCCTATACGTGTTCATCAGGAAGTAATTAAATTTAGTATTGAAGAAGGGGTACCACCCACATCTGCGTTCATCACTCAGCCCAGCTTAATGTACAGACATACTGAACATGACTGTGAAGAAAAAGGAGGTTTTATTTACACCAGTGGAGGACAGGAGATGTGGCTGTCTCAAATCTGCCCTCACCCCCCACCCTGTCGTGATTTTTCTTGTGGCCTTTAAACAAATTAGAGACAAAGAAAGTTAATCATCTTAGGTAACATTAACATTTAGCAGTAGTCTAGAGAACGTCATTAGTTTCTTATCTCAGCTATTTACTACATCCTTTAAGATTATATTCCATAAGGTATATGGTATATCCTACTCTAGGGTAGTAACAATGAGAGAACACAGACGAAAGTGATTAATGTATAGCTTAACTGGTGCCACTACATGATGGTGCACAGCCACATTTTGCTTCTCTGCGAGACTAACATTTTGATTCTCTGTGAGACTAAATTTTAAGTAGATAGCTTGCTTACAGTTTCAAAGTTATATTTAAAATTCTAACACTACAACATGAGTAATTTCTTCACAATTACATAGCTAATACAGTGTAGCTGTGATCTTACAATGTATTTAAATAGCTTTTCTTTTATTAGGGAAGTTGTGGGTTTACAGAACAATCATGCATAAAATACAGGGTTCCCATTTACCGCACTATCAATACCCTGCATTGCTTTGAACCATTTGTTATTATTGATGACAGCACATTTTTATAATTACACTATTAGTTAGAGTCCATGATTTAACTTAGGGCTCATTCAGTGTACTGTAGTTCCATGGATTTTTTTTTATTTTTATTTAGTTACCATATATACAAAAACATTTCTCCTTTTTAATCACATTCAGAAATATATCTGACTGCTGTTAATTGTGTTCACAATTTTGTGCTACCATCACCACCATCTGTTACTGAAACATTTCCATCATTCCAAATAGGAACTTTGTACATTTTAAGCCTTAACTTCATATTCCCAATTCCCAAGTCATCCCCTTGTAACCTATATTCTAGAGTCTCTCTCTATGAGTTTATTTATTCTGATTGTTTCAAATCAGTGAAATCATACAATATTTGTCCTTTTGTGACTGGCCTATTTCACTCAACATGATGTCTTCAAGGTTCATCCTTGTTCTTGCATGTATCAGGACTTCATTCCTTTTCACAGCTGAACAATAATTCATCGTATGTAAAAACTACATTTTATTTATCCATTCATTGGTTGATGGAACCTTCAGTTGCCTTTGACAGGGTGAAGTTGAAACAATAGTTGCAGTCAGAGCCAGACCATCTGATCCGAATGAATTCGCTGATCAAAAGCTGTGATCAGCGATCGGCAGTGCTCACCCTTCTTCCTGGGGAAGAGGATTTTTAAGTCCCTTATTGTTACCAGCAGCTAATCTGGGTATGGACACCATAGTGGCCTGCCACGAGGGTAGAAGATTGGCACCGGTAGTCATGTGCAGAGAGAGCAATTTTACAATTCTTTATCCTAATTTATCTGCCTCTTCCTCCTGCTCTTCCCTGGATGCTGTATAGGGTCCTTTTGGTCTCTGGAGTTTCCAAATAGTTGTTTCACACAATTCCTGTTTGTTTAATAGTTGTTTTGGTGGAAGAACTGAGTCCTGGAGCCCCATTCTCTGCCATTTTCCCTGGAAGTTCCTCCTCTTGTCCTTTTAAATAACTCTTGAGCATACCTTAATTTCAGATTAATTTTTTATATTTTTCACAATTATTGAAAAATATTGATAGTATTAAATACTGAATTAATATTGATAATATTAAAAATTGAAAATATTCTAAGGAAGTATCCTAGTGGAAGCCAAATATGTAAACTGAAAGAAAGAAAACTGGTAGAAGCTTCAAAACAGTCTTTAAAATGTGTGATAGTTAAAATATTTTTAAATTTGTAATTAGTTGTTATTACTTTTCACACTCTAAATAAATTCTCATTTTGTTACTAGTTTTGTGTTCATTATTTTGTATTCTTTCTCTTAGAGAAAGTCCCCGAAATCACATTAGTTTAAGGTTCCACAAACCCTGGATTCACCCTTGATCTCACCATTATAGCAGCATTCTACAAACTGAAGTCCAAGGAAATCACCTGGGATAATTGTCAAAATACAGATTCCCAGACCCAACCCTAAATCTACAGAAGCAGCACCCACAGAGGTAGCAGTGGGGATAGCATTGTGATCAAGGTCTGTGTGATTCTTATGCACGCTGAAGATTGAGAGAGGCTGCTGTTTTAGAAATGTTCTCTTGAAAATTTCTGAGAATCCACTTCTTGTCAACCCCATTCACCTAGTTCCTATCCTCCTCATCATTTCTGTTACATTTGACACTATTGGAGTTCTTATCTTTTTTTTTTTAAATACAGTTTGTATTTAAAAGGTTATTTCTATTACCTCTGCTTTTTTTTTTTTATCATCTCTTAAGGACTTTCACCCCCTAAGCATAGGCCTCACACAAGGTTCTGATTTAACCCTCCATTCTTATCAATATATTATTACTCCATTTGTGCACAATTCACTATCAGTTATCACTTCTGTGCAAATGGTTCCTTAAAGATTTAGAATTAGTCCTTTAAAATGCCTGAATATCCCATTAAGCTCAAGAAGAACAATGCTCGATTCATCAAACTATCTTCTTGTTATTCACCGTACAAAATCACTCTGAATAGCAAATGGACATTGCACTTCTTCCTCCCTTAAACCCTGTCCATGCCAGCATGGTCAGCTCAGACCAGGTCACCCACTTTACACTATGTCAAGTGTATCCATGTTAACTTTGCCATATGGCCAACCATTGTAAACACTGTCCTCACTTGGCACATGTTGTTTGTAACAGTCTCACAAAGTTAGAGCACATTGGTCTCGGAATGATTTGGTCATAGTCATGACCATTGGAAAATTAATATTCCAATATTAAAAAATAATTGAATTATTGATTAAATTGTTAAAGCTTAGTTACTTATTTGATTTTGCCATCTAAGTAAACAATTTGCAATGAGTTAACAGAAATATTTAAGAAAAGTAGGAGTGCACCATGTCAGAATTGGGTTCATCATAGCCCCTTAAAATGTTAGGAATATCCTCAACTTTATGTTTTCAAAATAGTGAAAGATATCTCTTTAATAGTGTACTTTTAAAAGGCTGAGAAAGAGTAAGTCAGGATATATCAGCAATTCATTTAAAGAGAGTGAACAATTATTCTAAACAATTTAAAAACATGGATGTTAGGATTTGAAGAAGGAATTATAATTTAAATAAGTAGTATTCTTCATCCAAAGACTATGAAGGCTTTTACAGATAATCTGGTGGTAGTCATAATTATATGCTTGGAAAAATAAATACCAAGACATTGATAGATTTAGAGATTTCCTTCTGATCACTGAGTTACAGTGCCTTGTAGCTAAAACTCTACTCAGAATCAGAATGTCTTATAGCTAAAATAGTGCTCAGAATCAAAGCGAACCTGGATGATTGTGGTCATTCTCTAAACATTTTTGTCAATTTGCAAGTAGCCAAAAATTTCCTGTGTCTAATTCTGGAAGAGGGACAAAATAAATATATCTATAAAATTTTTTAGAAGTTCTTTGTATAAAAACAGACATTTAACATATGTTTATATATTCTTTTCTGTTCCTATCAAGCAGAATATTATAATTACTTCCTTAATTGTTACATGTTTTGACATCAATGTTCATTCTGCCCAAACAAATTGTTTAATGTGATAAATTGCCTGAAACAATGTGAAATAATTTTTTCCTTGTCTCTATGTGAACCAGGGGAAAGACTTTAAAAGAAAAACTGGAATTGTCCAAAGTTGCACAGCTGAATTTTAGCTCAAAATTCAAAATACTCTGGCCCTTAATTTTGTGGTCCAATAGGTGTCCCTTATAAAGCATACCATATCAAAGCAGCAGTAATCATTCTTTAAACACACCCAGAATAATGACAGCTGTATTCCAAAAATAACACAGTTATAAGGCCACTTATTGCTCACAAGATTAGAAATGGAATATTTACCCAGGTAATTAAAATGGATTGTGGACTCATCAAAGGTTATTTTGAAATGGTCTGCGGAAAGGGCACAGCGTCTATCACTCACAAGTTATTCCCTCAATTCTCTCAGACATTTGCCAGGTGATTTTTTTAAAGGCAGGTCAAGAGCCAGAAAGAGGTCTTGAATATAATTTAAGACATAAGAAGAATTATAACATAAATTTACAGTGAACCAATTGTTCTCTGCTTCCAAATTATGCTATTTGTAGATTGAGCACAGAAACCAGGGTAGCCATATGGCATGGGCTACCCTACCTTTCTCCAAAGCAAAAAGTTATTAAATCTCCTGAAGTTGGCTAAAGGAAACCATAATTAGCATTAAATGGAAAAAAGCCACAAATTTCCTTTCCCTCTCCTTACAGATTGATTTCTTTATCCCAAGTTACATATTTTCAACTTTATCGCATGTCAGAACATTAAGTCAAACTCCTATCCTAAGCATATTAAAATTCTTTCCTATCCCTGAATCTGTGGCACAAACAAGAGTACTATTTCAGTATTAGGATTATTTTATAATTGCCTCGTGGTTTTCCTAGCAGTTGTTTTTCAGTGGCAATATGCACAATTGAGAGTACATATACTACTATTACAACTGTCCAAGAAACAACTAAGGCTATGTCCCCTGGTTAAATCTAATAGCATTCCCACCCAGCATCATTAGTGTTTTCCTACTATCTCTAATGAAGTGTCAGCACCATCAAAAGAAGACATTTAGAAGTGCTGAGATCAAGTGAGTTTTGCTAGTAAGGAGTCATAGCCCAGTTTCTGCAATTCAGATCTTCATTCACCCTGAACTTCACTGCTTCTTTGTAGATGTAAAATGGATATTAAGCAGTTAATATTAATATAAAAGTTAATAAAAAGTCATATGTTCCTGAGAGAGAAATTTCCCTTATTTAATGAAATCACACTACAACATAATTTATTAGAGTATGGACTTTTCACGTACAATTGAAACTGCTTTTACAAAGATTTCCAAAATTGCCTCTTTATACAACAGCCCCCGCCTATTCTCCAATGGCAGAATTATGATGTACTTCAAATTAATTAGCTTCTTTGGATTTTGCAATGACAATAATTGCAATTGTGCTAACTAGGGAATCTAAGCATCAAATAAGACCTTCAAAATGTCACTGGGATACTAGTGAAGTGCTAATAAGAGTGATTTAAGAATTGGTATTGGAGAAGATTTTGCACTATTTTCTAAAGAATGTGACAGTATTTTCAGCAACTCTCTTACAGAAATAATTGAAGAGATATATGGTATGAGCAGAAACTTGAATTCATCTTTCCTGATTATGATCCCTAAATCTGTCCCTTGACACCTTTTACTTTACCAGGAAGAATATCATCCTTATGACTGCTTTTAGCAGTTCATGGTACCCTCCCCCAACTCGAAGAAGTACATCATATAAAATATGGTGGCTATTTGATCTGCTGTTCATCCTGTGAGCTGTGAATGTTCAAGGCTATAAAATGGTTAGCACAGCTAAGCATATAGTTCTCAAAGAAGTGTCCAGTGCTCACTTGGTAAACTTCAAAATTTTGAGAAATGCTGCACTGGGAAAAGAGTGAAGAACAGGATTCAGGTTTTAATCGGAAACTCTTCAAGGCCTAGACTTCAGGTATGTTGTGTCAACAAGCAACACCTAAGTAAGAATACTTATAATCATTAGTTATTTTTTAAGTGAATGAATATTCTTTTTGTGAGTCATATATTATTTTTCATAAATTCACAGTCATCTTTTTTACATACTAATTCTGAAATCAGGATATATCCTACTATCAATGGCATACATAATTTATTAGTTGTACCCAAAATAATGGATTGCTTTACAGTCAATAGAAGCTTAATTTGATGACATACATTCCTCTTTCTTTTTTTAAAATGCCTTCAGGTTTTTTCCAAAGAAGCTGTCCTTTGAATTTAGGGTCATTTATCAATTTTTAGTTTTCTAGGAAAGATAAATAAAAATACATATACTAATACTATCTTTTCCTTTTACAAAGGGATATTTTAAGATAAAATATACTTATATATAGGAAGTGACAATGGCGGAGTACTGAGGTGTGGAATTCAGTTACTCCTCTAGGGCAGCTGATAATTAGCAAGGAACTGTCTGGAATAGCTGCTTCAGGGACTTTTGTGACAGGACACACATCATACACCACCCTGGAATGGGTGGAATGACTGAGATCGCAGCAAAGAACTTAATAAAAATGGTCAAAAATTGATTGTGGTGATGAGTGCACAACTATATGATGGTACTGTGAACAACTGATTATACACTGTGGGTGATTGTAGGGTATGTGAATATATCTCAATAAAATTGAATTAGGAAAAAAAAAACACCTGCACTGCCCACCGAGCAAGCCCTGTTCCCTGGGCAGCACCGCAGCTGTCACAAAGGCACTGGGACACAAACAGCTAGGGCTCTTCGTGAGCCATCAAGCAAGCCAACAACAGCTGGACACCACCCGCAGTTTTCCACATGCCTTGGCACTTGCATGGCCCAAGAACTTCTGAGCCCTCTACTGGAACTCACATAGGCTGTGACTCTCTTGAAGACAGAGCACACTTTTTTTTTCTTGTGAAAATAAGCACCCTTAAAAGGAAGCAGACAGATAGCAGGAAGATGGCGGCATAGAGAGGAGTGGAAGCTAAGTAGTCCCCCTGGAACAACTAAAAAAAACCAGAAACAACTAGTAAATAATTCAGAATAACTGTGGGGGGCCAAACGAGACGGTCCACTCATCATACACCAACCTGAATTGGGAGGAATGCCCGAGAACACAGCATAAAATCTGTAAGTAAAACCTGTGGATCCAAGTCGTGGGACCCCCTCCCCCATAGCCCGAGCTGCAAAGCCTCGTGGTGCCAGAGAGAAGCTCTCTCCCAGCAAGCGAATATAGCTCAGCTGAGCTCAAACTGGGGTTTTAAGTAGCGAATGTGAACTGCTCACTACAGGTACGAATCCCCAAAAAACAGACGGAAGCTTTGGGTGACGGCTGACCTTGGAGGGCCGGAGGGTCACCTTGGACTGGGTCTGAAGGGGATTATCTGTTTCTTTTTTGGCTCAGTGGAGAAAGCCCCAGCCATTATAGTTCCCAGTGCTGTCACTCAAAGAAGGTTAGAGACAGCACAGGCAGAGAGACCATTGAAATGCTAATGACCTCCCCCTAGGAGGTCTGTCTTCTCTAAGAGGACAGGGGTGGGGCCCTTTCCATTCAGAACCAGACCCCAGAGCCTGGGGGAACACAGCCACACCTCCTCACACCAGTCAAGAATTATAGGCTGACAGGTGCCACTTGCTGGGCAGAAAAGCACAGTGACCTGAGGCATCACAGGAACCAATTTTCTAAGACACACCCTCAGGGAAACCAGATACTGAACATTTCTTCCCTCTGGGACCTGAGCCTGTTCTGGTCTGGGAAAACCTGATTGGGGTAACCAAGGAAACCATGCCTAGACAACAGAAAATTACAGTCTACACTAAGAAAAACAAAGTTATGGCCCAGTCAAAAGAACAAACGTACACTTCAACTGAGATACAGGAATTGAAACAACTAATGCTAAAGCAATTCAAAAAGTTTAGAGAAGATATTGCAAAAGAGATAGAGGCTGTAAAGAGAACACTGGGCATACATAAGGCAGAAATCAAAAGTTCAAAAAAACAACTAGTAGAATCTATGGAAATGAAAGGCACGACACAAGAGACGAAAGACACATGGAAACATACAACAGCAGATCTCAAGAGGCAGAAGAAAACACTCAGGAACTGGAGAACAAAACACCTGAAAGCCTACATGCAAAGGAGCAGATGGAGAAAAGAATGAAAAAATATGAGCAACGTCTCCGGGAACTTAAAGATGAAACAAAGTACAAGAATGTATGTATCATTGGTGTCCCAGAAGGAGAAGAGAAGGGAAAAGGGGCAGAAGAAATAATAGAGGAAATAATTAATGAAAATTTCCCATCTCTTATGAAAGACATAAAATTACAGATCCAAGAAGCGCAGCCTACTCCAAACAGAAGAGATATGAATAGGCCTACGCCAAGACACTTAATAATCAGATTATCAAATGTCAAAGACAAAGAGAGAATCCTGAAAGCAGCAAGAGAAAAGCAATCCATCACATACAAAGGAAGCTTAGTAAGACTGTGTGCGGATCTCTCAGCAGAAATCATGCAGGCAAGAAGGAAGTGGTGCGATATATTTAAGATACTGAAAGAGGAAAACCTCCAACCAAGAATCCTATATCCAGCAAAGCTGTCCTTCAAATATGAGGGAGAGCTCAAAATATTTTCTGACAAACAGACAATGAGAGATTTTCTGAACAAAACACCTGCCCTACAGGAAATACTAAAGGGAGCACTACAGAGTGATAGGAGAAGACAGGAGTACGTGGTTTGGAACACAATTTTGGGAGATGGTAGCACAGCAATGTAAGTACACTGAACAAAGATAACTATGAATATGGTTGAGAGAGGAAGGTTGGGAGCAGGTGAGGCACCAGAAGAAAGGAGGAAAGATAAAGACTGGGACTGTGTAACTTGGTGAAATCTAGAGTGTTCAACAATTGTGAAAAAATGTACAAATATGTTCTTTTACGAGGGAGAACAAGCAAATGTCAACCTTGCAAGGTGTTAGAAATGGGGAGGCATTGGGGGAGGGATGTAATCAACATAAACTAGAGACTGTAACTAACAGAATCATTTGTGTTATGCTTCCTTTATTGTAACAAAGGCAGTATACCAAGGTAAATGCAGATAAGAGGGGGGGATAGGGGAGGCATGTTAGACAATTGACATTGGTGGTGTTGCCTGACTCTTTACTCTGCTTTGATTTAAGGTTATTTTTCCTTTTGCTGCTTCCTAGCTGTCATTTTTCTCCTCTTCCTTTTGCCTCTCTACCTTCTTTGACTCTCCCTCCTGCCTTGTGGAAGAAATGTAGATGCCCTTACATAGATAGTGGTGAAGGTGGTGAACACATAAGTATATGACCATACAGAGAATCATTGGTTATTTACTTAGGATGGAATGTACGGTGTCTGAACAAAACCATATTAAAAAAAAATGGGTTGATGACAAAACCTTGAGGGCAGTATACTGAGTGAAATAAGCCAGACACATAAGGACAAATATTGCAGGGTCTCACTGATAGGAACTAATTATAATATGTAAACTCATAGACATGAAATATAAGGTACCAAGATATAGGATGAGGCTTAAGAATGGGGAGCGGTTGCTTAGTATGAGCAGAATGTTCAACTAGGATGAACTTAAATGTTTAGAAAGGAACAGAGGTGTCAGCAGCAAGATGTGAGAATAACTAACAGTGCTGAATGGTGTGTGAATGAGGTGGAAAGGGGAAGCTCAGAGTCATATATGTCACCAGAAGGAAAGTTGGAGATCAAAAGATGGGAATGCATAAAACTGAATCCTATGGTGGGCAATGTCCATGATTAACTGTACAAATATTAGAAATCTCTTCCATGAACCAGAACAAATGTATGACAATACAATTAGAAGTTAATAATAGAGGAGCATATAGGGAAGAAATATATAGTATTGCAAACTATATACTACAGTTGGTAGTATTTCAACATTTTTTCCTAAACAGTAACAAATGTACTATACCAACAGTATGAGTCAACAATTGAGGGGTATTCATTAGGGATATGGGAGGATTAGAGTTTCCTTTTCTTTTTCTCTTTTTTCACCTTTTACTTTATTTCTTGTCTGGAGTAATGAAAAGGTTCTAAAAATTGAACAAAAATTAAGTGTGGCTATGGATGCACAGCTGTATGAGTATACCAGGGGCAACTGATTGTACACTTTGGATCTTTGGATAATTGTATGGTATCTGAACAATCCCAATAAAAATTTTTAAAAAAAAGGAAGCAGACAGCACTGGTGATAGAAGCGAAGATTAAGAAAAGACTGGGTCTGGCAATATAGAAGACCAATTTTTAAAATCTTCTGATAAGCAGAAGTGAGTCAGCAGAATAGTAAACTAAAGAGATCCTTGGAAGATGGAAATGCAAGGAAGGTGAGTCCAGAAATGCAAGCCAGTGCTGTCCTGAGGGCATTAAGTAGGCTGGCAGCCGAGAGGGTCCAGTTAAAGGCCTGCCTGGGACAGGAAACAAAGTAGGCCCTGGGCCTGATGAAGCTGAGAAAGGCAGCTCCCACCAGAAGGGACGTGTCTTTGCCTGGGCTTGACCTGGATGGAAGGGCCAATGCAAGAACAGAGACTCTCCTGGGAACTTGGGACCAATTGGAAACCACGCGCCCCAACAAAACGGCCACGGTGAGTGCATCCTAAACCATCTCCCAGACCATGGGCAGAGACAGACACAAACCCTCTTGTGGACAGACATGCACCAACTGGAATGCCATGAAAAGCTGAAAGGACAGAAGGGCACAAGCCAAAATCACAGCACAAGGGAAAAAGCCCAGGACAAGTCAGGCCTGCAGAGGTCTCAGACGCTGGCCTCAAAATACACTTGAACAGCACAATAAAGAGTTGAGCCAAGTCACCTGAGGGCCAGGCAGAAGTGTGCAGCCATCAGCCCTGTTGGTCAGTAACTGGCAGCCCTGGGCAGGTCCCTGAGTTGCTCGATGCCTTTGTTTCTGATCTCTTAGTCCGCACCTTCCTACAGGGACGTGTAGGGAGTTAATGGGCCCATACATGTCAGCCGCAGCCATCATGAACAGCAAAAGAGGGCAGGCAGAGTTAAAAATGGTCCCACAGAACTTGTAAAAACAAAAACCAAAATAATGAAAATTAAAAATGAAATGAATGCCTTAAATATCCCATGAGATAGAGCTGAGGAGAGAACTGGTGAATGGTAAAAAGAGCACTGAATGCAGGACAACACAGGGTTAAAGGGATAAAAATATAAGGGGTCGGAGAAAATTCCAGGGCAGAGGGATATATTCTAACTTACATCCACCCAGAACTCCAGAAAGAAGAACAGAGGCAATGCGCGGGAGGCACCATTCAAACAGGCAAGGACTAGAAAAACACTACAAGCACTGGCACACACTCCAAGGCCCCTGTACTCAGGGCAGCCCAGAATCACCCATGACTGCACAGCCCAGAGGGTGAATCCCAAGTCCAGGGGTAGACTTGAGTGCACAGGGCACTTTAGTGTAGGATAAAGATAACCTCTTGAATCATTGGGGCAGAGATGGTCTTTGTAATAAATGGTATTGGAACAACTGGGTAGCCATTTGGAAAAGAAAGAAAATTAGATCCATACCTAACCCCACACAAAAGGGTAAACTCCCAATGGGTCAGGGATCTAAATGTAAAAAAGCGAAACCATACAAGCATCGGAAGAAAGCATGGTGAGATCCTCTTTAGCCTGGGGCATGGCTAAAAAGCACTTTAAACAATATTAGAAAAGAAAAAGACAAACAGTTTTAAAATGGGCAAAGGACTGGAATAGAAGTTTCTCCAAAGAAGATGTACAAATGGCCAAGTAGCACATGAGAGGTTCAACATCATTTTTAGCCATTATGGAAAAGCAAATCAAAATTATAATGACATTTCACACCCACTAGAATGGCTAATATTAAAAGAATAGAAAACAACAAGCATTGGAGAAGATGTGGAGAAATAGAAACTCTTGTCCATTGTTGGTGGGGTAATAAAATGATGCAGCCACTGTGGAAAAGCTTGGAAGTTCCCCAGAAAGTTAAGTATGGATTTACCATGTGGCTCAGCACTTCTAGGTATATACTCAAAATAATTGAAAGCAGAGACTTGAAGAAATATTTGCACAATGATGTTCATAGTAGCATTATTCACAGTTGTCAAAGGTTGGAAGCAACCCAAGGGTCCATCAGCAATTGAGTTGATAAACAAAATGTGGTGTATATATATGTATACAATGAAATACTATTCAGCTATAAAAAGGAATGAAGTTCTTATACATACAACAACATGGATGAACTTTGAAGATATCACGTTGAGTGAAATAAGCCAGACACAGAAGGACTTATATAAAATAATTAGAATATGCAAACTCACAGTCAGAAATTACAGTGCAAGTTACCAAGAGCTGGGTAGAGGTGGGGAATGGGGAATTTATGCTCAATTGGTAGTTTCTGTGTGGGTGGCAGGAAAGTTTAGTAATGGGTGATGGTGATGGTGGTGCAACACTGTGAATGTAATTAATACCACTGAATTTTATACTTGAAGATGGCTAAAATGACTAATTTTAGGTTTGTACATATGTTACTGAAACAGAACTGTGCAACACAAAGAGTGAACTCTAATGTAAACTATGGACTATAGTTAATAATGAGTGTAATAATGTTTTATCAATTGTAACAAATTTACCACATGAATACAAAATGTTAATTACAGGAAAAAATGTTTTTTGGGGGGGAGAATAAAGGACTCTACTTTCTGCTGATTTTTCTGTAAACCTACAATTGTTCTAAAAAATTTTTTTACTTAAAAAAGTGACAAACTGGGAAAAAATATAGGAAGATGTTAATCTCAAAGTTGAGATCACTCTTTTACATTTAATAAAATTAGTTCTGTGAAAAACTCATATTGTTCTTATTTTTCTCTTTTTACTATTGGAATTGCAATGATTTTGGAGCCACCCATCTTGGATACTGTAGCACAGTCACTACCACTCTTCCACAGCCCTATTCTGTAGACAAGGGATATTAAGAACAAAACAGAACAACCAGACTATCTAGAGAATGTTGAGACAGTTCCAGAATACTTTTCTCTTGATTTCAAATATTTTTATCCCAGCTTCTTTTAAAGAGGCAGAAGTATGTGATTTGATCTAAATAGTATTCAGTTGAACTAACCTTTATTCACATCACCATATTAGGGCCCAGAGCAGTATCCAAGACCTGGCCTTCTGCCCAAGACCTGATGGTTGACATTGGTTTCATATCTCCTCCTGTCTCTTTCTGAATGTATCCTGAGCTGGCAGGGGAGTGGGCTTTGTAATATAATCCTATGGATCTTTTCCATCTCTAATGTCTACAATCTAAAATTAGCTTGCTTCTGGCTTTAAATCCACACACTTTGGCTCCTCCTGCTCAACCTGGTCCCTCTCTCCCCACAATCTATGGAAGCCAAACCCAAGTTATGCACACTTCACATCCACTAAGTATACTTCCACTTCTGAGCCTCTCATCCCCAATCTTACTTCCTTTTTCATTACTCTGAACTCCTCTCAGGTGAGCCCATTTGGAAAGTGGTTAGGTTCATTCCTGTAGTTTTTATTTTGACAAACTTCTTCCCTGGCCAACTCTTTAAAAACGGTTAAGCCACAAGCATAAATACCAAGTAAATATTTGTTTTAAATAACAGGACAAAGACAGAATTAACTGATTAGCCCCAGTAATTTTTATTCATATATAATACTTAGTAAATATTTTGATTCCCCAGTTTGGCTGTGGAGAGAATTTTCCCTTAGGTCTTTGAAAAGCTTTTTTTAATGTGTGTGTTTTCTTCAGAGATTAGTAGATTCTAAAATAGCAGTGACTGTCTAAGGGAGGGTGGGGGTAGGTGACCACTATCCTTTTGATCTAACTTCTCAGTTAACATCTTGGTAGGGCTGTGGAGGCAAAACTGTTGCTGGACATGGGGGCTCTTAAATTTTCAGAAACAAATCAGGCTCTGTTCACCTAGTAAAATACTTTCATTTTATGGACAGGGAACTGAGAACCAAAGAAAGGAATTGACTTACCCCAAATCATATGAGGAGATTAACTTGACTCTAATATTGGCTTGCTAAGGGAGAGTATAAATGCCAACTCTCACTTAGTAATGTGGGAAAGTCAATACAAATGTACAAAATTCTCAACGCAAAGACACCACATTTAATAAATTGACTCTGCATTATAACCGACTAGCACAGCACCTGGAATATAATCACTAATTAATAAATCTGTGTCAGTTAAATGAATGAGTGAATGAGTGATAGCTGTGCCAGTTTGGATATATTATGTCCCCAAGAAAAGCCTTATTCTTTATTGCAATCTTGTGGGGGCAGATTGATTAGTCTGTTGATTAGGGTGGAAACTCTGAATTATTTCCATGGAGGTGTGGACCCTGCCCACTCGGGGTGGGCCTTAATTAAATCACTGGAGTCCTGTAAGAGAGCCAACACAGACCCAGATGCTTGCTGACACTTGGAGATGCTTGGAGATGCAAACAAAAGGACACATAGAAATGCTAGGAAGAGATGAAGCCCAGAATTTGCCCTGAAGAAGCTAAGAAAGAACCCCCAGATGCTTAGAGAAAAACACCCTGGGAGGAAGAAGCAAGGACACACAGGAGCTGAGAGAGAGGAGCTAAGACAGACACCCGAAGACATTTTGGAGAAAGTCATTTTGAAATACAACCTGGGAGCAAAGGACCAGGAGACGCCAGCCATGTGCCTTCCCAGCTGACAGAGGTGTTCCAGATGCCATCAGTCCTTTTTCCATGAATCTGTCATCTTGTTGATGCCTTAGTTTGGACATCTAGAACTGTAAACTTGTAACTCAATAAATCCCCTTTATAAAGTCAATCCATTTCTGATATTTTGCATAACGGCAGCATTAGCAAACTGTAACAGATTTTTGTGCCAGAGAAGTGGGGTGCTGCTGAATTTGCAAATACCAAACTCCTTGGAACAGCTTTTTAAATAGATAAGTGGAAGATTCTGGAAGCTTGATAGAAAAGGCCTAGATTGCTTTGAAGAGACTGTTGATAGAAATATGGACTCTAAAGATACTTCTAATGAGGCCTGTGCCAGTTTGAATATATATTGTGTCATTGCAAACTGGAAGAAAGGCGATCCTTGTTTTAAAGTGGCAGAGAATTTGGCAAAATTGAGTCCTGGTATCAGATGGAAGGAAGACTTTGAAAGCGACAACCTGGAATACTTAGCTGAGGAGATCTCCAGACTACATGTGGAGGATATACCCTGGCTTCTCCTTGCAGCTTATAGTAAAATGCGGGCAGAGAGAGATAAACTTAGAACTGAACTCTTGGATTCAAAGAAACCAGAAAGTGATGGCTTGGAACATTACGGGCTTCCAGGGGGTAGAATCCCAGAAGCTACAGCCCAACATGAAGATGTAACCAAACATGGAATCCAGCCACCATTTCAGTACAAGCCAAGATTGGAAAAGGAGTTAAGCAGAAAGGATTTGTGGAAAGTCCTGTTGTTTGACCCCTGTGTGCTTCATGCCAAGCCAACAGAATTTTTGCGAGATCTTTATAGACAGAGCCGTTGCCGGTCTGGACTGGAGGAGACAGACGAAAAACAAATTGAAGGAAAACTTCTTCAAAGACAGAGCCATGGAGGTTGATGTCTGGAGTCAAGAGGCCTTAGGCTGGGAGAGCGGAACAGCCCACACGCATGGAAAGGGTGAGTTTGCCCCGGAGGTCAAGGGTAGGCATTCCGCCTCGATGCTCCAGAAGAGCTGTGCCACCCCAGGTCCCAAAGAGGGTGGAACATGTTCCCAGGGAATTGGGGAGAGCCTGGCTGCCATGCCACTGTTCTGAAGGGGTTGAGCGTGTGCCCCGGAGATGGAAGGGAGTCCGGGTGCTGCCCTGGTGTCTGAGGAGGGTAGAACCGAGAAGGCGGTCTCCCCAATGTGTGGATGTGTTGGATAACTCACCCAAGCATTTGGAGAGGAAAGGGCTGCCGCAAAGGCCCTTAGGAAGGGTTAGACTCCTGCTCTCTCAAGCCCCAAGGATGCAACGTCATTCTGTAAATGACTCTCAGACTTCAAAATCTAATGGAGTTTGTCCTGCAGGTTTTAGGAACTGTTTTGGTCCTGTTAACCCTGTTTTCCTTACTGTTTCTCCTTATGGCAATGGGAATGTTTATCCTATTAATGTCCCTCCTTTGTATATTGGAAGCACATAACTTATTCTAAGTTCACAGATCCACAGCTAAAGGAAAATTATGCCTTAGGACTGACCATGCCTACAATTGATTTTGATGGGATCTTGTACTTAACTATTGTTACTGAAATGATTTAAGTTTCTGTGATATTGTTGTGGGATGAATGTATTTTGTATATGGAAAGATAATGTCATTTTTGCATCAAGGGGGTGGAATGTGCCAGTTTGAATATATATTGTGTCCCCCAAACACCATTATCTTTGATGTAATCTTGTGTGGGCAGACGTTATCAGTTTTGATTAGATTTCTTTGAGTGTTTCTTTGGAATGCACCCCACCCCGCTGTGGGTGATGACTCTGAATATTTCCATGGAGGCATGGCCCCACCCATTTAGGGTGGGCCTTGATCAGTGGAGCCATATAAATGAGCTGACAAGCAGACGGAACTTGGTGCAGCTGTGAGTGATGATTTGAAGAGGAGCTACAGCCAATAGGGACATGTTGAAGAAAGCACAGGAGCTGCAGATGAGAGACAGTTTGAAGATGGCCATTGAAAGCAGACTCTTGCTCTGGAGAAGCTAAGAGAGGATAAATACCCCAAGTGCAACTAAGAGTGACATTTTTGAGGAACTGCAGCCTAGAGAGGAACGTCCTGGGAGAAAGCCATTTTGAAACCAGAACTTTGGAGCAGACGCCAGCCACGTGCCTTCCCAGCTAACAGAGGTTTTCGGGACACCATTGGCCATCCTCCAGTGAAGGTACCCAATTGTTGATGCATTACCTTGGACACCTTATGGCCTTAAGACTGTAACTGTGTAACCAAATAAACCCCCTTTTATAAAAGCCAATCCATCTCTGGTGTTTTGCATTCCAGCAGCATTAACAAACTAGAACAAGGCCTTAAACAGAAATGATGAATATGTCATTGCCAACTGGAAAAAAAGCAGTCCTTGTTTTAAAGTGGCAGAGAATTTGGAAAAATTGAGTCCTGGTGTTGGATGGAAGGCAGAATTTGTAACTGATGAGCTGGGATACTTAGCTGAAGAGCTCTCCAAACTAAATATGGAAGATGCAGGCTGGCTTCTCATTGCAGCTTATGGTAAAATTCAAGAGGAAAGAGATAAGCTGAGATCTGAACTCTTAGGTACAAAGAAACAAGAAGTTGATGGTGTGGAAAGCTCTGGGCTTCCAGAAAGTAAAACCCCAGAGACTGCAACCCCATGTGAGGATTTAATGAAACCTGGAACCAGCCAGCCATTTCAGTAAAAACCAGGACTGGAGATGGAGTTACCCAGAAAGGATTTGTGGAAAGTCCTATTGTCTGATGATTTTCACCCCTGTATGCTGCATGCCAAGCCAACAAATTTTTTGTCAGGTCTGTATAGATGGAAACAATGCCAGTCTGGATTGCAGGGGACAGAGAAGGGACAAATTGAGAGAAGGATAACTTCAAAGATAGAACCATGGAAGCTAAGTTCTGGAGCCAAGAAACCTCAGGCCAGGAGAGTGAAGCTGCCAATGCATAGGGAAAGGGTGACTTTGCTCTGGAGGCAGAGGGTGGGCCTTCTGCCTCAATGCTCAGGAAGAGTGCTGCCAACCCAGGCCTTAGAGAGGGTGGAGCACATTCCCCAGAGATTGGGGAGAGCCTGGCCACCACTCTATTATTCTGAAGGGTTGAGCATGTGCCCCAGAGATGGAAGAGAGTCCGGGTGCTGCCCCAATGTTTGAGGAGGGTGGGGCCAAGAAGAAGGTGGTCTCCCCAATGTGTGGATATGTTGGAGCACTCACCCCAGCTGATAAAAAAGGGCTGCCATGAAGGCCCTTGGAAAGTGTGTGTGGGACTGCCACGCTCTCAAGCTTTGAGGATAAAACATCATTCTATAAATGACTCTCAGACTTTGAAATCTAATGGAATTTACTCTGTTGTTTCTGTAACTGTTTTGGACCTTTGACCACTGTTTTCCTTCCAATTTCTTCCTATGGCAATGGGAACATTTATCCTATGGCTGTCCTTTGTATATTGGCAACAGATAACTTATTCTGTTTCACAGGTTCACAGCCAGAGGAGAATGTTAAGACTTTGTACTTACCTGTATTGTGATGGAATGAATGTATTTTTGCATTTGGAAAGAACATGTCTTTTGGGGATCCAGGGGGTGGAATGTGCCAGTTTGGATATATTATGTCCCCAAGAAAAGCCTTATTCTTTATTGCAATCTTGTGGGGGCAGATTGATTAGTCTGTTGATTAGCGTGGAAACTCTGAATTATTTCCTTGGAGGTGTGGACCCCACCCACTCAGGGTGGGCCTTAATTAAATCACTGGAGTCCTATAAGAGAGCTGACACAGACCCAAATGCTTGCTGACACTTGGAGATGCTTGGAGACGCAGACAGAAGGACGTGTGGAGATGCTAAGCTAAGAGATGAAGCCCAGAATTTGCCCTGTAGAAGCTAAGAAAGGACCGCCAGATGCTTACAGAGAAATGCCTTGGGAGGAAGAAGCAAGGGCACACAGGAGCTGAGAGAGAGGAGCTAAGACAGACACCCGGAGATATTTTGGAGAAAGCCATTTGAAACACAACCCGGGAGCAAAGGACCAGCAGATCTTAGCCATGTGCCTTCCCATTGGCCATTTTTCATTGACGGTATCATCTTGTTGATGCCTTAGTTTGGACACTTAGAAGTATAAACTTGTAATTTTGTAAAAGCCAGTCTGTTTCTGGTATTTGAATCTGAGTGGATATAATTGATAATGATCAATTTCTTAAAAAAATGAGTTTTCTGTTTCTTGTAGATTGAATCATGTCCTGCATAAAGACATGTTCAAGTCCCAACTCCCAGTCCTGTGAATGTGAACCCATTTGTGAAATTCCTGGGAGTCATGTCCCACATTGCCAGGGAGATTCATTCCCCTGGGAGTCATGTCTCTTGTTGAGGGTGGGAAGGGAAGGTTAATTAATTTATTTGCCGAGTTGAGTTTAGAGAGAGAAATGGACAATTCATTGTTGACAAAGGTATTAATACTATTCAATGGAGAAGGAAAGACTTTCCATAAATACTGCTGGAATACCTGGATAAACATATGGAAATAAACCTTGACGTCTCCTTCACACCTATACAAAAGTTAACTCTAAATTACCTGGGCTTAAATGTAACAGCCAAAAATACAAAGCTTCTGAAAGAAAACAGCAGTAACAGAAAATATTTGACAACTTAAAGTCAGCAAAAATTACTTAGCACTAAACATTTTTAATAATGCTAAATTGGACTTCAAATTAAAATTTCTACTCATCAAAGACATAATTAAGACCATAGAAAGGAAAGTCACACACTGGGAGAAAATATTTTCAATATATATATATATCTGACAGGGGAATTGAATCCAAAATATGTAAAGAACTTCTACAGATAAATAACAGACAGACAGACAACCCAATTTTTAAAATCAGCAAAGGACTTGGAAAGCCACTTCACATAATATCCCCAAGTGGCCAGTAAGTACATTAAAAATGCACAAAATCATTAGGCATGAGGGAAACGCCAAGGAAAACCATAGTGAGGTAGCATTTCATACTCATTAGGTTGGCTAAAATAAATAAGACTTAACAAAACAAAATGTCAGTGACTATATGGAGCAACTAGAACACTCATTCACTGGTAGTGAAAGTGTAAATTGGTATAACACTTTGGAAAATTATTTGGTAGTTTCTTTGTAAGTACATTTATATTTGTATGTGGTTAAAAGAGGAAATTTTAGGTTGTATATATGGTGCTAGAATAAACACTTTTTAAAAAAGAGTGTTCACAACAGCTTTTTTCAAAATAAACAAAACTAATGCCCAAATGACCATCAGTAGAAGGATAGGCAAACTGTGGTATATTCATACAGTAAAATACTCCTTAGCAATAAAAATTATATGAACTGATACAATAACATGGGTGAATCTCAAAAATATTATTTGGAGCTAAAGAAACCAGACATAAATTATTACATACTGTATATCCGTTTATGTGAAATTTACAAACAAAATAAATCTACAGTAGTAGAAATCAGAACAGAGGGTAAGGATTGACTGAGAACTTCCTAGGGTAAGGGACTCTTTCTTGAGGTAGCAATTAGATTTATCAGAACTCACTGAGCTATACTCTTAATACCTGTGCATTTCACTGATGTAATTTTTTTCTCCTTTATGAAAATGCAAAAATGAAAACAAATGCTCCAACTTATTTAAGAAAATAATGCCTTCACCAAACTGGCAATCTTTTTTTTTTTGATTTATTACTACAGAAACTTTCACCCAGACATATAAGTAGAAACAATAGGATAATGAACCCTATTTATCCATTTCTCAGCCTCAATAATCATCAAATTTATGCCAATCTAATGAAATAGTTTTCTTAATGAGGAAGAGATACTGATATCTGGAACAAAATTGTTAGCTAAATTAAAAACATATTTTTACATGGGCAAAAAGATCTTTAAAGAATTTTGGCATTTTACCCCCATGGTATTTACCTACTTGTATTTAAGTATTAATTTATATCTTAATTCACCTAGGAGGAATAATTAAATTTTGAAGGCAGGATCCCTCTCTGATCCATTTTTTCATTCCAGTTATCTTTAAAATGGTATAAGAAGGCTCATATAGAATGACTACATTTTTTTAACTGCACAGTTCAGTGTTTTTTAGTATATTCACAAAACTGAGTTACCATCACCACTACCTAATTCCAGAACATTTTCATGATCCCCGCACATGTAAACACACAGAAGAAAAACAGTACTCAGTAGTAGTCACTCTCCATTCCCTCCTTACCACAACCCCTGGCAACCATTAATCTACTTTCTGTCTGTCTTTTACTCATTCTGTACCTTTAATATAAATGGGATCATACAATATGTGACCTTTTGTGTCTGGTTTCTTTCACTTAGCGTAATGTTTTTAAGGTTCTCCTATGTTGTAGCATGTATCAGAACTTCTTTCCTTTTTATGGCTGAATAATATTCATTATATGAATATGCTGCATTTTATTTATCCATTCATCCATTGGTGGACATTGGGGTGTTTCCACTTTGTGACTGTTATAAATAATGCTGATATTCTTTGATCAATTTTCCCCCAACTCCGACTCCCAACTTTCTCACAGATTTTGTTCAGTCAATATTTGCTGAGTAATTCAATTAATTAATAGAAAGCATACTGGAGTAAGGCTTAGAACACATGGGTCCTAATTTCAGCCCCGTCAATAATTACCTTTGTGAGCCTGAAATGGGGCTTTAACTCTGAGTCTCATATTACTCTATTTAGAAGGCTGAAACAGATCATCTCAAAAGTTCTCCCCAGGCATAAAATTGTACCAATCTTGAAATTACTGCCCCAATAGTGCCTGTTTTATAGTGAGGGGATCTGAAAGTAGGAGAACCCTTTCTAAAATACAAAAAAATCAAGATTCAAATTCATGCCCCATCACTAATTATCTAGGTGACCTTGGGGAAGTCGATGAACCTCTCTAAAGCCTTCATTTCTTTATCTGTTCAATGGAGGTGATATAGTATTTATTTCCAAGTGCTGTGATGAAGAAAAAATTAGTTATTGCAAGTAAAGCACTTGACAGAGTGCTTATGTATAGTAAACTCTCCCAAAATGGTAGCTATTATTATTTGAGGCAAGAGAGCACACATTTTAAGAGCAAACACTGGAATCAGTTGTTTCTGGGTAGGAGACCCAGATCTGTCAATTAATACCTGCATGACCTTGGGAAATTACTTAACCTTTCTAAGCTTCAGATTCTTCATCTGTAAAATGGGGATAAAAATATCACCTACTTCATGAAGCTGTTGTGCAGAGTGATTATTCCTTCAAATGCCCATGACTGCCAAGAAGCAGGCAATAAGCTTGGCACAGGGAATACAAAAAGATGTGGCAATTTGCCTTCATAGAGTGTTAAATCCTACGTCCTATATTGCACTGAACCTGGCACATAGGAATTGCTCAATAAATGCTACCTTTTCATTTTTTATTAAAAGGAAGTTTTTAAAACTTTTCCAAAATTGTGCTGTGAAAAATCTAGGATTTCACTTTTATCTTTAAAGCAGATGCTTTAATGTCAATTTCATAAAGTTTTGTATTACAAGCTAAATTATTTATAAATGAAGATTCTCTTAATAATTACTTTCAAAGGATGTTTTGTAGTGTGAACAAATAGATACTTCATGCTCTCTGGCCTGATCTCCAGCACCCATCACAGACAGTTCAACATCTCTACATTACAAAGTCCAGATCCCTGGGCATTTAGAGCAGCCAAAAAGTGCATCACAATAGAGAAAGAAAAGGATTGACTTTTTTCCTTTGCTTTATTATTTATCTGCTGATCATCTTGCCCTATGAAATTCTGATGAGGGCTTTTTCCATGCTATTTACATGTTAAAGTCCAAAGGAAAAAGAAGTTACTTTCTTGAAGGACTCCAGGATATTGCTGTTGCAACCATTTCTCTTAATCCACGTCTTGGATGGCAGTCCTGTGATAGTAACCAAGCTCTCCAGGGTGGAAAAGGCAGGAGGTTTTTATTTCAATCAACAGAGTCAAGGGAGTGTTTGCCATTTTGTTGGACAGATTTATTTGAAATGTGAAGTTTTCTTGAAACTAAAGACCAGCATCTTTCCTCTAAAGGGCAACTGTTGAATATCATTTTTAAAATCTTTCCTAATAACTGCTTCGCTTACCCCGCTGCTCCAAATTTTGAGATGTCACGTTGAAAACCTGATAGCTCAAGGCTGTCTTTAATTCACAGTAGGATCTGATTTGATGTCTTCTCAAACTATAATCTGCAGTGATTGTAAAGTATTTTGATTTATTTGTGTCATGTTCAATTTCCAGGAGTTATGTCAAATGGCTTCATTTTAGATACATTTTTCTTAAATCAACTTTTAAAAGGTAAAATACGAAGGCAAACTCCCCATTGACTGGAATGATGGAGAAAGGTTTGTTGGTCTGTTTTTAAAGTGCTCTTACAAATTAGCATGTGAATACAGAATCAGTACCTGAAAGAAGTAAGAAATGATCTAAAGGAAATTTGGTTGTATATAGATATAACTGTGGACTGTTCAACCACAGCAATGATAATATGTATTTCTTTAAAGTGTTAATATTGCCTTTGGCTATCATAGCACTAGGACATTGTGGAATGGACTACTAAAAATCACAAAAGCTAATATGTTAGTTCCTAAATAAATTCATGCAATTTTCAAAAGAAGCAAAGTAAACTGATTTTTACTGGTCTCTATCCAGTAAAGAAAATTATGAGTCGCAATGATATCAACAGTTAGCCTCATAACAAGTATTTAGTTCATATGTCCTAGATTTTTCCATTTCATCCTTTGAGATTTTAGAAGTAGGGCAAAGCATGATTCTGATGTCTTGCCTGGAAGCAGAGTTAATGATTAGATTACTTTTGGATGCCCTTCAAATTCTATGATTCTGTGATTCATTGCAGCTTCATGTAGGTACCCAAAGACTCACTTGTTGACTAAGATTTTGAACTTGACACCCCAAAAATACACAAAGGAAAACAAAGGAAAATTTGTTACAACACAAAAGAGAAATTTGCCAAAGTATCTCAGTTCTCTGGAAAACTCTGAAAACCCAGAATCAAATTAATATATTTATTATTCCTTGACTGGAACCATCAAATTATGCTTTCTGATAAGTGAGCAATATAAAAGTCTTTAAAAGCAGAAACAATGGAATATATATTTATCCTTAAAGGATGTTCTCAAAGACTTAGCACTTATCTAATTTGTAGTGCGATTTAAGTAGTTAACTACTTTGGGTCTTAAAATAGAAATGCAATTAATTTAAAATACATTGTTTAACACTTTTAATTGCAAAATATCTGATGCAAAACCATAATCCAACATGTTTTGTTTCTCATTCTTTTTTCCACTCAATTTTGGCTGACTTTTTCTCACATTATGCAGAACTGGAAAACTTACAGATCTTTAATTGAAATAAATGTGACCAAAATTCAGGTCTGAAGTTATTTAGTTGTATAATCATCATTTTCTAATTCTTCTGTTTAATTCTTACCCCATTAACTGACCGCAGCTGTTGGTATTGGCTCACTAATAACTCCTTCTGAACTTGTAATACCCTAGAACTCAAAGGAGGAGTTCAATGAGTACTGACAACCCAGAGTTTTCACTTATCCTTCATCTCTAATCTCAAGATATTTTCTGGCAATTGTGTGCAAAAACTGGACTATGCTGAATGCCACATGTTCCCTCTATGCTTAACACATCTTCACATCTGAGTGAAAATAGCCTAGTGTTAGCAGGACTAAAAAAGAATGTGTGTATATGTGTGTATTGGGTAAAAATCTCTGGCTACAAATTCAAGAGTACAAGAAATATATATATCTTTATTTTTCTGTAGTTGAATTTCATTTCTATGAGGCCACTTTCCCCAGGTTGAGGAAACTTAATCTTGGTCAATTTAAAGTCTGATCTCCTAACAAAACCCCTAAATTATTTGGACTTTAGTCTCTTCATTTGAAACATGAGAGGGTTTGACTGACCTTAAAGGGTTCTTCTAGGTCAAGCATCCTAATACTGTAATCAGTGGCGTAGAAAAGCACTCTCTAGTGCTGATGACAAAGCATTTTCCGTGGACAGTGTCACCATGACTATATAAGAGATATAAAATTATCTAAGGCCACTTCACTTTTAACCTTCAGTGAAATTGAAAGTTTCTTACCTTGGATGTAAAACAGGTTCAAAATATAAAGACTTAACAGAAAGTATAGGAGGAAGATAAGTCTATTATTACTTCAGTTAGGCTGATAGATAAAAAAGGAGGTTGGTTTTAAAGTTTAGGAAGGGCATAATATATGCAGGGGGAGGAGGAAGTGAAAACACAGCAGAGTGTTTGACTTTATTCCACAAATATCCAAGAATCTGAGAACAAGTGGCAGAGAGTCAAGAGAAAAATCCAAGGAAGTGTGGGGTCACAGAAATCAAGGAGAAAAATAGCAGTTCAAGTAGAAAAGAGTATTAACTGTGGCAAACAGTTTCTAAGATAAAATAAGATGAAAACAGACAAATGTCCATCAGTAACTCTTGTGAACAGGGTTTTAATGGGAGGTGGAGGGTAGGGGACAAACACTACATTGGAGTATCAAGTAAACTTGTTACTGAAGATGGGGAGAGAAAGAGGATTGAATGCAATGAAGAAAGAACAACATCCGAGGATAACTGTTACATGGCCGAAATCAAGGGATAGTGTGTGTGTGTTTGTGTGTGTGTGTGCATGTGTGTGTCTAAATGGCAGCTGAGTCTATGAATGGAGGAAGCACAAATAAAAGATTGTTCTATAGAGTTACTTTCTGTGGTCATAAGTAAAAGTCTCATAACTGGTCTTAAATACTTTGGGAAAAAGAAAATTGATAATTTCCTATCAACAAAGATACAATTTTAGGATATAACTTTAACTACAATTCACAATTAAAATTTAAGATATGAATACCTAAAATCTGTAATGTTAAAAAGCATCCAACTTGGAGTTGGAATAACAAAATGTGGAAATTGTAATACTCTACTTGTTGAATGGAAAATGTTTAGAGTAAAACTGTTACAAAATCTATGCTAATTTTGTTTTATATAATAAGCCTATTTTGTTAATCCTTTCAAGTTGCTTCAATACATGAACACATGGTCATAAAATTTCAAATAGCTGTCTTCAGTCAGTCTTGATTTTATACTCCAGTAGTTCAAAAGTTAAGACAAAAGAAGGAAATCAAAACTGAGTCAGCCTATTTACAAGCTGCTAAATCCATATGTTCTTTGTCTTAATTTGATGTCTGTGGTACACTGTTTTTAGATGAACCTCATGATAAACCTATGAAGCCATAAAGCTTTATGTTCATAGCTCTTCCACTTACATAGCAAAGAAGTAAACAATAAATATTTTGTTGTTTTTATTATTTGTAAATGATTACAAATCTAAGATCTTTTAACCTCAGGTACCCTACCCGCAGAGTTCAAATCTCAGACTTTTTGGAAAATACACACTCATTGACTTGAAACTCTAGTAAAATGTGAATTTGAATTTAGAAGGTACTATCAGGACACTTTCAGATTTACTTATAGATGTGCTAATTAGATTTTGTAAAGAGCAGATCCAAACAATAGAAAATTGCAGGAGCTCTGAAGAATTGTCTCAAAAAGCACATCAAAACCTAATATTTTATGAGACAGGAAATATTTGTGCTTTTGAATGATTCAATCCACAAGCAACTGTTACTGATGTACGTTTTTAATATGTATTTCTAAATACAGCTACATTTCTGTGCTAGTTGGCAAAATAAGTCATATGGCTAGTCAGAGCTTTAAATATTTAAGGAAATAGGTATTTCCAATAGACAAGGATGCTGTTTTAGGTCATAATTTAACTGAATTCTAATTCATATGTTAAAGTTGAATATTGACTTTTGTTTCAGCAATGTAGCAGACAGGATTACCTCTCATTACAAATAACTAGAAATATAACAAACATACTTTCATACTTTCACATGCAAAGCCCAACTCATAAGCAAAAAAAAGGCAATCCCAAAGAGGTAAGAAGGAAATCAGAACATAGCTTAGTAAACTTCTGGGCATATGCTGATCTTGATAATATAAAGTACTTGGGTTTTATTACCTATACAAGGACAAGAAAAAAGAACTTGGAAAATGAGGACTTGGGATTGCTATCCCTTGGATAAATCAGGGACTCTGGAAGAGATATGCCTTCAGAGAAAATGTGAGTAAGAAAAAAAGAAATATGCTGGTGTGGGTTTGGGCTAGGTGTAAAAAAGACTTCTATTGAAATTTATAACCACAGGCCTGTCCCAATGTGGACTGAAGCATAAATTTACACTATTCATATAAGATTAAGGAATCTTCAAGCACTAGCCATTAATGTAAAAATGGCTTCAAACCCATGCTAACCTTGGGATGCCTGATAGAAGCAAATGTAAAATTTCTCCAGGAAAAATTTTCTCAATCAAGGCCATGCAGAATTCTCATGGGAAAGATTCACTGAAAAGGGACTCTAAATGAAGATTTTACAATAGTTGAGGGAAAAAAAATCCATAATGAGGAAGGGTCACCAGATACAATAAATGACAATATTAAGTTCCCCAATAATAGCAAATGCTGGAACAATTAAATAGAAAGACAAAAATAACTATATTAAAAATAAATGAGAGTGACATCACCAATTTTTCTGGTGGCAGCCCAATAGACTGAACCAGGATACTCATCATAGGCTCGCCATCCAAGAACTTGCCCTGCATGCAGAAGCATTCTACAGGGCAACTAATATGTTGTAAGAAAGCAATCAAATCACAGTCTTCCTGCGGCAAAGGATTACCAACTTTAAGATGTGATATAGCACACAGGAATAGGATGAAAGATTATTTCTTAAAGAAATAGGGGACATTCAGATCTGTGTAAATGGGTTTCCAACACTATTCATGCATGCCCAGGTTAAGACACATGCTCAGGAAAGACCAGGAGAAACCTAGGCTATTGCCTCAAGTGAGTCTTTAGACCCGTTGTTAGAATGGCTAAGCTCTGAAGGAGAGCCCTTGCAAGATCAATCTGAAAAGACTGGGAAAGATCTTTTCTTTTCTTTCTTTCTTTTTTGTTTGTTTGATGGCTCCTGACATTCAAGGAGATCTCAGTCATGACACTGATTAGATACATGCTTAGGGAACAGACACCACTGTGACTGAATTCCAGGGATAACATTAATAAAATTCCCAGTGTGTGACAAATAAACTGTTAATGATGGTCCATGCAAAAGCACAGGAGAAATCATTAGAAACCATTGATGTGGAAGATCAGACTTTGGATATACCAGACAAAGATTTTTTTTTTAAAGTTGCTTTACAACTCTGCAAATAAATTCACTACCCTCCCCACTATGTGAGACGTGACTCCCAGGAGTGTAAATCTCCTTGGCAACAAGGGACAGGACTCCCAGGGATGAGCCTGGCCCTGACATCATGGGATTGAGAATGCTATCTTGATGAAAAGGGGGAAAAGAAATGAAGTTTCAGAGGCTGAGAGATCTCAAATAGAGTCGAGAGGTCAATTTGGGGGTTATTCTTACTTGTTAGATAGATATTCCTTTTTAGTTTCTAATGTATTAGAATAGCTGGAAAAAAATACCTGAATCTGTTGAACAGCAATCCAGTAGACTTGATTCTTGATGATAATTTTATAACTATATAGCTTTTATCATATGACTGTGTGATAGTGAAAACCTGGTGACTGACACTCCCTTTAACCAGTGTATGGGCAGATGAATAATAAAATAGTGACAAAAAATACATAGAAATAATAGGGGGGAATGAAGGGTATTGCATGGTTTCAGTGTTCTTTTCTATTTCTTTTTTCTTTTTTTTAATATTCTTTTCTTTATTTTGAAGTAATGAAAATGTTCTAAAATTGATTGTGGTGACAAATGCACAACTATTTGATGATACTATGAGCTATTGATTGTGTACTTTGGATGGATTCTATGATATGTGACTATATCTTAATATTGCATTAAAAAAAGTGCATAGGCTTTAGAATAAACCACATGGTTTTTTTAAAAAATTATTGTTTTAAATATGCTCAAAGAGCTAAAGGAAAACAGACAAAGAAAACAGGAAATCAGAAAACATGTGAACAAAAAGAGAATTTCAGTAAAGAGACAGAAATCATAAAAAGGAACTTAACAGAAATATTGGAGCTGAAGACCACAGTAAATGAAATTTAAAATTCCCTAGAATGCTTCATCAGAGATTTGAGCTAGCAGAAGAGAGAATCAGTGAACTTGAGGATAAGACAATTGAAATCATTCAATCTGAGGATCAGAAAGGAAAAAAAAAAGAAAAGTGAACAGAGACTGAAATATCTGTGGGATACCATAAAACATACCAATACACACAATATAAGTGTCCCGGATGGAGAAGAAAGAGAAAAGGGGGCAAAAACAATATTCAAAGAAATAATGGCTGAAAACTTTCCAAATTTAATGAAAGATATAAATGTACAAATCTAAGAAGCTGAATGAACTCTAAACAGGATAAATTCAAAGAGACCCATACTGAGATACATTAAAATCAAACTATTGAATACCAGAGACAAAGGGAGTATCCTGAAAGCCACAAGACAAAAGCAGCACATTCTGTATAAGGGAATCTCATAAAATGAAGTGCTGAATTCTCATCAGAAACTATAGGTGCAAGAAAGCAGTAGGTTGACATATTTAAAATGCTGAAAGAAAAAATTTCCAGTAAAGAAATCTGGAAAAGCTGTCTTTCAAAAATGAAAGCAAGATGAAGACATTCTCAGGAAAACAAAAGCTGAGGGAGTTCATCACCACTAGACTCCTCTGTAAGAAATGCTAACAGGAATTCTTCTGGTTGAAAGGCAAGGAAGCTAAACAGTAAATTGAGGGCACAAAAAGGAATAAGTATCTTCAGAAAGGAAAAATATAAATATAAAATATAAAAGTACTATTGTATTTTTGGTTTGTAACGCGACAATTTACTTCATAAAGGATCTAAAATGCAAGTTTGTAAAGTGTAATGATAAATCTATGGTTTTTGACACACAATGTTTTGGTGAGAAAAGCATAAATGTGGGGGAACACAGTGGTGTAAGAACATAGATTGTGTATGCTATTAAAGTTAAGTTGATATCAAATCAAAGGGTGTTGTTATGGATTTAGGATGTTAAATGTAAACTCCAAGGTACTAAAAAGAGAAATATCTGAAAAATAACATAGAAGGAAATGAGAAGGGATTCTGAAGGATTCATTACCAAAGATAAACCAAGTACAGAACAAGGCAGTAATGGAAGAAATGATGGAGAAAAAAATGTGTAAGTCTTACAAACAACAAATAACAAAATAGCAGAAATAATTATTACATTATCAGCTGTAAATATAAATGAGTGAAATTCTCCAATCAAAAGGCAAAGGTTTGCAGAATGGATAAAAACCCATGGCCCAAAGTATTTTCTGTTTAAAGAGAGTCACTGTAAATTCAAAGACATGAGTAGGTTGGATATGAAAGGATGGAAAAAAAAATATTCCATGCCAATAGAAACCAAAAGAGAGTATGGATAGCTATACTGATATTAGATCAAATAGACTTTAAGTCAAAAACTGTTAAAAAGACAAAGAAGGACCCTTAAAAGAGTCAATTAAATAAGAAAATATAACAAATATAAGTATATATATACCTAACAACAGAAGCCCAAAATATAAGAGGCAAACACTGACATAATTTGAAGGGAAAATAGAAGGTTCTACACTAATACTGGGAGATTTCAACACACCATTTTCAATAATAGATAGAATATCCAGACGAAAAGTCAATAAGGAAATAGAGGACTTGATCAATACTATAAATGAACTAGACCTAACAAACATATATAAAACACTTCATTCAGCCACATTAGAATACACATTTTTCTTAAATGCACACAAATCATTATCTAGGATAGAACATATGTTAGATCACAAAACTAGCCTCAATAAATTTTTTAATTCAATTTTATTGAGACTGTTCACATACCATACAATCATCCAAAGTGCATCATCACCAGTACCATCACACAGCTGTGCATCCTTCACAATTAATTTTTTTTCAATTTTTAGAACATTTTCATTACTCCAGAAAAGAAATAAAAACAAAAAAGAAAACTCAAATCCTCCCATACCCCTAACCTCCCTGTCCATTATTGACTCATAGTATTGGTATAGTACATTTGTTACTGTTGATGAAAGAATGTTAAAATACTACTAACTGTAGTACATAGTTTGCAATAGGTATATTTTTCCCTATATATCCCTCTATTATTAACTTCTAGTTATAGTGTCATACCTTTATTCTAGTTCATGAAAGAAATCTCTAATATTTGTACAGTTAATCATGGACATTGTCCACCACAAGATTCACTGTTTTAAAAATTCCCATATTTTAACCTCTAACTTTCCTTCTGGTGACATACGTGACTCTAAGCTTCCCCTTTCCACCACATTCACACACCATTCAGCACTGTTAGTTGTTCTCACAATAACATGCTACCATCACATCTGTCCATTTCCAAACACTTAAGTTCAACCTAGTTGAACATTCTGCTCATAATAAGCAACATCTCCCCATCCTTAAGCCTCGTTCTATATCTTGGTAACCTGTATTTCATGTCTATGAGTTTACATATTATAATGAGTTCTTATCAGTGAGACCATACAATATTTGTCCTTTTGTGTCTGACTTATTTCACTCAATATAGTGCTCTCAAGGTTTCTTCATCAACCCATTTTCTTAAGACAGTTCTTGTTCACCTACCATACATTCCATCCTAAGTAAACAATCAATGGTTCCCTGTATAATCACATATTTATGCATTCACCACCATCACCACTATCTATGTAAGGACATCTCCACTTCTTCCACAAAGAAGGAGGAAGAGTCAAAGAAGGTAGAGAGACAAAAGAAAAAGAAAAAGAAAGAAAAAATGCAGCTAATAAGCAGAGAAAGAAAGATAGAATTAAACTAAAGTACAATAAAAGAGTCAGACAACATCACCAATACCAAGAGTCCCATACCCCTCCCTTATATCCCCCTCTTATAGGCTTTAGTTTGGTATATTGCCTTTGTTACATTAAAGGAAGCATAATACAATGCTTCTGTTTACTGTAGTCCCTAATTTGCATTGATTGCATTTTCCCCCAAAACCACCCCATTTTTAACATCTTGCAAGGTTGACATTCATTTGTTCTCCCTCATTTAAAAGCATATTTGTACATTTTACACAATTGTTGACCACTCTAGGTTTCACTGAGTTATACAGTCCCAGTCTTTATCTTCCCTCTTTCCTTCTGGTGTCCTACATGCCCCTAACCTTCCTCTTTTGATCATACTCACAGTCATCTTTCTTCAGTGTACTTACATTGTTGTGCTACCACCACCCAAAAGTGTGTTCCAAACCTCTCACTCCTGTCTTTTCCTATCTGTCTATAGTGCTCCCTTTAGTATTTCCTGAAGAGCAGGTACCTTGTTCACAAACTCTCATTGTCTGTTTGTCAGAGAATATTTTAAATTTTCCCTCATATTTGAAGGACAATTTTGCTGGATATAGGATTTTTGGTTGGCAGTTTTTCTGTTTCAGTATCTTAAATATACCACACTACTTCCTTCTTGCCTCCATGGTTTCTACTGAGAAATCTACACATAGTCTTATCAAGCTTCCTTTGTATGTGATGGATTGCTTCTCTCTTGCTGTTTTCAGGATTGTCTCTGTTTTTTGACATTTGATAATCAGATTATTAAGTGTCCTGGTGTAGGTCTATTCAGATCTATTCTGTTTGGGGTATGCTGTGCTTCTTGGATCTGTAATTTTATGTCTTTCATAAGAGATGAGAAATTTTCATTGATTATTCCCTTTATTATTGCTTCTGCCCCCTTTCCCTTCTCTTCTCCTTCTGGAACACCCATGACACATACATTCATGTGTTTCATGTTGTCATTCAATTCCCTGAGATGTTACTCATATTTTTCCATTCTTTTCCCTATCTGTTCTTTGGTGTGTTGGATTTCAGGTGTCTTGTTCTCCAGTTTCTGAGTGTTTTCTTCTGCCTCTTGAGATCTGCTGTTACATGTCGCCATTGTGTTTTTCATCTCTCTTGTTATGCCTTTCATTTCCATAGATTCTGCCAATTGTTTTTTCAAACTTTTGATTTCTACCTAATGTTCACAATGTTTTCTTTATATCCTTCATCTCTTTTGCCATGTCTTCCCTGGACTCATTTGACTTGGTTGTGAATTGATTTAGCATATTTATTTGAAAATATTTAATTGATTGTTTCATTAAAGTGAAACAATGTCTCAACTGTATCTCAATTGAGGTGTAAGTTTTTTCCTTAGACTGGGCCATATCTTCATTTTTCCTAGTGTAATTTGTAATTTTCTGTTTTGTAGGCATCTGGTTTTCTTGGTTACCCCAATCAGATTTTCCCAGACCAGAACAGGTTCAGGTCTCAGAATGGGGCTTTATTCAGTGTCAAGTTTCCCTAAGGGTGTGTTTTAAAAGATTGACAGACTTTCCTGTGAGGCCTCTAGCTGCTGTGCTTTTCCTAACCTGCCCAGCAGGTGGCGCCTGTTAGCCTTTGCTGCAGAATGGTATGAAGAGGTGTGGTCCCTTTAATTCTTAGCTTAGGTTGTTTCTGTTTTGACTGTCTTCCCTCAGGCCCTGGGGTCTGAGTTCTGAAGGGAGGGCAGGCACTAGAGCTGGGCACCACCTCTTTCCTTTTAGGGAAGATACACCCCCTATGGAGTTATTGTCTGCATTTGAATTGCTCCTTTGTCTCTCTGACTCTGTTAACTCCATCCCTGTCTGGGTCAGAGTGCTGGGAACTGAAAATGGCTGAGGCTTTCTCCACTGAGCCACTCAGGTTGAGAGAGAGAAAAAAGGAAAGAAAACCCCCTTTCAGAGCCAGTCCCTGGCCCCCCAATTTCACCATAAGTCAGAGAGAGCACCCAGTCTTCTGGGCTTCCTTCCCCAGGGCACAGGCATTTTCTGGCTCTCTAAGGTCAGTCATCTGTAAAAAGCTCTGTATTATTTTTTTTTATTAATTTTTTTTTCTGTCAGCCCCACCTCCTCTCCACTAGGAGTGACCTCAGTACTTTGCTGCTTGTTATGGGTTTGTCTATGTTTGTAGCTTGTATTCAGCAGTCCACATTTGTTAATTAAAACCGCTGTTGGGGCTAGGTTGCACTATATTCGCTCACTCTGGGAATGCTGCTTTCTCCCACAGCAAGGTCTTGCAGTTCAGTCTGCCATAGGGGGAGGGGGATCCCAGCATGGTTTTGTAGTTTTTACTTACAGTTTTTATATTGCAATCTTAGCCATTCCACCCAATCCAGGTTGGTGTACAATGTGTGGACAGTCACAGTTGTCCCCCAGCAGTTTTTCCAGATTATTTACTAGTTGTTCCTGGTTGATTATTAGTTGCTCCAGGGTACTAACTAAATTCCACACCTCTCTATGCTGCCATCTTGCCCCTCCCTCTCAATAAATTTTTAAAAGACTGAAATCATACAAAGTCTCCTCTCTGACCACAAAGGAATGAAACTAGAATAAATGAGAGGTGAAAATTGGAAAATTAATAAGTATGTGAAAATTAAATAATACACTGAGACAAAAATGGGTCAAAGGAAAAAGTCACAAGGAAAATTAGAAAATATCTTGAGTTGAATGACAACAAAAACACAATATACTAAAAATTATGAGATGCAGCAAAGGCAACATTCAGAAGGAAATTTATAGCTATGAATGCCTACATTAAAAAAGCAGAAAATTCTCAAATCAGCAACCTAGTCTCACACCTGGAGAAATTAGAAGAAAAAGAGGAAACTATACACAAAGTGCACAGAAGGAAGGAAATCATAAATATTAGAACAAAGATAAATGAAATAGAGAATAGAAAACAATAGAGAGACTAAACCAAACCAAAAGTTGGTTCTTTGAAAAGATCAATAAAATTGACAAAGAAAAAAGAGAGATGCAAATAACAACAATCAGAAATGAAAGGGGAAACATTACTACCAACCATACAGAAATTAAAAGTATTTGAACAATTGTATGCCACAAATAAAATAACTTAGATGAAAAAGGCAAATTCCTAGAAATACACAAATTACCTAAACTGACTCAAGAAGAATAGAAGATCTCAACAGACCAATACTAAGTAAGGAGATTAAAACAATAATCAAAACCTCTTAACAAAGAAAATTTCAGGACCTGGTGGTTTCTTTGGTGAGTTCTACCAGTCAAGGGAGAATTAATACTAATTCTTTTCAAACTCTTCCAAAAAACTGAAGAATGGGGAATACTTCCTCACTCATTATTACGGGCCAGCATCACCTAATACCAAAGACAGATAAAGATAACTCAAGAAAATAAAATTACAGGCTAATATGCCTTATTAATATAGATGCAAAAACCCTCAACAAAATAATAGCAACTCAAATACAGAAGCACATTAAAAGTATTATATACCATGACGAAGTGGAATTTATCCCAGGAATGCAAGGATAGTTCAACATAAGAAAGTCAATCAATGTAATACACCTCATTAGTAGAATGAAGAAAAAGAACCACATGACCATCTCAACTGATGCAGAAAAGCAATTGACAAAATCCATTTCTTGATAATGATAAAAAAAAACTCATAAAAATAGGAATAGAAGGTAACTTCCTCATCATGGTAAAGGACATATATGAAAAACCCATGAATAATATACTCAATGGTGAAGGAATGAAAGCTTTCCCTCTAAAATCAGGGACAAGAAAAGGATGCCAGCTTTTATCACTGCTATTTAACATAGTACTTTAAGTTCTAGCCAGTGCAAGTAGACAAGAAAAAAGAAATAAAAGGCATCCAGATATGAAAGGAATAAGTAAAACTTTCACTGTTTGCAGATGACATGATCCCCTATATTTAGAAAGTCCAAAAAAATCTACAACAAAACTATTACAGCTAATAAATGAGCTTAACAAAGTAGCAAAGTACAAGATCAGCATGCAAAAATCAGTCATGCTACTGGTGTTTGTGGTGGCAGAATTCATGGTTTCCAATAGATGGAAATGGCCTAAGGATACATTGACTGATGAACAGAATGGTGAACTGTAGTATATGCATACAACTGAGCAGCTGCAAGAAGGATTGAAGTTGTGAGGCAAGCAACTAGGTGAATGGACATTGAGGACAGCATTTTGAGTGAAATAAACCAGAAATGAAAAGACAAACATTATAATGCCTCACTGATACCAACTAACAATAATATGCAAACTCTGAGAATTGAATTTTAGAGCACAGATTATCAGGGGAAGTGTGCTGGTTTGTATATATTATGTCTCCCAGAGAAAAAGCCATATTTTTTATTGCAATCTTGTGGGGGCAGACATGTTAGTGTTTGATTAGGTTGGAACTTTCTGATTCAGTGTTTCCATTGAGATGTGACCCACCCAACTATGAGTGACACCTTTGCTTAGGGTATGACCTCTTGATTGAATGTTTCCATGGAAATATGGCCCCGCCCATTCAGGGTGAGTCATGATTAGTTCACTGATGTCCTATAAAAAGAGCTCACAAACAGAGGGAACTCAGAGCAACTGAGAGTGACATTCTGAAGAGGAGCTGCAGCTAAGAGAGGATAAAATGCCCCAAGAACAACATTTTGGAGAATGCCATTTTGAAATGCAACCTGGGAGCAAGCAGATGCCAGCCACGTGCCTTTAACAGGTTTTCCGGATGCCAATGGCCATCCTTCAGTGAAGGTACCCTATTGGTGATCCCTTACCTTAGACACTTTATGGCCTTAAGACTGTAACTTTGTAACCAAATAAACCCGCTTTATAAAAGCCAATCCATTTCTGGTGTTTTGCAAAATGGCAGCATTCACAAACTGGAACAGGAAGGCTTATTGTAAAGGTTCCCTTATTGTGAGCTCTTGCAGCAGTCACATCTATTCCTGAGTTGTAATGGTTATCTCTAAATTCTGAGATGCTGAGCTCTTTGTGTATAACCTGGTTGGCCTCTGGAACTTTCAGTATCTGTCTTACTTCTGAGACTCAGAACTAGAGTACAGCAGCTATGAATGTCAGTATTACCCCATACAGCAACTGTGATAAAAGCAGAAAAAGAGTTCAGACTTCAATTAGAGAAATGAATTAAGTGGATCTTATTAGGACTAAGGTAAATCAAACTAAAGTGCGAAGGACAATATTGACAGTGTTTTAAAACTTCAACTTCTGTGTGAGACCAAAGGAAAAGGTGTTTATTTGGTGTGAAATCTATATTTTCTGTAGCACACTATATAATTTAACTTGTATGGTCAGTTCATTGAAACACCATAATTACATGAAACCTTGAATAGGGAGTGAGATCTGGTTGGTTTATACAGGTTAGCATGAAACCCTGATACATCCCAGAGTAATTTGGGCAGAGAATAAAAATGTATTTGCAAAGCCTTCCTGAGGGATGGGGAGAAAATGTGAAAATATTAATGTTCCCCACCTGGGGAATCCCTGATATTCTCACAAGCATTGGGGGCTACCAGTGATTCTTGAAGATGATCATATAACTATATAGCTTACATAATATGACTGTGTGATTGTGAAAACGTTGTGGCTCACACTCCCTTTATCCAGTGTATGGGCAGATGAGCAGAAAAATGAGAACAAAAATTAAATGAATAATAGGGGGAGATGGGAAGGATGGGATGTTTTTGGTGTTCTTTTTTACTTTTATTTTTATTCTTATTTTTTTGGAGTAATGAAAATGTTCAAAATTATTGTGGTGATGAATGCACAACTATATAATGGTACTGTAAACAACTGATTTGTACACTATGGATGATTGTAGGGTATGTGAATATATCTCATACAGAAAGGTGTTAACTTTTGATATATAGTTCAACAAGCAGTTATATGGGTAATTCCAAAAATTGTTATGGGTTGCAGTTATACAGTTTCAGTTCTTTCCTTGTTATGCAATATAGGGTATATATACAGAAAGGTGAAGACTTTCAAAGCATAACTCAATGAGTAGCCATAGAGCAAATTTCAAAGGATGCTATAGGGTACAGTTCCACCATGTTATTTACCTCCTTCCAGCTATTCCAACATCCCAACATCTAAAATAAATAAATAAATATGTACATATTTTATATATATATAATATTTGTGTGTGTGTGTGTGTGTGTGTGTGTGTGTGTGTATCCATTGCTATAGTTGTGTCTTTCCAAGAATGTCATATAAACAGAATCACATAGCATGTAACCCTTGAGATTGGTCTCTCTTACTCTGTATCCCTTTGAGATTCATCCAAGTTGTTGCACATATCAATAGTTCACTCCTTTTCACTGCTGAGAAATATTCCATTCTATGTATACACCACAATTTCTTTATCGATTTATGTGCTGAAGGACATTTGGGTTGTTTCAATTTAGGGTCAACTGTGAAGAAAGCTGCTAAAAATTTGCATACAGATTTCTGTGTGAACGTAAGTTTTTGTTTCTCTAAGGTAATCATCTTAGTTTTCCACACAGTGATAAATACCACACAAAAGTTTGGCTTTAAAAATGGGAATTTATTGGCTCACGGTTTTGAGGTTAGGAGAAGTCCAAAATTGAGGCATCAGTAGAGTGATGATTTTTCCCCAGAGTCTGTAACATTCTGGTGCTGGCTGCCAGTAGTCCTTGGGAGTTCCTTGGCTTGTCTCCCTGCCTCTCATGACATGGGGATCTCCTTTTCTTTTACTTCCAGGTTCTGTTGACTTCCAGCTTCTGGCTCCTCCCCATGGCTTTCTGTGACTGAATTTCTTCTGCTTGTTAAGGACTCCAATAATCTGGATTAAGACCCACCCTCCTTCTGTAGGGCCACACCTTAGCTAAAATAATACCTTCAAGAGATCCTATTTACAATGAGTTCACGGCCACAGGAATGCAGATCAAGACCAAGAATATGGTCTAAATTGGCCTATATAATTCACTCTACCATAAATACCTAGAAGTGAGATTTTTTGGATCACATGGTAAATGTATATTTAACTTTATAAGAAACTGCCAGACAGTTTTCCAGAATGGCTATACCATTTTGCATTCCCACCAGCATTGTATGAGACTCCAGTTGCTATGCATTCTTACCACACTTGATATTGTCAGTATATTTAATTTTAGCTATTCTAATAAGTTTGTATTGGCATTTCATCTTGGTTTAAATTTGAATAATGGCAAATGATGTTGAACAATTTAATGTGGTTATTTGCTCTCTGTATATCCTTTTTGTTGACATGTCTGTTCAAATTGTTTGCCCATTTTTTAAGTGAATATTTTTTTTCTTACTATTGTTCTGAGATTTCTTTACTTATTATGGATTCAGGTCCTTTGTTGGATGTGTGATTTGCAAATATTTTCTGCCAGTCAGTATTGTCTTTTCCTTGTCTTTACAGTGTCATTCACATTTTAATTTACATGAAGTCTAGTTTATCAAGTTTTCCTTGTGTGTATCATGCTTTTGGTGTCTTCTAAAAGCTCTTTGTCTAATCTCAGGACATGAAGATTTTCTCCTATGTTTTCTTCTAGAATTTTTATAGTTTTATGTTTTATATTTACATATGTGAACCATTTTAGTTTAATTTTTCATAGAGCATGAGATTTAGATTGAAGTTATTGTTTTTTTATTGTTTTGCATGTTTGTCAAAATTCAATTGGCCATATTTGTATGGGTCTACTTCTGGACTATCTTCAAATTCCACTGGCCTATGTGTTTACTCCTTTGCCAATGACACATTGTCTTGAATACTTCAGCTTATGTAGTACATCTTAATATTGAGTAGTATGATCTCCCAAACTTTGTTCTTCTTTTTCAAAATTGTTTTAATTATTCTAGCTCCTTTACCTTTTCATATAAATTTTAGAACCAAATGTACAAAAAAAAAAAAAAAAATCCTGCCAGAAATTTGATTAAAATTGCCTTAACTCTGTAGATCAATTTGGGAAAATAGACACCTTCACTCCATGAAAACAGTTTGTCTCTCCTTATTTAAGTTTTCTTAGATATCGTTCATCAACAATTTGTAGTTTTCAATTTTCAGATCCAGTCTTTTTCAGTAGATTTGTACTTAAGTATTTCTAAGCTTTTGTAAATGGTAGTTAAAAATTTTTTCTTTGCACTTGTTTATTAATAGGATAGGATTGATATTTGTGTGTTTATCTTATATTATGTGACCTTGATAAACTTATTAGTTTTAGGAGATTTTTTTTTTATTCTTTTTGGAACTTTTCACATAGACAATCATGTGATCTGTGAATAGGGGCAATTTTATCTTTCTCTATCCAATCTATATGTTTTTTCCCCCCCTTGCC
Source organism: Choloepus didactylus (assembly GCF_015220235.1). Lineage (NCBI taxonomy): Eukaryota > Metazoa > Chordata > Mammalia > Pilosa > Megalonychidae > Choloepus > Choloepus didactylus. Next base: position 30,699,291 of record NC_051320.1, on the reverse strand, counting down.
TTATTATAATAGCTTGGATTTGCAGTACAATGCTGAATAGCAGTTCTTGCCTCGTTCCAATCCTTGGGGTAACACATTCAGTTTTTCACCATTAAGTATGACATTAGCTTAGGATTTTTTATAGGTGTCCTTCATCAAGTTAAGTAAGTTCCCTTCTAGGTTTGCTGAGAGTTTTTATCATGAATGCATGTGGAATTTTATCAAATGTGTTTTCTGAATCAGTTCATTTGATTATGTGATGTTTCTTCTTTAGATTATCAATATGTTGTTTTACATTGATTGATTTTCATTCACAGAATGAACCCACTTGGTTGTAGTATATGACTCTTTTTATATTTTGCTCAACTCAATCTGCTAATATTTTATTGAAGATTTCTGCATGTATGTTCATGAGAGATATTGGTTTGTGGCTCCTATTATCTGTACTGTTTTTGCCTGGCTTTGGAATCAGGGTTGTGCTGGCCTCATAAAATGAGTTGGTAATTGCCTCCTCTTCTATTTTCTGGAAGAAAATGATGTTGACATTTTTGCTTTCATTTTTAAAACATAGTCTAAAGGACTCCATGGGTAAAGAATGGTCTATTATATTCTCCCAGATATGTATATGTTTCTGAAGCTCTCTCTTCATTCCTGATATTTCATATTATCTGATATCATTCCTTTCTATCTGACCAATTTCCTTTAAGCCGTTCTCTTAGGGAAGATCTGCTTGCCAGAAATTCTCTTATTTTTTCTTCATCTGAGATTGTTTTTATTTCTCCTTCGTTCTTGAAGGATATTTTTGCTTAAGAATTTTAAACTGAGAGATCTTTTCTCTTAGTGCTCTAAATATATATTGTACCACTTCTTTCTGCCTGCTACATGGTTTCAGATGAGAAATCCACCATCATTTGAAATTGCTTTTCCCTACAAGTAACACATCATTTTTCTCTGGTTGCTTTCAAGATTTTTCTCTTAATCTTTAGTTTTCAGTAGTTTGATCATTATGTATCTGGGCATGTATTATTTTGTGTTCATCATGTTTAGAGTTTGCTGAATTTATTGAATCTGTAGCTGTATGTCTTTCACCAAATTTGGGAGGTTTTCAACCATCATTTATTTAAATATTTCTTCTGTTTTGCATTCTTTTTTCTCTCTTTCTGGTACTCTGATAACATGAAAGTTAGACCTTTTGGTGTTGCAATAGTATTGATTGGTATTGGCATTGGTATATGACTATTGATATATTTTTTCCATTTTTTTCTTTCTGTTATTCAGAATGGATAATTTCTTTTGCTCTATCTTCAAATTCACAGACTCCTTCCTCTGGTATCTCTATGAGTTAGAGTTATTATCTCTATGAGTTGTATTTTTTACATCCAATGAGTTATTTTGGTTTTGTTTTTTCAGTTATTCTTATGTAATTAGTTCTAAAATTTCCATTTGGTTCTTCTTTATGTCTTGTGTTACTCCACTGTGATTGTCTATCTTTCTATTCATTTCAAGAATGTTTGCCTTTACTTATTCAATGGTTTTAATAGTAAGTTGCTTTAAAGTCTTTGTCAGACAATTCCAACATCTTTGTTATCTTGACATGGGCATCTTTTGATTGTATTTTCCCATGTGAATTGATATTTTCCTTGTTCTTCATATGACAAGTACTTTGGATTGTATCCTAGACATTTTGTATATTATGTTGGAGGATGCCGAGTCTTGCTTAAATCCTATGGAGAATTACTGATATTTTTGTTTGGGCATGCAACCAATATTGGTTCCAAAGTCAGTTCAGTTTCCAAAGTCTTCTGGTACTATTCTGATCTGTCCTGTTTATGCATCTCCCACTATTCTGGGATTTTAGTAGTGGTCTATTCCATAGTCCACTTTTAGACCTAGGCTTGTGCAGCCTGGATAGCACAGCAACTTAAAGTGTCCTTTTCCTAAGATCCTTCCTTTCTACAATCTGGTGGGTACTTCTTTGTTCCCTCTTGCTCCCCTTTCCTGCTTTCTGTCCGGAAAGCTGAGGCTTTATTTCCCTGCTCTGCTGTGTCCTTCCCATGCCTGTGCCTGCTGTGGGGCCAACCATCGTGAAGACAGAAAGATAAAAAAGTAACGGGTGCATCCCACTCTTGGGACCACTGGTTCTCCAGTCAAAGGGGAAGTTTCTCCTCCATCATAGTTTTAGGCTCCTACTAGCCCCTGTTGCCCATGCCACAGCCACCATCATCATAGATTGCTTGGAGGATGGAGTGCTAGAGAAAGGAATAAAAAAAAACAGATGATTTCCACATCCTCTCTGAGCATTAGGAGACTCTTTTCCTGTCCCTCAATTCAGAATCAAACAGAACTAGGGGCTTCTCCTGGATATCTGTCTCTCTCTTTCCCCCAGTCCCCCCACCTATACCTGGAAGGAAATGGAACCCCTCACTACTATTTTAACTTACACCCTTAAATTTAACACATCTATGGTTAATGTATATAAAACCCTCAGAAATCATTATATCGGATCATTCTTTCCCATATTATATAGTCTTTTCCAGTGTTTATTCCATCTTATTATTGTACCTTACATATATTTTTTGCTTTCAGTATTAGTAAGAAAATTAGTTTCATCTTCATTATTAGGTTGACAACAATGTTCTCTCAGTGCTTTGAAGCTATTACTCTACTGTCTTCTATCTTTTCTTTCTTTCTGTTGATATGTCTGCTTGTCATGTTAATTGCAATTCCTTTATGAATAGTATGCTTATCTTTCTTATTGCTTTGAAAATCTTTACTCTCTTTCACTGTACTTCCAAATTTGCGACAGATATTAATCTTTGGGATGAGAAATAGGAATTTCCAGGAATAATCAAAAATTTCCCAAATCATATGTTATTCTTAAAATACTTCCAATATTCTTCATATTCTTTATCCGCTATTATGGATATATAAAAAATGTGTTTAATGACTAATAAATATTAATTTAGTAGTATTTATAAGAAATGTAGGCTATGTCAAACATTCAAACATGGGAAATTGTCAATAAATATTATTGGATAGTATTGGATCTCCTAGCAAGGTTAATAGCACTACACAGAACCCTAAGTCAAAACTCCCAATTTGATGACTTATTTTGTTTCCAAAGCTTGTTATTTCTTAGAACATCACTCAAAGGAGTTGTATAAAGTATACCATGTTAGTATTTATTTTATTTTCAAGAATGACTCACCATAACCAGCAGACAAGCCCCACTGTCTACAAGCTCTCTGACTGTTGGATACTGACTGCTGAGCCACTTCTTTCCTATGTGCCCCTGTTCAGGTTCCCAGGATCACCTTACCTTTTGGCTCTGCATGTCTCTGTTTCCTATTCTTGCTTTTGACAACATCAGCAGATTCCTTTGAACCAGTAACATTGCTATGTTGATCGTTAAGTTTTAATTTCTGCAGAAGATGATAATATTTTTTTCCCATTTTACCCATTTCTCTACTAGGTTTTCTCAGGATTCAAAAAAAAAACAGGAAATAAAAATTTCAATCTCCAAAAAAATGCCAGGAAGGAATATCCATATGGAAACACTATCTCTTTTTAATTATATCTAGCTTACTATTCCATTGGCATAGACTCCAAGTTTTCTCTAAATCTAAATCTAATTTAGTACCCAAATTTCCATTTCTGGTGAAGGCAAAAAATGTACCATTGCCAATTCAAGTTACCCCAGTGATTTCTGGTTGTAAAAATGGATAAACTTAAGTCGATTCAAGCCTTCCCCTTACCCTCTTTCTCTCCTCCCCATGGGTGCCCTAATTTTTCAGCAGGCTTCATAACTTCCGGGCCACAGTTGATGTCCTGGTAGATGGGTTAGCATCAGAAGTGACACCAGAATGTCCCACAGGTGACTGCATATAACTGATTCAACAGGCAAGTGGACCTTATATCAGATATCATATTCTTTTATTGACAACTGTCTTGCATCTCTCTTCTGTTACCTGCAATGATGTCGAAGCAATTACAAAGAACTGGGGATACCATCAATTTAGTAGGTGCACCTAATCTTAGAAGACCAAAGACATAAGGGCCAAAGGAAATGGGACATTAAACAAAACTAGCTAATCACATCTGCTTCTAATTTTGGCTTCTACACCAGGTTCAAAATTCTGATTGCACATCAGAATCATCCATGGGACACTTTTTTCAACTTATATTTTCCAAGCTCTAACTCCAGAGATTAACTAGGTTCAGGATGAGGCCCCAGAAATCTCCAATTTACAAACACTCTGTATAACTGTGATGCAGGTGGTCTGGGACCACACTTCGAGAGACACTGCCCTTGAAGTTCCACAAGGGAGTCATCTCAATTCACCTGGAAAAGAGATCAGCTAGGGATTGGTGACCAAATTTCCAGGCACTAATAGAGGGTAATTTGCTTAATGCCTGTGTTATATATTCTTCAGGATTCTAGTAGCAATGCCCAGGACCATATTAGAAGGGTTCAAGGATTTAGGGACCCAGGCTGGTCCTCTTCTTCCAGAAATCAATACAGGGACTTAGGCAGAAAGCTGGGGGAATTATGTCACATTCTACCCTTTCTCCCACTTCCACTGGGAGACACGCTGGGAGAGTTCAACAGTCTACAATGGTGATTGCATTACAAACCATCATAGAAATGCAAAACAACATTGTAAATATGTAGGGAATAATTTTTTAAGCCTAAATTCAGAGAAGAGAAAGAAGCCAATATATTTCCATTTCCACCCTCTTCTTTTATTTTGAATTATCACAGACTTGAAGTGTGAGATATTTTGGCTGCTCAGCAATATAAAAAAGATTGTAACATCAGGAGAATACTTAGAAGACCATGTCTGGTTGGAGGTGTAATTTGGGCTGTGGGTACTTTAGTTTGGGGAAGTCCATTTGATTCTGGGAAGTTGAGAGAGGGATAAAGTTCAAATTCAGAGGAGAGATAGAACATCCTCGGCTTGCAATCTGGTTTGATTTTAAGAAGGAAAGTAAAGAAATAAGTACTTTCTGGTTGGCTATGCCAACACCAGGGGAATAAAGGAGCAAGGAAGGAGGACAGAATTTTTACCCAGGAATAAAGGTTGTGCATTTGTCAAGGTATCACCAGAGCAGTTGATCTAGAAAGGTATTTCTAAGAACCACAATTTCTCTGCGATCAGTATACCACATGCACTTTTCTTTAGTAATATCTATTAATAAAAGTCCAAATTTTATGACACAAGAGAAAATGATAAAGAAGTTTTTCAATATGTCAACTGCAATTAAACATTATGTCAACATGCAAAGTAATATTTTGATGATTCTAAGAACAGGTAGCTAAGGTATACCTGGTGGGCCTGATTCACTTCCATATTCACACTAAATCTTCCCTTGTGAGTTAATTGCACACATCTCCCAACAGGTACTTTATGGAAGCCTTACTCTAGCTTTGGAACATGAATTGTCTCATGATGCATTAACTTCTGAGAGTTCACTAGTACCAAATGGAACAATTAGTCAAAAGCCATAGTTCACTATGGGAAACCATGGTGATGTAAAGAATGGAGTGACATTGAATTACTATTAAATTTTTTCACCATATACAAATTTTACCAAGTAGAAAAGCAATTAGGAAGCATTATATCCTCCATCTGCTGGTTTCAAATGAAACAGTAAAAATTACAGAAATTCTTAGAGAGTAAGCTTAAATTGTACCTGGTATAGAAGCTCTTTAAATTGAGTCTGCTGCTGTAAATACAATTTCTCATGGCTTCTGGTAATAAGAAGTGAAGGGAGCTGTTCATTTAAGACAGAGTTGATGTTTCAGACCAGATTTTCTTGGTATCACCAAGTATTATGTTAATGTCTATCTTGTTAGAAGGGCATGTGTGTTTATGGGTCCCACTCCAAGGTGAAGTCTCAAGCATGGAAAATAAACAGTGTTTTTGAGTCACTGTTTATTTATCATTGCTAACCTAGAATTCATTAAATGGCACTGATTGTCCTAAGCTTTAATTGAGCCACAAATATTCTCAATGTATTGCCATGTTGCTGAAAAGACATGTGCACCACACATTTTTACCTCGGCTGCCTTTCAGCATCTAAGAATTACAGCTCAGCAGTGATTAAAAACAGAATTTAAGCTAAGTCAAGGTCAGGTGAGTATCTTGGATGATCCAAGGCATGTGGATCTAGCTGAGCAGTTAGTTTTTGTTTACGCCAAAGGCTTTATATTCCTACGTTAAAATGGTTAAAAGCCTAGGCAAGCTACTGACATTTATAGATTCCAGTATATTTTTGGCTCCTTGGAAAATGTCCCATGTGGAAACTTTCACAATTCAGAATGTCTCCTCAGACCTCTATTTTTTGCCAGAACACACCATTTCCATACTCCAACAGCTCCCCTTAATGTTCTTAATGTCATATTAATGACTGGCCTCCAGTGCTGAAATACTCAAAATCTGCTCCTCTGGATAGATTTTGCCCTCAGGAAGCTCACTTGTGTTTTAGTCCTTCCATTTCTCCCCTTGCTCAATGTCATTATTTACTAAAATGCTTCAACTCTGGTATTTCAAGACTGGTTTAGCAATTGTGAAAATAATGACTGTCTATTTACCTAAAAGGAATATTATTGAAAATCCAAGAAAAAAAATAAGTTTGATACCACAGAAGGAAACTTTTGGTAAGTCAATAATCAAGGTATGATTATTGGTAGGATGCTAACAGAGTATAAAGGAGGGGTTCCTACGCCAGATTGCAAAATGGTGAAATTTAATTTGATTCAGTTCAATGAATACTTACTCTATACCCTCAATGTCCCAAGAGTATCTCCCAAGAGTGATAGAAGAGGAAAGTTCTCCCAAGAGATCTGTTGACAATAGCAATAAGGAAGGACTTCAAAGGAATAGAGAGCTTTGAGAGGTACTGTTAGTATGGTGTGGTTAAGAATGGAACTTCTGAAGTCAGACAGACATAATAGTGGAGTCCATGGTCCATCACTTGCTAATTGTGTGACCTTAAGTGAGTGACTCAATCTCTCTAGGTTTCAGTATATTCACTTGTAAAAGTGGGAATAATAGTATATATCTTGGAGAGATTTTGTGATAATTGAATAAGTCAATTCATATAAACTGCCTCACACATCACAATCATCTTGAAAATGAACACTGTTGTTATTAATACAGTGATGCTGTCAATAAGCCTAGGATGGGATTTTTTTTTTCAGTTAATGCACAAAGTAATTAATTTCCACGTAGCAAGCAAATGAGAGTATTGCGTAGATAACTAAGTATAATGCCTAGTGTATTATACATACTCAAGAAATAGCCATTGTCATTTTATTAATCACAAAATAATGTGAACTTTTTTATTAGCATTGAGGCTTATAACATTCTGACATTGTACTCTATACTCAAAACACCATTATCCTATTATCTTTCTCTTTTTTTAAGAGTTTAAAAGATTGGTCATTCCAAAGGGGGCATTCAAAATAAGACAAAATAGTTTCAGTGGCTGAGAGATTTCAAATGGAGTCGAGAGGTCACTCTGGTGGACGTTCTTATGCACTATATAGATAACATGTCTTAGGTTTTAATGTATTGGAATAGCTAGAAGTAAATACCTGAAACTATCAAATTCCAACCCAGCAGTCTGGACTCCTGAAGACAATTATATAATAATGTAGGTTACAAGGGGTGACAGTGTGATTGTGAAGACCTTGTGGATCACACCCCCTTTATCTAGTGTATGGATGAGTAGAAAAATGGGGATAAAAACTAAAGGACAAATGGGGTGGGATGGGGGATGATTTGGGTGTTCTTTTTTCACTTTTATATTTTATTCTTGTTGTGGTTCTTTCTGATGTAAGGAAAATGTTCAGAGATAGATTGTGGTGATGAACGCATAACTATGTTATCATACTGTGGACAGTTGATTGTATACCATGGATGATTGTATGGTGTGTGAATGTATTTCAGTAAAACTGAATTTAATTAAAAAAAAAAAAAAGATTGGTCATTGCAAATTTTGCTCAATAAAGAGAACAAAAAAAATATAGAGCTTCCCAGATATCATAAGCCTTCAAAACCTTATTCATAAGCATCACATTAGTTAGAGTATTGATAGTTTTTTCATATTTTTTTATTAAAGCAGTTGTGGATTTACAGAAAAAATCATGCAGTAAGTACAGAGTTCCCATATACTACCCTCATACATGGAGTTTTCCCTTTTGTTAGCATTTTGCATTAGTGTGGTACTTTGTTACAACTGATGAAAGAATGTTATAATTATACTATTAACTATGACCCATAGTTTACATTAGGGTTCCCTGTTGGTGGTGTAAACTTTTTTTTTTAATTTTTACTCTGGTAACGTATATACAACCTAAAAAGTCTCAATCGACTAAGCCTAAAAATGGCAGCTCCATCAAGATTCATATTTAAACACAGGCAAGGCTTTCAGATGACTATAGTTTATCCTTGCTGTTCTATCAAGAGATCTCTAAAAGTTATTGAAGCATACACTATAGAGACAATGCAACTTGAGAAATCTACCCAAATGTCCTACCCATATGCTGCTGACTGTAATCCATATACTTTTACCCGAACATCTTTTGTTGAAATTCAGTGGATATGCTTCATCAGCAAAAGCTAAAATGTAAGCACGTAAATCATAAATATTTGGCAGGCTTGTTTAGAAAGGAGAATTCCACCATCTGGGTTTATTTGCAATTCTAGTCATCTCCCATGTAGAACAGGTAGACTAAGATAGTTACCCCAAATAAAACATGTAAATACGCTCTTTGTTTTTCTCTGACTTGATGTAAAAAAAATAAGAATTAAACTTTTAAATCTGTTGAATCCCTTCTTCTCATATTTCTTCCTTTTAAATTTGTATTCAAATGAAACAATAAAATGTAGTCAATACTATAACAAAATTGGTAGTATGGAGAATCCCATACTAATAAACCTTCACCAATTGAGCTAAACCGCCAGTATCATTTAAAAATAGCTGAATGTTATCAAACTTGAAATATTCATAATGTTTTTAATAAACCACATGTACCCAGTGAATGATTTTTTCATTATTTCAAGATATAAAGTTAGCTTATATTTTAACAAATCAGATTATTTGAACATTATAGTCATGTATGTATTTATGATGAAATGTATATTACTATGTTATAGAGGTATTTCTATTCATATAAAGTTATACATATCCATTAACTTTTGAAAGAATTTTATACATTGAGACTGAAATTTTCTTTACTTATACCAAGTTCAACAGCAACAACAACAAAAAAATAAGGAGAATCTATGGTACAGAATCAATGGTTCAGATATATTTTGATACATAGTTTTAAAGAAGATTAATTTTTATTAAATTGGAAGTCTTAAAAATTAACCTCAAGACTTCACAAATGCAAAAGGTAATTTCTTTATATTTGAGGATAAAGTATTTTTGCTTTAAAATTTAAACATTTACCATTTTATTTATGAGATATTACATTGGAATCATGAAAACCAAAAATTGCATGGGTTTTTGTTTCATCTTTTCAGACATTTAAAATATCTCTTTCTTATAAATTTTAAAAATAAAAGCTATATTTGGTGGGAAACAAATCTTTAATTCCTAAAAGGTTGTAGTGTAAATTCCAGTGTTTCTATAGTAGGACTCCATAAAGCAGTGGTTCTCAAACTCTTCTGATTTTGATTTACAGTAAGGAATATCTTTTACATCATGACCCAGAACACACATGTGTATGCATGGAACAAATGTTTCAGTCGACAGTACTTATCCTTACTACATAGAGGCACTCTGATATTTACTGTCTTCTGTTCTATTCTATACTGTTTCCTTTCTTTCCTTCTCAATGCTGGTCATGATCCACTGAATTAAGTTCACCATCCATTAATGGGTTATTACCATTAATTTGAAAACACTGCCTTAAAACTTGTTGTCTTTCAGTTCTTTTAACCAGTTTGGATTCTTTTAACCTATTTTGGATTCTTCACTGACACATACTGAAGCCTTTACATATAAATCAGATACTTATAGAACACAACCAGTCCCTGGAATTAAAAGTAAGATTGCTGAAGGAGAGGCTAAACCTGCTTATAATTGTGCCTAAGAGTCTCCCCCTGAGTGCCTCTTTGTTGCTCAGATGTGGTCCCTCTCTCTCTAACTAAGCCACCTTGGCAGGTAATCTCACTCCAAGGACCTGACGCCAAGGGGTGTAAATCTCCCTGGCAACGCAGGACATGATTTCCAGGGATGAATCTGGATCCGGCATCGTGGGATTGAGAACATCTTGACCATAAAGGGGGATGCGATATGAAACGACATAAAGCTTCAGTGGCTGAGATTTCAAATGGAGTTGAGAGGTCACTCTGGTGGGCGTTCTTACGCACTATATAAATAACACTTTTTAGGTTTTAATGTATTGGAATAGCTAGAAGTAAATACCTGAAACTACCAAACTCCAACCCAGTAGCCTTGACTCTTGAAGACGATTGTATAACAACATAGATTACAAGGAGTGACAGTGTGATTGTGAAAACCTTGTGGATTGCACTCCCTTTATCCAGTGCAATAATGGGGACAAAAACTAAATAAAAAATAGGGTGGGATGGGGGGGATGATTTGGGTGTTCTTTTTTATTTTTTATTCTTATTCTGATTCTTTCTGGTATAAAGAAAATATTCAAAAATAGATTGGGGTGATGAATGCACAACTATATTGATGGTACTGTGAACAGTTGATTGTACACCATGGTATGGTATGTGAATATATCTCAATAAAACTGAATTTTAAAAAAAGGGGAGATTGCTGGACACTGATACCAATTCACACCCATGAAGATGGTTGTGATTTTTTTTTAATGGAAAATATCAGGTGCTAGTGAGGAGGTGGAGAAATTGGAACCCGTGTACATTTCTGGAAGGAATGTCAATGGTTCAGCCACTGTGGAAAACACTTTGGTGGTTGTTCAAAAAGTTAACTATAGAGTTACCACATGACCAGAAATTCCACTCCTAGCTTTTCAATTTCAAAAGAATTAATAACAGGTATTCAAACAAATCCTTGTACATGAATATTCATAGCAGTGCTATTCACAACAGCCAAAAGGTATAAACAATCCCAAATGTCCATCAACAGATGAAGAGATAAAGAAATTGTTGTATATTCATACAATGGAATGTTATTTATCCAAAAAAGGGAATGAAGTATTGATACATGCTACAATGTAGATGAACCTCGAAAACATTATGCTAAAGTGAAAGAAGCCAGACAAAAAAATCACATATTGGATGACTCCACTTATATGAAATATCCAGAGCAGTTAAATTCATAGAAACTGATTGTTACTGTGAGGATATTTTATGGATTTAAATCAACAGTAAGTTGATTGTCTCTGTGGCTGATTACATCTACCATCAACAAAGGAGACTGCCTTTGGCAATGAGAGAAGTCTCATCTAATTGGACGAAGGCCTTAAAGGGAGGACGGGTGATTTCAGCAGTCAGAAAGAAGAGTTTCTATCTCTGTTTCAACCAGCCAGCTTCTCCAGGGGAATGCATCAAAATCTTCATCTTAGTTCCCAGCTTGCAGCCTGTCCTACAGAATTCAGATGTGCTAATCCCCAAAGTCACTTGAACCAATTCTTATTAAGTCTCATAGTATTTACATATGTGTGTATATATGTATCTCTTGTTGGTTCTGTTTCCCTAAAGAACCCTGACTAATGCACCATGTCTTAACCCTACAGGTTTTTCTTGCTCATGTAAGTTCAATATGAGTTCCTGGTCAGCAAAAAGTTTTCCCCATGCTATGACTCCTTTCTTCTTTTGAGTATACCAGTCCGAGTGTTGGCATTGTATATTGCCAGTGCAGGGAGAAAGTGTGTGGGAAGAGGTAGAGATGATTTGTGTGGGCCTGGCCTATTTATGGCATGAATCACTCTGATCTCATTCCATTGCAAAAGCGCATCTCATGACCACACCTAGACACAAAGGGCTGTGAAATATAGTTTGTGACATGATAGCCATTTCCAGGAACAACTTTATTCTACCAAAGGGGAAACATGAATATTGGTGGATCACAAGCCAGTATACCACATAGTTTAGTTGTAAAAATAAATACTACAAATTAAAATATCAAATGGTCTTACACCTTGGATAAAAATATGTGACAGTAGCACACATTGTTCACTGAGATCATGACACATTTCCCCACCACTGCTATATATTTATATGTGCTATAAGAAATGGTAAATTTTGATTTCATTTCTTTCTCCTATTTTCTTCCATCTACTTTTTCAAACTGCTGACATCTAGACCTAGTTTCTTTTTTTCTCAAATCCCAAAGTAAGATGAATTAGATGATATGGAATATTTTCTATCTCACACTGATAAAACTGGGAAGCTTTTTGGTTATCATGTAATTTAAAGTCCTTATTTTATAAGTAGGGGAAAATACATAGTGGTGGGAGATGAATCAAACAAACTAAATACTGAAGCTGTTTTTATCATGTGTAATCATCCTTGTATCTGAAGTTAACAATCAGTGTGAGTGTAATGGATGTGCCTTCATATATTTTTCTACATACAAATATTATTAAGTCCATATCACAGGTAAAGCTAAAATTAACCAGCAGTGTCAAGATTCACTACATTAATTGATTAATATCCAAATCTGTCACCTGAAAGTGTAATTTTTGACATAACACCTAACCTTTCATCCATAAGAGACTTGGATTTGATATTATGTAATTCCTACTTGGCAGAAAGGTACCATTGGTAAATAATCCCTAAAATCTTCTTCCAATTCTATGATTCTAGGTCTTTTAGAATTTAATAGATTAAAGTTTAGCTAATTAACATCCATATCATTTGCTTAGCTAACCTTAACATCACTCAGCTGATGTTAAGAGTAGATCCACATCCATATAAATTTGTTTCTTAGTATACTCTTTGTGTAACTTCAAGACTATCTAGTTAAAGTCACTATGAGAACCTCAGCTATAAATAAAATGTGCATAGTTGTATAGACTGCAAAATACAGAGTTGGCTCCATCAAGACCCAAAGACATAAATTAGTACAGACATATAATGATACATACACATGACATTTCACTGGCGACAGAGATCATTTCTATCCAGTGTTGCCTCTTTATAAAGTTATATTGAATTTTTGTAGTAAAACCTGAAACCAAATGAAACTTTCTTGATGTAGGGTTTATTTCTAGAGGTTTTGGATTTGTCTTACAAAATCCAAATCCATGTGTGGTTCATAGAAAATATTGGTAAGACTCAATCAACTTTTGGAAAACCTGGATAGAATTTCAAGCAATTAGGAACAAGAGAATGAATGTGTTTTGTTTACTTTAGACCAAATTCTGTGGGTTTTGAATTTAGAATTGAACAATTGGGGTTTAAGTTTCACATTCACTGAAAACATAACTTCCTAGTGGAAAGAAAAATACCTGAAGAAAACAACTTTTACTGTGGAAAAACATAAAAATTGTTCATGCATGGGCCCTGGGGAAAAAACACAGCAGCTGAAAAGAGGTTGCCTAAGAGGAATTTAAAGAAATTGTGTAATACAAAATGTTACTGTTGGTTGTTATTCTCACCACTGAAGTGAATTTCCAAAAGCTATAAGAAGTGTCAACACATGCAAAGTCTTCTTAGGGAAAAAAAATCTTAACTTTTATCATATACTATTGGACTAAATTCAGCAGGTTGCTTTTAAAACAAACAGCACAATGTGTTAAAAAGCAACCAGTTAGTAATCAATATACTGTCTGAATTCAGTTCATGGTGTTCTAAATAATGCATTCCTATTATATAAATCAATGAAATCATTACTATTCTCTTTCAGAGGCAGGGAATCTGCGACTTGGTGTTAAGGGTGGTATCTGTGTGTGCCATGTGAAAATGTGAGCCTTACCTTGCTGTTCAGACACCAACCATGACCAAAACATTGGTTGATTCACAAGGTTGAAGAAAGTCTGACAGTTATATTTGTAGATTTGTGCTTTTCCTTTTTGGTATTTCATATATTTTGATTGGAAGACTTCATGGAAGAAGTGAATCTGAAAGAGGTACAGCTAAAAATCCAGTTGGCAAGCTGGAAAATTAGAAAAAATAGCTTATTGAAATCGTATAGAGATAGTGTGGAAAAGAGGTATGGATAATAAATATCATGGGATGTAATTAAAGGGATGATTAAGCCCCAAATCCATGGATGATGAAGAGAAAGATTTGGAAACAAAACTTCTGACATGGCTTATATACAGTATTGGACTCACTTGTGCTAGAAGAACACATTTTAAAATTAAGAATGGAAATATTTGTAGATTTTCAAAAACAGATTATTAAACCTAAAACTTTTGAAATCAGTTCTACTGCTGAAAATAAAGCCACATTCTTCTCTCCCAAGAGAAAAATGAGATTTCTAGAGATGGGTTTTGGACTAAACTGGACTGCAAATTTGAGTGGGATGCATTTGGAACAAGCCCAGGTCAGTTCTAAAGCCAATGCAGTCTGGTTTTCAAATAAATCTGCATTGAGTTAAGGGTTGGAGTGAAAGCTGTCAGAAACCTGCAAACAGGTGAAATTTAGCAAAGGAGGCTAATTTGAATTGATTTTTAAGATTTCCCCCAACTGAATTTTGGAGGGGCCAACTAGGGTATCCAAAGGTTGTTCTGGGTTTGGATTTGCTCAAATAAGTTTGTATGCAAACACCCAGGGAAACAAAATGTTATATTTTGTGAAACTTTGTTTAATTTGAAAGCTATATCCTGAAAAGACCCAGATTTAACCCAAGTTTATAAAGAAGTTTTGGAAAGTTTTACAAAACTTTTGTAAGCTGATTGATTTGTAAGCAAACTGAGGAAGAAAGTTTTTGTTTTTTGTTGTATTTTTTTGTTTACTTTAAATGTCATTTAGATTCCATGAATTCTACATTTTTAATTCAACAATTAGAACTACTAAAAAGAAGAGATTCAAAATAGAGACATGGAAATAAAAGTAGAATTAATAATCCCAAGATACTCCACCTGAATAATTCAAACTCTCAAGCAGATAAATACTCAGAAAAAAATTATAATTCTTAACAGAGAACACTTATTGCAATTTTACCTAGTCTGTAGATAATAATAAAAGCTCCAGCTTGCCATTTTGTTCTTGTAAGTTTTTTGAACAGATTACTTTAAGGTCCCAATAATTGAGCCATCAATTCTAATAAAGAAAATTGAGAAGTACTATTTGCCTGTAGAAGAAGGATGATAGACTCAGGGATTAATTCACAGCTTGTTACTCAATGTTGTTTTTTTGTTGTTTGTTGTTTTATGATTAGGCAAAATCAATAAACTTCAATTAAATTATAGACTTACTGAAGATCAGTGATAGTATTTTCTATATCCCTTTTTAATACTCAAGATATTCTAACAACATGCTACCTAGAGAGTAGTTCCCATTACTTGGTGCTTTTAAAACTTCAGAACATACGAAGTTGTATTCACTGAGAAGACCTAGAAAACATAGTATCAACCCAGTAGCAATGGGCAACACTCACCTCAATTTCCCACTAACAGGAACCTGCTCTTTGGAAAAATACCTGATTCCAAGTCTGGGGCAAGAAATGGAAAAAAGAGCTTGAAGCACCTATCATAACAGAAATCATGGAAGCTTTCAAATTGTATTATGAGCTTAAGCAAACAACTCATACGTCAATTTGAATAGGCTTCAAATTGACAGGTAAGACAATTTGAGCATAGTATTAGATTTACAGCAATGGATTGAAACACCTCAAATATGTTTAAATCCCTACGTTCACAATATTATCCAGAAAACCCACATTGGTCATCTTTGGAGAATATTCAAGAGACAATCCACTATTTTGAAAACTGGAAAATAATAGAAAAGGATCAAGCTTTTAGTTGTTAATTTACCTCAGCATAGCAGCCAATACTAGAGGACATGAAGGAGAGAGGAGGAGGTCAAACTCTCAAAGATAAGCAAGCTATTGATATAAAATATGTAAGAAAAAGTAAAAAGTTCAAGGCCTCTCCCTCATATGTCTCTTCATATTCCAATTGTCTCTCTAGAGGTAAGCACTTAAGAGTTTTAATGTTAAATTTTGTCACATGTACTTATATATTTCTTTACATAAATAGGATCACACATAATATATATTGATCTTCAGTTTGCTCTTGGTGATCGTGCCATTTTCTCTTTTAATACCTGCAAAATATTAAGGACGTATCATACTTTGCTTAATAATTCTCCTATTGATCAACAAAATTGTTTCAAATTTTTTGTTACAGACTCTACCATGCATATCATTATTCGTATATCCGTCTACACATAAGACATTATTTCAATATAATAAAGCCTTGAAAGTCAAATTATTGGGTTAGATGATATGTTAACAGCTTTGTTGTGGCATAATTAAAATAAATACAAAACAAATAAAGTAGACAATTGGATAAATTTTGACATGAAACCATGTCATGAAATAATCACCACAAAAATAAAATAATGAACATATCCGTCACCCCCATAAGTTTCCTCATGTCTCTTTGTAATCCCACTCTCCTGCCCCTTTCCTGCATTCCTAGGCAATCACTGATCAGCTTCTGTCACTATAGATTAGGTTGCATTTTCAAGAATTATATGTAAACAGAATCATAAAAATTTACAAACTTTTAATCTGGCTTCTTTCATTCAGC
Source organism: Choloepus didactylus (assembly GCF_015220235.1). Taxonomy (NCBI): domain Eukaryota; kingdom Metazoa; phylum Chordata; class Mammalia; order Pilosa; family Megalonychidae; genus Choloepus; species Choloepus didactylus. Next base: position 30,682,598 of record NC_051320.1, on the reverse strand, counting down.
ATACTTTTCTGTTCCTCCATATATCAATATTTCATCCATTTTTCTTGCTGTGGTATTGCATGTATGCATATCCCACAATTTGTTTACCCATTCACCTATTGATGAACATTTGGGTCATTTCCAACTGGGGTTATTACAAATAAAGTTGTTACAAACATTCATGACAACTCTTTGCGTGACATACCTAGGAGTGGAATGGCTAGGTCATACTGTAGGTTTATGTTTAACTTTTTAAGAAACTCTCAAACTATTTTTCGTTTACATTCCTACCAGCAGTATATGACCATTTCAGTTGCTCTACATCCTCACCACGACTTGTTATTGTCAGCCTTTTTAATTTTATATATTCCAGGAGGTGTATCGTAGTATCTCATTATGCTTTTAAAAAGTAAGGCTGTGGAGCACCTTTTGCTTATTTGTCATCTATGTATCTTCTTTGATGCAGTATCTGTTCAAATCTTTTACCTGTTTTTTTTTTTTTAATTGGGTTATTTGTTTTCTCACTACTGAATTTTAAAAGTTTGATATATTCTGAATAGCGGTCCTTTATCAGATATAGGAATTAAAAATATTTGCCCCATTTGTGCCTTGTCTTTTCATTCTGATAACAGTGTCTGTAGAAGTGTAGAAGTGTTAATTTGGATGAAGTTCAATATATCAATTCTTTCATTTTTGGATTGTGCTTTTAGTGTTGTAACTAAGAAATCTTTGCCTAATCCAATGTCACAAATATTTTATGTTTTCTTCTACAAGTTTTATAGTTTTAGGTTTTACAATCAGGACTTTGACCTATATTGATTGGCTTTTGTGTATATGTGAGATTTGGATCAAATTTTTTTTTTTTTTTTTTTGCTTGTGGCTATCCAGTTATTCCAGCATCATTTGTTGAAAGACTATACTTTGTCCACTGAGTTATCTTTGCACCTTTGTCAAAAATCAATTGACTGAATTGGTCAAGATGGCAGCATAGAGAGGAGTGGAAGCTAAGTAGTCCCCCTGGAACAACTACAAAAAACCAGAAACAACTAGTAAATAATCCAGAATAACTGCGGGGGGACAAACAAGACCATCCACTCCTCATACACCAACCTGAATTGGGAGGAATGCCCGAGAACACAGCATAAAATCTGTAAGTAAAACCTGCGGAACCAAGTCGTGGGACCCCCTCCCCCATAGCCCGAGCTGCAAAGCCTCGTGGTGCCAGAGAGAAGCTCTCTCCCAGCAAGCAAATATAGCTCAGCTGAGCTCCAACTGGGGTTTTAAGTAGCGAGTGTGAACTGCTCACTACAGGTACGCATCCCCAAAAAACAGACAGAGGCTTTGGGTGACAACTGACCTTGGAGAGCTGGAGGGTCACCTTGGACTGGGTCTGAAGGGAACTATCTGTTTCTTTTTCGGCTCAGTGGAGAAAGCCCCAGTCATTTCCAGTTTCCAGGGCTGTGACTTTGGGAAGGGTGGAGACAGCACAAGCAGAGACGGAGACCACTGAAATACTAATGACCTCTACCTGGGGGGTCTGTCTTCTCTAGGAGGAAAGGGGTAGGGCCCTTTCCATTCAGAACCAGACCCCAGAGCCTGGGGGAACACGGCCATACCTCCTCACACCAGTCAAGAATTATAGGCTAACAGGCATCACCTGCTGGGCAGAAAAGCACAGTGACCTGAGGCATCAAAGGGTGGAGCAATTTTCTAAGACACACCCTCAGGGAAACCAGATACTGAATATTTCTTCCCTCTGGGACCTGAGCCTGTTCTGGTCTGGGAAAGCCTGATTTAGATAACCAAGGAAACCATGCCTAGACAACAGAAAATTGCAACCTACACTAAGAAAAACAAAGTTATGGCCCAGTCAAAGGAACAAACGTACACTTCAACTGAGTTACAGGAATTTAAACGACTAATGCTAAATCAAATCAAAAAGTTTAGAGAAGATATTGCAAAAGAGATAGAGGCTGTAAAGGAAACACTGGGCATATATACGGCAGAAATCAAAAGTTCAAAAAAACAACTAGTAGAATCTATGGAAATGAAGGGTGCAACACAGGAGATGAAAGACACAATGGAAACATACAACAGCAGATCTCAAGAGGCAGAAGAAAACACTCAGGAACTGGAGAACAAAACACCTGAAAGCCTACACGCAAAGGAGCAGATGGAGAAAAGAATGAAAAAATATGAGCAACGTCTCCGGGAACTCAAGGATGAAACAAAGTACAATAATGTACATATCATTGGTGTCCCAGAAGGAGAAGAGAAGGGAAAGGGGGCAGAAGCAATAATAGAGGAAATAATTAATGAAAATTTCCCATCTCTTATGGAAGACATAAAATTACAGATCCAAGAAGCACAGCGTACTCCAAACAGAAGAGATATGAATAGGCCTATGCCAAGACACTTAATAATCAGATTATCAAATGTCAAAGACAAAGAGAGAATCCTGAAAGCAGCAAGAGAAAAGCGATCCATTACATACAAAGGAAGCTTAATAAGACTATGTGCGGATCTCTCAGCAGAAACCATGGAGGCAAGAAGGAAGTGGTGTGATATATTTAAGATACTGAAAGAGAAAAACCACCAACCAAGAATCCTGTATCCAGCAAAGCTGTCCTTCAAATATGAGGGAGAGCTCAAAATATTTTCTGACAAACAGACAATGAGAGACTTTGTGAACAAGACACCCGCCCTACAGGAAATACTAAAGAGAGCACTACAGGGTGATAGAAGACAGGAGTGCGTGGTTTGGAACACAATTTTGGGAGATGGTAGCACAACAGTGTAAGTACACTGAACAAAGGTAACTATGAATACGGTTGAGAGAGGAAGGTGGGGAGCATGTGAGACACCACAAGAAAGGAGGAAAGATAAAGACTGGGACTGTGTAACTTGGTGAAATCTAGAGTATTCAACAATTGTGATGAAATGTACAAATATGTTCTTTTACGAGGGAGAACAAGCAAATGTCAACCTTGCAAGGTCTTAAAAATGGGGAGGCATTGGGGGAGGGATGCAATCAGCATAAACTAGAGACTGTAACTAATAGAATCATTGTATTATGCTTCCTTTAATGTAACAAAGGTGATATACCAAGGTAAATGCAGATAAGAGGTGGGGATAGGGGAGGCATGTTAGACACTTGACATTGGTGGTATTGTCTGATTCTTTATTCTACTTGGATTTAAGGTTATTTTTCCTTTTGCTGCTTCCTAGCTGTCATTTTTTTTTTCCTCTTTCTTTTGCCTCTCTACCTTCTTTGACTCTCCCTCCTGCCTTGTGGAAGAAATGTGGATGCCCTTATATAGATAGTGGTGAAGGTGGTGAACACATAAATGTATGACCATGCAGAGAACCATCGATTATTTACTTGGGATGGAATGTATGGTGAGTGAACAAAACCATATTAAAAAAAAAATGGGTTGATGACAAAACCTCGAGGGCAATATACTGAGTGAAATAAGCCAGACACATAAGGACAATTATTGCAGGGTCTCACTGATAGGAACTAATTATAATATGTAAACTCATAGACACAAAATATAAGGTACCAAGATATAGGACGAGGCTTGAGAATGGGGAGTGGTTGCTTAGTATGAGCAGAATGTTCAACTAGGATGAACTTAAACGTTTGGAAATGAACAGGGGTGTTGGTGGCAAGATGTGAGAATAACTAACAGCGCCGAATGGTGTGTGAATGGGGTGGAAAGGGGAAGCTCAGAGTCATATATGTCACCAGAAGGAAAGTTGGAGGTCAAAAGATGGGAATGTATAAAACTGAATCCTATGGTGGGCAATGTCCATGATTAACTGTACAAATATTAGAAATCTCTTCCATGAACCAGAACAAATGTATGACAATACAATTACAAGTTAATAATAGAGGGGCATATAGGAAAGAACTATATACCTATTACAAACGATATACTACAGTTAGTAGTATTTCAACATTTTTTCATAAACAGTAACAAATGTACTATATCAATACTACTAGTCAGCAATTGAGGGGGGTTGGTTAGGGATAGGGGAGGATTAGAGTTTCCTTTTCCTTTTTTCTTTTTTCATCTTTCACTTTATTTCTTGTCTGGAGTAATGAAAAGTTTCTAAAAATTGAACAAAAATTAAGTGTGATGGATGCACGGCTGTATGAGGGTACCCAGGGGCAAGTGATTGTACACTTTGGATCTTTGGATAATTGTATGGTATCTGAACAATCTCAATAAAAATGAAAAAAAAAATGGGGGAAAAAAATCAATTGACTGCATATATCAGTTGATAATGAAATGCGGTTTTATATTTTCAGAGTCTTTGATGCATTTGCACAAGGAAGCAATGGAAAATATGGGATTGCTAGTGGACAATTATTTAAGCTAACTATATCAAATGTATTTGATATAAATCCATTAAAGGAAAACATTAGGCAAAAAAAAAAAAAAAAACACCACATATCCAAATTTAGAAAACAACTACAATGCTAGAATAGAAAATTCATGGTATATATTTTATCTGATTATATAAACTTATAAATCTGGACCCAATATTAAATGCAGTATTTCAAGCCATAGATTTCAACTTGAAGATGCTTAAAGAAAATCATTTTTGTTTTATCTTTTCAACAATTCCCAATGTTTTAAGATGTATGTGCCTAAGCTACAAAAAAAATGAAGTAAATTGAAGTATGTGTACATTGTCTTAATCCCATAGAATATAAAATAAATTATTTTGTTTTAGAAAGAGTTCTGAATATTTCACTCTAAAAGTTGCTTTGAAGTCAATTTCTAAACATGAATTTACTTTGTATTTATAAAGGAATTTTTAAATGAAGAAATTATAACTAGCATGTCCTTTTCATTAAAAAACCAGCCCTGTAAGGCTATCATGTCCCTAAATGTGCAAATATAGAAATTTTTAAATAATTTAAGGCAAATTTTGTAGCACAATGTTATCAAGTTTTCAGGAAACCTAAATTCTAGTGTCATTTCTTCCATCAACCAGGGAAGTTATGTCTGGGTGCAAGTTGTTTTGCCAACTGAGTCTCAGATTATACATTTCTTAAGTAAGATGATTTGATGAAATCATCACTAAATAATCTCAATGCAATATTCTCATATCTATAATATTTCATGAGTCCAGGAAAATGTCCATCCTAATTGCTGGAGTCTTTGTTGACCTCTCAAATGATCGTTAAACAACTTCTGTGAAATAAAGAAATTATTCCCCCATCACAAGTATTGTCAGCTGGGTCACATGGCCCAGGAAGGAAGGTCATTTATACCAGAGCCTTCCCAAAGTCACAGCCCTGGAAACTGGAAATGACTGGGGCTTTCTCCACTGAGCCGAAAAAGAAACAGATAGTTCCCTTCAGACCCAGTCCAAGGTGACCCTCCAGCTCTCCAAGGTCAGTTGTCACCCAAAGCCTCTGTCTGTTTTTTGGGGATGCGTACCTGTAGTGAGCAGTTCACACTCGCTACTTAAAACCCCAGTTGGAGCTCAGCTGAGCTATATTTGCTTGCTGGGAGAGAGCTTCTCTCTGGCACCACGAGGCTTTGCAGCTCAGGCTATGGGGGAGGGGGTCCCACGACTTGGTTCCGCAGGTTTTACTTACAGATTTTATGCTGTGTTCTCGGGCATTCCTCCCAATTCAGGTTGGTGTATGAGGAGTGGATGGTCTTGTTTGTCCCCCCGCAGTTATTCTGGATTATTTACTAGTTGTTTCTGGTTTTTTGTAGTTGTTCCAGGGGGACTACTTAGCTTCCACTCCTCTCTATGCTGCCATCTTGACCAGTTCAGTCAATTGATTTTTGACAAAGGTGCAAAGATAACTCAGTGGACAAAGTATAGTCTTTCAACAAATGATGCTGGAATAACTGGATAGCCACAAGCAAAAAAAAAAAAAAAAAAAATTTGATCCAAATCTCACATATACACAAAAGCCAATCAATATAGGTCAAAGTCCTGATTGTAAAACCTAAAACTATAAAACTTGTAGAAGAAAACATAAAATATTTGTGACATTGGATTAGGCAAAGATTTCTTAGTTACAACACTAAAAGCACAATCAAAAAATGAAAGAATTGATATATTGAACTTCATCCAAATTAACACTTCTACACTTCTACAGACACTGTTATCAGAATGAAAAGACAAGGCACAAATGGGGCAAATATTTTTAATTCCTATATCTGATAAAGGACCGCTCTGGCCCCATTGAAACTTGGCTGCCAACCAATAAATGAACTGAAGCAGTATTCTAGGTGCAATATATGCTGCCTCCAAAATCCAAAAAATGGCCACCTCATTGCTGTGCCCCTTTTTTAGGAATAGAGAGTAGAAGGTGCAACATTAACCTTTTATGTTGGAGGCAATGTCCCTACATGTCCTAGACCTCTTGACCCCTAAAATCTTCACCACTGAGGCAGGCCCCTGTGTCTTTTTAGGATATATCTCCCTTCTTGTGGCCCTTAGATCATTCTCAGGTATCAGAGTATTTGCTACTTCCCTCTATCTAGATCCAATTAGCCTGACACCAATACCAAGGATCAGCTTGGTATTTTGACAGAAAGTCAAGATGATCAAGAGCCCTGCTGTGTTAAGATGGAGAGTAGAAAAGTTAACATAGCCCTGGAGCAAGACTGTAAATATATTCTTGTCTTTCCCACATAAAAGAAACTGCTTTCAATTCTCTTTACAAATGGGGATTGAAAGTTTAGCTGCTGCATGTCAAATGCCAATAGATATTTTGATCTGTTCCAATAAAGATACCCCATCTGGCACAGTACCTGTGATTGGAGCTACCACCTGGTTAAAATTACCATAGTAATAAAGTCATCTACCATGAACCATTGGGTTTTTGCAAGGTCTAAGCAGGTGAAGTGAATAAGGAACCAGCATCCCTATATCCTTTATTATTATTTTTTTTTTTTTTTTGGCTTTTGTAAAGGGGGTTTTATTGAGCTACAGATTTACAGTTCTAATGCCGTAAAAGTGTCCAAACTAGGGCATCAACAAGAGTATACCTTCGCTGAAGAAAGGCCAATGGTGGGAAGGCATGTGGCTGGCGTCTGCTGGTCCTTTGCTCCCAGGTTATGTTTCAAAATGGCTTTCTCCAAAATGTCTCTGGGCATCTGTCTTTGCTCCTCTCTCTCAGCTCCTTTGCATCCTTGCTTCTTTCTCCCAGGACATTTCTCTCTAAGCATCTCGGGATCCTCTCTTAGCTTCTCTGGGGCAAACTCTGGGCTTCATCTCTTAGCTTACCATCTCCAAATATCTTTGTCCACATCTCCAAGCATCTCCAAGCGTCAGCTCCCAAGCATCTCTCCAAAAGTCTCTCTCAGCTGCTCTAAGCTCCTTCTGTCTGTGAGATCTCTTATAGGACTCCAGTGATTTAATTGAGACCCATCCTCAATGGGTGGGGTCCACATCTCCATGGAAATAATTCAGTCAGAGGTTCCACCCTAATCTACAGAGTAATCAGTCTGCCCCCACAAGAATATGGCTTTTCTGGGGGACATAATGTATCCAAACTGGCACAATGGGCATTTAATTAGTCTGGGAACATTGTGAAGGAGATTGAAGCATTGAATTGACAAGGTTCTTACATTATTTATTTGTTTGCATGAATAAGGACTATGCTGCCATTGTATCCACATGAGAGGTTTTAGATAAAAATAGTATTTTACAATTTCAGCCCACTCTATCTAAAAGGACAAAAGTACCACACAACTAGTCAATTATCATAGCTTATTAAATCTATCTTTTAAAAATGATTAAGGATGGATAATTTTGCATAAGAAGTAGCTCCTGGTTTTATGGAAATTCTGGCTGAGTGATTTTGTTGCTTATTAGTTGCAACCTGTTAAACATTAGCTCAGGGCCATGAATGTAAATAGAGAGTCATGTGCAGGGAAATTGCCAGGTGGTGTTCCCTGAGAAGGGATTTCTGAAGACAAAAATTCCAAGGGCAGACCCTATTTCTTATACATAGTAGAAAGAAGGTAGTAGATATTGGACATTGTTGTCCTACCATCTCCCAAAATTGTGTTCCAAACCACGCACTCCTGTCTCCTATCACCCTGTAGTGCTCCCTTTAGTATTTCCTGTAGGGCAGGTGTCTTGTTCACAAAGTCTCTCATTGTCTGTTTGTCAGAAAATATTTTGAGCTCTCCCTCATATTCGAAGGACAGCTTTGCTGGATACAGGATTCTTGGTTGGTGGTTTTTCTCTTTCAGTATCTTAAATACATCACACCACTTCCTTCTTGCTTCCATGGTTTCTGCTGAGAGATCTGCACATAGCCTTATGAAGCTTCCTTTGTATGTAATGGATTGCTTTTCTCTTGCTGCTTTCAGGACTCTCTCTTTGTCTTTGACATTTGATAATCTGATTATTAAGTGTCTTGGCGTAGGCCTATTCATATCTCTTCTGTTTGGAGTACGCTGTGCTTCTTGGATCTGTAATTTTATGTCTTCCATAAGAGATGGGAAATTTTCATTAATTATTTCCTCTATTATTGCTTCTGCCCCCTTTCCCTTCTCTTCTCCTTCTGGGACACCAATGATACGTACATTATTGTACTTTGTTTCATCCTTGAGTTCCCGGAGACGTTGCTCATATTTTTTCATTCTTTTCTCCATCTGCTCCTTTGCATGTAGGCTTTCAGGTGTTTTGTTCTCCAGTTCCTGGGTGTTTTCTTCTGCCTCTTGAGATCTGCTGTTGTATGTTTCCATTGTGTCTTTCATCTCTTATGTTGTGCCTTTCATTTCCATAGATTCTACTAGTAGGTTTTTTGAACTTTTGATTTCTGCTGTATACATGTCCAGTGCTTCCTTTACAGCCTCTATCTCTTTTGCAATATCTTCTCTAAACTTTTTGAATTGATTTAGCATTAGTTGTTTAAATTCCTGTATCTCAGTTGAAGTGTACGTTTGTTCCTTTGACTGGGCCATAACTTTGTTTTTCTTAGTGTAGGTTGTAATTTTCTGTTGTCTAGGCATGGTTTCCTTGGTTATCCAAATCAGGTTTTCCCAGACCAGAACAGGCTCAGGTCCCAGAGCGAAGAAATATTCCCCTATATCCTTTAAATCTTTGATGGCAACCCTAATCTCTGAAACACCTTCCAGTATGTGGTATGGTTTTTGATTTACTATTCTGGCCTTTGGGGGTGGGGAGACAATTTCATAGTTTCAGTTGCTTCTATTTGGCCTTTTCTACCATTTATGGTTCTTACTCCAAAGGTCAAGGAATTAATGTGAGAGTTCTGCCAACCGCTAGGTCCATCCTAATTATTCAACTCAGGAACTGATAGACAGAATGCAGCTACAAATTCACTGGACCCAAAGTGAAACAGACAGACATGACTCCTGCCATTAGTAAGCCCTCACTCTAACCTGGGAGTTGCAGGATCCCTGGAATCCATGTCAGTGCAGACTCTATCCAATTGCCCTCCAAAAAAATGAGTAATTCCCTTTCCCCAGTGTATAGTATCAGCCTTACAGCCAGACAAATGAGACCCATGCCTTGGACCTGTTTGCCCCATGTTTAATGAAACACTGTTCTGGTCCTGTCTACAACCCTCTCTTCAAGGGGAAGAGTCTGTGGGGCCAAGAGGACATGCTCTTTCAGAGCCCACACTCCCACTGTCAAACAGCATTCTCTGTACCAGGGACTATGAAATTCCCTGCCCAGGTGGCCCTGAGCCCACTTCCAGAACCCAGTTCTTCTCCAAGTCTTCACTATCAGGGGTGGATCACCCTGCCATTATGCATACTTGTAGACCCAAAAGGTAGCCAAGAAGAAATTGGTTGTGTGGTTGTGTTTGGAGTTGGGACCTACAGATTAAAGTGTACCTGTATGTACATGTATGCCTCAGGGTGGAAAGAGGAGAGGGGTGGACCAAAAGTTCCATTTGCACACTCAACCTGGATTCTATAAGATAAGGGGTGAACCTGACCAAAGGTCTCTTGGAGAAGCATTGAGGAAATATTTGTCACCTATTCTTTGGTGGAATTACAAGTTTCTTTCTCAAAGGGACACAGCCTCCCCTTCAGACAATGAAATATGGGTCTGAGAGTTGATTTAGATCTGGAGACTGAGTGAAGGATCATGATTTCATTATAACAGCTGTTATAATGTTAGCAGTATTCTGCTCATCAGCACTCAATTTTTTCTGAACATACAAGTCAAGTAACACCCTAATGGGCCACCCATAATCCCTTCTCTGGGAGCACATGGTCTATTAGCCATCATAGCAAAACCCTGTGGGTCAAGGTCCCCTCACTGTGACTCCAGCTTTGCTCCTCATTTTGGCAATGATGTGTACCTTTTCTCTGTCACTCAAGTGCCACCACCTGGCCTCTGTTATTTCAGACTCCTTTGGAATTTATACTAATTTGATGCCACTGTTACTAGTTTGATGGCAGTATCTTCTGTCAACCCAGGTCAATCAAAGATAGTCACCACTGAACTGCTCAGACATTCTGGTGCTCTTCTCACCAGTATTGCTCTTAGCCTCAGTCAAGCGGTCTGGACCCCACACCCCAGGTGCCATGCACTTAGAGTGCTTTCTTTGAAATTTTTTAAGTCCCCCTCAGGCCTGGGACTGGCCAGGGCCAGCAGTACCATGCAGGTGGAAAATCATAATCTTAGACCAGAACCCACAGGGATCCCCTCCCTATTTCATTCAAGGCAATCTCCAACCTTCTAGCCCACAAGTGGGGTCAACCAGATGTCCTGAGGAACTCCAGAATTCCTGAGGCCCCATGGGCAGGCCTTGGTTCCATTACAGTGGGTTGCTAGTAGAATCAGTCCACACTGACCAGAGCAGTATTTCTTTTGCAGGATTGTGTGAGATTGTTTTGCCTGAAGAGTGCTGACACACTGATTTTGGGGTGACTCTTACATCAGACATAGGAAAAGTTCAGAACTCTGGGCCAGTGATAGTCACTCTTAGGGTGAGCTGCATGTGTGAGCCCGTGGCTACTTTCATGCAACATAATGTTTTTGAAATTCATCTATCTATATTATTGTGTGATCAGAGTTCATTGTTTTTTATTGCTGAATAGTATTCCACTGTATGAACATAGCACAGTTTATTTATATATTTACCTATAAGGTGCATTTGGGTGGTTTCCAGTTATTAGTTATTATGAATAAAGATGCGCTAAACATTTATATACAAGTCCTTGTGTGGATATAGGTTGTCATTTCTCTGGCATAAATACCTAAGAGTGGACTTGTTAGTTCATATATTGGGTGCCCATTTAACTTTATAAGAAACTGTCAAATTATTTTCCAAAGTGGATGTAACATTTTAGTTCCCACCAATAATTTTTGAGAGTTCCAGCTGCTCCATATCCTTACTAACAATTAATATTGTCAGTCTTTTAACTTTAGCCACTCTAGGGGGGGGTGAAATGGCACCTCATCATTATCTTAATTTGGATTTTGGCTTAGACTGAATAATATTAATTGCTTGTATGTTGAAATTGTGATTGGTATATTTAATTACATAATTGTCTCATTGGCCTTTTTAAATTTTTTTTTTTTTATTTTTTTAGAGCAGTCATAGGTTTACAGAAAAATCTAACTTTATGCCAATACCATGCTAAGTTCAATGCTATAGCTTTCCAGTAAGTCTTGAAATACAGTGATGTAAGTCCTCCAACTTTGTTCTCTCAAAATTATTTTAGCCATTCTAGGTTCTTTGCATTTTCATATTAATTTTAGAATAAAGTTGTCAATTTGTATTTTTAAAATGGGAGCTGCTGGAATTTTGGTTAGCCCTTCAGTGAATCTGCAGATAAATTTGGGGAGAATAGATTTCTTAACAATATTGAATCTTCCAATTCATGAACATGGTATATCTCTATTTCCTTAGGTCTTCTTTAATTTCTCTTATCAAGTATTTGAAATTTTCAGGGTAGCTGTCTTGCACATCTTCTGTTAAATCTATACCTAAGTATTTTATCATTTTGATTTTTTATTTCATTTTTCAATTGTTTGTTAGTACATATAAATACAATTGTGTTTCTATAATGTCCTTGCATTCTGTGACCCTGCTAAATTCACTTAATATTTCTAAGTGCTTCTGAGAATATTCCTTGGTATTTTTTATATAGAATATCATGTCAAGTGCAAACAGAAACAGTTTTCCTTCTTCTTTTCCAATTTTTGCCTATTATTTCTGTTAGTTGCCTTGTTGCACTGGCTATGACATCCAGCAGCATAAGAAATAGAAGTGATGACAGTGGACATCTTTTCTTTAGTCCTGATCGGAGGAGGAAAATATCATCCTTTCACCATTAAGTATATTAACTTTCGTTTGTTCATGAATGCCCTTTATCAAGTTGAGGAAGTTTCCTTCTATTCCTATTATACTGAATGCTTTTATCTTGAAGTGTGTTGAATTTTGTACATCTAATGATATGGTCATATCATTTTTCACCTTTATTCAGTTAATGTGGTTAATTATATTGGTTGATTTTCAAACATTAAACCAAGATTTCATTCCTTGAATAAGCTCCACTTAGCCATGATGAATATGTTTTTAGCCTTCCTTCTCTAATACAGCCATTTAAAGCTATGGATTTCCCTCTTTGCACCGTCTTACCTATTCTCAAAATTTGATATGTTGTATTTTCATTACTATTAAACTTGAAAATATTTCTTATTCCCCTATGATTTCTTCTTTGAGCCATGGGTTATTCAGAATATGCTATTTAATTTCCAAATATTTGGTAATTTTCTAGATACTTTAATGTTATTACTAATTTAATTCTGTTATGTCATAGAATATACTCTGTAATATGGATTTTACAATAATTTTTTGTGTACTGGACATTGTAAGTGGTTCTATTATCTTTCCTCTGAAGCATGTTGATTTTTACTGACTAATCACCTTAAATTGTGAAGGTTTGGTTTTGCACTTTGTTATAGAGTACAAATGGAAATCTGAGATGTTTCCCAAGCACATCTAACTTGGCAGAACTTTCTCCCCTACAGTTCTTGGGGCTTGGTTTTAGGCTTTGATAGGGTGGGTCTAGAACAACAGCTTCAACTGGGGTTCTTCCCCCTCCCCCATATGACATTTGGCGATATCTGAAGAAATTTTAAGGGGTCATTGGGGAGCTACTGGCATCTAGTGGGTAGACAGCTCCACACAACAAAGAATGATCTGGCCCCAAATGTCAATAATGCCAAGGTTGAAAAACTCTGGTCTAGCATAGACCTTTTCTGGGACACTGTACTTAACTCCTGCCAGGGGATTAACAAGGTGTTAATGAGGTTCCTCTATTCTGCCTGGAGAGAGTTCAAATGTCTTTCAGGTCTACTTGATGTCTAATATCTCTGGTAAATTGCTCTTTCATAAGCCTCATGTAGTCTTGCTCTGCAAATGCAGTTTCTTGATGGAAGGATTAGTAACATCATTTTGCAAGGACACAGAGGATTAGGAAGGATTTGTGGCCATTTACAACCTACCCATATCTGCTCTTCATGCTAATAACTTTTCTTAACACAAACTTTTCTTTCATTCACCCCTTCTTGATCCTATTGGTGAGGAAAGGACTCCCCAACCTAAATAATACGAGAAGGCTGACCATACAATACCAACACTGGACAGGTGAGAGTGATAGAAGTTTATTAGTCACATATATTCACAGCCTGTCAGAGGAGGGCATTGCATGCCATGCAGGGCCACACGGGGTTGCACTTGGGAGTAGTGAACAGACAGGGTCTGCAGGAGGCAGGCTTTGTAGTCACAAGAGGATGAAGTGACCCTTGGTTTCCAGGGAAGGATGTGGTAGACTTGTTTGAAAATGTTCATATGTCAGCAAGAAATGAAACTTGTTAGGTTGAGAACTAGGTGGAGTGCAGCTAGGTCTGGCTGATAGAGAAAAGGGTCTTTCCCACCAGCTGGGAGCCATATCTGGTGAGAGCAGGGGGACTCGTGGTTGGGCCTCTGGGATCCTGTGAAGGTCAAAGATGTCAAGGCAGCACTTAATATTGCATCCTGATTTCAGGTCTTATAACAGAATATTTAGGTATTTTTGAACCTTAAACTTAATAAATGTGGAATCTCTGAAAATATGTTATCATGATGTGTGTTTGATAATGTTCATGGGTGATTTTGTTGAATAACAGATATTTAAATTTAAAAGATAGCTTAATCTGATGACACAAAAAGCAGTATTTATACATACCAGCTATATGCCAGAAAAACCACCTATATGATTAAGGAATTAACTTATACATATGGATGCAAATATTGCTATTGGCATGGGAACATGATACTTAACATTATGTTTCATAAACATTGTTAGATTTTCCCTAATACTATTGGTTTCTCCAATGAAGGGAGTTTACAACAGCACATTGTGATTAAGTATCCAAAGTATAAGTAATGAATAAAGTGAAAGACTGAAAACAAAAAAATGTGTAACTTTCCCCACAGAGTTTTATGACAAGTCTGTGGATGAGATACATCACCCTACTAGAAGCAAACAGTCTACTGAGGCCCATCATGAGGATGTTTCAAGCTCTACAAGGCCTTGTTGTTGTCTACCTCAGAGCCTGCTCTGCCTGCCTGCTCTCTGGCCCATGTGTCAATCCCTCCTCCCTCCTAAGACAAAACCCAGGTGAGGGACCAACTCAGCTCCAAGTAATACAAGGTATTGCTTTTATCAATGTACTACTTTTCTAACCTAAGAAGAGAGTTTCTCCCTCTCTCTCTCTCTCTTTCTCTCTTCATAATGTAATACACAATTAACTCAAAACTAGTATCCTCACTCTAGAAATTATATGTACTCCCTTGGCTTCGAATCTACAACCCCTGCCTAGTAAAACACTAGTATTCTGGGGAATTAGAAAATCAAGACATTCTGATATGAATAAGTAGGGATAACAATATAATATGACCAAATATTTGGCATAACTGAGGTATTTATTACATTAATTTGACTTTTGTGTCTTGCTATGGTGGGTTTTTTTTTTTTCTGAGTTATATAGTCGTCTTTCCAGTGTTGTACCTTTTGTTTTTATGTGCAAACTCTGGGAATACAGAGTCAATTCAATTTCTATTTAATTTGCCTTGCTCAATGAAAAACAAAAGCAGTATTCAATTTCTATTTGATGATTGGAAAAATGGCTAAGCTTGCCAAGGCTAGAAATATATTAATTTATTCACAATCTTTAACTCAATGAAAGGAAGAGAATTAGCTATGTCAAAAATATATGTAAATATTAAAAGAAGAGTTTGGAACTCAATAAACATACAACAAACTATTTTGCAAAGATAAATATTCTCTTGGTGCTTACCATTTTCATGCTATATAACCTGTTAGGTATCTGGCTAAAAAGAATTACTTTAATGACCAGGGTCTTATGTTATTCTTCAGGCTGTCATTCATTTTAACCCTAAAGTAGTGTATATTTAAAGGAATCAGGAGGTAGTAATTTTTATGTTATAAGGAAACTATGGCATTCTATAGCTCAGTAGCTGAATATCTGACTTCTGCTTATTTTACCCCCTTTAAAGCATACCATTGTTAGCTTTTATTGTAAATGAAAAAACAAATACAGCTGTTTTCTCAGAAAGTTTACAAAAAGAGTACTTTGGTTTAGGATTCACATTTATTTTCCAATTACTTTTATTGATCTTATAGGTAGAATATTATCTTGATCTCTAAATTACAACACCAAAAAAACCTATAACTCTGTTGTCAATATCAATAATTACTAAACTTCAAGCAAGCAATTTCCAACTATCTGCAATTAAGGAAAATGGATTCAAAAGGCATGTAATTGCAATAGCAATAAAATAGCAGTTACGTGTTAAGCTATAAATAGCCAACATAACTTTAGTACCTCAGGCATTTTTCTAATTCTGATATTTATATAAATTTTGGAAATTGAGGACCATATTGGCCAGTTAGAAATGATCATGAAAAATAAAATATATAAAAGTGCCTATTTAGCTAATACCATATGTTCAACTCTTTAGCTTGACATTGTGTGGTACCAAGATCTCTTCCAAAGCATTAGAAATCAATAGTACATTTGCCGCAAGCTTTTTTACAGATGAATGATCTAATGAAGATGTCCTCACTTCAGAAACTAAGGTTACTGAACTAAACAAAGGTTTGTTGAACTAAAGAGCACCCAATCTCATAGTACTGGATGAACATCACCATCTAGTGGTCATTCATTCTATCCCTAAACAATATTTATGAAAGGATAAATTGAAGAGTACCCATGGAACCAGAGACATCACCTTCAATATAGATACAGCATATTTCCAATGAAGCTGAATAAGCAGATGATAGCCACATCCCAGTAGATTTCTCTGATTCAGTAATAATATAACTTGAAGGTAAAGCCAGGACTGGGTTTCAAATCTTTCTTCTTAATCAACAACCCTTTCTTGGTAAGTATTCTTTGTAGATTTTTATAAAAACCCCATTTTGATTTCCTCATGTCTTGGTTCTTGCTTCTAACACAGTGGTATAAAAATTCTTTTATGAATGCATGTAACGGAATGTCCCAGCAACAAACATACTCACATGCTCCACATGATGACACACTTATGTACAAAAGTAAGACATAAAAGCTGCCAATCTATTAATTGTTGTTGGATTGAGTTTACTCTTGAAGTTGTTATAAATTTTGGTAAACAGAACACATCCAGTTCAGCAAGATTTTCTAAAACAACTGGATCATGGAATGGAATTATAGAATCATTTTACCACCACCAAATCGTTGTTTCCTAGTATAACTGTTTCCTATTAATGAAAAAGTCAGTATATTCTTTGGCCATTTTGCATACGAAGTTTGAGTAGTCCAAGCAGGCTGCTGTTCATGGGAAACTTAGCTCATCGTCTCTATACCTGCCTTCCACCAGAGACCCAAAACTGGTCCCAACGCCTTTGATCCAGCTCCAGAGAAACTCTGTCTTCCTGTCAACATGAATGATTTTTCCTGTGCAAAAACTGAGCTGACTATATGACACATTTCCATAGTTGTTCCTTGGACACACTGGGAGTATCCCTTCCAAAATGGGCTGAAGAACCATAAAAAAGGACTAGACATATGTGCATGAATATGGTATGCATCACTGTCTATACATTTATTTTATCTCCATTAAATGAATTGCCAAAGGCTGAGACTAGATCTTCCTCTTTCTCTGTATCCTTTTAAGTCTTGGTTAATGATAATAAAAAGATGCAAAGTTCTGGACAAGAGTTTCTGTGCTAAGATAACAGCCTTCCCAAATACAGAATGAGAGTATTTGGTACTCCCAGACCATCAAAATACTTTCTACCCAGCCACATGCTGTGCTAGTGATCAGCTGGGAAATTTACCTAAATGCCAAGTCTGCCCTAAACATGATGATCCACAGGAGTGATATTTAATAGGTGCCATCAAATCGGGGATCCACAAAGAAAGGTCAGGAACCATTTTATTGTCCCTTAAGACTTCCATGTAAATGCTAGGCAGATGTGTTACCATGAGCATCTCATGCCCAGGTATATAAACAGTTAATCTCATTAAATCAATGAGCACAATTCATATGTATTTAAAATGAACATTGAGGTTAAATGACATGCCATAAATGTTAAGCCCAGGCTTCTCATTAACTCTCTTTCCCTTTGCTCTTGAGGGTTCTCAAGTATAGGAGAATGTGCAGGCAGGGGCCACAGTAGTTACATTATTTACCAAAGGGACAGGCAACCATGAGTTACACTGGAGGCACTCCATACTAGATAGAATTCATTCTCCCCTTTTCCCTGTGCCTTATTTCTGCCTTAAAGCAAGCAGCAGGACCATGAAGCACTGCTGGGCCCTTCCTGCTCTCTGAACTGCTGTGCTGTATAACAAAGAGGACTTGGGAATTTAAGGAGAAAATACTGCTAACTACTCAACATTCAGCATACCCAAACAGTCTCAGATAAAGAGCTATGGGCAAGCATAGGTCATTATTACTATCTGTCCAGATAATTCAGAATTTGAACTGACATTTTGAATTAAAAGTCTATTCTCTACTTGGTATTTGCATATCTTGACCTTGCACATTTTTTAAGGATGGGTGTGTTTAGGTTTGTGAATAAATAATCTCAAAGTTGCCAGCTGGCAAAAACAATTTCATAGCCTCCTCTTCCCACATAAACTACCCAAAAAGTAAAGAAAATTTTGCTTTTTGCTAGTTGCCCAGAATAATTCTTCACTGGGCCTGAAGAGAGGACAAGTATCTAGCTGAATGGTTGGATGAGTTGCCACTACCAGAGCCCTACAAGCCTAGAAATAATTTGGTCTGGGTCTGAGTGCTAATATCATGCTGCCAAGCCTCTTTCTGAAAAGCATAAAAGCAAAATATCCCATTCCTGCAAGCAAACCAACCACAAAGGTAGTGCCAAGAACTTTTGGGGCCCTTTTCTTGGCCACCCGGAATGCTGTTGGCAGCACAGCAGAGATTAATATATTGTTGACATGTCCTAAAACTTTGTTAAATGTTTTTCTCTTCAAGACACGCTCATAATAGGTTTCCAAGTTTGGACGCTTTCCATTTCCCCAGTTTCTCCTCGCAAACCCCAGGAACTTCAGACGATGCAATGTGACAGCAAGCGAGACGTCTGCCAGGGTGAAGGATTCTCCACAAAGCCAAGGCTGGCGGCCCTCCTCTAATCAGAGAAAGGGACATGGAGAATTAGGGGCAAGCACTGTACAGTTAGACTCTAACTGGAATCTGCTATCACAGCCTTCAGGGCAAGTACAAGAACAGCAAGAGATGAAGGCCATGGTACATTTTCTTGACAATCATCCACAGAAGTAATTTTATGCTAAAAAAAAAAAAATCCATGGAGATGTCCAAGGCTAACAGAGACTTGCCTTACGTATGTCAGCCACTCAGGTGCCCAGGTGGAACTGAAGCTACTAAGCTCAAAGCCAGTCTAACTTTGTAAAGAACTCTGAGGAGTTGAGAGCTGCCAAGCCAAGAAGAGTTAACAGATCATTCTTTCTGATTTAGGAAAACAACAGGTGTGCTTTAGGGCCGGAAACATCACCTAGTGGCTACTGCTTTTAGTTATTTATTCAGAGCAGAAGAGCAGCCCTATTGTGAAGTAAGGTTCAAGTAACATCCCCTTCAACATTGCTGTCAGCTAGAGTAGTGCAAATAGTCCACATGCACCCACCTTGGCAATGGCTCACAAGTACCATATACGGATGTTCACCAGCCAGCCCTGCAGATACAGACATGCTAGCCCCTGTTCTATGCTATACTTTTGATTAGAGGTTATCTCCCTGCCTAAGGAAAAAAACTAGAGGGAGTATTCAGGCAATTAGGTTATTTAACCAAACTCATTACTGTAATTACAAATTTGTGAAACAGGTTAGGTAGGAATAATCTCTTAACCATAATTTAAATTGTGCAGAATCATATTATATTTAGATGCAGTCTGAATTACAGACACCAGGGTTTTGCTGAGTTCAATATTACTGCTAGTAGAGTAATTAAAACTACCAGTGAATAAAAACACCAATTAAAAAAACAGATTAAACAATGTTTTTGGCAAAATCAAAGAATGTTCTCAAAAATATGCCTGATGTTAAGGAAAAGAGAAAAACAATAAAAACGAGAACCTACCTGGGGTTTCTTCATTTCTTCTTTGCAACTCAGTTTCAACCTGATCAAGGACCTTCTCCAACTCATCGAGAATATTCTTCAAATATTTGACATTGTCATGGTCAAGCAACTTTGACTTAAAAAAAAAAGTTATTTATGCCTGTAAAAAGTCTATACAGAGCAAAGTAGATACAAACTCTCATAAAGTTGGAGCAAGTTTTGTTCTGATCACTGGGAAGAAATAGGATAACTTTGTTAAAGCAAGAACAAAATTGAGGGAAGGTAATTCAGCTGTGAAAATCCCCAAAACAGACCCACTGCTCACTGCCAACTCCTGTGGGACCAAATGACCAGAGTAGCCAAGAATGTGAGAGGCTCAGAGAGACTCTTATTCGGGAATGGAATTTCAGCAACAGTGACAACTTCTTTAGCTCCTCAATACATTCACTTTATTAAATAGTCCCCATTAATGTCAGTAGAAGCAATGAGAGCTAAGCAAATGAAAATTTTGAAAGGAAAAGCAGAAATGAAGAAAAAAAGAAGACAATGAATTAGAGGTGGGAGGAGAGAAATGGAGATGAAAGGGAGGGAAAAGGGAAAATCCTGGAGAGATTCGGGCATAAGCTGTCTCACTTTTCAGGATTTTCACAGGACCACTAAATTCTCTCTGACCAAACCCTCCAAGCACTGCTTAGTAACTGGACCCAATGTCCATGTTGTAGTTCTCATTTTAACTTCTCTGTAGACCTTCTTAAATGTCTCTCCTTCCTCAGACTGCTGTCTCTCAATCTCCCATTTCTCAGCCTTTTTATGGAATCCTTCTCAGTCTATCATTAAAACCAGGGGATCTTAACATGAGATCTGTGCACCCTGGAAAACCTTGAGTGGGTATTAATTAAGAGTTCCATGATCCTCCTGAAAGTGTATGCTAAGAGTAAGGAAGTGGATGCTTATCTCTGGAGAGAGGACCCATAATTTGCATCAGATTTTTCAAGAAGATTGATATCCTAAAACAAAAAAACTTCAACATTGCTTAAAATTTTGATGTTTCCCAGAAATCAATATTTTCTTTTTGCTCTACTTGATTTTCTAAATGATTTCTACTATTTGCTTGGTTTCTATGTCAATAACCAAAAAATCTCTAGCTCTAGCTCTAGCTCATTCCAGTCTATTTCTATATGCAATCCTACTAGAACTCTCCACCTAAATGTTCCCCAAGGACCTTAGATGTAACATGGCTAAACCCTTATCCACTATCATCCCTCCCATCCCCACTCCTCTTATCACCTCCTCTCATGGTTATACTCTTTCTCAGTTACACCATCATCTACCCAATCATTCAAGCCAGAAAGAAACCTGGGAATCATGTTAAAAGACTCTCATTCCCTCAGACTTCTCATGTCCTTCCCATATATCCTACTTCCTTAAAACCTTTAAAATCCTTCCCACCCTCCCCACCCGCACTTGCCCTGACTTGGTTTAGGCTCTCATCTCGGCTTGCTGGATGGAATACAACCTGCCAGCAAGTCTTGTAGCCTCCAATTCATCCTTCTCACTTTTACTAATTATTTTCTATATTTTATAACTCAAAAATTTTCTAACTGTAGGGGCTCCAAACTATGCACCTGCCGGATCAAACCAAGACTCAGCACAGTGTACTAGATCTTCCATGGCTAGCCTCTGCCTTGCCTCTCCCCTGAGCCTCACTTCACACCCCACACTCCAGCCCTTGCAGATACCTTTGTGGCCTTTGCTTTCCTTGAAGAGGCCCTTCTCCTTTCCTACCCACTGAACCACCCACCATTTTTTAACACTAAGCTCCTCTTTCACTGGTGCCTTACATAGCTCTACTTGCTAAAAATAACCACTCCCCTCTCCACAGCCCATGTGTCCTTCACATACACCAAGCACGGGATCTGGACCACAATGGACTTAAATGATGAATGAATAACAGAAGGGTTGGGGATGAGGGAGAAATCTGAATGCAGTCCATTAAAGAATGAGTGGAAAGTAAGGAATGTGACATTGTATGTAGGTGATTCTTCTGAGTGGCTTATTTAGCTGCATAGGATAAAGGAAGATGGGAAGTTGAGGGAAGGTTGGGAGTGTAGATGCCTGCTACATGTTTAATATGGGAGAAGCTTGCATGTGTTGCCGGGACATGGAGAAGGAATCAACAGAAAGAGAAAGGCTGACTGTAACTGAAGAAGAGCCCTGTTCCTTTAGGAGGCAGTAAGGAAGGGGGGAGGGAGTCAATGATCTGTACAAGAAAGTGTGTAACCTGTAGAGATATGTAGGTTTAGCTAGGCCGTAAAGTAGCAGGAACACCTGAAATAATAGATTCCTAGAATATTTTATTAACTTGCTACTGTGTTGAATAGTGTCCCTTAAAAATTAATGTCCACCCAGAACCTCAGAATGTGACCTTATATGTAAATAGGGTCTTTGCAGATATAATTGGTTAAGTTAAAATGAGGTCCTATTGGGTTAAGATGGACCCTAAATCCAGTATGACTGGATTCAATCCTTATAAGGAGAAGGAGATTCAGACACAGGGACACAGAGGAAACACACACAAGAAGACCACCACGTCAAGACAGAAGCACAGATGGAAGCAGCTGATGCATCTTCAAGTTAAGAAATGCCAAGGATTGCCGACAACCACCAGAAGCTGGAGCAGCTTCTCCCTCAGAGCCTCCAGAAGGAACCAACCCTGCCAGCACCTGGATTTTGAACTTCTGACCTCCAGAACTGTGAAAGAATAAGTTTCTGTTATTTTAAGCCCCTGGTTTGTGGTATGTTGTTACAGCAGCCTTGGGAAACCAATACACTTGTTTTCACATTGTATAACTTTCCTTGGTGACCAGCATGCACGATACCTGCTTTTTAAGCAGTTGTTACTAGATTTTGCATGTGAGATACCTGCTTTTTAAATGATTGTTACTAGATTTGAATATCAATTCTCAACTAGATTTGAATATCAAGTCTCAAATCAAATCTTAAAAGTGGCTAAAAGCCAAGGGTAACAAGGACTGGTAAACTGTGATGTTTGACAGAATATGTTCCAGAAATAGTGACACTTTACAAAAAATAGAATATTTCATACAAACAGTATGCCAGTTGAAGACAGCCTAGTTTACTTACTTTAAGACGCTTCTGTTTTGCTATGTATGCCTCTTGTAAGTCTGGATTTTCTTCAGCAAGTTTCTTCAGTTCAGACTCTGTGTTACCAATTTGGCCTGATAATAAAAACATTTTTGAAATAAAAAATAATTTTCTTTCTTCACTATGAAAAACAGAGAGAAGGTAGGCCATGTGATGGTTAAGAGTATGAGCTCTAGTGCAGATACCAGGCCTATGAAGCAGAGCCCTCCCTCTACCTCAGACTTACCCTCTCTGTGCCTCAGCTTCCTCATCTGTAAAGTGGAAAACATAAGAGTATCTGCCACATAGGGTGAGGATTAAATGAGAAGCACTGTGAAAAGCACTTAGAGCAATGCCCAGCACATAATCAGTGCCCAACAGAGGTAGTTCTTCTAAATTTCGATAGCTTTCAAGTTTTCTATAACGATCTCCCAAACAAAGGGAAGGAAAAAGACTTATTTTTAAAAATAGTAACTAGAGGCATTGGGATCATAGCCAGAATACTTATTTCAAATCATGTAATTAGTACTTATGAAGAGAAGGAGGAACGAAAGGAAAGGAGAAGCAGGAGGAAAGGACAGAGAGAAGAGAAGAGGAGGGAAGGGAGGAAAAGGAAGAGGAAGGGTGGGAAAAAGAAAAATAGCTAATAAGAGAATGATAAAAGTGAGAGATAGGAAAAACATAGTTTCTGAACTTAGAAAACGTGAGTTCTGGCTCCACCACTAATTAGTAATGTGACCTTGGAAAAGCTACTTGAACTTTCAGAGCTTCCGTTTCCTCATCTTAAAATGGGGGATGGGAGAAGGTCATAAAATTTCAATGGGATATTATGAAGACTAAATTTTATACACACACAGACATGCTAAAAATGCCTTTTAAATTGTAAAGCACTGTGTAAACCATTGCTCTTCCTAATCACATTATATATAAGATTGTATATATGGTACATACAGTCCAGAACGCTGGATTCACATGAACTGTCATTTGTCCAAAAACCTTCCTTTCCTTACTATCCCCCAGTTCCTTGTACCACAGAGCATAGCTCCTGCCCCCATCTCATGCACTGACCCTGCTCTGTCATCATGACAGGAGGAAGGGAGAGGGCTGGACATCAAAACTCACTCTCAATATTATTGAATACTCACTCTCCAATTACTGAACTTAGTGTAGAGAAATGCGTAGACACCCTTGTAGTCCACCTCCCTCACATAACTGAAATGAAAATTACAGACTAACAATGTTAACTTGCCCATTACCCCAAGCAGATCCCAGCTTTCCTGATCCCTAGCCCATCGGTCCATGATAATATGTTCTTTACTTTTCTAGAGGCTGCTCTCCTTCTGAGTTTTATCCAAGCTTGTCTGTCAAAGCCAAGACCTGGAAAATCAGATTCTACAGACAATAAATGACAGTAAACAGTTGAAGGCACCAATTAATCAGACTGCTGCATGGATCAATGTACAAGATCTATGTCCATGAAGCAAACTCAACAACCATATTTCCCAGTCTTCCCTCAATGACTGTGAGAAACATGAGACAGAATTGCAGATCTTTTAAGATTTTTACATACTGCGAATCCTTGTTGTTGCATAGGCTGGGATCATGGAGTCCACAGTTAACTCAGGATGTAAAATGCAACCATGTGTATAGGCATCCATGGGCAAGGAGTCAAGCAGCTCTCGGTAATGTTGTACCCGTGGGTAATACATGCTTCCTTTCTCAGGCATTAACCTGGGTGTTTTTTCTAAAATACACACACAAGCATATAGACACACATTTTTTAAAGAGTCACAAGTGAGATGTAACATCCAAAAAACAAAAAGCTCAAGCCTCTCAGCATCAACATTTTCAACATTATACCAGGGTATTTAAAAGACGATAATGTCTCCCTAGCCCAGACATTCAAAATTTGAGATGGCCTCATCTGCCAGACCAGATTCCAAACCATGATTACAATGGCATTCTCTCATTTCTCCACCTTGCAAAACAGTGCTTATCCCTCAAGATCCAGTTATGTATGCCACCCTTCTATAGAGCATTCACTCACCTCTACAACTACCAACATCTGACTGGGTCAGGTGTACCTTCCTCTGCACACCCATCCACCTGGTGCATACTCTATTATAGTCCTTATCCCCTATAATTAACTGTGTATATCATTTTTCCCCAAGATCCCCTTCAGGGCAAGGATCCAAAGACCCAGGGTCTAACACGATGCATCCTACATTTGAGGCCCTCAGTAAAGGTTAGTTGAGTGAATGAAGACTCATTATAGGGAGATGATCAGGGACCACTCTTTTCTGGGTTTCCAATCAACACCATGAGTGACCCTACTGATGTTATATGAATAAGAAATGACAATATTCATGGAATAGGAAAGGCCTTTGCTCAAATATCTCAGTTGCACTTTCACCAGGAATTCCTCAGAATTTATCTCTGGAAAGTGGGTTTTATATAAATGCTTATTTGTTCATTAAAATCTAGACTGTAGAATCCTTTAGGGCAGGGACTATGTATTATATTCTTTGTCAAATTCCCAGTGCCTAATATATATATATATATGTGTGTGTATATATATATGTATGTATATATAACTATACATTTTAATTAATTAATATATACCCAAATTTTTAATTATTATAGAACACTTGAGTTGAAGAAGCTCTCTAGTAGTTATGAGAACACTAAGATAGAGAGATTGAGCAGTTCTCCCAAGATCCCACAGCTAATTAGAGGCAGGATGAGAGCGAAAGTCATCTAACTCCAAGTCCAGTGCTCTGCTTTATTATACATAGTATTTATCTTCAAAGAGTTTACATTTCAGAGACTATTCCAAGAAGAATAAAGGAGAACCAACTTGACCCAAAAGTTTAGGGCTGTGTTGCTTCAAGGTCATTTTCCACCTCTGACTCTCAAACTGTCCCTTAAAAATACCAACTAACTTATTCCAACTCGAGAAAAAAGCAACCTCAACTTTCTTCATTCATTTCTTTCACGGTTTGGTTATTTACATAATTTAGAAAGCTTTGAGTATCCTACACTTGTCATAGAAGTTGATACTTCAAAGTTGGTTGTCCCCGACACAGCATGTAAGGCAAGATCTCATAATGCCAGACCAAGTAGAACAAGCTTTTTAAGCCAGCAGGCTATTTCTGAGTCTCTAAGAGAAAAAGAAGATAGATTACTCCCAAACCAAATAACTAATTTCCTGTTGAGACGCCCAATTCTGAAGGCTGTATTAGAATAACCAAGAATGAAAATCAGCTACATGCTGCTCCTAATGGTGGATTTATAGAAAAAGAGCACACTTTACTGATGACCCTATATAGAAGGGAGGCATGGAAAGAATGTATGTGGCAGCCAGCATCTCAACATCACTGATCTAACAGCTCCTCAAATTGACCTTTCAGGACATCACTATAATCGCCAGCATCCCAACCACTGCAGAGTAGACATTCCATAAGGACAGACAGACTGGAGGCCTTTAGGTCCTTGAAATTATAAGAACCTCTTAACCTTTCTTGTGTCAGTGACCTCTTTGACAGTCTGATGACTGGACTCCTCAAAATACTCCTCAAAATAATGTTTTTAAATGCATAAAATACAAAACAGAATTGCAAAGGAAACTGATTATATTAAAATCCAGTTTTTACAATAGTTTTAAATTATAAAATGCAAACATAAGTGCCTCTTTATTAATACATTAACAAGATCTAGCAGCAGGTGTAATAACTACCATAATTTCAAAACAGTGATGAGCAGAGTGATATTTCAAGATTTCTGCAATAACTTAATATGAGCATATCTGGGATTTTTATCAGTAACAAAGTCACAGGCACTCCTAATATTGCTGTGCATCATGCCTACACTGGTAATGGATGGAAATTATAAATTTCCATTAGAAATTAGTGGAAATAAAGATGCAATTTTTCCCCCATCTAAGATCTCAAATCTCCTGAATTCTATTCATAGATCTTTTAGGGCAACAGTTCTCAAAAGTATGATTTGAGGACCTCTCGGCTTTCCGCAGGATGCTTACAGGGGTTCCACAAAGTCAATCTATCAAAACTATTTTTATAATAATACTGCTAACTGCATTTTTTGCTTTCATTCTCTCTTGAGTGTACGGTGGGGTTTTCCAGAAGCTACACAACATGAGATGACTCCATTACTCTGACAACTAATGGAATGCTGTACATTCCCATGTTTTAAAATTTTCTCAGTTTTAATTTCTAATATGGTATGATCCCCCTAAACAAAAGCTCTCTGGTGTCCTCAATAATTTTTAAGAGTACAGAAGGGTCTTGAGACCAAAAAGTTTAAGAGCCACTGCTTTAGAAGGTTAGGGACCCCAGGGTAATAACCCCTGATTTTATCATAAAATTAAAAAATACTTCCCAAATGGCTAAATTTATGGCTACTGGCTCGAGCTGCCTCTTGGTGCCAGGACCTGGGGCTGATTTCAAGAAGAGTATGCCACTTCCTAGGAAAGCAGAAAAATATCATCTAATCGCTTTTCTGAGGAAATTCCATCTGGCCAAGCCTGAATTCTTCAAAGAAGGACAAATGTTTAAGCCCACGGCAATAATTTTCTTCTACTCAGTGCATCATGGCTATATAACTATTTCCTGAAATACTTTGTCATTCAGAGCACAGACACCCACTGAGCCCAAGTTCTCTTCTCGTCTCACTTTCTCTCCTTGCACTCTTCAAAACACCTTGCCCAGAATCGCTTGTGCCATGTGCTGCTACCCTGCTCACAGGGCAGACAACAGAGCACTGTCTCTGTCTCAAAAGACACTTGGGAATTTCCTTCAAATTATACAAGAGATCTTCCCTCTCAGTCACATCCTATTTTATTTTCCAATCCTTCCATACAATGCTAAAAATAAGAGAGAGAATCCTTTGTTGGCATATCACCTCAGTCGGGAGTGGGAAAGTAATATAAGGCTTACAGAAGCAGGACAGGGAATCAGGGAGCTTTAAGAAGCAGGCAATGACAAGAGGTCCCAGCATGGGAAAGTGAGGGTGGCAAGTGTGGAAGTCAGTCTTGGTGACTAGAGTCCAGGCACAAGACCCAAATTTCCAGGACCGAATAGGGGACAAAACAGGTCATGCACTGCACATAAATGTAGGCAGCAAATTAGAAACAGGCAGACAGACAAAAAGCAAAAGACATGATAAACAAAGGAGAAACCAAAAGAACTAAAAAAAATTTAGAAAGAATAAAAGCATTCTGCATGTCTCCTTTAGAAAAATGTCTATTCAAGTCCTTGGCCCATTTTAAAACTGGGTTATTTGTCTTTTTGTTGTTGAGTTGTAACAGTACTTTATACATTCTAGATATTGAAACCTTATGAAATATATGGTTAGCAATTATTTTCTCCCATTATGTAAGTTGTCTTTTCACTCTTCACAAAGTCCTTTGAAGAAGCAAATTCATATATAACTATTCTTCATCACATGTCCAGGTATGAAAAGGTTTCCATATACATGAAAAGGAGTCTGTACAACTGAATAGTAATAACAGCATATGCATATAGGAAGGACAGTTTTTACATTATTAGACTTATAGAAATAAACTATGTTTTAAACTTAGTAAACTTCTAAATGACTTGGGATCTTTGAAGTATTCCAGGACCATGCACCTAATTAATACTCAATAAATGGTTACTGAAAGAATGAATGAAGAGGGAGCTCTCTGCTTCCCAAACCAAGCTACCCCATGGTTGAGCAACCATAACTGAGTGCTTCTAAATCCTTTCTATGACCCAAGTTCTACCCTCAGGAGTATCACAGCCTTCTACATCATACTTCCAAGTACTGCTTTCAAAAAATCAAAGATAGTTGTCAACGAACTTAAATTTTTTTCAGACTAAGTCTTGCAAAAGATTGTCTTGGCTATCAAATTTCTCCCCCCAAACTACCAGTTATTTAGTGGACTTATCCAAAAGCACAATGATGTAAATATGTAAATACTGATACACAGAAAGGTTGAGAAGTAGTCTTTAGGTCAGCAAGCCATCCCCAGCTTACAGACTAATAAGGGATAGCAAATAGCAATGCCGATACCAGTTCACTACATTCTGTCCTTTAGACAGAGGTGAATGTCTAAATTTAAAGTCTCCTATTGTACCCCTGGACAATTAAACACCTCATGAAATCCATTCATTTATTATCATTCTAAACTTGTCATTGTTTCTTAAAGTTCCATCCATAACTGGACAAAATGCCGCATGTTCTGATCAGCTTAGAATGCAGAGGGATACAACTTGCCCTGTTCTAGAGAGAACCTATACTTTTATTATTGTTTTTATTAGCAAAGTAGTGGGTTTACAGAGCATCATGCATAAAATACAGGATTCTCATATAGCACCCTATTATTAACACCTTGCATTGATGTGTTACACTTGTTACAACTGATAAAAGCAAATTTTTATAACTACTATTAACACAGTTCATGAATTTATTTTTATTTTTTAAATTTTTTTAACTTTTTTTATTGCGAAATATATATATATAGAAACATGATAACTTTCAAAGGACAGTTTAACAAGTAGTTATAGGGCAAATTTCAAAGTATATTATGGGTTATAGTTCCACAATTTCAGTTATTTCCTTCTAGCTGATCTAATACATTAAAGACTAAAAGAAATATCTATATAATGATTCAGTAGTCATAATCCTTTGATAAATCCTATCTTGTCTGTTTCTACTCCTCCCTCTCATTTGATCACTGACTCAATCTTCGGGGTTATCTGGGCTGTGACCACTCTAACTTGTTCATATTGAAAGGGGTGTCAACATTATATGGAACGGGGACGCAGCTGGTTGATGTTCTTGAAGAGGCTGTTGCCTCTGGGTTTTGGGACTTATCTGGCATAGGAACAATATGGAGGTTTTAAGTTTCTGAAAAATAAACTTAGTGAGTGAAACTTTATAGAGTCTCAGATAGGGACCTGAGTATTCTTCATGATTTTCAGGACTACTACTGACTTGGGCTTGGCATACTGCAGTCATCTGGAATATCTAACTGAAGCTTCCATAAGAGTAACCTCCAGGATAGTCTCTCAACTCTGTCTGAAATCTCTTAGCCACTGAAACCCTATTTTGTTACATTTTTCCCCCTTTTGGTTAATAAGGCATTCTCAAACCCACGATGCCAGGGCCAGCCTCATTCCTGGGAGATGTGTCCCACATCACCAGGGAGACTCACTCCCGTGAGAGTCATTTCTCATGTAGTGGGGAGGGTAATGAATTTATTTGCAGAGTTGGACTTAAAGAGAGAAAGGCCACATCTGAACAACAGAAGAGGTTCTCTGGAAGTGACTCTTAGGCATAATTATAGGTAGGCTTAGCCTCCCCTTTATGGCAGTAAGTTCCATAAAAGTAAGCCTCAAGACTGAGGGCTTGACTTATTAAGTAGGAGCTCCCTAATTTCATATAGTATATATTCTGTCCAAAATAAACAATCGGTGTCTCACATTATCCTCACTTAGTTGTACAATCATCCCTCTCAATTTTAAACTATCATAACCCATAACAGCCCATAGCTCTTATCTCCCCTCCAATTATTTATCCCAGTATTAGTGTGGTACTAGTAAGGTATTCCTATTAAATATAGTCCATAGTATGCAATAGGTAGTTTTTACCATATACCTCTCTGTTGTTAACCCTTTGTACAAGTCTCATACCTTAGAAGCAGATCATGCACCATGATTTAATTTAGGGTTCCCTGTTTGTAGTGTGCAGTTCCATGGATTTTTAATTTTTTTTTTAATCTAGTGAATGAACCTATTCTTTTTAAAAACCTGGGATCATACTAGCCTTTTATTTTACTATTGGCTTTTATTGGTAACTTATTAACAAGGTCTCCCATCCTTCATTAATGCAGTTGATTTTTAAAACAAAATTGACATACTATATTACTGCTTGTCTGGCTCTTTTCATAATCTCCATGAGTTCTTAAAATAAAAATTAAGCATCTTAAAGATAATTATGAACACACATGTTTGGTTTTTTATTTCAATACTCTAAGAAAAATTTCACCTGGGATGGAATAGACTAGAATACCCTTTGTTTATATAACTAATTGGTTTTTAGGCCCCTTAATCTTAATCTTGTTTTAACCCTTTCCAATATAAAGGCTGCTCTTCTGGGGTAGGGGAAAGAGTGCACTCATTTTATCTTTGCAATTGCTAAAATAGTATCACATAATTCAAGAGAACAAACAGAGAAGTTGAGTCACCAAGGATATACAAGTTAGTGGCAGCATCCAACTAATCATTAGAATCCCTGATTACTTACTTATTCCAATGGCACAACCAGAATTAAAGCTCATAGTTTCCATATATATCCATCCTATCATTTAGCCTACAGTGCCTTTTCCTCTATTTCAATAAATAGTAATAAGAAGTTAGTATTGCCCTTGTTTGGTTATTTAAATTTAACTTAGCAGGACTCAGAATGTATTTCAGTTTTGTTATGATTATATAGTCAAAACAAAGAGGGAAACCTAGGGAAATTTAAGAAATTCTAAAAGACATTAACATTACTATGTTGAAAAGTATAATATTATATACCACCGCATTTTTTACTCGAGAAACAATGTAAAAAGAAAGGAAGGAGAAGAAGGAGGAGGGAGAGGGGAGAGGGTGGTAGTAGTTAGGTGATGCTACCAAAAGATTTAAACATGCTTTTTCCATTTACTTGTATCTTCTTAAAGTTTTTGATTATCTAAAATAAAATTCTCATGAAATTATTTTATTATTTTAATCACTTCACCCAAGAAATACAATTAAACAGACTTATCCATTTCCAAAAAGCTCAAGGTTGAGAAAAATTGTCTTCAAATCAGTTAGCCACCATTTTCAATAAAGTCCTCAGCATATAAACTTTTAAGGGATAGTAAGTAATAGTGAAATAGAAACAGTTCATTATATTCTGCACTTTAGATCAATGATCACGTGTAATAACAACCTGCAATCAGAATCCTAGGGCACTAAAAGCTTGGATTAGATAGAGGTATCCCACTGCTAATCTAGTTCCCTCTTGTTTTTTAGATTTAGATTTCATAATGCAATTTTCCTTCCAAGTAACGCAGACAATTTTTTTTTTTTTTTGGCCTATTATCTTCTTTCTCATCTAGCTTCCAGTAATTTGAGGTTATATTATGGCTTCATCCTGACTAATTAATATCAACAGAACTGATAGCAGATAAAGAATAACTTGATCTCAATACAACTTCTGAAAAGCAGGATTAGAACCTTCTAACCAATCCTTTTTCAAAACTGTGAGGATGCGATCATCAGCTTGGCTTGGACTTAATTTTATTAATTAATTCACTCATTCATATCAAACTATTGCAGCACTATGTGCAGGCACAAGAGTCAACTGGAAAAAAACAAAAGTAATCAGTACTCAGTCCCTGCCCTCAAGTAGCCTAGAGTTTACTGGGCAAGAACACAGGTATTGGAGAATTATAACAGTATGATACAGGAACAAAGAGAAAATGCTAATGTGACATTAAGAGTACTTGACTGGAACCTAGGAGCAGTGTGTTCTGTTCCCAGCTCTGCCAGTCATAATCTATATAATCTTGTGCATATTATTGAGGCTACAGTTGACCTCAAAAGCTTGTCATTAGGAAAAAGTGAGTCAATGTATAAATGTCAATGACCATGAGAGACAGTCAGTGTACTATGGAGACTTTGCAGATGAAAGACTTACATTTCAGCCCTACTCTGCCCTAAAATAGCTATATTTCCTTGGGCAACCTCTCTGTTTATCTTTCCTCATGTACAAAATAAGAATAACTAGTCTACCCTGCCTGTTTCAAATGTGTTTTTTAGAATATTGGATAGAATATAAATTGTAAAATGCCTGACACAAAACAGGCTGTCAATACATGATTATTATTTTAAAGTACTGTACAAATTTAAGCCCTATAATTCCTTAGAAAAGATATAAAATTCAAAGTACACAGAATTATCAGGGGCAAAGAATTCAAAACATTCTATTCTCCCTTGCCTAAGATTTAGTCTTCTTTTTTCTTCTTATTATTTTAAGGTGGAACCATCTAGGGAAATGATAACCACTTTGGAAGACTAGATTAAATTCATTTTAATGGTGTACATTTAGAAGCAATATTACAAATTTGAGAAAGCTAATAAATCACCACAAGAAACTTCATACGCCAGTGGGTTTTTTGTTGTTGTTTTGTTTTGTTGGTGAGTGTACATAAAAGGCAAGTTTCAACATTAAAAATTTGTAGTTACATGAAATTATTTCAAATGGAGTTACACTAGCTTAATCAAAATTTGTTGTTGACCTATGTTATGTTTGTATGCTTATGGAAATGGAAAAGGTTTTTTATCACTAAATCAACATCATGAAACCAAGAAGGAAGGGAGAGGAGGAAGAGTGGGAGAGAGGAAGGAAGAAAGCAAGCAAGCAAGCACATATATTTGTGTTGAAAGTAAAACCAAGAAATCACAAATAGCCTTAACATTACCATCCAGGAAAGTCTGTTCAAGATAATCAATGATCTGAGTAGCCTCACAAATAATGTTTTCCCCGTGGATAAGGACAGGCACTTCTCCAGTTGAGTTCAAACGCATAAACCAAGGCTCATTGTGCTCACTCAGGGGCAGACTTACATCATGTTCCTCGCACTTTAATGCCTTTTCAGCAATTACCAAGCGCACCTGGAAGAGTTCACACTGGTTACTACCACCGCATGTTGGCTTTCAATTAAATGACTTCCCTGGATACTGGTAAGCATGCTTTCAGTGTTTTCTTCAGTTATTAATATTTTCAACATTCTTTTTAACTATACCTATTCCTGGAATTAACTAATGAGATATATTATAGAGTCTTATTCCTATAAATGAAAAAGGATAAAAAAAATTAGAGAAAATGATTCTTTTATATTCACTACAGACCTTCCCCTCCTCCCCAACCCACTCTCACCTCCCACAACTACCACTTTCTTTGTGTCGTAAACCTAATTTTGTGTCCTCCCCAGACAGGAACCTGAAATATAGGTATGTTAGGCCTTGTTGAAGAGAGTGAATGGGAACGGTAAAGAGTAAACAAAGGAACCGCAGATTATGTGGTAGCAGTGAAGGCGCTTCCCTCTGCCTCACTCTCCAAGGCCCAGCAGGCCAGGCCTCCGGCTCAAATAATGAAAATGATGCTTCTTTTGTCGCATTTCATGAACGACAGCGCCTGAATCATGGCCCTTCCGTCTCAGACTGATTCTCCCCGCTCCCCACGGGGGCGCGTTCCTGGCCGCCAGGGAGCACCCAGGTTAGGGCCTTAGAGGCTGATAACCAGGAGGAACGGCGTTCCCGAGAGGGGCCCAGGGGGAGCTGTCCCGGTGCTGAAACCCGATCCGCGCCGCCGCCCAGGCGGAGGGCCGCAGCCCTCACCTTTTGAGAGCTGAAGGAATGCGTCCAGTGGTACAGAATGAGCTTAACCTCAGCGTCCGATTTGCCTTCCGCTATCAGGGGCGAACCCCCTCTCTGTTCCTCCTGCCTCCGAGCCATTTCGGGGTGCGTGAGCGCTCGTGGGCCTCAACTCTCCGCCCCGTCACTTCTCCCACCTTCACTGCCCGTAAAGCGTCGTTAGGTTTTCCGCGATGCTTCTCGTAGCTGGGGAAGACGAGCCCCGGCTGCCGAGGAGACCGCTGGGAAGTGTAGTTTTGCCAGCGAGAAAGCTGCGGGCAGTCTGCAAAGACGTGCGGGTGTGTGCGGGCAGGTGAGCGCCTGTGGCACGGAAGGCACCTGGGAGACGCAAATGGATGTGTTCTAGAAAAAAAAAAAATCTAAAATGTGAGTCCTGGTTATTCAGGTGAGTAGTGAATAATGTTGAACTGCAAGTTACTCATCGGTTTTGAAGGTGTGGTGGTTGCTCAGGTATCAAGGCAGCAATTTCCCAAGATACTTAGGGCTCCCTTTGAAGGGGCAGCTGTGCCTTTGACGGAAGGGAAGTTCCGGTTGATAGACAAAGCAACAGGGTAACGGTATCTGAATTTTCACTACAAAAAATGCTACTATGGAGCCATGCACGGGGGAAAAAATCCTCTCAAATAACTAGTAAACAATTGTAAAACGGCCTGGTTGTTAAACACAAATTTTAAAGCAAAATTACCTGTGTTTATGTACTGTTTTTTCACCTTAGGCAAGTTGCCTAACCTTGCTGGGTCTCAGTGTACCCCATTTTTGAAGTGGAAATAATTTTACTTCCCTCGTAAGACTTTTATGAGATTCAAATAATTAAATAAAATGTTAAATACTCAAAACACCCTGGCATGTTTTAGGCCATCAATATGATTCATAAGTTTAGTTGTCTTATAAAATTCTCTTTATAGCCATGGTCAGAATCATAATTTTATGCTAGTTTAGATATTATTGTGCACCTCCTAAATTTTAACATCCTAGTAAATTAATAAAATTTCTCTTTCACTGAATATATATAAATATGACCATGAAATGAGCAAATATTTATTGAGCACCTATTATGGTCCAAGCATTGTGCTGGCTCCTGGGAGTACAAAGGTGTATAGGACCTGATAATTGGCACCCAAGATGTAAGTCTGATAAGGGAGATGATAAAACTAAATAGACAAGCACAATACAGGGAACTCTTTAATGGATGAGTACAGGGTACTGTGAGAAAGAAAAGGTGAGAATCCAATCCATTCAGAAAAGAGCTCCAGGAAGAGGTGAAATTTCATAAAGTCCCTTTTCCCCTTTACAACACTTCATGTCTTGTTCGCCATAATTTAATTCAAATGCTGCAGCATCAGTGACCCTTACCAAATTTCTTTTTATCAGTTTACTCTTCAGAGTAGAAATAGAAAGAGCAAAGATTTGAAATCAGACACAACAGAATTTAAATTCTAGTTCCACCCCTAACTTGACTTTCTTGGGCTTTCATTTCCTCATGTGTAAAATAAAGATATAAAAAAAATATGGCTAACCCAACTGCTGTGGGAATCCAATGATAGGAGGTATATAAAGCCCCTCAGACATTGCCTGAAATGTAGCATCTGAAGAAAATTTTGTAAAAAGCCCTCCACTGATATTAAGGGATATCATATTATAATTCATCTTCTCTCTTGGGCCTCAAAATTCTTATAGCTATCTAGATATGCTCCTATTTCATTCCTCTTCAGAAGAACCTCATTTTTAATTCTAGAAATGGGCAAATGTTATCTGTAATGACTATTTCTTCCAGAGAGTTAAACATGTAGCAACACCCCATTGAATATATCTGTCTTATTCAGTATTTAATAGAGTGTTTTGATGATAAAGATGATCAGAAGAGTACTGGAAAACTTTGTGTATTAGTGAGTTTGTATATTAATCTGCTTTTGGAACTTTTTTCCTGCACCAACCAACTTTAGTTCCACTTCCTTCTCCACATCTCAGACACCCACTACCCTCCAATCTCACTGATCCTCATGGTGGCCTGTGAGGTAGCTACCATCCCTGATTTACAGTTGAGGAATCAAGGTTTATTAACTGAGAGACTAGTCCAAATACCTCCTATCATTGGATTCCCACTAGTCCAAAATCCTAGAGCTAGTAAGGGACAGAGCTGTCACTCAAACAAATTTTCTTACTTCTAGTCAGCTATTATTTTCTACTACACCATGCTGGCCTTAAACCAAAGAGATATAGTTGTGGACTTTCAAGCTTTAGACAGTCTGGAGTAGGCTTTAGGGAAAATATAACCACCTTATTGATGTTCTTAAAAATACAAAGGCATATATACTTAGATCACTTATCAAGCTACTGTATCAAACTACTGTTTATGTCTTTCTTGTGCCTTTAGACTCTGATCCTCTTAAAGTCCTTACTCAATAATATTCATTTTAGTATCCCCAGGAGCCCCAAATATTACATAAAAGATAGTCAAAAGGTGCTTATGAATTAATGGGGGAAAAAAAGAGTAGGTAACCACCACCAACAAAAAGAGCTACAACATCAATCAATAATTTATATAGTGTTTAATCTACTGTTCTAGAAATTCTACGTGTAAAAGGTAATTTCATTTTACAAATTTTGACTCTGAATCATGGTTCTGCAGTCTTTTATGTTATTTATTAAATTCTTTTATACATTTAAATATTTCTGAGCAAATGAACTTGAAGTTTGATTGATGTTATGAAATAAAATTAAAGTTTTTAAAAACTGTATTTCATACAGAATATAAATAGAACATTAGCTCTTGGTCTTAAAATAATCTCAGAATCTTAACCTGGTCCATCCTTGCCTTATCTGGAAGATTAAGCAACTGCAATCTGGAAAGGTTAAGTCATTTGGTTGACTTCAGGCTAAGATGTTAGCAACTTGTCAGATCCCTTTCCTCCTGAGGGATGTGAAAAGAAAAGCAGCTGAAATCAGGGAAAGGAATGATAGGGGGAGGAGAAGGGTAAAGAGGAACTCTCACTCACAGTGTCACCGAAAGGCTGAATCTGGATGTGGAGAGTCTCTTGATAAAGTCAGTGCTTATTTCATGCAATTTGAAAAATGTTAAGGTCTCAAATACAGTATAATCAAAGCAGAATCTGTGTCGATATACATCTAAGCTCAACCAGGTAAAAGACAAGACATTTGAGGAATCAATCCCTTTTGTCTTCAATTTTGAAAAACATATGATTTGAATGATTTTCTTCCCACCAGGGAAACCAGAGAGTTTTTTCTTTACAGCTTAGGAGTTTACTCTCAATAATTAGTACTCTTACTTAAGTTTTAATTTGGGATTTGAAACAGTGTCTAGCAATTTAGGTGCAAAGGGATTAAGAAAAATTATTGGATAAATTGATAACTTAAAAAAAGGAAGTGTTTCTGAGTATGCATTCATAAATTCTCTGAGGGCATAAACTTACTCTTCTGGGATCACACAGCTCCTTCTCTGGGGTCATGTACTAACTTTTCTGGAATCATATACTTAGTTCTCTCAGGTCATATACTTACTTCTCTTAGGTCATATACTTCCTTATCTTTGTACCCCTTGTAGCATATATCATAGAGCTTTTCACTTGGCCAGTGTTAATAGAAGTGTATCGAAAGACTCAGTATCATTGTCAGAGTAAAAACATTGGCCTGGATGAATCATTGAAGGTTAGGCAGGAGCAATATTAGGATTTGGAATGAGGAAACCTGTGAGCCTTTC
Organism: Choloepus didactylus; assembly: GCF_015220235.1. Lineage (NCBI taxonomy): Eukaryota > Metazoa > Chordata > Mammalia > Pilosa > Megalonychidae > Choloepus > Choloepus didactylus. Next base: position 30,644,662 of record NC_051320.1, on the reverse strand, counting down.
CATGCCTTGGCACTTAATGATTGTATGCATCATTTTTGACAAATCATATAACCTCTCTGAACCTGAGTCACTTTCCCTGTTAAAAGGGTGATAAAAAGTCTACCAGTTATGCTGGATACACAGATACATTCAGTTTCTGAAAATTCATCAAGCTAGACAATTATGATTTGTGCACTTTCCTATATGTCTTATGCTTCAATAAAAAGTTTCAATTTACCATCTAGTAGCATTATGGCTGAATGATGTATATATTTATAAAAATTGCCATTATGTAAAGTCCTATCACTGATCTTATTTCAACAGATATTAAGTAACTCTTATGTAGATGAAAAAAATGTCAATTAAGGTATTACTTGAAACATGACAAGTTAGCATACTCTTGGTTTCTTTTATAAAGTACTTTTATGAATGACCACAAGAGGTCTCCATTTTTTTAATAATAATCAATAGCCTATTTTTCTTGAAAACAAATGAGAAAACAGAAACGGTGATATTCTTCAGAGAATATATTTAACTAATTAAGCTAAATAGTTCAAAACCCAATTTTCAAAAATAAAAGAAACATATTTTCTGCATGTAAAATTTAGAATTTCTTTCTCCTTACAGCAGAGCTAATACTAAGCACCCTAGAGCTGCTTTGCCTGCTCTGCCTTCACACACACCGGTAATCTGATCCATGTGAATCATATAGGATTTGTAATTGATATCCATATAAGAAAAAAATAAGGGGGGGGGGTCTTTATTTAGAGATTATCTTTGAGAATTTTTATCATGAATATTAACTGATATCCTCAAGCACCTACTGCACTCTACAAGTAGAGTCTAATGGAATGAGAGAAAAGTTGGCTTATTGAGTACATTGATTTGATAAAAAATCACAGTGGTTCTGGCAAGTTTACAATAGACCATAGCTCTGAACAACTCAGCTCCTGTATTTATCACTGTGGTTCTCAAAGTGTGGAATCCTCACAAGCAGCATCAGCATCACCTGAGAACATGTTAGAAATGCACATTCTACTGAATCAGAAACTCTGGGATTGGGGCCCAGCAATTAGTGTTTTAACAAGCCCTCCAGGTGACTCCAATGCATGCTAAAATTTGAGAACTACAAATATAATTGGATGAACCATCTCAAGTCTCAGTCTTTAGTTTCCTCATCTATAAAATCTGTAGGACGGAATAGTTTCTGAAAGTCAAAAGGCTGACTTGTGAAGTCTTTAAAGAGATGGTTAAATTATTTGGAACAACTTCCACCAACCTGGTAAACCCCCAGAGTGTCAAGTCACCACTTAATGTTTCCAGCCTCAGGATGCCAAGAATCCACCCCTTTCCCCTGAAAAAGTGTGGAATATCCTAGGCAGGCTTCTGAGCAAATGCCTCAGTGACCTTAAATTAGCCCAGACTTGCTTTTGAGACTAAAATATTTCCTCTGGTCTTTCTTGCATCGAAGATCAAATAATCATATTTAGTACCAAGTACAATATATTAATTTAGGAGGCTCTAGCTGTGGGGTTACTGAAGATTATAATAATGATTAATTTTCTAGTTTCTCTGAGAATGACTAATAATGTTGATGATAATGCACTAAATTCTTTATATTTTAGTAGAGAACTCACTTTGAGCCATATTTTGGTGGCTACTGTGATGAATGGTGTACATTTTCATCGATGATCAGAATAAATACATGAATATGGACCAAAATACAATTCAAACAAAGATGCATTCACACTGCTTGATTGCTAATATTATTTTAGAGTGCTTATTGTGTGCCAGGAACTGTTTTGTGGGCTCTACATGTGATAGTATTTAACACTTGATATCATCCCCATTTTACACATGAAGAAATTGAGGCACAGAGAGATAAGGTAACTGTGATGGTGTGAAGCTGTATGTCCCCCAGGAAAGATCATGTTCTTAAAGCTGATCCACTCCTGTGGGTGTGGACCCACTGTAAGTAGGGTCTTTTGGTGAGTAGGGTCTTAAGTTGAGATGTGATCCATCTCATTCAGGGTGGGTCTTAACCCTCTTACTGGAGTCCTTTATAAGAGGATAAAAGACAGAGAGAAGCTAACAGAGAAAAGACAGAGAAACTAAGACAGACAGAAGCTGAGAGGACACACAGAAAATACAAAGAAAGCTACAGACAGAGCAGCCAGAAGCTGAAAGCAATGAAACCCAGGAGAGAAGGACCAGCAGTCACCACCATGTGCCTTCCCATGTGACAGAGGAGTCCCAGCTCACCAGCAGCCTTTCTTCAGGAAGAAGCTATCATCCTGTTGATGCCTTGAGTTGGACATTTTCATGGCCTAAGAACTGTAAGCTTATGAGTTAATAAATCCCCACCGTAAAAACCAACCCATTTCTGGTCTATTGCGTTTCATCAGCTTTAGCAAACTAAAATGTTCCCAAACTTACACTATTGCCAGTACAAGATCCTGCTTCAGCATATGAGGCTTGACCATAGAGTCATCAGCTATGAGTTCACTTATCTCATATGAAAATATTCCCTCTTTCTTAGGTCACTAATTGTTTTATTTCAGAAATTGTTTGCCCGAGATTACTTGAATTTCATAGAAGAAACTGGGAAGAACAGGGTGGAATAGAACACCCTAAAACTAAGCCAACACTTATTATAAACTTGTATCATCATTACCCCAATAATATCTAATTCCCTACTAAAAGTTTACAAAGTACATTTATATACAGTACTCCGTTGATCTTCCTAACAACCCCCCTTTTAGATATAAGAAACCTAAAAGCTAAGGACCCCACTCATAATTGGTAGAACTGGACCTAGAACAGTTTCAATCTCTATGCACATTCCAGTGCATCCCAGAGCTTCCATGTCACCTACTACTTGCCCCAGTGTATATACGGGGCCAACTCTAGAGCTCTCTTTCATTTATGTTCTGGCATCAGAGTCTACTCTCCATTCACTTTGTTATCTTTACAATGAAGGATTTGGACATGAAGTGCAATGCCTGAGGTTATACTTCACTGAGCCCCTTTTCTTTCTGCCCCCTACAGATTGGATTTCTCCACTTTAACTTAGCATTACCCTCCATTCCACTACATGGAGTGGTAAGGATCTCAAGCTCTTGAGTCGGAACTGTATTCAAGTTCAGCTCTACAGCTCACCAGCTATGTGATCCTGGGTACAGCTTCCTCATCTATAAACTGGATAAGGCAATCATACTGCCTTCATGGGAATATTTGGTTAAATGTGATTTTTTAAAAAACATAAAGTATTTAACACAATGTTGAGCACATGGTAAGTGAAAGTCACACTAGATAATGATAGCATGGTGAAAATAATGACTATTTTTTAACACTTTTGGTAAATGTTAACTATTAATAGTGTGTTCTCCAGTCAGAGGAGTTAGGCTGCTAGATTGGCTATAGTTCAGAACTTCATTTTTGGAAATTCCTTCTAATGAGTTAATGTGAATTTTAACCGTTTATGCTTCAAAAATGCATATGAAATAATGAGTGTTAGGTGGAAACTGAATTTCTCTAATGAAAGAAATAACAAATTGTAGAATACTTATACTTAGATCCTATTCCATACTTCCACACAGGTTCATTTCTTGACTTCATACTGTGTCTACTGGACTAGATCATTAGAGGAAAATCTTGATGATTATGTTAATTTCATGCAAATATCACTTATAATATGAAAGTAAGAGAAGTCAAGAAGGAAAAAAAGAGTCACTTCTGAGTGTGCACTAGAGGTATTTGAATGTTTAATATTATCACTAAAATTTCTTTAATTAATGTAACAGTAGTAAAGAGGGCTATTTATAAATGTTTACAACTATGAAAGCCTGTAGGATATGTTAGAGACAGTCTTGCAAAAGGCATATTCCATAGAGGAGTCTTACTTCCTAGGTTTGAAATTGAAGTATTTTATTATGTTTGCTAAAGTTAAATGAATTCTTACTAATTTGAAATGTGCTTGTGTACATTTTATCTGTCCTTTCATCATAGCTACAGAATGCCCACCTCTCAGTGCAAAGTGCCTTTTTCTTGCTATTTCCCAACAAATGATTGAGGTAGTCTTCCCAGAGACCTTACTTTATCATTCTCTTTTTATATTTAAAGGAATCTTTCCAGGGATTTAACATGATTTGGGACTTTTCTTTGTAATTCAAATTAGAATATTTAATAATACATCAGTATTTATTTTTCAAATGTCCTTGCTTTTGTGTTCTTTTAGTCACTATTAAGTGGAGAAGTTAATTTATGTTTGCTTTGTCACTGGCCCACATGAGAAAAATGTCATAAAAACTCTGAGACATAAACTTTAAAGAATGAACATGTTAATGTTGCAAGGGTTGCTCCAAATAAAATTTTACTCTGAATGTATAAATAGGACAAGATAAGGTTCTGGGCAGCAGCAGATCCTGGGCACCAAATAGTCGTCTGTGTTTTCTGGCACCAGCTTCAACACACTGGCATGATTTTTTTCCTTAACCACCCAACGTCACCCGGGACTAGAGAACAAGCATGAGAGTAGGGCTATAAAAACACACTTCATTTATCTCATCGGTCTTAATAAGTTTCTAAAGAAGCATAAGATAATAGTGACAGTGGGATACAGTGCTGAATTTCACCTTGAGAGACCAAAGTATAAACCAACATTTGCTTTAAGTTTATATATATACACTATATTTTTCAAATAAAAGCAATACTGTGATCTACAAAGAAAAGATGAATTTAAACCCTGAGCATGGAGCTGAGACAAATGAAAGCATGCAGTTGAATCTTCCCTGTTAAAGCTGCATGAGAAATGGATGACATGAGTGATGATATGTTGCTGAAATAGACCTTCTTCCAGTGACTCCCTGCATGGCATCAGGGACAAATTGGAGACCAGTGAACCACAAAGACCACAGAGAAGGAGCTTGGATTTATAAGATGTTATATTATTTTAGAGCAGGGAAGTTTAACAGAAAAAGGGAAACTAGTCAAATTCAGGTGAAGTTTTGGTTTCCACCATATGTAGGAAAATCAGCTACATATGTTAGCTTTAAAACTTTTCAGCCTAAGAGACTACTGCAGTATGCAAGTTATAAAAATGTAAAAGCCCAGTCTTGGAAATTCCAAGTGTCAGAAGAATGTAAAAATAGTAAAACCACAATCACCCAGAGACAAAACCATATAGTACAAGAAATTGGTAGAATGGACAAATAAAGATAAAGCACCTGGGGTCTCAGAAATGGCTATAGCCAAGTTGCTTGCTCTGGAAAGGGAAACTTGAGCAGTTTTGAAGGGAGGGAAATGCCCCTTCCTCCAAAACCTCCTGGAGCAAAAGTGCTGATTCTGTAGAATGAGGTGGCTGGAATCCAATGGGCCCTCTTAAAATAACTGATGACCAACAAGAACCCTCTTTTTCACCTTCCTCGTTACACGTGTGCCTTGATGCGGTGGCAGCTGCAGATAACAGCAAGTTCTCAGGCAGACATGCAGGGAAGTTCTCAGCTTAGCTCTTTAGAGTCCTGAGCCAGCTGTCCCAAAAGTGATGTGGAACTCACTCCCCTAAGGCCAGAAGGGTGCCGAGCCCCTGCCAGCTCCACAGCAGGTTCTATGTCCTCTTTCTTTCTGTGCTAAGGCAGAAATCAAGCTCTTCATCAACATTAATTTTTGCACATTTCCTTCAAAGCCCTGAGCCATCCCCTTACAGCCACTAAGCCTGTTGGGTGCTGCAAACGTGATCCAGCTTGTCATTTCGACCTCAGCAGAAGAGCGACATGACCATATTTATTGCTGTTGCTATTCTGGGGGCTGAATGACGTTTTTCTCCCCTTGTGGCTGAGCACTGCCTGTTCATCTTTCACCACTCCCTCCAAGTCTGCAAGGCTAACACCAGTTATACAAATAGAATCTATCAGAGGGAAAGTTAAAATGAAAAGTTCTTAAATACTTTCAAACCTATTTGCTGTATGTCACTACAAGGTGTAAATTCTGTACGCCTATATTTTAAATGTGTACTGTTAGCATCTCACCACCACTATGAATTGCTGTTGGTGGTAGCTTTGCTAAGAAAAGAAAACAGGGATAGGTGGGAAAAAATAACCTGACTGATAAACACAATTTGTAAATTAGGCAAATGTTGAGTTTTTCACTGCAGAGGGTTGGGAATGTCCACATGTAATGGGAATACTTGAAAGGTTTTCACTTGTCTGTGTGTGGACGTCAGTCCCTTCCACCTTCCTTACTAAGACACTCCTATTTCATGACGTAAAAGGGACTAAATGACAAGCTGCAGAAACTCCTATTAAGGTTACAGTGATGCAGGGCAAAGGATGAAGCCATGGATGATGACTCCTGAGAAGTAACTATATACAGGTTTTCTAAATGAGGAACTTAGAGGACACATAAATAACTAATTACAGCATGCATTACATGATGCATTGAATGAGAGTGATTCTTACTTAACCATCATCCCTTACTCATTAGCAATCAGTAAAATTTCTTCTACTGTAGCTCATAACCCCTTCTTGGATTCCACATTTGTCTTCACCTTACTAACCATTTGCACTCTGCAAAAGTTGTGTATCTAGCTTGGCTAAAATGACTCCAGCTTCCTTGTTTCTTTCTGCAAATCATGTCTGTAAAATAAACAGAAGCAGAACAGTTTAGCGGGAGGCAGTGGGTTGAGCATGGGCTCCAAAGCCACCTGCTGGGGTTTGAATCCCTGCCCATCACTTCCTAGCCCTGTGACTTCTTTAAGCCTCAATATCCTCTGTAAAATTCAAGTGATGAATTGTGAGAATTAGATGAGAAAATGTATATAAAAGCAGTTAGAAAACTTAAAAGCCTCAGAACAGGAGCCTCATTTCATTTTCAGCTTGGCTGTAAACATTTCTCTTTTCATAGCTTCACTCAAACCTGTTTTCTTGGATCAGTTGTAGTTCATCTTCAACCTGTCTGTACACTCTTTTTTTTTTACTTAGAGAAGTTGTAGGTTTACAGAAAAGTCAAGCATAAAATACAGAATTTCTGTATACCACCCTATTATTAACACCTTCCATTAGTGTGGTATATTTGTTATAACTCATGAAAGAACATTTTTATAATTGTATTATTAACTTTAATTGTATGATTAAGGGTTCACTCTGTTGTACAGTCCTATCTTGTTTATTTTTAATTTTTATTCTAGTAACGTATATACAACCTAAAACTTCCACTTTTAAACACATTCATATATATTATTCAGTGCTATTAATTACATTCACAATGTTGTACTACCATCACCACCATCCATTACCAAAACTTTACAGTAAACCCAAATAGAAACTGTACAACTCAAGGATTAACTCCCATTCCCTATCCCCAACCTGGGCCCTGGTAAACTATACTCCAGATTCTTACCCTATGAGTTTGATTATTCTAATTATTTCAGTAAGATCATACAATATTTGCCCTTTGGTGCCTGGCTTATTTCACTCAACATGGTATCTCCACATTCATCCATGTTGTTGCATATATCAAAACTTCATTCCTTTTTACAGCTGAATAATATTCCATTGTGTGTATATACACATTTTATTTATCCATTCATCTGTCGATGGACACATGGGTTGCTTCCATCTTTTGGTAATTGTGAATAGTGCCATTGTGGACATTGGTGTGCAAATATCTATTCAAGTTCCTGCTTTCAATTCCTAACAGTACATACTTAGAAGTGGGATTGCCAGGTCATATGGCAATTCTGTACTTAACTTTCTGAGGAATTGCTAAACTGTCTTCCACAGCAGCTGTACCACTTTACATTTCCACCAGCAATGAATGAGTGTTCCTATTTCTCCACATCCTCTCCATTCTGTACAATGGAGTAGTACATTGATCACAGTGATGATAGTACAACATTGTGAATGTAATTAATAGCACTGAATAATATATATGAATGGAGCTGTTCATATATATTAGCAGCAGCTATTCTGCTGGATGTAAAATGGTATCTCATTGTGGTTTTGATTTGCATATCCCTAATAGCTAATGTCGTTGAGCATCTTTTCATGTGCTTTTTAGCCATTTGTATATTCTTTTTGGAGAAGCAACTATTCAAGTCTTTTGCCCATTTTTAAAATGGGTTGTTTGTCTTTGTATTGTAGTCTTGTAGGATTTCTTTTTATATTCGGGATAGTAAACCCTTATCAGATATATAGTTTCCAAATATTTTCTCCCATTGAGTAAGTAGGTTGTCTTTTCACTTTAATGACAAATTCCTTTGAGTAACAAAAATTTTTAATTTTGATAAAGTTCCATTTATCTATTCTTTTCTTTGTTGCCTGTGCTTTGGGTATAAAGTCTAAGAAACCATTCCCTAGCACAGAGATCCTGAACATGCTTCCCTAGATTTTCTTCTAGGAGTTTTATAATTCTAGTTATTGTATTCAGGTGTTTGATCCATTTTGAGTTAACTTTTGTATATGGTGTGAGATAGATATACATACAGATATGCAGTTGCATATAGATATACAGTTCTCCCAGAACCATTTGTTGAAGAGACTGTTGTTTCCCAGTTGAGTGAACTTGGCAGCCTTGTCAAAAATCAATCGAGCATAGATGTGAGGGTGTATTTCTGAACTCTCAATTCAATTCCTTGGGTTTATATATCTATCCTTGTGCCAGGACCATGCTGTTTTGACCTTGTAGTTTTTTAATAAGTATTAAAGTCAGGAAATGTGAGACCTCCTACTTTGTTCTTCTTTTTTGAGATAGTTTTGGCTATTCAGGGCCCCTTACTCTTCCAAATAAATTTGGAATGATTGGTTTTCCCTTTCAGCAAATAGGCTCTTGGAATTTTGGTTGGGATTGTGTTGAATCTGTGAATCATTTTGGGTAGAACTGACATCCTGACAATATTTAGTCTTCCAATCCATGAGCATGGAATGTCCTTCCATTATTTAATTTTATTTGATTTCTTTTAGCAAAGTTTAGTAGTTTTCTGTAAATAAGTCCTTTATATTCTTGGTTAAATTTATTCCTAGATATTTGATTTTATTTTTAGTTGTTATTGAAAATGGAATTTTTTTCTTGATTTCTTCCTCAGATTGTTCATTACCAGTGTATAGAAACACTACTTGTTTTTGTGAGTTGATCTTGTACCCCACCACTTTGCTAAATTCATTTATTAGCTCTAGAAGCTTTGTTGTAGATTTTTTGGTACTTTCTAAACATAGGATCATGTTAACTACAAAGTGAAAGTTTTACTTCTTCCTTTCCAATTTTCATGCCTTTTATTTTTTTTTCTTCTAGCATAATTTCTCTTGCTGGAACTTCTAGTTCAATGTTGATTAACAGTGGAGACAGTAGACATCCTAGTCTTGTTCCAGATCTTAGAGGGAAAGCTTTCAGTCACTCACCATTGAGGATTCTGTTAGCTGTAGGTTTTTCATATATGCCCTTTATCATGTTGAGGAAGTTTCCTTCTATTCCTATTTTTCTAAGTGTTTTTATCAAGAACGGAGGCTGGAGTTTGTCTAATGCCTTTTCTGCATCAAATGAGACAATCGTGGTTTTTCCCTTTCCTTTTGTTAATGTGGTATATTACATTAATTGATTTTCTTATGTTGAACCACCATTTCATACCTGGGATAAATCCCACTTGATCATGGTGTAAAATTATTTTAATGTGCTTTTGAGTTTGATTTGCTAGAATTTTGTTGAGGATTTCTACAGCTATATTCATAAGAGAAATTGATCTGTAATTTTCTTTTCTTGTAGTATCTTTATCTGGCTTTGGTATTAAAGTGAAGCTGGCCTCATAGAATGAGTTCGGTAATGTTCCCTCCTAAGTTTTTTGGAAGAGTTTAAGCAGGATTGGTATTAATTCTTCTTGGAATGTTTGATAGAATTCACCTGTGAAACCATTGTCCTGGACCTTTCTTGAGAGGTTTTTGATGACTGATTCAATCTCTTTACTTGCAATTGGTCTGTTAAGATCTGTTTCTTCCAGAGTCAGTGTAGGTTGTTTGTGTTTCTAGGATTTTGTCCATGTGCCAGTTTGGATATATTATGTCCCCCCAAAAAACATGTTTTTATCCAGTCTTGTGGGATATTTGGATTAGGTTGTTTCCATGGGATGTGACTCACCCAACTGTAGGAGATACTTTTGATTAGATTATTTCTATGGAGGTGTGGTCCCACCCATTCAAGATGGGTCTTAATTAGTTTACTGGAGTCCTTTAAAAAGAGCTGACAGAGGCCCAGATGCTTGCTGTGCTTAAGAGATGCTTAGAGATGCTTGGAGTTGTGGACAAAAAGACATTTGGAGATGCTAAGAGATAAAATCCAGAATTTGGGAGCAAAGGACCAGCAGACATCAGCCACATGACTTCCCAGCTGATGGAGGTATTCTGGATGCTCTCAGCCCTTCAGTGACAGTATCCTCTTGTTGATGCCTTAGTTTGGACACTTTTATTAATTCAGAAGGGTAAATCTGTGGCATAATAAATCCCCATTATACAAGTCAACCCATTTCTGGTACTTTTCATAATGGCAGCGTTAGCAAACTGGAACAGTACATTTCATCTAGGTGGTCTAATTTGTTGACATACAGTTGTTCATATTCCTCTTATGTGTTAACACTTAAAATGACAGTACACCCTTCTGCTACCAGTTCAGGTGTTTCTGGCTGCCTGCTGGGGAAGTACCTTTTCAGTATCCAGGGTATGATATACACTACACCATCAGCTAGCAGCTTGACTATTTTCACCTGAAAAGTCCATAAGCTTTAGAACTATTTTAATTAAAGCACTTAGAACAGTGCCTAGTTCTTAGAATTGATATATAGAGAAATATTTTATATATGGCTTATTTCACCCTAATTTTTTTTATCTTGCCTCTCTTCTTCCAGTTGCACATTTCTGTACCACTGAATCTCAGATATGTAAAAATGGGACTGTTTTATTTCTCTTTGACCAAAATTAACATCTCTAAAGACCCATTTTAACTATTGGTAGAAAAACTCTTAATTTTATCCATTTCTGGGTAACTCAGCCACCTAAATTATAATACAAATATGTTCGGGGTAAATATGCAGTTATCTTTTCTGGTGGGGGGGGGGAGTAAGGAATTGATTTAATCTTCTGGGTGGCTTAGTATTCACTTGCCTCAAGAGAGAGTCATATGGTTTGAGAAACAACTTCTGGTCCTCACTGGTCCTCCTCTGAGGTGTCTTGTTCAACTGGATCTTTGGGACTTCATTTCTGGCCTTGCTGCATCTGCTGAAGGTTTGTATCTTGGCTCACTCATGATCTGTTCTTCCAGCATAACCAGGTCAGCACATGTCTGTCCACCCTCCCTCCCCCCCAAAGGTGACTCCATCTTGGCTCTATCCAGTCCTCTGAAATCCAGCTATATTTTCCGTGAGCCTCTGGCTTTATGACATCCACCCAAAGCCTTGTATCTCACCCCACCACAGCAACCTACTGGCAGCCCACCAGCTCATAACTCTCTTCTATATTGGGTCAGGAAAACTTTCTTCAAGTTTCCCCTATATTTCAATATCCCAATTCTAGAGCTAGGAATACCTAGGAAACTTGTTATAGGAAAAGTTTGCCAGGAAACAGACATAGAGGTTTGCAAAAAGAAGGTTTATTGGCAAATGCTCTCCAGAACAACACCTGTAAGGAAGTGAGGGAAACTGGATTGAGCAGAGAAAGAAGTTAGAACTGTCATGCAGTTGCAAAGAAGCTGATTGTACAGGGAACTCTGGAGCTGGGAAGGCCTTTCAGTTATCCCAATTCAGGCAAGTGGCCAGACCTTTATATCCCCCACAATTAACAAGTCATTGGGTGTGGGCTGCCCCAGGGAGCTCACGTGACCTTGGACTAACTGGCCTTCTGTGACTAAGGGCAATTCTTGGATAGGGACTCAGCTGCAAACCATCAAGTGCCAGTACTCCCAGCAGTTGGAAGGATGAGTGCCTCAATTCCAGAAAGGGGATCTTGGCAGCACTACACAGTTCCCACCACATGGCTGGGAGATCTGGGCAGCACTACAGAGTGCCCACCACATGGCTTATCTCTGGCTCTGTCTTCCTAAACAGCATACCATCTCCTCTCTCCTAAGGTGGCTTTTCTCTTTTGGTTCTGGTTGTTTGATGAGGCTGCTACTACCTCCCTGTGCCCCACCTCCACCCTAGAAGTTCAGGAGGGAAATGGAATATAAGACATTTTTGCCCACATATCCTCAGTAAAGCTGGGAATATATCTGGGAATCTGTTCACACTCCACCTCTTCCAAGCCTTTCCAAACTGCTCGGGTACCATATCCTACATCCTCTCTATGCTGTATAGTAAAAACCCTGTGTTCAATTCTGCAACTGGTAGTTTTGGGGAAGGCCAAAAATAATTTTTTTTCCTCATCAAAGCCTGAATCTTACAAATATTACCCTTGATCTCTTCCATATTATTTCTTCTAAAGTTAAATTTTGTTTCCCAGTTTGAAGTTGCAAGCTGTCTTCTTTGTATCTTGCCCTCCTCTCCTAAAGTAATGAACATTGATGGGTAAGAAGACTTGCAGCAACTTGGAACAGTTAAAATCAATTTTAGTTGACAATTCAAATATATTAACTGGATCAACTTACAAATGTAGACAACACAGTTTTCTATCTTGTCAGGAAAGGCACCTTTTTAAATTGGTTGCTCTTTGCACTTGATAAATTAGACAACCTGTTGAGCTCTCTTAATTTTTCAGAGCCCTCCCTCAAGCTTCTTTGTGAGCTGTTCTTTATGTTCTTGAGGGCTGGGCTCGGGTTCCCTAGAGCTCTTAGTATTTTCTTTCCACACCCTAATGGATTGCTTTGTGCACCTGACTTTGGAGGCTAGTACTCTCAGCCTCTTCCAACCAGATGGCCAGGAAAGCAAAGTTCTCATGGTTGCCTCTTTCTAATCTCATCTCTCCCAGATACCATAAGCAAGAGTCACAGGGACTTATGAAGCCACCCAACTTGGTCTTCCCTTACACTAAGATCTCAGTGACCCATCTTGACCTACTAAACCTTGGGTTCAAATATTTAGAATGTTAGAAGAACAGTTCATCCCGTCCCCATGGCTCTATATGAGAAGGAACAGTTTCCCTTTTTTCCACTAAGAATAGCCCATTCTCTATTTAGAATTGTTTTCCAAATAGAAGTCCACACACCCCTGGGAGTCCACAACTGTAATCTAAGGGGTCTGGAAGTTCTCTCTAGAGTCTTCATCTCCATGGTCTGTTACCTAGCTCTGGCAGCTGGTTTTGTGTTTATGTTTAGGCTGACTTTGGCACTGAGTCCTTCTACTTTAATTGTTCCTGACTAATGAGAAGAGAGGCAGATCTAATATGTGATGATGCATCTCACCAAGCAATAGCTCAATAGTATCCCAGCACACTGTACAGAGAAGGCTTCATTATAGATCACAGAGAGGTATCCTCAACAGCAGCTAGGAAGATGGATGTGGTGAATTCAGGAGAAATTGTGCCTCATGTAACATTTTAAATGCAAGCAGCAATTTCAGTTGACCAAGACATCATCTTTCATATTAAATTCATGTTGTTCATTTCAACACTATTTGTTTTCATTTTATATTTTAAATAAACTATAAGCATACAGAGTTGTACCTTATTTTAGGTTTTAAATATTTAAGTACATGCATGCAATAATTATGTTTTTGAATAAATTATAAAATTACTTAAATCGCCATTGGGGAGAGGTCTTGACAAACTTTTGTTTTCTTCTGAAAACAATGTGTGGATTTCTCAAGTTTGCAAAACACTGCTCTGTGGCAAGGGTCATGTCTTGTTTCAGGGATATATATCAGAATCAATAGGGAAAAGGTAGCATTTAACACTTTTTCATCCTTGTTTTCCAGTACCACCCTTTGTCCTCCTTTCCTTTCCTTGCCCCACCCCCAGCCATGGCAGAAGTGACTTGTCGCCCTCCCTGACGGTGCCCTTAGAATAAAAATCATAAACCGACCCTGGCCCCTGCCTCCCTCTACACCATCAGCCCTCACCAAATCCTCTCCCTTGGGCACAAAGCCCACGTCACACTGTCCTGTTCCAATTTCTTCAGCGTGCCAAGCTGTTTCCTACCTCAGAGCCATTTCCACTTCTCCAGTTGGGCTCCCCAGATGGATGGATGGGAGGCCTTCCCTGACCCTGCAGTCTAAATGAAAGTGTCCCTTAACAGTCTTTTTAGTAGTGCCATCTTTCCTTCTATACACAGCAATTTGCAATGATATACTGATGCAGTATCTATTCCCCCACTGGGCTGTAAGTTCCATGAGGGCAGGAAGTTAATGCCTGGATGCCCTGCCATTTAGAAGGCCCTTACTATATATCCACTGAGTGAACAAACAAAAGGAAAAACAAAGACTGCATTTAGATCACTAGAAGGGCTGTAAAGAGGAGAAAAGACTTTTTTTTTTTTTTTTAACATTTTAAAATCTTTTAACTAATGGATTACAACATAGAACAATCCAAAAGAGTGGTAAGTTTTGAGGAAAACTAACCCCTGGCCTTTGAGATGAAAGAGAATTACAAACTGAAACAACATTTGCAAACAGCCTCTTTGGAAAATCACCAGAGACAAAATATATAGTATAATTGGCATGAAAATGACTTTAAATGCCACAAATCTTTTAGCAAAATTCAGTTACTATTTGGAAAGAATAGCTCTTAAGATATATACAATTTGTCAGTTACCCAAACATTTGCTGAAAATAACAGGAAAAAAAGTGATTTTTTTCGTCTAACAAAAATCTTAAACTCTAAAAAAAAATATGCAATAGGTGGTCTCAGGAATATTTGGACACGTTCCCTTCCTTTTTGTTCAACCCTGAGCCCCTCCTATCTCAATACTGCTCTAAAGCCCTGGAGTGATGGGGAGGAAAGCCAGCTAACTCAGGTGTGATCATCAGGAACACGAGGCAGACCCCTGAGTCTGGCTGTCACAATGCCCAGCACCAGCAGGATCAAGACTACACATCTAAACTGACTGGAAATCTTGACAGCTGGGTTCAGGGGTACTTTGCTGGGTGTCCCGTCTCATCTTCAAGAGAGTGAAGGAGAAAGACTCATCAAGGCCAGTGATCACCAGGGACAGCATGCCCGGCAGGGTTCAAGATCCAATGGGCAAGGCAAAAGAGACCTTTTAATTATACAAAGTGACAGACTGATCTGGTCTAGAGATACCAGATTTTTGTTAAGGTCTTTGTTTCACAGCTATCTTGTTAATGGTTTATTTTGTTTTGTTAATATTCACTGTCCATCGTACACATACTCAGGCACCAGACTCCTGCATAATACTTTTGAATTTTACCTTTAAAATGACGAGAAGCATATCATTTAAAATTATCAAAGAACTTAGAATTCATGCAAAGAAGATGAAGTCATGTTAAGATTGCTAGTATCAGGCAAGGGTGAATTTATCAGTGTATAGAATCTAACATAGTCCTTGAGGAGATTACACTACAGCAATGTTTCCCTGAAGATAAAAACACCTGGAATATTTGTTAAAAATACAGATTCCTAAGCCCCAATTCAAACCCACAGAATTCACCAAGGGGGAACCTGGGCATTTGTATATTTAACACATATCCTTGCTGACTGTTATCAGGGTAGGTTTGGAAATTGCCCTACAGGAAGGATTCTTCCTCAGAAAAATACATTAGGATGGCTGGTTCCAAGGTTTGGAAGCTCTCACAATGTATGTGGTAGGGCCTCTGAGAGGTTTTGCTAGGGAAGGATGAAGCCCTGTACAAGTACCCTTTTGAAAAACACTTATCAAGGAATTCTTAACTGTGCCTTTAATGAAGTATTACTATACTAAAGGACCATTCCACAGGGGTCTGAGGTATGGAAAGAGGCATACTTTAGCCTAGGCTGTCATGCCAAGAAGGAAATGGTGATGCATCCTACTTTCTAGAAGTAGTAAACTTTCAGACCAGCTGTCCGTGTCTTTCCAGCGAACACAGCAGGACTGACACACCAGTACAGACTTGGAGGTTTTTAAATGTCCACTTCTATCACAATCATCCAGACAGGCTATGAATTATTCAAGTTAGTGTCCATTTGGGACACTAAGTTTTGGAGGGTCCTAAAACTCATGAGGTCCACTTGCTGTTTACACGTTTGACTGCATCATATAATAATTGGCAGTTTTGTTGAATCACATATAAAAGATTGACTTTTTCAGTAATTAAGAATAAAATGTTGTGCCAGTTTGAGTGTATTGTGTCCCCCAAATGCCATTATCTTTGTAGTCTTGTGTGGGGCAGAAGTTTTGGTGTTGGTTAGATTTGCTTGGAGTGTGCCCCACCCAGCTGTGGGAGATAATTTTGATGAGATGTTCCCATGGAGGCTTGGCCCCACCATTCGGGTGGGCCTTGATCGGGTGGAGCTATATAAGTGATCTGACTCAAACAGAGAAAAGAGAGTGCAGCTGGGAGTGATGTTTTTGAAGAGAAGCAAGCCTTGCTAGAAAGGAACGTCCTGAGAGAAAGCCGTTTTGAGGCCGGAGCTTTGGAGCAGATGCCAGATGCCTTCCCAGCTAACAGAGGTTTTCTGGACACTTTGTGGCCTTAATTGTGTAGTGAAATAAACCCCCGTTTTATAAAAGCCTATCCATCTCTGGTGTTTTGCATTCTGCAGCATTAGCAAACTAGAACAGATTTTGGTACCAGAGAAGTGGGGTGCTTTTGCTGCTGAGTTTGCAAATACCAAACATGTTGGAATGGCTTTTTAAATGAATAAGGGGGAGTTTCTGGAAGAGTTGTGAGGAGCTTGATAGAAAAGGCCAAAACTGCTTTAAAGAGACTGTTTGTGGAAATATGGATTCTAAAGATACTTCTGATGAGGACTTGAGCAGAAATGATGAATGTGTTGTTGTAAACTGGAAGAAAGGTGATCCTTGTTTTAAAGTGGCACAGAATTTGGCAAAATTGAGTCCTGGTGTCAGATGTAAGGAAGAATTTAAAAGTGGCAACCTGGAATACTTAGCTGAGGAGATCTCCAGACTACGTGTGGAAGATACACCCTGGCTTCTCCTTGCAGCTTATAGTAAAATGCGAGCAGAGAGAGATAAACTTAGAACTGAACTCTTGGGTTCAAAGAAACCAGAAGTTGATGGCTTGGAAAATTATAGGCTTCCAGGGGGTGGAATCCCAGAAGCTACAGCCCAACGTGAGGATGGAACCAAACATGGAACCCAGCCGCCATTTCAGTACAAGCCAAGATTGGAAAAGGAGTTAAGCAGAAAGGATTTGTGGAAAGTCCTATTGTCTGATGGCTTTGACCCTTGCGTGCTTCATGCAAAGCCAACAGAATTTTTGCGAGATCTTTATAGACAGAGCCATTGCTGGTCTGGACTGGAGGAGACAGACAAGGAAAAAATTAAAGGAAAAATCTCTTCAAAGACAGAGCCATGGAGGTTGAGGTCTGGAGTCAGGAGGTCTCGGGCTGGGAGAGCGGAGCAGCCCACATGCATGGAAAGGGTGAGTTTGCCCTGGAGGTTGAGGGCGGGCTTTCCGCCTCGATGCTCTGGAAGAGTTTTGCCACCTCAGGTCCCAAAGAGGGTGGAGCACATTTCCAGGGAATTGAGGAGAGCCTGGCTGCCACCCCACTGTTCTGAAGGGGTTGAGCGTGTGCCCTGGAGATGGAAGGGAATCCGGGAGCTGCCCCGAGGTTTGAGGAGGGTGGAGCCGAGAAGGTGGTCTCCCCAATGTGTGGAAATGTTGGAGCACTCACCCAAGCATTTGGAGAGGAAACAGCTGCCAAAAAGGCCCTTGGGAAGAGTTAGGCTCCCGCTCTCTCAAGCCCCAAGGATGCAACATTGTTCTGTTAATGACTCTCAGACTTTGAAATCTAATGGAGTTTGTCCTGCAGGTTTTAAGAACTGTTTTGCTCCTGTTAACCCTGTTTTCCTTACTGTTTCTCCTTATGGCAATGGGAATGTTTATCCTATGAATGTCCCTCCTTTGTATATTGGAAGCACGTAACTTGTTCTAAGTTCACAGATCCACAGCTAAAGAAAGATTGTGCCTTGGGACTGACCATGCCTAAATTGATTTTGATGGGGTTTTGTACTTAACTTTTGTTACTGAAATGATTTAAGTTTTTGTGATATTGTGATGAAATGAATGTATTTTGTATTTGGAAAGATAGTGTTCATTTTGGGGTCCAGGGGTGGAATGTGCCAGTTTGAGTGTATTGTGTCCCCCAAATGCATTATCTTTGTAGTCTTGTGTGGGGCAGAAGTTTTGGTGTTGGTTAGATTTGCTTGGAGTGTGCCCCACCCAGCTGTGGGAGATAATTTTGATGAGATGTTCCCATGGAGGCTTGGCCCCACCCATTCGGGGTGGGCCTTGATCGGTGGAGCTATATAAATGATCTGACTCAAACAGAGAAAAGAGAGTGCAGCTGGGAGTGATGTTTTGAAGAGAAGCAAGCTTGCTAGAAAGGAACGTCCTGGGAGAAAGCCGTTTTGAGGCCGGAGCTTTGGAGCAGATGCCAGCTGCCTTCCCAGCTAACAGAGGTTTTCTGGACACTTTGTGGCCTTAATTGTGTAGTGAAATAAACCTCCATTTTATAAAAGCCTATCCATCTCTGGTGTTTTGCATTCTGCAGCATTAGCAAACTAGAACAAATGTTAAGATGCTTAAGATTAATACTTGAATTTAATTATTAACATGTAGTACAATCTTAAATTCAAAATAGAAATGAATTAAAAGTTTTACAATGAAATTACCAATCCCCCTTCCTTTTATTTTTATTTGTATCTTTACAGGCATATATATATATACTGATACATCAAAATGTGGCATGCTATATACACTGTTTTGTATCTTGCTTTTTCCTACCTAATACATCTTGGGAATTTTTCCATATTAGTACCTAGAGAATTTCCCCATTCTTTTTTAAGGACCATGAAATGTGAATTTCAGTTCAACTTTCTTAAGCATTAAATCAGACTTTTCATCCTTCTTTGACCAAGACTTACAGTAAATGTAAATAAGTGTAAGTGTAAGTGTGTGTGTGTGTGTTAGTTTAGTTTTTAAAGATTGCTGGATGTGTCAATTCAAATCCTCCAAGATGCAAATGCTAGTACAGTATTAGACATACAGGAAATTTATTTGGGGGAATACATGTGAAAAGTAGAGTCCAGAGGAAGCAGAAATAGGTGGTGAGCGCCTTTGGGTCATGATGCTCATCTGAAACCTGTGAAAGCAAAGAGGAAAGGAAGGAGGATCAGGTAGAGGAGCCTCAGGCTGCAGTGGGGCCCCAAGACAGTTTCAGCCAGGTCCATGGAGAGTACAAGAATATATGTAGCTAACATCAATCTAATACCAAAACCAGGCAAAGATGATACAAAAAAGGAAAACTACAGGCCTATCTCCCTAATGAATATAGATGCAAAAATTCTCAACAAAATACTTGCAAATTGAATCCAAAGACACATTAAAAAAATCATACACCATGACCAAGTGGGGTTCATTCCAGGCATGCAAGGATGGTTCAACATAAGAAAATCAATCAGTGTATTACAACACATTAACAAATCAAAAGAGAAAAATCAAATGATCATCTCAATAGATGTTGAAAAAGCATTCAACAAAATCCAACATCCCTTTTTGATAAAAACACTTCAAAAGGTAGTAATTGAAGGAAACTTCCTCATTATGATAAAGAGCATATATGAAAAACCCACAGCCAGCATAGTACTCAATGGTGAGAGAACGAAAGCCTTCCCTCTAAGATCAGGAACAAGACAAGGATGCCCGCTATCACCACTGTTATTCAACATTGTGCTGGAAGTGCTAGCCAGGGCAATCCGGAAAGACAAAGAAATAAAAGGCATCCAAATTGGAAAGGAAGAAGTAAAACTGTCACTGTTTGCAGATGATATGATCTTATATCTGGAAAACCCTGAAAAATCGACAATACAGCTACTAGAGCTAATAAACACATTTAGCAAAGTAGAGGGATACAAGATTAATGCACACAAGTCAGTAATGTTTCTATATCCTAGAAATGAGCAAATTGAAGAGACACTTGAAAAAGATACCATTTTCAATAGCTACTAAAAAAACCAAGTACCTAGGAATAAACTTAACCAAAGATTTGAAAGACCTATACAAAGAAAACTACATAACTCTACTAAAAGAAATAGAAGGGGACCTTAAAAGATGGAAAAATATTCCATGTTCATGGATAGGAAGGCTAAATGACATCAAGATGTCAATTCTACCCAAACTCATCTACAGATTCAAGGCAATCCTAATCAAAATTCCAACAACCTACTTTGCAGACTTGGAAAAGCTAGTTATCAAATTTATTTGGAAAGGGAAGATGCCGCAAATTGCTAAAGACACTCTAAAAAAGAAAAACAAAGTGGGAGGACTTACACTCCCTGACTTTGATGCTTATTATAAAGCCACAGTTGTCAAAACAGCATGGTACTGTTATAAAGGTAGACATATTGATCAATGGAATTGAATTGAGAATTCGGAGATAGACCCCCAGATCTATGGCTGACTGATCTTTGATAAGGCCCCCAAAGCCCCCAAAGCCACCGAACTGGGACATAACAGCCTTTTCAACAAATGGGGCTGGGAGAGTTGGATATCCATATCCAAAAGAATGAAAGAGGACCCCTACCTCACACCCTCCACAAAAATTAACTCAAAGTGGATCAAAGATCTCAATATAAAAGACAGTACCATAAAACTCCTAGAAGATAATTTAGGGAAACATCTTTAAGACCTTGTAGTAGGCGGCCACTTCCTAGATTTTACACCCAAAGCACAAGCAACAAAAGAAAAAATAGATAAATGGGTATTCCTCAAGCTTAGAAGTTTCTTTACCTCAAAGGAATTTGTCAAAAGGTGAAGAGGCAGCCAACTCAATGGGAAAAAATTTTTGGAAACCATGTATCTGATAAAAGACTGATACCTTGCATATATAAAGAAATCCTACAACTCAATGACAATAGTACAGACAGCCCAATTAGAAAATGGGCAAAAGATATGAAAAGACAGTTCTCTGAAGAGGAAATACAAATGGCCAAGAAACACATGAAAAAATGTTCAGCTTCACTAGCTAGTAGAGAGATGCAAATTAAGACCACAATGAAATACCATCTCACACCAATTAGATTGGCTGCCATTAAAAAAACAGGAAACTACAAATGCTGGAGAGCATGTAGAGAAATTGGAACTCTTATTCATTATTGGTGGGACTGTATAATGGTTCAGCCACTCTGGAAGTCAGTCTGGCAGTTCCTTAGAAAACTAGATATAGAGTTACCCTTCAATCCAGCAATTGCTCTTCTCTGTATATACCCGGAAGATCTGAAAGCAGGTATCTGTACACCTGTTCATAGCAGCATTATTCACAATTGCCAAGAGATGGAAACAACCCAAATGTCCTTCAACAGAGGAGTGGTATATACACACAATGGAATACTACGCGGCAGTAAGAAGGAATGATGTCGTGAAACATATGACAACATGGATGAACCTTGAAGACGTAATGCTGAGCGAAATAAGCCAGGCACAAAAAGAGAAATATTATATGCTACCACTAATGTGAACACTGGAAAATGTAAAACAAATGGTTTATAATGTAGAATGTAGGGGAACTAGTGATAGAAAGCAATTAAGGAAGGGGGATGATAACCCAATAAGAACAGATAAGCTATCGTGGGTAAATTTAACATTCTGGGAATGCCCAGGAATGACTATGGTCTGTTAATTTCTGATGGGTATGGTAGGAACAAGTTCACAGAAATGTTGCTATATTAGGTTATTTTCTTGGGGTAGAGTAGGAACATGTTGGAAGTAAAGTAGTTATCTTAGGTTAATTGTCTTTTCTTACTCCCTGTTATGGTTTGTTTGAAATGTTTTTTTTTTTTTATTGTATTTTTTTTTTTTGATATAGTTGATTTTTTTAAAAAAAAGTTGATTAAAAAAAATGAAAAAAATATACAGAGCCCCCTTGAGGAGCTGGTGGAGAATGCAGGGGTGCTGGGCTTCCCCACCTCAATTGTTGCTGATGTGCTCAGAGACATAGGGGAATGGTGGTTTGATGGGCTGAGCCTTCTACCACAGGACTTTCCCTTGGGAAGACTGTTACTGCAAAGGAGAGGCTAGGCCTCCCTATAATTGTGCCTAGGAGCCTCCTCCCGAGTGCCTCTTTGTTGCTCAGATGTGGCCCTCTCTCTCTAGCTAAGCCAGCTTGGCAGATGAAATCACTGCCTTCCCCCCTACATGGAATCTGAAACCCAGGGGAGTGAATCTCCCTGGCAACGTGGAATATGACTCCCAGGGAGGAATCTAGACCTGGCATTGTGGGATGGAGAACATCTTCTTGACCAAAAGGAGGATGTGAAAGGAAATGAAATAAGCTTCAGTGGCAGAGAGAATCCAAAAGGAGCCGAGAGGTCACTCTGGTGGGCACTCTTACGCACACTTTAGACAACGCTTTTTAGGTTCTAATGAATTGGAATAGCTAGCAGTAAATACCTGAAACTATCAAACTACAACCCAGAACCCATGAATCTTGAAGATGATTGTATAAAGATGTAGCTTATGAGGGGTGACAATGTGATTGGGAAAGCCATATGGACCACACTCCCCTTTGTCTAGTTTATGGATGGATGAGTAGTAAAATGGGGGAAGGGAAAAAAAAAAAAAAAAAAAAAGGTACCCAGTGTTCTTTTTTACTTTAGTTGCTCTTTTTCACTTTAATTTTTATTCTTATCATTTTTGTGTGTGTGTGGTAACAAAAATGTCAAAAATTAATTTTGGTGATGAATGCACAACTATATAATGGTACTGTAAACAATTGAATGTACACTTTGTTTTCTATGACTGCATGGTATGTGACTATATCTCAATAAAATGAATTAAAAAAATCAAAAAAAAAAAATATATGTAGCACATTAAACAACGGCCTGGCCTCAGCATGAACACTGCAGGGATCTGAAGGTGCAGCAGCTGGAGGGTGTCTACCAGCCATCCTCCTTGCAGCAAGTTCTCTTGAAGGAAGCTCTGAGTGGTCCACATCCACAGCTGCCACAATCTCCCCTTTTCATCACAAAGATCCTTACCTGTACACATGCTCAGAAAGCAGCTCCCCATAGGCCTCTCTTCCTAAGGGGAATCTTAAGAAAGTCAAGTTAGGGGGACAAAGAGCAGCTCCTGTCTCTGAAGTTGGTCTTAGGTTGCGAATGGTTCTCATCCTCCTCCTCCTCCACTTTCCATTCTGAATTCCCCTCATCCTCGGAGGTGATGACCTCAGCAGGTCCTGGAGGCTTACCCGGTGGTGTGACCCAAATCTTCATTCCTGGACAGTCTGAACCCTTGGTAAGTCATACCCTCCTTGGACAAGGGTTGCTTCATGTGGGCATTCATGGTTTTACTGGGTGTTGAGAATACCAGGAAGCACCCAAATGGATCACCTGTTTCCACAAATACTTCTCCCTGCCCTTGTAAAAAAGCCTCTTCCTGCTCATCAGAGTCAATTATTCCTGCCAGTAAGGCAATTCCTTTTCTTGCCTGCTCATCTCTGGCCACAAAGAGTGAATGGGACTGCCAGGTAACTGCCATAGTTTACAGTTCAACAGTACCCTTTCCATGTCCTCTGGTAAAATTCCCCCCACCCCCACCCTGGGGACCCTGTAAAGCCCAAGCTGCAGGATGGGAAGTACAAAGACCCAAGTGGATCACTGAATGTGATGCTAAGTGGGGCTACTCTTGCTTCCACCTCTTGGTTCCCAGTCCTATATATTCTTCCTGTTGAGGACATAGCACAGAAGTCCGATTTAATGCATATAATGCATCCTGAAAGATGTCACTCCATCTTTGCAGATTATAACCAGTAAGCTGGCCCTTGAGCTGTGCCTTTACAGGCCATGCCAAAAGTCTATGGGTTGCAGTAGCCTTGACTCTTGAAGACAATTGTATAACTATGTAGATTACAAAGGGTGACAGTGTGATTGTGAAAACCCTGTGGATCGCACTCCCTTTATCCAGTGTTTGGATGGATGAGTAGAAAAATGGGGACAAAACTAAATGAAAAATAGGGTGGGATGGGGGAAATGATTTGGGTGTTCTTTTTTATTTTTTATTCTTATTCTGATTCTTTCTGGTATAAGGAAAATGTTCAAAAATAGATTGGGGTGATGAATGCATAACTATACAATGGTACTGTGAACAGCTGATTGTACACCATGGATGATTGTATGGTATATGAATATATCTCAACAAAATGGAATTTAAAAAAAAAAAGTCTATGGGTTGGCTTCTTCTAGATAATTAGATATGTGATAAGACCAGTGAATCCTATGGCCAGGGCTCACTCCCTCAATTCCTTCGCTTCCTTGAAGTGGGTCCCCAAATTGGACATTTGGTGTGGAAGATTCCTTGCAGGTAGATCAGGGGATCAGGCATTCCATAAGCCCCAGAAGAGTGGCAGTGCAGGCTGAGGCTTTGTGGGCAGGAAAGGCAAACCCATACCCAGAATAGGTATCTATCCCTAGTGAGGATGACCCTCTGGCTATTTCAGGCTGGAAGGGCCACCAAGTGGATGGATGGTTGCTGTTTTCAAGAAATAGTCTCTGTTGCTGGCGGGTTGAGCATTAAGAGGTAGCAGTAGCTAAACTGGCCTTTGTAAGTGGGAGTACATGCTGTTGGGCCCATAACCTCCATCTCTGCCATCATGGCCACTAAGTTCATATGCTCATTTTTCCAAAATGGACTAGCAGATGACAGCTGCTGGGTAACATCAAATAGCCACATCAGTTTTCAGTGCCTTTTCCATGGAGGACATTAACATGCAATACCGAAATCTTCATACTTTGTGCACACTGCCATTTGTCCATCCACATGTCTCTACCCCACCCTCCATGTCTCCAATCTTCCATTCCTTTTCCTTCCAGGCCTCTGAACAGTTGGCCAGACTGAGGCCATTGCCCAGGAATCTATGTATGTTCTCATTTCAGGCCACTTTTTCTTTCACACAAAATAGATGACCAGGTCCGCTATTGGAAAGATTTCCCCTCTCTGTAGACTTTCAAAACCACTCCTGATGACAAAACCTCGAGGACAATATACTGAGTGAAATAAGCCAGACACATAAGGACAATTATTGCAGGGTCTCACTGATAGGAACTAATTATAATATGTAAACTCATAGACATGAAATATAAGGTACCAAGATATAGGACGAGGCTTAAGAATGGGGAGTGGTTGCTTAGTATGAGCAGAATGTTCAATTAGGATGAACTTAAATGTTTGGAAATGAACAGGGGTGTTGGTAGCAAGATGTGAGAATAACTAACAGTGCCGAATGGTGTGTGAATGGGGTGGAAAGGGGAAGCTCAGAGTCATATATGTCACCAGAAGGGAAGTTGGAGGTCAAAAGATGGGAATGTATAAAACTGAATCCTATGGTGGGCAATGTCCATGATCAACTGTACAAATACTAGAAATTGCTTCCATGAACCAGAACAAATGTATGACAATACAATTAGAAGTTAATAATAGAGGGGCATATAGGGAAGAAACATATACCTATTGCAAACTATATACTACAGTTAGTAGTATTTTAACATTTTTTCATAAACAGTAACAAATGTACTATACCAATACTACGAGTCAACAATTGAGGGGGGCTGGTTAGGGATAGGGGAGGATTAGCGTTTCCTTTTCTTTTTTTCTTTTTTCATCTTTCACTTTATTTCTTGTCTGGAGTAATGAAAAGTTTCTAAAAATTGAACAAAAATTAAGTGTGGTGATGGATGCACAGCTGTATGAGGGTACTCAGGGGCAAGTGATTGTACACTTTGGATCTTTGGATAATTGTATGGTATCTGAACAATCTCAATAAAAAATGGAAAAAAAAAAACACTCCTGAGTGCAGCCTCCATTCATTTTCAGCTTCATCTGTATACTGTTCCTATCCATCCATAAACCAAGTACAGGCTTTTTCTCCTCCTTCAGCTGGTTGTATGGGACCCTCAACCTGCCCATAAATGACAACTGAGGGAGAGATGTTGGTGACACTGGAGTCTGGACAACTTGTTCTTGCAGCTTACTTGTACCCTCTGGTCCCGCTCATTTCGATCCTGGATGTACCTCTTAGAAAAGACTGTTTCTGGGTCTAATTTTGTCTTGCCAGCTCCAACAGGACCCAGCTTATAATGAGCAATTCTAGATGAATGGCCACCAGTGTCCCATGGCTAAACAGTCCTTCTCTACAAAGGCCCAGTAAGATACCAGGAGCTGTTTCTCAAAGGTATAAATTCTCTGCTGCAGATAGCATGGCCTTGTTCCAGAACTCCATGGACCTGCATTGTGTTTCTCCCACTAGGGCTTGCCATAAACTCCATATTACATCTTTTCTTACCACTGACACTCCCGACACCATAGGGTCTTCCTAATCATATGGCCCAAAAAGCAGAGCTGCTTGTACCACAGCCTGGACCTGCTGCAAAATCCATTCCTTCTCTGATCCCCTTCAAAGCTGGCTGCCTTCCCTGTCACTCAGTTTACAGGCTGGAGCAGTTTCTAAGTGTGGTATGTGTTACTTCCAGAACCCAAGAGGCCTACAGGTACACTACTTCCTTTTTTGTACTAGGGGATGCAAGCTGCAGCAGTCTGTCTTTCACTGTGGAGGGGATGTCCTGGGAAGTGTGTGGCCTTGATGTGAACACTGTAGCAGATCCGAAGTAGCAGCAGCTGGAAGCCATCTGCCAAGTACCCTCCTTGCTGCAAGTTCTGTTGTAGGGAGATGGGAGCAGTGCACCTTCAGGCCACCACGTGGGGTGTTCTGACATCTCAGTAAGCTTTACAAAGTGCTTGACAGTGAAAGTAATAAGTGAAATGCAAGAGATGACAAAAATGCTAGAGCATAATTAGGGAAAGGAAAAGGAATTTAAGTTTTATCTGGAATGCAATCAGTATCTGAAGAATCCAACAAGGGTTTCGAGGTGTGCGTGTTGAGGTGCCAAGTGCACTGGGACTGCAACACTTGGCAAGCATAAAACATTCCCCCTTGTCATTCAATTAGAGGAAGGCCTTTCCATTATGGGCTGTCGTTTCAAATCCCACTCCAGAGCTCTTGGAACAATTCATTTCTCAATTATAATTTACATTTCTTTTACTGCCTAATGATTTCTTTCTTCTTTGCTCCCCTTAAGCTATCAGTGATCTAGCAGCTACTTACTACTTAGTTGTGCCTTTCAACAACAAATTGTGTGCCTTTCTTTATTCAACCTCTTTATGAAAAGGTTGTCTCATTTATTTTCACAACTTTTAATAACATCTTCATACCGACACTCCAAATGTGCTTTTATATTCACTTGCCATCCCTAGTTTGTGCTATTTCAAATTCTGAGTTGCCTTCCAGCCACATCTCCAGAATAAAGCACTGCAATTTTAAATGTAGCACGAAAGAAATGAACTCATTATCTTGTCTTCTCAGATTTCAGCGACCTCTTTTCCAGCAGCTCTCTCCTTTTCTCACAATCACAGGCATGGATTCCCCTCATTACTTCCCTCTGTGGGGTATCACGTAACTCAAGAAGATCCTCCTTTTATAGGTATCTGGAAGGATGCCCCTTTCTCTTTAACCACAAAGCTGAAGAATATGCCCATAATTCTCAAAAACAGTTTCGACCATAGCAGCCCACAAAAATCACTCTGTCCTCTGAACTCTTAAGAACTCGGCACTCATTTGCTACTTGCAGTTGTCCACCTTGTACTTTTTTTTTCTTTTTTTACCCGTTTCTTTAGAGATATTTTATGCCCTTCTGAGCAAGGTCTGAGCCTTACTTTTCTGTGACTCCAGACCTAACACAATAATCATATATACATATACCTATACATACATGTACACTTACACATTTTCATTTTATGGTTTGCTTCAGGTACTGGGTCTTCAATACAGACCTGCAGTCTACTCTGTCTTCTTGCTTACTATGTCTTTTAAATCTCCCTTAATTCTGCTGTTACCTTTTTCCTTTTTAGAACTCTCCTGAAAACTTTTGGGAGCCTTGTCATTGGACATGCATTCTGCCTAGACCTTTGTGGAGCTTTCCCCATTAGGAAGAGCAGGCAGAAAGCCACAAGGGACAGGTAATGGGGAGAAACCAAAGCCCTGCCCTTGAGATTTAAATAAGGCTCAGCTGGTGTTTTTACATCAGAATTAGACTATTTCTAAATTAAACTTTTAGCCCTGAGGTTAAGATTGCCTAATACTTGGACAAAATAAGCTAAGTATCCAGCATTTATACAAAAGTCTAGTACCATGAAATGTCTAGAACACAAAGGAGAGTCTAAAATTAAGGAGACTAGACAGCGATAAGTCCAAAGGCAGAACTGTGGGAGATAACAACCACCATTTAGAAGATAGGAAGAAGAAAAATACACAGGGAATGTGATCTCTGAAGTGGTGGGAAACGGAGAGGAGAAGCCAGAGATACGGGGTTCACAGAAGCCAAGTCCTCACAAGTATCAAATATGCAGCTGCCTGACGGGACAGGAACTGAGGAGATGCCATTGTAGCTGTCGAACAGGAGTCCTAACAAGCTTCACTAAAATAGTGAGAACAGAACCAAAATAGTGGTGAATTAAAGAGAGAATGTGAGATGAGGAGGTAAAGACAGGCTCTTTCAAGAAGGCCTGAAGTTTCATGAAGCACAGACATAGAGGACTAGAGAACTTGGGGCGAAGGTAAGACCCAGGAAATGACTGTTTTAACATGGAGCATGCACAAGCACATTGGCTGGCTGCAAGGGAAGAAATTAAAGCATATTCAGAAGAGAAAAGAAGGGATGGATCCAATAACTTGGAGAGGAAAAGGACATCTTTCCCTCTAGGATGGGGTGGGTGGGGGAATCGATAATAAGTGTTGAAGGGAGGAAAGGTGAGGTGTTCCCATGTATTTGCTATTTCCTCTGTGAAGAAGACGGCAACGACCCTGCTCAGAAGGAGAGAGGACTAAGAGGGATGTGACAGTGAAGCATCTGGAAGCTGCTGGGGTAGAGAGGACAGAGATCTGCATGGTGTGAAGGGATTACTTGAGGCTTGAACCCACAGTTTGTAATGGGAACTGGTAAATGATGTGATTATCTCCAGCAGGGACCTCCTAGGAATAGGGGATGAGAAATGGTGGCTTAGGACTGGAGACTGGGCACCAGGAGTTCACTGTGGAAATGAAATTGAGTACCAGGGAGACTAGGGTTACAGTGACTCATCAGGGTCTTCAGGCAGGGTAGGGAAAAGAGTAGACCAGGAGGACAGGTTGGGCACTGACTGGGTCAAAGTCAGGTCCAGGCTGTGTCTGAGGAAATGAACTTTAAGGTTATGAAGTTGAGGGAAGCAGTGGACTTCAAAGCCAGGGTGAGGCTGCCCAGGACAGTGGCAGGAGACAGCAGGTAAAGAATGGGTGAGCCACTAGTCCTCAACGAACATGGGAAAATGAGAAGAGGGTAAGAAGAATGGGCCACAAGTCTCAAAAGGAAGTGCTACTGAACAGAGGCTGTCAGAGGAGGAAAAGGAGGATTATTTCTTTATCCACTTATGAATTTATAGTTCTTGGCTTGTATTACCCAGCTGCCTACTGGACATCTCCTCTGGGCTACATTTGGTGATCATCCTCTTCCAAAAGAACATATTGTTCCCAACTCCTACAACTTAGTCTTCTCCCTCCACTTTCAACATTTTAGACAGGAGCATCTCCATTCATACAGGCAGTTTATTCTTAAAAATAAGAAATAAAAGTCTTCTTCACCATCCCCTTCTTACTCTGCTCCTAGACTGATCCTTCCCCTATTGGAATGTTCTCAGTCTGCTCTCATACTCTCACCAATGAAGGATAGTAATTAAGAGAACCATCTCTCTAATCTGAATGACCTGGGTTTGAATCCCAACTCAGTCATTTCTACCTTAAATTATCTGGGACAAATAAATGCTCTAAACCTTATCTTCATCTTCTGTAAAAGGATAATATTAGGACTAATCTCACAGGGGTTATGATAAAGTTTAAATAAATTGATGCATGTAAAGAACTTAGCACAGCGTCTGGCACAGTTGTTGCTATAAAAGTTTCAAAGACCAATAATTTTGGAATTCCTCTTCTAACTTCATAGTGTCTGCAAAACTTATGACCATATTTCCTAATTTTTTTATTGTTGATAAATTCCTTAAATCTTTATGAATGTTCTGATCATTATAATGTGCTAGAGATACTCATTGTGACTAGTAAAATAATAGCAAATAATTTTAATTGTGCTTTTTTTAAACATTTTGAATCATGTTCTCTATACAAGAAACAACTCTGGATTAGCTTTTTGTCTTTTGTAAATTTTTAATTAAAAGTTCTTAATAATAATTAATTCTAATATGTAAATAGAATGAAGTCACCAATAAATTTTTAAGCATGCCTTCATTTAAAAATTCAAGATTAAATTCTAACCAAACCATCCTCACCAACATGTTTCTGGACATCATAACACTCCAAAAATGGCTTATCTTTTGTTACTAGTTTACTAGTCATTTTAGAATGGAAATATCTAATAACTGGGTTTGTGCATGAAGGAAAATAAACTGCTACAGTAGAGTTGGTCCTTCTGCTTTAATGGCCTCCTCCGTTCCACCTGTCAATCCAACAGCCCTGTTCTCTCCTTACTAATCCCTTCTTAAAACTAAATTCACTTCCCCCTTACCCATGGCAAAGGTTCAGGGTGAGAGGGAAAATAAGGACATTACTAAATATTAAACTGCAACATCATTTCTACTGCTTCTGTCTGCTATGCCGTTACTTTCAGCATCTCTTCCTCCTCTTGGTTCTCTTTCCCAGTCTTCTCCAACCACTACAACTGAACTCGAACACTTACATTAAAGAATAAGTTAACATGAATGGAAACATTACATTGAGATGGAAGCAGGTAAATGGAAGCAGAGCTTGTATAATTTCTTTGCCAAAACTTGCCCAGTAAGCACCAAACATTCAATATTACCTTTCTTCCATGAAGAGAGTCAGTGGCAAAGTCAGGTTAGGATTAGGTTTATTTGAAATTTAAAGCAGATATTTGAATACCTGGTGGTGGATTCTCTCTTTTAATTAAAGTTCCTTCCAAGGAAGGAATAAAGAGAGGAAAAGATTAAGAGATAAATGGCCAAATCTTTTATCCTCGCTAAATCGCTATATTCTATCCAGATGTGAATGCACCACTGTTTTGGTTTGCTAAAGCTGCCAAAATGCAATATACCAGAAATGGGTTGGCTTTTACAAAGGGGGTTTATTAGCTTACAGTTTCACAGTTAAGGCCATGAAAATGTCCAAATTAAAGCATAAACAAGAATATACCTTCTCTGAAGAAAGGCTGCTGGCATTGAGGGTTCCTCTGTCACATACTACACCCACAATATACTTAGTTATTACTGTATCTGATATACAAAGGGAAAGACAAATATTGTCACTCCTGTTGGCATCTGCCAGTCCTTCACTCCCAGGTTTCATTGCTTTCAGCTTCTGATTCAGTGGCTTTCTCTCTGAGCATCCGTGGGTTCTTTCTTAGCATCTCCAGGGTGTTTCTCACTCTCTCCTCTCTCCAAATGTCTTGCCTTTTATCCTCTCGTGAAGGATTCCAGTAAAGGATTAAGACCCACCCTAAATGGGCTGGGTCACATCTCAACTGAAACAACCTAATTAAAAGGTCCCACCAACAATACTTCTGTACCCACAAGAATGGATGAAAAGAACATGGCCTTTTCAGGGTATATAACAGCTCCAAACCAGCACAACCACCATCCTTTGTCCATCCACCACAGATGGACTAGACATTCACTATAGAAGCCAGGAACTTGCTTTATACTGTATATTTCATAAAAATCATCATTTGTGTGAGAGCTAGCTAGGAAAAAAAAAGTATCCACTGTGCTTACAAATAAAAACAAAGCTCTTAAAGAACAGGAGTCCTAACAAATATGGGTCCAAAAAATAAAAAACAAAACCAAGAGAAAAGTCTACTTTATAGAAGAGGACAGTTTAAAAAGAAGGAAAAAAAAAAAATGTTGGCTTGCGCAACCATACAGTTTCTCATTTCAAACAGAACACCATATAAATGGGAATGTGCCTGTCTGTGCTAGACCCCGATCTTAGTGTATCCCATACCAGAGAAATGGGATTACGGCTCAGCTGCAAAGCCCTGGGCCCTCGTTTTCCCAGTGGCCTAAATCAATCCCCATTTCTAGTCCCTGACAAGATGCTGAGCGAAATGCTTAATTATTTCAGGCCACTAGGGTAAGCACTATTCCTGGCAACTCTGCGGGCAGCACCATGGATGACAGTTTCTAATTCTCTTTGGTGATTTGGTTCTGTGTAAACTGAGATGTTTTCTTTCAGTATTTCAGCCAGATAAGCAGGAAAGGCCAGCTCCAGTCCTGAGATAGAGCCAATCAAGGTCAATTTCAGTTCCTTTTCTGCACTGTTTAGTCTACTTTTTAAAACCCTGATGCCTTCCCTGACACCTGCCCTTATATTTTTATCTGATTAGTAGTTATCTACTGAGAGAACATTTGGCAGCCTTGGATGCTCACCAAGTCATCCAAAGGCTTCTCAGCCTAAGGAATAATAGAAACACTCTAAAAAGCAGGGTCCTTGAAAGGCCGACCTAAGACCTCTGGCTGTGAATCACTAGAAAGTGTTTCCCAAGGATATTTTAAGGGTGAGGCTCAGACTATAGTCTGCTCTCTCCAGAGGCAATATTGAGTGATTAAACTTGCTGATTCCCAAAGCTATCATTCTTAGCTTTATACCACACCCACAATATACTTAGTTATTACTGTATCTGATATACAAAGGGAAAGACAAATATTGTCACTCCTATTTGGAAGATGGTGAAATGGAGGTTTAAAAGTTTAAAAGAGTTGTCTAAAGGGAATCCAACAAAGCAGGGTTGTAGCCAGAAAGTAGATCAGCTGACACCTGTCCTGGGTTTTGTAGGTCACAGACTCTTTGTAAGTTTAAAGAAGTGTTTTACTTAACCATATTCCTTCTTGAAAGCTTCTATTTACTTTCTTAAACTGTGGATAGCAGTGGAGAGGTACCAGGTCTGGAATGTATTGTATAAGTACATTCCAGACACTTATACAGTAGAGAGGCTGAGAGGTCTGCCTGTTGGGTACACAGCTCCAGGCTGAAGAATTTTAAGGAGACATCAAGAGGGGACAACTCTGATATAAAAGGGAATGCCTCAAACCTTCCTCATCTTCATTATTACAAATAAAATAAGACAGATGGAAAACTCCTCTTCATTATTACAAATAAAACAAATTAACCAATTCATTCTGTGCTTTTTCAAACCGCATTGTTCTGCTCCCCTGTATTCATCAAATAAATGCAAACACATGTGCCTTGAAATGGTGAGTGTAAAAGAACATTCTGCACAACTATATCTAGGCTGCCACGGATTTATATCACATGCATACATAGATGGGGGGATATTAATTCACGATGACAGCTGAGCAAGACAAACGCAACAACGCATACATTGGAATGCCGAAAAAATGCAACTACGAACCCCATGCAAACACTCACACAGGCGTTTTCCGTCAACACACACGTGGCCGCACTTACAAGCGCTTAACCACACTGAAAAAGCCCAAACAAAAACACAGGAGGCTCCACCACCCGCGAGCTGCCCCCACACGTGCCGCGGCGCGTTCATTCGCAGGCACGGTTCTCGCGCGTGCCGGGGCACACCCGCCCTCACACCAGCTTCCCACCGCGCGAACACGCGCTCCTCGCGAGCGGGTCCCCACCACCGCCGGGAAAGCGGTGGCGGCGAGGCTGGGGGCAGGGCCCAGGGGGCGGACGCGCCGCGGGGCCGGGCCTCGGCGCCCGGGGAGGGGACGGGGGGCGGGCGCGGGGCGGTGCCCGGCTCACGTGGGCGGGCGGGAGCAGCTGAAGGTCCGCTCGGGAGCCGGGGCTGTTCTCTCGCGCGCAGCGCTGGCCCGGGCGGCGGCGGCGAAGGAGGAGGAGGAGGAGGAGGAAGGCGGCGGTGGCGGCGGCGAAAGAGGAGGGGAGGACGGGGGCGGCGTCGGACTGGAGCCGAGCGGCGGCGCGAGCTGCCTGGGGCGCTGTCGTGAGCTCGCCCTTCGGGCCCCCACCCCTGAGCTACACCCTGCCGTGCCCAGCTCTGCCCGCGTCCGTGCCCCCGCGGGGAGCGCGCCGGGGCTGCCCCCCGAATGACGGGCGGAAGGTTCGACTTCGACGATGGCGGCACCTACTGCGGCGGCTGGGAGGAGGGCAAGGCGCACGGGCATGGCATCTGCACGGGGCCCAAGGGCCAGGGCGAATACTCGGGCTCCTGGTCGCACGGCTTCGAGGTGGTCGGCGGCTACACCTGGCCCAGCGGCAACACCTACCAGGGCTACTGGGCGCAGGGCAAGCGGCACGGGCTGGGGGTGGAGACGAAGGGCAAGTGGATGTACCGGGGGGAATGGTCACATGGTTTCAAGGGGCGCTACGGGGTCCGGCAGAGCCTGTGCACCCCAGCTCGCTACGAGGGTACCTGGAGTAACGGGCTGCAAGACGGGTACGGCGTGGAGACCTACGGGGACGGAGGTGAGCGGCGTCGCAGGCGGCTCGGCCGCTCTGCAAAGCGGTGCGGTGGGCTTGGCCCAGGCTGCGGGCGCCGGCGGGGAAGCGGGGAGGACGCGAGGCGCACGTGTCCTGAAACCCGCCAAAACACCTGGGGCAGCGTCCATCCTGCTAAGCACCTTCCGCGCCTTCCCGCCCCCAGAAGGTGCACTGGGACGGGACCGGGACGCGAGGGTTCGGTCTGACCCCGCTCTTGAGGCGGCCGGTGAATCCACACTCGGGGGAGCTAGGCGTGAATATACCTGGCCGGCGCCAATGCTGCTCTGCCACCAGGAGGGAGCGCCGCCCCGGAGGGCTGGGCTGGAGAGAGGGCGCTGTCACTTGAGCCCGTCACATTACGTTCCTGATCCCTCCCTCTCCCGGCCGAGTTTGAAATCGCCACTCACGAGGACTTAGAGCGAAGGCCCTAGGTCTGGCGGTCGGTGCTGACCGCTCCTCGGATTGGTTTCACGTGGAGTCGTATTTCGCCTTTGGTCCTCTAGCAGCCTAAAGATAGACGCTAGAACCCCATAACTAGGATGTTGGGGAATTCTACCTTGTTCGGAGTGCATTCGGAAACATCCTAATTATTGGAGAGGAGAGGCCACCTGATGATGCAGGTGGGATTCAGAGGGTGTAGGGTTTTCTGCCTGATTTTTATTCGGTTCCTTAAAGTATTAGTTTTCGGTCAAGAGTAGTAGTCTTTTTTTACCTGGAGATCTTAGACAAATTAATAGGAAAACATTCTAGAAATGAACTATGAAGTCTAAATTAAGAAAACAAAAACATTTGAACCTTGTGTTTCTGTAGCATGAACTAGCTAAGTTAACAACTACATTACTCCTGTGAACCGCTGCACTGAATTTTTGATTTGCATTAAAGTGTGTGACCTAAACAGGGCTTCTGGCTGTGAACAAAAAATCACCTTAATTTAATATTTAACACTACTTGCAAAAGAAATTATGTATATAATAGGATGGAAGTTCCTCTTTTTTAAATTAGGAAAAATGTACATTATTTTTGAAACAGGTGTCAGCACCTGATGAATTTCCTTGTGTAATAAGCTGAGAGAGTTGAATGGCTTATGCTTTGGCAAAATAAATTTTCTGATGATAAACATAATTTTATGATAATTGAAAAGGGTTGTAGGAGGTGATGTCGCCTATTGGAATTAAGCAGCTCAGAGTTGGGGGATATTGAAGGGATCCAATTAAAAGTTTCTCCAGCCCACTGCCACCTCAGTTGTGCCCTCACTTACATAAAAGCTTGTACAGTTTGTACACTTCACTTACTCAGAACATTTGGGTGGTGTTTCAAATGCAAAATGGCAGAAGGATAGGATTTGCTTAAAAAGTACATCTTTTCTTTCTACACTATAAATAGAGGATACGGTTTTCTGATGGATTTAAAAGAAGAAACTTTCTGCAGTACTTTTCTATGGGCTGTATGAGTCCTGAGTTCCACAGTAGTTAATTAGGGCTCTTCAATGTTCTGAATGAGCATAGAGTGCTTTAGCTGACAGCCCTATAAATATGTTAGTTTGTGGTTGGATTTTATTGGAGGTTCAGCTCTACTATGTAACTAAATTCCATGCTCACAAGTGGAATGCAAAATTTATTTTTTAAATGTGTGTGTTTTTAAATAACCTTTTAAGGCCATGAATAGATGTCTCATTTCAATTTGGGGGGTTAAAAATAAAATTAGTGTCCTTTAAAGTTACTGCTCATTAAATAAAATCCTTTACTTTGGAGTATTCATTATACCTAGTAATCAAAATATGTATAGCACAGTAAAGGTCATCTACGGATGAGTTGTAGAAGCACAAATAATTGTGCAGGATGGCTTTATGGATCATCTGCATTTTGTTTTAAGACTAACTTAAAAAAAAAATCTAATATGCTACAATTAGGAGAAAAACAAACCTTTTAAATCCCTTTTGACTGTATAGTCTGTGCTAGTTGATTTTCTGCTCTTTCATATGTCAATTTAATTAGAAAATCCTTAATCTTAACGTGCCTGTCACAGCAAAATGGGGGTTTAAATGGAAGTGTATCATTCTAACTTATTTCATACAAAGGTAATACAACTTTCCCTATTCTCATTAAAGAGTTAACTTGTTTTTTTCCCTACTCTTCCCACCACCACATGTACATTCATGAATACTATCTCCTGGATTTAAAGAAAATCTGATTCCATATATTTGGTGGTGACATTAAGTTGGAGAGGAAGGGAGTAGTAATCCCCTGTGAGAACTGTCATTTAATTTTTAAATTAGTGATCTTTCTGTGAAGTGTTGCTGAAATATAGAAACCCCTGAATATTAATAAATTAGACAAACTAAAGCAAAAATGACAAAATAACAAAAATAATAAGTTAGAACCATACTCATGAAATCCAAATCTTGATACCCAGAATCTTTTGTGCAGATTCTGTTTGGCTGTACCTTGTTTTTTCACTTGTCATAAAACTATTTTTTATATGCATACTTGTAAATACCCATTCAGAGCATATAAACTTAAATTTAGCATAGTGCAGTCTAAACTTCTGAATTGGATGCTTTCTACTGCAAGGTTGTGTCATTAAAATGGCTAGATCTAGAAAATCAGTTCCCAGATAAAAATCACAGAACATAAATTAAAACACCAAGAACTGTAAAAAAATAATTTTTATGCTTGTGAAATACACATCTATGTTTAAGGCATCAAGATGAACTAATTAAAACTTTGAAGAACAGGGAGAAATAGGAACCCACCTGCTTCATAAAGAGAGAGGCCCTGTTTTCTAAGTTCATTGACTAAACTAAACCTGTTTTAAATTTCAGATGAACTGCTAACAGTTTGACTGTAAATAGATTTCTAGCAATCCCATGGAGGAATTCCTCCCTATAACTGCGATTTAACAGAACAGGATGGGAATAGGGCCAATAGTGTTAGGCCCCCCTTCTGTATTTGGCAGTTAAGCAGACACAAAGTTTTCTAATTGTTGCTATTGCCTTAAACCACTTGGATTTTCAAACAGTGTTTCTGCGGAAATTCTTGATAGTCTCAGAAGACTGTGGTGTAAGGAAACGACTTAATTTTCCCTCAGTGTTAAACATTTACTGAGATGATACAGTTGTATTTAAAAAGTGTAATTACTTATTGTAATCAAACAGCATTTTTGGACATTGTTCCAGCAAAAATAATGTGTCATTATGTAGAAAAGTTAAAATTAGAAGGAAACAATTACAGCATTCCTTCTGTTTGTTTTTTTAAAGAATCACAAACTAGATATTAGAACATAAGGAGTTTGATTTGTTTTAATACATATAACTTTTATCCTAGAACTTAAATTTTTTTCTATATAGACAAAGGAAAAGTCAAAGTTGAAATTTCCTAATAATTCCATTCTCTTCCCTATTGCTTTTGGCATTAGGGGATGGCTCTTGTTCAGTAGAAAGTTTCTTAACCTGAAATGTTCTCTATGACCATTTTATCCTTTTGGGTTTATCCCTTTGAGAAAGCTATGGCCCACCCACCCCCTCAGAAGTTCATAGTCCCCAGGTCAAGACTTCTGTGTTTACCCAGAATATGACATTCACCATGCTAGACTTGCTTAGTATTTCATTGTTGCTCTGCTATTGGCTATGTTTACATGATGTAATTATATCTGAATGACCAGAAAGAGAAGGCAGACTTGAAGTTGGTCAAAACTTCTGACTTTCGGAGCCATTACCGTTTTAACTATTGAGTGCAATGAAATAATCAGCCATTATTCATACAATGCTATAAAACCACTGGGGTTATAACTCTGTATTTTAAAAATAAATGTTTGCCGTGCAGTGGAAATTGTACATGGCATTATAGAAAGCAAAGTGATTGCAAAGTGTATCTATATAATCAGCTGAAAGAGGTCAAGGCAGTCTATAATCATGATTTATTTTCTGTAACATTGTGAATTATTACAAATAATACAGAAATAATTACATTAAAAAATTTCCACATAGCTCCTTTTCACATACTGTAATTTAAATTTTAGTATTTTCCTTGTACAATTACGTTCCCTTTTATTAAAGAAAATGACCTTGATTTTAAAAAGAAAATTCTAAGTTCCATGATTTGAACATTCATTTCCTCCTTGGACTACTAAAAAGGCTGTATCAGGTTATTTTTTAAATATCTTCGCCTACTAATTTTATAGAGACAACTTACTGAAAACAAATGATATCAAATACAAACTATCCTATTCCAGGAAAGACATAATAGGCATTGAACAAGTGATCTGATGTCAACAAAGTCTTAACTGACAGAGTCAGATGCACCTTTGCTCTGAGATGAGTTCCATAATGGTGACAGTGGGAGGTTTCTTCAGACCTTATCTCAGTTTTTCCAAGGATAAATGGTGGAGTCCTTTTAGCCACCATAGCTATTTACTGTTTTCACCGTCATCAAACACTCAGGGTCCACAAATACCAACACCCACAGACCAGGGGACACAGGAAGCAGGGATTTGGGGAATTTTGTGTTCTCTAATGAAGTAATTCCTGTCCTCAAGTTGCTTCTAGTTTAATGACACGATTCATAATTCAGTGGCAGAGATTAGGGAAATCCATGAAGAGGATGGCCAGGAGAAAGCAGAGATTTGGCAAACGATATGGGACAAATCTTGACCTTTACACTTGAAAGCATCAAATGTTAAACAAATTTGCCATTTTTCATAATGGTTCAGTATATTTAGGGCATTTTTTGTCTTTGTCAAGTCACTCTTAGCTTTCCCTATCCTGAAAAAAAAAAAAAACACAAAAAGGTGATGAACACAATAGAAAGAAAATTTAAGACAATTTGTTTGATGATGGTGTCCCAGGTATTCAGAGCGCTGATAATAAGTTTAAATGTTTGTGTTTATTGGAATGATATACTGACATAGACCTTATTTTTTTGAGTTTTTCAACTGAATTAGTAAAATTAGAATTCACCAATAGAGCTCATTTACTACTATTGATGTTTGAATTGTTCATTTTAGAGGGGAAAGAAATACTGTTTTCTAATGATTGCTCCATTTATATTACAGAGTAGTGATTTCCATGTAAAACACTGTTCCTAGGCTATTGGAAAATCCTATACAATTATATTAAAGCCATGCACCTAAAATGACAGGGTTGGGAGTCACAGGTAGGTTGGACTGTGTCCGATTTGACCGTGGGTCTGCGCGCTGCGCGTTATAAGCTCCCTGAGTCCCTCTGAGTGTGCGCCGTGTGTTCGAGGTGGATCGCGCCCTTCCCTGTGCCCGACTCATGCGGTGCTCTCTTGCTGTCTCTCCAAGGTACCTACCAGGGCCAGTGGGCCGGCGGCATGCGGCATGGCTACGGCGTGCGCCAGAGCGTGCCCTACGGCATGGCCACGGTGATCCGCTCGCCGCTGCGCACCTCCCTGGCCTCGCTGCGCAGCGAGCAGAGCAACGGCAGCGTGCTCCACGACGCCGCGGCCCCCGCCGACAGCCCGGCCGGCACCCGCGGCGGCTTCGTGCTCGACTTCCACGCCAACGCCGACCTCTCAGCCGGGAAGAAGAAGGGCGGCCTCTTCCGGAGAGGCTCCCTTCTCGGAAGCATGAAACTTCGAAAGTCAGAATCTAAATCTTCCATCTCGAGCAAGCGCAGCTCGGTCCGCAGCGACGCGGCCATGAGCAGAATTAGTTCCAGCGATGCCAACTCAACCATTAGCTTCGGCGACGTGGATTGTGATTTTTGCCCCGTGGAAGACCACGTTGATGCCACCACCACGGAAACCTACATGGGCGAGTGGAAGAACGACAAACGCAGTGGTTTCGGCATCAGCGAGCGCTCCAACGGCATGAAGTACGAAGGCGAGTGGGCAAATAACAAGAGGCATGGATACGGCTGTACCGTCTTTCCTGACGGATCCAAAGAAGAGGGAAAATACAAAAATAATATTCTGGTCCGTGGAATAAGGAAGCAGCTTATACCAATAAGAAATACAAAAACTCGGGAGAAGGTGGACAGAGCAATCGAAGGTGCGCAAAGGGCAGCCGCCATGGCAA
Source organism: Choloepus didactylus (assembly GCF_015220235.1). Taxonomy (NCBI): domain Eukaryota; kingdom Metazoa; phylum Chordata; class Mammalia; order Pilosa; family Megalonychidae; genus Choloepus; species Choloepus didactylus. The sequence continues at coordinate 30,603,986 of NC_051320.1, read as the reverse complement.
GAACCAAAGTGGAAATAGCAAATTCAAGGTGCGTAAATGCAGAGTGGATGGTTTTGCTGGTTAGTTAATATCAGTGGAATAGCAGATATATTGATGTTTGTCGGTCTGCTGGTGACGTCACCAAAGATGTGTGACTGCCAAAAGGCAAAGGTGGGAAACGATCAGACCCAATAGAAGGAGAATTGAAAATGTACTTGAACTGTTCTAAAACTAACTTTCCGTCATCAGAAATGTCGAAGGTACATTTGGGCTTCCCTTCCCGTTTTAAATTACTTTCCTAATACTTAACACTATGACAGACCTCACTCAGGCCCGTGGCATCTTCCTGAGTACCGAAAGTTACATTCTTTAAAGAAGTTACCTCTGAAATACTGTCATAGAGAGCGCTGAGCTTTCTGTGCAAGAAGGAAAATATCAATCCACCATGAAACATATCCAGTATAAATGTGTATCCTTCATTCTAATATTTAAGTTTGAGGTGAGCTCAACTTCCACTTATAAAATTATCCTAATTCATAAAATTCCATTTTGATGCCTCAAAGGTGTTGGTTTTGAGAAAGCCACCAAGATCTAAATGTGGCAAAAATGGAAAGTTATGTGACAGAATCTAGCATGCATTGTTTAAAATAGCAGCGCTTATCTACATGGAAAAGACAAAGGGTCTAAGAAACCTCACAAATATTGCCACTTCTTTTGCAGGAAAGATTAGATCACTGGTATATTGAAAGGAAAGGGATGAGGGAAGCCTGATGTGGACAGATGGGCCTCTAAACCAGCCAAGATTGGAGGAAGGTAGAGCAGCAGGGAAAGGCTGCAGTAAGGAGAAAGCAGGTTATAGGTTGAGAAATGGAGTGTGAACAGGCCCAGGAGGATGATATGCTTGGAGTTTACCATCATTAGTTGGATTCTGGGATCAAGCAAGAGGGATCTATTGGGAACAGAATAGAACTTTCTTAGGGATAGATGTCATGACAAAAAAGCAAAAGATGTGATTATGAACTGAAACTTTTCTTTTTTAGTCTGAAGTCAGTACTGACTGGCCACAGTTTTGTGTGACTTGAAGCACAAATTTTGTATAGAATATTAAAAATACATTTCCTGCTTCAGTAATACTCATCCGCAAAGTAAACCCCATTTGAAACCAAAAAAAAAAAAAAAAAAAAAATTTCTTCAGGTTTTTATTCTTTGCGTTCAGTTAATAACACACAGTTTTAATTTGGTACAGTCATATGAAATTTCTGATCTTTATAATGTTCAAAAATGGCAATTTTATTTGGTTCAACCTAATATTTCCAGGCTTTTGCAGTTTCCTTTTTTTTAGTGACTCTATTCTAGGATCGGTATCTACTTCCAAGTATCTGAACCACTAACTGAAAACGGAAGAAGTTGCAGGGTTTTTTTGTGTTCATTTTAAACGTATGTTAAAATTCCTCTTCAGTTTTCCATTTCTATTCACATCGAATCCTAAAGTGAATTCTTCTCGATAATCAGCACAATTGTTCACGAAGGGTTTCTTCTGTCGTCTCTGCCACTATTCCTTTAGAGTTTTCTCTGATCATCAAGCATCGGATCAATCTACTTGCTCTTCAGTTTGCTTATAGATAGGATACTTGGCACATCTAATCTTGTCAGCTTCCCTGGTCCTCAGCTAACATTTAGAGTTAATGATATACCTTTTGCTATACCCTGATACCTAATTTTAAGTGCACTCCTGGATTCTTCTGTTTTATTTTTACTTTACAACCTAGTAATATATTTGAGGCAGTTTAATCTTGACCAATGGAATTGTGAAGGACACTCGAGCAAATGGCTTTCATATGCTTGTTCTAATTGTTGACTTTTATGATTTGTTAAAATTGGAGGACTCTGCCTAACAGAAGAGGATTGACTACCCGTGATGCAAAGATGATCTCTGATTATACAAGTATCATAAAACTCTTACTCTAGTGCTAGCAACATTCAATCTGTTGAAAGCCTTTTGATGTAGATGGAATACAGTACTATGTAGTGTATGCTAAAGAAGTCTTTAACTTAAGAACTTACACTTTTGGCCAGTTGCCTGCTTCTTAAAGATTATACCCGGCTATTAAAAATGTGCCATTAACCTTTTATATTTTACTTGCTTTCCAAGTTTTAGTTCCATTTCCAGATTCCTTGCTTTAATGAATACTTCAGATACAGTGTTTTGCAACTTGTTTATGGAGAAAGTAGCTGAAGGACTGGCATTTCTCTTATAAAAGCTCTGAGTTTAGAATTCTGCATTCTTTTAAAAAACCTTTTTAAAAATAAAAGAAAAACATTCTGTTAAGGTTTCAGATTGCTGCCTGTTGGAAGAACTTCTGGCTATTTTATTGTCGTAAACAATCGTAAACCAATAACACCAGGATGTCTGTTCGGTTCTTCCTGGCCCCACTTGCAGTTGCCGTTATTTTTTAAATATCAAAAGTTTAAGAATATAAACTGACACTTTCCTTACTCACAGTAATGGCAGAATAAAAACCAGAAACTAAAATTCCTGGCAGCATGCCGCTGTCAAAATCACTACTTCACTTCACTTAGCAAGAAAGGGAGACACTCAGTTAACAGTTATTGACCATTTCAGTTTGACCGTCCACCCAAATATTCTGTCTCAGTTCTTTCTTGTCTTTAGAGATTTTCATTTGTTTAAGTCCCAGGGACTTGAAGTAAAGACTCAAGTTGATTCTCAGGAAAAAGAACTGTATCCTCCAATATTGGCTTCTCTGGGAAATCCAGGAGACAGAACCAACCATCTCTGGCCCAAAGAATCAAGAAAATATAGAAAGTCTGAACCATTCCGTTGCTTCTCCACAGAAGAAGTGGTGGTTCTCCCCAGTAAACACAGTCAGAAGGTTCATTTCTGGAGGTTAACTATGTGCCGCCATTTAATGCTTGTATATTGAGGAACGCATGGATGAACTAAGTTTGTAGATCGGAGACGTAATGTAAATTCAGAATCAGTAGATAGAGAATTAGTTGATGCTGATAGTTTGCCAGCAGGTTAGCACTTCGTTAAAACTTTCTGTAAAGAATGCTGACAATTTGCTGACACCTATGACTTCTCTTTAGGTTTCTGTTCTGATCCAAAAAGCGTTGTGTTTATAAGACTTAACAAAATGTTTCATTACTCTCTTGTCTTGGTCTTGGAGAGTCAAGTCATCAGCTCAAATGGTGAAGGGGCCCCAGCCTTGTCTTTTGAGTGTCGGAGAAGTCGGAGAGGCAACTCTGAACATTTCAAAAGCAAGCCTGCCTAGCACCTCCTGGGTCTGCTCTAATCCAGTAGTTTATACACTTTCTCGGGTGTAATCCCAGCATCCCTGTTGTACAGGTGAAGAAACTGCTCTCAGCGACATTGGGACTAGAAAGTCCTAAGCCTGGGCACAGCCCAGGCCTCGCAGTCTTTCCTCCATCCCTGCTTACCCGTTGCAATAACTTGGTGAGTCAGTTTCTTTTGAGTCACTGTAACTAGAAGATGGTCCTTCCACATGCTGAATTTACTTTACGGAAAATAGACGAGGCAGAATCCTTTAGGAGAGGAGACCAAAGGCCCAGTCACAGATTTGGAAGGACCACGAGAGCATCTGGTCCAAGCCCCTCACTTTCAGAGACAGACACCCAAGGTCACCCAGCTCTCCTACTGTTCAGGTATATTTCTCGTGGGGTCAATTTTTATTCCATGAGCTCTCCCCTCCAATAATCTCTTCAACTCTCCCTGTCATTTCAGTTGTATTTATTTAGTCAATTTCTATCCCATTAATCCTTGGCTGCAGTAATTCCTTAAGAGAGATGTTCAAAGAAGTTGCTGTTCCTTGAGAAAGATATTGAAAGAAAGGATTTTAAGTTAAGACATTTGGTTGAGAGAGAGAATAGGAAGTGATCCTCAGGGAACCACACTTCAGTGAAAACGAATACATCATTTAGAAGGGGTGTAGACAGGAACAGAGCATTGTCTGGTCTGAATCTTGAGAAAAAAGAATTATCCTGCTAGAGATGGAGAATACATGATAAAAGGAATGGGAGGGAGCTGTCCTAAAGCAGCTGAGAGCCATAAGCATAGGCTTGTGCTAGCTTCCTTCTGTGATTCAGGCTGGAAGAAAGAAAAGAAAGTAGAAGACAGAGAGCTGGTAGCAGCCATTCTATTCTGCAGATTTTGACCCTGTGGGCAACTCACTGAGGCCAGACCCGTGCTTGGCAGGGCAGGCTCCCAGAGTGGCATCAGTTCCAGCAATGGGTATAGGGTGGGTGTATGGAGCTGTGTGCCACCAGCCTCTCCCCTACTGCCAGTGCCACCTCAAGTGGTGACAGCAGCAACTGGACAGGTAGTGGCAGGAGGGAGCCTCTTCTGCCCCTGCCCCACTGTGGTTGTCACGGCCATGGCTGTACAGGGGGGTGGAAGCAGCCAGATAGGATGTGGAGTGCAGATGAGCTTGCTGCATCTCTCTTCAAATCTAGGGGCAGACCCCATGTTTGCCAATTTAGGAGTTCACTATAAAAGTGATACATACTTTTCTTACACAATTTTTTTAAAAATGTTTCCTGTACATTTCTTTCAATTTTTCAATTACAATTTTGTTTGACCTTTGGACTGATACTAAGAAAGATACAAATTACTTTTATTTTTTAATCAAAAAAATTCAAACATGTTGAGAATAATATGGAGAATGATATGGTAACCTACCCACCCCCACCCTGTGTACTCTTTACCAGCTTAAACAATTACCAACTCATGCTCAGCTGTGTTTCATCTGTACCCCTTCTCACTCCCCTCAGGTTATTTGGAGGGAAATTCTAAACAGATCACTTAAAAATAAGCAAGAAAACAAAACACACTGATTCTTCTAGAAAGCGCTAAGCGACTGCTGACAAGGGAATATATTAAAATATATTTCAGCTTGACATTTGGAAGTTATAAAACACACCCCAGAAGTACTTTTCAGGTCTTTCTGCTTCTCTCCACCTCCACTGCCATCGTCCTTGTTGAAGCCACTGTCCTCTCTTGCCCGGACTATTCTTGTTGCCTCTTAACTGCTCTCTACTCCCATCCCTGACTCCCCCCAAAGTCAGGTCTCCACGCAACAGCCAGAGTAACCTTTTTGAAGACGTGAATTGGATCTGCCTGTTTGAAGTATGTTGAGCCATGTCTCACGGCTTCTTAGCATTTGTGCCTCAAGGTCCCGTATGCTTTGGCCGCCTCCTCCTCCACACTCCTACCTTGCCACGGCCCCTCTCCTCCGGACTTAGAACCAGGTGGTTTAGGAGCTTGCTTTCCGTGCTCAGGAAGGCCTTGGCGGCTCGGGTTCCGCTGCTACACCCTCCACCCGGCCAGCCCCTTGGGCTACTCATTCCTCAGGAGTGGGTGTAAACTCACGTCGTCAGGAAGGTCTCCCACACCCCCCACTCCACTTCCACCCCCCAGTCTCAGCATAGCCCCTCCATCAGTCTACACTGTAGTAGTATTTCAGTGCATTTGTTTAATGTCTCTCTCCAGCTAGATTGGGAAAGCCAGACCCTGAAGGCAGCTTTGTTCACTTTTGTATCCCCAGCAGCTAGCTTAGATCAGGGCACATAGTAAGTGCAATAGTACATATTTAATGATTGAGTGAATTAGGTTCTCACTACTTAGGGTATGTACACTGCCAGTGCTTCTAATTCAGTTTTGCTGGGCAATTATAAACCACAGGTTTAAGGAAGGAACGATAAATAATAATTCATCATGGCAAAATCTGACCACAGTCAAGAAGTATAAGAAATGCAAAAGTGTGTGTTAAAAGTATACCATTTTCCTTGTCAGCATCCTTAAGGTATCATTACCAGGGCATAGGCAAGGAACGCGAGCTTCAGAAGGTAAAGCCAAACCGTTATCCCTGTTCTTCGGAGTTATCGGTGGTCCTCGATAACACAAGTGACTCCCTCATGGTTATGGAAACTACAGCAAGTCAGCCTGTACCCTGGCTATAGGGGTTCACCCCACATGTTCAACATCACCAAGATATGTGCAAGTCAGAGCATAAAAGCTTATTGCCTGTTAAAAAGCTAAGTTTGCTGAACGGAATATTCAGTTGTCTTTATTGCCCTTTGAAAGTTTTTCTCCTCCTGCCATACTATTTTGGTCATTTTCTTAAACTCAAGTAAGAATATACAGTTTAACACATAGAGGCAGTTGGCCGGGGTAGACTGAACAGTTCCGCTCAAGGTTACTTGACTTTATTTAATCTTGAGTAAATAGCTATTATGGATCCAAATTAAACTTTCTCCCACCAATTTCAGGAAAAGTTCAACCTCCACCAAACTATTGTGAAGGGCCAGTAATTTGAAATTCTTAAATTCTTGTAGACAAAAGGGTTCCCTTTCTCTTTTGTAAATAAAAATAATAGTTTATATTCTGTTTCTTTTCTGTAATGTTAGTGGGCATGTATTTTTTTACAAAGCAATCTAAGATGTTCTTCATGAATTTTCTGTTTCATCTATGAGGGCTTTTGTTGATTTTTGATTACTAGCATAAGTAATGTTTTCAGGAAGGGGAATTCCTTCTAGTGCCTTGTAAGTCATTGAAGAGGTCATTAAACTAGGTAAAGAAATTTGGGGGGGGGGGACACCTAAAATGTGTGAATTTGCAGCTAATGAAGATTTTAAAAGATTTTCTTTAGTTATGCCTCTTGCATTCCTCCAAATCTGTCTTTTCTGCCTGATGCCCTTCCCATCTATGATAAGCAGCGTTTCTATGAACAGATTCCAGAGGCTTGGTTAAAACACTCAGGCTCTGAGGCTCAGAAAAGTTCCTATAAATAGGGGCTAATTCTTGCCTCCTCTATCACAGCAGGATTATTGTAAGGGTTAAATGAGAGAGCAGTGGTCATAGCGCCTTGTAGAATGTAAGTCACTCTGTTCAGTTAAGGGATCGGTAATGTTTCCATCCTACACGTGCCATTTTCAGAAGTGAATGTTGGTAGAAGACCAAGAAACTAGACTGGAATAAAGGTAAAGACAAAGTGGGGAAGGCAAAGAGAAGGGAAGGAAGGTTTGGGCAGCAGAGAAAGGGATAACCGAAAACAAAAGCTTGACAGCCGATGCACAGACATGAGTATCAGGATTCACCCCATTCCCAGCCTCGTATCTGTATGAAGTCAATATACTGTCAACAGAAATTGTATTTTTAAAGACTGAAAAGAAAATAAGATGGGAAATAGCATATATGTTCATATCAAGCTGTGCTGGGGTATTATTCTGAAGACACTATAGGATAATAAAGATTTTACCTTCATCTTTTCCAGGTATGTTAGTATAGCTCACCATCACCCTTTATGCATATTATAATTTTTGTATTACACATAAAAATTTAAATTTTTTTTTAAACCTGAATAATGTAGGCATAGCGCTCCACTTGGATGAAATAGAAGGGCCAGGAGGAGATGTTCTAGGTGGGTAGGATAAGGAACAGTACTCTATAATACCCAAATCTGCATGGATCTACTTGTGCAATCTGGCTGTGAAGACTTGAAGGGAAAAAAAAAAAAAAAGGAAACACAAAAGCACTCAGGGTGATGATGAGTTAGGTTTGGGGGACACATATTGACTTTGATTAACTGCAGGAGTTTGTTGGTTTAAACAGTACCAATTTCAGCAGCTTCTATCTCATTTAGCTCTGAAATATAAAAGACATTTTCCTGTTTCTGTAACAATGAAGAATAAAGCAGCAATTTCTTTTGGAGAATAGCTTCATTTGTAATGAAAATGACCCTAGGAAGCCCCAAAGGTGTGCCTGTGCTAATGTTCCCCTCAGTCTGCCCAGTGTGAATCTCAGCTGTGACCTGGAGAAACTAGCTGTCAGGACAAGTGGTAGAGCTCTGTGAGCACGCTAAGCTAACAGAGCTGGGAGGCTCCTTGGAGCAGCAGCTGCCAGACAGCCAGAGAGCTCCGCTCACAACTTTCCATTATGGATTAAGCTGACTCTGCCAATCTCACTTTACTCAAGACACCAAACTGGACGCTTGCAAGACTAGCGCCTTGCAAATCTTTGAGATGCTTTTCTTATTATAGATGAAATATGAACATTGTGTTTGGGAACAGGATCCAACAAATGCCAAAGGTATTTATGTAAGTCATTCAGCTTTAGTACAACAGCCTCTTGAGAATAAAACCAAATAAGCTTTTAATAATTTTGCCTTTCTGTTTTAGTTGGTGTTTTGTATAATATGCCAAATTCGAAATAAGCTTCTTTATCAGAAATTTAATTACGATATAAGGGATCAATATTGCCTCTAGAATAGTACAAACTCTTTGAAGTCAAATCTTCTTAGCATGTCCATTTGTGCCAAAAGAAACTTATTCAAGCCAAGTAAAATAAATTAATTCACCCTCTAGCATTTTAAAAACAATAGATTATGCCAGAGATTAATAAGTAATTTTATTACACTTCTAATTTTAAAAAAATTTTAAAGTAAAAATTTTTGCTGAATTTTACTGCATTAAATCAAATTGGGTCAAATTTTCATCTCAAGTGCTTGGTCTTGAAGTACTTGTTTAATTTTCTACATTGGTGGGAGGACTTTTTGAACTAATATTTAAAGATTTCATGCCTTCGTTCCTGACCAGGTAGGGGAGGAGGTTAAGAGACTTTTGGGGAGCCTGGTTAGGCAAAGCATACCCCATAGAAGCTAGCAGGTTAGGGTTCAAGAGTGAGAATGCTGGGCTTCCCCCACCTTCCCACCTGCCCAGGTGATTGAGCCCAGTCATCAGGTCAGGTGCACTTTCACCCTATCTGTTAGTCCCTATCTGTCAGCAGTTAACACTGTAGCATGGATTAGCAGAAAAAACAGGGGTGCCATCCCATTTTCCAGGGTTTGATTCTCATCTCAGTGAACTGTTAATTTTAACCAATCTTTTAACCTTAATCAGTTGCCTCCTATAATATCCAGTCTTTTGCATCTTGAAATCTGGTTGGGACAGATAAAGCAGTTACCTGTGGGACAGTTGGCACTAGGCTGTGGGTTTAGGGAGCATATAGCTGGGGCTTGCTTATAGCCCTGGGGCTGAAGGCAGGATTCCACAGGTGGCATCCGGCAGAAGAGCCAAAGGGTACATAGGTATTTTCCTAAAGAAGCTGGAAGGTGCACAGGGGACAAAGGCTCACATATTTGATGAACTTACAGTGTCTGGTGTGGTTGGAAATGAGAGTGCTGGGTGTTGAGGGGCGTGTTGAGGGATGAGTGGAAATGTAAGTGGGGGCTCCTCAAGAGGAGTTGGAAGAGGGGAGAGCTGTTGATAGGTGGTAGGCAGAAGAATTAGACCAATTTAGAAAGATCACTCTGGGTACAGTTCGCACAGGAGAGTACTCATGGGAGAGGACAGAGCAAGAAAACTGGAGACAGATCGAGTGGTAATCTGTGAACTAGATTAAAGACCATTGGCTGAGTTAAGCAGTGGCAGTGGGGATGGAAAGAAGCAAATGTATGTGTAAGAGCCCCGAAAGCAGACTCAATAGGACTTAATTAAATGAGTAGGGTGAACCTAGAAAAGGAAGTCACAGTGACTCCTAAGTTGCCATCTGGGAGGATGATGGGACTGTTTACTCAGACAGGGACCAGGGAGGAAGGTGAGTTTGAGTTTTTTACTTCTTGACTGCTGGCCCAGAAGACAACAGGGAAGGTGGCCTGGAGCACATCGTTTTGCACTAGACATACAGACCGAGATCAGAATCCTAAGGAACAAAAGACATCTAAGGGGCACACAAAGAAAGATGAATTCCTTGTAGGTGATGCTAGATATAGCTTTTTTTAAGGACAAGTCAAGCAGTTCTCACCTTAAGTGCCTAGAACAGTGCAATTCAGGAATCAGAATGTCTGTTCTTGAATTTTAGAAATTCTGCTTTCCAAGATTTGTGCTCAGGGTCCCCACCCAATATGCAAGATCTGCTGGACTGTGTCTTGGCAACGCATTGGAACAAAATATCACTCTCACAAATTATTATGCTAGAGAATCATCATTCAGCAAACATTTATTTAGTGCCGACTCTGTCCAAGCATGGCCCTAAGCCCTGGGAATACAACAGTGAATAAGAAACAAAACCTGCCATTGAGAGCAAATACCCCACCAGGGCTCCAGCGCTACAGGGCAGCATAACAGGTGCTGGGAGAGGCGTGGGGGCTGCGGGGTGGAGGGGCCCCAGGGAGGCACCCAGCCCAGCCTGGGCGGGCTTGGCACAGACGTTTTCCTGGGATTCTCTGCACCAGCAGCTCTGTCTGGAATGCTCTCACCCCCGGACCCCATTCCTTGGCCTAATCCCTGTTGGTCTTTTGTAATTAAGCTCGAGGTCCGTAGCAGGCATGGACTGTATTAAGAAAACTTTACACAATGTCTCTGCAAATAAGTGTGTTTCCCCATCACCCCCCTCACAATAGGAATTCTATCAACAGAACATACATAAAAGATTAAAGAATTTCATAGTGATGGAAGGAACAGGACTAGTGGGGTTGTTTTTTTTTTTTTTTTTGGTTGTTTTTTGTTTGTTTTTTTAAAGCTGAGTGAATTAGTTATTTCTGCATGTCTAGAGTCTGTAAGATTTTTGGTGGTAGCAATATCTCATAGGCAATATTGGGATACGGCGACATTAAAGTTAGTGATTTCGCAGTAAATTAATTTGGGGGCAACGTTTCCAAATATGGAAGCAGTGTAGACACTTTTAACTGTTTTCTGTGTGTATTATGCACGAGTGCTCCCCCAACCCCCACCTGTGGTTTTGTCATAGGATAGTAATTTGGGTGATACTTTTGGCCACATGCAAATATAGATGGCCAACCAGGTTACTTGGTGCCTGGACCAGGGCTTTCAACTTGATATTCGTCACTTCATCTGATCCCTGCAGCAGCTCCGTTGAGTCAGTAGGAAACTGTGGTAGAAAAGATTATGGTCAGGTCACAAAACAAGTACCTGGCATCTAGGGTGGACTCCAGTCCACATAGCATCAAAGCCCAAGCCCTCAGCCGCCACTGGATTCTGAGAACTGGGGTAGGATTTGCCTCTTTATCCCATCTACTGTCCTTCGGTGCATAAAAGAAGGTCTGTCTAGGAGCCTGTTATTTATAGTCATATACTTAATTTTGCACTGTTTCATTCAACAGACATATTTATTAAGCATTGTACCTGCCACCCATCTGATGGGCAGGACAAACATAAACAGATAAGTTAGTATAATATGGAAATTTCTAAGAAAAAATTGTGAGAATGCAAAAGAGGGAGTTTTCACTAACAGCACATGGGGAATGAGATGATGCTGGGCTGGGAGGAGGGAACGGAAGCAAATGGTGGTGTGGGTGCGCCAGACGGCAGGAGCATCCCTGAACAGATACAGTGGGAAAAGATTGCATAGCGTGTGAGGGAACTACCAGTTGTTGGGTGGTAGAAGAGTGGTGCTTCTCCAGGTATGTTCCATCCATTCCCACTCTCATCTCAATGGGATGCTTATTAAAAATGCAGAGTCCTGGCTCCACCAAGTACAGAATTAGCATTTTCTTGGGTGAGACCCAAAAGTTTGCATTTTCGGAGCTTCCCACGCGATTCTCAGGCCCTGAAATCTGATAAATATAAATTGGGATGTGATAGCAAGTGAGGAGCCTGGGTTTCCTACTGTTGACATTGGGGAATCTTTGAAGGGATTTGAGCAGGCAGCAATCTCTGACTGCTTTGTGCATTTAAGTGGCGCCAGCCAAGGCTGGAGGCCCGGCCTGGAGAGGAGATGACAAAGGCTGGTCAGAGGAGGGGTGGTAGAGAAATAAGGAATAAAACTGGCTTGACTTGATGGACTGATGTGATGGGTAAAGAACAGAGACAAGTCCAAGGTGGTGTGTGCATCTGATCGTCTATGGTCCCTGGGTAAGGTTAAAGCTCCCTAAGTTTATTACCTGGCATGGGCGATTCATTTACAACATATTAGTCAAGTAATCTCCCTGGGCCTCCATTCATGATCAATAAAATAGGGTGAGGAAGTGGGAAACTGGAGTGGCCCTTTCTGGAACTGACCTTGAACTCTTCTGTTGTATAAATTCTCCTTTTCCGTAAATCCACATAACGATACCAATAGTGTTTCTTATAAAAATGATTCACTTGGTAAATATAGTGAAGCATCACTGACAGTTTACTTTTCCAACTACAGATTTGTCCATAATCAGAAGATAGTGGGCTGAAAGGGAGAAGTGTCCCACTGTGCCAACCACAAGGAGCCAGATAATAGTTAGGCACATCTAACCCAAACTGAAACTGTTTTGAAGTACCCTGAAGTGTTGCACGAGCACCACTCACATACCGGTCATTCTTGTGCATGGAAGAAGTAGGATTAAGTACTTATACTTAGTCTCACGCTAGACCTGAGGCGGGGGAGAAAGGAAGCCTGAGTCCTGACCCCTCCGCCAGCTTCAAGTTGGGTTGGAGATAAGTCATACAACTATGAAGTAGTTAAATCAGGCAGAGCATTTTATTTCGTCAGTCGTTTGTTTGTGCTCTACCTCATTCCATAAAGGCTTCAGAGCAGTTTAGGTAAATAACAGTTGGTCTTATAGGAATTACTAAAGGAACAGATTGACTTGTTCGTGAAGCAGTTCCAACGACTTCTTTTTACTTGGCCACATAGCCTAGTAATATTTCATTTTTTTAATGTAACTATATGAACTTGATAGTAAAAGCATGTTTAAAACTTATTTTATTCTTCCCACTCTTAACTAAATCAGAATGACATTCAACCCATTGTTGGGATCTTTGAAATCTCATAGTAAGCAGACAGTCATTAATGCTTAATTCCATAAATGAAAACAAGGGAAATAAGAGCATATTTATTTCAGTTTCAGTTTTTACTTCAGAATCTTCAGGAATGTGTTGATTTTGTGATATTAAAATTGTTACTAAACTTACTGTTTAAAGGTTTTCCTTAAATTACAGTTCCTGTATTTGCAACAGCTACAAAGCCTCCACTGTATTCAGTGCCCAGTAGGATGATCTTAAAGATATTTCAGGGGAAATGGAAGGTGTAAACCAGCAGAGGAAAGGAAATAAAAAAGGCTCAAGTAAGCATCCCCCGTGCACAGTGTCTATGTAAACGTGTATGTATGTGAATTCTTGTCCTAAAGAATTGCCCAGTAATCAGAAAAGGGGGAGGGGGGAGGGAGGAATGAGAGAGAGGACATGAACAAAGGGGTTCCTGGTGTAATTGGTGTGTCTGGTGCCAAGTGGAGCGGGTCTTGAATGATTTTATAAAGAATATGAGCCTTGAGCAATATTTTGAAGGGAAACTAAGGAGTGATTTGTCACAGAGGGAAATGGAGTTTTTCCCAGGTGGGGGAAGAATAGCGTATCTGATGACTCAGAGGACAAAGACAATAAAGCATGCTCAGAGGCAGCCTAGATCATCAGTGCTCATTATCTGTGGGTAATGTTGTCCTTGTGGTTTTCTGGAATAGATCTTGATTTTAGCTTCTTAGCCTTATTAATCTTATTTTTTTATATTCCATGCTGAGCCTTCCTAATGACTCCCCCACCCATGCCAATAGAACCTGAAAATAAAGGTCATACAAATGCAAACATTTCTTTCTTACTCAAATTCTACCCCCAGGAAAAAGCAATGCAGAAAGCGAGTAAGTTTCTGGAGGACAGCAATGGTGCTATTCTTGAAATTTCTGAAAATCAATGTTGGTTTGTAGCAAAGAATTTAAAAAAAGAAAATGGAAGTAGGAAGCCAGAAACACTGGATATAACCCTACTGTCAGATTTTGATTCTGGAGCTTCATCCTTTTTTGAGAAGCTTTATTCACAAATGTGTGTACAAAAATGTATTCAAAACCCTTCTGCATTTTGCACCGCGGTGTTGGTGTGCATACTCAAAGACTCGTAACGTGTTGCTTTGCAGTGGTATAGGGTACCCGCTGAGTCATGGTGAGAGAAGAGGACAACTAGATAAGGGTTCCTAACTATTAAAGGATCTTAAAAGTACTCATCGGGTGTTATGCAATGCACAGGTGGAAACCATTTCAGAGTTCTGGGGAAGTTAGTAACATGAGCAAAACAACATCTGAGGAGAATGATTTTAGCTGATGTGCACAGGATGGATTGTATGCAGCAGAAGCTGGGGACAGGGAAAAAGACACCAAGGATGTGATTAAAACAGTCCGGGCAGGAAGAACTGGATCCTTGAACATTATAACAGAGATCTGCTCTTTAGAACTCCCTTGCATACAGCTGATCATATGCGAGATTAAACTCTAAGGACATTAGTATAGTTAGTGAAAAGCTCAAGCGGCACCAGGAAAAATGATGAAGGAAACACTGTGGGAAGGAGGATAGGGAATCTTTGGTTTTTGTTTGTTTGTTTGTTTTTAATAATATACTTATTTTTAATTGTGGTAAAATGTATAACACATAAAAATAATTTTAACCATTTTAAGTGGACAATTCTTTGACATTAAGTACATTGACAGTACTTGTTTAAGTTTCGCATCTGTTTCCAGACTGTTTTCATCATCCCTACCAAAACTCATACTCATTTAGCAGTAACTCCCGTTCTCCTCTCCCCACCCCTGATAACCGCTATTCTGCTTCCTGGCTTTATGAATTTGTTATTCTAAGTATTTCATATGGGAGAAATCATACAATATTTGTCCTTTTGTGTCAGACTTCTTTCATTCAACACAATGTCTTCAAAGTTCATCCATGTTGTAGCATGTTCCAGCACTTCACTTCTTTTTATGGCTAAATAATATTCCATTGTATGGATATACCAGTTTGTTTCCCTATTCGTCTGTTGATGGACACTTGGGTTGCTTCCACCTTTTGGCAGTTGTGAATAATGCCTCTGTGAACATCTGTGTGCAAAATTCTGCTCAAGTCCTGGCTTTCAGTACTTCTGGGTATATACCTAGGCGTGGAATTGTCAGGTCATATGGTAATTGTGTGTTTAACTTTCTAAGGAACCACCAAACTGTTTTCCACAGTGGCTGTACCATTTTACATTGCTACCAACAATATATGAGGGGTTGTTCTAGTTTGCTAATGCTGCCGGAATGCAAAACACCAGAGATGGATTGGCTTTTTTTTTTTTTTTTTTTTTTTTTTTTAAATCATAATTTTATTGAGATATATTCACATACCACGCAGTCATACAAAACAAATTGTACTTTCGATTGTTTACAGTACCATTACATAGTTGTACATTCATCACCTAAATCAATCCCTGACACCTTCATTAGCACACACACAAAAATAACAAGAATAATAATTAGAGTGAAAAAGAGCAATTGAAGTAAAAAAGAACACTGGGTACCTTTGTCTGTCTGTTTCCCTCCCCTACTTTTCTACACATCCATCCATAAACTAGACAAAGTGGTGTTTGGTCCTTATGGCTTTCCCAATCCCATTGTCACCCCTCATAAGCTACATTTTTATACAACTGTCTTCGAGATTCATGGGTTCTGGGTTGTAGTTTGATAGTTTCAGGTATCCACCACCAGCTACCCCAATTCTTTAGAACCTAAAAAGGGTTGTCTAAAGTGTGCATAAGAGTGCCCACCAGAGTGACCTCTCGGCTCCTTTTGGAATCTCTCTGCCACTGAAGCTTATTTCATTTCCTTTCACATCCCCCTTTTGGTCAAGAAGATGTTCTCCGTCCCACGGTGCCAGGTCTACATTCCTCCCTGGGAGTCATATTCCACGTTGCCAGGGAGATTCACTTCCCTGGGTGTCTGATCCCACGTAGGGGGGAGGGCAGTGATTTCACCTTTCAAGTTGGCTTAGCCAGAGAGAGAGGGCCACATCTGAGCAACAAAGAGGCATTCAGGAGGAGACTCTTAGGCACAAATACAGGGAGGCCTAGCCTCTCCTTTGCAGCAACCGTCTTCCCAAGGGTAAAACTTATGGTAGAGGGCTCAACCCATCAAACCACCAGTCCCCTATGTCTGTGGTCATGTTAGCAACCATGGAGGTGGGGTAGGCGAATACCCCTGCATTCTCCACAGGCTCCTCAAGGGGGGCACTACATCTTTTTTTTTTTTTTTTTTTTCCCCTTGTTTGCCTTTTTTTTTTTTTTTTTTTTTAACTTTCCCTTCTTTTTTCAAATCACCTGTATGAAAAAAAAAGTTAAAAAGAAAACAAACATACAATAAAAGAGCATTTCAAAGAGACCATAGCAAGGGAGTAAGAAAAAGACAACTAACCTAAGATAACTGCTTAACTTCCAACATGTTCCTACTTTACCCCAAGAAAGTTACATAATATAGCAACATTTCAGTGAACTTGTTCCTACTACAACCATCAGAAATTAACAGACCATAGTCATTTCTGGGCATCCCCAGAACGTTAAATAGCTTATCTGTTCTTCCTGGATTATTGTTCCCCCTTCCTTAATTGCTCTCTACTGCTAGTTCCCCTACATTCTACATTATAAACCATTTGTTTTACATTTTTCAAAGTTCACATTAGTGGTAGCATATAATATTTCTCTTTTTGTGCCTGGCTTATTTCGCTCAGCATTATGTCTTCAAGGTTCATCCATGTTGTCATATGTTTCACCAGATCGTTCCTTCTTACTGCCGTGTAGTATTCCATCGTGTGTATATACCACATTTTATTTATCCACTCATCTGTTGAAGGACATTTGGGTTGTTTCCATCTCTTGGCAATTGTGAATAATGCTGCTATGAACATTGGCGTGCAGATATCTGTTCGTGTCACTGCTTTCCGATCTTCCGGGTATATACCGAGGAGTGCAATCGCTGGATCGAATGGTAGCTCTATATCTAGTTTTCTAAGGAACTGCCAGACTGACTTCCAGAGTGGCTGAACCATTATACAGTCCCACCAACAATGAATAAGAGTTCCAATTTCTCCACATCCCCTCCAGCATTTGTAGTTTCCTGTTTGTTTAATGGCAGCCATTCTAACCGGTGTTAGATGGTATCTCATTGTGGTCTTAATTTGCATCTCTCTAATAGCTAGTGAAGCTGAACATTTTTTCATGTGTTTCTTGGTCATTTGTATTTCCTCTTCAGAGAACTGTCTTTTCATATCTTTTGCCCATTTTATAATTGGGCTGTCTGTACTATTGTCATTGAGTTGTAGGATTTCTTTGTATATGCAAGATATCAGTCTTTTGTCAGATACATGGTTTCCAAAAATTTTTTCCCATTGAGTTGGCTGCCTCTTTACCTTTTTGAGAAATTCCTTTGAGGTGCAGAAACTTCTAAGCTTGAGGAGTTCCCATTTATCTATTTTCTCTTTTGTTGCTTGTGCTTTGGGTGTAAAGTCTAGGAAGTGGCCTCCTAATACAAGGTCTTGAAGATGTTTTCCTACATTATCTTCTAGGAGTTTTATGGTACTTTCTTTTATATTGAGATCTTTGGTCCATTTTGAGTTAATTTTTGTGTAGGGGGTGAGGTAGGGGTCCTCTTTCATTCTTTTGGATATGGATATCCAACTCTCCCAGCCCCATTTGTTGAAAAGACCATTATGGCTCAGTTCGGTGACTTTGGGGGCCTTATCAAAGATCAGTCGGCCATAGATCTGAGGGTCTATCTCTGAATTCTCAATTCGATTCCATTGATCTATATGTCTATCTTTGTGCCAGTACCATGCTGTCTTGGCAACTGTGGCTTTATAATAAGCTTCAAAGTCAGGGAGTGTAAGTCCTCCCACTTCGTTTTTCTTTTTTAGAGTGTCTTTAGCAATTCGAGGCATCTTCCCTTTCCAAATAAATTTGATAACTAGCTTTTCCAAGTCTGCAAAGTAGGTTGTTGGAATTTTGATTGGGATTGCATTGAATCTGTAGATGAGTTTGGGTAGAATTGACATCTTAATGACATTTAGCCTTCCTATCCATGAACATGGAATATTTTTCCATCTTTTAAGGTCCCCTTCTATTTCTTTTAGTAGAGTTATGTAGTTTTCTTTGTATAGGTCTTTTACATCTTTGGTTAAGTTGATTCCTAGGTACTTGATTTTTTTAGTTGCTATTGAAAATGGTATCTTTTTCTTGAGTGTCTCTTCAGTTTGTTCATTTCTAGCATATAGAAACATTACTGACTTATGTGCATTAATCTTGTATCCCGCTACTTTGCTAAATTTGTTTATTAGCTCTAGTAGGTGTATCGTTGATTTCTCAGGGTTTTCTAGATATAAGATCATATCATCTGCAAACAATGACAGTTTTACTTCTTCTTTTCCAATTTGGATGCCTTTTATTTCTTTGTCTTGCCGGATTGCCCTGGCTAGCACTTCCAGCACAATGTTGAATAACAGTGGTGACAGCGGGCATCCTTGTCTTGTTCCTGATCTTAGAGGGAAGGCTTTCAGTCTCTCACCATTGAGTACTATGCTGGCTGTGGGTTTTTCATATATGCTCTTTATCATGTTGAGGAAGTTTCCTTCAATTCCTACCTTTTGAAGTGTTTTTATCAAAAAGGGATGTTGGATTTTGTCAAATGCTTTTTCAGCATCTATTGAGATGATCAATTGATTTTTCCCTTTCGAGTTTTTAATGTGTTGTAATACATTGATTGTTTTTCTGATGTTGAACCATCCTTGCATGCCTGGAATGAACCCCACTTGGTCATGGTGTATGATTTTTTTAATGTGTCTTTGGATTCGATTTGCAAGTATTTTGTTGAGGATTTTTGCATCTATATTCATTAGGGAGATTGGCCGGTAGTTTTCCTTTTTTGTAGCATCTTTGCCTGGTTTTGGTATTAGATTGATGTTAGCTTCATAAAATGAGTTAGGTAGTGTTCCATTTTTTTCAATGTTTTGAAAGAGTTTGAGTAAGATTGGTGTCAGTTCTTTCTGGAAAGTTTGGTAGAATTCCCCTGTGAAGCCATCTGGCCCTGGGCATTTATTTGTGGGAAGATTTTTGATGACTGATTGGATCTCTTTGCTTGTGATGGGTTGGTTGAGGTCTTCTATTTCTTCTCTGGTCAGTCTAGGTTGTTCATATGTTTCCAGGAAATTGTCCATTTCTTCTACATTATCCAGTTTGTTGCCATACAATTGTTCATAATATCCTCTTATAATTTTTTTAATTTCTTCAGGATCTGCAGTTATGTCACCTTTTTCATTCATTATTTTGTTTATATGGGTCTTCTCTCTTTTTGATTTTGTCAGTCTAGCTAGGGGCTTGTCAATCTTGTTGATCTTCTCAAAGAACCAACTTTTGGTGATATTTATCCTTTCTATTGTTTTTTGTTCTCTATGTCATTTATTTCTGCTTTAATCCTTGTTATTTCTTTTCTTGTACTTGGTTTAGGATTGGTTTGCTGTTCATTTTCTAGCTTCTTCAGTTGATCCATTAGTTCTTTGATTTTGGCTCTTTCTTCCTTTTTAATATATGCGTTTAGTGCTATAAATTTCCCCCTTAGCACTGCTTTTGCTGCATCCCATAGGTTTTGGTATGTTGTGTTCTCATTTTCATTCGTCTCTATATATTTAGCAATTTCTCTTGCTATTTCTTCTTTAACCCACTGATTGTTTAGGAGTGTGTTGTTTAACCTCCAGGTATTTGTGAATTTTCTAAGTCTCTGATGGTTATTGACTTCTAATTGTATTCCATTGTGGTCAGAGAATGTGCTTTGAATGATTTCAATCTTTTTAAATTTATTGAGGCTTGTTTTATGTCCCAGCATATGATCTATTCTGGAGAAAGTTCCGTGAGCACTAGAAAAGTATGTGTATCCTGGTGATTTGGGATGTAATGTCCTGTAGATGTCTGTTAAATCTAATTCATTTATCAGATTGTTTAGGTTTTCAATTTCCTTATTGGTCTTCTGTCTGGTTGATCTATCTATAGGAGAGAGTGATGTGTTGAAGTCTCCCACAATTATTGTGGAAACATCAATTGCTTCCTTTAGTTTTGCCAATGTTTCTCTCATGTATTTTGTGGCACCTTGATTGGGTGCATAGACATTTACGATTGTTATTTCTTCTTGCTGAATTGCCCCTTTTATTAGTATGTAGTGGCCTTCTTTGTCTCTCAAAACATCCCTGCATTTGAAGTCTATTTTATCTGAGATTAATATTGCTACACCTGCTTTCTTTTGGCTGTAGCTTGCATGAAATATTTTTTTCCATCCTTTCACTTTCAATTTCTTTGTGTCCCTGTGTCTAAGATGAGTCTCTTGTATGCAACATATTGATGGTTCATTTTTTTTGATCCATTCTGCGAATCTATATCTTTTAATTGGGGAGTTTAATCCATTTACATTCAACGTTAAAACCGTGAAGGCATTTCTTGAATCGGCCATCTTATCCTTTGGATTATGTTTGCCATATTTTTTCCCTCTCTCTATTAATATCCTTTATTGTACCCATACCGAATCTCTTTAGTACTGAACCTTTCTCCAAGTCTCTCTGTCCTGTCTTTGTTTCTCTGTCTGTAGGGCTCCCTTTAGTATCTCCAGTAGGGCAGGTCTCTTGTTAGCAAATTCTCTCAGCATTTCTTTGTCTGTGAAAAATTTAAGCTCTCCCTCAAATTTGAAGGAGAGCTTTGCTGGATAAAGTATTCTTGGCTGGAAATTCCTCTCTCTCAGAATTTTAAATATATCGTGCCATTGCCTTCTCGCCTCCATGGTGGCTGCTGAGTAGTCACTACTTAGTCTTATGCTGTTTCCTTTGTATGTGGTGAATTGCTTTTCTCTTGCTGCTTTCAGAACTTGCTCCTTCTCTTCTATGTTTGACAGTGTGATCAGTATATGTCTCGGAGTGGGTTTTTTTGGATTTATTCTATTTGGAGTTCGCTGAGCATTTATGATTTGTGTATTTATGTTGTTTAGAAGATTTGGGAAGTTTTCCCCAACAATTTCTTTGAATACTCTTCCTAGACCTTTACCCTTTTCTTCCCCTTCTGGGACACCAATGAGTCTTATATTCGGACGCTTCATATTATCTATCATATCCCTGAGGTCCATTTCGAGTTTTTCAATTTTTTTCCCCATTCTTTCTTTTATGCTTTCATTTTCCATTCTGTCATCTTCCAGGTCACTGATTCGTTGTTCAACTTCCTCTAGTCTTGTACTATGAGTGTCCAGAATCTTTTTAATTTGGTCAACAGTTTCTTTAATTTCCATAAGATCATCCATTTTTTTATTTAGTCTTGCAATGTCTTCTTTATGCTCTTCTAGGGTCTTCTTGATTTCCTTCATATCCCGTACTAGGGTCTCATTGTTCATCTTTAGTTCTTTGAGTAGCTGCTCTAGGTGTGTCTCTTCTGGTCTTTTGATTTGGGTGCTTGGGCTTGGGTTATCCATATCGTCTGGTTTTTTCATATGCTTTATAATTTTCTGTTGTTTTTGGCCTCGTGGCATTTGCTGTCCTTGATAGGGTTCTTTTAGGGTTTGTAGACCAGTTGAAGTCCTTATCTCTAATTTATCAGATCTACAGCTTCGTGGAGTACACTTTCTCTAACTAACCAGCAGGTGGCGTCCACGAGCCACCTGTTCTCCACAAGCCAGATCTCCCCTGCTTAGCCTTTTTGGTGAGTGGGGGAGTGAGTCTTGTGGGGCCCAATTGGTGTCCCAAGCTTGCGTGTGTAGTTGGTGTTGCCTGCCCTGTATGTGGGGCGTGTTTCTGGGCAGTCGGGGAGGGGGGGTGGCCCCAACAATCAAATCTCCCTGATGATCCTAGAGTTTTAAAGCTACTGCAATAGTCTAATCCTTCAGTTCAGTCCTGCCACAGTTTGTCTCTGCCACTGACCCACAAGTCTTTGGTATTGGCGTATGGCTCCTGAGACTTGCAAGTGGGCTCCTCTTCCAGGCTGTGCACCCCGGGTCCTCTGTTGAGGGATGACTGTGCTATGTCACAGGTGAGTGCCGTCCCCCCAGGGCAGTTCTGGGCTGCTGGGCTGTGTTGGGAGGCTCCCAGTCTGCTCAAATGATGGCTGAATGGGGCTCTGTTAATTCACACTGCTCCCCCTTCCCAGCTCTGGGACATTCAGCTGAGGTTGCAGGGAAGGCTAATGTCCACGCCCAGTTTTGTGGTGTGTGCCTGTTATTTGAAGCACTTCCGTCACACTGGGTTGTCTGGGGCAGCTCTGGGCTATGGGGCTGGCGATGGGCAGGAGTGTTTCCTGTCCACCAGGATAGTGGCTGTGAGCGGACACCCCCCTTTTCTTGGGAAGTTGTGTTGTTTAGTGAATTTTCTCAGCCACTGGATTATTGCCTTTTGTCTCAGAGCTCTCTTAGTTCTGCTCTTGACTTGACGTGCCCAAATTTCAATTCTTTGAAGCTTTCTGTATTGAGCTTCTTAGAGTAATTGTTTTAGAAAAAGCAAAAAGGATTTAAAAAAAAAACAAAAAAAAAACAAAAAAAAAAAAAACGGCCCTCCTCAGAGATCTAATGGGTTATTGAAATGCTAATAGACAAAGCAACCAGGGCCATTAAGGAAAGGTGCCCTGGGCAGAGAGATCAGCCTTGCTTCGGGATTTGCATATGCGCCTCAAGGCCTGATCTCCGCCCTTCCCCTTTCTGTGTTCAGCAGAACTCCAAAAATCCTCTGCTTTTACTTTGGAGCTTCTCGTGTTGTTTTCCTTCTATGCCCGTCTCCTCTCTGCTGGGCTGGCTGCTCTCAGAGTCTCTGGTGTCTGGCCTCAGTCTATCTATGGTTGGAGTTTGAATCAGTAGAATGAGTTTCCGATGAGAGCAGCCACTGCAATTCTCCCTTCTCCTTCCTGGAGCTGACAGCCCCTCCTCCCCCGGGACTGAGCCTGGCAGGGAGGGGCGCGGGTCCCCTGGCCGCAAAAACTTACAGATTTCGGTGATCTCAGCAGTTCCACGTTTTCATGAGTGTTGTATGAAGTATGCCCAAAGACAGATTGCTCTGTGGTGTCCAGTCCACGCAGTTCCTGGCTTTTTACCTACTTTCCTGGAGGAGTAACTAAAACATACAGCTCACCAGTCTGCCATCTTCGCATCTGGATTGGCTTTTATGAAAGGGGGTTTATTTGGTTACAGAGTTACAGTCTGAAGGCCATAAAGTGTCCAGGGTAACACATCATCAATCGTGTACCTTCACTGGAGGATGGCCAATGCTGTCCGGAAAACCTCTGTTAGCTGGGAAGGCACGTGGCTGGTGTCTGCTCCAAAGTTCTGGTTTCAAAATGGCTTTTTCCCAGGACTTTCCTCTTTAGGCTGCAGCTCCTCTTTAAAATGTCACTCTCAGTTGCTGTTGGGGTGTTTGTCCTTTCTTGGCTTCTCCAGAGCAAGAGTCTGCTTTCAGTGGCCATTGTCAAACTGTCTTTCATCTGCAGCTCCTGTGCTTTCTTCAAAGTGTCCCTCTTGGCTGTGTTAACTTGCTCTTTCTGTCGGATCTTATATAGTGCTCCAGTAATTTAATTCAGACCCACCCTGAATGGGCGTGCCAACACCTCCATGGAAATTATCCAATCAGAGTCATCACCTAGTTGGGTGGGGCACATCTCCATGGAAACACTCAAAGAATTACAGTCTAATTAACACTAATAGGTCTGCCCACACAAGATTACATCAAAGATAATGGTGTTTGGGGGGACATAATACATTCAAACTGGCACAGGGGTCCTATTTCTCCACATCCTTGCCCAACATTTATTATTTTCGGTTTTTTAAAAAGATAGTAGTCATCCTAGTGGGTGTGAAGTATCTTATTGTAGTTTTAATTTACATTTCTCTAATAGCCAATGATATTCAGCATCTTTTCATACACTTGTTATTTGATATCTTCTTTAGAGAAATGTCTTTTCAAATCCTTGGCCCATGCTTTGATCGGGTTGTTTGTATTTTTATTGTTCAGTTATAGGAGTTCTTTGTATATTCTGGATATTAAACCTTATCAGATGTATGGTTTCCAAATATTTCCTCTCATTCTGTAGGTTGTCTTTTCACTTTCTTGATATTGTCTGTTGCACAAAAGTTTTTAGTTTTGATGAAGTCCATTTTATCAGTTTTTTCTTTTGTTCCTTTTGCTTTTGGTGTAAAATCTAAAAATCTTTTGTCTACTTCAAGGTAATGAAGATATTTTCCTAGGTTTTCTTGTTGGCATTTTATACTATTAGCTCTTATATTTAGGTTGTTGCTACATTTTGAATTGATTTTTGTGTATGGTGAGAGGTAGGGGTCCACATTCATTATTTTACATGTGGGTTTCCAGTTATCCCAGCACCATTTGTTGAAAACACTGTTATTTCCCCCATTGAATGGACTTGACACCCTTGTTGAAAATCAACTGGCATTGATATGTGGATTTATCTCTGGACCCTCAGTTCTATTCCATTAGTCTGTGTATCTGTCTTTATGCCAGTACCACTCTATTTTAATTACTGTAGCTTTGCATTAAGTTTTGAAATCAGGAAATATAAGTCCTCCACTTTGTTGTTCTTTTTCGGGTTGTTATTCAGGGCCACTTAAAATTCCATATGAATTTGAGGATTAGCTTTTCCATTTTTTGCAAAAAGGGCTGCTGGAGTTTTAATGGGGATTACATTGAGTTTGTAGATCACATTAGGCAGTATTGACAAGTTAACAAGATTAAATCTTCCAATCCATGAACACAGGGTGTATTTCAATTTATTTAGGTCTTTAATTTATTTGGCAGTGTTTTGTAGCTTGCATTGTATAAGCCTTTCACCTCTTTGGTTAAATTTATTCTTAGATATTTCATTCTTTTATATGTGATTATAAGTGGAATTGTTTTCTTGATTTCCTTTTCAGATTTTTCAT
Source organism: Choloepus didactylus (assembly GCF_015220235.1). Taxonomy (NCBI): domain Eukaryota; kingdom Metazoa; phylum Chordata; class Mammalia; order Pilosa; family Megalonychidae; genus Choloepus; species Choloepus didactylus. The sequence continues at coordinate 30,579,258 of NC_051320.1, read as the reverse complement.
TACTCGTATGTAGAAACCCAAGTGATTTTTGCATGTTTGTCTTGTGTCCTGCAACTCTGTTGAATTTGTTTATTAGTCTAGTAGCTTTCTTATGGATTCGTTGGGATTTTCTAAATGTTGGATTATGTTATCTGTGAATAGGAATAATTTGACTTCTTACTTTCCAATTTAGATGTTTTTTTATTTCTTTCTCTTGCCTGATTGCTCTGGCTAGAACTTCCAGTACAATGTTGAATAACAGTGGTGACAGCAAGCATCCTTATCTTGTTCCCAATCTTAGGGGGAAAGCTTTCAGTCTTTCTCTAATGAGTATGATATTTGTTGTGGGTTTTTCATATATACCCTTTATCATGTTGAGAAAGTTCCCTTCTATACCTACTTTTCTGCATGTTTTTTATCATTAGAATGTTGGATTTTGTCAAATATCTTTTCCTCATCAGTTGAGATGATTATTTGTTTTTTCCCCATCATTCTATTAATGTGGTATATTACATTGATTAATTTTCTTATGTTGAAGCATCCCTACATCCCTGAAATAAATCCCACTTGGTCATTGTGTATAAGCCTTTTAATGTACTCTTTCAGTTTGCCAGTATTTTGTTGAGAATTTTTGCATGTATATTTGTAAGGGATATTGGTCTGTAATTTCTTTTACTTTTGCTGTGTTTGTCTGGCCTTAGTATCAACGTAATGCTAGCCTCATAGAATAAATTAGGAAATAATCCCTCCTCTTTTATTTTTTGGAAGAGTTTGAAAAGGATTGGCATTAAATTTTCTTTAAAAGTTTGGTAGAATTCATCAGTGAAACCATCTGGTCCTCAACTTTTCTTTGTTGGGTGATTTTTAATTACTGATTCAATCAGTTTACTTGTTATAGATCTGTTGAGATTTTCTATTTTTTCTTGTGTCAGATTAGGTAATTTACATATTTCAAGGAATTTGTCCACTTCATCCAGGTTTTCTAATTCGTTGGCTTATAATTGTTCATATTATCCTCTTAAAATCCTTTTTGTTTCTGTAAGGTTTATAGTAATGACCCCACTTTCATTCCTGATTTAGTTATTTATGGCCTCTCTGTCCTTTTCTTTGGCTAAAGTTTTGTCAATTTTATTGATCTTTAAAAAAAAAAAACTTTAGGGTTTGTTGATTCTCTCTTGTTTTTCTGTTTTCTATTTTTTATTTATCTCTGCTCTATTCTTTACTGTTTCCTTCCTTCCTTCCTCCCCTCCTCCTTTCCTTCTAACTTTGGTTTAGTTTGCTTTTCTTGTTCTGGTTTCTTAAGGTGTTAAGTTGGATTATTTATTTGTAATCTTTTTTAATGTAGGCATTTAGAGCTATAAATATCCATCTGAGCACTGCCTTCTCTGCATGCCATACGGTTTTGGTGTGTTGTGCTTACGTTTCATTGATCCTAGTATTTTCTAATTTCCCCGTGATTTCTTCTTTGACCCATTGTGTTTAATAGTGTGTTGTTTAATTTCCACATATTTGTGAATTTTCCAGTTTCCTTCTGTTCTTGATTTCTAGCTTTATTCCATTGCCATCTAAGAAGATATTTTGTATGCTTGCAGTATTTTTAAACTTAAGATTTGTGGCCTAATGTATTGTCTATCCTGGAAAATGTTCCATGTGCACTTGAGAAGAATCTGTATTCTGCTTTAGTTAGGTGGAGTGTTTTATGTATGTCTGTTAGGTCTAACTGGTTAATGGTGTTGGTCAAGTCCTCTGTTTCCTCATTGATCTAGTGAGATGTTTTATCAGTTAGTGAAAGTGGTATGTTGAAGTCTCCAACTCTTATTGTAGAACCATTTATTTCTCCCTTCAGTTCTGTAAATTTTTGCTTCTTGTATTTGGAGCTCTGCTGTAAGGTACAGATATGCTTATAGTCATTATATCTTCTTGTTGGATTGAACCCTTTACAATATATAAAATCCTTCTTATTTTCTTATAATCTTTCTTTTTTTTTTTTACTTAAACTCTGTTGTGTCTAATAATAATATAGCCACTCAGCTCTCTTTGACTATTTGCGTGGAGTATCTTTTTCCAGCCTTTTACTTTTAATCTCTTATGGTTTTTTTTTGTTTGTTTTTTTTTTGTTTGTTTGTTTTTTTATGCTTGTTTTTTTTTTTTAATAAAAGGCAAGGTGTCAGGGTTGAGTAAGAAGGGATCCTTTGGGTGGGATAGTGGAAGATGGTACTCAAATACCTTCCAACCAACTCCAGGGGAACTTTTCTAAAATTCCTTCAAAAGACATACACTTTCCTTCTCCCACAACTGAGAAAAGTCCTTCCCCTTTTTACTGACCCAGCTATAGGGCAGATCCTATTACCACCAAGCCTAAGTGAAGGAAAGAGAAGGCAAGAGCTTCTCATGCTGAGCATCTCCACCAGTAAGTATTTCTCTTATGTTTTTGAAAGTAAAGTGAGTCTCTTGTAACAGCATATAGATGGGGCATGCTTTTCCATCCAATATGCCAACCTCTGCCTTTTAAGGGAGGAGTTTAATTCATGACATTTAAGGTAATAACTGAGAAGGAAGGATTTATTTCTGTTATTTAGCTGTTTGTTTTCTGTGTCTTGTACGTTTTCTTCACTTACTCCATCACTGTCTTTGTTTCTGTATTTAGTTGCCTTTTTGTGGTGTACTATTTTTATTACCTTCTTTCCTTTTCTTTATATTTTTTAGTTATTTTCTTAGTGGTTAATTTGTAATTACGGTTTAATGTCTTAAGCTAATAAAGACCTAGTTTGACTAGTGCCAACTAGGCCTTTACCCTTTATATTATCATTGTCTCAGATTGCATCTTTATATATTGTATGCCCATTAAGATAGATTTTAAATGCTGTTTTACACATCTGTCTGTTAAGTCCAATGGGGTGGAAGGGGGCAGCAGAGAGAGGGAAGTAATTACAAAACAAAAATGCAGTAATACAGGATTTTATATTTACCTATGTAGTTACCTGTACCAATGTTCTTTATTTATTCTTATGGCTTGAACTTACTGTGTAGTGTTCTTCTGTTTCAGCCAGAAGGACTCCCCTTAGCATTTTTTTTGTAAGACAAGTCTTCTGGAAATGAACCCTTTTTCCCTTTGTTTATCTGTAAATGTCTTAAATTCTCCTTCATTTTTGAAAGATAATTTTGCCGGATATAGAATTCTTGGTTGGCAGTTCTTTTTTTTTCTTTAAGGACTTTAAACATGCCATCTTCCTGTCTCCTGGCCTTCATGGTTTCTGTTGAGAAAGCCTATGGTTAATCTTATCAGGGATCCCTTGTATGTGACAAGTTGCTCCTTTCTTGCTGCTTTCAGAATCCTCTGTCTTTGGATTTTGACAATTTCACTATAATATCTCTAGAGTTTCTTCTGTTGGAGTTTGTTCAGCTTCCTGGATGCATATATTCAGGCCTTCCATCAGATTTAGGAAGTTTTCAACCATTATTTCTTCAAATATCTTTTCTGCCCCTTTCTCTCTCTCTTGTCTTTTGTAGGATTCCAGTGATAATGTATTTTGTTGTGCTTGGTGGAGTCCTACAGGCCCTCTGGCTCTGTTAGTTTTTCCTCACACCAGATAATTTCGGGTATTCTTGTCTTCAAGTTTGCTGATCCTTTCTTCTGCCTGTTCACATCTGCTATTGAATCAGTCTAGTGATTTTTTCATTTCAGTTACTGTACTTTTCAGCTGCAAAATTTTTGATGTATGGACATTCCAGGAGGAGCAAGACTAAAGAGAATTAAGATTCTTGTATGAATGGTACTTTGAAGCCGTGTGCATATAAGATCTACCAAAGAATGGGAAAAAATCAAATTCAAAGATTTATATTGCGATTTATAAATAAACAGTTGTTAGGAAAGCAAGTAAAGGGGCTGAGTAGAGAAATCTATATGGAAGAGTCAGAAATAGTGACTCCCTGCATAAACAAGCAAGGAATTGTTTTATACTAAGATAAGATAATCTAAAGCAAGATACCAGACAAAGTTTGATTATGGTTATAAATGTAAATTTTTTCTATCTATTTGCATAATTCCATTGTTTAACATAAAACCAAGTGAGCCAATCTGCTATTGTTTAAAGTGTAATCAGTAGAGTAGCCATCACAATATCTAGTCCTAGCACTGTAATTACAACTTTAATTGACTCTTTTCATACTGCTTATTGTCTTTGACTATGTCTATATAAAAGAACAGAATTAACCTCTATGACTTTTCTTTACCTTCTCATTTTTATTTGTTATTATGTGTACACAATGTAACAAGAGAAAATAAACACTTACTTACATGAAGAAATTTCTTATTTATTAAACTAAGTCTGAAAACTTTGCAGTAGCTAGTATCCAGACCCAAACCCTGTCATCTAGGCTGTACCTCTGGAAGGACATTACTAGGCATTTTACTTACATGGAATAGTTAGAAGAGAGAACAATAAGTGAGTTAGGAGTCCTGCAAACAGCACTTGAGCTCTCTAAGAAAGAAAACCAAAGGGAACTTTTGTGTTTATTGTGTCCTGCAATACCATCTGCTTCTTTTCTTTCCCTGGTCCCTGCTCTAACTCATTGCAGGGTTACTCCTGTTTTGGAATAGCTTTGCCTTAGTTCCTTTGTATGACCCCCTCTCTGGTTTGCAATAGACACTCCATATAGGCACTTAGAGTAGTGTGTCCAGAAGCACGGTCCAGCCTTCCTGAAAATCCTTAGCTGTGGCAAGTCCCTGCCTGAGAGGGCTCAGATCTGCTTCAGGTCTGATCACCCACCCTGAGGAATCACCCCTCCCAGCAGAAACCAGGTTGGGATGGGGGTTGAGGAGGACTGGAGGCCTGGTGGAGCCATCTAATTTTCCTACTGAGAAGATACTTGTTACCTGTGTATCTTCTGCTCTGATGGTGTATCAACAGTTTTTCTTATTGCTCATAAAATAGGAAAATACAAAAAGGAAAAAAAAAATTTTTACTGAATGTTGAATATTCCTCAAATGAATTGAAACATAAAATTTTCTACCTCACAGACTTTTTAGCTATTAATTACTTTTTCAGAATCATGGTTTTCACTGAGTCCTCCTTGATCGTTTTTTGTCTCTATGAGGACTTTGAATTAGGCAGAGATGGACAACTTTTTAGAAGTCTAAATTAATAACTACTGAACTAATGAGCTATAACATGGTACAGAGTTACTAACAGTTTATTGTAATAAACTGTTTACAAATTTAAAGCTAGCCAGAATCATTTTTAGTAAGAACTCAGGGGGTTGCAACCAGAAATGCTTACTCTAAGAAAATGAAAATCATTAATAGGTAATTTTAGACTTCAGTGGCCTACTTGATGTTTATTAGTAATATACTATATAGCTAATAAAAATAATTATGTATTGTTTTTACCTTGCATGGAACCTAGTACAGGTCTCAAAACCTGTATTAGACATTCTAAGATCTTGATGTTGATAGATTTGTCTTTGAGTTGGTGTTCCTCCTGAGAAATTTAGAAAACACAGCATAAGGCTAAGGTTTCTGATAGTGCATACTGCTCAATGCTATATACGTTACATGTATTTGTAAATCTCTGTATTGATCTCTGCGTAAACATTGTTCAAGCTAATGTGGTTGTTTATTACTGAAAGTCCCTTATGGTTAGTGACACTGATTTCTTTGGGTTCAACTAAAACACACACCTGAAACCTGAGAGCTATGAGGTGGGAAGAAGAATGATTTCCAGTTTTAATTCATGACCTGGGGTCTGGACCAATCCCTGAACCCCTGGTCTCAGATCACGAACACCAAGAGACCATTTGCAGGCAACCGAAGGAAAACATCCTGCTTTTCCTCCTGTATCGGCCCCGCCTGTTTGAGGGCAGAGATGCCAGCAAGTCTCTGGGAACCTACTGGACTCAGCTGAGGTGGGAAATCTTCTTCAAGTGTCTAACTGTGCATCCTTTAAAGCCTTAGATTTCGTATCCAAAAAAAAAAAAAAAAAAGGAAGATTTGGCACCCAGCTCGCTTGAGATTGGGAGGGTTAAATGAGATTAGTAAACGTGAATGTCCCTAACAGGGGGAGTAGCCCTTAATAGGTGCTAAATAAACCAGCACATCCATGCTAAGTGTTGCGAAAAGACAGCCTTTGCCCTCTAAGAGATCAAATTCTAGGGCGGAAAATTGAAGAGAAAAGCAGCCAAAAGTATATGAGGTAATAAGAGCTGTGATATGGCAAAGGACAGTGTATATAAGAGCCTGGCAGAGGGTCCTTAACCACCTGGAGGAAATGGGAGACTTCAGGGGGCAACTCTTGGGAAGGGTTTTGAGGAGACATGTAGTAGTTACCATGGAAAGAAGGGCTTTCCCATAGAGGGAATACCCGGGCAAAAGCATGGAGGATTGGATTTCTTGTTTGTTTCTTCCCTGCTAAGTCATTATTGTCATTGTTATTTGTGCAGTTACAGGGCATGGGGAGGTGTTTGTGGAGTGGTTGGGAGCACATGGTGGGCACAGGGAGCCTGGGTTCAAATCGTGGTGCTTTCCACAGCTCACTCCTTCCTGTGCAAAAGGGAAAAAACAGTAATAGCTACTCAGAGGATTATTATGAGAGTTTAAATGAGTTAAATTTAAAGTGGAAAGAGGATATTAAAATGTTTCATGTTGACTTGTATAATTATTTCAGTCAACTTTTCCTGCATGCCTGCTCTATGTAAAGCAGTCTACTGGGTGTCTTGGGAGAAATAAAATGAAAACAATGTGGTCCTCATCCTCGAGGTAGTTTATAACCGAATGGCAGAGATCAGTACTTAAACAACTGGCAATGCCGCTTGAAATTAAATAAAAGCCACCTGAAGGTTCAGGCAGCCTGTGAGAGCATCACCAGAAAGGAGGCTGGTCCCAAGGAGGAGGAGGGATTCTTGGGAGAAGAGAGGTTGGTGTAGGATTTTTACACAGTGCTCATTTGGGCTTACTTTGGCTTCACCATCTGTGAATCAGGGCAGTTCATCCAGGTTGCTATTTGCTTTATTTCATTTACTGTGGCTGACTCACCTTGGCTCATTTCTCTGTTTACCTGGACTGCATTCAGGTGCTTCCGTTACAGCTTAAGCTGCAGAGGTGAATAAGGTAGGTTTGTATTGTCAGGTTAATCACTCAGTGGCCTGGGTGCAGAAAGAGCTGGGGCTGAGGGCGGTGAGGAGCTGGGGAGCTTGGTCTTTAACGGGAAGAAGGCAGGTTACATATAAGTACCTGGGCCTGGGCTTTGGAGCTCACTCACATAATTCCCTTCCAGCCATTCCTGCTGCTCATGTTTTACTGCCATTAGTTCCAATGGCTCTACAACTCCCACATTCAAAGGCGCTCCCTCAGGTTTGCGGAATTGCCGAATTGCCACCCCCATCGCCCCCCAGTCCAGACCAGGGTGGGGCCTGTGTTGCATTTTAGAAGCTGGATGGAGCCCTCCCTGCAGCGGCGGCCTGCCTGGTGGGTGCTCTGGAAGGGAGTCCCCATCTCCCCCAGGGGCTGAGTGGGGGTGTTGTCTCTCAGCCCTCAGGGTCTTCCAATAACTGGGCCCCAACTATTCTATTTCTGGCCGAAGTGTCTCGCAGATGGTGGCATGTGCCTGGCATTGTTCCACAGCTTAAGCTCTGATAAAGTGCCATCCCCTCTTTTTGGCAAGTCTGGTCCTGGGAGGAGAGGCTTGTAGGTCAACTCTAACTCAGTTATCACTGCCCCAAGTCAAGGAAAGGTGAATTTAAGCTGCATAGCAAGGAATTTCAGAGGGGAGACAAAAGGGAAATGAGTCAGATCTTTAAGATGACAGCCTGATTTTGCCCAGAGAATGTTAAGAAGTTGCTTTGAAATCTTTCGGCAATACAGGGCAGTGGCTGAGAGACTGTACTACAGAGCCAGAGCGACTTCAGACCTTGGCTCTGTCTCTTTTTAGCCACGTGACTCTGAGCAAATGACTTTACCTCTTCAAGCCTCAGTTTCCTCATCTGTAAAATGGGGATCATAATAGTACCTCCTCACAGGGGTGGAATGGGTCCTGAGATGAGTTAGAATGTGGAAGTGTTTGGATCCGGGCCTGGCCCAGTGAACACTGTGCAAGTTCGATCTTCTAGTGCTTATTCGGGGGCACCTAGAGATATCTTAATGAGGTGGGGCTCCTACTGCCTCCCAGTGCCTTTGAGGCCTTTTGCCATTTACCTGCCCAAGGCGTTTGAGAAGCTCAGGTAATGTACACTTTCAGTGATTGGGTGAATGGAAGTTCATGGCACTCATAAGAAATAGCTGCAGAGATTCCCACCCGAATTCTGGAATAGGGCAAATGATTTTCTCAGAATAGGACTCATACAAATGTGAAGGAAAATCCCAGTCTGCCTTGTACACAGCCACACCTCTGTTTGAAGTTCCCAAAGGCCTCTGCAGGGTGTGTGAAAACTGTGGATATAAAGACAGATTTTTGTGGTGCAGGTTTCCTTTTTGAGCCGCAGTCTAGCCTGACTCACCACAGTGTCCTCGGCGAGGGTCGTTTAAACAGCTCTAAGCTGAAGACGTGATCTGTGTCCTGGGTCCGCCCCGCCAAACAGGGCTTGACTGGACTTCCCTTTCCAACAAGGTCGCCCATCTACACATCTGCATTTCTTGCTTGCCATCCCTCACATTGCTTCACTCAGCCTGATGAGAAATAGCTAGACTCTGAAATGTAAGAAAATAGCATCCAAGTTAGAAATTCTTCTCATACTACTTTTTGGTTTAATTTTTTTAAAAAGCAAACTATGAAACTTCTGTCTTAAGATTATTAAAACATCTCCATTACATCCTTCAAGTATATCTGTTTAAACTTTAGGGAAATAAGTGACACCCATCTTTTTCCCCAGTATACAGCTGGGTAAATTTACAGTCTGCAACATGACACCAGAGGAATTAACTAAGAAATGTTCGATACTCAGAGACCCATGTGCCAGTGTATTGTGACAGACAATCCCAGTGAATACTTGTTGATGTTTCTGGGAGCAAACACTGGTATGTGTTCAGGGGTTCAGAAGTGAGTGAGAGAGAACCCGGCTCTCGAGCAGCTCCTTCTCCAGTGGGGGAGCAGAAGAGACCTCTCTGCTGTGAGGTGAGGAGTAAATGGTCCTGAGAGAGTCAGTTGGGTTTTGCAGGGTCTTTCTGAAGTGCTGGATGGAGTTTGAAAGAGGAAGGGATTTATTCATGTGGGAGCAGCAAGTAAGGCCTTGTGGGAGAAGGGGTGTCTGAGTCTTTAATCATGAGAAGGATTTGGGCAGACAGAAGAGGGAGGAGGGTGCTATGAGCAGAGCAGAGAGAGCAAGAAAAGGGCACAAAAGCAAGTGGGGGGACAGCACAATGGGGAGCCCCTCGCACACCCATTCTGGTGGGGGGGGATGTGATTCCTGGTGTTTTGCCAACAGTTTGCTGTTATTAAACATTTTTCAGTTAAATACCTTTGGGGTTTCCTTTTTTTTTTTTTTTTTTTTTTTAATCAAAGCTTTAATGACCATTATAAATCTGTTAGACCATCTTGTTAATGTTCCTGCTAGGCAGATTTGTGTCGTCTTTCTCTGAAGAGGGCCAAACTATAGCAGGTGGTCATTGCCGTGACTGCACACCACCGTTGTCATTTCCTCATCAATCCTGTAAAGAAATGAAAATCACATCTCACAGAACTATAGCTCCATTTTCTCAAACAGGCAGATTTCTGTAGAACCTTATCAAATGCTATTTGGTTTAATGGTCCCTGTGGCTTTAATAAAAGATGAGTCTCTTTGGATGACTTTGTGGGTGAGTTTACACAGAATTTACCCAGCAGCCTTCCTTCCGGGAGCTCATCCACTCCCTTCACTTATGGGTGGGTCCATGTTTGCCAAGCAACGAACTCTTAGGTGAAATCCTCATTCCATGCACAAAAGGCGAGCGTCGTTTGAAAATTAATTTAAAGCCAAGTCAGCTCTACACAGTTAAAATATTTACTAGCCTTTTCTGAAATGGGTGAAGAAAAGATCATTAAAGTAACCTAAGAATATTATTATTACATAAGTCAATCATTTCATGCACTCTGTTTATTTAACATTTACTGTAGATGACACACACATTCATCTCTCTTGAGAAACTGTCCAAGAGCTTAACTTTCTTTATGTTTCAGCTTCCTAGTAAAACATTTCCAGCAATGTTTGCGTGCTCTTTAAGGATCTCTTTCCTTCATCCTTTCTTTTTCTTGCCTTCTACTCACATCTGCCCCTTTTTCTCCTAGACCACCATCCTCTGACTTTCTAGATGTCCAGCTTTCCTTTGCCCAGCTTTTGCCCTTAAGTCACTCATTGATCCGATTCATTTAATGGGTGTTGTTTGAGAGCCTACTCCATGCTGACACTATGCAAGTTGTTCAAGAAATGGGTCTTCAAAGGCAGCCCTTGCCCCTCAGGTGCTCACAGTCTCGTGAGGTGACACAAACAAGTAACAGCCAATCACATAGGGGAAGTGCTGGTGCAGCTGAAACTCAGCTGGAGGGGGCTGCGAGGTGACACCTATCCCTGCCAAAGCCCCTCCTCCAGACCCCGCTCTCTTAGTCCCTCCATCTTCCTCTCTTTACTGTGGCATTGGGTCCACACCTCTGTCTTGGTATTTATTAGGCTGTATTGCACTTGTTTCTTTATGTAAGTCCAGACAGGTATCCTTAGCAATTGTACCCCTCACAGCGCTTAGCAAATAGACAACATCCAATAAACTGCGACGTCTCTGGACTTGGTTTGATCATCTCTTTAGTGAGAACACTGACTTGGAATTATTGCCACTGTTTTCCGGTTTAAAAAAAAAAACACCTGTGATTATCAACTAAAACAAAATTGCAATACCTAAGGAAATTACGTAGACTATTTGGCTTTATTGTTTTATTATACAGACATGGTTTAAAAGGAAAGTTCTTCATTAGGGTTAATTTCCAAGGATAAAAAAGGGAAGAGAACATAGTTTCTTTCTTGTTGATGGTTGGTTACAAAGGTTTGTTACCAATGCCAAAACAGTGGCCTTGAATGAAATTTATAGTCAGAGGGAAATTTTGCTTCACTGGATAGAATTTCACCCTTCTTCAAAGTCTCTGCTTTCTGCCTTAATGAAGGAGAAACTGGATTAATTGTTAAGTTGAATATGTACACAAATGTAACTTAGTGACCTTTTCAAAAATCAATTTAAAGTGATTTCAAGGATTCTAAGAAAGCATATGGAGTTACATTGTTAAAATTTAGTAGCATACAGTTTTTAAAAATTTTCACTCTTAGATTAGTTCCTTGGGCTCATAGCAATCAGTAGATAATTTTTTCTTTTACATTACAGAGCACAAAAGAAAATTTTAACTCATAATAATTCTTACTGAACCATTTCTTTTGTATGAGGAAGCATCGAAATGTAACTGCGTTTTCTCCACCATAAGTGCATGTATCAGTATTGGGAATTGTAAATTCAGAGTAGTTCTCCACAGCCCAAGGCTCTATCTCATGTGTATACAGTTGTCTTTACAGAAGGCATCTGAGTTTTCAGAAAGCCTGCCTTGTTTTTTTTCCATTGTATTTTCATTATAAAGCCTTCCCGGGAAATGATTTTGTTTTATAGGCTCAATTCAGTTCAGCAAATATTTGCCACCTATTATTTGGGTAGTCCTAGAGAGGCTTCATAGGAAGACCAACTATAAACTCCATATAATTAACCTTTGGTGTACAAAAAATTGTGCCAGGTAAGTTTTTAAAGCCAGGTAAATTTATCTCCAGTTTCATGAATTCCCAGTGAAATGGAGAAGATAGGACAAATAAGTCTGCACGTATCTGGCCAATTATGTGAGTTTTATAGAGTTGCAGACATAATAGAAGTAACCACAGATGGGTTAGGGAAGTGGAAGCTGTTGAAAAAATGAATGGTGAGCAGTGTTTTAAAGGGAGGGATGGTGGCGTTGGAGAGACCTGGACATGCTTAAAATGAGATTCAAGAGAAACCTGAGTTCATGGTGACTGAGAAGGGCTCTTCAAAAGGATCTTCTAACAGTGGATATGGAATATTGCCTAATGTTATATTTTAACTACATCAGTCTCTTGCTGTATATTTATAAGTGGTGGTTTTTAAGTTTTTAATTTTCTTCATATTTTGAATAGATGGTACATTTTATGGTTCAAAATTTCAAAGTCACAAAATGGTGTAGAGTAAGGGATAAATCTCCCCACTACTGTCCTCTCTAGCCACTCAGTTCCCTTCCCTGAAGGCAACCAGTGTTATTAGTATTTATACATATATATAGGCATTTTATCCCCTTTTATGTAGATGGTTCCATACCACAAGTCCATGGTTGCTCATTCAAAGCCATTTGAGTCCAGATATGTTTTAGAATTCAGGACTTACTAGATTTTAGAAAAACAATGTGGTGCAATTGCCATATATTATGTAATAACCCCAAGGGGCTTCTGAAGCAACACCCTGTAATCAAACATATTAATTCTCCAGTGAAACTATGAATATTTACAGTAAATGGAATAAATAAGAACCATACGTAACCTCATGTCAGTTCCATTCTGTTTTTTTGTTTGTTTTAGTTCCATTCAGTTTTTCTGTCAAATAAACTTTGGCATTAAACTGATAAAAAGTTTATAAAAAAACTTTTTGGTTTTTAAAGCATTTTATATTTTAGAATTGCAGATAAAGGATTGTATGTATAGGAATACACATGGCTCTGTACCATGTTTTGTTTTGTTTTGTTTTGATTAACAATATATATTGAAAATTATTCCATATCAGTACGAAAAGAGTTTCCTCATTCTGTAAGCAAATAAGATTAAGTCATGTGCTAGACTTCTCATAGAAAATTTAAATATGTATAGTGGTTTATATACGTGTGTATAGGAGATTCTTATATATTGGTGCAGTTAAAGGCAGAATCAAGTCTAGATCAAGTCTCTGACTTCTTATATAAGGCTCCTTTAATATACCATAATGCCTGTTATTTTTAAATAATTTTGTTAGAAATAATAGTACTACTGTTTTATGAAAAAATATGCAGTTTAGCCAAATCAATAGAGTAATAATACACCACATTGTCATTTGTTCAGTATTGGGAACAAAAAAAAAGCCCTTCTACTAGAACTTCATTTTTAGTGTTGCTTATGAGAATGCTTTTGCCAGTTACGCTTAATATTCAGCTTACAATATCATTGTCACTATTCTTTGTAGAAAAGTTAGTAGTAGGCAAGGCAGTAGGCTAAGTCACAGAGACGCTCTCCTCTAACTGGCGTGTCAGCAGATGAGTGGAAGGAGAAAGACCTGTGACGGCATGCGCAGCTGTCGCCGCGCACCGCTGTCCAGCAGAGAAGTCCGACTAAATAAGGCAATGCCCGAGCGGGCCTCGGCGGCGTTGGACCGGAACACTGACTAGCAGCTGACAGCCGGCGGCCGCCCGTTCTCTTTACTTGTTCTTAACTGCTTGGCAGACATGTATTTATCATAGCAAAAGTCACCACCTAGGGTACTCCCAGTCGCCTCACCTGCATTTTACTTTTTATAAAGCTGAATAGGAGTGAAACGTAAGTCTCTAGAGAGGATAAGGGAGAGAGTTCAGTGTACTGTTCCAAAAATGTGTTCTGCATGTAAGCACACTTATTTTTAGTGCTGTGTCACTGGAGAGTTTGTTTAGGAGTTCATTCACCACCCCTGGCTCCTGACGGCTTTTTCCCCAATCACCACATGCCTTGCTAACTGGCCTGAGGTTAAGACAGGAGGTCTCTGAGAGGCTGGGTCCCGGGGGAAGGAAATTTGCAGTCGCTCCCACCGGTTGGATTCGCTGGGTGCGGGGTGGGGGGTGGAAAGGGAGAAGAAGAAGAAAGACTCAAACATTTAATCACACCCACTCACCTCCAGCTGGCCTCTGGCCTTTACATTTCCTTGGTCTCTACGGTATTTATATTCTGCCAGTCTATATATTTATAAAAAGAAAATGGTGCATTTTTAAAAATAGGAGTAAATTCAAGGGTTCAGTTCTAATGATAGGAAGTACCATTTTCAGTTTAAGTTGGTATCAGAGCCTACAAACTAGGTTCATCTGTGCAGGAAATATGGGGGACGGCAGTGTGGAAACTATGTGCATGTGTAGCCGTTAAAGGAGTTTCTAAAACTGATGATTGTATATTATAGCCATAAAAATGAATGCGTTGGAGAAAACTGTAATCTAGGCTCATAGTTTGAATCTGTCTGCTATCCATCCATCCCATCTGTCTATCCATTTATCCCATCCATCCATCCATCCCATCTGTCTATCCCATTCATCCGTCCATCCCATCCATCCATCCATATATATTCCTCTTTTCTTCTCCTTCCCTCTCCCTTTACTTTTTCTAAAACTTTTGGGGTGGAAAGTTGAAGTCATGACCCTGCTCAGCTCCTGGACTTCTATATGCAATGATGAGTGTAAAGCCTCTCTCGTTTTCTGTCCTCCCTGTTTATTGAAAAATAGAGTGTTACTTTCTGCATGTTTTTAGCTTCCATATATGGTACTGTGCCACACTGATCTTTTATATGTAATTTTATTTAGTATATTTAACATGTAAATAACACTTTATGTATTTTTATATTTATTTTTTGCCACTCAACACTGTTTTGGGGATTTTATCCCTGCTGCCATGTGCACACCTGCCTGGTTGATCCTGACCACTGTGTAGTATTCCAGACTACACATGCACCACATTTTATTTACCACTTCTCTAGTGATGAGGACTTAGGTTGCCTCTGACTCCCCACTCTCACAGGCAATGCTACAATAAACATTGCGTTCAACTACGTTTTAAAACCAAGACGCAATTTGTTAAAATATTTCTGGTAAAATATTGTGGTACCTGTTTCAATTCAAATTTGTGCATCCTAAAGTTCTTAATTTAAAATGTCTTCTATAGTTTAGGATACTTTTGACACCCAACACAGCATATGCTGTGTCCTAATGGCACAGAAAAATAAAATCAAAACTTTCTGCTAGAGTATGGAATGCATTCTGTAATTGGACAGATAGCCCTGGGTATTCCATTTGAGAATAAAATATTCACACATCTTCCCTAATAATAATTCTGGTTATTGAAAGGCAAAACTTGGCGGACGATTCTCGACTGGTAAGCACACCATGGGGACATATCTTATTCACACTGTCGTTTAAGGTAGAGGAGTGTGGGAAGAGCCCATGGGAAGAGCTCAAATTTTTTTCTAACTCCACCTTGGGCAAGTTAACTGCTCTTAGCCTTGATTTCTTCATTAGTAAAATTAGGATAATTACTGAACCCTCCTCATAGGGAAATTGAGCAGATTAAATGAGTTACTGTGTGAGGTGGGTCTTGTGTAATGTCTGACACATCATGAGCCTTCATTAGGCGAGTCTCTTCACCTCAGATGGGATTAGATAACTCCTCAAATGTGTTCCAACCCTGAATTTCTAAGAGCCCATTTGGCAATTTCTCTGCAGTCTCTGCCCATCTTCCAGTCAGCTACAGTGCCAAAGACGGCTGTCATTAGGAGCCTCTTGGGAGCAGGGAGAGGCTGCTGGTGGGCATACCAAAGGGCAGTGTGGGAGGGGGAAATCCAGCCGGGTTGAAGAAGCTTTAGCCCATGAGCTAAGATCATAGAAGTCTGACCAGCAGGAGATAATTGCAGAAGGAGTTAGGTCAGAGTTGGGTAGCTCTCATTAACAGCTCAGGACAGGTGAGAATGAATCGGGAGTGCACCGTGGTGTGGGAGCCCAGGGCTTGGTATTTGGAAACCTGGCAAGTGGGAGAACATTTAGCATCTTTTGCAAACTCTCGTGAAAACAGTATGTTCGGTATCAATCTTCAGTTAGAAAGTTGTCTGCTGTCACTTGCTTCTAAAGGAGGAGGAGGTTATTTCAGTGTGTGGGGCACAAAGGCTGGATCTGTGTGACTGAAATGATTGGGCAGACACATCTGTCCACTTGGTATTTTCGGCACTCCTAACCAGAGTGGCTCACTGAGGGATCAGTAGGATTTTGGCTCTTTCTATATTAAGGCAAGCCTTACATGCCCGAGTGACCACTGGTAACATTCTGACTCAAGGCAAGGTTACGCACAAGTGTAGTTGGTTTAGCATTGCTAATTAATGTGTTATCTGTAGCCACCGGATTGATAAAAATCATCTTTATGTAAATGATCAGCTTCATGAAAGTTTATTTCACCAGGATCATGTTTAAGGATTAGATACAAAAACCAGTATAATAAGCAGACAGGTGTCATAAGTTTGCAGAATTCCCCCCATAACATTTCAATTATTTCCCGCTGATACAGGCAGAGCAAAGTGTTTATAATTAAACCTACTTGGGTTCAGTCCTGATTCTGCTATTTATTAGTGTGTACTTTGGACAAATCATTTCCTACAGGAGCATGTTTCTTTATACATAAAATAGATTATAACTTTGCAGGGTTGTTGAGAGAGTTCACTGTGATAATTTTGTACATAAAGCATTTAGCAAAGTTCCCAGAATATAGATGTTCAGTAATTGGAGGATAGTATATTTTAGATATTATTATAAATTTTATATATATAATCATGCATTATATAGATTATATGCTGTATTACAGTATTACATGCATGATATATACATTATATTTAATGTTTATATACATTATATATCATATAAGAATTTTTAATTATAAATTTTAATTTTCATATTTCTCTCAGCAACTTAAGGTAGATTTACCCTGTTAAATTTATCTCTGGAATATTTACTGTTAGTTACCCTTTGCCACATCAAACCACAGTAGTTAATGCATTGTGAACCTCCCTTTCTTTTCCTCCTTGCTTTCCCTAACATCCACTTTCTCTGTGCAATTTTCTCCCTCCCTTCCTCCATACATTTCGTAACTAATAAGAAAGTTGAACACAGGGATAATATAATTAAAAATTAAAAACAAACGTCTGGAAAACATCTGTCTGCTTTGCTGAAGAGTAGCCCAGGTCATGGCAGTCAGATTTAAAGCACATCCCCGCCCAGACGAGTTCTTACAGGCACATGGTGATGACAGGTCCCCGAGTTTTCACCGCTTCAGGGCCAGGGCAGTGATACCTTTTGTCCAACTTGTTAGGAATATTTGTACTTTGCATTCTGTGGGGCTCTGTTATCACCCCTCCTACCCTCCTGTCCCCGGAAATGCCCGGGAGGCTGGGGTCATACAGTGCAAACATGCTCGTTGCCTGTGTGCATGGGTGAGAGAGGGAGACAGAGAGAGAGATGTAACCTTAACTGCTCTAGGCCTCAGCTTCCTGAGCTACGAGTTAGAACTAAATGATCTCTGAGGTCTTTCTCTGTTTCCAAATTTTGTGAAATGTGCCGATGTAGTGATTAGTACTTCCAGGTTTCATTAGCAGGTTACAGGCTATTTAAAGACTGAGTAGCTAGCTTTAGAGATCTTCTTATAAAAACAGTCAACCGTGAATCCTTTGGTATATTTGGGCTTTATATTCATATACATAAAAATTACTAGACTTTTTGATCTACGTATGTACACGAAATATATATAACCTTCTTTTTTACCTTCCGTGCATTATTTGATTACTGTGTATAAGAGGATTGTTTAGGATTCTTTATCATTCATGCTATAGGAAAGTTTCAATGAGAAGGTCTAGTCTCCTCTCCCTATCTGAATCTGGAACCTCTACCTTTATTACCAGAGCAAAATAATTTCTCAGATTTAGTAGGAAAATTATAAGTACTTTAATTAAAAAAAAGAAACAGTAAAGAGACATCTAGTTTTGAGTTACATATAATAAGTGAATTTCCCTAGAAATAAAATTGAGCATTCACATTGAAGGGAGCTTTCATGGTTTTCAAGCTGTGTTCCTGGGAGTTCCCAGGTTTTGCTGAGGAGCCATCAGTAAGAGGCAGGGGAAAGCCAAATAGGTGGAGACAGGGACGCCCACACCAGAGCACATGTACTTTTACCAGATTTTTATATTGCAGAGGAGAGAACACATTTGTTATAAGAAACAAATTAGAATTCTAATCCTAAGCCCTTAATTTTACAGATGAGGAAGCTAATTTATCACAGAGAGTTAAGAGGCCTCTGTTCATAAATGGTTTGGAATCGGCCACAGGACCCAACTCTCATCCCCCGGGTGGAGTTCTGCCCCAGCAGGGCTCCGACCCTGGAGAGGCGCCGGGCCCAGCTGCAGCCTGCGTCGGGAACCCACCCGGAAGCGAAAAGGCCAGTCGGCCGGGCTTTCGGAGGACTGAACACATCTGACTGTTTCTGAGGACATAGAAACCTCTAGAAAGGCTTTTGTGTCATCTACTCTCCTTCCCAGATTACCTGTCACTGATTGTCAAACCTGAAGCCTAGTATAGTATCAGGTGGTTAAAAAAAAAAAAATGTTGTTTACAGAATTTTAGATTGGCACTCAAAGAAACTGGATCCACGTTGGAAAAGTTCAAGGTGGCACAGGGCACACCCCATGCCAGGTCTTGGTTCCTCCAGGAAAGTGAGACTTTCTGACCCTAGCCCGGAGTGTACTCTGGCAGGCCAGATACAGGTCAGAAATAGGCACTTGTGTTCCCACGTCCAGGTGCTGTTGTCTCCATGGTAGAAAGAGAGGCGTGTGGGTTGTAGTTGTTTCTGCTGGTAATGAGGCTCTGTGTATACGTGCGTGGGGGTGGCGGGCTGCTTTGCTCCACAACTTACAGAACTCGGGCACATCCCGCTCGTAGCTGCAGAAACGCTGACGGTACCACTACAGAGCCCGCCCGGGGTCCCGCAGACGTGCAGGTGACAGGCCAGAACCCAGAAGCCCGCCCTCCACCTCGCTGCCCCGCCTCCCCGGAACCCAGACGCCCGCCCTCCAACTCGCTGCCCCGCCTCCCCGGAACCCAGACGCCCGCCCTCCACCTCGCTGCCCCGCCTCCCCGGAACCCAGACGCCCGCCCTCCACCTCGCTGCCCCGCCTCCCGGAACCCAGAGGCCCGCCCTCCACCTCGCTGCCCCGCCTCCCCGGAACCCAGACGCCCGCCCTCCACCTCGCTGCCCGCCTCCCGGAACCCAGAGGCCCGCCCTCCACCTCGCTGCCCCGCCTCCCCGGAACCCAGACGCCCGCCCTCCACCTCGCTGCCCCGCCTCCCGGAACCCAGAGGCCCGCCCTCCACCTCGCTGCCCCGCCTCCCCGGAACCCAGACGCCCGCCCTCCACCTCGCTGCCCCGCCTCCCCGGAACCCAGAGGCCCGCCCACCACCTCGCTGCCCCGCCTCCCCGGGGCGGTCAGGCGCACCGTGTCTCTCGCTGAGGGGAAGGGACGCGACGGCGTGGCACGGTGTGTGCTTTCTGCTCTGCTTGGCCAGTGTTTGCTGTTTGCCTTTCATGCAGTGTTGTATGTACGGCTCCTTTTGTTTAGGAAAAGGGAAAATAAGAGTTGAGATATAGATTTAAAAACCCTGGGAAAAATCCATTAAAAAAAAAAATAGCGACACTGGTTAGTCGTGGTTGGGTTAGTAACCAGGTAAAGAGGAGCACAGTTGAGAGGAAGAGTTTTCACGTTGTTTTTTAAATATTTTGTGGATCCATTTTAGCTATTAAGTATATTTTAAGTTAATTAAGTGGGTAAATATTACTGATGATGATGATGATGATGGTGATGATAAGAGTGCTTATTCTCTGCCCGGCTTTGTTGCATTATCTGTTCTAAGGGCTTTACAGGTATCCTCTCCTGTAATGCCCTGCAAGGTAGGTTCTTCTATCCACGTTTCACAGATGAAGAAACTGGGGCCTAGAGGAGCTACCTAACCTGCCCTGTGTTGCGAGCTAGTGAGGGAGAGATTAATTCACATTCAGGCAGTCTGGTTCTAGAACCCATGTTTTTAACCAATCTAGGAATCAAACAAACAGCAAGAAACACAACTGGAGTGTGTTCCAATATGATATAAGAGGTATTTTTAGTTTGGCACTTTTGAAGTCTATGAATCCTAAATAATGTGTCTACATCTATATAGCAAGTCTAGAGAGCTTGTGAAATTTCTATTCTGCTCTAATCCAAGGATTACATTTATTCTGTGGTTGTGACAACATGCTGTAGGTTGAGGTATCCAGGTTTTCAAAGCCAAATATTAGGAATGCTGAGACACCTAAGGGCATGCTGAGGGCAGTGGGTGGAGAGAGAAACCATCAGGGCCAGCGGATGGCGGGAGCGCAGCAGAGCCAGGATGGGACGGCAGGTGTGGCCGCAGGGTGGCCAGCGGGGAGAGAGCTGCACAGGCCACCTCCACGGGCCCACGGGCCCGGGACAGAGGGTTGGGCCTGTGTCACCCACTGAAACCCCAGCAAAAAAGAGCATCAATGAAGCACCTCATCCTTCTGTAAGAGTCTGAAGGAGATGTTGCAGCCTGGTAAATTCCTTATCTTACAGTAAAATTATTTAAAAGCTAGTGCAGCTAACAATCACTTGTTAGTTTATAGAGTCGATTATACTTTTATTTAAATTAAAAATTTTGTTTGTCCCCAAAAGATTATGACCAAAAAAAAAAAAAAAAAAAGAAGAAAGAAAAGAAAACCCATACAAAAGGAGGAATGTTTATGTTAATTTAAGAAAAACTTTAAAATCGTACCTTGAGGAGTATGTTCATCTTTTAGTAATTCAGATGATGAGGAAAACCAAGTATTCATGGATAGGATGGAAAGAAAGACCACCACAGAAAAAATCTACCTCTTTACTAGGATGGTGTGTGTGTGTATAAATGTGTGTGGGCGCACACGCAGGTCTCACCTTCAGTTCGTATCAGCTCTTAAAACTCGCTAAGAGCTGTTTTAACCAGGGTGGATTATAGGAGATATGTCTAATCTTTAGAAAAGATGATGCAAGTAAAACCTGGCTTGTGATAAGCACTCAGTGAATGTTAATGGTAATTATCATCATTATCGTTATTATAGTCAATACTTGCTTGATTAATTTCATGCAATAAATAATTCCAGGTGTCTGTGTTTTCCCAGTGGTAATACTTTGCAGATTGCAAGTAGCTGGCTAGGAGGAAAGTCCTTGCCTCTCACTGGTATACAGTCCCGTTACTGCTGCGTAACAACCAGAGACAGGCCACCCTCCACATCACAGAGGGCAGAGTTCACAGGCCATCTCCCTGCATGCACCTCTTCAGCTTCCGATCACCCCGTTGTTCAGGAGGAGTGGAGCATGGGCCCAGGGTGAGGGTAAAATTCAGGCACCGATCCCATCCATTCACTACCACCCCTCCACCCCCCAAAAACACCCCAGAGATTTGACCTGTGCCCCCTTGTATTTACTGACTCCTATTACCTATGGTTTTATTTGTCTGTTTGACCATTCTTCTCCTAGGTGCCTTAAGAAATGTTGCATAAGTTCTCTTAACTTCTCGTTTACCCTGCCATTCCTAGAAATAATGACTCATAAACTCTTGTTGGTTTATTTTAATCTTGGAGTGTGTGGTGTGTGTGTGTGTGTGTGTGTGTGTTGATAGTAATTACAGGGAAGCATAGGATATGATAAGAGTTTAATAGGAGGAAGTTATTAGAAATATGGCCTTAAAAGGCCTAATAATAATCATTTTTAAAAGATCAGAATCAGTCTCTGTCTCTCTCCTGCCTTGATTCTAACCTAAGAAAGAAAACTCTCTCAAAGACCTTTGCATCTCCTCTATTCACAGAGCCCACCTCACATCCTGCTACATGGTGGCTGTTGTAGCAGCTGCGTTAAAGGACTTGAAGTTCCTGTAGGGACATTATGCTCTCATTTTTGTTGTGATAGAGCCACAGTTACATTCTCATTGGCAGCATTCCCCTGGCAGGTTCTTGATCCAGTCTTGCAAAAACATGACTTATTGCTAAATCCCATTACCCCTAGTTCCTGGTCTCTCATTCTTGTCATTGTCATGCTTTCATTGAGTATGAGCTTGGACAATATCCTAAGGGGGAAAAAAAATAGAAAAACTAGGAAAGACCTTAGGTAATTTTCTTACCTAAATTAATAGTGGCAAGCTTCGGAATGCATTCAAGAATGATGACATCTTATTTATTGAAATTTAGATAGATTTAGCTCTCCAAAAGCTTAGAGCACAAAAGGTTATATGGGATTTATTTTGAGTTTTCATGATATTCACAGCATAATTATATTCCATAAGACTTGTGTACCCTCTAGTAAATCAAACATCTCTGTTTTGATGCATTTTCTTCATCTTTATTTTGCAGCTGTTCAGATAAAATTTGAAAGTCTGTAGCCCTGACTACATAGTAACCAAATTAGTCTACTATGACCATTTAAATGTGGTTTCATACTAACTGATTAGTCTGTGCAGGTGAGTCCTTTTTTAGCATAACATTTGTCAGATACTTTTCCTGCTTATTCCAGAAAACAAAAGCCCAGTCTGTTATTTACGATCCAATTGGATACTTGAAGATCAAGTTTATTCAGTGAAAAGTCAAGTAGAAACTTGGCTGACAGCAGGTGAATCCTAACAGCCCAGGCAGCTAGAGTCAGTATCTCAACAGGCAGGACTCCTGGTTTCTGTACTTCAGCTCCTCTAGATCTACTACCTGCATATAACCATAACACTCGTCTGGGTTTTTATTCCACTGCCAGGAAAATGAGCATCTTAGTACCAACACAGTGCACATCAGGGTCTTTAGGCAACAGCACTCAACTTGTAAAATATCCTCAAAATGTAATGGTCTTCTGCCTCTTCATGGTAGATTGATAATTCTGGCTTTAGGCTGGCTTAGAACTGTGAAAGTTTGCAAGATCTCAGCAGGAGCGCTCTAGAAAGGTGTTTTTTACGTTTTATTTAACTTGAAGTGATCAGGGGGCACTTCCAACCTGTTTTTCTTCTTTGAGACAATAGCATAATTCCAGCTAAGAACGTCCTGTTCTTACTTTCTGTTCTATACACAGAGGTGTATAAATTGATGGCAGTGGAAGGGGACATGCAAGATGGGCAGCTACAAGCATGTGTTTCTTACAGTGTCCATTTGCTTGCAAAAGTTCTAAAACTTAAGAAACTGGAGAAAGATGGCTTTTTGTGTGCATATGGTTTCTCTTAAGGCTCACTCACTTGGATGCATTAGATACTATGAAATGTATACCTGGAAATTGACCTTTGAAAAATTATTCTGCAAGTATTCCAGCAACCCTCAATCAGGAGCCAGGGGCATCTTTCCTTTTCCTTTAATTATTGTTGATGTGTCTCAGTTTGCTGTTAAGTTTTCAGCGACTGCCTCACAGATGCCTGCCAAGGCTTGTCCCTCCCAGAACTCGACCACCGCCCCACTTAATGGGAGGTAAAAACCTGGGAAGCAGGAAGTGGAGGTTAAGCCAGTGTGTGCAAGACAAAACCTCACAGTTTGATTCAAAGCCAAAGCACAATTGGATTATGTCAAAAAGGGAAAAGGTGCCACATGCAGTTGCTGTGTTTCTTCATCGAACAGGCCAATTTAAATATAGCCTCCTACCACAACCTGTCCAGAATTAAAATAGCCCAGAACAAGTGGCAAATGGCAGGGAGTGGGGCTCTTTGCCAACAGATGGCTAAGGGACGGGGAAATGGGCTTTTGAGATAGATGTCAAAGGCTAGAGTAGCAGCAGACAGGAGACCCAGTGATCCTACTTCATTACTTAAGTTTCAGGTCCACGCAAATTCCCAGAGCATAAAAAAGACTAGTTAAAACACTGTGAAACTTAGGAGGATATTTCAAAAACTGAATAAACCATATTAATATTTTAACAATGAAATCTGGTTACCAAATTCCAGTTTAATGATCTTCCATCAAGAGTCAAGGAAGACACCAGTGCAATTTAGTTTTTGAGGCATAGCAGACATTTTTAACTCATGGAATGAATTATATAATAGCTCTGTATTTGACGAAGAAGCCTAGTACCATACATGATGAAATTATAATTAAAAATTATAAGCATCCCTGACTTAACACTTTGCCCAGTGGTAAGTGCCCAGGTAGTGTTAGTAGTCAGTACACTCTATCCTGAATTTTTATTTGTTTGGTTATTTGTCTTACATTTTTCTTGAGTCTAACCCTATCATATGCCTTAGGATTCAACAAAACCAAATAGCATTTTATTAGAGAGGGGATAATAAATACAAATTAAAACCAACCTTCAGACACTCATAATAGTGGTTGACATATGTTAAAGCAGATGTATATTTCAGTATTGTGTCCACATATGAAAAATGTGTGTGTAATATATATTTACGTATATGTATATATTCCCACAAAATTCACTATAAGATTAAGCCTACCAAGCAAACAATTTAGTACTTCATTAGAAATTTTTAATGATACAAGGGATTCATTTTCTTACGGCATTTAAATTGATAGTTACTTCTAAGATTACAAAGCAGACTGTAAAAAAGTAATTCTAGGTCTTTCTGTTGTATTTAGAATGAAAGATGTTTGTTTCAAAATTAACTTCAGACTTTTAGAACCAGGGTAGAGAAACTGTTTTCTGGAATTATGCTGGCACCATGGAAAGGACATTTTAACAAGTAACTTGCAAGAAGCCATTTATCATATTAAAATATGTCACTTACAGTGACTTGTGGCTCAAAGTATGACAGAGGCATCTATCTTAAACTAGTAGCAGAACATTTTTCATTTCAATCCACCATAGATCACTCATTTGAGTTCTTGATACTGTCACATCTCAGAGAAACATTGTGGAGAAGCTTCTTATTTACAATTGACTGTCACTAGCAGTGATTATCTACCAGAGAGAAACCGAAGGGAAAAAAGGCATTAATTTTGCCACCAGAATTGCAGAGAGGTGGGAGCAGGATATATATATAATAAGTAGGGAAAGAAAAATTAGAATATTTTTATGCTACCTGTATGCCTGGAATAGCAAATATTTTAAAAGCATTCCTAGTCGTTTGTAAATCATTAAGTATGCTGAAGTTTTGGTTGAGGTAGAAAATGTTAGTAGGTGGTCATGAAAAGATAAGCACTATAATACTAGACATCAGAATAAGGATCTGGCCAGCAGTGAAAAAAAATGTCACAAGAGATAAGCCAGGGGTGATTATTTTAGAGGACAAATTCAGATGTGATCTGAAACCTGGAGAAGTGTCAGTGGGAAGAAAATGACCAGCAGAACATTTCTAACAGTAGTCAAAGCTCTGAACAGCATAGCAAGCAGCAAGCTGCTCACTGGCTTTGAGCTTAAATGCACTGGCTCCTGTTCCTTGTCTTGGTTGGAAAGAAGTTTCTTAACTCTCTTTCTCTGTGGAACCAATGTCATTTACTGGGAGGATCCAGTTCTTTCTTGGAAGAAGTCCTGTCGACCAGAGTGGTGAGAGCCACACATATTCCTAAGGACCTTCAGGATCGGCTGCTTCCAGCCATCATGATTGGCTCTGATCAACCTCTCCTGTCCTGGTGTCCCTCAGCTTTACAAGATAACTGGTCAACCCAAGGGAATTCCACAAGAAATAGTTCCCCCAATTTTTTCCTGCCAGAATGGAGAGTAAAATGTAAAGGCTTATCCTCAATCATACCCTTTGCAGCCTTACTGTATTTGGGTCCAAAATTATAATTCTGTTTTACAGATTTCCACCAGAACACTAGAGAACCTCTCAGGCTACAGGGTTCTCTACCTTCAATGCAAGGGGATTTTCACACTCTTGCTTTAGAGGGGGCAGAGACAGCCAGTAAGGCAATAGCATATCCTTTTGTCGCCAACTCTGCTGTCATTTCAGTTAGAGTAGTGTGGTTGTTTTGAAAAGGAAGGAAGAACTATTTCTGGTGACCCTACCACAGGCGAAAACTTAGCACTTTCAGGAAATCTCACTTGGAGATTATAGGCCGATACTCGAGGGCAAACCTGCAAACTGCTAGAGCAACTGTCAGACACTGGCGAAGCAGGAAGTAAGGAAAGCACAGCTCTCAACCAAGGGCAGGACAGGCTTTGGGGTTAGGTAACTCTTCCTGCCCCTCCAGAATTAAATCTGGCTTTCCTGTAGTTATTAGATGACAATTTGTAGCTTCCGAATTCTGGACCCTCAAGGGAAATCCTCAACTCAGTGGAACTCCATCTTCAGTTTCCCCCGTGTCTTGGGATGTGCCTGGAACTCTTCTTGAGAGTCTCTGGACTTGTTCTGAAACGCTTACTGGTGAGGAATAGCTCCCTGCAGGTTAATGCGTCTGTCACCAGGCATGGAGCTCAGGACACCATCAGTCCTGTTGGCAGCTGAGGCATCTGGTCCAAGGATCAGTTAATACCACCATAGAGACAAGTAAAGGTTAAGAGTTCTTCGAAATGTGTCTCAAATAGATATCCAGGCAGAGAGTAGGCTCCTGGTCGAGAATATTCCCAGCATTATAATCACTGTAAGGGTGTAAGTATTGAAGCAGGTCACTAAAAATCTATCAGGACCAGAAGGGAAAAATGCATATTGCTCCAACCAAAGAGTTGAACATGATCCTTTCACTTACTTTATTTGAACCTGTCTTGCAATTCTGCCACCATCTCTAATGATGTAGAAGAATACATTTTTATTCTATGTATATACATTCATCTTCAAAACAGCCCCTACCCCCCCCCTAAATTATATCAAGTGGTACTTTCATTTAAAAGTACTAAACAGAAAACCAGTAGTCCTGATTTATAAATTTGTTTCCATCTCCATTTTCTTGTGCTTGAATAAGTTATTATATCATTTTAACTGTTTTGTGTGGAGTTGAACAATTTCTATCCTCAGTTTACTATAACAAGTGCTGAAAACAGGTAAAATCACAACAGACTTTTTCTAAGATCCTAATGAGGAAGAAGATAACCTTTTAAGAATTCAGGAAGAGCCTGATGGTCTTCTGATACTTTGTTATAAACTTGGAGATGTTAATTACCAGTTTGGTGATTTGGGAAGGCAAGTGTGAGTTTGATGAATCTATGGTATTTTTAACACCACCTAAAAATGTTCCTGCTAAAGAATATCCTTGATGAAAGCCAAATTTTTCCTATACTCTTTAGTAAGATATTTTCTAAGCTGTGTTATTTTACTTGGAAGTCAGCTAAAACTGGTTTTAAAAATATGTAAGAGGAGAAAGCTCAAAATTTGCATTTTTCAATAGGCATCATAAATCTATTAAAACTAAACAATTACATAGAGAAATAGGACAACAGACTCAAAGTCTAGAAAACACAAATTTAAGACGCTAAAATAATGGATAGAATGGAGTTTGATATCAGGAAAAAAATTAACTGGAAGAGGAAATAAGCAAATAGATGGTTTGTTAAAACAAAACCTAGAAGATAGTAAAACAAGAATCTGTTTGCACAACATCCTCCCCAGGCTCTGCCCTGATGCTGGGGAGACCTGGGTCCCACCCCGTTCATCCGCCTGAATAGGTGTGTGATCCTGAGTGTGTTCCTTAGTCTCTCAGAGTCCCTAATCCCTACAGAAGGGAGAGTAAGTGCCTGGCCACAGAGCAGGGGCCGTGTGGACTCGCAGAGCCTTTCCAGGTCTTGGTAAAGCAACTATTTTCAAGAGTGACTTCCTCAAAACCAGAAGGTTAACATAAATCCAAGCAAATCCTTTCTTTGTTCTTGTTGTATTGTTATCGCCACACTCTGTTGTAGCGTGAGACTACAGTGAAGGGAAAATAGTCAAGGACTTCTTAGTTGAACTACTGGATGATTCCTGGTCAAAGATCAGACGTGAATTAAATGGAATAACAATTATAATTTCTACAAGGAAATGCAAACTGAATAAAACTACTGAGAAAATAGCTATAGGCCTTTCCCTTTGGCTTTCCTCACAAAGCAGTCCTCTTGTAAACTCTACAGCTTTCAAGCTGTGCAATGAAAATGATACAGCTTAAAAAGCAGAATGGTTTTGCATAACTGGTCCCAAGCGAGTTTGTGCTCATACTGTTCAGCATCAAAGGCCCAATTCAGGAATAGATCCTTTGATTGTTTACAATTTAGACGTGTCCAGACAGAACAAGTGAGGGTAAACTGGTAGATGTGGGATTTTTAGAGAGCTGTTTTATGTAATGTAAGATAGAAATGGATATTTTGTTTACCTAAGAGAGTGATTTCCGACCAAGAATTCAAGGAGGAATTCTAAAGGGTTCATGTCATTTTCGGGGAGAGAATAGTGTGTGCTTAATTTCTTTTAATGCATAATATTTATAAAATGGAATAGTTGGAGCATACAGCATGTGCATTAATAGACATTTGCAGCAATAAGTGGAGATTTGGTTAGTTTATTATTCAGTCACTCAGTCAGTTTATCATTCAGGTGAACACGGTTAGCTGCTGTTATGTGTTTTGATCATTATATAGTCTCAAGTTGTCATTCTTAGTCATATTTTGTTTAATTTGTACTCATAATGGACAATTGGTAAAGGACAGGAAGCAAAACAATGTTGTTGTGGAAATAAAGGCAGAACAGGATTGTGATAATTCTCATCATTGCCCAGAACTCCTCTGCATCTGTAGGTTGCAAAGTTCTTATCAAGCACATCCAGATGTTTCTACTACAATGCTAAAAAGAAAATATAGTGATGATTATATTTAGCCTGGTTTTATAGAATATGCATCCATTTTTAAATAATTTGGCCTACTTCTTGTCACCAATGCCTGCTAATCAATAAATTGAACTAAAAATACACCCTTTCCTGTTTAATTGTAAGCCAAATAAGGCAGGAGCTATAAAATTTAACATAGGAAAGGCAAAAGGCTTATTTCAATCAATTAATAAGCACCTAAAACTGATAATCTACATGTGTCTGACTTTAGAGTTTTCAAATTACCTCTATTTCAATTTGATCCTAACTTAACCCTTTCTGTTTCTTCTTAACCCTTTCTGTTACATCTGGCTGTTGGCTGTGTGCTCTTCCTCCCAATCTCAAACTCTCTGGCAGAGTATGTTGTGCTCCCCCTCTTGCTTGCTCTGCACCTCTAACCCTGCACCAAGGCTACTTCTCCCTCCTCTGATTTTTCCAGAAAAGAAATCCTTGCTAGAGAAAGGTGCGGAATCATGTAGACCTGAAGTTGGGCTCTTCTGGTCCCATTCAGCAATCTGAATATTCCTTTCTTCGATTCCTTAGAATTTGGGTACAATGCTGATTACCATATCTTTGCTTCTCTCTTTTAAGCCCCTGGATTCTCCCCACCAGCCTTTCATTTCAGCAGAACAGTAATGGCCATTTATTAACTTTTTTAAGTTAGTTCTGATTACTTCACATAAATCATTTCTGCCCCCAGAACAACTCAGAGGTACTGGGACTACAAGGTACTATTGTCCCCACTCTCCTGGTAAGGAAGTTGAGGGTAAGGTGACACAGACAGTAAGCAGTGTATCATCCGGGGTTTGAACCTGTCTAGTTCCAAAGCCTACAACATTCTTCAACTTCCTAACGTCCTTCAGATAACCTCAAAACATTGCATCAATCCACTGATGTTCTTATATTTTTTCCTCGTTTCCTGCTATCCAATCTAGACAGTTTTCCTTTTGCCTCACCCAGGACCTGACTCCAATAGTTGCCACCTTCTCAAAACGTTTTCATCTTTTCCTGTTCTCTGAGCGTCTTTCTTCCCACCTTCAGACATGTAATCAGCTCTCTTTCTCAGAATGTGAGTAGAATGTCTTTTTACCTGACCTGGCTAATCCTCCTGGTCACTGTCCAGACCTTCTCCTTCCTTTTGGGGTCAGAAGTCTCCAGCCTGAGGCACACACCTGCTTCCTCGACTTCCTCTGCCCATTTCCCCTGGAGCTCCCTGAAATCTGGCTTCGGCCCCCTCAAAGGTTCTTACCGAGCACGCAGCCTTTCTCAGCCCTCACCTTTCTCAGTCCTCCTCCAGCACGCGGCAGGATTAGAATCCCTCCCTCAGATTCTGACTCCACTTGTTTCAGGGACAGCCCGTAGATCAGCCAGTCAGGCTGAGAAAAATTCAGCTGCCCCAGAGAAGAGACCAACTGGGATCTGTCCCACTTAACTCCTAACAGGAGCACAGGATTTATCCAGGAACTTTGAATGGTTCTTTTATGAAGTTCATCTTTTACCCATATGCTCCCACTCCTGTTTGCTTTGCTGTTTCTTTCACCTGGTCCCTAGAATACTTTCTCCTTGGTTCTCGGTGCTTTGCTTTTTGGTTCACTTATTTGATGGGCTCTTCCACTTCTCGTGAATTCATCTTCTGTGATCATCATACCCACACATTTGTATTTCCAATCTTGACCTTTATGTGCATGGCGGCCCTGTATTCCCACCTATAAATGCTGTGTCGTGTAGAATTCTGCTCATCTCCTTGTATAGCATCTTCACATTGTCTCCCTGTCCCACCTGCACAACTTCTGTCAGCAGTAAGGCCATGCAACTGGACACCAAGTTGGAAATCTTAGGGCTCTCTTTCATCTTGCTCTCCTTTTTTATCCATTTAATCTGTTCCACTCATATTTGTTGAATACAGTGTCTGTGCCAGGCTTCATCCTAAATCCTGGCAAAATGGACATGGAGACCACACCCTCATGTATCAAAATTCTGGAACTTCTTCCTTTAACTTGCCCATCAGCTATTCCTTTTCCTGACTGCCATGACCTGTGTTACCCCTAGCCTGACATGACCAGGATTCATGCAACCACTTCTCCATCTAAGATCCCAGCTTTGGGCTTTTCTCCTCACTTCCTCTGGGCACATCAATGCTCTATAAATACTTGTGAATCAGGTGATTATGTTTTCAAGAGAAGTTTTTAATTTTAATCTAATGGTACTGTTTTTGAACTTTAGAATGATCTGCTTTTTTTTTATTCGGGTTTTATTGAGATATATTCACATACCATACAGTCATCCATGGTGTACAATCAGCTCTTCACAGTACCATCATATAGTTATGCATTCATCACACCAGTCTATTTTAAACATTTTCCTTACACCAGAAAGAATAAAAGTAGGAATAAAAAATAAAAGTAAAAATAGAACACCCAAACCATCGCTCCCCCCCATCCCACCCTATTTTTCATTTAGGTTTTGTCTCCATTTTTCTACTTATCCATCCATACACTGGATAAAGGGAGTGCGATCCACAAGGTTTTCACAGTCACACTGTCACCCTTTGTAAGCTACATAGTTATACAATTGTCTTCAAGATTCAAGGGTTCTGGATTGGAGTTTGATAGATTCAGGTATTTACTTCTAGCTATTCCAATACATTAAAACCTAACAAGGGTTATCTATATAGTGCATAAGAATGTCCTCCAGAGTGACCTCCCGATTCTATTTGAAATCTCTCAGCCACTCAAACTTTACTTTGTTTCATTTCACATCCCTCTTTTGATCAAGATGTTCTCAATCCCACGACGCCAGGTCCAGATTCATCCTTGGGAGTCATATCCTGTGTTGCCAGGGAGATTTACACCCCTGGGGAAAATGACCCTCATTTAAAAAAAAAAAAAAAAGACTTCTCAAAAAACTTTTCCAAGAATAAAGTGTCCTCCCCTTTTTTGTACATCAAACGTTTCTCAATGCTAATGTAATAAATAGCATAGAAAAGCAAATCTCAAATAAATTTTATGAAGCCTAGAATAAAGTAGGAGATAGCTAATTATTTGGTATATTCCAACTGAGGATTAGAAATGTGGTTATGACCTAGCTGATGTATCCAAAGAATATAGCCTTTAAGCTTATTAATTAAGGTTATTGTCAAATGCTACAGGATAAAGTCTGTAAAGTGTTTAAGAATGAGGAGTTATTTTCCAAGCTTGAAAACAGTGTGAATATAGAAAATATCTTATAGAGGTTGAATAGTAGGCTCTATCTTCAAGTTGTTACGTATGTCCTCTGAGTATTAACACTCTGTAAAGGGCTAGGTATCAGGGGAAAAATCCTATATAAGAAGAGCCTATTGATCCAGGAATAATGCTTTGTTTTAGCTTTTGCTTTTTTTCCCCTTTAATATCCTGCCAGTTTCCAAAAAAGGATTTGCAGGGCATTTTGGTGAGTCACATACATAATAGCATTCCTGATGTTGAGGATACAGAGTAAAAGCCATGTAGTTAGAGACAATAACTATTCACATAGGCTGAGGATAACAAAAAGAGAAACTCTACGTTACATAGTTCTCTTTGTATGATACAAGGAAGCTCACCAGTTTATCATCGGAGACCAGTTTTTTTCCTGGCACTAAATTCTAAGGGAGATTTATCACCTAGATCTCTATAGACATGACTTTGATGAGTATAATGGACAACATTTTATAGAAGATAAGTAAACATTATTCGGCTCAATCTTAGTTCCTCCTATCTGCCATTTATTTTTAAAAATTATAAAAAGCCAAGGGTACTTATCTATGAATCATCTGTGGCCTAGACTTTATGGCTACACCATATAGCTTCTCTCATAATACCTCTGCAAAGGTTTGGGCTCTGAACAATCAAATATCAAACTTTAATAGGGATATCATATCATGCCCCTTAGCCTGTATTTTATAACTAAATAATAACTTGCTAGGAGAGGAAGACATGAACCACCTTCGCAAAAAGGACAACTATTCGCTGATGGTAATACTTGTTTTAAACAAGGACCAAAGAATTGTGTCTCAAAAAGTTACTATGCCAGGTCCTATCATTTTTTTTTTTTAAACAAGCAAGTTTTGGAGAAAATTAACATTCAGTTAGTAATAGATGGTGAAGATGAGGGTCTATAAGTAATCTTCCCAAGCTAAATTTACTGAGGATAAAAGCTTTAGCAGAATCATTGTCCACTCTAGATAAAATCTTTATCAGCTACATCAGCTAATAGTTGTATAAAGGATTAAAAGGTTGAAGTTGGAACCATCCACCTAAAGGCCCTCCTTAGCAGGAGGGATAGATGCTGAGTCTTGCCAGGTCACTCTCATCAGAAAACCAAAGCAAGACTGAAAGACCAGTTTCTCACTCGGTGCAGGTAAGGTAGAGATCATGTTTCTGATTTTCGCTCGGATCAGTGGAGCCCACCTGTTCTAGTCCATCTCCAGGTGTTCCTTGCTTACCACACTGACTTCCTCTTTCAGAAGGCTGCATGTGCAATCTAGGTCTCTCGTAAAGGAATGTCACAGACCAAAAGAAAGGTAAACAGGTCGTATTTTCTGCATTTTCTTATGTGTGATGCCGTATCCTAGGAAAGAATTGCCAGTTGTTAGGCATCTTCCGGAGAACCTGAAAGGAAACAGGCTGGAGGGCAGCAAGGACAGAAGCAGGGAGATGAGTTCTCCGTCTCAGTGACCCTGGTGAGAGATGAGGGTGGCTCCTCCCGGGGCAGAAGCCGGGAGGGATGGGGGTGGGGTGAGCCATGGTTAGATCTGGGTATATTCTGAAGGTGGCCCCAACTCGGTTTACTGGCAGAGTGGATGTGGAGAGTGAGAGAACAGGTGTCTAGGATAACTCAGAAGTGTGTGGCTGGAGCTCTTGGAAGAAACGTGCCGTCAACTGAGGTTGGGTTTTCATGTGAATTTTTTCTCTTACTTGTAAATTTTGCCAATAATCCATTTTCTTCAAATTCTGGGACATACAAGCAAGTCACATCTACAGTCCCTGAACCAATTAGAGTCTAGACCTTGTCATCAAATTTTAATAGTCAGTTCGGTAAAATAACTTTGATTTAATGTGTCACAAATTTTAAAAGACTTTCAGAAACAGTGTGCTATTTTTCAAAGCAGTTTATTGGGCAGAGAGTTTACAAAAAGTAGAAATTACAAAACTTGTAAATATTATGTACAGTTTTATCTTGTACTGTTGAATATGTTTGTTCTAAAAACATTATTATACTTAAAACTTGGGAAAGCCAGATTTTGTTCAAAGTAAGGTGACCTGATAGCTCATGAAACACTATTTTAGTCATTAAAGAAAACTAAAAACACCTCAGATTCTCATCAAATTCCTGATTGGAAAAATAGTTTATGATTAAGTTCAGGTGATGCCCAGCATTTAGAAATTCCACATTTGCAGCCTCGAGTATTCACAATTGACCTTTCCAGGACCTTTCATGTCCAGAAAGGAGTCTCTTAGCTGCCGAGTTAGCCTATTAGCCAGTTGCCTGGGTCCCTCTGTATCTCGACCTTCTTCTGATGCCTTCACCTTTGCATAGTAAGTCAATAAATTAAAGCTTTGATTTATTTGTAAAAATATGGCCCTAAAAGAAAGTCAACAGCTGATGCCAAACTGAAAGAAGTTGTTTTTCTCTTGCTTTTTATTGCATTTTATGGAAGAAACTATATGTGATAATGGCATTTGGAGATTTGTGAGGGGCTGAGGACTTGTGAATACCAGCAGTCTTTTGAATAAATGAAATGCCTCTTGGGTGCACGTGCTTCCTTTGTCTGTGTGTGTTCTCCACGTGAGCAGCCACAGCAGCAGGGTCTCCTCTGCGTTGCTTTCTGGGTGGTATTGCTGGATCTCAAGTGACCTGCCCAGATCCACTAGCCCAACCCTCCCCCACGGCCCCAACCCACAAACAGTGCATGTCTTAGAAGGCGGTTGGCGGATTAGAGGGGTCCTGTATGGCTCTGATTCTCAGCCTGGGATTTGAACACATGAACTCAACCACACATGAAGAGCTGTGGTTTTTCCTGGGCAAAATCTAGAAAGGCCAATGGCCTAACCACCCAGAACTGCTGGTAACAGCAAACTTAGCATGAGTTCCTTTTCTCTTCTACTTCTCGTTGTCAGGTTCAGGACTACCAAAAGCCCTGAAGCAGATCTCCAATATCTATGTTGAATTTGTTTTTGACTCCTCTTGCCAGCTGTGCAGTAGCACTAAAGCAGGGAGGTGTCCTCCCTCCCTGTCTGGTCTTACCAAAAAGAACAAGTGAAAAAGTAAAGGGTTAAGTACAAAACATGGAGGTGAATCTTCGTTAATACCGTGCTTCTAAAATGTATTTGCAGAAAGGTTGAGCTGTGTTTGTCTGTGCTCATTTTCCTGTTTCACATATTG
Source organism: Choloepus didactylus (assembly GCF_015220235.1). Classification (NCBI taxonomy): domain Eukaryota; kingdom Metazoa; phylum Chordata; class Mammalia; order Pilosa; family Megalonychidae; genus Choloepus; species Choloepus didactylus. The sequence goes on along the minus strand of NC_051320.1, from coordinate 30,544,329 downwards.
TAAAAAGAGGTGGTGATAGCACTACCATTTTGTTTGACTGTATGGTGACAGTGTGATTGTGTCAGAACAAATAGTTTGTACTCGACTTTTATGAATTTATCATAGAAGGGTACCAAATAATCAAGCAGAACTATACTCTTATGACTTCATTAATTGTGATACCCAGACATAATTAGTTTCCAGCTCAGAATAGAAGACAAAATGGGAAATAATTCTGAAAAAAAAAAAAAAAAAAAAAACAGTTGAGATTCCAAGAAACTGAAATAACATATCAGAGTGCATCCATTGATGCTCAAGCCAGACACACAGGTCTAAAGCATCATCCATTATCAGAGTGGTGCCAACCTTACATGGGCCACTAGAGCCTGTGGCTTAGGAATATCTTTTACCCTGTTGATTTTGTTTCCCTTTCACACTTCATATCAAAACGGTTCCTTCTATGGTTGAGATCCTATAGGCTAAAATCATCTAAAGCATGCTGAATGATTCAGAAATAACCATTTTGATGATTGAAAGTTGATCCATTCATTTTGAAGTTACTGCCAGCCATTCCTAAGGAAACATCAGACCTTCCTTTATTCCTAAGTGGGCCCTCAGTAAATACCATGTGCCAGGCAGCGCTCTATGCATTGGGAATATAGCAGAGAGCAAAAACAAAAAATAAAAATCCCCGTCTTCATGAAGCTTATATTCTAATATATATCAAGCCTCCAGGCTCATTCGAGTCCTGAATAGGGTGAAACAGGGCCCTGTAAGTGGAGGTGGGGGAAGAAAGGAGTTTGCAAATGGGGCCTCCCACCGGGTAGCCCCATGGTCTGCGGTCTGGACCGGTGCAGACCCCATCTCCCCTTTGTTTTTCCTGCAGTCTCGGGAATTCTGTCCAGCTGCTCCCTGAGTTTTCTACCATAACACCAACTAGGGCACAAAGCTATTTCACAACTTTTCCTGTCCCCTGCTATCATTGAAATAAGTACAGGCACCTCCTTTAGATTTTCATTAAGCTTTTACTACTAGTTCTTTATAGTGCTACCCAGTGCTAATAAAAGTATCGTAGAGAGTTTACAAAATTATAAGAAATAGATGTCCATGATTATCATCTAAACACTAATCGGACAGGGTCATCCCTTTGAAACAACCCCAAACTCTCTCTTACCCGCCACATCCTCTCTGCTTGGGCTGGTTAGACATCAGTTCCTTGGCTTGTCAGTCTTTTCTCTACTGCCTTCTCCTTAGTCCTCTAGAAAGGTAAGAGGATTCAGAGAATGAGGATGGACCAGGAGGGGATGGAAGACCGAAAGAGATCCATTTCCTCCTCCTCGAGTTCTATCTCTGTCCTCCCAGTTTCATGCAAGAAATAAGCTCAATTAAATGGACTCCTTGGTAACCTTCCTGAGCCCATTGTCAGGAAGTCCAGTGCTGGGCTGGAGCCTGCCCCTAAGGCAGGTGAGAGCCCACTGTGCACAGAGCTTCCCAGCTCCACATTCAGGAACACCAAGAGAGTAAGTTGAAATTGGCCCTGGTGGGAGTCTCGCCACGATGGTACGGAGCAAACTTTGCAAATCAGAATTTGATTTTGCTTTTTTTTTTCAGAGAGCTGGTTTAACAGCACACCAATGAGCAGATCCTTCTTAATTAAATTTTTCCACCAATTCTACCATAGAAATGCAATTCATGAATACTGTTTTAGCACTCACGTTTTAATTCTGCTACCCACAATTTGGGGACAAATACCAATGAAAATCAACTGGAGATTTAACCCAGAAAGTTTTGAAAGCCCGACGTGACATCAGGCTGCACAGACCTTGTTCACACTTTCATTACTTTTGAAAGAAGTACCGAGAAAAATGTATGGGTTGTTTCATCTGTGTTATTTCCATTGAAAACTCACAGCAGTTTGATTCTGAAACTTACTTCTGCAGGTACAGGGCATGATCATAATTAACTTTTCTTTTCCCTGACTGCAGCCAGTTTGCTCATTCATGCTTGACTAATAAGGCGCTGCCTTTGCTGACTTGCCCTTTTGTGCTCTGTGTAGGACTGCACACGCGAGAGCTAAAGCTGACGCCGCCGACCAGGCCGCACTGGCTGCCCGCCAGGAGTGCGACATTGCGAGGGCTGTAGCCAGGGAGCTGTCACCTGAGTTCTACCAACCAGGTAAAACAGTTCTCCTTTAGGGAGGAGCCAGGCCTGGGGCCTTTGGTTCTCTTTTGTTGATTCCTCTTCCTGGACCATAGTTCTTTGTTGCACTAAAAGGCCTGTGCATCTTGAATCCCGGCACTGCTGCAAAATAAGTGGAAGGATATAATAACAATCATAGTAACAAAACCACCCGAAGTCTGAGTGTGAGCACTGGAGATTTGAGCTGTTTGCCAGCCCATGTCCTCCCCCACCCCTGCCCCGCCAGCAACATGTGACCACCAGACTTTGAGCTGGTAGCAGTAAACAAGATGAGACTCAAAACGACTATCTAATTCTAAGAAATTGTGTTAGTGACATTTGCAGATGCTCTAAAAAATGCCCCAAATTCAGAGGTACCTGCGACAATTACATGAGCAGTATAAGAAAAGACAGCCAGTAAGGATTGTGACTCTTATTTTTAATGTACCTGAATAAAGCTCAAAGGATGTGGTTAGGAGGGAAAGCAAAATACCACTGAAAAACCACTGCATAGATTAAGAGGAAAGTAAAGTGACAACCTTAAAAATAACATTCTTGGTCATCTACTTCTCAAATAGCATAAGACAGATATTTGCAATAAATTTAAATATTGGATTCTCTTCCTAGTAGTTTCATAGTAGACTGTTTTTGTATTGCATTTCAAAATGACAATAGTCACTTTTATGTATCTTTCTCCATTGTTTTATAAACACTATCTTCCCAGGGATTGTTTGAGATATCGGCAGATTTCCAGGTGATGAGACCAAAACAAATCTTCTAATTCCTAAATGTCAGATTTTATATTTTCTTGGTAAAGAATTTTTCCACATTGGTTTTTATTAAACCAAGCTTTATAATGAGACCCCCCCCCCCACATCCCTAGCCCTACACCCTACACACCATCAGTGCTCAATATATGTTTGATACAGATAAAGGTGATAAACATACTGGAACCCACACAGCATCGCTGTGTGTAAATAAACAACGTAAGTCAGATTAAAAAGAAAAGACTCATATAAAAACTAGAAACATGGTGATAATAAAGGATGTGGGAAGGAGAAGGAAATGAGGAAGGAAGACAGTGAAAGACCAGGTTAAGAAGACTGTTTTTCTAAGAGAAGGGGCCCAGCCCAGTTGCTGAGTGATAAATACAGTCATCATAGAGTGATTTCTGAAATAGTTCAAGTTCAAAGGAGGCAACCAATGACGACGGGGTGTTGACTTTTACGTGCATCTTTCTAAAACCTTTTGGTGGGATTTAAATCATTTAATAAGTGTATATGTTTTGTTGTATACTTATATGCATTGGTGAACTGCCTGATTGGGGTTTGAGAGCTGTGGAAAGAGTTCAGCTGCCCGGGAGGGGTTGTTCTGTCCTCCCCAGCCATGCTGCTTTTGTGAAGAAGCTCTGCAATTAGGAGACAAAGCTGTTTCACAGAACAGCTCTGGGTTTGAGCTGCATTTGAAAGAAAACAAACTCACTGTGGTCGCCTGTAGATGGTAATTTCTTGGTTCTGTTGTTAATCCTGTTGGAGAATGGGGTCCCTATAGATTTCTATCAGGTGTTACCAAAAGGTAAATGGTACGGAAGGTCAGCTCAGTCTCCCAGACAAAATGGTTTTAAAAGGCTTTTATGGTATAAAAGCATTTGAGGGAAAAAAATATTGTGGGAAATTGTAATTCCACCCTTCCTTAGCCAAAACAGCTTCATATAAGCGGGTTTTCTGTCAGTAATGAATGTATCACAGCAGCATGAGATGACAAGGGGTCTATTTAAGACAAGAGCTAAGGGTGATGGCTGAAATCCCCTTTGACCCACAGCCAACACTTCCTGTAAGCAACAAAATAGAAGGCCTTTTCTGTACTGAGTATTATTGATCTTCCCAAGAGAGCATAACTCATGCTTTCCACTCTGTATTTTCAGGGTGATCAAATCAGATAGACATTTTCTAAAAGGGCTTTCAAGTGCTTTTTGTAAGTCAGTCTGCTCGTTTAATTTACATATCTCAGATAGAAATGTTCCTGTTCTTTGGAATGCAGGCATTGTGCATAGACATTGCTAACCCTAGAAGAAAGATGCCTGTCATAGCTTACATTTTCAGCACTACTGTGGAAAGTTACCTACTTCCAGGAGCTGGCAAAATTTTCAAATACTTATCTCAGTTAAATCTTATGTTTGTAGTGCAAAAGTATATTGATCTACAGTTTGGTTAAAAAATAATGGGGAGGCGGGGCAAGATGGCAGACTGGTGAGCTGTATATTTTAGTTACTCCTCCAGGAAAGTAGGTAGAAAGCCAGGAACTGCGTGGACTGGACACCACAGAACAATCTGTCTTTGGGCATACTTCATACAACACTCATGAAAATGTCGAACTGCTGAGATCAGAGAAATCTGTAAGTTTTTGCGGCCAGGGGACCCGCGCCCCTCCCTGCCAGGCTCAGTCCCGTGGGAGGAGGGGCTGTCAGCTTCGGGAAGGAGAAGGGAGAACTGCAGTGGCAGCCCTTATCGGAAACTCATTCTACTGATCCAGACTCCAACCATAGATAGACTGAGACCAGACACCAGAGAATCTGAGAGCAGCCAGCCCAGCAGAGAGGAGACAGGCATAGAAAAAAAAAAAACAACACGAAAAACTCCAAAATAAAAGCAGAGGATTTTTGGAGTTCTGGTGAACACAGAAAGGGGAAGGGCGGAGCTCAGGCCTTGAGGCGCATATGCAAATCCTGAAGAAAAGCTGATCTCTCTGCCCTGTGGACCTTTCCTTAATGGCCCTGGTTGCTTTGTCTATTAGCATTCCAATAACCCATTAGATCTCTGAGGAGGGCCCTTTTTTTTTTTTTTAATCCTTTTTTCTTTTTCTAAAACAATTACTCTAAGAAACCCAATACAGAAAGCTTCAAAGACTTTCAATTTGGGCACGTCAAGTCAAGAGCAGAACTAAGAGAGCTCTGAGACAAAAGGCAATAATCCAGTGGCTGAGAAAATTCACTAAACACCACAACTTCCCAAGAAAAGGGGGGTGTCCGCTCACAGCCACCATCCTGGTGGACAGGAAACACTCCTGCCCATCGCCAGCCCCATAGCCCAGAGCTGCCGCAGACAACCCAGTGTGACGGAAGTGCTTCAAATAACAGGCACACACCACAAAACTGGGCATGGACATTAGCCTTCCCTGCAACCTCAGCTGATTGTCCCAGAGTTGGGAAGGTGGAGCAGTGTGAATTAACAAAGCCCCATTCAGCCATCATTTGAGCAGACTGGGAGCCTCCCTACACAGCCCAGCAGCCCAGAACTGCCCTGGGGGGACGGCACTCACCTGTGACATAGCACAGTCATCCCTCAACAGAGGACCCGGGGTGCACAGCCTGGAAGAGGGGCCCACTTGCAAGTCTCAGGAGCCATACGCCAATACCAAGGACTTGTGGGTCAGTGGCAGAGACAAACTGTGGCAGGACTGAACTGAAGGATTAGACTATTGCAGCAGCTTTAAAACTCTAGGATCACCAGGGAGATTTGATTGTTAGGGCCACCCCCCCTCCCCGACTGCCCAGAAACACGCCTCACATACAGGGCAGGCAACACCAACTACACACGCAAGCTTGGTACACCAATTGGGCCCCACAAGACTCACTCCCCCACTCACCAAAAAGGCTAAGCAGGGGAGAACTGGCTTGTGGAGGACAGGTGGCTCGTGGACGCCACCTACTGGTTAGTTAGAGAAAGTGTACTCCACGAAGCTATAGATCTGATAAATTAGAGATAAGGAATTCAATAGGTCTACAAACCCTAAAAGAACCCTATCAAGTTCAGCAAATGCCATGAGGCCAAAAACAACAGAAAATTATAAAGCATATGAAAAAACCAGACGATATGGATAACCCAAGCCCAAGCACCCAAATCAAAAGACCAGAAGAGACACAGCACCTAGAGCAGCTACTCAAAGAACTAAAGATGAACAATGAGACCATAGTACGGGATATAAAGAAAATGAAGAAGACTCTAGAAGAGCATAAAGAAGACATTGCAAGACTCAATAAAAAAATGGATGATCTTATGGAAATTAAAGAAACTGTTGACCAAATTAAAAAGATTCTGGACACTCATAGTACAAGACTAGAGGAAGTTGAACAACGAATCAGTGACCTCGAAGATGACAGAATGGAAAATGAAAGCATAAAAGAAAGAATGGGGAAAAAAATTGAAAAAATCGAAACGGACCTCAGGGATATGATAGATAATATGAAACGTCCAAATATAAGACTCATTGGTGTCCCAGAAGGGGAAGAAAAGGGTAAAGGTCTAGGAAGAGTATTCAAAGAAATGGTTGGGGAAAACTTCCCAAATCTTCTAAACAACATAAATACACAAATCATAAATGCTCAGCGAACTCCAAATAGAATAAATCCAAATAAACCCACTCCGAGACATATACTGATCACACTGTCAAACACAGAAGAGAAGGAGCAAGTTCTGAAAGCAGCAAGAGAAAAGCAATTCACCACATACAAAGGAAACAGCATAAGACTAAGTAGTGACTACTCAGCAGCCACCATGGAGGCAAGAAGGCAGTGGCATGATATATTTAAAATTCTGAGTGAGAAAAATTTCCAGCCAAGAATACTTTATCCAGCAAAGCTCTCCTTCAAATTTGAGGGAGAGCTTAAATTTTTCACAGACAAACAAATACTGAGAGAATTTGCTAACAAGAGACCTGCCCTACTGGAGATACTAAAGGGAGCCCTACAGACAGAGAAACAAAGAAAGGACAGAGAGACTTGGAGAAAGGTTCAGTACTAAAGAGATTCGGTATGGGTACAATAAAGGATATTAATAGAGAGAGGGGAAAAATATGGCAAACATAAACCAAAGGATAAGATGGCCGATTCAAGATATGCCTTCACGGTTATAACGTTGAATGTAAATGGATTAAACTCCCCAATTAAAAGATATAGATTCTCAGAATGGATCAAAAAAAATGAACCATCAATATGTTGCATACAAGAGACTCATCTTAGACACAGGGACACAAAGAAACTGAAAGTGAAAGGATGGAAAAAAATATTTCATGCAAGCTACAGCCAAAAGAAAGCAGGTGTAGCAATATTAATCTCAGATAAAATAGACTTCAAATGCAGGGATGTTTTGAGAGACAAAGAAGGCCACTACATACTAATAAAAGGGGCAATTCAGCAAGAAGAAATAACAATCGTAAATGTCTATGCACCCAATCAAGGTGCCACAAAATACATGAGAGAAACACTGGCAAAACTAAAGGAAGCAACTGATGTTTCCACAATAATTGTGGGAGACTTCAACACATCACTCTCTCCTATAGATAGATCAACCAGACAGAAGACCAATAAGGAAATTGAAAACCTAAACAATCTGATAAATGAATTAGATTTAACAGACATCTACAGGACATTACATCCCAAATCACCAGGATACACATACTTTTCTAGTGCTCACGGAACTTTCTCCAGAATAGATCATATGCTGGGACATAAAACAAGCCTCAATAAAATTAAAAAGACTGAAATTATTCAAAGCACATTCTCTGACCACAATGGAATACAATTAGAAGTCAATAACCATCAGAGACTTAGAAAATTCACAAATACCTGGAGGTTAAACAACACACTCCTAAACAATGAGTGGGTTAAAGAAGAAATAGCAAGAGAAATTGCTAAATATATAGAGACGAATGAAAATGAGAACACAACATACCAAAACCTATGGGATGCAGCAAAAGCAGTGCTAAGGGGGAAATTTATAGCACTAAACGCATATATTAAAAAGGAAGAAAGAGCCAAAACCAAAGAACTAATGGATCAACTGAAGAAGCTAGAAAATGAACAGCAAACCAATCCTAAACCAAGTAAAAGAAAAGAAATAACAAGGATTAAAGCAGAAATAAATGACATAGAGAACAAAAAAACAATAGAGAGGATAAATATCACCAAAAGTTGGTTCTTTGAGAAGATCAACAAGATTGACAAGCCCCTAGCTAGACTGACAAAATCAAAAAGAGAGAAGACCCATATAAACAAAATAATGAATGAAAAAGGTGACATAACTGCAGATCCTGAAGAAATTTAAAAAATTATAAGAGGACACTATGAACAACTGTATGGCAACAAACTGGACAATGTAGAAGAAATGGACAATTTCCTGGAAACATATGAACAACCTAGACTGACCAGAGAAGAAATAGAAGACCTCAACCAACCCATCACAAGCAAAGAGATCCAATCAGTCATCAAAAAGCTTCCCACAAATAAATGCCCAGGGCCAGATGGCTTCACAGGGGAATTCTACCAAACTTTCCAGAAAGAACTGACACCAATCTTACTCAAACTCTTTCAAAACATTGAAGAAAATGGAACACTACCTAACTCATTTTATGAAGCTAACATCAATCTAATACCAAAACCAGGCAAAGATGCTACAAAAAAGGAAAACTACCGGCCAACTCCCTAATGAATATAGATGCAAAAATCCTCAACAAAATACTTGCAAATCGAATCCAAAGACACATTAAAAAAATCATACACCATGACCAAGTGGGGTTCATTCCAGGCATGCAAGGATGGTTCAACATAAGAAAAACAATCAATGTATTACAACACATTAACAAGTCAAAAGGGAAAAATCAATTGATCATCTCAATAGATGCTGAAAAAGCATTTGACAAAATCCAACATCCCTTTTTGATAAAAACACTTCAAAAGGTAGGAATTGAAGGAAACTTCCTCAACATGATACAGAGCATATACGAAAAACCCACAGCCAGCATAGTACTCAATGGTGAGAGACTGAAAGCCTTCCCTCTAAGATCAGGAACAAGACAAGGATGCCCGCTGTCACCACTGTCATTCAACATTGTGCTGGAAGTGCTAGCCAGGGCAATCCGGCAAGACAAAGAAATAAAAGGCATCCAAATTGGAAAACAAGAAGTAAAACTGTCATTGTTTGCAGACGATATGATCTTATATCTAGAAAACCCTGAGAAATCGACGATACAGCTACTAGAGCTAGTAAACAAATTTAGCAAAGTAGCAGGATACAAGATTAATGCACATAAGTCAGTAATGTTTCTATATGCTAGAAATGAACAAACTGAAGAGACACTCAAGAAAAAGATACCATTTTCAATAGCAACTAAAAAAATCTAGTACCTAGGAATAAACTTAACCAAAGATGTAAAAGACCTATACAAAGAAAACTACATAACTCTACTAAAAGAAATAGAAGGGGACCTTAAAAGATGGAAAAATATTCCATGTTCATGGATAGGAAGGCTAAATGTCATTAAGATGTCAATTCTACCCAAACTCATCTACAGATTCAATGCAATCCCAATCAAAATTCCAACAACCTACTTTGCAGACTTGGAAAAGCTAGTTATCAAATTTATTTGGAAAGGGAAGATGCCTCGAATTGCTAAAGACACTCTAAAAAAGAAAAACGAAGTGGGAGGACTTACACTCCCTGACTTTGAAGCTTATTATAAAGCCACAGTTGCCAAAACAGCATGGTACTGGCACAAAGATAGACATATAGATTAATGGAATCGAATTGAGAATTCAGAGATAGACCCTCAGATCTATGGCCGACTGATCTTTGATAAGGCCCCCAAAGTCACTGAACTGAGCCATAATGGTCTTTTCAACAAATGGGGCTGGGAGAGTTGGATATCCATATCCAAAAGAATGAAAGAGGACCCCTACCTCACCCCCTACACAAAAATTAACTCAAAATGGACCAAAGATCTCAATATAAAAGAAAGTACCATAAAACTCCTAGAAGATAATGTAGGAAAACATCTTCAAGACCTTGTATTAGGCGGCCACTTCCTAGACTTTACACCCAAAGCACAAGCAACAAAAGAGAAAATAGATAAATGGTAACTCCTCAAGCTTAGAAGTTTCTGCACCTCAAAGGAATTTCTCAAAAAGGTAAAGAGGCAGCCAACTCAATGGGAAAAAATTTTTGGAAACCATGTATCTGACAAAAGACTGATATCTTGCATATACAAAGAAATCCTACAACTCAATGACAATAGTACAGACAGCCCAATTAGAAAATGGGCAAAAGATATGAAAAGACAGTTCTCTGAAGAGGAAATACAAATGGCCAAGAAACACATGAAAAAATGTTCAGCTTCACTAGCTATTAGAGAGATGCCAATTAAAACCACAATGAGATACCATCTAACACCGGTTAGAATGGCTGCCATTAAACAAACAGGAAACTACAAATGCTGGAGGGGATGTGGAGAAATTGGAACTCTTATTCATTGTTGGTGGGACTGTATAATGGTTCAGCCACTCTGGAAGTCAGTCTGGCAGTTCCTTAGAAAACTAGATATAGAGTTACCATTCGATCCAGCGATTGCACTTCTCGGTATATACCCGGAAGGTCGGAAAGCAGTGACACGAACAGATATCTGCACACCAATGTTCACAGCAGCATTATTCACAATTGCCAAGAGATGGAAACAACCCAAATGTCCTTCAACAGATGAGTGGATAAATAAAATGTGGTATATACACACGATGGAATACTACACGGCAGTAAGAAGGAACGATCTCGTGAAACATATGACATCATGGATGAACCTTGAAGACATAATGCTGAGCGAAATAAGCCAGGCACAAAAAGAGAAATATTATATGCTACCACTAAAGTGAACTTTGAAAAATGTAAAACAAATGGTTTATAATGTAGAATGTAGGGGAACTAGCAGTAGAGAGCAATTAAGGAAGGGGGAACAATAATCCAAGAAGAACAGATAAGCTATTTAACGTTCTGGGGATGCCCAGGAATGACTATGGTCTGTTAATTTCTGATGGATATAGTAGGAACAAGTTCACAGAAATGTTGCTACATTATGTAACTTTCTTGGGGTAAAGTAGGAACATGTTGGAAGTTAAGCAGTTATCTTAGGCTAGTTGTCTTTTTCTTACTCCCTTGTTATGGTCTCTTTGAAATGTTCTTTTATTGTATGTTTGTTTTCTTTTTAACTTTTTTTTTCATACAGTTGATTTAAAAAAGAAGGGAAAGTTAAAAAAAAAAAAAAAAAAAAAAGAAAAACAAGGAAAAAAAAAAAAAGATGTAGTGCCCCCTTGAGGAGCCTGTGGAGAATGCAGGGGTATTCGCCTACCCCACCTCCATGGTTGCTAACATGACCACAGACATAGGGGACTGGTGGTTTGATGGGTTGAGCCCTCTACCATAAGTTTTACCCTTGGGAAGACGGTTGCTGCAAAGGAGAGGCTAGGCCTCCCTATATTTGTGCCTAAGAGTCTCCTCCTGAATGCCTCTTTGTTGCTCAGATGTGGCCCTCTCTCTCTGGCTAAGCCAACTTGTAAGGTGAAATCACTGCCCTCCCCCCTATGTGGGATCAGACACCCAGGGGAGTGAATCTCCCTGGCAACGTAGAATATGACTCCCGGGGAGGAATGTAGACCCGGCATCGTGGGACGGAGAACATCTTCTTGACCAAAAGGGGGATGTGAAAGGAAATGAAATAAGCTTCAGTGGCAGAGAGATTCCAAAAGGAGCCGAGAGGTCACTCTGGTGGGCACTCTTACGCACACTTTAGACAACCCTTTTTAGGTTCTAAAGAATTGGGGTAGCTGGTGGTGGATACCTGAAACTATCAAACTACAACCCAGAACCCATGAATCTCGAAGACAGTTGTATAAAAATGTAGCTTATGAGGGGTGACAATGGGATTGGGAAAGCCATAAGGACCACACTCCACTTTGTCTAGTTTATGGATGGATGAGTAGAAAAATAGGGGAAGGAAACAAACAGACAAAGGTACCCAGTGTTCTTTTTTACTTCAATTGCTCTTTTTCACTCTAATTATTATTCTTGTTATTTTTGTGTGCATGCTAATGAAGGTGTCAGGGATTGATTTAGGTGATGAATGTACAACTATGTAATGGTACTGTAAACAATCGAAAGTACGATTTGTTTTGTATGACAGCGTGGTATGTGAATATATCTCAATAAAATGATGATTAAAAAAAATAAAATATTAAGGCAAAAAAAAAAATAATGGGAAAAATATAGCCATATGGGATGGCTTTATCATCAAAGTGTTCTAATGAATAATAAAAAGCAGACAAATGTATGTATGTGCATGTGTATATAGATAATTGCACACATACACAGAAATTTAAATTGTGATCTGTCTGGGTGACAAGAACTTGAAAATAAGATTGCCCTCTAAGAGTTAAACTTTAAAATGAGCCCATGATACATTGGCACAGAAATAAGTAAAGTGATCCCAAGTGATAGTGTAGCTTTAAGAACTGCAAGATTTGCTTGTAACCTGATTGAACAAATTAAAATATCTAAAGAAAGAATCGGTCACTCAAGGAAGTAAAGAAAAAAAAGAGTCACACAGGCAAAAATTGTCAGTGTCCATCCAAACCCTGTCTGGAGGAGGAGAAGCTTGGCCAAAACATTGGCATATTGCGGTCACATTGGCAAAGCTGTTTCTATTATGGGGAAGGCTGCAGGGAGCTGCAGCCAACAGTATATGTCTTCATTGGCGTACGTTCCAGCTGAGGAGATGGATGCGTCGGGCTAGCTCAGCCTGATGCCATTAGATAACTGATGCAGTTCAGGCTCCTTACCCTGACTCCATGTTCACCGGGAACATACTGTCTTTGGTTAAGCTTTTCAGGGAGATCGGCCAACACGGAGAGCATGCACTGGAGGTATCAGTGCAAATCCCCTGGCCAGTGTGACGTTTACATTGCTCATTGTAAGCTAATGAATTGGCCTTCTGGTATTATGCATCAGTTTTGTTAGCTTTGGTCATGGGAGTCCACTGAGGGATAGCTCTGCTTCTCAGTGCTGATGAAATCAGGTTTCTAAGCCAGCAAGGTTGAGATAAGACTTTGGAGGATAATCACCAAGGAAGGAGGGGAAATTGGGGTGGAAAAATAGACAGGTGGCTCTTTGTCGCACTGATTCAATTTCCTTTTAGTTAAGATACTTACTTTGTCTTTAATTTCAAGTGATAGTAAGTAGAGGATACAATTTTTGTATTTATCAAAGGGATAGGTTGGGGGACAAGGGCTGGGTATGTATTAAAAAGATTGAGAAACACTGTCCTGGAATGTGATAAATGTATTACCTTGGGCCCTCTTGGTTGATAGCCAGCCCACTTCCCTAGACAACATCCTCAACAAACTTTGTTTTCCTGTATTTAAGCATGCATGCACTCACACACACACACTGAACATGGATTATTTAAGGAGAAAACTGAAGTCTTTGGTATAGGTTATTATGGACAGTACTAATTAAGCTTGTACTTCTGGTATGAATTAGAAGTCTTTAAAAATCAAAGCATATTTTCATAGTATAGTGGGCTGTACCTATCATTAACAAATGTGGTTAAGAAAAGGGCAGTATACTGGAGTTGACTTCTAAATTCACATTCTGTATTAGGGTTCTCTAGAGAAACAGAACCTACAAGGTTATATATGTTTACATATATATTGTGTAAATACTATGAGATCTTTTATTGGAATTGGCTCTCGTGTAACTGTGGGCATGTGTAAGTCCAAATTCTGTAGGGCAGGCCACAAGCTGAGAACTCTGATGAAGGTTTTTGATGCATTCTCTAGGAGAAGCTGGCTGGCTAAAGTAGAGGTAGAAATTCTCCCTTCTGACTGCTGAAGTCTTCACTTCTCCTTTTAAAGCCTTCAACTGATTGGATGAGACTTCTCTCATTGTTGAAGGCAGTCTCCTCAGTTGATTGTAGATGAAATCAGCCATAGATCCAGTCAGCTGACCAGTGATGTAAATCTACAACATATTCTCACAGTAACAGGCCAGTGCTTGCTTGACCAAACAACTGAACACCATAAGCTGGCCAAGTTGGCAAAGGAGCTTAACCATCATACCTTCCAAAACAAAAATTCTGAATATATTTTTCCTAGAAAGGGGAAATCAAATAATCCATTAGTTGATATGAAATTAATAATTCATGAGTTTTCTGGTTATTCTTACCACCTATTCATCCCAGCGTATTCCGTTTCATAAACATTTGTTGAGTGCCAGCCATGTGCAAGACACTGAAATGGGCATTCCATGGCCTGCAGACAAGAACGCTATGACTGCATTCACAGAAGTTGTGGTATTGTTATAGATGGGACCATAAAATTCTAGAGCAAAGTAGCATTCTTCCCATATAAACTATAAAAGTGACCCTGCTGATCATTTAGTCTTTTTTATAATCTATCAATCTGGTCCTCTTTCACTGATTGGCAGTCTCCAAAGAAAATATCTTATTTCTGTTGATTCCTGCTGTTGCTACATAGCATTTGATTTTGGCACTGCCCTTGAAGACATTTGTTTTGGGGAATCTTCATGGCATCCCTTCTGCCCATTGCCACCTCGCCTATGAAGAACTAGCTGGATACCCTGCTGTTACCACCTGCCATATCCATTCAGAGCATTCCTGCCAACCATAACAAGTAACCTTTCAGTGTGGGTGGGGAAGTATGTGCCGAATGCTGTTATTAATATTGTGTGGCTTGTCAGTGACCAAGTGACCTCTGTCTGCCTTCTTCCCAACCTGAATCCCAGGGAAAAAATCTTAGGAGTCATAGATAGTATCCATGAAAACAGATGAAAATGCTGACTGCAGCAACTATCAACCCTTGTCATATTCCACCCCACCCCACCCCCAGCAGTGTTCAGATGAGTCTGTTTAATGAACTGCTGCTTCTAATCAACTTTTTGTTTCTGGCATTGCAATGCTGACACACATTACTAAAACAGAATGAGTAGCAGGCAAAATGTGCGCCTTCGAAGAGAAAATAGTCCAGCAAAAATTTCTGTCCTCTGCATGTTAAAGGTTTTGTTTAAAAAGCATTTAATGGAAGGACATTCTGTGTTTATGGATCGGAAGAGTAAATATTGTTAAGATGGCAATACTACCCAAAACAATTTGTAGATTCAATACAATCCCAATCAAATTTCCAACAACCTTCTTTGCAGAAATGGAAAAGCCAATCATCAAATTTATTTGAAAGAGTAAGGGGCCCCAAATAGCTAAAGCCTTCTTGAAAAAGAAGAGTGAAGCTGGAGGACTCACACTTCCTGATCTTAAAACTTATTACAAAGCCACATTAATCAAAACAACATGGTACTGACACAAGGACAGACATATAGACCAATGAAATAGAATTGAAAGCTCAGAAATCAATCCTCACATTATGGCCAACTGATTTTTGACAAGGTGGCAAAGACCACTCAATTGGGAGAGAATAGTCTCTTCAACAAATGGTGTTGGGAAAACTGGATCTCTATTTGCAAAAAAAACAAAAAAAAAGAAAGAGGAGGAGGACCCCTACCACACACCATATACAAAATATCAACTCAGAATGGATCAAGGACCTAAATATGAGAGAGGTAACTATCAAACTCCTAAAAGAAAACATAGGGAAGCATCTTCAGGGTCTTGTGTTAGGCCATGGTTTCTTGGGCTTTATGCCCAAAGTACAAGCAACAAAGAAAAAAATTGTTAAATGGAACCCCATCAAAATTAAAAATTTTTGTTCCTCAGAGGACTTTGTCATGAAAGTAAAATAACAGTCTACACAGTGGGAGAAAATATTTGGAAACTACATATCTGATAAAGGATTAATATGCAGAATATATAAAGAAATCCTCAACAGCAAAGAGACAAACAACCCATTTAAGAAATGGGCAAAAAACTTGAACAGACATTTCTCCAAAGAGTATATGCAAATGACCAAAAAGCAGATGAAAAGATGCTCAATATCATTAGCTATTAGGGAAATGCAGATTAAAACCACAGTGAGATACCTGTTTCATACCCACTAGAATGGCCACTTAGAAAAAACGGAAAATTACAAGTGTTGGAGAGGATATGTGGAGAAATAGGAGTATTCATTCATTCCTGGTGGGAATGTAAAATAATGCAGCTGCTATGTAAGAAAGTTTGGCAGTTCCTCAGAAAGCTAAGTGTAGAAGTACCATATGACCTGGCAATCCCTCTACTAGGTATACACCCAAAAGAATTGAAGGTAGGGACTCAAACACCAATATTTATAATGCCATTATTCATGATTGCCAAAAGATGGAAACAACCCAAGTGTCCATCAACCATTGAATGGATAAAAAAAAATGTGGTATATACATACCATGAAATATTATTCAGCCATAAAAAGAAATGAAGTCTTGATACAGGTGACAACATGGATGAACCTTGAAGACAACATGTTGAGTGAAATAGGCCAGACACAAAAGGACAAATATTGTATGTTCTCACTGTTTTAAAACAATCAGAATAAGCAAACTCATAGTGTCAGAATCTAGAATATTGGTTACCAGCGGTTGGGAGGGGATAGGGAATGGGAAATTAAGGCTTAAAATATACATGATTCCTATTTGGAATGATGGAAATTTTCTGGTAACAGATGGTGATGATGGTAACATGACATTGTGAACACAATTAACAGCCCTAGGATATATTTCTGAATAAGATTAAAAGGAAAAATGTTAGGTAAAAGAATAAGAATTTTAAATAAATCCATGGAACTACACTGCACAGTGAACCCTTTGTTAAGCGGTGGACTAATAGTACAGTTATAAAAATGGGCTATCACAGACATAGGGGACTGGTGGTTTGATGGGTTGAGCCCTCTACCACAGGTTTTGCCCTTGGGAAGACAGTTGCTGCAAAGGAGAGGCTAGGCCTCCCTATGGTTGTGCCTAAGAGCCTCCTCCCGAATGCCTCTTTGTTGCTCATATGTGGCCCTGTCTCTCTAGCTAAGCCAACTTGAAAGGTGAAATCACTGCCCTCCCCCCTACGTGGGATCAGACACCCAGGGGAGTGAATCTCCCTGGCAACATGGAATATGACTCCCGGGGAGGAATGTAGACCTGGCATTGTGGGACGGAGAGCATCTTCTTGACCAAAAGGGGGATGTGAAAGGAAATGAAATAAGCTTCAGTGGCAGAGAGATTCCAAAGGGAGCCGAGAGGTCACTCTGGTGGGCACTCTTATGCACACTTTAGACAACCCTTTTTGGGTTCTGGAGGGTTGGGGTAGCTGGTGGTGGATACCTGAGGCTATCAGGCTGCAACCCAGAGCCCATGAATCTCGAGGACAGTTGTATAAAGATGTAGCTTATGAGGGGTGACAATGGGATTGGGAAAGCCATAAGGACCACACTCCACTTTGTCTAGTTTATGGATGGATGAGTAGAAAAATAGGGGAAGGAAACAAACAGACAAAGGTACCCAGTGTTCTTTTTTACTTCAATTGCTCTTTTTCACTCTAATTATTATTCTTGTTATTTTTGTGTGTGTGCTAATGAAGGTGTCAGGGATTGATTTGGGTGATGAATGTACCACTATGTAATGGTACTATAAACAATCGAAAGGACGATTTGTTTTGTATGACTGTGTGGTATGTGAATATATCTCAATAAAATGAAGATTAAAAAAAAAAAAAAAAAAAAAGGGCTATCGTCAATTGTAACAAATTTTTCCGCACCAGTGCAAGATGTTAGTGGTGGGGTGGTAAATGGGAATCCTGTATTTTAGGCATGATTGTTCCGTAAACCCATTTAATCTTACTATGGAAAACCGAACCGTAAATCCTCATTGTTGGCCCAGTCCTCATTTGAATGCGCCATGCTGGGAGCATTCCAACTGGATGTAGCCAGGTCAACTGGATGACCTCCAGTCATTGTTTGTTTGTTTGTTTGTTGTTTTTCTTTCAAACACCTGTAACAAGGTATGTCAGAATCACCTCGAGCATTTTTAAAAATTAAGAGTTCTAGGCTTTGATTCAAACTTATTAAATCAAAATCTATGGGAAAAGCCCCCCAGGTGCTTCTAATTGGCAGCAGATGTAGGAGCTGGTTTGCATGCATTTGTTCCCATAACCAGCCATTTTTGAATGCATAATAAAACTAGGAATATTTTTATCTGAAAGTTGAACCTAGGATGTACTTATACCATTATAGTAAACTGTTTGAGCTCAGCAGATTTTGAATATCATCAGAAGCCCTTTTGATCAGATTGAATGAATATGCCTGAAAGGTGCATCTTAGAAGACTGGACAAAAGTAATTGTGTAACACATAGGCCAAGAAAACTGCATTCAGAGATAAAACACATCAGATTTTTGAAAGTCTAAAGAAGTGACTTGACTGGTATTTGAGAGTTAATAAACATAAGAAATACGTTTGGTGGAATCTAAAATTTAATTTCATAAGTCCATTAATACAATTTCTCCCATGGCCCAATAGTTCTCAACTTGGCCTATTAATGACAGTATAAATTGAAAGGTAGGAAGAATTTTTAAAAGCATTTGAAAACATATTTTGTATTCAATTATTATGGGTTGTTATTTGTTTTCCAGATAGCTAAAGCATATCCCTGTCAGTGCCAACTTTTAAAAAATAATTGTTAATTTTCTATGGACTACAATTATTGAAGTGCCTGCATTTCCTCCCAGTAAATGGCCTCCTTTGGCTGTTCGTGTTTCTTCAGTGTCATCCCTTGCTGACAGCTGTTTCGTTCATTGGGATATGTCAAAGCAGCTCCCATTTCTGCTTCTAATCTGCTATCTGCAGTAAGTGCAAGTGGGATCAGAAGTCACCGGGATAAATCCTACCTTTGTAACTGCATTATCACATGGTTTCACATCTTCAAAATAAAGCTTTTGTGACAGCTTTATTCATCATGGTTCAGTGACTCTTTCCTTCCAACTTTGAGAATGTATAACCAGTAATGTTTGCCAGACTGTTATTTTCATCCACTCTTTTATATATCTAGCATTAGCTTTTAGTGTGCCTTAATGTTATAATAGAAAGGTATTGACATTTTTTTTTGCAAAAGTAATTTTGTGCTTACCCTTTAGTCTGAAGACGCTAAAAGTACTTTGTAATTTGTGCAATCATTCTGGCAGTGTGTGGCTTAAATTCAAAATCCCTTGATTCCAAGAGCCTATTTTCATTATGCTGGCACAGTACGTTCACTACCATACTTAGATGGTTATTTCAGTGATGCTATAAAAGTGAATAATAGGAAAGCACAAATAAAGCCAACTCAGATAAATTTTGGGTGGAGGGCAGAGGAAAAAGTGTGTGAGAAACGCACGTATCCATGCTCGTCACAGAAGAGGTGGAAACATTTTGTAAAAGTAAATCTGCAATTAGAATCACGATGGCTTCTCCATAAAAGACCGGTATAAATGGCCCAGAGAAGAATTTCTGCCTCAACTTCAACACTGGCTCTTGTCAGAATTTTTAGCCAGTCAGCTTCCCCTGAGGAGTTCAGATCAAGGACTTCAACATCACCTTCACTGGGTTTTCCGGCTGAGTCTTGCCCTATGGAGTTTGGACTTAACCCACCCTCACAGTCACACAAAGCATTCTATGACTGGAGAGGAATTGTGTCGACGAGGTCTTCTCCTTCACCTCCAGAATCCAGTCGGGCTGCTTTCTCTGCATCATCACTATTGCCCGATTATTGAACTAAAACCATTGTGAAAAAAGAGCAACAACCCATCAAGCCAGAACCAAAGCCACAACCCAGGATAAAATCTGTTTTCCAATAAAAGTGAGAAAAGTGACAATAAAGTTAGAAGAATTGGACCACACACAGAAATCTTCCAAGTGTTCCGAGAAAGGAACAAATATGTGATCACCAAAACAACAGTTACAATGATTACCATCAGGCAGGAGTGTATCGGTGGCTGGCTTGAACACAAAAGGTACCAAAGAATAATGACCAAGGCTTTGTAGCATGGACTGAATTTGAGGGTAGTTATAAACAGGCGTCACAGAATGATTCGTCGTACTGGGTATCGACTTGGTCTTTGGAGGACGAGACATTGTAATTGCCACAGAACTGGAGGAATGGCTAGACAGACAAAAATTCTATGAAGCCATGTTTGCTAAGAGAGAAGACAGACGAGGAGTAGAAAGAAGTGAGCTCCTTAAATACTTCAGTGAATGTGGTCATTTCCCAGCCCAGAAACAAATTGGTGACACTTGGAACTTGGTTCATAGGAGTGAGTACTTTCTCATTTCTTTTCTCCCCTTTCCCCTTATGTTCTCTCTCCTTTTCTTTTTCCCTTTCCCTCTTCCTCTCTCCCTTGCTCCTTCCTTCCTTTTTTCTCTTGCCTTTATTCAACTTATCTTATAAATCCCTTTCCTCAAATTTTTTTGTATCTGCTTTTAAAATATATGAAGGAAGAAATTTAATGCAATAAAGGTTTTTTTTTGGGGGGGTAAGATGGAGGAGATAATTTCAGCATTTAAATATATTTCTTTTTTCATATAAAAAAAGTTATGTCTAGCTGAGTATATTTCAAACAGTCATATTTTAAAAACTAGTGGTAGAAAGCTTTCTTCCTGGATGGTAAGCTTCAGTACTGAAGAACATAGCCAAGTTTAAATGTTTAGACATTATAAACTATTTCAATAAAATAAAATTTTATAGTTAGTAAATAAATGGAAGGATAGTATTGTCTGAAAAAAATATTAGGTACATTTAAATGGAAAACATTCCTCCCTTCTCTAAAACCTGGTAAGGATGTGGGAATGGTTACCAGGGTGTAGAAATCTCAGTGAATTTTCCTTAGTTCCTCAAGAGTCTTCTCAACTTTTCTTTTCTTTTCTGTGTTGACACTAATTCTGTGGCTTGCTACCATGTTTAGAGATGATGCTTGATGTGTCCATAATTTAATAGAAAAAGTTAAGCAGAAAACTAAAATGAAACTTTCCAGGGCCTGTGTGCTATAGGAAAAGGGTTCATCTAGTAGGGGGCTGTGAGTGAGGTCAGTGTCAGGGTTGGAGAAGCTTTATTAAATGCTTGAAGTTTTCCTCCTTAGTTAGTTTTTAATGTAAACATACCCAATTCTTTATTTATGAGACTTTGTTTTGATACTGCTGTATCGCGGTGTTACGGTTTGTTAATGCTGTCATTATGCAAAATACCAGAAATGGATTGGCTTTTGTAAAGGAATTTATTTGGTTACAGATTTAAGGGTCTAAGGCATCAACAAGAGTATACCTTCATTGAAGAAAAGCCAATGGTGTCCAGAACACCTCTTTCAACTGGGAAGGCATCAGGCTGGCATCTGCTGGTCTTGGGTTGTGTTTCAGCTTCTCTCTCTCAGCTCCTGTGCATCCTTGCTTCTTTCTCCAGAGGGTCTCTCTCTAAGCATCTGAGGATCTTCTCTTAGCTTCTCTGGGCTTCATCTCTTAGCTTAGCATCTCCAAACGTCCTTCTGTCTGCATCTCCAAGCGTCTGTGTCGGCTCTTGAGTTCTCTTAAGTAATCCAGTGAACCAGTCAAGACCCACTGTGAGTGGGTGGAGGGGTCCACATCTCCATGGAAATAATTTAAATCAAAGGTATCACCCACAGTTGGTGAGTCACATCTCAATGGAAACATTCAATCAAGAGATTCCACCCAAAAAAATTGGGTTAAAAGATCATGACTTTGGTGGGGGGGGGGGGGGGGGATATAATATACCCAAGCCAGCACACCCTAGTACCTAGAACTGTTTTCTAGACTAAATAAATAATTGTTCACCAATTGCGGAAGCATCCAGATCACTTTTTGCTCCAGTGGTCATGACTATGTTTGTTTAAGTAACTTTTTTCTGATGACAAAAATATTGAATGCACATTATAAAATTTTGGAAAATATAGAAATATATAAAAATTACTAAGAAAAAAAGCAGTTAACATTTTGAAATTTTCTCACTTTTTTTTCTGTGAATGACATTTTTATGAAAATTGAGTTTTTTTACATAATATTTAAAAACCTCTTTTTGCTTAGCAATATTCATGGATAGGTTTCCAAGTCATTAAATATTCTTATAAAACATTTATAGCTGAGTAATAATCTTTCATATGGATGTTCTGTAATGTATTTATCATTGTATATTTGCTTCCAAGTTTCTTTATAGTAAATTATAATGAAGTGAAAAAAATTAAATAGTGTGAAATGGGATCAATCAAGTATTCCAGAATCCTATACTGATTAGTATTAGTTATTTTAAAATAGGGTTGTTTTTTTCCAAATCAACAGGTTCATAGAGATATTTTCCTCTACTGATTATTTCAAAGTATATCAAAATGGCTTAAATTTATAGTATTGCTCTGGAATTAGCTTGCCTTGGTTTAATTTCTGATTCCAGCACTTACTAGCTGTATGTTTTTGGACAAGTTACTTATCTCTTCTATGCCTTATTTTCCTCAACTCTAAAGGGAGATCATAATATCTACCTCATTGGACTGTTGTGAGGTTTAAATGAAATAATCCCTGTAAACTTTGTAGCCCCTCATAAGTGTTCAATAAATGTTAGTTATTCTTCTAAGTAATTCTTAAATAATGTTTAAATATTTTAAAATAATTATCAGAATACATTTTAATAATTATTTACATAAAAGCCCTTAAAATGTTTAATTATTGAATCTAATTGTGTCATGACTCACTTCACAGGGATTTTGTATACAGTTATCAATGTACCTGCCCCCTTATCATCTCTTTAGATTATAGTGATCTTATGTGCTTGAGGAAGTAATATGCTCATTTATGATCATTTACGCTCATTTTATACTGAGAGCACTGAGGCCTTGGAATAGACTTTTCCAAGCTCATTGGCAGAAGTGGAACTTTAACCATGGTCTCTTGGAGCCAAGTTCAATGCTTACTCCAATTTACTATGTAGAAACGCTTTAAAAATCAATATTATAAAAATATAACTAGATGGGTGAATAAAACTTTGACAGAAAAAAAAGTAGAGGCCAGTCCATTGGAGGAGGCCCATCACTTTTGTGCTGAGGATGCGTCTTGCTTCTCTTGGCAGCATGTCCCAGTCACATGGCACAAGAATTCAGAAACAGTGCAAGTCTTTGCCTTTCAAATGATTGCCACTGCCCCTTTTCCTCAGTTTGCCTTTCCTCATTTAAGTGAGACACCTTTCTCCTGACCAGGAATTCATGCTGCTGTTTTTTTTTTTTATGCAGGATTTAAAGGAAAATTGAAGTTTTTCTTCAAAGGGGACTTACCAACTTGAGAAATCTCAGTTGTTAACATGCACTGTTAACACATTTGGGAAATTTGACCTGCAAGGGTGGATGCTCAGGAATTCTCATCTCCAGGATTTAAAATACTACATTATATTTTATCTTAACAGGTACACAGGAGCTACGTGACTTTTGATTTCTCAGCTCCTATAGCCATTTCTATAAATCTGTAAAACAAGTATAACAACACTTACTTCCTAAGATTTTGGTGAGGCTTTGAATTTTGGAAAACACCTTGTTTTACAATAAATAGCATTCTGATTAAAGTAAAATGTGATAAATTATTACTGAGACTACCACTGGAAAAACAAAAGTATAAGTATTTTTATTGTGGTAACATACATAAGTTACCATTTTAACCACTTTTAAGTGTACAACCCAGTGGCATTAATCACATTTACAATATTGCACTACCCTCACCACCATCCATTACCAAAACTTCTTCATCACCCCAATAGAAACTCTGTACCCATTAAGCAATTACTCCATATTCTCCCTCTCCACTTCCCAGACCCTCATAACTTCTAACTACTCTGTCTCTATGAATCTGCTTATCTAGATATTTCATATAAGTGGAATCCTACAATATTTGACCTTCTGTGTCTGACTTATTTTCCTGAGCATAATGTTTTCAAGGGTGATCTGTGTTGTAGAATGCCCCAGAACTTCATTCCTCTTTATAGCTGAATAGTACATTGTATGGATATACCACATTTTGTTATCTGTTCCTCTGTCAGTGGACTCTTGCGCTGTATCCACCTTTTGGCTATTGTGAATAATGTTGTTACGAACATTGGTGTGCAGAGATTAGCTTGAATCCCTGCTTTCAGCTGTTTTAGGTATATACCTAGGAGAGGAATTGCTGGGTCATATGATGATTCTATGTTTAACATTTTGAGGAATGACCTAACTGAAACAGTCTGTATTTTAAAAACAAGGATAATTTGTCTTCAGCCCCTCTCTATATTGGTTTAGTTAGTTTGACTGGAGGGCCAGAAGAAAGGTGACCAGGTGCAAAGTTGTGGAGCAACAGGAGCTGGTCAGTGCTCAGTAAGAAAGTTGGTGGAAAGGGTTTCTTCCTTGCATACTTGAGACGTTGTGTTGCCAGCCCCTGCCCTTTTGCAAGGAGAGGGCCAGCTGCACGGTGTGTGACCTTGACCTTCCCTAGTGAATGCAGGTGCCTGTTAGATGGAGTGGTAGCCAGAGGACGCACATGATGCTGTTATGGGGAGAGCACCTAGCAGGGTGTCAGTCACTTGGAAGGAGCTGTGTCTCCTAGAGCCCCGGGGACACACTCTCTCGGGACAGCTGACGTCCTTAGGTTCTCGTAGCCTGTACCATCTTGAGGTGCACAGTTTGTTTTTTCAGTCCTCACTCCCCCAAAATCGCCCCATAAAATAATGACATACCAGTGTCTTTTTTTTTTTGAATGAAAATGTACAAGTTTATAAAAATATTTGATTATAAACAAATTTGAAACATACAAAAAAAGTTTTCCTGAGACTACAGAACCAAAGACAACCACCTTGACCTCAATTTGATGCCTCCAGAAACACCGCTGATGTGAATCCATGTTTTTAACAGCTGTAAAACAGACGGCATGTGAGTCATTTTGTACAGTGCAGTTTAAGCCACAGAAGTTCCTCCTAATCAGGAATTTGAAATGATCCTCTGATGGAGGATCATTAAAAATAGGGCATCTGCAGGTCCTCTTACAATGTAGCTACTTTTTACATTTTCACACACATACAGGGATCAGCTTTTTTCTTTATATACAAGGGTATACCTTCAGTGTTTTTGTTATGCCACATAATGTGAATAAGCAGATTAATTATGGTTTGGTTGCCAGTGCTCATAATCATGATTTTCACTTCAGTATTCTCAAGGTAGGTTGGAGCAAAGAAATCGTTAGGAGAGTCGGAACTTTTAGCTTTTGTTATCAAAATAACAAATATTGGATATATGTTGTCTTAAAGGTATCTTTTCAGCAATTAATAATCTTTTCCCCCTGAGGAATGAAATGTGCTCATGCTTAGGCAAAGACTTCCTTTTAATACATCGAAAAGAAAAAAGGGAAAAGATTACTCTGATTTAGAAATATATAATGTTCAAGCCTTTATCCCTTATTTTTTATCCCTTTCCTTTCTGTTGCCTTTTTTCTCCCCCTCAGGTCCTGATTACATCAAACAAAGATTTCAGGAAGTTGTAGATACTAAAGAACATCCAGACGGAAAGGTACCCGAAAAGCCACCTTCACCAAAGGAGTCTCCTCATTTTTATCGCAAAGGCACGACACCCCCCCAGTCTCCTGAGGAAAGTCCCAAACAAAGCCACTCTCCCCAGCCGTCCTCACCCATGAGGAAGCAGAACCCCAGCGCGGGGCCAAGACTCAACCAAGACAGGAAGGGTCTGGCCGAGGAGCAGGTGACGGCCTTTGTCAACAAGCCCCTGATGGCAAAGGCTCCCACAAAAGAGGCTGGGGCAGTCGTGCCCCAGTCCAAGTACTCTGGCCGCCACCACATCCCCAACCCCAGCAACGGGGAGTTGCATTCTCAGTACCACGGCTACTATGTGAAACTGAACGCGCCCCAGCACCCTCCAGAAGAGGCGGAGGAGGACCACTCGAGGCCTTCCTCAGCACTGGTGCACAAGCCGCCACCCAAGTGGAGTCCCCCTAAATCTGTGACAAAACCAGTCGCCAAAGAAAGCAAAGCTGAGCCAAAAGCTAAGAAGTCTGAACTTGCTATACCAAAGAATCCAGCGAGCAACAATTCGTGCCCTTCTTTGGAAAAAGAAGCCAATTCGGTAAGTTTCATGAGACGTGTGTTCCTCGCTGTCCTTTGGGTCTTTCTGGTGTCAGTGTGTGGTGACTGGGCGTCTTAGGGACAGCCAGGCCAGCAGAGGTGCTGAGGGGGCACGGGGTTGTTGAGAGTGAAGCTTAACGCCTCTGCAGCTTGAGCCAGCAGGAGCTCTACAGACGGAAGTTCCTCCAGGCTCACTAGGGCACACCCAGCTTAGACGCAACTCAGGTAAGTCAGCCCTCACCAGCTTATTACGGCATCACATTTTTAGCAAGCTTTTTTACCAGCACTTCTGTCGCTTTCCATCATGGTGGCTAATTCTGATGGCTAAAAAGGGACCATGGCCACAGCCAAGAGCCTGCCCTCCTCAAGCTCTAGCTAGGAAAAGGGCTGCAGCATCATTTGCTAAGTTTTTTGCCCTCCCTTTGACACTCCCCCCCCCCCACCCCACAGCAGCAGCGTTTCCCAACAAAACCATAGTGGCTGATAAGGCACATAGTCACACTTCTGAAGGCATCTTTTCTAGCGATTGTGACTTATTCTCAGATATATAGCTTGAATTATACTTCATTAGCCAGGCTTTGCAGCTGGAACATTTTTCTTTCCCAGAAGAGAAAACTACTATTTCCAACAGTTTAGGTAAACCACTTTTGTCTTCTGACTTCTTGGTGTGATTGCCCCTCCAATTTCAATTTTCCAGTAGATGCTGGTGATTTTTATCAATTATTTTTATCAGCCTTATTATTGGACCAGAAAGCTCTATGTTATTGGTAACATCCTCATTCAAATGAGATTTATTAAAGGACGTGGAATTAGTTTATCAAATTCTAAAGAATTTTTAAATAATTCAGATTTTATAAAAATGGTTGACTGGCCTATTGAAACAAAGGTGTTGGGTTTTAAATGTAGCTAAGGGAAAAAGCTACAACCAACTCCGTATTTACTAGTAATTTTATAGTGACGTATTTATATAATGGTGTGGGTCAGTATCTCGGGCAACAAGAGCATAGTACAACCAGTTTTATTTTTATCTGTTCAATTTATTCATAGGGTTAAACAATTGAAATGCATTGTTTTAATCAACATGTTTGAAATTTCTTAGGGTTATTTTGCTAATACCTCCAAACACAAGAATTTGAAAAAAAAAATTTAATTAATGTGAATTAATCAGATTAACTGGATTAACTTGCTGAGAGTGTGTCTCTGTGGGGATAAATAGTTTTCAAAATAGCAAATTTTTGGGACTCTGACTCTTCAATAAGCATTCATTTTTTAAAAAAACAGTTAACATTGATATGTCTACATCCCGATATATTTATCACCATTGAATTTGTTAAATATAATGATTTTTCATTGGATTTTCAGCATTTATAGCCACAGGTTAATTAGGCTTCTCATACATACCTGTATTAATTTGCCTGATTTATGTAGGAGAAATCCAAACAATGCAAGGCCATATAGTTTATACCTTTGGCTACTTAAGCAGTAGGGTTCATTTAACTTCCAGAACTCCACAAGGGGAAGTATATGCCCCCATGTCAGGCTGTGGTAGAAGAAAAGTTTGATAGTCTTTCTATAAAGCAATGCTAATAGCTTTATTTGGTAAAGCCCCAGCCTCCTTGTTTAGAAAAAGCATCTGTTTGATTCTCCCACAACCTCCTGCTCTGTCCGTTGGTTAGGGATGGAGGGTTGGAACTGGAAGTCAGGATGGACTTGGCATCTCTATTTGAAGACTTAACAATTGATACTGTCTTCCTAACCGCCTTCCTCCTTCCTGACAAGGAGGTAGGAAATGACAAACTCGTCATCAGTGAACTACCCACATAAAACAGGAGTACCACATACAATTTTGAGATGGAAAGACACTAAGTTAGACATAGACATTATTAAATAATTCAAAAATTCATAGAAACAAATTCATACTAAAGCAGACATTTGAGAGAAAATCAGCATATATCAGTTTTAATGCTCCTTGTAGGGGGACAAGAGATCCAGTTTGAGTCAGGATCACCAGATGTAGGGTAGATGGCCAAACTGAATCTGGAATTCTGGTCAGCCAGCGTAGGTGACCGAGGCAGTATAAGCGAGTAGCTAAATGTGTAAACTGTGGTGTCAGACTTCCTCCATTCAAGTTACAGCTCTGTTGCTTGCCAGGTGTGTGATCTTGGGCAGGTTTCCTGAATGCTCTGTGCCTCGGTTTCCTCTTCTGACCTGTATCATAGGGTTACAGTGAAGATTCTTCGCACATAATGCATGCACGAAAAACTTGGGCTATTGTTTTAACACTGTAGTAGTTAAAGCATAAATAGTTCATAAATATTCAAAAAGATTTTGACTCATCATCAGGATCACCTTGGATAGTTCTGATCTCCTAGAAATACAGAAAAGCTTTGGGGCCACAGGCTGACCCTTAAAGCAAATTTATTACTTGAGTATGAGAGGTAGGAGAAGGCAGGCTAACAACCTTCCTTGAGAAATGCGTGACTCCTGTGGGTGGTAGTTGCTTGTGGAGCCGTGTCCCATGGGAGTGCATTGGATGTCATGCTGAAATTGTATCATGCAGCATGGCGACCATAAGTTGCCAGTAGGGGCATCTTGAGAGCCTCATCCTCAATAGAGAGCCAGGGGTCTTCCAATCGGGAAGCCCAGCCAGTTCTGAAAACTGCCTGCACTTTCTTCTCAGCCTTTCTTCAGAGCACCTTCCTAGTTTATTCTGAGACTTCCCTGATCTTTCGAGTTGGTGTAAAACTGAAATACATATAAACATTGCTATTAATACTAAATTAAACTTTGCTTTTGTCATATTTTTTAGTAGGAGTTAAGATTAACTATTCCAGCAGAAAATTCCTCACAATTTTTAATATGACTGACCATCTCTTGAAGAAAACAATTTCTTGGGTTAAAATGTCTTTCCATATTTTGACTTCTTATATTTTATTTTATAACTGCCTGAAAGTTTCTTCCAGGCAAAACTTATGCTTGCTTCTGCTACAGCCACTTTTATTGCACCTGCCCCAGTCAGTCTTGAAAAGCAAGACTTTTTTTTTTTTTTTTTTTTTTTTTTTACTATTTTAAGCTGCAACTGGCTACCACAGACATATTTATGGAACTTCACCTAAAAGCTTTCCACCCCTGTCCCCAGCCTGCATATCTGAAGAACGCAGAGGTCAGGTTTAGATACCTGCCTATTAAACAGAGCTTTCCAGAATTAATTTTTCACCTGCTAATTTACTCCTGTCTTCATAGTATCATCTTTAAAAGTAGCTTTATAAATGGAGCAACACTGGTAGGATAAATATATATGCATCTGTGTATGTTTGATAGAAAAAAAGTATGTGTGTGCTAGATAACGCATTCATTAGCTGCATGCCAAAACTTGAAGAAAGATAGCAAGCTAAATTCAAACCCCAGAGAATACAGAAACCCAAACTACAGTCTAATTCAAAAGGGTTAGATAAATTCGTGAAATCTTATAAGGATGCCTTTTATGAAATGGGAGCTTAAGGTTCAGGCAGACCATAAGCTTTTGAAGTTGGCTTCACTAAAGGCAGTTTTTCTGCTACTCCACTTGGCTCTGAACTGTACAGTTTATTGTTCTGACCCAGAATACGTTCCCTCATTTTTATTCATATCACTAACTTACCTTTGGGAATTATGAGTTAAATCCACTGACCCAAAGGACTTGTTATGATTCCCAGAATTCTTAATACACTCATGAGCAAAATTTAAGCAAGGGCATAGAAGTAGCAGCATTTCATTAATCTTCATACTGAGTTATGATATTGAAAGATTCTCTCAAATCTTTTGAGTTATAAGAGTTTCCTGTATTTATGTGTTCTAATAATTATGAAGTTGCATACGGTAGGATTCCAACTGAGTTAGGACACAACTGTTCTAAAATAACAGTTGGTAATTATCAATGTCATTTTTTTTCTGATACCTCGGAAATTATAGGATATAGATTAAAAATGCTATCTTAAAGAACTTGAGAAATTGTTTTTAAACTAAGACCTGTGGCTTTAATGGTGGTGTAAAGAAATGAGCATGCTAGCTTTGAGAATTCAGACAAAAGTTTAATTCTAGTTCTGATTTGTTCAAACTGACTGTGTGACCTTGGGCAAGACACTGAACCTCTCTGAGCTCTGTAAAAGGGATCTAATAATCACTGTGAAGAACAAACAACAACAAAAAATACTTACTAGCCCAGTGCCTGGGATATAAAGATTTACCATAAATGTTTTTTCTCCTTCCATTTAAATAGTAAATACCAATATGGTGTCTTTGTAATGAAGATGGTCTTGCCCAGGGCCTGATCTGAAAAGATGGATCATATGAGAGTTTTATGTTTCAGTTTTAACCAGGAAACAAAGCTGGGTTACCTTCGGCCATCTGCTATTTATTATATTGGTATTTACTGGTACTTACCAAAAGTACGAGTCTGTAATTTGTTAAATATAACTTGATTTCTGAACTTCTGTGGTTGTGAGCAAATAAAAATTTAGACCTGTAAAATAATTTCTGAAGATATTCAACTTCCCACTACAATTTTCACTTGAAAAAGCAGATATTGTCCAAAAAGAGGACTAGGAGAAAAGAAGAAATCAGTGGACCACACTTTGAATTTTTCCTAAATTTTTCCTTGTGGTCTTTATTGTCCTACAGATTTTACTCTCAAGTTCCAACTACCTTTATGAGAAAGCGGTTGTGCCTTAGCAAATGCATATCCAAGCCCCCTTAGTCCCTCATTCTAGTTACAAAAAACTGCCTCACACCCAGACCTGCCTGAGATTTTGAGATGAAGTAGTTAAAAATCATTTTAGATTAAATACTAGATTCATTTTTAATTGAAAGTATAGCATTGCTACTTGTAGTTTATACCTTTTGGAACTGCTGTCATTACCCCTGCCTTATTTACTCCCACCTGTTTTGTGGATTTTTTTTTTTTCTTTTAATTTTAGGTAACTGGTTGTGTGAACTAGTTTATATGTTGATATTAACATTAAAAAGTTTTGCTTGTTTTGTTCTGTTTCATTTCCAGGGCCCTAACTCAGTCATGATTATCCTGGTCATGCTGTTGAATATCGGGTTAGCCATTCTCTTTGTTCACTTTCTAACCTGATTGGAATAAGGTAAGAATAGCCTTAATTTAATCGAAAAATCACTGTTTAACATTTTCCCGTATTCAAATTTACAATTTTTTTTTTTTTTTTTTTTTTACAACTGCATATTGTCCTTCACTTTAATTTTGGCTGTGCCTGAATGTGATTCAACATAGTTACTTAATGATGTAACTGTTTTGACCCTTCAGTGAAGTCATGACAACTAGTGAAGTTAGCCCACAGTTCTCTGCAGTGGTGTCATCCGCCTTTTAAATGGCACACCCCAGTCAGACTCAGACACAGGGAAGGAGGCTTGGAAGTAGGATGGGAGCACGAGAGAGATGACACTTGGAAAATTCAGCCAGAGGACCCGTTCGGTTCCCCAGGGAATGCTTTGTGGCTTTGGGGTTCGGTAAGAGCTGAAGCCAGGAGCCGTGTCGGAGAGCAAAACTTAATAATAATTCTTTTTTAAAATCTGCTGAAGCAGCCCTGTCCAGCGAAGTTCTTGGCATTGGCTACTCCATCTGTCCTAGCAGAGTATGACTAAACTGGAAACGTATGGAGCTGCTTTTTTTTTTTTTTTTTTGATGGAAGTCAACAGCTGCCTTACTATTTTACCGTCTGACGTTATTAGTAGGGAGCTGGGAAAACGACTGCCCAAGGAATGCGGTCGGAGGATTGTGTTGCCGTGGAAGTGGTTCCAACGTTCACTCCTATCTCATTAGAAGAAATAGGTAGCAGCATCACTCACCAGTCTTATGCCGTGACCTGCTGCTTTAACATCTCCTGGAACGTTCTGGGAGAGAATGTTTCATTTGCTTGTGCACGACTTTGTTCATTTTTGCTGTTTATTTAAATATGATGTATATCATCTACCACACACAGTCCCAGCCAGATGAAACACACTTGCTGCATCTCGAAGAAAAGAAACAACAAAATTCTAGTGAAAATGAGTCTATTTTAATACCAGTACATCATTTTTCATGTCATTTATTCTTCCTAAATCTGTAAAAGTCTACTTATCTTTAGCAATGTGACAGCATATCTTCCTAAGAAATAATTTAGTTTTAAATATTTAATACTACCAAGGTGAATTATTTATGCACTTAGGAGGTGCTAAGTTTTAAAAGTTGAAAGACAGCAGAATTCTCAAAAATATAGTCAAAATTTTGCATGGATTGCAGTAATCCATGTTTAAAGGATTCAGTTTCACTGCTGACGTACTTTACAACCAAATAAAATCTTGTCAGTGGCTCTGTTAATTCCCAGGAAAGTTAAGCAAGATGCTATTAATAGCTGTTCTTTCTTTTTCCAACTTAAATTTCTGTTGAATACATTCAGGTAGACCATAAAGCTTTCTTAAATCACTGCTTCTCAATTATATGCCTTTTGTGTTTTTCAAAGTCCATTTGTAATTTTATTTCACATTTTAAAAGACTTAGACATTTTTATTTTAGATGTCTTTAGCAGTCTTTGTTATTGTGACATAATCTGATTTTGTGCTGTTTTATAATTTATCTTTATTACTCAGAAGCATGCTTACCTAGAGAAACTACATGGTCATTATAAAAGTATTTTTTTAAAAATCAGGAGAGGAAAAGTGTATGAAATCTCTTTGAAATATTACATTGCAGAGGGGGAGCTCTTCCTAAATACTTTCACGATTTGAGCAAAGATTCTTTTTACCTTATTAGCTACCTTTCCAGTGCAGAAGAGACAGTTCCTATGTTAGCACAAGCGTGGACTGAATGTTTTGTCGTCTGCAGGGTAGTGACCCGGTGGTATTTTTTTGCAGAAGTACAATATATTGAGAATCCTGGGTGTGACCAATATGGAATAAAGAAGAAAGCAGAAAGAGAGCAAATGAATATTACAACTTGTATATTTATTTATTTTTTACATTTTGCTTTGACTTCTAAATTTAGGAAGTACCTTTTTACCTAAGAACAAACATTTCAGTTCCCATGTGGGTCTCAGTACTCACTGCTCTTTCCTGACCCCCCATAGCTCCTTATGCTGAGAAAGCTGGTTTTTTAAAAAAAAAAAAAAAAAAAAAAAAATTTAATCTTATTAAGTATTTAAAATATGTAATGCTTTGAAGTAATGGGTAACAGATAACTAAAGGATTATGTTTATAAAAGTGAGCATGTTGGTTCCATTTATAAATATATATATGATTTATAAGCTTTTTTAAAACAAAGCTCAAATTGTTGGTATTTTTCTAAAATGTGCACAGCTGTATTTTACATGAAAGGTTCTTTCTAATGGGTTGTTATACTGTACACTACATTTTGGACAGCACATGAAGTCTGCCAATGTACTTAATAAAACATGCCTTTGTTTATTTAAAGTTTCTTGCTGTGAAAAAGAACTCCCTACCTGTGAGTTCCTTTATTTATAATCCTTCAACCAAACTGTATAATGTACAGTTTTCACAACTGTATCTGCTCTAATAAAAAAAAAAGTTGGTTATTAAGAAAGTTGCAGGTGTGTTTCCTTTGTGAGTCAATTACTGTCTTGAGTAATGTGGAATTTTTGGTGGTGGTAAAAGAATATCTGCAGAAAGTCTAACAATAGGAATGAAAAAAGAATGCTTCAAGAAGCCACATGGCAGAAGGTAGTTATAATACATTATTATTTCTTTCTACATTTCTTTCACCTTGGGCCCTTCAAATAGTTACATAAAATAATGTAAGATTCATTGCTCTAATGCCTTCATTGATTGGATTAGTGCCTTATACCGGGTTTTTAAAGTCGGCTCCTCTTT
Organism: Choloepus didactylus; assembly: GCF_015220235.1. Taxonomy (NCBI): domain Eukaryota; kingdom Metazoa; phylum Chordata; class Mammalia; order Pilosa; family Megalonychidae; genus Choloepus; species Choloepus didactylus. Next base: position 30,510,389 of record NC_051320.1, on the reverse strand, counting down.
CTAAAGAAAAGTCAAGGTTGAAGTAAATCTCCCCCCTTGCATGGGTACTTTCCAATTAATTAAAGTTTTCTGACCATTGCGCTCCAAATAAATTAATATGTTGGTATGACCCCTGGTGCTTAGGCGAACTCCTGGAAGCTTAGACATGCTGTGCAGTTGAATTAACTCATTGTCACTAAACTTCTAGCCCCTGGGTTCCCTTTGAAGTTACCCAAGGTGCAGCCTCAGCTGGCTCAACCTGTGGGCAAAGCTGCCTATATGTTATAATAGGACTTTCTCTAAAGCAGCTACCATTTAACAAATTTAATGCTTTCATTAAAGAGTCACTCCCGTTGACGGCTTAAGTAGTAGAGACCCCCTTAAAAAATAAAAGAATAATTCACAAAGTTATCACCTTTAGGTATAAACAAGTTTGTCAACTTAAACTATTAGTCTCCCAACAAATACTAAAGGAATAGAACACAGAGCAGACTATTTTTGAAGCAGCAAAAAAGCACAAGGTGCTAGAAAGATTATTCATTCACATGTCCAAACCACATGTTTTGATGGCTGAAGTCAAAGTTAGGGTGATGCCTGTGTGGTAGGGAAATCTGGAAAATATTCGACATGCCCTCTTAATGCACTAACCATTTCTCAAGAATGGTGGGGGACAGACTTCTCAGGCACATGCTCAGATGCAGTTTGCAGCTCTCCTCCCATGCTCTAGAAAGTTAGGTAGCCTCGTCTTTCCAAGGTAATGTGGCTGTAGACGTGGCATGTTCTGCCAATGCAGCATAAGGTTCTTTAGGCAGCATTTGATTATCCCAGATTGAGAATTGTCAGCGTCCAACATTTCCTTTCCACTCCCAAAGTACTGAAAAGTACTTCATTCAGTATTCCATACGAGATGCTAAAGGGGTCTGTTTTATGGAAGGAGAAAACAGCAAAACATATATACAATGCAATCAGTAGTGGTGAATGCAGTGAATATGGATGAAATTTTGGCCATGATCAGGCTTCTAGAGCCTTCTCTAGTCTGGGCCTCCCATTTCCTTATCTGTAAAATGGACAGAACTGTGGCACCCACCTCACAGGCTGGTTAGGAGGATCAAATCATCTTATTTATGTTGAAGGTGTGGTAAGTGCTTTGTTCATGTTACCTTTTATCTATTTGAGGGACTGTGAAAATCATTAAATCCTTATTAGTGTTTCAGATACATTAAACACAGTGAAACCCCATGCTTAAAGCCTCCCCAAGTAGTTATTAGTCTTTTTCGTAGCAAAAAATCAAAGGCCACACCTAAAGAATTCCTTCTTCCTAAAATGCCATTTTCCCATATAATGGGACATTTGGTTTACAGAGAACTTTCTCATCAGTTTCTCATAGGAGTCGTACAACATCCCTGTGAAAAAAAATTCCTGCAGTTTAATGACTTGCCCAAGGTCACGTAGCCAACAAATACTAAAGGAATAGAACACAGAGCAGACTATTTTTGAAGCAGCAAAAAAGCACAAGATTCTGATCAAATCTTGACTTTTTTTCATTTCATATAATGTCTGGCATTATTCCATACTGTCACTCACCAGTGGAAAATGATGAAATTCAAGGTAATGATGTGGGTTGATGTGTGTTTCCATAGCTCTGCCATAAAATCCTTGGTGCCACTTAGTTGGTAAGACTGTAGCAGAGTCTGTTACAAGTTCTGAACAACATATATTCATGATTCTGCTGTTTCATGAATCTTAGTAAGGTATTTATGATATTTATATTTGAACCTTATAAAATACTATTAATAAATGTAGCATTTAAATGCTGTCTCGGTATTTGGAGAGGCACATTTTAAGTTAACTTTGTATGTGTGTTTGAACTTGATCTCAAGGATTAATCGAGAAATTGCAGTCCCTGGAATGCCTGAAAGGTTTAGACAAACTTTGTGGTATTCTTTTGATACTTTATCTCTGTATTCTATAAAAAATTCCTTGGTATTCTGTTGAATTCCACGTCTGATTTAGGTAAATTATTAGTAGAATTAAGACAAAAGTGAAAGCCTGTGATTTGTTCAGCTGGTGATCAGTAAAACTGTTCCCTCACTGTGTAAACAGGGTATACCAATATTTGAAAAGAATTTTAAAGAAAATATTTGGAGACAGAGATTGATTCAGTGGAAGAAGATTACAGTACTAATGTACCAGTCCTCCCTTACTCCAAGCAAATGTGTTCATAAAATAATATTGAACATCCAGTGAATTCAAGATATTCGCTTAAGGGACAACAACCGAGGCTCTTTCGTTTCAGGACTGTATAGGTCTCATTTCTGCCATATATGGCACATATTTGGAAGAAAATCCAATAGATAAATGTCATGTCCCCTGTGCAATAAAAAGAAGCAAAGGTGAGAAGAAGCCAATGGCCGTTTCATTTTCTCATTCTGGGCATGTTTTAGCAACAGCTTCCAATGAATAGAGCAAGTATCTAGAAGTCACAGCTTCTTGAGTTCAAAAAGGCAAGAAGATGCTCAGACATAGCATTGTTATAGAGTTAACAGGTGGTAGGATCTGTCACCTAAGAATGAGAAATGGCAGCTAAAAGTAGTTTTAACATCAGATAATTGGACCAACTGAAAAGTTAGCAGAGTTTAGAAAACATACCAATTCACACAGTATTCAAAAGGATAAACAAATACAACTTAAGTCACTTGTTACTCATTAGTCCATTAAAACCAAGCAAGAATTGGCTAAAGTAATCTCACACAGGGAATCACCGAGTGAAATATATTTCTGTGTTCAAAATAAGGTTTGATGTTATCTGCATCCAGTTTAAGTTGGTCTTGATACCACCAGTAATGTGAGGAATTCAGCATATAACAATGGCAACACTTATTTTACAGTATTTCCTTGCCTTACAATTTGGTTTCCTTCCATTGGAATTTTTTCATGCCTAGAAATATCTATTTATCTTTCCATTTTTTCTAATGATCGTGTCCATATTTTCCCTTCACAAAATAGTATTACTAATCTAAAAGATCTCAGCACATACGTTTTTGGTTTCCATTGGTTTGCTCAAGCTATTAACAACTTACCTGTATTCACTTGACCTTCTAAAGACCACCTGAGTGAGTTACAAAGAAAGCAGTCCAAACCTATTGGCTACCTCACTCCAAGCTTCCAGGAACTGTAACGGGGGACACTGCTCAATGCCTCAGCGCCCCGCAAACCTGAACTCTCCCTCTCTCCTAATCTTGACAGTGTCCCCAGACCAGTAGCATTCTTACACATACACAACTCACCAATGCAATTTGAAAACTATACCAGGTTAAACGAGGATATTAATTCAAAGAGAGAAGCATAAGGCGGCCTAAATGCAGGCATGCCAGTATTCACTTTGTCAAATGCCATTTTTATGGAACCAACAATACACTTCCTTTTGAGTCTTCCCCGTATTCATTGGGTATGTCAACACCAAACATCATGTGTCCATTTTAGTACATTCTAGGATAGTTTTCATGTCTGTAAAATGGGAACAATAATATCTGCCTCACAGTGTTTTTTTACAAGAGTCAAATTAGATAACTTTAGTAAACTCCCTGGCACATGGTAGATAACTACTAGCAATTTTTACTTATCTCTTCAACAAATATCAAATACTTAGAATCTGATGCATCTTCAAATTCATTGAAATGAAATCCTACCAGTCCTTGGTCTTTAAGCACAGGCCCTGCCCTGAAGAATGTACCCTGCGTATGAATCATCGTAGTTTCTAAAATTAATTTGATTCCTTCTTGAAAGGAGAGGGCAGACAATTAAAATTTAAAGCTCCTAATGATCATCAGAAGGTACACTGGTGATTATTGATGCATCTCCATAAGAGGCTTGGGAATATCCAATAACCAGAGCACTCGTTACATACACGAGATATAACTATTCATTATTGCTATCCATTACTAACAAAACTGCATGATAAAGATCCAGTGAAGGTGTATGGGAAGTGGGCCTGGGGAAGGCTTGCCATAGGGATTCTACTCTAGCTTCATGATGGGTGCAGAGTATCCAGGTTTTCACTGACACTGTATTAACAGGACTAGCTGTTGTATTTAATCCCTGTGGTTTTGAACATAGGCCAGTGGTTCTGGCTTTCAATAAGATTAAAATATATTTGTTTTGTCATACTATTATTTCTAATTAATATCAGATCTTCCAAGAACTGAGCAGAGCAAACATTAGTCTACAAGTTCTGTGATTAACATTGATAGAGAAAGCAGAAAACAAGATAAGAACCATTTGTTCTAGTTGAGTATAGACATTTGGATAACATCTTAAACCCTTCATCAAGCTAAACTCTTATGCTTTTCTTCAATAAGTAACAGGAAATGACTTTCCTGCTTAAACATGTTTCAGTCACTATTTTATAAAAATACGCTGACAGATGAGAATTACCTCCCTGGAACTTTAAATAGCTTTTAAATCACTAAAATACACACACACTTTATTTCCTTCCACTAAATATCATACAATATCAACCACAACCTAAAGGAGGGTCTATTTCAGTGGTTCTCAAATTTTAACAAGCATTTAGAGTCATGTGGACGTAAAACAGCTTGCTGGGCCCTACTGGCAGAGACTCTGAAGAGGTTAGTGGCAGGAGCCGGGACTCTGCATTTCCCAGCTCTCCAGCTGATGCTCCTGCTTGCTGGTCTAAGCACCACTGCTGCGTTTAATCAAGCAATGAGCAGGTGTTGAGCACCAACTACATCCAAGGCCCTTTGCTTGGCTTTGGTAAAGAAGTGAAAAAGAACATGTATGTGCACATATCTAACATCTGTATAGCTATATATTATCATGTTATTTGGTCCTTATCATAACTTAGTAAATTAGGAAGTTTTTTAGCATTTTGCATATGAGAAAATCAGGACCCAGGGAGGTGGAGATAACTGTTCAATAAAACACAGCTGATAAATGCAGAAACCCAAGTACACCTTCCCCTACATCTCAGGCAGTGCCACTCTATCCTCGGGCCACCAAGAGACTAAAATTCAAGGCCCAGTTGGAGAGTCCTTTGGACTGCTATTAGGCAACACAACATAAATGTCGAGCCCTCAGTGTTAACTGGAACAAAACCTTGATATCTGGGGTGGAAGGCAACACATTTTCTATTACATGAATGAGTCATTCTCAAATCCATGTAGTAGTTTCTTTCTTTCAAACCAGATAAGAAATTCTCATTTCTCTTGAACCGGATGAGACATTAAACCCTACTCTTTAAGATTTGCACACTCATACTTCTGTTTTCTCAGACAGTTCTCACATTCTCAAGCCTACACATAACTCCCTCTGTCCATCTGTGTAGATCTTCTCCCTAGTTTTGAAAGAAAAACACACACTTAAAGACGAGGTGTCTGCATGGATGGATTCCATCATGCCCTGCTGACCTTGCCTAGCAGCCACCGGGCTAGAAGAGGAAGCCTGATTATCAGAGAAGGACGAAAGGGGCTTTTAAGAAAACATCCTGGTTCTTTTTGTCAGGAGAGGTGTACAGGATTGAGGAAAGCAGTCCTTTCAAATGGCAGCAGACAGGTTCCCTATCTGCTTCAGCGAGATTATTTTCAATACTGAGATTTTCCACAAATGGTAGGAATAGTCAATACACAGAAGAGAAGATGCACATAGCCAATAGATGAGAAAAGTGCTCAACTTCACTGGTAGCCAGGGAAATGTAAATTAAAATAACAATAATATTATTAAAATCCAGTGCCCGCCAGGTTGATTATATTCTTAGCTGAAATGGAAAAAGGGCCAAATCTGGAGTTAGCACTGGATCTCAAATTCAGAGCTTATGTTGTTTTCCAGCTCTGGGAAGCTTTCCCTGCTCACCCCGGGCTGCGAGGAATGAACTTCCCTCCTCAGTAACCTCCAGGATACCTGGCTCTGTTCTTAGCACTCAATCATCTGCTTCTCAATCTGTCTCCATCACTAGGCTGTGCCCTCCTTGCAGGTGGAGACTGTGTCCCATTTCTCTAATCCTAACAGAGCCTTGCACATACCGATGTTCAGCGAATGTTAACTGACTGACAGGTGAATTAATAAACTGAAATAACCTTGCCTTGGACGGCTCACACACTAGGATAAGATGGTCATCTTCCAAAACATGCCACCCCCAACCCTGTTGCCCTTCCTTGTTAATATCACTCTGCTAAATGTGCAAAGGATTGGGTAATACTTTGGGGAAGAGTAAGAAGTTCCGAGCTTTTGTAGAAATCCTGCTGAGATACCACTCATTTCCATTCTGCAAAACTTAAGGTTGAGTGTTTCTGTATAATTGGTTTGTTAAGCAACTTGACATATCCAAGAAGGCCAGCAAACCATCTACCATGATTAAGAAAATGTTTTCTTAATGTCTAGAAAAGAGCCATATTTAGGATTAATGGATGACAGAGTAGGTGCTTATTTAGGAGATGAGAGTTTATGATTCCTTATTTACCTGAGAGGAGGCAACTGTCAAGGTGAAGAAAAATGGACAGTTTAGAGCAACATTTAGGAGACAGAAGTAACCCAACTTGGTTATTGATTGGCTGTGGAAAGTAAGGGAAAAATAGGACTCTAGAATGACTTCCAGGTTTCCGAGTTGAGCAATAGCTGCATCTCATGCCCCTAACCCAGACAGGGAATGTGGGAGGAGCAGGCAGGCGAAGGTGAACTGAAGACATTTTGCAGTAGACATGGTGGCCCTGAGGGGTATGTGAGACATCCAAGTGGAGAGAATTCCATTAGAGATGCATGTTCAAAGTTCAAGAGAACCATTCAGTATCAAGACACATACTGAGTGCAGAATGAAGAAAAATTAGCCATTTATAGGCAATCATTTGCTCTTCTATTCAAAAATTAGTCTATCCATTCATTAAAGCAGCTCCCTCAACTTATCTACAGATTACAGATGATTTATTTTCCATAGATTTATTTTAATTGCCTCCTGTCAAAAAATAAACAACTATTTTGTAATTAATTTCACTAATTTGGGCCCTTTTCTGATTATCTACAGATGTGTTTGAAGGTTTCATCACTGAGACTGAGGTTACTGAATATCACATCAAATATACAATTTTTCTAGTTCATATTATAATGAGGAATTTGGTCATTAAACAACTGTAAATATCTGTGAATGCTTACTATCTTCAGCTGCATCATGAATGAACATGGAAGTTTTTCCTTATGTAAAGGAACCTGGGCCTTGCCCCTGGGCACCAGGACAGGAGAGGGGCAGCTGCTAATCATCCCACAGTCGCCTTCCTGCACAAGGGGGAGCAGGACTTCTCTGTCTTCTTTCCTGTTGTTTTAGCTTCCTGTGCAATTAAGCTTAGGGTTGAACTCAGATAAACTAAGAGACACACACACAAATAACAAGAAAGATTAATCTTGAAGTCCACCTGCATTTTTTTTTTGTCATTATCTAGCTTGAGAGTTGCCCTAATTAATTATTGAAAGAAAGGATGGGGGGAGAGAAGATAAAAAAGAAAGAAGATGAAAGTTTCTCCAGGTCTTGGGAAATAAAAAAGCCAGAAACATCTCTTCTCTAAATCGCCTTTTCATTCTCTTATCCCCAAGAATACAGAGACTAACTACACATCTGTGAAAATGTCCACTGACCTGTCATTGGATGACAGATCACTGGATAAACCACAAATCTGAGTTGCCAAAGTCTTATCGTTGGAAACTCAGCTGTTATGAAAATGGTAATAGGAAGGAAATATCAACATCATGTAAGTATTAAAGAGACTGTCAGTAGTTTTCACGCTTCTCACTTGCTTACTCTCAAAAATAAAAGACCAATTTATAAATCGATGCATCTCAATTCTCAGGAGAGTTGGGATTCTGAAACATCAGACTCCTGAAGAGACGCCAGCACAAATCCTGCCTCACCCAGGAGCCTGCCTTGGACCAGCTCAACCAGAGCTGTTCCCTCTTCTCGGAAGCCCATCCTCCCCACCACAACCTCATAAATCAGACTCAACTAAGTAACTGCTGATTATGGACTGGCCCATTATAAATGCTCTGTGAATTTTTCTCATTTTATTAAATCCCTTACAGAAAATAACTCTAGAAAGTAGGCATCATCATCTCAGATTGTAAAAAAAAAAAACAAACAAACAAAAAGCAACAACAAATCAGACCCGTGAGGTTCAGTGACCTGCTGGCCCACACAGCTAGTAGAAACAGAGCTAGAATTTGAAACCAGAACTATTTTTGAAGCCTGTCTCATAGGGTTTGTGCAAATCGACTCCCCAGTTTCCTGTAGCAGCATTTCCAGCCACCTTCTCTCAGGGCTGAAGTCCCACTTCTCTCTGTCCAGTGGTTGCTACCTCCACACCCTCTGCCTCCAGTGTCTCTCGGGTGCACCCTCTTTTCCATTCCCGCGGCCCCTTTCTGATTCGGCACCTTCGTGCCACCGGCAGGTGATCCAGGAGCACCCACGCTGGTCTCCCTGCCCCAAGCCGCCCTCACTGCTGCTCCCACGAGGACTTGCCACGGTTACAGAGCCAAGTCCTTCTACAGCTTAGGTGAAGGCTGTGACTTCCCTACTCAGAATTCCCACCAGCTTCTTCACCGCCCTTGAGATCAGAAGAGGAACAGGCCCCTTGTATTCATGGGACCAGGCCAGACCCTCCAATACAGGGTTCTTGGATACAAGGAGAATGGTCCAAAGCTGCCCCCACCAAGGGAGCCGGACCCCTGCTGTGGCTTTTCACCTGCCCGGGACAGGCCACGAGAACTCGGCCAGAGATGGGGCAGGGGACGGGTCCCAGTCAGTCACGCAGAAAACCAGCTGGACACTCGAGTGCCGAGTCGGTGCGACCTCAGGCAAGCCAGGCAGCCCAGGAGCATTTTGTCAGGCCTACACCCTCCTGCCCGTGCATGCAAGAGGGTTCCTGGGGGTGCCTGGACTCTGAGGAGCTTCTCAGAGGTGAGGGCACCCCACACACGTGGCTGACCAGATTTTCCAGCATCATGCTGCCATGCTCAGTATCCAGACAGTGATTCTGATGGGGAGTCTCAGTTCTGCAAGTTACAGTTTTATATTCATAAAGGAGAATGAAGAATAACTTCTTTCTTTCATGATCTAAACTACAGAAAATAAATCTCAATGAAGCCACCTTGCCTGGTGGGCATTTGCAGAAGTTGGGCTCTCCATCCTGTACGTCAGCAACCCCTTCAAGCACCATACTTCTACAGTCATCAAAAGTGGGCACAGGCTTACAGAAGATTGAGGCCACTCACATGTCCTTCTTAGACCATGACTCTCCTACTCACCCCACACTGTGCCTCATTTCTCAGCCAGCCCCTCCCAACTGACCTCTCCCACCCTCTGTTTTTCTCCCCATTCATTGGAGCAACTGCATTAGAAGACGGTCATCTCCACTTCCCATGCCCTGACCACCACGGCCACCACCCACTACCACACACCTGCACACACACCCAGCAGGGTCCCACCAGGCATCAATGACAGTGTCCCCCTTGATAAGACTTTTAAGGGATAGGTGGAGAGTGGGGTTGGATGGGGGGTGGCCTCAGGCTCTCTGAGAGAGGACACCAATGGGCTCTTGGGTGTCCGTCAACCTCCTGTGCTAGTCTCTGCCCTCTCACCACACGGCTTCCAGGAATTGTGTGAAGGCTGTAGACATTTGTTACCTGAATGTGGATGTCACAGGTGGGGTCCCCAGGAAGCTGACTCTGGAGAGAGGTTAGCACATCCATCAGGCAGTGCTCCTGAGTCAGCGCCTTGTGGAAGGGTGAGAAGTGGGCCGGGGATAGGTCGAGCTGTGATGCAGCCCCAGTGCGGACCTCTGCTGATCCCACAAGCTGAGAGCCGGGTGAGCCTTCAGAGTTGACACAAGTTGCAGGGAAAGCACCAGGCCTGGGAACCCACTGTTCAGTCACTGGGTGTGACTTTCTCTGGAAGGAGGGTGGCTCTGGGGAGAGGCAGGTTCCTTCAGCTGAGGGAGTGAGCCCCTCATTCCTGAAGAGACCTGGGGAGCTCATCATGCACCTGCCACACTGGCACTCCCTCTCTCCTCGTGCTCTCCCTCAAAATCCAGCTGGAGCTCAGCTTCCTCCAGGAAGCCCCTTGCTCTGCCAAATAAATTTGAAGATTGGTTTTTCCATTTCTGCAAAGTAGGTTGTTGGAATTTTGATTGGTAATGTGTTGAATCTGTAAATCTATTTGGGTAGAATTAACGTCTTAACTATGTTCAGTCTTCCAATTCATGAACACAGAATGTCCTTCCATTTATTTAGCTCTTCCTTGATTTCTTTTAGCAATGTTTTGTAGTTTTTTGTGCATAGGTCCTTTAGATCCTTGGTTAAATTTATTCCTGGATATTTGTCCAGAAAGCTTTTTAAAATCTTCCTCAAAATGTTAAACATAGAGTTGCCATGTGATCCAACAATATGACTGGGAATTGAAAACATCTATCCACTTAAAAACCTGTGCATTAATCTTCATAGCAGCATTATTCATAATAGCCAAGATGTGGAAACAACCCAAATGTCCATCAACTGAGAAATGGATAAAAATTTAGTATAGCCATTCAATGGAAAATATTTGGCAATAAAAAGTAATGAGGTACTAATACATGCTACAACATGGATGAGGCTTGAAGTCATATGTTGTGTGAAATATCCAAATGCAAAAAGCTACATAGTGTATGATTCCATTTATATGAAATGTCCAGATAGCAAAAAGGGAAATCTATAGAGTCAGAAAGCAGATTAGTGATTGCCAGTCACTGTGGAAAGGGAGGGTATAGGGAGTGTGTGTGAATGGATACAGGGTTTCTTTTGGGAGTGATGCAATAGTTCTGAAACTAGACGGTACAGATGGTTGCACAACTCTGTGATATATTTTAGTAAAGTAGATTTTATGGCATGTGAATTATATCACAATAAAGCTATTATTTTAAAAAATATTTTAATACTAGAATGGATTGCAAATTGAGAATTAAAATCTTCCTTGATATAAGATCTTGAAGGGTAGTATATATATCCATTGATCCAAACTGGTTTAGGGCCAGTAAATAGGTGGAAATGACAGGCTTCTATAATCACTTAAAAGTTAATGAGACAAATTCAAATTGACAAGATAACTTTTTTACCTATTGGACTGGAAAAAGTCAGGAAGTTCAGTGATACACAGTGTTAGCTGGGGGGGGTGGGGAGGCAATAAATACTCTTATATACTGTTGGGGAGAATGTGAATTGATGCCAACGCTTTGGAAAACTATCTGACAATAAGCAAAACGTAAAATGCCATTACCTTTTTGACTCAGCCATTCTCCATCTGTAAATCTAACCTACAGATACATACTCACATAATGAGTAAATATACATGTACAAGAATGTTAATTGCAGTGCTAATTATAATAGGCAAAATATTGGAAATAATTTAAATGTCCAGCCACAGAGGACATGATAAGTAAATTTTAGTATTTCTCAGAATAGAATACAATGCAGCTATTTGAAATAATGAAGTCCTATACTTTATTTTGGGACAATATCTAAGATACATTAAATTTAAAAAGCAAAGTGTTTAAGATGTGTAAAATGAAGCTGTCAGTTGTCTACCCAATATTCATTCTTTCATTTGTTCTTACTAATTGAGCCCTGATTTTCATCTGGTCTGCAAAGTACCCAGCTAAAAAGTCATATTTCCAGCATCCCCTGCTGTTAGGAATGGCAATGAGACATTAGAGGAAACTGTTAAGCAAGGCCCCTGAGAAAAATGATTAAATAGGGTTAACTCAGCAAGGAGGTATGCCCCTGTGTCCTCTCCTTTTACTCTCAGCCTGGTACACGGATGTGATGACTGGCACTCTAGTGACTATTTTGGAACAGGAAGCAACTGAGGATGGAATCCATGCCCACTATGGTGAAGCAAATGACAACCAAGAGGCTTCCATCGAGGTAGCCTTCCTCCTGCTTTCCTGCCTTCCTCTGACTGTTACATGACAGGGAAAAGAATTCTTCTTGTTTAAGCCACCAGTTTGGAGTTTCCATTACAAACAGCAAAATCTAACTGTAACTGATACAATTTTAAAAACATAAATCATGTTTGATATACACAGGATACTATGGAAAACTACGTGACTTGGCAGTCTGGAACAGAAGGGAAACTTATTTATTGCATATCTTCTGTATGGCAGTACTGACCATATCTTATGGGCTCCCTGAGATCCCCTAGGCTGCAGCTGTCTGCCAGGCCTCCTGCTTGGCTCTGCCCACCTTCAGCTATTGTGACAAACTGACTCCACACTTGAGGTATGTGGCCAGAGGCTTGACTCCTCCCACAGCTTCAGATGAAGTGCGATGCTGCAGAGTCTGATTTCTCCAGTGCTCCTAAGGGGTCAGGAGAAGCAACCTGGAAGTGCAGGGGCAATAACCTCCTGCAGGTTGAACCTTGACTTGTTGGAGGACTGGAGATTGGGGAAAGCAACAAATCAACTTCTTCCAGTATATGGTATCCCTGCACATCTTTTCCAGAGACATCCCATAGGGCTAAGAAGCTGACTGGATCCACGTACGAAGCAGCAGCCCCCTTGTGTTTATACAGGAAGTAACACACCACCTCGCATTTGCTCCCCGTCCTTCCCACTTCAATACCCTTCGACACCATTCCTTCACTCTGGCTGACTTGGCATTGTAACTCCCAATTAGGTGCTGACAGGTAAGCTTTTCCTCAGGCTCTGTTTCTTAGGCTAAGACAACATGCATGTATTTTGTTTTCAATTAAAAAAAGAAAAAGGCCAATTTAATGTAAAAATCCAGCAATCCATAGATTTGGAGCTATTCCGTTCCATAATAGCTTTTATTTCTGTAGTCAACCAAAAAATTAATTGTATTTGTTTCCTAACACAGCCCAACATCCTTATTTTTCTTAGCAGTCTTTTTTAGGTCTTTTATATAGTCTGGCAAGCAGTGAAAAAGTGTAAAACCACAACACATGAAAGAATCTGAATTTTTACTGAACAATTGAAACCCAAAGGGTCAGATCACAAAACCAAGGACATCCGAGATCACCTGGCTGCGCTGTCCTCATCTGACTTGGTCTGAAATGAAGACGGTTCAATCCCATCACCCTGGAATCTGATATCACAGGCTGAAGGATCAATGTAAGAGACTCCAAGGCCATGCAGTGGCTTCTGTGTTGACACCATTCTAAAATCCACGGGCAGCCACTAGAAACCTGCAGGCCTACGGAGCCACGTCTTTGGAGCTGGGTGACCTAAAGTGAGAATCCTCATGACAGCATTTTTCAGAAGTTGGAGTCATGGCCTCATTCCTTGGGCATTCTTCTGCCATTCCACAGCTTCAAAATCATCAGAGTCTACTGCTATAACAGGGAGCCAACATCCAAAGACCAAAACATCATCAGCCGGACACATAGAGCACTTACAGTGTTGGGGTCAGGAAGGGTGGCCTCTACCTTTAAGTCTCCAATCTCTAGCTCTCTGTTCAGTACCCTGAGATATCCCTTCACCGAGTCTGAGAAGGTTGGCTTGACAGGTTTATCCAGGAATGAACAGAGAGAAACTCATCCGCACAAACACGTCATGCCTGTGCACACCAACGTCCCCCATCCCAGTCCTTCTGTGCAAAGTGAGGAGACAGCAGCGCCCAGCAAACATTCTTGCAGCTGTGCCAGGGAGCAGTTACTGCATCTAAGCACCAAAGAGGCATCATCAATGTTCCAAGCTTGCCTCCAACCAAAGCACTGCAGGCAGATCCTAGTGTGCAACACCAGCCCTAGGAAAAACCCAGACGTCCACTCCAAATAAAAGTAAAAATTACTGCTTTAAAAATTAATTGAGGCTGGGCAAGATGGCAGCAAAGGGAGGTGTAGAATTTAGTTAGTCCTCTAGAACAACTAGTAAATAGCCAGGAACAACTAGTAAATAGTCTGGAACAAGTGCTTGGGGGACATCTGTGAATGGACATACATCATACACCAGCCTGGAATGGGTGAAAGAGATCACAGCGTAGAACTAAATGGAAATATCCTCAAATAGATTGTGGTGGTGAGTGCCTAACTATGTGATTACACTGAGAATCATTGATTGTTTACTTAGGGTGGATTGTATGGTGTATGAATAAAACTGTCTAAAAAATAAACAGAAGGACACAAGTGCTGGAGAAAATGTGGAGAGAGGGATGTATCTAATCACTGTTGGTGGTGAAGTAGAATGACGCAGCCCAGCTGGAGGGCAGTGTGGTGGTTCCACAGGAAGCTAAGTATGGGGTTGCCGTATGGTCCTGCAACCCTGTTAATGGGTGTATACTTGGAGGAACTGAGAGCAGGGAACAGGTGGACATTTGCACACTGGTGTTTATGGTGGCAGAATTCATGATTTGCAATGGATGGAGGTGGCCTAAGGGTACATCAACGGTAAATGGAACAGTGAACTGTGGTGTTTACATACAATGGAATATTGAGCTGGGGAAAGAAGGAATGAAGTTGTGAGATATGCAACTAGGAGAATGGACCTTGAGGACAGTATGTTGAGTGAAATAAGCCAGAAACAGGAAAAAAAAACAAAAACACAACACCTCACTAGTATGGACTAACAATAATACGCACACTCTGAGAATTGAATGTGGGAGCACAGGTTATCAGGGGAAGGCTAATGGTAAAGGTTCCTAGATTGTAAGCTCTCATAGCAATCACATATTCATGAGTTGTAACAGTTATCTCTAAATCCTGAGATGCTGAGCTGTTTTTTGTGTGACCTAGTCAGTCCCTGGAGCCTCGGGTGTCTGTGTGGCACCTGGGACACAGCCAGAGTGCAGCAGCTGTGAGTGTCGGCATTGCCCCATACAGCAACTGTTGAAGAGGCTGAAAAGGAGATCAGACTTTGATTGGAGATGTGAATGAAATGGACTTGGTTGATACTGGGGTAGATTAGACTAAAGGGTAGAGGATGATATTGACTTTGTTTTAAAATTTTAGCTTCTGTGTGGGACCAAAGGAAGAATGTTTATTTGTTGCAAAATCTTTACTTTCTGTAGCACCCTAAATAATTTTTATGGTCAGTTTACTCAAATAACATTAATACATGGAAACTTGAATAGGGAGTGAGATCTGATTGGTTTGTGCAGGTTAGCATGAAGCCCCAATACACCCAAAGTAATTTGGGCAGAGAATAACAAGTATTTGTAAAGCCCCCTTGAGGGACTGTGGGAAAATGTGGAAATATTAAACTTCCCCATCTGGGGAATTTCTGATATTTTCACAAGCATTAGGGACTACCAGGTTAGTAAGCCGAGCCCTTGATCTTGGGGCTTGACCTTATGAAGCTTGTTACTGAAAAGAAGAGGTTAAGCCTACTTATAATTGTGCCTAAGAGTCACCCCCAGAGAACTTTTGTTGCTCAGATGTGGCCTCTCTCTCTAAGGCAACTTGGCAGGTGGACTCATTGCCCTCCCCTCTATGTGGGACACGATTCCCAGGGTTGTATGTCTCCACAGCAACATGGGACATGACTCCCAGGGATGAGCCTGGACCTGGCATTATAGGATTGAGAAAAGCTTCTGGATCAAAAGGTGGGGGAGGGGGGAAGAGAAATGAAACAAAGTTTCAGTGGCTGAGAGATTTCAAATGGAGTTGAGAGGTGATTCTGGAGATCACTCTTATGCATTATATAGATATCCTTTTTAGTTTTTGGTTTGTTAGAATAACTAGAAGGAAATACCTGAAACTGTTGAACTGCAACCCAGTAGCCTTGATTCTTGAAGGCTATCGTATAACTATATAACGTACACTGTGTGACTATGTGATTGTGAAAACCTTGTGGCTCACACTCCCTTTATCCAGTGTATGGACAGATGAATAGAAAAATGGGGACAAAAGTAAATGAATAATAGGGTATTGCTGACAGGGCGGCACAGGAATGAGACACGGACACAAAGTTAAGAGTTAAGGGAGCAGGGGGCCCACTGCATCTCGTGCTAAGTGGACGCCAATGCATCCTTGTTCTAGCTAGTTATTACAGAAGATCACGTGTATATGCTAAAGGTCCTCAGGTGTATATCAGAAGGGATAATTTACATCAGGTGTATACAATCTAGGTTTAAGACAATGGTAAACACCGTCATCATAGTCACAAGACACACATCTTTACAGGGCGGGCCTGCATGGCATTCTATGCAGGCCTGCGGCTCAGCATTCCAAGCCACCACCCCAGATATGCCTCAGGCAACATGGAAGACTCAGTTCCCCACAATAGGGGGGAATGAGGGGTATGGGATGTTCTGGGTGTTCTTTTCATATTTATATATTTTTTTTATTATTTTTTTTTTTGAGTAATGAAAATGTTCAAAAATTGATTATGGTGATGAATGCACAACTATATGATGATTCCGTGAACAGGTGTTGTACACTTTGGATGTTTGTAAGGTATGTGAATGTATTTCAATAAAATTGCATTTAAAACAAAAAACAAAAACAAAAACAACAAAAACTAATTGAAGAAGTTCTGGTTCACCAAGATACCACAGCATGAGACACTTCATGGTGCCATTTCCCCACCCCCCCACCCCCACCCCCCACAGAAATCTTTGAACACCAGTGTTCTAGTTTGCTAGTGCTGCAGAATGCAAAACACCAGAGATGGATTGGCTTTTATAAAAAGGAGTTTTATTTGGCTACACAGTTACAGTCTTAAGGCCATAAAGTGTCCAAATAACACATCAGTAATCGGGTACCTTCACTGGAGGATGGCCAATGGCGTCCAGAAAACCTCTGTTAGCTGGGAAGGCACGTGGCTGGCGTCTGCTCCAAAGTTCTGGTTTCAAAATGGCTTTCTCCCAGGACGTTCCTCTCTAGCAAGCTTGCTCCTCTTCAAAACATCACTCACAGCTGCACTGAGTTCCTTCTGTTATGTCACCTCATTTATATGGCTCCACTGATCAACTGAAACCCACCCTGGATGGGTGGAGCAACATCTCCATGGAAATTATCCAATCAGAGTCATCACCCACAGCTGGGTGGGGCGCACTCCATAGAAGCACTCAAAGAATTACAATCTGATCAACCCTGATAACGTCTGCCCATACAAGATTACATCAAAGATAATGGCATTTGGGGGACATAATACATTCAAACTGGCACAACCAGCAAAAACTGACAGCTATCTTCCTCACATCTCTGGAAAATAGTGGGAAAGGATGTAACTAGGAAAACACCAAATCAAAAAAAAATACAGCTTTAAAAATGTAGGATACAATATTTAGAAAGTTCTGCAAAACCTACAATGAAGATGCCAGTGCTAATAAATGAGTTCAGCAAAGTGGCGGGATACAAGATGAACACACAAAAATCAGTAGTGTTTCTATACACTAGTAAGCAGCATTCTGAGGAGAAAACCAAGAAAAAAAATTCCATTTACAATAGCAGCTAAAAGAATCAAATAGCTAGGAATAAATTTAACCAAGGACATAAAGGACCTACATGCAGAAAACTACAAAACACTGCTAAATAAACAGAAGGAGAGTCCATGTTCATGGGTGGAAGACCAAATATAGTTAAGATGTCAATTCTACCCAAATTGATTTACAGACTCCATGCAATCTGAATCAAAATTCCAACAGCCTACTTTGCAGGAATGGAAAAAACAATCATTAAATTTATTAGGCAGGGCAAGGGGCCACAAATAGCCAAAACATCTTAAGAAAGAAAAACAAAGTTGGAGGACCAATGCTTCCTGACTTTAAAACATATTACAAAGCTACAGTGGTTAAAACAGCATGGTACTGGACTCTGTTCAGGTCAGGGCCATTGAGGCCCTGGATCGTAGCTCACAGAGGTGTGAGTACAAGAACAAGTGCAGAACCATGGGGCCTGGTACAAGGCTTTGGGTGTCGGGGCGGAGCTACTATGTACGGGCATAGCGGTGGACACCAGGGACAGGGCTTAAGTTTAAGAAATAGTCAGGAGGGCAAGATGGTGGCATAGAGAGGAACAGAATTTAGTCAGTCCCCTGGAACAATTAATAAACAACTAGAAACAACTAGTAAATAATCTAGAATAACTGCCGGGGGACAACCGTGACTGTCCACACATGGTACACCAACCTGGACTGGGAGGAATGCCTGAGATCACAGCATAGAATCTGTAAGTAAAAGCTGTGGACCCATGCTAAGAACCCCATCCCCCCACGGCAGGCTTAGCTGCAAAACCTCACTGTGGTAGAAACTAGCAGTACTCCCCCGAGCAAATGAATATAGCTCAGCTGAGCTCCAACTGGGGTTTTAATTAACAAATGTGGATGACTGAATACAAGCTACAAACTCCCAAAAAGCAGCAGAGGCTTTTAGTGATGACTGACCTTAAAGAACAAGAGTACTCCTCTGTCCTGGGAGGGGGAGCCCAGAAGACCAGGTGTAACCTCTAGCCAATGAGTGAAACTGGGGGGGGGGCCATGTACTGGCTCCAAAAGGGGGCTTTCTGTCCCTTTTTCTCTCAACCTGAGGAGCTCAGCGGAGAAAGCCTCAGCCATTTTCATTTCAGCTCTCTGACCCAGATGGGGTGGAGATAACAGAGTCAGAGAGACAATTCAAATTCAGAAGATAACTCCCTAGGGGGTGTATCTTCCCTAAGAGTAAGGAGGTGGGGCCCAGCTTTCCCTTCAGAACCAGACCTCAGAGCCTGGGGGAAAACAGCCAAAACAGAAACTAAGGAGGCTACACCTTCTTACACCAGTCGGGAGCGACAGGCTGACAGGTGCCACCTGCTGGGCAGCTTAGGAAAAGCACAGTGAATGGAGACCTCAGAAAAGTCTGTCATTCTTTTAAGATACACACTGAATATAACCCCATTCTGAGACCTGAACTCGTTCTAGTCTGGGAAAATCTGATTGAGCAAACCAAGGAAACCAGATGCCTAGACAACAGAAAACTACAATCTACACTAGGAAAAACAAAGATATGGCCCAGTCAAAGGAACAAACTTACACCTCAGTCAACATACAGTTGAGATACTGTTTCACTTTAATGAAACAATCTATTAAAGACATTCAAAGAAATATGCTAATTCAAATCAAAACCAAATCAGTGGTAGAGGAGCTAAGATGGCAGCATAGAGAGGAGTGGAAGACTGTTAGTCCCCCTCCAGAACAATTCATAAATGACAAAAAAACTAGTAAATAACCTGGAATAACTGCAGGGAGACAAACGTGACTAACCACTCATCATCCACCAACCTGAAGTGGGAGGAATGCCCAAGATTGCATCATAAAATCTGTAAGTAAAAATTGTGGACCCAAACTGAGAGCTGAGAGCCCCTCCCTCATAGAAGCCGCATGGTGCTAGAGAGCAGCACTCTCTCAGCCCAGCCCCAACTGGGGTTTTAATTTAACTGCTCAATACAGACAGTGAATCCTCAACAAGCAGACAGAGGCTTTTGGTGACAACTGACCTAAGGAGAGTCAGGGGACATATCTGTCTCAGGACAGGGGAGCCCAGAGAATCGGGTGCTATCTCTGGCTGATGGGTGAACCTGGGAGCTTTTCTGTCCCTTTCTCTCTCTGTGGAGAAAACCTCAGCTGTTTTCAGCCCACAGCACTTTGCAGTAAAGACAGCCTCAGCCATTTTAAAATAAAACATTTTGATCAGCAGAGTCAGAGAAACAAAGAACTTATTGATATGCAGATGACATCTCTGGAGGGGGCATAGTTTCCCAAGAGGAAAGGGAGGGGCCCAGCTCTACTACCTGCCTTACTGGAATCAGACCCCAAAGCCTGGGGAAGGAGAGCCACAGGCCACACCCTCTTACACCAGACAGTGACAGGCTGATAAGTGCACCTGCCAGGCAGAAAAGCACAGGTGTATCAGCCCTCTAAGAAAAACCATCAGGGAAACCAGACACTGAATATTTCCTCCTTCTGTGACCTGAGCCTGTTCTCGTCTGGGAAAACCTGATTGGGGTAGCCTGGGAGGTGAGATGCCTAGACAACAGAAAACTACAACCTACACTAAGAAAATGAAGTTATGGCCCAAAGGGACAAACCTACACTTCAACTGAGATACAGGAATTTAGACAACTAATGCTAAATCAATTCAAAAAGTTTAGAGAAGATTTTGCAAAAGAGATAGAGGCTGTAAAGAAAACACTGGACATACATAAGGCAGAAATCAAAAGTTAAAAAAAAACAACTAGTAGAATCTATGGAAATGAAAGGCACAACACGAGACAAAAGACACAATGGAAACATGCAACAGCAGATCTCAAGAGGCAGAAGAAAACACTCAGGAACTGGAGAACAAAACACCTGAAAGCCTACATGCAAAGGAGCAGATGGAGAAAAGAATGAAAAAATATGAGCAACATCTCCAGGAACTTAAGGATGAAACAAAGTACAAGAATGTACATGTCATTGGTGTCCCAGAAGGAGAAGAGAAGGGAAAAGGGGCAGAAGCAATAATAGAGGAAATAATCAATGAAAATTTCCCATCTCTTATGGAAGACATAAAATTACAGATCCAAGAAGCACAGCATACTCCAAACAGAATGGATCTGAATAGGCCTATGCCAAGACAATTAATAATCAGATTATCAAATGTCAAAGACAGAGAATCCTGAAAGCAGCAAGAGTAAACCAATCCATCACATACAAAGGAAGCTTAATAAGATTATGTGCGGATCTCTCAGCAGAAACCATGCAGGCAAGAAGGAAGTGGTGTGATATATTTAAGATACTGAAAGAGAAAAACTGCCAACAAAGAATCCTATATCCAGCAAAGCTGTCCTTCAAGTATGAGGGAAAGCTCAAAATATTTTCCGACAAAGAGACAAAGACAGACTTTTTGAGCAAGACACCTGCCCTACAGGAAATACTAAAGGGTGATAGGAGAAGACAGGAGTGCGTGGTTTGGAACACAATTTTGGGAGATGGTAGCACAGCAATGTAAGTACACTGAACACAGATAACTATGAATATGGTTGAGAGAGGAAGGTGGGGAGCAGGTGAGACACCAAAAGAAAGGAGGAAAAATAAAGACTGGGACTGTGTAACTTGGTGAAATCTAGAGTGTTCAACAATTATGCCAAAATGTACAAATATGTTCTTTTACGAGGGAGAACAAGCAAATGTCAACCTTGCAAGATGTTAAAAATGGGGAGGCATTGGGGGAGGGATGCAATCAACATAAACTAGAGACTGTAACTAACAGAATCATTGTATTACGCTTCCTTTAATGTAACAAAGGTGATATACCAAGGTAAATGCAGATAAGAGGGGGGTATGGGGAGGCATGTTAGACACTTGACATTGGTGGTGTTTTCTGACTCTTTACTCTACTTTGACTTAAGGTTATTTTTCCTTTGCTGCTGCCTAGCTGTCATTTTTTTTTCCCTCTTTCTTTTGCCTCTCTACCTTCTTTGACTCTCCCTCCTGCCTTGTGGAAGAAATGTAGATGCCCTTATATAGATAGTGGTGAAGGTGGTGAACACAATAAATATGTGATCATACAGAGAACCATCGATTGTTTACTTAGGATGCAATGTATGGTGTGTGAACAAAACCATATTAAAAAAAAAATGGGTTGATGACAAAATCTCGAGGGCAATATACTGAGTTAGGTGAGCCAGACACATTAGGACAATTATTGCAGGGTATCACTGATAGGAACTAATTATTATATGTAAACTCATAGACATGAAATATAAGGTACCAAGATATAGGATGAGGCTTAAGAATGGGGAGTGGTTGCTTAGTATGAGCAGAATGTTCAACTAGGATGAACTTAAATGTTTGGAAATGAACAGAGGTGTTGGTAGCAAGATGTGAGAATAACTAACAGTGCCGAATGGTGTGTGAATGAGGTGGAAAGGGGAAGCTCAGAGTCATATATATCACCAGAAGGAAAGTTGGAGGTCAAAAGATGGGAATGTATAAAACTGAATCCTATGGTGGGCAATGTCCATGATTAACTGTACAAATATTAGAAATCTCTTCCATGAACCAGAACAAATGTATGACTATACAATTAGAAGTTAATAATAGAGGGGCATATAGGGAAGAATTATATACCTATTGCAAACAATATACTACAGTTAGTAGTATTTCAACATTCTTTCATAAACAGTAACAAATGTACTATACCAAAATTATGCATCAACAATTGAGGGGGGGGTGGTTAGGGATATGGGAGGATTTGAGTTTCCTTTTCTATTTTCTTTTTTTTTTTTTTTTTTTTTTTTTTTATCTTTTCATCTTGCACTTTATTTCTTGTCTGGAGTAATGAAAAGTTTCTAAAAATTGAACAAAAATTAAGTGTGGTGATGGATGCACAGCTGTATGAGGGTACCAGGGGCAACTGATTGTACACTTTGGATCTTTGGATAATTGTATGGTATCTGAACAAGCCCAATAAAGACGAAAAAGGAAAAAAAATCAGTGAGTTCAAGGAAGATATAACAAAAGAGATGAAGGCTATAAAGAAAACACTGGGTGAACATAAGATAGGAATCGAAAGTTTGAAAAAACTACTGGCAGAATCTATGGAAATGAAAGGCACAACACAAGCAATGAAAAACACAATGGAAACATACAACAGCAGTTCTCAAGAGGCAGAAGAAAACTCTCAGGAACTGGAGAACAAAACACCTGAAAGCCTATACACAAAAGAACACGAAGGGAAAAGAATGGAAAAATATGAACAATGACTCAGGGAATTGGATGACAACATGAAATAAATGAATGTACATGTCATGGGTGTCCCAAAAGGAGAAGAAAAGGGAAAGGGGGAAGAAGCAGTAATAGAGGAAATAACCAAAGAAAATTTCCCATCTCTTACAAAAGACATAAAACTACAGATTCAAGAAGCACAGTGTACCCCAAACAGAATAGATCTGAATAGACCGACACCAAGACACTTAATAAATGGATTGTCAAATATCAAAGACAGAGAGAATCCTGAAAGCAGCAAGAGAAAAGTGATCCATCACGTATAAAGGAAGCTTGACAAGACTATGTGTGGATTTCTCAGTAGAAACCATGGAGGCAAGAAGGAAGTGGTGTGATATATTTAAGATACTGAAAGAGAAAAACCACCAACCAAGAATCCTATACCCAGCAAAACTGTCCTTCAAATATGAGAGAATTTGAAATATTTTCTGACAAACAGAAAATGAGAGAGTTTGTGAACAAGATAACCTGCTCTACAGGAAATACTAAAGAGATCACTACTGACTGATAGGAAAAGACAGGAGAGAGAGGTTTGGAACACGATTTTGGGAGATAGTAGCACAGCAATGTAAGTACACTGAAGAAAGATGACTGTGAGTATGGTTGAAAGAGGAAGGTTAGCAAGTGGAAAGAGGAAAGAAGGAAAGAGGAAAGATAAAGACTGGGACTGTGTAACTCAGTGAAACCTAGACTGTTCAACAATTGTGATAAAATGTAAAAATATGTTTTTACATGAGGGAGAACAAATGAATGTCAACTTTGCAAGGTGTTAAAAATAGGGCAGTATTGGGGAAAAATACAATCAATGCAAATTAGAGACTATGGTTAACAGAAACATTGTATTATGCTTCCTTTAATGTAACAAAGGCAATATACCAAAGCTAAATCATGTAAGAGCGGGATATAGTGGAAGGGTATGGGACTCTTGGCACTGGTGATGTTGTCTGACTCTTATTCTACTTTAGTTTAATTCTGTCTTTCCTTTCGTTGCTTTTTAGCTGTCATGTGTTTTTTTATCCCCCTATTTCTTTTTCTTTTGTCTCTCCTACCTTCTTTGACTCTTCCTCCTTTATGGAAGAAATGGAGATGTCCTTATTATATAGATAATGGTGATGGTGGTGAATACATAAATATGTGACTTTACAGGGAACCATCAATTGTTTACTTAGGATGGAATGTATGGTGTGTGAACAAAACCATCTTAAAAAAAAAACAGTTTGATGAAGAAACCTTGAGGGCACTACATTGAGTGAAATATGTCAGACACATAAGGACAAATATTGCATGATCTCACTGATATGAACTAATTATAATATGTAAACACAGACATGAAATATAAATTAACAGGACATAGAAAGAGAGTAAAGAATGGGGAGCAGTTGCTTATTATGAGCAGAATGTTCAACTAGGTTGAACCTAAGTGTTTGGAAATGGACAGAGGTAATGCTAGGATGTTATTGTGAGAATAACTAACAGTGCTGAATGGTGTGTGAATGTGGTGGAAAGGGGAAGCTCAGAGTCACGTATGTCACCAGAAGTAAAGTTGGAAGTTAAAAGACAGGAATGTGAGAACTGAGAACTCAAAATGGCCAAGGCTTTCTCCACTGAGTTGAAAAACGAACAGAGCTAGCCCGAGGAGACCCTCTGGCTTTCGAAGATGGAGGTGATTGTCGGGGACTTTGGGATCGTGGTGGTACCCCGAGATGCAGCTGACACAGACCGAATCATGAACCACTCCTCAATACTCCGCAAATACAAAAACAACATCATGGTGGTGAAAGATGACATCAACCATCCCATGTCTGTTGTCAGTTCAACCAAGAGCAGGCTGGCCCTGCAGCATGGGGATGGTCATGTCATGGATTACCTGTCCCAGCCAGTCATCGACTACATCCTCAAGAGCCAGCCGTACATCACCGCCTCCGGCTAGCAGCTTCGCAGCCCTCTGCTCCACTCTGCCCTCATCCTCCACCAACACATTGGCTCCACCAGTCTCTGTCAGTCCCCCTGTTTCTCTCTTGACTCTGTTTCTCCCCCTCCTCATCTTGACTGTTCTCCCTACTTGCTGACTTAACCCCCACAGTGTGGGGGAGCTGCAGAGAACCATGGCATCCCCTTTTCCACAGTCATCTTTGGACAAACTTTCCTCTAGTCTCTGGGTGTGGGGTGGGTGAGGGATCAGGGGTGGGAGTAGGGGAAGTGCAGTCCTTGGAGATGTACTGGTATCCATCTCCCAGCATGCTCTAGAGCCCATCATCCCAGCATGCTCTGGGGAGGCGGCTCCGGCACTCGCCTTCCCAGCATGCCCTTTAACACAAAGGGCTATTTTCTTCCTTTCTTTCTGTTCCTCCACTTCTCATAGAACTTGGATGAAATCAGTGTCCATGGTTCTTTATGTTTGTAGTCTTTGACGCACTCTTGTGGTATTCCTTCCCTTTTGATAGGCTACCCTAGCCAGCCTCGGCACTCAGTAAGTGCATCAGGGTTGCACGCAGTAAAGAAGGCCAAGCCACCTCCCCTCTCCCTACACACACACGCACACACATACACACAGTCTTTGGCCAGGAGTGAGACCTCCAGGTTCTGAAACCTGAAGACAAGTCTAGGAATAGTCAGGTTTCTCAGAAGAATTTGAGCCCATTTCCTTAAGTTTCAGAAGACCATTTTCCTGATGCTCTGGGCCTATGATCACACAAAGCCAGTCCATCCTCATTTCTTGAGCCCCTCTATTTGGCATCTATACATTTAGTTACTTGGGTTGTAGCTGATGGGCAGAGTGTGGGTTCCCTGCCAGTCCAGGAATTTCTAAGTAAACTTCAGACCACCAGTCTCAGCCCCTGGGAGCCATACCTGGGCACATTCCTGGTTCTGAGAAGAATTCCATCTGCAAGGCCAAATCCTAATAATGCAGTGATTTCTTAAGTAAAACACACTAGGAATTCACTCAACCTTAGAGATCTTTGCTAATTGGGATTATTTATTGCCCATTTGGCTGGGAAATATATCTTCCATAACATAAACCCAGGATAATTTCTGAGAATGCAATTTGTTACTCTGATAAAAACTGACGATTCTTACCCTGTCTAGCTGAGATAGCACAGAGTGCCTGTTTCTTGTGAAACAGTGCCTTGGTCCTATTTCTGGGAACTGGGCCATTGTTCCCTCCAGCCACAGTAACCACCTGATGAGATCTGTCATCAGATCGGCCAAGAGGCCTTGACGTGGTCAGGAGCCACTAAGCCAAATGGACTTTGGCAGTTTCACCTTTTTCTCCCTAATTTCCCACCTTCCTCTGCTACTCTTGGAAATATGGTTGGACAGACTCTGTTCTGGTTATTAAGCCCTTACTCATGTCCTGCTTGGAGAGCCCAAAGGAACTCATATGCCATGTGACTTTCATCCAGTCTCTGGCTCTTGGGTCTCTGGTTGTCTTTGAGGAATGGTCCCCAAGAAGTAGGATATCTTTTCTCAAAATCTAGTAGTAGTTATGGCCCAGGAGGGACCCAGAAACAATGTTCTTCACACATTTTCATATCAGCAACATCCTTTGATAGCCTGCAGAAAAGGGAACTGGATTCAACAGAGGAGCATAGTACAGTGGCATCAAGTGGGGTGTTCCTCCTCTCGGATTATGGAAATAATCTCCAGGGGAGGGAAGAAAGATCCTATTCTTGGGTGTCAATGTTTGGCTAAGACTCATGGAATCATAAAACAGGAAAAAACTTGAAAGCTCAGTCGATTCAACATTGTTCTTTAAAAGACAAGGAAGCAGAGGTCCACGGGATTAAATGGCTGTCCCAGGTCACACAGCTTCCCCCAACACTAAGGGCATCGTGCCTCATGGTCTCCCTCCCTCCAGTTCCCTGAGAGGCTGACCAGGTAACAGGAGGTTTCCTCCCCTCTCTAGCCCTTATCTGATACCTTTCTCTTAAATTATGTGTGTCCCAGGTGCTCCCCACACAAGGCCTTGTGTGTGCCAGTCCAAGGGAAGGATAGGATGATAGGAAGGACAGAGCTAGGATTCCCTTAGAAATCAAGCGATCTCAATAGGTTGGTGGGAATCCCAGAAATTGACCCTCTGAAGCCAAGAAAGGATTGCTTTGCGGAAGGCTAAGGAAGACACTGAAAATTCCCAGGATGATACTATTGCTGATAAAAGAAAGAGGGAAGAAACTTTGCTCAAGAACTATGAGCAAGGAAATGAAACACAGGAAAGCAAGGTACTGGATTTCCTGGGGAAACGTGGCATTTGCAAAGATAAAGAATTTATGGATGGAGTTCCAAAGCTGGTCATGTGGATCCACATAATCAGACCTGAGAAAGACAGGATTTCTTTTATCTCTTAGGCCCACCTTTGTTATCCGGCTGGATTCTATGGTCAAACCCCTTTGGTCCACAGTCCACAAGGAGGAATGGGACTGGCTCTGCATGCTCAGTGTGGGGGCAGGAAGGCATGTGGGATGAAGAGTGAGATGAGTTAAGGAAAGGAACAGGAACGTTAGAAGAAGTAGAGTTCTAAGAAGGCAATGGGATCTTATCTTGATGAGTCACAGGGATCACATCAAAAATGACTTTGCTATGATGGAAGAAAAAGTGAATCCCCTGCTTGTGTAGAATCCTCCACTCCCCAGCCTGCCCCATTCTTTGTTTGCTGGAGGTCTGAGTACTGCTCTCCCTCCGAGGCCAGATGCTATGGCTGTAGTCCAGGCATAGTCCACACTAGAAAGATGATTCAGAGTCCGAGGTGAGGCCCCAGGTGCCAACAGAATGACCTCCAGGCCCTCACTTCACATCTGGGGCTCTGCTCCTTCCTACAAAGGCCAACCCAAAGCTGTCCTGGCTCAGAGATGATGAAAAAATCATGGGCTGGAATGACAGTGTCAGAAGGGGTCTGGAGCCTCATTTCCTGCTACCGATAAAAACTGTCCCTCCCATTTTTCTGTAAGTGGCTGATACGAATAAGAACAGGCAAGAGGGAAACCCTTTGTGTCAAGTCCCTCTCCTTAAGGAGAAGACCTCGGGGGTTCTGTGCTGCTAGCGGGTGCCTAAGTCACCCCCCAGACAGGCTTTGGGGGTCTTCTGTCTTCATCTCCTTGAATGTACATAGGAACAGGGGAGGAGAGTCTCTTAATGAAGTGCCTGAAACCCAGAGCTAGAGCTTCTGGAGACACCGTTCTTGTCTCAGCTTTGCCAGCCTTTCCCCAAAATTCTTTAGTCTCATGCTCCAGCTTCTCAGAAAGAATAAAAGGACTTCCAGTTTGAATTAAGCAGAAGGTGATACTCAATAATCAATCTTTAAGAGTAAGATCAAACTACAGCAAAAGGCAGAGAATTGCAGGGAGAAACGATTCTTACTTTAACAACCCAAATCTACTCTCCCCAAGCTGATACACATACGTATTCTTTTAGGGAACTAAGAGAGGAGCATGTTATTATATTTTATTCATCAAAAGAGTAATGCAAAAGTAAATCAGAATATGAAAAGCTCAGGATCTCTCCCAAAGCCACTGCAATAGAGCCAACAGGTAAAATGGGAAGGATGGCAACAAGAACTGATTTTGTAGCTCATCCAATTAGGACGGCATACCTTAGGAAGGGCATCGTGGCAGCGATGATGAATATGCACTGTCAAAGTCATCCAGTCTGCACCCTCCTATAGCTGCCCAGTAAACTCATCTCTTTGTAGTTTCTTCATAGTGTAAGTTTGGCATGTCCTCTTTGGCTGTTTTGGTTGGTTAGGAATGCGTTACAGCTCCTTCCCTTCTCCTTCAGTCTGGGCCCATACCCCAGAGCTCTGCTTGATTCAAATGGTGTCAAGGGTAGATGTGGGGAGGGGGAAGCTTTTTTTGAATCACTTTTTAGTTGCTGAATCTGCCATTTTAAGAGTAAGATTTGCTTTATGCAAATCAATTCATTAATAAGGATTACATTCGAGTTGCAACACCCCTTCACAGTGAAATATTTTGAGTAAAAGTTTGTTGCTAGAATAGTCATGGACAAGAGTTTTATTAGCAAAATGTTTCAGTTATGTTAATAAATAACACAATGTAAAAAAAAAAGATGGGAATGTATAAAACAGTGAATCTTGTGATGAAAAATGTCTGTGATTAACTGTACAAATATTAGAAATTTCTTTCGTGAACTAGAACAAATGTATGACACTATAACTAGAAGTTAGTAATAGAGTGTATATAGGGAAAAACATATACCTATTGGAAACTATGTACTACAATGAACAGTATTTTAATATTCTTTCATCAACAGTAACAAATGTACTATACCAATACTATGAGTCAATATTGGAGGGGTGGTGGTAAGGGGTAGTGGAGGAATTGAGGTTTTTTTTGTTTTGTTTTGTTTTTTGTCTTCTTTTCTGGAGTAATGAAAATGTTCTAAAATTTGAAAAAAAAAATTAATTGTGGTGATGGATGCACAGCTCTATGTTGGTACCAGGGGCAATTGATTGTGCACTTTGGATCTTTGGATAATTGTATGGTAGGTGAACAATCTCAATAAAATTAAATTAAAAAAAAAAAAAACAGCTTGGTACTGGCATAAGGATAGATATACTGACCAATGGAATCAAATCAGGAGTTCAGAAATAGTCCATCACATCTATGGCCAATGGATTTTTGACAAGGTGGCCAAGTCCACTCAACGGGGACAGAACAGTGTCTTTAACAAATGCTGCTGGGAGAACTGAATATTGATATCTAAACGAATGAAAGAGGACCCATATCTCACACCTTATACAAAAAATTAACTCAAAAGGGATCAAATACCTAAATATTAGAGCTAGGACCATAAAACTCCTACAGGAAAATATAGGGAAGATCTTCAAGACTTTGTGATAGGAGGTGGTTTCTTAGACCTTACACCTAAAGCACAAGCAGTGAAAAGAGAAATAGATAAATGGGATCACCTCAAAATTGAATACTTTTGTGATTCCAAGGAATTTGTCAAGAAAGTAAAAACACAGCCTACTCAGTGGGAGAAAACATTTGAAAACCTCATATCTGATAAGGATTTAATATCTAGGATCTATAAAGAAATCCTACAACTCAATAAAAAGAAAACCCAATTTTTTTAAAAAAGGGCAAAAGACTTGAATAGACACTTTTCCAAAGAGGAAATACAAATGGCTAAAAAGTATGTGAAAAGATGCCCAACAGCACTAGCTATTAGAGAAATGCAAAGCAACACCACAAAGAGATATCATTTCACACCTACTAGAAAGGCCACTATCAAAAAACAAAACAAAACAAAACAAAAAACACAACCACAAGTGTTGGAGAGGACATGGAGAAATAGGAACACTTATTCACTGCTGGTAGAAATGTAGAATTGTGCAGCCGCTATGGAAGCAGTTTGATGGTTCCTCAGGAGGCCAAATATAGAACTGCCATGTAATCCGGCAACCCCATATATACTCAGAAGAACCAAAAGCAGGACACAAACAGACATTTGCACACTGACGTTCATAGCGGCATTATTTCACAATTGCCAAAAGATGGAAACAACCCAACTGATGAATAGAGAAACAAACTATGGTATATACATACAGTGGAATATTACACAGCTATAAGAAGGAATGAATTACTGATGCATGCCACAACATGGATGAACCTCGAGGACATTATATTGAGCAAAACAAGCCAGACACAAAAGGACAAATATTGTATGGTCTCACTAATACGAACTAATTATGATGACAAACACTAGGAGTTAAATCCAGAGTACAGGTTACCAGAAGATAGAAAGAAGGTAGAGAACAGGCAGATGATGCTTAATTTGTATAGAATTTTTAATAAGGGTGATTGTAAAGGTTTGGAAATGGATAGAGGTGATGGTAGCACAATACTCTAAGTGTAATTAACAGTGCTGGGTGTGAGTATGGTTGAAAGGGGAAGTCTAGGGTTGTGTAGGGTTGTGTATATCGCTAGAAGGAAAGCTAGAGGATAAAGCATGGGACCGTACAACATACCAAAAGCTGTTGTGGATGATGACTGTGGTTAACTGTACAAATATAGGAAAGTTCTTACATGAACTAGAACAACTATATGTCACTATTGAAATAATCAGAATTAGCAAATTCATAGAGTCAGAATCAAAAATACAGGCTATAAGGTTTGGGAGTGTGGGTAGGGAATAGGGAGTTTTGCTTAATTGGTGCACAATTTCCATTTGGGATGCTGGAAAACTTTTGCTAATGATGGGAATGATGGAAGCCTAACACCAAATGTAATTAACAGCACTGAGTTATATATTTGAATTTGGTTAAAAGAAGACATTTTAGGTTGTATTTATATTATTAGAATAAAAATTTTAAAACAATGACATAGGAGTGTACAATACAGAAAACCCTAATGTAAACTATGGACTATAATTAACAGTATAACTATAATTATATTGTTTCATTGACTGTAACAAACGTACCACACTAATGGGAAGCACTATTAGGGAAAACTGTGGGGTGGGGGAGGGGGTAGTACACAAACCCTATTTTCTGCGTGACCTTTCTGTAAACCTACACTTTCTCTAATAAAAATTAAAAGTGAATTAAAAGGCTTTTTGGAACCAAGGTAATATAGTTTTTGAAGAAATTCAATTCAACAGATGCATTCTGAGCACTGATGACTGTGGAAAACCTTATGCTAAGTGCCATGAGGAATACAATAATGACTGAGATGGTCCCTTCCATCAGGGAGTTTACAATCTACTGAAGAAGAGAGATTTATAAATAGCCGTTGTCCAAAGAAGGAGGATGTAAGAGCATATATGGAGCAGGAACAATGTGTTTGCCTGTTGAAGGAGCCACCAATTCGAAATGGGAAACACAAGAAGCTTCACAGAGGAAATGGCATTTCAGCTGGGCTGTGAAAGATGAGAAGGGTTTCTACAGGAGGATGAGGGGAAGGACAGGCAGGATGGTGGATGCTGGGCTGGGGGAACAGCACCTGTCGACCAAGGAGGCTGGACAGATGTCGTGGGATATAAACATGGCCAGTAAGCAGTTTGGAGTCAAGTCACAGAGGGCCTGGAATGCCCTGTTAAGGAATGTACAGGCCACCGAGGTGTAGAAAACACAACTGTAGCCACCCTTGAGGGTCCCACAGGTGGAGAAGCAGCATAAAGGACTCAGACTTTGGCATCAGACGTACTGTGGTTTAGAAACCTGTCCTATCCCTCACAGCTGTGTAACCTTGACAGTGTTCTGGGCTTCTGCTACATGGGGAGAATGACAGCATTGTTACAGCTCAAAAAGAAATGTAAGGGGACCTAACCCCAGGGGTGTAAATCTCTCTGGCAACACAGGATATGACTCCTAGGGATGAATCTGGACCCGACATCATGGGATTGAGAACATCTTCTTGACTAAAAGGGGGATGCGAAATGAAACAAAATCAAGTTTCAGTGGCTGAGAGATTCCAAATGGAGTCGAGAGGTCACTCTGGTGG
This sequence comes from Choloepus didactylus, assembly GCF_015220235.1. Lineage (NCBI taxonomy): Eukaryota > Metazoa > Chordata > Mammalia > Pilosa > Megalonychidae > Choloepus > Choloepus didactylus. The sequence continues at coordinate 30,478,228 of NC_051320.1, read as the reverse complement.
ACATTCTTACACACTATATAGACAACACTTTTTAGGTTTTAATGCATTGGAATAGCTAGAAGTAAATATCTGAAACTATCAAACTCCAACCCAATAGCCTTGACTCTTGAAGACAATTGTATAACAATGTAGCTTACAAAAGGTGACAGTGTGATTGTGAAAACCTTGTGGATCACACTCCCTTTACCCAGTGTATGGAAGGATGAGTAGAAATATGGGGACAAAAACTAAATGAAAAATAGGGTGGGGGGGTGATTTGGGTGTTCTTTTTTACTTTCATTTTTTATTCTTACTTTTACTTTCTCTGGTATAAGGAAAATGTTCAAAAATAGATTGGGATGATAAATGCACAACTATATGGTGGTCCTGTGAACAGCTGATTGTACACAATGGATGACTGTATGGTATGTGAGTATATCTCAATAAATCCATATTTAATTATTTAAAAAAAGGAACATATGGCTTAAGAATAATATAGGTAAATGGTGTATGGTATAGGTCTGGTGTCTGCATAAAAACCCAGGGAGAGGTATGGGGTTGTGTTCATTTTCAGTCAAGATCATTGAGGCTGAAAGACTTTCTACAGCTTATCCAAGCTGCCTCGGCAGGTCAGAATTCCAGTCCAGACCTGAGCCTGGCCCCTGTGAGCACAGAGCCCACGTACTGCCCATGGAAACACAAACACACTGCGCCTAAGGAAAAAAGCCCAGTATGGGGACGGGTATAAGTGATGTGTGTCCCTGCCTTCAAGGAGTTCACAGTCTGGCTCCACTAACACAGGAAGATGGACTGCAAAACAAAAGCGGCCGCAGAACCGTGGTGCTAAAGGGTCAGAGGAAGTGGCCTTGGGGCTCCAGCTGGATTTTGAGGAAGAGTGCAAGGAGAGAGGGAATGCCAGTGTAGCAGGTGCATGATGTGCTCTCCAGGTCTTTTTTCAGGAATGAGGGGCTCATTCCCTAAGCTGAAGAAACCTGCCTTTCCTCAGATCCAACCTCCAGAGAAAGTCACACCCAGTGACTGAACAGTGGGGTTCCCAGGCCTGGTGCTTTCCCTGCAACTTGTATCAACTCTGAAGGCTCACTCAGCTCTCAGCTTGTGGGATCAGCTGAGCTCTGCACTGGGGCTGCATCACAGCTCGACCTATCCCCGGCCCACTTCTCACCCTTCCACAAGGCGCTGACTCAGGAGCACTGCCTGATGGATGTTCTCATCTCTCTCCAGAGTCAGCTTCCTGGGGACCCCACCTGTGACATCCACATTCAGGTAACAACTTGTAGCTTTGAGTCTGCAGCTTTCACACAATTCCTGGAAGCTGTGTGGCAAGAGGGCAGAGATTAGCACAGGAGGTTGACGGACACCCAAGAGCCCCTTGGTGTTTTCTTTCAGAGAGCCTGAGGCCACCCCCCTCCACCCAACCCCACTCTCCACCTATCCCTTAAAAGTCTTATCTAGGGGGACACTGTCATTGATGCCTGGTGGGACCCTGCTGGGTGTGTGTGCTGGTGGGTGGTAGCGGGTGGTGGCTGTGGTGATCAGGGCATGGGAAGTGGAGATGACCATCTTCTAATGCAGTTGCTCCATTGAATGGGGAGAAAAACAGAGGGTGGGAAATGTCAGTTGGGAGGGGCTGGCTGAGAAATGAGGCACAGTGTGGGGTGAGTAGGAGAGTCATGGTCTAAGAAGGACATGTGAGTGGCCTCAATCTTCTGTAAGCCTGTGCCCACTTTTGATGACTGTAGAAGTATGGTGCTTGAAGGGGTTGCTGACGTACAGGATGGAGAGCCCAACTTCTGCAAATGCCCACCAGGCAAGGTGGCTTCATTGAGATTTATTTTCTGTAGTTTAGATCATGAAAGAAAGAAGTTATTCTTCATTCTCCTTTATGAATATAAAACTGTAACTTGCAGAACTGAGACTCCCCATCAGAATCACTGTCTGGATACTGAGCATGGCAGCATGATGCTGGAAAATCTGGTCAGCCAGGTGTGTGGGGTGCCCTCACCTCTGAGCAGCTCCTCAGTCCAGGCACCCCCAGGAACCCTCTTGCATGCACGGGCAGGAGGGCGTAGGCCTGACAAAATGCTCCTGGGCTGCCTGGCTCGCCTGAGGTCGCACCGACTCGGCACTCGAGTGTCCAGCTGGTTTTCTGCGTGACTGACTGGGACCCGTCCCCTGCCCCATCTCTGGCCGAGTTCTCGTGGCCTGTCCCGGGCAGGTGAAAAGCCACAGCAGGGGTCCGGCTCCCTTGGTGGGGGCAGCTTTGGACCATTCTCCTTGTAGCCAAGAACCCTGTATTGGAGGGTCTGGCCTGGTCCCATGAATACAAGGGGCCTGTTCCTCTTCTGATCTCAAGGGCGGTGAAGAAGCTGGTGGGAATTCTGAGTAGGGAAGTCACAGCCTTCACCTAAGCTGTAGAAGGACTTGGCTCTGTAACCGTGGCAAATCCTCGTGGGAGCAGCAGAGAGGGCGGCTTGGGGCAGGGAGACCAGCGTGGGTGCTCCTGGATCACCTGCCGGTGGCACGAAGGTGCCGAACCAGAAAGGGGCCGCGGGAATGGAAAAGAGGGGGCACCCGAGAGACACTGGAGGCAGAGGGTGTGGAGGTAGCAACCACTGGACAGAGAGAAGTGGGACTTCAGCCCTGAGAGAAGGTGGCTGGAAATGCTGCTACAGGAAACTGGGGAGTCGATTTGCACAAACCCTATGAGACAGGCTTCAAAAATAGATCTGGTTTCAAATTCTAGCTCTGTTTCTACTAGCTGTGTGGGCCAGCAGGTCACTGAACCTCACGGGTCTGATTTGTTGTTGCTTTTTGTTTGTTTGTTTTTGTTTTGTACAATCTGAGATGATGATGCCTACTTCCTAGAGTTATTTTCTGTAAGGGATTTGATAAAATGAGAAAAATTCACAGAGCATTTATAATGGGCCAGTCCATAATCAGCAGTTACTTAGTTGAGTCTGATTTATGAGGTTGTGGTGGGGAGGATGGGCTTCCGAGAAGAGGGAACAGCTCTGGTTGAGCTGGTCCAAGGCAGGCTCCTGGGTGAGGCAGGATTTGTGCTGGCGTCTCTTCAGGAGTCTGATGTTTCAGAATCCCAACTCTCCTGAGCATTAAGATGCACTGATTTATAAGTGGGTCTTTTATTTTTGAGTGTAAGCAAGTGAGAAGCGTGAAAACTACTGATAGTCTCTTTAATACTTACATGATGTTGATATTTCCTTCCTATTACCATTTTCATAGCAGCTGAGTCTCCAGCGACAAGATTTTTGGCAACTCAGATTTGTGGTTTATCCAGTGATCTGTCATCCAATGACAAGTCAGTGGACATGTACACAGATGTGTAGTTAGTCTTGGGGATAAGAGAACAAAAAGGTGATTTAGAGAAGAAGAGATGATTCTGGGTTTTTGGTTTCCCAAGGCCTACAGAAACTTTTTCTCCCCCACCCCATCCCTTCTCTCAATAAATAATTAATTAGAGCAACTCTCAAGCGAGATAATGACTAAGAAAATGCAGGTGGACTTCAAGATTAATCTTTCTTGCTATTTGTGTGTGTGTCTTAGTTCATCTGAGTTCAACCCTAAGCTTAATTGCACAGGAAGCTAAAACAACAGGAAAGAAGACAGAGAAGTCCTGCTCCCCCTTGTGCAGGAAGGCGACTGTGGGATGATTAGCAACTGCCCCTCTCCTGTCCTGGTGCCCAGGGGCAAGGCCCAGGTTCCTTTACATAAGGAAAAACTTCCATGTTCATTCATGATGCAGCTGAAGGTAGTAAGCATTCACAGATATTCACAGTAGTTTAATGACCAAATTCCTTGTTACAAGAATTAGAAAAACTATATTTGATTTGATATTCAGTAGCCTCAGACTATGATGAAATCTTCATACACATCTGTAGATAATCAGAAAAGGCCTGAATTAGTGAAATTAATTTAAAAATAGTCATTTATTTTTTGACAAGAGGCAATGTAAAAAATCTATTGAATGTAGTCTTAAGTTGAGGGAACTGCTTTAATGAATGAATGGACTAATTGTTGAAGAGAAGAGCAAATGATTGCATATAAGTGGCTGAGAGAAGAGCAAATGATTGCATATAAGTGGCTGTCTTTTCTTCACTCTGCACTCAATACATATCTGGATACTAGAGTGTTCTCTTGAACTTTGATCCTGCATGTCCAGTGGCATTCTGTCCACTTGGATATCTCACACACCCCTCAGGCACCCCATGTCTACTGTAGAATGTCTTCAGTTCACCTTCGCCTGCCTGCTCCTCCCACATTCCCTGTCTGGGTTATGGGCATGACATGAAGTAATTGCTCAACTTGGAAATCCGGAAGTCATTCTGGAGTCCTACTATTCCCTTACTGTCTATGCCAATGAATCACCACATTGTGACCAAGTGAGGTTAGGATTTAAGGGATGATTATGATTTCTGAATTATGTAAATATTCCTTTTATAACTTTCTGGTATATTAGAGTAGACAGAGGGAAATATCTGAAATCTCTGAACTGTAATCCAGCTGCCTTGATCTTTATTAATGATTGTATAGCCTTTATCTGGTACCCTTTTGATTGTGAAAACCTTGTGACTGACCCTCACTTGTACATTTTATCTGGTTTTTCAATTATGGTCACTAAAGATGACACCTAATGCTTGTTAATGAAAAGCCTTGAGTCAGCCAGGAACTAACCCACTCCGATTCAAAGGTTATCTCGATAACGGAAGCTGGATCTAACAAAAATTGGCCTGGCATGCACAGTTTAGACTTTAACCTATAAGTGACCTATACCTCATTATAATACTAAAAATCACACCCATCATCATATTTAGGCCACCAGTTTTCTTACATACATTGTGACTAAGCATGTAATCAACGTGCACATCCTCAATAATTAGACCATCTCTAATTACATCATCTGGGGCCATTGTGCTCGTTATTCTAAAACCTGTCCATCTTTTGAGACTACAAAACTATCAAAGTTACTGCAGTTTGGGGAGACAAATTTTGAACGAATAGGCCATTGGCCATTGGCTCTCCTGCTTCATGCTTAGCAATTAACTCTCTCTCTTTGAAACCCTGGTGTCTCAGGAATTGATCATATGAACACAACAGGCAGAGAATCCACCGGCTTTGTCTGGTATCAATGTTGGATTAATTGTCTTCTAAATATCACTCTAATCTGTTCATTTCTCTTGTTGTGAATGCACAACTCTGATTATTCTGAAAGCCACTGACTGTATACCTTGGATGGATTGTATGGTGTGTAAATAAAACTTTTTTTTTAACAAACAGGTAAAGCTCAGTGTCTTTGCTATCCCCCCCCCGCCCCAAGCTCCTCTCCAGAGAAAGTACAGCCAGCCTGCATGCACATTATGGGTCCCTACCCCTGTTCCAAGGGAGCAGGGTAACCTTATGCACATACTGGGTGCCTGCTTATTGGTGCCAATCTATGGGGTGGAAGCTGCAAGACTAAACCATGAAAGTTTTCTCCAGCTCACTTTTCCAGAACTTGCCTTGCATGCAGAAGCAGTTTCACAGACTGCTAAAGCACTGCACAAAACAATTAAGTCAAAGCAGGCTGAGGCAAAGGGTTACCTGCAAAGGAGAAGAGGGGGCATTTGAATTGCTGTAAATAGAGGAATTCCTCAGGCCATGAGCAAGGACAAGTTGAGGACAAGCAGCAAGCTCCACACAGGCTCAGGTAAGATGGAGAGAACCCTGCACTTCGCATTCACCTAGGGCTAATCTTCTTGATGGAGGGCTAAAACTCTGAAGGAGACCACAAGTCAAAACAGAGCCAGTTTGCAAAGACTGTGAAAGTGATTTTTGTGTTTGATTTTCTTAGCTCCTAGACCTCAAGGAAATCTCTGTCATTTCAGGATCTGGATACAAACTTAAGGAACAGAACAGAACTAAATCCTAGAGATAACACTTAAATATATAAAAATATTCAGTATGTAACAAAAGATTACAAAACAAAGAACAGGAAATGATGGCCATCCAAAAGAACAAAATAAAAATCCAGAAACCATCAACAAAGAGGACCACATTTTGGAGCTACAGGACAAAGGCTAAAAACATGATCCTCAATATTTTCAAGGAAATAAAGGAAAATAGGGAGAAAGAACTAAGGGATATCAAGAAAACAATGAATGAACAATAAGACATTCTAAATAAAGAAATATAAATTTATAAAGGAACCAAAGATAAACACTGGAATTGAAGACCACAGTAACTGAATTGAAAAATTCCTTAGGGTATTTCAACAGTAGATTGAAGCTGGCAGAAGAAAGAATCAGTGAACTCAAAGACAAGACAATTAAAATTATTTGGGCTGGGAGTGGAAAGAATGAATGGAAAAAAGGGGAACAGAGTCTAAGAGACCTGTGAGACACCATCAAGTACAATGCACACATTACAGAAGTCCAGAAGAAGAAAGAAAGGAATATTCAAACAAATAATAGCAGAAAACTTTCCTAATTTAATGAAAGACATGAATTTGCACAATCAAGAATCCCACAAATGCCAAAAAGGATAAACTCAAAAAGAACCATGCTCAGACACAGTAATCAAACTGTCTAATGCCAAAGACAAGGTGAGTCCTGAAAACTGCAAGAGAAAAACAACATGTTATGAACAAAGGTGTCCCAATAAAATTAAGGGCCAATTTCTTATTAGAAACCATGGAGGCAGAAGGCAAAAGGGTGAAATATTTAAAGCACTGAAACAATACAATTGCCAACCAAGAATTTCATATCTGGTAAGACTGTCCTTCAAAACTGAAAGAGAATTAAGACATTCCCAGATAAACAAAGGCTGAGGGAGTGCATCACCACTGGACCTGCCCTATAAGCGTGCTAAACCATAGTCTTCAGACTGAAATGAAAGGACACTAGACAGACAATCAAAGCAGCATAATTAAGACCTCCTATAATGGTAACAATATGGGTAATTATAAATGCCAGTACTATAATATTGTGTGTATGTCACGCCACTTTTTACTTCTTACAGGTTCTAAAATGAAAATGCATAAGAAGTAATGATAAATCTATAGTTTTGAACATACAATGTACAAAGATATTATTTGTAACAAGAACGACGAAAAGGTGGGAAGATGGAGGGGTATAGGATCGGTATTTGTGTTTGCTATTGAAGTTAAGCTGGAATCAAATCAAACATGATTGCAATAGATTTAGGATATTAAATTTAAGCCCCATTGTAACCACTAAGAAAATATATGAAAAATATATACAGGAAGAAATGAGAAGGGACTCAAAATGGTTCAATAGAAAAACCAAATAGGAAAGTAGGCATTAACCGAGGAAGGAAAAAAGACCAAATAGCAAAAAGGCAGAAGACATGCATTATCAGTAATTACTTGCAATATAAATTAATTAAAATGCAAATTAACTCTCTAGTGAAAAGGCAGAGAGTGACAGAATTGGGGGGAGGGAGGTGAGGCCCATCTGTATGCTGGTTACAAGAGACACGCCTAAAATTCTAAGCCAAGTTGTTTGAAAGTGAAAGGATAGAAAATATATACAAGTAGTAAACAAAAGAGAGCTGAGGTAGCTATACTAATATCAGATAAAATAGATCTTAAGTCAAAAACTGTTATGAGGGCAAAGTTGGTTCACTATATACTGATAAAGGGATCAATTCAACAAGAAGATGTAATGTTAAATATATTTGCAACTAATGGCAGAGCCCCAAAATATATGAAGCAAATATTGACAGATTTGAAGGGAGAAAAAATAGCTCTACGTTAATAGGAGACTTCAATACATCATTTATTTACAACAATGGATAGAACATCTAGACAGAAGATCAATAAGGAAATGGAAGATGAGCAATACTCGAAACCAACTCGAGTTAACAGACACATATAGAACACTTCACCCAACTACAGCAGCATACACAGCCTTCCAGTGCACACGGATTGTTCTCCAGGAAAAGACCATATGTAAGGTTACAAAATAAGCCTCAAATTCAATAAAAATATTGAAGTCATATAACATATCTTCTCTGATCACAATGGAATGAAGCTAGAAATAAAAGAGGGAGAGCCAGAAATTTCACAAATATGTGGAAATTAATGCACTCTTAAACAACCAGTGAGTCAAAGGAGAAATCACAAGAGAAATGCAGAAATATCTTGAGAAAAATGAAAATGAAAGTACAACATACCAAAACTTAAGGAAGGCAGTAAAGGCAGTGTGGAGAGGAAAATTTATAGCTCTAAGTGCTCACATTTAAAAAGAAGAAAGATCTCATTTCAGAGACCTAGTCTTACAACTAGAAGAACTAAAGAAAGAAGAGCAAACTAAACCCAGAGCAAGCTAAAGTTTGGAAATAAGGATTAGAGCAGAGAGAAATGAAACAGAGAATTATAAAAACAGTAGCATTAACAAAATTGAAGGTTGGTTCTTTGTAAAGCTCAATAAAATTGATAAACCTATAAATAGACTGACAAAGAAACAAAGAGAAGACACAAATAAAATCAGAAATGAAAAAGGAAATATTACTGTCAACCCAACAGACATAAAAGATAAGATACTGTGAACAAATATACAAGTTAGGTAACCTAGATGAAATGGACAAGTTCACATAAGCTACCTACACTGACTCAAGAAGAAATAGAAGATCAACAAACCAGTAACAAGTAAACAGATTGAAACAATAATAAAATGAACCATCCAACAAAGAAAATCCCAGGACCAGATGGCTTCACAGATGACTTTTAGCAAAAATTCCAAGAAGAATTAACACCAAACTGCTCAAACTCTTCCAAAAGAGAGAGGAGGGAACACTTACTGACTCATTCTGAGGCCAGCACCACCCTAATTCCAAAGCCAGAAAACAAATCACAAAAGTTATAGACCAATATTTCTCATGAATATAGATGCAAAAATCCTCAACAAACTACTAGTAAACAGAATTCAATAGCACATTAAGGGAATTATACACCTGATCAAGTGGAATTTATACTGGGTCTGCAGGGGTGTTTCAACCTTTAGAAAATCAAATACTGTAATACACCACATTATCAGAACAAAGGAAAAACTCACATGATCATCTCAATTGATGCAAAAAAAAAAAAAAAATTTGACAAATTCCTGCATGCCTTGTTGATAAAAACTCTTAGAAAACTAGGAATAAAAGGAAAATTCCTCAACATGATAAAGAGCATACATGAAAAACCCACAGCTAACTGAATGCTCAATGGCAAAAGGCTGAAAGTTTCCCTTTAAGATCAGGAACAAGACAAGGATGCCCATTGTCAGACCTGTTATTCAACATCGTACTGGAAGTTCTATCCAGAGAAATTAGGCAAGGAAAAATAAATAAAAGGTATCCAAGTTGGAAAGGAAGAAATGGAACTTTCCCTAATTCCAGATGACATGATCCTATATATAGAATCTCCTGAAAAATCCGTAACAGAGCTGCCAGAGCTAATAAATTCAGTAAATTGTTAGGACAGGCTACTCTAGGAGTCAGTCCTTTCACCAGAGCAACTACTAAACAAGCAAGAACTGTCTGAAACAGCTATTTTGAAAATCTGGAGGCCAGTAGAATGCTATAGAACATTCAGGTAAAAGCTGGAGGAAGAGGCTGGTAAATCACAGCAATGACCAGTAAATTGCTCTTTTTGCACTGCAGTTACCGTCACCCACCTCCCACTCTCGCAGCTGGCTGCTGTGGAGTCCAGGCCCTGGGTAGCTCACTGGTGACAGAAAGTCTCACAAAAATCCTCTTCCCCAAGACAAGGGGAGGGAATGGCCAATTGCTGATCACAGCTTTTGATTAGTGATTTTAAATCCTGGGGGCCCCACCCTGAGGGGGACATTGTTCCAACCCTCCCAGGACAAAGCTGAGAGAGAAGGACCCACACAGAAGCTCAGAAAGAAAGCCACAGGCAGAGCAGCCAGAATCTGAAAGGAACGAAACCCAAAGCCGGGAAGGGAAGGGGGAGACCAGCAGACATCACCATGTGCCTTGCCATGTGGCAGAGGAGCCCCGGATGCCAGCAGCATTTCTTCAGGAAGAAGGTATCATCCTGTTGATGCCTTGATTTGATCACTGCCGTGGTCTCAGAGCTATGAACTTGTAAGCTGATAAGTCCCCACTGTTAAAAGCCTGTCCATTCCTGGTATATTACATTCCAGCAACTTTAGCAAACTAAAACAGAAACCATGTCTCTGATAAGCGTTTAATATACAGAAAATTTAAAGTCCTACACCAACGAAAACGAACAACCCAATTTTTTAAAGTGCAAAATACTTGAACAGACATTTCACCAAAGAAGATATACAAATAGCCAAAAAGTGCATGAAAAGATGCTCAACGTCATTAGCCATTTGGGAAATGCAAATCAAATGGTTATAAATGCAGGCTGATCCCCATTCCAGACGTCAAGCTCTTGCTGAGTCTATCTCTGTACCCTGGCTGTTAACCAGGAGAGAGGAGTCTTAGACGGGATGGAAAATGCAATTCAGGGAAGCCAGAAAGGAAAAGAGGCTGTAAGACAGAAGGGAATTGAAAGTATCCAAAATCTGATAGCTGGAAAAGGTGATAGTTACCATCTAAAAGAGGAAGTAGCCTCCATTCATTCACTTGCTCATCCATTTGAATATCGACTGTCTACAAGCCTTGTCCTTGGCGCTATGGAAACCAAATGAGTAAAGACACAGAGATTATCTCTAATGGAAGAGACAGATTTCAATTATTTAAAAAAAAAAAAAAAAAAATCACACATGTAACTAAAATTTTTGCTCGGGCAAGTTCTATGAACTTGAAGTTCATGGCTGTTGCACACATCGTTGGTGCCCCACCTGGACCTCTGGGATGCCTTATACTTGCGTGGTTGGTGAGCCCATCCCCCAGCTGCTGCCTCCAGTCCTCACCAACTGGCTCGCTCCCTCCTGGAACCTTGGAGAGGATTGCCAGGCAACATCTACTGCAGGAAGTGCCTGGAAGTGAATCCACCACCAACAGCTCATGCCCAGGGACTGACTGGGGTAGGAGTACAAAAGCCCCCATCTGAGGCAGGACAGACCTGCAGTACAGTTTACACTCCAAAAGGTCCCCTTCCAGATAAGGCTGAAGCCAGACTTCACCAGAAACCGCATTCGTGTGGCTCCTTCTCCTTCCCTACATTGCTTCCTCGCTCCCTTCCAGTTCTCCTGAGTGCACTACCTCAACAAATCATGAGCACACAGATCCCCTCCTCAGGCTCTGGTTTTAGAGAACCTAATCTAAAACAATTATATTCTTAAAGGATAGAACCAAGAGATTTGACCAAGACAGGGAAGCTAGGGAAGGTGTTCCTGAGGAAACAATTGAGTTGAAGAAAAAGAGTCAAAATTAACAAAATGGCTTGGAAGACAGGAGCAAGTTTTCCAGGCAGAAGCAGCAGCACATGCCAAGATCCTGTGGCAGCAGAGAGCCCACCGAGTGGGGAGAGCCTGGAGAAAGATGAGGTAGCAGGATAGGCTCAGGAAGAGAGGCCCAATTTGTCTAGCTCAGGGAACAGGGTAGAAATAGAACTGATGGGTTGAGAAGGCAGATTTCAGCTCAGTAATCTTGTAACAGCTGAGTGGTTGGAGAGATAACGAGTTCCTATGAACGCGAGTGTACAAATAGAAAGACGGTTACCTGTCAGGATCTTCAATATGGCATTGCGTGGGATATTGGAACAGAACATCTTTAAAATCTTTTCTGATTTTCAAGTTCAGTGATGGCATGTTTGGCCTATTAAGTAAGGCTGTAAGGAGTAAAGCTATTTTTCCAAATTCTGAGCAGGGTAGTAGCCACAGTCAGCCCAGGTGCAGTTGGGGGTGAGGGAGGTTGATCCCACACTGCCCCACATCCACTTCTCCCCAGAACCTCCTCAGGGCCCTCTTCTGACCTTCCCACAGTGTCTCACTCTCTTCCTGCAGACACTTTCCCACTAAGGGCTACAGTCAGAGGTGTCTGCTCCCGCGTCATTGGGCATCATGGTCAAAGGTAGCTTTTAGTCATGTGAGTTATAGAGCAAATTTTTCTAAGTTCAAATCCTGGCTCTGTATTTCCTGCCTATGTGAACTCAACTAACTTCTTTATGCTGTGTTTTGTTTTCCTTATCTGTCAAATGGTGATAATAGCACCTACTTTGTTGGGTTTTATTAACAATTAAATGGAATAGAAAAAAATCATTTGGTGTAGGGCCTGGCATACCATAAAAGCTCATTAAATACTAACCGATGTAATTTAAACTAAGGAACTAATGGCTAATAAGGCTCAGTGCTGCTATTCTAGAATGGCATAGTACTTAAAAGCAAGAATTTGGAGATTTAAATTCTGCCTATTTGTGTGACCTATTTTAGTTAAGTTACTTAATAGCTCTGTGCTTCCATTTCCTCATCTGTAAAATGGGGGTAATAAAAATACCTACCTCACTGAGCTATTGTGAGAATTAAATGAGTTAACAATTGTAAAGCTCTCAAAACAGAGCCTGTCACAGAAAATACTTGGTAGGTATTAGCTATTATTAGTAGTTGCAGAATTATTCACATTTCAACTGATTGTTCATTGATAATCAGAAGGAATGAATCTGTAATGGTGATGGTCAAGTTCACCTGGGCTTATGGGGAAGTTATTCCCAAGTGGGAGGGCCTTTGGTGCCTGCCAAATACAAGTGCCTATGTGAGTGATAACTTTCTCAGGATACTCACAGTTCAAAGCACACCAATGGTTTTGCCTCAATCTCTGGGCGGCAGCTAAGCCACCATGGTATGGAGATGACAAAATAGATGCCTTGTCACTCATGCAATGATTGGGAGGGGGCTGCATAGGGTGGGGGCAAGGTAAGGCTTCCCACTAGCCAGGGGCAGCTGTGGCCCTGGGTCCCTGTAGCACTCAGCGATGTTCAGTCATGAGGGACAGGCCACATCTCTTTTTGGTAAACCCTTCCTACAGATCCTGATGATGCCAAACCCTTTTCCAACTTTTTCTACTACGAGCACAAACCACTTCACCTTTTCATTCCCAGAACTCGTCTGTGGACTTAGCACATACTAGTTGCTCAGTAAGCGTTATCGAATGAGCTGGTCTGCCCACAGACAGCCTCTGTCCCTGGCTCTAGTCTCCAACTCCCAGCTCATTTCAGTGACCATTCAACCAGACAAGCTTTGGGGCTTTATGTTTAGAACATTCTTCAGGGGCTTCTTGGATTTCTAAATCACAGCAGCAACATCTTCATCTGTGATTTGCAGATGGCCTCAGAAGAGGATATCAGCAGAACCTTCCAGAGTAACACCCTGAACTTGCACAGTACGGAGCTCAGAGAGACCCAGCAAGGCCAACGCATGCCCAGACTTCCCAGCTGTGCCCCAGGGAATTTCATTTCATTTCAGCTTGTCCTCGTTTCAAAAGAGACATTCATCAACCACTTCTCCTAAGGGGGTCTCTGATACATTCTGAGTGTTCTGGGCTAACAACTATGAGTTATTTCCTCACAGCTTCTCCTACAATTTTTGATATGGCCTCTCCTGATTTAAAATGCAAGACTGGGCAGCCACATGACATTTGTCCCTATTTCAAGATATTATAAAATATAGAAATATTTGGCATAGCACCCTAAACCACATTGCCTTGCATTTAATGTTTTGTATATTTTAAGTTAATCCATAAGGTAAGTATTTAGAGGAATATTCTTTCCATTTTACAGAAGAGAAAACTGAAGGTCAAAGGAGCTAAGTCACTTGTGCAAGGTCCCCCAGCTACTGACTGGCAGAGCAAGGACACACTTTAGGTCTCTTGGTCCCTATTCCCATGAAAAGTAATCATGGTGTATCCGAGTTGGAAGACATCCTACAGATGAACTGGTCCAATGTACTTCTTCCAATTTGGTTGAGGAGAAACACTGCTACTTCTGAAAAAACCAAAGCCTAAAGCAAGTCTAGAACAAGCTCACATGCAACATATAATAGGGAAACAATGGTGGAGTTAAGGCAAAGTTGAATTTATCAATTTTAATGTTCTAAAGGATAAGGCAGGCCATTGCCAGTCTGCTCTGACAAAACAAGCACCAATGCCACTGTTCATTCAGTCAACCGTTTCATTATTGAGGGCTTCAGTGGGCCAAGTGCGGGGCTAAGTTCTGCAGAATCAGAGGTAAATGCCTCAGTGATGTTCTAGTCTGTGGGACTACACAAGAAACTGGGGGGTGGGGAGGAGGGATCGGGGGTTACAGTGGAGAGTAAGTCTTATATAACAAGGGCATGTGCAGGGGGATGGAACTCCAGAAGCATACACTTACCCCAACTTAGAAAGGTCAATAAAGCTTCAAAGAGGAGATGATGCTTAACCTGGTTGATGAAAGACTAAGCAGAGTTTGCTAAATGGATGAGCGGAAGATGAGTGTGTTCTGGGCAAAGAGAGCAGCATGGGCCAGGTAGAGGGGCTTGGAGTAGCATAGCACCTTGCGTAAACTGCAAGCAGCTGCCAATGGAGGCCAATTCATTAAAGGTCTTGTCTGTCATCCTAAAGAGTTTGAACTTGATCCTGAAGATGACAAGTAACAGTTTAATGATTGTGTGTGTTTTAAATGGGAGTGATGAGATCATATTTCTAGTTCAGAAAGTTCACTCTTTAGGAAAATTATTTAGAAGAAAGAGTACAATGAACGGGGAGACTAGTTTAAAACAGTGGTAGTCAAATAGGTGAAAAATTAGAGCTTGAATTCAGGAAGCAGCACTAAAGGTGAAGGTGTTTAAGGGATGTTTAGAAATTAGAAATGGTTGGGTCTAATATATGAGACATACATGGGAGAAAAGTAAAAACAAACTCACAAATCTTCAGTGAGCAAATGGGCAGGGGCCACCATTCTCTAAGACAGAGGAGGAGGAAGAGAGATTGGTGGTAAAAGACAAGTTAATGAGTTGAGTCGGAACACGCCGAGTTGGAGATCCAGCAGGACATCTAGTTGGAGATGAGCCTGGGGCCCAGGAGAGAGAACTGGGATAGGGCTATATGCATTTTGGAATCACCAGTACAGAGATGGTGGCTGGAGTCCTAGGTGTGGATGACATAACCCAGGGACCCCACATTGGCAGAAAAAGAGAAGAGGGCCGAGGACAGACTCGGGGAACAGAGCAGATCAGGGTAGGGAGGATAAAAAAAAAAGAAAAGTATATAAGGGCAGAAGAACTGAGTAGATGTAGGAGGAAAAATGGGAAAGGGAGTAGAGTCAAAGAAACCTAAAAGAGAAGGGAAAAAAGCAGTGGAGCTAACTTTTATAACAATCTGGTCATTTACCAGGTCCCTATAGTGGGATTTTAACTATGTTCTCTCATTTAATGCTCCTGCAAAATCCCAAGGTGAGGTATTAGTATGGTAACTTGCATTTGGGTGACAGGTAACAATCTAATAAACACATGCCACATCAAAGGGGAGATAGTGGGAAGTGCTATGAAAAGAAACGAAGCCAGCAAGGAAAGAGAGGGTAGGAGGTGAGGAAGTGGAGGGAGTGGCACATCTTAGGGAGAGTCTCTGATGAGATGACATTTGAGCAGACACTTGGAAGGGGAGCAAGCCACTCAAAACACCCCAGGCAGAGGGAGCAGCAAGCACAGAGATCCAGGAGCAGGACAGCACCTGTTGTGTTCTAGGATCAGCAACGAGGCTGGAGGGCTGTCATGGATTAAGCAATGGGCAAGGGGTGGGACAGACCTATAGGAGCAATGAATGACACTGAGGACCTCAGAGGCCATAGCAAGAAACCTAGGTTTTATCCTGAGTTGAGGTGAGAATCCTTTGGAGGTAAGAGGTGCTATCCTTTGTCAACCATCCTAAAGAGAAAGGTTACTGGATCAACTCCCTCCAAAATGGTAGGTCCATCCTTACCTCCTTTCTTGGCCAGAGCAGCCCAGAGAGGGCCTGGAATGGTCCTGTTGCAGGACTGCCAATTGACCAGGTCAAGCCCAGAGCAGGACACTCAGGGGCCTCCACGGCCACTGCTCCGGCTCTACTCTCCTGGCCTTCGTGGATATTCATCATAACCACCATGGAGAAGAAAACCCTAAATATTCCTACCTGCAAGGCTCTCTCTCTGCCCTTCCTGCACCACAGCACCATGCAGACCCCTCACCTCTGCCCCAAGCACATGTACTTAGAAAACAGGAACTGAAACAGAAATGGAACCTCAAGGTTCTAAGTAGCCAGAACCTTGCACAATCTCAGAGATGCTCCGTCTCAGTGTGGCTGCAGAGAATTAAGGGCGGACACTTCTCAGAAACGGGAGTTCACTGGCTGCGGGAGGACCAGTCCTGCCCTGGGAGCTCCTAATATTACCAGGGAGTTCAATACAGCTTTTCAGAATACCCTTAACTCCACAGCACAGGGATTACAAATGACATCCTGCGACAGGACCCTGCAGCTGACCATATTCAGCCTTCTCCACATCCCAGGAAGTTTCCATTTGAGGAAAGCAACAGACTCGGGGGTATAGTCTCAGCCCAGAGACCCATGTTAGCCCTGGAAAGAAGCTGCCATTACCCATCATATTCTTTCTTCTAAGCCTATTGCTAATACAGGGATGTCAATTGAGGTCCTTAATACTAGATGCAACTATCTCTTCAAGGGTAACAGAGTTCAGATTGAAACGGAAGCTCCTAACTCTGCGGCACTTTCACAGACCAGCTTATGGGGAAGGGCTTTGGCATACACTGAGAACCCACCATGTACAGGGGCAGTGGAGACCTTTATAATGGAGGTAAATGTGGCAATCAGCAGACACTGGCATGCACCTCTTTCTCTCCTTAATTATGTCTTGAATTGAGCATCTTGAATGACTTTAGTTGTAAATAGAGGTTTGAAACATAACAGTTGGTAAATATTTAACTCCATTTTCTTCATTCTGCTAAGTCTGAATTAATTCTATCTTTGCCAAATGGCATTTATTGTATGCCCCAATAACACCCTGTTCTCTTCTAGCAGGGCACTTACATTTTAAGTTTTTTAGTTTGTATCTCTTATTAAGCTGCTTGGACACAGGAAGGCACATTATATGAATGAATGAGTGGATAGATGGATGAATGGATGGACATTTTGTAAAGGAAGACAATCATGAAATTAACAAATGTGGTTTTGTCCATCCTCTTAAGACATGGAAAAGTCCTGTGTTGGTGGAAGAAGTTTTAAAAGAAACACAGCTCAGCAATATTATATCTGCCAACTATTCCAGGAACAGTGTAAAAAGGAGCAAAAAATCCCTAAATCCCCAAAATGGACACTCTACAGGCCTATTACAAAAGCTTAATTCTTGAGCAGTTTGTCTTTCAAAACTTGATTTTACCAGAATTTGTTTTATTCTATTTGACAAATAAATTAGAGTAGGCATATTTACAAAGATATTAATACAAACATTTTTTAACACTATTTTAAAAAGCCCTGAGAACATGCTCAACCTCAGAACTTTGGGGGGGAATGGCTTCTGACCCAAATATCAGAAACATCAGGGAGGCAGATGAAAAGCTCACACTTTCTCAGGAGATAACAATCCTCACTACAATATATTTTTAAAAGTCAATGTAGTATCATTTACTACCAAAACATATGTATATACTCACTTTTTTGTATTCTTGTCTTTATAAATTACAAAAGGACAAAAATATGCAAACTAAAACTTAGAGACATATACATAAATAGGAAAGTCTCCAGATTTCCAGAGGTAACCATGGTTATCTTTTTTAAATTCAGTTTTAATTGAGACACAGCCACACACCACACAATCATTCACAGTGCACAATTGTTCACAGTATCATACTATAGTTGTACGTTCATCACCACAATCAATTCCTGACACCTTCATCACTCCAAAATAATAAAAAGAATAAAAATAAAAGTACAAAAGAACACCTAAAGCATTCCATTTCCCACACACCCCACCCCCTATTTTTTCATTTAATTCTGTCCCCATTTTTCTACTCATCTACCCATACACTGGATAAAGGGAGTGTGACCCACAAGGGTTTTCACGATCACACAGTCACACTATGTAAGCTACATAGTTATACAACTGTCTTCAAGAATCAAGGCTACCAGGTCACTGCTCAACAGCTACAGGCATTTTCCTCTAGTTATTCCAACACACCAAAGACTAAAAAAGGGATATCTACATAGCGTATAAGAATGCCCTCCAGAGTAAACCTCTCCACTCCATTTGAAATCCCTAGCCACTGAAACTTCATCTTGTTTCATCTCTCTTCCACCTTTTGGTCAAGAAGATTTCTCAATCCCCAGATACTGGGTCCAGGCTCATCTCCAGGAGTCATGTCCCTTGTTGACAGGGAGATTTACACCCCTGGAGTCATGTCCCACGTAGTGGGGAAGGGCAGTGAGTAGTTACCTGCCAACTGGGCTGAGAGAGAGAGGCCACATCTAAGCAACGAAAGAGGTTCTCCAGGGGTGACTCTTAGGCACCATTATAAGTAGGCTTAGCCTCTTCTTTGCAGTAACAAGCTCATAAGGGCAAGGCCCAAGATCAAGAGCCTGGCCCACCAAATTGGTAGTCCTCAATGTCCACAAGAACAACTATGGTTCTTTTAATTATGGTCCCAACCCGCAGTTGATATGAGACTTTAGTGAAGGAACTATAAAAAAAAAAATTTAAATCTAAACATATGCTACATGTTCATTCCCATTCATTTACAGAATCTTTGGGGATCTTTGTCTAACTCACTGCTGTACTCTTAATGCCAAGAGCAGTGCCTGGCACTCAGTAGATACTCTACTAATACTTGTTACATGAATGCACAAAATATTAGTTGGGTATCCATGGTGTACCACATTCCATCCTAGGCGGATTCAACAGTGAACAAGCTGGGTAGGGTCCAGCTTTCATGGAACTTATAGGATAGGCATGATTACCCTGTCTCATCCTGTTTGTGAGAAGCCCAGAGACCCCATCTCTGGATCTTGTTCTTCTCTTCCCATCCTCACCTGTATCTCCTTTCCCCACCCTCCAGAAAGTTATCCTGATCTAGTCCAACTACGCTCCTTCTTGGGGTTGGTTCCCATCCCTTGCACCCCTACGCCTTATTAGTGCTTATCTCCATCAAAGCTCTTATCAGACCATAAACAATTTGATCCTCACCCTCCTCTGTACTCCAGTAGACTGTGAACTTCTTGAGACAAGGAATGTAAACTTTGATTTCTAGCACAGTCCATAGGTCATAGGAAATGTTGGATAAATAAGTGATTGAATGAATCAATATGTTTTCATGCACAGGAATGGGTTTTAATTTAAATGAGTGGCTCTCATACAGGGAATTTCAAGAATGGGGCAAGGGAAATTTTCTGGGCCCCTGTAATCATATCCCCCTGCTTCTTTGGCTATACCTGGGTTCACCCTAAATACTGGTTCCCCTTCCCATCCCTCATCTCTCTCCCTCTTAATTCAAGTCTTAAATTGAACACCTGGTTTATTGCTTGTCCCAAATCAGTGGGCCAAAGTTTTCTTCTCCATTTAGAGATTCCATTTCATTGTTCACTTTTCAACACTAGGCTTTTTTTCTTACAACACCTGGTATGCAGCTCTGAAGCAAGTCTCTAAGTACAGATCTTTGAGGCTAAGTCCATCTGTAATAAAATGGTTTGGGTCATCCTATGGTGTTCTTATCTGAACTCTTCGGATAATATAAGCTGCAAGTAGAAACTCCAAATTCTATTACATAAAAAAGCCTGTTTTCTCAATTTCTTTAAAGCAAGATGAAATTCATCTAAGTTGGTTAGAAATTTTGTTCTCTTTTCTCCTCTCTATTGCTTTCCCCAAGAGAAACGTTCACTCAATTTCTTAGCTATTTTGTAGAGTCAGGCTTGAAATTGAGATGAATCATCAAGTTTCCAGGGCAGCTGTAGGGAAACCTGACCTGGGCCACTGGGCACTCGTGTATAGAGGACATGTAACACCCATTTACCCATGGGGTTCACTAATTTTCCATTTTAAAACTGGGCCTGGCATCACTATTCATCCTATTTATAGTTTAACATGTGACAAAATATTTATTCCAGGCTCCAATAGGAATGCTTCTTATAACTATCGGTAAATCATTTACTACAGTAAACTAATTAGTCTCACAAATGCTTCCCTTTTCAGAGTGGCTAAGGGGGAGACTTAAGCGTCTAGGATTAAGCTAGAATTACCATTGTTTGAAGTTCCTTTACATTTAAGATAGTTGTTACAAGACAGCACAAATGCATACATAGCGCATCTGTTACTTACGTGATGTAAAGCTTTTCCATTTTAACTCACATGGTGAAATAAACAACAGATCGTAAATGCCACATACTGTGAATTAAGGTAGAATCATCGCAAGTGACTTACGTGGAATATTCAACTGAGGCCACAGGTGCCCCGAAAAAACGAAAATATTGCTATCCAGAACTTTACTGAAAAATTTTGCCAACCATTGATCTATATCATATAAACTTCCTGATTAAACCAAGGTTATAACTACACAAATAGACTCTTAGAAGAATATGGAAAATTGGTTATGTTTCATTTATCATATAGACCCTGCAGAAAGAATCCCTAAATCCACTAGTGAAAGGACTCCTTTTTATTTCTTAAACCTTACAATTTGAACATTTAAAAAATAAAATCAACATTTCATTTTACTGTTCTTGAATGTCAGTTTTAGTTCATACAATTTTTATGACAATTAAATCAAATATGCAAAATAGTTATAAATGATAGAAGCATTGAAAGTAAGCGATCTCTATGGAACGGTTACAGTGGTTGGAAGCAGTTCTTGGACTTCTCAGGATTTCAGAGCAACGATGATAGTAAATAGCAAATTATATCTATGTATGGATAATTGTTGTGCCTCATCTCAAGGTGAACAGGAAGGCAGGCTGCTGTATGTTTTTCCCAGTTTCATGACAAGAGAGTATAAGCGTGTTTTTTTTTCCCCCCAAACATTGTGAATTAAGGTAGAATCACCACAAAAAGGGGGGGAGCTTAAAATACAGTGAGAGACTAACTACCCTGACTCAAGAAGAAACAGAAGATCCACAGACCAACAACAAGTAGAGATTGAATCTGTCATCAAAAACTTCCCAACAAAGAAAAGCCCAGGACCAGATGGTAAATTTTACCAAACATTTAAAGAATTATCACCAATCCTGCTCACACTTTCCCAAAAAATTGAAGAAGAAGGTACACTTGCTAACTCAATCTGAGACGAGCATCACCATAACACCAAAGCCAAGGAAAGAAAATTATAGACCAATATCTTTCATGAATATACATGCAAAAATCCTCAATAAAGCACAAGCAAACCAAATCCAACAGCACATCAAAAGAATTATACACCATAATCAAGTGGGATTTATCCCAGTTATGCAAGGGTGGTTCAACATAAGAAAATCAATGTAATACACATTAATAGAATGAAGGGGAAAAGAACCACAGGATCATCTCCACTGATGCAAAAAAGGCATTTGACAAAATACAGCACCCCTTCCTAATAAAAAACAAAACCCACAGCTAACATGATACTCAAGGGTTAAAAACTAAAAGCTTCCTCCCAATATCAGAAGCACAATGAGGATACCCACTGTCACCATTGTTACTCAACATTGTACTGGAAGTTCTTGCCAGAGCAATTAGGCAATAAAAATAAATGGAATCCAAATTGAAGGAAGTAAAACTTTCCCTAAATCCAGATGACATGATCCTGTTTATATACTAAAAAATCCACAACAAAGCTAATCCATAACAAAACAGAGCCAATAAAAGAATACAGCAAAGTGACAGATTACAAGATCAACACACAAATATCAGTGATGTTTCTATATACTAGTAATAAAACAGTCTGAAGAGTAAATGAAGAAAGAATTCCATTTACAATAGCAACTAAAAGAATCAAATACCTAGGAATAAATTTAGCCAAGGATATAAAGGACTTGTACATGGAAAAATACAAAACATTGCTGAAAGAAATTAAAGAAGACCTAAATAAATGGAAGGACATTCCATGTTAATGGATTAGAAGACTAAATATCATTACTCAGTTCCACTCAAAGCAGCATATAGATTTAACACAACCTCAATTAAAATCCCAATAGACTTTTTCCCTGAAATGGAAAGGTCAATCATCAAATTTACACTGAAAGGTAAAGGGCCCTAAACAGTCAAAGCCATTTTGAAAAAGAATGAAGTTGGAAGACTCATGCTACCTGATTTAAAAATTACAAAGCTATAGTAATTAAAACACCATGGTATTTAAACCAGGACAGACATATAGACCAGTGAACTTGAGTTGAGAGTTCAGAAATAAACCCTCACATCTGTGGCTAATTGATTTTTGCCAAGTCCACTTAATTGTGAAAGAATAGTCTCTTCAACAAATAGTGCTGGGAAAAGAGGATATCCATATGTGTTCTAGTTTGCTAATGCTGCCAGAATGTAAAACACCAGAGATGGATTGGCTTTTATAAAAGGGGGGTTATTTGGTTACACAGTTAGAGTCTTAAGGCCATAAAGTGTCCACGGTAATGCATCAGCAATCAAGTACCCTCACTGGCCAATGGTATCCGGAAAACCTCTGTTAGCTGGGAAGGCACGTGGCTGGCATCTGCTCCAAAGTTTTGGGTTCAAAACAGCTTTCTCCCAGGACATTCCTCTCTAGGCTGCAGTTCATCAAAAATGTCACTCTTAGTTGCACTTGGGGCATTTGTCCTCTCTTAGCTTCTCCAGAGCAAGAGTCTGCTTTCAACAGCCATCTTCAAAATGTCTCTCATCTGCAGCTCCTGTGCTTTCTTCAAAGTGTCCCTCTTGTCTGTAGCAAGCTTGCTCCTTCTGTCTGAGCTTATAGTGCTCTAATAATTTAATTCAGAGCCACCCTGAATGGGCGGGTCAACACCTCCATGGAAACTATCCAATCAGAGTCATCACCCACAGTTGGGTGGGGCACATCTCCATGGAAACACTCAGAGAATTACAATCTAATTAACACTGATAGGTCTGCTCACACAAGATTACATCAAAGATAATGGCATTGGGAGAGACATAATACATTCAAACTGGCACAATATGCAAAAGAATGAAGGTAGACCCATAGCTCACACCATATACAAAAATTAACTCAAAATAGAAGACCTAAATATAAGAAATACTATAAACCTCCTAGAATAAAACACAGGGAAATGTTTTTGCGATCTTGTGTTAGGCCATAACTAAATTTTCTTAGACTTTACAGCAGAAACATGAGCAACAAAAATAGATAGGTGGGACTTCATCAAAATTTAAAACTCAGTACAAAGTACTTGATCATGAAAGCAAAAAGAGACCCTACAAAATGGGAGAAAATATTTGGAAACCACATGGATGATGAGGATTTAATAACCAGAATATATAAAGAACACCTACAGCTGAAAAAAACAAAAGATAACCCAATTTAAAAATAGGCAAAAGACTTGTATAGACATTTCTCCAAAGAAGAGATACAAATGGCCAATAAGCCCATAAAAAGATACTCAACATCATTAGCCATTAGGGAAATGCAAACCAAAACAACAATAAGATACCACCTCAGGCCCACAAGGCTAGTTACTATTTCAAAACTGGAGATGGGAGAAATAGGGACCCTCCTGCATTATTGGTAGAAACATAAAATGGTACAGCCTCTGTGAAAAGCAATTTGGCAGTTCTTTGGAAATTTATGTATAGATTTACCATATGACCTGGCAATCCTAACTTCTAGGTAAATACCAAAAGAATTGAAAGCAGGGACTCAAACAGATACATGCTCACTGATGTTCACTTGGCATTATTCACAGTTGCCCAAAGATGGAAATAATCCCAGTGTCCATCAACTGATGACTGGATAAACAAAATGTGGTATATACACAAGAGAATGTTTTACAACCATAAAAAGTAATGAAACAACATGGATGAACCTTGAAAATGTCATGTTGAGTGAAATAAGCCAGACACAAAAGGACAAGTATTGTGTGATCTCACACACGAAATAATTAGAATATGCAAGTTCACAGAGTCAGAAACTAAAAAACAGGTTACCAGGGGCCAGGTTGAAGTGGGGAATGGGTTGTTAAAACTTAATTGATACAGTTTCTGTTTGGGGTGAGGGGAAAGTTTTGATAATGGATGGTGGTGATGATAGCAAAGCATTGTGAATTTAATTAACAGCATTAAATTGCATGTCTGAAAGTGAATAAAATGGGAAATTTTATGTTGTATATATGCTACCTGTTCTCATTTGCTAATGCTGCTAGAATGCAAAACACCAGAAATGGACTGGCTTTTTTTAAAGGGGGTTTATTTGGTTACAAAGGTACAGTCTTAAGGCCATAAAGTGTCCAAGGCAACAGGGTACCTTCATTGAAGGATGGCCCATGGCATCTGGAAAACCTCTGTTAGCTGGGGAGGTACATGGCTGGTGTCTGCTTGCTCCCAGGTTGCGTTTCAAAATGGCATTCTCCAAAATGTCTGCATCAGCTTCCAACGGCAGTCTTCAAAATGTCTGTCTCAGCTACAGCTCCTCTCTCAGCTCTTGTGCATTCTTCAGTGTCTCTCTTGGCTGTAGCAAGCTCACTCCTTCTGTCTGAGCTTATATAGTGCTCTAGTAAACTAATCAAGGCCCATGCTGAATGGGCTGGGCCACGCCCCCATGGAAATTATCTAATCAGAGTCATCACTTACAGTTGAGTGGGTCACATCTCCATGGAACACTCGAAGGATTTGAATCTAATCAACACTAATTCATCTGCCCCCATAAGACTGCATCAAAGAATATGGCTTTTTCTGTGGGACATAATACATTCAAACCGGCACACAACCCAAATAAAAATTTTTTAAACAGACATAGAACCATACAACAAAGAGTGAACTTTAATGTTAACTATGGACTACAGTTAATAGTATATTTATAATAATATTGTTTCATGAATCGTAACAAAGGTACGATACTAATGCAAAATGCTATTAGAAAAAACTGGGGTCAGGGTCATGCATATAGGGGAAGTCTGTACTTTCTGCTTGATAAAATATCTATATATTGGAAGAAGCCCTTTTCAAAAAAGAAAATAGCAATATGTGGGATTTTATTATTTTCACCACTGTGCCTTATTTTTCCATAACAATAAGATCCCATCTTAAAGACTGCCATAAGCAATTCTGCCCTCAGAGAAAGTTCACTGTGCTGGTTTGAGATGTTGTGTGCCCCAGGAAAGACTGTTCTTTTGATCCACTCTGGTGGGTGCAGACTTATTGTGAGTGGGACATTTTGATTAGCTTGTTTCCATGGAGATGTGACCCATCCAATTCAGGGTGAGACCTTTTGATTAGATTATTTCCATGGAGGTGTGACCCCACCCATTCAAGCTGGATCTTAATTAGTTTACTGGCATCTTCCATGAGAGGATAAAAGGCAGAGACATTTTGAAGAGAGTTTAGAAACAACACAGAACCAGAAGTTTGGAGATACTAAGCTAAGAGATAAAGCCCAGAGTGTGCCCCAGAGAAGCTAAGCGAGAACCCACAGACGCTTAAGGAGAAAGCCACTGGAATCAGAAGCTGAAAGCAGTGCAACCCGGGAGTGAGGGACAAGCAGACGTCACCATGTGCCTTCCCATATGACAGACGAACACCAGACATCATCGGCCTTTCCTCAGTGAAGGTATCCTCTTGTTGATGCCTTAGTTGGACACTTTTATGGCCTTAGAACTGTAAATTTGTGACCTAATAAATCTCCTTTATAAAAGCCAATCCATTTCTGGTATTTTGCATTCCAATGGCTTTAGCAAACCAGAACAGTCACACAAGTATTTCTCAAAGATCCAGGGTTTCACTCACCAATGTATTTCTCAAGGTCTTGCAAAGGGAGGGAGAGTCCCGTGTTCCCTCTGGGGGTCATAATTAGCTGGTAGTTGAAAACTTGCACACGCTGAAGCCATTCCAGCATTCCTATCTCCCTAAGTCTTTGAATTCCTTTCTTATTGCTAACAAAAGATTTTTAGCACCTCAAATTTAGCACATTTGGCTACAGCCACTACTGAAGCCAGTTTTTTTTTTGTCATCTAAAGATTAGAAGGACTCACTGCTGCTCAAACTAGTACACTGAATCCAGAATCTCTGAAGCCCATCCTTATCAAAAAATTCAATCTGCTTTAAAATTAAAGTTCTCCTTCTCGCTTGGGAAGTTTCCCATTAGAATTATTCATTTCCACATGTATTCTCCAGGATATTGATGATATATAGTAGCAAGGTCCCACAATTCTTTTACAGGTAGGTCTCTGTCCTCTTCCTGGCATAAAAATCATCAGCCTGCTAGGGCATGACGGGACTTTGGTTCCAGTTTTGAAGAGGAGAGAAGGGCCTGGGAGGTGGCTAGGGCTGACATTACAAGCCAATGGGAAACTGGGCTGCTTTGACTGGCAGGGGAGGGTCATTGGGAATCTGGGAATCCAGATACTTCCAAGTTCTTCAGAACCTCCCATCCACCCTTATTCTAATTCTTCCTGTAACATGGTGCTTTTCACTTTGATTGGCTGCAAGCAGAATTCTTCAAATAGAATAGAATAGAATGAAAGCAGCAGAATGCTTTGCTTATAATGAGTAAATATTCTTTCAATGACGTCTTTGAGTTGTGTCAAGGTATGTCTGTGTGCATGTGGATGGATCATGATATAAAAGGTATTTGTTATAGATCGTGGTCAAAAATATTTGAAAACCACCATGTAGGAGACTTGACAAAGCGGAAGCTTCAACTAATGTTTCAATTCAGCAACTTATACAATAAACTTTGAATTAGGTTAGGTTTGGAGCTACCTCGATCCTTCAGCTTCAAGGAGCACATGGGCACAATTTAACTAGTGTTTGCCACTTCATATCATGGGTTGTCAGAATCCCAAAACTAATACTAATGGGGTTTTCATTGCCCTCCTCCCTATGTTACTTTTTCCCGTTTAGTTTTCCTGAGGTTCTGCTGTCTGCAACCCACTCCCCATTATTAATTTCTGTATCAAAGTTCTTGATTTCAAACAAAAAGAGAAAAAAAAACCTGTGGATAACTTTAGAAGAACTAAATATACTGGAAAAGAAGAGAACACTAATAATGGAAAAGATTAACGTAGTTTACAGAGTACAACTGTAGAAGTCCAGAAATAGGCTGGAATCATGCAATTTCTGTACTTGATGCTGGGACCATGACGTTAAAAAGACAGTTCTTAATAGCCCCGTTATCTTTCCTTCCATCAGAATCAAATCCTAGGCTGGAGCACTTGATTGGCTGAGCATGGGTCACCTGCCTGCAATCTTCACTGCCAGGGCACAGAACAATTTCTATAGTTCATATGAGGTGAAGGAAGCCCTGCCTAGAGCAAAGATGCGATCTTTAGGAGATTCCCCAAAAATAGAAATGGGGTCCGGATGTTGAGTATGCAAATGAGAAGTCAAATGTCAACCACAACTTTTGCCACATTCTACCGCAATCACATGGGTACTGTCCCTCTCTCACTAGGCCATGAGCTAATCCAGCAAGTCCCCTGCTGTTCTTTGTGTTCCCCATACCATGTAGCACTGTGTCCAGTTTAAAGCAGGTAAGCAAAGAAAGTTTTGCTTTTGTATTGTTGTTTGGTTTTGTTTTAATGTAGAGCTCTTGAGATCCAAAGGCCAGAGGATTGGGCTGAAGGACTAGACACACAGACAGACAGACACACACACACACACACACACACACACAACACTACTAGCCCTGGAAGGATAGAGAATAGTGAAATCTCCCTGGACCCAGGAGTAGGGTCACCCAGAATCCCACAGGGGAATAAAAGCCAAGTTGTTAAGACTAGCATCCATCCTGGGAAGGGCTGCACAGAGGTAAAGAAACCAGGACTAGGACCCCAGATATCATGCTAACCAAGCAAATCTGTGGTTATACTTAAGTTAGGGTCAAAACCTAGAATCTATGAATACATCTATTTAAAAAAAAAAAAAATCTTATCTTTTTTTAAAACAAATTTCCTTTGAAATATTGCATTGTCTTAGCTGCAACTAAAGGCGTCTAGATTGGGGCACCTTCAAAGGAGATCCTGGAAAGGGATGTAGAGCTGGGATGGAGCAGTGACAGGGGCTTGATGGAGAAACCTAAGGCAACTAAGTCGAGATTCCTTTTTTTCCTGGTAATCAGTCACTGTTAGGAACAAAGGAGGCGAAGAGCAAGGGAAAGAGGCAGAGAAAGTGAAGTCAGTGTGGGGGATTGGAGATGTACAGCGGGAACAGAGGCCGGGAGGACCAAGTCCAGGAGAAAAAATGAGCACTCAGGGAAGGCCATGTTCTTGCACTGAGGCAGACAGATGTCTGCAAATTCCCTTCCTGTGGTTAAACATTTATGGTCCCTTTTAAATGTCAGAATTAGTCTCACTGATAATTAAAACATTTCCTTTGCCCCAACTCCTCTTAGTTCAATGTTCTTCTGAAGTAGATGTTATTATTTCAGAGTGATGTGGGATACTGAGAAGGCATCCTACCCAGAGCGACAGTGCAAATCCTTGGGGCCTCCAAGATTAGAACTCAGGCTGCTGCTGCTTCCTAGTTTAAAATAGGAATGACTTTTTTTTTTTTCCTTAGGTTTTATGACTCCCTCATAAGTACCAGTCATTTCAAATTCAAAGGACCTTTCTAATTTCAGTAATCAACTGGATGCTTTGGACATTCTTGCTGAAGAATTATTATCCCTTTGTGGATGTGCTTCAAATCAGATCTATTAATATTAATTCATGATCTCTTCCTGGCCAGAAGCAAGCAATTGCTCCAGGTTTCATTTACAATAAGCAGAAATGGATGTCTGTTCATCTTGACCCTAAAATTTTTCATTATTTTATGACTCAGACTTTCACCAAATAAGGCCATTTAGAATAACTCCAGTGATCTATTATTTCTTGCCTTTTAGATTTCTTTACAATTTTATATATTCCTAGAAAAGAGAACCTAAATGAGCCAGATGATAGAAATATCAGAGTATGATTTAAAGAAATTTTGACTTACAACATCATTTGTTATTCATTCAGTTCTTCAAAGAAGCTTAGAAACTTCTGGCAATTAGGTCATGTCTTGAAGAGTGGCTTAAATCAATGTGCACAGTGTTTCTTTGTGTATATATACTAATTTAATCCTCTGAACCACCAATATTTTGTAGTAGGATTATATTGTCTGCTTATTGGTTCTTATTTACAGTTTCCATGCCTTTATATGTTCACCTGAAGTGTGCCTCCTCTCCCAATCAGATTATAAACTCCTAAAGGGCAGGACCTATGACAAACATTTTATTTCTCTGCAATATCAAGTTCAGTGCCTTGCATCAAGTAGGTGCTCAATAAATACCTGATCATTGCTTGAACCACCATAACCAGGAAATGTGACAGAGATGACCAAGATGTAGGAAATGTCATCACAGCTGTGAGCCTCCAGAGGCTTGCTCCACACTAGTCACAAACCATCAGTCATACCAAAGAGGGTGACTTCGCTCCCTACTTGAGGAAAGTGACTTGGTCCCTATTTGAGGGTTGTCTCCCATCCTTTCTAGTTTCATCTGAGGGATCTGATTGGAAACGGTACTACTTGTTCTACTCCACCTCCTCCTCCTGCCTCTTTAGTCCCATTCCCAGTTATGTGGCAACATAACTTAAAGGAAATACACCAAACACGGTTGTCACATATGCAGTGGGCATTACTATCAGAAAAGGTGTGCTGAACCTAAAGGGGCACCTGCCTGAAAGCACAGACTCATCTCCAAGTCATTGATGTTCTTTTCCAAATTTGGGTTCAGTCAAGAAAAGCCCAAGGGGGTCCAGTCTATTTGCGAATGTCCTGAAAGTTAGTCTGGTCTCACATGTGGCATGGTTTGTAAAGTATCTGAACAGTCAATAACATTTGAGACCAGCCCTAGATTTAATTCCAAGAAGGTGTTAGACTAGTGAATCTAGTTTGATCCAATATTTCCAGCTGAACCCAAGAGAATTCAAATGTATTCAGGAACTAAAAGACACAGATGAGATGGGGACAAAGATGGCAGATGGGTGAATGGACACAGCCTAGGCCTACCGGAGTGGGTAAAACACATTTATAAAACAAGCTAAAATGTGATCAACACCATAGAAGAGGACCACAAGTCAAGCTCTGTGAGAATTCAGAAGTGAAATTTTCTTCTACCTGGCAGTACTGGGGGAAAAGTCTCAAGCCAGCATGACACAAAAAAACAGTTCAGTTTGGGCCAGAGTGAAGCACTATGAAAGGGAATAATGGGAGATGAAGTTGCAAAGGGATTTTAGGGAACTTTAAGTTCTTGAAGGGGCCTTAGGAGATTCCTTCTTGATCAAGGAATTTGGATTTCCTTCAGTGGACAGAAGGAGCCATGAACCCCTCCTGAGGGTAGGGACTAGCCTGGCAGCAAGGAACAGGTGATTGGGGTGAGGAGAAACTGGAGTGGAGACAGCACCAACATGGAGCTGCTGCTGGAAGAGAGTAGAGATGGGGAGAAAGAGCAGGAGTGGAAACCACAGGTCTGGGTATGGTTGAATGTCGGGAAGAAGAAACACATGACCCTGAGCTTCATGAATTTGGATGGCTGCAATTACAATGGTGTCCTTGACTTAAAGATTCAACACAAATGGAAAACCCAGAGGAGAGAGGAATCGATACCGAGTGCCCACGACCAGAGAAATTACTTCAAAGGAATATAGAGAAAGTGACAGTTTGGGCTTTTCTATCTGCTCTAAGACCCTCATGAGCAGGGATGGACGTAGAAAGTATTTTTTAAATGAAATTTTTTTTCTTAGTCCAAATCTGATCTCCCACGTAAACTTCTAATTTGCTTTTTTAACCATTACTTTAAATTACTGCCAAGCTAAGAGAGGAACAATTTTGAAACGAATCTTCAAATCTGTATTTCTTTCTATTATCCTCTGTTTGTCCATCCTGATAACTTCGATATTTTTTCAGAAGCCCTTGAAACCAGTTTCTCTTATTTTCTTATTTCATTTAAACATCTATCATTTTCTTTCAAGGATTTCTAAAGAAACTGAAATCATGGGGAAAGTTTTTCTCCTATCTCTAAGTGTCACCACTCTTCCTCTCAGACGCCCAAGCTACTTTACATCTGCATTTTTGTCATGCCTGTCGCCAAGCGACTTACCTCCTTCTCACTCTTCACTGGCTCCATATGATTTCTCCCAGATTTCTCAGATGTTATGTAACAGTATTTACAAGATTCTTCAGTACTTCTTTTTTTATGTAAATCAATCCTGTTTTTTCAACTGAGTTGGATCATTGTGCACTAAAGTCAACTCCAGGCTAAGAACTTCAGTAACAAGTACCCCTATAGATTAATAGCACATCATTACAGAGCTATGAATTCTGCTTTTGATGCTCTGTTTTTTAACATTTGCAAAGGCAAATGCCCAGGGCCAGGAGAAAAAGAGTATTGTCAATTTCTTTCTCAAGAAATTATGCCTCACTGCAAAGTTGCTGAAGGAATCTAGGAGGAGTTGCTACAACCACAGTCTACTAACAGTTGTTACCCCATTGCTATCAGGTTACTTACCTGTGACAACCCTCTAGGATTTCCCTTTCAGAAATTCTCTTCATCTATCTTATCCTCCTTCCTCTTCTGCTGATAAATAATAAGCAAAACATACGGATGCATAATTACCCTTCCTCTTCATGTGCTGAGAGAACACCACCGTCCATCTCTGTTACCTGTGGATATGACCCCCTTAACTCCTTCATTATGGAAACTCCTGCCCCTTATGAAGTTCCTCCTCCCCACAATGATCTCTGGCTCTCCAAGTTATTCAGGAACAACTCCTCTCAGCCATCTCCTTCCTCTCCTACTCAGGCAGCATTGGTGCCATCTGCTTTTGAGGTGTGAGCGTCCCATGGGATGGCATCTCACACCTGCCCTGCTGTGGTGCCCACTCACCTGACATCAGCACTGGTGTGAGGTACCAAGGCCACCATGTTGTGTCTAAATACTAGTATGGCTGACAGCGGATGCCACTCCCGGCCACACCTGTAGGGAAGGGCATTGGTATCTGTGCCAAGGGCACTGCTTCCCATTGCTTCCAAAGCTTTGGTGCCCTTTCTTGCCATTGATAACACCTTCTCCTCCTGCTCTTGAGAGCCGTTGTGCTGGTAGCCATCACCAGAATCAGAGGCACCTCTTATGTGCTGAAATCCCCAAAGTGCCAAAGCCCCTGGGCACCCACATCTCTTTGCACTCTGCTCCCAGGTGCAGAGAATTCTCTCCCCCCATTTGTGTTCGCCTGCTGCCCAGCTTTCAAAACAATGCTGCCTTGTACTACCCATGTTGCAGAGAGATTGTGTGAAAACAGCTCTTTCTTTTTTAATTCAAATAGCTCTCCCTGCCCCCCTGCACAGATTGCCACGCAAGTCCTTTGGGGTCTGGGTGAGGGGATATTCTGAGAGACAGAAACCCTGCTATCCTCAAAATCTTCAATCTCTCCCATGCCTGAGACAATTGTATTTGGTCAGCTTGGAGTCTCCTTTGACTCTTTTCCCTTAGAGAATTCATTTCTCATGAGATTTTTGAGTTTCTCGGTCAGACATATCTTCGAACATGTCCTGACATTTGAATCCTGAAAACAGGGCCCCCTGAACTCAAGCTGGTCCCCTGCCTCCCAACCCTCTCCATTTCCAAGGCAAGTGAAGGGGAACCAGGGAAATAACTTGTACAGATTTGGGAGAGCTTGCAAGAAGGGGGAAATGACTTTTTCATTCTCTGGGAGGGCATCAACGAGCAGAAAAATCGCACCACCTAACGCTTCCTCCAGAGCAAAACACAGCATAGTGAGTTTGAGGGAGAGCTTACTATGGAGCCCCCAGTGTTTGGAGCACACCCAAACTTGTTTTTCATTTAGAGATTTCTGAAGGTGGGATGTTTGAGGAAATTACCAGCTACCACAGGATGAGACGAAACAATGGTGAAGTCAACAAGCTGGGAAAGAAGATGGAGGGCAGTTGGAGGTGGCCCTGCAGCCAACCCAGATCTCTGTAGCCCTCAAAGGGTGTGGAAGAGAATCTCAGTAGTTCCCATACCCCACAGGAAAGGGGACAAAGGGTAGAAAGGGAAGTACAAGCCAAGAACGTACCCAGGAGGACACCAATGGAGGGGACATCCCATCTAGAAGGTTACTTAGAAGCATGACCCACTGTCCAGGACCAGAGAGAAGTACTGCTGGCCTCTCAGCCTTGGAGGGGGCTGGGATGGAACCGAATTTTGCAGAGACCACACCAGTGACTGAAGCCATCAGCAGCACATGGGACCAGACCAGACAGAGCAAGACTAGGGGCAGCTTCCCTCCTCAGACAGGCAGACCCAGCCATCATTCCCTTCCTCCTCCTTAACATATGGGAGAAGTCAGAGCCTAGAAGAGAGAGGAGAAGTCCTGGCACCCCACCACCTCCTCCTCCAAGGTTTAAGTTCTAGAGAAGAAATGAAAAAGGTAGACCCATCACCTCCGTTCTTCAAGTCCCTGGAACCAAAGTGCGGCTGGGCTGAAAGGAGGGACAGAAATTCAAATTGGCTAATAAGTTGGAGTGTTAACTAGACGAGGCTGTCCTGAGTTTAAATAACTGAAAATGACCAGGAAATCTTCCCAAGTTGTTTTTATGGGATCTGCTCCCATGGAGAAGCAGGGATCCAACTTTACACTGTTGGAGGAAGTGATGGGAGAAACCCATCGGGTTCTTACTGGTCCATAAACAAGTCCTATTTGAGATGCTTTCCCTTAAGTGCACCTCAAACTAACACCTTCCTACAGAACCCCTTTCCAGTGCCTAAAGGTGATGTGTAAGAATGAGATTAGAAGGAAATATAGAATTTGATGAGATTCCATTTTGCTTTTTAAGTGTTCCAAATTGATTTGGCCACTTTTTGCAGCCCTTAATTACCCCAGGGTGGTATTTTCCCTTTTCCCTCATCTCATCTCTGTACCTTGCAAGTCAAAGCTGGGGAGGTTTGGGTACTGAGCAGTCAGTGTGGAAGAAATATAAATAGCACAGTTCCAATCCAAATTATTCTCTCCCCTCCTTCCTCCCACTGCTACCACTGCTCCTGCCTCTGCCAAAAATAAGACTTTGGGATCATCTAGTCAGCAGTAAACAGACCTTTGTTCGTTGAAATATCCTCTTATAGCAAGTATAACCTACTCTTAAGATACAATCAAATCGTGTCTCTTTTATTGCTGTCATCAGTCTCTCAAAGTCCCATCTGTCTTCATTATCAGGAACCCCAAGCTCTCCCTCTTCAAGACACCCTCTTCTTGGGGGCTGCAGTTTCCACAGGCGACATACTTCTGCCCCACCACATGATGTCGCTGTTGAACACGGCTCCTGCGCAGTCTAATGACCACAATGGTTTGCTGCTGCAGCGATGCTCCAACTGATGCCGTAAGCTTGAGGGCCAAGTCTCTTTCTTCAGGCTCACATGTGAAGGCTCTGTAGAGCCAGAATCAAGGCTGCAGGGCTGGGACCCCAGGGCCTTCTAGCCTCAGCCACATCTGTATCCCAGCCTTCTCCTTTGATGACACCAGGACTCACTACAAACTGGTCCGTCATCCTCCCAGAGCTCTACGTGCAAGAGGGGAGATGGAGACTGCCTCATTAAGTCAAATAAAAGATTCTGCTTTACCATTTAAAAAGACCAGAGTGCCTTATGTTACCATCCTAGAGGGCTATATTAGAATGATTCTTTTCTGAATAAAGATCTTTGAAATGGTTTGCTGTATCTCACCTGCATAGTGAATTATGGAGAATTTCTCTTGCTAAAGATAATTTTGCCATGCACCCTCTTGCACACTTCAACTCTTACTGAATGAGTTGGGTACCACTGAGAAGCTTTCAGAGTGATACTGAGCTTTAAGTCTGAAATGACAATCATATTCTTTGACTGAAAAAAATGGTAATTTGGTACCATATTATTAAACCACAACCTGATATCCCCAAAGCCCTCTAGATCTGTTCTCCCCCCTTCTTTGGGCCCAAGGATCTTTGTCCTTAACTTACAGTTGAGTTTGGCCAGTGAGAAACCTGCACGAGTGGGAGGTAATGCCACGGGCCCTGCCCCAGTCAGGCAGCCCTCTGCATGCAGCCACATTTCCTGGGCTCCAGTGACACCAGCTCCCTGCTCTTACTACCCTCAGGCCGCTGCACTCTCCCTTGCTGGTTTCTATCCTCCTGCCCATACGGTGAACAAGTCCCTTTAGCAGCCTCATCTTCGTATTTCCAAGTTTGAGTGTGCCACTTGTTTCCTGCTAGAGCCATGATCGAACCAAGTATCAGGAAGAAGATGAAAACCCAGTCTGTTACTTAAGCAAACCACACTTCTGGTTGCTGTAACTTTGTAGGCAAAATGCTCTCCCCTGGCCGGATTCCAAAGAACTCTCAACCATAGATATACTCCTGGGCCAGTACTTAGAAATGGCACCTGCCAAAAAACCAAGGTACCCTTTTGGAATTTTAGGGTTAATTATTCCTATAGCAACCCTTGACAGCTCTGGGCTAATGGCATACTGATTTTCAGTAAGTTGGTTTTTTAGCATATTGGTCATTTGGTGAATTGATTTTTACAAGTTGATTTTTTGTAAATTGGCCCAAGTATTTCCATTTCCACACTTGAAACTCATCCCACCTCCAGAATATTTCCTTGCTGTTTGGGTTTTGATTTTATGTCTCCTCCACTCATTGTAGGATCCTTTGAGAGTTGAGAAGCATGTGCTTTCATCTTTGTATTTCTCCCACTCGTCTCCTAGCGTCCAATATGGCACGTACTACTCAATACGTGTTGTGAGAGAAAACAAAGGAACAAAAAATGTGAAAAACTGACACAAAGGCAGACAGATTCCACGAGATCTACAAAGACAAAGACTGTTACAGACAGGGTCTCTGTTTCAGTCTGAAATAGACACTGAGCAGGAGGGAAGGAGGAACGAAAGAGAAAGAGGGAAGGTTTCAGAAGAGGAAAGAAGCATATGAAAGGAAGGGAAAATTAAGAAAAGGAAGAGAAGGAAGAAAATACTCTTTTATAAATCTGCCTTAAGTAAAAGGAAATTATATGTATAAAATGACTGATTTACATAGGCAAACAGCTGAAAGTATTTTGTCACTACTTGCTCCTAATAAAGCCTGTCTAAAAGTTGCTAGTAATTATGTAAATAATTCCCAACACATAGCTAACTTAACAGTATTTTCAACTTTTGCTTTTCAAACTCTACAAATTGTTTTAACTGCTCCTCCCCAAAAAAAATAATAAAAAAATATCTTGACATTTAAAACTCAAACCCAAAGGCTGACCAGGACCCAAACATGAGTATTGTGGATCTGTCTTTAATTTCTAAAATGGGACCAGAGAACTTACTCTCCCAGCAGTATTTTTAGCCACATGAGGGAAGGAGCTCCCTGTGCTGTTTCTTGGCAGCCTTGTAATCTGCCACTCCTGAGCCTGTCCCCTGAACTCTCCTTGGTCACTCCCGTCTTCCTCACCAGTCAGCATCCACACTGCTGCTTTGGAGACGCAGAGCGATCTGCAACGCTTACCAGTTTTCCTTTGTGTTAAGTGGGACATTTCAGACACCAGAAATTCATCCACCTGACAATACTGTTAAGAAAAGAATCTATGTATCACTTAGTGTGGAATTTAAACAAAGTTCCAGGAACAGCCCAGCGTAAAGTGAGGACAATTCATGTTTACTTGGAATAGGCTCTGTATTTACTTCAATACTTCATTTAAGCTTCTCAATCCTTCAGAGAAGCAGGTTCTAGTTCTCTACTTTCCACAGGTAAGGAAAAGGGAGGCTTAGAGCAGTGAAATGACTTGCCTCAAGTTACTCTGCTAATTAATAGAAAAGGCAATCAATAGTGAACGCTCCTATAGTGCTGCACTATTTATAATGCCCTTCTGCTCACTGATCCTCATGACAAACCCAAAAGACAGATTGAATAGGTTATGGTATCCTTATTCCTGTTGTACTGAATAGAAAGCCGAGATTCAGAGAAGAAAAGCACATTCTCTAAGATTGCCCAGCACCAAGGGCTGAGCCCAAGACGCTGCCTTCCCTCGGCTGGTGCAATGAGCTGCTGACTGGCTGGGGCTCTGAGCAGCCCACAGGGCAATGGGTAAACCTCCGCACTGAGCATCCAGGACGGCAGCCACCCAAGCCAGAATGGGCCTGGCAAGGATTCAGAATAGTAAAATGGCAAATGCTATATCTGTATCCAGATGATCCCTAGATAACTGTGGGGCTCACTCTGAATAAAAAAGGTGGATAATTGACACACATGGCATCAGCTTATAGAAACTTCTTCCGTGCAAAGTGCAATTCAGGAAAGCAGGGTGGACACCCATCCCCTCTCCCTGGAATACTCCAGGCTGTTTTCCCAGTATAACACCAAGTACCCTCTTTTACTCTCAAAAGCATCCTGGCTTACACACAAGAATCACAGAGTCACCCTACATAAAAGAAGTGATTCCATAATTTAAAGGCAAAATGCTTCTCCCACCTTCTTTGACACTCCAAAACATAACTGACACCAATTTTGATCAGACAGGTGCATCACGACACACTAGTGTTAGGAATCCAAAGGGCAGGAGCCAGACACAACCAGCTAGTGTGGAACTTAAACTTTCTCAGTACTTTCAATTTGGTGAACAAAACAGTAAATCATGTTTTCCCCTAGGCATGCTGTAATTCGGGGTCTCTAGAAATTTCCCAAAGCAAGTGCCATTGCTAAGAGACAGCAACAAGATACCTTACTAATGAGGTTTTTTGTTGCTATAATACTGATATTATATTTGGTGTAAAAGAAGCAATTTCACTTTTTAAAAGTCACAAGGTATAATAAAAAAAAAAAACTTACATTTTAAAATCCCCCCTCCCCAAAATAAAATACCATGTCATTTTCCCTAACACAACAACTACGTGAAGAACCAGCTAATCAGAGGTGTTGAATTACTTTCTGTCTACTTTCAGAAATGGCAGCTTGTCCTTGGATGTTTTAAAATAAGCTCATGAGCTTATAATTGCCTACACAGCCTTTCTGTCTAATTGCCTTTAAAAGGACCAATGGTAAAATCTAGAAGTCTTTCCAAACCCCTGGGCTCCACTCACAACAGTGCATCACACACTCTCCTGCATCAGCAGATTGGGTTACGTGCGCGCATAGAGCACTGCCTGACCACGAGTTCTTGGAGGATCCATTATTGTGTTTTCCAGGCACCTATGGGATTTCTCCCTCCAATTTCTCACTTACTGGCTTCAAAGGTGACTCTCAGTGTCATCAAGACTAAACCAGATCTCAAGGAGGCAACACAAGGCCCTAGTTAAGAGCTTGAGCTGCAGAATCCAAGCCCAGGTCCAAATCCCAGCTCTGCCATATACAGGCAATGGACTTGAGTTATTTAACTTCTCATCTGTAAGATGGGGACAATAACAATGCCTAACTTAGGACTTGTGTGGAATTCAATAATAAAATGCAGGTAAACCACAAAGTTTGTTCTATGTCTATGCCTGGTACATAGAACATGCTAAGAAAATATCTGTTATCCATTTTTAGCAATTGAACATGTCCTGAAATTCCAGCTGACTTAAAATCATCATGGCAAAGGAGAAGGTGATCTTAATAGAAAGAAGGCAGAATTTGGAATCAGAAAATCTGAATTCCAGTCCTGGTTTACCCACTCATTAGCTTATGGTTTGTATTGCTTGATTTCTTTGAACCTCAGTGCCCTTCCCCAAACCCAGTAAAATGATGATAAATATATACTAGGCTCACCGGGAGGAGCCAATAAAATAACATAAGGGAAAATATTTTATAAATTCAAAATACTCATTTTAATTTATATTTCTATTAATCAAAATGGGACTAAGAATATAACATCCACACAAACCTAAAATGCCCCGTCTTGCGGCTGGAATGCTCCATGTACCAGTTTCAGAACCAGGCTTGGAGGGGCTAGGGTGTACACCTTCCCATGCCCAAATGACACCTGCCTCTCAGCCACCAGCTCCGCTCCCTGCCCTGACAGTGTTCGTGCTGTGAACAGG
This sequence comes from Choloepus didactylus, assembly GCF_015220235.1. NCBI lineage: Eukaryota > Metazoa > Chordata > Mammalia > Pilosa > Megalonychidae > Choloepus > Choloepus didactylus. The sequence goes on along the minus strand of NC_051320.1, from coordinate 30,439,108 downwards.
AACACTGCAGTGTGAGAGTTTGCTTCTCGTAATATATACTGTCCTGCAAACTTCCCTAAAAGGAAAAAGATGCCTAGAAGGGAGGGCTGGAGTCACATGTACTTCTATGCCCATAGATGCGAACAAGAAGCAATAGATCAAATTATAGGCACTATCCCCCTAGGAAACGCCTTTGGTGGCATGAATGAACAGGGCTCGAACAGGACCTGTGGCACTCATTGGAGAATTACTGAACACAACTTTCTCATATATATTTGGGGGGGTGGGGGGGGTGAGAGCATTGAAAGAAAGATAGGGGAACTGCTAGTAGTCTTACAGGAGGCCCAAAATAAGAAGTCACAGCTGCAGAAATAAGCAAGATGTGGCATTCAAAAAAAAACAATCACCCCCCCCCCAAATGTTTAAAGCCAAATGCTTTTAGTGTTCAGAATTTACAAAGTTTTTCTACACTTTACTGTAGGAGAGCCTCATGTTGAAGTATTTTCCTTCTTCCAAGCAATACTAGACCCTTGTAAATACTCATGTTTCTTTCTCTTTGAGGGGGGGGGGGGGAAGAGCAAGAGAGAGAAGAGTAGCTCTTATTTTGCAAACAGGAACCTGAAGCACAGAGAAGTCAAGGCTATGGAATTACTCTTAACTTAGTAGCACTCACCATAGTGTTTGGATAAGCCCTTCTCTGTGTCATCAACCAAAATAACATGGACTTTTTATATCTCATGATAGAACTATGTCAATTTCAGTTTTCCTGAATTCTCCAGATAACTGGTTTCACAGAATATGTCAATCCTTGCTACTAGCTCTCCTTTTGCACACCTGGGAATAACTAAATTATCTACAGACAATCTTACTACTGAGTCTTTGGAAAATAAGTGTAATAAAAATTTAGAAACAATTACAAAAATAAGCCAGTAATTTCAAGGAACCCCAAATTCCCCAGGTTACCAATCTGTTCCTATCCGCATAAGAGTTAGATCATCTTCCACAGGATCCAAGTTGGACCATTACCTCCAGTCCACCCAAGACCCAGAGAAATGTCTTTTTTTATTATTTGTCCACTGTAGACCTGCCTGTGCTATTTTTAAATCTCCCACTTGTACCACCATAGTTTCCAACTGGAAAGGAAGGAAGAAATGAAATATTTTTCTCGAAGCAGAACAGTCGTTTTTAGACCTCTGCATTTTCCTCCTATCTACTGCCATAACTTTTCACGTAGTTTTCAGCAGGCCACTGATGCATGTCCTTGGGGTCTCTTTTCCTCCCCTGTACCCTCATTGATTTCTCCTCATCCTTGTGTTTCTATGGAGAAGAACATCAACTAGACTAACACTAGTAGCCACTCATCCCACCCGTCACCCTCTCCCCATATCCTGGAGAAGAAGTGAATTACCTGACTCGAGCCCTTCTGGGTTCTTCTTCAGAGCCCAGCCTGGCTGCTCCCCTGCCTCTCAGCCAGGGGCTGTGTACGCAGAGACCAGCAATGTCCTGCTGTTCCAGTGGAGGGGTGAAAATGCCCGACTAATTCAAAGTGTTCTTGGTATCTGCCTCTCTCTTGGTTCCATCCTTCAGTCAGTTTGGAACAAACGGCGGGGGGAAGTGTACTAATTTTTAATCCCATAAAAGCCCAACATGAAGACTCTTACTAGTCTCTTCACCCAATTCCTCTATTTTCACCATCTGAACCAATAGGGGTAATAGGGGTAAACGCACTCTCGATTAGAAGCTGTCACTTGTCTCACATTGTACCCATTAGGACCTTAGCCTCTTTCCATTTAATGGAATGAGCTGAGCCGAAGGGTTCTCATTGAACTGCTCCATTTGGAGTTAGGAAATCTATACAAGGAATAAGCTGACACTACCTACTCTCGTGGAGCAGACAGTTTGAGTCGTCTTTCCAGTAATGGGAATGGGGTGGGACGGACCCATCCACACTCTCCTCCCTCGGCTCCCTGTGATAAGCAGTTGGCCGGCCTTAATGGTGCAATCTGAGGACCCGGGAAAAGAATGAAAGCAACACACATGGGGAGTGCACCTGCACCTTGGGGTCTTGAGCTCAGTGCTATGACAATATGAGCAAATCGTTTCAGGGAAAACAGCAAAGGAGATCGTTAGCCAGGAGGCAGCCATTGTGTAGCTGTGAAGCCTGCAGGCTCTGGGTTCAGGCTACTTGAGTTTGAATTACAGGTCTTCTACTTACCGATTACTTGACTCTAGCCATGCTATTTTACCACTCTAACTCATTTTCTCATTTGTGAAATGAGGATAATAGTGCCCATCTCACAGGTTTAATACAGAATTAAATACTTGTAGAACATTTAGACAGCACCAAGTGTATAGTAAACATCAATAAGCATTGGCTGTCATTATCAGTGTTTGTATGCAATAGCACATACACGTGTAAGTATCAACAGTAATAAAGAGCAAAACATCTGGATCTCATAACAGCCTTTCATGTCTGTCCATAAAGAGTTCAACAGAACCATTTTTGAGACTAGTTATGTCTAGCCACCTTCATCTTAATCTAAATATATTAAATATACATACTTAAGTTTTAGTTGGTTGGTAAATTGTGTTAAATACTAATTGAGCTGCCAGTTACAGGTAAGAAGACTTAGAACACTTGAGAATTCATTTTTTGCTCTCTTGGAACATTGCCTGTTGCATCCTCTGTCCATCTACCTCCACGTCACACCAGATCTGCCGGCAGCCTCCATGAGGTATATCACAGAGGCTAGTCAAAAACTAGTAGGCCAATTGGAATGACAGAAAAGTAGGCAAAAGGGTATCAGAATAAAAAGCACCATTTCCAATTCTTTCAGTGGCACAGAAAAAAAGTAAACGGTGATCAATTTCCACAAGGGATCCTTGCAAGAAAATGAACTGAATTCCCAGGGAGTTGCTTGGAATTTGGGTTTCATCTTTGAGCTCCCTACACAATAAATCCCACCCCCTAATTGCTATGTATTGCTTCAAATGCGAGAAACACAGTATGTTGTTTTTATGGTAATTGATGGTCTTGTTCAGAAAGTATAAAACTTCACCAGTTGCCAAACCAATTGTTCAATTAAGTTGTCTCTGTATTTCCCAGGCTGGGATACTCAGCCCTATGACAGGCAGCATCCTTCTCGTGCTCACAGTAGGGGCTTATTTTGGCTTCTACAACACCACCTCATCTCCTGTAACAGCAGAAGGCTCTGACGTGGTTGACAGAAGAATATGATTCCCAGTTCGCTTGTTCCTGCAGAATAGGATTCTCTGCAGTGAATTACAAATCCAACACTTGCTAGGGATTCAGAATATAATTGAATTTTGAATAAATGCATCTTCATATGTGATGAAAGCCAAGCAGCTGCTTTCAACTCAGGGCTTAAGGGAAAGCTGAAAAGACCTCTGACAATGCAGGGAGATGTGTGCATGGAAAAAGATTTGCAGATGTGTGCCCCAGGATGCTCGATTGACCTAGCAGCTCCTGCCCAAGAATCTCCACTGGGAACCCTTGGGGCACAAGTGGATAAGTCCTTTCTGGTCCCAAGGTGGTAGCTAAGACAGGATGCCTCAAACTTCAGGTGGTAAAGCAGATGAAATAACTTTGCAATCCTCGGAAACCTCTAAGAAGTGTTGCAGCAGCTCAATGCCATGAACCAGACCTGCTCCAGCAGGTTCGTATGGGCCAGAACGCATTTATCTCCCATCTATAAATACAGTAAGTACTATACAGCTCTAACTAAAATGTAGCTGGGGCATTGATTCTAAGCCGCCATCATAATGGAATGAGGAAAACTTTAAATGAAATATTACAAAGGGATGTCTTTGACCAGTTCTGCCCGAATTGTCTTATTCTTTAATTATCTGGTTCTGTGTCCACTTGGCAGTTCCCATTCGAAGAGTCACAGCTTTCTGAGCCTCTTGGCCCCTTTCTTCAACATCAGCCAAGGCACTTCTAGCATGTCCACCCCATTAACTGGAGGCCATTGTTGTTTCCAAGCTTCTAGGAGCCACCCGTCAGCATATGAGAAACAGCATCTCGTGCCTTTACCAACATATTAAGTTCTGCCTCATGGGAGTGTGCCCCATATCAAAAACTCCTGTATCACTCTTACATTCTGCCCTCTTTAGGCCAAGTTCTCAAAATCAGTTCCCAGACCTAGTCTTCCCATTCTTGCTGGTACATATTAGCCCTGTCCTGCAGCTCTTTTGAGTAATGATCCTTTTCTTCTCTTAAGAGACAAAGCACATCCCTACTGAGGCCTCACTGAAGCTGAATCCTAGTTATTGGTTGTGAAGTGACGAGCAGAGGCAGATTATGAGAAGGAGAAGCACCGTTTTGTAGTGCATCCTTCTCAGGTGAGGCTTTCACTTGGTCTCCAGTAAACAGGAGGCTGCTCTCCACTCCTGGCCAGCCCAGAGCAAGCAAGGGAATCCCAGAGTTCACACCCCCAAATATCCTCATCCCAGATTATCCTTATCAAGGATTATCCCACCCACTCCTTATCAAGGCCTTGATTTTAGCATAAGAGACTTTCTAGGATTGTTGATTCAGCTCCTTTGTAACCATGACACAATCAAATCTAGTGCCTTCAAGCTTTCCCACTGAGCCCTGAATCAATAGTTGCCTGATTTGAATATGTCACTTTCTCCCTTCAGCTTTTCTATGGCCATTAACAGCCAACCAGTTCTAAGTCCTTTAATTTGCATTCCCTTCCACTCGCCCCAGGTGAGTTTAGTAAATCGGAGGCCACACAGGACACCAAAGGTTATCAGCGCCACTGAACCCCAGCAACAGGCCCCCTGTTGCCATCCGGCCAGAGAGTGATCCAATTTCAGGATCTCATCCTAAGGATCTGCTCCCCAGGACCTCTCCACACAACAACCATCTTCCTCTGACTTCTAGAAGGAGACAATTATGGATTGAATCACGTTTCCCACAAACACAAGTTCAAGCCCTCACCCCTGGTCCTGTGGATGAGAATTCATCTGCCGATGGGATCCTCAAAGATCCTATTAGTTAAGATAAGCCCAAAGAGAATCATGGTGGGCATTAATCCATTATGACTGGAGTCCTTGTAAGCAGAGGAAATTTGGAGATAAGGCAGAAAGAATTTCTGCCTCAACTTCAACATTGGCTCTTGCCGGAATTTCCAGCTGCCCAGCTTCCCCTGGGGAATTCCGACTCGACTTTGCAGCACCTTTACTGGCATCTCCAGCCTGCACTACAGAGTTCAGACTTGCCGGCCTCCACCATCTCATGAGTCAATGTTGAACAAGCCAATCCCTTATAATAAATTGTGTGTGTGTGTGTGTGTGTGTGTGTGTGTGTGTGTGTGTGTGTGTGTGTGTGTACACACACCCATCCTGTTGGTTTTGTTTCTCTGGAGAACCTTGACTAATACAGAGACCCTAAGACAAGGGTTTGAGTACAAGATGTTTATTTGGGAAGTAACCCCGGGAAGCACCATAAAGGAGTAAAGAAATGAGACAAAGGAGAGGAAGCTAGGGGAGGTCTGTTAATGAGCTGGCTACCACTGTGGGCAGCTAGGGGTCAATCCCACTGGGAAACATCATAGCCCACCATCCAGAGGGCTCCCACCTGAGGTACAAGGCAGCTGGGGCATCTGTCCATCAACTCCCGTCTGTCACCAACAGGGGCTGCTCCTGCGGTCCTAACTCCCCAGCACTCTGACCTGCCCGGTGCCTGGCCATGCATGCTCCCGTGGCAGAGATCGCAGTCTGACGGAGGGATGCAGTTATCTGCAGTAAGCAGTGGGCCTGTTTAGGAAGAGATTGCCAAGGGGATATAGATGGACCACAGACCATGTCTGCCGTACCCCCAGTATAGCAACTGGGAGACCCTGGAACAACAGACATGGGTCCTGCGGACTTTGGCTGGGGTAGAGGTGCAGGCTGAAGTAGGGCTGAAGGAAGAGTCGATTACACTCACTCAGAGTCACCATCCCCAACAAATAGAACTTTCTTTTCTAAAGTGCTCAGGACCAAGGAAATAAGAGAATATTTTTTTTTCCAACTACAAAATACTTAACCATATTTATTCAATTAAAGCTATTCCAGTTTTTTTTCTAGCTGCTGCACAAAATATGCCATCTCTGCCAGAACATAAGGAGGTCCACTTCCCTTATGTAATTTCAGTGCTTACTCTGAAATTATTTGCTGTAGTGTCTCAAAACTGATTTTTTGCTGCTACTGTCACCACAATGCTGAGAAAATTTTCTTGGATGTGGGCTGCAGGAAGACAACGTCTAATAGAATGCCAACCAAAAACAAAACAAAAAGGCATCACGTAGGAGTCGTTTGCTGTACTGCTATTTCTTGGGTCACACCATGAAAAGTCTACCTGTCACTCCCACCCTCAGATACAGCAGTCTAGGGTTTATTTGACTCTTTCCAGTGAGGATCACATTCTAAGTTAGGGAATGCAGTCATTCGGCAACAAAAAATTTGCATGTGCTCTACAAAATATATTATAGTTGGTCTTAAAAGGAAATTCAAGAGAACAAACTCTCATGTTAATACAGTTGCTTAGTATAAAAAAAGTAATTGTTTTAATTTTCTACCTTCTGTAATCCTACCATCTGCCTTTTGCCAAATAGAGCCAGATCTGGGCTTTCAAATAAGGGCCTTTCATAACAGAATGTTAGGTATGAATGTGACTGGGCTCTGGATGGTGTATTACGGGCAAGACAGAGAGTGCTCTAATCACCAGCAATGGTCAACAGAAAGGGTTAAAGGCCTTTCATGTTTGGGGCAAAGATCACCAAGTGTTTCCCACGATGAACACACTCTTAAAATATCACGATGGGCCACACGAAACTACTGATATTTTCTGATTTCTTATTACACAATTGCAAGTTTCATACGGATTAAATGAAGTTGCATGAGCTTTCCTGGGCTCATCCAAAATGTTTCAAGGTGATAAAAATGTAATGTTGATAAAACATGGTATACTTGTTTCCTGTTGCTGCTGTAACAAATTACCACAAACCTAGTAACTTGAAAAAGCACAGCACACATTTATTCTCTTATAATTCCAGAGGTCAAAAATCTAAAACCAATGTGTCAGCAGAGCTTCTGGAGCAAATCCATTTTCTTGTCTTTGACAGCTCCTAGAGACCACCTGAAAATCCTTGGACTGTGGCCACTTCCTCCATCTTCCAAACACATCACTCCAAGCTCTGCTTCCATCGTCACATCTTTCTCCGACTTTGACCCCCTTGTCTCTCTTATAAGGACACTTGGGATCCCATTGAGCCCACCCATATAATCTTCCTATCTCAAAAGCCTTAAGCATGTCTATAAAGTCCCTTTTGCCATGTAAGGTAACATCCCAGGTTCTGGAATTAGGACATGGACATCTTTGGGGGGTCATTATTCTGTCTGCCACACAAAGGTTTAAAAGTAACAAGTGATAAAAAAAAAAAAAAAAACCACTATAACAGTTAAGTTAGAGGAAACTTTTGGTTTTAAAGTGACATCGTAAAGCCGGCACTACCCCCTTCATCTCCTAGAAATCATTCTACAATAGACAATCGGAAATAAATCAAGCCACATCTATGATGAAACTATGAGATATAGGTAACCCCAAAATAGGGGGAAGAGCTGCCAGATGCAGGGAGTTTCAAACAGGGGTGCAGGAAGATGCTGCAAGAGAATGCCTTTGACTGCAAGTGTTGGCAATAAGTGGCAAAGAACAGTGCCTTCAAAGCTGGTGATAGAGATGGGAAAAACAAACAATTCTGATGTATAACAAGCCCTCTGGGTCAGGAATAGCACCAAGGAGAAGCAGGGGGGGCAGCAATAAATGAGAAATCAATAATTATGCCACGTTTGCAGGAAGTAATCTGTCAGCAAGGCAAGATGATGTAATTGCTCACTCTTCTTGAGAAATAGAAGTCAAGTCTACATTAGCCTACTTACTACCCATCTCATAAATATTACTGTGAAACAGGAAGAATTCTTGCTAGCCCAAATGCTACCTGTCTCCCACACTACCACAATCGTTTTATTTTTAAACACTACCATTTCCCCCAGTGACCTCCAAGCCTTCTGCTTCTGCATATCTACTATTTCAAGTCACCTAAGTGAGATCATATAATACTTGTGCTTATATGCCTCGCTTATTTCACCAAGCATAACATTTTTAAGGTTCTTCCATGATACAGCATGTCAACTTCATTCTTGCTTATGGCCAAAGAGTGTTCCATCATGTGTGTGGACCACATTTTGTTATCCATTTGTTTATAGATGGCCACTTGGGTTTCTACTTTTTGGCTATTGTGAATGCTACTATAAACATTGGTATACCAGTGTCTGCTTAAGACTTGTTTTCATTTTCTTTGGGTATATATCTAGAAGTGGAATTGCCAGGTCATATATTAATTCTATATTTAACTTTGAGGAACTGCCATATTGCTTTCCATTGTGGCTTCCTCATTTTACATTCCCAACAATGCACTAGAGTTCCAATTACTCTGCATCTTCTCCAATACTTATTTCCCATTTTTAAAAATAGTCATCCTTGTACCACAACCTTTTACCAATACACAGAGAGAGGGGGAGAGGGGGAGAGGGGGGGGGGAGGGGAAGGGGGAGGGAGGGGAAGGGGGGAAGGGAGGGACACCCCTCCTGCAAATAGCTGGTCCAAAAAGATCTGACTTTATTCAAAGAAGAATCAAAAATGATCCAGCTCCCAAATAGTATAACTCAAAGATATGCATTGCAGCATTGTTCATAATAGCAAAACACACTAGATGTCCATCAATAGACAATTAGTTAAAATACAGTACAGCCAAGCAATAGATTTCTTGCATCTGTTAAAGAATGAGGTATCTATGTAGTAATAAAAAACTTCTATTTCAGTCAGGATACATAGTTTAGGCTGCAATAACAAACAACCCCAATACTTTAGAGCTTAAAACAACAAAACTTTATTTCTCAATTACACAACATGTAATTGTGGAGCAGCGAAATGCTCTGCTCCCTATCACCCTCGTCATAAGCACAGTGGCAGGAGGAGGAGAGAAATAGAGGAGAATTATGCACCTACTCTTAAATCCTTCCACCCAGAAGTGACATCTGTCACTTCTGATTACATGTCATTGGTTCAAGCAAATCATGTGTCCACCTAACTGCAAAGGGTCAGAGAATTGCCTTCCTACTGCATTAGCCAAAATGAGAAGAGGAGGAAATATTGGTGAGCAGCAATATTTCTCACTACCTCCAAGAAAGTAAGCGAAAAGAAATAGCAAGTCGTATTGTTCATATTAAAAAATTATATATACTTCATATTCTTGATATATAGTAAATATTTTAGAAGCCTATATTGATATAAGGAGATATCTCTACTTAAGTCTAGAGGAACTGGGTGATAGGAAGGCTTAATTTTCACTTTGTGATTTTATATCATGTATTTCATATCATGTGTGACTATTATCTGCTCAAAAATGTATTTAAAGACAACAAAAATAAAAATATAGGTCCTCAATCCCTAAAACATAAAGGATAATAAAAGAAATCTGCACTTGCCTCCCCTTGAAGTAAATTGTATAAGGATTTCCAGAGAGTGAACCCAGAAGAGATTTTTAAAAATTTAAATTTTATAAAGATCTGTAATCATGGCTTATAAATAAGATTTCAAAGCAGGAGACACTTTCAACCTCAGAGACAAAGTTAATAGATCTTGGTCTGAAATGAACTGACAGTGATCAATGTCCATGAAAAAGATAGCAAGATCATCATATAATGCAGCTATCCATTTTAAGAACAATTGAGTCATAAATGCATTTATTTGTGAGATATGAACTCCCTGATGAGTGCACATTATGAAAAATTTTAGACAAAAGTTAGAGAGGAATTTGGGCTCTTGATGACAGCATTATGGATAGGGCATAGATCCATCATCTGTCCAAAGAAAGCAGCTACTTTCTAAAAGCAGCAGAGGCTATATCAGGGAGAGAAGGATGTTCTTTCCTTATATAAACTGCATGTCTAGTACTTTCCCCCAGCCCAGGCTCATTTTTAATGTAAAAGTCATCTTATCATGGAACTCCTTGTGCTTTCAAAGTTCCTTAAATGACTAATTAGTTACGCCACATTAATAGCAATATCTAGGTTCTCTATCCTTCCATAAGGATAATTATGTTTAAAAAAATAAAATAAAGATGATGATGACCAGCTAAAAGTCAGGGAAGAGTGATATTTTTCAGCCCTTACATACCATCCTCTACCAGCCCCATGCCACACCTCCAATTCCAGAAGCACAAGAGCTCACAGTTGAAATAAACCACTCCCATCCCCTCAGACTGGGACTGACCAGCTGGAAAGAGTGAGGCAGTGTCTCCAAAGTGACCACAGGTAGTCTCCAGTTTGATCTAGCTGTCTGCACTGAGCATGGGGCCGGAGAGTTCCTGAACAGAAACAGAGCTCTCTCATCACTGCTTCTTTACAGCCATTCTGCTGTAAAGAGCATTCAAAGAGCTACCCACTCTTATTTTTGCCACAGCAAACCTAGGATGAAAGTAAACCTTGTAGTAGCCCATGCATAAAAAAGACAAGTTCAAGGACAGAAGTATAAAAGGGGAAGGGAAGAGAAGTGTCAGGGATTGAATCATGTCCCCCGCAAAAGGTATGTTCAAGTCCCAACCCCTGGTCCTGTGGGTGTAAAGCCATTTGCATATGGGACATTTGAAGATGTTAATAGTTAAGGTGCCCAAACTGAATGGCTGCAGTCCTTATAAGCAAAGGAAATTAGACACAGGAGGAGAAGGCCCAGAGAACAGCCAGAAGCTGGAAGTCAACAGAACCTGGGAGAGAAATGAGAAGGCGCCACCACGTGCAATGCCATCTGACAGAAAAGCCAAGAACCAAGGATCACTGGCAGCCAGCCCCAGAATGCTACAGTCTTGGGGGAGAAAGTAGCACCTTGATTTTGGATTTCTCTCCACCTCAAAACCATAAGCCAATACTTTCCCATTGCTGAAGCCAACCCATTGTATGGTGTTTGTGTTAGCAGCTGGAAAATTAAAACAAGAGGGAACTGTTTTCTTCTTATGGTAATAGGCTACAATAAAATGGTTCAACATAATTATGGATTCCTGGGAAGCCACATGTGACTCAGCGTCTCTGCTGCCAGGGTCTCCTCCTCAGAAGACTAGGGCTCTAATGTAGAAGGGATCTAATTTTCATGAACTTACAGAGAACCAAGGTCCCAGGGGAGCCCCAATTCAACCCAAAGAAAGTGATCCCATAATCAGAGTAAACCTGTCTTCAGGAACTTGTCCAATTCCCCTAGTTAGACATGTAACAAATAACTCAATATAATAAATGCATATATCAGATTTCTTGAAATCTGATGGGAACTCGGTGTTTGCTGAAAAAAAAATAAATTTTAAATAAATGAATGATAGAGACTTTTAAAAAAGGGCATGCCTAAGTCTGAAGTGGGTCAGGGGAGACATCAGAGGAAGTGATGTACAAACCAAGAATTTTGGATAAATGAAAATTCTCCAGGAAGCTGGGCAAGGGTGGAGGCAAGACTCCCCAACAAAGGCCACCACTCAGAGAAGGCCCAGAGTGGTAGGGGAGCATGGCACACTCATGTGACTGCAGACAGATTAGCACCACAGCAAAGGGCTCATGTGGGGAGGTGGCAAAAGATGAGGCTTGAAATATAAGTAGGTCCCAGATCACAAAAAGCACGTTGATGAGTTTGGTACATCTGGAAGCAATGAGGAGCTAATGAAGCAGAGGAGTGACATGACCATGGTTGTGGTTTTGAAAACAACCTCCTTAGCCGCTATATGGAAAATGAATTTGAGTTCATCGAGAATGGACCCAGGGATGAGAGCTGAAATAAGGTATGCAAGAGGGGAGGGTTTCAGTAGTGCTTCAAGAGATGGAATGAATCCACAGAGCAGTGTTGGTGATTAACAGAATGTGGGAAGTAAAGGAGGGGAAAGGAGAGCACTCGAGTTTCCAGTTGGGGTGACTCTCAAATACATGGGGAGAGTCTGCTTTTGGAGGTGATGAATGTAGGAGCCTAAGGTTGGGAAGGAGATAACAGACCCTAAGTTCTGTTTGGAGACATCAACCTTAATGTTAGTTGGAATCAGATGGGAAAACCCAGTAGGTAGTGGAACAGGTCGTGAAGCCAGGAGAGATTAAATGAAGATTTGGGGATCAGAGAATGGCGGCCAGGGGCTTCTGGATAATCTGAAGATAATAACCAGTATTGTAATTATTATAAAGGTAAATAACATGTATTGAGTGCCGACTCTGTACTTGGTACCGTGCTTAGTACTTTACATAGATTCTCTCATTTCTTTCTCACAATGCTTTGAAGTAGATATATTATCTCCATTTTACGGATGGGCAAACAGACATGGAGATGTAACTTGTTCCAGGTCTCACAGAAGTGCTAGAGCTGAGACACCATCTTCTCTCTAAAGCAGAAGGATTCTAAATAGGGCACCAAGGCCAGAATCTGCCTCCAAAATATGTTTCCCTTGGCTGACACAGTACTTTTTGAAATTAAGTTTTGATGACACTGGCTGTAACCCACACCTCACCCCTCAAGCTCACCACTCTCCCTGGTGCCCCACGCTGTCGTACGCCCACTGACATAACATGGACACCGAGATCAACTTCGTGGAAGGATGAGTCCCAAGGGCTGGGGGTCCTGCAGTGGTCGCCCAGCTGCAGACAGTTTCTTCCCCCAGGGCCACGCCCCTCCTGGGACAGCCCACCCCAGCTGGCCAAAGGCCAGGCCATTCAGTCCTACTCGGGACAACTGATGAGCCGTTTCACCCTCAGAGCACTGGTGAGGTTATGGGGCCTGCAGAGCAGCTCAAGTTCTCCCTCTGATCTGCTTCCTTCTCTGCCTTCCACAGGGGTCAATCCCAAGGGCACTCCCCAGTAAACATTCCGCCCATAAACTCCATCCCAGAGTCTGCTTCTGGAGTACCCAGTCTGCCGCATGCAACCTGCCTGTCCCTTGAACACATTTACATTTTTACTTCCATAAAAGGGTCAAGTATTCCCTATGGGTTTGAGAACCTTTGAGACTTTGAGCACCTTGCAATATGAACAGAACTGAGCTCAGTGGGCCCTGAGTGGCCAGGCAGCAAAAGTTGACTCCAATTCCTGCCTGGGCAACAAAACCGACCAGGAGCTCAATCTGGAGTTGCTCCACCTGGGCTCCCACCTGCTTTTCCTAAGTCTTTTCTTTTTTTAATGTCTGCTGTGCAAGTCTCCAAGCCTACAACCTAAACCTGCCTAAGCCCCAGCCCACGTCAACAGGGGATAAAACCTCAGGCTGTTGACCAGACCCCCTACTGTTCCCACACGGGATAGAGTAGATTGAAGCAGTGTGGATGACACTAATCTTGCTGGGAGATAGCATTTCTTTGGCAGAGAACTTTGCCTGCCCCCCCCCAGCCCCCAATCAAACTCTGTTAAAATGCAAATAACCTTCGTGTAAATGTGTGTGTGTGTGTCTTCAATAGGTACATATTGATAAAAAGATGAGTATACATACCAAAATGTAAACAACGGTTTTCTCTGGGTTTTAGAATTAATGGTATTTATTTTCTTTCTTTTTCTACCTAAGTATTTTCTAAAATGAATCTTGAGGGGCTTTTATAATAAGAAAGAAAATGATAACATGATTTTTCAAAGACAAAAGGATTGTCCTTTCTCCCTAACAAATAACCTTGGGAAAGGAAGCACATTAAAGCCATAAGATGAGAGAAGGTATTAATACCTTGGTGCTAATTAGTCTGAAAGACAGCCAGCCGATATCAAAGCACTGAGGAAATGGGATGTTTGATGCGCTCCGGCAGAGAAGGAAGAGTTCTCAATATGAAAGGCCAGCCTAGGTTGCAGCCACAGTTTTATGACTCAACCACAGGAGGAAGGGTTAGCAAAAACGGCGACCTCATCCCTCACCCTCCTGTGCCCCCCAACCCTCTCTGCCAGCGCCCCAAGACATGCAAAAGAAGGAGCCTACAGCTGCAGGCCCTCCTTATTCCCAGGGGGGCTTCTGCCCCAAACCCCTGCCGGCCTCCCTGCCTCTGCTGATGATTCCTAAGAGCCTCTTCATCTCTCACCCTTGAATTCGGAGCCTAGTACTAGGCCAGAGCACACCACTCCTGACTCCCCTCCTCCAGGCCCTTGACACGCTCCAGAACAGAAAGGAACGTTTGAAGCAGAAGGCGTCCCAGCCCAGACAGAGAGACAGAGGACGGGGAAGAAGTGGGGGACTGGCCCCCCGCCTTACCTTGTCTTGCGCCCCACTGATGCCTCCACCAAAGATCTGCTTCCTCTACTTCTCTACTCCGCTGAACTTATGACCTGTAGCCTATCCTGACGGACTCATTTTTCACCTGGGTTCTCACGGGTACACCGATGCACACCTGGTTTTAATTCTCATAAGCCCCACGCCACCCCCAATGCAGCCCACCTGGATGTGCGGAATGTCTGCACGTCTTTCCTGCTGCTGAAGACAAAGGAGACTCAGGGCTGAACCCAGACCTCTCTCTGCCCAATGGCCCCACGCTGGCATCCGGTCCCTCTGCCCTGTGTGCCTACCTCATATCCAGAGGTTACCAAAATCACCCTCCCCAGTAAAGTTTGGCCCAGGAAGCAGGAGGCAGGGAGAAAACAAAGGAGCCTGGCATCTGTCCTTCTCTTCACCTCTGAGAGAGGTTGGTGCTCTGCCCAGGTCCCCTTGGATCCCTTTTCACAGTTTTCAGCCCTCCCTGGCTTTAATGTGCTCTTTCAACAGGCAGCACCTGAGAACCTTTCCTGGCAGAGTTACCAGAGCCTGCTTTGCCCACTTATGTGGAAACAGGAAGTGTCTGAGAATTTATCTCCCAACACCTCCCTCGGTGCCCCGACCAACGGCTAATAGGAACAGGCATGTGACAGCCTCAGCTCCCTTGCTTTGGGTCGGGACCACTCTGGGGCACAACCCGTAAAACGGAGTTCCCCTGTGGGATCAGGATAAAGCGATCTCCTTCCTTGTCCTGCTTGCTCCACTCCACCCCCACCCCCCACTGGTCTCCCTGGCTACACGTACAGGCCCTGAATTCATCACTTGCAGGTGAATCCTGTCTTCTGGGGAAGCCCACTGCATTCGTTTCCCAGGGCTGCTATGACAAATTCCACACACTGGGTGGCCTAAGCACCACGAATGTATTGTCTCATGGTTTCAGGGGCTGGAGGTACAAAATCAAGGCATCGGTGAGGCCATGCTTTCGCCTGGTGCCGGCTGGCCGCAGCCCTTGGAGTTCCTGGGCTTGTATCCCTGCCTCCATTGGGGGGCGGCCTCTCTCCTGGTCTCCTCCCGTGGCTTTCTCTGACTTCCGGCTTCTGGCTCCTTGTGACTGGCCGCATCCAAATCTCCTCTTTACAAGGCTCCACCTTGATTCAATTTGGCCTCACCCAAAATAGGATCTTTGAAGATACTACTCACAAATGAGACCACGACCGAACTAATAAAAATATCTTCAAAGATCCTCCTTACAAATGGGTTCACACCCACAGCAACGCAGATTTAGATTTGAACAAGTCTTTTGGGGGCGGCATGATTGAATCCCCAACATCGACTTACGTCACTCTCCCTCTGTCTTCTTTCTTCAACCCAAAAGGGACAAGCTCAAGCCCGTCCACATTCTACATTCCTTCTACCAGAGTTCAGCCAACCTCACAGCCTTGTGTCGCAGTTCGAGAGATTACTGACTTCTTAAATGTCTTCCTAATTAAATAACAAGAGTGATTCAGCATAATCTTCTAACAAGACAGACACAAACTGCAGGAAAACAAAAGCCCAGGTGCCCTCCTGGGCTTGGCAATAATAACAGCAGACAAGAGCCTTGGGCTGAACAAATTTATTCCAGAATTTTAAACTTAGAATATTCCTGACCCCTTTATTGAATTTCATGTTAAACTTGTTCCATTATTTCTAGTCAAATTGCAAGTTATCCTCCAGATGATGAATTTGACCTGCTTTTTAAAAATGGGTTAAAGACATTTGGCGTGCACCCTCTGACATCTTTCCATAATTAACATTAACTTTAAATTCTGAGCCTGCCCTCTTTACAAAATCTACTGATAAAATGTAGTAGGCAGAGGCCTAATTGGGTTTGATGCAGGGCTGTTCTGAAAGTTTAATGTGATACAAGAAGCTACCAAAATTGGACTAATTCCTTCTTCAAACCAATGCTGCTTGGGCAGTGCATAAAGAAGCATTGTTGAACTTGTGCCTCACATAACAAGGCAAAACCTAATGTTAAACTAGCGACCGTGAAACAAAAGACAACCAATAAATTTCATCAGAGATCTAGAGTCCAAATCTCAGTGGGGGGAAAGGTATGATGTCTGTCTTTCCACCAACATTCTAGACTGATTTTAGGTATGTTGTTTGGGAACATCTCGAAGACTGTTGATACTTAGTGATACAATGAAAAAAGAGTCTGTCAAGTTAATTTTCATCCTTCTGTGGATTCCATCCTATTCTGCCAAAAAGAACATAGGAAAGTACAGCACTGTCACCAACATCCTGGGTAATTTTGAAATGCAGGAATACAATTAAACACAAAATAAGCATTTCTACTAAATTACAAGCACACTTTCACCATAATTCTCCTTTTTGGGGCCAAATTAATAGTAAGAACTGGACTAGAAATGGCAAACAAATCTTGGAAATTATAAAATTGCATATGATATAGAAAGGGTAAAGCAAATAATATTAGCGTTTTGGTTTGCTAAAGCTGCCAGAATGCAATATACTAGAAATGGGTTGGTTTTTACAATGGAGATTTATTAGCTTACAAATTTACAGTTCTTAGGCCAAGAAAATGTCCAAATTAAGGCATTGACAGGATGACACCCTCTCTGAAGATAGGCCCCTGGCATCTGGGACACCACTGTCACATGGGAAGGGACACAGCCAGAATCTGCTGGTTCTTCTCTCCCAGGTTTTGTTGCTTTCAGCTTCTGGCCTCAGTGGCTTCCTCTCTCAGCCCCTCTGGGGACTTCTTCTCTCCAAACTTCTCTGGGTGTTTCTCTCTGAGCTCTCTGGGCTTTTTCTGTCCTTTAACCTCTGATAAGGGACTCCATTAAGAGGATGAAGACCCACCTTGAATGGGCTTGGTCACATCTCAAATGAAATAACCTAACCAAAAGGTCCCACCCACCATAAGTCTGCACCCACAGGAGTGGATTAAAAGAACATGGTCTTTTCTGGGGCACATAACAGCTCCAAACCACCACAATTAGCTAAGGCTATTAAGCGCTTATGTGCCGGACATTATTTCAGAAACTTCACCACATGAAACCATTCAATCTTCACCCTGATTCAGGGGGATACATGCTGTTATTACCCGTACTTTGCAGATGAGAAAACGGAAGCACAAGCAGCCCACAATGTGTCTCTGATACAGAGTCAGGGAGCTGAATGCACAGCTTTGCTCCAAAGCCCATACCACAAACTACTGTGTAATCATCTTGCCTCCCAAGAGAAGGCTTTCCAGAGCAAGAAAATGTCTCCTCCTAATCAGCCATGAAACCCAAAATTCCCACCATGGAGAACAAACCAGTGGAAAGGGGCAGGGTCTCCAGAAGGCTCTGTGAATAACGTGTTATCTAAGAGAGGAGGGCAACATTTGTGCCCAGTGACACCAGTGCTGCTGAGCTGCATGAGATGGGCACCCCCACCTAGACAGCAGCTTGAATGGCGCCCCCTGGAGGTGTGCCACACTGAAGCAGACATAACGCCATCGAGTCAATGAAACACTAGAGATATTTTGGATGGGAGTGGAGTCAGAAAGAGGAAAGGAGGGAGACATGGTGGGACTCTCAGGCCAGCCAAGCAGTAGCATGAAGCCATGGATATCTGGTAGAAAGATAAAAATCCACCCCAAAGAAAGCTGGGAGGTTGCTGAAGAAATACTTGGGCTCCTCAGAATTTTGACAGTTTGGAGGTCAGCACTTAAATTTGCTCTGAAATCCTAACCCCCCATTGGTCTTCTCTCAAAGTAAGCCCAGCAGGGACTGGGTAAAAGAGTAAAATGACCAACTTCCCAGCCTCTGCCCTTTCCCCAGCCTCCCCCCCAACAACGCCCACCACTTACTCTTCCCCAAATGCCCCCTGGGTGTCACAATTCTCTGCCTTTGCCCAAGAGATTTTCTCAGCCTTGTTCTCCTTACTCATCCAGAACATTCCTACTCATCTTTCAGGACAGTTACTGTATCACCTCAGTTTTGATGGCTTTTCCAAGACCGTAAATAATTTCATTTGTTTCGGCAAACAGGAATGAGTTGTCTACAATGGACCGGGCACTGTGCTAAGGATTCAAAAGTAGATGTAAAAGTGATCCCTTGTTAAGTTCTCCTTCTTCTAAGCCCCCCAAGACAGGGCCCCATAACTATCACTCTGCATTAGACTCACTTGGGGCACTTTAAGCAATGCTGATTCCCAGACCCCACCTACTAGAGATCCCGATTTACAATAATTACATCTAATCTATGTTGCAGCTGGCTATATGAAGTACATTTCATATACAACTAAGAAAGGAAAATATTTCAAATTAAATTATGGCATGTTTTCTTATCACATTGATTTTAAGAAGCATTGGTTTCAGAGATGATAAAATGTGGGAGTGGGGTGGGACTTGCATTTTAGTATCATTTAAGAATGGTAATTGACCTCATTTGGGGACCTCAGCATCAATGTGTTTTAAAGACCCTTAGGTGATTCTAATAAGAGCCACTTTCCTAATAACTTTTGCCATATTTCTTGGTATTCAGCCATTCTCTCATTCATTCAAGAAGCAGATTTTGAGCACTTACTAAGCTCCAGGTATTGTATTATGTATAATGTATAATATAATGTACAATGTATATGTAGCACAACCATAAACATTGACCTGGCATGGCCTCCTTCCTCGAAGAGTTATAGTCTAGCATGAGAGAGAGGGAGAAATTAGTGAAAACAATCATTTCTCTGTTTCCCTCATTAGACCATGAATACAATTACTTTTCCTTAAATAAAATGCTGTTTCTAATAGAATGGGGAGACAATATGCAAACTCTCTAATGGATAGAGAGCTTCATCTTTTTATGATCTCTCTAGTGCCTCACTTCTCTAAACATCAGAAAGCCATGGGCAATATCTTAGTATCCTTGCTGCTAAAATAAATACTGTACCATGGGTTTGCTTAAACAATGGGAATTTATTGGCTCACAGTTTTGATGCTAGGAGAAGTCCAAAATCAAAGCGTCAGCAAGGCAGTGCTTTCTCCCTGAAAACCATGGCCTTCTGGGGCTGGCTGCTGGTGATCCTTGCTCCTTGGCTTTTCTACACATGGCAAATGCACAGGGCAATGTCTTCTTTCTCCTCTGGGTTTGGGTTCCATTGACTTCCGGCTTCTTCCTGTGACTTTCTCTCTCTCCCTCTCTGTATCTGAATCTCATTCTGCTTATAAAGAACTCCAGCTATTCAGATTAAAGCCCAGCCTGATTCAGTTAGGTTACACCTTAATTGAAGTAACATCTTCAAGAAATCCTATTTACAACGGGTCCACACCCACTGGCGTGCAGACCAAGAACATGTCCAAACTGGGGCATACAATTCAGTCCACAATGGGTAATATTGCTGTTTCCAGCTAAGAAGCAACTGTAGCTTTAGCAGTAATAAAAACAAGGAAATAGGGGATGTACCTGGCTAGCCATCACTGAAAAAGTTGGCCCCACTGTCAACAGTCAGGATAAAGAAACAGATCACAAAATTTGTTAAGAGGCAGAACACAGAAGGAAAGAAATGGCAAACTGCAGTGGTGATAAATAGAAAATATGGCAGTGGAGATAAAGAAGCAGTGAAAACCACAGGAATTACCAGCAGCCAAAGGTGACACTGGCTAAGAGACCTAGAAACAAAGAGACAGAAGAAAAGACTAAAACCACCTGCATCTTAAGAGCAAACAGAATCTCAGTAACTCTTGTTGGCACCACGTGAGGCATTTGTGAAGGAATGAGCTGATTTCTACTCTAAAAGCCACTCTATGACAAAGTAGAAGGGCAATTGATATCTCAGCCATTAAGAGAAATGATTATTTTTTATCATTAAAATTGCCATCCAACCCCATTTAAATCCTTAGGGCTTTCAGATTTAAGATTGAGTCTTATGGAAGATTACCTTCTGAGGAACAGCTTATTCCCTGATAATGCCAGGTAGCTGGAGCTCTTTTTGTGCTTTTTGTCAGTTATTTTGGGGATAGATGTAATCTGTCAGGTGATGTTCCCCTCTTAGCTGTTTTTCCTCACTAGAAAATAGAATTCCTCACTTAGACTTTCCCTGGAAACCTTTAACTGAGTTTCCCTTACATATTTTTAGTTAACATGTTTATATACTACCCCAACACAAAGCATGGGATTTAAAATATATTCATGGATAATCCAAAAGAAAGTTCATAGTAGGTTTCCATCTCTAATTTATGTTTGAAAATATTCACCTAGCTCTAGCTCTTATTCCTCTGAATAAATTATTACTTGGATGATCTATTATAGGATAAACGTAGGGGAACTCCACACTAAACCACCAGAGTGCATCAGCAAACACCTGCCTGAACATACTCAGAATTCCACCCCTAAAAGGACCTGAGGCTATGCCAAACCATGTACCAGTTCCAAATACCAAGTCAACAGAGCATTGAATAATGATAAAGACACAGATGGATCTTAAGGTCATTTTTTCTCCTTAACTTGAGCATGGCAAACAATCTATCAATCTCTTGACAAAGTTCAAGAGCATCACAGAGAAGTATGAGTATGAATTGAATGTCTGTATTGTGCTTCATCTGTGAGAGATTTGAAGTAATAATACATAGTCCCTCCCCTGACATTGTGTTTGTATCATCTATGAAAAACTTGTATCATTTATTGAGTTACTACCTTGTTCCTGGCATTAGGATATAAAACCTCATGGAAACACATAGACAATTACAGTACCAGGAGGCTTTTGGCACAGTGCCTAGTTATCTCAGATGCCACATTGATGTTGCTGAACTGAATGAGCATGGTGACCACCAGGACTCAATTTGGCTGGAGTAAAGGGCTCATCAGAAATACAGACCATAAGTCTGGAAAGCAAGGCAGGGAACTAGACCACTGATGACCTTGTAACTCTGTTGAGGGCTCTGAATTTTTTCTGGCAGACAAGTAGGAATGATGGATGGTTTTTAAGCAGAGGAGAGTCATCATCTGTGCTCTCTGAACAAGAGTGAAGATAATGGATTGAAAGCCGTGAGCCTGGAGCCAGGGAGATCTGTCAGAAGGGCACTGCGATAGTCCAAGAGAACGATGACAAGTGCTTGAACTAAGCCAGTGATGCCCAAGTGGGGAAAGAGGAGCCCAAGACACATTTAGGAATAGAACCGACAGAACTTGGTGACTGGATGAGTGAGTTTCTGAAAGGGCAGAATCAAGAATGAATCTGAAGAGTCTAAACTGGCCAACTGCATAGAAGATTACTTATAGAAACTGATTTCAGGAATAGGAGTGGGTTGGAGTTGGAGGGAGGAACAGGTGACAGGTACCACTTCAGACATGCTGAATTTGAGATGCCTCCGTTAAGATCTCCAAGAGCTGTTTGATGCTCAAGAGAAATATCTGAACCAGAGATACCTGTTATATCTCCAAGAGAAGTAACTAGGGAGACAAGACAGTATGTACACATGGAAACAATGACAAAGAAATGTGAAATATTTTTATATGCCAAATTGCATTACATGGGGATAATCATGGGCTAATTGTTCAGAGAGCAGGGAGAACTGTGTCAGCTGGAAGAGTAGGGGAAGGGGAGATTGGCCTTGAAGGATGAACAGAATTTGGACAAGCAGAGGAAGGGCCTTTCCATGGTGAGAGCACACGTGACCCACTTCAGGAGACCAGGATGTGCCAGGACAGAGACGGTGACAGAGTGGGAGAGTCTGGTTAGAGTGTACAGGTGACATGATTGAAAAGCAACAGGGGGAGCAGATTATGAGGGGTCCTGAAAATCAGGAAGAACAGTGTCAATACAATAAATAAGAAGCTGTTATCCATTTTCTAAGAAGAAGAATGTCGTGATGAAAATGTTGTTATTCACTCTGCCCAAATATAATTTATAAAACTTACCCCATGGACTTGCCCTTATGAAGCTCATTACCACAAAGGAGAGTCTAAACTTGCAGGTAATGGTGCCTAAGAGTCTCCCCCTGAGTACCTCTTTGTTGCTCAGATGTGGCCCTCTCTCTCTCTAACTGAGCCATCTCGACAGGTGAACTCGCTGCCCTCCCCCCTACGTGGGACCCGACTCCCAGGGTTGTAAATCTCCCTGGCAACGCAGAGTATGACTCCCGGGGATGAATGTGGACCCGGCATCGTGGGATTGAAAACATCTTCTTGACCAAAAGGGGGATGCAAAATGAGACGAAATAGTTTCAGTGGCTGAGAGATTTCAAATGGAGTCGAGAGGTCACTCTGGTGGACATTCTTATGCACTATATAGATAACACCTCTTAGGTTTTAATGTATTGGAATAGCTAGAAGTAAATACCTGAAACTACCAAACTCCAACCCAGCAGTCTGGACTCCTGAAGACAATTACATAATAATGGAGATTACAAGGGGTGACAGTGTGATTGTGAAGACCTTGTGGATCACACCCCCTTTATCTAGTGTATGGATGAGTGGAGGAATGGGGATAAAAACTAAAGGACAAATGGGGTGGGATGGGGGGATGATTTGGGTGTTTTTTTTCACTTTTATTTTTTATTCTTGTTCTGGTTCTTTCTGATGTAAGGAAAATGTTCAGAGATAGATTGTGGTGATGAACGCATAACTATGTTATCATACTGTGGACAGTGGATTGTATATCATGGATGATTGTATGGTGTGTGAATGTATTTCAATAAAACTGAATTTAATTTAAAAAAAAAAAAAAAAACTTACCCCATGAACTTACCCAATACAAATTTATCAACTCTTCATTAAAGCCCTTAAATCATCTACATTGATATAGAGGACACTTAAAAGGATACTTTACAAAAGACATACTAAGGTGAAGAAATAGAAGTAGTGAAATTTCACATGCCAAGTATCATTACAATAAATGCCTCTGCCTCACAAATATTTCCATGTTCCTGCAGATGGTCCATAATAATAGCGTTTTGTGGAACAGTTCATAATACATCTTGTGTAATGAGAGATCATATTTAACATATGCTTTCCTTTGTCCTTGACCATGTAAGTCACTTTCTGTGATGACTCCAAAGTATTCATGAGGCTACACAAAATCTTGGGGTAGGAGTGAGGGGCAAAAAGAGGGATCCCATTTCTTTTAACTAAAAATGGGGTCAAGGATCTGCTGAAGAATTTTCATGCTGCTTTTGGATATGACAATAAGTTTAGGAGCTATAGTCGGGATAAGTACCACCGTCTTCCGCTCTCAGTTCGTGTGATTTGGGTGGACTGAGACAACACCTCTACCACCACCACCTCCACAGCTTTACAGGTACGCACATGACTAGGGGTGGGGAACGTGATTGTTGCAGTAATGCACACATTACCTAAGTTAATCCAGTGAGCTTCTGGCAGATACTGCTGGGTACTCACACAGCAACCAATTCCCCAGCCCACCATTTCTTCATTGCTAATAGAGCTCTGGTTTTGCTTAGCTTTTGGGTGATCAGAGCAACATAGATGGGCATATATGCAACCCCATGCAGTAAACTGTAGTAAGTCTAAAACTATCAAGGTAAGTATATTCCTCTTGAAAGGGATGGGTTAAGCATGAGCATGTAATGCAACCCTGGTGCAGGAGACGTCAGAAGTCTGCTTTGCTCAGTGGCTTCTGGAGGTTTTTCTGACCTCTCAAAAGGACACCCTCCTTCCTGCCCCTGGATATTGTCATGTGAAGATGTGACTCTGGGAACTGCTGCACTCCTCTTCAGGGAAGGCCAAGAGAGCCATAGAAAAGCTGACATCATTGATCCCCTGAATTAACCAACCCTGGAATTGCCCCTACCTCTGGACTTATCCTGAGGTAAGAAAATTTAGCCCCTTTTATCCAGTATTTGTGTTACTTGTGGCCAGAAGCATCCTAACTGATTCAGGCTCAAAACAGACTTTGGCCAGCACTCTTGGAAAATAGAAGTTCTCTTTCCATGGGTGTGACTAACTTGGTAGGAAGTGACCCTGGAGTTCTCATAGCCTCCGTTAATGAAGCAACAGTCAGAAAATAAAAAGCAAAGGGGAGTAAATTGTGCCAAGAGATGGAGAGGTGCAGATTCCCAGTTCTTTGAGCATCTACATCCAGTTTTGCACAAAGCTACCCCCACATCTGCAATTTAAAGAAACCTATACATACCCGGGAGATATGATCCCCACAGCAAGAAAAGATGAAGGTAACATGTGGGAAAACCCTAGCACAGAACTTGGTGTGTAGTAGGCACTCGACAACTGACAGGGGAACCAAATCTAAGTCTTCTGTATCTCTTTTATCCTTCAGTCAAATCATCATCATCAGGAATAACATTAAATAAGTGCCAATACCCTCCAACTGCCTCCACCTCCACAATCTCAAATGTTCCACAAGCTTGAAATAAAACCTACCAAGCATTCGTGCCAGCCCCCAAAGCAGATTAGAAGAGAAAGGAAGTCAATGAATGTGGCCTTTCCTTCTTTTCCTTTCTCCTTTTAAAGAAAGTTCTTTCTACATATTAGGTTATTATAATATAAATTATCTCCAGCTGTTTCATCTTCAAGTTCTGCCAAATGGCTGGGAGTGATTCCCAGCATTTTATCAATTATAATCATATTTAGAGGTTGCATGTGGTTCAGTCTTCTGTCAAAGCACATTTTATTTATATGCTAATGTTTGTCAGCTCTACAAGACTTCAAATCCCTGAAGACTAGGGACAGCCTCCATTGATCCCGCAGCGCCTAATGCAATATCTTACACACTGAAGACACCTCAGAATGTTTGCTGATTGAAGAGGTGAATGAACTCAGCCTCAGAGTCACCCCTAATTTAGTTGAGAAGGCAGGGGTGTTCTTTAAAGTTGAGTCATGCCAGCAAGCCCAGACACACATTATTTATGTATCAAGACCAGTTCTTAGTTGCAAGCAGCAAAAATTAACTCTGATTGTTTAATTAGAAAACAAGGTTATTAAAAAGATATTCCTGGGAGGGCTAGAGAACCAGGTGCAAGGCTGACCTGCTAAAAACAAAGCCCAAATTCAACCCACAGAACCAGCCAGCTGAGAAAACCACCACCTCTACGAGCACTGGAGGAAAAGGCTGCCGTGGCTGCCACAGACGGAAGCCTCATTCCCAGCTCGGCTTCTCACGCTCTTCACTCCTGAATTGCAGACTCACTCTGCAGCATCTGACTGGCAGGGTTTGGAGCACAAACTTGCATCCCAGCGGTAACTAAGGCTTGGAATGTGAGTCTAACATCTATGTTGGGGAGGTAAAAATTCATTTTATCAATTTCCCAAAATATATAAAGGCCATCCAAAAGATCATGAGCAGTCACGGATGTCACTGATGTTCAATGCTTCGGAACTTAGAACTTTAGGCACAAAGTCCTCGGCATGAACCCATGACATTTGGATCAAAACCCAGAGAGAGGCACCGACTGATCCCATATCCCTCTGCCCTGGGTCCTTGGGTTTTTCTCCTCTGGCCTGACTTGGCATTGGCCACCTAGGCTGACCTTGGTGGGTGGTGGGGGGGAGAAATTAGAAAGGGATGTGAGAAAGGTGTCTAGTTTTGGTTTAAGACATTTCTCACCGCAAATAATGAATGGTCAGAATAGTACTAAGCACTTTGCTTATATTACCTCATAACCTTGTGAGATGGGTAATATATACTTCACTCTACCACAAGAAAACCGCAGAGCGGAGAAGGTGGTTTGGCTTATAAAGGACAGAACTAGGATTCGATGTCTAGTTGACCCCACCCCATGCTGCCCTCCTTCTCTGATGGACCCCATCCCACTCAGACAACATCTTTATTTTTAAGTCCTCTGGCACTTGTGTATTTACAATTTCTCAACCAAAATTCTAAGGACTAAGTACTGTTGGCTGGGATAGGAGAAATGGAACCCCTCATGCCTTGCTGGTGGGGATGTAAAATAGGGCAACTGCTGTGAAAAACAGTTTGGCAGTTCCTTAGAAAGTTCAGCCAAATTTTATCACATGATTCCACAAACTCCACTCCTAGGTATTGTCCCCAAAGAATTGAAAACAGGGACTCAAACAAGTGCATGTCCATGCAAGTTCCTAGCAGCACTATTCACAATAGCCAAAAGGTGCAAACAACCCATGTGTCCATCAACAGATGAATGGATAAGCAAATTGTGGTACATACATACGTATATGGAATACGATTCAGCCATAAGAAGAGGCTACGAAAGGGATGAACCTTCAAAACATTATGCTAAGTATTGTATGATTCCATTTTTATGAAATATCAAGAATAGATAACTTCAAAGAGACAGAATGCAGATTTAGGGTTGCCAGGGACTGGGGAGCATCAAGCACAGGGGAGGGGAGAGGGAATGGGAAAAAATTGCTTAATGGTTTTACTTTTGAATGACAGAAATGTTTTAAAAACTAAATAAAGTTGATGATTACACAACATTATGAATGTACTAAATGCCACTGAATTGTTCACTTAAAAATGGTTAATTTTATGTTGTGTGAATTTCACCTCAATTTTTAATTTTTAAAAAATATTAAGTATTTTTTATTTCTGTATTTATCTTCAATTTCCTGAGTGTTTAATATGGTATATTTTCCAAAAATGATTCTTAAATTTAAAAATACAGACTTTGCAAAAGCTTACAAGCTCTACTACACTCTGCCTTTATTGACCTCAAATCCCATGTATTACAGTTGCTGAGAAAGATCTCTGAGAAATAACTCAAATAAATAATTACAGCATGCCACATAATACATATAATAGCTCTTTACCCAGCATAACGACATTTACCCTACAGGCACTCATTTTCTGTAATTACTGCTTATATGAAAATAAACTTCAGCTGAAAGCTATGAGAAAAATCAATTCAAAATAGAACCTCTGACTTCCCAACACTGCGGAGATGTTTACCAATGTGTACATGGCATTTGTATGCATTGCCCACTGTAAAAGCAGTAACAGTACACAAATTGCTCCAAGAATAAATCTTATTGACAAGGCAACAAGATGGAATTGAGAAATGCAGTCAGCTCAGTGATTTGTTGACAAATTATCCACAATAATCAGTAATTCCTGATCTCATGATTTCTGACAGCACCTACTCTCAAGTGCTAAATTAAGTACTTTGTTGCTATCCCATAGGGAAGACATGGTTCCTTATTGTTTCTTTACGTGTTTTAATATAAAGCAGCTATTGTCACAGCAAGACATAAGTATGCCACCTGCTATCTGTTAGAGTTGAGTAAATTATTGTACCTCTATAAGCCTCAGTTTTCGCGGGCTGGTATATCGCAGGGTTTTGAGAGGACCAAATAAAAGGAGTTAACAAGCAGGCATTTAATAAATGTTAATGTATATTAACAAATAGTCATAGCATAAAATCCTATTAGAATTCAATGCCAGAAATAAATATTACTTTCCAGATGAATGGATATATTTTCTTTTTATATTTCTAAGAGTTCTTTTTCATTAAAGAAGTTGTAGGGTCACAGAAAAATCATACATAAAAATCAGAGTTCCAGATGTACTTTCTTTAAATTGGACTATCATGCTTTATAACAGAACAAGAAGAGATTGGATCAAGATTACAAACAAGAACATGCTAAAATTCTCTCCCCGATCTCAAAACCCCATTAAAAACAAGAAAAAAATTTAAATTGAAAACAGCACTAGAAAATAAGATGTGACGCCCTCAATAGACCAGAAATTATGGAATTTCCTAAAAAATTAAAGGCAGATGGGCTTACGTTGAAGAAGAAATAATAATCACAACAGATGTAACAAAAAACCGATGAAGAAGGTGAAAGTGTCTTTGGGCTCCAAGCTGAGAACCAAAAGATGAAAAGAACAAGAGAGGATTTGGGGTCAGCCAGAAGGTTGAGATAGAAGCATCCAGGAAGTTGGAAGCCTTTGTCCCTCTCCTTGTGCCAAGCGGGTTCAGTCGAGGCATCAGTCCCAAGACAGAAGCAGTGAACAATCGGGAGTTAGTCCTGGTCCTGGGACTTGGGACAGAAGGGGGGCCTCCACCGCCCAGTAGGCCAGGGGCCACAGCCTGCCTGGAATCCTGGAAGCAGGCCACGTAAACAGGTACAGCTCTCCCCACACCAGAAGTGGCCTTGATTGCACATTTAGGGATTCCCCGGATTGTGCATTCAAGTTCTATCCACACTTCCTGCAGTCACACCCCTTAGCCACCCCTCAGGCCTTGGAATGTACACACTGGCGGCACAGTTCCTTTTGGGGAAGATGTACCCAGGACTGAGGCTCCAGCAAGCCCTGGAACCTGGCTCATGGCAATTTGGGCAGGGGATTCCAGGGTGCCAGTTACTCCTAGCAGGTCTACAATTGAGGGGTTAGTGAAGGTTCCAAGGGGAATATATCCTTGACCCCTGTGAGCAGCCACCTTCCGGATTTGGCCTAGTAGACAAGCTGCAGCCTGCCCTTGAGTTCCCCCCGCCCATCGAGTGGTGCCAAGATGGCGCCCACATCCTGCTTCCGGCTTCTGATGTATGTAACCACCCGCTGTATTCACCAATCATGCTTGTGTGCGTGGCGTTAGCCCATTGGATACACGCAAGGTTTATAAGAAAGTTCCCGGGCAAAGCTCGGGGAGACAGCCCACAAGGAGCCGTACCTGACGGCCGCATCGAGGTTGTTCTCCCCCGAGGTGTCTCGCCCCGGGTGGAACCTGTAAAGATGATGATTGCCTAGTCCCATTAAAAGTTTATCTGCTTTACCACCGCGAGTCCTGAGTGATCACAAGTGCTCCGGGTAAGACGTTGTCCGCACCCTCTCTCCCCTTATCTCTCTGGTCCCCGTACGGGCCACCACTTGTCCGGCGCTTCTCCGCCCCGCCTCGAGTCCTCGGTCGGCCGGCGATGGGGACCAGAGAGATAAGGGGAGAGAGGGTGCGGACAACGTCTTACCCGGAGCACTTGTGATCACTCAGGACTCGCGGTGGTAAAGCAGATAAACTTTTAATGGGACTAGGCAATCATCATCTTTACAGGTTCCACCCGGGGCGAGACACCTCGGGGGAGAACAACCTCGATGCGGCCGTCAGGTACGGCTCCTTGTGGGCTGTCTCCCCGAGCTTTGCCCGGGAACTTTCTTATAAACCTTGCGTGTATCCAATGGGCTAACGCCACGCACACAAGCATGATTGGTGAATACAGCGGGTGGTTACATACATCAGAAGCCGGAAGCAGGATGTGGGCGCCATCTTGGCACCACTCGATGGGCGGGGGGAACTCAAGGGCAGGCTGCAGCTTGTCTACTAGGCCAAATCCGGAAGGTGGCTGCTCACAGACCCCCTGTATTCCTTGATGTTAGGGTGGGGCACCACCATCAGAGGGTCAGTGTGAGATCCTTAAAGCAAAGGCCCCAGGTAGGGGCACCTCTTGCCCAGGTTTAAGGCAGTACTGGTGACAACAAACAGATCAATCAATAAACAAATCAACATGAAAAACTCAGAGAATTTTAAATGTTATGTAAAGGATGAAAATGAGGTGACCAAAACATAAAGTGACCAGGTGGCTTTTTGGTTTAAAAGGAATAGTTAAGAAAGGCTTCTCAAAGAAAGGAATAGTTATTTAAGCCAATATCTGAATTAAAAAAAAAAAAAAGTTGGACATTTACATGTGAGAGCATTCCAAACAGAAAACTAACAGCTAACACAAAGTCCCCAAGGCAGGAATGAGCTTGGGTGTTTGAGGAACAGATAACAGGCCCAAGTCCAGCAGGCGATACAGAGGTCAGATGAGTTCAACGAGGTAGGTCTGAGGCAGCTCACATAGAATTTCGTTAGCCAAAGTAAGGAGTATGGATTTTATTTTTGGAGGGATAAGAAGTTATTAGAGGATTTTAAGAAGAGAACTAACATATTTGAATTGACCTATTTTAAAGGTGTCTCTGGCTGCTGGGTGGTGGGGGTGGAGGGGAAGAGTGAAGAGACCAGTTGAGAGGCCACGGCGGGAGCCCGGGTGTGCGGTGATGACGGCTTGGACTGTGGAGTGGTGAAGGCAGCAGGGACGTGGACGCATGTGGGGTATGTTGTGTAAGTGGTTACGTAAGTTTGACTTGCGAATGAACTGGTTGCGGGAGTCAGGGAGAGGCTGAGATAAAAGAGAGAAATCAAGGAAACGTGAGGCTTTCTGGCTTGAGAGGCCAGATGGATGGTGGTGCCATTTAATAAGATAGGGAAGCCAGGAAGAGGAGTAGATTTGAAGGAAGACACCAAGAGAGCTCATTGGGTTAAAATATAAATAGAGAGAGAGAGGAGGCAAGGGAGAGACTCCTACTTTGCTTAGGATATAGAAAGCTGCAAAGAACATCACCTCTACCCTAGCAATGAGAAAAAGCCCCCAAATCTACAAAATCATCACTTTCTTGAGTTCATCAGAAAGCTGAGATTACAAGGTAACTAAGTAAAGCAAATTCCAAGAAAAGATGGTTTAGACATGAACTCAGTCTCACTTTTGGCAAGGCATTGGAGAAGGAGGCACCCATGATGAAAGCAGGTAAGAAAAAATCAATGAATTCCTGAAGGCCAAATGTGTAGCAGTTTAGAATAACCCAGGCCCAAGACCCAAGGGGAGTTTGCACTCACTCCCAAGCTCTTCTCCAGGGCTCTATCAATGGCTTGCAAGAAAGATTAAAGGCCAGGCAAGATATCAGCAAGAGCTTTCCCCATCCTCCCCACCCCCAGTGATGCAGGTATGTAGGAGAGGCAGGTGCAAAGTCCTCACCACACACACACACACACTCCTAGACACGTCCCAGTCAAACTGCTGACCACGAAAGACAAAGAGAAAATCTTAAAGTCACCCAGAGGATAAAAACATTACAGAGGAACAAAGATAAAAATTACAGCAGAATTCTCAGAAACAATGTAAGCCAGCAGGCAATGATGTGACATCCTTAAAGTACTGAAAAAAAACTATGAACCTAGAATTATACACCCAACAAAATGATGTCGAAAACAGAAGAAATATAAGCCAAGGCATATATTTTTGTAGGAAAAGACATAATGTCAGAAATTTGCTTTAAAACACTCCAAAATATAGAGGATAGTTAGAAAAAACTGGCAAAATATTGGTAATTGTTGAAGTCAGATGATGGGTACATGAGGATTCATTATAGTGTGCCCTCTACTCTTGATGTAAAGCTTTCAAAATTATTTAAAAAAAAACAACTATTTTAAGAGTTAAATTAAGAGATTTAAAAAAAAAAGCAGATGCATTATAGAACTTTAGAAACCAGAGAAAATACAGTTAACAAGTTGCAATATATCCTTTCAATATTTTAAAGATATATATGCCTCATTTGTTTGTACAAAAATTGAGAATATACAGTGCATACCAGATAGTAATCTAATATTTTAATTTTGTAAATAATGTTTATTTTCCCCATATCCTTAAAAATTCTCTAGAACATCATTTGTAATGGCTACATTGTATCACATCTTAATGTTACCTTTAAATAAGGCAATTCCAGAAATTCTTGAAACCATTTAATGGCTTAATCATCAATTATTTGGTGTTAGTAATTTTTGGAATTCTATGTTTATCAATATGTACAAGACACTTGTGCTGGTTTGAATGTATTATGTCCCCCAGAAAAGGCCATATTCTCTGATGCAATCTTGTGGGGCAGACGTTTTAGTGCTGATTAGATTGGAATCCTTTGAGTGTCTCCATGGAGATGTGACCCATCCAATTGTAGGTGATGACTCTGATGAGATGATTTCCATGGAGGTGTGGCCATGCCCATTCAGCGTGGGCCCTGAATTGGTTCACTGGTGCACTTGTGCCGGTTTGAATGTATTGTGTTCCCCAAATGCCATTATCTTTGTGGTCCTGTGGGGTAGACGTTTTGGTGCTGGTTAGATTTGCTTGGACTGTGCCCCACTCAGCTGTCGGTGATGATTTTGATGAGATGTTCCCATGGAGGCGTGGCCCCGCCCATTCGGGGGTGGGCCTTGATCAGTGGAGCCATATAAATGAGCTGACTCAGAGAGAGGGAACTCAGTGAGTGTAGCTGTGAGTGATGTTTTGAAGAGGAGCAAGCTTGCTAGAGAGGAACATCCTGGGAGAAAGCCATTTTGAGGCCAGAGCTTTGGAGCGGACGCCAGCTGCCTTCCTAGCTAGCAGAGGTTTTCCGGACGCCATTGGCCGTCCTCCGGTGAAGGTACCCGATTGCTGGTGTGTTACCCTGGATGCTTTGTGGCCTTAAGACTGTAACTGTGTAGCGAAATAAACCCCTGTTTTATAAAAGCCTATCCATCTCTGGTGTTTTGCATTCTGCAGCATTAGCAAACTAGAACAGCACTATATAAGCTCAGACAGAAGGAGCGAGCTTGCTACAGCCAAGAGGGACACTTTGAAGAACACTGAAACTGAGAGAGGAGCTTCAGCTTACAGAGATATTTTGCAGATGGCCTTTGAAAGCAGACTTTTACTTCAGAGAAGCTGAGAGGACAAACGCCCCAAGAGCACCTAAGAGTGACATTTCTGAGGAGCTGAAGCTGAGAGAGGAACATCCTTGGAGAAAGCCATTTTGAAACCAGAACTTGGAGCAGACTCCAGCCACGTGCCTTCCCAGCAAACAGAGGTTTTCCAGATGCCATTGGCCATCCTCCAGTGAAAGTACCCAATTACTGATGTGTTACCTTGGACACTTTATGGCCTTAAGACTGTAACTGTGTAGCCAAATAAACCCCCTTTTATAAAATCCAATCCATCTCTGGTGTTTTGCTTTCCAGCAGCATTAGCAAACTAGAACAACACTGCTGAGTGCTGTGATGAAAATCAAGAAATATTAGCTTATGATTTACTTTCTGTACTTGACAGCAAATCTTTCATGTGATAAGAAAATGATTTCTTTATATCATGGAGATAAATTTTGAGGGAAAACTTAAACAGGAGAAAATGATGTCCCAGAAAGATTTCTAAATCCTCTAGAGTGAGGATCCCACAGAGTAACCTCATTATTTTGTCTGAAGTAAATTCTGAGACCATGAAGCATACCCCATACATGATAAATGTAAACACAATGTCTAATAAAAAGTTTTAAAATTACTTTACATTTTTAAAATTTATCCAGGTCTCTGGTAATTTCCAATAGTAAATAATTGACAGTATTCTGCATTTGCCCACCAGGTATTCAAATAAAAACTCCTTAAAAGTTGTATGTATTGTTGTTAAAAAAAAAGACCCCTTCAATAAGAGATATGAATGAAGCTGATCTAGTTAGGATTAAAGCAAATCAGATCCAATGGTAAAGAAGGATATTGATTGTGTTTTAAAACTTCAACTTCTGTTTGAGACCAAAGGAAGAGATGTTTATTTGGTGCAAAATTTGTATCTTTTATAGCACACTATATAATTTAACTTGTATGGTCAGTTTATTCAAACACCATAATTACATGGAACCTGGAAGAGGGAGTGAGATCTGGTTGGTTTGCACAGGTTAGTGTGATGCCCCAATATATCCCAGAGTAATTTGGGCAGAGAATAAAAATGAATTTGCAAATCCCCCTTGAGAGACTGGGAAAAATGTAGAAATATGAAACTTCCCCACCTGGGGAATTCCTGATATTCTTGCAAGCACTGGGGACTACCAGTGTAATAGTCCTCAATCTTGGGGCTTGCCCTTATGAAGCTTGTTACTGCAAAGGAGAGGCTAAGCCTCCCTATAATGGTGCTTAACAGTCTCCCCCAGAGAACCTCTTTTGTTGCTCAGATGTGGCCTCTCTCTTTAAGCCAACTCGGCAGGTAAACTCACTGCACATCCCCCCACATCGGACATGACTCCCAGGGGTGTAAATCTCCCTGGCAACATGGGACATGACTCCTGGGGATGAGCCTGGATCCAGCATAATGGGATTGAGAAAGCCTTCTTGGACCAAAAGGGGGAAGAGAAATGAAACAAAAAGTTTCAGTGGCTGAGTGATTTCAAATAGAGTCAAGAGGTCATTTTGGAGGTTATTCTTATGCATTATATGGGTATCCCTTTTTAATTTTTAGTGTACTAGAATAGCTAGATGGAAATACCTGAAACCACTGAAGTGTAATACAGTAGCTTTGATTCTTGGAGATGATTGTATAACTATACCACTTTTATGGTGTGATTGTGAAAACCTTGTGACTGACACTCCTTTTATCCAGTGTATAGACAGATAAGTAAGAAAATAAAGACAAAAATAAATAAATAATGGGGGGATAAAGAGTATGGGATGTCTGGGGTATCCTTTTTTTATTTACATTTTTATTCTTTTTTTTTTGGAGTAATGAAAATATTCAAAAATTGATTGTGGTGATGAATGCACAACTATATGATAGTACCATGAACCACTGATTGTACCTTTTGGATGATTATCTGGTATGTGAATATATCTCAGTGAAATTGTATTAAAACAGAAGTCTGCCAAAAGAACAGAAAATTTCACTAGTATTAACACCTACCAAATGGTGCATGTTCAAAGTAATGATTTCTCTTTTCTAGTCATGGGATGGGAGAACTTTTCCTAGTTTGGACACACAGCCACTATTTCATAAACTCCAGGCAGCAAACAATCTAAAATAAATTTTATTGTTATCTATATAAATGTAATTTAAGTATTTATAAGATCAAGAAACTTGGGCTGAATTTGCCTCAAAGATAAATGTGATATTTTTTACCTGTGAAAAATCAATCAGACTTCTTCAGAGATTTAAATTTTGATTTCTTGATTACCCACTGACTCAGATCTAGAATTTTCAGTAACTAGATTTCTGGAAAGCTGGAGTCGGCTCTAAAACCTTTCCTTTAATTCAGGTAACAAAATATAATTTATTTTCTCAGAGACTCTTGTTTTACAGTGTACATTCCAACTTTCTCCCAGAAAATAAAAGCTTATCATTACTGGTACGGTGAAGTGCAATGAAACAGTCTTTCACAAGTCCTACTGAAACAGTACATCAAGAGCATTCTATAAAACTTCATAGGCACTAGAAGTCATTCAAGAAATAAAAACATTGCTTTTTTAAAAAAGATTTAATTATTTTCAAAAACTGGAAGGTACATATGACAGCTAGATTCCTTTTGCTCATTCTTGCCCAAAAGACCCACAATTTCTACTCTGCCACTTAATCTTTTTTTCCCATCCTAAAAATACCCTCAGCCTAGACTTGGAAGCATCTTGATGCAAAGTTATTTAAGTTTTTAATTTATGTGTAGCTGTGTACAGCACTATAGAGCTCTGAATGTAACCCTTGAAGAAAGTTTAATAGTAAAAATATATATAATCTGCCAAGGTACTTGCATTTAAATTGCTGCATTTCGATCCCACTACTAGGTATACTCCCAAAAGAACTGAAAGATATTTGCACACCAATGTTCATAGTGGCATTATTCACAATTGCCAAAAGGGGGAAGCAACCCAAGTGTCCATCAACAGATGAATGGATAAACAAAATGTGGTATATACATGTAATAGAATATTGCAATAGAATATAATATTGTTCCATGAAATGGAACAAAGTTCTGATACATGTGACAATATGGATGAACCTTGAAGACCTCATGTTGAGTGAAATAAGAAAACACAAAAAGACAAATATTGTATGATTCCACTAATATAAAATAATTAGAATAAGAAAATTCATAGAGTCAGAAACTAGAATACTGGTTACCAGGGTCTGAGGTGGGGGTAGGGAATGCAGAGTTAATTCTTAATTGGTGCAGAATTTCTTTTTGGGGTGATGGAAAAGTTTTGACCTTGGATGGTGGTGATGATAACACAGGATTGTAAATGTAATTAACACCACCAAATTATGTATCTGCATATGCTAAAACAAAAATTAACAAAACAAAACAAAACCATAGGACTGTACAACACAAACAGTGAACCCTATTGTAAACCTGTGGACTATAGTTACTAGTACATTTATAGTAATATTCTCACATCATTTGCAACAAAGTTACCATGCTAGAGTAAAATGTTAAAAATGGGGGCAGGTATAGGGAACTCTGTAGTTTCTCCATGATCTTTCTGTAAACCTGTGATTTCTCTAATAAAAATAAATAATTGATACATTGATGAAAATTGCCTTTCAATTCAGAAAAATAAAAATAAAAGCATTGCAACTGGGTGAATGTCAATGATGAACTCTGTTTCCTTTGACCAGAGGAGCCAAATTTAATTTAAGGTTATCCTTCTTTACTTTCCCTTCCTATCCTGTAACTAAGTATCCATTGCAATGCTGATGGTTTTATCAGACACTAGAGGACAGAGACAGAGTCTGAGGAGATTTCTTTGTAGAGCACTTATTAAGACCCTTTGTAATTTTAGGTTTAATGAAATTATTTCTAGATGAGGCCTGAGGAAAATAATTTATGTTGATCATGGCTTATTTCTAGTTTTGAAACAGAAATTCTGATTTATGTTCTTCATGAATTTTTTTTTACCTTTAAATTAGTATCTTGTTTTGAGTATTAAAGAGTGGTCATTACATTGATATTTTCAGGAATGGTACTACAGTTTGGAAAACCTCAGTGGAGCTGAAAGCCTTTGCATTTTAGAACCATGCTGTTCTCTAGAGAGTGGAAGGATTAAAAAAGAATAGTTTGAGCCACAAAATATTTCAATCCTCAGCTCCCTTATTGAGAGACAATGTAACCAATCCCCAACTCTCAACAGAGACATCTCTAATCCCAAGCATTTTGGAAGCCCTGCTCAATGGTTGAATATCATCTGCACTTCAGAATGTTTACTGAAGGGAGTTCAAATCCTGGTATACTGGCCAACGTTTCCTTCACGCTTCCTTTGCAAACTTAATCAGCTTTGCCCTTCTCTTCTGGTAACCCAGTATTCCTCTGTGTGTTCTCTGGGGCCAGTTATCACTGTGT
Organism: Choloepus didactylus; assembly: GCF_015220235.1. Lineage (NCBI taxonomy): Eukaryota > Metazoa > Chordata > Mammalia > Pilosa > Megalonychidae > Choloepus > Choloepus didactylus. Next base: position 30,401,964 of record NC_051320.1, on the reverse strand, counting down.
GCCACATACAAAACTTATCCAGGCACGGAGCTGTCTCTGAATTCAGAAGCACTCCATGCTCAGACCTACTCTAAGCACTGAATCAATTTCTGATCCAAACTTTTGATCTGCCGTTTGTTCTCTGTTCCCTTCTCTCCTGGGATCCTGGCCCAGATGGCACATTTCATTGGTGGTATGCCCTGCTCCTGTCAGAGAACAACAAAAGTTTTAATTTCTAAATATGGAAGCAATGTTTCAGAACTGAGGATACCTCACCATGCAAGATAACATATTTCTCAAAAGACTTCAAAGATTTGGATATCTGTTACCACAACTCAGCTCATTCTTCAACCTTGTATATGTTGACTAAACTATAAATATTTTAGCAACTGATTCATTCATGTTTTTAAAGATGTCATGCACTTACAAAAGCACAAGGCTCATTATCCATAGAATATTTCATGTAGCTTAGGCAAGATACTTTCATATATACTAAGGGAATACAGAGAGGTTGACAGATGGGATATATTTGCATTAGTGTGTTATTCATAGTAGCTATGGAGGTGAAACCTTTTTCTTATGAAGAGAATTGGAAAGGGGCTCAAATAGGTCAGAAATTTGAATGATGAGAATCAAATGGTAGAATAAAAGCCAGTTCTCATTTAAGTACCCCTGTGCAGTCTCCCTAGGATGGACACTAACTAAAAACCTACTGTACAAAAGAGAGAGGGAGATGAGAGAGAGAGAGACAGAGAGAAGGATTAAACAAGTCATATGTGAAAATGTATTGAAGAGGATGCCTGGTCTAAGAAAACATTTTAGTTTGGGGGCATTAATCTAGAAGTCAAGTAGAAAAAAGTTGTGAAACTACTGTAATAAATGGCACAATACATAACTACATTTCTAATTCAGATTCACAACCAAAATATGTGTGTGTTTGTTATCTACTATTGTTAGGGATTCTGTAAGGCATCAGAAGAAATACAAAGACTAGCCCATGTCCTTGGAGAGATGACACAACTACTCTGCCTGAAAGAATTCAGTTACTCCCCTTGTAGATTGATCACGTCCCTGAGCAATTCCCCTTACACTCCGTAATCCAGTAATAACAAACTACTTTAGCATTTCGTTATTTCTCTTTTTATATGTATGTACATGCTATTCCATAGCTTGTCCACCCAGCCAAGAATTACTCATTCTTCAAAACCCAACTCAGTCGCCTTCTCTCCTGTAAGAGAACTTGCAGGTGATATCTCCCGGTTGGAGCCACAAATCAATGTTCCGCAAGCCATGCCATTTTGTGCCAACAACTCTTCTCCATTTGAAATGCAGCTCCTTGCTTCTTACCAAGCCCTGGTAATGCCAGACTATGGGGCGTCAAGTGACTTTGCAACCTGAATGGCCTTTCATGAACTGGGTGTTTAACCCGACAAGTCACAAACTGGTTGTGCACAGCGGCATTCCATTATAAATTAGAAATGGCATAACACAGATGAGTCTCAATACAAGTAAACTGCATAAGCAGGAAACTCAAATTTCCATGGTATCTGTTCCCTATGTTTTGCCATTTCTCCCTCTATCCTCTTATAGGGTCAAAGGGAATTCCCTGTGACCAGTTAAGAGAGAAAAAAATTCTTGGACCCAGCAACAGATGGCTCTGCACTGTATGTCTTTCAGGTCACCCCTGAAAGATAGTGGTGAATGGAAGTCCTGCCCATGGGCAGAACTTTGGAAGGTACATCTAGTTGGATGAGGAAGAAGAAATGGTCTGAGGTCTAGATCTATACTAACTCATGGGCAGGAGCTAATATTATTGCATGGCTGGTGAGAGACTTGGAAAGAACAAAGCTGGAAAACTGGTGACAAAGGTGAGTGAGGGAGAGATATTTTGATGGATTCTTAGAATAGACATGAAGTGTGATGATGTTTAACAGAGGTATCCCCTTTGGAGGAAGCTCTCAATCAGGTGGACAAATGACCTATTCGGTTTCTGTCAGGCACCCTCTTTCCTCAGCCTTCTCAATGTTTGCTTAATAGGGCATGGTGGCAGGGTGAAGGCTATGCATGGGCTCACCAAAGCTGATCTAGCTACCCACCTGCTGAATGTACAACCTGCCAGTAGTAGAGATCAGCACTGAACCCCTAATATGATGCAATTTCCCAGAGGACCAGTCAGTTTTCCTGGAGACAGGTGAACTACATTGTACTTCTTCCATGATGAAAAGGATGTAAATTTGTCCTCAAATATTAAACTCATGGTCTGGGTATAGATTTGTCTTCTCTGCCTGTGTGATCCAAGAGGATCATTGCCAATGGTGTTTCAAACAAGTTTTCCATCCAGGGGAAATATTTTAAGGCAAAAGAAGGGTAGCAATGTGCTTGTGCTCATGGGACTCCCTGGTCTTACCACACAGAAGTATCTGGCTTGATCGAATGGTAGCATGGCCCGATGAAAGATCAGCTATAGCACCAACTCGGAGACCACATGCTGTGACACTGGAGTGCTATCCTATAGGATACAATATATGACTTAAACTACTTTTGGATATGTGGGCCTACCTCCTCCAGAACTAGAATCCAGGAACCAGAGGGTACAGGTAGAAATACTCCCCCTCACTAATAAGTCTAGTGATAGTTTATATCATGTTTCCACAACTCAATTTTTGTGTCCTGTCAATGTGACTTTGAGTTCTATGGGTTTAGATGTCTCAGTGCTCAAGAGAAGCATGCTTCTACGAGGAATTCTATGGCTGTTCTGATGAATTCCAAGGCTGTCCTCTGGCCTTTCTGAAATTCTCATGCCTCTGAATCACCAGGCAGAAGAAGGTCACTCTACTGACCAGGGTGACTGATCCCAATTACCAGGAGGAAACTGGATCACTCTTACACAGTGTGGGGCATGGAGGACTATGTTTGAAACACAGGGGATTCACCAGGCACCTCTTAGTACTCTCTTGCCCAGAAGCCCTGGTCAACGGAAAACTGAAACAACTCAATTAACACAAAACACCTAAGGACTCAGACCCCACAGGAATTAAGATTTGGGTTACCTCACCAGGTAAGGCACTCTATCTAGATGACACGTTAGCTGGGGATGAGGGAAACATGGAGAGGCTGCTGAACAAAGGTGGCTTTGATTACCAAGTCCTGAGATGAGCGATAGGAGTAGGAAAAGCAGCAGCCATGTTGCTTATTAATTCATTGTCTATGTCCCCCTTCCTTCCCACACCCTCATTAATATATTTGAAGAACACTAGCAATTACTAACATTTTAGGTTTTAGCCAGGAGTATGACCACATTAACACCAACCCATGATGCTATGGAAACTGATGGGACTCTGTGTGTTCCTGTGTTAGGACACAAACTTCTACCAAAGGGAAGGACAAGAACGGATATACAAAACAAGAGGAAGGGACTGTGCAGATTCCTTCTGTTTGCCCCGCCAAATCTACCCTCCACCCTTCTCCGCCCAGTTCTCTGCTCCCAGAAGGCGGACCTCGAAGGACTCCGTCAGTGAGCTTCCTCGCCTCCTAGCCTCTGGCTGGGTTCAGCCAATGCGGACGAGCAGCAGCAGATGCTTCCACCCCACCTCCCTCCCTCAGAGCCCTCTGATCCCTGCCTGTGTCCCTCCATCTAAGATTTCAGCTCCGGTCAGGGGCCTTCTCCACCCAGCCTCACTCTATCCAGGTTCCAATAACTGCTTCCTCCCACCAAGCCTTCTGAAGCCCTGCCTCACTAGTCCATAGATCCTGCACTATCCCTTGTGGGCTCCCTACAGCCCATCCTGTGACTACGTTCCATTATTACATTCTCTTCCATTTATCCTGTGACTGTGCCATCTATCCTCTGCTGGGGCACAGACTGACGCACACATCTTTCTCCTCCACTGAATAGTGGGTTCTTAAAGGGCAGGATCTGTGCTTTACTTATCACTGTGTTTCTCTATAGCTTAGCCAGGGTCTGGTTGTAATAAACAGTGCCCATTAAATAGTGATTAATTGATTGAATGATAAAATAGAAATATCTAAATATAGGACACACTCTAAGTAGCCTAAGAACAGGCCACCATGCACACAAGGGACACTGAGGATGAGGTCCAGGCTTCACAGTGCTGCCCAGAGATGCATTAAGCCAGGCTTAGGGGAAGGTGTGCCTTCTGGTAACTTGCACATGAAACAGTGGGTTCCGGCAGGTGGGTCCTGCATAATAAAAAGATATGACCTAAGTGTTTTGGGTCATAAGGTTGAAAGGAAAGAAAGTTTGTATCAGCTTAGGGACAGGAAAGAGAAACTTCAGCTAGGAGACAGGTCCCATGGTTACATTTGCCATGAGATAATTGCATTGCAATTCAGTGTTTTACTTCCAGCAATGTTACTGTTTTCTTAACATACCAGAAGGATGAGACAGGGTATTTTTAGCCAAGCCTACATAACCTCAGGCGAGTCATAGTAGGATTTTTCAAACCCTGGTCAATCAGTTGAGGGCTAACTTAGTACTACACAAACAGTAGTGGGAGATGCTTCCAAATACTTAACACATGATTTAGCTGTCAAAATAAGTGGTGGCAAATTAAGCTGACCAAATCTTTCAGATGTTCTGATTTGGTCACAGGTGTTCAGACAAGGACTTGTACAAAGCTTGAGTATTCTCCATAAAAAAAAGAAAAGACAAAAAGTCCTAGGCCAGTAAGTATTTTTTCAGGTTGCCAAGCCAGTACCTAAATACTATGAGATGAACAATTAACAAATACATAAATGACAATGTTATGCTTCAACCCCATCTGGCAACCTGAAATAATAACACAGATTAACAAAGCTGAAGGCTCAACTGAAGTGTCATCAATAACACATACCAAGGATTAACTATAATAAAAAACTTTTTTTGATAAATCTAGTTTCATTTGAATCACCTATAAAAAATGCTAAATCTGATTTTGTGATATTTTACACAAAATGTTTGTAGTACACTAAAATGCTGTGATATTAGCATTTGTGAGACTCTCAGGGACTTAGTAAAAATTACAGATTTGGGGTTTGGTGAAAGGAGAATTAGTGAGGCTTCACATTCATAAAGAAGAGTCTATTTTAAGATTTCCATGGCAAAAGTGGAGTATCCAATAAGGAAAACTCACATCCTTTAATGGTCATATCTAACCACTTCCTTTAGCAAACAAATAAGGCAGCTTTTTTTACTCTGCTCCACTGGGTTAATTTAAGCCACACCTGTTTAGAAGGGTGTCTAGAGAATTTCTGCAAGTTTTGACCTGCATTTAACCAGAGAATGTTTCTATATCATATTTATGTCTCAGAGGAGCAAAGTTAAGTTTGCCATTTTATGGATGGCTTCCCAGAGAAAATGTCTCCTTTTGCCTTCTCTTTGACATTTCAACCTTTTTCTCCCTGGGCTTTGAAAAAAACAATGTGTCCAGTCAGGCTTACCTAGATTCAAATTCCAATATTACCCTTTTTTCTTTTCAGCTGTGCAGACTCTAAAATCCTCAATTTCCTCATTTCTAAAATTGGCCTAATAACTATTTTACAGGGTTGTTGTAAGATATATCAAAAATGCATTTAAAGTACCTATTTCAGTACTAGGCATTTAATAAGTCACAGCAGCAGTAGACATCCTTCTTCTTGTTGTTATTATCACAATTACTCCCATCAGGGTTTCTAAGACACCAATTTGATTTCAAAATCCTGCATCAGTTAGAAAAGAAATTATTCAGAATTATTCAGGAAGCTAGAGTGAATCACTATTAGTCAATGATATGTACACTTATGATGGTTAGACAGCTTCTGAGAGCCAGTTTATTATCTAAAATATATGGATAATCAAACAGGTTTCTTTCCCAACTGCGGTCAGAGAACCAGTGAGGGCAGAATTTAGGTGAAGTCTGTGAAAACTAAGTCAGTCCCAAAGCACTGTAGAAATGAGTTTTTCATTTGTCTTTATTGGCAGAGAGTTTAGCATCCTCTGTTGAGTGATTGACAGTGACCAACTTTCAATACTGCCTAAAAAGTAAAATATTCATAAAATGTTTTGTGCTGTTTGTTGCTGTAATGTTCATTTAGACACCTACGTCTCTTCCAGCACATAAATGAAAAAAACGTCCAAATTACTTGAATAGTTATCTGCTCACATCTTGTATGAACCGTACAGTAACAGAGATGGTCTAAGAGGTCTTTCTAGTAAAACCATAAATCCCAAAATTCCAACTATATTATAATATCAGTGGTGAAACAAATTCACATAAGGAATTAGAAAACTTTCACAAAGTGACAAATACATCACCTTATCTAACATCTCCAACCCTTCTGCTTCCCCTGACACTTTTTGAGAATACCTCTAACAGCAAATAATTTGCTGATTCTTTCAAGAAGTCAAATATCTTTTTCTTTATTATCTGAATGGTTTGATCTAAGAGAAGTGGCTTAAGAAACATCAGAGGTGTCAGGTTTTATAACAAATCATGTGGATGGAGGGGTTTGTTAGGTTGGTTTTTGTGTTTTTGTTTATTTTTATTTTTATTTTTATCTTTTTTGCTGACAGCAAACAAGTCTATCTGAAAACATGCTAAGCTGGAGCAGGTGCCCAGAGCTAATTTGTTTTGGAACTGTTTTTAAAAAGCATTAGCTAAGTTTTATAACAAGTCATATCAAATGGCTACATTGTTTTTCAGTCTTCCTGTAGTTGGGGGACCCTTTTTTAAAATGTAGCTCTAAACATAAGGCTGCAAATTGACCAGGTACAACCCAGATCTAAAACACATTCTTAAGCCTTTTCATAGATCCCTAGAAAAAGCACATTTAGAGGCTTACACTTGGGTTTCTACCTAACACACTCTTCTAGGAGTTCTCTGCATTTCCTATCAGGAGTTTTCAAATAAATCTACTGAGTTGTGGCTTTGGCTGGAAGGATGACGTGAAATACTTAAGGACATTCAGAATTGTGGATTCAACTGCCTGCGGATGGCATGTGTGTGGGCTTCAGGCTATTCTGGGGGATCCTAACCCTCCCCATGTAATCCCGTGGCCCTCCCATCAGTTGGCAGGCTCCTCCTAATTCTCCCAGACTAAACACCCACTTAGGTGTGGTGTTTGAAGAACCCTGCGCCATGCTTCGAATCTCTCTGATACATGCGTTTAGCCTGGCCTTCCCTTTCCCAAATTCAGAAGTCCTATCTGGATTAAGGTACACAGACTGGATTTTTGGGGGTTTGCTTTTTCATTTTATCACTGTACATCCAAACACAGAAATCACCAAAGTACTGCCTAGAATCAAAATATATATTTGCTCTGCTGTTGAGACAGCAGGAGTCAGGTGAAAAGAGTGGGAGTCAGCCTGGCTCGGATTTGAATTCTGACAAGGCCACATGTCAGTGTATGGTCTTGGGCAAGTTACTTAACCTCCTTGAAAAAAAAAAACAAAAATGGGGATGATATCATCTACCTCACAGGATGGTTCTGAAGTCCAAATACGATTACCCATATAAAATGCCTACCATTAAAAAGGTTTGTAATAAATGCTCACTAAATTCTAGCTTCCTTCCAATTGCCCTTCACTATTAGCGAGACAACTCTAAGCTATTTTGTGTCCATGGCACCATGAGCTTTTTGGTTGTTGACCCACCAAATACTGTACAACCCCTTCCTCTACCTCTCAAACAGCCCCGTAAGGTGGTCTTGGCAACTATTATTGGGCCCATTTTTCAGGTTAGGAAACCAAGGAGCAAACAGGTGAAGTAGTTCTCCAAAAGTCTCACAAAAGGTAAATGGGGGGCCCAGGCTAGAATCTGTTCTTTCCAACAATTTTATTATTTGCCATTTGATTTAATTTGACACACTCCGGATTATTGGATTTAAGTGAAAACCTACTCTAGATAGTCTCCATTCTTGGTAGGTTCAGTTAATAGAATTGTGAGCCTATGAGGGGAAAAGTCAAGTCAGGGCCGTTCCGCTCTGGCCCTGTTTTTTGTCCCTGACAGGGCAGCCAAGGATCATAATGTGGGAGGACATGGTTGCCTGCCATGCCATCAACTTCAAAAGGCTGGGGTATTAGGGCCAAAGAGAATCGTGAAGCAAAGGCATGGCCTAAAGCCAAGGGCAAGATGTGATAAGTTCGATTTTGATGTTCTGAGGTTAAAGAGACAATGGGTACCATCACCTGACCAAGTTCTCTTGTTCTCTTGCCCACTCCACCTTCATTCAAATGGTTTGTTCCATTACATCCAATCCTCCAGCTGCCCTGAGAGAAGCAGAGCAGACGAACCATCTGGTTGACCATCAGACTCGTACCCCAGACTCCCCAAAACTTACCTCCCTTCTATGTGGACTCAACAAAGCTGCTTTATGTCTTAGTACAAGAATTTTTAAAAACCCATACTTGGAATTTGCTTGTAAAGGTCTCCAGGTTTCACTACAACCTCACAATAATGCGGTAATGTGGACAAAACCAATACCAATATTTTTATGAGTCTGAGGTTTGCAGATGTGAGCTGATAAGAGGTGGCATCAGGGGGGAACCCAGGCTATCTAACTCCTCATCCAGAATACTCTGAACCTCCTCAATGAGCCAGGGGACCCAGTCACTCTCTCTCACGGTCTCCTACCTTGAAACATAAAGGGAGTTCTGTAAACATGTGCTGAATGGAAGGTATGACAAGGGGAGAATGAGCAGCATTGTGTTCTGGTTTTCTACTCATTCTGCTTCTCTTGGATTGTGAATGAAACTCACAGCATATTCAACTGAAATAATCAGCTCATTTTTGTCCTATCATGCCAGTTTGTCACGTAGTCACAAGCCAAAGGAAATTTGTCATGTAACCACAGGATGAAGCCCCCAGAACTCTCCTGAGGAATAAGAGTCTTCTTGATCAGGAAGGCCTTGTGAAACAATCTTAAAGAACTTTGTTTCTCTAAGAGCAAAGAAAGAGTCACAAAATTAATGTAGCCCATTTTTGCTTGGTACCTGGTTCAGTTTATCTCTGTTGATGATCTATAAAAACCTCTAAATGTGATTTTAAAGCATGAATATAATGAAATCCTTTGGTTGGCTCAGTTACAAGTCAGACTCATCATGCCAGAAAGGCTGGAACATCAAAGCATTAAAGAAAGCACAATTATGGAAGGACTAAGAAAGCAAAAGACAGAGACAGAGAGAGAAAATCACTCAAGGAATACTCCAATGATGACAATTACTCATTCGGCTGTTTTTGTTAACATGTCTGGCCAAGAGTCAGTGAAAATCCCTAGCTTAAATACAATTCTCCCTCTTTAAGATTCCTTTGACTAGTTCACATATTACTGTTTATAACAGAGTAATAAATCAGGTAGTCAGGCACTCTTTTGTCAAAACATTTCTGGTTACCTAGAAGATTGGTATCAGGCTGATTCTCCACAAATGCATTGCTGATAACTCAAGCACTTGTTTATAATACTTCTTATTTCAATGCAGTAAGAGATCCTTTCACAATCAGACTTTCCTATTATCTGGTGGCATTTCTGTTCCAGATTTCTATCTAAATTCAAGAACATCAGGGGGCATGACCTTTGATAATGAAGTTACAGACATCTACCAAACGTGAAGCGGGGAGAAATATGCAAATTAGAGTATTGGTTTGAGTCCAGTTTTTTGCATTCACCCTCATGAAGTGGTAAGTGTGGTGGGTCATGCTATTTGACATTCTTCTCCAAACAACACACTATGCCTCTTTGCAAACAGAAAGATATCCAAGACCTATAAGATGCAATAGAGAGGCCTAAATTTAGCAAATAGGTGAGGGGCTAGAAGATGACTCAGAAACACCAAGAGAAAATCAATATATAGTGCTTCCCTCCCTCCCTCCCTCCCTCCCTTTCTCCCTCCCTTCCTCCCTTTCTCCATTCCTTCCTTCCTTCCTTCCTTCCTTCCTTCCTTCCTTCCTTCCTTCTTTCCTCCCTCCCTCCCTTCTTTCCTTTCTTGTGTGTGGGGGCAGGGGAACAGGAATCTGTGTTTATAAGAAATTTTACAACAGTCCTTCTCAACAAATGTTACCGGCTCCAGGGGACTTTTTGGACGTTAGTGGGGTTAATTTATTGCTTCACTGATTAGAGAATGCTAACGACATTTAACATGTACAGCCCAGAGAGGCCAGATGTCCTGCAATGGGCAGGATGCTGTGCTACAAAGAATTACTCCCCATCATGAATGATTTGTCCTTCCCAGCATCCATGTTGGTGAAAACCCTATAAATAATTATTTGTACAGAGCTTTTATGTATGTGTCTTATATTTAAACTCAAATAATTTTTGCATTATTTTAATGGGTAGCAAATTTTTCAGGATTGCCACTACTGGCTAAATGGAGGGAATGTTTTCCACTGTTTTGTTCCAAACTTTACCAAGAGTTGTTCAATTACAAAAATCCCATTACCAACTGTGATGGTTAGGTTCATGTGTCAACTTGGCCAGGTGATGGTACCCAGGTGTCTGGTCAAGCAAGCACTGGCCTAATTGTTGCTGTGAGGACATTTGTGGCTGCTTGATAAACCAGAAGGCTGGTTTGTTAAATCATCAGTCAATTGGCTGCAGCTGTGACTGATGATGCCAATGAAGGGTGTGTCTTCCACAATGAGAGAATGCAGTTAGCTGGATTTAAGCCAATCAGTTGAAGACTTTTAAGCCAGACAGATAGAGGACCTTCACTTCTTCTTGGGCTGACCAGTGAAGCATTTCCTGAGGAGTTCATCAAAGTTGCCAGTTCGTTTCCTGAGGAGTTCATTGAACATCTTCATCAGAGTCGCCAGTTTGCTGCCTGCCATATGGAATTTGGACCAGTGCATACCCCCAATTGCATGAGACACTTTTATAAATCTTATATTTTTAGATATCTCTCATTGATTCTGTTTCCCTAGAGAACCCTAACTAATACACCAATGTAGTGCCACTGACCGAATTTGAGCCATCCACTGAACACATCTGCACTTGTAGCTGTCTGCCCACGCCTCCTCCAGGTCCTGGTGGCCTTGGCTTGTGGCAGCATCACTCCACTCTCTGCCTTCGTCTTCACGTGGCTGTCTTCCCTGGGCCTCTGTGTCCTCTCCTCTTCTGACAAGGACACCAGTCCCATTTGGGTGCGAGTCTCCAAGTCCTTCAGTGCATCCTCCAGGGCACAGGTGCCACAGCACTTATACATGGAAACGCATACTACTGTTATTATCAATTACTGTCCTTTCATTTCTCCTTTATATTGTCGTTGAAGCTATGTGTAGATAAGTTATTTATAAAATATATTTCAGAATAGTAAAGGGGAAGTTGCAGGTGTTTTATAAAAATAGGGTTTTAAATTTTTAATTCCATCATTCCTTCTACACTTATTACTTGGCATGGTGGAGCCAGGAAATTATCAGTGGGTACTTACACTAGCAGGTTTTCTGTTTTTGATGAGAAATAGGATATTTGCATAGTCTTAAAACATCTCCTCACAAATTGTTTATTAATCGTGAAGAGAAAAAAGGGTAGCTTTACAGTGAAGAAGACTGGTGAACACCACCTTAACCGACTGACCCAGGTTTAGAAAAATATTCAATATATGATATATAGTATATTATTCTGTATACGATACATGTATATATGTATATCCACAGAGAGAAGCAAAATAAAAATGAAATTTAAGGTTGAAAGACCTGAATTAATTTTTAAATCATTTTCTGACTAATTTATGTGTAAGTCCTTTGGGGGTTCATGTTGTAAACATAATTACTAGCAATTTTCCATTCCATATGTGTAGACAGACTGACTAAAATATCTAAAGTAGTAATGATGGGAGAAGGTGAGGTTATGAAAGGAGAAAGAGGACAGCACACATTTAAGAGGATTCATGATTGTTTAAAACTAACGTGGGTGTGGGCATATATTGATGTATACGTAACTTTATCTTTTTTGGACGTAAGAGAACCTGATAGAATCTTTATACCAAAAAAAAAAAAAAAAAAAAAAAAAAAAAAAACCTAACACTAACCATATTCCAATGAAATATTATGGGTTCTTCTAACAGTCACCGAAGGCAACTTTTCTATAAGTTGCCCCATTGAGGTCCATAAAGTTGCCTCTCTCAGAAGCCATGAGATAGAGCTCACTCTGCTACCACCATCATATTCTCCCAAGTACAAAATGTTAAGTAAATGATTAACCTACCAAATACTCTTTTAGAAGGATAGGCAGGCTCTTGAATTCAAAGATGTCACAATCTCTCCGTGACCCTGAAAAGTGCCCACATTCTAAAAAGGTGGATAGGAGGTGAGGCATCTTCCTTCCCAAGAGCAGAGGAAACTCACAGCTTTCTATTTTCAGCTCTCTGTGTAAGATCTCAACGCAGCCGAGCAAGCAGGAAAGGGTTTTCTCCTTCACAAGCAGGTGTCTATTTTCCTGGCAAACAAACCAGTCGCCAGAAACTTTAGCCAGACCCAAAGAGGGAAAGAGATGAGGCGAAGCAGAAGAGGGAGGGGAACCAACAAAGAGAATAGAATCATTAGAGGAAAAAAGGGGAAAGGGGGTGTCAAAACAGTTACAATTTGAAACAATTTCAGAAAAATTACATATAGGTCAAAGCATTGAAAGCCTCCTGAATTTCTGAAAATGCAGCAGCCTGATGGAAGTGTGTTATTTGCTCAGCACTGGAGTTCTCTCACCCCACTGGAGAAAAACAGAAAAGAGATCTCCTGCTCAGGACTCGCCAAAGTAGGCACAATTCTGTGAGCACCACTGACCATTTGGTCTAATCTCTGTACTAAACAGAAACCATTCTCTCAAGTTACCATCGAACCCCAGAGACTTTTTGCCAGCATGTTTCCCAGGGCTTACGTCATCTTGTGCTTTCACTGCACCTGTTTCTTTCTATTTTTCTGTCACACGTTCCTCTCATTTTCACCTGAACAACCGATGTATCTTTCCCCAGTTCCTTAATTAACCCTTATTTTATCTTGCAGCTATCAGAGAAGAGCAAAGTCATTTGGGGTCATCTCTTCAAGGTTGAGAAGCCTGAGCCACCCACCTGCTCCTGCTCATCAAAATTAAATCTGCCAAGTGCTGAGTTGCTTGAAAATGTCCCGTTAAGTCATTTAAAGATGTAGCTCTTCATATATCTAGCAAAACACAACCTTAATTTGAGACATACTCCTTGTCACAATGACAGAAGGTCTCCATAAAGTGTTTTCCTTTGATAGAAAATAAATTCCCATCTGAAAGTATCATTATTACCCATAGCTCCTATTCTTATTTTCCAATCAAACAGAGCATTCTTCCATGTAACTGACTGGGTATTCTTGCACATGGTAAAAAATATTTTAGTTAACAGATCATGTGGATCTACAGTGCCTTACGATAGATTTCTCTCTTCTCCTTCCTCAGCAAGCAAGCAGCGAGGACTACCAGAATCAGCATTTTGATAGTCTCAGGCCCGGGAGCTAGGTTGGCAATCTCTACATTGCATAATTGACATAATTATTCATTTTATTCTGTCATCAAGAGCTGCTGATTTGCTGCCGTCTTCCCTGGGCCTTTACACCTAACACATTTGCCTTAAAATTCCACACCCCATCTGTCGAGTAATCTAGGGTACAATGTTACCCTAAATCTAGGCCCTGAATAAATGCCACTGAAAATGGTGCCCTTGCCTTAAACCAGACTCCAAGTGCTAATATTTTTATCATATTCTTCAAATTGAACTCCAAAGAATCCTTTTTAAGAAATGAGTTTAACATTATTTCCAGGAAAGTTCTCATGTGTCCCTTGGAATTGTCCTGTGCTTGTTTTAATTTTTTGTTCCTTCAGGTGAGCTTAGTTTGGTTAGTTTCGGCAAAGGTAGAAATTTTGCCAGTTCCCTGCTCCCCAGGGCCCTGTGCTGTGGACACACAGCATCTCGGCCCAGGAAGGATGGATACAGGCTGCTATTGTGGGTCCTCGAGTCAAACTGGACAGATAAGATGCAAATTTCTTTGGCCTTAGTTTACCTGTTTGAAATAGAAAGTTCACAACACGATCCCTAAATTCCCAGATGGGTCCAAATCCATCCTAGGTGTCTGAGACTATGACTGTGATTCTGCACGGTGACCTTGAGAGCAGTCAACCCAGCTCACACTCTTAGAGGCTTTGCAGCTTACAGAGCCCTCTCACAGAATCTATCTCAAAGAAGTTTCATAACAGCCCCACGAGGTAGGCAGCTTTGGCAGTTGTATCCTCCTTTTGCTAATACTGAAACTGAGACCCAGAGAGTGATTTGCCCAAGGTATCACAATCAGTAATACACTGGACCTAAACTCAAAGCCCAATCCCAGATTTTTAAATTTCCAGTCTGGTGCCCTTAGGAAATTTGACAGTCCAGCAATTAATGTTCACCCATTGAAGAAATGATTGTGCAGCACAAACATTGCAATATTCAAGGCTCTATGGTATGGGCTTCGTTCACTCACAGATTCTTCTTTCCAAGAGACACAGGCTCAGAAAAATAACAGGATGCACTTAAATAAGCTATGCTAGAAGGTGGAAAGTCTAAGGAAGAGGCACAAGTTCCCATGGGAACTTCCCTTGGGAGCATCAAAGAAAGTGCACTAGTTGCCTACAGCTGCCATAACAATTGACCACAAACTTACTGGCTTGAAACACCAGGAATTTATATTCCCACAGTTCTGGAGGCTGGAAGTCCAAAATCAAGGTGTCAGCAGGGACAAACTCCCTCCAAAGGCTCTGAGAGCAAAACCTTCCTTGCCTCTTCCAGTTTCTGGTGGCCCAGGCATTCCTTGGCTTGTAGCTGCATCACTCTACTCTCTGCCTTTGAGTTCGCATGAGCCTTCTTCCCTGGGCCCACCCTAAACCCAGGATGCTCTCATCTTGAGATTCTTAGCCAGTTCTATCTGCACAGACCCTATCACACTCTGAGGTTCTCGGTAGATATAAATTTGGGGGGAACACTATTCAACCCACTATGGAGGGCTTCTCAGAATAGGTGTCATTTAAATAGAGCCCTGAAAATGAGCCAAGATTCTGACATCAGCAGTGCAGAGGAAAGCCATTCTAAGAGGATTCACGTGCAAGGGTGTGGAAGCAGCAGGTATTGAACACATATGAGAGCAGCATGCCCAAGGGAAGCAGGAAGGAATGAAGTTGGAAGGATGATTAGGGACCAAATCATGGTGGGTCCCATATACAAATTAGGTCAAGGAATTTGACCTCTGTTCTGTTGCTGGTAGGGAGATGAAAATATTGATAGTGCTTATTAAAATGTTTTAAGAGAAGCACCCTCCTTTTCAGTTTCCTGGTATATAAAATCAGGGCTATTATGTAGAAGCCCTTCCCATCTAACAGCCTGTGATTACTGACTGCATTTTAGAAGATTCAGCTCTTAGAATTGCTGATTCCCTCTGATTTGTAGCCTATGAAGCAATTATATCACTGAAAGAGAGATAATTCTTCAGGGCCGTTGCTTTTTCATTCTAACACAGTTAATGATCAAACAGAGCAACTGCCGCCAAGCACACACCGGGATCCTTCTAGTTCTTAGAGCGCCAGCCAACAGACATTAAAACAGTCTTTTTAGTGTCTAGTGTTTTAGAATAGCCAGAAGGAAATACCTGAAGTTGTTGAACTGTAATCCAGTAGCCTTGATCTTTGATAATGATCATATAACTATATGGCAAAAAAAAAAAAAAAGTCAGTTGCCCTTGTTTGTATGGATCTACTTCTGGATGTTTTTTCTGTCCCACTGATCTATATATCTATCTCTGACAATACTACACTGTCTTAGTTAACCTATCTCTATTGTAAGTCTTAAAATTGTGTAGAGTGCAATATTAGTGATCAATAAGAGGGAGGGGTAAGGGGTATGAGATGTTTGGGGTCTTCTTTTTTCTTTTTCTTTCTTTTTCTGGAGTAATGCAAATATTCTAAAAATGATCATCGTGATGAATACACAAATATGTGATGATACTGTGAACCACTGATTGTAAACTTTGAATGGATTATATAGTGTGTGAATATATCTCAATAAAATTACATTAAAAAGAAACAGAGTCAGGTTACCTGTGAGATTATAAAACAAACAAAACACTCCAACAATTTTGGCAGGTTTCACTTGCACCACATCTGTGAATGTTTTCCATGGCCTTATTCTTACCCAGTTTCCCAAAGAAATCCTGGTCTTTTTAACTACCTGTTCAAGTAAAATGTGAACTGATGAGAAGCATTGCATCCTAAAGGCCAGAGCTGGGAGGATACTTATTCATTTCCAACGCTCACTTCAGAGAGAAGGAAGCTGAAGCCCAGAGAACTGATGTGATTTGGGGGCTGTCCCCCATAGCTACTCATTGGAAAAGCTTGCCTGACACTAGAAGAAACATTTCAGAAATTGAAATGATGAAAAATCAGAACTACTCAAAAATTTAACCAACATTATGTAGTATTTGATATGTGTCAGGGCACTGTTTAAATCAGTGTTTCTCAAACATGGATGTGCATCAGAAGCACCCAAGAATCCTGTTAAAATGCAGATTCTGATTCGGTAGGTCTGGCTCGGGCAGGAGATTCAGCATGTCTAACAAGCTCCAGGTGATGCTGATGATGCTGGTAAGGAGACCACACTGTGAGTAGCACGGTTCCAAGTGCTTTATAAATATTAACTCTCTTATTCCCCTCAAAACCCTGTGACACAGGAGCTGTCACTTCCCTGATTTTATGGGTAAGGAAACTAAGTCACAGAAAAGCTAAGTGATTTGCCTAAAGACACACAGCTGTGACATGCTAATGCCAGGATCTGCTCCCAGACAGTCCAACTCCTAGCCTGCACTCCCAACTACTACTCTACCCTTAAAGATTCTTTAAAAGCAGTCCATGATGTTCTCATGAACACTGAGGACTGATGGTTCGGTATGTTGAGCCCACTATCTTGGGGCTTGCCTTCGTGAGGCTCATTGCTGCAAAGGAGAGGTTAAACTTGCTTATAACTGTGCCTAAGACTCTCCCCCTGAGTGCCTCTTTGTTGCTCAGGTGTCACCCTCTCTTTCTCTAACTGAGCCACTTCAGCAGGCGAACTCACTGCCCTCCCCGCTACGTGGGACCTGACTCCCAGGGGTGTAAATCTCCCTGGCAAAGTCGGATATGACTCCCGGGGATGAACCTGGACCCGGCATCGTGGGGTTGAGAACATCTTCTTGACCAAAAAGGGGAAGAGAAATGAAACTAAATAAAGTTTCAATGGCTGATAGATTCCAAATGGAGTCGAGAGGTCACTCTGGTGGGCATTCTTATGCACTATATAGATAACCCTTTTAAGGTTTTAATGCACTGGAACAGCTAGAAGTAAATACCTAAAACTATCCAACTCCAACCCAGTAGCCTTGACTCTTGAACACGATTGTATAACAATGTAGCTTACAAGGGGTGACAGTGTGATGGTGAAAACCTTGTGGATCACACTCCCTTTACCCAGTGTATGGATGGATGAGTAGAAAAATGGGGATAGGGACTAAATGAAGATTGGGGTGGGATGGGGGGGGGGTTGTGATTTGGGTGTTCTTTTTTTACTTTTGTTTTTTATTCTTATTTTTATTCTTTATGGTGTGAAGAAAATGTTCAAAAATGGATTGGGGTGATGAAGGCACAACTCTATGATGGTCCTGTGAACAGCTGATTATACACCATGGATGACTGTATGGTACGTGAATATATCTCAATAAAACTGAATTTAAAAAAAAAGCAGTCCATGATACTCTCCATGCTTCTACATATCAGTTTTCAAGGCTGGGCCATTAAAACTGTATTTTAAGCATGCTTCCACCAAAATAATAATCATGAAAACTGTAGAACACTTGGGGACATGCTTATAATATCATGTTAAGTAAAAATATCTGAATACAAAAGACATCGGACCAGGCCAGGTCCTCTGACCTACCACTCAAGAAGGAACAAGCCAGCCCATCCCCAGGACAGCAAGAAAGATTTGCTCTTCTCTCATTTCCTTCCTTCACACCAGGAGTCACCCCAAGGAAAACTTACTCTCACCCCTACTCCCACAACAAACACTTCAGAAAGTGGAGTCTTGATGGAACAAAGGCTCGAGGGAGAACAAGTCGCAGTACATGGGAGCAAGCCAACCTGCAGGTCGTGGCATCTACAGCCTTGTTTCATTCAAAAAGATTTGCTGAGAACTTACTCTGTGCCATACACCACACTAGATGTTGCGATACAAAGCAGCTAAAAGCTCCTGCCTTCATGAAGATTACATTCTAGTGGAGAGAGGCTGACAATAAAAAATTAAGCATAATAAATAAGCATACTATATAGTGTCAAGTGATAGGAAAAAAATTAGAGTGGGGCAGG
The DNA here is from genome assembly GCF_015220235.1 of Choloepus didactylus. NCBI lineage: Eukaryota > Metazoa > Chordata > Mammalia > Pilosa > Megalonychidae > Choloepus > Choloepus didactylus. The sequence continues at coordinate 30,383,637 of NC_051320.1, read as the reverse complement.
GGGTCAGGAGAACTGGTGCGGTGGAGGGGAGAGCAGATTGCAATACCAGGTAGGGTTGTCAGGGTGACCCCGCCAAAAAGATGACATTGCAGAAAGAGCTGGATGTGAGGAAGTTAATGACACACATCTGGGGAAGAATATCCAGGCAGCCGGAGCACCAGCTGCCAAGGCCCTAAAATGGAAACATGTCTGAATGTTAAGAAGCAGCAACCAGGCTGTTTATCTGGAGTGGGTGAGTGACGGGGAGGAGGTAATAGGAAGGGAAATCAGAGTATTATGAGTGGAGGAGAGGGGCAGATCATGGACAGCATTCGAGACCATGATAAGGGGCTAATGGGAGCTTGAAGCAGAGAAGTGACATGATCTGACTGATGTATTATAAAACCTATCTGCTTGCTTTATGGAGAACAGACTGTAGGGGAACAAGGATAGAAGCCTGAAGAGCAGTTAAAAGGGCATCGCAATAATCCTTGCAACGGATGAAGGTAATTAATGCCCTGAATTATACACTTGAAATTGGTTATAAATGACAAATTTTTGTAATATACATCTTACCACACACCACACTAATAATAGGTCCATAAGGTTGGAGCACAGAGACCGGGAGGAGGGGGTGGGATATGGGAATATCAAGACGGTTTGGGGTAGATTGTGAAGAATCTCGAATGCTTAGGCCAAAACATTTGGGCCTTTATAGTGGGGAAAATGGAGAGCCACTGAAGGTTTTTGAGAAGACAAGAGACATGATCAGGCCTACAGCATTTCCTCAATGAGATTATTAACCACTTGAGGGGAGGATATGCTTCTACATTATGTCATCAAGGGTCTTACAAGTCATTGGAACTGTGATATACATATTTGTGTTTCCCCTTAGCATTTCCTGTCACTTCACTACACATTACTGATAGTCAGTTGATGTTTGCTGAATAAATGAATACAGGAGTTATTTAAAGTCTTTCCTACAATCAAGGATGTACAGCAGTAACTAATTGTAGCTGCCAAGGCCTGTATGGGCAATGACGTAAACGTCATCCAATATAGGAACGGGGATAAGAAATTACAGCTAACACTCAAGACCTGCCAACCAACGTCAGCTGAAGAGGTAGTTAGAATCAGCGAAATAAATAACCAGAACCTTTCACCTAAAACCTAGTGAACACCTTTGATTTGGTGTCTGTATTCTTCCCAATTGATGAAATTAAACTTCTTAAAGTGGAAAAAAAAAATCCATGCAAGGGATGTTGGTGGGTCAGAATATAGTGGTATCAGTGTCGGTGATGAGAAGTAGTAAGATTCCGATATCAGGACTTCTTGAAGGCCTAGAGGTGGAATGTGAGGAAAAGAGAGGATCAAGGATGTTTCCAAGGTGTTTGGCCTGAGCACTTAAAGAAAGTGTCCTTAACTGAGACGCAAAAGAAAAGTCGAAATGGGGAAAAGATCTGCATTTGGACTTTGATGAGAAATATAGAGATAAAAAATAAATGGTTGCCTATCTGAGTCTGGGATTCAGGAACAGGTGTGGGCTGGAGCTGGACCTGTGGGAGTTTGTCAGCATATGAAGTCATCGACCCCACATGAGATGTCCCAAGAGAACAAGGAAGGTAAAGAAAAGAAGAGATCTAAGACAGAGCCTGGACATGTCAATGAAGAGAGAAGAAACAGCAAGCTGTCTGGGAAGAAGTAGCCAGTGAGGCAGGAGGAAAAGCAGGAAGGCAAGAGAAGTGTGTTTGCTGGAGGAGAAGTGATCAATCCTATCAAGTGCTGCTGAAAGGGCAGTGAGATGAAGCCTGAGAACCGAGCATTGAATTTAGCAATGTGGAGGTCATGGCAGAGCTTCCTGGGCAGTGAGGAGAGCGATTTTTTTTACCTATGGGAAGGAAAGGAAAACCTCAACAATAAAAAAGAGGAAAGGGGCAGAATACCTGGCACTGAACCTTTAGGAAGGGAAAAAGAAAAAGAAGTGACAGCACCCTGACATTAAGGGATGGACCTGTGTAAGCCAGGCATAGATGATTCTGTGTGTGTATAAGCCTTTATTTTTATGACTCAACAGATTATGCTGCTAACTTACTGACTCTTTGTTCTCTGTTCAACTCTACCCTGAATAAAGCTTAAACTTCTAAGCGGAAGAAAAATAATAGTAAAAGGTCACCTGCCAGCAATTAAGTTATCACTCATATGAAACCTGGGTTTAATTCATTCCATGAAAAAGACGCTTGCAACATTCTTCTTCAGTTTGAGCTGCGTTGCTCCAACAATGGACTTTTGTATTTGACGTTGTTGCCACACCTTTGAAACAATATTGGGAAACTCACACTGTCCTTTCTCGGTAGGCAGCCCCAAGAGGACATGCTTCTGCATTCAAAGCTAAGCTTGCTCTATCATCACATGCTCTGTCTCCCATAAAATCATCTCCCATCACCAGCATCCCTGCCAAGTTACCCATTTAGAACTGTCTCTTTTTCACACAAGCCATATGTGGAATGCAGAAGAGATGATATACTTAAACCCATCAGAATAATTCATCTTTCCTATTTCAAAAACGGAAGGTCTGCCTCAAAAATTCCTGAACAGTACTTTCTAAGTCATTAGCCATTACCAATTGCTTATTTCCCAGAAGATAAAGTGCATTTCTAGGGAAGCACCTATTTATACTCCTTATTTTCTGCTTTGGTACAACTTGATGAAAAGAACTATCATTAACATCTATAGTTAAAAATAGGGAGAGTTCAGTAAAACCTCATTATATAAAATCCTACTCCTTTGAAAATAATGGTAATTCAATCTTGATTAAAGATTACCTTGATAGAATTTTGAAAAGGGGGCATTGCAAAGAAAATTAATAACATTCATAATGCTCAGGAAAGATATTTAACACATATCATAAAGCATTTCAGATATTATCTATTTATTAAAGACTTATCTCTGACACTATTAGTAGTGAAAGGCAGTCTATACATGTAAAGATGATGGATTCATGAGTTCACTATATCATTCCCATTGTTTTTCTAAATGTATCAGGTTTTATCATAATTACTTATCTACACAGACACACACACACACTCATCACTTACAGTCATGCAAGTATATACAAAAAACTTACCATCCCACACATTTTATTGCCAACACCCCACACCCCACTAGAAGTAAATGTTTGCCCAGGTTAAAAAAAAAAAAGAAAATCTTTCTTTTCATCCAAAATAACAGGTCCCTCTGTACTTGAGTAGTAAATGGCTTATTCCCCAAACTGCTTTTTCATAATTATATAATTTTACAATTTTAGCAGTGTAAAATTGAAAGGGAAAAGTGTTATTTTTGGTTGACTAAGAAGTAACCTATAAAAGAGATTGCCCCTTCTCTGTGCCTGCAGAATTCATCACAGAGCAGGAATGATGAGAGTCTGTGCTTAACAAAATACGATACACAAAGATTCATTTACCAACCTCAAATTAAATAATATGCTTTCTTAAAATATTATTTTTAGATGTTAGGTTGTATAAGCAACCTGCAGAAGATGAAATTTGCAGGCAGCTTCTCACAAGATGTAAGCATGAGGGGCATATATTAAGAATCTTACCAGCCCAGGCCCAGCAGATGATGAAATCTGACAGATTGGCTGGCATTATCTCCCCATTCTGGGTGCTTGTCTCATGCAATCTGCTCCCACGGGGCTGAGCCATTGCCTTGTTCTAAAAACATCAACCACACACACACACCACCTCCAATCCTGGAAACTGAAGAACCCTACACTGTGGTAAACATTTGTTCTCTGAAGTTTTCTGAACGAAACTTTTAGGATTCATCTTTACCACGTGTTAAGAATGTACCAAATGCACAACATCCAGAAAATGTCCTCCATTGCCATCCACAATAGTTAAAAAATATTTGCTCAGCAAGCCACTCTTGAGCACATGCTGTGTGCCAGGCACTGTAGCAGCAGTTAAAGGTGTAAAAGCTGATTCAGAGAAGGGTCCTTTCCTAAGCAAGAAGGACATGTGTACTGTATAAAGAACAATGTCAGGAATGTGATGCTAATGGTGCAACAGAGAAAGGAAGGCAGTGAGATCCATTCTGCCTAGGAGAGGGAGGAAAGCCACTTAGAAGGGGTGATATTTGAGCTGAGGAAGGACAGAAGAAGCCTTGCAGACACAACAAAGCACTGAGACCTACTGGGGAAACTAAAAACCTAGTGGGAAGGAAAGAGCACAGAGGAGATCAGGCCCGAATAAGGCCCCGGGCAGGAAGGGTCTTGAATGCTGTGTGTTTTTTATACTAAAAACAATCAAGAACCAAGGAGGAACAATCAAATCTATGCTGTATAAAGATAACTGTGGCAATTTAAAGGGCAGAATCAAACAGGGTGATAAAATGAGGACTTGAAGTAGAGCTTGGCACTGCTAGAGACAGGGGGGAGGTAAGAGCTGTTCCAGAGATAAGAACAGCACTCAGGGACAACTGGAGGTGGGAAGTGAAGGAGAGGGAGGGGCATAGGATGAATCCAGACAGTCCCATTGCAATGACCTGTGACGGGTATTTCCATGATCTAAAAACAGGAATGCAAAAGGAGGAGCAAGTATGGGTGGGGAAGTGAGTTCAGCATTGGCTACTTACTAAACTGCCATCAAGGAGTGGAAGAGAGGTTTGGAGGGGTGGTAGTGGTCTAGGAACCCAAAGGCCAGGAGTCGTCAATGCTAAAGCCAACTCATCTGGTAGCAGAAGACAGAGTCAGGAGGGACACCGTGGTCCAGGAGCCAGCGGATGTGGCAGAGTGACCTGGATATTGATCTGTTAGGGCAAATTATATAGAACAGCATAATCCAACTATATAGAGTGTAACTTGGAGGCCAATATTTTTGGTTGGCTAACTCAAGAGCCACACCCCAACTCCATCTCCCTAAAGACAGATATTCATTTTCCCAGTGCTCCTATTCTGTAGTGGTGGCAGTGGGATGATAAAGGAAACTCTGCTGGATGCCTTCTGGATAGGCTCTTACGTCTCTGATGAAAGGAACAGACATAGTTGGTGCATCCCCTTCTCTCTTTTTCCTGCCTTGAATGAGGAAATGATGCCTAGAGCTTCTCAAAGTCAGACAAACAGCCAATCCATTAATGATGGTGAGGTGGAAAGATAGCAAGCCATAGGCCACTTTGCAGCCCTAGGCCATGGGGAGCTTTTAGACAAAGCCCAAAGAAAAGGAGTATCATCAGAGGAAAATCAGGCTTCAAATAAGTCAAAGAGGAGGAGGGCTTGTTCTTAGGAAAGCTTGAGGATAGAAATTGTTTCCTGCTTCCCCAGCACCCAGCACAGTGCCGAGTATACAGTAGACACACACCATACATTTGCTGCATCAGTAAACATTGAGTGGACAGCAGAGTGGAAGGATTTGAAGAAAAGTCAGCAGAGTAGGGTGGACCCCAGTTAAGGAAAGAGCTGAGCAGGGTAGGATGTGGCAGGCTGGTCCATTAGAGCAGTTTGTTCTTGGACAGAGGTCTCTGAGCACCGTGAGGAGGGAAGCAGGTGCTGGTGGAAGGGAAAGGTGGGCTAACTCTATACCCCCTGGAGCTCCAGGCCCTGGACTCCAGGAAGGAAAGGCAGAAATATTGTTTGGAGAGAAAAACAATCTGAAGCCCATATAATGGCCTGGGCATTTTTTTTAAGGTCCACCAGCAGAGACAAGTCTCAAGGGCTTATGTTTCAGGAGAAACATTCTTTGAAAGAACATGGTCTCTTCCTCAGAAGCCCCCAGCTTTAAAATTCCCAGGTTCTCTTTAGGGGACACAGTGCCTCTTGCAAGGCAATGTTTACTCAGCCCGACTCAGAGGAAAGCCATGACAATACAGAAATTCAGGCTGTCTGATTATGGCTGCATTTAATCTTTAAGAACCAATTCTAATGGCAGGGAGTTGGGTATTGGACATGAAAGACTATCCAGGTGCAGGGTTTCCGGGGAAGCAATCTCGGAAGGAGGGTGCCTCTGCTTCTGCAAGCTTTCTGGGTGAAGAAAGATGGCCCAGGTGGCAGAGAAGGCCCAGGGTTGGGGGAAGCTCTGTCTTCTGAAAAGTGTTAATGGAACTTCCTGCAAACCCTACAGCCTCCTACATTTTACTGCAGCCTCATTCTCCCCTTGAATACCCCCCTCCCCATTCCACTCCTTCCTGCCCTGCCACCTCTCTGTGCAAATTCAACAAAGAAAATAAATCCAATGATACCTTGTGTGGTCTTTTTTACAAATAGCAGCCAATATATATATATTGAAAATACATACTTCTACCAGAATCACATGGAGAAGGAAATAAAAATTGTCATCAAGCATTTGAGACATCTGCACCACGTGGGCATGGCTGTTTCCAGTATTCAGATGTGTTTTCTACCATCTAAATAGTATCTAAATGTTCCACAGAAAGAAGAATGGCATTTTGAAATGTTAGTTTCTTATATATAATTCCAAGAGAGTCTTACAAAATTACCAGAGAAACTAGTCTAATTTTCAATAGAACAAGCAGATACTCCAGCTGAAATCACACTTAAGGCTTTGCTCGACCTTAGTTAAGCTTCCTCACACCTTCCCCAGTGGGGATAAAGCCCTAGCAAGATACAGCGCCACCTACTGACCGCACGCGGGCTCACAGATGGTGGACCCTTGAGACACACCATTTATTTCCTATCAACTGATCCTTACCATTTTAGCAGATTTAATAGAAGCAAAGTGGGGGCACCAACTATAAAACACTGTTGAATTATTCTACCTCACTAAATTCTTTCAATGTTAAATTTCTTACCTCTCTTTTAAAGGAAATCTTGTTATGTATTTGTGTTCACACACTAGTTCATGAAATGCGTATTTATTGAGCATCTACACATGCCAGTTCATGTGTCTGGCAATAGGATCGCAGGGTAAACAAGAGTGCCCTGGCCCTTGCTCTCTTGGAGTGTACGATTTTTCAAGTCTCACCACTTATCATCATCCCCACCATGAACACCCTGGTCGAAGCCACCTGGGTTATTATAAGAGCCTCCTCACAGGTCACCTGCTCTCACTCTTATGCCTCCACAATCTCTTCTCAATGCAGTCAGATCATGAGCTGCCTCGGCTGTAAACTCTCCACAGAGTCCATCTCACCCAGAGGAAAATTCACAGTCCTTCCCACGACCCCCGGGGCCCTAGATGACCTGGCCTTCCCTCTCCGCCTCCAACAGCCCCCCTGCATCATCCACACCAGTCATGCTGTCCTCCCTGCTCTTCCTCAAACTGGAGAAGCCTCAGATCCCTTGCACTAGCTTTTCCCTCTGCCTGTAATGCTTGTCCTCAGTAGTACAAACGAGTCCCTCCTTTCAGGGCTCTACTCAAATAGCACCCTGCTGGTGAGGCCATTCTTGACCACCCCATATAACAACCCAAAGCCCCCCCTCCACTTTGGCACTCCCTATCCTCCTGACCCTGCATTGTTTTCCTCCACTGCACTTGCCAACCTCTGACATACTATACATAGGTACTTAGCTATTAGTTTATAGATGTCTTCCCCCCTAGACTGCAAGTTCCATGCGGGTGGGACATTGTTCTGTTTACAGCAGCATCTCCAGGGCCTCAGTCAGTGTATCCCACGTATTTGTCCAACACATCCTCACTCACTTCCCCTGTGTCTCTCTCACTCTCCAGGACCCTGGCTCTGGAGGACAGGGAAGGAGTCAGGAATGACAAACCCTCACATCAGTTCCCTAGTCTAGGACCAAGAAGAGTGTGCCCCAGGGATGTGTGGGGCAGGACCCGCCTCACGGGTGTGTGACCTGTGCAGGCGCATGGGGCTCCATGCTCAGAAGGGCTCTGTGGTTGGTTTAAGGCTCTTCTGTCACCGACTTGAAATTCTTAATAAATCCTGAACAAAGGGACCTGCATTTTCATTTTGCCAGTCCTGTTTGGGGGACTGGGGCTAAGAGACGTGTAGTAAAACAGCCCACTGAGACCGATCTACTGAAAGAAGGGCAGACCTCACGGCACGTGACCCTTCCGTAACCACAGCCACCAGCTGTTCCATTGCTAACACTCAAGGAAGGGAGCTTAGCCCCAGGCATATGGGGTTTCGCTCCCTTCAGACTAGGACAACCCAACACTTTGTTTTTTGTTTTTTTTTTGTTAGTTTGTTTTTTACATTTTGTTATTATGAAATGTAATATATATACAGAAAAGTGGTGACTTTCAAAGTACGATTTAACAAGTAGTTAGCAAATTTCAAAGAATGTTATGGGTTACAGTTCTACAATTTCAGTTACTTCCTTATTGTGAAATATAACATATATACAGAAACGTGCTAACTTTCAAAGTATAATTTAACAAGTAACTATAGAGTAAATTTCAAAGCATCTTATATGTTATAGTTCCACCATGTCAATTATTTCCTTCTAGCTATTCTAGTACCCTAGAGACTAAAAGAAAAAGATTATTCATATAACGATTCAGTATGCATAATCCTTTTTTAAATCCTATCTTGTCTGTTGTTACCCCTCTCTCTCATTTGATCACTGTCCCAATCTTCAGGGATATCTGGGCAGTGACTACCCTAACATTTCGTATTGAAAAGGGATGTCAACATTATGGGGAAGGGAGATGCATCTGGTTGATGTTCTTGAAGATGCTGTTGCCTCTGGGTTTGGGGACTTAACTGGCATAGGAACACTCTGGGATTTAAGTTTCTGAAAAGTAAACTTAGTGAGTGAAAATTGTATAGAGTCTCAGGTGGGGACCTAGGTACTCTCAGGATTTTCAGGACTACTGTTGGTTAGGGCTTGGCCTAACCTTTAGCCATAACCATGCCAAACCTAACCCTTTAGTAAGCCACAGGATTGATCCTGATAGTTCCCTCCTCTGCACCCCCATCACCCCTTCTTCCCTCTCGCCAGGCCTCAGGCTGAAATTCCCACCATCATGTCCATGTCAGTGCACGCCCACGGAGAGACACAGTACCTACGTTAACATGGATAAAGTTGTAAAATTAGCTACTGAAAAGCTTAAATTTAAAACAGAGAGGAGGATTCCATTTCAGGGGTATGTGGTAGGATGGTTAAGTTCATGTGTCAATATGGCCAGGTTATGGGGTCCAGTTGTCTGGTCAAGCAAGCACTGGCCTGATTGTTACTGAGAGGATATTCCATGGATTTAAATCATCAGTCAGTTGACTGGATCTATGGCTGATTTCATCGTCAATCAACTGAGGAAATTGACTTCAACAATGAGAGAAGTCTCATCCAATCAGCTGAAAAACCTTAAAAGGAAAAGTGATGATTTCAGCAGTCAAAAGGAAGAATTTCCATCTCTCCTTCAGCTAGCCAACTTCTCCTGGGGAATTCATCGAAACCTTCAGAAGAGTCCCCAGCTTGTGGCCTGCCCTATGGAATTCGGACCTGCCAATCCCCATGGTTGCATGTGCCAACTTACAGAACAGCTCTCATAATATTTACATAATTTACATAATATATGATATATAATATAAATGTCATATTTACATAACACTGTGAGATTTATCACAGGATTGGTTCTGTTGCCCTAGAGAATCCTGACTGATACAAAAGGGAAAAAGAGGTGGTTTGTATTTTAGTTTAGATGATGATGGGAGAGAAGAGGGGTTACTGAACCAAGAAAGAGTGGGTGCTTAGAGGGGTGTGGTACGGAAGCTGAGGGCAGCACAGGAAGGTGGGGAAGGAAAGTCCAACACCTCTGAAGATTCAGTAGTTGCTTTGCCTCAGCTCAGGGACCAACAAATAACTCCTTGCGATCTCCTGGTCTCAGCGGTGGTGAACAGCAAGTCCCCGTCGTGCAGCGAGTGTTCCCGCTGACCCCTGCTGGCTCTGGAAGGAAGTGTCCTGGGTGCACAGGGCTGGCAAGGCTTCCAGGGCTTTTCCGGAACGATGGATACAAACCAAAACAGGCAGGAGTCCCGGGAGTGGGGGGAGCGGTGACATGTGGGTAAAGATGACTTTCAAACCTATTATTCTCTTAACAGCGCTACTACTTGGTGATCCTTGTAGAAACATAAAGGGAAAAAGAGCAGCTCCTATTTTCCGTGAAGTTAGAATGGTATCATGCAGAATGTCTTCTTTTATATGAGGTCCTTAAGAACTGATTAGAAGTCTGCAGCCTGCAATCACGGAGGAGGAAAACATGAAATTTTTAAGGCATTTACTCCTCCCTCACTGAGTAAAGACAGTCCATGAGAAGTTGGCACATAAAAAGCCACCTTCTACATTCAAAAGAGCTGCTAGTAAATTCTCTAGTCACCCTTAAGGTGAAAATGAGACTTCATTCTCATTAGGTCCAAAGAAACTAATCTGGAGAGAATTTTGCAGAAAACTGTTTAAAACTGCTTAAGATGAACCAGAAAAAATATAAAATCTTATATGCCACAGGAATTCATTTTCATTTTTTTCCAAAGTTTTCTAAAAATTTTAGAAGAATATTTCTCAATTCCTTTCATCACTTAGAAAAAAGAACATAGTTTCATAAACATACACTGGTATTGATGCACTACAAAACTTAAGAACTAAAGGTATAAAGATTTGTGCTTCTCATAGAAGACCTGTTTTGAAGTATAGCAGGTAGATGGACAAATCTACAGCTGCCAAAAAGCCAAACTTACTGCTCTTTAAATGCATACCATAAACTAATTAAAATAGCCTTTGAAATGCCTGTTTTTGAACTTCACTCCCTCATGAGCTGTAGTGATTGGAATCACCCCAGCTGCATCCATCCCAGTTCTTCCGCAGTGTTCACCTAATGATCTAATCAATCAATCAATCGCCCTACTTTATTAGGTGCTCACTAGACACTCAGAAAAATTATCATTCAGGTTCCTTGCCTTCAAATTTACAGCACAGAGAAAACACAATTAAATGCCAAATGGGATGTTACTGCTGTTTTGGGAATCCTAGGGAGGAAAAACACTTGAGGAAGATGGAAGTTCAGTGGATAAAGACAGACTTGAATTGGTTCTGGAAGGATAAGAAGCATTCCAACCAACAGGGAGGGGAAAGAAAAAAAAAGGAGAAAAAATAGAAATCAGAGGTGGGAGAAAAGCTTTCAGAGAAAGACACACAGAGACAGGGACAGGCAAAGGAGAGAGATGTTTGAGCCCCACAGACACTTTGAATATTAAACAGATATTGTTTATATTGGTGGGGAGGACAACCTATGCCTTTCCTCGGGCAAAAAAAATAAAGGTGACATCTAAAAGAGCAAAGGAAGTTCTTGCGATGGGGAGGCATCTAGAAAGTTTGGCAATGTCTTTTGTTAGACTTGCTAATCAGGAAGTCTCACTTTTCACACCCCTGAGAAATAGAAAGTTGACGTGACAGAAGCAAAAATCCCCGAGGGAAGTGGTGATGTGACCTAGGCCCTTTAAAGCACTAGTTCTCAATCTTGGCCACCCCTAAGTTTGTAAAACACCCCAGGTGCTGCCCCAACCACACCAAAGCCAGTTATAGCCGAATTTCTGGTGTGGATCCCCAGCATGGAACTTTTTAGGGTTCGCCAGGTGATTCCAAGGCTGGACAAACAAAGCTGTGGCATTGTGTGTGGTGACTTACCTCAAACTCCTCAGGATAAATAGGCTGTAACAGAGCATAATTTCATTTCCTAATGATAGTGGTTCTCAGACTTTAGGGATCATAAGATTCACCTGTCAAAATGTAGCATGCTGGTGCAGTAGACCTGGATCAGTAGAAGTAGTCTGCATTTTAAACAACCCCCAGGCGCTTCTGCTAAAGGTGATTCTAGGACTATATTTTTCCTACCCTCTAAACTCTCTCCCAAAATGCTGGTTAATTCGAATGCAAACCGGTAAGGTCAAATCCAGTTTTCCAGGACTTCAGGAGCCTTTGCCATTCGACTGTGGGAGAATGTCTCAGTTACTTTCAGTTCCAATGTGATTTTCTTTTACCCAACATTGCATATTCCCACCAAGATGGGATAATTTGAGAGATGCAGTTGATTTGCTATGGAAAGTAGCCTAAAAACATGTTCCTTCACCTCTTTCCTTTTTCCATCACAATCAAAACGCTTCTTAAATTAACGACATTTTGTCAGAAAAGACAGACTAAGCTTGAGCAAACAGGTTTCAGTTAGAATATGAATCATCCTGGACCTCAGCCTAATTCCTAACTGGAATGAAATCTGACCATTTTTGCTCAGCTTTGGTTTATAAATGTAAAAGGCAGAAAGGCTTGGCTTCTTCTATGGACGCACAGGTTGTAAAAGCTGTGGCAGGACTTTGGTTAATTGGAAACAGCAGTAATGGACATGGGGCTGGTGAGCCAGGCCTCCACAAAGGGTACATTCATTTGTTCCTTCAACACAGGCTTCCATGCCAGGCACCAGAGGCCCAGAAGTGAACAAAGCAGATGTGGTCCCTCTGTCCCCATAGTACAGAAGGCAAAGACAGAAGATGCCTTGAGATGGTACGAAGAGCTAGAAGAGGAACTGAGAACTGGGAGAGTGATTGGGAGGTAGGGAGTGGCCAGTAGGTAGGGTGGTGAGGAGGGGGAAATGCATCCGAGAAAGTGATATTTGAGCAAAGACCCAAATGTCAAGAAGAAGCCAGGTATGAAAAGATCTCAGGGTTCTGGAAAGAAGCTTGGCATATTTGAGGAACTGGAAAAGGGCCAGTATGGCTGGTACAGGGAGCAAGATGGAAACAGCTGGGAAAGTAGACAGGAGACTAAGGGGCAAAGCTTTCACAATTGCTACAGTGGCAGAGAACTTTGTTCAACAGTTAACACTTCTAGCAGATGATTTCAAGCTTGGGGAGCTCTCCCCTCCCCCAAATCACTTTCTCTTTGTTCAAGGATGCCTGAGTTATACCAAGAAGGCAGAACAGAATGTGATCGAATGCTCTGGCTTTGAAGTCAGACTGTCCCAGGTTTTAATTTCACCTCTGTCACTTTTCTAGCTGGAAAATTATCTAAACTCCCTGAGCCTCATTTTCCACCTGTACAAAATGGAGATAGCACAGAATACCCTACTCATGGGGTTATTGTGGACATTGTATGAGATAACACACGTAAATCATTTACTACAGTAGCTGGAACATAATAGTAAGAGAAATGCTATTATTATCCAAGAAGCTTCGTTTCTCTAATTTAAGATGTTGAAACAAGTTAAATAGTTATTAGTCATTTGTACTTTAGTCTGAATGAGTCTCCAATTCTTTCTCCAATGCCCCAGAAATTTGGATTTAAGGGGAGACAGAGACAGAGAAGACTCTCTGAAACCCTAGATTCCAGTGGAGAGAGGGAGCACAGGAGGGAAAAACTAGGTGGGGGAAGTGCCTCTGAAACCTTTAGTATTAAGAATCAACTCATTCTTTAAAAACTTTTAATAAAGAGAAATAATCAAGCATTTACCCTGACTTTCCTGTACAAAATGCATTTCATACTTGAAACTGTCAAACTGCAACCCAGTAGCCTTGATTCTTGAAGACGACTGTATAACTATGTAGCTTACATGGTATGATTATCAAAACCTTGTGGATCGCACTCCCTTTATCCAGTGTAGGGATGGATGAGTAGAAAAATGGGGACAAAAACTAAATGAAAAATAGGGTGGGATGGGGGGATGGAATGATTAGAGTGTTCTTTTTTACTTTTATTTTTTATTCTTATTTTTATTCTTTTTGGTGTAAGGAAAATGTTCAAAAATTGATTGCAGTGATGAATGCACAACTGTATGATAGTACTGCAAAAGGCTGATTGTACACCATGGATGATTGTATGGTATGTGAATATATCTCAATAAAATTGAATTTAAAAAAATGCATTTCAGGTTAATCAAATGTGAATGAGAGGAAGTTTGTCCTTATGAAAAGTAGTCTAGCTAAGGATAAGAAGTGATGATGGGCTTTGGGGGGGGGGCGGGGCAAGATGGTGGAGTGGTGAGGTGTAGGTTTTAGTTACTCCTCCAGGGCAGTAGGTAGAAAGCCAGGAACTGCATGGACCAGACACTGGAGAGCAATTTGACTTTGGGCATAATTCATACAACACTCACAAATGCATGGAACAGCTGAGATCAGCGAAATCTGTAAATTTTCATGGCCAGGGGATCCACACCCCTCCCTGCCAGGCTCAGTCCCATGGAGGAGGGGCTGTCGGTGCTGGGAGCCAGGAGGGAGAACTGCAGTTGCGGCTCTTATTGAAAACTCAGATTGCTGATCCAAACTCCAAACATAGATAGACTGAGACCAGACACCAGAGAATCTGGGAGCAGTCAGCCTGGCGGAAAGGAGATAGGGCTAGCAAAAACAGCAAAAAAAAAAAAACCCCAAAAATAAAAACAGAGACTTTTTGGAGTTCTGGTGAACATAGAACTGAGAAGGGCAGGGCTCAAATAGAGTCAGTCTCATATGCAAATCCAGAGGGCAAGTTTCCTTGTCTGAACAGCCCATTTCTCTGCTTTCTTGGTTGTTCTTTAATGGCCCTAATCTCCTTGTCTCTTAGCATTTCAATAGCCCATTAGATCTGCAAGGAGGGCCCCCTTTTTTTTTCTTTTTCTCTTTTTCTAAAACAATTACTCTAAGAAGCCCATTACAGAAAGCCTCAAAGACTTGCTATTTGGGCCCAGACAAGAGCAGAGCTAAGAGAGCTCTGAGACACAAAGCAATAAGTCCAGTGGCTGAGAAAATTCGCTAAACACCACAACTTCCCAAGAAAAGGGGGGCATCGCCTTACAGCCATCTTCCTGGTGGGCTGGGAATGCTTCTACCCGGCACCAGTGCCACAGCCCAGAGCTACCCCAAACAACCCAGTGTGATGGGAAGTGTTTCCAACAACACACACACCACAATATCGGGGGTGGACGATAGCCTTTCCCGCACCCTCAGCTAATTGTCCTGGAGCTGGGAAGGCAGAGCTGTGTGAAAAGGGGGAAATTAACATGCCCCATTCAGCCATCTTTTCAGCAGAATGGAAATGCCCCTACACAGCCCTGCAGCCCAGAACCTCCCTTGGGGGACAGCACTCACCTGTGACATAGCACAGTCATCTCTCGGCAGAGGACCTAGGAGTGCACGGCTTGGAAGAGGGACCCACTTGCAAGTCCCAGGGACCATACGCCAATAACAAGGACTTGTGGGTCAGCAGCAAAGACAAACTGTGGCAAGACTGAACTGAAGGATTAGACTATTGCAACAGCTTTAAATCTCCAGGAACACCAGGGAGATTTGATTATTAAAGCTGCCCCCCTCCCTAACTGCTCAGACACACACCCCATATGCAGGGCGGGCAACACCAACTACACACACAAGCTTTGTGCACCATTTGGACCCCACAAGACTCACATCCCCACTCAACACAAAGACAAAGTGGTAAGAACTGGTTTGAGGGGAATAGGTGGCTCATGGATGTCACCTGCTGGTTAGTTAGAGAAAGTGTACTCCACGAAGCTATAGATCTGACAAATTAGAGATAAGGGTTTGAATCAGTCTACATATCCTAAAAGAACCCTACCAAGTTAAGCAAACACCAAGAGGCCAAAAACAACAGAAAATTTTAAAGCATACGAAGAAAACAGACGATATGGATAACTCAAGCCCAAACACCCAAATCAAAAGATCAGAGGAGACAGAGTATGTGGAGCAATTAATCAAAGAACTAAAGATGAACAATGAGAGCATGGCACAGAATATAAAGGACATGAAGAAGACCCTAGAAGAGCAAAAAGAAGAAATTGCAAGAGTAAATAAAAAAAATAGACAATCTTAGGGAAATAAAAGAAACTGTTGACCAAGTTAAAAAGATTCTGGATATTCATAATACAAGACTAGAGGAAGCTGAACAGCGAATCAGTGACCTAGAGGACAAAAGAACAGAAAAAGAAAGAACAAAAGAAAGAATGGGGGAAAAATCGAAAAAATCAAAATGGACCTCAAGGATAGGATAGATAATACAAAACATCCAAATATAAGTCCCATTGGTGTTCCAGAAGGGGACGAGAAGGGTGAAGGTCTAGGAAGAGTATTCAAAGAAATTGTTGGGGAAAATTTCCCAAATCTTCTAAACACCATAAATACACAAATCATAAATGCCCAGTGAACTCCAAATAGAATAAATCCAAATAAACCCACTCCAAGACATATTCTGATCAGACTCTCAAATACTGAAGAGAAGGAACAAGTTCTGAAAGCAGCAAGAGAAAAGCAGTTCACCACATACAAAGGAAACAGCATAAGACTAAGTAGTGACTACTCAACGGCCACCATGGAGGCAAGAAGGCAGTGGCATGATATATTTAAAATTCTGAGAGAGAAAAATTGCCTACCAAGAATTCTTTATCCAGCAAAGCTCTCCTTCAAATTTGAGGGAGAGCTTAAATTTTTCACAGACAAACACATGCTGAGAGAATTTGCTAACAAGAGACCTCCCCTACTTGAGATACTGAAGGAAGCCCTACTGACAGAGAAACAAAGAAAGGAAAGAGAGGTATGGAGAAAGGTTCAGTACTAAAGAGATTCAGTATGGGTACATTAAAGGACATTAAGAGAGAGAGGGAAAAAATATATATGATAAACGTAAACCAAAGGATAAGATGGCTGATTCAAGAAATGCCTTCACAAGGGACTCGGGCAAGATGGCGGCATAGAGAGGAGTGGAAGCTAAGTAGTCCCCCTGGAACAACTACAAAAAACCAGAAACAACTAGTAAATAATCCAGAATAACTGCGGGGGGACAAACAAGACCATCCATTCATCATACACCAACCTGAATTGGGAGGAATGCCCGAGAACACAGCATAAAATCTGTAAGTAAAACCTGAGGAACCAGGTCAGGAGACCCCCTCCCCCATAGCCCAAGCTGCGGAGCCTCGTGGTGCCAGAGAGAAGCTCTCTCCCAGCAAGCGAATACGGCTCAGCTGAGCTCCAGTGGGTTTTAAGTAGCGAGTGTGAACTGCTCACTACAGGTACGCAGCCCCAGAAAACAGACAGAGGCTTTGGGTGACGACTGACCTGGGAGAGCCGGAGGGTCGCCTTGACTGGGTCTAAAGGGGACTATCTGTTTCTTTTTCGGCTCAGTGGAGAAAGCCCCAGTCATTTTGAGTTTCCAGGGCTGTGACTCGGGGAAGGGCGGAGACAGCACAAGCAGAAAGCAAGACCATTGAAATGCTAATGACCTCCACCTGGGGGCTCTGTCTTCTCTAGGAGGAAAGGGGTGGGGCCCTTTCCATTCAGAACCAGACCCCAGAGCCTGGGGGAGCACGGCCACACCTCCTCACACCAGTCAAGAATTATAGGCTGACAGGCGCCACCTGCTGGGCAGAAAAGCACAGTGACCCGAGGCATCAAAGGATGGAGCAATTTTCTAAGACACACCCGCAGGGAAATCAGATACTGAATATTTCTTCCCTCTGGGACCTGAGCCTGTTCTGGTCTGGGAAAACCTGATTTGGATAACCAAGGAAACCATGCCTAGACAACAGAAAATTACAACCCACACTAAGAAAAACAAAGTTATGGCCCAGTCAAAGGAACAAACGGACACTTCAACTGAGATACAGGAATTTAAACAACTAATGCTAAATCAATTCAAAAAGTTTAGAGAAGATATCGCAAAAGAGATAGAGGCTGTAAAGGAAGCACTGGACATGTATACGGCAGAAATCAAAAGTTCAAAAAACCTACTAGTAGAATCTATGGAAATGAAAGGCACAACACAAGAGATGAAAGACACAATGGAAACATACAACAGCAGATCTCAAGAGGCAGAAGAAAACACCCAGGAACTGGAGAACAAAACACCTGAAAGCCTACACGCAAAGGAGCAGATGGAGACAAGAATGAAAAAATATGAGCAACGTCCCCGGGAACTCAAGGATGAAACAAAGTACAATAATGTACGTATCATTGGTGTCCCAGAAGGAGAAGAGAAGGGAAAGGGGGCAGAAGCAATAATACAGGAAATAATCAATGAAAATTTCCCATCTCTTACGAAAGACATAAAATTACAGATCCAAGAAGCGCAGCGTACTCCAAACAGAAGAGATATGAATAGGCCTACGCCAAGACACTTAATAATCAGATTATCAAATGTCAAAGACAAAGAGAGAATCCTGAAAGCAGCAAGAGAAAAACAATCCATTACATACAAAGGAAGCTTCATAAGACTATGTGCGGATCTCTCAGCAGAAACCATGGAGGCAAGAAGGAAGTGGTGTGATATATTTAAGATACTGAAAGAGAAAAACCACCAACCAAGAATCCTGTATCCAGCAAAGCTGTCCCTCAAATATGAGGGAGAACTCAAAATATTTTCTGACAAACAGACAATGAGAGACTTTGTGAACGAGACACCTGCCCTACAGGAAATACTAAAGGGAGCACTACAGGGTGATAGAACACAGGAGCGCGTGGTTTGGAACACAATTTTGGGAGATGGTAGCAATGTAAGTACACTGAACAAAGGTAACTATGAATACGGTTGGGAGAGAAAGGTGGGGAGCATGTGAGACACCACAAGAAAGGAGGAAAGATAAAGACTGGGACTGTGTGACTTGCTGAAATCTAGAGTATTCAACAATTGTGATAAAATGTACAAATATGTTCTTTTATGAGGGAGAACAAGCAAATGTCAACCTTGCAAGGTGTTAACAATGGGGAGGAATTGGGGGAGGGATGCAATCAGCATAAACTAGAGACTGTAACTAATAGAATCATTGTATTATGCTTCCTTTAATGTAACAAAGGTGATATACCAAGGTGAATGCAGACAAGAGGGGGGGATAGGGGAGGCATGTTAGACACTTGACATTGGTGGTATTGTCTGATTCTTTATTCTACTTCGATTTAAGGTTATTTTTCCTTTTGCTGCTTCCTAACTGTCATTTTTTGTTTGTTTGTTTCCTCTTCCTTTTGCCTCTCTACCTTCTTTGACTCTCCCTCCTGCCTTGTGGAAGAAATGTAGATGCTCTTGCTTAGTATGAGCAGAATGTTCAATTAGGATGAACTTAAATGTTTGGAAATGAACAGGGGCATTGGTAGCAAGATGTGAGAATAACTGACAGCGCCTAATGGTGTGTGAATGAGGTGGAAAGGGGAAGCTCAGAGTCATATATGTCACCAGAAGGAAAGTTGGAGGTCAAAAGATGGAAATGTATAAAACTGAATCCTATGGTGGGCAATGTCCATGATCAACTGTACAAATACTAGAAATCACTTCATGAACCAGAACAAATGTATGACAATACAATTAGAAGTTAATAATAGAGGGGCATATAGGGAAGAACTATATACCTATTATAAACTATATACTACAGTTAGTAGTATTTCAACATTTTTTCATAAACAATAACAAACGTACTATATCAATACTAGGAGTCAACAATTGAAGGGGGTTGGTTAGGGATAGGGGAGGTTTAGAGTTTCCTTTTCTTTTTTTCTTTTTTCATCTTTCACTTTATTTCTTGTCTGGAGTAATGAAGTTTCTAAAAATTGAACAAAAATTAAGTGTGGTGATGGATGCACAGCTGTATGAGGGTACCCAGGGGCAAGTGATTGTATACTTTGGATCTTTGGATAATTGTATGGTATCTGAACAATCTCAATAAAAATGAAAAAAAAAAAATAAATAAGTGCCTTCACAGTAATAATGTTGAATGTAAATGGATTAAACCCCCAATCAAAAGATATAGATTGGCAGACTGGATTTAAAAAAATGAACTAGCAATATGTTGCATACAAAAGATTCATCTTAGACTCAGGGACACAAAGAAACTGAAAGTGAAAGGATGGGAAAAAATATTTCATGCAAGCTACAGCCAAAAGAAAGCAGGAGCAGCAATATTAATCTCAGATAAAATAGACTTTAAATGCAAGGATGTTATGAGAGACAAAGAAGGCCACTACATACTAATAAAAGGGGCAATTCAACAAGAAGAAATAACAATCATAAATGTTTATGTACCCAATCAAGGTGCCACAAAATACATGAGACAAACACTAGCAAAACTAAAGGAAGCAATGGATGTTTCCACAATAATTGTGGGAGAGTTCAACACATCACTCTCTCCTATAGATAGATCAACCAGACAGAAGACCAGTAAGGAAACTGCAAACCTAAACAATCTGATGAATGAATTGGATTTAACAGACATATATAGAACATTACATCCCAAATCACCAGGATACACATACTTCTCTAGTGCTCATGGAAATTTCTCCAGAATAGATCATATGCTGGGACATAAAACAAGCCTCAAAAATTTTTAAAAAATTGAAATTATTCAAAGCACATTCTCTGACCACAGTGGAATACGATTAGAAGTCAATAACCATCAGAGACTTAGAAAATTCACAAATACCTGGAGGTTAAACAACACACTCCTAAACAATCAGTGGGTTAAAGAAGAAATAGCAAGAGAAATTGCTAAATATACAGAGACGGATGAAAATGAGAACACAACATACCAAAACCTATGGGATGCAGCAAAAGCAGTATCATTAAATGAGTACATTAAAAAGAAAGAAAGAGCCAAAATCAAAGAACTAATGGATCAACTGAAGAAGCTAGAAAATGAACAGCAAACCAATCCTAAACCAAGTAGAAGAAAAGAAATAACAAGGATTAAAGCAGAAATAAATGACATAGAGAACCAAAAAAGATAGAGAGGATAAATAACACCAAAAGTTGGTTCTTTGAGAAGATCAACAAGATTGACAAGCCCCTAGCTAGACACACAAAATCAAAAAGAGAGAAGACCCATATAAACAAAATAATGAATGAGAAAGGTGACATTAATGTGGATCCTGAAGAAATTTAAAAAATTATAAGAGGATACTATGAACAACTGTATGGCAACAAACTGGATAATGTAGAGGAAATGGACAATTTCCTGGAAACATATGAACAACCTGGACTGACCAGAGAAGAAACAGAAGACCTCAACCAACCAATCACAAGCAAAGAGATCCAATCAGTCATCAAAAAGCTTCCCACAAATAAATGCCCAGGGCCAGATGGCTTCACAGGGGAATTCTACCCAACTTTCCACAAAGAACTGACACCAATCTTACTTAAACTCTTTCAAAACATTAAAGAAAACAGAACACTACCAAACTCATTTTATGAAGCTAACATCAATCTAATACCAAAACCAGGCAAAGATCCTACAAAAAAAAGAAAACTACAGGCCTATCTCCCTAATGAATATAGATGCAAAAATTCTCAACAAAATACTTGCAAATCGAATCAAAAGACACATTAAAAAAATCATACACCATGACCAAGTGGGGTTCATTCCAGGCATGCAAGGATGGTTCAACATAAGAAAATCAATCAATGTAATACAACACATTAACAAATCAAAAGAGAAAACTAACATGATCATCTCGATAGATGCTGAAAAAGCATTCAACAAAATCCAACATCCCTTTTTGATAAAAACACTTCAAAAGGTAGAAATTGAAGGAAACTTCCTCAATATGATAAAGAGCATATATGAAAAACCCACAGCCAGCATAGTACTCAATGGTGAGAGACTGAAAGCCTTCCTTCTAAGATCAGGAACAAGACAAGGATGCCCGCTGTCACCACTGTTATTCAACATTGTGCTGGAAGTGCTAGCCAGGGCAATCCGGCAAGACAAAGAAATAAAAGGCATCTTAATTGGAAAGGAAGAAGTAAAACTGTCATTATATGCAGATGATATGATCTTATATCTGGAAAACCCTGAGAAATCGACAATACAGCTACTGGAGCTAATAAACAAATTTAGCAAAGTAGTGGGATACAAGATAAATGAACATAAGTCAGTAATGTTTCTATATGCTAGAAATGAACAAAGTGAAGTGACACTCAAGAAAAAGATATCATTTTCAATAGCAACTAAAAATATCAAGTACTTGGAATAAACTTAACCAAAGATGTAAAAGACCTATACAAAGGAAACTACATAACTCTACTAAAAGAAATAGAAAGGGACCTTAAAAGATGGAAAAATATTCCATGTTCATGGATAGGAAGGCTAAATGTCATTAAGATGTCAGTTCTACCCAAATTCATCTACAGATTCAATGCAATCCCAATCAAAATTCCAACAGCCTACTTTGAAGACTTGGAAAAGCTAGTTATCAAATTTATTTGGAAAGGGAAGATGCCTCGAATTGCTAAAAACACTCTAAAAAAGAAAAACAGAGTGGGAGGACTTACACTCCCTGACTTTGGAGCTTATTATAAAGCCACAGTTGTTAAAACAGCATGGTACTGGCACAAAGAAAGACATATTGATCAATGGAATCGAATTGAGAATTCAGAGATAGACCCCCAAATATAAGGCTGACTGATCTTTGATAAGGCCCCCAAGTCCCTGGAACATAACAGTCTTTTTAACAAATGGGGCTGGGAGAGTTGGATATCCATATCCAAAAGAATGAAACAGGACCCCTACCTCACACCCTACACAAAAAGTAACTCAAAGTGGATCAAAGACCTCAATATAAAAGACAGTACCATGAAACTCCTAGAAGATAATGTAGGGAAACATCTTCAAGACCTTGTATTAGGCGGCCACTTCCTAGACTTTACACCCAAAGCACAAGCAACAAAAGAAAAAATAGATAAATGGGAACTCCTCAAGCTTAGAAGTTTCTCTACCTCAAAGGAATTTGTCAAAAAAGTGAAGAGGCAGCCAACTCAATGGGAAAAAATTTTTGGAAAGCATGTATCTGACAAAAGACTGATATCTTGCATATATAAAGAAATCCTACAACTCAATGACAATAGTACAGACAGCCCAATTATAAAATGGGCAAAAGATATGAAAAAACAGTTCTCTGAAGAGGAAATACAAAGGGCCAAGAAACACATGAAAAAATGTTCAGCTTCACTAGCTATTAGAGAGATGCAAATTAAGACCACAATGAGATTCTCACACCAAATAGAATGGCTGCCATTAAACAAACAGGAAACTACAAATGCTGGAGAGGAGGTGGAGAAATTGGAACTCTTATTCATTGTTGGTGGGACTGTATAATGGTTCAGCCACTCTGGAAGTCAGTCTGGCAGTTCCTTAGAAAACTAGATATGGAGTCACCCTTCGATCCAGCGATTGCACTTCTTGGTATATACCCAGAAGATTTGAAAGCAGTGACACGAACAGATATCTGCACACCAGTGTTCATAGCAGCATTATTCACAATTGCCAAGAGATAGAAACAACCCAAATGTCCTTCAACAGATGAGTGGATAAATAAAATGTGGTATATACACATGATGGAATAGTACGCGGTTGTAAGAAGGAACGATGTCGTAAAACATATGACAACGTGGATGAACCTTGCAGACATAATGCTGAGCAAAATAAGCCAGGCACAAAAAGAGAAATATTATATGCTACCACTAATGTGAACATTGAAAAATGAAAACAAATGGTTTATAATGTAGAATGTAGGGGAACTAGAGATAGAGAGCAATTAAGGAAGGGGGAATGATAACCAAATAAGAACAGATAAGCTATCCTGGGTAAATTTAACGTTCTGGGAATGCCCAGGAATGACTATGGTCTGCTAATTTTGGATTGGTATAGTAGGAACAAGTTCACAGAAATGTTGTATTAGGTTATTTTCTTGGGGTAGAGTAGGAACATGTTGGAAGTAAAGTAGTTATCTTAGGTTAGTTGTCTTTTTCTTACTCCCCTGTTACGGTTTGTTTGAAATGTTTTTTTTTAATTGCATGTTTTTTTATTTTTTTTATATAGTTGATTTTTTAAAAAGTTAATTAAAAAAAAAATGAAAAAAATATGCAAATCCCCCTTGAGGAGCTGGTGGAGAATGCAGGGCTGTTGGGCTTCCCCACTCAATGGTTGCTGATGTGCTCACAGACACAGGGGACTGGTGGTTTGATGGGCTGAGCCCACAGGACTTGCCCTTGGGAAGACTGTTGCTGCAAAGGAGAGGCTTGGCGTCCCTGTAACTGTGCCTAAGAGCCTCCTCCTGAATGCCTCTTTGTTGCTCAGATGTGGCCCTCTCTCTCTAGCTAAGCCAACTTGGCAGGTGAAATCACTGCCCTCCCCTCTACGTGGGATCTGACACCCAGGGGAGTGAATCTCCCTGGCAACATGGAATATGACTCCTGGGGAGGAATCTAGACCTGGCATCGTGGGACGGAGAACATCTTCTTGACCAAAAGGAGGATGTGAAAGGAAATGAAATAAGCTTCAATGGCAGAAAGATTCCAAAAGTTGCCGAGAGGTCACTCTGGTGGGCACTCTTATGCACAATTTAGACAACCCTTTTTAGGTTCTAAAGAATTGGGGTAGCTGGTGGTGGATACCTGAAACTATCAAACTACAACCCAGAACCCATAAATCCTGAAGACGTTTGTATAAAAATGTAGCTTATGAGGGGTTACAATGTGATTGGGAAAGCCATATGGACCATACTCCCCCTTGTCTAGTTTATGGATGGATGAGTAGAAAAATGGGGGAAGAAAAAAAAGAAAAGGCACCCAGTATTCTTTTTGACTTCATTTGTTCTTTTTCACTTTAATTTTTATTCTTATTATTTTTGTGTGGGTGGTAATGAAAATATCAAAAGTTAATTTTGGTGATGAATGCACAACTATATAATGGTACTGTAAACAATTGAATATATGCTTTGTTTTGTATGACTGCATGGTATGTGAATATATCTCAATAAAAAAGAAGTGATGATGTCATTAGAGTATTACCAGTATTATAAATATCTGTAAATATACATTTATATACGGAGCTACATTATATACATATACCAAATTTAAAAATCTGAGATTTGCTTAAAATTAATCCAGTGATGGAGATGAGGGTTTTATTTATTCATAGCACAACCATATCAAAAATAAAATAAAATCAGAACTAGCCTTAAATAACTTCATCATTTTCCTTAAGGTAAGTGCTTCCTACACACTTTTCACAGGTAACTGAGGACTCAGAGTTGGAGGCATTTAAAACCTTTGGCCTTGATGGACCTTGGTAACAATAATGACAACTATGACTAACATTTACTGATAACCTCTGCATTTAGCTGGAGCCATTCTAGGAAAATGCTCAAACAGAAGAAATCTGGTGCTGTTGCACTGGGAAGGCCAGAAAGCTAAGGAAGGAGTCACTCACTATTAGTCACATCTCTGTCTTCCCCAGTTCACTGTGAGCATTGAAGACTGGGAACCATGTTTTCTTCATTTCTCTTCCCAGATCCTACACAATGCCTGACACACAGCACCATCATGGATGACTGAATGAGGAAGAACGGGGGGAAATGGTAATCCACAAGAGGGAGAGATTCCAATATCTAAAGCAGGAAGAAGGAAGCTGAGGTCCATCTGCTGGTAGATGTGCTGGGGAACAGTGTAGGAACAAGCCTCCACTCCATCCACCAAGGCCAAAATGATAACCCTCACGAGAAAACCAAGAGGGTAGGAAAGGGACTATTATTTTCATTAATAGGTATTTATGATAAACTAAAATCACAAGAAATCAAAGACAAATCTAGTATATCTTAACACTCCTACTTTATTTTCTCAAATATCTAAACTATTTCATATACATTTTTATTAAATTGCTGACCTCACCAAAAATAAGCCACAAAAAAAAATTAGATTCCTCTTAAAAGATTGATCTCAGCTTCCTTCTCCCTGCTTGATATCAGAAGTCTCCCTCCCTCTGGTTACCATTTTTTTTTCTCATTCTTCCTCATTCAGTCATCCATGATGCTGTTATGTGCCAGGCAGTGTGCTAGGATCTGGGAAGAGAAATGAAGAGTTTTCCAGAGTTTACATGACATAATATCACAACAGACTGAATGCAGAAACATCTGCAAAAATCCCACCATCTTGCAAAATGTAAAACAAAAAATTACCCTTTTCACTAATATTTTTATTTGGAAAATATGTTATTATTCATTAAAAATATTATTTATTTTAACATGCAATAGGTTTTTATCATTATTTTGAAATGAATTAATAAATGCAAAAAAAGATTATTGCCTTATATTTAAATTATAATAAATCCATCAATCTTTCTTTACCCCCTTTTTGTTTGCTTCCTCTTCGCCTTATTGGTGAAGGAGGGATTCCCGCCCTACGGTTACGGGAATGACCGAGCACAACACCCATCACATGAGCAGTTTATTAGTCACATAGGCTCACAGCCCAGGGGAGGACACTGCATGCCGTACAGCGCCACCTGCGGGTGCACTCAGGAGCAGAGTGAATACGCGGAGGAGGGAGAGGCAGACTTTGTAGTATGAAAAGAGTGGGGTGCCCCCTGGTTCCCATGGGAGGATGTGACTGGTTTGCTTGAGTAATTCCATGGTTCCATGGGCTGGACGGTAACCGAAACCTGCTATTCAGGGATCAACAGGCTCTCTGCCCCATCTCTGTGATAAGGAGGGTTTTTGGCTAGGGGACTTCATCTGCAGGGGCATATGGGGAGGAAAACTTACAACTAAGCCATATGAGTCTATCCCAATATAACCAGATGTCAAGGCAGCACTTAATAAGGATTCTTGGTCTCAGGCTTTGTGCTACACCCCTAACATATCAAGAGCCAACTTGAGCAACCACAGGTTGTGGGGAACTGTATAGGTTAGTACTTAAAACCTCTTCTGGAGTACCTGGTCATATAAATGAAAAATGAACTGACCCAATACAGTCCCAACTCCATATCTCCCTGGCTAAATGACTTGAGCAAGCTGCTTTCCCTCTGGAATCTCATCTTAGTTATCTGTAAATTAGGATCAACTACACTTTCAATGTCACAGGGCTATTGTGAGGAATGAATGAGATAATGTGTGAGAAAGCATCTTGTACACTGTTGCATGCCCACAGCTATACATCCTTCCCTTCTCTCTAGAAAGCTCCCTTTCCCATCCTTCACAGGGATTCCTGCAGATCTTGAATATTCACCTTTGGATGCTGTCCCACTCCCACTCTGCAGAGGTCCTGGCTCCAACTTCTTTGAGAAAATAGAAGCAATCAGACTCTGTCAACTTCCCCACTGTGCTGGCTTTGTAATGTATCACCGTGGCTGCCTTTTCTAGTTAAGTGGCCCACACAGTAGATTTGTGGGAGATTTTGGAGGGTGGAAGGAAAGAGGCAGCCATTTTGTAACTCACACATGTTGCTGCTGATCTGCTGACTCATCTCACTAGTGTGAAGCAGCAGCTGGAAAGGAAACTGCTCCACCTTCCCCTGGGCATTTAGTTCCATGACAAAGTGATATTGATCAAAAGCAGTGGATTCTCTGCCTGCTGAACTCAAATGACCAATTCCTGAGACACCAGGATTTCAAAAAGAGAAAGAATTTACTGCTAGGCGCAAAGCAGGAGAGCAGATTGCCTATTGGCCAAAAAATCTCTCTCTCTGAACTGCAGTAACTCTGACAGTTTCATAGTACAGAAGATGGGCAGATTTTAGAATAATGAGTACAATAGCTTGAGATGACAAGGTTGGAGATGATCTAATTATTGAGCACATGCAGATTAACTACATGCTTAGTCACAGAATGTATGTAAGAGAATGGTAGCCTTAATATGATGATGGGCATGATATTTAGTATTATAATGAGGTATAGGTCACTTAAAGTTTAAGTTACTGCACATATCAGGTGGGCCAATTTTGGTTAGATCCAGTTCTGTTAGCAAGATAGTTTTGGAATTGGGGTGGGTTAGTTCTGGGCTGACTCAAGGTCCTTCATTAATAAATATTAGGGGCGGTCTTTAGTGATCATCAGACTCTAAGTTGAAAAACAGGATAAGGGAGCACAAGTGAGGGTCAGTCACAAAGTTTTTACAATCACAAGAAAAAGGCGACATAATTATACAATCATTATCGAAGATCAAGGCAGCTGATTTACAGTTCAGAAATTTAAGGTATTTCCCTCTGTCTATTCTACTATACTAGAAAGTAAAAAGGAATATCTACATAATGATTCAGTAATCATAACCATTTCTTAAATCCTAACTTCTTGGTTACAAAAGTGTCTTGGTTTCTGCAGGACACCCCTACCATAAAGATCAGAGGCAACAGGGAATCAACACAGTTTCCATGACTGATCATGAAATCACTGTTCTGGGAAGGGGATGCATTCTAACTGCACGTGGAGAGGACACCAAAACTTGCATTTGAGACCCTCCCAGACCTCACCCTCTTTTTTTTTTTCATATTTGAGATTGAATGTATTGCAGAGAGAGGTAAGAGAAAATGGGATTGGAAAAAGAAAAGGTGGAAACATAAACTGGAGGATTTTCATACTGGGCCTCTTATCCACAGGCCTCAGCAACCCTGCCATGGATCTGCCCAATTCTTTTGCATCAAGAAGTTGATCTTGCGAGCCATTTCCACGTTGTAGATCCACCGGCAGGTTTCATAGCTTTCCGGCTGTTGCCGGCAGCATGGCTTCTCATAGTACCACCCTCGCTCAATATCCTCAACGAGCCCATCCATGGTAAGGGATTCTGTTTAGAGTTCTGTATGCACCTTCCACGTTCCCTTCCTGTACCATCACAGTCCTGGCAATGAGTTTCAGATGTTTTGCCATGACCTGAATTTAATAGTCTCCACTCTTCCTTTCCCAACTCCCTGCGAAAGGTACTCAAACCCAACCCTCATGCCCCACAGACCAGTAGCCTGTATCTCTTCTTTTGGCTTCTTCTTATTTGTATCCTTGTGCCATAATAAAACTATAATCTTAAGTATGAGAATGAAACTAGTAAATATTTGGACATATTTTACAAGATGAATAAGAATTTTTCAAAGATCATCAATTGGCCATTGAGGGAGTTTCCTGACATTCTTCCAGTTGATCAAAAAACTAAAGAAAAGATGGGAGAATTATCATGGGATCATAAAAAACTAATGCTGCAAATTGTTTCTCAATAATGCACTGCCTTACTGTGCCTGAAGAAAAAAATAAAAATAAAAAAAAAACTCTGGCTCATCATGTGGTGAAAGCAAAATAAGGTCTGATTTTTCCAACCTAGATTTTGAAGAGCACAGAAAAGGACCTCTGAAGACTGAATTGTTTCCTGGTAGCAATGCTACTTTCAGAAGACTAACGGGTGACTGTGATGCTGGAAATAGTGTTTTTCCAGTTCTGAATAGCCTGCAGAAGGCACCAGAGTCCTTCATTTGTTGTGATTCTGCTTCTGGAGCTGTGGAGCTGGTCAGGTTGCACACATCCTACAAGCAGCCCGGTGCCCAGCCTCCATTCATGACGCATGTAACAATGGTTTACCCTACCCTCTTCCAGAGGGAATCCTGGAGGTCATTCTCCTTGCCTTTGTACTCTCTTCTATTCATCCTAACAGGATGTAAGGTGCTGTAAATGCCCAAGTTACTGAAACCAGGGAGAATGCTATTATTCTGGGGTAATAGGAGATATGATAAGACTCAATTTCATTTTAAAAGGGGGCATTGTTTATCTGAAAATTTTTATGTACCAGGAGATGGTACCAGAACATATTTCTTTACAAAAGGGAGAGTCCACAATATGTTCTGCAAGACTGGGTTAAATGAGAAACAAAATCTGTTTGATCATCACTTCAAGTTAACAGGAAAAAAACAAGTGAAAATGCACCGTATGTGGGTTCAAGGCACATTCAGAAATTATTGCACTTGACTCAAAATAGCTCTGACAACTGAATTATATACCATGTTGTGCTGGTTTGGATGTATTATGTCCCCCAAAATGCCATACTCTTTGATGCACTCTTGTGGGGGCAGATGTATTAGCATTGATTAGGTTGGAATCCTTTCTTTGAGTGTTTCCATGGAGATGTGACTCAATCAACTGTGGGCAAGACATTTGATTGATAATTTCCATGGAAGTATTACCCCCACCCATTCAGGGTAGGTCTTAATTGAATCACTGGAGCTCTATGAAACGTTCACAGACAAAAGGAGGTGCTGCAGCCAAGAGAGATACTTTGAAGAATGCACAGGAGCTGAGGGTGGAGCTGGAAAACAATCTGGGATCAGCAGATGCCAGCCACATGCCTTCCCAGCCAACAGAGGTTTTCTGGATGCCAACGGCCTTCCTTCAGTGAAGGTATACTTGTGTTGATGCCTTCATTTTGATATTTTCATGGCCTTCAGACTGTAACTTTGTAACCAAATAAGCCCCATTTATAAAAGCCAATCCATTTCTGGTATTTTGCATAAAGGCAGCATTAGCAAACCGGAACATGTTAAGGTACAAAACCAGATAATGCAGAGGGAGGGGGCAAGATGGCAGAGTGGTGAGGTGTGGGTTTTACTTACTCCTCTCGGGCAGCTGGTAGATAGCTAGGAACTGTGTGGACTGGACACCTGAGGGGAATCTGAGTTTGGACACATGTCATACAACAGTCTCCAATGTGTGGTGCAGCTGAGATCAGCGAAATCTGTAAGTTCTCACAGTCAGGGGGCCCGTGCCCCTCCCTGCCAGGCACAGCAGACTGTTTTGTGGCTGGTTTCCCAAGGGAGGAGGGGCCATCAGTGCTGGGAACCAGGAGGGAGAACTGCAGTTGCAGAACTAATTAACAAACTCAGACTGCTGAACAAAAGCTCCAACCATAGATAAACTAAGACCAGACACTGGAGAATCTGGGAGCAATAAGTCTAGCAGAGGGGAGATAGGGCTAACAAAAACAGCAAAAAGAAAACAACCAAAAAAGAAAATAGATAACAAAACAGACTTTTGGAGTTGGGGTGAACATAATACGGAGAAGGGGTGGGCTCAAACAGAATCAGGCAAACCTAAGGGGCCAGGGCCCTTCTCTGAAAAGCCAGTTTTTCTGGTTTCTTATCTGCTCCTCAGTTGCTCTCCAACTCCTTGTCTTTTTGCATTTCAATAGCCCATCAGAACTGCAAGGATGAAATTAAAGCACTTCAATTTAAATAGTCAATACTGGGCCTTTTTCTTTTTTCTATTTTTTATCTTTTTCTATTTTTTTTAAATAACTATTCCAAGTAGCCCATTACAGAAAGCCTCAAAGACGTGCAATTTAGGCCAGGCAAGAGCAGAGCTAAGATAGCTCTGAGAGACAAAGCAATAAGTCTAATGGGGGAGACAATTCACTGAAGGTCATAACTTCCCCCAAGAAAGGGGGAAGTTCGAGTGACAGCCCTCCTTTGGAGGACTCAGACTCCAGGGGCTGGAATTCAGAAACCAACTTCAGGCAGCCACGCCCCTGACAGGGTCAGGGTCACCAGGAGAACTAAAGGCTCCATGCCTCCGTACACTGGTGGGGGAACTGAAGGCTGGTAAGTGCCACCTGCTGGACAGCATAGGAAAAGCACAGAAACTAAAGGCCTCACAGGGGGGTCTCATTCTCAAGGAAACTCCATACCCACCTCCTGAGACCTGGGTCTCTCTGGATGGGAAAACCTGACTGGGGTTGACCATATCTGAGGAGACCCTCATACAAAAAGGCTACAGAGAGGTAGGGGAAGAAATAGAAAAATAAGAGGTGAAAAACTCTGATCAACTAAATAGAACCTAAGTTAGAGGCCTAGAATAAGTGGAACTGAACACCAAAGGTTAGAAAATAAAGCCAACCAACAAGAAAACCCTAGGTAAAAGAGGGAAAATTAGCTCCAAAATAAACTAATCAAGAAAGTCAGATGCCTAGAAAGCTTAAGATGATGAGCCATATTAGGAAACACAAAAATATGGACCAGCCAAAGGAATAAACTAATAGTTCAACCAAGATACAGGAGTTGAGGCAACCAATGCTAAAAAATCAATTCAATGAACTGAAGGAAGATATAGCAAAAGAGATGAAGGATATAAGGAAGACACTGGATGACCATAAAGAATAATTCATAAACTTGAAAAAGCAAATGGCAGAACTTACGGGAATGAAGGGCATAATGGAGGAGATGAAAAAGACAAAGGAGGGATACAACAGTAGATCTGAACAGGCAGAAGAAAGGATCAGTGAATTGGAAGATAAGAACAGATGGTGAAAAGAAGGGAAAAATATGAGCAGGATCTTAAGGAGATGAGTGACAACATGAAGAACATAAATATACATGTTATGGGTGTCCCAGAGGGAGAAGAGAGGGGAAAAGGGGTAAGAGAAGAAAGTGTAAGAGAAGAAATATTCACTGAAAATTTCCCAACTGTTATAAAAGATAGAAAATTAGAGATTCAAGAAGTACAGCATACCCCAGACAGAATAGATCCTAATAGACCTACTCCAAGACACTTACTGATCAGATTGTCCAATATCAAAGACAAAGAGAGAATTCTGAAAGCAGCAAGAGAAAAGCAATCCATCACATACAAGGGAAGCTCAATAAGATTATATACAGATTTCTCCACAGAAACCATGGAGGCAAGAACACAGTGGTATGATATATTTAAGATATTGAAAGAGAAGAACTGCCAACAAAGAATTCTATACCCAGAAAAACTGTACTTCAAAAATGAGGGGGAAGTTAAAATATTTCCAGACAAACAGACACTGAGAGAGTTTATGAATAAGAGACCGTCACTACAAGAAATACTAAAGGGAATGCTACAGGCTGATAGGAAAAGACAGGAGAGAGGGGTTTGAAGAAGAGTGTAGAAATGAAGATTCTCAGGAAAGGTAAAAGAAGAGAGGAAAAAATAAGACATGACATATAAAATCCAAAAGACAAAATGGTAGAAGAAAGTTCTGCCCTTACAGTAATAACACTAAATGTTAATGGATTAAACTCCCCATAAAAAGACACAGACTGGCAGAATGGATTAAAAAACAGGACCCATCTATATGCTGTCTACAAGAAACTCACTTCAGACACAAGGACCAAAATAGGCTGAAAGTGAAAGGTTGGAAAAAGATATTTCATGCAAACAGCAACCAGAAAAAAGTGGGAGTAGCTACATTAATATCAGACAAATTAGACTGCAAAAGTAAAACAATTAAAAGAGACAATGAAGGACACTATTTATTAATAAAAGGGTCAATTCATCAAGAAAACGTAACAATCATAAATATTTATGCGCCAAGCCAGAGTGCTTCAAAATTCATGAGGCAAACACTGAGAACACTGAAAGGACAAGGAGATAGCGCTACAATAATAGTTAGAGACTTCAATACACCGCTCTCATCAATGGATAGAACATCTAGACAGAGGATCAAAAAGAAAATCAAGATGTTGAATTGCACAATAAATGAACTAGACTTGACAGACATTTATAGAACACTACACCCCACAACAGCAGGATACACATTTTTCTCAAGTTCTCATGCAACATTCTCTAGGATAGACCACAGGTTGGGTCACAAAGCAAATCTCAACAAATTTAAAAACATTGATATCTTAAAAATACTTTCTCAGATAAGAACAGAATGAAGTTGGAAATAAGTAACAGGCAGAAGATTGTAAAATTCACAAATATATGGAAACTAAACAACACACTCTTAAAAAACCAGTGGGTAAAGGAAGAAATTACAAGAGAAATTAGTAAATACCTTGAGACAAATGACAATGAAAACATAACATATCAAAACTTATGGGATGCAGCAAAGGCAGTGCTGAGAGGGAAATTTATTGCCCTAAATGCCTATATTAAAAGAGAAGAGAGGGAGAAAATTGAGAAATTAACTGTCCACCTGGAAGAACTAGAGAAAGAACAGCAAACTAACCTCAAAGCAAACAGAAGGAAAGAAATAACAAATATTAGAGCAGAAATAATTGAAACTGAGACTAGGAAAACAATAGAATCAACAAAACCAGAAATTGGTTCTTCAAGAAAATGAACAAAATTGATGGACCCCTAGCTAGGCTAACAACAACGAAAGAAAGAAGAGAGAAAGAGAGAAAGAGAGAAAGAGAGGAAGGAAGGAAGGAAAGAAGAAAAAGAGAGAGAGCAGATGCAAATAAATGCAATCAGAAATGGGAAAGGAAACATAACTACTGACCCTGCAGAAATAAAGGAGATAATGAGAAGATACTATGAGCAACTATATGCTAATGAACTAGACAACTTAGAGGAAATGGACAGCTTCCTAGAAAAGCATAAACAACCAACATTGACTCAAGAAGAAATAGATATCCTTAACAATCCAATCACAAGTAAAGAGATTGAGTCAGTCATCAAAAAGCTCCCAAAAAAGAAAAGCCCAGGACCAGATGGCTTCACATGTGAATTCTACCAAACATTCAAGAAAGAATTAGTATCAATCCTGCTCACACTCGTCAAAAAAAATTGAAGAGGAGGGAAAGCTACCCAACTCATTCTTGAAGCCAACATCACCCTAATAGCAAAATCAGACAAAGATACTACAAAAAAAGAAAATTATAGACCAATCTCTTTAATGAATATAAAAGCAAAAATCCTCAATAAAATACTTGCAAATTGAATCCAGCAGCACATTAAAAGAATTATACACCACAACAAAGTGGGGTTTATTCCAGGTATGCAAGGCTGGTTCAACACAAGAAAATCAATTAATGTAATACACCACATCAATAAATCAAAGCAGAAGAACCACATGATCATCTCGATCGATGCAGAAAAGGCACTGGAAAAATTCAACATCCTTTCTTCATAAAAACACCTCAAAGTATAGGAATAGAAGGGAATTTTCTCAATATGATAAAGGCAATATATGAAAAACCCACAGCTAACATCACACTCAATGGGGAGAGACTGAAACCTTGCCCTCTAAGATCAGGAACAAGGCAGGGATGCCCACAGTCACCATTGTTATTCAATGATGTGCTAGTAGTTTTAGCTAGAGCAATTAGACAAGAAAAAGAAATAAAAGGCATCCAAATTGGAGAGGAAGAAGTAAAACTTTCACTCTTTGCAGATGACATGGTTCTATATATAGAAAATCCAGAAAAATCTACAGCAAAGCTATTAGAACTAATCAATAAATACAGCAAAGTGGCAGGTTACAAGATCAACAGGCAAAAATTTGTAGTGTTCCTATACACAAGTAATGTGCAACAAGAGGAAGAAATCAAGAAAAAAATTCCATTTACAATAGCAACCAAAAGAATCAAGTATTTAGGAATAAACTTAACGAAGGCCACAAAAGACTTATACAAAGGAAACTACAAGAAATTGCCAAAAGAAATTGGACAGCACCTAAAAAAATGGAAGAACAAACCATGTTCATTGATTGGAAGATTAAATATAATTAAGATGTCAATTCTACCTAAACTGATTTATAGATTCAATGCAATACCAATTAAGATCCCAACAACTTACTTTGCAGAAATAGAAAAACCAATAACCAAATTTACTTGGAATGAGAAAGTGCCCTGAATAGCCAAAAATATCTTTAGAAAGAGGAACAAAGTGGGAGGTCTCACACTACCTGACTTTGAAGCATGTTACAAAGCTACAGTGCTCAAAACAACATGGTACTGGCATAAGGATGTATATACCGACCAATGGAATCCAACTGAGTGTTCAGAAACAAGACTCTCACATCTATGGACAATTGATCTTTGATAAGGCAGTCAAGCCAAAGCAACTGGGGCAGAGCAGCCTCTTCAATAAATGGTGTTCGGAGAACTGGATATCCATTTCCAAAAGAATGAAAGAAGTCTCCTATCTTACACCTTATACAAAAATTAACTTGAAATGGATCAAAGACCTAAACATTACTGCTAAGACCATAAGACTGTTAGAAGAAAATGTAGGGCAATTTCTTAAATATCTCATGATAGGAGGTGGTTTCCTAGACCTTACACCCAAGGCATGAGCAACCAAAGAACAAATAGATAAATGGGATCTCCTCAAAATTAAACACTTTTGTACATCAAAGGACTTTGTCAGAAAGGTAAAAAGGCAGCCTACACAGTGGGAGACAATATTTGGAAACCACATATCAGATAAAGGTTTAATATCCCAAATTTATAAAGCAATCCTACAACTCAACAACAGAAAGACAAAAAACCCAGTCAAAAAATGGGCAAAAGACATGGACAGACACTTTTCTGAAGAGGAAATACAAATGGCTCAAAAACATATAAAAAAATGCTCAACTTCACTGGCTATTTGGCAAATGCAAATCAAAACCACAATGAGATATCATCTCACACCTACCAGAATGACCATTATCCAAAAAACAGAAAATTACAAGTGCTGGAAAGGATGTGGAGAAAAAGGCACACTTATTCACTGTTGGTGGGAATGTAGAATGGTGCAACCACTCTGGAAGACAGTGTGGCAGTTCCTCAGGAAGCTAAGTATAGATTTGCCATATGACTTAGCTATTCCATTGCTAGGTATATACTCAAAGGAACTGAAAGCTAAGACACAAACAGACATTTGTAAACTGATGGCTATTGTGGCATTATTCACAATAGCCAAGAGATGGAAACAGCCCAAATGTACATCAACGGACGAGTGGATAAACAAACTGTAGTACATACACATGATGTAGTATTACACAGCTGTAAGACAGAACAAAGACATGGAACATATAATAATGTGGATGAACCTTGAGGACATTATGTTGAGCGAAGTTAGCCAGAAACAAAAGGACAAATACTGTATGGTCTCATTAATATGAACTAACATTAATGAGCAAACTTTGAGAGTTAAAAGCTGATAACACTGGCTATCAGGAGATAGGAAGAGGACAGACATCGGGCATTTGATGCTGAAGGACTACAGAATGTCCAGCAGGATTGATTGTACAGATCCAGAAATAGATAGCATAATACTGTGTGATGGTAGCACAATACTGTAACTACACTGAACAAAGATGTCTATGAATAAAGCTGAAAGGGGTGGGCTAGGGGCATGAATGACACCTGAGGTAAAGATAGAAGATAAAGACTGGGACTGTTTAACTTAGCAAAAACTGGAATAGTCAATGATTGTGACTAAATGTATAAATAAAAACTGTTCCTGCATGTGGAAGAACAAATGAATGTCAACCATTCTGCGTGTTGGAAAGGGGATGTTATTGGGGAAAAATATATAATAAAAGCAAACTGGAGTCTATAATCAACGGTAATGTTGTAACATGCTCCCATTAAATGTAACAAAGGCAATATACCAAAGCTAAATGTGTTTGAGAGGGGGACATAAGGAAGAAATATGGGATTCTTGGTAGTGGTGTTGTTGTCTGACCCTACTATTATATTGTATTATAAGATATGTTCTTTTTCTTGTTATTAGCTTTTTTATTATTCATTAAAAAAACTTTTTTTTGTAGTAATCAATATGTTCAAGTGCTGACTGGTGATAAATGCACAACTGTATGATGATACCATGAACAACTGATTGTAGACTGTGGATAATTATATGGCATATGAATATAGCTCTATAAAATTGTGTGGAAAAATATAAACAGGGATAAAACTGCTGGAGAAAACATGGAGAGAGGGATGTACATATTTACTGTTGGTTAGGAGGCAGAATGGTATAGCCTTTCTGGAGGACAGTGGGGTGGTTCCACATGAAGCTAAGTATGTGGGTGCCATAAGGTCCTGCAACCTCATTAGGGGTATTTACTTGGAGGATCTGAGAGCAGAGACATGGACTTTCGCACACTGGTGTTTATGGAGGCACTATTCATGATTTGCAATGGATGGAGGTGGCCTAAGGGTACATCAACTGAGGAACAGAATGGTGAACTGTAGTGTGTGCATAAAATGGAATATTGAGCAACTGTGAGAAGGAATGAAGCTGTGAGACATGCGGGGAGGTGAACGGAACCTCTAGACAGCATTTTGAGTGAACTACACCAGAAACAAAGGCAAACACTTATATGCCTCACCAATATGGACTAACTACAATGTGTAAACTCAGAATTGAACCTTAGAGCACAGCTTATCAGGGGAATGCTTATTGTAACGGTCCCTAGATTGCAAACTCTTACAGCAGTCAAATCTATTCCTGAATTGTAATGGCTATCTCCAGATTCCAAGATGCTGATCCCTTTGTGTATAACCTGATCAATCCCCAGAACTTTGGGTATCCGTGTGACACCTGAAACTCAGAGCTAGAACTCGGCAGATATGAATGTCAGCATTAGCACATATAGCAACTGTTAAAAAAAAAGCTGAAAAAGAGTCCAGACTCCAACTAGAGATATGAATGAAGCAGATGTGGTCAGGACTAGGGCAAATGGGGCCAAAGGGTAAAGGACAATACCGACTGCGTTTTAAAACTTCAAATTCCATGTGAAACCATGGGAAGAGATGTTTAATTGGTACAAGATCTATATTTCCTAAACAATTTAATTCATACAGTTTGTTCAAATACCATAATTACATGGAACTTTTAATAGCAAGTGAGACCAGGTAGGTTTGCATAGGTTAGTGTGAAATAGTGACACATCCCAAAATGATTTGGATAGAGAATAAAAATATATGTGCAGGACTTCCTGAGAAGCTGGGGGAAAATGCAGAGGTGTTGCTTCCTCACCTGGACTGTTGCTGATGTTCTCACAAGCATTGAGGAGAGTGGTTTGATGTACCGAGCCCTCTATCATGGGACTTGCCCTTAGGAAGCTTGTTATGAAGCAAAGGAGAGACTAAACTTGCTTATAATTGTGCCTAAGTATCTTCCCCTGAGTGCCTCTTTGTTGCTCAGATGTGGCCCTTTCTCTCTAGCTAAGCCAGCTCGGCGGATGAACTCACTGCCCTTCCCCCTACATGGGACCTGGCTCCCAGGGGTGTAAATTTCCCTGGCAATGTGGGATATGACTCCCAGGGATGAATCTCGACCTGACATCCTGGGATTGAGAACATCTTCTTGACCAAAAGGGGGATGAGAAATGAAGTGAAATAAAGTTTCAGTGGCTGAGAGATTCCAAACAGAGTCCAGAGGTCACTCCGATGGGCATTCTTATGCGCTATATAGATAACCCTTTTTAGATTTCAGTGCATTGGAAGAGCTAGAAGTAAATACCTGAAACTATTAAACTGCAACCCAGTAGCCTTGACTCTTGAAGACAATTGTATAGCAATGTAGCTTATAAGGGGTGACTGTAATCGTGAAAACCTTGTGGATCGCACCCCCTTTATCCAGTATATGGATGGATGAGTAGAAAATGGGGACAAAAAACTAAATGAAAAATAGGGAGGGATGGTGGGATGATTTTGTGTTCTTTTTTACTTTTATTTTTTATTCTTATTTTCACTTTTTGTGGTACAAGGAAAATGTTCAACAAATAGATTGAGGTGGTGAATGCACAACTATATGATGGTACGGTGAACA
This sequence comes from Choloepus didactylus, assembly GCF_015220235.1. Lineage (NCBI taxonomy): Eukaryota > Metazoa > Chordata > Mammalia > Pilosa > Megalonychidae > Choloepus > Choloepus didactylus. The sequence continues at coordinate 30,344,470 of NC_051320.1, read as the reverse complement.
ACTGATTGTATACTTTGGATGACTGTATGGTATGTGAATATATCTCAATAAAGTTGAATTTAAAAAAAATAAACGAACAGAATACTACACTATTCAAAGACTTCTGCAAAGCTTGCATTTCTCAAAAGACAATCAGAAGAGAAAGAAGAGAATTTGTATATAGGCATACCTTGGAGATACTGCAGTTTTGGTTTCAGACCACCACAAAAAAGCAAATATCACAATAAAGCAAGTCACATGAATTTTTTGGTTTCCCAGTGCATACGAAAGTCACATTTATACTAGTTGTAGTCTATTAAGTGTGCAATAGCATTATGTCTAAAAAAAAAAAAAAACAATGTACATAACTTAATTTAAAAATACTTTATTGCTAAAAAATCTGAACTTTATCTGGGCCTTCAGTGAGTATCTTTCTGCTGTTGGAGGGTCTTGCCTAATGTTTATGGCTGCTAATGGATCAGGGTGGTAGTTGCTAAAGGCTGGGGTGGCTGTGTCAATTTCTTAAAATAAGACAGCAATGAATTTTGATGCCTCAGTTGACTCTTCCTTTCATGAAAGAAAGGAACTTCTTTCAAAATTGGAGTCAATCCTCTCAAACCCTGCCACTGCTTTATCAAGTTAGTTAATGTAGTATTCTAAATCTTTTCTTGTTGTTTCAACAATGTTTATGGCATCTTCACAAGGCATCATCATCTCAAGCACTTTCTTTGCTTATCCATAGGAAGCAACTCTTCATCCATTAAAATTTTATCATGAGATTGCAGCAATTCAGTCACATCTTCAGGCTCCAGTTCTAGTTCCACTCCTCTTGCCATTTCTACCACATCTGCAATTACCTCCTCCACTGAAGACTAGAGTGCCTCAAAGTCATCCATGAGAGTCAGAATAACTTATTCCAAATTCCAGCTAATATTTATATTTGTACCTCTTCCCAAGAATCAAAAATGTTCTCAATGGTATCTAGAATGGTAAATCCTTTCCAGAAGGTTTTTTACTTCACTCAGATCCATCAGAGGAATCACTATCTATAGAAGCTACAGCTTTTTGAATTGCATTTCTTAAATGCTAAGACTTGAAAGTCAAAATGACTCCTTGATCCATGGACTGCAGAGTGGATGTTGTGTTAGCAGACATGAAAACACCATTCATCTCATTGTCCGTCAGAGCTCTTGGGTGACTAGGTGCATTGTCAATGAGCAGTAATATTCTGAAAGGAATCTTTTTTTCTGTCTCAACAGTAGGTTTAAAATATTCAGTCAACTATTTGATAAACAGATGTGCTCTCATCCAGGCTTTGTTGTTCCATTTAGAGAGCACAGGCAGAGTAGATTAGGATAATTCTTAAGGACCCTAGTATTTTCGGAATGGTAAATGAGTATTCGTTTCAACTTACAGTCACCAACTGCATTAGTCCCTAACAAGAGAGTCAACCTGTCCTTTGAAACTTTGAAGCCAGGCATTCACTTCTTCTCTCTAACTATGCAAGTCCTAGATGGCATCTTCTCCCAATTTAAGACTGTTTCATCTTCATTTAAAATCTGTTTAGTGAAGCTACCTTTGTCATTTATCTTAGCTAGATCTTCTGGATAGCTTGCTGCAGCTTCCATATCAGTACCTGCTGCCTCACTTTGCACTTTTATGTTATAGAGATAGCTTCTTTCCTTAAACCTCAAGAACCAACTTCTGCTAGCTTCAGACTTTTCTTCTGCATTTCCCTCACCTTTCTCAGCCTTCATAGAATTGAAGAAATTAAGGTCTTCCTCTGAATTAGGTTTTGGCTTAAGGGAATGTTGTGGCTGGCTTGATTTGCTATCCAGAAGCTAAAACTTTCTCCGTATCAGCAATAAGGCTGTTACACTTTCTAATCATTTGCATGTTCACTTGCATTCACAACTTGGCTAACTGAATTGAGAGGACTAGCTTTCAGCCTATCTCAACTTTGGACAGGCCTTCCTCACTAAGATTAATCATTTCTAGCTTTTGACTTAAAGTGAAAGATGTGCAACTCTTCCTTTCATATGAACACTTAGAGGACATTGTAGAGTTATTAATTGGCCAAATTTCAATATTGTTGCATTGCAGGGAATAGGGAGGCCTGAGGAGAGGGAGAAAGACTGGGGGATGGCCAGTTGGTGGAGCAGTCAGAACACAACACAGCATTTATCAATTAAGTTTGCCGTAACATATGGGCTTGGTTTGTAGTGCCCCAAAACTATCACAACAGGATGTAAAATCAAAGATCACTGATTACAGATCACATACTAGATATAATACTAATGAAAAAATTTGAAATATTGTGATAATTACCAAATATGTGACACAGAGAAATGAAGTGAGCACATGCTGTTGGGAAAATGGTGCCAGTAGACTTGTTTGACACAAGATTGCAACAACCTTCAACTTGTGAAAAAAAAAATCTGTGAAATGTAGTAAAGCAAAGTACAATAAAACAAGGTATGCTTGTATCTTACTATTTCATCATGGACAAGATCTTTTGTGCCTTTTAATACACGTAAGTGATTTGGAAGAGTACAACATATTCTGTGTTTTCAAAACTCAGAACAGTGATATGTCTTAGCTTGTTTGGGTTTATTACATCTGACCATTTTGTTTGTTCCTTGAATTTTTTAAGCATTCAATTAAATTACTGATCCAAGTCAGATAATTTTAAGCAACCACCACTTGCCATTTTTTAGAAGTTGAAAAAATCCTTAGCTTTATTTATACATTAGGCTTTGTAACTGGATTCACAAAACAGTCAACTGCCCTCCACTGTCACCTGACACCAGAGAGGAAAAATGCCTTCTTTCCTGGGAAAGTCATAATAAGTCTATAACCAAGTCATAACCAAGGTGTATTGTTTTTGGTTTTGCTGCTTGTCCATTTTTTCCCCAAAGCTACTTTTTTATGATTTTAATTCAGAACTAATGCTGAGATAGAATTTTAGTTTCTCTTTCCTTTCATAAAATTGGGGAAGGATGGCCACTGTTAACATTATTTAAGGCTATTCTTAGATATACAAGTTGTTGCAAGCTCTCTTTAATACAACTTCCATACCCAAGAAAATGCTTAAATTGCTGCAATTTAAAATGTATTTACCACCTTGCCACACACACACACACACAGAAAATATCAACACAGGTTTCAATCAGTCCTTGCGGGTTCAGACTTGTAGGGTCCATTCTCTCTCTCTCCCCCAATTTCCATCCATCTTCCATTCCTGCCTGCCTGCCCCAAGGACTTCATGCTCCAGCATCAGACAGTTATGGGGATAATGCCTTAGAGAGACCACCTAATAGCTTCCACAATTGTATGAGGTCAAATCCCTTCATATATATTTATATATGCATGTGTATGCAAATAAATCTGTGTATGTATCTAATAGTGGTTTTGCTCCTCTGGTTGAGACCTGGCTGATATACCCACACCTTCCCCTGTGATCCGGTTTTCTAATGCTGCCGTTATGCAAAATACCAGAAATGGATTGGCTTTTATAAAGGGGGTTTATTTTGTTACAATGTTACAGTCCAAGGTAAGGAATCAAAATAGGGTACCTTCACTGGAGAAAGGCCATTGGCATCAGGAAAACCTCTGTTCGCTGGGAAGGCATGTGGCTGGCATCTGGTTGCTCCCAGGTTGCATTTCAAAATGGCATTCTCCAGAGATGGAAGAAGATGGCAGCATAGAGAGGAGTGGAAGCTAGTTTGTCCCCTGGAACAACTAATAAACAACCAGGAACAACTAGAAAATAATCTGGAATAACTGAGGGGGAACAAAGGTGGCTGTCTACTCATCATGCACCAACTTTAATTGGGAGGAATGCCTGAGATAGCAGCATAAAATCTGTAAGTAAAAACTGCAGATCCAAGTGAGGAGCCCCCACCCCCCGTGGCCCAAACTGCAAAGCGTTGAGGTGCTAGAGAGCAGCACTCTCCGAGCAAGTGAATATAGCTCAGCTAAGCTCCAACTGGGGTTTTAATTAACAAACATGGACAGAGCAGACAGAGGCTTTTGGTGACGACTGACCTTGTAGAGCTGGAGGGTGGCCACAGACTGGCCCTGAAGGGGGGATTTCTGTCCATTTTTCAGATCAGAGGAGAAAGCCTCAGCCATTTTCAGTTCTCAGCACTCTGACTCAGTCAAGGGTGGAGATAGCACAGGCAGAGAGACTATTTAAATGTAAATGACCTCTTCCTAGGGGGTGTATCTTCTCTAAGAGGAAGAAGGTGGTACAAAGCTCTACTACCCGCCTTCCATTCAGAACAAGACCCCAGAGCCTGGGGGAAAACAGCCACAGGCCACACCTCCTTACACCAGTCTGGAGCTACAGGCTGACAGGTGCCTCCTACTGGGTGGAAAAGCACAGTAACTTGAGGCCTCACAGGATGTACAAATCTTCTAAGACACACCCTCAGCGAGACGTGCTATTACTACCTCCTTCTGAGACCTGAGCCTGTTCTGGTCTGGGAAAACCTGATTGGGGTAACCAAGGAAATCAGATGCCTAGACAACAGAAAACTACAACCTACACTAAGAAAAACGAAGTTATGGCCCAAAGGAACAAACTTACACTTCAACTGAGATACAGGAATTTAAACAACTAATTCTAAAACAATTCAAAAAGTTTAGGGAAGATATGGCACAAGAGATGAAGCATTTAATGAAAACACTGGGTGTACATAAGGTAGAAATTGAAAGTTTGAAGAAACAACTGGCAGAATCTATGGAAATGAAAGGTACAACACAAGAGATGAAAGACACAATGGAAACATACAACAGCAGATCTCAAGAGGCAGAAGAAAACACTCAGGAACTGGAGAACAGGCACCTGAAAGCCTACACGCAAAGGAGCAGATAGATAAAAGAATGGAAAAATATGAGCAACATCTCCAGGAACTTAAGGACAAAATGAAATGCAGGAATGTACATGTCATTTGTGTCCCAGAAGTAGAAGAGACGGGAAAAGGGGCAGAAGCAATAATAGAGGAAATAATCAAGAAAAATTCCCCTCTCTTATGAAAGACATAAAATTACAGATCCAAGAAGCACAGCATACCCCAAACAGAATAGATATGAATAGGCCTACACCAAGACATTTAATAATCAGATTATCAAACATCAAAGATAAAGAGAGAATCCTGAAAGCAGCAAGAGAAAAACAATCCATGACATACAAAGGAAGCTTGATAAGATTATGTGTGGATTTCTCAATAGAAACCATGGAGGCAAGAAGGAAGTGGGGTGATATATTTAAGATACTTAAGGAGAAAAACCACCAACCAAGAATTCTATATCTGACAAAACTGCCTTCAAATATAAGGGAGACTTAAAATATTCTCTGACAAACAGACAATGACAGAGTTTGTGAACAAGATACCTGCTCTACTGGAAACACTAAAGGAAGCACTACAGACAAATAGGAAAAGACAGGAGTGAGAGGTTTGGAAAACAATTTTGGGAGATAGTAGCACAGCAATGTAAGTACACTGAACAAAGATGACTGTGAGTATGGTTGAAAGAGGAAGGTTAGGAGCATGTGGGACACCAGAATGAAAGATGAAAAATAAAGACTGGGACTGTATAACTCAGTGAAACCTAGGGTACTCAACGATTGTAATAAAAAGTACAAATATGTTTTTACATGAAGTAGAACAAATGAATGTCAACATTGCAAGGTGTTAAAAATAGGGTGGGATTGGGGGGAAAACACAATCAATGCAAACTAGAGACTATAATTAACAGAAACATTGTATTATGCTTGCTTTAATATATACAAAGGCAATATACCAAAGCCAAATGCATATGGTGAGGGGACATAGGGGAAGGGTATGGGACTCCTGGCATTGATGATGTTGTCTGACTCTTTATTCTACTTTAGTTTAATGCTATCTTTCCTTTTGTTGCTTTCTAGCTGTAATGTTTTTTTCTCTCTCTCTCCCTTGCTTTCTTTTTTCATTTTATTTTGTCCTTCTACCTTCTTTGACTCTTCCTCCCGCTTTGTAGAAGAAATGGAGATATCCTTATATAGATAGTAGCAACCGTGCTGAGTACATAAATATGTGACTATACAGGGAACCAATGATTGTTTACTTAGGACAGAATGTATGGTATGAAAACAAAACCATCTTAAAAAAATGGGTTGATGAAGAAAATTTGAGGGCACTATATTGAGTGAAATAAGACAGATGCATAAGGACAAATATTGCAGGGTTTCACTGATATGAACTAATTATAATATGTAAACTCATAGACGTGAAATATGTTACCAGGACATAGAAATGAGGCTAAAGAATGGAGAGTGGTTGCTTAGTATGAGCAGAATGTTCAACTAGGGTAAACTTAAATGTTGGAAATGGACAGAGGTGATGGTAGCATGTTGTGAAAATAACTGACAGTGCTCAGTGGTGTGTGAAGGGGGTGGAAAGGGTAAGCTCAGAGTCACATATGTCACCAGAAGGAAAGCTGGAGGTTAAAAGATGGGAATGTATAAAACAGTGAATCTTGTGGTGGACAATGGCTGTGATTAACTGTACAAATATTAGAAATCTCTCTCATGAACTAGAACAAATGTATGACACTATAACTAGAAGTTAATAATAGAAGGGCATATAGGAAAAAAATATATACCTATTGCAAACTATATACTACAGTTAGTAGCATTTTAACATTCTTGCATCAACAGTAACAAATGTACTATAGCAAAACTATGAAAATCAATAATGGGGGGGTAATTAGGGGCATGGGAGGATTTGAGTTTCCTTTTTTTGTCTTTATTTCTTTTCTGGAGTAATTAAAATGTTCTAAAAATTGAAAAAAAAATTAATTGTGGTGATGGATGCACAGCTGTATGATAGTATCAAGGGCAACTGATTGTACACTTTGGATCTTTGGATAGTTTCATGGTATGTGAACAATCTCAAAAAAAAAAGAAAACCCAAAACATGCCATACCACTTTTACCCCCTATTATTGACCCCTAGTATTGGTGTGGTACATTTGTTACTGTTGATGAAATAATATTAAGACATTACTGTTAACTCTAGTCCATAGCTTGCAATAGGTACTTTTTTCCCACATACCACTCTACATTAACTCTGTATAAGTGTCATACATTTGTACTAGTTCATGAAAGATTTATATCTGTAGCATTAATCATAAACAAGGATGTTACTCTTATGCGCATCTCAGCCAGATATACAAACTGTCAAGGTCTGCGAAACCACAAACAACATTTCTAAAGACATCTGGATGCCATGAACCAACTACAAGATATAGAAATCAATAAACTAACTCGAAGGACTTTAGAAAGCCCCAAATATCCACCAATCTCAATTCTTTACAAACAATTTATGTAATCTTCTTTTTCTTAAAAAACCCTTGCTTGGAAGCCCTAAGACAGGACTCAGTTTGGGTTGCTTCATGACTCTGTGCTCCCTGAATTGAATTGCAAGACCCCAAATAAATGCTTTTGTTGCCTTGAAGCTCAGTCTGTAATTTCTCAGTCAACAACCAAATTGAATGAAGTAGTCAATGAAATCCCCTGGGATAGAGTGATCAAAAATATTTTTAAGAATATAAATGCCTAAAGAGATATGTAAATTGGCCATAATGAAACCCTTTTGCCATCACCCCAAATTTTTAGTAAAAGCTGTACTGCACCCTCAGCCTTCAATTCTTAGAAGTCACATGGATGGAAAGGGTCAAAGAAAAGGGTCGACTATGTCCTATTTTTGGTCCATGCAAGAGTGAACTTTTTGAAACAGCTGAAAAGTCACAAAGCAGAAAATAAGAATTAGACAGAAATCAGAGCCAGAGGTAGTATGAGATTATACACTTCGCAAAGTTTCCTAGAATTTGGGTGATGGATTTTGGATGTCAATATGGTGTAAATATGTTACCACTCCAAATATTAAAACAATTTAACCCAGGTACCACACACGCCTTCCCCTAATAGAGGGAGGTGAGGCCACATGTGTCATACTGATTGCCTCCCTTAGGTCTGTCTGTCGTGTTCCCTGCCCTTGAACACTTCCTCTAACCTGCTGTTCTGGTTTGCTAATGCTGCCTTCTTGCAAAATACCAGAAATGGATCGGCTTTTATAAAGAGATTATGTGGGCGGAGGCAGGGCAAGATGGCGGACTGGTGAGCAGTATGTTTTAGTTACTCCTCCAGGAAAGTAGGTAGAAAGCCAGGAACTGCGTGGAATGGACACCACAGAGCAATCTGACTTTGGGCATACTTCATACAACACTCATGAAATCGTGGAACTGCCGAGATCAGCAAAATCTGTAAGATTTTGCGGCCAGGGGACCCGCGCCCCTCCCTGCCAGGCTCAGTCCCGTGGGAGGAGGGGCTGTCAGCTCCGGGAAGGAGAAGGGAGAACTGCAGTGGCAGCCCTTATCGGAAACTCATTCTACTCATCCCAACTCCAACCATAGATACACTGAGACCAGACACCAGAGAATCTGAGAGCAGCCAGCCCAGCAGAGAGGAGACAGACATAGAAAAAACCGGCACGAAAAACTCCAAAATAAAAGCGGAGGATTTTTGGAGTTCTGGTGAACATAGAAAGGGGAAGGGCAGAGCTCAGGCTCTGAGGCTCATATGCAAATCCTGAAGAAAAGCTGATCTCTCTGCCCTGTGGACCTTTCCTTAATGGCCCTAATTGCTTTGTCTCTTAGCATTTCAATAACCCATTAGATCTGTAAGGAGGGCCCTTTTTTTTTTTTTTATCTCTTTTTTCTTTTTCTAAAACAATTACTCTAAGAAGCCCAAAACAGAAGGCTTCAAAGACTTGCAATTTCGGCAGGTCAAGACAAGAGCAGAACTAAGAGAGCTCTGAGACAAAAGGCAATAATCCAGTGGCTGGGAAAATTCACTAAACACCACAACTTCCCAAGAACACGGGGGTGTCCACTCACAGCCATCATCCTGGTGGACAGGAAACACTCCTGCCCATCGCCAGCCCCATAGCCCACAGCTGCCCCACACAACCCAGTGTGACAGAAGTACTTCAAATAACAGGCACACTCCACAAAACTGGGCGTGGACATTAGCCTTCCCTGCAACCTCAGCTGATTGTCCCAGAGCTGGGAAGGTGGAGCAGTGTGAATTAACAAAGCACCATTCAGCCATCATTTGAGCAGACTGGGAGCCTCCCTACACAGCCCAGCAGCCCAGAACCGCCCTGGGGGGACAGCACTCACCTGTGACATAGCACAGTCATCCCTCAACAGAGGACCAGGGGGTGCACGGCCTGGAAGAGGGACCCACTTGCAAGTCTCAGGAGCCATACACCAATACCAAGGACTTGTGGGTCAGTGGCAGAGACAAACTGTGGCAGCAATGAACTGAAGGTTTAGACTACTGCAGCAGCTTTAAAACTCCAGGATCACCAGGGAGATTTGATTGTTAGAGCCAACCCCCCTCCCTGACTGCCCAGAAACACGCCCCATATACAGGGCGGGCAACACCAACTACACACGCAAGCTTAGTACACCAATTGGACCCCACAAGACTCACTCCCCCACTCACCACAAAGGCACAACAGGGGAGAACTGGCTTGTGGAGAACAGGTGGCTCATGGATGCCACCTGCTGGTTAGTTAGAGAAAGTGTACTCCACGAAGCTGTAGATCTGATAAATTAGAGATAAGGACTTCAACTGGTCTACACATCCTAAAAGAACCCTATCAAGTTCAGCAAACGCCAAGAGGCCAAAAACAACAGAAAATTATAAAGCATATGAAAAAAACAGACGATATGGATAACCCAAGCCCAAGTACCCAAATCAAAAGATCAGAAAAGACACAGCACCTAGAGCAGCTACTCAAAGAACTAAAGATGAACAATGAGACCATAGTACAGAATACAAAGGATATCAAGAAGACCCTAGAAGAGTATAAAGAAGACATTGCAAGACTAAATAAAAAAATAGATGATCTTATGGAAATTAAAGAAACTGTTGACCAAATTAAAAAGATTCTGGACACTCATAGTACAAGACTAGAGGAAGTTGAACAACGAATCAGTGACCTGGAAGATGACAGAATGGAAAATGAAAGCATAAAAGAAAGAATGGGGAAAAAAATTGAAAAAATCGAAACAGACCTCAGGGATATGATAGATAATACAAAACGCCCTAATATAAGACTCATTGGTGTTCCAGAAGGGGAAGAAAAGGGTAAAGGTCTAGGAAGGGTATTCAAAGAAATTGTTGGGGAAAACTTCCCAAATCTTCTAAACAACATAAATACACAAATCATAAATGCTCAGCGAACTCCAAATAGAATAAATCCAAATAAACCCACTCCAAGACATATTCTGATCACACTATCAAACACGGAAGAGAAGGAGCAAGTTCTGAAAGCAGCAAGAGAAAAGCAATTCACCACATACAAAGGAAACAGCATAAGACTAAGTAGTGACTACTCAGCAGCCACCATGTAGGCAATAAGGCAGTGGCACGATATATTTAAAATTCTGAGTGAGAAAAATTTCCAACCAAGGATACTTTATCCAGCAAAGCTCTCCTTCAAATTTGGGGAAGAGCTTACATTTTTCACAGACAAACAAATGCTGAGAGAATTTGCTAACAAGAGACCAGCCCTACTGGAGATACTAAAGGGAGCCCTACAGACAGAGAAACAAAGAAAGGACAGAGAGACTTGGAGAAAGGTTCAGTACTAAAGAGATTCAGTATGGGTACAATAAAGGATTTAACAGAGAGAGGGGGAAAATATATATGACAAACACAAACCAAAGGATAAGATGGCTGATTCAAGAAATGCCTTCACGGTTATAACATTGAATGTAAATGGATTAAACTCCCCAATTAAAAGATACAGATTCGCAGAATGGATAAAAAAAAATGAACCATCAATATGTTGCATACAAGAGACTCATCTTAGACACAGGGACACAAAGAAATTGAAAGTGAAAGGATGGAAAAAAATATTTCATGCACGCTACAGCCAAAAGAAAGCAGGTGTAGCAATATTAATCTCAGATAAAATAGACTTTAAATGCAGGGATGTTTTGAGAGACAAAGAAGGCCACTACATACTAATAAAAGGGGCAATTCAGCAAGAAGAAATAACAATCATAAATGTCTATGCACCCAATCAAGGTGCCACAAAATACATGAGAGAAACACTGGCAAAACTAAAGGAAGCAATTGATGTTTCCACAATAATTGTGGGAGACTTCAACACATCACTCTCTCCTATAGATAGATCAACCAGACAGAGGACCAATAAGGAAATTGAAAACCTAAACAATCTGATAAATGAATTAGATTTAACAGACATATACAGAACATTACATCCCAAATCACCAGGATACACATACTTTTCTAGTGCTCACAGAACTTTCTCCAGAATAGATCATATGCTGGGACATAAAACAAGCCTCAATAAATTTAAAAAGATTGAAATTATTCAAAGCACATTCTCTGACCAGAATGGAATACAATTAGAAGTCAATAACCATCAGAGACTTAGAAAATTCACAAATACCTGGAGGTTAAACAACACACTCCTAAACAATCAGTGGGTTAAAGAAGAAATAGCAAGAGAAATTGCTAAATATGTAGAGACAAATGAAAATGAGAACACAACATACCAAAACCTATGGGATGCAGCAAAAGCAGTGCTGAGGGGGAAATTTATAGCACTAAATGCATATATTAAAAAGGAAGAAAGAGCCAAAATCAAAGAACTAATGGATCAACTAAAGAAGCTAGAAAATGAACAGCAAACCAATTCTAAACCAAGTAGAAGAAAAGAAATAACAAGGATTAAAGCAGAAATAAATGACATAGAGAACAAAAAAACAATAGAGAGGATAACTATCACCAAAAGTTGGTTCTTTGAGAAGATCAACAAGCTTGACAAGCCCCTAGCTACACTGACAAAATAAAAAACAGAGAAAACCCATATAAACAAAATAATGAATGAAAAAGGTGACATAACTGCAGATCCTGAAGAAATTAAAAAAAAGTGGGAGGACTTACACTCCCTGACTTTGAAGCTTATTATAAAGCCACAGTTGCCAAAACAGCATGGTACTGGCACAAAGATAGACATATAGATCAATGGAATCGAATTGAGAAGTCAGAGATAGACCCTCACATCTATGGCCGACTGATCTTTGATAAGGCCCCCAAAGTCACTGAACTGAGTCATAATGGTCTATTCAACAAATGGGGCTGGGAGAGTTGGATATCCATATCCAAAAGAATGAAAGAGGACCCCTACCTCACACCCTACACAAAAATTAACTCAAAATGGACCAAAGATCTCAATAGAAAAGAAAGTACCATAAAACTCCTAGAAGATAATGTAGGAAAACATCTTCAAGACCTTGTATTAGGCGGCCACTTCCTAGATTTTACACCCAAAGCACAAGCAACAAAAGAAAAAATAGATAAATGGGAACTCCTCAAGCTTAAAAGTTTCTGCACCTCAAAGGAATTTCTCAAAAAGGTAAAGAGGCAGCCAACTCAATGGGAAAAAATTTTTGGAAACCATGTATCTGACAAAAGACTGATACCTTGCATATATAAAGAAATCCTACAACTCAATGACAATAGTACAGACAGCCCAATTATAAAATGGGCAAAGGATATGAAAAGACAGTTCTCTGAAGAGGAAATACAGATGGCCAAGAAACACATGAAAAAATGTTCAGCTTCACTAGCTATTAGAGAGATGCAAATTGAGACCACAATGAGATACCATCTAACACCTATTAGAGTGGCTGCCATTAAACAAACAGGAAACTACAAATGCTGGAGGGGATGTGGAGAAATTGGAACTCTTATTCATTGTTGGTGGGACTGTATAATGGTTCAGCCACTCTGGAAGTCAGTCTGGCAGTTCCTTAGAAAACTAGAAATAGAGTTACCATTCGATCCAGCGATTGCACTTCTCGGTATATACCCGGAAGATCAGAAAGCAGTGACACGAACAAATATCTGCACGCCAATGTTCATAGCAGCATTATTCACAATTGCCAAGAGATGGAAACAACCCAAATGTCCTTCAACAGATGAGTGGATAAATAAAATGTGGTATATACACACGATGGAATACTACACGGCAGTAAGAAGGAACGACCTCGTGAAACATATGACAACATGGATGAACCTTGAAGACATAATGCTGAGCGAAATAAGCCAGGCACAGAAAGAGAAATATTATATGCTACCACTAATGTGAACTTTGAAAAATGTAAAACGAATGGTTTATAATGTCGAATGTAGGGGAACTACCAATAGAGAGCAATTGAGGAAGGGGGAACAGTAATCCAAGAAGAACAGATATGCTAATTAACGTTCTGGGGATGCCCAGGAATGACTATGGTCTGTCAATTTCTGATGGATATAGTAGGAGCAAGTTCACAGAAATGTTGCTATATTATGTAACTTTCTTGGGGTAAAGTAGGAACAGGTTGTAAGTAAAGCAGTTATCTTAGGTAAGTTGTCTTTTTCTTACTCCCTTGTTACGTTCTCTTTGAAATGTTCTTTTATTGTATGTTGTTTTTTTTTTTTTTTTTTAATTTTTTTTCCATACACTTGATTTAAAAAGGAAAAAAAGGTTAAAAAAAAAAAGGGAAAAAACAAGGAAAAAAATATGTAGTGCCCCCTTGAAGAGCCTGTGGAGAATGCAGGGGTATTGGCCTACCCCACCTCAATGGTTGCTAACATGACCACAGACATAGGGAACTGGTGGTTTGATGGGTTGAGCCCTCTACCATAGGTTTTACCCTTGAGAAGACGGTTGCTGCAAAGGAGAGGCTAGGCCTCCCTATAATTGTGCCTAAGAGCCTCCTCCCGAATGCCTCTTTGTTGCTCAGATGTGGCCCTCTCTCTCTAGCTAAGCCAACTTGAAAGGTGAAATCACTGCCCTCCCCCCTACGTGGGATCAGACACCCAGGGGAGCGAATCTCCCTGGCAACGTGGAATATGACTCCAGAGGAGGAATGTAGAGCTGGCATCGTAGGACGGAGAGCATCTTCCTGACCAAAAGGGGAATGTGAAAGGAAATGAAATAAGCTTCAGTAGCAGAGAGATTCCAAAAGGAGCCAAGAGGTCGCTCTGGTGGGCACTCTTACGCACAATTTAGACAACCCTTTCTAGGTTCTAAAGAATTGGGGTAGCTGGTGGCAGATACCTGAAACTATCAAACTACAACCCAGAACCCATGAATCTCGAAGACAGTTGTATAAAAATGTAGCTTATGAGGGGTGACAATGGGATTGGGAAAACCATAAGGACCACACTCCACTTTGTCTAGTTTATAGATGGATGAGTGGAAAAATAGGGGAAGGAAACAAACAAACAAACATACAAAGGTACCCAGTGTTCTTTTTTACTTCAATTGCTCTTTTTCACTTTAATTATTATTCTTATTATTTGTGTGTGTGTGCTAATGAAGGTGTCAGGGATTGATTTGGGTGATGAATGTACCACTATGTAATGGTACTGTGAACAATCAAATGTACGATTTGTTTTGTATGACTGAGTGATATGTGAATATATCTCAATAAAATGAAGATTTAAAAAAAAAAAAGAGAGATTATGTGGTTACACAGTTACAGTCTTAAGGCCATAAAGTGTCCAAGGTAATGCATCAACAATTGGGTACCTTCACTAGAGGATGGCCAATGGCATCCGGAAAACCTCTGTTAGCTGGGAAGGCATGTGGTTGGCATCTGCTCCAAGTTCTGGTTTCAAAATATATTTCTCCCAGGACATTCCTCTCTAGGCTTTAGCTTCTCTCTAAAATGTGACTCTCAGTTGCTCTTGGGGTGTTTGTCCTCTCTTAGCTTCTCTGGAGCAAAAGTCTGCTTTCAAAGGCCATCTCCAAAATGTCTCTGTACCCTGCAGTTCCTCTCTCAGCTCCTGTGCATTCTTCAAAGTGCCCCTCTTGGCTGTAGCAAGCTTGCTCCTTCTGTCTGAGCTTATATAGTGCTCCAGTAAACTAATCAAGGCCCATGCTAAATGGGCAGGGTCATACCTCCCTGGAAATTATCCAATGAAAGATCTTGCCCACAGTTGAGTGATCCCATCTCCATGGAAACATCCAATCAAAAGTCTCCAATCCAATCAACACCAACACATTTCCTGCCCACGTAAGACAGCATCAAAGATAATGGCATTTGGGGGGACACAATACATCCAAACAGCACACTTGCCTTCTAGGTAAACTTCCAGCACCAGGCAAAAGAATAACCCCTGGTTTTACCAGTGGTGGATTTTATGTAACTTGGCAACAGGTCTACCTAAGGTAAGTCCCACTCTGAGCCTGCAGGCCAACTCTAGAGATGAGACTTCATTCACTGGCCGACCTACTAGGCCTTATGGACCCAGCAGTAACCAACATGTGATTCCTCTTCTCCAGAAGCTCAGTCGGTGGGAAAGACAGGCAAGTAAACAACAAGCAGAAACATTTAATGGAGGTTGTAATGGGCATGGGGGGAAACAAAGGTGGGTGTGGTCAAGTCTGCCCAATGTGCTAAGAAATGTGCACAGAGGAGCTAGCCTGAGTATGGTCTTGAAAGTATGTGGGGCCCACACAAGTGGTCAGACTACAAATCTGGAAATTCTCCTTGATTCCTTTCCTTCCCTCATGCACCCATCCCCAACCTCACACCCATCCCACCACATCCCCATCAGCCACATCCAAACCATCCACATCTATTTTTTCCTGGACTATGGAAACAGCTCCCAAATGATCTTCTTCATTATGTTCTTACCCACCTAAAAATCCACTGTCCACATAGTCGTCAGGGTGATCTTCTGAATAATAAATTAGATAATGTCACTGCCCTGCTTCAAACTTTCCGAAATCTTCCCATTACTTCCCACCAAATCCCTTACCATGTCTGTTGGAGGTTGAATTATATCTCCCTCAAAAGGCCTGTTAACTTGAAGACATAATGCTGAGCGAAATAAGCCAGGCACAAAAAGAGAAATACTATATGCTACCATTAATGTGAACTTTGAAAAATGTAAAACAAATGGTTTATGATGTAGAATGTAGGGGAACCAGTGATAGCAATTAAGGAAGGGGGAATGAGAAGCCAATAAGAACAGATAAGCTATCGTGGGTAAATTTAATGTTCTGGGAATGCCCAGGAATGACTATGGTCTCTTAATTTCTGATGGGTATAGTAGGAACAAGTTCACAGAAATGTTGCTATATTAGGTTACTTTCTTGGGGTAGAGTAGGAACATGTTGGAAGTAAAGTAGTTATCTTAGGTTAGTTGTCTTTTTCTTACTCCCTTGTTATGGTCTCTTTGAAATGTTCTTTTATTGTATTTTTTTAATTTTTTTTTTATTTTTTTATTTTTCATACAGTTGATATAAAAAAAAAAAAGTTAAAAAAAAACAAGGAAAAAAATATGTAGAGCCCCTTGAGGAGCCTGTGGAGAATGCAGGGGTATTGGCCTACCCCACCTCGATGGTTGCTAACATGACCACAGACATAGGGGACTGGTGGTTTGATGGATTGAGCCCTCTACCACAGGATTTACCCTTGGGAAGACTGCTGCTGCAAAGGAGAGGCTAGGCCTCCCTATAATTGTGCCTAAGAGCCTCCTCCCGAATGCCTCTTTGTTGCTCAGATGTGGCCCTCTCTCTCTGGCTAAGCCAACTTGAAAGGTGAAATCACTGCCCTCCCCCCTACGTGGGATCAGACACCCAGGGGAGTGAATCTCCCTGGCAACGTGGAATATGACTCCCAGGGAGGAATATAGATCCGGCATCGTGGGATGGAGAACATCTTCTTGACCAAAAGGGGGATGTGAAAGGAAATGAAATAAGCTTCAGTGGCAGAGAGATTCCAAAAGGAGCCGAGAGGTCACTCTGGTGGGCACTCTTACGCACAATTTAGACAACCCTTTCTAGGTTCTAAAGAATTGGGGTAGCTGGTGGCAGATACCTGAAACTATCAAACTACAACCCAGAACCCATGAATCTTGAAGATAATTGTATAAAAATGTAGCTTATGAGGGGTGACAATGGGATTGGGAAAGCCATAAGGACCATACTCCCCTTTGTCTAGTTTATGGATGGATGAGTAGCAAAATAGGGGAAGGAAACAAACAAACAAACAGACAGACAAATGTACCCAGTGTTCTTTTTTACTTTAATTGCTCTTTTTCACTTTAATTATTATTCTTGTTATTTTTGTGTGTGTGCTAATAAAGGTGTCAGGGATTGATTTAGGTGATGAATGTACAACTATGTAATGGTACTGTGAACAATCGAATGCACGATTTGTTTTCTATGACTGCATGGTATGTGAATATATCTCAATAAAATGAAGATTTTAAAAAAAAAGAATACAAAGTGGTAAGGAAAAAGTAACAATTTCCCTATTTGCATATGACATGATCCTTGTTCTAGTTTGCTAATGCTGCGGAATACAAAACACCAGAGATGGATTGGCTTTTATAAAAAGGGGGTTTATTTGGCTACACAGTTACAGTCTTAAGGCCATAAAGTGTCCGAGGTAACATATCAGCACTTGGGTACCTTCACTGGAGGAAAAACCTCTGTTAGCTGGGAAGGCATGTGGCTCGCATTTGCTCCAAAGTTCTGATTTCAAAATGGCTTCCTCCCAGGACGTTCCTCTCTAGCAAGCTTGCTCCTCTTCAAAACGTCACTCACAGCTGCACTGAGTTCCTTCTCTTTGAGTCAGCTCATTTATATGGCTCCACTGATCAAGGCCCACCCTGAATGGGTGGGGCCATGCCTCCATGGAAATATCCCATCAGAGTCATCACCCACAGCTGGGTGGGGCACATTCCAAGCAAATCTAATCAGCACCAAAACATCTGCCCCACAAGACTATATCAAAGATAATGGCATTTGGGGGACACAATACATTCAAACTGGCACAATCCTATAATAAGAAAATCCTGAAAAATCCACAGAAAAGCTACCAGAGCTAATAAAATAACTCAGTGAAGAGACAGCATACAAGATCAACATACAAAAGTCAGTAGTGTTTCTATACTAGTAATGAACAATATTTAAAGGAAATCAAGGAAAAAATCCATTTATAATAGCAACTAGAAGAATCAAATACCTAGGATAAACCTAACCAAGGATGTAAAGGATTTGTACACAAAAAGCTACAAAAACTTTTTAAAAGAAATCAAAGAAAACCTAAATAAATGGAGGAAAATTCTGTGTTTCTGGATTGGAAGACTAAATATTGTTAAGATGTCTCTTCTAGCCAAAAGGATTTACAGAATCAATGCAATCCCAATCAAAATTCCAACAGCCATCTTTACAGAAATGAAAAAGCCAATCATCAAATTTTTATGGAAAGGCAGGTCAAGATGGCATAGGGAGGAATGGAATTTAGTTAGTCCTCTAGAGCAGCTAGTAAACAGCCAGGGACAACTGGTAAATCATCTGGAACAACAGTTTGGGGGACATCTGTGACTGGACACACATCATACACCAGTCTGGAATGGGTAAAGTACCGAGACCACAGTGTAAAACTGTAAGTAAAGAGCTCCAAACAGCAAAGGCTGGCACCCCTCCCTCACTGGCACAGCAGGCTGAGTTGGAACACTTCCCTGTTGGAAAAAGAAGTAATCTCTACTAGGAGCAAGGGAAGGCAGCCCAACCAAGCTCCAAATGTGGTTTTAGTTAACAAATTTGGACTACTGAATACAAGCTATAAACACAGCTAAACCCAGAGCATGCAGGAAAGGAACACAGAGTCCTCTCTTGGAAGAGAGGCGTCAGGGCTGATGGAATATAAAATAAAATAAAATAAATAAAACAGAAGCTTTTGTAGTTGGCCAAGTTCAGAAAATTGGAAAAGGGCTGTGAGCCAAGAAAAGGGGCACATAGAGCCGGGTATCAACTCTGGCTCTTGACTGGTGAAAATGGGGAGCTGGAGACTGGCTCTGAAAAGGGGATTTTTTCTATCTCTCTCTCTCTTTTTTTAAACTATTCTAAGTAGTTCATTAGAGAAAGCCTCAGGCATTTTCAGTTGTCAGTGCTGACCCAGGCAAGGGTGGAGTTAAGATAGGTCTGAGAGACAAAATAAGGAGTCAAGTGAAGGAGATAATTCCCTAAATGGTGTATCTTCCCCAAGAAAAGGGAGGGGGTGGACCCCAGCTCAAGTGGCAGCCATCCTTCAGAGATTTCAAACCCCAGGGGCTAGGGAAAAAAACAGAAACAGCTTAAGCTTGGCTTCTGACTCACCCTCAGTCAACCATGCCCCTGGCAAGGACAGGGTCTGCTGAGAATTAAAGGCACCACACCTCTTTACACTGGTTGACAAGTGCTACCTGCTGGACAAGACAGGTAAGAACAGAGTCTAGAGGCCTCACAGGGAAGTCTCACAAATTTCTGGGTCTCATCCTCAGGGAAAGTTGATACTGATCACACCCTCCTCCTGAGACTGGGGCCTGTCTGGTCTGGGAAAATCTGTTTGGAGTTGATCATACCTGGGTAGCTCCTTCTCAAAAAAAAAAAAAAAAAAAAAAAAATTCCACATAGGCAGAACAAGAAACAGAATAATAAGAGCTGAAAATTTCTGATCAGTTAAACAGAAGCTATGCTAGAGGTCTAGAATAAGTTGAACTGAATGCCAAAGAACAGACGATAACAAAGCCAACTAACAAGAAAACCCTAGGTAAACGAGTGAAAATGACCTCTAGAATAAACTAATCAAGGAAACCAGATGCCTAGACATCAAAAAAAAAAAAAAAAATTATGAGTCACACTAGGAAAAACAAAGATATGGCCCAGTCAAAGGAACAAACTAACACTTCAAATGAGATGCAGGAATTGAAACAACTAATTAAAGATGTTCAAAGAAACATGCTAAATCAATTCAAAAATCAAATCAACGAGTTGAGGGAAGACAAGGAAAGAAGTTGTGAGACATGCAACTAAGTGAATGGATCTTGAGGACAACATTTTGAGTGAGAAACCAGAAATAAAAAGACAAACATTATAATGCCTCACTAATGTGGAGTAACTACAATGTGTAAACTCTGAGAATTGAATCTTAGAGCACAGGTTATCAGGGGAAAGCTTACTGTAAAGGTCCCTAGATTGTAAGCTCTTACAGCAGTCACATCTATTCCTGAGTTGTAATGGTTATCTCTAAATTCTGAGATGCTGAGCTCTTTGTGTATAACCTGGTCAGTCCCTGGAACTTTGAGTATCAGTGTGACACTTGAGGCTCAGAGATACAGTTTGGCAGCTAAGAATGTCAGTATTACCTCATACAGCAACTGTTTAAAAAGCTGAAAAAGAGTTCAGGCTTCAATTAGAGATACAAATGAAGCAGATCTGGTTAGGACCAAGGCAAATCAGGCCAAAGAGTAAAGGATGATATCAACCATGTGTTAAAACTTCAACTTCTGTGTGAGACCAAGGGAAGAGATATTTATTTAGTGCAAAATTTATATTTTCTGTAGCACATTATCTAATTTAACTTGTACGGTCAGTTTATTTGAACACCATAATTACACAGAACATTGAAGAGGGAGTGAGATCTGGTTGGTTTGTACAGGTTAGTGTGATGCCTCAATACATCCCAGAGTAATTTGGGCAGAGAATAAAAAGATATTTGCAAAACCCCCTTAAGGGACTGGGGAAAAATGTGGAAATATTAAACTTCCACAACTAGGGAATTCCTGATATTCTTACAAGCATTGGGGAATACCAACTAAATAGGCCACACCCTCGATCTTGGGGCGTGCCCTTATGAAATTTATTCCTGCAAAGGAGAAGCTAAGCCTACTTATAATTATGCCTAAGAGTCATCCTCAGAGAACCTCTTCTGTTGCTCCAATGTGTCATCTCTCTCTAATCCAACTGTGCAGGTAAACTCACTGCCTTCCCCCCTACATGGGACATGACTCCCAGGGGTGTAAATCTCCCTGGCAATGTGTAGCAGCTAAAGGAGTACTGCTCCAAACTCATCCTCTTCCCCAGGAAGCCGTCTGCCCCCAAGAAGGGAGACAGCTCTGCTGAAGAGCTGAAACTGGCCACACAGCTGACCAGTCCAGTAATGCCCATCTGGAATGTCTACAAGAAGAAGAAAGCCAGGGCCATCACAGAGGAAGAGAAGAACTTAAAGGAGTTTGCCAGCCTTCGGATGGCCCATGCCAACACCCGGCTTTTTGGTATCTGGGCAAAGAGAGTCAAGGAGGCTGCAGAACAGGATGTTGAAAAGCAAAAGTAAAACACTGCTGGGACTTGTAATAAATCAGTAAAGCTGCCAAAAAAATTGATTGTGATGATGAATACACAACTACATGATGATACTGTGAACCACTGATTGTACACTTTGGATGATTATCTGGTATGTGGACATATCACAATAAAATTGCATTAAAAATAATAATAAAACAAGGCAGAAATACACAGGAAAAAAAATATATGGAAGAATAAGGGGCCCTGAATAACTAAATATACCATGAAAAAAAGAATGAAGTAGGAAGACTCACATTTCCTGATCTTAAAACTTATTACAAAGCCTCAGTAATCAAAACAGCATGGTACTGGCACAAGGCCAAACATATATACCAATGGAACTGAATCAAGAGTTCAGAAATCAACCCTCACATCTATGGCCACCTGATTTTTGATAAGGAGGAAAGACCACTCAATTGGGAAAGAATAGTCTCTTCAAAAAATGGTGCTGGGCTCCAGGGAAGCTCTTTTGTTGCTGAGATGTGGCCTTTCTCTCTCTAAGCCCAAATAGGCAAAAAAAATCATTAATCCCCACCTCCCCATGAGGGACATGACTCGCAAGGGAATGAATCTCCCTGACGATGTGAGACATGATACCCAGAAATAAGCCAGTCCCTGGCAGCAAGGGATTGAAAATGCCTACTTGACCAAAAAAGGGGAAAAAAGAAAGGTAACAAGCTGAGGTCACTGACTGAGAGATCCTGAATAGAGTCAAGAGGCTATCCTGGAAGTTTCTCTTATGCAAGCTCCAGCTAAACATCCCAAATGGCCACAGTATGCCATGCCCTTACCAAAAGTTGTCCCCAAATACCTAGTTCCCTACCTAAGACTCTATAAAATATTCACTTGCTAAGTTTTAGCTCTCAAAAACTTCAATCCACCAGAGTGTTCCTATGCCAGACAAGTCCTAAAACTCAGAGGCAACAGCCTGTTCAAGAACAACAATCAGATGCAACCCCTTCCCCATACTGTTGACACCCCCTTTCAATATGGACAAGTTAGGGTGCTCACTGCCTAGACACCCCTGAAGATGGAGAAAGAGATTAAGTGAAAAGAAGAGGTAGCAACAAACAAGATAAGATTTTAAAAAGGTCTAATTATACTGAAACTTTATATAAACATATATTTATTTTTTAGATGCTGGGGTGTTGGACTAGCTGGAAGGAGGTAAATGACATGGTGGAACTGTAACCTATAACATCTTTTGAAATTTGTTCCATAGCTATTTATTGAAATGTGCTTTGAAAGTATTCACCTTTCTGTATATACCCTATATTACATAATACAGAAAGAACTGAAACTGTGGAACTGTAACCCATAACAGTTTTTGAAATTACCTATATAACTGCTTGTTGAGCTATACATCGAGAGATGACATCTTTCTGTATGCATGTTATATTTTACAATAATGGAAATAGCTGAAGTTATAGAACTGTGACCCATGACATTCTTTGAAATTTGCTCTCTAACTACTTGTTATATCATACTTTGAAAATTATCACTGTTATGTATACATGTTAAAGTTCACAATTTAGAAGTGCTTCTTTTAAAAAAAAAAAATGTTGGTGGGGAAACTGGATGACCACATGCAAAAGATTGAAGGTGGACCCCTACCTCACAGCATATATACCCAGTCAACCCAAAATGGATCAAAGATCTATGTATAAGAACCAGAACTCTAAAATTACTACAAGAAAACATAGGGAAGCCTCTTCAGGACCTTGTATTAAGCAATGATTTCTTAGACTTTACACCCAAAGCATGAGCAAGCAAAGAAAAAATAGATAAATGGGACCTCATCAAAATTTAAAACTTTTGTGCAAAGGACTTTATCATGAAAGTAAAAAGACAACGTATATAGCACAATATCATAAGGGTAATTAATAATGCTGAGTATGAGTATGGTTGAAAGGGGAAGTCTAGGGTCATATATGTCACTAGAAGGAAAGCTAGAGGATAAAGACATGGGACTGTATAACATAGTAAAACCTATTGTGGAAGATGACTGTGGTTAATTATACAAATATAGGAAAGTTGTTACTTGAGCTAGAATGAATGTGTCTCACCATTTCAAGGTGTCAATAATAAGATGGTATGTGTGAAAAAAATTAATTAATGCAAAATAAGGACTATAGTTAACAGCAACATTATAATATTCTTTCATCAATAGTAACAAAGGTACTATACCAAAGCTAAGCATCAATAATAGGTGGGTATCAAGGGTACAGGATTTTTTTTTTTTTTCAGAGAAATGAACATGTTCTCCAATTGATGGTGGTGGTTAACATATAACTATGGGATTTGTGATGGTTAGGTTCATGTGTCAACTTGGCCAGGTGATGGTACCCAGCTGTCTGGTCAGGCAAGCACTGGCCTAACCATTGCTGCAAGGACATTTGTGGGTGGTTAATAAACCAACAGGCTGGTTTATTAAATCATTAGTCAATTGGCTGCAGCTGTGACTGATTACATTGATGAAGGGCATGTCTTCCACAATGAGAGAATGCATTTGGCTGGATTTAATCCAATTAATCAGTTGAAGACTTATAAGTGAGACAGATAGAGTACCTTCACTTCTTCTTCGGCTTCACTTCTTCTTCGGCTGCCCGGTGAAGTGTTCCCTGAGGAGTTCGTCGAAGATCCCAGTTCATTTCCTGAGGAGTTTGTCGAAGCTCCCTGTTTGTTTCCTGAGGAGTTCATCGAACATCTTCATTGGAGTTGCATACCCACAGTTGCATGAGTCACTTTTATAAATCTTATATTCATAGATATCTCTCATTGATTCTATTTCCCTAGAAAACCCTAACTAATACAGGATTATACCAAGAGTCATAGACAACCTACAGAATGGGGAAAACATTTGCAAGTCACCTATCTGATAAAGGTTTAGTATCCAGAATTTATAAAGAAATCCTAAAATGTAACAACAAAAAAGACAAATAACCCAATTAAAAAATGGGTAAAAGACTGAATAGACATTTCTCCAAAGAAGATAAACAAATGGCCAAAAAAACACATGAAAAGATGCTCAACATAATTAGCCGTGAGGGAAATGCAAATCAAAACCATGATACAATTTCACACCCACTAGAATGGATGCTTTTCTTTAAAACACAGAAAATAACAAGTGTTGGAGAGAATGTGGAGAAATAGGAACACTCATTCATTGCTGGTGGGAATGTAAAATGGTACAACCACTGTGGAAGACAGTTTGGCAATTCCTTAGACAGTTAAGTATAAAATTACCATATGACCCAGCAATCCCACTTCTAAGTATATACACAGAAGAATTGAAAGCAGGGACTGTCATGGCTCAAGTGGGCCTTTGCTGCCAAGAGGCCAAAGAAGACACCAGGCATGTTCAAAGGCATGAACTTTTTATTCGAGGCTTACTTACAAGGAAATGGAAGTCGGTCGCGTTGCCTGGATTCAGGAGCTGCTCTGAATAGCGGTGGATTCAGAGCTCAACGTAAAGATATTCTGCAAAAGCAGGGAGTGCCAGGGAGTGGTTTATAAGGGTTAGGACAAAGACATTCAAATAAGTATGAAGTGCGGGAGTGGGGGTGGAGGGGTGGGGGAGTGGTGTCTTGTGACATAGGGAGGGATCGATTGTAGTCAACAGGGAGGAGGGGAGGATTATAGATTATTTTGTAGATAACAGTATCTCAGGGAGTTTCAGGGAGCAGATAGTTTCAGGAGGGAGGTAAGCTATAGATTACATTTAGCACTGGAGGTCTGATCCTACAAGGAGAGTAGATCAAACCTTAACTGTCCTAAGTCAAGCAAACTGCTGTGTACAGTCTTCAAGGTCCTTGGGGAAGGCCCTGGAACCTGGGCTCCCACAAGGACTCAGCAGATATTTGCACACCGACGTACATAGCAACATTATTCCCAACTGCCAAAAGACAAAGCAACCCAAGGGTCCACCTGCTGATGAATGGATAAACAAAATGCGGTGTAGACATACAATGGAAAATTATTCATCCATAAAAGGGAGGGAAGTTCTGATACATGTGACAACATGGATGAACCTTGAAGACATCATGTTGAGTGAAATAAGTCAGACCCAAAAGTACAAATACTGTATGATTTCACTGACATGAAATAAATAGAATAAGCAAATTCATATAATCAGAAGCTACAATACAGGCTACCTGTGGCTGGGGTGTGAGTAAGGAATAGGGAGCTAATGCTTAAATTGTACAGAGTTTCTATTTGGGGTGGTGGAAAAGTTTTGGTAATGGTAGCTCAACATTGTGAACATAATTAACATCACTGAATTATATATTTGAATGTGGTTAAAAAGCATAATTTTAGGTTGTAAGCATGTTACTAGAATAAAAATTTAAAACAACAACATAGGACTGTACAAAACAGTGAACCCTAATGTAAGCCATGGACCACACTAATAGTACAATTGTAATAATACTCTTTCGTTAATTGTAACAAATGTACCACACTAATGCAAGGTGCTAATACTAGTTGGGGCATATGGAAACTGTATTTTCTGTATGATTCTTCTGTAAACTGCAACTTCTCTACATAAAAAAAAAAAAAAGTGAAATGACTCTTTTCACTTACTTGATTAGCAAAGGTTTTGGTTTGTTTTAATAGGTAACAAATACATTATTAGGCAAACCACAAGTGGTTTTGTCTGGCTGGAGTGTCAAGTGTGAGGACCAAGAATAAATAGGAAGATGCAGTGAGGGGCCTAATCCGTTCTTCGGTGAATACTTTAATATTTATTAAGGTCCTGTTATGTACCAGGTACTGGCATAGCTGGTGAGGATACAAGGGTGAGCAAAAGTAGACATGGTCCCTGCTCTCACAGAGATCACAGTCTAGTGGGATAGATAGATATTAATCAAATAATCACACTAATTAACGTATCATTACACTGAGTTCAGTGAGCACTAGATGTCCTCATATCCACTCCTTTCTCTGGAGTAACAGACCCCCTTGATTCATAGCTGGGCCCACGGCAGCCCAGAATAAACACTACTTTGCCCAGCCTCCCTTACAGCTAGGTATGGCTATGTGACCAACAACGGCGAGTTAAAGTAATAAGTGGAATTACCGAGTCACGCACTTAAAAGGAGTGGGTGTGCCCTCCCTTTCCTCCTTCTCCATTTCCATTGGCTGGAAATCCTAGACCATGCTGGCAAGGGTTAATCCTCACCCTCAGGATTAGCCCTAAACTTAATGTTAGACCATGTTGGCAAGGACAACCCCCTGGAGATGTCAGTTTAACAAGGGAGAAGGGTCCTGGGCTCCCAACATTAAGGAGCCTCCAAAGTCTCCTGGGCTGCATCAGCCCAGACTTTAATGTGAGCAAAAAATAAACTTCTAAGCTATCAAAGTCACTGAGTTTTGGGTCTCTGTTTCAGTAGCAGTCTATGTCCTAACTAATAGATGGTCTGAAAAGAGCGTTCTATGAGAAGACACAGAAAAGGATGGCGGTCAGTGGTGGGGAGGAGGTAGGCTTGCCTGAGGAGTTGATGCAGAGCTCACACGAGGCATGGGCAGCGCTAACAAAGCTGGAACTGGGCATGGGTGGCAGGCATGGCCTGGGGGGGAGGCTTGTTTAAAGAACTGAATGAAAGCCACTGTGGCAGGAGTACATGCTGAGCTCGAAAGGCACAAAGGCTCGATCAAAGATATGGGTCTTTATTTTAAGAACAATGGGAATCCAGTAAAATGTTTTAAGCAGGAAGATGTGATTAAATTGCTCTAGTTAGGATTGGGGTTAGGGCTGGTATTTGAATAATAGCAAAGTAGTTGAGAGAGGAATCATGGTGCTTTTGTCTAGTGTTGCGGCTTCATGAGGACCAGGACACATAATATGAGACTCTTGTGAACAGCTGCCAACTGCAGACAGGAACAATGTCAATGAGTCTCACATTGTGTTGACCAAAAAGAGGTCAGAGGTGAAAGGACACATAGAGCGCAATCCCATTCATAAGGTTCAAAAGCAAGCAAAACACCTACACCCAGTGTAAGGTGTCATTCATTGTAAAACACACTATTATTTTATGTTCTTCTAACAAAGAAAGATGCTGCAAATTCAAGTCTGACAAGTCATCAATTGTAAGCAGGCCCCAATTTCAGAGATTCTAAAGCATGCAAAAGAGAACCTCTCAAATTTGAAAAAACAAGGAGTTTTGGTTTGCTAAAACTGCCAGGGTGCAAAATACCAGAAATGGGTTGACTTTTACAATGGGGGGTTATTAGCTTACAAATTTACAGTTCTAAGGCCATGAATATGTCCAAATTAAGGCATCAATAGGACGATACCTTCTCTGAAGACAGGCTGCCCGCATCTGGGACACCACTGTCACATGGGAAGGCACATGGCTGGTCCTTCTCTACCGGGTTTTGTTGCTTTCAGCTTCTGGCTTCAGTGGCTTCCCCTCTTAGCTTCTCTGGGGCTTCTCTGAGCTCCCTGGGCTTTTTCTGTCTTTCATCCTCTCATAAAGGATTCCAGTAAAGGATTAAGACCCACCTTGAATAGGCTAGGCCACATCTCAGTTAAAACAACCTAACCAAAAGGTCCCACCCACAATAGGTCTGCACCCACAGGAATGGGTTAAAAGAACATGGGCTTTTCTGGGGTACATAACTGCTCCAAACCACCACACAAAGTATGTTGTTAAGAGGTGCATACACAGAAAGTAAAACAAAAAGTATTGCAGAAATCAGGCTTGTGGTTACTTCTTGGAGAGAGTGCTGGTGTTAAAATCAAGGACAGGCACACAGGGGCCTTATGGAAAACAGTGATGTTTGATTTATTGACCTAAAAACCTTAAACTGTGTGTATGGGTTTTGTGCACTTTTCTGCATGTGTGTTCTATTTCACAAGGAAAAAAACAAGAAAGAACAAATGCTTGACCTAGAAAAATGGTGAGAGACATGGATGATTGGAACCATATTGAGAAATGTTTAGGGAGTGAGACTTAGTGATTGTTAAAATGGAGAAAGGGCATGAGCCGCAGAGAAAAGAATGGGAAAGAGGGAGCCCACCTGAGAGCAGGAAGCTCCTGTTTACTCCGGCTTAGAGGTGCCTGAGCCTGACCTGGGTAGCAGGCATGGGAATAGAAGAGAGGGGGCAAAGAGGGAAGACACTTCAGATTTAAAATCCCAAGGTCTTAGATCTGACTAGATACATAGGTTGATTGAATTATTGCTGCATCAACACACTCAACTGATTATCATTACCATCTTCATTTTGGAGGGCTTACCAGATTTCAGGCACTGGCGCTTTACAGGAATCCAGGACTGTTTTTCTTCTCTTGACAAAGCTGCCAGCCTTTCTCCTCTCACCCCTCCCCGCTTCCCTCCCCCACCTGACTACCTTGAAACTAATCTTGCAGCTGTGGGACTGGGGAAGAAAACAACCAGAACTGCAGAAAATAAAAGGGAAAAGGGCAGCTTCAGACCCTAACTATTGTAAATATCAGTTTCTACCTGGACCTCCCCCTCCTTTCTCTCACCCGGCCCTTAAACTTCCAGGCTCCTGAGAAGCTCCTAATGGCAGTCCCTTATGTCCCTCCAACCTCCCTGACTCCAGGTGGCCTGATAGTTGCAAAGGCAAACACATGGAACCAAGTGTCCTAACTGCAACCTCCATAAATCCCTCACCCACCCAAGTGATCAACCCCTCCTTACAATCTTCCAGTGCTTTTTCCCCCAGCCCTTTAAAAGGTGGCTGCCCTTTGTTTAGTGGGAATGAATTCTGCTGTTTCTCACCTGCTATAGCAATACCTGAATCAAGTTATCTTTGCATGTTTAACATTGTCCAGTGCGGCTATCTCTTTGAAAAAAAATCTATCATAAAACTTCACAACCATACTAGGTGGCAAATATTAACCTTATCCACATTTTAAACATATGAAAACTGAGGCTTACATCACAGAGTTCAAGTCACACACACACACACACACACACACACCTCTCCACAGTTTAATTACAAGTCCCTGTCACTGGACCTGGGTAGCAGAATTGCTTTTCTCTTGTGTCCTTCTGTTGTGTACTAAGATTGTGTTACTATGCTCCATGCTTTACCCAGCTTTTAAAGGGAGGCAAGAAACTTGGTCCATTGAGAGGAAAATTTTCCTGTGCCATCCTTCAGTTGCTCTGCCCTGCTTCTGGTGAAGAAATGTTCCTGGAATGATCAGCCAACACACTCACCCATAAGCCATTGTGAGGGACGGGCTCCACCATACCTCAAAGGCTGTGTAAAGAATTCAGGATGGTGTTTGAGTCTTCTGATTCTGTGCTCTTCTTCCAAGGAGCTCATTATAGAGGGCCATAGTCCCTCTAGTGCAGGGAACTGGTCCTTCCATGAATTGAGAACCAAATCGTTCCTACATGGAAAAGTGGTTTAGGAAATATGCTTAACTTCCACAAAGGGCCATGAGAAATAAGTTCTAATGAAAAAACAGGAGGATTGCCAACAGAAAAAGTGAAGGATTATGAAGACAAATTCATAACTTGCCCTTCACAATTTAGCAGAGCCCACTTTATTTCACGAATAGCCTGACTTTCTTAGTAAAGCTTTTTCTTGGTGTACAGGATAGAGAGGTATATCTGGGGAGAGGGCACAGCATACAGAGCATGGGGTAGAGAGAATCTGACAGGGAATGTGCATTGCCTGATAATTTGCTTCTCCTTCAAAAATTCAAAAATGACCAGATTTTTTCTAAGCAAATTATCCCATTTAGACATTCCTGAATTAACCACATAAACTTTCTTTCAACACAAGGAAGAAAATTGGTTTCCATCTTATTATAGGTTTCAGCTGTCTTATACTGCATGTGTGGGTCGTCAGGTTGAAAGATTTCCTTTTATGTTCCTGCTAATCCACTATTCTTGGAACAAAAATGGAAAGTGAGGATTTGGGTTGTCAAATGAAAAAGAAATCTGCCCTTGGTAAGGGGAGACTTTATTAAAAAGAGTATCATGGGGCAAGTTGGGGGAGTGGAGACTATTGCAATAGGGAGACCACTCTGTCCATAGAATCAGCAAGCATCTCAAGGGTTAAGACAAGAGGGTTTTTCTTTAATAGAGAGGAGTAAACTAGGGTAGAAAGAACGAGATGCGAGGAAGTGGGATGAAAGGGTGGAGTGATCAGATAGTAGATGAGAGAATGTTTTACCCTGAGACCAGCCAATTCTCCAGGAGGGCACTTTAAGGGGGTGCTGTCTGGTGGTTCAGGCTGAAGGTGGGCTAAATTCAAGGATCTGGGGAAAGGGGTGAAGTTTAACCAAGGTTTGGTTATCAAGCATCTTCTTCAATTGGCCAGTAGGGATAAGAAGTTCAGCTAATCATTTACAAGGCAAAGAATGGGAATTTGGAGGGTCTGTGTCTGGCCTTGACACAGGTAAGCAAGCAGAACATCCATGAATCATACCTAAATCACATGGGAAGGCTGGTTCTTTGTAGAAAGCCATTTTCCAGAACACAAGTTTTGGGAGGCAGAGGGAGGTTCTTAGCCTTTGCTGTTTTCCAAGCTCATAGGGCTCTGGCAAAGTTCAACATTGTCAGGGTTTCATCTCTTATTTTTGACTCACATTATTTTGACACTAAATAAGCTATAAGAACACTATAACATCCAAGATAAAATTAGAAAGTAATAGAATTCTTCAGGAGGGTGAACCATGTTCTCGGTTTTCCTGTTTCATCAAGCCATGGGTCGCTAGAGATGATCCAATGCAGAGTCCTCACTTGCCACATCTGGACAGCGGAGCTCACACTCAGACCCATGGTAGATCCAGGTCTGGAACCAAGCTCCCTGGCTTCCAGTGACACACCAGCTAGGGGATGAGGGCTCCAGGCACCTGGTCTGGCCAGTGGTAGAGAACCCTGACCACCTGGGCACTGCCCAGTCATGGTCTGAAGCGCAAGCAGTGGTGGAGGGAGGCTGCCCTGAGCCTGACAAGGACGGGTGGAGCCACCTCCAAAGACCAATGAGAAGAGGAGAAGGCCTGGAGGGCCGGGTCCTATCTTTGAATAGTTTAGTATGAAAAGAAAACATGGAAAAGGAGAGGTTAGAGGAGATAAATGGCATTTATGATAAACCTACTATGTTCCACATTCTCTCATCTAAGCTTTGCTCCAACTGTGTGAGGTTACAGTTTCTCTCCTAATTTACTGCTTAATTTTGTTTTTACTACATGCAAGTATTATACTAATTTTTTTTTAAATAGCTATAAACTATTCTTTTTTTTTAATTCAAGGATTTGTCTTAGGTCATAAAAGTAGTTAATGGCAGAACAGGAATTCAAACTCAGATCCATTTGATGCCAAATCCTATGCCTCCCAGCAAGTTTGTATAATGAGAATTTTGACTTCTACAACTCTGTTTAGTCTTCAGAGTATCCTTATTCTTATATACTATATACTGAGTATTCGATATTTACTAAACTATGCCTGGCACCAGGTCATTGTTTTAAGCTTTAGAATATTAAAGTTTTAGTTTTTAATTTTATATGCCTAATGACTTTCCTCTAATTACGAATCCTAATTAGGAATCAATTCATCTTGATCAAATTTTTTTTATTAGAGAAGTTGTAGAGCTACAGAAAAATCATGCAGAAAGTACCGAGTTCCCATATACCCCCACACACCCCACACACCCCCACACAGTGTTTCGTATTAAGACTGCATTAGTGTGGCAACTCGGTTACAACTGATAAAACAATATTATTATAATTATACTATTAACCATAGTCCATAGTCTACATTATGGTCCACTTCATCTCAGAGAGTTAAGACATGGAATGTGTATCCTAGATTTGGCAGGAATGTGAGAAAAATACATTACAGGGAAAAATGTGAATTAGTTCATCTTCTAGAAAGCAATCTCGTAGTATTAAAAAAAAGAGAAAACTGTGAAACTATGGATGTCCTTTGTTCACTTTCAGAAGTTACATGCCAAGTAAATAAGTCACACCAAAAACAAAAACAAAAACAAAAACCCAAACTAATTTCATCAAGATCTTCATAGTATTGCCAACATTTTAAGTAATCCAACTGCCCAATACTAAAAAGCAGATCAGACTGATTTAAAAAGACAAATATGTGCATGTCAACCAACGAGAACCAATCTAAGCACATTCCAGTTAACCCCGACACGGAGAAAGCTCTGCTGCACACGCCTCCTTCCAGCCACTTCACTGAGAATTTCATTTCATTGCCTTTGGGTCTAAGTTTGCCATTTTACCTCTCAGGAGCCCCGAATAAAGCCAAACTGACACCCAGAGCTGACCATCCACACAACTGTGGTTATTAGGACGTTGTAATTAGCTTCGTTGAGAATCACCTATTCATTGAGACTCACTTAATTCAGCATCTCTAGCCTTAGCCTACCACCTTCCATCATGTTCATCTCTGTATTCCCCATAATATATATATATATATATATATATATATATATTTGGAAAAAAAGATTTTTTAAAATTGTTGTAACAAATATATAACATGAAATTTGGAATTTTAACCATTTTTAACTGTACAAGTCAGTAGCATTAATTACATTTATAGTGTTGTACAACCACCACCTTCCATTACCAAAACTTTTTCATCACCCACAACATAAACTCTTCCCCAGCCCCTGGTAACCTCTAATCTACTTTCTGCCTCAATGACTTTGTTCATTCTAGATATTTCATATAACTGGAGTCATATAATATTCATCCCTTTGTGTCTGGCTTATTTCACTTAGTATAATGTTTTCAAGGTTCATCAGTGTTGTAGCATACATCACAACTTCCTTTATTTTTACAGCTGAATAACATTCCTACCCATAATCTTATATTAAGTCAGTGACCCTGATCATTCAGCAACTGTAATATTTACTGGTATCTACTGTATGCCAGGCATTAGTGGTGGTGAAGACTAATATGGTTTCCTTTAAAAGGAAACTCAAATCAAAATCTCTCCAGACTCTAAAGACTGACTGTTAAAGACTAGAACCTAGACCTTTTCTACAATCTGATTTTTTTTTTTTAATTAAGAAACTACCTCTACAAGATTCCAGTACTCAATCATTCCTAACCTAATCTCTCACCTAAGTGCTAGACCCTTGTTGGAATGTGCCAATGCTCTGCGTAAAGGGGAAGAATTTTGAGCGTGTCCACATCTCAAATTCTGTTAGTTTGACCAGAAAGTCATAATACCAATGTCTCTTTATTTCTTTTCTTTTTTGAAATTAATTTGTAACACTTTAATTTTAATTATTTTTGAATAAAGTTGCAAGGATAATAGAACTCTCATATGCCTAGATTAACCATTCTTTAATATTTTGCTATGTCTGCTTTAGAATTCTCTCAGTATATATATGTGTCTACATAACTTTTTTTCTAAACCATTCAAGAGTAGGTTCTTGTGTCATGCCCTTTTACCCATTATAATCAACGACATTCTCTCATTTACTCACAGTACAGTTATCAAATTCAGGACATTTAATAAGGAAGTTTAATTTGATCTCTAGCCCTCATGACAATTTCATCACTTGTTCTAATAATTTCCTTTATAAGCAGTTTTTCTTGGGACAAGATCCAGTCCAGAATCACTTTCTTTGTCTTTCAAAACATCGACATTTTTGAAGAACACATGGCCATTTATTTTATATAATGATTTTCAGTTTGTGTTTCTTTGATGTGTCCTCATGGTAAGATTCATGCATTTTGGCTGCAATATAAATGTATAAATGACATGGTGTTCTTTTCAAGGTGTCACATCTGGAGAGACATGAATTACCCTTTGTTGGTGACATTAATTTTTATCATTTGGTTGTCCATTTCCTCTGCTGGGTAATTGCTATTTTCTCCTTTTATAATTAATAAGTAACTGCAAAGCATACTTTGAGCAAATATCTGGTTTCTCTTCAAATTCCACCCCCTAGATTTAGCACCCATTGATGATTCATGCCTGAATAAATTCTTACTATGACGGTTGTATAGTGGTGATTGTCTAAATTTATTTTTCCTTCAATATTTATTAGTTGGTATTCTACTGTATTTATTCTCTCCTATTCATTTATTCATTTATTTACTTACTTTATTTTCAGTAAGGACTCCTGGATTCTTTTTTCCCCCAATACAGGTTATAATTTATTACTGTTCTTATTTATGTTGATACACAAATTGTCCAAGTTTTGGCTAGTGGTTGACATTTCAAACTGGCTTCTGAGTGTTTCTGACATGCCACCATCTTTTTATTTTTTATTTTTTTGAGCACCTCCTTACTTTCTGGAACAATAAGATGTCTTGGGCTCATCTTGTATCTTCCCTGCCCCAACCCTGAAATCAATCATTACTTTAAGGAGTACTGATTCTTATTAGTGGGGAATTGTGTTTTGTATCCCAGATATACTTATTTCTGCTGAGGAGTCTTGGCTTCAAGGCCCTCTTAATGGACAGAGGTAGGAAAAATATGAGAAATGATGAGTTTATACTAATACCTCCAATTCCAATACAAATCACAGGATTCTTGCTTGCCTTCCCAGTGTCCGTATTTGTATCTTCCATGTGTCTATCTTCTTGCATAGTGAGAACCCTAGATTCCAACAAAATCAATATATTTACTTTTTTGATCAATCCTACTAAATACGTAATAACTTCATATTTTCTATTCCCATAATAACATGGGGGGAAAACTACTAAGAAGACTTCAAGATTTGTTTGCAATTCTTTTTTTCTTTAGACTTAGGGTATACAGTCAAATAACTATATTCAAAACTTACTTGGATTAGTTTTTTTTTTTAATCTCCTTCAATGTGGTCATAATATACATTAAAAAACACAGCTGCATTTAATTTGCTTCTAGTTATATTCAATTTTAGTGTTTTTTTCCCACATCCATGTTGATTTATTTTTATTTTAAGGTAGTAGAACATTAATATAACTCTGAAAGTAAAATATATATAAAAACATATAGTCAGAGAAGTGTTAATCCCTCCCGTATACTTTCCATCCAGTTTCCTTTCTCCAAACACATTTCTTGTAGGTAATCAATTTCATTAGATTTTGAACTGCAAAAATTAACAGATAATTCCTTTTTTAAAAATTCCCTTTCTCTATTACACAAAGGTAGCATACCAAATTTATACTCTCACAGCTCACTTTTTTCACTTAACAATATATCCTAGAAATCATTCCATATGTTCATAGATAGATTATTCTTTTATACAGTTGCATAAAGAACTCCATTGTGTATATGAACCAAAGTTTATTCAACCAACTTCCTATGTTTGGACTTTGAGGTAGTTCCCGATATTTTGCAACTACAAATAGTGCTGCAATGAATCACCTTGTGTAAATATTTCTGTCTTATTGGAGGCATAACTTCATGGCAAATTTCTTGAAGTGAACTGCCAGCTTTGTTGAATATTGCCAAATTCCCCTTTATCTCGTGATTGTATCATTTGCCTTCCCAGTAGCAGTTTCCCCACAGCCTCATCAGCAGAGAAAGTCATCAATCTCTCAAATCTTGGCCAATCTGAAGGAGGAGAGATGAAATCTCAGTGTATTTTTAATTTGGATTTTCTTAGGAGTGAAGTTAAACATCTTCTCATATAAATAATGTATGGGTAGTGTTCCGGTTTGCTAATGCTGCCTTTTTGTAAAATACCAGAAATGGATTGACTTTTATAAAGGGGGTTTATCTGGTTACACAGTTACAGTCTTAAGGCCATAAGTGTCCAAGGTAAGGCATCAACAATCGGATACCTTCACTGGAGGATGGCCAATGGCTTCCGGAAAACCTCTGCTAGCTGGGAAGGTACATGGCTGGTGTCTGCTCTGGAGTTCTGGTTTCAAAATGGTTTTCTCCAAAATGTCAGTGTCAGCTTCCAACGGCCATCTTCAAAATGTGTCTCTCAGCTGCAGCTCTTCCAAAATGTCACAATTAGTTGCTCTTGGGACGTTTTTCCCTGTCTTAGCTGCAGCTGCTCTGAAGTCCTTCGGTTTGTGAGCCTCTTTATAAGACTCCAGTGAACCACTCAAGGCCCACATTGAATGGGTGGGGCCACATCTCTGTGGAAACATTCAATCAGAGTCATCACCCAAAGTTGGGTGGGTCATATCTCCATGGAAACATCCAATCAAAATGTCACACCCTAATAAAAAAGATTAATCAATCTGCCCCCACAAGATTGCATCAAAGAATATGGCTTTTGGTGGGAAATAATATATCCAAACTAGCACAGGTAGATTCCTTTTAACCATCACCCACAGTCAGATTCCCTTTTCCCTTGCCCAAGGATCAAAGATGATACTGTGATCAACTTTGTGTGTACAATCCAGTACTTATTTAATGGTTTTATATGTGAATATATGTCCCTACAGAAAATTCATTGTATCCCTTCCTAGGTTTTGATATTTTTATTTTACTTTTTTCAGTGTATCATACTATACTTATTTACCTGCACCTTAACTTTTTTTTAAAATTCAGTTTTATTAAAATATATTTACACACCCTACAATCTTCCAGTGTACAATCCATTGTTCACAGTACCATCATATAGTTGTGCATTCATCACCACAATCAATTTTTGAACATTTTCATTACTCCAAAAAATAAAAAATAAAAATAATGAAAATTAAAGTAAAAAAGAACACCTAAAACATCCCATCCCCCCAATTTTTCATTTAATTTTTGTCCCCATTTTTCTACTCATCTGCCCATACACTGGATAAAGGGAGTGTGAGCCGCAAGGTTTTCACAATCACACAGTCACACTGTGTAAGCTACATTATACACTCATCTTCAAGAATCAAGGCTACTGGGTTGCAATTCCACAGTTGCAGGGTTTGGGGTTTTTTTTTGCAGTTATTTTATATTTTTATTTGATAATCAGCTGTTTTCATCCACATTGATGGTCTGTAGGTGTTTGAAAGTGGTGACAGGTACATAAGTAACCAATGTATAGAGCTTGTTTGGGAAATCTTCATCCTCATCATGTTTCGTGAACAACCATACATGTATACAATATGGGATATTCCTTATCCCTTTGGCCCAGACAGCCTTGTTAAGCATTGTGTCCATGTGCACATCTGGTGTTCCCAACTCCTTCATGGCAAATTTCTAGATTTCTTTGAATGCCCAAGGGGCATGTTTCTTGAAGCCCACTCCATGGATATGCTTGTGAATGTTGATGGTGCACTCTCTGTTCACCAGCACGCTGATGGCAGACATCCCTTCTTCTTCTTGCTACTCTTCTTTGAGGGAGCCATTCTGTTTAGACCAGGTCGAAAAGGAGGAACACAAGGGATTATGGGAGAAGCAAAGTGCTGGTCGCAGGTACAACTTCCAGGTTCTTTTTTTTTTTCTCTGTTGCAGTTATTTTATAATTTTATTTGATAATCAGCTGTTAGTTTTCATCCACATTGACTATTCCAATACACTAAAAACGAAAAAGAGAAATCTATATAGTGCGTAAGAATACCCTCCAGAATGACCCCTCAGCTCCATTTGAAATCTCTCAGCCACTGAAACTTTGTTTCATTTCACTTCCCTCTTTTGATCAGAAAGCCTTTCTCAATCCCATGATGCTGGGTCCAGCCTCATCCCCAGGAGTCACATCCTGCATTGCCAGGGAGATTTATACCCCTGATAGTCATGTCCCATGTAGAGGGGAGGGCAGTGATTTTACCTGCGGAGTTGGCTTAGAGAGAGAGAGACCACATCTGAGCAACAAAAGAGGCTCTCCTGGGGAGACTCTTAGTAGGCTTAGCTTCTTCTTCTGCAGCTTAACTTTTAAACTCAGTAACATTCCTTGCAATTTATTCACATTAGTACATGCACATCTACCTCACTCTTTTAAAGTGTTATATAATATGTGTAAATTGTACCACAATTTACTTAGAATATTGTCCAAAATGATTGTCACTCATGTTGCTTCCAATTTTCACTGCTTTTGATCAGGATTGCTTATATGTTCCTTTAATTTTAAATAAGTAAAGGACTTAAGTGATTCATAAAACTTATTCTTTTTAATGTCATTTTAGTTGAATATAAGTCAATACATATTTATTATAGAAAAGTTGGTGCAGCAAAATACAAGGACAAAAAGTCTAAAATACCCATAATCCCACCAAAATTATAGAAAATGTAGCACAGATTTTGGAGATTTAGAGTACTGAGATTCAATCCTAGATCCTCCACTTAGTACTTATGTGCCCTTATGCCAATTACTTAACTTCTCTAAACTTTTGTTTCTTCTCCTATAAAATGTAGGCAATAATATTTACCTTCTAGAGGTTTTGTAAGAATTAAATGAGATAATACTTAGCAGAGTGTTTAGTGCTATATTCTATATATCCTAAAGTATAGATTCTATAGGGAAATGGCTAACTAAATTATGGTTGATCCAAATAGAACTTTATGCAGCCACTAAAAATAATATTGATCTATGTGTACTGACTTGGAAATAGTTCCCAGATTCACATTAAAAAACAATAGATGGTAATTTAATGTTTAAAAATATGTGTATGTATAGGTGTAGATACAAAAACAGTATGTATATATAGTATATACATATATAGTATATATAGTATGTGATATATAGAAACAAAAATCTTAAAAGCTGTATACCAAACTGTTAAGAATGGTTTTCGGGGACAGCTGTCAAAAAAAGAAATAAAGAAAGGATTTCACACGTCTCCTTGCACTTCTGTCCTATATGAATGTGCTACAATGAGATGCATTATTTTGTAATTAGGAGACTAGCAAAGATTTTTTTTACTCTAAAGGGATTTTTTTTAATGAGAAAAGAATTTTAAATTACGAACTGCCTTACAGTACCTTCTACCTGTTCTTTTTTTAAAAATTTGACAACATTTTATGAAAAACAATTCCAAATTAAAAAAAAAAAAAAAAAAAAAAAGCACATAACACATTAAAAATCTTCCAGTTGTGTTCATATGAACAGGAAGAGTTTACATTAATGCAGACCTGATCCTTCTGGCCCCAAGATATCAACCTCTGATCTAATAATTGCCTTCTAGAACTCCCTGGCTTTTGTTAATCTGGGCCTTCCAGTTCATTTGAGAAATATGAGATCATTAAAAAAAAAAAGTTTAGGTGCAGGGAAAAGTTCAAGTTCATAAAAATTTTTTTTCTAAATATTGGGACATAGGGGATGAAATGAAATCTGAGATCGACTAAACCAGTTAGGATATTATAAAATATAGTAACAAAATTTGAAGAGCAATTATGCTAAAAACCCTAAAATGACACTTAGAGAAAGAATACAAGGCCAATATCTAAGCAATATGTTTACAAGTTGTTAGCTCTTTATGAGGAACAAAAGACCAGTAATCAACAAGAATTAAACAGTGATGTTGGGGTCCTTTATAAATATTGCTTTTAAGTGGCGCTGTCCATGGAGCAGTGCTGCCTAGCTCACAGATAGGGGCCCT
Source organism: Choloepus didactylus (assembly GCF_015220235.1). Lineage (NCBI taxonomy): Eukaryota > Metazoa > Chordata > Mammalia > Pilosa > Megalonychidae > Choloepus > Choloepus didactylus. Next base: position 30,304,807 of record NC_051320.1, on the reverse strand, counting down.
TCAGACCAGGTCCTTCACCCCATGAAGAGCCACATAAGTCCTGGATGAGAGAGAAAGAAGCTTCCATCTGATTAAAGCCACTGATATTTAGGGTCTTTGTCCCAGGAGCCAAACTTGTATCCCAACTAAAAGATGAAGAGTGGGATAGAGAGAGAGATTTTCTTCTGCAAAACAGAAGCTCATGCTCCAGAACATGGTAATCTCTCCAAGGCATTACCATCCAATCAGCTGACCTTCCTCGCGGACATTTCCCTCAAATTCAACACCCACACTGTAAGAAAGAACTTATAAATGTGCCGTCAGTGAAACCAGGGGACGCCTATGTCCATCAAAATCCCTCACTATTCCTTTAAAACCAGTTCCTCTGAAGTGGGCCCCCTCCCCTTAATCTGTAACAGGAGAGTCCCCTTCCCCCTCAACCGGCAACGACTGCAAAGTAAGCATTAAGCCCTGAAAAGAAGAGAGTGAAACGGTACCGTTTTAGGGAGTGAGACTTGCGGTTGTACGCATTAGCCAAGCGTAACCGTTTCAACAATTAACCATTGCACCGACCTTGAGAAAATTTCTCAACCTTGCTAAAGATCTTTTTTTTTTTTATTTATTTTTTTATTAAATTCAGTTTTATTGAAATACATTCACACACCATACAATCATCCATGGTATACAATCCACTGTCCACAATATGATAACATAGTTATGCGTTCATCACCACAATCTATCTCTGAACATTTTCCTTACATCAGAAAGAACCAGAACAAGAATAAAAAGTAAAAGTGAAAAAAAAAACAGCCAAATCATCCCCCCATCCCACCCCATTTGTCCTTTAGTTTTTATCCCCATTTTTCTACTCATCCATACACTAGATAAAGGGGGTGTGATCCACAAGGTCTTCACAATCACACTGTCACCCCTTGTAATCTACATTATTATATAATTGTCTTCAGGAGTCCAGACTGCTGGGTTGGAGTTTGGTAGTTTCAGGTATTTACTTCTAGCTATTCCAATACATTAAAACCTAAGAGGTGTTATCTATATAGTGCATAAGAATGTCCACCAGAGTGACCTCTCGACTCCATTTGAAATCTCTCAGCCACTGAAACTATTTCGTCTCATTTTGCATCCTCCTTTTGGTCAAGAAGATGCTCTCAGTCCCATGATGCCGGGTCCACATTCATCCCCGGGAGTCATATTCTGCATTGCCAGGGAGATTTACACCCCTGGGAGTCGCTTGCTAAAGATCTTAAGCAACCATTAATTAACCGCCAACTCTGCTTCTGTCAAAATAGCTTGCTTGCGTTTCCAGGATGTGGTTTCTGCCTATATAAGGCACCAGCACACACAGGTGGGGGCTGCTTACTGAACTCCCTGCGTGGAGTGACAGTGAGCAGTCGCCGGCCGGCTAATAAAGGCTCTTTAAATTCTGTTTGGCTGTCTCGTACTTTAACTCACGGGCACCGTAACATCCTCCATCAGAAAGTCCTATTTATTTTTGCAGCACCCTCAGACTCCCTAGTCACACAGGCTTCAAATCTCAGCGTTATCTTTGAATGATTCTCCTTATTCCCTATAGTGAAGTTACAGTATTTTTTAGGACTGTGTTTGATGGAATGCAAGAGGAACCCAACTAAGGTGACAACTAAATAGGGGTGCATTTTCATTCAAATCCAGAAGACAGGAAGTAGGCAGTGTAGAGCTGGAAAGGCAGTCAACTCCGCGATGATGAAAGACCCAGGCTTCTAGCTTTCCACTCCACCAATCAGAGCATGGGACTCTCACCGGGCTGCTTCCTCTCTGACATCCCCTCTGTGTTAGCCTGAGCATAGGGGCCCTAGGAAGCAGGGCCTGGAGCAAGGTAGAAGTGCTAATGCTTTATCCGGAGATATACTCCCAGGGCATAGAGCAATAAACAAAACAAAGCCGCTACCCTCAGGGAGTTTATATTTTAATGGAGGTATCAGACAATAAGCAAATAAGTAGATACATAAGCTAGAGCAGGTGATAGAAAGGGATAACAGTTCTATTTTCATAGAATGATCAGGGAAGGACTCTCTGAAGAAGTGATATTTGAACAGAAAATTGCAATATGCAATATCTGGAAATATGCAAATATCTGGAGGTACATTCTAAGTCCAGGGAACAGGGAGATAAAAATGTGCTTCAAATATCAGAGGAAGAAGAAAGAGATCATGTAGCTGGAACCAAATGAACGATGCAAGAGAAGGAGGTCATGAGGCTGGAAAGGTGGCCAGAGACTAGATGATAGAAGGCCTTGTGGGCCAGGGTGAGGGATTTAATTCTAAGGGTGATGAGACAGGTCATTGGAAGATTTGGGAAATAAGAGGCAAGAGTAGAAGAGTAGAAGCTAGCTAACAGGCAATTGCAGTAGTCCTGGAGAGAGGATGAAGTGCAGGCTTGAGGTTGTGGTGGATGTAGTGAGATAAATATTAAGGTTAAATGGATGCAAGTGTCAAGCCCAGGCACTGGGTTCAGGGGTGAGCTACAGTCTCTGAGAAGAGATGCCCAGCAATGCAGTTCTGTCCCCTGACTGAACTCCAACAACTCTCTCCCTCACCTTCTACCCTCCGTAGAACTTGAAAAGCAGGATGCAAAATCTAAGTCTGAGCCAGACTGCTGGGATCCAACTCCACTCTGCCACCTATTAGGTGTATTACCTTGAGTAAGTTACTCTCATTTTCTGAGCTTCATCCTTTTCATCTTGGGAAGGAGGAATGGGAATAATAATAGTATCTACCTGTTAGATTGTTGTGAGGATTAAATGCTTTACTACATGCAAAAATGTAAGAAGTGTCTGCTACCCGACATGATAAACCTCAATAACTGTTAGCCAGTAGTTTCATTCCTAGACATTTCAACTTCTTGAATACATTGTCTCTCTCTCACCTCTAGACCTTGGCACTTGCTCTTTCCTCTGCCTGGCTTATACTTAGCTTAATTAATTCAAACTCTTTCTCCAAGTCTCAGCTTCAATGTCACTTCCTCCAGACCTTTTCTGATCCCCTGGACCAGATTAAGTCCTCCTCTTGTTTTCTCACCACCTTATCCTCCCCCATCCCCTTCCCAATAGTGAAGTCATCAGACTTCATAACGATCACTTGTTTTGTTGTTTGTTCTTCCTAATAGACCAAAAATTCTGTGAGGGAAAGAACTCTTATTGTTTTTCTTGTTCATGCCTCAAGGCCTCAGTGCCTGGAACACAGCAAGCATTAAAAAAAAATTTATGGAAGAAGTCTATTCATATAGCAACCTTCTGATATTGGCAAAATTCCCCAAAGTAGGAATGTGGCAGCCAATCACCCATATCCACATGATAACTTTCAATGGGTCCGTGGCACTTCATGGTCCCTGTATTACTCAGGGTTCTCAAGGGAAACAGAACCAACAGAACCAACAGGAGAAATCTGTAAATATGAGATTTTATTAAAGTGTCTCATGCAACTGTGGGGATGCACAAGTCAAATTCCGTAGAGCAGGCTGTGAGCTGGCAACTCCAATAAGGTTTCTCATGAATTCCCCAGGAGAGGCTGACTGGTGAAGTAGAAATGGAAATCCTCTCTTCTGACTGCTGAATTCATCACCTCTCCTTTTAAAGACTTTAACTGATTGGATTAAATGCCTCTCATTGCAGAAAACACTCCCCTTAGCTGATTGTAGATGTAATCAGCCAAAGAGGCAATCAACTTACTGATGATTTAAGTCCACAAAATGTCCTCGCAGTAAGTTAGGCCAGTGCTCACTTGCCCAAACAACTGGGCAACATTACCAGGCCAAGATGACACATGAACCCAACCATCAGTCCCCATCTTCCATTAAAAAACTTTTTAAAATTATAATTTGTAATTTTGATGTTATAAGAATTAATATAATACAGGCTGGATTCATTATATATATTCACTGCTATGTTCATTTTTTAAATTCTGAATTAAGATAAATTAAAATTAAAGCATTTTCATGGGTACTGGGCACTGTGCCTACTGTACCTAATGGATAAGTTGCCCCTATAAGCACCAGCAATAGAAGGGTTAAAAGCAATGGAAAAAGTCAGAAGGGGGTGGGAGGAGGGCTGGAATCTTAAATTAGCCTGATTTCTGGGACGGGGCAGGCAACATGGTTGTGAACCAAATAGAATATTTTCAGCTGCAAGTAAGAGAATATTGTCTCCAACTCACTGAAGCAATAACTGGAAATTCCAGAGGAATGGCAGGGTCCAGGCTTGGGTGATTAAATGGCTCAACAGTGTCTCCAGGGTTCCAAGTCTTTACTGACTCTCCATTCTTCTGTCCATACATTGGCTTCATCCTGAGGCTAGTTCCCCTAATGGTCATAAGAAGATTATCAGCAGAAACAGGGCAGCATAGCTCCTTGTTGAGATCTCGTGAGACAGCCAAGGCAGTTCAGTCCATTCATGCAGCTTAACTGAGCCAACTTCAGTCAGGGGTCCAACGACAGTCAACTGAGAAATATTCACACAGGCTGACCTGGCAAATCAGGATCCCCCAGGAGCTAGGGATGTGGTGCACACCTGGATGAAATCAGGGAACAGGAAATACCTGATAACCCAGGTTATACCTGATAACCCAGGAAATATCTGATGACCATAATTCTTGAGCCCCTCACCACTTCAAGTATATAAAAAGGTCAAGGGACCTTTTAATCCCAGGGAAGATATTAAAGGAAAAGATTTATGGGTGATGTTTTTAGAGAAAGCTGTGCTGTGAGCCCTATCCCTAAACTTTAGGAGATGAGATGGAGAGGGGATTAGAAAGGACCTGACCCCCTACCCTAAGTCTTAGTGAGGAGGGGATTCCACAGGGCTACTTAGAAAGCTTAATATATGATCCACAAATTTGGGTAGAACAGGGCAGAAATTGATAATTGGAAAACTTGGAAAGCTCTCTATTGGTAATATTAAAATCACAAATGAAGATCAGGAAACTGATTAAACTAGAGGAAGGGATAGCAACAGACAAGATGGAATTTAACAAAGGATTATGAATACTGAATCTCTATATAATTTTCTTCTTCTTAGTTATGAGGGTATTAGAATAGCTAGAAAGAAAGAACTGAAATGGTGGAACTGTAACCCATAGCATCCTTTGAAATTTGTTCTATAGCTACATGTTAAATTGTAATTTGAAAGTTATTACTTTTTGATTATATGTTATATTTCACAATAAGGAAATGACTGAAACTATGGTACTGTAACTGATAACATTACTGGAAATTTCCTGTATAACAACTTGATAAATCATACTTTGAAAGATATTACCTTTTTGCATACAGGTTATATTTCACAATAAGGAAAAAACTAAAAATGTGGAACTGTAACCCATAACATTCTTTGAAATTTGCTCTCTAACTACCTGTTAAATTGTATTTGGAAAGTTATTACTTCTATGTATGTATGTTACAGTCTACAATAAAAATATGATTAAAAAAAAAAATCACAGATGACCCACACACTGCTGAGTCCAAAGGTCAATGCTCAGTCTTCATCTTATTTAACAAATCAGCAGAGACACAATTGATCACTCTCCTCCTTGAAACAGTTTCTTCAAGTGGCTGCCAATGTACCGACATTCCAGGTTTCCCTCCTACTTCCATGACCAAGTTTCTCAGTCTCCTTTGCCAGCTTGTCCTCAACCCCCAACCCACTGATGATGAACTGATGGAGTACTCCAGGGATCGGTTCTTGGGCTTCTTATTTTCTCTTTCTACATTCGTCTGCTCTATGTCAGCAACTTTCAAATGTTTATCTCCAGCCCAGAGCTCTCTTCTGAACTTCAGGCTGATATATCCAACTTCCTTTTCAAAGAATGTCCAAAACCAAGCTCCTGATTTTCCCTCTAAAATCTGCTCCTCCCTGACTTCATCTCAATCAATGGCTACTCCATCCTTCCATTTGCTCTGGCAAAAAATGTCAGAATCATCCTTGACTCCTCTCCAATCCATAGATAAAAGTATTTTTGAAGTTTGCTCTACCTTCAAAACTTACCCAGATACAGATCCCTTCTTATCATCTCCTCCATCATCTTTCACCTGGATTACTGCAAAAGCCTCCCAATTTCCTTCTTTCCTTCCTTACATAGACAGCTGCAAAAAGTCACCCAGTTTCGTCCCAGGCCTGAGCAAATGGCTGCCAGAATAAGCCTTTTTAAAATGTCAGCTGTTCCAGTTTGGTAATGCTGCCATTATGCAAAATACCAAAAATGGATTGGCTTTTATAAAGGGGATTTATTAAGTGTGGCAACCCATGGCCTGAGAAAAACAGGCCTGCAGATCTTTGGTGCACAGCAGTCTGCATGACCTAGGCAGCTAAATGTTTAACCTATTGTCTTTCTAAGCCAGTAAAGAGAAAAAGGGTAAATTGACCTTAAAATGTAACTTTATTACAAAAAGTCTCACAAAAAGAGCAAAATGTAATTATTCAAGGGCTATTCTAGTCCTTCCTGCACCACCCCCCAGGTCAGAATAACCTGTTCCTGCATCTATGTTCCCCCCACCCTTAGGAGGGCCTTTGTCTTAAACCCTTATAAAAGGCTTTCTGCCCTTTTTGCATCACTTGGTCCTCTTCCCTGTGAATGTGATGCCTGCCTGGCCTGAGAGAGCCGTCATGATCTCTCCACAACTTCTCACCCTGTAAGTAAGCCCTGAATAAAAGTTCATGTATCAGAAAATGCTCGTGGTCTTCTTTGGCCTCCAGACTGGCATGGCCCTCTTGGGCTGTGACATTAAGTTAAAAATTTACAGTTCTACAGCCATAAAAGTGTCCAAACCAAGGTATAAACACAAGTGTACCTTCATTGGAGAAAGGCCAATGGCGTCTGGAAAACCTCTGTCAGCTGGGAAGGCACGTGACTGGCGTCTGCTTGCTCCCGGGTTGTGTTTCAAAATGGCGCTGTCCAAAATGTCTAAGCATCAGCCAACATCAGGGGTCCGCAACTCCAAGCATCTCTGAGCTAAGCCAGCAAGTGTCTAGACCTGTGTCAGTGTTTTTAAAGGATGCTAGTAAACTAATCAAGACCCACGCTGAATGTGCAGGGCCACAACTCAATGGAATTAATATAATCAAAATTATCACCTACAGTTGGGTGAGTCACATCTCCATGGAAACAACCTAATCCCAATATCCCACAAGATTGGAATAAAGATCATGGCTTTTTGTGGAAGACATAATATATACAAACTGGCACCTCAGCTGATGTCATTCTACTCAGAACCCTCTAGTGGCTTTCCATCTCAGAGCAATAGCTAAAATCCTAACAGTGGTGTGTCAGACCCTACGCACGTGCCTGCCCCACGCCACACTTTTCTGACCTCCTCTCCCCTCACTCACCTCATCTGAACAGCTTGCTGCGCTTCCCCAAACTCCTCTGGCTCTCTCCTACTTTAGACCCTTGGCACCAGCTGTTCCCTCAGCCTGCAAAGTCCTTTCCTGGAGAAAGCCCCATGATTTGCTCCTCAACTCCTTCAAACATCACCTTTGCAGTGAGGCCTTTCCCGAACACCCTACTAAAACTTCAACAATCACTTCCATCCCAATCCCTACCCCCCTACCCTGCTTTATGGTTCTTATCATAGCACTTATATAATATGTATGCTAGTAAAGTGTTATATAATTTACTCATTTAATTGTCAGTCTCCCCCCAAAAAATAAAAACTCCTTGATAGCAAGGATTTTCTGGTCTGGGTTGTTAAATACTATATGCCCAGCATCTAGAACAGGGCCTGACATAGCAATAAATATTACTTGAATGATTGCATGACTATTTTGGTCTCTATAGTTTTATATTATTTGAATCATTTTCAAGAAGAAAATATTCATTTATGCATTCAATAAATATTGATGCATAGCAAACTCAGGCCCAGGTACTGTGCTAGGTGCTGGGTGCTAGGTACTACGTGCTGGATCAGTTGTAATGAGCAAAACTGAACTGACATGGTGCTTGCACTCATAGATCTTAGTCTAGCAACAGATGATCAAAATAAGGTTTAAGTACTGGAAGGAAGGGACACATGTCTACAAAAGCTTATCACAGAGAAAGCTGACCCTGTGGATGAAATAGAGGCTGGTGGAGAGAAAAGATCTGGGGTGGGGACAAGAAAGTCACAGGAGATGGGTAGCCAGACCACATATTATATGATTTCCCTATGATTTTACTTGGGACTTACCTCTGTCCGGTACCAAAAGTGTAACTACCTGCTGGAGATTTCTTGAGAAAGTGGCCCTGTGCTGTGAAAGAGAACCTTTACAGAGGTGAAGGGGTGGGAGGTGGCAGAGTGGAGGAGTGGAATTGAGGCAGAGGGAACTGTGGGCAAGGTTCTGGGGCGGGAGGGAATACAGCACAGTCAGGAGCAGAAAGCAAGGGGATGGTGATGGGACAACGGGCTGGAGAAAGGAAGGATGGGCAGGGTCTTTGAAGTCCTCCAAAGAATTAGAACTTTATCCCAAAAGGAATAGGAAGCTACAGGAAGGTCCTTGTTTGTTTTTGTTTTGTTTTGTTTCATTTGCATTGTGGTGACATGACCAGACCTGTATTTTGAAAATACTGTTGAAACTGCCGTTGTAGAGAAAAGCCGGAATCCTGAGTAGATGCAGGAAGATCAGCCAGGAGGTGGCTGCAGTAACCCACGGAAGCAGTGCTGGCACTCTGTCCCCGAGTAGCAGCCGGCAACAGAGTCAATAGGTTCCAGAGATTTCATTACCTGTGCAGAATTTTTTTTTAATTAAGAACAAAAACTTTGAAAAATTTTTACTTTGAAAAATAAAAATATGCTCAATTTATTCTAATTGAGATCAGGATGGTGTAGGGCAGTAATATTCAGACAAAAGAGCATTTCTTCAGTTTTCCCGTTGATGGCTTCTGCAACACATCTGTATTGCCCCTAAAACAAGGAATAAGAAACACATGTAATATAAAATGTTAGATGCTTCTAATTAAAGGCTTTTGCAAAGTTTTTTTCTTACTAGGAAGAAGCCATTTAAATTGAATTATTTTCTCAGATTCCTAATGAGATGAAATTTTGCATGCCTTTGATTTCATGAGCATAAAACTCATTTCCCAATTACAAGATGATGTTTTCAACAATTTTTTAAAACTAGCCTTATGAGGTATTCAAACATTAGATATAACTTGTAAAAAAAAAAAACTAAAAAATATGCATCATTAAAGTTTATTTTAAAATAGTCACCAAAAGTGAAACATGTAAAATTTCATTGCTTGGTATGTCATGCAATTATCCAAATTTACATATGTATCACTCATCAAGGTAGTGGTTATTTTTGTGAAGGCTTGATGTCCAGGCTAAGTGTCCAAGGAAATTCTCAAACAAAAATAAGCCTATAATTTATGTAATTTTTATTCTTTTAAACAATTTTTACAATATATTTAGTATATTATAGGAATGGTTATAGAGAATTGCTGAGTTATACACAGTAGTCATCCAGGGCTTCCAGCTAAGACCATTTAACATATTAATAATGAGCATTCACATTACTTTTAGCCAAGAATGTTAGAGAGACAAAATGTAAAAGAACTATCTTTTGAGTAACTTTTCCAAATTCTGCAGAAGGAAGGAATACCAAAATACCATACCAAAATAAAGTGGGGAAAAAAAAATCCTGAACATCTTAATCTTGAGTCACTATTTTTAGGAGTTGTAAATTACTTGCTTCAAATTCTTAAAACGTCTGTTAAAGCAAAAGGTTAAGAAAGTACAAAATAAATTTTGAACAATACCTTAGCAAATCGTATTCCCTTGAAGGAGAATGATACTGATGTATTCACAGTCTCTGCAAAATACAAAAAGTTATTAGTCTTCATTAGTGCCCTTTTTTTTTTTTTTTTTGGTAGTACACTTTTACTACTGGGAAAGGCAGTCCCAAGCAAAATTTGAGATAAATAATTAATCTTATACCATGGCTACTAATCTGTGGCTTCCTCAAACCACAACAAACTGTTTCTACCAGCCTATATCTCATCCCTTAGGGGATGGAAACTTTAAGGCCCACTGGTCTGAATAATAAAGGAACAAGCTGATGCTAATATGCTTGATCCTAAGTTACATATGTGCATATTTAACTGTAGCTTTCAGGGAGCTTGCTGCTCCTTTAGCTGGGTAGAAGAAAGTAGAATCTCCTATTGGTAAAGAAGACATTTGGGAGGCAGCCAGGATCCTGAAGCTCCTTCCAATTACACCGCTGAGAAGCCTGACTAAGTATTTAAATACACAACCATGGGCCTGGCTCTGCAGAAAGCTATCACGCAGAGTCAGAAGTGCAGGAAAAACCATACTCCTCTAACCTTGTCAGAAACAGCAAAAGAATGAACTTAGGAAGTAAAGACAGAAAGATAGAAAGGTTTTGAATCTCAAAAAACAACAGAAATCCTCAAAGAGTTAACCATGCAGTTACCGTATTACCCAGCAATTCCACTCCCACGTATATAACCAAAAGTATTGAAAGCAGGGATTTGAACAGATTCCTGTACACCAGTGTTCACAGCAGCATTATTCACAACAGCTAAAAAGAGTGGGAACAGCCCAAATATCCATCAACAGATGAATGGATAAACCAAATGTAGAATATAGATTCAACAGACTATTACTGAACCACAAAAAGGTATGAAGATCTGATACATGCTATAATGATGAACCTTGAAAATATTACGCTAAGTGAAATAGGCCAGACACAAAAGGCCACATAGTATGACTCCACTTTTATGAAATGTCTTGAATAGGCAAAATCATAGAGACAGAAAGAAAGTAGACTACAATTAACCAGGGCTGGGGGTAGAGGTGACTAGGGAGGTACTGCTTAATGGGTAGATTTTCTGTTTGGGGTGATGAAGGAGTTTTAGAAATAGATAATGCTGATGGTTGCACAAGATTGTGAGCGCAATTAATGCCACTGAATTGTACACTTAAAAATGGCTAAACAGGTAAAATTTGATGTTATATTTATTTTACAACAATTTTTAAAAACAATAGCGAGAGGCGGGGCAAGATGGCAGACTGGTGAGCTGTATGTTTTAGTTACTCCTCCAGGAAAGTAGGTAGAAAGCCAGGAACTGCGTGGACTGGACACCACAGAGCAATCTGTCTTTGGGCATACTTCATACAACACTCATGAAAATGTCGAACTGCTGAGATCAGCGAAATCTGGAAGTTTTTGCGGCCAGGGGACCCGCGCCCCTCCCTGCCAGGCTCAGTCCCGTGGGAGGAGGGGCTGTCAGCTCCGGGAAGGAGAAGGGAGAACTGCAGTGGCAGCCCTTATGGGAAACTCATTTTATTGATCCAAACGCCAACCATAGATAGACTGAGACCAGACACCAGAGAATCTGAGAGCAGCCAGCCCAGCAGAGAGGAGACAGGCATAGAAAAAAAAAAAAAAACAACACGAAAAACTCCAAAATAAAAGCAGAGGATTTTTGGAGTTCTGGTGAACACAGAAAGGGGAAGGGCGGAGCTCAGGCCTTGAGGCGCATATGCAAATCCCGAAGAAAAGCTGATCTCTCTGCCCTGTGGACCTTTCCTTAATGGCCCTGGTTGCTTTGTCTATTAGCATTTCAATAACCCATTAGATCTCTGAGGAGGGCCCTTTTTTTTTTTTTTTTTTATCCTTTTTTCTTTTTCTAAAACAATTACTCTAAGAAGCCCAATACAGAAAGCTTCAAAGACTTTCAATTTGGGCACGTCAAGTCAAGAGCAGAACTAAGAGAACTCTGAGACAAAAGGCAATAATCCAGTGGCTGAGAAAATTCACTAAACACCACAACTTCCCAAGAAAAGGGGGGTGTCCGCTCACAGCCATCATCCTGGTGGACAGGAAACACTCCTGCCCATCGCCAGCCCCATAGCCCAGAACTGCCCCAGACAACCCAGTGTGACGGAAGTGCTTCAAATAACAGGCACACACCACAAAAAAAAAAATGTGTGGACATTAGCCTTCCCTGCAACCTCAGCTGATTGTCCCAGAGTTGGGAAGGTGGAGCAGTGTGAATTAACAAAGCCCCATTCAGCCATCATTTCAGCAGACTGGGAGCCTCCCTACACAGCCCAGCAGCCCAGAACTGCCCTGGGGGGACGGCACTCACCTGTGACATAGCACAGTCATCCCTCAACAGAGGACCCGGGGTGCACAGCCTGGAAGAGGGGCCCACTTGCAAGTCTCAGAAGCCATACGCCAATACCAAGGACTTGTGGGTCAGTGGCAGAGACAAACTGTGGCAGGACTGAACTGAAGGATTAGACTATTGCAGTAGCTTTAAAACTCTAGGATCACCAGGGAGATTTGATTGTTAGGGCCACACCCCCTCCCAGACTGCCTAGAAACACGCCCCAAGTACAGGGCAGGCAACACCAACTACACACGCAAGCTTGGTACACCAATTGGGCCCCACAAGACTCACTCCCCCACCCACCAAAAAGGCTAAGCAGGGGAGAACTGACTTGTGGAGAACAGGTGGCTCGTGGACGCCACCTGCTGGTTAGTTAGAGAACGTGTACTCCACGAAGCTGTAGATCTGATAAATTAGAGATAAGGACTTCAATAGGTCTACAAACCCTAAAAGAACCCTATCAAGCTCAGCAAATGCCACGAGGCCAAAAACAACAGAAAATTATAAAGCATATGAAAAAACCAGACGATATGGATAACCCAAGCCCAAGCACCCAAATCAAAAGACCAGAAGAGACACAGCACCTAGAGCAGCTACTCAAAGAACTAAAGATGAACAATGAGACCATAGTATGGGATATAAAGGAAATCAAGAAGACTCTAGAAGAGCATAAAGAAGACATTGCAAGACTAAATGAAAAAATGGATGATCTTATGGAAATTAAAGAAACTGTTGACCAAATTAAAAAGATTCTGGACACTCACAGTACAAGACTAGAGGAAGTTGAACAACGAATCGGTGACCTCGAAGATGACAGAATGGAAAATGAAACCATAAAAGAAAGAATGGGGAAAAAAATTGAAAAACTCGCAATGGACCTCAGGGATATGATAGATAATATGAAATGTCCAAATATAAGACTCATTGGTGTCCCAGAAGGGGAAGAAAAGGGTAAAGGTCTAGGAAGAGTATTCAAAGAAATGGTTGGGGAAAACTTCCCAAATCTTCTAAACAACATAAATACACAAATCATAAATGCTCAGCGAACTCCAAATAGAATAAATCCAAATAAACCCACTCCAAGACATATACTGATCACACTGTCAAACACAGAAGAGAAGGAGCAAGTTCTGAAAGCAGCAAGAGAAAAGCAATTCACCACATACAAAGGAAACAGCATAAGAGTAAGTAGTGACTACTCAGCAGCCACCATGGAGGCAAGAAGGCAGTGGAACGATATATTTAAAATTCTGAGTGAGAAAAATTTCCAGCCAAGAATACTTTATCCAGCAAAGCTCTCCTTCAAATTTGAGGGAGAGCTTAAATTTTTCACAGACAAACAAATGCTGAGAGAATTTGCTAACAAGAGACCTGCCCTACTGGAGATACTAAAGGGAGCCCTACAGACAGAGAAACAAAGAAAGGACAGAGAGACTTGGAGAAAGGTTCAGTACTAAAGAGATTCGGTATGGGTACAATAAAGGATATTAATAGAGAGAGGGAAAAATATGGCAAACATAAACCAAAGGATAAGATGGCCGATTCAAGAAATGCCTTCACGGTTATAACGTTGAATGTAAATGGATTAAACTCCCCAATTAAAAGATATAGATTCGCAGAATGGATCAAAAAAAATGAACCATCAATATGTTGCATACAAGAGACTCATCTTAGACACAGGGACACAAAGAAACTGAAAGTGAAAGGATGGAAAAAAATATTTCATGCAAGCTACAGTCAAAAGAAAGCAGGTGTAGCACTATTAATCTCAGATAAAATAGACTTCAAATGCAGGGATGTTTTGAGAGACAAAGAAGGCCACTACATACTAATAAAAGGGGCAATTCAGCAAGAAGAAATAACAATCGTAAATGTCTATGCACCCAATCAAGGTGCCACAAAATACATGAGAGAAACACTGGCAAAACTAAAGGAAGCAATTGATGTTTCCACAATAATTCTGGGAGACTTCAACACATCACTCTCTCCTATAGATAGATCAACCAGACAGAAGACCAATAAGGAAATTGAAAACCTAAACAATCTGATAAATGAATTAGATTTAACAGACATATACAGGACATTACATCCCAAATCACCAGGATACACATACTTTTCTAGTGTTCACGGAACTTTCTCCAGAATAGATCATATGCTGGGACATAAAACAAGCCTCAATAAATTTAAAAAGATTGAAATTATTCAAAGCACATTCTCTGACCACAATGGAATACAATTAGAAGTCAATAACCATCAGAGACTTTGAAAATTCACAAATACCTGGAGGTTAAACAACACACTCCTAAACAATCAGTGGGTTAAAGAAGAAATAGCAAGAGAAATTGCTAAATATATAGAGACGAATGAAAATGAGAACACAACATACCAAAACCTATGGGATGCAGCAAAAGCAGTGCTAAGGGGGAAATTTATAGCACTAAACGCATATATTAAAAAGGAAGAAAGAGCCAAAATCAAAGAACTAATGGATCAACTGAAGAAGCTAGAAAATGAACAGCAAACCAATCCTAAACCAAGTAGAAGAAAAGAAATCACAAGGATTAAAGCAGAAATAAATGACATAGAGAACAAAAAAACAATAGAGAGGATAAATATCACCAAAAGTTGGTTCTTTGAGAAGATCAACAAGATTGACAAGCCCCTAGCGAGACTGACAAAATCAAAAAGAGAGAAGACCCATGGAAACAAAATAATGAATGGAAAAGGTGACATAACTGCAGATCCTGAAGAAATTAAAAAAATTATAAGAGGATATTATGAACAACTGTATGGCAACAAACTGGACAATGTAGAAGAAATGGACAATTTCCTGGAAACATATGAACAACCCAGACTGACCAGAGAAGAAATAGAAGACCTCAACCAACCCATCACAAGCAAAGAGATCCAATCAGTCATCAAAAATCTTCCCACAAATAAATGACCAGGGCCAGATGGCTTCACAGGGGAATTCTACCAAACTTTCCAGAAAGAACTGACACCAATCTTACTCAAACTCTTTCAAAACATTGAAGAAAATGGAACACTACCTAACTCATTTTATGAAGCTAACATCAATCTAATACCAAAACCAGGCAAAGATGCTACAAAAAAGGAAAACTACCGGCCAATCTCCCTAATGAATATAGATGCAAAAATCCTCAACAAAATACTTGCAAATCGAATCCAAAGACACATTAAAAAAATCATACACCATGACCAAGTGGGGTTCATTCCAGGCATGCAAGGATGGTTCAACATAAGAAAAACAATCAATGTACTACAACACATTAAAAACTCGAAAGGGAAAAATCAATTGATCATCTCAATAGATGCTGAAAAAGCATTTGACAAAATCCAACATCCCTTTTTGATAAAAACACTACAAAAGTCAGGAATTGAAGGAAACTTCCTCAACATGATAAAGAGCATATATGAAAAACCCACAGCCAGCATAGTACTCAATGGTGAGAGACTGAAAGCCTTCCCTCTAAGATCAGGAACAAGACAAGGATGCCCGCTGTCACCACTGTTATTCAACATTGTGCTGGAAGTGCTAGCCAGGGCAATCCGGCAAGACAAAGAAATAAAAGGCATCCAAATTGGAAAAGAAGAAGTAAAACTGTCATTGTTTGCAGATGATATGATCTTACATCTAGAAAACCCTGAGAAATCAACGATACAGCTACTAGAGCTAATCAACAAATTTAACAAAGTAGCGGGATACAAGATTAATGCACATAAGTCAGTAATGTTTCTATATGCTAGAAATGAACAAACTGAAGAGACGCTCAAGAAAAAGATACCATTTTCAATAGCAACTAAAAAAATCAAGTACCTAGGAATAAACTTAACCAAAGATGTAAAAGACCTATACAAAGAAAACTACATAACTCTACTAAAAGAAATAGAAGGGGACCTTAAAAGATGGAAAAATATTCCATGTTCATGGATAGGAAGGCTAAATGTCATTAAGATGTCAATTCTACCCAAACTCATCTACAGATTCAATGCAATCCCAATCAAAATTCCAACAACCTACTTTGCAGACTTGGAAAAGCTAGTTATCAAATTTATTTGGAAAGGGAAGATGCCTCGAATTGCTAAAGACACTCTAAAAAAGAAAAACGAAGTGGGAGGACTTACACTCCCTGACTTTGAAGCTTATTATAAAGCCACAGTTGCCAAAACAGCATGGTACTGGCACAAAGATAGACATATAGATCAATGGAATCAAATTGAGAATTCAGAGATAGACCCTCAGATCTATGGCCGACTGATCTTTGATAAGGCCCCCAAAGTCACTGAACTGAGCCATAATGGTCTTTTCAACAAATGGGGCTGGGAGAGTTGGATATCCATATCCAAAAGAAGGAAAGAGGACCCCTACCTCACCCCCTACACAAAAATTAACTCAAAATGGACCAAAGATCTCAATATAAAAGAAAGTACCATAAAACTCCTAGAAGATAATGTAGGAAAACATCTTCAAGACCTTGTTTTAGGAGGCCACTTCCTAGACTTTACACCCAAAGCACAAGCAACAAAAGAGAAAATAGATAAATGGGAACTCCTCAAGCTTAGAAGTTTCTGCACCTCAAAGGAATTTCTCAAAAAGGTAAAGAGGCAGCCAACTCAATGGGAAAAAATTTTTGGAAACCATGTATCTGACAAAAGACTAATATCTTGCATATATAAAGAAATCCTACAACTCAATGACAATAGTACAGTCGGCCCAATTATAAAATGGGCAAAAGATATGAAAAGACAGTTCTCTGAAGAGGAAATACAAATGGCCAAGAAACACATGAAAAAATGTTCAGCTTCACTAGCTATTAGAGAGATGCAAATTAAGACCACAATGAGATACCATCTAACACCGGTTAGAATGGCTGCCATTAAACAAACAGGAAACTACAAATGCTGGAGGGGATGTGGAGAAATTGGAACTCTTATTCACTGTTGGTGGGACTGTATAATGGTTCAGCCACTCTGGAAGTCAGTCTGGCAGTTCCTTAGAAAACTAGATATAGAGTTACCATTCGACCCAGCGATTGCACTTCTCGGTATATACCCGGAAGATCGGAAAGCAGTGACACGAACAGATATCTGCACGCCAATGTTCATAGCAGCATTATTCACAATTGCTAAAAGATGGAAACAACCCAAATGTCCTTCAACAGATGAGTGGATAAATAAAAAGTGGTATATACACACGATGGAATACTACGCGGTAGTAAGAAGGAACGATCTCGTGAAACATATGACAACATGGATGAACCTTGAAGACATAATGCTAAGCGAAATAAGCCAGGCACAAAAAGAGAAATATTATATGCTACCACTAATGTGAACTTTGAAAACTGTAAAACAAATGGTTTATAATGTAGAATTTAGGTGAACTAGCAATAGAGAGCAATTAAGGAAGAGGGAACAATAATCCAAGAAGAATAGATAAGCTATTTAACGTTCTGGGGATGCCCAGGAATGACTATGGTCTGTTAATTTCTGATGGATATAGTAGGAGCAAGTTCACAGAAATGTTGCTATATTAGGTAACTTTCTTGGGGTAAAGTAGGAACATGTTGGAAGTTAAGCAGTTATCTTAGGTTAGTTGTCTTTTTCTTACTCCCTTGTTATGGTCTCTTTGAAATGTTCTTTTATTGTATGTTTGTTTTCTTTTTAACTTTTTTTTCATACAGTTGATTTAAAAAAGAAGGGAAAGTTAAAAAAAAAAAAAAAAAAAAAAACAAGGGAAAAAAAAGATGCAGTGCCCCCTTGAGGAGCCTGTGGAGAATGCAGGGATATTGGCCTACCCCACCTCCATGGTTGCTAACATGACCACAGACATAGGGGACTGGTGGTTTGATGGGTTGAGCCCTCTACCATAAGTTTTACCCTTGGGAAGACGGTTGCTGCAAAGGAGAGGCTAGGCCTCCCTATGGTTGTGCCTAAGAGCCTCCTCCCGAATGCCTCTTTGTTGCTCAGATGTGGCCCTGTCTCTCTAGCTAAGCCAACTTGAAAGGTGAAATCACTGCCCTCCCCCCTACGTGGGATCAGACACCCAGGGGAGTGAATCTCCCTGGCAACGTGGAATATGACTCCCAGGGAGGAATGTAGACCCGGCATCGTGGGACGGAGAACATCTTCTTGACCAAAAGGGGGATGTGAAAGGAAATGAAATAAGCTTCAGTGGCAGAGAGATTCCAAAAGGAGCCGAGAGGTCACTCTGGTGGGCACTCTTACGCACACTTTAGACAACCCTTTTTAGGTTCTAAAGAATTGGGGTAGCTGGTGGTGGATACCTGAAACTATCAAACTACAACCCAGAACCCATGAATCTCGAAGACAGTTGTATAAAAATGTAGCTTATGAGGGGTGACAATGGGATTGGGAAAGCCATAAGGACCACACTCCACTTTGTCTAGTTTATGGATGGATGAGTAGAAAAATAGGGGAAGGAAACAAACAGACAAAGGTACCCAGTGTTCTTTTTTACTTCAATTGCTCTTTTTCACTCTAATTATTATTCTTGTTATTTTTGTGTGTGTGCTAATGAAAGTGTCAGGGATTGATTTGGGTGATGAATGTACAACTATGTAATGGTACTGTAAACAATCGAAAGTACGATTTGTTTTGTATGACTGCGTGGTATGTGAATATATCTCAATAAAATGATGATTAAAAAAAAAAAAAAAAAAAAAAAAAATAGCACCCAAGAATCTTTTAAAAGTGATATAGTCAAATGTAAAACTATGATGGTTGTTATTCTCAGAACTGGCTAAAGACAATGCTTGATAGCAAATTAAGTTTGTGTTTGGATGCATACTTCTCACAAATCAGCATTTTAAAAATTTATTTCTAGGTGTATCCTTATTAGGGGTGTTAATGCATCAAGATGTTCTTTCTTGATCTTGATAAAGTGATCGTGTCTTCATGATCTTATTATCTTTCATTCAGGCCAACCTAGTTCAATAATTAACTGGAGAGACAGTGGTTAGCACAGCTCTGTGCCTTCCCTCCAAGAGTTGGTCTACCAGGGTATAGTGAAGCAAAGGAACCATTCCAAATGCAAATATGCACAGTAAGGATACTGGCAGTAAAGTGTTGTTGGTTTTTTTTTTAATGCAGTTTTATTGAGATATATTCACATACCATACAAACCATCCAAAGTATATAATCACTGGCTTACAGTATCATCACATAGCTGTGCAGTATAGTGTTTTCATTAAGACTGACTGCTTGGATTTGAATCCCAGTTCCTCTACTTAATGGGTGTGTGGCCTTGGGCAAGACACTTCACTTTTCTGTGCCTAGTAAAATGGTGATGGATAATAACATCTACCTAATAGCACTGTCTTGAGGATAAATGAGTTAATACGTGTCAAGTATTCAGAAAAATACCTGAAACACAGCTATCATTAAATGCTATTAATATTATCACTATTATTATTATTCACAAGATGCATGGAAGGCAGTCTAGAAAGAAGAAGTGACAGTTGAACTGTCTTAATGAATGAGTAGGAGGGAAAGAGGAGAAATTTCTAGGCTGAAGGAAAACAAGGAGCAAAGGCAGGAAGGTGAAGATGAATATCGCTTATGCTATCTGCAGGTAGTTTGGTGTTACCAAGGAGGAAGCGAAGTGCTAAGAAGTAAAGCTGAAGAAGCAAACATGAATTACAGAGCAAACCCTCATTATGTTTCATCTTAATTCACAACGTTTATCTAATTTAATTACTTAGTTGTAATCCTGTTTTCTCCACTAGTCGGTAAACTCCTTGAGGGCAAAAACTTTGCTTTGTTTTCTTCTGAAACTCCAGCTCCTAGTACCTGGTTCTTGAATACCTGATGGGTATATAATTTGCAAGCCCAGGTAGAAAATGAAAATGCAGCGTCCCTAAATCAAAAGCAGGAGGAAGCTTTTTCCTCTCTTCCACCTGGTGTTTTTGAGTTGCTATTTAATGACGTTTAAGTTAAAAATAAATAAATTTTAAATTACTGCATGAATTTTACCATTCATCTTTATATTGTGCAATGCCAGTTTAAAATGCAAATACTAGAGCATTTAACTCTTATGCAGAATCTCCAAAATCATATCATTTGTATTTCATGGCTCATCTTCAGAGTAAGCCAAACTCAGGAAATGAGGAAGCAGGGAAAGAGGTTTCCCCCAGGCATGGAATAGCCCAGAGGCTACACTCCCTCAGGCTCAGGGATTCTTGCAAGAGGAGTGCCAACCCTCACAGGCACCCAGGGACCACTTTATGATTTGGGGCACCTGTGCAAACTTGGGCCTGACAGTTTCTAGGGTGCAAGGAAGTACAATCAGACATCTCCCCTTCCCACAGGTCTGCCATCCCATGGATGACCCTCAAGAGTACTGCAACCTCCACACTAGGACACGCTAAGCACCCATTTCAGGGTAAAGGAGAACATGCTGCCAGCCTAGGTGAGGATGATCACTACCGTGCCCCACCCCTTGCTCCAATCATCCCGATGCCCAGGCCCCCACTGGGGACAGACAGGGGCAGGGGTCATTGGGCAGGTGGTGGAGAAATGATGTCAGGCAGGGTCCTGGCACCAGGGAGCAGGGGAGTGAGCGGGTGAGAACCCATCCAAGGGAGGTAGGCAGATGCTTCATTGTCCCTTTGGACTTCCCTTACAAAACAGAAATTCAAAGATACAACCTTTAAGAATTTCAAGACAGGGAACAAAGAACATTAAGCATGGAGCCCTTCTGAGTGCACTGGCCTCAGGCCTGTGCAGCCTACCTATAGGCTTTGTGGGAGGCAGAGAAGAGAGCTGGATGGCACTTGAGGACTTGAGAAAGAAATCAAGAGTTAACTCCTAGGTCTCTATTTGGGGAGACCACCTACATGCTTATAGGTTAGGTGGGTAGAAGATGCTCTAACCTCTTCTGTAGGGTAGCCCTCTTTTTCAGCTGTTCCATCTTTCTTGGAAAGCTCATATTGTAATCACTTCTCCAAAGCCTCTGACCACAGTGAAGGGAACCAAGGCAGGAGAGCAAAGGAGTCAAAGAACAGCTCCTTAGAACCTTCTCTATGCTTCCCAAAAGGCATCCTTGCAGCTCACTTATGGTCCAGTCCAGTTCTCCTGGCAAATATGTAGGATGCAGGATCCAAGCCTCAGGTAATGTTAAAATAGATGTTTGTGGGTAGAATTTTCCACACATTCAGGAATAAGTGGTAAAGGGAGATTTTTATTTGTCAATAGACACAAAGATAGATATAGATAGATACATGTTTGTGTGTATATATATATCTCTATATATACAGTGGTTATATATATGTGTATATATATAGTGATTATACATATATGTATATATATATGTATATCTGTATATGTATGCAAGAAATGGTAAGACTATGGGTGATTTTTTTTTTAATTTTGGTGTCTATATTTTCTAAATATTATATTCTAAAAATGTACAACATTTGTAACAACAACAAAAAGAAAAGTTATTTTTAAAGTAGAAATGTAAGGTTTTAGAAATTTGACTCTCACAGCAACAATTCTTAAATTGGAAAGTCCTAAGCTCTGGGCCCACATATTCAGCTGCATACTGGGCATGTTTATTTGAAGGTGTCAAAATTACCCTGGATTCAACATGCCCAAGCCCAAACTCATTATGTCTCTCTTTAAAACTCTGCCCCTTCTTTTTTTATACCCATCATCTCAAGTAATGTCACTTCCCTACACTCTGTCACCAGTCCTCAAGCAAGGACCTTGATTTTACTTAATCCTTGCCCACCACATCAAATTTGTCAGCATGTCCTGCCAATTCTGTCTCTTAACATGCTCTATTTCGTCTCTTCCCCTCTCCTCCCTGTGCTGCCATCTTTGATCGCCTTCAGGGTCTCTCACACAGTCTCCTGGCTACTCTCCCTTCTACCCCACTTCCCTACCCTACATCCTTCCTTACAGACAATATTTATCAGCAAAAAAAAATGGAAATCTCAGGGGGCCATCCCTGCCCGCTGACTAGAGGATGCAGGACAAGATTTTGTGCCTTGCATACATGCTCACCCCTGCCCTTTTTCTAGGCTTATCTCCAGCAATTCCCCACAAGCACATCCTGCTCCAGCTACAAAAACTATTCTCCAAATAAACCATGCTCTTTCTTAACTAGATGCTTTTGCACAGGCTATTTCTTCTCCATGGAATGTCACTTCCCCTCACTCTGAGTGATGTTCTCACATTCAAGACTCTAAAATCTGAGCTTTCCTGACATGGTTAGTTGGTAATTATATAGTTAAAGCTAACAGAATATAATTCTACTAGTGTTCATGAGATTTCATTGTATTTTTTTCTCTAACAGCCTTTCCCAGAACAGAGTGTCCTCCTGAGGAGAGAGACCCTGCCATTCAACTGGATCACCAGAACCAATCACAGCTTGCTCAAATGAACTTCAACAGATGTTTATGGAAGGGATGAAGGGAGAGAGGGAGGGAGAGAGGAGAGAAGCAGCCGGAAGGCTGCTTAGATCTCAACAAAGCAAGCTTAAAAATTCAGATAAATGTCAGCATAATCCCACAGAGCTTATGTAAAATAAATTATAAAACAGTTGTACAAGAGAAATGGATAATTGTTAATTACATTTTTACTGAGATGTTCATATAATATAAAATTAGCCATTTTAAAGTAAACAATTTGTTGGCATTTCATGCATCACAATGCTGTACAACCACATCTGTCTAGTTCCAAAACATGTTCACCACCCCAAAAGGAGACCCTGTACCCACTGAGCAGCTGCTCCCCATTTGCCTCTCCTGCCAACCCCTGGCAACCATCAATGTGCATTCTGTCTCTCTGGATTTACCCAATCGGGATTTCATACAAAGGGAATCGTATCATAGGTGACGTTTTGTGCTGGCTTCTTCCCCTTAGCAAGAAATGGACAATTTTTAATAACTATACTCTGTTAAGAGGATTTTTTTCAAGGAGAAAGCAAGGTACAGTGGAAAAAGAGGTGCTTAAGAGTCAGGGGCTACTCCATTACTAACTAGCTCACCCAACGACCAAGGCACGTTACTGAAACATTGTAGGCATCAGTGTCCTCACATGTAAAATGACAGGACTGTAAAATCCAGAACAAAGGAAGAACTCCTTATTATCAACATGATTATTTATTATTCAATGACCATGACTCTTGTATTCTTACTGTGAGCACTATACTAATCTTGTTCACATACATTCTCTAATTTAATCCTTAAAACCATGTAAGATGGGTTTCATGGTCCCCATTTTTATAGATGAAGAAATTGAGGTCTAGAGAGGTTAAAAAATGTACCCAAGACCACATTGCAGGTGGGTGGAAAAGCTGGGACACAGACTCAATGTCTTCATGACCCTCAGCCCACCCTTGTAAGTAGTGCCAGCTCTGTAACTTGCAATAACTCAGTGGTGGCGACAAGTTGGAAATGTGGAGATGTGTTGACTGGGAGAACTTTCTTAAAGTGTCATTTGCATAGCAAACTCATGGATTTTACTTAGAAACTATTTTTTTAAGTGAGTGCTAGATAATGTATAGTTAACTTGAGGTCATCCTCAGGCCACATAAGCCTTTATGTTACGAATTTTTGTATTACCTTCATTCCATTGCTTCCCTACCCTTATTTTCCCTTTTTTGTCCCATCTATATCTAATTTATGTTATGTCACTAAATATAATGTATTAAATCTTTTTAAAAATAAAACAGGACACAGGTAAATAGTAAATAATTATGTTTCAACTAAAATAGTTTTTTAAATTTTTTTAATGAAAATATCCAGTGTTAACATGGGAGAGATTAACTACTACACATATCCATTACTGTTGGTACAATGTATACATTGGTATAAAAATGCTTTGGAAAAGCAATTTGGCCTTACGTAAACAGAACCACAAATATATTGGAATCTTTAGAACCAGGAATCTATCTGGGAGTTATCCTTAACTCCTTCCTTGAAATTTGGGAATACTCAAATCTAAAATACAAGACAAACTATACAGAAATATACTCATTATAGTACCATTTCTAATAGTAAAAAAATCAAAAAGAAATTGAATGTCCAATAGGAGAATGGTTAAGTAAACCAGGGCATATCACTAAATGGAATATTATGTAGAAGATAAAATGACAGGTAATAAGACATAAAGTAACACAAACATGCTTAATGCTTACAACCAATAAAGCAAGATTCAAAAGAACAGTGCATTATTTGAACTTTTAAAATATTGTTAAGTGAAAAAAAGCAAGTGCAGAATAGAGTGTAAAACACATTAACTTCTATGTAAAAAGGGGAAGAGAAATAAGATTTTGTATGCATATAGAGAAACTCTGGAAGGATAATTAAGAAACTATTAACAGTGGTTTTCTGTAGTGGAGGGATGTGGGGTGGTTGGAAATTAGGTAGTAAGGAACAAGAGAAGGAGGGAGATGTTTCACTGTGTCCTGCTTATACTCTGATTTTTGAACCACATGGATTAGCTCTTCAAAGAATTAAGTTAATTTTTTAAAAGAAGACAACTGTAGTATACCATACTTATAGCTCTAAAAACAATATGAATTCATAAAAAACAAGAAGAAAGCATTCCAAAATGTTTTTAGAAATATGATTCTGTGGCTTTTATTGTCTATGTTTTTCAATTTTGGATAATGTGACAGTATAATATTTATAGTCTTTTAAACTATTTAAAATACTAGCTTAAAAGGCATTAAGGAAAAAATCATGGGTTTGGAATAAGTGGTCTTTATGGTCCTAACTCTGAAATGTTATGATTCTATACACGATTCCAGAGCAGAACAAAAGGGGGAAAGACATTGAAAGAAACCAATGTAGCTGCATTAATTTAGAAATGTTTAGAAAAAGAGATCTATAATCAAGGGTAAATGTAAAATATTAATCTGAACAATATAAAATTTTAATATCCCTTCAAACGAGCTCCAAGTGTCATGTTAATAACAATTCAGTAACATAATTGTAAAATGTTGTTCGAACTACTAAAAGTTCTAAAAACTCTGGACAGAAATAAATAATTATTATCAGAAAAGGAACTTCATATTCTCAATGTATTTAACTTTCATAGCATTCTCATAGGGAATTATCTCTTATTCTAAGAGTAATATGAACTGAATGCTCACCTCCCTTCAGAGCTCTGCAAAAAGAAAAATCACTATCAGATCCTCGACAAATAACTTCTTTGCGCTTTGGAAAGTTCATGGAGTTGGCAGATATATAGAGATTGAAATACAAATTTTTTATGTCTCTCCCTTAAAAAGAAAAAAAAATACCATTAGTCTCTTAAATGAGAGTTTCTTTTGTAAATATAACTAATATTTATTGTACACTTATAATGTGCCATGTGCTGTTCATACATTATTTCATTTAATCAACAAAATAACTCTATCGTGAGGGCGGGGCAAGATGGCAGACTGGTGAGCTGTATGTTTTAGTTACTCCTCCAGGAAAGTAGGTAAAAAGCCAGGAACTGCGTAGACTGGACACCACAGAGCAATCTGTCTTTGGGCATACTTCATACAACACTCATGAAAACGTGGAACTGCTGAGATCAGCGAAATCTGTAAGTTTTTGCGGCCAGGGGACCCGCGCCCCTCCCTGCCAGGCTCAGTCCTGGGGGAGGAGGGGCTGTCAGCTCCGGGAAGGAGAAGGGAGAATTGCAGTGGCTGCTCTTATCGGAAACTCATTCTACTAATTCAAACTCCAACCATAGATAGACTGAGACCAGACACCAGAGACTCTGAGAGCAGCCAGCCCAGCAGAGAGGAGACAGACATAGAAAAAAAACAACACGAAAAACTCCAAAATAAAAGCAGAGGATTTTTCGAGTTCTGGTGAACACAGAAAGGGGAAGGGCGGAGATCAGGCCTCGAGGCGCATATGCAAATCCCGAAGCAAAGCTGATCTCTCTGCCCTGTGCATCTTTCCTTAATGGCCCTGGTTGCTTTGTCTATTAGCATTTCAATAACCCATTAGATCTCCGAGGAGGGCCGTTTTTTTTTTTTTTTTTTTTTTTTTTTTTTTAAATCCTTTTTGCTTTTTCTAAAACAATTACTCTAAGAAGCTCAATACAGAAAGCTTCAAAGAATTGAAATTTGGGCACGTCAAGTCAAGAGCAGAACTAAGAGAGCTCTGAGACAAAAGGCAATATTCCAGTGGCTGAGAAAATTCACTAAACAACACAACTTCCCAAGAAAAGGGGGGTGTCCGCTCACAGCCACCATCCTGGTGGACAGGAAACACTCCTGCCCATCGCCAGCCCCATAGCCCAGAGCTGCCCCAGACAACCCAGTGTGACGGAAGTGCTTCAAATAACAGGCACACACCACAAAACTGGGCGTGGACATTAGCCTTCCCTGCAACCTCAGCTGAAGGTCCCAGAGCTGGGAAGGTGGAGCAGTGTGAATTAACAAAGCCCCATTCAGCCATCATTTGAGCAGACTGGGAGCCTCCCTACACAGCCCAGCAGCCCAGAACTGCCCTGGGGGGACGGCACTCACCTGTGACATAGCACAGTCATCCCTCAACAGAGGACCCGGGGTGCACAGCCTGGAAGAGGGGCCCACTTGCAAGTCTCAGGAGCCATACGCCAATACCAAAGACTTGTGGGTCAGTGGCAGAGACAAACTGTGGCAGGACTGAACTGAAGGATTAGACTATTGCAGCAGCTTTAAAACTCTAGGATCATCAGGGAGATTTGATTGTTAGGGCCACCCCCCCTCCCCGACTGCCCAGAAACACGCCCCACATACAGGGCAGGCAACACCAACTACACACGCAAGCTTGGTACACCAATTGGGCCCCGCAAGACTCACTCCCCCACTCACCAAAAAGGCTAAGCAGGGGAGATCTGGCTTGTGGAGAACAGGTGGCTCGTGGACGCCACCTGCTGGTTAGTTAGAGAAAGTGTACTCCACGAAGCTGTAGATCTGATAAATTAGAGATAAGGACTTCAACTGGTCTACAAACCCTAAAAGAACCCTATCAAGTTCAGCAAATGCCACGAGGCCAAAAACAACAGAAAATTATAAAGCATATGAAAAAACCAGACGATATGGATAACCCAAGCCCAAGCACCCAAATCAAAAGACCAGAAGAGACACACCACCTAGAGCAGCTACTCAAAGAACTAAAGATGAACAATGAGACCCTAGTACGGGATATGAAGGAAATCAAGAAGACCCTAGAAGAGCATAAAGAAGACATTGCAAGACTAAATAAAAAAATGGATGATCTTATGGAAATTAAAGAAACTGTTGACCAAATTAAAAAGATTCTGGACACTCATAGTACAAGACTAGAGGAAGTTGAACAACGAATCAGTGACCTGGAAGATGACAGAATGGAAAATGAAAGCATAAAAGAAAGAATGGGGAAAAAAATTGAAAAACTCGAAATGGACCTCAGGGATATGATAGATAATATGAAACGTCCGAATATAAGACTCATTGGTGTCCCAGAAGGGGAAGAAAAGGGTAAAGGTCTAGGAAGAGTATTCAAAGAAATTGTTGGGGAAAACTTCCCAAATCTTCTAAACAACATAAATACACAAATCATAAATGCTCAGCGAACTCCAAATAGAATAAATCCAAAAAAACCCACTCCGAGACATATACTGATCACACTGTCAAACATAGAAGAGAAGGAGCAAGTTCTGAAAGCAGCAAGAGAAAAGCAATTCACCACATACAAAGGAAACAGCATAAGACTAAGTAGTGACTACTCAGCAGCCACCATGGAGGCAAGAAGGCAGTGGCGCGATATATTTAAAATTCTGAGTGAGAGGAATTTCCAGCCAAGAATACTTTATCCAGCAAAGCTCTCCTTCAAATTTGAGGGAGAGCTTAAATTTTTCACAGACAAAGAAATGCTGAGAGAATTTGCTAACAAGAGACCTGCCCTACTGGAGATACTAAAGGGAGCCCTACAGACAGAGAAACAAAGACAGGACAGAGAGACCTGGAGAAAGGTTCAGTACTAAAGAGATTCGGTATGGGTACAATAAAGGATATTAATAGACAGAGGGAAAAATATGGCAAACATAATCCAAAGGATAAGATGGCCGATTCAAGAAATGCCTTCACGGTTTTAACGTTGAATGTAAATGGATTAAACTCCCCAATTAAAAGATATAGATTCGCAGAATGGATCAAAAAAAATGAACCATCAATATGTTGCATACAAGAGACTCATCTTAGACACAGGGACACAAAGAAACTGAAAGTGAAAGGATGGAAAAAAAATATTTCATGCAAGCTACAGCCAAAAGAAAGCAGGTGTAGCAATATTAATCTCAGATAAAATAGACTTCAAATGCAGGGATGTTTTGAGAGACAAAGAAGGCCACTACATACTAATAAAAGGGGCAATTCAGCAAGAAGAAATAACAATCGTAAATGTCTATGCACCCAATCAAGGTGCCACAAAATACATGAGAGAAACATTGGCAAAACTAAAGGAAGCAATTGATGTTTCCACAATAATTGTGGGAGACTTCAACACATCACTCTCTCCTATAGATAGATCAACCAGACAGAAGACCAATAAGGAAATTGAAAACCTAAACAATCTGATAAATGAATTAGATTTAACAGACATCTACAGGACATTACATCCCAAATCACCAGGATACACATACTTTTCTAGTGCTCACGGAACATTCTCCAGAATAGATCATATGCTGGGACATAAAACAAGCCTCAATAAATTTAAAAAGATTGAAATTATTCAAAGCACATTCTCTGACCACAATGGAATACAATTAGAAGTCAATAACCATCAGAGACTTAGAAAATTCACAAATACCTGGAGGTTAAACAACACACTCCTAAACAATCAGTGGGTTAAAGAAGAAATAGCAAGAGAAATTGCTAAATATATAGAGACGAATGAAAATGAGAACACAACATACCAAAACCTATGGGATGCAGCAAAAGCAGTGCTAAGGGGGAAATTTATAGCACTAAATGCATATATTAAAAAGGAAGAAAGAGCCAAAATCAAAGAACTAATGGATCAACTGAAGAAGCTAGAAAATGAACAGCAAACCAATCCTAAACCAAGTACAAGAAAAGAAATAACAAGGATTAAAGCAGAAATAAATGACATAGAGAACAAAAAAACAATAGAGAGGATAAATATCACCAAAAGTTGGTTCTTTGAGAAGATCAACAAGATTGACAAGCCCCTAGCTAGACTGACAAAATCAAAAAGAGAGAAGACCCATATAAAAAAAATAATGAATGAAAAAGGTGACATAACTGCAGATCCTGAAGAAATTAAAAAATTATAAGAGGATATTATGAACAACTGTATGGCAACAAACTGGATAATGTAGAAGAAATGGACAATTTCCTGGAAACATATGAACAACCTAGACTGACCAGAGAAGAAATAGAAGACCTCAACCAACCCATCACAAGCAAAGAGATCCAATCAGTCATCAAAAATCTTCCCACAAATAAATGCCCAGGGCCAGATGGCTTCACAGGGGAATTCTACCAAACTTTCCAGAAAGAACTGACACCAATCTTACTCAAACTCTTTCAAAACATTGAAGAAAATGGAACACTACCTAACTCATTTTATGAAGCTAACATCAATCTAATACCAAAACCAGGCAAAGATGCTACAAAAAAGGAAAACTACCGGCCAATCTCCCTAATGAATATAGATGCAAAAATCCTCAACAAAATACTTGCAAATCGAATCCAAAGACACATTAAAAAAATCATACACCATGACCAAGTGGGGTTCATTCCAGGCATGCAAGGATGGTTCAACATAAGAAAAACAATCAATGTATTACAACACATTAAAAACTCGAAAGGGAAAGATCAATTGATCATCTCAATAGATGCTGAAAAAGCATTTGACAAAATCCAACATCCCTTTTTGATAAAAACACTTCAAAAGGTAGGAATTAAAGGAAACTTCCTCAACATGATAAAGAGCATTTATGAAAAACCCACAGCCAGCATAGTACTCAATGGTGAGAGACTGAAAGCCTTCCCTCTAAGATCAGGAACAAGACAAGGATGCCCGCTGTCACCACTGTTATTCAACATTGTGCTGGAAGTGCTAGCCAGGGCAATCCGGCAAGACAAAGAAATAAAAGGCATCCAAATTGGAAAAGAAGAAGTAAAACTGTCATTGCTTGCAGATGATATGATCTTATATCTAGAAAACCCTGAGAAATCGACGATACACCTACTAGAGCTAATAAAGAAATTTAGCAAAGTAGCAGGATACAAGATTAAAGCACATAAGTCAGTAATGTTTCTATATGCTAGAAATGAACAAACTGAAGAGACACTCAAGAAAAAGATACCATTTTCAATAGCAACTAAAAAAATCAAGTACCTAGGAATAAACTTAACCAAAGATGTAAAAGACCTATACAAAGAAAACTACATAACTCTACTAAAAGAAATAGAAGGGGGCCTTAAAAGATGGAAAAATATTCCATGTTCATGGATAGGAAGGCTAAATGTCATTAAGATGTCAATTCTACCCAAACTCATCTACAGATTCAATGCAATCCCAATCAAAATTCCAACAACCTACTTTGCAGACTTGGAAAAGCTAGTTATCAAATTTATTTGGAAAGGGAAGATGCCTCGAATTGCTAAAGACACTCTAAAAAAGAAAAACGAAGTGGGAGGACTTACACTCCCTGACTTTGAAGCTTATTATAAAGCCACAGTTGCCAAAACAGCATGGTACTGGCACAAAGATAGACATATAGATCAATGGAATCGAATTGAGAATTCAGAGATAGACCCTCAGATCTATGGCCGACTGATCTTTGATAAGGCCCCCAAAGTCACCGAACTGAGCCATAATGGTCTTTTCAACAAATGGGGCTGGGAGAGTTGGATATCCATATCCAAAAGAATGAAAGAGGACCCCTACCTCACCCCCTACACAAAAATTAACTCAAAATGGACCAAAGATCTCAATATAAAAGAAAGTACCATAAAACTCCTAGAAGATAATGTAGGAAAACATCTTCAAGACCTTGTATTAGGAGGCCACTTCCTAGACTTTACACCCAAAGCACAAGCAACAAAAGAGAAAATAGATAAATGGGAACTCCTCAAGCTTAGAAGTTTCTGCACCTCAAAGGAATTTCTCAAAATGGTAAAGAGGCAGCCAACTCAATGGGAAAAAATTTTTGGAAACCATGTATCTGACAAAAGACTGATATCTTGCATATACAAAGAAATCCTACAACTCAATGACAATAGTACAGACAGCCCAATTATAAAATGGGCAAAAGATATGAAAAGACAGTTCTCTGAAGAGGAAATACAAATGGCCAAGAAACACATGAAAAAATGTTCAGCTTCACTAGCTATTAGAGAGATGCAAATTAAGACCACAATGAGATACCATCTAACACCGATTAGAATGGCTGCCATTAAACAAACAGGAAACTACAAATGCTGGAGGGGATGTGGAGAAATTGGAACTCTTATTCATTGTTGGTGGGACTGTATAATGGTTCAGCCACTCTGGAAGTCAGTCTGGCAGTTCCTTAGAAAACTAGATATAGAGCTACCATTCGATCCAGCGATTGCACTTCTCGGTATATACCCGGAAGATCGGAAAGCAGTGACACGAACAGATATCTGCACGCCAATGTTCATAGCAGCATTATTCACAATTGCCAAGAGATGGAAACAACCCAAATGTCCTTCAACAGATGAGTGGATAAATAAAATGTGGTATATACACACGATGGAATACTACGCGGCAGTAAGAAGGAACGATCTGGTGAAACATATGACAACATGGATGAACCTTGAAGACATAATGCTGAGCGAAATAAGCCAGGCACAAAAAGAGAAATATTATATGCTACCACTAATGTGAACTTTGAAAAATGTAAAAACAAATGGTTTATAATGTAGAATGTAGGGGAACTAGCAGTAGAGAGCAATTAAGGAAGGGGGAACAATAATCCAAGAAGAACAGATAAGCTATTTAACGTTCTGGGGATGCCCAGAAATGACTATGGTCTGTTAATTTCTGATGGATGTAGTAGGAACAAGTTCACTGAAATGTTGCTATATTATGTAACTTTCTTGGGGTAAAGTAGGAACATGTTGGAAGTTAAGCAGTTATCTTAGGTTAGTTGTCTTTTTCTTACTCCCTTGTTATGGTCTCTTTGAAATGTTCTTTTATTGTATGTTTGTTTTCTTTTTAACTTTTTTTTTCATACAGTTGATTTAAAAAAGAAGGGAAAGTTAAAAAAAAAAAAAGAAAAGAAAAAAGACAAACAAGGAAAAAAAAAAAAAAAAGATGTAGTGCCCCCTTGAGGAGCCTGTGGAGAATGCAGGGGTATTTGCCTACCCCACCTTCATGGTTGCTAACATGACCACAGACATAGGGGACTGGTGGTTTGATGGGTTGAGCCCTCTACCATAAGTTTTACCCTTGGGAAGACGGTTGCTGCAAAGGAGAGGCTAGGCCTCCCTGTATTTGTGCCTAAGAGTCTCCTCCTGAATGCCTCTTTGTTGCTCAGATGTGGCCCTCTCTCTCTGGCTAAGCCAACTTGAAAGGTGAAATCACTGCCCTCCCCCCTACGTGGGATCAGACACCCAGGGAAGTGAATCTCCCTGGCAACGTGGAATATGACTCCCGGGGAGGAATGTAGACCCGGCATCGTGGGATGGAGAACATCTTCTTGACCAAAAGGGGGATGTGAAACGAAATGAAATAAGCTTCAGTGGCAGAGAGATTCCAAAACGAGCCGAGAGATCACTCTGGTGGGCACTCTTACGCACACTTTAGACAACCTTTTTTAAGTTCTAAAGAATTGGGGTAGCTGGTGGTGGATACCTGAAACTATTAAACTACAACCCAGAACCCATGAATCTCGAAGACAGTTGTATAAAAATGTAGCTTATGAGGGGTGACAGTGGGATTGGGAATGCCATAAGGACCAAACTCCACTTTGTCTAGTTTATGGATGGATGTGTAGAAAAGTAGGGGAAGCAAACAAACAGACAAAGGTTCCCAGTGTTCTTTTTTACTTCAATTGCTGTTTTTCACTCTAATTATTATTCTTGTTATTTTTGTGTGTGTGCTAATGAAGGTGTCAGGGATTGATTTAGGTGATGAATGTACAACTATGTAATGGTACTGTAAACAATCGAAAGTACAATTTGTTTTGTATGACTGCGTGGTATGTGAATATATCTCAATAAAATGATGATTAAAAAAAAAAAAAAAAATAACTCTATAAGGTATTATTACCCTCATTCTAGAAAACAGAAGTTCTGGTATGAAAACCAGTAGATTTTAATCAAATAAAGTGTTCCACAATAAAAAGTATGTATACTATACCTAAAAATAGAGAAGCCTTTATAAATTGATTGAGAAAACTATTAAATGAAGACAAAATTTCCAGTTCTAGTCACCATTCTTCTAGGAAACTCAAATGAAAGGAGAGGGAAAGGAAAAGAAGAAAGGACAATCAACCCATGTGAACTTTTTAAATGTTTTGAGAACAGATTTCATATAGAATAAAATGAAACTTTTGATTAAAAATTAAATGCATGGGCTATTTTTTCTTTACTCATGACCTCCCAATTACCATTAACATGGAAAATTCCTATAAACAATAAATTTTGCTCAACTCTTCCAAGTTATTCAGTTGGCGCAACTGGCAAGGATATGTAGTCTTTTTATAATGAAAACAATTATTGAAACCACTAACTCATTGAAAATGTTTTACTAACCGGGTCACCATGACTCATAGTAGCCATAATCAAAAGACAACTTTCCATCTTTATCTAACCCGAACCCTTTTTAACATAACTGCCAGCTCTGTTCCAGTTTGCTAATGCTGTAGAAACACAATATACCAGAAATGGATTGGCTTTTATAAAGGCGATTTATTAGGTCACAAATTTACAGTTCTAAGGCCATAGAAGTATCCAAACTAAGGCATCAACAAGAGGATACCTTCACTGAAGAAAGGCCAGTGGTGTCCAGAATACCTCTGTCAGCTGGGAAGGCACATGGCTGGTGTCTGCTGGTCCTTTGCTCCCAGGTTGCATTGCTTCCAGCTTCTGACTCCAGTGGGCTTCTCCTAAGCATCTGGGGGTCCTTTCTCAGCTTCTCTGGGGCAAACTCTGGGCTTCATCTCTTAGCATCTCCAAAAGTCTTTCTGTTTGCATCTCCAAGCTTCTGGGTCTGTGTCAGCTCTGAACTCTCTCTCTCTCCCCTGAGCTCTCTTAAGGACTCCAGTAAACTAATTAAGACCCACTTTGAATTGGCGGGG
This sequence comes from Choloepus didactylus, assembly GCF_015220235.1. Lineage (NCBI taxonomy): Eukaryota > Metazoa > Chordata > Mammalia > Pilosa > Megalonychidae > Choloepus > Choloepus didactylus. The sequence continues at coordinate 30,270,356 of NC_051320.1, read as the reverse complement.
TCACATCTCCATGGAAATAATCTAATCAAAAAGTCCCACCCATAATAGGTCTGCCCCCACAAGAGTGGATTAAAAGAACATAGTCTTTTATGGGGTACATAACAGATTCAAACCAGCACAAACTCCTTCCTCAAAATCCTCTCCTTTCTTTGGCATTGGTGCTACCACTCTGTTTCAATTGTCCTCTGTCATAGTTTCCTAGGGTTACCATAGCAAAGTACAAACTAGGCGGCTTAAAACAACCAAAAATTATTGTATCACAGTTCTGGAGGCAAAAAGTCTGAAATCAAGAGGTCTGCAGGGCCATGCTTCTCTCCTGGCTTCTGATGGTGGTTGGCCAGCATGCCATGACATGACCTGCCTCTGTTGTCACACAGCGTTCTGCCCTATGCCTGCCTGTGTCTCCTCTCCCCTTCTTATAGAACAACAGTTATATTGGACTAGGGGCCTGCTCTACTCCAGAATAACCTCATTTTAATGCAACCAATTCCATCAGATGGTATTTCCAAAGAAGGTCACTTTCTGAGGTACTGGTCAATGTACCTTTGAGGGGGACACAATTCAACCCACAGCATCCCCCAACTACTCTTCCTTCTCAGTCTGTTTCATTGAGTCCTCGTTCTCGGGTTCTATCCTCAGTTCTCCTCTCTTCTCACTCTGCACTCTCCCTGGCTTTACATACCACCTATGGAGATAATTCCAAAATCATTGCCTTCAGTCTTGACCTTTTGCCTGAGCACTTGTCCCATATATTCATTCAGCATCTTTACTCCAACGTTACTCACTTACATTACCCAACAAATCCAAAATTAATTTCCTCATCTCCATCAGCATATCTACCCTAGAATTCCCAATCCCAGTAAATCTTGCTAGGCTCCTTTTCATCCCAATTACCACTATCTTAATGCAAATCATCATTGCTGTGATCCTGAAGCACCACCAAATTTCCTAATTTATCTTCAAATCTCTATTTTCAGGGTGTGGAGAGGAAGAACATCACGGTGTCTGTTTTAAACAGTGGTCCCATGGCCCATATGTTCTATGGACCTGTGCCTGAACCACTCCAGACACAGAGCTACATGTAGAAGTTGAAGGGGCTATTTTCATGAAAGTTTCTATGTGTGCCTTGAAAGAAAATCTTATTTCATGTATATACAGAATTAACTTTTCTGCAAATTAGACCCAGAGTCTCACTGTGTAAGTGGCTGAGTTACAACCTAAATTGAATGCCCAACCTTGCAAGGTATCACCTATTAAAGTGAGGGCATTGATTGGAAAGGATTGCGTCCCTGAAAACTGGAGTGGGGACATATGGGTTGATAATTCTGCTGAATCTTTGCCAGATAAACCTGTAATGGTCTGCCCTGAGGAATCAGCCACCCAATCTCCAATCTTCCCTGAGGAATCAGTCATTCAACCTCCACCTGAAGAGATTAATCCTGTTGTGCCTGACAAACCTGTAACTACCTCCCCTGAAGAAACAGTCCTCACACTTCTGTCTGGAGAGATTAATTTTGTTTCACCAGATGAAACTGCAATGGAATTCCCTGAGGCAGTTGGCTTGCAAGATAATTCTCCTCTTCTCATGACCCACCCCCACAACCCCTCTTTTCTTTCAGACTTATAATTAGACTGAAGTCCCAATAGGCTCCAAAAGGTGAGGTACAAAATGTGACCCACAAGGAAAAATAGTACATTCCAAAATAATTGCATGAATTTTCCAATTTATATAGACAGAAACCAGGGGAATGGGTGTGGGAATGGATATTAAGGGTGTGGGATAATGGTTGAAGGAACACAAAGTTGGATCAGACTGAATTTATTGATATGGGCCCATGAAGCAGAGAATCTGGATTCAATGTTGGAGCTTGAGCAGTTAGAAAGGGCTCTAAAGGTTTATTTGGGAGATGAGCATGGCTACCATAATATACTCAAAGCAGTAATTAAAATAGTCTGACTTTGCACAGACCTATGGCATTGGCTACTAAATCATGGGGTACTGAGAAGTAAAATAGATGGTGTCTAATTTGGGGCTGTTATGTACCCCAGAAAAATACCATGTTCTTTTAATCTATCCCTGTGGGGGCAGACCTATTGTTGGTGGGAATTTTGATTAGGTTGTTTCAATTGAGATGTGACCCAGCCCATTCAAGGTGGGTGTTCTAGTTTGTTCATGCTGCAGAATGCAAAACACCAGAGATGGACAGGCTTTTATAAAACGGGGGTTTATTTCACTACACAGTTACAGTCTTAAGGCCACAAAGCATCCAAGGTAACACCTCAGCAATTGGGTACCTTCACCGGAGGATGGCCAGTGGTGTCCGGAAAACCTCTGTTAGCTAAGAAGGCAGCTGGCGTCTGCTCCAAAGCTCCGGCCTCAAAACGGCTTTCTCCCAGGACATTCCTCTCTAGCAAGCTTGCTTCTCTTCAAAACATCACTCCCAGCTGCACTCTCCTTCCTCTTTGAGTCAGCTCATTTATATAGCACCACCGATCAAGGCCCACCCCCGAATGGGTGGGGCCACGCCTCCATGGGAACATCTCATCAGAATCATCTCCCACAGCTGGGTGGGGCACATTCCAAGCAAATCCAACCAGCACCAAAACTTCTGCCCCACACAAGACCACAAAGATAATGGCATTTGGGGGACACAATACACTCAAACCGGCACAGTGGGTCTTAGTCCTTTACTGGAGTCCTTTGTGAGAGGATAAAAGGCAGAGACATTTGGAGAGAGCTTAGAAAGAGAGAAATACCCTGGAGATGCTAACAGAGAACCAACAGATTCTCAGAGAGAAAGCCACTGGAATCAGAAGCTGAAAATGATGAAACCCAGGAACAAAGGACCAGCAGACACTGGCTATGTGCCTTCCCATGTGACAGAGGAACCAAAGATGCCAGCATCCTTTCCTCAGAGAAGGTATCCTCTTGCTGATGCCTTAATTTGGATGTTTGTCATGACCTTAGAATTGTAACTTTTAACCTAATTAATCCCCATTGTTAAAAGCCAGTCCATTTCTGGTATATTGCTTTCCAGCAGCTTTGGCAAACTGAACTAGATGGACAGTCTACTATACGCAGAAGAGTTCTAAGTCAAAGGAACAAAAGTCTAACTTGAATTGCAAAAATAGCCATGGCCCCTTAATCAATTCCCAGACTTGAGACAGTTTACAGACCCAGAGCCCCCTTAGTGAAGGGAAGGCCAGGTCCCCTTGGGGAAGGACCCTGCGAAACTACCAAAAATGTATACTGTTCGTCTTCCTCCCAGTGTTCCCTAAAGAGATCTATGACTTTTTACCAAAGTAACTGTACACTGGGGAAAAGTAAATGATCAGATGTTTTGGGGATTATTAGACACTGGCTCAGAAGTGACATTAACCCCAGGAGAACAAAAACATCACTATGGTCCACCAGTCAGAGCAAAGGTTTATAGAAGTCAGGTGATCAATGGAATTTTAGCTCAGGTCCATCTCACAATCATTCCAGTGGGCCCCCAGACCCATTCTGTGGTTATTTCCCCAGTTCCAGAATATATAATTGGAATAAACATTCTCAGCAACTGGAAGAATCTCCACACTGGTTCCCTGACTTGTGGAGTGAGGGCTATTATGATAGAAATAGCCAAGTGGAAGCCACTAGAATTGCCTCTACCTACCAAAATAATAAATCAAATGCAATACCACATTCCTGGAGGGATTGCAGAGATTAGTGCCACCATCAAGGACTTGAAGGATGCAGGGGTGATGATTCCTAGCACATCACCATTCAACTCTCCTATTTGGTCTGTGCAGAAAATGGATGGACCTTAAAGGATGACAGTGGATTATTCTAAGTTAAACCAGGTGGTGACTCCAGTTGCAGCTGCTCTTCCAGATGTGATATTGTTGCTTAAGCAAATTAACACACCCCCAGGTACTTGGTATGCAGCAATTGATCTGACATATGCTTTTTTCTCAATTGCTATTAGTAAAGACCACCAGAAGCAGTTTACTTTCAGATGGCAAGGTCAGCAATACACCTTTACTGCCCTACTTCAGGGGTATATCAACTCTCCAGCCCTGTTTTATAATCTTGTCCACAGGGACCTTGATCATCTCTCCCTCCCACAAGACATCACACTGGTCCATTATATTGATGATATTATGTTGACCGGACCTAGTGAGCAAGAAGTAGCCACTACTCTAGACTTATTGGTAAGATATTTGCATCCCAGAAGGTAAAGAGGTAAATCCAACAAAAATAGAGAGTCCTCCCACCTCAGAGAAATTTCTAGGTGTCCAGTGCTATGAGACATGTCAAGATATCCCTTCTAAGGTGAAGGATAAGCTGTTGCATCTGACCCCTCCTATAACCAAAAAAGAGGCACGTTTAACTGGCTTTTGAATTTTGGAGACAACATATTCCTCCTTTGGGTGTGCTACTCTGGCCCATTTACCAAGTGACCCAAAAAACTTCTAGTTTTGAGTGAGGACTAGAACAAGAGGAGGCTCTGCAACAGCTATGCCACTTGAGCCATAGGATCCAGAAGATCCAATGGTGCTGGAAGTGTCAGTGGCAAACAGAGATGCTGTCTGGAGCCTTTGGCAGGTCCCTATGGTAGAGTCATGGTGCAGACCCTTAGGATTTTGGAGCAAAGCCCTGCCATCCTTTCCAGATAATTACTTTCCCTTTGAGAAACAGCTTTTGGCCTGCTACAAGGCCTTACTAGACACCAAATGCTTAACCTTGGCCACCAAGTTACCATGAAACCTGAGTTGCCTATCATGAATTGGGTGTTGATTGACCCACCATAAAGCCTTAAAGTTGAACATGTACAGCAGTGTTCCATCATAAAATAGAATAGGGTTCGAGCAGGCCCTGAAGGTACAAGTAAGTTACAAGAGGAAGTGGTCCAAATGTCCATGGCTCCCACTAATGCCTCATTACCTTCTCTTTCCCAGCCCACAGCTATTACCTCTTAGGGAGTTCCTTATGAACCATTGACCAAGGAAGAGAAAACTCAGGCCTGGTTTACAGATGGTTCTGCATGACATACAGGTACCACCCAAAAGTGAAGAGCAGCACTATAGTTTCTTCTGATACATCCCTGAAGGACAGTGGTGAAGGGAAATCCTCCCAATGGGTAGAACTTCAAGCAGTGCACCTGGTTCTTCATTTTACTTGGAAGGAGAAGTGGCCAGAGGGGCATTTGTATACTGATTCATGGGCTGTAGCCAAGGGACTTGGAAGGAACATGAATGGAAAAATTGATGAGAAAGAGGTTTGAGGGAGAGGAACGTGGTCTCAATATGGTACCATGCCCTGAGGTGATCAGCCTGCTACGTGGTGGCAGATTGATTACATTGGACCACTTCCATCACGTCCACACTCCAGATATAGGTTTGCCTTCGCTCCACACAATGCTTTTGCCAAAACTACCATCTGTGGGCTTATAGAATGCTTTATTCACCATCATGGTATTCCACACAGCATTGCTTCTGATCAAAGAACCCACTTCACAGCAAAGTGCAGGAACGGGCATGTGCTCATGGAATTCACTGGTCTTACCATGTTCTCCATCATCCTGAAGCAGCTGGATTGATCAAACAATGGAATGGCCTTTTTTTTTTAATGAGCAGTTTTATTGAGATATAGTCACATATCATACAATCCATCCAAGGTGTTCAATTAATGGCTTTTAGTATAATCACAGAGTTGTGCATTCATCACCACAATCAATTTTAGAACATTTTCATTACTCCCTAAAGAAAAACCCTGTACCCCTCAGCAGTCACCTCTCAATCCCTCTATCCTTCCCTGGTCCTGCATAACCACTAACCTAATTCTGTCTCTATAGATTTTATTTATCTTTAAAGAATATTAAAGTATTATTATAAAGTATTAGCTATAGTCCATAGTTTGCATTAGCACCACCCTATTATTAACACCTTGTAATAGTGATGTCCATTTTTTATAGTTTATGAAAGAACATCATTATATTTGTTCTATGGAATGGCCTTTTGAAGATTCAACTATGGCACAAACTATGTGGCAATACCTTGCAGGACTGGGTGATGTTCTCCAGGATGCTGTATATGCTCTAAATCAGCATCCACTCTATGGCGCTGTTTCTCCCATAGCCAGGATTCACGGGTCTGGGAATCAAGGAGTGGAAATGGGAGTGCCACCATTCACTATTACCCCTAGTGGTCCACTAGAAAAATGTTTGCTTCCTGTCCCTGCAACCTTAAGCTCTGCTCGTTTACAGATCTTAGCTGCAAAAGAAGTGCTTCCACCAGGAGAAACAATGATTCCATTGAATTGGAAGTTAAGACTGCCACCTGGCCTCTTTGGGCTCCTCATACCTCTGAAACTACAAGCTAAGAAGAGAATTACTATACTGGCTAGGATGATTGATCCTGATTATAAAGGGGAAATAGGACTACTACTACACAATGGAGGTAAAGAATAATTTGCCTGGAATACAGAAAATCCCCTAGGGTGTCCCTTAGTACTACCATGCCTGGTAATGGAAAACCTAACAACCCAATCCAGGCAGGACTACAAGGCCCAGAAACTTCAGGAATGAAGGTTTGGGTCACCCCACCAGGCAAAGAACCACTACCAGCTCAGGTGCTTGCTGAGGGTAAAGGGAATATGGAATGGGTACTAAAAAAAAAAAAGGTAGTTATAAATACGAGTTATGACCATGTGACTAGTTACAGAAATGGGGACTATAATGCTTACGAATATTTCTTCCTTGTTTTGTTATGAGTATGTTTGCTTTATGTAAAGCAAAATATCTTTGTTTCCTTTCCTATCTTATCCTCTTACCAGGAGATAAGTTGTATTAACTTCATGTCACAGTATTTAAATTATAGGATAACAAGTTTAAGAGTGAATATTACCTAAGGACTTGTATCCTATTCTGGGGAAAGTTAGTATGTTTCTGGTTGTACACAAGACAGTTGAGAATTGTTGAGCGAAAATATGACTGTTATTATTTTTATTTAGAGATTAAGTTTGGTTTAAGGAAGATATGAATGGGTGCAAAGTTGACAAGTGGTGGACTGTGATGGTTAAGTTCATGTGTCATCTTTGCCAGGTTATGGTGTTCAGTTGTTTGGTTAAGCAAGCACTGGCCTGATTGTTACTGAGAGGATATTCCATGGATTTGTATCATCAGTAAGTTGATTGCATCTATGGTTGATTACAACTACAATCAACTGAGGAGACTGCCTTCCACAATGAGAGAAGTCTTATTCAATCAGTTGAAGGCTGTAAAAGGAGAAGTGATGATTTCAGCAGTCAGAAGAAAATTTCCATCTTTACATCAGCGAGCCAGCTTCTCCTGGGGAATTCATTGAAAATCTTCCTCAGAATTCCCAGCTTGCTGACTGCCCTACAGAACTTGGACTTGCCCATCCTCACATCACATGAGCTAATTCCTATTAAAAATTTCATAATATTTACGTTTTATATAATATATATCTCCTCTCAGTTCTGTTTCCTAGGGAACCTTGACTAATACAAGAATGACAAACAAAAACAAAACAAAAAATATTGCCTTCTCTCATCCAGTTATCACCATATTTTTTTCTAGAAAGATCAACTTTAGGGAAAAAGAATAAAAGTCCTGGCTTCCTTATACATAGATCTTTGACTAGCAGAAATCCAGCTTTACTTACCAGCTGAATTGTTGATGGTTGACAAATTATATACCTGTTAGCTTGTTAGAAGTCCCAAATTATTTTCATTTCTTCTAGCACACCCTTGTGTAATCCTCTCCCTTTGAATGTAGGCAGGCCTAGTGACTTCCAACCAACAAAATATGGCAAAGGTGATAGAATGTCATTTTCATGATTAGGCTACCTCTGTCTTGTTGTAGACTCTCTCCCTTACTGGCATTGATGAATAAAGTAGGCCTGTTGGAAAGACCCAGGTGGCAAGGAACTGAGGGCTGGCCAATGGTCACCAAGGGATTAAATTCTGCCAACAACCAGAGGAGCTTGGAAGAGGATCCTTCCCCCAGTTGAGTCTTCAGACTCAGCTACACTCTGATTGCAGTCTTACAGAAGACTCTGAAGCAGACCCCGCTTAGCCACGCCCAGGCTACAAACCCACAGAAACCATCAGATAATAAATATGTGTGGTTTTAAGCCAATAAGGTTGTGGTAATTTGTTACAAAACAATAGATAACTAATACAAGTACATTGGGAACACAATCATTTTTCATGGATATTTCTTGAAACCTTTTAATTGATCTACAAAAACAAAAATTGGACTTACTTGGAATGTAGTAAATGTTCAAATGTCCTGAGCTTCCCTTCATTGTTATACAAGGTGTAACATTAAGTGAAATAGGGTAGTTCATGTGATCTAAATGGGATAAAAATAACAATGATAAATTAGGATGTTAATTCTAACTAGTATTTTGAAAATCAATCCCCAAAGGACACCTTTACATTAAAATTCCATAATGAGAAAAATTTAAGGGTTTAAATATATCCCAAAACATATTTTCATAAATATGTTTTGGAACTTTTTAACCTGTCCTTTTCTATACTGCCTCCTTATCTCCACCTTCCTTATCTTTTTTAGTGTGTTCCATTGGCCCAAAACAGAAAATACACAAGTAATTAGAGATCTAGTAAATGTTGTTAAATGAGTCAAACAATGAATCTTCCTAAAGAAGTTTGAATAGAGGCATGGAAGAAGAGATCATAAAAGCATTGAGAAGGAAGAGTGGGTAGGGACTATGCCAGCTTTGTTTAGATTTGCCCCTGAACACAACCCTTAAAATAGTGTTAACAACTGTCATTCAGTGTATTGAGTTAATCTACAATAAAATTCTCATAGAATGAATTGTGTTAGCAGTTATTTCACTTAATCATGTATATTCACAAACAGTTGGCCAAAAGATTTTGATAACTGCATGGTTTATAATGAAGGGGAGGGAAGGGAAGAGGAGGGGAGGGGAGGGGACGGGGGGGAAGAAGAAACACAAATATCCAGAAGTGATTAAATAAATTATGGTACAGCTATTTTTTAAAATAATATGCAGTCATTAAAAATGAAATTGTAGAATATTTAGTGGTAAAAATGTTTATGGTATATTATTATTAAGTAGAAAATGCTGGTTACACAACAGTATAAACAGTAGATTCCATTTAAATATATATATATCTTCATGTATCTAGAAGAACATATACCAAAATCTCAGTGGTTAACTCTGTGAGGCAGGCTTATGATGATTTATTTTCTTCATTTTTTACCTATATTTTCAAGGGTTTGCACAATTGATATTATTGTTTGTATATTAAAGTTTGTCTTAATGGTATTGAAGGTTTTTTGCAGTATTGAAATGTGGGTGGTATCATATGCATTACCAAGTATGATGTAATGTGTCTTTTCCTGCCATATGTTTGTAGAAAATCATCTGAACAAGAGGAACAAGCCTCTAGAGCAGAAGTAGAGAACAAGTTAAAAGCAGTGAATCACCAGAGCTAGCTCAGTGCCATACTAAGACCCATTCTCTGTTTCCACTTAAGATTCCCACATGTCTAAAGTTGGTTGGATTATGATGAAAAAAACATTGATTCAATCCAAATAGACAAATGTTTAGAAAGCCCTTTTGGTGCCTAGCGTTGGGTCAGGCACCAAAGCAAGGCTGGAGGGGAGGAGGTAGAGGATGGGAAATAGCAGCATAAGACTTATTCCTTGCATCAGGAAGCTTATGATTTTTCTGGGGAGACAAGCACAACACACATAAAATAATTAGATGTAAGAATCAGAAGAGCATATAACAAACAGTAGCAATCCAATAGAAAAACTGGCAGAGGACATGAAAGGATGCCATAGAATAGAAAATACTTGTGATTTTTCACATATAAAAAGATGTTCAAATTCATTCATAATAAAAGAAACACAATTAGTACTACAGTTAGTTTAGACTGGAAATAATCTTAAAGCAACGAGTTAAATAAAGCATGGTTCAGTCACATACAATGGAATACAATGATGCAATCCATGCAATGGAATATAACGAACAGCAATGATCAAAGATACACAATGAAGGGAGAAACAAGGAACAGAACAGGGTATGAAGCATGTTACCATCTGTGTGTGTGTATATATATAAAGATTTCAAAAAGGATACATAAGTAATTGCTTGCACACACATAGAACATTCAGGGAAGGTTGCATAAGAAACTGGTAACCCTGGCTGGCCCAAGGAAAAGAACTGGCTGGCTGAAGGAACAAGGGTGGGAGCAAGATTTTACAGAATAACTTTTACTATGTGTATCAGATGTATACATAACCCATTCAAAAAAATAAATTTAAATTGTAAAAGTAATAAAAAAAGAGCATATAACAATACATTGCATGTGATTTTAAGTAACATGATTTATTTGCAGGGGTTGGGGAACTAATGGAAAATAGTTTCATTAGTTTAAAGTCACCATGTATATGCTAAAGCTCTACATTTGGTTTATTAAATACAGAAGGTGGTGACCAGTTTCAGCAAATGCACAGAACAAGGGCCTCCAATTTCCCTGCAGCTGTAAATGTTGGCATCACAGCACTTTTTCCCATTGAGCTCAGCCTGAGAATCCTTCTTAACCCAACATTTCAGGCAACTGCAATTGGCTCTGGAAATGAAACCACTGCCCTCTGAGTGCTGACAGTGAGTGCTATCAGAGGTCAAGAGAGGAGGAGATCAGCACTGGCTAGAGTTGAACCATCATACTACTTCATTTTACTTCTTTAATGGAATTAATTCATTACATAAATATGCAGTTCCTTCTGCCAGGAATGTCCTTGTCCTCCTCAGTCTGGAAATTCCTTCTCCTCCTTCAAAATGTGCTCAAATATCATCCACTCCGTTATACCCTCTGACTCCTCCATACCTCCCCACACCCACAGTCACAAACACACCATCATTTACAGTATTTGTTCATTCTTCACTGGTCATTTCTAAATTTTTGTTGTAATTGTCTGTTACATGTCTGTCTTCTTTATAAGACTATCCCATGCCTTGAGGGCAGGAAGCATGTCTCACTTGTTTTTCACAGCTCTGGCACATAGCACAGTGCTGGGCTCATGACAGACAATAAATGTGTGTTCATTAACACATTCATCACCTACATGTGCCAAGCATTGTTCTAGGCACTAGAGAAACAACAATGAACAAGACAGTCATGGTGTTCCAGTTTGCTAATGCTGCCATTACGAAAATACCAGAAATGGACTGGTTTTTATAAAGGGGATCTATTAGGTTACGGATTTACAGTTCTAAGGCCATAAAAGTATCCAAACTAAGGCATCAACAAGAAGATACCTAAACTGAAGAAAGGCTGATGGCATCTGGAAAACCTCTGTCAGCTGGGAAGGCATGTAGCTGGTGTCTGCTGGTCCTTTACTCCCAGGTTCTGGTTTCAAAATGGCTTTCTCCAAAATGTCTCTGGGCTTGTCTCTCTTAGCTTCTCCAGAGCAAACTCTGGGCTAGCATCTCCAAACATCTCCAAGTATCTCCAAGTGTCAGTATCAGTGTAAGCTCTTAGCTTCTCTCCAAAATGTCCCTCTCAGCTGCTCTGAGCTCCTTCTGTCTGTGACTTCTTCATATAGGACTCCAGTTATTTAAATTAAGACCCACCCTGAATGGGTAGGGTCCATATCTCCATGGAAATAATTTAATCAAAGGTCTTGACCACAATTGGTTGAGTCAAATCTCCATGGAAACACTCACTCAAAAGGTTAATGTCTGCCCTCACAAGATTGCATTAAAGAACATGGCTTTTGAGGGGAACATAATATATCCAAACCTGCACACATGGACTCTGCTTTCCATCTAGCAGGAAAATAAAAGAGTAATGGGATAGAGAGCATGTGGTGGGAATGGAGGAGTTGGGAGGGGGCAGAGATACTTCAACTACATTACTTGGCAGGTGAGTGATGGGAAGGAGCCAGCCTTGTAGACATTGGGAGAAAAGAATTTTAATCATAAGGGTTCATAGTAAGAGCAAAGTCTCGGAGGTGAATATGACTTTGCTATCTTCAAGTAACAAAAAGCCCAGGTGAATGGAAAACAATGAGTGGGCAAGAACCGCAAGAATCAGATGGGCCCTGGCATGAGGGACTCTGCTGTACAGTGGGATTTCACCTTGCAGGGAAGGGCCACTGGAGGGTTTAAAGCAGAGGGAAGGCTGTGGGTTGAATTATGTCCCCCAAAAAGAAATGTCAAGTCCTAACCCCTGATACCTGTGAATGTGACCTGATTTGGAAATAGTATGCAGATATAACAAGTTAAACTAAGATTGCACTGGATTAGGGAGGACCCTAAACCCAGTATGACTGGTGACCTTATAAGAAGAGACAAATTAGGACACAGCAATGGAGATACACAGGGAAGAAGTCCATGTGAAGACAGAAGCAGAGATTGGAGTCATGCTGCCACAAGCCAAGGATTTCTGGCAAGAGGCAAGAAGGCTTCATTCCTAGAGCCTTCAGAGGGCACGTGGTCCTCAGACACCCTGATTTCAGACTTCTGGCCTCTAGACCACGAGAGAATTAATTTCTGTTGTTTTAAGCCCCCCAGATTGTGGTGATTGGTTTTGACAGCCTGTGCTGGTTTGGATGTATTATGTCCCCTCAAACACCATTATCTTTGATGCAGTCTCATGTGGGCAGGAAACATACTGGTGTTGTTTGGGTTGGAGACTTTTTTGGATGTTTCCGTGGAGATGTGATCACTCAACTGTGGGTGAGATCTTTCATTGGATAATTTCCATGGAGGTGTGGCCCCACCCATTCAGCATGGGCCTTGATTAGTTTACTAGAAGACTATATAAGCTCAGACAGATGGAGTGAGCTTGCTACAGCCAAGAGGAACACTTTGAAGAACACACAGGAGCTGAGAGAGGAGCTGCAGCTTACAGAGACATGTTGGAGATGGCCTTCGAAAGCAGACTTTTGCTCCGGAGAAGCTAAGAGAGGAGAAATGCCCCAAGAGTGACTAAGAGTGACATTTTTGAGGAGCTGAAAACTAGGGTGGAATGCCCTGGGAGAAAGCTGTTTTGAAACCAGAACTCCGGAGCAGATGCCAGCCACGTGTCTTCCCAGCTAACAGAGGTTTTCTAAATGCCATTGGCCATCCTCCAGTGAAGATACCTGATAGATGTGTTACCTTGGACACTTCATGGCCTTAAGACTGTAACTGTATAACCAAATATACCCCCTTTTATAAAAGCCAATCCATTTCTAGTATTTTGCATCCCGGCAGCATTATCAAACTAGAACACAGCCCTAGGAAAGGAATACAGTAATATATTATCTAATTAACTTGCATCTTGAAGAGATCACTCTGGCCTCTGTGCGGAGAACAGATTGTATTGGGGCAAGAATTGAAGCAAAGAGACAACAATTTAAAAAGTTGTTGCAGTAGCCAAAGAAGAAAAGAAGGCAGCGTGAGCAATATAGCAGAGCATAATGAGAGGTTGGGTTTAGAATATATTCTGGAGATAATGAAAAAAAAAAACAAAACAAAACAGGAATTACTGATAAATTGGATGTGTGGGTCATGGAAAGAGATGATTAAAGATACCCCTGGTTTGGGGCCTGAGGAATTAGGTGGATGATAATACAGGGAAAGGCTGTGGAAGAAACAAGCTTAGAAAGATATAAATCAAGAGTTCTAGATTGAGATGGTTATTAGACTTCCCAGGGGCCACGTTGAGTTTGAAGAATAAATACATGAATACTAGTTACCTTCCTACTATATCTAAGTAAGACAAAGCTAGTGTACAGACTATATCTTACTTAATCTTTACATTCTCAGCATTCCTTTGCATTATGGCCATTTCATTATGTCTTTTCAATAAAGACTTGTTAAACTGAATTAATCTGAACTAAATTGACAACACTCCATGGTGCAGATAGGATTTTTGATGGACCACAAATGGTTTACATGAAACAGAAGGAAGGACAAGGATATTTCAGGTTAAAGAATAATATAAGCACAATTGAAAAGCCAGTAAAGAGGTTTGTCTGCTTGGCATGGAGGGGCACACCAGATCCCAAGTTAAACATGCTTAGCAGGGATGAGCATGCTACAATGTCACATCCAGTCAGCAAAACCTGTAGCCTCAATCTTCAGAATATTTCCAGAATATTCTTCCCATCACTCTCCCCACCATGACAGTGGTCCAAGCCGACATTACTGCTCACCTGGATTACTGCAATAGCCTCTCAGCGGGTACTCTGCTTCCACCCCTGACACCAGACAGGTTATTATCAACACCAGACCAAGCTTCATTCACAGTAAAAGACAAGTCCTCACCCTGACCTAGAAGGCCTTTACCCCCTTCCCCATTTCTATGACCTCATCTTTTTTATTTCTTGTAATTATTTAATTCAGTTGTTTTCAAGTTTGTTTGCTTGTCTGTTTTCATGAAAGTGATATTCTTTACCAAAACAACACCTTACAGGGTAACCCTGCAGATAAAAACAATCACACTGGATGCTAATGAAGCAGGTGGGTGGTCTCAGTCTTAAGACATAATTCTCTCCTCTACCCTCACCACCATTATTTTCACCATGACAGTCCTCTTTATTTTTCAACAATTCAGAACGCCTTGTGCATAATTAAAATACTAGTCTTATTCCTCTTCCTGTTCTCTCTCCTCTTTAAATCTTTCCCAACAAAGCTGCAGGTCATCAGTCTATGATATACATCAACACATGCTCTAACAATTAAGAAAGTGCTTTAGTGACTTCTGCCACTTCTGTCACATAAAAATACATCTTTGTGACATGATTTGCATGACCTTTTATCATATGAAACTCATTTATATATATTTAAAGAAATGTTAATAACATATACACAACCTAAAATTTCCCCTTTATCACATTCAGATATAAAATTTGGTGGCATTAATTACATTAATGATATTGTGTAACTATCACCACCACCAATTACCACAACTTTTCCATCATTTCCACCAGAAATTCTGTACTAGTTAAGCTTTAATTCCCCCTTTCCTAGCCCTCCACAGCCCCTGGTAACCTATATTCTAGCTCTGACAAGAATTTGCTTATTCTGTTTTACATCAGTGAGATCATGCAATATTTGTCCTTTTGTGTCTGGCTTATTTCACTCAACATGATGTCTTCAAGGTTCATCCATGTTGTCCCATGCATCAGAACTTCAATCCTTTTCACGTTTGCATAATATGAATCATTGTATGTATGTACTACATCTTGCTTATCCATTCTTCAGTCGATGGACACTTACTTGTGTTGTGTTCTGGTTTGTTAATGCTGCCATTTTGCAAAACACCAGAAATGGATTGGTTTGTATAAAAGGGGTTTATCTGGTTACAAAGTTACAGTCTTAAGGCCATAAAGTGTCCAAGGTAAGGCATCAACAATAGGATACCTTCACTGAAGAAAGGCCACTGGCATCCGGAAAACCTCTGTTAACTGGGAAGGCATATGGCTGGCATCTGCTTGCTCCCAGGTTGTGTTTCAAAACAGCATTCTCCAAAATATCAGTGTCAGCTTTTAATGGCTGTCTTCAAAATGTTTCTACAAGCTGCAGCAGTGAGCTCCTTCTGTCTGAGCTCTTTTAGGCCTCCAGTGATTTAATTAAGACCCATGCTGAATGGGCAGGGCCACATCTCCATGGAAATAATCCAATCAAAGTTATTATCCACAGTTGGGTGGGTCACATCTCCATAGAAACAACCTAATTCAAAGATTCCAACCTAATCAACACTAACACCTCCACCCCCACAAGACTGCATTAAAAAACATGGCGTTTAGGGGGACATAATACATCCAACCTGGCACAGGTTGTTTCCATCTTTTGGCAATTGTGAATAATGCCCGTATGAACACTGGTGTGCAAGTATCTGTTTGAGTTCCTGCTTTCAATTCTTTTGAGTATATACCCAGAAGTGGGATTGCTGGCTGGGTCATATGGTAATTCTATTCTTGACTTTCTGAGGAACCGCCAAATTGTCTTCCACAGTGGCTGCACCATTTTACATTCCCACCAACAATGAATGAGTGTTCCTGTTGCTCCACACCCTCTCCAACACTCGTTATATTTTGTTTTTTTTAACAGTAGCCATTCTAGAGGGTGTAAAGTGGTATCTCATTGTGGTTTCGATTTCCATTTCCAAGATGGCCAATGATGCTGAGCATCTTCATGTACTTTTTGACCATTGGCATTTCTTCAGAGAAATGGTCTTTTGACCATTTTTTGATTGGGTTGTTTATCTTTTTGTTGTT
Source organism: Choloepus didactylus (assembly GCF_015220235.1). NCBI lineage: Eukaryota > Metazoa > Chordata > Mammalia > Pilosa > Megalonychidae > Choloepus > Choloepus didactylus. The sequence continues at coordinate 30,254,082 of NC_051320.1, read as the reverse complement.
GAGTTGTAGGATTTCTTGATAGATTCTGGATCTATGACCCCATCTTGTACTACTCTTCCCCCTCACTCACTCCATTACAATCACATTGGTCTCCTTGCTATTCCACCAACACACAGGGGATGTTTCCACCTCAGGGCCTTTGCACTTGCTCTTTCCTCTGCCTCTTGCCCCAGATATCTGCAAGGTTCACTCCTCCTCAACTATTCCAGGTCCTTGATAAATGCCACATTCTCAATGATGACTTCCTGGCCATCCTAAAACGCAACTACTAGCCCCTCATTCTCTGCAACATCTGTGCCCCTCTCCTGCCTTATTTTTCTGTCACAGCACTTACCCCACCATCTGACATGCTGAATATTTTACTGGGATGAGCTCCATGAGGGCAGGGACTTTTGTTGTTCATTGCTGTCTTCAGTGCCTAGAACAGGCACATCCTAGGTGCTCAGTAAATATTGGTTTACATAATTAACCATTAAATCCTTGAGCTTCCGGATTATCCGCACTATAGAAAGGTTAGAACTGAGTTTGACTACTCTGGATTACAGGAGGGCATGTGCCAGAATCCTGTGGACTGACTCACACACCCACATGCTCTGCCTTTTCCAAAGTTGGAAGAATAAAATAGCCAAGTCCTGCCATTTTTGTATATGCCCCTTAGCTTGGCCAAATGAAAATTTACCTCTACTTTTGCATGGAAATTATCCTCAGACAGAACTGAATCATGAGTTTGCTGTTGTCACCAACAACCTTACAATAGAACCTAGAGGAGTCAGTGTTGCCCACACCTGAGGCATTTTTGGCTGGGCCAGAATGGATTCTCACAGGTGGGGAAGGCCGTGATAAGGCAGTGGGGTGTATCCCACATGCTGCCCACCATCCTTATCTCAGAGCAGCAACAGACAAGAACCAAAGAGTTTCTCTCAGCATGAGAGGGAGGTAAGATCTCCTTTGGAAAGTCAAATCAAAAGACATATTGCAGCACCTTGATATATCATTACTGAAAGATTAAATGCAAAATAATAATATGAAGTGTTATATAAATAAAGGCCAAATGAACAATGTAACAGAGCAAATGATGTCATCAATATGTGGTAAAGAAGGGCCAGAGAGAGATCGAGAATTGGGGCCTGTGTGAAATTCCTGGGAAAGGGGGAGTGGAGATTGATACTGTATGATGGAGAGATTTCACAGATCAGTTGAGAGGGAATTCAGCACAATCCACCAAAAGGAAAACGGCCCCAAGTGTGTGGTCACACCCCTAAGACTTGTTCTCACACCTTAGCATTACCTTAATTCCTCAGAAATGACTTTATACTGGCATTTCTCAGAGTATGTTTGCAGGACAGTCAACACACATTACAAATTAATTAGTTAATTAATAATTAAAATAAATTTGAAAAACATTTGGGTTAAACAGAGTTTGTTAGTGAAGAACTTCTCAGAACTCAAAGTACATTTGTAAATCTCTCCCCAATGATTAGACCATGGATCCTTTTTTCCCAAGGGAATCTCAAAGAACCAACCAGTATTCGGGGAAACAACACTTTTAAATCTTCATGATATGACTGGTGGGTATTAATAAGGCCACGCAGCCCATGGAGAACAACACAGTGGAAAGTACCAAACCCAAACATGGTCAGGCCCTGAAAGTATCTTTGGACCAGAATAAAACAGTGATACTACCAGTTAATAGCACTAGGGTATGGCTGATTTAAGAACATAAACATAAAAAAAGTAGTCAGTATTTACACTGTTTCCATGTGGCACTGTGCTTAAACTTTTGTCTGATGTCACTCTCATTTTATAGATAAACTGGGGCACAGAGAGGCTAAGCACTTGGCTTAAGTCCTCACAGCCATTAACAGATAGAACCAGGCTTACATCCAAACAGGGGTAAGATTCCAAGTCCTAAAACTCACAGCCCGGAGCAGAAATCAACTCCAGGAGGCAGCTAGGATTGTCCTACCTCCTCAAAAATCAGTAAGCCCTGGGGCTGGATCAAAAGCTAGGAAGGAAACAGTTCTAAAACAGGGAAGAATCTGAAAGTGGGTTCCATAGAGATAGCTGACCACAGAGAACCACAGAAGCATCTGGAAGTCGAGCACAACACAGCATAAAGACTCATGAGCTCCGCAAGGGATCGAGAAGGAACACACAGGGCAGCTACCAGCCAACAGTTTTCCTGCCTGCAGCAGCTGCAGCAGCAGCAGCAGCAGCAGCAGCAGCAGCTGGAATGCATTGTTTCCTGTGACCTGGCAACGGCCAGAGTTAAGGTTTGTGTGAAAACCGACCCTTGAAATGGTCGAGGTTGCAATCATTTGTTGTTGCTGTTTTACTTACCACAGTAGGTGTACCAAATACTTGTATCGGAGGAGTTGCAGATCCAGTACTGCCCCCTGGGTTCAGTAAATATGGAAAGAAACAGGGTGGAAAAAAATATAAATGAGAACATGATTAAATCTCTCCAAAATTTTAAAAATGCAAGGAGTATTAGTAACTATCAGACTCTTCCCTTTCTGTAACTGAAAAAGGTTTAACTTAGTCATCAGTCACATGATTTCTAAGTTCCTATCTAACCGTTTCCTCTTTTGTGTGTGTCTTTAATATTTGAGCATTTCCTGCAAGGGGAGAGAGGAAAATGACTTAGAATTTATTCTTTTCAAACACTTCATGCCAAAGAGAGTGACCAGAGCTTTGAAAACAAAACACTTCCCAGCCAACAGTAACAAACTATTGATTCCTTTTCCACCTGCATTGCTATTCTCTCCCTCAAGTTCTTAAGACAACTTCTCCTGGCCCAGGAAGCAGGACCTATCGGGCAAAACTGAACAGTCTATTGCAAACAACTTCTGCTCAGTAACTGGTTCAGCCACAGGGCAGAGCAGGACTGGATAAGTGCCACTAGACATGGAACACTTACCAGTTCTCTGCCCCACCATGCTTGAGAATTTTCTTAGCTACAGCAAACTCCAGCACAAAAGAATATTTTGAGCCCCAATAAAGAAATGGTCATTACTTTGTGTGTGATATGTTTCATTTGAAAAATCTCACTCTGTTTTAAAAAAAAACAGCTAATTCTCTAGATCCTTTACTACTTAAAATTCTTTACAGGATATAGTTGGGGTCTAAAATAGCAACTCCATAGCATGGAGTTGAGGTCTAAAAATCTGTTTGGAGGCAAAAGGTTTTACTATGGAACTGCACTACTTTCCCATTTCTAAAAAGGCAAAAGCCCATGACTACCCCTAGCCGCCCCCCCCCCCCCAAAATACCATTTCCTACTAAAGAAATTGTTGACTCCAGGTCTGAGGCAGAAAATATACAAGACAAGCCTGGAACATCTTATCATATTAAATTTGAAGAGGATCTCACTGAGCAAAGATGAATGCATTAGCTTCCTGGGTGTGCTGTAACAAATTACCTAAAACTTAAGTGGCATCAAATGACGTAAATTTATTCTCTTACAGCACTGGAGGCCAGAAGTCCAAAATCAGTTTCACTGGGTTAAAGTCATCGTTGGCAGGATTGTTTCCTTCTGGAGGTTCTGAGAAGTGAATCCGTTTCCTTACTTTCAGCTCCCAATGGCCACCAATATTTCTTGGCTTGTGGCCCCTTTGTCCACCCTCAAAGGGAATCACTCCAATCTCTGCTCCTCTTACCACATTGCCCTCTCCTCTGATTTCCTGCCTCCTTCTCAAAAAGACCCTCTGATTACATTGGACCCACTCAAATAATCCAGGATAATCTCTTCCCAAGACCCTTAATCACATTTGCAAAGTCCCTTTTATCATGTAAGGTAACATATTTGTAAGTTTCAGGGATTACGAGGTAAACATCTTGGAGACCATTATTCAACCTGCCACCATGGACCATATAAATATTAATAAGATAGTAACTCCAATGGATTGAAACACATCAAATATGTTTAAATTTATGAGTTTATATATATATATATTTAAATATAATTGGTCATCATCAGAGGATGCTCAGAAACCAACTCTATTTCGAACACTGGTAAATAATGTGCCTTAGCTTGCTGGGGCTGCCATAACAAAAGTACCACATACAGGATGGCTTAAAACAACAGCAATTTATTCTCACAGTTTTGAAGCCTGTAAGTCTAAAATCAGTTTCAGCAGGGTCACACTCTCTGAGTCTGCAGGGTTCTGGCACTGGCTTGCCAACAATGTTTGGCATAACATTTTCTGTCTCACCTGTCTCCTACTGTGTCCAAACTGCCTCTCCATATGAAGGCACCCATTGTGGAGACCAGGGCCCAGACTCCCCTCCATATAGAGAGTAAGTCACTGCATGTAGCTGCCTACATGACCAGGACAGAAGTTAAATGTCAACAGACCTTTCCAGGAGGAAAGAATGTACACATGGTATTGTAAACCACTTATCTTCTAAAGCAGACCTCTGCTGAAATTCTGTTCTCATACCCTATGGAATGTTCTAAACCCTTATAAGCTGTCCCTTGCACTCCCACCTTTGCTGAATGCTGACTTCCCAAATAGCTGCCACCAGGAAAAATCTTCTCTTGTTCATAAGCCCTAATAAAACTCATGTCTTACTCTGTGTCTAGATTGGTCTTTTGTCTTTGGGCTGTGCCAACCCAAGTGCTTCAACAGTTGGGTTGGAGCACCCATCATATTAGATCAGGATCCATCCTAATCCAGTTTGGACTCATCTCAACATCGTCAAAGATCCTATTTCCAATAGAATCACATTCATGGGACCAGGGATAGGACTTGAACATATCCTTTTGACACAATGCAATCCATAATACAAAAATAAGCATTTATCTTGGCTTTTTCATACAAACTGAACTACTAACAAAATACCAAAGGGTCATGTTTCTTTGGCTTTCCTTTACTCTTCTATTTATATAAGTATTCCAGCTAATAAATGCAAACAGAATAATAGAATATAACCATTTTGAATGATAACCTAATGAATTAAAGGATCATGACATTGAGCATACAAAGGGAGAGACAAAAAAATATTATGTAGCTCTTGGTGAAAGAACACTATGGTAACCAGCTCCAAGATGGCTCCCAAAGATCCTAACTTTCTGATATTCACATCCTTGTGTAGCTCCCTCTCACACTGAACAAGTCTGGCTTGGGTAAGCAATACATTGTGTAGTGGCAGTGTATGACTTCTAAGGTTAGGTCATGAAAGACCTTGTGGATTCCACCTTGCTCTCTCTTGTATCTCTTGCTCTGAGAAAAGCAGGCAGCCCGAAAGATCATACGAGAAACTGAAGCTTCCTGCCCAAAACAAGCACCAACTCAGCAGTCTTGTGAGTGAGCCACCTTGGAAGCAGTTCCTCCTGCCCCAGTCAAACCTTCACATGACACCACCACCAGCTGACATCTTGACTGCAACCTCATGAAACCAAGTCACAACCACCCAGCTAAGCCACTCCCATACACTGTGCAATATCACAAATGTTAATTGTCGTTTTAAACCTTCAAGTTTTAGGGGCAATTTGTTATGCAATAGATAACACAAACAACATCTGTAAAGTAGTCCTACCCAAAATAATCAAACCTGAATCTGATAAAACCTCAAGATAGAACTACCAATTTATAGGAAATACAGAACACAGAGGAACACATTAAGCTACACCAGAGGGCTGCAGTCAGAAAAATCTAGACCATGAAATCTAAAGGACCAATAATTCAGTTTCCTCGACAAATATTTGCAAAGGAAAAAAGGAAATGGAGGGGCCCATAGTTGAGAAGTCTTTAAAAGCATTTAAACAATTGTAGCATGTTAACTTTATTTGGATCCTGAGCCAAACAAAAGTGGGGAAAAAAAAAAGTTCAAAACTATGGGAAATTCCTACAAAGGAGAGGCTAAGTCTACTTATAATTATGCCTAAGAGTCACCCCCCAGAGAACCTTTGTTGCTCACATGTGGCCTAAGTGAATTCTGCAGGTAAACTCACTGCCCTCCTCCCTACATGGGACTTGACTCCCAAGGGTGTTAAGTCTCCCTGGCAATGTGGGACATGACTCCCACAGATGAGCCTGGCCCTGGCAGCATGGGATTGAAAAGGCCTTCTTGGACCAAAAGGGGTAAGAGAAATCAAACAAAATAGTTTCACTGGCTGACAGATTTCAGATAGATCAAGAGGTCATTCTGGAGGTTATTCTTATGCATTATATAGATATCCCTTTGTAGTTTTCAGTGTATTGGAATAGCTAGAAGGAAATATCTGAAACTGTTGAACTGTAATCCAGTAACCTTGATTCTTGAAGATGATTGTGTAACTAGAAAGCTCTTAAGGTGTGACCATGTAATTGTGAAAACTGCAACTGACACTTCCTTTATCCAGTGTATGGGCAGAGTAAGAAAACGAAGACAAAAAATAACCAAACAATGGGGGGTGGGGTGGGATAAGAGATGTTTTGGGTATTCTCTTTTTATTTATTTATTTTTGGAGTAATTAAAATGTTCAAAAAGGGATTGTGGTGATGAATGTACAACTATATGATGATACTGGGAACTGCTGATTGTAAACTTTGGATGATTATCTGGCATGTGAATATATCAATAAAACTGCATTAAAAAAACTATAGGATATTTGAACAGACTGGATATTTGATAACATTTGGTTTGGTTTTTTATTTTTTGTTTTTTTGGTTTTTAGGTATAATTGTATTGTGGTTATATAAAAGAAGTCTTTACCTTATAGAAGAAATACTAGGAAGAAGAAATACTGTGTCTGGGATTTGCCTCAAAATAAAAGGAGAGGTTAAGTGGTTGGGGACTAGATAATACAAAGATTGATCACAAATTGTAATTGTTGAATCCAGAAGATGGAAGGAAGCAGGTTCATTGTGCTCCTCTACTTTTCCATTTGAAATTCTCCCTAAAAATAAAAGCATTGACAAGAAAAGTACAAGGTTATCTCAAAGAATGAGCATGCACTTTTAACAAATATGGCCAAGCTAAGGCTTTCATTCTTACCTAATACATCATTAAAGAATGAGATATCATACTTAGAATAAATTCTGGAGAGAATCCTGGAAGAAAATTTTAAAATGTTAACAGTGCTATTTTCCTCTAGGAGTGTAACTAGGAGTGATTCTTTTCCTTGCTTCTACTTTCTAGAATTTCCATAATAAATTTGATCACAGAGTAACTTTTATAGCAAGATACTAATCACATTAACTCCTAAGATAGCAACAGGCATTTATCTAGGTGACAGAAGACAAAGGAGCAAGCAGGGAGAAGCCAAACCTGAGGACAGAGATGGCACTGAGGAACGGGGACAGGAGTTCTGAAATGAGCAGGCTGATTCTGGAAGAGGGTGAGCACTAGCTCTCAGAAATATTAAAAGGGAGATGGCAAACACTTACCTGCCTCAAACTATCTCCTATGAATAAGCTTCTAGCAACCTCAGAGCTGAATGTTCTTTCCCTAGGAACTAGTGATGCTCCTGCTGCTTCCCTATCATCCTCCTTCATACACATTCAAGCCATTTAAGGTTACCTTCATGGAGATCTTAGGCAGCTCCACAAAGACAGGCTGGATGTTTCGTTCTTAACTGTGACTCTGGCAACCAGCACAAGACATTGCACACACTAGGCACTCAGTTAAGTATCTACTGATCTACATAGCATGATGAGACCTCTTGCTCCTCCCAGATGGCTGAAATATCAGAAGAATCAACTTCCATTTTACAATTAGAAATAAAAAACTTAAAATGCAAATGTTTGGTAAAAACAGCCTAGATTACTGTTTTATAGAGTTACTATCCACCTACTCATTATATATGACTTCCCTACCGATAACACATACTAAGGGAGAAGAGTGAACATGGAGAGACAAAAGGGACCACTGAAGACAAGACTACTTAAGTCACAACTTCCCCTATAGCTAACCACACACTTAACTGTATATGGAGATTCTTATTATGGACAATCATGCCAGAGGAGTTAGGCAAAAACCCGTGTTCTGAAGCAAAGGAGACCAACACTGTTTCCCATAACTTGTGAATTTTAAAACTATGGTTTTTAATGTGGGAAAAGATAGTTATCTGCATACTTTAAAAATCTTAAACACAATGGAAAAAGTAACTCTCCCATTTGCTTCTGACTTACAATCCCCAACTACACTTATTACATACACACTTTAAAAAACTGTCTATCCATACACCAGCATGTACATTTATATTCATACTTTTTTAAAAACAAAAATGGTAGAAAACTGTGTTGTTTTTCAAATATAGCTCACCTTAAAGTGATATCATTCTGTGAAAATTAAGTAAAAGCTCTATTTGATAGGATTTCAAATTATTTTAAAAATCAGTCACTAACACAATATAAAAGGCAATTTTAATATTGTATATTGAAAGATAAATCACACTTAAGCACAAACATACAGACAATAGATTCATTTCCCATCTTTAAGCTGTTCCTTTTTACTGGCCTCTTCCATATCAAAAGTAAACGGCTTGTCATAACCCATTAAATGGTCATAGTCTTCAGGGTTTGGAAAGAGCAATGGATTAACTAACAATGATTTTGTTTTAGCATAAAATGTGGTAAACATGTGTGTGCTGTCTGGAATCTTCACATCATTCTGATGAAACACTGTACTTGTTTCTGAAAGCATAATACTATAAGTAATGGCCTTATAAGTGTCTGTTGTAGCCTCATGGTACAACCGAATGACATAGCCTTTTGTAACGAAATGCAGCAGCAGTGGGGTGATCACTGTAAAGCTTCCTATGACGCTATAAAATAAGATTTGCAGAGGCAGACTTCCAAATATAATATTATTCTGTGCAAAGATGTATGGTAGAAATGCGAGGCTGAGAGCACTTGTAGAATAGGAGAAACACTTGACACCTAAATGGGAGGAAAAAAGGGAGGGGATTAATGCTTTTAAATTTAATAAAAGAATCAATCTTTTCTAGTGGATTTTCTACCTTTCTTCTTACCATATCAACATCAAAACAATAACAAAATCAAAACACATATATGGTGCTTAATATATGAGTTCAAATATGAGTAACTTTATTTATCAGTCTAAGGACCAAGGATTAAAACAGCAAATCCCAATGAAATAATATCAGTGGCTAAAAAATATGGGAAAAGTATTTGAATTCTCTAGCAACGAAAGACTCAAGCTAACTCGTTAAATTGTACTTTGAAAGTTAACACCTTTCTGTATATATCTTATATTTCACAGTAAGGAAATAACAAATTGTGGAACTGTAACCTGTAATATTCTTTGAGATTTGCTCTCTAACTACTTGTTAAATTGCACTTTGAAAGTTACCGCTGTTCTGTATATGTTAAATTTCACAAAAAATGTATTAAAAATAAATAATCAGCCGAGAAAAAAAAGTCAAGCTAAAACAGTGAGATACCATTTTTAACTATCACATTAGAAACATTACAAATCAATGACTTGAAATGTAAATTTTCCCTCAGTTTTTTAACTTATAATTTTAACATGATCCAAATAAAAATAGCATCTGACTTTTTAAAAAAAATAGGTATGTTGAGATCCTAGATAAATTGATTATAAAGTTCATTTGGAAGAACAAAAGAAGCAAAAAAAGAACAAGGGAGGTTAGCCCTAGCAAATACTAAAATATAAAGACTCTATAATTAAAATAGTATTGTATTGATATACAAATAGATCAATGGAACAAAACAGAAAATCAAGAAATAAACCCCACTGCATAACAAAATTTTGTATATAATAAAGGTAAAATCTAAAAGCACGGGGAAAAGATGGACTTTTTAATAAGTGATGTTGGGACAACTGAATAGCCATATAAAGATAAAATTCAATCCCTCCCTCATATATATCAGGAAAATTCCAAATCATCCAGAAATTTAAAAAATAAAATCTTAGAGGTACAAGGAAGAAAATATCCATAGCCTGAGAATGGAAACATTTTTCTAATTTTGATTCTAAATACAAAGGCAATCAGAGGAGAGACTGATAAATTTGATTACATAAAAAAAAAATGTACATGGATATAAACACCACAAAGTAAAAAGACAAATGAAAAATTGGATGCAACTTATAGTACAAATACATCAAAATAAATAAAAATATACCTATATATGAAAAGTTTTTAGAATATGTAAAAACAGACCAAAACCCTATACACAAACATGCAGGAGATATAACAGATGATTTATAGAAACAGACATGCACATGGCCCTTAAACAAAGGAAATGATGCTAAACCTCACTCATAGTAAGAAAAATGCCATTAAAACCACAGTAAGACACTGTTTTACACTCAGATTGGCAAAAACCCAAAAGTATGACAACAAACTGTTGGTAAAGCTATGGCAAAGCAGATTCTCATACATTCCTGTTGGTAATACAAAACAGTATAACTCCTAAGGAGGGAAAATTTGATTTCTAGCAAAATTACATCTGTATTTATGCTTTGACCCAAGCAATCCCACTTCTTAGAACCTATATCAAACATAAACTAGCAAAAATATGAAATGATGTACACATAAAAATATTCATTGTGACACTATCTGTAATGGAAACTATCCAAAGGACCATCAATACGGGACCAGCTAAATTACAGTAAGTGGACAAAATGGAGAACTGTGCAACTGTTACAGGAACAAGAAAGAGCTCTATATATTGCTATGGAGTGACTGCCAGGATATACTGTTAAGTGAAAAAAATAAGGTATAGAGCAGCGTGTATAGTACATTACTATTTATTTGAGATAGGGGAGTAGGGAATAGAATACATTCATACAAACATATGCCTCTTTGCTTACATTTTTTTAAAAAGGAAAATAAATGAAAATAGTTATCCATATAGGAATAGGGAAGAATGGAGAAGGGTTTTTCTGAATGAACCCTATTAAAACAAGTTTTGACTTTACAACCATGGGAATGTTGAAATATTTATAAAACAATATTTAATCAAAATGAAGAGATTTTTAAAAAGCAATCTCGAAACATCAAACCAAACTGAAATAAAAGAATCTAACTACATATCGAGGTGGTAGCTTAATTCACAAAGAATTATTTTAAATTACTTTAAAGCCTAGTAGTTCAGCTATACATTCCTAGTGAGCTATATCCTAAGGACAAAATAAAATGCTGAGAAATCTTAATTAGTATTTAGTAATACCATAGTATCAGTAATACTGTTAGAATTGTTAGTTAAAATTACTTATGTAGTAAGATAAAGCAAGTAAGTTAACTATTTTAATGTCGTTAGAACAAGATATTTAGTGTAAGAGAAAGAAGATAAAAACATTCAAGTAGTTAAATTTTAAATTCCTATTATCTTAAAATTTATATTGGAAATATCAGTATGTAATTAATTTTTTTCTTAAAGAAATATTTCCTAGCTCAGTCACTGAAGAGGCCTAGAAGCAATGACCAACCATAGATAGGACCACTCCCATCAACTAGACTGCAATCTCTAAATAACATTCTCACTTAAACAGAGATCATTTGAGAAATATACAATTCCAGTTCTGGGGGAGGACTTGTACAAGATGAAACTGGAACATCTTTTCAGTGAAGAAAGCCAGGAAGCTAACATAGACTGCAAAGGGTGTATCTGTCAAAGGACTCGGGAACAAACTTGAAGGGGCCGTCAGTGGCCAAAGATGGGACAATGTGAGCATCTAAAGGAACGATGATCACAATGGCTTCAAACACATCAAATATAATAATATCCTTGAATTAGTAATGATTAAAAAAGAAACTCTTTGGTCACCCGTAGAGACTGCTGAGGCAACAATGCATTCCGAAAACTCTTAAATGAAGGGAAAAAAAACCCATTAACCTACCTTTCCTGTAAAAACCCTAGAGTACCCAAATAGTTGGTGAGGTAAAGTTCTCTTTTATAGAATTCCAGATAATAAATGCAGAGGAAATGGGAGAAAATCACCATCTTATAACACTTTATGAAATAATGGACCTAAACAATGACCATCAATTGCTTAACCACTAGGTGAAAGGATGATAGACTCAAGCCGGCAATACGTGAAACAAGAGATCAACTACATGCATATTGATGTGATGCACTGGAAGTACAGAGCATCATCTACGCAAGATTCTTGCCACAGACAAAAAAAAAAGAAAAGAAAAAGAATCTAACTAGAAAATGGTAATGCCTCTAGATCCAACTATCAGTTCACTGGAAACACAGAAAAGTGAGTGATATATTAAAAGATGACATGGGGGATAGGAGACAAATCCAGAATGGTGGAAATTTATATCAAGTCATTAAAAAAAAAAAATTATCCCTTTGGCTCAATAATCCCACTTGTGAGACTTTATCCTTAAAAAAAAAAAAAAAAAAACATAAAAAGTGAACAGATTTATATTAAAAGTTGTTTACCACAATGTTGTTTACAATACTAGAATACTGGGAATAGCTTAATTGCCCAACAATAAGGAAAATTATTAAATTGTAATATTTATGTGATAGAACAATAAAATATTTAGCATCTACAAAGATATGTACATTTTGATAATATGAGGAAATACTTTTGAGATAGTGCAGAAGTGAAAAAAATCAGTATACAGATTTATATATTCAGTATGTAAAAAAAAAAAAATACATAGAAAAAGAACTGGATGGAAATATGCCAACATATCTACCTCTGCAAGGTAGAATTATTTTTTTCCTATTTATACTTTCCTGTATTTTTAAAACAAAAACCATATAATACTTTGCTAATCAGACAAAAAAATAGTTTTTAAAATGTAGTCTTATTTAGCAAAGATAAATTCTTAAATAAAGCATCGTATTAAAGTATGTTTGAGTATTTTCAAATTAATGGAAAACTGCTAACACATAAGTGGTAGTGTCAGAGAACCAAAGAAGCCCCCAGGTTTAAGGCTTAACTCTCTTTCTTACACCAGTAGTTTAAAATATTCCCTTCCTTCCTCCCACAGGTAGTTGCTATGACATTGGTACACATGGGATACAACGGAGACCAAGCTGTCTCCTATGTAAAAATCAAAACTCCTTAGCCCTTCCAAACTACCTCTTTTCTTCTCCCATTACTCTTGTCACATATACTTTATTTTACCTGGAGTTAAGTAATTGCTATTTCTAAACACATTCTGGGCTTTCCCATATTTGTGCCTTGGGTTCATACTATTTCCATGCCTGGGATGGCCTTATTTCACATCTCTTCATGATCAAATTCTACTCCTCTTAAAAGATCCAGCTGACAATGTTCTCACAAACATTGAGGACTGACGGCTTGATGTGCTGAGCCCTTGGTCTTGGGGCTGGCCCCTATGAAGCATGTTGCTGCAAGGAGAGGCTAAACCTGCTTATAGTCATGCCAAAGAGTCTCCCCCTGAGTGCCTCTTTGTTGCTCAGATGTGGCCCTCTCTCTCTAACTAAGTCACCTTGGTGTGTGATCTCACTGCCCTTCCCCCCTACATGGGACCTGAATCCCAGGGGTGTAAATCTCTCTGGCAACACAGGATGACTCCCGAGGATGAATCCGGACCCAGCATCATGGGGTTGACAACTTCTTCTTGACCAAAAGGGGGATGTGAAATGAAATGAAGTTTCAGTGGCTGAGAGATTCCAAATGGAGTCGAGAGGTCACTCTGGCGGACATTCTTACACACTATACAGATAACACTTTTTAGGTTTTAACATATTGGAATAGCTAGAAGTTAATACCTGAAACTACCAAACGCCAACCCAGTAGCCTTGACTCTTGAAGACGACTGTATAACAATGTAGCTTACAAGGGGTGACAGTGTGATTGTGAAAACCCTGTGGATCGCACTCCCTTTATCCAGTGTATGGATGGATGAGTAGAAAAATGGGGACAAAACCTAAATGAAAAATAGGGTGGGATGGGGAGGGGTGGTGATTTGGGTGTTCTTTTTTTATTTTTATTTTTTACTCTGAATATGATTCTTTCTGGTGTAAGGAAAATGTTGAAAAATAGATTGGGGTAATGAATGTACAACTATAAGATGGTACTGTGAACAGCTGATTGTACACCATGGATGACTGTGTGGTACATGAATATATCTCAATAAAACTGAATTAAAAAAAATACAGCTGAGATGCCATCGCAATGAGGCATTTTATCTGAAAATGATCTGTCTCCTGAACTCTCTAATATTATGAATTATTATGATGCATTCACCTCATCTTTCCTGCCAGATTCTAAGATCCTGGGAGACAAGATCTGCTTTATCATTGAGTAACATCCTTCACCCAAAGCCCCTAAAACAATGCATAGCAAGTTATGACATCAGTATTTATTTGTTGCTGAATTAACAATACCTGTCAACTAAAAGGCCTGTCAAGTGTGGTTAGACTAGGAGTCATCTGACACTTAGAGAACCTCCAAGAATGGTACCTCTATCTTAATGTCTCTCCTTCATAGAAAAATGTAGGACAGTCCTTGGTAAGTTTGAGTGACTTTCCATTAATCATACTATTGAAAAGAACTCAAACATTAAATCCCTCTAATAAGCCAAAATTCTAGAACTTTTGAGTATCATGGATAGCTATACTTTCTTAATTTTTACATTCTACCCACATAAAATTAATCCCTATTAAATTCTTCCTCTTTCCAGAATGTCATGTATAGCTATACTTTCTTAAATTTTACATCCTACCCACATAAAATCAATCCCTATTAAATTCTTACTCTTTTCAGAGTGTAGTCAAGTGAGAACAAGAAATAAATCAATAAACCTTCCCTGCATTTGAAGGAATGTGTCTTTGTTCAGATGGGAGGGTACTGTGGGGGTCGCTGTTAAAACACATTTCAGTGGCATCAATCCCAGGTTGCTGGTTACTTTCAAGTGTTGACTTAGGTTAGACTGCAATATCCAGGTACTTGATCAAGCACTGGATTGCTTGTTAATGTGAGGGTATTTAAGACAGGCTTTGCATCTATGATCAGCTGACTGCAAGTGCAATCAACAAAGGAGATAACCCTCAGCTGTATGAAAAGTCTCCTCATCCAATTAGAGATCTGAAATGTGAAGATCTCAGAGGTTAGAAGAGGAATTCAGACTCAACTTCAGCATTGGCTCTTCCCAGAATTTCCAGCCAACCAGCCTACCCTGGGGAATTCAGACTAAAGACTTCAGTATCACCTTTATTGGAGTTTCTAGTTTGCGACCTACCCTATGGAGTTTAGATTTGCCAGCCCCCACTGTCACATAAGCCAATTCCTTATAATAAATTTCTTACTTAATATGTATTTAATTTCACACACACACACATACACACACACACAAATTGGTTCTGGAGAACCCTAACACATCGAGTCTGAGATGGGACATCAGGTTCAATTGCCTGCTCATATATTGAATTTCTGAAGAAATTTCTAACCACCTAAAATGTTTATTGCCAAAACTTTAGTATTACATGGTAATTAAAATCAATCCTTATTCCTAGAAAGTTTTAAATAGCTAAAATTCTACTTTAAACAAGCTCTATTTTAATGTCACACACTTGAGAACATACAGACTTCCAGCATAAATTTAAGCTGATCCAACTGACACCAGCAAGATCAAAAACACAAATGCAAATATGCCAATACATAGTTATAAGGTAATGCTTCAGGTGTTTCAGGTTATTTTTTTCTTTTTAAGATTATTAAAATGAAATACAACCTCAAGGAACTAGAGTCTTAAGTTCTTCTGACTTTCCCTACTAAATTATGATCTAAGAAGGTGCTCTAAACTTCGAGTTATTTAATACACTGTCCTGTCCTTGTCCATGATCTAACTCTCTTTCACCAACTGGAAAAACCACTAAATAAGTGTTGAAAATTCTAAGATGACCTGAAAAAAATAATTTCTGTATTTCTGAATTATAGAAGTATTCAATGCTCATTTAACTGTCAAATTAAGAAATATTTGAAGTAAAAAGCAAAAGTTTCCCTTTCCTGCTCCCTACAGATAATTACTCGAGACATCCTTCCATATTTTTCCTCTGCATATCGAAGCACTGCACAAATACACAATTCTTTGTTGCTGTTAAACATTCTGAGAGAGAAGTGACCAAAGGATGGAGGTTTGATTGCCTAGTTATAAGCTCACAAATTCATAAAACAGCATTCAAGAATCCTTTTAAAATCACTTTTCAAAAAATGCAAATGTCTCAAACTCTACATCTTACTAACAGTCCTACTGAAAAAAATTACAATCTAATTTTTCCTTGTCTTGCAATTAAGAGATTATAAAATAATAGGCAACATAGCTAAAGAGTATATTTTACGATTACAATTTTTGTAAAAAAGAGGAAATACCCCCACTTCTGATTACCCACCAAATACTGTTCGGGCCAGATTCCCAGTATAAATCAACCTTCCATCTTCTGATTTTTCAAGTTGTGTATGTAAACATCGAACACATCCTTCCCAACAAATAGATATCTATTGAAACAGAGACAATTATGTGAGTACATCATTTGCATTTTAGACCAACTTTAAAATTCAACTGTCTTAAAGATTTAAATGCATTAGCTTTCAAAAATAAATTTTAATACATTATGTAAAATGCTGTGCAAACACTTTCTTTACTTAAAAGTTCATACCGTTCTTAACACTTCTAAAATGATTATAGTATAGTTAGGACCAAAAAAAAAAAAAATCAACTATTTCCAACAAACTTTGCATCCCAGGTTCCCTAATCATTAGAAAAAAAATCTCACTTCAGTTCTTACATCAAACTTCACAGAAATAAAGAGCTCTACGAACAACAAAAACTGAATTTCACAGCACAGACATTCAAAATGTAATGGGGTAATCGAAAAGTTTTGGTAATGAATGGTGGTGATGGGAGCACGTCATTGTCAAAATAATACCACTGAATTGTTTTACCATAATTAAAATTAAAAAAAAAAAAAGTAAAAAGTCATGCCTAACATTTTTCAAACTGAAATTTACTTAGGCTCCAATTCCCATTTAGGCATTTCCTCCAAGTTTCAAACAGGCTTGCCAATCCTGACATTTTACACGGCAGGATTAGAAAACAATTTATTCAACTTAAAACGAAACAATTCCTTAAAATGGAGCCACCTAGTAAAAATTAGAATAGACTCAAGATCAGATCATCCGGGTTCTTTCGGTTCTGTCTCCAGGTGATGCATCCAATTTCTTTGCAAAACAACCCTTCCGAGCTTCCGCTCCGGTGTAGAAAAGAAAAATAAACCGAGTCAGCCCGTCCCACTAGATTTGCAACCACCCATAAAGTGCCTGGAACCGCCCAGGAAAGTAACAACTTTCCCGTGAGTACTCCTAGACTCGCAGGGTTTCTCGAGGCCTCGGCCTGCCACTTCTGCCGGCCTCCGCAAAGGGTTCTTTCCGCACTAGAACCACAGAGCAGGCGGGGGAGGTCGGTGAGAGTTGCGGGGGCTCTCCACGTCTGGGGCTACGCCCAACCGCTTGCCCATGCCCACTCCCACCCTGGCCCAAGCCCGCGAGCCGTCGGACGGCCGACCTGCGCTCGCCCGGGAGGCCGGAGAAGCCCCGCGGCTCCCCGCAACCCCACGCTCCCGCTTCCGACCGGCACCGAGACAGCTGCCCTGGAGCCTCGGAGCGCAGCGGCCGACCACGGCGTCACCCTCGTCAAGCCGGACCGCAGTCTGGCGGCCCACGGGCCGCTCAGCGCCAACAGCAGCATCAAGCTTCTGACAGATGGCGCAGACAGCCCTGCAGCAGCAGGTAAGCCAAAGACTCCCAACTCTTCTCCCGACCGCGGCCTCGTCTGACGTGCGCCCCGCCCCCTTAGAGGTCGCGGCGCCGGATTGGCCGCCCGTATGTACGCGGAAAATGCGGCCCGCCAGGAACTTTCCCCGACACTTGGTGTTCCCTGCGGGCTGAGCTCTGCGCGCGCCGGACCGTCCTCCCGCTGTGGAGAGCAGCAACCCCTTGTCAGTGCGCGGTTTCCCCTCCCCGGGATTTGGCGTCCTTTGTGACTGCAAGCGGAGAAAGGAGCGCCGTGTGAGGACAAAGCCTGGAAGCCAGGAAGCCAGGATTGACTCACTCTCTCCCTTGGCCATTATTTTCTAGGCCCCTAAAAACTGTTTCCTTTGCGGAAAATGATTCTATGGGTAATAATTTATACGAGTTGAACAAAAATGAATGGTGAATTAATTCAACCATTAGGTTGGTAGAAAATAGTTGTTCATATGATGTTGATACTTTGTCAAATTTGTTTTAGAGAACCATTCACAGCCATTTACACGTTCGTTTATTTACCTGTTGAAGAGGTAGGTGTTGAACGCCTATTGCCAGTCATTGTGCAAGGAACAGAGAATACAAAGGTGCCCGATAAAATCGGCAATCTAAGATGCTCACATTATCGTGGAGGAAAAGGACCTAAAAATAAACTAGAATATAATACTGTAATATAATTGAGATACATGGATAAGCAAAATACTATAGAAGGCCAAAAGAGAGCATGATTAGTTGGACTAAAAATGTTGAAAGTCTTCACATTTAGCTTAGTATTAGAGGATAAGCATCCAACTGGTGGAGACACCCTTTGTTTACTATTTCAAAGCTATGATCTCTTTTGATTAGGCATGTTATTTGTATAGTAGAGGAACACATCTATGGCCTAAAATAATAATAAAAACATTTTGATAATTCCAAAATATGGTCTACTTTTTTTTTATATTCAGAAGGATAAAATGATATTACTTCTTAAAGTTATCTACTTATATTCTAAAAACTCTTCTATTTAGTAAATTCCTACTACAAACAACATACATTATCCATTATTTTACTGATATATAAACTTTTCATATAATGAGAAAGAGTGTTTTTCTTTAATATATTGAGAGAACCTGAATTATTTTGATCTTCTGTCAAGCTTGGTTTCTTCTACAAATACTGCAAGCAAATGGAAATAATAACATTTAGTCTACTTCCCAAAGTTCCCTAATAGCTGAAACGAAATCATGTTCTGAAAACTTTGTGCTGTATAATTACATGGAATTGTTATTTATGGTTAAATGGATTTCCCAATTCTAGAAATTTAGATACATTTGTTGGATATAAACCATTTGGATGGATTTTAGAATGATACTAAGGCTGTTGAAAAAAATAAATCTCCATTTTCTTTTCTGAGAGGCTTCAATGGCTGATGGAAATTGAGTATTTGTAACAGATTAAATAGAAATGGATATCACTTTTAGAAAGTAAAACCACTACTATTGTATGCAATTTGTTTGTTTTTAGCTTTCTTCCCCAACCACCAGCCCTTTCCTTCTTTTAAGGTAGGCTTTAAAGCGGAATGGCATGATGGAAAAAATGAAAAGGAAAAGATTGGTAAGTCTAGTATAGTAAAAAGAACACTAAGACTTTTTTATACATTATTGTTGGGAAGCAAGAACTGGGAGAATCTTTCCAGAAAACAATTTGTCAACAGATTATCTAGATCCTTCAAAACATTCATATCGTAAAAAAAATAATCAGAAACGTGGTCGAAAATTTCTGCAGAGATTATCTAATGCATAGCATTAATCAAAGTGTTTTAAAAATGGAAATGAGGTAAATGCTCAACATTAAGGAAATACATTAAGTGAATCATCATATATTTAGACAGTATAATTCTATATGGCCATGTAAAATGGATGCTTATTGAGGTTTTGGTTACAGAGGTTTTGGTTATTAAAGTTTGCAAAGTTGAAAAGTAAATAGTATACAAAACCATGTATACACAGTGACCTAAAATAAAAATGTATGTTAAACATCAAACTTATCTGAAACTTACGCATTTTTCTATAATAAGCATGTATGATACTGATAAAAATACATATAAACATAAAATAAAATCCTGTACAAAAGAAAAAAAAACCTGAGCTCTAGACTAGATACTAGTCCTATATCTGACATTAGCTAGACTCAGCATCTTCACCTGGAAAATTCTGTCATTCTCTAAGTAACTAACATAGTGATCTTGTGGAGGGTGATAAAGCAATGAGAAAAAGGGGACGTTAGAAGAAGAGAGGAGGAAACTAAAGACGGGAGATAACGATCGAAAATGTGCCCACAAGCCAGACTTCTGTACCCTCTCCTCCCCACCAAACTGTATTTTGAACTACCCTTACAACCAAACCACTTTGTTTTATCATGATTTTTGCAAAGGCGTTGAAAAGCTAATTCAGGAAGTCTGTGTGGTTCTTGTAATTCTAAAAAGCAATGTATTATCTGCCAAATCAACTAAAAATGCTTTTCAGTCTAAAGTCGTTAATTGACTCAACAAACTCTTGATCGTCTGCATTCATTTTCCCTCGTTGACATTTTTATACAACAGTACCTAGTTGAGCAACTTGTAATGATGGATGTTTTGGCCCTACATTCTTTTCATGCTACAGACTCGAAAACAGTAAAGGGTGGATTTTATTTAGCTGTTTCAGCCTTCCTGGAAAGGCGTCTAATTCTAACCATGGCCAAGCAAGTAAAAAGGGTAGGTAAGCTGACAGAAAGGGAGGGAGGAAGAGTGTGGGGGTAGAAGTGTGTGGAGTTAGAAAAATGGTCCAAAAACTCAGTAATGGTGACAGGCGCCAGGACTTTCTTTGCTTGAGCTCAGAACCCTGGAGTGGTAAGCAATCCTGGGCCCAGGGGGAAGGGCCCCAGAGTGGGGGTGGGGGGCGTGGTTAGTTGTCAGTAAACACTGAAGAGTACCGGGAAGAGAGGAAATGAGACCAACACATTGCACGAGCAATTGAGATGCTTTTCCACCTGCATTGCAACTTCCCACAAAGGACGGATGCTGCTTCAGAAAGAGCGCGATCTTGTCTGCTTACAAACCGCACTCCTACTTGTCAATCTTTCATTTACAGACAGCACCCCACCTCCAGTCGTACCCCAAACCAGAGGCACAGACAACCTCTAAAACCACCAAAATATTAACTCGCAGCGTGAGAAACTACAAGTCACACGATGCAGTGCTACCTGGAGCCAGCGCCAGCGATACCCGCCGGAGAAACTACAAATCCCAGGATGCAGTGCTGCCTGGGCCTCCGAAAGCCAATTTGTGGATGCTCCCTGCAAAATTGGACAGGGGTTGGCGCTGCATGCTGGGAATCAAAAGACCCAGAATCGGATTGGCTGAGATTTGCCAGTGACCGTCGTTCCCCTAGGCTGGTTGTTGTACTATAGGGGAAGGGAGGGGGACGCTGCGCACTTCCGCCAGACGGAAGCCAGCTACAGGCTCAGGGCGTCCCCGCCTCTCCAGGTACTAATCTCCCGCGCGTCAGGGAAAGCGGCCATGACCCAGCGGAAGTAATTCCTCCGACTGCCCCAGAACCCACGGCGGCAGGCAGCTGGGGGTGGGGGGGGGCGGCCCTGGATTAGGGGCTGTGGCGGTGAGCGGGGACCCGGCTGCGGTGGCTGCGGGACTGAAGAGTGAGTCTCGGGCTGGTGCGGGATCGGTGCTCCAGGTCCGCGTGGAGGGCGAGGCAGGCTTGTACCGGCGCGCGGGCAATCCCACTTCCCACCCTTTCCCATTTGGGCGGGGAAGGAACGGAAGCTCTTAACCTCCCCGGGCCTCCCCAGCTCCTACTTTGGGGGAGGGGAGAAGAGGGCTGCGGGACCTTTCCTGGCGCGGCTCGGTGGGTTTGGAAAGGAAAGGGTGGAAGGAGGGCGGCGGCTAGCGAGACCGGGCCTTCTCTGGTCTCGGCACGGAGAGGGTGGAGTTAGCATGGCAGTCCAGTCGCTTTTCCTTTTTGCTTTCTCTTGTGCACTCAGATTGGTTCTCTTCTTGGAGTCAGTCTCCGGTCCTAGGAGAGATCACTCGCTCCTTCTAGCTGCGGGACTCCGGAAAGTTTGCCCTCTGAGCAACTTGTTTGATGATCTTCGCCTGACTTAGTGGGTTGGGGCTTTCGTACATCTACCTCCAAGTCCTGTTTGAAAGGAGGTATCTAGCGTCAAGTACAGTGCCCACTGAGTTTTCCTTTCTGAACTAAAGTCTGCTTAGCGAAGTGTAACATAGCTGTTGAGTTTGTGTCCTTATTAGTGTTAACATTTCTACTTTGCACCGTTTTCGGTGTAAAAACCAACTGAAATCCTTTACATACAGTGTTAAAACCTCATTTTCAGACTGCCACACTTGCTTTTTAATTCCCGAATGGTCCTTTCGTTTTCTGTTAAGTGTTCTGTAATGATAAATCTCTGATCTTGTTTAAATTATAAAGTCACGTTGAAGCATCACAGTTCACTTGCAGATTCATTCAGGGAATACAATATTAAGAAAACAGCTATAATCCCTGCCATTATGGATATTTATTAAGTTTTTATTGCCCGTGGTCATTTGTGGTTTCTATATAATTTTTAAATGAGTATTCCTTTTTTTCCTTACATGTAAAATTTATGTATTAAGTACCATTCCATCCAGTGATGCCTGAAATGTCATGCCTCAGGAATTAGGAAAATGATAGTACCATTTGCTCGAGAAATAGTTGAGTGGTAACTGTGTGCCAGTCACTATTCTAAGCACAGGAGTTAAGGTAGTGATCAACTTTCATGGAGCTTGAGGGAAAAGAGAGGCTATATATATATACATATATATATATATATATGCAAATACAATCTCAGAGTGATAAATGTGAAGAAAATGCAGCAAGATTAGGGGTTAGAGTGATAGGGAAGACCTTTCTGAAGAGTTGATAACTTAGTTTGATAACCGAGAGACCTAAATGATGAGGAAGACCTGAGGGAAGAGATTTTCATGCAGTAGGAAAGGCAGATGCAAAGAGCCTGAGGTGAAAGTGAGCTTGACCTATTCAGTGAATACTAAGAAGGCCAGTGCGGCTGGAGAATAATAAAGGAAGACTGATGGGAACTAAGATCAGAGTGGTTGGCAAGGACTAAATAACATGGAACCCTGTAGTCCTTGGTTAAGAATTTAGTTTTTGGTCTATCTGTAATGAGAGGCCATTAGAGGATTTTGTGTGGGGGTGACATCTGATACATGCTTTAGATAACTGGTTGTTGGAAGGGGAATAAACCCAGTAGGAGGGAAATCGGAAAACCCACTTGTTGGGAGGCTTTGTAGTATTTAGTAGTCAAGTTGAGATATGGTAGCTTGAACTAGAGGTGTAGAATTAGAAGTCAGTGAGAATTAGTCTGATTTGGAATGTAATTTGAAGATGGAGCCAAATGGGTCTTGCCTTCACCCCTAGGATAAAAAATTAAAATTTAAAAATTAAAAAAAAAGAGGAATTATTGTTTTGCAGGAGCATGTAGGTGAGCAGTAGAAATTGGGGAAGGCTGGGAACGGAGCAAGTTTTGGGAGTTTTGTGTGGGTCTTAGTTTGATGACTGTTGACAGCTGAATGAATATATGCAGTACATAAGTTGGATATCCCCACCTTGAGCTCAGGGGAGAAGTCAAGCTAGGGAGATAATTTGGGAGTCATATTTTATGGATGATATTTCACCCTATGGACTAGAGGACATCAAGCAGAGAATGTTAATGGTGAAGAGGGCAGATGACTGGCAGCATTCCAGTCAGAGGAGGAATAAACCATGATAGAAGCAGAAAAGCAAGAGGTTGCAGCATCTGGAATGTGAAGGGAAGAAAATGTTTCAGGGAGGAAGTAGTAAACTGTGTAAAACCCTGTTAAGCATAAAGTGAGAATTAAAAATTAACCATCTGACAAAGTGAAGTTGCTGAAATTTGCCTAGAGCTTGTTGTGGATTGAATCATGTCCCCAACAGATATGTTCAAGTCCTAACCCCCATCCAGTGGGTGTGAACTCATTTGTAAATAGGGTCTTCGAAGATCCTGTTGGTTAAGGTAAGGCCAAACTGAATCAGAGTGGGCCCTAATCCAACATGACTGAGTACTTATAAGCAAAGGAAATTTGGACCCAATAGGAGGAGTGAGAAGGAAAGAGTAGGAGATATTGTGTGACAAAGGCAGAAATTGAATTATGGGCTGGCAAGCAACCACCAGAATGCTGCAGACTTCAGAGAAAGCATGGCCTGCTGACACCTTTTTGTACTTCTAGCCTCCCCAAACTGAGAAAATGAATTCCTGTTGTTTGAGCCACCCAGTCTGTAGTATTTGTCATAGTTGCCCTGGTGATCTAAGATAGAGCCCCTTCAGTGAAACAATGGGGCAAAGTCTGATTAGAGTGGGTTAAAGAGAAGTGGGATGGGTAGTTGGAAGGGGTGATGGTGTTACATACAGCATTTTGGTGTGTTGGTGGGTATAATGTCAGTAACAAAGTCCTTGGTTAGATGAGTGGGGTTAAAACTAAATGCTTAAGTGGAAAGATTCACTTTACATAGGAAGGACAGTTATTACTCAATTTTTGAAATGGGAAAGGATGGAATATATGGTATACAGAGGCAAGTAGACTGGTGGTGGAAAGGCAAGGTAATTGAAGTGATTCGTTTCAGTTTTCTTAATGAAGTAAGTGATGTTATCAGGATGGGAGGAAGGGAATGGGTTGGAGATTTGGAGAAGGTGTCATTTTCCTTGTAGGAAAGCCAGTTTACTAGGATGATTACATTGTCCAGTGCCTATTTAAAATTTGCAGTAATAAAGTTGAGACTAGTCAAAATGGCTGTCCTTTCTGCAGCCACATTCAGCTCTTTGGTTGGGACCTGAGCTAGGCAGAGAATTGAGTTTAGCAAGATTGGGATTTGGGTAGGTAGATACAGCAGAACAGGAGAGGGTAAGGGAGGTAAAAGTATAAGGGCATTTGTTTTTTATATTTGTTCTTAGCCCGTTGTTGTAAAGGGTTTTTTCAATTATTTTATGATGTGCATAGCATACTCTGTAATTTAAAACATACTATATATACGGAATATTTCTCACACTGTTTTAACCTAAACAAAGGAGTTTTTTTTTTTTCATTTTTTTATTGTGAACTTTAATATATATACATAAGAGTGATAACATTCAGTGTATGATTTCACAAGTAGTTAGAGAGCAAAACTCAAAGTCCTTGTCTCTTAAAGGGTGATTAGACAGTTTATAGGGGATGAGGCAGACAGACTCAGTGGGAACACACAGCTCTGGAGCCCTTAAATATTAAATTAGTATTTACCAGTATGCAGGGACCCAACTCAACTTAATAAAGTGGGGAAGTTGGAATTTATAGGCACTTGTAGAAAGAGGATGATTCTATTTCAGATGGACACAGACATAAAATGTTAGAACTGGAAGGGACTTTTAGACACAATTTAACCCATTCCCCTTGTTTGGAAGATGAGGAAACGGAAGTTCTGACCCTTAACTTTTCTGGGCCTTAAGATAGAAATGTCTAGCGGTCAGTAGAAATTCAAATGTGGAGACAGGTTTGAGTCAGCATAAAGTAGCCACTGAGATTCATTTGTGAGGACTAGCACCAGATTTTAACTTCTTTATAGTTAGAGACCCCTTGGAAAATCTGATGAAGGCTGTGGACCTTTCCCCTCCTCTTCTCCCAACTGCACATATGCAGAAAAGGTTACATACAAATTCAAGGATCTGGGATTTGTCTGTATCTTATTAATTAATCTCTAGGGGTGAGAGACTGTGAGTTAAGGACCTGCTTAAAATGGAGTCAACAAACTATGGCCCACAGGCCAAATTCAGCCCAGCACCTGTTCTTGTACTAATCACAAGCTAAGAATGGTTTTC
Source organism: Choloepus didactylus (assembly GCF_015220235.1). Lineage (NCBI taxonomy): Eukaryota > Metazoa > Chordata > Mammalia > Pilosa > Megalonychidae > Choloepus > Choloepus didactylus. The sequence goes on along the minus strand of NC_051320.1, from coordinate 30,228,468 downwards.
ACATTTTTTAGTGGTTGAAGAAATATTCAAAAGAATAATGTATTTTGTAGCATATGAAAATTTTACGGAATTCAGATGTCAGTCCCATAAATAGTTTTGTTGGAACATAGCCACACTCATTTGTTTATGGCTTGTCTGTGGCTGCTTTCTTACTCCATTGGCAGAACTGTGTAGTTATGGCACTGACCTGATAGCCTGCAAAGCATAAAATATTTACTAGTGTGCTGACTCCTGCACTAGAATGTACGTTCCAGGAGGGCAGAGTTCTTTGTCTTGTCCACAGTTTTATCTCAAGTACCTAGAACAATGCCTGGCACGTAGAGGATTCAGTATATGTGTGAACAAAGGAATGAACCCCTGGTTTGTAACTAGAATCATAGTAGCTGTCTTAAGAGGTTTATATAAATTCATTTATTCCTCAAAACAACCCTATGAGATAGCTTCTATATTATCCCCCTGTTCTGGTTTGCTAATGCTGCCCTTTTGCAAAACACCAGAAATGGATTGGCTTTATTAAAGGGGGTTTATTTGGTTACAGAGTTACAATCTGAAGGCCATGAAGTGTCCAGGTAAAACATCAACAATCGGGTACCTTCACTGAAGGATGGCCATTGGTGTCCGAAAAACCTCTGTTAGCTGGGAGGGCATGTGGCTGGTGTCTCCTTGCTCCACAGTTCTGGTTTCAAAATAGCTTTCTCCCAGGATGTTCCTCTCGGGCTGCAGTTCCTCAAAACTGTCCCTCTTAGTTGCTCTTGGAGTGTTTTTCCTCTCTTAGCTTCTCTGGAGCAAAAGTCTGCTTTCAATGGCGGTTTTCAGACTCTCTCATCTGCAGCTCCTTGTCAGCTACTGTGCGTTCTTCAAAGTGTCCCTCATGGCTGTAGCAAGCTCCCTCCTTCTGCCTGAGCTTATGTAGTGCTCTAGTAAACCAATCAAGGCCAACGCCCAATGGGTGGGGCCACACCTCAGTGGAAACCATCCAACCAGAGTTAACACCCACAGTTGGGTGGGGTGCATCTCCCTGGAAACAACCCAGTCCAAACTTTCCAACCAAATAAATACCAGTATGTCTGCCCTCACAAGACTGCACCAAAGAACATGGCTTTTTCTGGGGGACACAATACATACAAACCAGCACACCCTCATTTTATAGTTGAAGAAACCGAGGCACAGAAAAGTTATGTGACTTCCCCAAGATGAGATAGCTTGCATTTAGCAGAGGAGGTATTCTAAAACACTGCACTTTTAGCACTGCATAATGTGGAGGGCTGAAGTCATGTTTAAGGAATAATAGAATACAGAAAAAAAAAGTGGAGAGATGAAATAGAATAGTGTTGCATAGAAGGAACATAATGCCAGCTCTAGTGTTATATATTATATTAGGTTTTCAAGGCTATGTCTTCACCTATATCTCAACCTGTCTTCCTTATCCATCACTATTCCCCTGAGGGATAAGGCCCAACTTCCCAGTTGCTCACATCTTTTCCTATACTCTCCTTGACTCACTCCTCTGGCCAGACTGGTCTTCTTACTGTTCCCTCCTTGGAAGGCTCCTCCCTCCAGATATCCATCACACTTTCTTCAGGTCTCTGTCAAATGTCAGTGAAGCATTTCCTCACCATCCCTTATGAAATAGCAACCCACCGTGTTTCCCGCCCCATCCCTATCTTCCTTATCCTACTTTATTTTCCCCATAGCACTTCTTCCATTGCACATATTATTATTTTGGTTTAGTTCTCTGTCCCTACCCAGCTCCATATGAGGTTAGAATCTTTGTTGTGTTCATTGCTCTTTCTTTCCTAGTGCCTAGGACAGTGCCTGACAATACTAACCCTTAGTAAATATTTGTTGAAAGAATAAATTTGTAAACTGGTTTCCATCAACACTGAGCTACTTATACCTCCAAGCTGTCTGACTTGGCACATACTGTTTACTTTGCCTGGAATGCCCTCTCCTTGCAACTCTACCTGCTAAAAACACATCTTGTCCATCAAGACCCAGATCAAAAACTACTTTCCTTCTGTGGCTGTGCACGTAACAGATTTTCTGTTGCAGATTTGTAATCCCAGATTTACTTTCCTATGGGATTGCCAACATCCTACTCCCCCTTTGTTAGTGTAGCAAAACCCAGAGAATTTTAAACTAACTAAATAAATAAAATTAATAGGTTAATTTCATTTTTAGTTTAAGTATCTTTTGAAAAGTTAATCAGGCAGAAAACTGTTCTGGGTCGATGATGTCTTTGGAGTTAAAGATAACTAACTTAAGAAATACCATCAATAATTTTTTTTAAAACCCCTACCTCCAGCCTTACTTTTTTAAATTGAGGAATAATTTCAGTGAAATAGTGTACCGTTTCATTGTTGTCGGGTTTTTTGTTTTTTAGTTTTATTGTTTTAAAATTTTTATTTTAAAATTTGCCATTTAAACCATTTTTTTAAATATATAACTCAGTGGCATTAATTTGTAGTAACAATGTTGTACCACTATCTCCAAAACTCTTTCATCACCCCAAACAAACTTTGTACCGATTAAGCAAAAACTCCCTATTGCTGTCTACTCGCATCCCTAGTAATCTCTAAACTACTGTCTATCCCTATGAATTTGCTTATTCTAGATATTTCATATAAGTGAAATCATACAATATTTGTCCTTTTGTATCTGGCTGATTTCAGGCAATGTCATGTTTTCAGCATTCATCCATGTTGTAATGTAACAGAACTTCATTCCTTTTTATGCCTGAATAATATTCCTAGTATGACTGTGCCACATTTTGTTTATCCATTCATCTGTTGATGGACAGTTGGGTTGTTTTTTTTTTTTTTTTTTTTGCGTTTTGGCTGTTGTGAATAATGCTGCTATGAACATTGGCATACACATATTGTTTGAGTCTCAGTTTTCAGTTCTTTGGGGTATATACCCAAGAGTGGAATTGCTGGGTCACATAGTAATTCTGTTTAACCTTGAAGAACTGCCAAACCGTTTTTCACAGTGCCTGCCCCATTTTACATTCCTACCACCGATGTATATCTTCACCAACATGTGTTATTTTCCAAATTTTTAATAATAGCCATCCTAGTGGATGTGAAGTGGTACACCATTTACATTTCACAAATACCTGTCGAGAGTTAGAGCATTTCTGTCACTCCAGACAGTTATCTCATGCCCCTTCCTAGTCTCCCCTCTTCCAGAAGTAACTACTGACCTATCACTATAGCTTCGTTTTGCCTATTCTGGAATTCCATATAAATGGAATAATACAATATGTACTTTGTTTGACTTTTCTCACCCAGTGTAATTTTTTGGTATTCATCCATATTGTGTGTATCAGTATATTGTCTCTTTTTGTTGAGAGTAGTATTCCTCTATATAATTATATCACAGTTTATTTTTCCATTCTCCTACTATGATGGACATTTAGGTAGTGTCTGTTTTATTTATGAATAAAGCTGCTCTGAGCATTCTTGTACAAGCCTTTTTGTGGACAAATAATTTCATTTTTCTAAATTCCTAGGAATAGAATGGCTAGATCATAAGGTAGAGATGTCTTTAACTTTTTAAAGAAGCAACTACCGAGGCGGGGCAACATGGCAGACTGGTGAGCTGCAAGTTTTAGTTACTCCTCCAGGAAAGTAGGTAGAAAGCCAGGAACTGCGTGGACTGGACACCACAGAGCAATCTGTCTTTGGGCATACTTCATACAACACTCATGAAAATGTCGAACTGCTGAGATCAGCGAAATCTGGAAGTTTTTGCGGCCAGGGGACCCGCGCCCCTCCCTGCCAGGCTCAGTCCCGTGGGAGGAGGGGCTGTCAGCTCCGGGAAGGAGAAGGGAGAACTGCAGTGGCAGCCCTTATCGGAAACTCATTCTACTGATCCATACTCCAACCATAGATAGACTGAGACCAGACACCAGAGAATCTGAGAGCTGCCAGCCCAGCAGAGAGGAGACAGGCATAGAAAAAAAAAAATAACACGAAAAACTCCAAAATAAAAGCAGAGGATTTTTGGAGTTCTGGTGAACACAGAAAGGGGAAGGGCGGAGCTCAGGCCTTGAGGCGCATATGCAAATCCCGAAGAAAAGCTGATCTCTCTGCCCTGTGGACCTTTCCTTAATGGCCCTGGTTGCTTTGTCTCTTAGCATTTCAATAACCCATTAGATCTCTGAGGAGGGCCCTTTTTTTTTTTTTTTTTTTTATCCTTTTTTCTTTTTCTAAAACAATTACTCTAAGAAGCCCAATACAGAAAGCTTCAAAGAATTGCAATTTGGGCACGTCAAGTCAAGAGCAGAACTAAGAGAGCTCTGAGACAAAAGGCAATAATCCAGTGGCTGAAAAAATTCACTAAACATCACAACTTCCCAAGAAAAGGGGGGTGTCCGCTCACAGCCACCATCCTGGTGGACAGGAAACACTCCTGCCCATCGCCAGCCCCATAGCCCAGAGCTGCCCCAGACAACCCAGTGTGACGGAAGAGCTTCAAATAACAGGCACACACCACAAAACTGGGCGTGGACATTAGCCTTCCCTGCAACCTCAGCTGATTGTCCCAGAGTTGGGAAGGTGGAGCAGTGTGAATTAACAAAGCCCCATTCAGCCATCATTTGAGCAGACTGGGAGCCTCCCTACACAGCCCAGCAGCGCAGAACTGCCCTGAGGGGACGGCACTCACCTGTGACATAGCACAGTCATCCCTCAACAGAGGACCCGGGGTGCACGGCCTGGAAGAGGGGCCCACTTGCAAGTCTCAGGAGCCATACGCCAATACCAAGGACTTGTGGGTCAGTGGCAGAGACAAACTGTGGCAGGACTGAACTGAAGGATTAGACTATTGCAGCAGCTTTAAAACTCTAGGATCACCAGGGAGATTTGATTGTTAGGGCCACCCCCCCTCCCCGACTGCCCAGAAAGACGCCCCACATACAGGGCAGGCAACACCAACTACACACGCAAGCTTGGTACACCAATTGGGCCCCACAAGACTCACTCCCCCACTCACCAAAAAGGCTAAGCAGGGGAGAACTGGCTTGTGGAGAACAGGTGGCTCGTGGACGCCACCTGCTGGTTAGTTAGAGAAAATGCACTCCACGAAGCTGTAGATCTGATAAATTAGAGATAAGGACTTCAATAGGTCTACAAACCCTAAAAGAACCCTATCAAGTTCAGCATATGCCACGAGGCCAAAAACAACAGAAAATTATAAAGCATATGAAAAAACCAGACGATAAGGATAACCCAAGCCCAAGCACCCAAATCAAAAGACGAGAAGAGACACAGCACCTAGAGCAGCTACTCAAAGAACTAAAGATGAACAATGAGACCATAGTACGGGATATAAAGGAAATCAAGAAGACTCTAGAAGAGCATAAAGAAGACATTGCAAGACTAAATTAAAAAATGGATTATCTTATGGAAATTAAAGAAACTGTTGACCAAATTAAAAAGATTCTGGATACCCATAGTACAAGACTAGAGGAAGTTGAACAACGAATCAGTGACCTCGAAGATGACAGAATGGAAAATGAAAGCATAAAAGACAGAATGGGGAAAAAAATTGAAAAAATCGAAATGGACCTCAGGGATATGATAGATAATATGAAACGTCCAAATATAAGACTCATTGGTGTCCCAGAAGGGGAAGAACAGGGTAAAGGTCTAGGAAGAGTGTTCAAAGAAATTGTTGGGGAAAACTTCCCATATCTTCTAAACAACATAAATACACAAATCATAAATGCTCAGCGAACTCCAAATAGAATAAATCCAAATAAACCCACTCCGAGACATATTCTGATCACACTGTCAAACACAGAAGAGAAGGAGCAAGTTCTGAAAGCAGCAAGAGAAAAGCAGTTCACCACATACAAAGGAAACAGCATAAGGCCAAGTAGTGACTACTCAGCAGCCACCATGGAGGCAAGAAGGCAGTGGCACGATATATTTAAAATTCTGAGTGAGAAAAATTTCCAGCCAAGAATACTTTATCCAGCAAAGCTCTCCTTCAAATTTGAGGGAGAGCTTAAATTTTTCACAGACAAACAAATGCTGAGAGAATTTGCTAACAAGAGACCTGCCCTACTGGAGATACTAAAGGGAGCCCTACAGACAGAGAAACAAAGAAAGGACAGAGAGACTTGGAGAAAGGTTCAGTACTAAAGAGATTTGGTATGGGTACAATAAAGGATATTAATAGAGAGAGAGAAAAATATGGCAAACATAAACCAAAGGATAAGATGGCCAATTCAAGAAATGCCTTCACGGTTTTAACGTTGAAAGTAAATGGATTAAACTCGCCAATTAAAAGATATAGATTCGCAGAATGGATCAAAAAAAATGAACCATCAATATGTTGCATACAAGAGACTCATCTTAGACACAGGGACACAAAGAAACTGAAAGTGAAAGGATGGAAAAAAATATTTCATGCAAGCTACAGCCAAAAGAAAGCAGGTGTAGCAATATTAATCTCAGATAAAATAGACTTCAAATGCAGGGATGTTTTGAGAGACAAAGAAGGCCACTACATACTAATAAAAGGGGCAATTCAGCAAGAAGAAATAACAATCGTAAATGTCTATGCACCCAATCAAGGTGCCACAAAATACATGAGAGAAACACTGGCAAAACTAAAGGAAGCAATTGATGTTTCCACAATAATTGTGGGAGACTTCAACACATCACTCTCTCCTATAGATAGATCAACCAGACAGAAGACCAATAAGGAAATTGAAAACCTAAACAATCTGATAAATGAATTAGATTTAACAGACATATACAGGACATTACATCCCAAATCACCAGGATACACATACTTTTCTAGTGCTCATGGAACTTTCTCCAGAATAGATCATATGCTGGGACATAAAACAAGCCTCAATAAATTTAAAAAGATTGAAATTATTCAAAGCACATTCTCTGACCACAATGGAATACAATTAGAAGTCAATAACCATCAGAGACTTAGAAAATTCACAAATACCTGGAGGTTAAACAACACACTCCTAAACAATCAGTGGGTTAAAGAAGAAATAGCAAGAGAAATTGCTAAATATATAGAGACGAATGAAAATGAGAACACAACATACCAAAACCTATGGGATGCAGCAAAAGCAGTGCTAAGGGGGAAATTTATAGCACTAAATGCATATATTAAAAAGGAAGAAAGAGCCAAAATCAAAGAACTAATGGATCAACTGAAGAAGCTAGAAAATGAACAGCAAACCAATCCTAAACCAAGTAGAAGAAAAGAAATCACAAGGATTAAAGCAGAAATAAATGACATAGAGAACAAAAAAACAATAGAGAGGATAAATATCACCAAAAGTTGGTTCTTTGAGAAGATCAACAAGATTGACAAGCCCCTCGCTAGACTGACAAAATCAAAAAGAGAGAAGACCCATATAAACAAAATAATGAATGAAAAAGGTGACATAACTGCAGATCCTGAAGAAATTAAAAAAATTATAAGAGGATATTATGAACAACTGTATGGCAACAAACTGGACAATGTAGAAGAAATGGACAATTTCCTGGAAACATATGAACAACCTAGACTGACCAGAGAAGAAATAGAAGACCTCAACCAACCCATCACAAGCAAAGAGATCCAATCAGTCATCAAAAATCTTCCCACAAATAAATGCCCAGGGCCAGATGGCTTCACACGGGAATTCTACCAAACTTTCCAGAAAGAACTGACACCAGTCTTACTCAAACTCTTTCAAAACATTGAAGAAAATGGAACACTACCTAACTCATTTTATGAAGCTAACATCAATCTAATACCAAAACCAGGCAAAGATGCTACAAAAAAGGAAAACTACCGGCCAATCTCCCTAATGAATATAGATGCGAAAATCCTCAACAAAATACTTGCAAATCGAATCCAAAGACACATTAAAAAAATCATACACCATGACCAAGTGGGGTTCATTCCAGGCATGCAAGGATGGTTCAACATAAGAAAAACAATCAATGTACTACAACACATTAAAAACTCAAAAGGGAAAAATCAATTGATCATCTCAATAGATGCTGAAAAAGCATTTGACAAAATCCAACATCCCTTTTTGATAAAAACACTTCAAAAGGTAGGAATTGAAGGAAACTTCCTCAACATGATAAAGAGCATACATGAAAAAACCACAGCCAGCATAGTACTCAATGGTGAGAGACTGAAAGCCTTCCCTCTAAGATCAGGAACAAGACAAGGATGCCCGCTGTCACCACTGTTATTCAACATTGTGCTGGAAGTGCTAGCCAGGGCAATCCGGCAAGACAAAGAAATAAAAGGCATCCAAATTGGAAAAGAAGAAGTAAAACTGTCTTGTTTGCAGATGATATGATCTTATATCTAGAAAACTCTGAGAAATCAACGATACAGCTACTAGAGCTAATCAACAAATTTAGCAAAGTAGCGGGATACAAGATTAATGCACATAAGTCAGTAATGTTTCTATATGCTAGAAATGAACAAACTGAAGAGACACTCAAGAAAAAGATACCATTTTCAATAGCAACTAAAAAAATGAAGTACCTAGGAATAAACTTAACCAAAGATGTAAAAGACCTATACAAAGAAAACTACATAACTCTACTAAAAGAAATAGAAGGGGACCTTAAAAGATGGAAAAATATTCCATGTTCATGGATAGGAAGGCTAAATGTCATTAAGATGTCAATTCTACCCAAACTCATCTACAGATTCAATGCAATCCCAATCAAAATTCCAACAACCTACTTTGCAGACTTGGAAAAGCTACTTATCAAATTTATTTGGAAAGGGAAGATGCCTCGAATTGCTAAAGACACTCTAAAAAAGAAAAACGAAGTGGGAGGACTTACACTCCCTGACTTTGAAGCTTATTATAAAGCCACAGTTGCCAAAACAGCATGGTACTGGCACAAAGATAGACATATAGATCAATGGAATCAAATTGAGAATTCAGAGATAGACCCTCAGATCTATGGCCGACTGATCTTTGATAAGGCCCCCAAAGTCACTGAACTGAGCCATAATGGTCTTTTCAACAAATGGGGCTGGGAGAGTTGGATATCCATATCCAAAAGAATGAAAGAGGACCCCTACCTCACCCCCTACACAAAAATTAACTCAAAATGGACCAAAGATCTCAATATAAAAGAAAGTACCATAAAACTCCTAGAAGATAATGTAGGAAAACATCTTCAAGACCTTGTATTAGGCGGCCACTTCCTAGACTTTACACCCAAAGCACAAGCAACAAAAGAGAAAATAGATAAATGGGAACTCCTCAAGCTTAGAAGTTTCTGCACCTCAAAGGAATTTCTCAGAATGGTAAAGAGGCAGCCAACTCAATGGGAAAAAATTTTTGGAAACCATGTATCTGACAAAAGACTGATATCTTGCATATACAAAGAAATCCTACAACTCAATGACAATAGTACAGACAGCCCAATTATAAAATGGGCAAAAGATATGAAAAGACAGTTCTCTGAAGAGGAAATAGAAATGGCCAAGAAACACATGAAAAAATGTTCAGCTTCACTAGCTATTAGAGAGATGCAAATTAAGACCACAATGAGATACCTTCTAACACCGGTTAGAATGGCTGCCATTAAACAAACAGGAAACTGCAAATGCTGGAGGGGATGTGGAGAAATTGGAACTCTTATTCATTGTTGGTGGGACTGTATAATGGTTCAGCCACTCTGGAAGTCAGTCTGGCAGTTCCTTAGAAAACTAGATACAGAGCTACCATTCAATCCAGCGATTGCACTTCTCGGTATATACCCGGAAGATCGGAAAGCAGTGACACGAACAGATATCTGCACGCCAATGTTCATAGCAGCATTATTCACAATTGCCAAAAGATGGAAACAACCCAAATGTCCTTCAACAGATGAGTGGATAAATAAAATGTGGTATATACACACGATGGAATACTACACGGCAGTAAGAAGGAACGATCTTGTGAAACATAGGACAACATGGATGAACCTTGAAGACATAATGCTGAGCGAAATAAGCCAGGCACAAAAAGAGAAATATTATATGCTACCACTAATGTGAACTTTGAAAAATGTAAAACAAATGGTTTATATGTAGAATTTAGGGGAACTAGCAGTAGAGAGCAATTAAGGAAGGGGGAACAATAATCCAAGAAGAACAGATAAGCTATTTAACGTTCTGGGGATGCCCAGAAATGACTATGGTCTGTTAATTTCTGATGGATATAGTAGGAACAAGTTCACAGAAATGTTGCTATATTATGTAACTTTCTTGGGGTAAAGTAGGAACATGTTGGAAGTTAAGCAGTTATCTTAGGTTAGTTGTCATTTTCTTACTCCCTTGTTATGGTCTCTTTGAAATGTTCTTTTATTGTATGTTTGTTTTCTTTTTAACTTTTTTTTTCATACAGTTGATTTAGAAAAGAAGGGAAAGTTAAAAAAAAAAAAAGAAAGAAAAACAAGGAAAAAAAAAGATGTAGTGCCCCCTTGAGGAGCCTGTGGAGAATGCAGGGGTATTCGCCTACCCCACCTCCATGGTTGCTAACATGACCACAGACATAGGGGACTGGTGGTTTGATGGGTTGAGCCCTCTACCATAAGTTTTACCCTTGGGAAGATGGTTGCTGCAAAGGAGAGGCTAGGCCTCCCTATATTTGTGCCTAAGAGTCTCCTCCTGAATGCCTCTTTGTTGCTCAGATGTGGCCCTCTCTCTCTGGCTAAGCCAACTTGAAAGGTGAAATCACTGCCCTCCCCCCTACGTGGGATCAGACACCCAGGGGAGTGAATCTCCCTGGCAACGTGGAATATGACTCCCGGGGAGGAATGTAGACCCGGCATCGTGGGACGGAGAACATCTTCTTGACCAAAAGGGGGATGTGAAAGGAAATGAAATAAGCTTCAGTGGCAGAGAGATTCCAAAACGAGCCAAGAGATCACTCTGGTGGGCACTCTTACGCACACTTTAAACAACCCTTTTTAGGTTCTAAAGAATTGGGGTAGCTGGTGGTGGATACCTGAAACTATCAAACTACAACCCAGAACCCATGAATCTCGAAGACAGTTGTATAAAAATGTAGCTTATGAGGGGTGACAATGGGATTGGGAAAGCCATAAGGACCACACTCCACTTTGTCTAGTTTATGGATGGATGTGTAGAAAAATAGGGGAAGGAAACAAACAGACAAAAGTACCCAGTGTTCTTTTTTATTTCAATTGCTCTTTTTCACTCTAATTATTATTCTTGTTATTTTTGTGTGTGTGCTAATGAAGGTGTCAGGGATTGATTTAGGTGATGAATGTACAACTATGTAATGGTACTGTAAACAATCAAAAGTACGATTTGTTTTGTATGACTGCGTGGTATGTGAATATATCTCAATAAAATGATGATTTAAAAAAAAAAAAAAAAAAAAGCAACTTCCAAATAATTTTCCAAAATGGTTATACCATTTTATGTTCTCATCAGCAATGTATGAGAGTTCCATTTGCTTCACATCCTCTCCAACATTTGGTGTTGAAAAGTCTTTAATTTTAGCCATTCTGGTGAGTGTTTAGTAGTGTCTCATTGTGGTTTTAATTTTCATTTCACTGATGAGTAATGATGAGCATTTTTTAATGTATTTATTGGCCATTTGAGTACCTTTTGTGAAGTTTCTGTAGAAGTCTTTTGTCCAGTTTTTAACTGGGTTGTTTGTGTTTGTTTTTTTTTTAATTGACTTGTGGGAGTTTTTCATTTATTCTGGATAGAAGTCCTTTGTCTGATATGCATTGTGAATATTTTCTCCAAGTCTGTGGCTTGCCTTTTCATTTTCTCCATGGTGTTTTTTGTTCGTTTGTTTTGTTTTGTTTTGTTTGAGCAGAAGTGTTTTACTTTGATGGAATCTTTAGGTTATTTTTTGTTTTGTGATTTCGTGCTTTCTGTATCTTCTGTGAAAAATCTTTGCCTATCCTGATATCTCAAAATGTTCTTTGTTTTCTTCTAGTAGCTTTATTATTTTATCTTTTAAGTTTAATTCAAAAAACCACCTCAAATTGATTTTTGGTTATGGCTTGAGGTAGCAGTGGAGGTTTGTGTTTTCCATATAGATATCCAGTTATTCCAGCTTCATTTGTTGAAAAGATTTTCCATTGTAGCCACATTTTGATTCACTTACTTTTCTTTTCCAGTGTAAGGATTCCAGAATACCGTCTTTTATCATTTTTGACATTTGTGATTTGATATGAAACAACTATAACCTACCAAAACATAAGTAACTGACAACTATCATTCATGGTATATCTATAGACCACCTAACATCACTGTGGTTGGCTCTTGTGGTCCACAACACCAAATATTTCTGATTGATCATTTGTGGCCAGTCAAAAATAGAGTTCTTAAATATCAGAGTTCTAATAGTCAAAATTCCTAAAGTTCCACAATTCATGATAAGCAGATCACAGGACGGGCATTTGTAGGGGTGTGTTGCTAGAAACCAAGGCCCTCCTGTTGAGATATTGGAAAACAGATGATTATTAGGCATTATTAGGTAAGTCATTATTTCAGTAGTTAAAGCTTGACCATTTGGGACAACCATGAGGCTGTTACAAATTGTTGACTTTCAGAAACAGATGAAAAACTGAGGTTGTTGCTTTTGCTTTAAATTATTTAATGGAATCTCTTAGTAGAAGCAGAGAACTTACCTCTTTGACCCACTGACTGCCACTGAGGACAAAACTTGTTCTGAAACTCAGGGAGGTTTGAGAGCAAGTTTTAATCCTAGGAGATTTGAGAGCCTTATCAAACAGTTAACATTGTCAGATAACTGAAATAGGAAGTTCTAGGAAGCATGAAATTCCAGAAATCTTGTACAGAAATATATGTTTCATATATTTGCATTCTTGGTTAACAATTTAGGATAAATTGTTTTGGGACCAAGGTTGTGAGGCTGATGTTTTGATTGTTGTTTGGTTATCTTAATCTCATAAAACATGGCTATGTCCTGGAAGTCTTTAAAATAAAAAATTACTTTAAAAATTAGAATTTATATTGACCGAATCTGTTATCAGAGATGGGGTACCCTCTCCTTCCTTAGTAATTCCCTTTTCCCAAGTATAACCCAAAATATTACGACAAACTTAGATGTTTTCTAGAATAATACTATCTAAATATATCTGTGGTGAATAAATTATTGTATGATGCTCCACTTTAGCATCATCATGTAACTACTATGTGTAAATCATTGTGCCGGATTCATAGGTCATAAAGAAAGAGAATCTACCTGCCTTGTGGACTTATGGCTGGTTAGGGAAACAAAATACATATAAAAAAAGACACTATAAAACAGCTGTGAAGCATTTGTTATCTAACAGTGAAGAAAACTATAAGCACAGTGGAGAAAGACAAAGTAGGGGTGACTGTTTGCTAAGTGTTAAGACTACCTGTGCAAGAGTTAAATGTTGGTGCGTTGTTATAAATTGAATAGGCCAGAAAGAGAATTCAGATCTTCCTGAGAGTTACAAATTCAACCACAGTGTAAACAAACATCTACAGGAGGCAGGGTATATTGATGTCCCATTACAAAATGGAATTGCATGCATCCTAATTTCTGTCAACTTGTATTACATGGCTAAAGCCTCTCTAGTCTCTTCAAATAGGTCTGAACATTAGATAATTTTTGGTTAATATAGTTTACTTTATTAGGAACTAATCATCAGTATGATCATTGCTCTAATCATGAACTGATTTGTTCTTCACATTAGTTTCTTTAAAAAATTTTAAATCATGGATGGGATACATGAATAGTTCTTATAAAATGAAAATATGTCGGAGAAGTCCACATTTTCTGTTGGCCACCCCTTTCTTTCCCAGTCAACCCCAATGATAAACGTTATCTGTTTGGAGAGTATCTTTCAAGATCTTTGTTTCTTTACATTTTCAAATGTATTTTTATGCATTTGTATTTATCTGTAGAAAATATAAGATTACTAGATGAGAGGACACTTTTTTTTTACATAAATGACATCAAACTCTACCTGTCATTATAAACTTTTTTAAAAAATTAACAATTTATCTTTGTGAGCTCATTATATATATATATATATATGTATATATAGCTTTACTTTATTTTTCACTGCCACATAGTGTTTCATAAATACAGATATGCCATTTTTATTCACCTCATCCCTAATTGGTGACCGTTTTAGGGTTTTGTTTTTTTTTTATTTGTACACTTATTATGGTAAATGTCCATCTCCTTGCTTTGCACACTATGCTAGTGCTTCTCTAAGGTGAATAAGAAGAAGTAGAATTGCTAGCATCCTGATGTGTGTATTCAAAATTTTAATTGATTCTGCTTATCAAGGTTTTAAGTTTTAATTTGTATTTTCCTGGTTACTATTGGGACAAGCATTGTAGGCATGCCAATTGGCCATTATTTTTTCTCCTATTTTTCCAGAATTTGGAGGCTTTTTAACATTTGGTTCTTTAATCTGCTGTGTGTTTTTGAGCAATGTCAGAGACCTGGCCTTACTTTTTCTACAATAGCCAATGTTAAAAAATATAAAGAATAAATTTGCAACTGTTGCTGTCATCTAGAAAATCTCGGCAAACCAACTGAAAAACTATTAGAACTAATATGAGAGTTCTGCAGAGATGATCAACTTGCCAAATATAAAAGCTTTCAAAACACCAGCAATAATCTTCCAGAAAGTATAATAGGAAAATAGATCCCATTTGTAATAGAAACTATAAAGTATGTAGAAATAGACCTAACAAGAAATGTGTAAAGATAAAAGGCAGGGACTTGTTCAAACATTTAGCAAAACATGTTTATCAAACTGTTATAATTAAAACAATGAGGATTTTGGTCAGGTATAAACAGATCAGTGGAAGAGAATAAAGTCTAGAGACCCTTGTATTAATTAGGTATGCCGATAAAGGTGACATTTCAAATCAGATAAAGGATAGGCTGTACAAAGATCTTTTGAGTGTCCAATGATACTAGATTCAAAACTAATTTAAGTGTAGAGACTAGCTTACCTAGAATTTCTATTTGTTACTAGGAGCTATAAAAGTAATGTTTATATGTAATGCTCTAAAAGCACAATGACGTAAGACATTAAGGCATCTATTCATGCTTCTGTCTGGAACAATTCTCAACCCACTGCTCCTAACTGCTTTTACCTTCTTCATGTTCCAAGAATTCAGCTTAGTCATAAAATAGATATTCAAATGTTTAAACTGAGATTTTTGTCACCCCAAACTTAGATTTTTGTAAGTAATTTATGGTTTAAATCCAGTTAGTCATGTTTCAAATATTTTTTAACTCCAACCTAAAAATAAGGTAATTTTTAACTCTTGATGTTGATTTGCTCTTTATCCTGTTGTTGATGGGTCTCCCCTTAACCCCCATAACCCCTGTTGTATAAATGGTAGAACTGATTTACTATATTAAGAAGTCTGTGGAGAAACTGTTGCTACCCAAAGGGTTTCTAAGATGTGATTTCACTGAGTTGCTTAGCTACTGCTAGTTAAATAAACATGCTAAGATTCTTACTCTGGAGATTTTCCGGATAGGAAAGTTGGCACTTGAAATTCTTGTACTTCTAGCTTTTTCTTTTTTCTTTTTTTTTTTTTTAAGAATGGTTACAAATCATTATGAACAGAAGAAAATAATGACCTTGATGACTTTTTTAATTGCCTACCATCATTATCATAAAATTTAATAGTGCATCTAATAATTTATATCAGCACCTCTTAGGAATAATGGAAAAGAGGTTTAACTGGAGCCAGAATTTTTTTTTACTGTGGCAGTATGGAATAATGGAAGGAAAATGAGCTCTAAAGTTAAACCTGCTTAGGTTTAAATCCTAATGCTGCCACTTAACCTGTAGAAACCTTGAGAAAGTATCAGCCTTTTAGTTTCCTTGTCTCTAAAATAGGATTAAAAATTCCTCTGTGGACGTATTATTTTTAAATAAGATAATGTATGTAAGGCATTCAGTGCAATGCTTACCACATGTTAGGCCCTCAAATTGTTGGTAGTAATATTTCCTTGCCACTGCTACCCTTTTTCTCTGCCTTGTCTCACATTAGAAATAGTACTTTTGATATCTCCCTCTATGCTTAGGGAGTGAGACTAGGTGATAGATCTGATTTCTACTCTTCTGCTCTTTCATTGCCTAGAACAAATCATTCAACCTCCCTATACTTCAGTGATGTTAAGATTTTTTTAAGTTGTGGAATTGGATAGATTATCCCCAAGTTCCTTTCTTGCTCTAAAATTTTGTGGTTCATTTCCTTGACCCTTATCTTAAGGCTAGAATTAAAATATTGGTCAATAGTTTCTTAGAGAACAAGATAATTAGGATATGCTTTTTCCTGATAGTAACATTAAAAAAAGAATGTTGGTATAAATATGGTCCTCCTTTGAAGAAATGCTTTAGAACATTGTTAATACACATATTACTGAAAACATGAAACCTTTTCCTTTTGTAAAATTTAAGTTTTCTTTTGTAAAATTTAAGTTTTCTCAGAAATTATATATATATATTTGTTACCAATTCATTGTTGCATTTCCAAACACTAATAGCCTAAAAAGGAATAGAAGAATGAAATGTATTATACATGTGGACACCTATATAAGAAGAGAGTAAGGCTTGTCTTTGCTTTCTCATGGTAGCTATTTGTGTCCTTGTCATCTCATGACATTCTTTAGCAAATATTTGCTTAGTATCTACCAGTATCTAGTAGATACAGGATGCAAAGATGATTAAAGCCAGAGATTTACCTTCAAGTTCAATTCAGGTCCTAAGGAATAATATCTGTGTTTTGAAACTGTTATCAGAATAGTTACCTTATAGAAAAGAAAAAAAAAATCTAATATTTAGACTTTACTGTCCTGGAGATGATTGTCTTTTCTCAGACATTCAGAAATTTGATATTGTTCTTTTTCTTGGGGGCAGGGGATCCACTTCTTCAACCACCTTCAAGAGAGTTTCTAACTTGTGTTCTATAGATGGGCTTCAGAGGATATCTGAATTACCCCCATCCCCACCAAATTGTATATAAAATGTTCTTTGTATGCTTTTTTTCCTGGGAAGGGAGCCCATAGTTTTCTTTGAGGATTCTCAATAGAAGCCTTTTACCCAGAAAAAGAATAAAGTCCTACTGGCTTAGAACATCTCAGTATTTTTCTTGATCACTATGGTGCATGTACATATTTTAATGGATTGCACTGTTTTACATGTCTGTTAATCTCAACATGTCACATGCTTTAAAACTTCCTTCTCAGCACCTCCCCATCAATTTATAATATTTATATATGTTTCCACGTCTGTTGCAACAAGCTGTAGTGAGGGTGAAAACATTCAAGGAAGAAAAGTGAAATAAACTATGTGTCGAAATCTTTAGAGCTTTCTTTTCCTTTGGTTCCTAAATGGAAGACTGTGAGGTGATGATAGTAAGTAACTACCATTTATTGAATACCTATTGTGTGTTAAGCATTGGGGCTGGCAAGTTGAAGAATGATCATTTGAATCCATGTCTGCCTAGTTTTTATCACAGCATAGCAGTGAATTGTCATAGGAGTAGAATGTTTTATGATATGTTGTCCTGGGATGCAAAGCATTTAACTTTTTTATAACTTCCATACATAATGATAAAACAGATCATAAGCATACAAAGCTATGAATTATCCCAAAGTGAAAGTACCTATGTAATTGCCACCCGGATCAAGAATTAGAACATTATCAACTTCCAGAAGCGCCCCTCATGCCTGATCCTGATCTTTCCAGTGATGTGCAGAGCAGTTTAATGCTTTATTTTAATTAGTCTTCTTCCAATTCAGAAGGCCCAACTGATCAGTCTTGCAAAGCATTTTGATACCCTTCAGTTGATTCTTTAGAAGTGTAGTCCTTTTGCTGTGTTGGAATGGTGAAGTCGTGCAGAACAATGAGGGAGAAAGAGTCCTTAAGCTTGTAAAGAACCTATTAAGTTACAATGGTGAAAACATGTCTATTGCAACATTAATCTTGGTATTGCATTGTTATATTTTCAGGAAATTACTTAAGTTCCTGTGGAATCAAAGTAGAATTTCATAAGAACATAATGGGTAAGTTATATAAAGGTCATTTGACCTTCGAAGTCAGTGAATGCAAGAGAGAAAATGGTCAGAATAGACTGAAATTGATTGTATTTATTCCTGAAAGGCAGATCAGCAACATAACTATTCCAAATCCAAAATTTGATTCCTAGTAAAAAATTGTGCCTTATTAAGAAATCTGAAATTTTCCAAGAAACATATAAAAGGGATTTTTAGCTTGCAAAAGATATTAGAAGCATAACTTGAAACTGATAATTATTTTTATTTTTGTTTTTAGAAGTTGCTGAAAATTGCTAAAAGTCAGTATGCTTAAGTAGACTATAATTTAGAAGTTATATCTTTATGAGCTCCTCAGCTTTTGTTATGAAAAGCTGTAGGAATAATACCCCAAACCCTCAAAGATACTTCTCCAATTAACATTTTGCCACATTTTCTTTCCCTGTGTATTTGTGTGTATATATATGTATATGTGCATGTGCATATATATGTGTGTGTGTATATGCTTTTGCCAAGTAAGATTTAGTTTCACATATAACACTTCACACCTAAATACTTCAGCATGCAACTCATAATTCAGTCCATATTCAGAATTTCCCAATTGTTCCAATGTTGTTCTTTACCGTGGGTTTATTTTTTTAAAATCTAGGATCCAGTCAAGCATCACTTAATTGCATTAATTTGTCTCTTTAGTCTCCTTTTATCTGAAACAGTTCCCTTGTTGGATGGGAGGGAGGATCTTTCATGACTGACTTTTTTAAGAGAGCAGGCCAGTTGTTTCAAAGGCTATCCATCAATTTAGATTTTTCTGATTGTTTTCTTGTGATTATATTCAGCAGAGGTGATGCTGATATTTATGGATCTTACTTTTTAGGGATTTGTAATGAATTCTTAATGAATAACTAAATGGATATTTTTGGCTGAACCGTACATCAGCCTCAGCCTCTCTGTACTTCTTCCTAAGTCTCCCTAAGTAGTTAGAATAGGTCTTAAGATACTCCCCCCAAAAGATGCTTACTTGAAAATTGTCTTTACCTTTGTTATTTTGGCCTCTTTTTTTTTTTATTGATGTGGCACATATTTGAGTTAAACATGTAACAGCATTTCTTTTTGGCACAGTTTCTTCAGAGTATATGACTTATATTCTAGGAATAATGTAGTTTCTTCATCTATGAAATAGTTTGCCCTCCTGGATAAAAGAAAAGAAAATGAACTTGTCTGTTCTTGTCTGCCCTGCTACCTGCGAATTTCTGAGGATATGTTGGTGATTATCTAGTGCTTTTCAGACATTTCTGTGCTTTATCTGATTTACAACCATAAAGTCTCTAGTTAGAGGGCGGAAAGTGAGGAAACTCAAGCACAGAGAGGTTGAAAAGTTTTAAATATTTGGAAGCTATAAAAGCAGATGGGAAGCACGAAAACTGAGAAGAGCCATTTACCATAGTCACTGGGCATGTTTGTTTTAAAATCAGTTTTGCTTTTGAAAACTTGTTTAAAATCATTCTGAGAACTTTTTTTAAAAAAATAGTAAAGTCTACTATTTATTAAATTGCATATTTGGGTGTATAGAGCAGTGCTATGCAGTGGAACTTTCTGTGATAATGAAAATGTTTTATATCTGCTGTTAATTATGGTAGCTGTTAGCTTTGTTCGGCTATTGAACCGTGGCTAGGGTAACTGAGGAACAGAATTTTTATTTTATTTAGTTTGAGTTAATTTATATTTGCGTAGCCTCATATGGCTAGTGGCTACCATTCTAAAACAGTACAGTTAGAAAGGGTAGCTTAAAAATTACTTCTGTCATTATAGTCAGGACCTTCAGATTTCTGTTTAGAATTTTAAACCTTGAAATTTTGGTGGTTATTATCCTCTGGAAGTGTTCTGGTCTGAGTTCATCAAATACTTCTTGGTAAAACTGTATATTTTTCATAAATTATGTGATTCAGAATCATTTCACTACATAATTTACTCTAGATGGAGAGGAGAAAACCTATGGTGGCTGTGAAGGCCCTGATGCCATGTATGTCAAATTGATATCTTCTGATGGTCATGAATTTATTGTAAAAAGAGAACATGCACTAACATCAGGAACAATAAAAGCCATGTTGAGTGGCCCGGGTAGGTACATTTCTTTATTTTATCTTATATATTTTCACTTTTAATGTTTGATGAATGTATTTAAGTTGAATTAAATGACTCATAACATTAAAAAAGAGAGAAAAAACACCTGTTCTATTACTGCATGATTATGTTGCATTCCAATATGTGGCCTTTGTGTCTTGTTTCTTTACTTAACATTTTCAAGGTTCATCCATATTGTAGCATGTATCAGAATTTCATTCCTTTTTATGCCTGAATAATATTCCATTTTGTATCTATATCACATTTTGTTTATTCATTCATCTCTTCATCTCTTTTTGGACAATAAGATGGCTTCCACCTTTTGACTGTTGTGAATAGTGCTGTTGTAAATATTTGTGTATAAATACCTGTTAGAGTCCCTGCTTTTAATTCTTTTGAGTATATACCTAGGAATGGAATTGCTGGGTCATACTGTAATTCTACATTTAACTTTTTGAGGAACCATCAAACTGATTTCTACAGCAGCTGCACCATTTTACATTCCCACCAACAATGTATGAGGGTTCCAATTTCTCGTCACACTTTTCAACACTTGTTATTTTCTGTTTTTTCAGTAATAGCTATCTTTGTGGATGTGAAGTGGCATCTCATTGTGGTTTTGATTTGCATTTCCCTGATGACTAATGATGTTAAGCATCATTCTTATGCTTATTGGCCATTCCTGTATCTCCTTTGGAGAAAACGTTTATTAAAGTCCTTTGTCCGTTTTTTTTTTTAAATGGACACATGACATGTATTTTATTTAACTAATGAATTGAGGGAACCGGTAAGATGTTAAGAGCTGTTCAAAGGAGAATTCAAAGAATATACACACATAGGGAATCAGGAATGCTGGCAAAGATTTACAAGTGGATACAAAATGATTCAGTATTCACAAGGCATTAATCAATTGCATCTCCATTGGCCACAATTTGACTTTCTAGGGATAATAGTTATTTGCATTATTATAAGTTTTCTTCAGCTTACAGAGTGGTAAAATAACTCAAAGACAAAAGAAGACATAGCCCAGAAAGGTGGACTACATACAACCTCCAGTAATCTTTTTGCCTATTTCAGTCTTCCACAATTTTCCTGACAGCCCCAAGTAATGATAACTTTTCCTTTTATAACAATCCCTCTGAATATCCCCAAGCAGGAAATAAAGTATGTTACTGTCATTCTTACACACTCTCTCTGAATGTTTCGTTAGATCACTGCCTTCTCTCTATGGACACACATTCCATGGCAGGTCTCATCAGCTTTCCAGGATTTTTCTCTAAGCAAGCTCTCAAGACTGTTCAGGGTCTGAAAGGCTGAATCCAAGTTTTCCTTTTGGCTTTCGCTTACCTTTGAGAAGTCAGTTGACCTATCTGAGCATCAGTTTCCTGATCATGTAAAATGGTGATCATGGTTTCTGCTTCACAGCACTTTTGTTTCCAAGATTTGAATGGAGCTATGGATGCGGGGCCATTTCCTGTTGAGCTGGCTTTTCAGGGACATATGCTATAAGTAGGCCTAGGTTTTTATTAAAATGAGAGTTTATTGGCAAGACTATAAAGACCTATGTGAATGTTCAGTAAAAAAGGAAAAGCACCTTGGCAGCAGCAGTCATCCCAATAATCATCATTTATTAAGTATGTAATAATAAGAACACTCATTAACACTATGTGCCAAGCACTGCGTTTTAATGTGCATTATTTTTTAAAAACTTACTACTACCTTTTTTAAAAACATTTTTTGTGAAATATATACAGAAAAGTGATAAATTTCAAAATACAGTTTAACAGGTAGATACAGAGCAAATTTCAAAATATAATATGGGTTACAGTACCACAATTTCAGGTATTTCCCACAGGCTGTTCTAATATACTAGAAACTAAAAAGAAATATCTGTATACTGATTCAATAGTCATAATCATTTGTTAAATTCAGATTTCTCTGTTACAACTCCTCCCTCTCATTTGATCTTTTTCTCAATCTTCAGGGATATATGGGCAAGGACCATTCTAACTTCTTCATGTTGAAAAGGGGTGTTGACATTATGGGGTAGGGGAATACAACTGATTGATGTTCTGGGAGACACTGGTACCTCTGAGTTTCAGGGCTTAGCTGACTGGCTTAGGAACAATCTGGAGGTTTTAAGTTTCTGGAAAATGATAAGTAAAACTTTTATAGCGTCTTAGATAGAGTCCTGGGTTTTCTTTATAGTGTTCGGGATTACTGTTGGTTAGGGTTTGACATACCATGGCAATCTGTAGTATCTGGCTGAAGCTTGCATGAGTAACCTCCAGAATGACCTCTCAACTCTATTTAAAATCTCTTAGCCACTGAAATCTTATTTGGTTACATTTCTTTTCCCCCTTTTGGTCAAAAAGGCTTTCTTAATCCCACAATGTCTGGGCCAGGCTCATCTTTGGGAGTCACATCCCACGTTGCCAAGGCAATTTACATCCCTGAAAGTTATGTCCCATGTAGGGAGGAGAGTAATGAGTTTATTTGCAGTTTGCTTTGCCCATTTTTAGATTGGGTTGTTTGTCTTTCTGTTTTGCAGCTGTAGTTCTTTACATGTTCAAGATAGTAAATCTTTCAGTAGGGTTGTCTTTCATTTTCTTGCTAATGTCAGTTGACATGCAAAAGTTTTTAATTTTCATGAGGTGCAGTTATTCTTTCTTTTGTTGCTTGGGCTTTTGGTGTCACTCTAAGAATCTATTGCCAATTATAAAATCCTGAAGATTTTACTGTGTTTTTCTGAGAAGTATATGATTTTAAATCATATTTGTTATTGATCCATTTTGACTGAATTTTTATATATGGTTTGAGGTAGGAGTCCAGCTTCATTCTTTTGCATGTGGATATCCAGTTTTCGTTTTGGATGTTGTTTGTTTCTTAAGGTTTTTTTTTTTTTTTTTTAAGTATCAATATGAACTCATGACTTATTTTATATTTAATGGTTTTCTTTTTGTTGCACTCATTCTTACTGATGTTCATATTGTTGCATCTGCTCTGTTTTTATATCAGAAGAATCCAAATCAGAATGGGTTCTGTGTCCTTTTGACATGGCTCTATTAGTCTTGAATACTGCTTTCTATAATAACAAGATTTCCACGCCTATCTTGTGCATTTATTGCCCAATCCTCAAATCAGTGGATTCCCTAAACAGTCCTGTTTTCTTTTGGTGGAAAATGGTTTTAGGGACACCAGATTAAGTCTAGGGATACTCATTATTCCTAAGCTGAATTGCTTCTAGCCTTTTCCACTGGACAGAGCTGGGAAGTAGTAGAAAAAAAATTGTAGTGCCAACAAAATTTTAATTTAAAAATAAGATTAACAGGTTTTTGCTTTTCAGAAATTTAAACTCCTTTAATTTAAAAGCAAGAGTTTTATCTTTAGTGGATGAGGAAAACTTTCAACACAAAGCTAATGTTTGTCTAGTATGTAAAAAGCTTAATAACTGCTTATTGGTAACATTATATACATAATTCAAGAAAGGGACTCTTAGTTATTGACAAACCAAAATTTCTCTCACTGTTGTGAATAATTTGCTGAGTCCTGTTCTTCTTCATCCCCACTCCCACCCTTCCCCAACCAATAAATGATTATTAGAAAACTTCTAAAATACTACATTCTTAGAAAGTATATTTTTAGAAGTAAACTGCCTTTTGTATTCAGTACAGAATGCTAGTGCTAGACTGCTAAGAAAAAAAATTGTCTCTGAGTAAATGATAAAACTTATATATAGCTCAAAAAATTGAGGAGTACCTGAAAAATAGTATATGAAATGTTTCTTAAATGCAATTTTATTGAGATATATTCACATAACATACAATCCTTCAAATGTAGTCAGTTGTTCAGAGTTGTGCCTTGATCATCACAATGAATCTTTGAACATTTTCATTACTCCAAAAACTAAAATGAAAATTAGAATAAAAAAGAACATCCAAAACATTCCATTCCCCAGCTCCCCTCATTGCTCATTTACTTTTTTTCACTCATTTTTTTAACTTTATCAAAAAATTAAAAAACAGACAATAAAAAAACATTTCAAACAAAACCAAAACAAAGGAATAAGAAAAAGAAATAACCTAAAACAACTACATGTCTGCAAACTTGTTCCTACCATACCCTTCAGAAATTAACAAATCATAGTTGTTCCTGAGGATTCCCACCGTAACTTACCTGTTGTTATTAGATTATCATTCCCCCTTCATTATTTGCTGTCTATTGCTAGATCCCCTACATTCTACAGTATAAACCATTTATTTTACATTTTTCACAGTGTTCACATTAGTGGTAGCATACAATATTTCTCTTTGTGCCTGGCTTATTTCACTCAGCATTATGTCTTCAGGGTTCATCTGTGTTGTCATATGTTTCACAACATCGCTCCTTCTTACTGCCATGTAGTATCCCATCGTGTGTATATACCACATTTTGTTTATCCACTCACCTGTTGAAGGACATTTGGGTTGTTTCCGTCTCTTGGCGATTGTGAATAATGCTACTATGAACATTGGTGTGCAGATATCTGTTCGTGTCACTGCTTTCAGATCTTCCGGGTATATACCAAGAAGTACAATTGCTAGATCGAAGAGTAACTCTATATCTAGTTTTCTAAGGAACCGCCAGACTGTCTTTGAGTGGCTGTACTGTTATACGGCCCCACCAACAATGAATAAGAGTTCCAGTTTCTCCACATCCTCTCCAGCATTTGTACTTTCCTGTTCGTTTAATGGCAGCCAATCTTAACTGGTGTGAGATGACATCTCACTGTGGTCTCAATTTGCATCTCCCTAATACCTAGTGAAGCTGAACATTTCTTCATGTGTTTCTTGGCCATTTGTATTTCCCCTTCAGAGAACTGTCTCTTCATATCTTTTGCCCATTTTATAATTGGGCTGTCTGTACTATTGTCATTGAGTTGTAGGATTTCTTTATAAATGCAAGGTATCAGTCTTTTGTCAGATACATGGTTTCCGAAAATTTTTTCCCATTGAGTTGGCTGCCTCTTGACCTTTTTGACAAATTCCTTTGGGGTACAGAAGTTTTTAAGTTTGAGGAGTTCCCATTTATCTATTTTTTCTTTTGCTGCTTGTACTTTGGGTGTAAGGTCTAGAAAGTGACCGCCTAATACAAGGTTTGAAGATGTTTCCCTACATTATCTTCTAGTTTTATGGTACTGTCTCTTATATTGAGGTCTTTAATCCATTTTGAGTTAATTTTTGTATAGGGTGTGAGGTAGGGGTCCTCTTTCATTCTTTTGGAGATGGAGTTCCAGCTCTCCCAGCCCCATTTGTTGAATAGATTGTTAATGTCCCAGTTCAGTGGTTTGGGGGGACTTTTAAAGATCAGTCGACCATAGATCTGGGGGACTATCTCCAAATTCTCTATTAGATTTCACTGATCAATATTTCTATCTTTGTGCTAGTACCATGCTGTTCTGACTACTGTGGCTTTATAATAAGCTTCAGTCAGGGAGTGTAAGTCTTTTGTTTTTCTTTTTTAGAATGTTTTTAGCAATTCAAGGCCTCTTCCCCTTCCATATAAATTTCATAACTAGCTTTTCCAAGTCTGCAACGTAGGTTGTTAGACTTTTTTGTTTGTTTGTTTGTTTGTTTTTGTTTTGAAATAAATTCAAAGTTATATGAACAGTTGCAAAAACAATACTAGCCCCATACATAGAATTCCATCATACCCTGACCCCCCTCCCGCAATAGCTCAGTCCACCAACTTTAACATACTGTCACATCACCATTTCTTTCCCTCCCTCCCTCCCTATCATCAGTCATCTATTGCTCTGTCTTCTGAACATATGAGAGTTAGCTGCACACATCCTTGAACATACACTATAATTCACGTCTACACTTCCCATGAACAAGAACATTCTTTTATGCAATCCCATTAAGCGCAGCTAAGAAGTAGAAGAGATTCAACAATGATACAAAGCTTACATTCTATATTTCCTTTTCCTTATGTCTGAACTGTGTCCCTTTGAGCCACCTGTCCTCTATCCTCCAGTCCCATCCAAGTTCATCCTTAGCATTCAATTCTCATCTAGTTAGACTGTCTTTTTTTTTTTTTTTTTTTTTTCAGTTGTGGAAACATATATACAGCCAAAGTCTTTCCATTCCACCCCCTCCCTAGCCTTCCATTAGTGGGATTAATCACATTTAGAATGTTGTAATGCTCTTTCCCATCATCCATTACTAGAAATTTCCCTTCCCCTCAAACAGCAACCCTACACTCATTTCTTAACTCCCCATTGCCCCTTCCCCCATTTCTCTTAACCCAAACTCTACTTTTCATCTCTATGGTTATATTTCTTTGTGTTTACTGTGGGGCTTAAAATTAACCTCTTAAACTATATCAGTCTTGTTTTTCTTTGATACCACCTTCACTTCAATAGGACACACAAACTATGTTCCTATACTCCTTCATTCCCCCACCTTTATATAGTTGTCTAAAATTACGTATTTTACATTGAGTTCAAAACCACGGATTTGTCCTTAGAGTTTGTGTATTTTATATCATGTAGGAAGTAAATAGTGGAGTTACAGTTCAAAAATTATTGACTTCTATTTGTATTCCATTGTGGTTGGAGAATGTGCTTTGAGTATATTCAGTTTTTTTTTTTAATTTTTTTTATTTTAATTTCTTGAGGCTTGTTTTATGTCCCAGCTTATGGTCCCTACTGGAGAAAGATCTGTGATCACTAGAAAAAAATGAGTGTCCTGGTGATTTGGGATGTAAGGTACTATATATGTCTGTTAAAATTCTCTATATCTCTTTCTCCTTTGTTTCTCTGTTCGTAGGGCTCCCTTTAGAATCTGAAGTAGGGCAGGTCTTTTATTGGCAAAGTCTGTCAGCATTTGTTGGTGAAAAATTTAAGCTCTCCCTCAAATTTGAAGGAGAGTTTTTCTGGATAAAGTATTCTTGGTTGGAAATTTTCCTCTCTCAGAATTTTAAATATGTCATGCCACTGCCTTCTCACCTGTATGGTGACCGCTGAATAGTCACTACTTAGTCTTACGTTGTTTCCTTTGTATGTGGTGAATTGCTTTTCTCTTGCTGCTTTCAGAACTTGCTCCTTCTCTTCAGTATTTGACAGTCTGATCAGAATGTTTTGGAGTGGGTTTATTTGGATTTATTCTATTTGGAGTTCGCTGGGCATTTATGTTTTGTGTATTTATATTGTGTAGAAGGTTGGGGGAAGTTTTCCCCAACAATTTCTTTGAATACTCTTTCTAGACCTTTACTTTCTCTTCCCCTTCTGGGACACCAATGAATCTTAAGTTTGGACATTTTATTTTATCTGTCGTATCCCTGAGATCCATTTCGATTTTTTTGATTTTTTTCTCCATTCTTTCTTTTGTTCTTTCATTTTCTGTTCTGTGGGCTTCTAGGACACTGAGATGTTGTTCAGCTTCCTCTGGTCTTGTATTGTGAATATCCAGAGTCTTTTTAATTTGGCCAGCAGTTTCTTTTCTTTCCATGAGATCTTCTATTTTTTTATTTACTCTTGCAATGTCTTCTTTATGCTCTTCTAGGGTCTTCTTTATGTTGCTTATATCCTGGGCCATGGTCTTCTTGATGTCCTTTAAATCCTTTGCCATGTTTTCGTTCCTCGATTGTAGTTCTTTGATTAATTTTGCAAGGTACTGTGTCTCTTCCGATATCTTGATTTGTGTGTTTGGAGTTGGATTCTCCATATCTTCTGGTTTTATCATATGCATTAAGATTTTCTGTTGTTTTTGCCTCTTGGCATTTGTTTTGCTTGATAGGGTTCTTTCAAGTTGTTAAAAAAAAAAAAAAGGGATATCGATCTAATTTTTCAGAAACACAGTTTGGTGACGTACACTTTAACTAACCAGCAGATGGCGTCTGTGAGTCACCTGTATCCCTCAGGTCAGTTCTCAACCTTGTTCTCGTGGTGAGTGGGGAAATGATTCTTGTGGGTTCAGTTGGAGAACTCAGTTTGGGTGTGTTGCTGGAACCGTCCGCCCTGAATGTGGGGCGTGTGTACGGGTGGCCAGGGAGGAAGGGCAGTTTTAATGTTCAAATCCCCCAGGTTCCCGGAGATTCAAGGCCACTGCAAGAGTCTAAGCCTTCGTTTCAGTTTAGCCCCAGACCCTCTCTCTCGCTGAGCCACAAACCACCGGACTTGGCATAGCATCCCTGGGTTCTCCAAGCAGGTCCCCCCTCCCAGCCGCGATCCTCCAAGAGCTCAGCCGAGGGAATGCTGTGCTATTTCACCAGTGCGCACCGTCCCTCAAAGGAAGCCCTGGGCTGCCGGGCTGTGCAGCGGCGCGCTCTCAACCTGAAGCAAAAATGGCCGAACGGGGCGTCTCAACCCCCTCCTCCTCGCACAGTTCCTCCTTCCCAGCTCCAGGACAACTGGCGGGCCTCTGGGCTGTGGGCACGGCCCCGGCCAGGAGTTTATCCAGCCCTCAGGGTGGCCAGCTGCTAACCGCGGGGTTTCTTTCAGCTTCTGGCTCTCCCCTCCGTTCCCCCGGACCCAAGGGTATCTGCAGTGGGCTATCTTCCCGGCCAGGCACCGAGAGGCTGGCCCAGCCCCCTCTTGCTGTGTTTTACTGCGTGGTTCCCACAATCTCAGCTGCAGCCGCTCCTGGGTTTTTCCCTTTTTTTTTTTTTTTTTTTGTAAAAAAAAGACCCAGTCGGTCTCCAAACGCTGAACCCTGGCTTCCCCAGACCGCCGTACGGCTGCGGCTCTTCCAGCCAGCTTACTCACTCATTTCAGAATGCCGACTCCTGGTTTCACCAAGTATACAGCCCCTCTGGAGCTAGGAGCCCTCGTCCAGCTGGCACATCGCTGTAACCGGTATTCTGGGTCACTTTCTGGTTTTTACCTGGTGTTTTTTATGGAGGCGTTTTTTTGCCCTCTCTCAGCTAGCTTCCATCTTAGGGCGGTTGTTAGACTTTTGATAGGAGTTGCATTGAATCTGTAGATGAGTTTGAGTAGAATTGACATCTTAATGACATTTAGCCTTCCTATCCATAAAGAAGGAATATTTTTCCATCTTTTTAGGTCCCCTTCTATTTCTTTTAATAAAGTTATGTAGTTTTCTACGTCTTTTACATCTCTGGTTAAGTTTATTCCTAGGTACTTGATTTTTTAGTTGCTATTTGTTTATTAGTGCAAGTAGCTGTATTGTCAATTTCTCAGGGTTTTCCAGATACAAGATCATATCATCTGCAAATAATGACAGTTTTACTTCTTCCTTTCCAATTTGGATGCCTTTTATTTCTTTGTCTTGCTCGATTGCTCTGGCTAGCACTTCTAGCATAATATTGAATAACAGTGGTGGTCTAGGTTGCTAATGCTGCCGGAATGCAAAACACCAGAGACAGATTGGCTTTTATAAAAGGGGGTTTATTTGGTTACACAGTTACAGTCTTAAGGCCATAAAGTGTCCAAGGTAACACATCAGGAGGATGGCCAGTGGTGTCCAGAAAACCTGTTAGCTGGGAAGGCACGTGGCTGGCGTCTGCTCCAAAGTTCTGATTTCAAAATGACTTTCTCCTAGGACATTCCTCTCTAGGCTGCAGTTCCTCAAAAATGTCACTCTTAGTTGCATTTGAGATATTTGTCCTCTCAGCTTCTCCAGAGCAAGAGTCTGCTTTCAGAGGCCGTCTTCAGACTGTCTCTCATCTGTAGCTCCTGTGCTTTCTTCAGAGTGTCCCCTCTTGGCTGTAGCAGCTTGCTCCTTCTGTCTGATCTTATATAGTGCTCCAGTAATTTAATTCAGACCCACCCTGAATGGGCAGGCCAACACCTCCATGGAAATTATCCAGAGTCATCACCCACAGTTGGGTGGGGCGCATCTCCATGGAAACACTCAGAGAATTACAATCACTGATAATGTCTCCCCACACAAGATTACATCAAAGATAATGGCGTTTGGGGGACATAATACATTCAAACTGGCACAAGTAGTGACAGCGGGCATCCCTGTCTCATTCCTGATCTTAGAGGGAAGGCTTTCAGTCTCTCACCATTAAGTACTATGCTGGCTGTGGGTTTTTCATATATGCCTTTTATCATATTGAGGAAGTTTCCTTCAATTCCTACCTTTCAAAGTGTTTTTATGAAAAAAGGATGCTGGATTTTGTCAAGTGAAGTGCTTTTGCAGCATCTATTGAGATGATCATTTGGTTTTTCCCTTTTGATTTGTTAATGTGTTGTATTACATTGATTTATTTTGTTATGTTGAACCATCTTTGCATGCCTGGAATGAACCCCACTTGGTCATGGTGTATGATTTTAACGTGTCTTTGGATTTGATTTGCAAGTATTTTGCTGAGAATTTTTGCATCTATACTCATGAGGGAGATTGGCCTGTAGTTTTCCTTTCTTGCAGCATCTTTACCTGGTTTTGGTATTAGATTGATGTTAGCTTCATAAAATGAGTTAGGTAGTGTTCCATTTTCTTCAGTGTTTTGAAAGAGTTTAAGTAAGATTGGTGTCTGTTCTTTTTGGAAAGTTTGGTAGAATTCCCTTGTAAAGCCATCTGGCCCTGGGCATTTATTTGTGGGAAGCTTTTTGATGACTGATTGGATCTCTGCTTGTGATTGGTTGGTTGAAATCTTCTATTTCTTCTCTGGTCAGTCTGCATTGTTCTTGTGTTTCCAGGAAATTGTCCATTTCCTCTGCATTATCTAGTTTGTTGGCATACAGTTGTTGATAGTATCCTCTTACAATTTTTTTAATTTCTTCAGGATCCACAGTAATATCACCTCTCTCATTTATTATTTTATTTGGGTCTTCTCTCTTTTTTATTTTATCAGTCTAGCTAGGGGCTTGTCAATCTTTTTGATCTTCTCAAAAACCAACTTTTCGTGTTACTTATTGTCTCCATTGTTTTTTGTTCTCTATGTCATTTATTTCTGCTTTAAGCCTTTTTATTTCTTCTGCTTGGTTTAGGATTAGTTTGCTGTTCATTTTCTAGCTTCTTCAGTTGCTCTATTAGTTCCTTCATTTTAGCTCTCTCTCCTTTTTAATGTATGCATTTAAAGCTATAAATTTTCTCCTCAGTACTGCCTTTGCTGCATCCCATAAGTTTTATATGTTGTGTTCTCCTTTTCATTCTTCTCTATATATTTAGCAATTTCTCTTGCTATTTCTTCTTTAACCCACTGATTGTTTGGGAGTGTGTTGTTTAACCTCCAGATATTTGTGAATTTTCTAAGTCTCTGATGGTTATTGACTTCTAATTGTATTCTAGTGTGATCAGAAAATGTGCTTTGAATAATTTTAGTCTTTTTAAATTTATTGAGGCTTGTTTTATGGCCCAGCGTATGATCTATTCTGGAGAAAGTTCCGTGAACACTAGAGAAGAATATGTATCCTGGTGATATGGGATGTAATGTTCTATATATGTCTATTAATTCAAATTCATGTATCAGCTTGTTTAGGTTTTCAGTTTCCTTACTGGTCCTCTGTCTGGTTGATCTAAATCTATAGGAGAGAGTGATGTATTGAAGTCTCCCACAATTATTGTGGAATCATCTATTGCTTCCTTCAGTTTTGCCAATGTTTGTCTCATGTATTTTGGGCACCTGGATTGGGTGCATAGACATTTATGATTGTTATTTCTTCTTGTTGAATTGTCCCTTTTATTAGTATATAGTGACCTTCTTTGTCTCTTATAACATCCTTGCATTTAAAGTCTATTTTATGTGAGATTAATATGGCTAATCCTGCTTTCTTTTGGCTGTAGCTTGCATGGAATATTTTTTTCCATCCTTTCACTTTCAGTTTCTTTGTGTCCCTGTGTCTAAGATGAGTCTCTTGTAAGCAACATATTGATGGTTCATATTTTTTAATCCATTCTGCCAATCTGTATCTTTTACTTGGGGAGTTTAATCCATTCATCTTCAATGTTATTACCGTGAAGGCATTTCCTGAATCAGCCATCCTATCCTTTGGTTTATGTTTGTCAGATATATTTTTTCCCCTCTGTCTCTTTATTTCATTTAACATACTGTTAACTAAATCTCTTTAGTTCTGAAGTCTTCTCCGTACCTCTTTCTCTTTTCTTTGTTTCTCTGCCGGTAGGGCTCCCTTTAGTATCTCAAGTAGGGCAGGGCTCTTGTTAGCAAATTCTCTCAGCATTTGTTTGTCTGTGAAGATTTTAAGCTCTCTTCTCAAATTTGAAGGAGAGCTTTGCTAGATAAAGAATTCTCAGTTGGCAATTTTTCTCTTTCATAATTTTAAATATGTCATACCACTGCCTTCTCGCCTCCATGGTGGTCGCTGAGTAGTCGCTGCTTAGTCTTATGTTGTTTCCCTTGTATGTGGTAAATTGCTTCTCTTTTGCTGCTTTCAGAACTTTCTCCTCTTCAGCATTTGGCAGTCTGATCAGAATATGTCTCAGAGTGGGTTTATTTGGATTTACTCTGTTTGGAGTTCTTTCAGCATCTATGATTTGCATATTTATGTTGTTTAGAAGGATTGAGAAGTTTTCCCCAACAATTTCTTTGAATACTCTTTCTAGACCTTTACCTTTCTCTTCCACTTCTGGAATGCCAATGATTCTTATATTTGTGCGCTTTATGTTGTCCATCATATCCCTGAGATCCTTTTCGGGTTTTTTTATTTTTTTCTCCATTCTTTCTTTTGTACTTTCACTTTCCATTCTGCACTCTTTCAGTTCGCTTATTCTTTCCTCAGCTTCTTCTCTTCTAGTACCGTGTGTATCCAGAATCTTTTTAATTTGATCAACAGTTTCTTTTATTTCTGTAAGATTTATTTTTTTACTTACTCTAGCAAATTCTTCATTGTGCTCTTCTAGGGTCCTTTATATCCTGTGCATGATGTTGTTGTTTGTGATTACTTCTTTGATTATTTGCTCCAAGTACTGTGTCTCCTCTGAGTTTTTGATTTGGATGTTTGGGTTTGGGTTATCCATTTCTTCTGGTTTCTTCATATGCTTTAAAATTTTATGTTGTTTTTGGCCTCTTGGCACTTGCTTATCTTGATAGGGTTCTTTTAGGATATGGAGGCTTATTTGAACAATTATCTGTAATTTGTCAGAGCTACAACTTGGTGGAGTACACTTTCTCTGACTTACCAGCAGATGGCACCCCCGAGCCACCTATTACTCTCAAGCCAGTTCTTCCCAACTTCGTCTGTGCGGCAAGTGGGGGTCCAATCAGTGCACCGTATTTCCATGTGTAGTTGGTGCAGCCAGCCCTGAAGGTGAGGGTTTTGCCCTGTGCTGTTAGGGAGGGAAGGCGGCTTTAAAATTCAAATCTCCCATCCGTTCCTGGGGACTTAAAGCTGTTTCATGAGCCCAACCCTTTGGCTCAGAATCCCCACAGTATCTGTCTGCCACAGGCCCACAAGTCCCTGGAATTGGTGTAGGGCCCTTGCGACTTAACATGTAGGGCACTGCCTCCAAGCCATGCCCACCGCGGGCTTTCATGGAGGGAAGACTGTGCAACATCACAGGCAGGCGAAATCCCCTAGGGAAGCTCTCGGTCGCAGTGCCATGCAGGGGAGTTCCCAGCCCACTGAGAAGATGGCTGTATGGGACATGCTAATTTCCCCCTTCCGCAGACCTCTACCTTCCTAGCTCTGGGACAATTAGCTGCAGGTGTGCAAAAGGCTATTATCCACGCCAGATACTGAGACAAGTGCCCAGGGTGCAGAAGGCACTCCCTATCGCGCTCAACTGCACGGCTCTCACTGCCGGATCTTGTATCCGCTTTTGGGGTTTTTAATCTAATCTGTCTCCAAACGCCAATCCCCAGTTTCTCCCAACCGCAGCATGGCTGCTGTTTACCCAGCAGCCTTACTCACTCATTTCTGAGCACAGACTCGGGTTTCACCGAGTGCACAGTTCCTGTGGATTTAACAGACCTTGTCCAGCTCGTGTATTGCTGGAACTGGTATTCTGGAGCACTTTCTGTCTTTTATCTGTTTTCACTGAGAAGTATTTTCCTCTGTCTCTCCTAATCCACCATCTTGGATTGAAATGTTTTTTCTAAAGGGAAGTGGCTTATGAGGTAATCTCTTAAACACGATCAAATTGTTAAAAACTAAAGGGGGAAACCATGGATTTCTTTTCCTGAAAAGATTTTTTTTTTAAATATTAATTCACTTATTAAATTGTGCTTTATATATTACCCACTGGCAGAAAAGTCAAATCAGAAAATCTGTTCCCTGTCTTAACTTTAGTTTTACATGGTGTTTTAGTCTTCTAGCTGCTAAAACAAATTCCATACTGTGGGTTGGCTTAAATATGGGAATTTGTTGGCTCACAGGTTTGAAACTAGGAGAATTCCAACATTGAGATGTCTGCACAGCAATGCTTTCTTCCAGAAGACTGTGGCATTCTGGGGCTGGCTTTTCTGTCACATGACAACATCTACTCCTTTGTCTTCCAAGTTTCTTTACTTCCAGCTTCTTGCTTCTCTCATGGCTTGTTCTTACACATCCAATTTCTTTGCATACAAGGATTTCAGCCATAATGGATTAAAGCCCACCCCCATTCAGTTGGACACACCTTTACTAATGACATCTTCACAGGTTCTATTTACAAATGGGTTTACAACCACAGGCACCAGGGGTTAGGACCTGAACATGCCTTTTGTGGTAGACATGATTTAATCTCTAACACTCTGTCTACCCTCTGGACCCCAAAAAGACATGTTCTTCCTACATGCAAAATACATTCATTCCATCATTACATCCCCAAAGCCTTTAGCCATTTTAAAACAATGCAAAGTACAAAGTCTCATCAAAATCAGTTATGAGTGGTCAATCCTGGGGCAAAATTCCTCTGCCTCTGTGGACCTATAAAACCTAGAAAATAAGTCATCTACTTCCAGTTATAATGGAGGGGCAGGCAGAGAATAAACATTCCCATTCCAGAAAGGAAAATTGGAAGGAAAATAGGAATCATGAGTCCCAAACAAGTCCAGAAACCAGCAGGACAAACTCCATTAGAGTTCAGTGTCTGAAAGTCATTTGGGGTTAGATGTTTTTGTCCTCCAGGCTTGATGGAGCAGCAGCTCCACTGGCACTTGTGGCCATGTTCTCCCCAAACACAGGGCTTGTAGGACTCACCCTGAATACTGGGATAGCTATCAGGTTCTTCATGAATGCTGGGGCAGAAGCCCCACCGTCTCCTAGCCTTGAGGTGGTAGCACTCTCCCTGTACAACTGGGCGCAAGGCTTGCCTCTTCCATGCACTGGAGTAGATGGTCTGCCCTGCTGTAAGTGCAAGGGTGGACCTGCCTTTTGCTCATACGTGGGTGAGCCCACTCTCTTGGCCTGAGGAGATCTTTTTTGTCCAAACCTTTGCTTCCATGGTTCTCCCTTGATGTCATTCTACCTTATTGTGTTCCTTCTCTGTCTCTTTCAGTCCAAACTGGCAGTAGTTCTCATATCAGTTTTGCAAAAAAACCTTGTCAGCTTTGTGTATAATTCACAAAGTTCCAAACCATCAGACAATAAAAGTTTCCACAGATCCTTCCTGGGTAACTGCATTTCCAATTCTGACTTCCACTGGAATGAATGACTGGGATCCACTTTCAGTCATTCCTTCTTTAAGGAAGTTAAACCATCACATAGAACCCTGTTCTCTGAGAAGTTACTTCCCTAAAGCTTAGGGAGTTCCCTGACAGAGCCACTTCTGGTCCTGGTCTCAGAGCTCACACTCTGGATAGGCTGAGAATTTTCAAAATCATCAATTGCTGGTGCCTTTTTTTTTTTTTTTTAAACATCGTTTTATTGAGATACATTCACACACCATATGAACCATCTGAAGTATACAGTCACTTGACTCAGTATGCTTGTTCCTTTTTGCTTAAGAATTTGATTCTCAGGTTTTCCCTTTCCTCTTGCGTTTTGCTATAAGCTATGAGGAGAAGTCAGGCTGCACCGTCAGACTCCTGATGACCCATAAAGACTTGATTCCCTGAACTGATTCTTCTGAAAGAGCAATTTAGCTTTTTCTGTCCCATTTGCCCTTCGGTACTTGTGCCATAAAGAGTTTCAAGAACAACTGCTTAATTTGTCCAGCCTTCTAGTAGAGAACTGGAATTTTAAAATTCAGTATTGAGGAATGTTAAATGCTATCTTAAAAGTAAGGATTTTTAAAATGTTATTTACACTGTGTAATTGGAGTTAAATATTTCATTTGATGCTAGTTAGATAAAATATTTTAACATATTTCTTTTATTTTACAGGTCAGTTTGCTGAGAATGAAACCAATGAGGTCAATTTTAGAGAGATCCCTTCACATGTGCTATCAAAAGTATGCATGTATTTTACCTACAAGGTTCGCTACACTAACAGCTCCACTGAGATTCCCGAATTCCCAATTGCACCTGAAATTGCACTGGAACTGCTGATGGCTGCGAACTTCCTAGATTGTTAAATAAAATAAATTATAATAAACTGTTAACTTTTTTCAGTATTTAATACCTGTAGTTCAGTTAGTGATTTTTTTCATATAGCATGTTGCCTGTATGCAGCTGAACTATAAAGTTCATTGCAAAGCAGATTACCTTCTGTTCTTTTTGCATAGCAATCAGAGTTGAAATTTGTTTGCCGCATCAACAAATTAAGGATATTTTCACAAACTGAGAAATAAACAAATATGCCAATTCGTAGGTGGTTTTGCCTTATCCTTTAGATATGAATTTTAAAATTAGAGCAGTGATGATATAGTAAATACTGACATTTAGGCATACATGAACAAGTTCTACAGGTAAATAATGGGGCTAATGTTTTAGTGTTTTTTTAAAATCCTATTCTGATCTTATAGTTGTCATTAGCATTACGGAGTTATGCAAATAATTGCATTATAAACATGTTTATAACTTAGCCAAAACATTGATTTTTATAACTCTCAAAGACGTAAGAGTTGAAAAATCTTACGTATCTTTTGATAAACTGCAGTATTGTTTAAGTATATTTTGTCTTTTTGTTTATTGCTAGAATTTAAGAAGTTTATTTAAAAACAAGGTTGAAAGGTTACTAGGTACGGATTTTAGAGCAGTAACTTTTCAAGAACTGTAGCCAGCTGGTTAACAAGTAAACTTTATTACATTGATTTCTTGTTCGTTTATGCGTTTTGACCAAAGTACTGTACTTTCATTGACTATAAAGCTTTCTTTGCGGTTATCATTATTCTTATATAGTCCCTTGTTGTGATTGCAACACTTCCAAATGTTTAAATGAGTTTCAGATGATTCACTATGAACTTTATCCAGATCTTAAAAGCTAGACTTTTATGATCTATTCCAGTCTTCCTCCATCCAATTGAAATGTTATTAAATATGAAAAGCATGTGGAGAGGTACAGTGAAAATGTTATAATGCACCTTGATATAGTACATAAGTTATCTTCTATTTATTACAATATGTCCCAGTAAATATGATAGCCATAATCTGTGAGTTTCTACTGAAGTCAAAGCTGGTAAGGTCATTGAGCTTTTATATTAAGAAGACAGAAACATTTGAAAAACAACGACAGAGTATCTCTGCTTAGGCATGAGAAAAGAAGCCTTAAGGTTGGCTTTGTATTGTTCCTATCTTAATAGAAGAACACAGCTATCATTATCAGGTCTATAAATCTACATCTTCAGCTTAGATCTTCAAGACTGGCTTAATATGGACCAGTTTTATTAGAAACTGCAAAAACCAAACATAAACAGCACAGGTCTGTAAGAGTAATTTTATCCTCTTTGAAAACCTAAATATTGTGCTTTCCAGCTTCTTGAAAGCAGTTTGATATAAATGTTAATTGCATATATTTTAGTAACTTAAGACGTACTAGTGCATATCCATATTCATATTTATTCATTGAGTACAATATAATTCTTATAATATAATTCTGCTATTTGGTGACAAATAATGCCAGTTATATACCTAAATGATGATCTCGAAGATCAAGTTGATAGAAATAAAGTTTAACTTTGACCAGTTTTAGTAGTTACATGTGTTAGATCCAGAAGTAGCCTTAAGTTTAAGACATTAAAATAGAACTGAAATGAAGATTAGGAAAAACCTGTATATATGACGGCAAACGGTAGTGCAAGTCTGAAAGGTGTGATGAACACTTACTGTTTGATCTTTTTAGCCTTAATTTTCTCTTTTTCCAGGGATACTTGTAAATGTTTGCTTCAGAACATCTCGGTATATGACTGAATAGTGAATTTTTCTTTGATTAAAGTTAAGAGAAAATTATTTTATGTAGCATTGAAACCTTAACAGTTTTTTGACACTTGGTATTTAGCTTACTTTTTCAGGTTATGTCCAAATCTCCCCAATATTTTTTTCTGCACAGAAAATATCAGCACAAATCCTTTCCTGTATTCAGTTAATAGTTCATTTTTGAACTGTCTAGATTATTTTATGCTTTTTAGATTATTTATCTTTCATGCAGTTATTGACAGATGATAATCTCTCTACTTTTTGAAGTCCTTTTAATGTGAGAAATACAACATATTACAAGCAGTAAATGCAGCTCATGCTAATGTATTCAGAGACATCTTGTTATGTTTTTAGTTATCATCTAAGTGTCATTTTGCTAAGCTTATCAATTATTCTATCAAAATAGTACAGATATTCTGAGAAATAATATAAAGTTGTCAACAATTGAAGAGTGTTTAAATTAACCCTTATACTTCCTATCCACGTAGAGGAAATTTCATAGAAACTAACAAAACTTGAATGTATCCACACTTAGCAGTGCTAAGTGGAGCCTCTGGTTATGTGTAAGTTTGATGAAACACTTAAGTCCAGTATTCAATAGATACCATTGATTTTATATATATGGTATTTATTTGCAATATGTAAATCTGGCTTAATTCCAGGCCACTCATATTTGCGCTAAGATTTTATATTCCTATTAGGCTAAACTCGACTATTGTACCTAATGGTTTGATGGTTTAAGCAAATATTTATGAGCCTAGAAGTATTTTGGTATGTTAGACAAAGCATTGAACTGTGAGTTAAAAAAAGTCTGGACTCTTCTGCTAAATTAGCCATGTAACCTTGAACAAGTCGCTGGACTTTAATTTCACAGCTATGTTAGAAGGTTGCACATATGTTGGGCGATGTTTTACTTAAACTTTTATTTTTTTTAATGAGCAAGACTGTGTTTGTGGATGTTGCTTAAATCCAACATTTTAGCATTACAGGTGATCAGTTTAGAAGAATTATGACCTAGAGAGAAAGTGGCCTTCTTGCTACTTCTCTTAAATATTAGCCTATAGATTTTAGTTTTTCCTGCTTTTGAATTAGGCATTAAGTATTCTAAATCAGTCCTAGATATACTAACTAGATTAATTTTGAATCATTGGAGTTGTTTTCTATTGCCTGCTAATAAAGAAAATCCAGTTGTAGCTCCAATTATCAGTAATTGCTGATATAAATGGGAATTTATGTGCTATCTTTTCATACCAGTATATTCAGTGCCACGTCAACCTGATACTCATTGTTCATTCATGCTCTAATTTTGTAACTTATCCTGAATTGGGTGCACGTATCACATCTTTATCTACCTTATGTATCTCTAGTTGAAAACAAGACTTTTTAAAATGATGTATTCAGTTTCCTTTCTCCATAGTCCCTAGTTTTTTAAACTGGAGGAAATTTTAAAGTTGCTTTGAGATAGACCTCATGGTCTTAATGATCAAATTGTTATATACGTTTTGCATTTTTGTGTTATTAATATCATATACGTCCAGATGAACCACAGGAGTATCAGAATTAGGTTTTTTCCCCCCTCTTTATAATCCTAGATGCTTGCAGGTTTTTTTTAAGGTTACATTTTACCTAGATGGATTTTACACACTAAGATCTTTATTTATGGTAGGCTCTATTGCTTTATTATTTAAAGAAACATGTATAAGATGACAGATAAGGATGAGAAAAATTCAAATTTAGTGACTTTATTCAGTCAGAATTGTGTAAAATATTTTAATCAGAGTCTCCTTTTACCTGAAGTAAAGCTTATGGCTAATCCTGTCTATGCATGCCAACTGGCCCAGCTCCAGTATTAGAATTTTTATAAAATACATCAATGGAATTTTAACTATATAGGCATAGTAAATTTGATGCAGACTTACCAAATATATTCTGCTGTTGGGTTCTGTGTCATTTCTGCTCTAGAAAACTGTTAAGAGTATCTGCATCATCCTCCAGTGTGGTTTTGACTTGTAAAGTAACTTTTCTTCACACCATCAAGGCCAATTTTTCTTTCCATAATTTTATTTAACTGTTTTTGAAAATGTAAGTTTTTTAGCTTCTTACAGCAGCCATTCAAGCTCAGCCAGTATGTTCTCTCTCTCTCTCTCTCTCCCTGTTTTTGTTTTTGTTTTGTTTTTTAAATGAGGAACCAAGAGAAAACTTGTGATAGTCCAAGGTCACAAACTAATTTGTGGGGAGATCCTAGATCCAGATTTTAGTTTAATTAGAACGAACAAGATACTTAGATTCTGGAGACTACATATAAATGCTTCAACCAGAGAAAGAAGTCATATTTGTTAAAGTATTGAAATAATAGGCAGAATATTGAAAGGGTGGAGTTGGGGTTGACAGTTAATGCATGAGGTGTGCCTATAAAATAATAAATGCTTTAAAGAATATACAGCATTTCTATCCAAGTGAACATTATCCTTCACTTAGTAAGGTTATTGTTCCACAAAAGGTTTATGGAAATGCCTTTAGAGCTTATAGTAAATGTTCTTTTGAATAGTCTCTGTGGTGGGAGATGGTTTTCTTGAAACGTTTGCAACAGTCAATAAATGTTTTAGACTCAAATCTGAATAAAGGTGAGTGGCTAGGCTTGACAGGAATAAGGTAGGACTAAAGGAATTAGACTGACTTTCTCACATATCCATAGCATAGTTTGGGTGGCATGGTGTGTATTAGAACGAAATTTAAAACCTTGGAAATAAAAGTAGTTAAATCAAATTCTTTTTCAACATGACTTCAGATATTCCTTTCTAGTGTATTTGTTGAAAGAAAGCACCAATTTCATAAGATAAATTTTTTCAGTTTTGTTTGTTAAGGCGATCACCAAACATTGGCTTTTTTAAAGAAAGTCATTGTATCAGGGTTGTAATTCAATTGGATTTTATGAAACTCCTATCTTGTAATGCAGAGTATCCTCTTATTATTTGGTTCAAAGTAGGTAAATATCACCCCATCCTTAAGTACTGAAGGTATGTTCTGTTGAGAACCTGTTGCTAAAGAGTTGAGTCATGGAGTTAACATGAACATTGTGGAATGACTATACTAGAGTCGTAAAAGGCAAAGGCTTATTAAAATAACAAGACCACAATTTTAAGTTCTATGATCTGTTCTTAAATGCAATTGTGTTTCCATTCTTTTTCCAGTGGCAATTTTTGCCCTATGTATATCTTCTAAGAACTAGATTGTGAGCCAGAGAGCAGGAATGGTTGAGTGTTTTTTATTTTTTTGAGGGTTATTTCGTTATCACCCCAGTGTCTAGCACAGTGGTTTACACGTGGTAGACGCTCAATAAAGGAATTGAATCATACTCATTGGTGTGTAAGGGTAGTTTCTTAATCATATTCAACTGGGTCCTTGAACTTTATGTTTCAACTATCCATATGTAAACCCTGAAATAAAAAATTTGCCCTATTTAATAGTGAACCTAGTTGGGGAGATGAATTTGACAGTACGTGTCTGCACATCATTTGGTCCCCCACTAGATTATTGCTTGCCAGTCTATATTCTTGATCTTCCATGAAAAATAATAGTGATTTCTTAATAGACATTTCTCCAACACAGATAAACAAATGGCTGACAAGCACATGAAAAGATGCTCAACATATTTAGTCATTAGGAAAATGCAAATCAAAACCACAATGCAGTTGTGCAGCTGCCAAAAAGAATGAAGTCATGAGGCATACAACGATGTGAATGAACCTTGAGGAGATTATGTTGTGTGAAATAAGCCTGAAATGAAAGGATAAATACTGTATGGGCTCACTAATATGAACTAACTATATTGAGCAAACTCAGAATTAAAGTTGAAAGCATAGGTTAGCCGGAGATAGGAAGAGGGCAGAGATTGGGCAATGGATGCTTAAGGAGTACAGAATGTTCAATAAGTTTGATTGTAAAGGTTCAGAAATGGATAGCACAATACTGTGTCATGATAGCACAATATTGTAAGTGTAATTAACAAAGCTGAGTATGAGTACGGTTGAAAGAGGAAGGCTAGAGTTGTGTATGTTACCAGAAGAAAAGCTAGAGGATAAAACTGGGACCGTATAAATTAGCAAATCCTAGAGTGAACAATTTTGGTGGTTAGTTGTATAAATATTAGAAAACTAGAACAAACATACAACACTATTACAAGGTGTTAAGAATAGGGTGGGTTATGGGAAAAACAGTTAATGTAAACTAAGGTCTATTGTTAAAACTAACATTGTAATCTTGCATTAATGGAAACAAAGGCACTATAACAAAGCTATATATCAATAATATGTGGATATAAGGATATGGGATTCCTTTCTTTGGAAGAAATAGACTGTTCTCATATTAACTGTAGTGGTGAATGCATAACTGATTATACCAAGAGCCACTGATTGTACACTTAGGATGGATTGTATGGTGTGTGAATAAAACATAATAATAATATGAGGGATAAGAGGTATAGGTTGTTTGGGGTTTTCTTTTTTATTTTTCTTTTTCAGAAGTAATGAAAATGTTCTAAAATTTATCATGGTGGTGATGCACAACTGTGTAATGATACTGTGGGCCATTGAATGTATACTTAAGATGGATTGTATGGTGTGTGAATATATCTCAATAAAATCACATTTAAAAAAAAACCCAAATGCAATACCACTTCACACCCACCAGGATGATTGTGTTAAAAAAAAAAAAAAAAAAGATGTGTTGGCAAGGATGTCATAAAATTAGAACTACAGCTACTATGGAAAACATGTTGGTGGTTCTCAGAAAAGTTAGAAAATTGCCATATGACCCAGCAGTTCCACTCTTAAGAATTGAATTCCACCCCAAAAGAAAATTCTTACATGAATGTTCATAGCAGCAC
Source organism: Choloepus didactylus (assembly GCF_015220235.1). Lineage (NCBI taxonomy): Eukaryota > Metazoa > Chordata > Mammalia > Pilosa > Megalonychidae > Choloepus > Choloepus didactylus. The sequence continues at coordinate 30,185,218 of NC_051320.1, read as the reverse complement.
TACTCAGAATAGAAAAAAAGTGGAAACAACCCAGAAGTCCAAGTGATGAATGGATAAATTGTGATATATACATGCAATGGAATGTTACTCAGCCATAAAAAGAATTAAGTACAGATTCATGCTACAATGTGGATGAACCTCAAACATGGTATTATGTGAAGAAGCAGACAGGTTGTATGATTCATTTAAACAGATTGATGGCTGCCATTGGATGGGATAAGGAGAATGTACTTTGTATGTTATGTGCAAATTTCACCTTTAAAAAAATAATAGTGGCCTCCCCCCTCCTAAAGACAGGAAGTAACTAGGATTAGCTTTTTCTTAATTTTTCTTAGACATACTATATCTTGTTTATGGGAGCAATTTAATTATACTAAGTAGTTTTCATAGGCAAGTGTGTGTATTGATAGTTGTGATTCATATTGCATGCATGTAATACTGACTTTGTAATAGTTTTTCATATTCTATAAAATTAATTAGTATTTTGAAAAGCACCATGGCTTCCAGATCTCTATCTACATCTACAAATGAGAAATCTACTTGTTTACTGATTGACTTCCAGCATGTTGCATAAAGTTCCATCACTTGGATCCTCTTGAAAAAATGGCATTATAATATCTGCCTTACTTTCCAGAAGTACTGTTGAAGATTGAGTAAAAGCATATGGGAAAGCATGTTAAAAAATAAAGGGACTAGGAAATACAAATAGCTCAAAAACATGAAAAGATGCTCATCTTCACTGGCTATCAGGGAAATATGAATCAAAGCCACAATTAGATATCATCTCACACCTGGTAGAATGGCCATTATAGAAAACAAAAACAAAAAAACAAAATTACAAGTGCTGGAGAGGATGTGGAGAAAGAGGCACACTTACTCACTGTTGGTGGGAATGTAGAATGGTGCAGCCACTCTGGAAGGCAGGGTGGCAGTCCCTCAGGAAGCTAAGTATAGAATTGCAAAAAAAAAAAACAATGACCAGCAATTCCATTAGTAGGTACATACTCAGAGGAATTGAAAGCTAAGACACGAACAGACATTTGTTAACTGATGTTTATAGCAGCATTATTCATGATTGCCAAAAGATGGAAACAGCCCAAATGTCCATTAACAGATGAGTGGATAAACAAACTCGTATATATACACAATGGAATATTATACATCTGTAAGACAGAACAAAGTCACGGAACATATAATAACATGGGTGAACCTTGAGGATGTTATGTTGAGCGAAGTTAGCCAGAAACAAAAGGACAAATACCATATGCTCTCATTAATATGAATTAACATTAATGAGCAAACTTTGAGAGTTAAAGCTGAGAACACAGGTTGTCAGAACATAGAAAGAGGGTAGAGATTGGGCATTTGGTGCTGAAGGAGTATAGAATGTTCAACAGGATTGACTCTATACCTCCAGAAATAGATAGCATATTGTAGCACAATATTGTAAGTAAGTACACTGAACAAAGACGTCTGTGAGTAAAGCTGAAAGAGAAGGGCTAGGGGCATGTATGACACCAGAACGAAAGACGATCAAGACTGAGACTGTATATTTTAGTGAAATCTAGAGTGCTCGATGGTGACTAAGTGTACAAATACAAAAATGTTTTTACATGTGGGAGAAAAAATGAATGCCAGCCTTGCAAGGTATTGAAAAAGGGATGGTATTGGGGAAAAAATATAATTAATGCAAACTGGAGTCTATGGTTAACAGTAATATTGTAATATGCTTCCATTAAATGTAACAAAGGCAATATACCAAAGCTAAATGTCTATGAGAAGGGGATATAAAGGAGGAATAGGGGATTCTTGGTAGTGGTGTTGTCTGACCTAATTATTCTGTTATATTGTAGTTTAATATTTTTATCTTTATTATTTTCTAAAATAATTTTTTTGTAGTAATCAATATGTTCGAGTGCTGATTGTGGTGATGAATGTGATGAATGCAAGTGATGATTGTGGTGGTGATACTGTGAACAATTGATCGTACACTGTGGATGATTGTATGGCATGTGAATATCTCTATAAAATGGCAGGGAAAAATATAAACAGGGATATAAGTGCTGGAGAAAACACGGAGAGAGGGATGTACCTATTCACTGTTGGTAGGGAAGTAGAATGATGTGGCCTATCTGGAGGACAGTGTGGTGGTTCCACAAGAGGCAAAGTATGTGGGTGCCCTAAGGTCCTGCAACCTCATTGTGAGATATATACTTGGAAGATCTGAGAGCAGAGATCATAAACGGACATTTGTACACTAGTGTTTGTGGCAGCAGTGTTTACAATTTACAAGGATGGAGGCAGCCTAAGGGTATATTGACTGATGAACAGAATGGTGAACTGTGGTGTATGCATACAATGGAATATTGAGCAACTGCCAGAAGGAATGAAGCTGTGAGACACTCAACTGGGTGAATGGATCTTGAGGACAGCATTTTGAGTGAAGTATGCCAGAAACAAAATGACAAACATTGTCAAGCCTCACTAATATAGACTAACTATAATGTGTAAACTCTGAGATTTGAATCAGAGAGCATAGTTTATCAAGGGAATGTTTATTGTAATGGTCCCTAGATTGTAAGCTCTTACAGCAGTCACATCTATTCCTGAGTTGTAATGGTTATCTTCAAATTCTGAGATGCTGAGCTCTTTGTGTATATCCTGGTCAGTCGCTGGAAATTTGGGTATCTGTGTGACACCTGAAACTCAGAGCTAGAGCTTGGCAGCTATGAATGTCAGTATTACCTCATACAGCAACTGTTTAAAAAGCTGAAAAAGAGTCCAGACTTCAATGAGAGATATGAATGAAGTGGATCTGGTTAGAACTAAGGCAAATCAGACCAAAGGGTAAAGGACAATATTGACTGTGTTTTAAAACTTCAAACTTCTGTGTGAGACCAAGGGAAGAGATGTTTATTTAGTGTAGAATCTATATGTCCTGCAGCACACTAAATAATTTAACTTGTTTGGTCAGTTTATTCAAACATCAAAATTATATGGAGCTTTGAATAGGAAGTGAGATCTAGTAGGTTTGTACAGGTTAATGTGAAATTCTGATACATCCCAAAGTAATTTGGGCAGAGAATAAAAATGTATTTGCTGGGCTTCCCTGAGGAACTGAGGAAAAAAGTGGAAATGTTGGACTTCCCCACCTGGGTTATTACTGATATTCTCGCAAACACTGAGGACTAACAATTTAGTAAGCCAAGCCCTTGATCTTGGGGCTTGCCTTTCTGAAGCTTGTTACTGCAAAGAAGAGGCTGAGCCTACTTATGGTTGTGCCCAAGAGTCTCCCCTAGAGAGCATCTTTGTTGCTCAGATGTGGCCTCCGTCTCTAAGCCCACACGGCAGGTGAACTCACTGCCCTTCCCACTACGTGGGACATGACTCCCAGGGGTGTAAATCTCCCTGGCAATGCAGGATAAGACTCCTGGGGATGAGCCCAGACCCAGTGTCATGGGATTAAGAAAATCTTTTTGACCAAAGCAGGGAAGCGAAATGAAACAAAACAAAGTTTCAGTGGCTGAGAGATTTCAAAAGGAGTCTGGAGGTCACTCTGGAGGGCATTCTTATGCGCTATATAGGTAACACTTTTTTAGTTTTTAGTGTATAGGAATAGCTAGAAGGAAATACCTGAAGCTGTCAAACTGCAACCCAGGAGCCTTGATTCTTGAAGACGATTGCATAACTATGTAGCTTACAATGGGTGACAGTGTGATTGTGAAAACCTTGTGGCTCATGCTCCCTTTGTTCAGTGTATGGACAGATGAGTGGAAAAACAGGGACAAAAGGCAAATGAAAGATGGGGTGGGATGTGGGGCATGAAATACTTTGGGTGTTCTAATCTAGTTTTATTCTTATTTGCATTCTTTTTGGAGTGAAGAAAATGTTCAGAGATTGATTGGGGTGATGAATGCACAACTATATGATGGTGCTGGGAACAGCTGATTGTACTCATGGATGATTGTATGGTATGTGAATATATCTCAATAAAACTGAATTTTTTTAAAAAAAAATCATGCTTTCAAAGATTTCAAAGATTACTTTGAAAGCATGATTTTGAGACAGGAAAATACAGCATAACATTGAATAACAATCCAGTATTAAATATGGAATATAGCAAGATCCCAACTTTATAAAATAAAAATTATATTCATAATTACCTCTATTTTTCTTTCAGATCAACTATACTAATCATGGAAATACATTTTCCAAATAAAACTCTGATCATTACTGGGAGGAAGAATGGTGGATAATTTTTATTTTCTTCTTCATATTTTTCTGTATTTTTCAAATTTTGTACAATAAACTTAGGTTGTCTTTATAAAAAAAAACTAAACTAAAATAAAAGGACTCTGTGAATAGAAGAGCAAAGGAAACTGGAATAAATGATAGAGATCATTCTGCCTTTTTTTTTCTTTTTTTTTTTTTTTTTCTTTGTTGAACAACCTAATGCTTTTCAAATATTCAGACCAACAAGGTAGTGGGAAAAACTTGAGCTTTGAGAGTTTCACGGCAAGGCCAGTATTTAAATATTCTGCAATTTAGTCCATGTGGTCTTGGACAAGTTACTACACTTCCAAATAGAGTGTGGATACACCCATTTGCAAAGGAAGAAATGGGCTTTGAGACACCAAGTATTTTGTCCTCATAAAGGAATCAGTATCAGGGGTCAAGTCTGTCGCCATACTCTTTACTAACTGATACATATGCTATGTGTATGTATTAGAATGTAAATAAATCTGATAAATGAAAATCTGTTTTCATGGAAAGAGATAAAAGGAGTGATTCTATTTTTTATGCACCACAATCCAAAGAAATAATGAAGTTTCATAACAGTATGATATTTCACCCCCCAGATGATAGAACCTTTTTCTAAAAAGTTAACATACATTAAGACAGAAATTATAAGAACAACTTCTGTAATCACAAGGCAATACTAGAAACTGATCACAAAAATTTTAACTTTTTAACTAGTCCCTACTGAATTTTTTAATTGTTTAAGCCTTCACTCTAAGATTATCAATTCCTTAAAAATGTCTTTTAACATTTATTCTTTTGCTTCTTTAAAACAATATCAATCTTTGATATGCATGCTGAGGTGCAGGAAGTTACATACATTCACAGGGCTATTCAGAGAAATATTGTTTACAAAATGGCCAGCATTAATTATTATTTGACATTTCAAATCCCATTGAGAATGAATGAATAAGTAAATTCAGAGAAAAAAAGTAAAATCTTAAATATTTTTAGTATTCAATAGAAAGAAAATGAACTAAACATTTGCTTTAAGAAACTAAATTTAAAAAATTATAATGAATTAAATCTGTGGAGGAGGACCACAATAATTTGATTCACAAATTATTGAATCAAAAGGAGAAAAAAAGATAGCCACATTATTGAATAAATTATTTAACTGATTCTCTGAAAATAGCTATAAAATATTACAAATTCATTTTCCTTCTGTTTGTCTATATATTCTAATTTTTCTCCAGTGACCATGCATTCTTTTAACACATTTAATAATTGTACTCGCCACTAGGTCAGACTCTAATATACGCACAGTGGACAAAACAGACAAGGTCCCTATCTCAGATAGCTCATGGTCTGCTGGAGAAAAGAAAGAAATAATACAGAAATTATTCTAGGGGGTCATAGAGGTGGGAAGGGAAGACAGATAGAATAGTCCTTAATCCAGATTATCTGCAATGCTAGATGCCCCAGTACAGATGCTGGGCTAGGGAAGAGGGCATTTCCTGCAGAAGAAAACCAAGTATGAAGGACAGAAGGCAAGACAAAGCCATTTTTGAGGAGCTATGCTGGTTTGGATGTATTATGTCCCCCCAAAAGACACATTCTTTGATGCAATCTTGTGGGGGCAGACATATTAGTGTTGATTAGGTTGGAACCTATTGTATACATTCCATGGAAATGTGACTCAATCAACTGTGAGCAAGACCTTTGATTGGATAATTTCCATGGAGGTGTTACCCCACCCATTCAGGGTGGTTCTGAATTAAATCACTGGAGCCATATAAAAAGCTCACAAACAGAAGGAACTCAGCAGCTGTGAATGGCATTTTGAAAAGGAGCCGCAGCTAAGAGAGGACAAAACACCCTAAGAGCAACATTTTAGAGAATGCCATTTTGAAACACAACCTGGGAGCAAGCAATGCCAGCCACGTGCCTTCCCAGCTAACAAAGGTTTTCCAGACGCCATTGGCCTTTCTTCTGTGAAGATACCCTATTGTTGATGCCTTACTGTGGACACTTTATGGCCTTAAGACTGTAACTTTGTAACCAAATAAACCCCCTATATAAAAGCCAATCCATTTCTGGTGTTTCGCAAAGCAGCAGCATTAGCAAACCAGAACAGGAACTGAAAAGAATCCAATGTGGTGTGTTTATGTGTGTTAGAAATGGAGAGTTAAATCTAGGGAGAGGTCCCCTGACTACACAATGAAGGACTTTTAAGATGTAAGTATTTGGACTTCAACTTGAATAGGTTTTTATTTTCCCACCGCAAACGCAAACATCAAGAAAATACAGAGTGAGAACCACAACATCTCCCTCAATACATAAGCTGGTCATTGAGGGCCAAACATACTTCTCCCCCCCTCCCCACCCCCAACACACAGTTTATTCTACACATTAACATGACTTTATTATTCCACTGTCTTCATTAGCATAACTTTCCTATTCTGGGAGACTCGCTAAGGCAAATAATTGACTGTTCAATTTTTCAGTAAGATGCATCAAAACCTATTGAATTTTTAAACATTAAAATTACTAGTCAAAAAAAAGTTGTGATTTAAGACTACTCTAAAACACTGATAAGAGTAACATTTTGTGGGTTGCAGGCAATCCACCAGAGGCAAATTCATGTCCTTGATTATTTCTTATGAGAGAATGTGGAAACAAGCTAAGCATTAAATTTTAAACATTTGAAGAAAATCCCAAAAATGTAGGACAAAATAATTGACCAAAATTAGCAGAAACAATTAATTAGAAAGGAGGAAATTAGTAAATATCTGTTTCCTAGGACTGCCATGGCAAAGTACTGTTGAAAGTGGCTTAAAACAGCAAATGTACCATCTCATAGTTCCAAAGGCCAGAAGTTGGAAAGCCAGGTGTCAGAAGAGCCATACTTCCTCTGCAGTCTGTAGGAAATGATCTGTTCCATTTCTCTCTGACTGTGGCCAGGAATCTTTGCTGTTCTTAAACTGTGGTACAATAACAGTTTCTGCCCCCATTATCACATGGCCATCTTCTCTCTGTGTGTCTTTTTTTTTCATATGACCTTCCCCCCTCTGAGTCTCCTGTCCCCTTCTTTTTTTTTAATTCAATTTTATTGAGATATATTCACATACCATACCATCATCCAAAGTGTACAATCAGTTGTTCACAGTACCAATATATAGTTGTGCGTTCATCATCCCAATCTATTTTTTGAACATTTTTCTTGTACCAGAAAAAGTAAAAATAAGAATAAAAAATAAAAGTAAAACAGAACACCCAAATCATCCCCCTCATCCCACCCTATTTTTCATTTAGTTTTTTGTTGCCATTTTTCTACTCATCCATCCATACACTGGATAAAGGGAGTGTGATCCACAAGGTTTTCACAATCACACTGTCACCCCTTGTAAACTACATTGCTATACAATAGTCTTTAAGAGTCAAGGCTACTGGGTTGCAGTTTGATAGTTTCAGGTATTTACTTCTAGCTATTCCAATGCATTAAAACCTAAAAAGTGTTATCTATATAGTTGTACAAGAATGCCCACCACAGTGACCTCTTGACTCCATTTGCAATCTCTCAGCCACTGAAACTTTATTTTGTTTCATTTCGCATCCCCCTTTTGGTCAAGGAGATGTTTTCAATCCTATGATGTCGGGGCTAGATTCATCCCCAGAAGTCATATCCTGCATTGCCGGGGAGATTTACACCCCTGGGAGTCAGGTCCCATGAAGGGAGAAGGGCAGTGAGTTCACCTGCCAAGGTGGCTTATCTAGAGAGAGAGGACCACATCTGAGCAACAAAGAGGTACTCAGGGGGAGACTCTTAGGCACAATTATAAGCAGATTTAGTCTCTCCTTTGCAGTAATGAGCAAGTCCCGTGATAGAGGGCTCAGCACATCAAATCTCCAGTCCTCAAAGTTTGTGAGAACATCAGCAACAATCCAGATGAGGAAGCCCAACACCTCTGCATTTTCCCCCAGCTCCTCAGGGGGGCCCTGCATATATACATATATATATATATATATATTCCAAATTACTTGGGGATGTGTCGCTGCGGGACACTGATTACGTGCTTCAACTTGGCGGGCCTGGGCTGGGGGACCGGATCCACCCCTGGGGAGGGTAGTGGGCACGGGCGACAGCGCCCTCTACAGCCCCCCGGGCCTGGGAAAGTGAGGCCGGAGGCAGGCCCCATTTCCTCACCCAAAATACACCACTGTTAGGGGAGGCTTGCCGGAGGGAACCGCCTTTTCCCCACCCCCTTATCTTGCCCGGACACTCCCCGTTGCCAGTGCAACTCCCATCACCACCGGTGCGCATACATTGTTGCCAGACACCGTTACGGGAGCAACTCTCGCCCCTTTTCAATCAACCTCCGCGCCCTCTCAGAACCAATCCAAGCCTTTAACCTCTACAGCTACCCCGCCCTCTAAACCGCCCGATATAAGCTTGTACTCTCCCCTAATAAACTCTCTCTTGGTTTTCTTCATCCTAAAAGAAACGTGTCCCGCCTGTTCCTTTCTCGCCGCCCTCCATACTTTGCACGCCTCCCGCCGGGGACCTGGCCAAGTCCCCCGCCTCGCCCTCGCCTCCGGGAAAGAGCCCCCGCCGCCGGTACCCTCGGAGCAATCCTGGGAGCCTAGGATTTAGCAACCGGCCGCCACCCTCCCCCAGACGAGTCAACTGCGACCGCATGTCGCTATTTCACACTAACCTATGAAACCCTCCTACCAGGTCTCACTACCTATTAAAATTTCCATGTAATTATGGTATTTGAACAAACTGTACGAGTTAAATTGTTTAGGAAATACAGATCTTGCACCAACTAAACTTCTCTTCCCTTGGTGTTACATGGAATTTGAAGTTTTAATACTTGTCAGTATTGTCCTTTATGCTTTGGCCCAGTTTGCCCTAGTCCTAACCAGATCTGTTTCCTTCATATCTCTAGCTGAAGTCTGGTCCTGTCCCATTCTTTTAAAGACAATATTCATATGGAACTAAGGGATCATCCTATAGATATGCTTTTCTTACGAATTGTTTTGATTATGAAATTTATGGCATTGTTTTAGGAAACTGAATATATGACCTCATTTTAACTAATTGTGTTTGCAATGACTATTTCCAAATAGGATCATATTCACAGGTACTGGGGTTTAAGAATTCAACACATCTTTTTGGGGGACACAATAAGCCAATAATAGTAAATTAGAACATTGATAAATAAAAGAGCTGATTCTAGAAAGAATAATAGACATTAAGAGAAAAATGTGAAACAAAAAGGCACAGATATAATCTAGATAAAAGAAAACAATAACCAACATTTGTTATGAAAAAGTTATACTCAAAAAGAGACTTTTTTAAATTTTAAGAGATCATTATTTGCACCATATAATATACTTTAAAATTGTGTTAAGTGAGTGATTTTCTAGGAAAACATAAATATGAAAATTAACCCAAGACAAAATCTCGATAGACCAATAACCATGGAAGGAAGTAATTACAAGAGATTCCTTGCAACATAGTTCTTAGAGATTCCTCCCAAAAGGCATGAGAACAGATAATTTTGTGGTTGAACATTTTGGTTTTTTTTTTTTTTTTTTAATCATCAAGGAACAAACATGATTTCCACACTAAATTTTTCAGATACAGTAAAGATGGCAAATTTTCATATCATTATTACAAAGCTAGTAAAATCCTGATGTCACACTCCAAGAGAACAGTCTCCCCATCCCCAACCCCCCACCCTCCCAAAAAAAGAAGAGTCCTTGTAGGCCTATCACAAAAGCATTTAGGGGCAATAGTCAAGAATAAAAGGCTAAAAATCAAATTCAGAGCATAGTCAACAAATATCACACCATAATTAAATAAGATTTATTCTTTAAAAAGCAAAGAGAATTTTGGGACTAAATTCCCAATTTTGAAACACTGTTGCTCAAGAACCTTCTTTTCTTCCCATCCTGATGAAAAGAAATATTACCATTATTATTGTGTTCTTCTGGGTTGACTTCATTGCCCTGACTAGTCAGAGGACATTTTAATAGTTCATGACTTATTTGGAGAGAAGACTACCATGGAGTTTAACCAAAATATAGCTGAACTGCCATGAGGCTTTCAGAATTTTAGATTTCTTTTCCCCCTCAAAACTGAGCATTGATGCTGCTTTGGAAAAATATTCCTTGTGAATTCTGTGATTTCGTATCAGGCTCTAGACTTGGGAAGTTGGATGAGATTGTTCCAGTTTTTTACTGAGAGAACACCAATTTAATTGACAAAATTGGGGTGTTGGTTTTCCAAAATTTTTTCCCTAATATTCAAGATGCTGACTTGGACAGAACTCATGTTGTAATCTTGTAATACAGGAAATGGGTATAAAGACATTTTAATGTGTATGTAGTTTTTCAATAAATGTCAATGCCTTGAAGACAGGAAATTTTTAAAAGGAAAAGATAAAAATCTATTGATATAATTTACTAAAGGAAAAAAGGAGGATCATGTCCTATAGATCTTTAAAAAATCATTTGGTTAAGTGTTCTTTTTTACTTTAATTGTTCTTTTTCACTTTAATTTTTATTCTTATTTTTGTGTGTGTGGTAATGAAAATGTTCAAAAATTAATTTTGTTGATGAGCACACAACTATATAATGGTACTGTAAACAACTGAATGTATGCTTTGTACGACTTCATGGTATGTGAATATATCTCAATAAAATTGAATTAAAAAAAAGAGTAAATGGAAAATTAAAAAAAAAAAATCATTTGGTTAAATACAATCTCCACTCCAGATTTTAAACTAGTACACTAGGAATAGAGGTATATTTCACACATGATTTTAAAACACTCTCAAACCAAAAGTTAACTTAAACATAACAAAAATCATTTATCAGAGTCATTCTCATTAAAAATGAGACCAAACACAAGAATGCCTGCTATCAATACTCTGCATGGCCTTGCTTGACATTCCAAGCATTTTTATAATTCAAAAAAACAAAAACAGTTAGGTATAAATATTGGAAAGGAGCAGACAGAAATATCTGCAGGAAATGTGTCTCAGAAAAATCTCATAAATGTCAACTGGAAAACTCTGAAATCTACAGGAAATCATAAAGTAGAAAATGTGGACAACTGTGGAGTGTGTTTGTTTGTTTCATTTTGTATTAGCTGTCCAGCATAGAAATCCCCATCCTGGATTTGAGAAATACCCCACTATCTGAATCAAAGTGAAGGTGGGGCCCCAACTTCCTCTTACTGAAGCCAGTCAAAAAGAGACTTCTTGCCCCCTGCCTCCTGACTACCCCAGGGTGGGCACATGCTACATCCTTCCAAGAAGTGCCTTTTCTTTTCTACATACACAGCTCTAACTGATTTCATTTGCTTTTAGTTAAGAACCACGCCTATTGCAGACATTGATACCTAGGGAGTAGGTTGCAGGCAATAAACCCTTAAGAAAATGCAAGGACTCTGACTTTAATTATCGTGCCTGGCTAGGGCTGAAAGCAGTGGCAATTCCATAGTATTCATAAATAGTGAAGACCAGTGGCTCACCAGTGTGAAATAACCATCCAAATTATTTCTTAGAATGAACTACCCATCAAGGGCAGGGCTTTGGGTGTTTGCAATGCACCTATCAAAGAATAGGATGGAGGACATGAAGAATTAATAGAGTAAATTCACAGCCTGAGAAATGAAATGGTTGCTTTAAATGGTACTGAATAGCCTAAACAAAGAGCACAAGCTCAAATCCCTGAGTCTCATTTTAAGGTACAGCCAGAAACCTAGGGACTTTCCAGTACTCTGATTTTTAGTCACAGACAACATTCCCATAATTGTAGAAAAAACAAAAAACTTGAAGTTTGAGTCAATTAGTTGCTGCACTGAAATGTCAGTTGGGTTGACAGCTTTCACCATGTGAAATTTACTGCACTGATTGAAGAAGCAGTGACTTCCTTGCCAGGGAGAACCAATTCTCACCTCCACCTATCATTGTTTTCAGACCTGTTACTAGGTGTGTAAATGGGAACTCTGGGGATTCCCCGAATCCAGCCTGAAAATTAATGGAAGATTACTGCAACCCCGTGAAGGCAGCGCCACCAGGAGCTCAGCTCCCCCAGGAATAAAAGTTTGGGCCACCCCACTGGGTAAAGAACTCCAGCCTGGTGGTTTACTGGTTGACAGCAAAACAAACATTGTAGTGGAAAAGGGAAATCATAAAAACCTGCTTCATAAAAACCTATGATCTCTACATGCTACAGCCTCTATCTGTCTATCCTTCCTCGCTACGTCCCGTGTATACTTACATGTGTTAACGACTTTCTATTTTTCTGTTGTTGTTGTTTTACCTCCATAAAGTCTAAATAAAATTGTAGGGGAAAACTTAATATTTTATTTAGACCTCACAGAGATAAAACTTTGTAATTAGTTGTTGAAGGGATCACAAGAGAAGAAACGGACATAATATAGAGATCCCGGACTTGATTCTGAATTCAGAAATTGACAAGGCATTGGGTTGTTCCACTTGGGGGAAGAGCTAGTATTTTGTTTGTTTGTTTGTTTTTTAATTGTAATACTTATTGCATTGTTTTAGGCAGTAGCTTTTTTTTTTTTTTTTTTTTTCCCCGGAAAGGTAAGTCTACCAGGGGTGAACTGCACTGGAAATCTGGTGGTATATTCTTGGCTATGAAGTGGCAGAATATTCTCCCTAGTTTTAGTGACAGTTGGTAGGTGAGAGATTCCACTCCTATAACAGAAGCCAAAGCATAGAGGCCCTTCTTCCTGACCCTTGGTAGCCAAGGTACGAGCCCCTGAGCTGGACTTACTAACTGGACACTCATGCCTGGAATTTGGAAACTGAACCAATGACAGAAAGACCTGAGAACAGATTTATGCTGTGGTGTCTCAGCAGCAGTAGCTGTATCCAGGGGTGGTGGCTATGTGCAGTGTCAGTGGTTCTTGAACATTTTCCAAGCCTTTCACCGTAGGGTCCTGTGGAGTGTGTGAGCCTACTGACCCATGCACTCCATATGTAAAATCTTTCTTTCTTAGAAATTTATTTCCTAGATCTTTAGAGATGGTTGTCTTAGATGTCCTCTATCATTTAATAACAGACATGTGGACTAAAAGATGTAAGTGCTGTATGAAAATCAACCAATTGGAGGTTTCAAGATGGAGGGGGCTGAGTGGCTGACCAAAGCAGGGGCTGAGGTGAAGACCCCTGTGAAGTAAAACAGACCAGGAATCACCCACACCCCACTTCATGCAGTCCTGGGAACTCTTCAGAAGTGTTGTTTTTTTTTTTTAATGAACAAATAAACAACACAGATTTAAAACATGAGATGGAGAGCTACATCATCCACCAAGAGTAGAAATTTTATGAACCCCACAGACCAGGCCCAAAAGAAAGCCTAGAAGAGAGAATTAAAAAATAACAAAAACAGCACATGATGGTACGAGCAGCAGTTTTGAAGATAAAGGATCCCAGGACATGGATCCAGGACATGGAGAAATTGTATGGAATAGAGTTTAACCCCATGCAACAGCCACAGTTAAACGAGAAGGTTCTGAAAGACAAATGTAAAAAGCTGTGCGAAACCTTTGAATGTATTCTACGACTCGGTGAAAAAGAGAATATAGATATTTACAAAGAATTCAGAAAGCTGGAAGTAGAATCTCAACAGAAGAAGGCTCAACTTAGTCAATATTTTGATAGTGTCAAGAATGCTCAGCAGTGGAAGTTGAGAGCATTCCTTTGCCAGATATGCCTCATGCTCCTTCCAACATCTTCATCTGGGTCATTCCACTTCCTGGTGCCCAGCCACCTTCCATCTTAAGAGGACTTCAGCCTAGGGACCTCCAACTCTGGCAGTTCCTATACTTCCTCTTCTTGGACATGGTGTTCCACGTTTGCCCCCAGCAGAAAACCTCTTGGTCCTCCCCCTGGTCCACCTCCTCCATAAGTCCTGCAGATGCGTGGCCATCAAGTGGGCTTTGCCCTAGATCTTCCTCCCCGTAGATGAGAGGAAGATATGTTACACAGTCCCAAACCTGCTCAGCGAGATCATGATGATGATGTTTCCAGAACCAGTGAGGATGATGGCTATCCTGAGGACATGGATCAGGATAAGCAGGATGACAGCACAGATGAGAGTGACACTGACAGATCGGATGGAGAAAGTGAGGGAGATGAATTTGTGCACAGTGATGATAGCGAGAGAGATGACAATGGAGAAAAAAGTCAGGTCTGAGTGTACAATTTGCAGATATGCCTGAAAAATCAAGGGAATTAAAAAAGAACATGAAGGAACTGACCCCTCTTCAAGCCATGATTCTTCAAATGACAGGTCAGGAAATCCCAGAGGAGGGACAAGAAGTAGGGGTGTTCTCAGAGGGTGATGAAGTTGATTCTGATGATTCTGAAGCAGAAAAGCAATCACAAAAACAGCATAAAGAAGAGTCTCTTTCTGATGGTACTTCTACAGCTTCTTCATGGCCAGAGGCTTCTCCATAGTCTGTTCCTCCTTCTCAGATACAAACACCTCCCATGCCAGGACCATGTCCTCTTGGGCCACCACCTGCAGCATCTTTATGGCCACCTGGACAGCCTGCAGGCCTTCCTCCTGGGCCACCCCCAGGAGCTCCTCCATTCCTGAAACCCCCTGGAATGCCAGGACTCCGAGGGCCTTTACCCCAACTTTTACCTCCAGGATCACCACCAGGTCGACCCCCTGGCCCTCCCCCAGGTCTACCTCCAAGTCTTCCTCCTGGTGCTCCTCCTGGGGCACCTCCACGAAGGCTACTTCCCCCCACACCTTCAGGTGTCCCTCCACCTCGTCCTGGCATCATGCACCCACCTTTGGTGCCTCCACTTGGACCTGCCCCACTGGGCTTTTCCCACCAGCTCCCTTGCCAAACCCAGGGGTTTTAAGTGCCCCACCCAATTTGATTCAGTAACTCAAGGCAGATGATATGAGTACAGCCACCATTGAGAAGAAAGGCACAGCAACCATCAGCGCCAAGCCACAGATCGCTCATCCCAAGGCGGGAGATTACTTGATTTGTGCCCACTGCACTGAGGGTAATCGGGAGAATGAAGGGGCTACTGCTACTCCCCAAAGAAGATCAGAGAATAATTCTGCTGTGCCTCTGGCCAAAGCAGCCCCCAAATCTGTCCTTCTGTTCCTGTCCCAGTACAAACTGGGATGTAGATGAAGCTTTCATGAAAGAGATGGAAGAGCTACTTTGACAGCTTTTGATGCCATAACAGGTTTCTGTTCACATCAGTGGTTCATGGAGAAAGAGTCTCTTATTAAGATTAGGTGAAAGAGCTACGTCCACTGTCAGGGTATTTTCTAATTTCAGTGCAAATAATATCCTAAAGTTTAGCCTTGGTCAGAATTTACTGCATATAAGAGGGGGTATATGATTCAGAACAGATTGATTATTGAAGCAGTACTGCTAACATCCCTTCCCTTTCACATCACCATTTCCATCTCTATTTCTTTTTCTTCTCCAATTCTTTTGACACATGTGCTCAGGGGATCTTAGTTACTTACTTGTTTTCACTCCTCTCTTGTGTGCTGTGGACACTGGAATAGAGATTTCTGAGGAACCGGTTTATTTCACCCCATCTTGGCTTTTGTGTTTGAATTATTTTAAATCCTTTCTTGTAAATATTTTGTAATATTTTTCTTGTAGTGAAATGGATCACAATGTCATTTCCTAGTACAAAGCAGGATTCATGGGAAGAAAATGTACAATTCTTTGATTAAAATTATTTCCCACTGACTTAAACTTTGAATGTTTCATGGAAAAATTAATAAATATTCTCCACTACCACCAACAACAAAAATCAACCAACTATATTAAACAGGCATATCTGTCTGTATTGTGTTTGTCATTAACCAGAAAAGAAAGGTCTCTAAAATGGATTTTTTTTTTAAAGCATTTGAATGCCTTTTGTTTGATATTGTATTTATTCAATAAAGTAATTAGTGCTAAGTGTGAACTGGACCCTGTTGCTAAGCCCCAGCAAGAGATCATATCCTAGACAGGGAAAAAAAACCAATAAAATTGCCATATTGCACATCTTAATGAAGTTTAAATGTTAAATGAATTGTATATTCACTTTTTTAAATAAGTTTTTAACATTTGAAAATAAAGCAGCCACAATTTGTTTTTGTTGTCTGCAACCAAGTACACTAAATGAGGTAATTTAAATATTAAAAAATAAAAATGAACAAAAAAATTGTGTTTTCATTGTCTTTGTTTCATATGCTTGAAATGTTGGAATCGTCTTTGACTCCTGGATCTCACCTACTCCTGTATTTAGTCAATTGCCAAATCCTATGAATTCCACATCCACAATATTTCTTTAATGTGTATGCAAATTTCTACACCAACTCTCATTATCCTATTTGGACTCTCATTGCATACTGCACAGATTGTTTAGAAGCATTGTAAAACCACTCTTTTAAAATGTTAGCCTATTTATAAAATTAGTACTTGTTTTATTCCAATTTTAATTGTCAGCACTATAACTAAAAAAGTAAAATCTTATATAAGTGTCTATTTTCCTTTTTCTTTTTTCTTTTTTGGGGATAAAGTTTTTATTAAAGTGTAACATACAAGAAGGCACTAAATCATAAGTGTATAGCTCAATGAATTTACACAAATGATACACAACTGTGTAACTAGTACCCAGATAAAGAAATAGAACACACCAGCACCCTTGGAAACCTCTCTTGAGTCCTCCTCCCTAGTCATATTACCCAAAAAGGAAATTACTTCAGACCTCTAATACTATGGACTAGTTTTGCCTATTTTTGAATTTTATATAAATAGTGTCATTCAGAATGATTGGCTTTTTTTTTTTTTTTTGCTCAGCAATGTTCATGAGATTTATCCATGCCACGTATAGAAATAGTTTATTCTCATTGCTGTAAAGCATTCCAATGTGTGCGTGTATGCATGTGTAAATGACACTATTTATTTATCTATTCTACTGTTGATGGACAGTTAAGTTGTTTCCAGTATTCAACCTTAACAAATAATGCTGTTATGAACATTTGTTTAAAATGGCTTTTGGTGCACATATATAAGCATTTTGTGTAAACACCCAGAAGTAAAACTGCTGGTTCATCACTGCCCTCCCCGCTATGTGGGACATCACTCCCAGGGGGGTAAATCTCCATGGCAACATGGGACGTGACTCCCAGGGATGAGCCTGCACCCAGCATCGTGGAATTGAGAAAGCCTTTTTGACCAAAAGGGAAAAGAGAAATGAAACAAAATAAAATTTCAGTGGCTGAGAGATTTCAAATTGGTTGAGATGTCACTCTGGAGGGCATTCTTATGCGCTATATAGATATCCCTCTTTCATTTTTAGTGTATTGGAATAGCTAGAAGGAAATACCCGAAGCGGTCGAACTGCAACCCAGTAGCCTTGAATCTTGAAGACAATTGTATAACCATGTAACTTACATGGTGTGACTGTGATTGTGAAAACCCGGTGGCTCACACTCCCTTTCTCCAGTATATGGACAGATGAGTAGAAAAATGGGGACAAAAACTAAATGAAAAATAGGGTGGGATGGGGGGAATGGAATGTTTTAGGTACTCTTTTTTCTTTTATTTTTATTTCTTTTGGAATGAAGAAAATGTTCAAAAACTGATTCTGGTGATGAATGCACAACTATATGATGGTACTGTAAATGATTGTATACTGTGGATGACTGTAAGGTATGTGAATATACCTCAATAAACCCATATAAAAACAAAACAAAACGAAACAAAACCCTCTAGTTCATAAGACTGTATATGTTCAGCTTTACAAGATGCTACCTAATGGTTTTCCAAAGTGGTTGTAACAATTTGCACTTTTGCTGTCTGTGTACAAGACTGTTACTCTTCATCTAGTTAACACATGGTATTGTTTTCATTTTAGCCATTCTCGTGGGTGTGTAGTGGTATTGTATTTTGGTTGTTGACTAATGAAGTTAAACAGCTTTTCACATGCTTATTGGCAATTTAGGTATTCTTTTGTGTGAAATGCTTGTTTATTAGGTCTTTTGCCCAGTTTTTGATTGGGTTGCCTATCTCTTTCTTACTGATTTATGGGAGTTCTTTATATATTCTATATATGAATCCTTTTTGGCTATATGAATTGAAAATATCTTCTCTCAGTATGCCCTACACTTCTTAATGGTGGCTTTTGTGAACAGAAGTTCTTAATTTTAATATAATCCACTTTTTTCCTTGATGATTAGTGCCTTTTGCGTTCTGTTTAAATCTTTCCTCGCCCCAAGGTCATGAAGCAATTCTCTTATACTTTCTTCTAGAAATTTTATTTGTTTTTCCTTCACATATAGTACTGAAATTCATCTAAAATTGATATTTATGTATGGTATTAGGTAGTTTTTCTATATCAATATCTGTACTAGGCAGGGTTTTCCAGAGAAACAACTGACAAGAATTGGGTTACATAATTGTGGGGATTGGCAAGTCATAATTCATAGGGCAGGCCGTGGTTGGGAACTCCCATGAAGGTTTTGGTGAAGTCCCCAGGAGAAGCTGGCTGACTGAAGTACAGAGAGTAATTCTCCCTTCTGACTGATGAAATCATCACTTCTCTTTTTAATGCCTTCAACTGATTGAATAAGATTTCTCTCATTACTGAAGGCAATCCCCTTTGCTAATTGTAGCTGTAACCAGCCAAAGATGCAATCACCTGACTAATGATTTAAATTCACAAAATACCCTCACTGTAATAATTAGCCAGTGCTTGCTTGACCAAACAACTGGACTCCATAACCTAGCCACATTGACACAAGCACTTAACCATCACAATATCCAATTAACTCAGTATCACTGAATGAAAAGGCCATTCTTTTCCCTCTGTACTGCAGAATTGCCTTTATTGTAACTCAATATTGAGGGTTCTGTGATCCCTAACTTCATGCTCTATTGGTCTTTTAACATTTGCCAAAGGCTCCTGATTCCAATTCAATTCCCTTACCAATTACGGTGCAGACCTGGACTCCCCACTTGACTGGTGCCCAAACACCATGCCTGAAAATTGCCAGAACCGCCAACCACTGAGTAGGATCTGGGTCAAACACTTCTTGAAACAATGATGCACCCAACTGTTGGATGCACTATAAGCTCTGCCTAGAGGGTCCAGCCATGGTGTCCACCCTTTAAGCAGGCTTCACGGGTGTTGTCTCCAGTTCTAGGTCATGTGTCCTCTTGGCAGTTGTGATGTTGACCACAGATTACTCCTGCGGGGCCAGTCATATAGGCAGGCTTTTCCTGCATCCCTTTCCCCACATTTCCCCCTTTATCTCCTTCCTTCTTTTTTTAGTTTCCGATGGCTGCCCTAATAAATTACCACCAACTTGGTGGCTTAAAACAACAGAAATTTATTGTCTCAAAGTTTGGGACGTTAGAAGTCCGAAGTCAAGGAGTTGACGGGGCATGCTCTTTCTGAAACCTGTACAGGAGAATCCGTTGCATGCCTTTTCTAGCTTCTGATGTTTGCCGGCTTTTCTTGGCATCCCTTGACTTGGTGCTGCAGCACTTCAGTCTCTACCTCCATCATCATGTGTATTTTCCCTTGTCTTTGTTTGCCAGGCTGCTAGGACAAATACCACACAATGAGTTGACTTAAACAACTGGTGTTTATTGGCTTACAATTTTGAGGCTAAAAGATGTCAAATCAAGACATCAACAAGGTTTGCTTTCTCCAGAAAATCGAAAATGGGTAGGATTCTGATGCTGGCTGCGAGCAATCCCTGGGGTTCCTTGTCTTTGCCTCCCATCACATGGTGATATCCTCTCCTTCCTGGCTTCTGTGACTTCCAGTTTCTCTGAATAAGTAATCCCGATTAAGGCCCACCCTGGTTCAGCTTCCCACACCTTCAATAAAAATAACATCTTCAAAAGGTCCTATTTACAATGGGTTCACACAGGGATGCAGATTAAAATTAAGGACATGAGTTTGTTTGGATACATAATTCAACCTACTACACCCCCATGTCTGTCTGTGTATCTTCTCTCCCTTTTATAAGAACACCAGTCATATTGGACTAAGGGCCCACCCTATTCCAGTATGACCTCATTTTAACTTAACTAATTCCATCTGCAATGATCCTATTTCCAAATAAGGTCACATTCCCAAGTGTTGGGTTAGTACCTCAATATATCTTTTGGGGGGACACAGTTCAACCCATAATCCCACCCACATCTCCCTGCAGCCCACTCCAGAAGATCTGTCCTTACTCATAACCCTAATGGAATGCATTACAACATCTGTCTCATACTCTTACTTTCACAAGCAGCCATGCCGTTCTATTCATCACTTAAAAAAATTTGACTCTCTCATCTCCATGCTTCGGTGCTTATACTTTTCTCTTCATCCTCTGCATCTCTCTCTTTCTTTCAAAGCCCATTTTAAAGCATCCCCTTCCCATTCGCTCCTCTCTTTTGCTTTTCTTGGCACATCTATTACAGCACATATCATAACTATCCTTAGATCATAATTATATATGTTTGTATGACTATGTAATTATATTTGTCTGTTTCCCTAACAGGTTGTGAAACTCTGGACAACATTTTATTCCTCACAAATCCTAGGACAAGTCCTTGTGGATAGTAGAGTCCTTATAAATATCTATTGACTTGAACAAAGTTGGAGCCTGGAGACTGGATATCCATAGGACTGGGTGGTATAAGGAAAGATTACAGGTTGAAATACTGGCTCTCCCATTTATTTTCCTGCTGGGGGACCTTGGCAGATAATCTAATTTCTTTATGGGCTAAAAATGGGAATAATTAAATACCTTGTGTTTTAGTTTGCTAAAGCTGTTGAAATGCAATATACCAGAAACGGGCTGGCTTTTAACAATGGGAATTTATTAGTTTACAAGCTTACAGTTCTGAATATGTGAAAATGTCCAAATCAAGGCATCAAGATGATACCTTCTTTTTGAAGACAGGCTGCCTGTGATCCTCAGCTCCCCTGCCATGTGGAAAGCACATGTGGTCTCTGCTGGTCTCTCCCTTCTCTCCTGGGTTTTGTTGATTTCGGCTACTGGCTTCTCCATCTGTGACTTTCTTTCTCAGCTTCTGTGTGTTTTTCTATGTTAGCTTCTGTGTCTGCATCTCACCCTTTTATAAAGGACTCCAGTAAGAGGATTAAGACCCACCTGGACCACGCCTCAAACGAAATAACCTAATTAAAAGGCCCCATCCACATTAAGTTTGTACCCACAGGAAGGAATAGCTTTAAGAACATGATCTTCTGGGGTCCATAAAGCTTCAAACCATCACACCTTGCTAATATATAATTAAATGATGTACTTTATATAAGAGGACCTAGCACATATTAGTCTCAATAGATTTTTTTAAATAATAGTTTTCCCAACTACAAAAAGGAGAAGGGAACTAACTTTAGGTGAAATGCATAAGCTTCCCAAAGAAAATTGATGGGGATATCTTATGCAAAAACCCCCAACATTTTTGAACCTTGAAAACATTATGCTAAGTGAAATAAGCCAGACACAAATGGACAAATATTGTATAATTCCGCTTATATGAAATATCTAGAATAAGCAAATTCATAGACACAGAAAATAGAATGCAGGTTACCAGGGGCTGGGGGGAGGGTGAGAGGAATGGGGAGCTATTGCTTAATGGGTTCAGAATTTCTGCTCAGTGTTAAAAATGTTTTGGTAATGGATGATAGCAACTCTAGCACAATATTCTAAATGCGATTAATGTCACTTAAAAATGTATAAAATGGCAAATTTCATGTTATATATATGTTATCACAATAAAAATAAAAAATTTAAAATCCCATCATTCATATGTTCTGATTAAAAATTATCAAATAGTATTACAATAGGGGTGTGCCAGTTTGAATATATTATGTTCCCCAAAATGCCATTATCTTTGATGTAATCTTGTGTGGGCAGACATATCAGTGTTGATTAGACTGTAATTCCTTGAGAGTTTCCATGGAGATGTGCGCCACCCAACTATGGGCGATGACACTGATCAGATAGTTTCCACGGAAGTTTTGCCCTACCCATTCAGCGTGGGCCTTGATTAGTTTACTAGAGCAGTATACAAACTCAGACAGAAGGAGTGAGCTTTGCTACAGCCAAGAGGGACACTTTGAAGAATGCACAGAAGCTGAGATAGTAGCTGCAGATGAGAGGCGGTTTGAAGATAGCTGTTGAAAGCAGACTCTTGCTCCAGAGAAGCTAAGAGAGGACAAACACCCCAAAAGCAACTAAGAGTGACATTTTTGAAGAACTGCAGCCTAGAGGGGAACGTCCTGGGAGAAAGCCATTTTGAAACCAGAACCTTAGAGCAGACGCCAGCCACGTGCCTTCCCAGCTAACAGAGGTTTTCTGGACACCATTGGCCATCCTCCAGTGAAGGTACCCTTTGTTGATGGACACTTTATGGCCTTAAGACTGTAACTTTGTAACCAAATAACCCCCCTTTTATAAAAACCAATCCGTTTCTGGTGTTTTGCATTCTGACAGCATTAGCAAACTAGAACAAGGGGTATTTGACTTAAGCTATTACCCTCTGATCCCACTACTATATATGTCAGTAACAAAAATAAATACAGTTAATATAATTTAGTGTCTACATGATAGGAAATAATTATATGAAGAGAAAATAAACTATAAATAGACAATTTCCACCAAGATATAATTTGGTGGTTAAATTGCTCCTACCCAATGAAACTTATCCGCACTGCTTAGAAGCTGGTATATTCTATCACAAACAAACATGGGGTTTTCTATAGCATTTTCAGTCTGTTGAACTACCCACATTGTTGGGCTTTAGTTCTGTCTGGACTGGCTATGCTCTCCACCCAGAGGGTCCTTTGTCCCCTGGCTCTTCACACAGCTGACTCTTTCTCAAGCCTCAGGTCTGAACTTGAATATCGCCGTCAGAGCTGCCTCCTCTGACCATCCTATCTAGATTCGGTACCACCCAACCCTAACTCTCCATTTTTTTTATAATACCAGTTTCTTTGTTTCCTTCCTAGCACTTGGCAATATGTCATTATTTATGTATTTGTTTAACGAAATGGGAGAAATCCCATCTCTGTTGGGGATTGAATCATGTCCCCCACAAAAGGCATGTTCAGGTCCCAATCTCTTGTTCTGTGGGTGTGAACTCATTTGTAAATAGAACCTTTGAAGATGTTCTTAGTTCAGGTGTGCCCGAACCAAATGGGGGGGGGGGGCTCAGTACAATGTGGCTGAAGTCCTTATAAGCAGAGGGAATTGGACACAGGAGAAGCCACGAGGAGCAGCCAGAAGCTAGAAGTTAACAGAACCCTGAAGAGAAAGGAGAAGATGCTGCCTTGTGCATTGCCAGGTGATGGAAAAGCCAAGGATCCCCAAAGATTGCTGGCCAGCCTGCAGATCCTGACCCGTGGAGGAAGTAATATTGCTAGCCTCTGAAACTGTGAGCCAATAAATTTCTTTTGTTAAGCCAACCCGTTGTATGGTATTTCTTTTTGTTTGTTTGTTTTTCATTTTTTTGAGAATCCTGCTGTCTTTTATTTGTATGGTGTCTGTTTTAGCAGCCAGGAAATGAATGTAGTCTCTTTGATCTTCTTTAATATGTAGCAGTCCCTCACCTTTTATTTCTTTCATCACATTGACATTTTTGAAGAGCTCAGGTCAATTGGGTCTCACAATGTGGATTTGACTGATTCTTCCTCCAATGATTATATTCAGGTTAAAATTTTAGACAAAGAATATTACATAAATGATGTTGCATCCTTAGCTTCAAATCTCATCAGGAGGCACATAGCATCAGTTGGTCCCGTCATTCATGAAGCTAAGTTTGATCACTTGGTTAATTTACTGTCTACCAGATTAGTAAAAGAATACTTTCCTCTTTGATATTTATAAGTAACCTGGAGGTTGATACTTTGATATTTTGTGACTATCCTGTTCCTCAAAAACATTTCATTTAATGGTACTATTATCCATTGATGATCTTTGCCTGAATCAGTTATTACACTGGCTGTTGTAAAGTGGTGATTTTCTACTTCTACCATTACTTCTTTTATTTGCTGCATTCTTTTGTAAAGAAAAAGAATTTTCTTCTTCCCCCTTTCTTTTGGAGTGTCACTATGACTCACGAATTTTTTTCCTTATATGAGTATTTTATAATCCATTACCATGATTATTCTTTTCAATGCACAAAGTATCCCAATACGGAAGTGGGAGCCCATTTAAGATGGATCCTATGTCCATTTGACATGTCCCCATCATTCTTTGAGCATTTCTTTACTTCCTGGCACAATAACATGTTTTAGGCTAACCATTTACTTTCCCTCCCTGACCTAGAGTAACCTATTTCGCCGAGTCCTTCCTTTTAGTGTGGAATGGTATTCAGAAACCAAGTCATATGTTCATTGCTACTAGAGTATCATTGATTTTATAGCCTTTCAGTAGATGGAATTAGAAAATGTGTGCATTTGTGTTCATAGAGATCTTTCTCAGTCATTTCAGTGCTGCACAATATCCCCTTGTGTAGAGCCACTGTAGTTTATTAACCAGTCTCCAATGGATGGGCTCCTAGGTTGTTTCTGATAATTTTGTTGTACAATTAATGCCACTGTGAGTAATGTTGTGCAAATTTTGTTTTTTTACTTGTGGTGGAATAAATCTTTAGTATGAATTCTTGAAGCAGGAATGCTGGAACAAGGGGCCAATGCATACGTACTTTTTGTTAGACATTTGCCAAATTCCACTCCTGAGAGGAAGTACGATTTTGCACTTCCATCAGTAAAGTAAGAGAGTGCCCGTTTCCCTACAGTCTTGCAAAAATAAAGCGGCGTGAACTGTTTTAATTTTGAACAATCTAAGAGATGAGAAAATGTATCTCAGTGTAGTTTTAATTTGTGTCTCTTTTATTATGGGCAAGGGTAAGCATTTTCTCATATGCATACAGTCCTTTTTCTTTTTTTTTTGGTGAACTATCTGTTCATGTCTTTTGACTGTTTTCCAGTCAAGTGTTTGTCTTTTCCCCTTGATTTTTAAGAGATATTTAGATATGTTAGGGAGGTTATCCCTGTATCTGTGATATACGCTGCCCTATTTTCTCCCACTTTGTCATTTGTCTTTTGACTTTGCTCAGGGTGCTTTTCTTCTAGTAATTATATGATTTCATTTTTTACACATAGATCTTTGATCCACTTGGGGATTATCATGTGTTGTGAGATATGGATCCAGCTTTGTGGTTTTCCAAATGGCTATTTAGTTATCCCAATACCATCAAAAAGTCTATTCTCCAGTGGTTGCAATGCCAAAATGTTCATATACTAAATTTTGATATGTACTTTGGTCTGTTTCTGGACTTTCTATTTCGTTGCATCAGTCTGACTATTCACATATCAGTTCCACACACTTTTTTTTTTCTTTTTTTTTTTTTTTTTCATTTTTATTGAGATTCTTCAGATGCCATACAATTATCCAAAGATCCAAAGTGTACAATCACTTGCCCCTGGGTACCCTCATACAGCTGTGCATCCATCACACTTAATTTTTGTTCAATTTTTAGAACCTTTTCATTACTCCAGACAAGAAATAAAGTGAAAGATGAAAAAAGAAAAAAAGAAAAGGAAACTCTAATCCTCCCCTATCCCTAACCAACCCCCCTCAATTGTTGACTCGTAGTATTGATATAGTACATTTGTTACTGTTTATGAAAAAATGTTGAAATACTACTAACTGTAGTATATAGTTTGTAATAGGTGTATAGTTCTTCCCTATATGCCCCTCTATTATTAACTTCTAATTGTATTGTCATACATTTGTTCTGGTTCATGGAAGTGATTTCTAGTATTTGTACAGTTGATCATGGACATTGCCCACCATAGAATTCAGTTTTATACATTCCCATCTTTTGACCTCCAACTTTCCTTCTGGTGACATATATGACTCTGAGCTTCCCCTTTCCACCTCATTCACACGCCATTCGGCGCTGTTAGTTATTCTCACATCTTGCTACCAACACCCCTGTTCATTTCCAAACATTTAAGTTCATCCTAATTGAACATTCTGCTCATACTAAGCAACCACTCCCCATTCTTAAGCCTCGTTCTATATCTTGGTACCTTATATTTCATGTCTATGAGTTTACATATTATAATTAGTTCCTATCAGTGAGACCCTGAAATAATTGTCCTAATGTGTCTGGCTTATTTCACTCAGTATATTGCCCTCGAGGTTTTGTCATCAACCCATTTTTTTTTAATATGGTTTTGTTCACTCACCATACATTCCATCCCAAGTAAATAATCGATGGCTTTCTGCATGGTCATACATTTATGTGTTCACCACCTTCACCACTATCTATATAAGAGCATCTGCATTTCTTCCACAAGGCAGGAGGGAGAGTCAAAGAAGGTAGAGAGGCAAAAGAAAGAGGAAAAAAAAAAATGACAGGTAGGAAGCAGCAAAAGGAAAAATAACCTTAAATCAAAGTAGAATAAAGAATCAGACAATACCACCAATGTCAAGGGTCTAACATGCCTCCCCTATCCCCTCTCTTATCTGCATTTACCTTGGTATATCACTTTTGTTATGTTAAAAGAAGCATAATACAATGATTCTATTAGTTACAGTCTCTAGTTTATGCTGATTGCATCCCTCCCCCAATGCCTCCCCATTTTTAACACCTTGCAAGGTTGACATTTGCTTGTTCTCCCTCGTAAAAGAACATATTTGTACATTTTATCACAATTGTTGAATACTCTAGATTTCACCAAGTTACACAGTCCCAGTCGTTATCTGTCCTCCTTTCTTGTGGTGTCTCACATGCTCCCCACCTTCCTCTCTCAACCGTATTCATAGTTACCTTTGTTCAGTGTACTTACATTGTTGTGCTACCATCTCCCAAAATTGTGTTCCAAACCACGCACTCCTGTCTTCTATCACCCTGTAGTGCTCCCTTTAGTATTTCCTGTAGGACAGGTGTCTTGTTCACAAAGTCTCTCATTGTCTTTTGTCAGAAAATTTTTGAGCTCTCCCTCATATTTGAAGGACAGCTTTGCTGGATACAGGATTCTTGGTTGGCAGTTTTTCTCTTTCAGTATCTTAAATATATCACACCACTTCTTTCTTGCCTCCATGGTTTCTGCTGAGAGATCCGCACATAGTCTTTTTTTTTTTTTTTAATCATCATTTTATTGAGATATATTCACATACCACGCAGTCATACAAAACAAATTGTACTTTCGATTGTTTACAGTACCATTACATAGTTGTACATTCATCACCTAAATCAATCCCTGACACCTTCATTAGCACACACACAAAAATAACAAGAATAATAATTAGAGTGAAAAAGAGCAATTGAAGTAAAAAAGAACACTGGGTACCTTTGTCTGTTTGTTTGCTTCCCCTACTTTTCTACACATCCATCCATAAACTAGACAAAGTGGAGTTTGGTCCTTATGGCATTCCCAATCCCACTGTCACCCCTCATAAGCTACATTTTTATACAACTGTCTTCGAGATTCATGGGTTCTGGGTTGTAGTTTAATAGTTTCAGGTATCCACCACCAGCTACCCCAATTCTTTAGAACCTAAAAAAGGTTGTCTAAAGTGTGCGTAAGAGTGCCCACCAGAGTGATCTCTCGGCTCGTTTTGGAATCTCTCTGCCACTGAAACTTATTTCATTTCCTTTCACATCCCCCTTTTGGTCAAGAAGATGTTCTCCATCCCATGATGCCGGGTCTACATTCCTCCCCGGGAGTCATATTCCACGTTGCCAGGGAGATTCACTTCCCTGGGTGTCTGATCCCACGTAGGGGGGAGGGCAGTGATTTCACCTTTCAAGTTGGCTTAGCCAGAGAGAGAGGGCCACATCTGAGCAACAAAGAGGCATTCAGGAGGAGACTCTTAGGCACAAATACAGGGAGGCCTAGCCTCTCCTTTGCAGCAACCATCTTCCCAAGGGTAAAACTTATGGTAGAGGGCTCAACCCATCAAACCACCAGTCCCCTATGTCTGTGGTCATGTTAGCAACCATGAAGGTGGGGTAGGCAAATACCCCTGCATTCTCCACAGGCTCCTCAAGGGGGCACTACATCTTTTTTTTTTTTTTTTCCTTGTTTGTCTTTTTTCTTTTTTTTTTTTTTTTTTTTTAACTTTCCCTTCTTTTTTAAATCAACTGTATGAAAAAAAAAGTTAAAAAGAAAACAAACATACAATAAAAGAACATTTCAAAGAGACCATAGCAAGGGAGTAAGAAAAAGACAACTAACCTAAGATAACTGCTTAACTTCCAACATGTTCCTACTTTACCCCAAGAAAGTTACATAATATAGCAACATTTCAGTGAACTTGTTCCTACTACATCCATCAGAAATTAACAGACCATAGTCATTTCTGGGCATCCCCAGAACGTTAAATAGCTTATCTGTTCTTCTTGGATTATTGTTCCCCCTTCCTTAATTGCTCTCTACTGCTAGTTCCCCTACATTCTACATTATAAACCATTTGTTTTACATTTTTCAAAGTTCACATTAGTGGTAGCATATAATATTTCTCTTTTTGTGCCTGGCTTATTTCGCTCAGCATTATGTCTTCAAGGTTCATCCATGTTGTCATATGTTTCACCAGATCGTTCCTTCTTACTGCCGCGTAGTATTCCATCGTGTGTATATACCACATTTTATTTATCCACTCATCTGTTGAAGGACATTTGGGTTGTTTCCATCTCTTGGCAATTGTGAATAATGCTGCTATGAACATTGGCGTGCAGATATCTGTTCGTGTCACTGCTTTCCGATCTTCCGGGTATATACCGAGAAGTGCAATCGCTGGATCGAATGGTAGCTCTATATCTAGTTTTCTAAGGAACTGCCAGACTGACTTCCAGAGTGGCTGAACCATTATACAGTCCCACCAACAATGAATAAGAGTTCCAATTTCTCCACATCCCCTCCAGCATTTGTAGTTTCCTGTTTGTTTAATGGCAGCCATTCTAACCGGTGTTAGATGGTATCTCATTGTGGTCTTAATTTGCATCTCTCTAATAGCTAGTGAAGCTGAACATTTTTTCATGTGTTTCTTGGCCATTTGTATTTCCTCTTCAGAGAACTGTCTTTTCATATCTTTTGCCCATTTTATAATTGGGCTGTCTGTACTATTGTCATTGAGTTGTAGGATTTCTTTGTATATGCAAGATATCAGTCTTTTGTCAGATACATGGTTTCCAAAAATTTTTTCCCATTGAGTTGGCTGCCTCTTTACCTTTTTGAGAAATTCCTTTGAGGTGCAGAAACTTCTAAGCTTGAGGAGTTCCCATTTATCTATTTTCTCTTTTGTTGCTTGTGCTTTTGGTGTAAAGTCTAGGAAGTGGCCTCCTAATACAAGGTCTTGAAGATGTTTTCCTACATTATCTTCTAGGAGTTTTATGGTACTTTCTTTTATATTGAGATCTTTGGTCCATTTTGAGTTAATTTTTGTGTAGGGGGTGAGGTAGGGGTCCTCTTTCATTCTTTTGGATATGGATATCCAACTCTCCCAGCCCCATTTGTTGAAAAGACCATTATGGCTCAGTTCGGTGACTTTGGGGGCCTTATCAAAGATCAGTCGGCCATAGATCTGAGGGTCTATCTCTGAATTCTCAATTCGATTCCATTGATCTATATGTCTATCTTTGTGCCAGTACCATGCTGTTTTGGCAACTGTGGCTTTATAATAAGCTTCAAAGTCAGGGAGTGTAAGTCCTCCCACTTCGTTTTTCTTTTTTAGAGTGTCTTTAGCAATTCGAGGCATCTTCCCTTTCCAAATAAATTTGATAACTAGCTTTTCCAAGTCTGCAAAGTAGGTTGTTGGAATTTTGATTGGGATTGCATTGAATCTGTAGATGAGTTTGGGTAGAATTGACATCTTAATGACATTTAGCCTTCCTATCCATGAACATGGAATATTTTTCCATCTTTTAAGGTCCCCTTCTATTTCTTTTAGTAGAGTTATGTAGTTTTCTTTGTATAGGTCTTTTACATCTTTGGTTAAGTTTATTCCTAGGTACTTGATTTTTTTAGTTGCTATTGAAAATGGTATCTTTTTCTTGAGTGTCTTTTCAGTTTGTTCATTTCTAGCATATAGAAACATTACTGACTTATGTGCATTAATCTTGTATCCCGCTACTTTGCTAAATTTGTTTATTAGGTCTAGTAGGTGTATCGTCGATTTCTCAGGGTTTTCTAGATATAAGATCATATCATCTGCAAACAATGACAGTTTTACTTCTTCTTTTCCAATTTGGATGCCTTTTATTTCTTTGTCTTGCCGGATTGCCCTGGCTAGCACTTCCAGCACAATGTTGAATCACAGTGGTGACAGCGGGCATCCTTGTCTTGTTCCTGATCTTAGAGGGAAGGCTTTCAGTCTCTCACCATTGAGTACTATGCTGGCTGTGGTTTTTTCATGTATGCTCTTTATCATGTTGAGGAAGTTTCCTTCAATTCCTACCTTTTGAAATGTTTTTATCAAAAAGGGATGTTGGATTTTGTCAAATGCTTTTTCAGCATCTATTGAGATGATCAACTGATTTTTCCCTTTCGAGTTTTTAATGTGTTGTAATACATTGATTGTTTTTCTTATGTTGAACCATCCTTGCATGCCTGGAATGAACCCCACTTGGTCATGGTGTATGATTTTTTTAATGTGTCTTTGGATTCGATTTGCAAGTATTTTGTTGAGGATTTTTGCATCTATATTCATTAGGGAGATTGGCCGGTAGTTTTCCTTTTTGTAGCATCTTTGCCTGGTTTTGGTATTAGATTGATGTTAGCTTCATAAAATGAGTTAGGTAGTGTTCCATTTTTTTCAATGTTTTGAAAGAGTTTGAGTAAGATTGGTGTCAGTTCTTTCTGGAAAGTTTGGTAGAATTCCCCTGTGAAGCCATCTGGCCCTGGGCATTTATTTGTGGGAAGATTTTTGATGACTGATTGGATCTCTTTGCTTGTGATGGGTTGGTTGAGGTCTTCTATTTCTTCTCTGGTCAGTCTAGGTTGTTCATATGTTTCCAGGAAATTGTCCATTTCTTCTACATTATCCAGTTTGTTGCCATACAGTTGTTCATAATATCCTCTTATAATTTTTTTAATTTCTTCAGGATCTGCAGTTATGTCACCTTTTTCATTCATTATTTTGTTTATATGGGTCTTCTCTCTTTTTGATTTTGTCAGTCTAGCTAGGGGCTTGTCAATCTTGTTGATCTTCTCAAAGAACCAACTTTTGGTGATATTTATCCTTTCTATTGTTTTTTTGTTCTCTATGTCATTTATTTCTGCTTTAATCCTTGTTATTTCTTTTCTTGTACTTGGTTTAGGATTGGTTTGCTGTTCATTTTCTAGCTTCTTCAGTTGATCCATTAGTTCTTTGATTTTGGCTCTTTCTTCCTTTTTAATATATGCGTTTAGTGCTATAAATTTCCCCCTTAGCACTGCTTTTGCTGCATCCCATAGGTTTTGGTATGTTGTGTTCTCATTTTCATTCGTCTCTATATATTTAGCAATTTCTCTTGCTATTTCTTCTTTAACCCACTGATTGTTTAGGAGTGTGTTGTTTAACCTCCAGGTATTTGTGAATTTTCTAAGTCTCTGATGGTTATTGACTTCTAATTGTATTCCATTGTGGTCAGAGAATGTGCTTTGAATAATTTCAATCTTTTTAAATTTATTGAGGCTTGTTTTATGTCCCAGCATATGATCTATTCTGGAGAAAGTTCCGTGAGCACTAGAAAAGTATGTGTATCCTGGTGATTTGGGATGTAATGTCCTGTAGATGTCTGTTAAATCTAATTCATTTATCAGATTGTTTAGGTTTTCAATTTCCTTATTGGTCTTCTGTCTGGTTGATCTATCTATAGGAGAGAGTGATGTGTTGAAGTCTCCCACAATTATTGTGGAAACATCAATTGCTTCCTTTAGTTTTGCCAATGTTTCTCTCATGTATTTTGTGGCACCTTGATTGGGTGCATAGACATTTACGATTGTTATTTCTTCTTGCTGAATTGCCCCTTTTATTAGTATGTAGTGGCCTTCTTTGTCTCTCAAAACATCCCTGCATTTGAAGTCTATTTTATCTGAGATTAATATTGCTACACCTGCTTTCTTTTGGCTGTAGCTTGCATGAAATATTTTTTTCCATCCTTTCACTTTCAGTTTCTTTGTGTCCCTGTGTCTAAGATGAGTCTCTTGTATGCAACATATTGATGGTTCATTTTTTTTGATCCATTCTGCGAATCTATATCTTTTAATTGGGGAGTTTAATCCATTTACATTCAACGTTAAAACCGTGAAGGCATTTCTTGAATCGGCCATCTTATCCTTTGGATTATGTTTGCCATATTTTTCCCTCTCTCTATTAATATCCTTTATTGTACCCATACCGAATCTCTTTAGTACTGAACCTTTCTCCGGGTCTCCCTGTCCTGTCTTTGTTTCTCTGTCTGTAGGGCTTCCTTTAGTATCTCCAGTAGGGCAGGTCTCTTGTTAGCAAATTCTCTCAGCATTTCTTTGTCTGTGAAAAATTTAAGCTCTCCCTCAAATTTGAAGGAGAGCTTTGCTGGATAAAGTATTCTTGGCTGGAAATTCCTCTCACTCAGAATTTTAAATATATCGTGCCACTGCCTTCTTGCCTCCATGGTGGCTGCTGAGTAGTCACTACTTAGTCTTATGCTGTTTTCTTTGTATGTGGTGAATTGCTTTTCTCTTGCTGCTTTCAGAACTTGCTCCTTCTCTTCTATGTTTGACAGTGTGATCAGTATATGTCTCGGAGTGGGTTTTTTTGGATTTATTCTATTTGGAGTTCGCTGAGCATTTATGATTTGTGTATTTATGTTGTTTAGAAGATTTGGGAAGTTTTCCCCAACAATTTCTTTGAATACTCTTCCTAGACCTTTACCCTTTTCTTCCCCTTCTGGGACACCAATGAGTGTTATATTCGGACGTTTCATATTATCTATCATATCCCTGAGGTCCATTTCGAGTTTTTCAATTTTTTCCCCATTCTTTCTTTTATGCTTTCATTTTCCATTCTGTCATCTTCCAGGTCACTGATTCGTTGTTCAACTTCCTCTAGTCTTGTACTATGAGTGTCCAGAATCTTTTTAATTTGGTCAACAGTTTCTTTAATTTCCATAAGATCATCCATTTTTTTATTTAGTCTTGCAATGTCTTCTTTATGCTCTTCTAGGGTCTTCTTGATTTCCTTCATATCCTGTACTAGGGTCTCATTGTTCATCTTTAGTTCTTTGAGTAGCTGCTCTAGGTGGTGTGTCTCTTCTGGTCTTTTGATTTGGGTGCTTGGGCTTGGGTTATCCATATCGTCTGGTTTTTTCATATGCTTTATAATTTTCTGTTGTTTCTGGCCTCGTGGCATTTGCTGAACTTGATAGGGTTCTTTTAGGGTTTGTAGACCAGTTGAAGTCCTTATCTCTAATTTATCAGATCTACAGCTTCGTGGAGTACACTTTCTCTAACTAACCAGCAGGTGGCGTCCACGAGCCACCTGTTCTCCACAAGCCAGATCTCCCCTGCTTAGCCTTTTTGGTGAGTGGGGGAGTGAGTCTTGTGGGGCCCAATTGGTGTCCCAAGCTTGCGTGTGTAGTTGGTGTTGCCTGCCCTGTATGTGGGGCGTGTTTCTGGGCAGTCGGGGAGGGGGGGTGGCCCTAACAATCAAATCTCCCTGATGATCCTAGAGTTTTAAAGCTGCTGCAATAGTCTAATCCTTCAGTTCAGTCCTGCCACAGTTTGTCTCTGCCACTGACCCACAAGTCTTTGGTATTGGCGTATGGCTCCTGAGACTTGCAAGTGGGCCCCTCTTCCAGGCTGTGCACCCCGGGTCCTCTGTTGCGGGATGACTGTGCTATGTCACAGGTGAGTGCCGTCCCCCCAGGGCAGTTCTGGGCTGCTGGGCTGTGTTGGGAGGCTCCCAGTCTGCTCAAATGATGGCTGAATGGGGCTCTGTTAATTCACACTGCTCCCCCTTCCCAGCTCTGGGACATTCAGCTGAGGTTGCAGGGAAGGCTAATGTCCACGCCCAGTTTTGTGGTGTGTGCCTGTTATTTGAAGCACTTCTGTCACACTGGGTTGTCTGGGGCAGCTCTGGGCTATGGGGCTGGCGATGGGCAGGAGTGTTTCCTGTCCACCAGGATGGTGGCTGTGAGCGGACACCCCCCTTTTCTTGGGAAGTTGTGTTGTTTAGTGAATTTTCTCAGCCACTGGAATATTGCCTTTTGTCTCAGAGCTCTCTTAGTTCTGCTCTTGACTTGACGTGCCCAAATTTCAATTCTTTGAAGCTTTCTGTATTGAGCTTCTTAGAGTAATTGTTTTAGAAAAAGCAAAAAGGATTTAAAAAAAAAAAAAACAAACAAAACGGCCCTCCTCAGAGATCTAATGGGTTATTGAAATGCTAATAGACAAAGCAACCAGGGCCATTAAGGAAAGGTGCACAGGGCAGAGAGATCAGCTTTGCTTTGGGATTTGCATATGCGCCTCAAGGCCTGATCTCCGCCCTTCCCCTTTCTGTGTTCACCAGAACTCGAAAAATCCTCTGCTTTTATTTTGGAGTTTTTCGTGTTGTTTTTTTTCTATGTCTATCTCCTCTCTGCTGGGCTGGCTGCTCTCAGAGTCTCTGGTGTCTGGTCTCAGTCTATCTATGGTTGGAGTTTGAATCAGTAGAATGAGTTTCCGATAAGAGCAGCCACTGCAATTCTCCCTTCTCCTTCCCGGAGCTGACAGCCCCTCCTCCCCCGGGACTGAGCCTGGCAGGGAGGGGCGCGGGTCCCCTGGCCGCAAAAACTTACAGATTTCGCTGATCTCAGCAGTTCCACGTTTTCATGAGTGTTGTATGAAGTATGCCCAAAGACAGATTGCTCTGTGGTGTCCAGTCCACGCAGTTCCTGGCTTTTTACCTACTTTCCTGGAGGAGTAACTAAAACATACAGCTCACCAGTCTGCCATCTTGCCCCGCCCTCCGCACATAGTCTTATTAAGCTTCTTTCGTATGTAATGGATTGCTTTTCTCTTGCTGCTTTCAGGATTCTCTCTTTGTCTTTGACATTTGATAATCTGATTATTAAGTGTCTTGGCGTAGGCCTATTCATATCTCTTCTGTTTGGAGTACGCTGAGCTTCTTGGATCTGTAATTTTATGTCTTTCATACGAGATGGGAAATTTTCATTAATTATTTCCTCTATTATTGCTTCTGCCCCCTTTCCCTTCTCTTCTCCTTCTGGGACACCAATGATATGTACATTATTGTATTTTGTTTCATCCTTGTGTTCCCGGAGACGTTGCTCATATTTTTTCATTCTTTTCTCCATCTGCTCCTTTGCGTGTAGGCTTTCAGGTGTTTTGTTCTCCAGTTCCTGAGTGTTTTCTTCTGCCTCTTGAGATCTGCTGTTGTATGTTTCCATTGTGTCTTTCATCTCTTGTGTTGTGCCTTTCATTTCCATAGATTCTACTAGTTGTTTTTTTGAACTTTTGATTTCTGCCGTATACATGCCCAGTGCTTCCTTTGCAGCCTCTATCTCTTTTGCAGTATCTTCTCTAAACTTTTTGAATTGATTTAGCATTAGTTGTTTAAATTCCTGTATCTCAGTTGAAGTGTACATTTGTTCCTTTGACTGGGCCATAACTTTGTTTTTCTTAGTGTAGGTTGTAATTTTCTGTTGTCTAGGCATGGTTTCCTTGGTTATCCAAATCAGGTTTTCCCAGACCAGAACAGGCTCAGGTCCCAGAGGGAAGAAATATTCAGTATCTGGTTTCCCTGCGGGTGTGTCTTAGAAAATTGCTTCACCCTGTGATGCCTCGGGTCACTGAGCTTTTCTGCCCAGCAGGTGATGCCTGTTAGCCTGTAATTCTTGACTGGTGTGAGGAGGTATCAGTTCCATACACTTTTAATTAATCCACTCTCATTGTCTTTTCTCTCTTTCATAGCTATTCTTGCATGCTTATTTTTCCATATCTAGACTTTAGAATCAACTTATTTAACTCCAAGCAAAACAAACGATGTTATTTTTATTCAAATAACATTAAATTTACATATTAACTTAGGGAAAACTGACATCTTTTTTATGTTGACTGTCCTATCTACTTGCCCAAGTCTACTTTTGCATCTTTCAGAGATGTTATAACATTCTCCCAATATAGGTTTTGCACATTTCTTACTAAATTTATATCTATTTTATCTTTTCTGTTGCTATTGTATGAGTTTTCTCTTTCACTAAATCTTTTGAGTAGTTATTCTTTATATAGATGAAAGTATTGATAGTTGTATGTTAATTTTATACCCTTCTACTGCACTGAATTATTTTATTGTTGTGTTTTATTTTTGTGACTTCTCTTGGGTTTTTATATATACCATCATATCATTTACAAACAGTATTTAATTTTCCAATTCAATTCTTATGCCTCTAATTGTTTTTTCATTTGATTGCATTGACTACTACATCAATTACAATGTTAAAGAGTAATGGAAAGGAGAGGCTAGGCCTGCTTATAATTGTGCCTAAGTGTCTCCTCCTGAATGCCTCTTTGTTGCTCAGATGTGGCCCTCTCTCTCTAGCTAAGCCAACTTGGCAGATGAAATCACTGCCCTCCCCGCTACATGGGATCTGACACCAAGGGGTGTAAATATCCCTGGCAACGGGGAATATGACTCCAAGGGAGGAATCTGGACCCGGCATCATGGAATGGAGAACATCTTCGTGACCAAAAAGGGGATGTGAAAGGAAATGAAATAAGTTTCAGTGGCTGAGAGATATCAAAAGGAACCGAGAGGTCACTCTGGTGGGCACTCTTATGCACAATACAGATAACCCTTTTTAGGTTCTAATGAATTGGAATAACTAGCAGTAAATACTTGAAACTATCAAACTACAACTCAGAACCCATGAATCTTGAAGATGATTGTATAAAAATGTAGCTTATGAGGGGTGACAATGTGATTGGGAAAGCCATGTGGATCACACTCCCCTTTGTCCAGTGTATAGATGGATGAGTAGAAAAATAGGGGGAAAAAAAACAACCAACCAACCAAAAAACAAACAAAACAAAAACAAAAACAAAAACAAAAACAAAACAAAACAAACACCCAGTGTTCTTTTTTACTTTGTTTTTTTCATTTTCATTTTTACTCTTATTACTTTTGTGTGTGGTAATAAAAATGTTCAAAAATTAAAAAAACAAAAAAGAAAGCAAAACAAAACAAAAAAAGTAATGGAGATGGCAGCATCCTTGACCTGTTCTTGACCTTAGTGGACTGACTAGCATTTATATATATATAATTTATTAGTTTTACTTCTTATATTTTAATATTTTTTCTGTTCCATTTGTTCTGTTTTTCTTCAAAAAACCATCAACTATGTCTATATATATATCTGATGACAGTTTTATGTCTTCAATATGTATTATTTTCTCTCTAATATTTTTTGTTTTTTGTTTGTTTTTTATTAAAGAAATTGTAGGTTTACAGAAAAATCATGCAGGAAGTACAGAGTTCCCATATACACACACAGTTTTTACCTATTATTAAAACTTTTAATGAGTGTGGTATGCTATAATTTTTAAGCTATTTTTAGAAACTAATATCCAGTCTGTGTTTAAATTTTTCCAGTTGTCTCAAAAATGTATTTTTCCAGTTGGTTTGTTTGAATCAGGATCCAAACAAGGTTAAAATATTGCATTTGTTTAATATGTCTCTGAAGTATCTTTTAATATGTAACAGTTTCCCTACATCTCCTTTTTATGCCATTTATTGAAGAAAGTGGGTCGTATGTCCTGCAGAACTTCCTACAATTTGACTTTGGCTGTTTGTAGCTTCATGATGTCGTTTAACAAGTTCCTCTATTTTGTATCTCTCCCACCCCCGTATTTCCTTTAAATTGATCATGAGATAGTCTCGATTAGATTATTCTGACAAGACTACTTCATATACAGTGTTTCATGTATACCTCCTATTGTACTATCTTCAGGTGGCACAGAGTGTGTGATTGTCCCACTTTTACTGATTTGATCAATGGGTTTAGGGGTGTCAGCATAATCCATCCATTATAAGGTTCCCCATCAACTTTTCAAGTAATTGTTTCAGGATACATTGATGATGTATGTCTGGTTCCATTATTTCATCAGGATGTGCAAGTTATGTTTCTCTAATTCTTTCATGACTTGCATTTGCAATAACCGGAATTCTTCCATACAGAACCCTCCCGCATCAATCATTTGGTTACCTTGAAATGTAGTTTGTACAGAAAAGTAGGATAATGTTATTCTTTCCCATTTCCCCCCCTAATTCCAAAGGTCACCAAAAAAGGTGTTTATTTTTAAGCATAATTATGAATTTCAAATAATATATGCTTTTATGTGTATGTTATGTGTGTATACATACAAATAATTTTCATATACATATACATATCTCATGTGATTCATATCTTTGTGGTCTTTATTTGCCTTATTGCTCAAACCATCTTAAGCCATCAGGAGTCCCTTTAAGTTGGCTTCTTAATCCTTTTAAGATCTTTGTCATTTTCATTTCAGTTAAGAGAGAGATTCAGTAACAGGGTGAAATTTAGGTCCCACTTCAGTGATTCTCAACGTTTCCGCTAAATGTTAACACAAAATATACTTATGTCTCTTTCAAATTAAAAAGGTTTTCAGTAATTTACCAAACAACAAATGCTCTAGGAAGATATACCATGCTTGTGTCTCTATGACATATCCTAGGAGTACATGTTGCCCAGTTCTTTGATATTTTGATTTAAGAAGCCATGAGAAGCCTTCCTCCATATCAAAAGCAAATATATATCATCCACACAGCATTCCCTTTTCAAACTAGCTCCATCAATCACTTCTCCTATGTCTTTTGCCTTCCTTCAACCTATAAAAATGCTCAAATCTCTTACTCTCAAAAAAAAAAAAAAAACTCCCCTAATCTTGTTGCATTTGTTTCCAGTACAGTCTAAAATCTCTCTTTCTTTTCTCTGTTAAGCTCTTATGTCTCTATTTCTTCACTTACTAGTTCTCTCCACAATTCATTCTAACAAGTAATGATGAAGAACATTAATGGACTCCATAGTCCCAGTTAAATGTTCTTCTTAATAATCCTCTTGGACGAATTTGCATTCCTTGGAACTCTTCTCTGGGCTTCTAGGCCACTCTCCTCCTCTTGAATGTTGGTATTCCCCTAGGTGCTGGCCTCAGCATCCTGTTCTTCTTTCTCCTAAACTCTCTCTTGGGGAAATCTCATTATTCTCCTGGTTTTACACGAAATCATTTTATTGAATAAGGCGGACTCCATGTGGTACTGTTGCCTTTTATCCTTTCAAACCTCCTCCACGAGCTTTTTCTGTCCTGGAAGAAGCCTTGGGAAGGTACAAGAGCTTCTCCAGTCTTACTGTCACAAGGGCAGCCTTTCATCAGTTCTTAAAAATTTCAGGCCATCTAGTATTATATCATCATCCAAAACTTCATTTAAATTAAAGCTCCTCCCCCTTCTTTCCACCTCAAGGCTTGGAAGCTTGTGCTGTAGGATGGGGAATAGTTGCCTGCTTCTCCATTTTAGCTTCAGTTTTCTTTGTTCCCCTGTCCACTTGCTCCTCTTTCATCACCCTCCCCACCCCACCCAAAACTTACTAATTTATCACTCATCTGGGGATGAAATTAAGGAGAGGGATTTCCAGCAAAAGATGAACAGCCTTGTGTAGCTGCTGCTGTCATGAACTACCAGCGTTAGAACCCTTGGCCATAGCAGATATGCAAAGATTGTATTTCAGTGTTTCTGAGTCCCCTGCTGAGAACCTCGGACTGCAATTTCCGTGATGTGGTGTTGCCTCTCCTCAGATTGGCTACTTCCAACGCCAACCCTTACCCCTGAGTATGGTATAGTAGCCTTTTGCTAGGTCACATCTCACCTCCAGATGGTCCTCTTAGGTTAGAAACTTTTTCAAGAGTTTCAGGCTAGTTCCCTTCTAGGGTCCACATGGCCCAAGAGAAAAGCTCACACATTCATGCCATGGCAATGGCCAAAGTATGTTACTACCCCCGTACTCTCTTGCTCTTTGCTCGTAGGCAGGGAAGGGTCCAGCCATAGGTATTTTGCACCAAGGTTTTTGATTCCAAAATTCTTTTGGATTCTCCACAGGGTCTGGAATTCCTCCTGAATCTCCCTCCAGTTGGCTTGAGGTGAGGTGGAGGGGTTTAGCATGCCAACTCCCTCCACAGGAATCATCTGCCTGGTTCTTCAACTCCATTCTTCAACCCCAATTGACAGAATCAGTTTCACCACGTCTTAGCATGTCTGCATGGGTGGTCCAATACCTTGCTTTAGGAGGTGGAGTTACTTGGAATGCACTGATGAACCAAATATATATTGAGCACCTGCTGTGTGCTAGGCAGTGTTCTAGATGGTGAGGATTTTAGCAATTAATAAAACAGGCAAAAATTACAACAATGTAAGTTTTTGTTGTTGTTTTAATCTAACAGGATAGGACTCTTTCTGTTTATTTTCAACTGAGACTCCACAGGACCAGAACCATATTGTTGTGGGGGGATGGGCAAGAATGAAGACAAGAAACAAGATAAATAGGTAAAATACAATGAATGTCAGATAGTGATAGTGCTAAGGGGAAAAATTAAACAGAAGAATGAGGTAAAACTGTAAGGGAGGTGGGGAGTATGGTTCTGGTCTTGTGGAGTCTCAGTTGAAAATAAACAGAAAGAGTACTATCCTGTTAGATTAAAACAACAAAAACTTTTATTGTTGTAAAAATTCCAAACAGCATAAAAGGATATAAAGCAAAAATCCAAGCTCCTCATTCATCCCCTTTCTCCACCTATTCTCCAGAGGCAAAAATTGTTAATCATTTGGCATACATTTTACAGTCTTTTGTGTGTGTGCAGAAGTAAAAATCAAGTTTTTTGTTTGTGTGTTTACAAAAATAAGATCACACAGTTCCATTATTATTTATCTTGATTCTTTAAAAATTAAACATATCATGGACATTATTACAAATCAGTTCATACAGCTCTACCTAATTTTTTTTAATTGTAGATACACACACACATATATGTAAAATTTCACATTTTAACTAGTTTTAAGCATACAACTCAGTGGCATTAGTTACATTCACAATGTTGTGCTAACCATTATCACCATCCATTACAAAAACTTTTTCATCACCCCAAACAGAAACTCCATACCTATTAAGCAATAACTCCCCCAACACCCTCTCCCCTCAATCCACTTTCCAATCCATTTTCTGTCTCTATGAATTTGCCAATTCTAGATATTTCATATAAATGGAATCATACAATATTTGTCCTTTTGTGTCTGGCCTATTTCACTCAGCATAATGTCTTCAAGGTTTGGCCACATTGTAGCTTATATTAGGACTTCATTTCTTTTTAAGGCTGAATAATATTTCATTGTGTATATATGCCACATTTTGTTTACCCATGCATCTGTTGATGGATAATTATTTTTAATGACTATATTGTTGTCAATTAATATGGGTATACCACAATTTAATTTTCCTATATTGATGGACATTTAGTTTTTTTTCCAATTTTCCACTATTATAAGCAATGTTGAAAGAAATCTCTGCCACATACCAGCTGTGTGACCTTGAGCAAGGTCAGTTCATAAGTCTCAGTTTCTCCATCTGCAAAATAGTAAACTCATAGAGTATCTGTAGGGATTAAACGAAATAGTGCATTCAAAGCACTTAGCTTAGGGCTGGTACATCTGGATAACTAGATAACGATTAGTTTTGATTATTTTCTTGTTGTAATAATTATTATAACTGCCACCACCTGTGTGGTAATAACTCTCAAATCTCTACTCCTGACCTCACCCAACAAGCAGTCAATTGCCTGCTAAATATCTCTCTGGATATAGTAGTAGACGTCTGTAGTTTTGGTCTCCCTGACACCTCTCCTCTTATCTTCACTCATTCTAGAATAAGAATGCTTCTTTCTTCTTGGGGGTGTGTGGCTCTCATTACATATGATTTGGGTGTGGCTGAGCTACCACCACCACCATCACAACACACACCCCTATACTACAAGAGTGAGCATGTAGCCCATTCCTGACCAATCAGAATATCTCACCTCCTTCACCACTTTGATTCAATTGGAGATTGAGCTGATTAAAGCTAAGCCATTCAGGGTCCCTCCAAAATCTTTGCTGTTACAACTGTCCAGTGGGTTTGCTGCACTGGTAAGATGGATATAAATGGAGACTGGGGGGCACCTTGTTCACTACAGAACCTGAAAGAAAAAAGAGCCTTGCAAATGTGGCAAAATGTCCAAAGTTAGTGGATCTGGGTATCTGGATAAAGATATGTTACAGTTCTCCATATGGGTTTTGTATTATTTTTGCAACTGCCCTGTGAACTTGAAATTATTTCAAAATAAAATGTTGACTAAAACAAGAGGCTTGCCCGTCATTTGAGCCTTTGTTCCCAAGATTTCTGAATGAATTCGTTTTCCCCCTTGAATTCACTTGAGATAGATTTCACAATTTCCACTTGAAGGAGTCCTGACTGAAACAGATGTCCTATAGGAAGCTCAAACCCCGAACACGTCCAATATGGAATTGTTTTTCTTTCCCCTTCTATTTTAATTCCCTCCATCTCTACCAACTCCTATATTTTCAAATCATAAATCTGGCATTCAACTCTTTCCTCTTCCTCATCCTCTACCTACAACAAATCTCTCAGTCTGATTGCTCTCCTTCCTAAACATCTCAAGTCTTTCTCTTCTGTACAGCCATTGCTCTCAGTGTCTCAGACCCTTACAATATCCTCTTTTGATTTTTCCTGTTCTGACCTTACCCTCATCAAATCTCGTCAGCCACCAGAGTGATCATTCTCATACACAAATCTGGCTTTACTACTTCTCTGAAAACACCTCAGAGATGCCAAATTGTTTCAAAGATAAAGTCCAGCCTCCATGTTGTCCAACAAAGCCTTTCTGTGACCAGCCTCTGCCTGCCTCTTTGGTCTTATCTCCCAGACCCTCAAGCAATTTCTGTTGGGGCAATGCCAATCTGATGGTCTTCCCCTTACATGCCAAACACACTGTTCACACTCCCTCTGCCTGGAAGGCCCTGACTCTACCTCTCTTCATCTCTGCTCAGACAGGATGCCCTCCTCGCCTCCTAGCTGGGGCCAATAGCCCTTCCCTAATAATCCTATTGTAGCCAATAAGGAACTTTTCCCATATTTCCTCAAAATCCTTTCTTCTGTCTTCCTGACTATAAGCAACATGAGGGCAGGGGCAGTATCTTACTCATTTTATAACCCCAGTGCCTGATATTCAATGCATGTTTGCTGGGCAAAAGTGCCAGGCATTTTTAAAACTTCATCCAAGTGTCTGAAAATTCACCACTTATATTTATTTGGGGGATATCAGATATTCTTGGCAAAATGTAAAATCCATCTTGTCTATTAAGTTCTGTATTTTAAATGAATCAATTTGGTCAGGGTTACTTAATTTCTAAAACCTCATTCATACGGGTCATGAAGAAAATGGGTTTGGAAGGACGATACTGTGTGCTGGTTAAAGAATTCAATCTTTGGAGTCAAAAAGTTCAAATTCCCAAGGTAGGATTCTGACTTGGCTTTAAGCTGGGTGACTTTGGCAAATTACCTAGCCTTTCTAAGTTTTCCTTATCTGTAAAATGCAAGTAATTTTATGTCCATGATAGCCTTGTTTTAAAGATCAAACAATGCAGTAAATACAAAGTGCCTCTTACAGTGCCTATGTGGCACATATAAATATTCAATCCAAGGTAGGTATTATCATTATTTTCATCTGTAAGGGCAGGTTTGGGAGAATGCCACACCTGGGGAAGGTAGAGCAGCCACACAGCCACCTTCAGACACTGGGTGGGGTAGGGAGAGGAAACATCCCCACGTTGAAATTTTGTCCACAGCAAGCTTGGTTCAGAGCAGCAGGACTGCCCGGGCTCTTTCATGTTCACAAGTGGTGTGGAATTCGGGGATCTTGGCAGGGGTATTTTTCAGTCACTGC
Source organism: Choloepus didactylus (assembly GCF_015220235.1). Classification (NCBI taxonomy): domain Eukaryota; kingdom Metazoa; phylum Chordata; class Mammalia; order Pilosa; family Megalonychidae; genus Choloepus; species Choloepus didactylus. The sequence goes on along the minus strand of NC_051320.1, from coordinate 30,140,885 downwards.
CACATACCCCATACCTTATCCCTACTGAGCATCTCTCCTGCCAACTGGACTGAGAACCTAGAGTAACAAGGAGAAAACCTGGGTATGGCCTTACATCAATGTGCTGCTATACAAGTCACAAAACTCCTTCACATCCACCGTCTCATTTAAACCCCAATACAAACCATGTGTTAGGTTTTTTAATCCCTATTTTAAAGGTGAAGAAACCAAAATTCAGGGGTTTAAATGAATAACTCAAGATCACAGAAGTAACAAGAAGTTGATTCAGTGTTCAAAACTAGGCCTGCTGATTCCAAGTCTAGTGCAATTTCTGATAAATGTAAAGCAGAGATCAGGCCAAAAAAAAAAAAAAAAAGTCACAAAAAAGGGATGGGACAAATATTGTAGGATTCCATTACAATGAGGTATCTAGAAGAGGTAAATTCATAGAGACAAAGTAGAAAAAAGGCTATCAAAGGCTGGGGGTAGAGTGGGGAATGGGGGTGAAAAAGTTAATAAAACAGTGGTGACAGCTACACAACATTGTGAATGTACTTAATGCCACTGAATGGTACATTTTAAAATGGTTAAAAAATGTGGTATATCCCTACAACAGAATTTCAGCCATAAAAAGAATGAAGTAATGATATATGGTTCTCTGGAGCAGAAGTCTGCTTTCAACAGCCATCTTCAAACTGTCTCTCATCTGCAGCTCCTCTCTAGGCTTCTGTGCATTCTTCAAAGTGTCCCTCTTAGCTGTAGCAAGTTGACTCCTTCTGTCTGAGCTTATATAGTGCTCCAGTAAACTCATCAAGGCTCATGATGAATGGGTGGGGCCACACCTCTATGGAAACTATCCAATTAGGGTTATCACCCACAGTTGGGTGGGGCACATTTCCATAGAAACAACCTAATCCAAATGTTCCAACTTAATCCCCACTAATATGTCTGCCCCCACAAGATTGCATCAAAGATAATGGCATTTTGGGGGACATAATACAGTGAACTGGCACAATAGGTGAACTGTATAGTGTGTAAATTATATGTCAATAAAGCTCTTTAAAAATAAGGTAAGGTCATAGGATGAGAAAGAAAAATGTCTGCAGGGACAAAAAGAAGACCACTTCCCTCTTAAGGAGCCAAGGAAGGATGAACATGTGCTTGCACGGTGAAGGCCTTAGCAGCAGGTGTAAAGGGGGGCAATGTGAATTATAATTACACAATTATGGGACTTGTAGAAATTGATTCCAAAATAATTTATCTGAAAAGCTTTGAAAAAAATCATCAGCTCTCCATTTGACAAGTGAAGAAATCCAGACTCAGAGAGGTCTTATAACATTAACAGGAGAGCCAGGCCAAAGGTTGCGTTGAAATAGTGAAATGCTGCTCTCCTTGAAAAAGAACTGCTTTATTGAAGTACAATTTACATACCATAAAATTCATCTATTGTTAAGTGTACAGTTCAATAATTTTTAGTAAATTTATACAGTTGGGCAACCATCACCACAACCCAAGTTTTAGCACATTTCCATCACCCCCATAAGGAAATATTGAAATATTTCTATAGTAGTAAATAGCCGCTGCCCTTACCCCCCCCCCCCAAAAAAAAAAGAACCTCCTTCCATGGCCTCTGAAGCTCCCCACCCCATAATCTAATTAAAGATACCTGGCCTGCTTGATGGGTGCCTCCTGTTCTGAAAGGTTGGCAGCTGCACCACAGCTGTTGTTAAAAATGTTTAGCAACACCCTGGGCAGGACCAAGGCAAACACTTAACTCTTATACTTCCCAAAGCTTTTCACACAACATCCTGCCTTTCAGAAAAAGCAGAAAACAAACAAGTGAACAAAAAGAAAACAAGCGTTATGAAATTACTTTGTGTACATAAAAGTTAGACACATTTGGGAAAAGACTGAACTGGCATCCATCATTAACTCTTCCATAATGGTGTTCTTGAGGTTCACAGATCTCTGCTGGTGGTGGAACTTCATCAGGCCAAGGAACCCCCTGAAGTACATTTCATGCGGATGCGTAGTTTTTTTTTTTTTTTGGGGGGGGGGTGGTGGTGGTCCATGGCAGGCAAAAAAAAAAGGAATCACTGCACAGCTGTTCAATATATCACTAAGAACATGTTTGGTAAGAAGTCTGGGGGAGGAATAAGTAAGGAATGTGCTTAAGGGATGCAGATCTGGGTAAAGAAGTCATCCTAGAGAAAAGTAAGAAAAGAGGAGAAAGTGAAGTTCTCCTGATTCACAATTTTATCTGCAAACCAGGTTAAGTTATACTGACAAACCATTTGTTATTTTGTTAATTTTCTTTGTCCTTTATTAGGAGATTCGTATGAAATGACTGTTTCAAAATTACAAAACATAACACAAACATGCTTTGAGTGATGCTTTTCTCAAAGTATCACTCAAATTAGTGAATTTGGAGTTTTTGCTACTTTATGAAATCCCATCTATAGGCTCAATTGGAATACATCAATATTTAAAAATTGTTAACTGAAGTCTCCCCTCCAATATTTCTACATAAATTACAATGAAGCAAAGTTCATTTTTTAAAACTCAAAATAGTACAGAGTTCCCACTACACTTTTCTCCTAGAATTTTTAGGTATGCTATTGTGTACAGAAATCATTTAAAATTTTTGTTTCCTTTAATAGATACATGGAATTTGAACAGTCTGGCTTGCCCATTTTATTGAAAAAGAAATAAACCCGGAGAAATTAAGAGCCTTACTCAAGTTTGCTAATGACAGATCCAGGACAAAAATACAAGACTTGGATTCCTAATTTGGTGCTGTGCTGGTTCAGTTGGAGCTGTTATGTACCCCAGAAAAGGCCATTTGCTTTTAACCATTCTTGTGGGTGCAGACCTACTGTGGGTGGGACCTTTTGGTTAGGTTGTTTCAATTGAGATGTGACCCATCCAATTCAAGGTGGGTCTTATCCTTTACTGGAGCCCTTTATGAATGCATAAAAGGCAGAAACACCAAGGGAGAGAGTAGAGAGAGAAATGCCCCGGAGAACTAAGAGAGAACCCATGGAAGCTCAGAGAGAAAGCCACTGGAATCAGAAGCTGAAAGCAACAAAATCCAGAGTGAAGGACCAGCAGATGCCAGTCATGTGCATTCCCATGTGACAGAACCACCCCAGATGCCAGCAGCCTTTCATCAGAGAAGGTATCTTCCTCTTGATCCCTTAATTTGGACATTTTTCATGGCCTTAGAACTGTAACTTGTAACCTAAAAAATCCCCATTGTTAAAAGTCAGCCCATTTCTGGTATATTGCATTCTGACAGCCTTAGGAAACTGAAACAGGTACCTTATCCAGTACCCAATTAACAAGCTTTTGGTTGCTGAACGCTTCCATTTCTCTGGTGAGATCATCCACTATGGGACTAAGAACAAACTACTCTGTGGAGACACACACTTAAGCAGGGCCTTGTCAACTCTGACTCGTCATGCTTCAACATGCATATCCTCAAAAGACTGCTCCAGACTCCCTAGTCTAGTGAATCACCAGAATTCAAGCACTTGTAAATCACATTGTATCATCGATAGTGCAGCATTTACTCAGTGGTCCTTCAATGTTAGTACTGTGCATATCCTTTTTTTTCCCTCTCAGGGAGGAGGAGGTGGGAGCAGTGTGTGAGATGAGGGAGAATCTCCCTCATGCAACATGATGGTCATTTCTAATTGTGGTAGAAAAACAAAAAATGTCATTATCAAATCTAAGGAAAAAAAAAATAATTCCTTAATATTATGTAATACCCATTCTCAGTTAAAATTTCTCCAATTGTCTTAAAAATGTCTTTTTACATTTGGCTTGTTTGAATCAGGATCCAAAGTTAACATTTTGCATTTGCTTAATATCTCTTATCACAAATGATGCTATTAAAAAGATTCTTTAAGGGCACTGCAAACAGTAACTTCATTATTGCCGAATTGTTTTTTAAAGTGTTTGTTCCAATTCCCTTCCCATAGAGTTTATGAAAGTTCCACTTCCTTTCCTATTTTTGGTTTGCCAGATACACTTCCTCTCCTATTTTCATTTTTGCCTGATAGTAAGCTCCATTCTGTAAAGAAATGAGATGCATTATATAAACAACAAGATGCAGTGTAAAAATATAAAAAATTCATGCTCACTGGAGATAATTATATACCCCTATCTCATTTGAAAGTCACTGATTTAGCTCCTGTGTGCAAAAAGATCTATTATATATTGATGAAAGAATGAAGATATTGGGGTAATTATGTAGTATTTACTATTTCGTAGCAAGATATGACTGATACTGACTTGTCCTCTCCTATGAAGGTTGTTCTAACACATATAAAACCCAAGGGGCCAGATGTTGGTTCCACTGTAAGAGATGTCAGGATTCCTTATTAATACCTGCCATGGCAGGTTGTTGGCTTTGATGATGCCACAATGCTTGTTTGTGGAGTCATCTGATGTCACTTATACCTTTAGGAAGAAATCAGCTTTTAAACAAAGTGAACCTCAGATGGTAAAACCTGATCTTCTGGAGCAATTTTCTGAGATCATAGGGATGAAGCTCTCTAGAAGAAAAAATACCTGGGAACTTTTTCTATGGGCTTTCCTCTTTCACTGAGATGTGGGTTTTACTCACTGTTATAACGTTGAGAAAATAATTGGGGTAACATTTGATGTACTTCTGGATGATTCCTGGGTGTCAAAAGCATCCAAACATTCTCAAGGACACATTTTGTGCAACAAAAGGAAAATCAGCCCATTTCTGGCAATAGGGTGGAAGTCTGATAGAGAAAAGAGTACACCAATATACCTTCTTTTCTAATGAAGAAGAACAGTGTGGGTTTACTACTATACCTTAGAATAACTGGTATATTTTAAAGATACTTTTCATTTTTGCACACATTTTAAACTAGAGAAAATAATCCATTTGAAAGACTGCAAAGGATAACATTCTACATTGCTCTTATATTTAAATTTTAACTTACAGAAATTTCTAAAAAGAAAGCCAACTCAATAAAATGACATAAGCTTTCATTCCGGTAAAAAGCCTTCTACACAATGTTATCAGCCATCTTAATTTTCTAGAGATAGAGCATGAGGTGTAAGAGTTTTGCTTCCATTTTCCTCTTACAAATCAATGAGATCTTCAGTTTTGGGATAACTCTTCAAAAACGTGGCTTCTGATAAATGTTGGCAGAACTGGAGCATTCCTAGAATAAATTATGTACAGCTTTCCCTACCCAATACGTACCTAGATGGGACTACCATGAAAGGCTGAGGAGAACTTTGGATGTGATGGAAGGTCTAAGTGCATATTAATTACCTCGAGACATTGATATATAGAGTTACATATATCAATAAATATATAAATTCATGCCCAGGGTCAAATCTCTACGCAAACTGCCACAACAACCCTAACTATCGATACACGTGCAGTTTAAAACGGAGGTGGGGTAACGGAGTAGAAATCACACACGAACAGAGGGAAAACATTTTTTCTCTCCCCTATCACTCGTTTTTGCTTTACAAATCCAAATATCCTTGCCTTCAAAATTTCAGGGTGTTGTCTTCTCTCAATTCTGTGTCTCTTCCCCAAATTAGGAATATGAGAAGCCTTCCAGGTAGGCCAAGCCCAGAAAGCAGACCCGCGGAAAGTTCTATCAGACCCCAGCGGTATTAAAGGAATGGAGACATCCAAAGGGAAAACCTGTAAATCGTATACCTGTGGTTGGTAAAACTAAACGAATCAGAAAAACCCACGAATCCGCTCATCATCGAGATCTCACGGTATAGACGGAAAAAGCAACTCTATGGCTCAGCCAGAAGCCGAACTACACTTCTTCAGTTCTCTGGGTAGGGGAAGGACCAGATGCGGCCACCGACAAGCGAACAGCAACCTTGGAGACCCAAAACGCCATTTTCCGCGCCCCGCCCCCGCCTTCCCCTTCTCACCCTTCCCTCCCTTTCTCACCCTTCCCCACCCCCGCCTTTCCCCTCCCGCCCCTCCCGAGCCAATCCGCTCGCGCCGTCTCCTTCCCATCGCAGGCCCCGCCTCCCGCGCCCGGGATGTTGGGGCCCGCGGCGTGACGCGAGCACGGCAGCGCCACCCCCTGCGTCTCTGGCCTCGCCGGACTTGGGGGGGGGGGGTGGTTCCATCATGGCGTCAATGCAGGTGAGAGGAGTTTGCTGCATCTGGGCGGGCGAGGGAGCCGCAGAGAGGGTGCGAGCATTCGGTCGGGGGTTCCGCTAGGGGCTCGGGAGTACCCGTGCGGGCTCGGGAGCGAGTCGGGTGACCGGTCTTTCCTCAGCCTCGGGGAGGAGTGAGAAGCTGCGAGGGGAGGGTGGAGGGGGGATCTCAGTCGGTCGAAGCGGACACTAGCCGGCGGGGAAGTTGGGGGATAAAGAAGGGTTATGGGAGGAAACGGCGAAGTTTGGCGTTTGCTTTGCGGCAGTGGTCTCGGAATCGCTTCCCTGCACACATAGATGGCCTCAGTCGGCCGCCGGCCTGCCTGCCTGCCCTAGGGATGCCTTTTCCTCCGAGGTTCCTGTCCCGGCGGAAACAGCTGTTCTCGCCTGGGCAGCGGCAGCCCTGAGAAGGGCTAAGAGTGAGGGAGCTGGAAAGGCGTTCCCGCAGAAGGCGGCTGCCTGCAGACTGGGCTTTGCGGCCACTGCTCAGGCCTCCCACGCCCCGGCTCCCTGACTCCTCGGCACCTCTGCTCTCTTCCTCTTTAATCCCTTTCCCGCTGGATACCCTCTTCTATGTGTCTCGGTATTCACATGAACATTACTTCTGCCGTCCACTTTCTCACCCCACTTCCCCCAAGGCTGCCTTTAGTTCCATTTACATCTTTGGCTGCCTAATTTGCGATCTTCTCGAGAGCGAGCGGTCACTAGCCCCTTTTATTATATCTCTCAGAATAGCTTGTCCTAGAAGAAATTTTTTTTTCCTAAGATGCCCCACCCTTACGGTCGCGGTAAGGCTACAGCCCTTTGCCCTTCTACCCAGACTTGTAGTGGAATTTTTGGTTTGGTAGGAGATTGTTAACCTGTGTCATATTATACCTGTCTTGGCAGTGCGTGGTTTTTCTGGCTCTCCAACTTAATTTACTCCTTTTTTTCTAAATCCAAGGAACAGTTTGGGTTTTGAGGCAAAGATGGCAACCACACTTGTAGTTTTGTAGACATTGACTGCATTATGTATACCCTGCATTTGGTTTATAAATGAAGATGAGCGGTATCAAAACACATGGGAAGAGAAGGTAGAATTCTCTTTAGGATTGTCAGCAGAAAGCTTTTTAGAGTTTTAAAACTTTCCCTCAATGAAGAAAGAGGCCACAATTTTCTTAGAGGGATTTTTTTTTGTTTTTGTTTCAAAAAGAATAAGCAAGTCCAAGTCTCTGTACTCCGCCTTAGTTTTTTCCTCTTTTCTAGGCTAGAGCAATGTTTTTCTTCTCTCTTTTTGTTGCATCTTCCTCTTTTGTGCACCTCATTTCTTTGCCTCACATTTATTTCATTGCTTTTATCCCTTTTTAATATATTCGCTCTTCTTTACCTTGCACTTTCCTTCAGAACAGAAAAGGAATTGTATATGACATTTCTGGTTGAAGAGATGTCGCGAAAAAGTGCAGGGAAAAAATGAGCAGGATTTCAAGAAACATACTTTACACTCTCTCCCCAGAGACGTTAGAGAAGTTTCGTCATTTCAGGCCAAAAAAGGAACTGTGGAACACTTCTAAGTTGAACAGCAGATGGGATACATGACCAATTTAAGATTATTATTTGTATTAAGGTTAAAACATTTGTTGTAAGACTAAAATTTAAGATTAAAATTCATAACTGCTGATTATATTTGACAAGAGAGCATAGTATAGAGGTGGTAACTAAGGGTTAGCTTGTTAGATTTAGACTTCAAGTATCTGGAAAAGGCAAAGATTACAGTTTTTAAAAGAAAAAAACTTGAGTTGATACAGAACTTAACGTTAATTATCTTGAAATTTTACATGGCTACTCAAACAATGGGAAAAATAACTTGCAGTATATTCATGCATTTTTCTGTGTCGCAAACCTTGGGCTGTTTTATAACCCTTCATTATTCTTTACTGTCTTCTGATTAGAGGAATGGAAAACTGATGCTTTCTATTTTAATTAAAATAAAAGTAAGTCTTTCCGTTTTATTTGTTTTCTGATAGTATCTTAACATTTTATTACAGATAAGTCAAGCTTTTGAAATAACACTACTTTCTCTTTTTGTGTACAATTCTTTGGTGAACAAAAGTTTTATTAAAACTTTAATAGCAAATTTTAACTCTTTTCAAAACAACTGAATTACATATAAAGTTCCAACCCAATTATTAAATTTTTTGATTCAGCAGTTATTTTGAGGGTCTTCTATGTGTCGAGTACTCATCTAGGTGCTGGGGATACAGCATTGAATGAAAACTGACAAGATCCTCTAGTCAGGGAGACAGACAATAATATAAAATATTTAAATTTAAATTGTGTCTTAGAAGGTGATAAGGGGGTTGGGAAATACATACTTTGGGGATTTCGGTTTGGGTAGTTAGGAAAAAGTATGGCATAACACAGAATGCTGTGCTGATCATATCCTTCACTAAAAAGCTGTTAGATTTCTTTATCTTACCCACACCAGGTGAATACCTCCCGCTGAAAAAGAGGGTATTTAAGCTGGAAGAGGAACTGTTCCTTAAAAACATATGCATATGATGCATATGTTACTGGGATTTGATTATTTCAATTGATAAAGATGAAATAAATCTTTAGAATCAATGCAATAAAATCAAGTAAGGGTACAGTTTTAATTTCTTATCTGAAAGTATGTAATTTAGAAGGTGTGGTTGTGACTACTTTAATGTGCTCTGTTGGTGCTTTCCAATCTTTTTCAGGTCATGGCACACATAGAAAATAATTTTTGAATAGTATCCTAAAATGGATGAGTTTATTGGAGGCCTGGAAGCACCTAGTCTCACAGCTCCAGTTTTTTTGTTTGTTTGTTTGTTTTGTTTTGAAGCACCAGGGATCAGGGAAATAAATATATCGGCACACCTGTAATGCTATGGAAGCTCTGCTATGTGTTATATTTCTAGAGTTGTTCTTCAGTATACATTTCAGGGTAGAGGTTTTCAAAGTTAAGTGAGCCTTTTGAGACATTCTTTCCTTTTTTCTCCCCCCTCTGCTTTTTTCTTCCCATTGTTTCTTCCTGTAAACAAAGTCACAAATCACAAAGTAAGATAATAGTTAGACTGTGTTTTAAGAAACCATTCTTAGAGAACAGTGTACTCTTCATGATACTTAAAATTGGCAGGAGTTAGACTGAAGAAATAGATCTACATTTAATTCTGGTAATCCTAGAAACTTAAGTGGAAGATTTGTAGCAAATTTTTAGTATGGGCATTTTAGGGACTTTATTTGGTACAACCTTTCTGTCCCCAAAGTGCAAACCCATTTTAATAAAGTGAATTTTTATGTAATTCTAAACATTTCTTAAAAGTGCAGCAGTATTGAAGTATCCTGTAAGTAAGTATACCTGGTATGCTTTTTAAATTTGACCATCTGGATTTATTTATTAGTTTTAAGTATGGACTGTTTTTCTTTAGACTCCCCTTACATTTTTTAAAATTCAGTTTTATTGAGATATATTCACATACCATACAGTCATCCATGGTGTACAATCAGCTGTTCACAGTAGCATCATATAGTTGTGCATTCCTCACCCCAATCTATTTTTGAACATTTTCCTTATACCAGAAAGAATCAGAATCAGAATAAAAAATAAAAGTAAAAAAGAACAGCCAAATCATCCCCCCCATCCCACCCTATTTTTCATTTAGTTTTTGTCCCCATTTATCTACTCATCCATCCATACACTGGATAAAGGGAGTGCAATCCACAAGGTTTTCACAATCACACTGTCATCCCTTGTAAGCTACATTGTTATACAATCATCTTCAAGAGTCAAGTCCACTGGGTTGGAGTTTGGTAGTTTCAGGTGTTTACTTCTAGCTATTCCAATACATTAAAACCTAAAAAGTGTTATCTATATAGTGTGTAAGAATGTCCACCAGAGGGATCTTTCAACTCCATTTGACATCTCTCAGCATCCCCCTTTTTGTCAAGAAGATGTTCTCAATCCCACAATGCTGAGTCCAGATTCATCCCCGAGAGTCATATCCTGCATTGCCAGGGAGATTTACACCCCTGGGAGACTCCTCTTACAGTTTGTCTTAAGTTTTTAGAAAGTCAGTATATGATAGCTGATGTTTGTCTATTCTGAAAACAATGATATAATTAAATGGTCAGTCGAATTACTGTTTTGTGAGTTTTCTGCATTTATTTCTCTTACCTAGGTGGGTCTTAGGCTATTGACTTCTGATCTGGTGAGATGGAAGGAGGTTGAGATTTAATAACAGGAGAGGAGTATGAGTATAATTTCCAGATGACTTGGAAATAATTATTTTAGAATGTTCACAACTCTGTATTGCTCTTCACTCAAGTAATTGTTTAATTAGCTGTAGTGATTCAGAGAAGAAATTTCAGCTCTTATTGACATTACTATTATTGTAGCCTTGACAATTAGATACCACATGTCTATTTGTCAATGTCATTATGAAGGCTTACAGCATAATCAAAAATTAGAAAATTGACTGTCACCTTGGATCCTGAGGCTTATTGTGTGTTGGAAACTTGTGGGATATGTCTGGAATTGTAATAATTCTGAGAAGGCTGGCTGGATACTCTGGGTAGGAATAGGAGTATCTGGGAGCTGTTGGAGCAAGGGCAGAGGAATAAGAGGAACAGGATAGAACAGAATTGACAGTGTTCTGTGTGAGAAACATAGAGAGATAGTAGTGAACAAAAAGCACAAAGCTATGGTAATCATCATCTCTTAACTCTAATAAAACAGTCATTGTACTTTTCTTTTTATTAATCAAATACTACTTTCAGAGATCCCTTCTATTTTTGTCTTAAAAGTGTTCATTTAGGTCTCTTACTTAATTTTTCAGGACTTGTTGTCTCCCCTGGGTCACAAACGCCTTGGGAGTAGAAAAAATGCTCCCTCTGTACCTTAAATGTGCACATAGTGACTTCAGTAAGCACTTGTCCATCAGTTGACACTTCAAAAAATATTTCTGACTAGCAATTTTTGCATTAGTTATCTTAGAAAAATCTGTTAAAAGCTATTCTATACTAGTAAGATTGAATATAATGGAGTAACTTAAAATTCATGTGTATATGTATTTGACATAACTTCACTGTTTTCCAAAATATTTTCATATTTTCTTCTGGATTCTGATGCCAGCCTTGCAAAATGGAATGTCAAAAATACCCTTATTTCGTTCTAATGGAAAGAGACACAGAGAGTAACCCAAAATTACAGTGACTGAGTAGTGAAGCTGGGATTAGAAACCAAAGTACTGATCCTATAAAGTACGGGTAATGAATATCTTAACAATTTTGGCATTGTAGAGGAATCACTGGGATAATTTTTTAACTTTTGAGTCAAGAATTAAGCATTTACTAAAATATTTTTTCTGTAGCTAAGAAAATCAGAGAAAACTATTCCATGTGGTTTATAATAGAAAATTATTTTATGCATTTACTTGTGTACTTTGTAAAATTAAATGGAAAATTTTGAAGTGAGGTGATTTGAATCTTCCTGAAAATGAACTTCTGCATAATTTTAACTTGAGTTTAGCATTTGTTGGATACATTTTATTGCATCCGTATCATTACTGTCTACTTCATTATGAATATTATCTGTAAAATACTTGTTCATGTTTATCAGGTGTTTTGAATTGAATTTGTCCTAATTTGATAGCCTTTATTAGTGACTACAGCTTTTGGATCGCTAACAAATAGTGCATGCCTTAGAGTTGTTTTATTCTGAGAAAAACTGTGGCTCTCACTTAGTTGCCCTTGTAAACTTCATTAGGGAAAAAAAAAAGCACAGGATCTGGAATCACAAGACTTGGAATCAGATCTTGTTTTACTCCTTCACAGCTATGCTGCACAAAAATTAGTGTGCAAGTGTAGTGGTTAAGTCAAAAGCAGAGAGGTGAATGTACATAAAACTGCTTTTCTGATTTCTCTCTCCCAAACCTGTTCCTTTTGTTAGTCTTCTCCATGTTGGTACATGGCAACTTCGTTCTGTTTGCCCAGAGCAGAACCACTCCATACTCAAACCATCGGCAAATTCTATCAGCTCTACCTTCAGAATATTTCTCGAATTCAGCTACTTGTCTCTTTTCTAAATTGCTTCCCTGATGCAAGCCACTTTCATTCCTGGCCTGGATTATATCTACAGCTTTTTAACTGGTTTCTCACTTTTGCCCTTGTCCCTTTACTGTCTTTTCTCAACCCATTAGCCAGATGCTTTTAAAACAGAAATCAAATAGTATCACTTCTTTACTCAAAACCCTACTGTGGCTTCCTTATATTACTCAAAATATAATCCAAAATCCTTGCTATGGTTTAGAAGTCCTTTACATTCTGTCCCCTTGCCATTCCCCCTCTCAGGTGCTCATCTCTCTATGGTTTCATTAACCTCCTTGTTATTCCTCCTTCAGGGCATTTATCCTTGATATCTCCTCTCCTTGGATACTCTTCTCCACATATCTGGATCACCTACTTCCTTTTCTTTCTCAGGTCTTCGCTCACATGGCATTATTTCAGAAAGGCCTTCCCTGGCCACCCTATATAAAATAGCCCTCCTTTTCCTGGTACTCTTAATTCCTCTTATGCTGCTTAATTCTTCTTCATAGTCCTGACATATTATTCATTTATTTGAATTTTTTTATTGATTATTTCCCCTGGATGTAACCCAATGCCTGGCATAATAGGTCCTCAGTAAATGTTGATGAATAAATGAGCACAGCCTTTAGCATTTGATAAATCTGGGTTTGAAGTCTAGCTTTGCTGCTTAGTAGTTGTGTAACCTTTTTTTTCCAACATAAAATAGAGTAATAATACAATCACATGGGGTAATGAGGAAATGAGGATTAAAATGTCTAATAAATGTGTGTTAATAAAATTACAAATTACTTGTCATAGATATTTGGAGTTGCATGTGAGTTAAATCTTACAATGCTATAGGTGTATTTTAAACTACCTCTTAGAGATACTTTTTTTTTTTTTTTAATTAACCCCTGATCCTTCTCTTGGCTACCAATGGAAAAAAAAAACAGATTTCCTTTATGATCATGTGTCACATGGGGTCTCTCTGTATTTCCACACCATAGGAAAGACGGAAGAAGTATAGTTTCTAATTAGTGTGTTCTCTTTGCTAATCTTCAAAATCTGAGAATTAGCTAAATAAAATTTTGAGTCTTGTGCATCAGTTGTCAAAGACACAGTTGGGTTTTATTTATTTTATTTTTGAGGTTTTTTTTTTTTTTTTTAATTAGAGCTTTTGAAGGTTTATTGGAAAATCATGCAGAAAGCACGGAGTTCCCTTATATCACCACATTAGGCTTTTTTTTTCACATTTGGTTTTTAAAATGTACAATTCAGTGGTTTTGAATATATTCATAAAGTTGTGAAACCATCACCACTATATAATTCCCTATTCTCTCCCCCCAGCCCCTGGCAACAACTAATCCATTTTCTGTCTCTATGGATTTGCTTATTCTGGGCATTCATGTAAATGGAATCATACAATATGTGGCCCTTTGTGTCTGACTTCTTTCACTTAGGATTACCCTTTCAAGGTTCATCCATGTTACAGCATGAATGAATGCTTTCTTTATTTTTGTGGCCAGATAATAGTCCATTTTATGGATATACACATTTTGTTAATCCATTCATCAGTTGATGGATATTTGAGTTGTTTTTGCCTTTTGGTGTTAGCATAATGAAAAACTTGGCTGGTCTTTGTCCCCAGTTTCTGAAGAGGAACTTCTGAGTCTTTGGAATTTCCTGTGATAGGAGCATCTTTTGTTACTCACAGGACCAGGACCACACTTCATAGTTTATATGCTAATGAGCTGACATGACAGGGACAACCACACCTGTAGTCTTAGGGGTAGGGAGGGAGGGCAGGCTGGCCACACCAGAAAGACCAACCATGTGATTGGAGGGTTGAGGCTTTGAGACACGTTACATCAGCCCTACCTCACTGACCTCTGGGAAGGGAAGGGATGGGGTTCAGAGATGGAATTCAACCACACTGTCATCAGTTCCACCAATTGTGCCTACATAATGGAACCCATATAAACTCCCGGTGAGCTTCCATGATTGATAAGGTAGTTAGAGTCAGAACTGAATCAGTTGAGTTACTGTAACATTTGCAGTTGATGTCAGAAGCTTTTGGAAATTGTAGTTTTTGCAAAACAATACATGGCTGTTAGGAATCACGCTGCTGTGAATATTCATGTACATGTTTTTGAGTGGACATATCTTTTCATTTCTCTTGGGTTTATATCTAGGAGTGGAATTGCTGGGTCATGTGGTAACTTTAATTTTTCTAAGACCCACCAAACTTTTACACAGTGGCTGCACCATTTTGTATGCCCAACAGCAACCATATGAAGATTCCAATTTCGCTACATCAGGGCCAATATTTGTTATTGTTCATTTTGTTGATTATAGCTAACCTAGTGGGTGTGAAGTGATATGTCACTGTGGAGTTTGTGGTATATGTGCCATGTATATGTGGTAACATATATAACATAAATGTTGCCATTTTAGCCATGTTTTAAGTATACAATTCAGTGGCATTAATTACATTTGCAGTGTTGTACTAACATCAACACTATCCATTACTAAAACTTTCCATCACCCAAAACAGAAACTCTGCCCTTTAAGCAATAACTCCTCATTACCTCTTCTCCCAGCCCCTGGTAACCTCTAACCTATTTTCTGTCTCTATGAATTTGCTTGTTCTAGATATTTCATGTACGTGGAATCATACAACATTTTTCCTTTCATATCAGGCTTATTTCAACAAAATTATCAACTTCATTGCTTTTTTTGGCTGAATAATATTTCATTGTATATATACTGCATTTTATTTATCCATTCATCTGTTGATGGGCACATGAGATTCCTCCTTTTGGCTATTGTGAGTAATGCTGCTATAATCATTGGTGTACAAATATCTGTTCCCCCTGGCTTTCAGTTCTTTTGGGTATTTATATCACAGAATTGCTGGGTCATATGGTAATTCTGTGCTTAACTTTTTGAGGAACCACATACCCGCCAACCCTTGTTATTTTCTGTTTTTTGTTTTTTGTTTTTTTCCATTATTAGCTGTCCTTGTGGGTATGAAGTGACATCTCATTTTGGTTTTGATTTGCATTTCCCTAGTGACTAATGAAGTTGAACATCTCTTCATGTGCTTATTGACCATTTGATTTCTTCTTTCGAGAAATGTGTATTTATATTTTCCCATTTTAAAAATTTATTTTTGTTGAGCTATATTCACATACCATACAGTCATCCATGGTGTACAATCAGCTGTTCACAGTACCATCATATGGTTGTGCATTCATCACCCCAATTGATTAAACATTTTCCTTACACCAGAAAGAATCAAAATAAGAATAAAAAATAAAAATAAAAAAGAACACCCAAATCATCCCCTCCATCCCACCCTATTATTTACCCATTTTTAATGTCCTGTGCCCATTTTAAAACTAATTTGTGTCTTTATTGTTGAGTTGTAAGAATTCTTTATTCTGTATACAAATCTCTTACTGGCAATATGATTTGCAAATATGTTTTTCCCATTCTGTGGATTGTGTTTTCATTTTCCTGATGGTGTCCTTTGAGCATAAAAGTTAAATTTTGATGAAGTCCGATATATCTGTTTTTGTTGTTGCTTGTGCTTTGGGTGTCATATCAAAGAAATCATTGCCTCATCCAAGGTCATGAAGCTTTGCACCCATGTTTTTTTTTTTCTGAGAATTTTACAGTTTCCAGCTCTTACATTTAGATCTTTGATTCATTTTGAGTTAATTTTTATAAATGGTGTGAGACACATTTGGTTTATAGTATTAATATGGCAGCTTGTTTTTTTTTTGAAGTTGTATAGGTCCAAGCTGACAGTCCATCAGGTTTGATAGTATCCTGCTGGATTCAACTTTTCTCTCTAGGTGAGTGGAACTGTTAGGTGGTTCTCAGATGAGAATTTATGTTGCAGCCATACCACTAAAAAATATGATTGTCATCCTGGTAACACCGAAAATATGTATGTATTTATGCTTGGGTTTTTATTGTAATTAAAACAGGCATACTGATTTTAATTTTTAGATTTATAGAAACTTTGAGCCATAGGGAATTTTAAAGGTCATCTCGTCCAACCATCTTACCTTTCTTTAAACCATTGCATTATTTTGTGATGAGAGGTAGGAAGGTATAGTAAGCAAATGATTATGTAGATTTGATATGAGAAATTGCTATGTTCTTTAGAAAACCAGTTTAAGGATTTTAGTGGAGAAAATTACATAGCTTGCCATTTTGTTGACACTTTGCCTTAGATGTTACTTAGTTGAAACCTCATAGAATTCATTTATAAGCTTTATAACAACTAGTTTAAGCTACCTTGATTTAATACTTTTATTTTTAAAAATTTTATTGTGATATAATTCATATACTGTACAATACATACATACTTAAAAAGAAACCCTATATCCTTTAGCTGTCCCACTCCCTATCGATCCATGTTCCCCTCCAGCCTTAATCTTTCTGTCTGTAGATTTACCTATTCTGGACTTTCAGATGAATGGAATCATATAGTAATTTTTGTGTTTGGCTTCTTAGCGTAACTTTTTCAAGTTTCATCCATTCCATAGTATGTATCAATACTTCATTTCTTTTTATGGTTGAATAATACAGGCATACCTCAGAGATATTGTGGATTTGGTTCTAGAACACCACAATAAAGTGAGTCTTGGATTTTTTGGTCTCCCAGTGCGTGTAAAAGTTATGTTTAGATTATACTTAGTCTAATAAGTGTGAAATGGCATTATGTCTAAAAAAGCAATGTACATACCTTAATTTAAAGCAATTTTATTGCTAAAAATTGCTAATGATCACCTGAGCCTTTGGCATGTCATTTTCTTTTTGCTGGTGGAGGGTCTTGCCTCAAGGTTGATGATTGCTGACTGAGCAGAGTGGTGGTTGCTGAAGGCTGGGGTGGCTGTAGCAGTTTCTTGAAATAAGACAACGTTGAAGTTTGCTGTATCGATTGGCTCTTCCTTTCATGAAAGATTTCTCTGTTGCATGCAGTGCTGTTTGATAGCATTTTACCCACAGTAGAACTTGTTTCAAAATTGGAGCTAATCCTCTCAGAACCTGCCACCGCTTTATTGTTTAGGTTTACGTAATATTCTAAATCCTCTGTTGTCATTCAACAATATTCACAGCATCTTCACCAGGAGTAGATTCCATTTCAAAAAACCACTTTCTTTGATCATTCATAAGAAGCAACTCCTCAGCTATTCAAGTTTTATCATGAAATTGCAGCAATTCAGTTACGTCTTCAGGCTCCACTTTTAATTCTAGTTCTCTTGCTATTTCTAATCCATCTGCAGTTACTTCCTTCACTGAAATCTTGAACCCCCACAAAGTTATCCATAAGGGTTGGAATCAACTTATTCCAAACTCCTATAAATGTTGATATTTTGACCTAAGGGCAGTTAGAATGGTGAATCCTTTCCAGTAGATTTTATACAGATCCATCAGAGGAATCATTATCTATGGTAGTATAGCCTTACAAAATATGTTTCTTTAATAAAAAGACTTAAAAGTTGAAATGACCCCTTGATCCATGGTTTGCACAATGGGTACTGTGTTAGCAGACATGAAAACATTAATCTCATTGTCCATCTCCATCAGAGCTCTTGGGTGACCAGGTGCATTGTCAATGAGCAGTAATATTTTGAAAGGCATCTTTTCTGTCTCAACAGTGGACTTAAAATATTCAACTGTGTTGTAAACAGATGTGCTGTTATCCAGGCTGCTTTGTTACATTTACAGAGCACCAGGAGAGTAGACTTCTCATAATTCTTTTTTTTTTTTCTCCTTTTTTTTTAATCATCATTTTATTGAGATATATTCACATACCACGCAGTCATACAAAACAAATCGTACTTTCGATTGTTTACAGTACCATTACATAGTTGTACATTCATCACCTAAATCAATCCCTGACACCTTCATTAGCACACACACAAAAATAACAAGAATAATAATTAGAGTGAAAAAGAGCAATTGAAGTAAAAAAGAACACTGGGTACCTTTGTCTGTTTGTTTCCTTCCCCTATTTTTCTACTCATCCATCCATAAACTAGACAAAGTGGAGTGTGGTCCTTATGGCTTTCCCAATCCCCTTGTCACCCCTCATAAGCTACATTTTTATACAGCTGTCTTCGAGATTCATGGGTTCTGGGTTGTAGTTTGATAGTTTCAGGTATCCACCACCAGCTACCCCAATTCTTTAGAACCTAAAAAGGGTTGTCTAAAGTGTGCATAAGAGTGCCCTCCAGAGTGACCTCTCGGCTCGTTTTGGAATCTCTCTGCCACTGAAGCTTATTTCATTTCCTTTCACATCCCCCTTTTGGTCAAGAAGATGTTCTCCGTCCCACGATGCCGGGTCTACATTCCTCCCCGGGAGTCATATTCCACGTTGCCAGGGAGATTCACTCCCCTGGGTGTCTGATCCCACGTAGGGGGGAGGGCAGTGATTTCACCTTTCAAGTTGGCTTAGCCAGAGAGAGAGGGCCACATCTGAGCAACAAAGAGGCATTCAGGAGGAGACTCTTAGGCACAAATATAGGGAGGCCTAGCCTCTCCTTTGCAGCAACCATCTTCCCAAGGGTAAAACTTATGGTAGAGGGCTCAACTCATCAAACCACCAGTCCCCTATGTCTGTTGTCATGTTAGCAACCATGGAGGTGGGTTAGGCGAATACCCCTGCACTCTCCACAGGCTCCTCAAGGGGGCACTACATCTTTTTTTTTTTCCTTGTTCTTCTTTCTTTTTTTTTTTTTTTAACTTTCCCTTCTTTTTTAAATCAACTGTATGAAAAAAAAAGTTAAAAAGAAAACAAACATACAATAAAAGAACATTTCAAAGAGACCATAACTAGGGAGTAAGAAAAAGACAACTAACCTAAGATAACTGCTTAACTTCCAACATGTTCCTACTTTACCCCAAGAAAGTTACATAATATAGCAACCTTTCTGTGAACTTGTTCCTACTATATCCATCAGAATTTAACAGACCATAGTCATTTCTGGGCATCCCCAGAACGTTATCTCATAATTCTTAAGGGCCCTAGGATTTTCAGACTGGTGAGTGAGCTTTGGCTTCAACTTAAAGTTACCAGCTGCATTAGCCCCTATCAAGAGAGTCAGCCTGCCCTTTGAAGCTCTGTAGTCAGGCATTGACTTCCCCTCTCTAGCTGTGAAAGTCCTAAATGTCATCTTTTTCCGGTAGAAGTCTGTTTCATCTACATTGAAAAGTTGTTGTTTGATGTAGCCACCTTTATCATTTGTCTAGCTAGATCTTCTGATAACTTAATGCAGCTTCTACATCAACCCTTGCTGCTTCACCTTGTACTTTTATGTTATTGAGACAGGGTCATATGGTAACTCTTATGTTTAATGTTGAGGAACTGCCATGCTGGTATCCAAAGCAGCTACACCATTTTACGTTATTGCCAGTAGTGTTGAAGGGCTTAGGTTTCTTCACATCCTCACCAACAGTTGTCATATGACTTTTTTTTTAATTAAAAAATTTTTTATTTATTGAGATTGTTCACATACCGTACAATTATCCAAAGATCCAAAGTGTGCAATCAAACAATCAGTTGCCCCTGGTACCATCATACAGCTGTGCATCCATCACCACATTTAATTTTTTTTCCAATTTTTAGAACATTTTCATTACTCCAGAAAAGAAGTACAGACAAAGAAAGGAAACTCAAATCCTCCCATACCCCTAACTACCCCCCCCTCCATTGCTGAGTCATAGTATTGGTATGGTACATTTGTTACTGTTGATGAAAGAACGTTAAAATACTACTAACTGTAATTAGTTTGCTATAGGTATATTTTTTCCCTATATGCCCCTCTATTATTTTTGAGTTTCAGAATAGTATTTAATTTTCAGAAATTTATAGTCATCTTATTAGATATCGCAGAATAGTGGCTATGTTATAAATTTTACAGATGAGGATATTGTTGCATTATTCTCACCATACCTAGGTTGCAGAATAAATCTGAATACAGATCAATACTTCCCCTTCTTCCTACTTTGTATATTTATAAACATGCCTATACATAACCCTTGCTATTCAAATTTTTTTATCTGAACCAAGGAACTGAATGCATTGAGATAATTTTGTTTTGTTTATAGGAATTCTCATTGTAAACTATACAAGCTTAGGGATCAGAGAGTAAATAGATTTTTTTTCCCCAAACCCTCTGTCTGAACTCAGAAGCTAAAATGGTTCAGTGTTTTCCATTACCTGCACAATAAATAGCAAATCTTGGGTCCACAACTGATGTTCTTTTGTTTCAGTGTATGAAATAGAAATTAATAATTGCCACTTAAATTTAGGGGTTCAATGACTACAATAACAGATGTCTCTCCATATATAAATAGACATTTTCACCAGTACTGCTCCCTATATGCCTTTGCTCTATATATCCCTTGCCTTCAGACAATGGCATCTAATCTACGCCAACCAATAAAACATAATTGAGAATACACGTTTTTCAATGGTCTCAAAAAGTGTAAGAGTATTCCTTTGGATTTTCAAAAGATGTCTATATTTTCAGGCTTAAATTTAATAGTTTTTAATTATTCTTAGTCTAATTCCTGTTTTATCAATTAGGAAACTATGAGTCATCTTTTAAGTTAAGTGAGATGACCACATTTACAATCAGCAAGTCAGAAAAGTGAGGCAAGTTATTTTCATCTTCTGACTTCTAGTGTTTCAGAAAGATTGCCATACCATAAACCTGAATTATCCATTTGAAATAGAGTGAAAGAAATGATACCATGGAATAGGATGTGTTACCAAGTATGTTTTCTCCTTCATAGTGTCACCATTCTGCAGTGTCTGTTTATTCCTCTCTGAAACACGGAATTAAAAATAATTTGATATAGAGTTGTGTCTTATGATGACTTGATGATAATAAAGCCAAACTTATATTCAGTGGTCACTATATGGCTTAAAAAATGTGTCTTCACCTAATATTACGGAACCTTTCTCATCCCTCTCTCTCCTTTCTTTGTTTCTCTGTTGGTAGGACTCCCTTTAGTATCTCAAGTAGGGCAGATCTTTTATTAGCAAAATCTCTCAGCATTTGTTTGTCTGTGAAAAATTTAAGCTCTCCCTCAAATTTGAAGGAGAGCATTGCTGGATAAAGAATTCTTGGTTGGCAATTTTTCTCTCTCAGAATTTTAAATGTTGTGCCACTGCCTTCTCGCCTCCATGGTGGCCACTGAGTAGTCACTACTTAGTCTTACGTTGTTCCCTTTGTATGTGGTGAATTGCTTTTCTCTTGCTGCTTTCAGAACTTGCTCCTTCTCTTCAGTATTTGATAGTCTGATCAGAATATGTCTCTGAGTGGGTTTATTTGGATTTATTCTATTTGGAGTTCGCTGGGCATTTATGCTTTGTGTATTTATGTTGTGTAGAAGGTTTAGGAAATTTTCCCCAACAATTTCTTTGAAAACTCTTTCTAGACCTTTACCCTTCTCTTCCCCTTCTGGGACACCAATGAGTCTTACATTTGGATGTTTTATTTTATCTATCATATCCCTGAGGTCCATTTTGATTTTATTTTTTTCCCCATTCGTTCTTTTGTTCTTTCATTTTCCGTTCTGTGGCCCTCGAGGTAGCTGATTTGTTGTTCACCTTTCTCTAGTCTTTTTAATTTGGTCGACAGTTTCTTCTATTTCCATAAGATCATCTATTTTTTTATTTACTCTTGCAATTTCTTTTTTATGCTCTTCTAGGCTCTTCTTCATGTCTTTTATATCCTGTGCCACGCTCTTCTTCATGTCCTTTATATCCTGTGCCATGGTCTCGTTGTTTGTCTTTAGTTCTTTGATTAATTGCTCCAAGTACTGCATCTCCTCTGATCTTTTGATTTGGGTGTTTGGGTTTGGGTTCTCCATATCATCTGTTTTTTTCATATGCTTTAAAATTTTCTGTTGTTTTTGGCCTCTTGGCATTTGCTTAACTTGATAGGGTTCTTTTAGGAAATGTATGCTAATTCAGATACTTCTCTCTAATTTGTCAGATCTACAGCCTGGTGGCGTAGACTTTAACCAGCAGGTGGCATCTGCGAGCCACCTATTCCCCTCAAGCCAGTTCTCCCCACCTTTGTCTTTGTGGTTTGTGGGGGTCTGATTCTTGTGGGGTCCAATTGGTGCACCAGTTTTGTGTGTGTAGTTGGTGCTGTCTGCCCTGAATGTGGGGGGTGTGTCTCAGTGGTTAGGGAGTGAGGGCAGTTTTAACAATCAAACCTCCCAGGTGTTCCTAGAGATTTAAGGCTGTTCCAAGAGCCTAAACCTTCAGTTCGGTCTTGCCACAGATTGTCTCTGCTGCTGACCCACAAGTCCTTGGTATTGGCGTATGGTCCCTGGGATTTCTGAATGGGTCCCTCTTCCAAGTCATGCCCTTCTAGGGCCTCTGCTGAGGGACGGTTGTGCTATGTCAGAAGTGCACGCCGACCCTCAAGGGAAGTTCTGGACCACCGGGCCATGTAGGGGCGTTCCCAGCCTGCTGACAGGATGGCTGAATGGGACGTGTTAATTTCCCCATTTTCGCACAGCTCTGCCTTCCTAGCTCCGGGACAATTAGCTGCGGGTGCAAGAAAGGCTATTGTTCATGCCAGATATTGGCATATGCGTGCGTTGCTGGAAACACTTCCTGTCGCACTGGGATTTTTTGGCACAGCTCTGGGCTGTGGCACCGGCGCTGGGCAGGAGTGTTCTCAGCCCGCTGGGAAGATGGCTATAAGGGGCGTGGTTTTTTTCCCCTTTTGGCTAATCTCTGCCTGCCTCGCTCCGAGACAGTTAGTAGTGGGTGCACGAAAGGCTGTCGTACACTCCAGATACTGAGGCGTACTCACAGGTTGTGGAGATGCCCTTCCTGCCACGCTTCCCTGTGCGGTTCTTGCTGCCGTATCCACAGCCACTTTTGGGTTTTTAGAAAGAGCTAGTCCAACACCAAATGCCAACCCTCGGTTTCCCCACACCACATTGTGGTTGCCGGATATTCAGCGGCTTACTCACTTGCTTCAGAACATAGACTCCCGGTTTTACCAAGTGCACGTTCCCTGTGGATTTAGCATACCTTGTCCAGCTGGTGCATTGCTGGAACTGGTGTTCTGGGTGACTTTCTGACTTTTATCTGGTATTTTTCATGGAGGTGTTTTTTTGCCCTGTCTCTCCTAACCGCCATCTTCCAGAGGTTCGGATCCACAGTTTTTACTTACAGATTTTGTGCTGTGCTCTCAGGCATTCCTCCCAATTGAGGTTGGTTTATGATGAGTGGACAGTCATGTTTGTCCCCCCACAGTTATTCCGGCTTACTTACTAGTTGTTTCTGTTTTTTTTTAGTTGTTTCAAGGGGACTACTTGGCTTCCACTCCTCTCTATGCCACCATCTTAGATCCTCTCCCTCTTATACTTTTTGATACTGACTTTTTCATGCTTTTATTTTGATTTAAGTTTCAGTCTGACTTTGAGATGTATTGAAGTCAAGTTAAAACTGGTAAAATGTAATGTTATTGTTACGTCAAGTTTCCTTGTTTGATTCTTTCTGTTTTCTGCTGTAGGTCAATATCTTCCCCCAGGTTTTGGCTTGAGTTTTCCACACAGTTCAAGTCAATGGTTTTCAACCTTGGCATCACATTGAAATCACCTGGGAAGTTTTTAAAACTTCTGTCCCCAGATTGATTCAATTGCTCTAGAATGCAGCCTGAGTATTGAGATTTTTCCTAGCTCCTTGGGTAATTCTTATGTACAGCCTAAATTGAGACTTTACCTTCACTACATTGAGGAAATTTAGGTATGGAAATCATGCAAGTTGGATAGATTGTACTATATCTCCTTGGGCCAGATTTAGTGTTCAGAATATCAGAGACATTCCCAAGTTTATGCCTCTGGGGAGACCTTTAAGAATCAAATTTGAGTCTATGAATAAGTTCCTGGCTTTCTATTGAGACACAGTTATATCAAAGGACATGCATTTCCTGCATATATAAGGAAATAAATGTTGTATGACATAAAACATCAGAGCACAGTGACAGACTTGATTTTAGTGAAAGTTTAATCTCTTGTTTCATGGCCACTTTATACAAAGAAACAAAGTTTTTATCTGCTATGATAGTTTTTTGTAGAGGACGATTAGTGAACAAAAGTACATTAAGATGTGATGGTCCTCTAATAGGCTCAGTTATGCGCTGAGTGATTTCTTCTTTTATACCAGTAGTATACCTAGGCAAACTTAGAAATTATTTTATATATTAATGTTTGGAATTGAATATGAATTATTGAAA
The DNA here is from genome assembly GCF_015220235.1 of Choloepus didactylus. Lineage (NCBI taxonomy): Eukaryota > Metazoa > Chordata > Mammalia > Pilosa > Megalonychidae > Choloepus > Choloepus didactylus. The sequence continues at coordinate 30,116,373 of NC_051320.1, read as the reverse complement.
TCTTTATAATCTTAGGAGCTCTGTACTAAAATATGAATATGGTTTTCCAGGTACTTGGAATGTTAAGCTAGTTTTTAGTCTTTTCCCCTTCATTAGGACCATTATTGTTGCTAGTCCTTGCATCTCCCATTTTAAAGCCTACGCTGAACTTTTTGTCAGTCTACTAAGATCCCTGAGAATCAGATTGTTTTTATTCTGGGTCCTAGACCTATCTTCTTTGTTGTTAGGTTGAAGTGGACGTTACTGCAAATGTGTAGATATTGTCAGTATCCTTTACTTGCTAGGAATAGTTAGCAACTCTTCAGTCACTTTTTATATTGCTCCCTCATTTTGGTTCTGCCCAGTTTTAACAGCTCCTGCGTCTTGTCATTGCATTGTTCTAGGATTTTTTTTAAGCTTACTTAGAAGATTATTTAACTCTTTCTAGATTAATATTTTACTTAAAAACTACTTTAGTTCTTTACAACTTTACACCTGACATTATGAGTCCACCAAACTTCACCTCAATCCTCAAAGCTGGACACTTGTTTTCCTACTCCATAGCACAGCTTGACCTCTTGTAAGATTTTTTTCCATCTGCCTTGCTGTTATTTATAGCGATACTTTGTCTTTATTAGATTTTTAACTTATTGAGGGATGGAACCATGACCTAAGGTGTGTGCTACTGGTAGTAGGCACTGAAATGTTTTACTGAGAGAATAATTAGAACAGAGACTCAAGTAACTACTTTTTTCGAAAAGAGTCAGAAGTGATAGGAGTACACAGTTGGCTGCATTGCCTACTTACCTTATCTCTGAGTCCACTGATGTCTATCTTTTGCTTCAGCTTTGCTCTGGCCCAGTTGGAGAAACTAGAGAATTGGGTTGAAAAGGAAAATTTATACAGTATTTTAAAATCAGTGTAAACTTTCTGTTTATTGTATTATCTCTTTCATCTAGATTAATATTTGGTTGGTAATGAAACATTTTTTCACTTTGGAGATAATGCTTTATTGAATGTCTTATCATTTTTTTCTGGTGGTAGGTTAAATCTTTTTTTTCTTTAATTTCCAGTCCACAGTCCTTACTGATAGCAGATAATCTTAGGTCTTGCTTCATTGATAGTAAGCGTATGTGGTTGCTTTCTTCCTAAACCTAGAATGTTGTATCTCTGGATACTTCTCATTCCCTGAAATTGTATTCCTTTTCCAAATATTTTATTCCTAGCGTGTGTCTGGGTGTGGTTTAGGTGTAGATACGTCTTTGTGTGCCTGGGAGAGAAGGGAGTATGAGAATGTATTGGCAGGGAGGGATGTTTTGGTGTGGGAAGTTTGTGATGGTTCTTTCAGATGTTGCAGAGGACAGAACATCTTTGATGTCTATGAAATGCAGACTGGGTTTCTGATAAGCTGTTTTCTCTTTAACTATAGTTAGAACTTTGCATAGTGACAGACCTTTACTTCAGATTCTTCTAACTATGGAAGAAATTGGTCACTTTAGAAAACTCCCACCAAAATCAAACCAAACTAAAACAAAACAATGCCACAAAAAACAACCCTGCAAGGATAGAGAAGTCTGGTCAAGCCTTGCATACTTGGAGTTTTCACAAGTTTGTGATGACAGTGATAACTAAGGCAGTTAGTTAATGGCGATGCCTTAGAAAGGATTATCCAGGATCCTAAATAGCAAAAGTAGTGTTTTCTCCCTCTTTTTTTTTTGTTTTAAGCATCTTTTCTAAAATTGATTTTTTAAATATCTGCTTATGACTGAGATTCGGTTTTTCTTTTTAAAATACACTAATATGTTTTCATTATTTTATTTTAGGTCTTCATAAATGGGCAAAAGTTAGATACTGAATTTTTAAAAATTCAGCAACTCTAGTTTAATCATTAAAATTGAAAGGTAAATGGATAATTTCATGAATTGTCAACATAGGATGCCAGAATAGATTTTATAAATCAGTCCATTATACTTTTCATATGTCTTAATTCCTTGTTAGAATGAAAATTGATATACATACATTTTATGTTCTCTTTAGGTTCATATTTAAATAGACTGAGTTTTGTGTTACTCTCCCTTCCCCAAGTTGTTGGATTTTTTCTTTTTAAGTTAAAATCTTAAATGGCCTTGCATTTCAGAAATTTTACATATTAAATGTTAAAAAAGTTGTTGACTTATGAGTTTGCAGGGATGAAAGAAACATGCTAAATGTATTCCTGAGACTTCTAGAATCATACTATGGCTATTCCTGGCAACTGAAGTCAACATTTGTGTAAATTTTAAGCAGAAGCTCTTTTTAAGAAGGCTTGGGAGTTTGAACTTGAACTTTAGTAAAATATTAGACTGTTTACTATTGCAGTCTTTTATAACACATAGTTACTGTCTTTTATAACATTATGCTTGTATGCCACATAAATTGAAACTTCTGCTAAAAAAATTGTCAATATTTTTACTTTGGTCAGTTCTGTATATACGAGATACTCTGCTGTCTTTTCCTTCTCTACCTTAAATGCCAGGTCTAATGCATTTTACCATATTTTTTAGATTAAAAAATTTTTCCTACAAGCATTGAATGTGATTTTTTTTTCTAAATTGCTAAGTTGTTGACTCTAACTGGCATAAGATTTTTCACCTACTCTTGTTAGGAGAAACAATTGATGAAGTAAATTCTTAAATCACAAGTTCGCATAACTAGACGAACTGAGGAAGAAACAAAATTACTTTGTTCCTTCGGTGTAATAAAATAAGTTATGAAAATTGTCTTTTCAGTAAGTAGATACTTGAGGTATGACAAAGTTATTAAACAACCTGGAGTTACAAGGTTAGTAGTTCATTTCAAAGTTTAATTCCTGCTAATTGAAATCTTCTATGTAAATAGAGGTTAGAGCTATATAGGTGTATAATATTTTGAGTATTGACTGGATAAAGGGAGAAAGGGAAGGAAAAGTGTTTATACTGAGTAGCTTTCCCCCCAATATTACTATTTTTAAATTACAAATAGACTCTTTTTTTTATTAGACAAGATAGAAGGATGATGTCATGAATTTCGAACCTCTTCGGTTTCATAGTGGTAATTTGTTCATTTAGTTAGCTAAAGTTTGTACTAAAAACAAACTTTTATATATGGTTAGTTTTTTGGAACATGCTTTTAAACCAGTATAATTTTATGGGTGTATGGATATATAGAAATGCCACTACTCACATTAGATGAAGATATTATAATACCCAAGATTTAAAAGAAAATATAAAAAAGTGCTAAAACCATGATGAGAATATATATGTGTAGAGCCACAGTAAAATAATTGAAAGTTTGTGTGATTGAATTAGACTAATATGTGAAAAATCAAGTTTAGCTTTAATGTATGAAAACAATAAAATAACATGAGTTTTGCTAAAGGACAAATGGGGTGGGATGGGGGGATGATTTGGGTGTTTTTTTTCACTTTTATTTTTTATTCTTGTTCTGGTTCTTTCTGATGTAAGGAAAATGTTCAGAGACAGATTGTGGTGATGAACACATAACTATGTTATCATACTGTGGACAGTGGATTATATATCATGGATGATTGTATGGTGTGTGAATATATTTCAATAAAACTGAATTTAATAAAAAAAATTAACAAAAAAAAATAACATGAGTTTTGGAATTTTTGAACTGAAAGGAACTTTAGAAATCATTTAATCTGACTTTTTTTTTTTTTTTTTTTCCTATATGAAAAATGGGCCCAGAGGCTAGGTAACTTGCCTAGGGTCATGATACTTAAGGTGTACCTGCAACTTATGAAATGCTCTAGTAATTCATTCCTCCCTAATTTAAACATTTGTAATACAAACTTTTCATATAACTCTGACAATAAAAATATTCTCAATGAAATTACCTAAAGTATCGAATTTATCTATTTTAGACAAGTTCTGTTAGAAAACTGGGGTTTTATATTCACTGAAAAATATTGACCTTAGAACAATAAAAATTGAACTTAGAATGCTGTACATCTTGAAAACAATATATTTGTTGGAGGAATGTTCTAACATTAATGTTCAGTAAGTTAAAAATCACACAATTAAAAATCACACAATTGTTCCGTTGGGATTAAATCTACAAGAAACAATTTTTATCCCAGATTTCTTTTCAAGCTGCAAAACTTGAAAGATAAAAGCCCTGGAAGTTGCCTTTTGTCATAGTGAGTTGAGCTTCAGAATTTATTTTAACAATATACCATGACTTAATTAGACATGCCCCCATGGGCCCCTGTTGTTTCCAATTGTTTACCATTATAAACTGCATGATACTGCTTTCCTCCCACCCATCCCACCCCAAATTTTATGTTATTCTTTAGGATAAATTTCCAAGAATGATATTACCAAGTCACAGACTCAGTATTTTCTAACTCTTGAAATGGTAGCAGTGAATAAGGAGCACACTAAAAATGGCAGGGAACTACTTCACTTAGGGGATGCCTACAAATAAAAGGAACCAGCAGGTAAAACATAAGTATAGGAGAAATAGAGAACCAAGTTTGGTATAAGTAAATCAAAGGGGGAAAAAAGCCAGTCGTATGAAGGATTAAAAGTGTTAAGAAGTTGTGAAATAAGACCCTCCAGAAGATTTAGTAAGCAAACAGCATTGAACCTTGAGACTTCAGAGACTTGCAGAGATTAAAGCTTAAGTGAATGTGTTAGAGAGGAAGTCGACGCAGTGGGTGTTAGCTAAACTAAAGGAATTGGACATGGAAAGGAAAGGAAGGAATGGAGAGAGCTAGAAAATAAGCAGTGATTTTGTTTGTTTTAAACCTGGGAGAGGCCAAGAATGTTTGATGACTGAAGGGAAGAGGTTATGGAGTGGAAAGAGTGAAGTTGTTAGAAACTAAATTGTTTAGGAACAAAATCTTGGATGAATTAATAAGGTATGAGGTCCAGAAGAGAGATGGGAGGATTTTGAGGTGGAAAATCTTCTCTGGGACTCAAGGGAAGGAGTAAGGGTTAGCCATAAGAACAGTGTGATTTTTTTTTTTTTACGTTATTGGCTAGAAATAGGGAAACAAGTTGGCAGTCTGCATTCTTTGCATTTTTACCATTTTTACTGAAAAGAGCTTTTCATTTATAAACTTTGGGGAACATCTGTAACATTTTGGGATAAATTTTATGGACTGCAGCTGAGGGAAAAGGTAAAGTTTCTTGTTTAAAAATATTACCCACAAGCAAGTGAAACTAATATAGGCTTATCTAGATAACGTAATTTCTGTTTGATTTCTAATAAAGTTGGTTAAGGTAAACTCATACTTTTAGGATACTTATCCTTTATTTTTGTTTCCCGTTTTCTTTGTTTTCTTTATTGCTGTGGATTTAATACTACTTTAAGTTTATTTATTTGGAACTTCAAACTGTCCTTTTCGTAATAATATCTAGATAATTTAATTCTGAAGAAATTAAGATTCAGATTATTATTTATCCAAAGTTGAAAATCAGGGACTGTTTTCCAACTAAATATATATATCTCTTCTAGCACCTAACTTATAAAAGTTTGAGTTTTGTTTACATTTTGAACAAATAAATGAAGATTCTAGTATCCGGATTCCTGGTTCTTAGGGTAGATCTGCAGCTTGATTTTAGGATCTTTTCTGGTTTGCTAATGCCGCTGTTTTGCAAAACACCAGAAATGGATTGGCTTTCATAAAGGGGGTTTATTTGGTTGCAAAGTTACAGTCTGAAGGCCATAAAGTGTCCAAGGTAAGGCATCAGTAATTGGGTACCTTCACAGAAGAGTGGCCATTGGCGTCCGGAGAACCTGTTAGCTCAAAAGGCAAGTAGCTGGTGTCTGCTTGCTCCCAGGTGGTGTTTCAAAATGGCTTTCTTCCAGGACGTTCCTCTCTAGGCTGCAGCTCCTCAAAAATGTCACTCTTTCATTGCTCTTGGGGCATTTGTCCTCTCTTAGCTTCTCTGGAGCAAAAGTTTTCAAGGCTGTCTCCAAAATGTCTCTGTAAGCTGAAGTTCCTCTCTCAGCTCCTGTGCATTCTTCAAAGTGTCCCTCTTGGCTGTAGCAAGCTTGCTCCTTCTGTCTGAGCTTATATAGTGCTCTAGTAAACTAATCAAGGCCCACCCTGAGTGGGCAGGGCCACACCTCCATGGAAATTATGTAATGAAAGTTATCACCTACAGTTGGGTGGGTTGCATCTCCATGGAAACACTCAATCAAAGAATACAATCTAATCAACACTAATATGTCTGCCCACATAAGATTGCATCAAAGATAATGGCATTTTGGGGCACATAATACATTAAAACTGGCATGGGGTCAAACCAGGCTTTCCCCTCATTGAGAACAGTGTTATTAGTTATTTTATTGAGCATTTTTGTTCACATCTTTCTGTGTGCTAAACCTTGGCTATAATCTAGCTTTTTCACTACGTAGCATGTGTTGTGCTTTCTATTTTGTTTACTCGAGTAACTTATTTATTGGTATTTATCAGATTCTCTGTATGTACTCTAGCTTAGCCAAATCTGGAGGGTAAAACATTTTTAAATTGTATCTTTAAAAGAAAATATGAATTATAAATTTTCTTCCAAAGTCAAAAAAGAGATTGAACATCATTTTGTGTTATGGATTGTTTCTTCTTTTATGAAATACCTATGACTGTCTTTTTTGTTTGTTTGTTTTGACAAACAGTTCAGTTTGTCTTGTATTAATTTATAAGGAGGTCTTGATAGGTTTTGGATATTAATGCAAATTCTATGGCTCATTTCTTTTCCTGATTTAAGACTTTTCTTTTAACTTTCTTCACATTGGCTTGATGAACTCCGAAGAGAATCTGTCAGTCTTTTCCTTTTTGATTTGTACTTTTTGTGTCATTTAAGAAATCCTTTTCTACTCTGAACTCAAAATTTTTTTCTCTATAGTGTTTCCTAAAAGTCTTATAATTAAGTCATTAAAATGTATGAATTGAGGTAGGCATCCAATTTCATTCTTTTGTATGGATATCTAAGAGATGCAGAAGAAAGTCAGTAGTTTATTATTTAATTGGTTACTGTTGGTGGTAACCTCTGTTTTATCTGAAAATATCTTTAATTCTCCCATGTTCTTGAAATTGAGTTTTGCTGAGCATGGGAATTAACATTGGCAATTATTTTCACTTACATGAAAAATACAATGCTGCTGTTTTCTGATTTTTAGTGTTTTTGACTTCCAGTGTTCTTAAAATGGTAGTCATTATTCTAGTTTCCGTATCTTTGTTAGGTAATTTATTTTATTTATGCTGCTTGGAATTCATTGGGCTTCCTGGACTTGAAGTTTGTTGTCTTCAACAATTCTGGGAGATTTTCAGGGATTATATCTTTAAATGTTGCCTCCCATTCTTTCATGTGTTCTCTATGTCTCTTTACCTTTCTTTCATATTTTCATCTTTTTATTTCTTTGGGTTATATCCTGGATATTTTTTTCAGATCATCTTTCTGGATACTAATTCTCTTTATCTTTGTCTAATCTGCTAGATCTATCCATCGAGTTTTTTTTTTTTTTTACAGTTTTATTTAAATATAATTTATGTACTATAAAATTCACCCATTTAAAGTGTACAACTTAATGGATTTTTAGCATATTTACTGAGCTTTGCAATCATCACCATAATTTAAATTTAGAACATTTCCTCCCTGAAAGAAACTTTATACCCATTACCCATTAGTACTTACTTTCCATACCCCCACTTCCCATCCTTCAGCTTCTGGCAACCACTCTTCTTTCTGTCTCTATAGATTGTCCAGTTCTGGACATTTCATATGAATGTAATCATACAATAAGTGGCCTTTTTTTTTTTTAATATTTTTAAATTGTAGAATATAACATATATACATAGAAATGATAACTTTCCAAGTGCAATATGACAAGTAGTTAGAGAGCAAATTTCAAAGAATATTATGAGTTACAGCTCCACAGTTTTCAGTTGTTTCCTTATTGTGAAATATAACATATATACAAAAAGATAGTATCTTTCAAAGTATGATTTAACAAGTAGTTAAACAGGAAATTCCCAAAGTTGTTATGAATTACAGTTCCATAGTTTCACTTATTTCTTTACTGTGAAGTATAACATATATACAAAAATGTGATAGCTTTCAAATTACAATTTAACAAGTAGCTATAGAACAAATTTCACAGGATGCTGTGGGTCACAGTTCCACCATTTCAGTTGTTTCCTTCTAGTTATTCTGTTACCCTAGCAACTAAGAAAAAGCAAATTATGTAGAGATTCAGTATTCATAATCCTTTGTTAAAGTCCATCTTGTCTGTTGCTCCCCCTTTCTCTAGTTTAATCACTTTCCTGATCTTCAGGGATGTCTAGGCAGTGACCCCCCTAACTTGTTCATGTTGAAAAGGGGTGTTAACTTTATGAGAAAAGGGGACACATCTGGTTGATGTTCTTGAAGATGCTGTTGCCTCTGGGTTTTAGGACTTAGCTGGCATAGGAGTTCTCTGAAGGATTTAAGTTTCTGAAGAGTAAGTTTAGCTAGTGAAACTTACAGAGTCTCAGATAGGGATCTGGGTATTCTTAATATGTGACTTTTTGTGACTGGCTTCTTTCACTTAGTATAGTGTACTCAAGATTCATCCATGTCGTAGCATGTATCAGTACTACATTCCTTTTTATTCCTGAATAGTATGTCATTGTATGGATGTACTACACGTTGTTTATCTGTTCATCAGTTGATGGACATTTGAGTTTTCATTTTTTGGCTATTACAATGTTATGAACTTTCATGTACAAGTTTTTTAGTGTACACATGCTTTCACTAAGTTTTTAAATCTTTTTTAATTATACGAGGAATGCATTTCTACATTCTTATTGTAAAAGAATGCTGTAAAATAGTTGAATGTGCTTCTTTCTGCCTTTTGTATGCATTTACATAACATTTGTGTACATAAATATCTTGCTTTTGTTTTATCATAAAGGGATTATATGTATTTTGAAACTTGGCTTTTCTTTGTTTCAATATGTTTTGGAGCTCTTTTTTGTCAGTATACATAGGTCCATGCCATTCTTAATGGTTGCATAGTCGTATTTCAATAAGCCATAATTAGTATAACATACCTTTTGATAGATACTTACTGCTTCCGTTTTGTGTGCTTATGGTGCAAGTCAACATCTTTCCCAATATTTAGTATAATTTTCCAGATTCTGAGAAGTGAAATAATTGGCTCACAGGACAGAACTTGTATTCCTTCAGGATTTCCATTTGCTTCTGCTTGTTGCCTGGGTCCACTACTTCTAGGACCACTTGATTAAATTCTCTCTTGAGGTTCTCAGCAGTAATTCATATACAAACCCATGTGGTGTTTGCAGCTTGAGGTTAAGAAATTTCGGGGAAGTATTTTTTTCTTCTACCCATTATTTAGTTCAAAACAGGCAAATTTTCTTGTTACCATCTTCTGTACCCTGTTTCTTTGTTCACCCTTACACTAAGAGTCGTAGTTTTAAGTGAATCTTCTCTTAGTTTCCTCTCTCTTTGTCCTGCCTTTGGGTTTGGTAGGAGCCCTCAGGGTGAAAGCCTGCCCTGATCCTCTATTTCTGAGCACTTGTGAATTATTCAGGGTATCTACACTCCTGTACTTCTGGAGATGAAAGTCTGGTTAGTGCTTCTTGAAATATTCTTCCTTAGGCTTTCAGTTTTCTGCAGTTTTCTATTTTTTCTCCTCTCTGCCCACTCTCTCCTTTGGGTCACTGCTGCACCTTTCATATATAGCACTTAAAGCATGCAGAAATTATTTGCATGTTTGTCTCCTTGTTTAGACATTAGGCTCTTTGAGTAGGAATCATTTAATCTTGTCACTTTTTGTATCCCCATCAGATTTTTGAAAATGTTAAGTACCTCTATTTGTTGAAGGCTTTCCCTTTCCCAAAAAGAAAAGAGAAAAATGTTTCAGTAAGTAACTGTTAGCAACTAAGTTCTGTTGAAGGGTACTTAGAATTCAGTAGGAGTGAAAAATGTTCCTTTAACTTAATGTAAGTGGAATTCTGCTTTATTTTAACAAGAGGTAAAATCACTTCATTGACTAGCAGTTCACCTGAAAGAGAAATGGCTACTGTTGTAATAGTAATTGTTCTTAATATTTGTTAGGGGAAAATAATGGTGATTTGTTGTTAGTGTAAATGATACTATTTTCTTAATTTTTTCCAGTCATGCTCCCCTGTTCTTAATTTTCCCCCTTTGGTTGATTGTTACATGAAAGTGGAGAAAACATTGTTGGCCATTTTATTTATAGTTGCTTAGCAACTATTGTCATATTTTTAATGTTTTCCCTTCTGTTTTGTATTTCTCCCTACCCTAAATAAGAATTTTACCCTTTTGAATAGTTTCTCATGTCAATTTGAGATAAAGCTTCATAAAACATGAAGTTTAACTCCTTATCCCTTAAACTTGCTCTATTTTTCATCCCATTTTAAGATATCATATAATGTACTTGTTTTTGCTATTGTTGACCATTTCTTCCCCCACTAAAATATAAGCTTCACAAGGTCAGAATTTTGACAGTTTGTTCATTGATATATCTCCAGTCAGTCAACAGACCATTTGCATCAGTCACTCCCAGTGCTTGCTAAAAAGTGAAGATTATTGGACTCTACTCCCGACCTTCTAATTCAGTCTGTGATTGGATTCAGAACTCTACATTTTTAATAAGCTCTCAAGAAACAATTTTTAGCAGTATTAGTATGTAAAAGGGATAAGTTCTGTTTGTCTGGTTTTGATTTATAGCCATGAGAGTATCATTTAAATTTTTTGTGTTTTGGTTTCCACATGTTACGAGATAATACTAATGAATTAGTTTAGAAACTGAACTAGTTTAGAAATAAATTACTGCATCATTGAGATGAAACTTCATGGTTTATTTAGCACAGTGGTACACAATGTGTGGCTGATGTTATCCTTGCACAAGGGCCATGTTAATCTTCTCTGTTTTGTTCCAGCTTTAGTATATATGCTGCCAAAGCAAGCATCAGAGTGTGGTCTGTGGTTGGTTACTGGTCTTTTCATTTTGTGAGGACTTGGATTTGTTTTTAATTTCTCCAGTTAGTTTCATTGAGGCAGTTTAGCATAGGTTAAGAGCAAGGGAAGCAATAAATGTTAACCAGTATTAATGCCATCACTGAAGATGAGATGTGATTTGGTACACCAAGATAAATGTGATTTCACCAAAATAAACAAACTGTAAACCCTACTGTTGGGTAGTGGGTATGGGGTTGGGAGGGAGGGAGAAGGAAGGAGAAATAGTAGATGGAGAGAGAAGAAAGGGGTGGGGAAGCAAAATAAAAGGAGATATCAATGACTAGAGGTTAACTATCATGATAAGTTATTGACAATTAAAAAAAATCATGACAATAACAATTAAAAAAAATACTATCCAGCAGTCAGAACTGTTTGCTGAAGGGGAAAATAGGACTATACATCTCATTGTGATCTGAGGATATCCCAGTAGAATAATCATTATTGACAGGTTAAATTATGTTCAATAAACGTAAGTCAGGGAACTGTATTAGACTTTAGAAAGAGTTTTACCACATTTATCTTTAATTTTAATATTTAAAACTGTTAGTCTTTATTTTTATCCATTTATATCTCATTTCCTGATCATGCGAGGAAGGTATTTGGCATTTTCAAATTTAATAAACTTAACATTACAGATGTGTGTTGTTGATAGGTATAGTCATTTTGGGCTGGGGGAAATGCATCAGAAATAAATAGAATGTAATAATTACTTTTTTTAAAAAAGTGATTACTTTTTAAGTTGCTTTTACTTTTTGATACACAAACTATAGCTTTAGCCTTCCAGGGCTTTGAATCTCATAAGGCTAAGAGTAATAATTTATGTGTCTGTTTTTATTATGTTATTTTTTTCTGTGTGTTTTTCCATGCTTCACCTTTGGTATGAAACAGTTACTATAGTGATTCTTGAAGAGGTTACAGTGGAGGGTAGGAGAGGTATATCATTTCCTGAAAATATCTCCTCAAATGAGAAATTCTCTTCTTAGCCCCAGTAGTTATTCCTAGTCATAAAGGAGAGTAAATCTCAAAAATAATCCCTCATTAAAGTGGAAAGAAATTTTAGGAACTGAAGTAGTGTCTCCCTTATGTGCAGGGTCCTACATCCTAGGCTGTTGAAGTGATCTAGAGTCTCAACCATGGTATTATGATTTACTGGAGTGTCATTGAGTTTTGTGGTGTTTCAATCCCTTGTCATTCATAATAGCTGATTGCAAAATCTGTTTTTTGTTTTTTGTTTTTTTTTTAAGCTATAAATTTATCACTCATTCATTTGCATTCACAGGGACTAAAAGAGAAAAGGGTGCTGGCTGGGCTGCAGGTACGCTGAAAAGCCAAGCCAATTCCAAATGTGTTTAAACATTTACCTCTCATGATGTATCTGGATCCTTCTTACTGAGTATATAAACCCTCTCGGGTCTGTTAAAAGAGCTCAAATTCCTGTGAGCTTGCCTGATTTGAGCCAGCAAAGATGAGGGGCTAAACAGCAGGGTTAATCTAGATTTGAGAAGCTTGGAAACATTTGAATTCTGGGCCTGGCCATATTTGGTAGATGAGTGAGAAAAAAAGAAGAAATTCTTTTGCTAATTGCTATAGGACTCTTTGCCTAGAAGAATGAGTTATGTGTACTATTATGGAAATTCTGGGAGTAGAGTGCATATTTAATGATTGGTTGGTTGGGTCAGGTATTTTGGAGGTGTTAAATACTGAGATGAGAATAATTTTAGACATTAAATTTACTCAGAAGCATAATTGATGAAGTTTTATTTTTTAAGTACTTCTGGTATTTTAGGGTTAGGAAAATAAACTTCTTTTATATTAGCATGTATTTTTAGATGTACTTTTAAAAATATATTTTAACATCTCTGAGGTCAGGATATGTCTTATATCCTTCTTTAATTACACTAGTTACTTTCTACAGTTATTCTCCATTTTGCACTTACTGCAGTCCGTAGCTGCCATTTCCACTACTGTCTGGGAAAGCAGGCCAGTGTTGCTATGATGGTCTAGTGCTTCTCATCTATTTCTGTGACATTTCATCTTCAAAGTTGGGAGGTGAATGTCTGTTCATGTTATGACAGCTTTTTATTGATTTATGCCACATAGTATGACCTCTAGAAGGTTTTACCAGTTCTTCAGATCCTCAAATGAGTGTGAATTTTTATTTATCTATATCTAGCTGCATATATATATATATCTAAATATATATATATGTATCTAAATATATATATATATCTACATATATATATATGCCCTCTTTTGGTAGTTTTCTATGTCCACATTCAGGGAACTTAGAAGTAGTTTCTTAGATGAGCCAGAGGAACTTGTGAACCCTGATCACTTAATTCAAGATATTTCCTGCCTTCTCCACTGAACAATTGTTCTAAAGAGTGAATTCCCTATTTTTGTGAGCCTGCCAAATAAATATACTGTTTGACTATCCCTTCTTTGTATCTGCTTTATTACTGGGCTTGGTAAGTACTCATTAACCTTCCAGATGCTGGGCCTACTCTAACTGTTTATTGTAGGAGATGTGGATGTGTAACATAGTCCACTGCCTAGTAGCTAAGAGAGAAAGGGACTGACATGCATTGACTTTTTAATGCAGTGACTCTACCCCCAGTAAAAAACAGTCTGTTGAATGCCTTCCATATAGAAGATGTAAGGGGCTTGTAGAGGAAAATATAGATTAGCATTTAGAGAAAATTTAATTAAAGATGTCGGGCTGTATAATTAGAAGGATATAATAATAGGTTATTAAAAAAATAAGTACAAATTGTTATTGATGTTCTTTTCTAGAAACGACTACAGAAAGAACTGTTGGCTTTACAAAATGACCCACCTCCTGGGATGACTTTAAATGAAAAGAGTGTTCAAAATTCAATTACACAGTAAGTATTTAATTTTTAAATAATTTATTTTTCTTTTATTACTGAGTTAATTTATGAATATATACTCATTTAAAATAGGGAAATGGTTTGTCAAGTTAGTACAGTGAAATGGTATCACTTGGAGGTGTATAGTCTTGGCCAAAATTGTATGTAGTCATAATTACCCTTGAGAATCCCATAGGGAGGCCAGATTAGTATGTATTCTGCCTTAAAATCCAGCAAAGCTGGTTTTTCCTCCAGAAGGGAAGAAATTATTGTTTCTTTGATAAGGAGCCTTGATGTGTGAAAAATACTTGTTTAAATATTAATCACAGAGCAACTAGGTAGTCACAGGAATTTAAGAACTGAGTCTGAAAACAACACCTTCACTTCTCCCACCTCATCCTTACACTGTGACAGATGCTTATGATTGGATTCATAAACACTGATGGTTTGAATTTTATATAATTTAAATGTGCAGATCATGTGCTCTACTGGGCTTCAATTTTGTGCAGCTATCAACTGTGTTTTTGGAAAATAGTTGATGACAGGAAATTGCAAAATGAATAGAATGAGATGTACAAAAGAAATTTAACAGTGTTATCTTTGGGTGACTGTCATTTAATTATACTATTAAAATTATCTACAGTGAAGATACATTACTTTTTTAGCTAATGAAAAGTTATTAGAAATTATCCTGCACAATGTGGAATGTATGGCTGTCTTGACTGATAATATCACATTCAGATATTGTGAAGGTTAATGAGTTATTTTCTTAGCTATTATTTAAAAGCTGTGCTTGGATAGGTCACATATAAATTTGTGGTACAATTATATATCTTAAAATTACCATATAAACAGAATGAAAGGGAACCAGGAAATCCTAATTTTTCCCTGAAATATCACTCTACCTCGTGGATGTCAAGGGAAATGATAAAAACGGGTTTAGTTTATAAAGGGAATAGGGTGTTTTTTTGTTTTCCATTCATTGTAGCTTTTGTATTCTGTTTGCTTTACTGTGTATGGGCTCTAATGTCAGTAATATGCTAGGTTTTTATTATGTAATGTCATTTTATCTTCCCCCCAAAGAGTATGAGGTGAATATGTGTATTTAACAACTGATGTAGTTAAAACTGGAGGGGTAAACTAGCTTGTTCATGGCTACACCAATGGTTAAGAAGCAGACCTGTCTATAATTTCCTATAAAATGCTTCCTCTTGGGTCTGTGATCATGTCTCTTATTACCATTTATGGTACTCTAACATGCATTTTGAAAATGAATAGCCATGTTTTTTAGGGTCTGTATGCTTTAGCCGATCACTTTTGGAGAGTAAGCAAATTTATTTTTTTCTATACTCATAAGTCACATACTGATGAGTAGAACTCCAACACTGTATTCTCTATCTTAACCTCCTTTGGTTTCTCTGTATTTAAAATACCTGAAAATGTGAGATTAAAGGTATTGACCAGGTATATAATAATTATAAGTGATTATAAATGACAGCTCCACTTAGGAACTCATTCTTTGACTGTGATCCTGTTTTGTTTCTGTATGCTGCCACTGTTGTCTTTGTCATCATCTCCAATCCTCTGTCACCTTTTTTAAAGAAAAGAACAAGAGATAGTGTACAAAATATAAACACATTTATATGCATAATTGTTTTATATACAAAGTATCTTTGCTTACAGAGATGCAGTGGAAGTCAATTTTGGGCGCTATTAAACAATTTAATCATAGAGTCAGGGGAAAGGCGATACAGAGCCTCGAGCAGCCATCAGAAGTGTACTGACCACAGCTTAGCTTCCTTTTTCCTGTTTAGTCTTCTCTAGAATACTCATGAGAAGATAGATCTGACAGCTATAAATTCTCTGTAGTCATTTCTGATCACCACTTTCCCCCTACTGCTTCTAAAATAATTGGTATCTGACAGGCAGTTGATGGGTTTGATGTTATCTATCAGTTTTTTTTTCAGGCATTGTAGAAAGAGTCTTCTGAAAATATAAGGTGGCGTAACTGAGAAGGAAGAGCACAGAATTTGGTGTCAGCACACCTGAGTTTTGGGTTTTTATTTTGTTTGAGTTTTTTCATACTAGGATTAAAATTTGGCTCTGTCCTTTGCTGACTGTCTAACCTTGATCTAATTATTTAACTCCTGAGTTTCAGAGAAGGGGATAAGGCAGGGGATGTTAATACCCACCTCTTACAGTTGCTGGGAGGATGAAATGTCCTTTTACACATAAATGACTCCTGTGTTAATGCCTGATATTAGATGAGGTGCTCAGCATTCCCTTTTCTTCTTCTCATTCCAATCCCCCTTTATCTTAAGTTGTTAATTTGATTTTTATATTCTAGGTGGATCGTAGATATGGAAGGTGCACCAGGTACCTTATATGAAGGAGAAAAATTTCAGCTTCTATTTAAGTTTAGTAGTCGATATCCTTTTGACTCTCCTCAGGTAATTGTCTTGTTCTTTAATTTTCTTGTATTTTTATATTGTAGCAAAATGCTAAATTATTGGTTTTGACTTAGTGAAAACTTAGAAAAGAAATTCATTATAAATATGTGAATATATTTGTTCCTTCCTTACTTATTTGTAATATAACCAAGAACTTATGAACGTTTTACTTTATTGGGATTTGGGTCTTACAGCTTTTGTGCTTCAAAGAATTTAAGACTGTTTCTTATCTACAGATGTTAGCAGAAAAAGGGGATGGAAATGTAAGCCGGGGCCTATGGGTTGTGTGAAAAGTTAGCATTTTGGATTGACTGAAGGCACGTCTTCCTAGATAAGGTGTTAGAAGGACATGGTGAAGAGGCGTGTGCTCTGCCGAAAGGAGCAGTTCTTTGATTTTACATTGACATGCTGTCGTTGCAGTCTTTTAGTATTGCAGTGGGAGAATAAATTACAAAATGTTAAATATCTAGATATCAGCTAGAAATCTGATTATTATAATTTGAGGCACGGTCAACTTAGTGACTTGATATTTTTATCATTTTCATACAAATAAAGTGAAATGGGCATATGTTTTCATGACTTCTAGGTCTCTGTCATAACCATCTCTGGACTATCATCACCTGTCACAGTAACTGTCTTCACTTTCTATTGTTGTCATTCGATTTGTAAGCATCATTTCTATTATTGCATGTAGGCAATGGGGTTCCAGACATCCCCTTGTCATCTTCAGCCTATTCTATCTCACCTCAGCTGAGTTTGTGGAAGGTATATGAAAGAAGAATATGACTCACCAAACTTTTAACTATGGGGTATATATTGACTATTGGGAGTGCTTATTCTAGAAGCTCATAAATTTTTCATCAGAAAAAGATAACATTTCTGCAAACATGAAACCAAGTCAAAGTTTTCTCCAAATTCTTCATATTTAATTCTAAATCAAATAGCAAACTTATACATCATATTTAATATTTCTATATTAGAGCAGTTGTAATAAATTCTCTACCACCCTACCTTAATTCCTTTTGGTCTCCACTGATTTTACTTCTACCCACTCTTCTGATTTTGATGTTTTCCAGGTTCTTTATTCAGCACTCTCTTAATCTCATTCTTCTGTCCAACATCTTCAACTATCTAAGCAGAAAACTCCCGAATGTACAGTTCCCGGTAGAGCTTTTTCTTTCTGAGGTTTAATTTCAGTCTGGGCAACTCTACTTGGAATCTCCAACTTAACACCTCTAAACTCAACCCATCCTCATAACAAAATAAAACACAAACATTTTTCCCCCTTTATCTTGGGCTACTGTTTACCTATTATTCATCTTAAATGCTTTCCTTTCCTTCACTTTTATATCATTTTCCAAATCTTTTTGCAGTGCTTCTTAATCAGTATACTCCTTTCACTTACAGGCTGTAGTTCAGGTTTTTATCTTTCTGTTGGACTTTTTGGTGGTCTCCAGTTCTTTCCAGGTCTATCTGTCCTTTCACAATGCCACTAGGGGAAGTTATTTTATTGATGTTCATACCCCTTCCCTCCCAAGAAAACCTTTAATGGCTTTATTTCCTGTGGAGTCAAGTGTAAAAAAAACTCCTTATCTTATTATTCAGGCCCCTTTATAGTGGAGTCCAAACTTAACCATTTCAGCCACATGTTATTTCCATGCATTCTATAATCTAGTAATATTTATCTGTATCATACTTTATAATGTAATTAGCTTCCATTCTTATTTAGTCTTGTAATAGCTCTTAAGTGGTTAGGGTAGGTTGATTATTCTCATATCATAAGTGAAAAAATTGAAGCTTGGATAAGTGAAGTGTCTTGTTCATGGCTTAATGGCTATTTAGTAAAACAATCAAGACTCAAGCCCAACTTATTTCTCTCCCCTATGCTATACAGTCAGTTAAGTGTGAGTATGGCAAGGAAAAAAAAAATGCCTGTTTTTCCATACAGTAATTTTCTCTTTGAAAGTGGAAGATTATCTGTGAAATTATACCTTTGAAAGCTCTAGGGTTAGAATATGAGGATTCCTTTTCAACATCAAGTGATTTTGTAGTCCCATGTCACAGAGGTTGTGTTTTCTAATATCCATTGATTGAGAAAATGACAAAGCTACTCTGAGGCCAGTAATACCTGAAAACTTTTCAGATTAATTTTTAAATATGGTAGCATATATCATAAAATTTGTCATTTTAACCATTTTTACATGTACAATTAAGTGGTGTTAATTAAATTTACAGTTTTGTGCTACCATCACCACAGTAATACTTTCAAATATTATATTTTAATAAATCATCTATGATTATTAAACAAATGTAATGGATTCAACAATTAATGCTTGATAATGTTTATAGATGTCAAGATTTTTTTTTTTTCTCCAATAATTGAAGCTTTCCAAAGATCCGTTGCTCTGGGGAAGTGGCTGAAACCACTCCTCTAGGGCAGTAAAACTCCCCATTAACCAGAGATTTTATTTGATAAGCCTATGCAGCATTGTTGTTTGTTAGGTCAATTAGTATTTCATCCTTCTGTGCCATAAGCAATAGTGAATTTACCAATACTTACAAGCATAGAATTTTGGAACAATACTTACAGTGGATCAATCTCATTGTAAAATTATTTCTTCTGTACCTATAAATGAGATCTGTAAGTTGTCTTTATAGTTTGATGTATTTTTACCCTATAGTTACAATTAGTTTCTCATTTTGTATCTCACTTTACAATGAAAAAGCTACCTATCCAAAAAGTGATGTTTGGCTCAGTCATTTGCTTTAAAAGAATAACAGCAACAACAGAAAACTTTTTCAGTTAATATTGGGGCAGGGAGGAATCACCTTTCCATCCCTGTTTTCCACTAACGTGCACTTAGCGCCAGCCATACAGAAAATAAAATTTCTTTCTATCTGTATTCTATTTCCTATGCACAGATGCAAGTAAATGGTTGGTTGGTTAATTTAGTGTATATAGAGCATGTATTGTGTGCCGAATACTGTTTTATGTACTTGAGATTTGAGAGAGAGTAGTACAGAGATTAAAATGGTGTGGTGTTGTTTAGTATTTGGATAGATAGACATTTATTCATTCATTCTGTATTTATTCAATGTATTGTAGGACGTTCACTCTTACAGGGAGCTAGCAATTCAGTGTTGAACAAAATGGGAAAAAAAAAGTCTTGCTTATGTGGAGTTTGCATTTTTGTGAGGGGAGACAGACAATAAGTTAAAATACATATAGTTTGAAAGACAGTGAAAATGGTAGAGAAGGCAGATTGGAGAGTTGCTCTTTCAGACAACATGGTCAAGAAATGTCTCACTGAGAAGGTGACATTTGAGCAGAGATCTGAAAGAGGTGAGGGAGGAAGCCACGAGACTTATCTGGGGAAAGCAGGTGAAAACAGAATGTAAAGGTACTGCATTTGGTGCTGTCTAGTGGCCTTTGGAAAGATACAAAAGCAAGAGGGTTTGTAGGATATTGGTCAGAGAGAGAACTGGGCTGGAGGATGCATCAGATTGTATATGGCCTTTATATTTATAGCCCATTGTAAGAACTTGGACTTTTATTCTGAGTTAGACGGGAAGTCTTTGGAAGATTTTGAGCAGAGGAACGACATGATCCTGCTTAAAATTAAAAGGAGCAACTTGGCTGCTTTGTGGCATATAGACTACTGGGGGGACAAGGATACAGGAAGACCAGATAGGCTATTGCAGCAATCCAGATGAGAGATGGTGGCTTGTTCCAGAAAAGGATAACAGTTGCGGTTGTGGAAGGTGGCTATATTCTTGACCTATTTTAAGGGAAAACCAGCAGGATTTGCTGATGAATTGAATGTAGAGTATGAACAAAGAAGAGGAGTCAAAGGAAGAGTTCACAATTTTTGGACTAAGCAAGTAGAAGAACAATAAATTGAAATATGAATTATATTCTTTGGGAACAAAAGGAAAAACAGTGATTGATTTAATTTAGAAAGAGGGGGCAAAGAAAAATCTATTTGACCTGGGCCTTAAGGGACAAGAAGAGTTTATGTGAAAAGTGGGGCAAGGCATGAAAGGTCATGACCTCTTCTGAGAGTTGTAAGGTTATGTTCTTGTAGTTTAAGTAGATACATGGAGGGCTATAGCAGGAGATGAGAATGGAAGGATATTTGGGGGGCCAGTTCTCCTTGCTCTTATGTGATGATGGTCAAGCTTTCAAAGTCTTGATTAGCAGTTTCTATTATCTTAAACTACCTAGCGGTAAGGACACCTGACAAGAAGGACATGAATGGTAAATCCTATTCATTGGGACTGAAGCAGCAAGAAGATAAAGGAGAAAACGGGTAGGCTAGCAAAGAACACAGGGTGTAAGAGAAGAGATTGCTAGCCATCCAAGGGAACCCAAGTTTAGTTGCATTTTGATCAGGAATTTTGTCTTTGTAATGCATTTTTAGCTTCGTGGTAGCGGTAATTATGGAGTACCAGGATAAATTTTTAGTATTGATGATGCTGATACATGTTAGAGGACTGAAAGGGGAGAATTGAATTGAAAACTGTGCCAAAGGAGCAATCCCCAGTTACTTTTGTCAAGTATTTACCATTTATGCTAGACTACCTACATTGAATATTTATCTGATTAGTTTTTATTACAAAAGTAAACTCCTGTTTAAATAGTTGTCCTTATTGTTATCTGCTTATAATTCTAATCAAAGACAACATTCCCTCACATTGTCCCTGGAGAAACTTTGGACCCATATTGTATTTTGGCTTTTATAGTTATAGGCTATTTTGTACTGCCCCTTGTGTATGTACTGCTGTATATGTTTTCAACTGTACTCTGACCTCACTTGATACCGTGCTGAAGTGACTTTCTAACTACTGCCAGGCCATTAATCTGAACAAAATATCCTTGTGATAAGACCTCAATATTGTGAAGTTTTCCAGTATTGAGTGATGTTTGGAAATCCTTATGGATGATCTGTACAATGAATTTCTTGTTAGAAATAGCTACCTAATCTCCACCCCGTATTTTGTTCCTTGCAATAATGCAGAGGTTTAGGTAAACTCTATAAGCATATAGAAGTGTATAATTAAAGGTCTAGTTGCAGTTACCAATCAATTTTGATTATGTCAATGTAAACATTAGTAACTATCAGACTGAACTATTCTCAAAATACATAAAATTGAAGTGGTGTTAATTCTTATGGGTTTTTATCACTTGATGGCTTTCAGGTTTTAGTAGTTTTGTGAAAGACACTACATTCATAGTACTGAAGTGACCCAAAATTTAGCCAGTGGTTGATCTCCTTAAAGTTTTAGGGTAGATGTAGGGTGTGCATACTTAAATGAGCCACACACATAGGGAGATGCTTGGAAGTTTAGAGACAGCCTGAGGATTACTTTCAATGCAGAGTCAGAACTTTGAATATGATACACATGCATAGATATAAGAGTCTTTTCGAAACTTGAGATTTTATTTCATCAAATGGTTTGTTCCTCAAAGTCTGTAATTCTGTTTTATTCAGTATGGTTTATGCAGTGGGGAATGTTTGCAGTCCCTGGCGGTTATTAGTTTGAATCTGAATAAATTAGCAAAGTTCTTATTTATTCCCTGAGTTTCAGATTCATTGTCTTCGGTTGTCTTGTCATATCAATTTAGATAGCATTATCAGCATTTGGGGCTCAAGAAAAGTTTTTGAACTCTGGAAACAGCTTAATAACCTTTTAAATTTTGACTGCATTAAAAAACTGAAATTTCCATTTTCCCCTTTGGCTTGTACTGCATTAAAAAACTGAAATTTCCATTTTCCCCTTTGGCTTGTACTTAGTATTAAACAAATGAGGATGTGTAAGAGCATGAGCCTGAAGAATTCAGCCTTGATTATTGTTTCCATCACATCATGTAGATAACCATAATAGCAAAGTTTACAACAAAACTGCCTGTGGAAACTGCTTACAAGCCTTTTACATGAATAAACTGTTGAAAATTTTTTTCTTTTGTTTCAGGAATTCATCTCTGGCATGTAACTCAGCTTTTCCATGCTTATACAAACTTCTCAAATTCTGTATCTGGCAGGTTAGGCCCTAGGCGTTACTATGATATATGCAACTAATTAATGCTCTTGTTTTTTGTTGCTATAAGTCTCAGGCTGGCTTCATTTGCCCTGCATGCAGCATGTGTAAAAATTCCCTGCTTTAAGGGTTATTGAGATCTGAATTATTTTTATTTCAGTCCCCTCCCCCCCTTCAGATGGCAAAACTATTTCTGTCTTCTACTTCTTGATTTCTGGTTCTGTTCTCTGCTTCTAGAATGTCTCCTGCTTCTGCTCCAAGTGTCTTCTACTGTTGGCCACTCATCCGTTTTCTTTCTCTCTCTCCTGATTTCCCTTTTGGTTCATGAATCCTTTTTGGCTCTTAGGCCGAGTGGTTTAGTACATAACCATTTTCCTGCCAAGAGTACTGCTTTCTTCTGCTCAGCGAATTGGCTAGTCAAAGCATGTTGGGGTAACCTTTGTCTTCAGCTGTCTGTGTATTTTCCTTGATGGCTACTGATACATAAATTCCTTTTTGCCATGGATGATAACTTGGCAGTTCTTCAATTTTTGGCCCTTTCACAGCACTCTTCTAGTTGACTTCTTGATAAAGAGACCTTACTGGAAAAAAAATATCCTTTAAAAAATAATTGTGCCAGGGAATAAGCTCTTGGGCATTGCTTGTGTTCTTACTAAAAGGAACTTAAAGAAAAAATAACCCACTGGTCAAATCTGTGAGATTTATAAACTCGCTTTCTAGATATCTACAACACATTGTAGGAATATCAAGGGATATCAAGTACATATGCTGTAATAAACTATAATTCATATTTATAAAAATAAAATAAAAATTAACAAGTAATTGTGGGTAGACTCAAAATGTGGAACTCTAAGGTCCTTTTAAGTAGTCATTTCCTTTTGTATAGCAGCACTTTAGATGTTACATGTGGTGGGTATAATTACTTTCTCCTTTCCTGAAATTTATAATACAGAAAATGATGAATAGAGCACTAACATGCTTAGAACAATAGAGCACTTACATGCTTAGAACACATCCATGCCAAAGCCAAAGAGTTCTTTCAGGGGATCTTCTGCAGTTGAGCAGGCCAAGTAACTTGGATGTCGCCTATTTGAGACTTAATGTTTACTTTTCAGCTTTGTTTTAACTTTTTTTAGTGGAGGTGGAGGTTGGATGGCCAGAATTTAAAGAAAAAATATATACTTAAGTATTTATATGCACGTGTATAAAGTCATTCCTTTGAAAAAAGATAATTCCTTTTGCTTTCTTATGTTAGCTTCTGCCAACAACTACCTTATGTTAGTAGTAGATTTGAAATGTTAGAAGACTACTACATGTGTGAAGGATGGCTTTGTTCAAATGTAAATAATTATAAAAATTGTAATAAAATCAGATTCATAGCTCTATATTTAAAAAGAAAAACCTAGTTTATCATGATTGCTCATAAGATATCCCGTATTCAGCTATGTTATAGTTTAGCCATATTTCACTGGCTCTCTTTTCTGTTCTATAAGGAAAAAAAAGGTATGGCTGGAACAATATAGATTTCATCAGATTCCATCATAACTTAAGGTGGGGATGCTCTTTACTGAGATTCTGCTTATACTTTCTGGATGTGAGGTGGTTTGCAGGGTTGAGAGACACTGTAAGTGTGGTTTGAGAAATGTTGGCTTATATCTGATAGAATCTGAATCTGTGAAAGTGGCACCCTTGAGTTTGTATTTCTAAAAAGATCTTTAGGTTTTTTTTTTATGGCCAGCTCAGAAATTAGGAACCACTACTAAATTACAGAATAAATAAGGTGTGTATTACTGCAGTATAAATTTTACTTAAAGATGATTGGGGTGAGTCAATTAAAATTTTTTATATCAAAATAAAAATAATTATGGAATAGTATATAAAAATTTTTAAGCATAAGACTTTTACTTGCTTTGAGCTGCTTTGGACTTTTGCTTACAGATTTCCTCAGGAAAAATATATGAATAAATATATGAATTTCTGTGTCTTTTTTAGATGCTTATGTAGATATGTTTAAGAAACATTGCTGTTGGGATATTTGTTGAATTGTTTGGTCAAAGGAAAGAAATAATAGGTTTTATTACTTTCAAAACAGTGCTGAGGCAAGATGGAGAAAGGAAAAAGTGTTAAAAGAATCGAGTAGAATGAAAAACAGAAAAACAGAAACCAGTTGGGAGACTAATTCAACCTTTGTTTTTTCCATCTAGACACACAGTTATTTGCTGATTAATAAGTAATAATTTTGTGTCCATCATAATGAATGTATGAGTTTAGAGGAGGTAAAATTATATGGCAGTCATTTCCTTTTACATAGCAGCATGGTAGATGCTAGCATTGTTACAGGTGGTAGGTGTGTTTCTACCACCTTTAATTCATAGGGTCTCAAAATTGAATATTTTTGTTTGGAATTTTAGTGTATTTGATTTCTGTATACAGAGAAAAATGAGTAGAATTTGAAACACCATTCTTATAAATATATTTATAAATGTATTTGTCTTTCAGTAGTCTAAAAGTTGCATGGTAATTTAAAATTCTTAAAGGGAATTTGTGAAAAATAGCTGAAGTATAAAATAGATTATATGGGTTTTTTTCCTACTACATGGTTATTCATAGAACAAAACCAATATTTAATGAATTAATGAGAATAAATAGCAAGCAGTTGTTTATCATGTTCTTGGCATTAATTTTTAAAATAAAAATAAAAATTTGATTTTTAAATTAAAAAATTTTAAAAATCAGTGCTTGTTTTAAGTGGAGTATATTTTTGTTTGGGGGAATCTGGAATGTTAATGAAATTTTATTCTTTCTTAGGTCATGTTTACTGGTGAAAATATTCCTGTTCATCCTCATGTTTATAGCAATGGTCATATCTGTTTATCCATTCTAACAGAAGACTGGTCCCCAGCGCTCTCAGTCCAATCAGTTTGTCTTAGCATTATTAGCATGCTTTCCAGCTGCAAAGAAAAGGTAGGACTTTTCAGAATTATTCCAGGTAATATCTCTTGTTTCACTTTAGGTAAATAAACTATTTTAATATTTGATTATTTTTATTTGAAGGAAGGACGTATGCTTTTATTATAAATTATAGAGAATACCGTATTTAATAATAAGTAGGAAAATTATTTTGGTAATCTTTCATTCCAAACAGAAAGTTTAAAATGTTAAATGGGCCAGAAGTCAGTTGTATTGTTTTTATTGTTTTATATTTCTTAAACAGGATGTTTGTGCAGATGTTCTTAAGCTGAATTTTATCTCCATAAGCATGCATAAGACAAAAGTATACAAGAAACTCTTGTGTCTGGATTTCACAATGGAAAGCGCCCAAAACAAGCACCATACTCTCTTCTCTTTGCTGGCTCTCACCTCATCTTCCTCTTTTTGGGAATTTCCCAGGAACCAGAGCCTTTCCATGGTAATGAGTAGGTTGAAGGAGGAGGACTAGATTAGCCATAGAATTTTAAGGGCTCTTCCTCCTGTTCTTGTTTACTAGTCCACAAATTCTGTGTTTGATGGGCAGAAAAAAAAGACCAGAAAGATAGAGAAATCACATAAGTAAAATTAGGATACCATATAAAGTCATCTGAATCCTATTTGTGCATTTCTGACCCTTTATCCTTCCTCATTGAGGGTTAATATAGTACAATATTCACGTATTTATACATTTAAAGTCTCTTCTCCATGAAGGTTTCCTTTTGTATTCTGTTTAAAGGAGAAACAAATTTACTTTAGAAGTTAGGGAACTATTTTTTTATTTGTTTTTTATTTTGTTTTCAAGTTTTTTCTCTGTCTGCCAAATCTGATTGCCGTTTTTATTGAATAAACATTTACAGAACATTTAAGATAATGGTTCATTTAAAAATGGTAGGTCATCTAGAATCTGAAATGCACTAAGCCACTATTTCCCCAAATGGGTTTTGTGGAACTTTAGTTCCATAAGAGGTTTCTTGGTGTTAGGTTAAAAAAAAAATTTTATTTTTCAAGTAAACATAGGAAATCCTAGATTAAATTGTAGAATTTTCCAGAACCTTTAATGTGCAATTGTATGTACAATACAGGAAAGAAAAATATTTTGACAATTAAACTATGGCACATAGTTAAGAGAGACATCCCCATTTAGGAATATTAAAATATGCAGGAAAAATATAATCTTAGAGTAGATGAAAAAGGTGCATATGTCTAAATTAATATCACCTTTTGACTTCAATTTCCTCTCTAGTGTTGGCTTTTATAAGTTGCATTTTAATCCTATAATTAAGCTTTTGTTAACTCTAAGGCTTTTAGAAACAAGTCTTATTTATTGCTTCTGTATCTTCTTTGCCTCCGACCAACACAATGCAGGTTTTAAACTTTTAAGTGTAGGGCAAAGCAGTTTGTGGTTACAAGGGTGTCTTGTGTTCTTATTATGATTAATGACTGTAGAAGGGTAAGAATATAACTGTGAGTTAATAAGAAAAATTGTTGCAGGTGAATACCATTGAAGTCTGCACATAGTTCCTGCATGTGCCTTATGATTATTGGCATTTAAATGTTATGGTTTACTGGTAAAAACCAGAGAACTATGCCCTGTACCACTTTCATCCTTTTCTAAAGCTTACCATTCCCCTCACATTCTTTGTCTGCTATTAATGGTTCTTGATATATATATTTATATTATAATAGTGTCATATGTACATATATTAGTATAAGACTAACCAATCCATTTAATTATTGATAAGCTATAGTTTTAAATAGAATAATTATATATGTTCAATCAAGACTGATAATCTGGAAGTTAGAATTCCAGCAGCATTAGTTCTGTTGAAATATGGTAAAATTGAGCAAATATGTGTCAAGTACCTAAACTGTGCTGTTTACTGTGCTAAATGCTCTAAATAAGCTTGGAAAATGAGACCTTAAACACTCACCTAAAGCTCTGTTATTAAAACAGATCAGTTTTATTTGGAGGTGGACATACATGGTTCTGTGGGTTTCACTCTAATAGTGAATGCAAACTTTTTGCTTTAGGCATTTAGGGACTTTGATTTTAGTCGTAGCACTATCATTCCAGTTTCCTTTTTCACAGTCAGGAAAGGTTACCTAAGTTGGAGGCATTTAAATTTAGTACGTCAGTAGATTTCAGTAGATTAAAGATCATTTCTGATATTGACACTGGGGCCTTTCAGTAATCTATCCATTATTCTCAGTGCTCTTATAATATACTTCCCTTGTCCAGTTTTTCCAGTTGTATTTCATGCCTAAAATAATTTTGGTAATATTTCTCCTTTCACAGTTACTTTATTTTTCTAAGAACCATACCTTTCTGATAACTTATCAGCTATTTGCTTATATTTTTTATATAAACAAGTAGAATGAGGATTTTTTATTTTCTTATTTATTTTGATGACTGTTTTGTGATGATTCTTGGGTTCTAATCCATATCTAGATGAAGTAAATGTATGAAATCATTATAGTGTAGGAATTCACTCCACATGACTACAGATTACTTTGAAAGACAAACAATATAAAGGATCATCTTTCTGTTCATTGAAGTATTGGTTCCCCTTATTTCACAATATTAACTTTTCAGGAATTTTCTCAAACTGTATCAGTAGAGTAATCTTGGAGTAGTTGTTTAACCTCTTGTGCTCAAATGTTCCCTTTTTTTAAATGAAATCACTACTAATATTAACTCATAGGGCACTATGAGGGTCAACTAAGATGATAGTTATGTTGATGATTTTTAAAAATACCAAGTGGACTGCCTGTTTTCCTTCCTGCTATTTAGGTAGTTCTGCTTACCATTACGTTCTGGTAGGACTGCCCTTAGATTATGTCTTAACCAAATCTATTTCTTTTGCTTAGACTCAGAGGAAAGCCTTTTCCCATTCTCTCACCTGCATTAGCTTGGGTAAACAAAGTTAATTAAGTCTGAAAAGATAACTTGACTAAACACTAAAAAATGTTTAAGGTTAGGAAAAGAATGATCAAATTATCAGTCAGAATGGTTCTGAAAAGAAATAACAAGTAAACTAAGGGATATCTGTCAGATATTATCTATAAACCTGCCCTCAGTAGCTTTAACATAAATTTTACATGTTCCCCAAATCTTTGTAGAGAGTCACATATTCCTTGTGTTCTGGCCAGTGTTCAACAGTTTCAGGAAAATTGTCTTCCTTGATCTATCTTCAGTGTTGCTGGTGTCACTATTTCTGATGTAGCTCCCTTGCAGAACTCTGCCATATGTTTCTCATGTTGTGCTAGTCACACCAAATGTATAGCAGAAATGCCTATATATATATATATATATATAAATATATTCCCCTTCTTCTTATGTATTGTTTGGAAACTGACTCCTTTGGTCTGTCCTTGATGATGCTTTCTTAGAGTAAAATAATAATTCTTTGTGGAGATATGTAAGTTGTCATAATTTCTCAGACAAACCTAGTTAGGTAGATTTTTGTTTTAATTAAGCTAACAAAAGTAATTATTAAATTATTTCTAGGGATGGAACAATATGAATGAAACCAAAATTCTTTACACTTGATGCTGCTGTTTTGATTGATAGTCATTCTCTAGTGATGTCACTAAAACTTAACCTAAACCACATGCTCATAAACCCTATTTTTGAACAATTTAGGTTGCAAGAGTCAGTACATTTCCTGGAATATATTGCAGTTTTTATTCTTCTAAGTTATATTATCAGCTTTTATATTGTTTTTTATATTCATTCCTTAATAATTTTGCCTAAATTTTATTAAAACTACCTCTACCCTTATTTTTAATTTTATTTTACAACTTACTGATTTATCTATTTATCTCTTTTTGGTTTCAGAGGCGACCACCAGATAATTCTTTTTATGTTCGAACATGTAACAAGAATCCAAAGAAAACAAAATGGTGGTATCATGGTAAGCAGTTTTAATTTGGAATGATAACTTTTTAGCATTTTGTTGAAAGATTATGTTTTTGTTTTCTAAGACTTGGGAACAAGGAGGGAAAATATAGTTAATGTTATATTTTCATAACATGGAGAAAATTCTGTATGATATTTTATGGATAAATTAGACTGGATTTTTAATGGAGCAAACAAAATGATAGCCACCATAAAAGTAACATCTGAAATTTCTGAGACTTTACCATTTTATTATAAAAAAAAATACTTAATCTTTAGATCATATTAGAACTAACTATTGGTAAACCTGTTATTTAACATAGAAGTTTTGATGCCTTGTGTACTCATTTAGTTCCGGTAGTGTTCCTAGCAGAGAAAAGAATCGCATTAATTAGAGGTGTCCCATTAAATTAAAGAAAACTCTTCCTGTTCTAACAGTTATCCCCCAAAGAATTTGAGGTTCTGCCTACTAGCTTTATGAATACAGTGTGCTCAGTAATTCTATTGTTCTTGTTGGGAGGCTGATGGTAGCTTTGTAATTCAAAGCTGCTAGCATTATTTCTGCATTGACCTTACTTTTTCCAAAAGAGGTATTTGAAATTAAAAACAAAAGCTTTTTATTCCCGTAATGTACTCTTTGGAGTGAACAAACACTGCCCTGTGTGATATTTGTATACATAAAAGCATTTCTTTCATTTTCCTTTAAAAAAAAATGTTATCCTAATAATAAAACAGAACTGGCAAAACTAGTTAATAAGAATATAAACAACAGAAAAGATTATGGTCTTTCCCCTTAACCTTCTATCCAGTGTGAAACTTTTTGTTACATCACTTAAATTGAGTGTATTGAAAACTTTTTTTAATTCTAAGACTTCTCTAAAGTGTGGGGATAAA
Organism: Choloepus didactylus; assembly: GCF_015220235.1. NCBI lineage: Eukaryota > Metazoa > Chordata > Mammalia > Pilosa > Megalonychidae > Choloepus > Choloepus didactylus. The sequence continues at coordinate 30,086,240 of NC_051320.1, read as the reverse complement.
AGGTTAGTACTAGAGTCAATGCAGTAGCACTATATCGGCAGTTATAAGTTAGAAAGTACAGTAAAAGAAGAATGCCATTCCTGAGAGCCACAGAAATGTAAAAATTTGGAATAATCTTAATGAGGAATACAGATGACCTATAAGAAGAAAATGACAAAACTTTTAGCTGTGTAAAAATAGATACTTTGAGAAAGCAGAATTGTAAAAAATGTACATTCTTTATAAATTTTAGATTTAATATAATTTAGTAAAATCCAATGGAATGTTGGGAGTAGGTGCTTGAAAAGTTCATGGGTAGGGGCAGCAAGAAGAGCATATTTTTATATTTCAAATTGTAAAGGTTAATGGAGAAAAATTAATCTACCAGACACTGATACATATTAGTGCAAGAATAGATAGAAAGATCATTGAAATAGAATTACTCTTATCTGTGCTCTATTGAATATATGGTAAAAAAGGCATCTCAAATCAATAAAAAGGGGAGGAAAGATCATTTGGTAAGTATCTTGTTAGAAAATTGTAGTGCATCATTTGAGAAAGAAAGAAATTTACACTTTCATGTCAAATAAAATATTTCCTGTGGATTGAATTAATTGTTTTTGAAAAGCCAACAGTAGAAAAATCTTTAAGAAAAAAAAGTTGGGTATCAGATCTCTGAAAGAAGGTAGAATTTCCAAATTTAGAAGGAATCACAAAGAAATTAAACATTTCGTTATATGAAAATTTAAAGCTTATAACAGTAGCCAAAACATTGCAAAGCAAGTCATTATAAAGTTAAAAAAATAAAATTGAGAAAAATAGATTTATAACTTATTTTAAATGATTCAAAGACCATGAGTGAAAACATATTTAAGAATAAATACAGTTAATATAGCAAAAAAAAGTTCAGTTCAGTAAAATAATCACAAATTTAATATTTGGATCACTTTATTGAGTTGACAGAGTTTTATAAAATGAGTGGAATTCTGGAGAGTAAGTGGTAGATTAAAAGAGTTTTCATACTTGCTGGTGGTATAACAAGTTAGTATAATCCTTGTAGAAAGCTGTTTAGCAATATTTAACAAGCTTTAAGTTCAAGATCAAACCCTTATTATACTGATAATCCATCCTAACAAAATAATCTTTAATACAAGAAAAGTTTTATGCATGAAATGTTCAGTGGAGCACTGTTTGCAGTGTTCAGTTTATTCCTTATTCTGTCATGCTAATTATTGCCTCTACATGTGCTGTTTGTATTGAATCTTTCTAACACACACACACACACACACACACACACACACACACACACACACACACACACACACACACACACACACACCACATCTTGGGAATATTTTCACTAAAGCGTTGTTTATTGCTCCCTCCTTTGAGGAACCTAATGAACTTTATTACTGTGTCTGGAATTCTGTTTGTTTTAGAGTTTTAAATATCCTCAGATAATTCTGATGTAAATGATCGTTTGAGAACTACTGATTTAGGGATTCTTAAATATAAAAGGACAGCTTTCTAAATATAGTTCAGTAGTCAGGTTTAAGGAGTTCTTTCTGGGCACTAAAATTTTTAACAAGAGCCTACTTTAAATGACCCTTTACTTCAGTTTACGTGGCTGACTTCTCATTCTTCTACATCCTTTTGCCTTTTAGTACCAAACCCTATGCTATCTCTTTCCTCAGTACCTTTATAAAGAACTTTTTTTTTCTTAAACATTTCTCAAGTGTCATGGAACTCCTTTCTCTTAGTATTGTAGTCCCCAAATACATCAAAAAATCAAGACTATTTCATCAGTTGTAACAAAGGCACCACACCAATGCAAAATGTTAAAAATGGGAGCAGGTACACTGGAACTTTTATTTTCTGCATTTTCTTTCTGTAAACCTGTAACTTTTCTAATTAAAAAAAAATCAATAATATTGACAGAGCTAAATCAAAAAGTGTCCTTGTTGCTAAGACAATAGTTTTTCTACATCAAATTCAACCTCATTGGTAGTAGAAAAATTCCTCCTTTGTCTTTCATAGTGTTTTTAACCACTTTGTCTTTTACAAAACTTGAGAAGAAAGTGTCTTGGAGTGGTGGATTTTTAAAATACAAATATTTTGAAAGTACAACCATCCCTCCTAGCCTATCCCTCACTGGCACTGAAGGGTACATTCCCATTATTCACATCTTTTCTCCCTGGCAGAGAAATTTTGAAAGGATAATCAGTCTTCACGACCCACTAATACTGGCTTGTATAGTGGAAAAGACTTATAAGAGGTTTTCTTCTAAGAATACTTAAGGAATTTCTTACTACCTGCTTTCGAATAAGTGGGGAAAGGACACAGTGAAACAAGAAGCTTAAGAATTAGTTCTTTAAAATAAAATACTATTCAGGCAAGCCAGAGTTTGTACAAGAACTCATTTTCCCAATAAATAGATTAAAAGTATCTCTTTTTTAAAATAAAAAAAATATTTTTTAAAGGCACTGGATCTATATATATACATACACACACACACAATTCTGTTTTATTGCACAGTTCACAATATATAGCATGTGATTACATAACCAACCATAAGCTGAATATTGACTATTGAGACAAAAACACTAACTTTGTCCCACCCATAACGAGACAAGTAAGACACACTAATTTGTCACCATATAAAGGTTGTGTTTAGTCTTTGGTGCAGTTCTGAGGGCTCATAGCACCTCAAATTGTGTTAAATACAGAATCCATACATATTTCTGCTAGCATCAGACATGAAGTATAGGAAGCAAAGCCCAAAGTGTCCTGGGCTCATGAGCTATCTGAAGGCATTGGATTTTAACTCACCTAAATCACGATTATCCTAATCCAGTCTCGTGTCCCAGAAACATTTTTTCACTTAAAGATAATTCTTTTAAAAACTTCCCCTGTTCTTTGATTCACAGTGCCCATTATTCTCTCATTAGGGTCTTCTCTAGCATACAATCACTTATTAAAGTGTAAAAAAATCACCCCAATGATATTTAGAGGCCTCTACATATAAAAAGTTGTATTTGATATGTGAATATATATCCATTATTGTTACTTGACATTGACTGCCAGTGTGTTCCCCAGAATTCTTTTATAGTTGCTATTCACTGGAGAATTGAGGTCACATATACATTAAAGTACAAATATTCTGTGTTGCCAGTTAAGGCAGAGGTCCATATGCTATGAAAAATCAATTGACCAGAGAGGATATGTGAGATTTTTTTAAGAAAATAAAGAAGCCTAACCAAAATAGGTAGACAGCCCATCTTACCATACACATGGGATAGATTCAGGGATAGAATCTTCCTTAGAAAACAGGTCTACATCAAGTTCATTACACCAGTGGATGAGTGATCGAAGTCTCAAAGTTCTGTATTGTAAACATCCATATTAATTGTTCTTGAAAAAGGTACAAAATAGGCATGTTACATTGTAATATGATCCATCTGTTTCCCAGGATCAGTATTAAGCTTTCCATAGAGGGTAGTACAGATCAATTCAAAACAAAACCAAATCTATCTGGGTTTCCATAGTATTCTTTTTAGATGATAGAGAATTGAACAGTGGCCCATTATAAACGACAGCTGAGCACTACTATTGATTATTGGCTTAAGAAATCTGGGTTTATAGGAAGTAAATTGGCATAGAGTTTAGATGGCATGTGCAATAAACTCATGGGTCTATGATTTTGGTAAAAGTAATTTTTTTTTTTTTTAACGTAGTAGACTACATTCTGGTTTCCATTCAGTTGGAACATTCCTATAGAATTGCAAGGATTATGAGGGAACAGAAATATAAAATTGTCTCAGATTAGCTTTATGAAGCTCCTTTTCTCCTTGCCTTATACCTACTATCCATGATTTTACCTGTTGTAAAACTTTTTATTCATACTTCCTTTTTGGGTTACAAGACCACTTTCTAAATTCCTGAGTCCAAACTTTTATTCATTTTAACAGTTTTTGCCCTCTACCTCCTGTTAGATAACAGTTCTATTGTCTGTCTACTCTGAAATCTTTCTTGAATGATTTCATCAAAATAGTACTTCAATTTCCTAAACACTTCAGAGACAAAACGTAACTGTAAAGATATATTTCTCTCCTTTCTTTGAGGTAGCATCCAGCTTCCAATCTAGTGACCTGTTACTAGTGTCCCCTTTTCTTCTAGTCCTTGGTAATATCCAGGGAGATGTTTCCCAGTATAATGTAATGGTTCATATACTCAGGGGAAAACTTAATGACTATCTTGTACTATAATTCTCTCTCATTCATGTTTTGCAGAAGTCCATGAAGTTAGCCATGATAGGTGTCACCTCTTTGGAACTGGTAATTTGTATATAATTTTGAGGGTGTAATTTTTAGTAGGGGGCTTCTGCAGTTCCAGAAAAAAATTAAATTGTTATATGAGATTTTTTTAAAGCAGTCTCCTTGCTGCAAATATTTTCCTGTCCTTATCTGATTGTTTAGCAAAGAGGTTAAATATATTGTGTTCTTTTACCACCTTTTATAGCCTTATGTCTGTCTTGACCTAAGATGAATTTACTCCAACAACTTATTTTTTGGTGAGCCAGCCCTGGTATCTAATAATCCTTTTTATTTAGCTAGCAAACTATGCTCCTTCTGCTAACAAATTGGTTTTTTACCTCTTAGTTGTGGCTCTCTTATTTAGGGAAATGATGGGAAGGCTTTGGCTCATACCTGTCTCCACACTTAAGTATTTGCTCAAAGACTCTTGATTATATATAGCCAATCAAAGGATATTTCAGTTTCGTTACTTGTTATCCTGCAAGTCCCTGTGGGTTTAGCTATCAGAGATAATTGAACACCATATTCAGAACTTATTTAATAAGCTTATTTCTCCAACGATAGGGCATTTGAGATAGGTGGTATCCTATCAGTCCTAGGCTGTTTCTTACAAAATCTTGTTCAGTTTGAGGAATGGGATATGGAGAATAGCTTCACATGGATTTCCTAGTCATTTTGGTGTTTGTTGTTAACACAGTATACAGAATCCTAGTGTACTAAAAACCTTCCAGCATCAACAACCTGATAAAGATTAATTTATTGTGCCATCTATTAAAGATGGTATGTCTTTGTAGATACAAGCTTATTGCTGGTTAGCTAAGTAACATTATGTTCACATTGATTTGTATTTCGTACTTTTCTTATTGTATACAAATTGCCATGTGGTACTGTTTCACAGTAATATGACATACTCTATGTGGTAGAGTTTAGTGCCACTTTTTAGCTTAGAGATTTCACTATACATGATCTTTAAGTGATGGTTTGTAAAGTGATTGGTTTTAGTATTAATTACAGGGACATTAGTGTTGTTATAAAATACTCTACTGAAGAAGTAACTATTTTAAAGAACCTCTTCATATCCCTAAGTTCTATCCTTTCCAATCCAAGTTCTGCAGTAATTTAAAAAACAAAAATATTTTCACCGTGAAACATACAGACACTATAAACTAGCTACTTGTTTTCTTCTTAAAGATATTCTTGTTTATTTTCAAAATTCCGAAGAATTAGCTACGATTTATTTTAAAAGTCTAGTCTATGCTCTTAAGACATAGGATCATGGGATATTCCACTGATTTGCCCAACATACAAGTCATGTTTACTAGTTTTTAGTTCTCATTGAATCTTTATGAATGAGGATTTTATTAGCAACACATCAATCCTGGCATGGGATAGTTTGTGAAATATTTTAGTGAATATTTGCAGAATTTTCTCTTTCAGAGCTTTGACACCTTGAGGGTAGCTGCCACCAGTCTTCCTTCTTCCTCAAGCTTCTTTTTGAAAAATAATCAATCCTCAAAATAAATCCTTGAGATATGTTTTGTAAAATAAGCCATGAACCCTCAAAATTGCCTGTGTTATATAAATGTGTGCTGAGGCTACCAGAAGGTATTACTGAACAAATTTGCTGGAGTTTTTTAATGGCGCCTTTTGCATATGTATCTGTATTTGTATAACTGACATTCTTAATTTCTAAAGAGAAATTAACAACATTAACTACTTACTGATTGATTTGGAGATTGTACCTCATTAGTGGAGCTATTTCCTTCTTGGTAGGAAGACATAACTTATATTATTCTGTACATTAGGGTTAAATAGCATGGCAGTGTTGGCCAGGAATTTACTTCCTATCTCAATGCAGTTTTAAAATTTTGCCCGTAAAAGCAGTGTCTGAAGATTGGTAAATCCCGAATATGTGCTTAGCTGTATTTACAAATTTTGAAACACAACTATTCTGTTTTATCTGTCTGTAAAAACAAATAAGACTCCCTGTCCCCCTAAACGAAAAGAAAAGCTTGTGAATTTTTATATTTAATTTAAACAGAACTAATATACTAATAATATATCATTTTAAGGTATAGTTGAGCACAAATTGACTCTTTATTTGTGGATTGGGGGAGGCAGGTGAACATGTAAACCATATTCTTCTTGGTACTTGCAGTAATTTCTGGGTTAGACTAACTTACAGGTTTTACTTATTCATGCTTGACTTTTTAATTATCTTTTTTCTCCTTTTTTTAAAGATGATACTTGTTGATGCCACTATTATCATCCTCCTAGCAGAAGATAGTCCTACTGAGAAAATGAGCACTTTGATCATTCAGTCTTTGAACTTTAACCTTTGACTGGAAGTGACCTATAGGCAATGAAGACTACTTCCTTTTACTGCATTTTTACTCGTGTGCATTCTGGGCGCATGTTGATCGCTGGTTCAGTCCAGGCAACTGACATGCTTTTATTAGTCATACAGTATTAATGCAGGTGTCAGGAAATGTCAAATATAATTCCATTTTTTTATTTTTATTTTTTTAAGCTTTTGGAAAAGTTCCAGGTCCTCACGTATTGTGCAATAACAATGACTTCCTTGGCGGTTTTGGAACGTTCATTGCCGGCAATGGACGTAATAGGAAAAGTTTTCATTAACTCCTGCCACCAAATGATTAATGCATGATAGGGCCTATGAAATGAACTTATCGGGTATAATGGGATTATTAATAAAGTGAGGGATCCAACATTACTTTGAAAGTCACCCTAGCTGTTTATATTTGGATTCTATGCACTGTGATCCTAAGGTTAACAGCATGACTTAACATGCGTCTTTAAAGGACTGTAATGAAAGATCATTGCGTATTTATTGAACTGTTTATATCTGCTGTCAGATTGTTTTGACATGGAAGGTTTTCAAGTAACATTGGCAGAGAGGTACAATATGTTATCCCTATGGTGAAAATAAACTCATTTGTTGTATATAGTTCCTCAATCTCTGAAGTAAAGGTATGAGTAATATAGGGTATGAACGGTTTAATCAAGGCTTTTTGGGGGGAGTAAGAAAAATGGCAATGATGACTGAATTGCTGCAGTCCGTAATTTGGGCTTGTTATTTATACATTGAAGATTTTTCCAAGTAGATTACACGCTGTTACTTCCTGCTAGCCATCAGCATGAGCCCTGCTGCCTAAACACTATTTCACTTATTTATGTTTGAAAAATCCATAAACATTTTTGTTTGCAATCTTGTTTTCTTTTATTGTTCCAAGTCAAGTTTGAATGTTACAATACTTTTAAGTGAAAAACTTTTGTCAAGTTTTTTTCTTGTAAATTTTCTTTACTTGTATCATCTTGTCCTTCAATCCTGTACCTTAAAATAAGAAATACATTTTTGACAGAGGCTTAATGTTTTAACAAAAGAGTGTGGACATTTTTATTTTAAAATTTAGGCAGAAGTACACTATAAATTTGTATGTTTGCTTATTTGTCTCACACAACCATATAGTTTTTCTGGGTGGGATTTGTTTTGCTTAGTTTTCTTGTTTAAAAGACTTTGCTTGTAGCTAGATAAAATTTTTCTATAGAAAAAATAATTGTTGGAAGGTCCAATTCTCAGTACCATGTAAATGTTAACTGCAGCTAGGTTCTCTTTTTAAAAAGCAATTAATGTATTTTATAAATTACCTTTTCACATATGCAAAATCTGTTTCTACTACAATGTTATTTTTACTAATGCCTTATTGTTGCACTCTTTTTGAAATATCCAGCAGTGAATATATAAATCAATTTGGGCTTAGAAATAAAAGCCAGTTGGCTGAAAGGTTTGAGATATGTACCCCAGGAAAATCATCCAATCTATAATTGGCAAAAACTATTAAAATGTTTATTTTAATCTCTGTGTAGATGACATTTTGTAGCTCTGTACATGTTATTAATTAAGGGCATATAATTTTACACTCAAAAGAAGTATAATTACTGAACTCAGGGGTGGGTAGACTTCAAAAATATGTCTGCTGTAGAAATAACTTGAAGGGGAGAAAAAAAAAAAACATGGCCAGCCACCAAATTGTGGACATTGTTTATAAAACTACTAATTAGCAACTACCACTTTTTAAAAATTAAAAACTTTTTGTTTTTGTTCTATCTTGACTAGAGATATACACTAGTTCTCACACTGTCTCTATCAACCTAATTAGTTAGCTTGTTTAACTAGGACAGAAATGTGTTTTGGAATGCTTTGAACTATTAATTTTTAACTGCCTTTCCAATATGAAATTTGCAGCTGTAAATTATTTGTTTTCGTATTTTACGTAACTGCTCTAAACTACTGATTGACTTGATCATTTTCTGGGGGGAAATCTCCATACTGCTGGTCCTCTTACTAGAATCCTTTTGTAATGAAATGACCTGTGACATTTCTTACCAAAGGAATTATTAATATACCAGGTCAAAGATTAACAACACTATACTATACATTAATAGGTCATACTAGCCTCAATTGAGTTTTTTTAAAAAAATGACAGTGTTTTAACATACCTCTCTCTTCATACAGACTGATTCCAGAAAGTAGATTAAAGTGAAGCAGAGGAAAGTAAAGGAAAGCCAAATAATTTCAGTACATTTTATCCTTTAAAGAGAAGAAAATCATAATCAGATAAAGATAAAACCTTATTCCTCACTCTCTTGAATTTAGGAATTATTGAAAACTCCTTTGCACTTAGATTTAATTATGAAGTTAATTTCAAATGTAAGTTACCTTATTAAAAAACCTAAGAAATTTGTCAGAGTCATTGCTCTAGAAAGAGTGATTCATTTCTTTGTAATAAAAAGAATGTTTCTCTGTAATGTGTTGTTAAATGACAACTAAAATATCGAGAAAATGTACATAGGCCCATGCTTGCTTCTCTCTCTCCTCTGCATCCCCACCATGGGGCACTATTTGCTACATAGGCCTACAGAATTATACTTCATATTTAGGATATATGTGCTCTCCTTTTGAATTTATTTATTTATTTATTTTAGATCATTGTTTTGCTTTGCCAGATTCTCTTAAGTCAGTGATACATTCAATTCCTTATTTATGCATGCTTAGATCAGAAACTTGTGCCCTCTCAAAAAAAAAAATATTTTGTCAGGTATTAATGCCATAGATTTTGAAGGGAGAGACTGTATCCAATTTGTTTTATTTTTTGGAGAATTTTAAAACAATGTGTTTTATGGCTGTTCTCATAAGGAATTAATATTCACCTCTAAAGGACTTGTATAATTCTTCCTTTTAACTAGCAGGGAAATAAAGCTTTTTTTTTTTTTTTAATCTCTAGAAGAAAATGCTGAAAACAGCTTTTATATAGTCAATATGCAACTGGGGAAAGATCTTAATCCTTGTTGTTTTGACTAGGTACATAAGTATTCGGTATAAAGTAACTAGATTAGTTCATAACTTGTCCCTTCTGAAATTTTCCATATATGCAACAAAATATATATCAGAATCCTATGTTGGATAATAATTTCTTCAGATTCTAAAACAGGTATCTAGTGACTGCTTAATTGTTCCCAAATTGCATCAAAGATGAATTGACAAATAAATAATGGAAATGGGTAGTGATGTGGAAATGATATGTAACTACATATTATTTGTTTCTGGTAGTCAAGTCTTATTTTTAAAAGAGCCTATTGTTTTTGAGAATTGGGACATTTAAAACTTGTTAAAACTTCTTGCTAAAAAGAGAAGAGAAGAGGTATTGTGTGTTCAAAACTTTTTTGAATAAAGAATTCTGTGTCACTAGTTCAGGCCTTTAATGGTTACTACTACTTACATTTCTCGATCTCATTTTTAAGGTTTTTTTGTACATATTTTAGCTGAATGCTTAACATTTGTAATTATGTATAACTGTATATTTGGTTTTCAAAAGGAATTATGGCTTACCCGTGTTTTTCTGAGAATTCGTTATCAAAATCAGCTACTGTATTATATTTTGCATTACCCTGATGCCTTTAATGCCTTTGTGTGATTGAGATCTTACACGGAAGAGTCTGAATCTGCACCAACTAGTCCTGTGCCTTTTTGCAACCTTCTTTGGTTTATCCCTGTTCTCTTTGTTTCTTCTTCCTTAAAGTCTCTTCTCACAAATGTCATTGTATCAGTCTTCACCGGTTTCCCTCTCTGACTTCTAAGTTTTTCTTTCTTTTCTTTTGAGGTTAGGGAACCCAGAGAAGAAAGATTATTAGGATTACATCACGAATTTTGAAAGAAATTAAAGACTCTCCTTACAAATAAAATACACAGGGTTTCTAATACCTAATTTCAGTTCCTGGCTACATTTGTTGAATAATTGGCTACTTCATAGATGAGCTGTTAATTGTAATTTTAATTCTTAAGTACTAATATTGAGGGTTTGTTTTTTTTTTTAACATTTGGAGGTTGGGTGGATTAATCTCCCAAAGCCTAATTATTACCAAAATGAATTAAAGCATTTGTTTTGGTAAAAATATTTTCTCCATTTAAATTTCTAAGCCATTTTGAGATGTGTAATTATTTCTTTAATTTATTTGTGAGACTTTCTTTCTCAGCATATAATTGTGCATTAATTTAAAGACAGGTTTATACATATTATTATAAATAGAGACCCATGGAATCAAAACATACCTCAGTCTTAATTCTCTGTCCTTCAAGTTGAAGTCCTAATTCACTGGAGAATCTATAGTCCTGATAAGTGAGTTGTTATTTAAGTCTAATTCTTATATGTTAGTATTTGGTAGGGAATCTCCAGAATGATTACATGAATCTTTTAATGAAAAAATATTTGTTGATAAAACAATATAATATATGAAGTCATCTTGATACATAGAAGGAATGCCTGAATAGAAGCTGATATCTTAACATACCTCAAGAGCTTCCCCAGTTTTCCAAGTTGAGATGCAGAGTTGACTGGATAAAGGAGATCCAGTTCTTGTTTTGTTTCTTGGCACAACCTGTCTGGGTTTTGAAAAAAGCTTGCTCCTATAAATAAGTCTAAGCTGTTTTCATAAAGGCAAAAACATGATTTCAAAATTTACTGAGCTTTGAATTGCTAGGTGTGACATTACTTGTCAGACTTTCTGGTATATGGAAAGAACCTATCTCTCTTTTAAAGCCTGAAACAGGACTAGTGAGAATTTGGTAGATTTTGTCAGAAACCAAGAAAATGCAAGTCTCTTCAGAGTTAACCACAGATTGTTGATATAAACACGTAGTACCTGCCAGTTTTGTGGTCAGTAATTATTTGAATGGATTTTTAGGTTAATAAGTGCATGTTCAGGTCAAAATGAATTGATTATTTTTAGTTGGTATCATTTTTCTCTCAATATTGAGGTATACTTATTGTGCATTTTACTAATCCTCATGCCTGAGGATATGAATAGGATGGATGTATAAATTTTATAAATTCAAGTTGCAACATATGTAAAATTACTACTTTTTAAATAGAATACAAATGTTAAGACTGAGACAAAATATGTTATATATTTTTAAATACGTGTATCAAATTTTTGTTAGTTGAATGTAAATTGTTTTGTGTGCTTTATGAATCCTTAACTTTTAATAATAAAACAGTTGTTATTTGACATTTCCTGTAGACTTGAATAGTAAATTGGACAGCTATTAAGTCTCTTTGTAGTTAGTAATGCAAAAATTTATTTTATATAGTAGTAGTTCCTCTTTACAAAATGACTGATTTTTAAAGAACTATGGTAACAGTAACATATCCATTTCCGAAATGAGTGCAACAGATTAAAGATAATCACTAAAACTGTTACCAATTAACAGATTATCTTTACTTAATTGTTGTAGGTAGCTTATTTTAGAGGTGCTTCGGGCTTTAATTAAACAAGTACTGATTAAAGACTGGGCATTTTGAGAGGATGGAAATTACTGAGTACTGTGAAGCTAGTGTTCCTGAACTTTGAGTTTTGCAGTTAATAACAAGGATATACTGTAAAGGACTTCTGGATGCCTTTTTGAGTGTACAGACACCTGATGTACTTAATTGAGTGACTCCTGAAGCTATGAGAAGAGAGAAGGAAATTAGCAGAAGAAGGGGAGTCTTCATCTCAGTCATTCCTGGCAGGAAGAAATACAGTATGCTCTGCTGGTATTCTAAATTTTCTTTTCCACAGGGAATCTGCTGGCCCCAGGAGCAGTTTACTACTCATTAGGCCAATCATACTACCATAAAATTATCAGATTTCAACAAGCTGTATCTGCAACCCTAAACAGATTAGTAGCTGGTCAGGTAAATGCAGGACCCAGCTTCCTTTGAACTTTGATGCACTCTTTCCCTTTATTATAATCCTTAAAATAAGTTCTACCTTCCATGGTAGGTGTTAATTTTCTCCACTAATTGTAATCTACTTGTGGAATGAGTCACTCTGTTTGAGTCCTTCTTATATTCCTTAGTACTTTTCTCACTACCTAACACATAGCCAAATGAAACGTGCTGAATTAAAGGGTCAAGTGCCACAACTGAGGGTCTTCCGTGCTTGGATAATATGGCCCAAGGCTAAAATGGTTATATATCTTTCTTGTTGGGAAACTGTCAGGGACTTTTTTTTAATTGCTTATTGGATTTTTTTTTTTTTGCTTGCTTGAATAATGCCAAATATTTATATGAGTGAGAGTAGCTGTTTGACCTGTCCAGTGGAGTATGAAAATATTTTACTAAGGAAACTTGAAATGAGAAAGTGGAGTACAAAATATCTGTTCTTGGCCATCAAGGACCTAATGTGGGTAGATAACGTATCTTCAGGTCAGAACCTAATGTGGATCAGTACAGCCTGCAAAAAAGGTATCCAACTCAACAATTTTTTATCCATCTCTACTCCGATCCCAATTAAAGCATTCCTGTCACAATTAATGGCATTACTATATAATCTGGTTATCACAGTGAAGAATAGTCTCTTCCTCTCAAATTTTTCATAAACATTTCTAGAATTTCTCCCTTCTCTCCAGCGCCCCTGCCGCCCCATCCCTTCCCTGCTATTATGACGTTTCGCAGTCTGGTGCTAGTTTCCCATAGCAGTCATCATATACCTTGTTCCATAAATAGGAGCAATAAAAAAACCTATGTTGTACTTTGCTAATGTTCTTCCCTCTTCCTAGATTGCTACCTGCTTTTCTACCTGAAAGTTCTAGTTCAAATGTAGCTATAAAGGTTATCATCACCCTGTCTCTTCTCCCTTCCTCACCCCTCACTAGTCACCTCCCCTGAACTCTTAACGGTAGGGACAATGTCTCAATTGTGTTGGTGTCCCTAGCATGTAACACATAGTACCTAGCATATAGGCTTTTAATAAAGGTTAACTTGATCCTCCTTGTATTTTTATCCTAGCCTTTTCAAGGAATTTTACACTAACTCTTCAGATGCTGGGTATTTAGAAAAAATATCCAAACTACCTACCATCTGAGTTGAAATGTTATACCAGAACACTCAACCCTTCTTATCCTGGAGAGTTTTTAAGAATTACTTTTAAATCGTTAATCATCATTCATTGATTTTTGCCTTCTGTTTATAGATGTTTCTCATATCCTGGCTTTTCTTGAATATATTTACAAATTAAATGCAATTGTTTTAGACTAAATACATCTGAAGAGCCAAGGGATCAACAAAAGGTAAACCTGACACTCATTAAAGTTAAAAAGTGGCATTAAGCAACTACTTGTTGAGCACCTCTCATATGCCAAACAGGGTGGTAGGTAAGAGAAGGTATATATCTTGAAGGGGCCTATATAATAAGGGAGATAAATAGAAAATAAACAATATAAAAAGTAGTAAGGGTCCTAAGAGGTGCTGATAAACGGCAGTTTCTGATAATCACAGAAATGTTTGCCAAAAAAATACTGCCATGGCTCAAAAAATTTGGAAACCACATAAAAGGGTACCAGGCAAACACAAAGTTAAGTACAGAAGCCCTAGGACAGGAGCTTGTATGAAGATGGGCAAGGAGGACCATGTGGCTGATTCATATTGAGCCAGGGGGAAGCAGCAGAGTAGTTTGGGACAGGGTTTTGTGAGTCAGTAAAAATAGTTTGTCACTTTAGTTTCCACTAGCAGAGAAGTGAGCCCACCACTCAAAGTTGGTTTTGTCCTCAAAGCATTTATCATTTAGAAAGAAAAACCTGTGAAACTGAGCTATTCTTTTGGCAACGTCAGAGGAAAAGTTGCCCAGAAAGCAAAAACTATTCCAACACCCCATCAAGAAAAATAATTTAAAGCTGAAACTTGAAAGAAATATATCCTCAGAGTAAAGGTAAACTGAGTAGCACTGATTCATACTTGCATCTATATCCTGCATTGTTCAGGGAGTGCCAAAAACCTTAGACTTGGATTAAGCTGTGGTCTCTGTAGGGGACCAGCAGAAGCAAATGCAAGTCCTGTCTGGAAGAAGGTTGCTTCTTTCTAGGCCAACAAATTATTCCTACATATGATTTATTTCAAAACAAAGACCAGCATGCAAAAGATAATCACATTCTAAGAAGTAAAACACCATGATTAAGAAACAGCAGAAACAATAAATGGGGAGAATGACAGGATCTCATGCAGTTTACTGATCTCTGTGCCACACACAGTTTGGAGCTTCTGAAGAATAACATGTCTTTCATCTTTATGTTCAAACCTTGAGTACCTACTGGGTCTCGAGCATATGATCTGGCGGAGAAGACAACAGGTAAGTGAAGTTCAGTGTGACACCTGGTGCGATGGGGTGATCACAGAGCATTGAGGCAGGAGCAACCAGTGCTATGTAGGGAGTCCAGGAGAGAATTCAGGGGCAGTGATGAACTACCGAGTGAGTATTTACCAGGCAAAGATGGGAAAGTGAAGATGAGGGCGTTTGAGACAAAGCACACAGCAAATGTAAAAGCCCCGAGAAGAGAGAACTCTGTGTTTAAAACACCAAATTTGAATGATGGATTGGTAAAAATTAGAGAAAGCTGGGCCTAGACCAGGAAGGGCCAGGTTATAGAGTTTTGACTTTTTATCTGTGGACATAGTTTTGCCTTCTGGTGACACAGAACAAGTCCTAGTCCCTTTTCTAGTTATTTTCAGATATTTTTAAAACATGTTTCATGGCACACTTAACTCTTCCAGGAAAACATCCTTCCAATGTTTTTTTTTTTTTTTACATGATATACTTTAAAATCCTGTTATCATTTTGTAGGGTCAAGCTTTTCAAAGATCTTTAAAGTGTGGTAACCAGAATTGGCCTCACCACTCAAATAGTCTGATACACAAAAAGGAATGGAACTTATTCTCTGATTTAGGTCAGGATTTCCTAGCTGCTTTTAGAGCTCTAGAAGTTCCTTGAAAGTACCTCAGGCACACTTCAATGTATTTTGTGTTAATATTCTGCATACGTTTTGGTTAGGTGAAAGGGTTTGCAGTTTAGAACAATGTTTGAAGAACACAGATTTGGCCACTTAACGCTTGATGGAATTCAATTTCTTTAGCAGCCACATGACATGATTTTGATTGGTAGAAGCCACATCTTTCATTTTGCTGTGTATAGGCATACCTAGTTTTATTGGGCTTTGCAGATACTGTGTTTTTTTAAAAATTGAAGGTTTGTGGCAACCTTGTGTTGAACAATTTTATTGGCACATTTTTCCAACAGCATGTGCTCATCTGTGTGTCTATCATGTTTTAATTACAGTATGTACATTGCTTTTTTAGACATAATGGTATTGCACACAATAGACTACAAAATAGTGTAAACATAACTTTTATATGCACCAGTAAACTAAAAAGTTTCCATGACTTTATTGTCGTGATCTGGAACCAAACCTGCAATGTATCTGAGGTATGCCTGTAGTTGATTTCTTTCTTTCTTTTTTTTTTTTTTTTTGGTCTCAAATAGAATGTTATGCCTATTAGTTTTCACCCTGTTTGATTCTTCTATTCTTTTGAGTTTTTTTGGTTTTCTTATTCCATCAGGCAATATATTAGCTCTCCCTCCTATTCAATATCATCCCTAGGCACTTGTTCTACATTTTCTCTGCTTATGAAAGCAAGCTAATGACATGATCCTACAGTATACAATTTATTATCTCATGATATTTAAACATTTTAAGTGCTATCAAACTCATATTTTTCTGTCAAATATCCAACTAATCACTCAGGCCAAATATATATATGGTTTTATCAAAGAAAGGAGATGCTGCTTGTTCTGGTGCAACTTGTTATTGGTAAGCCCTTGCTGGTTCCAAATGACCATTGCTTTGGTTTCTAGTTGAGTAACTGAATTCCAATCAGGTTAATAATGATTTTGACAGTATCTCAAATGATTAGGAGGTGAGAGGAGCAGCTATGGTGGTGCAATGCTTTGATTTCCCTTCATGAAAAACTTGTTGGTCAGCTGGAAGGAGTGTAGTTAGCTGGTATCCTCCAACTGGGTTTGCCTCAGGTTTAGAGCCAAGGCCACACTCTTCCCAAGCAGCCCCCAGCCAATGATTGAGCTCAGTGCGGGCCTGGTCATTTCTGCCCAAAGAGGGGCTTCTCTAATGCCTGGTAATTCTTGCTCTACATCTCCCCATTATGTTGATGTGACTTTGTCAGATCTGTGTCTCAGTCTAAAGCTCTCCTTACCCAACTCTGGTTCCTCCCCACTTTTCCCACACGAGTTGTAAATCTGTATCGTGGTTTGAAGGTTTTCCCTGCCCAATCCTCCTTTGTCTTTCACAGACATCCCCCAACAAATCTCTTGCCCTCCTAACTCCAGTGTCTGCTTCGTGGAGGAGCCAAATTAACACAGTTGGTACCAGGTGGTGAGAGAAAAAGGTGGTAAGATGGGGTTTTGAGATTGGATCACTCACTGCCTCCCTGACAATGAAGACCCCATCCTGTATGGTATGGGGCATGGATAGTTGCTGCCACAGGTGTTGAGTGGCTCAGTTGCTAAAACTTTTACCAGTGGTGATGTGGTAAGAATGTTCTTTGGGAAGGGACCACCTTGGACAGTACAATGGTTCAGACCTTTGGAAAACATGGGGATGAATGAACAAAAGGACAATGGGATTGTTGGTTGTTCATAAATTGTATTGACCCCCTATATAGAAATAATGAAAACTTAAGGGCAGTTAACAAATAATTGGAAACAGTCTGAACACTAGAGCGCCTCTTTGGTAGCTGCCAAAGAAGCTTTTATCTCTTGCAGTAGGAGAGCAGGAAAAGCTGAAGACCAAATTCAGAATTTTTGAGTCCTGAGCTACAAACATGTTTGAATCTTCAGCTGAGACGGGTCTGTTATGCCTAAGCCATGGACCTGGTTGGGAAAACTTGAGAGGCTGACGTATGAGATAGAGACAACCTGGGTAGATGTCACCAAAGTTTTGGTCTCCCTTGACTACTCTGAAACCTTAGACCTTGTAGAAGTGGTCTGCCATTCCCTATTAAAAGCTGGACTACTCTATGCTGTGAGAAGATACATCAGGGGCCCTCAGGATCTGCCCTCACCTCCTGTCCTAGGTTCCAGGCTCAGTTGGTTTAAGCCACTGCATAATCCAGTTGTAACGTACTGAACCTAATAAGGGAGGAAGAGGACTATGTAGTTGCAAAAATTGTCCAACATGTACCTACCTGCAGGAGCTGGGGGAGTATCCATAGAACTGGGTAGGTGTTTGGTCAAGGGGGCTGGAGCATGAGACTGGATAGGGAGAATTTATGCCCTTCGGACATTCTCTTGGGGTATGGGAATTAACACTCTGGCAAGTACCCCAGGTATGGTGCAAACTCCCTACTAGGGGAGCTCTTAGAAGCCTGGAGAAAAAGCCCACACTGAGCTCAATTTAAATGGCTGTATTGCCATAGTAGGTGGTAGAGGAAGAGAAAAAAAGGTTTAAAGAAGTGGACCTGTTGGATTGGATATTATGTGAGGTCGGAAGGATTCTGCCAGAGCATTGTTTTCTATGGGAGGGCCCAGAAGACAACTGATCAGCAAGGCCATTAGTAAGGTGCTGATGAGGTGGGCCCTAGCATCATTAAATTCAATGGCGGCTGTCCTCTGCAGGCAAGGGCTACTGGTAGGAGAGACTGTCCAAAATTTGGATCATTGTTAGCAATGGGGATGATGGAGGACCCTTCCCCCCACCCCCCCAATAATAGCAGGTGGCAGTTTGTAATTGCTAGTCAGGGGTTTCAATTATTTTAATGACTGACTGTATCAGAGTTGCAGCCAAGAGAGCTTGAATTGCAAAGATTTCTGAAGATATTAGAACAAATCATCTCAAGGAACAAAATAGAAGCAGCCAGTGGGGGCACTGCTCGGTCTATATATAATCAAAAGAAAGCAAGAATGGTTGAAGAGAAAGGTGAGGGTTCTCACCTCAGTAAAATTTCACAATCATGCCACATTTCCAGAACCCACTGTCTGAAAAGGTGGCCCAGTGCCCAGGGGGAAGAACCCTGCAATACCATGGCAAGTTTATGCTATCATGTCCCCAAGTCCTTCCCCAAAGGTACATACACAGTCATTTACACAGGTAACTGACTCAGGTAAATAAGAAAAGGGGAATACCCAGATATTCTGAGGACTGCTGAGTGCAGGAGACCCAAAGTATCATTATGGCTCCCCTGTTAGAGTGGGGATAGGGTGGGGCAGGGCAGTACATAGGGTTCTTGGCAGTGTCCAGCTTACAGTGGGTCTGTGGACTCACTCTATAGTCATTGTCCCTGACCCTGAATGTAAAACTGGGATTGATGTATTTGGTAGTTGGAGAAAATGTTACTTACCTGAGTCTTTGGTTCGTGGGGTCAGAACTGCCATTTTGTGTAAGGCCAAGTGGAAGATTCTGATACTGCCCCCACACCACTTCACCAAAGTAGTACAGCAAAAAAAAAGGATCACAGAATATATCTAATCGAAGTAAAGTAACAGGGACTGGATTTAGAGAAGTGAAAACTGAAAAGGAATGAAAGAACTAGGAAGGTTAAATATATGAAACACGGTTTTCAAGACATTGGATATCAGGCAAGGAAAGGCAATGGTCCCTGAAACAAGGGAAACAAATGAGGTGAATCCTGCAATTGCTCCAGCTTCCTGCCTAGATAGTGTTCCCAGGCCACGGTGCAGGGAGGGGGAACCGGACTGAGGCTGGCAGCCTCCCAGAGTTGAGACAAATCTGGAACCCCAGGATGCCTAAAGTGACTAGAGTTCTTAGGTCAGAGTACTGGAGAGAGAGAGCTTTGCAGAGCGAGAAAACTCCAGTGATTGGCCGAGTCCCCATCAGGTTTTCAGCATGTGAGGAGAACTACCAGAGGCTGGGGAGACAAGCACCCAGAACGAGCAATATCCAGGGATCACATGGGACTGGGAGTAGTTTCTGTGTTCCCACTGGCCAGAATGGAAAATCTTGTAATTCATGGGGCATAAGGTGCAATATTCAAGAGTATTGCCTCAGTAGTCAGGAAAAATTAGTCCTAGACTAAACACTGCTCTGGGCTCCTAAGAGAGCTTAAAAAGCAAGGCCCGAAAGATCAAGCTCTTTCCCAAGTACCTTAATTACATTGTAGAACAAAGCTCTAGAATATTTATAGAAAAAATACCTATGTATGCCCAGCACCTAACAAGCCAATTAGTGACAAGTTGACTACATTGGGCCTTTTTTTTTTTAAATTATTATTCAGTATATAATGAGATAGATTCATATACCAAACAGTCATCCACATCACCGCAATCAACATTTTCATTACTCCAAAAAAAAAAAAAAGTAAAAGTAAAAACAAACAGTACAAACATCCCATCTCCCCATCTCCCCCTATTATTCATTTAATTTTTGTCCCCATTTTTCTACTCATCTGGATAAAGGGAGTGTGAGCCACAAGATTTTCACAATCACACAGTCACACTGTGTAAGTTATATAGTTATACAATCATCTTCAAGGATCAAGGCTACTGGGTTGCAGTTCAACAGTTTCAGGTATTTCTTCTAGCTATTCCAATACACTAAAAACTAAAAAGAGGTATCTATATAATACATAAGAATAACCTCCAGAATGACCTCTTGACTCCTTTTGAAATCTCTCAGCCACTGAAGCTTATTTTATTTCTTTCTCTTCCCCTTTTTGGTTAAGAAGAGTTTCTCTAGCATCCCCAGGAGTCATGTCGCACGTTGCCAGGGAGATTTACACCCCTGGGACTCATGTCACATTGGAACTTTTGGTCTTGGAAGGGCAAGCAATTAATTCTCACAGGAATATAACTTTTTCTGGGTTTTGGTTTACTCTGCCTGCAGAGTCAATCAGCCAGCATCGCTATCCAGGGGCTTATGGATTACCTGATTCACAGGCATGGATTCTGCACAGTATAGCATGTGACCAGGAGACCCACTTTATAGCAAAGAAGTGTAGGAGTGGGCCCATGATTATGGGATCAATAAGGGATATGGGTCATATCCCATATGCATCATCCAAAAGCAACTGGCCCAAGAGTGCTTTAGAACAGCCTACCAAAGGGACAGCTGATAAGCCAGTTTGGAGGCAGTTCTCTCCAAGGATGGGGTCCCATCTTCCAGTATGCTGGATGTGCTTCAGATCAGAGACCTTTGTGTGGGGCTTTGTCCCTAATAGGAAGAATATGTGTATCCTGGACCATAGGTCCCAATCCTAGAGTTTACACTCTTGCTAGCAAGAATAAGTTTATTAAGTTTATAAAAGAATCCTGTCTTTTAGAGATACATACCAAATGAAGTGCAAACTGGGATTTGCTTTGAAATAGTCAGGGTGTGTATGTGTGGTGAGTTTGAGAGCATAGTGGTAGAGATGAAACAAGATTGATAAGTGTTGATAAGTGAAATTGGATGATGTTTAAAGGAGCGTTCATTATGTTTTCTCTGTACTATTGTCATGTGTTAGAAATTTTCCATAATAAGTTAAATTATGTTTGTATGTGATTTAAAATTATAATTTGGGTCCATCTTCTCTGGTCTAAGAGATCATGATGGCTGAGAAGTTCGAACGTATTTCATGGTCAAACTTATTTAATGATAAATCCACTTATCTGTATTTCCTGGAAAAGACAAAGAGTTTTCCATATGCTACTGAAAAAATAAAATTACATCAAAGGCAAAAACAAAACAAAGGGAAAAAAAAAAAAAAACCCAAGAGTCTCATTGAACTCTAAGCTATGGCTACTATCTTAGCACTTTGTATTCCTTGTATTCAAGGACAGGTCAGCAAGAAGACCTTCTTGGCAGGGGTAATTGACCCTGATTTCAATGGATTTAGACTAGAAGAATATATTCTAATTTTACTTAAGCATTTTTTTTCTCCAAGGAGTAATATCAAAGTTCTTTAGTGATAATGCCTAGATCTGAAGGTAATTTATTAGAAGATTCCCTTCTGTAGCACATAAGAAGAATTTATTGTTAATACATACAACTGAATAGGAACAAAAAAAAGCAATATCCCTGGAAATCTCACTAGACTTTGAGCTTCAACTAAGAAATATTTCTTTTTACTTATTTATCCCTAGTTGCTTGCATATTGCCTGCTCTAAATCAAGAATTGAGTAAATGTTTAAGTGAGCAACTGAAGAAAAATTCTGAATCATAAATTCAAAATTAGAATTTCTTATTTATTCTCATTTCTATTTTCCTGAAATTATATCTTTAGCTCAAATTTTTACCATTGGTTTTTTACCAAGTGTGTTCTCCATTCACATAGTAAGGGAGACTTTCATGAGTTCATATATACCTACCAGTTAACAAAATATTATATCTGTCTACTTAAGAAAAAAATATGACTTTGTTCAATATAGCATTGCTGAGCATTGGACCAATTTAATGATTTCTTCTTCCAAAAAGGCTTGGAATGGGGTCTTTATACTTTGGGGGAACAAAACTGCCCGACCCCCCAAAGTTTCTGATGCGGAGCCAGATTTGGAGATGACTGTTTAACACACTTTCAAGTTTCTCAGGCTGCAAACAGTGTTATTTCTTTATCGAACATCAACCCAACAAGAAAAATGACAAAGTAATTTTCAGCCGCAACGCAGTATCAAGAATATGAATACTTGTGGGAGAGAATACAGCAAGCGGACAACAGCAAAATTTACAAATTTTCATTTATTCTCTTGCAGAAAGGGGAAATTTAAATAGCTACCAAAAATTAGGAGGAAATGTGATTCCTATTTAAAATAAATATGGAAGTTTAGTTGTTAGAATTATTTTCAGATGAGTGGCATGTCTACCAAGTCCTCAAAAAGAAATTTCAGATTAGAATATTTTTAATGTTTGTTAACATTCTTCCCATTTTTCTGTAGTTGGACCTGGGCCTTGTGTTAGGGCTATTTTTGGTTGCAAGTAAAAGTAGCTTAGGCTAAAAGGGTTTTATTGGTATATAAATCCTGTCAGTCTAGTACGGGGTTGGGTCCTAGATTCAGACATAGGTGGATGAAGGGGCTCAAAGAAAGTCATTCAGGCTCTGTCTTATCCTCTCAGCTCTAGTTGACTTTATTCTACCAGCAGATTCTTTCCAAAAGTTGGGCAACATGATCACTGAGAGCTATATTTCCCCTGTCGAGCTGCTTGATGAGGAAAAAGCAAACAAAAGGTATTTTTCCCAGTGCTTCTATCTCCATCCTAGGGAAGACTCCAGTTGGTCTTTTCTGGATCAGATGTCTGCAACCACCACTCAACCACATTTGAGGCTGGGGATGGGGGGAACTTTCATCAGGCCTGGGTCTCCTGGCTGCCCCTGTGTCTTGGGGCAAAAGGGTAGGGCACTGAGATTGACAGCCCTGTCAGGACCTCGTGGAACTGCTGAGGAGTTTTCCAACACAATGAAAATGGAGTTGGGCAACTTTAAAGAGCAGAGAACATCCACCCACTACAAGATTACTTGTGTTGACAAAACGGCAGATAACAGATCTCTATTTGTGCTCCTATGCCGAGGGCTGGCCTAACCCTCAGCAACGGGCAGGGTCCTGATAGGGGGGCTGGAGTCGGCGAAAAAACGAGACAGACACCTTGTTGTGTCCGGGTACGAAGATGAAATCTCCGACCAAGCAGAGCATCAGAGCTTTATTTTTATAATTGTCTGTAACATACACACTAGCATTTAGGCATACAATACTAGAAAAGTTTGGCTAAATTTCAGACATTGTTTATTCTCACACAGTGATCAGTGGACTAGCAGGGACAGACTCCCGGGAGCGCAGCAGGACACAGTGTTCGGCACAGGCATAGCAGTTCCTATTACTGAGTACCAAGCAACCTATAACTATTTTTTGTGTTCATGTTTTAGAGTCTGTTAATCATTACCTTTTTGTTTCTTCTAGCTAACTCTTTCAAAGCTTGGGAAGGGGGATTTTGAGCAGAAAGGGTGACCTATTGTTTCCTAAGAAAGGAGCAGGCATTTTCACTACGCTGACGCTAATGCAGGGTAAGCCGCTGGCTCATTAATGTAGCTAGGTGTGGGAGCATTTCACCACCACAGAGCCCGAAAGACGCCAGATGAGGAAAAGAGGCAGTGTGAATATAAGACACAGCATAAGAACCAAATTCCTTTTAGGCAGGAGTCATAGGTGCCACTCGACCCTCCGCCTTGCGAGAACGGTCACCACGACAGGTACTGAAGGCCCAGGGACCGTGCCACTAGGCCGACTGCCGGGTGCTGAATTGGCTGCCCACACTCCTACATATCTAAAATATTCTAACCAGTGAGATTGTGTTTGAACATAAAAATATCTGGGGAGTGGGGATGGAGGCAGCAGGGAAACAGATGGGGATAGTTTTGCCATCTATATCACAGTGGGTTGGGCCCGTGTGTGTGTGTGTGTGTGTGTATATGTGTGTGTGTGTATTACAAAAACTCTTATCTATCTACCTATCTATCTATCTATTGAGGTCTTTTTCTTCACTATTGGAAAGAAAATAAATATTTGCTAAATGATACTTGTATGTATGGTGAAGGAAAGCTGATGTTTTTATGTTTGTTAGGATTCAACCATAGTAAAGCCTACTCTGACATTCTGTTAACAAAGTCACTATAAGCCTGTATTTTTTACATACAATTTTTTTATTGTGAAATTTAACATATATACATAACAGTGATAACTTTCAAAGTATGATTTAACAAGTAGTTAGAGATAATAGCCTGTATTTTGTCATCAATTGTATTTGATATTGAGAAATGTTTTAAAGGTATTGATAATAGACATCTTAAAAGGTATTAATGAGGTGTTTCATAACTAAATTGATTAATGTTTTAGAAGTAAATTGTATGTATTAGTGTTCAGTTCACTTGAATTATGCTATTTAAAAGAATTAATAAACTTCCAGTGCACAAGTACATTTAAGATTATGTTATAGGATATATATGACATATTAAGTTGCGTAATGGGTTCAGTTTGATTCTAGGAATGGATTTGAAGGTAAAAATGTGGCATAGATCTTGAGATCCCTGTAATGTATTAAACCACACAACTAATTATGAACTTGCAACATAGGACAAGAATGATGTGTCACTTACAATGGATTCATTTCCAGGATTTAACAATTCACAGACAAAGACTGGAGGCTGTGATAACTCAATACATCAATAAAAACTATGTATAATACAAAGATGCTATTAAAGTCTAATTCAAGCACATTTTCAAATTTTACTGTTTTATAATAAATTTTAGACCAGGTAGATTAAATATAAAATACTAATTGAAGCTCATAAATTGTTAAATGGCTATTACATATACTAGAGCTTATACAAATCGTTGTATGATAGACAGTAAACTATGCATTACTTAAGGACCATTTCATTCTTTGTATCAAACTGTTTTTTAAACAATTGAATAAAGGACATGATTCATGCTAAAATTAATAAACCAGATACAACTTTAAAAATATTATTTATGATAATTGAGAGTATTTAAATTATGCATCATCTTCACTTAGCATGTCTGTGGTGGTTTGAACCTGTGTGTACCCAAGAAAAGCACGTTCTTAACATTAATCCATTCCTGTGGGTGTGAACCCATTTTAAGTAGGACTTTTTGATGAGGCTACTTCAGTTAAGGTGTAGCCCATCTCCTTCAGGTTGGGTCTTAATCCTATCTCTGGAGTAATACAAAGTAATATAAAGATAAGAGAATGAAATTCAGACCAAGAGAGAGAAAGCTATAAGAAGGAAGAAGCTGAAATGGAACCCAAAACAGAAGGTAAAGGCCAGGAGATGCCGCCATATTCCTAGTCATGTGGCAGAGGAGCCAAGAATTGCCGGCAACTGGTCTTTCGGAAGAAAGCATTTCCTTGATGATGTCATGATTTGGAAATTTTCTTGGCCTCAAATCATAAGCAAATAAATTCCCATTGTTTGAGCCAACCCATCTCATGGTGTCTGCTTTGAAACTGAAAAGGATTTTGATATAGGGAGAGTGGGATGCTGCTATTGCAAATACCAAAAAATGTGGAAACAGCTTTGGAATTGGGTAATGGATAGAGGCTGGAAGAATTGTGAGGTGCTTGATAAAAAAGGCCCAGATTGTTTTGAAGAGACTGTTGGTAGAAATATGGATGCTAACGGTCCTTCTGATGAGGCCTGAGACAGAAATGATGCATGTGTTATTAGAAACTGGAGGAAAGGCAATCTTTGTTTCAAAATGACAGAGAACTTGGAGAAATTGAGTTCTGATTTTGGATGGAAGTTAGAACTTGAGCTTGGATATTTAGCTGAGGAGATTTCCAAGCTAAGTGTGGAAAGCACAGCCTGGTTTCTCCTTGCAGCTTGTAGTAAAATGTGAGAGGAAGGGATAAGTTGAGAACTGAACTCATGGGCACAAAGAAACAAGAAATTGATGGTTTGGGAAATTCTGAGTTCCTGGAAAATGATTCCCCAGAGAACGGTTCTCCATGTGATGGCTGAACTGAACATGGATCCAGTCAGCCATTTCAGCATAAGTTCAGGATTGGAGGTGCAGTTATCCAGGAAAGATCTGTGGAAAGTTCTACTGTCTGATGGTTGGGACCCCAGTATACTACATCTAAAACTGACACCGTTTTTGTGAGATCTGTATGAACAGAGCCACTGCCAGCTTGGACTAAAAGGGACAGAAGAGGGACAAACTGGGAGAAAAATCACTTCAAGGGCAGAACCACGGACGCTGAGGTCTGGACCGAAGAAATCTTCTTAGGCCAAGAAAGTGGGTTCACCCATGTGTGTGGAGAGGGTGAGTATGCACCACAGCTCCGAGAGTGCAGGCCTTCCTTAATGTCTTGATTTAGATATTTTCAGGAAAGTGCTAGCACCCCAGTGTTCTGAGAGGGTTGAGGCTGTGCTCTGAAGATTGTAGAGAGTCTGGCCATCACCCCAGTTTTCTCAAAGGGTAGAGCCTATTCCCTAGAGATTGTGGAGAGTCTTGCCATCACCCCAAATTGCTTGCAGAGGATAGAGCCTTCACGCCAGCATTCTGGGAGAGCATAGCTACTGTGCAAGCACTTGGAAAGCATGGGGCTGCCACTTCATCAGGACAAAACATCATTCCATAAAAGACTCTCAGATCTTGAAATGTAATGGAGTATGCCCTGCAGGGTTTCAGACTTGTTTTCCTTCCAATTTCTCCCTTCTAGAATAGGACTGTTCATCCCATGACTGTCCTTCCATTGTATATTGGAAGTGGAAAACTTGTTCTCTAGGTTTCACAGGTCCACAGATGGAGGGGAATTATGCCTCAGGATAGACCACACCTATAACCAATTTTGATGATACTTTGTATTTTTTGGGTCCAGAGGGTGGAGGGTGGTGGTTTGGAACTGTATGAACCCCAGAAAAACATGTTCTTAGCATTAATCCATTCCTGTGGGTGTGAACCCATTGTAAGTAGGACTCTTTGATGAGGCTACTTCAGTTAAGGTGTGGCCCACCTCCTTCAGGATGGGTCTTAATCCTATTATGGGATTCCTTTATAAAAGAATGACATTTAGACCAAGAGAGAGAAAGCCATAGGAAGTGAGAAGCTGAAACAGAACCCAAAACAGAAGGTAGAGGCCAGGAGACACCGCCATGTGCCTTTCCACGTGACAGAGTTGCCAAGGATCGCCAGCAGCTGGTCTTCAGGAAAAAAGCATCGCCTTAATGTCTTGATTTAGATATTTTCTTAGCCTCACACTGTAAGCTAATAAATTCCCATTGTTTAAGCCAACCCATTTCATCATAACTCCTTTGAACAGCCTAGGAAACTGAAATGACATCTTTTGTTTACAATACCAAGAAGTGATTCTGTGCGTATTAGAAAACTGATGAAAATGGCACTCACTGCAGTGAATAACTGGTAGTTATAAGTTATAAGTTTAAATTTGAGGTGTGCTGGATTTAAAAAAGGTTACCTCTGAAAATTATCCATCTTTTATCTTGGCATCAATATTTAAGAACCTTTCTTAATAAATCAAGTAATTTTTAATTAATTAAAAGCATAAAATAAATAATTCAGCATATCAATTAGATTAGTATTAATTTTTTTAAAAAAAGTAACAGAACAGTTACTCAGTATAGAAAAATCATAAATTACAAGTCTTAAAAGTAGTTTTCCTCTGATAACTTATTAAAGATTTATAAACTGCTACACACACGAGAGAGTTACAGAGTACATGAAAAATAACTACCCGTAATTCCATTTCTTGGGGAGAACTTCATCAGCTTAGGATATAAGACACATATTTATGTATGATTTTATATATATATATATATATATATTTAGTATTGAATTGAAATCGAACATAAAAGAGCAATGTTACTAGCTCTAAAACCCTTTAAAGTGTTCAGAAGTGAAAAATTCTCCCCAGGCAGCAGCCGAAAGTGATGGGCTTGGGGTCAGGCTGCGTGGCATCCTCGTCCTTCCATTTCAAGGCTGTGAGTGACTTTAGCTGTTACTTAACCTCTACACCCCGGTTTTTTATTTTCAATTTTTTTGTCCCCAAATATTTAATAGGGATTGTAACTACTCATTCTTCTGCCCTCCACTCCCCACCCTTCCTGTCCTCCCCAATCTGATATTATCCCTTTGTTTCCCTTTCCTTCCTTCTCTTCCGTTCCCTTCCCTTCCCTCCCTCTCTCTATGCATTTACTATGTAAATATATACATGTAGCCTGTGCCCACCCTCTAATATATGGGACAGCTGGAACTTGGCTGGAACTTATTTTGCTTTCCCTCTTCTCTTCCTCCCTTTCCGCTTCCCCTCTCCCTCCTCCCTTCCTTTCCAGCTATAATCCTTCCTTTCTTTTCAAGCACTTGGCCTAACTTGTTATTGCCCATCCTCATTGTTTTCTTCACCTAGAACCTAGCTGGTGCTCAGTATAGGCTCCTCTCTTCCTTCTGTCCCTTTTCTCCTGGCCTCTTAGGGTAATCAAGGTAAACAATCTAGTGCGTATCTTTTCAGACATTTTTTAGTGATTTTACTGTGTAAATGTATAGGGAGAGCTTGGGAACACCTTCTAATGTATGGGACTACATTATATATAGTGTCCTGGAACTGACTTTTCTTTTTTTTTAATTCAATAATGTAACATGGACGTCTTTCCATGCCAATACATACAAATATAACTCATTCTTTTAAACAGGTACATTCCATTCCATAGTACAGATATAGTATAAATTTTAACTTTTTTCTATTGATATCCATTTATTTTGCCTGTTTTTTGCCATTGTGAAATAATTGCATCCTACTTTATAAATGTTTATCAGTGTTCTAATATAGGGCTATCAGACTGTCTTATTCTTCTGGGGTGATTGTTATTTATTTTGATATTTCTGTTACTTAATAGGCCCTTGCTTTTTTTTTTTTTAAATAATTCAATTTTATTGAGATATTTTCACATGCCATGCAGTCATACAAAGCCCACAATCAATTGTTCATAGTACCACCGTATAGTTGTGTGTCCATCAACAAAATTAATTTTTGAACATTTTCGTTACCACACACACCAAAGTATTAAGAATAAAATTTGAAGTGAAAAAGAACAATTAAATTAAAAAAGAACACTGGGTGCTTTTTTTTTTTTTTGCCCCCATTTTTCTACTCATCCATCCATACACTGGACAAAGGGGAGTGTGATCCCGCATGGCTTTCCCAATCACATTGTCACCCCTCATAAGCTACATTTTTATACAACTGTCTTCAAGATTCTTGGGTTCTGGGTTGTAGTTTGATAGTTTCAGGTATCCACCACCAGCTACCCCAATTCTTTGGAACCTAAAAAGGGTTGTCTAAAGTGTGCGTAAGAGTGCCCACCAGAGTGACCTCTTGGCTCCTTTTGGAGTCTCTCAGCCACTGAAACTTATTTCATTTCCTTTCACATCCCCCTTTTGGTCAAGAAGATGTTCTCCATCCCACGATGCCAGGTCTAGATTCCTCCCTGGGAGTCATATTCCACGTTGCCAGGGAGATTTACACTCCTGGGAGTCAGGTCCCATGTAGGGGGGAGGGCAGTGATTTCATCTGCCAAGTTGGCTTAGCTAGAGATTTAAGATTTAAGAAAAGATTCCAAGAGTCCTGTTCCACACATTTCCTAGAGCTGTGCTTCTCAAAGGCGGCCCATGGCCCTCTGCCAGTGTATGAACTATTTGTAAACCACCCGTGAAGTGATGAGCATAGACCCGGAGATTATGCATTTAGAAACCTTTATAGCAATTTGGCAGATTAATATTATTTCTTTTGAATCTAATAATGGAATATGGCCTTGTAGTTTATATGTGTTTGGTTTTTTATTTCATTTTTTTCTGGTAATTCAATTTCAGCTTATTTTACCCAACTATCAGTCCATGATTGTGGAGGAAAGAAAAGTCGTTCAGCAGAGTTAATTTGAGACACGTCTTCTAGAGTGCTTGTTAAGTATTTTATTTATTTCTGATTCCTTTATTCCTGTCTTCATTTGGGAAGTGAAGTTATTTTACAATTTAATAGCTCCCTTTGCTCAATCTCATTTTCAAACATAAATGTTTAAACCAATTTTATAAATAAGAAAGCCCTTGGCCCACTTAAGTTTTCCCTGCATTTTAGGTTTTTATTGGCTTCAACTTAACCAATCCCACCTCTATTTCTGTGCTTCCTTTTCCTTGAGCCTTCCTACATAGTAAAGAAAATATAGTGCTGGCAAGAAAATAGATTGCAATTATATGTGAAAGTAAAAATTCATGTCTTTTTTAAAAAGAAGCTTCTTAATTCACTGAAGTTTTAGTTCTAGTCCTAGACCCCCTTGAGGCTTTGGCTAGGTTTGAAACACTGATTTTTTAAGTAATTTTTATTGTTATCAAAGCTAAGTTACTTTCTGACACTATGGACACACTAGTCTGGACATTTCATATAACTGGAATCATATAATATGTGGAATTTTGTGTCTGGCTCTGTCATTTGGCATAATGTTTTCAAAGTTCCATCCATGTTGTAGCATTTATCAGTATTTCATTCCTTTTTATGGATGAATGACATTTCATTTTTTGGCTGTAGCACATTTTATTTTATGTATTCATCAGCTGATGGACATTTATGTTGTTACCACTTTTTGTCTATTCTGCATGGTTTTTGTATAAACATATGCTTTCAGTTCTCTTGTGTATATAACCTAGGAGTGGAATTGCTGGGTCATATGGGTTTAACTTTTTGACAAATACCAAACTGTTTTTCACATCAGGTGCATCACTTTACATTCCCAGCAGCAATGTCTGAGGGTTCCAATTTCTCCACATCCATGCCAACACTTTTTGCTCATCTTTTTGCGTATAGCCATTCTAGAGGGTGTAAAGTGGTATCTCACTGTGGTTTTGATTTGCATTCTTGTAATAGCTAATAATGTTAAACATCTTTTCAGGTGCTTATTGGCCATTTGTATATTTTCTTTGGAAAAATATCTGTAAAAATTCTTTGCTCATTTTTCATTAGGCTTTTTGTCTTTTTATTGTTGAGTTGTAATAGTTCTTAATATATTCTAGATACTAGATCTTTATCAGCTATGTGATTTGAAATATTTTCTAAAATTCTGTAGGTTGTCTTTTTTCTTTCTTGATGGTGTCCTTTAAAGCACACAAGTTTTACACTTTGATGAAATCCAACTTATCTATTTGTTCTTATGTTGCTTGTGCTTTTGGGGTCATATCTAAGAATCCATTAAAAATCCAAGGTCATGAAGATTTTCCCCTATATTTTCTTCTAAGAGTTTTATAGTTTGGCTCTTACATTTAGGTCTTTGATCAATTTTGAATTTTTTGTACTTGGTGTGGGATACGGATCCAAATTCATTCTTTTGTAAGTAGATATGCAGTTGCCCTAGAACCATTTGTTGAAAAGACTGGTCTTTCCCCATTGAATGGCCTTGGCACCCTTGAAAAAATCAATTGGCCATAGATGTATGTGTTTATTTGTGGACTCTCAATTATGTTCCATTGGTCACTATGTTCATCCTCAGCCAGTATCACACTTTGTAATAAGTTTTTGTATTGTGAAGTGTGAGTCTTCCAGGTTTGTTTTTCTTTTGCAAGATTTTATTTTAGCAATTATGGTTCCATTGCATTCCTGGATGAGTTTTAAGATCAGCTTGTTAACTTTTTCATAGAAGCCAGCTGGGATTTTGATAGGTATTGTGTTGAATCCATAGATCAGTTTGGGGAGTAATACCATCATAACACTAATAAGTCTTCCAATTCATGAACCTGGGATATTTTTCCATTTATTTAGATGTTCTTTTATTTCTTTTAACAGAATTTTTCAGTTTTCAGTGTATAAATGTTATACTTCTTTTATTAAATGCATTTCTAAGTGTTTATTCTTTTTGATGCGCTTTTAAATGGGATTCTTAGTTTCATTTTCAGATTGTTCACCACAAATGTATAGAAATACAATTGATTTTTTTTTTTGTATATTGATCTTGTATCTTACAACCTTACTGAACTCATTTATTACCTTTATTAGTTTTGTTGGATGATGTGTAGTCCATAAATTTTTGCATAGACATTATCCAAGCATGGTATATATGGATTTAAATAGTTTAACTATTTCCACTGCTTCCCCCCACTCTCATCATCATCATTGCTTATATGATAACTGTTCTAGTTTGCTAATGCTGCCAGGATGCAAAACACCAGAGATGGATTGGCTTTTATAAAAGGGGGTTTATTTGGTTACACAGTTACATTCTTAAGGCCATAAAGTGTCCAAGGTAACACATCAGCAATCAGGTACCTTCACTGTAGGATGGCCAATGGCATCCAGAAAACCTCTGTTAACTGGGAAGGCATGCGGCTGGTGTCTGCTCCAAAGTTCTGGTTTCAGAATGGCTTTTTCCCAGGATGTTCCTCTCTAGGCTGCAGTTCCTCAAAAATGTCATTCTTAGTTGCACTTGGGGTATTTGTCCTCTCTTAGCTTCTCCGGAGCAAGAGTCTGCTTTCAACGGCCGTCTTCAAAATGTCTCTTATCTGCAGCTCCTGTGCTTTCTTCCAAGTGTCCCTCTTGGCTGTAGCACCTCTTCAAAATGTCACTCTCAGCTGCACTGAATGCCTTCTGTTTGTCAGCTCATTTATATGGCTCCAATGATCAAGGTCCACCCTGAATGGGTGGGGCCATGCCTCCATGGAAATGATATTATCAGAGTTGTCAGCTACAGTTGGGTGGGGCGCATTTCTATGCAAATAACCTAATCCAAACATTCCAACTTAATCCCCACTAATACGTCTGCCCCACAAGATTGCATCAAAGAATATGGCTTTTTCTGGGGGACATATTACATTCAAACCAGCACAATAAACATGTAAACATTATTCCCTGCTGCATCAAGTGGTATGTTATGATTTTTTTCCCTTTTTATAAACATTTTGGTTTTCTTGAAGTAAATAATTGCCTCTCTTAAACCCAGAGTCTAATTATATTTTTAGTGCCTAGGAAAAAATTCCTGACACATGATAGAACTTCAATAAGTACCTGTTAAATGAATGAATGAAATTGCTTAATTTTCCAGGTACCTATCACTCTCTCTCACTATACAATATTCCACATGTTAAAATGTGTCAGATAATGTATCAGTCAGAATATACTATGTGTACTGCAGTAACAAAGGACCCCCCAAATTCCACTGGCTTACAATAGCAAAGGATATTTTTTTGGCTCATGATACAGATCTGTCGTAGGTCGTCTACATGCCATCTTCACTGAGACCCAGGCTGATGAGCAGCCTCTCTTTGAAATATTGCTGGTCTTGTACAGACAAAAAAGAGCATGTGTTGGACCACAAATTTTAAAGCCTCTGCTCAGAAGTCACTCATCACTTTTGTTCAGTACGCATTGGGCAAAATAAAAAATAAGTCCCATGGCCAAGTTTTATGTCAGTTAGGTAGGGATATATAATCTTAGAAAGGGGCACTGAAAGCTTGGTCACTGTGGGTAGAAGCAGTGTATTTGGCAGAAGAGTAATGCAGTCTACTACAGATAAATTATCAGGTCCATTTTCTCTTGGAGTCATCTCATCCAAGCCCTCCATTCTCCTTTAATTATGTGGATTGTTGGCGCTCGAGGTCCCTACGCAGCTGACACGCAGGGCTTTCCCTTTACCATAATTCTGGGAAATCCCTTTGTGGATCACATATGTTGGATCCCTGTTTACTGGATCTAGACTCTCTCTTTCTCTCTCTCTCTTTTGTTTATTTTCTCATTTGCCCTCATTCTCCCAGTAGAATAAGAAATAAGACATAAGAAGTAAATTTTTGAGACCCTGTAAGTAAAAATGTCTCTATACTCATGCATTAATAGTTTTACTGAGTATAGAATTCCAAGTGGGAGGTAATTTTTCCTCAGAATTCTTTGAAGGTATTTCTCCATTAACATTTAGATTCCTTTCTTTTTCCTTCCTTTTTTTTTTTTTTTTTTTTTTTAAGAAACCACTGCCATTTGTTTTTTCCTATTTTTTTTTTCTTTCTTTTTTTTTCTTATTCTTTTGACTGGGATATGTTTCCCTTTTGGAAACTTTTATAATTTTTTTTTTTTTAATCCCTGAAGTACTAAATTTCATGATGATGTGCCTTAAAATGGATCCCCCCCCCCCGCCCCCATCATTCATTGTGTGGAATATTGAGAGCCTTTTCAAACTGGGCACTCATGTCCTCAGTTTTGGGAAATTTTCTTTTACTCTTTCTTTCATAATTTCCACTCCTCTGTCTTCTCTTCCTGGAACACTTAATAGATAGATGTTGTACCTTCTTGATTGATTCTCTAATTTTTCTCCTTCCCTACCTCCCTTCTTTCCTTCCTTCCTTCTTTCCTACTACTGTTGACCTCTTTGCTTATCTGCTTTCCTTCTAATCCTTCTATTTTAATTTCTTCTATTTAACTTTTTAATACCCCTAGCACTTTTCTTTTCAAGGATGCAATGTATTCGCTAAAGTAAAGTAAACTTCTAAAGTAAACTTCTGTTTCTTTCATTGTATCTCTTTCCTCTTATTTATTTTTCTTTCCATTTCTGTTCTTTGCCTTTCCTGTTAGATGCTTCCTTCATATGTCTGGGAGATAGGAAAAAGCTGATTAGTAGGACAGCAAGCATGGGAATTGCTTGTTGATGTGTGGGATTTACTGCACTGTGATAAGACACTAAGCCTGATAATTGTTGCCATGGTTGTTCAGTTACCCCCAAAGTCAGTATCTGCAAGTTGTTTCTCTGCAGCCAGCCAGGTTCTCCAGAGAAATATCTAAGCTGTTACCTGGGTACCAGCTTGCCTGCCACACTTCTAGGAGCTATACAAGGTTATTAGTTAGAGTAGAAAGCTACACTGCTGTAACAGAGATCCAGAAGGGCCCTGGCTTAAAGAACAAAGTTCTCTTTCACATTACTGTCAAGGTTGGGTAAATGAGCTGCTCCTCTCTACCTGGTCACTTGGGGACCTGCTTTCCATCAGTCTAAGTACTTCCCTAGGGCAATGGTTCTCAAAGTATAATGGAAATGAATTTAAAAACAACTTCTAAAAATAAAAAATAATAAAGTAATTGTATTAAAAGAAATTGCCTTAAACATGACTATTCCAAACAAGAATCTAAAATTTTAAAGAATTGTTCCTCATCAAGATATTCCAAGATAATCCTCCTTAGTAATCCCTGTTTCCAAAGTGTGATCTAAAGGTGAGCATTCTCTTGAAGTAATGTGACATAAATTTAATTTCTTAGCTATTGATTTGTTATTGTCCTTTTTAAGGCTTGCTAAAGAACTTGCAAAGTTTATGACCTTTGGATGCTCCATTGATGGCAAAACAACATTGCTTTGCTCTTCTGTTTGCTTCCCTTAGGTAAGCAAACCTGAAAGTAAATTCTTTCTGTCCGTAGCAATGACCTAATCCCCATCAGCATGCTTCTTTAATTTCATTAATGCAACTTTGCGTCTGTTTCACTGTTCTTTTGTACCTTTCTGTCATTTACTCACTGCCTCTCCTGTCTTGGAATCAATAATATCTTTAATGAGTTTCTGAGTGGCAGCCATATGAGGATTAGGGATTTTGTTTTTCACATTCATGACAGTGTCTCAGGCAAAAATTATTTTCATAATAAGAACACATAATTGCCACAAGCTCTCTTTCAGCACAGTCTTTAAAATAAGCATGGGTAAGGTTTGTGTTTATCTGTCTTCTGTCTCAGAACAGCCATGTGACTCCTTGCTTCTGGGTTCAACGTAACATATTCACAAATAACCATCATATACAAATGGAAGAAAATCTCACTGCCAGTAGTGCCCCACTCCAATACAACCCGATATTCGGCACTGTCTCTTCCGACATTTTTAATTGTATTTTCAGAAGCATCATATTAGCAATCACCTCTCCATCTTTCCTTTCCTCATGATCACCATCTTTTCAAAATTCTTCATTATTAACTTCATAAAACCTTCTTTCCCCCTTCCTACTTATAAAAGAAGAAAAAAACCCTAAAAATTCCAGCTATTTATACCTTGTCATTCTTTCCTCTCTTTGTTATTTGTTAGTGGAATTCTAAATTAGCAATATATTGTAGTATAATAAATGATCCCAAAACTCAGTGGCTTAAAACAGCAACAGTTTATCTAGTTCACACCATTTAGTTCACACCATTTAGGCATCAGCGAGGGCAGCTCAAAGGCTGGGGGTGACTCGCTGACTGGGACCTGGAGTCATGTAAGGGCACAGTCATTCATATCTGCTGTGGATGCTAGTTGTAAGCTGGGACTCCATGGGGGCTGTTAGCTGGAATACCCGCCTGTGCCTTTCTGTGTGGCTTCTTGGCTTCCTCATAACATGGTGACTGGGTTCCAAAAGACAGGAAGGAAAAGCCACCAGTTTCTTAAGGCATGCCTGGAAACTGGCACAGCATCACTTCTACCATATCCTGTTGGTAAAGTTGTCACAGAACCCAGATTCTAGAGTAGGAGACTTGCCTCCATCTTTCCAGGGGAGGAGAGTCAAGGAATTTTAGGGTCACATTTAAATTTGCCATACCTTCTCTGAAACATGTCACCTTGTCTTTTTGCTATATTGCTCCTGTGTTAATATAAAGGTGGTATTGAATGTCTCCTTCCAGGAAGAGAATGTGGGTGTGCTGGTATGAAGCTGTTATGTACCCCAGAAAATGCCATGTTCTTTTAATCCATCTCTGTGGGGGCAGACCTATTGTGGGTGGGACCTTTTGATTAGGTTGTTTCAATTGGATGTGACCCAGCCCATTCAAGGTGGGTCTTAATCCTTTACTGGAGTCCTTTATGAAAGGATAAAAGGCAGAGACATTTAGAGAGAGCAGAGAGAGAAACACCCCAGAGATACTAAGAGAGGACCCACAGATGCTCACAGAGGAGGTCACTGGAATCAGAAGCTGAAAGCAACAAGATCTGGGAGTGAAGGACCAGCAGATGCCAGCCATGTGCCCTGCTGCTGACAGAGGAACCCCGGGTGCCAGCAGCCTTTTTTTCAGAGAAGGTATTCTCTTGTTGTTGCCTTAATTTGGACATTTTCATGGCCTTAGAATTTTAACTTGTAACTGAATAAATCCCAATTATTAAAAGCCAACTCAGTTCTGACATATTGCATTCCAGCAGCTTTAATAAACTGAACAGTGGGTATGTATGAGCCATGGCAGCTGACATTTCTCACCCAATGCCTTCCTCATCCATTGAAGACACTTGCACACCTGAATTATGAAGATTACAAAAACTAGGTTCAAGTCAAGATATTACCATTCTTATGGCAGAGGGAGAAAGAGATGGCAGGCAAATGGGTTGGCTCTTAGAAGACACACATATTCTCTTTTTTTTAAAGGAGTCACATGGCCAAGCCTAAACATCATGGGGCCAGAAAGTAGAGTCTTACTATCTGCCTGTTTCACAGTGTATAAATTGATGTGTGTATGTGAATCATGGAAACTCAGAGATAGTTTCATTGAATCTTCTAAATTTTTGAATGAGGACTTTGAGGTCTAGGCAAGGGAAATGAATTTCTTGGTATGACCCAACTACTTTGGGGCATATCTGTGGTAAAGAACCACCTCCGGGGGATTCAACTTTTGATTTGTATGAATATATTGTGATTGAGAAGAAGAAGAGGGTAGGCCAATGTTCCGGTTTGCTAATGCTGCTGGAATGTAAAAGACCAGAAATTGATTGGCTTTTATAAAAGGGGGCTTATTTGGTTACACAATTAGAGTCTTTAAAGCCATAAAGTGTCCAAGATAACACATCGACAATCGGGTACCTTTACTGGAGGGTAGCCAATGGTGCCCGGAAAACCTCTGTTAGCTGGGAAGGCACGTGGCTGGCATTTGCTTGCTCCCAGGTTGTGTTTCAAAATGGCATTCTCCAGAATGTCTGCATCAGCTTCCAACAGCCGTCTTCAAAATGTCTCTCTCAGCTACAGCTAGCTCCCTCTGTCTGTGAATTCCTTTATACTACTCCAGTGATCCAGTTAACACCCACACTGAACACCTCTATGGAAATTATCCAATCAAATGTTTCACTCATAGTTGATTGAGTTACATCTCCATGGAAACACTCAATCAAAGAATTCCAATCTAATCAACACTAATACGTCTGTCCCCACAAGATTATATCAAAGAACATGGCATTTTCTGGGGGACATAATATATACAAACTGGTACAGCCAACTTAACTACAGTCTCTTTTCTATACAAAAGCCAAAACATGCTGAAAGAACTGCATTTTACCAACAAATTTAAATTAATCCTCCTGAGCATGTATTTCCTCTATACCCAAGAAGTGCTCTATGTAGAAGAAATAGAAATTATTTCTATTTGTTCTTTGTCTAATTTCTATTTATAATTGTCATGGACATATATAGTGGCTTTAGGTTTAACTGAAAGAACAAACTCAGAATGATAAAAAAATTTTTGGGGAAGTAAGTGCAGTTGTTTAAGAAGCAGCAGCTGCCATCCTTTTCCCACCACCTCCCCTCCCCCACCAGTGTGCAGAGATGTCCCAAATTTATTTCTACTGAGAGGAAATTTAAATAAGGCATATTTCTAGGCTTTGTTAGATATATATACGGTTCAAAGAAAAATATCAGAAATTTAGGATAAAGATGTTGGAGTAAAGCCAGATTATAAACTCCCATGCCTAAAAACTAATAAAATGAACAAAAAACCCCATAATTTTGTTCTCCTCAGAGGCTCTGCTGGACAAAAGTAAGCTAATAGAAAATATGGAGAGAGATACCCAGATTTAAGTATGAGCAAAATGAAACTAAATTTCGTTGAAATTATGCAAAATATTACTGCTTTAAAAAAAAAAAAAAAGGAAATTGCATTCAAAAGTTAGAAGAGAACCCAGACTAGAAGAAAAATAACCGATGAAATGGAGGAATACTTGCTATGAGTTATTTGCACTGTAGACAAACATAATACAAGTATACATTCAATAAAAGAACTCAATTTGTATATGATAAAATCAGATTGAGAAGAAAAGGTAGATTGAAAAGTTGTTTTATCTTGTATCTTGGCTATCTGGGAAGAAAGTTGAGACCTAATAAAATACTGTTACAAATTTAACAAAAAAAATTTGAATAAGAATATTAGACAGAATATGGCTAAAGAGCAAATTATTGGCATGTGGAAAGTCTATCTCCCCTCCCCAAATAATGGAGGTTTAGAGAGAAGATGATAGGTATGGAGGAAGAAGACAAGTCAATATAAGGATAATTGGGTTCCGATTATTTTTATTTAAAAATATTTGTTGAATACTGTGCTGGTTTGAATGTATTATGTCCCCCCAAATGCCATTATCTTTGATGTAATCTTGTGTGGGCAGTGTTGATTAGATTGCAATTCTTTGAGTGTTTCTGTGGAGATGCGCCCCACCCAGCTGTGGGTGATGACTCTGATTAGATAATTTCCATGGAGGTGTTACCCCACCTGTGCTAGTTTGAATGTATTGTGTCCCCCAAATGCCATTATCTTTGATGTAGTCTTGTGGGGCAGACGTTTTGGTGCTGATTAGATTTGCTTGGAATGTGCCCCACCCAGCTGTGGGTGATGACTCTGATGAGATATTCCCATAGAGGCATGGCTCCACCCATTCAGGGTGGGCCTTGATGAGTGGAGCCATATAAATGAGCTGACTCAAAGAGAAGGAACTCAGTGCAGCTGTGAGTGACATTTTGAAGAGGAGCAAGCTTGCTAGAGAGGAACGTCCTGGGAGAAAGCCATTTTGAAACCAGAACTTTGGAGCAGACACCAGCCACGTGCCTTCCCAGCTAACAGAGGTTTTCCAGATACCATTGGCCATCCTCCAGTGAAGGTACCCGATTACTGATGTGTTACCTTGGACACTTTATGGCCTTAAGACTGTAACTGTGTAGCCAAATAAACCCCCTTTTTATAAAAGCCAATCCATCTCTGGTGTTTTGCATTCAGCATTAGCAATCTAGAACACCACCCATTCAGGGTGGGTCTAAATTAAATCACTGGAACCATATAAATGAGCTGACAAACAGAAGGAACTCAGTGCAGCTGAGAGTGACATTTTGAAGAGGAGCTACAGCCAAGAGGGACACTTTGAAGAACACACTGGAACTGAGAGAGGAGCTTCAGCTTACAGAGACATTCTGGAGACGGCCTTTGAAAGCAGACTTTTGCTCTGGAGAAGCTAAGAGAGGACAAACGTCCCAAGAGCAACTAAGAGTGACATTTTTGAGGAGCGAAGCCCAGGGAGGAATGTCCTGGGAAAAAGCCATTTTGAAACCAGAACTTGGAGCAGACTCCAGCCACGTGCCTTCCCAGCTAACAGAGGTTTTCCAGACGCCATTGGCCACCCTCCAGTGAAGGTACCCGATTGTTGATGCATTACCTTGGATGTTTTATGGCCTTAAGACTGTAACTGTATAATCAAATAAACCCCCTTTTATAAAAGGCAATCCATTTCTGGTGTTTTGCATTCTGGCAGCATTGGCAAATTAGAACAAACACTATGTTCTATAAGACTTAAAAGAACCGTCTGCAAAATTTATTAAATAAATCTGTTTCATTCTTAATCATTATATTTGTAACATAATTGATTTCTATTGTTTTTCACTAGAGTATAAATTGTAACATGGAATACTATACCTTTATGTCCTGGCTGATACCCCAATAACTAATTTTATTTTAAAATACTTTCAAACTTACAGGCAGTTACAAAAATAATAGAAACCCCATACAGAGAAGTCAAATATGTCCCAACTCCCCATTCCCCAGATACCCAGATCTATCAATTTTAACATTTTGCCACATTTGCCATATCATTCTGTCTTCCATCTATCCATGTATGTGTCTCTATATCAATCCATTTCCTAAACACTTGAGTGTAGGTTGTATACATCATGGTCTCTGAACACTTAATACTGCCATGTACATTTCCTAAGAACAAGGATTTTCTCCTATATAACCACCTTAAGTGCAGTTATCAAGTTCAAGAAATTTAGCATTGAGATAAAGCTTATAGTCTATATTCCATTTTTTCATGTATATTAATAATATTTGAGCCTTTTCTCCTTCACTAAATTCCATCCAGGGTCATTGTTCCAGTTTGCTAATGCAGCCGTTATGCAAAATACCAGAAATGGATTGGCTTTTATAAAGGGGGTTTGTTTGGTTTCAAAGTTATAGTCTAAGGCCATTAAGTGTCCAAGGTAAGGCATCAACAATCGGGTACCTTCACTGGAGGAAGGCCATTGGCATCCGGAAAACCTCTGTTAGCTGGGAAGGCATGCGGCTGGCATCTGCTGATCCCAGGTTGAGTTCCAGCTCCTTTCTCAGTTTGTGTGCATTCTTCAAAATGTTGCTCTTGGGGCATTTGTCCTCTCTTAGCTTCTCTGGAGCCAAAGTCTGCTTTCAATGGCCATCTTCAAAATGTCTGTCTAACTTGCAGCTCTGAGGTCCTTCTGTTTGTGAGCCCTTTTATAAGACTCCAGTGAACTAATCAAGACCCACGCTGAATGGGTGGGGCCACACCTCCATGGAAACATTCAATCAGAGTTCACACCCTAACCAAAGGTGTCACTCACAGTTGGGTGGGTCACATCTCCTTGGAACACTCAATCAGAAAGTTCCAACCTAATCAACACTAATACCACTGCCCCTACAAGATTGCATAAAAGAATATGGCTTTTTCTGGGGGCATAATATATACAAACCGGCACATTCCACCCCCTGGTCCCCAGAAAAACATATTCTTTCCAAATACAAAATACATTCATCCCATCATAATATCACAAAATCTTAAATCATTTCAGTAACAATAGGTAAGAATAGGTCGGAATAGGCATAAAATAGCTCTTATGACATCATAATTTTAGAAAAAATACTGAGATCCAAGCAATTAATTTGTGAATGTAAAAATACATTTGGAATTTCCAAAATGCTATTCTAATAGAGGTAAAGTATTTAGTAGTGTTTATTTCATTTATTTATCTACTCATTCCTCTGTAACTCCATGAGGGCAAAGACTTTGCAGATTTTTTCTATTGCTATGTTCTTGGACTGGAGAATAGCACTTGGTACATAGCAGTTTTGTCAAATTCACTAACCCACTCATTCAATAAGCATTTACTGAGCACCACAGGCAATGTGCTGGAGAAACAAAGATGAGGAAATCATTGTTCAAGACTTCAAGAAGGTTAAAGTATACTGGAAGAAACACATAAATAGAGTGTAGTGATAAAAATATTGTTCAGATATGAGTGTATAGAGGAGAGTACCTTTTATG
Source organism: Choloepus didactylus (assembly GCF_015220235.1). Taxonomy (NCBI): domain Eukaryota; kingdom Metazoa; phylum Chordata; class Mammalia; order Pilosa; family Megalonychidae; genus Choloepus; species Choloepus didactylus. The sequence continues at coordinate 30,043,765 of NC_051320.1, read as the reverse complement.
GTGGGGGCTGTGGGAAGTTGAATTTTATAGGAAAATAAATGTCAAGAAAGGGTACTATAATATAATAAAGAAGAGGACCTAGCTGGAAGAGAAAAAGGTTTATGACTCTGGAATGTGTTTCATTCAAACCTCTCAAACCTGACCATGAAGAATTTTTGAAAGCATTATCTTTTTCTGTATGGCTGAATATCTGACTGCAATAGTGTTTGATAAAGATGCATTGAAAAATCAGTTGCTTTGTTTTAATCAGATGCCAGTTCGTTCACTTCTCTTTAAATATTCAATATTTTCCACTCCTATACAAAGAATTACTAAAGCATTTGGCCTTCCCCAAAGAGAAGTCTGGCTTTTGCCCTAGGGTTCTTGGGGTCATGTATGTCATACCCCATGGGAGTGTCTTTGTTTAGGGTGGGGGCTGGCCACTCCAGATTGACCAACAGTGTAAATGAGGGTGGGGCTTGGATCATGTCTCTCAGTGGACTTGGAGACTGAGTCCTACCATTTGACCTGTCAATCAGTCAAACCCATGTAATGAGACCCCGATAAAAACTCTGGATACCAAAGCTCACATGTGCTTCCCTGGTTGGCAATACTTAGTGTGTATTGTCACATACCCATACCAAAAGGGTAATGCACCTTGACTCCACAGGAGAAGACAATGGAAGTTTCGTGACTGGGTCCCCTGCTAGACTCTGTCCCATGGCTGATTTGAATCTTCTCCTGTAATAAACTATAACCATGAGGATAATTGCTTTCATTGAGTTCTATGAGTCCTTCTAGTGAATTATCAGTTCTAAAGATGGTTTTGGGAACCCCTCAAACTTGCAGTTGTCAGAAGTGTGATCATTTTTTGGGTCCCATGGCCTCACACTTCACAGTTAGGCTAACTCTGGGTACAAATATTTTATTTTAAAGTAAATTCTAAGAAGATTTATATATGGATTTCCATATCACTCAGATGATTTCATGTACTAGTGCTATACATTTTGAGCAATTGAAAATGGTGATTTGAGCTAAAAAACAATTTCTACTTGGATAATTATGGCTTTTAGAAATTCAGTTCTATGTGGGCTTACTAAAGACTTAAAATCAGTAATAAGAAAAAGTTATGGTTGAGATAAAGTTTTCAATTAACTTTAATGGTCTGAACCAAAAGGAATGAAATTCCTGAGTACTTCAAGTCATTTCCAAAAGCATAATCCCATCCGGTTATTGCATCCAGTGCACCTACTTGCTACTGGATGCTGGGACTACCAAGACAAATGAGACACTGAGCCTGCCCTTAAACAGTGCACAGTTTGGCAAGGGGAGACAGGTTTGGAAACAGTTCTAATATACCTGCAATATCGGTGAAGAGAGCACCAAGAGGAGAGGACTGGTATGCTCAGAAGAGTGACAGAATGCCTTTCAGGGAGGCAATTTTTGAATGACATTGCAAAGCAAGGAATTTGGTCTCCCAAGAGGTCTGGCCTTTGTCCTGGTGCCTGGGGACAGATAACCTCTCTATATTTGGAATTTCCTGTTATAGAAGCATCTTTTGTTATTCATGGAAGAATCAACTGATAGTTTATGTTAAGGAGAAGACTCAGGGTGTGTGTGGGGGTGGGGCATACCACAAAGACCAACCATGTGATTAGGGATTGGGGCTTTGAGCCACATACCAGCCCAAACTCAAGGAAGGGGAGAGCAGCTGGAGACTGAGTTCAACCAGGTGGGCAATGATTCAATCAATCATGTCTATGTAATGAAACTCCAATAAAAACCCCAATTATACACATCAATTGTGCTGGGAAGGTGACATATCCTGATTCCACAGGGAGAGGACACAGAAGCTTGCATTTGGGGACCCTCCGAGACTTTACCTTCTGGTTCTCTTCTTTTTTGCTTCTTCTTATTTGTGTCTTTTTTGCTATTGTAAAACTGTAATTGGTGGTATATCATTTTTCTGAGCTTTGTGAGTTGTTCTAGTGAATTATCGAACCTGAGGGTGTGGCGGAGACCCTCAATTTTTAGCCAGTTGGTCAGAAGTGTGGGTATCCTGGGGACTCTGGAACTGGTGGCTGGTGTTGGAATTGAAGGCGGAATTCTGAGTACTGTGACATTAACCTAGGGAGTTGGACATAGCTCCAGATAGTGTCAGAATTGCATTGCAGTTGGCTTCAGAAATTAATGCAGAAATGAAGGATGATTTGTTCATCAAGCAAAGGAAGAGGGAATAGCAGGTAAAAAGGCCCAGAAGTGGAAGGCTCATCCTTCAGTATGACTGGTGTGAAAGGCATGCACTTACTCAAACCATTCATAAAGTGTTTGAATGTCGACTAGGGGCAGGATTGAGGAACTAGAAGTCATTCATCAGGGACTAGTGAATATTTAAGGAAGATTCAACATGTTGAGTTTGTTTGAGGGAACTGGCAGAAGTGAAAGGGGAGAAAAGAACATAGGAAAGAGTTCTAGGTGACATTTACCATATGCTAGGCCCTGTTTAAATTAATGTGTTAATACATAACGTTTGTTATATTATCACTTTCAGTCTCCTTTTGAACAAAAGAGGCAACTGTGACACTGAATACGTAAAATGTCTGACATCCCTTGGTTAACCAGTGGACAACCTGTCCTGGCTATCTGATTCTGGTGCCCTTGTTTTTTTTTTTTTTTTTTGTTTGTTTTTAATTAAATTCAGTTTTATTGAGATATATTCACATACCATACAACCATCCATGGTGTACAATCAACTGTTCACAGTACCATCATATATTTATGCATTCATCACCCCAATCTATTTTTGAACATTTTCCTTATACCAGAAAGAATAAGAATAAAAAGAAAAAGTAAAAAAGAACACCCAAATCATCCCCCCCATCCCACCCTATTTTTCATTTAGTTTTTTTGTCCCCATTTTTCTACTCATCCATCCATACACTGGATAAAGGGAGTGCAATCCACAAGGTTTTCACAATCACACTGTCTCCCCTTGTGAGCTACATAGTTATACAATAGTTTTCAAGAGTCAAGGCCACTGGGTTGGAGTTTGATAGTTCAGGTATTTACTTCTAGCTATTCCAATACGTTGAAGGTGCCCGTGTTTTTAACCACACTATTTGGTCTCCCTGGTTGTAGATGTGAGAACTATTGGTTTTAGATGATGGCTGAAATCTCAGGCCTGGCAGACATTTCTCAGGTGGAGAAGCGATACTAGAAGAGAACCCTGGGGAACAATAATACAAACAGATAAATTTGTGAAAACACACCAATTTATTTCTAGATTTACTGTCAGATTATTTTTGATGCCATTTACTAAACAAAGTGCTGAGCTTCATTGGGCTTTACTGGGCTGAAGTTAAATGGACGTAAGTAACCCAGGACACACCAAGAACTCATTCCAGTTTTCTGGCAATCTTGCCTCAAAAATCCAGGATCTAGGGCACTGTTTTAAGATGACCCTCATGTTTGGTTTCAAGAATTGCATTTTAATGTGGCCAAATACGACTTTTTTTGATCGAAGAGGATGTTTGGCTACGCTTCCGATCTAGGATCACGGATCGCTAGTGCTCTCTGAGACAATTTAAATGAACCCCTCTCCCCTCCCCCCCTTCTCCCTTCCCCACCCTCCTGTCTGGAAAGGTGCAGGATCTGCTAAACGGTGCGGCGCACAGCGGCGGCCGGAGCAGACGCGGGATGGTCGCGCGGTCCCTGCAGAGCCGAGGTGGGCAGCCAGAGAGCCTGGGAAAGGTACGAGCAGGGAACCAGGGCGCGGAACGCCGTCTAGAAAGAGCAGAAGGTCAGCTCGGCGGGGGAGGGAGTGGCCGAGTGCAGGTGTGGGAAGGGCTACCCCAGGCCAAGCCTTGGCAGCGGAGAGGGCGGGGCGGCGGGCTGGCTGGGGACCCAGAGACTACCCACCGGGCGCGCTCCCCACGCACTCGCTCGCCCTAGTGCTCAAGGCTCCCGGGAACGGCCTCGCCCCGGCACCCTCTCCACCGGGGCCAGCACCGCAGCGCCCGCAGCGGCCTCTGCTGCGGGGGGCCGGGCGGCCGCCAGGGGGCAGGCGCGGCGCCACAAACAATGGCCGCGCTCGGGGCGCGGGCGGCAGGCGGAACGGAGGTAGTGCCGTGCCCGGGTGCGCGACGCGGGCCCGCGGCGGGCCGGGAGCGCGCGCTGGAGCGGCCGCGCAGGCGGGGGTGCGCGGCGCGGGCCCGGGAGGGCGCGGCGGGAGCGGAGGGGAGGCGGGCGGAGGCGGGGGGCGGGGAGCCCGAGGGGTGGAAGCCGGCGGCGGCGGCGGCCGAGCGGGGTCAGTTCTCTGTAGTGTTTGCCAATGTTGGAGCCGTCTGCAAAGTGTCCCTGGCAAGAAGGTAAATACCCTTGTTGGGGGCGCCCGGGAGGCCCCGACTCCTGCCCTGCTGGCGGAGGACGCAGAGGGCTCCAGGGCGCCATGCAGGTCCCTGGCGCGCGGTGAACCCCGAGAAGAGGGGCCCCTTCGCGGCCTCCCCTCCCCCGCGCCTTCCCTCCCTCCTCGGGCTGTCTCTGGGGAGGGGGGAGGGGAGGAGAACGACGGGGAGTGATGCAAGGGGGAGGGGAGGGGTCCGCGGGAGAGGAGGCTGATGATGGGGGGGGCGTGTGTGGAGGGGGTGGGAGGACACAGGTGTCCTGAGGGGAGGAGCCGGGAGGAGGGCGAGGGGGCCGGCCCAAGTGGGGGGGTTGCGGGATGGGGGGGGCAGGAACCCGACTGAGGACGCAGGAAGGTGGGGGTCTTGGGGGCCGGGGTGGGCACGGCCGGAAGAGAGGAGGGCGAGTGAGGTGGCCCTGTGGGGGAGTGAGGGGGAAGGTCCCTGCGGAGGGGGAGGAGATGGAGGGAGGCCCTGGAGAGTCTGCGGAGACCGGGCCGGGGGAGCTAGACGAGGACTGACGGGGCCAGGGTGCGCCGGGGGGGTGGGGGTGGTGACGGCTATTTCTGTATAATGGGCAAGTGGTGAAGACGTAATTCGCCGAAATGGGGAAGGTAGGTGGGGCTGAGGGGACAAAATGTATCCCATGACAGCAAGTCCTGTCGTGGCTCTTACGAACTGTTACCCCAATGGCTCGGCTTAAAGGGGTAGTTGGCAGTTAGTGACCTTGCCGGGGCGAAGGGAGTTGGGCAGAGACAAAGATCAGTTATCCCGTGTGTGAGGGGAGGGACTCCAGTCTCTTCCTGGGGAGATCCGGGGATTGTGAGGGGGGTGCTCTGCAGAGGCAATAGAGGAGATGCAAAACTGGGATTCTTATGGAGGGGGGCGGGGTAATGCCTTGGGGCTTCTGGACATACCTGGATATGTGCATAATTTGTCATTTGTGAATAATTTTCAAAAGGGTCCATACTGGCAGTGACTCCCTTCTCCCCCCTCCCCCACTAAAGGTTAAAAACTACTTGGGTAAAGACCATCCAATTCAGGGAATTTACTAAAGGATTTTAAAGTGGGTGGATCCAGCAAAAGGGATAGAAATGATACTTTAAAGGTACTTCAGTGTTAACTGAAAATCTTGATCATTTAGTGTTTGATTTCACAATTTTTGGTGAACTGTTGCAGAACAGTACTTCTCTACTGGTGCATCCTTACGTTTCAGAAGAATATGGAATACTTGAAACGAAAATTGTGATGGGCAGGCAGGATCAGCTTGTAGGAGAAAAGATTGCAACCAGGAGGCTATTTCTTCCTCCTTGCTTTCTGGGATGATTTGAATACGATGTTGTGAAATGAGCTGCAGTGGAAAAACCTTATTTAATAAAACCATCAAAACCAAGACTTATTCTGCTTCTTGATTGTTTTGTAATATGGCAGGTTTTTCATTGTTTGGTCTGTCTATATTTTACTGCAAAACCAGAGATATCACATATTGCTTGAATTGGAGATTTGCTGCATTTTGCAGCAGGCCTGTATTAAATTTGTGAAGCAGTTGTGTTAAACTGCATGGTGTGTGCTTTTTTTCTGGTATAGTTTCAACTCAAGCCCCCACTGCCACATTTCATTCAGTTGAGGTGTAGTTTGAAATTTACTCCTAAGTGATCATTAGTTTATAGGCTATGGTGCATATTTCCTCACAAGTTATTGTATTTTTCCCTAAAAAACAGTGTTTTGAATTTGTAAAAACATTGCTGTATAATCCAAGTATGTATTGTTAACTTTAGATAGAATGTTACATACTTTTTTGGTTTTAACTTTTTATTGGGAAATTATTTCAAACCTAAAGAAAAGTTACAAGAATAAGAATAATGGAACACCCATGTAACCTTTACTCACAATCACCTTTTAACATTTTACCCATTTGCTCTCTATCACACAGTGTATTTTTTTCTAGACTATTTGAGAGTAAGTTACATACATTTGTAGCCCTTTACTCCTAAATACTTCAGCCTGGAAAACCATTTAAATTTTACATTGCAGCTTACTTGACTTGCCTGGAATGAAGTTCTAGAATAGAGCGGCTGGTCTGCTTTTCAACCAAGAAAAACTGTATCAAGAATATGTAAGATGATCATCTAAGTTTTTAATATGTAAACAATACAGAAAGTGAGGCTGAGTGGTTTTCCTTTGTTAGGATCAGGTTCTGCAAGATGAAGTTGTTTTAGTTGTTGGGTGGTTTTTTTTTTGTTTTTTTTTTTTTTTTTTGTACTTTCTGTTTTTTTGCTGTTTCTTTGTTTCTTTTTTGCATGTTTTGAGTGCTGGGTATCTGCTCATATATTGCAGAACAGTTCTGTGTTAATATTAGACTGCATAATTTGAGACAAGCACAGTGTAATAAATTTATATATATAGATTGTATTTGTGCTTCTTTTCTTGGTACTCAAGAAAATATTAAATGAGTGTCTAGAATCTGTAACAATTATATATTTTGTTTATGCGTTTATTGAGTAAGTCTCCAAAGTTCTATATAGGAGACTTGCTATTATGTTATCCTAGGAGGTTAAGTTTCTGACTTCGGTACAGGAAAAAATTTTACGCAGTCAAATCTTTGTTTATGTTTTAGTGTATAGTCAAGAGAGGACGACTTAGGGGGCTGGAGAGAGAAAGAGAGGGAGAGAGAAAGGGAGAGAGGGAGAGAGGAGAGAGAGAGAGGAAGAAGGAGAGAGAAAGAAAACTGGGTTTGAATTCTAGCTATGTGACTGGACAAGTAGCCCAACCTCTAGAAACATGGAGATAACACCTACATCCCAAAGTGATGAGGATTAAGTGAGTTATTGTAAAAGATGGCACCGCATATAAAATTGGTGTCTTAGTTTTCTTTTGTTCTTGCCTGGTATATGGAGTTTTTCACTGAATAGGTTGTGGAGTAAGACTGCTGTATACTTAGAGTCTTTCATAGGCTCTTAGGAGATACTCAAATGTATACTAACTTTTTTCATTTTCCTTACCTAAAAGCAGGTTTTTGTTGTTGTTGTTGTTGTTCTTCCCTACTTTTAAAAAATAAATTAAAAATATTTTTCAAGCTTTTTTTTAAGGATCCCGCTGATTAGTTTTGTAGTAGTTTGCAGTCTAAGAATGGGGATAGTAAATGTTTTTGCTTTTCATGTTATCAAGCAAGACATTTAAGTGAGAATTGCATAACAATTGTGGGATGATGTTAATATAAAAAGATTATAGACAATAATAATGCAGTTTTATAAAACAGTATTTAACTTTTGAGGATTGTGTAGATTTTAATTATATACAGTTTTTGTTTATGAAGTGGTTTTGTTTATGAAGTGTTTATAATGTAATTCGTAATAAAAACGGTGGGTAATAGCAGTACATTTCAGATACAGGTTGGTTCTTTAACTCCTCAGGAGCAGCAGGTCTTCCCCAGTTTTTGTGTCCTCTCTCCATAAACTGCCACACCTGCTTCATTGAGTGGCTTATTGGAATCTGGAACTGCATGTCCTAATGTGCCTTACTAGGTATCACCCGTAGAGCATTTTTGAGACATGTGAATAGGTTTCCCTAAAAGTACTTAGCTGTAATTGGAATGAACTGTAGCTGGGAACTTTTTTGAAGGGTAGGGGAGGGAGAGGTGGAATTTATGAAACCACAAGTAGTATAAAACTGTTCTACATTTTATTTATATGCCTTGGTATTTTATCAAATTGTTTAAAATACAGGATGGTAGACTGGACAGGTCTTTAAAGAAGTAGTGAGGTCTTAAAGACACTGTGGGCATCCTGAATTGTCCCTGGGATAGTGTGATTTATAATTTTTATGTTGGTGAAAATCTGATATAATTTGGAAAGGAATAATTTCAGAATGTTTTCCAGTTACCTCACAGGGTACTGTTATAAACATTAGTTTCATATGTTTTAATTTGTGCAGATCTTTGCTTTATAATAAAAGGAAAGGCTTATAGAATATTTAAAGTTGTACAATTTTAAGTGAATAGAGACTTTTATTTTTTTTACTTCATCAAACTACCTTTTGTATATCAAAAGATATAGAAACTTTAAAAAAGGTACCCAAGTCCTACTGTGTCTACCCATTGGAATCTGTCATCAGTGTTACTAAACCCTAATATTGACTGCACATAAGCATTTGTAACTTTTAAAGGCTTACATTAAATAAAAAACAAAATGAATTTCTCAGAGTTGCTGAGAGCTTAATAAATAATGTTGAATTCTAAAAAGTAAGGCATACTAAATCACTAAGATGATTTTAGTGGTGTATTCATATGTTAGCCTCCAAATAAATTATTTTCAATTAAGAAAAGAAAATTGGTTGGGTCCATATTTTTAGTTAAACCTAGTGTAGGTTAACACCATTTGTCTAAGGCTACACTTTTTAATGACTTCATTTTTGAATTAAAAATGTAGATGTTTAGGTTTCATAATTTCCCACTTTCAATTTCTGTTACTTCTTTGCTTGTGTTGTACAGGGGATTTAATCTTTTAATCTATCCAGATATTAATGCCTAACATACCAGGTAGAATATTAGAATTTCAGAGTTGAACAGGATTGTCTTTTACCCCAGAATTTAAGGCCTTAAAAAGAGCAAACATTATGTCACAGTTTCTGTAGGTTAGAAATTTGAATGCAGCTTAGCTGGGTGCTTCTGGCTAAAGGTCTTTTATGAAATTGCAGTCAAGCTATCAGCTGGGGCTCCAGTCTCATCTGAAAGCTTGACTGGGGGGAAAGATCAGCTTTGAAACTCATTGACGAGGCTGTTGGCAGAATTCAATTCTTTGCGGGCTTTTGGATATAGGGCCTCAGTTTCTTGCTGGTTGTGGGAGGTCCCCCTTAGTTCTTTGCTGTGTGGACCTCTCCAGAGGTCAGCTCACCATGTGGCAGCTGTCTTCCCTCCCAGCCCGTGAGTGAGAGAATGAGAGCAGGCGAGCACACAGGATGGAAGTTACAGTCTTTTTATAACTTAATCCTGGAAGTGGTATCTCATTATTTCTGCTGTGTTCTATTTGATAGAGTTTGCCTACCACAAAGATCTGAGTTTACTTTTTAAAGATTGAGGAAAAAAAGAAAGAAGGAAAAAGAACTCAGAAGTACAAATTTCACCAAGGTTCAAGATACTCTCCTGAAGAGCTTAGAGTAAAACAAATTCACTGGTCCCTAGGCCTTGTGTTCTTTCTTCTACAATGTCCTGTTCTCTGAGGAAATGTGAAAGTAGTTATAAAAGAAATAAAAATTGATATAGCTTCTGAGGACATGATTGCAAGAAACCTACTTAAAAGCTTTTAAAGTCATTTTGAGTTGAACCCAGTTTGTCACCTTGAAATAATGGTAGCCGCCCCAAATTTGTTCATTTATATGCATCACAAAAACCTTTGCTTCTAAGAGAAAATTCAATATGAAAATTATTTTAGGGCACAAAAATTTTTACCCAAATGATAAATGCATATAATTTGTTGTTTGGATTAACCCTTTTGCTGTATCGTGACTGTGTTGCTTTGTAGATAATTTTCTTGAGTGGTCTGTACATAATTAATGTATTGTGTATACTTTTCCTATTTCAAAAGCCCATGATTCATGTATTATTTTTAAAATTTGGGCTTTGCCCTTCTTTGGCATCTATATCTAAATTAAATGTAAAAGAGATATACCACATGGAAAGAAATACAAAGGTGGGGATCAGACCCAGAAAGAAACAAACCCAGTGTAACAACACATATTTTGGGATGTGAGATGATGGTGAAAATTTATGTGCAATTTTAATGTGCATATTGTTTTTTATAATAACAATAATAAACAAAATCACAAACTTAGAGGAAATAAAGGGGGGATTGAATCCAGCTAGGCAATTTATGTAGTCTTTTCTGTATCATCTAAGAGAATACTTGTGCTACATCTTCTCTAAGCTTAATTTTTCTTACAGAGCACAGGAACAAAGCTGCTCTTAAACATTACTTGAGCAAGGGGGTTATTCATTACAAATAAATTCTGAAACTTTTAGAGTTTTTTTTTTTTTTTTTTTTTTTTCTTATTAACAGTTTCTCTTTTGCTAAGATTGTCATAGAGCCCTGGAGCCAGAAGGGCTCTAATTGTTCCAATTAGATCTGCACTGTCCAATATAGTAGTCACTAGACACATGGTTATTTAAATTTAAATTAATTAAAATGAAATAAAATTAAAAATTTACTTTCTTGGTTGCACTAGCCACATTTCAAGTGCTCAGTAGCTACATGTGGCTAGTGGCAATTGGATGGGACAGTACAGATATAGAACATTTTCCTCGTCATAGAAAATTCTAAGATGCTCTAGATCATTTCCATTTTATAATTGAGTTTGATCAAGGGCATGTGTTTAAAATGTTAAACATAGGGGTCACTGACTATGTTGAACTTTATTTCTTCATTTTCACTTTTCAGTTTTTGGAGCCGTGAGGGATACAACAATTTGGTCAATATTGTCTTAACATGCTTCAAATAAATCAGGTGAGTTTGTATTAAGGCATGTCATACTTATAATGTGCTTTGGCCATAAACTGCAGAACATTTTAACTCAGCTTTTCTGTTTCTGTAACCTGAACATCGCTTTTTAGAGCAATTACGTATTATGTAGTCATCATAGGAGACTGAGCAAGGCAGGTTGTTTAAGGATTGTAGTTATAGTCCTGAAAGTTGATAACTTCTCAGTGTGCAGAGCAGATTTGTATGTTCCTTTTGATGTCATATCCCTGCAGGACTTGTTGGTATGTTCAGAATGCTTTTGAGAGTGATGTAGCTTTCGTAGGTGGCAGTTCTGCAGGCTGAAAGCATTTCTAGAGACAAATCCTGTAAAGCAGTTGAATTCATGTGTTAAAAGTTTCCTTTTTGAGGGAACTGAATAAGGCTATAAGGAGGTGCTCTGTTGAATGAACCACATCATATAATTCCTTACACTCACAGAATGAAGTTTTTCTTAGGTCTTGGCATTTTTCCAAGAACTTTTTACATTTAATCGTAACCTTTCTGAACAAATAGGGCATTGTATCCTAACTATAATGTTAGAAAATACTTTGTTTTATTCTTTTTTATTCCTAATCAAGAGAGAAGTAATTAAATTTTTTTTTCTGTAATTTGAGGCAGTAATCTTCCTTTCCTCTCCCTTCCCTCAATCCCACTTACCTTGCCTGAGAAATCTTCAGTTCTGTTGTATCACACACCATTGATAAGCCGATGACTTCTAAGTTTATCCCTGGTCTAGATCTGAGCGCCAGAGTTATGTAGCAGTTACCAACTTGATCTCTTAGCATGGAGTTCTTTATACATCTTGAACTTAATGTGTGCCCAAGGATCCATCTAAAGGCTTCAGTTATGCCAGACTACTTCAGATTCTAGATTGGGTCAAGGTCGTTCTAGCCTTTGCGGCTTTGCACGGGAGATGACTTCAGCCTGGGCCTCTCCTCTCCCCTGTGTATGACTCACTTCTCTGGAAAGCCCTTCTTGACTCCCAGGCCTAGGATTTGCTTTCATAGCACATTGCCTTTTTATTTAATGACATTATAATGTTTGCAGTTGTATTCAAATATGTAATTATTTGTTCAACGTCTCTCTCTCTAGTTAGACTTCATGTACGTTTCAGGAAGACAGTGACTTGTCTGCTTGTTTACTCTTACATCTCTGGGGCCTAGTACAGTTCTTGTATATAGTTTGCAAATATTTGCTGAAACGAGTGAATGAATGGTGGTACTAGGGTTGTTACTAAAGCAAGGAGATTGCCGTGCTTTTCAACAATAACCACATAAGTGTTTTGCAGGTTTTAGTGTTATGTGATGCTGGCTTAACACAAATGCCAATAACATAAAATCTCTTCCTTATACAAAGTTGTTTCTTTGATTTTCTCCTTGTACTAGAAAATTTTCTTGCCTAACAAATATTTTGCATTCATCAAAGACATTACTATATAGGCTTTATTATTTTTTTAAATTACTTTATCAAATAAAAAGACTTTTCCAAATAAAACAAAGCAAAGCAATGGAAAAAACAAATATCCTGAAATAACTTCATTCCTTCCAATATACTTCTACAATACCAAAAGAAAATTAACGAACTGTAGTTACACCTGAGCATTCCCATATCATATGGGCTTTAAAGGAATCTTAATACCACAGTGCTTAGTACTTCCTGTACCTTACAACTGCTATCAAATCTGATTGGAAGTATTGAAAGTGTTTTATCGGACATGATTTGCAAAGTATGATGTAGGTGTGAAGTTGCTGCTAAATAACTTTTGTATGGATACCTGGATAGAATAATTTATTTCATATTCTATCACAGGTAGATGGAAGTGATCATTCATTTTATGCCAGCCACCTTCTTTGGAAATTATAGTTTGTGGATTTGTCCTAAAGAGGATTTACTGACTAGTTAGGTTACAGGTCACGTTGAGTCATAGGCAGTGTCCTGCATGGCCGCAAAGAGTTTCCTGTGCTTTGGCTGGAAATTTTGCGCAGTGCCTGGATATATATATACTTTGCTTGTAACAGATATGTATTCCTAGAGTCACATAATGAATTCCTCTTGTTACTGATGTAAAGTTTCACCCACAGATGTTTAGGTCTGAGGGGAAAGTTATTTGGAATAATAGAAGCTATAGAGAAGAATCTCTTCAGCCCCAAACCCCATTTTTTAAGGTTTTAAGAATCACATTGAATTCTTAAAGTTATTAGTGATTTTTATGTTTTATTATTTTCATGCTGATTACTTTCCATCAAGAAGTGAGGTTCTCAAGGTAACAGTGAAAAGCATGATAAGGCTATTTAAGTTGTCCCTTAACTGGAAACAATTGAGATTTTTACTATGTGATTTCAACACTGTCTTTAGGATTAGTACTGCATTTTTATTTGGGGAATCTTTTGTTTTTTAAAAATACCTGAATTTTCAGTACTAATAGATTCCTCCATATGTGTCCTAGAATTAATTTTAAAATGACCAGGCTATTGAATACCAAGTTATTTTAAAATTTATTTATTACCTCTGCCTGACATTAATATTATTATGGAACATAGAAATGTTCCATGTTCTGTTTTGATGTGGACCTCTACCTTTAAATTTTGATCCTCAATTTTGCTTTTGCTTTTCAAGAATGTGTGTTTTTACCCATGTGCAACTCATGCTTATTATATAAAAATTAGGTGGTATAGATAAGCAAAAAGAAAAAAAAAATCACAAATAATTCCACTGTTCTTTTACAGAGATTTTCACTGCTAACATTTTGGGGTGTATACTTCTAGATTTTTTTCTATGCAGGTATGTTTTTATGTGAATATATGTTATTTAAAAATACTGAGATTATACAGTACATAATATTCTGAAGTGACTTACTCCATAATTTGAAAGTACTAAAATTTACTTAACCAACCCCTTATTGTTGGACAGGTTTTTATATTATAGTTAGTGTCATGCTGAATATTCTTTTTTACATACATCTATACTCCTTTGTCCAGTTATATTCTTAAAATAAATTACTAGAAATGGAAATACTGGTCAAATGGGTATGTAAAATTTAAAGATATTTGATGCATAGATATCAAGAATAACAAATTGTATCTACCGAAGTATATGAGAATGCCCAATTCCTTACTTCCTTGACACACTTTCAATCTTTGCCAATCTGTCTGACAAAAGTGGTATTTTAATTTGCATTTGTATGATTTGTTTTACATTTGTTGTTTGTGTTTTGCCTTTTGTGAATTATTTATATGTGTCCCCTGTCATCTTTTCCTTTTTATTTGTAAATAAAATTCTTTGGACTATATCCCTTGAATTTTCTGAGCTATTCTAATCATCACTTTATATTTTTTCATTCATTATTCAGCAAGTAATGGGCACCTATCAGTTTCCAGGGTACTGTACTAGGTCGGATTTAGTATATTGTTGGGCCTTTCCCTGATGATTAATTAGAACTTAGGCAAAAGCAGCTCATCTTAACATTAAGCTGTAGCAAGTATAAATTAAGACACGTGCTATGAAGTAATATTTTATAGTGGGTGGCTGAAATAGGGCCAAGTTTTTGGGATTAGCTAGTGAGGCAGACTTGATAGGCCAGTGTGCAGTAAAGGTAAGGGAAGTCTATATTAGGCACCTGGAGCTTTGGGAGAGCCTAGCAGCAGGGAATTTAGAGGTCTATGTATCTGCTAGTTCCTTTTAGAGAGGTTTGGTAATACGTGTTGGGAACATGGAAGCTAAGAGGAAGGTTTAAAGCCTGACTGAAATGGAACAGGGACAACAGGTGAGAACAAGACAGAATTTCAGTGCCAGAGCAGTAGGAGAACCCCATAGGACAAGAGGGAGCCAGGCATTGTAGGAAAAATAGAGTTGAACCAAGGTATTGTAAAGTGTAAAGCCAGGGTATGATCATCAAGAACAAAGGCTTAAAGTTTAAGGGATAGTGATGCTATTTCCTGGGTTTGTTTTGAGGAGTAATTGAGGTAATAAAGACAAAATACATAGCACTTTTCCTGGTTCTTTAGCTACTGCTATTAATATTACTGTTAATGCTGTTGGCTGCTGATGCTGCCCGGCTCTGGAGATGGTTGGGAGAGGAGGGCAGACAGGTAGGTAAGTTATTAAGGTATTTGTTTGGGGGAAGGAACCACTTGGCCATTTTCTCGAGTCCAGGTTGGCTTCAAGTGCTTTCCTTCTCTTTCTTGTCATAGGCATCAGGAACACGTTCTTTTCTCTTAAAAGCTTCTGCTGCTTACACTTAGTTATTTTTTATCTTCAAGCCTGACTATGGAATATAATCTACAGTTTTCCCATCTCCTCCCTTGTAGCCCTAGACTGCAGTTTACAGTCGGGGGATAAGACAAATAGTGAACATAAGAAGGATAAAAGGTGTAAGAAGGACATTTGCTTTTTGTCATGAAGGTATAATAGGAAATAAGTTTACTCTTTGTGTCACCAGCTTCCAAGATGGCCCCAGTGATCTCCACCTCCTGATATTTACACACCTATGTAGTCCCCTTCCACACTGTATCAGGGTTGGGCTGTGAAACCAATAGAATATGGTAGAAATGATGGATCTTTTTAACACACTTTATTTTGATACACTTTCAAACTTAGAGGACAGTTACAAAAATAATGCAAACCCCATATGAGAATTCCAACAAACCCCTATTCCCCTAGATATCCACATCCACCAATTTTAATATTTTGCCACATTTGCTGTGTCATTCTGTCATCTATCAGCCTGTTTATTAATCCCATTTTATTAACTCTTGATTGTAGTTGTTATACATGCTCCTTGAACCCTTTATGCTGCCATGTATATTTCCTAAGAACAAGAATATTCACTTATGTATCCACTTTAAGTGCAGTTATCATGTTCAAGAAATTTAACATTAGTATAAAGCTTGAAGTCTGTATTCCAACTTTTTCATATGTCCTTTTGAGCCTTTTCTCCTCCCTTATTAGGTCCCGTTCAGGATCATGTATAGCGTTTGTCATTGTTTCCTTAGGTGCTCTTTTTTTTTTAAATTGTGATTGGATCATTTTTGAGCCTAGGTTAAGAAAGGCATTGTGAGTTCTGCCTTTCCCTGCCACACTCTGTGTCTCTCTGCTTGCCCACTCTGGGAGAAGTTAGCTGTCACGTGGTGAGCAGTCCAATGGAGAGGCCCATGTAGTGAGAATTGGGGGCCTCCTGCCAACAGCCAACAAGGAATGAGCCCTCCAGCCAACAGCATGTGAGTGAGCCATCTTGGAAGCATATCTTTCAGCCTTGTCAACTTTCAACCCAACCAACTGCATCCTCATGAGAGACCCTAAGCCAGAACCACCTGCTAAGCCACTTTCTGATTGCTAAACCTCAAAAACTGTGTGAAATAATAAATCCTTTCTGTTTTAAGCCACTAAGTTGGGGGTAATTTCTTACACAGCAGTAATTAATCCTTCTTCCTTAAATGACTCAGGAACATATAAAATATGTAAACAATGGCTTTTAGGCATTGGACAATAGGCAGCGCTGGACCATGATCTCTAAATGAATGGGAACAAATGAGGTAAACCCTTTGACTGCACCAATTTGCAGTAGAGACTGGAGGTGGCAGTTCATAGGGTGCAGCACAGGAGGGAGGAACCAAAGCCAAGCCCAGCAGTCTTGATGAGTTAGGAGACAAAGACAGGAGTTTGGGAAAGCTAAGGTGGTTAGAATTGCAGGGCAGAGAACCAGAGGTTAGGGAGCTAAAAGCAAGTACAAATGTGCGTATGTTCTGGAGAGCTGTAGAGGGTTCTCCTCGAGTATTTGGTTCCGTTCTGATATGCACATGCATAACAGGAAACTACCCATTGCCAAAGAAAGAACTGGAAAGCAATAGCCGGACAACCTCCAGAGCTCACACAAGTCTAGGAATAGTTTGTGTTCCTAGCAGTCAGAGTACAGAAACCTTGTAATACATGAAGTATTGGGCAGAGTCTTCATAAGGCTTCAGGTGATTCCAAATAACTTCACTGTGCCCCAGAGCAAAGTCCAACATTATTTAAAGGGATACAACCAAACGATGTAAAATTCAGTCAAAAAGTAAAACTGTGGGCTCACCGTCAATAATGGGTAGAACATCTATACAGATGATCAGTAAGGAAATAGAGATCTTGAACAACACTGTAAACCATTTAGACCTAACAGACATATACAAAACACTCCACTCAACAACCCCAGAATACACATTCTGCTCAAGTACACATTGGAACATTGTGTAGGACATACCATATGTTAGGTTACAAAACAAGTTTTAGTACATTTAAAAAGTTAGAAATCACAGGGTATCTTATGTGACTTCAATGGACTGAGGCTAGAAATCAATAACAGGAAAACTGGAAAGTTCACAAATATGTGGAAATCAAACAACAAATGGGTCAAAGAAAAAATAATAAGAGAAATTAGAAAATATGTAGAGACAAGTGAAAATGAAAATACAACATACCAGAATGCAGAGGATGCAGGGAAAGCAGTGATTAGAGGGAAATTTGTAGTAGTAAATGCTTACATTATAAAAAAAGAAACATCTTAAATCAATAATCTAGTTTTTCTCCAGAAAGAATTAGAAAAAGAAGAGCAAATTATACCCAAAACTAGCAGAAGGAAGGAAATAAGATTAGAGTGGAGGTAAATTAAATAGAAAATAGAAAATAATAGAATTAATGATATGAAGAGATGTTTCTTTGAAAAGATCAATAAAATTGACAAACTTTTAGCTAGACTGACAGAGAAAGAAGAGAAGGTGTAAATAATTAAAATTATAAATGAAAGTGAAACATTACTACTGTTTTTACAAAAATAGAATTGTAAGAGAATACTATGAAGAATTATATACCAACAAATTTGTTAACCTAGATGAAATGGACAAATTCCTAGAAACACACTGGTAGATTTACTTATGTATCCCCCCCAACCCCCCCAAATATTCTTCACCTCAATCCCATTCCTGTGTGTTTGAATCCATTGTACATAGGACCTTTTTAGGATGTTATTTTTAGTTAAGGTGCATTCTTCAGAATCAGGATTGGTCTTAATCCTAGTACCGGAGGTTTCATAAAGAGAAAGCTTTGGGAAGGAGCTGGAAGCTGGAGGCAGTGGAACACGGAAGAGAAAGCAGAGAACATTGTCATGTGATGGGAAGGGTAAAGAACCCAAGGATTGCCTGCTAGCCAGAAAACTTTTGACCCCAGAGGAAGCAAACTTTCTCACCTCTGAAGCAATGGGCCAGTAAAGTCCTCTTGTTAAGCCAACCTATCGTATGGTATTTGTCTTAGCAGCCTAACAAACTAAGATATACAGTAGCAAAACTGACTTAAGAAGAAACAGAAAATTTGAACAGACCTATAACAAGTAAAATTGAATGAGTAATGAAAATCCTTTCACTAAAGAAAAGTCCAGGACCCAGACAGCTTTACTGGGTGAGTTATATCAAGCATTTAAAGAAGATTAAATACCAGTCATTCTCAAACTTCAAGAAATCGAAGGGGAGGGAACACTTCCTAATTCAGTCCATGAGTCCAGTCTTACCCAGGCAAAGATACCACAAGAAAGGAAAGCTGCAGATCAATATCCTTTATGAATATAGACGCATAAATCCTCAATGAAATACTAGCAAACCGAATCCAACAGCATCCTTAAAGGATTATAAAGCATGAACAAGGGGAGTTTATCCCAGGAATGCAAGGGTGGTTAAACAGAAGAAAACCAATCACTGTAATTTATGACATTAATAGTACAAAGGAAAAATACCATGTGGTCATCTCAACTGATGCAGAAAACTAGGAATAGAAGAGAACTTCCTCAACATGGTAAAGGCCATACATGCAAAACCTACAGCTAACATCATACTCCATGGTGAAAGACTAAAAACTTTCCTTCTAGGATCAGGAACAAGACAAGGATGCCTGCTTTTATCACTGGTATTAAGCATTGTATTGGGAATTCCATCCAGAGCAGTTGGTGGTGGGAGGAGGGGAATGAGGTATTCAAGTTGGAAAGGAAGCAGTGAAATCATCTCTAATTGTAGATAATATAACTATATATAGACAATCACAAAGAATCCCCCCAAAAACTACTAAAGGTAATAAAATCACATTTGCACAGTGGAAGATCAACACAAAAAAGTTATGTTTCTGTACACCAGCAGTGAACAATCTGAAAAAGAAATTAAGACAGGGATTCTATTTACAGTAGTATCCAAAAGAATAAAATGCTTATGGAAAATTTAACCAAGGAGGTAAAAGATTTATGCAGTGAAACATATAAAACATTGCTGAAAGAAATGAAAGAAGACCTTTATAAATGGAAAGATCTCATGTTCATGAATTGGAAACTTAATATTGTTAAGATGACAATACTACCTGAAGAAGTCAACAGATTCAGTGCACTCTATCAAAATTCCCATGGCCTTTTTTCCCCTAGAAATGGAAGAGCCGATCCTGAAATCCTGGAATTGCAAGGGGCCTGATGTAGTCAAAACAATTTTGAAATACAAGATTGAAACTGGAGGACTCATACTTCCTGATTTCAAAGTTTAATACAAACCACAGTAATCAAGACATTTTGGTGCTGGTATAAGAATAGATAGAGAGACCCATGGAATAGAATTGAGAGTCCAGAAATAAACTCATACATCTGTGATCACCTCATTTTTGACAAGGGTGCCACGACCATTCAGTGGGGGAAAGAATGGTCTCTTCAACAAATGGTTCTGAAACTATTGGATATCCACTTGCAAAGAATAAAGTTAGATTCCTACACACATCATATACAAAAGTAAACTCAAAATGTTCCAGTGACCTAAATATAAGAACAAATCCATAAAACTCTTAGGAAACACAGGAATAAATCTTCATTACCTTGGGTGTGTCAGTGAAGTCTTAGATATGACACCAGAAGCATGAGCAACAACAAAAGAAATTGGAGGACATCATCAGGAAAGTGAAAAGACAACCTATCAATGGGCAAACATACTTATAATACATATATCTGATAAATGTTTAATATCCAGAATATATGAAGAATTCTTACAACTCGACAAAGAAAAACAACCCAATTTAAAAAATACGCAAAAGACTTGAATAGACGTTTCTCTAAAGAAGCATCTACACATTGTTAACAAGCACTTGAAAAGATGCTTATCGTTGTTTGTCTTTGTGATAATGTAAATTAAAATCTCGAGGTACCACTTCACACCTATTAGCATGGTTTTAATAAAAAGAATAGAAGATAGCAGGTGTTAGCTAGTATGTGGAGAAATTGGAACCCTTATACCTTGTTGGTGGGAATGTAAAATGTTATAGTCACTGTGGGAACAGTTTTGTGACTCCACAAAAAGTTAAACAGAGAATTACAATATGACACAGCAGTTCCTCTTCTAGATATATACGCCAAAGAATTGAGAACAGCTATTCAAACAAATACATGTATATACATGTTCATAGTAGCACTATTCATGATATCCAAAAGATAGAAACAGTTCAGATGTCCATCAGTGGACGAATGGATAAGCAAATAGCGGTATACATGTGCAATGGAATATTAAGCCATAAAAAGGAATTAGGTGCTAATACATCCTACAAAATGGATGAACCTTGAAAATATTATGCTAAGTGAAAGAAGCCAGACACAAAAGATATTGTGTTGTATATTATGTTGATATGTTATATATATGACAATTTCACTTCATAGAAAAAATTAAAATACTTGCAAAGAAGCAGGAAAATATGTCCCATAACTAGGATAAAAAATTAAGAGACCCAGAACTGACAGATGATTGTTTTAGCAAAGATGTAAAAACAGCTGTTATTAATATGCTCTAAATGTTCAATAAAGTAGAAAAGAGGAACTCGATGAAGAAAGAGACAGTATAAAAATTATTCAAATGGAATTTTTAGACATGAAACGTACAATAGCTGAAATAAAAAGATGCTAAATAGGATTAGCCAGTAAGACAGCAGACTCAAAGATCATTGGGTTTGAAGTTCTGATTCATGCTACAACATGCATGAACCCTGAAGACACATCATGTTACTGAAATAAGCCAGACACAAAAGGATAAATATTGTATGATCTCATTGTCATGAAATAATTAGAATAAGCAAACTCACAGAGTCAGAAACTAGAATATAGGTTACCAGGGTCAGGGTAGGGAATAGGAAGTTAATGCTTAAATTGTACAGAATTTCTACTTTGGGTGATGGAAAAGTTTTGATAATGGATATTGGTGATAGTAACACAGCATTGTGAATGTAATTAACAGCACTGAAATATATATCTGAATGTGATTAAAAGGGGAAATGTTAGATTGTACATATGGTAACAGAAGAAAAATTAAAAAACAGATGGTGAACAACACTATACAAATGGTGAACCCTAAGTTAAACCATGGACTATAGTTAATAATACAATTATAAAAACATGCTATCATCAATTGTAAGAAATAGTCCACACCAATGCAAGGTGTTAATAAGGTTGTATATGGGAATCCTGTATTTTATGCATGGGGATTTTTTCTGGAAACCCACAACTTGCAGAAAGTGGTAAAACAAGGGATAAATATAAAAGATATTTTCCTCATTTTAACATCTTTAAAAGATAATTTCTTATTTAAGGCAAAGATGATAACACATTGTCAGGTTTATGACATACATAGAAATAAATGGAATGACATCAATATATAAACAAGGGGAAGGTTAAGGGAAGTATATAATTGTTAAATGTTTATGTCATGTGAAGTGGAATGACAATTATTTGAAGGTAGAATGTGTAAGTTTTAGAGCAACCACTACAAAACAAAAGGAAAAATAATAAGACAATAAAGGAGATAGAATAGGAAAAAAATTTCCATTTTTTATGGAAATAATAAATTTTGGGGTATTTTTTATATCCCCAAATTAGGTAGGTCATATGAAAAAAAGGAACAAATAGCAGATGGGACAAAAATAGCAAGATGACAGATTTAAATCTAATCATATTGATAATTACATTAATGTAAACAGTGTAAACACTGTAATTAAAAGGCAAAGATTGTCAGACTGGATAGAAAACAAGACCAAGTGACATGATGTCTATAAGAAACTCAATTTAGAGATAATGACACTGATAGATTAAAACTGAAAGGATGGATGAGGACTTCTGCATCTGGCCAATATAGAGCAACAGGGACCATATTTCTCCTTCCCTCACCATCCCCCAACCCCCAAAGACAAAATATATGAAAACAACAGTTTTCAATATTTTGGACATCAGACAATGAAGGTCAGTGATCCCTGAGAGATGAGAAACAAATGATGTAAGCTCTGCAGTTGTCCATCCTCCTCATGGAGAGAGTTCCAGGTTGTGGCACAGGAAATGGTATCTGAAATATAGATCCAGCAGACTCCCTAAGTTGAAGAGATGTAGCTGCTCTGGACCTGCTTATCAAATTGTGATAGGCTTGAAGGGAACAAACTGTTTCCAAAGCACTTAACTGCATCCCATAACAAACTTCAAGAACATTTATAGGAATAAAAAAATACCTAACACCCAACATGGTAAATTTGCAGTGTGTGTTATCCCATCAAACTTTGCTAGGCATGTGAGGGAGCATGAACACTCTATTCCCAATGAGGAGAATAATCAATACCGTGCAGAACTGAGACATATGGTAGAATTAACAGAGAAGGACCCTAGAACAATTGTTAAAACTGTATTACATATGTTCAAAAAGTTTAGTTGAGACATAGAAGATTTATGACCCAAATCAAATTTGTAAAGATGAACACTACATCTGAGATGAAAAAAGCACTGGATGGTCTTAATGGTAAGTAGACATTGCAGAAATAAACATGAGTGAATTGAAAGCATAGCATAAGAAACCATTCAGAATGAAACTCAGAGAAAAATAAAAAAATATAAAGAGCATCAGTGAACTGTGGGGTAATTGTAATTAGTCAAATACATGAGTAATTGGAGTTCCTGAAGGAGGTTGGGTATAGAAAATATAGGTCATGAAATAATAGCTGAAACCTTTCCAAATGTAATGAAACCGTATACCCACAGATTCAAGGATCTCAATGAACTTAAAGTACAAGATACATGAAACTCCACAAAGGCACATCATAATCAAATTGCTGAATACAAGTGATGAAGAAAAAAATCTTAAAAACATACAGAGAAAAAAAGGCATGTTCTGGTTACAGACAGGAATAAGGATAAAGATGACATTGGATTTCTTGTCAGAAACAATGCATGCAAGAAAAGAGTGGAGCAGCAGCTTTAAGTACTGAAAGATAAAATCTGTTGACCTATAATTCTGTATCTGGCAAAAATATTTTTTAAAAACAAAGTTGAAATAAAGATATTTTCAGCCACTCAAAAGCTGAAAGAATTCACTAACATTTGCTGAATAGAAGAAATTTTAAAGGATGTCCTTCAGGCAGCAGGGAAATGATATCAGATGGAAATACATGTCTATATAGAAGAAAGAAGAGTACCAGAAATTGTAACTACTTGGGTAAATATATAAGAATTTTTACTTATTTAAATATTTTAAAAAGATAATTGACTGTTTAAAGCAAAAGTATTAACAATATATTGGGTTTATAATACATAAAAATAAAATGCACGATAAAGATAGATTAAAGACTGGAAGGAGAAATGGAAGTATATACTATTGTTAGAGTCTTATATACTTTCAAGTGGTATAAAAATCACTTCAAAGTATACTGTGATAAATTAAAGATGTATAGTATAAACCCTAAAGCAGCCATTAAAATAGCAAAACAAAGAGTTATAACTAATAATCCCCAAAGAAGATAAAGTGGAATCATGAAAAATATTCGATTAATCCAACAAAAGGCAGGAAAAGATGAAAAAGGGAACAAAGACCAGAAAGGATAAATCTAAAAAAAATAGCAGGATGATAGATTCAAACCTAATTATATAAATAATGTCATTAAATGTAAATAGCCTAAACATTCCAGTTGAAAAGCTGAGATTGTTACATTGGGTAAAAAGCAAGGCCTAACTATATGCTTTTCTACAGGTTATACACTTTGAATATAAAAACACAAATGGGTTAAAAGTAAAAAGGTTGGGAAAAGCTATACTATGATAACCCATCATAATAAACTTGAACTGGCTATATTAATATCAGATTAAGTAGATTTCAGTACAAGGAATGCTGCCAGGGGTATCATTTCATAATAGTAATAAACAGTGAATCAAGAGTGCCCAATATTCATGCACTTAATAACAGCTTTGAAATACAGGAAGCAAAAACTAATAGAAATGGAAGGAGAAATTGAGAAGCCCACACAATCATAGTGAGAGAGTTTCCTCTCTGTATCTTAAAGATATACCCCTTACTCAATCACTGATACAACAAATAGGCAGAAAGTCACTAGAGACTCAGTAGACTTGAGCAACACTATTAACCAGCTTGACCTGGTTGACATTTTTAGAATAGGCCACCCAAGAAGAGCAGAATTCACATTTGTTTACAAGTTCACATGCAACATTTACCAAAATAGAGCTTATTCTGGGGCATAAAAACAAGCTTCAATAAATTCAAAAGGATTCAAGTCATATAAAGTATGTTTTCTGACCACAATGGAGTTAAATTAGAATTCACTATCAGAAATATCTCTGGAAAATCCTCAAATATTTGGAAACTAAATAACACCATATAAAAAAAAATCCATGGTTAAAATGAGAAATCAAAAGGGAAATTAGAAAGTGTTTTCAACTGAATGACAAAACACAACATAGAAAATGCTGCTAAAACAGTACTTTATGGGGAAATTATAGCCCTAAATGTCTACATTAGAAGAGAAGAAATGTCTCAAATAAATGACTTCAGCCTCCACTTTAAGAAACTAGAAAAAATAGAAAAAATTAATCTGAGAGTAAGCAGATAAAAGGTAAATAGTAAATATCAAAGCAGACATCAATGAAAAAACACACAATAGAAAACCACTGAAACCCAAAGTTAGTTCCTTGAGAAGATCAATAAAATTGATAAACCTCTGGGCACACTGATTAGAAAAAAAGGAGAGAAAATACAAATGACCAATATCAGGAATGAGAGAGGTGACAGTATTACATATTGTCAGATGTAGAGAGAAAATTTGGGATTATAAAGAGCAATTTTATGCCAATAAATTTGATAACTTAGATGAAATGGAAAAAAATCCTTGGAAGACACAAGTTAACCAAAGCTTTTCAAGGAAGAAATAGAAAATCTGAAAAGAGCTCTATATGTACTAAAGAAATAGAAAATTCCCACAAAGTTCCAGTGAATTCTACTAAACGTTTAAGGAAGAAATAATACTAATTCTACCCAAACTCTTCAAAAATATTCAGATGGAGAGAGTATTTCCCTAGGTCTATGATGGCAGCATTACCTGGAGACCAGTACCAGACAACGACGTTACAAGGAAACAATAGATTGTATTCTCCATGAACACAGGTGCAAACATCTAAACAAAATTTTAGCAAATTTAATCCAACAGTATATTAAAAGGATAATATGTCATGACCACTTGGAGTTTATGCCAGAAATGCAGGTTGGTTTAACATATGAAAAACCAATCCAAGTAATTCACCTTGTTAACAAAGTAAAAACTAAAAATCACGTGATTATCTCAGTAGATGTAGAAGAATGATTTGACAAATCCAACATCCATTCCTGATCTAATCCCTCATCAAACTAGCAACAGAATGGAACTCCTTCAACCTGATAATGAGCATCTATGAAAATCCTTAGTGACATTGTATTTACTGGTGAAAGACTGAATGCTTTCTAAAATTAGAGACAAGACAGAGATGTCTACTTTCACCACTCCTATCAGGCAAAAAAAAAAAAAAAAAAAAAAAAAAGCAAAAGGTGTCTAGATTGGAAAGGAAGGAATAAAACTGTCCTTATTCACAGATGAATTGATTATCTATGTAGAAAATCTGACAGAACTCTACTAGAACTTATGAATTTAGCAAGGTTGCAGGATATAAGAGCAATAGAAAAAATCAGTTGTATTTTTGTAAATTCATAACAAACAATTAGAAATGGAATTGAAAAATACCATAATAACATAAAAATAAGAAATACTTACAGATAAAACTGACAAAATAAGTTAAAGAAAATTGAGAACTACAAAATATTACTGAGAAAATCAAAGATTACCTAAATAAATTGAGTGATATATGATGTTCATATGTTGACTCAACTTCGTTAAAATGTTAATTTTCTCCAAATCTATAGATTTAAGGCAGTTTTGTATTTCAAATCACAGCAGGTTTTTTTTTTTTCTTTTTTCTTTTTTTTGTAGAAATAGATAAGATTCTTCTGAAATTCATATGGAAATGCCAAGGAAGTAGAATAGGCAAACATCTCTGAAAAAGAAAGTTGGCATACTAACACACCAAGAATTATTATAAAGCTACAGTAGAAGCTGTATACAGTTGGCATTAAGATAAATAGATCAATGAAACAGGAATGTCCAGAAATTAACCCACTTACATAAATGATTTTTGGCAAAGCTATGAAGGCAATGTAGTGAAGAAAATACAGCCTTTTCCACGAATCGTGGCCAAACAATTGGATGTCCATATCCAAAAAATGAAGTTGGATCCATGTCTTGTACCATATGAAAAAGTGAACTCTAAATAGCTTATAGATCTAAATGTAAACCTAAAACTATAAAGTTTCTAACAGCAAACAGAAGAAAATCTTTGAGAACTTTGTTAGGTGGTGATTTCTTGGAAATGCAAATTTAGAAATTTAGAAACAAATTTATCAATAGTGACAAAAGTCAGATCAGTGGTTTCTTAGAAATGCAAATTTAGAAATTTAGAAATGCAAATTTATGAATAGTGACAAAAATCAGATCAGTGGTTGCTTTAGGGTGAACAAAGGTTGAGGAGCAGTAGGAGAAAAGAATTATAAAAGGACACAAAGGAAAATTTTGGAATGATGGATATGTTTTCACTTTTTTGATTGTGGTGAATGGTTTCATGTGTTTATACATAGGCCAAAACTAATCAGATTATACAATTTAAATATGTAAAATTTATAATGTCAATTGTATCTCAGTAAAGCTGCTTTGTAATAGTAAAAAGATGGAAAAATTATACCATGTAACCAGTTTTCATAAGTTGCCAGGAGTATCTGTATTAATAGTAGACCTAGCTAATTTTAGAATAAGGACTATTACCTGGGATAAGACAGCTGTTTCATAATGATAAAAGATTCAGTTCATCAAGAAGACGTAGAAATTTTAACCAATTATTATGTGGTTAATAACAACTAAAAAATATGCAAACTGACAGAACTAAGAGTGAAATGGACAAATCCACAATTAATAGTTGGAAATTTAAACACTCTAAATAACTGGTAGACTAAATAGACCGATTTGCATAACACTATGAACCAGTTTTTACCTAACTGACATATATTGAACACTTCACCTAAACACCACGGAATACACATTCTTGTCAAGGGTACATGGAACATTCACTAAGATTGACCCTATTTGGGCCATGTTTTAGTTTTCCACTGCTAAAGCAAATACCATGTAATGGGGTGGCTTAAAGAATGGGTATTTATTGGCTCATGGTTTTGAAGCTCACGTTTTTGAGAAGTGTTTTTGAGAAGTGTTTTTGAGAAGTGTTTTTGAGAAGTGTTAGAAGGTGATGCTTTCTTCCCCCAAGATTGTGGCATTCTGGGGCTGGCTGCCAGGAATGCTTAGGTACTTGGCTTTTTTGTCATGTGGCAGTGCACATGGCAATGTCCTCTCCTTTCTTCTCTGTGTTCTCTTGACTTCCAGCTTCTTGCTTCCTGTCTTCCATGTGACTTTTTTTTCATAAAGCATCCAGTAATTGGATTAAGGCCCACCTCATTCAATTGGGCCACACCTTAACTGAGAAATAACATCTTCAAAATGTCCTGTTTATAGCAGGTTCACACCTACTGAAATGGATTAAGGTTAAGAATATTAATTTTTCTGGGATGCATAATTCAACCTATCATAAAACAAGTTCCAATACATTTAAGAAGATTAAAAATATATAAAGCACATTCTCTGACCACAACAAAATTAAGCTAGAAAACAACAACAGAAATGTATCTGGAAAATTTCCAAATATCTTGGAATTAATACAATTCTAAATAGCCCAAGGATTATCAAAGAAATTACCAGGGAAATTGGAAAGTAATTTAAATGGAAAAAATCAAGCCAAAATTTGTGGAATACAGCTAAAGCATTGCTCAAAGGGGGAAAAATTGCCTATATTAGAAAAAAGAAAAATTTCAAGTCAGTGATCTAACCTTCTGCATTAAGAAACTAGGGTAAAAAAGAGCAAATCCAAAATTAGCAGAAGAAAGAAAACGATAAAGATGTGAGCAGAAATAAATGCAGTTGAATATAGGAAAATGAGAGAACATCAAAGTAAAAGCTGGTTATTTGAAATACCAATTTTGTGATTGAGTCAGGAAAAAAAGAAGACACCATATCAGGAATGAAATAGGGAACATAACTACAGATCCTACAGACATTAAAAAGATAATGGAATAATTCTGATGGACAAAAGTCCTTGAATGTCACAAATGACCAAAACTCACCAGAGCATATCTATTCTATATAGTTCCTTTATGTATTAAATTATGTTTATGACTAAATCCTTCCCATAAAGAAAACTCTGGTTCCAGATTGTTTCCCTGGTAAATTTGGCCAAACGTTTAAGGAAGAAATAATACTATGTGTACACAAACTCTTCTAAAAAGTATGAGAACTTGACGGTGTGGATTAATATTGAAATGGTATAGTTATGCTTGATTAAAAAGGATTACATAGTTTGATTGAGTTTCTGTTTTAAATGGGGTGACAGTAAGATAATGGGATTTTGGAAAGGATGATAAAATTAAAATTACTGGATTTTATACTTTGAAATGTATGTACTTCTCTTCAAACTATTCTTCCTGGAAGGGTATTGTTGCTCAACACATTTTTGGGGACCCTATTTTGGATTTACCTTGGCCATGTATATTATTAAGACCATGGAAGAAACCAGATTTGAAATTGGTCACTGTGATAAATAAAAAGCAACTTAACAGCATCTTCACTGCTGTGTTTTACAAAAAGGTATCACCTATGCTTTGGGTGATTGTATGGTATATGAATATATTTCAATAAAATTGCATTAAAAAAAGCAAAAAAAAAAAAAGGCATCACCATTATTTGCTCACTCTGAAGGATAGTAGGAATACTGTCTCTCTTTAAAATTAGTAAATTTCATTAGGATTTCTTATATAAAGAGCTGTCATGGCCCAAGAGAGCTTTTGTAGCCAAAGGACTAAAGAAAGCACTGGACATGTTCTGAGACATGAGCCTTTATTATAGGGCTCACCGACAGGGTGGGAAGTTGAGTCACATTGCCCTGAATTCAGGAGCTTCTCTGAATGGATTCAGGAACTGCTCTGAATGGCGGTGGGTTCAGAGCTCCACGTGGAAATACTCCGCACTTTGCAGGGGCTGAATAGCCTGGTTATAAGGGCTCGATATTCCAGTGGGTATGAGAACATAAGGCAGGAACAGGAGTCTTGCAAAGTAGGGAGGTATTGATTGTAATCAACAGGGAGGAGGGGAGGATTATAGATTAACTTGTAGATAACAGTATCTCAGGGAGTCTCAGGGAGGAGATTGTTTCGAGAGTATCAATTACATTTAGCACCTGATTTCACAAGGAGAATAGGTCAAATCTTAACTGACCTAGGTCACCCAAGCTGCTGTCTGCAGTCTTCAAGGCCCTTGGGGAATGCCCTGTGCCCAGGATTCCAACAAGAGCTAAGCAATCTTTCTTGAGGATCCAGAAAATAATCTCCCCAAAATCTAGCTAATGCTTTTCTAAGTAGCACCTGAAAAAATGTTGATGCAAAATGGTATTAATTCTATCTAAAATAAGTGGTGATGTTTTCCTGTAGGTTCCGTGGGTTTTCTTTCAGGGGAAAGTGCTCTTTTCTTCTAGGTTGTCACATTGAGTTGATGGATGCTAGTGTCGTAGCAGGAATAGGTCTGCTTCTTATCTCCTTTTCCTACCTTAATTATCGTATTTCTGTGTTTTTCCCTCCATGGAATCTGTTTGATATGCTGGCAAGAGCATGGAGTCTGAAGTGAGAGAAACCTGAATTCACCTGACTTAGTTATTTCCTAACTGTGAATAACAGCTATTTCAAAAATACTGGTTTTCCCCTATCTCGTTCTCAGACTCTACTATTCATTATTATGATGCTTCCTTTTGGAGGTAGGCTACTTAGAACCAGAACCTCAGTGCCATGGAGTTGAACTAAGCACATGTTCATAAAGGTTGGTATTTGTCCTAAGAAACCTTCAGACTTTTCAGGTTAATAATGATATTAAAATAGTTATTTTTTTTTTAGCAATCTTACCGGTTTATTTATGACTTTTTTTAAGAGCAGTTTTATTGAGTGTACAATCAGTGGCTCTCAGTATAATCAAAGTTATGCCTTCATCACCATAATCAATTTTAGAATATTTTCATTACTCCAGAAAGAGAAACCCCATATCCCTTTTACCTCCCTATTATTGACACTTAGCATTGGTGTGGTACCTTTGTTACAACTGTTGAAGGGATATTAAAATATTATGTTAACTATAGACCACAGTTTGCATTAGGTGTCTTTTTTCCCATATACCACTCTGTTATTAATGCCTTGTAATAATAGTATACATTTGTTCTAGTTCATGAATGAGCATTCTTATATTCGTACAGACAATAACCATAGTCATTGTCCACAGCGGGGTTCACTGTGTTGTATAATCCCATATTTTATCCTCTAGCTTTCCTTCTAGTGACATACACGACCCTCAAATTCCCCTTTCAACTCCACTCACATACGTAATTCAGCCCTGTTCATTACACTCATAATAATGTCACTTCTATCCATTCCAAACATTTGTAATCAACATAATTAAAAATTTTGCATAAACGAAGCATCAGCTCCCCCTTCTCTACTGTCATTCTGATGCCTGATGATTCTAATTCTGTATGAGTTTGCCTATTATAATTAGTTCATATTAGTGTGGTCATACAATATTTGTCCTTTTTGTGTCTGGTTTATTTCACACAACATAATGTCCTCAAAGTTCATCCATATTATTGCATGTTGTTGTTGAATGAATGAATGGATTGTAGAACTAGCACTAATTTGTATAAATGAGCCTTTTAATATTTTTATACTTATATTTCCCCCAGTGATAGTATACCAATTAGAAAAATTAAAATATTTAGAAATGCTAAGTAAAATAATATATTTTTCCTAGGTTTCTTATCCTATTTTCATAATTAAGACTTGATCTTAATAATGTAGGTCTATGTCCATTGTATTCATTACAATGTGGGGAGGGTAGAAGTAGTTTTTGATGGTGAATTCCTTAAGTGATAAATTTGTATGAATGTATTTTATTTGAGAAGTTGGTCTGCTAGAAATAAAAGTAGGGTCTATTGTTTTTTCTCTGTACCTACAAATTGTAGCTTACCAGAGAACTGAATACTGAATCTCACTGGAATCATCAAGTTTCCAGATGGGAGATGATAACTTTGATGAAGATTCCATGGGAAGTTAAGTCAGAAATCAGGTCAATTAATGATAATTAGTGATATAAACTTGAAGACAAATAGATGTTTATATATCTTGGGAAAAATATATGTCTATTGGATCTGGTGAATCTTACGTGTTTCCTAGGTCCTTATACAGAGTGTTCATTATTCAGAAACTCTCAACTTCACTTTTGGCCAGAAAAGCTAATAGATGTTGGGAATAGCTGGGTCTTTTCTGAAGGGAATTTGCAGAATTGTAGGGTTCCTGGAGATATAGGGAAGCAGATCCTGAGGGCTGTGCACCCACAGAGGTCTCTGGGAAGTCTGAAGCATAGTTATTAGTGTCACATGAGGTACACCAGACCCATCTTTCCAAGAGGCGTACTCTGGTCTCTAGGCAGGGTGATTAGTTGCTCATTATCTGAGGAATACCTGAGAAAAGAAATCCACTTCTTTATTCATGATGAATAAATGGCTCTATGGTTTATTGTCTCATTTATTAGACAAATATTTATGGAATGCTTCCTGTGTTATAGGCACTACTGGTAAAATGAAGTTGAGTAAAGCATGGTTCTGTTCCTCAGACAGCTCAGAGAACAGGGAAAGGATAAAACTACTAAATCAATGATTGTAATATAGTGTGTTAAGTTCTCTGGTATGTATTTGCACAGCATGCTATGGGTGTGTAGAAGTTGGGATGGGCTTCCATTACACCCTAGGGATACTTGTTTGAATTGAGACTGAGTAATTACTTCTATCTAAATGTCTTTTTTAGAGCAGTAATAATAAGTATACTAATAAAATAAATGGATAATACTACTTTTATCAGTCTTATTTAATTGGTAAGGTTTGGAAAGATATGTAAAAATTTAAGATGGTTGTTAAATACCCATGATATTGGTAAATATCCTAAGACCTCTCTGATTTGGATAAATATCTTAAGATATGTGAGAATTGATAAGCTCAGAGACCACACTATGTTTTAGCAATGTATAAACCCCAAGATGACTGTTCTGGAAAAGTTTGTGGGCTTGACATTTAAGGCCTGATTTGAATCAGATTCTTGAGCATCTTTCTGTTTTTCAGAAAGACCTTAGAAAGGACAGTAATAGCACTTGGAGCTCAAGATTTTTACAACATGGACCATTCCCTCACTACCTTTGGTATGACTTTGTAAAATAAGCTTTTAAATATAAAAGTATAACATACTCATTATAAAAAAGTAAAACAATCCAGTATTTCAAAGTGGAAAGTGAGGATTCCAACCCTCCACTTCTCCTTTAATACGTACACATTTGATTTAAAGAAAATAATAGTAAGATCAAACAGTAAGGTGTTGGAACTTTTTTTCATTCAACATTTTGTAATGTTTTTCTATGTCAGTACATGAACACTGTACCCAATTCTCTTTTCAGAGCTGCAAAATAGTGCATTATAGTTTAACTAATCATTATTTTTTTAAATGCAATTTTATTGAGATACAGTCACACACGATATAATCCATCCAAAGTATACAATCAGTGGCTTATGATATTGTCATATGGTTGTGTATTCTTCGCCATAATCAATTTTAGAACATTTTAATTACTCAAAAAAAAAAAAAAGAAAAAAATTAAAAAAAAACCCACAAACATCACATACCCCTTATTCCCCCGCCATTATTTATTTATTTATTTATTTTGTCTTTATTTTATTACTCATTTGCCCATACACTGCATACACTGGACCCAGGGAGTGTCAGTCACAAGGATTTCACAATCACATGGTCACATGAAAAAAGCCATATAGTTATACACTCATCATCGAGAATCAAGGGGACTGCATTACAGTTTTAGGTTTTTCCTTTTAGCTATTCTAATACACTAGAAACTTAAAGGAATATCTGTATAATACATAGAGAATAACTCCAGAATGAACCTCTCTACCCTAATTGAAATTTCTTAGACACAAAAACTTTATTTTGTGTCATTTCTTTTTCCACTTTTGGTCATGAAGGCCCTCTCAATTCCACATTGCCAGGCCAGGCTCATCCCTGGGAGTCATGTCCCACATTGCCAGGGAGACTTACCCTCCCCGGAGCTGTGTCCCACATAGGTGGGAGGGTAGTGAGTTAATTTGCAGAGTTGGCTTAGATATACAGGCCACATCTGAGCAACAAAAGAGGTTCTCTTGAGGTGACTCTTAGTCATAGTTATAAGTAGGCTTAGCTTTGCCATTAGAGAGAGAAGTTTCATAAGGTCAAGCCTGTAAATTGAGGGCTTGGCTTATTAAATTGGGAGTCCCTATTGCTTAACAGAATAGCAGGAGTTCCCCATGTGGGGAAGTTTAATAGTTCCACATTTCCCCCCAGTCCCTCCAGGCAACTTTGCAAATACTTTTTTATTTTCTGCCCCAGGTATTCTGGGATGTATTGGGATATTACATTAGTCTGTACAGAATAACAAGATCTCATACCCTATTCTAGTTTCCATGTACTTACATTGTTTAAGTAAACTGACCAGACAGGTTAAATTATATAGTGTGCTGCAGTAAATATAAATTTTGTACCAAATAAACCTCTCTTCCTTTGGTCTTACACAGAAGTTGGAGTTTTAAAATACAGTCAATATCATCCTTTGCCCTGTATTCTAATTTACCTTAGTCCTAACTAAGTCCATTTCGTTCATATCTCTCTAGCCTGGCTTTTTTTCCAACTTCTTTAACAGTTGCTGTATGAAGTAATGCTGACACTAATCATTGTTAATGGATAAATATTTAGCTTGCTTGTAGTTTTTTCTATTGAGATCGTCATAGCATATATCTTATGTGAGTGTTCCTGTGGTATATAAACATAAATGTGGAATTGCTGTTTTAAAGAGAGGTATACAATTGAAACTAATCAATATTGCCTGATTGTCCTCCAAAAAATTTGTACTAATTATGTTTGTCCCCACGGAATTTTCTCCCTTTTCCTAACATCCTTGCCAGTGTGTGATCATTTTTTTTTTTTTTTACTTTTTCAGAATAATAGGGGAAAGTTGTATAATCAGAATTTGAATTTTTATTTCTTTAAACATTTGTTTTTTTGAACATATGTATTTACTCAATAAATTATATAATATGAATTGATTTTATTTATCATTTGCCCCTTTTTCTATTGAGTGTTTTTTTTAAAGTAACATATTTCTGTATCTTAGGGATGTTAAAATTTGTTTTTACATATGTTGTGATTCTCCCTGTTTTGGATATTGTCTTTTTGCATTGTTTATGGTATGTTTTACTATATAGAAGTTTTACGTTTTTATGTTGTTAATCTGTTAGGTTTTTAGTTTATGGTCTCTAGGTTTCTTTTCTTACCTAGAAAGGCTTTCTGTGTTACAAGACTATGAAAAATATTTAGCCAAGTTTTCTTGTGCTTTTATGGTATTTTTGTATTTTATATTTTAATACTTGTGGAATTTATTTTTGTGCTGATATGAGATAAGGAGCTTACATTTTTTCCTAATAGATAGGCTGTTATAATAGAGCAGTTTGGTCCTTGGATAGTTTATCAGTGATTTTACTTGGACAGCCTTGGACTAAGGCCTGATTTGAAGTTAAAAGATCTGTTTTATTATAGCTGTGGACAGATAGTCACATTTCTCTCGGAAGACAAGAGTCCATGAAAGGTAAATTCCTTTGCTGCTTTGGCTCTGTTTTCTTTCTGTTTTACTTGGGAATTAGTAAATTCCTTCCAATAGCAGGGAACAGAGAGCCAGCAAAGGGAAACTGGGTCTAAGCCATTCCTGCGACGAGGGATAGACACAGATCGTCCTGTAGAGAGATTTGCCGTGTCAGGTGAGGTAGACTATACCTTTACTGTACTAGCAATAGTCCTGGCTGGACTTCAACTACTTTAATAAAGTTATGCTTTATGTTCTGGCCTAGAAAACTTTGGGTGTTTTAGTGGATTCTGGCCAAATAGTTTTTTCCTGCTATTCCTTCCCATGCATTCTATATTTTGCTAATGATCTACTTGCATTTCCCAGAATGTAAGACATTTTATGTGCTTTCCTATGCATCTGTGCTCTTTTGAGAAGTTTGGAATGTTTCTCTTCCTCCCTTGTTAGCTTGGTGAATTCTTACTTTCCATAACTAATCTGATTAGCACCCCTTAAAACCTGCCTTTCTACACCGCTTTTGCCTGAGGAGTCCCTGTAACAACCTTACAACACTTACCGTATTGTAAGTTATTGTGTTTACCTATTATATGTGCCTTTCTTCCACCGGACTTTGGGCTCCATGGGGGCAGAGATTTTGTCTGTTTATTGTAAACTGTGTGCTACATTATTTTGATATAATTTGACTTAAGACCCACCGAGTCCAGAAAATTTTGTAAAGATGTGAAAATAAACTGTTCATAGTATATCTAACTGTTGTTGAATATGCAGGAACTGCTATTTTTAGATCTCTTTTGCCAGTGTTTCTTATCAAAGTTGTATAAACAAATTTCATATCAACAAAGGCAGAATAGTCCCTAGCACAGATATGAGAATTCTTAAATGTAATTTATATCACATTTAGAACTTTTTTTTTAGAACAGTGGAAATAGTTATGAAGTTATGATAAGTCAAAGGAGAAAATAATAACAAATACATGCTTTTCACAGAATATTTAAGAAGTGCATTTATTCAGTATGAATAAAATCAATCTCTCCTAACAGAATATTCCATCTTAAACTATTTTAGCTGAAAAAGATAATATTTATAAAACTGTATCATGGGAGGATTGTGGAAAGATGGCAGAGTAGGGAGTACCAGGACTCAGTACTTCCACCAAAACAACTATTACACAGGCAGAAACTGTCCGAAACAACCATTTTGAAACTCTGGATGCCAGAAGAACACTGTACAGCATCCAGGGAAAAGCGGGAGGAAGATGCTGATAAATTACAGTGAAGAACAGTAACTTGCTTTCTCTGTGTGGTGGCATCCACTCTTGTGGCAGGCCACTGTGGGTTCCTGCCCCTGGCTAGCTCACTGGTGACAGAAATGGGCATAAAAATCCTCTTCCCAAGACCAGGGGTGGGCATGGCTGATCACTGATGATGGCTTTTTGGCTTTTGATTAGTGAATTCGGATCGCTGGGGGCCCGGCTCTGAGGGCAGCCAATTTTTTAACCTCCTGGACCAAAAGGCGTTAGCCTTGTTTCAACCTGCCCTGGACAAAGAGGGTGGAAGCCATTGTTTCAACCCTCCCTGGACAGGGGTGGGGGTGGTGGAGACTTAAAGACACAGTGCTTCCTCAGGGCTGTGGGGACAGTTAGTTGAAGGGCTGCATTTTCTGGGCAGTCCAGGAAAGCTCAGCTTTGGGGAGCTGTTGGAGAAGCTCTTGGTGCCCTTCCTGATCCTCTCCCCAAGGCACTTTGGAGCTGATATGCACCTCCTTCATGGATCTCCCTGTCTCTTTTTCAGCTGGGAAAGACTGATTTGGGAAAGTCCTTTCTGGCGTGCCCCTCCTCCCAGAATTTGCCCTCCAGGCAAAAGCAGCTTGAGACAATGAAAGGAGTGTAAGAAACTATAGAGGCGGGCAGTCTGGGTCAAAGGCCTGCTGGCTTCAAACACCCAAGAGAGGGAGGTGTGTCTCCTGGGAAACAGAGGGATCAGCCAAACTCCAGTAAATAGGGACAGGGAATCTCCAAAACAACTAACAAGTAAAAGCCAAGGACCAGACAGAGGCCCAGAAAAAGAGGGAAAAGCCTGCACACTGCATTCACCTTGCTGCCCAAGACCTTCCTGATAGGAGGGCTGGAGCTCAAGAAAATCTCTGTCTTATCACCAGTGGGTTACAAAATCAAGAAACAGACATCTAAGGGAATAAATCCCAGGGTTAACATTTTAAAATATTAAAATTTTACAGTGTGCAACAAAAGAGTACAAGACAAAGAAAGAAACAGAAAATGATGGTCCATCCAAAGGAAGAGGTTAAAGATCCAGAAAACACCAACAAAGAAGACAAGAATGTGGACACACTGAACAAAGCCTTTAAAAAAATCATCTTAAAAATGTTCAAGGAGATAAAGGAACATGCAGAGAAAGAACTAAAGGATACCTGGAGAAAAATGAATGAGCAATATGAGAATCTTAATAAAGAGAGAGAAACTTTAAAAAGGTACCAAACAGAACTAATGGAGTTGAAAACCACAATAACTGAAATGAAAAATGTATAGGATGGTTTCAAGAGCAGATTGGAGTTGGCAGAAGAAAGAATCAGTGAACATGAAGTCAAGACTGAGGAGCAGAAAGAAAAAAGAATTAAAAGCAAAAATAGCCGGCGACACCATCAAGTGCACCAATATACACATTATGGGGAGTCCCAAAAGGAGAAGAAAGAGGGAAAGGGGCAGAAGGAATACTCAAAGAAATAATGACAGAGAACTTCCCAAACTCAGAAAGAGACGTGAATATGCACATCCAAGTAGCCCAGGGAACACCAAATACAATAAACATGAGGGAAAATACACCATCATATATTGATTACACTACTGAATGCAAAGGACAAGGAGAGAGTTCTGAAAGCTGCAAGAGAAAAGAAATATGTTACATACAAGAGAGTTACAATTAGATTGAGTGCTGATTTCTCATCAAAAGCCATGGAGGCAAGAAAGCAGGGGCTGAAATAATTAAAGTGCTGAAAGAAAACAACTGCCAGCAAAAATCTTATATGCAGCAAGACTTTGATTCTGAAAGGGGGGAGGATTAAGACATTTTCATATAAACAAAAACTGAGGGAGTTCATCATCATTAGACCTGCCCTACAAGCAATGCTAAACAGAGGTCTTCAGATTGAAAAGAAAGTACACTAGATAGTCATTCAGAGTGGCATAAAGAAATAAAGATCTGCAGTAAAGGTAACCATTTGGGTAATTACAAATGCCCGATTATTGTAGTGTATTGTTTGATATCTGTCTCCACTTCTTAACATCCTACTAAAGGTGCTAAAATGCAAATGCATAAAAAGTAATGATAAATCTATGGTTTTGGACTTATAATGTACAAAGATATCAGTGGTAACAAGATAAAAAACAGGTGAGGGAACAGAGGGGTATAGGATAAATATGTGTGCATACTGTAGAAATTAAGTTGGTATCAAATCAAGTATGCCTGTTATATTCTTAGGATGTTAAATGTTAACCCTGTGGTATCCACAAGGAAAACAGATGAAAAATATATCCAGATAGAAATGAGAAGGCTCAATATGGTACAACATAAAAAAATCCAATAAATATAAATGTAGGCATTAACAGAAGTGAGGGACCAAAAAGGTATAAGGCTTACAAAGGTTAAATAGCAAAGTGGCAGAAGAGAGTCCTGTATTATCAGTAGTGACTTGAAATGTAAATAGATTAACTCTCCAAACAAAAGGCAAAGATTGGCAGAATGGATAAAAAATTTGACCCAACTATATACTGTTTGCAAGAGACTCACCTTAAATTCAAAGATTTAAGTGGGTTGAGGGTGAACAGATGGAAAAAAATATGCTATGCAAGTAGTAGCCAAAAGAGAGTTGGGGTGGCTATACTAATATTGGTTAAAATAGACTTTTTTTTTTTTTAATCTTCATTTTATTGAGATATATTCATATACCACGCAGTCATACAAAACAAATCGTACTTTTGATTGTTCACAG
The DNA here is from genome assembly GCF_015220235.1 of Choloepus didactylus. Classification (NCBI taxonomy): domain Eukaryota; kingdom Metazoa; phylum Chordata; class Mammalia; order Pilosa; family Megalonychidae; genus Choloepus; species Choloepus didactylus. The sequence goes on along the minus strand of NC_051320.1, from coordinate 30,004,626 downwards.
TACCATTACATAGTTGTACATTCATCACCAAAATCAATCCCTGACACCTTCATTAAAATAGACTTTTAGTCAAAACAGTTACAAGGGACAAAGATAAACTGATGAAAGGGAGAATTCAACTGGAAGATGTAGCAATTATAAATATGTGTGCACCTAACAGCAGAGCCCCAGAATATATGAATCAAATACAGACAAATTTGAAGGGAGAAATTGACAGTTCTTTAGGAGTCTTGATAGGAGTCTTTAATACACCACTCTCAGTAATGGATAGAGCATCTAGATAGAAGTTCAATAAGGAAATGCAAGACTTGAATGATACTCTAAACCAACTAGACCGAACAGACATGTATTAGATCTTCACATTTCACCCAGTAAAAACAGAATTCACATTCTTCTCCATTGACCATGGATCATTCTCCAGGACTTGATGGCTTCATGGGAATTTTACCAAACAATCCAAGAAGACTTAACTCCAATTTGGCTCAAACTTTCAAAAAATTGAAGATAAGGGAACACTCCCTAATTCACTCTGTGAGGCCAACATCACCTTCTTACCAAATTCAGAGAAAGATCCCAGAAGGAAAAAAACTATACACCAATATCTTATGAATATAGGTCACAAAATCCCCAACAACATACTAGCAAACCAAATCCAACAGCATATTAAAAGAATTATACACCATGATCAAGTGGGATTTATCCCTGGTATGTATGGTTGGTTCAACATAGAAAATTAATTAATGTAATATAGCACATTAACAGAATGAAGGGAAAAAAATCACTTGATCATGTCAGTTGATGTAGAAAAGTCATTTGACAAAGTCTAGTACTGCTTCTTGATATACTTAGAACACTAGAATAAAAGGAAACTTCCTCAACATGATAAGGGGCATATATAAAAAGCCCACAGCTAGCATCCTACTTGATGGTGACAGACTGAAAGCCTTCCCTCTAAGATCAGGAACAAGACAAGGATGCCCACTGTCACCACTGTTATTCAACATTATACTGGAAGTTCTAGCCAGAGCAGTTAGGCTAGAAAAATGAAATAGAAGGCATCCAAATTGGAAAGGAAGAAATAAAACTCTCCCTGTATGCAGATTACATGATCCTATATACAGAAAATATGGAACAATCCACACGAAAGCTCTTAGATCTAATAAATGAATTTAGCAAAGTCGCAGGATTCAAGATCAATACCCAAAAATCAGTGGTGTTTTTATACACAATGAAAAATTGGAAGGAGAAATCCAGAAAAAATTCCATTCACAATAGCAACTAAAATAATCAAGTATCTAGGAATCAGACTAACCAAGGACATATAAGAATGGTACACAGAAAACCACAAAAATGTTGCTAAAACAAATCAAAGAAGACCTAAATAAATGGAAGGACATTCTGTGTTCATGGCTTGGAAGACCAAATATCATTAAGATGGCCATTCTACTCAAAACTGTTTATAGAAGCAATGCAATCCCAATCAAAATTTCAACAACCTTCTTTGCATAAATGGAAAAGCCAATCATTGAATTTATATGGAAGGGTAATGAATTCCAAATAGCTAAAGCAACCCTGATAAAGAAGAATGAAGTTGGAGGGCTCACACTTCCCAATCTTAAAACTTGTTACAAAGCTATTATAATCAAAACAGCATGGTACTGGCACAAGGACAGACATGTAGACCAGTGGAATCAGATTGAGAGGGTAGAAATCGACCATCGCATTTATAGCCAACTGATTTTTGGCAGGGGCAAAGGCCACTCAATTGGGAAAGAACAGTCTTTTCAACAAATGGTGCTGGAAAAACTGGATCTCCATTTGCAAAAAAAAGGGAGGAGGACCTCTACCTCACACCTTATAGAAAAATCAACTCAAAATAAATCAAAGACCTAAATATAAAAGCTAGAACTATCAAAACTTCTGGAAGAAAATGTAGGGAAGCATCTTCAGTGTATTGTGTTAGGCCATAGTTTCTTGAACTTTACACCCAAAGCACTATCAACAAAATTAAAAATAGATAAATGGGACCACATCAAAATTAAAACTTTTGCATGTCACAGGACTTTATCATGAAAGCCAAACGACGACCTACACAATGGAGAAAATATTTGGAAACCACATATTGATGAAGGTTTAATATGCTGTATATATGAAGAAATTCTTCAGTGTAACATAAAAAGATAAACAACCCAATTTAAAAATGAGCATGAGACTTCAACAGACATCTTTCCTAAGAAGATATACAGATGGCCAAAAAGCACATGAAAAGATGCTCAACATCATTAGCCATTGGGGGAAATGCAAATCAAAACCACAATGAGATACCATTTCATACCCATTAGAATGGTTGCTATTAAAATAATGGAAAAAAACAAGTATTGCAGAGGATGTGGAGAAACAGGATCACTCATTCTTTGCTGGTGGCAATGTGAAACGTTGCAGCCACGGTGAAAGACAGTTTCATGGTTTCTCAGAAAGCTAAGTATGTCCCGGCAATCCTACTATTCAGTATATACCCAAAAGAAATTAAAGTAGGGATTCGAACAATATTTGCACACTGGTGTTCCTAGCGGCCTGATTCACAATTGCCAAAAGGTTAAAGAGACCCAAGTGTCCATCAACCAATGAATGGATAAATAAAATGTTGCATATAACAGCATTGAATATTATTCAGCCGTAAAAAGGAATGAAGTTCTGATACATGCAACTATGTGGATGAACCCTTAAGACATCATGTTAAGTGAAACAAGCCAGACACAAAAGGACAAATACTGTATGATCTCACTGATTTGAAACAATTAGAATAAACAAATTCATGAACTCAAAATCAGGGGATGAGGATAGGGTATGTGACGTTAAGGCTTAAAATGTACAGGATTCCTATTTATAATGGTGGAAATGTTTTTGGTAATGGAAGGTGGTGATAGGAGAGCAACATTGTAAATATTATTAAGGGATTGAAGTGTATATCTCAATGTGATTAAAAAGGGAAATGTTAGCTTTTTTATATGGTAACAGAACTGAAATTTAAAAAAATCCATGGATCTACACTGCGCAAACTGAATTCTAAGTTGAACCATGGACCTAACTCAACACTTATAAAAATGTGCTATCATCAGTTGTTACAAATATTCCTCACAATGCAAGGTGTTGGTGGTGGGGTGGTATATGGGAATCCTGTATTTTATGCATGATTTTTCTCTAAACTCACAATTTTTCTAATAAAGAAAAGAAAAACAAACTCATCACTGTTTCCATATTTGAAGGTAGTTTGTTTTAACAAATATTTATAGTCTGAATAGTGGATTGTTAATCATTATTACTAGTCTTGCAACATCTCACTCAATGTATACAATCATCCAGTGAGATAGATACAACTGTTATATCTATTATACAGCCTTGGAAAGAGAGACCTAGTGCTTTCTCTTGGTCATATAGATACGAATAATTGGCAGAGATACCCCAAACACTTAACAATCCTATGGTGGTTGCTCTCTCAAAATGACAAAGTCTTTGCTTGTGAAATTCGTTATTGTTAATTTTATTTACTTCTAAAGTATGCCTCTATTATTCTAACCACTAAAGTGAATTGCCTATTTCAGTGTATCTTCAATGAGGACATTCTTAGCTCTCTTGAAAATCTATACCTATGTAACATTTCATATGTATCTCATTTTTTGCAGTTTGCGTTTCTAAAAGTTTTATAATTTTGTAGATACTTTGTTAAAATTTTGGATTGATTAAATGTTGGATTATGGTAAACTATATATACATAACTGGATTAATTTTTTAATTGTTCGATCACTGAGTTCTGTGAAGTAGTTTATTACTAATAAGGTTTCTGATTAAACAGAGGAGTAACAGTTTTTTAAAATAAGGTTTTAATCATTTGGTAAAATAAGAAATAGCTATGCTAATTATTGGATTTTAGTTATAAAGCTTTATCAAAGTGAGATCTGTAGGTATTTTGCACATCTGTAAATAATACCACATATTTAAACATTTTATTGGATTCATGTTACTATTAAAAAGCAGGTGGTGAAAATTAATGGAATATGAATTTAATTCCATGTTTTTGTTAGCACCTTCCTTTAAAAGATTTAGATTAGTTTTTTTACCAAACTGGGTTCACCTTGGGATAAACTTACCTTTTAAGACAGTTAAATTTTGTGCTATTAAAATTTTTCATAATATAAAATTTTCACATTTTGCTTTCTCTGCCCCTAATACTTTTTGCATTTTAATATATTAATATGCAGTATTACTGAGTTATGAAATTGTACAGTTATAGTGTAAATGCTATTTTAGTGTTATGCAAAATTGGCTTATTTTTACCAGACTTTAATATTTTGTCATTTTAAATAAATTTTCATTTTGCTTTTGCTTTTTGATATTCAAGTAGCTGTGCCGATGCCCTTGAGTGTTTCATGTGATTATATGCAAGAACCAAAATTGATTATATCCTTATATCACTTGTATTTTATGTAACTACTGACTTTCTGCCTTGAACAAACAATTCATTAAGTGTTTATTTGAGTGATACACTGTGGGATAAGTTAAACTGCAGGCTTCCTTACACATCTCTTGACTTTATGTTTTTTGTTCTTTCCCTAATCTTCATACATTGTGAATGAACTTAGGAGGAAGTAATCTACTTGTTTGTTTTCTGATTAGATTAAAAAATTTGGGGTGGCGGCACTGATTAATGAGAATTGAAAGAAATCAGTTTAAGTGTGTCTATAAATGAGATGAAAGAAAATATAGCTTAAATAATTTAACATAGAATTAGGAAAATAATCTGAAGCTATAATAATACCCGATAATTGCTGGTATAGTATAGAAAATCATACCATACATATCACCCAATTAAATCTCAATTTCTAAACAACCCGTGAATTCAATAGGATAGATTTCTTTTATTTTTCAGATAAAAAGTAGAAGGCTTTAGTTTAAGTAAGTATCATTAAGAGCTTTCAGGTTAGGGAATTCTTTCTTAAACAAGGAATCAAAAAGCACAAGCTATAAAAGAAAAGATTTATAAATAGAGTACTCACCCAAAATAGGGAATAGAATTAAGGATAGAAGTGCACAGAAAAGGAAATCCCAATGGTTAATAACATTTGAGATGGTTAGCCTCACTAGTTATCTGGTAATGCAAATTAAAACAGTAGTGGGAAACCGTTTGTTACCCATCACATTGACAAAAGTGAAAATATCTTACCTGCATGTCTTCAAGGTTGAGTGGGAATGGTAATTCTCATGCTGGAGGGTGGGGTAATTTGTTACAGTCATTCTGAGAGCCATTTGGTAGCATGTTCTTACTTGTAAGTGTGAGGAATTGTAAACATCCTTAATGCCTGCCAGGAGGGGAATGAATAAATAAACTGTGGTACCATATTGTAATGGAGATTATACAGCAGTTTAAAGTAATGAACTATGAGTAAAAATCATAAACATCCCGAAGAGTGAAGAATGTAAGTTGTGAAAATGATACATTCACCATAATCCTATTTATGTGACTATAAAAACACCTATAACAAGACTATATATTTTTTCATGGATATGCATGCATGTAAATACATTTAAAAGTTTCTTAGAGGGATACATTCTAAATTCATATGGTGGTAGTTTCTGGAGAAGATAAAGGGAGCTTCAACTGGATTATAGGACTGCTTATTTTTAAATAATACGGCAAATAAGGAAAAGGTTCACAATTTTTAGTTCTTGGTGGTAGGTATATGAGCATTTGTTAAATTATTTTTTCTACTTATTTTCAAAATTTCTTTAAGAAGGCGAAAAAGAAAAAAATGTTTAATTTGCTTAGGGTTACCAAAAAGTAGTAATTGGAAGAGCTCAGATTAAATTTAGAACTGACACCCAAGTCTAGAGTTTTTTCTAACATGCTGCTTCAAAATGAGAAGGGAAAAATCATGATCAAATGATAAAAAAAGACAGAATTTAGTTTTAAAGTAAGAAGAATCAGGAAAACGGTGTGTGTATGTAAAAATTTTTTGAAAGAAAGGAAACTTTATAAGAGCAGTTAAACATCATTATAATCTCCTATTAAAATCTTTAAGCATGCTGTTATCCTCTATATAGCAATTTTTGTACTTAGGAAAGAAGTTACTTTAACTTATTGTTTTAAATGTGATATATATTTCTGCTGCATGTAATGGAAGTCTAGGTGATTTGAATTTTTAATGCAAAATTCATGATATAATTTAATCCAAATGCACATTCTGACTTCAATCTAAAAAGTCAAAACTAGTTTTTCTTCCATTTGATAGTCATTTTCTTCGCAAAAACTTTACAGCCTTTTTATTTACAGCTTCTCTCCAAGATAAAATGGCAAACCCCAAAGAGAAAACTCCAATGTGTCTGGTAAATGAGTTAGCCCGTTTCAATAGAGTCCAACCCCAGTATAAACTTCTGAATGAAAGAGGGCCTGCTCATTCGAAGGTAAGGTTATGGAGAGAGGTGGTGAGACATACTTACCAAACTCTATCAGATTTATCATCTAAGGTTTTAATTGTGCTTTATTTGTGTGTGCGTGTGTGTGTGTGTGTAGAGAGTGATGGATAGCCTGAAGGCTTTTAGCTCTATAGTAATATTTTGTAATATTACACAATTTTAAAACTCATTATGGTTTTCAAAGCTCTTTCAGATACTGTACTTAAAAACCTCATGATATGGATTTTTTCTTTCCATTTTGTAAGTTAAGAAACTTAGGCACAGGAAAGTTAAATGACTTGCCTGTGGTCACACAGTTCCTTAGTGCCAAGGCCAGCTGTTGAATATGTATTCTTTGGCTTCTAAGTACACAGCTTTAAATCACAGCTTCCCTTTAAATCACAACTGCTAAAGTAAAATGGAGACAGATCAAATACAGCAAAAGTTATCTAATGAGATATTCTTTTCCAACATGATTTTTAATTCCAAGATTCAGCATTTATAAAAGTTACATATATGTTTTGTCAATAACCTTATATACACTTAAAATAGTCCTTTTTAATTGGAAAGTGATTTATAGTTATATGTCGCCACACATATGTTGAACATTTATATATATTCATTTTACATTATATCTTTATAGTTCTGTTTATCTGCTTGAAAAATCTCAGTGACACATAATTTTCCTTGGTACATTTTAATCTTGAAAGTTGAAGATTATGATAGTGATCATACATTTTTGTATACAATGAGATATGTGGAAGCAATTGATTCCTAAGGGTTCGTTAATTTTCATAAAGCAAGTGGCTTTGGGTTATTTAATTGTTCTTTTGGCACTTCTTTTAAAGAAAGGAAAAGGTGAAACTAAGATTAGTCAATTTATTCCTATTAGAAGCTTTTATGAAGGATTTTTAGGTGACAATTTAATTTGTTCATAATATCTCTTATTCTTGCATTTGCAGAGAAAATGTTTGTGGCCTTAGTCTACCTGTCCAGCCACATAACCTGACTCTTTCATAACTACTATAGCCTTCATCATGTTGAACTGTTTGCATTTCTTGAATATTTCATGCTCTTTTCACCTTTCTTCTTTGCCTGTGTTGTAGTGTTCACTCTGCCAGTCCTTTTGCCCCTAATTATTTTCAAACACTCATATAACATGTCTTCCAAACCTCTGTGAAGCCTTCTCTGATCCCTCCAGTGGGCAGTTCAGTTCCAGCTGTGCTGTAGTACAATGATCTGTGTTGGCCATTACTCTTGTGCTAGACTGATCTTATTTGGAGGGTGTGTTTTGTCTTTCTGTTTTCTGGTTCTGCTGGTATATATCTTCTTTGCCTCCTATTTGTCAATTGCAGGTATTTTTCCTTGATATAGTCCACTCAACTTGAATTTCATGTCATCACACTTAGCTACCACCTTCCCCTGTGGTGGTCATTTACCGACCTCTGGGTGATTCCACCAAACTTCTCCAGTATACCTCTTTTAAGATTTTGTGGTTTCAGTGTCTAAATTGACAACTGTTTCCAACATGCTGACCTTTCAGTTCCTTGAAGGCCTGTTATTTTTAAAAATAATTTCAAACTTACAGAAATGTCACAAAAATGATTCAAAGACAATACATGGAACTCCATGTACCCTCCAACCAGATACCCAGATTTATGTACCATTAGCATTTTGCCATATTTGTCATGTCACTGTGTATGTTTTCTAAACATTTGAGAGTTAGTTGCATACATCATGCTCCTCCAACACTTAACATTTCCATGTACGTTTCCTGAGAACAAGGACACTCACCTATGTAGCCACCTAAGTACAGCTATCAAATTTAAGAAATTTAACATTACATACAATTCATATTCCAATTTTTTCAATCATCTCAATAATTTCCTTTTCTTCAGTTATCTTGTCCTTAACTCTCCTTCAGCCACTCATTCCTGTGATCATATCCTTGATCTTATTATCAATAACTGCAATATCCAGCATAATTTCAATTTCAAGAATTCTCTCTCTGACACTTAGCTACTAAATTTCTAGTTCATTCCCTCTGGTAGTTTGACTTCAACAGTCCTTCCACACCACTGGAACTTGAAATCTATTATCTGCCTTTAAAAAAAATTTTTTTTTAAAAATTTTTTACTATTCCTCATACCCCTCAATCCTCACATAGCTCTTTACCCAGCTTAAATTCCACATGTCTTACATACACCCTCAACTCTCTTGCGCCTCTTGGTTAGATGTACTTGCCCAGCAAAATTCCAACCCCAAATCTGAACTGGCTGTATTGGCCAACCTCTATTTGTGTATTAGATTCCAGTCCCTTTCACCTACTCCAGGCCCTTCCTCCCAGCTCTGCTCTGCTCTTTTATGGTGATACTTTCCCTCTTCTAATGGATCATTGCCATCAGCATACAAACATCCTATTATTCTTGCCATCTTAAAAACTCTTGACTCCACCCCCCCCCCCATCCAGTTATAATCTCATTTCTCCTCTCTCTTTTACGGTGAAATGTCTCAAAACGGTTTTCCATACCAGCTGTTTCCAATTTTTCTTCCATTTTTCTCTCCAAACTTTTGCTGCCACTATTCCATCAAAACCAGTCTAAGGAAGTTCACTGGTAATCACCTTGTGAAATGTAACAATCTGTTGTCAGTCCTGATAGTACTTGGCCTTTGAGCTGCATTTGATACAGGTGATCACAGTGGATCACTCCTCCTTGAAATGCATTCTTTATCTGGCTTCCAAGAACTGTGCTTCCTGGCTTTCCATTATCTTACTGGCCACATCTTTTGAGTTTTCGTTTGGTATTTTTTTCTTATTTCTGGGATTTTTTTTTTTTTTGTTAGAGTGCCTCAGTGCTCAGACCTTGGACCTCTTCTCACTCTCTTAGCTTATTCCCAGAGCTTTCCTCTGTACCCTAGATCTGTATATCTGCCTACTAATCATTCCTACTTGTCTAATGGATTTTGTGAACTGAACACACTTAAAACTGAATTCTTGACCTGTTACACATCACACACCCTTAATTTTTCTTAATAGCAAGTAACCACCTTCAAATATTTTATTTTATTTATTGTTTTTCTCCTCCAACTAGAATGTAAACTTTCTGAGAGCAGGGCTTTATTTTTGTTCACTGCTTGTATGCCCAGTGTCTAGAACAGGACACAGTGTAAACACTCAGTAATATTTGTTGGTTGATGAATGAATGAAAATTGAGTTAGTTATTCGTGTAGATTTCAAGGAATGAATTTTTTGAAACACAAAAAGAAGAGGGGCTGAAGGTTCCTTCTGTCTTCAATTTCAAAAGGAGTGGATAAATGTGAAATATTGCACCCAGAAAAATAGAACCAAATTTGAGTTCAAAGAAGGTTTAAAACTAACGAAAGAGGAAGAGTAGACCAGGGACAGCACAGTCGCTACTGTCAGGGTCTTCCTTACTCTAATATTTTTTGCTAGTCTAATTGGAATTAGCTCTGTGCCTTCTGAAGACTCGAGGTATTTAGCATTTAGTTCAAGGTGATAGATGTCTCTTAACAGTTATTCCTCCTATCCGTATGTTTGGTAAAGGAAAGTTCCTTTCTTTGTAGGATTCTGGAGGAATCTAGGAGAATTGTGATTTCTCTAAGATTCTTTAGGAATTCATTGTAATTTTTGGAGGAGCTTATGCACTGACAAACTGATTTGATACCTATCTCTTCTCTTGGGCTTTAAGGAGAGTTGGAGATACCATTTGTCAACCTGTGTCTATTGCTCTGGGTGTTTTGGTCATAGACCACACCATTTGATCTGTGGTCCATTATTTTTTAAAGAGTGAAGACTAGAATAATTGACACATTCTTGAAAGAAGATAATCCTTTATAAGTTTAAGTAAGACTTTATTCTTTCATTATGGACATTAATATATTATTGGCTAAGCCTGGATTCCTTTTGTGGAAAGCAAAACCATTTTCATTCGTGTATGTCTACCAGTGGCCTTAAGTGAGGTGTAAAACGTATTTTAATGAAATAAATGATTATCTTTGGCAAGAAAAATTTAAACTTAGTCCCAATTCATTTATTTTCTTGGGACATTAACTGGTTTTATGGAAATATACATATATAAATACACATACAAATATACACATACAAACATGCATATACACACACACACACACACACACACACACACACAAATATACATACACATACACACCTACAGTACTGATTCTCAACCATAGCTGTCCATTGGAATCATTAGGGGAGCTTTAAAAAATACTTAGGCCTTATCTCACCCCCAAAATCCTAATTTAATTGGTCTGGAATGAGACCCAGTCATCAGAATATTTTAAAGCTCCTAAATCTCTCAAATGTGCAGCCAGAGTTGAGGAACAGGGGTATCGTGCCTTCAGGATGGTGCATTACTGTCTTCTCATATATACGTCTTTTTTTTTTTTTCAGTTCTTCTTTTTAAATTTTTATTGTGGTAATGTATGTACATCATAAAATTTCCCATTTTAATCACTTTTAAGCATACAGTTCAGTGGTGTTAATCACATTCACAATGTTGTGCTACCATCACCACCATCCATTACCACAACTTTCCCATCATCCCAAACAGAAACCCTGCACCATTATGCATTAATTCCCTCTTTCCCCACCTGTATTCTATATTCTTTCTTTCTGAATTTGCATATTCTAGATATTTCATTTAAGTGGAGTCAAATAATATCTGTTTTATTCCACTCAACATCCACGAACTAGCATGCATCAGAACTTCATTCCTTTTTTTTTTTTAAACTGACTATCTCAAACAATTTATTTTTTCCATAAATTACAGCAGATTCAAGGTCACCTGAATATAGTAGTGTTTTTCCTAAAATGAAACTTTTACCTGTCTAGGAAGTAATTATTTCTTTTCTATAGCATTCCTTTCTTATATTCTAGTAAGTGTTTCTAAGTAAAAGAGAAAGAGCTTGGAAATTGTGTATCACCTTCACTGTATCTTGCCTGGTGATTCATTCCTTTTTAAGGCTAATTTCCATTGTTTGTATATACCACATTTCATTTATCCACTCATCTGTTGATGGACACTTGGGTTGCTTCCACCTTTTGGCTATTGTGAATAATGCCTCATACATACTTCTTGATGGGAAATAGTGATCTCCCTTATGTTTGCATGTATTTTGAATCCTCAAAGAATTGGAACAACTTATGGCATTTTTAAATGTGACTACTAAATTAAAAACTCTGATTTTAATGTTCACCTGGCTTTTCTTTTCACTTTTTATCTCAGAAGCAATTTAATGTACCTTATTTTAATGTGTGTTGTTATGACATTGCTGTACCTCCTAGTTACCTGTACAGAGTTCTTTATTTGTCTTATGGGTTTGTTTTGATTTTCTCAAATCTTTAAAAAAAAAATTTTGTATTATAATGGAGAGTATAAGGAGGAGAGCCAGGAATGGACATAAAATGGTACTTTCTTCTTCACTATCTTTTTGTTTGGATAAGGAGTTGCCAAATAGCACGACTAACTGTTAAGAAAGCTACACTAGAGCTGACACTTTGAAAAAGTTTGCTTTGGAATAGATATCACTGAGGGAGCGGCAGTATCACCCAGTGGCCTTGAAGTCAAGTAGTCTTTTTTATTTTTATATATTCCATCCTTGATAGATTTGCCAGGCTTGATCATTGCCCTATATTTCCCAGCATGTGTGGCCTTGAGCAGCTAATTTAAAATCTCATTTTTCTCATTTATAAATTGAGAACACAAAGCTTGTTCTAGTTTGGTATAATGGAGTGATTATTTGTAAGGTCTTTAGAATTATGTTTATTATGAGTGTTTCCAAATAATTTTATCATTGTTTGTTAGTAGATAGGATTGTTTAAAAAGCTTTTGGTAGAGTATCTATTGAGTATTTATTGTGGAAGTCATTTCTCTGCTCCAGGACTGAAAACACACACACACACACACACACACACGCACACACACACATCCCATATCCTGTCCTTGGGAGCTCAGTCTCATGGCCTTCGTTACAAAAACCATCAATCTCCTCTAAATATTTGTTTTATTACAGAAAGTTTTAAAATACAGTAAAGTGGAACTTTAAACAATTGCTGATATTGTGTCATTTTTGTAAGACCTCCTCTACCTTCACTTTTTTCCCCTGGAGTATTTTAAAGAATTGTATCAATGTACCCATAAATGCTTTGAAATGCCTCTAACTAATAAAGACCTTAAAAAAAATCTACCTACCTACCATTATCACACCTAAAAGATTAATAATCCTTAATATAATCTGATACGTAGTCCATGTTCACTTTTTTTTTTTAATTGAGATTGTTCATATATTATAAAATTATCCAAAGATCCAAAGTATACAATCAACAGCCCCTGGTACCATCATACAGCTGTGCATGCATCAACACAATTTTTTTTTTTCAATTTTTAGAACATTTTCATTACTCCAGAAAAGAAATGAAGACACACAAAAAAAGGAAACACAAATCTTCCCATACCCCTAACCACCTCCCCATTGTTGACTCACAGTATTGGTATAGTACATTTGTTACTGTTGATGAAAGAATGTTAAAATACTACTAACTGTAGTGTGTAGTTTGCAATAGGTATATTTTTTCCCTATATGCCCCTCTATTATTAACTTCTAGTTATAGTGTCATACATTTGTTCTAGTTCATGAAAGAGATTTCTAATATTTGTACAGTTAATCATGGACATTGCCCACCACAAGGTTCACTGTTTTATACATTGCCATCTTTTAACGTCCAGCTTTCCTTCTGGTGACATACATAACTCTGAGCTCCCCCTTTCCACCACATTCACGCACCATTCAGCACTGTTAGTTATTCTCATAATGTGCTACCATCACTTCTGTTCATTTCCAGACATTTAAGTTCAACCTAGTTGAACATTCTGCTCATAATAAGCAACTGCTCCCCATTCTTTAGCCTCTTTCTATATCCTGGTAACTTATATTTCATGTCTATGAGTTTACATATTATAATTTGTTGATATCAGTGAGACCCTGCAATATTTGTTCTTATGTGTCTGACTTATTTCACTCAATATAGTGCCCTCAAGGTTTCTTCATCTATTTTTTTAAGATGGTTTTGTTCACATACCATACATTACGTCCTAAGTAAACAATTGATGGTTCCCTGTATAGTCACATATTTATGTATTCACCACCATCACCACTATCTATATAAGGACATTTCCACTTCTTCCACAAAGCAGGAGGAAGAGTCAAAGAAGGTAGAGAGACAAAAGAAAAAGAAAAACGAAAGAGAAAACAGTAACGACAGTAACAACAGACAGCTAGGAAGCAACAAAAGGAAAGATAGCGTTAAACGAAAGTAGAATAAAGAGTCAGACAACATTACCAATGCCAACGGTCCCATACCCCTCCCTTATGTCTCCCTCTTATATGCATTTAGCTTTGGTATATTGCCTTTGTTACATTAAAGGAAGCATAACACGTTTCTGTTAATCATAGTCTCTAGTTTACATTGATTGTATTTCCCCCCCAATACCTCCCTATTTTTATCACCTTGCAAGGTTGACACTCATTTTTTCTACCTCATGAAAAAACATATTTGTACATTTTATCACAGTTGTTGAGTATTCTAGGTTTCACTGAGTTATACAGTCCTAGTCTTTGTCTTTTCTCTTTCTTTCTGGTGTCCCACATGCTCCTAACCTTTGTGTTTCAACCATACTCACAGTCATCTTTGTTCAGTTTACTTACATTGCTGTGCTACCATCACCCAAAATTGTGTTCCAAACCTCTCACTCCTGTCTTTTCCTATCAGTCTGTAGTGCTCCCTTTAGTGTTTCCTGTAGAGCAAGTATCTTGTTCACAAACTCTCTCATTGTCTGTTTATCAGAGAATATTTTAATCTCTCCCTCATATTTGGAGGACAGTTTTGCCAGATACAGGATACTTGGTTGGCAGTTTTTCTCTTTCAGTATCTTAAATATATCACTCCACTTCCTTCTTGCCTCCGTGGTTTGTGCTTAGAAATCCGCACATAGTCTTAATCAAGCTTCCTTTGTATGTGATGGATTGCTTTTCTCTTGCTGCTTTCAGTATTCTCTCTTTATCTTTGATGTTTGATAATCTGCTTATTAAGTGTCTTGGAGTAGGCCTATTCAGATTTATTCTGTTTGGGGTATGCTGTGCTTCTTGAATCTGTAATTTTATGTCTTTCGTAAGAGAAGGGAAATTTTCATTGATTATTTCCTCTATTATTGCTTCTGCCCCTTTTTCCTTCTCTTCTCCTTCTGGGACACCCATGAAATATATATTCATGCATTTCATGTTGTCATTTAATTCCCTGAGACGTTGCTCATATTTTTCCATTCTTTTCCCTATCTGTTCTTTTGTGTGTAGGATTTCAAGTATCTTCTTCTCCAGTTCCTGAGTGTTTTCTTCTGCATCTTGATATCTACTGTTGTATGTTACCATTGTGTCTTTCGTCTCTTGTATTGTGCCTTTCATTTCCATAGATTCTGCCAGTTGTTTTCTTGAACTTTCGATTTCTACCTTATGTATGCCCAGAGTTTTCTTTATAGCCTTCATCTCTTTTGCCATATCTTCTCTAAACCTTTTGAGTTGATTTAGGATTAGTTGTTTCAATTCCTGTATCTCAGTTGAAGTGTAAGTTTGTTCCTTTGACTGGGCCATAACTTTGTTTTTCTTAGTGTAGGTTGTAGTTTTCTGTTGTCTAGGCATCTGGTTTTCTTGGTTACCCCAATCAGGTTTTCCTAGACCAGAACAGGCTCAGATCCCAGAAGGAGGAAATATTCAGTATCTGGTTTTCCTGAGGGTGTGTCTTAGAAGATTGAGACACCTTTTGAGGCCTCAAGCTGCTGTGCTTTTCCTAGCCTGCCCAGCAAGTGGTGCCTGTCAGTCTGTAGCTCCTGACTGGTGTAAGGAGGTGTGGCCTGTGGCTTTTTTCCCCCAGGCTTTGGGGTCTGGTTCTGAATGGAAGGCAGGTAGTAGAGCTGGGCACCACCTCTTTCCTCTTAGGGAAGATACACCCTTAGGGAGTTTTCATTTGCATTTAAATGGGTTCTTTGTCTCTCTGACTCTGCTATCTCTACTCTTGTTCTGTGTCAGAGCACTATGAACTGAAAATGGCTGAGGCTTTCTCCACTGAGCTGCTCAGGTTGAGAGGGAGAAAAAGGGACAGAAAGCCCCTTTTCAGGGCCAGCCCACAGCTCCCAGTTTCACCCGCTGGCCAGAGACAGCACCCTGTCTTCTGGGCTCCCCCTCCTGGCACAGAGAAGTCCCCTGGCCCTTCAAGGTCAGTCATCACTAAAAGTCTCTGTCTGCTTGTTGGGGATTTACAGCTTGCATTGAGCAGTCCATGTTTGCCAATTAAAACCCCAGTTGTAGCTGGACTGCGGAGTATTTGCTTGTTCAGAGAGTACTGCTCTCTATCCCAACAAGGCTTTGCAGTTTGGGCTGCCATGGGGGGAGAGGGCTCCTGGCTCACGTCCGCAGTTTCTACTTACAGATTCCATGCTGCGATCACAGGCATTCCTCCCAATCCAGGTTGGTGTATGATGTGTAGACAGTCACAGTTGTCCCCCAGCAGTTATTTCATATCATTTACTAGTTGTTCCTGGTTGTTTTATCAGTTGCTCCAGGGGGACTAACTAACTTCCACTCCTCTCTATGCCACCATCTTTTTCCATCCTCCCATGTTCACCTTTTGTTGTAATGGCTCAAAGTTGTCTCTTTACAGTTGTCTTGTTTAAATGGGATCTAAACGAGAATCACATTGCATTTGGTAATTATATCTCTTAGGTGTCTTTTATATAATAATATCCTCCTCCTTGTCCACATGACAGATTTGTTGGAGAAACAGAGTCATTTAGCCTGTTAAATGTTCCACATCCCAGATTTGCCTGATGGTTGTGGGTAAGGATTTCTTCAACTAGGTGAATGTGATCAGATGAGACCACAGATTTTGAGATGTAGGATGTGTCTTCTGAACACATTATTTTCAGACAAGATTGAAATCATGATTTTCTGTTATATGTACATTTCCAGTAAAAATAAGGGATAGAGAAACATGGAGAATGGAAGGGAAGTCTGGGAAAGAATGATAGGAGAGAATATAAATGATAGGAGAAAACTTTTTTGAAATAGTGGAAACATTTCTTTCTTTGAGATAAGCCCAAATGGTCAGATTCAAAGATTTTATTTTAGGTAAGAAATATTTGTCATACCCTAATTACTTTACCTGATGATTACATTCCCAAATAATTGTTTTATTTCATAAGTTTGTTGAGAAAAACATATATTTTTTCTCTTTAATTATTTGTAAAATGAAATGGATAAAATATGTAAAGTACTCTTACTGCTGATTTGTTACAGTAAATTATAAAATTATTTGTTTTGGGGCCTGTCTCTTCACTAGACTATCCATCCACAAGGGAAGGAACACTGTCTTAAATGTTTAGCACAGAGATTTTTATCTTATAGGCATTTCTTTAAATGCAGTTTTATTGAGATATATTCACACACCATATAATCCATCTGAAATCTACAATCAGTGGCTCACAGTATCATCTCATAGTTGTTCATTCATCACCATGATCAATTTTAGAAACTTTTCATTAGTCCAGAAAAAGAAATAAAAAGAAAAAAGAAAACACAAAATATCCCATACCCCTTATCCCCCCATATATATATATAAACAGTTTTATTGACACCATACAGCTCATCCTAGGTATACTATCAATTGCTCTTGGCGTGATTGCATAGTTATGCATTCACCACCACTATCAATAGGAGAACAGCCTCGTTTCTTCCAAAAAAAAAAAAAAAAAATTCCATACCCCTTAAATCCTTCTATTATTGACATTTAGCTTTGGTATGGTGCCTTTGTTACATTTAATGAACAAATATTACAATGTTACTGTTGACTATAGACCATAGTTTGCATTTAATTGTATTTTTTCCCATATACCACCCTATTATTAACACTTTGTAATAGGGACGTACGTTTATTTTAGTTTATGTAAGAACTTTATTGTATTTGCACAATTAACTACCATCTATTGCTATCTCTGGGTTTCACTAAGTTATACAGTCCCAGTTTTTTTCCTCTAGCTTTCCTTCTGTGACATACATGACCCTAGCCTTTCTCTTTCAACCATATTCACACTCAGCTTTGTTAATTACACTTACAGTGTTGTGTTCCCATCACACAATATTGTGCTATCCATTTCCAAACATTTACAATCAACTTTGTTAAACATACTCTACTCCTTAAGCATCGATTGCACAACTCTGCCCTCTTTCTATCTCCTGATCACCTGTGCTCTCGAATTTAACTCAGAGTTTGCTCAATATAGTTAGTTCATATTAATGAGACCGTGCAACATTGCTGGGTTCTGCTGGTTAATATTTTAAGGATATTTACATCTGTCTTTAGGAGGGATCCTGATCTGTAGGTTTTGTTTGCTTTTTTCCCTAGTGGTATCTTAGTTTTATTTTGGTATCATGCTATTGCTGGCTTTATAGAATAAGTAGGGAAGTATTTTCTCTTCTTCAATTTTTTGAAAGACTTTTGGTAAAATTGGTATCATTTCTTCCTTAAATATTTGGTAGAATTCATCACTTTAGCCACCTGGGCCTGGAGTTTTCTTTGTGGCTGAATCTTTAAGTACAAATTCAATTTCTTTAATATATATTGGATTATTCAGGAGACCTATTTCTTCTGGAATGAGCTGTGGTAATTTGTGTCTTTCAAGGAGTTTATGAGTTTATTGGCATAAAATTGAACAAAATGCTCCTTTATTATCCTTTTGATATCTGTAGAAGCTATAGTATAGAGGTCACTTCTCCCAGTTCTGATATTTGTAATTTGTGTCTTCTCTCTTGTTTTCCTACTCAGTTTAGATAGAGGCTGTTCTAGTTTGCTAATGCTGCCAGAATGCAAAACACCAGAAATGGATTGGCTTTTATAAAGGGGGTTTATTTGGTTACAAAGTTACAGTCTTAAGGCTACAAAGTATCCAAGGTAACACATTAACAATCGAGTACCTTCACTGGAGGATGGCCAATAGTGTCTGGAAAACCTCTTTTAGCTAGGAAGGCACGTGGCTGGCATTTGCCCCAGAGTTCTGGTTTCAAAATAGCTTTCTCCCAGGACTTTCCTCTCTAGGCTGCAGCTCTTCAAAAATGTCACTCTTAGTTGCTCTTGGGGCATTTGTCCTCGGAGAACCGGAGCAAAAGTCTGCTTTCAACAGCCTTCTTCAAACTGTCTCTCATCTGCAGCTACTCTCTCAGCTTCTGTGCATTCTTCAAAGTGTCCCTCTTGGCTGTAGCAAGCCTGCTCCTTCTGTCTGAGCTTATATAGTGCTCCAGTAATTTAATTCAGACCTACCCTGAATGGGTGGGGCAGCACCTCCATGGAAATTATCCAACCAAATGTCTTTTCCACAGTTTGATTGAATCACATCTCCATGGAAACACCCAAAGGATTCCAAAATCTAATCAACACTAATACATCTGCCTACACAAGATTGCATCACAGATAATGGCATTTTGGGGGCACAGTACATGCAGACTGGCACAGAGGCATACCAATTTTATTGGTCTTCACAAAGAATCAACTGTTAGTTTCATTAATTTTCTTTTCTCTATTGTTTTTGGTACTCTGTTTCATTGATGTCTACTTTGATCTTTATTATTTCTTATTTTCCTGCTTTCTTTGCATTTAATTTTCTTTTCTTTATTTTTGTTTTCTTATGTTTGAATCTGAAGTTCTTTATTTGAGACCTTTCTTCTTTTCTGATATAGTCATCTACTACTATAAATTCCACGCGCCTTCCCTGAAGCTCTAGTCTAGCGATATCTTCTCATATGTTGTGCTTTCATCTTTCTTCAGTTTAAAATGCTTTCTAATTTTGCTCTTGATTTCATTTTTACCTGTGGTTTATTTAGAAATATGTTATTTAGTTTCCAAATATTTGGGGGATTTTCTAGAAATTTTTCTATTGGTTTTTGATTTATTTCTATTGTGGTCAGAGAGCATACTTTGTATGATTTCAATACTTTAAGTTTATTGAAACTTTGTTTTTTGGCCTAGAATTTGTTTCATCTTGGTAAATGTTCCATGAAAACTTGAGAACAATTGCATATTCTGTTCTTCTGAGGTTGGATATTCTATAAATGTCAATCAGGTCAGGTTGGTTGATAGTGTTATTCAAGTCTTCTATATCCTTGGTGATTTTCTGTCTACCTGTTGGAAGAAAATTAATGATTAAGAGAGGAATATTGAAATCTCTGATTTTATTGTGGATTTTTTATTTCTCCATATTTCTATCAGTTTTTGCTTAATGTATTTTGAGCATGTATTATTTGGTGCATAAATATTTAGGACTGTTATATCCTCTTGATAAGTTGACCCCTTAATCCTTATGAAATGACCTTATATATCACTGGTAATATTCTTTACTCTGAAATCTACTTTATCTGATATTAATATAGCCACTCCAGCTTTCTTTTCGTATTAGCATGGTATTTTTTTTTTATCCTATTACTTTTAAACTGCATGTATCTTTATATTTGAAATGTATTTCTTGTAGGCAGCAAGTAGTTGAGTCGATCTTTAATCCAATTTGACAAATCGGGGCATTTACACCATTCTATTTTGATTTTCACAACCATCCTATGTGTTCTTAGTAGCCCCATTTCACTAAAGAGGTGAGAAAATTGAAACCTGGAAAGAATAAGTCAATTCCCCAACTTCGCACAGAGTAAATTGTGGAGCTTAATTTAAACTCAGTGTGACCCCAGAATTTCTGCTCAAATTTCCTAAACTTTTTATTGCATTGGGATGCTGTCTTATTTTCCCAGCTGCAATCACAAATACAATGAAATATGTTGACTTAAACAACAGGAGCTTATTGTCTCATGGTTCTGAGGTCTGGAGAAATCTAAAATCAAGATGCCGGCAAGGTGAGGTCTTCTCCCTGAAGACTGTGCCGTTCTGGGGCTGGCTGCTGCTGAGACTTGGGTTCTTGGCTTTTCCATCACATAGCAATGCACATGGCAGTACAGTTTCCTTTCTCTTCTGGGGTCCATTGATGTCCAGCTTCTTCCCTTGGCTTTTTCTCTTTCTGCTTATAAAGGACTGCAGTATTGCAGATTAAAGCCCAGCATGATTGAGTTGGCCATGCCTTCATCTCCAAAAGGTCCTGTTTACAATGGGTTCACACCCACAGGGATGGATTATGATTAAGAACATGTTTTTTCTAGGATGCATAATTCATCCTACCACAGATTCTTAAGAAAGTTTTTAGAAAAGCAAAGGACTGATTTGGAGACATTGTTTTTTACAGAGTGTTAAAGTTGATGGTCTGAATGTGAGGGAAGGACTGACGTAAAGGGAATTACTCAAATGATCTTGTAGTAGTTTAGGAGAGAGATACTGATGCTCCCCAATAAGACCCTGGAAAAGTGTATAAAGAGGGGAGGCAGATCTGTGAAACAGTTTTGAAGTTGGATTACTAGTTTGATAACTGGATATAGGAGAGAATGGAGAGAGAAATGGAGGAGATGTGCAAGGCCACTACAAGGTTTCTGGCCTGTGAGGGAGAATGGTGATACCAGGAAGCTGAGGAGGCAGGGAAGAGTGGAGAGGTGAGGTAAATGAAGTATTGTAAGCCTGCATTCATGAAGGCCTTCAACAAATGTGGTGAAAATAGAAATTGCAAGGAAAAGGGGTTGAGATGTTAAATAAGGCTTAGCTCGACAAGGTTAAACAAAGGAGCCATTGAACCTGAGATATGTTACTGAGATAATAATAGAACATTCTGGAGTATGAACTGATTGAGGGGTGGGTGGAGACGATGTTTTATATGACTCTATACTTCCTGACTTTGTGGAAAGACCCAGTAGGCAGTTAGATTTATGTGACTGGTATTTAAGAGAGGTCAGGTCCATGAACACGGAGAGTAAATTTAATGTATTTTCCTGATGTCATCTTAAGATCACAATCTCAAAGTTTAATATTCATTCACATGGATATTTCTGTTTTCTAACATGAAATATATACAAAATGTAAACCTTTAATTTTTGTTCTCTTTGAGGCAAATGCCATAATTTTGAAAAAAAGAGCTGATTATTGAAAAATCATTTAAAATCAAGAAAAGTATTAAAGTATATCATAGGTATATATTTTAAAACTGAATATAATAAAATAAAAAATAATCATTTAACATGTGTCTGTTATTTTGAATTTCCAATGTTTATACATTTTCCCCAACTTGCTGTTTTAAACAAAATAAAAACCTATAGAAAAAATTGAAAGAGTAGTACATGTATATCTTTCAGATTCACTAATCATTAATATAGTGCCACATTTGCTTTACCTTTTGCTCTCTCTGTATAGACATATAATTTCTCCTTGAACAATCTGGAATTGAATTGCAGATATCATGACCCTTCACCCTAAAGTACTTACATTTCTATCTTTTAAGATCAAAGACATTCTTCTGGATAACCACAATACTGTCATTACTCAAGAAATTTAACCTTTATCAATAATATTATTTAATATATAGTCCATAGTCAAAATTTCCCAGTTGTTCCTAAAATGTACTTCATAGCATGTTTTTTTCTTCCAATACAAATCCAATCAAGGATCATGCATTGTATTTGATTATCAGGTCTTTTCACATCTCTTCAGTGTCCTTTAATCTGTAACATCCCTCTGCCATTTTTTCCCATTTCATGACATTGACATTTTTGAAGAGTCTAGGCCAGTTTTCTTACCTGCTTGTTTCCCTATGACTAGAATCAGGTTAAACATTTTTGTCATGAAGTCTACATTGTTGATGTTGTTTACTTTTCAGGAGGCACAGAATGGTATTTGTCCGATTTTGGTGATGCCAACTTTGATCATGTGACTAAGGTGCTTTCTTCCTGATCTCCTTCTTGTAGATACCTTTTTCCCTTTACAATTAACAAGTATTTCTGGGTTAATACTTTGTATTCTTATACATTAATGAGCAATCTTTGAAGTAAAATGTTGGATTATGTACATATACTATTAGCTGATCCTAAATTTTTAAAGATGAACAACAAGATTTTGGGTTCAGAAATATGGTGTGAATGGAATGTAGGTGTGTGAGGAAAAGGGTGAGTGTGAAATGGGGATGGTAGGTAGAGCCTTTGTGCCATGGTAAATGGGGAACTGTTGAAGGTTTTTTTAACTTGGTATTGGTTGGGGTGATACAATTGGGTTTGAATTTTAGAAAGATAGTTTTAGTAGCAATCAGTTGTGAGATTATTTTGTCTAAGCAAAAGGTGATGAAAGGCTAGATCCAGTGCAGTGTTAGTGGCAGGGAGAGAAGGAGAGAGATCTGAGAAATATTTATGAGGTTAAAATTGATGGAATTTGGTGAAGGTTAAATGTTGGGAGGAATGGTTGAGAGAGCTTTTTGGTGGTAGAATATTTAATAGGATTGCCTGATTCATTGATTATACTGTGCAAAGTTTAAAGTTTAAAGAATTAGGTTTGTATAACAGCGTTCTAGATATGGGGCCTTTTCGTTTCTCTTACAGTTTCTCTTATTCTTGGTACATATTCTGCTTTCTTGAGGACTGTTTGAATGACATTAGCAATATGATTTTACTTAGGGAAGAGATTTCTTCTTGATTTATTCTACCCAAATGGTAGGCTTAGACCTGCTGTTAAGCCTTTGGATAGAGTAGAAAGAATTTGGCACAATCTCTTAAGATTCTTCCATTAGACAGAATAAGGTTTTTGCACCTTTAGCTCTAAAATTCTGATTCTATGATGTATTTATTTTTGTCTCAGACAGCACATTTTATTTCCTGAAAAAAATTTTTTAATTTTTAATTTTGGAATAATTTTAAATTTATAAGATAGTTGCAAAAATGATACAAAATCCTTACAGAGAACTCCAACATACTCCAATAGGCTCCAGACCCAGCAACTTAAAACATTCCACCATATTTGCTATATCATTCTTTATATCTACCTATTCATCTGTCTTTCTGTTTATCCATCTGTCTATTTATCTAGCTATCTAATATAACTATCTGATTATTTATCTATTTTCTAAACATTTGAGAGTAGGTTATATTATGCTCCTTGAACACTTAATTCTTCCATGTGCATTTCCTTAGAACAAAGATATGGACCTATGTAACATCCTTAAGTACAGCTCTCATGTTCAAGCAATTTAACATTGATATAAAGCTTACAGTCCATATTCCAGTTTTTTCATATGTTCCTGTAAAGTCCTTTTGGGCTTTTTCTCCCCCATTACTAGTTCCAATCCAGGATCATGGATTGCATTCAATTGTCATTGTTTATCTTCAGTCACTTTAAAAAAAATTGGAGAAACAGATATATATACCCACACATATATATACATATATACACACATACACACACGCATATATATATAACATAAATTTTCCCATTACAATCACTCTCAAGCATTCCTTTCAGTGGACTTATTCACATTCACTGTGTTGTGCTACCCTCACCACTATCCATTACCAGAACTTTCCTATGACCCCAAACAGAAACCTTACACCCATTATTCATTGACTCCCTGTTCCTTCTTCTCACTGCTCTTGGTAACTTGTACTCTACTTTCTGTCTTTGTGAATTTGCATAGTTTATTTAATTCATATAAGTGAGATCATACAGTATTTGTCCTTTTGTGTCTGACTTACTTCACTCACCATGTCTTCAAAGTTCATCCATGTTGTAGCATGTATCAGAGCTTCATTCCTTTTTGCAGCGGAGTAATAGTTCATGGTATGTATATACCACAATTTTTTATCCATTCATCTGTTAATGGACACTTGGGTTGCTTCTTCCTTTTGGCTATTGTGAATAATGCTGCTATGAATATTGATGTACAGGTATCTGCTTGAGCCCCTGCTTTTAGTTCTTTTGGGTATATACCTAGAAGTGGGATTTCCAGGTTTTATGGTAATTCTGTAAACTTTTTGTGGAACCGCCAAACTATTTTCCATAGTGGCTGCACTATCTTACATTCCCACCAACAGTATACTAGATTCATATTTCTCTGCACCCTTGCTAGCACTTGTTATTTTCTGTTGTTGTTGTCTTTTTATATAGCCATTCTAGTGGGTGTGAGGTGGGGCCTCATTGTGGTTTCTATTTGCATTTCCCTAATGGCTGATGATGTTGAGCATCTTATTGTGCTTATTGGCCATTTGTATATCTTCTTTACAGAAATATCTATTCAAGTAATTTGTCCATTTTTTAAGTGGGCTGTTTGTGTTTTGTTAGTTGTAGCAGTTCTTTATATATTCTGGTTATAAATCCTTATCAGAGATTTGTTTCCAAATATTTTCTCCCATTCTGTTGGTTGTCTTTTTACTTTCTTGATAATGTTCTTGGTTGCACAAAATGGAAAAATCTTTAATGCTTTCTTTGTCTATTTATGTTTTCTAAGATGTTCTCAGTACAGCTGAGTCTTGGTGACCAGACATGGGAATCAGAAGGGAGCAGTATAAAGAAGGCCCAACAAGCTGTTGCTAATAAAGCTTTGTCTGAATCTACGCTTCCCAAACCAGTTCAGAAACCACCCAAAAGTAATGTTAATAATAACCCAGGTATGGCAGTGACTCGTTTCCTTCTGTTGTGTTATGTAGCCATTTTTGTATGTGCTGTTCTTTTAAGTTTTGCTTTCTTGGGTACAATAAAGGTTCCTTATTTACTTTTAAACACACTTAGATACAAAGCACAGAAAGTATGACTGAGTTTTTTTTTTATATAAAGACAGAAATTGACAATTTCTTTTATTAAATAAATAATATATAATTTTAATAAAGTAGTTATTTTTTTTCAGTTTAATAAAATATATTTATAAAATTAGTCTTAAATATAGTATTCTTTTTTTTGTTGGTATAAAATTTTTTAAATGGTTGACATTCAATTTAGAACATTTAAAAGAAGTTTATTAAGAAAACCATAAATCCAAAGAGCAAACTGTGTGTAAATATACAGATAGGCAAATGATCATTTCAATTTTAAGATGCTAAAAATAATTTTTAAAAATTGTTCTGATTGCCTGCAATATCAGCAACGTTATATGTTCAGTTATTTATTTGAAATAGAGCAAACTGTATTGGACATAGAGTATTAACAGATAACATCAAGTTAAAAAGTCTCTAAGTTTAGTAGCAGCCATACATCATTTACTCATTCATTTATTAATTTATTAATTCAAGTGATTACCATAGGGTCAGCATTGCCTTATGTATTTTTGTGGATTAATAAAAAGATATTGGGCCTGTAAACAGTGACTTGATAATTATTCATTTATAGCCCACATGCTTATTTTTATAATAAAATCACATAGATACTTATTTTTTTCTATATCTGATTGTGGCATGTGCTAGGTAGAACTATTCTCCTCTTTCAAATCCTAGAACTCTCTGGCTTTCCTATTATTAGCCTCTTTGTTTCTGTTCAACAGATTACAGTATTTATTCTTATGTAAAGAAGCTGAAATAGTATTACAATTAAGAAAAAAAAAAGACATTCTATTGAGTTTGAGGTTGGTAAGAGGCTTTACTTTTTTAAAGCTTTTTCACATTGCTGGTTTTTCGCACCACAGTACCACCACTATATATTAATCCCTTGCTTTTCTATATCTAGGAGGTATAAAAGTGTCCTTTTCTGTGAGGAACTTATATTCTTATACATAAACACATATCTTAATAAAGATTAAGAACCAAGTGAGTGATAAAGCCATCAGTATCATGGGTGATGATAAAAATGGACTGAAGTAGTTGAGGAGGTAAGATATGGGCTTTGAATGATGATTAGGCAGGTATGGAGCAAATAACTTTGTAGGGAATACTATGAGGAAAGGCATTGGGGTAGGTATATGGTCAGTGGGTTTAGTTAAAAAAAAATTGGTAAGGGACTATTAAGACGTAAGATTGGAGATGTAACTAGGTACTAAATTGTGATGGACTTGAATGCCAGCTTTAAGAGATTACATTTTATCTATAAATTTAATTGGGAAAATTCTTTAATGAGTAGGTGTTTAAAAGAGGATTTTAGAAAGTTTAGTCTGATGTGAGAATGGAAGGAGGAATATATTAAATAGAAAACCATTGCTATAGTTCATTAGTGAGGAAAGAAGAAAAGAAACACACATGCACTGAGTACCATATGCCTTACACTCTGCAAGATTATTGGGAATGTCAGTGAGGATGGAACAGAAGGACAAGTGTTACTCATCCAGTGGTTGAAGCCATTCTAATGAATGGATCTCCAAGGCATGTAGCATAAACAAAGAGCAGTGGTGTGCTGAGTGCTGGTTGAAGTCCACATTTAGAGGATTATAGCAGGAAGTAAAGCAGCAGGAGAGCGAGAAGGAAAAGGGCAGTCTGAAAGGCCAGTGAAGATAAGAGTTTCCACTGTTGAATGTTTCAGTGAGTGGACAGAGTGAATAGATTTTGGGGAGGTAGACTTAAAATAAAGTATAATATGTACAGATGAGTGTAAAATTTACAAGTGTAGAACTTGGTGAATTTTTTCACTGTGATCATACCCATTCACTCTCCAGAAGATGATAGAGGTCTTTACCAGTGCCTTGGGAGCCTCTCTCATGCCCCTTTCTAGTGGTTAAACAACTCCACAGGAAACCAATGTTCTGATTTCTGAAATCTTCGATTAGTTTTGCCTGCATGATGGAATCATACGATGTACTCTTTTGTAATAACTTTTCTCAGTATTACATTTGTGAGATTTATTCGTGTTGTGTTTAACAGTATAGTGTTTCATTGCTATGTGGTATTATGTTGCATGAATATGATATATTTATTCATTATATTATTGACAATTGTTTGGGTTGTTTCCAGTCTTTTGCTTTTATCAATAGTGCTATTTGTACATATATTTTAATATTTGCTAGAGATAGAGGGCATTTTAGTTTCAGCCAGAATTCTCCATAGATAGACTCAGGTATGTTTACTTTATCCAGTTAGTGGTTATAAAAAAAACTAAATTTTCTTTTCATTAGGTAAGTCCCAGAATTAAGTTTTGTAATTGAATAAGTAATTTTTACTGTGACCCAGTATTTATTGCCAGTGTTTAGCTGCTTGGTTACCAAAATATAAATAATAATATTCACAGATGATAATGTTTTTTATGATTAAATACATGTAAGCTTTCTGGGTGAGTAATGTTTCTTTAACATTACTTTAATAATTTCTTTAAACTTTTCTTTAATAATGTCCAAAATAAGCTAACTAAGAATCTTGTGTTTGTGTTGTTTTGAAATAATATGACAAAAGATTTGGAATTTTCAGTCATCAGTGAATGGAAATGGTTGAAAAACTCCAAGAGATTTCTTTAGAGACTGTTTTCATGTTTACATTTTCTTTCTTTGTGCACTCAATTAGAGATCCATACAGATCGTCCATCCACTTCCACTTTCTTCTGTGGTAATTAAATGTTGTATAAATATAGATTGCATGATATATTGTGGAAATATTTCACTTGTGTGCCTTTAATATATTTTTTTTAAACAGGCAGTATAACTCCAACTGTGGAATTGAATGGGCTTGCTATGAAAAGGGGAGAGCCTGCCATCTACAGGCCATTAGACCCAAAGCCATTCCCCAATTATAGAGCTAATTACAACTTTCGGGGCATGTACAATCAAAGGTTTGTATGTCTTCTTTGGTTTTCATCTTATATTATTATTTTATGCATATTGCAAAAGTTTCTAAAACTCAGTATTTTCATTGAAAGTAAAATTTACTTTAGACATTTTGCATGGAATTTGTATAAATCAGTCCCACAAGGAATACAAGTTAAAAGTAATAAAATAATACAAGTTTTTAAAAAAAGTTTCCAGGAACTAGTTTTTATTGAATCACAAGAGCCTTGTGTTTATTGCAGGAACTATTTTTAAAGTCATTCCACAGTTTATGATGCTAACTTCCCAGTTGACTTTCTCATTCTTTCACCAAGCAATAAGACAGATACTTAGCTCAGTGTTTTTCTTGATTTGTCCTAATGCATTACAAACATGAGTGTTTGTGATTTACAGGAAATTTGTTGGAGGAATGAAAGACTTGCTAAGTCTTTCTGAACATTGCATGATTTTGTGATAGTTATATGGGTAACAGAATTTTCTTTTACAAGTATGGCAAGAATTTTCAAAATTAAGTTTAGTGTTTTTCTTTCCCCTGATCGTAAAAGCCAATAGCTTATATAGGGAATGTGGAAAATACAGAAAGGTAAAAAAGAAAATAATTTGCCCAGAATTAACTACTGTTAATATTTTGATGTATTTTGCATTGTTTTTTCTTTGCATATGAATATATTTAATAAATTGAAATTGTTCTGTATATGCAGTTTTATTATACTTTATTTAGGTTTGGTGTATATATGGTAAAATGCACAAATCTTATATATACGTCTTGATGACTTTATTATTTTAATTATGTATATAATTTATTGAGATTGTTCACATACAGTTATCCAAAGATCCAAAGTATATAATCAGTTGCCCATGGTACCATCATACAGCTATGCATCCATCAACATAATTAATTTTTTTTTCCAATTTTTAGAACATTTTCATTACTCCAGAAAAGAAATAAAGACAAAAGAAGGAATCTCAAATCCTCCCATACTGCTAACCATGCCCCCCCTCCATTATTGATTCATAGTTTTGGTATAGTATATTTGTTACTGTTGATGAAAGAATGTTAAAATACAACTAACTGTAGTATATAGTTTGCAACAGGTATATATTTTTTTCCTATATGTGTCTCTATTATTAACTTCTAGTTACAGCGTAATGCATGTGCTCTAGTTCATGAGAGAGATTTCTAATATTTGTATAGTTAATCACAGACATTGTCCACCACAAGATTCACTGTTCTACACATTCCCATCTTTTAACCTCCAGCTTTCCTTCTAGTAACATACATGACTCGGAGCTTACCCTTTCCACCACCTTCACACACTTTTCAGCACTGTTAGTTATTCTCACAGCATGCTACTATCACCCCTGTCCATTTCCAAACATTTAAGTTCACCCTAGTTGAACATTCTGCTCATAATCAACCTCTCTCCATTCTTTAGCCTCATTCTATATCCTGGTAACTTATATTTCATGTCTATGAGTTTACATATTATAATTAGTTCATATCAGTGAGACCCTGCAAAATTTGTCCTTATGTGTCTGACTTATTTCACTCAATACAGTGCCCTCAAGATTTCTTCATCAACCCATTTCTTTTAAGATGATTTTGTTCACACACCATACATTCCATCCTAAGTAAACAATCATTGGTTCCCCGTATGGTCATGTATTTATGTATTCACCACCATCACCACTGTCTATATAAGGACATCTCTATTTCTTCCACAAAGAAGGAGGAAGAGTCAAAGAAGGCAGAGAGATAAAGGAAAAAGCAAAAAGAGAGAGAAAAAAACAAATAACAAAACAAAACTTGACAGCTAGAAAGCAACAAAAGGAAAGTTAGCATTAACCTAAAGTAGAATAAAGAGTCAGACAACATCACCAATGCCAGGAGTCCTATAACCTTCCCCTATTCCCAAACCCCCCCATATGCATTTAGCTTTGGTATATTGCCTTTGTTATATAAAAAGAAGCACAATACAATGTTTCCGTAAATTATAGTCTATAGTTTGCATTGATTGTATTTCCCCCCCAATCCCACACTATTTTAATACCTTGCCAATGTTGACATTCATTTGTTCTACCTCAAGTAAAAATGTATTTGTATCTTTTATTACAATCGTTGAGCACCCTAGGTTTCCCTGAGTTATGCAGTCCCAGTCTATCTTTCATCTTTTGTTCTGGTGTCCCACATGGTCCCAGCCTTCCTCTTTCAAGCATACTCACAGTCTTCTTTGTTCAGTGTACTTACATTGCTGTGCTACTATCTCCCAAAATTGTTTTCCAAACCTCTCACTCCTGTCTTTTCCTGTCTGTTTGTAGTGCTCCCTTTAGTGTTTCCTTTAGAGCAGGTATCTTGTTCAGAAACTCTGTCATTGTCTGTTTGTCAGAGAATATTTTAAGCTCTCCCTTATGTTTGAAGGATAGTTTTGCCAGATATAGGATTCTTAGTTGGTGGTTTTTCTCTTTCAGTATCTTAAATATATCACCCCACTTCCTTCTTGCCTCCATGGTTTCTATTTAGAAATCCACACTTAGTCTTACCAAGATTCCTTTGTATGTGATGGATTGCTTTTCTCTTGCTGCTTTCAGGATTCTCTCTTTATATTTGATGTTTGATAATCTGCTTATTAAGTGTCTTGGCGTAGGCCTATTCAGTTCTATTCTGTTTGGGGTGCGCTGCTCTTCTTGGGTCCATAATTTTATGTCTTTCATAAGAGATGGGAAATTTTCATTGATTATTTCCTCTATTATTGCTTCTTCCCCTTTTCTCTTCTCTTCTCCTTCTGGGATACCCATGATGCATACATTCTTGCTTTTCATCTTCTCCTTAAGTTCCCAGAGATGTTGCTCATATTTTTCCATTCTTTTTGCATCTGTTCTTTTGTGTGTAGGCTTTCAGGTGCATTGTTTTCCAGTTCCTGAGTGTTTTCTTCTGCCTCTTGAGATCTGTTGTATGTTTCCATTGTATCTTTCATCTCTTGTGTTGTGCCTTTCATTTCCATAGATTCTGCCAGTTGGTTTTTCAAACTTTCAATTTCTACCTTATGTATGCCCATTGTTTTCATTATGTGGTTCATCTCTTGTGCCATATCTTCCCTAAACTTTTTGAATTGACTTACTATTAGTTGTTTCAATTCCTGTATCTCAGTTGAAGTGTAACTTTGTTCCTTTGACTGGGCCATAACTTTGTTTTTCTTAGTGTAGGTTGTAGTTTTCTGTTGTGTAGGCATGGTTTCCTTGGTTAAACCAATCAAGTTTTCCCAGAGCAGAGTGGGCTCAGGTCCCAGAAGGAAGAAATATTCAGTATCCAGTTTCCGTAAGGGTGTGTCTTAGAAAACTGGTATACCCTGTCATGCCTCAGGTCACTGTGCTTTTCTGGCCAGCAGGTGGTGCCTGTTAGCCTGTAGCTCCAGACTAGTGTAAGGAGGTGTGGCCCATGGCTGTTTTCTCCCAGGCTCTGGGGTCTGGTTCTGAATGAAAGGCGGGTAGTAGAGTTGAGCCCCACCCCTTTCCTCTTAGGGAAGATATCCGCCTCCAGGAAGAATTCATTAGCATTTGAATAGACTCTGCCTGTGTTGTCTCTACTCTTGTCTGGGTCAGAGCACTGGGAACTGAAAATAGCTGAGGCTTTCTCCGCTGAGACGAAACAGGGTCAGAAAGCCCCCTTCAGGACCAGTCTGTGGCCACCCTCTGGCTCTCCAAGGTCAGTCGTCACCCCAAGCCTCTGTTTGCTTGTTGGGGTCATACCTTGTAGTGAGCATTCCACGCTTGTTTATTAAAACCCCAGTTAGAGCTCAGCTGAGCTATGTTCACTTGCTGGGAGAGAGCATCTCTCTAGCACCATGAGGCTTTGCAGCTTGGGCTGTGGGGGGAGGGGGTTCCTGGCTTGGATCTGCAGTTTTCACTTACAGATTTTATGCTGCGATCTTGGGCATTCCTCCCAATTCAGGTTGGTGTATGATGAGTGAATGGTCGTGTTTGTCCCCCCTGCAGTTATTCTGGATTATTTACTAGTTGTTCCTGGTTGCTTGTTAGTTGTTCCAGGGGACTAACTAGCTTCCACTCCTCTCTATGCCGCCATATTAGATCCTCACCTATGTTTATAATTTTATTTTTTATTTGCTAACTTTTTACATATGAATATCTTTATCTAATCACCACCCAGATTGAGATCTAGGACATTTCCATAATCTTGGAAAGTTTCCTTGTGCTCTTTGTAGTTGATACTTTCCCTCCCAGAGATAACCACTGTTCTAATTTTTATCACCATAGATTAGTTTTGCCTGTTGTTGAACTGCTTATAGACTCCTTTGAGCTTCTGTATAGATACTCCTCTGTCTGGCCTCTTTCATTCCACGTAATTTTTGTTGTTGTTGTTGTTGTTGTTGTTGTTTTGTATTTGTTTGGCTGCTTTGGTTTTTTTGCGATTTACCCATGTTGCTTAATCTGGGGTTCATCCTTTTTAAAAAAAAAAAATTACTGAGTAGTATTTCCAATTATGGTATTAATTGGTTAATGGTATAATTGGTTTATGGTATAAATTTGTTTAAACTCCATATGCAATATTGTGTCCTCTTTTTCACTTATTATCAATCATATTTCATGTCTTTAATTAATCTTTGAAATATTTTGATGGCCATATAGTGCTTCATATGGCCAAGATATTCTTTGTAATTGTATGCCTTTTGTTGATCATCTATGTTATACCTCCCCCTTTTTTATGGCTACTATAAACAATGCAGCAGAAAACTGTCCTTACATACATAAATCATTGTTTACATCACTATATTTCTTTTAAGATAGATTACTAAAAGGCAATATTACAGTTAAAAAGAATAATGTATTACCCAATTACATTAAATCCTGTACTAAATTCTTATTGTATATAAGAATGCCTATTACATTCTGAAAACACTGAGTATTATAACTTTTAAAAAGTTGTCTTAATTGATAGTAAAATGTGGTATTTTGTTTTTTTTTTTCCTGTGGTTACATGCTCTTTTTTTAAAAAAATTCAGTTTTATTGAGATATGTTCACATATCATACAGTCATCCATGGTATACAGCTAACTGTTCACAGTACCGTCATATAGTTGTGCATTCATCAGCCCAATCAATTTTTGAGCATTTTTCTTATGCCAGAAAGAATAAAAGTAACAATAATAGATAAAAGTAAAAAAGAACAACCAAATCATTCCATCCCCCCATCCCACTCATTTTTTTTTAAATTCAGTTTTATTGAGCTATATTCACATACCATACAGTCATCCATGGTGTACAGTTAACTTCACAGTTATATGGTTGTGCATGCATCACTCCAATCTATTTTTGAGCATTTTCCTTACACCAGAAAGAATAAAAAGAATAAAAAATAAAAGTAAAAAAGAAGACCCAAATCATCCTCCCCATCCCACCCTGTTTTTTGTTTAGTTTTTGTCCCCATTTTTCTACTCATCCATCTATACACTGGATAAAGGGAGTGTGATCCACAAGGTTTCCACATTTACACTGTCACCCCTTGTAAACTACGTAGTTATACAATCGTCTCCAAGAGTCAAGGCTACTGGGTTGCAGTTTGATAGTTTCAGGTATTTACTTCTAGCTATTGCAATATACTAAAACCTAAAAAAGAATATCTATATAGTGCATAAGAATGCCCACCAGAATGACCGCTCGACTCCAATTCAGCCACTGGAACTTTATTTTGTTTCATTCAGCCTTCCCCCTTTTGGTCAAGAAGATGTTCTCAATTCCACAGTGCCAGGTCCAGGTTCTTCCCTGGGAGGCATATCCTGAATCGCCAGGGAGATGTATACCCCTGGGAGTCAGGTTCCCACGTAGTGGGGAGGGCAGTGAGTTCACCTGCCGAGTTGGCTTACCAGAGAGAACGGGCCTGAGCAAAAAAAGGTACTCAGCAGGAGACTCTTCAGTGCAATTATAAGCAGGTTTAGCCTCTCCGTTTGCAGCAACGAGCTTCATAAGGGCAAGCCCCAAGATAGAGAGCTCGGCATACCAAGCCGTCAGTCCTCAGTGTTTGTGATGACATCAGCAACAACCCAGATGAGGAAGAACAACATTTCTACATTTTCCCCCAGCTCCACAGGGGGGCTCTGCATATTTATTTTTATTCTCTCCCCAAATTACTTTGGGATGTGTCACTGTTTCACACTAACCTCTACAAACCTACCAGATCTCACTTCCTATTCAGAGTTCCAGGAAATTGTGGTGTCTGAACAAGCTGACTGTACAAGTTAAGTTGTTTACTGTACTACAGAAAATATAGATCCTTCAATAAATAAACATCTCTTCCCTTGGTCTCACACAGAAGTTGAAGTTTAAAACACAGTCAGTATCGTCCCTTACCTTTTGGCCCCGTTTGCCTTAGTCCTAACCAGATCTGCTTCATTCATATCTGTAATTGAAGTCTGGACTTTTTTTCAGCTTTTTTAACAGTTGCTGTGTGCACTGATACTGCCATTCATAGCTGCGGAGCTCTAGCTCTGAGTTTCAGGTGTCACATGACTACCCAAAGTTCCAGATACCGACCAGGTTATACACAAAGAGATCAGCAGCTCAGAATCTGTAGATAGCCATTACAGTTCAGGAATAGATGTGACTGCTGTAAAAGCTTACAATCTGGGGACCATTACTAAGCATTCCTCTGATAAACTGAGCTCTAAGATTCAGTTCTCAGAGTTTACACATTGTAGTTAGTCCGTGTTGGTGAGGCATTAGAATGTTTGTCTTTTCGTTTCTGGCGTACTTCACTCAAAATGCTCTCTATAGGATCCATTCACCTCATTGTATGTCTCACAGCTTCACTCCTTCTCACAGTAGCTCAATATTCCATTGTATGCACACACCGCAGTTCACCATTCTGTTCCTCAGTCTATGTACCCTTAGGCCACCTCCACCCATTGCAAATCGTGAATAGTGCCTCCATAAACACCAGTGAGCAAACGTTCATTCATGTCCCTGCTCTCAGATCTTCCAAGCGTATACCCCTTAATGAGGTTGCAGGACCTTAAGGCACCCACATACTTCTTGTGGAACCACCACACTGTCCTCCAAAAAGGCTACACCGTTCTCCCTAATAACCAACAATAAATGTGTATATCCCTCTCTTCATGTTTTCTCCAGCACTTTTATCACTATTTATATTTTTTCTACAATTTTATAGAGATATATTCACATACCATACAATCATCCACAGTGTACAATCAGTTGTTCACAGTATCATCATGTAGTTGTGCATTCATCACCACGATCAGCACTTGAGCATATTCATTACTATGAAAAAATTTTTTGTTGAAGAATAATAAAAAAGATAATTTAAAAATGCCATGCAATATAATAGTAAGGTCAGACAAAACCACTACTACCAAGAATCCCATATTCCTCCCTTATATCCACTTGTCATAACATTTAGCTTTGGTATATTGCCTTTGTTACATTTTTTTTTCTTTTTTTTTCTTCATTTTATTGAGATATATTCACATACCATGCAGTCATACAAAACAAATCGTACATTCGATTGTTCACAGTACCATTACATAGTTGTACATTCATCACCTAAATCAATCCCTGACACCTTCATTAGCACACACACAAAAATAACAAGAATAATAATTAGAGTGAAAAAGAGCAATTGAAGTAAAAAAGAACACTGGGTACCTTTGTCTGTTTGTTTGTTTGTTTCCTTCCCCTATTTTTCTACTCATCCATCCATAAACTAGACAAAGTGGAGTGTGGTCCTTATGGCTTTCCCAATCCCACTGTCACCCCTCGTAAGCTACATTTTTATACAATTGTCTTCGAGATTCATGGGTTCTGGGTTGTAGTTTGATAGTTTCAGGTATCCACCACCAGCTACCCTAATTCTTTAGAACCTAAAAAGGATTGTCTAAATTGTGCATAAGAGTGCCCACCAGAGTGACCTCTCGGCTCCTTTTGGAATCTCTCTGCCACTGAAGCTTATTTCATTTCCTTTCACATCCCCCTTTTGGCCAAGAAGATGTTCTCCATCCCACGATGCCGGGTCTCCATTCCTCCCTGGGAGTCATATTCCATGTTGCCAGGGAGATTCACTCCCCTGGGTGTCTGATCCCACATAGTGGGGAGGGCAGTGATTTCACCTTTCAAGTTGGCTTAGCTAGAGAGACAGGGCCACATCTGAGCAACAAAGAGGCATTCGGGAGGAGGCTCTTAGGCACAGTTATAGGGAGGCCTAGCCTCTCCTTTACAGCAACCGTCTTCCCAAGGGTAAAACCTATGGTAGAGGGCTCAACCCATCAAACCACCAGTCCCCTATGTCTGTGGTCATGTTAGCAACCATGGTGGTGGGGTAGGTGAATACCCCTGCATTCTCCACAGGCTCCTCAAGGGGGCTCTACATATTTTTTTCCTTGTTTTTTTTTTTTTTAAATCAATTGTATGTTTTTTTTTTTGTTTGTTTGTTTGTTTTTTTTTTTTATTATCCTTTATGTTTTTTTTTTAATCTTCATTTTATTGAGATATATTCACATACCACGCAGTCATACAAAACAAATCGTACTTTCCATTGTTTACAGTACCATTACATAGTGGTACATTCATCACCCAAATCAATCCCTGACACCTTCATTAGCACACACACAAAAATAACAAGAATAATAATCAGAGTGAAAAAGAGCAATTGAAGTAAAAAAGAACACTGGGTACCTTTGTCTGTTTGTTTCCTTCCCCTATTTTTCTACTCATCCATCCATAAACTAGACAAAGTGGAGTGTGGTCCTTATGGCTTTCCCAATCCCCTTGTCACCCCTCATAAGCTACATTTTTATACAACTGTCTTCGAGATTCATGGGTTCTGGGTTGTAGTTTGATAGTTTCAGGTATCTACCACCAGCTACCCCAATTCTTTAGAACCTAAAAAGGGTTGTCTAAAGTGTGCATAAGAGTGCCCACCAGAGTGACCTCTCGACTCCTTTTGGAATCTCTCTGCCACTGAAGCTTATTTCATTTCCTTTCACATCCCCCTTTTGGTCAAGAAGATGTTCTCTGTCCCACGATGCCAGGTCTACATTCCTCCCCGGGAGTCATATTCCACGTTGCCAGGGAGATTCACTCCCCTGGGTGTCTGATCCCACGTAGTGGGGAGGGCAGTGATTTCACCTTTCAAGTTGGCTTAGCTAGAGAGAGAGGGCCACATCTGAGCAACAAAGAGGCATTCGGGAGGAGGCTCTTAGGCACAGTTATAGGGAGGCCTAGCGTCTCCTTTACAGCAACCGTCTTCCCAAGGGTAAAACCTATGGTAGAGGGCTCAACCCATCAAACCACCAGTCCCCTATGTCTGTGGTCATGTTAGCAACCATGGAGGTGGGGTAGGCGAATACCCCTGCATTCTCCACAGGCTCCTCAAGGGGGCTCTACATATTTTTTTCCTTGTTTTTTTTTTTTTTTTAAATCAATTGTATGAAAAAAGAAAATTAAAAAAAAAAAACATACAATAAAAGAACATTTCAAAGAGACCATAACAAGGGAGTAAGAAAAAGACAACTAACCTAAGATAACTGCTTTACTTCCAACATGTTCCTACTTCACCCCAAGAAAGTTACCTAATATAGCAACATTTCTGTGAACTTGTTCCTACTATATCCATCAGAAATTAACAGACCATAGTCATTCCTGGGCATCCCCAGAACGTTAAATAGCTTATCTGTTCTTCTTGGATTATTGTTCCCCCTTCCTTAATTGCTCTCTATTGCTAGTTCCCCTACATTCTACATTATAAACCATTTGTTTTACATTTTTCAAAGTTCACATTAGTGGTAGCATATAATATTTCTCTTTTTGTGCCTAGCTTATTTCGCTCAGCATTATGTCTTCAAGGTTCATCCATGTTGCATTGTGTTTCAAGAGATCGTTCCTTCTTACTGCCGTGTAGTATTCCATCGTGTGTATATACCACATTTTATTTATCCACTCATCTGTTGAAGGACATTTGGGTTGTTTCCATCTCTTGGCAATTGTGAATAATGCTGCTATGAACATTGGCGTACAGATATCTGTTCGTGCCACTGCTTTCCGATCTTCCGGGTATATACTGAGAAGTGCAATTGCTGGATCGAATGGTAACTCTATATCTAGTTTTCTAAGGAAGTGCCAGACTGACTTCCAGAGTGACTGAACCATTATACACTCCCACCAACAATGAATAAGAGTTCCAATTTCTCCACATCCCCTCTAGCATTTGTAGTTTCCTGTTTGTTTAATGGCAGCCACTCTAATTGGTGTTAGATGGTATCTCATTGTGGTCTTAATTTGCATCTCTCTAATAGCTAGTGAAGCTGAACATTTTTTCATGTGTTTCTTGGCCATTTGTATTTCCTCTTCAGAAAACTGTCTTTTCATATCTTTTGCCCATTTTATAATTGGGCTGTCTGTACTATTGTCATTGACTTGTAGGATTTCTTTATATGTGCAAGATATCAGTCTTGTCAGATACATGGTTTCCAAAAATTTTTTCCCATTGAGTTGGCTACCTCTTTACCTTTTTGAGAAATTCCTTTGAGGTGCAGAAACTTCTAAGCTTGAGGAGTTCCCATTTATCTATTTTTTCTTTTGTTGCTTGTGCTTTGGGTGTAAAGTCTAGGAAGTGGCCGCTTAATACAAGGTCTTGAAGATGTTTTCCTACATTATCTTCTAGGAGTTTTATGGTACTTTCTTTTATATTGAGATCTTTGGTCCATTTTGAGTTAATTTTTGTGTAGGGGGTGAGGTAGGGGTCCTCTTTCATTCTTTTGGATATGGATACCCAACTCTCCCAGCCCCATTTGTTGAAAAGACCATTATGACTCAGTTCAGTGACTTTGGGGGCCTTATCAAAGATCAGTCGGCCATAGATCTGAGGGTCTATCTCCGAATACTCAATTCTATTCCATTTATCTATATGTCTGTCTTTGTGCCAGTACCATGCTGTTTTGGCAACTGTGGCTTTATAATAAGCTTCAAAGTCAGGGAGTGTAAGTCCTCCCACTTCGTTTTTCTTTTTTAGAGTATCTTTAGCAATTTGAGGCATCTTCCCTTTCCAAATAAATTTGATAACTAGCTTTTCCAAGTCTGAAAAGTAGGTTGTTGGAATTTTGATTGGGATTGCATTGAATCTGTAGATGAGTTTGGGTAGAATTGACATCTTAATGACATTTAGTCTTCCTATCCATGAACATGGAATATTTTTCCATCTTTTAAGGTCCCCTTCTATTTCTTTAGGTAGAGTTACGTAGTTTTCTTTGTATAGGTCTTTTACATCTTTGGTTAAGTTCATTCCTAGGTACTTGATTTTTTTAGTTGCTATTGAAAATGGTATCTTTTTCTTGAGTGTCTCTTCAGTTTGTTCATTTCTAGCATATAGAAACATTACTGACTTATGTGCATTAACCTTGTATCCCGCTACTTTGCTAAATTTGTTGATTAGCTCTAGTAGCTGTATCGTCGATTTCTCAGGGTTTTCTAGATATAAGATCATATCATCTGCAAACAATGACAGTTTTACTTCTTCCGTTCCAGTTTGGATGCCTTTTATTTCTTTGTCTTGCCGGATTGCCCTGGCTAGCACTTCCAGCACAATGTTGAATAACAGTGGTGACAGTGGGCATCCTTGTCTTGTTCCTGATCTTAGAGGGAAGGCTTTCAGTCTCTCACCATTGAGTACTATGCTGGCTGTGGGTTTTTCATATATGCTCTTTATCATGTTGAGGAAGTTTCCTTCAATTCCTACCTTTTGAAGTGTTTTTATCAAAAAGGGATGTTGGATTTTGTCAAATGCTTTTTCAGCATCTATTGAGATGATCAATTGATTTTTACCTTTTGAGTTGTTAATGTGTTGTAATACATTGATTGATTTTCTTATGTTGAACCATCCTTGCATGCCTGGAATGAACCCCACTTAGTCATGGTGTATGATTTTTTTAATGTGTCTTTGGATTCGATTTGCAACTATTTTGTTGAGGATTTTTGCATCTATATTCATTAGGGAGATTGGCCGGTAGTTTTCCTTTTTTGCAGCATCTTTGCCTGGCTTTGGTTTTAGACTGATGTTAGCTTCGTAAGATGAGTTAGGTAGTGTTCCATTTTCTTCAATGTTTTGAAAGAGTTTGAGTAAGATTGGTGTCAGTTCTTTGTGGAAAGTTGGGTAGAATTCCCCTGTGAAGCCATCTGGCCCTGGGCATTTATTTGTGGGAAGATTTTTGATGACTGGATCTCTTTGCTTGTGATGGGTTGGTTGAGGTCTTCTGTTTCTTCTCTGGTCAGTCTAGGTTGTTCATATGTTTTCAGGAAATTGTCCATTTCCTCTACATTATCCAGTTTGTTGCTATACAGTTGTTAATAGTATCCTCTTATAATTTTTTTAATTTCTTCAGGATCTGCAGTTATGTCACCTTTTTCATTCATTATTTTGTTTATATGGGTCTTCTCTCTTTTTGATTTTGTTAGTCTAGCTAGGGGCTTGTCAATCTTGTTGATCTTCTCAAAGAACCAACTTTTGGTGATATTTATCCTCTCTATTGTTTTTTTTGTTCTCTATGTCATTTATTTCTGCTTTAATCCTTGTTATTTCTTTTCTTGTACTTGGTTTAGGATTGGTTTGCTGTTCATTTTCTAGCTTCTTCAGTTGATCCATTAGTTCTTTGATTTTGGCCCTTTCTTCCTTTTTAATATATGCGTTTAGTGCTATAAATTTCCTCCTCAGCACTGCTTTTGCTGCATCCCATAGGTTTTGGTATGTTGTGTTCTCATTTTCATTCATCTCTATATATTTAGCAATTTCTCTTGCTATTTCTTCTTTAACCCACTGATTGTTTAGGAGTGTGTTGTTTAACCTCCAGGTATTTGTGAATTTTCTAAGTCTCTGATGGTTATTGACTTCTAATTGTATTCCATTGTGGTCAGAGAATGTACTTTGAATAATTTCAATCTTTTTAAATTTATTGAGGCTTGTTTTATGTCCCAGCATATGATCTATTCTGGAGAAAGTTCCGTGAGCACTAGAAAAGTATGTGTATCCTGGTGATTTGGGATGTAATGTCCTGTATATGTCTGTTAAATCTAATTCGTGTATCAGATTGTTTAGGTTTTCAATTTCCTTATTGGTCTTCTGTCTGGTTGATCTATCTATAGGAGAGAGTGATGTGTTGAAGTCTCCCACAATTATTGTGGAAACATCAATTGCTTCCTTTAGTTTTGCCAGTGTTTGTCTCATGTATTTTGTGGCACCTTGATTGGCTGCATAGACATTTATGATTGTTATTTCTTCTTGTTGAATTGCCCCTTTTATTAGTATGTAGTGGCCTTCTTTGTCTCTCAAAACATCACTGCATTTAAAGTCTATTTTATCTGAGATTAATATTGCTACACCTGCTTTCTTTTGGCTGTAGCTTGCATGAAATATTTTTTCCATCCTTTCACTTTCAGTTTCTTTGTGTCCCTGTGTCTAAGATGAGTCTCTTGTATGCAACATATTGATGGTTCATTTTTTTTGATCCATTCTGCTAATCTGTATCTTTTAATTGGGGAGTTTAATCCATTTACGTTCAACGTTATAACCATGAAGGCATTTCTTGAATCAGCCATCTTATCCTTTGGTTTATGTTTGTCATATATATTTTTCCCCTCTGTCTGTTAATATCCTTTATTGTACCCATACCGAATCTCTTTAGTACTGAACCTTTCTCCAAGTCTCTCTGTCCTTTCTTTGTTTCTCTGTCTGTAGGGCTCCCTTTAATATCTCCAGTAGGGCAGGTCTCTTGTGAGCAAATTGTCTCAGCATTTGTTTGTCTGTGAAAAATTT
This sequence comes from Choloepus didactylus, assembly GCF_015220235.1. Taxonomy (NCBI): domain Eukaryota; kingdom Metazoa; phylum Chordata; class Mammalia; order Pilosa; family Megalonychidae; genus Choloepus; species Choloepus didactylus. The sequence goes on along the minus strand of NC_051320.1, from coordinate 29,962,632 downwards.
AAGCTCTCCCTCAAATTTTAAGGAGAGCTTTGCTGGATAAAGTATTCTTTTTTTTTTTTCTTTTCTTTTTTTTTTTTTTTTTTATTAAATTCAGTTTTATTGAAATACATTCAAACACCATACAATCATCCATGATATACAGTTCAGTGTCCACAGTATGATAACATAGTTATGCGTTCATCACCACAATCTATCTCTGAACATTTTCCTTATATCAGAAAGAACCAGAACAAGAATAAAAAATAAAAGTGAAAAAAAACACCCAAATCATCCCCCCATCCCATCCCATTTGTCCTTTAGTTTTTATCCCCATTCCTCCACTCATCCATACACTAGATAAAGGGGGTGTGATCCACAAGGTCTTCACAATCACACTGTCACCCCTTGTAATCTACATTATTATATAATTGTCTTCAGGAGTCCAGACTGCTGGGTTGGAGTTTGGTAGTTTCAGGTATTTACTTCTAGCTATTCCAATACATTAAAGCCTAAGAGGTGGTATCTATATAGTGCATAAGTATGTCCACCAGAATGACCTCTCGACTCCATTTGGAATCTCTCAGCCACTGAAACTATTTCGTCTCATTTTGCATCCCCCTTTTGGTCAAGAAGATACTCTCAGTCCCACGATGCCGGGTCCACATTCATCCCCGGGATTCATAGTCTGCGTTGCCAGGGAGATTTACATCCCTGGGTGGATAAAGTATTCTTGGTTGGAAATTTTTCTCACTCAGAATTTTAAATGTATCGTGCCTCTGCCTTCTCACCTCCATGGTGGCTGCTGAGTAGTCACTACTTAGTCTTATGCTGTTTCCTTTGTATTTGGTGAAGTGCTTATCCCTTGCTGCTTTCAGAACTTGCTCCTTTTCTTCTGTGTTTGACAGTGTGATCAGAATATGTGTCGGATTGGGTTTATTTGGATTTATTCTATTTGGAGTTTACTGAGCATTTATGATTTGTGTATTTATGGTGTTTAGAAGATTGGGAAGTTTTCCCCAACCATTTCTTTGAATACTCTTCCTAGACCTTTACCCTTTTCTTCCCCTTCTGGAACACCAATGAGTCTTATATTAGGACGTTTTATATTATCTATCATATCCCTGAGGTCCATTTCGATTTTTTCAATTTTTTTCCCCATTCTTTCTTTTATGCTTTCATTTTCCATTCTGTTATCTTCCAGGTCACTGATTCATTGTTCAACTTCCTCTAGTCTTGTACTATGAGTGTCCAGAATATTTTTAATTTGGTCAACAGTTTCTTTAATTTCCATAAGATCATCTAGTTTTTTATTTAGTCTTGCAATGTCTTCTTTATGCTCTTCTAGGTTCTTCTTGATATCCTTTGTATTCCGTACTATGGTCTCATTGTTCATCTTTAGTTCTTTGAGTAGCTGCTCTAGGTGCTGTGTCTCTTCTGATCTTTTTATTTGGGTGCTTGGGCTAGGGTTATCCATATCGTCTGGTTTTTTCATATGGTTTATAATTTTGTGTTGTTTTTGGCCTCGTGGCATTTGCTGAACTTGATAGGGTTCTTTTAGGATTTGTAGACCAATTGAAGTCCTTATCTAATTTATCAGATCTACAGCTTCGTGGAGTACACGTTCTCTAACTAACCAGCAGGTGGCGTCCACGAGCCACCTGTTCTCCACAAGCCAGTTCTCCCCTGCTGTGCCTTTGTGGTGAGTGGGGGAGTGAGTCTTGTGGGGTCCAATTGGTGTACCAAGCTTGCATGTGTAGTTGGTGTTGCCCGCCCTGTATATGGGGCGTGTTTCTGGGCAGTCAGGGAGGGGTGGTGGCTCCAACAATCAAATCTCCCTGGTGATCCTGGAGTTTTAAAGCTGCTGCAATAGTCTAATCCTTCAGTTCAGTCTTGCCACACTTTGTCTCTGCCACTGACCCACAAGTCCTTGGTATTGGCGTATGGCTCCTGAGACTTGCGAGTGGGTCCCTCTTCCAGGCCGTGCACCCCCTGGTCCTTTGTTGAGGGATGATTGTGCTATGTCACAGGTGAGTGCCGTCCCCCCAGGGCAGTTCTGGGCTTCTGGGCTGTGTAGGGAGGCTCCCAGTCTGCTGAGTTGATGGCTGAATGGGACTTTGTTAATTCACACTGCTCCACCTTCCCAGCTCTGGGACAATCAGCTGAGGTTGCAGGGAAGGCTAATGTCCACACCCAGTTTTGTGGTGTGTGCGTGTTATTTGAAGCACTTCCGTCACACTGGGTTGTCTGGGGCAGCTCTGGGCTATGGGGCTGGCGATGGGCAGGAGTGTTTCCTGTCCACCAGGATGATGGCTGTGAGCAGACACCCCCCTTTTCTTGGGAAGTTGTGGTGTTTAGTGAATTTTCTCAGCCACTGGATTGTTGCCTTTTGTCTCAGAGCTCTCTTAGTTCTGCTCTTGTGTTGACCTGCCCAAATTGCAAGTCTTTGAAGCTTTCTGTATTGGGCTTCTTAGAGTAATTGTTTTAGAAAAAGAAAAAAGGATTTAAAAAAAAAAAAAAAAGGGCCCTCCTCACAGATTTAATGCGTTATTGAAACGCTAAGAGACAAAGCAATTAGGGCCATTAAGGAAAGGTCCACAGGGCATAGAGATCAGCTTTTGTTCGGGATTTGCATATGAGCCTCAGGGCCTGAGCTCTGCCCTTCCCCTTTCTATGTTCAGCAGAACTTCAAAAATCCTCTGCTTTTATTTTGGAGTTTTTCTTGCTGTTTTTTTCTATGCCTGTCTCCTCTCTGCTGGGCTGGCTGCTCTCAGATTCTCTGGTGTCTGGTCTCAGTTTATCTATGGTTGGAGTTTGGATCAGTAGAATGAGTTTCCGATAAGGGCTGCCATTGCAGTTCTCCCTTCTCCTTCCCGGAGCTGACAGCCCCTCCTCCCCCAGGACTGAGCCTGGCAGGGAGGGGTGCGGGTCCCCTGGCCACAAAAACTTACAGATTTTGCTGATCTCAGCCTTTCCACGTTTTCATGAGTGTTGTATGAAGTATGCCCAAAGTCAGATTGCTCTGTGGTGTCCAGTCCACGCAGTTCCTTAGTTTCTACCTACTTTCCTGGAGGAGTAACTAAAACATACAGCTCACCAGTCCGCCATCTTGCCCCACCCCTCGCCTTTGTTACATTTGATGGAAGCATATTACAGTGTTACTGTTACCCATAGACTCCAGTTTGCTTTGGTTATATTTTTTCCCCAATACCATCCCTTTTTCAATACTTTGCGAGGTTGACATTTATTTGTTCTCCCACATGTAAAAACATTTTAATATTTGTACATTTAGTCGCAATATTTGACCGCTCTAGTTTTCACTCAGTTATATAGTCCCAGACTTTATCGTGTGTCATACATACTCCTAACCCTCCTCTTTCAGCTTTACTTGCAGACATCTTTGTTCTGCGTACTTACAATATTATGCTACCATCACACAGTAATATGCTGTTCATTTCTGGATCCATACAGTCAATCTTGTTGAACATTCTATACTCCTTCAACATCAAATGCCTGAACTCTACCCTCTTTCTATCTCCTGATAACCTGTGTTCTCAGCTTTTAATTCTCAAAGTTTGCTCAAAAATGTTAGTTCATATTAGCGAGACCATAGAGTATTTGTCTTTTTGTTTCTGGCTAATTTTGCTCGGTATAATGTCCTCAAGGTTCATCCACGTTATTATATGTTCCGTGACTTTGTTCTGTCTTATAGCTGCATAATATTCCATTGTATTTATTTACCCCAGTTTTTTTATCCACTCGTCCATGGATGGACATTTGGGCTGTTTATATCTCTTGGCTATCGTGAATAATGCTGCTATAAACATCCATTTACAAATGTCCGTTCATGTGTTAGCTTTCAGTGCCTCTGAGTATATTCCTGGTAATGGAATAGCTGGATCATATGGGAAATCTAAACTTAGCTTCCTGAGGAACAGCCACACTGCCCTCCAGAGTGGTTGAACCAATCTACATTCCCACCAACAGTGAATAAGTGTGCCTCTTTCTCCACATCCTCTCCAGCACTTGTAATTTTCTGGTTTTTGGATAATGGCCATTCTGGAGGTGTGAGATGATATCTCATTTTGGTTTTGATTTGCGTTTCCCTAATAGCCAGTGAAGCTGAGCATTTTTTCATATGTTTTTGAGCCATTTGTATTTCCTCTTCAGAAAAATATCTGTCCATGTCTTTTGCCCATTTTTTAAATATCATTTTATTGAGATACATTCACATACCACACAGTCATACAAAACAAATCATATATTCGATTGTTCACAGTAGCATTACATAGTTGTACATTCATCATCAAAATCAGTCCCTGACACCTTCATTACCACACACACGAAAATAACAAGAATAATAATTAAAGTGAAAAAGAGCAATTAAAGTAAAAAAGAACACTGGGTGCCTTTGTCTGTTTGTTTGTTTGTTTCCTTCCCCCATTTTTCTATTTATCCATCCATAAACTAGACAAAGGGGAGTGTGGTCCTTATGGCTTTCCCAATCCCATTGTCACCCCTTATAAGCTACATTTGTATACAGTCATCTTCAAGATTCGTGGGTTCTGGGTTGTAGTTTGATAGTTTCAGGTATCTATGGCCAGCTACCCCAATTCATTAGAACCTAAAAAGGGTTGTCTATATTGTGCGTAAGAGTGCCCACCAGAGTGACCTCTCGGCTCCTTTTGGAATCTCTCTGCCGCTGAAGCTTATTTCATTTCCTTTCACATCCCCCTTTTGGTCAAGAAGATGTTCTCCATCCCACGATGCCAGGTCTACATTCCTCCCTGGGAGTTATATTCCACATTGCCAGGGAGATTGACTCCCCTGGGTGTCTGATCACATGTAGGGGGGAGTTGCCCATTTTTTAATTGAGTTGTTTGTCTTTCTGTTTTTGAGTTGTAGGATCCCTTTATATATTCAGGATATTAAACCTTTATCTGATATGTGGTTTGCAGATAGCATCTCCCATTGCTTAGGATGCCTTTTTACTTTTCTGACAAAGTCCATTGATGTACAAAAGTGTTTAATTTTGAGGAGATTCCATTTATCTGTTTCTTCTTTGGTTGCTCACACTTTGGGTGTAAGGTCTAGGAAACCACCTCCTATTACCAGATCTTTTAGATATTGCCCTACATTTTCTTCTAAGAGTCTTATGGTCTTAGCACTAATATTTAGATTTTTGACCATTTCGAGTTAATTTTTATGTGAAGTGTGAGATCGGAGTCCTCTTTGATTCTTTTGGATTTGGGTATCCAATTCTCTGAACACCATTTATTGAAGAGGCTGCAGTGTCCCAGTTACTTTGGCTTGAGTGCCTTATCGAAGATCAGTTGTCTGTAGATGCGAGGGTCTATTTTTGAACACTCAATTAGATTCCATTGCTCAGTGTATCTATCCTTATGCCAGTATCATGCTGTTTTGACCACTGTAGCTTTGTAATATGTTTCAAAGTCAGGTAATGTGAGACCACCCACTTCATTCCTCTTTCTCAAGATGTTTTTGGCTATTTGGGACACCTTGCGTTTCCGAATAAATATGGTTATTGGTTTTTCTATTTCTGCAAAGTAAGTTTTTGGGATTTTATTTGGTGTTGCATTGAAACTATAAATCAGTTTAGGTAGAATTGACGTCTTAACTATATTTATTCTTCCAATCCATGAACATAGTATGTTCTTCCATTTTTTAAGGTCCTGTTCGATTTCTTTTAGCAGTTTCTTGTAGTTTTCTCTATATAGATCTTTTGTGGCCTTTGTTAAGTTTATTCGTAAATACTTGATTCTTTTGGTTGCTGTTGTACATGGAATTTTTTCTTGATTTCCTCCTCCTGTTGCACATTACTTGTGTATAGGAACATTACAGATTTTTGCATGTTGATTGTTCCAGTTTGCTAATACTGCTATTAAGCAAAATACCAGAAATGGGTTGGCTTTTATAAAGGGTGGTTTTTGGTTACAAAGTTACAGTCTGAAGGCCATAAAGTGTCCAACGTAAGGCATCAGCAATAGGGTACCTTCACTGAAGGATGGCCAATGGTGTCCGGAAAACCTCTGTTATCTCAGAAGGCATGTGGCTGGCGTCTGCTTGTTCCCAGGTTGCGTTTCAAAATGGTGTTCTCCAAATTAGGTCTGCATCAGCTTCCAACGGCCATCTTCAAAATGTCTGTCTCAGCTACAGCAGCACTTTCCTTCTGTCTGAGCTTATGTAAGGCTCTGATAAACCAATCAAGGCCCACACTTTATGGGCAGGGCCACACCTCCATGGAAATTATCTAATCAGAGTTATCACCTACAGTTGGGTGGGTCACATCTTCATGGAAACAACCTAATCCAAAGCTTCCAACTTAATCAATACTAATATGTCTGCCCACGCAAGACTGCATTGGCTTTTTCTGGGGGACACACATTGATCTTGTAGCCTGCTACTTTGCTATATTCATTGATTAGTTCTGGTAGCTTTGCTGTAGATTTTTCTGAATTTTCTACATATAGGATCATGTCTTCTGCAAACAGTGAAAGTTTTACTTCTTCCTCTCCAATTCGGATGCCTTTTATTTCTTTTTCTTGCTTAATTGCTGTAGCTAGAACTTCCAGCACAATGTTGAATAACAATGGTGACAGTGTGCATCCCTGTCTTGTTCCTGATCTTAGAGGGAAAGCTTTCAGTCTTTCCCCACTGAGTATGATGTTAGCTGTGGGTTTTTCATATATTGCCTTTATCATATTGAGAAGGTCCCCTTCTATTCCTATTCTTTGAAGTGTTTTCATCAAGAAAGAATGTTGAATTTTGTCAGATGCTTTTTCTGCATTGATGAAGATGATCATGTGATTCTTCCGCTTTGATTTATTGATGTGGTATATTACATTAATTCATTTCCTTGTGTTTGAGGAGCCTTGCATACCTGGAATAAATCCCACCTGGTTATGTATAATCCTTTTATTGTGCTTCTGGATTTGATTTGCACATATTTTGTTGAGGATTTTCATCTATGTTCATTAAAGAGATTGGTCTATAATTTTCTTTTTTTTCTAGTAGCTTTGACTTTGGTATTAGGGTGATGTCTTCACAGAATGAATTAGGTAGCTTCCCCTCTTCAATTTTTTCTGAAGAATTTGAGCAGGATTGGTAGTGATTCTTTCTTGAATACTTGGTAGAATTCATATATGAAGCTGTCTGGTCCTGGGCTTTTCTTTTTAGGCAGCTTTTTGATGACTGGCCCAATATGTTTACTTGTGATTGGTTTGTTGAGGTCATCTGTTTCTTCTCAAGTCAATGTTGTTTGCTCATGCTTTTCTAGAAAGTTGTCCATTTAGTCCAAGTTGTCTAGTTTATTGGCATATAGTTGCTCATAGTATCTTTTCATTATCTCCTTTATTTCTGCAGGGTCAGTAGTTATGTCTCTTCCTTTCCCATTTCTGATTGTATTTATTTGCATCCACACTTTTTTGTTGTTGTTGTTAGCCTAGCTAGTGGTCCATCAGTTGTATTGTTTTTCTCAAAGAACCAACTTCTCGTTTTGTTGATTCTCTCTATTGTTTTCCTCTTCTCAATTTCATTTATTTCTGCTCTAATCTTTGTTATTCCTTTCCTTCTGTTTGCTTTGGGGTTAGTTTGCTGTTCTTTCTCTAGTTCCTCCAGGTGAACAGTTAATTCCTTGAGTTTTGCTCTCTCTTTTCTTTTAATATAAACATTTAGGGCAATAGATTTCCCCCTCAGCACTGCCTTTGCTGCATATCATAAGTTTTGATATGTTGTGTTTACATTGTCATTTGCCTTGAGGTATTTACTAATTCCTCTCCTAATTTCTTCCTTTACCCATAAATTTTCTAAGAGTGTGTTGTTTAGCCACCATATATTTGTGAATTTTATGATGTTCTGCCTTTTATTTATTTCCAACTTCATTCAATTATGATCTGAGAAAGTGTTTTTTATAACATCAATATTTTTAAATTTGTTGGGAGTTTGTGGTCTATCCTAGAGAATGTTCCATGAGCACTTGAGAAAAATGTGAATCCTGCTATTGTGGAGTGTAATGTTCTATAAATGTCTGTCAAGTCTAGTTCATTTATTGTGCAGTTCAACATCTGTTTCCTTATTAATCCTCTGTATAGATGTTCTATCCATCGGTGAGGGTGGTGTGTTGAAGTGTCCTACTATTATTGTAGAGGTATCTCCTTGTCCTTTCAATGTTCTCAGTGTTTGCCTCATGTATTTTGGGGCACTCTGGCTTGGTGCATAAATATTTATGATTGTTATGTTTTCTTGATGAATTGACCCTTTTATTAATATATAATGTCCTTTGTTTCTTTGAATAGTTTACTTTTGAAGTCTGATTAGTCTGATATTAATATAGCTATTCCTTTTTTTTTTTCTGGTTGTTGTTTGCATGAAATATCTTTTTCCTACCTTTCAGCCTATTTTTGTCCTTTGTCTAAAGTGAGTTTCTTGTAGTCAGCATATAGATGTGTCTTGTTTTTAAATCCATTCTGCCACTTTATGTCTTTTTATTGGGGAATTTAACCTATTAACATTTAGTGTAATTACTGTGAGGGAGTACTTTCTTCTACCGTTTTTGGCTTTTGGATTTTATACGTCATATCTCATTTTTTTTCTCTCTCTCCTTTTATCCTGAAGACTATTTCTACATTCTTCTCCAAACCTCTCTCCTGTCTTTTCCTATCAGCCTGTAGCACTCACTTTAGTATTTCTTGTAACGCCGATCTCTTATTCACAGACTCTCTCAGTGCCTGGTTGTCTGAAAAATTTTAATCTATCCCTCATTTTTGAAGTTCAGTTTTGCCAGATATAGAATTGTTGGTTTGCAGGTTTTCTCTTTCAGTATCTTAAATATATCATGCCTCTGCTTTCTTACCTGCATGGTTTCTGCAGAGAAATCTGTACGTAGTCTTGTCAAACTTCCCTTGTATGTGATGGATTGCTTTTCTCTTGCTGCTTTCAGAATTCTTTGTCTTTGACATTGGACAGTCTGATCAGTATTTTAGAATAGGTCTATTTGGATCTATTCTGTTTGGGGTACTCTGTACTTCTTGAATCTGTGATTTATGTTCTTCATAAGATTTGGGAAATTTTCAGTGATTATTTCTTCTGTTACTCTTTCTGCCTCCTTTCTCTTCTCTTCTCCCTCTGGGACACTCATAACATGCATATTCATGTGCTTCATGTTGTCATTCAGCTCCTTATGACCCTGCTTGTATTTTTTCATTCTTTTCCCTATCTGTTCTTTTTTGTGTATGATTTCAAATGGTCTGTCTTCCAGTTCATGGCTCCTTTCTTCTGCCTGTTCAAGTCTACTGTTGTATGTCTCCTTTGTGGTTTTAATCTTTTCTGTTGTGCCCTTCATTCCCGTAAGTTCTGCCATTTATTTTTTTTCAAGCTTATGAATTCTTCTTTATAGTCATCCAGTGTCTATCTCTCTTTTGCCACATTGTCTATCTCTCTTTTGCCACATTTTCCTTCAGCTCATTGATTTGGTTTAGGAGATTTATTTGAACTTCTTTAATTAGTTGTTTCAATTCCTGTATCTTAGTTGAACTGTTAGTTTATTCCTTTGGCTGGTCCATATTTTCATGTTTGCTAGTATGGCTCATTATTTTTAGCTGTCTTGGCATCCGATTTTCAATTAGTTTATTCTGGAGCTTGTTTTCTTTCTTTTAGCTAGGGTTTTCTTGTTGGTTGGCTTTGTTGTCTGTCCTTTGGCATTCAATTCAACTTATTCTAGACCTCTACCATAGCTTTTTGGTTTAGGAGATTTATTTGAACTTCTTTAATTAGTTGTTTCAATTCCTGTATCTTAGTTGAACTGTTAGTTTATTCCTTTGGCTGGTCCATATTTTCATGTTTGCTAGTATGGCTCATTATTTTTAGCTGTCTTGGCATCCGATTTTCAATTAGTTTATTCTGGAGCTTGTTTTCTTTCTTTTAGCTAGGGTTTTCTTGTTGGTTGGCTTTGTTGTCTGTCCTTTGGCATTCAATTCAACTTATTCTAGACCTCTACCATAGCTTCTGTTTAGTTGATTGGAATTTTTCACATCTTGTTTTTCTGGTTCTTGCTCTGCCTCTGTGTAACCCTTTTATGAGAGTTTCTGCCCAGATATGACCAACCCCAATCAGATTTTCCCAGTCTGAGGAGTACTGTATGGAGTTTCCCTGAGAATAAGAACCTGCAGGTTGTCAGACCCTCCTGTGAAGCCTCTAAACTCTGCTTTTCCTATCCTGGCCAGCAGGTGGCACTTGTCAACCCACAGTTCCCACCAGTGTAAAGAGATGCCACAGATGTCTTTAAATCTCCCCAGACCTTGTACTGGCTGGAGACGTGGCTGACTCAAGCTGGTTTCTGTTTTCCAGCCCTGGGCTCTGAGTTCTCTGAAGGAGGGCCACCACTTGAGCTGGGCCCCACCCTCCCCTTTTCTTGGAGAAGTTAAGCCCTTCAGGGGATTACCTTCCCCACTAGACTCCTTGCTTTGTCACTTAGAGCTATCTTAGCTCTGCTCTTGCCCAAGTCCAGTGGCCAATTGCAAATATTTGAGGCTTTGTTTAGTGGGCTATTTAGAATAGTTATTTCATAAACAACAAAACAAATGGCTGTTCCACACAGTTCCTGGTTATTTACCAGCTGCCCTAGAGGAGTAACTAAATTCCACACCTCACCACTGTGCCATATTGCCCCACCCTGTTGGTATTTTGTTTTAATTTAAGTTTATTGTTTACTACTGAGGCTGAACAGTTTTTAAAAATGTTTATTAGAAGTTCTCCCTTTTCAATTTGTCTATTTTAATTTGACAAATTTTTATTGCATTGCTTGATACTTTTCAGATTTTATGCATTGAAGATACTAGCATTAATTCCTAGTTTATTTTTTTAATTTTCCTGCTTTAATATTTGGTGTATGTGTTCATTTTAATGGTCTAATATATTCATTTTTTGTGTGTGTGATGTTTTTCCACTGCTTTTATTCCTAAGAAATTCTTTTCCATATATAATCAGATATTTACTAATGCTTTTCTTTTTGGTGTTATATACTTACTGACATTACAATTCAGATGTGCAGAGAAGGTATTTAGTCTCTAAATAATCTAATACTTTTTGATTATCTTGCTTGGTAGTGAAAAAATTACCTTGAATCCTATCCATTTAAAACTTAGCCCTATTCAAATTGTAATAGTTCCTTTGGGCATTTATTGCACAAATTAAGTGCACAATCTCCTAGACTTGTGCTGCCTCTCCCTTTTCATTCCCATTTGTGTGTTGGGGATTCACTGTATCATCTTGGTAGAAGAGAGGGTGCCCGTATGGGTGTTTTGTATTATTGTCTGGCTCCTCTGGTGTTTGTGGTGATGTCCTTTGTATCTCTGTTGACTGCCCTGCTGAAATCCACAGTTGTTGATTTGTATTCCTTTGTGTGTGTGTGTTCATGTAAATACTCCCAGTACTAACCTGGCTTAAACTGGTGGCCCTCTTTAGATCCCCTGGTATGTTGTTTCATTCCTATTCTCTTCTGTAGTGTCTCCTTTTCTCCTGTGGAACACCTATTGGCAGGCTCATGAGCTCTCAGCTTGGTGTCCTCATGCCTTAGAAGGCATGGGGGATATAACATTTCTCTTCTCTTTTTCTATATAATATACCCATTGTCTTTCTCTTCAGTTGGAAGTTACCCAGTATAAATAAAAGTAGTTGTCCACTTAGGCACAATAGATATGTTTGGTCACCTGAGTTAGGAATACTCTGTCTATACTTGCAAGGTGTTTTATTTTTAATGCACTATTATGAATGGAGTGATGAGGACGTTATGTTTGAACTTTTTGTTGTGTTTGATATCTACGGTCCTTTAATGAAATGTTAAATTGACTTTTTTAACAATTCAGTTTTATTGTGATATATTCACATACCATGCGGTCATCCACAGTGTACAATCAGTTGTTCACAGTACCATCTTATAAATTGGGCATTCATCACCACAATCCATTTTTGAACATTTTCATTACTCTACAAAAAACATAAAGCATAAAAATAAAAGTAAAAAAGAACACCCCAAACATCCCATTCTCCCACCCCCCTTATTAGTCATTTAGTTTTTGTCTCCATTTTTCTATTTATCTGTGCTTACAGGGTTTTAAATCAGAGTAGACCATAAAAGAGCTAACAGGGAGCACATGTTGTATTCTGAGCTCTTTACTTGGTTCCCCAAGGAACCTCACAGTGGCCCTGAGTCAGGTTCTGTTTTCCGCCTCTTTTTATATAGGTGGTGATGGAGATGCAGAGAGAGCTTTAGACACACTCCAGATACAGTGACAGGTGGAGACCAGTACTCAGGCAGTCCTGTTCCTCAGGCATGTGATTACACCTTCATGGGTGTGGACATTATGGACTCTAAGGTGCTGGGGGTGGATCAGATCCCACGATAGAAACTCTTTCAGGAACCTAGTTCAGTTTCTCAGTGTAAAACAAGCTTTGCAATTTTAATTAATTTGTTAATTTTTCTCTTCCTGTGGACCATGCTCACTTTTTATAGTAGTATCCAATGGGAGAAATTCACAAGGATGTAAAACAAAGTAGATTTTTTTTACCTTTGCCAAGGAATCCTCCACAGTAAGTACCTCGCAGGGATTCCTTGGAGAAGGTTCCAAGGAGCATAGGGTGGAAGAGGGGCTTCAACTACCCTGTTCTTTAAACAGCGCCCCTGCCCCACCCCTCCCTGCGCTGTGCTCCTGTTACTGTTGCAGCTCTTTGCACCTTGGGTTGGGAACACTGTCTTGGGCCTGCCTTACTTCCAGCTGATGGTGTGATCCTGGACAGTTCACCCAACGTTGAGCCCCAGCAGTTCACCAACAAACTACATATCTCTTGACTGGACCAGGCAGAGGGTCCCTGGGATGGAGGGGGTGAAGGCCCAGGCAGGCGGGGCCTCCAGGTGGAATCACATTGGAATGCAGAGAAACCCATTGTGAAGCTCAGGATGCATCACAACATTGGCCAGAAGGTTGGGGGTGGGGAAAAGAGCCCATGTCCCAGTCCTGATGTGGACTGAGGAGTCCAGGCCAGGGGCAGAGACTCACCCACTCCTATTCCTTCTGTGGATCCTTCCTTCTGGATCCTTCCCTGTTGACTGTGTTGAGGAGTCCACGTCACCCAGCTGGGTCACTGGCATTGAGGAGTCTGAGCACCGTCTCAGTGATTCAGCCAGAGGGCTGGGAGGGTAAAGTGCATACTTTCACTCCCAGACAGACAGGCTGAGCTTCCTGCTCTGTGCACCGCACCGTGGGCCTTTAGGGTCACCCAGCCATGCAAGCATCCACAGCGTACAATCAGTTGTTCACAGTATCATCATATAGTCATGCATTTTTAAATGAAAAATCTGGTGCAAAAACAGTGAAAACCATACTACTATCCTTGCTCTTATGGAGCTCCTGCTCTAGTATGGGAGGCAAACAGTCAATGAGAAGTAATATATATAGCACATTAGATAGTGATAAAGACCAGGGAGGGAAGATAAACCAGGGAAGTAGAATATGAAGTGTTCTCCTGTTAGATAAGGTGGCCACATTTAGTAAAGATTTAAAGGAAATGACGGGAAAATCTGGGTGAATGTCAAGAGGGAGAGCACTCCAGGCAGAAGAACCAGCAAGTCAAAGATCCTTTGAGGCAGGGTTATGCCCATGATGTTGATGAATAGCCAGGAGGCCAGTGTGGCTGGAATAGAGTACACAAAGAGGGGAAGTTTTGTGACCTGGTCAGAGAAGTGGCGGGGGGGTCATGTGGTTTGGTTTTTTCTTTTTTTTTGTAGATTTTCTGTTAAGAATGTTGACATTTTTCCTTATCTGCAGTTTTTAGTTCCATGATCTGATTCCATGGTTGTCACGAGGAGTGCAAAAATTTTATTTTTGGCTTCTCCAAAGGGTTCTACCCTAGAACATTCACATTTATTGGATAAAGTGGACTATGATGGATAAAGTGAACTTTCCTTTCAGTTTTTTAGAGGTCCTACAGAATTTTCTGCAGAGCATAAAAAGGTTGGAAGGAAAACAGGGAAGAACTACGACACAGATTTCCAAAGGGTGACAACTCAAAACTTTGATATTGTGAAAATGGGAACTTATTGGCCTGTGTAACTGGGAGGACTCCTGGGGAAATCTTTAGACATGGTTGGAGGTAGAGGTTTAATGTTGTCTTCTTCATTTCCATTTCTTTCTCTGTTGTCTCATATTTCTTCTGCTTGACTTTATTTTCAAACAAGTTCATGTCCATTTGCAGTATCTCATTTACTATATAGTCCTTTGACTTGTAGTACTAAAGAAGGGCAAGTTTTTTTGTTGTTGTTTTGTGTTCGCACGCGTGTGTGTGTGTGTGTTTTAGTTTTTGGAAAAGTACCAAGAAAGATTTTGAGCAGATGGTGGATCCCAGGATTAGTCACTTAGACTGAGTTTGCGGATGGGGGTGCACTTTAATTGGCCAACCCTGCATTATGTGTCCATGGTGGAAAACCAGAATTTTGCTCCACCCAAACGACTATACAGGGCAGAATTATTTTATAGAAGTAGGTTAGAGTGGTTCCCCAAAGGCAGAAATTCTAAGGGAAAATCATTTCCTCCACTGTCAGGAGATTTGGCTCAAATCCTAGTTCTGTTGCTGTTTGCGGTGTGATCTCGGGTGAAACACTCTACCTCCCTTGATTTCCTTATTTGCTAAACAGAAAATAATGCCAATGAAAGTGCATTTGTGAGGTCTCATTCATTTAGTGAACTTTTATTGAATGCCTGCTCTGTGCCATTTGATGTGTCAAAATGAAAGACATCGTCTACCAAACTCTGAGTCTGGGAGAAGAGGAACACAGTGAGAAGAAGCAATATGGTGGTTTAGCAACATTGAAAACAAGCACCTACCTATACTGGAGTATCAAAGAAGCCTCCCAGGACACCTGAACTGAATCTTCAAGGTTAACTAGGAGTTAGCCAGGTAAAGAAAGGAAGGAAAAGTACTCCAGATATTGGGAGCAAAGGCAAGAAACCTTGGAAATTTTGGTTCATTTGTGGACTTGGAAGCAGTTTGGTATGTCTGGAATGAAAGTCTTAAGATCAGTGAGGGTCATGATCTGTATGTCCTCAGGTGTCAAGCCAAGAAGTTTGGATTTTATCATGTCGGTGATGGACTCATGGAAGGATTCTAAGCTGAGAGAGAAAATAATTGGCTGTATGTTTTAGGGATATTGCTTTGGTAGAAATATGGAGACTAGTTTAGATAGGCTTAAAACTCAAGGGAGAAAGGTGAATTACGTGAATATTGTTGTAATCCAGGTTTAACATGTTGAGCGCCTGGAGCAGTGAAGATTTTAGAGGAGAGACAGGGTCTGCAGATGTTTAGGAGGCAGACTTGATAGCACTTGGTGATTGGATGGATGAGTGTAAGGATACTTCACATATCTGGATGGCTAGTAATATTGTTACCATGAGAGGAATTGAAACAGGTTTTTGGAAAGAAAAGGAATTCAGTTTTGAATATGTTGAGTTAAAAATGTTAATGAAATATTTAGGAGGGACTACCATTTCAACCTAAGGCTTCACTGAAGAAGTGTGCAGAGATTATGTTGGCTTTGAGGGTTGGCCAGAAGTACACATAGGAAGAAGTACTTCAGGTTCCAGAGCTTTCAGAATGGTGATGTGCTGAGTACTTTGCAGAAAACTTGGCATTGTTTAGGTTACAACCTAAGTTCCCAGTGACCCATCTGTTCTTAGTTCATCTGGATTTTTATGTGGATTTATGTGCATTGGTTTGCCACGATCCAATTTTGGAACCATTTCATGGCATTGCTTTATGCTAAACACTTCCATCCTCAGAAGTGGTGGGAATATTTTGAACCTAGACAATATTCATTTGCCTTTGATTAATGATCCAGTCACTTGTAGTTAGGTTAATAGAATTGCCTCCTGTTAACTTGTATGGTATGAGTCTTATCAAGCTAAAAACAGAGAAAGGGTTTGGGCTACTTTGCCTATTAGATACCCATTCCTATGGACAGAGCAGGCCACTCCTCAAGGCTTCACGGTTCCTGCTCCTGGGAAATAAATGTTAAAGACTTGGAAAGAACTTTATGCATAGCTATAGCATTTGTTCATTGGGAATTGAACAAGGTGAAACAAAAATTTGGAAGCATCCAAACTGAATTTTTTTCATTATGTTAATTGTCAGTAAAATTGAAGTAACAGATTTTAGTTTATGAAAATAGCTCTTACATTTCAAAGTTTACATTTTATAGCTCATAAATTGCCACTGATTGTTATGATGTTGGCTTGATATTTATTTTGAATTTGTTCCAACTGCCAACATAAGCAGTCTTCACTGATTTGTAATGTCCTTTTTAAAAAAGCACACTTGATGGTAGAACAGTTGAAAAACATTGCAAATATTTGTACCAGCATTGGTATAAACAAGTATAAGCCTACAGTTTTTGCTTTCTGCCACCAGATGGTGCTTGTGTATTGATAAAACAACATGAGACCTGGGTGAGTTCACTTTGGTTAGTTTTCCAAGGCCAGTAGTCAACTGATAAATGAGAGGTTAAAATTACATGAAATCACCACTATCTGACCTTTTTGCTGACCTACAAAATGTAGTTTCATGTGGTTCAACCTAATAGGAAAATATTAGCTAAGTACATAACTTTAAAGACTCTTGCATAAATGAAATAAATATGAAGTAGCTAAAAGCAGGAATTGCTTCCTATGGTTAAATGTAGTTTTGTTTTTTGTATGCTATAGCTTTCTGTTCATAGGTGGAATATATTCTTTTCTCTTTTATCATATGCTTTGTAAATTGAATATATGCCAACTTTTTTTTTTTTTTAATACTTTTTCAAGAGGACAGCTACTTTATATAATAGATGTAGAACTGAAAGGTAGGCTATAGTGAATTTTTGTAAATTTTATCATATTTTTACCTATGCTACATTGTTAAATTAGGGATGTTTTTCATTTGGGGGAAATAAATCTTAAACCCATACTAAAGACACATTAAAAATACATTGTCCAACTTCCCAATTCCTATCCAACTTCCTGTTTCCAGTATGACATGTAAAGAGCCTGGAAGTTCTCATTTCCGTCCCCCACAAAAAGAAAAATTCTGAACAAACTGAAAATCAACTCTTGGATACATCAGAGAATTGAGGTCACAGGGCAAACTGCTGCCCACAAAACTGAAAGGAGAGATGAATGCAGAAAATCACAGCTAAGTGGGAGCAGAAGCTGCTGTTGGAGCCAGCACAAGGTAGGGTAATTACTCAATTGCTGGAGACTGAGCCACGAACTAGCTTGAGATGAAGTCTCCTGGGAACCAAGCCTTAAGGGGGTCAACACTTTGGTGAGTTTTCCTCCAGAAGCCCCATCAGGTTCTCCGGGTGATGATCAGAGAAAAATCTCCTCATGCTTCCTGCAGGGGGAGGTAAAAAATAGCCATTTTGAAATATGCGCAGAATATTCTGTTGTTAGCAAAGGCCGGCTCTCAAGGGAAACTGTTCTACCAGAGACTAACTGACTTGGGTTTTACCAAAGCCTAACTGACTGGAAGGAAGGGAGATACTCAACTGAGCCTCTGCTAATCTTCCTGTCTCCCCGAAGGGGAGAAAAGAAAATCTGGGAAGTACTTGTGAAGGTCACCGCCCAGGGCACAGCTCACTAAAAGACTGAGACCTAATCAAAGGATTGTAGAACCTCTCTCTTCCCCATTAACATTCCCACCCCATCAGTTGGGCTGATGTGTATGTGCCTAACAACAGAGCCTTGGAACACACTGGGCAAAAACTGACAGAGCTGCTAGGAGAGATAGGCAAAGTCACTGTTACATTTGGAGGCTTCAGCACTCCTCTATCAGGTATTGACAGACCCAGCAATGAGAATATCAATAAGGATGTAGTTTAACTGAACGGCACTATCAGTCAACCAGATCCAATTAACATTTGTAGAATATGTCATCCAATAATAGCGGAACACTCATTTTTCTCAAGCTAACATTGAACACTCACCAAGGCAGACCACAGTTTGGGTTATAAAACACACTTTAACAAGTTTATAAAACTAGAAATCATACCAAGTATGTTCTCAGACCACAATGGAATTAAACTAGAAATCATTAACAGAAAGATAGCTGGAAAATTCCAAGATACTTGGAATTTGGAATCTCCAAAGATGTTTGGAGATTAAACCATACTACTGTAAATAACACATGGGTTAAAGAAAAGTCTCAAGAGAAATAAAGAAAAATGTTTTGAACTGAATGAAAATGAAAATATAATTTACCAAAATTTGTGTTACATAGTGGGAAAGCAGTGTTCTGAGGGAAATTTATAGTATTGAGTTCATATATTTGGAAAGAAGAAAGATCAAAAATCAATAATCTAAATTTCTGCTAGAAAATAGAAAATTAAGTCTAAAGTAAGCAGAAGAAAAGAAATAATAAAAACTAGATCAGAAATCAGAGTGAAAACAGGAAATCAACAGAGACAATCAATGAAACCAAAAGCTGTTTCTTTGAAAAGATCAATAAAATCGATAAGCCACTAAAAAGGCTAACCAAGAAAAAGAGAAGGCACAGATCACTACTATCAGAAGTGAAAGAGGGGCCCCTCACTATTGACCCACAAATGTTAAAAGGATAGTAAAGGCATAATGCAAACAATTCTTTGCCCACAAATTTGATAACTTGGATGAAGTGGACGCATTCCTTGAAAGATGCTGTGTTAGTTAGGGTCCTCTAGGGAAACACACCCAACAGGAGATATCTGTGAATACGAGAATTTGTAAAAGTGTCTCACGCAACTGTGGGGATGCACGAGTCCAAATTCTGTAGGGCATGCAGCAAGCTGGCAACTCTGATGAAGGTCTTCGATGAACTCCCCAGGAGACGCTAGCTGGCTGGGGTGAAAGTTCTCTCTTTTCCCTTAAAAGTCTTGAAGTGATTGGATTCAATACAGCTGATTGAATTCTCTCATTGCGGAAGATACACCCTTCATTGATGTAATCAGCCGCAGATGTAGTCAATTGACTGATGATTTAATAAGCCAGCCTTCTGGTTTATTAACCAGCCACAAATGTCCTGCAGTAACGGTTAGGCCAGTGCTTGCTTGACCAGACACCTGGACACCGTCACCTGGCCATATAAAGACATTAAAAGAAAGGAATACTACAGCCCAATATCTCTTAAGAACATAGATGCAAAATATTAGCAAATTGAGTCCAACAATTTATAAAAATTATTATATATCAGACCAGGTCTGCAAGGCTGGGTCAATATTTGAAAATCAGTTAGTGTAATTTATCATATTAGCAGGCTAAAGAAGAAAAATGATTGTATCAATAGATGCAAAAACATTTTCCAAAATCTAATTCATGACAAAAACTCAGAAAACTAGGAATGGAGAGGAACTTCCTCAACTTGATAAAGAACATCTTCAAAAAGCTTATAGCTAACATCATACTTTATGGTGGGAAACAAGATGCTTTCCCCCTAAGATCCAGGACAAGGCAACATCACACTGGAAGTCCTAGTTAATGCAATAAGATGAGTGAAGGAAATAAAATTATGTATTTTGGGTATGAATAAATAAAATTTTATAACTATGAGGAAATCTACAAAACTGATGAAAGAAACCAAAGATTATCTAAATAAATGGAGAGGTATGCCATTTTCAAGGGTAAGAAGACTCAATATTTTAAGTTGTCAGTTCTTCCCAACTTGATCTATGGATTCAATGCGAATCCAGTCAAAGTCTCAGCAAATTATTTTGCGGATATTGACAACCTGATTCTAAAGTTTATTAAAGGTAAAAGACCCAGAATAACCAATACATTGTTGAAGAAGAACAAAGTTGGAGGGCTGACACTATCTGACTTCAAAACTTACTGTAAAGGGTGAACTTAATGGTATGGGAATGGACAGGTGATATTGTTCATTAATGGGATTATAAGTATCAATGTGGCATTGAAGGTGAACATATTCAAAAGTGGTTGCTTAAAGGCATGTAACCCACAGAGTAGCACTACAGACATAAATAATGTAGCATGATATACTTACAAGTTATGACACTGGTATAAAGAGTTAACAGCACAGTGTTATATGCAAAAACTACCTATTACATATTATAGACTGTGTTTAATAGGAATATCTTACCAGCATTACAGTAATACTAGGGATGAATAATTAGCAGCTGATAAGAGCTCTGGGATATTTTATCTTATAATTGTTTAAAATTGAGAGTGATGATGATTATACAACTAAATGAAGATGATGTGAGAAACTGACTATTTATCTTGGGACAGAATATATGTTACGTGAAATTAGGAACCCACTGCTTAATAAATCAGGTCCTTGATCTTGAAGGTTGCTCAGGTGAAACTTAGGGTTGTAAATGGGAGGCTAAGGCTTCCTATAATTATGCCTAAGAGGCATCTCTGAGAATCTCTTTTGTTGCTCAGATGTGGCCCTTCTCTCTCTAAGCCCAAGTCAGCAAATAAAGTCATTACCCCCCCACCATGGGACATGACTCTCAGGAGAATGAATCTCCCTGGCTTAGTGGGACATGGTTCCCAGGAATGAGCCTGTCCCTGGCAGCAAGGGATTGAAAATGCCTACTTGACCAAAAGGTGGAAAACAAAGGCAACAAAATAAGGTTACAGTCACTAAGAGATCTCAAATAGAGTCAAGACGCTATCCTGGAGGTTACTCTTATGCAAACTCCAGCTAGATATCCCAAATGGCCATAGTATGCCATGCCCTTACCAACAGTAGTCCCCAGATACCTAGTTCCCTATCTGAGATAAAAGATTCACTAAGTTTTATCTCTCAGAAACTTAAATCTATCAGAGTGTTCCTATGCCAGACAAGTCCTAAAACCCAGAGGCAATAGCCTCTTTGAGAACAACATTCAGATGCAGCCCCCTTCCCCATAATGTTGACACCCCCTTTCAACATGAACAAGTTAGGGTGCTCACTGTCTAGACACCCCTGAAGATCAAGAAAGTGATTAAACAAGAGGAAGGTATAGCAACATACAAGATAGGATTTAACAAAGGATTACGAATACTGAAACTTTATATAAATATATATATTTTTAGATGCTAGGGTAACAGAATAGCTGGAAGGAAATAATGGAAACGGCAGAACTGTATAGGTTTGCCTTTGAAATGTGCTCTATAGCTGTGCATTGAGTTGTGCTTTGAAAGTTATCACCTTTCTGTATGTGTCCTATGTTTCACAATAAGGAAAGAAATGAAACTGTGGAACTGTAACCCATAACATTTTTTGGAATTACCTATATAATTGCTTGTTGAGCTGTACTTTGAAAGTTAACATCTTTCTATATATATGTTATATTTTACAATAATGGAAATAAATTATGGAACTGTAACCCATAACATTCTTTGAAATTTGCTCTCTACTTGTTAAATTGTACTTTTTTTTTTGTCTTAAGTAATAGTTTATCGGTGCCAAAGGTGATAGGATGTCAGTCTCAAGAGCATAAAAGCTTCATTGCCACTGATTTTTTTTTATTGTGATTGTTCACATAGCATACAATTATCCAAAGGTCCCAAGTGTACAATCAGTTGTCCCCTCATACAACATACAGTTGTACCATCATACAGCTGTGCATCCATCACCACAATTAACTTTTGTTCAATTTTTAGAACATTTTCATTACTCCAGAAAAGAAATAAAGACAAGAAAAAAAATTATAAGGAAACTCAAATCCTCCCATATCCCTAACCATGCCCCCTCCATTGTTGACTCATAATATTGGTATAGTACATTTGTTACTCTTTATGAAAGACCGTTGAAATACTACTAACTGCAGTTTACAGTTTGCAATGGGTATATATTTTTTCCCTATATGCCGCTCTATTTTTAACTTCTAGTTGTAGTGTCATACATTTGTTCTGGTTCGTGAAATAGATTTCTAATATTTGTACAGTTAATCTCGGACATTGCCCACCATAAGGTTTATTGTTTTATACATTCCAGTCTTGTAACCTCCAGCTTTCCTTACATGACTCTGAGCTTCCCCTTTCCACCACCTTCATGCACCATTCAGCACTATTAGTTATTCCCACAACGTGCTACTATAACCTCTGTTCATTTCCAGATATTTAAGTTCACCCTAGTTGAACATTCTGTTCATACTAAGCTACCGCTCCCCATTCTTTAGCCTTGTTGTATATCTTGGTAACTTATATTTCATGTCTATGAGTTGACGTATTATAATTAGTTCATGTCAGTGAGACCCTGCAATATTTGTCCTTATGTGTCTGGCTTATTTCACTCAGTATATTGCCCTCAAGGTTTCGTCATCAACCCTTTTTTTTTTTTTTAAGATGGCTTTGTTCACACACCACACATTACATCCTAAGTAAACAATCGATTGTTCCCTGTATAGTCACATATTTATGTGTTCACCACCCTCACCAATATCTATATAAGGACATCTCCATTTCTTCACAACACAGGAGGAAGAGTCAAAGAAGGTAGAGAGGCAAAAGAAAAAGAAAAAAGAGAAAAAAATGACAGCTAGGAAGCAGCAAAAGGAAAGATAATCTTAGATCAAAGTATAATAACAAGTCAGACTACACCACCAATGCCAAGAGTCTTACACCCCTCCCCTATCCCCCCCTCTTATCTGCATTTACCTTGGTATATTGCCTTTGTTACGTTAAAGGAAGCATAATACAATGATTCTGTTAATCATTGTCTTTAGTTTATATCGATTGTATTTTTCCCTCAATACCTCCCTATTTTTAACACCTTGCAGGGTTGACATTGATTTGTTCTCCCTCATGAAAAAAACATATCTACATTTTATCACAATTGTTGAGCACTCTAGGTTTCACTGAGTTATACAGTTCCAGTCTTTATCTTTCCTCTTAACCTTCCTCTTTCAACCATATTCATAGTTATCTTTGTTTAGTATACTTACATTGCTGTGCTACCATCACCCAAAATTGTTTTCCATACCTCTCACTTCTGTCTTTTCCTATCAGTCTGTAGTGTTCCCTTTCGTACTTCCTATAGGGCAGGTATCTTGATCACAAACTCTGTCATTGTCTGTTTGTCAGAGAATATTTTAAGGTCTCCTTCGTATATGAAGGATGGTTTTGCCAGATATAGGATTCTTTGTTGGTGGTTTTTCTCTTTCAGTGTCTTAAATATATCACACCACTTCCTTCTTGCCTCCATGGTTTCTGCTGAGAAATCTGCACATAGTCTTACTAAGCTTCCTTTATATGTGATGGATCACTTTTCTCTTGCTGCTTTCAGGATGCTCTCTTTATCTTTGATGTTTGATAATCTGACTATTAAGTGTCTTGGCTTAGGCCTATTTGGATCTATTCTGTTTGGAGTACACTGTGCTTCTTGGATCTGTAATTTTATGTCTGTCTTTCATAAGAGATGGGAAGCTTTCATTGATTATTTCCTCTTTTATTGCTTCTGCCCCTTTTCCCTTCTCTTCTCCTTCTGGACACCAATGATACATACATTCTTGTATTTAGTTTTGTCCTTAAGTTCCTGGAGACATTGCTTGTATTTTTCCATTCTTTTCTCTATCTGTTCTTTTGTGTGTAGGCTTTCAGGTGCCTTGTTCTCCAGTTCCTGAGTGTTTTCTTCTGTCTCTTGAGATCTGCTGTTGTATGTTTCCATTGTGTCTTTCATCTCTTGTGTTGTGCCTTTCATTTCCATAGATTCTGCAAGTTGTTTTTTTGAACTTTCGATTTCTGCCTTATGTACGCTCAGTGTTTTCTTTATAGTCTTTATCTCTTTTGCCATATCGCCTATAAACTTTTTGAATTGATTTAGCATTCGTTTAAATTCCTGTATCTCAGTTGAAGTGTAAGTTTTTTCCTTTGACTGGGCCATAGCTTCATTCTTTTTTTTGTTTTTGTTTTTGTTTTGATATTTGAAATACAACTTTATTCTTATTCTAAACCAAAAGGAATGGGTATGACAGTAACAAACAAGACTTCACCACTGAATATTGTGATGTGATTGTAGCAGTCTTATATTTTAAACTCAAAAAGGAAACATCTGTGTTCTAAAACAGATGAATATGCAGGTCCAAAAAATGAAGTTTTTTTTTTAACTGCCACATTCTCTCCGAAGCTCATTCATCTCCTTCAGCATCCCAAAGATTAAGCACATGTTCTGCTTAGCTATATAATAAAGTGGCAAACACGCTGCACCACTGACATCACAGGACAGTTGCCTATAAAACTAGACTTCTGACACTGGGCTCCAGCTTCACTTTCTCACAGGTCGTTATCCTCATCCTGCAGAGCAGCTGTCTGAGCAACCTCTGAGTCATGTTCATACTGTGCTGCCAAAGCTGGGTCCATGACAACCTCTGGTGGGGCAAGAGCAGGCACGGCCACAAGCTCCAAGTTAGGGTCTGCCATCAGTTTTCTAGCAAGCCAAAGGAAGGGCTTTTCAAAGTTGTAGTTACTTTTGACAGAAATGTCATAGTACTGAAGATTCTTCTTTCGGTGGAAGATGATGGATTTTGCCTTAACTTTCCTGTCCTTAATATCCACTTTGTTGCCATACAACACTATGGGGATGTTTTCACACACTCGTACCAGATCTCTGTACCAATTAGGCACATTCTTGTAAGTAACTCTTGATGTTACATCAAACATTATAATGGCACACTGGTCTTGGATGTAATAGCCACCTCTCAGGTCACCGAATTTCTCCTTACCAGCTGTGTCCCACACATTGAATTTAATAGGCCCTCTGTTGGTATGGAACACAAGGGGATGGACCTCCACGCCCATGGTGGCTACATAACTTCTTCTCAAATTCACCACTCAAATGAACTCGGGGTTCTCCTTGGGCAGCCATCATGATGGTTCTTTCAGAAGCGTCTCCGTCCCCTGTCTCCATAACTGCATTTTTCTTAGTGTAGGTTGTAGTTTTGTGTTGTCCAGGCACCTGACCTCCTTGGCCACCCCAATCAGGTTTTCCCAGATGAGAACAGTCTCAGGTCCCAGAAGGAGGAAATACTCTGTATCCGGTTTCCCTGATGGTGTGTCTTAGAGGATTGACACACCCTGTGCTTTTCTGTCCAGCAGGTGGCACCTGTCTCTCCAGACTGTTGTAAGAAGGTGTGGCCCATGGCTGTCTTCCCCCAGACTCTGGGGTCTGGTTCTGAATGGAAGGCAAGTAGTAGAGCTGGGCCCCACTTCTTTCCTCTTGGGAAGATATGCCCCCTAGAGAGAGGTCATTTGCATATAAATAGATTCTTTGTTTCTCTGACTCTGCTATCTCCACCCTTGTCTGGGTCAGAGTGCTGCAAGTTTTAAATGGCTGAGGCTTTCTCTACTGTAGAGCACTGCAACCTGAAAACAGCTGAGGCTTTCTCCACTGAGACGCCCAGGCCAAGAGAGAGAGAAAGGGACAGAAAGCCCCCAGATTCACCCGTCAGCCTGAGATAGCATCTGATCCTCTGCGCTCCGCGTCCCAAGACATATAAGTCCCCTGACTCTCCAAGGTCAGTTGTCACCAAAAGCCTCTGTCTGCTTGTTGGGGATTCGGAGCCTGTATTGAGCAGTTAACATTAAAACCCCAGTTGGAGCTGGGCTGAGGTACACTAGCTTGTTCGGAGAGTGCTGCTCTTTAGCACTGCAAGGCTTCTGTGAGGGAGGGGCTCTCGGCTCTCAGCACGGGTCCACAGTTTTTACTTACAGATTTTATGCTGTGATCTTGGGCATTCCTCTCAATTCAGGTTGGTGTATGATGAGTGAACAGTCACTTTTGTCTCTCTGCAGTTATTCCAAATTATTTACTAGTTGTTCCTGTTGTTTCTTAGTTGTTTCAGGGGGACTAATTAGCTCCCAGTCCTCTCTATGCCGCCATCTTAGCTCCTCTGTTAAATTGTACTTTGAAAGTTGTCACTGTTATGTATATATGTTAAAGTTTACAATAAAAACTGCATAAAAATAACTTACTGTAAAGCTACAGTAATCGAAACAGTGTGTGGTGTTGGTAAAAGGATGACAAATAGATTAATGGAACAGAATAGAGAACTCAGAAATAGACTCACCCAAATACAACCAGCTGATCTTTGACAGAGGAGCAAAAGTAATTCAAAGGAGAAAGGATAGTCTTTTTAGCAAATGGTGCGGAAACAACTGGACATCACATCCGAAAAAATGAATCCAGACACAGACTTTACACGTTTCACACAGATTAACTCAAAATGGATCATAGACCTAAATGTAAAATGTAAAACTATACAGCTTCTAGAAGATAGCAGAGAAAATCAGTGTGATCTTGAGTTTGGCAATGCTTTTGAGATACAACAACAAAAGCACAATGCATGAAAGAAAATATTGATAAATTGGACTTTATTAAAATAAAAAAAAAACCTCTGCTTTGCAAAAAAAACTGTTTAGAGAATGAAAAAAGACAAGCCACAGACTGGGAGAAAATATTTGCAGAACATGTATCTGATATATACAAAATAAACAAAGAATTCTTAAAACTCAACAATAAGAAAACAAATCCATTTAAAATTGGGCAAATGATCTAAACAGGCACCTCATCAAAGAAGACACCCAGATGGCAAATCAGCATGTGAAATGGTGTTTAGCATCATCTGTTACTTGGAAATTCCAAAAGAAAACAGTAACAAGATACTACTACATATCTATTAGAATGGCTAAAATTCAAAATGCTGAGAACACTAATTGCTGGCAAGAATGTGGTCCAAATGGAACTCTTCAATTCATTGCTGGTGGGAATGTGAAATGATACAGCCACATTGGAAGATAGTTTGGCCGTGTTTTACAGAGCTAAACATAGGCTTACCATACTATCCAGCAATCACTTTCCTACATATTTACCCAAATGAGTTGAAAACTTATATTCACATTAAAGTGTGCACACAAATATTTACAGCGGTTTTATTTATAATTGTCAAGAATTGGAAGCGACAAAGATGTCCTTCATTAGGTGAACAAACTATAGTAATCCGTTCAGTGGAATATTATTCAGTGATAAAAAGAAATGAGCTATCCAGCCACAGAAAGACATGGAGGAACCTTAAATGCATCCTGTCTAGTTAAAAAAACCAATCTGTAAAGGCTACGTAGTTTTGATTCCAGCTTCCTGACATTCTGGAAAATGCAAAACTATAGTTAGTAAAATAATCAGTGGTTGCCAGGAGTTTGGGAGGAGGGGAGGAGGGATGAAAAGCGAAGCACATGACATTTGTAGGGTAGTGAAACTATTCTGTATCAGAATGGTGGCTAAATGACATTATACATATGTCAAATTCTGTAGAGCTGTTCAACACAAAGAATGAACACTAATGTAAATGAAGGACTTTAGTTAGTAACAGTATATCAAGATTGGTTCATCAGTTGTAACAAATGTACCACAGTAATGCAAGATATTACTTAGGGGAAACTGTTTAAGGGGGAGGGTTATGGGTAAGGGTGTTTGGGGAGCTCTTACTTATGGCTCAATTCTTCTGTAAACCTAAAACTGCTCTAAAAAAATAAAGTCTCTTAATTTAAAAAAATACACTGTCTCTTAAAAACTCTTATAAACCAGAAGGGAATTTGAACAGGTTATCAAAACAAGGGGAAGGATAGTGAGCTAGGACATGAAATGAGAGAATCAGTCAGGATGATGATTTCACTGTAAATGAGAGAATGTTTATTGATCAGAAGCATTTGTCTCAGGGTGGCTGTGTGTAAAATTAAAAATAGGAACTAGTGGACATTGTAATTCCTTAAAGCAAAACTCATTGCTTAATAAGACCAGATATGACACTCTTTGTTTCATGAAATAGAAAGTTACCACTTTTTTCTTTGAGTTGAAGGTATGATGAGGGTCCTAAACATTTGTTTCCCCAAGTATTTGATAAAAATCAAATTATTAAAAAATACATTGTGTGGACTTATGCTTCTGGCCATGATGGAGTAACTGGGACCACCATAAACAACTGGACAACCTAACAAAATGCATAAACTATTTTTTATTTTGGACAATGGATAGCATTGGGCTGTGATCTCTGAAAAGAAGGGAAAGAAATAAGGAGAGCCCTATGACCACCCTGGTTTTCTGCCTGGAGGTACTTTTGGTTCATGGTACAAGGAGAGCAATTCCAGACACAGACCTTTGGTCTTACTGGGTTCAGAATAATAGAGATTTGAGTTCAGAAAGTCTGATCTGGAATGGGTGATTCAGAAAAATGCAGAGAAAGGAGTTGTGTGGAAAATCAGCTCCAGAAATCTGCATAGGGGTCCCACTGAATCTGTTGCTGTTACCTAAGCCATGCATGAATAGGGTAAAAATCCACGAGTCAAGAGAAGAATCCTCTGTGAGTTATATAATTCCAAGATTTCACACAGAGTTGGAAGACATTTGAGTTTCAGCGAGAGGAGCAGAAGCTTTTTGTGAAATACCCATGCTGTTTAGTAGAGAACCTAGAACTATGATACCTTACTAGTAAAATCTGACTTAGCTCTAGAATAAAGGATACTCTAAACCTGTTCCAACCTTAGAAATATTAAGGTGATTTACAAGCACCCTAACTGTCTGCCAGAACAAAGTCCAGCACTTTTGAAAGGAAGAACAAAATCAGGCAATCAGCAATGTACAATGTCCTATATCCAATGAAAAATTGCCAGATATAACATAGAAATATGTTACCCATAATCAGTAGAAAAATGGAAATTATGATAAACCACATGGAAGGGATGACCACAGTAACAGAGATTTAAAATTATCTAGAGGGGTTCAAGAGCAGAATGGAGCTGGCAGTGGAAAGGATCAATGAACCTGAAGATAGGACAATTGAAATCATCCAGTCTGAGGAATAGAAGGAAGGCAGAATGAAGAAAAGTGAACAAAGCTTGTGGAACCTGTGGGAACCATCAAACATATACTGATGTATGTATTGTGGGAGTCCCAGAAGGAGAAGGGGCAGGGAGAATATTCAAGGAAATAATGGCTGAAAACTTCGCAAATTTAACAAAAGACTGGAATATATGCATCCATGTTGCTCTACAAACTCCAAATAGGATAAACCCAAATAGACCCATGTCATGGCATACTACAATCAAAGTGTCAAATGCTGATGATAAAGGGAGAATTCTGAAAGCCTCGTGAGAGAAGCAGTGTGTCGTATACAAAGGATCCTCAATAAAATTAAGTGCCAATTTCTCATTAGAAACCATGAAGGCAAGAAGGCAGTGAGATGGCATATTTAAAGTGCTCAGAACAAAAAATTGCCAACCAAGAATTCTATATCTGGCAAAATTGTTTTGCAAAAATGAGGGAGAGATGAAGACATTCCTCTAGATAGACAAAAACTGAGGGAGTTCATCACCACTAGACTGGTCATACAAGAGATGCTAAAGAGTTCTTCAGGTTGTAAGGAAAGGACAACAGACAGTTGATCGAACCTGCATGAAGAAATAGATTGCTGGTGAGGATAATGACATGGGTAAATATAAATGCCAATAGTATTGTATTTTTGGTTTGTAACTCCACTTTTTACTTCCTACAGGATCTAAAAGGCAAATGTATAAATGTAATAAAAAATCAGTGGTTTTGATTTCATTGTGTGTAAATGTAATTTTTGACGAGCTGTATATAAAGATGGGGGAGCTGAGGGGTATAGGAACATACTTTGTATGTACTATTGAAGTTAAGTTGGTATCAAAGCAAACAAGATTGTTACAGGTTTAGGATGTTAAATATAAGTCCCATGGTAACTACAAAGAAAATATCATAGAATATGCAATTTCATAGAGATAGAAATTAGAGTATAGGTTGCCAGGATGGGAGGCAGGGGGAATGGAGAGTTAATCATAATGGGTGTAGGGTTTCTGTTTCGGGAATTGGGAAAGTTCTAGTAATAGAAGGTGGTGAGAATACTGCAATTTTAAATGGTATGCTTATGGGTGGTTGAGATGGGAAAGTTTATGTTGGGTAGATGTTCCCACAATTTAAAAAAAGGAGAGGAAGGAGCAATTACGATTAAATGCAATACATGATCCTAGATGGGATCTAATAAGGGAGGACAAAAGGCTCAAAGGGACATTATTGGGACATATGAAAAAATTGGAATATGGACTTGTAAGCTTCATTTCAATGTTAAATTGCTTGGACTTGATAATTACACTTAAGGTAGTTACCTAAGAGAATATTCTTGTTCTTAGGAAAGATATGGCAGTATTAAGTGTTCGGGGAGCATTATGTATACAACCTACACCCAAGTGTCAAGTATTCAGAAAATGGGTTGATAGATGGAATAATATAGCAAATGTGGCAGAATGTTAAAATTGGTGGATCTAGGGATCTGGGAGAAGGTAGCGGGTGTTGGAGTTCTCTGTATGGGGTTTGCATTATTTTTGTAACTGTCCTGTAATTTTGAAATTATCTGAAAGTAAAAAGATAAAAGAAAAAGAATACAAGAGGTGAGACTTAACGTTACAATACGATAAGATTTGCTAATAATGCTAAGAATGCATCTCTTACAAAATTATCTGGTTGAGTTTGATAATTCTTTTCAGGTCACCTCTACAAAGATGTTACTTTACCAAGTTATGTTGCCGACTTGACCTTTTTACTTGGCATTGCTTCTCTTCCCTGATCCAGGGTTCTTATGTACCGTTTTTTTTCTTCTGTTTTTCTGTTACCGCCTTTTGTTTTCAGTCTCTTCTTGGGAACCAAAAAGGAAACTTTTTGTGACTTACTGATTTCTAGGTGTAACAACCTCTGTTCACTAATTTACGAGACAGAGAGAGAGAGAGGGAGGGAGGAGGGAGAGGGAAGAGTGCAGAATACTTTTCTTCAGTAGAAAATAAAACCTTTCCTCTGTCAGTTGTGGATCAGAAATCAACAAAGAAAGATGATGGCTCCACATAAAAAAATTTCCTATCATAGAAGTCTTGCTTTATAAAGTAGTCAATGTTCTACCTTAGGTATCATTTTAAGTAGAGGTAGGATTCTTATCTGTCAGGGATATTAACGAGAGGTTTCCTTCATTGGCTTTATATAGATAAGTGACTTTCAAATATTTTTTTAACTTTTTATTCCAGTAACATATATACAACTCAGAATTTGCCATCTTAACAGTTTTCAAGTGTGTAATTCAATAGTATTAATTACATTCACATTATTGTGCTACCTTCACCAATATGCATTACCCCAGCTTTTTCATCAACTTAAACAGGAACTCTGCACCCGGTAGGGAATAACTCCCTCTCCTCTCAGCTCCTGGTAACCTATAATCTATAATCTGTCTCTATGAAAGTTGCTTCTTCTTAGGTATTTCATATAAGTGAAATTGTATATTATTTGTCTTTTCATGTCTGAATTGTTTCACTCAATGTGATGTCTTCAAACTTCATCCATGTTAAGCATGCATCAGAATTTCATTTTTACAGGTGAATAATATTCTGTTGTTCATATATCGCATTTTGTTTATTTGTCTATTGACGGACATTTCAGTTACTTCTATTTTTTGATTATTGTGAATAATGCTGCTATGAACATTGGTGTTTATAGAAACACACAACCAACCATTTTTGGGGGTATATACCAAGAAGTTAGATTGCCAAGTCATATGGTAATTCTATTTTCAACATTCTGAGGAACTGCCAAAATGATTTCCACAATGGCTGCAATACCACCAGCACTGTATTTCTCTGTATCCTCGCTAATGCGTATTATTTTCTGTGGTTTAGATTTGTATTTTCCTGATGGCTAATGATGTTGAGCATCTTTTCATGTGCTCCCTGGCCGTCTTTGGATAGATGTCTCTTCAAGTCTTATGCCCATTTTTAAATTGGGTTGTTTGTCTTTTTGTTGTTAAGTTGAAGGATTTCTTTATAACGTCTGGATATTAAACCTTTATTCGATATGTGGTTTCCAAATATTTTTTCCTATTGTATAGGTGGTTGTTTTACCTTCATGCTAAAGTCCTTTGAGGTGCAAAAGTTTTTAATTTTGATAAGGTACCATTAATCTATTTTTCTATTGTTGCTTGTGCTTTGGGTGTAAAGTCTAAGAAACCATTGCCTAACACAAGGTCTTGAAGATGCTTCCCTGTGTTTTCTTCTAGGAGTTTAGCCAAGACTATATTTAGGCCTTTGATACCTTTTGGGTAGATTTTTGTGTAAAGTGTTAGGTAGGAGTCCTGCTTCTTTTTTTTTGTGCAAATGGAGATCCAATTTCCCCAGCACCATCTGTTGAATAGACTGTTCTTTACCAGTTGAGTGGTCTTTGTCCCCCTGTCAAAAATCAGTTGGCCATAAATGTGAGAGTTGATTTCTACCCTCTCAGTTCGATTGCATTGGTCTATATATCTTTCCTTGTGCTGGTACCATGCTGTTTTGATTACTGTGGCTTTGTAATAAGTTTGAAAATCGGGAAGTGTGAGCCCTCCAACTTCATTCTTTTTCAGGGTTGCTTTAGCTAATTGGAGCACATTACCCTTCCATGTAAATTCAATGATTGGCTTCTTCATTTCTGCAAAGAAGGTTGTTGGAATTTTGATTGACATTGCATTGGATCTATAAATTGCTTTGGGTAGGATTGACTTCCTAACAGTATTTGGTCTTCTAATCCATGAACACAGAATGCCCTTCCATTTATTTAGGTCTTCTTTGATTTCTTTTAGCGATGCTTTGTAGTTTTCTGTGTACAGGTCCTTTACATTCCTTGGTTACATTTATTCCTCGATCTTGATTCTTTTAGTTGCTATTGTAAATGGAAGTTTTTTCTGGATTTCTTTTTCTGATTGTTCATTGATTGTGTATAAAAACACTGCTGATCTTTTGGTGTTGAACTTCCCTGCTACTTTGCCGAATTCATTTCTTAGCTCTAGGAACTTTGTTGTGGACTTTTCAGGGTTTTCTTTATTAGAATCAAGTGAACTGCAAACAGGGAAAGTTTTACTTCTTCCTTTCCAATTTGGATAGCTTTTATTCCATTTTTTTCTTGTCTAATTGCTGTGGTAAGAACTTGGAGTACAATGTTGAGTAACGGTGACAGTTGGCATCCTTTTCTTGTTCCTGATCTTAGAGGGAAAGCTTTCAGTCTTTCACCATTAAGTAGAATTGGGCTTTTGATATATGCCCTATATCATGTTGAGGAAGTTGCCTTTTATTCCTAGTGTTATAGGTGTTTTTATCAGGAAGTGTGCCGGATTTTGTCAGGTGCCTGTTCTGCATCAGTTGAGATGATCATGTGATTTTCCCCCTTTATTCTGTTAATGTGGTGTATTATGTTAATTGATTTCTTTGTGTTGAACCAACCTTGCATACCAGGGATAAAATCCCCGTTGATCATGGTGTATAATTTTCTTAATATGCTATTGGATTCAATTTATATTTTGTTGAGGATTTTTGCATCTGTATTCATAAGAGATAATTGTCTGTAGTTTCCTTTTCTTGTATCTTTCTCTGGGTTTTTTTATGAGGGTGATGTTGGCCCCATAGAATGAATTAGGGAATGTTCCCTCCCCTTCAGGTTTTTGAAAGAGTTTGAGCAGAATTGGAATTAAGTCTTTTTGGAATGTTTGGTAGAATTCCTTGTGAAGCCATCTGGTCCTGGTCTTTTCTTTGTAGGGAAGGTTTTGACTACTGATTAAATCTCTTTTCTAGTAATTAGTTTGAGTGTAGGTTGTTTGTGTGTTTCTAAGAATTTGTGCATTTCATCTAGATTATCTAATTTATAGGCATAGAGTTATTCATAGTATTCTCTTATAGTCCTTTTTATTTCAGTGGGCTCGGTGGTAATGTTTCCCTTGTCATTTCTGGTTTTTGTTATTTGTAACTTCTTGTTTTCTTTCTCAGTCTAGCTAAAGGCTTCTCAATTTTATTGATCTTTTCAGGGAACCAACTTTTGGTTTTGTTGATTCTCTCTATTGTTTTTTGTTTTCTATTTCATTTATCTCTGCTCTAATCTTTGTTATTTCCTTCCTTCTCCTCTCTTTGGGTTTAGTTTACTCTTTTTCTGTTTCTTCCAGTTTTGAGTTTTGGTCTCTGATTTGAAGTTTTTCTTCTTTTTAAAGCAAGAATTTAAGCTGTAGATTTCCCTCTTAGCCGTGTCTTTGTTGCATCCCTTAAGTTTTGGAATATGGTATTTTCATTTTCATTTGCCTCAAAATATTTCCTAATTTCCCTTGTGATTTCCTCTTTAACCCATTGGTTTTTAAGAATATGTTGTTTAATTTCCACATATTTGTGAATTTTTCATTTCTCCTTATGGATTTCTAGCTTCGTTCTATTATGGTTGGAGAATATACAGTGTATGATTTCCATATTTTTGAATTTATTGGGAATTCTACTTGAGTCAGTTTTGGTAAAATTGAGTGTTTTAATTTCTTCAAGATCCATGAAAATGTGTCCCCTTTCAGTTTGGAGTTTAGTTATTTGCAATTTCTCTCTTTTCCTGTTTGTCATTCTAGATAATGGTTTATTAATTTTAGTGATCGTTTCAAAGAGCCAACTTTTGGTGTCATTGCTTCTCTGTTTTTTTGTTTTTTTGTTTGTTTTTTATTCTTTTATTCTGTATTCCATTTATGTCCACTCTAATCTTTATCATTTCTTTCCTTCTTCTAACTTTAGGTTTAGTTTGCTCTTCTTTTTCTAGTTCCTTCAAGTGTGAAGTTAAGTTATTCATTTGAGATCTTTCTTCTTTTTTAATATAGGCATTCATAGCTATAAATTTCCCTCTGAGTACTGCTTTCCATGTATCCCATAAATTTTGGCTTTCATTTTCATTTGTCTCAAGATATTTCCTAATTTTCCTTGTGATTGACTGTTTGAATGTCTTGTGTAATTTCTACATATTTGTGAATTTTCTAGTTTTCCTTCTGTTAGTTATTTCTGGTTTCCTTCTATTATGGTCAGAGAATATGCTTTGTATAATTTCAATCTTTATAAATTTACCGAGACTTGTTTTGTGACCTAACATGATCTCTCCAGGAGAATGATCCATGTGCACTTGAGAAGAATATGTATTCTGCGGTTGCTGGGTGGACGGTTCTGTATACATCTGTTCTAGTTTGTTTATGTCCCATGTCTCCTTATTGATCTTCCGTCTAGATGTTCTATCCGTTGATGAAAGTGTTGTATCGAAGTCTCCAACTACTATTGTGGAGGTGTACTGATGTCTTCTATTTATTGTAGAACTGAGTGTTAATCTTTGCTTCATATATTTTGGAGCTTCGTGATGATGTGTATATATGTTTATAATTGTTTTAGCTTCCTGTGGATTGACCCTTTTATTAATATATAGTGTTTTTTGTCTCTTTTAATAGCTTTTGACTTGAAGTCTATTTTGCATGATATTGATAAAGCTACTGCAGGTTTCTTTTGGCTACTGTTTGGATGGAATATTTCTTTCCCATTTTTTCACTTTCAACCTCTTTATGTCTTTGGGTACAAGGTGAGTCTCTTGTACAAAGCACATAGTTGGATTATGCTTTTTTTTTTAATCCATTCTTCCAATCTGTATCTTTTGATTGGAGAGTGTTTTAGTTTCCTAAGCTGCTTAAAGCAATACCATGCAATTGTTCAGCTTGAAAAATGGGAATATATTACACTGCAGTTTTGAGGCTGAGAAAATGTCCAATCAAGGCATCATCAAGGCAATGCTTTCTTCCTGCAGACTGTGGCATTCTGGGGCTGGCTGCTAGCGATCTGGGACTCCTCTGCCACATGGCAGCATCTGATGGTCTCTCCCTTCTCTTCCACATTTCATTGTTTTCAGCTTATTGCTTCCATGGTTTTCTTTCTCTCTGTCTGAATTTCATTCATTTATAAAGGACTTCAGTAAGAGCATTAAGATCCTTTCAGATTAGGGTGGGTCACACCTTAATTGAAGTAGCCGCATCAAAAGGTCCTACTTACAATGGGTCAACACCCACAGGAATGGATTAAATCCAAAAAGATGTTTTTCTGGGGTACACACACTTCAAACCACCACAGGGTTTAATCCATTTGCATTCAGAGTAATTACTGATAAGACAGGACTGACTTTGGCTATTTTGTCCTTTGCTTTTGTACGTCTTATTCTTTTTTTGTCCCTCATTTCCTCCATTGCAGCCTTATTCTGGGTATAGTTGATTTTTTGTTGTAGGCAAATTGATTGCCTTCTCATTTCTGTTTCTGTATACATTTTAAGTGCTTTCTTTATGGATACCATGCGGTTAAACTTAACATCTTAAATCTATAACCAACTAGTTTGAAATGCTCACAACTTCACTTCACTAGCATGCACAGTCTCTGCTCCATTACTTCTTCATTACCCCCCCCTTTTTTTTTGTTCACACGTTACCTGTTTATATTATGTGTGCCCGTAACATAGAAATATGGTTATTTCTTGATCAATCATATTCTAAATCTTGTAAGATATAAAAAGTAGAGTTATATACTGAGAATACATTACTAGTATTTGTATTTGCCCATGTTATTTCTTTATATGGCTCCACGGTGCCATATATTTTCCTTTCCTTTCATCTTGAAGAACTGCCATTAGCATTTCTTGTCAGGCAGGTCTCATGGTGGTGAACTCACTCAGCTTTTGTTTATCTTGGAATGTCTCAAATGCTCCCTCATTTTTGAAAGACAGTTTTGCCAGAAATACAATTCTTGTTTAGTAAGTTTTCTCTTTGAGTAATTTAAATATGTTGTCCCACTGTAAGAAGCCTCTGTGATTCTGATGAGAAATCAGCTGTTAATCTTGTTGACTATCTCTTGTGACAAGTCACTTCTCTTGTTGCCTTCAGAATTCTTCCCTTATCTTTGGCATTTACCATTTTGATTATGATATGTCTTGGACTAGGTCTATTTGAGTTTTTCCTTTTTTGAGTTGGTTGCACTCCTTTGATGTGTATATTCATGTCTTCAATTTGGGGAAACTTTTGGGCATTGTGTTTTTATTCTTTCTGCTCTTTTCTCTGTTCTTCTCCTTCTGGGACTCTCATAATGCATATGGTGGTATGCTTTGTGTTGTTCCACAGGTAGGTCCCTTAGTCTTGCTCACTTTTTTTTTATTCTTTTCTTTTTCTGCTCTTCAGACTGAATGGTTTCAATTGTCATGTCTTGTAGTTTGCTAATTCATTCTTTTGCCTGTTCAAATGAGCTGTTGCACACCTCTCATTTATTTTTGGACTCCGTTATTGTGTTTTTCATCCCAAGAGTTGTGTTTGGTTCCTTTTAAAATTTTCTGATTCTTCCTTTTGCTCAGGTGTTATCTTCTTTATTTCCTTCAGTTCTGTGTCCATACTTTCCTTTAGCTCATTGAACTTATTCAGGAGAGTTCACGGAATGCATTTGATTAGTTGTTCCAATGTCTGTTTGTCCTCTGTATTATTTTTTTACCCCTTTGAATGGACCATCCCTTCCTGGTTTTGTGTGTGTGTGTATGTGTGTGTCTTGTGATCTTTTGTTGAAGTCTGAGCATTTGATTATTTTGATGTACTAACAATGGAAGTCTGATTCTTTTCCTAAGGTTTTAGTGTAGATTGGCTGTATGTTAAGGCTCTTCTTCAATGCTTAGCTTTGTTTATGCTGAACCTGTCGGACAGCCATTGTTAACAGTTTGACTATTCTCAGGTCTCTCTGAGTTGCATGTTGCCCTGGGCATGCACCACAATTTTCAAGAGTTTCCCAGTAATGTGCAACTCTTTTCCCTCTAGGGAAGGAGGTCTTCTCCTCACCTGATCCTCACAGGGTGCTGGAATGTGCTTTTTTGTTTTTATAGATTTTTCCTCCCTGGTAGTTACAATTAACTCAGCTCTACTTCTACACTCTTGTCTCCCTTTTCACTCTAACTTTCAGCTTGGGGTCCATGCTTCAGTTCCATGGCTCAGCTCCCCCTTTGCTCACAGCTTTTCTGCTCCTGGTAACTCCTGGGTTAGGGGACCCAGGCCCATGCCCTGAGTTTGCTTTCCATGGCGCTAGTTGGAGTTGACGTACAAAGACACCATATAATTTTGTTTAGGTGCAACAGTAATCAGGTCCCAGGGACCCACATTGGGAATGCACATGGGCTGCCAAACTGCTCCTGTTGGTGAGTTGGGACTCAGTGGGCACGGGTCGTCAAACCTCTGAAAACTTTAAACAAAATGAAACAGGAAGGCGTGAGAACCTAAGATGGTGGCTAGGAGAGACAGGACAAAAAAACACCTCCATGAAAAATACTAGATGGAGGCCAGAAAGTGACCCAGAACACCAGTTCCAGCAATGCACCAGCTGGACAAAGTCTGCTAAATCCATAGGGACCATGCACTTGGTGAAACCGGGAGTCTGCATTCTGAAATGAGTGAGTGAGCTTGCTGAATGTCCAGCAGCCATGCTGCGGTGTGGGGAAACTGTGGGTTGGCGTTTGGAGGCGGACTAGTTCTTTTTTAAAAACACCCGAAAGTGGCTGCATATATGGCAGCGAGAACTGCACAGTGAAGCGTGGCAGGAAAGGGCTGTGCGATATCTGGTGTGGAAGATAGCCTTTCGTGCACCCACTGCTAGTTGTCTCGGAGCGAGGAGGGCAGAGGTGAGCCAAAAAGGGAAAAAACCACGCCCCTTGCAGCCATCATCCCGACAGGCTAGGAACACTCCTGCCCAGTGCTGGAGCCACAGCCCAGAGCTGCGCCAAGGGACCCAGTGTGACGGGAAGTGTTTCTGGCAACACCGCACACACACCACAATATCGCGCATGGACAATAGCCTTTCGCGCACTCACAGCTAATTGTCCCAGAGCTGGGAAGGCAGAGTTGTGCGAAAAGGGGGGAATTAACACGCTCCATTCAGCCATCTTTACAGCAGGCTGGGAACGCCCCTGCATGGCCCGGTGGCCCAGTGCTTCCCTTGAGGGATGGCGCGCACTTGTGATGTAGCACAGCCTTCCCTCAGCAGAGGCCCTAGAAGGGCATGGCTGGGAAGAGGAACCTACCCTGAAATCCCAGGGACCCTATGCCAATACCAAGGACTTGTGGGTCAGCAGCAGAGACAATCTGTGGCGAGACTGAAATGAAGGTTTAGACTCTTGCAACAACCTTAAATCTCCAGGAACACCTGAGATGTTTGATTATTAAAGCTGCCCTGCCTCCCTACCTCTCAGACACACACCCCACATTCGGGTTGGACAGCACCAACAACACACCCAAACTTGTTGCACCAATTGGACCCCACAATAACCAGACCCCCACACACCACAAAGCAAAGTTGGGGAGAACTGACTTGAGGGGATAGGTGACTCACGGACACCATCTGCTGGTTAGTTAGAGACAGTGTACGCCACCAAGCTGTAGATCTGACAAATTAGAGACTGTTGTCTGAATAATCCTTCATATCCTAAAAGAACCCCATCAAGTAAAGCAAATGCCAAGAGCCCAAAAACAACAGAAAAATTTAAAGCATATGAAAAAGCCAGATGATATGGAGAACCCAAACCCAAACACCTAAATCAAAAGATCAGAGGAGTCACAGTGCTTGTAGCAATTAATCAAAGAACTAAAGACTAACAATGAGAACATGGCACAGGATATAAAGGATGTGAAAAAGAGTATGGCACAGGATATAAAGAACATGAAGACCCTAGAAGAGCATAAAGAAGAAATTGCAAGAATAAATAAAAAAATAGATGATCTTATGGAAATAAAAGAAACTGTTGACCAAATTAAAAAGATTCTGGATAGTCATAGTACAAGACTAGAGGAAGCTGAACAATGGCTCAGTGACCTCAAGAACCACAGAATGGAAAATGAAAGAACAAAAGAAAGAATGGGGAAAAAACCCAAAAAAATCGAAACAGATCTCAAGAATATGATAGATGAAATAAAACATCCAAATTTAAGACCGATTGGTGTCCCAGAAGGGGAAGAGAAGGGTAAAGGTCTAGAAAGAGTATTCAAAGAAATTGTTGGGGAAAACTTCCCAAACCTTCTACACAATATAAATACACAAAGCATAAATGCCCAGCGAACTCCAAATAGAATAAATCCAAATAAACCCACTCCAAGACATATTCTGATCAGACTGTCAAATACTGAAGAGAAGGAGCAAGTTCTGAAAGCAGCGAGGGAAAAGCAATTCACCACATAAGACTAAGTAGTGACTACTCAGCGGCCACCATGGAGGTGAGAAGGCAGTGGCATGACACATTTATAATTCTAAGAGAGAAAAATTTCCAACCAAGAATTCTTTATCCAGCAAAACTCTCCTTCCAGTTTGAGGGAGAGCTTAAATTTTTCACAGACAAACAAATGCTGAGAGATTTTGCTAATAAAAGACCTGCCCTACTTGAGATACTAAAGGGAGCCCTACCAACAGAGAAACAAAGAAAGGGGAGAGAGATATAGAGAAATTTAACAGACATATGTAGAACATTACATCCCAAATAACCAGGATACACATTCTCTAGTGATCATGGAACGTTCTCCAGAATAGACCATAGGCTGGGACATAAAACAAGCCTCAATAAATTTAAAAAAAATGAAATTAATCAAACCACATGCTTTGACCACAATGGGATACAAATAGAAATCAATAACCATCAGAGACTTAGAAAATTCACAAACACCTGGAGGGTAAAAATGAGGGGGAGTTGATAACATCCCCGGATAATCAAAAGCTGAGGGACTTCATCACCCGTAAATCAGCCCTATAAGAAATGCTAAAGGGAATTGTGCAGGCTGAAAGGAAGGGACACTAAACAATTGACTGAAACCATATGAAGAAATAAAGATTTCCAGTAAAGATCACATGGTAAGTATAAATACCAATACTACTGTATTTTTGATTTGTAACTCCACTGTTTACTTCCTACAGGATCTAAAATACATGAAGTGTAATGATAAATCAATGGTTTTGGACTCAATGTAAAATATGTAATTTTTGATAAGAACTACATAAAGGTGGGAGAATGGAGGAGTATAAGAACATAGTTTATGTGTCCTATTGAAGTTAAGTTGGTAGCAAAGAAAACAAGATTGTTATAGACTTAAGATGTTAAATTTAAGCCCCACAGTAAACACAAAGAAAGTATCAGAGAATATGATCATAGAGATGAAAAGTAGAGTATGGGTTACAAGAAGTGGGGGAAGGGGCAATGGGGAGTTAATGAGAAATGAGTGTAGGGTCTCTGTTTGGGGTGAAGGGAAATTTCTGGTAATGGATGATGGGAAGGTGATGGCATTCCAACATCGTGAATGTGATTAATCCCACTAAATGGAATGCTTGCAAGGGGTTGGAATGGGAAGATTTATGCTGTATATAGGTTTCCACAATTGAAAAAATAGACATTCTAAATAGCTAATGACAATTAAATGCCATAGATGATCTTGGATGAGATCTAAGAATAGAGGAGAAAAGGCTCAAAAAGACACAATTGGGACATAAGAAAAAAACAAAATACAGAATGTAAGCTTTATATCAATGTTAAATTTCTTGAACTTCTTAACCAGACTTAATGTGATTACATAAATAAATATTCTTGTTCATAGGAAATGTATATGTGAATTATATTATTTGTTCAAGGATGTGTGCAACTTGCTCTCATGTTCAGAAGACAGAGCAATAGATGATGGATGATAGGGAGGGAGAGAGGGAGGGAAAGAAAGAAATGATAAAGTGACAAAATATTGAAGTTGGTAGATTGGAGTATCAGTGGAGGGGGGTTGGGGTATGCTGGAGTTCTGTGTATGGGGTTTGTATTATTTTTGCAACTGTTACTGTAAGTTTGAATTTATTTCAAAATAAAAATAAAAAAAAATGAAACAGGAAAATCAAGATGGCAGTCTAACGTGGGCTGGTACTCATTCCCCTTATAACTGGTAAAAAAACTGTGGATGATGATGATACAGACTAGACAACAACAGCTCAGTGAACGCTAAATAGGAAAAACAAAGTAAAAAAGGTAGGAGAGCAATGGGACAAACTTACGGGTCTAGACCCCACCCCCATACTCAGATCTTTGTGGTAATTAGGGTGACTTATGGTGGCTTGGTGGCCCAGGTACATTCAAATGCAGTTCCCTGAGATCATCACCCACAACAGAGGTTTGGCAACCTGTATTTCTAGTAACCACTTACCATGTGTTTCTACATTATGGGTTGGCAAACTGTAACCCATGGGCAAAATCCAGCCTGATGCTCTTTTTTGTATGGCCCATGATCTAAGGTTGTACATTTAAAAGTTATTGAAAAAAATCAAAAGAAGAATAATATTTTGTTATACAGGAAATGTCCATACATATTTATTGGAACATAACCATTCTCATTTATTTACATATTGCCAATGCCTTTTGCACTACGACAGTAGTTGATTACGTGTGACAGAGACGTAAAGCCTAAAATATTTACTATCTAATTCTTTACAGA
Organism: Choloepus didactylus; assembly: GCF_015220235.1. Classification (NCBI taxonomy): domain Eukaryota; kingdom Metazoa; phylum Chordata; class Mammalia; order Pilosa; family Megalonychidae; genus Choloepus; species Choloepus didactylus. The sequence goes on along the minus strand of NC_051320.1, from coordinate 29,920,262 downwards.
AAAAGTTTGCGAACTCCTGGTTTAGACTAATGAATAGTAGAGTTTATGGGGACGTTTTCATAAATTTAGGTATATGAAATATGGAAGGCTGTGTTTTATGTATACCGAGTTCTCTAAATGAACATCTTCTAATAATTTCCATTCGTTTGTCCTTGTTGATTCTATTCTGCCTCTCTTTTATATGATAAAAGATAAATGTTTTATTTTAATTTCAATTAATTTTATTCCTTTTTCTCATTGATCATTAGCTGTTATAGGATATATTGTGAAAGGAAGCATGTGGGTTTGGAAACTATTTTTTTTTTTTTTTGGAATAAACAGAAATCTGGAATAATTTGTATTTTTCCCATATTCTTAGTTAATAGAAAAACTACTACATATTTAAAGTTTGTTCTGATACTGTCTTTTTAAAAAGCGGTTATTCCAAATGATCAAGTAACAGAATAGTATTTTTATTGGATTTAGTTGACCCAATGAGTCAATAATTGATTTTTTTTTCTTGACAGTAGTAGAGCAAATATTAGAATACCTTTGATTTGAACACAGTTACCAATTTAATTTTAAATAATTCTAAATATTTGTTATGTGTTCCATTTGGGAGTTTTCTTCTTGGATTTATTTTCAATTCTATGAATAATTTTGAAGATGAATTTAGTTCTTTTTTAACTTTTATAGTTTGGGTGAAGTAAGAACAATAGGAAACAAGAGCGAGAATAATGGAATTATTGCTGCCATGTGTTCAAAGTTATCTAAAACTTTAAAATATGCAGATACCTCTGAGGTGCTAAGCATGTCCTTTTCTTTGTAATTTTTAGTTTTAGTTGTAATATAGAAATTTATTTTCATCATGAATGATCTGAGAATGTTGTAGAGAATGAGAATAGATACTAAACAGAACTCATCAACACCTCACTTTTTTTTTTTTTCATGGAGAAAACTATCTGAATATAGTGAATCTTCCAAGTGATTTTCATTTTAGCATCTTCATTCCTCTCCCATATCTTTTACTAATAAATTCTCCTTGTTAGCAGAAGTGAAACTAGGATCATGTTCTCCTTCTGAGAGTTTAGAAACATTGTACACAATCTCCATGATTAAAGGATTTCTGGGTGTCTACACATCGTGCTCTTATTCCTTTGTTGGTATAGGTATAAAGATAAATTGAATAAAATAAAATAAGATTAGCAAGTGTATTTAAAAATCTGAAGGAGCTAATGAAATGAATAAATTAGCACATAGAAAAATTAGTTCCTAACCTAAACCAAAATACCAAGATGGATACATTTTAAATATATCACTTGAACTTTAAGTTAAAAAGAGTTTGTTTTTATTTTTTGAACCAGACTCAGAATTATAACTTGTATCAGTCTTTTGCAATTAAAAATATATACTGACAGTTTCTTTTGGAAACCATTTGTGTATTCAGTTAACAATCTTTTGTGCTCTCAGAGATCAGTTGATAATTTCATTCAGTTTGGACAGGAATGTTAGAGAAATCCAATGAAGAGTTTTTAAAATAAGTCAGTCCTGGAATAGTGACTGCATTTAAGAATATCTTGGAAAATATTAAGGCTAGAATTTTCATTAATGCAACTTTGTTAAACTGCCAGTGAAATTATATTTGATGTGACACCAATGGACTAAGTCTTTTAAAAAGAGTATTTCAAATGAACCAAGTTGTATTTTTATTGGATTTAATTGGCCCAATTAATCAAAAATTAATTTTTTAAAAATCAGCTTTCCTTAATATGTGGTCCAAGTAATACTGTTCTCTCTTGGGGTAGAAATAGCTGTTATTTGAAAGAAGGAGGGGAGTTAGTTTCCTCTAGTCATGTAGGTTCACAAAATGCTAGATTAAGGAAAGTTAAAATGTTTCCTTACTATAGAACTTCTCTGAGCCTTTATTATTATTATTGTATTTTATTTTTTGGTCTATTTGTATTATTTTTATATTATACAAAATTAAATAAGAATTGAATATATGTGTAAATCTTAAGCTACCTCTGCCTTCTGGCTACCGAATCCTGTCTTCCTGGTCTGCCAGTTTTATGTATAGACTTTCAGGAAGTTCTGTGCCTGTATATGTATATTTACTTTAGGAAGTATCATCCTGTAGCAATGTCCTGAATCTCTGTGATTGTTTTTTTATTTGAAATATATCCTAAAGATCATCCATATTAGTATATACAGAGCTGCATCATTTTTTTCTCACTTTATTATGAGAATTTTAGAAACTTTGCAACCATATAGGTAGGTTTATTTAACCCCAGCACAACTTTTATACTATAGTTATCATTTGTATTATATCTACATGTACATACGTTATATGCCACAATACAGTGTTATAATGTTTGCTTTACATAGTCATATGTACTTTAAAGAAATTAAGAGGAAAATAATAGTCTTTTAAATTTACCCACATATTTACCATTTCTCATGCTATCCATAACTTCCTGAAGTTCCAGCTTTCCATCTGGCTTCCCTTCCCTTCAGCCTTAACTTTAATTTCCTTGAGAATGTCTCGCATTGTAGGTCTGCTGGCAGTTGAATTTTCTTTGCTCTCTTTAACTGAAAATGTTTTTATTTCTACTTCATTTTTTTTTTTTTTTTCATTTTTATTGAGATTGTTCAGATACCATACAATTATCCAAAGATCCAAAGTGTACAATCACTTGCCCCTGGGTACCCTCATACAGCTGTGCATCCATCACCACACTTAATTTTTGTTCAATTTTTAGAAACTTTTCATTACTCCAGACAAGAAATAAAGTGAAAGATGAAAAAAGAAAAAAAGAAAAGGAAACTCTAAACCTCCCCTATCCCTAACCAACCCCCCTCAATTGTTGACTTCTAGTATTGATATAGTACGTTTGTTACTGTTTATGAAAAAATGTTGAAATACTACTAACTGTAGTATATAGTTTGTAATAGGTATATAGTTCTTCCCTATATGCCCCTCTATTATTAACTTCTAATTGTATTGTCATACATTTGTTCTGGTTCATGAAGTGATTTCTAGTATTTGTACAGTTGATCATGGACATTGCCCACCATAGGATTCAGTTTTATACATTTCCATCTTTTGACCTCCAACTTTCCTTCTGGTGACATATATGACTCTGAGCTTCCCCTTTCCACCTCATTCACACACCATTCGGCACTGTTAGTTATTCTCACATCTTGCTACCAACACCCCTGTTCATTTCCAAACATTTAAGTTCATCCTAATTGAACATTCTGCTCATACTAAGCAAGAGCATCTACATTTCTTCCACAAGGCAGGAGGGAGAGTCAAAGAAGGTAGAGAGGCAGAAGGAAGAGGAAACAAAAACAAATGACAGCTAGGAAGCAGCAAAAGGAAAAATAACCTTAAATCAAAGTAGAATAAAGAATCAGACAATACCACCAATGTCAAGGGTCTAACATGCCTCCCCTACCCCCCTCTCTTATCTGCATTCACCTTGGTATATCACCTTTGTTACATTAAAGGAAGCATAATACAATGATTCTATTAGTTACAGTCTCTAGTTTATGCTGATTGCATCCCTCCCCCAATGCCTCCCCATTTTTAACACCTTGCAAGGTTGACATTTGCTTGTTCTCCCTCGTAAAAGAACATATTTGTACATTTTATCACAATTGTTGAATACTCTAGATTTCACCAAGTTACACAGTCCCAGTCTTTATCTCTCCTCCTTTCTTGTGGTGTCTCACATGCTCCCCATCTTTCTCTCCCAACCGTATTCATAGTTACCTTTGTTCAGTGTACTCACATTGCTACCATCTCCCAAAATTGTGTTCCAAACCACGCACTCCTGTCTTCTATCACCCTGTAGTGCTCCCTTTAGTATTTCCTGTAGGGCAGGTGTCTCGTTCACAAAGTCTCTCATTGTCTGTTTGTCAGAAAATATTTTGAGCTCTCCCTCATATTTGAAGGACAGCTTTGCTGGATACAGGATTCTTGGTTGGTGGTTTTTCTCTTTCAGTATCTTAAATATATCACACCACTTCCTTCTTGCCTCCATGGTTTCTGCTGAGAGATCCGCACATAGTCTTATTAAGCTTCCTTTGTATGTAATGGATCGCTTTTCTCTTGCTGCTTTCAGGATTCTCTCTTTGTCTTTGACATTTGATAATCTGATTATTAAGTGTCTTGGCATAGGCCTATTCATATCTCTTCTGTTTGGAGTACACTGCGCTTCTTGGATCTGTAATTTTATGTCTTTCGTAAGAGATGGGAAATTTTCATTGATTATTTCCTGTATTATTGCTTCTGCCCCCTTTCCCTTCTCTTCTCCTTCTGGGACACCAGTGATACGTACATTATTGTACTTTGTTTCATCCTTGAGTTTCCGGAGACGTTGCTCATATTTTTTCATTCTTTTCTCCATCTGCTCCTTTGTGTGTAGGCTTTCAGGTGTTTTGTTCTCCAGTTCCTGGGTGTTTTCTTCTGCCTCTTGAGATCTGCTGTTGTATGTTTCCATTGTGTCTTTCATCTCTTGTGTTGTGCCTTTCATTTCCATAGATTCTACTAGTTGTTTTTTTGAACTTTTGATTTCTGCCGTATACATGTCCAGTGCTTCCTTTACAGCTTCTATCTCTTTTGCGATATCTTCTCTAAACTTTTTGAATTGATTTAGCATTAGTTGTTTAAATTCCTGTATCTCAGTTGAAGTGTCCGTTTGTTCCTTTGACTGGGCCATAACTTTGTTTTTCTTAGTGTAGGTTGTAATTTTCTGTTGTCTAGGCATGGTTTCCGTGGTTATCCAAATCAGGTTTTCCCAGACCAGAACAGGCTCAGGTCCCAGAGGGAAGAAATATTCAGTATCTGGTTTCCCTGAGGGTGTGTCTTAGAAAATTGCTCCACCCTTTGATGCCTCGGGTCACTGTGCTTTTCTGCCCAGCAGGTGACACCTGTTAGCCTATAATTCTTGACTGGTGTGAGGAGGTATGGCCGTGTTCCCCCAGGCTCTGGGGTCTGGTTCTGAATGGAAAGGGCCCCACCCCTTTCCTCCTAGAGAAGACAGAGCCCCCAGGTGGAGGTCATTAGCATTTCAATGGTCTTGCTCTCTGCTTGTGCTGTCTCCTCCCTTCCCTGAGTCACAACCCTGGAAAGTTAAAATGACTGGGGCTTTCTCCACTGAGCCGAAAAAGAAACAGATAGTCCCCTTCAGACCCAGTCAAGGCGACCCTCCGGCTCTCCCAGGTCAGTCGTCACCCAAAGCCTCTGTCTGTTTTTTGGGGCTGCGTACCTGTAGTGAGCAGTTCACACTCGCTACTTAAAACCCCAGTTGGAGCTCAGCTGAGCCGTATTCGCTTGCTGGGAGAGAGCTTCTCTCTGGCACCACGAGGCTCTGCAGCTTGGGCTATGGGGGAGGGGGTCTCACGACCTGGTTCCGCAGGTTTTACTTACAGATTTTATGCTGTGTTCTCGGGCATTCCTCCCATTTCAGGTTGGTGTATGATGAATGGATGGTCTCGTTTGTCCCCCCGCAGTTATTCTGGATTATTTACTAGTTGTTTCTGGTTTTTTGTAGTTGTTCCAGGGGTACTACTTAGCTTCCACTCCTCTCTATGCTGCCATCTTGCCCGAGTCCTTCTACTTCATTTTTGAAGGATATTTTCATGAACAGGAATTCTGAATTGAGAGCTTTTTTTTTTTTTTTTTTTTTTTAATTTCAGCACCTGAAAGATTTTGTTCCACTGTCTTTTGGCCTCCACTTTTTTCTCATGGGAGTAATCCATCATTTGAATTAAATTTTTTTTCTTTTGCTTTCTATTTGAAATAATTTCAAAGTTACAGGACAGTTGTAAAAATAATACAAGCCTCAGAAAGAGAATTCCAACATACCCCCCCATCCCCATCAGACTGTCAGATCCACCAGTTTTAACATTTTTCCACCTTAGCTGTATTGTTCTGTTATCCATCCGTCTGTCTATCTCTGCTTCCTCTGAGCTTTTGAGAACGGGTTGTACACATCATGCTCCTTTAATACTATGCTGGTTTGAATCTGTTTATGTACCCCAGAAAAACCATGTTCTTTTAATCCAATCTTGTGGAGGCAGACCTATTGTTGGGTGGGATCTTTTGATTAGGTTGTTTCCATGGAGATGTGACCCACCCATTCAAGGTAGGTCTTAATTAGTTTACCGGAGTCCTTAAGAGAGCTCAGGGAGGGAGAGAGAGTTCAGAGCCGACACAGACTGAGATGCTTAGAGAGAAAATGCCCAGACACATTTTGGAGACAGCCACTGAAACCAGAACCAAGACAGAAGCTAAGAGATGAAATCCAGAGTTTGCTCTGGAGAAGTTAAGAGAGGATCCCCAGATGCCTAGAGAGAAACACCCTGAGAGAACAAGCAAGGATGCACAGGAGCTAAGAGAGAGGAGCTGAGACAGAAGCCCAGAGATATTCTGGAGAAAGCCACTGAAACCAGAAGTTAAACCCAAGAAAGAAGGTTCAGCAGAGCCAGCCATGTGACTTCCCATGTGACTAGAGGAACCCTGGATGCCATCAGCCTTTCCTAAGAGAATGTATCTACCTCTTGATGCCTTAATTTGGACATTTTCATGACCTTAGAACTGTAAATTTGTGAACTAATAAAACCCATTGTAAAAGCCAAATCATTTCTGGTATATTGCATTTTGGCAGCTTTAGCAAACCAGAACAAACACGTAATACTCCTATGTACATTTCCTATGAACAAGGATATTCACTCTGTAATCACCTTAAATGCAGTTATCAAGTTCAAGAAATTTAACATTGATATAAATCTTACATTCTATATTCCAATTTTTTCTTATGTCACAATAATGTCCTTTTTAAGTCTTTTCTCCTCCATTCTTAGATCCCACCCAGTATCATGTATTGCATTTAATTGTCTTTATCTCCTTAGTTTCCCTTTCTTTTCTTTTCTTTTTTTTTTTTGACTTGTGGAGACATATGCACAACAGATATCTTCCCATTTCAACCCCTTCCAAGCAGACCATTCAGTAGGATTAATCACATGCAGAATTTTCATCAGAATTCTCTATTTTTGGCATTCAGTGATCTGATTGTAACATAGTAAGGTATGGGTCAATTTGAGTTTACTCTCTTTGGAGTTTGTTGAACATCTTAGATGTGTAATTTTCAGTCTTTTGTTAAATTTGGCAAGTTTTCATCCATTATTTCTTTGAATATTCTCTCTGCCCTCTTCTCTCTTCCTCCTCCTTTTGGGACTCCCACAGTGCATACAGTGGTGTGTTTGATGAAGTCCCACAGGTTCTTCAGGTTCTGTTTACTTTTCTTTATTCTTTCTTGTGTCTGCTTCTCAGACTGGATGATTTCAGTTATCTTTTTTTTCTAGTTCTCTTATTCTTACTCTGTGACAGTGATTCCCTTAGGTTCAATCTTCCATTGAACCCCTCTAGGGAATTTTAAATTTCTGTTTCGGGGTCTTTAGCTTTGTTTGGTTCCTTTTCAAATTTCCATTTCTCTATTGATATTCCTATTGTGTTCATCTATCGCTTTCCTGATTTCCTTCAGTTACTTGTCCAGCTTTCCTTTAGCTCTTTGAGCATAATTAGGACTATTTTTTTTAAGTCTTTCTGGTATGTTCCAGGTCTGATCCTCCTCATTGATGGTTTCTATAGCTTTGATGTTCTCCTTTGCCTGGGCCATCACTTCCTGTTTCTATGTATTTGTAATCTTTTGTTGAAACCTGGACATTTTGTTATTTTAGCTGGTTATCACTGGAATGTAGACTCTGAGGCATCTGTTCCTTAAACTTGTATCCAGCTAGTATTATCACAGAGTTTTCTTTGAATGCCAGGGGCTTTTAAAGAAAAAAAAAGAAGGGAAAAAGAAAACACCTTTCCCAGTCTTTGCAGATTGACCTGTGTGAGTGTTCTTTTTCAGGGCTTATCCATACAGTGAGTTTGAAGAATAGCTCAAGGCCAAAGCCTATGGGCCTCCCTGATCCTTTCTGCTTGTGCCTCTTGTCTTGGACATGCACTCGTGGCCCTAGAAATTCCCCTATTTACACAGATACGCATATTCCCTCTTCTCTAAGAAACAGTTTCCTCATGGTCCCAGACCCTGCACTGTATATCCTACATTCAGCAGTCCCTTGCCCCAGGCAGCACAGCTTGACTGCTCTCCCAGGGTGGGTGTGCTGAGGAGAGCTGGGTGTGCCACCTTGTCCTGTCTACACATAGGACAAGTTCGGGGACAGTGATTCCCCTAGGCCACTGTCCTTTAGATTGGGCCAGACATACATACTCCCAGTACATGCATGAGGATTATTCTCATCTTTTTAGATCAAGACAAGGGGTCTGCACTGGGAGTGTGGGCTGGCTCCATGCCAAGCTGGTGAGGGGATGAGGGTAGGGCCTCCAAGATGTCAACGGTGAGGGGATGAGGGTAGGGCCTCCAAGATGTCGATGGTGAGGGGATGAGGTTAGGGCCTCCAAGGTGTCGTCAATGTTTTTTCCCCCGATTTGGCACCCACCTTGTTACTGCAATCTTTCACCTGTTTTCTGGAGCTTTGAGAAAGATGCTTGTGCCAGTTCTTGCTGGTTGTTCAAAGCCATCATGATTGCGGCCTAATTCCATCATTTGGATTTTTGTTCCCCTCTTGCAATATATTGTTTTACTTTTTAGCAATTCAATTGCAATACATCTCATGATTTTCTTAATGATCATCTAGTTCGCTGAGCTTCTTGACTACGTAAATGCTTTTACCAAATTGAGACATTTTTGCTCTTATGTCTTTTAAAATTTTCCTTGCCTCCTTTTATCGCTCTTTCTGATAGACTTTTAAATATTGCCTCATTGGTCCCTACAGCTCTGTTCATTTTAAAAAAAATCTTTTTTCCTCTCCATTCTTTCGATTGTATATTTCTATGGATCTGTTGTATATTCTGTTAATCTATTGTAATTTCCTTTTCCTAATAATCCTATCCAGTGAATTTTAAATTTGAATATTATACTTTCTCAGTTCTGGAATTTCCGTTTGTTTGTTTTTATAGTTTCTGTTTCTTTGCTGAAGCTTCCCACAGTCATTCATTAAAAGTACATTTTCTGTTACCGTTTTGAGCATAGTATAAACTTTGTATCCTAGTTCTAACATCTGGGTCATTTCACAGTTGATTACTGTTGATTATCTTTTCTCTTGAGAATGGATCATTTTTTCCTTCTTCATATGTTGAGTAATTTTGGATTGTATTCTAGACATTATGAAGTATGTGTTATAGAAACTCTGGATTCTGTTGTATCCTTCCGAAGTGTAATAATTCAGTTTTTTTTTTGAGCAAGTGGTTAATTTGGCTGAAGTCTAACCTAGAAAACAGTTGTTTATTTCTGTGGTCGGTAACAGCTCGAGTTTTTGTTCTTTAGCTGAATTGCTTTGAGTCTGTCCCCTGGTTCAGGGTCAGGTAGAGATTTGGGCAGTTTTAGGTACAGAATTTGGGGATTTCCCTCTCTAGGACTCTTATTTCTAACATTTCCCTCTTCATTTTCCAGTGGCTGTGGTTACTCTGGACCCTTATCTCCTGGTCTTCAAGCCAGAAAGACTGTGTGCTTTCTGTTGATATTTTAGCTGCCCCACGTGGAAGAGACTGGGGCTTGTCCTCAAGTTAAAACTGTTAAAAATATGGGAAACTCATCCTATGTTCCCTTTTTCCAGATGTTAACTCCCCTCCTGTATCTGCCTGCTTTGTTCATTTTCAATGCCTCCAGAAGATTACTTTTTATATTTGGTTCAGAGGTTAACAGTTCTCTAGGAGGATTGGTTCAGCTGGAGCTTATTTGGCCATACTGGAAACAGAACTACTTCTTTATTTATTTTAATAACTGTATATATTCTACTCTGTGATTACTTGGTAATTTATTTAACCATTCTGTATTCATGGGCAGTTATTTCCAGTTTTTGGCAGCGTTGCAGTGTATATCTTTGTACATACATTTCAGCAGTCTGTGAGATATTCTTATAGGTACTTGTGATATATCAGTGAATAAAACAGACTTTCTGGCCTCATGAATTTTACATTCTGGAGTGGGGGTGCGGGACTGGTAATAAACAATAAATACAGTAGGTTATATAGTAGGTTATATATAGTAGGTTAAAAGTGAAGAGTCACATGGAAGAATGAAGAAAGGTCGAGCTGAGTAGGGGATGGGTATTATAATTCTAAGTAGAGAGCCTTTATTGAGAAGGTGAGATTTGAGCAAATATTGAAGGAGGAGAGAGAGTTGACCTTGAGGATATTTGGGAGAAGAGCATTGCAACAAGAGATCAGACATTGTGAAGGCCCTAAGGTGGAAACATGTCAGATGAATCTGAGGAACCAGGAATGTGGTTGGAGTGGATTAAGTAGTATAAGGCAAATTCAGAGATATAACTGAGAGCCAGATTGATGTAAGGCCTTGTAGGCCATTGTAAGGGCTTCAACCTTTACTCTGAGTGAAATGAAGAGCGATTGCAAGGTTTTGAGCAAAATAGGAACATGATCTGACATATTTTGAAATGGCACTTTGGCTATTAGAAGAGCAGTTTGGAGGTTATTATAGTAATCCAGACTAGGGTTGAGGCTAATTTGAATCTTTTGGGGTTTTTGTTTTGTTTTGTTTTGTTTTAGCTGATATAATTAGGTGAAAATGATATCTCTTTAACATTTTTATCTGCATTTCTTTAATTATGAATGAAATTGAACATATTCTCATACATTATAGTCATTTATATTTCCTCTTCTGTGAACTGTCAGTTTATAAACTTTGCCTGTTTTTGTTTTTGATTTATTGGTCTTTTCCTTACCAATTTGTATTCAGTGATTTTTAAGCTCTTCATGTGACTCCAATATATAGCCAAGGATGAAAACCACTGATCCAATCTGTCCCTATAAATGTATCACACAATGCCTCAAAATCATTGATCAATCCAAATGTTACGAACAGCTTGGAGCCTACCACTGCAACTAAGCGCATCCATTCTTAGCGTTTCCCGGTCTGATCCCATGCACGTCCTTTTACTTTGAACTTGCCCTTCTGCTATGCCTGATTTGCCTTACCCCTACAAAGCTTAAAGACTGGCTCTTGCCCTACTGATTTCCTCCCTCATTCGCTCTCACATGAGAGGAGTATAGTAGTGTAATAGAGTGGCAAATGGTAGCGATGGAGCCAGTGTGCATGTTTGAAACCTGGCTCCATCCAAGCCAAACTACTTAGCCTCTGTGTTCCTTAGTTTCCTCAGCTTTAAAATGGAAATAATAGTATTTACCTCATGGGGTTATTGTGAGACTTAAGAGAGTTACTATCTGTAATGTACCTGGCATGTACTAACTGCTCAGTCAGTGTTAGCTGGGATCATGCCCTCATTTAACAAATATTTATTTGACTCTTTGTAAGTGCCAGTTACCATGCCAGACCCCAGACCATAGGGCTACAGTGAATAAGACTCCCTTGCTCTCTGCATGTGAACAAAAATCAATTCTCTTTACGTCCTTCCTAGAAAACCATCCCCAGAAGAGTATGCAAATCATTTACTATGAACTTTTTTCCTTTGTGGAATAATTATGTGCTCTAAAAGAGGGTTCACAAGCATTTGCAGAGGACTCCTAGCTTTTTTAAGTTTGAGAATTAAAAGAATATACCTATTTTGATTTTAATTAGAATTACATTTTGATAAAAGAATAGTCAAGTGACAACTAAGATTCTAAGTTTATCTCTTCATTCTGTAGACTACATCACAAGTTCCCCAGCTAGCGTATCTGAGGGGTTGAGTTTCAGGCCAGAATTTTTTATGCATATCTGGGGTGTTTGAGCTTGAGAGACCACGTGGTCATGTTCTTGTTGATCTTAATGACTCCTCCTTTGGAGTTCTCAGAGTTATACAATCTAAGATTATATTTCAGGTTTCTGTCTAAATCTCAGAAGTATTATCTGTGGCAAATAAAATTGTGTGGCCTTATTTGTAGACCTCTTCTTTTGTTCTCTTGAGTGAATTTTTCAGGAGAATAACAAAATGAATAATAAGCCACATTTGCTCAAGATGCATCATTCCTCACTCCCATGTGCGTCTCACATTTTCAGAATTCTCCATATTGCTTCCTCAGATACTTCTAGAGCCTTGTACAGCCTGGGTTTAAATGACTCATTGGTTTTGCTTGTCCTCCAGTCTTTTTAAGAACACATGGAAGGTTTTCTCCAAATCAGTAAAGACAGCAGTACTTTTTTTACTGCGTTGAACTTACTAGTTGACTACATATTCCATTTTGAAATGAAAATGAAGGGATTTTCAGTCCTGGTCTTTGCTAAATCCAAGTAAATTGTTGACTTTCTGTAGTCTATATTTCTAATGCAATAAAATAAAATAACCTTAATATCATGAACTGTTTTTCTCCCTCCCTTTCATGTTTTCTTTCTCTTCGTCATCCTTCCTTTCTCATTGCGATGAAAATGAGCAACTTCGTGCATGCCTTTGGATCTTCTCTTTTACTGCTGGATTAGGTTTAGGATCTTAGGCAGTAATGTTAGGTGTTTATTTAATTATCTCAGGTGTTATTCTTATCATGGCTTACTGCTTTTCTTAATTTGAGTTTCCTGGGAGCTTATTATTCATTAACTTCCCAGGCTTTTTCTTGGCTTCAGTTACCAGGACCTTGACCCACTCGTTTCTTTAGTTCCTTATTATTTGTTGACGTTCTCACGTTCTCTGGTTAAGATGCACTTACTTCTTTAAAGATAAATGAGTTACCAGACTCCTGCGCTGTGTGTTGACTGACAGTTCACAGAACAGTCCATAGAGAACATAACCTCAAACTTGTAGATAAATGTCTGTTAAGACAAAAGACAAAGAGAATCTTAAAAATTTTAGTAAATGTAATAGTATTCATTAGATTAAATTCTTCTGTATATTTATCTAGTTGAATTTTACTGGCTTTCATTATATCTGTCCTTATCAGTGTGTCTTCTGAACACTGCCTGGTGTTTTGAAGTGCATTCGCGTGTTTGAATGGCTGATGATGTCCTGCGGAGGCATGAAGTGAGCTGCTCTCCCTGGTGTGGTACATGCACTGGCAGGAGCACCACTGAGCATGTGGAGTGAAAGGCTAGAGAGCTACCAGCATATTGCATCCTTTTCCTGGATCTCCGCCAGGCAGCTATAAGTGGAACTAGTGGCATAGTCCCTAAGGTCCCTAGCTGTTAGCAAAGTCCATAGTTTATTCCATACAGCAATGAGAGATGCTGAAACATTATAAAATCATTGTGGAATGTCTAAGAATGCTGATGGGTTAGTTGCCAAGGAGGAAGGAGGGCAAACAACCATGATTTCCTGAGCTTACTGTAGTCTGGCAGTATACACCTTGCTCAGGGTTCTACAGCCAGGAAGGGGCTGAATAGGCCCTCCAACCCAGGATTATGTCTTCAAAGCTCATACTTTCTCTGCTACACAGTGACTCATTTAAACACCTGCTCTTTGAGAATGTTAGAATATCGTAACAGACTTAGTTCAAAATATCCTTAACAGCTATTTTGCCCATGGGAAAGAATTTACAGGGTGACTAAAATGCAAACTCTTATCTATATTCTGAATAGGAATAAGCCATCATAATCAGAGACTAGAACTATTAGCCTTTCAAACCTCTGACCTCTTCCCACGGATGGAAGTCAGGTTGAATATCAGTTGTCATACATTTCCCCAATACTGTTTCAGCTTAATGGTTGCTGTATTGTTGCCTCAGAGTACATGGTAAAGATAGAGAGGATCTGATGATTCTTGGCCTAGTGCACATTCTGGAATAAGAGACAAATTCCACACCAACATATTGATATAAAAGCATGTTTTCATTATCTACAGCAATATAGGAAAAGGAGAGCATAGATAATTGAAATCCATATAGTATTCCCCAAAGGAATTATTCAGAAAATTTTTTAAAACTTAAAGCAAGTGAAAATTATAAATTGCTTAACATTACTTCAAAATACTTTGAGTTAAAAAGTAGGAGGGTTTTCTAAAAGTTCCAGCTACTGTTTTAGCAAACAGTACTCTTTATACTTTTTATATGACAAAAGGATTTGGGTAACTGAGCAAGTCCTTTTTCACATTTCTATGAAAATTCTTCTGTGAGTCAAACAATGGTTTTGGCTCCAAAGGTCCGTATAATTCCAATAAATCATCTGGTATGGATGGTAATAAAACCCCAAAAGTGTATCACAGATAGCAGGAGAAATATCTAAGACCCCCAAGTGAGCATTATCAATAATCTGACTGAGACTACTTGCACTGTCTGAAGTCTGTCTAAAAACAAATCTCTATTTGGTAGTTTTAGCTAATAAATTATTTTTCTAGCTTTCACTTTCTGTGAAGTCACCCCAGACCCTGCTGTTGTCCTTTTTAAAATAAATGTCCTTCTAATGATTGTGAGAATATGAAACAAAATGATTATCCTTTTGATTAATCCTTATTGCAGGTAAAAGACAAAATGTATTTTTAAAATAATTGATTAAATATATTCCTTGACATAAATTTTAAGATTCTTAATTATAATTTTTATTATGTGTTGGAGCCAACATTTTCCTATAGAAATGCAACTCAAGATTTAATATTGGGCAACAGTGGGAAAATGGGACTTAGTATGAAAATATTTGCTTTTTTATGAATGTAGCTAATGCATAAAGTGAAGTCAAGCTGTAAAAACAATTAGCTGGGAAAATGCCAAGTAAATTTTTACATTCCAGTTAATGCCAGTTGGCTACACATTATTGTTATCATTAAGCTATATGCAACTAAGTAAATTCATTTAGATATTGGAGAAAAAGACAAAAGACTAGAAGTCTGCAGTAAATATAATTAGTTTGTATCTCCAAACCAAGCACATTAATCTTTCTGCAATACTGCTGATGTAATGTCTCTGTGTTACTTTTGGGAGTATTTGAAGTGGGCGAGCTTCCAAAGTTGATAGTGCCTTTTTAAATTCTGATCAGCAAAGACACTGGAGTAGATGTCTGGGTTGGACATTGTAACAGAGCAAACAATTTTTTTTTTTTTAAGTTCTTGGAAGATTCCAGCACAAACAGTCATCCATGTGAATCCTTGATTCTAGACTTTACCAAATTAATTTATCCAACAAGGGTATAAAAATCCTTGTAAAAATATAATCTGATACGTTTGTAACATAATTTTTAAAATTTAAGCTTCTCAGAAGCATGTATTTCTGGGATTAAAATAATGGAGGAGGCAGAAGCATTTTCATTTTCCAGAACCAGTTTCATGAATTTAAGAGTTTTTGTTGCTGGAAAGGACTGAGAGATTCTTTGCACTAGTGCTTCTCAAAGAACATTTTCAGGGAACCCTTAAACTGCAGATGCTAAGCTACTGAAATTGATTAATGTGACTCTGCTTACAGCTCAAAGGAAGAATAATTTTCCTAATACTTAGGAATATGCTATTAGACTACTAGCATGCAATAAGGAGTCAATACATACTAACAGACAATTTTTAAATTATGTTTCTATAAAACTTTTTATGAATGTTTTTGAACTGCATAGAGGTATGTATGTATGAATGCATATGCATATGTATCAACTTGAAAATTGTCACTAAATAAATACCTCAGATATGCCACAATATTTCATGAAAAATAAAATAATTTCCACCTGGTCTGCCCCTTGAGCAAAGTTGAGAAAGTTGACACAGACAAAATCTTTCATATTATGAATGAATCTTGCAGAAAGTAAGGCATCTTGCCTAAAGCCCTTTATAGAGCTATTAGTTGGAACTTAAACCCAATTCCTTTTACCCTAAATTTAAAGATCTTTTCTTCTATCATGCTCTCTCAGTGTTTATTTACTCTGAGAATATAAAAAATACTTGATAAACATTTTAAAACTGTATTTCTTAAAATGTTAAGTAATCTTTAAATCTTTTTTACATTCAAGATAAAATCTCTTAATGGATTAAACAAGTAACCTAGAGAGTACACAGACTCCCACCTAAAACAGAATTCCTGAAGCAGCATAAAGCAAGGTGTGTTTCATAGAACACACATTCGAAATGGGATTTCTATGTCAAAAATATTTAGAAAACACTACGAAGTGTATTTCCTTCTTGAAGACATTACAGTGCAGACCGCGTAAAGTCAAGGAGAAGGCAAATTCAGTAGCCTGCCTCAGTACCCAGAGGGACACGGTGGCAACACCGTCTCTGGAAGAAGAATGCCCCAGGGCGCCTTGCCCTTCTTTGTAATTCAAAATGGAAGCTCCTTCAGACACCACCTGGGAGGCATGGCCCTGCCCTGCCATTCCTGCTCCTTGCCTTCTGTTTGCTCCCCATCTAGCGGGATGACAAGAAATAGGTTAGTGTCCTCTGGGAAAGCTTTGAGTAGAACCTGCAGGGTGGTTACAGCTTTTACTAACCTGCCAGATTCTGTGGAGCTGTGTCTCACTGAGGTTTATCACCCATTTCCCACCAGTTCTAAGGTTACTGAATTCTGGTTTTCTCTGGTACCTCCCACCTTGAATGCTCACTGATGCTTGGACAACTGTTAACTCTGGTTAAATCCAACTTCTCTGACTCTGCCCTTGTACCCAAGAAGCTACAGAAAACACAACTATCCTTACTGGTCTCACCTTAAGATAATTCCACAATCCTTAAGTGGACTGTTAGTAGTGCCTGCATCCCTACTGTATTTTCCTAGTCATTTCTGTCTCCTATTTTCAGAGATGACTTTACTGGACCAGTGGCCTGCCAGGTGCTCTCATCTTGCCTCTCTTTGGGTAAGCAGTAGCGAGATCCTTTTAAATCACAAATAGATCATGCCACTTTCCTGCTTAAAGCTCTCCAGTGCCCCCACCAAATGGAGAGCTGAGTTCTGATTTGCCTCCTGGCCACTTCTCAGACCTAATTTCCTACCACTCTCCCCTTGACTCACTGCTTTCTAGACGTCGGAGAATGCTTGTTGTGTCTCAAAAAATGGTGAGAATGTTACCTCCTCAGGGCCTTTGCACTTGCTGTTTCATTTGCTTAGCACACTTTTTCGTCCACATATTCCCATGGCTGGAATTCTCACTCCAGTTACCATTCTATTCAAATGTCTTCACCTAAAGGAGCCCCATTACTCTATTCCCTCACCTGTTTTATTTTTCTTACTAGTCTATCTCATTAGTTGATATAGTATCTATCTATTTATTTATTGTCTTTTGAGGACAGTCTAACATCACCAGGGACTAAAACTGCCTGGCATGAAATAGGCCCTTCATAAATATTTGTTGGGTTAATAATTTAATTCACGTAACCCCTGGCAATCAAAAAAGGGCAGGAAGTAGACGAGGTCAATAATATCCTAGAGTGCAAAAGGGAAGGTGGCTCTTTCTTTCTTTCTTCCCCCCCTTTAGTAGATTAATTCCTGGAATTTTGCTATTAGTTGAAGCCTGGGGATAGGTGAGATCACTTGGGAAGAGTGTCTTGTCTTTGAAAAACAGGAGACTGAACCTGAGAGAGCATCAATATTAAGATTTTTTTAAATTGTGATGAGATTCATAGAACTTAAAATTCACAATTTTAACCATTTTAAAGTATACAATTCAATGATGGCTTTTAGTACATTCACAGTGTTGTGCATCCTTCATCACTATACATTCCAGAACATTTTTTCATCACTCCCCCAAAAAAACCCAAACTCATTAAGCAGTCACTTCCCATTTCCCCTTCCTCTCAGCCCCTGGCAACAACTAATCTGCTTTCTGTCTCTATGGATTTGCCTATTCTAGACATTTCCTATAAATGGAATTATACAATATGTGGTCTTCTGTGTCTGGCTTCTTTCACTTAGCAGAATATTTTTGATGTTCATCTATGGTGTAGCATGTATCTTCATTCA
The DNA here is from genome assembly GCF_015220235.1 of Choloepus didactylus. Taxonomy (NCBI): domain Eukaryota; kingdom Metazoa; phylum Chordata; class Mammalia; order Pilosa; family Megalonychidae; genus Choloepus; species Choloepus didactylus. Next base: position 29,902,402 of record NC_051320.1, on the reverse strand, counting down.
TTTTATAGCTGAACAGTCTTCCATTGTATGTATATACTACATTTTGTTTATTCATCAATTGATAGACTTCTGGGTTGTTTCCACTTTTTGGCTATTAAGAATAATGCTACTATGAAGAATTGTGTATAAGTTCTTGCGTAAATATGTTTTTTACTCTTTTTGGGTATATTTCTAGGAGAATAATTGCTGGATCATGTGGCAATTTTGTGTTTAACTTTTTAAGGAATTGCCAAACTGTTTTCCACAGTGACTACACCAATGTATAGTTCCAACAGGATTCCAATTTCTCTAGATCTTTGACAATGCTTGTTATTTTCTCCTTTAAAAAAAAAAAATTATAGCCATCCTAGTGGTTGTGAAGTGGTATCTCCTGGATTCGATTTGCATTTTTCTAATGGGATCATCGACATCTAGGCATGGTTTCCAGAAAGGTGGGCTAAGAGAGGTAAATAAGCAGAGAGGTAGCAGGACTTTACAGGCAACTCCATCTCTGCAATCACAGCATTCCTTTTAGCAACCTCATCCTGAATGGGTTCTGAATGTGGCCCTTTGCCTACCCAGATCTTCAGAATCTGCCAGGTCTCTTATGTATAGTTAGATTTAAATTCCCTTGCTGTCCTAACTCTGGCATGACTTCTCCAAAGGTGATGGTTAGTATCTCTGCAGTTTATCGTGCTCAGAGTATCCAGTTCACTTGGAGGTGGCAAGGGGGAGGCTGAGCACATGGCCTCTGGAGTGAGATGCCTGAGCTTGGGTGCTGCTCTCACTCTCACGTGGTTGGCCTTGGGCGAGTAAGTTAACATCTCTGCCTCAGTTTCCTCATCTGTAAAATGAAGTTGGAGTTGTTATGGAGATTGAATGAGATAGTAAGTGCTTTGAATATGTTTGTGACATTGAGGATAATGGTGATGGTAATGATGATGATTTACCCTGATATCCACTTAGGGAAGTGGCAAGAATAAGTTTATGTTGGATCCAAGTGTTTGTTTGAGGGAAGAGACTGTATGTTTATGATAATAGGGTTCTTTGATAATATGCTGTGCTTTCAGTAGGCCTAATTGTGGTTCTGGTGTCACTGACACAGTAAAAATTTTTTTGTTCTCTTGGCTCATATTCTATATTCCACAAGTCATTCCATGAATTTATCAAATGTGTATTTTTGAACACAGATTTACCTTTATTTGTGTGAGACTAGACATATGCCAATTAAACTAAATATTTTCTTCCATTTTTATTCCAAGGCAACCTTATTATTGAAAAAAATGGAAATTATAAACAAAAAACATCATTTATAAATCTGTCACTTCAAAACACCCTCTGCCAGATTTTAGTGCATATTTTTCTGGTTTTTCTCTCTAGACATTTTTACATAATTACAATAATCTACAAATAGAATACAAAATTTTCATACCTCCTTTAAGTTAATTTTCAGATGTGAATCCTTTCTAAAAGGTCCTAATTTTTAAAATTCCTTAAGACTTAACATTCAGATCCCATAAAGGATGTATTTTCACAGTTTATAGATGTGCATAGAGAAAGAACTCTCCTATCTAGACATATTATATGCATACTTGCTTGACAATGTGCCAGGGGCTATTTTATAGCTTTATGGTAAAACCTATTATTTTTCTGTAGCAAAAAAAGAATGCTTAGCAGTGCCAAAAAGTATACGAAGAGTCAAAATAATCAACATGTCATTTGAATTCTAAGTTTTGCTTTTTAGAGTCTAAACACAGATACTGCAAATAGTTTACAGATAAGTAAACTGAGATAGAAAGGTTAAGTGGCAGTTCTCTCCTCAGTCAATGTTAGAAATAAACACTTTAAGACATAAACCTGTAAAGGAGATATGAAGACTTAAGTATCAAAAGATTTAAAAATATCCTAGGTAAAGCAAGCTGTGTTGAGATTTATGAATAATTATATCAAATAAAATGAGGTAATAATTTTTCAGTTTTTTTAAAGTTCTAATGTTATTTGGAATATGTCTTTCTCACCTTGTAAAAATGATACATAGGAAAGTGTAGATGTTGAAGAATAAGGCAGTCACAGAATGATAGGGAGGATGCATGGATTTTAGTTGTTTAGAAAGATAATACAAAATGAACCCATAAAGAGGGTATTAATGAAGTAACTTTAGGGAGGATGGAAAAGGATATATGGTATAGAAAACTGTTATAACTGAGGGTCAAATATAAGTAAATGTGAAATCTCCCCCTCACTAAAAAAAATGAAACAAACCATGCACAAAAAATCCCCACAAAACTGTGTAAGGAATGTCAAGTGTTAATTTAAAGGAACCATATATATATATGTCCTCTCTTTAATGTTTTATTGATTTGTGATGTCTTGAAAATAGGCCATATCTAAAGATTTTTATGGGATTTGAAGAAAGGGAAGCATGTATTTTATTTTATTTAAAAATTTTTGTTTATTTTTTTTCCTAAGACTTAGAAAAGATAGAAGGCAAAGGGACATGGGCGAAAAGGGTATTTATAAAATATAAACTGTTAATCAGTATGGCACTTAATTCCCATGATTCTGACTTTTCACTCTGCAAGGTCACTCACATACATCTATTTTTGACCCTGCTTGGTTTGACAGGCCCTAAAACATAGGATTTCATTTTGGAGTTTTTTCCTTTGTTGCAGCAGTAGTTCGATAAAATGCCTCTGAAGTCTGTTGGCGGACCTTATGTTTAGAACCTCTGAATCAGGTTCTCTGGCCTACCAAGGAGACAATTAGTCTATTTAATAATCAAATATGAACAAAAATTGAAGTGGATAAAGCAGATTTTAGGATACTCCTTAAGAGCCCAAGCTCTTAAATTAGATTTAAGTTTGACTCCCACTTCCTCCTATGGGGAAATTTTTTACTTCCCAAGGTAACCAATTTCATATCTCACCAGGCTGCTGTGAGGATTAAATGAGAAAGATATGAAAGACCCACTCCTGGGGCTGTAAGGAATGTTTGTGATGTTTTCCTTGAATGAAGTTTGAGGTAGTCATCAGGTCACACGTGTGCTGTTGTGGGATGGGATGATGTTGTGGGTGCTGTCAGACTTCACATGCAAAGGCTCACCAGGGAAACTGGTTAAACTGAAGGTTTGTATTCCATCCCCAGAGATCCTGCTCCCCTAGGTCACGGTTGGAGTACAGGAACCTGTATTTTTAATAAGCACTAGAGATGATTCTGATGAATGTGGGATCACACTTTGCAAAATGTATTTGGAGGTTGTGGGTAGGGGAAGCCATTTGACCCCAAAACTTAAAAAGACTTGATGGGTAAGTTTTCATTGTTTATCTTTTCTTAGTAATCACTATGGGGAATTGACCACAAAATTCTGATTGAGAGAAACCAGTCAAGAATAGCAATGTAAGATTAGATAAATATACACTAATTTGTGGAAATATGTACATAGCTTATTATAAGTGCCTCACCAATAGTGAGCTTTATGTTTGAAATAAAAATAGAAAAAGGAACCCTATTAAATAGAACATATCAACCTTAAAAGTTAAACTTGGGTGTTTCTTTGCCAAAGGAAATAAATATTTAGAGACCGGGACCTAACGTAAAAAACATTCTGTGTCATCTCTCCTATAATTCAATCTGGGTGCCATTAGCGAGAGTGCTCTGGTGAATCTTAATCGTCATGGTGATATGAGGAGATGTGATATATAAGGTATTTGGACCCTCTGGGGGATATTATTAGGAATCACTGTTAAGTAAGAGGGAGAAGTGAAACTGGAATGAAACAAGTCAGGCATCCGGTTTCGGTATTTCCTGTTGTTAGTGCTAGAATATTTTATTTTTTATGTTAAAAATACAATATACCTAATTTTCCCTCTATTTATTTTCCATGGTATACATTCCCATGCACATACGTATACATACATACATAGAGTCATGCACATGCACATACGCATGCACAAAGCTATATTTGATGACTAAAAAGGAAGAGGCCCCAAGGGCTGTTTAGTATGCAATTAATATTTTGGTAAGAAAATCAGCAGATTGTTTCAGTATGGCTATGTGTTATGACATCATATTCCAGTAAAATTATAATGAACAGAAATTTTGTTTGTCTCTGTGGCAAACCGAAATGAGTTTTGTAATTGTCAGCAGGCCTTAGTGATTACAGTGGCGCCCACTCCCTCCACTGTAGTTAAGGGTCTGTTAGCATTCCAGTTTTGGGCCTCTGCTTTCAGAGGTTTACAATTAAATGTAAACATTTGCTCTGTAGTGAAAGCTTTCTATGTAAGATCTCAGGCCAGGAGTAAATTTCTGATTTCAAGTTGTCTGTTTTAAAGTTTTTATAGTGTAGCCAGTTAGAAATGTGCATAAAATTGCATGGAGGTGGGAAAACTGAATTTTGTGAGATTCAAAATGAAGTTAATCTGCATTATTCATATTACTCCATCAAACATTTCTGCACTAAAGGGATCTAAAATAAAATAGGTAAAAGGGAACTGTGCACTTCAGTATTCTTTTTAGTTATTGTAATCAAAGAGCAAAAATGATTGTGGTTTTTAATGCTTTTTATTCTTTGCATGTTAACTATCTTTTACTATAACAGTAAAAGTGATCTTTTTCTTCTTTTAACTTTTCTGTATTTGCTATTTAAAAAGTGAAAACACTTTATCTTAAATTAATGGAAAACTGTGGGCCAAGAAAATTGATTTTAAGTTAAAAATCTAAAAGTGATTTTTAAACTTTTTTTCATACTCTTAATTTCTCTGCTATATTTGACACTGTTGATTATCCCTTTTCCTGACATTGTGTTGTAATTTCTTTTCTACTCTGAGAGTGCTTTCATCTCCTTCACTGCCGTCTATTATTTCCTTTGCCCTTTGATCATGGGCATCAATCACATCCTCTGACATCCTCTTAGGCTCTCTTTTTTTGGTTCCTTTTATATTTACCCTTTCCAGGTACTTATCCATTCATGGTTTCAATTATAGCTTCCCAAATCTGCATCTTTAGTCCCATTTACATCTCTAGTTCTTCACCTTCAATAAAGCCTCACTGATTAATCCCGTCTGCCTGGTGAATTCTCATTTGATGGGGTCTGTACATTTTAACTCAGGCTGTCCACTTGTATGTCCAATAATCATCTAAAACTTAATAGGGCCTCAATTGGACTTTTTGCTTGGAAGTAGACATTTCCTGGTACTAGAGTGATTTTTAACTTAATTTTTCAGTTTTATAATTGGAAATTGTTTTGGTTTGCTAAAACTGCCAAGATGCAATATACTAGAAATGGGGATTTATTAGTTTACAGATTTATAGTTCTTAAGACCATGAAAATGTCCCAATTAAGGCATTAATAGGATGATACCTGGACTCTGAAGACAGGCTGCTGACATATGGGGTTTCTCTGTCAAATAGCAAAGCACATGGCCAGCATCTGCTGGTCCTTTGCTCTTAAGTCTTGTTGCTTTCAGCTTATGATTCCAGTGGTCTCCTATCTGAGCTTCTGTGGGTCATCTCTTAGCATCTCTGGGGTTTTTCTCTCCAAGCTCTCTGGGTGTTGCTCTCTGAGCTCTCTTGGCTTTTTTCTGTCTTTTGTTCTGTTCATAGAAGACTCCAATAAGGGATTAAGACCTAACTTGAATGGGGTGGGTCACTTCTCAGTTGAAGTAACCTAACCAAAAGGTCCCACCCACAGTAGGTCTGCACCCACAGGAGTGGATTAAAAGAACATGTCCTTTTCTAGGGCACATAACAGCTTCAAACCAGCACAGAAATCCACTATTTCATCAAAATCAGTCCTATTAGTTCTGTTAAGTTGCTAAATTCAATGGTCATTTCTCAGCCATCAATTTGTTTCTGCTCAGAGTAAAAGTCAGATCCTGATGATGATCTCTAGGAGGTCCCTATGGAATCGGCATCTCTTACTTCTCATCTCTTAACTTCCTTCCTTCACTCACTGAACTCTAGCCAGATTGATTTTCTTGGATAAAGAATTCTTGGTTGGCAATTTTTCTCATTCAGAATTTTAAATACGTCATGCCACTGTCTTGTCACCTCCATGGTGGCTGCTGAGTAGTCACTACTTAGTCTTATGCTGTTTCCTTTGTAAGTGGTGAATTGCTTTTCTCTTGCTGCTTTCAGAACTTGCCCCTTCTCTTCAGTATTTGACAATCTGATCAGAATATGTCTCAGAGTGGGTTTATTTGGATCTATTCTATTTGGAGTTCTCTGGGCATTTATGATTTGTGTATTTTATGGTGTTTTATGTGTATTATGGTATTTAGAAGATTTGGGAAGTTTTCCCCAACAATTTCTTTGATTACTCTTCCTAGACCTTTAGCCTTCTCTTCCCCTTCTGGAACACCAATGAGTCTTATATTTGGATGTTTTATTTTATACCTCATATCCCTGAGGTCCGTTTTGATTTTTTCTGATTTTTACCCCATTCTTTCTTTCGTTCTTTCATTTTTCCATTCTGCTGTCCTCGAGGTCACTGATTTGCTGTTCAGCTTCCTCTAGTCTTGTACTATGAATATCCAGAATCTTTTTAATTTGGTTGACAGTTTCTTTTATTTCCATAAGATCATCTATTTTTTTTATTTACTCTTGCAATTTCTTCTTTATGCTCTTCTAGGGACTTCTTCATGTCCTTTATATCCTGTGCCATGCTCTTCTTCATGTCCTTTATATCCTGTGCCATGCTTAGATTGATTTTCTTTTAGTCACTTGAACACGCACAACAGACTCCTGTCTCAGGGCCATTGCGACTTGGCATTTTCTCCTCCTCAAATATGTTCTCCCAGATATCTGCAAGGTTGCAGGTCTTTACACAGTAGTCACCTTCTCAAAGAGACCTTCCCTGTCTGCCTGATCTAAAACTACAGTCCCTTCCCTGACGCTTGTGAACTTTATTTTTTCTTTTTGACATGTATCTCTAGCATACTAGGTATTTTACTTATTTGTCTTACCGTCTCTCTTCCTCACTATAATGTAAATTCCAAAGCAGTAGGGATTTGTGATGTGTTTTTTTCACTGCTGTATCCCCCTGTCATGTAGAAGGCACTCAGTAAATATTTTTTCAATTAATGGATTTTATTACATGTCCTTTTAATTATTTTCTTTGTTTCTTCTAGGTTTGTTGTTTCCTCTTGTAGCCTCTGTTATCCTCTTATGCCTGCATTATTTCAGCTTTCTAGACATGCTTTACCTCACTCCTGTTAAGCACAAACCTGCTAAAAATCGACTTGAATACATTTTATTGTTATACTTCTTGTTTAAGAATTGGTTTAAACTCCCTATTCTTTGTTGTATTGAATCTGATCTCCTTAATACTTTGCATCAAAGTAATTCCATCTTTCTGTCTCCCTTCCATTTTTAGTCATAACTGTCTTCTGTTAAAAGCACAGTTTTCTGTATATTGTCACCTAAATAGCTTTCCTCTTTCTGTCTCTGGAATAGCTCCCCCATCCTCTGGCGCCAGACCATTTGGTTCATTTCTGTCAAAATCTCACTGAATGCTTCTCTCCAGGAAGTCTTCTGTGATAGTAATTAATTTGTACTGTATTAATTAATGCTTATTGTTAGTTTCTATAATATTTTTCTCATGGATATTAGTATATACTCTTAATTACCTATAAATATATTGATTTACATTTTTTTCTTACATCTTTTATAAATACATTCATGAGTTTAAAATTTTATTAGGGTTAATAAGAGGGTTATAGTTCATTATAAAGTTTGTATCATTTAAACAAAGCAAATCTTATTAATGATTATAAAGTGGTTCTATCAAACTAACATTAATGTTTTTATTTTCTTATTTTAGGTATCATTGCCCAATGCCTAAGATCTTTTATGTTCAGCTGACTGTAGGAAATAATGAATTTTTCGGAGAAGGAAAGACCCGACAAGCTGCTAGGCACAATGCTGCAATGAAAGCCCTTCAAGCGCTGCAGAATGAACCTATTCCAGAAAAATCACCTCAGGTGTGGTGCTGCTGTGTGTTGTAGCAGTCTCCCATAGTCCCCCCGTGAGATTGTTGAGAAGACCAACAAAAGCATTTTTATGAATAAAGAGAGAAATCATCTTTTCTGGTAGGGAAGACGACTAGGATGGCGATTGGCTATGATCTGCTTCTCTGGCTGCCTGTAGACCCAGCGGCTTCTGCCAGGGTCACCTTCCCTCTCAGAGCTTTGGTTCACCTGTGGAGTTCACGTTCAGGGCAGCTCAGCGTTTTAGGATGTGTGGAAGGATGAGAAGTAGTATTCATTTACCTTGCATTAATGCTTGGTTTATTGAGCGTGGATTACATCGTGTTAATCTAGAATCAAGGAATTGATTCTAGAATCTAAAATCAAGGAATCAAAAGCAGCAGGAAATGTTTGTGGATTTTCCAGTCCTATTTTATTTGATAAATAAGAGAATTGAGGCTATTCTTGAGTAAATTCACTCATTCTCATGGCTTCGGCTACTTTCTCTATTGACTTCACCATAGTATCTCTAGCTTGGGCATGTCCTATTGTTTTTATCTTATTTCACACTCTACAGTTAACCCTCCATGACTCCCCTTTCCTCAAACCTGCCATTCCTCCTTCCTTTGAGATATATCTTACTTAATGGCAGACTTAGGTGTTTTTCTTCTTGTGCACTTTCTTTATAACTCTTATCTGTTTGTTTACCTGTTTGCTCACTGGATCATAAGCTTCTTGACAGCTGAAATACAGCTTTTTTATCTCTTTGTCTCTAATACTTACACTGTATTTAGTACATATGAGACCCTCAAGAAGTGTGTAGTAAGAGTGACAAAAGCAGAGAGTTCACTTGCTTAGATCTTCCTACTGGTGATAGCCAGCCATCCTCAAGAAGCTTCCTCAAGAAAGATAGGAAGACCAAGATCTAAGGATTTCATTAAATAGTCCTTTGCCTCCCTTCAAAAAGCTTGGCTCTAAAAACTTACAGAATATCTTTATACCGTAAGCCACTATACGTCTTTCCTATATATCCCCTCTGTTACAGTGGTTGATTTGTAGAACATTTTCACAGGTGCTGGATGTTCAATGAAGGCTTTTAAATTCTGTCACAAAGATTGAAAAATGGTGCACGTTCAATTGGGATCTGTGGGTGAAGCATTCCAGGCCCTTATTGAAATTCATAAACATGACCTTGGAGAAAATAACCTCAGAATTTCTTTCTCAAAATCCACAATCTGACCTTCGTGTGACATTTTTCTCCTAAGACTGGACCATAATTTCAGTAAAACTTCCAGATGCAGACTGAAGAAACTCAAGACCAGTTCTGCCTCTTTCACAAAAATAGCTATTAAACTCTTACAGAGTTTGATATTCAAGTGTATTTAAAAAAATCAAGGGGTGTTCTCTTTTTCCATTTTTTCCCCTGCCAGTACGTTACCAAAGGTTTATTTTTCGTTATGCCATAGCTTCTATGAAAATAACCTTCAAGAAAATAATTAATTCCCTATATTAAATTGAATCTCAAAAGGACAGATTTAGTTGAGATCCAGGTCAGCCTTATACAACATTTGTAAACTCTGTAGTTTGAAAAATTTAAATATTTTAAATACTTTATGTAATTTAAATTACTTGTGGCCTAGTTTTTAACTTTATGATTCAGAAGTTTGATCCTAGGAAATGATGTTCACTTATAGTTTATGTCAATTATTTGCCATATGTTGGTAGTTATATATAAACAAATTTAGTTATATTGGAAGTAAATTTATATAACTTGCAAAAAAAAGAGAAAAAAGTAAAAAAGAATTGTGTGTTAAATAAGTGAAGCAGTGAATTGGTGCCTGAGCCCAGCACAGAGCCCTGGCATCCTGAACTCTTCCTGTAGTTTACTCGTCGTGGGAGATTAAGTATCATATTAGGGCACCAGTGGAGCATTATGTGTGGGAACTAGAGATCTCTAAAACGAGACAACTGGGTCTAGGCAGACAGGATGCATTCAAATTAGTGTACAATTGAGGACAAATATTTCCAAGCTCAGCATTTATGCTTCTACTTAGAGGAATAAAACTGAAAACAAATCAACAAAAAGCCTGGCAGCAAAGCCATTGACTAGTGTGGTTACGTGGGGCTCCACTGGAGATAGTCTTTAGTTTCCTGTCTCTTATTGTGTTTTAGATAGTCCCTTTTGATAGTAGAATATATGAAAAGTTTGTTGCAAAGTGAAGATTCAGTGTCGTCTCATTTTTTCTTGATTTAGAATGGAGAATCAGGAAAAGAAATGGACGATGACAAAGATGCAAATAAATCTGAGATCAGCTTAGTGTTTGAAATTGCTCTGAAGAGAAATATGCCTGTCAGTTTTGAGGTATGTGCTCAGTGGAGGTCTTCCAATTTTTTCCCCTACTCCTTGTTATTTTAAATAAACAAACAAATAATTAAAATTAACTAGTATACTAGTATCCTAAAAGAGTGAATATGCTTGATATAGGCCCAAAGGAAAGTAAAATCTCATGGATTCCTGCTAAGCTCTTTGTCTTTTCTATATTAAACCCTTTGTATATATGATATTTCAATTTTCATTGTAAAATTTATTTTCTGGGTGTGAGGTAATACATCATACCTAACAGGATTTGACCTTTTTAATAGGATCAAATTAGGAATATTCAAGTTAAATTTTAGTGACACATGTATAGTAAATCCAATTTCTTTCAATAGTGTGTAGGCCAAAATATGTTTCACTTAAACCTAAACTAATAAATCACTAAGAAGTAATGAAGCAGCTCTCTACTTTACAACTAGATAAATATGTCTTAAGTATATTTTAAAAATTGTATGAAATTTAAAAGAAAAAACTTTTAAGTTATTATTGTAATACAACCCTTATTAAAAGGTCACTAATTATGCAACCCAAGTATCTGTAAGGAAGGCATGAACCAGAAAATAAGCTGAAACAGTCTTGGAATATCATCTTTCAAGTTGTTTGAAGTTTGTATACTAGAAAGCTCCTACATTTTACTCACTGGCAAGATCATCTGACTGTCACTGAGAACGTATTTGCTTTCTTGGACACAATTATAACAAGTTGGATTATCTGATTTCTTGGTTTTTAGAAGGTTAAAAGCAAAATGAGAAAGATAGGGAGAAAAGGTAGTTGAGGACTTGCTGATCCCTGCAAGAAATGATAGAAAAAAATGTGAAAAACCTATGAAAAGTAATTGTACATACTCAAAAATTACTGGGACATAGGGCCTTTTAAAGACTTTTATGAACAGGGGACAGTTTTATGAGTCCTTGGAGGTAGCAATATTATTATATGATAGAATATTTTTGTTCATAATGATCTATCTAATGTGAAAAATAAAAGGTTAATTAGTATTCTCTTTTAAACAGTAAAGTATACATTTTTTCATTGAGAAGCATGTCTATCAAAATGACTAAAATAAAAATAGTTTTGGTGTTTAAAGTAGTAATCTTAAAATAACTTGGAAAATATGCTTATGATAAATTCCTTGTCCACAATAATGTTGGATTATCGAGATACTGTTTTTCTTTTTCTTTTCCTAATTGATATCCAAAAATTAGAAGAAACAAATTTAATATGTGAAATAACCCATCTTTTATAGGTTCTAAATTGAAGGAGACTAAAGTTTTGAGTGCTCAGGTTTTGGAAGACATCTTTTCTCCAAAAGCTGGTATAGTTTCAAAGTAAGAACATATCAGAGTTTAGGGACATTCATAGCTGACAGATTCATAGTTGATTATTTTCAGTAACTAGGTATTTTTATGGCACATCCACTTACCTTTGATCCTGTCACAGAGGGAGAATAAATAACCCTTTCTATAAAACAGCCTTTAAAGACTCCATCAAAAATAGTGTATTTTTCATTTAAATGTTTTTAAGAGGCTTTGACATGCAGGATGCTTTATGGGTTATAGAATAGACTGTAAGATATAGTCTTTTCCTCCAGTAACTTATTCTTATGTCAGAGAAAACTAGATATGTATACAATTATACACAAATTATCATTCTAGATGGCCCATGCACCTAATCTATATGTATGTTTTATGTTCTTAATTTTGTGCTCTATAAAAAACTGGTTAGCCATAGTTAGGATTACTTGTTTTAAATATAAAAGCTATATAAAATATATAAAAATAAAATTTTTTATAAATATAAAAATATATAAAAATATAAAATTATAAAAAATTAATGAAACAAATAGACTTAAATTTCTACTCTTTCTTCAGTTCATTAAGCATTATAAGAGTCATTAATAAGTATAATAGCATTATTAAAGAAATGCTACAATTTTGGTATAATTACTAATAATTTCCATTTTGATTATGATATAAAAAGAAAGATTCACACTGTAAGAATGCATTTTAAGTACTTGTATGTTACTTACTTCACTTTTATTTAATAGGTTATTAAGGAAAGTGGACCACCACATATGAAAAGCTTTGTTACTCGGGTATCAGTGGGAGAGTTCTCTGCAGAAGGAGAAGGAAATAGCAAAAAGCTCTCCAAGAAGCGTGCTGCAACCACTGTTTTACAGGAGCTTAAAAAACTTCCACCTCTTCCTGTGGTTGAAAAGCCAAAACTATTTTTTAAAAAACGCCCTAAAACAATAGTAAAGGTAAGTATATGCATGTAGAAATTATTACTCAGTTTTACTAAGGAAATATCATAGTGGCTTTCAATAAAAAGTTTTCCAAAGGGCATGCAGTTAAAACTATGAATTATGTATAGTCCAGGAATTGTAAGGTAGGATGTGTGATTATAAATCAATGAGAATTGTTTTGTTTTTTAAAACACCCTGCATTTGTTCATCAAATAATTACATTCCTTACATATCAATAGTTTTTTTTATGATTTGAAAAGTGCTTTCCCATTCATGATCACCTTTAGTATAGTCCTCATCACGACTGTTTAAGGTAGATGATGTTATCAGCCCTCACTTTACAAATAAGGTTTTGCAAAACACATTCAAAGAATTTTCTCACTCTTATTTGGCTGTCGTATGGACTAGCCAGAACTACTCTGATCTCTAATCCGGTACATCCTGTACTGCTACATAATAACTTCTTGGGATACCATGAAATGATAACAGGATAAAGAGTAATAATCATTTGATGAATACTAACAACTGTGACCACAGCAGAAGCAGCGGCACCTAGCAACTATAAAGCACTCAGCGTGCCGGGCTTTGTCCCGGCACTTTACCTGCTCTGTCATATTAGATCCTCATAATGGTCCTACAAAGTACACGTTATCATTTTCATTCCTTCATGTATGCCTTCCAAAGAAGAATACTTAGCACACAGCTCTTTAAAATGTTGTGACTATTTCTTTTGTTGTATCGGAGTTTACTTACTTTTTTTTTTTTTAAAGGCAGAGGTCAGAGGAATGAGGAATGAGATGCATCAGCACTTAGTTCAGGACAGTGCCCATGAGTGCTAGAGGGCTGTGCTCCCAGAGAAAGCCTTAAACTTGCTAGCATTTTAGTTGCCGGCTCATCCTCACTTACTTAACACTTCTTCTGGTTAGACTCTGTACATCATGGATCACAGAAGAAAATACTTCTTTCATGAATTTCTTTTGGCACAACTTAGGTATTTCTATAGATTTTATACCTTCACTTTTTTAAAAAATACGTACATATGTATATACATGTATATGTAAATAAATATAAATACATGCACAAATACTCGTTCTTTTTAAAAAAGAATATTGCATTACTGAGAAGATTTACGTTACGTTTTTCTTGAAATAGCATTTTACATTATACATTAGTTAGGCTAAAAATAAATGCCAAATCGAAATCCACGAGTTGTGGTGGTTCCGAGGAGGACTGGTTTTCATTTGTATGCTCTGACCACACAGTCAGGTGTAGGAAGAGCTATTGAGAGCATGACCTTTGGAATGAATTTTGAGTATGAATCTTTGTGACCTGAGCAAGTTACCTAATTTTTCTAATCTCAGTTTCTTCACTTTTAAAGTAGTAATAGCAATTGTACTTGCTTCATAGGGTCGTTAACTTCATAGGATTGTTAACAGATTATTAACTGAAAAATGATGCACATAAGAACTCAGTAAATATTTTTATGTTCTGTTAATACTGTCTATTCACATTTTATTTGTAGGTGAACATATTCATGATGTATTTCCTTAAATCTTCTTATGTCTAAAATCTGTAGCTTTTCCATGATGGAAGAAGAGTGCTTTACGTTAGACTGGCAGTACAAAACAGGTCATAATAACTTCCATTCTCTCTATTAAACTAGGCTTAATCTTAATAAGTTAAGAATAGTAAGTCTTGGCCAGAAAAGCTCTGTACTTTTGAAGGTTCCAGAATAGATAAATATTTCTATAGTAGGATATAAATCTAACTCATGTTACTAAAGCAAGGTTAGAAGCAAGTTTCTTTTAAATGCTGTTCCCCAAAGGGGGTGGGAGGGGAGGGTATTTTAAATTCTCAAGCAAATTTCCTACTGCTTCTAGCATATAAGCATATTATTCTGGAATTTCCATCTTATCCATCATTCAGATCTCAGGTTAAACTAAATTCTTAAGGGAAGCCTTCTCTGATCCTCCCCTGGTCCCAGACCTAGGTTAGCACCCTTCATTTTTCCTCACATACATCATACTTGGAATTACTTGTGCTATGTCTGTCTTATGTTAAAATAAAGCCTATAGATATTCTCTGAAATGTAAGGTTATTTTGAGAAAGCAGCATGCATATAGTGAGTAAGAATGTAGATCATTTAAAGTTTGATCAAACCTTACGCTATGCCCTTAAAGGATCATCTTGGAATGGTATTTCTGTTTTCAGCATTTCTTCATGTCCTTGTATGTCTTATACATTTAGAGTGCACAATTCCTCATACTTGATAGAAGTTGAGGAAATATCTGTTGCTGACTTGCCTGGATTGCATTTAAAGTAATAAACCTACAGCACTGTCTCATTTGAGACTCTTAATCACTCTGTGATGTAGCTGTTAGCCCCATTTTACAGGTAAAACCTGCCCAAGATCGTGTAGCAGAGCCAGGTTTCAGACCCAGTCCTGTCTGTCTCCAGTGTCCATTGAAAACTGCTTGATTGTGTACCCTCTTTTGAATTTTAAGATTCATTGTATAGAATTAACCTGTTAAAATGTAAGACTGCCTTGATGATGTATGTGCCAGTTTGAATATATTGTGTCCCCCAAATGCCATTATCTTTGATGTAATCTTGTGTGGGCAGACGTTATCAATGTTAATTAGATTGGAATTCTTTGAGTGTTTTCATGGAGATGCACCCTACCCAACTGTGGATGATGACTCTGATTGGATAATTTCAATGGAGTTGTTACCCCACCCATTAAGGGTGGGTCTAAATTCAATCACTGGAGCCATATAAATGAGCCGACAAGCTGAAGGAATTCAGTGCAGCTGAGAGTGAATTTTTGAAGAGGAGCTACAGCCAAGAGGGATACTTTGAAGAAAGCACAGGAGCTGCAGATGAGAGAGAGTTTGAAGACGGCCCTTGAAAGCAGACTCTTGCTCCAGAGAAGCTAAGAGAGGACAAATACCCCAAGTGCAACTAAGAGTGACATTTTTGAGGAACTGCAGCCTAGAGAGGAACGTCCTGGGAGAAAGCCATTCTGAAACCAGAACTTTGGAGCAGATGCCAGCCACATGCCTTCCCAGCTAACAGAGGTTTTCCAGACACCATTGGCCATCCTCCAGTGAAGGTACCCAATTGCTGATGTGTTACCTTGGACACTTTATGGCCTTGAGACTGTAACTGTGTAACCAGGTAAACCCCCTTTATAAAAACCAATCCATTTCTGGTGTTTTGCATTCCAGCAGCATTAGCAAACTAGAACAATGTATTTGGGTCTTATATCCTGTTTTTTAATGTAGCTCTCTTCTAGAAGATGAGATTTCAAAGAAGGCTTTCCAAAGTTGACAATAAAATTTTCTGTACATCAATATCACCAGACTGTCCTTACTGTTTTGTAGGATGATAATCTAAGAGCTGGTATCCAAGGAAAGACTTAATTGTCAAGAGTTTTAGTAGTTAATTTCAATCAGAGGAAGAAACCAGAGTTCCCAGAGCTCCATTAGTATCTAACTGGATTTATGCATCTGGTTCTTTGTCATTGGAATCTGTATCAACAACTATTTCCTTGGTACATGAAGATGTTCTTATAAGATAGACAAATTAAATGGGAATATAGACAACATAATATTGGAGATATATATTTATTCAATCATCTTTATGAACTAGGCATACTGCTTCCAGTTTCAGACTCAAAAGCTTCCCTTTCCCTTTTCATTGGGATTTCAGTCTTATTCTTACAAATTATTGTCTGTATGTGTGTTCTCTTATCAGTCCTTCTTCATTCCCTTTATAATTCATTTAATTTTTATTTTTTTGGTATGTAGTAGAAGTAGAAACCAGTGTTTTATCAGAAGCTAAAAGTCTCCTTTGCTGTCTCCTTTCCTTTTATTTAACCATTCCAATACTGGTCTGTCTCTTCTTTCTTACTCCCTTCCTAGGCTGTTCTTCTATTTCTAGGGTTCCAATTCATCCTTTCTATAGAGGGTTCTCAAATACTTTTCTGTGTTCTACACTGTCTTTTAGACATCGTAACTCAAACTCGTGTCTAAAACTCGTCATCTTCCTCCATAAACCTGTTTATCTTCCAGCAGTTCTTATCTCAGGGACTGGCACTACCATCCAGCTGCTGAAAACAGAATTCTAGGAGTCATTTTTAACTTCTTTCTTACCCTTTTATCCAATCAATAATCGTGTCCTATTGATTTCACACCTAAATTTTTCTTAAGTTGGTCCGTTTCCTTCCATCCCCACTGTTATTCTCTTAGTCCGACTCATAATTATCTCTTGCCTGAATTACTGCACTAGCATTTTAATTGGCCTTCCTACAAGTACTCCTGCCATCAAATGATCTTTTAAAAAAAGTGGTCTTTTAGAGACACAGATCTGATCATGTCATGCCTCTGCTTAAAACCTTTCAGTAGTTTCCCATTGTTCTTTGCATAAAGTTCCAAATCCTTAACATAGTGTGAGAGACCCTGCAGGTTCTGAGCTCTGCTACCTCTCCAGCCTCATCTCATGAAGTTTGCATTCTCCAGCCATCCTGGTGTCTTTCCAGTTCCTCATATATGCTGTAAATGCTGGCCCCTGTATCTAGAATGCTTTCTCCCTCCCTCCCAATCTTCACCTAGCTTATTTCTTCTCTCTATGTGTCATTCCGAGCCTGGCCTATACCTGGTTCTCTGCGGGGAGGCCTTCACTATTCATCCTCCCACTCTAGACTAGCTTAGCACCCTGCATTTTTCCTTACAAGTATCACACTTAGAATCACAGTGCGCCATCTGTCTTCTTTATCCTAGTATAAGTCAATAAATGAAATGTAATGCCTAGAAATTTTTGGCTATTAAATTTGTAACCTTGGCAAGTGTTCTTGTTATTGTCTGTCTTTTTGGTTATAGCCCACCCTAGTAGGTGTAAAATGGTATGTTATTGTGGTTTTGACTTGTAGTTCCCTGATGGCTAACTATGATATTATATTATGATTTGAAAGGTACTCAAAAAGTCACTAGCCTATCCTCTTACCTAAAAGTAAATGTGCCTCCCAACCATGCCTTGTGGCTGGTAGTGAGGATCTTTAGTACAATAGAAAACAGGCCCCTGAAGATGGTGGAACTCTTAACCAGATAAATCGCCATTATCCTTTCTCCCTCTCCTAGAATTCCCTGATTCCAGCAATGATGAGTGCCAAAATTATATTTTTGTCTTTCTAACTTTGTTTGTTCATGACCATTAGGCTCATTCCTAAAATGCCTGCCTACATTCCCATCCCCTTTTCTACCTCTCTTTTCCCATTAACTCCTTAAATCACCATCCTCAGCCAAGGGCTCACTTTCTCCAGCAACCCTTCTTTGGTTCTTCCTTACCCTTACTGGGGTTTGATCTCCTCCCTTAATGTTCTCGGAACACCTATATATACTAAATTGTATTGAAATTGTCTATTTGTTTCTCCTAATCAACTGAAAAGCTGTTTAGGGAAGGGGCTGTGCTTTTTTTTGTTTTTGTATCCACGTTATATACCCCGAAGTCTGCAGCATAGTAGGGACTTAGTAAATATTTACTGAATCAAATTATTCTGAAGAATAATTTGTTTGTCTGTTTATTGGAGTAGGCCAACCAGAAGTTACATAAAGGACTTAGCAATTTAAAGGAGGATTAGAAAAAATGTTATGTTTAAAAACAAGTATAAATTATAAAAG
Source organism: Choloepus didactylus (assembly GCF_015220235.1). Lineage (NCBI taxonomy): Eukaryota > Metazoa > Chordata > Mammalia > Pilosa > Megalonychidae > Choloepus > Choloepus didactylus. Next base: position 29,884,162 of record NC_051320.1, on the reverse strand, counting down.
AAAGGCTTAGATATCCTGTCATTTGACTCATATTTGTAGGTGATAGAAAGCTTACAATGTCTAACAAGGAAATTATCCAAGAAACCATTGCCTTGGATTCTCTCACAAGGTAATTATTTCTAAAAGTGTTGGCTTAATACAAGGTTTTAAATCATAATAAGAAAAAGTGTGGCTTCTTTGCCATCTCAAGTATTAATTTGGTTTAAGGCAAGCAGTAATTCCTGAGAAATTACATCTCAATTTCAAGCTCCCTCTTCCTCTTTTGCATTCTCCTGCTGCACGTGTTTCTGTGGTGCCCTGACACACATGCACACCTCAGACTCAGTGCCAAGTGTTATGTGGATTGCCTTCAGGAATTGTTAAAATACAAATGTTCAGTTGTTCACATTCAACATAACATACTGTGGTGAAACTTTATCATTGCTCTTTCTGGTTTTGTGATCAGATCTGATTTGTCTGTTGTCCCTTTGGGTTCTTTGCCCAATCATCACCTACCTGTCTTTGTTTAGGTATACTGCCTCCTAGGAACAGTGGGTAACATTGACATCTTGCACATAGAACTTTCTCATTTGAAGGCCTTCTTTGGGGCTTCAGGTCCAAGGGGCTTGTTCCTGGCCAAGGAAGTGGAGGCTATTAAAGCCGTACAACTGGCCATCTGCCTTGAGTGTCTCCCTTTAGCTGAACCAGAGTGACTGAAACCAAAGCACAAAGAGAATGCCTTTGATTCAAAAAAGTTAGTCATGTTGCTGCTGTACTAGGAAAGTGGCTAGGACCCATCTGCCTGTATCTCCTTCCTTTCCTCTCTGGTATTTTCCATGTAACTAGAAGAGTTGACTTGCACTTTACAGGACGGGTGGCATTAGCCCACCTCACTAAAGTTGGCCCTGATCTTACCTCTACTCTGATGTCGCTGAGGAGCTAAGTTGCTTGATTGAAGGTAGACCCTGTTTTCCCTTGTACGTTCAAGAACTGGTTTGACCTCCTCTGCTCCTCATCCTTTTGTAAGGCTGTGTGCATTTCTGATTTAAGGAATGGGGGCCTCACAGGGTTTACTGCAGAAGAAGATGCAAATAGATAAGTTTTTTGGACTCTTTTTAAAAATGAAATGCAATTTGACATGATTTGGGGAAAAGATATAAATTTCTAAGGAAAAAAAATTAGCTCTGGGTTTTTCTGTATTATAAAGAACTAATTCACCGCACAGCCCTGTCCATATGGCATTTATTGTTTCACAAACATCCTCTCTTTGTCTCTTCTTTATTTTACTTGTTCTTTCCTCAATCCTTTTTGCTTTTAAAATTTTGCTTGTGATAGTTATATAAATCAAATCTCAAGCCTCCATATGTGAAGCTGTTCTCAAAAGAATAAAACATAAAAGCCCAATCAAGTTCTCGTACTACATACATTTTATATAAAATCTATAAAACTGACTAGTCATGTCTTGCTCTAAAAGCAAAGCATGAAGTTGAGTCCTGCATGGGAATTGTGACTGTCTTAAGAAGGCAAATTAGGATTTGTACCAAGGTGAGGCTCAGGTGAACCTGCAGCACTGCAGCACCTCAGAGTGCCAGAACTATCAGGAAGAGCTAAGACGGCAGTGGCACAGAGAAAAGTTTAGCATTAACATATGTATCCGATAACATAGTTATTATCCTGGTCTCTAATATCTGTTTTAGAATAGATTTTCACAGGTAAAAGTAAAATTCTGAATACAAAGCATGCTCTCTGTGCTGGTTTGAATGTATTATGTCCCCCAAAATGCTGTTATCTTTGATGTGATCTTGTGTGGGCAGAGGTATCAGTGTTGATTAGATTGTAATTTGTGGAGTGTTTCCATGGAGATGTGCCCCACCCAACTGTGGATGATGATTCTGATTGGATAATTTCCATGGAGGTGTTACCCCACCCATTCAGGGTGGGTCTAAAGGGTGGGTCTAAATTAAATCACTGGAGCCATATAAAAGAGCTGACAAACAGAAGGAACTCAGTGCAGCTGAGAGTGACATTTTGAAGAGGGGCTACAGCCAAGAGGGACACTTTGAAGAATGCACTGGAATTGAGAGAAGAGTTTCAGCTTACAGAGACATTTTGGAGACAGCCTTTGAAAGCAGACTCTTGCTCCGGAGAAGCTAAGAGAGGACAAACACCCCAAGAGCAACTAAGAGTGACATTTTGGAGAGTAGCTGAAGCCTAGAGAGGAAAGTCCTGGAAGAAAACCACAACTCTGGAGCAGACGCCAGCCACGTGCCTTCCCAGCTAACAGAGGTTTCTCGGACACCATTGGGCATCCTCCAGTGAAGGTACCTGATTGTTGATGACTTACCTTGGACACTTTATGGCCTTAAGACTGTAACTGTGTAAGCAAATAAACCCCCTTTTATAAAAGCCAATCCACTTCCTGTGTTTTGCATTCCGGCAGCATTAGCAAACTAGAACACTCTCCTTTAAGAATAAATGATATATGCAAACCTTCCAGGAAGAGTAGATGAAGTTAATTCACATGCAGAATGAATATTTGATTTACAAAGATTTGTTGTTTTTAAGTCACAATATGTGCAAAGAGCTATATATAAACTTGTAGGTATATATACTTGTTGGTAATTTAAAAAGCATATTAAGTAAAATGACCACTTACAACCTGCCACCCAGTTGGAAAATAGAACATTTCTCAGTAAAGCTGCAGCTTACTGTGTGCCTTTCTTCTGTCACAGCCCCATACCACGTCCCAGAAGTAACCACCATCATTAGTTTTGTGTTTATCATTCTCTAACTTAATGGTTTTACTATGTTTGCTTCCCTAAAAAATGTTACTTGGTTAGATTCTCTAAGATTATTTTTTTGAAGTATAAATGCAATATAGTAAACTACATACATTTAAGGTGTACTATTTGATATACTTTGATATATGTATACATTCATGAAACCATGACCACAAACAGGATAATGCACTTATCCATCACTCCCAAGTTTCCTCATGCCTCTTTGTAACCCTCCCTGCCCTCAGTTCCCAATCAACCACTGATCTACTTTCTCTCACTATAAGTTGGTTTACATTTTCTAAAATTTTATATAAATGGAACCATACAGTATGTATTTTTTTTGGCTGGCTTCTTTCAGTCAGCAGAATTATTTTGAGATTCATCCATGTTGTGTTTATCAATTACTAGTTCTGTTTTATTGCTAAGTAGTATTCCATTGTATGAATATACCACCATTTGTTGATCCATTCGCCTCTTGATGGATATTTGAAATGTTTCTAGTTTTCAGATATTACAAATAGAGCCACTATGAACATTTCTGTACAAGTCTTATGAGCATGTACTTTCATTTCTGTTTGGGTAAATACTTAGGAGTGGAATAGCTTGGTCATAGAGTAGGTGTATATTTAACTTTTTAAGGAACTGCTGTTTGTCAAAATGGTTGTACTGTTTTACATTCCCATCATCAGTTTATGAGAATTCCAATTGCCCCACATCTGCCAGCACTTGGTATGGTCAGTCTTTAATTTTAGACGTTCAAATATATGTGTAATTGTGTCTCATTTGTAGTTGCAATTCACATTTCCCCAGTGACTAATGGTATTGAGAGCAACTTTTCATGTGTTTAGTGGCACATGAGCCTTGATGAAGTGTTCACATTTTCCCAATTGAAAAAATTAGGTTGCCTATTTTAAATAATAATAAATTTATTATTGAATTTTGAGAGGTCTTTAAACATTCTGGATACAAGTTCTTTATCAGATATGTGGTTTGCAAAAATTTTCTGAGTCCTAATGCAGTTGATTTTCTTTCTTCTGTTAAATATATCTGTGTTGCAAATATTTCCTCCCAGCTCCCAATTTGTGGTTTGTCTTCTCAGATTCTTTTTGGTGTTTTTTGATGAACAGAAGTTGTGAACCAACTCTACTATACTGAAGAGTTTATTCAGTTTTAAAACCGTAGTTGATCCAACTTATCAATAATATTTCTGAGTTCCAAAATACGTTTTATGATTTTCATTTATAAATATTCATAAGTGATTCACTTTTCCTGTCCAGTCACAGTTTTGGGTTGTGTAGTAGAGGTGAGAATCACTGTTTCTTTAAGGATCCAATGACAAGTTTTACAATCATATTTTGAAGTTTTTTCTTAAATTATTTGTTAGGCTGGTCCAGAATATGGTCAAGGAATGAACCCCATTAGCCGCCTGGCTCAAATTCAACAGGCCAAAAAGGAAAAGGAACCAGATTATGTTTTGCTTTCAGAAAGAGGAATGCCTCGACGTCGAGAATTTGTAATGCAGGTATTTCTGACTTTTATTTTAGAAGAATGTTTTTAAGCTGTTGAAAAATTTAATCTCCAAGTTGAACGAGATGGGGCTGGGGGAGGGGGGTGCAAAATAATAATTGATAGCAGAAAGTAAAACTGTTTATACTTTAAGTATTCATTCCTTCCATGCCCACCTACCAACTTGGTGGAAACATTCAAGTGTCAAGGACATGTTAGAATAGACAACATGAGTTTTTGTAGGGATTGTGAGTTCACACAGATTATTTACTGTGGAGTTATCATTTAGAATGCCTGTCTCTAACTTTATGTTACATTTTGCAGCTGGAATCTATTAATTACTGGGAATTGGAGACAAAAGGAATTAGAAACACAACTTAGAAGGGTGGATGTAGTTGATGGAACAGGGCCAAGAGCTTGAGCTTGTGGGCTGTCAAGAAAATTGGGAAAAGAAAGCTAGTTGGTTCATTAACCATGGTGGGGGCTGAGGAATTCAATTGCAGAGAAATTTAACTTCTGCGTTGTGCACCAAGAAAATTGAAGACTTGTCACTACATATTGGCAGATGGGTAGGGCCTAGAAGTGAGGTCAGATGTCTCATCCTTCTTTTCAAATTCTACCTATCTCTTCAGTTGCTACTCAAGCCTCAGTAGTGAAGAACCCTTTATTTTAATTTTTTATTATGAAAATTTCAAACACATCCAAAGGTAGAAAGAATAGTACAATGGTCCCCCAAGATGAACATCACCCAAATGCAGCAGTTATGAAAATTTTTGTCATACTTGCTCCAGCTATCAATTTTTCTTTCCTCTTTCCCTCCTTTTCTTTTTTTCTGAAGCACTTTAAAGCTAATTTCCAACCGGATGTCATTTCAACTTTATATAGTTCGTGTGTATTTCTGAAAAAGTAGATATTTTTCTTACGTTTTCTTAAAATAGACCCAATTCCTAATCCATAGGAGTCATCTAAGGCCAGTCTAGATTTAAGTTCTCCTTACTGTCTCCAAACTTTAAAAATAATAATCCGATTAAAGCCAACAGGTATTTATTAAGTGCTAATCATGTGCCAAACACTTTGACTCTCAATCATAGTACCACGTACTGATGAACTTTTTGTGCATCACTTTTTGTGATGAACTTTTCATTTGCCTTTCTACCTAATTTCTGATCTCCATACTTCTTTTTTTCATAGTATCCAGTATAGTGGTTTATATATAGTAGGACCTTAATAATATGATATATATTTCCTGTGTACCCACCTTCTGGCCTGCCTGACTGAGAGCTAGTATGTATGGCTTTTGTTGGAGATGTAAACTTAAGATATAGTCACATATAAACTACTGGGAACCTAGATACCAAGAATGGGGAGCCCTCCTATGGTTGATAAACACATTATTGTCTAGATGTCATTAGGACTCAGATCAGTCTTGTTCTAGTATTTTCACTTGGTAAAATATATTCACCAGTCATCATCTTACATTCTTAGCTTTGAAGAATGCTATAAAGTAGTCTTCGAACTCCAAAGCTTCAAGAGAAAAACCACCTAAATTTTAGACATGTATTAGAAATATAAACTGGCTTCGGCTTTATTAAAAAATTCCCTTTCTATGGTGTATATTGAGTACCCTTTTTGAAAGAGGAATTTAGAGTGTCTCAGACCAACTTCCATTTTATGGGTATTCATAAACATTCTAGTCAAACGGGGACATTTGGCTGGGCTTTTAAATGTTTTCACACTGAATTGATATTATTTTTCCCCCCTTGTGGAAGCCCCAGTGGATTCATTACAGTATGCAGAAACTTTATCAAAGTAAAAGGCTTTTTGTATAAACTACTTTAGCAATGTTATCATTTGTTTTAATTGAATGTGTAAGTAAAATATCTAGCGATAATATGCTCATTTGTATCTGTCACACACTCAGAAAAGTAAGCTTGTAAGTATAAAATGATGCAGTTACATGTATTGATTATTAGATAAGCAAAAAATAATCTCTGATGACATTATTTAGATGTTCGATTGTAAAGCAAATTTCTTAAAGCTTTTTACTTTTTTGGAGAGGGGTATTTTAATTTTTCAAAGAGAAAATATTGATAGCTAAACTAAATTGCATATCAGGACATTGCATTATTATATATCATATGAGCTTAGTTTTGTTTTTTTTTTTACCTGTGACTAAGATCTCTAGGTTGTGTAAAGAATATTTAAAGCAAATTTCATCCATTTCATTTGTGAATGATGAAAGACAATGAATTAAGTTTTTTCATAAATGCTATTTCAAAACTTTTGGTTTCTTAAATTTTTAGTGAATTTTTTCTTTGTTCTGTTTAATTTAAAGAAAAAAACGTGTCATTCTTAACTTTACTGTATAGCAAAATAATTGTTTCTTTGCATACTAATTAGCATTTTAATGAAAAAAATCTTATTTATAATATTATACAATTTTTGTGCTTTCTAGGATGATGACTTATGAAGTTCTTGTACATACCTTTTTTATTTTATAATGAGGTAATTTTTTGACTGACTGTTGTGTTTGTTAACAAGGAATTAAAGGAATCCAGAAACAGAATAGGTCAGATGGAAAGTCGAGGGACACAGATACAAGGTGAACATAAAGAAGAAAACATCATTAAAGTTGATAAATCCAAGAGCAGGAGCCTAGAGCCAAGGGCATCAGGCCAGGGTGGTAAATTAGATTTAGGATGAAATAGCAGCAGAATTGAATGAGAGAGCATGAGGTAAAAACAGCGAGCAACAGGGAGAGTGACCATGTAAAAACAGACAAAAAAATTTTTGCATTTTTTTGCTATTCATTGATATTTTGCTTCCATTTGCTTTGGCAAGTATTGGGTATTTGGTTCCAAAGCAGAGCAGTAGAGGAAGTTTCTGACATAGCCAACCTAATCTTTTAACTAACAAGTACTCCTGCAACAACACTGGGGCTGGTAGTACACTGGGGAAATATAGCAGATGCTGGCTCTAGCCAGAGATTCACAGCACATTATCCATAAGGTCTGTTGTGTTCAGGTAAGGTTCAGGCACATGCAGATGTGGAGGAAGTGTGTGTTTAATCTGGCCCAAGGATCTCAGAGTGAACTGAACTAGATCAGTGCTTCTCAGTGAGATCCATAGACTACTGCTGATTTGTCACACTATGGTGCTTCTGGTTTCAGAAGATAAAGCAATGAAATGTTGCAAAAACATTTCTCAGATTTGAACTATAAGGTTTATGATAGTTATTACAGAATTTTTTTTTCATGAATACATTTTCATTGTTTCATATGCTACAAGAACTTTATCATTTAGTTTATCTTAACTAAAATTCTGTTAAAAGAGTGTCGTTTCTTTGAGTCATGTTATTTGTACTTTGCTTATGATTATTTAGTTTGTATTTTGTTACTATTGTATTCAAGATTACCAATTTCTATAAAATGGTTGGCTTATTGATGCTTAAAAGTAGTGATGGAGGAAGATGACGGCATAGAGAAGTGTGGAAGTTAGTTAGTCCTCCTGGAGCAACTAATAAACAACCAGGAACAACTGGTAAATGATCTGGAATAACTGCTGGGGGACAAGCATGACTGTCCACACACCATGCACCAACCTGGACTGGGAGGAATGCCTGAGATCACAGCATGGAACCTGTGAGTAGAAACTGCAGACGTGAGCCAGGAGCCCCCTGGCCCATCGCAGCTGGAACTGCAAAGTCTCTGAGCAAGCAAATATACCTCAGGCCAGCTCCAACTGGGGTTTAATTGGCAAATGTGGACTGATCAGTGCAAGCTGCAAATCCCCAACAAGCAGACAGAGGCTTTTAGTGACGACTCACCTTGAAGAGCCAGGTTACTTCTCTGTCTCAGGAGAGGGAGCCCAGAGGAGCAGGTGCTATCTCTGGCCGACGGGTGAAACAAGGGGCCATGGACTGAGCCTGAAAGGGAGCTTTTTGTCCCTTTCTCTCTCTCTCAACCTGAGTGGCTCAGTGGAGAAAGCCTCAGCCATTTTCAGCTAGCAGCCCTCTGACCCAGACAAGGGTAGAGATAGCAGAGTCAGAGAGACAAAGAACCTATTTATATGCAAATGAAAACTCCGTATGGGGCATATCTTCCCTAAGAAGAAAGAGGTGGTGCCCAGATCTACTACCTGCCTTCCATTCAGAACCAGACCCCAGAGCTGGGGTAAAACAGCCACAACCACACCTTCTTACACCAGTTGGGAGTGACAGGCTGGCAGGCGCCACCTGCTGGGCAGAAAAGCACAGTGGCTTGAGGTCTCACAAAGTGTGTCAGTCCTCTAAGACATACCCTCAGGGAAACTGGATACTGAATATTTCTTCCTTCTGGGACCTGAGCCTGTTCTGGTCTGGGAAAACCTGATTGGGGTAACCAAGGAAACCAGATGCCTAGGCAACAGAAAACTACAAACTACGCTAAGAAAAATGAAGTTATAGCCCAGTTAAAGGAACAAACTTACACTTCAGTTGAGATACAGGAACTTAAACAACTAATGCTAAATGAATTCAAAAACTTTAGAGAAGATATGGCAAAAGAGATGAACGCTATAGAGAAAACACTGGGCATACATAAGGTAGAAATTGAAAGTTTGGAAAAACAACTGGCAGAATTTATGGAAATGAAAGGCACAACACAAGATATGAAAGACACAATGGAGACATACAACAGCAGATCTCAAGAGGCAGAAGAAAACACTCAGGAACTGGAGAACATGACAGCTGAGAGCTTACATACAAAAGAACAGATAGGGAAAAGAATGGAAAAATATGAGCAACATATTGAATTGAATGGCAACATGAAACATAGTACTATGTACGTGTTATGGGTGTCCCAGAAGTAGAAGAGAAGGGAAAAGGTGCAGAAGCAATAATAAAGGAAATAATCAATGAAAATTTCCCATTTCTTATGAAAGACATAAAATTACAGATCCAAGAAGCGCAGCACGCTCCAAACAGAATAGATCTGAATAGACCTACGCCAAGACACTTAGTAATCAGATTATCAAATGTCAAGGACCAAGAGAGAATCCTGAAAGCAGCAAGAGAAAAGTGATCCATCACATACAAAAGAAGCTTAATAAGACTATGTGCGGATTTCTCAGCAGAAATCATGGAGGCAAGAAGGAAGTGGTGTGATACATTTAAGATACTGAAAGAGAAAAACTGCCAACCAAGAATCCTATATCCAGCAAACTGTCCTTCAAATATGAGGGAGAGCTCAAAATATTCTCTGACAAACAGACAATGAGGGAGTTTGTGAACAAGATGCCTGCTCTACAGGAAATACTAAAGGGAGCACTAGAGGCAGAAAGGAAAAGACAGGAGTGAGAGGCTTGAAACACAGTTTTGGGTGATGGTAGCACAGCAATGTAAGTACACTGAACAAAGATGATTGCGAGTGTGGTTGAAAGAGGAAGGTTAGGAGGATGTGGGACACCAGAAAGAAAGAGGAAAGATAAAGACTGGGACCGTATAACTCAGTGAAACCTCGAGTGTTCAACAATTGTGATAAAATGTAGAAATATGTTTTTTCATGAGGGAGAACAAATGAATGTCAGCATTGCAAGGTGTTAAAAATAGGGAAGTATTGGGGGAAAATACAGTTAATGTAAACTAGAGACTATAATTAACAGAAACATGGTATTGTGCTTCCTTTAATGTAACAAAGGCAACATACCAAGGCTAAATGCATATGAGGGGAGCATAAGGGAGGGTGATGTGACTCTTGGCATTGGTAATGTTGTCTGACTATTCTATTTTAGTTTAATGTTATCTTTCCTTTCATTGCTTCCTCGCTGTCATGTTTTTTTTTTCTTTCTCTGTCTTCTTTTTCTTTTGTCTCTTTACCTTCTTTGGCTCTTCCTCCTGCTTTGTGGAAGAAATGGAGATGTCCTCATATAGATAGTGGTGAGGGTGATGAATACATAAATATGTGACTCTACAGGGAACCATCAATTGTTTACTTAGGATGGAATGTGGTGTGTGAACAAAGCCGTCTTAAAAAAAATGGGTTGATGAAGAAACCTTGAGGGCACTATGTTGAGTGAAATAAGACACGTAAGGACAAATATTGCAGGGTCTCACTGATATGAACTAATTATAATATGTAAATTCATAGACATGAAATATAAGTTACTAGGATATAGAACGAGGCTAAAGAATGGGGAGCAGTTGCTTATTATGAGCAGAATGTTCAACTAGGTTGAACCTAAGTGTTTGGAAATGGACAGAGGTGATAGTAGCATGTTATAGTGAGAATAACTAACAGTGCTGAATGGGGTGTGAATGTGGTGGAAAGGGGAAGTTTAGAATCACATATGTCACCAGAAGGAAAGTTGGAGGTTAAAAGATGGGAATATAAAACAGTGAATCTTGTGGTGGACAATGGCCGTGATTAACTGTACAAATATTAGAAATCTCTTTCATGAACCAGAACAAATATATGACACTATAAGTAGAAGTTAATAATAGAAGGGCATATAGGGAAAAAAATATACCTATTGAAAACTATATACTACATTTAGTAGTATTTTAACATTCTTTCGTCAACAGTAACAAATGTACTAAACCAATACTATGAGTCAACAATGGAGGAGGGTGGTTAGGGATATGGGAGGATTCAAGTTTCCTTTTTTTAATCTTTATTTCTTTTCTGGAATAATGGAAATGTTCTAAAAATTGAAAAAAAATTAATTGTGGTGATGGATGCACAGCTGTATGATGGTACCGGGGCAACTGATTGTACACTTTCGATCTGTGGATAATTATGTGGTATGTGAACAATCACAGTTAAAAAAAAAAAAAAAAAGTAGTGATGGAAATAAAATAGTAACACAATTAAACTCTAAATATTGGTATAAGAATAAATAGTGAGTAGGACTCAAGTGTGGATACTATATGGATGGGAATCTCTATGTTCTCGGACTAATAAAATAGCTAACATGATTTTACTCAAGTGTCAAAAAAGGAAAAGTATGGATAAAAGTATTATGCTGTGTATCTGAAGACTGGATTTTGTGCCACTTACCCTTTTGTTGCTAGTACCCAGGATGTTGTCATTGTGAAATTTTACCAAAAAATTTTACCAAAGAAAAGTGATATCTGGCAAAATTTTATCACTTTTCCGGTGTAGTTTGCCTGTTCAGCTCTCTTCTACCAACTTTCTAAAAAGCTTGATTTACAGGATTCTACTGTATATTCTTAGTGAACCCTTTGCACTTGTATAACATTTCAGATATCTTTGCTTGTGATACAACTTTCTTTTTTACTTTTTAATGGTGTCTTCTGAGGAACAGAAACAATTCATGTTAATGTCATCAAATTTATCAGTCTTTTCCTTTTTGTAACTTTATAAGTCTAGATATCCAGAAGAATAAATGCCCCCATCTTATTCATCCTCCAAAGTGTCTTGGCTATTCTTAGCACTTTGCATTTCCATTTTGAATTGTGGAATCACTTTGTCAAGAATTATAAAAATATGTGTGTGATTTTGATTGAAATTCAGTGAATTCTCTTCAGTTTGAAGAGAATTAATATCATTATCATATTGAGTCTTCAGTCCATGAACATGGCATATCTCTCCATTTATTTAGATTTTTCTTTATGTTTTGCAATGTTATCGTTTTCTGTGTAGAGGTTTTGCACATCCTAGGTATTTGATTTTCATTTAATATAAATGGTATTTATAATTTTTTTTTATCTTCTACTTGATTGTTGCTGAATATAGAAATGCCAGTGGCTTTTGAACTTGTTAAAACTCTCATAAATTTGTATAATCTATCTGTAGATTTTCTTGGATTTTTGTATATATAAATATCTACAAATAATTTCAGCTTTTCTTTTATTTCCAATTCTTATACCTTTTATTTCTTTTTCTTGCCTTATTCCTCTGGCTAGGGCCTGTAACAAAGTACCTTTCACAGAATTTATGTTTGCTGTAGGTTTTTTGTAAAATGCTTTTTTTTTTTTTTTTGAGACATGAACTTTTATTATAGGGCTTACGTTCAGGGTGGGGAAGTCGAGCCACTTTGCCCTGATATCAGGAGCTTATCTGGATGGATTCAGGAGCTGCTCTGAATGGCTGCCAGTTCAGAGCACGATGTGAAAATAGTCCACACTTTGGGGGGCTGAATAAGCTGGTTATAAGGGCTTGACATTTTAATGGGTATGAGAGCATAAGGCAGGGAGCGGGGTCGTGCAACATAGGGAGGGATTGACTGTAATCAACAGGGAGGAGGGAAGGGTTATAGAGATAACAGTATCTCAGGGAGTCTCAGGGAGGAGGTAGTTTCGGGTATAGATTACAGTTAGCATCTGGTATTAAAAGGAGAAAACGTCAAACCTTAACTGTCCTAGGTCAAGCAAAAGGCTGTGTGCAGTTCTCAAGACACTCGGGGGCCAGGGGCTCCCACATTCCACCCCTAAGCAGCAATTTGTGTTGACCATAGGAGAGACATTGCATCCATAATTCACAACAATACAGTGAACAGCAGAGTACAAGTAAACCAGTACACATGGACAGTAATCCTATTAACAAGTGGCACCACGGCCAAGTTAAATAATTAAACCACTTGGACAAAGGATTATCAGATAAATGTTACTTAAATTACTAAAATAATTTTGGAAACTGTTTTCAAGCAGGCATTCTACAGCATACAATTACCACTGAAATTAAAGAGTAATATACAATTTTTTAACAAGAACTAATAGCACTTTTACAAACAATATATAGGCTGAGTTTTCAGTAGTGGATAGAAGAGTTCCAGGTGGGTTTTTTTTTTTTTTAATGCCCTACTTTCTGCCTCTGCGGGGAGCCCTTTGGGGTCAGATCTACAGTCAGTTTGGGGTTGCAAAGTTATACAGTACCCTGGGGGATGGGGGCCCCAGTTGTGGAATACAAATAACCTTTGGCATAGTAAATACCCCATGGGCTTAGGATTCTCAACCAGCTTGGCTGCATGGGCCAGAACCAGTGCCAATTGACCTTTTTCCCCCCAATTTCTAGTGTTTGTGGCATAAGCAAGAGAAGAGTATTATTGCTGCCTCACTGCGGCTTGAAGGCAGCTGCCCCCCTTATTTGAATTCGTGAGGCCTGCATGGGCCCCACGGTTACCATTTCCACAGGAGCTGCTTTGGGTCTGGAGTTAATGCTGGTACAGTCTCCAAGTCCATTGTTGTAAGGAGTTTCTATCATCCTTTAAGTGTTCCTTTAAAAGGCCATACATTCTTTCAGTTAACCCAGTTGCTGTGGGATTATCGGGCAAGTGAAAAGTCCAAAGGACATTCTGTTCTGTAGCCCAGGCCTGGGTTAAGTGCCCAGTGGAGGGGGTCCCCCTATCGCTGTCCATGTGTGTGGGGACCCGGAAAAGGCAATTAATTGTTTTTAAGCTACGTATGGTAACTCACTACTTGGCCTTGACTCCTGGGAAGGCCGGCACCAGTCCCGTAGCTGTATTTACAGTGGTGAAGGTATATTTTGGCCCTTTGGACAGAGGAAGAGGCCAACATAGTCTACTTGCCACCAGGTGAGAGGAATCTGGTCTCGGAATCTGGTCTCGGAATCTGGGTCCAAGTCGGTGAGGAGGCATTCTGGGCCGTCGCAGCGCGCAGGAGGGGCTAGCATCCTCTACTCCTTTTACCTCTTGTCGGGTGATAGGCAGCTGAAACTGCTGCACCACCTTCCACAGGGTCTGGTACCCTCAGTGCTCAGTTTTCCGATGCAGCCATTCGGTCGCTTCATGCATCATTGCTGTTAGGTTGCAAATTTTCGCTAGGGCATCTGCAGCTGCATTACCTGGCAATGAGTTAACATTGCGGGCAGAAATATGGAAAGCAGTTACCTTACAATTCTGGCAGGCCATCCAGATGTCTTCCCACAATTCCTTCCCCCATAGGGGTGGTCGACCACTGTCCATTGCTCTTGCTTCCACGTGGCCATCCATACTGTTAGGCCTCGCTATGTGGTCCAGTTATCTGGGCAGACAGTCAAGGTGTCTCCTGGTTCATGGACAGTTACCATCCGTACAGCCCACAGCTCAGCCCACTGGCTGCTTTGCAAAGTTCCAGTCTCCCACCAGATTATGTCAGTACTTGGCTGGACAGTCATAGCCGTTCAGATAGCGTGTTGCCCAAGTGCCAATCCGTCAGTATATCATGCAGAGTCAGGTATACTCGTTTGTACGTCAGCAGTGGGCACGGGAGAAGCCACCTCGGGAGGATCAACAGGAGGCAGGGCATGCTGCTCTTCCACATGGGAGACCTGTCCTAAAATTTCGTGCATCTCTGCACTTACAGGGCTACTGTTAAAAATTCGGCATTGTAGGACATAGGCTTTCTATTTTGTCAGTGTGCTTAGCTGAGCACTCCCTGAATGGGGCTTATTTATAGTCACCTGTGTCCACTCCTGTATGAGTGTGGTCACTGGGCAACTTTGAGTTAAACCTTCCATTTGTAACAGAGCATTATAAGCTGCACACAGTTGTTTTTCCAACAGGCTATATCTGAGTTCTGTGCCCTTCCAAAGTTGGGAACAGAATCTAATGCTTACACATTTAGCCTGTTGCCTTTGCCACAAACCCCACCCAGAGCCAATATTGGCACTGGCCACATCCAATTCACAGGATATATCAGGGTTCACCCCCCTTAAAGCCTGTGCTTGTGCTTTTATAAACACAGCCTGCCATGGAAACTCCTGTTCCCATGCTTTTCCTTTTCTAATTAGGGTGTACAAAAGTTTTAAAATTTTTAAATAGGGTATAAACAGTTTCCAATAACCTAATAAACCAAGAAAAGCTATTAATTGTTTAGAAGTTAGCAGTATAGGATAACTTTGTATTTTAACAACAGCTAAAGGAATAGCTTTAGTTTTACCCAACCAGACAATACCCAAGAACTTGATAGAATGTCCAGACTCTTGTAATTCGCTTTGATTTATCACCCATCCTCGACTTTCAAGGTGGGTCACCCCTGTGCTAGTGGCAGTTTCTAGTTCTGGAAAAGAATTACTGGTTAGCATGATATCATCATTGTAGTGAAACATAGGGGGTGTCCTTTTGTTTAAATTTTGTGCTGCTGGTCCATGGCAGATGGTGGGACTGTGGAGGTATCCTTGTGGAAGCACAGCAAATGTCCATTGTTGGTTTTCCCACGTGAAGGTGGATGCAGTCTGGCTGGAGGGATCTAAAATACTAAAGCTAAGGGTGGGGAAGTCGAGCCATGTTGCCCTGAAATCAGGAGCTTCTCTGGATGGATGCAGGAGCTGCTCTGAATGGCGGCCAGTTCAGAGCACAACGTGGAAATAGTCCACCTGTAAAATGCCTTTTATCCTGTTAAGCAAGTTTCCTTCTTTTCCTAGTTTCTAAGGGTTTTATTTATGAATGGATGCTGAATTTTATCAAATGCTTTTGCTCCATATATTATGCCTATATGGTTTGTCTCCTCATTCTATCAATATAGCAAATTCCATCTATAGATTTTGTTTGAATTTCAAATGTTAAACCAATCTTGCATTCTGAAATAAATTCAACTTCATCATCATTCTTCTTATGTATTGCTTGATTCAATTTAGTATTATATTGTTGAGAACTTTGTATCTATATTCATTAGTGAAACTGTTCTGTAAATTTCCTTTCTTATGTTGTCCTTGTTGGATTTTGAATCAAGGTGATAACCTTATAATATAATGGCAACTGATTCCTCTTTTTCTATTTTTGGATGAATTTGTGTAAGATTAGCATTATTCTTCCTTGAATATTGGGAAGAATTTTCTGGAGAAACTATCAGGAGTTTTCATTGTGGAAAGGTTTTTAATTATGGATTTAATTTCTTTAGTAGCTTTAGGCCTATTCTGTTATGGCTTATTCTGTATCAGTTTTGGTGATTTGTATTTTTAGGAATTTTTCCATCTCATCTACATTTTAATGAAATTTTAGCATAAAATTGTTCTCAGTATCCTTTATTTTATAATGCTACAATAGCTTTAGTAGTCTCCCATTTTCATTCTTATTTGTGTTTCATTTGTACCTTATTTTTTCTTGATCAGTCTTACCTTCAATTTGATCATTTGATTGGTCTTTTCAAAAGAGTACCAGCTTTTGACTTTTTGAAATTCTGTTTGTTTTTTTTTTTTTCACTATTTCATAAATTTTTGCTCTTGCCTTTATTCTTTTCTTCTATTTCTTCTGGTTTATCTTGATATTATATTTAAAGCCTCTGGAGATGGATGAAAAGCTTTTATGGTTTTATATTTTCTTCCAGATATACCTTTAGCTGCATCCTTGAAGTTTTGATATATTGTGTTTCCATTATTGTTTATTCAAAATATTTTCTAATTTCAATTGAGATTTCTTCCTTTGCCCATGGATTATTTAGAATTATATCATTTTATAATAAGAACATTTGAGGACCATTCTTTCATATTTATCTCTATGTATATTTCCACTTCTATATGTAATATTATATAAATAGGATCTTATCTTTCTATTTTTATTATGGACTGAATGTTATATTTTTGAGTGCTGAATGGTAGGACACATTGCTTTATGATGTTAAGGAGTTCCTGTTTACCAAAACAAGTATCATTAATTTCTTACTTTAATGTTATCAGGTCAAAGTAGGCAGTGAAGTTGCTACTGGAACAGGACCTAATAAAAAGATAGCCAAAAAAAATGCCGCAGAAGCAATGCTGTTACAACTTGGTTATAAAGCATCCACTAACCTTCAAGAGCAACTTGACAAGGTGAGAGTTAACCTTATCTGTATGTTTCCCATTCTGTCAGAATATCAAAATGATTAACAAATGATGGTCCAGTGTTTCTTGACAGTAAATAATGTCTTACTGGTATTAAAGTACACATCAAGTCTTAAGTTTTCTGAAGCGGTTTTCTATTTTTACATCTTTAGATTCTCCAGATACAGAACATCTACTTATGGGGTTATGATGAAATATTAATGAGTAATTATAATCTTACAGTTAGCAAATACTAAAAGTTTGTTTTATGGTTGAACATTTTTGTAAAATACCAATTTAATAATTTTAGGTTTATTGACTGGTTGCTTTTTGTCATATATACAAGGTCTTAATTTGTGTCTTTTAAAGACAGAGGTTATTAGCCTCTATTTCTGGAATCCAGCTGAACATACTGGGAAAAAAGATCCAGACTTACTCCTTCAGGGCAGGAACTGTATTGGACAGATGCTCTATAAAGTAATTCTTCTATTTACTTTAAATTTAAAGGTAAATTCGGAGGCTATTTATTTTCTGCCAAGACCTGTGTTCCTGTTCCCCTATTTCTTCTGCAGCCATTAGTGACATTACTAACACCTACCTCTGTTGTAAGAGAAACAGAAAACCCTGCTTTCAGGACTTGGCAGATAACTTGTCAGGAACTGGCTTAATTTCATTTTGTAGTAAATTATAATTTTGGTATCTATGCAGATGCAGAAATGATTTTTATTAAACATTTTATTTATATGAAAATTTGCAAAACAGACTTAGTAGTTACCTCCATGAAAAGTAATGTTTGTGTCTAGGCCATTTTCTCAAACAGAGATCCTGTTTCAGAAAGATTTTTGGTTTCCACAGAAACACATTTATGAAGCTTAGAGTAAGAAACAATCGTCTATTAAAAAACATTTAGATAAACTTTTCTTTTTAAGGCAACTATCTCTATGTCGGCAGTTTATATGAGTGACTTAAAAATCACTTGTCTGTGTGGTATCACTAGAGATTTCAATGCTGTTTTTATAACCTGGCTAGTCAATGCTTTTTCTTCTTTTAAAAGTATTTGTAACATGAAACCTAACATGTGTTCAGGTTTCTGTAGTTCTTATATTGTGTATATGTTGTCTTAACTTAACACATTTATATTGACTTAAAACTGGTGAGTGATTTATAAAAATATGTGTCAATATAAATCTACTCACAGACATTTATTCATGAAGTGAAAACAAAACAAAACAAAAAACCCCAGCATTGATTTTGTTATTTAATTTCCACAAAAAACTTTGTTGCATACCTGCCAATTGCCAAACACTTACTGTTGAAGGCAACAAGATGACTGGAACTTGGCCCCTGCACTCAAAAGCTGACGGTGAAGTGACGGGGGAGGGGGCTTTAGTCGCATAAGAAGTATAGTGTGCTGGAGCTTGGAGAACATGGGGATGAACCTGGAGAGACACAGAGCTGGGCTCACTGTTTTTATGCCAAGTAAGGAGTTTGAGGACTCATTAATTTAAGACCTGACTATGAAAGTGACATGATCTGGTTTGTATTTTACAAAAGATAATTCTGTATGTAGTATGGTGAATAGATTTGAGCAGGTGAGACTGAGGCTATGAAGGATGTCAGAAGAGTGGTTAAAGTAAGAGGTACTGGGAGTCTAATCTAAGGCAGTGGTGTTAGAGAGCAGGAAACATAACTCCCCAAAGATAATTGATAAGATTTGAGCAGCAGATTATATGCATGGGGGATACAGGAAGAAGGGAATGGAAAGAATAAGTACAAAAAGGAGGAATAGAGAATGAATTTCAGAAGTAGATGGCAGTTATGTGCTGCTGAGAGACCAAGTAAAACAAGGATTGAATACATTGATTTGTCAGTAAGAAGATCTCTGATGAATATGTCAAAGCAGTTTTAAAAAGTTAAAAAAAAAAAATAGGTAAGACATTTACATGATTTTTTTAAAAAAAATTTAAAAATCACAAAAGTGAATTTTTGGAAAAAATGTAAATCTCTTCACCCTGATACTCTCAGTTTCTTAGTGTCTCGTCTAAAAGGTATCTCTCACAATTAATATTTGTAAAGCACTTAGAATAATATCTGAAATAGTGAATGTTATATAAAGGTTTGTTAAATAAAATATCCTTACAGACATACTCCTTGCCTATACATAAATTTACTCCCACTTTTTAAAAAATACAGATTTATTGAATGAATTTTTACAAATATAATCATGTAACCACCACCATAGTTAAGATTTATAGCTTCCCATCACTCCAAAAAGTTCCTTAATGCACATTTGTAGTTAATTTCTTCCTCTACTTTCAGCACCTGACAAGCACTGATCAGATTTCTGTCCCTCCAGTTGTGCCTTTTCCAGAATGTCCTATAAATTAAATTATATATTTGTTAATCTTTTGTGACTGGCTTCTCATTGCTTAGCATAATGCTTTTGAGATTTATCCAAGTTGTTGCATTTATCATTAGTGTTAACTGCTTTTTATTGTATGTATATGCCAAAGTCAGTTTATCCATTCACCAACATCTGGGTTGTTTCCAGTTTGGGCTATTGTAAATAAAGTGGTTATAAGCATTCATGTACAGGTCTTTATATGTATCTGTGCCTATAGTGCATACTTTATGTATATACATATAGTGCATATAGTGGATGTTTAACTTTATAAGATGCTGCCAAGCTGTTTCCCAGAGACAATGCCATTTAGAATTCCCATCAGCAGTGTTTGAAAGTTCCGAATACCCATAATCTCTCTAGTGATTGATATTGTCAATTTTGATAGCTTTGGCTTTGCAAGCAGGTGTATAGTGTTATCTCATTGGATTTTAGTTAGGATGTCTCTAATAACTAATAATGGGGAGAATTTTATGTATTTATTTGCAATCTATATCTCTTCATTGACATGTCTATTCAAAACTTTTGCCCTTTTAAAAAATTGTTATTGAGTTACAAGAATTCTTTTTATATTTGGATGCAAGTCGTTTATTAGATATATAGTTTACAAATATTTTCTCAAATTTTGTGGCTTTCCTTGTCATTTTCATTGCAGTGTGCTTTGAAGAATAAAAATTTTTAATTTTGATGAAATCTGCTTTGTCTAGTGTTTCTTTTATGGTTCATACTTTTTTGTTCCTATCTAAGGAACTTTTGCCTACTTCAAGGTGACAAACATGCCCATGTTATCTTCTAGAAGTTTTATAGTTCTAGGTTTTACGTGGAGGCTTTTGATCCATTTTGAGTTAATTTTTGTACATGTGTGCAAGGTTAAGTTCTAGGTTCTATTTTCTTTTTGCATATGGCTCTCCAGTTCTAGCATCATTTGTTGAAAGGATAATCCTTTCTCCATTGAATTCCCTTAACACCCTCGTTGAAAATCAATTGACCATATATGTGTGGGTCTATTTCTGGATTCTTAATTCTATTCCATTAATTTATGTGTCCATCCTTAAACTATTCTCTATCTTGCTTACTTGAAGGCAGGTAGTATGAAAATCCAGCTTTGTTTTGCTTTTTAAAAATTATTTTGGCTTGTCTACAGCCTATGAGTTTCCATGTAAATTTTACAGCCATTTTCTACCAAAAAAGGAAAAAGCCAGTTTGGATTTTGATAGGGATTGTGTTGAATGTATAGATCAATTTGGCTTGAATTGATATCTTAATTAATTGAGTCTTCTGATCTACAAACAAGGTATAACTCAAATTATTTACGTTTTTAGAAATTTATTTCAGCAGTGTTCTGTACTTTTTCATATGAATGTCTTACACATTTTTGTTAGGTTTATCTCTAAGTATTTCATGCTTTTGGATGTTCTTGTTAAAATGGTATTGGTTTTTAATTTCATTTCTAATTCTTCTTTGCTAGTATGTAGAAACACAATTTTTGTATATTGACCTTGTATCCTGTGACCATGCTAAACTGACACATTAATTGTAGCATTTTTGTAGGTTCTTTGGGGTTTTCTACATTGATGGTCATGTGATCTGTGAATAAAGACTGTTTTATTCTTTCTCCTTTCTAATCTATATGCCTTTTATTTATTTGTCTTGCTTTATAGCACAGACTAGGACATCCAATTCAATGTTGAATAGAGATGGTAAGAGCAGACCTATTTACCTTGTCCCCAATCTTAGGAGGAAAGTATTTAGTCTTTGCCATTATGTATAATGATTCTTGTAGAGTTTTGATAGATGCTCTTTATAAGGCTGATTATATTTCCAAGGATGTTCCAATTCCTAGTTTACTGAGGATACTTTTTTACTTAAATCATGAATGAGTGTTGAATTTTTTCAAATGCTTTTTCTCCATCTATTGAGATGAACATATGCTTTTTTGTTTGGTTTGTTGATATAGTGAATTTCACTGATTAATGTTTGTTTAATTTGCTAATCTTTTTCTGGTTTTGAAAGGTGGAAGCTTAGACTATGAATCTGAGAACTTTCTTTTCTAATATAAGCATGTAAGGATATAAATTTCTTTTTAAGCACTTTTACCTATGTGTAAAATTTTGACAAGTTTTTGACAAAGGTGGGACTTTATTTTCAAACAATTCAAATTATGTTCTAATTTCCCTTTTTATTCCTTCTTTAATATTCTGTATCCCTTCTGATTTTTTTTCTACTACTTTTGTCAAGTGATAAAGTCTCCAGATATTAATGTGGATTTGTCTGTTTCTCCTTGCAGTTCTATCAGTTTTTGTTTCGTATCTTTTGAGGATCTTTTGTTACGTATATATATACATTTAGGATCACATTATTTTTGATGGATTAGCTGCTTTATCATTATCTGACGTCTTTCTTTATCTTTGGTAATACTCCTTGTTCTGAAATTGGCTTTGTCTAATGTTAATATAACCATTCCAGTTTTCTTTTGATTAATGATTGCTTGGGGTATCTTTTTCCATCCTTTTATTTTCAGCCTGAGTCTTGCTTTTTATTCTGATTTGACAATCTCTGCTATTTAGTTGGGGTGATTAGACTACACTTATATTCATTGATATGGTTGAGTTTAAATCTGCCATCTTACTAGTTGTTTTCTATTTATTCCATTAATCCTTTTTTTCTTCTATATTAGAGAAGTTGTGGATTTACAAAACAATCATACATAAAATATAGGATTCATATATATATTACCCTGTTATTAACATGTTGCTTTCAGTGTGGAACATTTGTTACAAGTAAGGAGATCACATTTTAATAATTGTATATTAACTGTAGTCCGTAGTTTAACTTAGGATTTACTATTTGTTTAGTGTAGTGCCATGATTTTTCAAAAAACTTTATTCTGTTACCATATATACAATATAACATTTCCCTTTTTAACATCATTCAGTAATTTTCCATTTTTTAATCATTTTTTTATTGTCAAATATAACATATATACATAGAAGTGATAACTTTCCAGGTGCAGTTTAACAAGTAGTTAGCAAATTTCAAAGAATATTATAGGCTACAGTTCCACAGTTTCGGTTATTTCCTTTTTATGAAATATAACATATATACAAAACGGTAGTATCTTTCAAAAATATGATTTATCAAGCAGATATTTAGGAAATTTCCAAAGTTGTTATGAGTTATAGTACCATAGTTTCAGTTATTTCTTATTGTGAAATAAAACAAATATACAACAAGGTATAACTTTCAAATTACAGTTTAACAAGTAGCTATAAAACAAATTTTAAAGAGTATTATGGGTTACAGTTCCACCACTTCAGTTCTTTCCTTCTAGCTATTCTAATGCCCTAGCAACAAAGAAAAAGAAAATTATATAAAGGTTCAGTATTCATAATTCTTTGTTAAATTCCATCTTGTCTGTTGCTACCCCTTCCTCCAGTTTAATCACTTTCCTGATCTTCAGGGATGTCTAGGCAGTGACCACCCTAACCTGTTCATGTTGAAAAGGGGTGTCAACTTTATGAGCAAATGGGACACATCTAGTTGATGTTCTTGAAGAGGCTGTTGCCTCTGGGTTTTGGTACTTAACTGACATAGGAACACTGTAAAGGATTTAAGTCTCTGAAGGATAAACTTAGTGAGTGAAACTTTTACAGAGTCCCAGATAGAGATCCAGGTATTCTTTAAGGTTTTCGGGACTACCATTGACTTGGGCTTATCATATTGTGGTCATTTGACATATCTAGTTGAAGCTTGCATAGGAGTAACCTCCAGAACAGCCTCTTGACTCTATTTGAACTCTCTTAGCCACTAAAACCTTATTTTGTTGCCTTTCTTTTCCACTTTTTGGTCAAAAAGGCATTCTCAATCCCTCGATGCCAGGGTTAGGCTCATTTCTGGAATCCATGTCCCATGTTACCAGGAAGGCTCATTCATCTTGGGGGTCCTGTCCAATGTCAGGGGGAGGGTGATGAATTTATTTGCAGAGTTGGGCTTAGAGAGAGAAAGTTCACATTTGAGCAACAGAAGAGATTCTCTGGAGGTGACTCCTAGGCATAATTATAGGTGGGCTTAGCCTTCCCTTTACAACTATAAGTTTCACCCGAGTAAGCCTCAATATCAGGGGCTTGATTTATAAAGCAGGGGATTCCTAAGTTCACATAGCATATCTTATGTCCACAATAATTCATCCTATCTCACATTATCATCACTTAGCTGTAGAATCCTCATCACTCTCCATTTTAAATAATTCTCATGACCCAAAACATCTCATAGCTCCTGTCAGCCCTCAATTATTTGTCCCTAGTATTTGTGTAATACTAGTATGGTATTCCTATTAATTGTAGTCCCTAGTATGCAATGTGTAGATTTTACCCATATACCCTTCTGTTGTCAACCTGTTGCGTTAGTGTCATACCTTAGAAATACATCATGCAAGCACTTATCTATATTTGTAGTGCTGATCTGTGGGAAGCATGCCTTTAACAACCCTTTTCAATCCTATTTGCCTTCAGTACAACTCTTATACTTATAATCCAGTTAACAAACAATCATCACCTCTATCTATTACCGTACCTTTGAATTCACCATCATTAACATTTCTGAACATATCAGATTATCATTCCCCCTCAACAGCTACTGTCTATCACTAGGTCCCCAATTTTCTTATATTATAAGACATTGATTTTACATTGGTTAGATAGTACATAGAAGTGGTAACAAACAATATCTCTCCTTTTGTGTCTGAGTTATTTCACTCAGAATTATTTCTTCAAGGTTCATCTGTGTTGCCATATTATTTCAGGACCTTGTTGCTTTTTACGGCTACATAGTATTCCATCATATGTATATACCACATTTTTTTTCCCACTCATCTGTTGAAGGACACTTGGATTGCTTCCATCTCTTGGCAATTGTGAACAGTGCTGCTATGAACATCAGTGTACAAATGTCTGTTCATGTCACTGCTTTCAAATGTTCTGGGTATATACCGAGAAGTGGAATTGTCAAATCATACGGTAATTCATTGTCTGGTTTTCTGAGAAACCACCAAACTGTCTTCCAGAATGGCTCTACCATTATACAGTCTCAGCAGCAATGAGTAAGAGTTCCAATTTCTCCACATCCTCTCCAGCATTTATAGTGTTCTGTTTTATGGCAGCCATTCTTATTGGTGTGAGATGATAGCTCATTGTGGTTTTGATTTGCATCCCCCAATAGCTAGTGAAGATGAACATTTTTTTTCATGTGTTTTTTAGTCATTCGTATTTCCTCTTCAGAGAAATGTCTTTTCATATCTTTTGCCCATTTTATAATTGGGCTGTTTGTACTATTGTCGTTGAGTTGTAGGATTTCTTCATATATGCAAGATATCAGTCTCATCAAATACATGGCTTCCAAATATTTTCTCCCATTGCATTGACTTCCTCTTCACCTTTCTGACAAATTCCTTTGAGGTACAGAAGCTTTTGATTTTGAAGAGTTCCCATTTAGTTTGCTGATAATTCTCTAGCCTCTTCAGTTGTTTAGTTAGGTCTTTAGTTTTAGCTCTTTCTTCCTTTTTGATATATACATTTAGAGTTATAAATTTCCCTCTCAGCACTGCCTTCACTGCGTTCCACAGGTTTTGATATGTTGTGTTCTCATTTTCATTTGTCTGTAGATATTTTCCAATTTCTTCTTTGACCCACTGGTTATTGAGGAGTGTGTTGTTTAACCTCCATGTATTTGTAAAAGATCTGGTTCTTTGGTGTTTGTTGATTTCTCGTTGCATTCCGTTGTGGTCAGAGAATGTGCTTTGAATGATTTCAAAGTTTTAAAATTTATTTTGACTTGTTTTGTGCCCCAGCATATAAAGAAGAATGTATATCCTGGTACTTTGGAATGTAATATATATGTCTATTAAGTCTCATACATTTATCATATTGTTTAGGTTCTCAATTTCTTTATTGATCCTCTGTCTAGTTCTCTCTGTAGAAGAGAGTGGTGTATTGAAGTCTCCTACTATTGTTGTCGACATGTCTGTTGCTCCCTTCAGTTTAGCAAATGTTTGTCTCATGTATTTTTGAGCTCCTTGATTGGGTGCATAAACATTTATAATTGTTATTTCTTCTTGATGAATTATCCCTTTTATTAGTATATAGTGTCCTTCTTTGTCTCTTGTGACATCTTTGCATTTACGTCTATTTTGTCTGATATTATTATAGCTACCCGAGCTTTCTTTTGATTGCAGTTTGCGTAGAATATTTTTTTCCATCCTTTCACTTTCAGTCTCTTTGTGTCATAGCGTCTAAGATGAGTCTCTTGTAAACAGCATATCAGTGTGTCATGTTTTTTAATCCATTCTACCAGTCTATGTCTTTTAATTGGAGAGTTTAATCCATTCACATTCAAAGTTACTACTGTGAAGGGAGTTCTTGAACCAGCCATCTTATCCTTTGGTTTTTAGTTGTTAGATCTATTTTTTTCCCCTGCTCTCTTTTTTTCCTTTAAGTTGTCCTTACTAATAACTCTTCAGTTCTGTGCTCTCTCCAGACCTCTGTCTAATTTCTTTTTTTCTCAGCTGGTAGAGCTCCCTTTAGTATTTCTTGCAGAGCAGGTCTCTTGTTAACAACTTCTTTCAGAATTTATTAGTCTGTGAAAATTTTAAACTCTTCCTCAATTTTGAAGGAGAGCTTTGCTGGATAAAGAATTCTTGGCTGGCAATTTTTCTCTTTCAAAATCTTAAATATGTCATACCACTGCCTTCTTGCCTCTATGGTGCCCGCTGAGTAGTCACTACTTAGTCTTATGTTGTTTCCCTTGTATGTGGTGAATTGCTTCTCTCTTACTGCTTCCAGATGTTTCTTCCTTTCTTCCGCTTTTGACAATCTAATCAGTATGTATCTCAGAGTAGATTTATTTGGATTTATTATATTTGGAATTTGTTGGGCATCTTTGATTTGCATATTTGTGTCATTTAGAAGGTTTGGGAAGTTTTCATCAACTATGTCTTGAAACACTCTTCCTTGCCCTTTACCCTTCTCTTCTCCTTCTGTGACACCAATGATTCTTATATTTGTTCACTTCATATTATCCATCATTTCTCTGAGATCCATTTCAAATTTTTCAATTTTTTTTCCCATTTCTTCTTTTGTGTACTTGAATTCAATTACTGTGTCCTCAAGTTCACATATCCTTTTCTGCCTCTTCAAATCTGCTGTTGTATCTTTAGTATATTTTTTATTTGAACCACAGTGTCTTTTATTTCCATAAGGTCTGCTATTTTTTTATTTACTCTTTCAAATTCTTCTTTATGCCCTTGTAGAGTCTTCTTGATTTCCTTTGTGTATTTTGTCATCTCGTTGAAGTTGTTTTGGAGATTTGTTTGTACTTCTTTAATTAATTGCTCCAAATTTTGTGTCTCTTGCAGCTTTTTAATTTGTTAGTTTGACTTGTCCATATCTTCTAGATCCTTCAAGTACTTTGTAATTTTCTTTTGGTTTCAGGGCATTTTCTTGTCTTGATAGGGTTATTTTGGGAAGTGCAGAATTATTTGAACATTTATATGTAATTTGGAATGCTGGAGCACAGTTTCCCAATCCTACCAGCAGGTGGCGCTCTTGAGGTACAGCTTGCTGGAGTGTGGTTTCCCTGACTACCATCAGGTGGCTCTCTCAATGTGGGTCTTCCCCCAACTTCTCCTGTGCAATGGGCGCATTCCAAACTGGGTGGGGAACCAATCAGTGCACCCTGGCTCTGTGTACACTGGGGACTGCCTGTCCTGGGGCTGTGATGGGGCCCCGAGCAAGCAGACAGGAAGTCCAATCAAGGGCACCCCACAGATGGACTGTGGGCCCTGCCTGCCGGTTCTCTGCCTGCCTTGCGTCTGTGAGTCTCTGGAGTATGGGAGGGGCTCCTGATTGCCGGTAGGGCGCCTCTTCCTTCCTCACTTCTTGCCGTTGCACACCCCTGGACTTCTGTGGGGGGAGAGCAAACGCTGTCCCCTGCTACCCGCTTGCCTCACGGGAGCTCCCTGCTGTCTGACTGTGGAGGATCATCCCCCAGCAAACTGTCAAGGTAGGTGCATGGGAGCTGCTGCTCCCTTGCCAGGCGGATGTTTTGTTGCTGCCGGCCTCAGGCCGTTTGAAGGGAGCATACTCACCGCATCCCTCCAGGTGGCGTCTCTCCTCCATTTTTGTCGGTGTCCCCTCCATGTACTGTGCGGGACCCTCTATGGCCAGTCACACCCCGAAACCGTGGTCCCTGATGTCCTCTGGCCCCTTTCTAGTTAGTTTCATGGAGGAGAAGCCTGTTCCACCTCACCTACTCCACCATCTTCAATTTTCCATTTTTTGATAGCAGCCATTCTAATGGATGTGCAGTGGTATCCTATTGTAGTTTTGATTTGCATTTCCCTGATTGCTAATGATGTTGAGCATCCTTTCATGTGCTTTCTGGCCATTTGTTTATCTTCTTTGGAAATATGCCTATTGAAAAATTTGGCCCATTTTAAAAATTGGGTGTTTGTCTTTTTGTTTTTAAGCTGAAATATTTCTTTATATATGCTGGATATTAAACCTTTATCAAATATGTGGTTTCCAAATATTTTTTCCCTTTGTATAGGTTGTTGGTTTGCTAAAACTGATGAAATGCAGTATACCAGAAATGTACTGGCTTTTAACAATGGGGATTTATTAGCTTACAAGTTTACATGTCTAAGGCCTTGAAAGTGTCCAAATTAAGACATCAACAGGGTGATACCTTCTCTGGAGACCTGTTGCCAGCGAGCTTGGGCCCCTGGTTTGTTGCTTTCTGGTTCTGCCTTCAGTGGTGGCTTCTCTTAGCTTCTGTGGGTATGTCCTTGTCTCTCAATTTCTGTGGGGCTTTTTCCATGAGCTTCTCTTAATTCCATCTCTTAGCCTCTGTATGTGTTTTATCCTCCTTTAAAGGACTCCCGTAAGAGGATTAAGAACCACCATGAATGAGGTAGGTCACATCTCAATTTAAATAAACTAATCCAAAGGTCCCACTACAATAAGTCTACACCCATAGGAATAGATTAAAAGAACGTGACCTTTTCTGGGGTACATACATACCAGCTTCAATCTACCACAGTTGTCATGTTACTTTCATGATAAAGTCCTTTAAGGTACAAAAGTTTCTAATTTTGATAAGGTCCCATTTATCTACTTTTTCTTTTGTTGCTTG
This sequence comes from Choloepus didactylus, assembly GCF_015220235.1. Lineage (NCBI taxonomy): Eukaryota > Metazoa > Chordata > Mammalia > Pilosa > Megalonychidae > Choloepus > Choloepus didactylus. Next base: position 29,855,576 of record NC_051320.1, on the reverse strand, counting down.
TGCTTTGGGTAAAAAGTCTTAAGAAACCATTGCCTGTAACACAAAGTTCTGAAGATGGTTTGTTATATTTTCTTCTAGGAGTTTGATAGTTGTAGCTCTTATATTTAGGTCTTTGATCCATTTTGAGTTGATTGTATGTAAGATGTTAGGTAGGGGTCCTGCTTCTTTTTTTTTTAAGCAGATTAACATCCAGTTTTCCCAGAACCATTGTTGAAGACACTGTTCTTTCCCAGTTGAGTGTTCTTCGCCATAAATATGAAGGTTGATTTCTGAGCTCTCAATTCGCCTCCATTAGTCTATGTCTGTCCTTGTGCCAGTACCATGGTGTTTTGATTACTGTGACTTTGTAGTAAGTTTTAAGATAGGAAAATGTGAGCTGTCCAACTTCATTCTTCTTTTTCAAAATCCTTTGGCTATTTGGGGCCTCTTACCCCTCCGTATAAATTAGATAATTGACTTTTCTATTTCTGCAAAGAAGGTTGTTTTATTTTGATTGGGATTACAATGAATCTATAAATCACTTTGGATAGGATTGACATCTTAACAATATTTAGTCTTCTAAACCATGAACATGAAATGTCCTTCCATTTATTTAGGTCTTCTTTGATTTTTTTTAGCAATGTTTTGTAGTTTTCGGTGTACCTGTCCTTGGTTAGATTTATTGGTAGATATTTGATTCTTTTAGTTGCTATTGTAAGTGGAATTTTTTTGTGGATTTCTTCTTGATTGTTCACTGCTTGAGTATGGAAATACTACTAATTTTTGAGTGTTGATCTTGTACCCTGCCACTTTGCTGAATTCATTTACTAGCTCTAGGAGCTTTGTGGACTTTTCAGGATTTTCTGTATATGGGATCATGCCATCTGCAAATAGGGAAAGTTTTATATCTTTCTTTCTGATTTGACTGCCTTTTATTTCATTTTACTTGTCTACTTGCTCTGGGAAGAACTTTCAGTACAGTTTGAATAACAGTGGTAACTGAGTTCATCCTTGTCTTGTTCCTGATCTAGGGGGAAAGCTCTCAGTCTTTTGCCATTGAGTATGATGTTAGCTATGAGTTTTTCATATATGCCCTTTATCATGTTAAGGAAATTTCCTATTCCCTGTATCATACAAGTTTTTATTAAGAAGGGGTGCTTGAGGTCTGGTTAAGACCAGGGCAAACCAAGCCAAAGGGTAAAGGTTGAAACTGATTGTGTTTTAAAACTTCAACTTCCGTGTGAGACCAAGGGAAGAGATATCTATTTGGTACAGGATCTAAATTTTCTAAACGGAACAACTCTACAGTCGATTTGTTCAAACACCACAATTGCATGGAACTTTGAATAGGAAGTGAGATACAGTAGGTTGGTATAGGCTGGAGTGAAATAGTGACACATCCCAGAGTAATTTGGGCAGATAATAAAAAATATATTTACAGCCTCCCCCTCCCCAGCCCCGAGGATCTGGGGGAAAGTGTGGATGTGTTGGACATCCTTACCTGGACTGGTGTTGATGTTGTCACAAACACTGGGACTGGCGGTTTGATATGCTGAGCCCTCGATCATGGGACTCGCCCTTATGAAGCTCGTTACCGCAAAGGAGAGTCTAAATTTGCATGTAGTTGTGCCTAAGAGTCTCCCCCTGAGTACCTCTTTGTTGCTCAGATGTGGCCCTGTCTCTCTCTAACTGAGCCATCTCAACAGGTGAACTCGCTGCCCTCCCCCCTACGTGGGACCCAACTCCCAGGGTTGTAAATCTCCCTTGCAATGCAGAATATGACTCCCGGGGATGAATGTGGACCCGGCATCGTGGGACTGAGAGTATCTTCTTGACCAAAAGGGGGATGCAAAATGAGACGAAATAGTTTCAGTGGCTGAGAGATTTCAAATGGAGTCGAGAGGTCACTCTGGTGGACATCCTTATGCACTATATAGATAACACCTCTTAGGTTTTAATGTATTGGAATAGTTAGAAGTAAATACCTGAAACTACCAAACTCCAACCCAGCAGTCTGGACTCCTGAAGACAATTATATAATAATGTAGATTACAAGGGGTGACAGTGTGATTGTGAAGACCTTGTGGATCACACCTCCTTTATCTAGTGTATGGATGAGTAGAAAAATGGGGATAAAAACTAAAGGACAAATGGGGTGGGATGGGGGGATGATTTGGGTGTTCTTTTTTCACTTTTATTTTTTATTCTTGTTCTGGTTCTTTCTGATGTAAGGAAAATGTTCAGAGATAGATTGTGGTGATGAACGCATAACTATGTTATCATACTGTGGACAGTGGATTGTATACCATGGATGATTGTATGGTGTGCGAATGTATTTCAATAAAATTGAATTTAATAAAAACAAAAAACAAAAAAAAAGAAGGGGTGCTTGATTTTGTCAGGTGCCTTTTCTGCATCAATTGAGATGATCATATGTTTTTTTCCTTCATTGCGTTGATGTGGTGTTGTGCATCAACTGATTTTTTATGTTGAAACACCCTTGCATACTAGGAATAAATCACACTTTAACAGGGCGTATAATTTTTTCAATCTCCTGTTGCCTTCAGTTTGCTGGTATTTTGTTGAGGATTTTGGCGTCTATGTTTATAAGAGATATTGGTCTGTAATTTTCTTTTCTTGTGGTATCTTTATCTGCCTTTGGTATGAGGGTGATGTTGGCCTCAGAATAATTTAGGATGTGTTCCCTCCTCTTCAATTTTTTGGAAAAGTTTGAGCAGAATTGGAAGTAAGTCTTCCTGGAATTTTTGGTAGAATTCTCCTGTGAGGCCATCTGGTTCTGGGCTTTTCTTTGTTCAGAAGTTTTTGATTACTGATTCAATCTCTTTATTTGTAATTGGCTTATTGAGATCTTCTGTTTCTTCTTGAGTCAGTGTAGGTAGTTTGTGTGTTTCTAAGAATTTATTCATTTCACTGAGGTTATCTAATTTATTGACATACATTGTTCTTAGTATTCTATTGTAGTACTTTTTTTTCGGCATGGTTTGTAGTAATGTTCATCTTTTCATTTCTGATTTATATTATTTGTATACTCTCTTTTTACTTTGTTAGTCTAGCTAAAGGTTTGTCAATTTTACTGATCTTTTCAAAGAACGAACTTTTGGTTTTGACTCTGTCAGGTTTTTGTTTTGTTTTGTTTTTGCTTTCTATTTCATTTGTCTCTGCTTTAATATTTGTTATTTCCTTCTTTCTGCTCAAGATTTTATTCTTCTTTTTCTAGTTCTTCTAGTTTTGTGGTTAGGTCTCTAATTTAAAGTCTTTCTTCTTTTATAGTGTAAGCATTTAGAGCTATAAATTTTCCTCTAAGCATTGCCTTGCTGCTTCCCATAGGTTTTGGTATGTTATATTTTCATTTTCATGCACCTCAAGATATTTCCTAATTTCCCTGTGATTTCCTCTTTAGCCCATTGGTTGTTTAAGAGTATGTTATTGAATTTCCACAAGTTTGTGAACTTTCCATTTCTCCCTGCGTTACTGATTTCTAGCTCCATTCATTGTGGTCACAAAAGATACATGGTATGATTTCAGTATTTTTTTTTTAATTCAGTTTTATTGAAATATATTCACATACCATACAATCATCCATGGTGTACAATCAACTGTTCACAGTACGATCATATGGTTATGCATTCATCACCACAATCTGTTTCTGAACATTTTCCTTGCATCAGAAAGAATCAGAATAAAAAATAAAAGTAAAAAAAGAACACCCAAACCATCCCCTCTCATCCCACCCTATTTGTCATTTAGTTTTTGCCCCACTTTTCTACCCATCCATCCAAACAGTAGACCAAGGGAGTGTGATCCACAAGGCCTTCACAATCACACTGTCACCCATTGTAATCTGCATTATTATACAGTCATCTTCAGGAGTCCAGACTACCGGGTTGGAGTTTGGTAGTTTCAGGTATTTACTTCTAACTATTCCAATACATTAAAACCTAAGAGGTGTTATCTATATAGTGCATAAGAATGTCCACCAGAGTGACCTCTCAACTCCACTTGAAATCTCTCAGCTGCTGAAAGTATTTTGTCTCATTTTGCATCCCCCTTTTGGTCAAGAAGATATTCTCAATCCCACGATGCCAGGTCCAGATTCATCCCTGGGAGTCATATCCTGCACTGCCAGGAGATTCACACCCCTGGGAGTCGGTTCCTACTTAGAGGGGAGGGCAGTGAGTTCACCTGCTGAGGTGGCTCAGTTAGAGAGAGAGAGGGCCACATCTGAGCAACAAAGAGGTACTCAGGGGGAGACTCTTAGGCACAATTATATGCAAGTTTAGCCTCTCCTTTGCAGTAACGAGCCCCACAAGGGCAAGTCCCAGGATAGAGGGCTCGGCACATCAAACCTCCAGTCCCAATGTTTGTGACAGCATCAACACCAGTCCAGGTGAGGAAGTCCAACACTTCTGCACCTTCCCCCAGCTCCTGGGGGTGGGGGGGTGGGGGGCTGTAAATATATTTTTTATTCTTTGCCCAAATTACTTTGGTTGTGTCACTATTCACTCTCACTTATACCAACCCACTGTATCTCATTTCCTATTCAAAGCTCCATGCAACTGTGGTGTTTGAACAAACTGACTGTAGAGTTATACTGTTCAGAAAATATAGATCCTGCAACAAATAGACATCTCTTCCCTTGGTCTCACATGGAAGCTGAAGTTTTAAAACACAGTTAGTTTCGACCTTTACCCTTTGGCCCGGTTTGCCCTAGTCTTAACCAGATCTGCTTCATTCATATCACTAATTGAAGTCTGTGCTCTTTTTCAGCTTTTTTTTTAACAGTTGCTGTATGCACTAATACTGACATTGATATCTGCCAAGCTCTAGCTCAGAGTTTCAGGTGTCTCAGAGATACGCATTGTTCCAGAGACCAATCAGGTCATACACTAAGGGATCAGCATCTCAAAGTTTAGAGATAGGCATTACAATTCAGGAATAGAGTTGACTGCTGTAAGAGCTTACAATCTAGGGACTATTACAATAATCAAGTCCACGTTAGGCTATGTTCTAAGATTCAATTCTGAGTTTACACATTGTAGTTAGTCCATATTGGTGAGGCAATATAGTGTTTGCCTTTATTTCTGGTGTACTTCACTCAAATACTGTGTACAGGATCCATTCATCTCTTTGTGTTTCTCACAGCTTCACTCCTTCTCATAGTTGCTCAGTATTCCATTGTATGCATACGCCACAGTTCACCACTCTGTTCTTCGGTCTTGTATCCTTAGGTCACCTCCACCCATTGCAAATCATGATTGCTGCCTCCATGAACACCAGTTTGCAAATGTCCATTCATGTCTCTGCTCTCAGATCTTCAAATGACATACTCCATAATGAGGTTGCAGGACTTTATGGTCCCCACATACTTAACTTTTTGTGGAACCACCACACTGACCTTCAGAAAGGCTACACCATTCTGCCTGCTCCTCAACAGTAGATAGGTACATCCCTCTCACCATGTTTTCTCCAACACTTTTACTCCCATGTATATTTTTTCCTACAATTTTGTAGAGTTATATTCATATACCATACATTCATCCACAGTGCATAATCAGTTGTTCATGGGATTTCAGTATTCTTTAATTTATTGAGACTTGTTTTGTGGCCTGACATATGATTTATCCTAAAGAATGATCCATGTGTACTCGAGAAGAATGTGTAGCATGTTGTTAAGTGAGATATTCTATATATGACTTTTAGGTCTACTTGGTTTAGAGTATCATTGAAGTCTTGTATTTCCTTATTGATCTTCTGACTAGATATTCTAGCCATTATTGAAAGTGATATATAAAGTTTTTTGCTATTAATGTAGAATCATCAATTTCTCCCTTCAAATCTGTCCATATTTGCTTCATATATTTAGTGATTCTGTTATTAGGTGTATGTATTTTTTTAATTGTTACATCTTCTTGTTGTGTTACCCCTTTGTCAGTATGTAATGACCATCTTTGTCCCTCATGACTGTATTTGACCTTAAGGCTATTTTATCTGGTGTAGGTATAGCTACCCCTGCTCTCTTTTGGTTACTACTTGCATGTTATATTTTTTTCCATCTTTCACTTTCAACCTACTTGTATACTTGAATTTAAGGTGAGTCTCTTGCAACTAGCATATAGTTGGGCTGTGCTTTTTTATCCATTCTGCTAATCTCTGCCTTTTGACTGGAGGAGAGTTCAATGCTTTTACATTTAAAGTCACTGATGACAATGCAAGACCTTCTGCTGCTGCTTTGCTATTTTGTCTTTTTAAGTCTTATACCTTTTTAGTTCCCATTTCTTCTGTTAATGCCTACTTTTCTATTTATTTATTTTTTGTGTGTGATGTATCGTATTGAGTGGTTCTCTTTTCTATCTGGATATGTTTTTCATATATTTTCTTTGTGGTTACCATGGAATTAAAATTTAACATTCTAAATATATAACAATCATATTTGGTTTGATACCAACTTCAATTCACTAGCATACACATACTTTTCCTATACTCCTCCATCCCCACACCTTTTTTTGTGCTTGTTACCACATATATCATTGTACCTTTATGTTCTGAAACCATAGGTTTATCATTAATTTTAATGCATTTGCATTTTAGCACCTGTAGGAAGTAAGAAGTGGAGCTACATACAAAACAATACACTACAATTATGCTGACATTTATAGTTACCAGAGGTCTTTATTTCTTTAGGCTGCTTCAAACCACTGTGTAGTAATATCCTTTGTGGGGAGAAGACTGGCTTCTGTCATCTGAGCGCCAAGCAAAGAAGGGCCTAGAAGTCTGTTTTTCTAGTATGTCATCTTTGACTCATTCTCCTCAACCACAGTGTATGGCACATTGATCCTACCCTAGGCTGTGTCTAGATTCTCTCTGCTTTAGCCTAAGACTAAACCTCTGCTTTGTGTTAGGGAGGAGTAAACCTCCAATTTTTATTAGGGAGGGGGAGACACCTGGTTGTTTGAGGTCAAAGAAGTGACCTGGGATTTCAGAGCACCTGGGAAAGACTTCCGAACAATCTTCCTGTTTTCAGCCTCTTGCAGTATTCGTCTTTGGAAGTACCAAGCACACTGCTAATTTCTGAGGTGGTCTGGGGTCCTGAGGCACAAATCAGCTTACTCTTTGTTGACTGTTCCCTCAGGCAGGTTAGTTTTCAGGCTCTTCACATGTGCTAAATTCGTTACAATTTGTTCTTCTGCTTTCCAGGTCCAGGAGTTTGATTGATTTAATCTTTTCTGCTGTTGTCCCTTTTCAAATTCCCTTTGTTTGATTTTGCACTTGTGTGTCAGTTTATGCCTTTAAAATTCTTGGATTATTAATTTAGAGACATTTGGGGAGAGAGAAGAGCTTATTCTTTATGTTTACTCTGCTGTATTTAAACAGAAACCTTATAAAAGCAGCTTCATTAGAATGTTGGGGTAAGAATCAGAAAGCAGTAGGGAATCAGTTGAGGCTCAAAAATTAGTCACAGGGAACATAAGCTAATATTTAAATAATCTTAGTCGTTAGTGGAAGGAAAGGAATTAAGAGGGGAGGAATGAAATGGTAAATTTATCATTACCAACTTCCAACTGAGCCCTGAAAATGCCTTGAATCTACATTCTTCTACTCCTTAAAGTGACTTGGTCCTCACTTCCTATATTTTTCTCAAATTTATAACCCCCACAATCAGCTTTGCTCACGTTCAGTGACCTTGTTTTATATTTCACAGAGAATGTAGAAGGGATGCAGAGGGAGTCCTCTCTGAGCCTTTCCACAAGCCTAGCTGCACACAGAGGAGCGTTTACAAGCGTTTGCTCCTCCTCCATTCTTTTTCAATGGAAAAGTGCCCACCTCCTATTAAAGGCCAGTCCTTTCATGTGTGTTAGGAATGGCCAGCCACTTGTGAGGTGCTGATCAAGGACTGGTTAAATTAAAATAACAGAGTAAAACTGATTATCAAAATAAGGTTGTAATTTACAAATTTTAAGTATTATCAGTTTGTAAGGTTGTGCAGCCTATGGAATCTTGGATGTGGAAGCAAACAAGACAGGTTATTTGGTGTCCTAGGAGGGATTTGCACAGTGGTTTTACTTAGAGAACTAAATGGTTTGAGAACTGGAGGAGGAATAGTTGATGTGGGATCCTAGCTGGGAAGAAAAGAAAGTTAAGCTGTAAGTAGTCTGATAGACTGGGAGAGACCAAAGGGATTGAAAGACTTGGGAGTGCCAGGGTGGAATGCTTCCTTAAGTGAATTCGGGATTCTGCTGTTTTCTTATGGCGCACACTCCTTTTTCACAGAAGCCTGCGGGGTGCACAGCCTAGAGGCAGAGGTGTCACATGGAAGTATCAGGAGCCCTACACTGAGCCCAGGGACTTGTGGGCCCACAGCAGAGAGGGACTGTGGGGAATCTGAGCTGAAGGGTTTGACATGTGCTACAGCCCAAGGGTATTCCAGCCGCAGCCCCGGGAATGGCTGGGAATACAGGGTCTTAAAGCCATCATCTGTACCAAACTGTGCAGGGCACATCCCCCACCCAAAGGGCTGACAGTCTCCAGTGCACACAGAAAATTGGTGTACTGATTGGACAGCCACATGGTTTGGAACCCCACATGCAGCATAAACAAAGTTGGGGAGAGCTGGATTGAGGGTAGGAGGTGGTTCAGGAGTACTATTTGCTGGTAGTTCAGAGAAAGTACACTGCACCAAGCTATAGATCTGTCAAATTATAGATAATTGTTTAAATAAGTCTGCATATCCTAAAAGAACCCTATCAAGATAAGCAAATGCCAAGAGGCCAAAAACAACGGAAAATTATAAAGCATATGAAGAAACCAGAAGATATGGATAACCCAAATGCTCAAATGAAAAAACCAGAGGAGATACAGAACTTGGAGAAATTAATCAAAGAAGTAATCACAAACACTGGTACCATGGCTCAGGATATAAAGGATATCAAGAAGACCCTAGAAGAACATAAAGAAGAATTTGCAAGAGTAAATTGAAAAATAGAGGATCTTATGGAAATAAAAGAAACTGTTGATCAAATTAAAAAGATTCTTGATACTCATAGCACCAAATTAGAGGATACAGAGGAACAAATAAGTGAACTTGAAGAAAGTATGTTGGAAAGTGAAAGCACAAAAGAACGAATGGTGAAAAAAATTGAAAAATTTGAAATGGATCTCAGGGATATGATGGACAACATGAAGGATGAAAATATGAGAATCATTAGTGTTCCAGAAGGGGAAGAAAAGGGTAAAGGACTAGGAATAGTATTCAAAAACATTGTTGGGGAAAACTTCCCAACCCTTCAAAACAACATGAACATGTATATCATAGATGCCCAACGAACTTCACAATGAATAAATCCAAATAAACCCACTCCAAGACATATTCTGATCAGATTGTCAGATGCCGAAGAGAAGGAGCAAGTTCTGAAGGCAGCAAGGGAGAAGCAATTCACCACATACAAGGGAAACAATATAAGACTAAGTAGTAACTACTCAGCAGCCACCACGGAGGTGAGAAGGCCGTGGCATGACATGTTTAAAATTCTGAAAGAGAAAAATTGCCAACCAAGAATTCTTTATCCAGCAAAGCTCTCCTTCAAATTTGAGGGAGAGCTTAAAATCTCACAGACAAACAAATGCTGAGAGAACTTGCTAACAAGAGACTTGCCCTACAAGAAATACTAAAGGGAGTCCTACTGACAGAGAAACAAAGAAAGGAGAGAGAGGTCTGGAGAAGGGCACAGAACTAAAGAGTTTTAGTAAGGGTACGTTAAAGGAAATAGAGAGATGGAAAAAATACATCTGACAAATAAGAACCAAAGGATATGACGGCTAATTCAAGAACTGCCTTCACAGTAGTAACAGTGAATGTGAATGGATTAAACTCTCCAATTAAAAGATATAGATTGGCAGAATGGATTAAAAAATATGAACCATCAATATGTTGAAGGACTTGAGAACTAATTTTTTCTTTTTTTAAATAAAAAATAATCAAGGTGTAGGGGAGGAAGTTATATTTCATGAAGAAATACAGAATGTAAGATTTGGGGGATACACTGTACTTTGTGCCTACAGGGTTTCCTCTTTCTTGGAGATTTCTGCACTTTGAGCCTATCCTTGATGACCCCTTCCCCTCACTCTTCAAACAGTGATCTTTAAATGAGTAGGAAATTTTGACTTTAGACATATATCTTAGATAAAAATATGCTAACCACTACTTGAAATTCATAGTTATTAAGGTAACAAAAGTAAGGTAAGGGACAGAAGACATTTTTGCAGTTGAATAAACTGGATTTTATTAAAAATATAATGAAATTAGAAATCCACTTGTTTGGAAAGACTAGAATCCTCTGCTAGCCCAGCATTAATCCTGGAATGGCCCTGGGGTTTCTAAAGCATGGATTCTTCTCTAAGAACCTGAACCACTTTCAGCAGTTTGGCAACAGCAAACTTTTTCTTTTGGAGATATGAATAAAAATAAAGGAAGAAATGAAAAAACAATTGAATTTTTTTATTGTTGTCGTTCATCAGTTTTTTACACAGTAATAAAATTATTTCATCTACTTTTCAAAATCTTCTAGATTTTTTTCATTCTTGGAAAGCATCTACTTCTGCACCAGATCGCTGTCCCCTTGTTTGTTATTTGCAGTAGTCCCTTCCATCCTGGTCATACCTTTTCTGCATTCCTCGTACTTGGTTCCAAATTCTGTTTTTCATTCCAGTGTTTTTCTTGCTTTTCATAGATGCACAGTTTACATGTATGCTCTAACTTTTCTATTCATTCCTTTCATTAGCTTCTTCATTCTCTCCTAAATAATAATAGGACAAAAGTAGTAGTAGTTAAGATTACTTTAATGTTTATTGGCTATGTGATTTTAGACTAATTTCTTAATCTCTCTGACTTATTCTGCTTCTCTGTAAAATTGGAACGATAATATTGCCTATTTTATAACATTTTTGTGAGGATTAAAATGAGATAATCCATATCCACTCAAAACACAGCACGTTACCTAGCTCAGTGTAAGTCTTAAGTGTTGGTTACTACCTATTATTACTATTAGGGTTAAGTTCTCTTATTTCTGTCTATTTTATCATACAGTGGTTTCTCTTCTGTGAAGGATACCTGTGTTAGCATTTTGCAGTCAAAGGTTAGAACATTGATCTCTCAGGATGGTAAGTGTAGGGGAAGGCAGGAATTTATGTTTTAAAGGATGTTTAAATGGAGAAAAAGATGCTCTTTTGTTCATATGAGCTGCTGGTTGTTTCTAACATACTGTCTCCTTCTTTTACATGATTCTTTATTTTCATTTTTGCTTCTGTTGTCTGCTACTGTATCCGTTCTTGTTCACCCAAAAGTGTATTGTAAAAATGAAAGAGACAGAATTCAGTTATTTAAAAAATGAACACTGGTAAGCTATTTACCAGAATTATATTTTGTGTTGATAGCTGGATTTATTTTATCCATTCAAACTTTGACATCTATTAATATAAATATAAAATGCTGATTATAATAGGAAATAAGGCTTTTTTCCCCTAGAGTATTACATATCAACAATAACAGCTCCACGAAAAAGAGAATATAACCAGTTAAAATCACTTTTTATTTTAATTAAAATACTACTTAAAAATATCTGTCTTTTGAAGTGTGCAAATCAAATTATCTTGCAAAAGTCAGTATTTTGCATAGTTTACTTATACTTTGTTTTCAGTGTTTTGTATATGTCATTAGCAAACTTTGGTAATCCTTATCATAGGACTTTTTCAGAATGGCTATAATAGCATTTTTATTGTTAATTCAATCTCAGGAATGAAAAAGAAGCTGATCTAGTCACTAGCACACTGATTATTATTGCTTTATACTTTGATTAAGAATTGTTTTCTTTTTAACCACCTAAATAGAATCCATATTCTATATGCATATACCGAATGTGGCTTTCTTGATGTCTTAAATTATTAATTTAAATGAGCAGATAAAAACAGAAGGGGACATAGGAAATTGATTGTAAAAAAGGGGTTGGTGATACTTTTCACGTTAATAAATATTGTATTCACCATCCCTGGGATCACAGAGGGTTAGAATAAGCAGAATAACTATGTGACAGCCCTGTGCCCTTGCTTCATTGATTTGTTAACTTTTTTTTCTTTATTGAATAAGCCTGTTTTTCTGGATTTAAACAATTGATTTAATCTTTCAGACAGGGGAAAACAAAGGATGGAGTGGTCCAAAGGCTGGGTTTCCTGAACCAACAAATAACAGTAAGTTTTCACTTTATGTTATCTGCACTTGGTGTTCTTCACCAGTTAGTGACTAGATGTCACTGGGATTTTATGGAGTCTCCATGCCAAGTGTTTTGGATGCAAGGAGTCATGGTGTCTATTTTCCTGGAATGTACAGAATAACTGGAAAACTAAGACACTTGTACCCATGTCCTTAATGTTAAACCACTACAGATGGAGTGCCATTTGATCTACAGAGTGGTGACATTCTTTAAGCTGTCATTTTTATTGCAACAGCGTTATTATAATATAAATGAAGGAAAAAAGAAAATCCATTATATACAAGCCAATTACCCTCTCAGACCATTTTCACAGTTCTTATTGTTTTTAGGTAAATGCAAGTTTTTACATAATTATAATCATAATATAGATAAAAGTTTGTATTGTTTTCATTTAATATTACCATAAGGATTTTTCACATTATAAAACTCAGAGTTTTTGATATTTTATTAAAATCCCTAGTTGAAATATCAGAAAGCTAAGAATAAAATTATTAAAAATTTCATCCCAATTATAGTATTATAAGATGATTAAAAATCCACTTAAGTTTATTTCTTTTATCAAATATATGTGAGCAAGATATTATACATAGGAAGCATAAATATTTTTCTTTATCCCCCTTTCTCCCAGGAAAAGTATCTATTTTCACTGAAGTGACTTTTTTACTATAAATCAGTGAAACAAAACATCCAGTCAGTAAAGAACTCAGCCTATCTCATTTCCAACTCTGTCTGTCTTCCTTACAACCTTTGGAACTAAGTAAGCTTAAATATGCAAATTGTCATAATGGAAAGTCTTTATTCCCACCCCCACCCCCACCCCCAATTTCTACATTTCTTTTACATTTAAAACTAACTTCAATCTCAAAATCACATATCCATGTACCTATTTCATTTTTGTTGGTTTCACTTAAACGCATGGTTTGTTAGACAAAGACTGCAAACAAATATTTACAATGTGTTTTACGTGTAACACACAGGAATGGCTTTTAACAGAAATTCATCAACATACCAAACTTTTTTTTTTATTGTAAATAGAGGTATCAAAACAAATTTTTGATACTACTAGTAGCTAGCACCCACACTATTTCAAAAATTAACACAATTTGCAACAATATTCATTGTACCTGCTACTTTAAGCAATTTAAACTGTAGCTCTTTCACTAAGCAAGTGGATAAAGCATATTATTTATGGGTTTTTTTTTTTTATTACTCACTTTAATAATAATACATTTACCGTGTTATCACCATGGAATGTAACATCAGTTAGACAAAGTTATTTCACAAGTGCGGCAAAGTATGTCAAGTTTGGGTATAATGTCTGGCCAAACCAACTTGCTCATAAATCACTAATCACCTCCAATACAGGTAATGTGTTTTGTTTAACATTTGTGAATCTTACAGAGAAAATAAATGTACTATGCACATTTAAAGTCCTCATTTGCTTTTGGATTAGCACTTTAAATACAACTTATATTTCAAGATGACTAATAACAGCAGTAAAAATATATTCTGCAACTATAAAAGAGCTAAACTGTAATCCATAATTAAGTTATTCTCATGTGTATTTATAAGTATGATTCTAAAATAAATATACTTCTAAGTAGCTCTGGGTTACCAGGTTTTTAGATTTAGTTTAAACACACACACATTTTCAGTTGTAGGAGACATTAGAATGCACTTTTCTAAAAGAGTTCTTTAAGAGTCAGCCAGCCCTAGAAACGAAAATACTAGACCATTTCACAAGGTAGCCAGAAACAAAATTTAGTTAATTGGGGTGAATAGCACTCTAACATGACAACCAATGTGATACTCTCCAGCAATTTGAACTTCAGGGTTAGCCTGCTGTCTGTTTTAGAACTAATTTTATCATAAGAGTTTAAGAAGGTGGATATTTTACCACATTTATCAAGAGAATTTGGGTGACATGTTTCTTTTGTACTAACTTGACTTCTCTGAATGACCTAGTTACTGAACTAGTCCCTAGTAGTTTGGTCACCAGGCAAATCAAGCCAGAAAGAAAGGAAGCCAATATTCAAAATAGCATGTTATTGTCTGAACCAGTACTCAAATGATTGACTTTCAGTATATTCATGTAATCTCAGTTTGAGGTGTCTGACCAAAGCAAATACCACCAACAAAACCAAGATAGCATCTCTTTTTCTAAAGTTTAGGTTTTTCCCAGTATTTCCAATATGTGGACTAGCCCATGCCAAAAGTCATTGCTCCCACAACAAAGTCTTGGGCTGCAGCACACACGTGCATCACATGAATGGATATTTTACTATTTCCCCTGCTCTTCACTTTGTGTAATCCATAACAATTGCTGTAAAACCTGCCATCCCATTGGAGACAAACGGTGCCTCTCTAGCTTTCCGGGTACATTTAGATCCCTGATCTTCATCATATGAAGACAGAGAAACATCTGGGTTGGTTGACATAAGGGTTGGTTGAAGAATCTTCCACTAACAATGGCACCCTTTAAGCTCCCACCAGCTTCTGCCTCCTGCCCAAGCAGCTTGTCCAGCCAGCCTCCTGTTTATCCTTCTTGAGATTAATTTACAGACACACATATCCTTCCGCAGCAATCTGATACTTCTTGCCATGTTTTGTCTTGTAAACTTGAATTCTGTTTTGAGTACTCTAGGTTTATGCTTAAATGATAGTGCCTTGATAAAAGAAAAAAAATAAATGTGCTGCATTTTTCCTCCTGTTCCATAATGAGTGTATATATATTAAATATGTTATATCCTTACAAATGTCTGGGTGATATTTACCAGCTGGAATTCGTTTACTTAATGTGTGGGTATTTTGCACTGTGATACTTAATCAAGACATTAACGTAATGGTTGTTGATTTGAGACAAGTTTGAGATCCATTAAAATTAACTGTTGTATGTTTGTCCTTCTGGTGGCTGTGGAAGCTTCATATTTTTTTGGACGTCATTAGGCATCTTAGCTCTTGATTGAAGTACAACTTTTTTTTTTTTTTTTTTCATTTTTATTGAGATTGTTCAGATACCATACAATTATCCAAAGATCCAAAGTGTACAATCACTTGCCCCTGGGTACCTTCATACAGCTGTGCATCCATCACACTTAATTTTTGTTCAATTTTTAGAAACTTTTCATTACTCCAGACAAGAAATAAAGTGAAAGATGAAAAAAAAGAAAAGAAAAGGAAACTCTAATCCTCCCCTATCCCTAACCAACCCCCCCCTCAATTGTTGACTCGTAGTATTGATATAGTACATTTGTTACTGTTTATGAAAAAATGTTGAAATACTACTAACTGTAGTATATAGTTTGTAATAGGTATATAGTTCTTCCCTATATGCCCCTCTTTTATTAACTTCTAATTGTATTGTCATACATTTGTTCTGGTTCATGGAAGTGATTTCTAGTATTTGTACAATTGATCATGGACATTGCCCACCATAGGATTCAGTTTTATACATTCCCATCTTTTGACCTCCAACTTCCCTTCTGGTGACATATATGACTCTGAGCTTCCCCTTTCCACCTCATTCACACACTATTCGGCGCTGTTAGTTATTCTCACATCTTGCTACCAACACCCCTGTTCATTTCCAAACATTTAAGTTCATCCTAATTGAACATTCTGCTCATACTTAAGCAACCACTCCCCATTCTTAAGCCTCGTCCTGTATCTTGGTACCTTATATTTCATGTCTGTGAGTTTACATATTATAATTAGTTCCTATCAGTAAGACCCTGCAATAATTGTCCTAATGTGTCTGGCTTATTTCACTCAGTATATTGCCCTCGAGGTTTTGTCATCAACCCATTTTTTTTTAATATGGTTTTGTTCACTCACCATACATTCCATCCCAAGTAAATAATCGATGGTTTTCTGCATGGTCATACATTTATGTGTTCACCACCTTCACCATTATCTATATAAGAGCATCTACATTTCTTCCACAAGGCAGGAGGGAGAGTCAAAGAAGGTAGAGAGGCAAAAGAAAGAGGGAAAAAAAAAAGACAGCTAGGAAGCAGCAAAAGGAAAAATAACCTTAAATCAAAGTAGAATAAAGAATCAGACAATACCACCAATGTCAAGTGTCTAACATGCCTCCCCTATCCCCCCTCTTATCTGCATTCACCTTGGTATATCACCTTTGTTACATTAAAGGAAGCATAATACAATGATTCTATTAGTTACAGTCTCTAGTTTATGCTGATTGCATCCCTCCCCCAATGCCTCCCCATTTTAACACCTTGCAAGGTTGACATTTGCTTGTTCTCCCTCGTAAAAGAACATATTTGTACATTTTATCACAATTGTTGAATACTCTAGATTTCACCAAGTTACACAGTCCCAGTCTTTGTCTTTCCTCCTTTCTTGTGGTGTCTCACATGCTACCCACCTTCCTCTCTCAACCGTATACATAGTTACCTTTGTTCAGTGTACTTACATTGTTGTGCTACCATCTCCCCAAATTGTGTTCCAAACCACGCACTCCTGTCTTCTATCACCGTGTAGTGCTCCCTTTAGTATTTCCTGTAGGACAGGTGTCTTGTTCACAAAGTCTCTCATTGTCTGTCAGAAAATATTTTGAGCTCTCCCTCATATTCAAAGGACAGCTTTGCTGGATACAGAATTCTTGGTTGGCGGTTTTTCTCTTTCAGTATCTTAAATATATCATACCACTTCTTTCTTGCCTCCATGGTTTCTGCTGAGAGATCCGCACATAGTCTTATTAAGCTTCCTTTGTATGTGATGGATCACTTTTCTCTTGCTGCTTTCAGGATTCTCTCTTTGTCTTTGACATTTAATAATCTGATTATTTAGTGTCTTGGCGTAGGTCTATTCATATCTCTTCTGTTTGGAGTACGCTGCGCTTCTTGGATCTGTAATTTTATGTCTTTCATAAGAGATGGGAAATTTTCATTTATTATTTCCTCTATTATTGCTTCTGCCCCCTTTCCCTTCTCTTCTCCTTCTGGGACACCAGTGATACGTACATTATTGTACTTTGTTTCATCCTTGAGTTTCTGGAGACGTTGCTCATATTTTTTCATTCTTTTCTCCATCTGCTCCTTTGCGTGTAGGCTTTCAGGTGTTTTGTTCTCCAGTTCTTGAGTGTTTTCTTCTGCCTCTTGAGATCTGCTGTTGTATGTTTCCATTATGTCTTTCATCTCTTGTGTTGTGCCTTTCATTTCCATAGATTCTACTAGTTGTTTTTTTGAACTTTTGATTTCTGCCATATACATGCCCAGTGCTTCCTTTACAGCCTCTATCTCTTTTGCAATATCTTCTCTAAACTTTTTGATTTGATTTAGCATTAGTTGTTTAAATTCCTGTATCTCAGTTGAAGGGTACGTTTGTTCCTTTGACTGGGCCATAACTTTGTTTTTCTTAGTGTAGGTTGCAATTTTCTGTTGTCTAGGCATGGTTTCCTTGGTTATCCAAATCAGGCTTTCCCAGACCAGAACAGGCTCAGGTCCCAGAGGGAAGAAATATTCAGTATCTGGTTTCCCTGCGGGTGTGTCTTAGAAAATTGCTCCACCCTTTGATGCCTCGGGTCACTGTGCTTTTCTGCCCAGCAGGTGATGCCTGTTAGCCTATAATTCTTGACTGGTGTGAGGAGGTATGGCCGTGTTCCCCCAGGCTCTGGGGTCTGGTTCTGAATGGAAAGGGCCCCACCCCTTTCCTCCTAGAGAAGACAGAGCCCCCAGGTGGAGGTCATTAGCATTTCAGTGGTCTCCCTCTCTGCTTGTGCTGTCTCCACCCTTCCCCAAGTCACAGCCCTGGAAACTGAAAATGACTGGGGCTTTCTCCACTGAGCCAAAAAAGAAACAGATAGTCCCCTTCAGACCCAGTCCAAGGCGACCCTCCAGCTCTCCCAGGTCAGTCGTCACCCAAAGCCTCTGTCTGTTTTTTTGGAGATGTGTACCTGTAGTGAGCAGTTCACACTCGCTACTTAAAACCCCAGGTGGAGCTCAGCTGAGCTATATTCGCTTGCTGGGAGAGAGCTTCTCTCTGGCACCACGAGGCTTTGCAGCTCGGGCTATGGGGGAGGGGGTCCCACGACTTGGTTCCGCAGGTTTTACTTACAGATTTTATGCTGTGTTCTCAGGCATTCCTCCCAATTCAGGTTGGTGTATGATGAGTGGATGGTCTCGTTTGTCCCCCTGCAGTTATTCTGGATTATTTACTAGTTGTTTCTGGTTTTTTGTAGTTGTTCCAGGGGGACTACTTAGCTTCCACTCTTCTCTATGCCGCCATCTTGCCCCTCTCTCAAAGTACAACTTTAATGTTATACAAATTTTCACATTTTGCCAACACTGATATGCTCTATTCATGCAACATTCTGCTGGATTTATTTATTCCATTCATAATTAACTTTTGTTACAAATCTAACTGATGGAGGAGCTTCTGGGTATTTAGGTCCACGTTCTACTTTCAGGCTATATATTCTGTTTCTGTAATTTGTCCCTGTGGCCCAGTTATCATGCCTGTCCACCTTGTAAGTGTCATATCTTGATCATCTTCAGGGCTGTAGCTAACAGTACCATTGCCTGCTCCTTTTTGTCCTTCTTCGAGATATTCCAACAAGTGAAAATTACAGGGAACTTTAACTCCTGTGAAGACCACCATTTTTTTCCTGCAGCCTAATGCAACTTCAAAGTCTTTATTCTTTGATATTAGCAGCTCATCTCTTGATATATA
This sequence comes from Choloepus didactylus, assembly GCF_015220235.1. Lineage (NCBI taxonomy): Eukaryota > Metazoa > Chordata > Mammalia > Pilosa > Megalonychidae > Choloepus > Choloepus didactylus. Next base: position 29,836,623 of record NC_051320.1, on the reverse strand, counting down.
ATGAAATTAGGGGCAAACTCTAACCAAAGCATTCTCAGGAGAACTGAATTTTTGGATCATCAAAATTAGCCCCTTGAAAAGAATTTTTCAGTGAGGTAATAATATTCTTGAGTTAGTTTCTGGGAATAATTTAAATTAATCTGACTCTGAGCCCTTGAGTCCGAGGGCTGGTAAATGCGATGGGCTTAGCACATAGCCCGAGGTAGAAAATGGAATATGTTCAGTATTCTTAGAGAGCTTGTGTTTAATTCCTTTGATGTCTGAATGTATTGGCTTATAATTATTTGGTAAGGGATGTGAGAAACATTAGATTGATTGTGGTTTTATGTAAAGTGCTTAGCAAAGTACCTGTTTCCTAGGAAAGGCGTAATGAATGTTGATTTCCTTCCCTGCCTCCTTGCCCCTTCTTGTATAAAGAATGATATAATACTGTGTAGGTTTGCCAGAAATTCCATTATTAATACTTTTTTTTCCCCCGTCAGATGTTTTTTGCAAGTACATGATGACCAATGAATATATAGTTTATTCTTGAATAGTCCCATTTTGACTGTAGACATTTGTGTTTTTTTTCAAAGAATATAAACATAAAGTATTAGAATATGGAAGTCTGATAGCTATTAACTTGACAGTTTTAACATGAAAGCATTCTACAGATCTCCTGAAGCTCTATATCATTGAAGAGTGAAATTTTCACTCCCAGTTTTACATGTTCCTTGCTAATGATAATGTTGATTATTTTTACTTGATAACAGATACAGGAATTCCTTTGCAAGTATGAGAAGGGATATCACAAAAAATGCCAATAAGTTTAAGTAATCAGAAGTGTGTAAGAATGCATAAAAGGTTTGTTTAGACTTCAAGTCAGAAGCTATAGTGATAAAGCTATTTGACTCCAACTTAAAACTTAACCAAACTGCTAACACTTTGGGAATTGCTCTGGTCTACAGTGGGTTCAAATTGAAACTGTGAGGGGGTGGGAAAGCTGATGCAAGTGTGCTGCCTACCTTGGGTGGGTAATCCAGCTCCAAAGTAACTGTTTCATTCCCCAAGGACTCCCCAAGGGCTCCATCTCCGTTCTGAGGCTCCAGAGTCTCCTGGAGCCAGCTCTTAGCCACTTAAATACATCAGGAAAAAGTTGGTCTCTGCCTAGAAAATGATCACTCATGTAATGAAACCATTATCTGAAGATTAATTTGCATATATAGATTATGGTAACATTTAGGTTAGGTTCTCTTCTACTTAATTAGTTCCTTAAATTTGAAAGTCTGCTCTAAGTGATTTCTGTCCTGAGAACGATACCTATGTTATTAGCGTTTTGCAGGAAAGGGTTAGAGCAGCGATCTCTCAGGATGGCACGTGTGGGGGAAGACAGGAATTTGAGCTTGCCAGTGCTGGCTGCCTCACTGACATATTGTCTGACCTTGAACAACACATTTTTTACTTATTATTCAGTGTGCTCTTTTAGAGGTATGCATACCAACGTATAATGCTGATAATTTTTGATTATGTAACATTTGTAAAGCGATTAACCATCCTTGAATAACATCTGAAAAGGTAACATTACTTTGTAAAAAACAGAAAGAATGTCATCTTGAAGTAACTGTTCATTATGACATACTCTTTTCTTCATTAAGTTCTATATTGCTTCACAAATTGTAGGTAAAAAATTAAAAATTTAAGCAAGCCATTGCTTGAATAATTAATATGAAATTAACTTGGAACTACAATGTAATTGTAAAACTGAAAAAAGAGGATACAGAATTGGAATAGGGAAAGGAAAGGGGGAAATTTTTATCTGGAATAGCCAGTACCTGACTATAATAGAGAAAAAAGTTAGAGTACACATGTATTTAATTTTTGACATGGAAGATAATTTTTTAAAAGATTACAGCCGTAAGAAACTGCTAACAATTACAACTAAAAAATAGTTTAAATGGTTTTGCAAGTGATTGTGATTACAAAGCCTGGTTCCTCAATTTATTTTCCTGGCTTGATTGCCTGCAGATTTAAAATATGGACCTAATTTTTGCATGTTTCTCAAGCTTTCTTCATTGTTCTGAAATGCTGCAGAAAGTATACTACTCGAAGCATGCTTTTATCCTTTGAATCATTGTCATAGTCATGTTGAAGTACAAGAACACATAACTCAGTAATGTGAGATGTGTGTTAAATTTAGCATGGGGCAATTTTATCCTTGGCATACACATAAAAAGCTAGATTTTTACAGATTAATGCCTAACAAGTTTTTTAAAAGATCATGCATTTTAAATATCTACTGATGGCTCATGGAAAACTTTGTAACATATTTAGATACAGTTCGGTTGATAATATCTTTTGTTTTACTCACATTCCCTGTTTCTTATTAATACAGGGTTTTATTTAAAAACAGGTTCATTTTTTCTTAAAGGTGAATTCTAGCTTAATTCAAAATTGGACGAAGCTCAAAGGTATTTATTGGTATGTGCCGAATCCACCCACTAAAAGATTATTTGGAGGCATTTTTCACACAAATGTTTTTCTGTTAACCTTTTAAAAAGTTTTGTTTATCCCTTGTGAAATAAGCTGGTTTTTCTAGTTTCATTAGAGATGACCCAAGATAAATACTTTTGGGTTGGGATAGAGTTTTTATTGACCTTTTCAGGATCAAATTTTTTTGTCACTTTTGTGTCATATCCATTTATTATTGAACTCTATACATCCTGACACCAGTAGGCTAACTCATCCCAGTGACATGATATTGGATAGACTGCATTCTTGTTTCCCCACATGCTGTATACTGTAATTAGATTTTTTTCTCTCTTTTCTCTTTTTCTCTCTCGCTCTCCCTCTCTCCCTCCCTCCCTCCCTCTCTCCCTCTCTCCCTCTCCCCCTCTCCCCCTCTCCCTCTTCCTCTACCTCTCCCTCTCCTTCTCCCTCCCTCTCTATCCTTTTCTTTGGGTGGATGAGAGTTGTATTTTGAAGGTAATAGATTAATAGATTCTTTCTTTGGGAGAGTTCCCTGAACAATTCCTTTTCGGGGCTTCCATAAAAGGAATCACTTTGTAATGAGACAATTAAATTAGGTGATGCCAGTGGGGTTTAAATATAAACCTGGATGATCCAACTTGATTATTTAGTCATAAATACTATGTTAAAAAGGTAAGCATGTAGCTGGCTTGTAGCAGTCTATTTTAAAAGGATTGGCAGGTGTTAGGGATTAAATCACGCCCCCCACAAAAGGCATGTTCAGGTCCCAGTCTCTGGTCCTGTGGGTGTGAACCCATTTGTAAATAGGACCTTTGAGGACATTTAGTTAAGGTGCACTCAGATTGAATGAGGGTGGGCCTTAATCCCAGATGGCTGAAGTTCTTACAAGCAAAAGAAATTGAAATTGGACATGAAAGGAGACGCCATGGGAGAGCAGGAAGCCAGAAGTCCACGGAACCTGTAAGAGAGAGGAGAGGATGTAGCTGTGTGATGAAAACACCAAAGAGCCCCAGCGATCGCTGACAGCCAGCCCCAGAGGGCCGCAGTTTTCTAGGACAGCACATCACCTTGCTGATGCCTTGGTTGGAATTCTCCTGGCCTCAAGCGTGAGCCAATAAATTGCCATTGTTTAAGCCAACAAATATGGTATTTTAAAAGCAGCTAGTAACTAAAGCAGTGAGTTTCTTAGACCCAGGCAGTCAGTATCTGAATCGCTAGTTGCTTTTGAATAACATCAGGCCCCATACATAGGGGACTCCTTATCTGGAGCATTCGGGGGCAACAGGACAGACACATCCTCGTTTCTGTTGCTCTTGCACTTGGTGAGCTGCAGGTGGGAGTGCTGCCTCCCCCTGGAGCAGAGGAGAAAATACCCAGTGTTCCAGGAAGACACGCTCTCCCTTTCATGTTGGTGGCTGTTGATCTGCCGAAGAGAGGAGACGCTATGGCCTTTTTCATCACTTTGGCAAAGATTCTCCTTTCTTGCCCACTGAACCCAGGAAAATGAAAGACATTGTTAAGCTTGCTTCTGTTTTATGAGTATCAGTTGAGTTTGTGTTTACAGGCCCATTCATTTAAAGGAAGAAGAATCTGAAATTAGAAAATAAGTCTTTAGATTAGCACAAACAGCATATATTTCTGAAATATTCTCAGGAAAAAATTAATGAGTTTAAATTTTCATGATTTTAAAAACTTGTTTTACTCATATTTTTACACAAAAATAGATTCCAGATACATGTTTTATAAAAAAGGAAATCATATAAGGAATTTAAGGTATAGTAATTGATCTTAGGATGGGAGTGTTTTTAAGCATAAGAGCAAAGGATGGTACCATAAAGGAAAAAGATAAACTTAGAAACATAAAAGCTAAAAACAAATTCAGGGAGCAACATAAGAAAATAAAAAGGCAAATGACAAACAGAAATCATAAGTTGCAACATATATAGGAACAGCTTAAATATATACAAAGAATACATATAGATTAATAATGACTAAAAGGCAGACAAATGAAAAATAGAAAAATAGAAAATGGCCAAAGGACTTAAGGAAACATTTAAAAATAACAGATAATAAATAATGAAAAAGTGCTCAGCAATCAGAGCAGAGCAGACTGAAAATAAATATTGTGCAATTTTTAACCCGTAAAAATTGGCAAGGATTTAATAATGAGGACTTCAACTGTTGGGGAAACAGGCACTCACATACTGCTGGTAGGATTGTGAATTAACACTGCCTTTCTGAAGAGAATTAGCAGTAACCATCCAAAGCGTAGGCTATTTCTTGCTAAAGCTTCATTAGTAGGTATGGAAAAATAGAAGAAAATATGTTTCCATAATAAACATATAATGGTTTTATATCAGAATGAAATCAAATGCATTTAAATCACTCACAGATACACAAATTTTGGCCTGAGTTGTACAATCTGTCTGAATTTAAACATAAATATTGCATATTAAATAGCTAGGGAAGCAGAATAATATATTTGGTAAAGTTTATTAGGAAACCTTTTATAACTTTTTTTTTTAAACTAGAAAAGAAAGAAAATATGAAGTTTTCCAAAGTCTGAATGAAATTTAAATTTCTAAACCAGAGATATTCCCTCTGAAATTTGGAATACATGCCCCTTATTCTAAGAGTGCTATAGGGACTGAAAGGTGTTTGAAATTAGTATTTTCAAAACTAAGAAAAAGAACTTAGCGATAACACATAGATGAAAGTCTCTCAGAGATCGAAAGTTGAAGTATTATTCAGAACTTAATGGATTTTCTGTTATAAGAGAAATGGTAAAATAAGCATAAGGGGAAAATAAGGGTAATGTTCATTACTCATTCATCAACTTGCTTAGAGAGGAATTTTATATAGTCTCAAAGTGTATTACAATTTGCCAAGAAATCTTAAAATGTGTTGCTATTTTTAAAGAGAAAAATTAGTAATACTTGATAGCTAAAGTATTTAACAAATATAATTTATGAAATGTGATTTAAGAACTAGAGCTAGAACCTTACCAACACAGCTGCCTTCCCCTTTCATGTGCCATTGCCTACCACGCCATCCCGTCCCCAAGATAACTTTCTAGGCACCTGCCTCACCCTTTATGCCTTGTAGTTTCATCAAATAAGTTTAGGTCCTTCAACAGTGTATGTTTACTTTTGCTTTCTTTTTTGACTCTAAAAAAAATAGTACCATACTGTGTGTCATCTTTGGGAACTTTTTCCCCCACTCAGCATTATGGTTCCAAGATTAATTTATTTGTTACCTGTGGTATTTCATGCAATATGTAAATAATCCATAACCCATTCTCCTCCTGATGCACATCTGGGTTATTTTCAGGTTGTTGCTATTACAAACAATATTACTGTCAACATTTTTAAATATAGCTCCTGCTGCACATGTAGAAGAGTTTCTGGGAACACACATAAGAGTAGAATTTATGAATTTTAGTGTATGTGTAAGTTCAAATTTACAAGAAATGCTAGTTGTTTTGCAGTGGGAGAGGCACAGTTTCTGGTTCTCCAAACTGCAAGCAATAGAGATCTTTGATCACTTTTCTTGTCTTTGATTTTGTTCTTGATAATGAATTTAATTGAAGTTTAGTTCAAATTCCACTATACCATTACTCTTGTTTCTTTTTCTCTTCTATTTTTACTTAGCTTATTAAATGGTTAAAAATAAAAAAATGCAAAAAAGACGAAAAGTCTACCCCTACTTTTGTCCCCATTAGTACATTTTCTTCCCATCTACCAAACAGGTAATTTATATTGGTTAGTTTCTTTTGTTATCATTCCAGAATCTTTTCATACATATACAAATTCAAATATATATTATTTTGTCCCCTAGCATCCCACATGCACTGTTCTACATTTTACTTTTTCACTTAGCAACATGCCCTGAAGAACCTTACATGCAGGGCTTTATTATTACTTAACTAGTCTCTAACTGATGGACATTTAGATTGTGTGCAATATTTTTCTATTATAAATAATCCTGCTGTGTAAAACCTCACACATAAGTCATTTTACATGTGCACTAGTGCATTTGTTAGATAAATTTCTACAGGTGGAATTCATGGGTCAAAGAATATGTGCACTTTTAATTTTGATAGATGTTGCCAGATTACTAGAACTGAGACTTACCAATTTACATTCCTACCAGCAATATATGACATTTCCTGTTTCTCCACAGCTTCTAGTAACACAGTGTGTTATGAAGCTTCTGGATCTTTGCCAATCTGATGGTTGAAATATGGTATTCAGTATAATATTATTGTGCATTTTATTATGAATGGAGATTGAGCATACTTTTTGTGCATTAAAGATCCACATCTGTATTTTCTGTGTCAGTTATATGGTCGTATCTATTAAAATTGGATTGTTATTCTTTTTCTTCGTATTTGGTAGGAGTGTGTTGTGTGTGTGTGTGTGTGTGCACCCTTACAATATAACTTGCAAATATTTTTCTTTCTTTGTTTATGATAGAATTCTGGCAAAGTTTTTATTTTAAAATGAATTTGAATGGCTTTTTTCTTATAGTCTTTTATAATTAGAAATGTAGGCATATTTGATAAAGCCTTCTGTACTCCAAGATTATAAAGTATTCTTTTAAGTTATCTTTTGGTATTTTTTTTTAATCTTTAAATTTTTGATCCATCTGGGATTTGTCCTGGAAGTATGGATCCAACTTTATTCCATACTGGGTTGAGACTTCACTTTTATCATATACTAAGGTTCCTTTTGTACTTGGTTTTACTCTGAACTTTCTTTTGTTTTATGTTAATTTGACTACTTATTCAAACACCAGTTTTCAGTATTGAGTCTTCATCTTGTGTTTCAGTATGAACCAATATTAAATCTCTGTTTGAAACAAATGTGAATGAAGAAGTTCTTGGTCCATGAGTTCTTTGCACATACTACATGGAATACAAGTAATTGAAAAGATAAAACTCCTCTTGACACCAGAAATAAGAAGTGAGGGTGGTCAGTGCATCAATGATAAAGCACTAAAAGAAACAAGAGAGCTGTAGGTTGAATGCTGTTAAGGTTCAGGAAGACTGTGTGTGTAATGGCTGCATCATTCTTCACTATTCAGAAAGTATTTATTGACAATAATTTTTGGAATTATTGTTGATTTCAGTAAAGTTTTTTAAAATTTAAATTGCTTCTTGAAAAGCTAGTCAATCTATAAGATAAATATGGGTTACAACTTCCCACCCTATCCCCCCACCAACTAAAAAAGTTGGGAAAAACACACACACACAAAGAACATGTGTTGTTTGAAAAAAAAAATCAACATTTTTTAATTTATAAAATCACGAGTAGCATAGCATAGTACTTGACATAGTTGGTACTCAGTATTTGAACAAATGAAAGAAATAGAATTTGTTTTCATTTCTCCCCTACTGTATTTTAGTTTATATGCAAGTTAATTAACTCCTCCAAACTTGTTTGAAATAGAATACTAGAAATCTAGATTTCATCTAGACATGTGCTTCTCAGCTTGGTGTTGCTGGACTTGATATGATAATAAGTGGGATTTATGATATTTCAATAACCTAATAGGAATGATATATTCACTCTTAATAGATTTCTTTGCTCGGAAAATAACACAAGGAGTCCTAGGTGTGAAAGGCTGGAGAATGTCTAATCTCTCATTTTACAAAACTGGAAAATTGAGGCTGAGGTGATTTATTATAACTTGCTGGAGGACACTCAGTTAGAAGTAGTGATGTCTTCTGATTCCAAGGTCTGTGCATTTGCCAGTAGAAAACAACATTTATTTCTAGACATGTCACTTTTTTATAATGAATTAAAAAAATAATGTTTTAAAGGAAATTCCACTAAAATTAAATATGCATTTTCTTGAAAGATTATTTTATACATCTTGTACCAGAATCTTTTTTTTTTTAACATTTAGGATGTTTCATAACATGGAATATGTCCAAACTATTGTTCCAGATAGCAGCAGTTTGATATTTGGGTGGATCATATAAAAACACTAAAATGGCTGAGAAAGCATGTGAAATGTTTGTTTTAACTATTATTACATCAATGGAACAACCATCTGCATGGCTTGGTTTTTCTTAAGACTTAAAAAACTGCAGTAATAGTCCATTTTTAAAAACATTCAACAGGCTTTTTGGGGTGATGTTATTCAAGTGTATTGTTTTGTTCCAAGCTCTTCTGCTTTGTGTTAAAATGATTCATAGACTTTTAGAGCTGAAAGAGATTTTAAAGATTCTCTAGTCTAATTCATTTTACAGATAAAGAAAGCAGGGTAAAGAGGCTAGCTGGTGCCAAACTGCAACTTGAACCCAGATAGCTGGGCTCTAGTGCATATTCCACTCTATTATTGTTGTCTTTTGTTTGTTACATTTTGTGCTAATACAAAATATGTCAGACTTTAATTAAAAAAACTTTTTTTGGGGGGGATAATTCACATGTAGATGTAAGAAATAGTACAGAGATACCCTATGTACTCCTTGTCCAGTTTATTAGATGGTAACATCTTGCAAAACTATAGTACAGTATCACAACCGAGATACTGATAAAGTCAAGATACAAAACATTTCCATCACCACAAAGATCCCTCATGTTGCCCTTTTATAACCATATACATTTCACTTCCACCCCAAATCCCCTCCTTAACCCCTGGAAACCACTAATTTGTTCTCCATTTCTATAATTTTGTTATTTCAAGAATGTTGTGTTAAAGGAATCAAATGGTATACAATCTTTTGGGATTGGCTTTTTTCACTCAGTACAATTCTCTGGGAATTCATCCAGGTTGTATCAATAGTTTGGTCTTTTGTATTGCTGAGTAGCATTCCACGGTATGGATGTACCACAGTTTGTTTAACCATTCACCCTTTGAAGGACATCTGGATTGTTTCCAGTTTTGGGCTGTTGTGAATAAAGCTGCTATAAACATTCATATACAGGTTTTTTGTGTGAACATGTTTTAATTTCTGTGGGATAAATGCCCAATAGAACGATTGCTGGGTTGTATGGTAGTTGCATGTTTACTTGTTATAGCTGCTGTCAAACTGTTTTCCATAGTAGCTGTACTGTTTTGCTTTGCCACCAGCAATGTATGAGTGGCCTGGTTTCTTTGCATCTTTGCCAGCATCTGATGATTTGGCTTCTTTATTTTTGACATCCTGAAAGTTACGTAGGGATATCTCATTGTAGTTTTAATTTGCATTTTTCTAATGGCTAATGATGTTGAACATCTTTTCATGTGCCTATTTGCCATCTATAAAACACCTTAGGTGAAATATCTCTTTATATCTTGCCTATTTTCTAATTGGAATGCTCATTTTTTTTTTTTTGAACTGTTGAGGTTTCAGAGGGTTTTTTTTTTTTTTTTTTTACATATTCTTGAGATACTATGTGGTTTGCACATATTTTCTGCCACTGTACAAAGAGAAAAAGTTTTAAATTCTTATGATATATTTTACTTTATCAATTTTTCACTTTGTGGACTGTGCTTTGGTATCAAGTTTAAAAACTCTTTGCCTTGCCCTAGATACTGAAGATTTTCTCCTGTATTTTTTTCTTAAGGTTTTAAAGTTTTACATTTTGCATTTAAGTTTGTGATCTATTTTGAGTTATTTTTTGTGTAAGATGTGAGACTTAGTTGAGATTCTTTTTTTTTAAACCACTAGGGTATATTTGCATGGCGTTATTTATGAGTTCTCTACTCCCTCAATCTGTGTGTCTGTCCTTTCTCCAATGTCACGAAGTTTTGGTTACTGTAACTATATAATAAATCTTGAAATTGAGTAAACTAATTCCTTATTTCAGGATAATCTTGTTTTGATCTATAAAAAGTCTTGCTGGGATTTTGACATGAATTGTGTTAAACCTATATATCAACTTGGGAAGAATTCACATCTGTGTCTGTTGCTGCTTCATTCCTGTTATGAGTCTCATGTTCCATAATGTTATATTGAAAACTGGACATTTACAATATATGTATTGTAGCAACTCTGGATACTGATTCCTCTCCCTCTCCTGGGCTTGTTTTTGTTGTTGTTCATGTATTTGTTTAGTGACTTGTTTGGACTATTTTTATGAAGTCTCTTTCTCCCAGTGTGAAGCCTCTGATGTCACTCTTCAGAGGGTACCACCTTGGGCATGTCACCTGGGATGACAGTGAAGGTTTCGCAGGGCTCTCTTTTACTGTCTGTCTCCCTGATCTCTCTGTTAAGCTGCCTCACTGTGTTGATGTCACACTCAGCTCTTAAGCTCCATTAATTGCTGGCTACTTGATGTACTGATTTCCACATAAATTGCCTCACACTTCTGATCCAATTAAATTTGAGTTCCCTTGCAGGGATAGTTTTTGAGGCCAGTCTTTGAGATTTGTTCTGACCCCAGGAGACTCTTAGTTAACTCTTTACTTCGTTCTCTCTGGCAGTGTAGCTGGTTTTCAGTGTAGTTTGTTGCTTTCATGAAGCTACTGGGCTCTTATTAATTACTTACCACCAAAATCTCCATTGTTTTGTAGAGTGCTTTTATGATGTTTGAACTCTCACACTACTTCAAATCAAGTCAGGTACTCTGGAAGAGCAGCTCTCTCCCTGATCTGGAAGAGCTTTGGAGCTCTGTCTTCCTATGTACTGCTTCTTCCCGTGGGAGAAATCTCTGAGCCACCATTCCAGAGCAGGAGAGGAGACAGTGGCCTGTTGCTCTTGGAGTGATACTCCGCTTTATGAGCAGGGTGCTAGGTGGGGGTGATAGTGAATAATGCCACCGTAAATATTGGTGTGCAAATATCTGTTCAAGTCCCTGCTTCCAGTTCTTTTGGGTATATACCTAGAAGTGGGATTGCCAAGTCATATGTTATTTCTATGCTTAGCTTTCTGAGAAACTGCCAAACTGTCTTCCACAGCAGCTGTACCATTTAACATTGCCACCAGTGATGAGTGAGTGTTCCTATTTCTCTGCATCCTCTCCAACACGTTATTTTTCTTTCTTTCTTTCTTTTTTTTTTTTTTAATAGTAGCTGTTCTAGTGGAGTAAAATGGTATCTCATTGTAGTTTTGATTTGTATTTCCCTGATGGCTAGTGATGTTGAGCATTTTTTCATGTGCTTTCTGGCCATTTGCCTATCTTCTTTGGAGAGATGTATGTTCAAGACTTTGGCCCATTTGTTTAATTGGGTTGTTTGTCTTTTTGTCGTTAAATTGAAGGATTTCTTTATATATGCTGGATATTAAACCTTTATTGGATGCGTGACTTCCAAATATTGTCTCCCATTGTGTAGGTTATTTTACTTTCGTGATAAACTCCTTTGAGACATGAAACTTTTTAATTTTAATGAGGTCCTATTTATCTATTTTTTTCTGTTGTCACTTATGCTTTAGGTATAAAGTCTAAGAAATTCATTGCCTAACACAAGATCCTGAAGATGCTTGCCTACATTTTCTTCTAGCAGTTTGATAGTTTTAGGTCTTATATTTAGGTCTTTGCTCCATTTTGAGTTGATTTTTTTTCCTGCCTTCTTTTGATTAATATTGGTGTGATGTATTTCATTTTTTCCACATCCTTTTACTTTTAACCTGCCTATATTTTTACATTTGAAGTGAATTTCTTATAGCAGCATATAGTTGGGTTGTGTTTTTTAATCCTTTCAACCAGTCTCTTTTAATTGATATATTTAGACCATTTGCATTTATTGTAATTACTGATATGTGAGAACCTACATCTGCCATTTTATTTTTATTTTTTCTGTTTCTCCTTTCTGTTTTTCATTTCTCTGTTTTAGTAAATCCCCTACCTTCCTGTAGGTTATTTGACCACTGTTTAGAATTCTATTTAGATTACATAGAATATTTTTGTATATGTTTCACTGTATAACTTTTGTAGTTATTGCCTTTAATATTATATTATATATACATATCTTTCTCAGTTCACTGGTTGTGATGGCTTGGAGTTAAGTACCCCAGAAAAACAGGTTCTTACCTATGGGTGTGAACCCATTTTAAATAGGATTTTTTGATGAGGTTAATTCAGTTAAGGTGTGGCCCAACTGAATCAGGATGGGTCTTAATCCTATTACTGGAGGCCTTACAGAGGGAGAAACCATGGGGAGCAGCCAGAAGCTGGAAGTCAACAGAACCTGGAAGAGAAAGAAGATGCTGCCATGTGCATTGCCAAGTGACAGAAAAACCAAGGAACCACAATGTTGCTGGCCTCCTGTTATGTCTTATCATCCCTCATTTATAAAGATTGTTTTAAATATTTCCTCTACTATATTTAGAGTCAAATCAGACTGTTAAAATTTTTGCTTTAACCAGCAAACTTAATATAGGAGAAAGAAAGCCTATTGTATTTACTTACCATGTTCGTTCTTCCTTCCTGTTGTAGCATGGTTCCTTCTTTTTTCTCTCTTTTTTCTTTTTTCTTTTTTTTTTCCTCCTTTCTGGTTAGAGAACTTCCTTTACCCATCCTTTTAGTATATGTCTGCTGGCAAAAATTCTTAGTTTTCCTTCATCTGTGAATGTCTTAATTTCCCCTTCATTCCTGGAGGATACTTTTCTTAGAATTAGGATTCAGGGTTTGATAGTTCTTTTTCTTTTCAGCATTTGGAGGATATTTTGCCACTTCCTTTTGGCTTCCCTAGTTTGTGATAGGAAATCCACTGTCATTTGAATTGTTTCTCCCCTAAGTTTAAGTTCTGTTTTTTTCTGGCTGCTTTTAAGACTTTTTTTTTTTTTTTTTTTTTAATCTTTAGTTTTCAGAAACCTACTTATGATGTGTCTTGGCATGGATTTCTTTGTGTTTATTCTGTTTGCAGATCACTCAGCATCTTTAGTCTGTAGGTTTATATGTCTTACCAGATTTAGGGCTTTTCTGCTGTTATTTCTGTGAGTACTTTTTCAGCTTGCCCTCTTTTTCCTTTCCTTCTAGGACTCTGACAAATTGGATGTTAGATCTTTCATTACCACAGGTTCCTGAGACACTGTTCAGCCTTTTTTTCCTACAGTCTCTTTTCTCTCTGTTTTTCTGATTGATAATTTATGTCTTCCAGTGATAGATACTTTCCTTCATTCTGCTGTTGAGCCCATTCACTGAGCTTTTTTATTTTGGTTATTATGTTTTTCCATTCTGAAATTTCCATTTTGTTCTGTTTGTCTTCCATTTCATTCCTGAGACTTTATATTCATTTGCTGAGACTTTCTATTTTTGATTTGTTTCAAGCCTATTTGTATTTGCTTATTGAAACATTTTTATTAAGACCTCTTTAAAAATTTATTACGTAATTCTAACATCTCTATCATCTCAGTGTTGCTATTTTTTCATTGCCTTTTTTTCATTCAGTTTGAAGTCCTCAGGGTTCATGGTATGACAAATAATTTTCTACTGATATGTGGATATTTTCATATTATATTATGAGTCTCTGGATCTTATTATTTTTAATTCAGTTTTATTGAGATATATTCACACACCATACAATTATCCATGGTGTACAATGAACTGTACACAGTACCATCATATAGTTGTGCATTCATAACCTCAGTTTTTGAACATTTTTCTTACACCAGAAAGAATAAAAATAACAATAAAAAATAAAAGAAAAAACACCCAAATCATCCCCCCATCCCACCCTATTTTTCGTTTAGTTTTTGTCCCCATTTTTCTACTCATCCATCCATACACTGGATAAAGGGAGTGTGAGCCACAAGGTTTTCCCAATCACACAGTCACACCATGTAAGCTACATAGTTATACAATCATCTTCAAGAATCATGACTGCTGGATTGCAGTTTGATAGATTCAGATATTTCTAGCTATTGCAATACACTAAAATCTAAAAAGGGATCTCTATACAGTGCATAATAATGTCCTCCAGATTGACCTCTCGACTCCATTTGAAATCTGTCAGCCACTGGAACTTTATTTTGTTTCTTCTACTTCCCCCTTTTGGTCAAGAATGTTCTCAATCCCATGATATTGGGTCCAGAGTCATCCCTGGGAATCATATCCTGCATTGCCAGGGAGATTTACACTCCTGGGAGTCAGGTCCCATGTAGGGGGGAGAGCAGTGAATTCACCTGCTGAGTTGGCTTAGCTGGAGAGAGAGGGCCACATCTGAGCAACAAAGAGACACTCTGGGGGAGACTCTTAGGCACAACCACAAGTAGGCTTAGTCTCTCCCTTGCAGCAACAAGCTACAAAAGGGCAAGCCCCAAGATCGTGGGCTCGGCACATCAAATTGTCAGTCCTCACTGTCTGCGAGAATATCAGCTACAACCCAGGGGGGCCATCCAACATCTCTGCATCTTCCCCCAGCTCCCCAGGGGTGCCCTGCACCATATATTTTTATTCTTTGCCTAAATTACTTTGGGAGGTAATGCTGTTTCACACTAACCTGTACAAACATACCAGATCTCACTTCCTATTCAAAGTTCCACGTAATTATGGTGTTTGAAAAAACTGACCGTACAAGTTAAATTATTTAGTGTGCTGTAAAAGATATATATCTGGATCTTATTTAAACCTTCTGTTTTACTGGCTTTTCCTGATACTACCTTAGCAGGTAAAGGGAAGGGTGCTGCCTTGTTACTGCTATAAGGATGTACAAATCCAGGTTTTCCCCTTTGCCTCTGCTGACACCTGAGGTGGGGGCTCCTCATTGCCGTTGGGCGAGTGTAAGTTCTGGCTTTCCACCTGGTCGTCACTGACACCTCAGTGGGAGTGGCCTCGTTACAACTGGGCAGTGGTTAAAGACTCTCCAATATGCCTCTCCTTACGCCATCTGAGTGGGAAGGGGAAGGGGTTCCTTGTTAATGCCAAGTGGAGGATGAAAGGGAAGGTACTTTCTTACAACAAATAAAATTATGAACATGGGCAAATTATTTTTATATCACTCTTAAAGGGTGATTTCACAGTGAGAATTTTTTAAAAAAACTTTTCTTTGGCAAGATGGCAGCATAGAAATGAGTGGAATTTAGTCAGTCCCCTGGAACAACTAATAAACAACAAGGAGCAGCTAGTAAATAATCTGGAATAACTGCTTGGGAGCAACCGTGACTGTCCACATATCGTACACCAACCTGGATTGGGAGGAATGCCTGAGATCACAGCATAGAATCTGTAAGTAAAAGTTGCAGAACCGCACTGAGAGCCTCCTCCCCCCATGGCAGGCTTTGCTGCAAAACCTCGCTATGGGAGAAACTAGCAGCACTCTCTGAGCGAGCGAATATAGCTCAGGTGAGCTCCAACTGGGGTTTTAATTAACAAATGTGGACTGCTGAATACAAGCTACAAACCCCCAACAAGCAGACAGAGCTTTTAGTGATGACTGACCTTAAAAAAACAGAGACTCATCTGTCCTGGGAAGGGGAGCCCAGAAAACCAGATGTTACCTCTGGCCAACGAGTGGAACTGGGGGGCTGTGTCCTGGCTCCAAAAGAGGTCTTTCTGTCCCTTTTTCTCTCTCTCAACCTGAGGGGCTCAGAGGAGAGAGCTGCAGCCATTTTTAGTTCACAGTGCTCTGATCCAGAGAGGGTGGAGATAAGAGAGTCAGAGAAACTATTCAAATGCAGATGAAACTCCCTAGGGGGTGTATCTTCCCTACAAGTAAGGAGGTGGAGCCCAGCTTTCCCTTCAGGACCAGGCCCCAGAGCCTGGGGGAAAACGACCAAAACAGAAACTAAAGAGGCTACACCTTCTTACACCAGTCCGTAGTGACAGGCTGACAAGTACCACATGCTGGTCAGCTTAGGAAAAACACAGTGACTAGAGACCTCACAGGAAAGTCTGTCATTCTTCTGAGATACACCTTGACTATAACCCTATTCTGAGACCTGAACCCCTGCTGGTCTGGTAAAATCTGATTGGGGTAACCAAGGAAACCAGATGCCTAGACCACAGAAAACTACAGTCTACACTAGGAAAAACGAAGATATGGCCCAGCCACAGGAGCAGACACCTCAGTCAAGATACAGCTGAGATATTGTTTCACTTTAATGAAACAATTTATTAAAGATTTTCAAAGAAATATGCTTAATCAAATCAAAAACCAAATCAATGAGTTCAGGGAAGATAAAACAAAAGAGACAAAGGCTATAAAGAAAACACTGGGCAAACGTAAGGTAGAAATTGAAAGTTTGTAAAAACAACTGGCAGAATCTATGGAAATGGCAGGCACAACACAAGAGATGAAAAGCACAATGGAGACGTACAACAGCAGATCTCAAGAGGCAGAAGAAAATGCTCAGAAATTGGAGAACAAGACACCTGAAATCCTACACACAAAAGAACAGATAGGGAAAAGAATGGAAAAATATGAGCAACGTTTCAGGGAATTAAATGACAACGTGAAGCATGAAGCACATGAATGTATGTGTCATGGGTGTCCCAGAAGGAGAAGAGAAGGGAAAAGGGACAGAAGCAATAATAGAGGAAATTTTCAATGAAAACTTCCCATCTCTTATGAAAGACATAAAATTACGTACCTGAGAAGTGGAGCGTACCCCAAACAGAATAGATCTGAATAGGCCTAGACCAAGACACTTAATAATCAGATTATCAAACATCAAAGACAGAGAGAATCCTGAAAGCAGCAAGAGAAAAGTGATCCATCACATACAAAGGAAGCTTGATAAGTGCGAATTTCTTAGCAGAAACCATGGAGGCAAGAAGGAAGTGATGTGATATATTTAACATACTGAAAGAGAAATACCGCCAACCAAGAATCCTGTATCTGGCAAAACTGTCCTTCAAATTTGAGGGACAGTTTAAAATATTCTCTGACAAACAGACAATGAGAGAGTTTGTGAACAAGATACCTGCTCTACAGGAAATACTAAAGGGAGCACTACAGACATGGAAAAGACAGGAGTGAGAGGTTTGGAACACAATTTTGGGTGATGGTGGCACAGCAATGTAAGTACACTGAACAAAGATGACTGTGAGTATGGTTGAAAGAGGAAGATTAAGAGCATGTGGGACACCAAAAGGAAAGAGGAAAGATAAAGACTGGGACTGTATAACTCATTGAAACCTAGAGTGCTCAACAATTGTGATAAAATGTACAAATTTGTTCTTACATGAGGGAGAACAAATGAATGTCAACCTTGAAAGGTGTTAAAAATAGGGACATATTGGGGGAAAAATACAATCAATGCAAACTGGAGACTATAGTTAACAGAAACTTTGTATTATGCTTCCTTTAATGTAACAAAGCAATATACCAAAGCTAAATGCCTGTAAGAGGGGGACATAAGGGAGGGTTATGGGACTCTTGGCATTGGTGATGTTGTCTGACTCTTATTCTACTTTATTTTAATTCTGTCTTTCCTTTTGTTGCTTTTTAGCTGCCATGTTTTTAATTCTTTTTCTTTTTCTTTTGTCTTTCTGCCTTCTTTGTTTCTTCCTCCTTCTTTGTGGGAGAAATGGAGATGTCCTTATGTAGATAGTGGTGATGGTGGTGAATACATAAATATGTAACTATACAGGGAACCATTGATTGTTCACTTAGGATGGAAAGTATGGTGGGTGAGCAAAACCATCTGAACAACAACAAAAAAAAAACGGGTTGATGAAGAAACTTTGAGGGCACTACATTGAGTGAAATAAGTCAGACACAGAAGGACAAATATTGCATGGTTTCACTGATATGAGCTAATTATAATATGTAAACACATAAACATGAAATATAAGTTATCAGGATATAAAACGAGGCTAAAGAATGAGGAGCAGTTGCTTATTATGAGCAGAATGTTCAACTAGGTTGAACCTAAGTGTTTGGAAGTAGATGGAGGTGACAGTAGCATTTTATAGTGAGAATAACTAACAGTGCTGAATGGTGTATGAATGTGGTGGAAAGGGGAAGCTTAGAGTCACATATATCACCAGAAGAAAAGTTGGAGGTTAAAAAATGGGAATGTATGAAACAGTGAATCTTGTGGTGGACAGTGTCCATGATTAACTGTACAAATATTAGAAATCTCTTTCATGAACTAGAACAGATGTATGACACTGTAACTAGAAGCTAATAATAGATATATAGGGAAAAATATACCTATTGCAAACTATATGCTACAGTTAAGAATATAACATTCTTTCATCAACAGTAACAAATGTACTATACCAACACTATGAGTTAGTAATGGAGGGGGGTGTTAGGGATAGCGGAAGAATTGAGTTTTCATTTTTGTCTTTATTTCTTTTCTGGAATAATGAAAATGTTCTAAAAATTGGGAAAAAAATGAATTGTGATGATGGATGCTCAGCTGTATGACTGTACCATGGGCAATTGATTATATATTTTGGATCTTTGGATACCTGTATGGTATGTGAACAATCTCAATAAAATTAAATTTAAAAGAAAAATAACTTTTCCTTGGCCTTCATCTCCAGATACTCTGTTTCATTGAGCCAGAATTTTGGTCTGAAATTAAGAGAGTAGATACCACATAATAAGCTCAATATTTTGACAGTTTTTCTTTTCTGTCATATTCTTACAATATTTCAATACTCTAGATGCACAGTATGTCTTGAAAATGTAGATGCAAAGAATAATGGTTCTTGTTTGTTTCTTGGTTTGCTTGCTTTACTGATTAGTTGCATGAGCTTACTCCACAGTCACATACCTGGGTTTCATTCCCAACACTTGCCACTTACTGGCTGTGGCTTTGAGCAAGACAGATTAACCTCTTTGTGCCTCAGAGTTTTCAACTGTAAAATGGGGATAATTATAGTCACTACTTTATAGGATCATTCTGAGGATTACTGAGTTAGTATATACAAAGCATTTGGAACAAGCCTGATATCTAGTAAGCACTGCATGAGTTTTAGCTATAATAATTATTATTATTGTTGTTAATTGTTTTGAGAGCTGGTTGAAGGTATTGACTAGCAAGAGATAAACAGGATGCTAGCAGAAGAGTAGTATGGTACATTATTTTGGGGCTCCTGTGGTTGGTCATTTCAGTATGTGTTTCTGTAGAGAGATGAGGTCATTTCTAGCATGTGGGAGACATATATATATACTTATATAAGTAAGACAAGACTGTTTGATCCAACTGTAAGAGCAAGAATAAGGTTCATTTTCACCACTGATTTCAGTTATGCTTTTGAGCACATTAAAATACAACATTTGATAGAATTGTTCAATAATGACTTTTTAAAATGTAGCTGCTGCTTTTTAATTCAGAACAGTTTTTGGCCTCATCTATAATATAGGACACTACCAAATTTTCCCTAATTAAGCATCTTTACTTTCCTAGGTGATTCTGAAGCTAGCCTTAAAAAGAAACTTCTAGTAATTTTTTTACCTGCTTATTTGCTTTTTTCCCCATTGTATGGTTCTTAGCCAATACTTTCATTTTTTTAGTTTAATATTCAGAAGAGTTTCCTTCAGATTTTGTGGTTTTGATTTTTTTCCCATATAAATAGTATTTATTTGGCTTAAAAGTTAGGCAGAACTGGAGCCCAAGGTCCTCAGCTGGAAGATTGGGTTTGTAATATGCTGGGTGGAAAGGTGAGGTGGGGTCCCATACAAATACTCCCCTGTTCCATTTGAACCCAACAGCAGGGCAGCAGGAAGTGGAGATTTCTGTTGATTGGATCAGCCTGGTAGCTAAAGATCATGCAGAAGATGGATTCTTTCTGTGTCTGAACCCCATGGGTGACTGTGGTCGTCCAGTGGGCTCCATCTTGGGTCACATGTGCCCTCACCTAATAAATGGCCTCAAGCTCCCCTGGGAAAGAACACTGTCCCAGCCATGAGGCCCACACTGCCTTCAGGATCTCCCCTGCTTTCAGGTAGCTGTAAGTCAAGCCCACAGAGCATGGGGACTCAGGGACTGCATTGGGCTGGAGCAGTGGTTCAAGGAGCAGGCATTGCCAAAGCAAGTCTGGGTTGTCTTCAGTACCATCTCCAGGACCAGTGCTGCTGCCAGCCCTTCCCACCTGGTGTCTCCAGCACTGAACCTCTGTCCTGACGGAAAAACCCTGAGCAGGGGAATAGTATTTCCATGTAATTGATTTTTTAAAAGTTTTAAAAGTCCCAGGAAGTTGTAAAATGGTACAGAGAGATTGCTCATGCATCTTCCCTTGATAGTGACACCTTATATAGCTAATATAGTATCTAATCAAAACCAGAAAATGGTATGAGTACAATACAATTAATTAGACTATAGATCTGACTTTGATTTCACCAATTTTCATATAAATGATTTAAAATAATCACTGTAATGCTGATAAATCATGCTGATTTTGCTCATACTTTTCTCAGATTTTCTGTTTTGAACAAATAGTCCATGTTTCCAGTTCTAAAGAATTTTTTTAAATGCAATTTTATTGAGATATGTTCACATGCTGTATAATCTATCCAAAGTATACAATCAGTGGCTCACAGTATCATCATAGAGTTGTACATTCATCGCCACAATCAATTTTAGAACATTTTTATTACTCCAAAATAGAGAAAAAAAATAAAAAGAATACCTCAAATATCCCATACCCCATATTCCCCTACATTATTTATATATTTTTGTTAATATTTTATTACTCATCTGCCCATACGCTGGATAAAGAGAGGTGTCAGTCTCAAGATTTTCACAATCACACAGTCACACGATAAAAGCTGTATAATTGTACAATCATCATCAAGAATCAAGTCTACTGGACTACAGTTCAACAGATTCAGGTATTTCCTTTTAGCTATTCTAATACACTAAAAACTAAAAAGGGATATCTATATAACGCATAAGAATAACCTCCAGAATGACCTCTCGACTCCCTTTGAAATCTCTTAGGCACTGAAACTTTATTTTGTTTCATTTATTTTCCCCCTTTTGGTCCAAGAATGCATTCTCAATCCCACAATGCCACGATGCTCATCCCTGAGAGTCATGTCCCATGTTGCCAGGGTAAAGAATTTTTAAAAGTATTTTTTGTTATGAGAAACTCAGTATGTCAGAAGTGGGCTTAAGTATTATTGGATGTATAAGTATTTATAAACAAAACATTTAGTCCAACATACTTGTACCAGGAATCCAAGCTGATTTGTGTAAATGAACAATAAGAACTTTTTTTTAAGCTTTGATATAAAAAGTGACAAATTCTTTTTTTTTAGGAAACAGCTGTTCATTATTCCATGGACTTCTGGAGAAGTCCTTCCTCACAAACTAGCATTAACCATTTGGAGCAGTAAAGTGACATTATCTTTCTTGCTACAGTTGTTCTGATGCCTCTGATGCTACTTCCTGCTCATAAACGTTTATTTTCTTTAGCCTCTCTGGAAGAATCTTGACATGGGTGAACATCGAATGGCAAAGATCTGCTGAGTTTGCTTGTCTATACATATGATAAAAGCCTTTGAAAGATTTCCAATTCAAGACCTGCAACTCTTTCTGTAAAAACCAAGTTCCATGAAGATGTTGCACCAGGCTTTACATGTCCATTTGAAGAGAGCGCAGACCTTACGGGCAAAAACATGTTCACAGGGCACAGTGACCTGGCATTTTCTCATTTTTTAAGATGTCACAGTCCTTAGCAAGTTTGGGCCTTTAAAATCCTGTGTGTATTTTATATAGTTTAGTGAGGTTTTGGTGAGGTCTCAAACCATGATGACATTGGTCAACCTTGGAACCAGTCTGGACAACCTCCAGGCATGGAGTTTATTTCCTGGATTATCTTAAGCATTTGGAGCTGGCTGGACACTACATTTAGTTCCCTTGCTTGTCCAATCAGGTGGCTGTTTAATATAATGATAAAGTATCTGGCTCTGGAGTCAGACTTCTTATTATCTGTATGACTTTGGATGGATTTTATAACTTCCGTGCTTCAGTCTTTTCATCTCTAACATAGGGAAATAATAATTCCTGCTTCATATGGTAGTTGTAAGAATTAAATAAGATAATGCATGTGAAGCGCTAGAACAGTGCCTATGTTGCACCTGCAGTATAACAGTGTAGCCTGGTATTCCAGTTTGCCAATGCTGCCATTATGCAAGACACCAGAAATGTCTTGGCTTTCATAAAGGGGGTTTATTTGGTTACAGACTTACAGTCTTGAGGCCATAAAGTGTCCAAGGTAAGGCATCAACAATAGGGTACCTTCGCTGAAGGATGGCCAATGGCATCCGGAAAACCTCTGTTAGCTGGGAAGGCCAATGGTTGGCATCTCCTGATCCTGGGTTGGGTTCTACCTCCTATCTCAGCTCCTGTGCATTCTTCAAAATGTTGCTCTTAGGGCATTTTGTCCTCTCTTAGCTTCTCCGGAGCAAAAGTCTGCTTTCAATGCCTGTCCTCAAAATGTCTCCCTAAGTTGCAGCTGCAAGCTCCTTCTGTCTGAGCTCTTGTATAGGGTTCTAGTGATTCAATTAAGACCCACCCTGAAGGGGTGGGGCAACACCTCCCTGGAAATTATCCAATCAGCGGTCTCTCCCACAGCTAATTGAGTCACATCTCCATGGAAATGCTCAAAGGATTCCAACCTAAGCAACACTAATACATCAGCCCCCACAAGATTGCATCAAAGAACATGGCGTTTGAGGGGACATAATACATCCAAACTGGCACACCTGGTTACAAACTGTCAGTGCCAGGATGGGAGTATCAAAGGCAAAATCAGGGACACAAGGTGGATGATGAGGGAGGGGGTTCAGGACATCTTCAGACGGAGGATGAGTACATAGGATGCATGAGCTTGAGCAAAGTGAATGCTGTTGTTGAAGTCCACGCGCAAAACAGTTCAAAGACAACAGGAAAAAAGGGAAAGAACTAAGGTGGCTACATGAAAAAAAGTGTATCCTCATTAGTAATCAAATTAAGATAAATGGTGGAATATCATAGAATGGCAACAGTTATTTAGAACAACTGAAACTGTTTTGGGAGAAATGTGGGAAAACAAGTTTAGTCATATACTGCTAATAGAAGTGTAATTTGATCTAGCATTCCAGGAAATCTAATTAGCAATTTAAGTTAAAAGTCAAATATGCATACCCTAAATTACTCTTAAATTCTCCTTTTAGGTCTTAACCTATTGAAAAGTAACTTAAATTTACAACAGGAAGAATCTAATTTAATTATAAGTCATCCAAATTCTGGTTATTGGTATTGAAGTTGAAAATTGTCTAGTAGCTGACCACATAAAATCATGTCTTTATTCTCTTTCAATGATTATTGTATTTGTTGGGCTCATTAGAAAGGAATCTTCTTTATTTATGAACAGAAGTCGACATAGGCTTTACTGTAGGATAAGGGAGTCTGAGCTCTGTGTGAATTCTTACACTGTGATGTAATCCCTCTCTTGAGTAATGAGAGAGCATTTTTCTTGCTTTGTAATATGCTATTGGCAAGCCTGTTACTGCTGTATAATAACAATACTGAAGAAATGCTGTTAGTTTATTTTTTATATTGAGTGTAGAATTTAGAATCATAACATTTAAGATATTTAAAAAGAAATACATATGGTATCTGCAGCTAGTAAAAGACAGAAATCAATAATAACATGACATTTTCACTTATCAAATAGACAAATATTTTTTACAACTCTATTGAGGTATAGTTGAAGTATAATAAACTTCACATAATATGTACAGTCTGGTCAGTTTTGACGTATTTACATATCTATGAAATGAATGTTCCCCATCACCCCAAAGTTTCCTTTTGCCCTTTTGCAGTCTGTCACTCCCTGTACTCTGATGCCTGGATAACCACTGACCTGCCTTCTGTTATTATAGATAAATGGGAAAGATTTTGAAATAGTATCCAATTTTGAAATAGGAAAAAAGGTACTTTCATATGTTTCTGTGGGACTGTGAAATAGGTATAGTCTTTGGGGGGGGGGCATTTTGTTAATAAGTGTCAAAAAACCTAAAATGCATATCCTTTGGACTAGCAATTCTGCTTCTAATTTATGGAAAAAATTTTGTGAACAAAGATTTTAATTTTACAACAATGTTCATCACTGTGTTGTTTATAATTGCAAAAAATTGGAAGCAAATTAGATGTCCAAAAATATGGAATGGTTTAAAGAAACAATTCTTATAATGAAATGTGCTTTTTAAATTAGTAGTATTAGTGTATATTGTTTTACAAACCAGAGGATTGTATGGCATTCCTGTATTTTCAAGTTTGCAACAACAAAATAGTGCATGGGGGAAAAAAACCTAAAAGCTTATCTTTAAAGCCAATTGTTAAAAGCAGTTTTTCTGGCTGATGAGATCGCATCACTATTTTTTCCAAAGCATATGCTTTCTTTAAAGAAATATTGAAATTTCTTCCTGACTGTAAAACTAACACATATGAATGTACAGAATTTGAAAACTAACACAAAGGAATAAAGAATAGCCATGAATGACTGAATGAAAATTGTGTTATTTTAAACTATTTAAATTACTTAAAAAAAAAAA
This sequence comes from Choloepus didactylus, assembly GCF_015220235.1. Lineage (NCBI taxonomy): Eukaryota > Metazoa > Chordata > Mammalia > Pilosa > Megalonychidae > Choloepus > Choloepus didactylus. The sequence goes on along the minus strand of NC_051320.1, from coordinate 29,811,786 downwards.
TCTATGTCTTAATGCCATCAGGATAAAGTCCTCTGGAACCTGGTCCCTCCCTACCTTTGGCTTCACCCTTTGAGGATCCCCACCTCTGTCTTCATGCTTTAGTGCTAAGGAACTGCTTGGGGTTCCCTGCTGTGCCTTTTTTCCATGCCTTTTATTTCCCTTCAAGGTTTCTCCTTCTTGACTAACTTTCTTCATCCCTCAAAGTTTATTGTAGGTGTCATTTCCTCCAAAATTCCTCCTTGCTGCTTCTCCTTTCCCACTCCTGCTGCATTCTTGCCCCATCTCTATGAGGCACCCACTACATTATACGATCCATTTTCATTTTCCTGGAACATTGAATAGGAACTCAAGTATGTGTGTTTGTGCATGTGTGTAACTGAACTATACAGACAAACGTGTGATGGGATCAGACAGCCTGGAGGATTGGAAGAAGAGCAAATGTATGACTGGAGCATGGAATTTGATTGGAGGATTTAGTAATTGAGAATTGAGAGGTAGGTGCAGGCCAGACCATTAAGGGCTTTGTATGCCGTCCTAAGGAACCTGGGTTCTGTAGGAAAGTGATGGGGAGCCTCTAGCATTTCCCAAAGCGTTAGATGTTTTTAATGTTATGTAAAAAAAAAAAAAAAAAGCTTAGATACAAAATAAATTTGGGAAACCCTGGATGAAACCATTTTTAATTTTTAATCCCCTAAAAGGGGATTTTAATTCCCCTAAAATGGAGATGTGTGTTATAGTCTGCATTATTTCCCAGATTTGTGTATCATGGGAACCCTTTTATTTGGAGAATGTATTATAGATCATATTTTGGGAAACAGACACTGGGGAGACTAAAAGCAATGAAACTTTTTAGGAATTTTTATTATGGTAGCCCTGGTGAGAAATGCTGAGGGCTTGGGTTGAAGGTGGGGAGGGAATGGTGAGAGCAAAGGTATTAAGTTTTACTTCTCAGAGCACATTCTCCAAAAGTGATAACTTTTCAGTAATTTTAAGTGATAATTTGATGATTTGAGAGTATTACTATCTGATGAAAACAACATTAAAGAATACAATGTGAAATGTGGTTTGAAAGATCTCCAAGACAGATGATAGTCAAAAGAAAGTGCCTTACTTTTAGGTGTTTAAAACCCCACCAACTGATAACAGCCCCAGGCTCACTCCTCTTGATCTTAGAACTTGTTCATAGCCTGGTTCCAACTAAATGTACTTGGTGATGAGGGAACATCTAAAGATGTTGACTAGGCATGGTAACGTTACCCTTGATTGTGGGTGAGCCAAGGATGGTTGGCCAGATTTCTAGGTTGTGCAACTGAGCAAATAGATAGTGGTGCCTTAAATAGACAAGCAAGATAGGAGGTGGTGCTAGTTTTGGGAAGAAGATGCTGTCACTTTTTTAACATACTCATAAATTAGAGCTGTCTGTGGGACATCCTGATACTCATTGGGTATAAGGGTTTGTACCTCAGAATAGATTCAAATTGATCCAGCCTTTGTTTTATCTATTGTGTCCCAATTGCTGTGTATGTTGGGGGTTTCATGCCTCTCGTGAAATCATAAAATATTACATTGTAGGGTGAAGGCACTGCATATTCCCAGTCATCTCCCCACTTGCACTTTCCCACATCAGTTTCCACTTTCCTCCACAGCTTCCCTACCGCACACAGATTTCACTGAAATATCTTGTGGATGTTTAAAAATTTCTGATTTTAGGAATATTGATGCATACATTATTTACCTCTAAATGGAGGCTGCAGTTTCCTCTGCAGTTGTGAAGATGCTTGGTTGACAGTGGTTCTCATTGCTTTGTTACCACATCAGGTGAAATTGTTTGTTGAGTTAATGCTATGACTTGTTTTTATTTCAGTTATTTTAAGAGTAATAACAATGTTCCTTTATTTTATTTATAGCTCCCAAAGGAATTCTTCATTTGTCTCCTGATGTTTATCAAGAAATGGAAGCCAGCCGCCACAAAGTAATCTCTGGCACTACTCTAGGCTATTTGTCACCCAAAGATATGAACCAACCTTCAAGCTCTTTCTTCAGTATATCTCCCACCTCGAATAGTTCAGCTACAATTGCCAGGGAACTCCTTATGAATGGAACATCTCCTACAGCCGAAGCCATAGGTTTAAAAGGAAGTTCTCCTACTCCCCCTTGTTCTCCAGTACAGCCTTCAAAACAGCTGGAATATTTAGCAAGGATTCAAGGCTTTCAGGTATGAATTAAAAGCAAAAACGAAAAAACAAAAGCATCTCAGCCCCAACTCCATCCTCTCTATCCATCAGAAGGTTCATTCTTGCCTTCTAGTGTGATCTACATGCCACTTACATTGTAAATTATTAGGAACACAAAGGACAGAAAGAAGGGAGACATGCACATGCCTCATTTTTTCTTATTTTTCACTCTATCCAGTAATTCCTTTGCGGCCTGAGTCTCCTCCATTTTCCTTTTTCCTTCTCCTTTTTCTTTTTCTTCTTTTCCTTAACATTTTCATTCTCTGTTCTGGTCTGTCTTCTGGTTGATATTGAGAGGGTACATCATTCTCTCCTCTACAAACAAAAATTCTGCCTTCAGGCATTTGGTATTAGTATTTAGTACTTAGTCCCCCTCCCCCCCCCCCCCTTTTAACATTAGGTTTGATTATCTAATGATTACTTTCATTGCAATTTTGTACTTGGCATTCCATTGCCAGTAAAACTTCAGCTACAGCATTAAGACATGGAATCCTAGAGGTCTGTTACCTGCGGAGTTAATTAAGCATGCTGTTAGAATAATGAAATGTTTTCTAATTGTTTGAGGCATAAAAACATGGATTTGTTTTACTGGGTCACATCTGGGCCATCTAGAGTAGCAACTGCCTCAGAGGGTGCCAACAATTCCATTGCGCTGCATAATCTAGAACTAGCTTATAGCCCACTTAGAGTGTTATGTATATGAATTTGGGAATGGAAAGGTTTTTTTTTTCCTATTTATTTGCTCCCTTTTCAGAAAAAGTAACAATAACAACAACAGTAGCAACAACAACAAAACAGTCGTTTATGGTTAGGCCAGAGCTTTTAAAAGAATTGTTAATTCCAGAAAGGTGAAACCCCTGTGTCCTGATTTCTTAGTTGCCTTGAAAATCATGTTCTAAAACTGTAACCACTAACTTGACTGGATAAACAGCAGTGTGCTAGTGTGTGTAGAAAGAGTGTACTGCTCCCTCAGATTTCACTGTTTTCATCCCTTTTTCCATCTTAGACTTATTCTTTAAGACCAAAAACTGTAATTTCCTTTAGAAATACTCTAGAAAATCTGTATTGTGTAGAATGATCGTGTGTTTATAAAAATTTTACAAGTTTAGATTATAAAATAAGAAAGAAAATCATGTGTTTTGGGGCATATTTTGCATGTTTTTTGTTTTCCTTCACAGAAACTGATTCTTTCAACTCTATTACCAGGTAGTTGTTAGTGTTTTAAATTGGAATATTAAATGTGAAATTAAAGAAGCTGTTAATGATTCTTGGCTCTGTCATCTGAAATTTTAAACACTTAATTTAAAGTTATAATTTTAGACTTTGTTTTTGTTGTTGACCGTAAGAATTACAATAAATCACTGTTTAAAAGAAAAAGACCTTGATTCATATAGTTAAAGTTGCTGCAAAAAAGCTAAATAATTTTAGTTTTATCTATAATATGAACACAATGAACTAGAAATGAACTGTGATGAAAAGATTTTCATTGCTTATTTACAAATCTAGTTATTTAGAAATGCCTGAGAGTAACACTACATTTTTATAGAAGCAAAGCACAAAATGCGTTCAAGCTCCAAATTGATTCTTGCTTGGAGATGCTATTATAGTAGTTGTAATTTTGCTGCCAGAAGAGCTACTTAATTTTTTGTTTGTTTTCATTTGATGGTTCTTAACAATGACAACAATTATAATTTTAAAATATCTTGACTTCAGCCAAAATGTGGAGTGTGCTTCCCCCATTATTGGGCTGAGTGCCTCAAATTTGTTTTAAGCTTATACTCTTATTTATGGACGAGTTAAACATTTCCACATTCGTGTACTGTGATTTTTACATACTAATGAATATAAACAGAAGGTTTTAAAACATGACTGTGCTTGGTATTGATGTGAATATTTTTGTCACTGATGCATTGTACCTGCAGCTAAGCAGGGACTAGACTCTCGGGGCGGCGGGTGGGGGGGAACCGGCTTGGTGTTCTGTCAGGTGCTCAGCACAGTGTCTTCATGAGGCCACGGTAGAAGGTTCTTTGTGGTTAAGAGTTTTAAAGCCTTGTTATAGGTAACTTTCTCAGGTATATTTACCTGTTAGAAAAACATGTTGATTGTTTCTATTTCTTAAATGTTTTATTTGGACTATAGCTTAGAAATTATAGGACTGGCTTGCCATGGATTACATGCTATTCTGTTATTTTTACTTCTGGAACTGAAAAACAATAAATTATTTTTCTGTGTTTTTAGGTTAGAACTTTTTTGTTTTGTTATTGTACACTAAACAGATATTATTGCTGATTGAATGTTTTGTAACAGTAGACTTCTTTGCCCATTGAAATTTGATTTAAAGCTATCAGAACCATTGTATGTGACAGCTGTATTGTATTACAAAGTAAAAATATATGAGTGTATTGAAAATTTAAGTTGTTTTAGCTTCAAAAAAATTTTTTTTACTACCCAGTCTTTCATTGAAATTTATAAATTACAAAAAGCTTATTTACTCATCCAAATGTAGGTATTAAGCTCACATCCTTTTGTTTAAATTCACAAAATGATTAAAGTTATTATAGAATTAAAATCATTATTAATAAAGCTGACTTCATAGAGCAGAATGTGACTGAACACCTGCACATTCTCAGCAACTCTTTTATCCTTGCTTGGTCTTGTCTAAACTTACTATCACATTTTAGAAGAAAGCCTTTTGGATCTCTGTCATAAATATTTGTTTCTTTGAAGTTTTATTGAGTTCATTTTAATTGTCCTCTTTTAAAACTTGAATGTTTGTATTTTATTATTTTTTAGGAAAAAATTTTTTGTCAATAGTTCCATGAACTTCAGACTTTGGCATAGTTAGTATGTATGTTTCTACAACTTTTATACATTTCATGAAAACTCATTTGAAATCATAGTCATACCATAAATGTTTCAGGGTTCATTGATACATAACATGATACTCTTTAATTATAATATCAAAATGTCTGAAAATCATTCAGCTCTCTGTAGAAGATTATTATGGGAAAGACATTCTGGAAATGCTATGCATTTGAATGGAAATGCACTTTACTTTGTTATGTTGTAACTTGCATTATTCTAATTTTTTTATATCTTTAATATGCTTTTCCATACTAATTATATTAGAAATTCCTTTGTATAAATATAAGAAGTTCCTTTGTTTAAGTGAGTTATTAGAAAAGTGATGAGCTTGGAAATGAAAATGAATTATTTTAGTAGAGTATCCTTTCTAGATGGATTTAATTTCAATTTGCTGTTTTGTGACCCTCCTTGTGATCATCATCCATTGAACAGTGTTGCCTGTGAAACCATCAGAGTAAAATATGATAAAAATATTTTTTCTTTCTCATAAAGAATATAAAGAAGCACTTATTTGGTGTCTTAGTTAAACCATAATTTAGTTTATTTTACAAAATCAAGGAATGTGTTAGAGAGGGACTTTTCATTATTCTGAATGTTAGATGTTGGTGCCATTTACAGCAATATGAAAATATCATTAGAAGGCTTTGCAATGTCTATTTATATAAAAGCTTTCTTTTTTAATATAATTCAGACTTAATACGTTTTAATGTTAAATCTCCCTTTGTGAAATTTCATATGATTATAGCAGACTTCTTTTAAGAATATGAGCTCAGTATAAGATTATATTGAGATTTGGTGGGAGAGTGTGAATGAGGGTCACCAGCCTCCCTGAGATTATGAAAATCAACCTTTTTCCTTTCTCTTCTTTATATTTGCCTATACCTTGTGTTCTGGTTTGCTAATGGTGCCAGAATGCAAAACACCAGAAATGGATTGGCTTTTATAAAAGGGGGTTTATTTGGTTACACAGTTACACTCTTTAAGGCCATAAAGTGTCCAGGGTAACGTATCAACAATTGGGTACCTTCACTGGAGGATGGTCAATAGCGTCTGGAAAACCTCTGTTAGCTGGGAAGGCACATGGCTGGCATCTGCTTGCTCCCAGGTTGCATTTCAAAATGGCGTTCTCCAGAATGTCTGCATTAGCTTCCAACAGCTGTCTTCAAAATGTCTCTCATCTGCAGCTCCTCTCTCAGCTCCTGTGCATTCTTCAAAGTGTCCCTCTTGGCTGTAACAAGCTCACTCCTTCTGTCTGAGCTTATATAGTGCTCTAGTAAACTAATCAAGGCCCATGCTGAATGGGTGGGGCGCACCTCTATGGAAACAACCTAATCCAAACTTTCCAACTTAATCAACACTAATATATCTGCCCCCACAAGATTGAATCAAAGAACATGGCTTTTCCTGGGGGACATAATATATACAAACTGGTACACCTTATATTTTGTAATTCATACATTTGTAACCAAAGTGACTATTTGCAGCATTTTCTTTTGAAGAGTGAAGTTTCCATTTTTTAAAGAGACTAATGTAAGTGAAATTTTGTAGAGTTCTAATAGAATAAAGAGAATAAAAACATGCATACACATATACACTCCCCCTTAGAAATATTTTTTCCTTTTTTTATTTGCCCTTGAAATGTAACTTTCTATGTCACCTCTCAGCCCAGGTTTTCATCTAGCTTGTTACATAAATGGTAGTATAAAGTGATGAGAAATTACTTGGAGTACAATGAGAAAACCACATTTATGGGTTTGGCATGGGGTTAAGTTAGCAGATTCTGCTCTGATTTGCAATTACTCCTTAAAAATCCCTCCTGGATTTGGCCTCTATCGCTTTCCAAAGACCCTGATCAGATTGAGTTGGCATTTGAACTCTCCCGAAGGCTTAGTCTTTCTATAGTGGTGGTAAAACTCAAGTTTGTACATTGAATTGGCAGCCCAAGTTCATGCAAACTGATCTGTTGTCTGGTATCTTTAGAACTTGGTATGCTGGTGCCAACTATGTACACCATAACTGTACTTCCATGAAAACCAGTGGAATTACAGATCAACTTATTTTGCTGATGTTTCAAAATCTATACAGAAAAAATACTACACGTTTGAAGAAAGAAATCCTGTAATATACAGGCACACAAAGAGTTGTTCCTACCACAGTACCCTTGATGTGGGTCTGAAATGAGCCACCATGGTGCAGAAAAAAAATGGTTATCATTATGTGACCACCCCAAGTAGAAATATCTGTATCCTTTTTTGTTTGTATCAGAAGATATCTCAACTCAACATGAAAATTCTATTTGGAACTGTTTGAAAATCAAGTCTGTGAGGAAAAACATTTATTTTTCATGTGGATTTTGTTTCCTTTTGCTAGAAAAGGTTGGTAGTGGTATGGTTTTTATTTAAAGACCTATGATTAATTGTAGTACCCATCAAGTGCCTGCAGATCAGGCTGGCAGCTGAAGAAAAGTGTAATATTATATACTTACTCTCATTCAAGCAATGTTGAAATTACCTATTTCTCTCCAATGTTCAGCTATATGTAAAGAGAGTTTTTTCACAAATGACACTGGCTGAAGCTTCATATGTAAAGTATAATACTATATACTTATTCTCATTCAAGCAATGTTGAAATTTCCTTTTTCTCTCCAATTTTCAGTTGTATATAAAGAGGCTTTTTTCACAAATGACAATAGCTGAAGCTTCATATGTATTGTTCTCTTCTCATTCAGGATAATATTAAGAAAGAACGGTATGTGGATTACTGCATGTAAAGGATATCTGCACACTGAAAGAAACCGTTCTAACATAGCAGGGCATGCTTCATTTAGGAGATATATGCGTAAACAAGGGAAGGAAACTGACATTTATTGACTGGCTCATTATGTGTCAAATCAAACTATTTTGTAATGTTTAAACACTGATCTCTGTAAGTAGGATTAGTTTGTGGTGGTGGTCCATGGTCTTCTGGGTATTGGATTTGTTTAGTCATAGGTTTCATTAGTAAAAAATATATTCCATATATTCTTCTTTAATTCTCAATTATATAAATAACAGAGTCTCAGTAATTTTTAAAATTCTGACTCTTTTGAGCTGAAAGGGACTTTAGATTTTATTCTCAGATAAAATTTTGTTATGACCATTCAAGTGACTACACAAGTAACACATTTTTAGTTATTTGCTTTTTTGTTTGTTTTGTTTTGTTTTGTTGAGTTTTACTCATTTCCCCAAATGGAATTATTGGTTGATTTTAAACACTGACAAATTTTAGATTCTTGAAAGTTCTGCCATCTTAAGATAGTCACATCAAAATTCAGATTTAACTGTCAGGGAAATGGATATTTGAAAAACTTTCAAAATGTTTTTGTCTGTAGTCTTTGTTTGTTTTAGTATAAGAAACACCTAGAATCAAGTCCTAAGGTGAAACATTTCAGAAAACAAGGACTCTTATTGGGAAATACTACAAAGCCCACAGTTTGAAAAACACTTAAGGGAAAGGTAGCTAGTAGATAGACATTATGAAGAGTCTTCAGTAATTTCAGCATGTGAATGAAGTTCGATGGATGTGAAGTTGATCTGACTGTAGAATGTTGTCGTTCAACACAATGGAATTGATTCAACTGAAGAACAGGAAATGGAGCATTTGTTTATTCACTCTGGAAAAATACTTATTAAGTACCTATAGATGCTATATGGCATGATAAGCACTGGGCACAGGAGTTGTGGTCAAATTTGGAAATAGACAGGTAAATAGAAGCAATATACAGAAGATTGACCACGACAAACTGGTCCTATTTCCAGCGATCAGTGTTCATCATAGCAGTGTGATGAAAAGAGTGAAAGATTTGTAGCATGCTACATGAAATAAGGTAAGTAATGCTTTGACAAGGGTCAAAGAAAGCGTAACCTGGTAAGTGTTGTAACTAGAAGTGTGTGGTTAGCAAACTCAAGAATCGTGAATGGGGGTGAATAGTCATACTGAAGGAATACTGAAGGAATAGAGAGGAATTCATAGCAGAGGTGACGTTTGAGCTGGGTCTTAAAGAGTACATTGAATTTTTTAAATTCAGTTTTATTGAGATATATTCACATACCATACAATCATCCACAGTGTACAGTCAGTTATTCACAGTATCATCATAGTTGTGCATTCATTACCACAATCCATTGTTGAACATTTTCATTACTCAAAAAAAATAAAAATAAAAGTAAAAAAGAACACCTAAAACATCCCATCCCCCCCATCCCACCCTACTTTTCATTTAATTTTTGTCCTCATTTTTCTATTCATCTGTCCATACACTGGATAAAGGGAGTGTGACTACAAGGTTTTCACAATCACACGGTCACACCGTGTAAGATACATAGGTATACAATTGTCTTCAAGAATAAAGGCTGCTGGGTTGCAGTTCCAACGATTTCAGGTACTTCCTACTAGCTTTTCCAAACACTAAAAACTACAAAGGGATACCTGTATAGCACGTAAGAATACCCTCCAGAATGACCTCTCAACTCCATGAGAAATTTCTCAGCCACTGAAACTATATTTTGTTTCATTTCTCATCCCCATTTTCTCAAGAAGACTTTCTCAATCCCAAGATGCTGTGTCCATGCTCATCCTTGGGAGTCACGTCCCGCATTGCCAGGAAAATTTACTCTCCTGGAAGTCATGTCCCACGTGGGGGAGAGGGCAGTAAGTTTACCTGCTGAGTGGGCTTAAGAGAGAGAGAAGCCATATCTGAGCAACAAAGAGGTTCTCTAGGGAAGACTCTTAGGTACAATTATAAGTAGGCTTAGCCTCTCCTTTGCAGTAACAAGCTTCATAAGGGCAAGTCCCAAGATTGTGGGCTCGGTCTACTAAATTGGTAGTCCTCAATGCTTGTGAGAATATCAATAATTCCCCAGGCGGGGAAGTTTAATATTTCCACATTTTTTTCCCCAGTTCCTTAGAGGGGGCCTTTGAATGCATTCTTATTCCCTGCCCAAATTACTATGGGATGTATCGCGGTTTCACACTAACTTGTCCAAACCCTACCAGATCTCACTTCCCAAGTTCTATGTAATTATGGTGTTAAATTATTTAGTATGCTACAGTTAAATTATTTAGTATGCTACAGAAAATACAGATCCTGAACCAAATAAACATCTCTTCCCTTGGTCTCACACAGAAGTTGAAGTTTTAAAACACAGTCAATATCATCCTTTATAGGGTGGAAAGTTTTGAGTACTTTGAACTTTAAGGTGGGTAAAAAGAAATGGAATTGCAGGCAGAAAAAGCAAAGTACTGAAGACATAAAAGAGCATGGTGCTTTAGAAAATGATCAGAGTACAAAGTGGAAGTGGCAAGGAGGCGAAAAAGATACATGTTTTGCTGGGAGATTGATTTTTAGCCATTAGGCAAAGGGGACCACTGATTTCTTTTGGAAAGGGTAGTGACATGATTGGTGTTGTATTTTAGGAAGGTAAGTCTGGAGGCAGTGTCAAGGATGGGCTTATCAAAAGAGAAATACAGTTAGCAGAAAGGCCAAATAGAGGGATGTTGTCTAAGGTACTAATGAGCGATTTAAAAGACCTCTTGTGCTGAATTAGAGCACGCTTTCATTGACCTGGTCAAGGTGGAAGCTATATTTACATGTGTCCAGGAGTCAATAGAGACTGAGGAGTAAGTATTCCTTCAAGAATTTTGAGAAGGAAGTAAACAGGGAGGTAATATTAATGTCAGGTATAACTTAAGGAAGGTTTTATTTTTAGTATGGATGAGATGAATAAACTTAGAGGAAGTTAATGAGTTCTATTTTAACCCTGTTGAATTAGCATGTCTGTGAGACATTTGAGTGGAGTTGTCTGGCAGGCAGTTAGAAATGGGTCTGGCTAACAGGAGAGGATAGAACACACCGATGTGAGTCGTTAGAATGTTAACTGAAGCCATGGGAATAGATGAGAATGACCAGAGAAAGTGGGCAAGAGACTCCTGGAGACTACTAACAGGCAGAGGATTTACTTGTTCATTATATTAGTGCATATTTATTGAGCACCTGCCACCAGCCAGGTACACTTCTTGGCCCTGGGGATGTGGCATGACAGGACAGCCAAGGCTTCTGCCCTCATGGACCTAATGTTAGAGTGGGGTGGGGGTGAGGAGGGGGGAGTTTGGGTGTGTTGAGTGGGGTGGACAGATAGTCATTTATTAAACCAAGAAGATAAATTTAAATGGTGTTAAGTTTACTGAAGTACAAAGCCCGTAAGCTAAGAATTGCTTGGCAGTTAATTATGAGGTTAATTGTGAGTAGCCTGAACAATGACTTAATGTCTCCAACTCTTCTGTCAAAGGTAACTGCCTCTTTTTAAATCAATCTTATTGAGGTATAATTTGCATAGTAAAATGCACCCATTTTAAATGTACAGTTTGGTGAGTTTTGAAAATTTTGTATGACCATGTAACTACTGCAACAATTAAAAGTGCCTCTTTACAGCGAATTTTCCTCTTATCCAGGCAACCACTGATATTCTTTCTTCACTAATGATAAGTTTTACCTTTTCAAGAGCTTCATATAAATGGTATCATGTAGTATGGATGGTTTTGTGTCTTTCAGGGGAACATTTGCGATCCATCCATGTTGTGTATATCAGTAGTTTATTCCATTTTATTGCTGAGTACTAGTTCATTGTATGGATACACACACACACACGTACCACAAATTGTTTATCAGTTCTCCTATCGATGGACATTTGGGTTGTTTTCAGTTTGGGGCTGTTAAGAATAAAGCTGCTTATGAATATTCATTTACAAGATTTTGTGCAGACATATTTCTAATTCTTTTGGAAAAAATAACCTTGGTGTTCAATCACTGGCTCATATGGTAAGTGTACATATAATTTTATAAGAAATTATCAGACTTTTCCAATGTGTTGTATCATATTATATCCCTACCAGCAATGTGTGAGGATTCTATACATTGATACGGCTAGGCTTTTTAATGTTAGCTCTTTTCCAAAGGGTTTAGTGGTTATCTCGTTATTGTATTTCCTTGATGATTAATGATAAGAGCGTCTTTTCATGTGCTTATTGATGATTTGTAAGTCTTTTATGAAGTGTTTGTTCAAATCTTTGGCCCAGTTTTTGATTGGAATGTTTTCTTATATTATTGAGCTACAAGGGTTCTTATGTATTCAGGATACAGGTCCTTTGTATTCCAAATATTATCTGTGATTTGTCTTTTCATTATCTTAATGGTGTCTTTTGAAGAGCACAAGTTTTCCGTTTTGGTGAAGTTCAGTTTTTCCATTTTTTCCCCCAATTTGCACTTTTTTGGTCTTACCTAAGAAATCTTTGACCACCCCCAGCTCTCAAGGAGTTTTTCTTATGTTTTCTTCTAGATGTTTTATAGTTTTAGCTTTTGGGTTCAGTCTAAGATGTATTTAAAGTCAATTTTTTGTGTGTATGGTGTGGGGTAAGGATTAAAGTTCATTTTTTCCACATGGGATAGCCAATTGTTTTCAGCACCATGTATGCAATGTGTTGTTTTTGTCTGGCTGCTAACAAGGTATTATTTTTATCTTTGGTTTTCACCATTTGACTGTGCTGTGTTTATGAGTGTTTTTGTTTTTAATCCAGTTTGGAGTTTCTGCTTGTTAGAACTATAATCCAGTTTGGAGTTTCAGTGTGTTAAAACTATAAGATAATGGTTTTTTTCACCAGTTTTGGAAAGTTTTTGGCCATTTTTTTCAAATAAGACTATTTTTCTTCATTTTTTTGAATTACATATTCTGTCAGTTTTAATCCAACCTTGTGGGATATTTGGATTAGGTTGTTTCCCTGGAGATGTGATTCACTCAACTGTAGGTGATACTTTTGATCAGATTATTTCCGTGGGAGTGTGGCCTCACCCATTCAGGTTGGGTCTTGATTAGTTTACTGGAGTCCATTAAAAAGAGCTAAGCCAGGGCCCAGACGCTTGCTGATGATTTGAGATGCTAGCCCAGAGTTTGCTCCAGAGAAGCTAAGAGAGGACAAAACGCCCCAAGAGCTGCTGAGAGAGACTTTTGAAGAGATGGAGATGCTTGCTGATGCTTGGAGATGCAGACAGAAGGACGTTTGAAGATGCTTAGCTAAGAGATAAAACCTGAGACATTTTGGAGAACCCCATTTTTGAAATGCAACCCAGGAGCAAAGGAACAGCAGACACCAGCCATGTGCCTTTCCAGCTGACAGAGGTGTCCTGAATGCCATCGGCCATTCTTCAGTGAAGGTATCTTCTTGTTGATGCCTTAGTTTGGACACTTTTATGGCCTTAGGACTGTAAATTTGTAACCAAATAAATTCCTTTAAAAAAGTCAATCTATTTCTGGTACTTTGCATAATGGCAGCATTAGCAAACCAGAACATTTATTTTCTTTTGAGCTGTCTTCAAGTTTACTCTATCCTGTCCAATTTTGTTGAGCCCATATAATAAATTTTGCATTTCATTTATTAAATTTTCCCATCTAACATTTCCATTTGGTTCTTTTTTATGTTTTCTATTTCTCCATTGAGATTCTATAACTATCTATCAATGAGACCTATTTTCCTTCAATTCTTTCAACATCTTTATAATAGTTGCTTTCAAGTCTGTCAACTAAATCCAACATTGGAGCCCAGGAGGTGTCAGTTTTTATTCTCTGCTTTACTTATGAGTGTGAGTCACAGTTTTCTGTTTTTTTGCATGTCTGATGTTTGTTTGAAAAACAGATATTGTGGATGATATAGTAACTCAGAAGGATTATTGCTTTTGTTATTACTTTTGTTTGTTTGTTTGTTTGTTTTTGCCTAGCAGTTAGTTAAGTTGCCTGAACTCAAACCACAAACTTTGACTCCCCTGCAGTGTGCTGACTGATATCTCTACTCAGTTATTTCAGCTTCCAACTGCTGCTTTTTCTCTTGCAGTTTCGCCTATGCCTGTATAGTATAGCTGTAAGTAAATGATTTGGGCAGAGTTTATATGCAGATTTTGGGGCCCACACTCTTTGCATTTCCTATTATATTTTATAACAAAATATATATTTTTTCATGTTAAGTAGAAAATGAGTATACAAAATTATATACATTATTAATTACCAATATGTAAAAAAAAATGCATGGATATTTTAAGGTTTTTTGGAAATTAATTTTTCTAATATGTTATTATTACCTTTATGTTCTAATATATGAATTTAATCTCAGTTGGAAACCAGGGCATAAGAAGATGGTCTTCAACTATGACATTCATCCATTTGTCCATTCATTGAACAGATAATTTTTGAACTATTTATCATTTTCCTAAATATATGAGAAATCCTAAATAAAGATTAAGAATAAATAGATTTGTAAGTGAGGCAACCAGAGATAGGGATGCTTTTATTTTATAATACTGTAAAATGAACAAAATTTTCATATGAGTAAATTTCTTATTTAAGATAAATTAGTTAACATGTCAAGAGCAAACATTATACATCTGATGACCTTGATGTGTTGATGAACTGCCATTCCATTGATCGATGGCTTGTTTATAATTTTCTTAATATATGGTGTTTTTCTTAGGCTTTGGTATCAGGATTATGCTGGCCTATTTAAAACAGATGAGAAATATTCCCTCATCCTCTATTTTCTGAAAACATTAATATGTAAGAGTGGCTATTTCTTCCTTAACTATTTAACAGAATTTCCCAGTAAAACCATCTGGGCCTGGAGTTTTCTTTGTGGGAAAATTTTTGATAATGAATTCAATTTCTTTGATGGATCTATGGCCATTCGGATTTTCTATTTCCTCTTCTTTGTCAGTTTTGGTAATTTGTATATATATTACGGAATTTTTCCATTCCGTCTTAGATGTCAAATATATATAAAGTGGTTCATAATACTCCCTTTGTCCTTTTAATAATGTCATGAGATCTGTAATAATTTCCCCTCTTTCATTCCAGATTTTACTGTCTTTCTTTTTCATCATTGTTGCTGGGGACTTACCAATATTGTTTATCTTTTCAAAGAATCAATTTTGGGGTTTATTAGTTTCTCAAGTTTTTTTCTGTTTCTATTTCAATGATTTTTTCTCCTTATTTTGTTTCTTCTATTTATTTTAGGTTTACTTTGTTTTGTTTTATTTTCTAGCTTTTCAGGTAGAATCTTAGGTTACTGATTTTAGACCTTTCTTCTTTTCTAATATAAGGATTTAAGCTATAAATGTCCCTATAAGCATTGTACTAGCTGCATCCCACAAAGTATAAGTTATATATTATTAAGTTCAAAACATTTCCTAAGTTCGTTATGGATTGTTTAGATAAGGAGTCAGCAAACTTCTTCTGTAAATATTTTACATTTTACACGTCATACAGACTCTAACTACTCAGTTCTGTCATTGTCACATGGAGGCAGCCATGACAATATGTAAATGAACAAGTATGGCCATGTTGCAATTTGGACATTGAAATTTGAATTTCATATAATTTTATGTGCCATAAAATACTCTTTTGAGTTTTTTTCAGTCATTTAAAAATGTGAAAAACATTAGTTGCTTGTGAGCTTTACAAAAACAGGCAGTGGTGAGCCAGATTTGGCCGCTGGGCTGTAGTTTGCCAACCCCTGGTTAAGTGGTGCTGTTTATTTTCCAAATATTTGGAGTTTTTTCTAGATGTCTTATTTTTACTGATTTCTAATTTAATTCCATTATAGTCACACTATATATGTTTTCAGTCCTTTTAAATTTACTGAAGCTTGGCCTAACGTACGGTCTATCAAGTGCCATGTATTGAAAAGAATGTATATTCTGCAATTGTTAGGTTCTTTAAATGTCAATTAGATTAAGGTAGTTGGTAATGTTCAGAACTCCTAAGTCTTTATTTTTTTGTCCAGTTCTATGAAGTGTTGGTAGAGTGGGATTAAAATATTTAGCCATGATTGTGGAATTGTCTATTTCTCCATTTAATTCTATTAGTTTTGCCTCATGTATTTTCAAGTGCTGTTATTAGGGTACACACACCTTTATGAGTATTATGTCTTCATTATGTATTGACTGACTCTTTTATCATTACAAAATATCTCTTTTCTGTGGTAATACCCTTCATCTTTTCTTCAGTTTTTTTTTTTTTTTTGATTAGAGCAGTTGTAGGTTTAAAGAAAAATGCAAAAATATAGAGTTCCCATATGACTCCCCCATCACTCCCGTTTACCCTATTATTAACATTTTGCATTCATGGGGTAACTTTGTTACAATTCATGAAACAATATTATTATAATTGTGTATTAACTGTACTACATAGTTTACATTAGGATTCACTCTTTGTGTTGTACAGTTCTATCATTGTTGTTTTCTAAATTTTTATTCTGATAACATATACAACCTAAAATTTCCCCCTTTAACCACATTGAGATATTTAATTCAGTGGTGTTAATTACTTTCACAATGGTGTTCTACCATCACCACCATCCATTACCAAAACTTTCCCATCACCCTAAATAGGAACTCTGTACCATGTAAGAATTAACTCCCCTTTTCCCATCCCCACCCAGCCCCTGGTAACCTGTATTCTAGTTTCTGTCTATGAATTTGCATATTCCAATTATTTCATATCATTGAGATCATACAATATGGCTCCTGTTTCTCTGGCTATTTTCACTCAACATGATGTCTTCAGGGTTCATCCATGTTGAAGCATGCATAAGAACTTCATTTTTACTGCTGAATAGTATTCCATTTTATATACATATCACATTTTGTTTATCCATTCATCTGTTGATGGACACCTGGGTTGCTCCTACCTTTTGGAAATTGTAAATAATGCCATTATGAACATCATTGTGCAAATATCTGTTCAAGTCCCTGCTTTCAATTCTTTTGAATATACTTTATCTTAAAGACTGTGTTACCTGATATCAATATAACCAGTCCAGTCTTCTTATTTTTACTGTTTACATGATATATCTTTTCCACCCTATGTGTGTCTTTATATTTAAAGTGCACCTTTTGTAGACAACACATAGTTGAGTATTGCTCTTTTTTCCAATCTAATAATCCCTGCCTTTCAAGAGGAGTGTTTTATATATTTACATGTAGTGTAATTATTTGATATGGTTGGATTTAGGACTGTTTTACTATTCTGTTTTCTCTGTTTGTTTCTTTGTTTTCTTTCTTCCTTCTTTTAGGTTAATTGAATATTTTATCTATTGGCTTTTTTTAGAAATTCTTCTTTGTATTATTTTCTTTATGGTTGATGTGGATATTATGATCTTTAGTTTCTTATAATCTACATGGATATTTTATCACTCTGTATGAACTTTAATAATTGTGCAACCATATAGGTCCATTGCCCCCACCTTGATACTTTATGTGGTAATTGTCATATGTTTTCCAGCCACATAGATTATAATTCCCACAATAGAAAGTAATATTTTTTGCTTGAAACAGTCATATGTATTTTAAAGGCATTGAAATGAAAACAGTATTTTTATATATATGCCCACATGTTTACCATTTCTGGTGCTCTTCTTTTTGAAGTTCTGAGTTTTCATCTGATACTATAGTCAGCCAAAAGAACTTCCCTTATCATTTCTTGTACATCTGGTCTACTGGCAATGAATTCTCTTGGTTTTTACTTATTTAAAATGTCTCTATTTCACCTTCATTTGTGAAAGATATTTTCATTTGATGTAGAGTTCTGGGATGACAGTCTTTGTTTAATATTTTAAAGATGTCATTTCACTGTTTCTGGCTTTCATTGCTTCTATTGGTAAGTCGGTTAACTTTCAGACTGTTATCTCTATCTTATGTGTTGTTTATTCTGGCTGCTTTCAAAATGATCTCTTTATGGATTTCAGCAGGTTGACTAAGTGTAGTTTTCTTTGTATTTATCTTTATTGCTGTTACTGAGCTTCTTGAATCTGTATATGTATTGCTTTCATCAAGTTTGGGAAATTCTTGGCCAATATTTCTTCAAATAATTTTTGTATCCCCTCTTTTAATCTCCTCCTTCTGGGACTCCATTTATGTGCACATTAGACCTTTTGATACTGTCCTACAGGTTACTGAGGCTTTATTCAATTTTTTTCAAACTCTTCTCTCCTTTTTAGATTGTATAATTTCTATTGCTCTATAAATTCACTTCTTTTTTGCTCTATCCCTCAACATCTAGTGAATTATTTTATTTTGGATATTGTATTTTTCAGTTCTAGAATTTCCATGTGGTTCTTTCTTAAAAGGTTTTTATTTCTCTGCTGAGATTTCCTATCCATTCATTCATTACAGTCATATTTTCCTTTACATGCTTGAGTGTAATTGTAATAGGTACTTTAATTACCTTCTCTGCCAGTTTCAACATATGAGATACGCTTGGTTTGTTCTCTATTGATTGCCTTTTTCCTTGAGGATTAGTCACCTTTTCCTGTTTACTCTAGGTCTATGACTCTAGTGACTCTGGATTTTATTACTTTGCTCTGAAGAGTTTTGAGTGTTTTGTCTGAGGTAGTTTACCTGGATACACTCAAGCTCCAAACTTTGTCTCTTCTACAGGAAGCATAGTGTTAGGTGTCCTTCTGAGAGTCTGCCCCATGCATGCACAGTTCAGGGGTCAGCCAGAGATATGAGCAAAATTTGTATGCAAAATTTGGGACTCACCTTCAGACTCTTCAATCCGGTAAGAATGCAAGTTTTCTATCTGATTTTTAACTATCTCATGTTATGCCAACTTGGGCTTGTCCTAAGGCAAATATAATAATACTGTTAAAAAAAAGAAAAGAAAAGAAAAGAAAAGAAACTCATGCAACCCAGGCTAAAAGGGGTGTATTGGTGCATGGGGTGTATGAGTAGTAAGCAAGAGCCAGATACTAAAAGGATTTATTTATTTATTTATTTATTTTTCTTTTTTTTTAATCTTCATTTTATTGAGATATATTCACATACCATGCAGTCATACAAAACAAATCATACATTCGATTGTTCACAGTACCATTACATAGTTGTACATTCATCACCTAAATCAATCCCTGACACCTTCATTAGCACACAAACAAAAATAACAAGAATAATAATTAAAGTGAAAAAGAGCAATTGAAGTAAAAAAGAACACTGGGTACCTTTGTCTGTTTGTTTCCTTCCCCTATTTTTCTACTCATCCATCCATAAACTAGACAAAGTGAAGTGTGGTCCTTATGGCTTTCCCAATCCCATTGTCACCCCTCATAAGCTACATTTTTATACAACTGTCTTCGAGATTCATGAGTTCTGGGTTGTAGTTTGATAGTTTCAGGTATCCACCACCAGCTACCCCAATTCTTTAGAACCTAAAAAGGGTTGTCTGAAGTGTGCGTAAGAGTGCCCACCAGAGTGACCTCTCGGCTCCTTTTGGAATCTCTCTGCCACTGAAGCTTATTTCATTTCCTTCCACATCCCCCTTTTGGTCAAGAAGATGTTCTCCGTCCCACGATGCCAGGTCTACATTCCTCCCTGGGAGTCATATTCCACGTTGCCAGGGAGATTCACTCCCCTGGGTGTCTGATCCCACGTAGGGGGGAGGGCAGTGATTTCACCTTTCAAGTTGGCTTAGCTAGAGAGAGAGGGCCACATCTGAGCAACAAAGAGGCATTCGGGAGGAGGCTCTTAGGCACAATTATAGGTAGGCCTAGCCTCTAAAAAGGATTTATTTATATGCCATGCTAGGGCTATTGGATTATATCCTGAAGGTAATGGGAAATAAGGGAAAGATTTGAAGTGGAACTGATAGGATTAATTCTACTTTTTAGTAAGAATGCTCGAATGGTTACAAAAGGATATGTTAAAATTGCTAATACTGAAGCAGGGATATCAATTAGAAGACTTAGCACAGTAATCTTGGCTGGAAAGAAAAACCTGGACTAAGGTAATAGCTATGGAGATTTAGAAATGGAGAATAAGTCTGGAAAATTCTAGTAGATAGAAGTAACAGGTCTTGGAAAGTGGTTTGATGTTGGGAGTGAGAGAGAGAGGGAAGACTATGAAGTTTCCAGCTCGGCTGATAGGTAAATAGTAGTCACTTTCCCTAAGGTAGGAGATACAGAAGCCTGAGCAAGTTTGGTGCAAAAATAATTATGAGTTCATTATTGAATATGTTGAGATTGAGATGCCTATAAAAGTCAATTTGGTGATTTCTAATAGGTAATTGGAACATATGGGCCTGGAGATGGGAGAAGAGATTCTGTGCTATATGTAGAGCTTTGGAAGTTATCATAATAGGGATGACTGGAAATTTTTACTCAGAGAATTTGGAGTGATAAATTAATAGATGTAGGTAAACAGAGCCTCAGAAAACCCACCATTTGAGCAAAGGAATCTGAGAAAAATGAAGTAGATTGAGTACCAAGAGAGACTGCCATCCCAGAAGCCAGGAGAAGTGAAAGTTGAAGAAGAATGATGAGTCTGCATTTTCAAATGCTGCAGAAAAGAACCTGAAAGAGTTGACATTTAGGAGGTTACTGCCCCATTAGAGTTGTTTTGGTGGAAACTGATTGTAATGTAGTGAATGGTAAGGGAGAAAGAAGAGATAGTAATAATAGTACTAAACAATAATCTGGCATGGTAGTGTTTGCCTCCAATTTGGATGTGCAGCTTAAGCAGCAATTTATTTCTTCTTAGCTTTTGCAAATCAAGTAGTATTTATTGCTATTACTTGATTCAAGTTTCTTGGTCTCTTTTACAATGTGTACATCTATATTATATATTTTTCCTCTAAGACTTTGATGTAAAGAGAAACCTTTCACTCCCCTTTTTCATGATGTTTTGGATATTGTAAATTTCAAGAGCTTTCCCCTTCATTCCTTTCTGGACATGAAATTCTGCATTAACAGTTCTTTTCTTTCAGTACTTGAAAAGTGTTGTGCTAATTCTTTCTGGCCTCCATGATTTCTGATGAAAAATCTGCTGTCATTCTCATTCTTTTTCCTCTACAGATCTCTCAATGCTATGAAGATTTTGTCTTTAGTTTTTAGAGGTTTGATTGTGATGCATCTTGGTGTGGATTTCCTTAGGTTTATCCTGTTTGGGGTTTGCTCAGGTTCTTGAGTCTGTAAATTTCTATATTTTGCCAGATTTGGTAAACTTTCAGCCATTATTTTTTCAATTTTGTTTTCAGCCCCATGTACTCTCTCCTCTCCTTCTGGACTCTGATGGCACCAATGTTAGATCTTTTGTTATGATCCCACAGGGCCTTGAGGCTCTGTTTATTTTATCTATTTTGGGGCACCGTATTTGTTAGGTACCTGCTTAGCCTCTGTTGATACCATGGTGGAGGGGAGGGATTTGCTATCACTGAGAAGTGGTGAATGTCTTGACTCTCCACTATGCTTCTCCTGACACTACGCCGTGGAGGAGGGCTTGGGATGCCTTGTTATTACCAGATGGGGTGGAAGTCCAGGCTTCCCAGGTGACCTTTTCTTTAGTGTCCCCTGACATTGTGGGTGTAGTAGATCTTGTTATATAGCCCAGCAGAGATGACATTCCCGACTCCCTACTTAGCCTTCTCTGTCAACACCCCAGTGGGGGAGTTTGGCAAGGCTCCCCAAGCAGCCATTTTTCCATAGTGTTTGGTTGGAGTTGGGCAATTATTGCCTAAATGTTTCCTACTTGTCAGGTTGTCCCTTTCCTGGTCCTTTGGATAGAAAGGGCAGGCTTTGCCTGGTACTTTTTTTTCCTGCCTCCATTGGCTTTTCCAGGTTGCTGGCTTCTCTAGCACCCAAAGTGTTAGAGAAAGAAAGATCTCTGCTTCCTTGTTTCTACTTTTCAGAGTCTTATTATCTTTATTTTAAAATAATATCCAGGGATTTAGTTGCACTTAGCAAGAAGAATAGGGAAAATATGTGTATTCCATCTTCTCTGAAAGTGGAAGTCATAAATATCTTTTAAAATGGATATAACTATACATTAAATACAAATATATATGGTATATTTCTAAGGTTTGTAATTCTTGGGTGGAAAGCACCATATTCCAATATTTTTCTAAAACATTACTTAATTGCCATTATTGATTAACCTATTATATAATGAAAAATTTGTAAGGTTTTGTCTTTCATGCCCATTTTTGAAGTGATATTCAATAAAATATAATGTACGAAAATAATTGGAATTAGTCCTATTGATGGAAGAATTTGTATTACTTTAACTTTGGTAGTGTCCTGACGGCCTACATAACTGAAATTTCCCTTTTCTCTTGGAAAACATTTTCCTTTGTTAAAAGTTTTTTTTTTTTTTTTTTTTTTTTTGTAATAATGTGACTTGTTTTACATTTGTAAATGGATGTATATGAGTATATCAAAACATGAGTACATACTGCAAAATAGGAAGTTCCTTT
Source organism: Choloepus didactylus (assembly GCF_015220235.1). Lineage (NCBI taxonomy): Eukaryota > Metazoa > Chordata > Mammalia > Pilosa > Megalonychidae > Choloepus > Choloepus didactylus. The sequence goes on along the minus strand of NC_051320.1, from coordinate 29,789,366 downwards.
CCTGGTAGATAAGAAATTGAGTGTTAAAAATCACTTAGTGCTTTCTTTTGGTGGAAACATAAAACTAGAATAGCTATGTGTGTGTGCATATAATTTACTTGTGTCCTAATGAGCTACCTCCTTAGACCTTTACTGTCATAGTCAGTGGAAACTGGAAAGCAAGGAAGTGCTGAGCAAACATAAAAAAAGTGTATTGGTCAGTGTTCTCTAGGGAAACAGAACCAACAGGAAATATATATATGTATGTATATATTTAAATATTATGAGATTTTTTTATAGGAATTGGCTCACTTGAATGTGGGGATGGGCAAGTTCAAATTCGGTAGGGCAGTCTGCAAGCTAGGAACTTCAATGAAGGTTTTTGATAAATTGCCCAGGAGAAGCTGGCTGGCTGAAGTAGAGATGGAAATTCTCCTTTCTGACTGCTGAAATCATACTTTTCCTTTTAAAGACTTCAAACTGATTGGATGAGACTTCTCTCATTGTCGAAGGCAGTCTCCCCAGGTGACTGTACATGTTATCAGCCATAACTGCAGTCAACTTACTGATGATTTAAATCCATGAAATACCCTTACAGTTACAATCAGGCTAGTGCTTGCTTGACCAAACTACTGGATACCATAGGTGACACATGAACGTAACCATCCCAGTAAGAACACAATATCCCCCTTAATAATGCTTACAACACATCTGTTGTTGAATTTGTTAGACAATTTTTATCTGTGGCTTATACTAGAAATAAATCTTTATACATTACTGCCAGATTCTGTATAACAAATATAGGAATGTGATTTTCAAAGCTTATCCCAAGCATATACTATCTAAAAGAGAGAAAAGATAATTACAAGTTGATTGTCAGTCAATGTAATGTGTTTTCATTCATTCACTTATCCCTTTAGAAGCATTAATGTGACAAGCATATTGAATTCAGAGTGAACCGGATTACTCATATATCTAGAACACTGGTACATGACTAAGCATGTTAAATACATGCTTATGTTTTAGTTACAAAGGAGTCGATTTTAGGTACGAAAGGGATTGAGGGGAATCTTTAGTGAAAGTCAGTAACAGACATTATCCAAATGTAATCTTATTCTTAGCAATTATACATCTTGTCATCTTTTATTTTATTACATTATCATGGGGTGTTTTATAGCAATAAGAAAAAGTTGAATGATAACCACAAACCAGACACCATTCTAAGTGCTTTTTTGGATAAACTCTTTTTACTTGTTATTTATAAATTAAATCATTAAAAATTAAATCAGCTATAAATAGAACTGACCCGATGTAGATGTGTGCTGTTGACCACAATTGACCCAAATAAGTACAAATGATTTACATGTCATCAAGTGATCTAAAAAAAATAACTGAGAAATGTTTAATAGACAGCTTAATCTACATATATTTAGGAAACAAAACTGTTACTTACCTTGCCAGGAACATGCTATTGTGTTAATAAAGATTGAAGTCTTTTGTACAGCTGGTGGGCAGAATGCAGGAATCAAGCCTCTTTTGAATATCCTGAGATTTAGTGATAAACAGTCTTTAGCTCCTTGCTGCCTTGACTCTTCTGAGCTGGGGCACTTCTCGGAGGAGCTGCTGTGGAGCCACTGCCTACTGCTGGGAAGTCGACTCTGCCGTTAATGGTCCTGAGGTGCAGAGTGAGGTGACACGCGATCGTTACCTATCACTTATGCATGTTTAGGCCTTTTCTTTCCTCAAGATCTAACAAGTACCTTTCTTTAAATCTGGGTCTTTTTCACATCCTCCTCATTTTTGTCCCACAGAGGGTAACCATTAAAAATATCTGACAGACAAGCAGTCAACCAGTTCCCTGCTGAGATTAGTAAAATATTTAGTAGTCCTGCAACATCCAGAAACTCCAACCCTGTGGGAAACAATTTGATTCAACTTTTTTGGGGGGAGGTAGGGGGAAGGGAATTTAAATTTTCATTTGGATGGCCCCTCATATTTTCAAATGGGCATCAAAAAGTTCACATACTTAACTGTTGAAGTAATTTCTAAGGTTAATAATATTTTTCTTTATTTCTTAAATTATATGACTAGTTGAAGTGTTTGGAGCCCTTTCCTTCAAGAAAAAGAAATCAGGCAAGATTAGTGTCAGAATGTGCAAGTATTATATATTACCCGGGTTTATGTGTTTACAAATCAAACTAGTAAACTAGTAAACTTATTTTAAAGTAAAAATTATTATAGATTTGCAAATGCCAAAGGAGGCCACATTGTTTAATTTTTACATATTAAAATTTCTTACCCACCTTTTAGTCTTACAATACTTGTAAATCTATGAGATAAACAAAACATCAATTTATAATAGTTATTGCATAACTATTGTATACTAGTATACAATATATTTGTATAACAATACAATAGTTCTGTTGTAGCAGAACACGTGCTACAACATTATAAAAATCAAGGATGGCTGCCTATATTGTAGAGTACCAAAGGTAACAAAATGATATGGTTTAGAAACAGTAAATCTTAAAGTAAACATAGGAAATGACTTATGTAATCTTTAAAAAATGTTTTTTCATTTTTCTTTGCACAAAATCTAGATTCTGTGACATTAGTATATTGGAATTTTGGGGGCCACATTTGTCAAAACCCACTGCTTTGTTCTGGCAGGAAGATTTTGCTCTGTCAATCCTGAAGATTTGTGCATTTCAGAACATAATGGAATTGTATTACTCTAATTATTTCAGCCTAATGTTCTAAGATTGCTGATTCCTGCTGAGGCTTTGAATCATAGGAAGCATTTTTAGATTTAGAATGAGGATGAATTTCAAAATGTCATTGCATGTTACTATTTTTTTTAATTCACAGTTTTATGAACTCTAAAGTTTTTTTTTCCAGGAAGAAAATAAGTAACTGAAGAGAGCCATACAAACTTGTTTTATAGGTGGAAATAGTCAAGTGTTTAAAGTATGAATATTTCTGAAGGCCTTTTTCAGCACTTTTTAAAAATTTGAAATTGGATGCTTCTCAAAGAATAGTTTCATATGTTTTTTCACATCCTTTATCTGGTTTATTGGGCAGTCACAATGCCATAGGGTGATTTTATATTTCTCCACTTATTGCTTTCCTACCATACTCTGTCAAATCTTACATTCATGTTCCTTAGTGATATCTTTGGAAAATCCCATAGTTTTCTGGTTACCTTTAGTTTTTAAAAGTCTAGGCCAGTTACATGTGAAACACCAAGCTCGTTGCAAGTCAGTTGATTTGGCTCAAGGGACTTGGAGCTGAGTATGCATTGATGTCTTTTTCTCCTCCTCTCACTCCAGCACTTCTGAGTATCTGTGCTTGGTGTGGTGGGGGCTTGATCTGGTTGTCAAACTCTCCTTCACACTCCACCTCCATTTCATGGCTGACTCTTCTGGTCCTGGGAGGACTGGAGGGGACCAGGGTCACCTGTTGGTAGGGGAAGGTGCTACTTGTAGCTCAGCCTGGTTTCATCCACTGCTGGTTTCCGTGTAGAAGATGTTCATGATTTTCTTGAGGCAGTGTTCGGTTTCTCCCAGCTCCTCCTGTCCCTGAAGGGCAGCCATGTTTCCTTTACCAGTGGTCCATGCCCTGGCCCCTCTGTTGATGGAATGTCCCTTTGGTTGGTCTGAGCAGCCCCTTGACTTCTGCTGAGATTCTCTTTCATTCCCTCCAAGGGTCTGGGGTGAGTATGTCTCCATCCTCCTCCCACTCCCGCAGGTACACTATGCTGTTTACTTAGGGCTCCTTCAGCAAGTTTTTAGAAATCTTTAGGGCCCATCTCTGTTTTTTCATGTGCTTCTGACCTTCAGGGACATGCACCAAACTCAGTCAAGATTTCTTTTCAAAGAAGGCTACAGGTTCAACTCTGAGCCAGCCTGCTGCTAGGGGATGTAATGTGAGTCTTCCCCTTGTGCAGGTTCTCCCACTCTATAAGCTGTCCTCCTAGAACTACCCCCACTCACGGGAAGTACTGTATTACTCAGAGGCTGACAATCAGATGATTCCCTCCGTTTACTTCCCTCTGTGCATGCATTCTTTATGGTTAGACCAGTTCTTCCTGCTTGTGCCAGTATGAATGTATTATGTCCCCCAAATGCCATTATCTTTGATGTAATCTTGTGTGGGAAGGTGTATTAGTGTTGATTAGATTGTAATTCTTTGAGTGTTTCCATGGAGATGAGCCCCACCCAACTGTGGGTGATGACTCTGATTGGATAGTTTCCATGGAGGTGTGGCCCCGCCCATTCAGCGTGGGCCTTGATTAGTTTACTAGAGCACTATATAAGCTCAGACAGAAGGAGCGAGCTTGCTATAGCCAAGAGGGATACTTTGAAGAATGAACAGGGGCTGAGAGAGGAGCTGCAGTTTACAGAGACATTTTGGAGATGGCCTTTGAAAACAGACTTTTGCTCCAGAGAAGCTAAGAGAGGACAAATGCCCCAAGAGCCACTGAGAGTGATATTTTGGAGAGAAGCTGAAGCCAGAGAGGAACATCTTGTGGCAAAGCCATTATGAAACCAGAACTCCAGAACAGACACCAGCCATGTACCTTCTCAGCTAACAGAGGTTTTCCGGACACCATTGGCCATCTTCCAGTGAAGGTACCTGATTGCTGATGTATTACCTTGGACACTTTATGGCCTTAAGACTGTAACTGTGTAACCAAACGAACCCCTTTTTATCAAAGCCAATCCATTTCTGGTGTTTTGCATTCCAGCAGCATTAGCAAACTAGAACACTGCTCTTACAAGGGAGTTGGGGTATGGAATAAGGCCTTTCCCTAAATGTTGGCAGCTCTTTAGAGCTCCTTTTGTTGTTGGGCATGGGTGCTGGTGTCAATTCTGGGGCAACAGGAAAAATCCCAATGGGATTGAGTTCTTTTGTGAGTGATAGAATGCCCGGTGACTTAAACAAAAGATGTTTATTTTTTACTACTGGGAAGGTCCACAGGCTTGCAGTCTAGGTCTGGTGTGATGGTTCTTCCATATATGCTGAGGCATGCAGGTTCCTTCCAACTCACCACTACTATCTCGACCCTTGTCCTCGTGGTCAAAAAGATGGCAAAATCCATATTACAAGCCTCAGGTTGGTGAAACAGGTAAAGAAGAACAAAAGTCACACTCCTGAAATCTCCTTTAAATGTTTCAATGAGGCTGCCACAGAATCTGTCATTTATGTGCTGCTTAGATATATGGCCAGTCATAGCTATAAGGAAATCTGGGAGATACAGTTTTTATTTGGAGCATCCAAGTGTACAGCTAAAAATTCCTATTAAAGAATACTGAAGAATAACTAGCAGTCTCTGTCACAGTCACTGGATGCTGTGACACCTTCTTTGGAGCCATGAGCTAACTTGCACCTAGCTCCTTTACAGCTAACTTTTATATACAGGTTATATATGCACACTAACACTGAATGTCTGCAGAACATAGTATTTTATTAAGTATTTGCAGGCTTATAGTGAATTATATACAGTCAAAAGAAAAGTTAAATTTCAATAATACTATCCAACCTACTGATGGAAATGAAGTTTAAATCTGATATTTTTTTTACTGGAATTGTCTTGTGACATTTTTTTCTTTCTAATTTTCATTTCTCTAAGAGAAAGAACAGAAATGTAATAAGTTAGCTAACATACAAGCTTGCTCTCTTTGTCTCTATATGTTTAGGAGAGTGTCATGTCTTTCATACAGATTTTCAATTGATATCAAAAGGGTGGTTATATTTTATTAACTTTGAAAAGAGCATGTCTTATAATAGCACTATATCAGACACAATATTTAGCTGTACCTTAAATGATTGTGAACTGTAGCTATTATGGTGTCACATTTGTTGACTTTTGCATAAGCTTATTACATGTTTCTTTTTTTCCCCCATGATATCTAGCTGAAGCACAGTAAACAACACTTCTGCATTCTTGAACTCATTTACACTAATTTGCTCAGGAGGTGCAGTACAGTAAATTAGAATTGCTGTCAAATCTTTTCCGTCAAAGTTAACTTGGAAAAAATATTTTTTATAACAAAATCTTTAAAATACTTTGTAAAACAGGGCTTTGTATATTGACTTTATTTGAGCTCTAAACTTCTTTTATAGATTATCACAAGAAGTGTCCCTACCTCCAGGAACACTGACAGCCATTCTTAACAACCCTAATGGTTTAAGGTTGAATTATTAAACCATTAGACTAGGATTCATATTGTTCTATTTTGCAGTCACATTCATACTATACATAGCAATATATATGTGGATATAATCTATAGTAAAGGTATGTAGACATTATTCTGCAATAGAATAAAACCTCAGATAATAATATATGTATTTTTATTTTCTCCCTCACAAATTTAAGATTTTCACCTAAGCTTTCACCTTAAATCTACACGCATTTAATAAAGTGAGCAAATTATAGCTAATAAAACCAGTTTTCCCTCAAAAATGATTAGTATGAATCCCATTCCATTCTATAGGTATATTTCAGTAATTTATCACAAAAGCAACATTATTTTACTTTATTAGCTTAGAATTAACACACACACACACACACACACACACACACACACACACACATTGCTTAAAAGAACTTTTTTGAAAGTAGATAAATTTGAGAATGGAAATTTTCCCAATGAGAAGATGAACTTATACTCTCCCCTCTCCTATACATACTTCTCTGCTATGGAGTGTCCTATCATCTGGTTTTAATAATGACTGGCTATATTTAACCAAAAGAAATAATCTTGTAGTAACTTAAATTTGGTCTCCATATTACAAGTCATGTCATTTTAATTCAATTTGATTTTAACGTCAAAATTTCAAAAAGAACATGATATAGTAATATATGTTCAATAGTGGTTTTGAAGGGATTATAATGTAATGTAGAAATAGAACAAAGTCACTACCAATTAAGTGGCAGTCACACACATGCCGAGTTAAAGATGAGAGAAAATTCAGGTTGTCAAAGATCCATCAGAGTCAAATGGACATTGACTTATACTTAGCATCGAATCCTTTTTACATTGTGTGTCATGAAAAGCTGGACCTTAAAAGATAGGCATAACATTTAGTTGTAAATTTTTCTACTAGCTAAAATAATGTAAAATAGTTTGTATATCATTCCCTAATTTCCCTTAAAACCTCAAATACATTTAAAATGGAATTAAGAGGTTTTCCATAAATATTGGGGACTCTAAAAAAGTTTTAAATATTTGAAGTGTGTTCTGTGTCAACTATTTGAATTTTTCTTGAAATCTAGACCCATTTAAAAAGGACCTCTTGTGTCTGGCTCCTTCTTAAAAGTAGTGTTCAGAAAATTGCTTGTGTTGTATTATAGATTCTCTGCTGTGATAGACGAAGTGGCAAAGAGCATGTGGCCTGTCTGGCATTAGCCCCTGTGCAGTCGACTTTCCATGCTATTGGATGCCCCATTAAAGCCAGCCATGACCAGGTATAACATGTCACTGCCTTTTACTGCTTTACAGCCCAGCTAAGAAATCAGGGATGATAAAAAGGGAAATTATGCACATATATACAGCATTGCTTTTCTTGATACATTATTTACTAGCACCATTTGCTAGACACTTTTTTTTTTAAATAACGGTTGTAGGTTTACAGAAAAATCATGTGGAAACTAGAGAGTTCCTATATACTTACCACCCCTCTCACACACACAGCTTTCCTGTTTTTTTTTTAATTGTGGTAACATATATACAACATAAGACTTCCCCTTTTAACCACTTCCAAGTTATAGTTCACTGGTATTAATTACATTCACAATGTTCTATCATCAACACTATCCATTACCACGTTTTTCCATCACTCCAAACAAAAACTACACCAATTAAGCATTCACTCTTTTTTACCCACCCCCTCCCCTGCCCCTGGTAACCTGTATTCTAAATTCTGGCTCAGAGTTTGCATATTCTGATTTCATATAAGTGAGATCATGCAGTATTTGTCCTTTTGTGTCTGGCTTATTTCATGCAACATGATGTCTTCAAGTTTCATCCATGTTATAGCAAACATCAGAACGTCATTCCTTTTTATGGCCAAATAATATTCCAATCTATGTATATACCACAGTTTGTTTATCCATTCATCCATTAATGGACATTTGAGTTGCTTTTGGCTTTTGGCTCTTGTGAATAATGAACATTGGTGTACAAGTATCTGTTCGAGTGCCTACTTTCAATTCTTTGGGGTATATTCCTAGACATTTGAAGACTTGAAAAATCAAAATTGTTTATGTTGAGAAATCAATATCTTAGGAGATTTAAATTATTTTAGACTTTTAATTCATTATTAATTTAAATACAGAATTCTTTTATAAGGAAGAAAGAATTGCTCTACAAGTTATTTTCATTTTTAAGAATTAAGTATGGGAGGAAGGGTCAACAAAACAATTTAGATACTCTAGTGTCTCATTATAATATACTCATTTGGTTTTCTTGAAAAGAGTTTAGTATTATAGAATGTGTATAAAATAACTGCGTGAACTTAAAGAGCTGTCAACTTAGTTCCATAGCTTGATATATTACTGAAAGGAAGTTCTAAACTTGCTTTTACTTTTATAGCTCTATTTCTGAAATAAAACTGAAAATCTGAAAATCATATTGTTTTGTAATAAACAAATTCCTTTGATTGTTTAGATAATAGTTTGAAAATATATCCTGTTTACAAGAGGACACATGCTTTCAAATAACCATCAGAGTAGACTAAGCTAATGATCTGGGTCATAGAATTTCTTAACTTGGAGCAACCAGAGTAAATAGACACACAGTTTACTCTATTACTAACCAGCTATGCTTTCTAAATGAACCATTCACAGACAAAATAATCGTAACCCACTTTTATATCCATTTCCTGATAAATTTGAGGACTTCCAATAGTCCTGCCTGACTCATCTTTTTTCCTTGATCTGAATAGTGTTTCTTAGAACAAAAGAACATAGGAGTATATCTTCTCAAACACATGATTTATCATTGTCCAACTCTAACAAGACCTAGGAAAATATTCATAAGGGTACATATCTCTAGTCCAGGATATCTTTCACATTGTGGGTTTCCAGTAATCATTTGTTGATTGATGGGGACATATTGTGATGTTCAGGAAAGTGCACCTAACTGGTGGTTGTAATATCTTGAGTTTTAGAATTTAAGTATGGCATAAATTATCTGTGGCAACTTGAGTGGATTATCTCACCTCCTTGGGGCTCTGTTTCCTAGAATCCTAAATGAGGGAGGTGAATTAAGTGACTTTCAAGATCCATTCCAATGCTAACATTTTATGATAACTGATTGTTCTATCGTACCTAGTACAGTGCTTCTTGCTCCTGGTTGAATGAGCTCAACCAACAATACAGTCATAGCATGTTGGTCTGGAAAGCAGCTTAGAGATCTCTCCAGTGCTTCTCAGGGTTTTACACTGGAGTATGCCCTAGCTACAGAAAAGACCACAGTAGCATCCAAGGGACATGATAGCTTACAGTGAGAATTATGTGTCCATATATAAAACTAAAATTTAGCTATATGCTATTAAGGACACATCAGAATGTGGACATGGTTCCTTCCCTCGTGGAACTTACAGCCTAGCAACTTCACCCTTTTGAACCTTCAGCAAGAAGTATAGGTACCTCTGTATCTCCATACCCATTCATGGCAGAAACAAATGGCAAGCGCAGCATGTGATACCTTGCAAAGTTCTCTCCTTAGGATGAGCAAAGATATGAAAGAATGTATCAGTACACCTGATAGGGTACCCCCACCATTAACAGAGGTGGGATGTTGCTTATAAAAGAGCACTGCACTGGGAATGGAGACTGGGATCAAACCCAGTTTTGTCATGAACTAACTGTGAGACCTTGTCTCTTCACCTCTTTGGAACTTGACTTCTTCATGTGTAAAAAGAGGGGACTGGGTTGGGGGTGTGTCAAGGCTTGTTTGTGTGCCAAGGTACTCAAAGTCTAGGGCTACTGTTAGCCCACAATGATGCCTTTATAAATGAGAAAAAAGGCATCCCTTTCTCAGGGCATCTTACTGCCATCCAACAGAAAATCGTAATAGAAAAATCCACAATAACCATAGTATGAATGGCATCCCCCAGAGGTGTGCAATGCACAACTTGCACAGCTGTCCATAGTGGTCTTATACTGGAGTATCTAGAAAGTCAGTTTTTCTCAATGGTAAGTAAATAAAAACATTTTTATATTAAAGCTAATGGTATAACTACATCATAGATGACAAATTTACATGAAATTTTTAAATGAAAAGAGACTCAGAAAAGGTATAGATAATGGTTGAATAGATGAATGAATGAATGAAGCAATGACAGGAATGATCTACCAGTACATCAAACATGGCCTCAGTGGGAATAGTGGTGTGATCACTGCTCCTCCTTTGTACTTGGATAATTGGGTTCCCTGAGAAAAGGAAACACAGAGCAAACCTCTACTCCATACTCTCTGGCTTGTCTACATTATGTTGCCATTACTCACTCCTTATTCTGAAGGTCTAACCAAAGGGGTCTCCACCACACCAATAGCATAAACTTGATCTCATAAGATGGACCACTAAATGCTTCGTCACCACTTAATTTGTAAATTATAGAAAAACATTTTAAAGCAAGAAAAATTATAATCATTTAAAAAAATTTTCCATTCTTAATTCATTTGAGCCAAAGCAATTGAACAAATGGAATACATATCTTGAGGAAAAAATTATGTGTAAAATGTAGAGGAGATTCTTCTTATGAAACTGAGGTGGTTTCTTAACTCTGTAGAAAATGAAGGTGAAAAATGGAAAAGCTCTCTAGTATTGAGCTTTTATAGCTTGTCTGAGTTTTGTAAATTTGACTCTAGGAACCTGTATTATCCAGTGCATTTACTTACTTTATTAAAGAATATCAGGGAAGGGACTATTAAGTGAAATTCTTCTATCAAAGGTCAATACAGATAGACAAAATTGTTAGGAGAAAGATTCACTAACATCTACGTGCTGATGACATCCAAATGTAAGGAAGTTTTGATTCTCCACTTCTCCCTACCAAACCTTCCATCCCCTTCTTTTCCTTTTCCTCATCCTAGTAAATGGCACTACCCTCCACCCTGTTGCTCAGACTAAGCCCCTTGTAGCCATCCACCCTGTCCCCTCTTTCTTTGTCTCTCATACGCTACCTCCAGTCCCAGGATCTTGCCTTTAAAATACATCTCTGCTCTGACCACTTTTCACCAGCTCCACTGTTACCATTCCAGTTTGTCACCATCATTTTTAATCCAGACCACTGCAGTTGCCTCTAAACTGTCCTTTCCTTTTCTGCTCTTGTTCCAGGATGGTCTGTCTTCTACACAGTGAGCAAAATGGTTTTGAAATTAATCAGATCACATTATTCAGCTGCTCAAAACCTTCCAATGGCTTTTCATCACTTTTATTATAAAATCCAAAATTTTTGTTACTGCATAAAAGTCCTTTTGGGATTTGGCCCCTGGCTACTCTCCAATTTCAATTCCTGTCACTCTCCTCTTTACTGACTGTGTTCTAGTCTCGTGCTCTTTTTGCTTTCAGCAATGCCAGTTGCATTATGGTAGGGGAAAAAAGAAACAGACTCAATGGCTACATACTGTGCCATTGCATTGATATGACATTCTGAAAAAGGCAAAACTATAGGGATCAAAGATAGATCAGTGATTGCCAGGGTTGGGGCTGGGGGCATGAGGAAATTTGGGGGGTGATGGGAATGTTTTTTAGCTTGACTGGGGTGGTGGTAACACAACTGTCAGACTCACAGAACTGTACACTTTTACTGTCTGTAGATTATACATCATCAAACCTAACTTTTTAAAAAAGCCTGATTCATTCCACTATCGGTTACTCATGTGGTACATTAACCCCAAGAAAATGTGAGAGGATGACTTCCCCCTTTCCTTTCCTGTATGCTGTGGATATGTTGGAGCTACCTTGGGATATACTAAATTTAACTCATAGCCTGATTTAGAGTTCCTCCAATGCCAAGAGCTAAGTAAGGCCTGCTTTAGACATCCTGGAGTAATTATTAGTCTCCCCAAAATGGTCTAAGCCCACCCCTGTCTGACTTCAGGGAAGGAGTCTGCAGGCTAGAGTCTCCCATCTGGGAGGTATGTATCTCACCTAGATGGTGGATCAGGAGGTCCCCAGGATGTCTGGGTGAGAGTGTTGCACATCTGTTTGCCTTATTCATCACCACAAATGCCTGTGGTATTACAAATTCACATTAGTTTAGAACGTTTAATTGTCCAGAAAACAAACATAGTTTAAATTTCCAGATATTAGTTTTTTTCCGCAAATGTTTGTTGACTATGAACAATTACGTGAGGAGTACACTAGATACAATCTAGATCTAGATGCTAGATACTGGAGCATACAGCAATAACACTTATAGTTTCAGTCCTCATTGAGCTGGTAATATTGTGAAATTTAAAATTTGTAGGTCATCTGGTCTCAGTGAAGAGCATTTATCCCTATTCACAAGTTGAGTGAAGAATATATTTATTTTGTAAGATTGAGCTAGTGAGGGTTTTGCTCAATATTTTTTAGGATATCTTACTTGGAAAATAAATTTATATTTTATAACAGACTCCTTAGTAGCACTGCAGGAAAGGGTTTTGGAATCTTCTAGCTTGATATAACTCTCTGAATATTCTTTGCTCTCTCCTTCTGACCTGTCACCCATTCTACATCTGTCTTCATCACTTTTAGATGTAACTGAGTACCACTTTTTCTCTATCTCTTTTAATGGACATTAGTCACCTTCTAGTTGCAGCTCCAAAGTCACAAACTTTCTTTGCTCCCTTTATATTTTCCTTTCACTCATCTGCATTCAGACTACATCGCTAATCTCACCAAGATTGATGAGGCCTAGAGCATAGGCATAGGTTGGTAAAAATAATAGAACTTTTAATTTCTAGTTAGAGTTTTATCACTCCCTACATTCTTTTGTTCAGGTTAGCTCTAGAACTCACTTGCTTCATGTAAATAAAAGAATGAATTAATAAACCAACCAACTAACCAAGCACAAATTAGCCAATGAACTATAACATGGATATTAGTGCTTTCTGTCATCTAACTTCTAGTCAGCACAAAGTGAGATTATCATATAGAGAAAATGACAATAGAAATTTAGCATGTTACTTGGAATCACAGAATCAGTCATTCTAGAAGGGGAAAGAAATGGGAACTAAATGTATTGTTTGTTTACCATGTACAGATATCATACTAGGCTCTAAATACATAATTTTCCTCAATCCTCACAATGATCCCCTGAGGTATAAACTGTAACATTTGTGTACTTGCTTCATTTGTTACATTACCTTTAAGAATTTATGCCCAGATTAGTAAATGGAAGATGAGTTGTTCCCATTGTGTATTCTTTGACTAGGATTTGAGTCAGGCCTCTCAATGAACAACCATTAAGTGAAAACAATTTACAAATCTAATGGGTATTCTGTTCTACTTCTGATTAATTAAATTCTGCTCATAGGTAATTTTTTGATTAAACATTTCTATGCCTGAGTAATTATGCCATAACATCTTATACCAGTTTAGTATTTTAAAACCAAAATAGAGAGAAAAGGCCTTCACCCCAAATTTCCAAATATATATTCTCACAGCAGTCATATATTGATTTATTGTTGGCTGTGTACAGTACTAGATGGTTGTAAATGAGAATACCTGTGATCCTTTTTGCCCATGAGGTAGTTATATCTGATGGAATATATCAGCTAGAGCACTTTTGGCTACAAATAACAGAAAACCTGACTCATACTGGCTTAAATAATAAGGAAACTTATTATCTCACATAACAGGAAGTTCAGAGGAAGGGTGAGCTCCTAGGTTGGTTGATTTAGCAGCTCAATTACATCAACAAGGACTCAGGTCATTCCCATTTCTTAGCTCTGCCATCCTCTCATCCTGTGGCTCATGGAAATACGACCACAATCATTCTCAGTGTCACATGCAATATAGCCACATCCAAAAGAAAAGGAGGGATCTGATCTTCAGGAGCAAAGGCATCTGCTTCAAGAACCCCTCTAGCCATCTTCCCCCTCATATGTTAGAGGCCTGGGTTGGGTTGGCTCCATGTCTATCTCTAATTAGCTACTGGCTGGAGAAAAGAGATCACTTTTAGTTTGGATGCTTGGGATGAAATGATTGAGGAGGACTCCATCACTAGGATTACTACATGAGGGATTAAATGCTGCACATATAATTTTAAATTTTCTAGTAGGCACATGTTAAAAAAATAATGAAAATAGGTGAAATTAATTTTAATAATTTAATATTTAACACAATATATCTAAAATATTTAATATTAATCAACATTAAAAATTATTGAGATACTGTTTTCATACCAAGTCTTCAAAATGTAGTGTGTGTTTTACACTTATAGTACATCTCATTTTGGAGTAGCCACATTTCAAGCACTCAGTAGCCACATGTGTCATGTTCAACCCAGGTCTCTGGGATGAAATCCAAGGGCATTAGGATTTGGTGGAATTAGTGCGAGAACTAGAATGTTTGACGCAGTGGGCTTTCTCTTGTGGCAACTCTAAGCGTCTCTTCTGCGAGAGGACCCTGGTACTTCCCAGCATTGACCTCTGACTGTCCTTAGGAATCCATCATGCATTTCCATCAATTCTTTTGCTGATCTGTTTCTAACTTCAGTTTCTCTAACCCCTCATAAATATGAGTACTTCCTTCCGGGGGCTGTCTCCTGATTGCAGCATTCCGCAGTACGGTGTTCACTGAATAACGTCATTCACGGCTGCATTCCTCAGAATCTAAAGAGGCATGAACTTCATAGGTTTGAACAATAATTACCTAAGACAAATTAAACTTTTTATAAATATATAAGACATACTTAAATTACATTGCATAATAACAGACCCATGTCATCATTCTAGAGGTAACCTGCAATCGAGTTCTGGAATTCTTTATATTACATAAATTCAGTTTACGTTTTGAACTTTTGCTGTTTTGCTCCCTTTACGTATCCAGCCACAATGCTGAGTGCCATGGGGTGTGGAGAGAGAAGGGAGTGATCACTGCCACTGGCAGCTTCTAGTAGGACCTGAGCTGCCAGAATTCAAAATATAACTTGATTTTTGTTTACTTTCTATGAAATAGAGTGCTAAAAGAGATCTATTAAAAAGTATTTCAGTTTTAATGTTCATTTTAGGAAAGTGCTTTCATATTTGTTGATTTCAAATGTTTACTCTTGCTCTTTACAGAAAAAAATTTGCTTAGCTTAACCCTGGACTAGAAGGAAGAAACATTAGGCTTTCACATTTTTAATTTTGTATCAAATATTACCTTAAACATGGTCATTCATAGTTCGTTCTCTTTAGTAAAGGAGCTAGTTTCCTGCAAGTATTGCCCATATTTTAGCACAATTAGATCTGATTGTGAATTTTGGATTTATTTGCTTTTTAGTAGATACTAATCTTATTTCCTAAGGGAGTAGGCTTTCTTCATCAGTATTCATCAGAATATTGGAAGAAAGTTTGCCTGTAGGAAAGGTTATTTTTGTCTCCTTACTGAAACCCCATTTAGAAACTCTTCATAGTTGGACTTTTGTTCTTAAAGTAATAAGGAATATTCTGTTTTTCCATAGTAATCTTTGGTTTATTTCATTTCAGATGTATAAGCAGTTTCCAGAACCAACAGTGAGTTATAGGGACAGGTACTGAATATTGAAGATTAAGTATTACGTATTTTATAACTGACTCAATTTCATTTTTGCTTAGTACAGCATGACCACATTTCTAAGAGGTTACATATATCTAGTGATACTGTGCACACAAGTGACTTATTAACTTGAGCTGTAAAATAATTTTGGACTGTAGTCAAAACCCACGAATTTACTGATTGGTTTCTTTCCCCCACTTTTGTTTCCCAAAATGATGAATAACAGTTATTTTAATCAGCAGAAAGTGTGACATTTTTGGTTTAAAAAAATGGGCATTTCACCAATTACACTAAAAAGACTTTTAGTATGGTTATTTATTCTGTACTTCAGTTTACCTGTAGCTCAGTGTTTAACAACACATTATCTCTTTGAATAAAATGTCATATTCATGATTATTGTAGGAGACAAAGTATAGATAAAATCCATAAGTGTCTTTTAGATTTTCTTTTTAATAAGTTTTGTTCACTTTTGAACCTTCATACATGCTCCATATCAGTTCCTTTTTTTTTAAATGCAGTACACTAATTCTTAATGTCTCCTCTAATTTCAAAATTGTAAGGTAGAAATTTATTATTTCTACTATTCTGTATGTCTATATATTTGATGTTGATTTGAAGATAGTTTGGGGGAAAATTCTAAAATCTTTTGTGAGTTAACAGTTCATATTAGCCAATCATAATTAGATACATTATTAAATCAATAAATACCATATGTGTGTAATTGCCTAAATGGATGTGAAAGTTATAGTGGAAAACTGTTGCATATATAGACTTTTTAAAAGTGACGATCAATGGAATACAGTTCCCTTGGCCACAGATTTGAGAACATTATTGCCCACTGGAGGTCAGTTTTACAACCTAAAAAGTATTAGCTTCCTCGTAAACTCAAATTATGGTGTTGTGTATGATTTATTGTGCTATTTAAAAGTGAAAAACAGTAACCTTCTCTCCCTTAGCAGTACACCTTCAGTTGACTCATGCCTCTCCCCATTTCCAAAATTCCTTCTTAGACAAACCAGTTACTGGTTATTTTTCAAACATGAAATTTAAAATTTTATTCTTTTGTTGATAATAGTTATTTGGCCTGCTCTTTTAGTTTCCAAGTTGGTAGCTAATGCCTTTTCAGATCAGATACTTTTTAGATACCCTTTAGTTAATTGGCTTCTCTTTTGTATCTTCTGATGGAAAGAATTTGAAGGCATTTTTTAAACCCCCAAATATTTTGCATCTGTGAAGTTAAATAACAAGGGCAAGGCAATGTTAAAAATGTCTTCTAGTTCTGTTCTTAGGTAGTACAGTGATGTGCTACCAGCAAACGCAGGTCAGGATCACTACCACTGGGTTAGAAGTGTTCCCTCTGTCCCAGGACCCACCTTGCCTTTCTCACTCTAAAAAACTGATGTGCTGGTGGGCTTCCCAGCTGGTGTTCCTAACTTCACCTACAGAGAGAAGTCATGCTTTCAATAGATTCTGCCATAGTAGGACGCATGTAAGAAATGTTTCAGCTTAGGACGAAGTCAGAGTCTCTTGTGGTTGGGTTATACATTTCTTCTTCCTAGAGTGTTTGCTGGGATCCTTACCTAGAGCTTCATTTCTGTTTGACTGATCCTCCTTCCTAACCTTGAACTTTGACTCCTGGCTACTCAACTAGGGTTTCTCTGTTGGTTGGTCTTCACCTACTGGTACTTTTGTGCTCTCTGATTTTGTACTGCTCAACTGGCCCTTGACGCTGGCTTCTGAGCATCTGCCGTTCTTGTCTGTGTCCAGCATTTCTCAGCCTTGATCTCATGCAACGTATTCATTCCTGGAGCTCACACCAAGTTAAGTTTCTCTCCCCCAACACATTTCTTCCCAACTCCAGCACTGCCCATGGTTGACAGAATTCCACTTTGCAGATATCATATTTTACAGCCATTGCTGGGAGAATTGATATTAGTCTGTGTCCATTGGTATGGTTGTACTGGTTGTTAAAATGTTTAAATACTTTCATATCACTTGGTAAATAGCTGCTGCCCCACGTTTCACCCTCTAACATTATAGCCGCATATCCAGGACCCAGTTTTGTTGTCCAGTCTTAATAGTTGGTACCCGTGTGTTCTGGTTTGCTAATGCTGCTGTTTTGTCAATCCAGAAATGGATCGACTTTTATAAAGGGGATTTATTTGGTTACAAAGTTACAGTCCTGAGGCTATAAAATGTCCAAGATAAGGTATCAACAATAAGGTACCTTCACTGGAGAAAGCCCTTTGGCATCCAGAAAACCTCTGTTAACTGGGAAGGCACATGGCTTGTGTCTGCTTGCTCCCAGGTTGTGTTTCAAAATGGTGTTCTCCAAAGTGTCAGCTTTCAAAGGCCATCTTCAAAATGTCTCTTTAAGCTGCAGCTCCAAAACGTCACTCTTAGAAGGCTCTCAATTCCTTCTGTTTGTCAGCTCATTTATATTGCTCCAATGATTTAATTCAGACTCACCCTAAATGGGTGGGGTAACACCTCCATAGAAATTATCCAATCAAAGTCTTGCCCACAGTTGATTGAGTCACATCTCCAAGGAAACTAATCAATAGGTTCCAAACTAATCAACACTAATATGTCTGCCCCCACAAGATTGCATCAAAGAGCATGTCATTTTGGGGGACATAATACATCCAAACCAGTACACCATGCAAAACTGATTATTAAATATTTTTAATATCACCTGTGATTTCAGAGGTATGTGTAAGAGTTAAGTTTTTTGAGAAGATTTAGTTTATAATCTATTAATGAGTGGCTCAAACAAATAAAAAAAAATAGATATCCTCCAAAAGTAATAATTTTTCATTAAAGATTTTTGACATTTTCTGTAAGAAATCAAGCAGCATTTCAGCTTATTCATTCAATAGTCATGTTCTAAGCCCCAACTATGTCTCTACCACTGTATTAGATGTTAAGAAGTAAAAAAATAAGGAAAGCCCTCAAACCGAATGTAATTAAACATTGGAGGAACAGCAAAACATATACAGATAATAACTGAGGGCCAATTGCAAAGCAAGATGATACATACATATTAAAACTGAAAGATTATAGAGTCTAGGAATGATCAAGAACAGAAGAATTCACCTGATTAAGCATCTTTTAGGAGTTGGGCCAGAAATTGAGAGAGAAATTATAAGGACATTCCAGATAGGGAAAACAGCATGAGAAAAGATAGAAACATAGAAGCTGGGAAGAAATGTGTTGGGGGAGAGAAACTTAACTTGGTGGGAGCTCCAAGAATGAATGATGTTGCATGAGATCAAGGGGCAGATGAACACATCCTGGAATGAGAGGCTGAGCAGTAAGGATTTTATGCCCTCTGCAGTAAAGAATCATTCTTCTGTCAGGATCAAGGGATATGATTATGCTGGTGTCTGTAAGATCAATCTGGTAGCCAGATACAGGACTAACCATTACGGTAATTCAGGAATGGGTGCTGGTTGCCTTGATTGGTCTGACTCTGAAAATGGCAAGGAAAACAGCATCTCTCCCAGAGAAACATTGCAGAAAAAGAATCAGCAGACCTTGGTGACCAGGTGTGTATGGAAGAAAGAAAATGAGCAATTAAAAATAGCTTTAAAGGCCGACTACCAGTATGGAAGAGTAAGACCAAATCTTCTCCTCAGAAAGCAACAATAGAACTGGACAAAATTGTCAAAAACAGGGATTTCAAGATTCTGGAAATTGACCAAAGCTATACAGCAAATTGAGAAGCATTTATTCATGGGAAAACCACTGAACTTCAGATAAGAAAAGTACAAGTCTGTGGAGTTCCTGCTTGGGGCTGCCCGTTTCCCCACCTCCAGCTCTGTCAGCACGGTGCTTCCACAAGGGCGAGGAAAGCCATGAGAAACAGCAGTTTCCCTTGAGGAGAGGCCTAGCTCGATTTGAAGTAGAATGTGGAAGACCCCATGTCCAGTGGCATTGTGAATCACAGTGAACTTCTTGGTGGCAAGATGGAAAAGGCTAATGGCTCAGTTTGCCTGAGGCTTCAGTCTTGGCTGGGGCCAGTAATGGACCAGCAAACTAGCCAGAAAGTTAACAGGAAGATCTGGGAAACAACACAGTGATAGGAGGCCATAATAAACTCATCACATGTTCCTGGCTGACCAAAAGGCTACACACACATGCAGGAGACCAAGCAGGGCTTGAGCAATCTGCACATCCCTGGCTGACTGTGAAATTCTGCATATACGAAGAGCTGATGAGAGGAGGCCTGGCAGAAAGTAAAAGCTAGGCAGGCTTGCACATTGCCTGAACTTTGAATCCTCCCTCCCCCTATTCAACCACAGCTCAATTGGCAGAAGGTAGAAGCTTGCTGTCCTAGGGGGTTTGAAAACAACCACTGGCCATTCATTGGCTGGCCACTGAGGTATGCAGACACAGGGGTGACCTCTAAGAAACCAGTTTTAAAAATGAAAACAAGAATAAATTTTTAAAAGACTGAACATGAACAACCACATGCTGTGGGGGAGATGATTTCTACCAATTTAGACAAAGCAAAATTGATAAACAAACAAGGAAAGCACAGCCACAACAACCCTCAGGAGGAAAAATAAAATCTAGAGTTACTACAATATAGTACCTGAAATTTCAGTTTTCAACAACAAAAAAATATTACAAGACATGCAAATAAAGATAAGAATAACCTATACTTAGGGGGAAAAAAAAGAGGTCAATGG
Organism: Choloepus didactylus; assembly: GCF_015220235.1. Taxonomy (NCBI): domain Eukaryota; kingdom Metazoa; phylum Chordata; class Mammalia; order Pilosa; family Megalonychidae; genus Choloepus; species Choloepus didactylus. The sequence continues at coordinate 29,768,953 of NC_051320.1, read as the reverse complement.
AAACTGTCTCTGAGTGGGCCCAGATATTAAACTTAGCAGAAAAAGACTTCAAAGCACTTAAAATAAATATGTTCAAAATAAAGGAAACCATGTTTAAAGAATTAAGGGAGGAGGCGGGGCAAGATGGCAGACTGGTGAGCTGTATGTTTTAGTTACTCCTCCAGGAAAGTAGGTAAAAAGCCAGGAACTGCGTGGACTGGACACCACAGAGCAATCTGTCTTTGGGCATACTTCATACAACACTCATGAAAACGTGGAACTGCTGAGATCAGCGAAATCTGTAAGTTTTTGCGGCCAGGGGACCCGCGCCCCTCCCTGCCAGGCTCAGTCCCGGGGGAGGAGGGGCTGTCAGCTCCAGGAAGGAGAAGGGAGAATTGCAGTGGCTGCTCTTACCGGAAACTCATTCTACTGATTCAAACTCCAACCATAGATAGACTGAGGCCAGACACCAGAGACTCTGAGAGCAGCCAGCCCAGCAGAGAGGAGACAGGCATAGAAAAAAACAACACGAAAAACTCCAAAATAAAAGCAGAGGATTTTTGGAGTTCTGGTGAACACAGAAAGGGGAAGGGCGGAGATCAGGCCTTGAGGCGCATATGCAAATCCCGAAGCAAGGCTGATCTCTCTGCCCTGGGCACCTTTCCTTAATGGCCCTGGTTGCTTTGTCTATTAGCATTTCAATAACCCATTAGATCTCTGAGGAGGGCCGTTTTTTTTTTTTTTTTTTTTTTTTTTTTTTAAAATCCTTTTTGCTTTTTCTAAAACAATTACTCTAAGAAGCTCAATACAGAAAGCTTCAAAGAATTGAAATTTGGGCACGTCAAGTCAAGAGCAGAACCAAGAGAGCTCTGAGACAAAAGGCAATAATCCAGTGGCTGAGAAAATTCACTAAACAACACAACTTCCCAAGAAAAGGGGGGTGTCCGCTCACAGCCACCATCCTGGTGGACAGGAAACACTCCTGCCCATCGCCAGCCCCATAGCCCAGAGCTGCCCCAGACAACCCAGTGTGACGGAAGTGCTTCAAATAACAGGCACACACCACAAAACTGGGCGTGGACATTAGCCTTCCCTGCAACCTCAGCTGAATGTCCCAGAGCTGGGAAGGGGGAGCAGTGTGAATTAACAGAGCCCCATTCAGCCATCATTTGAGCAGACTGGGAGCCTCCCAACACAGCCCAACAGCCCAGAACTGCCCTGGAGGGACGGCACTCACCTGCGACATAGCACAGTCATCCCTCAACAGAGGACCCGGGGTGCACAGCCTGGAAGAGGGGCCCACTTGCAAGTCTCAGGAGCCATACGCCAATACCAAAGACTTGTGGGTCAGTGGCAGAGACAAACTGTGGCAGGACTGAACTGAAGGATTAGACTATTGCAGTAGCTTTAAAACTCTAGGATCATCAGGGAGATTTGATTGTTAGGGCCACCCCCCCTCCCCGACTGCCCAGAAACACGCCCCACATACAGGGCAGGCAACACCAACTACACACGCAAGCTTGGTACACCAATTGGGCCCCACAAGACTCACTCCCCCACTCACCAAAAAGGCTAAGCAGGGGAGATCTGGCTTGTGGAGAACAGGTGGCTCGTGGACGCCACCTGCTGGTTAGTTAGAGAAAGTGTACTCCACGAAGCTGTAGATCTGATAAATTAGAGATAAGGACTTCAACTGGTCTACAAACCCTAAAAGAACCCTATCAAGGTCAGCAAATGCCACGAGGCCAAAAACAACAGAAAATTATAAAGCATATGAAAAAACCAGACGATATGGATAACCCAAGCCCAAGCACCCAAATCAAAAGACCAGAAGAGACACACCTAGAGCAGCTACTCAAAGAACTAAAGATGAACAATGAGACCCTAGTACGGGATATGAAGGAAATCAAGAAGACCCTAGAAGAGCATAAAGAAGACATTGCAAGACTAAATAAAAAAATGGATGATCTTATGGAAATTAAAGAAACTGTTGACCAAATTAAAAAGATTCTGGACACTCATAGTACAAGACTAGAGGAAGTTGAACAACGAATCAGTGACCTGGAAGATGACAGAATGGAAAATGAAAACATAAAAGAAAGAATGGGGAAAAAAATTGAAAAACTCGAAATGGACCTCAGGGATATGATAGATAATATGAAACGTCCGAATATAAGACTCATTGGTGTCCCAGAAGGGGAAGAAAAGGGTAAAGGTCTAGGAAGAGTATTCAAAGAAATTGTTGGGGAAAACTTCCCAAATCTTCTAAACAACATAAATACACAAATCATAAATGCTCAGCGAACTCCAAATAGAATAAATCCAAAAAAACCCACTCCGAGACATATACTGATCACACTGTCAAACATAGAAGAGAAGGAGCAAGTTCTGAAAGCAGCAAGAGAAAAGCAATTCACCACATACAAAGGAAACAGCATAAGACTAAGTAGTGACTACTCAGCAGCCACCATGGAGGCGAGAAGGCAGTGGCACGATATATTTAAAATTCTGAGTGAGAGGAATTTCCAGCCAAGAATACTTTATCCAGCAAAGCTCTCCTTCAAATTTGAGGGAGAGCTTAAATTTTTCACAGACAAACAAATGCTGAGAGAATTTGCTAACAAGAGACCTGCCCTACTGGAGATACTAAAGGGAGCCCTACAGACAGAGAAACAAAGACAGGACAGAGAGACTTGGAGAAAGGTTCAGTACTAAAGAGATTCGGTATGGGTACAATAAAGGATATTAATAGAGAGAGGGAAAAATATGGCAAACATAATCCAAAGGATAAGATGGCTGATTCAAGAAATGCCTTCACGGTTTTAACGTTGAATGTAAATGGATTAAACTCCCCAATTAAAAGATATAGATTCGCAGAATGGATCAAAAAAAATGAACCATCAATATGTTGCATACAAGAGACTCATCTTAGACACAGGGACACAAAGAAACTGAAAGTGAAAGGATGGAAAAAAATATTTCATGCAAGCTACAGCCAAAAGAAAGCAGGTGTAGCAATATTAATCTCAGATAAAATAGACTTCAAATGCAGGGATGTTTTGAGAGACAAAGAAGGCCACTACATACTAATAAAAGGGGCAATTCAGCAAGAAGAAATAACAATCGTAAATGTCTATGCACCCAATCAAGGTGCCACAAAATACATGAGAGAAACATTGGCAAAACTAAAGGAAGCAATTGATGTTTCCACAATAATTGTGGGAGACTTCAACACATCACTCTCTCCTATAGATTGATCAACCAGACAGAAGACCAATAAGGAAATTGAAAACCTAAACAATCTGATAAATGAATTAGATTTAACAGACATCTACAGGACATTACATCCCAAATCAACAGGATACACATACTTTTCTAGTGCTCACGGAAATTTTTCCAGAATAGATCATATGCTGGGACATAAAACAAGCCTCAATAAATTTAAAAAGATTGAAATTATTCAAAGCACATTCTCTGACCACAATGGAATACAATTAGAAGTCAATAACCATCAGAGACTTAGAAAATTCACAAATACCTGGAGGTTAAACAACACACTCCTAAACAATCAGTGGGTTAAAGAAGAAATAGCAAGAGAAATTGCTAAATATATAGAGACGAATGAAAATGAGAACACAACATACCAAAACCTATGGGATGCAGCAAAAGCAGTGCTAAGGGGGAAATTTGTAGCACTAAACGCATATATTAAAAAGGAAGAAAGAGCCAAAATCAAAGAACTAATGGATCAACTGAAGAAGCTAGAAAATGAACAGCAAACCAATCCTAAACCAAGTACAAGAAAAGAAATAACAAGGATTAAAGCAGAAATAAATGACATAGAGAACAAAAAAACAATAGAAAGGATAAATATCACCAAAAGTTGGTTCTTTGAGAAGATCAACAAGATTGACAAGCCCCTAGCTAGACTGACAAAATCAAAAAGAGAGAAGACCCATATAAACAAAATAATGAATGAAAAAGGTGACATAACTGCAGATCCTGAAGAAATTAAAAAAATTATAAGAGGATATTATGAACAACTGTATGGCAACAAACTGGATAATGTAGAAGAAATGGACAATTTCCTGGAAACATATGAACAACCTAGACTGACCAGAGAAGAAATAGAAGACCTCAACCAACCCATCACAAGCAAAGAGATCCAATCAGTCATCAAAAATCTTCCCACAAATAAATGCCCAGGGCCAGATGGCTTCACAGGGGAATTCTACCAAACTTTCCAGAAAGAACTGACACCAATCTTACTCAAACTCTTTCAAAACATTGAAAAAAATGGAACACTACCTAATTCATTTTATGAAGCTAACATCAATCTAATACCAAAACCAGGCAAAGATGCTACAAAAAAGGAAAACTACCGGCCAATCTCCCTAATGAATATAGATGCAAAAATCCTCAACAAAATACTTGCAAATTGAATCCAAAGACACATTAAAAAAATCATACACCATGACCAAGTGGGGTTCATTCCAGGCATGCAAGGATGGTTCAACATAAGAAAAACAATCAATGTATTACAACACATTAAAAACTCGAAAGGGAAAAATCAATTGATCATCTCAATAGATGCTGAAAAAGCATTTGACAAAATCCAACATCCGTTTTTGATAAAAACACTTCAAAAGGTAGGAATTGAAGGAAACTTCCTCAACATGATAAAGAGCATATATGAAAAACCCACAGCCAGCATAGTACTCAATGGTGAGAGACTGAAAGCCTTCCCTCTAAGATCAGGAACAAGACAAGGATGCCCGCTGTCACCACTGTTATTCAACATTGTGCTGGAAGTGCTAGCCAGGGCAATCCGGCAAGACAAAGAAATAAAAGGCATCCAAATTGGAAAAGAAGAAGTAAAACTGTCATTGTTTGCAGATGATATGATCTTATATCTAGAAAACCCTGAGAAATCAACGATACACCTACTAGAGCTAATAAACAAATTTAGCAAAGTAGCGGGATACAAGATTAATGCACATAAGTCAGTAATGTTTCTATATGCTAGAAATGAACAAACTGAAGAGACACTCAAGAAAAAGATACCATTTTCAATAGCAACTAAAAAAATCAAGTACCTAGGAATAAACTTAACCAAAGATGTAAAAGACCTATACAAAGAAAACTACATAACTCTACTAAAAGAAATAGAAGGGGACCTTAATAGATGGAAAAATATTCCATGTTCATGGATAGGAAGGCTAAATGTCATTAAGATGTCAATTCTACCCAAACTCATCTACAGATTCAATGCAATCCCAATCAAAATTCCAACAACCTACTTTGCAGACTTGGAAAAGCTAGTTATCAAATTTATTTGGAAAGGGAAGATGCCTCGAATTGCTAAAGACACTTTAAAAAAGAAAAACGAAGTGGGAGGACTTACACTCCCTGACTTTGAAGCTTATTATAAAGCCACAGTTGCCAAAACAGCATGGTACTGGCACAAAGATAGACATATAGATCAATGGAATCGAATTGAGAATTCAGAGATAGACCCTCAGATCTATGGCCGACTGATCTTTGATAAGGCCCCCAAAGTCACCGAACTGAGCCACAATGGTCTTTTCAACAAATGGGGCTGGGAGAGTTGGATATCCATATCCAAAAGAATGAAAGAGGACCCCTACCTCACCCCCTACACAAAAATTAACTCAAAATGGACCAAAGATCTCAATATAAAAGAAAGTACCATTAAACTCCTAGAAGATAATGTAGGAAAACATCTTCAAGACCTTGTATTAGGAGGCCACTTCCTAGACTTTACACCCAAAGCACAAGCAACAAAAGAGAAAATAGATAAATGGGAACTCCTCAAGCTTAGAAGTTTCTGCACCTCAAAGGAATTTCTCAAAAAGGTAAAGAGGCAGCCAACTCAATGGGAAAAAATTTTTGGAAACCATGTATCTGACAAAAGACTGATATCTTGCATATACAAAGAAATCCTACAACTCAATGACAATAGTACAGACAGCCCAATTATAAAATGGGCAAAAGATATGAAAAGACAGTTCTCTGAAGAGGAAATACAAATGGCCAAGAAACACATGAAAAAATGTTCAGCTTCACTAGCTATTAGAGAGATGCAAATTAAGACCACAATGAGATACCATCTAACACCGGTTAGAATGGCTGCCATTAAACAAACAGGAAACTACAAATGCTGGAGGGGATGTGGAGAAATTGGAACTCTTATTCATTGTTGGTGGGACTGTATAATGGTTCAGCCACTCTGGAAGTCAGTCTGGCAGTTCCTTAGAAAACTAGAGATAGAGCTACCATTCGATCCAGCGATTGCACTTCTCGGGATATACCCGGAAGATCGGAAAGCAGTGACACGAACAGATATCTGCACGCCAATGTTCATAGCAGCATTATTCACAATTGCCAAGAGATGGAAACAACCCAAATGTCCATCAACAGATGAGTGGATAAATAAAATGTGGTATATACACACGATGGAATACTACGCGGCAGTAAGAAGGAAGGATCTGGTGAAACATATGACAACATGGATGAACCTTGAAGACATAATGCTGAGCGAAATAAGCCAGGCACAAAAAGAGAAATATTATATGCTACCACTAATGTGAACTTTGAAAAATGTAAAACAAATGGTTTATAATGTAGAATGTAGGGGAACTAGCAGTAGAGAGCAATTAAGGAAGGGGGAACGATAATCCAAGAAGAACAGATAAGCTATTTAACGTTCTGGGGATGCCCAGGAATGACTATGGTCTGTTAATTTCTGATGGATGTAGTAGGAACAAGTTCACTGAAATGTTGCTATAGTATGTAACTTTCTTGGGGTAAAGTAGGAACATGTTGGAAGTTAAGCAGTTATCTTAGGTTAGTTGTCTTTTTCTTACTCCCTTGCTATGGTCTCTTTGAAATGTTCTTTTATTGTATGTTTGTTTTCTTTTTAACTTTTTTTTTCATACAGTTGATTTGAAAAAAGAAGGGAAAGTTAAAAAAAAAAAAAAAAGAAAAAAGACAAACAAGGAAGAAAAAAAAAAAAAAAAAACAAAAAACGATGTAGTGCCCCCTTGAGGAGCCTGTGGAGAATGCAGGGGTATTCGCCTACCCCACCTCCATGGTTGCTAACATGACCACAGACATAGGGGACTGGTGGTTTGATGGGTTGAGCCCTCTACCATAAGTTTTACCCTTGGGAAGACGGTTGCTGCAAAGGAGAGGCTAGGCCTCCCTGTATTTGTGCCTAAGAGTCTCCTCCTGAATGCCTCTTTGTTGCTCAGATGTGGCCCTCTCTCTCTAGCTAAGCCAACTTGAAAGGTGAAATCACTGCCCTCCCCCCTACGTGGGATCAGACACCCAGGGAAGTGAATCTCCCTGGCAACGTGGAATATGACTCCCGGGGAGGAATGTAGACCCGGCATCGTGGGATGGAGAACATCTTCTTGACCAAAAGGGGGATGTGAAAGGAAATGAAATAAGCTTCAGTGGCAGAGAGATTCCAAAACGAGCCGAGAGATCACTCTGGTGGGCACTCTTACGCACACTTTAGACAACCTTTTTTAGGTTCTAAAGAATTGGGGTAGCTGGTGGTGGATACCTGAAACTATTAAACTACAACCCAGAACCCATGAATCTCGAAGACAGTTGTATAAAAATGTAGCTTATGAGGGGTGACAGTGGGATTGGGAATGCCATAAGGACCAAACTCCACTTTGTCTAGTTTATGGATCGATGTGTAGAAAAGTAGGGGAAGCAAACAAACAGACAAAGGTACCTAGTGTTCTTTTTTACTTCAATTGCTCTTTTTCACTCTAATTATTATTATTGTTATTTTTGTGTGTGTGCTAATGAAGGTGTCAGGGATTGATTTAGATGATGAATGTACAACTATGTAATGGTACTGTAAACAATCGAAAGTACAATTTGTTTTGTAAAAAAAAAAGAAAAAAAAAAAAGAATTAAGGGAAAGTATAACAACAATGACTCAACAAATATGGACTCTCAACAATGAGATAGAAATCATTTTGAAAAGGTCAAATAGAAATTTTGGAGGTAAAAAAATATAATAACTGAATCTAAAAATTGAGTAGGGAATTTCAACAAGAATAGAGACTTAGAAATTGTGGGTCAACATCAGGCAACACATTGAAAGGATTAAACACTGATCAAGGTTGGTTTAACATCTGAAAATCAATGTACACACCATATTAATTAAGGAGAAAAACCACAAGATCTTCTCAGTAGACACAAGAAAAGCATTTGACAAAGTCCAACACCCATTCCTGATTCAAAACTTTCATCAGTCTAGGAATAGAAGGGGACTTCCTCAACTTGATAAAGAGCATCTGTGAAAAACCCTATCAAAATCCCAGCAGCCTTTTTGTAGAAATTGACAAGTCCATCCTAAAATGTATATGGAAATGCAAAGAACCCAGAATTGCTAAAACAGTTTTGAGAAAGAACAAAATTGGAGGACTGATACTACATGATTTCATGTTTACAATCAAGTTACATTATCAAATTAATGGCATAAGGATAAATATGTAGATCAATGGAACAGAATTGAGAGTCCAGAAATAAACCTTTATATTTATGTTCAGTCAGTTTTGTACAATGATGCCAAGGAAATTCATTGGGGAAAGTTTTTAAAAAATGATACTTGGTGGGGAGGCGGGGCAAGATGGCAGACTGGTGAGCTGTATGTTTTAGTTACTCCTCCAGGAAAGTAGGTAAAAAGCCAGGAACTGCGTGGACTGGACACCACAGAGCAATCTGTCTTTGGGCATACTTCATACAACACTCAAGAAAACGTGGAACTGCTGAGATCAGCGAAATCTGTAAGTTTTTGCGGCCAGGGGACCCGCGCCCCTCCCTGCCAGGCTCAGTCCCGGGGGAGGAGGGGCTGTCAGCTCCAGGAAGGAGAAGGGAGAATTGCAGTGGCTGCTCTTATCGGAAACTCATTCTACTGATTCAAACTCCAACCATAGATAGACTGAGACCAGACACCAGAGACTCTGAGAGCAGCCAGCCCAGCAGAGAGGAGACAGGCATAGAAAAAAAACAACACGAAAAACTCCAAAATAAAAGCAGAGGATTTTTGGAGTTCTGGTGAACACAGAAAGGGGAAGGGCGGAGATCAGGCCTTGAGGCGCATATGCAAATCCCGAAGCAAGGCTGATCTCTCTGCCCTGTGCACCTTTCCTTAATGGCCCTGGTTGCTTTGTCTATTAGCATTTCAATAACCCATTAGATCTCTGAGGAGGGCCGTTTTTTTTTTTTTTTTTTTTTTTTTTTTTTAAATCCTTTTTGCTTTTTCTAAAACAATTACTCTAAGAAGCTCAATACAGAAAGCTTCAAAGAATTGAAATTTGGGCACGTCAAGTCAAGAGCAGAACTAAGAGAGCTCTGAGACAAAAGGCAATAATCCAGTGGCTGAGAAAATTCACTAAACAACACAACTTCCCAAGAAAAGGGGGGTGTCCGCTCACAGCCACCATCCTGGTGGACAGAAAACACTCCTGCCCATCGCCAGCCCCATAGCCCAGAGCTGCCCCAGACAACCCAGTGTGACGGAAGTGCTTCAAATAACAGGCACACACCACAAAACTGGGCGTGGACATTAGCCTTCCCTGCAACCTCAGCTGAATGTCCCAGAGCTGGGAAGGGGGAGCAGTGTGAATTAACAGAGCCCCATTCAGCCATCATTTGAGCAGACTGGGAGCCTCCCAACACAGCCCAGCAGCCCAGAACTGCCCTGGGGGGACGGCACTCACCTGTGACATAGCACAGTCATCCCTCAACAGAGGACCCGGGGTGCACAGCCTGGAAGAGGGGCCCACTTGCAAGTCTCAGGAGCCATACGCCAATACCAAAGACTTGTGGGTCAGTAGCAGAGACAAACTGTGGCAGGACTGAACTGAAGGATTAGACTATTGCAGTAGCTTTAAAACTCTAGGATCATCAGGGAGATTTGATTGTTAGGGCCACCCCCCCTCCCCGACTGCCCAGAAACACGCCCCACATACAGGGCAGGTAACACCAACTACACACGCAAGCTTGGTACACCAATTGGGCCCCACAAGACTCACTCCCCCACTCACCAAAAAGGCTAAGCAGGGGAGATCTGGCTTGTGGAGAACAGGTGGCTCGTGGACGCCACCTGCTGGTTAGTTAGAGAAAGTGTACTCCACGAAGCTGTAGATCTGATAAATTAGAGATAAGGACTTCAACTGGTCTACAAACCATAAAAGAACCCTATCAAGGTCAGCAAATGCCACGAGGCCAAAAACAACAGAAAATTATAAAGCATATGAAAAAACCAGACGATATGGATAACCCAAGCCCAAGCACCCAAATCAAAAGACCAGAAGAGACACACCTAGAGCAGCTACTCAAAGAACTAAAGATGAACAATGAGACCATAGTACGGGATATGAAGGAAATCAAGAAGACCCTAGAAGAGCATAAAGAAGACATTGCAAGACTAAATAAAAAATGGATGATCTTATGGAAATTAAAGAAACTGTTGACCAAATTAAAAAGATTCTGGACACTCATAGTACAAGACTAGAGGAAGTTGAACAACGAATCAGTGACCTGGAAGATGACAGAATGGAAAATGAAAGCATAAAAGAAAGAATGGGGAAAAAAATTGAAAAACTCGAAATGGACCTCAGGGATATGATAGATAATATGAAACGTCCGAATATAAGACTCATTGGTGTCCCAGAAGGGGAAGAAAAGGGTAAAGGTCTAGGAAGAGTATTCAAAGAAATTGTTGGGGAAAACTTCCCAAATCTTCTAAACAACATAAATACACAAATCATAAATGCTCAGCGAACTCCAAATAGAATAAATCCAAAAAAACCCACTCCGAGACATATACTGATCACACTGTCAAACATAGAAGAGAAGGAGCAAGTTCTGAAAGCAGCAAGAGAAAAGCAATTCACCACATACAAAGGAAACAGCATAAGACTAAGTAGTGATTACTCAGCAGCCACCATGGAGGCGAGAAGGCAGTGGCACGATATATTTAAAATTCTGAGTGAGAGGAATTTCCAGCCAAGAATACTTTATCCAGCAAAGCTCTCCTTCAAATTTGAGGGAGAGCTTAAATTTTTCACAGACAAAGAAATGCTGAGAGAATTTGCTAACAAGAGACCTGCCCTACTGGAGATACTAAAGGGAGCCCTACAGACAGAGAAACAAAGACAGGACAGAGAGACTTGGAGAAAGGTTCAGTACTAAAGAGATTCGGTATGGGTACAATAAAGGATATTAATAGAGAGAGGGAAAAATATGGCAAACATAATCCAAAGGATAAGATGGCCGATTCAAGAAATGCCTTCACGGTTTTAACGTTGAATGTAAATGGATTAAACTCCCCAATTAAAAGATATAGATTCGCAGAATGGATCAAAAAAATGAACCATCAATATGTTGCATACAAGAGACTCATCTTAGACACAGGGACACAAAGAAACTGAAAGTGAAAGGATGGAAAAAAATATTTCATGCAAGCTACAGCCAAAAGAAAGCAGGTGTAGCAATATTAATCTCAGATAAATAGACTTCAAATGCAGGGATGTTTTGAGAGACAAAGAAGGCCACTACATACTAATAAAAGGGGCAATTCAGCAAGAAGAAATAACAATCGTAAATGTCTATGCACCCAATCAAGGTGCCACAAAATACATGAGAGAAACATTGGCAAAACTAAAGGAAGCAATTGATGTTTCCACAATAATTGTGGGAGACTTCAACACATCACTCTCTCCTATAGATAGATCAACCAGACAGAAGACCAATAAGGAAATTGAAAACCTAAACAATCTGATAAATGAATTAGATTTAACAGACATCTACAGGACATTACATCCCAAATCACCAGGATACACATACTTTTCTAGTGCTCACGGAACTTTCTCCAGAATAGATCATATGCTGGGACATAAAACAAGCCTCAATAAATTTAAAAAGATTGAAATTATTCAAAGCACATTCTCTGACCACAATGGAATACAATTAGAAGTCAATCACCATCAGAGACTTAGAAAATTCACAAATACCTGGAGGTTAAACAACACACTCCTAAACAATCAGTGGGTTAAAGAAGAAATAGCAAGAGAAATTGCTAAATATATAGAGACGAATGAAAATGAGAACACAACATACCAAAACCTATGGGATGCAGCAAAAGCAGTGCTAAGGGGGAAATTTATAGCACTAAACGCATATATTAAAAAGGAAGAAAGAGCCAAAATCAAAGAACTAATGGATCAACTGAAGAAGCTAGAAAATGAACAGCAAACCAATCCTAAACCAAGTACAAGAAAAGAAATAACAAGGATTAAAGCAGAAATAAATGACATAGAGAACAAAAAAACAATAGAAAGGATAAATATCACCAAAAGTTGGTTCTTTGAGAAGATCAACAAGATTGACAAGCCCCTAACTAGACTGACAAAATCAAAAAGAGAGAAGACCCATATAAACAAAATAATGAATGAAAAAGGTGACATAACTGCAGATCCTGAAGAAATTTAAAAAATTATAAGAGGATATTATGAACAACTGTATGGCAACAAACTGGATAATGTAGAAGAAATGGACAATTTCCTGGAAACATATGAACAACCTAGACTGACCAGAGAAGAAATAGAAGACCTCAACCAACCCATCACAAGCAAAGAGGTCCAATCAGTCATCAAAAATCTTCCCACAAATAAATGCCCAGGGCCAGATGGCTTCACAGGGGAATTCTACCAAACTTTCCAGAAAGAACTGACACCAATCTTACTCAAACTCTTTCAAAACATTGAAAAAAATGGAACACTACCTAACTCATTTTATGAAGCTAACATCAATCTAATACCAAAACCAGGCAAAGATGCTACAAAAAAGGAAAACTACCGGCCAATCTCCCTAATGAATATAGATGCAAAAATCCTCAACAAAATACTTGCAAATCGAATCCAAAGACACATTAAAAAAATCATACACCATGACCAAGTGGGGTTCATTCCAGGCATGCAAGGATGGTTCAACATAAGAAAAACAATCAATGTATTACAACACATTAAAAACTCGAAAGGGAAAAATCAATTGATCATCTCAATAGATGCTGAAAAAGCATTTGACAAAATCCAACATCCGTTTTTGATAAAAACACTTCAAAAGGTAGGAATTGAAGGAAACTTCCTCAACATGATAAAGAGCATATATGAAAAACCCACAGCCAGCATAGTACTCAATGGTGAGAGACTGAAAGCCTTCCCTCTAAGATCAGGAACAAGACAAGGATGCCCGCTGTCACCACTGTTATTCAACATTGTGCTGGAAGTGCTAGCCAGGGCAATCCGGCAAGACAAAGAAATAAAAGGCATCCAAATTGGAAAAGAAGAAGTAAAACTGTCATTGTTTGCAGATGATATGATCTTATATCTAGAAAACCCTGAGAAATCAACGATACACCTACTAGAGCTAATAAACAAATTTAGCAAAGTAGCGGGATACAAGATTAATGCACATAAGTCAGTAATGTTTCTATATGCTAGAAATGAACAAACTGAAGAGACACTCAAGAAAAAGATACCATTTTCAATAGCAACTAAAAAAATCAAGTACCTAGGAATAAACTTAACCAAAGATGTAAAAGACCTATACAAAGAAAACTACATAACTCTACTAAAAGAAATAGAAGGGGACCTTAAAAGATGGAAAAATATTCCATGTTCATGGATAGGAAGGCTAAATGTCATTAAGATGTCAATTCTACCCAAACTCATCTACAGATTCAATGCAATCCCAATCAAAATTCCAACAACCTACTTTGCAGACTTGGAAAAGCTAGTTATCAAATTTATTTGGAAAGGGAAGATGCCTCGAATTGCTAAAGACACTCTAAAAAAGAAAAACGAAGTGGGAGGACTTACACTCCCTGACTTTGAAGCTTATTATAAAGCCACAGTTGCCAAAACAGCATGGTACTGGCACAAAGATAGACATATAGATCAATGGAATCGAATTGAGAATTCAGAGATAGACCCTCAGATCTATGGCCGACTGATCTTTGATAAGGCCCCCAAAGTCACCGAACTGAGCCACAATGGTCTTTTCAACAAATGGGGCTGGGAGAGTTGGATATCCATATCCAAAAGAATGAAAGAGGACCCCTACCTCACCCCCTACACAAAAATTAACTCAAAATGGACCAAAGATCTCAATATAAAAGAAAGTACCATAAAACTCCTAGAAGATAATGTAGGAAAACATCTTCAAGACCTTGTATTAGGAGGCCACTTCCTAGACTTTACACCCAAAGCACAAGCAACAAAAGAGAAAATAGATAAATGGGAATTCCTCAAGCTTAGAAGTTTCTGCACCTCAAAGGAATTTCTCAAAAAGGTAAAGAGGCATCCAACTCAATGGGAAAAAATTTTTGGAAACCATGTATCTGACAAAAGACTGATATCTTGCATATACAAAGAAATCCTACAACTCAATGACAATAGTACAGACAGCCCAATTATAAAATGGGCAAAAGATATGAAAAGACAGTTCTCTGAAGAGGAAATACAAATGGCCAAGAAACACATGAAAAAATGTTCAGCTTCACTAGCTATTAGAGAGATGCAAATTAAGACCACAATGAGATACCATCTAACACCGGTTAGAATGGCTGCCATTAAACAAACAGGAAACTACAAATGCTGGAGGGGATGTGGAGAAATTGGAACTCTTATTCATTGTTGGTGGGACTGTAAAATGGTTCAGCCACTCTGGAAGTCAGTCTGGCAGTTCCTTAGAAAAGTAGATATAGAGCTACCATTCGATCCAGCGATTGCAATTCTCGGTATATACCCGGAAGATCGGAAAGCAGTGACACGAACAGATATCTGCACGCCAATGTCATAGCAGCATTATTCACAATTGCCAAGAGATGGAAACAACCCAAATGTCCTTCAACAGATGAGTGGATAAATAAAATGTGGTATATACACACGATGGAATACTACGCGGCAGTAAGAAGGAACGATCTGGTGAAACATATGACAACATGGATGAACCTTGAAGACATAATGCTGAGCGAAATAAGCCAGGCACAAAAAGAGAAATATTATATGCTACCACTAATGTGAACTTTGAAAAATGTAAAACAAATGGTTTATAATGTAGAATGTAGGGGAACTAGCAGTAGAGAGCAATTAAGGAAGGGGGAACAATAATCCAAGAAGAACAGATAAGCTATTTAACGTTCTGGGGATGCCCAGAAATGACTATGGTCTGTTAATTTCTGATGGATGTAGTAGGAACAAGTTCACTGAAATGTTGCTATATTATGTAACTTTCTTGGGGTAAAGTAGGAACATGTTGGAAGTTAAGCAGTTATCTTAGGTTAGTTGTCTTTTTCTTACTCCCTTGCTATGGTCTCTTTGAAATGTTCTTTTATTGTATGTTTGTTTTCTTTTTAACTTTTTTTTTCATACAGTTGATTTGAAAAAAGAAGGGAAAGTTAAAAAAAAAAAAAAAGAAAAGAAAAAAGACAAACAAGGAAAAAAAAAAAAAAAGATGTAGTGCCCCCTTGAGGAGCCTGTGGAGAATGCAGGGGTATTCGCCTACCCCACCTCCATGGTTGCTAACATGACCACAGACATAGGGGACTGGTGGTTTGATGGGTTGAGCCCTCTACCATAAGTTTTACCCTTGGGAAGACGGTTGCTGCAATGGAGAGGCTAGGCCTCCCTGTATTTGTGCCTAAGAGTCTCCTCCTGAATGCCTCTTTGTTGCTCAGATGTGGCCCTCTCTCTCTGGCTAAGCCAACTTGAAAGGTGAAATCACTGCCCTCCCCACTACGTGGGATCAGACACCCAGGGAAGTGAATCTCCCTGGCAACGTGGAATATGACTCCCGGGGAGGAATGTAGACCCGGCATCGTGGGATGGAGAACATCTTCTTGACCAAAAGGGGGATGTGAAAGGAAATGAAATAAGCTTCAGTGGCAGAGAGATTCCAAAACGAGCCGAGAGATCACTCTGGTGGGCACTCTTACGCACACTTTAGACAACCTTTTTTAGGTTCTAAAGAATTGGGGTAGCTGGTGGTGGATACCTGAAACTATTAAACTACAACCCAGAACCCATGAATCTCGAAGACAGTTGTATAAAAATGTAGCTTATGAGGGGTGACAGTGGGATTGGGAATGCCATAAGGACCAAACTCCACTTTGTCTAGTTTATGGATGGATGTGTAGAAAAGTAGAGGAAGCAAACAAACAGACAAAGGTACCTAGTGTTCTTTTTTACTTCAATTGCTCTTTTTCACTCTAATTATTATTCTTGTTATTTTTGTGTGTGTGCTAATGAAGGTGTCAGGGATTGATTTAGGTGATGAATGTACAACTATGTAATGGTACTGTAAACAATCGAAAGTACAATTTGTTTTGTATGACTGCGTGGTATGTGAATATATCTCAATAAAATGATGATTAAAAAAAAAATGATACTTGGTAAGAAGGAACGAGGTCATGAAACATATGACAACATGGATGAACCTTGAAGACATAATGCTGCGCGAAATAAGCCGACACAAAAAGAGAGATGTTGTATGTTACCACTAATGTGAACTCCGTGAAAAATGTAAAATAAATATTTTATATTGTAGAATGTAGGGGACCCAGAGATAGACAGCAACTAGTGAATGGGGAAAATAATCTAATAAGAACAGATAAGCTGTTGAGGGTAATCTCAATGTTATGGGAATGCTCGGGAATGATTATGGTTTGCAAACTTTCTTGGGTATGGTAGGATCATGTTGGAAGCAATGTAGTTATTTTAGGTTATTTGTTTTTCTTATTCCTTTGTTTGGACATGGTTTATTAATTTTCTTGTGGTATGGTAGGAACATGTTGGAAGCAAAGTAGTTATTTTAGGTTATTTATTTTTCTTAATCCTTTGCTTTGGTTTTGTTTGAAATGTTGTGTTTTGTTGTTTTTTTTTTTCTTTTAATTTTTTGATAAAGTTAAAAATTTTAAAAAAGATTAAAAATTATACTTGGAAAATTAGATATCCTTATGAAAAATTTTGAGACCCTTGTCTCCTATCTTATGAAAAAATTAACTCAAAATGGGTAACAGACTTAAGTGTATAACCCCAGACTGTAAAATTTATGAAAGAACACATGGGAGAAAATTTCCATCACCTTGGGTTAGTCAGAGTTCTCAGATACAACACAAAAAGCACAATTCATAAAAGAAGAAATTGGTAAACTTGACTTCATCAAAATTTCAATACTTTTGTGCTTCTAAAGACATCATAAAGAAGATGAAAAGACAAGCTATTGACTAGGAAAAACTATTACAAATTATCTGTCTGATAACTAGCTTCTAACTAGGCTCTGTAAAGAACTCATAATACATTAATAAGGCAACACAATTAAAATGGATAAATGACATGAATAGACATTTCACTAAAGAAAATATAGGACTGGCTTATAAGCACCTGAAGAGATGCTCAACGTCATTAGCCATCAGAGAAAGGCAAAGTAAAAACACAGTGAGATACCACGTCACACCCGCTAAAGTGACTCTACTTACAAAGGCAGACAGTAACACACATAGGTGAGGATATGGAGAAACTAGAAACCTCACGGATTGCTGGTGGTAATGTAAAGTTGGGCACTCACTTTGGAAAATGGTTTGTCAGTTTCTTAAAAATTAGACATAATTTACCATATGATCCAGCAATTCCACTCCATGATATCTATCCCCGAAATTAACCTATGTTCACACAAAGACTTGTAGTAGCCAAAAAGTGAAAACCATCTCAATGTCCAGTGACTAGTAAATGATTAAACATCATGTGGTATATCCATACAATGAAATACTATTCAGCAATAAAAAGGAATGAATTATTTTTCAACTATCAAAAAATTAAAACAAACAAAAAAACACATTTCAAACAAAACAAAGCAAAGGATTAAGAAAAACAAATAACCTAAAATAACTACTTTGCTTCCAACATGTTCCTACCATACCCCAAGAAAATTAATAAACCATATCCAAAGGAATAAGAAAAACAAATAATCTAAAATACCTACATTGTTTCCAACATGTTCCTACCATACCCCAAGAAAATTTACAAACCATAATCAAACAAAGATATAAGAAAAACCAAATAACCTAAATTAACTACATTGAAGCTAATTTTAAATGCAATAGCTTTTTAAAAAAATTTTTGATGAAGTAAAAAAAAAAATGTAACAAATTACTGATACATGCTACAGCATGGATGAACTTCAAAAACATTAAGTAATATGAAAGATGGTAGACACAAGTGACCACGTATTGCATGATTCCTCTTATATAAAATTTCCAGAAAAGGCAAATTATCTCTAGAGACAAAAAGCAGATCATTGGTTGCCTTGGGCTGGGGGTGGGAGCAGGGATTGACTGCAAATGGACACTGAGAAACTTTTTGCACTGATAGAAATGGTCTAAGACTAGATTGTAGTGATGCTTGCACAACTTTATAAATTTACTAAAATTAAAATGGGTGAATTTTATGGTATACAAATTATACCTTAATAAAGCTGTTTAAAAATATCTTAAGCTTCAGAAAACCATTCGTGATAATGGAAATTTTAATAAGCAATAATTTGTTTGGGTTAGGAACCTCGAGGGATTCTCAAGCAGATTCTCTGGGGCAGGGCAGGGGGTATTGTTAAAATTTGGGGAAAGGTAGAGTGGAAAAACAGGTATTATCATGGGTTTCTAGGTCCATGACTTCCGTATCTCCTCTGTGCTCAGCCCTCTTAACACTTGCATGTATCACAAGCCTAAGGACTTGAGCTGGGTCATTTCTTCCAACCCTTCTTGCCTCTTATTTCCAGTTTTCTTAGCTTCAGCTTTGTGACTTGCCTCAAATTTCCTATGTTCCTGACCTCAATTCCTGTTAATTATTGCTCCACCCTAACACTTGATCATCATGTTTCCTACAACCTGGCCCAATAAACTGACCCTGACTTCTGATTATTCCCCTTGCTTAACTTGTTTCATTAATTTTTACAAACTTTAAAAAAAAAAAAAAAAATCTGCCGTTTTTAACCCCAGGCTACACTCTAGCTCTGATTAAGCTTACACATGGCTCAAAAGGAAAGCCCCTTCTTTGATTCTTTTGGAGGATGGTGACTTAGGTTTTTGATATATTAAACTGGAGGTCTAGGAATGATATTTAATAGAAAACTGAAGATTTGACATTAGAGCAGCAGTGAGAAATTAGAGATAAAGATGTAGATTTGGTCCCCAAGTAAGTATTAAAAAACAGGAATGAGCCAAGACATGACCTTGTGTGATACTACAGAGGTGATGGAGAAAGATTAGAAACCAGGAAATGGCCAATTTTTTTCAAAGAATTACAAATTTTAAGTTTGTACAAGAGGATTTTATTTTACCTTGAATTCTCTAGGTTAATCATTGTCAAGCAAACTAACTGCTTGGAAGAAAACTAATAGACATGGAACATACCAGTTTGGGAAATTCCTAGTGTTATAAAAAAAATTCCGTCTAAAATCCTCAATGTGAAGGAAAATTTATGTTTGTCTATTTTCTCTTAAGAAGCTGATCTCTACATTTAGGTCTTTTAAAGGAGATAGACCTTAATGCAAAACACAAAACCAGACTATGCAATTGCCTCCCCCACTAGGTGGCAAAAGTAAGCTGCCAGAAAAGGACAGAATAGCAGGACTCTTACACCCTGCTTTGATCGCTTCGTCCTGAGCAAGGTGTCCTTAAAACCATAATTTTGTAAAGCTTAAACACTCTCTACATTTGTAATAATATCTTTATTCTATGTGATACCTAAGGTCTCTTGCAAAGTAGAGGAAGTAAGGGTGAAGCCACACCTCATGTTGAATTTCGGTAGCAAACATGGATGTTTGGGGACATTTAGTATTCTTTTACATAAGAGAAAATTACTGTGGTCCTTCACAGTTTTGTCTTTAGAGCCCTTGAGAAATGCTGACTACTGAAGAACCCTGAGCTAAATTATCAACTCTATTTTCAGTAAGCTACTATGTCTGGTAGTAACCTGTAAGGAGCTATCAGAAGTCATTTTTATAGCAGTATCTGTCACTAGGTTGCTTTCCCTTCTGGTCTTTCATGAATATAAAATGTTTTGGGAGGTCTGATTTAATTATATGGGACTTGGAATACACTTAAAAAGAGCCTCAGACAAAATAGCATGTTCAAAGTATGTTATCCAAAACTGTCCTTTATTAAAGGGTTCCCAAATAACAATATTGGTGATTTCCCTTCTCTTTGGAGTATTTTAGTTTCTTTTTATGTGTCTTTTATTGGTTCTTTTGTCTCCAGATGTCTTTGAAAAGGGAACAGACTATTCCTTTTTTTTTCCCAGTAGAAATTGGTTATGTTCCTATTATTTTTAAGCCCGGGCCATCAGAGAGTAGTGGAGTTTCCCTGGTGCTGTTCTACAAAGCCAGAATGGTATCAAGATTGGGGAAACATTTTTCAAATCTCAGCCAAGAGGCAAATTTTCAGTTTCTTCCCCTAAAAAACATACTCAGACATTAGCATTGCATCACTTGTCAGAATCTTTATTTAATATTCAACAAATATTTATGCAGTATCTCTTTGTGCTTAAAAAAAAAAAAAAGTACTGTTGCTTTTTAAACAAGGGGTAAGATGTTTGGGTGTTTGTTTGTTTGTTTGTTTTGGATGAGTGATTTTCAAGTTGTGATTCACTGCTTAAGTTGATTCCTTGGAAGAAAACTCCATTTTATTAATTCTTCCTTTACAGGCTTTTCAATTTGTGTAGATGATGGAACTCTGAACAGAATTGAGAATCATGTGTCATCCCAGGAAATGAGCCATGCTATTACTGTAAGCCTCATTGATTTGGGAGGTTTAAAATTTGACCACTTCAATAGGTTAGTGAAGCAAAACTTCCTTATAAAGCACTTCAGTGCACCAAGTATTCATTTATATTTTGTGCCATACAGTGTCCCAGGTACACTTGGATATGTTGTTCACAGTTACCAGGAAAACCTATCATTCAGGGCCTGTTAACTTAGTCCTGACGTTAGTATTGTTATGGGCTTCTGCTGTCCCATTTTATGAATGAGCCCAATCTCTAGTCTTACCTCCAATTGAGCTTATAATTCAGACATTAATCATTCCTCGTGTTTGCTTCTGACAGGAGATTAAAGACAGTAACAGTTTTTGCCAGTGGCTTCTACTGCAACTGTTCAAATACGAATAAATCTGATATAAAAGATTATGATTACAGAAAAGTTAATTAGTTCAGTAAACCTTTATAGAATGCCTGCTGCATGCAAGGCAGCGTGACAATTGTGGATATGCAGATCTACAAATGTGCCTGAGAAATGGATGCTGCCCTTAAGAATTGATCATGGTGATCAGAAGATCTATAAAGCAAATAAAAGATAACTGGCCTATGAAAAATATAAGAAAAATGTTTAAGGAATTTGGGGAGCAGGGCAGGGATGATTTTGACTAGGAAAATGTTACACAGAAGGTGGCCTTTGAAGGATGAGCCATGTGTCACTCTAGGAGATGGAGGAAAAGGCAGTCAATTTGGCAGTGGGATTGGCATGAGCCCAGGCGCTGAGTGGGAGAAGCAATGCTCATTTAATTGACAGGATCCTTTGGTTGAAGTACAGCAGTGGCCTTTGGACGTTAGTGGGAACAAAAACTAGAATGATAGGTAACGGTCAGACTGTGAAGTGTCTTGGACATCAGAGCAGAGGATTTGGATCCTATCCAGTGGGTCATGGGATGCCACCGAAAATTTGCAAACATACAAGGCAGTTATGGCTAGTTTATTTTTATAGGGTATTTACATATAAGCAATTTTCTTGAATGAGAAATAGCTTAGAAAACTAATCTGAGAAATATCCTTTTTCTAGTTCTTCTAAAATTCAGTAGAGTAAGTAACATAAGAATGCCTTATTGATAATATCACTTATTATTACCTGGCTTAAATCATTTAGTTTTCTCTTTAGTTGGAAACATGTGCACTAAAATATTAGTCAATAAAGAAAAATCCTACTGTAATACCATGGATATTGGTTCTGCCCCTCCATTACTAGCCTTAAAAAAGAATTCCAATTTTAAGAAAATATTTTTCACAAATTAAGTAATTAGATCCTAGGTGTTTTGAATATCGTAGGAAGGAACCCAGAGAAGCATCCCCTTGTGTACTACTTCTGGATAACCCCACAACGGCTTATAGAAATGGAAACCACTTCTTTCTTGTTCCCATGTGGAATAATAGGTTCTTTCCTCAGGATTAGCTGCTCCTGGAGAAAAAATCACAGATAGATGAAAAAGCCTTAATTTGCATTTATATTTTGGTTGACATTTCTGGGCCAAAAGAGAAATTGGCAAATGGCCCGGGCCAAAGAACAATCATCTTATTAAACATGCTTTGTGAAATACTTGTTGAATTTTGCACTTTTTTCCCCCATTAAGGCTCGAATTGTGGATTCCATGATAGGTAAGGGAGAACAGAGGCAAAAAGAAGTTCTTTCTCTGGAAAATGTTAGCCATAGTCACAGAATATGCTCCCAAAACTCTGACTTAGGCTTTTGCAACTTCAGAATTGTAAATTCTGTTATACAATGCTTTACACAATGGGGAAGATGTACAGAGAAGTGAGACTTTGTACTGGTAGGCTTCTTTCATAGATGAGGCATTTGGTGTGTGTATATAGTGTGTATACCATAATAGTGACAAACGTAATAGATATTTAAAATGTTAAGACATTGACTATAAATATGCAATTCTAAAATAGATCATACTTGGTCCTTAATATCTATTTTCTTTTTATAGAGGTCTGTTTCCATTTAAAAGCCTAATGTTACCCAAGGTAAATTTTGAAGACCTGAAGTACTTAGTTCTCTTTTTCTTATTAAATAGCATTTTAATGATGGTTCAATACTTTTTTTTGGTGAATATCCAACTGGGAGGGTTTCTGCAGTTTTTTTAAGTAGGAGAGTTTGCCCGAAGGAAGTGTTTTCTTATTACCAAACTAGTTACTTTGAAGTATTTTGCAGATTACATCAGTTCTTATTTGAATTGATACTACAAAAAGACATCTATTGTACATCATTAGTGATGCATTAAATTGGTTATTTATGTTTTAAAGTCTAAGCACAGTAGAATCTTTTGTTTGCCTTCAAAGATTGTTGTTATAATAAAACCTTCTGAAATGAGCAAAGTTGTCTTTTTGGTTTAGTTAATGCATCACTGGAGAACCTAAAGATTTTAGCCTCTAACCATCCAACTCCTTGTTTAGTAGAACATGAGAAAGTTGTATAAATTCCTTTATGTTTTACGGGAAACTTTGTTGCATTTTATTTTGTGTAATCTCTTTATATTCACAGTTAAAAATAATAAAAAGACTTAATGATCATATTGCTAGTTTCTAGTCTTCTAAACATTTGTGCATAATGAGATGAAAATATACTATGCTGTTTTTTCATGTCATATATGTAATATTGACCTTTTATTGTGGCTCCTAAGATCATCCAGTTATTTTTATAATTGGTATTACAACTAAACCATGTATTGGAAACCTTGTTTTCAAATGTTTATTTTTAAAATTTGCTCCAATGATGAAAAGCAGAAGACCAATAATACTTTTTACTAATCCCATCAGTAGAAATTAGTATATTTTGCTAAAGATTTCCCGCTTTCTTCATGTAACCCAATACTAGTTGTGGTTTAACTACAGGAATGGTTAAAGCTTTTGTTTGTTTGTTTGTTTAAATATATATGAGACCATATTCGCTGGATTGAGACTGGCAGACAAAGGATCTCATGCCTTTCTGAATCCCATCGCATAGTGGATGCATCGTTTAATTAGGACTCTCAACAATAACCTCACCTCTGAACTCCCTGAGAAAATTAGGATAACTAAAATAAAGGCCTGGAGCCCTGGCTTTAGAGCTAACCATGACAGTGCCTATCTCCATCTACTCCTTGTCTTCTGACCAGAGTCATTCCTGCCTCTGTGATCTACAGCCCCTCTTCTGGGATATTCTGCTCCTTGTGTAATTTTTGTTTCCCAGCAATTACTGTCTACCTTTAGCAGTTACTTACAAACTAGTAAGAAGTTACTATCTTCTTCTCCTTTCCCTCAACTTACAAATGTCTCCCTCATTCAGAAAAAACCTTCCCCTTTCACTTTGCCTTCTTTTTGAGCTAATGTCTTCTTTTATTCCTTTCCTCAATCGCCAAACTTCTTCGACTTTCTCGCCTCTTACTCACTGATGAACGATACAGTGCACGCAGTATGGTCTCCATGACAACTGCTGTGGCCATGGGCACGATTGTCCTACCAATCGTCAAACACAGCAGCCTGTACTCAGCCTCGCTCTGCGTGACCTTCCCGCAGCCTTGCTTCTGTCCTTCGTGACACCATCTTTTGGTTTGATTGACCCAGCTCTTCCTTTTGGCTCCCTCTCTTCCTCTTGTCCCTTAAATGCAGGTATACCCAAGGTTTTATTCTTGGTACCTTTTTATCCTTGATACCTTGGTTCCTTTTGTGATCTATCCACTTAAATGAATTTCACCATTGTCCAGATTTTCGTGCCCCCCCCAAGTACTGTCTATAACTATGACTCCCTTGCCAGCTCCAGGCTTATGTTTCATGGAATAATTAGAAGATTTATAGACCAGGATTTGACATCTGGTTCTTTACTCATAGACTGGGTCACTTTGGGCAAGATTTTTTAATCTCCCCAAATACCAATTCCCTTGTTTACAAAGTAAGGACTATAATTATTGGTCTATGTGTTTGTCTTAATGAATAGTATACTTAATCTTTTTATATCAGCCCCTTGCAGGCCAGTTACATTTAATGCTTGATGAGTGAATGAAGTGCATAATGAGTGAAAGCAAGAAAAAGACAAGTTATGACAGCATCTGACTGTGGAGCTAAGATTCAAATTTCAGAATCAGATTAAAAGTTCTTACTAACAAATTTCTATAGTACAAAAAAAATTCACTATATGCGTAATGCGTGTATATACCATATACATATTTACATATATAAGGAATGAGTGCAGGCCATAGTATATGCACACATTTACTGTACGATGTGTATATACTCTGGGGCCATTCATTCAACAAATACTTGAATGTCTCCTAAGAGCCAGGCAGTATGCTGACATGGGGCACACAGCACTAAGAGTTGCCCTGCCTTGGCCTTTATTCCTTTCTTCACTGGCCTCTGACATGTAATAGATAATTGCTTGGGGGAGCTATAGGTTGACTATGGTATCGCAATGGTGTTTACCTTTTTTCCTCTAGAAATGAGGCAGTATAACATGGCAGTGGAGGCTGGCTCTGCTGCCATAAGGCATGTAGCTAGCTGACTTCAACTGTCATGCTTTTATCTTATAGGAAAATTTACAAACCTAATATGTCTTATGCTAGTTATTAAGGGATATGTTGTTTTGTCATCACCTATAAATATGTATTAGTTACATGATATATATAATATTGAAATAAATTTTAAAGATTTATAGAAGCACCTTTTGTGTTTTGACAAAGCATGTGGAATGTTTTTGCTCTTTCAAAAAACAAGAATTCTGTAACATAATGATTATGATAAATACAGAAACAATTGAGAGTGCTATTACTATTCTACTAAAAAATTCAGGGGAAAAGAGAAGGTTCAAAAGATTATGGTAATATCAGAGAACACTCACATTATAAATTTCTGTCACATTTGGTATAACAAATTCGTAAACTAATTGAGATGATGTGTGCTTGTACCTAGAGATAAATAACTTACAGGGGATCTGTTACAAGTATAATTAATACTTGAAAAGGTGTCCTGTGATATAAATGGGTTCTACTCCAGTCTTTAAATTATTAAGGGACACTACATAGCTAATGGTTTACACATTTCCTCAACTAGAGTTTGAATATCATATTTAATATCACTGGTTTTAATGAGATCACTGGTTTTAATGAGCATAGCCTTTCCCTATGATAAGCTGCCAACAAGTGATAATGATATCTATTATTGAACACTGATTGCTTGTGCTATGGTTAACAAATATAAGATTCCATTAATAGTCTTAATAATTTAAACTAAATGAAAAAAGTAGTGATTAAATAGGCTTTATCGTTGTACTAATAATTTTAGATGTTTATTCATTTGAAAACCAGTCTTATTACATAAAGATCAAA
Source organism: Choloepus didactylus (assembly GCF_015220235.1). Classification (NCBI taxonomy): domain Eukaryota; kingdom Metazoa; phylum Chordata; class Mammalia; order Pilosa; family Megalonychidae; genus Choloepus; species Choloepus didactylus. Next base: position 29,742,738 of record NC_051320.1, on the reverse strand, counting down.
AGCTTCAGAGTAAAGCCAATTCTGCAACATATAAAATGAAAGGGGGACTTGACAATTATTTAGTAGACTTAAGCCAATTTAATAGACTAAGCAATCCACTCTCTGTGGGGCTTGAGTTCAAAAGATAATTGCCAGTTCTTTATTTTGTAATGATTGTTCGATATTAGGAAAAATCATCCAGAGTTTTAAAATGCCAGTTAAGATCAGAAATTAATGAACCTTTCCCAATAAAAGTAGATGTTCCATGGAAGCACGTGGTCTATACTTTTCGTATACGTGTACTTCATTTTATACTAATTCCATTGATTTATTAATTTTGACAATAAACCTAGTAATAGAGTTTTTTAAACTAAAAGGATGTTTGGCAGCTACGTAGACATGCACTCTCCATATGTTAGTCACCAGCCACATGTGGCCTTTGAGCACTTGACATGTGGCTAGTCTGGATTGAGACATATCAAGTATAAAATATGCAGTGAATTTTGAAGACTTAGTAAGAAAAAAAAGAATCTAAAGTCTCATTAATTGTATATTCATTAGATATTGAAATGATAATGTTTGGATAGGTTGGGTTAAATCAAATATATTATTAAAAATTACTTTCATCTGTTTCCTTTTACTTTTTAAATGTGGCTGTAAAAATTACATACATGACTTGTGTTGTATTTCTATCGGATAGCACTGGTCTAGACCAACTATTTTATTTTAAATTTGAAGTCCAAAGAAGTAAAGAGAGTACCCAGACTTGCATAGCTTAGAAATGGCAGGCTGAAACTCCTGTCTAGGGCTTCTTAAGCCTAATGCGGTTCTTTCCATTATGGCACATTTCCTTCAAATGTAGTGGTAAAAACATACACAGACACACACATGTTCCAGAGCTTAGTAAGTATTGATCCTTCAAAGTGCTCATTTTAGCAGCTTGGGAGCCTAAGTATGCTTAATTTAGTGAAACATTTAAGATGTCACTTCCAGAAATGCCTTCAGAATATTCTAAACGTTCCTTTGACAGCAAACTGTGACTTTTTATGGTGGCTTTGATTTTTAGAAATAGCCTCAAATTATTTGGAGATGTCTGCTAAGTCATATTATTTTGTCTGAAACAAAGTTTGGTCCCAAAAGAAGCCACCTTTGCTTGTGTGTATGTGAGACAGAGAGAAGAGCACACATACTGAGGTAGACAATCTTGTGGAAGAATCTACACCCATATTCATCAATTGTTGCTTCCCTAGATGAATCTCTCACACACACACACACACACACACACACACACACACACACACATGCATATTTGGCTGTAAATTATTACCTCTAGTAATTTATGATTTATTTTATGAGACCCTATTCTGTAAATATAGGCAAATTAAGTAAGGAAAAAATTAGGAATCTTGTTGGTATTTTATTTGCCAACTGGAAGACTCTGTAATGTCACATTAGGTAGAGAAAACATTAAATTAGGAATAAAATCATTTGGGAAAGTAACTGAACTGTGTAGATTTAAAATAACTTGTTAGAAGATCAATGTGAATGCTGAAAAATGTAAAGACTTCCATTAATATTTTGACTGTTTCTTACACTCATTAATGCTTAAATTAAAAATTTTAATTCCAATTAAATGCCAGATTACTTTTGATTTATTTGATATATGATGCTAAATAGTGGTATACCTGATAAGAAAAAGCAATTGTACCACCCAGCAAAGTGGAGAAATCCTTCTGAGGTCTGAAATGTTTGTTTGTTTGTTTATAAATACATTTTTAATTGTGAAATTTAACATATATACATAACAGTGATAACTTTCAAAGTACGATTTAACAAGTAGTTAGAGAACAAATTTCAAAGAAAGTTACGGGTTACAGTTCTACAGTTTCAGTTATTTCCTTCTAGCTATTCTAATACCCTAGCATCTAAAAAAAATATTTATATAAAGATTCATAAACCTTTAAGTCTTCTCTTGTCTGTTGGTACCCTTCCTCTCATTTAATCACTTTTTCGATCTTCGGGGATGTCTAGGCAGTGACCACCCTAAGTGGTTCATATTGAAAAGGGAGTGTCGACAATATAGGGAAGGGGGTGCATCTGGTTATTGTTCTTAAAAAGGCTGTTGCCTCTGGGTTTTAGGACTTGTCTGTATGCCAAGCTTTTTTGGTGCCTGCCTTCTCTGCTATATTTCTATACATCTATATAGCTATCTATACTCTGGGTCTCTAAGTATGTTTTTAGTAAAACATAAATTTTCCACTATATAATTTTTATACACAATCCATATTGATAAGGAAAAATTTCACAATGCTTCAAAATATAAGTAGGACAGGGAAAGGGAGCCCTTTGACAAACTGAGGATTATCTTCCCAACTTTTCTCTCCTATAAAATGAAATAATGGTGACCCTTATACTTTGATTTTCAGCATCCTAAGTCTCCAGGAGTGCTAAGCCTTATCTTTTGAGGAAGCCCACTGTACCCACAAGGGCTGGCAAAATTTCTCTGAAAATGGCCAGATAGTAAATTTTTTACACTTCAAGAGCCAGATGGTCATTGTTGCAGCTACTCAACCCTGCCATTGTAGCATAAAAGCAGCCATAGATGATTTGTAAACAAATGAGTGTGATGTTATGCCAGTTTGAATGCATTATGTCTCCCAGAAAAAGCCATATTCTTTGATGCAATCTTGTGGGGCAGACATTTTAGTGCTGATTAGATTGGAATTCTTTGAGTGTTTCCATGGAGATGTGACCCACCCAACTGTAGGTGATAACTCTGATGAGATAATTTCCATGGACATGTGGCCCTGCCCATTCATTGTGGGCCTTGATTACTGGAGCAGTACATAAGCTCAGACAGAAAGAGCGAGCTTGCTACAGCCAAGAGGGACACTCTGAAGAACACCCAGGAGCTGAGACAGGAGCTGCAGATGACAGTTTGAAGACGGCCCTTGAAAGCAGACTTTTGCCCCGGAGAAGCTAAGAGAGGACAAATATCCCAAGTGCAACTAAGAGTGACATTTTTGAGGTACTACAGCCTAGAGAGGAACGTCTTGTGAGAGAGCCATTTTGAACCCAGAACTCTGGAGCAGACACCAGCCACGTGCCTTCCCAGCTAACAGAGGTTTTCCGGACACCATTGGCCATTCTCCAGTGAAAGTACCCGATTGCTGATGTGTTACCTTGGACACTTTATGGCCTTAAGACTGTAACTGTATAACCAAATAAACCCCCTTTTATAAAAGCCAATCCGTCTCTGGTGTTTTGCATTCCGGCAGCATTAGCAAACTAGAACAGATGTATTCCAAAAGAACTTTATATATTTTTTTAAAAATGTGGTTTGTCAACCCCTGCTCTAAGGAATCAAACGTCCGTTTTTGCAGTAGGAAAATCTCTTTATTTACATTTCTCTTCTTGCTCTATGTGGAAGCCCACATTATGACTTTATGAGGAATTGTGTGACTTCTATGTATTTCAAAGATGCTAGATGTTTAATCTTCCTTGTCTTCATTACTTTTTAATATTTTTAATTTCATTTTTCTTTGGTAATATATTATCATGTACATATAAATAAAGAGCCACAGACTTTCTTTGAAGACACAGAAGTAATACATTTTTGGCACTAGTAACAAAACTCACAATTACTTTAGGCCATTTACAAAGTTTCATATTGAAGTCAATTCAGCCTTAAATGATTTTTCACATATTGAGATCCAGGTTAAGGCATTTCAGTTAACAGAATTATAGCTTCTGAAATTTCAAAATCATGAGCAATTCAATATATTGCATATAGGCAAGAGAGGCACAAAGTTGTATGAGATCACAATGATGAGTAAACCCAGGCATGCCCACTAAAGTATAGGAAAAACTGTAAGCCAGACTCTGGAAATACTAATAATTCCTGAAGCAAATACACACATTTATCATGAAAATAAGATTAGGCCACAGGAATGCTAAGTAGTGCTGGCTTCAATATTAAATTTAGATATAATCCGCAAAAGAATAAGAGGAGGAAACCAATAGACCATAAAGTCAAATTCTTGAGTTAACTGCTAAGAAAGAAATTATTTAGAGACTGGTAATTTTTTCTTCCCTATTCCTACAGATACAATTTTTTAAAATTTAACATTTTATCTTGAAATAATTTCAAACATCCAAGACAATTGCAAAAATAATGCAAACCCATAACTGAGACCCCAACATACTCACCCCCATGTATCCATATCCACCAGCTTTTAATATTTTGCTGTATTTGCTTTATCATTCTATCATCTATCTATCTATTGATCTAATCTATCTTTATCATCATCATCTATCTATATCATCCAATACTATTCTAAATGTATATTTTGCTGTTACCCTTTTAGAAAGTACGTTTGGAGAATTCTAAGTTTTTTCAATTCCTGGTTGGCTGGGGGATTTATAGTTCTCGTGGATAATGGTCACCCTACAGCCTCTGCATTTGTTCTCCACCTTTTTCACAGAAATTCTGGTGGCAAAAATGATATATCAGTGAGGTTTGTTTGTATTTCTCTGCTAATGAGTGAGGTTCAGTACTTTTTCATACATAGCATCTCTTTGCATTTCCTTTTGTGATCTGTTTGTTCATATAGGACATTAACTTCTAGAATGATATGTGCTCTTCTGGCGCCCTGTAGCATCAGGTGTCTTTGTCTTCTTTCCTCAACTCCCTTTCCCTCTCTCCAAACCAGGATGCCAGGATCCCACCCGGCAGCAGTGATGGTGGGAGCCACCTGTACTGCTTTTATAATATTAAATGGCATACTCAGAATAACAGCTATTAATTTTTGAATAGTATAAAAATATTCCACTACATAGTCATCAAATTTTGTATATAGTAATATATTTGGTGCTTAGAGTATTTAAGGGACCAGCTTAATTTAAATAGATACCTTCTCTGGTGGGTTTTTGTTTTGTTTTTTTTTTTTTTTTTTTTTGATTACAGCCAATATCCTAGAATATGATACAAAGTAGATTTATTGTTTTTGTTGTAAATAAAAGATCATACCCAACCAACAAGAGTCTAAACTCCCCTTTAATCAATGTTAATTTAAATAAGGGGAGCATAGTTTAGGTTCTTAATCTGAATATATGATAAAGAAACTGAGAAAGTAATAAAATGTTCTTAATTATACATGATCCAGCAGGACTCCACAGTGTTGTGCTTTATTCATCTCCATTTTGTTGGCTTAGTACAATTGAAAAGATAGTTTTTTCTTCTGCATGCATGTAAATGACTAACCTACAAAATTTTAAATGTTATTTGTTAATGCAATTTTCCATTAAAATTTATGATGTCATGATTTTGTAATAATTTTGGTACTTCTATTTACAGTGCAAGCAGCTTAGAGTTTATTGTTTTAGATCATTTTTATGTGACTCTTTGCTCTGAGACATACCATGAGATTTTCGACAGAAGGTTGTACAAGAACTGCTGCATTTTAGTGTTGTCCAGCAACGTAGAAAATTTGACATTCAGGTCAACTGTTTTATATTTTCTACTGACATTTGCCATAGATTGCACTTGAAATCATTGAAAATCATTCAGTTCTGTCTTTTAGAAGAAGTTAAACTTCACTGAGTAGAAAGATAAAGTGTTTTAATATAGATGAAATGTCATTTTGGAAAAATGTTAATTGAAAAAATTATACATTCTCATTGCAGAAATTTTAAAAAGACAATACATATTCCAGAAAAAAATTACCTGGAATCATGCATGCGCACACACACACACAGAGATTGAGAGGGAGGTAGAGAGACAGAGAGAGAGAGAAGAGAAATCACTGTTAATATTTTGGCAAACATTCCTGCAGACAGCCATCTGTCTGTCTATCTGTTTATTGACATAAATATACAGTTTTAGTTAAAACTGTTCAATAATCTGCTTTTAAAAATGTGTGGCATACATTTTTCCATTCCAAAAAATATATATGTGAATAATTTTTCTCAATATTTTATTGCAAAAACTTTCAAATATACAGGAATTTTACAGTGAATACTCATATGCTAACCACCTGCATTGTACAGTTAACATTTTACTATTCTTATGTTATCACATGTCTTTCTATCTCTATCAATCCATCTTTTTTTTTTTTTTTGGATGCATTTCAAATAAAGGGGCAGACATCAGTATACTCCTCCCAAATACTTTAGCATGCATGCCATTAACTTGGGTTCAATATTTGTTTATGATTCCCTTTTGTTTTTCTTTTGAGGTAAAATTCACATATAATGGAATGCATAAATCTTAAGTGTACTGGTTGATGACTCCGACCATATGCCCCTGCAGGTCAAGCCTCTATCAGGATACGAAACATCATTATCACCACAAGAAGTTCCCACATGTCTCTTTTCAGTAAATCACAACCCTCCCTGCCCTCATGTTATTTTTACCTATTCCAGATTTTCATACAAATGAACTCATGTTATGCACTCTTCTGTGTAATGCTCCTTTAACTCAACTAAATGCATTTGAGATTCATCCATGTTATGCATGCCAGGAGTCGATTCCTTTTTATTGCTGAGTAGTATTCCATTGTGTGAATATGCCACAGTTTATTCATTCTCCTATTATAGACCCCTGAGCTGTTTCCAGTTCTTAACTATCATGAATACAGCTGCTATTAACATTCTAGTACAAGCCTTTTGCAGACATACGTTTTCATTTCTTTTGGATACATTCCTAGGAGTGGAATTGCTGGGTCATAGGGTAGGTGTACATTTAGTTTCATAAGAGGCTGCTGGATTTCTTATATCTGTTATATCTTATGCCAGATCTCTTATACTTATTTGACACTCATGAGAATTCTGGTTGCTGCACATCATTGCCAACGTTTGGTGCTGTCGTTTTAATTTTAGCTATTCTGGTGGTTGTGAAGTGGTATCTCGTAGTTTTAATTTGTCGTTCCCTGATGACTTGTGTGATATTGAGCACTTTTTCTTGTGTGCATTTGTCATTCATGTATCTTTTTGTGTGAAGAGTCTGTTCAAATTTTTGCTGGTTCTAATTGGGATGTCTTTTTTCATTAGTTTCTAAGAGTTCTTTTGTATCCTAGATACCTATCCTTTGCCACATATTTTTTGCAAGTATTTTCTCTTAGTCTATGGCCTCCCTGTTCCTTTTCTTCTCAGTGTGTTTTCATGATAAGTTTTAAATATGGATGCAGTACAATTTATTGGTTTTTATTTTATGGTTATTTATCTCTGTGTCTAAGAAACCTTTATCTACCCCCAGTTGGTGAAGATATCCTGCTTTGTTTTCATCTAAAATCTTTATAGTTTTAGCTTTTACATTTAGATCTAAAATGCACCTCAAATTAATGTTTGTTTGTGGTGTGAGGAAGAGGCCAAGATTCCCTACCATCACCCCACCACCCCACCACCCCCACCCCCCGCCACTGGATTTCAAGTTATTCTAATATCATCGGATTATTTGGGCTTCTTCAAAAATCAAATGACCATGTAAGTGTAGGTCTGTTCCTGGGCTCTCTATTCTGTTCCATTGATTCACTTGTCGATCCTTATGCTAATATTACTGTAGCTTTATATTAAGTGAATGATGACTTTTAACAGCTTTATTATAGCTTTATATTAAATGGATGATCATTTTTAACAGCTGCATGTATTAGCTAGTACCTTAATTTTCTTGCCAATTTTGTTTCCAACTGTGTGCTACCAGAAAAAATACTGCCATGAAAATCCCTGCACATACATCTTTCCCCACTTGTTGAATTGTCTCCTTAACAGTTAATTTCTATATGTGGGAATACTGGGTCAAAGGATGAGTGCGTTTATCACTTTGATATATAAGCCCAATCTGTCTTTATGCACTCACATCAATCTTTGCCTTAGGATATGTGTTTCTTCATACTCTAAGGTTAAATTTTAATAACATGAGTCAGTGAACTTGAGCCCGGAAAGGTTTGTGTTTATTTGCGTGTGTATATGCACTTATTTAAGTTTCTTCCTAATTTTTATCTCTGAATCATGTAGGAAGTATTTTCAACAGAATGCTTTTCTAGGAAACATCTTGCCAATATGAGGTGGCTTATTCAGCCTCAGATTCAATTTTGGCATTGGTTGGTAATGACCCTGTTTGACGGGAGTGGTAGTTGAGGTTGACTAAGCTAATGAGCACTGCTGGGATTGTGGAGTCACCTCTGAGAACTTTCACTGAACTCTGTACTTTGGCTTTCAAAAACAACTGAAAAATCTTTGAACAATAGAAAGCAGTGTGGATTCATTTAATGGATACCTGGCAATTTTCTGACATAATAGTTTGTATGGCATAATTTACAATGCCAATCTGAATCACCAATGATGAAATGCTTTATTATTTTTGTACTCTATATTTGTACTAAACTCATAAATGTTGAAACTTGAAAACAAAGCTTGATACTGGACCTCTTTTTATCTCCTCTCCCCACCCCTCTACTTCTTGGTGGTGTGGAGAAGGAATTTTCCTTTAACTCTCTCTCTCTGGCCGGTTAGCGGAAGGAAAAAAAAATCAAAACATGCCAAATCGGGAAAACACTGAACCATGAGATCTACCCCAGTTTAATGGCTTCTTTCTCTTGAGAAAGACTTTTCTACATTGCTAAAAGAAGCCCGATTCTGGTTGATTTCTTAAGGATAAGCATAATGAATGCTGAACTGGAGAATCAGAAGATGGAAATTTGAGACCTAGCTAACATATCAATAAATAATTATATGACTTTTGCAAATCACTTAAATATTTATTAAATTCTGTGTTGGTCTCATTTTCCTCATCTGTAAAATGTGGGGTTTGATTTTTTTTTTCTTTTTTTTTCTAAATCTCCAAGGTTCTTTACTGTTCTGCAAGTCTTTGATTGACTCTGTTCTAGATTTCTATCTTCGGAAAAAAGTTTGTCAGAAAACCAGTAAATGTTAAGTGCAGCATAGCCAATTTTTTTGTTGGGAAAAAGCAGAAGTACAAATAAAAACGTAATTAACCCCCTTAAGCTACTATTTCCACACAGCTTGCCATGCCTTCCTAAAAAATACCAGAGCAGGAGCAGGATGACTTTTTGCACAAGTACACTTAGAAACGTTGGGGGAAATTGAGTGTGCATCTGATCAAGTCACCTGTTGAGAAAATAGACAACTATTGACAGGTCTGATTCATGGTGAGCGACTGCTCTGCCAGCCTTCACATGGTCCCCCACTGAGCAAAATCTTTGACCGCCTGCTAAACAAGATCTGTTTGAAGTTTCTTTTTAACATTTCCAAAATGTTAATTTAGCAGGATGTCTCCACTGGGGTTCTCCATGTCACCAAATCAGCAGCTGTTGAAATCCATTCACTTCAGCATGAAATGTTTTCATAAATGCTTTTTTTATTTGTGACAATAGCAAAGTAAATATAGGACTAAAATTCTACCTCACCCAACATTCACAAGTGTTAAAACTGCTTCTGATTATAGTTTACATAATTCATGGTGTTTGCTTGCAGGTATTAATACCAATAGACTGTTTTACTATAGAGGATTTGAAAGCAGCCTTGCCTGCAAAATACACTATACTATGAGTTTCTTTTTAAAATAATTTATCCAAACATTTATACTTTTTGAATAAGTAAAAATTTATATTATGACTTTAAAGCAGTTTTCATTTCTTAAGAAGTCCTGATTTTTATGATTTTGTGCCATAGCTGTTTAGGCTATGTTTAAACCTCCAGATGAACTATTTGTTAATTCTGCATGGTAGTATTTATAAATTCTTTAATAAATTTGCCACCTTAAAAAGAAAACTATTAAATTTCCAGGGAAATATTTAACAGGATAAAGTAATGTAAAATTCTTGAGGTAAAGAGGTGAGGACCTGTAAAAGCTGATGGTAAAGATAAGGCACACCAAGGCCTACACATTATATTGAATTGTGTAAATAGAGCTGTGCTTCTCAGAGCCAGGATCTTTTATTCATTGTAAATACCTTTAATTAATTGCAGAGTTAAACATGAGAACTGCTATGCTTTTTCAACATGGTTTGAGCCATGTCCCTTGTTCTGTTTATTCAAGTTTTAAAAGACTTAAGTGTAGTTTTATAAGTTCATTAACTTGCTTCAATCTTTGAGATGCATTTCACCTCCATATTATCAAATTTCATTATATGCAAAGAATTATCAGATCAACCCATTACACAGCATAGCAGCATGAAGTCTTTTTCCGTTTCCAGGTAGAATATTGTGTAAATCAGGTTCTTGGGTTTCAGTGGGAGGCAGAGGGTTGCACAGTGTCCATTTGTCAAATTGATGGCACCTCGGTGAGGTTACATTAGCTTGTCTTTGAACAGAAGTGAAATCTTATGCGAAGCTCCCCTTTCTGTCATTTATACTAACATCCATCCTCTTAAACCAAGGCCTCGGAGAAAAACAAAGTGATGGCACAATATAATCAGTCACTCAAGTTGTCTGTCATCTGTTTTCTTAAGGAAACGACTTTTAAGTTAGTGGAGAAGGGAACTGTAGAATATTAGCAAAGGTTGTAGTAGTAAAAGTAGGTGGAATTTTTTAAAACTGCAAATGTCTTTTTGAGAAGATTTTATATGCAGAATGCCAAAAAGGATTTTCCCCCATCTCCTTCATAATGAATCTCTTGAAATGTATTTCTCCTTGAACAATAGACCTACTGCTGTTAAGAACTAGAGTCTTTTATGCTTAATGTGACTACATGGTAATGATCCCAAGAAACTTTCTGTAAAACTGAGTCTATAAAACTCAGCCTTCGTAGGTCCTCTGACAATTAGCTCACCACCTTTCAATTCAGAGCTCTCCAAATTTCAGTTATATAATGCTAAATCTTGCATATAGTAGACTTCTTTAGGATAAATGGTACTTTAAATGTAAATTATTGGCATTTCATTACTTTATATTACACTTAGACAATTCCTTTAAAACCTTAGTCTCTGTAAAAAACCTAACTATGTTGCCAATGATGGCCAGGTACAAGGCTGGTGATCAAATTTGCAGATTTTATTTCCCTAAGCCTGTTTTATGGTGCTGAAACACTCAAGACATTTGCACCCTGTCTCATTCATCATGAAGTAGTTAAACTCAGATTGTTAAACCAGGAGAGATTAACTGACAGACAACAGTACATTAGATCAAGGGCTCCTTCGGTTGTCCTTAACTATTTATCCATCCCATTTCTGTGGCATTTATAGTAAGCTGCATTTTTGGCGGAATTTAAAAGAAGTGGAAAGAGAATTTGAAAACAAGGGGAAATGACCAGTCTCTTTTCAGTTATGTGATTAATACTTTTACCATTTTCATTTGCTTTATCAACAACAAATATTGAAGACCTCTTGCAAAGGAAATAACTGGTCACTGTGCTTAAATACAAAGAAAATCTCCTTTTTACTTTGCTTTGTAGACATATTTACTAGTTACATTGTTGTTGGATTTTTTAAAAGAATGAACTTGAATGAACACTGCCTTCTGCCAAAAGTAATGCTAAGGGCACATTCAGTCTTTTTTGAAAACTTTTCTAGAAAGTCCCTTAAGAATTCATAGACAAAATTAACCCCAACTTCACAGTACTGAGGAATAGACACGTAGATTTTTTTTTCAGAAGAGAAATAAATGAGCACCTATTTTAATTATACTAAATGTATTTTACAAAATACTGCTGTTATTGACCCCTGTACCCCAACAATGAGTTATTAGGCATTGTATTATAGAGAAGCTTTATTGTTTTCCTCCCTTTTGAAACTTATGTGAACATTTGGAATTGCTGAACTTCTGAGAGACCCAGGCGATCAATCTTGATTAGTTTAATTTTCTTAGCAAAGATTTTGATAGCCTGGTAAAGCTTTTGTTTAGAAGAGCATTCCTTATTTCCTCTGTTGAAGGATGAAATATTGTTAAAGGCAACTCATAAATGAAACAGTGAAAAACAATTTAAGTAACTGAATCCTTCATTGTACAGGGGACCTCAGAATTAAAAGACTGATCTTTAATTGCCCCTTTCCTCATATTTCTTCCCAATTTAACCTCAAGGTGATTTTTAAAGTTATGGCTTAATTGGATGATCATTTTAACTTTTCTTCAGAGCAATTCATTACAGCTTTATTTCTTTTATTACAGGTTTATTTCTTTGAACCAGCAAAGATATAAATGCTGTGTTCCGTGTAATCAAAAGCTATTTTGTGATGAATATGGTTGTCTAAGTAGGAGACTTCAACACATTTTTATTTTTGAACACTCACAACTGATTACAAACAACATGATGTCAAAAGCACTCTAAAAATACAAAAAAAAAGTATTTTATATACTGGTTTCTAATTTTGGTTCTCTTGTTTTATTTGAAATGAAATTATGTTTACAAATAAAGGTTATTTAAAAGGCTACACTCTACAGAAGAGTACACTTATATTGCCCCATTGTCCTTTAAAGAGACAAATAGTTTTTATAGTGAATTTTTCATTTGTTCACACATATAGTCCCTAACATTTATTGAGTGCAAACTGTGTGCCACAAACTGAAATTGTTTTGCCTTGATTAAATATTTGAACTACACAAAATATTTTTACTTACATCAAACTGACTTTTCCCCACACAAATCATATAAGAAACTGTATTTCAGAATCGATTCTCCCAAATATTTCATCACAATCAGTTACTATAGGTTATGATTCATTAGAAAACATGAATTAATTTTTATGTTATAGTTTGTAGCTAATGAAAATTTATATTCTGGTTTTTAAAATAAGGTTAACTTCTCCTTTCTTGGATCCCAGTTTTTGGTCTTCTTTTGCAGTATTAGTTGTTAATTTTTTTTTTTTTTTTTGGGTACCATAAGATTTATTTGCAAGTTATCTGTTTATTTATCTACATGGTGTTCACCATTGCCATGTATGTATATACATTGACATTTTAGAGTTGATATATAAATATTCTCTTCTGTATTTTTCCATTAATCTGTTCTGAGGTTATCTGAAACATCTTTCAACAATAGTAATTGTGCCACAAGATTGCCTCAAAAAGAAATATGTAAAGCTCTTAAGATATGCTAAGATGCTTTACATGAGCAGTTTGCCTGAAAGCATTTCTTTTCAAGTTGCAGAGTGCAGCAGGATCAGGCAAGAGTTGGACATTAAACAAACAAACAAATCAGAAGATCTCCTACCACCCTCTTTATCAAATAGAAGGGCACTCGTGTGTTTATGTGAAGGGGAGAAAGAAGTAAATTCTTCATCCATAGTCACTGCTACGTTTGGGAGCCTCTCTGTTACCACAGGAAGTTTACAAGTCATCTCTTCACCTTCTTTATTAATTTCTAATGAGCGTCAGAGGTTGTCGGGGAGAGGAAACACCAGAATCCCTCCTTCCATTCCATTCCAGACGCCAATGTCTTGAATGGTGTCTTTATCAACCTCCATTCCTACCACCCCTCAGAGTTCATTAGGAGCCCTGAGTCCCAAGTTTCTTCCCAGAAGTGATTTCTGGAGACTGTTTTCAAAAGGAAATTCTTTGCATCATTTTCTAACTGTCCTAGAGTCTGATTGGCAGTCTGATAGACAGGAGTGTCCTTAGGCCTTGGCTCCATTACAATACTTCCCTGCTTAAATGATGCCACAGGTAGGAGGGAAAGAGCTTTTTGTGCTTACCACCCCCAACCATCTCAAGAGTTCAATGACCAATGAAAAAGGGCATTTTTGAATGATCACATATAGTTTTCTGTGGCCACTGTAGAAGGCTTTTTTTGTGTTTCCAGCTTAAAACCACCTTTCTAAAAGCAGATATAAAGAATAGCTATTTTGTATGAAAAACTGATAGAAAAAAAATTTTCTAAAATTAGATGTCATGCTTGATAATAGAGCTAATTGACTTACTTTTTATACAAATAGCTAGTTGATAATGTGCAAAATTGGTCTCTAGTACAAGTCTGTGACATTATTTTCTTGCATATAAAGTATGTTGATATTTCTCTATTTATACAATATTTTAAGTAACCTAGAAAGGAAGTAACGTGGGGTAAAGAAAACTCCATTGGATTATTCAAATGCTCATTTATTTGAAATAAATCACACGTGAACTTATTTGCATTATGATATACTAATATCAAAATAAAAATTTTTCACATTTACCTTTAATCAATTTAGTTATTTGCTCACTTACGTATTTATTCAACAAAAATCTGAGTATTTGATAATGGCAGACCCAGGGGATTCAGTAGAGAGCACATGATTCCTGTGCTCTCTGAGCTCACCGACCCAATGAGGAAAGCTATTCTATTGTGTATTTTTTTTTTTTTTTTTTTTTTTTTACACTTCTTAAAAAGTCTATTGTGTATTTAATTGACATAGTTTCAGGTGAGTTTCCTGTAAAAGGAGGCCTGGCCTTTTTTTTCCACCCCTTCTCTATCTGGACTTCTTAGAAGTAGCAGACAAAGTCCTATATAATACACTCCCAGGCATCCCTGTCAGCCTCTTCTCCCACTGTCCCCTACACAGGCTTTGTCTTTGGCCAATGACGTAATGTTCCTTGGACTTTCCTGATAAATTTGCTCTTGCTTTTTCCTATTTTGGATGGACAGCCTTCTCCCGTCTTTGCCTGTCATAGTAACATTGGTTCTTGAAATCCCATTTCAGAGGCCACCTTTATCCAGAGCATTTAAAAAAATCCTGTAGCTGGTTCCAATCCCTTCCTTCCCAAACCTCCATACACTCTGCACTTCTCTCATGACACCACTTGGTAATTGGATTGTAAATTACAAAAAGGGCAATGTGTCTTGTTTTAAATACTTAGAATTGTGCCTGTCCTAAAAGATCCTCAGTGTTAGGATGATATGTGATGAGATGTGATGTGATGTGACATAATAGTGGATAATAATTTAAAACAAATCATCTATTTTAAAAGTGTAGGTATAATTCTCCAAAAGGATAAGCAAAACCAAGCAACATTTTTTTTCTAATTACCCAAAATATCAGATGCAAATGTTTAGGAATGCATCTTGGAATTCAAATCACAGGGACTGTTTTAGCAATGCTAGCTGCCATATGACCTCTTTTTGCCTGTGAGATTGGGATGTGTGTATCTAACTTTCATCTTGGAAGAAGAATGAAGTGTAATTATGATGTAAAATTGCCAACTATTTAATAAGGTATGGAAAAAGAAAATAGCTTAAGGTTATTTCTTTTACTTCTGTTCATGGCCCATTGTCCTTATTTTATTAGAGAAATCTTCGCAGGTAAATTAAACTAACCTCCAGTGTACTCAAGTTTTTGAGTTTTTAATTGTCATAGAGAGTTGAATGATTTATCAGGGTCACACAGAACTAGGGATCACAGGCTGGTCACTTGGCTCTTTCTAATGTATGGCCGGAGCTATAAACAGGAAAACGGGACCCGTTTATATAACTTGGGTGATGGTATATTGGACTGATATCCACCTTAAAAGCTAAGACGTTATACTCACTTTTATTGTAATTAATAGGTGTCTTAGGTAGAACGTTATTTAACCCTCATCATATTGGAATTCATGTAATAAAAAGCCGTTCATTAACAAGATACTACTATGCAAAGATTTCCAGTGCTTCACTGGTATTCCAGAGGGAATGTTTTAAAGACTGAGAATATCCAAATCCATCTAATTTGACCTTCCATTCCATTGTCTAATCACTTGCAATACAAATATATACTCAGAAATAACCCTTGTCTTTTAACATTGTAAGGATGTTATGTTAACCTGAACTAGATTCCAATGCTCTGTAGCTATTCTAGAAGCGCTTCAGAACAATGACTTCTTCCATACTCCCATACTCGTAACATCAAATATTTAAAATTGTTTTTATACCATGTCATTATGTTGACTTCTAAAATCTTGCCATTTAATTGCAATATTCAAAAGGGCCTACTGATAGGAAGACGGGAACTTGATGATCTCATGGTCATTGTCTTCCTTGTCTTAGTATGAAATGTAGCTTTTTAAATTGTTGTTGGCACCACAAGGGAACACTAATCACATCTTAATATGAGACCAATCCTGGACGTGATGATCTTTTTCTTTTTTTCCTGAAAATGCTCCCTTGCTGATGCTGTGGCTGAAACAAAATCTTGAGCATTTAAAAGCAAAGAGCTAGCAAGAGCAGTGACTATATAAACATTACTTCAGTCAAACTCTGATACCAAATACAACACCATGTTAGCTCCTCCAGGCTGGGCCTGGGAATGCCCCACACGGTTAATCTCTAAGTCCTACATATCAATCACACCTCCTTCACATACCTGGCTTGGAGCCTTAATGGAATTCCTCGTCATTATTTCAGTGATAGCTTACTTCCTCTGTTTTTCCAATTGGCTTCTCATTGTGCCAACATCTTCAAGGAACATTTTCTTACCAAAGCAACATTGTAATGTTGTAATATATGCTGACAGCTCATTTATACAGTCCTTCTTGTTCCAAGTGTTTTTATGTTCAATTACTGAAATTTAATCATCAGAAGAGATTGAAATTTTCTCTAGATCATGCAGCTTGGCTTAAATGTTAAGTTAATAGTACATTACTGAAATATAAGATTTCATAGGCTTAAAAATTCAATATCAAGAAAATTCATTAAGCTTTGAACTGATCACCTTTGAAATCATAGGTAAGAGCTGCATAAATGGTCACATATAAATCATGTGGTTTAAGAGAAATTAATTAGAAATGATAACAAACCAAGGAAATTATTGCTCATGATTGTCTAGACAATCTGTGAGGGCATTTTTTAATCTTTTATCAGCATATTGGAAACAATTTTTCTATAACTCCATTTTTAAGCTACTAGAAATAGAGACCAGAGAGGAAAGAGCAACCACTTTTTATCACCACAGTGTCTCTTTTTTATGCTTTCAAATTCTTTTGTTGACCACTGGGTATTCTGTGTATGGGGCTTTTTTTTTCCCTTGTGTAAGGTACAAAGCAAATAGTAAATATTATTTTTGGTTCTGATACAAGGAAATAATATGAGGTATGGAAGCTTTCTTTGTAGAGAAAGGTGTCACAGTTGACTAAATGGCATCCATACTTCAATCTACACCTGAACCTTGCTTTGGTACACAGTAGTTGATCCTAATTTCTTTGTGTGATTCTGCAAATGAAGTTCTTAATTTTTATTGAATGAGTGGTTTGGATCAATTTACAAACTGTAAATAAAAGCAATACAATCCCTAATTACTGCTCTGTAGACTTGCTAAACCATGATAAGTGATTCTTGATTTCTCATATTACATATGAATGTAACCTAAATAAGTGACTTCTATTGAAAATAAAACTAAGTTCATTTTATACAGATATGTAGCCCATTTTAAATAAAATCTGGTATATTTAAATGACTTTCCTTACTGTGGCTTGAAAGAGCTTTTTTTAGGTCCCAAGTCTATTTCTTTTCTCTAGTCTTTATTTTTTGAAGTTATAGTCAGTAGCCACAGTGGCCCTAGTGGGAACTCTCTAGGATTTGGAGCCAGGGAGTCTTCTCCCAGCTCTGCTACAGACTCCCCAGCCGTGTGACCACAGTAGAGTTGCTCTATTCTCTGTAACAGAGACATGTGATTCCCACCTGCAGGAACAGTGGGGATTAGATGAGATAATATACAGAAAAAGCCCAGTGCAGTGGCCACACCTGAAAGAAGCTTAAAAATGGACTAGGCCAGCAGTAGCAAAAAGCAGCTCTCCAGGTATAAAAGTAAATTTAAATAAAAGGAAAAAGAATCCCACCTGTGGGGAATAGCACTCAAAAGACATATAATCAGAGATGAACTACGCAGTAGGGAAACTACACAGTAGAGAAACTTTACTCAGAAAACGGCCCACCTACTGCACTAGACCTAAAGGAAAACAAAAAGTTCTGCCCTATAGAGTTGTTTTAAGGGGAGGGAATTTTTGAGTCATACCCAGCTCCGATTCATCCCTAAGACTCAGTAGTCACGTGCCGTGAAAATTCATTATAATGTTCCCACAAGCAGTGTTGCCTACCTTTATAAATCACAGCTAAAAATTCAAAGCCATGCATGCTTCCCAGTATTGCTGAAATCCAATCTATTTCAAACAGATTTTAGTTCTTTGTATAGTTATTTGGTCTGTTATTGCCCTTTAATCAGGAGTCTTATTATATAACTACCTTACACAGACACAGGCCTTTGGTTGGGGCAATATTATATAAATGTAGGGTTGCAGCTTGAGAAAGTTTTAATTTTGTTCGCCCTCACAGAGCTTCAAAATACATGAAAGGAAAATGATGGAAGCAGGAAGAAATAGACAAATCCATAATTATAGTCAGAGATTTCAACACCCTTTGCTCAATAATTGAGAGAAAAAGTAGACAGAAAGTCAGTAAGGACATAGAAGACTTAAACAGTGTTGACCAACTCAACCCAGCTGACACCTACAGAACACTCCAGCCAGAAGCTGCATTGTACCCAATTCTTTTCCAGTGCACATGGATCCTTTATCTAGAAGACCATATTCTGGACCATAAAACAAGTCTCAATAAATGTACAAGGTTTCTGTTCTTTGCCACAATAGAATTGAACTAGAAATCAATAATAGAATAATAACTGGGAAATCCCAATATTTGGAAACTAGAAAGCACATTTCTAAATCATCAGTGGGTCAAGGAAGAAATCACATGGGAATTTAGATCATATTTTGAGTTGGATGAAAATGAAAATACAACTCATCAAAATTCGTGAGCACAGGTACAGCAGTACTTATGGGGAAATTTATAGCACTAAATGCCTATATTTGAAAAGAAGAAAGGGCTCAGATCAGTGGCCTCAGCTTCAACCTCAAAAAACTTAAAACAGAAAAGAAAATGAAATCCAAGTTAAGCAGGAAAAAGGGAATAATAATTTTAGAGCAGAAATTTGAAAAAAAAAATCAATGAAATGAAACCCTGCTCCTCCTTCCAATAATGGCAATATTGCTCTTTCCTTAGACTGCTAGGTTTGTGCTTGCTGACTTGCTGTGCAGTTTCCAAAACTAAAATTAAGTGTTATTTAGATGGTAAAATGTAGATGGTAAAGTTATGCAGAAAAGCAAAGGAATGATTAATCCAAAAACAAGGTAGTTGTTACCACTCATAGGAAGAGAGCAGTTTAGGCAGTTGGGGGGTTGGGGGGGTGGGTTTATAGGGGCTTCCAACTTACTACTGACATTCTATTTCTTAATGTGGGAGGTGGGAACATGCCTATTTGTTTATTTTTATATATCTATATTTATGCATTATTTTGTGCATACATATAATGCATTTATACTCTTACCAAAAAAAAAATTCAAAAATTTTAAATTATTTGAATGACATTGGAGTGAATTTGGATGCAAGTATGACACATTCTTAAATTGGTGACAGCCTGCCTTCCAGTATCACATTGAACTTCTTCCTTTTCTGAGTCTGCATCTTATTAGGCTTCACAATTTCTTACTTCATTCTTTCCATGTGGAAGCTGGATTGCTTAGCCTCCCTTTGCTATCTCCACTTCCCCTTTGGTTCTCACAGATTTTGTGTTGATTTAGTAACAAGTGTTTTTAAAGTTATATTTAAGGTTGTGATTGCAGTTCTCATTATCATTATACAACTGAAAATGCTTTAAAACAGATCTCTTGGATGTAGCCCTCCCATGGCTACACTTAATTCTAAGTTTTTTATTTGGAGGGTTTTAAAATCATAGATTGACCCCTCTTTTCTCCATGCATTTTGTGCATGCTGTATTTCTGAATGCTGACTAATAGTCTCGTATCCACAACAAAATTAGGCATTCCCTCCTTTGTGTCATCACCAAACCACATGCCTATTTATATTTCTGTACTTATTATACTTCTTCTGAAATTTGTTTATGTCTCTGTTTCCCATTAAGTTGTGAGCCCCTGAGAGCAAAGTTCATGCCTAATTCCATATCCTTATTTCTTCATTGCAGGCTCTCATGTATTATATGTTTAATAAATAAGGAACAATGTACTTCAGGCAGAGGGAACAACATGAACAAAACAAAACCACAGAGGCATAAAGAAGACATGGTCAGGGAGTGGGGCTATTCCAGCATAGCCGGAACATGGGGGATAGTGGGGTAGGAAAAAGGTGGCAAGAGACAAGGCTTGAAAAGTAGGTTGGAGTAGACTGTAATAATCCTTGTATTCTAGTTTTAGGAGTTCGAACTCTATTCTATAGACAGTGATGAAATGGAAGATTTTTAAGTAAGCCATGACATGTGGGATCTGCGTTTCAGAAAACTAACTCTGTCAGTGTCTGTGTGTTAGATCAAATGGAGGGCGGAGAGGTTGGAGGTAGGGAAACCAGTAAGGAAGCTGACTAGAGAAGTAGACTCTGTGTGCAGTGCTTTGTTTTGTTTTTATTTTTCCTGAAGCCATTCACTTTAATATGTCTGTGTTCCTACAGATATTTTGAGAGAGATGTAGTGTATCTAAAACTTTTCAGAAACTTCGGTGTAGGACATTTCATTTCAAATATACAGTAAAGTGTTCTTATTTAAATTAAATATATGCATACTGGATCATATCCTCCTCAAAGGTTTGATAACTGTGCATTAATTATAAATTTAATTACAAATTCTATACTGTTTAAGACTAGTTGTCTTAAGTGCTTGTTTAATCCATTTCTTTGCTGTATCTACGATTATCATTTTCATAGCAAATATTCATTTTCACACAACCTAAAATGCAGCACAAGTTTAAAAGCTTTACCCCAATTTTGTATCAGTGTGCGTGTGTGTGTGTGTGCATGTGCGTGCTGTAGTTAAAAGAGATAAGGCAGAATGGAGGGAGGCAGGGAGCTGGGGAGGTGGAACAAACAGCTGCAGGTCTCCCAGCCTCGTGCTAGGAAGTGCAGGTTCCTTGGTAAGGTTTTTGTTCTTGTCTTCAATGTAGCTTATGGGGAAGCCATTCTATAAGTTGACCCAGAAAAAATTCAGTATCTAAAATTCAAACAAATGATTTAAAAAAAAAAAAAACAATTGGGGAAATTTGAGCACTGATTGATATTTGACAGTATCAAGGAATTATTAACTTCTTTTATATATGTTAATGATGTTGTTATGTCTTTTATAAGAGTCCTTAACTTTTGGATATTTATACTAAAATGGTTAACAATGAAGTAATATTGTATTTGAGATTTGCTTTAAATTAATCCAGGGGTTGGGGGAATGGATGAGGGTATAGATGAAACAAGATTGGCTATGAGTTGATAATCGTTGAAGCTGGAGGATGGATTCATGGGCATCCCTTAAACTTTTTTCTGCTTTGTATATGTTGGGCATTTTTCATAATAAATACTTTTAGAAAAAGGAAGAAAGACAATTCGGGAAACTGATTCATGCTCCCCAAACTCATAGGTCTTTGCTTAATAATCAAGAATGCAGCCATCCCAAGCCAGGCCAAAGGGTAAAGGATGAAACTAATTGTGTTTTAAAACTTCAACTTCCATATGAGACCAAGGGAATAGATATCTATTTGGTACAGGATCTAAATTTTCTAAACAGTACAACTCTACAGTCGATTTGTTCAAACACCACAACTGCATGGAACTTTGAATAGGAAGTGA
The DNA here is from genome assembly GCF_015220235.1 of Choloepus didactylus. NCBI lineage: Eukaryota > Metazoa > Chordata > Mammalia > Pilosa > Megalonychidae > Choloepus > Choloepus didactylus. The sequence goes on along the minus strand of NC_051320.1, from coordinate 29,721,185 downwards.
GATACGGTAGGTTAGTATAGGCTGGAGTGAAATAGTGACACATCCCAGAGTAATTTGGGCAGATAATAAAAAATATATTTACAGCCTCCCCCTCCCCAGCCCCGAGGATCTGGGGGAAGGTGCGGATGTGTTGGACATCCTTACCTGGACTGGTGCTGATGTTGTCACAAACATCGGGACTGGCGGTTTGATGTGCTGAGCCCTCGAGCATGGGACTTGCCCCTATGAAGCTCATTACCACAAAGGAGAGTCTAAACTTGCATGTAATGGTGCCTAAGAGTCTCCCCCTGAGTACCTCTTTGTTGCTCAGATGTGGCCCTGTCTCTCTCTAACTGAGCCATCTCGACAGGTGAACTCGCTGCCCTCCCCCCTACGTGGGACCCGACTCCCAGGGGTGTAAATCTCCCTGGCAACGCAGAATATGACTCCCGGGGAGGAATGTGGACCCGGCATCGTGGGACTGAGAGTATCTTCTTGACCAAAAGGGGGATGCAAAATGAGACGAAATAGTTTCAGTGGCTGAGAGATTTCAAATGGAGTCAAGAGGTCACTCTGGTGGACATCCTTATGCACTATATAGATAACACCTCTTAGGTTTTAATGTATTAGAATAGCTAGAAGTAAATACCTGAAACTACCAAACTCCAACCCAGCAGTCTGGACTCCTGAAGACAATTAGATAATAATGTAGATTACAAGGGGTGACAGTGTGATTGTGAAGACCTTGTGGATCACACCCCCTTTATCTAGTGTATGGATGAGTAGAAAAATGGGGATAAAAACTAAAGGACAAAGGGGGTGGGATGTGGGGATGATTTGGGTGTTCTTTTATCACTTTTGTTTTTTATTCTTGTTCTGGTTCTTTCTGATGTAAGGAAAATGTTCAGAGAGAGATTGTGGTGATGAACCCATAACTATGTTATCATACTGTGGACAGTGGATTGTATACCATGGATGATTGTATGGTGTGTGAATGTATTTCAATAAAACTGAATTTAATAAAAAAATAATAAATAAATAGATAAATAAAAAAGAATGCAGCCATCCAATTTCAACCATCTTTCTGTCTAATCTATCTATCTGCCTACCTGTCTACATGGTTTGCCTTATTTCCAAAAATGAGTTTAAGTGATTTTTTAAATTTTTCAATGAAATTATTTAAAGGGAAGAAATTGAGGCAAAGTCTTAAAAATAGATACAAATGAGTTATACAAAATGAGTAATGAGATTCTGTACATTTAGTAGAAATGCATCATGAATTTATCCATTAACTTCTTGGCAGACCTCATAAAACAAAGAACATGATCAGTTTTGTGATCATAACATGATCCAGTAAATCTAACAATCAGGTGAATTAAAATATACTCATGTAAATAGTTCATATTACTGTAATTTGAGATTTATTGATAAGGTATGGGAAAGTGGAGAGAAAGAAAAACTAACATTTTTAGAGCATCTGCCACGTGTCAGGCAATGGTCTACATGCTCACGTGCTGTCTTTAACCCTTACAGCTTTAACATGTTAAGAATGATCCTTACTTGCATTTGCTTTAAATCTTTTTACTTTAACTTCTCCCCAAATTCTGGGGACTTGCAAATCCCATCTATATTTACTATATGACTCAAAAAAAATATATGTAGATTTCTAACATCAGTACCAAATTACAGTGCTAAATTTTAGCATCAGCCAATGGATAGTTATCATGATTGGTTTGTAAATGATTAAAATAATTTTTTTCTATAAATAAAGCTATCCAAGTTGTGCTTATTCTCCATATTTTCAACTTAGAATCTTAGCATGTCCTGACCTAATCATCTTCTGCCCCCAAACTGTAATCGTTCTGCTGTTCCTTGTCTCAGAGAAGGGCCTCAAGACCCATCTGTTGCATAAGGAAGAAACCTACCCAGGTTACATCCCTGACATCTACCTCACCTGAATCCCGCTGCAGAACATCTCTCCGTCCTCACCACCCCACCCTCAGTTGAACACTGTGCCTTGTGGCCCAACTGTGGCAACTCCTTCCTATGCCCAGTGCCCCAGCCTCTGCCCCCGCCCCGCTGCACAGTGGCCCAAGAGCAGTCAGTTAGTGCTCTTCTGATAATATGTTCTTGAATAAGAACAGCTGCCACTGGTAAAAGTAAACAATTTCCAGTATGAATATTAGTATTTTATAAAAAGATACTCATTAACATCTGAGTTCCTAAACTGATCGTAGCCAGTTTCTTAAAGTCAGTAATTAGTAATTACACAGGAGCACATAATTTCTTGACTCTGCCCTTTGGAATGTTTGAATATCACAATGAATTAAAATTTCAGAGTTGTCACATTGTAACAATTTCATATCATCCCTTTTTAGTTGTTAATAATTCTGTGAATCAATAAAATGGAACTGAGCTAGAATGAAAAGTGAATTGGTTCAGTAATTTAGGGAACCTGAATTCTAGTCTATATTCTGTTTTTGAATATCTGTTTGACCTTAGGGATTATCATTTAACCTCTTTGGGTATCAGCTTCCTCATCTATAAAATGAGTGGGTTAAAATGTTAGCATGATAGTTTTCAAAGGGATCGTCTATGATTCTAACTTAGCATTAAATGAGACCCTGATCTTATATCAGTGGGAAAACACTGTCAATTTAATTACTTTTAACAGAGGGTTTTGGTTCATTTTTTTTTTCTAGGTTTCTTTCATATCAAGGATATGGAACCACCAAGGTTTTTAAGAAATTCCCCAAACAGAACAAAATCCAGATTTCTCTATCATCCAATGAAAATGATTTTCAGTAAGAGTAACAATACTTACTTATATGTTCTATGTCTCAGCTACTGAGTCTCAGAACTGAGTTTCTGTTCATCAGTTACATCCTGATCTATGGGAACTAGGAAACTTAAAAACAGGTGGTGGTATCAGAGCACCAGTCAAAGAAAATCTAGTCAGATCCTGCCACTTTAGGAGGCTGACCCATTTTTTTTTTTTGCATTTATTTATTTATTTTTTTATTAAATTCAGTTTTATTGAAATACATTCACACACCATACAGTCATCCATGGTATACAATGCACTGTCCACAGTATGATAACATAGTTATGCGTTCATCACCACAATCTATCTCTGAACATTTTCCTTACATCAGAAAGAACCAGAACAAGAATAAAAAATAAAAGTGAAAAAAGAACACCCAAATCATCCCCGCATCCCACCCCATTTGTCCTTTAGTTTTTATCCCCATTTTTCTACTCATCCATAGACTAGATAAAGGGGGTGTGATCCACAAGGTCTTCACAATCATGCTGAGGCTGACCCATTTTTAAAAAACTTCTTACTGAAGTACAATATACAGTCAGAAAAATGTCCTAAGTATATACTTGGTGAATTTTCGCAAATGAACCAAGGGGGAGGACCCAGGCCCTGGTGCCCCACCCCCTCCTCCATTACGAGATACACACAGCCACCTACACAACCAGGCAACAGACCCCTGCCCCAGGGGGGACGGCATTAAAACTTCCTTCCCCGGAGCTTTACTAGTAATCAAATCTCGTGAGACCTTGCCGTAACCAAATATCACGAGATCCTGTTGTAACCAAATCTTGCAAGAAACTCCACTGTTACAAACCTTTATAAGCCCCGCCCCCTCCCTCCTTGGCACTCCCCTCTCTCTCTTTTTGGAGCGGTTCACTTTCCATGGTTGGCTGCAACCGTGAGGACATCGCCTCCTATCGGTAAGTCCCAGTTAAACCCACGTCCTCTTCCGTGCCTGGTGTGTTCTTTCTTAGGCTAAGCTGGGTTGGAACACCAAGTATGCTGATCAAGAAACCCGCCAGCACCCCAGACGACCCCCACTGTTCTCCCTTCCGGTCACTACCCCAGTCCCCAAAGGTCCCCACTCTCCTGACTTCCAACAACATAAATTAGTTTTGCTTGTTTTTGTATTTTACATAAGTAGAAACCTACTGTAAATAAGTTTCTTTCACTCAATATTGTATTTGTATATAGTGTTGAGTGTGGTTGCAGGCCATTCCATTGCTCTATTCCATTATGTGACTATCTCACAATTTATTTATCTTTTCCAGGTCTTGGCTATTATGAATAATGTTATTATATATATTCTTATTTATGTCTTTTGGTGAACATATGTTGGGGAAACTGATTTGTCTTTTAACGTAGCCTTTTGTGTTACTTTGCCATATAGATTACCCATCTGTTAGAAAATCAAGTGGAAATTAGCTTTATAAGTATCAAAAGGAATGGATTAACTTAAGGTCCTATGAACCTACTTTTTTCTTCTTCTTCCCCCAAAAGGACCCCCATTAAGATGAGAGATGAACAGAACACACCTCCTTTGGGTGTGCAGGGACTAACAGAACAAAATTGTGAAACAGCCAGTTCTAAACAATACTTAGAGATAGAAAGTAGTGTTTTGTTTGCTTGTCAATGGAGCAGTAGTCTGGTTAGAAAGCTCTGAAGGTCTTCTCATTCTTTAGTTAAGCTAAATATAATGTTTTAGATTCACCAAACTTTTTCTAATGCTCTTTCCTTACATCTCATGGTAAGTTGACAGTTATTAGATTATGAAATAACCAATCCCCCCATTGTAGTCATCCAACTTTTACTGATATTTTATAAGTCAGTTTCCCTTTTACTGCCCCAAAATATGCAGTTCGGATGTGTGTTGGCAGACATTCCAAGAGGGAAATGCCTTCAGGCTCCAGGGATGTGATAGAGGCCTACCCACCTCCAAGCACTCCTCTCAAAGCTTCTTGGTTGTTTTCTTCCTTTTTTTTTTTAACCATTTAGACCATGTCACAATAAATTATTAAAGGATTTATAGTTCATAAATCACTCTTGCAGAGAATATTTCATTTGATTGTCTTAGCGACTCTCTGGGGTGGACAAGAGAAGTTGAATGGATCCCAGAGAGTATAAAAATGTTATATTATAATTTGTAAAATGGCATATACTTTTAACTGATCTTATTATGGATTATTTATTACTTTTGCAACTGGAAATTTCCAAACTCCTTCCATTCCCTTCTCCTCGCAGTCCTCCTCTTCATTTTCCTCTCTTTCTGCCATGACATCCTTGGAGTGAGAACAAGGCAGGTAGTGAAACACCACACTAAGCTTTTTAGTGCTTTGAGCACCTCTGATCCACCTTTTAGTTTTAATTTTTTAGCCAGTGAGCGCTTAATCCTTTTGATGGTGTTAGACTAGAAGGTGTTAGATTAGGCAGTGGCTTGTCATATGGCATCACTGGCAAATCCAGGTGTCGGCTGCTTCTCGGTTGAGCTCACGAGACAAATGAATGAAGCTGAGGGCTCCCCGGGGGGAGAGGGTCTTAGTTGTTCACCAGTTCCTCTTGCTTCCTGGCACATCCATAAATCTGTGGCCTGCAGAAAATGCCCGGGGTACACACGGCATGGTCCTGAGGCCTGTGGATTTTTGCCCATATTCAAACCTTGTGACTTAGACCACATACACTTGGATAGGAAGATTCTTTTCAAAAACCACATTGCACAGCCATTCTGCTGCCCTTTGATGTGTGGACATTCTATCATTTGACTCTCCTATATATTTTTTTTCCACAGAAATATCATTAATCTGGGATTCTCAGAGAGTCTTAAACATACTTTCCCCAGTTTGCAGCTTTAAGTATTCCAGAGAGTCTCATTTAGACTGTAACCCACAGAGAGCAGTGTTAGTGACAATCACCTCTACCCATCTTAAGCCCTGGCAGCCTAAGTCGTGAGTTTTCTTACCATCCTTCACTGACAGGTTCCTTGGGCTGCCAGCAGTGTCAATACTAAAATTCACTATTGTTTGAGCAGTGAAGTTTTATGTAAGTACTTCTTTCTCGATCGTGAGATCATTCACCTTTGATCTTACAAACTAAGTAGACTGTTTTTTTTTTTTTTTGCAAAATAAGTTAAAATTGGGAGATGATTCTGTGATTCCTTAAACTTGCAGCTGAGTCATTTCCTCTTGTCAACTGAACTAGTTTTTCTAGTTTTCCCTTCCTGCATCTCCACTCCTGGATTTTGTTAACATGGTTAGCCTTTAGCTCAGAGTAGGTGTCTAATATTTGACAAATTTCAAGTGAGGTCCCCTATCTAAAAATCTCTCTTGCAGTTGTCCTAGCCTCTAATGCCCCAGAACATTCCCATTTTACCTGTAGCACTATTTTGCATCCAGGCATGCAAACATATTAAGAAGGGCTAATCCACCTGTAATTCCCCATATTAGCTTAAATTTCTTTCTTCCTTATTTCTTTTCTTTCTTCTTCTTTTAATCATAGAAACATTAACTAATAATTGGAATCTGAGAAAACTAAATATAAGAAGTTGAGTTCAAGGGGAAAAGAGGGAGAAAAAGAAAACTCTGGAAAATGTAGCTCGCCCTAAAATAGCATTAGGGATGTGCCGATTTGGAGTAACTGAAAATCATTAGGGTTGGGGGAGGGGAGAAGAAGAGAAAAGCGAATGGTAACATCCAATAATGAAAGAAGGAGACCCTAAAAACAAGTACAGTCCTCTACTGAGTTTTGCTGGAAACATGCCTATGTATTATTACCCTGGAAACTAGTGGGCTATTCCATGCCACTACCTTTATTACTTTTCATTTACTATTTAATTAGAGTCATCATCCCAAACCTACTGCTTAGCTTTGTTATTCCCGTGAACTCTTCTGTCCAATTATGCATGTGCCATTGCTACTGGATATTGGATATTGTAACAAATGTTAAGTAATCCAAAAGCCATCCCTAACTCCCTTCTGCATTAAATTCTTCCCCTTATGGAAGGCAAAACAAAAACAAAAGCAAAACTGGTAGTCATTTTCCCTGATTCCCTTGCAGCTAGCAGTAGCCATGTGACTTTGAAACCTTACCAATGAGACCTGGAGGGATATCTGCTGAGAAGCTTCTGGGAAAGATGGCTGACAACCTAATCCAACCTGAATGTACTAATTTTAGAAACAAATCCAGATTTGTTAGTGAAAAGGAGAGTAAGCCTCAAAACAACCCTATAAAAATATAAAAACGAGAAGCTACGTAACTTGCCCAAAGTCACAGAGCCTTCAAGTTTTAAGAGCGAAACTTAAAGCCAGGGCTTCAGACTTCAAATAGGGCAGCCAGGCTCCTCCCCTTGCTTTGGGCTCCCTGTTGTTCACCCTTCTATAAAAATAAAAATATATCTGGTCATTTAAAAGTCATACCAATTAGGAATTTACTCATAAATCTGTTCAGCTGGTTCCCATTTTTCCCCAGGTGGCAGCTTTTTTCCCCAAGTGGCCTTGCTTTAATCCTAACTTTAATCTGATTCTTCCTGGGTGCTCACTGCCTGCACCTTTTTTGTGCTCTTGCCCAGTAGAAGCAATTGCTTTCTAATGTATTGTCTGCCCTGTTTCCCTCATCCCACATTCTTTTCCTTTCTTGAGTTGACCACTTATAGAACCCATGCAGCAGCACTCACCCCTAACCTGCCTATAGAATATAAAAAGTGCTTGTTTCGGTTATTTCCCTGTTTTACCAATTAGGCCTCCCTCCTGCCACGTCTGTCCCCGCATCTCAGTTCTTCTACTCAGTCTCCCATCCAAAGGCTCTTCCTAAGGTGACACGGGAAAGGAGTAAACCTTTTCGTAATAACAGGTCTATTGTCTGGTGGATAGAGCAGAAGATGTGGCTTCTTGCCCAACCTACCATCATTTTCATTTGAGGACAGGCCATTTATCTTCTCTGTCCCTTTGTTTTCCTGCCTGTAAAAAGGGATAAATGATATTTTTCCCACCTCACCTTAGAGGGACATAATGAGAAGAGCTGATCAATTATTAATTCAACTGATATTTATTGGATTTCTACCACGAAACATGTATAGTCCTGGAGCCTGGAGAATCAAAGATTAGAAAGTAAGTTTCCTGCCTTTGAAACCACTGGGGGAGATAGACTTGTAAACAGAAAGTTCCAGTTTATGGAGGTGCTAAAAGGGAAGTGTGCATATGCTATGGATATTCAGGGGAAAGGGGCTTGGTTCAGCCTGGGAGTTCAGAAAAAGGCTTCCTGAAGAGTATATACCTGAAGCTTGAAAGACAAACTAGGGAGAACGAGAGGAAGGACATTTCAGGCAGGGGAGACTGCACTGACACAGAAATGACACAAGAAACAAAGATGGTGGAGAGGGCAGAGGATGGTGCTGCGGGGAGAGCCAGGCCAAGACTGTGAGCCTCTTGAGGGCAGGGATCATGTCACAATCTCCTTTGTGTCCCCAGCCTCTAGCAAAGAGCCAGGCATCAAAGGAGGTGCTCCACAAATGTCTGCTAAATCTTGAATGAGTAGAGACAGGAACCACATAAATGCTTCCAACACAAAGTTGAAACTGGTGAGTGCCATGAGGGAGATACAGATAAACGGTTACGGGGTTCCAGTGGAGGGAAAGATTCGGTGTTAGAGTGAGAGGGAAAGACAGGGGTGGCTTCTTTGGGAAGAAGCCTTTGAAATAGGCCTTCCAGGGCGGATGGTGAGATTTATCAGAGTGGCTTCTCTTTATTTCTCTTCTGTGTCACATTCTTCCATTCAGCAACCTCTTGACACTGGCTTAAGTTTCCCTCCACCCCCTTTTCTTCCTGGCTTCCTTCCTGGATTATTTCTTTCATCCTGCCTAGAAACCCTTCATCCTCTCTAATAAGCCAGGGGGTAGAAAGGCGTTGCCCAAGCCCTTTCACCTCTCCTGTAGAGGAATTTTATTACAAAGCCTAGAGAAATAAAAGCTGGCAGAATTATTTTTTTAAAAGACCCAGAACTCTAATGAAAAGAAGGAAGAACTCACATTTTTTAGCCCCATTAAAATAAATAGAACATAAAAATAATAAAAATAGTTTAGTAACTTCATGGGTCTGAATTGAGCCATGGTGTTTTGGTTTAAAGCAATGGCCATCCAGCTTCCTGAAATCAACACGTATACTATTCTAAAATGCAAGAATGCATCCCTGGTGCTGGATGAAGTAGTCAAGAGATTAAGATGAGAGGATTTGGGCACAACGATATAACCACGTATTGTCTTTAAACACAGGGGTGAGCAAACAGACAGTAATAAAGTAAAAAGATAACAAGAAAAAGGGGATACTAAGTCCCATTTTGGTATAACTAAGCAATGCATGTACATACAAATACATGGGCACATGCACACCATTGTAGTGATTACAACTAAGGCAAGCCTATGATGGATATATTGGTGTTCAACATCAGTTTCAAAAAGTTCAAGGTGGTCATACCCAGGGAAGACTAGGAGAAGGAAGAATTTTTTAAGTGTTTTCATATAAAAGCAGAGAGGGAAGTTAATAACCCCAAACTGAAAAAATTATATGCAGCCATCCAAGTTTAATTTGAAAGAGATGACGAAATAATTGAGAAATAAAAATAAACTACTAACAAAGAACATGGGTCAACACATTTTCTAGTTAAAAACATTCGTAATAATGTAGAAATTAAATATGGGAGGAAGGGATATATTCTGGGATATCATAAATGAACTGTGGGGGAAATGCCATTAAATACTAAAATATTACCAGATATGCTTGAAAACAGAAAATATGCATCCAAAAAGAAATTGAAATGTCTGTCATGCTTTTAAAAGATTGAATATTCAATAGGATAAAGCAGTGTTTGCAGAATGCAACTCTAGTCCAGAGCTGCTCGGTCACACTGCCTGCAAAAGGGGGTGGGGGCAGCCCAAGCTGGGGGCTCTTTGAAGAGCAAGGTTATACAAAATTTTAAAAGGAAAATAAATATTTTCTTGGCAAGAGTAGAAGACACCATGTCCATGTTTATTCTTCCATTTACTCTGGTTCTGTACGTAAGTCGTACTGAAAGACCAGTGGCACACCCCAATGGGTTAGGACCTCATTTTAGTTATGTCTTCTTTATACAATATCGCAAAAACACACCCACCCCTCTAAATGGCTCACAAAGAGTAATCTTTTCTCATTTTGAAAGAGATCATTCTTCTTTGCAGGTTGATGATATAACTTCGTTTAACTTCCCAACTTCCTTTCTGCTAAGCGTGTTATTACAACCATGTTCAACTTGGATTCCTTTTTTTTATCTTGCCTTTGATTCTCCTGTTTCCTTTTTTTTCCCCTTGTTTCTGATGCTTTGTTTTTGAAAGTTTCCTTGCATTTCCTGAAACCCTTAGAGTGTTTCAAGAGACACATTGAGCTGTTTAGGCTGCAGTTGTGTGTGTGTGTATGTGTGTGTTTAAATCCAATGCTGCCTCCTAACAAATGTTGTATTGTATATTATATGGAGCTGCCTCCCTTCCTCCTTAAACAGAGCCCCTGGTGTTACCGGTTTCAAAGAATATTTCAAGATTGGCAGTTGGAGTCTCTTCATAGAAGTGTAACAGCGCTTCCCTGAAAGCTTGAAAAATGATATTCAAAGTGAAGGAGAATAGAGAATAGGTGTTACCCTCCAAAAGAATAGCAAGCAGCCGCAAGAACCTTCATTCAGAAAGGATTCGGAGAGAAAATGGAGACTTCTGAGAAACAACGTTATGTCTCAGTGTGATCTTAGAAGATTGAGCAGCCTCTTGAAATGGGGTTCTGCCAGCCCAACCAGGGGTTTCTGGTTCAGGCCACGTGAATGCAAAGTTTTGTTCAAAAGCTAGAAATTGGTACAAATTTTCAGACAGCTTGTAAGGTTCTGTCTCAGAAATTCCAATACTTTTTATTAAAAAGAAAAAAGAAAAAAAAAAAACAGGTGGACTAAAGATGCTCATAAAAATGTGACCTTCGCTGGAAAGAACTGCGGTACTCCCCTTTAGTCTTTGTTTCACAGCCACCGACCCCCTCTCTCTCAGCACACACACAAGATGATTAGTGAACCTGCTTCTTGGAAAGTTAAAATAAACGCTCAAAGCCAATTCTGTGAGACATTAGGTACTTTCCTTCTCTCATGCTGCATCCTACAGCTCATGAATATTTCCTGCAGCTGCTCACTGAGTAGAAAACATTTTGCAAACATCAAGATACGGGATAAATTAGGACCAAAGGAAATTACCTGCTTGAGAGTCTTGTTCACAAATGGAGTAGACACTGAGGCTGCTTTTCCTGAATATACTTCTCATGAAAGGAAGGCTTGCAAATCTTTGATTATGCATCAATAAATAAACTTTTGGCAAAGTCGTGGGAAGACTATCAACAAAGGCCTTGACCACTCAGACTTAGAAACCTGAACTGTGAACTTTGGTTTGTGTCATCAGTTTACATAACAATTACAGTGATTTATTTTTCTACAGTCTTTCTTAGGAAGCAATATTCTTTATGATCAAGTACCCAGAAATTCATACATAAAGCATACTTACTCTTCAGAATTGGCACACATGAGATGAAATAGAGAAGAGGAATACAATTCGCCTGGATAACATTATTGTAATAGCCAGTTTTACTTTGCATTGCCTGGTTCAGGGCAGGTCACGCTAGACCAATAAGAATCCAGCGCACGCACTCACCGTATACAGAGATCTAGGGCCATTTTCACTGTCAAAGGCAAGCAGATGAGATATTGGGTTTTTGGTTGGTTTTCTGTTTGTTTTGATGAAGCATAAAATGAGATAAGCTATACAGCCTTGGATCTGTCACTCTAGTCAGTGTCATAATGACTAAATGACCTGTGTGTGATCCTACAGCCAGGACCCAGACCCAGGTGTATCAGATCTTACTTCTCCTTCAAATGCTAGCAGGCAGGCCAGGAGGAGGAAAAAGTCTTTTCCCCCAAAGACTGCCTTCAACTTAACTAGTTATGTGTAAAAAGTTTTCAGAGAAGGTTCCTTGAACAAGATTGGTCACATGTTCTGGAGTCCCATAGTCCTTATTGCCAGAGGCACTCAAAATCGGCACATATATAGGACTTATATCTATTTTTACTATTAAAGCAGTTTTATTCACACACCGTACAATCCACCCAATGTGTACCATCAGTGGCTCTCATTTTAGTCACGGAGTCGTGCTTTCATCATCTCAATCAATTTTAGAACATCTTCCTTGCATCAAAAAGAGAAACCCCAAAACCCTTATCACCCCCCCATTATTGATACTTAGCATTAGGTGGTACCTTTGTTACAATTGATGAAAGAATATTATATTACTGTTAACTATAGACCATAGTTTGCAATAGGCACATTTTTTTCCATATACCACCCTATTATTAACACCTTGTAATAGTGACATATATTTGTTCTAGTTCATGAAAGAACATTCTTATATTTGTACTATTAACCACCTTCATCATCCACAGCAGGGTTCACTATGTTATACAGTCCCATGTTTCATCCTCTAGCTTTCCTTCTAGTGACATACACAACTCTAAGCTTCCCCTTTCAACCACAACCACGCACATGATTCAGTGCTGTTAATTACACTCACATTTATGTGCCACCATCACCTCTATCCATTGCCAAACATTTACAATCAACCTTATTAAAAACTGTGCACAAATTAAGCATCAGCTCCCCATTCGCTACCCTCTTTCTATCTTCTGGTAACCTTTATCCTAGATATTGACTCCATGAGTTTGCTCATTATATTCGGTTCATATTAGTGAGACCATACAATATTTGTCCTTTTTTTTTTTCTGACTTATTTCATTCAACATAATGTCCTGAAGGTTCATCCATGTTGTCGCATGCGTCAGGACTACAGCTGAATAATATTCCATCGTATGTATAGCCCACAATTTGTTTATCCATCCTTCTATTGATGGACGCTTGGGTTGTTTCCATCTTTTGGCAATTGTGAATAATGCCCCTATGAATATCCATGTGCAAGTATCTGTTGAATTCCCTGCTTTCAGTTCTTCTAGTAGCAGGATTGCCAGATCATACGGCAATTCTATACTTAGCTTCCTGAAAAACTGCCAAACTGTCATACAGCAGCTACACCATTTAACCTTCCCACCAGCAGTGATTAAGTGTTCTTATTTCTCCACATCCTCTCCAACACTTGCAGTTTTCTGTTTGTTTAATATTAGCCATTGTAGTGGGTGTTAAGATTATATCTTTTAAAATATTAGGTCTCACAAAGGTATTAAATTTGACTTAAAACACATTTTGGCATATCACAATGTAGGTGAAACGACATGCATAAATGCAGCAGGAATTTCTTAGGTTTAAAATTTTTTGCTATTGACTGGTAGATGTAGGCAAAAAGTCATTATAATTAGAGGGTAGTGAGAGAAAAGATTGAGAGAGGAGGTGATGTGGCCGGCTTGGGTTAGGCAGTCAAACCCAGGAAAAGCAGCAGGGAAGTTGTGTTGACAAAGGAGCCATCGGGAGCAATAGAGCGTGGAGTGCTGGGTGTTGGCACCATGGCTTGGTGGAGTCCCAAGCTCCAAGTTCCAGAGGGCTGGTCCAGTTCCATCCCTGCAGGCTCTGAGTTTAAGAGTTCCCCAACATTCCATGGATGGGTGAAAGCCTGCAGCGGGGTCCGTGCCTGACTTATGCTCCTCCCCACCTCATTCTCTCCCTCCTACACAGTCTCCGTCCTCCTCCCACCTGCTGCCGTGCTATGCGACCTGCTGACCTTTTTGGCAGTCAGCAGCATGACATGATCTAAGTGGTATCCTCCCCTTAGCATATGGATGCATTTGAAATACATAGAAGAAATGAAACGCAGCCTCCAGAATCACCCCATATTTGCCAATGATCTACAAGGTTTCTGATTTGCACCCAAACCAGAGGTAGGGGATGTCTTTCCCTGCTTATCCAGTAAGATACAGCTTAGGTTTCGATTCCTGGATTCTTCCTCTGAGCCACAACCACCACCTAACTACCTTTTAAGGCTGGGATAAGTAATACTCCTTTAAAGTAAGGACTTATCAGGGAATACTCATTTGTGTTTTCCCCAAGACCACGAGCTGTTTGTGGGCTGTCATATACATTTGTGGAATTATAAGAACTACTATTTATTGCACATCTCCTGTGTACCAGGTGCTGTGGTGAAAGTTTTGTGTGCATGATCTCTTTTGAGGATCCTCATTGAAGAAACTGAGATTCGGAGAGGTGAAGCAACTTGCCCAAACTCTCCCAGCCAGAATCCAGATCGGCCTGATTTCATAGCCCATCCACTCATCCACTACCTAATACACAGCAAAGAACCTGGCCCCCAGTTACTCTGTGAGTGTTTGCTGAACTAAACTGAAAGAAGGAAAAGAGTGGGAGGAGAGCAGGGGAGTGGGCACACTCCAAAAATGGAAACTCAGGAACTCAGAGCTAGAGTTCAGGCTCCTAATCCAAATGGTTCTGATGTCATAAACCATTGGAATTAGTTGTTCTCAGGCGTGCATTGTAAACCTGGAATGTAACTGACATATGCTAGATATGTTAGAAGGATCTTAGAACTCCTCAGGATGTCAATATGAAGAATATGAAAATATAGTCTTTCACAGAATCTGGTACTAAAGCTTACTGTCATCCTGGAAGCAACAGAAGCTTCTGCCATCACCAAAAGCCAAGGCCCCCAAAGCAACTAGGGAAGACCACGGAGCTCCTCCAGTCTGGGAAACCGTGGCTCTAAAATTACTCAAAGCCTTAGCGGAGGACAGAAATCATCTCTCTGCCTAAGTGTTTTCCTCAAAAGCCCTTTGTAATTACTATTTAGACATCCTTTAACACAGTTGGTTTACTCATCCCCACTGTCAATTTCCAGGAAAGGTGAAAGGAGTTCTAAAGCTAGATATCATCAGACGTGTTTCAACTTGTCAAAACTTCTCTCCGTCCCTGTGATAAGTTTGCATACACGGTTACCAAGATTGATAATATTGATTTAATTAAGTTGTGCTGTCTGTCGATTCATGTCTCTTTTCTAACTGGGAACAGACCACTTTCCCCTTGATCAAAAACCACCTTAATCAAATCAACAGTTTCCTCCTCTGCCTGGCCTCTTTCTCCTTAGTTCCTGTTTGGTTAAATTTAGAGACAATAGCTACTCCACAACGTCAAATGGGGTGGTTTGCCAGAGCCGTAACTCATCAGGTACCTCAGGCTAAGACACAGAATCTTAAGATAAAGGTGCAAAACTTGGATGGAGTCTGAGCTTGGGTTGGCAGCCACCGCGAGGTAGAGGATGAGGGTGAAGCGAGATGTGCTCACCTGGGTGACTGGTCTAATAGAAGGAGAACGATCCAATTCAGCACTGCCCTAGATCCCTCCCTGGAGCAGTCTGATTTCCATTGTGTATTCATGGCTGGGGCCCGGCTGCAGGAGGCCTCAGGAGTCACAGAGGGTCCTGCCAGATAGGAGGTGACGCTGCAGAGACAGTGGCCGCTTTGAGTGAATGACGATGCAGAGCCAAGGACAAGTATTACCGAAATAGATTTTGGAAATTCCTATTTAATGCATATATACAACAACATAGCAGGGCCCTTAGTAACAGCCTCTAGGGTGTTGTGACAACAGTGTGGGTGTGATGACAGCAGCAGGTTTGGGACGTGGTGAGATCTGGGGGCAGAGCCGCAGGAGTCTGGGGTTTGGTTTGGATTTCAGTGGGAGCTGAGTAGATGGTAGGACCGCCATCAGAGGTCTTTGTGGAAGGTGTCATCCTAGTGAAAGAAGACTTCACATAGGAGGCACCACTTCCAGATGGAGGAGGATGAAAATGCAGTTCCCAGGCCTGTATGCACCAGAAACGGGAGCATTCTGAAACTATTTAAATTGCCCCTTGTAAAGAAGCTTGAACTTTGAGGTGGCTCCCAGAATGGATTTAGGGGGTTCTGATTTCCACCTGGAAAATGTGTTCCCTAGAGCTTTTCCTGTAGCCTAGAAAATATTATGGGTCTTTTGTACAAATTTGATAATGAAGCCTATCTGAAGTAGGTCATATTCTCAATATTTGTTGGGAATTAATTTTTTCATGCCAGATGAGGAGTTTTGCTTCTCTTTGTGACTCTACACTCAAAGTGAGAGCATCCTTTGCATGTTGTAAGAATTTTTAAAATACATCTCTACATCCTAGTAGTGTAAAAACCTTGGCAAATTAACATTAAATCATTAGTCATTCAAGAAAAATGATTATAGAAAACTTCTTTTTAAAAATACTTTAAAGTCAAAATTTGCTTACTTTCATAAAAGAAGTCTTCCATTCAATGAATAATTTTGTTAAATTATGTAATCATTGCAGGGAGCTGGAGTGATTAAAATGTTTTATAATGCAGTGTTGTTTTCCGTGGAACTCTAGTGTGGCCCTGTTCCCCGGCCACAGGAATGTAAGAGCTTCTTGGCAAATACCCTGACTAGGATCCGGTAGGATGATGTATAATTAATGTAAGTGCTATTGCCCTCCTCCGATGCCATCCTCCCACTGACCAGCGTCACCTACTTCCTGGTCTTTTTGTGTTCAGAGCTTGGCTTACACCACTTTGGTTCTGAAAATATCTGGATAAAATTCTGGTTTTCCCTTCTGAGAATACAAGAATCAGGTTCATGTAATAAAAGGTAACTTTCTTAGATCTTTCTTAAACAGATACAGAATGAACTAACATTCTTACAGTTAGAGATAGTACTCAAATTACTAAAGTTTTTTTTTTTTTTAAGAAAATTCTATGGCTTCTTCGTTGGTGGTATTTTTCAATTTTTAAACTTTCTCCTTGAGCCTTGTATTAGTTAGGGTTCTCTAGGGAAACAGAATCAACAAGAGATATCTAAATATAAGATTTTACACAAGTGTCTCATGCAACCGTGGGTATTCATGAATTCAGATTCCGTAGGGCAGGCAGCGAACTGGCAACTCCGACGAAGGTGTTGATGAACTCCTCGGGAAATGCTTCGCTGATCAGCTGAAGAAGTGAAGGTCCTCTATCAGTCTTGATCAAAAGTCTTCAGCTGATTAGATCAAATCCAGCTGATTGCATCCTCTCATTGTGGAAGACACACCCTTTGTCGATATAATCAGTTACAGCTGCAGCCAATTGACTGATGATTTAATAAACCAGCCTTCTGGTTTATTAACCAGCTACAAATGTCCTTGCAGTAAAGGTTAGGACAGTGCTTGCTTGACCAGACACCTGGGTACTAACACCTGGCCAAGTTGACACATGAACCTAACCATCACAAGCCTTTCTTGACATATATTGGGAGAGAATTTCTGGCAATTGTTAATGAAACTCCAGGCTCTTCTTCGTGCTCTCTTTCTTATTTCTATAAACTCAGTAGAGAAGATTCAGTCCAGAGAATTTATAGAGTAAGAAGGTATTTGTATATTAAAATGAAAGGAGTGAATGTAATATTCCTAATACCTTAAAACAATATTGAATTGAGATCAAAGTTGAAACCATGAGATTCAGATACATTATTATGAAACTGAACTAATGAGGAAAACCATAAATGTGAAAAACAAAATTCCAAGTCAATCGTAGGACTAATTTTATCTTATGGAAGTAAAGCTGAGAATTGTAATTAAATAGTAGTTCTTCCTGTGGGGCTCCTGGGAAGGAAATATAAAAGTCAAATTTAGGAATGTAATTTAAGGATAGATCTTAATGGGGGTGATATTTAGTAGGTTGGTGTTGGTATGCCTGAGTAGACCCATACTGGTTAAAAGAGTGAAATACGTCCTCGTCCATTGATTATCTGGGCAACCAGATAATCCATGACTGCCCAGACCCCTCTCCTGGTACCCCCTTGGCCTCCCCAAGATCTTAGCCGCTAAAGGGGGAAATACCCAGTCCAACAGGGGGGTGCCTGAGCCCCTGGCCCTGCCCCAGCACCAGCATGGCAGTCATTTCAGCTTGGTAGGTCCCCAGGCCCTGATGTTAAATACTTTGAATATCATGCCTATCCTAACAGAAATCGTTTAATAAAAATAGCTAAAAATAAGGGTACTTCAATAGGAAGGAAAGTGAGATGAAGACAAAAATTACACCAAAGAGAAAAGTATGAGTTGTAGTTAAAAATCAGATTGAATAAGTTTAAAGAGAAGCAATTAGTGCTGAAGAACAGAAGGCCGTGGAGGCAGAGGTGGAATCCTCAGAGCCCCAAGTGTGTGGGAGAAGATTAAAGGAATCACAACATAGTTTTTCTCAGCCTGTTGGTGCTGGGCTGATCCACAAACGTCTGCAAGAAGAATTCTTTTCCCTTTTTTAGAGGCATATCCTTTTTGTACCAAATTACTGAGTCTGGAAAGCATAAAATGAAATTCTTTCATGATAACATTACAAATGGAAACATGAGCGGGGGTCTGGATGTGACTGGTTCATTTGAGATCAGGACCCAACTGCATATGGGAACACCGCTGCCTGGGGGCTGCCTGGAGGACACACAGCCCCCTGGTGCACACAGCTTGTTGGCCTCAGTGGGAAACTTTGTGTACTGGGCCCTCTCCCCAATCGGGAGAGCCCACCCCTTCCAAGGGCCTTTTCTCAGGCACCAACCAAGAGTCCATAGTATTAGTGATTAGCGTTTAGATTGTAATAACAGAAGGAAGTGCTTTTTTGGTTGCTGAGATTTTCTTCTGTGTATTTCTAAGTTTGATTAAGTCTCTTTAGTATTCTGGACCTTTTTCATTGGAAAACTGATATGACCACACGGTCATTTCTCTGTCTTTCATTGCCCTTGATGATCAAGAAAAGGCCAGAGAGAATCATGGAAAAAAATCTTAATCCTTGGATACAATGTGTCCATGTTGAAAAGTCACAGCATGTCAAAGAGTCCTCAACACAAGTTAAAGGAAGATGTCAGGGATGAAGGAATGCCCCCAGCAAGTTCAACCATCAATACATTTATGACATCAGAGAATCAAAGAGTTTGGAGCAGAAAAGGATCGTGGCTTCACTTGATAAATGTAGCTATTCAATACACAGTATGTGATTCACTAATAAAAATTTTCTGTTGAACTAGAATTTTAATTTAGCAGCCTCTGTACTGTTTCTATTTTTGAATGGTGGCCAAATGTGTTTGTGTACAAATTTTTCCATACTTGAAAAATAGAAGTGTCATAGAGAAAATGTCAGGGGTCTAAAAATATAGAATTTTATGAGCTCAGGTGACTCACATATGAGTAGTAGGAAGATAATTATCTGGTAAAATGGAATGGAATGAAAATCCCCGAGACCTCCAGACATGGGCCTCCATGCTCATTCTTGCTCCCACATCGAGACCTATTCTGCCCTGTGCCCTTCCTGCCATCCTGAGTGCCAACTCCCCCTACCTCCCGCCTAACAAACTCTTCTCTTTCAGGTGCATATTTCCTATTTCTTTGCATCCTGTGTGTTGTATGCCTAGGATGTATTCAGAAGAGACCTGACTAAATGAATGATTGATAACTCTGGGCGAATTTCAGTTATTCTTCCTTAGTGTAATGCAAGATGAGAGGTTCCGTGTCTTACACTGGATTGATTTAGGCTCACCTATTTTAAATAGGTCCTATTTTGAATCCTCTATACCACCAGCTGGGGCCTGTTGTAAATAAACCTCACTGTATATTTTAGATTGCCCTCCTGTGCCTGATCTCATGTGGCAACAATGCCCTATTTAACTTTTGGTTTTTAATTCAACAATGCTCCATGGTAACAAGACTGAAATACATGCTGCCCACAGATCTGAATATTGTACAAGTATTTGTCTGAATGTTGGGCCTGATTGTGCCCTGTGGAGAGAGAACACTGTCACGATTAATTTGTGCCAATATATGGATTCTTGTCTGACTTGGACCTAGACACTGACTAAAAATAGCCAACGAACTTTGACTTGGCGTTAGCTGCAGCTTCTCATCTATCCATCCATCCCACATTTACTGAACACCGAGTATGTTTAAGGTTCTGTGTTGGGGTGAGAGAGAGAGAAATAAAACACAGCCCTTGACCTTGAGTAGCTCATTGCCTGGTGCGGTACGAGACATGTAGTGTCACATATATAGTAGGATCAAAATCTGTAATAGAGACATGGGCAAGCATTCTGGAGTTACAAAAGATAGAGCAACCCACTCTCAGGGAATTTGGGGAGGTTTTTAGCCAGGAAATGCTGTTTTAACTGAATTTTAAATAAAGAGTATTGGTTTTTCAGGGGAAGACTGAAGGGAAGGGCCCCCTGGGGAAGGGAATAGCCTAAGCAAAGCCACAGCACAGCCCCTGGGCCTCTTGTTCCTTTGGGCATCTCTGGCCTGCCCTGAACTGCGGCTGCTCCAGAGCCCATTTGATCATTTCCCACTACTCTCCAGGTCAAGGGCTCTGGTAAGGATGTCAGTGTCTGCTGCAGCTGGAGGGAGCCTTCTGGGCCTGCTATCCTTTGACCCCTGACCTGGGGTCCTGGCTCCTGGACCCTCCACCCTAGCTACATAGCCCCTGAGACGAAAGTGGCCAAGTTGCCCAAAGCAATGCTGTCCCTCCTTTCTAAACCTTTCACCAATGAGTCAGAGCCAGCAGAGCAGACAGTAGGTTTCGTGACCTGTACCTTTGTACGAGGAGATGGGATCCAGATGGCCCTTCTGCCTGCAGCAAGGCATGTGTTTGGTGGGTTTACACATGGGAGAATTAGTGTCATGCTGCAAACACTGAGTGGGATGAACTGGCTAAATATTTCCATGTCCGATTGAAGCTGAACCTGTCTTTTAAGTATGAGCTGTCTTGGAGGTCCTGCCCAAACCAGCCCTCTTGTAGCCTGGGGAGGATTTCGTTCTCCCTAGCAAACTACTCTCCCCTGCGCCTCAGCACCCCCACCTCCCAGCACTAAAGATCACAGACCTGTACAAGTCTGCAGCTCTCGTGGAGTTGTCACTGTTCCCTGGGGACACAGTCTCAGTGCCAGTTTTGCTATAAAGTCATTTAAGCAGTCATCTGTGTGTGTAAATACACAGCTACAGGCTGTGCATCTAGAACCTCTACATCTCAATAAGCCTGAGATCATATTTAATTGCCTTTGAAAGAATGTCCCCTCTGGTCCTTTCCTTTCCTAGCAAGTACTCTTATTCTTATTTCTTTAAAGATAATAAAATGCTAAATGCCATTTAAATATAAGACATCACCATGGACTAGTATCGCTTTTGTTCTATTGAAGAGGAGAGTGGGTGAATGAGATGGTCAGCGTGTACTGCTGGGGCCAACAGACCCCAACTCCCATTGTTCAGGATCCTAATTTTCATTTTCTTTCTGTTGCCATCACTGACTTGGAGTTTAGAAAAACAACCCTAAATGCAGGTCCAAACAAAAATCACAAAAAGAAATACTGTAAATCCATTTTATAATGATATTATCAAGAAAATATAAGTAAACATGTGAGTTGAAGGTAGATCCCTTTAACATATTTTTAAATTAGGTTATGTCCACAAATGAAATGGGCAACCAGATAATCCAAGAAGAAATATTTTTATTCAGGGTTCTGTAAATTTTAAATTCATCCAGTGGGTGTTATATCACAGTTACTGCTCAGTGTTTTGGCATGAGTAATAAAATGCAACTTTATGAATGTGTGGCATTTTAAAAGCTAACATGCAACATAAAATGCTGAATTTGTAGCTGCTAATTTGGACTGGTGAAAAGAATTCCTATTTTATAGCTTGCTCTATTGAGAAAAACCAATTTTAAGAGTCCCTGTTTTATAGATAACTTAGTTATTAAGGATAACTAAGTTTTACATAGTCTCTAATGTTCTGGGTTTTTTTTCCTAAGAAATGTATTTAGAATCAGGTGGAAGACAACATTTAGTGAAAGTGCCCATTTGTTTTCTGCCTATGCAGCCCTGCAAAAATCAAGCAGAGGCACGCAGCTCTGACCCCCAGATGGAGGGTGCACCTGACCAAGGGGTCTGCTCTGAGGACGGCCACACTCACCCGCCCAGTGGCCTGGCAGCCCTGACCCACCCCTCAGACATGTACCTTCCTAAAAAAAAAATAAAAAGGATACATGCCTAATCAGTAGCTGTGTACCTTTTAGAAAGAGATGCTATGAATTGAGTTAC
Organism: Choloepus didactylus; assembly: GCF_015220235.1. Classification (NCBI taxonomy): domain Eukaryota; kingdom Metazoa; phylum Chordata; class Mammalia; order Pilosa; family Megalonychidae; genus Choloepus; species Choloepus didactylus. Next base: position 29,699,259 of record NC_051320.1, on the reverse strand, counting down.
CAAACCTTGTTAGTATGAAAATGAAAAACATCTACCTACCCTAAGAAACGCATTACTTCTTTTTTTTTTTTTTTTTTTTTTTTTTTAAGTTTTTCTTTCTGATTTCTGAAGAGAGCTATCCATTTTCAAACTGGTTTAGCTACTCAGGCGTCAAAGCTCCCAGGCTATGACAAGCTCCTGGGCCAGTTTTTTTTTACCAGCTTGGTTCTGGTAGCAAAGTGCTTCACAACTTTTTCCCAGACAGCCCTCAGGATCTCAAGTGGGTTCTCTAAATACATTAGCACCCTTAACGTGTAGAGTGTAAATGGCATGAACGCTGACCAAAGAAATGGGACTACAAGCTTATGTAGTCACAGGAAGGCAACAAATGATAGTTTTTACATTCTTGCTCAAGATTCAAATGTTTGGGATTAATAATTTTCAGCAATGGTTCATAAATATATAATATTTTATACACTAGTGCTGGTGAATTTTGTCTCTACTGAAATGTGTTTTCCCTGTTTCAATAATTGCCAGCCTCCACCAAAAAAATCACAGGTGTCTCATTTTTCTCAGACTCTTCTGCTTTGTAATCAAATTTTAAAGGTGAAATGTAGAGATTACTTTTTTTGCTAAGAATCCTTCAGGTGTGGGTCTTATCTATGAGGATTATTCCTGCTCTTTTGTTAATTTTCCCTTAAAGACACCGAGTTACAGACTCTTACTAACCACAAATAGAAAAATGCATTAAGTTTTAACAGCAGATCTAAATTAAAAGCTCAGTAACTTGGAACAAATGGGCCCTTTAGTTCATTTCCAAACTAAAATCTTAGTTACATTTTATCGTTTCTAAGCCTTTCTTACTGCAAGTCATCAATCCAGAGACTTCCTTCTGGCTCATTTGAACTGTACCTTTATGGTGCTATAAATTAGCATGTCACTGAGATGCACTGTAATTTGCATTAATTTCTTTAGAGTTGAAGTTGTCTATCTTTGAAGACGTCTTTACAATACGTAGACTTCTCTCAGAAAAATGATGCCCGGCTAAAAGATGTAAAATACACATTTAAAAAAGCAAAACAAAACAAAACAAACATGTTTTGACTTTTATCTCAGGATGGAAAATAGAAGTGGCCAAAAGTATGTGTGCAGTTCTGTGATCCAGAGCTCAGCTTTCTGATACTTTAATACTATTGTTCCGGCAGAGACGGTGAGCAGCGGGAGGGAGAGAGAAGAGCCCAGCTCTGTGCTCACCCACGTGAAGGCAAGCAGCCATTTTAAAGATATCGTTACAGGGGGTTACGGTCAAGGCCACAAAATTGTAAATGAAATGCGCGCATAATGAGGGCTTAACTGGGGAGCTCGGCGCGCGCGGCTCGGCGGGGCCCGGGGGCGCTCCTTGGCCAGGCTGCAGATGTCGCCGAGCCGGCTGCCGAGACGGGGGCGGGAGAAGGGTTGGATTCGAGACAGCGGACGATTCCGGGAGGCTCTCGGGAAAAAAACCACAAGTGGCTGGCGTCCCGGGAACCCGAAACTCTGGAGAGCCGGCCGTCCCGCCTTTGGAAGCTGCTGTCCCCCGCAGCACCTGCCTGTCACAGCCGCCGTGCCTGCACCCAGCTCCGCCCTTCCCCTGCCCGGCCGGGCCCTCTCCAGGCTGCATCCTGCCAAAGCTGATCTTTCGGTGCAATCTGTGTTCCAAGCTTTAAGAACAAAATTATTGGGAGGGTAAAAGAAAACCAAAGCCTTCAAGTCCCTGGGCCGTGTGCCATCAAACGCCTTTAGCCCCAGCCCTGGGTTGCTGTGTCCCTTTGAAATGAACACAGTCTGGGTTGAACCTGCATTTCCTAGCATCTGGTGAAGAGGAGGAAGAATATACTATTTTTAAAAGGAACTTTCTGGAAAGTGTACAAAACCTGATAATTAAACAAAAATAAAAGCCAAACCCTCAGCTGCACAAACAGCCCTTGTTCTCTTCCAGCGAAGGTCTGCCAGGAATGCCCACCCTCCACTCCCCGACAAGAGCAATTAAGGGGACCAGGAAGCATCGCTGGGCTCGTCTGTTTTCTAGCAGAGCCTTTTCAATCACCTCCTTTGATGTAGCTGTGCGTGTGGGGAGGGGGGGCTAAACTAGTGTGCTTAGTGTCCCCAGCCCTATTTGTAGGCACTGTGTTACAGAAGCGGTTTTTCTTTTTTAACATATTTTTTTGAATCAGAGTGTACACATCTGTCTTTATACCCAGCAGCTTTTCTGGCCCCAAACAAGTTCTCTGTGAGTTTCCCCAACTGAGCTCAGTGGGATCTCTGTCAGCTGCAAGATTTATGTCATCTTTTTCAGTCCTGAGAACTGTTCCTTCAGCTCTTCACATCTGGATTTAATTGGAAAGACATTGAGTGCACTGCAAAGGCATATTTCAAGGCAGTTCTTTATAGACACCCCTATTAAAGCAGCTGACGGCTGTAGGTTAAAGTGGGATGAGCAAAGACAGCATATTTGAAAGTAGAAAGCACAGGATTATGAAAAAACTGCCGAAAATGAGACCACCGCATTCAAGGATTATATCTCTTTGGCTGTCCAGTGCTTACCAAGTGCAGGGGTCATCCACCAGGCTGCCAGGCTGTGGGATTGGCACGTGGACGGTAGGCTCGTGGGGTGTTTGTGGGTATGGTTTCACCCCCTGACTGGTTTCCACATCCTTGTGTGCTGGCATCTGGATGTGTAATACAAAAATATTTCAGAGAAGCAAGAGCTTGGTTGGTAACTGAACATGCCGTCACTGCCTTGCCTCACCTCACCGTCCCCTCCAGGGGTGATGGTAGATCCCCAAGGCCACCACACCCTGTGGTGTCTTGATGCATAACCAGAGAAGCATCTAGTCGGCTTGGAGCGAAGACAGAGCACACTGACCTTGTCATTTTAGCAAGATCCCTCACCCCGAAACTCTTCTTCTTTAGCATACAGGGTTAGGTTTTAAATAAAGACATCCCAGACCGAGGACAGAGGGGTCCTTGATGATCAGCATTGTACAAACACAACCGAAGTTTTCAGAATGTGGCTTGTGTTCAAAAGGATAACCACAAGCAAAGAACAGTTGTGCCCAGAGGGAAAGGAGTCTCTTTCTTCCCTTTATCTGTAATATACTTTGAGGCCCTGACTTGCTAGTTGCTCGGGAGCAGCTTAAATTCTCTATAGAGTGCTAGCCCCCCAATATCTTATTCTTAGAAGGTAAAGTGGGTAGTTTCCTTTCTTTGGGCTACACCTCATCATGTATGCGGCTTTGCATAAACAAGGGTTCTTAGCCTTTCTTGAACCATGGATCCTTTTGGCAGTCTGCTGAAACTTGTGGACATCTTACAGAATAATATTTTTGAAGTGCATAAAACAAAAATGCATATGATTTCAAAAATTACATTGAAATACAATTATCAAAATATTTTAAAAATAAATCTGTGGCATAGTAATAAGTGTGTTCCTTCATTAACGTCTAGCAGCTGGTCTGATCGCCATACTTCCAATATACTTCCATTATTTCTGATATTTTACCTAAAGAAATGTTAAGTTTCTGTTAGATGTTAATAAACGTAAAGAGGTAACCTTTTCCCCTTCTAAGTTCATACAGCCTCCACCTTCTGTCCCGGGACCCTTAGGGTCCATGGACCCAGAGTGAAAACTTCTGGTGAGGTTGTTATGTAACTGGAGGTCATAGAACCCGAATCTGCTGCCCCAGCACCCCCTTGCCTCCAGGTGCCCTGGCTCATCCTTTGGCCTTTATCCAGCGCTATGTGGCTTGCGAGGTTTTTTGACCTCAGTGATGAACTCTGGGCCTCGCAGCAGCCCTGCGGGGAAGGTGTGGCTTCCTTCAGTGTAGGTGGATGGTGCCCGCAGGCCAGGTCTCAGCTCGGACCCTACAGGCCACTTCCTCATGGAGTGGGCAGCAAGGGGAAGCAGGGAAGGCCTCTCCTCTCCCTACCCAGTGAGCCTTCTGAAGGGGGCCCACCCAAGGTGGTTGTATCTGCAAGGGGTGTCAGTGCCGTGAGGACTGGACAAAGCAAGTAGGTTAGGAAGGGAAAACGCATGTCCAGCCGCAGCGCCTTCTGCTGGTCTCCCTGCGCTGCCCACCCAGCTGCCGGCAGACACATCTGCACACGCCCCTGGCAGCCCTGGTTCCACCTGTGCGTGGCTGGAGTCTGAGCTCTTTGACATGACACGAAGGCCCTCCGAGGCTTCTCTGAGGACACGCCTATCTCCCCCACCACTCCAGGACCCTGGCCGTTCATCGTCCCCTGCCCATGTCACGCCCGAACTTTCCTCTCCAGTGCTTTGCCACCCTGGCCCTTCTCACACTGGAGCTGGCCCACTTCCACTCATCCTTCGGGAAAGCGTGGCTGCATCTCATCCAGGAAGACTTCCCTGAGCCCACCAGGCCGGGGACTCCTCCTCCTGAGGACAGGGGTTGCTTCTTCACCTGTGGTTTCCCAGGGCCCGGCACAGCACTTGGCGTGGGGTGTGGCACTCATGCATACCATCAATGTGGGACGAACAAGTACACGCAGCCCTCCCTCTGGCCAGGTGGTCTTTCCCATTACCTCTGACATGGGAACCAGATCATCTGGGTTCAAGGCCAGGAGGAGCAGTTACCAGCCCAGTGACCTCACACAAGCCTAAGAGGCTCTTTGAGACGCAAGTACCTGGGTAAACTCTGGGCATGGAACCAGGTCAGCGTTTCTCAGTCTTTTTAAAACCTTTATCTCCTTTACCAAAATGATCTCTGATGCATGAATTCCTGTAAGGCAAGAGGATTTTGCCAACCTTTACATTCTCTGGTTTAAAAATCATTAATGCCTCCAGCTGAGAGGGAGAGGAAGCAATTTACAGCAGGCCTATTTTATTATCTTGCTCACAGTTTGCCTTGGAAAGATCCAGTCACTTTGTACCTGGGTTAGTCTGATGTAAAATCAATTAAGAATTGTGCTGGGAACAGGCCCGTAGAAGGTCCAAGGAAGAAGAGGGCAACGACCTGCTGCTTCGAGAGCCAGGAAGTCCAGTGAATGTGTTTCCCCTGACCTGGCATCTCTCAGGCCTCCTGTGAAGGACTCTTGTTACTCGTGGATTCCTTGGTCAGTGTTGGTTGCTTCTGGCAATTAAAGACAAGAAGAGGCTGTACTTACTCTCTGTTGTTTATGCTCTCTGGTGATATGGTAAAATACAAGCAACTAGACCAAATTTTGCCAAACACACAGTATTTCTTGGTAAGCAGGCACAAAAACTTCCATACGGCCTGTTTGTGAAAGTGCAGGGGAAACCCGTCTCTGGCCTCAGGTGCTTCGGTCAAGTTCAGTCCGAGGCGGGTCCATCAGTGTCTTGCCCTCAGGACCAGCCGACCCTGCAGGCAGGTCAGGCAGCAGAGCCCTGCAGGAAGTGAGAGACACAGGACAGGGCTACTGTGAAGGAGTTAAGCTGCTGGGCTTGCCTATTTTTATCCCTTCTGAAATGCCATGGAGTGGTCCTGTGCCATTATTCAGCAAACTGCTTATCTTGAGCAGCACTTATTTTACCAATAAAAATATTATTTCTAATATCCCTTATGCTATGAGAGGGACAGACGTAGGAAGGGTCAGGGATTCCAGAATTCTCACATCTATGCTCTTAGTCAAAAGTTAGCTCATGCTCAGTAGTCACACAAATTATGGATTGAGGGAGAGAGAAGGAAGACGCTTGGAGGAATCCCCAGTTACTCAAACTCAAGTCACATACGTTGCGGGGATAATGCAGTGGAGCTGCACAGACGTTTATTAAGTTCCTGCTCTGCTAGGCACTGGGTGAGTAAGACATGAGCCATACCTTTGAGGAGCTCCTAGCCTAGAGGGGTAGACAGAAATAATCAGGTAATTTTAGTATTGTGTAGAACATTCAGTCCAAGTAAAAGCTTACAGACAGTTGCCTGGAGGGGAAGATGTCTAAGCTGAATCTGGAAGTTAAGAGGCAGGTAGGTTAACAAAGGTTGGGAGGCCATTTGGTTCCGAGCAGAGAGAACAGTGGGAGAAAGGCACAGGGATAGGAAATGTGCGCAGGGGAACTACAGGCAATTTGAAGCTACAAAAGAGTAAGTAAAATGGGAGGAGGAGAGTATCAGAGGATGAAACTTGGAGAGGCATGTTATGGTTGCGTCATAAGGAGCCATGTTGCCAAAGCTCACCTGTGTTCCACTGACGGGGAAGAGCCTTGAAAGGCCCTTAGCAGGAGAGGTTCAGATTAGACAGCGTGGATGATAAGACTGGGTCTCTACTTAGATAATAATGGAAAGACGATGTTCAAACTAGTTTTTACAGTGATCATGAATGCTGCTTCTGTTAAAGGAGAGATTTAACACCATGAATCAGTTTCTCTAATGCGTTGCTCTAAATGCTGAAACTAGTATTAACTGAAGGTTCTCTATCTGAAGTTCACAATGATTTTAAAGAGGGAATTGAATTGTTAATGTATACTTCAATGAAAGGGAGAGAAGTTGGAAACTTCTGAAAATCCCAGCTCTAGCTGCCCTAACTGGTGTCGGGCTTCATGAGCGTGCCCCAGCTTGTCTTGAGAGGGAAAATCAACCCTTCCCTCATATTTCCAGAGGATGGTAAGATACGCCCTCTCATTTCATTTCCAAATTGGGATGAAGTGTGATCTAACCACACGGATGTGGAAGGAAACAGGATAGTATTGCCAACTTCCGGTAAGTGTGGCTTTCCCAGGAAAGCCACATGGGAAGTGGGAAGCAGAGTAGTTCTCCGAGGAAGCCACCCCCGGGCCCAGGGCCTTTCAGTGGTTCCCCTTCCCTTCCAGGACCAGACCCCTGGCACTCGGCCTGCTGTCCCGTTCTCTTTAAAGTTACCATCACCCTCACCTTGTTGCAACTTCTTTAGAAGCAATTAGAAAACATTGCACAACACTCAAGTATTTTTCAAATTTTTATGAGAATTATTATTTTTAAATTAAAAATACGTGTATCTCAAAGCACACCTCTAATTTTTTTTACTTTTTATTTTGAAATAATTATAGTTACAAAAATATTACAGAGAGATCCCATGTACTCTTCATCCAGTTTCCCCCAATGGTTACATTTTCTAGCCTGATAGTACAATCTCCAAACCAGGATACTGACCTGTACAATACAGGTGTAGGTTCTATGCTATTTTATCACATGTGTGGATTCATATAACCACCACCTCAATCAAGATACAAACTATCCCATCACCACAAAGATTGCCTTTGTGCCATCCATTTCATAACCTCATCCTCCTTCCTCCTCCCAACTCCCACCGTCACCAACCTTTGGCAACCACTTCCACTAATTTGTTCTCCATCTCTATAATTTTGTCATTTCAAGAATGTCATATAAATGAAATCATACAGTATGTGACCTTTTGACATTGGATTTCTTCACTCAGCCTACTGCCCTTGAGATCCATTCTAGTTGTGGGAGTATCAATGATTCGTTCCTTTTTATTGCTGAATAGTATTCCAAATATGGATTTACCACAGTTTGTTTATTCATTCACCTACTGCAGGATATTGTGGTTCTTTCCTTTGACTAGTACAGATAAAGCTGCTATGAACATTTGTGTATAGGTTTTTGTGTGGACATAAATTGTCATTTCTCTGGGATAAATGATCAGAAGTGTAATTGGGGATGTATCGTGAGTGTATGTTTAGTTTTCTAAGAAACGGCCAAACTCTTTTCCAGAGTGGCTGTGCCATTTTACAAGCAATGTATAAATGACCCAGTTTCTCTGCATTCTCTCTTGCATTGCTGTTGTATTTTTTATTTTAGCTGTTTTAATAAGTGTGTAGTGATACCACGGTCTTAATGGCTAGTGACGGTGAACATATTTTCATGTGTTGTGCTTTTTTGTCATCTGTAGGTCTTCAGTGAAATATCTCTTCATGTCCTTTGCCCATTTTGCAGTGGACTGTTTTTTACTGTTGAATTTCAAGGGCTCTTTATATATTCTAGAAATAAGTCTTTTATCAGGTCTGTGGTTTGCAAATATTTTCCCCCAGTCTTGTCTTTTTCATCCTCTAAACAGGGACTTGCACGGAGCAAAAGTTTTTAACTTTGGAGAAGTCCAATTTATCAATTTTTCTTTTACGTAATTCTGTTTTAAAAAATGAATATGCTGGCTGCCCTCAGTCTCTTTCTTAGGATTCAGCTTACCCCAACCTGACCGCAAAGTGGGATGCAAACCCACTTTTTTGCCCCTGAATATTCACAAAGGGGCTGTTCCTGTTAAGTGAAACCAAATGGAGACAGAAAGATTAAGGTTCCAGATTTTTACAAATTTCTATAGTCTTGCTCCCTCACCTATAATTTCTGACTTCTTTCCCAGATGATAAAGGAAATCTAGTTAGATCTTGATTTCCTGTTTATTTGGAGAGTGGAGTTTGCTAGAAGCCCTCTGCCCAGTCCTTTGTCTTTCAGGAACCCAACCTCTCTCTCCCTCAAGGAGCTCCTCCTGGAGGGAAGGGTCTGGGGACCCTTCTGTGAGGGGACAATGAGGATTAACAAAGTAGGTCCCTGTGCCCTCTGGAAATATCTCCACAGAGAGGCCATATTGAGGAAGGAGAAAAATCCAGGCATTTCTTAGCAATATCAGAGCCTGGGATACCAGTCTCCAGGCCACCAGGTCACCCTGCTGGGCTCTGTGAGCCAGAAGCATGCACCCATAGCTGATGACTGAGTGTCACCTCCGTGCCGTTTTGGGTGCTACAGATACTAAGACAAATAAGACCCAATTCTGCCCGTGTTCTAAGGGTTACAGTTTAGTTTGGGGAGATCAACCCGTAGATTCCTCAGCAAGCGAGTGTGATCAAATGGTATCATCTGTGGTAACTGATACTAATTACTCACCAAACCTGCTTCCTCTTCTCCTCAGCTCCCAGCCAGACCACAACATCCGTGGCGTTAGGTGTGGTCCTGCCACTGAGTTCTGGCCAATGGAATGTGAGCACTTTCAGTTCTGGTTCATAAAATCCTCCTATGCACCATCTTCCATTTTATTTTCCCCTCCACTGGCTGACTTGAGAGGACCGTGATGCCAGCCTAGTGGAGGGCAGAGTCCCAATTCAGAAGGCGTCTGGGACCCTGATTGAGCAGGGCCCGCTGCCCAGGCACACTCAACTGGGCTTCCTGTGAGCATTGAGCATCTGGAGTGTTTGTTTAGCAAGGAGCCAACCTCAACTAATTTACAGGGTATGAAGTCAGAAGTCAACACCCTCTTCCAAAGCAGAAAGGCTTCATGGAGGAGCTGCCTGACTTCCCTGGGGCCACTTCCCATATTGCATCTCAGATACTATAAGCACTACTTACTTTTAAAATCGGGGTATTGTCTAATTGCTTTTTCTGCTTGTCCTCATTCGTTAATTTTCCTTTTCTGAAATAAAATGTCACCTTTATTGGGCTAAAAACACTAGCTATACAAAGCACTAAAGTTGCATACTACCACATTCCAAACAGCTTATTGCTTTTAGCACCTCCCCCCAACTTTCAGCAAATTCTTCTAGCCTTTTGAAAACTTAATTCCTATCCTTTCTGAATATCTACCCAAACAGGCAGCTTTTTAATTCTGACATGGTCATCGCTTTTCCCCTTGGGCTTTGATACTACCAGATGCTAGAGGGAAAACATTCACAATATGCCTACATTGTATTTCGACATAGAATTCTATCCAATTGAATGTCAAGCATTTCTAAAGAATGCTGTTGGTTGATCTAACGTCCCCTGCCCAAGTTGGGGTTTTGATTTGCGATTGCATATTGGAATGCTTCGTGTTACGTTTTACTCCCAATTTTTAAATCTATCCCAAATTCCCTCTCCTATCCATCATGCCTCTTTAGAAGATTAACCACCAAGAGTAGAGTCTAAGGTGATATCTTTAGAAAGCAATAGAAGAAGAAAAATATTCTGCTTTCGGAAGGGAATGTACCCTCAGGCAAAAAAAAAAAAAATTCTTTGTCTCTTAATACACGTTGGGAACTGCCAGTTGTCATGCATGCAGCTTAACATGGATTAGGATTCCATCACCGAACATCACATAAATTTTTATACTTACACCTACATCTTCATTTGCAGCCAAGCAATTAGGAAAAAAAAAAAACTGTGTTTGGATATCATATTAGAATGTGCTGACCCTCTTACAACAAGTTGTTTCTTAAAACAACTTAGAAGAATTTTTTACATAAGTGTTTGGCAGTCTAAACCATATCCCCAAAAGTATATTGAATTTCTCCTAATTTAAGGGTGGAGGTGGGTGAGGGGGGCTCTTTGTGATCATAATTATTCAAACACAAAGTAAATCTCTTTGTTCGATAGTATTGCAATAGTGAAGAGGTTTTTAGGGTATTAAGATACCAGTTTTTCCTCTAAGATGGTTATTTAACCACGGACTTTAAAACTTACTTTTGATGGAGTTTCTAAAACTTATCAAACCAAAGTGTGATATTATTATAGTGATGTGATTTCCTTTTGGTTTTAAATAGAAAAGTTGTTTACATCTTGAACTTCACAGTTAATTTGCATTTGTGTGACTTTTTAAAAAAATGAGAACTTTTCTAGAAAATCTTTAATTAAAAAGTTAATGCTACACACTTATTTCCAAAGTTGCAATAATGTATGTAATTGGAATGCAGTAAATTTATACCATATGAGAACACCCACATTGGAGACCTACCATGATACTTTACTTACTTCATTTGAAAGACGAACATTTAGTAGCTACTTGCTCCAGCTGAATAAGCAGCCTTTAAGCATCAAATGAATTGTTACTGCTGGTTTTCAATAAAAATGGGGGAAAGAATCTACTCTCTCATTTCTAATAAGAAACTTCTGAGAATTAATAAACTGTATATATGAGTTCCTTAATAATTTTAAGGGGTTCCAATATTGTTAAACGTGGTCACTGTTTTTAGTCATCCACTTATTCTTTCATTCATTCAACCAATAAATATTTATTGAGTGACTACTATTCTAGGTGCTGTGAATCCAGCAATGAACAAAACAAACAAATATGCCCTTATAGAACTTATGTTCTAATGGGGGACACAGATAATAAGCAAGGAAATGAATAAATATGTAATAAAATGTTAGGGAGCAATAAGTACTAAATTACAGGAAGCATGAGTTGAAAGAACATCAGGGTTGGAGTGGTGTTGGTGGGGGCTCCTTTAGATCAAGTGGCCACGGGGAGGTGACATTTGTGTAGCTAACTGAAGTGAGGGAACGAGTGATGTGAACACTTGAAAGAAGAGTGTTCCAGATCTGGAGAAGGCATATGAAAAATCCACAAGACAGAAATGAACTCAGGGTTTTCTAAGAGCAAAAAGACCCACTTGGCTAGAGTTCGGTGGGCTTGGAGGAGAGTGGTAGGTGATGAGACTGGAGATGTAGATGGGGCAAAATCACGTAGGACTTTTGGGCCATAGTAAGGAATTTGGATTTTATTCTAAGCACAATGGGAAGCCACTGGAGGGTTCTGAGCAGAGTAGTGACATGTTCTCATTTATATTACAGAAATGTCACTGAATATATATGCAAAGAAAGGCTTCAGCTGGGCAGAGATACACACAGAGAGGCCAGTTAGGAGGCTACCGCATTCATCTAAGTGAGAGATGACTGGTGGTGGCTTGGGTTAGGAGGGTGGCAAAACAGGTGGTGGGATGTGGTTGGATTCTGGATGTATTTCAAAGAAGAATCAATAGAGCTTGCTAATGTGTTAGATGTGAAGGTAAGAGACGACATGAATGCAGCTGATTCCTAGGGTTTTCTGCCCAAGCACTGGTTGAATGGGGGCATGATTTCCTGGGGGAAGAGTGGTTTGGGGATTGGTAATCAAGACCTCAGTTTTGGGCAGGTTCACTTTGAAATGCTTATTAGACATCCAAGTGGAGAAATCCACCAGGCCGTCGTATATGTGAACTCTAGAGGAGAAGGCCAGCTTGAAGAGGGGAATTGGGGACCATCAGCATTTATAAGGAATTTAGCCATAGGACTCAATAAAATTGTCTAGGGAACAAATGTGGCTGGAGAAGAAATGAGGTCCCAGGTTCCAAGGATGGACTGTAAAAGTCAGGAAGAAAAGGAAAAGCCAGAAGCCAAGGAGACTGGGAAGAGGTAACTAGTGAAATAAGAAAGAAAGCAAGAGGGTGGGAGGTCTCTGGAATTCAAGAGAAATCTAGCCTTTTAACATTAGGAAAAAAATTTGAAGTTGCTGTTTAACATACATTCATTTGTAGGTTCTAGGTAGCCCAGTAAATATCTGGTCTCCACCTACCAGACTTCCCAACCTTGGCAGTGACCCTGCTGTAGTCTAACTCCAAATCTTGGCCCCAACTCCAAGCTCCCACTGCTGAGTCCGTCCAGCCTGGGGTCATCACTTACTTACTCTCCTGTCCAGATCACTCTGGCAGCCTTGGCTGCCGGCTCTGCATCTTCTCAATTCACCCCTCCCGCCCCTTCCCTCCCCTGATGACCACAGCTCAGGCAGAGCATAAGAGGAAGTAAGGGGGCGAGTCAAAGAGGGAGCCTTGTGTTCTCAGAGCCTGTCATCAGACCCTTGCTCTTACAGGGCTCCATTCCTTGGCATGGCTCCCTCTTATTTCTTGAGTGTGCGAATGATACATTTTCTCACTTGATTGAGAGGTGGTACAATATAGTGGTTGAGAATTCAGGTTCCAGGGTCACACCAACTAGGTCCAAATTCCAGAACTACCAGGAATAAGCTGTGTGGCCTTGTGCATATGACTTCAGCTATGTCACAGCATCCTATCTGGGGATGAGAGTCAAGCCTATTTGATAGGGTCACCATGACGATTAAACACATTAGGAAACATCAGGTCTTTAGAGCCGAGTCGGTGCTCCGTCAGTACAAGAGGTGATTGTCATTTAACAGTCACATGACTGGTAAGATTTGGAGCCAGTTGTTGCACCGAGGTTTGTTCAACTGCAATCCCAGGCTCCCACCCACCCCTGAGCACCCACCAGCATGTGCCCGGCCTACTCCATGTGCAGGGAGCTGCAGAAATGGCTTGATGTTTGCACGCAGAGATGTGCTGGAGCTGGCTTGTACCAGCTCTCTGCCTAAATCCATGCTCAGTAAAGTTACCTTGGAAGCTTGAAATCAGCCATGGTTGGGGTATCAACAGATGTTACAATTTGGGGCTTTCTGTCCCCTGAGAGCCGGTTGTTAAGCAGTTACCCGCACACCACTGTATGTGGCAGAAGACTCCAAGAACTCCATAAACATCACACACTAAACCCTAAGACAGGATGGTTTTTCCCACTCAGTCTTCTAAATGGAGAAGCTGAGGGACAACAAAGGATAGACGCTTTCTCACATGGCCCATGGTAATGCTGAGATCCAAAATTTTAACCCAAGCAGTGAGAACTCAGCTTTTGCCAGCAAACCATACTCATAGCCTGCTACATAGTTTTAAAAGTCACCTCCCCAGAAGCCGTGCTCACACCGCGACTGCTACGTTCTTCCCTGTGCGGCCTTGCCCGGGTACGCGGGCCTGACTGGATGCCACAGAGCCTGAGGGACTACGGGGCCTTCACAGACGCCGCCCCCAGCGTCACCTCCCGAGCACCCACAACAGAGGGCCCCAGCAGTGGGCATCAGTTTCCAGCCTGATCTTGCTGGACATGAGGTTCCATCTTGTCTGGCCCCCAAATCTGCTTGCCTGTGGCTTCCACCTCTTGGGCTTGACTCAGCCTTCCCCAGGACAGGGCAGCTTTGAAATCATCCCAAACACTCATCATGCTCCTCAATTCCCACTCCCAGCTGCAGCCTCCCTGAGCTGTTTGGCACATGCAGCAACCTCTGCCACGAGCACCCTCCTCTTGCCTCCCTGATAATTCCCACCCCCCTAAGTCTACCCGCCTCTGGGAACCCTCTGATGAACTTTGCCAGGGAGATTCAAGCACCCTTTCTCGGTGCCACTGTTGTTTATTCTTTCTTTGTAGCAGTCATCTTGTTGTATTGGCAGTGTTTGCGTGCCTGCCTCCTCATGGTATTCCACAACGTATATTTCTTGGTAGTCCCTGCCATGAAAAGGCAGGGACCGTGTATGTTTGTCTTGGTTTCCCTGGTGCCTAGCATGGTGCCTGCTTCTCAATACATGTTTGTTGAATGAATGATGGTACCCAGTAGTGACTCATCAGTCAAGGCGCCTCCCTCGTGGAAATAAGGGCATCAGAGGAGAGCTGTGAGGGAAACAAATGCGGCCACGGGCTTTGGGGAAGGGGCTCGCTTTCAGTGAGGAGGTCAGGAGGCCTCTCTGGAGCTGGGACCTGCAGGCGGAGAAGCCTCTCCCAAGACGATGGCTGGGCAGAGGGAGCAGCCAGCACAAATCCCTGAGGTGGGAAGGGGTTTGTCGTGGCTCAGTGACAAAGGAGGCCAGCAGGGAGCATAGTTAGTGAAGGGGAGAGTGACACATGGGCCTTTAGGAAGTTTCCATCTCATTCTAAGGACAGAGGGAGGCCATCAAGGATTTCAGCAGAGGTGATTTGGTCCCGTGGTAAAGGCTGCTTCTGGGGGCCGGGGAGCTCTTCCGTGTTTCCCTGGGGTGGCCTGAAGGAAACCAGCCACGGCCACTGAAGGGCCACCTAGGGCTGTCGGCTTGTTGCCCCTCAGCCTTGCTCTGCCTTCGCACCACACCTCAGCCTGGTCTCCTCCAGCCAACACCAGCTGGCGCAGTAGAGAATCTGCCTTCAGACTTTTACGTTTTTCTGCCTGCCACAGGACTCTTAGGTCTTAAGAGATCTATCAGACAAATGCAACATGTGAATGTGTTAGGATGGAGCTTCAAAAACCACCTTTAAAAGACATCTTTGAGACCACCAGGGAAATTTTAACATGACCTGGGCATTTAGATGATATCAAGGATTTATGATTAACTTTGTTCTGTGTGATAATGGCATATATCTTTATCTGATATTGGCTTTAGAATACTGCAGGAAAAACATGAAGTGAGATACCTGAACCAAGACTGGCAAAATGCTGTTATTTCTTGATCTGGGAGAAGGTATATAGGGGTAGTTCTTTGCACTTTTGCAAATGTTTGAGACTTCTGTTTTTAAAAGTGTTTCAACAAGGGGTTAAAGGAGACATTTGGGATGGAGGAGAAGGTCCATTTTGGCCCCTTGCCCACAGTAGTTTTACCATAGGGAGGGCCACCAAAAGACCCCCCAACAAACATCATGCTTTCTGCATGGATCTCCCTCTGAGAGAACCAGCAAGGCCTGCAAGCCATGTGCCTCCAACATCGTTTTATGCTGGAGCTCTGTTTCAGTATAGTCAAGGATTCAGAATTCAACAGAACTTTGATGGTTATCTTGTTTGACCCTCAAATGCCCTCCCCCAAACACACAAGTGCATGCAATTCAGGAATACAATGAAGGCAGCAAAAATTATGAAATAACTGCAATGTAACGCTTTATCAATCACATTTGCAAACCAAAATGGAATTCCTGAAAAGAGCAGTCTGTGTCCGTGTTCGGCAGGAATGCTTTGTGTGCTTCCTGGGGCACGAGGAAATCCCAAATGGGCCACCAGGCAGGGAAAGAAAGGTGGCCGAGGCTTGATAATTCAACCATGACTGTCCTGCAGATCCTCAGGCAAAGCCCAAGTGGTGGGCACCTCTGAGACAGGGTTTACCAGGCACTTCCTTGGCAGACCTCAGACTGATGATGCAGTGGTTGCAGACCTCAAAGATGACAGAAGCCAAAGCCCAAATGATAGCCATTTGAAGAAGACGGTAACAATTATCTATATTCCTTGGTTGTAAATTATGGGACAGAAAAGCCTTCTCTCAAATGGATGGACACAGCCCAGCCCTGCTCTCACAGGATTGTTTATTCCATGGCATATTGGCCTCAGACGCTGTGGGTCAGCGTGGAGGGGTGTTTGAGCAAGAGAGCCCTGCTAGAGACAAACTTTTGGGGAGGCCCCGCAGAGGGGAAAGCAAATGAGGGCAAGATACTGACTCTGAGGAGTGAGAGAAAACAGAAAGAAGAAACATGTCTGTGAGCGCTTGTCCATTTGGAAGCTGATGATCAGGGATTATTCCTTGAGGTCGTCTGTAAACACACTGTAGTGATTTCAAAGAGGAGAGTGACTCTGCCAGCCAAGGGCTGACTGACAAACTGGGAGACACGACATAAACACATCGAAGATGACTAACGGTTTGGGGAGGCAGATGGCAAGGGCTGACAGAAATTCAGAGGTGGAAACAGGCTGGGAATCAAGGAAGTCTTTTCTGAGATATAGTAAAGACTGCAGGATCAAGGGTGCGGAGGTAGGAAAGTTTCCCACAGATAGTAGGTAGAGCAATCGAACCAGGATAGAGAATGATGTGGGAAGGGCTTCTTAAATTTTGAGTGCCTCCAAACAAGGTGGCCAGAGGAGCCTGTTAATAACACCAAAACCTCTATACATTCCCAGGCTGTGACTGGTCTGCTGGTTTGGGGCTCACGCTTCCGGAAACACTGCTGTAAGGGACCAGCAGGAAATGAGGGGATGAGGTGGAGTGGGACTGGCTGACAGGGGCCTTGAATGCCAGGCCAAGGATGCAGAATGTTATTCTGGAGCAGGGAGTTATTCATGGCTTTCAATTAAGAGGGAGGCATAATGACAGGGCTCTTTTAGGAAGACCAATGAGTGGGCCATGTGCTAAAGAAATTAATAGAAATATATAGGAAACTGGACATAAATTAACATGAAGATAAAAAGGGAGTGTGCCGGTTTGTATATATTATGTCCCCACAAAAGCCATATTCTTTAATGCAATCTTGTGCAAGCAGACATATTAGCGTTGATAAGGTTGGAATCTTTGGATTAAGTGTTTCCATGGAGATGTGACTCAATCAACTGTGAGCAAACCATTTGATTAAATTATTTCCATGGAGATATGGACCCTACCCATTCCAGGTGGGTCTGATTTAATCACTGGAGTCCTATAAAAGAGCTCACAAACAGAAGGAGCTCAGAGCAGCTGAGAGAGACATTTTGGAGAAGGCTGTTGAAACACTGATACTTGGAGATGCAGACAGAAGGACATTTGGAGATGCTAAGCTAAGAGATGCTAGCCCAGAGTTTGCTCCAGAGAAACTAAAAGAGGACCCCTAGATGATTAGATGCCGAGTAGTTGAAGATGCTAAGAGAAACAAGCCCAGAGAAATTTTGGAGATCGCCATTTTGAAATGCAAACCAGGAACAGCAGTTGCCAGCCACATGCCTTCCCTGCTGACAGAGGTGTTCTGGATGCCATTGGCCATTCTTCAGTGAAGGTATCTTCTTGTTGATGCCTTCCCTTGGACACTTTTATGGCCTCAGGACTGTAAATTTGTAACCAAATAATCCCCTTCATAAAAGCCAATCCATTTCTGGTATTTTGCATAACAGCAGCATTAGCAAACTGGAACAGGGAGTATAAACAATTTTATGACTGATGTGGAGCTCAAGAGAGAGCAAAGGCAAGAAAGATGTGTAATAAAAGCTACCATTTATTAAATACCACTGTGGCCCAGGCAGGAACCCATCAACAATCAACGGAGTAGGCGTTGTTGTCTCCAATTGACAGATGATGAAATAGAGTCTCAGAGAGGTAACGTAACTTGCCTGAGGACATACAGGTCTTGCATAAGGTCTGCAGTAGAGCTTGAATTTTAATCCAGGCCTGAAAGATTCCAAATACCATGCCCCTTCCCCTTTCTCATTCAGATGTCAAGGAAAGTATATTGGTTTCTGATTGCTGCTGTAATAAATTACAGCATCCTAGTGACTTAAAGCAACACAAATGTATTATTTTACAATTAATGGGTCAGAAATCAGACCTGGGTCTCACTAGGCTACAGTCAAGGCGTTGGCAGTTCCTTTCTAGAGGGTCTGAGGAAGAAGCTGTGTCTTTACCTTTTCCAGCTTATTGAGGCTGCCTGCATTCCTTGGCTCGTGGCCCCTTCCTCCGTCTTCAAAGCCAACAACGTCGCATTTCTCTGGGCCTTTCTCCCATAGTCACATCTCCCTCTGACCACAGCCCAGAAAGTTTCTCTTGTGGCAAAGACCCACTTGGATAACCCAAGATAATATCAAGGCTCATAACCTTAATCGCATCTGCAAAGTCCCATTTGCCATGGAAGGTCATACATTCTCTGGTGTCAAGGTTTAGGACGTGGATGTTTTGGGGGCCATTATTCTGCCCACCAGAGAGAGCCATGCTGTTGTTATGGGTGCTTGCCTTGGCAGCATGCTGGTGTGCACCAACACCCTGTTTTGGGAAAACCCATTACAAAGGGGACTTTGTATTAAATCAAAAATAATTAAAGGACACAACACGAATTTGAAAAGGAATGACACCAGTAAATTAGAGAGAATGTGGTTGGAGGAAGACATGGTAGTGTGGGCCCCACTGCTCAAATTTGTTCTAAATACAGCAAGCACATTCCTCCGCACAGTTAATTCTGTTTTAAGTTCAGCTCTGTATTGTTGTCAAGGCTGGCAGCTACTTGGATGACCCATCGCAAGAGCCTGACCACACAGATAAAGGTGATGGGTAAGTCTGTGGTTTAAGTGCCCAATTTTATACTAAATCTCCAAATTTTAGAGTCAGAATTCCCATCCTTTGTTCTAGTAGACTTTCTAAAATCTGCATGTCTCTCTGACTGCTCCCAGCCCACCCCCACCCCAAATTTTTTTCACGAAAGGTGACCATCACCTTAGCTGGCAGTCGTGCTTTCGTTCAAAGGGTAAGCTATTTTATAAAGTACCAATTTTAAGAAATTACCAGAACTAATAGAGTTGTGTAAGCATGAATGAAAAGGGCAGGCTATTATGAAATTGTTAGAAGGCTGGGCAGCAAGTGGTTTAATTAAAGCTCTGTGTATAATCCTTTTTTCATTTTAAAGTTTGGAAATATAAGTCTATTTTGTTTTGTTTCTCTTATTTTATGTAAAGAGAGATGACATTTAGTAATAGATCTTTCAAGCAAGAAAATGATAACTTAGAACCATTAAAATTCATGTTCTTCAAACTTATTGAAGAACCTTCTGGTTTTCCAATCTTTTGGAAGATTTAACATAGAGCCAGTCTCATAGACTATTGGAATGAGATGTTAGGAGAGGCCTCCACTACAAAGACGTTTGAATTTGAAGCCTATCATTTTCTCATTAAAGGAGACTGATTTAAATAACTGCATATATGACAACTGCATGTTTTCTGAGATGAATCTGGCAGTTATATCTGCTCTCAGAAAGAGTCCAACATGATCAAATACTTTAGGGAGAAAAGGCAAAACAAAACAAACTTTGAACATTTACTAAAAAATTGAAGGCCTCATTCAGCCATGTATGGTTACCACTGCCTTTAATGGGAACAGCCTGTCTATTTCTGGGATCAGGATATGAAGTTGGTGGGATCAGTATGAGATGGAAAAAAAGGATCCGTTGGGCATCGTGTTCAAAGCCTCCACTAAGAACCGTGCATCATAAAGCGGTGACTTAAAATTCACGTTATACTAATGAAGACTATTGTTGTCTCTCAAAGAATGACCTAATGCTGCTAAATTGTCAATACAAACTAATCCCTGAAGAAGGAAGCAGGAAGAACAGTCACTGGCTTCAATACTATTTGCTAATTGCTAACTGACAGGAGAAAAGTTACAAATTACAGAAGAAAATGACTGGAAAGACTCACCTGTATTCTGGGAACAGACAGACAGATACACACACATACACACACGTGCACACAGAGACCAACAAATAGGCTTGGTGAGTATCCTGTTGGCATCATGTTTCTGGCATTGCTGTAACTACGCACAAAACAAGTGATACATGAAATGGTAGCAACATCTGTTCTAGAATCTGTGGGGCTTTACTCACAAACAGTTGTAAAATTTCGGGGACAAAAATATTTTCACGTATCTATGCAGATGATCTCTTCTAAGGGAAACTCACACTCACACACACACACACACACACACACATAAATGGATACAAGTATTGAGCTGAAAAGCCAGGAATAAGAAAAGGAAATGTCATCCACTTCTTGAAAATCTTTCTTTAATTTTTCTCTGTTTGAACAATTCATGGCTACTGGTTTTTTTGAAAGCTCCATTTATGGCCTTGGACATACCCTTTTTTGTTTAAAATCCCAGAACACATGAATTGTCATCAAGCTGAAGTTTAAGATTCCAGTTGGTAGGCTGCTGTAACATACAAATGGGTGCTGAGTGAGTTTGTTTTGATTTGCTAGGAAAACATCTTCTGACCTTGGAAATGAAATCATTGAGTCCTCTATTTGTTTATGGCCAAAGCCTTATGGAGGGTTCTGGGTACTTATGTTAGTGTATCTTTGAAATTCTCTAATCCTCAGTGTGTGGGAAGTTACACAACTTGGATTTAAGTATCCTTCAGGATGTTCCTCATTAAGGAACCCAGATTTACCTCCTTCCCACGGCTCCCCAAGATTAGTTCCCATTTATCACACAGCAAATTATCCATGCTGAAAGGGTGAGCCGCGGACACTAGGAGCCGAACATCTTGTTTTACACTCTTCGTCAATATACAATTGAGAACTCGTTTCTTAATCAGGTTGAAAATTTGGCTCCCAACATGAAGGTTATATATGATTTTTCTTCACTCTCAGCAAAGAATCCTTTACTAATATGTAGCATATTTATAATACGCTTTGAATTTTTTAAAGCAACTGGCTCTAGCAAGTAACCACGTATCCAGGTCAAGTAATTTAAACATTTTGGGTTTTGTTGATTTTACCATCTCCTGAACAGGTTTGGAGGTGTGTAGTTAAACATTTTTGTGAACTGTTAAATTTTGGTATTTGTTCGCAAAGCCACTCCTTTATATACTGTTCTTTCAAATGACTGATGTGATAGCCGAGGCTCATTTTGTTTGTTGACTTCAGTATACAATTGGGTCTTGCTAAATGTCATGTGGCTATTTCCGGCACTGCTGCATATTCCTACTACTGTGGGCATTTTCCTTTAGAAAAGTGAAGCAAACACGTCTCCTTCCATGGAATTCCCTAATCTGAAAACTGTCTTTTCTGGGAAAGTCGTGGGTGGTGAATTGGGGCTGGGAGTGAGAGGAGAGCCCCTGATTCCTCAGCTGAAATCTTGCCAGCTGGGGAGGAAGTTGCCCTGGAGTGGTTCCATTAGTGCCCGTAAGCTGACGCGCGTGGCCCGCGGGCCTCTACCCATTCTGCTTTCCTGACAATGGTCAGTTTACGGCTTTCGATCAATCCCAGTCAGACTCTCTTTCTCTGTCCATCTCACCTCTGCAAGGCCCATCCCTCCCCTCACCGCAGCCTCCTACCTCCCACCATCCCAGCAAAACCCAGAAGCCTGGGTTCTCCTTCCTGCCAGCAACCACGGGAAAGTAAGAAATGAAACTCTTTTTATGAAACTAGAGAGGGCAGTGAGCAAGACTGAGCAAGACTGGTCACCCGCAGAAAGTTGAGAAAGGAAAAATCAAGTCATCTCATTTGTGGCCATGGGGTAATTCTGAGTGACAGAATACCTACCATACAGCCAAAGCTGGTGGTGTTACAGAAGTGCCGAACAAAGCCTCGGAGGTGAACTCACGGCTGCGAGACGGAAACCCTGTCATCCCACAAGGGCCCAGAGCCTTCTGACCTTCAGTATGCTTTTCTGGGAAAGGGAGATAACCTTATGAGCCTATCTCAAATAAGTATTGTGGGGAATAATTAACAGAATGAAAGGGAATGAGGAAATGCTGATTTTGAAATAACGACATCCAAAGAAACTAAACTGAAAGTGGGTAGGCAGAATGTGAGCAGTTTTTAAATTCGGAAGAAGTTGTGGTCAAGAATGTGGGCTGGGTTCAAATCTTGCCATTTACTAGCTGCGAGAGCTTACTAACTTCTGTGAATTCTCGGAGCTCTGTTTCCTTATGGGTGGTACCCACCTTGCAGGGCTGTTGTAGCCTTGGAGGTCATGCAGGTAAAGGGCCCCATCTCCTTTACCTGCATGAGACTAGTGCAGTGATGCTTATCATATGGTAGCTATTACTGTTCATAGGGAAGATAAATCCTCTTCATTGCCTTTTTAAATTCTGAAGAAGTCCACTCATACTTGTTAGCTATTGTATGCAGGGTTATCCATAAGATGAGGGTTGAATTATCTCGCCAGATAGTTATATGGAAGCATTTAAGCACACCTTTGGAGGGAAGCACCTCAGAAGAATTCTGACAATCTGTTCATGGCATCGAGTGAAAGAGCACTCTGCCATGCCAGCCTGCTGCTTCCCTGTAGGAAATTCTTTGAGTTATGACAATCATTTTGACAGTGTGCCGGGGACCTGACATGTTGATAAAATCATCTAAGAGATTTTGCAAGAGCTAAAACACTTAGCATGCTCCCTGAGACCTGGCCTTCATCTCCTATGTGCAGTTAAAGTCTTCAGATGGAAGAGAGCAGGTGTCTGCGGGCACGGGGCTCCGTGAAACAGGTAATGTCTCCACATTGCATAATCATCTGGTGCTTGGTGTTAAGGCAACGCTAGGAGCCAAGTGTTCCAAAGGCAGCTAGTGAAATGGACTACTATTAACTGATAAATTATTTTAATTAAATTTTTTAAAGATTGGCTTTGGTTGTCCTTTTGGCCTTGTTTGGGTTTAAAAAGGACTAAGAAGCCCTGGAATTCTCAGGAGCCTCATTCAGTTATATCACATTGCCAATTTCAGTTTCCTGGCACTGAATACCTTCCAGTAATAGTCCATGTGGGAAGAAATTGCTAAAAATCAGCATTCCTGCCAAAAATACACGTTAATGGATCAGAACAAAATAGCTGTTCATTTGTTGAAAATTGTTATATATGCAAAGAACTCTAAAATTCATTAGCTCACATCACCCCCACCCCCAACATATCTGGAAAGAAGGCCAGGGATGGATCCGTCTTTTGAGCCTGGAAGTGCTGCCCGCATGCATATCTAAGTGGGGCTGCAAAACTGGAGTTGATTTAACAAGCCCACAAGAATGTGCACACCCACAGGACTGTTTTCACATAGTCACCTTGAAAGGTTACCTTTTAGATTTCAGCCATCTAAAGGACCACAAGGGTCACTTAACTAAATTTAAATGAGAGTCAAATCCCTCTGTGAATTCCTTCCCTCCTTCCCTCCCTCCCTCCCTTCCTTCCTCTCTTTCTGGTAATGAGGGCACAGCTTCTCTGAGAGCAGATGGAAAGCTCATTGAAATCTCTTTAAAAATATGCATGGTCTTTGGCCCCAATGTTCCAGTTTTAGGAATTTATCATAAGGAAAGTATTGAGCATATACACAATGATTTATCTATCACAAACTTGGCATAATAAATATTGTTGTTTAACTAATGACAGCTTAACGTTGGAATGGCCCAAATGTCCAGCAGTAGGGATTGGCTCAATACAAGAGGGCATGCAGAGTCAATGGGATATTGTGCAGTCAGGAAAATGATGTTACTGAAATGTTTCTGTTGACATGTAAGACTGTTTGCATTCAATAAAAAGAGCAGGTTGTCAAATGGTATTAAGCTATGACCCAGGTTAAAGCATGCAGATACAGGGAGGGGACAGAAAAAGATATGGAAGGACAAACAGCAAGCTGTCAGTGGAGGGTGGGATTGCAGATAGTTTCACATTCTTTTTTGCTTGTCTATATAGTCTGGTTTTTCTGTAATAAAAACTATTTTTTATAATACAATGATTTTTTAAAAAGGAAATATCAGAGAGAGAGAGAGAGAGAGACGTCTACCACCCTTAAAAAGGAACTGCACTTACACTTAAGATTCATGTATTTCACTGTATGTATGTTAAGCCCCATTAAAAAAGTAAAAATTAAAAGTATTAAAAAATAAATAAATAAATAAAGGAACTGCAAAAATGTGCCCCAATGAGATTGCCACCTCCTCCAACCCCACAGAGGTTGGCCCTTACCACCATTAGAGCCTACAGCAGGCTTTCTTTCTACCAGTATCTTCTGCTCCGAGCAGCTGTGGGCTGAGCAAGGGCCACCACCAGGAGCTGTGGGGATGGGGCCCCTGACCTTATGCCTGCCAGATTCAGGTTTGAAGAGAAAATGGTGAAAACAGAGACCCTGCCCATGGCCTCCTCCCTGCTCCAGGGTGCCCAGGCCAGGGTGGCAGACACGAGCGGTGGTACGGTACTCTGATCAGCACATCTGAACGCAGGGAGACCTGAGGTTAGGGGTCCGAGTGGAAGGATTCTTCTAAACAGAATAAGGACGAGTTGTTACTTGCGGTTGGATGGAGGAGTTATGATTTTAAAAATAAACGGAAAGAAAGACCAAAAGAGAAGGGAGAAAACAATATTACGAATAAAGAAATTTAAAAGGCATGGTGCACTTAGCCAGCTACCCCAAAGGAGCCCTTGCCTGATAAAAGTTGGGGAAACTGCAAGAGTTAGCTGTTTTTCAAAGGCAACTGAGAAGATACAGATGCCCAAAGTGTAAACCAGCGGGGTTCTCGGGATTAAAACAGCCCTGCCCGCTCACACCTATCTCAGACTCAACAAAGCCCTTCCAATGGCGCTTAAAACATAGTGGGACCTGAGGGAGGGGAGGACCAACCAAATTCTTATGTGAAGAAATAACAATTTGGACCGTGCACAAGAGTGTCAACAAGTTATGTAGATCTTATCAGCACTGCATTTTTGGTACCTCCCAGCTATGCAGCCAGACTCCGCCAGCCTGTCAGCACCGTCAGCAGCCCCCGCACGGCGGGCGGACCAACACCTCCCAGGGCCCCGCCTGCGCGGGGCGGCCTCCCCGGGTCCCCAGAGCGCGAAGTTCCTCTCTCCTCTCGCGATACCCTCAAGCCATCCACTCAGCCAGGCACAAGCAACCGCTGTTCTTTCCTTTGCTTCGCCTTCTGTGTCTTGGTAGGGCCTCGAGTTCTGGAAACTTGAGTGATACCTTTAAGCTAATTTTGGAAAGAATATCCCAGTTGCAAAAGTCACAAATGCTTGCATCTGAAGGAAGAGAATGTATGCGTTCAGTAATGTGATGAGATGTTATACAAAGGCATCATTGAAGTAGAACAGGCTTATACTAGGTGTTTCAATTTGCAAATAAAACAGTGTGATTTTGCAAAATTATGGAGCAGGCGTGAGACTCAGAGAGATTCCTCCTCCCCTCTCCCCAAATAAAGCCCTCATACTTCCAGTAATATATATACATTACTCCCCAATGAGGCAATCTTTCAAATGTAATTTTGCTGAATTATGCAAAAAAACATTTCTTTAGACTTATGAAAATGATAGTCTTGACTACATATATCCCAGCTTTCTTTTCCAGTTGCCTGTTCATTACTTTAAAGTCAGTGAATGGATCTCCTCGTTTGTTTGTTTTTTCATTTTTAGGCAGCTTTAAGTGCCTTGAAACAATTTTCTGAACAAGGATTGGATCCAATCGAAGGAGCAGTGAATATTGAAAAAGGTTCTCTTGAAAAGTAAGTAAATACTCTGTCATCATAATTGCATTTATAATTTTGTAATTGCACAAAAGATGAGATATAGATAAGGTAAAAATGCAAGACATTAATAGCTACATCTTACAAAATTCTTCATAATAAAATTAAATCTAAATAAATAAAAACAGCATATATAGTCCTTTCCTCTCCTATAAGATGTTGAAAACATTTGTGTGAGTTTTGTTGACTGTAGAGACTTGCAAAACTTTCAAGATTGTTTTTTACTTCATATTGTTGAGCATTCTCTGGCGAAACCATTTTCTGAGGTAAAAATTTTCACTCACATTCCTCGTAAGTCGAAGAAACCACAAAGAGGAAAAGGAGCTGAGGGGAGGCATTCCCTCCCCTTTGCTGCATTTTGCTTTTTCACATTGTTACGTGAAACACAAGCAGGCATTGCCCCATCAGTGTGGTTCCCAAGGGCTGCAAAGGCAAAAATGCAGCTATAGTAATTAACTCTGAAATCCAGCTCTTATCTTTTTTATGAGATTTGAACTTAAAGTCTTATCTAAGAGACTGAATTTTGGATCTCGCCAGAGGCCCAATTTATATTAAAGAAATTGAAAACTCTCATATTGATATAGTGGAATCCAGACTCTCTTAAAGCAGTAACAGTAGCAGGCGAGATTTCAGAACACATACAGGAGACAGCATTTTTGGAATTAAAAAGAAAATAGCTAACCCAGGAAGTAAAGACCAGATACTACAAGCATGCCACACAAACAGCATTCGGTCATTAATACTTAAAAGGTGAGACCGTGAGAAGAAAACATTTGGTAAACAGACGGGGCACTTTAAGTTTTCTATAGATTGGCAACCATTTATAAGTTAATTTAGCCAAAACCATTTCCACATGATCTCATCAGTAGACTATCTGAACATAAATATTGTTGTTTCACTTTAAAATGTCACTTTTGTGGTGACCTTTGGATCCTATGTGCCATCTGCTAATAAACATGTCTGAAGATGTGCAACCCTGGACCTTCAGCTCTTGTTAATGTATTAATCTTTCAGACAAGCCAAGCATCTGGGAGAGAACACAGACAATAACCAGGCACACCCCGGCCCCATCGCTCAGGACTGCAAGAAATCAAAGCCGGTCATCTAGCAGCTCCCAGCACCCACGGCTGCCACCGCATCCTTATAAACCTGTCAGCACGCATGAGGGTGTCTGTGTTCAATTCAAGGAAATGACTGACTAATACCATTATTCGAGTCTTATGTGAAGACAACACTATTCTAACACAAGAGATAATATACACGGGACTGTTTATTCAACTGGGGAAAAATACAACATTGAGCATTTCCCTTGGAACTTGATATCAGATCATAACTCATTTGCCCAGAGGCAGCAGAAATCCGATCCTGCTACTGGAGCTTAAAATAACAATTAATGAAAAGTGTTAGAAACAGAGGTACACATTTAAAAATGATTACTAGAGAAGTTGGGTCTGGTTCTGTTGTTCCAGTTGTTTGCTTGTGGAGCTTGCATTCAGTTATAGTTGCTCTCTGGCTTCTTAAATAATGCTTGAGAATTTTGACAATTAACCAATGACGTGCTGTGGAATGTGACGGTCGTTGTCTTCATATAGAGTCATGCAGTTTCTCTTTTTATGCAGATATTTGAAATCTTCATCCTGTCGCTAGGAATAACTTTAAGGTGCACTACTCAAAGATGTATGCAAACAAAAAAATGTTTTAAATCAGGCCAGGTATTCAACTAAAAATATGAAATAATGTTAGGAACAACTCATTTCCATATATTCCAGGAATTCAGAAATAAAAGCCGTTGTGGGTTTTGAGCTCCCTAATACTCCTGGCGACCAAGGAGACGCCTGGCCTCCAAAACCCATCTCCCGGGACCCCACATTCTGTTGTGTAAATCGCACCCACCCCCATCCGTGTGTTGTGGCCTCTAGCTGTATGCATCAAGAGTGTTTTTAATAACTGCCTCTGGGCTCGGGACAGTGAGTAGGATCAATATAAATAATGCACATGGCGGGGAAGAGAAAGCCTGCTGCCAGCTTACAGCCAGCCACGCTCTGGACAAGCATGTCGGAATGCAGCGTGTAGCAAATGCAGTAAACGTTTGGTCGGTTTACGTGTGAAGTGTTGGTCTGGTTCTTTCGTTCCCTCGCTCCCAGTCTTTTAAACCTCACCTCAGTGAAACCCACAGACCAGCCACCACCCGGCCTCGTCATCCTGCCCAGCCGCGGAAGGAAGGGCCGTCCAGGGCCCCTGGCACCGCGGGGCCGTGTCTTCGAAACTGCAGAGCCCGCCCCCCGGGGCGTCCCGGCCGGGTTCCTACCAGCCGACGTCATCGCATTGTAAAGGCTTTCTCTTTATTGGCTTGCAAACGTTGTGCAATGAGAAAACACTACATGGTCTAACTGCTCGACCCAACATGACAATAGGGATATAATTATGTAAGATTTCACAAGCAAAACCACCACAAATCATGATCTGGCTGACTCACACGCGACTGGAGAAGAAACAAACAGTAACACAAGGAAATAACTCGAGGGTTGTTTTTAACGATTCCCAGGTGGGAAAGTCCGTCAGTCCTTGGAGGGCTGGGTGTCCTTGGAGGAAATAGGTATTGTTACATAAAGCTGGGTCCTTGTGGAAATAACAGCACATTTGTAAGAGTTAGGATTCACAAAGGGAACAGAGTTGGAGGATGTTCCTGCTGCCTAACTCAAGGGGTGCAGAGGGCCCCGAATCATTCCCGTGGCAGGGGGCCCTTTCTTCTACCAGACCTTCCCCACCTGACACTGGGGCTGCTCGGGACCAGGCTGGGATCGGGCTTGTTGGCAGGATCGTTAATGTGGATCTTCAGTTAGCAAAACGCAATAAATATAGATCATCTCCTACCACCAAAGGTCCCCAACCACACCGTTTCGTGTGTGGGAGTGCCGTGAGCTCTGGGAGCAAACAAAGCTAATCAGTTCTCACCATCCAAGTATCTGCAGCATTTAACTTTTGAGCTGTCTCACACGAGCTGGCCTGGGAGCTATGTATCCCCGAACCCTGGCCACACTAGTGGTCCTGGTGGGTGGGGGGGTGCAGATGGGGGAGGAGGGGCAGGGTGGGTGGGTGGGGGGTGGTTGGGTAGAATGAGATGATGCAAATTTGCATAGGATCTCATTTAGTGATAAGATACTTTTTCGAAATCCCATCCCATTTACCTGCTTGGAGAGCCAGGAAGGGCTTCAAACGTTTTCCAGGAACAGTAGGGCTTCCTGGGAAATGTTTTGGTTTTCCTTAGGTAGAATTAGCAATGCAAATGATGGGTGTCTGCAGTCCCTTGCAGGGACCTACTGGGCTGCTGCATTCCAAAGCACAGTGTTAGAGAGCGGTTGAGATGGGAGATTTTATGTTGTGTATGTTCCCACCATTTGAAAAAAAAAAAGAGGAGAGACGCTATATGTCATTAAAGGGGAAACCATTAAGCAGATTCATTGAAAGAATGTTTCTTTGGCACAAGGAGATCTTTTCTGATGAAAAATGGGACTCATTATTCTTTTTTTTTTTTTTTTTTAATATATGAAAAGAAATTTTATTACTACTTTACTATATAACATATTAGTAAATATACCAGAATACATTTTCTCAAATGGCAAATGAGGCAAAAGATAACATTTCTCTTTGACTCTTAATGAGAGCCTGAAAATCATCTGTCTTTTGGGGGATTCAGGTTCCTACGACGTCTGTGATACTGTCCATGAGGATACCAATGGTGTTTAGTAGTAAAGAACATTTTGCTAAGTTGTTCTATCATGGGTCCTTGCTCAAGATGTTCATCTTTTACTTCTAATCTGGTTTTCAGCATTTGGTCATGTGTTTCTTCGTTATTATGCACAGGATCTGGATGAGGGATCGGTTTTGTGTGTTCATATGGAATATCCACAGAGGGATGGTAGCATACTATCGTCCTGCCATTGGATGTCAAAGCAAGCTCTACTTTGCAATTATAGTCATCTGGAAGAGAAGAATACGTAGATTTATGACAAACGCGATATAAAGCTCCATTTTGGATTGGAAATAAATGTTTTAAGACAGTTCTGCTTGACATCGCCCATTTTACTGCTGCTACTGCCATGGTGAATCAAGATGCTTATCAGGTGGTATAAAAAGATGTTTTGAAAAGAAACTCCTTTTAAAATCTGCTTCTAGGCACACCTATTTTCATGCCTCTACAGACCGTCACAGTGAACCTGCCATCTTGTTCCAATCTCATTATTCTTTAAAGGACACAGATTGACTTATCTCCTTTATCAATTAGTGTCTGCTTTCAGCTTTTCTCAGTCTGCATTAGGTTTTGTAGTTACTTCCCAGTGCTGAGGCCAATGTGTTTTATGAAAAAGGTTTGTTTTTACATTTTAATTGGAAATATAATATTGCACTTTGGAACTCTGACCATCCCTTTCCAGAACAACTTGCCAAAGATCAATGGTGAGACATGTAGCTTTCCTTGGGTGACCCCTGTGAGTTACCCTACCACTCTTCCCCCCAGCAAATATCCTGAAGAGTGACCTTTTTGACAGCTTCAACCAATTTCCTGCACCACAAAATAAAAATAGATTTCTGAAAAACTTACCCTATTATACATAGGTTTTCAGGACTAGCCACCTTGGAATTATGGTCCAGACAAATCAGTTTTTAAATCCTGCTGCAGGTGAGTTATCCCTGTGACTGCCCAGTTTACTTTGTACCTTTCAGTTTTCACAGGTTGCAATATTACCACAATGGCCAAGAATGATAGAGAACCTAAGAGCTATGTACACAATGCTAAGTTGTCAATGGCAAAACCATGTGTTATCTTTGAGTTTCCCATTGCCTAACCCACCATGATAGAGGCATCTGATAAATATATAAATGATACATTGAATAAATGAAAAAATGGACAATTGAATGGTTCATCAAAGGGATAGATAAAGCCTGTTGCAGAAACATGTGAAATCTGATAACACAGAGATTGCCCTCATGTTGATATATGGCATTCATTGCTGCTGAAAAGCTTGTGCTCTCAACCCCAGGGAGATTGTGGTGCTTCTCAATCAGGAACATGGGGAGTTTGAAGAGCCCTCACTGATTTCAGGAGATTTTAGACCCATGGATACCTGCCACCCTGCCCCTATCTTCTCATTTCTGCATTTAGATCCCTTTCCTAGGCTTGCCGATGTAATTCCAACCCCACCCCCAAATACATTCCTATATTTCCACAATCACACACACAGGTCTGTAATATCTGGTTCAAAGTAGAGACTTAGACTCGCTCGAACTCAACTATTTTGAACAGATGGCATACAAGTTCACTTTGCCAAGTTTCCCTTAAAAGTTACCTCAGTAGGGAAGATTTCCTTTTGTTTTCTAACATTTTAATTTAACTAAAAGCTCCTTTGACTGTATCCATAGCACATTCTGAGGTTGTGTTGGAGATTCAGAAAAATAAACAAGTAAAATAACTTGGCCCTAAAGAACCCATATTCTAGCTGATGGGAAAGACAGACAAGGAAATGAACACGTGTGACTGGGCATTCTGGACGTGGCACTCCAAAGCACCATGCTGTAGTTGGTTGTTCACCTGTGTGTCTCCTTCAGTCACTTATTTATTCCTCATTCATCATACTGTGCATTGGGCATTGGTGACACTGTCAAGCCACCATCTAGGCTCACAAGGAACTTTCACTTTAGTAGGATATCAAATCCCACCCCCACCCACATACCCCAAAAGCCACTCCTTCAGCCCCCACATACACATGTTTACTAGAGTTAAAGGTCCTGATGCTCACTGACATTCAGGAGGCTAATCAACTAAATTAAATTCTCGTATCTCCTGACTCTAGAACCTTGCCCACCTTAATAAGGTATGTGCTCAATGAATGTTTGTTGATTAGATGAAAAACCCTAAAAATCCCGCCATGATGGATTTGCCAGTCCACCTGGATCGGTGGTGACCTGGACTCATGGACAGAGAAGACTGTCCTGCTGGATGGAGTCTCCTACCTGGGAAAAACCTGCAAGTTCTGATTCTGTTGACACGTAGCTTTGTTGAAGTCACTTATTATCTTCAAGTTTCATATTTTCATCAAAAAAAATTAGGATAATGATCTGCTGTTTACCTCACAGGAGTAGAGTAGTGGTAGATATGATCTGTTCTTAAAAGTGCTCAAGTGGTGAAAGCAACTACAATATTTATATCAAAAGTTAGGGGAAAGAGCAGTGATCTGGGAGTCAAGAGTCTAGAGACCTGGTTCAGACACAGATATGAATTTGGCAAAGGAGTGAGCCTTCTTGGGGCTTGTTTCCATGTCTATAAAATGATGGCACCTAAGAGCTTTACAGCTTTACATTTTTATTGCCGTCCGCACTTCTAGAAGCCGCCGTACACTTATTTTCAAACTGTGCCTCTAGTATGTGAGTTTTCTATTAGCTACCTGAAAGGAAAACACCAAATTATAAAAACCTATTCAAATTAGCAAACGTTAATGATAAAGCTAGAGGGGTGTTTCACAGGATTTGAGGGCAGAAATGCAGAAATGAACTGGAGTCAAGAAGTGGAAGGCTCTGGACTATAGAGAAACCAGGAAGTTCACTTTCTCCCTATATCTTAGGTCCCCCTCTCTCTGAATGTCTGTGCCTGAGTCATTCTCTCTCTCTTTCTCCCGCCCCCATACCAACTCCTGCTTCTCAAGTACACATAGAACATCAGAGAACAGAGCTACTGACAGAACCCACGGTTTCAGCCACCTGAAGAAACAGTGGGTCTCTCTCTCTCGATTTCATTCCCAAGTCTCAGAAAGGAACCCATGATTGTCCCATCTTGGACCAGATGTTCACTCCTAGTCCACACTGTACAAATGTGGCTGCCCCAAGTCTATCCCAATGGTCAGTGGAGGAGTCATCAAAGAAGAGAGAATCATTGTTGCAGAAGACAACCCTGCCTCGGCTACTTCCCACATTTTCCAGAAGACAAGGCTCATTATAACCACGAGCTATTTCTTATTTTTGGTGTAAACAGTGGCACTTAAATAACTGTATTACATTCTGCCAATGTCATAGATTGGTCTCAGTTTTGTGAAGGTTGTTGTGTTTCGCTTTATTTTTAACCTTTTCAGTCTTCAGTCTCAAGGGTCTGATGAGCCATGCAACGATCCTGAATGAGTCATAAAACTATCTAGGAGAAAAATTAAAAACTTTCTAGTGATCCCAAATTAGTATACTTAAAAAAAATCCTTCCCTCCCACACCAAGGAGAAGAAATTTAGACAGTAGAGAAGCTGTCTATCCTCAGTGATTTCGAAGGAACCAAAGACCCAAGGCCACTTCCCTGTTTTTGGAATCCTGAACTGATTCTTACTGTAAAGGACTTTCTAAGTCTTACCATTGAGGTTGAGAGAGGCTAAGGTAATCTTGGTCTACTTTTCTTTCAGAATTTACTCAAAAAATGTCAAGGGCACAAAGAAGGGAGGAAACTTGGTGATTTGAGTGGGTGGGAGAAGGCCACAATAAAGAGAATCAGAAATTTGGATTCCAAACTAAAGTGGGGGAAGAAGCCTTAGCTGCCTTGGAGAAGAATGAAGAAATGAAAAGTTCTGGAGAAGGGATTTGTGATTGGAACAGACTAAGTGTTCCCTGCAGGTAAATTTTAATGCTGTCTCCTTAGCTTCGTGAATGAGGCAGTTACAATCTGTTTCCTCTTGAGCCTGCCCCGAAATCCTCCACATAGGCAGTAATTTTCCAGAACCGTGTTTGGTGACTGGTCCTTCCTCATTCTCTGAAGGCAGGGGAAGGAACCAGATCCCTCTTTGCTAACTCAAGATGATTATCATGCTCCCAGCTTTGGGCAAAGACGAGGCCTGACGTGAACTCCAGGGAGACTCTAGCCAATGTGTTGTCGAGAATCAGAGTTGCTTCCACAGCCATCACATAACATAATGCACACCAGCTGTTGATGCTTTCAGCTCCACTGCAGCTACTGCCACTATCTTAGGAGGAAAAGAAACCACTAGCCTGGAAATGTCTGGCTGAACACATCTTGCCTTCCTGCTTCTGACCTCAAATTCTAATCTGTCAATCAGCAAGGTTGGATTGAGTTTCCATTCCCCAGTTAGTCACTGTGGGTGGAAGCAAAAGAAAGCCTAAAATAAGATCTCTGCCCTCAGAGGGTTTCCAGTACAATTGGGAAGATGGAGTGGAAATAAAATACTTGGAGAAAATGCAAGAAAATAGAAATAGACTTCCCAAAGAATTTATTCCAGGTTCTCCAGCTCCCACAGTGTTTAAGAGAAGTGTGCTGGGGAAAGCCAGGCCAATCACACAGGATTTAGTAATGAAATGTCTCCTGGATCCCTGCTTCCCTTAATCTAGTCACCTGGGCCAGCCAACCTATAAACAAGGTACTATAGGAACCCAGTTTGCATGTTTCCTTTTCCTGGGGTAAATCCCTCTGATGTATGAGGCTTTATTAGCCAGCATCCCCTCCACAACCACCAACTCTCCTATTCTATCCTTACCCATGTTTTATCAAGAAAGCAGTGTCAGGTATGGTTAAGAGTTGGGAATATAGAGTATGACTTCCTACATTCAATTCTTGTCTTTTCCACTAACTCACCAAATGTGTTTCGTTACCTTACTTTCTTTCCTCAGTTATAAAATGGGGATGGCAGTGTTGTTATGTGCAGTGAATGAATTAACCTCATGAGTTAATACATGAAGTGTATGTGGTACAAACGAAACACTCAAGAAACATTCATTATTATTGACCATGAGTCAGTCATTGAATTAATCAATATTTATTGATCAGCCACTGTCTGCCGGAAACTATAACTAGGTCCTGAGGAGACAGAAGCAGAGATAAATAAGTCCCAGCATTGTTTTGGTCAGGGAGTTTTAGTTTCTGGAAGATGGAACAAAACACACACACAAATAAATATTACACAAAACTGAATGTGGTAAATACCTCAGTACCAAAAGAAAGTTGAAAAACAGCTAGTCAGGTGAAAGGGAGAGTAGGCAGAAATAGAGAAAACTGAAAAACAGTTAAAAAGTAAACCAGTAACCAATTTATTAAATACATTATGCTATAGCAGTAGAGTGAAATGCTGTGCAGCCATTAAAAACCTGTCCTAAAGAATATTTAGTGACCTGGGCTCAAAACACTAAGCAAAAATAACAGAAAAGAAATACAGCAAGATATAAATATGCATAGAAAAGAGAAAAGAAGGAAGTACAATAAAATGTGTAATGAATGGACTGTGGATGATGGAAATTTCTATTCTTTTTACGTCTCTGTATTCTTGAACGTTCTACAATGGGCATGTATTGCTTTTTTTCTTTCAAAGGGGGAGTTGTGAACATAGGTTGCTAAAACTAGAACCATTTATCCATAAATGGTGTAGACATCCTTGGAGGTAGGGAGAGAAGAAGCACCTAATCTACCCCCCACCCCACCCCCGCCATGGACAGGGATCAGCAAGACACCGAGGAAGCCTTATTCTCAGAGACCCAGGGCAGGGAGCATCTGCAGGAAGTGCCTGTGGGCTCCCCAGACAACAGGATCGTCTTCAAGATGCCATCTCCACAAAGCCAATTACCTGTGGCTTTCCAATGCCTCTCCAAACCGGTTTGGTGAGAATAAACGACAGGTCAGAGAATTATTTCTGACAGAGGGATGACACACTCACAACACACCTCAGGCTGTTCCTCCTGCCCCGGACTTCTCAGGGGACCAGGAGATGGTGGGTGAAGAAATCCATCGGTGACCCCGGGAGCACACACGGCCCCGATGTCCAGGAAACCAAGGCCAGCGAGGCAGCCTCAGGAACATCAGACCCAAGTGGGCTTGGCTTTTTGCTTTTTAGAGCAGCTTTAGGTTTCCAGAAAAAATGCACAGAAAGTACAGAGACTTCCCATATATTCCCATATACTCCCCCCACTCCCGCCAACATACCGTTTTCCCTGTTACTAACATCTTGCATTTGTGTGGTATATTTGGTTCAACTGATGAACCAAAATTGGTACATTATTATTAACAAAAGTATACCTTTCCTTAGAGTTCACTCTTTGTTTTCACCCTATGGGTTTTACCATCATGTAGACACCATTGCAGTATCCTACAGAACAGTTTCACTGCCCTAAAAATCCCTTGGGCTCTGCCTGCCCTATTCCCCCAGAACCCTTGACAAACCCTGGTCTTTTTACTATCTCTATAGTTTTGCCTTTTCTAGAATGTCATACTGTTGGATTCATACAGTATGTGACCTTTTCAGACTGTCTTCTTTCACGTAGCAAAACGCAAATTTTAGGTAACTCCATGTCTTTTTTGTAGCTAGATCGTTTACTTCTTTTTACCGCTGAATATTCCAACCTTGCCCGAGGGACCATTCATGAAGCACAGGGTATTGGTTTAGATGCCTCTGGGAGTCAGCCTTGGCCAGAGCTCTGCAGCACACCACAGTGAAGAAGATGGGGCTGTGTGGGCACAAGCTAGAGTATGTTTTCTTATACAGGAAGGCTGTAATTAGGTTTCTGTGGTGCACTGGAAATTGCTGTAAATTGTATTGTCGCTCTCCCCATTGAGAAGGGGAGTTTATTTCCCCTCCCTGCGAGTCTGGGCTGGCTCTGAGATTGCGAATGCAATAGAGTGTGGTGGAAGTGACACTGTGCCAGTTCCGGGCCTGGCCTTCTGCGTCTTGCCCCGATACTGCCCTACTGGGCCTCCCCTTCATCTGACACTCACTGTTGGAGCCCATCCACCCTGCGCAAGGAGCCTGTGCCACGTCGACAGAGCACGGGTAGGCGCTCCGGACGGCAGCCTCGACTCGGTGCCAACCCACAACCGGCACCAAGCACCACCTCGTGAGTGGGCCGTCTTGGCTGTTCCAGCCCAATAAAGCCATGAGGAGCAGAAGGACCACCCAGCTGAGCCCAGTCAACCCACAGGATTGGGAGAAATAATAAAAGAGCTGTTGTTCTCGGACCCTACATTTTGCGGATGGTTTGTTAGAAAGTCGTAGATAACCGGAAGAGTTTTCACTAATGTTTTCCATAAAACTTTAACTCAATTACTGGAGAACCCAGCAAAAACAAACCTTCTATTACCTGTTAAGCTTCCATCTCCACCCCACAGAATCCTTCCCCTAATTTCTTACCATTAGCAAAACAGGCCTGGAATTCTCTTCTGCCCCCTGTGCTGCCGTGTTAGAGGTGCGTACGGTGGAGTAAATGTCTTAGACACAGGGTGGAGTCCCAAGGGACAGGAAAATCCAACTGGAGAAGAGTGAGCAGAGCCAGTTGGGGCTGGAACTGTTTTTCACAGACAGCTCAGCAGCACTGATTTTTTCTGGTCAAACTCCCTGGGATGGGGCCAGATGCCAAGACTAGATGGGCCCGGATGGTGATGTTCCCACTCTTTCCCGCCTTCAGGGCTGATGTTAGTCACACGATAGGACACTCGATCACAATAGCTGTGCAGTTGTGACTTTATTCAACATCATCGGTTCCACCCCCACCCCACCCCCACCCCGGGGGCTCCCCTCGGGCCCTTGGCCTCCCTCAAACCCTCCAGCAGACAGGAAGCTGTAGGTCCAGGGCAACACAATGGGCTACCTTCTGCTGTTTACTGTTGTTTCGTCTGTATTAGCTTTTCCTTAGAATTTTAATTGCAAGCTCCTCAAAAGTTGGGGCCATGGCTTGCTTTGAATTGTGCACCCTGTCGGCAGACCAGGAAGCCCCACAAAAAGCCTGAAGCTCACTCTTGTTTGTCTTGTGGGAGTCGAGACAATGCCAGCTCACTAGGAGAGTGTGGTCTGTGGACCAGGGCTTTGAGCT
The DNA here is from genome assembly GCF_015220235.1 of Choloepus didactylus. Lineage (NCBI taxonomy): Eukaryota > Metazoa > Chordata > Mammalia > Pilosa > Megalonychidae > Choloepus > Choloepus didactylus. The sequence continues at coordinate 29,661,912 of NC_051320.1, read as the reverse complement.
TGAACCAAGAGTGCTTCAGAAAGTTCTCGTTCAACTAGCTTGGCCACAGCCCCACTTTTCTTGCTAGGGTGTGGTAATGGTTAATAAGCCTGCTTAGACTCTTCAATTCAAACAAATTCATTTATAACAGTCAATCTTTGCTTAAGGCTCGCACTACTGTTACAACCATTTGCATTTCAGACAAAGTAATTTCTAGAAGATGGTTGTATTGTTTTGATATTTTCTGGAACATAAATGATAATAGGGAGATCCTATTACCAGGAAAAAAAAATTAAATTAAACAAGGTGGTCTGTGGTCAGTTACCACGCATGGAATTAATTTCACATCCAGGTTGGGATGATCTCATAAACCGTTCTTTTGGTTGGCAATTTCACCCTAACCTGCTAGATGGAATTATTTCCTTGTAATTCAGAGCCCCTGTCTAGTACATAATGAAGAACACATTGTGTCTGGGCTGGCAGGAGTGGTGGAGAAGAGATCCCCACAACTGTCTGAGCCGTGGGCACTGAGCTCAGCCTCATGTCCTCGAGGGACAATTGATGATATTGTCAAAGGTGTGTTGTTGCAATATGGTGGGGGTGGGGTGTGGAATGGGAGCTAAACCCTAGAACACTGTGGTTGACACAGGTGTGTTTAGACTCTGAAATCTTCTCAGACAATTTGGCTCAACACCCACAGAACAATGGGATGCCCCAAACATCTATGGCATCTCTAAAAGACAGAAGCACAGGAGACCAACAGAATGGAGTCCAACATACAAAGGCTTTTATGGTCTCTCCTGGAGGACAAAAATGGTTTCCTTGGGCAAGAATCTCAGAGGACTGCAAAATGTGTCCTTTGAATCTAATGGAGAGAAGCAGGCATACAAGAGAATGAACCTGTAGAAATTAAAATTGCATTGATCCTTTTGACCCTACAGGGTGCAACAGAACCCCCTATAAAGCTGCTTCTTTTTTCCAGGTGGGAGAGAAGGATGAATCCTACTAGCTGGGCACCAAGCAAATCCCTATGAAGGCTTACAATGACTGACCCCTAACCCATGGGACAGAGCCAGCCAGATTGGGTGTATAACATTGGCTCCCTCTGAAATTTGCAAATAAAACAGCCGTTTCAGATCTGTTGCCTCATCAAAGACTGCGGCAGCTGATCCAGAAACCATCTTTGCCGCTGGAACCCACTGCCTTGCCTTCTGCCTTAGCCACCTGCAGCAACCTCTGGGCCCTTGGCAATGCGCTGTCCCAACAGCCTGGCGGGACGAGGGTCATTTGCTGGGCACCACTTGCCACACCGAGATGGGGGATAAGTTGGCTTTGGATTTGGGCTGGTGGCTGTCAGCATGGCTCTGGGAATTCTTTTTTCAACCAACACTTTAGAAAATTAAAACTTTAAAGAAAGTGCTTCATAGGACAGCTGCTATTTACAGGATGACCAGCCGTCCTGGCTTGCCATGTTTGATGGGTTTCCCAGGACCTGGGACTTTTATGCTAAAACCAGAAAGTCCCAGCAAACCAGGACAGTTGGTCTCCTTAGCTGCCAATGTTCTTACTCTGGGAGCAGAGGAGAGGAAGTGCTGAAAGTTCCTGCATTTCCAGGCAAACTGCCCTCAGCTTGGGGTGCCAGCTAGGCAGTCTTCTTCTCCACCATCCGGCATGCTTGAATCTGAGACTTGTACCCCAGAAACCCACCTGAGCCCTTTCAGCAAGCTGTGCCTTCCAAAGCCAAAGAAAAATAAATTGTGTGTGAAAGCCAACAAGAGCTTGGATTATTCACACCACGATTTTCCATTTCTTTTCAGAGGGTGTATCTTCCCAAGGCAGCCCACTTCACATTTTCATGCAACCCAGCAAATCACTTCCCAAGGCCTGTTTGGAGCCTCAGCAACCCCAGCCTGTTGTAAGGTCTGCAAGAGCTGTTCAGCATGTTTTCTCCTGCCGTAGGCCATCTGAATGACTTTATAGGAGTCTGAGTCAGAGACCTAAGCTGAGTCAAGGGTCATTCTTTTGCTAAATCTGGAAAGGATACAAAGATTATAAGCAGTGGAGACGTTTGTTTTTGTCCAGAGATGGTTTGTCCTACCAGAAAAACATGTGAAAAGCATGAAACACAGTCTTGTTTTTGTCATGTGGGTGTCCTGAGATGATGCCAATCTGTTTGGAGCGAGTTGTTTCATGGACCAGGCCTCTGAGGATGGAACATGAGCATCTAGAATGTTCTCATTTAACCATGTTGGCCAGAATCCTACTTTTCCAGCTTTCAGGACTGTAGACAGCACAGGGTGGAGAGCAGGGCATGCACAACCACAAATTGGGGGTGTTTAAGAAGCAATAATAGTCATCACTCAATCCTAGGACAAGAGGGTCCCTGCTCTATGCAGTTTTTGTGAAGCTTAACCACTGTTCTAATTTGCTAATGCTGCCAGAATGCAAAACACCAGAAATGGACTGGCTTTAATAAAGGAGGTTTATTTGGTTAGAAAGTTACAGCCTTAAGGCCATAAAGTGTCCAAGGTAAGTAGTCAACAATCGGGAACTCTCACTGGAGGATGGCCAATGGTGTCCGGCAAACCTCTGTTAGCTGGGAAGGCATGTTGCTGGCATCTGCTGGTCCTTTGCTCCTGGGTTCTGGTTTCAAAATGTCTTTCTCCCAGAACGTTCCCCTCTAGGCTGCAGTTCCTCAGAAATGTCACTCTTAGTTGCTCTTGGGGTGTTTGTCCTCTTTTAGTTTCTCCGGAGCAAGAGTCTGCTTTCAATGGCCGTCTTCAAACTGTCTCTCATCTGCAGCTACTCTCTCAGCTCCTGTGCATTCTTCAAAGTGTCCCTCTTGGCTGTAGCTCCTCTTCAAAATGTCACTCTCAGCTGCACTGAGTTTCTTCTGTTTGTCAGCTCTTTTATATGGCTCCAGTGATTTAATTCAGACCCACTCTGAATGGGTGGGCCAACACCTCTGTCCTAGTTTGCTAATGCTGCAGAATGCAAAACACCAGAGATGGATAGGCTTTTATAAAACAGGGGTTTATTTCGCTACACAGTTACAGTCTTAAGGCCATAAAACGTCCAAGGTAACACCTCAGCAATCGGGTACCTTCACCGGAGGATGGCCAATGGCATCCGCTAAACCTCTGCTAGCTAGGAAGGCAGCTGGCATCTGCTCCAAAACTCTGGCCTCAAAACGGCTTTCTCCCAGGACGTTCCTCTCCAGCAAGCTTGCTCCTCTTCAAAACATCACTCCCAGCTGCACTCCGTTTCCTCTCTTTGAGTCAGCTCATTTATATAGCTCCACGGATCAAGGCCCACCCTGAATGGGTGGGGCCACACCTCCATGGGAACATCTCATCAGAATCATCTCCCACAGCTGGGTGGGGTACATTCCAAGCAAATCTAACCAGCACCAAAAACGTCTGTCCCACAAGACCACAAAGATAATGGCATTTGGGGGACACAATACACTCAAACCAGCACAACCTCCATGGAAATTATCCAATCAGAGTCATCACTCACAGTTGGGTGGGGTGCATCTCCATGGAAACACTCAGAGAATTACAATCTAATTAACACTGATAGGTCTGCCCACACAAGATTACATCAAAGATAATGGCATTTGGGGGGACATAATACATTCAAACTGGCACAACCACCTAATCCAGAAACCAAAAGGCAAAACTGAAATGTTGCTAGAGCAGTTGTTAGAATGACATTCAATTTTCTGCAACTAGAAATTCTGAGGGACTTTACTGATGACCCAGTCCACTGTGCCCCAAAGAGGAAGGAGGAGAACCTTTCAAAATCTGAAACTATTTTGCCTGATATTCAGTGATCTGGGCCCCAAACATCCTGCAAAGTCAAATTTTGTGCCACTCCCCTTCCCACCCAATCCTTCTGGGCCAGGCCAATTTGCCTGGATTCTCTTGGTCTCTGAACCTGCTTGGTTCTGTCCTGCCTGCATATTTTTCCCCACTTCCCTGTCCAGTTCCCACTTGCTTTCCAGGTGCAAATCAAGTCCCGCTTCCTGCAGGAATCCCTCCTGGATGGGCACTTGGGCCTCTCCCTCCACGAAACATGTGGCACTGCCGGGCCACCTCATTCATTCCCTCCTTAGCACATGGTGAGCCCAGGTCCTCATGTTATCATTTAAGTGGCCACAGGTGCTCAACTGCCCCCCTCATTTGACTGCAAGCTCTTTGAGAGCAAGGTGATTTTCATTTTCCTGACATATCCAGCCAGGTCTGGCCTATAGCAGAAACTCAGTTATGGTGACTGATAATGATTTGATCAACTGGAAACCTCGATCAAATCAGACAACACTTACCAGGGACTTGAGAACCCCTGCTCTGGATGCTGTAGCCTTTCATTTGAGAAGCTCAGTCATATGTTAGTTCATCTGAGCCTCGCCTGGAGAGGTAGACTGGCAGGTATTGTCATTTCCATCTGACAGATGGACAGCTTTTCTCCATGACCCAGCAATTCCACTCTTCATATTTACCGAAGAGAAATGAAAACAAAAATATCTGTACAAGAATGCTTATGGCAGCTTTATTCACAATAGCCAAAAATGGGAAATAGACTCCATGTCCATCAATAGGAAAACAGGTAAACATCCAACGGAATCCTACTCGGAATAAAAGGAGTGACCTATTGATACAATGATGTGGATGAATCTCAAAAATATTATACTGAATGAGGACTTGCACAAAACGGCACATGCTATTATGGTTTCATTTACACGAAGTTTTGGAACAGGCAAAACTAATCTATGGTGAAAAATATCAGAGCAGTGCTTGCTTCCAGGGATTGGGTGGGAGGGCTGACTGGAAAGGGGTCTGAGGTTGCTCTCTGATGATGGGAACCTTGTGTCGTGATAAGAGTTTGGGTCACCCAGGTGTATGTATTTGTCAAACCTCCGCAATGATGCACTTGGGATGTGAGCATTTCATTGAATGTAAATTTTTTCTCAAAAGGAAAAAACATGAACAAATACTGAATAGTAACACTGTGCCTGCTGAAGGGGCGGGACGTGGCGGTGGGGGGAGATATCCTGACGGCTGCAATCTACTTTGATGTACCAGAGAGGAAAACTCATTGATGGGTGGACAGAGGGATGGATGGATAGATATGTGATGAAACAAGAGCACTGAAACAAAACAAAACGTCTGGTGTCGGCCCCTGCCCCAACCACTGCACCCTCCTTTACGCTCAGCACCACTGGGGAAGGGGCAGCTGGAAGGACGGTGTCTTCCACTCAACAGGGGACAAGGCAGTATCCCTGGGGGACAGCAGTTTGCCAGAGAACCAGGAGGGGGCAGGGGCTGGGGGGAGCAGGGAGGTTTGCTGCTGGTGGGAACTGGTGGGAAGGATCTTGGTCAGGAGTGAAGTTATGGCTTTGAGGGGGTTGGATAGGGAGGACCGGAATGACAGAGCGGCCGAAGGGACAGGTCTTAAGGTTTTGATCCATGGCCATTGCCCAAAGAGCCGCACCCTTCTTGGCACGCTCCAGGTATGAAGGAACGCTTATCGGATGACAGGCTGGCCGAGCTCACTCCGTAGCTGGACCTGGACGCCTTAAAGGCCAGAGTCGAGTTTATGGTTCAAAGGACTATCTTTTCTCAGGAAACGGTGATTATCCAAACCACATCTAACCTCATTCCTCCCTTTGATAGGGGAACTGGGCTGGCAGATCAGAGGAGAGCCAGGATTTAGTCCATCTGGACCTCAGCAGAGGTTGCAAACGGGCAGCCCTTGGGCTGGATCAGCCCACAGATGTGTTATGTGTTTTGTTTGGCCTCCCAGAGGGTTGTGTGTTTTTTGTTTGTTTTTTTTAAGTTTAGTTTCATTTAGCTGCCAAGATTTTAAAATCTGGATTGTTTGCATCTCTTGAAACGTTGGGTGATCCGGCAGCCAGGGGCCGATATGGCAACAGTTGGCAGGAGTGAGTGGCAGCCGCCCCTGGGGGGACCTGGCCCTCTTGGCCCCCGTCCCCAGCTCACCTGGGGCCCCTGGCGTTTCAGTCCCAGCAGGCCAGGCCGTTGCTTGTGGACAAGAGGGAGAAGGCAAGGTTGGCCAATGGCAATGCCAAATGGAACTTAATGCAATAAATATTGAGCACCTGAGAACAAAATGACTTGTCCCTTCACTCCAGGAGCTTAGAGTCTACAGAGGGGGATAGATGCCCCCCAATAAATAAATAAATAAATAAAAGAAACAAATAAAATAATTTCTAACTGTCCAATTGTTAAAAGGACAAAAGAGGAGATGTGACATGTCTACCTGGGGTGGGCAGAACCCACCTTGGGTTAGGAAGTGGGTCAGCCTCTCACAGGTGACATTTTAAGGCTGGCTCTTGAAGGATGAGATGTGGGGAAGAGTGTGGAGGTGGAGAGAAGGCCTGGAGGGGAAGTGCCTGGGTTCTTCCAGGAGTGGAGAGGAGCCCAGTGTGGCTTGGTTTGGAATAAAGAGGAGCGAGGTCAGGCTAAAGAGATGGGCCACGGCGGGATCTGTAGGCCAGGTAAGGAGTTCAGATTTGATTCTGGGTGCAGTGAGAAGCCATTGACATCTCAGGGTAAGGGACGGACATGGTCAGATTTGCATTTCATAAAAATCCCTCTGGTTGGACACCAGTTTTCATAGCAGCATTATTCACAATCGCCGAAAGATGATAACAACTCAGGTGTCCATCAACAAATAAACAGATAAAGAAAATATGGTACATCGATATAATGGAATATTATTGGGCCATAAGAAGGAATGAAGTTCCGATAACATGCTGCAATAAGGAAGAACCTTGAAAACATGATGATCAGTGAGTGAAATAAGCAAGGCACATAAAGACAAAAATTATAAGGTATCATTTATAAGAGATGAATAGAAATAGCAAATTTGCAGAGATAGAAAGAAGATTAGAGGTTACTGGAGGGATAGGGGTAGGGAGAAGGAGGAGTATTTGTAAAAATAAAAAAAAAAATAATTGAAAATAAACATTACAACATAGTATAAACATGTAGGCTCAGGAATCACTCTGCCTCAGTTCAAATCCTGATCCTACTACTTAAAAACACTGAGCAAGACTCTGAGATATAAAATGGGGACAGGGATTACAATATTGACACATAGAATGTTTGAGAGGATTAAATGAGACCATGAAGTTAAAGCTTCTACCATGTCAGAAATCTTACCCTTTTTACTATTAGTCTATTTTAAAAACACATTGGAGATTTAGTGATACCCAGATGTAAAACAGCTTTAAAAAATTGCTCTGGTTATTGGTGGAGAATGCTGGGGAATGGTCAGGAGGGCAGCAGGAAGTCCAATCTGGAGGTCTGTGCAAGGCACAGGTGAGAGGTGACAGTGGCTTGGCCTTGGGCAGTGGAGAGAAATGGATCCAAGTATATTTTGGAGGAAGTAACTTCATAGCTGTTTGCAGGGGGAGGGGGGCCCTGAAAATCCTATCATTGCATAGGATCATCAGACAAACTCTGTAGACAAAGTTTGCCCAGGATAATACAGCTCTATCCAGGCTTCTTCTAAATCGCAAAATGCTGTTACATAATTATGGCTTCTCTTGGTAGAAGGAAGTAACCTGAAGCAGTCCTTGGCAACTTGAAAATGTCTTTGAAAATGCATATAAATTTTACATTCTATTCCTTCATATTTTAAAAAATATTTGTAAAAATTATAAATGACATAGCATCAAGAAACAAGCAAAAGATCCAAATATTCTTCCTAGTGTCCCTGGCTAATGCTCTATATCAGATGGTTCTCAACCTTGACCACCCAGTGGAATCACCTGGAAAGACTTTGCTACCTGGGTCCCCCTCACAGGGATCCTGATTTTGTTGGGCTGGGATGTGAGCTGGGATGTGAGGTGGGATGTGAGGTGGGATGTGAGCTGGGTGTCTGGCTTTTTAAAGCTCCTGGGTGATTCTAATGTGCAGCTGCGGTGGAGAACCACTAGCTAACCTACAGCAGAGGTTCTTTTTTTTTTTTTTTTCTTTTTTTTTAAAATTCAGTTCTATTGAAATACATTCACACACCATACAATCATCCATGATATACAATCCACTGTCCACAGTATGATAACATAGTTACGCGTTCATCACCACAATCTATCTCTGAACATTTTCCTTACATCAGAAAGAACCAGAACAAGAATAAAAAATAAAAGTGAAAAAAGAACACCCAAATCATCCCCCCATCCCACCCCATTTGTCCTTTAGTTTTTATCCCCATTCCTCCACTCATCCATACACTAGCTAAAGGGGGTGTGATCCACAAGGTCTTCACAATCACACTGTCACCCCTTGTAATCTACATTATTATCTAATTGTCTTCAGGAGCCCAGACTGCTGGGTTGGAGTTTGGTAGTTTCAGGTATTTACTTCTAGCTATTCCAATACATTAAAGCCTAAGAGGTGTTATCTATATAGTGCATAAGAATGTCCACCAGAGTGACCTCTCGACTCCATTTGAGATCTCTCAGCCACTGAAACTATTTCATCTCATTTTGCATCCCCCTTTCGGTCAAGATACAGCAGAGGTTCTTAAAGTATGGTCCCCTGACCAGCAGGAGCAGCACAACCTGGGAACTTGTTAGAAATGCACATTTCTTGGGCCCAACCCCAGACCTACTGAAGCAAAAATTCTGGGTTTTCCCAAGCCCTCCAATAGGGTCTGGTGCCTGTTGAAGTTTGAGAACCACTGCCCTAGACCGTGCTTTTTCATTTGAGAAATTCAAATTGCAGACAGATATTATTTCACCTGATCCTCACCTGGAGAGTAGATTGGGCAGGTGGAGGCGGAGAGAAATTCAGTGACTTGCCAGTAAAAGACAACCCAGAGACCAACATCCAGGCTTCTGCAGGCAGAAGTGGAGTCTGGGTGTTCACAGCCGTCCACACTGCCTCTCCTGCAGCAAACAGGCCAGACACCGGGAGCTCCCACTCAAGGGGTGGACACAGAGGACTGGGCACTGAAGAATGGGATAGAGAGGGTCAGCAAACTTGTTTTGTAAAAAGCCAGATATAACTTTGCTACTGCAGCCATAGAGGAGAGGTAAGTGAATGAGTGTGGCTGTGTCCCAATAAAACTTTATTTACAAAAAGTAAGTGGGCAGATTTGGGGCCCAGGACAAGGATCCTGCCTTAGAGTAAGTCTCAACCTGAGATGCAGATCTGCGCCAGGCTTCCGTGGGTGCTCCCTCCTTCTCCATGTGCAGGCGTGGTTCGGGCTGCCCGGAGGGCCCTGCTCTTGCTGCTGAGTGCTGGGAAGCAGGGAGGACTGAGCCCCACTCGAGGAGATGAGGCTGGTGGCACCCAAGGCCAGGCCATGCCCTGCTAGTCCTGCAGAGGCACTGAGTGAGCCAAGGAGCTTGTGGTCCAAACCCAGTGGCTCGTTCCTTCTGGAAATTGTCTTCATGGAAAACTCTGGAACATTATAAACCCACTAAATGCAGAAAGGAAAAAATAACTTAGTGAGATGAATAGCAAGAAAGGGCCATCGGAGCTGCCAGACAGCTGGCTCTTGGTCTGGTGAAACACGCTCAGTTTCAAACCCACAGAATAACTGTAAGACTTGAGATCCCACGCACACTTTACCCTGTGATTTCTAAGAAATGAAACACAGCTCAACAGAGGGGTGGGCAATCCCCCAAGGAGTGACAAATCATAGCATCATAGAATATTTCTTAATTTTAAAAAATTTAACTTAAAGATATTTTTACAGGTATCTGCCTATAATCCCATATATTTACATTATAAAGCCTAATAATAGAATGAAAACCTATTTTCTTAACTGATGAATTGATTCCATTTCCATTTATTATGATTACTGGTTTATTTGGATTATTTCTCCATGTTATTTATTTCTATAAGCTCTAGTTTCTCTATGCTGCTTCTTTCTCCTTTATGAACTATATAGGTTGTTGGATCAAGTATTTTGGTTTTTTCTTTTTTCTTTTTCCACTTATATACTCTCCACTAATTTGGAATTTTTCATTCCTTTGCTATTCTTTTAGTGGTTTCTCTTGGAATATAATGGTGACATTTATCTTTACAAAGTTTAAAGTTAAACAATCTTAACATCCAAATTAATACAAAGATCTTAGAACACTTTCTCTTTGATCACCCCTCCTCCCAACTGACAAGCTATTGTGGTCAAATGTTTTAATTATGTCTTTTATTTTTATTTTTTTACACCAAATTAGGCCTTTCTATGACTGTTGTTACCGTTACTTTTACACGTTATGTTTTCCATTTTATTCTCTCAACATTCCTTCTATCTCAAACTCATGGATTAACTTTCCTTCTTCCTGAGACAGAATCCTTTAGATTTCGAGGTTTCTTTAGTAAGGGCTTGTGTAGTAGAATTTCTTGGTAAATATCTTAATTTTATCCTCTTTCTTGAAGAGTTCTGTCGGGTACTCATATGTAGGTTTGAAGTTATTTTCGCCAAACCTTTGAAGTCATTATCGTAGTGTCTTTTGACTTCTATTGTTGCTATTATCTGGTGTTCTTTTAAATGTTATTCCTTTGTAGATAATCTGTCTTTTTTCTCTGGCTGCTCTGAAGGCCTCCTATTTGTCTCTGGTATTCTACAGTTTCATTATTGTGACTAGACATACATTTCTGGCTTTTTTCCAAAAATGTTATTTGGGAAAATTTCAAATCTACAGAAAACTAAATACTAGTACAATTAACATATATTTAGCCTTTATCTATATTCATGTCAACATTTTGCTCTATTTGTTTTATCTCTCAATTTCTTTTCCTTAACCATTTGAAAACAAGTTTAGAATCACAGAATCATCCCTAAAGACTTCAGCAGACATCTCCCAAGACAGACTTTCTCTTACATAACCACAATACTTTTATCACACCTACAAAAAAATGCCAATTCCACAAATTTTCTTTCATAGCTTTTGGTTTTAGATCCAGGATCTACTCAAGGATCATAATTTTGTATTTATTGTTATCTTTCTTTATTTTTTAATCTCCTTTTTTGAGGTATAATTTACATACCATAAAATTCAGCTGTGCAACCATCACCACACCCAAATTTTAAAACATCTCCTTCATCCCTAAAAGTTCCCTGATGGTTAGTTTAGCCCATCTGTGCCCCCATTCCCAACCCCACACAACACTGATCTGCTTTATGCCTCCAGAGATTTGTCTTTTCTCCACCTTTCATTTAAATGCAATATGTAGCCTTGTGTCTGATTTCTTTTACCTAGCATAGCGTTTTTGAGGTTCATCCACATTGTTGCATACACAAATAGCTCATTTTTATTGCTGATTATTGCTCCATTATGTGGATGTACACATGTTGTTTATACATTCACCTGCTGATGAACAGTTGGGTGTTTCTAGTTTTGGGTTATTATGAATGATGCAGCTTATACAAGTCTGTGTAGATAAATATTTTCATTTTCCTTGGGTAGATAACCTAGTGGTGAAATTGCTGGGTTGTATAGAAAGTATGTTTAACTCTTTAAGAAATTGCCAAACTGTTTCCCAGAGTGGCTGAAGAATTCTACATTGCCATCAGCAATGTATTAAAATTCTGGTTTCTCCACATACTTGCCAATACATGGAATTATTACTCTTTTGGATTATGGCCATTATAGTGGGTGTGGAAATTTGTGTTTCGCCAATGACTAATCAAGTTCAGTATCTTTTCCTGTGTTTATTAGCCGTATGTGAAGACATTAGTGAATGTCTATTTAAGTGTTCTGACCATTTTAAATTGAGTTATTTGTCGTCTTCTTATTGAGTTTTAAGGTTCTTTCTATATTCTGGATATAGCCCAATTTATCAATTTTTTTCTTTTATGATTCTTGTTATTTAATTATTTATATTTTTTATAATAGCTGAATTATGTTTTTTGGTGTCATTTTAAAGAAATCTTTGCAAACCCAAGGTCAAAAAGATCTTTCTGTATGTTTTCTTCTAGAAGTTTAATAGTTCTGCTCTTCCATTTAGATCTATGATCCATTTTGAGTTAATTTTTGTTTATGATGTTATGTTAGGATCTAAATGAATCTTCCTCTGTATGGATATCCAATTGTCCCAGCACCAGTTCTTAAAAAGCCTATATTTTCCCCACTGAATTGTCTTGGCACCTTTTGAAAGTCAATTGACCATAAATGTGAGGTTTTATTTGTATCCAATCTTTATTCATTCATTGGACTTATTGATCTATGTATTTGTCCTTATGCCAATGCCAGATATTCTTGATTACTGTAACTTTATATAGTAAGCTTTGAAATTATGTAATGTTAGTCTTCCAACTTTGCTGTCCTTTTTCAAATTTATTTTCTTTACTTTAAGAATTTTGCATCTCCATATAAATACCTACAAATAAAGTCAGTTTTACTTCTTTCTTTCCATCTATATTCCTTTACTTTACTTTTCTTTCTTTTTGCACTGGTTAAAACCTTCAATCAAATAGAAGTGGTGAGAGCAGACATCCTTGCATTTTCTGAGTCTTAAGGGGAAAGTTTTCAGTCTTTCATCATTAAACATGATGTTAGCTGTCAGCTTTTGGTAGATTACCTTTATCAGATTGAGAAAATTCCTTTCTATATCATTGGAGTTGTTTGTTTGTTTGTTTAACCATGAATGGGCATTAGATTTTGTCAAATGTCTTTTTCTACATCTGTTGGGAGGATCATGTGGTTTTTCCCTATATTCTATTTACATGGTGTGTTACAGTAATTGATTTAGGATGTCAAATCAACTTTGAATTCCTTGGATAAATCCTATTTGGTAATGATGCATAATCCTTTTGATATGTTCCTGGATTCTGTTTGCTAATATTTTGTTAAATATTTCTATATGCATAAAGGACATTGGTCTGTAGCTTTTTTTCTGTGGTGTCTTTATCTGGCTTTGTTATCAGGCCTCAACAAATTAGTTGGAAAGTGTTTCCTCCTGCAATATTTTCTGAAAAATTTTGTGTAAGATTGGTATTATTTCTTTTTAAAATGCTTGATTAAAGTTATCAGTGAAGCCATCTGGGCATTAGCTTTACTTTACGGGAAGATTTTAATTTCTATTCAACTTATTTACATGTTTTAGCTCTATTAAGATTTTAGAATTTCTTCTTGAATTTAGCAATTTGTGTCATTCTAAGAATTTGACCACTTCATCTAAATCATCTAATTTGCATAAAATTATTCATAATATTCCCTTATAAGCTTTCATTTTCTGTAGGGTCTACAGGTATGATATCATGTATTTTTCCCCTCTGTTTCTTCTTTATTCCCTCCTTTTGTATTAAACAAATAATTTTAGTGACCATCTTGAGTAATTTTTTAAATTGGTTCTTCTATGGATTATAATATCCATCTTAACATAATATCACCTCCTTCATGCTAATATTAACTTAATAACAATAAAATGTAGCTTTGCTCCAAATATTGTTCCATTTCTTTTTTCCTCCTTTGTTGTCACTTTTGTCATATATTACATTAACTATGTTTAAACCAACAATTCAGTGTGATGATTATTGCTTTATACATTCTTGCTTATTTTTTAAAAACTTAAGAGAAGAGAAAAATAGCTTATCTATCTTGCCTTTTTAATTTACCCACATATTTTCTATTGCTGCTGCTCTTCATTCCTTCTTGTGATTTTAAGTTATCATCTACTGTCATTTTCTTCTAGACTAAAGAATCTTATTTTGTATTTCTTGTAAGGCAGGCCTTTGTTTCCTTCAGCACTTTGAACATGTTATTCCAATGCATTCTGGGTTCTGTCATTTCTGATGAGAAGTCACTTGTTAATTATACTGCCGTTCTCCTCTAGGTGAGTCACTTTATCTTGTTGCTCTCAAGACTTTACCTTTGTCTTTATCCTTCAGCAATATGACTGTGCAGAAATAGTGGATATCTTTGTGTTTATCCCACTTGAGGTACATTGAGTTTGATTATCAAACTTGGGAAGCTTGGGTCATTACTTTTTCCAAAAAATTTTTCTGCCCTTTTCTCTCTGTCCTCTTTTTCATCACGCATATGTTCTTATACTTGATGTTATTTCACAGGTCTCTGAGGCTGTGTTTAATTTTCTTCAATAATTTCCCCCTCTGTTCATCAGATTGGATAAGTTCTTTTGCTCTATCTTCAAGTCCACTGATTCTTTTGTCACCTTAAATCTGCTATTGAGCCCAGCTACCGCTTTTTAAAATTCCTGTTATCATATTTTTTAACTCAAGAATTTCCATGTTTCTTTTTTAACGTTTCTATTTCTCTATTGAGATTCCCTGCTTTTGAGTCACCGTCATTATGTTTCCCTTTTGAGCATAGTGTCCTTTAATTCTTTCAACATATTTATCATAACTGCTTTGAAATCTTTGTCTACTAAATCCAACATCTGAGCCCAATCAGAGTCAGTTCTTATTGACTGCATTTTTCCTGCATATGGGTTTTGCCTTCCTGCTTCTTTGCATGTCTTAAATTTTTAAAATTTGAATTTCTGGGAGTTAAATCATGTTCCTTACAAGACATGCTCAAGTCCTCAATCCTGGTCCTGTGAGGGTGAACTCATTTATAAATAGGTCTTCAAAGGTCCCCCTAAGATGAGGCCAAACTGAATCAGGGTGGGCCTTGATCCAAAATGACTGGAGTCCTTATAAGCAGAGGAAATTCGGACACAGAAGGAGAAGCCAGAGGAAGAGATAGAAGGAGACAGGTCATTGTTTGATGGAAGACTGCCAGCAAACCATAACCCAAAGGCTACCAACCAGCTTGTGGTATTTGTTACAGCCGCCGTGGCAAACTAAGACAGAAATTGTTCTGATTTTTTCCCAAGTGTTATTTTTTGTTTGCTATGTTTTTGTTTTCATTTAGTAACTTTCCTGGACATAAACTTTGGAATTCATCTCTTCTCTACTCCCCAGTATGTGGCTGCTTTTGTCTCTGCTCAGTTTTTTTATTCTTATTTTTATTTTTTAGTCTAGTTTCTTAGGAGTCTTCCCTGTGTTGGCATAGATTAACGGTCAGCCAATGATTGGGCAGAAGTTGGGCTCAAACACTTCAAGCTCACAAAACTTCCACCATTGTGGACTGGTTTGAGTGTAGGTTGAGGGACCCCACTCAAACTTCAACCGGTTTTCAGATTTGCTTTGACTTCTACATTTTGGGCAGCCCTCTCAGCTCTCCCTTACATGAGCTCACAATTTTGCAATCAGCCAGTCATGTATAGAGAGCTTATCTGTACCATTCTGTGGCTCTCTTATTTCCAGGACCTCCCTGTTACGTTTTTGGGCATTTTGTTGCTGACCCCAACCAGGACTGTAAACTTTGGTTAGCAAAACTGCAGGTTTTCCATGTTTGTTTCTTTTTCTTACAACACCAACACAAGTTTTCATATCCACCTGAAACTGAGCCCACCTGTTCTGGCATCAGAGTGGCTGGTTTTCCTGGCTGAATCTGCACTGGTAACACCGCTGTTCTTACAAACCTCATCTGAAGGGGAGGTAGGGGAGTGGGATAGGAGCAGTCCTAAGGACTAAGGCCACAAATTTGTGCTGTTCTTATAAAAAGTGAGCAATTTTTAAAAAATTAATGAACACTTCTCTATTTGTTTGACTTTGTTCAAATTCCAGAGCCCTGAAGTGGTTGATATTTATAACTTTGTCTGGTTTTATACAAATTTGGGGAGTGAAAGGATTTGCCAACCTCTTCGCTCTACCATAAATTCTTTATTCTCCTTTGTTGTGGAACAATCCCCCCCCCCACACACACACTTCTTTTCATGACATTGACTTTTTTTTTTTCATTTTTATAATTCCTTTTTTATTTTTTTTCTATTTCTATTTTTTTTTTCATTAAATTCAGTTTTATTGAAATGCATTCACACACCATACGTATACAATCCACTGTCCACAGTATGGTAACATAGTTATGTGTTCATCACCACAATCTATCTCTGAACATTTTCCTTACATCAGAAAGAACCAGAACAAGAATAAAAAATAAAAGTGAAAAAAGAACACCCAAATCATCCCCCCATCCCACCCCATTTGTCCTTTAGTTTTTATCCCCATTTTTCTACTCATCCATACACTAGATAAAGGGGGTGTGATCCACAAGGTCTTCACAATCACACTGTCACCCCTTGTAATCTACATTATTATATAATTGTCTTCAGGAGTCCAGACTGCTGGGTTGGAGTTTGGTAATTTCAGGTATTTACTTCTAGCTATTCCAATACATTAAAACCTAAGAGGTGTTATCTATATAGTGCATAAGAATGTCCACCAGAGTGACCTCTCGACTCCATTTGAGATCTCTGAGCCACTGAAACTATTTCGTCTCATTTTGCATCCCCCTTTTGGTCAAGAAGATACTCTCAGTCCCACGATGCCAGGTCCACATTCATCCCTGGGAGTCATATTCTGCATTGCAAGGGAGATTTACACCCCTGGGAGTCGGGTCCCACGTAGGGGGGAGGGCAGTGAGTTCACCTGTCGAGATGGCTCAGTTAGAGAGAGACAGGGCCACATCTGAGCAACAAAGAGGTACTCAGGGAGAGATTCTTGGGCACCATTACATGCAAGTTTAGGACTCCTTTGTGATAATGAGCTTCATAAGGGCAAGTCCTATGCTCGAGGGCTCAGCACATCAAACCGCCAGTCCCAGTGTTTGTGACAACATCAACACCAGTCCAGGTGAGGATGTCCAACACATCCACACCTTTCCCCAGATCCTCGGGGCTGGGGAGGGGGAGGCTGTAAATATATTTTTTATTATCTGCCCAGATTACTCTGGGATGTGCATGACATTGACTTTTTAAAAGACTTTTAGTCATTTTTTTATAGATTGCCCCATATTTTGGATTTAGCTGATTATTCTCATATGATTAGTTTCAAGTAGAATATTTTTGGCTATAAAAGAATATGGATGATGTGTATTATATTATATTGTATTGTGGATTTATTTATATTTATCTTGCTTGGAATATGTTGTATTCCTTGGATCTGTGCATTCATATTTTAGTCCTCTGGAAAATGAACAAATATCTCTCTTTGATTTTTAAAATATGTCTCTCCTTGATTTTTCTCTGTTCTTTTTTTCTTGTACTTCAATATGACACATATTAGATTTTTTCATTCTATCCTGCATGGCTCTTATGATCTATTTTCGTATTTTTCATCTCCTTTTCTTTCTCTGCCTTCCATTCTGGGTGTCTTCTATTTATCTTCCATCTCACAAATTCTCTCTTCAGCTGTGTCTAATCTGATATTTAACCCTCCTATTAGGTTTTTTATGTCTGATATTATATTTTTAATTTCTAGACATTCCATACTTCTTACAAACTCTACCTGTGTATTCCTAATAGTTTATAATCTATTTTTATTTACTCTTCTTTGTGATTGCAGTCTTTATTTTTTAAAAAAATCATCTTATAAATTTTTGGTAATTCCAATATCTTCCATCTCTGGGACCCTAACTGTCACTTATTATTTATGTTTACTCTCACATAGTGGTTTGCTTTCTCATGTGCTTGATTTTTTATTATGAATTCATTGATCTTATTCTCTGAGAATCCTGAGAATACCCCTGAGTAATCCTTTTCCCAAGATGATTTTTTTTTCTGCTTCTGCAAAACACTAGGGGTATTTGAAGGGTCTTAGTTCACCACCAGAATCCAACTTTCAGCTTTCCCACCTAGCTTCAGGCCCAAGAGTCAGTATTCTGATAAGAGGTGCTCCAGGCATCTACACTTGGGACAATCCAGCATTCCCATCTGCCAACTGTTCTGGTTCTGGCTCTCAGAAGCCCTAGCTCAGGCTGGGGGGCGTAGGTCTTGGAGACTTCGTCTACTTCTTTGAGACCAGCAATTCTCAAAGAGTGTGTCCTATGCAGAGTATCATTGTCCTTCAGTAGGAAGTTCCAAAGAACCCTTGTCCAGTCATAAACCCATAAAAGGAGGTCACATCACAGGATTTTGGGTGAGGAAAGTGACAAAGTATA
This sequence comes from Choloepus didactylus, assembly GCF_015220235.1. Taxonomy (NCBI): domain Eukaryota; kingdom Metazoa; phylum Chordata; class Mammalia; order Pilosa; family Megalonychidae; genus Choloepus; species Choloepus didactylus. The sequence continues at coordinate 29,643,950 of NC_051320.1, read as the reverse complement.
TGCCATTCTCAAGGCCACATAGCCAGTCAGCTGTGGAGCTGAGTCTAGAACCTGGGCTCTGGGAACTTAGGCTTGGCTGGTAGAGCTGGTGCCAGAGTCAGCTTTGGTCAAAACAATGAATCCAGCAATGTTTCAGCTCCCTCAGCCTCCTCAGCCTGTGATTTGTCTCTTTATGGACCCACTTAGGCTCCTAGGATCCTAGTGATCTCTCTCCAAGTTCTCCTTAACTTCCCTTCCCAAGTTTGGCAGGCCCTCCTGCTGACATCTCCCTCCAACACTCCCCACGCATGTATACCAAAAACAACAGTCTAAAAAAACTTGAAACTGAGTTTTTGTATTTGAAAAGTAACCAAAGGCTTTGACTAAAGGAATGAAGGTGAATTGGTAGAATATTTGTGTTCATGGAAATGATGGGGGATATTTCTTTGTCTTATGGACTTTCCTGGCCCCTAGGATATAAGTCCACATAGGCAGCTGTTAGCTTCACTTATGCGTAACATCAGTACAGGCCTTTGTCAAATAGACTTTAAACTTCTCAAGGCTAAGTCCTTGCTTTGTACATTTTTTACCATTAAAATTGATAATCTAGCCTCCTTATAATAAAAATTAATACCTATATATGATTTTATAGTTTACAAACCACTTTCAGAAATATTATCTCTTTTGATCTTTACAGTAAGTCTATAAAGTTGATATTTTGAACCCCATTTAACAGATTGAAACATGAGATGCTCTTGAGAGGGTATTAAAATCAAGTGGAGAGAAGATACTAATTAGGCTGCAAGGAAAGTCATTGTTAAGGGAAAAGATCTCCAAATTTTCCTAAAGTATGCTATATTTATTGATGCAGGGTGAGAGTGGTTAGAGTAAGCAAACCCATAGCTGTAAGGAGGAGACATTTGAGAGGGGCAAAATGAGGTGCTTGACAGTAAAGTTTGGAGGCAAATTTGTAGCTCCTAGCATAGGGGTACAGAAGGAAGAGTACATAGGAATAATATCATATTTCTAAAGATTAAAGGAATGAAAACAAGCATTGTAATTCCACCTGTGTCTAAATATAATTCAAGTCATAGAATTAGGAGGTGACTTCCCAGAGATGGGGCTATTGCACCCTCAGAATTTGCACTGAGGTGGGCATGGCTGGTCTCCTCTCCCTTCCCCTTTGTGAGTGGCTCCTCATCTGCACAGAGGATAGAGTTGTCCACACTTTCTATTCCAGGAGAAGAGAGAGACCTGTAGAAACAGGGATTCATTTCCAGGGACTCTGGTCTGGCCCCACACAGCTCTTGGGAAAGCTACATGAATTTTCCCAGATCTGGTGTATGATGGGTAGGGCCCAGAAAGAATATTCTCATCATCCTCCCAATGGACCATTTTGCAGACCTCAGGTGGGCAGCCATCTTTGCCTCTTAATTTTTAAAAATTTAATTTTCCTAACTAGAATGATAAATGAGCAGAAACTATATAAAATGGGATAATTTTTTTGGAATCTTAAGGACAGTCTAAGACCTCAGATGCTTTCTTTGCTTTTGGTAAGGACATCAAAATTCAACCCAGAATGGTGGGTAATGGGGCTCAGTATCCTGGGATACATAGGTTGACCTGGCTTAATGGTTTGGTATTTTATTGTGGATTTCATCTGAGTCCCATATTTTACGCATAGCCTGGATTTTGTCTTCATATCAGCTTGACCCAAGATGTTTTAGGAATGAAGTGAGCTACACAGTATGTGAATGAAACCCATTCTGTCTTGAGGTCGAGTGCTGTTGTCATAGGTAACGGCGAGATGCAGCACTGTCTGGTGGTTATACTCATGGGCCAAGAAGCCAGACCAACTTTTTGAATCCCATCTTTAACACTTATTGACTCTGTGACCTTGAGTAAGTTGTTTAATTCTTTTGGCACAGTTTCCTCATTCTACATCATAAGGTTGCTGAGAGAAATAAATGAGCAATATGTGTAAAGCACTTTGGTTTCTGACATGTAGTAAGCCTTATGGGTTAGCTCATTAATGATTGAACCCAGAGTGCCTTCCTCTGAACTATTAAGACTGGCCAGTGCATTTGGATGGAGAAAATCTGTGCATGTAGAAAATAATGAATTTCTGTGCTATAATACTTCTTAGAGAAAGAAATGTTGGGGCAGAAATCAACACAACTTTCTATTTGGTCTGTTGCAAAATCTCATCTTTTAAAATCTCAGATAAGATACAAAAGAATGATATCCCCCCCACCCAAACACCCACACACACACACACACACACACACACACACACACACACACACACTCACACACACACACTCTACCATCTCCGCCCATATTTTATAGCATGATTAAAAACATGAGAATTCAAAGTATCTGTGTTAGTTGCAGTTCTCCTTTGTGGTGCCACCATCTTTAGATATTTCTTCCTCCTGACTCTGACAATTAATGCCATTTACTGTATTTGTTAGAGTGTCTGTTTCACCACCAGACTATCTTGAAGAGAACAGACTTCATCTTTTCAACAGTGTCTGGAATATACTACATGCTCAATAAGTATTTCTTGAATTAATGTATATATGTGAATAAATGGATGCATACTTAAAGTAAACAAAATCTAGAGACTACTTTCCCCTTTAGTCCTCTGTATTTTTCTTTTGGATCATTTCTTAGAGAAAATGAAGGGGAAATTGCATTGGTTAAGGTGGGAGTGGCCAATGTTGATTTAGAGAGATGAGGCAAGTATTTGTGAGCCCTTGGTACCTATAAACTTGTCTGTGGTATCTGGAAGAAAAACTATTTTCCAAAATAGAGTCTCCATTATAAGCAAAGAATACATTATGGTTGACATACCTAGAATCTATTTCACCTCAGATGATTAGCCCAGCCAATTAGTCTAAACCCATTGAGACAGTCCATCCTCCTTGCCTTCAGGACTAGGCACAAATCCATTTCTGTCCAATAAAGTCTAAGGAGACGTCTGTTAGAAAGCTTCTGGGAAAAGTTACCTCTCTCTTATCAGAGAGCGATAAGACAAGATACTGTCTTATCTGAATATATCTGCACATTGTCTTATCTGGATATATCTGGATATCACTCATAACAGCGTGAAAAATGAAGCCAGTCCAGCAGATGGCAGAGCAGAGAGACTGAAAGAACTTGAAATGCTGATTGATGCTTGTAACACAGTTAAATCAAACACACTGAAGCCAGTCCTACCCAGCCTTTCTCTTTTGTGAAATAATAAATATCCTGATTGTTTAAGCCAGTTCAAGTCAGCGTTTTGTGCCCTGCAGACAAAAGCACTCAAACAATAGAGAAGATTATAGAATCATAGATTGCTATTTCTGAAAGGGAGCTTGAGATGATCTAGTTGAAAGCTCTCATTTTGCAGATGAGGAAATGAAGGTCCAGAAAGGATGGGTGACTTATGCAAAGCTATCAACAGAGTGAAAACTGATCCAGGGCTGGACCCAGTCTCCAGGATCTTAGTTATCACTCTTTCTCTCAACTTTGACAATCCATAATTTCATGGTCAGACAAGGAGGAACTTGAGAATAGAAATGTTTGAAGTATATTAGACTGAAACTGCATTCTGGAGGTTGTGGGGAAAGATTTTGCTTTTCTCTACAGGTGCTGCCCCTTCTTTTCTCTTCCACCTTTTCCCTTCTGGAAAGAGGACTTGATGCTTGGATGTGCTGCAGCCATCTTGTGTCCATGTGGCAATAAGCCAAACTACTAACAATGGCACAATGAAGAGATAGAAGTTGCTGAGAGTCTCCTCACCAGCTCCAGAATGGCTTGCGTGAGAATGTAGATCTATATTGTACAAGCTGGGTTGTATGAACCTTGAAGTCAAAAGCATTCCTAACTGACACTCTGAATTATTTCTTTCATATATAACACACTTTCCTCTAGCAGGCTGTGACTAAAACTCTGGCAACCAGAATTCAGCTAGAATTTTCTGTTTTAAGGACGTTGTGCCTTTTCCCGGTATTTTTTTTAAGTGTATGTAGCTCATTTTAACTTCTTACTTGGAAAAATTTCAGACCTGCACAAAATTTCTAGAATAGTACAAGAAATTCCTAGGAACCTTTCATCTGGATTCACCAATTGTTGAGTGACATTTGCTACATGCTCTTTCTGATATACACCTTTTTTTCTGAATCTTTTGGGAAATAAGTGTTAGACATTATGAAGTTTAACTACAAATATTTCTAGGACTACCCCTTAAAAATAAGGATATTCTCTTTCATAACACTACTGTACAACTGTGAATTTTCAAAAAATTAACATTGATACAGTGCTATTATCTAAAACATAGGTCATATGCACATTTCACTAATTGTCCCAGTGCTGTTCATAGTAATAATTTTGTCTTGCCAAGAATATGATACAGAATGACCACTGTGTTTATTTATGATATATCTTTATCTTCTTCAATCTGGAATGGTTCTTCAGGCTTTCTTTGTCTTTTATGACATTGATGCCTTTTTTTTTATTATTATTTTAAGAGAACAGGCCAGTTGCTAAGTAGAATTTCTCTCTGCTTGGGTTTATCTGGTAGTTTCCTTATGATGAGATTCCAGTCATGCGTTAAGATCACTACATAAGTGATGTTTTATCTTTCTTGGTGCATCACATCAGGAGATTGTGTTGCTAGTTTTGTGTATTACTGGGCCTTAGTTTGCCAGGGCTGCTGTAACTGAGTTCCATGCACTAATTGGTTTAAATAAAAGAAATTTATGTCTTAGAGTTCTGGAGTCTAGAAGTCTGAATTAAGGGGTCGGCAGGGCCATGCTTCCTCTGAAGTTTGTAGGGGTCTGGTGTGTGCTGGTTTAGATGTATTATGTCCCCCAAAACACCATTATCTTTGATGCAGTCTTGTGTGGGCAGGAAACATATTGGTGTTGAGTGGGTTGGAGACTTGTGATTGGATGTTTCCATGGAGATGTGATCACTCAACTGTGGGCGAGATCTTTCACTGAATAATTTCCATGGAAGTGTGGCCCCGCCCATTCAGCGTGGGCCTTGATTAGTTCACTGGAGCACTATATAAGCTCAAACAGAAGGAGCGAGCTTGCTACAGCCAAGAAGGACACTTTGAAGAATGCACAGGCGCTGAGAGAGGAACTGCAGTTTACAGAGACATTTTGGAGATGGCCTTTGAAAGCAGACTTTTGCTCTGGAGAAGCTAAGAGAGGACAAATGCCCCAAGAGCAATGAGAGGTTGAGGCTTCTTTCCCTTGCACACAAGTCAGGCACCAGTGTTCCTGTTTGAGGCTGGTCTTGCTGAGGGGTCCCTAGGAAGCTGCCCTCAGGGAAGCAAGGCACTGCCCCACACCAGATGTGGAGCGCATGACCTGGCCACGGGCCACGGCTTCCATGAGCACACTCGGCATTTGAGAATTTGACAGCAGTCTTGAAGATAGCACCCACATTCCCAGTGTGGATTCCTGGTGCCAGACAGAGCAGAACAGACTTCTCAAAGAATTGTGGTTGGTTGTTTTGACCTGCGTTGTGGCACTTTGAAGGAGGCATGCAAAGAGTTTGCCTTTATTTCACCTGACTGGGAACTCTCCCAAAAAAGAGGTGACTGCCTGAGAGGCATTTTCAAAAATATTTAAAAGCAAATGTATTAGCCCCTGCCACCTGGGGCAAGGAATAACAGTTGAGGCAAACAGTAGGTGCCAAAAAGTCTGGTTAGAAAGGTTAGGGACTTAAAAGCTTTGAAGAATAAGGGCTTTTTAAAGCTCCCACTTAACTACTGTGAATCTAAAGGGCTGTATGCCTGGAGCACATGCTTAGAAAAGACCTGAGAAAGCCCTAAGTCCTCACCCTTGACTGACCTTCAGCTTTGCTCAAGCAGCAAGTGAAGGCTAAGGCAGGATTGTGAACTGCCCAGCTAAGTATTGAAGGAGTGCCCAAACACACACAGAGCCCACTGGCAAAGACTGGGAGTTTTTTATTGTTGTGTGTTGCTGTTTTTTAGTTCCAGGGGTTATAAGGAAATTATCAAATCACTAGCTGACCATTAAGCTAACCAAACAGAGACTTTAGTGGCCACACGAAACAAAGAATACAGACTTTATGGTATTAGTCCAGAAAAGTCACTAAACAAATAGTAGCCATCACAATAGGCAGCAACACCAAAATGAAAAGTGGGAAGACTCTGATCCCGGAGTTTATATATTTGTAATATTTGGAAGGTCCAATTTTCAATGAAGAATTACACAAGTCAGGCAGACAGTCAAGTATGGGCTATACACTGGAAAAAAAGAAAATAGAAATTCTCCCTGCAAAGCCCCAGGCATCAGAGCATGGTATCCCTAGTAGTGAATATGCTATTATTGTAAATATGTTCAAAGAGCTATGGGTAACATTGAAAAATGTGATGGAGGAAATCAGAGAAATGCTAAGAGAGTGCGCCAAAGAGTTGAAGTCACAAACAGTAGAACTGGTGAACATAAACAAAAAACTAACAGAAATCATTAATTCACCAAAGGAGAGAACCAAACTTGAACCAACAAAAAAACAAATGAACAAACCTGAATTTAGATCCAGTGAGGACACCCAATCTAAGAATGAAAAAAGAATGCAGAAAAGTGAAAAGAGCCCAAGAAACTTGTGGGATACCATCAAGCATACCAACATACATATAATAGGAGTCCCAGAAGGAGGCGAGAGGGGGAGCAGAACTGAAAGAATATTTGAAGAAATTGTGGTTGAAAATTTCCCAAATTTGATGAAAGACATGAATCTACACATCCAAAAAGCTCAAAGAACCCCAAATAGAATAAACTCAAAGAGATCCACTCCGAGGCATATTATAATCAAACTGTTGAAAGTTGAAGAGAAAGAGAGAATTCTGAAAGCAGCAAGAGAGAAGCATCTTGTTATGTACAAAGGATACTCGATAAGATTAACCTCTGATTTCTCACCAGAAACTATGAAGACCAGAAGGCAGTGGGGTGGCATATTCAAAATTTTGAAAGAAAACAATTGTCAACCAAGGATACTATATCCAGCAAGACTGTCATTCAAAAATGAAGGAGAATTTAATGTATTCCCAGATCAACAAAAATTGAGAGTTTGTTGCTGGTAACCCTGCCCTCCAAAAAATGCTAAGAGGAGTCCTTCAGCCTGAAGTGAAAGGACACTAGAGAGTAACTTGAGTCCTAAGAAATAAAATACACTGGTAAAGTTAGCTACATACATAAATATAAAAGTATATTTCTGGTCAGTACTTTTTCCCTGTATTATTTAAATGATAGCTACATAAAATAATAAATCAATGGCAGCAGACAACATATAAAGATGTAATTTGTAACAATAACAGGGTAGAGAACAGATCTATATAGGAGCAGTTTTTTTATAAGCTGGAAAGGCAGCAGTGGAGAAATTGAGCAACAAAATTATGACCTAGAAAACAGATAGCAAATGGCAACCTAACTCCTTCCTTTTCAGTAATTACATCAGATATAAATCGGTTAAAAGGCTGAGATTGGCAGAACAGAGTAAGGAAACCATGAGTCAACTATTGCTGTGTACAAGAGACTCACTTTAGAACAAAAGACACAAGTGTGATGAAAGTGAAAGAATGAAAAAAGATATTCCATACACACACTCACTGAAAGAGAACAAATATCACACATGGTAGCTCTTAAGACAAAAATAGCTCTTAGAGATAAAGAAGGACATTATGTATTGATAAAGCATCAGTCATCAAGAAGATACAACAATTATAAACGTAACTATCAGCAGACTTTCAACATATATGAAGCAAAAATGATAGGTGAAGGGGAAAATAACAGTTGTATTTGGAGACTTCAACCCCCCAACTTTCTGTTAGAAAGAACTGGACAAAAGATAAACCAAGAAGTAGAAGATTTGAATAACATATAAAGCAGCTAGATCTAACAGAACACTCCATCCAGCCACAGCAGAATACACATTCATCTCAAGTGCACATGGGACATTCTATTTAGACCATGTTAGGCCACAAAATGTGTCAATAAGTTTTAAAAGATTGAAATTGTACAAAGTATTGTCCATGACCACAATGAAATGAAATTAGAAATTAATAAAAGGAAAATTGAAAAATATGTGGAAGTTAAAAAAAAATGTGCTCTTAAGCAGTACATCAAAGAAGTTAGTAAATGCTTTCAGGTTAATGGAAATGAAAGCAAAACATACCAAAACTAATGGAATGAATGAAGCAAAGGCCATTAACGATCAGGGAAATTTGTAGCTATGCCTGCATTAAAGAACGATCTCAAATCAATAACCTGACTTTCCACTTTGATGAACTAGAAAAAGAAGAGCAAACCCAAAGCCAGCAGAAGGAAGGAAATAAAGTTTAGAGTGGAGATAAGTGAAATATGAAAAGCAGAATCAATGAAACCAAAAATTGTTTCTTTGAAAAGATCAACAAAATTGGCAAACTTTGAGCTAGACTGACCAAGAACAAAAGAGCACCCAAATTTCTAAAATCAACAATAAAGTAGCAACATTACTACTGATGTTGACAGGAAAAAAAGGGATGTAAGAAAATACTGTGAACAATTGTATGCCATCACATTAGATAACCTAGATGAAATGGATAAAATTCTGGAAACAAAGTGCTAACACTGACTCAAGAAGAATTAGAAAATTTGAATAGGTCTATAACAGATAATCAAATCTTTCCAACAACAAAAATATCCAGAACCAGATGGCTTTGCTGGTGAATCTATCATTAAAAAACATCAGTCTTCCTCAAACTGCTAAAAACTAAAGGGTATGCTTCCTAACTTGTTCTGTAAGGCCCATATTACCCTAATACCAACAATAGCACCAAAAAGGACAATACAGACCAGTGTACCTAATAAGCATATATTCAAAAATCCTTAACAAAATGCCAGGAAATGCAATCCAACAGCATATTAAAGGATTATTATATAACATGACTAAGTAAGTCCAATCTGAAATATATGCCCAGGAGAATTGAAAACGAAGTTGTACATAAATATTTATAATAGCAGTTATCGCAGTAGCTAGAAAGTGCAAACAACCAGGATGTCCATTATCTGATGAATGGATAAACAAGATGTGGCATGTCCTTACAAAGGGATATTATTCTGCCATAAATAGGAATGATTTACTAATGCATGCTGCTACTTGGTTTCTTGGAAACATCACGTTATGTGAAAGAAACTAGCTACAGAAGTCCGCACATTGTAGGATTCCATTTATGTGACCTGTCCAGAATAGGCAAATCCATATCACTTAAAGCAGATTAGTAGCTGTCCGGCTGGGGAAAGGGGTAATGGGGCATGACTGCTTGATGGGTAAGGGGTTCCTTTTGGGGGTTATGAAAGTGTTCTGTAATTAGATAATGATGGTTGTAAAACATTGAGAATATGCTGGAAGTCACTGAATTATATACTTTAAAATAGTTAAAATGGTGACTTTTACCTCAATAAAAAGAAATTATTCTCAAAAAAAGAGTCACATTTTGGAGAGAAGCTAAGCCTAGAGAGGAACATCCTGGGAGAAGGCCATTTTGAACCCAGAACTTTGGAGCACATGCCAGCCACGTGCCTTTCCAGCTAACAGAGGTTTTCCGGACACCATTGGCCATCCTCCAGTGAAGGTAACCGATTATTGATGTGTTATCTTGGACACTTTATGGCCTTAAGACTGTAACTGTGTAACCAAATAAACCCCCAATTTATAAAAGCCAATCCATTTCTGGTGTTTTGCATTCCGGCAGCATTAGCAAGCTAGAACATGGTGTTAGCCAATAATGCATGATGTTCCTTGGCTTGTGGCATAACTCCATCTCTGCCTGTGCCACATGGCCATCTTCTCTGTCTGTCTGTCCCAATTCCCTCTCCTTATAAGGACACCAATCGTATTGGGTTAGGACCCCCCCACCCCCAATCTAGTTCAGCCTCATTTTAACTTACAATCATCTTCAAAGATCCTATTTCCTAACAGGATGGCATTCATAGCATGGGGGCTAGGACTTATTTCTTTTGGGGGGACAGAATTCAATCTATGATACTGATGAACTTGACTTTAATCAGTTGATTATGATAGCGTCCCTCTCCAACTTGTTCTTATGAGTCTAATGACTCAACACTCAGGGGACAGAGACTTGCCTTTCTCAGATCATTCCTGGGCTACAAAGAGTCATCCCGATAGTTTCCTGGATCGACTTTGAATTACAGGGTCCTTTGGTAAGGGATGGATTCAGGATGGACTTTGAAAGCTGGATTTAGAATAAGTGAACAACTCAAAGATTCAGCTTGGGGAAAGGGTTAATAAGCACATGGGACATCTTGTTTTCCTTGAGAAGAGTTGAGCTTCCCCCAAATACCACTCCTTTACACCTGAAGAGGTTAAATGGTTCCGTTCCCATGGAATCCTCAACCAATGTAGCCCTGACCTGTGATTTATATAAAAAGTAGCTGTTCCTTAATTTTCCCCACAATGGCTTCATTCTTACGTTATGAACCTGCTTTGTCAGTGTTCTCTTTGATTTATGAAAGATTTCAAACTCCCCAAATAACTGTCCCTTTTCTTTTCATTAAAGTTAATCCCCACAAAGACACTTTCATCCGCTGATTAGTCATGCCCCAGTGAACCTTGCTAACCAGAGGCTAAGTTATTGATGTGTTAAAGATGTAATCTCTAAGTCTGGGGACCACTGAAGAAACCCCAACATGTTATTTGACAGTCACAATCTCAAATGTATTGCCTTCTTTGAGCAGCCTTGGTTGCATGCGTTCCTTGGGGTCAATAAATCTCTCTGGCTTGACTGCCTGTGAGAGCTGAATTATTGTGGGGCCGAGTTTAGGTTGCCAACACACACTGCCTTGCACCCCAGGATATTGTGGTGCCTTCTCCAGTTTCCAGTTTCCGTTTCCAATGACATGTATTCATCAGCACATCTATTACACCAGAAGCAGCAGCTCATTGTTTTATGTCCTGCTCGTAGCCTTCCTCATAAGTCACCTAACTGTAATTTGGGTATGATGTTGGTCCCCAATGGCACTAACCCTTCCCCTTGCCCATTGATTTTGAGTGATGTGTGAACTTGGACCATTATGGAGTCTTAGATGGTGACAAGGCCTTGCCTGCACAGTCTACACGGGAATGTATCACCTCCTCACCCACCAATTTTAAATTTGTAGATTAAAAAAGAACGAAAGAAGTCTCAGACTTTTTACATATGTGGAGCTCAGTTTGGCCCATGTAAGCCAATGTTTTGCAACTGGCAGGACATTTTTAGGGCAGTACGGCCCCGCACTGCAGAATGTTTAGTGTTTAGCATTTTTCAATCTTACAGTACATGGCAGCAGAGCTCCCAATCATTGTGGCCATCTCAGATGCCCCCAAACATTTTCATCTGTCCCCTGAGAAGGCAGCACCACCTCCAGTTAAGAGCCCCAGCCTTCAACAAAATGAAACAAACAGCAGACAGAGGGGATATCTGGGCACCACCTTCTTAACATATGGGCAGACCTGTCCCGGGAAAACATACCCTTGACCGTCACATTTGATCCAGATTTTTTTTTCAAATGACAATGATTGATGTGCAGACAGTTCTGTGAGTCAGAAGGCCAGGCAGACTACCCTGAGTGCTACACTCATTGCAGCACAAGGCTGAAATCAAGATGTCGGTGGGGCTGGACTCTTATCTCCAGGCTCATTCAGACTCTTGGCAGAATTCAGGTCCTTGCAGTAGGACAGAAGTTCCCATTTTCTTGCTGGCTTTCAGTCGGGGGCTGCTCTCAGCTTTGAAAGGCAGCTCACTTTCCCCCTCACGTGGCCCTCTCCATCTTCAATCCAGTAATGCATAGAATCCTTTGCACACTTGGAATCTCCCTGACTTCTTCTGCCACTAACGGAAGAAAACTCACTGAGTTCAACAAGTGATCTACACCCCTTTATTGAGATGAGCTCACTAATCATAATATACTTGAATATTGGGGCAATATCAAATTGCTGCAAAATTTTCTAAAAGTTTACCATTAAGTTCTGTATCTAACTCATCGAGAACCAGTAACAAAGTTTGCTGATCCAAGAATTTTTTAAAAATCATTTTTAATTACACAAGAGAGAAGAATAAATGAATAAATTCTTCCAAAAACTCAGAGCACAACAGAGCTGGTTTGGAGGTATTATGTCCCCCCAAACACCATGTTCTTTAATGCAATCTTGGCAACATGTGAGGGCAGATGTATTAGTGTTGATTAGGTTGGAATCTTTGGATTAGGTTGTTTCAATGGAGATGTGACCCACCCAACTGTGGGTAATACCTTTGATCAGATTATTTCCATAGAGGTGTGGCCCTCCCCGTTCAATGTGGGTCTTGATTGGTTTACCAGAGCCCTGTAAAAGCTCAGACAGAAGGAGCTCGCTGCTGCAGCTTAGATGTTTTTAAGATGGCTGTTGACAGCTGATGCTGACATTTTGGAGAACGCCGTTTTGAAACGCAACCTGGGAGCAAGCAGACACCAGCCATGTGCCTTCCCAGCTAACAGAGGTTTTCCAGATGCCAATGGCTTTCCTCCAGTGAAGGTACCCTTTGTTGATGCCTTACCTTGCACACTTTATGGCCTTAAGACTATAACTTTGTAACTGAATAAACTTCCTTTATAAAAGCCAATCCATTTCTGGCGTTTTGCAAGACAGCAGCATTAGCAAACTGGAACACCCCTGAACCACCTTGCTGCAATCTTGCCTCCTTCCTTCTCTCTCCAGAAGAAACCATTGTTAAGAGTTTGTGGGTAAACATATCCAGCCCCCCCCCCCCCCTTTTAAAACACTTTACAAGCAGAGAATGCATAGCATTGTTTCATGTGAGTGTTTCTATAAAAAATGATTACCACACTGTACATTTATCTGAAAATTGCTCTTCTCATCCAGTGATATGTTTTGAGACTCTCTCCCTATTGATCCATATAGATCTGAGTCTTTTCTCTTAATGTACTCTGTCTTATTTTATTTTGGCATTTCCCCTAGGATGTAAATTAATAATTTTCACATTTACAAGCCATGGTAACTTCAGCAGCCTTACATGGGCCTCCTTGTGCTCAGGTAGAAGTGTTTCTCTAGAGAAGACACCTCAAAGGGAAATTGCTGGGTCACGGAGAGTTAGTTATAAGAGATACAGTTAAAATTGCTCCCCAACCTGCAACCTGTGTTCCCATTTGCCCACACCCTTACCAATACTCAGTACCATCAGACTTGAATTTTGTCAATCCTGAAGGTGTGAAATAGGATCTCATTGTCTTAATTTACATTTCCCTGTTTACTAACAAGATTAACTTCATATTTGTTTATTGGAGATTTATATTTCCTCCTTTTTAAACTGTTTATGTTCTTTGACCATTTTAAAATTGGATGGTCTCTTTCTTATTGATCTGTAAATGTTCTTTTTACTAATCTTTTGCTACTTCATTACAAAATTTTTTCTCAGAATGTTGATAATAATTTAAGATTGTTACGGTAACTTTTGTTGTAGAGAAGACTTTATTTTTTTAAACACTATTTTATTGATATATATATTCACACTACCTACAATCATCCATAGTGTACAATCAACTATTCCCAATACCATCATATACTTGTACATTCATCACCAGAATCAACCCTTGAACATTTTTCTTACTCCAAAAAAGCAAATAAATAAATAAATAAATAAATAAAATAAAAGTAAAAAGGAACACCCAAAACATTCCATCCCACCCCCATCCAACCCCATTTTCCATTTAGTTTTTGTCCCCATTTTTCTACTCATCTGTCCGTACACTGGACAAAGGGAGTGCGAGCCACGAGGTTTACACTATCACACAGTCACCATGTAAGCTACGTAGTTATGCAATCATAAGAAGACTTTATTTTTGGTGGGTGCATTTCTGTGTGTAAGTGTGTATGTAGGATGCAAGATTTCAGTTCTTTCACATGAGAAGCCTTGTGCCCCAGTGATTTATAATATGTCTTGATCTCCAGTGGAGCAAGTCTTACTCCTTTTCCCTTGGAGATTGCTTAAGAATTGCTTATTCTTCCATGTGAATTGTACAATATGTTTGTCAATTATGATGAAAAAATCAGGTTGAGATTTTGATTAAAATCACTTTAAATTTAAAGATTAATTTGAAGAACATCACACAACCTTTTCAAAGACTTATAACAATGAAACAAGGTGGAATGTGAATGCAAAGGATGTAAAATCTCAAGTTAGAAGGGGCTGATTCTAAAACTTTAGAGAGATGCATGAATGGCATAACATAAGACTTTCAGAAGAATTTTCCTAGCCTGACACTGTGGAAATATTTCCTCAAAAAGTGGAAGAAAAACACTTCCAGTCATTCATTCAACTCCTAGTTTTTTTTAGAGCCTCCTATGTGCTCGGTGTGATTCTAGACATTCAGGACATAACAGTGAAAAAGCAAACACAGCCCCTGACTTTATGGAATTTGCCTTCTAGCAGGACAAGGGAACAAAATGTAAACAAGATCACTGTTGGCCATGCATGATAAGAGCTATGAAGGCAGTAAAGTGATGGTCCTGAGAGAGAGGGACCCAGCACTCCTGGAACCTCTGGGAGTCACTGGGGCGAGGACTTGAAGCATGAGGAGGGGGTGGGTAGGGTTGGGGGGATTTGGGAGGGAGGGGAATGTTCCGGACAGGTCTTTGGATGCAAGGCCATGAGGTGGAAAAATTCTTGGCCTTGAGTATCCCACAGAAGCCACTGTGTAAACGAGATCATGAGGGGATCTTTAGGCCTCTGTAAGGAGTAGGGGTTTTCTTTTCTATGCATTGAGAAGCCAGGAAAAGGTGAGACCAGGGAAGAGCTATACACTGCAGCAGGTTTTCAACAGCAACAAATCCAAAAGTGAAAATCTTCTAGAACGTCACTTACTGAGTTTTGTTTTTTAAAAAATTAATATCATTTTACTGTTTTTCCTGCCAATACCCTCTCCATTTTCAATCTCAGTCTTTTGTGGGAAAGTAACCTTGGGTTAGCAAGAGATTATTATGTTGCCTTTCTTGAGGTAAGCAGGTAAATAAACCTGGTTCTAGTCATTTTGGACAGCCTGGCAGTAGCTTTGCAGGGCTGTTTAGCCAAAGGAAGAAAGAAACCTTGTCTGAGCAAAGATTTCATTTTCCTTCCTCTTGGCTGTGAAATAATGTGAGACTTCAATGTGGATTTTTTGCTAAAAATCAGTAAGACAATCATGAGCCTGGTGGGCAGTGAGTCTCCTCTTTTTAGAGTGTTTGTGCTCTGGCTTCAGGGGTGGCACCATGAACTGAGTCTTGTTTAAAGAACTTTCAATAGCTGTGACACAGCAGTCCTTGCTCCACCTCTGGGGTTATCAATCAATGTGAATAAATTACCAGTAGATTTATCTTAAAGTTATCAGAAGCCCTGGCCAGCTTCCCCAACAAGTGACATTCCGGTTTGCTAATGCTGCCATTATGCAAAATACCAGAAATGGATTGGCTTTTATAAAGGGGGTTTATTTGGTTACAAAGTTACAGTTCTAAGGCCATAAAAGTGTCCAAACTAAGGCATCAACAAGAGGATACCTTTACTGAAGAATGGCCAATGGAGTCTGGAACACCTCTGTCAACTGGGAAGGCATGTGGCTGGCATCTGCTGATTCTTTGCTCCAGAGTTCTGGTTTCAAAAAGGCTTTCTCCAGAATGTCTCTGGGCTCGTCTCTTAGCTTCTTCAGCTCCTGTGCATCTAAGTATTGGGAGTTCTCTCTTAGTTTCTCCGGAGCAAACGCTGGGCCAGCATCTCCAAATGTTTCCAAGCATCTCCAAGTGTCAGCGTCAATGTCAGCTCTTAACTTCTCTTCAAAAGTCTCTGCTCAGCTGCTGTGAGCTCCTTCTGTTTGTGAGCTCTTTCACAGGACTCCAGTGATTAAATCAAGACCTGCCGGGAATGGGAGGGGTCCATATCTCCATGCAAATAATTTAATCAAATGTTTTGCCCACGGTTGATTGAGTCACATCTCCATGGAAACACTCAATCAAAAGATTCCAACTTAATCAACACTAATACATCTGCCCCCACAAGATTGCATTAAAGAATATGGCTTTTGGGGGGACATAATAAATCCAAACTGGCACAAGTAGTAATAAAAATTTTCAGTTACTGTACCTGGGATTAAGTGCAGTTTTGCTATGGATCAGAAACTAACTTAGAAACAGGAAACAAAGGGGAAAGGCAAGCCATGGGTAGAAACCCACAATCATCAGGCTCCTCCATTCCCTGACTTTGAAGTGGTCTTTTAAAAACCATGTTTTATAAACAATACAAAATACATCATAGATCTTCAAGTTTGCAAAGAGCAATATTAAGGACCCTGGAGTCTGACAGATCCAACCTGGGGCAAATTATTTAGCCTGGAAGCCTCACTAGCCTGATTTGTAAATTGGAAATAGTTGGACCTTCTTCATTAGGTGATGAGGATAAATGAGATAATACATTTTAGCTTTGTGCCTGGAGTTCCTCTGCTATAACTCTTCATCTTATTTCTGAGAGAGAAATACCAAACCAAGGGGATAAAATTACAGGAAAATCTCATGAAACTGTATTTTAAGCCTGGGCAATATATGGCATCTGTGTTCCAAAACAACTTTATCATCCTCTCACAAATCCTGGGCTTCCTCCAGTAACTTTTATCTCCATTGGTGGCATCACCATTCACCCAATTGTCTGAGCTTGGAATTTGGGGTTCATGTCAGCTTCCTCTTCCTCACCCCACTTCACCCCCATCCAGTCATCCACCCTTGCCTCTTGTCTCCAAGTATCTATCATTTCTCTCCCTACCTTAGACAGCAGTTGTCAGCAAACTATTTTTGAAAAGCACCAGATAGTAAATACTTTTTGCTTTACCAGCCATACTCTGTCACAACTACTCAACTCTGCCATTCTGGCACAAAAGTAGCCCTAGACAATACAGAAAAGAATGGGTGTGGCTGTGTTCCAATAAAACTTTATTTACAAAAATACAATGGAAGGCTGGATTTAGCCAATAGGTAATAGTTTGCTTACTCCAGCGTTAGGACTATAGCCCCTAGGCCTTCCTGCCAAGAATCGTCTAATCTTGTCACTCCTGAATTAAAACCATTCAATGGCTTCCCATTATTTTTGCAAAGGGTGGCCGTAAAGTGTTTTATAAAATGCAGAGTTTCAGACCCCTCCTGCGCCACTAAATCAGCACCTCTGGACTGGGAAATTGGATTTCAGCAAGTTTTCCTGGTGAGTCTAATGCAGCAGTTCTCAAAGTGGCTCCATGGACCTGGTGGATTCCCTAGATCCTTTCAGGGGGTTCCTGGGGTCAAAACTATTTTTATAATAATGCTGAGATGTTGCTTGCCTTTTTCATTGTGCTGGCATTTGCACTGATGGTGTCTTAGCATAAATCAAGGCCGGGACACCAAACTGAGCTAGTAGTCATTTTATTCTTCACCACTGTAAACTCACAGGAAAAAAAAAAAAAAGGTCATTGCCATTCAAGAACAGTCTTGATGAGTCTACAAAAATTATTTTATTAAATCCTGACCCTTGAGTGCACGGTTTTTTATATCATGTAACAAAATGGGGAGTACACATAAAACATGTCTGGTGCCTACTGAAATAGAACAGTTGTCTCCAGGAACAGCTCTTGTCCCATTGTTTAAATTGTAAGCTGAATTAGGCACTTTTGATGAAACATAATTTTTACTTGAAAACAACAGATAGCATTTGTTGCCAGTGATAAAATTTGAGCTCCCGTGCAAAAAAAAAAAAAAAAAGAATTTCAGTTTCATCTGCCACTGTGAGCTTGACAACGTTTCAATACTTAAAAGACTTTTCTGATGAGATTCGTGGTAATATTAATAATGTGCTCTTTTTTTTTCTTTTTCTATTGAGGCATTTAATTTGCATGTATGTATTACTTCCCCAGAAAAAGAATCCCAGCATTTTCCCTCTGTGTTTCCATCTTGCTTCCTCGTGGTCCACGATGCCAGCTGAAGTCGGCAGTATAACGAAACCAAACTTACAGGAGCTAGATCTTTGAGTTGCTCATCAAATCTGGCACTAATCCCTGCACGTTTGTTTAACCTGTCTGTGAGGTTCACAGGAGTTTTCCCGGCTCTGTGATGGTCAGTATTTCAAATTCGCCAATGCAACCCAGATTCATTGTCAAAGTGAGAAAGTGGATAACATCCCTGGAGCACGGTCTGGTAAGAACCTGGCATTTGCCTTTTTTCTTGGCATTGGGGAGGCTCTTGGGAGCATTGACACGCACCATCTTGGCGCCTCGGAAAGATGGCTGAAACCGTATGCTTCCTTTCAACATTGAATTAAAAATCTGTTAACATTTGGAAGATTCACATACCTCTGTGAACCAGTATTTGCCTAATGACCACTGACTGTATGATGTTATAAATCATGCATAGAAGAGAGAGCCATCCAAAGTGCAAGTGCAAGATTTACCAGTGGATATTTTTGAAGGTAAGACTTGTGAAAGAGTTACTGAAATAAATTATCTCTGAATTCTCTCTATTCATCACCCCTTTTTCAGTTACATTTAAACATTCTAAAGACTTGCAGTTATGGAAAACACATTTAACTTGGCCAATAATTTTAGATAATACTGGATTCTCCTTTAAATGACTACTTTAAAATTATGCTTTCAAACACTAAAAATACTTTAATCCAATGGGACATAAAACTGAGTTGTATAACCTACCACTGTGTGTTTCAAATCCTTATAGTTAAATTACAGCAACAGATTTTAATGTGACAGTAAGAAAAGTCACTTAGTGGACTCAAGTTCACGTTAACTATAAGAAACTACCGCTTATCAAGTTTTGGTGTCGTATCAAAGACTAATATTCACAATTATCTGAAAAGGCTGTTAAAATTCTCCTCCCTTTTCCAAACGCACATCTGTGTGAGGCCAGAATTTCTTCATATACTTCAACCAAAACAGTAAATCACAACAGATTGTGGGCTAAAGCAGATATGAGACTTCCGCTGCCTTTTTAAAGACAGTAAAGAGATTTGCAAAAATGCAAAACAATACCATTCTTCTCACTAAATACTTTTAGTTTTGGTAAAAAGTTCTTTTTTATTATAAAAATGGATTATTTATATTGACATGTAATGAGTTTATTGTTCTTTTTTTTAAATGAATCAATATTTTTTAATTTCTCAGTTTTAATTTCAAATGTGGTAAATCTAGATAAACACACATAAACATAAGCTCCTTATTGTCCTCAATATCTTTTAAGAGTGTGAAGGGATCCTGAGACTAAAATGATTAAGAACCCCCCTTCTAATGTATTCTGGAATGTATCTCTATCCATGGGATAGAGATAATGTCCCAACACCTAGCGTACAGACTTCCGGCTCAGCAACAAAAAGCCCCAGCAGATCTCCTGCCTTCCTCAGCAGCCTCAACAACTCCAGACCTAGCCTCACTTTGCGCTTGACTCTCCAGTGGCTTTGAGCTCCAGGCCGTTTGTCCCCTCCCTGCTTTATTCATAATGTCCCCTTTTTCGGGATGCCTACTAGCCAAGTCCCTTTTGCCCAGCACCAATGTCTCATCTTCAGGTCTCCTTACATCACTTCCTCCAGGACCTTCTGTTCCCTAACCATCTCACCAAGCCCTCAGTCTATTGTGTTAAGATTATATATCTATGCACAGGTCTTCCACACTAGGCAGGGGCTTTGACATCTGTCTGTGCTTGAATTCCAGCTTCTCCATTAGCTGTGTGACTTTGAATAAGTAACACAACCCCTCTAAGCCTCAATTTTTGTATCTGAAAAATGAGCACTATAATATGACCTACCAGGATACATTTGTAGTGAAGATTAAATGAGATACTGTATTTCCTTGATTTCTAGACACTTTTTTCCCCAATTTCTAATATCTCTGAAATTAAGCCTTGTCTTACAATCTATCATTTATATGGCAAGAAAGAATAGTGTCAGTGTAATTAGAGTTTTTCTTACTGCAGCACAAAATAATGGAGCATTTTGCAATCATGACCTCTTAAATTCTATCGTAATCCAAGTAAAGAGCTTCTCCCAAGGCCTGATGCTCAATAATTGTTAGTTAATATCATAAATGAGTTTGTGAGTGGGTGAACAAATCGCTCCCCCTAGCCTTCAGAACATGGTCCAAACTGGTCAGAAAGTCGTAAAAGTTCCCTTACAGTCTGTCCCGTTTCAATTTCAACATTCTCCATTCAACATATATTTATTGGGCACTGACCATGTTCCATCCAAACCCGAGTCTAAGGGCTGGGAATAAAGCAGAGGGCAAAACAGGCAAAATTCCAAGCCCTCACAGAGCTTACATTCCAGTGCAGGGATGTAGACAATAAACAAAATGAACAAGGAACATATATAATAATTAGGTGGTGGTGAATGTGACACAGGGAAGGATAATGGAGTGTGTTGGGGTGGAGAGAGGCCTCCTGGCAAAGTAATAGCTGACAGAGGAAGCCCTCCCCATGGGTGGCTGATAACAGCCAGTTCAAAGCCCCTGAGGCCGGTGTGGCCATGGAGAAGGCCAGTGCGGCTGCAGTAAAGGAGGGAGAGATGACTGAGAAACGAGGCCAGGGAAAGGGGCCCGGGCAGATGGAGTAAGGCCTTGGAGACTCCTGTAAGGATTTTTGGCTTTAACTCAGAGCAAGATGGGGGCGTTTTTTGGAGAGTTTTGAGCCAGGTCAAACTATGCAAGCTATTCTAGGAATTTAGCCATCTCTTCCTCCTTCCCCACACACTTTTTTCTTTTGTTCATGGCTCTCCATCTGAGTATTTATATTTCTTGTGCTCTGAGATATAAGTTCCTTGATGACTCAGGCCATGTCTTACCCACCTTTGTCCCCGGTGCCTAGCAATGCCCAGGATAATATGGGTATTTAACAAACAATGAACAATGTAAGAATGCCCCTATCAATTTAAAAAGAAAAATAAATAAGTATTACAAAATATTTATTTTCCTATGAATAGCTTAAATAATGACAGATTATTAAAAAAAAAAAAAAAAATCCCAGCACTTCCCCCAGAGAACCAGGAATCACATCATGCCTTTCCTTTGGAATCATAAATCTGAATTAAAAAATTAGTATTTTCTGGATGTGAGTCTGTGGCATTAGAGAAGCAAATCCCTCTTTCTGGAATGGGTTATCAGGGAGTTTCACAATTCTCTTTTCCCCTTTTCTCAGAATGTGGCTTGCCTCCTGCCTTGGTGGCTCCTGCACCTCGGGGCACAGTGTTTCTGCGCAGTGCCCGGCCAGGACCCCGGGACTGCAGCCCCGGAGCTGCCCGCCTGGCTCCCTCCCTCCCCCGCGCGCAGGCTGCGCTCCCCTCGCGGCTGGCACCCGGCCGCCCTGGCAGCCCTCGGGCCTGGACCCCCCAGCAGCCCGAACAACGCCTGCCTGTGTCTGGGCCTCCAGGAACCCCCTTCTCTCATCCATTCCCTCCCAAAAAGGGCACCAGGGAAGCAAAAGTCCCCACATTCCTTTCCAAAGCTTGAAGTGCAGTGAACGCCAGTACAGAGCTGTAAGGAAGAAGAAATCGTGGAGTTTTATTTGCCACGTATTTGTGTGTGAGCAAGGGCCTGTGTGTGTGTGTGTGTGTGTGTGTGTGTGTGTGTGTGTGTGGCCCACGCAGTGCTTTTGTGCTTCCCCAGGAGCTATCTTTTCTTTCTAGCTCTATTTATAATAAAAAGGATCATGCGCTTTCTCCAGGAAGACAGTTCCCTCGGGGACAGCAGTTGGCTGCGAACTGGCCGCTCCTCCGCTCGGCGGCGCCTGCGACTCCTTCCCGCGCGGGAGCCCCGCGGTGCGCCGCCAACTGCCCGACCGGGCGCCGCCGCCATTTTGTCTGTCGCCCTTCGCCCAGGGCCCGGCACAGGGCCTCCCGCGGGGAAGGCTGCTTACTTCGTATTTGCTAAGCGGATGAGTGGGAGCCATTCTAAATTTAAAAATATTAACCAGTGCTCTCGTGGCGTGTCCTTCTGCCCGTTGCCCTTGCTCCACCCCAAACAGGCAGCCCCTGAGAGGGACTCATCCCCTCAAGGAGCGAATGACTGGACGAGGAGGCGCTTTTGAGGGAACTCTCGGGACAGAAACAACTGATTTGGACAAATACCTGATAAATTAGATTTCCTGACTTGGAGGAAGTGGAGAATACGTAGGGGAGCAAGGTGAGTACAGGTGAGTTCCCTCCTTGCCTGGAAGGCACAGCTGAGGTGGGGAGACGACGGTGGAACCCCAGAAACGCTTGAGGAACAGGAGAGAGAGGAGACCTGAGCCCTGGCCTGTGACTGAGCCCAGGAGAGGAGGGTACCAGGACCCCAGCGCAGACATGGCTGTGTTGGGCGTCTGGGCGGAAAGGCTGGGGATGGCCTTGTGTGGGAGCTGTGGGACGTTCCCCAGAAGCCTGAGGGTGGTGCAAAATGAAAGGCACCCTCCTCTGTGGGCCCAGCAGCAGAACCACCGGAGGGCCCGTCTGTGGCTCCTGCATGGCACAGAAAGCCAACAGGCACGCAGAGAACTTGAGGTTGGGAAAAAAAGGGAAGACTCAGCCGTGACCAGGGTGAACCAACAGCCGTAGAAGCCCAGAACATCCCAGCAGGGTCTTTCATGAGGTTAGATGATGTCTAGAACCAGATCTCCACCCAACCTTCCTTGTCTGAGTGTTGTGGAAGCCCCCAGCCCTTAGATGCAATCCTGGGGAAATGAAGGGGGAACTCCTACCCAGTGAGAGGGGTTTTGCAAGAGAAATTTGGATCTGCTATAGGACAATAAAATTATTTTCTTTCATAACCGAATGTACAGAGCAAGACACACAACTCACTACAAATGAATGAATAAATAAGCCGTGGAAAGACTACGTGTTACTTATGTGTGTCTCATAAGACAAATGTGGAACTGTAGTCAGAGGATCTACTGAAAGATATTTGTTAGGTTATTGATGGCTGTGGGGCCAGCACTGTTAGGCAATGTGGGATGCAAGAGACGTACAGGCCAGATCCCCACCTTCAAAGTCTTGCCACTGCTTGAGTAGACAGGACTAACATTCCTCAAACAAGTACAGGTGACAGAGGCACAACAGTGCCAACTGCTAAACCATGCAGGACAGAAATTCCGGAAAAGGTGGGATCAACATAGACTGTAGCAAAAATGAAAGAGGTCAAAATCTTGTGATTTCAGGGCTTAGGTAAGTGGGATGGCTCAATGTTTGGAAATAGTACCTGGAAATTATGATGATTAGTTTTGCCCTTACGCTTATCTATTTAACAAACTTCACTATGTGCCAGGCATTGTTCTAAGCTCTTTACAAATATTAGTGCATTTCATCCTTAAAACAATCTTGTGAGGTAGGCTATTATTGTCCACATTTTTTCAGATGGAAAAACTAAGGTGCAGAGAGGCTAGGTAGCTTGTACAAAATCACATGGCTCGTAAGGGGTGGAGCTGGGAATTTGGCTGCTGAATTGGTGCTCAAAACCACTGTACTAGTTTCTCATGTGTTGCTTAGAGTACAATAGCACCATGCAAGGCATTATGGGGTTCCCTGAACCCAAGGAATTACAGTCTGTTTTAGGGGGATGACAAAGCTCAGGAAATAAAAAAAGAGAGTAATAGAAAAATAATCATACAAAAGCCAAGTAAGGCTGACCATAATTGCCAGAGGAACAGAGTGTGGAGAGAGATGATGGGGGGAGAGGATACTGAAATATGAGTAGGATTGAAGTAAGAGATTGGGGAGGCGGGTATGTTTGGAAGGAGGAATTGAGTGAACAAAGAAGTGGAAGCAGAAACGAGCATGGCGGCTGGTCAGAAAACGGGACCCACATGGTAGAATCCGGATCTAATCATTATCTAGAGAGAGGTTCCAGCCAAATTGTGACAGTTCTTGATGCCACAGATCTGGACTTAGTGTGTAAACAGCGCCCTTTACACAATTTGCGGGGCCCATTGCAAAATGAAAATGTGGGGCCCCTTCTTAAAAAATTAATAATTTCAAGACAGCACAGCAGAGCATTTAACTAAGGGCAGACTCCTGAGCACCACACACCGATGAAGTTCACCACGTGTTGAATATTGAGGATGTGTTGAAGGATTTTGAGCAGGAAAATGCTGGATTAGAGAGGGGTTTTAGAAAGATGAGCTGTTGGGTGCTGTCTGGATTGACAGGAGCACGAAGCAGAGGCCAGGATACCTATTGGGAAGTCCCTGGACGAGTCCATGTGGTAAAAAGTGCACAGAGAAGTTTGACGGTTGTAGCTATGGGAAGAAAGCATACGTGTGATGTGATAGGATGGGGCACTGACTCTGTGGGCTGAGTCGGGGGATAATCAGGTCCCTCTATGTAGCAGATACAGTTTAAGCCTGGGTCGTCAAGAAAGCTGCCATCATTGAATGGAAGAGGAAGTGTGAAGAAAGGAGCTGGCTTCAAGAGCTTGGTAAGGAGTAACCAGCCTTAGTCATGATGAAAGTAAGATTAGGGTATGGCTTCCAAGAAGAAATGTCTAGCTGGCAGCTGAAGATGAAGAAAATTCAGGCTTGGAAGTGTAGATTTGAAAGATAACTGTGTTGTGTAACTCTTGCATTTCAGACCATAGGCAATTTCTTAGGAATTAAGTGGATAGATAAGGTTTAAAAATAGATGAGCACTTTAAAATAATGTTTTATACTGCCATTAAAAGGAATTGGGCAATTAGCTATGACGTTGGATCCAGCAACCTAGCGGAAGGTTTTCCCAATTGCAATTTACATGAGGTGATTGTGCAGAATAACAAATCTGTTTTGATCTTTCAGTGCTCAAAGCGTGATTTTTTAAAATGCTGAAATACTGGTAAAAACTATAAATGTCCAAGGGCTCTTGTGGGAGGTTCCCCCATCTCCCCCTATTCCTTACTTTTTAATGATCCATTTATTTTTCAGGCAATTCTTTCAGGAATTTGAAAGTTTAAGCAGGGGTTACATGGAGAACTAACAGGAAATGTCTCATCTTTCCAAGTTTATTGTTGAGAGTGGCCAGATGTCATTTGTTTGTGAGTGGGAAATGGGAAGTTAGATCACAGAATGTGAAATTTAAAACTCCATCCCCCCCCCCCAAAAAAAAAAGGCAGTGGAGAGGAGAAACACACACAGAAAAATCACTTTGACTCCTGTGTCTGTGTTAACAGTCTAGGGCAGTACTTGTGGGCAAGACACTAATATGAGAACATGCTTTAGTGTCTGCAGACATTGCTCTCTTCAAGAGCTGTGTGCAAATGCTGGTCTCTGCCTGCTGGGCCAGAATGTTTGGGAGCTCTCTGCAGATCTGCTGTGATTATAAACCCCATGAAATGCCAGGAACGGAGGCCAACGTTCTTATTGGTCATCATGCCCCGGAATAAAGAATCAGAAAGTAATGTAGAAACAATCCATAGGTATTTAGCGCTTACAAAAGCAATTATATTGATTTTTTAAAAAATTATATTTTCAGCCTCTGTGGTTTAAACTCTGGGTCAAACACTTCCAGACTGTTAGGGCTGGCTGGATAATATCTGGCCCCTTGGTTTCTAATTCCTCACTGACTGTCCCGGAAATACCCTCTTCATCCCTTGCTGTTGCTACAGGGGGCTTTGGCAGGCTCCCACTCAGCCAGGTTTTTTCCCCAGCAGTTGCCATAGCAGCAATGTACAACAAAGATTCCAAGGGGCTTGGAATTGACAGGCTGGAGGTGGGGACTGAGTTCTCTGTCTCCAGCCCATGATTTTGTGATTTGCTGATCCATCTGACCTCCTTAGAGGGAGAGTGTGTGGGCAGTAACAGGACAGCAACTCCATGGAAGATGACATGCTCCAGGTTAGACAAATAGACATAAACTTGGAATTGGTTATTGGATCACTGGGCCAAGCATGGAGACACTTAGTTGGATGGGAGGATATAAAGCAAAAGAATCCAAAGCAGCCCCAAGATACAGAACTTCTTGGTCAGTTTTACAAAGGAAAAGGAAAGGAAAGCCACCATCTACCTCCTGAGCTTTCAAAGACAAGAGGCAAGATTCTCTTCGACCTCACCCCTCTCTCCTTCATGCAAAGTTATTTAGCAGATTTTTCTTCCTTGAACCCTGACTAAGATTCTGAAACCCCTGCATTAGTCTCTTCTTAGGTTTAAGCCATTGAGGCTCCATTTATGCAAATACTGGACTGGAGAAGTGAGCCCATTGCCAGGCCAGCCCACCATATTGGCTATCTAGGCATCTACTGGCACAGTGGTCCAAGGAATGGGAAACACAGCAGAGAAGCTTTTGCAATAACTTTATTGTCTTTTGAGAAAATAATACATGTTTTTTATACATGCTCTAGGAACACAGAAAAGTGCAAAGAAAAACAAAACAAAAAAAATCATAGCCTACCATTGTCAACATTTGCTGAACAACATCCCAGACACCTTTTTATGCAAATATAGAACCATAGGAATAAAAATACACAGTCAGACAGATAACAACTAAAAAATGAGATTATCAATACCTGCATTTTTTCTAGTTAAAAATTAATTTTTATTTTTTTCTTGAATTTAACAGGAGTAAAAGTAACTGAAGGTATTACCAAGCTTTAGATAAGTGATTCTTTACCACAAAACTAGCAACTCTGAAAAAACTCCCCAACATTAAAAAAAATAATAACAACAATGAACGTATTGGACTCCTTGTGATACGTTTCTCAACTTTTGTCTGTAGCAACTAAACCCTGTAATAAGTGTTGGTGAAGTTTGTGCCACTTTCCCTGCCTCCTGCTTCCCCACCCCCAACTCCAAATTCCAGTTGTGGGATTATTATTTTTACCTTGTCAAGGTTCTAACAAGTTGTGATGGGTAAAGAGGACAGCAAGGGAGCCAGGAAGGCCTGAGGTTGAGTTGGATGCTTCATAGCACCAGGACCTCATACTTGGAGCCTTCATTACCAGAGCTAAATAATGATGCCAATGAAAATGGACAACTTTTTTGGGTGCTTATTGTGGCCCAAGCACTATGCTCATCATTTGCCTTCCATGTATTAAGTTCCTTGATCCTTACAACCAATCTACGATCAATGCTACTGGCTAGATATTTTTATTATTGTTTTCGTGGCGTGGATGAGGAGCCAAAAGTCCATGAAAGAATGTGCCAAGATCACAAAGCTGCTAAGACACAGAGAACAGGCAGTCTGACTACAGAGCTTCCTCTGTGTCCCCCCCCCCCCCCCAGGAGAACAGCCATTGGATCTACAGCTTCAGTGGGGGGTGTGGGGGGCTCTTTCTCGTAGCACCCCCCAAAGGTGAGGTTGATGTAAGGCTGGTGGGCAACCAACCTTTATTTCGACATGGTGTTTTCCCATGATGTATTCAGTGTGCTTTTCTCCATGATATTCCCATCTGATAGGTGAGTGAGAGGATGAGTAACCCCTCAGGGTGTGCAGCCCATGAGTCAGCTCTGACTCCAACTCCATCCACTTTCTACTCTGACCCCCACACCCCACCCCTTGGCCCAGGGCTGACATTGGTACATGGCCAATTTAAGTGAAACAGGGTGAGGGGCTTCCTTTAAAAACAAAAGGTCCCCTTTTGAATTAACATATTCTGTTGGATTTCAAATCAAGAAAAACCAAGGGCTTTTTATTTGTTTTTTGAGGCTACCTTAACAAATTACCATAAACTAGACAGCTTTATAATTACAAAAGTTTTATTCTCTTCACAGTTCTGGAGGTTAGAAGTCCAAAACCGAGGTGTCAGCAATGTTCTCTCTGAAAGCTTCAGGGGAGAATCCTTCTTTACAGCCCTCCAAACTTCAGGTGGTGCCAGCAATCCTTGCACTCCTTGGCTTGTAGATCTCTCCCTCCAATCTCTGCTCCTTCTATGTATAATCTCCTCCTCTCTTGTCACTGGGTTTAGGGCCCACCCTAATCCTGGATGATCACATCTTGAGATCCTTAACTTAATCACATCTACAAAGACCCTGTGTCCAAATAAGGTCACATTCATTTGTTCCAGGTGGAAGCCACCATTTGACCCACCAGATTCATGGTAAATGACTGATTCTGCAAGCAGTGCTACCCCAGTTGGGTTTCTTTTCTTTTCTTTTTTTGAGCCCTTCCATGACAGTGAACAGAAAAATCACCTGCTGATTAAACTTCAGGCCTGTTTTGAATAAGGAACCACTGGTGCCCTGCCCCTGCCCTGCTTGGGGTTGGGTTCTGTCTCCCAGAGTCATGGCCAGACTTACGACTGCAGAGCTAGAGGTTAAGGCCCTACACTTTGCTATTAGATAGAGTCTCTCCTTGGGTGCTAGAAATGCACAACCTCACTTAGTTTTGACCAGATGAAACCAGCAAAGCTCAAACCCTATGAGGCTGTGTCACAGTCTGGTTATAATGCTCTCTTCTACTGATCACACAATATACCACACAGGAGTTTTGGTGAATGTTTTGAACTGCCCCCAAATCTATAGGACGTATTATGGGGCTGGAACATCAGTGAATTATTTTTGGAAAATAAACATAGTCCTCATCTAGAAGGCACATTTAACCCTGTAACTCTTTGTTGAAATCTGTGACTTTAACTATGGGCATGATGGTCTGAGTTCTGAGCTCTCCAGATTTCCAGGAAGTGGGGGCCAATGCTTAGATTCTGGTTCCACACCAACAGTCTAATCCTCTGCCAGTCTAATCCCTTTCTAGAAATTTCTAGAAAATTCTTTTCTCTCCTTTCCAGCCCATCTCAGGCCATCTCAAAGAAGCTTAAAATGGATCCTTGTTTGGTACCAAACATCTCTCCTAGGAGGAAGCCTCCTTTCTCCTCATCCTCTTGACTCAGGGACAACCTCTTCCTTGGATCATTCCCCAATCACCGCAGGCCTCAAACATGAAGCCCTCCTTTAAAATCTCAAAGGCTTTTTTTTTTTTTTTGCTGTACCCCTTCTGGGCATTTGACACACACCTTCTCACTGCTGCTGGAAAGTAAATGACCACCAGTTGTTTCCTCGGCACATCCCGCATCTGTGTCTAGGACCCACACTTGTAATGTGAATTCAGTGCTATTTGAATGACACCGAAAGCCCCTGATGTTCCTGGAACCCTCCAGTCAGCAGGAAGGCACTCAGTTTTTCAGAATTCGACAACTTCATAAAATTCATTCATTGTAAAATAGTTGAGACTTCTGTTGGCTTTTATTTATCCTGAAAATTGGCTGTAGAAATTCCTATCTTTGCTCCTCTTTAAATAGCCTATTCTTTGTTTTATTATTTAGGCCGCATTCTTGTTCCAGAAAAAAATCTCAAACTTCTCATCCTGGGGCTTGACACATTTTTATCTGTGACTAAGGCTATAATCAGAGAAGCAGCTTAATAGGGGGCTCCCAGGCCTGCATTGCTGCTCCACGGCACTCTCCTGCTAGGAAATGAAGCCGGATTCTCTCATCACAGTGCTTGGCACGCTCCCACCGCCTTAGTCATCACCGAGGCCGTGACTCTGCACACTCCTGGGAGAGAACGGCTGCTTCTCCCCTCTTCAGTCGTCCCTGCTCACAGCCCACCCAGGACTTACGGGTCAGGCCCTGTGGATGAGCTTGTACATGAATTTAATCTCCACAACAGGCCTATGGACTGGATTCTTTTATCGTCTCCACTTTAAAAGGAGGAAATGGGGTCCTGAGAAGTTAAGTGACCTGCCCAAGGTCGCAGAGCTGGACCAGAGCCTCCTGACTTCAGAGTCTGTGCACTTGACCACTCGGCCAAGCTGCCATGTCAGGGGGCCAGTCCTTGGCGGCAGGGGAAGCACCAGCCATGTGGGCCCCCTTGGGAAGAGATAATAAGCATCCTAACGGCATTCATCTGGGACTTAGTGACGTGGAAAGTGAATTGCAACATCCTCCTTTAGGTGGCAAGAATCCCATGGGTTTGGAAACAGTGACTGTTTTCAGCCTTACTTTTACCGGAGGATATTGAGAATTTGAGTGGCTTGATTTGCCCAAGATCACCCAGTGGTCCGTGGGAGAGACAAGATTCGAACCCAATTCTTCTACTAGCCCTAAGTTCAGCTCTTTCTACCTCTGCTTGCTATTTGCAGTGGTTAGTCTACCTACAAATGCCAGGGTGGTGCCTGCTTGGCCTGATTTGACCATAGTGAGGAAATTCACTACCCCCATATCATCCTTTGCACCCAACCGCCCTCACCAGCCCTGCCCCTGCTGCCTGTCCTCTGTTAGGGTTTACCAGCCGCTCCCCAAGTCTGGCCTCAAGTAGGCGATCACAGCCACCTGTTGAAAGAATGAATGGACCTGTTCCGGGTAAGGATTTTCCCTGTTAAAATGCAAATGTGTTGTCTGGCAGAGAAACCTGAAATTTGTTTACTGATTCCCCTTCCAGAGAGCAGAACTTTCTCTGAGGGATGAGGCTTGATAGGCTAAAGGAAAAAGGAAGGGAAAGCCCTGGAGTTTAGGGAGATGCCCAGAGAGACTGCCCTGGAAAGCAGAGGCCAGGCCTGGGAAGTCAAGGGCAGGAAGTGGGATGTGAACTCGGTGGAGGGGGAAGAGGAAATGTCTGTCCCAGGAGGGACGGGTGGAGGGGGCCCTGTCCCGTCGGTTGCAGCCTGGCCCTGCCCTCAGGGCACAGGGTGTCTGGCCACCTCCACAGACAATGGGTGAGGCCCCCTAGCAGCTTCTAAGGGCCTGATTTTCCCCAGTCCTGGAAAAGGGCAAAAGAGTAGGTTTTCCCCCAAAAGCCTGGGAACAATTTTAGTTGCCCACTCCTTCCATCCTGTTCAGTTGAGTGCTGCCTCACCTCTTATAGATCAGTACATTGTGAAAGGAGAGGCCACATCGAGGTGCTGTTCTCTCAATCCCCACCCCTCAAGTGCATGAAGCAGGGGTGCCATAAGTGTTTGCTGAGCTGAGTTGTTTCTGCTGTCAGGGAGGCAGCGATGGTGGCACCTGAGGCAACGGGGAAGGGCCTTGGTGGCTGTCGGCAGCCCAGCCCCTGGGGGCTCCCCACAGCCCCACCTCCCAAGAGTGGGTCCAGGTGCAGGTAGGTGGACAGCTCACGCCCTGAAAGGTGGGGGGCCTCTCTCAGTCCACGGCTGCCTTTCTCCCTTTACCGACCCTCAGGGTGGGAAGCCCAGTAAAGGGCATTTTCCTGGGGGGCCTCTGGCTTTGAGACCCATCTCCGGCTGTGGGTTCCAGGAGAGCCTCAGCCTCCTCTGTGGTTAGCTAGCGCTGGGGAGCCTCAGGAAGGAATCCTAGGCTGTAATGCAGAAACATTAAAACCCACAAAAGTGAACAATTCAAACAGAACCAAAGTATTATGGAATAAAAAAGCAAGTCTCCTTCCCTCCCCCCTCCACCCCCCTAGAGTCCTGATCCCCTTCCAGGAGTTACCAAGTCAACAATTGGGAAATTTTTCTCCCAGCCCTTTCTTTTTCTCTGCAATTATATAAATATACACACACACACATACATATACATACATATATATGTAAAACACAATAATGGGATCTTATTCTACATATTGCTCTGTGGCTTACCTTATGCATTTAACCATACTGGACATCTTTCACTGTTGATGCACACAGATCTGCCGTAATCTTTTGAAAACAGCTGCGTTGTATTTCATCATATGGACCTACCATAATGTGTGAAGCCATTCTGCCACTCGTGGACAATGTAGTTGTCTCCAAATTTTTGCTGTTGCAAACAGTGCTACAATGAACATTTGTGTCTAAGTATCTTGTGCACACCGAGCAGCCTTGTTTTTAAAGAGGTGGCAGTGCCCATGGCGCTTTCTCACCATGGCCTTTACTTAGGAAGGAGTGCGTTTCTCTTAGCCACGTCACTTCCGGTTGCCCTCCGAGCCCAGCTGGGGCAGTGGATGACTTGCTTCCCCTGGTTTCTGAGCCAATGTAAGCAGGACTGACCACAAGTGAGTATCCTGACCCCACAGTCTCCACCCAGGCTGGCGTCTCACCCCGCATTCCGGGGAAAGGAGGCATCCCTGCATCATTTTCTGTCATGCCAAAGGAAATCCCCAGATAATGTGGGCACCCTCATACTTCACAGGCACGGCCCCACTCCCACGGAGATAAGCGGATGAATGCTTTCTTAATCACAGTTCTCAACGATCCTTCCCAGGCTGCTAAAAAACCTTCCTTGGCTCACTGCTGCTGCCGCTGCAGTCAGACACAACACTTCCTAGAAAACTGTCATCCCGTGTACTGTTTTATTCTCGGGGCAGATGACTTGTTTCCCATAAGAGTCTTGAAGCATTCACAGGTAGATTTTTCAGTAAATCTCATGAGACGTCTACATGAAAGGGAAAAGATGTTATTTCATAGGTTTTTTTTTTTTTTTTTTTAAATTTTACTTTTAATGTGCCAGAGAAAAAGGTAACCATAGTCCCACTTTTAGATAGGGGTGGAAGCAGTCAAAAGATAATGCTAGCCGGAGAACCCAATGCTGTTTTATAAACATTATCTTTGATCTTCCAAAAAGAGGTATGGAAAGGAAAGGTCTGTTTGTTCACTACACATCAGAGTAGACTAGTTTCTCAAACTTGTCGTTGACAGTCTTAATTTTTGCCACATCTGTGGACCATTTTTACTACTAGTTCCTTTTTGTTGTTGTTGTTTAAGTTTGTATTTCATAATCATAAACTTAACTGTGCAATCCAGCTAAACTTGGAAGGGGGAGGATAATGTAGAACTCAAAGAACTGCAGTGAGAGCACAAAGTTGATAGGACACTGAGAGCAGACCAGGGGTGGTGGGACACTCTCCTGAGCTACAGAAGGAATGGTCTGGTGGTTAAGACAAAACACAAATCAAATTTATTAGACTTCTCCACAGTCGGCAATGGTGATCTTCTTTCTGGTTTTGCCATGCCTGGACCCAAAGCACTCGATGGCTTCCACGGTGTTCGTGCCCTCTTTCACCTTGCCAAAGACCATGTACTTCCTTCCAACCGCTCAGACTTAGCAGTGCAGGTGAAGCACTGGGAACCATTTGTGTTGGGTCCAGCATGCTAGGACCTGTATGCTTCAGGATGAAGTTCTCATTGTCTGTAGATGGACTTGCCACCAGTGCCATTATGACGTGTGAAGTCACTACCCTGGCAGATAAACCCAGGAATAATTCTGTGAAAGCAGGAACCCTTATAACCAATTCCTTTCTCCCCAGTGCTCAGGGCACAAACATTTTCTTCTGTCTTTAGAACTTCGTCTGCAAACAGCTCAAAGGAGATGTGGCCCAAGGGCTCGCCATTGATGTTGAAGAACACGGTGGGGTTGACCATGACTGCAGGTGGGAGACTGCAGCAGCTGGCAGCAGTGTCTTGCAAGGCCCCTTATTTTTTTAATAACTTTGTTTTTTTTTTTTAACAAAAACATAGTTTCATCTTTATTAATACCTTAAGTAACGTGGTGTGCTAGTTATATTTTTTCTAAAGCATATTAAAATGTTACATATCACCTAACATTGTACCCCTGGAGGCATGGTCAGGGGTATACTTTCATAAATACTGGGCTACGATATATCGTATTCCAGGCTCCAGCCTTCTGTTGGGTGTCTTCTAAGGCTAACAAAGACCAATTCCTGTTAAGAATGGTGATACTGCCATTTGTTGTTGCATTTTTATGTTGTCTCTCACAGATCTAGAAACTGGAAGTTGAGTGGGGTGGAGAAGTTATCTACTTAATGAAAGGCAGAGCAGCTTAATGGAAAACCTATGGGCATTGGAATCAGGTCTAGGTACAAATCTTAGTGACATTAGACAAAGTTCCTCATCTGCAAAGGGGAGATAGCAACAGCCACTTTATTAATTGGAGCAAAGATTAAATGAGATAATAGATCCAGAGTGCCTGGTTGAGAGAAGGTGTCCCAATGACAACCAGCAGGACTTTCAAGGCAAGTTCAGATGGGACAATCACCCACTGGGGTTGGGTCCTGGCAGACGGCAGGGTAGGGTGTGCTGTGCCAGCAGGGCCTTCTCAAGACTAAATACAAAATCAACAGCCTTTGAAAGAGGCTTCAAGTAATTGGGATGGTCAAGCTCCTTAAGGTTTAAGATAAGAAAATGAAATATGACCATGAACTTTTTAGGAGGTATCTGAAAGGCATTGATTATTGGAGCTTCCTTTGATTATTGGAGAAGCAGCCAGAGTAGCTGCTCTGATATCTTTGGCTCTTGTATCTCATGGTAGAACCAACAGATGATTTAGAGATTGGAAAACAATGTGACAACTCAACAACAAAAAGACAAACAACCTGACTTAAAAATGGGCAAAGGACTTGAATAGACATTTCTCTGAGGAAGATATACTAATGGCCAGTAGGCACATGAAAAGATGTTCAACATTGTTAGTCATAAAGGAAATACAAATCAAAACCACAGTGAGATACCAACTCATCCTCACTAGAATGGCTACTATTTTTAAAAAATGAAAAATAGCAAGTGCTGGTGAGGATGCAGAAAAAAATGAACACTTACACATTGTTGGTGGGAATATAAAATGGTGGAGGTATTGTGGAAAACAATTTGTCAGTTCCTCAGAAAGTGTAGAATTACCATATGACCGACAATCCCACTTCTAAGTATATACCCAAAAGAATTGAAAGCAGACACTCGGACAGCTAGTTCTATACCAATGTGCATAGCAGCAGTATTCACAATAGCCAAAAGGTGGAAGAGACTCAAGTGTCCATCAACAGAAGAATGGATAAACAAAATGTGATATACACATATAATGGAATATTATTCAGACATAACGAGAAAGGAATTTCTGATACATGCAACAACATGGGTGAACCTTGAAGACATCATGTTGAGTAAAATTCGCCAAATACAAAAGGACAGATGTTATGTGATTCCACTTGTATGAAATACCTAATATTTATAACTGCAAAGAGACAGAAAGTAGATTATAGGGTACTGGGGGTAGGGGTGGAAAATGGGGAGCTAATGATTAATGGAGGCAGAGGTTCTCTTTGGGTTGATAGATAAGTTTTGATAATGGATAGTGGTGATGGTACCATAACATTGTGAATGTAATTAACACCACTGAGTTGTACGTGAAAGTGGTTAAGATGAGAAATATTATGTTGAATATATGTTACCACAATAAACATTTTTAAAAAAAGAAAATAAGATGAAATATTGAGCATCCCTCCTGAAAAGGGAAAGGTTGAGGTCTAACGTAAAACCCTTCTTTGAATGTGAAAAGGCAGCGTAGTGCCAGGGTGCAGGGCATGGCCATCAACCCCCACCCAGTGTGCATCCTCCACTATGTGCCAGCACTAGGAGCAAGTGCAAAGGCCCAGAGTGTGGCGGGAGTGTCTGGGGTAGCAAGGAGGCTGATGGAGCTGGAGTGGATGGAGCACACGGGTGGAAAGCGGTGAGCTGGTTGCTGCGTCTTACGTGGTTCATTCAAATAGAACACAATGGGAATGATTTCCCCAGAGCTGGTCAAGATGAGCCAGGCAGATGAGAGCTGGGAGGAGGTAGTGCAGGGCCTTGAAAGTCGCTGAAAGGACTTTGGCTCCTACTCGGAGATGGGAAGATATTTGAGGGTCTTTGAGCACACGAGAGTCATGCTCTGACTTGCTCAGCGTTGTGCAATTTGTATTAACCATATCACTGAACCAGTGTCTATTTCTCTAGGTCTAAAGAGAAAGTATGTGGGTTTAAAGTGGCCATGATAACTATACAACTTCCTGTTCCTAGAAGGCAAAGGAGATCCCACAATACAGATGCCCTAGTTCCAAGTAACAGGATTCACAGATCATGGGGCTCCCTAAGTGTGCCTGCAGCCGCGGCCTTGGGGAAGGAGAAGCCACGGGAGTGACACAGAGCCTGGCCCCGGGGATGGGCAGACCTGACCCGAGCTTCACACCATGGCTCTGCCCCTTGCTGACCATGTGACCCTGGCCAAACGACTCCACCTCTTGGGATCCTCAACTTCTTCAAGTGTACAATGGGATAATTATCTTTCCCCAGGGCTATTGAAAAGAATTAAGTCAAAGCACAGCTGATGTGCCCATCTCTGAGCTGTTGGGGCTAATGGGCGTCTCAGTGTTCTTAAGCTGGCTCTGCTTCTTTCCTTGTCTTCTCAACAACGATATAAAATAACCATTCTAGATTCACGGACACACTGGTGCAAGTGTGGTAGGCAGTTGGGGGATCCTTTAAGCTTATTTAAGTTGAAGTGCAGTGATATTCATTGCCCTTTTGAGCAGGGGGCAGGGAAAACCAGGAGGGGCATCAGGCATTCCCCTTACCAGCCTCCATGATCTTTTCCCCCTCCCTGCCATTGGCCCATCTTCCTCAACACCAGCCATGTGGCACGGGATCTGACCTTCCCAGGGCCCAGATATGGATGTGGAGGGGGTCGGGGACAGGGGAGGGGAGGGCTCTGCACTCAGCTCCTGCAGCTCTCCAAGTCAGCCCCGTTTAGGAAACACGCTCAGATGTGGTGCTTAGAAAACAACTGTGCTCCCTGCAGAGACTTTGAAAGTGCACACCCTGTCTACTGCTGTACGTTTTTGCAGCTGAAGAAGAAACTGCTGGAAATAGGAGTTTCCCTGATGTCATCCTGATGAAGCCAACTGTGTTCTCCCGGAGACATCAGGGAGTTGGCTCAGGAAGGGCTGGGTGGGAAGTGATGCAAATGTGTACAAAGACTCTTGGCTCTTTAGGAAGCCTCCAGGCGTCTACCAAATGACCTGGGAGGCAAGGTGGGCCCCCTGGATTGCCCTTGGCTGAACTTTCACCTGCCCTTAATAGCTGTGGAAGTTCCTGTCCTAGGAGTAGAGAGGATGGAGAGCAGATATTTGGATAAGGGATGAGCAGGGCAGAGTCGGTGCCCACCCAGGTGGAGCCATGTGAGGACCTCTGGAATCTTCCTGTCTCCTCCCATCCTGCCCTTCTCAATCCAAAAGGAAGACAGACTTTCTTCTATTGACTCATCTGAGTGCTTCCGATTGCTTTTATTCAGTTCCTCTGGGTTATGGTAGCATACCCAGTGGAATCCTTTAAAGATGCCTGGAAGGCCAAAAGGAACCGGAGCTTTTTGTTGAAATAGCTGATTTCTAGTCGGGGCAGGAAATGTCCAAGATGAGCCTGAGACATGGGGTTGAGCCAGAAAGCAGGGAAGCTATCAAAAAGCAGCCCCGGACCTGTCTCTCTCTAAGCCCACTTGGCAGGTGAACTCACTGGACATGACTCCCAGGGGTATAAATCTCCCTGGCAACATGGAACATGACTCTCAGGGATGAGCCTGGACCCGGCATCATGGGATTGAGAAAGGCTTCCTGACCAAAAAGGGGAAGAGAAATGACACAAAGTAAAGTTTCAGTGGCTGAGAGATTTCAAATGGAGTTGAGAGGTCATTCTGGAGGTTATTCTTATGCATTATATAGATATCACTTTTTAGTTTTTAGTGTATTGGAATAGCTAGAAGGAAATACCTGAAACTATTCAACTGCAGCCCAGTATCCTTTATTCTTGAAGACGATAGTATAACTATATAGTTTATACAGTGTGACTGTGTGATTGTGTAAACCTCATGGCTCACACTCCCTTTATCCAGTGTATGGACAAATGAATAGAAAAAGGGACAAAAAGTAAAGGAATAATAGGGGGGAAAAGGAGTATGAGATGTTATGGGTGTTTCTTTTTACTTTTATTTTTATTTTTATTCTTATTTTTAGTTTTATTTTTCAGAGTAATGAAAATGTTAAAAAAATTGATTGTGGTGATGAATGCACAACTATATGATGGTACTGTGAACAACTGATTGTACACTTTGGATGATTGTATGGTGTGTGAATATCTCAATAAATGGCATTAAAAAAAAAAGTGGCCCTGGGGCAAACTGGAGAGTCTTACTGGCCTAAGATGGGAAACTTTTAACATCAGAAAGCTTAAATACCTATTGGAAGACATCAAATATAAAAATCCATGAATTCATAGTGATAAAAACATTTGTCACCAAGAGGGATTTTTTGGGTACCAACTTATTTCTCTAAAAATTGATAGAGGGAAAAGTAAGCATTTATCCCGCCTTTCCTGTTTGAACTATATTTCAGAGTACTCAAATAGCTGATGAGGTAAAATCCATCTTTATGTGAGAATTCTTCCTATGAAATGCAGAAGGAATAATAGAATTAGAAAATGATGATTTTGAAACTCTAATAAAATACCAAATTTGGAAATGATAATCAATGGATGCTAAAACTATTTGATGAAAGTTGACAAGCAACTTTAAAATAGGAAATAGCAACACCTTTGCAGTAATCTTGACACACACACACAAAATTCAACTGAATCAAATTGAGCCTCTAGATCTGCTCACTCTAATTTGATATCCCCATATGACACTGGAATGCTGAAATGTGGCTAGTCTGAATTGATATGAGTACAGTACGCAACTGATTTTGAGGACTTAGTATAAAAAATAATATAAAATATCTCACATTTTTATATTGATTGCATGTTGAAATGAGAGTATTTTGGATATTTGAGGTTAAGTAAAATACATTTTTAAAAATAATTCCACTTGCTTTTTTTTAACCTTTTTTAAATTCAGCTGCTAGAACATTTAAAATTACATCTGTGACTTGCATTATATTTCTATTGGACATCACTGTAACAGTTTACAGAAATACAGTTTACAGAAACATTAGAGGGGCTAATTAAACAACACCAAGAGGAAACAATCAAGCAAATCCAGAATGTGGGGGCATTCTACTGGACAAATGACTTAGTTTCTTCAACAAAAAAAATGGTCTTAGAATACTAAGGAGGGATAGCTTTAGATTAAAAGAGATAAAACCACCAAATGAAGTATGTGAATTTTGTTTGATCCCTGAACAGCCAGTTGTAAAAAGACATTTTTGAGTCAATCTGGGAAATTTGAACACTGGGTCTCGGTATTTGATAATAATAAAGGATTATTGTTTATTTTGTTAGGTATAATAATGGCATTATGGTTATGTTTTTAAAAATGTGTTAACCTGTGAGGGACTCATACCCAAGTATTTATGGGTGAAATCACATGTCACCTGAAATTTGCTTTAAAATGCTTCAGAGTAAAAAAGCATGATGAAAAGAATAGATGAAACAAGATTGAAAAATGTTGATTATTGTTGAAACTAGGTGATGAGTATGTGGAATTCATTATATCCTTCTCTCTACCTTTTAAATGTTGAAAACTTCCCTATAATTTTTAATGTCTTTCAATTAATTTTTAGTTTGAATGCCTGGGAAAGGTAACACATGAATTGGTTTCTCAGGTACATGAAAGCTTAGAAAGCAGAATCCTGAGTGAATGGGAAAGAAGTCTGGAAAGCTGTAGGCTCAACATCAACCCTGTAGATACCACGATTCCTAAGAAGGGAGGAGGGTTGTGGGCTGGGCCTGTGACCATCCAAAGAGGGTCTAAGGTGAGCCAGAAGGTCTGTGAGGGGAAGGTCACCTCGGCGCCTGGACACACTTCACAGGTGGGCACTGTGGCCTGGAGTCTGGACCATTACTGGTACATCTGGAAGCAACTGGGCTCTAAGTTCATGAAGAAAGGAAGAATAATTGCCAGAACTAGGATCTGCTTCCACACTGCAAATGCAAATACAGGGCGTTTCTTGATAGACTTAGAAGCAGAACCAGCTGTGAAACACAAGCTAACCCCATAAATAAGATATATCTGATAAGCCCGCTCTGCTTGCAGCTCTGGAGGGCTGCAGTGATAGGGGGATGTAATTGGCTAATCTGGTCCACAAGGTCACTCATCTAGACACAGTCTACACTGCACATGGTTCACCCTCATCTTTTTCCCTAGCAACTTGTATCCCTATCTGCCCCCAGACCCATATCCTTGGAGCTATGCTCTTTAGTAACAGTGTCCTCGGAAAGGATTGTATTCATGATTGATAATGCTTAGTGGGTTACTCTCAAAGGGACATTTACTTTTTTAAAATTCAGTTTTATTGAGATATATTCATATATCATACAATCATCCATGGTGTACAATCAACTGTTCACAGTACCATCATATAGTTGTGCATTCATCACTCCAGTCTGTTTTTGAACATTTTCCTTACACCAGAAAGAATAAAAATAGGAATAAAAAGTAAAAGTAAAAAAGAACACCCAAATTATTCCTCCATCCCACCCTATTTTTCATTTAATTTTTGTCCCCATTTTTCTGCTCATCCATCCATACACTGGATAAAGGCGGTGCGATCCACAAGGTTTTCACAATCATATTGTTACCCCTTGTAATCTACATTGTTATACAATCGTCTTCAAGAGTCAAGGCTACTGGGTTGGAGTTTGGTAGTTTCAGGTATTTACTTCTAGCTATTCCAATACATAAATCCTAAACAGGGTTATCTACATAGTGTGTAAGAATGTCCACCAGAGTGACCTCTTGACTGCGTTTTGAATCTCTCAGCCACTAAAGCTTTATTTTGTTTCATTTCACATCCCCCTTTTGGTCAAGAAGATGTTCTCAATCCCACAATGCTGGGTCTGGATTCCTCCCCAGGAGTCATATCCTGTGTTGCCAGGGAGATTTACGCCCCTGGGAGTCAGCTCAAAGGGACATTTACTTTTGAGCTCATGATTCGTGTCTGAATCCCCAGGTGCTTGGCACCTGGTAGGTGCTCAACAAATTCTTGTTACATAATTAATGGGGGAAATTTCAGGTACTGAGTGAATTGCAGAGAGATGTAGTTGAGCTTGGGTTCTTTCCTGGAACATTCCAGTAGCCCCACAGAGGGTGGTTTCCCATTCCAGCTACTCAGAAAGTCAGCCCTGAGGAACGTGAGAGACCAGTATTTCTTTAAGGGTTGAGGCTGATTCCAGTCCGAGCTTTCTCACTTCACTGTGCTTAGATCCATTAAAGCTTTGCTTCAGTGGGACGGCTTCCCAGTGAGTGATAGAAAGCTCACCACTTAAGTCATTTAAGCTTTGGCGGCCCTGGCCTGAAAAAAATGCCCTTGGGACTGATTCCGAAGTGTCTGCGGATAAGTTAAATGGCTTAATAGATCCTGGCAGCTTCAGAAAGAACTAATGGCTCGGCAGCGTTAATTGGGTACAGGGAGTGAAGATGAATCTTTGGAAAGGTATTTCAGATTTGCCTGTTCAGCTATCACTGGCTTCAAAGCGTTACAGAAGTTGACCCTCAAACTGATGCTGATTATTAAAGAAATTTGAAAGCTTGATGTTTGCCTCGCCGTTCATACTCATGATGCCCTTGTTTGTCTCCTCACCAAGCTTGAGCACCTACTATGTGCCAGGCATTGGGCCAGGAGCCACTGACAGGTGAGTTACAGTCCCTGACCCATGAACCTCTATTCTGGAAGGCAGAGAACACGAATTAGGAAACAATGAGCCAAGTGCCCTGTTAGAGATGAATCTGAGGTGGGTCTGAGGGAGGCTCACAGGAAGGAGGTTCCGGCTCTGCCTGGGGTGGTGGGTGGCAGGGCAGGCGTCACGGTTGAAGGTGGGGGTGGTGTCTCAGGGAGGACGCCAGATCTCCAAGGTGGCAGGCAGGGGCACTCCGAGCAGAGGGAGCAGCATGTTCACAGAGCGTGACTCATTCAGGGAGTTGCACCTGGAGCCCAGTGTGGGAAGGCAAGCGTGTTGGGAAGGTGGGTAGGAGCTAACTCACCGAGGGCCTGTGAGCAGCGTGGAGGAGGGCTCTCTTATGTGACAGTGAGTCTCCAAGAGGCATAGACATGCCATATGCAGCTTTGTGTGGTGGAAAAGACACCCCCGAGAGTGTGGAAAACGGATGAGAGAGGGGACGAGATGAGAGGCAAAGAAACCTTTTTTAAAGTGATTGGACAGCTCACTTAACATCTCTTAGCTCAGTTTCCTTCCTCATGGTGAGGACCATGTAATCAGATGTCTAAAACAGAGTGCTTTGGTTGCAAGTGACAGAAAGTCATCTTGAACTAGCTTAGGCAGAAAGAAGTTATAGTAAATCTCATGTTGCTGGGGGAAAGGCAGGGATGTGGTGATTCTCAGAGCAGCAGGAACAGGGGGCTGCTGGGAGGCACTTTCTCCATAGCTCTCATTTTTGATCCCATCTGAACATTGGCGACATTCCTTCAGATCCGTCATCTTCTGCATGGCAACTGGCCACACCTGCATCTCAGATCTCACAGCTTTACCACTGGAAGAGTCCATATCTCTTCTTTTGGCTTGAAAAATCTTTGAAGGAACTTTGACCACTTTGAAGCTGGGTACTTTTCCACTGACTAATCAATTGTTGCCAGGGGGTAAGATACTATGGTCAGCTCAACTTGGTGTTGTGGCCCCTATTCAGCCAATTAAATATGACCAGTGAAGGAGCACCTGGAAAAAGTTAGTAGCTCCCATTTAAAACACAGGGTTGCAGTGTGGGAAGTTGCATTTTCTACAAGTAGAAAGATATAAGACACAAGAGATATAATTCCCAGAAAACAGAGGGGAGATGCTGGGCAGAAAAAAAAAAAAAAAAAAAAGATCTGTATTACAAAATACTTTGTACGTGCAAAACATCACACAAATATCAGATATTGTTCACTCTTTGAGAGCAATGTTTTCTTTTATTCATGTCTCTAGCTTCAGTGCATAGAATAGCTACTGATACACAGTAGGGACTTCATAAAAATGGTATTGAGATGGTGCAGAGCATACATGAACCAATTTTATGCAGGGGAGTAAAATTTTTTTGAAGGGATTTGTCTCTAAAATCCACACATATCATGGAAATCACATGTAATCAATATAACCCCTGAAACCTCCCCAGGGAGACGCCATGTTGAAAAACCGCATCCCATCACTCAGTAACTTTGACAGAAGTATTTATCCTCCAACTTGGAACAGAACACTGTTTCCTTTGGTCGGATACCAGATGAAGCAGTTGGCTTTTATTTAAGGGCAATGCTTGAAGAAAAAAAAAATGCCTTAACATCAGAATCCCATTCAGCACAACGAAACGCTCAGGAGGGAACAACCGATTTATCACTCTCACCTCGGGTTCTCTCTGGATTTGGGCTCACTGAGTGGAATGGCAGGTGGAATTATGTGCCTTGTTGAAATTATTTTTCTCTTACATTGTTGAAGAAATGTCAAAATTATGTAAAATTAAATGGGGATTTAGTGTCATATTCTCTTCATTTGTATGTTGTTCATTGTTCACCTACTAGAGTGTATATTCTCTGACTTAGAAATCCCATCAGCCTTGCTCTCTACAGATTCTCCAATCCTTATAACCGTGCCTGGCACACAGTAGACCCTCAGTAACTATGTGTTGAAGGGATGATTTCATTGCACAAGTCACTGTGCTTGGTACTGAAGGGCTGGGGGGGTGGGTAAGGAGACCTGTGAAATTGACTCTTCCCTCAGGACATGGTCAATCTACTACAGGAGGCAAGACATAAAATGCCTGGAAATGCATGAAAAGGCATGTTAACTGTCCAATGAACAATAGAAGAAAAAGTTCTCAAGGACTCTTAGGGAAGGAGGGACTTCCTGGAGGACCTAGGGTTTGAGTTGGGCATCTCTAGGGACTCTCATGTCTTTTTCTTTAAACCCTGTTCAGATTACCTCTCCATTCATCCAGAGCTGCTCTGCTGCAGCCTGGGGCAACCTCAGCCCCCAACGGCTTACTTTTAAATACCAGCTGGTGCCCGGAGCCAGCTTCCCTGGGACCCTGCTGCTCTAGGGTGGGGAGGGACTCTCAGCTGGCTGGCTGACAATCAGTAATACCCAAGCCCCTCTCGGGTTTCTCCTATCTGAGCCTGGAGAAACCTGACATTGTAATGACTGGTCATGACAATCACGTCTTGACTTGGTGCCTCCCCAGGGGGAGGGAACTTCTTACATTCCTTCCTCCCCTCTCAGAGTAGGACCTTGAGCTGCACGGACTGCTCATCTGAGTGTGTGACCCCTGACTCCAGAGCAGGGCTGTGGTGGACAGCCCCCACCTCTGTCCTCACAAACCCTGCATGTGAGGCGTGCCAACTCTCCCTCTTCTCTCAT
Organism: Choloepus didactylus; assembly: GCF_015220235.1. Classification (NCBI taxonomy): domain Eukaryota; kingdom Metazoa; phylum Chordata; class Mammalia; order Pilosa; family Megalonychidae; genus Choloepus; species Choloepus didactylus. The sequence continues at coordinate 29,599,912 of NC_051320.1, read as the reverse complement.
AGACAAGAGCAGGGAAAGGCCACCGACCCTGCTGGATCTGGTCTGGTCTGAAAAGAGTCTCTCTGCTGTTTGCTTTAGACTCATGTATCAGTGGGGCCAGGTAACTGATCCCAGGAAAGCCCGATGGTGGTCTGTCTGGCACTGGCGTTCACTGACCAAGGGAGGCAGGATCCCTGATCATCCAATGGCCAGGACACTTAGTGCCCATGTGGAATACAAAACTAATTTCATTTTACAGCAGAAACATTAGGAAGTATGCATAAATAACCTCTGCATACTGGAGATATTCTTCTTTCAGACTGTTTTCTAGTCTCCCTATATTTTTAGAAATACGTACAGTTTTCAAAATAGATGATGAACCTTGAAGACATAATGCTGAGTGAAATAAGCCAGGCACAAAAAGAGAAATATTATATGCTACCACTAATGGGAACATTGCTGGGGGAGAATGCAGGGGTGTTGGGCTTTCCCACCTCGATGATTGCTGATGTGCTCACAGACATTGGGGGCTGGTGGTTTGATGGGCTGAGCCCTTAATCAAGGGATTTGCCCTTGGGAAGACTGTTGCTGCAAAGGAGAGGCTAGACCTGCTTATAATTGTGCCTAAGAGCTTCCTCCCGAATGCCTCTTTGTTGCTCAGATGTGGCCCTCTCTCTCTAGCTAAGCCAACTTGGCAGGTGAAATCACTGCCCTCCCCCCATGTGGGATCTGACACCCAGGGGTATAAATACCCCTGGCAAGGTGGAATATGACTCCCGGGGAGGAATCTGGACCCGGCATCATGGGATGGAGAACATCTTCTTGACCAAAAAGGGGTTGTGAAATGAAATGAAATAAGTTTCAGTGACTGAGAGATTCCAAAAGGAGCCGAGAGGTCACTCTGGTGGGCACTCTTACACACAATATAGACAACCCCTTTTAGGTTCTAATGTATTGGAATAGCCAGCAGTAAATACCTGAAACTATCAAACTGCAACCCAGTAGGCGGGACTTTTGAAGATGATTGTATAGCAATGTAGCTTACAAGGGGTTACAGTGTGATTGTGAAATCCTTGTGGATCACACTCCCCTTTGTCCATTGCATGGATGGATGAGTAGAAAAATGGGGGCCAAAAAAAAAAAAAGCACCCAGTGTTCTTTTTTACTTTAATTGTTCTTTTTCACTTTAATTTTTATTCTTATTACTTTTGTGTGTGTGGTAATGAAAATTTTCAAAAATTAATTTTGGTGATAGACACACAACTATATGGTGATACTGTGAACAATTGAATGCATGCTTTTATGACTGCATGGTATGTGAATATATCTCAATAAATTGAATTATTTAAAAAAAAAAAAGACCCAAAGGAAAGAATGACTGAAAGTGGATTTTTAGGAGTTGTGGCTAATGGTGAGAAAGATTTATGAGCCAAGAGATTTTTCTTGTAGCTCTCAAATCATAGTTTAGAGGAGGCTGCCTACTACAGGCTATACCTCTTCTAAGTAATCCTTCTAAGACCAGACACTCCTGTCCAGGACCTCTTCCAGGCCAAACTGTTCATCCTTACCTCCAGCCTATGACTCCATGAATAGTAATTTCCTTTTGCTTGCACGTCTCAGTTTTTGTAATGCATTCTGCAGAGGCAGAGCGTCACATACATCTGGCAACCTTCTCAATTTTGAAAATCAATAAATGGTCTGAGAATTTATTTTTAGATAGTTAAATGTGGTTTATCCTTCCCCCATTCACACCATTGATTAAGGCAAAGCATTTGAAGATCTAAGTTGTAAAAGAAAAGACATGAGCACCATTGGTAGGGTCAGGGAGTTATTGTGATAACTCTGTGTAGCCTACAAATGCTATGTATGTTCCATTTCTAATGTCCATTTAGTTGTTTTTCCATGATGGTGAAAATGACTTTCTTTTTGCCTCAAGAGTTTTATTGTGATCTATATTTTTCATCCTATTATCATAATTTTGCATTCCAAATCATTGTTCACATTCTTTAGAAAATATTAAAATGTGTTTCTCCTATTTCTAAATATAGGAATATAGAATTAGTGATGGAAAGAATACTTACCCCAAAAGATTATTGGGAAGACTAAATGAGTTTGTAAACACACACACACACACACACACACACACACACACACACAGCTGAGAGAGTATCGAGGGGAGATACAGAAAGGCCATAGTTCACTAATTCAAGGCCGACTTTGAGGTGTGCTCTAATAGAAATGCTACAGGGGTTTGGAGGAGGAGATATTAATTTCAAGTCTTGAATCTCAGGCAACTTTTTTTTTTTTTTTTTTTTTAAAGTCAATTTCTTTAATTATTCTTGTTGCATTTCCCTTCACAACAGAGGCGTTGTCTTATGGATTCACAGGAACATTGCCACAATCTTTAAATTTACCTGGTCATAGTACAAATATGTCGCCTAGGGACCTGGTCCACACCTCAACAATTACCCAGTCATGACCTATAGAACAAACAAAATGTTAACAGGAGCAATCATGTTAGAAATATAGAAGGGAAAAAAACAAAGATACTGTCCAGTCTCGTATCAAACATTGCATTTCTTTATCAGGTATACTTTTCTCTTTCATCTGAATATGTATCAATTAATTCCTTCAGCTGGGTAAATTGGAAAGCTGCTGAACCATCCTTTAGAAAATACATTGCCCAAATTGTTTTTTTTTTTCAGAGTCTCTTCCTGATGAAACTGAGTTGATGAGTTTTAGGAGAGGTGTGCCGATGATTATTGTGCCCCCATCGTGATTACTTTTTCCATGAGAAGTTGAATTTTTCTTTCTTACACTGTATCAAATTCCTTATATATTTTGTCTATAAACTGCAAAAACACCCAAACATCAATGATCACCACTTTCTAACAAAGCGAAGCACAGTTTCAGAAAGGCAAGTAATCTGCAGTTACCACTTTCTTTCCCCATTGCTCAAGTTTGCATCAATGGGTTACCTTCAAGGTGTTTTTTTTTTTTTTTTTTTTTTTTTAAAGATTTCTAATATCATAAACAGTACTCTTCCTACAGTCCATGGATTTCCCTTGGGGTACTTTTCACTGCTGTCCAGACCTGTGTTTCCTGTTTCCCTCTCTTGTCATCTAGTTACAGAAAAACTACTTCCAACCCTCATAACCACTTTCCAATAGAGGCTTTTCTTTTTTTTTTTTTTTTTTTCATCATTTTATTGAGATATATTCACATACCACGCAGTCATACAAAACAAATCGTACTTTCGATTGTTTACAGTACCATTACATAGTGGTACATTCATCACCCAAATAAATCCCTGACACCTTCACTAGCACACACACAAAAATAACAAGAATAATAATTAGAGTGAAAAAGAGCAATTGAAGTAAAAAAGAACACTGGGTACCTTTGTCTGTTTGTTTGTTTGTTTCCTTCCCCTATTTTTCTACTCATCCATCCATAAACTAGACAAAGTGGAGTGTGGTCCTTATGGCTTTCCCAATCCCATTGTCACCCCTCATAAGCTACATTTTTATACAACTGTCTTCGAGATTCATGGGTTCTGGGTTGTAGTTTGATAGTTTCAGGTATCCACCACCAGCTACCCCAATTCTTTAGAACCTAAAAAGGGTTGTCTGAAGTGTGCGTAAGAGTGCCCTCCAGAGTGACCTCTCGGCTCGTTTTGGAATCTCTCTGCCACTGAAGCTTATTTCATTTCCTTTCACATCCCCCTTTTGGTCAAGAAGATGTTCTCCGTCCCACGATGCCGGGTCTACATTCCTCCCCGGGAGTCATATTCTACGTTGCCAGGGAGATTCACTCCCCTGGGTGTCTGATCCCACGTAGGGGGGAGGGCAGTGATTTCACCTTTCAAGTTGGCTTAGCCAGAGAGAGAGGGCCACATCTGAGCAACAAAGAGGCATTCAGGAGGAGACTCTTAGGCACAAATATACGGAGGCCTAGCCTCTCCTTTGCAGCAACCGTCTTCCCAAGGGTAAAACTTATGGTAGAGGGCTCAACCCATCAAACCACCAGTCCCCTATGTCTGTGGTCATGTTAGCAACCATGGAGGTGGGTTAGGCGAATACCCCTGCACTCTCCACAGGCTCCTCAAGGGGGCACTACATCTTTTTTTTTTTTTCCTTGTTTTTCTTTCTTTTTTTTTTTTTTTTAACTTTCCCTTCTTTTTTAAATCAACTGTATGAAAAAAAAAGTTAAAAAGAAAACAAACATACAATAAAAGAACATTTCAAAGAGACCATAACGAGGGGGTAAGAAAAAGACAACTAACCTAAGATAACTGCTTAACTTCCAACATGTTCCTACTTTACCCCAAGAAAGTTACCTAATATAGCAACATTTCTGTGAACTTGTTCCTACTATATCCATCAGAATTTAACAGACCATAGTCATTCCTGGGCATCCCCAGAACGTTAAATAGCTTATCTGTTCTTCTTGGATTATTGTTCCCCCTTCCTTAATTGCTCTCTACTGCTAGTTCCCCTACATTCTACATTATAAACCATTTGTTTTACATTTTTCAAAGTTCACATTAGTGGTAGCATATAATATTTCTCTTTTTGTGCCTGGCTTATTTCGCTCAGCATTATGTCTTCAAGGTTCATCCATGTTGTCATATGTTTCACGAGATTGTTCCTTCTTACTGCCGCGTAGTATTCCATCGTGTGTATATACCACATTTTATTTATCCACTCATCTGTTGAAGGACATTTGGGTTGTTTCCATCTCTTGGCAATTGTGAATAATGCTGCTATGAACATTGGCGTGCAGATATCTGTTCGTGTCACTGCTTTCCGATCTTCCGGGTATATACCGAGAAGTGCAATCGCTGGATCGAATGGTAGCTCTATATCTAGTTTTCTAAGGAACTGCCAGACTGACTTCCAGAGTGGCTGAACCATTATACAGTCCCACCAACAATGAATAAGAATTCCAATTTCTCCACATCCCCTCCAGCATTTGTAGTTTCCTGTTTGTTTAATGGCAGCCATTCTAACCGGTGTTAGATGGTATCTCATTGTGGTTTTAATTTGCATCTCTCTAATAGCTAGTGAAGCTGAACATTTTTTCATGTGTTTCTTGGCCATTTGTATTTCCTCTTCAGAGAACTGTCTTTTCATATCTTTTGCCCATTTTATAATTGGGCTGTCTGTACTATTGTCATTGAGTTGTAGGATTTCTTTGTATATGCAAGATATCAGTCTTTTGTCAGATACATGGTTTCCAAAAGTTTTTTCCCATTGAATTGGCTGCCTCTTTACCTTTTTGAGAAATTCCTTTGAGGTGCAGAAACTTCTAAGCTTGAGGAGTTCCCATTTATCTATTTTCTCTTTTGTTGCTTGTGCTTTGGGTGTAAAGTCTAGGAAGTGGCCGCCTAATACAAGGTCTTGAAGATGTTTTCCTACATTATCTTCTAGGAGTTTTATGGTACTTTCTTTTCTATTGAGATCTTTGGTCCATTTTGAGTTAATTTTTGTGTAGGGGGTGAGGTAGGGGTCCTCTTTCATTCTTTTGGATATGGATATCCAACTCTCCCAGCCCCATTTGTTGAAAAGACCATTATGGCTCAGTTCAGTGACTTTGGGGGCCTTATCAAAGATCAGTCGGCCATAGATCTGAGGGTCTATCTCTGAATTCTCAATTCGATTCCATTGATCTATATGTCTATCTTTGTGCCAGTACCATGCTGTTTTGGCAATTGTGGCTTTATAATAAGCTTCAAAGTCAGGGAGTGTAAGTCCTCCCACTTCGTTTTTCTTTTTTAGAGTGTCTTTAGCAATTCGAGGCATCTTCCCTTTCCAAATAAATTTGATAACTAGCTTTTCTAAGTCTGCAAAGTAGGTTGTTGGAATTTTGATTGGGATTGCATTGAATCTGTAGATGAGTTTGGGTAGAATTGACATCTTAATGACATTTAGCCTTCCTATCCATGAACATGGAATATTTTTCCATCTTTTAAGGTCCCCTTCTATTTCTTTTAGTAGAGTTATGTAGTTTTCTTTGTATAGGTCTTTTACATCTTTGGTTAAGTTTATTCCTAGGTACTTGATTTTTTTAGTTGCTATTGAAAATGGTATCTTTTTCTTGAGTGTCACTTCAGTTTGTTCATTTCTAGCATATAGAAACATTACTGACTTATGTGCATTAATCTTGTATCCCGCTACTTTGCTAAATTTGTTTATTAGCTCTAGTAGGTGTATCGTTGATTTCTCAGGGTTTTCTAGATATAAGATCATATCATCTGCAAACAATGACAGTTTTACTTCTTCTTTTCCAATTTGGATGCCTTTTATTTCTTTGTCTTGCCGGATTGCCCTGGCTAGCACTTCCAGCACAATGTTGAATAACAGTGGTGACAGCGGGCATCCTTGTCTTGTTCCTGATCTTAAAGGGAAGGCTTTCAGTCTCTCACCATTGAGTACTATGCTGGCTGTGGGTTTTTCATATATGCTCTTTATCATGTTGAGGAAGTTTCCTTCAATTCCTACCTTTTGAAGTGTTTTTATCAAAAAGGGATGTTGGATTGTGTCAAATGCTTTTTCAGCATCTATTGAGATGATCAATTGATTTTTCCCTTTCGAGTTTTTAATGTGTTGTAATACATTGATTGTTTTTCTTATGTTGAACCATCCTTGCATGCCTGGAATGAACCCCACTTGGTCATGGTGTATGATTTTTTTAATGTGTCTTTGGATTCGATTTGCAAGTATTTTGTTGAGGATTTTTGCATCTATATTCATTAGGGAGATTGGCAGGTAGTTTTCCTTTTTTGTAGCATCTTTGCCTGGTTTTGGTATTAGATTGATGTTAGCTTCATAAAATGAGTTAGGTAGTGTTCCATTTTCTTCAATGTTTTGAAAGAGTTTGAGTAAGATTGGTGTCAGTTCTTTCTGGAAAGTTTGGTAGAATTCCCCTGTGAAGCCATCTGGCCCTGGGCATTTATTTCTGGGAAGATTTTTGATGACTGATTGGATCTCTTTGCTTGTGATGGGTTGCTTGAGGTCTTCTATTTCTTCTCTGGTCAGTCTAGGTTGTTCATATGTTTCCAGGAAATTGTCCATTTCTTCTACATTATCCAGTTTGTTGCCCTACAGTTGTTCATAATATCCTCTTATATTTTTTTTAATTTCTTCAGGATCTGCAGTTATGTCACCTTTTTCATTCATTATTTTGTTTATATGGGTCTTCTCTCTTTTTGATTTTGTCAGTCTAGCTAGGGGCTTGTCAATCTTGTTGATCTTCTCAAAGAACCAACTTTTGGTGATATTTATCCTCTCTATTGTTTTTTTGTTCTCTATGTCATTTATTTCTGCTTTAATCCTTGTTATTTCTTTTCTTCTACTTGGTTTAGGATTGGTTTGTTGTTCATTTTCTAGCTTCTTCAGTTGATCCATTATTCTTTGATTTTGGCTCTTTCTTCCTTTTTAATATATGCGTTTAGTGCTATAAATTTCCCCCTCAGCACTGCTTTTGCTGCATCCCATAGGTTTTGGTATGTTGTGTTCTCATTTTCATTCGTCTCTATATATTTAGCAATTTCTCTTGCTATTTCTTCTTTAACCCACTGATTGTTTAGGAGTGTGTTGTTTAACCTCCAGGTATTTGTGAATTTTCTAAGTCTCTGATGGTTATTGACTTCTAATTGTATTCCATTGTGGTCAGAGAATGTGCTTTGAATAATTTCAATCTTTTTAAATTTATTGAGGCTTGTTTTATGTCCCAGCATATGATCTATTCTGGAGAAAGTTCCGTGAGCACTAGAAAAGTATGTGTATCCTGGTGATTTGGGATGTAATGTCCTGTATATGTCTGTTAAATCTAATTCATTTATCAGATAGTTTAGGTTTTCAATTTCCTTATTGGTCTTCTGTCTGGTTGATCTATCTATAGGAGAGAGTGATGTGTTGAAGTCTCCCACAATTGTTGTGGAAACATCAATTGCTTCCTTTAGTTTTGCCAGTGTTTCTCTCATGTATTTTGTGGCACCTTGGTTGGGTGCATAGACATTTAGGATTGTTATTTCTTCTTGCTGAATTGCCCCTTTTATTAGTACGTAGTGGCCTTCTTTGTCTCTCAAAACATCCCTGCATTTGAAGTCTATTTTATCTGAGATTAATATTGCTACACCTGCTTTCTTTTGGCTGTAGCTTGCATGAAATATTTTTTTCCATCCTTTCACTTTCAGTTTCTTTGTGTCCCTGTGTCTAAGATGAGTCTCTTGTATGCAACGTATTGATGGTTCATTTTTTTTGATCCATTCTGCGAATCTATATCTTTTAATTGGGGAGTTTAATCCATTTACATTCAACGTTAAAACCGTGAAGGCATTTCTTGAATCGGCCATCTTATCCTTTGGTTTATGTTTGCCATATTTTTCCCTCTCTCTATTAATATCCTTTATTGTACCCATACCGAATCTCTTTAGTACTGAACCTTTCTCCAAGTCTCTCTGTCCTGTCTTTGTTTCTCTGTCTGTAGGGCTCCCTTTAGTATCTCCAGTAGGGCAGGTCTCTTGTTAGCAAATTCTCTCAGCATTTGTTTGTCTGTGAAAAATTTAAGCTCTCCCTCAAATTTGAAGGAGAGCTTTGCTGGATAAAGTATTCTTGGCTGGAAATTTTTCTGACTCAGAATTTTAAATATATCGTGCCACTGCCTTCTTGCCTCCATGGTGGCTGCTGAGTAGTCACTACTTAGTCTTATGCTGTTTCCTTTGTATGTGGTGAATTGCTTTTCTCTTGCTGCTTTCAGAACTTGCTCCTTCTCTTCTGTGTTTGACAGTGTGATCAGTATATGTCTCGGAGTGGGTTTATTTGGATTTATTCTATTTGGAGTTCGCTGAGCATTTATGATTTGTGTATTCATGTTGTTTAGAAGATTTGGGAAGTTTTCCCCAACAATTTCTTTGAATACTCTTCCTAGACCTTTACCTTTTTCTTCCCCTTCTGGGACACCAATGAGTCTTATATTTGGACGTTTCATATTATCTATCATATCCCTGAGGTCCATTTCGATTTTTTCAATTTTTTCCCCATTCTTTCTTTTATGCTTTCATTTTCCATTCTGTCATCTTTGAGGTCACTGATTCGTTGTTCAACTTCCTCTAGTCTTGTACTATGAGTGTCCAGAATCTTTTTAATTTGGTCAACAGTTTCTTTAATTTCCATAAGATCATCCATTTTTTTATTTAGTCTTGCAATGTCTTCTTTATGCTCTTCTAGAGTCTTCTTGATTTCCTTTATATCCCATACTATGGTCTCATTATTCATCTTTAGTTCTTTGAGTAGCTGCTCTAGGTGCTGTGTCTCTTCTGGTCTTTTGATTTGGCTGCTTGGGCTTGGGTTATCCATATCGTCTGGTTTTTTCATATGCTTTATAATTTTCTGTTGTTTTTGGCCTCGTGGCATTTGCTGAACTTGATAGGGTTCTTTTAGGGTTTGTAGACCTATTGAAGTCCTTATCTCTAATTTATCAGATCTACAGCTTCGTGGAGTACACTTTCTCTAACTAACCAGCAGGTGGCGTCCACGAGCCACCTGTTCTCCACAAGCCAGTTCTCCCCTGCTTAGCCTTTTTGGTGAGTGGGGGAGTGAGTCTTGTGGGGCCCAATTGGTGTACCAAGCTTGCGTGTGTAGTTGGTGTTGCCTGCCCTGTATGTGGGGCGTGTTTCTGGGCGGTCGGGGAGGGGGGGTGGCCTTAACAATCAAATCTCCTTGGTGATCCTAAAGTTTTAAAGCTACTGCAATAGTCTAATCCTTCAGTTCAGTCCTGCCACAGTTTGTCTCTGCCACTGACCCACAAGTCCTTGGTATTGGCGTATGGCTCCTGAGACTTGCAAGTGGGCCCCTCTTCCAGGCTGTGCACCCCGGGTCCTCTGTTGAGGGATGACTGTGCTATGTCACAGGTGAGTGCCGTCCCCCCAGGGCAGTTCTGGGCTGCTGGGCTGTGTAGGGAGGCTCCCAGTCTGCTGAAATGATGGCTGAGTGGGGCTTTCTTAATTCACACTGCTCCACCTTCCCAACTCTGGGACAATCAGCTGAGGTTGCAGGGAAGGCTAATGTCCACGCCCAGTTTTGTGGTGTGTGCCTGTTATTTGAAGCACTTCCATCACACTGGGTTGTCTGGGGCAGCTCTGGGCTATGGGGCTGGCGATGGGCAGGAGTGTTTCCTGTCCACCAGGATGGTGGCTGTGAGCGGACACCCCCCTTTTCTTGGGAAGTTGTGGTGTTTAGTGAATTTTCTCAGCCACTGGATTATTGCCTTTTGTCTCAGAGCTCTCTTAGTTCTGCTCTTGACTTGACGTGCCCAAATTGCAAGTCTTTGAAGCTTTCTGTATTGGGCTTCTTAGAGTAATTGTTTTAGAAAAAGAAAAAAGGATTAAAAAAAAAAAAAGGGCCCTCCTCAGAGATCTAATGGGTTATTGAAATGCTAATAGACAAAGCAACCAGGGCCATTAAGGAAAGGTCCACAGGGCAGAGAGATCAGCTTTTCTTTGGGATTTGCATATGCGCCTCAAGGCCTGAGCTCCGCCCTTCCCCTTTCTGTGTTCTCCAGAACTCCAAAAATCCTCCGCTTTTATTTTGGAGTTTTTCGTGCTGTTTTTTTTTCTATGTCTGTCTCCTCTCTGCTGGGCTGGCTGCTCTCAGATTCTCTGGTGTCTGGTCTCCGTCTATCTATGGTTGGAGTTTGGATCAGTAGAATGAGTTTCCGATAAGGGCTGCCACTGCAGTTCTCCCTTCTCCTTCCTGGAGCTGACAGCCCCTCCTCCCACGGGACTGAGCCTGGCAGGGAGGGGCGTGGGTCCCCTGGCCGCAAAAACTTACAGATTTCGCTGATCTCAGCAGTTCCACGTTTTCATGAGTGTTGTATGAAGTATGCCCAAAGTCAGATTGCTCTGTGGTGTCCAGTCCACGCAGTTCCTGGCTTTCTACCTACTTTCCTGGAGGAGTAACTAAAACATACAGCTCACCAGTCTGCCATCTTGCCCCGCCTCCTCAGGCAACTTCTTAAAGAATTTGAGATTTGAGGGGGAAATGTATAGCACCATTCTATACACCACACTAGTAAAGGCAACTGTCTTTTAAATAACTGCCACGTGCCAGGTTCACGGTGTTATTGCTAAGTCTTCCAACGACCACACACAATAGCTATTATTATCATTATTTCACTATTTCACAGCTGGGGAAAGGAAGGCTGCAAGTTCCTGCCAGAATGGGGATTTGAACTCAGGTCTGTCAAAGTAGAAAGCACTTGCTTTGTGCTCTTCTAATTACCGCCTGAATACTAGTTGTGGGTGAGACAGCGTGCAGGGCACAGGCTTCTCGAGGGAACAGCGTGGGAGGACAGATTGTGTACAGAGCTGAGCTGCAGAGAGCTGAGAATGACCCGGCCCCTTGCCCGGCTAGCATCTATTGTTCTGACTGCCCTGTCCTTCCCTGATGTCCTCGGGTTTCCTTTATGTCCCCACCCCTTCTGGGCGTAGCTCTGTGCCTTCTTTTCCCATGAACTTATTCACCATATACAAATGGTCTACTCACCTCTTCCTGCCCTGCAGTCCCGGGTTGTGAGGGAGCCATTGAAGAGTAAATGGGACAATGGGTGTGGAGCAGAGGGAATGAATGATGCGAGGCAGCCCGGCAGGATTTGGCAATGGGGTGAGGAAAGCTCTGAGGATTTCACCTGAACTGGGAAGAGGGAAGGCCTGTCCTAGCCAAGGTTAGCAAGAGGGCAAAGCAGAGTGGTTGGATGGTCGTAACCCCCAACCCCAGGAGCAGAAGTTGTGCAGAAAGGGGCCAATATTCTCTGTTCAAGAGGCCTGCGATTACTGGTTGAAAGCCTTGGGGATCTGTGACAAAGGAATGTGGCCTTGTGGATAACACCTCAGCTCAGCAATGAGTCTGGTTGGGTCTTAATTCCAGCTCTGCCACCCTATCCCCCATGACCTCTGGCAGCTAAACCGTCTGTGTCCCCATTTTCCTCCTTGGTGAAATAGGGCCACTGATCATACCAAGCTCTGGGGGTGGCATGAGGATTAAGCTGAGATCGTAGATGCACAAAGCTCACCTGGTTATCCTCATTTTCCTCTGGGCATCTCCTAGTTCCTCAATGTTCTGATTAAGATGCAGGGTGTAGACAGTCTGTGGGCTCCTACCGAAAGCTTGAACTAGCGCAGCCAGAGGCTGAGCTGACATTTTAAAAAAGATCTGTAGCCAGGTTTTTGTTTGTTTGTTTGTCTAAGGTCTTGGGTTCTGACTGTGGAATCATGAACGTGTTACTTAGGCACTCCGAGCTTCAGAGTCTTCTGTAAAACAGGGATAATAATAGGACATGCCTCATAGAGTTGTTTATGAGTGTTAATTGAGATGCTACATGGCTTCTCATCAAACACAATAAATTTTGAAGTTGTCATCAAGGCCAATGAATCCCCATGTGCTCTGAGCTCTGACTTTTGCACAGGACCCCGACCTCCGATCTGTCGTGCCCTCCAGCCCCCACCGCCCTCACACGGGACTGCCTGCCGCTCCTCCAGGCTTGTTTCTGTCTCCCGGCCTGTGCATTTGCCCGTTCCTTGGCCTGGGCTGTTCTTCCTCCACGTCTTTGCAAATCTTTTTCCCTCATTTTTGTTCAGATCTCTGCCCAAGTGTCCCCTCCTCCAAGTGCTCTCCCCAAATCCCCCTCTTTTCAACCAGTTCCCCTGCTGCCCGCCTGGCCACTCCCTGTCCCCTCGCCCTGCTTTCTGGCTTGGCCATGACATCTCTCCGACTCTATGTTCACATTTATTTGAGTATTGCCTCTCCCTCCTGGAATGTCAGCTTCGGGAGCCCCGGGAGCTGGTGTGTCTCCTTCACCGACGTACCTCAGTGCCCAGAGAAGCAGCCTGCACCGAGTGGACACTCAGTAAACCTTTGTGGAACAAGTGTGTGAATACAAGGCTTAGCCCATGACCGACACGCAATCAGCACCCATAAAATGTCAGCTCTTGTGCCTGTGAACATCGTTCTTCTTACTGTAGAAAAGTGGAGTTGTCTGGTGTAAGGGCATGAACTCGAGAGTAGGCTGCGTGGGTTCAAACCTCAGCTCTGCCCTCTTCAATGGTACAGGCTCTGGCCCTTGCCTCTCACCTCTCTCTCATGGTGGTGTCAGCCACGCTCAGCAAAAGGGCTTAAGTTTTCAGAAGAATGGAGGCTAGTTACGTTTCTCCCCTCTTCTACACCTTGTTTGCAAACAAGCAGGGCTGGGTTTGATTGATTTGTCTGAAGTTGTCCTGGACACAGGGAGATGTCTTTGGAGAATGGGACTCTTCCCCGTGGTTCTCCCCGCACCATGGGGCTTGGGATGGCGCCTGGGTTCCGTCTTACCTCCAGGCAGGGTGCAAGAAGTGGAGACCCCCTCCTCTGTTACGCAGGGAAGGTAGAACTCGACTCAGAGTGAGGCAATGAGATGGGGGTGTAGTTAAGAGAGCAGATTCTGAAACCAAATTAGTGGTGTTCAAATACTGGCTCCTACACCATCTAACTTTGTGACCTTGGGAAAAGGAGTTAATTTCCTTATGCCTCAGTTTGTTGTCTGTAATTGGGTTTAATAATAGTATCTGCCTTCCAGGGTTGTTGTGACGATTCGGTGAGTGAATGTATAAAAGCCAGCACTCAGTAAGGAGCTGCTATTTTTATCCTGGGCGTTTTGTGTTTGGGCTACAGCTGGGCATGGGCTGTCGAGCTGGTGTTTGTTCTGCTTGCTCACCGGCCTCCTCTGAGTTCTTCATGGACCACCTTTCACTTGAACTTCATAAGAGCTCGCATGTGTTATTGTCTGTATCAGCCTTCAAAGCAAAAGGAGTGTGGTGTCATTTAATAGCGCATCTGGTATCTGAGCAGGGCTTTGATGAAACCCTGTAAAAGCTGTACATCTCTGATCATCAGACACAGATCCAGGAACACAGAATGGAAGAGGCAGAATTTGAAAAACCAGTTTAGTCCCCCAGACCCGAGCTACCTGTGTGCTGTGGGCAGAGGAAAACTCACCTCCCCTTTGGGCTTGGGCCTCCCTGCTTCTTCTCTGAATCCAGCCCTCAGTCACTTCAGCATGTGGCTTGGCCAACCTAACCCAGAAAGTCCTTCTAAGATGTCCATCTTGAACCTTTCCTAAAAATGGCTTCCTCTTGTCCCAGCTGTGATTCCTTTAGCTTCCTCAGGTTTCAGGCCTTGGGCAGAAAACTCTTTGGGGAAAGAGAAGAAAGTTACCTTGAACTTCTACTTGAGCTATGGCTTTTATAACTGTTTTCTAGCTACAAGGAGCAAAAATTGTTTTACATGATGGAGAAGCTTCTTGCCGGGGAGAAGAACCTGGGTCCTGGCTGGTCTCTGAGCAGGCAGTGCAGGAAGAGCCATCTGTGGCAATGTCCCAAGCCTAAAAGCCATAGTTCTGGTTTTAGCTGCCTTTGGGGACTTGGAAGCAGCAGTTCTTGGTTATTATGGGGCAGGTTGCAGGGCGGTTAACCATAGAGGAACTCCAGCAGCCCTGAGCGCAAGGCTCTGCAGCCAGCCATCCTCATGCAGATCCTGGTGTGTGCACTCAAGCCAACAGACGTGTGTGGAAATCCAGGCTGGAAGAACCAGAGCCCAGGACTGAAGATGTCTGGGCACTTCCAGGTCAGGCCCCAAACGTGCATGAGGCTCCCTACTCATCTTCTCTGAGGAATTCAAGAGCAGAGTCTACTCATCTCCAGTTTGGTAAATCATGGGTGGGGTTCACTGTGAAGTTGTAACCCAAGTTTCCCACACATCAAATTCAAGTTCCTCCACTAGGCCTCAGCTCTAACTAATTGTTTAACACTAGTGGATTGCTCAGCCCCATTAGTCACCGCTCTCATGTTGCCTATCGGGAATTACCAATAACAGATCCTGCCAGATGATTTGGGGAATATCAAGGCCCTTGCTCAGTGTGGGGGCTTTGGGGAGTGCAAAGCCTCAGAGAGGGGGAAGGGAGATGATGGTGGCCCAGCTCCTATATACATTGGCCCCACAGCTCTGACATGGATGCACTTAACCTGTACATCTGTGCACATCTCCTTTGGGATGCAGTGTTCTTTTCATTCCTTTTCTCTTTGGCCAAAATCTATTTGTAGGGGTATGCTGTGTGGGAGAATCATGTGCTGTGAATGGGCCTCATGGAGGACCCTATGCACAGACTGGCAAAAGGGACACACAAATGTACCTGTGGCTTTGTGATTGGGGACCCATGCACGGACTCCTAAAAAAGCAATGGTCTTCTTCTTCATATATCTACACATCTATCTATTTATCTATCATCCATTATCATCATCATCAACACCACCATCATCATCTCCTACCTACCTGTCTATCATCTATCAGCTGTGATGGGGCTCCTCTGTTGGACAGGCTAAGGGTTGAGACTGGTGGGACCCCTCAGTGTTCCTCTCCTATGCCTGCGGTGCACCTGCCTCAGGGCATTTGTACTGGCTGTGTCTTCTGCTTGGAACACTCTCCCCCAGGATTTCCCTTTGGCTCGTGCTTACACCTCCTATAAGTCTTTGCTCAAAAGTCACCTTCTCAGTGAAGCCCACCCCATCCTCCTAATCCTGCTTTTTTTCTTCCAAGTCATGTAGCATCTTCTATAATTTTACTTGTTTTTCATGTTTATTGACTGACCCCACCACAACGTGAGCTCCATGTGGATCTGTTCTGTCACTGAGGCATCCCTGGTGCCTGGGACAGTGCCTAACTCAACGTAAGCTTTCATTAAATATTTGCTGATGAATAAATAAGTAAATGAATGACCTTTAAGGTGCCTTCTAGCTCTAAGAGGCTGGGATTTTGGATGGTGAATGGAAGGAAGACTGGATTCAGAAAGCAGAGGACCTGGGTTTGAGTCCCAGCCCTGTCACTCACCAGCTGGGTTGTCTGGAGACTTGGCTGAAAGTGTGGGAGTCCCAGTTTCCTCTAATGTAAAATGGGGCTAATAGTTGACAATATTTACTTCATGTTTGCTTTGTGTTCCTGGCACTTACCAAGCACATTGCCACCTTAACCAAGTGATAAAAGTTAGTATCACTTTGAGGGGGACAATCTGATAAGACTTGTTTCCTGATGCGATACAATATTCCTGCCAAAAATACTTCACCAGAACCTAAGCAAGCCTTTTGGCCTAACATCAAGTTTACAAGAGAACGAGAGATGGAGAAACAGGTTAAAACAATGCACGAATTAAAAATAGACAAATTCAGAATCTGGGACATTCTTCAAGACAATTGGTCCAGCCATTGGAAATGCACTAGCTTCAAGAAAATTATTATAAATGTGAAGGGTTGCTCTAGGTTAAAATATTATAAAAAGACATGCAATTCATGATTCTTGGTTAGATTGTAGTTTTTAAAAAAATAATTTGGACATGCATTTGGGGACATTTGAATATGGAGTGGGACTTGGGAAATCATTGTTCCATTGTCAGGTGTGATATGCTATTATGGTTATATTTTAAAAATCTTCAGTTTTAGGAGATTTATACTGAAGTGTTTTTGTTTAAAGTGTCATGACATCTGTGAATTACTTTGAAATGCCTCTGTAGATAGATAAAAGATTGATAAAGAGACAGATAGATGGTACATAGATGATTGATAGATAGACAGATCTAGCTAGATAAAGGTAAATAAAGTGAATATGACAAAAAGTTGAGAACTGTTGAATCTAGGTGGTAGGAATATGGATGTTCATTGTACTATATGTTTTTCAACTTATTGTCCATTTGAAATTTTTCATAATAAAAGGTTGAAAAAGAAATCCCAGAGGGTTTATGTGCTTATGCAGTGACAGGGACGAGAGAGAAGAACATTTGATCTTGCCTGGTGCCCTGCATGGGCTGTTCTCCCTGCTCGAGCCCCTGGACACCCCTCTGCCGCTTCAGTAAAGTGCTATTGTTAGTGTGAGTTGTTTTTTATACTGTCCTTGAGGGGAGCTTTTGTGTGTAGAAGAGATCATTTGTGGTTACTTTAAAAAAGAAATTGTGTTCAATTATTTTGATAATACATTGAAAAAACCCTAATCTTCCTTAAGCTTTTACTTCAACTGACTACTCTTATTATTTTATTTATAAATACAGTAAATTTTAACAATCACTAGCAAAGGGGATTTTTATATCTTAGTTAATTAACTCCCCTCATATATCTTAAACTCTATTTGTAAATTTAATATATTTGATTTTCTTTATAAGCACTTCAAATACCTAACAAGCAGAACATTCCCAAGTACTTAAACAGTTCTAATAAGTATAATAAAGTAAACATAATTATAGCGTATCTTAGGTTCTCATAAACATTCCAATATTGTTTACAAACCCAGTAAAAGCACTAATCCAAACAATTACTCAATTACACATTGGAGTCATATTAGATTTTTTAGTGCCAAATCCTCTTAGACATTAGGAACACTCAAAATGCCAAATGGACACAAATCGTTACTGAACCTAATAGAAAAGTATTAATACTTACTTTGAAACCTTCCCAAGGTCAACAGACACTTTCTCATTGAGGGAACAAGTAAGTTGAACTAAGCAATTTGCAGTTACCGTCTCCCATCTGTGGCTGAGGTGATACAGCAAACAGGTTTTGCTGTGAACATAGGCTCCCATTTTCCCCATGACATTCAGGAACTAGCTGAACTACAGTGACAGGGACCCCAGGCCTGGTGGGTGGTGAGGGGTGGTGGGTGGGGGTGGGACCTCCAGAATTCAAGGTATACCTTCCTGAAGTCTCCTGTCTGATCTGAGTCTGCAACACCCTGCACCCAGGTTGCTTCTTTTTATCTATATCCTGCCTGGTTCTGTATATATATATATTCTATCTGTCTGGTAAACCACGGTTCTTAAAGCCACTTAATGATGCCAGTTGGCTTCTGCATTCTTCTAATGACTCTGTCTAGCTCTGCACTCACAACCCAAAAGTCAAGCTGAAGACTGATTGGGACCGGAATCCACGTAGATAGCCCACACTATATCCCTGGAAGATGGACACAGGTTTCATCTACAAAGGGTCAAATCCCAAAGCACTGACCTGGTTGTGGCCACCTTCCTAGGACTCTGCATGGGAGAGACTCTTTATCCAGACCCAAAGAATCTATATTTTCTTGCCTGGCTTCTTCTCCGTCTTTCTTCTCCACCTCTTCCAGCCCTGGGAGTATTTTTCCCATGTGAGGGTACATGGGATCACTTTTCCTTTCTTTAACTCCTGATCCCAAATACTATGTCCTTAGGGAATTTTAGAAGTTCTTGGGGTTTTAAAAGGCAAACACAGGAAGAGATTGACAGATTTCTTTTGACTTTTAAAAAACTATGAAGTATTTCAAGCATGCCAAAAAGAATAAAGAGCAATATAAAGAACACCCAGTTACCACCCAGTCTGCAAAAGTTTAGCATTTTGCCATATTTGTTTCAAATATATTTGCTTCAAATACAACACACACACGGACATATATATACTTAAAAAATTAAGACATTTTACAGTGGGAGCCCCCATATACTTGCTCTCATCTGATCCTACCTCCTTTCCCTCCCCTGAGTGAGCACTATCAAGAATTCATTGCTTAGCATTCACGTATGCTTTTATACATTTATCAACCATGTGCATTATAAGGAAATATGAAATAAGTTTGCATACTTTTGAACTTTAATGAAAGGCATCATACAATGTATCCTTCTGCAATTTACTATGTTCAACAATACATTTTGAGAGTTATCTATACTGATGCATACAGCAAGAGTTTGTTCCTTTTTCTTTACTGCTTTGTAAAAACCCATTGAATGAACATATACTAATGTATCCATTCTCCTATGGTTGGATATTTAGTTTGTTTCCCAGTTTTGTTTATCTAAACACACTACAATGAGCATTCTTGCTCGTGTCCTCTTGAGCCTCCTGTCTAGGGGTGGGGTTGCTGGGTCATGTGCGTTACCAGCTTTGCTGGGTGGCAGTGCTTGTATACGCTCCCCAGCAGCATATGACAGTCCCTGTTGTCCCACACCCTGGACAACCACTCATGCTGTCAAATATTTTTTCACTTTTGCTAATCTGATGGGTGTGAAATAGTGTCTCTTTGTGATTTTAAATCCCATTTTTCTGATTACCAGTGAGGCCGAGCATTTGTTCATTGACCCTTTACTGCAAGGATTTCTAAGTCTGTGGCCTTCCTCCCCTGAGGTTATAAGCAGGGGACTAGCTGCCCTATTGGGATTGGGGAGGAGGGATACAGGAATGGACAGAATCAAATAGTTTCAAAACCCATACAAAGAAAGAATACTTGTTCTGTTGTTCTGTGTACTGGGCTGAATCTTGTCCCCCACCCACCCCCACCCCCCCAAAGTTCATATCCTCTTGGAACCTTAGAATGTGACCTTATTTGGCAACAGAGGCTTTGCAGATGTGATTAGTTAGCATGAGGTCAAACTGGATGAGGGTGGGTCTTACATCCCATGGCTGGTGTCCTTACAAGGAAGCCATGTGGAGACACAGACCCACAAAGAGAGAAGATGGCCCTGTGACGAGGGAGGCAGAGATGGGAGTGATGCAGCCACAGCTCGAGGAGCTCCGAGGCTTGCTGGAGGCCACCAGAAGCTAGAAGAGGCAAGAAGGATTCTCTCCCAGAGCCTTCAGGAGCAGGACTCTGCTGACACCTTTATTTTGGACTTCTGGCCTCCAGAAATGTAGGACAATACATTTGTTTTTTAAGCCACCCAGTTTGCAGTAGCTTCTTATGGCAGCTCTAGGAAACAAATACATTCCTTATCTACACAGTGGTTGCCTGTAGCTGCAAGAAGATCCATTGGCCATTGCCAAAATCACTGCACCCTCAGTCAATTCTCACTTGATCAGCCCTGCACAGTCCTCACCAGCAAAGGGTCACTCCCCTGGGCATCCTTAACCAACCTCATGAGTGTCATTTGCCTGGGAAGGGCTGGGCCTTGGCCCTGAAGGCCCAGTACCTGTGTGGAAAGCCTTTATCTCTAGTCCATGTGCTTTTTTCGGGTACTAACACTAGGTTGAAGCCTCTGCAAGGCCAGAGATTCTGCCTCTAGATGCATGGTGACTTCTCCTCTCAAAAAGCCAGGATTCTCAATACCCTAGATTTGCCATATTTCCTAGGGAAACTCAAAAGACTCTTCTTTTTTTTTTTTTTTACCAAACTCAGAAACTTTTATGGAACTTTTAAATTAGTGGATAGCATCACTTTTCTTACCTTTTGACTCTATAGCTTTTTCCACGCAGAACCACTTTTTTCCCAAAGAAACAAAGTGACATTAGAGTTTCTATCACTTCCCTTTTATCTTAATGAATGTATAAAGAGCACTAACACTCTGTATGGCATCGAGTTTTCTTCTCATGCCAGTGACTCCTTCCGGCATGCCAGCCTCTTGGGGGTGGGGTTCAAACTGAGTCTCAGTTAAATTTTACATTAACATGTGTCCCTGACCTTTGGGGTATTGCATGACATGCATGCTAAGATGTGAATGTTAAAAGTCTGTTAAACACAAAATTCATTTAGGCTTTCAATCAATATTTTCTGAGCACAAATTGTGTGCAGTGGCACCTGGGAGGAGGAACTGCAAAGGTGAACAGCTGTTTTTGGCAGTCATGTGAAAACCGGGTGCCCCCAGCAAGGGACCCTGCCGTCAAGAGTTCCTTGGAGGGGTGGAGTTAGCCTACCAGGAGGGAATTTTAGGGACCCCACAGAAGGAATAAGTCCTGAGCTGGGCCCAGGGAATTGGGGGCTGAGTGAACTTGGGAGCCGATTTTGGAGGTGGGAAAACAGTAGGAATGGGCTGGCCAGAGCCCAGGATCCCTAGGGAGTTGTGAACCCAGGAGACTGTCATGTGTGGATGTGGGAGAAAATGCATGATGAGATGAGACACAATTCAAAATTGACCAGGTAAGCTACAGAGTAAAAAAAGGATGAACGGAAAGTTTCCCTTGGTGATTGTAAGGGTCTGGAACCTCTGTAGCAATCTCTTCAAGCTTGCCCATAGACGCAGCCACAATGGGGTTGGATCAATTTGAGATTGGACTGTGATTTCTCAGGTGTCTGACTGTGGCCTGAGAAAAAACAGCCTGAAGACCTCAGAGGTGGCCTGCTTCCCTACTAGGTAGGGGCCATGGTGGCAGCTAGGTGGGTTAGCAGAGCCTGGGACATTTGGTAGCCTGACCTCCGGCCATCTGGGACTGCTCCTTGGTGTTTCTGGAGCTGTAGCCGGCTTTGACGGCTGCCTGTGAGCTGAACTTCCCCAGCAGCACCTCGGCCCCGTGGTTTCCTGTCACACCTCCAATCATCCAATTCCTGAGGTGAAGGAATGGAAGACATTTTGGGAACAGTCATTCTGGCTCCCATTACTTTCCATTCCAGGCTATTCAGAGAGCCAGTTCCCTATTGGGTGAACTCCTTCCTTAGTTTTTGCAGAAGAGCAAGCGTGTAAGTGCAATAGCTCATGTCCCCTGAATGCATACTGGGTGCAAAGGCCCTCTGGAGGAGGGATAAAAGCAAGATTCAACCTTGATTCAAGGAGACCACCTGCTCAACAACGATCATACCCATAGGGAAGGATAAATAACAGCCACATTTCCCAGGGTAGCTCAGAACAGTACTGAGGGGCTGTAAATGGCGTTATTGGGGAAAATCTTTGGCCATAGAACACTTTTCTCTAGTAGCATCTCAAGAGACTAATGTTCCAGGGAACACACCTGGAGAAATGGTGCAGTACCGCCTTGTGTCCATGCTCAACACTATGTAGTGACGCAGTCTGGGGGTGGTTTAGGGGAGCCAGAGAAGCCACTGGGAACCATAGCTGGTACTGTTTCGTTGCTTAGAATGTCTACATGGCACATGTCTTGGTACTGTTCATGAACAAATAATTTCATCCAAATGTTTTAGCTAGTGTTCCTTGCGAACAGGATGGGGTTCTGGTCAACCTTGTGTCTTCAATGTCCGGCATGTGTCTCATCACGGGTGAGGATGACTTCTGGGCAGGGAGACCATCTGCTGAGGCCTTATGGATGGAGAGCTGCCTTCTCTGGCTCTCCATCCATAAAATAACTGTTCTTTTAAGACTGAAGCATGTCCCTTAAAAAGGTTTCATTTGTAGTTGGAAATACAGGATCTTTTTCTTTTCCTTTTCTTTTTTTAACCTTCCCTCCTCCCAGATCTTCCAGTTTGTGACTGATTTGATTGCAAATGAATCTGATTTTAAGGGTCTGATCAATGGGAAAATACTGGAGTCCCTAAGGCTGATTAAGAAGTACCCAGTCTGCCTCAGCTTGCAAGCCTCCATTGCCAGAGAGGGCAAAACAGAATGGCCTGGGGAATCCTGGGATTTTGTGCATTTTTCTCTAGCCCACCATAACCCCATCCTTTCCTCTTTAGCTGGCATTTCACTGATCTTTGAAGTTATTTGATGTCTTTTTATTTCCCCCATGCATAAAACACCACTTCTTTCCTTTTAAAATAAATCATCTCAAAGTGGTATTTCTTCTTTGAGAATAAGCGGGAAGCACCCAAATTGCGCAAACGTCTTATTCTGTGGTCACTGAACTAAAACCTAGAGGCACAGATGAAACTCGTTTCCAAAAGCTCAGTCCTAAAGAGGGGAATCTGGCTGATCTCTTCCCCAGAATATACTAGAGTTCTCTACTGCATCTGTAGCAGGTAAGGAGAAATGGCTCCTCGGCTGTCAGCTGGCTGTGGGAATGTCTTCAGGGACAGACTCCAGGCGGTGGCGGAGCAGGAAGTCGGCGCAGCTGGAGGAACTGTGGTTCGGGAATCCCCCCGAGGCTGCAGCTTTTGCTCCATCTAGTTCCTTCCGTGACAGCCGTATTCATTTCTTCACTCCCTGGCCGGGTTCTGCATTTCCCAGCTCTCAGTCCTCAAGGGCCTCCACTTCACAATTTCTGGGGCAGCAGATTGGGTTTAGGAGTCTGTCACAAGCAAAGCATCTTAGGTCCACTTCCAGAGATGTCGCAAGGATGCTTCAGCATCCTGGGGTAAATCCCAGAAAACATGACGATGCCAAGCTGTTGCCAGAGTCAGAGAAATTTATTTGGAAAATAAAATGCAGCTCCTGGAAAAATTGAGACTTCTATTTATTTTTTTTCTTTCTTCCAAAAGGATAAGCTTTCCATTGTCATGTTGAGCCAGAAGAAGACAATGTTTCTGGGGGTCAGATTAAAGTTCTCTTTATTTTCATCTGCCTCAGTGCTGTGCCTCTCAGAACATGGCTAACTTATATACATATATAATATATATATATATATTATCTTCATTTTATTGAGATATATTCACATACCACGCAGTCATACAAAACAAATCATACTTTCGATTGTTTACAGTACCATTACATAGTGGTACATTCATCACCCAAATCAATCCCTGACACCTTCATTAGCACACACACAAAGATAACAAGAATAATAATTAGAGTGAAAAAGAGCAATTGAAGTAAAAAAGAACACTGGGTACCTTTGTCTGTTTGTTTCCTTCCCCTATTTTTCTACTCATCCATCCATAAACTAGACAAAGTGGAGTGTGGTCCTTATGGCTTTCCCAATCCCATTGTCACCCCTCATAAGCTACATTTTTATACAACTGTCTTCGAGATTCATGGGTTCTGGGTTGTAGTTTGATAGTTTCAGGTATCCACCACCAGCTACCCCAATTCTTTAGAACCTAAAAAGGGTTGTCTGAAGTGTGCGTAAGAGTGCCCACCTGAGTGACCTCTGGCTCGTTTTGGAATCTCTCTGCCACTGAAGCTTATTTCATTTCCTTTCACATCCCCCTTTTGGTCAAGAAGATGTTCTCCGTCCCACGATGCCAGGTCTACATTCCTCCCTGGGAGTCATATTCCACGTTGCCAGGGAGATTCACTCCCCTGGGTGTCTGATCCCACGTAGGGGGGAGGGCAGTGATTTCACCTTTCAAGTTGGCTTAGCTAGAGAGACAGGGCCACATCTGAGCAACAAAGAGGCATTCGGGAGGAGGCTCTTAGGCACAACCATAGGGAGGCCTAGCCTCTCCTTTACAGCAACCGTCTTCCCAAGGGTAAAACCTAGGCTAACTTATATTTAACTCCCGTAACTTTCCAAGAGTTGCCCGAAATTATGAGGGATTGAGAGGACTCTCCCATTGGTGTTTTGGCAGAAGCAGCATCTATGGCAGTGCCTTACAGACTTTTCTGGTCTTCAGGAAACTTTTGCATACAAGGTGAAGTTGATCAGAGCAAAGGGTTGAAGGGCATGTAAATAGAAAATTGCTAAAAGGACAAGTATGATATGAGTCCACTTATATGAAATATCTAGTATAGGCAAATTTATAGACACAGAAAGTAGTTTAGAGGTTACCAGGGGCCCAGGGGGAGGGGGAATGGAAAGTTATTGCTTAATGGCACAAATTTTATGTTTGGGTGATGAAAAATTTTGGAAATAGACAGTGACAATGGTTGCATAAAACTGCAATTGTGCACTGAATTGACCACTTAATTAAAAGGGTAGATTTTGTTATATATTTTACCATAATAAAAAAAAATCCTTAAAAAAAGTTCCTTTGTCTTCATAACTCCATTAGAAGCAAAAGAACTAGAAAAAAATCTTTTAGTGCACAGAAGATTTAAAAGTCCCTTTCCTGGGTAAGGCAGAAGATAATATATTCCTATTTCCCAGTTGTGACACCTACCAGGTGATATTTGAAGAACACAGCATGTCATCCAGGCTGACATTTACTGAGCACCTACTACGTGCCAGGCTCTGTGTGAGGGGCCAGGACTACTGAGATGAATAAAACAGGGCCCTTTCCCACAGGTGTGAGAGAACTCGTTGCAACATGGTAAGTATGGTAAACAGGGATTTTGCTATCTGCACTGCTGCCACCAGCCACATTATGGTAAGTCTGACTCATCTCAAATTTCCTTTTTTGTAGGTGAAAAACAATTATGTTCCAGCAATTTCACACGATTCGACCTCAAGGCTATTGAACGTGTATGCAGTGCAGTAAGCGCAGCACTAAGTGCTTTAGGTGAGTCCTCTCGGGTATGTCCCACCATACTCCTGAAATAGTAAACCCAGTTTACACAGGGAGACTGACTCACGGAGGTTAAGAAAAGGTCCAGGATGTCTGACTAGTGAGGGGCAGAGCTAGGTCTGAGATCCGACTGACAGCAGACCTGGGCTCCTCAGGGTGCTGGGTGCTGCTGACACCTGTAGGACCCACGATGCTGAGCGGTGGACAGAGAGGAGGACTGGGCTGGAAAGGCCGTGGGGGAGGGGAGGCCTCCCGAGCGGCATCTGGGTGGACCACTCAGAACACGTGGGCAAGGCAAGGGGGCATTCGTCATGGCCACTCTGCAGACACGGCTCCCTCTGCAGCATGGTTTAAATCATCTTGACAGGAGAGCCTCAAACCTGGAATCTGGGATGAAAATGCTTTGTTTTTCTTGCTAATCAATTAATTCTCTTTCTTTTGGCTAGTGGTAAGAGAGGTTCCAACAGCCACAGCTAAAATGCTGGTCAGAAGCTCCTGGACAACACTGTGCAAGTTCTCTAAAGAAGGAGGGTGAATTCGATGAGAAATGACTGCTCGGTGAGCAGGATTCTGGAGAACGTGGCTGCGCATTTTCAGGGCTTTCCCATGGAGAGAGATGGTGGTGGAAAGTTGTATGTGCTTTGAGATAGCAATCGTAATGTAGGAAATGTAAGCCCCAGGAAGAGTCATAACAAATAGTACTAACGACTGTGGTCACATGCTCCTCTGCCTTGACATTTACTAGGCCAGCGGGGGGCGGGGGGGGGGGGCAATGGCAGGTAAATCCTGGCCCAGGGACCTGGCCCCGAGCTGTTGTTGGCAAGCCGCCTCGAGGTTAGCGACTGGAGGCAACCAGATAGGAACCGATCTCAAGGTGCAGACTGATAGAAGCTGGTCCTGTCACATCTTTTTGGCACATAAAAATGGTTCATTTGAACTAATGTATCCATTTGGTGATACTTGAAATGCAATTTGTATTTCCCCGGGGTTCTCATGAAACCTTGCCTGCGCATTTAAGCAAGTCATGCTTCTGAGGCCAAGCAAACAAAATTGCCAAAGTACAACAGTTTCCAGGTTTCACTTCAGAGGAACTTTTCCTTCGGTCGTTTTAACAATGGATTCAGTTACTAGAAGCCTGAGTGCACGGTTAAAGACTCCATGTGCTATCTGTTAACACTGTCCTTCACCTTTTGGGCCTCTGCCCCAGGGCTGGCCACACAGACTCTTTTTCTTGAGCCAGACTGAGGTTTCTTAAGTGTGACTCAGCCTGGGGATTAGACCCAGGCAGCGGAGATAATTGTTTCTAGTCTCGTTTCTCCTTGGGATGAGGACGTTTTCCTCCTAATGTTGCCCCAACGTCACTTTTTATGACTTTCCTGTTTCTGCTCTTCCATCACGTTCTCCAAGGTCTCCTCCCTGGACCTCTTTCCATTCCCAGCTTCGTTCACTCCCTGGCTTCTACACAGATGGCTCTGGAGTCCCAGCACCAACCTCTTTCCTGAGGACCGGGTCCAGATGCCCATTTGTCAGTCATTGTCACCCAGCATCCCAAATGCAATGTTTCTAAAAACAGATTCACTGTTTGTTCTGCTGCTCCCACTAAAAACAACCCAGCTCATCTTGAATTCTCTAGTCTTCAGTCATGCAAGCTTTAAAGTTAAATCTCCCGTGCATTCAGCAGCTAAGCCTCACGGGTTCTCCGTCCACAAACTCTCACACTTGCCTCTTCCTTTCCCGTCTCCCTGCCACTTCTCTCTCACAGGCCCTGACCACTTCTCAGCTGGACAAGTGCAACAGTTCCCTCCTAACTGGTCTCCCTGGAAATCCTTTACAGCAGCCCAATGGATTCTATTAACTCACATCTCTCCTGCCAAAAATCTTCCTAGGCTTCCTTCTTCCCTATCAGATGAGGCACCAATTCCTCATCCTGGAACAAAGAGTATTTTCAAGACGGGGCCTTCTAGGGAATGCATGCCATTCTCTTTGCATGGCCTGTGTTTCAGCCAAAATGAGCATAATCTTCCTTTTTCAACCTCTGTGCCTTTCCTGATAATCTGTCCCCTGGGATGCCCAAATTCCCATTCCCATTTCCACCTGCTGCATCACCAGCCTTCAAGGCCCATCTCGACTGCTACCTTCCCCTCCCTAACTCACTGGGACCCCATCCCACTCTGAGGCGTCCTTTGTGGCACGTGCACATAAAGGCACGCATCTGTACTTGTGAGTTAACTGCAAGCCACTGGATCCCTGGTATCAGCCCTGGGCCTAACAGATGCCCAGTGTATTTGCTAAGCTGCACGAGGACGGATGCTGATACAGCCTCCCGAGCACACCACTGCCACAAGCGGTGGCATCCTGGCTCCAAGTCCCAGCTGCTTCTGGCCCATTACAACTCTGCTTTCCCTACTCCTCTTTGTAATCAAGCACAGGCATGGAAAGAATGTCCCCCAGCCCCAGTGATTTTATATTTCATTGGAGACAAAAGCAAATTGTCAAGATTCAGGTCAATATCACTTTAGCCTTCTTTCTGCCAGATGGAAAAGTAAACTTTGAAAATGACATTTGACTTTTTTTTTTTTTTTTTTTTAACTTGGGCAAAATTTGAAAGCTATAGCCTTTCAAGGAAAGAGGATACTGTTAAAAACAAACATAACAAAACAAAAAACCCAGCCTGGCTTTATGTAGCTCAATCCTGTCAAGCTAGTCTAATCTTTTGTGACAGAACAGCAGACCTGGTAAACCAAGGAGGGAAACAATGGCTGGAATTCATCTTTGCCTGGCTTCAAAACTTTTGATTCCTGGGTCCCACTCAATATGATTATCATTAAGTTGGTTGAAAGGTTAGAGAGAGGAGGTCAGTACCAGCCGGGGGACAGAGAGGTGCTCCGCAGGGAGTCGGCCTCGAGCCCAGTGGCCCTGAACGTTTGCATGAATGGGCCAGGTGACAGCAAAGAGAACATATGCAACGTCTGCATTAACGTCAAGGTGGGGGCAAGGGGTAGGTGAACAATCAGTAAGAAAAGTAACCTTGGCAGTTACGTAAGTGGTCACCACACGTACACAGGCTTGACTAGAAGATGGTTCACATTTTTGAAAAAAGCCCCAATAATTTGCAATGTAGCATTATACTGAATGTGGTACTGAGATCAAGAAAAATGGTACGTAGGAATCCTGCAGTCCTAAATGTGCATTAACTCAACAGCTGAAGATGGAAAAAAGAATTTGGACGGCATTCAAGGGAGAGCCACAGAAGTAATTAAACAGGGCTGTGACAAGGGAATTGAAGACTTCTACAAAAAAGTTAAATGAATTAGGTTTATTGAACTTAAGAGATGAACAACCTCATAAAGGTAATAACAAACAAAAATAGAAATAGGCTTAAATTACAAAACACGAGAATAAAATTAAATGTAAAGCTGACTTTCCTTAGTTTTAAGGTTGCTAGATGGGACATTACATTAGAACAGCTTTGTCTAGGGCGGCTTGAGTGTGCTCCCGGCTAACTGGTGGATGGTCCTGGATAACCTCTGAGAATATCTGTTTCCACCCCATGTGGTTATGAGACTATTTCAAAGTCTGTATTTAAATCCATAATTGAAAATTAACGGGCAGCCAGGGCCTCAATGGTTAATGGCTTCAGGTTTGGTTGTTTATAAAAGAGAAACACAGATGTGCAACTGAAGAGCTATTCCTTAAGACCAGCTTTGGGGGACACTAGCAGCAAGCCAGGATCTTTGCTACCTGCGGATGCATGTATAGCCAAACCAACCCACAGGTAGTGGATCCTTTCTAGTTCTCCACTTTCGACGTAAATGAGCCCACAACAGTGTCTAAATAGATGTTAACACTGGAACTTTGAGTGTATAGGCACCCTAAGCTTTTAACATCCCTGTTCCCAAACACTATCCCATTCAAACATTTTTCCCTAAGTAAGGCAGGATATGTCATGGGAAAAAAACTACACAAAGATTTTTTTTTTATAACAGTGCTGACAACTAATGGTCACATAGTCAGTTGTATGCAAGTTAATTCTTTAAATTTAATCAGTCTTTATAAAATTTCCAAATTAATTAGTAAAAGTTGGCTTATTTTAATAGCCTTAAACATTGGTCACTAAACAAGACATTCTAAAAAAACAAACAACAAAAAAAGCAATCACGTAATAGATCATAGTAATTTACAAGTGGATGGTATACATTTAGATACAGAGGTAGAAGTTCACTTTTACAATGTTTCACTAATACACATATACCAAATTCAAGGCACAAAATAGTTTGCTTTACAAAAAAATACTGTAAAAATGTCATTTGCTGTTCTACAATGTGAATAAAACTTTCAAAAGAATCTTTACACCCTTCCATACATACTCCATAGGATAAGATTTTTTCCCCTCACTATTCAAAGTTGGCACAAAAATGGGGACTTTTCTAAGTAGAAGTTCCCATTTTTAGAAACTGTTTCTTTGCAGAGCTGTAATGTATTCTAGATAAAGAGTCCATACAAAGAAATGAAACAGCAACTTCCTGAGGAAAGGGCACTTTCTGTATGCAGCAAAATTCATAGGTAGAAAATGTATGGTGTTCTGGGATAACTAGGTCTCCAGAGTGGTAGATACTTAGAGAAATATTTCAAAGATAAAACTAAAAATTCAGCTAATACTTTAGCCATTATGACTTTAAGAAAGAGATCTGATCACCTTTACCCAAACACTAATAACTTTGAATTGATGGAGATTTCAAAATCACTTTTTAAAAGAGCTGAACATAAAAATATCATGAAAAAGCCACACAGGCTTTGCAAAACTGTAACTTAGAAAACATGAGAAAATA
Organism: Choloepus didactylus; assembly: GCF_015220235.1. Classification (NCBI taxonomy): domain Eukaryota; kingdom Metazoa; phylum Chordata; class Mammalia; order Pilosa; family Megalonychidae; genus Choloepus; species Choloepus didactylus. The sequence continues at coordinate 29,570,028 of NC_051320.1, read as the reverse complement.
TAGCAAGACTGTCAATTGGCTAGAGTTTAATTACAAAAATTAATAAACTCTATAGGAACTAAGAAAAATCACACACATGAAACACTGTAGTTATTATCTCTAGACTTTCTGTTCATTAAAAAAATAGTAATAATGGTAGTCTGAAGATATCACACAGTGCATGTCTAAAGATCTGATGGTTTTAGGGTTCTAAAAGGACCCCAAGGGCAACAACCTAAGCTCACATTGGCTGAACACATTTTCCAAATACTATAGCCAGTTAATTTACACTTTATTTTTTCTTTTTAAGTTGATTAAAAAAAAAGTCAATGTGGATTTAGTATCCAGAGAATGTCAGTTATGCTGATGGGCACTGGATTGAAACATTTTGATCGTCTTCTGATACAAATGATATTCCATACAAAAAGATTCTTAGATTCCATTTTTTGCTTCATTATTATTTGTGGCTTGTTTTCTTTGAGCGATAAAGGGGTACATACACTTGTCCGCTCCTAGGAACCGATACATGCACACGACTGCTTCAAAAGGGAGGATGCTGAAAAAGGAAAGTCACGCCTGTTAGCAAACAAGAAGCCCCATGTTAAGTTAGCGGGGCAGGTATGGAGGCACCCAGCCAAGGAGGGGATCCCTCGTTACCTCTTCATGAAGGTCACGATGTACATGAGCCGGGGGGTGCAGATCATGGGCTGGTCGGTGAGGATGGCCTTCATGGCCTGCTTCACACAGTAATCGGGCTTCAGGGGTGGCAGGAAAGGCTCAATTTCTTTTCTGGAAGTTAGATACCCAAAAAATGAGATTACCAATTAACACAAAATAGGGAAGACTGCAAATATACATCAAAACGTTAATAGTGACGTTATCTAAGTGATGCGGCTTTGGGCCCATTTTATTTTCTTCATTGTGCTTTTCTGTATTTTCCAAATTTTCCTACTAAGAACACATTTTATTTGCACAGAATGGAACACAAGTTATGGAAAAAAGAAGCAAAATCGATTTCTCTGCATTCCCATAAAACGAATAAGCCATTTTAAAAAATGCATCAAATTGTATGACAGATTCTTTTTCTATTTGTGTTTTTCGATAGAAAAAGGGTAGGGTGTTTGGCATAACAAACAGTAAACCTGAAAAAGATGCTAAGCTAGAGAAGTGTCCAGAATGCCTGAATAGGGAAAGCTAAGGTATTTTCTCTAGGGGTCTCTAAAATGAGGTGCTTATAAATAAACCTTCAGTTTAAGTTACATGTTGAAATAACTTAATACAACTTATTCTGTTTACTTTTCATTGTGCTGCCACTGCTTTGGACATCTGCACCTGCCACTCTGCTAGAGAACAAACAGGACTCAAGACCCTCAGTAACTGGTTCCTACGTTTATGAGATAAAAGCCAAACCACCATAAGAAATAAAAAAACAAAACCGAACAACCTCCCACCCCCAACCCACACCCATACCTGTCCATGCTCAGGGCTGGTTGAGGTTGGAATTACTCAACTCCAGGGTTTCCATTTCAAGAGTGGAGGCGATAAGTCACCCTCCACCTATTTCACTGGATATTCAGGTTCAATGTATGTTAAGAAAGGCCCCTCCTTTCTCTCTTTAAGCCCAACTCGGCAAGTAAATTCATTAAACCCCCCACCCTCACCCCCAGGACATCACTCCCAGGGGAATGAATCTCCCTGGCAATAAGGAACATGATTCCCAGGAATGAGCCTGGCCCTGGCAGTGAGGGATTGAAAATGCCTACTTGACCAAAAGGGGGAAAAAAGAAAGGTAACAAGGTGAGGTCACAGTGGCTGAGAGATCCCAAATAGAGTCGAGACACTATCCGGGAGGTTTCTCTTATGCAGGCTCCAGCTAGACATCCCAAATGGCCACAGTATGCCACGCCCTTACCCAAAATAGTCCCCAAATACCTAGGTCCTTACCTGAGATTCTATAAAAGATTCACTAAGTTTTATGTTTCAGAAACTTAAATCCACCAGTGTTCCTATGCCAGACGAGTCCTAAAACCCAGAGGCAATAGCCTCTTTAAGAACAACAATCAGATGCAGCCCCTTCCCATACTGCCAACACCCCCTTTCAATATGAACAATTTAGGGTGCTCACTGCCTAGATACCCCTGAAGATGGAGAAAGGGATTAAGTGAGAGGAAGGGGTAGCAACAAACAAGATAAGATTTAATGGAGGTCTATGAATATACTGAAATTTTATATAAATATATATATTTACATATATTTATTATATATCTATATTTTAGATGTGGGGCTGTTGGAATAGCTGGAAGGAGGTAAATGACATCCTGGAACTGTAACCTATAGCATCCCTTGAAATTTGCTTTGTGGCTACTCACTGAATTATTTTTTGAAGTTCTTCACCTTTCTGTATTGCATAATAAGTAAAGAACTGAAACCGTGGAACTGTAACCATAACAAATTTTGAAATTACCTACATAACTGCTTGTTGAGCTGTACATCGAAAGTTAATACCTTTCTGTATTGTATGTTATACTCTACAATGATAGAAATAGCTGAAGTTATGGAACTGTGACCCATGACATTCTTTGAACTTTGCTAACTACTTGTTAAAATGTACTTTGAAAGTTATCACTGTTATGTATATATGTTAAAGTTCACAATAAAAACAAACAAACCAACAAAAAAACAAAGGCCCCTTACCAACAGGGAACTGGTTCAGTTATCTTCCTTTGCCTTTCATATTTATCCAAGCAAAGATCTCAAAGTAAGCATGTCTTCACAAGTATCCTCTTAATGAGTCACAGTTTTGTTTATTCTGCTTAGCTCAAGTCAGATGTAACTTGACATTTATACTCCCACCTGCCTCCTTTCAAAGTGTGTGGGCATTTTATTTCATTTTTAGTAAATATAAATGGTTTTTCTCATTCTGTCAGAGTGAATCAAGCTACATACACTTTCTGCAAAAAGGAGGTTCCCAAATCTGGAGAGTAATATTCAGAAGTCTTTTTACACTAATATAATAGAAACATTAATATATTAGAAACATCTCCTAAAGCAGTAGCTCCTAAGGAAAATCCTGCAGATTTACTTTTTCTCCTTGAAGGTGCAGAGAACCCACCTCCTTTCTGATGCTTCTAGATCAGCTTCTGCAAGTTTATATCAACGTGGCCTCAGCCCCTTACTTGTCATCCTATGTATCCCAATTTTACAAACCTTGACCAATGAAAACTACATGTTAATTGTCAAATGATAGTCAAAATACAAGACTGCCTATGTCTGAAGATCCAATTCCAGATATTCTCCCTGTATGGAAAGATGATTTTTTAAACAGCTTTTTATCAGAGGAAAGATTGGTTCTCACTGACCTGATTCGGCAGCCTCTGAACATGCCGGTGTCTACAAGGTAAGGGCAAACCAAGGTTGTTTTAATTCCATCCTTTTCAGCAGCCTTTAGCTCGTGGCTCAGGGATTCGTGAAAACCCACCACTCCAAATTTACTGGCACAATAATCCTGAGTTAGAGGAGAGAGAGAACAGAAATACTGAGTATGTTCACTAAGCCCCTGACCAAACTGAAGTTTCCCTGGTCCTACTGCTTTGCTTAGATGTTTGATACAAAAAGTCACAGGTGACTAAGCAAAGAAAAGGAAACCATTCTAAAAGACAGATATCTGATGTGGTTCAGTGCAGAAATAATATTTTTAAAGCAACAGCAGAAACAGATGAACACTTTTTGCCACATCAACTAAGTATCATATTACTTTGGGGAAATTACCACAAAGGATTCTGTGAAAACTAACAAGCTGAAGTTAAAAATGGAGAGAGGTTCACTTTGAAGTGTCTGGAAAATTTACAAATGGCCTCCTGTTCAGGAAAAGGAACTGAAAAACCAGTTTGTTTCAATTAATGCTAGAAGAACAAAGGCAAGTCTAGCTTACATTGTAAGTTGTTATGATCTGACCCTATTTCTAGGGTGAAGCAAAAATGAAACAACTTAACTAGAACTTAACCCAAGGACACATGGTATAGAATATAAGTTCTTCTCCATTACCCAACTTTAAATTCAGGAATAGAAATATAAATCACCTGAATGGAGCAGCTTTCTAGTCCATGTTCTTTTGCGCATTTGCACAGAGTAATGTTTTCAATTTTATGCTACAGGCCTCCACAGGACAAAGAGCCCAGAACTGTACGCACGCACATGCTTTATAGCTTGAATATGGTGAAGAACGGGATTTGATTAAACCCAGTTCTTTTAAGGTTTATTTCCACAAACTTACAAGGCAGAACACCTCACATCTGCCACAATCATCTCATCTGACGAGCTAACACAAGACAGTTCTCTTCTAGCAAGCTTACCCAAACAAAACGTCAACCTCGTTTACCTGCTGCCCACAGCAGTGCCACCACCCTCCACCGCTCCACTCCCGACCCTGAGTCATCCCCACCCCCACCCCCAGCAAGTGAAATGCTCACGAAAATGGGCCTCCTAAGGACTGGCCCATCTACTTCTTTGCATTTGCCTCTTTGTCAAACGAATGTTAAGTGATTGTAAGGCTTTAGTGCAGCATTCCACTTCAACAGCTGTCACTGGGTCCAATATTCCACCCTGGGTTACCACAGAACATAGGACGAGCAGCACACAGGGAGGATGCTTCCATGGACTTCCATGAACCGCGTGGTCAGCAGGTGCTTTTCTTAGGATTTTGGTGTATTTATCACAAGATAAACCCATTGAATGAAAGGGACGCTTTATATCCAACAAACCTCAACTCCAGCAGTACTGAACAATCCCAAGGAACTTGCAACTGTTACAATATGACCATGATTGATCTCCAGCATTGTAGGAAGAAAAGCCTTAGTGGTCTGGGGGGGAAAAAAAAAAGTAAGAGTCAAACTTTAGAACTGACATCATGAGTTTCATCTAAAACCCAATCCAAGATTACAAAGCAAACTTACCCAGAAAATGTCTCAATTCCCAATTCATTTAAAAATATTTTGTATTTATCAAAAAGAGAGAGGGTCCTTTAAGTGTTGGTTCACTCAGTATGTATCACTGGCATGGCAGGTATATTACAAGACAAAAGCAGCAAGAAGGCAACGTAAGAGCTTTTGGAGATGATGTCCAGATATGAAAAGAAAGCTATTAGCAAAATGCTTTTTATCACCTTTCAAGCGACCATCACCTGCTAATCTAAATTATTCCCCTGACAGTCAATCATTTCAGGACAGAGATCTTTTGATGCTTATGACACTTCGGCAGTGATCTCATGGTGTGTGAGGGACCCCACCACAAAGAGGTGCTTGTATTAATGATTACCAGATGGCTGCATCTAAACAGTAATAGACCCAGGAATGCATCATGCCATTCCATTCCCCAGGATCCAATACTTTATTACCAAAATATACTAGCAAGAGGTGTAAGAAAGTATTTTAGGATGTAAAAGACAGGGTAAAAGTACAGAATCATTTGAAAGGACAAATGTGTCCTAATGCTAACCCTGGGTTGACGAAGTTGGTTTCCTGAATGCCCTCACTCCACTGTCCGCTGTGGGGTCTGCTGGGGAGTGAGTCTCCTGCAGGCACAGGTGACTAGCTACTCTGTGCAGCTAACGCAGGTGGCAGAAGCTCCAGGGCGGCAGGCTCAGAGGCAGCACTGATTTCTTAGGCACTAAACCTCCTTCCCCTCTCCCAGCTCTCTGGCCTTCAAAATGCAAGGCTGTATTAAAAAAATAATAATAAATGACTTCAAATTGCTTACGATGATCTATTAACTACTCTACCAGGCTCCCAACAGTTTTATAACCTGCTTCTTAAAAGAAAGCAGCAAACAGCAACCTGTCTACTGTTGAGTTATATCCTGCTGCCAACATAGCTTCCCATGATTTATGAAATGGGGGTTAGGGGGAAGCACCACACAGCAGACTTAAAGAATACTTGCATTCCCTTCTCAGAAGGTTTCCTGGCTGAGGTATCACTGAGTTTTTCTTTTATATATAAATATCTAATTTGCTATAATTTTTCTATGCACAAGATCAAAAACAGTGATTCTATTAACTCTGAAGTTTTTCTAAGCTCCAATCGATGATGCAAACACTTGCCAGATTAATCCTGGGGAAGTATCCCAAGGTCCTCCCCAGCCTGACCCCTGGATAATCACGCAAACCCGGACCACCACCTCCACCCTGTTTGTCTGAATCTCCTGACTGTTCCCACATGTCAGGCTTATTCTCACCGTTGAGTTTTTACCCTGGAGTTCTTCCCTGACATGAAAATCTACCTCTAACCCCTCAAACTCCAAGTGTAGTATTAACCACACATTTACATGGCATTTTGTTTTTCAAAGGGCTTTATATTAATTATATCACCAGTGTCCCAATAATTCTTTGTGGAAGGTAGTTCGGGTATTAAGCCTTTGTCTAACATTATTCTAGACAACCCTGACTTTGTTTATATTTCTTTAAGACATAGAGTCTGTCCCATTCACTTTAACATATATTATTTGTTTTACAGTGTTTGGGTTTGATTGTTTTATACTTATTTGTCTGGCTGCCCTAGACGAAGCTGGAAGACACAGGTGATTCTTTCAAAATTTATGGAGACTTCTCAGGAACTTCACAAACCTGGCACACTGCTGGATGGATGATTAGATACAGGCTGATTTTATTTTTTTTTTTAAGAGTGGTAGCAGGAATGGTCAAGGTAATTATGATAGTAATTATTATTTCGACATGCTTGACAGCCAAAAAAGTTGAGAATTGGTACTTTGGGTCATTATAGATTCAACTTTAGGTTCTATTGATTATATATGGCCATTTTATCACAGAATTGCAATTTAAAAAAATCACCAAAAAAGATATAAATTCCAATCTAAACAAAAAAATAAATCCTTAATTAATCAAGTCTATGAGTATTCTTTGAAGTACAGGCATACCTTGGAGATATTGCAGGTTTGGTTCTAGACCACTGCAATAAAGCAAATATCACAATAAAGTGAGTCACACAAATTTTTTGGTTTCCCAGCACATATAAAAGTTATGTTTACACTATACTATAGTCTATTAAGTGTGCAATGGCACTATGTCTAAAGAAACAATGTACATATCTTCATTAAAATATGACACAGAGATACAAAGTGAGCACATGCTGTTGGAAAAATGGCGCCCATAGACTTGCTTGACAGAGGGTTGCCTTCAATTTGCAAAAAATGCAGTATCTGCAAAGCGCAACAAAGCGCAATAAAACGAGGTATGCCTGTATCTGGTTATGATTAACTGTTCCCAGATTAGTTTAAAAGTATAAAGTTCTTCTTGATATTAACCAGAGATCATTTCTAAATATTAAAAGTTTTCCTAGTCATAGAAGAAAGGGATAAATTTCATATGAAGGGTTTGAGTTATTTTCTTAAAACATGTAAGGACTCGGTGTTAAATCCTAAGAAATTACAATATAAAGTACCAGTAAGAATTTACTACTTGGTTACCTGACAAATCTCAATCACATCAGATGAACATCCTTGTTTAAATGGCTAGTGTCCCCTCCAACTCTGTCTGAACACACAGTGCATCAGCTCTAATGACTTCCACATATTCATGTGTAATGTTCTTGTCCTGTAGCTTCAATGACTAATCTAGATCTCCAGTACCATATATAGATAGGTAATAGAAGATTAACAAGTTCCTGTTATCTTTAATTTGCTGGAAGGTTCTGAAACTGATTACCCATCTGAAATTAGTCTGGTCGTGTTAATATATTCATTCAACAAATACTTCTTGAACACCTGCTACATGCAGGCAATGCACTATGACCTGGCCATACGAAGATGGGTCAAACAGGCTGGTTCCCTTCCTGTCTCTAAGCAGAATTTATCCTCACCAGCACGGAACTGTGTTAAATCAGTATAACAAATATAAAACAGTTCTAGCTTATCCTCCACGTAAGCACGGTACTGTGGCTGCATATACTACAAAATGTGACTTGGGGCTGTTTTGCACTCTCCCCACTACCAAAGTGGATTAGGGGGACAGTTAGTTTATTGGTTTTGTTTTTAAAAGAAAAAAAAAAAAAAAGGCAACATAAGAATCCAGATATGGCTATGTGATTAAAATTTTTTCCAATTGTGGGTTGTAAGCACATATATTTTTTTAGAGAAATATGCTTCACTTTAAGTAGCCAGTAAAATTTGAAACAGGTTTGTTTGTTTTAATATGAAGTTTTCTTTTGAAAAGAAAAGGTTAGCCAAAAAACAAAAAAACCAGGAAGTGGTGGGGAAAAATATATGCTTTCTTCCCTAATCAAGGGCAAATCTGGCCATCTGTATAAATGAAATTCAGTGTCTTCACATTTACTATATTCCAAGGCAAAGGCCCTTGCTGTTATTTATAAAGGCTCACCAATTACAGGTAATGCTACAGCGACTACCAAGATTCCTAACAATGTTGATGACAACAAACAAGTTGTTGAAGAATCAGAAAGGTGGAGTCAGCTACCCAGGGCCATACAACTGGCCTTGGAACCCACAGTGCTTCCTCTCCTAGCACGCGCCAAGCCTGTACTCAGGTCTGACCGAACGCAAGCCTGGGAGAAGAGCATTCACCTCAGGAAGGCTCATGCTTCTTCTGAAACCTGTGCTCAAGTTTCACACCGGAGCCTCATACATGTGACTGAGCACTAAGGCTGTTAATCATTTGCTTCGTGGCTTGAAAGGAGGTGAGCAATTACTGCTTACGGCTTATTTCTACAACCAAACTCCTGCCTTATGTCTGGGGCACATTATCTAACAAACTTTGATCAACACTAATTCCATTTCTTACTGTACAAGAAAAATGCTATAAATGGTGGCTAGAAAGCATTACATTTTCAGGAATTTTTCCCAAGTAAACTGACTGGTTTTCCTTTCTGATTACTCTTGCCCTCTACAGTCTGGTTGATGACACGTGAGATAGCACAGCATATTCGGTCCTTGACACGGTTTGACAGCACAAAGAGATCTGGCACTTTGTAATGAATTATTAATGTGCACAAATATTGTAGCATGTATGAAGGGACCAGCAAAAGGTGAAGTGCTAGTTGCCATGACACCAGTCAGTTCAAGCTAAGGTTCGTGATCTTTAACTTTGTTTCTAAGAGTCATTAGACGAACATAAAGGGCAAACCTGAAATGCATACCCAAATGGCTTATGTATAAATTCCTGTATGTGCTGCCGTCGGCCAATCTGAGAGGACAACTCAAGTAATTCACTGAACAACTGAAGTGCTGTGTTATGTCAACTCTAAGGTAGGAAGATCTTGGTCAGGAGTTACCAGGTAGTAAATGGATCTCTAAAGGAAGTACACTTTACTGTTCTCCAGAGTTAGTGGCTTCCCATGGTGGTTGGCAAGTTTGGCCAGATGCTAAACTCAAGTCAGAGAACTATACTCCATCACTATGTCCTCTTATTCAAATGTCTGAGAAACAGAATAGGACATCTAGATCCTCAGCAGGAAAACACGGTTGACCCTTCATCTGAGCAGTCTCAAAGTCAGTAACCCATACACACCCCTCTGCCTCATTTGAACAAGGGCTTAGAGAATGTAGCATTGGAGGCGACCGAGGGATCATCTTATCTGTAAAATAGTAGACTCTGAATAATTGATGATTCTGGCTATAAAGTATGGAGAGAGAACTTTGATTACCTGTGATTAATTTTATCATAAGACTCTAATACCATAATCTGCCACCAGCTGACAGGGTTGCTATGTAACTTAAAAAGACAAAAAAGAAGGAAAAGGGACATTCAAATGGACACCGACATTCCTGTGAAATGTGCCAAACAAGTCTACTACCTCCTTAGCTCCTTGGGGTTTCCTCTTTAAAGCATTGGGCACCCCAAAAGATAACTGAAAAGGCCACATTTATACTATAAACAGGAACTTCTTAAAATCAGTGTAACTGGACACAGACATGCCATGTCATATCTCTAGAAATCTTTGAAAGTTAGGTTTACGCCACATTAACTTCTAACAGTCCCAACCCTCCAGTTCATTCTTGCTGGGCTTAATGACAGACCATGGAGCATAGAGCTCTGCAGCTGCAGTGTCAGGACAAATTAGCCTGAAGTTAAACAAGAGAGTATGTGAAGAAAGGTGGTATCCGGCAGAGCCTGACTTTTGAAATTTTTGAGAATGATGACATTTTAAAGGTATAGGGAAAACACCCAGAAATGTGGTTTTCCATGTTTGGAAGCAAGTCCAGGTTAACAGATACTAAGGGAAAAGCAAAACTAATTTTTCACAGTAGGAGAAGGCCTCTTGCCACATTTTCATAATTCATTTGCACAACCATCCTGTGATCAATTCAAGAAAAGGCATCTTTTTAAAAGAATCTTTTGAAGTGTTTATCACTTCAATGTCCAAGAACATTCAAGAAATAGAGTAGATATTCATCTAAAGAGGACCACACAATTATATTATGAGAGGAAAACATTAACACCATCAATATATGTATAGTACAGTTTTCTGGTGTATGTTTAAGGGTTTTAAGAATCTGCAAAAAACAACATTATGGACAGTTTGAAGAAAAAATCCAATACAATTAGAACTTCACTGGCCAAAGAAAGATCTAACTAGAAATCCTATGGAGCCCTTCCAAATGGTTAAATAACTATCCCTCATTTTGGAGCTTCTACCAGTGTGACCACCAAAGTAACTTATCTTTATCAGAATCACGAAGGAAAATTCTCATGCTTATTTACAAGGCTAAAATGACATCTGGTGGCACTCTCCTCCAGGAACTCAGTCACTGCTCCTGATAAACAATGATTCAACAGCACTAACTAAGGTGCTAGAAATACAGTGAGCTTGTGTTAAAAGGGCTAGTAGTATAAATAATGTGTTCAAAGATTCAAAACAGTGACATTTTTAATGGGTAAGGAACATATGGTTAAATAAATACTCAATTTTGCAGATTTAGAGGTATCTGCTATCAATATACTAACTGAACTTTGTAAATTTTACTTTGTAGAAAGCGTTACTTGAAAAAGAAATTTTCTTCATTAAAAATTATCTTTAATTAGGAAGTAAAACCTAAATCTATACTTGCTAGCAATATATTACTTAAATATTTTAGTTGCAGTTGACAGCAGATTCTGAAATACGTATCGTTGAATGATAGCGTTCCCATGGCCATGACCTCCTCCCCCTCCCAAATTTAGGTATGTCTGCAGGGACAGATGGGTCTCCTGCCCGATTGTGCACAGAGCCCCAAGACTCTCTCAGAATTTACAAATGCTCATCTTAATTTCTCTCAAATTGAGATAAAACATTGTCTCTTTGGATATAGAGACACTAAATGATATGTCATAATAGTCAAATTTGTACCAATGTTACATCTACATTATTATTATTATTATTTTGAGGCACGTGAACTGCATCAGCAGGTAATACACAACGAATGCTCCCACAGGTACCCTGCAACCAAGAGGCTAATCAAAGAGCCGGCCTTTCCAGATGAACATCTGGATGATGACACCATTAGTTATTCAGCAAGAATAAATGCATTATTCACTTGTCTTCCCACTGCTGAAAGGTTGGAATCTACCCTGAGGTAGCAACTCGGATATTGACATTCCCTAGGGCTTTGCTACAAGATGTAAAACTCAGATATGCCAATACTTCTGTGAGTTCCAGGATGGGACTGTGGCAAGTGCGCTGGCTTTGGAGGCTAGAGACCCACACAATCCTGACTTGCCAACTACTTAACCTTCCTTATATTACTTGACTTCTCTGAATATTGACTTAAAAAGAAGAGATCCTCCAAGGTTTCTTAGCTCTACAATGTTACAATTCTATATTCAACAATTCTTTCTTCCATTTCTACCATATGTTCAAAATACAAGTTGTAACACTGAGGTAGGACTTTTGTAAGACTCTTGTAAGTAATTCCATAAGGTACCAACCCCACTGATGCAGATGGCAGCATCTGGAGATCAGTAAAAGTATCTATTCATTAAGTATTTACAAGTTGTCAGGACTGTGCCTTTAAAAATAATGTAACTTAACTGAATTTAATTAAAAAAAAAAAAAAAAAGATGCTCAATTAACCAACCCTGGAACCACCCTAGCTGCATATATTTTGCCACATGAGATAATAAATATCCTTCTTCTTTAAAAAAAAAAAAATAATAATGTAACTTGAACTCAATCCTTTTACTAATTTTAAAAATCACAAATTATCTGTGTGAAACAACCATCATTTTCCTGTGTTTTCTTGAGGCCATGGAAGCTCAACATGGTAAAAGAAACTATGGATGCTGAACACTATTTCTGAAATCCTGTTTTCCCTGATCATTCCCCTGACTGGGTCCTAGATGATCAAAGGAGTGTTAGATGATCTCCCTCAAGCTCAGGCCCCTTCCCCTATTTAATAACTCTTAATGGAATCATGAAAATAACCCACAAAATTGCAGCCAAAATTGCTTGCAACCTGCCAAGCAAGGTTATCATTAATCCCTTTGCTTTGCCTCAAACCAAAATCACATCTCAGAAACTGTAATCAAGACACATCTTCCGAAAGGCAGAGGCTTTGGTTCTGCTCTAGCGACCAGTAACCACCTCCATGAGGCATGAACACTTGCACACAGGCTCAGCCCTGCTCAGGTCGTCTGAGCTGTGGAATCCCCTGGCCTCGGCTCCAGCACAGCCCAGGAAAGCCCTCATGACCATCTTCCAGCATCCATTTCATTCCATAAGTGTAAAACTTCAAGTTCTTCCTTGCTTCCTATTTTGCTTACTGTGGGCTCTTTAAAAAAAATTAAATTCTTTACCTGGATGAAGGATAGATATAATCAAGAGGTATTCCTGAAGACTTGTTTCTTCTTAAACATGCAACTTAGAATTCACTTAGAATTCACATAAGTGAATTCACAATTCTATAGCAACTTAGAATTCACTCAATATACATGAGAGCCCATGAGGTGTCTAGACCATCTTAGGTTTGTCAAAAATCAATCAAGCAAGCAAGCAAGCTTTGTGAACCTCTTAAAAGGATTGTAGACACCAACTTTTCTATAAATCAGTGGTGTTCCTGCTACATTTAGAATCACCTGGGCAGCTTTCAAACCTCCTGATGCCCAGGCCACATTCCTCACCACTTACATCCGACACTCTATGGAAGGGATCAGGTACTACATACAATATCCCCCAGGTGATTCCAACACATTACCACATTTGAGAACCAGTGCTCTAAAAGATTCTCCATCTTGGCACCACTGATGTTTTGGGCCAGGGGGCCAGGTGATTTTACCTCATGGTGCATTGGAGGATGACTAGCAGCATCCCTGGCCTCTACTCACTACATGCCAGTGGCAACCCCACTAGTTGAGACCAGCCAAAATGGCTCCAAAATGTTCCTTAGGATGGAAATCGCCCCCATGAGAACCATTCTTTAGAAATAACATTCACTTCAGCAAAGTAAGTTCCACATAGTCCAGTGACGATTTTCTCCTAAATTCTAATTCTCAGATTGGTAATGACATTTTTCCAGGTTTGGATTACATTCTGGGATTTAAAACACACACACACACACACAAAAATTTGGGCTCAAAAGCTTACCATTTGTGGTTTGTATGTCAATACTTTCAAACTACCATTCCACTACTAAATTAAAAAATATCTCTGAAGGACAATAACAAAGTCAGCACTAACCAATTATCAATCACAATTCTGGCTAAACCACTCAAAACATTATTATTAAATTGTGAGGTCTAAAAAATAAAATGTTCTTTCAAGTATAGCAAGGATATGTGAGACACTATTCATTTGTTTCATTCATTCAATATCCAACAATATCGAATGCCAACAACATGCCAGTGCTGGGCTTTTGGGGCTCGGGCATACAACAGGACAGTCGGGGTCCCTGTGGAAGTCCCCTTTTGCTGCTGGCCTCCAGGAACCTATTTCCAGAGAGCCATTTGGGCAGGAGGAACACAGATCTTCAAGGCAGGGCTCCAACTTTCTGCCAGGATGTTTACGGCTGTGGGAGCTCCACCCTAGGCACAGCAACCAGGAGGAATACTGAACGCCCTAACTGATCCTTTCAGACACAGGATTTGAATCCAAATTAAAAAATAATAATTTTTTAATTTGCCAGAGTGCATTGTCTGGCATTTTCCTAGTCTGGAAGATTTCTCAAGAGCTAGTTAGCACAGGGGGGAAAAGGGGAGAATTCTGAGAAAGTGGGAAGGTAAATAACTGTTCAAGAACAGTTTCTTCTCAAACTTTCATGTGCATAGGAATTACCTGGGAAAATGAATGAAAGGCAGATTGATTCGGCAGCTCTGGGAGGGGCCGAGAGTCTGCCTTTCTAAGATGCCTGGCGGTGCCAGGCTGCTGCTCCAGACCAACCGTGGAGGACAGCCTGGGGAGCCTGCCTCCTCCACACTGAAGCAGCTTCAGGTTAACTTCTCCCAGGAATTCAGCAAAATAGACAGACTAACCTCTTCCCCCTCTATTCCCACCCATATGCTTTGAACCAGGCTACTGAAGGTTGGGAAGATCATTCTCCAATCCCATCCTCCAAATGTTTATCAGATGAAGGTTGGTTCAAATCAACACCGAGAGTCTCCAGAGCTCGGTGTGGACGATTACAGTGTTTAGGGACTGCCTTGGGACTAGCAAACCCCCCGCCCCCATTAGAACAAGCTCTGAAAAAGAGAACTAAAAGCCTCATCCACAGAGGCTTTGAAGGCTTAGCTTTCAAGACAAGAAATTTAGACATGTTTAGCCACAGCATTTACCTTTTTTTTTTTTTTAATACCTTTACTTTAGACAAGTGAACTACTGAGCGAACTACAGAACAGAAGCTTTCTTGCTTCTGTAAGCCTATGAGAAAACCCTACTTGGGGAAAAAAAAATAAAATTACTCCATTCAAAATCAGATGCTTGGGCCATAGTTTGGGCACATCATCAGCCAGTTGGCAAAACTGGACAATTCTGAAAATCCATGATTAACTATTTCCAAAGGCAAAGCTTATGGAGCTATTTGGAATTCTGATCCCACAAGATTATTTATATAAGAGAATTAAAAGTTTTACATTTTCCAGGAGATAAGCTAAAAACCACACTGAATGGAAACTTTGGTACCAAGTATTTACAGTACTTTCTTCAGTTAGTCCTTGTAAAAAAGCCCTTTTCATTTCCTACCTTTTCTTTTCCAGTTTGTCAATGTTCACATGCAAAATGAGGAAGAGAATTAAGCTAGGTGACTACAGATGCACTATACTATTCTCAATGACATAACCACCTCTGATAGGGACCCTGGAAAACTAGAGAAGAGGCACAGAAAAGCAGATGAACTGGACTTTGGT
The DNA here is from genome assembly GCF_015220235.1 of Choloepus didactylus. Classification (NCBI taxonomy): domain Eukaryota; kingdom Metazoa; phylum Chordata; class Mammalia; order Pilosa; family Megalonychidae; genus Choloepus; species Choloepus didactylus. Next base: position 29,554,712 of record NC_051320.1, on the reverse strand, counting down.
AATAAAATTCTAGAATTTTAGAGTTGTATCTAATTTATGGAACAAACTTTCTGGAGGTACTAAGCTAGGGCTAATCAGTCATTGCTAAACTAACCATGCTAATAATAATAATAATAATAAACACAAAGATTAATTCTTACAACACAGGGCAAAAGCATGAGTGACTCATAGGGAAATCTACGGTACCGGAAGCTCTAAAGTCCAGGTAAGTATTTGTGCAGGCAGGCCCCAACCGAGAGCCCTAGGATGAGGGTCTGGGTCTTAGCTTCTTCCTTCCTAGTGGTAACCTTAGGCAAATCCCACAAGTTCTCTGTTTGTTTCCTTATCCATAAAAATGGGGATAATGACCCTACTTAAATCAGAGTTGCTGTGAGGCTCTAAATGAGAGAAGAGTATTTATGAAAAGGCTTTGTAAAACTTAAGCGCTATTTAAAAGCACAGTAAATGCACACAAGGCTCATTAAGCATATATTTATAGGCTAGTTTGGTAATAAGTGCTATCTATTTTTGGCTATGTTATTCCTTCTGAGTTGCTACAATTCCTGGTCCTCAGTGCCTGACCACTTCCTGCTAAAACCAATACCTGACCACTAGAAGCTGCCTCAAAAACAGATGTTAGCTGTCGCTGCAGCTGCCTAGCCCCTTTCATCCAAAATCCTAGATGATGCTGGGAAACAAAAAAACCCCACTTTCCCGCAGTACCCCTTTTCTAATCCTTTTCTTCAATCCTATTTAACTAAGGGCAGAAAACAACTGTTTTAAATATAAACTATAACGCCTGAAGAAGAAGAGTCCAGAAAACATACAATACTAAAAATTGGTAGAGCATTATTTAAAAATAATTTATTACACAGTATGTTTCTATTTCTCAAGAAAGCACAGAACTAACCCCATTTTTTAAATCCTTGAGAAATCAGTAGGGGGCAGTATGTTAATTACAATTTGCAGGTGGGAAAATTCAGGATTTGAATTTTAAGTTTCACTTGTCCTCAAAATACCCATGTGCTTACGTAAGTTACACCACAAGTATTTTCCCAGTTACACTGATTTGGGAAGGGTTATTTTGAGCCCCATTGTTTAGAATAACACTATGAATCCGAACCCTGTTAATATTCAAAATCTACAATACTTAAGCTTTTGAAGGAAGGGCAAGAAACTCATTTTATGCGAGCATCAAAGGAGAGAAACTGGTTTCCTCAAACCAAAAAGTGCAGTGTTCACATCGTTGCCACTTTTCACACATTCGAGTATCTTTGAAAATTTCACAGAACGAGTAATGTTTTGTTTCCAAATGTGAATTCATTGCAAGTGACTTGTCAGTTGGGTTAACGTGACAGCACTCGAGGTGGCGGCAGTAATTGCCCTTACTTATTAAATATTCTGGCAGCCCTTGCTGCAGTGTTGAAAGTTTTATGATCATTATGAGAGGATATTCAATTTTTTTTCCCTGGGTTCACTTAATTTTAGTTTCAGAGCATTTAGGAAAATGGTCTCTGACAGGTGTGAACTTGAGTTTTAAGAGAATTGACAAATAAAGGAAAAAAAGAAAAAGAAACTCAAGAATGGGGCATCCAGGGGAAGATCATCAAATAAAAGAGGTGAGCTTTCCTTCCAATGAAAAGGTCTCCCCTGGTGGTGCCGAGATGATGGAAGGCTGCAGAAACCTAGGGAAGAACGTGTTCCAGTGGTAAGGACCAGGTGGGTGAAACTGGTGGCCAAGTAGGTTGAGGTGAACTGGCTGCAATCCTAAGGCCACACTCTTCAACAATATCTTAACAGGGTGTCAGGTTAACAATACAGAGAAGTTTTCTAAGGCTACCCTGGTGTAGCTACCAGCTGGATGCTTTACCTACTAATAGTGTGTATTTAAATATTTTCAAAGAAAGAATTAAGAGGCTCTGTCCTCTGAGTTATTTTTCAATTACGGTTATAAGGGTTCTCAACCTGAAAGCAGCATCTAGGTCAGTTAACAGAAACTTTAAGAAGGGGGTTAGGAGGCAGAGTGTCCTCTGAATAGGTAACTATTATACTAACTTCTGAGATAAGAAATCACCAATTAAACCAAGAGAAAGTGATGCATCTTAATCTGATTCCCGGAGTTACAAGTTCTAAACACTGGATTTAACCCATTCAGGTAAGGTAGGGAATAAGATCCTATTTCTTAAAGACTATTAGATTTTTTTTTTTTAATACTTCAAAGATTAGCTAGAAAAGGCCCCTTCTCTTAAGAAAACATTGGTTACGTGTGTAGAAGGAAATAAGACCAAATCCACCCTGCCAGCACACCCCCTAGTGGAATTTCAATGTAGTACAACTTAGGGGTTCTTGAGCATACCAAAACAAGCAAGCAAGCAAACAAAACGTGTCATCTGTATATTTATGCATATACGCAGATATAGAGAGAGACAAATTGGCTACCTGGCATAATTTAAACAGGCTTAATTTTAGTTCCTGAGAGAACAGAAATTTTATATGAATCTGATACTAGCATTCCTTAACTCAAGAAAAAAAATTAAAGAGGTTTCCTACTTTTCTAACTCCCAAATGGTTATTAAACTGCTTGAAAAGAGTTTTCTCTGATTGCCACATATATTCAAGTTACTAAAATCAATTCACCGGAATTTGCCAGAGACCTTGAAAATCTGAAAAATGATTAGTGTGGAAACAAACTTAAGGGAAGAGAATAAATGGAGCGATTGTGATCGGGTAAGTATTTAACTACCGGGGTTTGGGCTCTTCTCTTGGCCCCAGTGACCCAATCCTGCCATGAATGGCTAAGTCTGTGCTGAGAACGCTCCATCCATTCAGTCTTTCCAGAAAAGCTATTCAGTCAGCGTTAGCATTAGCACAGGTTAAAGAATGCTTCCGCTTTGACATTCCTATAGATTAATTTCTACTTGGGCAGATAATGGATAAAGCTCCGGATGTAGAAACAAGGAGGGAGAAAAGAACAAATACCAACTTTACTTCCAGGAATAAGTAGCACATCTCACAACTGATCAAACAAGAAAGGAACAAAGAGTCTGATGACTATTCTACAGGGACTGCCACTCTTAACATATAAAGATACTGTGAAGTAACAGGAAAATATTTTGTTTGTTTTTTTTTTTCTTGGCAGTAGTGGTCCACTTTGACTGAACTATTCAACTTCTTTTGTCCCCTATTGAGACAGGAGCTAAGGCAGAAGAGCCCAGCAGAGGCTCTTGTGTGAAGCATCAGAGTGCAGGGCTCCTCCAGAGCAGAAAGGAGTCCAGCCTGGTGGCGGTGTGGGGTACACCAGGGGATGTGATAGGTGATGAGCCACAAGTCAGGTGGACAGCAGGTTTGGAAGGCCTCAGATGCCATGCTAGAGTCTGGAGTTCACGCTGTGAACAATATGGTCATGCAAGGGCTTGAAGCAGGCACATGAAATCTGGCTTATGTAATCCTAGGTTGGAGAGCAAAGACTGGAAATGGAAAAGAAGTTTGGAGGCTCTTTCAAGAGTCCAGGCAAGAGGTGACGATGGCACTCACTAGGAGGTGGGAATGGAAAGGAGGGATCAAAGCATATGGTGGCCAACAGGACAGTCGGGACTTGGTGACCCATGTGTGGAGGACGGAAGAATTAAGAGAGAATGCTGGTGTTTCCAAGCCTGGCAACTAGCCACACTGGAGAAAGCAGGAAGGAGCAAAGAGGAGCCAGTTCAGTTTTCAGATTGTGGCTTTTAGGGAATTCGTGGAACAGTTAAGACAGTTGCATGAACTTGGGAACTGTCTTAAAAATCACAGTTGAAACTGCTGAAATAAATAGATTACCTGGTTTGAGGTGCACAGTGAGAAAAGGTTTGAGCACAAAATCCGAAAGAATTTCACGTTTCAAAGGCAGGGAAGGTGAGAGGGGTTGGGAAGGCAGGAAAAGAAGCAGGAGAAAGTATGCTTAGTTTGGAAGACAAAGGACTAGAAGTTCAAGGAAATGGTCAACAGGATCACATTCTGTAGAAAGATCAAGCTGCACACTGGCTGTGGCAATTAGGGAATCACTGTGATCTTTTCATATCATATAGAAATTATGACATTGGTTACTTAGCAATATTTTCTAAAAACTGAGATAACCAGATACAGATTAGGACATACATCCAAGATGCTGAGAAGCTTTCTGTAGGATGCAGTGTCTAGTTCCCTGCTCACACCCGTTACAAAAAGTGAAACTTCATCATGTCATAGACTTTGATATCTAGTAGCAATAGATTTCGGCTCAGCACGTAACATACCAAATATAGGAATTCAAAGTTCAATGAGCAAGTGATCTTATTTTGTGTTAGGGAAGAAAGCTTTGAAATGACCCTGTTTTGTATACAGTCCACATACGCAAGCAGTTGCATCAAAAGAGATGTTTTGCTGAGTTTTTGACTGTGACTACATCGGTACCTTGAACAAGAATTAATAAGATGAAGTACACTTGTCCAATTTCAATTTACAATTCAGATCAAGACATAAGAGAGTTCTTCCTTCTGAAGCTCAAACATTTTATTTTTACATATAACATTTATTTAACAGCAAAAACTAGTTCTAGTGCAGACTTTCAAAAATAGGCCATGAATCCCAAGTTTCCAGTAGCTACCCTAAAATATGCAATGCAATACTCTACAAAATATTCAGCTTTTCAATTTTAATATTATGGCATGGAGGAAGAAATATTGGCCAAATAGTTCTGTCTGACTACTTCAGAGACTTTTTAAAAAATTCTATATCTATGAGGCCTTGAACAAAACGAGGCTTCCCTGACCAGAGAACAGAGGAATACAGTATCTGAGATTAAAAACCAGTAAATCACACAAGAACTTAAACATTAATGGTCAGGGACCATTCATGCAATGTTAGGTATGACCATAGCACTAATGTTTTTAAGTGCTACATTACTCAGATCCAACTGGTAGGCTTTTACTTTTTCTAGATGGATTTTAACTCAATAGACTTTAGACATTTGGATATAGATAAATGCCTAATTCAGTAATTAGTATTTTAAAACTGTGAAACCTTTTAAGTTAAGTGGTCTATTAATTAACTACCAATTATCTTGTCTGACTACCATATCAATAGAAGTAAATTACCTACTAGCTATTTGACAGATTTAGTCCTTCACCATGCTAAAATTTCTTCAGAACATAAAAGGCCTAGAGTCAAATGCTTTTGCTTCCCCCTTTGGTTAATCAGGGATCAATTTGCTGCTCACATATAGAGGCCAGATATAGCTCTTTAGTCAAAAGGGATCTACAGATAAACTAGAACCTACCCCACATCTATCATTTCTTGACCAGTGACCAAGAGCAGGCTCCTGGGAGAGGTGCTGGTGAGAGCAGAACACGGGAAGATGGAAAGAGCCATAGCGGACACAGGGACTGTGGAGAATATTGCCACATGTTGTAAAAGCTTGCAAAATATATGGACATGGTAAATGGCTAAGAAGCAAGGAAGGAATTGCTCTAGGGATTCTCTCCGTTGGAGCCTGGTTATTGCACAATTTGGATGGTTGCCATGTGTTCAATTTGAGTTTAATTCAAATTGGTATACCAAAACCAGCTTTCTCAAAGTTGCTACCCTGACACCAATGAGCAGAGTTAACCTACTACAGTAAAAACAAACATACAGGTAGGGCTGGGGAAAGGGAAAAACTGTGTGGTAATGGAAAAAGAGATGCAGTAATTGCAGTAATGAACATGAGCCAGCCCCACTTTGAAGGAGAACAATCTTACACAGCTTGAGTTAGTCCAACATAATGCTTACCTTTTGAAATCCCAGAACATGGACCTATGTGAACATTCTCTGAATAGGTTATCTTCCAAATATTTAAGCAGAAGTCTAGCCCATATTATCAAACATTTATTGAGTGATTTCCAAGTAGAGTTCTGTTCCAGGCAAGGGAAAACAAGCAGACGTATCTAACAAACTGCCTTCAGACGGCTCGCCATCTACCTTGCAATACAGGGGCACAATGAGTAAAAAGTTAAATGAAAAAGCATATGCTAAGCAGCAAATGATGAGAATGACTACAAATGCTGTAAGAGACTAATGGAGAAAAAAGAAAAGCCTTAGAAAAGTCATTTTGGTGCAGCTTCATCTGAAAACAAGAGTCTGGAGGGGATGATTTCTTGTTCCTTGCAGGTCTAATTTCCAAAAATGGCAGGAAAAGGCAGGAGTGGGGAGGGCAGGTTATACTGAGAACTTGCGCTAGGCCTTTTTAAAACGGCCTATGGAGTAGAGGAAGAGGGGAAGAGGGCATTCTAGAAGGGAGGAAATAATGGGAGAAATGGTGCAGAAGGAGGAGCACACACAGCTCTTGAGTGGAAGATGAGCAGACCAGTCCACATGAATTTCTATTGCACTGTATATAACTTTAATTCTGAGTCAGGATCAACACATTATCTATTATTCGATGAAAATAGGCATCAACTGCTACTTAAAAGTCAGGCTCAAGATGATCTGTTCAAATGATTGAACAAGTCTTTGCTCAGCTGACCTGCTTCTTCATATGTATGGGGCAACTTCTTTTCCCCACTCAGATACAGTAAAAAGATGCACTTGTTATTCTGGAAAGAAAACAGGACATGCCAATACATCTTTGAAAATTACCACTAACATTTTTGCCTAAGAGGGAAAGTTCTTCTAATGGAAGCTGAATTTGGGTGGTTCTTAAGATACGCATTAAAACAAAAACAAAACAAACCACTGTAAAAATTATATTAAGTATTCTTTTAAATTTTAGTTGCTAGATCTCAACTACTCAAAAGGTTTCTAAGTCTCAGCAAGAAGTCAGAAATTCCAACTCTAAAATGAGTTTTCTGACTCAATATTGAAAATAAATTCTTAAGTTTAGATGCTTAGGGGAAAAACAGCTGGAGAATTCAGGAGCCTCCCATATTTTAATATGTAGTGACGTCATAACTGACAAAGCTTCCAAGAACTCCCAAAACTGTGGTTAAGCAACATCTCAAAGCACAGTGAGAACTCTAGGAAGGTAGTATGTTCTTCCTTGGTATACAGATGCAGTTCAAGAATAATTTTTCTATTAGAGATTTGATTTAATTGCTTCCTTATGTTAGAAAGCAGCCTAACATAAATACTGTGTATCAATGTATGTGCAATCTTAAGACGAAGGCTGTGAATTTTCTGCTCTTAACACACTCTAAATTAGGGCTCATATTATAGGATGTCCGGAGAAGATAAACTGCTTTCCTGTTGTAAGTGTTCAAACTGCAGATTGGATAGGGTTTCTTTAACAATCTGGTTACATTTGAAACTTTACAATTCAGCAAAATAATCACGCAAAGTAAGATGGCTCAAGTTCAAAGCGAGATGGCTAAAGTACAGAGTATTTTGTGTAGGTAAAAGTTTCTAGTTAGGAAATCTTGCATCACCTCAGTCAAACGTTACTGGGAAAAGCAATCTCAGGGATAGGAGTTTGTAACTTGAGTAGTCCAAAATCAACTGGAGTCTTCATGACAGCTTCATCTTTACCATTCTTCAAGCAGGAAAACTACAGTTTACCTGAAACTTATATATATCTTATTCCAAATGGTAGTTGCTTAACCCAAATTGGTATACCAAATTTGTTTGACTCAGAATTTTAAACACACACGATTCTCGATAAAGTATACTGCTGGGCTGATTTGGCTGTGCTGGTCCTTACTCACCTAAGCCATCCTCATTTCCATTGCCGTTGGCTGGCTGTCTTTGTGGCCTCCACAGCCTCAGTTCCCCACCCCCACTGCACACAATAAACACACACCTACATGCACACATGTAACACACATGAGCACACTTACACCCCCTCTCAAACCATAGTTGGTCATCTTACTAATTTAAAACATAGGTAGCAGTTAGCTCAGGCATTTATAGGTTCATCTCTAGAGGTTTGGAAATGAATAAAACAAAGCTCATGTTTAAAAACAAAACAATAAGATATTAAAATAAACTTGTTCGAGGATCAGAAAAAAGGTTTGATGTTCAACGGACAACATTAGAATAAGTACTTCTAGAGCCAGATTAAGCTTTTAAGCAGTTGCTAAAAAATTAATGAGGTTTAATGTGACCTATTTAGGAGAAACAGTTCTTTGTTGTGTTCTATTAGAAGGCTAATCTGCCTATGGAAAAAAAATAAAACCCTATCTCCTTACCTTTTCTATACAGCATCCCTCCTGCTTACAAAAATAAAGGGGAAATACTACAAGGAAGAAAAGCACAATGTGGGTCAAAAGTGTACAGATTTGGGGGCAGGGCGGGGAAGGGGAAACTCAAACCTATCCTCATTGCAAGTTAAGTTCAGCTGAAAACGCGGTGGCTGGTTTTGACTCCAAAGTAGTCCTTATGCTGTGAGTTCTGAAGTTTAGCAGCTGAGGTCTCATATGCCCAACCCCCCTCCCCCATATAGCAATTCTGTGGTTCCTATTGGGGGGTTTCTGTTCTCATCGCAAGGCGCCATCTAAGCCACGAAGGCCTGGGAGATGCCCTGAAACAGGTCAGTGCCAGGGGCCCTGCTGGACGGTCAGTGGATGTTCAGTGACTGCCAGTGTGGCCTGATCACTCCCAATGGACCACAAATGCTGATCTCAGAATCTTTGGCACTTTCTAAAATGTGGCTGAGCAGTAATTTGGAAGCCTAAGCCCTGGCTTTAGGAATTCATAAGTATAACCAATGTTTTACAAACTCTACAAAAAGTAAAATAAACAAACCCAGGATTTTATGCGCCCTCTTGTTATTTTTATGGCAGTTTTTCAAACTAGCTCAAAACGTTCAGTCCTTTACCCTCTCAAAAAATAATGAATTGGGGGAAAAAAGAAAACAACTATTTTACAGTAACTGGCATATGCTGTAATTCACCATGGATGGGTGGGTGCAGGGAGCTCATGTGAAGGAAGCTGGACAGGTGGCTTTCAGGCTGGCACTGAAGTCTTCCTCCTTCCCAACCTTCTCTCTGAGGTGGAACCAGTAATAAAAAAACAAGGATGTTTATATTTACCCAGAAGTGTGCATGGCAATTGACCATCATGGTTCTCTCAATGAGCTCATCAGGACATTCCAGAAGGTGATGTCCGGACACCACGCCGGCATTATTGACAAGGACGGAGACCTCGCCAACCTCTTTGCGGACCCTTTCAGCTGTCAGGTAGACATTCTCCCGCTTCCCCACATCACAGGTGTAGGTAAAAACCTGCAAGTTACAGTGGGGCAGAATTTCTTCCTCACCATTCCCAGCTGTCCTCAGAGTCCAGATGAGAAAAGAAATGGAACAGAGAAGGGGGTACAGAAAGTGAGTCACATGGCAATCAATAGAACAAAGATCACACAAAACAAAAATACTACAGTGAGCGTCAAATTTCTCACACCAGAAGGCTTGCCAAAGACTGAAGTTACAGCTGCATTCCCCCCACCCCCACCCCCACCAAAAGTCTTGGGGAATTACAGCAATTTACTGGATAACTTTGCTTAGGGGAAAGCCACGTAATTGTGACAAGCCTAGTGCAAGTCAGACCACTTGGGATCAGCTTCCTGGATCTACAGACACCTGGAAAGAACTGATCTCAGCCCAGAGAGTAACAGCCCCCACCCCCAACACATACACTGCACACTCATCTCTTGGGGGGAGCAGTGGCCAGCAGCTTCAGTATGCTCTTCAGTATGAGCACCCTCAAAATGGAAGCTCACATCAAGGCTCAGAAATCAAAACTACAATAAATAATCTGAATTCCTTGGCAGCCAAGAAATGAATGTAAAGTTTTTCATGGAAACGCAGGGGGTCAACAGTGTGTTCTAACTGGAGTAGCTGACTTGTCTAAGAAGTGCCTTATATAAAGGAAGTTTACAGGTAAGCATGCATTTTACCACATTTTACTCATGCTCACAATCAAAAAACCCAAAATCTTTTTACTGGAAAATGAATTCTCCTATCTTTTAAGCTTTGGTAGGGAGCACAGAAATCTTTATTTCCTACCCCATTACCACTGGAACTTCACATTTTCAACCTTAGATTTTCCTATCTAAAATGCAGCTGCCAATTTCTGTAACAAATGATCTATTTGGGGGGGGTGTGTGCGTGCCCAAGTTAATCATCTTAGCATAGTTCACTTCTCCCTGGAAATGAAAAATTTTGTCAAAAAAGTGAGTTCATTATCAAGTCTCCTGGGCCAAGATTTATGATTGGTTATGGTCTCCACTTTGGCTTTTTTTAAAAAAAGTCTCAGATTCCGGTTAGTTAAATATACAGAAATGCAGATTTCCTGGGGTTACCAAAAAAACATGGATTTATAAGAAATCTTAAATCCTTCAAGGGTATATTGCCTTAAGAGGCAGGGTATCTTTCAGTCAGGCTGTCTGTAACTAAAGCACTTAGTTATCTCTGGCGAGACAATGTAATTGTTTTCCTGCGGCTAAAGTTATAGTGAAATCATCAATGCTACCCCAGTCCAACCAGGTACATGCAAGAGTGTGAGCCCAACTACCGAGGCACTTTAGCTTCCCGTCGCAAATGCGACAAATTTATTATGCAAACCCGTAGTAAAAAGCTCCCCCTGCCTCCCCTATCCTCAGTGGGCTTAGGACCTCCCCGCCCCCGTGGTCTCCAAAGAAACATAGGTTTGGCACAATTTCCCTCTTCTCAATACACCGGTGACCATGTTCGGGGCAAATTCCATTCGCCTTCCAGAAGACCGATGGGGTGTTCTTTACCTCGAGGACCAGGCTAACCGCGACTGTGGGATTCCAGGAGCCCCCCCGGGTAGGGCGCGGGAGAGAAAGAGGCTTGACCCAACAATGCTTGGACGCGGGTCCGAGTTACCTTGCAGAGCGGCGGCGTCCGCCGCCTCCAGGTCGCGGTAGATGTGGCGCACCATGCCCGCCGTCTCCTCGTTGCTCTGCGTGTTGATGTCCCAGAGCACTAGCAGCGCCCGACGCCGGGCGAACTCGAGCGCGAAGAGGCGGCCCAGGCCGCTGCCGGCGCCCGTGATGAGGCACACCTGGCCCGCCACGCTCTTCTCCTTGGGCCGCACCAGCCAGCGCGCCGCGGCCAGCACGAACGCCCAGAGCACTTTGAAAGTGACCACGAAGAACTCCACCACGATGTTCATCGCGACGCCCGGGCCCCCGCACGAACCCGGCGGCCACGTCCGTACCCAACCCCGCCGGGCAGCCCCGCCCGGGGCGCTTGTCAGAGCCGCCGGGGCGAGAAGGCTGCGCCCCGCGCCCGTCCCCGAGGTGCCCGCCCGGCTGGAGTGCGCGGCACCGCGCGTCCCGGAGCGCCCTCCGGCCGGTCCCGCCGCAGCGGCGGTGACAGGCGCGAGTTAGGCGGCGCGCGCTGCCCTCATGGCTAAGCCGCCGCCGCCCGAGCGTCCCCGGAGCCGCGGCACCCTCTCGCCCCGGGGGAGGGGAGCGCAGCGGAGACCGCACGGGCCAACCGGCCGCCGCGGGAGTTGTCAACTTGACCCAAGTTGCGAAAGGGTGGGAGAGTGGGGTGCGGGGCAGAGGGAACGCCGCGAAGGGGCGACTCGCTGGGTGCAGGCAAGCGCTGCCCTACGGCTTGCAGCTGTCCCTGCGGTCTCGTGTCCCCCTGCCCTGCACTCCCGGCGGCTGTCACTCGGGCACCGGGCTCCGCCACAAAGCGCCGCCTGCAACTCGGAGCGCTCCCGACCCGCTCTGAGCGGGCTCCACGCTCCGCGCTATATAACCCACGACCTGGAAGAGCCGGCGGCGGCATCGGCCCTCCCTCCGCTCGGCCCTCCCCGCCCCCGGGCGCACCCCGCCCCCGGCCCAGCCCCCCGCCCGCCCGCCATCCGCGGAGCAGCGGCGGGGCAGCCCCTCTCACATGGCCGTGGCCGCAGCCTCCAGCCCTCTTCGCACCTCCCTTCGCAGCTCACGACCCCTACTGTGGGGTGTCCGTGCTTCCGCCTGCCGGACTCAGCGGTCGGGAGAGACCCGGCCGCTGTGGCCATCCTTCTCCCAACGTCGGGTCCTCGCTCATCCCGGACCCGCCACTTTCGTTAACCAGGGGACTCCGAGCTTGGCTCCGCCTGCGATCAGGCGCTGAGAAAGACAGCCCTGCAGCTGGAGGAACGAAGAGAAGGTCCTCGGCAGGGCAGCACGGAGGTTCTGAGGTCTGAGACTAGAACTGGCAGAAAGCCGGGCCTCGGGAACCACTCCGAATTGCGGCCAGCCGTTCGGAACGCGGGCCAAAAGGCTCTCATCTTCCCTGGCTAGAGCCCCCACCGCGGTCACTGTTGCTCACAGTCCCAGGCAGGCGTTGCCCTCCCGCCGGCAATGCAATGGAGGTGATGCATGCCGGGATTTGTAGTTCGCACCGTTTGGCGTGTCATTTGTGTGTATCACGAGGTGGAACTCCAGCCTATCGCAGTCAACGCAGCCTAGAGAGTAGGACCCTCGAGCGAAGTGCTGACACCTTGCTCATGTCATATTGATTAAAGAGGATAACCAGTGCATATATTTTTCCCATACAAATTTTACCCGAAACTTGATCGGAAGTCGTTGAATCAGGCAGTTCTTAACTTTGCAGGCGTATTCTCAGTTGTGGGTTCTTTTCTGGCTTATTCCGGGACACCTATGACTCTTGAGGCTTCCCTCTTGCCCTCTTTAAGTGGGCGGTGCGCATGCGCTAACTTCCTCTTTTCCGGCTGGAACCATGGAGGGTGTCGAGTGAGTTGCTCCTGTTCTCTCGAGAATCTTTCTCCATCCTCGAAACCAGAGACTTTTTGCCCCACTTTCCCCCAATCCGACTTCAGCCTGTTCCTTTTCCCTTTTCTCTGTGTATTTGTGACGCCGTATGACACTACTGGAGTGCCAGGTTGGGGCGGGATGCGGGCGGCCTTGGGGCGAAGGTATTGGAGGTGCTGGGTAACGAGATGCTAAGGCTGAATATGTGCGGAACCGGCCGGTTGGGGGGCGGGGAGGACCGGTTCTCTGTAGAGGAGTTTTGAGGGAAATGGAAAACCTCTCAATTTCTTTCGTCTTGATCCTGGTGTTTTGCCCAGGAGTCGCTGGAGTCAGGCCTCTGCTTTCAGCATGTGGATCTACAAGACTTGAACCAGGGCCATTTGCTTTTTGACAATTCTAGGCCCTTGTTAAAGGATCTAGGGACCAGCCAGCATTTGTAGCAAGCCTTGAGTCTAGTACGTCTTATTATCTTGCTCTGGACTGTTTTTATTAGCCGTTAGAGGCCAGGACCTGAACCTGGATTAGGTGGAAGTTTGTTATTGTCATGTTTGTGATTGCTCTTTTAGTAACATGGCCCGTGTGAAATGTGACGGTTGTTGTCATAAAAACGTTTACATTTTATACTACAGCATACCAGAGCAGACAGATAGTAGTGGTTAGAGCCAGTGACATGGTTCTGTTAATGGAAGAAGGAGACAGTACAGAATGGGAGCAATAAAATGCATGAGCTTTTTGAACTATTAATATCGTCTTTATGTTAGAGAGAAGAAGAAGAAGGTGCCGGCTGTGCCGGAAACCCTCAAGAAAAAGCGAAGGAATTTTGCCGAACTGAAGATCAAGCGCTTGAGAAAGAAGTTTGCCCAAAAGATGGTGAGTAAATTTTTTCGATGCACCGTAGGGTGTAAGAAGAGTCCTAAGGGCCAGGATTGAAAGTAGGTGGGTATTCTTAGCACAACTTGTTTTACTTCACTCCTGTGCGGAGCAAGGAAATAATCTTTTCGTGTGGCCTTCCCAAATGAAAGATATTATCTGTCTTTTGGAATATTATTGCACACTGTGGCAAGAAAAAGCTTTCAAAGGAAGACCGTAAGTCAACTGGTATTGCTGTTGTGTGTGGAAGCTAAAAATTGATGAATGATCAATACTTGTTTTCAGCTCCGAAAGGCAAGGAGGAAGCTTATCTATGAAAAAGCCAAGCACTATCATAAGGAATATAGGCAAATGTACAGAACTGAGATTCGAATGGCTAGAATGGCAAGAAAAGCTGGCAACTTCTATGTACCTGCGGAACCCAAATTAGCATTTGTCATCAGGATCAGAGGGTGAGTTCAGTTTTTACTTTTTGAAAGGTATTCTGGTTTTAAAGGAATGGTAGGACAACTCCAGTAAAATTTCATACCGCTATTCTTGGGGTCCTGGTTCTGAAACATTGGGATAAATACCTTTTGGGGATATATAAAACAAGAAGTTAATATTTTAATGGTTCAGTTGCAAGCCCTTTGCCCATAGTTTCTCTAATTAAAGCATTTTCTAACTGAGTGTTTGAGTTCAAGTTTGATGGAGTGTTTGAGCATTTTCTAACTGAGTGTTTGAGTTCAAGTTTGATGGAGTGTTTGAGTTCAAGTTTGATGGAGATTAGTTAAAGTAGTTAAAGTACAGTTTCATAAGGTCTCTAACAGAGGTATGCAAAACTAGGAGGAGGAAAGGGTTCAGGGGAAAGTTTTAAATGTCAAAGATATGTTCCAAAAGAAGTTAGAGGAGGAGGCAAGTTGAACAGAATTTAGGGGGAGTGATAGCATAATTCACGTAACTAAAGGGAAACAGCCAGTGGTCTTTGTAACATGAAGGGTTTGGGTGAGACTTTTTGTTCAAAATTATAATGGTTAGTGCCCTACCCTTTATTAGTAAAAATTATGATTAAAAGCCCAATGCTTTTCTTCTCCCTTTTCACTGCAGTATCAATGGTGTGAGCCCAAAGGTCCGAAAAGTGTTGCAACTTCTTCGCCTTCGCCAAATCTTCAATGGCACCTTTGTTAAGCTCAACAAGGCCTCAATTAACATGCTGAGGATTGTGGAACCATATATTGCATGGGGGTAATTCTTTCCCTTTGTTTCTTTCGTAGTGACTTATTAGTAAATAAAATGTGCTTCATACATAGCTAGGTGCATTTTATGTGTTTTAGCAGTGATAACCTTATTCTTTGATTTGTGTCTGCTTTCCACATTTCAGGTACCCGAACCTGAAGTCAGTAAACGAACTAATCTATAAGCGTGGTTACGGCAAAATCAATAAGAAGCGGATTGCCTTGACAGATAACTCTTTGATTGCACGATCGCTTGGTAGGTGCTGCAAATTTAGGAACCATTTGACGGTAGTTTAAAGTGGTATTTTCTGGAATCTTGTGGCCCTGCATTTCCCACTGTTACTACCATGTATTCCCTACAATGCTTGATTAAGTCTAAGGAAAATGGAAGGTGTGTTTTCATTGGTATGAACCCTCTTTGTAAATAAAGCTATGTGTTTCCCCCTTTATTGCTTTACTTACGATTTAACTGTTACAATCTGTACTTGGCATTTGTTGGATGCCTTAAAAGTTACTAAATTTAACCTTTAATATTTCAGGTAAATATGGCATCATCTGCATGGAAGACCTGATTCATGAGATCTATACTGTTGGGAAACGCTTCAAAGAAGCAAACAACTTCCTGTGGCCCTTCAAATTATCATCTCCCAGAGGGGGGATGAAGAAAAAGACCACCCATTTTGTAGAAGGGGGAGATGCTGGCAACAGGGAAGACCAGATCAATAGGCTTATTAGAAGGATGAACTAAGGTGAGACACTGCATCCCAAGAGAGGTTTATTTAATACTAAAGTGCTGAATATTTTATTCCATTAAATATTGAGGGTTGGCTGGGTTTTAATTAGTACTTTTGTAGAAAAAATTAAATCTTAGAGGATGGTTTGCATTACTCCTTTTGAGGACATTTCTGGGTGGAAGAAAAGCCCATTAAATTTATAAATGGAGACTACTTAAAAATGTCAGCTGGGTTGGTACTGCTTTATATTTGTCAGATTTATGTTAATTCATAGCTGTTAAGGTGATATCTTTAATGGGTTTTTTTTTTCCCCCTTTCAGGTGTCTACTATGATTACTTTTATAATCTGGTCAGTTAATAAACAGTGATTGCTTTCAAATTAAAATGTATTCTGTTGGTGACTTCTTGTTAGTGTGCCTCTGCCTTCCTTTAACTGTAATGACAAGTCTTATGATAAAATTAACCTAAGTCAATAGCCTGCTGTATGCAAAACTAGGGTTTAGTTTGTATCTCACAGGAAACATCTTGGCTTAATATAAAAAGACCTTAATTTTGACCTTTGAATTATGCCAACAGAATAAGCCAGAATGGGTCTAGTTTATTTCAAGAACTATTTCAGAGGCATTTGTGCATGATTTGTAGGTAATAAAAGTTCATTTACACATAAGATTCTATTGCTCTAATTCCATTTCTCAGGCTTTGGTTTGCTGTATATGGTGCTATGTGAATGTGTTATTTACCTTTTTCGGTTAGTGTCTTAGTGAACTGTTGGGTTGATGTAAAAAAAAAAAATGTATACATACATTAATCTCTAGGTGGAGCCAAAGAGTTTAAGTTTTGACATTTCCTGTGATTTTGTTTTTACTGGCTTTGTAAATTCAGAGTGCAGTCCTCAGTCTCTGAAGGAAAATAGTGAAGTTACTTCCTAGTCCAGGTTATTTTTGGGGTGGTTGGGTATCCAGTGTCATGAAAGATAGGAAGGGCTCAGAAGATACTAGGTTTTAGAGGAATAGTGATGTCCATCAGTGGCTTTTATGCATCAGAATTAAGAATATCTAGTTATCAAAATAAAGTATAAATGGCATATTGCTAAACTTAGGCATGGCTGTTTGAACTAAATGCTATAGGAATTCGATGGAAAGATGTTCTGATTGGGCCAGTTATAATATAGAAGTGGCCTTCTACATAGAGGGTGGGGGTGTTTAGCAAAGCTTTTTGAGCTGTTTAGGAATAGAAAGATTATGTAGGGATGTCTAGATTAAAGAAATGGACAAATTACATTGGCTGTACATACCCTCTGCAGACACACTTTTGCTTTCAGTCCTGGAAATTCAGCTCAGCTCTTTTCCAAATAAATCACTTGAAGTGTGGCCTGAGACCAAGAGGGTAAGGAAATGGGGGGGGGGGGGTAGGGAGCAGGGAGGAGTTGCAGAGATCCAGGATTGCTGTAGTGAGCTCTGAAGCCCTTGACAGGAGATTTAAGGAACTTAGGCAGTTTCAGAGAGCAAGGATAAATAGGAAAATCTATGTTTGTGCAGTCAGGTGACAAATTCATCCCTCAGTTCCCTAGGGAGTAAAGTGGGGTAGTCTTTTTAACACAGCAAGGTTGTGAAAACCAAAGTTATTGGGTATGAAAATGTTTTGTGAATTCTCAGGACCCATTTAAATGGAAATGAAAGCCTCTTTTTACTTAGGAAATCCACTTCTCCTAAAAGTAGTTTCATTGCTGACAAGTGACTGTTAGAAAGCCCAAACAGTCTTCCTAGTTACTGAACACTGGGTTCTGATACAAAAATTAACCTCCCATATGTTTATTTCCACTTGTACCCTTCAAAGTTCTGGCTTTCTCTGTTAGAACCAGTCTTCCTCATTGTAGTGCATATTGTGTGTTTCACTCATTGACCTTTTAGCCAGTGTTACCTAGTATTACTTGTCTCGAGGGATCATTCCCGGTAAGGCTGCGTTAGGAGAGCCGGCCCTGAAGCCTGATTGCTTTGGGTTCATATCCAGCTTCCACTTAGCTTGGGCTAGTAAGTTAAGCTCTTTGACTCAGTTTTCCTATTAGCATAATAGAGAAAATAGTGCTGAATTTCACAGGATTGCAGTAAAGGTTAAATGTGTCAGGTCATGTAAAATGCTTAGATCAGGGCATAACACAAACTAAATGCGAAATAAATGCTACTTACTATGTAATGTTAAGCACGGGTGTGCAAACAATAGTGAATAGCTTCTCCCCTTTCATGTATCAGTAATGGGCAAGACAGACATGGAACAAATGTAGTGAGATGAGTGTATCTGGCTCAGTACTGAGCATATAGTAATCACTCAATACTTGATAAGTTAATGTATTAGTTTCCTATTGCTGCAAATTAACCACAAACTTAAGTGACTTAACACAAATTTCTATGATTTTGGAGGTCAGAAATCCAAAATTGGTTTCACTGGGCTAAAATCAAGGTATCGGCAGCCCTGGGTTCCTTTTGGAGGCTCTAGGGAGAATCCATTTCCTTGCCTTGCCCAGTTTCTAGAAGCTGCCTTTCTAAATCTTGGTTCATGGCCCCTTCCTCCATCTTCAGAGTGCATCATCAGTCTAACCTCTGCTTCCATCCTTACATCTCTCTCTGGCTTGGATGCTCCTGCTTCTCCCTTGTGGTTACACTGGGCCCACATGAATAATCTAGAATAATCCTTATTTAAAACACATCTGCAAAATGCCCTTTGCCATGTAAAGTACCATTCACAGGTTTCAGGGATTAGGATTTAGGATGTGGGCTACCCCCAAAGTAGTCCTCCCACATAGATTATTGTTTTTTTTACCACATGAATATATATTTGCCAATATGACAATTTGTTTTTATCTCTGTCTTCCACCGTAGTCCAGAACATCATTTCTTACTTAGACTTGTGCAGTGTCTGGTTTCTCTTACTTGTCTTCCCATTCTCCATAGCAGTCAGTGATCTTTTCAGAAAGCACCTATGATCTTCCCTGCATAAATCCCCTTTATCCCCCCAGTGGCTTTCTGTCATACCTGAATATACGGTAATGCAAAGCCATCATCCCATCCCTGCCTACATCTTTGATACTTCATTTCTGGCTCCCCAGCTATGTTTTTTATTCTTCAAAAATGCCAAGCTTCTGTTTTAGGGTGTCATCTTTTGTCTGGAAAACTCAGCCCCCAAGTAGGTGTACTTGGCCTCTTTCTCATTCTGGTTTCATCTCTTATCTTTCCTAACATCTCTTCCATATAACCCTGGTTTTCTTCAGAGTATTTCTGACTATCTGAAAATTTTTTTCCAGTTGTTTATTTGTTGCTTTTTCCATTCCTTCCCCAATATACGGTTTGAGTCTTATTCCTCTGTGTTCTAGCATAATGCCTGGTATATTATACATGTCTTCTGTTTTTCGACTAAGTGACTCTATCCTCCCTAGGACAAAGAGCCATTTAAAAATTTTGCATCTCCAGTTTCTGGCAGCTTGTACTGCTTGGGTATTAGATGGTGGGGAATGGTGAGAAGTGGGGACTAGAATGTGAGATTATGGAATTTTTTTTTTTTTTTTTGTAACAGAAAATTGTGTCTGTGTAGGCAATTAGAGATAGAAGTGTCTTTAAGCAGAATTAGAGGTGCTCTGTAAAAGTCTTAAAGGAAGGGAGAGACACCATCCTGAGTGCCCATTGTAAAAATGCCTAATTTATAACCAAGTAATTCAAATATAAGCATAAGAAATAAAAACAATGCTAGGGGAACAGAGTTGCTGGTTCATGCTGTGAAGAATGGGAAGTTTTAGAAAGGAGGTAGAACTTGGACACCTAGTGATAGAACACCATGAGCAAAGGCATGGGAATAAGAAAAAAATAAATGGGTTAAAGCAAAATGTGACAGCAACACTCAAAAGGTAATTGTTGGAGGCCATTTAATATTGAAACATGCAGTCACTTAACTGAGTGCCAGTGTATCACCCAGTCCACCAGGTTGGTGGTTCTCCATTTTGCAACCCCTGAACTGAGGCTTTAATTGATTTTGGAATGGGCCCCAGTTCTGCGTGTCATTTTTAATGTGTAGCATACTGTCCTATTAGGGTAAGTATAATGGTAATCCCCAGTTTTTAAATGAAGGGTTAATTTGCCCCTGCTTAAGGTCCTACAACTAGTAAGTGGTGGGGCCAGCATTGAGTTAGTTTTCTTAACCAGAGGAGATAGAAAGGGTTAATATCAAATTTAGGCAAGTTGGGAATGAGAACTGAGAAAAGTGGTCAAACTTAGGCAGTTTGAGGAGTTTTCCTGGGATCTGAAATCTTATCACCAGGGCAGAGGGTTTAGAACATTTAACTTGGCAAAAAGGTATGGATGCTAAAATCCTGTGTGCAGGTAGGGTCCTAGGCTCCCAAACTAGGGATGGGATTCAAACCTAAGCTTTTACCAATGGCCTCAATTAAGGAGTCAGAAATACGGAATCTGGGCAGTCTGGGTGAGAGAACATGAGAATAACCTTGCCACTAAAATTAGGTGGATTAAACAGGTATTGCTGGGGTAATATCTGGAGGGTCCAGACTAATCAGCCCGATTATTTAGATTCTGGTAAGTTTTTGATAAATTGGGGTGCAAACTACTTAGAAAACTTAGCTGCAACTGCCAACCACCCCGCCATACTGCCTTGGCGCTTTGTACCTTCGAGCCCCACTCACCTCGCGTCACGACTGGCCCCCGTTTACTTGGGGGTGAGAGCGTAGGGGGCTAGCAGCAACCCAGCCTCGATCCTGGCTTTCCGGTGGCAGTGCCCCGAAGGCAGTGCCCTACAGAACTTGTCGAACAAGGCCCGGGCGCCTAGCAACGGGCGCGCGCCGGGAGGGCGGGGCTCGGGGCTGGGCCCGGCCAGGCGGACCGAGAGCCGTGCTGGGTCTCGAGCGTCGCCGGGCTGTCGGCCCCCGAGCATGCTCGTCCCGTATGCGGCGCCCCTGCGAGCGCGCGCCCACCCGCTGCACCCCGCCGCCCGGGCCAGCCCCGCGGCACGGCCTGGCGGGGGCCCGCGGTCGGGTCGGTGCCGGGTCGCTGCCTGCTCACGCGCTACCCGCTGCCCCCGCTGCAGGAGCCTCCGACCGAGGCGCGACGGGCCACGAACCCCAAGAAGCCCCCCACCTCGGTGGAGCTGCGGGGACTGTGAGTGCGAGCGGCCGCGCGGGTCTCCGGGAAGAGCCTCGGCCCGAGAGCAGTGGGAGGGCCGAGGATCGTGTCAGGATAGGGCTGGAGGGGAGGACGGGCCCCGGAGGTCATCTGCTGCGGCCCCCAGCCTTGACGAAGAAACAGTCGAAGAGAGGCCAATAGGTCATTCCAGGGATTCTTTTGTAGCACTGAGAGGAGTTGGCGGGAAGGCCTGGCAAGGCTCTTGTGACGGGTCGGGTGAGGGTGAGAAATGGGCATGAAACCGGAGGAAGAGGGCCTGCCCGCCAGATTAGTATTTCCTTTACGCACCCCTCACACACTGGGACAAACAAGCACACACAGCTACATCCCTTAAGTGGACACACCCTTAAGTTTCTCTTCCCCGCCCTCCCATGTTTCAGCTTAAGAGGGAAGAGTGTGTTTTCTTTTTTGCCACTGTATTCTCCTACCACACTTGCACCCAGCTATGTGGACCAGGACTTGGGACCTTGGGACACTGATCATGTTAATTCAATTTTTCTAACCCCGTTTTTATTGCCAATTTTGCCTTGTACCCTTTCTGATTTACCTATAATTTGTGTGTGTTTTCACAAGAGGTTAAAAACACTAGAAAGGATTTGTATGATGTACTGATTTTCCTCTACAATTTTGGGGGGATCATAGGCATCATGAAAACTGGGCAGCCTCCCTGAGGAAATGCAATTTGAAGTTCCTCCTTACATTTTGAAATTACACCATAATTACATTACATTATATTAATATTTTTCATTCAAACAGTGCAGAAATACATACAGTTAGAAGTGAAACCTTCTTTACTTTCTACTCCTACTCCCTAAAGTGTTGTTTTTTCCTCCCTTCTTTTTTCTTTTTCTTGTTTTGGGAGGGATCATAAATGGGGTCATACATGAATTCTTTTGAGAATTTTTTTTCATTTTGCAGAATATAGAGAATACCTTTCTATGTCAGCTTATTTAGGTCTACATTGAATATTTCATAGTATAGATGTATTATAATTTATGTACCATTCTTCATTAAGATCAGTTCCAGTTTTTCCTTATTACAAACAATGCAACAATGAACATTCTTACCCATGGGAACAGTTCTATAGAATGACTTCCTGGGAGCAGAATTGCTGGGTCAGGGTACTGTATGTACATTTAGAAATTTTGGTAGAGTCTTGCCTTCAAAAAGATCTTTACCAATTTACATTCCCTTCCACAGACTTGTGGTGAGACAAACCTGGGTTTCTTTTAATTTTATAATTAAAATAGTAGCATCCACTTACTGAATATTTATTACATGTCAGGCACTGTGCTGAACACTTGACATGCATTTAAAAATTTAATCCTCACCCTATGAGAATTGGAGGCACTATTATTTTCTTCACAACCCTGTGGTTATCAGCTATAGAATGGCAGCCAAGATTAGAATCCAGGTTCATTTTACTCCAATGCCAGGGTTCTTTTGAATTGCTGCTTAGTCATTCACTGAGAAGTAGGTTTCATTGGGTTGTCTGAAGAGTAAGAGATCATGTATTTGGTGTTACCAGCATCATAGGCTGGTTCCTCTGGCTCATCTGCCTCTCCAATCACTCCTCTGCCTTTTCTTCATCTTCCTACCTTGCCTGTATTTTAAGGAAATCACTGGCTTTCTTCTCTCTCTAAAATCTCCTGTGCCAGCTTTCATCCAGTCTCTGGCCTCAATTCTTATCTTTAACAGGTAACTTAAATTTTTCTCTCCAAACCAAACTTATAGTCCTTGATTCCTGCTACTTGGATCTGGGTTGTGTATCTTTACTACATATTTCAAACTCATTTAATCTAAAACTGAACTCCCCGTTGCCCCCATTCTCAGACTAGCACTTTCTCTTTGAATTTAAGTAACGGTTCCATAATTCTCTTAGTCATCCCAGTTCACAGTCACCTTTGCCAAACTCCTCACATTTAGTCAGTTGACAGTCTGGTATTCACACTACTATTACCATAATTTAAGCACTCTGGACTATTACGGTAACCTTTTAACTCTTCTCTTTGGCACCAGTCTCTGCCAGATTATTCCTAGAGCATAGCTGTGAGTATGCCCCACCCCTGTTCAGAAACCTTCAGTGGCTCCCCACTGCTCTAAAAGAAAGTGAAAAATAAGTACAAACCACTTTGCCCAGCATTCACATTTGTCTGTGATCTCACCCCTATCTTCTCATTCCATTATTTCTCACAAAGCCTTTATCTGAACCCCTCTTTCCAAACTAGAATACCTCGCCTTCCATTCTCACATCTGTATCTTTCCCTGGAATGCCCCATCCCATTTCTGTTTATCTAAATCCTATTCAGATGTCATTTACTAGTTTCTTCGATGTCTTTTTTGAACCTCCAGTTGAAAGTAATACCTTCCTCCTAACTCGTCTAATACTTTATGTATATATCTCTCCTAAGGCATTAATTTCATACTCTTCCTTATAGTTGTCAAGTGGCTATTGTTTTTCCTTCTGGACCAGAAATTCTGTGAAGGCAGAATCTCCATTTAATTTATCTTTGTATTTCTTATCTCATAGCACGTTGATTTGAATATAGTACATGCTTAGTGAATATATTTGAGTAAATGAGCTAATAAATTCATTCTTGGGAATACTGACAAACTGGTCCCAACATTTTAGTGATTTAACATATAGAAATGTATTTCTTGCTCACATAACAATTCCAAGGCAGGTGTTCCTAGTCAGCAGGCAGCTTTCTTCCACTTGATAGAAGGACCCAGGCTCCGCCATCCATTAGTGCTTCACAGTTATCAAAATCCAGCCAGCAGAGGGGGAAGGAGAAAGTTCTGAGAAAGCAAAATGGCATCTTAAAAGCTTTTCGTGGGAAGTGTTACCCAATATGTTTACTCATATTTTAATCACAGGGAGGCAATCACTTGCCAGGAATAACTTTTCTGGAGGGGCAGCAAGAATTTTAGTGAAATTTAGCATTCTCTACCAAGGTTGATTTACTTACCCAAACCTCTGGGACTTAGCTTGAGCATCACTTGTTCAGAAAACAAAAACAAAACACTCTGACTTGCCTAGTCTGGCTAGATTAGCAAGGTTTCTGTTGTACCACAGAACTTGAATGGTTTTGTCATTAATATTTGTCATAATGAACTTAGTTGTTTTACTTTGTTCCTCCCACTAGACCTTATGCTTCTGTATCCTAATCGTTTTTTCTATTACATCTCCTAGCACAGTGCTTGGCATTGTGAAGTTTTCTGAATGAAGGTATAACTCATCTTTCTTTATGTTCAGTTGATAATGATTATGGTTCAAACAAAGCTAAAGATGATCTAACTATCTCTTACTCATTGATGTTTGGGTTATTTCAGCCTTTGTTTTGTTTTGTTTTCTATTATGAAAAACAGAATTTGACATCCTTGAAGATAAACATTTGTATGTATGCTTCAATGATTATTACTTTAAGAAATTTCTTGGAAGTAGAATTGCTGGGTCAAAAGTATATGAAATTAAAAGTATATAAGATTATAAAATACAAATATATAAAAGAATATAAAATAATACATATATTGGTAAATTGCCTTTTGAAAGTACTATACCAATACATTACCAATACATGCTCCCACTGAGATCCTATGAGAATGCCTATTACCTTGAACCCCATTTTACACTGTGTATTATTAATATTAAAAATCTCTGCCATTTTGATTGGGAAAGTAGTTGCTTATTTTATTGTTTTGCTCTTATTTGAGTACTAATGAGGATGAACTTTTTATTGGGCATTTGTATTTTTTCTGTAAGAACCTGTTCTTTGATAAATCCATTCTCTATAGATTATTTTTCTTTTCCTTTTTGATTTACATTTGTTTATATATAAAAGATTTAAATTTCAGTTCTTTATCATCATTTGCAATGTGACAGAGTAACTTGACATGGAAGGGTCCCTGTCCTGCTTCAATATATTTCAAATGCTGGGTAAAACATAATTTATGGATATGTGGTTAAGCTAGGAACCAAGAGAAGGAAATCCCCAGGGGTAGAAATGAAAAGCTTATGCAAGGATAGCACAATTAGTGGCAACTGAAGCAAAAATGACTAACGTAACCTAATCAGACTTAGGCCTTAATGGCTGCAAGCTGGGGTATTGTCTCTTAAAAGGAAAGAAGCCAAGGACATAGGCTGTGTGAATTTAGGAATGTTCACGTAACAATCTGCTGTCGAGCTATCTGCCGAAAATTGGGAGCCACAAAGAATACTGTTACTGTGACTGCGTAACAAATTTCTCCAAAACTTAGTGATGTGAAACAACATTTACTGTGGTCCTGGCTTTTGTGGGCCAGGCATTTGGATAGTGGACAGCAGGAATGGTTTGTTTGGCTCTGCTTCACCATGTGGAGGGCTCAGCTAGAAGGCTGCAGTCATCAGTAGGCTTTCACTCACATGTCTGGTGGTTGATTCTGGCTGTTCATCTGCAACCCTAGCTGCAGATGTCAGCTGGAACCTCTATGCATAGCCTCTCCATGTCACCAGGCTTCTTCACAAAATGGTAGCTGGATTCCAAAGGGAGTGTCACGAAAGAGAGCACACCAGGTGGTAGTCATATTACTTTATGACCTAGCCTTAGAAATCACACAGTGTCCATTCCACCACGTTTTATTGGTTGAAGCAGTTGCAAAGTTCTGCTCAGTTAATTTCAGGGAAGGGAACATAGACCTCACCTCTTCATGGAGGAGAGTCAGCATCACATTGTAAGAACATGTGGGATGGGATATGTATTCATGTGATCAATCTTTGAAAAATACAGTCTGCCAGAAGTACTGTTCTAGTTTGCTAATGCTGCCAGAATGCAAAACACCAGAAATGGATTGGCTTTTATAAAAGGGGGTTTATTTGGTTACACAGTTACAGTCTTAAGGCCATAAAGTATCCATCAACAAAGGGTACCGTCACTGGAGAAAGGCCATTGGCATCCAGAAAACGTCTGTTGCTGGGAAGGCACATGGCTGGCGTCTGCTTGCTCCCAGGTTCCATATCAAAATGGCGTTCTCCAAAGTGTCTGCATCAGCTTCCAATGGCCGTCTTCAAAATGTCTGTCTCAGCTCCAGCTCGCTGTGAGCTCCTGTCTGAGCTTATACAAGGCTCTAGTAAACTAATCAAGGCCCACGCTGAGTGGGAGTGGCCACACCTCCATGGAAATACTGAACCAGTAGGTTCCAACCTAATCCACGCTAATGCATCTGCCCCTACAAGGTTGTATTAAAGAATATGGCTTTTTCTGGGGGACATGATATATACAAACTGGCACAAGTACCTTCACCCTGAAATAACTAGAAAAATGTCACACCTTGGCCTAGAATCAGCTACTAGAGGTTAGCACTTCATACCCTGTACCTCCTTAAGTCTAGAGTCTGAATTCTTATGGTTCTAGGATGACAATTCAAGAAATTGACTTGTTAACTAATCTGATGCCTCTGAAACCCAAGACCAGCAGAGACCAATGGAAAGCAAAGGTTCCATAGCTCAGGGAACACTAGACTCCTATGGGTAGCTATCTCTCTAAAGGTGAGCCTGCAAAGATTACAAATTATATAAGGGAATTAACTGCAAGGAAGGAGACTTAGGAGATGCAACAGATGGGAGGTTTGCATCTCAAAAACTAAAAATAACAACAATATGGAAAATAACTTTAAATAAATTTATAGTGTTGAAGGAGATGAAGGAATGGAAACTAAAGGCAAGAACAAGACAGTCTGAAAAAGAACCAGGAGGATTGGAAAAATGTCTTGTAATATGTGGGATACTTTGGCATAACAAAGAATCATCCCACCCAATATGCCAAGAGTGTTTGGGTTGAGAAACTCACCAGTAGAGAGTAAAAAAAGAATTACAAATAACTCAGATTACTTCTGGTTAAAGATAGTGATTGAACACATTCATTAACTCAGTACTCCTAAAATCCTATTGAAATAATAGTTAAAGGAATAAACGAAGTAAAATGGCATATATTCATAAGGACTTTGAATAATAGGAGAGAGAAAATCAGAATTTTGGAAGGTGGAATCAGAATGGTATCAGACTTCTCAATAGTAACACTGGAAACATGTAGATGATGGAACAGTACTTTAAAAATTTTTGGAAAAAATGTTTCTTACATGGAATTCGATTTACAGCCCAAGCTATCAATTAAGTATGGGAGTGAAATATAGAAAATTTTCAGACAGGTATGATCTCAAAATTTTTACTTTCTATGCTCCCTTTCTCAGAAAGCTTCACAAAAACAAGGGAGTAAACCAAGAACAAGAAAACTTGTACACACACATATACATAAATATAACTTTTAGAAATTACAGTAGTATGATATTACCTCAGGGATGGTCAATAAAATCAGGGAAAAAGGGCTCAGAATCAGATTCGAGTATTTAGGGGATCTTGACATTTTTTTTTTATATCTTAGAGTAGGAAAGGATTACTTAAATTTCCTACAGAAAGAAATTGACAAACTTGACCATACCAAAATTAAAAGCTTTTGGTAGGATAAAAGACACTATAAACAAGTTAAAAATAAGCTAATAGTAGGAGAAGATATTTACAATATACATAGCACCTAAAGAATTAGTACTTAGTGAATAAGACCAAACCCTGTACAAAAATGGGCAAAGCATAGGAATAGGCAATTCACAAAAGAGGAAATCTAAGTGGCCAATAAACTGATTTTCAGGAAAATAAAAATTAATTTAACAATGAGGTACTATTTTACATCCAAAAACTAGCAAAAATGAAAATGGCTTAATCATTACAAGAGTACATAAGAATGTGGGTTTAAAAAACTCTTATCCATGTATGAGTTGATATACCTACTTATTCAATGTAAATTTACTTATTCAGTGTAAATAAGTTGCAAAGCAAACTTATTAGGACACTGGAGAACAATTTAGTAATATCATGGAAGGTTAAAAATCTGCACATCTTAAGACCCAGTGAATCCAATTCTAGGAATATACCCTAGAGACACACCTACAAAATGTATAAGGAGTCATATACAAGGATATTAACTGTGGCATTGTTTGTAATATTGGAACATTAGAAATAATTCATATGACCAACTGTGGGAGAATGGATAAATAGCCACCCCGTAATATATTTTAAATAATGTAAACAGCAGTTAAAATGAACAAACTAGATCTATATGCACAAATATGACCTAATCTCGGCAGAGGTGGGGCAAGATGGCAGACTGGTGAGCTGTATGTTTTAGTTACTCCTCCAGGAAAGTAGGTAGAAAGCCAGGAACTGCGTGGACTGGACACCACAGAGCAATCTAACTTTGGGCATACTTCATACAACACTCATGAAAACGTGGAACTGCTGAGATCAGCGAAATCTGTAAGTTTTTGCGGCCAGGGGACCCGCGCCCCTCCCTGCCCGGCTCAGTCCCGTGGGAGGAGGGGCTGTCAGCTCCGGGAAGGAGAAGGGAGAACTGCAGTGGCAGCCCTTATCGGAAACTCATTCTACTGATCCAAACTCCAACCATAGATAGACGGAGACCAGACACCAGAGAATCTGAGAGCAGCCAGCCCAGCAGAGAGGAGACAGGCATAGAGAAAAAAAACAACACGAAAAACTCCAAAATAAAAGCGGAGGATTTTTGGAGTTCTGGTGAACTTAGAAAGGGGAAGGGCAGAGCTCAGGCCCGAGCTCAGGCCCTGAGGCGCATATGCAAATCCCGAAGAAAAGCTGATCTCTCTGCCCTGTGGACCTTTCCTTAATGGCCCTGGTTGCTTTGTCTATTAGCATTTCAATAACCCATTAGATCTCTGAGGAGGGCCCTTTTTTTTTTTTTTTTTTTTAATCCTTTTTTCTTTTTCTAAAACAATTACTCTAAGAAGCCCAATACAGAAAGCTTCAAAGACTTGCAATTTGGGCAGGTCAAGTCAAGAGCAGAACTAAGAGACCTCTGAGACAAAACGCAATAATCCAGTGGCTGAGAAAATTCACTAAACACCACAACTTCCCAAGAAAAGGGGGGTGTCTGCTCACAGCCATCATCCTGGTGGACAGGAAACACTCCTGCCCATCGCCAGCCCCATAGCCCAGAGCTGCCCCAGACAACCCAGTGTGATGGAAGTGCTTCAAATAACACGCACACACCACAAAACTGGGCGTGGACATTAGCCTTCCCTGCAACCTCAGCTGATTGCCCCAGAGTTGGGAAGGTAGAGCAGTGTGAATTAACAAAGCCCCATTCAGCCATCATTTCAGCAGACTGGGAGCCTCCCTACACAGCCCAGCAGCCCAGAACTGCCCTGGGGGGACGGCACTCACCTGTGACATAGCACAGTCATCCCTCAACAGAGGACCCGGGGTGCACAGCCTGGAAGAGGGGCCCACTTGCAAGTCTCAGGAGCCATACGCCAATACCAAGGACTTGTGGGTCAGTGGCAGAGACAAACTGTGGCAGGACTGAACTGAAGGATTAGACTATTGCAGCAGCTTTAAAACTCTAGGATCACCAGGGAGATTTGATTGTTAAGGCCACCCCCCCTCCCTGACTGCCCAGAAACACGCCCCATATACAGGGCAGGCAACACCAACTACACACGCAAGCTTGGTACACCAATTGGACCCCACAAGACTCACTCCCCCACTCACCAAAAAGGCTAAACAGGGGAGAACTGGCTTGTGGAGAACAGGTGGCTCGTGGACGCCACCTGCTGGTTAGTTAGAGAAAGTGTACTCCACGAAGCTGTAGATCTGATAAATTAGAGATAAGGACTTCAATTGGTCTACAAATCCTAAAAGAACCCTATCAAGTTCAGCAAATGCCACGAGGCCAAAAACAACAGAAAATTATAAAGCATATGAAAAAACCAGACGATATGGATAACCCAAGCCCAAGCACCCAAATCAAAAGATCAGAAGAGACACAGCACCTAGAACAGCTACTCAAAGAACTAAAGATGAACAATGAGACCATAGTACGGGAGACAAAGGAAATCAAGAAGACCCTAGAAGAACATAAAGAAAACATTGCAAGACTAAATAAAAAAATGGATGATCTTATGGAAATTAAAGAAACTTGACCAAATTAAAAAGATTCTGGACACTCATAGTACAAGACTAGAGGAAGTTGAACAACGAATCAGTGACCTCGAAGATGACAGAATGGAAAATGAAAGCATAAAAGAAAGAATGGGGAAAAAAATTGAAAAAATGGAAATGGACCTCAGGGATATGATAGATAATATGAAACGTCCGAATATAAGACTCATTGGTGTCCCAGAAGGGGAAGAGAAGGGTAAAGGTCTAGGAAGAGTATTCAAAGAAATTGTTGGGGAAAACTTCCCAAATCTTCTAAACAACATAAATACACAAATCATAAATGCTCAGCGAACTCCAAATAGAATAAATCCAAATAAACCCAGTCCGAGACATATACTGATCACACTGTCAAACACAGAAGAGAAGGAGCAAGTTCTGAAAGCAGCAAGAGAAAAGCAATTCACCACATACAAAGGAAACAGCATAAGACTAAGTAGTGACTACTCAGCAGCCACCATGGAGGCAAGAAGGCAGTGGCACGATATATTTAAAATTCTGAGTGAGAAAAATTTCCAGCCAAGAATACTTTATCCAGCAAAGCTCTCCTTCAAATTTGAGGGAGAGCTTAAATTTTTCACAGACACACAAATGCTGAGAGAATTTGCTAACAAAGACCTGCCCTACTGGAGATACTACAGGGAGCCCTACAGACAGAGAAACAAAGGAAGGACAGAGAGACTTGGAGAAAGGTTCAGTACTAAAGAGATTCGGTATGGGTACAATAAAGGATATTAATAGACAGAGGGGAAAAATATGACAAACATAAACCAAAGGATAAGATGGCTGATTCAAGAAATGCCTTCACGGTTATAACGTTGAATGTAAATGGATTAAACTCCCCAATTAAAAGATATAGATTTGCAGAATGGATCAAAAAAAATGAACCATCAATATGTTGCATACAAGAGACTCATCTTAGACACAGGGACACAAAGAAACTGAAAGTGAAAGGATGGAAAAAAATATTTCATGCAAGCTACAGCCAAAAGAAAGCAGGTGTAGCAAGATTAATCTCAGATAAAATAGACTTCAAATGCAGGGATGTTTTGAGAGACAAAGAAGGCCACTACATACTAATAAAAGGGGCAATTCAGCAAGAAGAAATAACAGTCGTAAATGTCTATGCACCCAATCAAGGTGCCACAAAATACATGAGAGAAACACTGGCAAAACTAAAGGAAGCAACTGATGTTTCCACAATAATTGTGGGAGACTTCAACACATCACTCTCTCCTATAGATAGATCAACCAGACAGAAGACCAATAAGGAAACTGAAAACCTAAACAATCTGATAAATGAATTAGATTTAACAGACATATACAGGACATTACATCCCAAATCACCAGGATACACATACTTTTCTAGTGCTCATGGAACTTTCTCCAGAATAGATCATATGCTGGGACATAAAACAAGCCTCAATAAATTTAAAAAGATTGAAATTATTCAAAGCACATTCTCTGACCACAATGGAATACAATTAGAAGTCAATAACCATCAGAGACTTAGAAAATTCACAAATACCTGGAGGTTAAACAACACACTCCTAAACAATCAGTGGGTTAAAGAAGAAATAGCAAGAGAAATTGCTAAATATATAGAGACGAATGAAAATGAGAACACAACATACCAAAACCTATGGGATGCAGCAAAAGCAGTGCTGAGGGGGAAATTTATAGCACTAAACACATATATTAAAAAGGAAGAAAGAGCCAAAATCAAAGAACTAATGGATCAACTGAAGAAGCTAGAAAGTGAACAACAAACCAATCCTAAACCAAGTAGAAGAAAAGAAATAACAAGGATTAAAGCAGAAATAAATGACATAGAGAACAAAAAAACAATAGAGAGGATAAATATCACCAAAAGTTGGTTCTTTGAGAAGATCAACAAGATTGACAAGCCCCTAGCTAAACTGACAAAATCAAAAAGAGAGAAGACCCATATAAACAAAATAATGAATGAAAAAGGTGACATAACTGCAGATCCTGAAGAAATTAAAAAAATTATAAGAGGATACTATGAACAACTGTATGGCAACAAACTGGATAATGTAGAGGAAATGGACAATTTCCTGGAAACATATGAACAACCTAGGCTGACCAGAGAAGAAATAGAAGACCTCAACCAACCCATCACAAGCAAAGAGATCCAATCAGTCATTAAAAATCTTCCCACAAATAAATGCCCAGGGCCAGATGGCTTCACAGGGAAATTCTACCAAACTTTCCAGAAAGAACTGACACCAATCTTACTCAAACTCTTTCAAAACATTGAAAAAAATGGAACACTACCTAACTCATTTTATGAAGCTAACATCAATCTAATACCAAAACCAGGCAAAGATGCTACAAAAAAGGAAAACTACCGGCCAATCTCCCTAATGAATATAGATGCAAAAATCCTCAACAAAATACTTGCAAATCGAATCCAAAGACACATTAAAAAAATCATACACCATGACCAAGTGGGGTTTATTCCAGGCATGCAAGGATGGTTCAACATAAGAAAATCAATCAATGTATTACAACACATTAACAAGTCAAAAGGGAAAAATCAATTGATCATCTCAATAGATGCTGAAAAAGCATTTGACAAAATCCAACATCCGTTTTTGATAAAAACACTTCAAAAGGTAGGAACTGAAGGAAACTTCCTCAACATGATAAAGAGCATATATGAAAAACCCACAGCCAGCATAGTACTCAATGGTGAGAGACTGAAAGCCTTCCCTCTAAGATCAGGAACAAGACAAGGATGCCCGCTGTCACCACTGTTATTCAACATTGTGCTGGAAATGCTAGCCAGGGCAATCCGGCAAGACAAAGAAATAAAAGGCATCCAAATTGGAAAAGAAGAAGTAAAACTGTCATTGTTTGCAGATGATATGATCTTATATCTAGAAAACCCTGAGAAATCGACGATACAGCTACTAGAGCTAATAAACAAATTTAGCAAAGTAGCGAGATGCAAGATTAATGCACATAAGTCAGTAATGTTTCTATATGCTAGAAATGAACAAACTGAAGAGACATTCAAGAAAAAGATACCATTTTCAATAGCAACTAAAAAAATCAAGTACCTAGGAATCAACTTAACCAAAGACATAAAAGACCTATACAAAGAAAACTACATAACTCTACTAAAAGTAATAGAAGGGGACCTTAAAAGATGGAAAAATATTCCATGTTCATGGATAGGAAGGCTAAATGTCATTAAGATGTCAATTCTACCCAAACTCATCTACAGATTCAATGCAATCCCAATCAAAATTCCAACAACCTACTTTGCAGACTTGGAAAAGCTAGTTATCAAATTTATTTGGAAAGGGAAGATGCCTCGAATTGCTAAAGACACTCTAAAAAAGAAAAACGAAGTGGGAGGACTTACACTCCCTGACTTTGAAGCTTATTATAAAGCCACAGTTGCCAAAACAGCATGGTACTGGCACAAAGATAGACATATAGATCAATGGAATCGAATTGAGAATTCAGAGATAGACCCTCAGATCTATGGCCGACTGATCTTTGATAAGGCCCCCAAAGTCACTGAACTGAGTCATAATGGTCTTTTCAACAAATGGGCTGGGAGAGTTGGATATCCATATCCAAAAGAATGAAAGAGGACCCCTACCTCACACCCTACACAAAAATTAACTCAAAATGGACCAAAGATCTCAATATAAAAGAAAGTACCATAAAACTCCTAGAAGATAATGTAGGAAAACATCTTCAAGACCTTGTATTAGGCGGCCACTTCCTAGACTTTACACCCAAAGCACAAGCAACAAAAGAGAAAATAGATAAATGGGAACTCCTCAAGCTTAGAAGTTTCTGCACCTCAAAGGAATTTCTCAAAAAGGTAAAGAAGCAGCCAACTCAATGGGAAAAAATTTTTGGAAACCATGTATCTGACAAAAGACTGATATCTTGCATATATAAAGAAATCCTACAACTCAAAGACAATAGTACAGTCGGCCCAATTATAAAATGGGCAAAAGATATGAAAAGACAGTTCTCTGAAGAGGAAATACAAATGGCCAAGAAATACATGAAAAAATGTTCAGCTTCACTAGCTATTAGAGAGATGCAAATTAAGACCACAATGAGATACCATCTAACACCGGTTAGAATGGCTGCCATTAATCAAACAGGAAACTACAAATGCTGGAGGGGATGTGGAGAAATTGGAACTCTTATTCATTGTTGGTGGGACTGTATAATGGTTCAGCCACTCTGGAAGTCAGTCTGGCAGTTCCTTAGAAAACTAGATATAGAGTTACCATTCGATCCAGCAATTGCACTTCTCGGTATATACCCGGAAGATCGGAAAGCAGTGACACGAACAGATATCTGCACGCCAATGTTCATAGCAGCATTATTCACAATTGCCAAGAGATGGAAACAACCCAAATGTCCTTCAACAGATGAGTGGATAAATAAAATGTGGTATATACACACTATGGAATACTACGCGGCAGTAAGAAGGAACGATCTCGTGAAACATATGACAATATGGATGAACCTTGAAGGCATAATGCTGAGCGAAATAAGCCAGGCACAAAAAGAGAAATATTATATGCTACCACTAATGTGAACTTTGAAAAATGTAAAACAAATGGTTTATAATGTAGAATGTAGGGGAACTAGCAATAGAGAGCAATTAAGGAGGGGGGAACAATAATCCAAGAAGAACAGATAAGCTATTTAACGTTCTGGGGATGCCCAGGAATGACTATAGTCTGTTAATTTCTGATGGATATAGTAGGAGCAAGTTCACAGGAATGTTGCTATATTAGGTAACTTTCTTGGGGTAAAATAGGAACATGTTGGAAGTGAAGCAGTTATCTTAGGTTAGTTGTCTTTTTCTTACTCCCTTGTTATGGCCTCTTTGAAATGTTCTTTTATTGTATGTTTGTTTTCTTTTTAACTTTTTTTTCATACAGTTGATTTAAAAAAGAAGGGAAAGTTAAAAAAAAAAAAAAAAAAGAAAAACAAGGGAAAAAAAAAAAAAGATGTAGTGCCCCCTTGAGGAGCCTGTGGAGAATGCAGGGGTATTCGCCTACCCCACCTCCATGGTTGCTAACATGACCACAGACATAGGGGACTGATGGTTTGATGGGTTGAGCCCTCTACCACGGGTTTTACCCTTGGGAAGACGGTTGCTGCAAAGGAGAGGCTAGGCCTCCCTATGGTTGTGCCTAAGAGCCTCCTCCCGAATGCCTCTTTGTTGCTCAGATGTGGCCCTCTCTCTCTGGCTAAGCCAACTTGAAAGGTGAAATCACTGCCCTCCCCGCTGCGTGGGATCAGACACCCAGGGGAATGAATCTCCCTGGCAACGTGGAATATGACTCCCGGGGAGGAATGTAGACCTGGCATCGTGGGATGGAGAACATCTTGACCAAAAGGGGGATGTGAAAGGAAATGAAATAAGTTTCAGTGGCAGAGAGATTCCAAAAGGAGCCGAGAGGTCACTCTGTGGGCACTCTTTTTTTTTTTTTTTTTTTTAATCTTCATTTTATTGAGATATATTCACATACCACGCAGTCATACTGGTGGGCACTCTTATGCACACTTTAGACAACCCTTTTTAGGTTCTAAAGAATTGGGGTAGCTGGTGGTGGATACCTGAAACTATCAAACTACAACCCAGAACCCATGAATCTCGAAGACAGTTGTATAAAAATGTAGCTTATGAGGGGTGACAAGGGGATTGGGAAAGCCATAAGGACCACACTCCACTTTGTCTAGTTTATGGATGGATGAGTAGAAAAATAGGGGAAGGCAAGAAACAGACAAAGGTACCCAGTATTCTTTTTTACTTCAATTGCTCTTTTTCACTCTAATTATTATTCTTGTTATTCTTGTGTGTGTGCTAATGAAGGTATCAGGGATTGATTTGGGTGATGAATGTACAACTATGTAATGGTACTGTGAACAATCGAAAGTACGATTTGTTTTGTATGACTGCGTGGTATATGAATATATCTCAATAAAATGAAGATTAAAAAAAAAAAAAAAAAGACATAATGCTGAGCAAAATAAGCCAGGCACAAAAAGAGAGATATTGTATGTTACCACTAATGTGAATTCTGTGAAAAATGTACAATGTTTTATACTGTAGAATGTAGGGGACCTAGAGATACCAATTAGTGGAGGGGGAATGATAATCTAATAAGAACAGATAAACTATGGAGGGTAATCTCAATGTTATGGGAATGCTCAGGAATGATTATGGTTTGTAAACTTTCTTGGATATAGTAAGATCATGTTGGAAGCAATAGAGTTATTTTAGGTTTTTTTTTTGTCTTATTCCTTTGTTTTCTTAGGGGTTGTTAATTTTCTTGGGGTATGGAAGGAACATGTTGGAAGCAATGTAGTTATTTTAGATTATTTGTTTTTCTTACTCCTCTGTTTGGACATGGTTTATTAATTTTCTTGGGGTATGGTAGGAACATATTGGAAGCAAAGTAGTTATTTTAGGTTATTTGTTTTCCTTAATCCATTGCTTTGTTTGAAATGTTGTGGGGTTTTTTTGGTTGTTGTTTGCCTGTTTGTTTTTAATTTTTTGATAAACAAAGTTAAAAAATTGGAAAAAAATCAGTAGAAAAATGGGAGTAAAAACTAAATGACAAATAGGGTGGGATGGGGGGATGGTTTGGGTATTCTCTTTTCACTTTTATTTTTTATTCTTATTCTGATTCTTTCTGATGTAAGGAAAATGTTCAGAAATAGATTGTGGTGATGAACGCATAACTATATGATCATACTGTGAACAGTTGATTGTATACCATGGATGATTGTATGGTTTGTGAATATATTTCAATAAAACTGAATTTAAAAAAAAAAAAAAAAAGGGGGATAAAAATGTATCTTTGGAGTAATGAAAATGTTCAAAAATTGATTTTGGTGATGAATGCACAACTATATGATGGTACTGTGAACAATTGATTATACACTGTGGATGATTGTAGGGTATATGAATATATCTTAATAAAACTGAATTAAAAATAAAAAAAAAAATACTGAGTGGTAGAGAAACAGATGTTTGTATTCTTCGCACTTCTGTATTTTTAAAACATAAAAAAAGACAACCTTCTAAAAAGAACATGGAATATGTTCTGTTGTATGCTAAATAATATTATATTTAATATATTTATTTCTTATAATTATTTGATGATTTTGTTATGCATTGAATTGTGTCCTCCAAAAATATATGTTTAAGTCCTAACCCCTGGTTCCATTAACATGACCTCATTTAGAAATAGGGTCTTTGGAAATGTGATTAGTTAAGATGAGGCCAAACTGGATTAGGGTGGACCCTAATCCAATATGATTGCTATCCTTGTAAGAAGAGGAAACTTGGATACAGAGATAGAGAGACAGACATTAGAGTGCAGAACATCATGTGACAATGGAGGAGAGATTAAAGTGCTGCAGCTGCAAGCCAAGGAATTCCAAGGATTGCCAATAATCACCAGATGCTAAAAGAGGCAAGGAAAGGTTTCATAGGGAGCATGGCCCTGCTGACATCTTGATTTCAAAGTTTTAGCCTCCACCCCTGTAAGACAATAAATTTCTGTTGTTTAAAGCCACCTAGTTTGTGGTACTTGGTTAGAGAAGCCCTAGGAAATGAAGACACCATCCATTTTCAATTCGGTAGCCCAATACAGTTTTGCTCCCTACTCACCCCCTGTTTGCTGTTAATTGGCAAATTGCACATATATTTCTATATTTCATAGGCACAACATGACATTCTATACATATTAATTTTTTTTTGCTGTTCTTATAAATCTTGTTAAAAATATGGAACACTTCACAAATTTGTGTGTCATCCTTGTGCAGGGGCCATGCTAATCTTCTCTGTATCATTCCAATTTTAGTATATGTGCTGCCAAAGTGAGCACTATACATATTAATTTATACTAATGCTTCTGAGGCAGTTGTGGGAATAAAAGAGAAAAACTTTATATTTGTAATGTTTTTTATAATTACATAATTACCTTTACTAGTGCTCTTTGTTTTTTCATGTGGTTTTAAATTACTCTCTGGGTCACTTGCTTTCAGCCTGAAGAACTTCCTTTAGTATTTCTCATAAAGCAGGTCTGCTAGGAATACATCCTCTTAGTTTTGTTTATTGGGAAGGTCTTTTGCCTATCTATTTTTGAAAGATAGTTTTGCTGGGTATAGGGTCCTTGATTGGCAGGTTTTTGTTTTTTTTTTTTTCTTTGAGCACTTTGAACATGTTGTCCCACTGCCTCTAGTCTCTCTGGTTCCTGCTGAGAAGTCAGCTGTTAATATTATTGGGGTTGTCTTATGATGCACTTGTTTTTCTCTTGCTGCTTTCAAGATTTTCTCTTTTCATTTTTCTCTTGCTGCTTTCAATATTTTCTGCCTTTCAGCTTTTTTTATTGTATATGTTTACTTGTAGATCTCTTTGCATTTATCCTGCTTGGAGTTCATCAAGCTTTCTAGGTGTGTAGGTTATTGCTTTTCATAAATTTGTGACGTTTTCCACCATTATTTCTTCAAATATTTTTTCTGATCCTTTCTCTCTCTCCTGTCTTTCTGATACTCCCGTTACATGTATGTTGGTGTGCTTGATGATGGTCCACATTTCTCTGAGGCTCTGTTCATTTTCCTTCAAACTTTCTTATCTCGGCTTGCAAAATTCTTTTACAATCTATCTTCAAATTTACTGATTCTTTCTCCTGCAGTTCATGTCTACTGTTAAGTTCCTCTAGTGAATGTTTATTCCTGTTTTGTACTTTTCAAGACCAGAATTTCCATTTGTTTCTTTTTAATAATCCCTATCTCTTTATTAATATTCTCTATTTGATATGACA
Source organism: Choloepus didactylus (assembly GCF_015220235.1). NCBI lineage: Eukaryota > Metazoa > Chordata > Mammalia > Pilosa > Megalonychidae > Choloepus > Choloepus didactylus. The sequence goes on along the minus strand of NC_051320.1, from coordinate 29,516,110 downwards.
TTGTCATCATACCTTCCTTTACTTCTTTAATCATGCTTTCCTTAAGTTTTGTGAACATATTTAAAAAACTATTTTGAAGTCTTTTTTTTCTGTCAAATCTGACATCTGTTCACTCACAGGCAGTTTATGTTGCTTGCTTTTTTTTTCTAGTGTATGGGTCATACTTTCCTGTTTCTTTGCATGCTTCATAATTTTCTTGTTGTTGGAAACTATATATTTTAGATAATTTTGTAGCAACTTTGGGTATTGGTCCTGTTCCTCCCTCCCCTAAGGCTTGTCCTCCCACTCCCCCCACCCCCCTACCCCCCACTCCCCACCCTCACACACAGTGTTAAGTCTCTGATGTTGTTCCTCAGGGAGGCAAGGCTTTGGGTGTGCCCACTGTCACCCTGGGATGACTGTGGTACTGGTACTCTCTTCCTCCCTTTCCTTGACCACACCCACCTTCTAAATGCCGCTAATTGCCAGCTGATTGCTCTACTGTTTTCAGCAATACCCTGGGGCATAAATTACTCTACAGATTAATATAATCCAGTTGTGACTCCTTTAAGGAATAGTTTTGGGATCATGTTTGATAATTTGTTCTGATCCCAGGAGGGCTCCTCCCAGCTGCCTTATTCCGTGGTTCTTTCTTGAAAACCAGTCTAGGCAGTATCTTCCTTAAAGCCACAGTTCTCCTCTCAATGGTTTTTCATCACTACTTTTATTTTTCTTGAAAGCACCCTTACTTTTGAACTTCTTCATTCTGAACTGTAAATTATACCAGTTTCTTTGGAAATAGATTAGGAGATACCTGTTTTAAGGCCTGCTTTTCCAAGCTCAGGCAAAATCTCTGAGCCAGGGTTCTGGAGCTGGGGATGGAAGCAATGGCAAGTTCCTCTCTGAGTGATTCCTCCACTCTAGGAGTTGGGTGCTTGGTGGAGGGGAGAGGAAGCCCTGTGTTCTTGGCTGCTGCAGTCTGGGGTGGAATCTCCACCTCACTGAGCTGGTAGAGGGGAGGGAGGGAGTGGTCTTGGATCTGATACCACAGACTCTGGCCTTTCTTTCCTTTTTCCTTTTCTTTCTTCTCTTCTTTCTTCCTCTCTCTCTCTCTCTCTCTCTCTCTCTCTCTCTCTCTCTCTCTCTTTTTTTAACAAACTTTCATAGATTTTCTTGTATTGATATTTCTTCATTTGCTGTTTTCCCTTAGGACCATTTTCAGAGGCTTTAAAATAAAATAAATTTTACCAGTTTCACTGGGGAGCAGGTCAGCAGAGAGCAGAGCTCCTGGCACTGTCATGCTAAGTCAATCTCTGACCAGGCTTTTATCTGAGGGAGAATCTTCGGTTTTGTTTAAGCCATTGTTATTTTGGTTTTTCTGTCATTTGAAGTCAAAATGATACAGGTAGCTACCGTGAATTTCTAATTTGCAAATTAGAATATGGTAAAATATACGTAATACTAAAACCTTACTGAACTTAGTGTTGTCTGATACAGAAGGCATTTCAGAATCTTTCTCTTCCTCAAACCTTACTATAAATAGCAACAGTGATTATTGTATAATACTGTAGCTATGGAATTGTGAAGGTGTCAATCATAACTATTCTATCCTTTTTTGTATTTTAGAAATTGATTTTGAGGGAGGTGAATAAATATTTATGTCTGTTTACCTAGCATTGCTTTCCTTTCTTTCTCTTTCTTTCTTTCTTTCTTTCTTTCTTTCTTTCTTTCTTTCTTTCTCTTTCTTTCTTTCTTTCTTTCTTTCTTTCTTTCTTTCTTTTCTTTCTTTCTTTCTCTTTTTTTTTTTAAAAAAAAGGCTTCCAACACATATTTTATACTGGCTGCAATATTTGTTGTTGTTTTGTGCTTCCTTAGTTTGTCCACTATTGTTTAAAAGAAACATTGTTTTCATTTTCTATCTTTGATTTTAAAATGCAGGCATTTTTGATCATCATCTCTCCCACCTCCCCCAGGAAAATGCTTAATCAATTATTCCCTCTCTTTTGTGTTTTCAATCTCTCCTTAATTTGTTTCCATCCTCAACAGCTATACTCATGCACAAGAGTCTCTCATGTTTAAATATCTAATTCTTTTGACTTTATGTCCCTCTCTAATGAAATTGTTCACCACTTTTTTTCTCAAAATTCTCTTTTCCTTTGGTTTCTATTGATACTTTTTTTCTTGGCTCCTCTATCTCTTTAGCCATTCCTTTCCATTTTTCTGTGGCCAACTCATTATCTGCTTATCTTTGAATATTGTGCCCTTGGATTTGTTCTTATTCCTTTAAACTTTACACTTATATGCTCTACTCACTCTGGACAATCTTGTTTAGTCTCAAGGCTATAACTATGACAATGACTCCCAAATCTGAATTTCTTGGCTAAACCCACCCCTAGCTTCAGGACATCTCCCTCTGAATGTCACACTGGCACCTTCAACTCATTTTGTCCACAACTGAATTTCCTTTCCATTCAAACTTGTTCCTCATCCTGTCTTCCTAACGTTGTGAACATAGCACTTATAGACAGTGCCCAGGTCCTCTAGATGCGACCTTATTAACCTCCATCCAGCTTATCTTCCAGTCAGCTTCTGTATTGATTTAGGCCCTTATTACCATTCACCTAAACTATTGTATTAGTCTCCAAATTTGCCTCCTTGTTCCGGTCTTTCTTCCAATATTGCTAAAGCTAAAACAATATATTTAAACCTTAAGTCTAATCGGGTTACTACTTATATGAAATCCTTCAAGAGCTATTAGTTTTAGTTCTGATCTCCAAACTAGGGTGAATGAACCCCAAGATGAGAAGTAAATATAAATTTTATTACACATATTTTTAAATTTGAGAACATGTACCTAGCATAACACCTAAGTACTCAATAAATATATATATATATTTAATTAAATTCAGTTTTATTGAGATATATTCACATATTGTATAATCATCCATGGTGTACAATCAGCTGTTCACAGTACCATCATATAGCTGTGCATTCATCACTCCAATCTGTTTTTGAACATTTTCCTTACACCAGAAAGAATAAAAATAGGAATAAAAAGTAAAAAAAAAGAACACCCAAATCATCCCCACATCCCACCCTATTTTTCATTCAGTTTTTGTCCCCATTTTTCTACTCATGCATCCATACACTGGATAAAGGGAGTGCAATCTGTAAGGTTTTCACAATCACACTGTCACTCCTTGTAAGGTAAATTGTTATACAATCATCTTCAAGAGTCAAGGCTACTGGGTTGGCATTTGATAGTTTCAGGTATTTACTTCTAGCTTCAATAGATATTTTTTGAATGAATTAGAGTATGGGTTGACTAACCTTAGTAAAATATAGTAAATATTTTAGTCTCCATAGACCATAGAGTCTCTACCTACTCAACTCTCCTGTTGTAGGTTAAAAGCCGCCATAGACAGTATATAAATGAATGGATATGTGTGGCTGCTTTCCAATACAAATTTATTTACAAAAACAGGTGGCAGGCTGGATTTGGCCCAGGAGCTATGGTTTGCTGACTCCTGAATTAGAGTATAGAGAGGGGTGGGGAATGGTGGGGAGGCTGTCTAGTGATAAGATTGCAAAGATAGGTCAGAAATAGTTCCTGGAGGACTTTGTATGCTATACTAAAGAGTTAACAAAATAGAGTTTGGAGTTTTATCCTATAGACCAGTGTCAGAGGTAGATATTAAATAATCACACATAAATACATGATTACAAACTATGATAAGTGCTATGAAGAAAACAACAGGATGATATTAACATATAAGAGAAAACCCTGACTTGTTCTTAGAGATTAGGTAAGGGTTCCCTGAGGAAATGCCACTTGAGTTGCTGTCTGAAAGATGAGGAGTTAATTCAGTAAAGGATAAAAGATCGTGTCCAAATCTGTCCAAAGGCCTTGAGGTAGAAAAGAGCTTGCCTGTACCACCACTGCCTACATGAAATTACGGAAGGCTGGTGTGGCTGCCATAAAGCAGGGGAGAGACTGGAATGATAAGAAGGTGGAGAGGAGAGCAGAAGCCAAATCAGGTAGTACCTGTATGCCAAGCCATGTTCAGCATTTTGGTTTTTAACCCAAGAGCAATGGAAAGCTGTTGAAGGGTTTTGTGCAGCTGAGTGACATGATGAAATTTGCTTTGTTTAAGGATCACTACGACAACAGTATAGAGAATGGATTAATTAGAAGGAGTAAGCTAGAAGGGGGATTCCAACGGCTTTCCCCATTGGTTCAGGAATGCTGGAAAAATTTTTCTATATGAGTGTGTCTTGTTGTGTGTGATCATCATAAAGACAGATGTTATCTGTATTTATTGAAACCATATATAACATACATCTCCTGTAAATTCACCATGTAAACCGCTTAAGGTGATTGCTGAGGATGACATCAGATAAAAATTAAAAGTTTTTAAGCATGGTGCATAGTGTCCAGAGGAAAATTATCACCCGAGTAAGAACATCTGTACTTTCCAGAGTATGTGTCTGAGGGTCTAAGAGTAGACAGACCCAAGCAGAAGATAGATTTTCTAATCTGGGCAAAGAATACAACTACAATAGAAATTCTAGTACTCTGGCTCTCATTTTCTGTCATGATGACACCCTAGTTGAGGGGATAAAAACTTTGAATAAGCTACCCCAAGATAGAAGAGCTTCGTGGATTGCTTCCATCTAAGAATTCTATAAGAAACCATCCAGCTGTCCATTCATCTTCCTAAAAGCCCAGAAGGCTGCTTGCCAACTCCATAGTCATATGAACTGAGCCAAGAACAGATGGAAAGGTTTTGGCTCATCTCCTTTCTCCTTCCTTTATTTCCTTTCTGTTCCCCAGATAAATAAAGATATGAGAAGAGTAAGAGTCATTAAAAAAAATTAAGGTACTATGCTGGATTAGGCCATGTACCAACAAGACATGTTCATGTCTTAACTCTGCATTACTGTGGGTGTGAACCCATTTGTAAATAAGACCTTTAAAGATGTTACTATTATTTGAGGTATAGCCAAACTGAATGAGGGTGGGCCTTAATTCATATGCCTGGAGTCATAAGGCAGAGGAAATTCAGACAAAGTCAGTCAGAGAAAACCACAGGAGGAGACCAAGGTGACAGATCACCATGCAATGGAGAAGAGATGCAAACCAAGGAGCCCCAAGGATTGTAACAAGGCAGTTCCAGAATGCTACAGACTCCAGGAGAAACCATGGCATGTTGAGACCTTGATTTTGGACTTCTAGCCTCCCAAACTGTGAACCAATAAATTCCTATTGTTATGCTAACCAGTGTGTGGTGTTTGTCATAGCAGCCCTGACAAACTAAGAGAAGGACCTTCATTAGAGTTTTGAAATTCTTTTAACTAGGGGAGTGTGGTGGTTTGGAGCTGTATGTACCCCAGAAAATGCTATGTTCTTTTAATCCATTCTTGTGGGTGCAGACCTATTGTGGGTGGGAACTTTCGGTTAGGTTATTTCAATTGAGATATGACCCAGCCCATTCAAGGTGGGTCTTAATCCTTTTACTGGAGACCTTTATGAGAGGAAAAAAGATAGAGAAAAACCCAGAGAAAGGAAACCAAGAGAAACTCATAGAGAGAAAAAGCCCCTGGAGGAGCTGAGAGAGGAAGCCACTGAAACCAGATGCTGAAAGCATCAAAATCTGAGAAAGAAGGACCAGCGAACATCGGCCTTATGCCTTCCCATGTGGCAGTGGTGTCCCAGATGTTGGTGGCCTTTCTACAGAGAAGGTATTGTCCTGTTGATGCCTTAATTTGGACATTTTCATGGCCTTAGTACTGAAAATTTGTAAGCAAATAAATCCCCATTGTAAAAGCCAACCCATTTCTGGTATATTACATTCCTGCAGCTTTAGCAAACCAAAACAGGGAGTTTGAATGAATTTGGGGATATCAGTTAAATACCTAATGCAGTGATCCAGACAGGAGATGAGGGTAGCTTGGAATAGGGTGGAGATAGAGAGGAGTTGACAGATCAAGAGATACCTAGGGGTAAGACCAACAGGTCTAATTGAATGACTAAATTTAGGAGAAATGAGAGGTATCAGTGTTGTCCTCCAGGTTTCTGCCAGAGGTTAATTTTGGCACTTGAATTTGAGATACCCTTGAGATATCCAAGTAAAGATGCCTAGTAAGCAGTTATGTATATATGCTTGCTGCTCAGAAGAGAGGCCTAGTGATACAGGTTTAGGATTCTTTGAAGATTGAGCATGGAAGAGATCACCACTCAAGCCATATGGCTTGAGCAGCAACAGCATTCCACGGAGAGACCTGGCCTGCTCCCCTGACCTGCTCTACTTGTACTTCTCTCTCAAGACTTAAGTTAAGGGTCATCTCCTTGCAGCCTTTCCTGAGTCTCCAAGGTAGAATTAACCATTCCCTTCTTTTTGCTTCTACTGTGCCCTGTATGCATGTAATCTTCCCTATTCAAACCCTTCTGATGGATTTTCAGTGCACTTAGAATAAAATCCAAACCCTTCATCATGTCTTATAAAGCCCTAAAATATCTGGCACCTGCTGTGTTTCCAACCATTATTCCCCTCTCTTGCATGGCACATATGTAACTTTTTTTTTCTTTTGAAATTTACCCTTTCTTTCTTTTTCTATTTTTTTAATTTTTTTTATTGTGATTGTTCACATACCATACAATTATCCAAAGATCCGAAGTGTACAATCAGTTGCCCCCAGTACCATCATACAGCTGTGCATCCATCACCACAATTAATTTTTGTTCAATTTTCAGAACATTTTCATTACTCCAGAAAAGAAATAAAGACAAAGAAGAAAAAAAAATTATAAAGAAATTCAAATCCTCCCATATCCCTAACCACGCCCCCTCCATTGTTGACTCATAATATTGGTATAGTATATTTGTTACTCTTTATGAAAGAACTTTATGAAAGAACTAACTGCAGTTTACAGTTTGAAATAGGTATATATTTTTTCCATATATGCCCCTCTATTATTAACTTCTAGTTGTAGTGTCATACATTTGTTCTGGTTCATGAAAGAGATTTCTAATATTTGTACAGTTAATTTCAGACATTGCCCACTACAAGGTTTACTGTTTTATACATTCCCATCTTTTAACCTCCAACTTTCCTTCTGGTGACATATGTGACTCTAAGCTTCCCCTTTCCACCACATTCACACCCCATTCAGCACACTGTTAGTTATTCTCACTATAACGTGCTACCGTCACCTCCGTCCACTTCCAAACACTTAGGTTCAACCTAGTTGAACATTCTGCTCATAAGAAGCAACTGTTCCCCATTCTTTAGCCCCAATCTATATCCTGGTAACTTATATTTCATGTCTATGAGTTTACATATTAAAATTAGTTCATATCAGTGAGACCCTGCAATATTTGTCCCTATGTGTCTGGCTTATTTCACTCAGTATATTACCCTCAAGGTTGCGTCATCAACCCATTTTTTTTTTTAAGATGGTTTTGTTCACATGCCATACATTCCATCCTAAGTAAACAATCAATGGTTCCCTGTATAGTCACATATTTATGTGTTCACCACCCTCACCACTATCTATATAAGGACATCTCCATTCCTTCCACAAAGCAGGAGGAAGAGTCAAAGAAGGTAGAGACAAAAGAAAAAGAAAAAAGAAAGAGGGGGGAAAAACATGTCAGCTAGGAAGCAGCAAAAGGAAAGATAACCTTAGATCAAAGTAGAATAAAGAGTCAGACAACACCACCAATGCCAGGAGTCTCACACCCCTCCTTTATGCCCCCCTCTTATCTTCATTTACTTTGGTATATTGCCTTTGTTACATTAAAGGAAGCATAATACAATGATTCCATTAATTATAGTCTCCAGTTTATGTTGATTGTATTTTCCCCCAATACCTCCCTATTTTTAACACCTTGCAAGGTTGACATTCATTTGTTCTCCTTCATAAAAAAAAAAACATATTTGTACATTTTATCATAATTGTTGAACACTCTAGGTTTCACTGAGTTATACAGTCCCAGTCTTTATCTTTCCTCTTTTCTTCTGGTGTCCAACATGCTCCTAACCTTCCTCTTTCAACCATATTCATAGTTACCTTTGTTCAGTGTACTTACATTGCTGTGCTACCATCATCCATAATTGTGTTCCAAACCTCTCACTCCTGTCTTTTCTTATCTGTCTGTAGTGCTCCCTTTAGTATTTCCTGTAGGGCAGGTATCTTATTCACAAACTCTCTCATTGTCTTTTTGTCAGAGAATATTTTGAACTCCCCCACGTATTTGAAGGACAGTTTTGCTGGATATAGGATTCTTGGTTGGCGGTTTTTCTCTTTCAGTATCTTAAATATATCACACCACTTCCTTCTTGCCTCCATGGTTTCTGCTGAGAAATCCACACATAGTCTTATTAAGCTTCCTTTGTATGTGATGGATCACTTTTCTCTTGCTGCTTTCAGGATTCTCTCTTTGTCTTTAATGTTTGTTAATCTGATTATTAAGTGTCTTGGCATAGGCCTAGTCAAATCTATTCTGTTTGGAGTACGCTGCGCTTCTTGGATCTGTAATTTTGTGTCTTTCATAAGATATGGTAAATTTTCATTGATTATTTTCTCTGTTATTCCTTCTGCCCTTTTTCCTTCTCTTCTTCTGGACACCAATGATACATACATTCTTGTATTTCATTTTGTCCTTAAGTTCCCAGAGACATTGCTCGTATTTTTCCATTCTTTTCTCTATCCTTTTGTGTGTAGGTTTTCAGGTGTCTTGTTCTCCAGTTCCTGAGTGTTTTCTTCTGCCTCTTGAGATGTGCTGTTGTATGTTTCCATTGTGTCTTTCATCTCTTGTGTTGTGCCCTTCATTTCCATAGATTCTGCCAGTTGTTTTTTTGAACTTTCAATTTCTGCCTTATGTACGCCCAGTGTTTTCTTTATAGTCTTTATCTCTTTTGCCATATCTTCTCTAAACTTTTTGAATTGATTTAGCATTAGTTTTTTAAATTCCTGTATCTCAGTTGAAGTGTAAGTTTGTTCCTTCGACTGGGCCATAGCTTCATTTTTTTTAGTATACGTTGTAGTTTTCTGTTGTCTAGGCATCTGACCTCCTTGGCCACCCCAATCAGGTTTTCCCAGATGAGAACAGGCTCAGGTCCCAGAAGGAGGAAATATTCAATATCCAGTTTCCCTGTTAGTGTGTCTTAGGGGATTGACACACCCTGTGCGTTTCTGCCAGCAGATGGCACCTTCAGCCTGTCACTACAGACTGGTGTAAGGAGGTGTGGCCGGGGGCTGTTTTCCCCCAGGCTCTGGGGTCTTGTTCTGAATGGAAGGCAGGTAGTAGAGCTGGGCCCAACCTCTTTCCTCCTGGAAAGATATGCCCTCTAGAGAGAGGTCATTTGCATATAAATACTTTCTTTGTTTCTCTGACTCTGCTAGCTCCACCCTTGTCTGGGTCAGAGTGCTGTGAGTTTAAAATGGCTAAGGCTTTGTCTACTGTAGAGCTCTAGGAGCTGTAAATGGCTGAGGCTTTCTCCACTGAGCCGCCCAGGTTGAGAGAGAGAGAAAGGGACAGAAAGCCCCCAGATTCACCCGTCGGCCAGAGATAGCACCCGATCCTCTGGGCTCCCCGTCCTGAGACACATACGTCCCCTGAGTCTCCAAGATCAGTTGTCACCAAAAGCCTCTGTCTGCTTTTTGGGGATTTGCAGTCTGAATTGAGCAGTTAACATTAAAACCCCAGTTGGAGGAGGCGGGGCAAGATGGCAGACTGGTGAGCTGTATGTTTTAGTTACTCCTCCAGGAAAGTAGGTAAAAAGCCAGGAACTGCGTGGACTGGACACCACAGAGCAATCTGTCTTTGGGGCATACTTCATACAACACTCATGAAAACGTGGAACTGCTGAGATCAGCGAAATCTGTAAGTTTTTGCGGCCAGGGGACCCGCGCCCCTCCCTGCCAGGCTCAGTCCCGGGGGAGGAGGGGCTGTCAGCTCCAGGGAAGGAGAAGGGAGAATTGCAGTGGGCTGCTCTTACCGGAAACTCATTCTACTGATTCAAACTCCAACCATAGATAGACTGAGGCCAGACACCAGAGACTCTGAGAGCAGCCAGCCCAGCAGAGAGGAGACAGGCATAGAAAAAAAACAACACGAAAAACTCCAAAATAAAAGCAGAGGATTTTGGAGTTTCTGGTGAACACAGAAAGGGGAAGGGCGGAGATCAGGCCTTGAGGCGCATATGCAAATCCCGAAGCAAGGCTGATCTCTCTGCCCTGGGCACCTTTCCTTAATGGCCCTGGTTGCTTTGTCTATTAGCATTTCAATAACCCATTAGATCTCTGAGGGAGGGCCGTTTTTTTTTTTTTTTTTTTTTTTTTAAATCCTTTTTGCTTTTTCTAAAACAATTACTCTAAGAAGCTCAATACAGAAAGCTTCAAAGAATTGAAATTTGGGCACGTCAAGTCAAGAGCAGAACTAAGAGAGCTCTGAGACAAAAGGCAATAATCCAGTGGCTGAGAAAATTCACTAAACAACACAACTTCCCAAGAAAAGGGGGGGTGTCCGCTCACAGCCACCATCCTGGTTGGACAGGAAAACACTCCTGCCCATCGCCAGCCCCATAGCCCAAGAGCTGCCCCAGACAACCCAGTGTGACGGAAGTGCTTCAAATAACAGGCACACACCACAAAACTGGGCGTGGACATTAGCCTTCCCTGCAACTCAGCTGAATGTCCCAGAGCTGGGAAGGGGGGAGCAGTGTGAATTAACAGAGCCCCATTCAGCCATCATTTGAGCAGACTGGGAGCCTCCCAACACAGCCCAGCAGCCCAGAACTGCCCTGGGGGGATGGCACTCACCTGCGACATAGCACCAGTCATCCCTCAACAGAGGACCCGGGTGCACAGCCTGGAAGAGGGGCCCACTTGCAAGTCTCAGGAGCCATACGCCAATACCAAAGACTTGTGGGTCAGTGGCAGAGACAAACTGTGGCAGGACTGAACTGAAGGATTAGACTATTGCAGTAGCTTTAAACTACTCTAGGATCATCAGGGAGATTGATTGTTAGGGCCCACCCCCCCTCCCCGACTGCCCAGAAACACGCCCCACATACAGGGCAGGGCAACACCAACTACACACGCAAGCTGGGACACCAATTGGGCCCCACAAGACTCACTCCCCCACTCACCAAAAAGGCTAAGCAGGGGAGATCTGGCTTGCGGAGAAACAGGTGGCTCGTGGACGCCACCTGCTGGTTAGTTAGAGAAGTGTACTCCACGAAGCTGTAGATCTGATAAACTAGAGATAAGGACTTCAACTGGTCTACAAAACCCTAAAAGAACCCTATCAAGGTCAGCAAATGCCACGAGGCCAAAAACAACAGAAAATTATAAAGCATATGAAAAAACCAGGCGATATGGATAACCCAAGCCCAAGCACCCAAATCAAAAGACCAGAAGAGACACACCTAGAGCAGCTACTCAAAGAACTAAAGATGAACAATGAGACCCTAGTACGGGATATGAAGGAAATCAAGAAGACCCTAGAAGAGCATAAAGAAGACATTGCAAGACTAAATAAAAAATGGATGATCTTATGGAAATTAAAGAAACTGTTGACCAAATTAAAAGATTCTGGACACTCATAGTACAAGACTAGAGGAAGTTGAACAACGAATCAGTGACCTGGAAGATGACAGAATGGAAAATGAAAACATAAAAGAAAGAAGAATGGGGAAAAAAAATTGAAAAAACTCGAAATGGACCTCAGGGATATGATAGATAATATGAAACGTCCGAATATAAGACTCATTGGTGTCCCAGAAGGGGAAGAAAAGGGTAAAGGTCTAGGAAAGAGTATTCAAAGAAATTGTTGGGGAAAACTTCCCAAATCTTCTAAACAACATAAATACACAAATCATAAATGCTCAGCGAACTCCAAATAGAATAAATCCAAAAAAACCCACTCCGAGACATATACTGATCACACTGTCAACCATAGAAGAGAAGGAGCAAGTTCTGAAAGCAGCAAGAGAAAAGCAATTCACCACATACAAGGAAACAGCATAAGACTAAGTAGTGACTACTCAGCAGCCACCATGGAGGCGAGGAAGGCAGTGGGCACCATATATTTAAAATTCTGAGTGAGAGGAATTTCCAGCCAAGAATACTTTATCCAGCAAAGCTCTCCTTCAAATTTGAGGGAGAGCTTAAATTTTTCACAGACAAAGAAATGCTGAGAGAATTTGCTAACAAGAGACCTGCCCTACTGGAGATACTAAAGGGAGCCCTACAGACAGAGAAACAAAGACAGGACAGAGAGACTTGGAGAAAGGTTCAGTACTAAAGAGATTCGGTATGGGTACAATAAAGGATATTAATAGAGAGAGGGAAAAATATGGCAAACATAATTCAAAGGATAAGATGGCCGATTCAAGAAATGCCTTCACGGTTTTAACGTTGAATGTAAATGGATTAAACTCCCCAATTAAAAGATATAGATTCGCAGAATGGATCAAAAAAAATGAACCATCAATATGTGCATACAAGAGACTCATCTTAGACACAGGGACACAAAGAAACTGAAAGTGAAAGGATGGAAAAAAATATTTCATGCAAGCTACAGCAAAACAAAGCAGGTGTAGCAATATTAATCTCAGATAAAATAGACTTCAAATGCAGGGATGTTTTGAGAGACAAAGAAGGCCACTACATACTAATAAAAGGGGCAATTCAGCAAGAAGAAATAAACAATCGTAAATGTCTACGCACCCAATCAAGGTGCCACAAAATACATGAGAGAAACATTGGCAAAACTAAAGGAAGCAATTGATGTTCTCCACAATTATTGTGGGAGACTTCAACACATCACTCTCTCCTATAGATAGATCAACCAGACAGAAGACCAATAAGGAAATTGAAAACCTAAACAATCTGATAAATGAATTAGATTTAACAGACATCTACAGGACATTACATCCCAAATCACCAGGATACACATACTTTTCTAGTGCTCACGGAACTTTCTCCAGAATAGATCATATGCTGGGACATAAAACAAGCCTCAATAAATTTAAAAAGATTGAAATTATTCAAAGCACATTCTCTGACCACAATGGAATACAATTAGAAGTCAATAACCATCAGAGACTTAGAAAATTCACAAATACCTGGAGGTTAAACAACACACTCCTAAACAATCAGTGGGTTAAAGAAGAAATAGCAAGAGAAATTGCTAAATATATAGAGACGAATGAAAATGAGAACACAACAACCAAAACCTATGGGATGCAGCAAAAGCAGTGCTAAGGGGGAAATTTATAGCACTAAACGCATATATTAAAAAGGAAGAAAGAGCCAAAATCAAAGAACTAATGGATCAACTGAAGAAGCTAGAAAATGAACAGCAAACCAATCCTAAACCAAGTACAAGAAAGAAATAACAAGGATTAAAGCAGAAATAAATGACATAGAAAACAAAAAAACAATAGAAAGGATAATATCACCAAAAGTTGGTTCTTTGAGAAGATCAACAAGATTGACAAGCCCTAGCTAGACTGACAAAATCAAAAAGAGAGAAGACCCATATAAACAAAATAATGAATGTAAAAGGTGACATAACTGCAGATCCTGAAGAAATTAAAAAAATTATAAGAGGATATTATGAACAACTGTATGGCAACAAACTGGATAATGTAGAAGAAATGGACAATTTCCTGGAAACATATGAACAACCTAGACTGACCAGAGAAGAAATAGAAGACCTCAAGCAACCCATCACAAGCAAAGAGATCCAATCAGTCATCAAAAATCTTCCCACAAATAAATGCCCAGGGCCAGATGGCTTCACAGGGGAATTCTACCAAACTTTCCAGAAAGAACTGACACCAATCTTACTCAAACTCTTTCAAAACATTGAAGAAAATGGAACACTACCTAACTCATTTTATGAAGCTAACATCAATCTAATACCAAAACCAGGCAAAGATGCTACAAAAAGGAAAACTACCGGCCAATCTCCCTAATGAATATAGATGCAAAAATCCTCAACAAAATACTTGCAAATCGAATCCAAAGACACATTAAAAAAATCATACACCATGACCAAGTGGGGTTCATTCCAGGCATGCAAGGATGGTTCAACATAAGAAAAACAATCAATGTATTACAACACATTAAAAACTCGAAAGGGAAAAATCAATTGATCATCTCAATAGATGCTGAAAAAGCATTTGACAAAATCCAACATCCCTTTTTGATAAAAACACTTCAAAAGGTAGGAATTGAAGGAAACTTCCTCAACATGATAAAGAGCATATATGAAAAACCCACAGCCAGCATAGTACTCAATGGTGAGAGACTGAAAGCCTTCCCTCTAAGATCAGGAACAAGACAAGGATGCCCGCTGTCACCACTGTTATTCAACATTGTGCTGGAAGTGCTAGCCAGGGCAATCCGGCAAGACAAGAAATAAAAGGCATCCAAATTGGAAAAGAAGAAGTAAAACTGTCATGTTTGCAGATGATATGATCTTATATCTAGAAAACCCTGAGAAATCAACGATACACCTACTAGAGCTAATAACAAATTTAGCAGAGTAGCGGGATACAAGATTAATGCACATAAGTCAGTAATGTTTCTATATGCTAGAAATGAACAAATGAAGAGACACTCAAGAAAAAGATACCATTTTCAATAGCAACTAAAAAAATCAAGTACCTAGGAATAAACTTAACCAAAGACGTAAAAGACCTATACAAAGAAAACTACATAACTCTACTAAAGAAATAGAAGGGGACCTTAAAAGATGGAAAAATATTCCATGTTCATGGATAGGAAGGCTAAATGTCATTAAGATGTCAATTCTACCCAAACTCATCTACAGATTCAATGCAATCCCAATCAAAATTCCAACAACCTACTTTGCAGACTTGGAAAAGCTAGTTATCAAATTTATTTGGAAAGGGAAGATGCCTCGAATTGCTAAAGACACTTTAAAAAAGAAAAACGAAGTGGGAGGACTTACACTCCCTGACTTTGAAGCTTATTATAAAGCCACAGTTGCCAAAACAGCATGGTACTGGCACAAAGATAGACATATAGATCAATGGAATCGAATTGAGAATTCAGAGATAGACCCTCAGATCTATGGCCGACTGATCTTTGATAAGGCCCCAAAGTCACCGAACTGAGCCATAATGGTCTTTTCAACAAATGGGGCTGGGAGAGTTGGATTCCATATCCAAAAGAATGAAAGAGGACCCCTACCTCACCCCCTACACAAAAATTAACTCAAAATGGACCAAAGATCTCAATATAAAAGAAAGTACCATTAAACTCCTAGAAGATAATGTAGGAAAACATCTTCAAGACCTTGTATTAGGAGGCCACTTCCTAGACTTTACACCCAAAGCACAAGCAACAAAAGAGAAAATAGATAAATGGGAACTCCTCAAGCTTAGAAGTTTCTGCACCTCAAAGGAATTTCTCAAAAAGGTAAAGAGGCAGCCAACTCAATGGGAAAAAATTTTTGGAAACCATGTATCTGACAAAAGACTGATATCTTGCATATACAAAGAAATCCTACAACTCAATGACAATAGTACAGACAGCCCAATTATAAAATGGGCAAAAGATATGAAAAGACAGTTCTGAAGAGGAAATACAAATGGCCAAGAAACACATGAAAAAATGTTCAGCTTCACTAGCTATTAGAGAGATGCAAATTAAGACCACAATGAGATACCATCTAACACCGGTTAGAATGGCTGCCATTAAACAAACAGGAAACTACAAATGCTGGAGGGGATGTGGAGAAATTGGAACTCTTATTCATTGTTGGTGGGACTGTATAATGGTTCAGCCACTCTAGAAGTCAGTCTGGCAGTTCCTTAGAAAACTAGAGATAGAGCTACCATTCGATCCAGCGATTGCACTTCTCGGGATATACCCGGAAGATCGGAAAGCAGTGACACGAACAGATATCTGCACGCCAATGTTCATAGCAGCATTATTCACAATTGCCAAGAGATGGAAACAACCCAAATGTCCATCAACAGATGATGTATAAATAAAATGTGGTATATACACACGATGGAATACTATGCGCAGTAAGAAGGAACGATCTGGTGAAACATATGACAACATGGATGAACCTTGAAGACATAATGCTGAGCGAAATAAGCCAGGCACAAAAAGAGAAATATTATGCTACCACTAATGTGAACTTTGAAAAATGTAAAACAAATGGTTTATAATGTAGAATGTAGGGGAACTAGCAGTAGAGAGCAATTAAGGAAGGGGGAACAATAATCCAAGAAGAACAGATAAGCTATTTAACGTTCTGGGGATGCCCAGAAATGACTATGGTCTGTTAATTTCTGATGGATGTAGTAGGAACAAGTTCACTGAAATGTTTGCTATAGTATGTAACTTTCTTGGGGTAAAGTAGGAACATGTTGGAAGTTAAGCAGTTATCTTAGGTTAGTTGTCTTTTTCTTACTCCCTTGCTATGGTCTCTTTGAAATGTTCTTTTATTGTATGTTTGTTTTCTTTTTAACTTTTTTTTTCATACAGTTGATTTGAAAAAATAAGGGAAAGTTAAAAAAAAAAAAAAAAAAGAAAAAGACAAACAAGGAAAAAAAAAAAAAAAAAAACAACGATGTAGTGCCCCCTTGAGTAGCCTGTGGAGAATGCAGGGGTATTCGCCTACCCCACCTCCATGGTTGCTAACATGACCACAGACATAGGGGACTGGTGGTTTGATGGTTGAGCCCTCTACCATAAGTTTTTACCCTTGGGAAGACGGTTGCTGCAAAGGAGAGGCTAGGCCTCCCTGTATTGTGCCTAAGAGTCTCCTCCTGAATGCCTCTTTGTTGCTCAGATGTGGCCCTCTCTCTCTGGCTAAGCCAACTTGAAAGGTGAAATCACTGCCCTCCCCCCTACGTGGGATCAGACACCCAGGGAAGTGAATCTCCCTGGCAACGTGGAATATGACTCCGGGGAGGAATGTAGACCCGGCATCGTGGGATGGAGAACATCTTCTTGACCAAAAGGGGGATGTGAAAGGAAAATGAAATAAGCTTCAGTGGCAGAGAGATTCCAAAACGAGCCGAGAGATCACTCTGGTGGGCACTCTTACGCACACTTTAGACAACCTTTTTTTAGGTTCTAAAGAATTGGGGTAGCTGGTGGTGGATACCTGAAACTATTAAACTACAACCCAGAACCCATGAATCTCGAAGACAGTTGTATAAAAATGTAGCTTATGAGGGGGGTGACAGTGGGATTGGGAATGCCATAAGGAACCAAACTCCACTTTGTCTAGTTTATGGATCGATGTGTAGAAAAGTAGGGGAAGCAAAACAACAGACAAAGGTACCTAGTGTTCTTTTTTACTTCAATTGCTCTTTTTCACTCTAATTATTATTCTTGTTATTTTTGTGTGTGTGCTAATGAAGGTGTCGGGATTGATTTAGGTGATGATGTACAACTATGTAATGGTACTGTAAACAATCGAAAGTACAATTTGTTTTGTATGAAAAAAAAAAAAAAAAAAAAAGAAAGGATTAGAGGTCATAAAGACATGGCAGAATACTGGGAAAGGACGGGGGAGATGGAAGGGATGGGTTGAAGAAGATGAACAAATGTGAAGCACCATACATGTCTGTTTTAATGAAACCTCCTGGCATTTGTTGAAAGTTAAGTTTCCCAAATTCTTGCATGCTTTTAGTAGATTTTGGCTGAGATATCGTCATGTGAACTGTAACAATTTGCTTATTGTAAGCTATTTAATAAAATATTACATAAAAAACTGTTAAAATTTGTTTAAAAGATCCACAACCATAACAAACTGTTTTTCATATTTCTGTGTTCTCTTCCAGCCCTTACCAATATATTTCCTAACTAAAATCACTTTAAAACATTTTCTATATTATTTCTGCCTTCAAAATTGTCTAATTTAATAGTATAAGAATTCATCAAGGGATGAAATATGATTTACTTAACCATCCCTCTCTTTTGAAAGAAAATTAGCTTGATTTTCTTCTTTTTTTACTTGTCATAAATAATGTTGCAATAAATAACTCAGGGCATATAGCTTTTAATTTAAAAAAAAAAAAAAAAACCCCAGTTGGAGCTGTGCTGAGGTATATTCGCTTGTTCAGAGAGTGCTGCTCTCTAGCACTGCAAGGCTTCTGTGAGGGAGGGCTCTCGGCTTGGTCCACAGTTTTTACTCACAGATTTTATGCTGCAATCTTGGGCATTCCTCCCAATTAAGGTTGGTGTATGATGAGTGGACAGTCATGTTTGTCTCCCCACAGTTATTCCAGATTATTTACTAGTTGTTTCTGTTTATTAGTTGTTCCAGGCGGACTAACTAGCTTCCACTCCTCTCTATGCCACCATCTTAGCTCCTACCCTTTCTTTCTTTATGCACATATGTTAATTTTAAGTTTTCTAGAAGCCACATTAAAAAGGTAAAAAGAGATGGGAAATTAATTTTAATAGTCTATTTTATTTAACTCCACATATCCAAGACATCATTTCAACATAAAATCAATATAAAATTACTGAGATATTTTACATTCCTTTTTTCCTTCTGAAACCCGGTATGTATTTTACACTTACAGCACATCTCAGTCTGGACTAGCCACATACAGCTAGTAGCTACTGTATTGGAGAGTGCAGGTCTTTTTCTGCCATAGCACATGTCAAGCTCATTCTGGCTTTGGGACATCTGTACTTCCTGTTCTGTCTGCAGAGAATGTTCTTTCCCTTCAATCTTTCCCAGATGCTGGTATCTCTGGCTACTGGTCCATTCAGATCTCAGTTCAAGGTCACCTAATTTATAAGGGCTTCTTAGTCACCCAGTTGAAAGTACTTCCTGCCCCACAGGGAATCACCATGGTGAACTGCCTTAATTATACTGATCTATCAGAAATAAGCTCTCTTCATTGATTTGCTTACTTACTGTCTGACTTCCCCAAGTAAGCTTCAGGAGAACAGGGACCTCATCTGGTTTGGTTCATTATTACATCCTTAGTGCAAGTGCCTGGCATAAGATTGGCATCCAACAAAATTTTGGATAGATGGATGAATGATGAATAAGTGAACAAGCATTTATTTTAACATTTTCTTCTAGTTCTAAACTAGGTGATAAAAAGAAAAGGTTAACTTAAAAATATTTGGAATATATTTAATACCTATATTTTGGGGTGCCTTGAAAATACAGTAATTATTTTATATGTATTAGTTTTAAACAATTGGGTAATCTCAACACCAATTCTCCTTACTATTAATTTGAGACAGTATTTGTTTTCAGCGAGTTCTTTATTGCCTGCCCCAGAACATACGTACTTTGTTTTTATTATCTCTTCCTGTATGTGGTGGTGGTGGTGTTTTGTTTTTTTGTTTTTTTTTTAACAGCTCTTTTATTAGTCCTATAAGGTATCCTTAATTTTTTCTTTCCACTAGAATTAGGTTGTGACCATGTTTTCAGGAAACAACAGATCAAAAACATTTGGCTTTTCATTATTTCAGCACATTCCTTAAGTTATATATTCTTGCAGCTGTGGGCTATTTTAAAAAAAGTTTTTATTATGGAAATTTTCAAACACAAAAGTTTAGAGAGAATAGAATAATGAACCCTCATATATTTATCATGTGAGCCTTTTAAAAATATTCAGTTATAAGAAAAATTCCTCTTGACCTGGTTTGATGAAATGTCCCGAGAGGACTACTCTTTGGTGCAACCTCTGTCTGGGGTATAGGAGACATTTATTGTTAGTCTCTGCCTGCCTCTTCTGTCCTGGAAGAGGGACTGCTAAGAGGAAGAGGAAGACCTGCCTTGAAGGTGAAAAAAACTGATTTTCTTTACCTTTACAAATGAAGGAGAAAGAAGGTCCTAGAATGGAGTCACGGGATGGATCATGGACCCGATTCTAAGGGTCTTTTCAGACTTTTAAAACTTACTTTTAAGAATGAGCCACCTTCTCTCTCTCTGTTGCTTGGAAGGAGGAGCAACTCCAAGAATACAGAGGACAGTGGTGGCATTCAAGAATAACAGGAAGCAACGAGCGTCTGAGCCCTGGGAGGAGGGTGGGCCAGGCATGGGGCCAGGTGAGGGCTTGGCAGGTCCCTCGGGTGAGCCCGGGGGCCTTGTGTGGAGGTGGTGGATCTCTCCTCCTTGCTCTCCCTGACTGTATTTCCTGGGCCCCCCACCCCATGCTTTGGGTTCCACCCTCACCTTTAGCTCCCCACACTGTGGTTTCATGGCAGACCCAAGATCCCATCCCCAGATCTAAAGACTTTTTCTCTTTTATTTTCATCTCAGTGTCTCATTTTACAATATTTGACTGCAGTGACTTAAAAAAAGGGGGGCTTTACTTTTTTCACTGTCATGATTCCTCAGCATCTCAGAACCTTCATCATGTCCCTCAGTGACCACCCCTGACACCGGCTCAAACCAAAAAAAAACCCCAGCTTCTCCCTCTCCTCCCGCTGCAGGACCTTGGGTCGCGCCCCCACGAAGGTCAAACGCAAACTCTCCAACCCCCACTCTTGCTTGACCAAGGGCTACAGCCCCACCCCTACAAAGATACAGTCCCCAGGTCCCTGCAACCTTTGCTCCCCGCCTGCTCGAGTGAGCCCACACCCTGACGTGTCTCTCCATGTGACCTGCAAGGCGGCCGCCCCTCTGTTCCAGGACCCCTGAGCACTAATAAACGTGCATCTCAGGAGTCAACTGTCTTTGCGCACCTGGCCGTCTATATAAAGAACCTTACAACTCAGTGACGTCTGAAGGATCTGGCACAGCTAGCTCCTTAGTACTAGCCTTCTTTGGAGCCTCCTAGCCTCTCATCATTCCCCCCATCTCTGCCTCGGCTTCTGGTCTCCCACTCTTTCCTTTCTTCTTCCTTTTCCTCCTCCTCCGTCTCACTCCCCCCCCCTCCCCTTCCCTTTCTGCCTCTTTCCTTTTCTCCATCCTCTCTCCTCCCACATCTTGCCCTTATCTTGTTTCCCGCCTCCTCCCCATGCTGTGCCCGCGCACGCACGCACACACCCGGTTGTATTACCTGCGAACCTGCGAACCTGCGTCGTGTCCTCGCTCACCCGGAGGTCTGCTGACGTGCTCTCTCTTTTACCAGGAGCCATTACCTCCTCCTCCTCCACGCCTTTGCTTTATTAGCTCCCACTCAAAACATTACATCCTCCAGGAAGGCTTTCCTAAACCCCAAGTCGGGTTAGGCTTCCCTCCCGTGTGCGCCTTAGCACCCCGTATTTTTTCCCATCGTAGTAGTTAGTACCCTGGATTGTCGGTTTCCTTATCTGTACGTCCTTTGCTAGACTAAGCCCCTCAAGAGCAGAGCCGTTTTGTTTATTGTGCTTCTCCAATGCCATGTGTGCAATTCTTGACATAGGATAGACCCTCAGTAAATAATTTATTTGGTATGACTTCATGAGCATAGATAGAGGATATCTCTGGCCCTTTTGTTTGAAGATTGGAGAAAATGAATATAAATGTCATGCAAGGAGCCTAGAGTAATAGGCATTTAATAAATGATAACCGCAGTTGCTGTCGTCTTTCCGTCCCCTCTGGACTCCTGAGAGCGCGGACTGCATCTTGCTCTTCTCTCCGCAGAATTTTGTAATGCCTTGCACGTAACAGACACTGTATGCATGGTTGAATTGCATACATGTTTAGTTTAGTAAGTAATCAGGATACATAATTATTATTCTGTGTCCATGTTTAGAATAAATGCATGGTATCTTGAGGATCTGTTTTGTTTTGTTTTGTTTTTCCATAGAGTATAGAATTTATCTTTTCTTTTTTTTTTTTTTTAGGCACAATTGCATTTCATAGCAGTAATATTTTTGAGAGAATCCTGAGCATTCTGTTGTCTTGTAGATGGTCACATGCTGTTGGATTTTAAATTTCATCTGTATTGCCAAATATCTGTAATCTGCAATTTGAAGGAATTCATTTAAATATGAAAATAATTAAAGATTAAAAGAAAAAATTCTGACTACAAATTTTGGTGTCTTCTTATGGTCTCTTGTTTTAAAATCCAAAGATTATGTATTTACAGGTTATAAGTAAACTTTTCATTTAAATCTATGTTAGTATTTATTCTGAAGTGTGGAAGACGAATTAGAAAAAAATGTTTATCTCTGAAATGCCTTGCCTTTCTTTGTATTTTGTTTCCTGTATCTGAAGCAGCATCTCACTTTCATCAGCACTGTTGAAAGAAGAGGAAAAAATGTCAGTGCTATCTCCTGAAATCAAATTTAAGACTAATAAAGTCTCTAGAAGTTCTCTTGATGGCTGTTTTCTTTTTGAGAGTAGTTGGAAGAAAGCAGTTTTAGAAACACAAAAAATAAGAAAAGGTAACTTCATTTTTATTTTTATTTTACTTATGAAATTGTAGAAATGGTGCCTTGAATTTACATGTATGTTTTAAGCAGTCGAGACATTTTATAATTTCTATGGTATTTATACAAGGATAACATTTTAAGTTATAGAAAAAACGGAAACAAATCAAAATTAATTAATTTAATTCTGGGATTCAGAAACAAAATTAAAAACTATTTCTCTTGGTATTTGGTGTAGTACTCTGTTGGATCATGCTACTTTTTATAAAAAGTGTTTGTTTTCAATACCTCAAGTAGGTTTTTATGGTTTTTTTTTATTGTGAACTTTATCATATATACCTAACAGTGATAACTTTCAAAGAACGATTTCACAAGTAGTTAGAGAGTAAATTTCAAAGGATGTCATGGGTCAGTTCCACAACTTCAGCCATTTCCATTATAGTAAAATATAACATATGTACAGAAAGGTATCAACTCTCAATGTACAGCTCAACAGCAATTATATGGGTAATTTCAAAAATTGTTATGGGTTGCAGTTCACTGTTTTTAAGTTTAAAAACCCAAATCTATTTTTTACTGTGGTAGCATACATTTGTCATTTTAACCATTTTTATGTGTACATTTCAGTGGCATTAATTACATTCACAGTGTGGTGCTACCATCACCTCCATCCATTACCAAATTTTTTTCTTCACCCCAAATGGAAACTCCATACCCATTAAACAATAACTCCCCATTTTCCCTTTCCCCCCAGCCCCTGGTAACCTCTAATGTATTTGCTGTCTCTACAAATTTGTTTTTTCTGGATATTTTATATTAGTGGAACCACACAATATTTATCCTTGGGTGCCTTGCTTATTTCACCCAGCATTTGTTTTATTGTGGAATAATAGTCCACTGTATGTATATACCACATTTTGTCTATCCATTCATGTGAATGGATGCTTGGGTGGTTTCTAGCTGGAATCCAAATCTTTAATAATACCTTTTTTGTATTGATAATTCCAATCAAAACTTTATTGTTGAGTGTGTTATGTGGAGAGTATCTTATATCCTATAGTTGCTCAAAAATACTAGTTTGAGAACTTTTGACATGCATGTGTTTGTATTACTGGCTTTTCCTTTTAATTTTAACTTGTAGTGGTTGGTATTTCTCGTTTACTCTGAATTCTGCCTTCAGCTTTATTACTGAAGATATAGTTCTTAAAAATAGCAAAATTTACTCAACTATTTCATCCCTCTTTGTTTTGAGTGTGTTGCTGTAAATTTTTTTCAACTTTCTCATCAAGTTCCCATTAAAGGTACTCAGAAGGCACCAGTTTAATCTACCCTCCCAAATCCCCAAATCTAATTGTTGAAAAGAGAATTTAATAAATTTAATATGATAACTTTAGCCTCATTGAAGACTGTTTTTGTTGCTTAATAGAGCATACGCCTAAAAAACAATTCTGATTAGTTTAAAGACCACCCAAATCTTTAACGACTTAATTTTTTTCCATTTACTACCTTCATTTTTAATTTTTTAATAATTTGACAATCCTTTGATCCAGTGCTATGTGAAGTCAGTAGAAGCAACCTTGGTACTTCCATATTGCTGTTTATAATTTGGTGTGGAATTTTGTGGAGGCAAAATGAAAATTAATGCCCAAAGTAGACTTTTTAAAAAAAATTCAGTTTTATTGAGATATATTCACATAACATACAATCATCCCTGGTGTGCAATCAACTGTTCACAGAAGCATCATATAGTTGTGCATTCATCATCCCAATAAAAAATAAAAGTAGAAAAGAACACCCAAATCATGCCCCCCATCCCACCCTATTTTTCATTTAGTTTTGTCCCCATTTTTCTACTCATCCATCCATACACTGGATAAAGGGAGTGCGATCCACAAGGTTTTCACAATCACACTGTCACCCCATGTAAGCTACATAGTTATACAATCATTGCAGTTTAATAGTTTCAGGTATTTCCTTCTAGCTATTCCAATACACTAAATCCTAAAAAGAGATCTCTATATGGTGCATAAGAATGCCCACCAGAGTGACCTCTCGACTCCATTTGAAATCTCTCAGCCACTGAAACTTTATTTCGTTTCATTTCACATCCCCCTTTTGGTCAAGAAGATGTTCTCAATCCCACGATGCCAGGTCCAGATTCATCCCCGGGAGTCATATCCTGTGTTGCCAGGGAGATTAACACTCCTTGGAGTCAGGTCCCACGTAGCGGGGAGGGCAGTGAGTTCATCTGCCAAGTTGGCTTAGCTAGAGAGAGAGGGCCACATCTGAGCAACAAAGAGACACTCAGGGAGAGACTCTTAGGCACAATTACAAGCAGGTTTAGTCTCTCCTCTGCAGTAACAAGTGAAGTAGACTTTTTAAAATTTCCCTTTGCTAGCTCAGATGATCATATGTTTACTCTTTTTGATTATCTACATAAAAGCAGGGAGGTGGAAAGTTTCAAAATAACGATTATCCAAGACTCTTGAAAGTACTTTTAAACTCTGTTTCAGTGTGAATGTATCTAATATTTTGGGAATTTTAATTAAATAAAATAAAGAAGGCAGAGGACAGTGACTACTGTGGAAGATCTGTGAAACTGTCCTTTTTTCTTATTCTAATTCTTAATCAACCCTTAGCTTTTCTCTACAGACCCTATGCAAGGAATTAAAATCATTCTCTTGGGAAAGGTGCTGATAAACTACAGTTACTTAATTTTCTTTACTTAAATGACTGATTTAGTATGTTTTATTATGCATTGTAGTATGTAGTAAAATAAATAGTATACATTTAAGAACTAATTCGTATGATTATGATAATATTTTTAATTAGAATATGCTACAGCTTTTGGTATAAAAGAGTTCAAGGAATGTGTCAAAGTGCCATATTTACCAGGATTGCAGAGTTCCCAAAGAAATGTAAATTCAACTCCATTTGATGGTCATAAAAGACTGCTATGTGCTGAGACCAAGATGCCTAATGTCAGGTAACTCTTCCAGTCTTTTGTTGAATAATTTATATGTAGTAATATTGCTGAATGTAATGGTTTTTCTGGCTAGTGAATTTAATTATTTCTTGCCAACTAAATTTTTTTCATAAAGGGTTTCATTATTTTATCTAAGTCAGCAACTTTATTAGGTTTGACAAATTAGAAATTTTCTCTGTTTTCAAGTGTGTTTGCCAGAAAAGATTTAAGGGGTTCTTTTTAAAAATCTTTATTGCTCCAGCTCAGTTTATTCCAGCCCATGAGAACACTGGAATTTTTAGCAAAAAATAAAATAAAAAATAAATGACAGGTTTCTCTGCACCGAGTCCAGAACCTCTTTCGTTTCTAGTCTGATACTTCTGTAGTGTGAGGGCACATTCTGAACGAGGTGTCGGGATTGAATGTGCCAGCCAGAAAAATCCCGATGACTATGAATTCTGGCTTTTAAAAACATTATTATAAAAACCTATTAATAAATCAGACTGATTGACAATCTATTAAAATAAAACCCCTCCCTTTCTCCGTAGGGATCTATGTATTAGTTAATAAGACAGTTTCATATTCTATTCAGTTTCTGCTCATGTTTATTCATTTGTTTATCCATCAGATAGTCATTGAATGTCTAGTATTTGTTCACTTTGCCAGCCTAATAAAAAGACAAAGCAATAATTCGATTATGAGTTGGAACTTATTTTAGGGGAGGAATTTACGTTTTAATATTATCTTCTTGCCATAATGAATTTTAAAGTCATCCAGATATGCATAGGATGCACATGTTAGAGTTTAACAATATATTTCTTGAGTTTTCCACTAGTAGTATTGTTTTTGTTAAGTACTCTTGAAATAAATTTTGATCATATATATAGAGGACCAGAATGTATCAAAAATGAAAAGGTGTAGGTAGTTTATATGTAAATTATGAAGGTACATAAAAACTTGCAGAAAATTTGGGAAGAGAGGAAAAACAGTTAACTGATAATCTACACACCCTAACATAACCATTTTTTATTGTTGGGTGTGCTCTACTCTCCTTTTTCATTTTCGTGGATTTTTTTTTTAGTTGTGATTTTAGTGTACTTACAATTTTTTATTCTGCCTTTTTAAATGTAATATAACATATGTACTATTTTCCATATTGCTGTATAGTTTTCAAACACATCTTTACTGGCCACTTATATATCATTGAAATGGTTTATTTAACCATTTCCTATTGTTGGACTTTTAGGTTGTTTTATTATACTGAAAAAAGACAAAAGTCTGAGATGTTGGAAGAGGGATAGTTGCGAGTAGAGTAGATGGTAATAGTCAAAAAGGAGGATTGGCAGGCCTGTAGGAAGGAGAGGGACTGTTTGAAAGATGAATATAAAACCCACTTCAAGGGAAGTCAGAGTACGGCATTACCCAGGCGCCCGCGTCCCTGATGCTCAGCCTACTCTTGTCATTTTCTTGGTGAGGCAAAGTGTTCTTTGAGGAAGGGCTGCCTCCGGCAATGGACCGTGGACCAGAGTGGCCAGTCTTGTTGACCCTCCTTCAATCCAAAGAGCACCTTAAAGGAACCGGAAACCTAGACAGCACCCTCTGTAATATCCCATTTTGCCTCTTACTATTGAGCCTTCTTTTTGCTTCCTACTGCTTCCACCCACTTCAGTTTATTTTTTTCATTTGCAATTTGGCTGTGTGTGAAACTGTTCTAAACATTTTACATTGATTTGAGTGTGACTTTACTTAAGTCAATGAAGAATAATTTAATGCATTTTATTTGTGTTGTGCCAAGCATTTCTCCGTCTGTAAAGTAGAATAGTGGTGGCTAAGAGAACATGTATGAAGTGCTTGGCAAACACAAACGTTAGCTCCTTTCCCTGCCTTTGAAACAAGTGTCTTTATTTCAGCTGTTCTACTGAGAACTTGCCCAGTTGCCCGCAAGCACTTTATCCTCCTCGGCATGTTGCACAGGGCCGGGTGAAAGAAGAGTCTTGGCATAAAAGGGAAGTATCCATTTTTGTTTGTTTTGTGTCCAGCCCCTTACCTTCTTTATTTTTCTCCAAATGCAAATATTTGGTTTAGTTTAAAATCTCTGATAAGTCTAATGATTTTTCAAATGCCTTTACTGGTGGCCAAAAGTTTTCAATAATTCTCAAGACACATTGTGGTAATATAACTGATCATTAGTAATCCTGGAGGTGAAGCATATTTAAAAGTGCTGCTGTCTTTTAAAGTTCAATATAGTTACAAGAAATTTGGAATTCTTAAGGGATCATCTTACCCACAGCAGATTCAATCATAACGTATTTCCCCTACTAATCTACTTATTATTTAGGTCTATCTGAGTACAAACAAATGTTAATTCTGACAAAATTCAGATAGTCATGATTAATAAGTAAAAAGTGCACAATTAAATGAGAGTTGGTACCTGGCACATCCAGACACTGCTAATCATGATGCCCTTTCTCTTAGTATTGCCTGAGGCATGACCAGTGAGAGTTATTATAAAAATCCCTGGGAAAAGTTAGATATACAGCTCTCCTCCACTGGTAAAATTTAATAGCAAAAACTGAGATATGGGGTTGGGTCATACCTGCTTCTGATTGGATTAGTCACGATGACATCCATGTGATGTCATTCAACAAATGAGTTTCATGGAAAGCTTGATTCTTGCCTCTTTTTGTGTCTTTTTCAAGTTAATGTACCCTAAGTTTATATAAAAGTGATTTTATGATAATATGTAATTTTTAGGGTAAAGAAGACTAAGCAGACATGTGCTGTAGTACCACTTCAGGAGAAATCCAAAAGTAAGCTGGCTCATCCTGTTTTCCCAACACTTGTCTAATTAAGGTGTCGGATACTTATCTTTTTTCCAATTCCTTGATTTTCATTGATTTAATTATCTCCATTTTATTAATGCTTCTATTTTTTAAAATGTATTGTGGTAACATATATAATACAAAAGTTCCCATTTTAACCATTTTAAAGTGTACATTTCAGTGTAGTGGTATTAATTATGTTCACAATGTTGTGCTATCAAAACTTTTTCATCCCCACCAACAGAAATTCTGTATCCATTAAGCAATAACTCCTCATTCTTTCTGCCTCACAGCCCCGATAACCTCTAATCTACTTTCTGTCTCTATGAATTTGCCCATGCTAAATATTTCATATTATAAGTGAAATCATGCAATATATGTCCTTTTATGTCTGGCTTATTTTACTGAGAATGTTTTCAAAGTTCATCCATGTTGTAAGATGTATCAGAATTTCATTCCTTTTGATGGCTGAATAATATTCTATTGTATGTACATATCACATTTTGTTTATCCATTTATCCTTTGATGGACAGTTGGGCTGTTTCCACCTTTTGGGAGCTGTAAATAATACCGCTATAAACACTGGTGTACAAGTATCCGTTTGACTCCCTGTTTTCAATTCTTTTTTGGGTCTATATCTAGGAGTGGAATTGCTGGGTCATATGGTAATTGCATATTTATCTTTTTGAGGCACCCCAAAATTGTTTTCCACAGCAATTGTACTATTTTAAATTTCCACCAGCAATGCAAGAGGGTTCTAATACTTATAATATTCTGTTTTAGTAGTAGCTATTCTAGTGGGTGTGAAGTGGTATCATATTGTGAGTTTGATTTGCATTTTCCTAATGACTAATGATGTTGAGCACCTTTTTATGTGCTTATTGGCCATTTGTATATATTCTTTGGAGAAATGTCTGTTCAAGTCCTTTGCTCACTTTTATTTGGGTTGTCTTTTTGTTGTTGAGTTGTAGGAGTTCTTTATAGATTTTCAATATTAAATCCTTATCAGATATATAGTTTGCAACCTGCTTTCTTCAATTCTGTAGGTTGTCTTACTTTCTTGATAGCGTCCTTTGATGCACAAAAGTTTTAAAATTTCATGTATTTTTTCTTTGGTTTTACTCATGCTTTTGATGTCATATCTATGAATCCACTGCCAAACTAAGGTAATGTAGATTTTTCCCTGTGTTATCTTCTAAGAGTGTTATGGTTTTAGCTCTGGTTTTGGGTCACTGATACATTTTGAGTTAATTTTTGTGTGTGTGAGGTAGCAATCCAGCCTCATTCTTCTGCATGTGGAAATCCAGTTTTACCTGCACCATTTGTTGGAGGGACTATTCTTTTTTTTTTTTTAATAGCTCAATTTTATTGAGATATATTCACATACCATGCAGTCGTACAAAGCGTACAGTCAGTTGTTCACAGTACCACCATATAGTTGTGCGTCCATCACCAAAATTAATTTTTGAACATTTTCATTACCACACACACAAAAGTAATAAGAATAAAAATTAAAATGAAAAAAACAATTAAAGTAAAAAAGAACACTGGGTGCTTTTTTTTTTTTTTTTTTTTTGCCCCCGTTTTCCTACTCATCCATCCATACACTGGACAAAGGGGAGTGTGATCCACATGGCTTTCCCAATCACATTGTCACCCCTCATAAGCTACATTGTTATATAATCATCTTCAAGATTCAAGGGTTCTGGATTGCAATTTGATAGTTTCAGGTATTTACTGCTAGCTATTCCAAGTCGTTAGAACCTAAAAAGGGTTGTCTATATTGTGCGTGAGAGTACCCACCAGAGTGATCTCTCAGCTCCTTTTGAAATCTCTCAGCTACTGAAACTTATTTCATTTCATTTCACATCCCCCTTTTGGTCAAGAAGATGTTCTCCATCACACAATGCCGGGCCCAGATTCCTCCCTGGGAGTCATATTCCACGTTGACAGGGAGATTTACACCCTGGGTGTCAGATGGAGGGACTAGTCTTACCCATTTCGTGAACTTGGCATCCTTGTTGAAAATCAGTTGGCCATAGATGTATGGGGTGGTGCGAACATAGGGGTGTTGCAACTGGCATCTGGTGGCTACAGGCCAGGGATGCTGCTAAATATATTACAGTATACAGAACAGCCTTCCATACAAATAGTTATTTGGTCTAAATGTCAATATTGTCACTGTTGAGAAACTCTGATACATAGTTTTCATATATGCATGAATCTGTATTTCAGCATGATCTGTTCCTCTCTTGTATTTGTCTATCCCTAACAAGTCCTATATTGTCTTAATTATTTTACATTTATAATGAGTTTTTTTTTTTTTAATGTATCAGAGAGGGCAAATCACTTCACTTTATTCTTCTTTAGAAGTGTCTTGCCTATTCATGGTCTTTGCTCTTGCATGTAAATTTTAGAATTAGCTTGTCAATTTTTTGAACTTCTTGTTGGATATGTTGACTGAGACTGCATTTAATCTATAGATCA
This sequence comes from Choloepus didactylus, assembly GCF_015220235.1. Lineage (NCBI taxonomy): Eukaryota > Metazoa > Chordata > Mammalia > Pilosa > Megalonychidae > Choloepus > Choloepus didactylus. Next base: position 29,485,519 of record NC_051320.1, on the reverse strand, counting down.
ATTTTAAGAAAATGGAGATTTTTTTGATGTTGGATATTTTTATCCATGAATATTGTATATATTCTCATTCACTTAATTTTTCTTGAAAGTCTTTCAGTAAAGTTGTATAGATTTTTCCATACCAATTTTGCATGTTTAGTTTTATGTTATAGTTTTGTTTGTTATTGTAAATGTGTAAGTTTAGTGCACAGCCTAGGCTACTGTAATAAAAGAAAAAAAACCCTAAAATATGGTGGTTTAAATAATATAGTTGACTTTACTCTAATTTTCAAAGGTGAGTAGCCCAGGCCAGTAGGAGGTGCTCACTCTGTCTGTTCATTCAGGGAGCCAGATTCCTTCTGTCTTGTTGCTTCACCAACCCATTGGTTTTTCTCTTTGTTTGCAAGGGTGAAGCTAGAGTAAAATAATTATAATTCAAATTAAAGATGATCAGAATGTCGCACATTTGCTTATATCTTATTGGTCCATACCAGTGGTCACAAGGCCATGTTTAACTGCAAAGCAAGCCAAGAAATATAACCTCTACCTAGGTGGGCACGTGCCCAGATAAAATTCTGTTATGGAAGGAGTGTAAGTTTGGGGAGGATGATTAATAGTCTACTACAATTATTTTTTAATTAAATTTTCTAACTTTATGTTACAAGTATTTGGAGATGTGGTTGATTTTTACCTTTTTTGTCTTATAGCCAGCCACCTTGTCAACATTTATTATTTCTTGAAATGAGTACATAGATTACTTTGGGTTTTCTGTGTACATAATAATAATCACCTGTGAATTATGTCAGTTTTGTTTCTTCCTTCCCAAATATGCCCTTTTTCTGCTCATCCTCCTAAGCTGGCTAGGACCACTAATACAATGCTGAGTACAAGTGACTTATGGGTACGTTTGACTTGTCCCTGATTTTAAAGGGAATGCCTTTAATGTTTCCTTATTCAGAATGGTGTTTGCTGATGGTTTTTGAGTAGATATTCTTTATCAAGTTAAAGAAGTTCTCTTTAATTTTAACTTGCTGAGTTTTTTTTTTTTTTTCCATGAATGAGAGTTGAATTTTATCACATTATTTTTCTGAATTGATTGAGAGGATCATATGATTTTTTATTTAATATTTTGTTGCTAGGAATAACACAAATAAGTTTTGTAATGTTAAACCACTCTTGCATTCTTGGATACACCCACTTGCACATGATTTGCATCATTTTTTAAGTACTACCTTATTTAATTTGATGATATTTTATTTGAGATTTTTTTATGCATGTTAATGAGTAAGAGTACCACTAATTTTCCTTTTTGTCTTGTCCTTGTTTGGATTCAGTATCGAGATTATAATGGCATCATGGAATGAAATGGGGAGTATTCATACTTTAAAAACTTCTCTGAAGGATATGACCTATAGTTGGAATGATCTCTTCTTTGAAAGTCTGATAGAATTCATTTGTAAAATATTTGGATCACATGTTTTCTTTTGGGGAATGTTTCATTTAATTATAGGACTCTTAAGACTTTCTAGTTCCTCTTGAATCAGTTTTAGTAAGTTATATTTTCTAGAATTTTTTGCATTTTGCCTAAGTTTTAAAATTTATTGGCATAAAGTTTAGTCTTTGCTCTATTTGTGCTTCTATCCTTTTCATCATATTACTATTCATACTTTCTCTCTTTTTCCTTGTTCAATATACCAGAGGTTTACTATTTTTATTAGTCTTTTCAATGAAGAACTTTAATCTTTTTTCATCTTCTCTATTGTAGTTTTGTTTTCTACCTCATTCATTTCTCCTCTTTCCGGTATTAACTTTTTCCTTCCATGGTCTTTAGATTTATTCTCTTCTTAACTTCTTATATTGTGTATTAGTTAGGGTTCTCTAGGGAAACAGAACCAAGAGGAGACATCTGTAACTATGAGATTTTATAAAAGTGTCTCACACAACTGTAGGGAAAAATGGGTCCAAATTCCTTAGGGCAGGATGCACAAGTCCCAATTCCATAGGGCAGGCAGCGAACTGGCAACTCCGATGTAGGTGTTCAATGAACAACTCAGGAGATGCTGGCCAGCTGAAGAAGTGAAGGTCCTCTCTCTTCTCCCTTAAAAGTCTTCAACTAAGCCATAAGGACCACACTCCACTTTGTCTAGTTTATGGATGGATGAGTAGAAAAATAGGGGAAGGAAACAAACAGACAAAGGTACCCAGTGTTCTTTTTTACTTCAATTGCTCTTTTTCACTCTAATTATTATTCTTGTTATTTTTGTGTGTGTGCTAATGAAGGTGTCAGGGATTGTTTGGGTGATGAATGTACCACTATGTAATGGTACTGTAAACAATTGAAAGTACAATTAGTTTTGTATGACTGCGTGGTATGACTGCGTGGTTCATTCAATAAAATGAAGATTAAAAAAAAAAAAAAAGTCTTCAACTGATTGAATTACATCCAGCTGATTGAATTCTCATTGTGGAAGACACACCCTTCATTGATGTAATCAGCCACAGATGAAGTCTATTGACTGATGATTTAATAAACCCTCCTGGTTTATTAACTAGCCACAAATGTCCTTGCAGTAACGGTTAGGCCACTGCTTGCCGGAGCAGACAACTGGACACCATCACCTGGCTGATTTGACACATGAACCCAACCATCACATATGGTATACCTAGCTTATTCATGTTCAGCCTTTCTTTCTTTGTGACACAGGAACTTAAGGGTATAAACCTATTACATTTTTGCTGCATTGCCCAAGTGTTGTGGTTTTTTCTTTTATCATTTAGTTACAAACATTTTTAATATCCGTTGTGATTTCTTTCTTAACTCATGATTAATTTAGGTTGTGTAAATGTCTAAATATTTTGGAATTTTAAATTTATCCTATTGTTAACAACTTCCAACTTAATTGCATTGGTGTGTATGATACAAATTCTTTGAAGTTTTTTGCTATTTGCTGATGCCCAGAATCTACTTATTTTTGTAGCCAGATGGTCTTTCAAAGTGTCAGGTCCATTGTAATACCAAAGCCCGAATTTTAATCATACTCTTCTGCTCTCTGCTCTCTCTCCCTGACCTTCCTACTCATATTACACCCTCAAGCCAAGCCAAACAAAATAAAACAAAAGCAAAAAGCAAGCACATTGAAGAATTGAAGATAGTTTTTATGACACTTGAAACTATTTTAAATGATGTTAAATAATACTACTTTAAAGGAATATGGATCAACCTTTATATTATCAAAATCTTATATATTTATAAGAAGAAATATTTATATATATTTATATATTTAGGGGCACTATGTAGTGATTTCATGGGAACTTTGAATTTGATGGATCTGGGTTCAAATCTTGCCTTTGACAGTTACTAGGTATGTGCCCCTGGATAAGTTACTTACCCTCACTAAATATTTTTAATTTGTAATCCAAGATAGTTCTAGTTACCTACTTCATAGTGTTATTGCGTGAATGAAATAGATGTAGAGTGCTTGACGTAGAGGAACCCGTGCAATAAATGTTATCTATTATTATTATTACCACCATTCTATATTAGAAACTTGATTATTACTGTTTCAGCTAATGAATAACTTAATTTTCTTTACAATTTTAGTATTTGACTTTACCCAGCATTTGCGAGAAACTACCTTATTTGAAGAAAATAACTTGATAAGCATATTTTACATGAAACAAGTTAATTATTTATGAAGACTTGTACCTTTTTCTTTGTAACAAATTCCACTGCCATTGCATGTTTTAGAAGCACACTACAGACTCAGATTTAATTTTATGTGATCAAATGTGAGCATTAAATTTTTTATAATTTAAATATTATTTGAGGCACTTGCCATCACAGTCATAGTCATTTTAGAAAGTAAACAAAATAGGAATGCCTGTTTCAAAGAATGTGTTACATGAGGAACCAGTAGTGTTTAATGGTCATTTGTGGAACAAATATTTCACTTATTAACTGTATGTTCCTGTGTGCTTAGTCTAACTTCAGTAGCTGATCTTTTTTTGTTTTTCGTTTTTTTTAAAACAGATTCTGACTTTAGCAATCCTCTTACTGGAGCACCACCACAATACTTACAGAGACTTTCCAAAATGGCCATATTAGAATATGATACAATTCGTCAAGAAACAATCAGAAAATCAAAAAAAGGCAAGAAACGAGAGCTGCAAGACTGCTGATAAATATTATATGGTGTGATGTTTTCCTCACCGACTTATAATATTTATCTTTTCTTTCTTTTCCTTTTTTTTTTTTTTTTGAGACACATGATATGATATACAACAATTTACATGAAAATGGAAATGTAAATATAAAATATTTTATGTCAGGTACTAGAGAATTTGTATTTTTTAATCTTACAAAGAGACATCTAAGTTAATGGTTGATGGAGACCTACACATAAGAAAAACAGTATTCTGTGAATTTTGTTTATGCTGTTTATGCCTTCTTATTCAATTTCATAAATATTTGATAATTGCCTATCTGCAGTGAACTTTGCTAGGAGCTGCAGAGGATTCAAAGAAGAGTTTAAGCCAGTCCTTCTTGTTGGGATTAGAAGGGCGCCAGTAAGAACCCCTCGTTTTCCTTGCTTGAGTTTGAAAAGAGTTGTGAGATAAAGACTCAAGCAGATGAATATCAAAATATTAGCTACATTTGCTGATAAAACCTGGATGGGAAATCCTGGCTCAGATTGTGGCAACACTGGGCCTCCTGCTACCAAACCACAGACCTGGACAAACGTACACACACTGGTAGCTCTGCCACCCTCAGGCCTCACCTGTGGAAGCAGGGCCTCCCTGCCAGGCAGAACAGGCCACCTCCTGTGTGTCGTGGAACAGATCCCTGGAGAGAGGCTGCACCACACCTGGCTGGTCCTTCTCCATCAGGGGACTTGCTCCGTCACTGTGGGGAGGAGGAGGAAAGTATGGGTCAAGAGGAAACCTCCTCTTCAGGGAAGCCTGCGGAGTGGAGAAGTGTACAGCTCTCCTTCCTCCTCCCTGAAATACAGGGAGGAATCAAGGTTACTCATGACCGTGATCCCACGGAGAGTAGAGAAAGAGCCACGAGAGAACCAGAGTGTTCGAGGTTCAGGACAGCAGTAACGCCCAGCTGGTGGGCTCAGAGAGAGCATCATTGAAAACGTGGTGCTTGAAATGGGCCTTAAAGACAGGAAAGAAGAGGGCGAGGGCATTTCTAGAATGATGGAAAACAGTAAGCAAAGACATACCAAGCATTTGGCAATGATACCTTTGACTGGAACACTGGATGCCATAGAGCAAACATCATTAATTCAAATACCAACAGAGACAGAGCTGGTACCAAAGGGAGTGACGCTGACTGGCGAAGTTCATGGTGAACTGGGGCTTGTTCTCCATTTAAAAGGGCCTTCTTGGCCCAGCTTAAGCCCTCTGCTGCTATGTGGAAATGTAGGCCCGGAGTTGCCAGACATTGCAAATTTTCATGAGAAGCCAAAATCGGGATTTTTATGTGAAAACTTTCAATGTGTAAAATGTTTGCAACTAATTAAAAATTTATAAATTTGTGTGGGCCAAAGAAAAGTACTTGTGCAAGCTAGATCTGACTCTTTGAGGACATTCATTTGCAACATCAGGTCAAAGGAATCCGTGGTAAATTGGACACATGACACATGGTAGAAAGCCTTAGCTGCCAAGCATAAGTTTATTTTTAATCTGTTTCACAATGGAAGATTTTGAGAATGAAAGTAAATTATATCTTCTGTGATTTTAGAAGATTAATCCAGGTATAGGTTGTAGGGTGGATGGTAATAGGAGAGCAGAGGTAGGGAACTTGTTAGTTTTTTACAGAAGTCTAGGTAAGTCTCTCTCGGTAAAAGGTAGGTAGAAGAAGGAATGGAATGGAGAGAACAGATAACCAAGATGCCCGAGGCAGAAGATGTAAGATCAACCATTTGGATATAGGGTATCAGGAGACGAAGAATCAAAACTAGCTCAGATTTTCAATCTTAAAAATAAAATCTCAGGAGGAGATGCTAGTTTTGGGGGAATAACAGGACAACTGCCACTTGGGGTGTTTTCAGTTTAAGGTGCCATCAGGACACCCACATAGAGATGGCAAACTGGCAGTTTAAAAGCATTTCCAGAAAAAGATATTGCCTAGGGTTAGAATTTTGAGAAACATCTACATAGGAAATAGCTGAGTTTTTCCTAATTAAAAAAGAAGAGAGCCTAAATGTATAAGAGAGGTGAGGCAAAAGGAAGACAAAAATAGAAAGAAAGAAAAAAAAAGCAATTATCATTAATGTGTGAGGATGGGCTGATTCCATGACCTGCATGCTTTATATTAGTGTGTACAAGTACACTTTCACCTTGTATGTTTTTATGCTCAAGTAAAGCTCAAGTGAAACAAAGGACATTAATTAAATTCAAATTTTAATAATTAAAAATAATATATTATAAATCTATATTTATATGTATACCTAAATCTAGATCTGGATACTCTTTCCTAAAAGAGTTATTCTTTCCTAAAATAATCTCTTTCTGAACTTCAGCATACATAAGAATCTCCTGGAAAGCTTGTAAAATACAGATTCCTGTAGATCTGGGCTTCGGTCTAAGAATTTGCACTTCTAACAAGCTCCCAGGTGAGGCTGAGCTGCTGACCCACAGACCCCACTTTGAACAGCCCTGCCTTAGAGTCCAGGCAGAGGTTCTCAAAATTGGCTGCACATGGACTCACCTGGGGGCTTTTGAGAAACACCAATGCCCAGGCTCTCCCCTCCAGAGATTCTGATTTAATTGGTTTGGGGTGGCTTCTGAACATGGATAATTTTTTAAAGCTCCCCAGTGATTTCAATGTGCAGTTAGGACCGACAACCTCTGTTCTAAAGTTGAGAGATTATGAGGAGTATTATGAGATTGAAATAATCATGTTCTTCCCTTCAGAGCTCTCTAGACGTTATTCCGGTGTCTTCTGACACTAATTGTTGCCATAGAGAAATCTGAATCCACACAATTTTTTTTAATTAAATTCAGTTTTATTGAAATGTATTCACATACCATACAATCATCCACGGTGTACAATCAACTGTTCACAGTATGATCCTATGGTTACGCATTCGTCACCACAATCCATTTCCGAACATTTTCCTTACATCAGAAAGAATCACAATAAGAATAAAAAATAAAAGTGAAAAAGAACACCCAAATCATCCCCCCATCCCACCCTACTTTTCACCTAGTTTTTGCCCCCATTTCTCCACTCATCCATCCATACACTGGATAAAGGGAGTGTGATCCACAAGGTTTTCACAATCACACTGTCACCCCTTGTAAACTACATTATTATACAATCATCTTCAGGAGTCCAGACTACTGGGTTGGAGTTTGATAGTTTCAGGTATTTACTTCTAGCTATTCCAATACATTAAAACCTAAAAAGTGTTATCTATATAGTGTGTAAGAATGTCCACCAGAGTGACCTCTCAACTCCATTTGAAATCTCTCAGCCACTGAAACTATTTCATCTCATTTTGCATCCCCCTTTTGGTCAAGAAGATATTCTCAATCCCACGATGCCAGATTCATCCCGGGGAGTCGTATCCTGCGTTGCCAGGGAGATTTACACCCCTGGGAGTCAGGTGAATCCAACAATTTTTTTTTTATCCTTTATAGATTATTTGCCATTTCTGCCTGGATGTCTGAAGAATTTTTTGATTCTTGAAACTGAATCAGAATATGACTCACTTTGGGTTTTCCTATATCAAAATTTCCTGGCACGTGGTGTGCTCTTTCAAGGCTGCAGATTCAATTCTTTCTGCATTTCAGGGAAATTTTCTTTTATTATAGCTTAGATTACTCTCTCTTTCTGTTCAATATTTTTGAGTTCTCTTGGGGCACTAAAAATTTTTATTTGGGATCATCTTCATGTGTTCTAAATATCTGGAGAGTTGGAAAATAGAAAAGTTTCAGTGTTTTTCTATTTTCTTTCTGACTGGGATTCTCTTCCTCTCTTAGCTGCGAGCACTGTTGATTATTTTAGTTTTTCTTCTGGGTCAGTTATTTTGTTTTCAGCTGTGTCTCTTTTTTTCCTTGTTGGGAATTTATTAATTCCATAGTGATACTATTTGTGTCTGCAATTTGTTTTCTTGAGTCTACAGTTATTCTTTATCTAATTCTATGTCCAGGGTCAGCAAACTGTCTCTGTACAAAGCCAGATAGTACCTGTGTTGGCTTTGCAGGCCATGCGGTCTCTATTACAACTACTTAACTCTGACAACAGGTGACTGAATGGGCGTGGCTGTGTTTCCATAAAAAATTGTATTTACAAAAACAGGCTGTGGGCCATATGCGGGCTAGTTCATTCTCAGTAGCCCTCCCGTGCTTTCTTTAAATAATTGTTACAGTGAGGGAAGATGAGAGGGGTAGCAAGAGGGGCGAGCAGACTCGTTCTTCCTCCCCATCTTAGAACAGCTCCGAATCCACCACCTCTGAGGATAATTCCCCAGTTTGGGAGTGGCAGCCTCCTCTGCGTTCTCAAAGCATTTTGTTTATAAGCTTCTCCTGGTCACCAGGTTGATGGAATAATAGCTAATGTTTTTTACATGCTCACCATGAACAGGGCATTGTGCCAAATGCTTTTATCTACTATTCTATTTAATCTTCCCACCAACCCAATTTTAATAACCCCTAGTCAACTCAGTCTCACTCCACTCCCCCGGGGCAACTGCTTCACATTTTCTCTTTCCTCTTCAAATCGCCAATGCTTTCCCCCAACCTCTCATTCTTAGCTTGTGATCCTTCTCCTCATTTCACTGAGAAAATAGAAACAATCAGAAGAAAACTTCCATTCACTCAAACTCTAACGTGTTAACCTTCCTGCCCCTGTACTCACACACATTCTATTTATGATCTAAAGAGCATTCTCTTCACTTTGCACCAAGTACTGCTCTATCCCCTCTCACTCCAGTAACTGTACCTCCAAGTCATCAAAAATCTTACCTCTTAACTCGATCAATTCCACTAGCATAAGAACTTGTTGCAAATGCTCTTGTCTTAAACATGCAAACAAACATTTTGTGATCTGCTCTCTCATGTCTCTGCTTCCCTTTACAGCAAAACTTCTTTTAAGAAAGTCTCCACTTCCTTGACTCTCTTTCTCTCTTGCACTCACTCCAGTTAGTCTCTTGTCCCCACTCTCACCCCATTCCCCCTACTAAAACAACTCTTGTCAAGAATGGTGGGCTATATAGTCCCAGGTGGAAGGCCTGGAAGGATTGAGAGGCGAAGAGATATATAGGACATTATAAAGCTCAAGAAAAGCAATACATCGCCCAACCTGCCCCTGACCCCTCCACCCCAGAATTCAGAGAGCCATTTGACCCTGCCTCTGCTCACGCCAAGCCCCATTGTTGTTTGGTTCCAACTGAGGTCTCCAACAGAGCTATCAGTTGGAGACACAGATCTTCCTTCCAGTGGCATTTGAGCAAGTGACCTCTGGGAGAGCAGCTTAAATATGCCTGCAGCCTGAAATACCTGTGAGATGAGGGAGGGGGAATGGGGGGGAGCAGGAAACCTTTAAAGTGAAGGAGTTGGATAGGGTGGGAGCGATGATTCTCCAGCAACACCTGTTTTGGAAAGCTGTGAAGTCACAGTCCATCATCCTAAAAAATGGTCTTACTAGCATCTGATAAACAGCACATGTGGAGCCCAAACAATGGTGGAAAATATTTTTTACTTTTCCCATATGATCAACCTAAAGTGGGCATCCAGGAATTCCTGTCTTCTCTCTTGGGCTCTTCCCTCTTATTTTACCCCTCTAGTTTACCTTCTCTCCCATCCCTATCTTGGCTCCTTCTGGGAATGGTAGTGACTAGACGTCAAGCCCTGGAGATAATTTAGCCTGAGATGGTGGGAAGGTGGCAACTTGTAAACAGTCCTCCTCAGGTAGGCTTAGGTCTTTTAGATTTTTTACAGTGGAGTAACTGCAAGACAAACCCCTTCCCTCTTGGTAAATGTGACCACTCCCTAGCACAGCTTTGATGTGTTATTCAGGCAAATCTGTCTTCCCACCATGGTTGAGGGAGGGAAGGAGGGAAGGAAGAAAGGGAGGGAAAGAGGGAGGGAGGAAGAAAGGAAGGAAGGGAGGGAGGGAGGGAGGGATACAAAAATACCCATGCTCAAAATAGTCATTGTAATTACTACTGTAGCGGCCAGTTATTGAGCACTTACCATATACCAGACACATATCAGATGCTTTATGTGCATCCTTTTCTAATCTTAATCATAATCCTGCAAGATGAAGGCATTATTTTCCCATTTTTCAGATGAAGAGATTGTGGTTTAGTAACTGACCCACATACCCACAGCTGGTATGTTGCAGAACCAGGATTTGAACCAGATTTGCCTGAATCCAGAGTACATGCTACCTCCATCACTGTATAGTTTTCTTTGAATATATCAGCTCTAATGCCCCCTCCAGCCCTGAAAGTGCTGTTCTGCTGTTCCGGCTCATGGGCAGGTCCTTACTTGCCCCACTCACGCTCATCCGCTCAGTGACATTTCTGATGGCTATTTGTATTGGGCACTGGGTTAGGGCTGTTTGTATTGGGCACTGGGTTAGGGCTGTAGCTACAAAGCGGATTGTCACCATTTACAGCCTAAAGCTTCAGGGGAGGGAAAGTCTAGTTTCCCCACCCCAGGAAATGAAAATCATTGTAGAACCCTGTGTAATAGTATAAAACTATCATAACTGACATCTGTGCAATGACTCACAAATTACAAAGTCTGTTCACTCTCATGGTTTCAATTGGGACTTGCAATCTGAGGTAAGTAATTCCACATGGATGATTTCTTGGGTGAGGACACTGTGGACTCCCAAGGCCAGTGACCCACTCAGCATCTTAGTTTCCTAAGTGAAGTCCCACAAACTAGGTGGCTTAAAATGACAGAAATGTATTCTCTTAGTTCAGAAGGCTAGAACTCTGAAATTGACAAAGAAGTCTGAAGATGTCGGCAGGGCCATGTGGGGGTGAACCCTTCCTTGCCTCTTCCAGCTTCTGGTGTTTGCTGGCAATCCTTTGCATTCCTTGGCTTGCAGCTGCAGCACTTCAATTTCTGCCTTTGTGGTGTTCTCCCTGGGTCTGTCCCATCCACTTCTTACAAGGACCCCAGTCGTGTTGGATTAGGGCCCAGCCTAATCCAGGGTGGCCTCAATTTAACCCACCACGCCTTCAAAGACCCTATTTCCAAACAAGATCACATTCCCTGGACCTGGGGTTGGGACTTGAACACGTCTTTTGGGGGGACGCAATTCAACCCCTAACACTGAGTGTCACACAGCTCCAAGAAATGACCACCCCCATCACCCTGTCATCCATGAGCACACTATAAACCTCATACAGTCAGCCATATACTTTTAAAAGCTTAATGTTTCTCTGTTTTTTCTATCTGGATTTTTCTGCATTTGAAAATCAGAGGTCTGTCAACTAGCATTATGAATAGCTGGTTCCTATTTGAACAGGTTTGGGGTGTTGAGTTGTTTATTAGGGAAAAATAAATGACCAATGTCAGCAGACAGCCCCAAGTCAGCAGAAAGCTGAGCCAAGACCTGCTTTAGAATAAATATTTGTGATTCCTAGAGCAGTTCTTGCCTCATAATGTATGGCTTTTCAAAATGCTTACAGTCTGTGGTCTGATTGATGCTTATATTTAAAGAAGTATACAAATTGCTACCAGTATCTGGAGATCCCACCAAAGAATTAAGCTAAACACAGAAAATGTATGAGTTCACAGTTACAAGGACAATTTACTTTTCTTGGAATACAAGTTGATATCTATATAAAATGATATGTGAGGAGAGGAATGTTTTTTGATTCATTGAGAATGTTTTGTTTGTGCCATATTTTTTATCTGAAACCAAAGAGTTATCAGGTCTGTAATTTTTCTACAACTTTACAAACTTGAGAATAATCTGAGATAATGTATGTATGAGAAGAGACCAAAACCCTATCTACCAGAAACTGAATCTGATAAAATAATACCATCAGGGGCCTTATCTCAAAATTGATTATTTCTGAGGTAGCTGACAGAAAAATCTATTCGTATGTAGCGTTGTTTTGGCAAAAAAGAAGAAGGAGGAGAAGAAGAAGAAAAAGGTGGAGGAGGAGGTACAGGAGGAAAAAGAAAAGACAAGATACCTCTGGCTTATGAACAAGCCAATTTAATCTAATACAAATTCATTTTAGCAAATGAACTATACCCACAAATTCACTTCCATGTTAGAAGATTTGGCACATACACTTGAAAATGTTTCTGACTGCTCTTTGACCCTCTTACCTCACTCTTGAGCTCTCTTGGTGTTTTGTTTAAGACCAACATCCTTTCTTCTCTTCTACTTTACTTTTCTCTTTTTTGGCTTCACTCCTGCTATCCCAACAAATAGGCAAAACATGCTGAAGTGTTATGCAAAGGGAAGAAAATGATCTGTTAGCAGCAGAGTTAATCAAAAACGTAAGGGGTGGAGTGAGCAGCTGAGGTTTGTCTCCAGAGCTGTAGCAGGGGTGCCCCTTTCTGGGCTGGGGTGGGGATGAAGGGATGGACAGCAACTGGGAGGGGATGGTCAGTATTTTACTTCCCAGGAAGAAGTAGAAGGTTTTTCTGTTTCTAAGGTCAGGTCCTCCTTAACCAAGGGAGGCTAAACACTCATTTTTATGCTTTGGGATCCTTCCATCAGCCAACTAATAGATGGGCCCTCAAGTCAATTGTGACAGAAGAGGAGGGAATAAGCTGCTTGAAGTCGTAGGGCACTGATCCGAAAAGGAGGGAAGGGAGAGAAGAAGGGTCTCTACATCCTGAGGATCTGAGGTCCAGCAGAACTCTGATCTGGGAATTGGTAAACAGCCTAAGACGTTAGGAGCTGGTGATGCTCCAGTGGTGCCTGGGGAGATCTACCATCTCAACCCCAGGGCTCCAGAAAAGAGAGCGTTATCATGACTTCACCACTGACGGAAATCGGTCTTATCTCTCCGAGCTAAGAACTCAACCTACAGTGATTATACAGCTAGTTATTTCCCGTAGTCTCCTGGAACCATAGGCCCATGAGGTAAGACTTTGGGGTATCAGGTTGCTGCCATGGAAGAATTTAAAGAGTTTTAAGAAATTTTGGGACAAGGGAAGTAAAATGGCTTCCTCTGCTGGGGTTGGGTCACAAAAAGAAAAAGAATAAAAAATGCAAATTTCTTTCTCCAAAGAAAAGAATGGAACTTACAGACTGTCAGTCGAGATATTCCACCCCCCTTCTCTAGGTAAGGGACGGGCGTGCGGCCCAGGCTAGATCGACTGGACACTCTCTTCCTGGTATTTAAGTGTTCGGCAGTGACAAACTACTGATCGCGTTCCGAGTTCCTCATCCCAGAGACGTCGTGTTCCTATACATGTTCCTGCACCTGCATCACAGCTGCTCAGGTTTGTGCCATTCCCCAACCTTGGTATCTAGCTGATTCTGTTAGTCTGGGAGCCAGCCTATGGCCATCCAGTTGTTTCCATTTTTGTTCATGATAGTCGGAGTTGGTTTCTGTCACTTGTGATCAGAGAAGCCCAAGTAACAGAGGGGTTGGTTTGGTTACTACATGAGGACACAATACAGCAGCCCCCAGGGCACCCATAAGCTGTGGCAGGGCTATATCCCTAACCAGGAGTGGGGATGGGGTTCCAGAGCCTGTGCTTTGAGAATGTAGCCTCCAAGCTGGAAGCAAAGGGTTGCGGACACCCCTGTTACACTGAAATTTGAAACCATGAATTCCTATGAAGGCCACTGGAGCCCAAGGGATCTTTCTTATAATTTGGCAAGATTAGAGGAAAGTCTACTCCTGAGGTTTTTTTAAGTGGAAGTTGTAACTGACCTTGGGGGAGTATTTCCATCTAAGCATACAGCTTCTGCTTGCAGAAAGATTATTTAAATCAATTCAGCAAACATTTATGGAGCCTACTATGTGCAAGGCACTGCTGTGGATGTTAAAGCTGAGCGGGACTCAGGTCTTGACTTCAGGAACCTTATACTCTAGTGAGGCTGGCTGAGCATGGATGGCTGAATGACAGGATGGCGTAAATGTTGTAAACTAATGTAAACTCAAGGCACTGAATTTCCTGAAGACTTCAGTTCTGCTATAAAGGGTATATGAAGCCAGTAAGTGAAGTGCAGTTATGAGGAAATTTATAAGAAAGTGCATTAATTTATTTATTTGCATATATATCAATCTCCCATGTACCAGACAGTAGCTGAGTCACTGGAAATCCAAAGAAAAATAAGCAAAGTCCTTGAGGGGCTGACACACAGAAAGGGAAGACTGGCAGCCTTGGGGAACTCACTGTGAGGACAGCCACAGGTCCCCATGGGCCTCTGCACCTCGTTTTTGGATAGAACCTCCCAGAACACCTGATCGCCTGTACTGTGAAGTCGCTTAAGGGGCAGCAGACCCAGCCCTCAGTGTTTGGGTGGATGGGGAAGGAAGGTGAAGGGAGGGGCTTGCCCTCCCCCAGGAGTGTGGACAAATCGCCACCAGCTGCTTCAACCTATATGGCTGTCTCCGTGAGAGGGAATTGGTTAAAGCTGCATTTTCCAAGTTGCCTGAGAGCGTTTGCCAACCCTGCATTTGAACGCACCTGCCTCATGCTGTTTTTTTGCAGGTTCATCCCAGCCCAGCCTGTCCGGGCATGGCTATGGCATGAAGTGATTTCCAGACTCTTCTGAGTTCTAACCCAGGGCTCAGGGAGGCAGCCTGGGAGCCAGACTGGAGCCCCACTTGCCTGGCTGCTTCCTGAGTGCCACATCTGTTGCTTTCAGAGCAGATGCTGATGTGGATTATCTTGGACCTTCTACCTTCTTTAGCCAGTGGGATGGAGTTTTGAAATTCACGTTAGAATATAGGTTAACCACGTGGGTTCCCGAGCCAGGTGGCCTGGGGCCAAATCCCTGCTCTGAAGCTCGCTAGCTGTTTAACTTAACAGATACATTTCTTCCCTTCCCCAAGTGCCATCTGGAAAATGGGGATAGTAAAATAACAAGAATAATGATAATAATAACAATCCCCACTTCATGGGGTTTTTGGGAGAGTAAAGTAAAATACGGTGTGAGAAGTACTTAGCACAGTGCCTGCCATATGATGTTGAATGATGTCTGCTATCATTCCCCTCAGAATGGTTCCCACCTATGGGGGATTGAGCAAACCCTTGGAGAGTCAGGGGGGTGGTGTGGGAAGCAGAAAAGCTGTGTGAGAGGCACGGTAATACAGTAACCTGAGCAGAGCCGGGTCAGTTTGGAAGGGGGTAGGATAGGATACGATTACCAATTCCTGATTTTCTTTTCAATCTTCGCAGAAAGGGTATAATTTTAATAAGATGAAAGGAGACGTGCAGGCTTCTGGTAACAAAGAAAACCCCAGGCCACCCTGGTGTGTCTGCCCCTTATCCGGATCATCTTAAGGCATCCTGATTGCTAGGGGCTGTGCAGCTCAGGGGCCACCCCGGATCACTCCAGTGAGCCCTCCTTTCCCTCTGGGGGGCAGCTTGCGAAAATTCCTGATTAAGGGGGGTGGGCAGAAAGCATTGGTGATGAAAGTGTGTTCTAGAAAGGCTCTGAGGAGCATTGCTGAGCAGTGTTCCACCAGCTTAAGTTATCTAATAAAGGTTTACAGCCCTAACTTAGGGTAAAAAAGATACATCTCTAACTCCTTTATTTAAAAAAATAGAACTTTCTTCAAGGTTTATTGTATTACTTTTATACTTTTAAAAACTTATTTACATAAATCTGAGTCTTATTGGCTTCTTGATTCAGTAATTGTACTTATGAATATCCTACGAATATAATTCAACAGAAGAAAAATGTTACGTCTAGCTCCATTTTTGAAAGATAATAAGTGAATGCTTATCTTGGCATTTAATTAAAATCTTGATACATATTCTCTTAAATAAAGTTTTACACCAGTCCCTTTCCTTTCCTCTTCCAAGTAAAGGACACTAATATCCAACAATTGCAGTTATTATTTTGGTTCAAGAAAACTGCAAAAAAGTCTAGTGATTGCCTTCCACAACCCCCTCCCTTCCTGCCAGCCCTGTAATGACCTTCTCCTCCCTTCCGATGGTTTTCCCTTTAGTTCTCAGCCCTATAGCCCAGTGGTCAACAATGATGCAATAAGTCACTTGGATGATGTGCCCTTGACATCGCCAATCGGGTGGTGCTTTCTATATTCTGCCTCCATCTTGAAAACAGCCATTTTTCACCATCTCCTCCACCTCCCACCAGTTGTTGTGGAAGGAGTACTGGGAGTCTGAGAGCAGCAAACCCTGAAGGTGTTAGATTGCTAAGAGGGAGTTTAATATCACCATGGAGACCTGTGAGATGAGGAAAGGTCTAAAACAGTTAATTTTTAGAGGATGCACAGCTTAGTAACTACCATTGGTGCCTCTCCAAGCTATGTCAGACGCTATAGTAAGTACTTAAACGTTATTTCATTTATTCCTCACAATAGCCCAACAAGAAGGTATCATGGTTATCATTATTAGCCCCGTTTTTCTATGAGGTTCAGAGAGGTTTAGTAACTTTCTTGAGGTCACATAGCTAGTTACTGGCAACACTGAGATTTGAACCCATGTCTGTCTTACACCAAAGCCTGTGCTCTTAGCCACTGTGCTGCCCTGCAGGACATGGGACTCTCCATGGGATAACAGAAAAAACAGACTGCTATTCTGAACAGCTCACAGCCTAGAATGGACTGGAATGCAGGTAATAGTATTTGGTTCTGGACCTTAAATTATGTTCACTATTTGTTCACCAAACAGAATGTGCGTAGTTTGATTCTGCAGGTGAGGGAAGAGTTCCCCTGGAAGAATAAACATCCCAACGTGTGGTTTAGATTCACCTTCCCTAAAGACAATGGCATGGAGACTTGAATGTTTATTCTGAAGCACAGATGACATACTCAGGGCAGAACCACCATGTGAGGGTGCCTGGGGGGCAGGGTGAGCCAGGCATGAGGGGAGAGTTTGGCTTTTGAAATGTTGCAGAAAAATTCCAAGTTTTGGAATGAAGAGTACAGTTTCCTCCAGGAGTGTCAGAGTGAGACAGAAGGACAGGGTTCCCTGATTACTGCTCGTTTACAACCATCAGAGAATGGTTTACCATTAGCTGTGTTATGGAAGGAAACACAGGATAGACACCATGATAGAAATTAGGAATCCAAAGATAAATCATCACTTTGGCTCTTCATTGAGAGAAATACAGACCTATAAGCAATCAATTCTAATACTGAGACAACAAGTGCGGAAGTGGCAGTGCATATAAGGTGCTAAGCGAGCCCAGAAGTCAGGGGGGCATTCTGTGTACTGGAGTTACAGGGGATTCTCAATATTTGGGGGTGACATTTGTTATGATTTTGTTAGGCAGAGAAGAGTAAATGTCATTCCAAGTCAAGGGAACAGTATGCTTGGTGGCTTGGAAATATGACCATGTAGGTTGTTACTGCAGGAGAGTGAGAAATTTGGGACTGGAGCATGAGATATGTTTGGGGAGGTGAGGAAGTTGGGGACGGGTTATGGCAAAGATAGGCTGCACCTCTCTTCCTGTTATATATGTTTTAAACTCAGCTTTGTAACAACAACAAGGGGGAAAGAAAGCACTGCAGTGTAATTTTCAAGGCCACCCTTTTTCAGGAGCCTAATAATTCTTTTGGGCCATGGTCAATTCTTGGCTACCAGATTCCTGACGAAAGTAGAACTCTGGAAGGTAGAGATACTCTTTTTACAACTACAGAGGACAAAACTGGTGATAACTTGAGATTGGGGTGGGAACTCTGAACATTTTCTTGATCTTGCAAGTGAAACAATTGAAAAACTGCTGCAAGATAAAATAGTGACCAAGGGTGAATCCATGGAAATGTTTACTTCTCTATTCATCCAAGTAATTTCCATGAATAAGTATGGGTTTGTATGAAAGAATCCACTGATGAATTACGGGTAGCTGTTTACAACATTGCTGTATTTCATAATCATAAACTTTTGAAAGAACATTAATGATGAGCTTCAAATGTCAAATAAAAGAACTGAATGCATGTCAGGGTTTGAGGCTGACCTGATCTTTCTATGTACTATCCAATTAGTGGTGACTCTTACGCAAGTTAGAAACAATAGCGGGAAAAAGAGATTTTACTTTGAGCCTCCTCTGTGAAATGATTCTAATGCCCATGAAACCTAGCTGGGTGGGAAGGAGCAGCGGAGATAGTGGCACCTCCACATACCTCCTCAGAAGTTTGGGAGATCTGGGCACTTTGATCTCAGGTTGGGTTCTCTGAGCCTTTCCCAGAGGGTGAGCTCTGTCGATCCCTGTTCCTGATCCATGCAGAAATGTCCCCGGAGAAAGAGGAAGGTTCTGGAACAAGAGACAGACTGCTGCAATTCAAACTCTCTGCTCAGGCGGTCACAAAGAGAAGTACAATACAATAACTATAAAAGAATGGTTTAATTTAAATTATAAAAGGAGAAGGAAAGGAGCAGCGACTCCCCACTTAGACTCCGTGTGTGTTGAGGAATTCTAAACTGCCCCAGGAATCACAGGGCTGCTCATTATTTTGGAAAAGGAATTTGCTTTTAGCATATCAATGTATGTTCTCAACTATCCTGTGGATTTTATTTTCAATGCCCCCCTTTCCATCATGCAGGATTGCACATGGACAGATTTATACCGGATGACAAATTGCATTTGAATTTGTGGCATTGAAATGTCAGGGCCATTCTCCATTGGCTCAGCCGGGCTCCAAAGTGTCTCGGCCATGGGAACCTGCTGGGATCCTCCAGAATTCTGTGCCACTGCCCACTCAGATCCTTATGCACACCCAATTCTGCATGGGCTAGGGCTCCCAGTCACCAACCCCATCCAAAAGCGGGGTCCCTGCCAGGGGATCGGCAAGGCTTGGTGCCCACCGTGTCATCCAACAGCGCACTCCATCACTGATAACCCAGAATTGTGAAAAAGATCCAATTCCTGAGCCCTAAAGGTGAGACCTGTCTCCAGGACTCTACTCTAGCCTGTCAAACAGATGTGCAGGATTGATTGACAAGCAGAGAACAAAATCTTGGTTCTATACTG
This sequence comes from Choloepus didactylus, assembly GCF_015220235.1. Lineage (NCBI taxonomy): Eukaryota > Metazoa > Chordata > Mammalia > Pilosa > Megalonychidae > Choloepus > Choloepus didactylus. The sequence goes on along the minus strand of NC_051320.1, from coordinate 29,466,423 downwards.
CCAAAGCATCAAAGAACAGAGAATTTAGAAGTGGCCAGTCAGAAGACAGATGAAAGAGGTTTCTAATCCGAGTAGCCTGCAGGCCAAACGGCTCTTAGCACATACCTTTATCTAGCAGAGAAGGCTGTGTTGTGCAATGTTCTATTAATTTAATTAAAATTGACTGGCTGACCCCAGGATGCTTGGCTCTCCTATGTGTATTCTGTTCTTATTAGTATGTGTTATATATAAATGTGTCACTGCACACATCAGTTCACAAACTGCTAATTTTAAATACTATGCCATTAGCACAGGTACCGGTTAAAATTTAATTTTATACAATCTATAATAAAACAAATGTTCATAGACCTTTAGTAGTGTAAATGAGAATGTAAGTAAATACTCAGGAAAATATTTTTTCCAAGTACTTATAAGCTCTAGTTACCGTATAAACAATGACATGCTAACTTGAGTCATTTTTATCTACTCATTTCAGATCTGTCAAGTCGTTTCATAGGCTACATTAAGACTTGCTTCTTTAACTTGAAATTCACGTCTTCTTTTCTCAAGCCCATAGCACTGAGTGCCCTAAATTAAATAGGTTCTTGGAAAGGGCTGTTGGTAAGTACATTGAAAATTATGATAATTAGTTATCATGTGTACTTTAATTATTGAAGTTATTTAAGTAACAAATCTACAATTAAAAATCCCCGATTCAAACTTTTCCCTTCATTAAGTATTTAATAATAGCTATTTTTTATTAAGCCCCAATTTTTATAGGATGCTAATTGCTTTATATCTATCATCTTATTTAATTTTTCACCAGCCCCATGAGGTAAGTATAACTATGATATTTATTTTACAGATGAGATTCAGAAAGGTTAAGTAACTTGCCCCAGCTCACACAGTACATGAGTGGCAGAGCTGGGTTTCAAACCCAAATCTTCCTGATTCCAGAGCTAGCGCTCTTAACTGCTATGATGCACATTGTCAAAATGGTGCTCCCATGTGTCTGATTTGGTGGGGTTTTTACTGACCATTTCTATGCCCATTGGGGTCTCCAGGCAGTCATCCACAAACACAAGCCCTGCCCCACTGGTAGGCGCTTTAGGACAACTGAAGAAGAGTCATGGTAACCACCAAACAAAAGGTGATATCCACAACGCGAAAGACTCGTTAGCAAATTCATGAATCAGATTTTGGTTGAGCAAACATCTTGAAGGCTATTCTTGGGTAAAACAAAACCCCAGATTCTGTCTTGCTTTCCTTGGAATATGAAAATATTGACTGAAAGACTTAGCAGCTGTTATTCATACCTTTGAACAACGCAGAGGACTTTCATTAAAATGATGATTAATTGTTGACAATAGAAGTGCAAACACTATCTTATTTATTCTGTTTTAAAATGTACCTCTTAATTCTTTCTAAAAAAGTTTCAGATGACGGATTCTAAAAAATGAATTTTTATTGATTTTAATCTGTTCTTTAGCTACATTCCACAAATAAAGATGTTAGAAATTCAGTTCATTCTCTACTGATTTATTGATGGCTGACATATATCATTCTCTGAGGAAGATGCTGGGGGTACTTTTCTTTAGGGTAACAAGAAGGCAAATAGACATGCACTTAGTTTTGAATCAAAGTTTTTAAATGATAATTATGAATCTATGACTCATGTAAAAACTTGGCCTGAGTGCTGTCGTATCAGTAATGGCAAAAACAATGAAAGAGTAACAAGGAAATCCTGAAGCACTTTCAAGAGAGAAGCAGGGTCAAAGTTACACCGCTGATAGTATATGTGAAATGGAATTAGAATATCCTCAGCTAACCCCTTCAGATTTGCCTAAACCAAAAATTAGATTTTCTCCATATCTTAATTGGCTAATTTAACCTTTCTTGAAAGGGACAGGTTAAGTTGATTTGGGCAAAACATTGCCAAATAAACTAGCCTGATGCTCTAAATTAAAAATTGGTTGCAAGCCTTTGAGGTGTTGGTGGGTCAAGTTCCTTTTGGACCTGGTTCAAATGGAGAATGGATGTTTCACTTTGTCAAATTAGAGGACGAGGTAAAAATACCCGTGGGCCCTTCAGTCTGGTGCACACACCACAAGGAGCATGGAATGGGAGGTTGGATAGGCTGTACTCACAAGGTTATTCTCACAAAGGTCAGGGCAGATCTCTAATTGTCTTTGAATAATCTGGTATAGATCTCTTGCTCAGAATGAAGAGGTGCAATACGAGGGCCTCTGAATCAAACAGACTTGGGTTTGGCTTCTGGCTTTGCCTCCTACTATCTATAAAATTCCCAGCTAGCTCCTTAATCTCAATAAGCTTTGGTTTACTCATCCCTAGAAGGGGGACAATAATACCCACCCCATCAGGTTATGGTGAGTTGAGCAGTGTTCATCGCATTGTGTTTGGATGACTTTTTATTTGCTCTGCACTTGTTCGCTGTAAGCTCAGTGAGAGCAGGGACCATGTGTGTTGTTCTTTGTTCTGTTGCCAGTGCGGTGACTGCACTGTAGCTGGTCGATTAATTGTTGTTGAATGATGGAGTGAATTATTTAATTAAATGAGGAAAAATATGTAAAATATCTAGCAGCCAGTAATAACAGTGAATGCTTATTCTATTCCAGGCACATAGTCCACACAATGTGCTAATTTAATCCTCCCAACAACTCTATATATTAAGTACTATTTTATCACCCTCATTTTACTGAGTAAGAAACAAAGGCACAAAGAGGCTAAGTAATATACCAAGAGTGACATTAGTGACAAGCTGAGCTTTGAACTCAGGCAAACTGGTTTCATGGTCCAGTATCTTAAGAACCACACTATGCTGCATTTTGGTGGTTGCTGTGTCTGCTCTGTAAGCATTAGTTCATTATCTTCTTTCCTTCCGGCTGGGCTGATCTATAGACTTCAGAATTCCCTTTATAGTATGTTTCTGGATAGCATGGGCTAGCAGAGGATTCTCTCACAAGAACTAGAAGATAGAAGAGAAAAAGTAGCCTTTTGTAACACACACACACACACACACACACACACACACAGTCTCCCAGTTATTCATTCAAACACTAATCTAGGTGCTGCAGTAAAGGGGTTGTTAAGATGCAATGAAAATCCCTGATCAGTTACTTTGAGTTGGTGTGATTATCCTGAGTGGGTCTGACTTAATCAGTTGGAATGGAGATTACCCTGGGTGGGCCTGACTTAATCAGTTGAAAGGAGTTTTCAAACTTAGGCCTTCCCTGGAGAGAGGGACAGAAAAAGAGAGATTTTTCCTTGTTTCAACTCATGCCTGCTCATGATATTCTCTTCCTGATGGCCTGTCCTACAGACTTTGTGGACCTACTTAGCCCCACAACCGTATAAGTCAATTCCTTAGTTCTGCTTCTCTGGTTGAGCCCTGACTGATACAGTTCAGTTTTAACCTGCTCAAATTTTGATTTGAATCTGAACAATTTTGATTAATTAATTCCTTTTTATTTGCTCTTATATTACTTCTTTCACCTATAGGGAAGATCAACTCCAATATCTGGATTTTTGCAGGCAGGCCCTTAGTCAACAGAGCTTATGGAAAAATTACATTTGAGTCTCAAATTTTCTATCATGAACATTCATCAAATTATAAGTGGGGAGGAAAACTAAACACATTAAAAAAATTAAGCTCCCTTCCTCCCCAAAAAGGAATGTACATACATATACATATAATGTCTCTTTTGGGTCTGGCAAGTCTCTTTTTGAAATGGTCTCCATGGAGCATCACATGTGTGCACAAGTGTGGTCCATGACTTTATTCAAAGATTATTATATTTTTCCATTTGCTTTCCGGATGTTCACATTAGTTTGGTCTAATGACCATTTAAGAAGTGCGTGTTATAAGTTGTTTTAGTTTCCTGGCTGCTAAAACAAATACCATTCAAGGGACTGGTTGGCCAACAGGAATTTATTGGTTCACAGTTTCAGGGACCAGAAGGCTCACTTCCTCCTGGGATCAGTACCTTCTGGCTGGCCGGCAATCTTTGGGGTTTCTTGGGTTTTCTGTCACATGCCAGTGCACATGGTGGTCTCTTCTCCTCTTCTGGGTTTCGCTGACTTCTAGCTTCTGCTGCTCCCTGAGGCGTCTCTCTCCATCTGACTTTCACTCTGCTTATAGAGGACTTCAGTCACCCAGGTTAAAGCCCAACCCGATTCATCTGGGCCATCCTGAGCTGACGTAACATTTAAAGAGATTTTATTTACACACCCACCAGGAGGTAGACAAGACCAAGAACATGTCCAAACTGGGGTACACAATTCAATCCACCAAATAAGTCACACACTGTGGAGAGCCTGGAATTTGATACAGATGTACAAAAATATAAATCTGTAAAATTGGGAGGAATTTTAAACAATGTTTTTCCTGATCCTTTTGCTTTGCATATGAGGAAACCAGCTCAGTAAGTGATTTTCCCCAAGTTATACGGCCTGTTAGTTACAGAACAGAATCTAAAACTCAAGTTATCTGATTCTTAATGCTCTGTTTTTTGTCTATACCAAACTCTCAGTCATTATTAATTTTTAAAAATAGTCTTGCAGGTATTAATAACTTTGCCAGATATAATGTGGCCTTTTTTTAATATTCATTTTATTGAGATATATTCACATACCACACAGTCATACAAAACAAATCGTACATTCCATTGTTCACAGTACCATTACATAGTTGTACATTCATCACCAAAATCAATCCCTGACACCTTCATTAGCACACACACAAGAATAACAAGAATAATAATTAGAGTGAAAAAGAGCAATTGAAGTAAAAAAGAACACTGGGTACCTTTGTCTGTTTGTTTCCTTCCCCTATTTTTCTACTCATCCATCCATAACTAGACAAAGGGGAGTGTGGTCCTTATGGCTTTCCCAATCCCATTGTCACCCCTCATAAGCTACATTTTTATACAACTGTCTTCGAGATTCATGGGTTCTGGGTTGTAGTTTGATAGTTTCAGGTATCCACCACCAGCTACCCCAATTCTTTAGAACCTAAAAAGGGTTGTCTAAATTGTGCGTAAGAGTGCCCACCAGAGTGACCTCTTGGCTCCTTTTGGAATCTCTCTGCCACTGAAGCTTATTTCATTTCCTTTCACATCCCCCTTTTGGTCAAGAAGATGTTCTCTGTCCCACGATGCCGGGTCTATATTCCTCCCCGGGAGTCACATTCCACGTTGCCAGGGAGATTCACTCCCCTGGGTGTCTGATCCCACGTAGTGGGGAGGGCAGTGATTTCACCTTTCAAGTTGGCTTAGCCAGAGAGAGAGGGCCACATCTGAGCAACAAAGAGGCACTCGGGAGGAGGCTCTTAGTGGCCTTCTTTTTAAGACTTTGTCTTTTGTGCTAATTAAGAACTCACAAATGCTTATTAGAAATGATATTGACTCATTGTTGTCTTTGCCTTTTTTGGTACATATATAAAGAAGTATAACTTAAGTTCTGATGAGCCATACTCATATTTTCTAACAGGACAGCACTCATATTTTCTAACAGGACAGCAGTGCATTTGTAACCAATAGTTTTGAGTTTCAGGATTAAATTTGACTGTGATGAATCAAAGACCAAGGGGGAAATAATGTGATTCTCAATATCGTTGGACAATGTTCCCTAGGTGTGAGTTATCTTTGAGTTCACAGGGAACATGGGAACAAAGGCTCCCAGACACCACTCTGATAAGGACTTTGATGATTTCCTGGGAACCAACCTATAGGCTGGGTTTTCAGAATCACTGCTTGAATTTCTTCCTCTGCAACATCCCCAGCTCCCCTGCCTTGTTTCCCCTTTCCCCTTGAGATCTCCTAACCTGAGGTCAAGCCTGCCTTTCAGGTGACAGTGAGCTCCCAGACGCCTGCACAGCTGTGTCCAGTGGGGTGGCCACAGGCTCACATTTCTGGGCTCAGAGGAGCCCTCAGTTCTGCCAACTAATCTTTTTACTTCTCTTTGTAAAGCTCTCTCCTTGGTCTTATCAGCTCTTCATTCATTAGTCTCCTACTCAGTCCTCTTAGCGGATGCCCTAAACTGCCACTTCACCGAAACAATTCTATCAAATCCCCTCTCCCATCCCCTACCAGCTCCTCTGAATCCACACCAGTCCCCTGGTGTCAAGAAACTGGGTGTTCCTCCTGATACTAACACTCCATCCCATTTTCTCCATCAATTATCACTTATCTGTCTCATAATCTCTGATTCTCTTTCGCTGCTATTTCTCCTCAAATTATGAGCATGACAAAGATACTCCCATACTAAACAAATAATCCAAAAAGCAAATCAACAGGTCTCTCTTGGTTCTCTATCCCCTTCCAGGTATTAGCCAATCTCTCTTCTCCTTTGAAAAATTGTTCAGAAAAGCTCTTCTTCATTACTGTATCAACTTCCCCAACCCCCATTCATTTTCAACCTCCCTGACTCTAGTTTCTCCTTCATTCATTTGTGCATTCATTCATTCATCTTTTAACACTTTCTTTCTTTCATCTAGTAAGTATTTATTAACTATCTACTAGGTGCCAGGCACTGTTCGAAGTGTCGGAGAGCTAGCAATGGACCCCACTACAACTGCTTTTGCTAAGTCACCAATTCCAAAGAATACTATTCTGTGTAAAAAAAGATCATAAAATTAATACAATATTAATTAATATAATCAAGTTACTCCATGGTAGTAGGCAAAGCTCATCTTCATCCTAGTTAGTCTTTGATCTGTTACTTACAAATACCCCAAATGTGGGCAGGTTGCAACTGCTTTTGCCAATCCAGAACCCATATCCATTCCTTCTCGACCCCAAGAGCATATCATGGGAGAGCAACGAAGGAGCAAGAGCTGCCCTGGGGCTCCGGAAACTTTTGGTTGGTGAAGGAAATTTCCCCCAAGCAGTGAGAGTCATAGAGGGTGAGAAAGGACCCAGGAAAAGAAGGAAGAGGAACCTTGGGAGAGAAAAGACCAAAGATTGCGGATCTTTCCCACTAAAAGCCACATCCCCAACCCAAAGATAATAATTCTAATAGGAGTAATAATAATAATGCATGAGTCAAAAAGTTAATATTTATTCATTATAGAGTTTGGAAAATACACAAAAGTGAAAGCAAAAGAGGAAAATAAAAATCAATAAGAAGTGTACTTCTCAGAGAAAAGTGCTAATATTTTAGTATATTTCCTGCCAGTAGTTTTCTCCCCCTATACATATGTATATATACGTATACATGTAATACAATTTGCTGTCACACTGTAAAAACTGATTTACATATTTTTTTCACTTAATGTTATATTATGAAATTTCTTTCCCTCCTGCCATTAAATGTTCTTCAAAAACCTGAAGTTGAAGCAGCATGCAGAGAATCGGTCCTGTTAGGCCATAGTAAGGAGTTTAGATTTTATCCTAAGAACAGTGGGAATTTCCAGGACAGATTTTCTTTTGTGAGTCAAATTAAATGAGGAATAATTTATGTACATCAACATTCACCCTTTTTCGATGTGCAGTTTGATGAGTTTGAAATACACACATGTATGTCATCACAATCAAGATAAATACTCTTCCCATTGCCTCCATAAGCTCCTTGCGACCCTTGGTAGTCAATCCCCTTTCTCCAAACCCCCACCTTGGCAACCATTGATCTGATTCCTTAGCTTTGCCTTTTCCAGAAAGTCATATAAATGGAATCATGCAGTAGATAGCCCTTTGTGTCTGGTTTCTTTCACTGAGCATAATGCTTTTGTGATTCATCCACATCATTGCGTGTTTGTAACTTTTGATTGCTAAGAGTTATTCCATCGTGTGAATGTAACACAATTTGTTTATCCATTCATCCGTTGATGGACATTTGAGTCATTTTCAGTTTTGGTTGATTATGACTAAAGCTGTTATTAAACACAAAGGATTTGCTGTGAACGTACGCTCTCATTTCTGTAGAGTAAGTATCTATGACTGGGATTACTTAGTTGAACTGAAGCACTTGGTCAATTTTTTTATTTTACCCATTCTAATAAGTGTGTAGTGGTATCTCGTGGTTTTAATTTGCTTTTCTCTAATGACTAAATGATATTGAACATCCTTTTATATGCTTCTTTGTTATTCATATCTGTTCTTTGGAGAAGTTCCTTTTTGCCATTTATATCTGTTCTCTTCAACTTTCTTGTCCATTTTTTAAAAAACTGGGTTGTTTGTTTTCTTCTTACTGGGTTTTGAGAGTTTTTATGTATTCTGGATACAATTCCTTAATCTGATATGTGTTTTGCAAATATTTTTCCCAGTCTATGCCTTATCTTTTCATTATATTATCAGTATCTTTTGAAGAGCAGAAGTTTTTAATTTTGAAAAAGTCCAAAAATTTTTTTTACCAATTTTTTCTTTTCTGGATTGAGCTTTTGCTATCATATCTAAGAAATCTTTGCCTAGTCCAAGCTCATGAAGATTTTCTTTGTCTTCTAGAAGTTTTACGGTTTTAGGTTTTATATTTAAATCTATGATCCATTTTGAGTCAAATTTTGCATGTGGTGTGAGTTATGGATCCAAATTCATTTTTTTTTTTGTTTTGCATGTGGAGATCCAATTGTTCCAGCACCATTTGTTGGAAAGATTAGATCCTTTTTCCGTGGAATTGCCTTTGCACTTTCGTCAAGATTCAGTTGAGCATACAGTAAGAATAGGTTAAAATTTTAGCTGCTTTCTTTCTACCCACTTGTACGGCAGCCCCCTTCTTCCTGCCCGGCTCTGTGAAAGGTGAAACAATATTTTTCTCCCATCTCTCTTTCGAGGATTTGCCACTCTTGGGAATTCTGTTTACTGGGTTGCCTCGTGACCTCGGCTTTTTGATGGGCTCAAGAAAAGTTATGATTTTGTAGATTTCTCATTGTTGGGGGAGCTATGTTCTCTTGTGGCTTTCTACATCTTAAGCAGAAGCAGAAGCTTCCTGGAGGGTTTTAAGCAACAGAGTGATGTTATCTGACTTATATTTTTAAAAATTCCTTCTGGCTGCTTTGTGGAGAATGCACTTTGGGGTGGGGAGGAGGGTAAGGGTGGAAGTGGGGAGACTGCTGAGGAGGCGTGGAAGGTAGTTTAGTCTGGAGAGAACGGTGGCCCAGACTCGGGCGGTGCCAGAGGAGAACAGAACTCGGGACATATTTTAGAGGTAAACTAAGAGGACTTGCTGGCTGAATAAGGGGAAGAGGGATTGGAAGAATCAAGGATGACTCTTAGACTCTCGAGCAATTAAATGAACTAATCAAATGAACACCGCTTAATCATAAGAAAACACTTGGGGCAGAATGGGTCTGGGGGAACAAGCAAGAGTTCTAGGTTGGACTTGTAAGGTTCTAGGTCAAATGGAGGGACTGAGCCAGCAACTGGATGCTCAGAGCTCAGAGGCCCTGGGGCATCTCCTACCCAGGGAGAAGATGCAGGTAGAAGAGGCTGCCCGGGACTCAGCCCGGGGCCATGTTTGCTATGGGATGGAGGAGGAGGGATCTTAAAGAGAGGGTGAAGCAGTGGCCACAGCGGCAGAGGAAAGGCTTGAATGACCCCTTGAAGGAAAACTTTAATCCAGATGCAACAGGAATCCCTAAGTCACAGAAACACTCTATTTCATTAAAGAAAAACTTGAATAAAACTCTATTAACTCTTGATTATTAGATGAATACAACTGCTGATTGCCCCTGGGAGAAGAGCAGGAATCGCCCAAGATCCAGGACCTTGCATGGAGAGAAGCCGAGATCTGCTACTGCTCAAGCCAGGTGAAGAAACTCTCTCTTTGCAAGTCCAACCAAAGATAAAGTTTAAGGGACCTCGAAATCCCACTTCAAATCCCTCAGGGTCAGAATGAGCCCTTCCCTTGGAGCTCAGTAACAAGATTCCTTGTAGTTGCGTACAGGGGTGTCTTACTGCATCTTTACTGATCTTTGCAGAGATGTACACGTCAGAGACTCGATGTTTCCTGTTAAATATCTGCCTGTCCCCCTTCTCCCTCCAAGGCCAGTGTTCCCCGGGCTGACAGGGACCGGCCACATCACACGGATTCCTTCTTTGGTCTTTGCATGTGTTATTGTGAAATCTACTGGTTTTCTGGAGGAGATACGCTCTGCTGAGTAAGAGAAATGTGGCTAAAGGAGCATGCTAATGAGGCTGATTAGATGCTTTTATTGGTTATGACCTTTTCACTTAACCCCAAGAATCTGTTGTTTTTGGTTTTAAAAATAAATAATACATCTCACATTTCTTTCATTTGTTCTCTGAATCATCTACAGGCTAATGCTATGTAACAGGGTGTAGAAAGCAAAATAAGTTGGTGTGAGTTTGGATTGCTTTTTAGGCCAGTTAAGAACGATATTATGCCTCTCTCAAACTTCATGATTGAGAGAATGATGAAACAAATGGAGGGCATAAGGGTGGGGTTTCAATTGAGAGCACCAAACACCGCCAATTCTAGGTCTGTTTCCCAGTACCATGCACTGAGCACATGACAGTCTGGCCCAAACATCTGTCAAGAAACCTTTAGAAATAGATTCTTTTGGACTACAGGGCACTGCTTAGTTCCCACATTATCATTTTTTTCCCTCCCCTAAGACACACAAATTTGAAATCCTTCTTGAACTTTATTCCTCTCCTTGCCATCAAGAATGCCACTTATATTCAGATAATTTTTAGTTACCTCGGGCATCTTTGTCACCTTGTGCCACCTTAAGAACCTTCAGAATGGGCTCCCAGGCCAGCCCTGTGGTGGGAGGGCCCTACACTAGCAGTAGCCCCAAGACGACCCTTCTCCTTGCTCCACACTCTCATCCCTGCCCAGGAAGGGGACCCAGTGATGGGCCCTGCAGCAAGGCAGCATGGCCTGGGGACCACCTGGGACCACGCTGGGAGGCATTATCCATGCTTGCCCTTTGTGCCAGTTTGGACATATTAGTGTTGATTAGGTTGAATCTTTAGATTAAGTTGCTTCCATGGAGATGTGACCCACCTAACTGTAGGTGATAACTCTGATTGAATTATTTCCATGGAGGTGTGGCCCCACCCATCTAGCATGGGTCTTGATTTAGTCACTGGTGTCCTTTCAAAACGCTGGCACAGACCCAGACGCTAGGTGGCTTAGCGCAGAGATGCTTGGAGTTGTGGACACCTGACATTGGCTGCAACTTAGAGAGACATTTTGAAGACAGCCATTGAAAGCTGATGCTGACATTTTGGAGAACATCATTTTGAAATGCAACCTGGGATCAGCAGATGCCAGCCATGTGCCTTCCAAGCCAACAGAGGTTTTCTGGACACCATCGGCCATCCTCCAGTGAAGGTATCCTATTGTAGATGCCTTACCTTGGACACTTTATGGCCTTAAGACTGTAACTGTGTAACCAAACAAACCCCCTTTATAAAAGCCATTCCATTCTGGTATTTTGCAAAAAGAGCAGCATTAGCGAACTGGAACTCCCTTCTACAGAATTCGGGTGCCTCACTTCCTTCTCTTTGTGCATTGCCTTCTAGGTGTGGTGTTTTACTTGTTTTGGTAATTTCATGGTATGTTTTATCTTAATCTCCAAGAGGGGCATGAGTAACTGTCCTTGAGAGCCATGATCACTAGCAATGTTTTATTACCTGGTCTGCTTCTAAGTGTCTCAGTGCAAGAAGCTTAATGGGAAAGTAGTCTGTGTATTTGAAAGAAAAAGTGTTTTGGAGTTTATGGGCCCCAGATGCCCACATCGGTGGAAATGGGATAGGAGTGGGCAGTGGGAGTCTTCCTCTCCATCTTTTAAGAGCTGCTTGAGTTCAGCCTGAATGTGTGGGAACCTTTGTTCTCCCCAAGGCCCTACAAATTCCTGGGGAGGCGAAAGAGAGGCCCTTTCTCCTGGCTTCTTCCGGCTCTGCACTCCTGCTTCTCCTGAACTGGTTCAGGCTGTGGATTTTCTTGCCATATGTCGTGTGTTATTTTATTCTGTACCATGGAGATCCAGACATGGAACTTAGCTCTGTCATTTGGTTTATATACACACACGTGCACCTGTGTACAATCACACACACGCATACCCACACAAAACCACTTGAACCAGGTATGTGGATGGGTTACAGACCGAAAGTTTGAGGAAATGGAGTGGAGGTGCAGGTTACAGCAGCACAACTTCACGGTTAATAGTAGGCATCCCGGTTTTTAAAGTCCTTTCCTAACTGCACCATGTTGCTCAAAAACCCCACACTGTTCTGCTCTTCTCCTACCCCAGAATGCCTGTTTATTTCTAATGCTGTGAAGTTTAGCTACTTCTTTTACTTGATTGGCTCAGGATGTCATCTTCCATTCTAATGATTCCACATGGCTTACCAAAGTGCTTTCCTGAACAAAGATGATTTCTTCCCTAAGAATACTGGTGCCAGCTGTTATGTCGATAATTTTTTTCACTCTGTTACATTTAACAATGTAGCATATAACAAAGACCCGATGTAGTGATACTTTAAAAATCTTTCAGGAAGCCCTGTTTTAAGGGAACTGGATAAACAATCATTTGCATTTTATAAAATTATTTAGAATTTATATTATAAAATGACTAATTGAAAAGGATCTATTATAAAGGAAAATCCCCTTGTGCATTCAAAATATGATTGTGTATAAAGTTTGATGTCCATGCAATTAATTTCTCAGGCGCACACTGATAAAGACAGGCAGGCACACCTATGGATGGCCTTTCATCAACAAGGGTTCATAACGTGCAGTCTGGAAAGCTGGAAGGCCCTGAAGCACTTTGCTTCTGCCCTGGGTTAGTAAGGCCCTGGCACTTTAGCCCACAGCTAAAAATACCTCAGTCCTGTCCAACTGAGGTGGCCGAGAACAGTAACTACCAGAGGCTGATTTAGGGCAGGGGTTTTTTTTTAGAATGCTGTTTTTGTCATTATTAATTAGCATTTATCCTTTAAGATAATGACAGCTAATATATTTGAATGCCAACTGTGGGCCAGGGCCCCTGATTAAGTACAGTATAGGCCTTATCTCACTTAAAGTTAAAAAGCCACTTTTATTCTTTATTAGGTACTCTTACAAACGTCACTTTACAGATGAAGAAATGGAGGTTTAACTACTATCCCCCAGGTCATGCGGCTGTCGGACCCTGAAGCAGAGATTTGTATCCAAGGGCACCTGTCTCCAAACTGCCAACTCTTAGCCAACACAATCTCCAACCACGTGCTGGAGGCTCTGCTTTTTACAATAGAGTGAAGAGCTCTTTCTTCTGAATACTTTTTTTAAAATGAATTTTTAGTTCGTGGGAGGTGGCCCTGTGGGGGTCTCAGCCTTCCGAGGCTCCGGCCATCCCTCAGCAGAGCGGCCTGGGGCCAGTGTGGCGTCCACCTGGTGCTGTTACGTGGCCGAGGCGTCCGCCCCCAGGACGGGGCCGCCTGCTCCGACGTCCCGGGGGATGTTATCTGTCTCGTTTTCAGTGAACTTCAGAAAAGAGGATTCTTGGCCAACTCCCTGAGAAGGTTATTCCAGAACTTTAGGACTATCAGTAAGGAAGAAAAGAAAAACACAAGACAAGACGACAGCAAGAACGTCCTGAATTTCATACCAGGCAGGGCTGGGGATGATGTTCACGTCCGTCGAGAGGAGGAACACGGCAATTGCCCCTTGCTGTTCCCGTCGTGCCCACCATAGGGTCACCCTGCAATCAGGGACACTCCGTGATTCAACTGGAGGCCCCAGAACTCCTTCTGAGCCCCTGAGGGACTCCCAGGGGAAGAGGAGGGCTCTGTTTGAGGTGTTGCACAGAAAGTATCTAGGGAGCGTCTGTTTTCTGTTTGAACCTCGGGCTAGGAGTGACTGATTCCCCCTGAAAGGGGCTGAGAGCCTCCTCCACTGCCTCAGCATAAAGCACTCGCCACCAGGTGGGGGGGACCTGGACACGCGGGGCCGAGGAGCCCCGCAGGGCGAACCTGACCCCTTTCCTTGCCAAGGAGGACAAATGGAACACATCGCAGAGAGCTGCAGAACATGCCAAAGGGCAAGACAGCCTTAGACTCAGCACTTCGGAGACCTGGGCCCAGTGCGAGCTGAGCCAAGGACACTGCAGCCACCCGGATGTCGTAGCAGACGTGCCAGCCCTGGGTGGGGCAGGAGGAAACTGCCTTGTGGTCCCAATTACTTTGCAAAAATTCCTCTTCATCATTTATTTTTCTTGTTACCCAAGTAATATACAATGGTTGTGAGAGAAAGAAGGAAAGAAAGGAAGGAAAGAAAGAAGGAAGGAGAGAGAGAGGGAGGGAGGGAGGGAGGGAGGAAGGATGGAAGGAGGGAGGAAGGAGCTCTGTGGCCTCCTGTGTCTTCATCTTCATGTCTAATTCCACCAAAAAATAGAAGCTGTTAGAGTTGGTTGTGTCTCTTTGATTTGCCTTGAGTTACTGACACTTCCTCCCTTTGTAGAGTAAATGCCAGTGAACCCCGAGTTTGCATTTCAGGGTCTACCTGCCATGGATGGCCCCGTCTGGGCAGGGCGCAGTCGGGCTGCACCGGGAGGAGCACACAAAGGCCCCAAGACCACGGAGGGAAGGAAGCTCGTTATCTCTGCACGTTCATATTTTCTTGTTAGTGAGGTTTTCCACATTAAATGTGTAAAGGGGCATAATTACAAGCATGCTTTTGAGTTCTAGGCATACTTGAGTAATTCAGAACAGACTTTTTATATCCAAAGGGGCAAGTAAAAAGGAAGGCTAGGAAAACAAGGTACTGAGCTTATCTACCCTCCAGGATCCAGAGGAATGAGAGTAAATAACTTCATTAAAGAAGAAAGTGTCCTCCGCTATGTTTCAGGATCATTATTCCTATCTGTCCTTTCAAAGACCTTTGTTTTTATAGGAATAGTACTTCATACTTTTTTCTTTATTCGGTCTCCCTTTGTTCTTGATAGTCCCACAAGATGGAGCATGAACGTAATATTTGTTGGAGAGGGAGGGAGGCATGCAGACACTATTATCCTGTTACCAGAAGAGTGAACTGAATAGCAGGAACGGGCTGAGACCCCACGCTCCTTCACACCAGCACACTGCAAGAAATGCACATGGTGTGAAATCCCTCTTAGCAAGTTGTCATCTCTAGGAGTAGACAGTGTTGATTCCTGCTAACCTCAGAGATGGCAGGGGAATGGGGGCTGGCTGGGACTTGGGCAGGATCTCACTGCCTGCTGGCACCTGGGAAGGAGTCATTGTGGTCCAAAGATGGTCCAGATTTGCAATTCCAGGCCAGGGGAGTAACTTGTGCTCACTGATCTCACAAAGCCTGACACCTAAACCAGATTTCCAGTGCATGAGCTCCCACCGAGATCCATGACTGCCAGTGGCACGGAGGTGAGTGGCAATTCTAAGATGCTCTCCCTCCCTCCCTCTGGGGGTGTCAATTGACCAAGTCCAAGATGCTCCCCCGCCCCGTCTCCAGCCACAGTCTAACATCTCTGGCACAGGGTTCATCTTATAAACCACTATCAGCCAGTCAGCAGCTCTGACATGGTTGCCATGGCCGGCACACATATGGATTTGGTTAGTTCTTGTGGCATGCCTGGAAAATGGTAACCACTGATGTTTTAGTTGACAAACCATTTGGGTACCACTTGGGGCAGAAATATAAGTCCTGGTTCTTGTCTGAAAACTTCTGTTGTTCTGTTGATAACCATCTGGTAAGATCAGGAAAGCACTAGCATCCCAACTCTTACAATGTGTGTTTGCAATTTGAAGAAAATTCTAAAGAAAATTTCAGAGACAGTAGTGGAGCACTCTTTTTATTTACCTTAACATTTTAGTTTGAAAATAAAATGTTACAGAAAAGTTGAAAAAGTTGTTCAATGAATATCTGTATACCCTTCATCTAGATTTTCCAGTTGATATAATTTTGAGACATCTTACTTCTCACTCTTTCTCTCTCAGTCTGTTATTGTTGTTGGACCATTTGAATATGATGTGCAAATAATGTCATTCTTCACTCCTACATACTAGCATCTATCTTTTATGAACAAGGACATTCTTCTGTATAACCACATTCCATTATCACAACCAAGAAATGTAACATTCATATTATAATTTCTAATGTACAGACCATATTCAAATTGCTATTGGAGCATTCCTTTAAAAAATAATAACTTGACTCTCATTTAAGAAATGCTGCATCAACTAACACTTTTGAAAGTATAGAAGATGGTACTGAGTTTTCCTACACAATATCAAGGACCCTTGAATCTAAAAGCAATTCAGAGGAATCAGACACTGAATATGAAGAAGTTTTATGAATTACTTTAGCCAACGTATTTCACTTACAATTTCCTTTTCATGTATGCAGAAGACTTGATAGATGAGAAAAATCAATATCTAAATAAGTCTGAGTCTAAGTGATTAAAAATCTAAATGACAAGAAAGTATTGTGTTAGAGTGTAATTGGCATAATGGTTTTTCTTTGTGGTGCATAACATAATGGTGCATCTTACATAAGATGAGATACTTTAGGCAGTTGGGGGTTCAAAGCCAAGAACACAACCTGCTGGTACATGCAATCAGTTGAGCTTCCCGAAGCGACTGCACACCTGACTTCCAGCCAGTCGGTCAGAACTGTAGCCTCTGCGTAGAAGATGGACACTTGCTCTCTTGCTGCTCTTTCCAGCACACCACACAGGCTCCCCGGCCCCTGGCTGTGCTCACATCTTTCTTCACACTGGTTATAACACAGGTCATCTAAGTTCTCCTTTCACCCGGACTGACTGCTCCACTTGAGTGCTCCTAAATCATCTCTGAGCTCCTTCCAGGCACTTCTCTTAGCTTCCTCAGCTGGCTAGTCATGGCCACTCCAGGCTTATTCTTCCCAGTTCTGCTCCTGCAGGGCAATCCGATTTCTGCTTTCAGGAATCCCCTCATTGCAGCCTTCTAAGTACTGGCGACGAGTGCGCCTCTGCCAAGCTGCCCTGGACTCCGCTCTGTGTGCAGTGAGTCTTTTTGTCATTAGCTGGTCCCTCCCCAGCTTCTTGTAACACGTTGGCCCAGAGAAGCCTGAATGAGGTGCACTTGGCCTTCTCTTCAGGGAAAATTTCAAAACAGGTGAAGCTTGCCTTTGACACCTGCATGCTTCCAACTGCAGGGAACATCTCCCTTCCTTCTCCAAAAACTCTCATTCCTTTTCCTTCTTATCTCACCATCCTTCCCACCCCAGAAAAAAAGTTTTTCTGATTCAATTAACCCATACACAGGAGTGATTTGGGGCAAAGTCTGTAGAGAAAGGAGAGGAAACAGGTTTTTGTTTTCCAGTAATACCCAAGCCCGGGAGACCCCTACCAGAGAAGTGAGAACATCTTGCTTGATAAATCCGGGACGTATTTAGTGGGACCACAGAAGCTGTTTAACCAAAATCCCACCATTTGGACCCTTAAATGCTTGCTTTCATTGGGGAAAGAGATTTTAATTAAAGTCATTTAACTGGTTGTAGTGGATCATATAGCTATTGTTTTTTATTTTCTAGCAAACTGTTCCTATTTCCCTGTCTTGGTAGCAGATCCTAACCCCTGGCCCTAAGGGGGTGGACATGTGTCTGGGCCCAGCCAATTAGAAAATCCTGTGCCCCTGGAGCCTGACCCAGTTGGGGTGACTCTATGTCACTTTCCTGGAGCTCACCTCAACGTGCCACCCCAGCCCTCGTTTTCACCATGACCCTCGGGGAGGCTTAGACCAAGTGGGGGAAGCTTTTTCTCAAGAAGCCCATTGTGAAAATTCCTGTTTCCTCAGATGGGAAGGACACTGGCCGAGTTTCTTTAGACTATTATGATAATATCAAGAATTACCTTGTGATAATTGCTAATCAGAAGGCAAAAGAGGTAGTCTGGGGCTGCGGGGCAGGCCGGGGAGAAGAATTAACTACAAATGGGTGTGAGGGATCTTATTGCAGTGTTGAAAATGGATATATGGTTGTAGTTGCACAACCTGGAAAATGTACTAAAAATATCATTAAATTGTACATTTGAATGATTGAGTTGTGTGACATGTACGACATGTGAGTAAAGTGATATAAAAAAGGAAAAAAAAAGTCCTCTTGCGATCAGTCACATTCTCAAGTACAGGACGTTGGGAGAAAGAAACTCCCTTTGCAGGAGTGTTGCTAAATTTGGATAACGCAAGTCTTGGAATGCCAGCAATCACCTCCCCTTCCATACAGAGGAAAAATCTTTCTGCGTAATAAATCCAAGAAAGACAGAGAGCGAGAGGCCTGCTGGGGCTAGGTCCTGGGTCCCTGAAATCTGGTTCTGCAGAAACCTTCCCTTTGATGCTGGGAGGTAGGTCCCACGTCCCCTTTAAGCTAGTTGGGGTTGGGTTTCTGCCACCATAACTAAGAGCATCACGACCAACACGGCAACCATACCCAGCCACCAAGTGGTGCAAAGGCCCCTGCGTCTGTTATTAATGTGTCAGGGAGACGTGGCTGTGCATTTGATTTGATTACAACACTCTACTTTCCTTCTGTTTCCAAAAGGTTTTGCTCACAAAATATGTTTGCTTTTGAACAACTGAAAAGATGAAAGGGACAGTGCTCCCAGCCAGCGTTCTTTCCTTTTTACCCCTTCTGGGATGGGCGGCTTCCCTGAGACACACACACACACACACACACACACACACACACACACACACACACACACCAGGTCTAGATCAAAGATTTCAAGTTCCAATAATTACAGTTGAGAAGCAGGTGATGGGAACGAATGAGGAGGGGCAGGTGTTCCGGCAGGACAAATAGGCAGTAGGAAGGGCTGCAGCGAACGAAAGAGAGAACACAATGTCCGGAGGCCACCAGCCTCAAACTCAAACGACAGCGGCAAAGCCGAGGACCCAGAAGCCTGTCTGTCGTGCTTCCCGTGGGCTGCTATTTTGCAAATGCTGGCCTACAGTGTACCCTGTGCCTCACTCTCTCAGCCAGCGGTCATTTGACTGTGAAAGGCAGAGTTCCACTCAAGCTAGCACAAGTGAAGCGCTGTTACTCATAAATGTACGAAACATGTAAGTGCTTGGACACGAAATCCATGGACTAAGCAAGGGCACAGTGAGGAACCAGGCCTGCTCCATCGTTTCTGAACATGGTCTCTCTATCGCACCTCTGGCAGTGTCACAGCTCCCCATCCTCTGTCTAATGGGTACATGTTGGGGATGGGGTCATGTGCAAACATGGCTCCTTGGCTCACCCCTTCAGCAGAGGCTGGAGACAGGAGCAGCTCCCAGAGTAGGGCTGGTCTCGGGCAGACGTCAAACCTGCCTAGGACCTTGGCATTGCCACTCAGGATATTATCAACTCCGAAATCAGTTCAGAGTCTGGGAATTTTGTTAACTTTGCATATTTTCTTTTAATTTTTTCAGCTCTGATAGAAGATGTGGGCCTTTTAACAGGGTGCATGCACGTGTGAATGTGTACCTACAATGAGCCATTCGTGAACATTCTTCTGGACCTAAACTGAGTCAGCCCTCATGGGATCGTTCTCTGGCTCCTTGGTGATCATACATCTCTCTGTTCAAATCTTCTCTTCCTCTTAATTCCCACAGCCTCACGTTCTGCCTAGATTTCTATAAACTGTCTAGTTTCTTCTACCTCAGAACAATCCTTAATAACACCTTCCAATTAATCTTTCCAAAGTGCTGTTTTCATTGTATTAGACTTCTCCTTGGGAACCCACCACAGCTCCCACTGGCCTTCAGTCCAGCCACCCCAATCTGGTCTGCTGGAAAAATGGATGAACCTCTCTGATCTCTGACCTCACCTATAAAATGGTACCGTAATGCAGCCGGCCTTGCAGTGCTGTGGGCAGGGCTAGAGATAATGTCCAGTATTGCCTGGGTCAGCAACTGGCGAAGTGTAGGTGCTCAATAAATGCTTGTTTGTCCCTCACATTTTGGCATTGTTTCCTGAGTCTACATCATTCCCAGGAAGAGGCCCCAAGCTTCTTTCCCACACTTTCCCTCTATTCTCCAGTCTCCTGAGGCCTCTACATCTGCCTGGGCACTCACGACACATGCACAGAGGCTTGTACAGTGCAACTGAAAAATGGCAAACCTGGCCCATAGGAGAGGAATGGGCAGCCCGGCGGCCATGGAGACACGTGCTTGGCTCTTCCAGCCCCGGGGGAGGCCCCGCTGGGGTGGGAGCCCATCATTTCCCTTTCTAGCTGCTTGTAATGGGCTCCACGTTTTCTTGCCCCTGCTCAGGGTGCTGCTGTGACATCTTCTATGAACTCAGCATCCCAAGATGAGGACTTATGGGCCCTGTAACTCTTCCTCAACACAGTATTAGGAAACTGCATGGAGGGAGAGTAAGTAACACAATCTGTCAACTGCTGACAGGTCTGAGTTTGCATCATCAACAAACCTCAAACTGGGTCTGGCCTCCTAGATACTGATGTGTGTGTGTTGCCCTCCTTTGGTTACAGGAGCCAAAGCTCACTCAATACATAACAGGGCATTGTTGTCAGGATGTCATAGAAATGAGGACAAATGGATCTCAGCCCCAGGGGCAGCCTCACGAGCATCCATGCAGAGTTGGGGCTCCTCAAGGATCCAAGGATAGAATGTAGTTTGGGAACTGAAAGGTCTAGAGGCTGGTTTATTCTGGTGACCCCTCAGCAGTCCTGTTGCCGTGCCCAGGCAGACTGTCTTTGCTTTTCCAAGTAGATTTTCAGCTTGTGCTCCTTCCGCTACCTCCTCATCCCCTTTTCTATGTCTCCAATTCAAACTCCCCAGACTCTACAAAGTCATTGTCATTCCTGATGGGCAGAGTGTTTGCCCCAAGCCACACCACAGGTGGCATGCTGGGTCCTGGACAGGTTCCCTCAGATCAGGTGCCCACCCCTGGTCCAATAGCCATGGCCAGGGTGGAGGGTCACAGGTGGCAGTGAGGCACCTGGGGGAGGAACCCATTGGAATCCCTGTGGATGTGGGGGGGTGTTGCAACTGTGTGCTGGTCCAGTATACCTTGTTTCTCTTTCTTCCCATAAAAGATGCCTAATAGTTGATATTTATGGAAACAACTTCAGTTGTGGAAGAAAGCTATTTCTCCTTTGAGATCATCCTTAATTTTACTCCTTCCTCCTTCAATTCAAGCTCCACACTGCCGCTAAAGTGATCTTTGTAAAGTGCAAATTAAATCACATCAAAATAAATCTTTCAATAGCTTCCGTTGGCTTCAGGATAAAGTCTTAACTCCTTAGCATGGATTCAAGTTCCTTGTGGTTGGCTCCATCCTGTATCTCTGGTCTCATCTCCATCTCTTCCACTCCATACTTCCCTCTCCCCTACATAGCACACACACACACACACACACACACACACACACACACAGTTTATATATGGATACTCTGTGCTCTAAACATGTCCAACCTTTTGTGGTGCCCTAAATTTATCACATCACATTTGTGGGCCTTTCTAGAATACTTTCCCTCTCTCTTCTAATGAATGTCCATTCATCCTTTGGGACTCAGTGTCAGATCTCTTACTGAAATAGTCCCCTACTCTCCAGAAGTGATGTGGATGCCTTCTGTCATCCACCCACAGCATATGAACCTACCTCAAAAGCACTCACCACCCTGCTTTGGAATTCTTGGTGTTCTTGTATATTTTCTCTACTCAACAACAAACTCATTGGTGGCACGTTCACCTTGCTATCTTTTTACATTTTATTGGAGCCCAAATTTTTCTTTGTGTGTGCATGAATGAATGAATTTCCTCCCAAATGGGTTCCTACTGCAGAAGCAAGGAAATAAAGTTAAGAAGATGTGCTTTAGATTCTTGAATCCCAGTTCTGACACTTACTAGCTGAGTAACCTTAACCTCTTTCTGGAACCTGCATGGTTTGTTGGGGTGCAGGGAGAGTGGCCTGAAGACCACCTATCTCAGATCCAGACTCACTAGAACCTGTGTCCACATAGGGCCAACCATCAGAGGACCTAAACTGACCTGCCTGGCTCAGGACAGTTGGTCACCAAAAAGACGGAACAAGATTTTCCTCCCTTCTGCAAACCTCGGCAGTACAAGTGGGACATTTCAATAACTGCTCCTCCTTTAGCAGTTTCAGGAAAGCTTGATGACTCAGTTTATCTCCTCTAATTGGCCTTTCAAAAGCACAAGGCTTGAACTCTGTGATTTGGGGGAGTAGTAAAAAGGGAAAGAAATAAGAATCTGCCTACATGTCTAGGCTTCCTCACTCCCTAACTCCTTTTTTTTTTTTTTTTAACTTTTATTTTGAAATAACTTTAGACCTTTCCTACTTGAATCTCTTCTTGATTTGGAATTTGTTTTTCATAAGAAAATTAAGTGGTCTGGGACAGATAGCCCCCCAGAAACTTTATTCTTTCTGATAATAATATGAAATTTTGTAATGACAGTAAAATAAACCAATCACTGAAGAACCCACATTCTGGTTAAGACAAAGCTAAGCTAAGCTGCAGCCATCTCACCAGTTAGTCATGACAGTTGTCAGGGTTTGTTGAACTGGAGTCCATGAAAGTGATTTTAATTAAGTTCATTGTTGATTCCAAATCCATTGTCTTTCAAGTTTAATATTGGTGCGCTTGATCACTGCGGCCAGGAACTTTGAATAGAGAATGAAGAGTAGATGGATTAACGGCCTGCAAGCCCCCCTCAAAGGCAAATCGTGCCCTTGGCTGGGTTTTTATGTGGAGGCTCTCCCTCTGTTACGCACTCAATACCCCTTACCCTGCCTGCCAGAGCCGAGTTATTGGCCGGGGAGCGCTTACTTGCCTTCTGGGACAAGGCTTCTAATCAACTACAGAGAGCAGTTGGTCTCCCCTGAAAACGCTTCAGTGAAGTGGGATTCAGCCTGTCAGCTCAGCCCTCATCCGTCCCCATGCTTTCCTGAGCCAAGATGCACTGATGCCAGAAACGGAGGTCAAAAGTTCCTAAGCATTGGCGCGTCTTGCAGCAGGCTTGTGTGGCAGCTCCTTATTGGAACATATGTTAATGTTGGCTGGCTTCTCTCTCCTATAAGCACCCGGGTCCATTTTCATGCCTTCCTCTCTGCCTGGTTTTGCAAAGACAGCTGTGACAGAAGGACAGACAGGCTGAAGTCACCGGCAGAGTCCCAGACGATCGGCGCTGTGATGAAGCACACCAAGGGGAAGGCGTTATGAGACGTCCGGGAGCTGGCGGGAGGGGTCAGAAGTGAAGGGCTAAACCCTTGCGTCGCCGGCTGCGCTGACGGCCGAGCGCTGTGTCCACCAGGTGGCGCAGTGACACTGAGCACACCCGCCGTGGCGCCTCCAGGGCTGCGGGCTCCGCAGTCGCCGCGGTCGCGCTCTCGCTCTCGATTGAACCCAGAACCGAAGCTGCGGGCTAGTTAAGGCAGGGAGCTGGAGCAGACATCCCGAAGCTCCATATCTTGGGTCGTTTTCCCTAAGTCTCCATATACCCATCATGGAAATTGTATGGGTTTTGTAAAATCCTGGACCAAAATTAATGATGAGGGACCATAGAAATGAAAAAAAATAACCCTTGATTATGTGATAGAAATGCCATTTCAAGTGGATCTAACCAACTCTGACACTTAGAAATGTATTCTAGTATTTGGGGGAGGGGAGTGGAATCTATGGCTTAAATAATACTTACAACATGCCAAGCTTGGCCATAAGTGCTTGATCTGCATTACTTAATTTAATCCTTATAATAATCTGTGAGGTAGGTACTATTAATATACTAATTTTACAAATGAGAAATTTGAGGTACAGAGAGGTTAACTTATTTACCCAAAGTCATTTTGGCTCCAAAGTCCATGCTCTCAATGACTATGCAACCTGCAAAATAGAAGTCTGGGAAGCTCTGCATGGATGCAAGATAAACTTTTACATATTCTCATTAAAACAAAAAAAGCTTTAGGTTCTAAACACCTACATCCCTAATATCCCTCCTTTAATATACTGCATGGGGACATCAATGCTATATGTCAGCCTATCAGCATCCTCGTGTTCTAGTTCTACAGCAAATGTCATTGCCCCTACAGAAATAATGCTGAGATAGTATAATTTTTTTTTGTACTTCTATTTAGAAGAATGTTGCTTTAAAAAAATCTGCCTTGTTGATTTCCATTTTGGGTTTCATATACAGATAAGAAAATTAATGTGCTGTTATTTAGCCACTTAAGGGAGAATGGGTTATGGCTGTAGAATTTATTCTGATAGCCAATCTTTCTTTCTTTCATTTATTCAGCCGACATGTACAGAACACATGCACTGGCCCAGAGGTTAGAGAGAGAACGCTGGCGGGTGCGTTGCCTTCAGAGCTCACAGTCTGATGGAGGAGGCAAGCATGTAAACACACCATTAAAAGCCACACCACTGGGGCTGGAACAGACCTGTGTACAGTTTGGAGGGGGGCTGCTTAATGCAACCTGGGGAGGGGGACAGGATCCTTAGGCTATGCCATGGAGGATAAGTTGGGGTCTGCTAGAATAGCACAAGCGTTCCCAGGGAAAAAGAACAAGTGTGTCCAAAACAGCTGGTGTTTGGAATGGCTATTGGGTCTGTGGGACATGAGCCTGGCAAGTTAACAGGGGCAAGTCCCAAAGGTCTCCATGTGCCAATCAAAGTTATGATTTTTATATAGCAGATGGAAAGCCCCAGAAGGCTTTTCAGGAAGGGAGTGCTGTTATTAGGTTTGGATTTTAGGAAGAGGACCCTGGTGTGAGGGATGGACCATGAGTGAATGGCGCAGTGGCTAGACTGGATTCAGAGCCCAGTTAGGAGGTTTCCATGATAGTCAAGAAGACCCAAGACAATTAGAGTGGGGAGTGCTGAGTGGGTTGGAGGGAAGAAGGTTTAGAGAAATTTCGGACTTACAATGAATAGGACCTTTATTTTTATATGCTTGTATGAATTGTTTATAGACAGTTTTATTCCATTCAGGATTTGGGGTAGCATTCCAGGACCAAATAAATATAGGGGCTGAGAGAGAAGAGGACACCATAAGGCTCCCAGGCCCTGGACTGAACGATTGGCCAATGGGCCAATTTGTCATGATGGAGAAGGGAGGGAAAGGATCCAACGCTCAAGCAGATATCCCAAGTTTACTTTTAAATGTGTTGAGTTTAAAGTGTCATGAAATATCAAGTGGATTTAAGAACCTGTACTTAATGAGAAAAGTCAGGGTTGGAAATGTAGAATTTGGAATTATCAGCACCTTGGTGTAGGCCAAGATGGTGGGGGTGAATGTCATCCCAGACTCTGGAAACAGTATGAACAACTTAGTTGTTTTCAAATGTTTGGATATTCAGTATCTCATAGATCTGACTGCTTTTTTTTCACTTTTCAGCAAAAGTATATCATCTACCCAGCTTCAGGTCTGAGCAACAGAATCAAGCATAGAATAGTGTTTCCAGAATTTCTGCCTGCCTTTTTTTTGTGTGTGCCCAAAGTTCCATGCGTATTGTATTCCCAAAGTTTTTACCAAAATAAATTGAAGACTGGTGTGAAGGGAGAAAACCTTGAGATTTCAATTCTATCATTTACAGATTCTAGAAAAAGCTCCACCTCGAGTGTCAGAGGAACACTGGCTTTTTGAAGACCTGCAGCGTGGCATGTTGCACTGGCAGGTAAGGAGCGGAAGGGCTGGAGCTAACCACAGGCTTGGATTTATTTTATAACTGTGTAAATGTTTAAAATATGATATGTAAACCTGCTTTCAGGCCACTTTTCACTGCGAGCAGCCTTGAGAGTTAACTGTTGGGTTTCTCTGGGGTTGTGGAAGCTCTGTGTGCCCTTCTGGAGAGGACAGGCAAAAGGCTGCTTTCTAGATGATACCGGAGGCAAGGCAGATGTGTTTGCCAAGAGCTCTCAGCTTTGGCAAAATGAAGGAATTGAAGGCAGCTGTGCCAGCACCTGGGTGAAATTAAGTGGGAGATACTTTATTCCTCCAATCTCGGGGATTTGGGCTGTGGTTACAAACAACCCCCAAATCCAAGTGATTGAGGACAATGCACATTCATTTCTCCATCACGCTGCCCGAGAGCGGTGGACAGGCTGCTCTCTGTTCCAGGCTGTGGGGGTGGATGATGGGTCTGCTTCTTGTGTCTTCTCTTTCTGGGCCCCCGACTGGAGGAGTGGGTTCCCTTCTGGAACATGCTATTCTTGTGGCACAGAGAAGCCCAAGAGACTGAACCAAGCCATGCCATCGCATTTCAGGCTGCTGCTCAGACACGGCCTGTGTCGTGTCCACTTGTAATCTGTCGGCCAGAGAAACTCATGTAGCCAAGTCCAAAGTCATTGGGGCAGGGATGGGTTATGGTTAAGGAGGTAGTGAATAGCTGAGAATCCTAACACTATATGCCTCATTCATTCATTCATTCATTCATCCAGTCATCCATCAAATATTTGAGTGCCAACCCTGTCTTAACATTGTGCTAGAAATTGACCCTTAGAAATAGACCAGTTTGCTGCCCTCATGCAGTTTACAATCCGGTGTGGGACACAAATGACTAAATCATAATTATATTATATATATATTCATAAATTATAATGAAGAAGGCTGAACCCAGTCTCAGATTTCAGACCCTTTCAAGGGCATAGATCAACCTCCAGGAACTTCTAGGGAGGTCATCATCATCTCAAGTCCTGAAGAACCATTTTCCATGGATGGGGTAAGGTTGTGTGTCGAAGATGTGGTTCTTGAAAATTCTACTCAGGCCACTGGCCTCCTGGGACTATTTATGGCCTTCTTTGCTGAGACAGTGTCAGGCCTAGTCTGTTACCTGTCTTGACATCCTTTATCCTATCTGCCACTTGCAAACCCTCCCCACTCCGCTTCCCGGCCTGGTCGTGTCCTCAATCAGTAAGGACTTAACAGACCAGGTCTGCAACGGGGACTAAGGATCAAGCTACCCTTGGCTCTCTGCTCTCCATGACCAGCTTCTCCCACTTTGAAAACTGGATTCTTGCTGTATTCTGAAGCTTTTTCTGTCCCCTCCCAAACTCTTCCATATCATCATCCCCACAAGGCTCTGACCCAACCTCCCAGAGCTCCATCCCAGCCATTCCCTTCATACCTGTTAGATCCCCCGTTCCAGGGTGGATAAACTCCACCACCCCCTTGACACCTTGGCGGAAGGTGCTGTCTCTTGGAAGGCTCTTCACTGTCGTGCCACATCTCTGATGCTCTTGAGCTCCTGTCCAGCTCAGCACCAGGAGGTGGAGGGAATGTTTTCTTTACCTCCCAGTGTGGTTTCCTTATCCTGACACCCTGTGCTGCCCTGAAAGGAGAAATTCTTGGTTATGAACACATGGACGGCTTCAGTGCTGTTCAGGGGAGGCCCTGGTGGGGTGGAGATGGGGTTGCTACTCCTCTGTACTCACTGCTTGGTGCAACCAAAATGCTGAGCGAATGGGTGCAGCGTGCAGAGGGTGGCCAGCGAGAGGGTGGCTTTGAACTACGGCAGATCAAGAGTTTCCATCAATGACTTGTTCACGTTTACCTTTTATACAAATTTTGACATCAAGAACAGTGACTCTGAGCATCAGGCCCCAAGGTCACAGGAGAATATAAATATTCCCACAGGTTCTAGAGAATTTTACACAGGCCTAGCTGAGGCTGAAAGGAAGCCGGGCAAGTGGGGAAACAGCTCAAGCGCCCTGTCTGCAAAGTTTTACTAAGATTTATTTGGAAAGTCATGGTCTCTACCGAAATGAATCCAGAGATTGCCTTGCTCTGATTACAAGAAGAACATTAAGGTCTTTATTAACAGTCATCATTGGATTTCTTCCTCCTTAAGGAGATTAATTAGGTAAGTTTCATTACAGTAACACCAACTTTCTTGGAAAGAAACCATCCAACTTGAGAATGACTTTGAGTTTATATCTGGAAACTAAACAATATCAGTGTTTACAGCTGAGAATGTGAAACATTAGGTTTTAATAGATGTTGATGTCATTCTTGGCATCCTGCAATGATATAAACTACTCTGTGAGGAGGTAACACATTGTTAAATGTAACCAGAATGCAAAGGAAGAAGTTGAAATGTACACACACCGTTCAGCCCTGCCTCCCACTCGCCCGTTCCACCTTCACCATCTGAGCTGAACCAGAAAATGGCCGTTGACATTCCCATCTGTCACAAACGTCTAGTGAGGGATGAAGGACTTCCCCCATTCTCTTTAGTAGTTTGATGTTCTTGTCCTTTCAAAGGAGGGCAAATTGGCCAAGGAATGAGACATCAGACTTAGCCCTGGCTCTGCCACTACTTTGTGGTTGTGTGACTTTGGACCACTTACCTTCCCTGTGCCTCAGTGTCTCCATTGTAGAGTGAGATGTCTGGACTCAGTGGTCTCCCAGGAGCAACATAAAACCTTGTTTAGAGAACCACTTTTTTTTTAAGATTTTTTTTTTTTTAGATTTTTTTTTTTTAAACATCAGTAAGGAAATAGAGGTCTTGAACAACACTGTAAACCAACTAGACCCAGCAGAAAATGCATTCTTCTCAAGTACACACAGAACATTCCCCGGCTTAGACTATATGTGACCCCACAGCATACATAAAAACACTGAAATCGTAAGTATCTTCTTTGACTAAAAACACAAATCATAAGTAGCTACTAGAAATCAGTGGCAGAAGGGCAATTGAAAAATTCACAAATACATGGAAATTAATACTTAACCCATTGGTTACAGAATAAATCCCAAGGGAATTTAGAATTGAGACAGACAAATGAATATACAACTTATTGATCTTTATAGGATGCAATGAAAACACTGCCCATAGAGAAATTTATAAACACCTACATTAAAAAAAGAAGACCCACCTACGGTGCATTTTTACAGGCGCTGATCCTTCTGCCTGGAAGGTCCTCTATCCAAGATTCAGTTCAAGGATCACCTCCTCCACGAAGCTCCTCCTGACTCCTTAAAGAAGTGCATCATACGCATGCCTCCATTTTAGCACAAGCACGTTAAATTATAATGATTTATCTGTAGAGAATCACTTTAGCACTGTTTGGGTGGATTGTCCAATTGTGGAGCCATTTGACAGCCTCCCTTGCAATCTCCAAGGGGTCTGGGAACTTGAGGCTGACCCCTTCAACCTGCCAAGGTGGGTCATGCAGGTCCTGAACTGGCGACCATCAGGGACGGGGACGGTTCTGAGACCGCTTCAAAGGACCCCTTACTGCCACCTCCCTCTGTCCTCTCTGTTTTTTAGTTTTCACCGAGTGTCACATGTTACCTCATTCTCATATTTCTGCAAGGGAGGCAGGGCAAGATGCGTACACAGAAGAGCTAAATGAGGCTGAAACGTGTTCAGTGAATTGAAATTTTAGGGCACAGTGTAGAATTTCTCCCATAGTACTGGGGAGAGGGACACCTCCCTGTGATTTCTTGGGGTCCCTAAAATCGTTCCGCATAGCAGCTTCAGGAAATTGGGTTAATTTAGTCTGAGATTGACAAGTCCCAGAATGATCTGATTCTGATTTCCCCTGTTAGGTAAATTGAACCTCTAGGGGGAACTTTAGGACCTGGTGGACCTTTTATTAGTCCTCTAGACCTCCAAGTTCGGCTAGGTTTAAACTGAAACTTACACTTAAGGAGTTAGCGTTTTCTCTGAGTTCCTTCTTACATACCATCTCTAACCAAAAATGTTGTGTGGGTGGAACTTGAACAACCAAAGAAATGTTTAGGGCCTGAGGGCCCCAGAACAGATTTGCTAGGGCCTGGAGAGTTTGGGGGTCCCCAGGGTACACTAGGAGGTGGGACCCTCCTGGATGAAGCAGGAATGTTGGGCGTTTTTGCACTGACTGCACACACCTTCCAAATACTGCGCTCTGTTCTGGATTTAATAACTTAAGAGCAATAGGAAAAAACAACATGAAAACGCAGAGGTAAGCTATGAAGATGGTGAATAGATTGAAAAACGTTATTTTTGCATCCAGATGGAAGAAATGGGAGCAATTTCACTTTAGGGGGGGATAGTCGAAGGGAGGATTCATAATTTTCTTCAGACACATAAAGATAATTTTACAAAGACCAGAGGTCACGTGCTCTCCTCGGAGGCTGGAACGGGGAGATGTAGCAGCTCACTCTTCTTGCTCGGGTGGATTCAATTAGCAGAAGGAAGACTGTTCTGCTGGGAAGATGGTTAAACCCTAGAATGAGTCTGAGGAAGTTGTAAAAGGCCCTTCTCTGGCACCCTTTTAAGCCTAGGAAAGTCTCATCTTGCTGTGAGGTTCACAAGTTGAATTCCCTGACGGTAGTATATGGTCTAGATCAGACATACATATTAGCACTTGCCCCTTCTCTGAAGGCCAAATAAAAGCCAACTACAGATTTATGGAAAACAGAGTTGGATGAGAGCATGAGAGTGAGAGAAAAGGGAAATGTTTTATCTCTTAACTCCAGGAATCATAAGCATGAGAACTGGGATACAGGGCCAGTGCCTCAGGACACATTAAATGCCTAGCTTTGTTTCCCTCAACTATTTCTGAAACTGTTTACAAGATGGAACTTGATATCTGTTCAAGCTTCCAGGATTCTAGGATCAAAAGAAGAGTTTTAGATTTTTTGTCCATAAAATATGTAGGAACAACTCACTTTGTTCCACTGGCTGTTCTGTAAGTTTGAAAATAAGAAACAGAACTGTTTCCGGTGCTAAAAGGCCGAGGTCAACAGGGAGATTTGATTTTACTGTGGGTTGCCCGACTTACGAAACAGGTAACTGATTTGCCTGTACATGTGTGAAAATAATAGGCTATGTCCCTCTGAGCTGTTTTTCTGCTTGTGGGGTTGGCTCTCAGGACTCTGAAGTCGTGGGTTTCATAGCTGTGCCTTGTGGTGTGACAGGAATGGGCATGTCCAGTTCCTTCCTGTGCCCTCAGCCCAGTCCCCATCATGGGGCAATTGTGATCAAAGGCCACATTTTTATCATCCAAATACTACCCATATTTTAATTAATATTTTCTTTAAATGAACTCACTTTTAATCATATAAATTTATGTAAAAGGTAAGTTTATATCTTACCATACACTTGCCTTAAATAGAAAGTAAATGCAATGAAACTAAAACTCTGTTAAGTTCTAGCTAGTAACTGCTGCTTTCCAATGACTCTGAGCCTGAGGCTTGTGCTCTCTTTATTAAAAAGGGAGATTTGCAAGTGCTAGAAACATGCCAAAGATATAAGAGTCCCAAACTGATACTTTCTCTTTGACATAATCATGAGAGTTGGAAGAAACTTGAAAGACTGGCTTACTCTTTCTGAAGAAAACTTTATTTTCTGAAATAATTTCAAACCTACAGAAAAGTTATAAGGCTAGTATAAAAGAACTCCAGTAGAACCCTTTATCCTGATTTACCAGCTTTGAACACTGGCCACGTTTGCTTGATTATTCTCTCTTTTTCTACATATTTACTTATAATAATAATAATTATTATTATTTTGAACCTTCAAGAAGGTTGCAAACACATCCCTTAATACCTCAGTGTGTATTTTCCAAAAACAAGGATGTTCTCTTTTATAACCACAGTTTAATCATTGTGTTTAGGAAACTCAACATTGATGCAGTACTATTTATCTCACTACAGTCTATAACCCAATTTTGTCCGTTACCCAGTAATATTGTTTATACTATTTTTTTCCCCTGATACAGGAGCCAGTTCAGATCATGTACTGCATTTAGTGGTCATATCTTGTTAGTCTTTAATGAGGAAAAGTTCCTCAGTGTTTCTTTGTCTTTCATGACATCGACATTTTTGAAGAATGCCACTCAGTTACTTTATAGACCAACCCTCAATTCCTGGTTCTCTAATATTTCCTCTTGATTAGATTCAGGTAAGCACATGCTGTTGACTCCATGCTATTTAATTCTGTGTCCATGATCCTATCTTTTAGCAACAAGAGCCACCCCATACTTACTGACATTGAAGGAGATAACCTCTATGGTGTCTTAAAGAGGTGATTTATGCTTCTAAAAAAAATCCATGCACCAATATTAACTAAATCACATTATTTATAATGTCACATCATCTTCAGTATTTTATATTATTTCTGGTGCTGCCAAATATTGTACAGACAGCTTAGAAATTCAAGAGAAGCCCTTTCTTCATACTTCTGTGTACAGCAAGGGTTGATCATGCTTTTTCATTTGAGAGCCAAGTGTGCCTGGATGCATGAGTTATATGTGGAGTAGCTGTTATAGCAGTAATTCCTTCTCCATGTGGCCTCCATTGTGAACAGGAAAGGAAAATAGATGATGGGAGAGGGGTGGTCCCTGGTGAGGAGTTATTTGGGTCAGAGTAGAAGGTTCCACAAGTAGTTACAGAGGCAGGCAGCAGCTGGGGCCAAGTAGTGTGGCTCAAGTCTACCTCCCCTTCTGCTATAGGAAGTATCTTTGTTATTATTTCTATGTTTAGAGTCAGAAAACTGACTCAAACTAGTATAGGTAAAAAGAAGAATCACTGCCTAACTTGCCAGCTTCCGGGAATGGTTAGATCCTGGGGCTCAAATGACATCATCAGGACTGTGTCTCAGCTCTGCTTTTTCCTATGTTGACTTGCCTTTTACTAGATGAATGAAAAAAGGCCCCCATTAGCTTGCAGGCTGATTACAATCTCGGAGGGAGACCTCTTTCTCAGCATGCATGTTAGTTCCCCCAAGGGGACCCCAAATGACCTTGCTTGGCTCCAAAGTCCACCTGTGGACTGATCACTGTGTTCACAAGACACTCTGCTTGACCAGCCTGACTCACATGCCTACCTGTTTTAGCTTGCTAAAGCTGACAAAATAGCTTTATCAGAAACGGACTGGCTTTTAATAGTGGGGATTTATTAGCTTACAAGTTTACAGTTCTAAGGCTATGAAAATGTCCAAATTAAGGCATCAACAGGACAATACCTTCTCCCCAAAGACCAGCTGCCTGTGAGACTGGGCTCCTCTTGTCAGACAGCAAGGCAGTTGGCAACAGCTGCTGGTCCTTCTCTCCGGGGTTTTGTTGCTTCCAGCTTCTAGCTTCATTGACTTCCTCTCTGGGCTTCTGTGTGTTTCCCTCTTTTAGTTTCTGTCTCTTTTAGCTTCTGTGGGCCTATTTTCTGTTTCTTCTCTCTGTCTTTTACCCTCTGTTCTAGTTTGCTAATGCTGCGGAATGCAAAACACCAGAGATTGATTGGCTTTTATAAAAAGGGGGTTTATTTGGCTACACAGTTACAGTCTTAAGGCCATAAAGTGTCCAAGGTAACACATCAGTAATCAGGTACCTTCACTGGAGGAGGGCAAATGGCGTCCGGAAAACCTCTGTTAGCTGGGAAGGCACGTGGCTGGCGTCTGCTCCAAAGTTCTGGTTTCAAAATGGCTTTCTCCCAGGACATTCCTCTCTAGCAAGCTTGCTCCTCTTCAAAACGTCACTCACAGCTGCACTGAGTTCCATCTCCTTGAGCCAGCACATTCATATGGCTCCACTGATCAAGGCCCACCCTGAATGGGTGGGGCCATGCCTCCATGGAAATATCCCATCAGTTATCATCTACAGTTGGGCGGGGTGCATCTCCATCCAAACAATCTAATTCAAATGTTCCAACTTAATCCCCACTATTCTGTCTGCCCCACAAGATTGCATCAAAGAATATGGCTTTTTCTGGGGGACATAATGCATTCAAACTGGCACACCCTCTTATAAAAGATTCCAGTAAGAGGAGTAAGACCCACCTTGAATGGGCTGAGTCACATCTCAACTGAAATAACCTAACCAAAATATCCCACCCACAATAGATCTGCACCCACAGGAATGGATTAAAAGAACATGATCTTTTCTGGGGCACATAACAGCTTCACACCATCACACTGCCCCTCACTGGGGAGCCCAGGCATGTGATTGACAATTCCACCAGGTGAATAAGGGGCAGTTCCCCAAAACAAAAGACATTAGCCAAGGAAAAAATCAACAAGTCTCCAGTACAGAATTACATTGCAGCAGAGGATGGCTTGTTGGGCTCCCTGATGCCGTATGAAGAATGAGTACAACATAGCAGTTAGGAGCCTGGGCTTTGAGTCTGAATCCTTGCTCTACCATTTCCTAGTATAATGGCCAATGGGTAAGTTCTCCCTGTACCTATAAAATGGAGAAAATCATACCATATTATCAGGGTTCTCAGTTGCAAACAAAACCCCACTCTACCCACTTTAAGCAGAAAGATCTATTAAGGGATAGTAGATGGCTCATAGGACCCCAGCAGGGCTACAGAAATAGCTTTTGGGGTGCTTTTCCAGGAATAATCATTCTGTCCAATTGGCCCACTCTAGGAGTTGCTGCTTCCACCCCACGATTCTAGCTGCATTTGCAGAAGCTGCCACCACTGTCTACCCCAGAAACATCCTGCCTCTGTCAGCAGCCAGGCCCACAGAATAGAGGCACCTTGCCACCCATTTCTTCACACGGGCTCGCTCTGAATCAAACCCTCAGGGGGTGTGTCTGATCAATGGAACCTTGGTCACATGCAGGGGATGCTTTGGGGGTGCTGGTTTTGGAAGGTTGGCTTCCTACAGCGAGAAACCGGCTAATCAGGAGTCACAGAGTGTCCGCACCCCACTCACCTCCCTGGCTGCCAAACCACCATGTTTCTTTCCTCCCTTGGTTTGGGTCAGCCCAGTGGAATCTGAAAGAGGATTAGATTCACTACATTAATCCTGCCAATCTAAGGAAGGACCAGGAATTTCCAAAAGCAAGAGTGGTGCGTCAAAGTGAAGCCACAGCTGTTGCCTACCTCTGTGAGAGGCGGTTTCCCTAACTAAACATGTTCCCTGGGCTCCAACTCAGCTTTCCAAAGCCCCTAGGCACCTCCCTGCCTGCCTCCTCCCAGAAGCCGTTTTTGCTCTTTGGTGCTTTCATAATATTGTTTAATGCACAGAATGGATAAACTGCAAATATTTACCTTTCTCAAAGCTAGGTACCAGGAAAGACTCAGTGATTTAAAAGGGTTAGTCGTTTAGTGTCATGCTGTTTTCATGTTTGCTGACTGGCTGTGAGCAGTTCTAGAGTTCTCTACTGCAGTACCCTGGAAAGAAAGGAAGAACAAGTTGTTTTGAATTGAAGGATGAATTCAAACCTGAAAATCAGAAACCTCATCTGAGAGACTTGGCAAAGATGCATTCACCGTCAGTGTTCAGGCCTTTCAATTTTTAGTGCCCAGAGGACACCACAGACCCTTGTGCATGCAAATGGCCAGTTTCCTAAAGTAAATCTCCTTGTGTCTCATTCATGCCTGAAGACTGACCATCAAGCTCCCTGGGAAAGCATGGTAGTTGCAAAAGGAAGGATGGCCAGTCTCCTGCTCCTGGAAAGAGACCGTTGAGACACAATTTTCAATGTTCTAGATATTACTGAGACCAATTCTTCACTTTAGAAATGAGAACCCTGTGGTTGGTTGGAAATAGAATTGGGGCCTCCCAAGTCCTGATCTCAGGCTCATTTGCTTCTCCAAATTGCTGCACAACCACCAAGGCAAGACAAAACAAAACAAAACAGAAAACCAGGCATCCAGAGGCAACCAAGTATGGACTTAGAGAGCCTGGTTATCCCACTAAGTGTAAACGTCCATGCCTGAGCTTTCACATAAAGAGGGAGAAGTCCAAGACCAGAACACCACTGTTGGGATTTGCAACTAGAATGTTCTGGGGTAAGGTAGAACTAGAGCAGGGGGGTACAGTTGCCTCAGGCTAGGATAGGGAAGGTAAGAAAGTGAGTTTGGGTGGTATTTTCATGTAATAGGAGAAAAGAAAAGGCACCTGACTTCGATAAGAGAAAAGAAAAGGCACCTGATTTTGACGTCCCAAGAAATACACGTTTGTGTCTTTAGCCTACAGGTTTAGAGCAATGGCTCTGGGATTGAGGCCCAGCCCCACCACTTCCTAGGTGGGCACTTGGGGTAAATCAAGTCCTCTCTCTATGCCTCAGATTCCTTAGCTGTAAAATGAGGAGGATGTTAGCAGTTACTTCATGGGAGCATGGCGAGAATTAACCTACGTATGTAAAACACTTGGAGCAGTGCCTGGCCATGGTGAGTACTCAGTAAATGCACGTTATTATGATCATGTCAGACAACACGGATGACCCATACTCTTCAGTCTGTTGATTTTCTGGAGCTCCTGACAACCAGGTGCATTTCTGACCAGCTATACACAGACTAACCCCTACCTTCCAGATTGCCTGCAAACACTTGTGTTTAGAAAGGGACAAACTCAGCTAACAGGCTGTCCCCCCAGTGTGTTGACACCTTGTCCTCTGACAGTGCCTGACACAGCCAGATGTCGACCCACCATGGCTTCTCTCTCCATCCCTAAATGGAAACGTAGTCTCCTTAACTCAATAAGGAGTCTTGCCCCTGAATTTTCCTATTCAGTGAGATCTTAGAACTTAGTCTTTGTAGATTTTCTCTAAAAATACTTCTTAGATGGCTGGAACAAGATCAGCATATTGAATGGAAGAATTTTATTCATTTACAATATGAGGAGGCCAAACTTGCTCCTTGTTTCTTCTTTCAAATGACTTTAAGGCCTCTAGAATTTCCTGGCCTTTGTGCTTTGGTGAAAACTATTTAAATGGCTTTACCAATCCAGGCTCTTCTGAACTGCCTGGGCACCTGGGAGTCCTGTCCTTCAGTGGCTCTGGAGAGGGGGGAGCACAACAGATGGTCCGAGGACTTGGGGCTCTGTGACTTCAGGAAAGGCCCCAAGGTCCAGCATGGGAGGACATCAGCATGAAAATTCAAGCCCAAGGAAAGGGTCAAGCCAATCAGGAAAACAAGATGCCCAAAGAGGAGAAGAGCCCGCATCCAAACATAAGAGGAGCTCCATGGTGGCTGGAGAAGCTATGAACAGTCATCAGGGGCTGTAGTGGTGGGAAACCGCTAACAGGCTACGGTCCCCCAATGAAGAGCTGCTCCCACAGCCACCTGCCTGGACTAGGGCAGTGGAGACCATCCAGTAGGGCCCTTGTGCTTGCATTGGCCCCAGAGGGCCCCCATCTCTGGTCGTAAAGGAATCTTGACTCCTACCGACCATTGCTAAGGTCAGGGCAACTGTTGGGATGGACTGGGTGTCCTTGGTCATCCTGGGCTCAGAGCAAGCCTTCAGTGGTTCTAAATAGAGGGGTGGCATTTGGGATAATCGTGATGGCTGGGACCTGGCCTCCTGGTGGGATGTAGGAACTGATGGTAGATTTGTGACCCTCTGAGTTGATAATTTTGTAATATCACTGCCCATCGTCTTAGCAATTCATTGCTCTCTTGCTCATCCACCCTTCTGTTCCAACACCTGAGCATCTGCCACAAGCCAGACCCTGTGCTAAGCGGTAGGGAGACACAGAGAAGAAGGCGCAGAGCATGTCTTTGGGGAAGAAATTTTAAGCAAGGTGTGGTTATGGATTCCAGTCTCTATTATATTGCCCTCTTGATGATGTTTGCATTTTATCAAATAATTTTATTTTTTTTCTGATGATAAAATGCTCACTGTGGAAAAGGTAGAAAATTAAAACTAAGTAATACAAATATGGCCACTGCAAACATCTCGCCGAGTATCCCTCTCTCCTTTCAGTACATACAAAGGCATGTACACACAAAAAATCTGGGATCACAAGCTCTTATCCTGTCTTTTTACCTCCAATAACATTATTGGTAAGCATTTTTTAAAGTCATTAAAATTATATGGAAAGATGCTAGGGGCTGCCCAATAGTCTGTTTTTGTTGGTAATTTAGGTTTTTCCTATTTTCTGTTATTATAAATAGCTCTGCAGTGTAAGTTTTTGTACATAAATCGATGTCTGCCTCTCTGATTATTTCCTTAGGGAAGATTCCTGGAAGGGAAATTACTGAGAATTTGGCCTCATAAATGATAGAAGCATGAAAAATGGAAGGGGAAAATGCAATAAATTTAACGAATTGGGTTGCTTAACTCATTTTAACTAAAGAAATAAGAAACACCTGATCTCCTCGAGGGCGGACTCTGTGGGCATCAACATGATTTAAAGAGGCAATGAGGTATGGTAGAAAGAGCTGGATCAGAAGCCAGAAGCTTGGGATCTGGGCCACTTTGTTTTTCTTTCTAGCCTTCAGTCCCTCGGCAAAGCTCTAACATGTTTTGATCCCAGCATCCTCATATGTGTAGTGGAGATACAGCAACTTCCCCGCCTACTTTGCAAATGGTCATGAAGAGCAGTTGATCACTGTGTGTGAAAGTTTCCTCTTCCCCACCTGAGTTTTCGTCCTTCTTCAAGCACTGGGTGGAATAATTCTTTTTTAACTTTCCAAGGGCAAACCCACAGCCTCTTCTCTAACGCTTTCTCCAAGCCCTTTTCTAGCATCGCTAATGTGGTTATAATTTTTTGTTTGTCCTTCCATTCCTCCATCTAGCCTGAGTCTGTCAAATCTTGATCATCTTTTCTCCCTGCTGGTGTTTAGTCTAGCATTAGGCATACAGGAGGTGCCTAATTAATGCTGACTAAAAGAAATTATAAAGTGCTACATGACATGATCTAGGTCTACAAGCATTTATTAAGCACCATCTGTGTGTCTCTGACCTCAAGGCCCTCACAGTACAGCAGAATATAAAAGGATACAAGCTCGCATTTGCTAAGTGCTCAGAGGCAAAGCACTGTAGGAGCTAAAGCAGAGCACGGTCTTCAGTGAGGGCTGATCTGGATCTGACCCGGGCCTCTGAGAAATGCTGGCCTCATTCAGGGAAGGAATAAAAAGAAGGTATCCCAGAAAGAGGATGTGCATGAGCAAGGGCTTACTATGCTTTCGGGTGCACAGTAGGGACTCCAGCCACACTGAGTGAGTGGATGAGGCCAACAGTTCAGCCCCACACATTCTGAGCACATGAAAGCTAATTCCCACCTTCCCCAAGGAGTTACCCATCGAGCCAGTACAAAAATAACACATCGCCCAGTAAATAGCAATGGAGTGTCTAACCACCTCATCAGTTTCCAAACACAGGTGCCAAGGTTGTTTGCTAAATTTCCTCAGGGCTGTACATAGAATTACGGGCCCACTCACCCCCCCGCCCCCCGACACGAGCCCTCCCTGGGTTTTCAGCAGGCCATGTCGAGGGGCCGGGCATTGCTCTGTCCCAACAGCTTCTGCAGCAAGTGGACATGAAACTTAGCCATCCTCCTGCTGGATTCTTCACTCCCTCTGGCAGATTTTGTTTAAGCCACTCTGTCCATTATGTTCCAGTTGGCAATGCCAAGCCTTTTATTTCTGTAGAAGTTGTATTGCTTGCCACAGACCAGGAACCAGCAGTTGTGGGGGTTTATCACAAAATAATCAGTAAATTACCAAATAATCAGGTTGGACAGCATATTTTGCCTCTCAGGATCTCACTTTCGGTGCAGAGATTCAAACTTGCCTTTGATATTGATAGATTATAGATTGATGTTTTCCAGTTAGAATTAGGTTTAACGGTGAATAAAAGAGTATCCATCTTTCAGCAGGTTAGCAGTTTCATTCTTCTGCACATATAAGAAGGTTGGAGCTAGGCAGTCCATGGCCTGTCTGCTGGCTCCATTGTCCCCAGTGTCACAGAGCCCTGCCCATCCTACCTTCATCACACCAGCGTCTTCAGGTCCCAGATGGCTACTGCCATTCCAGCATCTTGGTCACTTTCCAAACAGCAGGATGGAGGAAGGGAAGGCTGAGGAGCACAACTTCTCCCTTTTACAGAATTTTCTAGAAACTCCACACAACACTCCCACTTATATCTCTTTGGCCAAAACTTAGTCACATGGTCACACCTAGCAGACAGGAAAACAGGAAATGTACTCGTGTAGCTAGATATGAGTGTGCCCAGCTAAAAACCGGGGCTCAGTTAATTGGAAAAACAAGGAGATGGATGTTTAAGGGTAGCTAGATTCCCTGCCTCAAACTTGATTGCACCTGTTGTTATCTTGGACTCCCTTCAGAAAGCAAAGCAATAATCCACACGAGTGGAAGAAATATGCACAAATGCCACCCTTGGGGGAAAAAAATACAACCTGTTTTCTGAATCCTAGGTTCTAAAATTTCCAAAATGCTAACTCAGAAGTTTGCAACCCTAGTTAGAAAACTGATGTGTCTGGTACTCTAGCCAAAACATATGTGTTTATAAATGTATATAAAGTATGGGATGTTTGTGTTTTTTTTAACTTATTTATTTAAATTGTTAGGAGGCCAGTTGACATTTGAGTAAGACACCTTTTGTTTTGCAAATATAACAATTATTTGTCATGCTTATTTTTGAGATCCAATTATTTTAACCACATTTATTGTGAAATACAGCATTCCTATAGGGCAATGCAGAAAACATAAATGTGACTTACTTTGAAAGAGAGCTTTTGAGTGCTTCCACAGCCATTATTTCAATCGATCCCCTCAACACCTTGTGAGGAATAAGGAGAGGCACCAGTATGGTCACCTGCTTTTCATAAGCGAGGAAATGGAGAGGACAGCTGCCTTCCCCAAGATTCACGGCCAAGTTTCAGGTGGATTCAGAATTGAAGCCAGGTCCTCTACCTCCAGAGCCGGTGGCATTTTTTTTACTCCATGCTGCCTTCTCTTTGAGACCATGGACATCTTGTGAAATTTGCTAGAGACAGAAAAAGGTGAGCGCAACTTTCAGGAAAATTATTGGTAAGTAAAAATGAACAGAAAGGAGTAGACCAGCAATTGCTGTCGAAATTTAAAATAAGATACCCTAAGAACCAGGGAGTAAATGCCGCATGAATTACCACTTGGAATAAACAGTGTCCAGTAAGAGGAACGAGCCAGACTGCTCTCCTAGATTTAAGATTTTACTATAAATGAAATAAAGGGAGGTGGGGGGGGTGGCGCGGACATCTTTGGCAACCCTTTCTCCTTGCCACTATTTTTGGTTCCCTGAGTGAAGAGTTTTGAAGATTTCCTTGTAAGGACAAAAGAAAAAAATCGTGCTATGACCTCATGACCTTAGAATAAGCAGCTCTGAGCAAATATTCCTCTTCCCCAGCATTTGGAAAGAATTGATAGCAGACTGTAAAGTCTTCCCACCCACCCACAAATGGCGTAAACTGATGAGATGAGCTCAACGATCTCAGAAAGTGGCCTCTGGGAATCAACAGCCCCCACATTTCAGATATGGAATGCCCCAGAGATTTTAATAATGGATGCTCCCCAAAAAGGAGGCAGCTTTTTTCTTGCTTAAGTAGGCATTGGATCTGAGCCTTTATAAGAGATATCTGCTGATACATATTTGGTTCTCATAAGCCCTTTCATCTATGGAATTTCTTCTAGATGATGGAAAGAAGAGAAGCAATAAAATGAGTGACTTGTGCCAATATATTTGGAGATTAGTTATAATTGTGTGAACAAGTTGCTGAGCAATAAGAAGTAAAGAGTAATCTTTCTCTCAGAAAGTATCTTCAGCCGACCCAGCTCATGGATGTATCAAATGCAGACTTGTGCAGTGTTTACTGAGTGCCAGGTAAGGGCCTTACACATAGTAACTCACATAATACTCACAATATCCCTCAGAAGGAGGTATTGCTTTGCAAGTGAGGAAACTGAGGCACACAAAGTTTAATTACCTGTTCCAAGGTCAAAGAGCTTGTAAGTGGACCCAGGGCCCATGTCCTGAACCACCATGACCCTTTGTCTCATCTTCCTGCCTACAGAAGTCCATGAAGGAACTGAAGCTAGAATAACATGGGAGCATGGGTTATATGTGATATTTATTAGATTTGGTGCTTTGTACTGTACACAGCAGAGCGCTTAATATTTTTCTGGAGGGAGGAAGAATCATCATAGATCAGGAAGAGGATACTAGTTTGAGTAGTTTTTCAAAGATGGTGCTACCAAGGATGAAGCCGTCCCAGATCCTCAGTTTTCTCAGTTCTTTAATGGGAATTGCCACAGCTAAGTGGGCTTCATTACGGTTTGTCTGTATATAAATATTGGTCCAATTGGTACTGCATGTCAAGACACTTAAAAAAAACAAAATTATATATACGATCCAGTATATATTAAATAATTATACTAAATAAATATATTAAATAATTGAAATTATTAATATAAGCCAGGTCACCAGTTTCTGTTTTCAGTTTTTCCTTACTCTACCCTTGCTTTGACTTTGGGGTTAAAAAAAAAATAGAAAAAAGAAGGTTCAAGAAACTAAAATTCTCATGTTATCCAGAAGTCATTAGAAATAGCTACTAATCTTTTTTCCTTTGGCTGAACATTCCAAATATTACACCACTTCCCCAAATGCAAAACATTCATTATTACAATGACTCCTTCATAAAGGAAACACTTTCTGGATGGCATTCATCCAAAACCTTACAGTACACTAATCTTCAAGGCTGTAAAATGTTTTATTGGCTTGCAAACGTCCAGGCCTTCTGTTTATCACGAAAATAGGGATGATACACCTTATGATTACCTGTGATCTACAGTAGCAGAGTTTTACTTAGGTGTAGCTTCATTTTTTTGGCCCTCTACATATGAGTCAACTCCATTTAATCACAGAGCAGGGGCTCTTCCTCTTTGTGGTGTCTTCTCTTTCTTTCCTCTTCCTGGGAGAGTTTCTACTGCAGACATTAGGCCCATGTCAAGAGAGGTGGGACTGGAGGAGGAAGTGTCTGTTTTTCTCTGGAGTTGATGTTCAAAGCCAACATCTGTTTGTTTCACCCACATTTATGTTCTGGGTTCAACTTGGGTAATGGAGATTTAGCCACATTTTGAATTCTGCATTGTCCATCCCTTCTTCAGCCTACTCCAATCAGAATTCCACCCCCAGCACTTCACTGAAACTGCTCTCATCAAGCTCCCTTTGGGCCTCTAATCACCCTCGCCAGTGGATATGTTTCAGATCCTAGGGATACAGAGATAAACGCCCAGCCCCTGACCGTGAAGCTCTTGCTGACCCCTGGGGAAGAGATACAGGTAAACAGCACACAACATGCATAGGCTTGGGCAGGTATGTTGGGATGCACAGAACAGCATCTACTGACCACATCTGCAGTATTTTACATTGATGGGCAAGTTCTTTTGACACTTCCTCCTGCTTTGCTTTCTAGAATAATGCTCCCTGGTTTTCCTCTCTCTGGTCATTCCCTCTCAAGCTATTTTCACAGCTCCATTCCCTCCATCCATCTGCTGCACTTTGGTGTTCTTCAAGTGTCCTGACCAAAGGTTCTTCTGCTTTTACTCCATGGGCTCTCCAACAACAATCTCATCCATATTTCTGACTTGACGTATCACTATAAGTTGTAGACATCCACATTTCTATTTTCCAATTTAGGTCTCTCTCCTTAGCTCCAGATTTATTAATCTATCCACTCACCTGTGTGGTCCACAAATACCTCAAACCCATGTCCAAATCTGAACTCGTTATCATGAACCTTCTCTTTCTCTGTTCTCTATTCCAGTGAGTGGGACACCATCCACCCACTATTTCAAATCATAAATCTGGGAGGCATCCTGGGCTCCTCCATTTCTCCCACACTCACAGGCACCATATCCCACCAATTCTGCCTCCTTACTGCTGCCACTGTGGCTCACCTTCAATCATCTTCCACAGTGTGGCTAGGCGGATCTTCTGAAACGTAAATCTGTTCATATTTCTCCCCTGTATAAATTATTTTGGGGGCTTCTCACTGAGACAGGGTAGTGTCCTAACTGCTGGCATAGAAGAAAAGGCTCTTCATGACCTGTTCCTTGCCCACTTCCCTGAGAACCTCAGCTCCTCCTACGTCCCCGCATACACTGACACTTAGCCACACTTGCCTCCTTTAACTGCAAATATGTCTCCCACCTTTTTCTCCCTGGCTCAGTTGTCCTCACCCTTGAAGAGTCAACTCAAGCACCCAGCCTTCTCAGACCTCTTTAGGTGCTGCTGCTGCCATATCCACCCAATCAATGCACTTGCCAATCAATGTTTGCTTACCTTTGTCTATTCTCCTGTGGTCAGCAAGCTCTTCAGGGATAGAAGCTGGCTGTTTATCTTTGTGTTTCCAAACCTAGAATGGAGTATGACACCAAATATATGCCCCCAAAATGTTATCAAATGAATAAATGTATTCTAATGATATTTGTCCTCTGTGTGCAGAGTCTTAGCCAGCACTGCTATCCCACACACCATAGCATCTGAACAGAGCACCTGCTTCACAGGTGAGCAGATGTGCGGTGGGTCCCCGGCCACCATCCAGAAGCAACCACCTCATGGAGCACCAGACCACCCTACTGGCTGCATAGCTAAAGCTTCAGCTCACAGGCAATTCTCTAAAGGATGGTGTGCCATCAGGGACTTCTCTGTGGCATGGTGTCCCCTGTGGGAGGAATGCATGAGTCTGGGAACAAGGGGTAGAAGCAGGAGTGGCTCCATTTACTGTCACATCCAGTTATCCACTGGGGTAATTTGTACTTTCATGTCCTCAATTCTAGGGTCTACAGTGGAGGTTCTCGTCTCTAAAGAAGTGCACTCTTGCCAGGGAACCAAGAAAGGGTCCCTTCCAACTGCAAGACACACAGCCTCTGTGGCTTGTTGGACTCCTTGTGTCCAGGGACCAGCAGATGAAAAGAGAAGTCACCATCTTGGGAAGGGAAAATGTCCCTGCTCAGCAGAAGGAGTCAGCCTGATTTTACACATTGGAGCAGAGA
Organism: Choloepus didactylus; assembly: GCF_015220235.1. Classification (NCBI taxonomy): domain Eukaryota; kingdom Metazoa; phylum Chordata; class Mammalia; order Pilosa; family Megalonychidae; genus Choloepus; species Choloepus didactylus. The sequence continues at coordinate 29,421,805 of NC_051320.1, read as the reverse complement.
GAAATTCATGTGCAACTTCTGCTGGGTGACTTTGACTCAGGGCCTCCCCGTTGGCCTGGCTGAAACATTTTCAGAATCGTGCTACAGTCTGAGATGTGCTTTAATCAATTCTCCTTCCTTCTTGCTCTCCTTTTCTGGTAGGTGGAGAGAGGAGTCATCCTTGAATTCATTTGAAGTCTTTTTCTGCCTTCCCTTTCTTCTTCCTGCTTATTTTTTACAGGAGTCACCACAATAAGTCTGTTGCGCTTTCAATCCCTTCCAGCCATCTGCTTCTCAGAGGATACAGACTGGTGCAAGATGCCACCTTCTCATGGGCAGCTTCCTTTTAAAGAGATTGTCTAGAGCAAGTACCATGAAAATGAAATGAATTAATGCCAAATAGTGGAATTGCAGGTATGGAGACTGGCCTTTGGGAGAGCCTTTCACATGCAATGTTACTGGTGACTCTGCTTATTACTAAAGTTGGCCTGGATGAGCTCTCTCCTCCAGCAGACATGCCTGGGTTCTGATTGGCTTAAAATCTTGCAACTGCCACAGGTCGTGGTTAGGGCTAGGGCTTTGGAATCAGACAGACAAGGATTCAACCCTGGCTTTCCCATTTATTAGCTGTGTAAACTTACCTCCTGGTAAAAACAGGAAGAGCAACACTTTCTGGGTTGCTGAGGGGATTAAACGATAAAATGTGTAGCATATAGCAGATGCCCAGTATATTGTAGCTAACATCATTGTTCTTACTCCTATATCCAGGAAATACATCTGAGACACCTTAAAAATCTACTAATTCTGTCCATAAATTTGGACTTTATTTTCCTCCCTTCACCATCTTTTTTGCAGGGGCAGAGGGTGATAATTATTATTTTTATCTCATGGAAAGCATCCTATCCAAAGTTGGAACACCAATGCCATGAACCTTCTGAAGAAAACACTTCTTATTGAAGTGAACTCCTGCATTTGATAGAAATGTAAGTGCCTATAACCATGTTCTGTATTCTTCATTCTCAGTAACTTTTAAAAGGGAAGTTATTTATATTTTGTGTGTAATGTGCTTTATTTGCAAAACTCCTGTTCCTTTACAACTATATTTTGTATATAGACATACATGCATGCTATTCAGCACCTCACATCCCATCCTTAAGGGAGAAAAATTAAAAGATCATCAGAAAAAAATGTTATAAAGTAGAATGATATATGAATTTTCAGAATGAATGCATTCAAGGTAGTATATTGAATCCAGAACTTTGTTTTGTTAAAATATACTCAAGGCAAAAACTTTCATTAAGATATCATCTCAGTTTTCCTTTATGAAAGTAACCTCTAACTGGAAATTCATATTTCAGAGCTTATATAAATTTGTCAACTGTTAAATATGCATTAGATATCTAAATCATTTGAGATTTTTGGTTTTATTTCTGTTCCATAACTTATAAAGAAAATGAAGTGTCAGGCTAAAAAATTCAGTTATCTATTCATTATTGTATCTACACTGTATAGATGTTATCTAATAAAATGCTACATATTTTATAGATCCCTTGTTATCCCAAGGAATATTTCTGATTTACTTAAAGTTATTACACTTCTGTAGTGCCTTTTAAGTGTCAGTGCCCTGTTCTAACAAACAACTTATGGGTGCGTTGAGTTGACAATTTTCTTTGAATACAATAAAATAAATGTGATTATATCACAAAAAAATCTACTAATTCTAGGAGAGAATGATGAGGCTAAGCCTTCCTTCCTCCTAAAGAGCTGAGATACTCAGAAATGCAGTTGTATTTTGTTTCTTTTTCCTAAGGTCATTTCCAAGTGATGACCTATCATTTGTGTAACTGTGATTGTTCATTTAATGAATAGAGATACATGGCCGCAAGCCTGTCACAGGCCTGCAGGGCTCTTGGGCAGTCATTGCAGCATGGACCTGCTGTGCCACACGCCTGACGACAGATCCTAGGGTTCTGCTTTGCACAGATTTCCGAGGTGAGCACTTGGGAGTCCCCTTTACCTGTTTCCCTAAAAACTGGGCTGTGACCTGGCCATATTTCTTGGAGAGAGGTGATTTCAGTGGGATACATGATGATGTAATTAGACAGCGAACATGAACCTATTCTTGGGGGTTTCCTACCCATCAGCCCAGTAACCTTTCTCTGGTTTCTGTTCTTAAATACTTGTTAGCAGCGGCTGAGTTGTGAGATGGAAAATAACCCTGATCTCTTCTTAAGCAGAGAGGGGAAAATATTTACTGAAATGGAAAATATAATGGAAGAACAACTTCAGCTGGCTCTCATGTTCGGGAAATCCAGATTGTGGTAAAGCAGAGGATATTTGTATTATTTTTTACATTTAAAACATTTTAAAAAATTAAGTCTGTAAGATTTTCAAAGAAATTTATTTCCAGAGACCATTAAAGACTGGACTTTCAAAAGGGATTTTTGGAAACTTGGATCCATGGTAATAGTGTGTGGTTGGAAAGGGATAATATGCTTTCAGTGGACCTAGACTTCCCAGCATTTTTGGGTTTGAGTTTGCTAGAGGACCTTACTGTTTTATTAGGAATTGCACAATTGGCTTAGAGAAAAACTGGACCCAGAAGCTTGAATAATTTTCTTTAATGAACAAATGATTGTAATAATTTATATAATGCTGAATCAGATTAACAGTTAATTTACAATTTAAGTGGGCAAATTCCAATCCCTAAAACAAACATTTTCTATATATTAAATAAACAATTCACTCTTTTACCTACTTTGGGATTAAAGTTTTCATTCCAGAAACTTTGTATTTAACTTTTAGGACCATCCCAGAAAGAAAAACGTGTGAGGAACTTGTGAATAACTCAGGAAGTTTCTTGTTTCTTCTCAGGAAGCGTAACAACGATCACTGCCCATATAATTCAAATAAAATAAGACATTTTCTCTCTTGTCTGATTTGTTTTGTTCTTAGTGCTACAGTGATTACTGGAATGAAAATGTTTTTTAGCCCTTCACTATGTTAATAGCTAGTACTTACCATAATAAGATTTTGCCCCCAAGATATCAAATTGATTCTGACCTATAATTTCTTTTCATTTGAAGAGAGACAGAATTAAAGTGTTTTATTTTCTATTTTCTTATCACCTTACTTAGACTGTTGGATTTGATGGTTGTATTTTTCCCCTAAAAATTAATCCTTCTTCCTTTTATTTCTTCCTTCTTTCCTTTCTTCCTTCCTTCACTCTTTCCTTCAACAAATACTATTTGAGAACCTCAGCTGTCATATAACAGATTCAATGTTGGACATTAAAAGATAATTCAGACACAGTCTTTCACAGCAGTAGTGTCCAGTGGGAAGAGCAAATATGCAGACAGAAAATCTTAAAATGATGCAATTTCAGTGATTGAGACACATTTGGGAGCACAGACAAAAGGCCCCTCCCCAGTTCACAAAGCATGGTCACATTCATTACACGATCTAGGATTCTATGAAGTAGCTATTACTATCTCCATTTTACAAATTTGACGTTTATTAAACAAATAATTAATGAAATAACTCAGGTACCATTCTAGCCACTAGGGTTAAAAAATTAACTACAAACCAACAAGTTGTCTATTCTCATGGGACAGAGGGGGCAGATAGGTAGTAAACAGAGAACTAAACAGATGATGATGTTAAGGATATGAAGACAATGAAATGGTGATGTGATAGAGATGGACTAGAATTGCAGAGAGAAAAGGCTTCTCTGGGAAGGACACACTTGAGCTGTATCCTAGAGGAGGATTGGAAGTAATTTAAGGGAAGATTCCAGGAAATAGTGTTCCAGATAGAAGGAGCAGCAAGTACAAAGACCCTGAGATGAAACTAAACTTGATACACCCAAGAGTCACAATTTAGGCCAATGTGACTGGGGCTTAGTGGAGAAAGAACAAAATGTGGCTGGAAATGTAGGTAGGGGTCATATCAGGTAGGGTCTTGTAGTCTCTGACAACGCAAGGTTGGATATTATTTTAATTGGAGTGGGAAACCACTGAGGGCTTTCAGCTGGCAAGTGGCTGTTGGACAACATTTATCCATGGATTCCTCATGTTTCTGCATTGTTCAGATATTCTGAACAAATGCGTGTATAGCCAATTTTGTATAAGGAGACATTCCAGGATGGTAAAGCTTAGAGATACTCTCTTTTTGGAAACATCCTGGAGTAATAAAGATAAAGACATCTCCTTGGCTTCCCTGGAGGAGATTTGCTAGACATTCCAAGGTAATGAGTTATCTCTCTCTCTTTCTGGAGGGAGAATGGGCAGGTCACCAGCAGCTCTATGTAAGATCGGATTTTTCCTAACTTCAGGATTCCTCTCCTATGATGCACCCCACTGCATCATGCAGTACTATCTGACCCTCATTATATATCAGTAAACCTAAGTAAGGTAATACTCTGGCTGTTGCTTTTGCTGTGAGTAATAACTAGTCTTTGTCTCTGACCCAGAGGTTTCATGTTTTCTTTCAGAGTATGCATATAAAATGGTGGCAGGCTAACTTATTAGACTGCAAGAAGGGTAAAATCTCAGACTCTGCACAATATCTGACTTAACAGTGACCTAATCCAGTTTTCTTTTAAAACCCGTTTCATAATAAGGAGACTTAGGGTTGGAGAGCTGAGATTATTTGCCTGAGGTGAGGCAGTACCAAGGCTCTCACCTGGACTTCCAACTAAGAAAGTGCTTTTTAGGCACTTAATGTTTCTCAGAAATCTTCTGTCCGCTCTGAACTTTCTTTTGGAGCTCTCCATGTGTGCTATAATAGAGTTCTTGTTCATAGATTAGTCACACCGGTCCTCTGAAGGAGGTCTGTATCAATACTCAAATATTGATAAAGAAACAGCCCAATGGAAGAAACACATAGAAACCAGGAAGTTAGACCATGGACTTTATGAAAAACTAGGTAAACAGACTTGTTATAGGATTTCTTTAAAAAAGAAGTTTGAATTTTAATGATGGATTTGCATTTGAAGTTTGTCTATTAATAAAAGTCTTCATAAAAAGCAGACCTCCTGTTTTGTGAAAGCAGAACCTCTGGATGAAATATGATGTCCCAGCACCTCCCCTCTGGGATTATTCCAGTGTGTCAGAGCCTGAGCACTTCTGGCCCACGCCTTCCCCAGCGCTCTGAAGCCTCCTTCGGGGAGGCACAGTCTCAGCTGGTGTGGGAGGCTGTGTCTGTTTCATGTCACCTGCAGAGAGCAGTCACAAAGGGAAGTCTCTCTGGAGGCCTCTTTTTGACTGTGTGTGTTGAACACAAAGCAAGTGACACCCTTGGTTGAACTTACTATTCCCAGTTCTTACTGCACATCTGCTCTCCAGTAAAGAATACCATTTGAATCCAAAATCAAAACATAATGAACAACAAAAATCCACATTAAGGAGAGGAGTCTTGTACTTCCTTTGACAATGTCCTTCTCCCCCCACCACACATACTTCTTATTGATCACTAAAATCCCTTGTAGACTCAAGTCTTATAATAGGCATTTCCATTCTGGACTCACATTTTTAAAGGGGGTTGTCACTTTACAATTTGCTCTGCATGAAGCACCCACTAGCTGCAGCATTATGCCCTATTTCATGGATGGAGAAACTCCTAAGACCTGATAGTTTGGATCAATCACAATATTCTCTGGGTGGGAGTTCGGGCAGTGGTTCTCAACCTTTTATACTGAACATTTTACCAAGTGCTGGATGAAAACCCATGTTCCTATCATTATAGGAGCAAAAATACCACTTTTTCCAAGAAGAGCATTTCCACATTGACATGTATTCTGTCAGTGGGTTAGAACTTTAATGAAAACACTGTTTTCCACCCAGACTATTTCATAGGATGTGTTTACATCCTCGGCAGCTGATCCCAGCTTCGGAGCAATTACACCTTGGAAATCAGTGTTTAGTTGACTATTATTTTAGGCGAGTGACATTTGGTATCTGGGTGACTTGTGAAAATGTTGATCCCATTTACTTTAGCACTCTTAGAAGAATCCTGATGGTAAATTTATGCAGGCTGCTGAATGTTGTGATCTTATCGGCATGGTCTTATTTTAAATCGCTAAATACTTCCCCTTTTCACCTGGACGAGCAGGGGCTCACCATTCCCGATTTCCTCAGCTCTCTCTCCGTTTGATTCTTCCTACACTGGATCTCAACCAGGTGCAGTGGCTCTCCTGCCTCGCAGCAGCTCACCATTTTCATATCTGAAGCTTTTTCAAGTAAAGAGAACAGAAGGGTTCTTGAGAGGCGAGGGATGAATGGACATATAGAAACTGTCATCCAACCTAAGGAATTCTGACTTGTGGCCTTTAAAATATTTAGCCTCGGCCTTGTGGATCAGCAATACAGTTTGTCTTTCTTCAAAACAAGTGATACAGCCACACATGCACTTAAATTGAGTTTGTTTTGTCACTTTCTTGGCATTTCAAGATTCAAGGAGACTAGTTCTCCTGTTTCTTCCAGAGACACCACCACATACTCCGAAATATCTGAGTTTATCTAACTCTACATGTGATACGGTGGGAAGAGAATGGAATGAGAAGCATAGAGACGTAAGTCACACACCTGGATTTACTACTGACAAGCTTGTGACTCGTTAGGCATGGAGAGGTTATGTACCTTGCCCAAAGTGGCAAAGCTGGATTTGAACTTGAGCAGGCAGATACTGTGCCCTTATCTGCTTCTCTATTCTGCCCTCTGCCCTGTTAACCCATAGGCTTGTTGTAATAATCATATCTACATAAGTGAGAAGAGTACATTCGTTTGCCCGTTCTTGGATATATTGAGCCAGATTATAGGGTTATTTTCTTTGATTAATTAAACATTTATTTTATTATTAAACTGCGATGACAGTCTCTTACCTGTTTCCACAGCCCCCACTCTCTTTCTTCTCCAAACAGTCCTGCATTTCCCCACTCCAATAATCTCCCCAGAAAACCACTAGCATCATGTGCTGCACTGGAAAGAGGACTGGAGTAGAAACCAGAAGTCTCAGCTGCCAGCCCTAGCTTTTCCAGTTTTTCATGAATTGTGTGCTTGTGTGCAGTTCACATACCCTATCAAGGATTCAGTTTCGACATCTATAAAATGAAGTGGATGGCCTATCTGTTGGGATGGAAAGTCAGTTTTATTTCTTATGCCAATTCAATCAGTAGCAGCTGCCCGGAGCATTGAGTTGTGAAGGATTCTGAGGCTCCAAATGAGCTTAGCTGGAGAGAGCAATGTCTGCCTTGTGTGTGGAGGGAGGCAGGGATGGCTCCTGGGCCCTGTATTTGCCAGCTCTGGTCTGGAAGATGCAGAAGTGCCCCCCCCCCATCTTGAAAGTTTAATTCTGTATTAGTCTTCTGCTCAAATCCATCCATTGTTCCCTATTGCTTAAACACCAAAATTTCTCAGTTTGGATTACCTTTCTTAATTCAATTATTTTTTGGGTTCTCCAACACAAACCTCCCGAATTCTAACAGTTTGCTAATGCCAGGTGAGCCAAGAATGTGGTTTTTGAAAATTAGATGATTCACAAGGTGGATAATCCTTGGGTACATGTTGAGGACTTGACATCGTCCCTGTGCAAATAAAGCAATGAACTTAAATTAAGAATTGGTCTGACGTATGAAGTAGTTACGGAAGATTTGGAAAAAGAATTTAATAGGATTAAATAGCATGGGAAAATCATGAAGACATAGAACTGGCTTGTTGCCCTTAAAACCATTTTCTTTTATGATATACCACATATTGATTCAAGGCGGTATTGATGAGTACCTAAAAAGATAGTCTCTGGGGTCAATTTCCTGGGCTAGTTCTACTGCGTTCGGTTTTTGGGACACATGTCTTGGTTTTGCCATCTGGGGCAATTGATGTGCCTATCCCTTAGGGCTGCTGTTAGGAATGAATGAGTCAAAATACATAGAATACTTGGAACAGCACCTGGCTCATGCTAAGGCTGATCTTATATGACATTAATGCAATGGTCCTAAAGGAACAATGACATTTTTTGCTCTTTGACAGATCTTCTCATGACCACACAGAGAGAGCCATGGCCTCATGGAGGCACCACTGTTCCCACTCCTCGGTGTCCACTTTGAGTCCATGTCCCCTCTGCACTGCAATTCAACACCTCTAGGATGTTTCCCAACCCCCTGTGCTTAAACTGAAGATAAGCGTAAAACTAGTAGAAAGGGATTTTTGCATACGTAAAGCAAATATGTTACTGAGGAGGGTTTTCTAATGTACTTGAATCTTCCAATTGTTAGGTTTGGAAGAGAAGGGAATGGGGAAGGAAAGCAGGGAGGGAATGGGGAGAGGAAGCTGGGAGGAGAAAATGAAAAGGGGGAAGGAACCAATAAAATTTGGGAGAATATCTTCATCATTATTATATTTAATTGAATGTTAATCTAGGAAGAAAAAAACATTTGTGATGAAATTTGGCTCTGTGAGTCCAGGTCCATTAAATTCTTTTATAGGTTCCTTAATGTAAATCAGCACAAGATCCAACTTTCAACTCTTCGAGAAAGTAATAGCACATTTCTGAGAGCACTTGAACTGCTTATCGCTTAAGTATCCTCCTACTAGTTTCCCTCCTTCTTCTTTTCCTTCCTCTCCTCCTCCTCCTCCTCCTCCTTCTTGAAACACATCTTTACTGATTCTGGCATTAACATTTGCTTAAAAGCAAACAAACATAAAAAACAACTGGAAAACTTGTTGCAGGAGCTGGTGTTGCCCACGGCCAACCACAAATTGTGAAAGTCACTCTGCAGGTTTGCAGGCCATTGTGGCATTTAACATAGGCTCTCACTTTGGGTTGTGCCTTCATACTCAGTGTTGGAAGGATTCTGAGATGCACTCAGGGCTACCCACCACCCAGCCCGTCCACAGAAGCTGACCTTGGGAAGTTGTGATTGATGGGTTGGGAGAAGTAACTCCCCTTTCCCTTCCATTTTATTACTTTTTGAACAGAAATGTCTCTGTTACTCTATGCCTGACCCACCAATGTTTTTAGGGAGCAGATAACTTATTTCTTTAATTTCACAGGTCCACAGATGGAGAGGAATTGTGTTCCAGGATGGATTATACCCAGAGCCTCACCCATATCTGATTTAGATGATTTAGGTGATGAGATTTGGGTCATTTTTGCTGAGGAGATTTAGATGGAATTTTGGACTTTGAGTTGATACTATAATGGGTTGAAACTTTGGGAAACCTGGGAGGAGGTTAACATATTTTGCATGTGGGATGAATGTGAATCTTTGGGGGTCAGAAGGCAAATTGTGATAGACAGACTATTCCCCCACCCCCCACCCAACCAAGGTGTCTCATCCTAATCTATGGACCCTATGACTATGTTTTGTAATGTGGCAAGGGAGGATTAAAGTTGCAGATGCAATTGATTCCTATACAGCTGACTTTGACATAGGGAGATTATTCTGGATTATCTGAGTAGGCTCAATCTAATCACAAATCTTTAAAAGTGGAAGAAGGGTCGGAGAACCAGAGAAAGAGCAGTGTGAGAAGGACTTTCAGAGAGCACTTCCAGAGATCAATCTGGAAAACTGGAAAAGGTAGAGCTTTCTTGTTTCCTTTGTTTGTTTTTGTTCACTCCTAGCATTAAAGGAAAGCTCTGTCATAATATTAGCTGAATACAAGCTTAAGGAACAGATGCCCCAGAGTCTAAATTTCAGCAATAACACATTAAAATATAAAAATATCCCAGTTTCAACAAAAGATTACAAAACATACAAAGAAAAAGGAAGTAATGGCTCAGGCAAAGGAAAAAATTGCAGCATTAGAAACCATCAAGGAGGAAGACCAGACCGGCACATACCAAACACAGACTTTTTAAAAAAGGTCCTAAATATGCTCAAAGAGCTAAAAGAAAATGTGGGCAAAGAACTAAAAGAAATCAGGAAAAGGATATAAGAACACAAAGATGGTATCAGTAGAGAGATGGAAATTATAAAACAGAACCAAACAGAGCTGACCACCACAGTAACAGAAATTAAAAATTCTCTAGAGGGTTTTAACAGTAGATTGGAGCTGGCAGAAGAAAGAATCAGTGAACTTGAAGATAAGATAATAGAGCCTTTGAGGAATCTGCGGGACACCACCAAGTATACCAATATACTCATGGGAATCTCAGAAAGAGAAAAAAAAGAGAAAGGAGCAGAGAGAATATGCAAAGAAATACTGGCTAACAACTTTCCAAACTTAATAAAAGACATGAATATGTATTTACAAGACACTCAACAAACTCCAAACAGGATAAACCCACGTAGACCAATGCCATGGCATGCTATTATCAAATCGTCAAATGCCAAAGATATAGAGAGAATTCTGGAAGCTGCAAAAGAGACACAACATGTCACATACAAAGGAGATTCAATAATTAAGATTTCTCATCAGAAACCATGGAGTCAAGACGGCAGTCGGTTGATATATTTAAAGTGCTGAAACAAAATATTGCCAACCCAGAATTCTATAGCTGGAAAAATGCCTTTCAAAAATGAGGGAGAGATGAAGACATTCCCAAATGAACTAATGCTGAGGGAGTTTGTCACTAGAATGGCCCTACAAGAGATATTAAAGAGAGTCGGCAGGTTGAAATGAAAGGACACTGGACAATAAATTGAAGCTGCATGAAGAAATAAGGATTTCTGTTAAGGATAATGACATAGGAAAATATAAATGCTAGTACTACTGTATTTTTGGTTTGCAGCTTTTTACTTCCTACAGGATCTAAAAGGCAAAAGCATGAAATGTAAGGATAAATCAGTGGTTTTGTACTCATGATGTATAAACATGCAATTTGTGACGAGAACCGCATAAAGGTGGGGGCACGGGAAGGTAAAAGAACATAGTTTGTGCATGCCATTGAAGTTGGTGTCTAAGCAAACAAGAGTGTTATAGATTTTAGGATGTTAAATTTAAGCTTCCTGGTAGTTACAAAGAAATTATCAGAGAATATGCAAGCTCTTAGAGACAGAAATTAGAGTGCAGGTTCCAGGGGCAGGAGGCAGAAGGGAATAGAGTTAATGCATAATGTGTGTAGGGTTTTTGTTTGGGGAGATGGGAAAGTTTTAGTAATTGAAGGTGGTGAGAATACCACAATACTGTATATATGAGTAATCTCACAGAATTGGATGTTTGGGAGTGGTTGAGATGGGAATGCTTATTTTGTATAGCTGTTTCCACAATTTAAAAACAGAGTGAATAGCTAAAGAGACAGTGAAAATTAAATGCAATACGTGATCCTGGATGGGATCTAGCAAGGGAGGAGAAAGGCTCAAAAGGACATTATTGGGACATATGAAAAAATTGGAATTTAGACTGTATGCTCTGTACCAATGTTCAATTTCTTGAACTTGAGAATGTACTTGAGATAATAATATAAATAAATATCCTTGTTCTTAGGAAATGTTCATGGCAGTATTAAGTGTTCAAAGAGCATGATGTATACAACCTACACTCTAGTGTTCAAAAAATGGATTGGTAATTAGACAGTCAGACACAGACAGATAGATGCATGGATAGACGGATGGGTACAATGATACAACAAATGTGGCGAAGTGTTCAAATTGGTGGATCTGGGTATTTGGGCAGGGGGCAGTAGGGGTATGTTGGAGTTCTTTGTATGGGGTTTATATTATTTTTGTAACTGTCTTGTAAAAGTTGGAAAGTATTTCAAAATAAACAGTTTAAAACAAACAAAAAAACAAAAGTCAAGGGAACAGATTCTCCCCTAGAATATCCAGAAAGGAATGCACCTTGATTTTTAGCCCAGTGAGAACCCTGTCAGCCTTCTACCTACAGAATGGTAAGATAGTACGGTTGAGCTGTTTTAGGTCACTAGGTTTGTTATAATTTGTTACAGCAATGATGCATTAAGTCTGCCTCAGAAACACCTGGAAGGCTTATTGGAATACAAATTGTTGGGTCCCACCCTGCAACATTTCTGACTCTGGGGGCCTGGGGTTAGGCCTGAGAACATACATTTCTTACAAGTTCCCAGAAAATATTGATACTGCTGGCCTGGGACCACAATTTGAGAACGTCTGTCATAATTACTGCTTAACCCTAAACTGCTCGGGGTTATTCTTCCACTAGCAGCTTCTAAAGTATCTCATTTTATTTATTTGACACTTCCTTGAATCCTTTGACTGCAGACATCCAGAAGTGAGAAGAGGACTTGAATGTGTGGGTCCGATGAAGCAGTTATCACCCTGTGCATGCATGCAGCAGTTTGTGACATCACTTTCTATACCCTGAAATGAATGTATGAAGATGGGTCCATATCGGAGAGATCAGTAGTGCCCATTCGGGAATGTAATTAGAGATAGTGACTGAGACATGTTGTGCTTTTCATGGTCTGGAGCCGGAATACAGTGTTCCCCATCACTCAGCATGGCAGTCATCCTTGGCATGGTGCAAAATGGAACAGTGACTTCAGAATGACAACATTGATCTTGTTTTTAAACTGAGCTCAGGAATTACTGAGGTCTCAGCTTTCACCGCATGTCTGGTATTGCACAAATTCTCCAGGTTCTCTTGCTCTAAATGGACCTTTTAACACTTAAAAAAAAGAGAATTCTATATGCTGAATGGAATCTCTGACCCAATGCCAGACACACTGTCAGGGTGCCTGAAGAGATTTCTTATTGTAGTTGGGCATCTCCAACCTTGCTTTGAGAGCCGGGGCTTTGGAAGAATAGACAATTGCATTCATTTTTCTTTTTCAAAGCACATTCATGTCTTTCATCTTCTTCTGCCTGTCATGGATACTAGTGACAGAGCCAGGAAGAGAATCCAGGTTTCCTGAAACTTTGCCCTACATTCCATCCTCCTCATGCTGCTGCAGCACTTTTATCTTGGTCTCTAGAGCAATGCCCAGAATGCAGGAGAAGAAGGAACAGAGAGAGAGAACAAAAGGAGTGAAGGAGGGGAAGGAACAAAGCACAAAGAAGGAAAAAGAAATAAGAAAAGAGAAAGAAAGGAAGGACGTAGACCCTTAAGTCCCTAAGGCACCACTGGGTTTGGTAACCTTCCATGTCAGAGAAGGGGAGTCACAGTCTAGCTCCTCTGGGATGAACACATCATCGTGCCCTGAGCGGAGTGGTTGGGTGGCACGGGGTGAGCAGCGTCACAGATAAACGGGGTCACCTCCTTTCCCCACTCCACCCCTGCTCCCCACTTGGATGAGAGCTGTTTGGCTCAGCTTCTTTCCCCTTCTCACTCCCTCACCGATGGGCTCTGAGGTAACAGGGTAGGGTCTGCAGTTTGCCTTGAGCAGTCCACAGGCCATGCTCGGGGCGCCGTGCTGGAGAGGGCGGCTGGGAAGTGATGCAGACACACAGACGCCACGTGGCTCTCAGGAGTCCCACACCGTGGACAACATAAAGTACCCTGAGTTCTTCCCGAGAAGACCGGCTGGGGACACGAGAGAACAGAAACTGGGAAGACAGCCTTCCCATGCTTTGTCGGTGTTGTCTTGACCATTATAGGATTTAGATCACGAAACATTTAGACAGAGAATGTGGATCAAGGTAACAAATTCGCAAAATGGCAAAACGGTATTTTTAAGAACATAAAATGGAAATATAAAACCAATTATGTAGGTGTATTAGTTAGGGTTCTCCTTGGAAACAGAATCAATGAGAGATGTCTCTTATTATCAAATTGTAAAAGTGACTCACGCAACTGCCGGAGCGCACGAGTCCAAATTCTGCAGAGCCGTCAACAAGCTGTCAACTCCAAGGAAGACGTCCGACGAACTCCTCGGGAAACGAACCGACAACTTTGACAAACTCCTCAGGAAACGAACTGGCAACTTCGACGAGCTCCCCAGGAAAAGCTTTACTGAGCAGCTGAAGAAGAAGTGCAGGTTCTCTAACCGTCCGGCTTATAAGCTTCCAACTGATCACCCGGACCAAATCCAGCCAATTGCATTCTCTCACTGTGGAAGCACACCCCTTGAGTCATCAGTCAGCTGCAGTCAATTGACTGATGATCCGACAAACCAACCAGCCTCAAATAGCCTCACAGGAATCATCAGGCCAGTGCCCGCTTGACCAGACAGCTAGGCCACCTAGCCAAGTTGACACATGAACCCAACCATCACAGTAGGTATGATGTAACAGGGTTTTTTGGTGGGATGGGGTGGGGGGCTGTAGGTGGCAAAGTGGGAATGCCTGTTGAGTGCCATGAAAGGTGCTATGTTTGATTTTGACTCTAAGCATCCGGAGCCTTCTCACACTGTTCATGGATCCTTTATTCTTCATCTGGACCCGTCCTAGTCTCTGTGCCCACAAAGGTGTCTCTTGAGGTAGCCTGAACCCTAGCACAGGCCCGGCACTTTGCAGGTGCTGGATAAATGAATCAGAGAATGCATGAGACAGAGAAGATCCCCTCACTGGAAGGGCTCAAGCAGAGGTCTCTTGGTCACTCACTTGTCAGGAGTCTGGGAGTCAAGGATAAGAAGGATGGTTAGACCCTTGACTTTAAGATGCCTCAAAACCCTGAAATTCTCTAATTCATTTGTATTTAGAAAACTTCAGAAATGCTGGTATCTGTATTTGAAACGAAGTTTATTAAAGATTTATAATACATTTGTTTGTCAGACACTTTTAAATAGCACCATTGCCTGTCTTTAACATAGTTCCATATTTTCAATATTTTATTTTTACTTTAATTCTATGTTGGTGACACACTTGGAAACCACAATCTCTGATGACTCTTAACATTGTCATTTATCACATCACAAAACTGAATGGGTCTGTTTTTAGAGTTCCAAAGGAAAGTTAATACTGGAGGGAATACTAGCAATATAAATTGCCTCTGCCCAAAGTAAGTAGTAGAAAGGATTAAAATTTGGGTCTTTCAGCTTTTTCCACAATACCATCCATCAATCTGTAAACTGTGAAGGAATATAGCTTAATAAGTTTAATACATGGTTTCCTATGGTGATAATGTTTGGTTGTAAACAAATGGAAGAAAGAAACCAAACTGAAGTTCTAAAGGCAAGGAAAAGAGAAAGAGATGAAAAAGAACAAACCATGAAATAAAAAGAAAACTTGAAAAGCCTTTGACTTCTAATAGCTATCATTGCTTGACGGGGAAAAAGAAATCCAAAAATCCAGTGTCACTGACCCTTGCAAGTTTGCCACATTCTGTGTCCCTGAGGAAGAGAAATAGAGACCTGCACACTGCAGAAATTTAATTCACACTAAGGCAGTAACTAAATAAACAGGCTCACCCAGGAACTTCTGTGTCTAGTACAGTTTCTGGGGGGCTAGAGGTTTGAACATGTTCAGGAACATTACTTCAGTGTTAGGTAAAGGAAGTTAAAAGAAATATCTAACATAAGAAGTTATGTGGGCTCAAGCTTTAACCAGTCTTTCCAAAGGTAGCCTTCTTGTTAAAAATTTGTTAGCACTTTGTATCAACCCACTGATGATTTAATCATTGTAAGTGAGAAGTGTATCTTTACAAAAGGATCATGGCAACATCCGAACCCGCTAGTAATTTTTTTGTCACTTAAAGTGAGAGGATAAAACGTTAATGACTCCAATGCCATATAGTACAACTACATTGCCTCATTATCAAGTATCCTCACCAAAAAGTTTTAACTCAAATTTAATCAAGCCTTTAGATCTAATAGTCCTTGTATAGGAAATACAAGGGATAGAGAAACAAGTTAAACAAGGCCATGAGGAATCCAGCAGCGAAATGCAGAAAGTGGGATCTTCTCCACCTGATCCATCTTTTCAGCAAATCAATGCAGTGGGAAAAGATGGTCTATGTATGCACTGGCAAGAGAAAGACTGTTGAAGCTTATGAGACTTAAGATATGGAACAAACAAACGCCATGTGGATGTCTTGTTTGGATCCTGATTAAAACAAACCAACTGTAAATAAGCATTTGGGGGACGATTGGGGAAATTAGAATATTAGATGATATTAAGGAATTATTGTTAAATTTTATTAGATGTGATATTAGCATTGTGGTTATGTAAAAAATGGATCTTAATTTTTAGAAAATAAGGCTAACTATTTATGGGCAAAATATACTTTCAAATACTTAACAGATTTTTGTGTAGACATCTAATATATATTATATGTAATATATTAAATGTTTTGTGAAACATATAATAAAACTGATATAATCCAGCAATTGTGCTCTTAGGTATTCACTCAACTGATCTGAAAACTGATGTCTATACAGAAAGCTACACACAAATGCTTACAGCAGCTGTATTCATAAGAGCCAAAAACTGGAAGCAAACAAGATGTCCTTCCCTAGGTGAATGGATAAACAAAACGTGGTAATCCATACAATGGAATATTATTCAGCAATAAAAAGAAATGTGCTATCAAGCCACAAAAAGACATGAATGAATCTTAAATGCATATTGCTAAATGAAAGAAGTCAGTTTGTAAAGGCTACATGCTGTATGATTCCAATTATCTTACGGCATCCTGGAGAAGGCAAAACTACAGTAATGGTAAAAAGGTCAGTGTTCATGAGAGGTTCAGGAGGAGGGGTGTTGGGTTGAGTGGGTGAAGCACAGGGCATTGAAACTACTAGTGTGATATCCTAATTGTGGATATGTGACATGATGCATGTGTCAAAACCCATAGAATTTTACAGATCAAACAGTGAACCTAAATGTATGCAAATTTTAAAAAATTGTTTAAGAGGTTTGAGGATCCCAGGATGGAATGCAAAATTAATAAAACAATCTGTGTTATAAATATAGGAAACAACCTCACTGAGGGGGTGGAGGGAAACGGTGCTGTCTCGGTCAGTTTGGAAATGAATGTCACCTGTAAGCCTAAAGGCAGAAGAAATTGTAAGCACCATACTCTGATTCGTAAAGCTGTTTCTCACAGGGGTATGGGTCAACAATTCCGATACTGCTACACCTGTATACTAGAGGTGAACAATTAGGTAAATATACGACACACGGTGGGAGCCAGGTTTCCCACGGTTGGAGTGGGAATTTACAGGTAGCAAGGGGAGGAGGCTAGAATGATCCATGAGGTATTGGATTAGAGTTGGGGACATCAGTATGAGCTCATGTGTAGCTTAATATAGTTACAGATGGGTACATATAGAAACATTTATAGATATGTGTATATTTATGGATTAGTGTACACATCTATTTTTCCTTATCAGCTGGGAGAGCTGAGATCACTGCAGTACAATACAGCCCGTGGTGTTGCACCACAAGACAAGTAGAAAGTACACTTTTAGAAACTTCGACAGTAATTTGAGAGAGCAATTTTATGCCCATTGAATCTAACAATTTAAAAATGGAGCTTCTAAAAAAAAATTAGCTTTCCGTTGCTTAAAAAGGTTTCTCACTGACAATATTTCCTGTTTTATCATCACTGCCTCAAGGGTTTCTTCACGTGGGTCCTTGCATGTGCTTCAGGGGGGTCTGTGAATCACTTTAATTGTATGCCAAATGGAATTGCACGCAAATGCACACCCACAAACGCGTACACACCCTTGCACACACATTTCAATTGCTTTCATCCGATTCTTACAGAGGTCCGTGACCTAAACCCAGAGTTGCCTTACGGTATTCCTCCCCCACTCTGCTTAGAGTTGCCTGTGTGAACGTTTTGTCCAGATTTTAAACCTCTCCAGTGTTGATTCATAGCTCTCCACATTGGTGTGCCCCCTCACCTATAGTCATTCACGTACAGATATTTTTGGTTGCCTGCTCTCTTGATCACTCTGCCAAAAAGGGAGCTCTGAAAACAAATACTACAAAGAAAGCCAGCTTCTGCAATGACAGACAAGCTCCCTCACACCCAAATCCTGGGAGGAGCAGGGGTGTGGGGTGTGTTCTAAAGCCTCGGGCACCAACACACCATACTGCCATCTCAGTTGTACCATTTTGGCAGACTCCATCCTTCGTGGCTTCACTACCCACCACGGGATTAACTGTTTAAACAAATCCCAGAAGGCACATCAATTACTACTAATGAATTCCAAATCAAATCATCCAGAACTACAAAGAGCCACCAGATGTTTCAGCAAGGAGGAAAAATGGGGTGGGAGGTGTGGGGAGAGGAAGACTTCTTTCCCACCGCGCTATGAACTTGGATCCGAAAGCTATGATTTATCAGGCATCCAACATAAAGGGACATCACACACATTTAGGAAACATTCCTTGGACATTGGTCTAACATTAATTTCATTGTGGATCATTTACACTGCTCTACTTACAAAAAACTTTTTGGAACTCTTTTACATATATATCTCATTTTATCCTCATAGTATCTGAAAGAAGAAAGCTGTTCATATTTCCCATTCTTCCAGATGAGTAAACTAAGGCACAGTACAACACATTGTGTGTGTGTGTGTGTTTTGTTTTGTTTTTTTTTAAATTGTAAGGTGATGTTTAGAAACCAAGAGTTCTGAAATTCTTGTAGGACACCACCATTTCCAAACAATCAGTGAGCTAACTGGCATAAAAACTTCCCGAGTGGTATTTTAAAGTCACCAGGATCCACAGGACAGCTGCACTATGTGTTTTAAGGAATGTTCCTTAATGAGCCATAACCAGTGCAAGAAAAGCTTCTGCAGTGGTGAGACTGAGACTCAAAATGAGAAAGCGGGCGGGATGGTCATGCCAGTGAAGGTCCCCGGTGGCCGGGCTTCCTGGTAGGGAGACGAGGAGCAGAGGATCCTTCAGCACCAGGGGCCACCAGCAAAGTCTGGGGAAAGCGTTTGCACCTTGGAGCTGGAGACAATTCATTGACGGGAAATCTGAGCAGGTTGATTCCCCCTGAAAGCTTGTTGCATCAGCAAGCAGACATCAGGATTCCCACTGGACTCACGTCGAAAGCACAACCTCTTCAAAGGGTGTGGGGTCAGCGTTATCTAAAATGCGAACGACTTATGAAGTGGCTAATAGCTGTGAGAGTGAGAAATGGAGAATCAAGGCATGGGAGACCCGGAAGGAACCTGAAAGGCTTTGGTTCAACTTATTCCTCTCTGAGGTGGGAAATGGGGTGCAGAACAGCTAGGTGATTCACCAGTGGCACACACATTCTTTTTAAGGTGAGGAGGTGATCAGATGCTAATGAATTGCTTTCTTCTATCTTACTCCCCTTTTTCACACTCATTTTAAATATTCATACATCTCCAGTGGGCTCTAAATATTGAAAACATATGCTCTTAAATATTGGAATGAATAAGAATTAAGTTTTGGCTTTTGTCTTTTCTGCTACATATTATTGTGAATAGCCAAAATTTCTTTTAAGATAAGTTTCTAATTTTTTTGCAAGAAACATGTTAAATTTCTCCAAAACTGTCCAAAATGATAAGCCTTTATGTAGACAACATTTTTAGTGGCTACACTCTTGTATGTGCTGCCCAAGCTCTGCTGAATAAAGCTGAATTTTTGTTTGTGAGTGCACTTCATGCCACATTCCAGCTCTACAATACATTTGATTTATAAACTCTAAAAATAAGACATACTTTAGAGAAAGACGTGGGCTTGGTCAGGGTGAAAGTAATGGAATAAGCAATCTCTTGCAAACACTAACATTCCAAAATCATTTTCCAGGGTGATTATCAAGCCAAGAACTACAAAAACAATTTTCTTTAATTTGCACCATACAAATCAATGTGAAAAAGTCCAGTTTGCTGACCAAGAACATATTTTGTTCTTCAACTCCAAGATCAATTTTCTAACCAAACATTTTTTTTAAGAAACAATGAGGTAATAATACAATCTGAACACCTCTCTTCTTTCTTTTCTACCTCTCCTCTTCCTTATTTACTTTCAATTAACTTTTGTTCCTAAGCATGCGTAATAAAAAATTTAAAGTGTTTAACGTTTAGGTTATTATTTTGAACTTCAAAAATTAAACAAACTGTTGAAGTATATCAGAGTTCAGAGAAAATTTTGAATCACCATCAAGTTCTTTTCTGACAAATACCACAGCTCTCTTCCTCTCTGTTGGAGCTGATGGCCAAGTGCCATGTTTGAAATAACCATAACCTAATGTTTCTATAGAGTTACAGCTTTGAAGAACTGCCCAAACACCCTCAAGAATTAGAAGTGCTCAGGGAAGACACCAACCAGGCCCCCTGAATCGTCAAAACCTTGTGTTCGAGGCCTGCCTTTCAAAAGAGTAGTCGTGACACTTATTGAGTGTCAGCCATGCACTGGGAGCCGGAAATCAAAGATGAGAAAGACACGGTCCCTGCATTACAGGAGGTCGCAGTCCGGATGGGGACACAGATAAATGAGTAGTGTTGCCCACAGTGCAACATACACTGAAATGAAGAAATAAGAGTAATAGCAGCTAACACTATGAAATGCTTGCCGAGGGCATGGTATTGTACTAATGATGTAAAGGTGCAAAGAGAGCATGAAGAAGGGATGGGGTGGTCAGAAAGATAGAACGCTTGGTTATATATGAAATTATATCATCCCACACAAAAAAAGCATCTTACATGATGGAAGAAACATGGTAGCATGGCACGGGAGAAAGGGCCAAAGTAAGGCTGATTTAATGCCACTTTATTTTCATTACCTAATAAAACCTAAAGCAACAGATCCTTCTGATCCTCACTCTGTCCCAGCCCTCCCTCAGCCTCACTCAGTTGCACCCTCACTCAGGCAAAGAGGTGAGGGTCAGGAAGTTGGTTAAACAAAAAAGTCGATCATTTAATGCTCTTTTTCTTCTGCACAGCAAAATGTTCCTAATCAAAATGACTCTGGCATCACAGTGGATGTTAAAACTGTCTCATCAAAAATTGCTTTATCAGATGTGGACTCTCTCTCTAAGCCAAACTCTGTAAATAAACTCATTACACACACCCCACATGGGATAGGACTTTCAGGGTTGTAAGTTGCCCTGGCAACAGGGGACATGACTCCCAGGGATGAGCCTGGACTTGGCATTGTGGGACTGACAATGCCTTCTTTACCAAAATGAGGAAAAGAAATGAAACTAAAATAACGTTTCAGTGGCTAAGAGATTTCAAACAGTCTAGAGGTCATTCTGGAGTTACCTTTATGTAAGCTTCAGCCAGATACTACAAATTGCCGTGCTATGTCAAGCCCCAACCAACAGCAACCCTGAAAACCCTGAAGAAAACCCAGGGCTCTGTCTAAGACTCTATAAAAGTTTCACTCGGTAAGTTTATTTTGCAGAAACTTAAAACCTCCAGATTGTTCCTATGCCAGCTAAGCCCTGAAACCTAGAGGTAACAGTCTCTCCCAGAATATCCACCAGTTGCATTCCCCTACCCCATAATGTCAACACCCCTTTTCAACATGAAGAAGTTAGAATGGTCATTGCCCAAATATCCCTGAAGACTAAGAAAAAGATCAAATGAGAGGGAGGAGTTATAGCAGAGAAACTAGAATTTAACAAATGATGATGACTACTGAATCATTACATAGATATTTCTTTTTAGTTTCTAGTGTATTAGAACAGCCAGAAGGAAATATCTGAAATTGTGGAACTGTAACCCATACTATACTTGGAAATTTGCTCTAGAACTACCTGTTAAACTGTATTTTGAAATTTATCACTTTTCTCTATATGTTGTTGTGTCAGTTTGGATGTATTATGTCCTCCAAAATGCCATGTTCTTCAATGCAATCTTGTGGGGACAGACATATTAGTGTTGATTAGGTTGGAATGTTTGGATTAGATTGTTTCCATGGAGATGTGACCCACCCAACTGTGGGTAATAACTTTGATTAGATTATTTCCATGGAGGTGTGGCCCCACCCATTCAGCGTTGGTCTTGATTAGTTTCCTGGAGCCCTATAACAGCTCAGACAGAAGCTCAGGGTTGCTGCAGCTTGGAGAGACATTTTGAAGATGGCTGTTGAAAGCTGACACAGAGACATTTTGGAGAAAGCCATTTTGAAACACAACCTGGGATCAAGCAGACGCCAGCCACGTGCCTTCCCAGCTAACAGAGGTTTTCCGAATGCCAATGGCCTTTCTCCAGTGAAGGTGTCCTAGTGTTGAGGTCTTACCTTGGAGACTTTACGGCCTTAAGACTGTAACTTTGTAACCCCCTTTATAAAATCCAGTCCATTTCTGGTATTTTGCAAAACAGCAGCATTAGCAAACTAGAACAGCTATACTTCTCAATAAAAAATGTTAAATGGCTTTAGAGTTGTGTGGGGACCAGCAACATCCAGATCAGGGCTGCCTCGTGAGCCTGGGTCTTGGAGTGAAGATGGTGTGGGACAGACCCACAGCCAGCCCCAAACAGACAGGTAACATATGAACCCACAGTCCCCTTTGGATCTCATATCCACCTCCAGCTATATATCTTTTCTTTGCTCTTTTATAAATTAAGTCATTGGGAGCATTTTCTATAATCTCTGGGTCCACCTCTTTATTTTCCATTTTCCTTTCACACCATTAAACTGAACTTTTGTACACCTTCCCCCCCACCCTGCCCCACTCCACTAACCTGCCGATTGCAATGGTTACTTCACTTCAAGGGATTTGACAGAGCCCCTGTTAATAAAGGATCTTTGACAGGATACTGCTTATAAATGGAAGAAAACACCTGAAACCATTTGCGTTTTGTATAATACTCAATTTCTGTACTCAGGTCTAATAAGCAATTCTGAAAACTAAAAAAAAAAAAAAAAAAAAAAGGCTTTAGGGAACTGGATTTTAAATCCCAGCTAAGTCCACCAAGGCCTGGCTGTGTGACAGTGGATAAGTTTCCTCATCCGTGAAATCAAACTGAGACTGCCTCCTTGCAGGACTACTGTAAGGATTAAATGAGAGTTTAATAAAGTGCAGTGCCTCGCACTGGACACTCAAAATCGGGGGCTATTGTCATTATTTCAGTCACTCCTTAGCCTTCAGGTGATAGTCTGACACACTGGAACCTGGGACCCAGACATGGAGTCCTGAATTTGCTGTGTGTGTGTGTGAGTGTGAAGGTGTGGGAGTGTGGGAGAGTGAGTGTGTGAATGAGTAGGTGTGAAAGCGTGAGTGTGAGTACGTGAAAGTGTGTGAATATGTGTGAGTGAGTGTGTATGTGTGTGTGTCCTGGGCATGGACCGCAGGCTACACTGGGGTTTCTCCACCTCGGCACTCTTGGCCCTTGGGGCTGGAGAATTCTTTGCCCTGGGTGTGTCCTGTGCATCGTGGATGTTGAGCAGCATCCCTGGCTTCTACCCACCAGATGCCAGTAGCTACTCCCCTCCTGTGACAACCAAAACTGTCTCCAGAGAGTGTTGAATTCCCCTAAGGGGCCAACATCACCCCTGGGTGAGCTGTTCGACACATCTCACCTTGGTTCTACACACTGGCATTTTCCTCCTCTTGTGATCAAACAGACCAATGGTGGAGATGGGAATGATGACATATTGCCCCATGAGGATGCGTGTTGCTCTGGGAGCTAAAGGGTCCCCACATTCTGTATGGATGGCCCTCCTGTCTCACACTCCACCTGCCAAACCCAACAAATCAAAATGAAAGCTTGCTTCTCAGGACAGACCTTAGCACTGCTCGCCTTTGGTTCACACTCCTAACAACACAACTCTCTCATTTTCCAAAGTCAAAATGCTGCTTCCAGAACAATCTCACTCTCCGGGCTCCCTGCCCCTGCCCCTCCTCCCCTTCCCCCTCATAAGTCATTTCTCTTCCCCTGCATTTGTGCGCAATGACGCTGGGGGCTCTCAGCCTGTTCGCCTTTATTGGGCTCCTCCATCTCTATTTACTCCAAGCAGACCCACTCTTGATGTCTCTCGTTCCTCAGGATGTCTCTGCAACTGCCATCCCAGCTGAAAGAGCTTTCCACATTCTTCCTGCCTTATCACCACTACCCTCCCACTGGGTCTCTTCCTCACAGAACCTTTTCCAAATCCTACTCCACAGGGACATCTTTCCTAACTCTCTGTCTAGTTATCCCTCTTCCCTCCAGCAACATTCCCATGACCATATTTATTCACCCTCCACGGAACAGATTCTGGAAAGAGAATCATTTGCTAGCATCTTAGTGGGGTGACAAGCAGTTTCATTAAATGCAAGGAAACCCTGCCTTGCTCTCCGCTGCCTTTTCTGAGCTAAGTTTGCACAGCATTTACGACGAATTTCATAGCTGTCTATGACAGTCACCTTGTTTAAACATCCTTTTGTTCTAAGTTTACTGATATTTTAAAAATTAATGTCAATAAAGTAGAACGGCATCCATTGAATATCAGGTGTGAGCCACAGAATCAAACCTGTGCCCTAAGGCAGTTCGCACCCTGTTCTCTGCAAATTCTATTCTCTGCTTTGCTCCAAATCCATTTTGTTTCCACATCCCTGCTTTTTTTTTTTTTTTTTAATGGCATTTGGCTCTCCAATTTATAACAGGTTCTTATAGACTTCAAGGCTTGTTATAAAGGCATAAGTGATTTTCAATGAGAGAAAAAGACTTAAAACAAAAAGATAAAAAGTAAAAGAGATGGAAGAGGGGTGAAAAAATGAAAGTTTGGGGGAAATAGGCTGTATCTCATATTCAATGACACCCTTAAGTTAGAATACATCAAGGCCTTTAGGTTTATTACTGCACTTCATTGTGTCAACAACATCTCCATAGACTACTTAGCGCACTTTTGGGAAGAAATGTGAGCACATCCTGTGCTTCAAGAATCCAGTCACACAGAAAATTTGCTCAGTATAATTAAAATGGCTTTTTCTCCTCTGTTAAAAGATAGAATAGACCACTGAGTTTCATTAAAAAAAAAAAATACCCTTGTGGGCAAACATTGATGTCCTGGTTTTCATTAAGTTTCCCTCTGGTGATGCTTCCATGAGCCATCCCATGTGCTCACCCATTTTCTTGATGAAAAGGGGGTGCACAGGGCATGGGCTCCCCTTTACTGCTCCTTGGGTTTAGCACTCATGAGGGTTTTACTTCGATTCCTCACATCTCTTCCATCACTGATCCCCTTCGTTAGTGGCCCTTCATACCATTTTTCACTGAAATTTGCCCATTTCACCCTCAGGGGTGCTTATATTTTCAATACCTTTTCTGTTCAGGGAGACAATTTTTTTAGGACTCTCAGCATGCTTGTTACTTTCATGAGAACAATTTGGTTTTGCACATTGCGGTTCATCTTCCTGCCCTACTAGTTAGCGGTATGGAACGCTCAAGTATTTTCAGGATAATAACGAGAGTTGAGGACTAACTAATCCATATCTTATTTTACCTCTACTGATGCCTCTCCAAACTCGTTTTAAATTCCTGTTCCCCCACCTTCTAGCTGTGTGATTCGGGGCAAGTTCCCTTACGCTTTTGTATCTCAGTTGTTTTCCTCTCTGAAATATATTTCATAGGATTGTCATGAGGATTACACAAGTTAATATGGAAAAGTACTTAAAACAATGCCTACCACATAGTAAGGCCCCAACAAACGTCTGTTCTTTTATTATCTGGGAGTGCGATCAGAGCTTTTCTGTTGAAAGCTCTTGACATTTGTCTTGGATTAGAGTCAGGGTGAGAGATATAACAAGAACAAGTCAGGATGCTGACCCCCATTACCCTGAAAGTTAGAATATACCAATTATGAATGATCTCGTGAAGCCACAAACATCACTTTTTAAAGTGAGTTACTCCCTTGCCAGTGAGAATGACTTTTCAGGGCATTTAATACGTCACTGAAATGGGACATTTATCCTCTATTCCACTATACTGCAGTAAACTCTACGAAAAACTTGAGGAAATGTTTTCTTTGAAAAACAAAAATACCCAAACAAGACTGGTAACAGACTCTGAACTTAAAACTGCTTTGCAAAGTAAAACTGCTTTCTCCATGGCGTGCAAGAGCAAAACGGTGAGCCCGTGGGTCCCCCACACTGTAAGAGCAGCCAGAGCCCCAACAGCCTTGGCTCTGGGCACGAAGTAGCTCGCACTGGGGAAGAGGAAACCCTAGGCAGACTGCTGCCTTCCTTCGGTCAGAGGAAAATGGTTGGCTCTCTCTTCCAACCTGCTCTGAAGGCACACACGGTAATACACACCTCCAGCGCCTTAACCCAGAAGAGTAACTAATGCAGGGGATTTGAAGCACCATCACTGAGCAGTGGACAAAGAAGATATTTGTGAGGGAGGGCGTTTCCCCTCATTTCATACCGAATATGGACACAGCCAGCCCTATTAGGAAAAGAACTGATTTCAGAACAATTCCAAATGCCCCCTTCACTGCCAGTATAGAGCTCTGGGAGATCTGCAGTTTGATCCTATAAAGCCTTCCACTGCCCTGGGCCACCTAACATTTTCCACTGTGTCACATCCCCAACTCCCCAACTCATGTCACTTCAAATGAGCTGCTCTTGTCCATGTTGTTATTCCACATGGCTTCCAGTTTCTTATCTGCAGTGGTTTTGGGATGTAAAAATTTGTGTTTGTTTGTTGCCTAGCTTTTATTACTCCACTACAGCCCCAAATGCTCTGGTGGTGACTAAACAGTGTTCTGTTTCTTCCTTATTTGTGTGGCTCAGTGAAACCAAATTGCAGTGAATCTGGCTTTGATGCCAGTTGGCTGGCTTCTTTCCAGATGCTAATTATTGAAGAACTTGTCTTACTATTTGACATGAATTACTCTGTGTGGGCTTCAGTGGAAATAAGTGGTCCAAGAATGGAATGTGACATTAGAAACTGGTCCAAATCCTGAATATCCTTCCCACCAGACCAGAGTGGGCCAGGCTTTTTTAACCCTGGGTAGAAGTATGCAAAAGGAAAGTAGGAAGAGTAAAAAAGAGTAGGATCAAGAATGCACAGATGTGAAGGCTACAGAAAGGCAAGGGGCATAAAAGGGTAGCAACTCTTGGGGCATCACCTCTAACTGTCCTTGGTATTGACATGGACCCTAAATGGTCATTTTTCATGTATTTGCTCCTGGGAGGCATGATAACACATGGGCATGGGCATTGGAAGTCTGGGTTTTAATTCAGGCTCTATTAGGTACTCATGTTTAAATCCAGGTAGGTTATCTAATCCCCCACATTTCTAGCTTCCTCATCTGTAAAATGGAGATAATATTGACTGCAGAATGTCTTTATTATGAGGGATGTTTCAGTTAATGCGTGTGAGATTCTTATCACACTGTAAGTATTCAGGAACTGATACTTGTTACCATAATTATTATAGTAGAGAGGGCAGCTGAGATTCCCATTGCTCAGCTACACAATGACACGTGAGTTCTAGATCAGCGGTCTCAATTTTGGCTGCTCATTTGCCCCACCTAGGAAGTTTTAAAATGTTCCCAATGCCCAAGCACACCCCAGACCAGTGAAATCAGAATTTCTGGGAGTGTGGACCAGGCATGAGCAGCTTTGAGAGCGCCCCAGGAAGTTCCAGTGGGTAGCCGAGGTTGAGAACCAGTGCTCTAGTGCATCCAGTGGGTACCATGAGAGGTAGCCAGGCATGAGCCAGGCATTAGTCATCACCCACCCCGAAGGTCTGCCTGCTGGGGGAAAGGACCCCAATAGGAGGAGGCTCCGGGGTCTTCTGTGGGGAGTCCTGAGGGACATGGCCAAGACAGGTCAAGCTACAGCAGATCTCCCTCATCCGGGATCTGTGTAGTGGTCAGGGCTCCAGGAGGATTCCTGAAGAATTCACACTGGCACCTGGCCAGAGAGCCCACATTTGTCAGGAGCACCCATTCCTTAAAAAAGCTTTACCCCTTCCCTCTAATCCCTCTTGCTTCGGATGCAGCCCTGGAGGAACGGAGGGGAGCTTGAGGGACAAAGCACAGACCCCACACTCCCCTCCACATCCCCATTCCTCCGGTGGAGGCCAAGCCGTGCTGGGGAGGGGAGGCAAGGGCTGCTAAATAGGATATGAGGCTTCATTTTAGACTAGACTTTTGAAAAGTCTCTTTTGAGAGCCGTGGGGTGGGGATTTGACAGAGCATTTTAAAAGGCAACAATTGGATTTAAAAAATTGAACTGTTTTGTGTCTGTAAACAACCAAGTTCTGACTGTTCAATCAACCACTTACACACAACATCTTTTTACCGAGTAAACAGGCCTTTTCCTTTAGTTTATTCAGCTGAGCGTTGTGAATAGTCTAAGAACGAAGTGGGTTTTCTGTAAGTTAAGGTAGCCCACGGAGCCAGTGTGCCTGCTCACAGGAAGTGATGCTCCTAAGTCTGCAGAACCTGTGAGGAGAAAGAGTGAAGTTCTGGGAGCCGCCATCTTGTCCTGTGCTCACTGTCCTAACCGTGATACCAGGGAGCAGCAGGGAGCAGTCCGGGAAAAGAGGTTCTCCTCCTTCGGGAATGGAGCTGAGTGTTGGTCTGTGTGGAAAATGCACCCAGACTTGGGCCAAAAGATTTGCATCTCAGTCCTTTCCCAGCTGGGCTACTTTCTTCTGCAGGTTGCCAAACTTGTTTTGGTTTCAGTTTCCCATAATTGTAAACCAGAGATAATAAAATACTTTCCTTGGTTCCTTCGCAGAGTTTTAGAGAAGATCCCCTAAGATAATACAAAAGTGCTTTGTATGCATTTAAAACAAAGTACAAATGTTAATTACTGTTATTAGTGAAGGATAGAAATGCCCCTTTTGAAATGTTGGCCTCAGAGGCCTGGAATTTAAATCACAGTTTTCTAATTTTAATTCTAGCTTAATCTAACCTGTCTGGTATCACTTCAACCTTATCAACATCTAAGAAATTAAAATATATTTATTTTTCAAAAGTAAAACATAAGGGCCCTTAGGGATCCTTTAAGTGTTCTTTAAAAGCATTCTCACAAATCTAAATTATTCAATGATAATTTCAGTGATATGTTAGCCCAGGGAAGGCAAACTACCAAATAGTCATCAAGGAATGGATTTGTAACCGAAGAATCACACCCCTTGTGTACACGCAACCCCAGCTTTTGGTCTTAAGGATTTTTCATTCTAGGCTCTTGAAAAGAAAGAGAGAGAAAAATCTCTAAAGAATAAATAGATACAAGTGAGGGAAGAGGGGGAAAGGAAAATATAAAAATGCAGCATGTTTGAAGTCTCCTCATCTTGATTCTATCAGTCTGAGCCCCTGGAGAACAAACAGTGAACTCGGTGTGTTTGTGTAGCCCCCGCCCTGGGTGGGTCTCAGCGTGGAGGTGGAGGTGTGGAATGCTCGCAGCGACAGGCCATACATCTCAGCCCCACTTTGAAGTTGACCCAAACGATCTTTCCATTGAGTTTTCAGTATTGCTGTGGCTATAATTTAAACTTGAAACAGGAACAAAGTATTTTTACTTTGAGTAAATCCTGTTAGAGGAGCAGATTCTCCCTGTGCAGATGGTTGCTCTGTGTTCTTCTCTTCTTGGGGGTGCATTTAGCCGCCACATGTCACACTCAGAGTCTGGAAAATCATCACTGTGGGCGTGAGTCAACAAAACACACACCAAGACTGACAGTGGGGGATAAACAATGATAGAAATTTCTATTTCCATTTCTAGAAATGTTCATTCTCTTCTCTTTTTCTTGCCTTTCCTTCCCTCCCTCCCTCCCTCCCTTACTTCCTAACCTTCTTTCTCTCTTTCTTTTTTTCTTTTTCATTCTTTCCTTCCTTGCTTCTTTGCTTTCTTTCTTAGAAAACTGATTTTTTTTAATTGTCTTATTTTCTTATAATACTAATGCAATAAAATTACAAATGTAATGTTTATTACAAAACATTCAGGAAATACAGATAAGCAAAAAGAAAATAAATCAAAACAAAAACAAGAATTACTTCATCCAGAAATTATCTCAGTTACTATTCTGGTGGAAATTCTTCCAGACCACCCACCTACCTGTCTCTCTCTCATTTTGTGAGTGTTTGTGTGTGCATGTGTGTGTGCACGTGTGTTTGCATGTTAAGGATAACTCCACTACAAAAAGTTTGTGGAGGATGAGGACTTCTATTCCCGTTGATTTGACATAACTCTAAATAGAATATTCTATTTGTCTTCCTCAGGAGAGATAATTTAGTTTTATCTACAAGGAATTAACTCTTGGATCATGTAATACAACATGATTGCAGGTCATGGTGTGCTGGTTTGAATCTATGATGTACCCCATAAAAGCCATGTTCTTTTAATCCAACCTTGTGGGTGGATATTTACTGTGGGTGGGATCTTTTGATTAGATTGTTTCCATGGAGATGTGACCCCACCCATTCAAGGTGGGTCTTAATTATCTTTACTGGTGACCTCTATGAGAGGATAAAAGGCAGAGACATTTCAAAGAGAGCTCAGAGATGCTTAGAGAGAACACCCAGAGACATTTTGGAGACAGCCGTTGAAACCAGAACCAGGAGAGAAGCTGAGAGATGAAATCCAGAGTTTGCCCCGGAGAAGCTAAGAGAGGACTCCCAGACACTTAGAGAGAAATGTCCTGGGAGAAACAAGCAAGGATGTACAGGGGCTGGGAGAGAGAAGCTAAGACAGAAGCCCAGAGACATTTTGGATAAAGCAATGGAAACCAGCAGCTAACCCTAGGAGAGGCCCAGCAGTCTCTGGCCATGTGCCTTCCTATGTGACAGAGGAGCCCCAGATGCTATCAGCCTTTCTTCAGAGACATTACTGTCCTATTGATGCATTAATTGGGACATTTTCATGGCCTTAGAACTGTAAAATTGTAAAAGCCAATCCATTTCTGGTATTTTGCATTCTGGCAGCTTTAGAAAATCAGAACACATGGTTATCCAAGAAGGGCAGTGTTAAAGTTTCTGTTCCTGAGGGTAATTTGGAGCTAAAATTTAAGGTCTGAGTAGATGCTGAACTCAGAGCAGGCTTGTCTGGTATCTGCCCCGTTGGTACGATTGAAAAGTGGAGGAGCAAGTCCACCCCCCCCCAACATGTCCATCATAAATATCCTCTCTCCCCAGCTCTCTCACATCCCTACACTTTCTAACAACCCATTATTCTTTTTTCTAGAGGATTTGTGCAAGATTCTCAAATGGGAATGTGCCTGCCTACAGATATCACACCAAATCCTTATTAGGCATTTAATAACACCCTAACTTATCTTAAATCATCAGTTCCTGAGAAAAGATCAAGACCTTGGCAAAGGAAAGGGATCAGATGGGGGAATGATGAAGAATGGAGACTTAGGGGAAGGGAAAAAATACGGAATGATTCTGAGACCAGGCACCTTCTCCAACATGATGGATATTCTCACAAAGATCTTCTGTTTGCAAGGACCATAAACCTACTCAACTCCACACATGTGTGCACATTGTGCACATGTGCATACACACAGGGGAAGGAAGATTCAATATTCTTAGAAGTTATATGGAGACAGGAAATGAAGTATAGCAGATCTTGGGCAGTCAGGAATTCAGGAAGAGATGCCCCTCCCCCTTCTCTGCCTCTGGGCTGTTTCCTCCCTTTAAAAGGATGTGGTTGGGTAAAATGATCTCTAATGCTCTCAGCTTTAGAACCAAGATTTCTTGGTTCTGTACCACAATTTTGGGGACAGAAAGCCATTCCAGGGTAGGAAGTAGAATTTAGTTGGAGCAAAATAGATCATGAATACGTTCAACTCATAATAATTGGTAAGTAAAAGTGAGAAGCCAGTTGTAATAGAGGACACTATGTTCAAGAGCCTGACTAAATCTTATGGACAATAAACACAGAGATGTGTTCCTTCTGGCTTTTGATGGCACAGTCAAATGGTTCAAGTGAAAATAGGGATAGTGAGTCTGCTTCTTTCAGAAGAATAATTTTAAAGCCTGCTTGTGAGTGGGTTTATGGTGATTGGTGAGTTTATGGTAAGTGCTGAAATAATTCATCAAAAACAAGCTGAGAATTGATGCAAGGGGAAATCATGTGAAACTAACTATCATGAGAAAACCGAAAGTTTGTATGGATGATTGACTACATTGAAGCTTATAATAGCCATCTGTAGGGCAGATGAAATAGTGTGTCAACAATTCATTGGTTGGATGATTATAATGACTCTCGTAAGTTGATGGGGAGGCTTGAATTGCAAATTTTTGAGCAATGTGCATGTCCCTGAGGTCAAAGATGGCATCCATCACTTTAACATACCGGGCCATCAACAAATTCAAACTAATCCACAGCAGTAGAGCAAGGTCAGCTGTTGGATGGAAGACTGCTCAAAGCCCCTTTCATCTGATAACTCATTTCAATCTGCCATCTACCTTTCAGTTCATCCCCACTTTGCTAGAATGTCCTTCTTTTCTGCAGACCAGACTTTCTTATACATCCTGCTGAGAAATCCTACCTTCACCAAAAAGCCATCCTTTAGTGGATGGAGAAGGGTTGATGACTTCTGATTCCTAATGCTTTATTAATCACTCCATCCTCTGTGCAGCCCTATCATCTTATAAATATGCTATTATAAGACTTACAGCTTTAAGAGGGTCTGTCTGCCCTTCTAGATTACATGTGTCATGACTCACTTATCTTTGTATCTCCCACATCTACCACAGTGAGCACTTTGTTGGTGCTTAATAAATACTTGGAACAAGCATTGTAGTCACGGTCGTGGGGAAGGGGAGATAGTTACCAACTCATGAAGAATTTTATTCCAAATTTTAATTTATTTTATAATAGTTAAGATTCCATACATTGACGATAAAAATATAGCAGAACACAGTCCTATTGAATATTAGTGATTGAAACAGGAAAATGCTGTGTAGGAAATATTTATCTTCAGTGATGGTTTTGAAGCAAAAAAAACAAAACAAAACAAAGCTGGTTTACAAAGAGGAGAATAAGGAAGTAAGACCTTCTGAAGAGACCCCTGAGTGATTTTGGGGGTTGCTCCCAACTCCCATCCAGGTCTCATTACATTTCAAAGCACGTGGCCTTCTTTTTTCCCAGACATGTCCATTCTTAACACTGCTCATATGTGTTTCCATCATATAGAGAATAATTTACAGACTGACAAGGTAGGCAAGAGGAGAAGAGAGAAGGAGAATAAAAGCCTCCCTTGAGATAGCTCAGTAAGTTGGAAGAAGGAAGGAGAATGGGAGGGAAAGAGAATGTGTGTATACTTGCAAAAGAAAAATGTCCCGTGATGGAATTAACTGAATTGTGAGCCATGGAGTGTAGAGATACGGGGAGGACAGCTGGTGCAAGGCAGATTTGAGGAGCAAGGGGGAGAGAGGAGAGATGATTATCAGTTCCCAGAGCGAGCCAGCAGATGGGGTTGTTTCTTGCAACAGCTGGTTGCTCTCTGGGGTGGGAGAAGGAATGTCAGTCCATGGCGGGTCTGCATGGTCTTTCCAATTTGTCGCATATTTGCATGTGGCGTAGCCATGATGTGGGAATTGCTGGACATGCAGACTACTGCTGAGCTATGGTCCAGCATCCTCTGTGATTCCTGGAAGCCTGTGAAAGCAGGGGCTTGCAGGAAGTATTTCTGGTGGTTGTAATTCAGCTGGGTGTGTGTGTGTGTGGTGTGGTCCATGGGCATGGAATTTAAACTTTTGCTGCATCTGACTGAAATGCAAACTCTTCGCACGGCATCTTATACAAATTTAGAAAATGCTTTTTCTTTGTGCTGATAATTTTATTCTTTTAAGCTTACTAAAAAGGGACATACTTTTCAAATTAAAAATTACATTTTCAAGCCAATAATATATACATAGTCTGCTTTTATACTTACCTAAATCTTTGAGGCATGCTAAGAAATATATGTTGTTCAGTTTTTAGAATATTGCTAACTCACATTTTAATGTTTAAGGAACAATTTCATTAAAAAAAAAAAAAAAGGATCCAAGAGTAACCAGGAAATAATGTGTTTTTCAAAGCACTTTCACATATACTATTTCACTCAATCCTCACAAAAACCCTGTGATGTTATCAGGGTGGATCTTACTATGCCTACTTTACAGATGAGGAGGATTGAGACTCACAGAGTTTAAGCAAAATGCTCCAATTCACACAGGTAGCAAGTAACAAAAACAAAACTAGAACCCAGTTCTTCTAACCCTGATTCAATATTCTCCATCATTAATTAAACATTTAAGAGTTTAAGAAACTGCAAATAGAAAATAATGCCACATGGTTTAAAGTCTGGTTTTTTAATGGCCTACGGCATATTTTAAAAGATATTTATCATAAAGAACCTATGCTGTTTTAATAGAAACCCAATTGTTGATCACAGAGTAGAATAGAGGTGGACTCTTGAAATTGCCCAGAATTGGTTTGAGTCTTTCTAGTTTGGGCAAGTTGCTTAAAATCATCAAATTTCAATTTCCTTGGTTGTTAAAAAATAAATAGTGATAGTTGCCTCATAAGCTTCGAGGAGATATGTTAAGCATTTAATATAGTATCAAAATAGGCCTTAATAAGTGGTAGCTCTAACATTCCCTATAAATAAGAGAGCATTTGGAGGCTTAGCATGCAAAGAATGCATTTGCTCTCCAGTAAATGCCTAGGAGCAAGGCCAGGGTCATGCTCTGTGGCTGCAGCCTGCTTTCACACCCACACGGGGCTGCCTGGCACCACGGCCCCTTGACTTCCTGGAGCTAGATGGAGTAAGAACATTTCTCTTTCTTGAAGGAACACATTTGTCTCTGGCTTGTCTTGTGGCAGGCACTTCTTAAGGCTTTGTGCCCTTGTTTTCCTTGGGGGCTTCTCCCTGGCATGGCCAGTGTTGTGTTTAAGAAGGCATACCCATCTGCTATAAAGATCCCTGCTGTTGATCAGAGAAGGCTATTTTACCCTATAAGGAGCAAAATTATGTGGCCTTTTTAATGTCATCCAGATGATTTTCTCTTTTTCATTTCTTAGGCTTTGCTTATAACTCCACAGCATCTCCCAGCACTGCAGGATTCGTGTTGGCACAGCTTTGCCCATTTAAATAATGTTTGCAGGGCAGGAGTTTTCTGGCTGTGCCATTTTAATTTCAGACTTCCATTTTATACTAATCTCTCACATATGGAGGAATACTATATAGTTTACAAAGTGTTTCGCCTATGTTAGTTCACAGAATTTTTGAGCTGGACTCATTGACTAAGAGTTGGCAAACTTTTTTCTGTACCGGTCCAGGTAGTAAATATTTTAGGTTTTGCAGACTGTATGGTCTCTGTTTGTGTTGCAATTACTCAGCTGGCCATTGTGGTAGGAAAACAGCCATAGACAATACATGACAAATAGGTATGGCTGTGTTCCAATAAAGCTTCATTTATGGACACTGAAATTTGAATTTCATTTAACTTTCATATAGCATGAAATAATATTCTTCTTTTGATTTTCTTCACCACCACTTTTAAAAAATGTAAAAAATATTCTTAGCTCACAGTCATAAAAATGAATCTTACAAAATAGCTCCTCAAGTCTTTCACTTAATACCTGTGATTCTGGAGCTCAGAGAAATGAAACAAGTTCCCCAAGGACATCCAGCTAGTGGGTTATGAAGACAAAACTTAAATACCCATCTCTTGATTCCTAAATCAGACTTTTTTGACTACGACATCATTGCTTCAGGGATCTCCATGACTTATTCAAGTCTATGCAAGTATCCGTGATGAACACGTATTTTCTCTGTGGGCACACTTGTCAGTCTGTCTCCAGATGAGCTCTTCTGACCTCCACTTGGGAAGACCCCGTCTCTGTGCAAATTGTCACCCTCAGAAGCCTTACTTGCAGCCTTCTGTTAAGATCAAAAGAAAACCATGTGTGACTTGTCTTTCATGGTTTATACTACTCCTTAAATTGAATATTAGAATTTTAGAGGGAAAGAGTGTCCTAGGAGATTTTCTTGGCTCATACCACCAAATTATATGGGGAAACTGAGGCCCAGACAGCCTGTGCCAGTTTGGATCTATTATGGCCCCCAAAACACCATTATCTTTGATGCAATCTTGTGGAGGCAGATGTATTAGTGTTGATTAAGTTGGAACCTTTGGATTAGGTTGTTTCCATGGAGATGTGACACACCCAACTGTAGGTGATAACTCTGATTAGATCATTTCCATGGAAGTGCGGCCCCACCCATTCAGCGTGAGCCTTGAGTAGTTTACTGGAGCACTGTAGAAGCTCAGACAGAAGGAGTTCACTGCTGTAGCTAGAGAGGAACGTCCTGGGTGAAAGCAATTTTGAAAACAAAACTCCGGAGCAGATGCCAGCCACGTGCCTTCCCAGCTAACAGGTTTTCCGGACACCATTGGCCATCCTCCAGTGGAGGTACCCGATTATTGATGCCTTATCTTGGACACTTTATGGCCTCAAGACTGTAACTGTGTAACCAAATAAACCCCCTTTTATAAAAGCCAATCCATTTCTGGTGTTTTGCATTCTGGCAGCATTAGCAAACTGGAACACAGCCTAAATGGATTGCCTAAGATCACTCAGTGGCAAGATCAAGACTAGAAGCCAGGCCTTTGGCCTGCCAGTCAGAGCTCTTTCAGTTACACCTTATAGCCTGACACACTAGCATATGAAAAAGAATTTTATTATTTATAAGTAAGTGTGCCTTTGTATTACAGTCCAGGGCATGAATATAATAATTACCATGAATTACTAATCCATTCTTCAGTAGGAGAAACTATGCTGGGCATGTATAAATTATACAATTTAATCCTTACCTATTATTTGCATTTTACAGACCAGGAAGCTGAGGCATGAAGAGTTCACAATAATTTATTAATTGTTACATGGCTAGTGTGTGATTGAGCCATAGTTAAAATCCACTTTTCTCTTTAAAACCAGAGCTCTTTTCGCTTTCACTGTCGCCTCTGTTGGCTGCTTTTGTTGCAAGTCACAGAAATCTTAACCAAAACCGGTGAAAATTGTAAGGATGGTTTATTGGGGCAAGGGATTGAGAAGTGGGCACAGTGACTTCAAGTATCATTCAACCAAAACTCTGTGATTTCCTGGCTCTGTCTTCCCAATTTTGATGGCTAAGATCTCAGGCTTCTCCTGAGCCACAGG
This sequence comes from Choloepus didactylus, assembly GCF_015220235.1. Classification (NCBI taxonomy): domain Eukaryota; kingdom Metazoa; phylum Chordata; class Mammalia; order Pilosa; family Megalonychidae; genus Choloepus; species Choloepus didactylus. The sequence continues at coordinate 29,384,939 of NC_051320.1, read as the reverse complement.
CATCCTCATGTACAGCCAGTGTGGTCAGAAGGTGAAAAATAGTTCCCATTCTTGGGCTCCGATTGGACAGCCTCTGGGCTGGTCTATAGACTGGGGATGGATGAACCCTGAGGGCTCATTCTGGAGCTGGGGTGGCATCAGTCCACCCAAAATGAACAGCTTTTCCTTACAGCTCCCCAGAGGAATATCTGGGGACTGTCAGGAAAAGAAAGAGGGAATAATGGATGTAGGCAATTGATGAATTTACATCACCACGTCCACGTCCTTTACCCGTTTATTTAATTGATAGGGTCGTATATATAAAAGTGGCAGCAGAAACCTTGGCACCGATGTCCTCGATTGCTTACTATAAGGTGGTAGGGGAAGAATTGCTCCAAGTAAAGGGATGAATAGCAACCCAATCCTGATCTTCAGAGCTCAAATTCAATCCCCCCTTGTCTGCCCAGCTCCAGTGTCAGCATCTCCGACAGCCCGCACCCCCTTTTATGATAGCACTGACCACAACATCCGGAGATGGCCGTTGCCATGGCAGCTTATCCATTAGAACCCAGTCTCATTAGGGAGGATAATTTTTACCCATCTTTGATGCTCAGGCTGGAGGGACATCTCTCCTACAAGAAGAGAAAGAATGCAAGTGAGTGGTGAAAGCTCTGAATAAAGGGCCTGGGCTTGGGCCCATGGGACCCTAAACAGGTCATTTTGACCCTCTGAACCTCTCCTTTACCCAAATTGGACAATTAACAATATCCATCTCATAGGACTATCTAAAAAGTATATTATGTTATGTATGTATGTTATAATTGTGCCTAAGAGCCTCCTCCCAAATGCCTCTTTGTTGCTCAGATGTGGCCCTCTCTCTCTAGCTAAACCAACTTGAAAGGTGAAATCACTGCCCTTCCCCCTACGTGGGATCAGACACCCAGGGGAGTGAGTCTTCCTGGCAACGTGGAATATGACTCCCGGGGAGGAATGTAGACCCAGCATCATGGGATGGAGAACATCTTCTTGACCAAAAGGGGGATGTGAAAGGAAATTAAATAAGCTTCAGTGGCAGAGAGATTCCAAAAGGACCCGAGAGGTCACTCTGGTGGGCACTCTTATGCACAATATAGACAACCCTTTTTAGGTTCTAATGAATTGGGGTAGCTGGTGGTAGATACCTGAAACTATCAAACTACAACCCAGAACCCATGAATCTTGAAGACAATTGTATAAAAATGTAGCTTATGAGGGGTGACAATGGGATTGGGAAAGCCATAAGGACCACACTTCCCTTTGTCTAGTTTATGGATGGATGAGTAGAAAAATGGGGGAAGGAAACAAGCAAAAAAACAAACAGATAAAGGCACCCAGTGTTCTTTTTTACTTTAATTGCTCTTTTTCACTTTAATTATTATTCTTGTTATTTTTGTGTGTGTGGTAATTAATGAAGGTGTCAGGGATTGATTTTGGTGATGAATGTACAACTATGTAATGGTACTGTGAACAATCGAATGTACGATTTGTTTTGTATGACTGCTGCATGGTATGTGAATATATCTCAATAAAATGAATATAAAAAAAAGCAATGCCTATTAAATACTTTTTCTAAATAGTACCCAATCTTACTTGCCTTTACTTTCCATTACCACACACCCCACCTCCTCTACCCCTGCCCCACTGCTTTAAGTAATGAGAAGCACTTTGCAGCATTCTGTGGTTTTTGGAAAGAACAATTTTACTTCTAGACTTGTTTTGTCACTAATTAGATCCATGTCTTCTCTCTGTCATCTGTAAAATGGGAATGCTAATATTTTCCTCTCTGTTTTCACAGATGAAAGTATCTCTTTCAGTATTTTATCAATTTTAAGATGTACATTTTCCCATATTTTAAAATCTCTGAAACTGAGATGCATCCAAAAATCTATGTGATAAGTAGGCTTCCTAATTTTATTGGCAATGTGTTTTTTCTGTCTTAGTAGTATATAAAATAATGGTACATCTTACAATATAAAATGTCTGGCTTTTAACAAAATAGGATGTTATTGGTGCCCATACAGTATTCTGACTCTGACAAATACCCACCAACCTGCATAAGGATAAACTAACCTGACTGCCAACCTCAAGAGATCCCCTCTGCATCCCCCCAGCAACCCAGATGCCTTTAGTAACTCTCAATCCATCTTTCATTTTAAGTGTATCCAAACCTTTTTGGAAATTATTTTTATTTTCATTTCTGCATATACTAGATATAGTAGTTAGTATAATAGTTAATCTTACTTGTTTTTACTTCCCATTACCATCCCACCCTCACCAATCCCTGCCCAGGTTTAGGTGATGGGAAGAACTTTGTAGTGTTTTGGAAAGAATAATTTTAGTTTGGCCCCGTTTTGGCACTAATTAGTTAGATATCTAATCTCGCTGTCATCTGTAAAATGTGTGTGCTGATATTTTCTTCACAGTTACTCAAAGTTGAATGGAATCATGTATATGGATATCCTTCAAATACTGCATTCTGGAATCTGATGAACCGGTGGGCCTCCACCCCCCTCCATAACTTCACCAGTCTTCCAAAGACAACACTTTAGAAGAAAGGGTGTCTTTTTAGGGGCATTTGATACTTCCTATTTTCACCCACATGGTCACTGGAATGATTTCTATTCTCCAAACATCTACAAAGCATGGAAAACAAAGAGATGAATTGTTGCATTTGACTGCACCCAGTTTCCATGAAGGACGTGAACTCTATTGCGTGAAAATGTCAGTTGCCCTCCTGACTTTGCCCAGTCCCGCTGGAACTGCTTCCTTTGCTAAGGCCTGTTAGGAGAGGCTTATCTTGATGTTTTCAAGACAGTACAAGCTTTAACCTGAGATTGTGAGTTTCTTTCAACATTACTTCCCAGAGACAATTTTCCTTTGATGTTCACAGTTAAAGTAGTAATCATTTAATGTGGTTTTCTTTCTTTTTTTTCTTTTTCTTTTTTTTCTCTCTTTCTTTCTTTTTCTTTCTTTTCCTTTCTCCCCCCTCTCTCCCTCTTTCTTTCTTTTCTTTTTCTTTCCCTTTCTCTCTTTCCTTCCTTCCTTCCTTCCTTCCTTTCTCCCCCCTCTCCCTCTCTCTTTCTCTTTCTTTTCTTTTTCTTTCCCTTTCTCTCATTCCTTCCTTCCTTCCTTCCTTCCTTCCTTTCTTCCCCCTCTCTTTCCCTCTCTCTTTCTCTCTCTTTCTTTCTTCCTTTCTTCCTTTCTGTCACTCTGTACTTTTTCCTATTTTGTCCACTATTAAAGCAGTGATTTTCTTCCCCTTTCATTTGATTTTAGGCTTAAATTATGAAAAGGGAGTGGGGTGGGCATTAGAACACGAATATGTATTTAGCACCACTTAGTGCTCAATGTACAGACACCACTTCATTTCTGTAGGCATCTCAAAGCAATCTTAAAAGATTTTGTCTTCGTGTGTTTTCAGATGAGGACACCGAGGCTTGGATTGAACAAGGAAGTGATTTGTTAGAGATCACGGAGTCAGAATTGGAACCAAGATCTAACTGCAAAGCTGATATCTCCTGGGCACAGATCCCCCAACTTTCTGTTTTTGATTTTGGGTTTTGGTTTTGTTCAGGAATAGGAAAAGAGGAGCGAAAATAACTTGAGCAGGCATTTGGAGTCAGAAAAACAATATGCATTATATTTTTAAGTCTCTTAAACCTGGAGCTCATCTTCTATTTTTCTGTATTCATTTTGTGTTTTAGTACTGAAAATAAACTTGTCGGTGAATAATTTTTCTTCACATCATTCTGGAATGATTCCAGATTCTTATGGAGTTAAAATAATAACTACCCAAAGATTTCATAAGGCAGACAACTTTAGAGAAGGTGTGGAGAATAAACGACATGGATGAGGTAGTACAAAATAGCTAATAAAGCCTGTTACATGGCTAAAGGGTAGGGGGTGTAATTTGCTGGCAAAGCCATTTAGTATCAACTACCAATAAGTAAAACAAACAAACAAAAGACAGTTCATATTTATTTCAGCTGTAAAAGTAAAAGAAAGAGGAAAATGTTTAAAAATATTTACTCCCGATAATTTATTTGTATAGACTTGCAAAGAAAGAATTTCTTTTTGAATTTAAGTGACTCTTCCATGAAATATTCCAATGAAATAAGTTTACATTCTACATTGGCTAAACTTTACAAGATACAATCCTTATTAGGCATTAAATCTTTTTCATGACAATTTTTTATTCTTTTATATTTGTTTTTTGTACTCCATTGTTATTCTTCTTTCTGAAGAATAAAGGAAATTCCTCTGAGAAGTCAGTTCTTGTATGTGAAAGGAAGAAAATTAGTCTCTGAAATTAGCTTATTTTCTTAGATTCCCAGATGCAGAAAACTATATACTCCTAGCTTCTCACACAAACCGTAACAATTTAAATGATTTAAGTATGCAGAATTTACAGGATAATTTTTGGTTGACAAAAGGAATGAGTGCAGAAAACGTAATGTATTTGGAAAGGGAGAAGAAAATGTATATGAAAACTTAAGCACTATTGCACTTTATTAAAGTGGAAGTTATTTCTAAAATATTAAACAGGACTTCTTTTGGAAAATCGGCTTTAACAGAAAGCAAAGAGCACCATTTATATTTATTTATCTCTTTTCTTCACATTCATTAATTGCATCTTAGTGAAACCAAGTTTGGCATTTCCCTGGGGCAGGAAAATCCCATTATCCTTCCAAGGAGAAGGGATGCCTTTTTGGTCTTATTTCCGCCCCTCCCTGGAGCCTCCGTGGCTCCCGGGGACTCAGGGTTAAAATATGGGCCTTCCTGGGCTTATTCAGTGACCCGCACGCATTGTACTGGTGATCCCCGCTTGCTATGTATCACACGCTCTTCATCTCAAGGCTTAATAGTGAAACTATCCAGTCGGTAACTTGGAAGCAGAGCTTGGAGCCCGGAAATGTGGCCTCCTTGGGCGGGTTCCTGGAGGGCCCCGACGCTCGCTCGGCCGCTGGGACCCGGTGCACCTGCTTTTCCCGGGCGGTTCCCGCGGGTTGGGAGCGTCTGGGACTCCATCCCAGGGCCGGAGGACAGGCAGGGAAGCCTGGAGGGCTGACAGATGCCGAGAGCGTCCTGGGAAGGCTGCGGCGCCCCGGGGAGGGGCGCCCCCACCCACCTGGACGGGGGCAGCCGCACCCAGCCACCCACCCACACGCCACCCGGACGGGCGCGCTGCCAGGACTGGGGAGGGGCCGGGCGGGGAGGGCGGGGGCCTGGGTGCGGGGCAGGGCCGGGCTGTGCCTTGCCGGCCTCTCGGACAGCTCGGGGGCCGCCGCCGCTGGGAGTTGCAGAGCACTGCCCCAGGGGCCCTTCGCGTCGCAGGCGCCGCGGGAGCGCTCGCCATGAAGACCCTGTGGATGGCGCTGTGCGCGCTGGCGCGGCTGTGGCCCGGGGCCCTGGCGGGCTGTGCCGAGGCGGGGCGCTGCTGCCCGGGCAGGGACCCGGCCTGCTTCGCCCGCGGCTGGAGGCTGGACAGGGTCTACGGGACGTGCTTCTGCGACCAAGCCTGCAGCCTCACCGGGGACTGCTGCTTCGACTACGCCAGGGCGTGCCCAGGTGGGTGGCGGGCCGAGGGCGCGGCGCGGGGCGTTTTCCCGCAGTCTCACGTGGCGCGGGGCTCTGGGCCATGAACCGCAGCTCTGAGCCAGGCGTCCCCCAGCCCTTCCCATCCAAACGTACCTCTCGTCTTTATCCATTCGCACCCAATCTCCTCCCTCCAGAAGCTCCCCATCTACTTCCAACCTGGCGTCCTCAGGCCTCAGCATCCAGGCACACTCCAGCGCCCCGCCTCCCATCCTGGCGTCCCTAGCCCCTCCATCCATCGATCCCAGCCCCTTACATCCAGGGGTGTGCCAGCCGTCCCCCAAACCCTCTCTCCACTAGAACCCGATGCGGTGTCGGGAGCCCTCCTCCTGTAAGGGTGTGGGTCCTCTCTCTCAACCGGATGAATTCTCTGTGACTCAGGAACACCAGCTGGTAGGGCCACCTCCTGCCTGGAGAGATGGCACTGCAGGTTTGGGGGGGGGGGCAGGGCGGGGGGTCACGCCCCAGAGCCAGGCTCCATTATTTTCCTTATGTTTACCCTCAGGGATCTTTGGGGCACCGTGAGGAATGAGGAGGGAAGGAATGTGTAACTATCCCACGTTGCCTCAAGGGTGTGCTCTGGGTGGTACCTTCTCCCGGAGGGCGAGTTGTTCGGGACTGCAGTTGTCTGACCTCTGAGCCCCAGCACTTAGCACAGCCTCTTCCTGCAAGTAGGTGTTTGATATGTTTATTGAATTCGATTTTGTCTCTATAGCATGACTTCCCATTATGCTTTAAACTTGGTTTTCCTTTAGTGTCAGTCTTGTTCAACTTTGAAAGTTTTCCATAGTATCTCATAGTTCCTTGCCCCTCCCTGTTAGGGGTTCATTGAATGTTGGTTTGATTGAATTCAAAGTTAAAGGAGGAAACGGTGAGTATCATCCTAAAGAACCAAGTGTGCATGAGAGAAGCCACCTCTGGAAATAAAAGTAGCCCTGTTCCCCATTATTCACATCACCCCCCAAAGCCACACATGAGTTAGGGACCCTCATGTTGTCTGAGCCCAGCATCTTCCTCGGAGAGGAATGCATAGGGTTGTGTCTTTCCCCAGGGAGTTGACACCCAGTAGACAGTAGCACCCCTTCTGCCCTTTGCTGCTTGAAGCGGCTGCCAGTCTGTGACTAGGTGAGTCACCCCAGCCCGAAACTGAAAACTCAATTGAAAAACATAATTTTTTTTTAACCTTGGTCAAAAAGCTAATGATTTACCTATGAAGATTTTCTTTTTGATAAGCTTCTTTTCCTTTCTTCTCCAAGGCCAGGGTACTTTACTGCTAAAGTGCAGTGGAAAAGCCAGTTATTTAGGAAATGCAGCCCCTGAGCCAGCAGTCCTCGGCCCTGAGCTCCAGTTTGCTTTAATTACCTGGATATCGTTCTCACTTGCTGTCCTGTGAGAGCTTTGCCCTCATTTTATTCACTTAGGACAGATAATGTGGCCAGCTCCGGGGTAAGGAGAGGGATTCAAAGAGGATTAAGATGCAGTCTCTGCCCGCTAGGAGTTCACAGCCCAGCAGGGAAGTACACATGCAGTGCCACTTGTGACATGTGTGGCGCCAAAATGGCCAATCCTTGAGACTGGAGGGAGACACAAGGAAAGGAGGCTGAGGAATCCAAGGAATTCCAGGAAGACTTCCTGGAGGAAGTGATGGGCAAGCCTAGTCCTGGAGAAGGAGCAAGAGGTCTCCTGGAGAAGAGACAGGAGCCTTCTAGGAGCAGAGCATTGCACCTTGTCCAGCAGTTATCTGGGGAAGCTAGCCTGTTTGTGTCAGGCACTGTGCTGGATCCTGAGGCCAAAATGGTGACTGGGAAGGCGGCTCTATGTGGAGAGATCCAGGCCCCCTGAGAGGGATGGGGAGAGACAGTCAAGTGCCCCAAGAAGAACTTGCATTTTGCTTTCTAGTGAGGGCCAGCCAGAGCAGTAGTATAGGAGTTGCAAAACCCTCAAGGTCTATATATGTCCAAAAGTAAATCCCTTATTTTAAGTTTAGAAGGCAGAAATATTCAAACAAGGAGCCTGTCATTTTTGGGCATGGATTTTATCTAGTAAATAGTAGAAGAAATGAGATGCTTACCATCTCATGAAAGAACTCAGAAATTCTCAATTGTGAGCCTGGGAGAAGAGCTGCCAGTGCTGGAAAAAGTAACCAATGCCAGAAAAGGAAATTGGTGTCTGATAGAATTTTTAAAATGAGCATATTCAGGAGCCTTAAATGCCCTTTCCCAGGGAGTCAACAGGGGACCCTGCAGGCCTAGACAAAAACAGGCACGGCACTGGAAAGACTCCTCATTGGTGAATTCTCTGGGCCCTACAGTTTCTTGTGAAGGGAGGAAGAAAATGGAGGCAATTGGAAGTGGGCCCACTTGGCAAGACTGAGCCTGCTGCTGCCGGTCGAGGGTGAGAGGGAAGGGCACGGCTTGGCTGACATGCGCAGTCTCAGCCTGACAGTCATCCCTGCTGTGCTGATTCTGGGCTCGGGCCTCTGATGCCCGGGGCCTGCCTGCTGCAGGCTGCTTCCCCCCCTCAACCTGACCAGGCAGTGGATGCTGGTTGGGGGGCAACTTCCCTCATCACACAAAGCCTGCCCCCACCCAATTATCTATTTATTTGCATACTCTTTTCTAGGGATAACTCACAAGCCTCGATTTTGCCCCTCGAGTCAGAGGATCCTGGGTTCAATCCTGACCCACAAAGCCACCTACTGGCTTTGTGACTTTGGAGAACTTATCTTAGTCCCCAAGTGGAGCCTATTTATAAAAGGGGAATGACACCACCATGGGGCGGCCATGCAGTGGGGAGATGAGATAATGCCTGGGAAGGCCAGGGTACCTGGCCCGGGCAGGCCCTTAGGTAGAAAGTGCACTGTCACTCGGCTACCATCACTGGGCAACACTGGGGAACATTTTATATTATTTTGATGGAATATTTGCATGATGATTTTATGGCAACATATTGCAGGTAATTTGTACTAGTTAACATGAAATCATTGATACCTTTTATTGAACTCCTACTGCATGCCAGGTACTTACACACTATCTCATTTAACCCTCAGGACAATTCTGTATGAAAGGTAGATGCAGGTCCACAATCCCGAAATCCCCAAAGTGCTCAAAACTGAAAGAGTTTGCATAACTCATTTGGTGGCAAAAATCTCACTTGACTTGAACTGATGGGAAGCTAGGCCTAATTTTTGTTTACCCCATTTGGTATCAATATATTTTGCTTCAAAAAATATTAACGTGTTTTACAATATGCTATTCCAGACTCTTCTGGGAATAAAGAAGTATAAGGTATTAACACTGTATTTCTTTTCTAAATTCTGAATTCTAAAACTCATCTGCCCCAAGGGTTTGAGAAAAGGTGGTATTGACCTGTATTAGCATTTTACAGGTCTAGGAACTAAGAGTTTCAGAGGGTTCTTTGTTACTGGAGTTTACTTGATGGAGCAGCAGAGCTGAGAGGTGAACCCATGGCCGTCTGATTTCAAAGCTGCCATTAGCCATATCTATCTGTGCCAATCCATAGGTTTTATTTTTTCCTTGAGGAATCAAGGTTTTGCATCTCAGTGTCCCACTATATAAATAGACAACCATTCTGCTTCCTCTTCTAACACAATGTATATTCCCTACTGATACTGCCCAAAGCCTTTTGACTGAAATGACAGTAACCCTTAATGTGAAATGTAACTGTGTCAGTATAACTCAGTATACCCTACTTCTATTCCTTTGTGATTTTTTCATCTTGTTATCATAAAGGCATTATTTTTTGGTGTGGCTAAGAGGTAAAGTACTGGAATTTCTTTTCTAAGTAGGAATTTGTTTTTTTTTTAATTCAGATACAAATAAAAATACATATGGGGCTATCAAATTCCTAAACTGCCAAGAAAATCTGTTCTGAAACTAATCATCTTAGAAATCTCATGATGATGACGGCATGGGCTTTGAAATATCCCATATACTCACCAATAATGTATCTCTATATCCTTCTCAAAAAGGATAAAAATTCTCCATTGGCTGTGCCTGTCCAGGGATGGGGAGAAGTAGAGTCGGGGATCAGACCCATGTTACCAACTGCCCCAGAAGAACTTCTTGGAAGACTTGCTCATCAGGCTCATACCATCCCGGTCTTTCTCTCTGTCGCTCTCTCTCTCTCTTTTTCCCTAAGAGAAGTTGTAGGTTTACAGAAAAACCTTGCATAAAATACAGAGTTCCCTTATACACCCCAGTCTCTGAATTCACCTCCAGGCCTCCTTGAGTCTTGCATTCTCAGAGCATAGAAATAGTAGGTTGCATTAGCTCATTGATGAGCCACTTAAGGAAAGAATAATAATTAATCCAAGTGGAATAATAACTAACTCAAGGATGAAAAATGAGTAGCCTATATGTGCCAGTATCTTCTCCTAGATTTATGGGGAGATTAGGAAATAAAGTGGCCAAAGTCTGATGATATCATACCTGGAAAGAGATGGGGCATCATGCTTGAAAACATGGGCTCCAAAACTCACCCAAAAGAAGAATGCCACTGTCTATGATGACTTGGCCATTGAGACTTTACAGGAGCCAGAAGAGTCAGAGAGATGGCATGTGGCTCCCCCTGCCTTTTTCTGTGCAGAAGAATAAATGGGCCCTGGAGCCCGTGTTCACAGTGACTTTACTTAGCAGGATTTGGCTGCAGCCCTTGGATGTGCTGTAAAGGAGGATGAAGTTGTTAACACTTACGCAGCTTTTACTCTGCACTCTCTCAGGCACTTTACAGCTATTAACATAAATCTGACAGCCAGCTGAGGTTATTCCTCCTTTTAGTCTCATTTTACAGATAGGGGAACCAAGGCACAGAGATTAAGTAACTTGTCCAAGGTGGCACAACTAACAAGTAATGAAGCTAGGTTTGAACCTAGGAAATATGGACCCAGAGCCCACACTTGAAACACTAGCTGAGCAGCTAGCTACTTTATAGGGTTGGCCCCAAGTAAATACAGGTGGAGTGAAGAGCCCCCTTCTCTTCATTGATTGTGTGATCCTGTTCCTCTTTATAATCCCCTAGGAGCTATCCTGGTGCCACCTTATGTTGGTTGTCAAAATAAATACGACCAGGCATTCAGCCTAGGCCACAGTTTCTGTGGCTTCAGAGGGCACTGCTATTTGGAGCATAACCACATTTCCTTTTAAGATAACATTTTCCTGCTTTGGCTACAAAATATATGTTTGTTGCAGAACATTTGGAAAATATAGAAATACCCAAAGAAGTAAACAAATCACCTAGAAACCTACTACCCAGAAAAAGCATTATCAACCTTTTGATTTATATCTTCCTTCTTTCCCTGGGTTCACATGGCATTTGACATTCTATTTTTCTAATGAGGAAGCCTATTTTATTATCCTGCTAGCATTGCATGAAGTTGTCCAACTCGAACAAACAAAAACAAAAAAACACCCATTGGGGCCAGATAACATGGTTTCTGCAAGAAAAAAACAAAAAAAAACTTGACCATTTTATTGGAGACTTGAGGGAGTGAGTAGGTATTTGGGCAAAATATTCTCATTCAGCTTTCACAGAAGCTTCTGACAAGGTTCCACAGAAAGAATATACATATGGAGAGAGAAAAAGACATATGACATACATTTAAAATTCTCTCACTATGAGATGTGTGTGGGTTGTGTGTGTGTGTTGGAGGATAAAGGGACTGTTTTATTTTTCTTCCACAGAATGTCAAAAAACACCTGTGGGTAAAATGTAAAAAGAATATTTCCTCAGGAATGATTAGGACTATTTGAACTTAACAACCTGAGGCAGAAAGCACTTAATTGTGGGTGGCCTTAAACTTTTAGATGGCAAAAAGCCAAGCAGGCTGGGCTAGATTACAAAGCAGAATGCTTGAGTCTGTATGATTAGCCAAGGAGACACTGCTACATGTTAATAAGAACAAGGTGATACATTTAAGAAGAAATAATCCAAACTATATACATAAAATGAAATACTCTATCAGCTCAATTTATTGGTGTGTGTGTGTGTGTAATTTCTTGGTGTGTAAATTGTTGGAAATGGGTGCGTGTGTGTTCAGCATCATTGATAAAATTAAAGAAAATTGTTAGAAAACTTTTTAAAAAATTACCCTTTGATACCCAAAGACTGAAACTACAGTGTCTAGTTCTGATTGCCACAACTCACTGCTAGTGTGAATGTACCTGGAGGAGGTCTATGGTAGCTCCAATGACGGTAGATGGCAAGATGGAAAGTGTCTGTAGAAAGAAGGGTTCAAAACTGGAGTCATCAACCTGGGGCAGTCCATGCCAAAGGGAAGGTGTCCTACTGAAACACTACAACCACAGGCAGTACAGGTAAGGTTTAAAACAGATTTTTTTTTTCACTGATTCTGGAATTCTTGGATGAGGAAAATTTGAGTAAGGGAAATTTGGATCAAATACAAGGAAATACCACTTCACACCACAGATAATGAAATTAAGTAAGCTTGTTACTTTCAAGATGTGGTGCTGCAGGAAATATGAATGGATTAAAGAGGACTGGAAGACCTTGTGGCTGCCGGGAGAAGCTGGGCTCTATCTAACCTTCGGGCACAGAAAGCCTTGCTCCTTCCAGTGGACGCCCCTGGGGGCCACTGTTGCCAGGAAAGCAGGGACAGCCCTGGCCCAGGTTTGGAATTCCTGGGATTCTGACCATGACCCTTTCAGATTTTTGCTTTTGTCCTTCAACCTGGTTTCCTTTCCCTCTCTGGAGCCTCCTTCTAATTAATGATGTGAGCAGAACAGAGTCTGTTTCAATGTACATTTTTTGGGGAGGAGGAGGAACTTGCTTAATGCTGTTTCATTCATTCATTCAGCAAAGGTTTATCGAGCACCAACCATGTGTGTGGAGCTGTGTACCCCAGAGAAACATGTTCTTAAACTTACTCCATTCCTGTGGGTGTGAACTCTTGTAAATAGGACCTTTTGATGAGGTTATGTCAGTTAAGGTGTGGTCCAGCTGAATCAGGGTGGGTCTTAATCCTATTACTAAAGGCTTTATAGGGAAGGTAACACACAGAGAGAAAGCCACAGGGAGCCGCCAGAAGCTGAACGTAAAGGGGACCTGGAAAAGAAGGGAGAAGCCAGGAGAGTGGCGGTGTGTATTGCCATGTGACAGAAAAGCCAAGGACCAAGGATCACCAACAGCCCATCCCAGAACACCAGTCTTCTGGGAAAAAGCATCGCCTTGAGGACGCCTTGACTTTGGACTTTTCCTATCCTCAAAACTGTGAGCCAATAAATTCCCATTCTTTATGTCAACCCATTGCATGGTATTTGATTTAGCAGCCAAGAAACTAAAACAATGGGCCAAGAACTAGGGCTAAAAGGATGAAAAATAGTATGGTCCCTAGGGCAACAACAATAAGCAAAATCAATAAATATATAACTACAAATCATAGAGGTGCTAGAAGGCAAGAAACACTGAGCTATGAGAGGAACTAATGGGGGGCAGGAGGGAGCACTGTTGCTTGGAGACTACTTAGATAAGCTGGTCAGAGAAGGACTCCCTGAAGAGGAAGTAGTTCGCCTGGGAACTAAACGCTGAGCAGGACCCAATCATGCCTAGTGTGTGAAGAACATTCTTGATAGAAGGAATGTCTACAGAGGTCCCAGGGTAGGAAAGAGCTTGATGTGTTTGAGAAGGAAGTAAAGAAGCCAATATGACCGGAGCTTGGTGCAGAAGGTGGGTTGGATGGGACTCCAGATGGGAATGGAGGGGCAGGCAGAGGCCAGGTCACACAGGACCTTATAGACCATGGCAAAGAGTTTGGATTTTATTTCAAATTCAAGTGGAGGCCACTGGGGGGGAGTTTAAAATCATTTATTTATTTATTTATTTTGTAACGCTTGGTGGTTCATCCTTTAAGGTTATTGTACTTGGTTATGACTGGATATCCCTGTCAGGACATGTGAAAATGTACCTTCTTTTGTGTGCAGATTTGTTACCGAAATATATAACTTACTTTTCAATTAGAGGCCATTCTTCTCATGGCTGTGGTAGGGACATCTGATAACCAGAAAGCTCTTGAGGAAGGCGGACCAGTTGGTAAATCAAAAACAAAAGGACTCGATTATTCCTTGAACTCTGAATCTATCCATCATCTCACTCCTCAGTGAGCTGACAGCCAGAGGAAATAGGGACTCAGATATCAACTAGCAGGGAGGGATCCTGAACGAAAGAGACAACATTCTGCTGTCCATGGAAAGGCACTTGGGGAAGTGGTTTCCACCACTAATGGCCAGATGGTGGACCCAGTGCCAGGGGAAGAAGCTGAGCCTTCATAATGTCTATGGCTACTGTTTGTTGAGCACCAAGCAGCAGGGCTGTGGGTTGCTTGTTCACACCCACTGCTCCCACTACTCCCTTACATGCCGATGCTTTCTGCTTCAAACACCCATGACTCTGTCTGAGGCTCTTCTCTGGCCTTGGCTGGGCAAACTGGAAGGCTGGAGTGAAGACCATAGCAGCAGCACCTGACAGACTGGAGCTGGCAGAAAAATACTCCAGTTTTCTTGTCCTAGGGTAGGACAACTCTAAGTTGGGTTCTACACACCTCCCAGAGGGCCCCAACGGGTTCAAGTCTCATTGCCCAGTGGTCACTGTTCATCACCACACCTTTTGTTGGCGTCTTCCCCTTCCCTTCCTCTGTTTCCTCCTCCCTTCTAGTGCTTGGGATCATCTGCCAGATAAATTACTTGCATTCAAAGCCACATCTTAGGGTCTGCTTCTGGGGAAGCCAAACCTGAATGTTAGGTTGAGTTTAAATAATGCAGAAGAAAAGAATAGAAAGAGCTTACTTAGCTTCCTGGCACACATTAAATCTAGTCTTCTTTCCCCTAAAAGAGGTGGGGTGATGTCATCAAATCCTAACAGGTTATTAAGAAATTGGGAGTTTGTGATGGGTCAGAATCAAAGGAGCACAGTCTATTGGGCTCCATTAATAGTTAGTGAAACCAAAAAAGTGAAGATTGAGAAAGTCAGATTGAAAGAAAGAATATTTTGATATGTTGTATATGGACTTGAATTAGATTGAACAGGATAAGCTTTAGTGGGAAAGGGGACACGAATATTAATGGAATATTTCAAGAGGAAATGTGTGTCATGTGATTGTAATAGATGACTTGTGTAATAAATCTGTAGAGGATCTCTGTACTTTCCGTAACCTCTATGACCAAAGGTCTCTTATGATCTATGATGAATTGTAACACAAATAATCAAAAGCTCACAAATTGGTCAATAATAGAATCTTTTGTGCAGGATAGGAATAGACATCTCAAAAATCTTCCAACTCCAAATATTTTGTGGAACACCTTTTTGTTCATGTAATTCTATGTGAACTGTTTTCATTTGTCTTACAATTAAGTCATCAAGATATTGTTGTTCAGGGCCCTAGAACTTTCTGATTCTCTTTATGGGGCTTTTAAAGTCATGGATTAGGAAAAACAGGAAACAGCATTTTGCCAAGGACTAACCTTAACTAATAGTAACAACAAAAACAATTGATTCAATGAACCTGTGATTTGAGGACTTTAACTGTGGGACCAAACCAAATAAAATAAACAAACATTGGATATGAAACACAGATGTTTAAAAAATCCTGGGGGGCTAAATTCAGTCAGAAAACTATCCCCAATGTCATCTTTCACTATATGGATAGAGTCTGACCCAAGTCCATGTTACTAAATTATGAATCAAAGCCATGGCAAAACTTAATTTATAACAATAGCTGAATGTTAATCTTTGAAACAAATATATGGAGAAGGAAGAGAGGCATTCACAGAATTAAGGACAGGAGCCTTTCTCAACCAGTTTCCAGGCTGGGAATCTTTTTAAAGTCTTCTGGTTCTGTGGACCAATTAAAATATGGGACCATTAATATAAAAAGGAGGATCAGCAAGAGGTGACAAGAGCAGGAAGTAACCTGTTACTGATTTTCCAAAGGATGTATACATGGCAGATATAGGGAGTGAACTCTAATGTGGCTCATTCTTGTTTCCTTAGGTAGTTAACCTGTGATACCGAGGGGTTTTTAGATGATTAAAGCAAACATGTATTAAAACAGTATTGAAATTTTTGAATTACTGACAGATGTTCCTATTGTTTGTGACCCTTTTCACATCAGGGGTAGCCATATGCTGCCAAGTACATCTTCCAAAGCCATGGACCCTGGACTAGAGTGTGCAGAGAAGCAAAATGAGTTTTCAAGTACAAACTGACAAAAGTCCAAATCAAAGTTTCAAAGAAGTGAGAGTGTTTTCTCATTGAAAACACCATAAACTTGAAACTGTGAGCGTGATGGGAAAATGGATCACACTTTGTGGGAACACAGAAGAGTTTTGGCATCTGGTTGAGAGGCAGCATGTCTTCTGCCTTCTCCTTCCCTTCATCCTTTCTTATATTCAATTTCAAGTCTTGAAATAAGTCAATTAAAAAATGCATTACAGTCCTTTAAAAAGATTCATTAGGACTTTAAATTGGAAAGCTAAATGTGAAAGCACATAGATTTTTAGTCATGGCCAGAAAATTGAGTTTTTAAAATTCCATCTTCAGATTTGGTAAGCAGACATCGCTATCAACGAAAGGAGCACAACTTCAGGCTTGTCTTGTCCATCAGGTGAATCATAAGATATCCTGCCACGCTCCTGGAAGCTGCGGACCTGAGGCCTACCCTAATGTGTAGAGGAGTGTAAGATTATAGACAGAACAAGATGCTAGGGCCACATGCTTGCCGGACTTGGCCTCTTGATGCCTGACTGCAAGTACTGAGCCTTCACTGTCCATCTCTAAAAGCAGACTAGTTGTTCCCCAACTCTGATATTTTATGAGTTTATGAACCATGGAGGATGCGAATAGAGCATCCACGAGAAGTCCGAAGTCACAGGGTCCCTTGACCTGGCCCTAAGCCAGCTCTCCCAGGGAGACACACTTGCTGAAAGAATCGACGAGGTTAGGTGGAGGGATTATTGGTGGATGAAGTACATTTTCTTTTTTATTCTTCTTTGTTTCCTCTTAATGTTTTCTACAATGAAGTGTATTACTGTTACAATAAAACATTATGCAGGGAAGGATACAGTTAATATCAAGTTAAAACAAGAACACAGATCAGATCTGGAAGTGTGAGGAAGGACCCTGAAGGCCTGTGTTATTTACTTGGGTGTATCTCAGGCTTACACCAGCCGTCAGGATCGGGAGAAAGCGTCCTGCCCCTAAGCCTTACCCGATTCAGTTAACCATCAGACCGGGTGGAGCCAAGGTCAACTGGGATCCGCCAAGGCTTTGTGTGTTCCTGCGGATTCAGGGCCCTCCATCAAAGTGTTGTTTAAACGGGACTGGACTTGAATGTTTTTGTTGGCGGGATTTTGAGGGAGGCACCCTGGCCCGCTGGCCGGGTTTGCTCACGTGGGGGTCCTCTGTGCTGTTTTTCAGCTCGCCCGTGCCTCGTGGGAGAATGGGGCCCCTGGAGTGGCTGTGCGGACCAGTGCAAGCCCACAGCCCGCATGCGCAGGCGCTCGGTGCTGCAGGAGCCGCAGAACGGGGGCGCGGCGTGCCCGCCCCTGGAGGAGAGAGCCGGCTGCCTGGACTACGCCACGCCCCGGGGCCAGGACTGCGGCCACTCCTTTGGTACTGACCTTTCCATGGCTGCTACGTTTGTTATCTTTCATGAAATTGGCCGCTTCACCCCATGAAAGGCCATGTGCTGTGGAAG
Organism: Choloepus didactylus; assembly: GCF_015220235.1. Taxonomy (NCBI): domain Eukaryota; kingdom Metazoa; phylum Chordata; class Mammalia; order Pilosa; family Megalonychidae; genus Choloepus; species Choloepus didactylus. The sequence goes on along the minus strand of NC_051320.1, from coordinate 29,367,598 downwards.
GAAAGTTCCATGCGCTGCAGGGAGTGGAAGGGGCGAGTGTGCCCAACGTAGATAGGAAGCTCAGGAAATGCTCAGTGAATGAATTCATGGCCAGCTGCACAGATGCCTCCCTTTTGTAGCTTCCCTCTGTGTTTTATAACCCGATGACCCGTTCTGATGGGCAGGGAGGAGGTAATAAAGGACATGGGCATTGTGGTTTTTAGTGAACTCAATCTGGCGATAACAGATTTTAGGTAGGATGCTGTTTCACACAGGATAGTCAGTGTATGGGAAAGATAACTATTTCACTTTAGTCTTCCACTGTAATTCCTGTTTAATCACACATGTACACGTATGAAAATAGTAGAAAAGTGATCAATTCCTCAACAATGATAAAATGATTCTCCAAAAACACCTGCCTCTCCTCTGATGCAGACTGGATTGGGGCTGATATGATCCCGATTTGTGATTTGAAGACATCACTCTGGTGTGGGGTGGTAAACGGAGGGGTCCAGAGCCAGCTCATTATGAGCCAGGAGCCATCCTAAACTCACAAAGAAATAAGCAGAAAGGCCAATGCCGATGTGTTGATCTGGATCTAGTCAGGTAGGACAAAACAGTTTTCTCAGGATGGCAAAGATCATATGGTTTTCATAGGAACCCATAAAAATTCAAGTCAACAAGACCCTCATCAAGCCACTGCATTCATTCTTTCATTACACCCTCAAATCTTTACTGAGGTCTACTGATGCCAGGCGCTGGGTTGGGAGCCAGGGCTCTGGTGGTGAGAAATCTGACGTGGAACCCACCATCAAGTGTCATAGTCTAGTAGGGGAGCGGACGTTAATCAGATAACCCCAGGAAATTAATCCCAGGAAAAGGCAGCTGTAGTACTTGGTACATCTCTTACCCCACGAGTGAAAAGTGCATGGAGCTATGAGTGGGATAATAAGGTGACTTCCCCTGGTCTTGGGTTGGGAGAGTGAGGGAGACAAGACTTCCCTTCAGATGTGCCACTTAGGATGAGATCTAAAGATGGAAGAAGTGTAGGACTGCCCAGGAAGATCAGTACGGCCAAACTGATCAGGTGTGGGCATATATGTATATGTCTGTGTAGCAGAGAGGGGAAGCTGGGGTGTTGGGAACCTCCTGGTCTGAGTGGTGCAGGGCCTCCTAGAGCCTGTTTCAGAATCAGGTCTTGATCTTAAAGCCATTAGTGTTTTCTGCAGGAGCTGTTGTGTTCTGATTTGTGATTTCATAAGTGGCAAATGGAGGGACTAGGGTGGAGGCTTCTTATTGATAACGCCACTCATATTAAGTGCCCGAGGAAATAATTTATTCCTTTGAAAGTTGTTGGCTCACAAAAACTGGCATAGAACAAAATCCCATTCAATTCATGCACCCTGCAGAAGTGCTACAGAAAAGGTTCAGGGTAGAAGCTGCTTTATGACATTATTGATTTTTTTTGATTGCTCTCGAAACCTATAGTTGATCTATCAGTAAAAACAACTGCTCTCCTCATGTGCTGGGTTTGCCTGCTAGAAAGGATTTCTGCAACACATTAGACTCTTCATGACAACAGGACAGTGTCAGCTGCGGGAAAGGTGGCGGGAAGGGTCGTGAAGGGGATGCCATAGAACATGGATGAGGGTGCCAGGGAGCATGATTGTCATCGGACAAGGGATGGTTGTGGCCCCCACATCCCACTTCTGCCTGGAGATGTCCACTCCTCTGCCCTCCTCCAAATGTCCTCATGTTCAAAATTACCCTCCCCCCAACCCCCCAGCCACTCCTCTCACCAGTCTCCACTAAGAGGATTCTAGAAGCAAGCAATCTTCTTATCAGACTCCCCAGACAGTGTTAGTGTCCTGGTTTAACACCAGCAGGAGACATCTGTATTTCAAGTCCTTCTTTCTTAACAGCATAAAATAAAATCTCCCAGTTTGGAAATAGAGGGAAAATCTCCACTTGGGGAAACCATTATAGGTTTATCTGACAAAGACGACTCAGCACAATCTCAGATTTCAGTGTCCCCACTGTCATCATTATCAGCCCATATGTCCATATTCCAATTTCCAGGATCCCACTGCTTCCCAATCAATGCCCACTTTAAAAGCAGACACCCTGCAAGCTTGGGAATTCAATTTACATTGTAATCCAGCCACTCACACAATGAGACTCTGGGTCTGGTTTTCAGAAGCTCAAGTCTGTAGTTACAAGAAATAAGACTTTCTTTTAAGGCACAAATAGAAACTTTCATGTCCTTCATGCAGCACTTGAGCTGGGAATTTGAAGCCTTGAGCTCATCCCTTTCTTTAACAACTGTATCCAGCTTAAATAAGAACAACCACTCAATATTATACTTTTTAACACCAGAAAACTCTGTTAAGGATCAAATATACTGTCAACCAGAGCCTTGGCTCCTATAAGCATTTGAGTAGCAGTATCCAGTGTTCCTGTTTTGTGTATCTCTATTGCCATTTCATACCAGGGAATATCAGTGCCATTTTGATCACTGGAAACAGTCATTAGCGGCTTTAATCAGATCAGAGAAGCAATTCCAAAAACCACAGAACCAACTCAGACATCCCATCCTTAACATTCTGTTTCTTAAGAACCACTCCCAGTACCAAAATCTGTATTAGTCAGTGTTCTCCAGGGAAACAAACCACAGGTGTGTGTGTGTGTGTGTGTGTGTGTGTGTATGTTATGAGATTTATTGTAGGAATTGGTTGATGCAACTGTGGGGATTGTCAAGTCCGAATTCCATAGAGCAGGCCGCAAGCAGCGAACTCCGAGGAAAGTTTTGATGAATTCCTTAGAAGTTGGCTGGCTGAGACAGAGATAGAAATACCTTTTTCTGACTTCTGAAATCATCGGTTCTCCCTTTAAGGCCTTCAGCTGATTGGATGAGACTTCTCTCATTGCTGAAGGCAATCTCCTTTGTTGATTGTAGTTGTAATCAGCCATAGAAGCAATCAACTAATGACTTAAATCCATGAAATATCCTCACAGTAACAACCAGGCTAGTCCCTGCTTGACCAAACAATGGGACACCATAACTTAGCCAAGTCAACACATGAACTTAACCATCAGCAAGACCCTTGTGATTACATTGGGCACACCTGAATAATCTAGGATCACTTTCCTATCTTAAGGTCAGCTGAACAGCAATCTTAATTCCCCTTTGTTGTGTAATGTAACATATTCACAGGATCCAGGGATTAGGATGTGGGCATTTTCATGGGGCCATTATTCTGCCTACTACAGGGAGGTAAACAATGATTATCCTTGGTTTACTGATGAGGACACTGGAAGTTCAGGGAGGTGGCAGCACTTGTGATGGGCTACTGGAACTCAAACCTAGATCTTTTGGTTCTAAATCCAGTGGGTTCCCCATCACCACCTCAATACTGTTTTGCTATTAACCATCATCAATAGAGCTAAAATTATGATGACAGATTCTTGTAACTGAATAGAAACATAAAGACCCCATGAGGTCAGTGGATGAAACATGATCACTTAAGCTTTTTTTTTTTTTAATTAATAATTGAATAGCTGTTGCATTTTCCATTTCATTTAATGCATATCATGATTATATTTTCATCATAAAAACAGGTAAAAAAAAAAAAAGTCATATGAATGAAATTGGTGCACATTACTGACAATTGTTTTATATTCTTCCTAAAAGGAGATTGATGTGCATGATCAAATTCATGCTTTCAGGGAGGCGTTATTTGTCAAATTTTCATGTTATTCTTTTCTACAATATATCTGCAGACCAGTGCTTGTAAGCCTGTTTTTCTGACACCCCATTGTATCAGAGGACATCAGGAAATTCTTAAAGCAAATCTAATTTACTTTTATTTTAATCTTCAAAGTAAGTATGTGTAGTGCTATGTTTTTAGAAGTGGAAGTTGTAAAACCAAACAATGGTAGGCTGACAGAGCACCAGAAAAGTTGGCAAATAGCCTGATAACAAAGAATATATTACATTTGAATATAGTTGCCAGGAAGGGGAAAGGAAGGGAAATGAACATTTATTGAGAGCCTTTGTCCTGGGGCTCCCGGCTACATGCTTCCACACATAAGCAGGAGTGGAACTGAAGGCAAAAATAACTTCTAAATTATTTCCTACTCTTAAGTAATGAAAATTAAATTTGTGGGGAGTATTAAAAAGTGGTGCTGGTTTGGAGAGCTGCAGGTGATCTGCCTCCAGTTCTGATTTTCTGAAGATTCATGAGAGAAGGAAGGGTGCCCTCTCAATAGGATCTGTCACCCACCCAATCCACCCACCACGGAGGAGAAAAGGTTTGGGGTTACTGGCTTGCTTTTGTGATATGCCATAACCCCAGAGGCTTGAAACTGACCATGGTTAGTAGGTCTTCTGTGTTGGAGCCCTTGCTTAGTCATTTACTATTTATTTTCTCACTTGGTGAATAAACACATAAATGAGTCAGAAGAACAGAAATGAAAACATATTGGAAAATGAAAATCCTTTAGCTGTTAACTGTTTCTGATTTTTAGGTCTAAGAAAAATAGAGAAGGAGGCTAATATACATGCACTCAGTTCTTTTTTATTATGTCCACGGATTTTAGAAATTCAAAAGGCACAGTCACATTTAGAAAACAAAACATGAAACGCTCTTTTTGGAAAGCAATTAAACATGGTAGTGAAGCAAGGAAGAGCCACACAAACTGGAACCCTAGGTGCAATTCTAGATGTGGATAATTTTCAGGCACCAAGCCACAAGAGACAGAAACAACACCTGCAACTCTCAGGAGCAAGTGGCTGGCTGGTATTAGGCCACTCTTGTCTTATATTCCCTAGTAATATAAAAATGACTCCTGCCATCTTGTGGCAGTAAGTAGCCAGGTAACATGAAAATGTAGGCTTGAAGTATGCATTTTGCAATTGGTACCCTCACACGACTGATGGGATGACTTTGTCATCTCAGAAGCCAATGCCAGCTTGTGTCAACCCTTCCTGGGATCATCCAGTTTCTGAAACAAAAGGTAGGTGGGATTGTTGAGCCATGTCAGCTGCAGGGCTCAGTGCAGGACTAGAAGACCACAGGGAAGTAGAACCTGTGCACCTTGGTGGCAGTCCTGTAACTTCATTCATTCATTGGCCCATTCATCCATCATACACAAATTTTAGTGTGCAAATGTGTGAGGAGTACAGTGATGAACAAAGTAAAACCCTGTTTTTCTCGTGTTGACAACAGAGTGAATCAAGAGGTTATCTTCCAGGAGCTATAGAAACAGATGTCTCCTTAGACTCAGTGATGAAACTGGGAGGAGACAGGCAAATGAAATAAAATTAAGGAAGAGAGCAGAGGTGGAAGGAGAGGCTCCCTAGGTCCTTTGCTTTTATCCCACCTAGAGTATCAGAGTTGGCATAGGGTGGGGGGAGGCAAGGACCCTTATGCCTTCCTTTCTCCAAGAGCAGCGTGGGAACGCTGTGCCCAGCTGGGCGATCTCACCCCCGCCACTGTACAGTGGGAGACGCTTCCAGGCAGTGATTACTGGAAGCCTTGGAGAGCACATTGCACTTCTCTCCTAAGCTTCTTCTGTTTTTCTTCTTTCATTTCTTCTATATCTGGTTGTCTATTTCTCTCTTTCCATCTTCTTTTATCTCTTTTTCTTCTTCCTCTTGGAATTCCTTCTGTCTCTCTTCTTTTACTTTATTTTTATCTTCCCTTTTTCTTCTCTATATCTTCCATTTCTTATATCCTTCTTCATTTATCTCCAAAATCTCTATTATCTCACTTTTCCCATTTATTTTCTCTTATTTTCTGTTGGTTTTCTTCCAGTTCTCTCTTTCCTTATCACACAAGTTTTATTACTGCAGACAAACAGGCCTGAAAAGGCTGCAGTTCCCTTCTCAACCCATATGCGCGCGTGCGCACACACGCGCGCACACACACACACACCTTTGTCAAATTTGGTTCTTTGAACACCATAACTGAGCCATGTTCCACTTGTTGACTGTGCTGCAGACCTTTGAACTTAGCAATGGAGTGCTTTAGAAAGGCATGTAACTGAGCTTGGGAAACATTGCTCTGAGTAGTTTAGGCTACATGTGTTCAATGTAATTCTCCCTTTTCTAGTCCCTGCCTTTATAACTACCTCTGCATTCAACAAGGAGAGAACAAGACAAGCCGCATCTCCACAGTGGTCTACAGACGTAGAGGATGCTGGGTAATTTGGTTTTTTGACTTATGTTTTTTCCAGTTGTGTGGTCAAGTCAGTCCAAAAGAGGCAACTTGGTTTTCCTCTGTTACCTGTTCATTGACTTTGAGTAAAACATGACTCTTCACCCCAGAGTTGGGAAAGCACTTGTCTGGATCTTATTTTTGTGGGGCTACAAAGATATTTATCTCTGAGGTCTGATCTTCAAGGAAAGTGCTACATAAAAATGAGATATTATTTTCACAGTTTTATTAAGCATGTCCTTATAGTCTTTGTGGGACCACAGATTCCAGCTATCACCTCTTTTTGGTGAATTTTAAAGTGACACACCTCTCTGAGGATTTCTTATCAAAACCTAATGACACAGGCTGGAGTAGCTTCCATGCTCACCTGAAGTCCACTCTTTTGCCGCCCGATAAGCAAAACCAGACAGATGCATGTTCAGATCCCCACACTGCCCCTCACTAATGATTAGTCCTTGGATAAACTGCTCCACCTCAGTTTTATCTTCTTTAAAAAAATGATATTAGTATCTACCACATGGTGTGAGAATTTAATGAGACATTATCATTAAAGAGATTTCGTGTTTAGCTAGCTGATTAAAGCTAGAAGCTGCATCATAGACTTTTCTACTCCAATACCTAAAGTTACCCAATAAATGGTACCTTCCATTGTTAAATATCTTCCTTGAAGCTCACTCTCCAAACACTTTCCATTTAGCCTATTACAGCTCATAATTCTTATGGACAAGAAGCCAACCCATTGTAGCTTAGAACTGAAAGTTCAACAAATCTCTTCTACAACAAATGTTTTTTTTGTTTTGTTTCCCTGCAGAATTGTAATACGCTTTTAAGTATTCGATTCTAAAATATTCACCAATATCAGGATGCTCCCCTGGGCCTTCAGCATCTAGTCACATACAGAGGGTTAAGAGTTTCCCACAGCTCAGTATAGAAGTTGACACTAACCTCCATCACACACAAAAACGTGTCTCAGCTTGCCATTCCTACTTTTATCTGTGATGCCCACACGACTTTGATGTTGACTGCAAGTCAGAGCTCATCATCCTTATACCAGATCATGCATGTGAACTGGGTGGAGAGTGTAGGGAAGGCCCCTGGGAATATTTGTGGGGCAAAACAGCACTGCTGCTGGCCTGGACATAAAAAACTGACCCTCCTGGGGCTCACATTTAAGAATTCAGGCTCAAGCAATTGTTTATTCAATTTATGTAATTACTTAGAATATCAGCGAAGTTATCAAGGTCTATTTTCCCCCTAAAATATGCTTTTATATACTCTTAGTGGTGTGAACAGAATATGAGATATCCAAATTCCTGCAAATTCATGTTGACCAGATAACTTTAATGGATTGAGAAAAGAGAGAAAAGGATTGTTGTAGCTGTTGATCAGTTTGAATGAGACTTTACAAGGCATTCTCTGGTTGCTGTGAAAACTGTGAAGGTGTACTGCATGACCTTCTCCAGTCTGTCAGATGACTTTGAGGATTACAGGTTCCCTAAGACTTTGTGCAGTATTAGCCACTCAAATTACAGCAAGTAAAACTGCTACTGACTTTTTTCTCCAGATACTGTATGGAGTTCAAGACTGAGTCATTGACTCATCACTGTTCTTTGGAAAATCGACCATTGACTCGATGGATGCAGTATCTCCGAGAGGGATACACAGTGTGTGTAGATTGTCAACCTCCAGCTATGAATTCTGTGAGCCTTCGTTGTTCTGGAGATGGCCTGGACTCTGATGGGTAAGGGGGGGAAGCTGGTTGAACAACTTTTCTTGATAGTCATTCTTAGCCATCAGTCCTCTCAGGTCTTGAACAGCTGGCCTGTGTGTAACACATCAAGGCATGATTTGGGGGAGTCAGTGAGGAGGCTCTTCAATTTATCAGTTCCAGACTCCAGGGCTCCAGTTCACACTGTGGGACTCAGATGCTGTATACACCAGAGACGGATGGGTCTATTTTGATATTGGGATACAGACCTGCTGCCAAATGGCCACCAAAACCCTGTTTGCTCCCAAGCAGTGTTCTGAAGACCACTTGAATCAGAATCTTTGGGGTGGTGGTTTAAAATACGCAGGTTCCTGAGCCCCCCTTTAGACCAACTGGATAGGAACTTTTGAAGGTGGATCAAAAAAGTCAGCAAACTTTTTTCTGTAAAGGGCCCGATAGTGGGTATTTTTGGTTTTGCAGGCTTGATGGCCTCTGTCACAACTACTCAGTTCTCTCACCATAGCACAAAAGCAGTCATAAACTGCCATGTAAACAAGTAAAGCCTGATTTTGTTCCAATACAGCTTTATTTATGGACACTAAAGTTTGAACTTTTTATCATTTTAATGTGTCACAAAATATTCTTCTTCTTTTGGGTCATTCTCCCCAATCATTTATAAATGTCAACACTTATTCTTAGCTCACAAACCTACAAAGGCACATTGGGGGCTGGATTTGGCCCATAGGCCTTAGTTTGCTGACCCCTGCCCAGGTGATTCATACACACAGCAAACTTTGAGAACCACTGCTCAACAGGGTGGTCATAAACTCATGTCTGAGATAGTGGTGGGCTTTTCTCTGCAGGGTCATAAATCTATAGAAATCTGTACCTTTTCCAAAAGAACTGACCCTGAAAACATACCACCACTCTGCAAATCTATCCCAGTCTTGTACTTATTGGCTCAATCTGATAATACTATTCATAGCTAAGTCCTGGTGCTGGACAGCTATTGGACAAAGACCAATTTAGATCATACATGGATTACGGTTTTAGGTATGTCAGGTGGAACTGATAAAAATGCAGATTCAATAGTAAAGTATAGACCTTTCCAGTTAATCATTATTCCCTTCACATGTTTTAATATTTAATCACTTGAATTTACATTTATTAGTCACTTGTGCCTAAAGGCCTCTGTATTGAGTACACTGTATGAACAGTAAAATGGGTAAGGAATTCATATCAAACAGAAACTTAATATTTAGATTTAATATTTTTCTGAATACCTCATCCATATTTTCATTTTAAATGAATTTATAATTTAATTTGTACCCATAAAGTACCTTAACCTCTGGCTGAGGTACCAGTGACTTTTAAAATAATAATTTTAATAATCTGGCTTAGCTCTTTTCACTTCTCCCATTTTTGTTTTTCATTATGGAATCAAAGAGTTAGAAAGGGTTACACGAGATCATTTGGTTCAGACTGCTCTAATTTACACATACTTGAAACAGTTGGCCCTTTTCCTTTATGGAATATTTTATATATTCAGATCAAGTTGAAGAAACAAATACAGTAACCCCAAACTATTCTCTTGATATGATGGTGTCCTGAAATAGGATTTAGCAGATAACTTGCTTTTACACAGAACCTAAATGGTCTTCTCCTCCTTGTAACCAAACAAGTGGAAACTCAGTGTTTGATTATAATGTTTTAAAAACTTCAATTTATAATGCACTTTCATTAGAATTTTCTTAAGTTTGCTTTTAGTGTAACTAACATCTTCAAAATATCATTTCAGAAATCAGACTCTCCATTGGCAAGCAATTGGCAATCCTCGATGTCAAGGAACTTGGAAAAGAGTTCGACGAGTAGATCAGTGTTCCTGTCCAGCTGTGCACAGTTTTATTTTTATATAGATTGTGAAGTAAATATTTCATAATGTGTTTGTGAACATGTTAAATATTAGCAAGTTGAATTCAATGCTTCATAACCCTTCAAAAACTATTCAGAGTCTCTGAACACGTGTCACTGCCACACTCCGAAGGAGAGAAAATTTAGGGGCCAGTACTCAAGAAATGATTTTATGTACTTGACTTTCCATCTGGAGTCTCTTCATTCAACAGGTAGCATGCAAGACACAGAATTCATGGCTGTTTGCACTAAAATTACTACAATATGACCCATTTATTGGTAAGTTGTCATTTAAGGGTACCCAGGCTTTGAATCTTGCAGTCTTTCTTTCTATTCTGTAATCTCCTAGAAGTTTCTTGCCTAAAAGTACATAGATTTCTGTACACTCTTACACGTATACTTCCCTTATATTTTCCCACAGATTCTGAGGTAACAAACACATGGTCACAAATAATTTTCCACAGGACAAGTTGTTTAAGATTTCAGTTAAGCATTTTGTAATGATAAACTAACAGTTGTGCTTAAAATATTTTTTTTATAAAGAAGGTTTTTTTTTTGTTGTTGTTGTTAATTGAAAAGATCAATTAAATGCTCACTCTTAAGGCCACAGGAGTTCCTTTAAATGTTATAATTTCCCTGAAGAGAAATTTTGGAGCCAGTAAATGCAATGACTGCTTTAATTATGAAAATTCCACCATCATTAGCATCTAAGATTATTTATGAGGCTATAAAGACTGAAGCTGACTAAACATCTTTCAGAGTCCAATTTTAAGTTTAGTTGAAGTAAACTTACAACTTTTGTTCTACAGCATAGATTTTCGTGGGTCGGGGGTTGAAGGCAGAGGACATGGATTTTATGACAAATACTGTGATCCCACACACAGAGAGAGAAGTATTGGTCTCCTTATTTTCTGATTGGAAAACCAATGAGCCCGAGGCAAAGTGGCTTGTGTAAAGATCTAGGATGACAAGTCAACCTGCAGAGCCAAATCTTGACTCCTCATCCAGGACTCAGCCTTGACAAAAAAACAGATTATATCAAAGACTGTGCTATGAAAGCTAAGGCCTTTTAATTTTTGAAACAAATTTTAAATCCTGAATATCTTCTTTGGAAAATTGAATCTCAAGATTTAAACAATGTGAAATCTCTTTGGTCTTAATTGTATAAAATATTATTCACTAACAAATATTTACTACAGTACATATTTCTTTTCTTTTTTTTCAGATTTCTTGTTATTTATCATGTAAAGACAATGCCAACAGTAAGCTTAATAGGGATGGAAAAGCCCCTAGTATTTAATGCTAAGAGTAGCAGTATTTCTGACTGTATATCCATTTAATTGTCAAAATTGTTTTTGTGGTATATTAAATTCCTCAGAAATTAATGAATAATAATAAACTTCGGTCTCCTCAAGACTAGGAACTTTAAGTTCGGTATTAACAATTTAAGGCTATTTGTAATATTTGTAAAGCCAAGATTTTTGAAGACATACCTGAGTGATTTTCAATGTTACTTAAAATTTGTATACCAGTAAGTAAAATTTTGTTTACATTTTTAAAAACTGTTTACTCGTTTGGCTAGAAAATAACCCAGATATTCTGGACCTGCCAGAGAATGTGCAAAAATCTTACACCAAACAAAACAAAACAAAACAAAATCCTTCAGAAGTGAAACGAATAGGTACCGCAACTAAGCTATGGTGTATTTATGGTTCCAATATGTGCTATAACATTTAACATATTTAAGTTGTATAAAATCCATTTTTCACCTTATGCCTTTAATTTCTGGTGCAAAGCCACTAATTACTTTCATATTGAAGTTATATTTTTGTTATTTCAATTCTTGAGAAGAATTTTGTAGGCTAGAAGACTTGGCTATTCAATAATGTTTCTGTAATGCTCATTATTAATTCTAGCAAAGTCCAAGGAAACAGTTCAGAACTGAAACATGTAGTCCTAGGTGATTAATGAAGAACCAGAAGTTTTTATTTTCAAAGTTAAAGATCAAAGTCTTTAAAACTTCTTCAACATTCTTTTTTAATTAGCGCTTTAGAGTCCAGGTCCTTTCCTCAGGCCCTCTAGCGATGATTTATGAACTCTAGAACTACTTAATAGTCTTAATAGACTGGTTTTCAAAAGTGCATGTGGAAATTAATTTGAACAAAAATAAACCTACCCACCCAGGAAAGAAGGGAAAGGTATTAGGCACAATGACCACTTAGAAGAGTAAGAAGAAAAAGAAGTTAAGGGGATGAAAAAAGAGAGAAGGAACAAGGACAACTATAATGACATTACTCTCTTAACAGGGTCTTACTTGGGACGTTTTTATTTGAGAATGCTATAGATAAGCATAAACAGCAATAATTTAAGTTGTCGAGTACTATTTTGGCAAAAAAAAAATTTAATTAGCCATCTTTTCTGGGTGCGCACAAAAATGGTACAAAATGGGTTTCTGCCCTATAAAAATCTCCCAAAGTAGATTCATACAAATAACTCTGCACATTGATTTAGAAAACAAAGTCCTGGACATTAAGAGGTATAAGCAGTCAGGTGTCCAAGGAAGAAACCACCAGAGTTGCATTCTTGAGTTACCACCAATGATCTCATCTTGTCTCCTCTAAGATGATCAATGACAGATAGACATCTACAGGATCTGAGTTCGGGATATGCTACTAAAAGGGATGTTTCTTGATGAGCCAGGCAAGAGGTAAGGCATTCCAGACAAGGGAAGCATAGTAAAAGAGAAGTGAAACTTCTAGGTCAAGGTGGTAGATGGATACACGTTTACCCTCTATCCTTCCCAAAATCCCATGGAGATTACAGGATCCACAAAAGGAAGTAAATTCACAACATAGCTGAGAAGGGGGGACATAAGTCCAGAGATTTTGAATAATTTTTCTATTGATGGATACATCAGAGTGGATGATGTCATGCCCTTTAAAACATGCAGAGGAAAAGGTGGAATCAAGCCATAAGGACCAAACTCCACTTTGTCTAGTTTATGGATGGATGTGTAGAAAAGTAGGGGAAGCAAACAAACAGACAAAGGTACCCAGTGTTCTTTTTTACTTCAATTGCTCTTTTTCACTCTAATTATTATTCTTGTTATTTTTGTGTGTGTGCTAATGAAGGTGTCAGGGATTGATTTAGGTGATGAATGTACAACTATGTAATGGTACTGTAAACAATCGAAAGTACAATTTGTTTTGTATGACTGTGTGGTATGTGAATATATCTCAATAAAATGATGATTTAAAAAAAAAAAAAAAAAAAGAGTGGATTATAGCTGAATAGCTGAAAGATATAGACTCTCCTGAGGAGAAGGGGCACTTAGGGAAGACCAACATCAACAGGAGAGATGGAAACAAGAATACTAGAGGAATTTCAAGTCACTGTCAAATACAGCTACATCAAAAACTAAATACAACCCAACTCCTCTTAGATTAACTTAAAGCTCACACTAAAGGCCTATTTATCTCAGTTGCTAATATCTGGAAATATAATGTCTGCTTTCAACAAAAATTATAAGGTATGATAGAAGACATACTTTGTCTCTCAAGAGACAAAGTGCATCTGCATCAGACTCAGCTACGTAAGAGATTTTGGAATTGTCAAACCAGGTATTTAAAATAACAATGATCAAAATGCAATGTGCTCTAACAGAAAAAGTGAAAAACATGTAAGAACATATGGATAATGTAAGCAGAAGGAGATGGAAAATCTAAGAAAGAATCAAACGGAAATGATAAACTGTAACAGAAATAAAGAATGTCTTTGATGCACTCATGAGTAGTCCAATGATAGAACCAATGAGCTTGAAGATAGTTCAACAGAAACAATTTCAAAAGGTGGAACGTATATATGTTATATTTCACAATAAGAAAATAACTGAAACTGTGGAACTCTAACCCATAATAATCTTTGATATTTGCTCTCTAACTACTTGTTAAAGTGCATTTGGCAAGTTATCACTTCCATGTGTGTATGTTATATGCTACAATAAAAATATGTTTAAAAAAAAAAAAAAAAAAAGGTGGAATCAAGAATGATTAATTTTTCCTGAGGTGAAGAGGCCCCAATGAACACCAAACAAGGTGAATAAAAAAATCCCCACCCCTGGAGACAAATGTATGAAATTTCAAATCAAGGATAAAGAAGAGATCATAGCAGCTTTCAGAGAGAAAAATAGGTTACAGGTTTCTACAAAGGAATAAGAATTCCATGAGAAGAGCAGTCATATTAGCGTAAATGGATGCTTGAAGTCTAATGTTCTTTTGTCTCCAAGTTCTGAGAGAAAATAATTTTGAAACTAGCATTTTGTATCAGCCAAACTACTAACTGTGAAGGCAAGATACACTTTCAAAGCTGCAAGGATTCAGAAGCCTTATTAGAGGGTTCTAAATAGGACATTTCTTTCCGCTAAGCATGGCAGATTTAACACACGTTTAACTCCTTTGCCTCCCATTCTCAATAAAATGACAGTTAGTGATTTTAGAAAGCAAAAATATATAATGACAAGGAGATCAAGAGACAAGAAGGCAGCAAAAAAGAGATGGCCACAGAATTTCAGGTGGATAAAAGCAGATGGCTGGGTGGTAACAGTCATAGAAGAGAAGAGAAAGTTGAATACCTTAATTTGAGCAAGCTAAGTCATATCCACTATCTTGGAAAGGTTCAAGAGCTAAGGGCTCCATATACTTCTTTCAGTGGATTAGTGGATAGTTGGTATAAGAAGCATTAGAGTCTTAGATCCTGCCAGAGCAACCCGACTACACGGGAGCAGGAGAAGGCATGTCACCAAGAAAATAATGAAATATCAATAGAATGTCTGATATATTTGAAGGTGTTCTGAGATTTTCAGTTCTGTCAGAGAATCTGGAGATCAGTTAGCACATAGAAATTAGGGGGGGGAGGGCAAACCCAGGAAAAACAAAGCTATACAAGTAGGAAATGTAATCATAGCATACTATACAACTCAGATGTAAATGACAGCATCAGAATTATAATGCTATAAACATTAAATACTGATTTAACAAAAATCTATGATGCAGCTACATAGGAAGAACGTAGGAGGGGAAGTAACGTAGGGGTGGTGTGTATGTGTGTGGGCCGGGGGTGAGGGGAGCATACAAATAACCTTATCCTACACAGTGGGAGGCCAATAATATAAATCCTCAAAGTAAAAAATAAACAGTGGATGAATGAGTTAATAAATATTAAAATCAACATCTGAGAAAAGAATTAAGAGTTGAGAATGATTCCCTTTGGGAAGCAATGAAATGTGGTGGAAGGGAAAGATGTTTTCCACTCTAAGCTAACAATTACTAAACAAGGTACTAAAAGTAACTTAATTTTAAGATTATGAACATGCATTATTTTCATAAAAATCAGAAAAATTTTAGGAGGAAAGTGAAAATGAAAATATGATCAAAATAGAAGAGGGGAGAGGATGGGAGACAATAGTTTACTTTGACACTTTGTTGACTTGCACAAAAACAGCATGTTTCTTTATGAGTCAGTCATACTTCTAGGATATAATATGAATAATAATCATAAGTAGAGAATATAAGATGATGGCTAGGAGAGACAGGGCAAAAAACACCTCAGTGAAAAATACTAGATAAAAGCCAGAAAGTGACCCAGAACACCAGTTCCAGCGATGCACCAGCTGGACAAGGTCTGCTAAAACAACAGGGACCATGGACTTGGTGAAACGGGGAGTCTGCGTTCTGAAACGAGTGAGTAAGCCTGCTGAATGTCCAGCAGCTATGCTATGGTGTGGGGAAACCATGGGCTGGTGTTTGGAGGCAGACTAGTTCTTTTTTAAAAAAAACCCGAAAGTGGTTGCAGATACAGCAGTGAGAACTGCACAGTGAAGCGTGGCAGGAACGGGCTATGCGAATGCCTCAATATCTGGCATGGAAGATAGCCTTCATGCACCTGCTGCTGATTGTCTCGGAGGAAGGCAGGCAGAGGTAAGCCAAAAGGGGAAAATAACCACGCCCCTTGCAGCCATCCTATCAGCAGGCTGGGAAAGCTCCTGCCCAGTGCCGAAAACACAGCCTAGAGCTGCGCCAAAAAACTCAGTGTGACGGGAAGTATTTCCAGCAACAAGCGCACATGCCACAATATTGGGCATGGACAACAGCCTTTTGCGTATCACAGCTAATTGTCCCGGAGCTGGGAAGGCGGCACTATGTGTAAAGGGGGAAATTAACATACCCCATACAGCCATCCTTACAGCAGGCTGGGAATGCACCTACATGGTCCGGAGGCCCAGAACTTCCCTTGAGGGATGGCACACACTTGTGACGTAGCACAACCTTTCCTCAACAGAGGCCCTAGAAGGGCATGGCTTGGAAGAGGCACCCACTCAGAAATCCCAGGGACCATATGCCAATACCAAGGACTTGTGGGTCAGTGGCAGAGACAATCTGTGGTGAGACTGAAATAAAGGTTTAGACTCTTGCAACAGCCTTAAATCTCCAGGAACACCTGGGAAGTTTGATTATTAAAGCTGCCCTCCCTCCCTAACCACTCAGACATATGCCTCACATTCAGGGCAGACAGTACCAACACCACACCCAAACTTGGTGCACTAACTGGACCCCACAAGAATCAGACCCCCACACACCACAAAGACAAAGTTGGGGAGAACTGACTTGAGGGGAATAGGTGACTCATGGACTCCATCTGCTGGTTAGTAAGAGAAAGTGTATTCCACCAAACTGTAGAATTGACAAATTAGAGATTAGGCTTTGAATAATCCTACATATCCTAAAAGAACCCTATCAAGTAAAGCAAATGCCAAGAGGCCAAAAACAACAGTAAATTTTAAAGCATATGAAAAAACCAGACGATATGGATAACCCAAACCCAAACACCCAAATCAAAAGATCAGAGGAGACACAGTACTTAGAGCAATTAATCAAAGAACTAAAGACAAATGAGAGCATGGCACAGGATATAAAGGACATGAAGAAGAGCACGGCACAGGATATAAAGGGCATGAAGAAGACCCTACAAGAGCATAAAGAAGAAATTGCAAGAGTAAATTAAAAAAAAAGATGATCTTATGGAAATAAATGAAACTGTTGACCAAATTGAAAAGATTCTGGATACTCATAGTACAAGACTAGAGGAAGCTGAACAACAAATCAGCAACCTCGAAGGTCAAAGAACAAAAAATGAAAGAACAAAAGAAAGAATGGGGAAAAAAATCGAAAAAATTGAAGAGGACCTCAGGGATATGATAGTTAAATAAAACATCCAAATATAAGACTCATTGGTGTCCCAGAAGGGGAAGAGAAGGGTAAAGGTCTAGAAAGAGTATTCAAAGAAATTGTTGGGGAAAACTTCCCAAATCTTCTACACAATATAAATAGGCAAAGCATAAATATCCAGCGAACTCCAAATAGAATACATCCACATAAACCCACTCCAAGACATATTCTGATCAGACTGTCAAATACTGAGGAGAAGGAGAAAGTTCTGAAAGCAGCAAGAGAAAAGCAATTCACCACAAAGGAAACAACATAAGACTAAGTAGTGACTACTCAGCGGCCACCATGAGGTAAGAAGGCAGTGGCATGACACATTTAAAACTCTGAGAGAGAAAAATTTCCAACCAAGAATACTTTATCCAGCAAAACTCTCCTTCAAATTTGAGGGAGAGCTTAAATTTTTCACAACAAACAAATCCTGAGAGATTTTGCTAATAAAAGACCTGCCCTACTTCAGATACTAAAGGGAGCCCTACCAACAGAGAAACAAAGAAAGGAGAGAGATATGGGGAAAGGTTCAGTACTAAAGAGATTCAATATTGGTTCATTAAAGGACAATAAGAGAGAGGGAAAAAATATATCTGACAAACATAAACCAAAGGATAGGATGGCTGATTCAAGAAATGCCTTCACAGTAACAATGCTGAATGTAAATGGATTAAACTCCCCAATTAAAAGATATAAATTGGCAGAATGGATCAAAAAATATGAACCACCAATATGTTGCATACAAGAGACTCAGACACAGGGACACAAAGCAACTGAAAGTCAAAGGATGGGAAAAAATATTTCATGCAAGCTACAGCCAAAAGAAAGCAGGAGTAGCGATATTAATCTCATATAAAATAGACTTTAAATGCAAGGATGTTATGAGAGACAAAGACACCCAGGGGAGTGAATCCCCCTGGCAATGTGGAATATGACTCCTGGGGAGTAATCTAGACCCAGCATCGTGGGATGGAGAACATCTTCTTGACCAAAAGGGGGACATGAAAGGAAGTGAAATAAGCTTCAGTGGCAGAGAGATTCCAAAAGGAGCCGAGAGGTCACTCTGGTGAGCACTCTTATACACAATATAGAGACCCTTTTTAGGTTCTAAGGAATTGGAATAGCTAGCAGTAAATAAAAGGGGCAATTCAACAACAAGAAATAACAATCACGGTGCCACAAAATACGTGAGACAAACAATGGCAAAACTGAAGGAAGCAATGGATGTTTCCACAATAATTTTGGGAGACTTCAACACATCATTCTCTCCTATAGATAGATCAACCAGACAGAAGACCAATAAGGAAACTGAAAACCTAAACAATTGGATAAATGAATTTGATTTAACAGACATATATAGAACATTACATCCCAAATCATCAGGATACACATTCCTCCCTAGTGATCACAGACCTTTCTCCAGAATAGACCATATGCTGGGACATAAAACAAGCCTCAATAAATTTAAAAAAACTGAAATTATTCAAAGCACATTCTCTGACCACAATGGAATACAATTAGAAGTCAATAGTCATCAGAGACTTAGAAATTCACAACACTTGCAAGTTAAACAACACACTCCTAAAATAAATGGTTTATAATGTAGAATGTAGGGGAGCAATCGATAAAGAGCAATTGGTGAAGGGTGAACAATAACCCAGTAAGAACAGATAAACTATTGTGGGTGAGTTTAACATTCTGGGAATGCCCAGAATGACTATGGTTTGTTAATTTCTGGTGGATGTGGTGGGAACAAGTTCACAGAAATTTTGCTATATTGGCTTCTTTTCTTGGGGTAGAGTAGGAACATGTTGGACTCCCTTGTTATGGTTTGAAATTTTTTTTATTGTATTTTAAAAATTTTTTTTGATATAGTTGATTAAAAAAAGTTAATTAAAAAAATGAAAAAATATGCAGAGCCTCCTTGCGGAGCGGATAGAGAATGCAGGGGTGTTGGGCTCCCCCACCTTGATGGCTGCTGATGTGCTCACAGACATAGGGGACTGGTGGTTTGATGGGCTGAGTTCTCTACCACAGGACTTGCCCTTGGGAAGATTGTTGCTGCAAAGGAGAGGCTAGGCCTCCCTACAATTGTGCCTAAGAGCCTCCTCCCGAATGCCTCTTTGTTGCTCAGATGTGGCCCTCTCTCTCTAGCTAAGCCAACTTGGTAGGTGAAATCACTGCCCTCCCCTGCTACGTGGGATCTGACACCCAGGGGAGTGAATCTCCCTGGCAATGTGGAATACGACTCCCGGGGAGAAATCTAGACCTGGCATTGTGGGATGGAGAACATCTTCTTGACCAAAAGGGGGATGTAAAAGGAAATGAAATAAGTTTCAGTGGCAGAGAGATTCCAAAAGAAGCCGAGAGGTCCTCTGGTGGGCACTCTTACGCACAATATAGACAACCCTTTTTAGGTTCTAAGGAATTGGAATAGCTAGCAGTAAATACCTGAAACTATCAAACTACAACCCAGAACCCATGAATCTTGAAAACGATTGTATAAAAACGTAACTTATGAGAGATGACAACGTGATTGGAAAAGCCATATGGACCACATTCCCATTTGTCTCATTTATGGATGGATGAGTAGAAAAAATGGGGAAGGGGGAAAACCACAACAACAACAACAACAACAAAAAATGCAGAAAAAGGCACCCAGTGTTCTTTTTTTACTTCTATTGTTCTTTTTCACTTTAATTTTTATTATTATTTTTGTGTATGTGGTAATGAAAATGCCAAAAATTAATTTTGGTGATGAATGTACAACTATATAACAGTACTGTAAACAACTGAATGTATGGTTTATTTTGTATGACTGCATGGTATGTGAATATACCTCAATAAATATGAATAAAAAAATCGTAAGTAAATGCCATTTATTGATTTCTGAATTTTTAGAAGCAACCCATACATAAAGTACAATATATATAACCATAATTACTGGACAGACTATAAATGCTAAAAACAAACCAACACAACAATAACAATAGACCTTTGAAGACAATGTTGACAATGTAAAAAGTGATCTCTGACAAGAAGAGGGAATGGAAGGCTGGGGAGAAGGGAAGTGGAGAGAAATGCAGGAGTCCTAATTTCCTTACTCTGCAGAGTGGAGCACCTCTCTCTCCTCTCCTGTTGGGAATGCTGTAATGAGTAGGTTGGTATGCTTGATGGTGTCCCACAGGTCCCTTAGACTGTTCACTTTTCTTCATTCTTTTCTCTTTTTGCTCTTCAGACTGGATAATTTCAATTGAGCTATCGTCATGTTTGCTGATCATTTGTTCTGCCTGCTCAAATCTGCTGTTGAATCTTCTAGAGCATTTTTCACTTCAGCTTTTGTGCTTTTCAGCTCACGAATTTCAGTTTGGTTCCCTTTTGTAATTCCTATCTCTATTGTCTTTTCATTGACACATTATTGTTTCCTTTAGTTCTTTGTCCGTGGTTTCTTTCAGCAATTTGAGCATTTTTAAGACCGTTGATAAGTGTTTGTCTAGCAAGTCCAGTATCTGGGCTGCCTCACGGAGGGTTTGTCAGTTTCTTTCCTGTGAATAAGTCATACTTTGCATGCCTCAATTTTTTGCTGAAAACTGGACATTTTTAATATTATAATGTGGCAATTCTGGAATCAGATTCTCGCCCACCCCCAGTTTGCTATTGTTTGTTGTGGACTGCAGTCATCCATTTGTTCAGTGACTTCTTCAAACTATTTTAACAAAACCTATATTCCCTGTCACGTGTGGTCACTGAAGTCCCTGTTCCATTACTATTACCCAGCCAGTGACTGGACAGATATTTCTTTTAATATCTAGGGCAAAACAAAATAAAACAACCAAAAGATACTCTCCTTCCTGGGTTTTGCAGATTGGCTCTGACCTGGGCACTCCTTCAACATTTAGCCAGGGCACTTAATTTCTACCTTAGCCGTCACCTCTTGCTTATGTGGAGCCCAAAGATCAGCTAAGGAAATGCAAACTTAGGGTCCTCTCAGGTCTTAGAAGAGCATTCATCTAGCCCTGGGCATGTGTGTGGTCCTCCAGATTCTTTAGTATGCAAGAGTCCTTCAAAGGGATTATTCTCCTATTTATCTTCCTTCCCATCCTCCTCTGTCCTAGGCCTGTTTACTCTGTCCACCATCCCTTGTCCCAGTGGCTGTGGGTAGAATGTCTTTAAATGCTTTTGATAACTACCACCAATGAGGTCACTTCAGTACTGAGAGTTCAGAAGGGGGCAAAACAAAGGCAAGGTTCTGAGCTGACCTCAGGGAACGGTCAGACAATTCCTAATACAGGAGTTCTTTGAAAACAAGGTTCCTATTGCCCATTCTAACACACCAGCAAAGCCACACCAGGCACACAGGCTGCCATCCTCAAGGCTGATGCTGAGCTGGCGAATGGGTAGTCAGATAAGCAAAAAAGGCCAGAGTGGTCTCAAGACCAATGAAATTTAGCAAACTCTTCATTAAGCACTCCTCTGGTTAAGCTTTTTTTTATTAGATTCCAGAGTTCCAAAAAAGTTGATTCTGTTTTTGCCAGCTTAATGGTAGCTTCAGCAGAGGGACAGATTCTTAAGTCTTTACTCTCCTATCACAATGACAAAAGTTTAGAAATGGAAGCAGAGAGTGGTGTCAGAGGCTGGATGAGAGGGAGATGAGGGTGGTTTTAAAAGGGGGACATAGAAGGATCCTGTGGTATTGGAACTTAGCTATCTTGACTGTTGTGGACATATAAATCTACACAGGAGAAAACTGTTTAGAAGTTAAATACACACACAAACACAGTACAGCTAAGTGGAGGAACTCTAAATAAGATTGGTGGATTCTATCAATGCCAATATCCTAATGGCAATGATACAAAATATAACCATTGGTGGAAACTGGGCAAAAAGTACAAGGGATCTGTCTGTATTACTTCTTAAAACTGCATATGAATCTGCATTAGGTCAATAAAAATTTCAATTAAAAAGAAGTGATTCAGAACAATCAGACCCTGAAGATGAGAACGTTTTAGGAACAGAGATTTATTTTGCTTATAATTTCCTTTTTATGTATCCACACAAGTTATATGATTAAAAATTTATTTAAATAAATCTAAAATAACTTTTTATATGAAAAATGAAATTCTGAATAAGAAAGCACCACGCTACACAATTGATAGTGATTGATTAAATTCTTTTTTACTGCTACATAAAATGATGATGTATTTTACCATTAATGAAAACATAGACTTGATGATTTATGTGTTTGGAAGGAAAGGAGGTTAGCCTACAAGTTCATCTTGACTCATGCCAGCTTTGGCAATATTGTCAAATGCCTGCGATAAACACTAGGGGCTTAACAGCACAGAGTGAGTCAGGAAGCATACAGTAATTAGTGGAGTAACAGGATAGTGACTTGGGAAGCCTATGGTAATTATCCATATTTCTGTTTACTGTATGTGTAGGACAATATAAATTCAAGGTCAATGGTAAGTAATATACAAAACTTTTAATAGGAAATGGAATATAGAGTATAAAATATTAGCATTCTTTTTTTTACACAAATACTTAAATACTGTAAATTACAGATAATATATTCACTCACTTTCTAAATAAGGTGCATTTAACTACAGATGCTAAATTCTGTTATTGTTTTGACTAAATCCTCTAATGAATAAAATGTTGGTGAAAACTCAAAATTTCCTAAGATTATGTATGGTCTCATCTATATAATATTTATTATAGATGGTAAAATCATTGTGGTTAATACCAATTTAAACATTTCCAGAATACCATTTAGGCTCAATATTAGTTTATTAAATGAAAGTATCAGAGAATCTAATGTTTATGGCTCCAGATTATAAAGAAACGTTATCCAAAATCATATTTGTCAAAATTTTAACACCAGAATAGAACTCAAAATGTACTTAAATGAGACATGAAGCTATTCATGCTTATAGTACAAGTTCTGTCCTATGGGTATTAATTTTAAAGTTTTTCTCTTTAGATGAAAATTTAAGTACAGTATAACTGATAGATTACCTTGTATATACATTTATTCTATAAACAGATGTCTTGGTAATTAAGTAACATATTAAAGCCATAAATCAAGTAATCACCTCTTATGTCAAAGGTACTTTCACTGATGGAAGATCATTTATATGTGTGTGTTACAGGGATGAGGTCAGCCTACAGTAACAGACTAGATTAATAGAAATATTTTTTTTTTCCATGTTTTCATCCTTTTTTTTAATCAGACCAAGATTTGTGGGTGGGAGTACTGAATGTGGTGGGGCTGAACAATTTTATCAAGATAAAAAGTTCTTAAGAATACAATGATGGCACATAATGCTACTCTTATAGTACAAACACTCAAATGAATCAAAGACTTTGTTTTATAGAAAACGACTATAATGCTTTCAAACAAAATATTAAGATACATCAACGACTAGCAAGTTTAAAACAAACGTAGAGATCAAAATAGTTTCTTGTCAAGCATTTGCAAATAGATTCAGTCATCACTGTCTGAACAAATCAGTTTTAGTTTCTTCATAGTCCTCCATCTATCTTTTAGCATGACACTTGTTCGATTGTTGAATTTATAATGTAATAATATTTTAGACCAGTTTCCCTCCCCATATTTCTTCACGCCAGATCGCAGATTCTTGTCTTCTTCCCAAAGCCATGCCTTTTGGTAAAAGGTAGAAGTTATTCACAGAAAGAATTCTTCAAAAAGAACATACTTTCTATATACAACTGTTTCAGAGAATTTTTATGATACTTAGATTTAAGAATGGAAGAGATTCTTAGATTTTTTTAAGATTTTGTATTTATCACGGTAAGATTTTTAAGGATCTTCACTATTATAGTTCATTTTATATATAAGCACACTATGGTTCGTTCAGCTGCCCAAGATCAGACAGCTAGAAAGTGACCGAACTAAATGCCAACCCAGTCAATTTGACACCGTCTCTAAAGACGCTCTTCTACAACTGGTAATAGAATGGTAGTTATTATTCCATACTTCCTTAATTTCTTGTACAGAATTGCACATATTAGCAAGATGGCTAACTGCTCTTAGGTTCAGTGTTTTATCAAAACTAACAGTCCACAAAGGACCTGAACCTATGTTGTCTATAGCATAATATTCTAATCAAGTGAATTAAACAAGTCTCAGAGAAATGGATGATACCAAAGGTGAAATCCATTAGGTTAAAGTTCTAGAAGAAATAAAATGTAACTGTTAATATGGTAAACTTCAAATTTTGGCAGCAATGAATACATATGTCTAAACAGAATTTATGAATGTTTAATCTTTTATTAAAAAACTCAGTGAAAATTCTGTTCCATCTATGTCAGTGAAATATACAACTTACTGCTCCCACTTCCAAAGTTAAATCATCTCTGAAATAGGTTTTAAGATCACAATTAACTCATTAAAAACACAATTATATTCTGGGAGAAAATGACTGGAGATCATTTTTTAAAATATCAAATTAAATACAATATACAGAAAAAATTACTGATACTTGGCATTTGCCACAGGTGACCAACTAATAATTCCTTCCGCTGTTGAGCTAAAGGAGTAATATGACCATTTGAGTGATTATTTACTATGTCTCAAGTGTGAATACTCCCCCTGGCAGACTTCTTTTTTTGTTTTTTAAATCCAGTTCAGCTGCCTGAAAAACAGTGACAGGTCAGACATTTTGCCCTATTTGTAGGCTATTCTGCACAGTTTCATGGATGCTGGCAGAAGAGACAGGACTCCTCTTGGGTCACACAAGATGGCTTATTACTCGCTGCAATAACAGTAGCCAAAGTATCACCATTTATGCTGGTTCCCAATTCCTATCAAGCAATGCAAAGAGGACCAGCAGAGGGAGGCATTATAGAAGAACCCCAAGCTAAGGGAACTCAAATCCTTTATATTGAGCAGTAAGCAGCATGCTTCACTTTCACTACAATGGGGGACACTATCTTCATTATACTGGACAGTCAATCTGCCCTTTGCTCCACAGGAAGACGCTATCTCCTCCACAGCTGTTTGCTATACAAACATCCTCGAAAACACAGCTCCAAATTTCTCTTTCTAGTACTTATCTTTCCCTGAGCTTCAAAACTTTTCCAGTGGAACTCAGGTGTTCTTTCTTCCCATCTCCTAAGCAAAAACTCTGAGGTATTCTTACTGATTCTATATTGGGATATAGAATTAATCATATTCATTCTTACCTCCTAAACATTTTTGAAAACTGACCTTTCTTCTCAATTCCTACAATCAATGTCCTAATTCTAGACATCATCATCTCTTACCGAGACTAAGGCAATAGCCTCTTAAAACTTGTTACATCACCTTCAGTTTTAATCCTCTTAAAACCAGTGATCTTAAATCCAGTGTACCCCAGTCCTTAGCTTAAAACCATTCAATGATGCCCATTACCTACAGAAGGTAAAAGTTCAAGTCCCTAAGAATGGCAGTTGAGCCTCTCCTCATCTTACACCCTCTCTAGTCTCATCTCTCACCAGTTCCACCACCTTGCCCTTTACATACACAACTGCTAAATTATGCCATGTTCCCCTGTCACTAATTATTCTGTGTTCATCCTGGCTGTCTTCAGTTTCAAAAACACAACTTCTTTCTTGCTTCAAAAAATGGCATATTCTTTGCTGTTCTCAATTTTTAGGTCTTAAACGTCATATCCTCAGAGAGGACTTCACTGAACAACCCATCTAAATAATAATTTTTGGCATTTTTCTAGTTAGAGTGAATATCCTTGGATATTTCTCTGAAACAAATATTTAAAAATCCCCAACTCCTCGCTGAGGGAAAATGGGGAAGTGCTGGACTTGGGTTGTTGCTGATGCTCTCACAAACATTGAAGACTGATGGCTTGGTATGCCGAGTCCTCTATCTTGGGGCTTGCCCTCATGAGGCTCACTGCTGTAAAGGAGAGGCTAAACCTGCTTGTGGTCGTGCCTAAGAGTCTCCCTGAGTGCCTAGTTGTTGATCAGATGTGACCCTGTCTCTCTATCTAAGCCAACACGGCAGGTAAACTCACTGCCCTCCCCTCTACGTGGGACCTGACTCCCAGGGGTACAGACCTCCTTGGCAACACAGGATATGACTCCCAGGGATGAATCTGGACCTAGCATTATGGGATTGAGAACATCTTCTTGACCAAAAGGGGGAAGTGGAATGAAACAAAATAAAGTTTCAATGACTGAGAGATTTCAAAAGGAGTCGAGAGGTCACTCTGGTGGACATTCTTACACACTACATAGATAACCCTTTCTAGGTTTTAGTGAATTGGAATAACTAAAAGGAAATACCTGAAACTATCAAACTCCAACCCAGTGGCCTTGACTCTTGAAAATGACTGTATAGCAACGTAGCTTACAAGGGGTGACAGTGTGATGGTGAAAACCTTGCAGATCGTACTCCCTTTACCCAGTATATGGATGGGGATGAGTAGAAAAATGGGGACAGGGACTAAATGAAGATTGGGGTGGTGTGGAAGGGATAATTAGGGTGTTCTTTTATACTTTTGTTTTTTAGTCTTATTTTTGTTCTTTATGGTGTAAAGAAAATGTTCACAAATGGATTGGGGTGATGAAGGCACAACTATATGATGGTACTGGGAACAGCTGATTGTATACCATGGATGACTGTATGGCATGTGAATATACCTCAATAAAACCAAATTTTAAAAAAGTTAAAAAAAAGCAAAACTCAACTCCGCAACGTAGCAAAGAGACTCTGTTTGGAAACAATGGAGAGAGAATAGAAAGAACAGTAAGAAAGCCAATTCCTGCAGCCTTTAGAATAAAAGAATGGAGCAAAATGAGGAACACTTGGGTTGAGAAGCTTTCAGCAGATTTCTTCCAATATAAGATATTGGTACGTCATGGTATCATCATACCCTGACCATAGAAGAGCCCTGTCCGAAAATTCCCCTCTTGGCAAATATTTTGCTAAAGCCCCTACCCAAGACACAGGAGCCACAACTAATGAGTCAGAGGTAATGGGAATTCCTGTACCTACTGCCAAGGTTCACTGTAAGAGGAAGGCGTATTATCAGGGCTTTAGGAATGAGGCAGGCTAGAATAGGGAACCTTGGGCCAGCAGACAGGAGGGCATGGGATTAGGAGTGCAAATGAGCCGATCCTGAACCACCCTTGATGGACCAATCACAATAGCCTGGAATGCAAACACCAATCAAAATAGCCTTCAATTGAACCAATCACAAGTCACCGTTATCTGGTACCCCAAGCTACACAGTGCAGTCTATTTGCATAGTAATCAGGTAATCCTAGAACATCAAGTGTCTAAGCCCTCCTACTCTAACCAATAAAAGGCCAAGACCAAACTCACTGGGTGCCAATTCTCTCGAGTTTGCTCACAATGGCATTCTTCTGCGTATACTACCCTGAGCTGTAACACTGCCTGAGCTGTAGCCTGCCGAGAGAGGTCTCTTTGCTCACAGGCTCCAGCCTGACAGTGCCCTCCCTAACATCTCAAATGAAACCTTGTCACTGTCCTGTCCTGTCTGTGATTTCCTTCTTGGTGGGAACCTGAATCTGGAGTAAGACTTTGCTCTGGTAGGAGCCTGACTTTGTCCAGTGAGCCCATAACAGGTTATTTAGAGACAAAAAGGTCTTCCATCCTAGGCAGAACATTTAACACTTATCTCATTTCACTCCACCATTTAAAATGCCCGGTTAGGTTGCCAATACCATGCTTAGAATCCAGAAATAGTGCATTATTTCTAAAAGGACCTTAGAAACCACTTGTATTGTATCTTTTCATAAATTCAATTTTAGGTGTGTGTAAGGATAACCTTGGAACAATCTAGATATTCAAATGGAACTGGCAATTAGAATCTTAGCTGAGAAGTCATACCAAGAGAAATAGTTTGAGAAACCACAACACAGATCTAATAAACTAGCCCAAGGTCACACAACAGATTGGTGGCAATGCCTGGATTAGAATGCATATTAGCAAACTTTTACTATATTATCCTTCAGATGCATAATGAATTAAAATAAGCTTTGGTGACCCTCTCCAACATTCATAACATTCTCATTAAAAAAGAGCCTTTGTAAAATTCCAAAATACTTACTAGAAATGAATTTTTAGATGATAATTTATTATAAGTTGACTATTGCCTAAAATTTCTCCAAGTTTTACATTTATTTTAGTTTCCTTTTTATTAAAAACTTTAGAAAAAAGACTATTTCTAAATTTTAATTAAAATAATTACATTTAAAACTAAAATTATAATAATTTGTAAGTTTATAATAAATTAGAAACAGCCCTCTCTCACTTTACAAGTATGGTAACTTCCAATGTTATAGTATAGCCTTGTCAAATTTTCACTGGGTAACAATGGATTATTAAAACATATGTAAAGCAATTAATAAAAAATAGTCACCAATGAAACAATAAAATGTTACAACAGGAGATGCTTTCCAAACATTAAAAATAAAATGCTATGTACACCTGTTAATAAAAAGTTATGTCATGGTAGAAAATATAATTTTACATTACCAAAAGTAACTTTAGTAACATCAATTTCTGAATAAAAATTCCATATCAAATAATACTGATTGTTTTTGTTTGATTGTTTTTAAAGTACAGAAGAACTTTATTTCAATTGGATCCAAGTTAGGAAGAGGAGACTATAAAACCGTATAATGTGGACTTAAGTCCTACCTTACATCCAATGAACTTTTATTATAGTATCACAATAATTCAAAGCCAAGTCAGTATCAACACCTGACTTATGACTATTTTAAAAATGTGAGTTAAGTATTTTCTCATGACTCTGAGTAAACAGATTAGTCAATTAATCAAAGATGGGAAAAGCAAACATTTTACATTCAGGAATTTTTAGGGCTGAAAAGAAATAATGTGAAATAATTATAGTTGCTCAAGTTACAAATTTTAATGTCCATAAGTATGATTCAAATATAATGAAAAGTAAATACCTGTTTTTTTCTAGATCGATGTTTTTCATGAGATACTGGTTGATTGTTTAAGGCATGAAGTCTCTTGCTTCCAGGAACTCTTCTACAGTTTTCTTCTTTCTTTCTTCTAACTAAAGGTAGAAATATTGTGATCAAATATTATTTCACATTAAAGGAAAAACAACAAAAGGGGGGGATTACATTTTAAAGGTTACCATGAAATTCCTATTCATTTTTTAACTGTTCTAAAGAAAAAGAACTCTACTTGTTTAACTTTTATTTTCTTCAAATCTGAAAGGAGCATTGTGTGGTATGAAGATCAATGTCTTAGAAAGTAAGAAGTGGTGTGTTTGAATCTCTTCTATGTCTTTAAATAAGTTATCTTACTATATGAGCCTGCCTTTTCATCATGTTAAAAAAAAGGAATAATGTTTACCTTATAGGATTGTTGAAAATTTCTTTTTAAGATAATGTTTAAGGAGTACTTGACACAATATAAGGAGTAAAGGCCCTTTCCTCACTCCCTCTTACCTTTTTCATGTCAGATCAGTTTAGTAAGACAAGAAATAAAGAAAACGAAACAAAACTGTAATTATTCAAAGATGATAACTGGTTATATAGAAAGCCCAATAGAATCCACAAATAGAATTAAAAAGGGTTTAGCAAGATGGCTGAATATAAGATCAACATACAGAAATCAATAGGATTTCTATGCATTAGCAACAAAATAGTGAAAACATTTAAAACAATAGGAAGATATTTAGAATAGCAACAAAAATATATAACGTTCTTGGTATAAATCTAGCAAAAGTCATGCAAAATTTGAATGTAGTAAATTATAAAGCATTACTTTACATATATGTGATAAGAAAAAATATATAAGAAAATCTAAATAATAAGAGAAATATTCCTTATTCATGGAGAAGATATTATAGTTGCATCAGTTCTCTCCAAAATGATCTTCCGTTTCAATGCAATTTCAAATTGAAATTCATACAGGTTTCTTTGTAGAATTTAACAAGATTATAGAATTATGTGTGTTGGGAGAGGCAGTCCACCATGGGCCCTGAGCAGCCTTGCAGTCCTTGCTGAATGTATATGGCTAATGGCTGATCAACTACATCTCTTGATACTGAGTAGCTCCTACAGCTAGCTGCACTGCACAGGCAATAATAAGTAGGTCACAGGAAGCACACTAATTAGGAACAAAGAGACTTTAATATAGGGAATTGGTTCAACAGGTGCTAGAAGACTAAAAAACCAAAAAGGAAATGCTAAATTCACGGTGATAATAATTACTAGAAGCAGCTACTATCTCTAAGACTGGTGGAGAGAGAGAAGAGGCTGGAGTTATCAACCTAAAGCTGATGGGATGCCTGCAGAGCTGGGATCCAAACTTATGTGCAGGGTGCAACAGCTTGCCGCTGGTGCCTTCGAGCAAAAACCACAAGGCTGGTTCTGGAGTGTGGAGGAAGCTGGAAACTGATAAAGTGCTGCTGCCTATGTGAAGATCCATCATAGAATAGGATGAAGTCCCCCAGTTTCCCTCTTATGCTCTTTTTGGCAGAACACAATAGGAAGCCAGCTGGCAAAGAAGAAATGTTAGTAGTTAGTTTGCAGAGTTCTAACCCTGGAATCAGGGAGCAGAATATAAAAGCATGGTTGAGAGCTGAGAGACAATAGCCTAATAAATAGTACAATACAAGACAAAGTTAAAAATACAGAACCATGGAGAAAGGATGAACTATTCAATAAATTGTGCTGAGAACTACTATCCATCCGGGGGAAAAACTGAAGATACTGGCTACAAAAAATTTGGATTTTCTGTTCATCATACACTGAAAGTAAAAAGACAAGAAACAAGTTGGGAGAAATTGTAGAACATATAGCCAATAAAAGGTTAGTATAAAGAATTTCTAATAAATTGATATAAAAAGACAAACAATTCAATAGAAAAAGGCACAAAAGATAGAGACAGTATTAGGTATTTCATAGACAAGAAAAACCAAATGTCAATAAACAGATGCTTAATTTCACTAGTAATCAGAGGAACGCAAATGGAAACTACAGCCAGCATAGTGATAAGAATTTAAAAGTCAGACTTAAGTGTGGCTGGTGGAAATTTAATTGGTACAACCAAATTGGAAAAAAAATTGCTTTTATTTGTAGAGCTGAAAATGCAGGTATCTAAAAATTCTATTCCCAAGTGTATACCTTAAACATGTATATCAGGAGTCATATACAAGAATGATCATAGCCTATAATAGCAAAAATTTCAAACAATCCAAATGTCATCAACAGAATGAATTTTTGAAAATGGATACAGTATTCTCACATGATATTATAAAGCAGTGAAAATGAATGGATGAATCTCTAAAGGAGAATGTATAATGAAAACTTCAAGTTGCAGAATAATGCAGCATACCCATTTCTATAAATCCCAAAACATACTAAAATTATAAAAAAGGCAAAGGAACGGGAACATGAAATGCAGAATAGTAGTTACCTTTGGCAAAGAGAGAAAGGAATACAAATGGGAAAGGGCACACAGGTGGAGCTTCCAATGGCATTGGTAATGTTCTATTTCTTAAATGTGTGGTATATGGCATTTTATTTATCTTAATATCTCATACATACAAAAGAACACATAACACATGTATGATAGACTTCAAATAAAAGACAGGTGTTCAAGTTTGCTAACGCCGCCAGAATGCAAAACACCAGAATGGACTGGCTTTTATAAAGGGGGCTTATTTGGTTACACAGTTACAGTCTTATGGCCAAAAAAGTGTCCAAGATAAGGCATCAACAATCAGGTACCTTCACCGGAGGATGGCCATGGTGTCCAGAAAACCTGTGTTAGCTGGGGAGGCACGTGGCTGGTGTCTGCTCCAAGTTCTGGTTTCAAAATGGCTTTCTCCCAAGACATTCCTCTCTAGGTCACAGCTCCTCTTCAAAATGTCACTCTCAGTTGTTCTTGGGTGTTTGTCCTCTATTAAGTTCTCCGGAGCAAGAGTCTGCTTTCAAAGGCCATCTCCAAAATGTCTCTGTAAGCTGCAGCTTCTCTCTCAGCTCCTGTGCTTTCTTCAAAGTGTCCCTCTTGGCTGCAGCAAGCTCACTCCTTCTGTCTGAGCTTATATAGTGCGCCAGTAAACTAATCAAGGCCCACGCCTCCATGGAAATTATCTCATAAGAGTTATCACCTACAGTTGGGTGGGGTGCATCTCCATGGAAACTCAAAGACTTTCAATCTAATCAGCACTAACACGTCTGCCCCACAAGACTGCATCAAAGAATATGGCTTTTTCTGGGGTACATAATACATTCAAACCAGCACAAGTTTAAGACCACATAAAAGGAATTATCTAAAGATTACCTACTACAGAAATGGAAGATGCCATATATTATTTTCCCATAGTTTCAAATAAACTAGCACTGGCAGAAACCCACTGCAGCTGAGGGAAGGGGACTGGGAAGTCAGGAGAAACTGGGGAAGAGGCAAGAAAACGTGCTAGGTTGTCTTACTTACATCTGGAGGAGACGCAAGTCATATTTGTGAAGGGCACACCTTTCAGACCTGGGTTCACAGTGCCTGCCTAAGACTAAGGTGTAATCAGAACATCAAAATACAACCCCTACCCCTATCACACTAACAGGCTTCAAGTAAAAATAACAGTGGAAAACAGATACAAAGACAAGCTGGGAGACAAAAAGTTATCACTAGAGCTATTCTCAAACAGCAACAATTTTGAACTGCGGTGGGGCATGTTGCAATGTCTGGAGATATTTGATTGCCACTACTGGGGGACTCTTATTGGCATCTGGTGGATAGAAGCCAAGGATGCTGCTCAACACCTTACAATGCACAGGACAGCCCCCATAACAACAAAAAATGATCCTGTCTGAATGTCAATAGTGCCAACTTTGGAATTTGAGGGTAACCACAACACAATAAACTTTTGCCTAGATAATCACAACCCCCTACACTAAAGGCCTAGCAGAAGGAAATGTTTGCACTATCACCAAGCATGAACAATTATTCATTTGAAATCTACTGTCCTTTTTTGCATCAGAAATAGGTAAGTATGGACCACTTCAAGAACCTGGGGTGACAGGACAGCAACAAGGTGTGTGCGCCCATTTTTTAATCAGAGGGAATTGGATGAAGACAGCTTGCTGGATCATTGTATTACTCATCACAGACTGGAAAAGACACATGTTTTTTGTCCACTTTGCCATTTAATACCTAATGAGAACCCAAGCAGCTTCATGCAGTTCAATAAAACATTTGTAAATCAGCCACACTTCGTTTTATGATGATTTCACAGATTTTAACATAATTAAAGAGGCTCTTATCTGAAGAGTCTTACACTAGTCAATTTAGGAATATGTGAGAAATTTAAACACCATATAATTTTATTAAAAGGATAGGACCTTTGAATTTTACCACTTAAGTTGCTGCTTGAACGACTGGGGGAAATTGTCAATGTTTGATGGAGCAAAAATGTACAATACATTTTTTGTGTTTGTTGATGTTTATTTTAAAACTTTCATTTTGATGGTTTAAATCTGTTTTTCATTTCTGTGAGTCTCAGACACTTAACAAAAAATAGCCTCCATCAGCTATTAATATTATGGACAAGAACACAAGGCTGGATATTTGGGTGGTGCATCTTCATTTGCAAACTGGATGACACTGTGTGTAATGCTACATATTAATGATTACCTTCATGGTTGGGCAAGATAACTAATCTTTGTTATATGTAAAAAAGTAGAGAGAGAAGCAAAGTGCCAATATTCAAGGAAATATGAAAGCTGCCCCAATACTCATGTTCTAATTTCTTAAAGTTAACATGAATAATCTTTATTTTATGGGAATAAGAAAGAAAAATTTGGAAGTTGACAATGTTCATTTAACCAATTTTTATTACATAGTATTGTAACATAAATTCTGCGTTAGGGTTGTAAAATACAAAACAAAACAAAAAACAAAACAAAAAACGAAACTACTGTCCTTTAAAACACATCCAGCTTCCAACAAAAAATTATGAGACACATAAAAGAAGCATGGGATTGGGAAGACGGTTGCTGCAAAGGAGAGGCTAGGCCTCCCTATGGTTGTGCCTAAGAGCCTCCTCCCGAATGCCTCTTTGTTGCTCAGATGTGGCCCTGTCTCTCTAGCTAAGCCAACTTGAAAGGTGAAATCACTGCCCTCCCCCCTACGTGGGATCAGACACCCAGGGGAGTGAATCTCCCTGGCAACGTGGAATATGACTCCCGGGGAGGAATGTAGACCCGGCATCGTGGGACGGAGAACATCTTCTTGACCAAAAGGGGGATGTGAAAGGAAATGAAATAAGCTTCAGTGGCAGAGAGAATCCAAAAGGAGCCGAGAGGTCACTCTGGTGGGCACTCTTACGCACACTTTAGACAACCCTTTTTAGGTTCTAAAGAATTGGGGTAGCTGGTGGTGGATACCTGAAACTATCAAACTACAACCCAGAACCCATGAATCTCGAAGACAGTTGTATAAAAATGTAGCTTATGAGGGGTGACAATGGGATTGGGAAAGCCATAAGGACCACACTCCACTTTGTCTAGTTTATGGATGGATGAGTAGAAAAATAGGGGAAGGAAACAAACAGACAAAGGTACCCAGTGTTCTTTTTTACTTCAATTGCTCTTTTTCACTCTAATTATTATTCTTGTTATTCTTGTGTGTGTGCTAATGAAGGTGTCAGGGATTGATTTGGGTGATAAATGTACAACTATGTAATGGTACTGTGAACAATCGAAAGTACGATTTGTTTTGTATGACTGCGTGGTATACGAATATATCTCAATAAAATGAAGATTAAAAAAAAAAAAAAAAAAAAGCATGGGAAAAACGTCTAAGAGACAAAGCAATCATTAGACCCAGACTCAACTGGGACACAGATATTAAAACCCCAGAGAAGGGAGGTGTGGAATTAAGTTAGTCCAAGAACAACAAGCAAATAGCCAGGAACAACCAGTAAATAATCTGGAACAAATGTTAGAGGCACTTCTGTGACTGGACAACATTGTACACCAGTTTGGAATGGGTGGAAAGGCTGAGATCACAGCACAGATCTATAAGTAAAGCTCCCCAAACTGCAGTGCTGGTGCCCCTCCACCACTGGCACAGCAGACTGAATTGGAAAATGTCCCCCTGGGAAAAAGCAGTAGTTCCTGCTGGGAGCAAGGGAATGTAGCTCAACCAAGCTCTAATTGCAGTTTTAATTAGCAAATGTGGACTACTGAATACATGCTATGAGCACAGATAAATCTGGACCAAGCAGGAAAGGAACCCGGAGGTTTATCCTGGCAGAGAAGAGGCAGGGCTGATGGAAAAAAAAAAATAAATAAATAAAAACAGAGGCTTTTGGAGCCTGCTGAACTCAGAATACTGGAAAAGGGATGTGTCCCAAGACAAGGGACACACAGAACAGGGTACCAACTCCAGTTCTTGTCTGGTGAACTGGAGGGCTGGCGACTGGCTCTGAAAAGGGGATTTCTTTCTTTTTTCCTTTTTTTTTCCCACTCATTCTAAATAGTTCATTAGAGAAAGCCTCAGGCATTTTCAGTTTTCAGCACTGACCCAGAAAAGGGAGGAGTTGAGATAGAGTCAAAGGGAAAACTCAAGTGTAGGAGATAATTCCCTAAAGGGCTTACCTTCCCTAAGGAGAGGAGGTGCCAGGGCCCAGCTCAAGAGGCGGCCCTCCGTCACAGAACTCATACCTCAAGGCCCGGGAGAGAGGGGGGCATAAAAAAAAAAAAGAAAAGAAAAGAAAAAAGAAAAAAGAAAAAAGAAAAAAGAAAGAAAAGAAAGGGCTTAAGTTTGGCTTCCGACAACCTCAGTCCCTGGCCCAGACAGGGTCCACTGAGAATTATGCCAGTGGGGAGTTGCAGGCTGACAAGCACCACCTGCTGGGCTGGACAGGATAAACACAGAGTCTAGAGGCCTCACAGAAAGTCTGACAATTGCTGGGTCTCACCTTCAGGGAAATCTAATACTGAATACAGCCTCCTCTTGGAACTGGGCCTGTTGGTCTGGGAAAATATGATTGAGGTAATCAAGGAAACCAGATGCCTAGACAACAAAAAATTACAAATCACACTAGGAAAAACAAAGATATGGCCCAGTCAAAAGTACAAACTTACACTTCAAATGAGATACAGGAATTGAAACAACTAAAGATCTTCAAACAAATATGCTAAATCAATTCAAAAATCAAATCAACAAGTTGAGGGAGGATATGGCAAAAGGGATGAAGGATATAAAGAAGACACTGGGCAATCATAAGGAAGAACTCAAAAGTTTGAAAAAACAATTGGCAGAAGTTATGGGAATGAAAGGCACAATAGAAGAGATGAAAAACACAATGGAGACATACAACAGAGAAGTGAAGAGACAGAAGGATTCAGAAACTAGAGGAGAGAAATTCTGCAATCCTACACACAAAAGGATAGAAAAAAGAATGCAAAACATAAGCAGGGTCTCAGGGGACTGAATAACAACATGAAGCGCAAGAATATAGGTGTCATGGGTGTCCCAGGAGAAGAGAAGGGCAAAAAGAATAATGAAGGAAATAATCACCAAAAATTTCTCATCTCTTATGAAAGACATAAAATTACAGATCCAAGAAGCACAGCATACCCCAAACAGAATAGATCCGAGTAGACTGACTCTTAATAATAAGGTTATCAAATGTCAAAGACAAAGAGAATTCTGAAAGCAGCAAGAGAAAAGTGATCCATCACATACAAAGGAAGCTTGATAAGACTGTGCAGATTTCTCGGTAGAAACCATGGAGGCGAGAAGGCAGTGGTATGACATATTTAAGATACTGAAAGAGAAAAACCGCCAACCAAGAATTCTGTATCCGGCAAAACTGTCCTTCAAAAATGAGGGCAAGTTTAAAATATTTTCAGACAAACAGACACTGAGAGAAATTGTGAAAAAGATACCTGCTGTACAAGAAATACTAAAGGGAGCACTACAGGCATGTAGGAAAGGACAGGAGAGAGAGGTTTGGAGACTACCAGTAAGGGTAAAAAGAGAGGAAAAAATATAAAAATCAAATAAGATAGGACATATAAAATCCAAAAGACAATATGGTAGACAGTAGACATTACGCTGAGTGAAATTAGCCAGAAACAAAAGGAAGGATACTGTATGGTCACACTAGTAGGGATTAACATTGATAAGTGAAATTTGAAAGTTGAGAACACAGGTTATCAGGAGATAGAAAAACGTTAGAGATCAGGCATTTGATGCTGAAGGAGTACAGAAGGTTCAACTGGATTGATTGTATAGATCCAGAAATGGAATAGATAGCATAATAGTGTGTGATGGTAGCACAATATTATAAGTACTCTGAACAAAGATGAGTCTGAATATGTTTGAAGAGGAAGGATAAGGGCATGTATGACACCAGAAGGAAAGCTACAAGATAAAGACTGAGATCGTAAAACTTAGCAAAACCTAAAGTGGTCAATTATGGTGATTAAATGTACAAATATAAGCATGTTTTTAAAAGAGGGAGAACAAATGTATGTCAACATGATAAGGTGTTGAAAATTGGATGGTATGGGGAAAAAATACAATCAATGCAAACTAGAGTGTATAGGTAACGGTAACATTGTACGATACTTCCACTAATTGTAACAAAGACAATATACTAAAGCTAAGCAACTATAAGGGGATATAAGGGAGTGATATGGGATTCTTGGTGGTGGGTGTTGTCTGACCTTTTCATTATAATTTATTTTTATTTTTCTTCTTTTTTATTTTCATTCTTCATTTTTTTTTTTTTTTCTCCTTTTCCTTTTTCTTTGGGGAAGAAATGGAAATGTCCTCATAAAGATCGTGGTGGTGAATGCATAATTACGTGATTATACTGGGAATCATTGATTGTTTACTTCAGATGGATTGTATGATGTGTGAATAAAACTGTTTAAAAAATAAACAGAAGGGTACAAGTGCTGGAGAAAATGTGGAAAGAGGGATGTACACATTCACTGATGGTGGGGAAGTAGAATGAGGCAGCCCAGCTGGAGGGCACTGTGGTGGTTCCACAGGAAGCTAACACTGGGGTTGCCATTAAGTCCTGCAACCCCATTATTGGATATATACTTGGAAGAACTGAGAGCAGGGACATCAGTGGACATTGCACACTGGTATTTATGGCAGCAGTTATCATGATTCACAATGGATGGAGGAGGCCTAAGGGTACATCGAATGATAAATGAAATGGTGAACTGTGGTGTACACATACAATGGAATACTGAGAGGCAACAAGAAGAAATGAAATTTTAAGGTATGCAACTAGGTGAATGGACCTTGAGGACCATATGTTGAGTGAAATAAACAAGAATTGAAAAGACAAACATTGTATTTTTTATTTTTATTCTTATTTTTAGTTCTATTTTTTGAAGCAATGAAAATATGAAAAAAATTGATTGTGTTGATGAATGCACAATTATATGATGATACTGTGAACAATTAATTGTATACTTTGGATGACTATAGAGAGGGTGAATATATCAATAAAATTGCATTAAAAACTATCTTAGAATTTAAAAACAACTCTGATAGATACATTAAAGGCTCTAATGGAAAAAGTAGAAACATGTTAGGTCAAACAGGGAATTTCAGCAAAGAGAAGGAAACTATAAGAAAGAGTCAAATTAAAATGCTACTAATCGAAAATACAGTAACAGAACTGGAAAATGCCTTCATCACATTCCTCGGTAGACTCAATACAGCCAAGCAAAGAATCAATGAACTTGAAAATGTTAATGAAAATAACCTAAACTAAAATGCAAAGAAAAAAAGAGTGGGAGAACAGATCACTGAAGAGTTATAGAACAAAATAACACTGAACAACCAAGAACTGTGAAACAATATTAAACAGTCTAGCAAGCATCTCTCAGAACGAGAAGGAAAAAGAGAGGAAATATCTGAAGAAATATTGCCTGATAATTTTCCAAAATCAGCGACTTTTCGAGAACAAACCACAGATCCAAGAAGCTCAGAGAACACTAACAGGATAAATAACAACAAAGAAACAAACCCCCAAACAAAAAAAATATATTACGACATCATATCAGGCATATCAATATTCAAACTGCTGAAAACTAAAGGCAAAGACAAAATCTTGAAGGCAGCCGAGGGAAAAAACATATTACCCACAAAGGAAGGATAAGAATTTATAGTGGTCTTCTTGTCAGAAAACCATGCATGCAAGTTAGCACAGTGACATCTTTAAAGGACTGAAGGAGGAAAAACAAAACAAAAACAAAAACAAATGCCAAACAAGAATTTCATACCTAGCAAAACTATACTTCAAAGAACAAAAAACAAAACCTTTCTCAGATAAACAAAAACTGAAGGGATTCACTGCCAACATACCTACTTAACAAATGTTAAAGGAGGTTTTTTAGGAAGAAATAGTATGAGAGAGTTTAGAAATTTGGATTGCCAAAAAGAAACAAAGGATGCTAGAAATGGAACAAGTTAGGGTAAACTATGCTATTTTCTTATTTTTAATTGCTCCAAAAGATAACTGTTTAAAGCAGTAATGACAATAATGCATTGTGTGTTTATAACATATGTAAAAGTGAAATGTATGATAATGGCACAAGGATGGGAATAAGGAACTGGGAATATAATCTGTAAGATCCTTCCTTACACTACACATGAGGTAGTATAGTACTGTTTGAAGAAGTCTTTGCATTATTTAGAAACATGTAAACCTAGGGCAACCATTAAGAAGTTTAAAAATAGAAAAGTATAAGTGAGTCAATAAAGAAAACAAAATGAAATCACAAAAAAGATGCTTAATTAAATCCAGAGAAGGCTGAAAAGGGGTGGGGGGGATAACTGCAATAGAAAACAGTCAAATGGCAGATTTTAATCTAACTTTATCAATAATCACTTTAAATGTGAATGTTTTCAACCAGGGGTTAGTAAACTTTTTCCATAAAGGGTCAGAGAGCAAATGGTTTGGGCTTTGTTAAGTCATTCAGTCTCTGTGACAACTACTCAAATCTGCCACTGTAGTGGGAAAGCAGCCATAGAAAATACATAAATGAATGGATGCAATGGCGTTTCAAAAAACTTCATTAACAAAAACTGGCAGCCCACCATATTTGGCCATGGGCCATAGTTTGCTTACTTCCTGGACCAAACACACCATTAAATGACAGAGATTGCAGATCAGATTAAAAACAAACAAAAAAACTATGTAACTATATGCTATCACAAGAAATATACTTTAAATAGTGATACACATAATTTTTCAAAAGAAAGTTTTATCATGCAAACACTAACCCAAAGGAAGCTACAGCTATGTTAATTTCAACCAAAGTCAACTTCAGAACAAGGAGGAAGATAAAGAGGGACATTACATAATGATAAAGGGGTCAATTCTCCAAGAAGAAATAAACATTCATAATTTGTATGCATGTAACAAGAGACCTTCAAAATATATGAGGCAAAAACTGATCTGAAAGAAGAAATAGACAAATTCATAATTATATTGGGAATTTCAAGACTTCTCTCAGTAATTGGTAGGAAGAATGAGGGGGAGGAAGAAGGAAGGGGAAAAGGGAGAGGAGAAATGATACAAAGTGTATTCTCAGGCTGGAACAGACAAACTGGAAATCAGTAACAGAAAGATACCTGGATAAAGCTCAAATATTTGGAAATTAACAAACTTCTAAATAACCAATAGGTCAAATATAGTTTCAAGGGAAATAAAAAATATACATTTCAATTCAATTTAAAAAATTGAACATATATTCAAATAAAAATTTGTGGGTTGCAGCTAAAGCAGTACTTGGCATTAAATGCACATATTAAAAAGAAAAATCTGAACATCTAAGAAGAAAAAGCAACTCATACCCAAAGGGGGAAAAAAAAGTCAAGATGATACCGGACTTCTCCACAGCAGCACTCAGAACCAGGAAACTATGGAGCAATGTCTGAAAAGCTACAAGGACAAGTACTTTCAAAGAATATTATAATTTAGCCAGATTTTCTTTTAAGCAAAGAGTAGACATGCAAGAACTTAGAAATTATAACACCCATAGGCCCTTCTTGAAAAAAAATCCAGCCAAGTAAGAAATCAAAATGAAGAGCAAAGGAATGGGGAAATCTAGGTTAAAGGGCATGTGATGAGCAATGAATTGATTCCAACACAGAAGATTTGCTATGGAAATTATGGCTCGAAAACAGAATGTTAATGTTATAAACGCTGATTATGTAAACTGTAACTAAAAAAAGAAATTGTGGATTTGTGGGAAAGGAGATGGG
Organism: Choloepus didactylus; assembly: GCF_015220235.1. Lineage (NCBI taxonomy): Eukaryota > Metazoa > Chordata > Mammalia > Pilosa > Megalonychidae > Choloepus > Choloepus didactylus. The sequence goes on along the minus strand of NC_051320.1, from coordinate 29,326,228 downwards.
AGAGTTTTTGCTAATCTCACCTTCCATAGCTAAAATCAATCAACAGTATAGTTTGAATTTATAGTTTTAGGCACAACTTGACACAAACTCTCAAAGTATTTCATTTTCCTTATTCACTAGTTTGGAGGGATCTTATAGGTTATGGATATTTCTTTTGAAACAACATTTGTCTGAAGTTCATTAAATCATTCAGTTTTACCTTAAAAAAATAAACATAAATATATTTTAAAGTAACACATATAACCTGTGGTGGGTTGAAGTGTATACAACAGTTTGGACATATTCTTGGTTTGGTCAGCATTCTGGTGGGTGTGGATACATTGCAAGTAAGATCTCTTCAAGATGTCTCTTCAGTTAAGGTGTGGCACCACTGAATCAGGATGGCCTTTAATCCGAATTACTGGAGTTCTTTACAGGCAGAGTGAAAAGAGGGAGAGAGCAGCCAGGCAAGGCTGCTATGTGCATTGTCATGTGACAGAAAACCCAAAAACCAAGGATCACTGGCAGCCAGCCCTAGAATGCCAGGGTCTTCAGGAATTTTGGACTTATCCTAGCCTCAAAACTGTGAGCCAATAACTTCCCATTGTTTAAGCAAACCCATTGTGTTTTTCTGTTTGTATTTGCTCTGAATCAATCCATTCTTCTATTGAGGCAGCCTATCTCAGTAATTAAAGATATGGGCTGTGGAGTCAGAAGGTCTGATTTCAAATTCTGGCTCTAGTTCTGTTCACCTTTTATTCGTACGACCAGGGGCATTTTACTTACCTCTTTTTGTCTCAGCTTCCTCATCTGTAAGATTGTCATAATAAAAGCTGCACTGATTTTATAAGGTAGTTGTGAGGATTAACTGAGTTTATATCAAAAAAAAAAATTTTTTTTCAATAAAACATATTAATCATTTTACTTAATGTTGGAGTGTTTCTTCTGGATAGAAGGAAGGATTTGGATGATTTTTTCCTTCCAACTTTTCTGAAGTATTGAACTGCTTTTTAAAAGCGCATGTTATTTTTATAAAACCAAAAAAGAAATCTTTACATTTGAAAAAATGTTTAGCTTATCCTCTAATTGTAAATAGAGGATACCTTGGTACCTACGTAGGTAAACAAACTGGATTTTTTTTTTTAATGTATTTATTATTGACATCAAACAAAATGACAAAAATTGTGCTAATTATCACAAGACCTTTGATGCTCAATACCCATATTCACTATCAAGCCACTGTGCAATGAGGTTATGGTCTTCATCAGAGTTTATCGACGTACTATGGAGAGTATAAAAAAATCTGTTTCTTTTTCTTTGAATTTTCTATCATGAAATTAAAAGTCCAGGAAAATCCCTACATTATTCTAGTTTAGAATTATGATTTCTGGCCATGTTGAAGCAATAGATGTAGGAAAAGAACACCATTTTGGAACTCCAGTAATACTAGGTAAATAATACTGAGTTTTAGTTTTCTTACCTTTAAAATGAGAATGACAATATCTATGAATGTAAAGGTTTTAGAACTTTAATTTATAAACATTAGCTTTTATAATAATAGTGGTCCTCTCAGTAGCCATCAGCTATAAATAAATTCATTCAATTGATATTTACTGCAGGCCTATTATGTGCAGGCCTATTATGTGCATGGAGTTACCTCCATGGTAACTAATACGCATGGAGAAATAAACAGTCATTTTATCTATTATTTTTATATTGATCAATAAACACTTAGGCTTGAATCTATAAGGAGTAAAACTCCCTACATTAATATAGCACCTAGGAACATAGTGTGGGTTCAGTAACTATTTAGTGAATGAATACATACACAGAAGGAACTTACAATCAAATTACAACTTATGAATTTAAATTATGAACTGCTTTAAAAAGAGAACCTTTTTTTGGTTATTGTTACACATTCAAAAAACTTTTCATTTACAAGTATAATAAATTCAAACTGCAATAAGGAGGACAGACAAAACATTCTATTGTTTCAGAAAAGTCACTATTTGAAGTTGCTGAATATAGCTAAGGTAGAATGTTTCTAAGTTAAGTACCACCTCTAATTAACCCTATGAAGTCAAAGCATTTAACCTGTTTGTGCTTCAGTTTCTGAAGTGTTGTGTTTGTGCATGGAGGTGGTAAAGTCAATGGTTCGACAACTTTCAAAGACACATTCAATTTTACACTTCTAAAATTTAATCAACAGTACTCACTTTGAAGAGTTCCTGCTCTTTCCTCTTTCTTATCAAGATCTTGTTGTTGGGTTCCATGTTTAAACTTAGATAAGAAGAGATTCTTGTGAGACCTAAATAAAACATGAAAGCTTGTAATTGGTTCAAAACAGGAGACTAGCAAAGCTATGGAAACAAAAGGTAGGTGATTTGTTTTTATCTCCGTTCTAGGACGAGACTGTCTCCTACTTTGGCCAGCTTCCTTTGGTGTTTTCCTTGCTTAGTGCCCATCTTGACCTTTGGCCTCTTATGATTTCTGTTGCTGGACTTCTTTCTCCCCCATTACTTACACTAATTTCCTCCATCTCACCCATTCAGAAATCAAGATTTTTTGTGGCCTTTCCAATTAGACAGACCAAGACTATGAAGTATTGAGTTTCATTCTCTCCGATAGCTGATAAATTTACTTACCAAAAGAGAAATTCCAAAATTCCTTTATATGATCGCAACTATAATTTGATCATCTTTATAGCTTCCCAAAAAGGGGTTTTTTGAAAGGTAAGGCTGTTTGGAAATACATGATGTGGCATATCTGTTTGGCAGCCTGGCAAAGTTGAATTACTTAGGTTTTGTAACAAAGTAAACTACAGCTCACAAAGTATTTTGCCTAAGTTTAGGCAGCTATCACATCACCACCCAGGTTGCACAGAGCATTTATGGGGATGAAAGTACATATATAAGCCCTCTCAAGTAGAGGCTGACAATCTTCTACCCTCCAGAGTTTTCTAAATAGTTTCCATTTCCTAATGAATGCCACTTTCAGGATCCTGCTTCCACAGAAACCTCAGCCCTTGAGGCTTTATGCCAATCAGAATACAATTTCAGCCATTCTTCACAGTCATTCACTATCCTTGCAAGCACTTCTCATCATTCACAGAAGATCTTTCTCTACTCCCAAGTGCTGCTTTCTTCACAAATTATTTCAGCATTTTCATGGACAACCCCTATAACATTCTGGTCTCTCAGTTTCTCATCTCTAATGACCCTGTCCCACAATTCCATTCAGCATCCCAAACTGCTCTACCTCTGAAATCATTCATACAGACTTTCTGCCATCTGAACATGTTATATTGTCTGTCACATTGTTACTAGAAAGATAAATTTAATAGTCAAAATTTTGGGACACTGTCAGAAATGTGAGCCCTCCATGTCCTACTCCCTGCCTTAACAACAAATCCTTGTTTCTATGACAGAATAAGAGTTTACTAATCATCTGTTTTAAATTTAAGGACTACCAATATGTGTATTCCACTAACGGCCTCCTAGAAACCACGGAAAACAATCCAGGATCCCAGAGGTGGGTCTGTCTAGTTTGGAATTCCAAGACATGTCAGAGTGTCATGCCACTAGAAATATATGCTGAGATAGGTAGGACCCTGAGACATTCTTTAAATCACACCATTCACATGGCAGTTATTGTAACATATTTAGGTCTTCATGAACTGTTTCAATCAAAGACTTTAGAAGAGAGAAGAAAAACATCAATTTACTTCACCTCAATAAGGATACTGTACCCTCTGAGGATTCAGTTACCGCAGACTGTGTGTCATTAACACTTTAAAAGAAGAAAAAATTTGTAAGAATGTAAACAAAAGAAACTTCATAAGGATAGTACTTTCTACATAGTCAAGTCATATTTCAATTTATAAAACATACCACACCCTTGGAAAGAAATCCAGGTAGCATTAGGACATACATAACCCATTACAACATGGCTAATTTTCACCCAGATGTGCTTACAAGAGTTATTATATCAAGCACACCCAAATGTGAGTTAGGCATAGTTACTGCTGTAATTTAGCATTCATAACGTTACTCTTTCAAAAGAAATCTTCCAAGGTTCTTTATTCCCATGAATTCAAGTTAATTTCTTAGCCTTCCCAATATTTTCCAACTGAGTTTCGTTTTGTTTTTTTGTTTTTAAAGAAATCCCTCCCTTTTGCTGAAGTAGTTAGCTTCCAAAACACAGCATGACCATTTACATTTCCATGCATTCATCGGTACTATTCCTCTCTCCTGAAATGACATGTGTCTTCCACCCATGTGTAAAAATCTTAACCATTCAAGGCCCTGCTAAATACCAACACTTCTATGAAGCTGTCCCTCAACTCCTTCAAAATTTACGTTCATCTGTATAGACTTCAACAATGAATTATGTAACGTTTACTACTTGTTTCACCTCCATAATTCTTGTTGCCTCTGAGAGATTATAAGCTTTATCAGAGCAAAATATTTATTCTTTATTTCATCTGGTCTTGATTACATAGGAGGGTTTCATATATTCTAGCACTTGTCTGACCTCAGCAATCACAATTCTGATTCTATGCTTGCTTGACTTGCATCCTGTTAATTCCTGTCCTGAAAGGGTGAATCTAATACTTTATTTGCCCTGTTTCTATTCGCTTATAGGATGGTTTTGATATTTGCTAGATTCTTGATCTGTCTCTAGTTTTGATTTTACTACCTATGGCTATCACACTACAGTTCTAATGTATGTCAGGTAATATATAAAGCAACAAGGATACAATACTAATTAAGACACTTAATCTAGTGAGAGATAAAGCCAGATAAACAGAGAAGTCACTATAAAAGTTCTTATTTTATAGCAGTGTGACTGGGAGCTATGGGAACACAGACGTATCAACTCTAGTTGGAGAGCTGAGCAAGACTTCACAGAGGTGATCTGTGAATTACACCTTGAACAAGTGAGAGCTTGCCTTGGAAAGAAGAGAAGGAAGGGAATTCAAAACAGAAGGAACCAAGCAAAAGCAAAGAGACACCAAAGAGCTTGAAATATCTGAAAACCAGGGAGGAGTTCTATGTTGCTGGAATGTAGCATGCATGTGTGCACAGAGAGAGTAGTACATAGGGATGAGCTTGTTAACAACAACAAAAAAACTAAAAAGAGGCTATGTAAGGCTTTGTAAGTCATGCTAACTGTGATTCATCCAGTAGGAAAAAGGAAGCAAGTGGTCTGTAAGCTGGGAAATGATTTAAACAGATTTACACTTTGGGAAGCTAACTCTGTAAGCCACGTCAAAGATGGATTGATATGGTAAAAGCTATGTAACAATCTAGACAAAAACTTATAAGAATGGATTAGAGGGGCATTTCTGAGATGGGATTCATAAGACTTGGGGATAAAACTGGATGTGGTATGTAAAGAGAGTCAGGATACAGAAAGGCAGATGAGAACATTAGGAGCTACATTTTAAGTACACTGATTAAACCTGACATACTTGTGTCTAAGTGAGCATTTGAAATAAGTGGGTGGTACTACATAAAAAAGAATACATATGGAATTTGTTAATTATCTGCAAGAACCACAATAAGTTTATATTTTACTTTATTTTATTTAAGGCGGTAATAAATAGTATACCGGTCAGGAAGGCTTGGCCACAAGAATGTTGTGGGTATCATTAAACTTTGATATACTAAACAAAAGGAAGTAACTGAGCCAATAAAAAAATGAAATCACTACTCAGACTGAATTAGAAGAAAATAACCAGTGAAGAATAAAACTTCAAAACAGTCACTGGGGAGATGAGGCGGTGAGGAGCAGGCTCCTGTTCCCTTAGTAGACCGGAACATTAGGATAGACAGAACCACTGTAAGAAGACTAACCCCCTCACTCTTCAGGTATGACCAAGGCAATATAAATCCAACTAGGACCCCAATCTCTACCCCAAATAAGTAGCTAAGAAGGTGACCCTGCAGCTAGCTATCAAGTCATGGTCCTAAGAGGAAACAACAATATTATATCCATGACCAGAAACAACTATCCAGAGACCACAGGGATTCCACTATCTGACTTGGGATAAGGGTAGAAAGAATTGAGGGAATAGACCATGGGTTCAACAAAAAAGGTCTTTAATGGTAGAGCTGTATCTTTCTCAGTAAAGTTAGCTGCTAAAGCTAGGGCAAAAGGTAAAAACCAATTCTGCAAAAATCACTCGTGAAAATCTCTAAACAAATAATTTCAGAGACTGAACTACTATCTCTCAATAGGTAGGACTGACACGTTTTCCTCCAGCATTGGAACAAATTACTTTATCTTCAGTTGAGCACTAGATTAAGTGGTTAGTTTGCCCTTACTGAAAGTGTATGAAAAATATCTAAATACTAGAATAAGCCTCAGTATGGTAAAATAGTCACACAGTGAGGACATGTGGGATCTAAGAACAATCAAGGGACACACACAGATAATTCAGGTTTCCAAACTCAACCTCATCCCAGAACATGTAGTTACTGAAAATGGCAAATGAAATTACCCACATTTAAACTGTAATATTTTCTCACTTCCTCTTTATTTTTAAAGAGCATATATAGAACTTGTGTAAGTCATGAAGTAATTCCACAATACTCCAAATATCAAAATGTTAATCACTGTTAAGATAATATACCTACTGCTCAATAATTATTTTTAATAATGGCTCAATAGTGTAGCTTTTACAGAGAGATAACACACTCATAACACAAAACATACATTAACAAATTTACTAACCTTTTTCTTATATACAAATTAGCTTCCGTTTCCGTTTCGTTATTATTACCATTAGGTTTATCTTGAGCAGTTACTGTTCTTGATCTTTTACTTTCCACTACTTTTGCTGCTGCCTTAAAAGGGGGGATGGGGCAGGTAGGAATGCATTAAGCCATTTAAAATAAATACTGCAAATTAAATCTGCTAATTCTTTAAGATAGCCTTAGCTAAAATATCTGTTCAGAGACCAATAAAGGGTACTTCTTTGTTATTTGACCCAGTCACTATGATACTGCCAGCAACTACTTTAGCTACCTGCTTGATTCACAAGCATTATGGATTCACAAGCATTATAAATATATTTGGATAGACAATGCTTGCAGGCAAAATTTAAGGTAAAAGGCTACATTAAATCATCAATACAAATTCCAGATATTTTTCAAACAAAACTAAATCAAAATTGATCCAGATGCTCTACTATAATTTCACATTAACTTAAAACCTTTGAAGCCAAGATATAGAAAAATGTTACAATTTTTTTCAATACACTTCAATCCAATTTTCCTCCCCCCCACCAAAACGTTTAAAAATTTCTTTAAATTTTATTTAAAATGAAACATTTGTTTTCACTTATTCTTTATTTCATTCTAAGTTTCCCCAACTTTTTATTTTGAGAAATTTCCCCAATTTTTATTTTGAAAAGTTGCAAAAATGTTAGACACCCATATACCCTTTAATTAGAGGACTTAAAACATTTTGCCACATTCTTCTACAAAACCACAACATAGTAAGTTAGTTTTTAAAGATTTCTATATCAAGTATCTTCCTTAACTGTAACAATTTCTCCCAAGTCTACTGTTAGAATTGCTCTGAAATCTCATTTATACCTTCATTAGAAAAGCTGATGACTTTTCACTTAGTACAAAATTCACATAAGTCTTAATTTTCTCCATCATGTGGTTATAGCTGAAGTGTTGAAAAACAGAATGGAATGTATCTTTCTGAGAGATTATCGTAAGCAACTTCCTTTTTAAAGGCTAAAGAAAACAGAAGAAATTTATTAACACAAAACACACAAAATAATAAATAAGAAATTTAGTCATGCAATATTTACTTGAAAAAATTAACTTTATAAAATAAACTTCAAAGAGACACAACGAAGAGCTTCAAAAAAATTCTCCTCTGTTTTAAACAGCCCACTCATGTATTTTTTATTAATGATTTCCTTTGGCCCTAAAATTTTTTCTTGAATATTGTATATTTCACACACAAAAAGATAGAAAGGATATTATGAACACAGCTTAAGAAATACAACACTATCAGTGCAGCTGAAGCCCTTGCTTACTATCATATTCTGATAACATCCCTTTCCTTTCTCCTTAAGATTTCCTGAACTTAGAAATTATCATTCCTATGCATTCCTTTATACTTGTACTACATATGTATGCACCTGCAAACAATGTATAGTATTGGTTAGCATGACTGTAACTGTATTTTCAGTTCTGTACAGTATATTGTTAAACAAAAACATAATTTATTCATCTATTCTTCCACCCTGTTGAGGGCACTTACGCTATTGCCATTACTGCAATGCTATTAAAAACATTTTATTACGTATCTTCTTGTGCACAGTATGTTTTCTTGGACAGTGGTTCTTTCAGTGCTAGGTGCACAATAAAATCTATAGCTTGGAAAAAACTATTTCTCAGGCTCCTTCCCAGATGAACTAAATACTCAGTAGGGCCTGGAACTCAGTATCTTTTTTTTTAAAGCTTCATGGCTTTAAAGATTCCATTAAACTGAAAACAGCTATTCTAGGGTGTTTCTATAGAAGTGGAATTACTGGAATGAACACTTATATATTGGGTCAAATATTTTTAAAAGTGAGTTCTACTAATGTTCATTAACATTCAACACACTAGAAATTACTACTGAACACTTAAGAAACTCCCTAGAAAAATAATCAAATTATCATACCTTCTTTTATACCTCTGCTGTCCAACAAGGTAGCCATGAGCCACAAGTGGCTATTAAGTCCCTGAAATGTAGCTATTCTGAATTTAGCTGTACTGTAAGTATAAAACAATACACTGGATTTCAAAGAGTTAGTAGGACAAAAAAGAATAAAATATCTCATCAATAATCTTAAACTGATTAAATACTAAAAATGATGACCTTTATGGATATATTGGGTTAAATAAAATATATTATTAAGTGTGGCTACTAGAAAATTTAAAGCTACATTTATACCTTCCATTTTATTTCTACTGGACAGCAATATTCTATATTGTTTGAAAGATAAACCATTCTTTTTTCCCCATTCTTTCAATTTTCTTCATTCCATATAAACAGTTCTAAAAGTTTATAATTTAAGCAATTACCGTATAAGAATTTGGGTCACCAAATATCCTTTCAAAGACTTCTTCTGCTTCCTTAAAATTGCCGTTTTCCATACAAACAGCTATAGCCTAAAAGACAGTATGACAAATACATACCTTAGATCGCCTTTTTTTTTTTTTAACATTAGAGAAGTTGTAGGTTTACAGAAAAGCAATGCATAAAATACAGGGCTCCCATATACCATCCTATTATTAACACCTTGCATTGGTATGGTACATTTGTTACAAATGATGAAAGCACATTTTTATAATTGTACTATTAACTATATATAGGCCTATCAACTAAGGGTTCACTGTGCTGTGCAATACCTTACATTTTTTTAAAAACTATTTATTCTAGTAACATATATACAGCCTAACATTTCCTCTTTTAACCACTGTGCCGGTTTGAATGTATTATGTCTGCCAGAAAAAGCCATATTCTTTAATGCAATCTTCTGGGGCAGACACAATAGTGGGGATTAAGTTGGAACGTTTGGATTAGGTTGTTTGCATGGTGATGCGCCCCACCCAACTGTAGATGATAACTGATGGGATATTTCCATGGAGGTGTGGCCTCACCCATTCAGGGTGGGCCTTGATCAGTGGCGCCATATAAATGAGCTGACTCAAAGAGAAGGAACTCAGTGCAGCTGTGAGTGATGTTTTGAAGAGGAACAAGCTTGCTAGAGAGGAACATCCTGGGAGAAAGCCATTTTGAAACCAGAACTTTGGAGCTGACGCCAGCCACGTGCCTTCCCAGCTAACAGAGGTTTTCCGGACGCCATTGGCCATCCTCCAGTGAAGGTACCCGATTACTCATGTGTTGCCTTGGACACTTTGTGGCCTTAAGACTGTAACTGTGTAGCCAAATAAACCCCCTTTTTATAAAAACCAGTCCATCTCTGGTGTTTTGCATTCCACAGCATTAGCAAACTAGAACAGATTTTGGTACCAGAGAAGTGGGGTGCTTTTGCTGCTGAGTTTGCAAATACCAAACATGTTGGAATGGCTTTTTAAATGGATAATGGGGAGTTTCTGGAAGAACTGTGAGGAGCTTGATAGAAAAGGCCTAAACTGCTTTGAAGAGACGGTTTGTGGAAATTTGGACTCTAAAGATACTTCTGACAAGGCCTTGAACAGAAATGATGAATGTGTTGTTGCAAATTGGAAGAAAGGCGATCCTTGTTTTAAAGTGGCAGAGAATTTGGCAAAATTGAGTCCTGGTGTCAGATGGAAGGAAGAATTTGAAAGTGACAACCTGGAATACTTAGCTGAGGAGATCTCCAGACTACGTGTGGAGGATGTACCCTGGCTTCTCCTTGCAGCTTATAGTAAAATGCGAGTGGAGAGAGATAAACTTAGAACTGAACTCTTGGGTTCAAAGAGACCAGAAGCTGATGGCTTGGAAAATTATGAGCTTCCAGGGGGTGGAATCCCAGAAGCTACAGCCCAACGTGAGGATGTAACCAAACATGGAACCCAGCCGCCATTTCAGTACAAGCCAAGATTGGAAATGGAATTATCCAGAAAAGATTTGTGGAAAGTCCTATTGTCTGATGGCTTTGACCCGTGTGCTTCATGCGAAGCCAACAGACTTTTTGCGAGATCTTTATAGACAGAGCCATTGCCAGTCTGGACTGGAGAAGAAAGACAAGGAACAAATTGAAGGAAAAATTTCTTCAAAGACAGAGCCAGGGAGGTTGAGGTCTGGAGTCAAGAGGCCTTGGGCTGGGAGAGCGGAGTGGCCAACAAGCATGGAAAGGGTGAGTTTGCCCCGGAGGTCGAGGCTGGACATTCCACCTCAATGCTCTGGAAGAGTTTTGCCATCTGAGGTCCCAAAGAGGGTGGAGCACATCCCAGGGAATTGGGGAGAGCCTGGCTGCCACCACACTGTTCTGAAGGGGTTGAGCATGTGCCCCGGAGATGGAAGGGAATCTGGGAGCTGCTTCGATGTTTGAGGAGGGTGGAGCCAATGTGTGGATATGTTGGAGCACTCACCTAAGTATTTGGAGAGGAAAGGGCTGCCGAAAAGGCCCTTAGGAAGGGTTAGACTCTCGCTCTCTCAAGCCCCAAGGATGCAATGTTATTCTGTTAATGACTCTCAGACTTTGAAATCTAATGGAGTTTGTCCTGCAAGTTTTAGGAACTGTTTTGGTCCTGTTAACCCTGTTTCCCTTACTCTTTCTCCTTATGGCAATGGGAATGTTTATCCTATGAATGTCCCTCCTTTGTATATTGGAAGCATATAACTTGTTCTAAGTCCACAGATCCAAAGCTAAAGGGGAATTATGCCTTAGGACCCACCACGCCTGTATTTGATTTTGATGGGATCTTGTACTTAACTATTGTTACTGAAATGATTTAAGTTTCTGTGGTATTGTGGGATGAATGCATTTTGTATTTGGAAAGAATATGTTTTTCTGGGGTCCAGGGGTGGAATGTGCTGGTTTGAATGTATTACGTTCCCCAGAAAAAGCCATATTCTTTGATGCAATCTTGTGGGGCAGACATAATAGTGGGGATTAAGTGGGAACGTTTGGATTAGGTTGTTTGCATGGAGATGCGCCCCACCCATTGAGGGTGGGCCTTGATCAGTGGAGCCATATAAATGAGCTGACTCAAAGAGAAGGAACTCAGTGCAGCTGTGAGTGATGTTTTGAAGAGGAGCAAGCTTGCTAGAGAGGAACATCCTGGGAGAAAGCTATTTTGAAACCAGAACTTTGGAGCCGACGCCAGCCACATGCCTTCCCAGCTAACAGAGGTTTTCCGGATGCCATTGGCCATCCTCCAGTGAAGGTACCCGATTACTGATGTGTTACCTTGGGCACTTTATGGCCTTAAGACTGTAACTGTGTAGCCAAATAAACCCCCTTTTTATAAAAGCCCATCCATCTCCGGTGTTTTGCTTTCTGCAGCATTAGCAAACTAGAACAACCATATTCAAAAATACAATTCAGTGCTGTTAAATATGTTCACAATATTGTACTACCATTGCCACCATAAATTACCAAAACTTTATAATCAACCCAAATAGAAACTCTGTACAATTTAAGCCTGAACTCCTGTTCTAGTTTGCTAATGCTGCTGGAATGCAAAACACCAGAGATGGATTGGCTTTTATAAAAGGGGGTTTATTTGGTTACACAGTTACAGTCTTAAGGCCATAAAGTGTCCAAGGTAACACATCAGCAATCGGGTACCTTCACTGGAGGATGGCCAATGGTGTCCCGAAAACCTGTTAGCTGGGAAGGCACGTGGCTGGCATCTGCTCCAAAGTTCTGGTTTCAAAATGGCTTTCTCCCAGGACGTTCCTCTCTAGGCTACAGTTCCTCAAAAATGTCACTCTTAGTTGCACTTGGGATATTTGTCCTCTCTCAGCTTCTCTGGAGCAAGAGTCTGCTTTCAATGGCTGTCCTCAAACTGTCTTTCATCTGCAGCTCCTGTGCTTTCTTCAAAGTGTCCCTCTTGACTGTAGCTCCTCTTCAAAATGTCACTCACAGCTGCATCGAGTTCCTTCTGTTATGTCAGCTCATTTATATGGCTCCACTGATCAACTTAGACCCACCCCAAATGGGCGGAGCAACACCTCCATGGAAACTATCCAATCAGAGTCATCACCCACAGCTGGGTGGCGTGCATTCCAAAGAAACACTCAAAGAATTACAATCTAATCAACACTGATAACGTCTGCCCACACAAGATTACATCAAAAATAATGGCGTTTGGGGGACATAATATATTCAAACTGGCACAATTCGCTATTCCCTACCTCCTCCCCATTCTATAGTAAACTAGATTCTAGATTCTGATTCCATGAGTTTGTTTATTCTAATTATCTCCTATCATTTGTCATTTTGTGTCTGGCTTCTGGCTTTTTTCATTCAACACATCTTCAAGGCTCATCCATGTTGTAACATGTATCAGAACTTCGTTCTTTTTAAGGCTGAATAATATTCCATTGAGTGTACATATACCACATTTTGTTTATCCATTCACTGGTTGATGAACACTTGGGTTTCTTGCACCTTTTGGCAACTGTAAAGCTGTTATGAATATCGGTGTGGAAATATCTGTTCGAGTCCCTACTTGCAATTCTTTTGGGTGTATACCTAGAAGTGAGAGGGCTAGGTCATATGTTAATTCTAAACTTACCTTTTTAAGGAACTGCCAAACAGTCTTCCAAAGTGGCTGCACCATTTTATATTCCCACCAGCAATGAAATGAGTGAACTTATTTCTCCACAACCTTTCCAACGAGTATGATTCTTTTTTTTTTTTTTTAACAGTAGCCATTCTAGGGGTATGAAATCATCTAATTAGTTTTGATTTGCATTTCCCTAATGGCTAATGATTATGAGCATCTTTTCATGTGCAGTTTGGCTATTTGTAGATTATCTTTGGAGAAATGTCTATTCAAGTCTTTTGCCCATTTTTAACTGGGTTATTTGTCATTTGTTGTTGAGTTGAAGGATTTCTTTCTGTATTCTAGATATTCAACTTTTATGAGATATGTGGTTTCCAAATATTTTCTTCCATGGTGTAGGTGGTCTGATTGGCTCCTTTAAAAAATTTCTATTTCTTTACTGAGATTCTCATATTGTTCACTCACTGTTTTCCTAATATCCTTTAGTTTGTTCTCTGCACTTTCCTTCATCTCTTTGAGCATACTAAAAGATCATTTTTCAAAAGTCTTTGTCTGGTATTATGTCCACAAATAATCTGGTTGTCTTTATTTTCTGGATTTTTTCCTCTTCCTTGGTAAGGGCCACCATTTCCTGTTTCTTTGTTTATCTTGCAATCTTTTGTTGCATACTGTACATTTTAATATTTTAAAATGTTAACTCTGGGATTCATTCCCTGGGATGTGAGTTTCTTGAATTTGTAACCAGCTGGTGTTCTGAGTAAAACAATTTATTTAAATATTTAATGTAGTTTAATAATTTTCTTTTGACAAATGGTAAAACACTTTTTCAAAGATTAAATAACTAGTTTGAAAAGACCAGAAAAATTTTCATTGGCCTGCACACATTTACTAATAAATGATCAGTATTCTCTTTCTTTAGGCCAAATTAAAGGCAGGCATTCATAAATTAATTAGAAGCTACGCTCTGTAAATTTCAGAGCTACCTGAACATGAGTTTTGAACAAAAGGGAAATGAGAAAAGAGGTAGACAATGTTTGTCATCATTAGGATATATAAAACTCATTAATTAGGATACCTGGAAAATCTCTAATAGAAATTTAGGAAGCCAGATGCTTCACAACAATCATTTTACATACTGGCTATTTTAATAGCATATGTGATAAGATACAGAACCATCATTAACATTTGCATAGCTATGTAAACTTCGGCAAGTTATTTAACCTCTTAGTGCTTCAGTTTCCTTCTGTGTAAAATGGTGGAGATAACTGTACAGGTGTACCTCGGAGATATCGTGGGTTTGGTTCCAGACCGCAACGATCAAGTGAATGTCACGAAATTAGTGAGTCACAATTTTTTGGTTTTCCAGTATATATAAAAGTCATGTTTACACTATACTGGAGTCTTTTAGGCATGCAATAGCATAAGTCTAAAAAATAAGGTATATACCTTAGATTAAAATTACTTTATTGTTAAAAAAATGCTAACCACCATTGGAGTTGTAAACCACCTTCAGCGAGTTGTAAACTTATGCTGGTGGAGGATCTTGCCTTGATATTGATGGCTGCTGAATGATCAGGGCGGTGGTTGCTGAATGTTGGGATGGCTGTGAAAATTTCTTAAAATAAATAAGGCAACAATAAAGTTTGCCACATCGATAGACTCTTTAGTTCACAAAAGATTTCTATGTAGCATGCAAAGCTGTTGATAGCATTTTATCCACAGGAGAGCTTCTTTCAAAATTGGAGTCAGTCCTCTCAAACACTGCCACTGCTTGTTGACATAATATTCTAAATCCTTTCTCATTTCAAGAATGTCCAATCTTCACCAGAATTCTTTCTTTGCTTATCCAAAAGAAGCAAATCCTCATTCATTAAAATTTTATTATGAGATTGTGGCAATTCAGTCATATCTTCAGCCTCTACTGCTAATTCTAATTCTCTTGCTATTTCCACACACATCTGTATTATTTTCTCCACTGAAGTCTTGAACCCCTCCAAGTCATCCACGAGGGTTGGAATCAACTTCTTCCAAATTCCTGATAATGTTGATATTTTCACCTTCTCCCATGAATCATAAATATTCTTAATGGTATATAGAATGGTGTTTCCTTTCCAGAAGCTTTTCAATTTACTTTGCTCAGTTCCATCAGAGGAATCACTATCTATGGCAGCTATATCCTTACGAAGACTCTTCCTTTCCCTTTAACACTCAAGAGGCCATTGTAGGGTTATTAAATGGCCTGGTTTTAATATTGTTGTCTTAAGGAATAGGGAGGCCCGAGGACAGGGAGAGATGGAGGACGGCTGGTCTGTGGAGCAGTCAGGACACACACAACATTTATCAACTAAGTTCTCTTACACGGGTGCAGTTTGTGGTGCCCCAAAACAATTACAATAATAAATCAAAGATCATAGATTACCATAACAGATATAATAATAATGAAAAAGTTTGACATATTGTTGAGAATTACCAAAATGTGACACACAGACATGAAGCGAGCACATGCTGTTGCAACACGTCATCAAAAGACGTGCTCAATGCAAGGTTGCCAAAAACCTTCAATTAGTAAAAAAAAAAAAAAAAAAATTTAAATAAAAAAATGTGATTTCTGTGAAGTGGATATGCCTGTAGTCCTTATTTTATAGGGCTTGTTGTGAGGATGTTACTACACATAGGCACATACTTACAATAGTGCTTGACAAATGGTAAGCACAACATTAAGTGTTTGCTTTATACACTATTGTTACCCACTCAATTTTATTATAATATACTAACAAAGGTCGGCTTTCTCTAGAATTCTAGAAGATTGGGATAACGTGACAAACTTTGCCCTGTGTTGAAATTCTTAAAAAAAAAAAAGTAAAAAAATAATGATCTCAAAGAAAAGGTACAATCCATTTTTCCTGTATTAAACTTCCTAATTACAGATCCTCATGAATACATGTGGAGTCAAAAGCCCTACAGCTTCCAGAGGTGAGCAGGTACCTCAAGCTGGCCTTGAAAAGAGAGAGTTAAAAAGTTCAGGGTGTTTTTGAGATTGTTTACAATCAGCAGCTTGGGAACTTTTTTCTAAGTCTGAGGATTTTTTGATCTCCTTCTACAAGGCTGCACTATTTTTGTATCACTGTGACCTAAAGATTTACACTTTCTCAAATGTTTAATTTGGCCAGCAGAAAATTCTTTATTTTCTCTCACAGGTCAGGACCAAACTTTTGTGTAGCACATAATCCCAGGTCAACCCAGTGCTGAAGGGCTTGTTTTACGAAAGGGACTATTTTTTCTTTACAGTAATCAGAAAACCTCTCTTACCTATTCATACCTAGTTTTCTTGTTGACTATATTGGACCATCTGTCCTTACAGACACTGATTTGGAGCATGATGAGGCATTTGATACTAAGGCATGTTTTATGCAAAACAAGAATACAATATTAGCTACTTTTAAGGAATTCTGGCATTGTATTTTTGTAGAAATTGTTACTGGATCTATAATTACATACTTAACTCCAAACAGGAGTTAAATGTAACATTTAAATAAAACCACTGGAAAAAAAAAAAAAGTCATACTTCTGCCCATTTTCTTTCTAATTCTTCCTGATAGTCTTACTGTCAGTAATGAATAATTAATTCTTGGGAATGTGGGGAAGCACATGGATTCCTTCCTACCCAACCATTAAAAAATAAATAAAAAATAAAAAGATTGAAAGAGGAAAAAGTTAAGCTAAGAAATACCCTAGTATTTGCTTTGCTTGTTAGCAAAACATATTTTTTCCCCTGAATATTTACCTGTATCTCTGATTTTCTTGGCCTCTCACTCTAACAGTTTACTCCTAAAATTCTCTCCATATATTACAAGTTTACATTCTCTTGACCACAAAAATCTATTAATTTATTATCAATGAAAAATATTCTACTTTTTTATTTATAACCTTTCATTGGAATTGGGCAAGTACAAACCACTGGTTTTTGAAGGTTGCTTGGTGATCTTTCCATTGGGTTCCTCTTAATTTCTTTAGATATTAAGTATGTCTTTACTTCCTAGCAAAATAATCACAAAGTAATATTCCTACCTGAATTTTAATTAAATTCTGTATTTCTTCATGAAGTTGGTCATGTTCCTTTTCAATTGAAGCCCAAATCATCAGTGCTGATTCCAAGGGTGTAATTCGTTCATCACTTTCAAACTGTGCATCTCAAAAACAAACAAAAATAAGGAACTTAGAAAGGTAAACAGAATCTTAGTTTCAAAAAAATTCATTTCTTTACATATTTACTAAGTCTATTCTATGTGCCAGACATTGTTGTAGTATATTCACTTAGGGAAGTGATTTGATTTTCTAAGTTAACTTCCTCATTAAAATCAATTTTAGAAACACAAAAGGTAATGACATTACAAAACATTTGATTTTTTTTACTACTGTTTTTAAGGACAAAAATAAACTATTTTACATAAGATGTCACAGTGACAGAATTATTAACTAGTTCCTAAGTCTAATTGCATTATAATAAACCTTAAGAGAGAACACAAAACCAGTTTGCTTGTATTCAATTTATTTTAGCACATATCTGAAACCTTGTGGGCATTTGAAATAGAATGTTTTAATAAGTTATTTCTCTACCAACATTTCTCCAACCAAAATATAGGGAATCACTGTTTTACTCTCCTCTTTCTCTTAATGGTATTCAATCTACTGAAATACATTATATAATGGCTTAAAAATATTAGCCTTGGTAAATGTATATGAGAGGGGATATAGGGGAGTAATATGGGATTCTTGGTAGTGGTGTTATTTGCTGTCCTTAGTAGTATATTGTATTTTATGACACGTTATTTTTCTTTTTATCATTTTTTCTTATTGCTAAAAAAAAAAAAAAAATTTTCTTGTAGTAATCAGTATGTTCAAATGCTGATTGTGGTGATAAATGTACAACTTTATGATGATACCATGAACAACTGATTGTACACTGTGGATAAATGTATGGTATGTGAATATAACTCTATAAAATTGTAGGAAAATATATATATAGGAGTAAAAGTCTTGGAGAAAACATGGTGAGAGGGATGATGCCTCACTAATATGGACTAACTACAATGTGTAAACTCAGAATTGAATCTTAGAACATAGCCTAACGTGGACACAATAATTGTAATAGTCCCTAGATTGTAAGCTCTTACAGCAGTTAACTCTATCCCTGAAGTGTAAGGCCTATCTCTAAACTTTAAGATGCTGATCCCCTAGCGTATGTTGTCACAAACATTGGGACTGGCAGTTTGATGTGCTGAGCCCTCAAGCATGGGACTTGCCCTTATGAAGCTCATTACCACAAAGGAAAGTCTAAAGTTGTATGTAATGGTGCCTAAGAGTCTCCCCCTGAGTACCTCTTTGTTGCTCAGATGTGGCCCTCTCTCTCTCTAACTGAGCCATCTCAACAGGTGAACTCGCTGCCCTCCCCCCCTACGTGGGACCCAACTCCCAGGGTTGTAAATCTCCCTGGCAACGCAGAGTATGACTCCCGGGGATGAATGTGGACCCGGCATCGTGGGAGTGAGAGTATCTTCTTGACCAAAAGGGGGATGCAAAATGAGACGAAATAGTTTCAGTGGCTGAGAGATTCCAAATGGAGTCAAGAGGTCACTCTGGTGGACATTCTTATGCACTATATAGATAACAACTTTTAGGCTTTAATGTATTGGAATAGCTAGAAGTAAATACCTGAAACTACCAAACTCCAACCCAGCAGTCTGGACTCCTGAAGACAATTATATAAAAATGTAGATTACAAGGGGTGACAGTGTGATTGTGAAGACCTTGTGGATCACACCCCCTTTATCTAGTGTATGGATGAGTGGAGGAATGGGGATAAAAACTAAAGGACAAATGGGGTGGGATGGGGGGATGATTTGAGTGTGTTTTTCCCTTTTATTTTTTATTCTTGTTCTGGTTCTTTCTGATGTAAGGAAAATGTTCAGAGATAGACTGTGGTGATGAACACATAACTATGTTATCATACTGTGGACAGTGGATTGTATATCATGGATGATTGTATGGTGTGTGAATGTATTTCAATAAAACTGAATTTAATTAAAAAAATATATTAGCCTTGGAATCTGTGTAAACTGTAATAAGCCAAGAACTTCTGACACCAAGTGCAAATGACTGCAATAATTTCAGAAAGCAACTCAAATACAATTCAATTCTGACTAAATAACCAAGGTTAAGCCAAACTCCACAAATTAAGAGCAATCACCTACAAGAAAGCCCTTCAGACGCCAACTATAAGTTTGGAGGCTCAGGGACCCATACTTCTGACCAAATGGCTACAAATCTGGGGGTTCATACCATCCCCTAGGGTTCAATAATTAGCTGGAACACCTTGCAGAACTCACTGAAAGTGCTATACTTCAGAATATAGCTTTATTACAGCAAAAAGAATACAAATAAAAAGCCAAAATAAGAGAGGCAAAGGGTTAGTTCTGGGAGTATCTCAAATAAGGGTTTCATCAAGTCCTCTCCCAGTGAAGTCAGAATTATCACCCTCCTGGCACATCATTGTGAATTATCAATTATGGAAGCTCTCTGAGCTTTAGTGTCCAAAAGCTTTTATTTTATTAAGGTTTCATTATGTAGGAATGATTGATGGAATCAATATCCAAGTGGATGAACTCAATCTCTAGGTCCCCTTCATTCCCCTCCCTGAAGGTTCAGCTATTAGATGGCTCAAAGCTCTAACTTGAATCACAAGAGGGGTCTTTCTTTTATGGCTGATCTGCCCTGTCTTCTCATTAGCATAAGCTATTCCGGGGTGCTCAGGTGACTACCAGGAATCACAAAAGGCACTCCCACCATGGGAAATTCCAAGAAATTAGTGGTTACCTCCCAGGAACCAGGAACCAAGACCAGTCAAAGTTTTTATTATACCAGAGAGTTTCTTCCAGACTCAACCACTTATTATAGGCTAAGTGGCCTTGAATAAGTCTTCACCTTTCTAAGTCTCAGTTTTCTCACTTATAAAATGGTGACAACTGCTATCTCAGAGGATTTATGTGAATATTTAATGAGACAATATTTGCATTACTGCTATGCTTTCCAAAAAGAGAATTCTGATCAGATTATTCTGATCAACCTCACAGTGGTTCCCAACTGCTTACCAAATTACACCCAAACATCTCAGTCTGATATCCATCTTCAGTATATAAGTTTCATATGTCTTGCACCTGTAACCTATTAATCATTCATTAAATAAAAAATATGTATTGAACACTCAGTATGTATAGGCAAGCACCTAAAGACTGAGATACCCTCAGCGAATAAGATAAAGTCCCTATTCGTACGTTTACATGTAATGGGAGAGACAATAACCAAATTAACAAATAATATAATATCTGAGCACTAAGTGCTAGTAAAAAGAAAAAGGGTAAAAGGGATCAAGAGTGATGGGGGAGGGCAAGGCTCATTCAGAAAGGTAGCTAGGGAAGGGCTCTTGAGGAAATGACAGAGTGGAGTCCAGCATGTGAAGTAACAGTCACACAAAAATCTGGAGGAAAAACATTCCACATGGAATAGTAAGTGAATAAGAAGTTTGAAATGTTCATAGGGCAGAAAGAAGGCCAGCTTGCTAGAGCAATGGGCAAATGGGATCAATGCTACTAGAGATGTGTTGGAGGAAGTAAGGGTCAGCTTTGGAACTTATTTTGAATGGAGATCAAATAGAACTTGCTAATAGGTTGGAATGATGCAGCTGCAAGCCAATGAATGCCAAGGACCACTGGCAATCACCAGAAGTTTGAAGCAAGGAAAGGTTCTTTTGGGAGCCTTTAGAGGAAGCATGGTGTTTTAGTTTCCTTGATTGCTCAAGCAAACATCATGAAATGGGTTGGATTAAACAATGGAAATTTATTTGCTCAGTTTTGAGGCTAAAAGAAAGATCAAATCAAGGTGTCATCAAGGTGATGCTTTCTTCCCAAAGACTCGCCTTCTGGGGCTGACTATGGCAATCCTTGGAACTTAGCTTGTCACATGGTAAGGCATATGGCTGCGTCTCGTGGTCTCTCCTTTTCTTCTGGGTTCTGTTGATGTTCTGCTTCTTGCTTCCTGTGTATTTCTCTCTCTCTGCCTTAATTTCATTCTGCTTATAAATGACTCCAGTAATAGGATAAAGAACCATCCAGACTGAGGTGGGCCACATCTTAACTGAAGTGACTTTAGCAAAAGGTCCTACTTTAAACGAGTTCACACCCACAGGAATGGATTAAGTTTATGAACATGTTTTTCTGTGACACACAGAGCGTCAAATTACCACATATGGCTCTGCCAAACTTGATTTAACACTTCTAGCCTCTAGAACTTAGAAGAAAAACTTTATGTTTTAAACCAATCAGGTTGTGGTAATTTCTTATGGCAGCCCTAGGAAACTAACACACTATGCTTCAAGAAGATAGGGCTTATGTTTCTTTTATACTTGCTTTAGAGATGCTTGAATACACACACATACACACACACACACACACACACACACACTAAAGGACATGATTTTCTAATTTTTATTCAATTCTATTTTTTCTATATTCAAGTTACATATAGATACATATATGCTAGACCCATGTAAGCAAACTCAAAAACAATGATAGCTTCCATCTGTTTCTTTTTCTCATTGTCTTACCTTTAGACACAGATTGAAGTATTTCCAATATAAGATAAAAATACATATTTACCAAGAGTTTTTCCTGCTGCAATTCTTGTCAAAAACTGACAAATATATACCGTTCTTAACTGGTAAGTTGTTAGACTGGACAGTCCATGAATAATAGCTGAAAAAGAAAACAATGAATTTTATTAACATAAAAAAAACTCAATCCACCAGTGCCACTGTGTGGTTTGTTGAGTAATAGGTTATAAACATTTAACAAAAATTACCATAAATTTAGAGCTGTATGTTTTAATTACTTAGAGATAAATTTTTAAAAATCAGACTAATGAAGAACAGTGATGAACACTTTTCTTGCAAAATAAATGATGTTTCACATGAAGAATAATAAGTATTTAAAATTACTTTCACAGGTAGCACCCTATCCTAATGAAAAAGGAGATTTTGATCTGAACTGCAAAATATACCAAATCATTAGTTGGAAGCTTATTTTACAGCTTAAAATCCTACATTCTATAGGAAATATTTTACATTAACTTCTGTTAGATTTCAGGTAAGTGAAAATCTGGTTTACAAGCTTAAATTTCAAAACATTTATTAATATTAAGCTCCCAAATATTTGAATGCCCACACCTGTATCTTCTCCTTGGCAGTATACACAATGGTGAACAAGTCTTAGGCCCTGTACCTCAATGAGCTTATTACCACAGAAACAAAAGCAAGAATGTATGAACTAAAGTAAAAAGGCAGTGAAAATGGAAAAATACAAATACAGAATGCCATGGAAGCACCTCGAGTTGTTGAAGTTTCTTTTTCGGGAGGAGGGAGTATCAGGGAAGACTTCTCTGAGAAAGTACTATTTCAGCTTCGACAGGATGGTGCCTACTGTTAGCATTACATTTCACCCATGATTGGTTGGTATATGTAAAATGTGTAGTTAACTAGCAAACCAAAAAAGCAGGTCTGCCCGCCACTAAGCAGATAACCAGACAGAGATTTACCACCCCCATTTCCTCAATTCTAAGATACTACTGTAAATTATAAAAATGATTAATTACAGTATAGCATGGAATGGGAACAAAAGGAAGGCCTCATCTACTCTAAGGAAAGAAATAGGACCCCTTCTAACTTCACTTTCCCCCATCTTCAATTTAGTCAACTATAGGGTACTTAGCTTGCATACCAATGCCCATCTGTTCTTTGCAACTGTCATGCAAAAACAAAGCAGATACAAGAGGTGACAGTGTGATTGTGAAATCTTGTGGATCGCACTCCCTTTATCCAGTGTACGGATGGATGAGTAGAAAAATGGGGACAAAAAACAAATAAAAAATAGGGTGGGATGGGGAGGATGATTTGGGTGTTCTTTTTTACTTTTATTTTTTATTCTTATTCTGATTCTTTCTGATGTAAGGAAAATGTTCAAAAATAGATTGGGGTGATGAATGCATAACTATATGATGGTACTATGAACAGCTGATTATACATCATGGATGACTGTATGGTATGTGAATATATCTCAATAAAACTGAATTAAAAAAAAAAAAAAAAACAAAGCAGAAACAACAACATAATTCTACCCTCGTTGAACCTTACTTTCTGCTTTTGCCACACCTGTAACCAAGGAATGCTGACAGAAAGGCACGTTAGTGAGGATCTAAAGGCTTGCAATAATAATAGCAACTATATTTGAATTGTCACTACAGGACAGGCATTACTCTAAGCACTTTACATTACTGGTTCTCAACTGGAGGTGATGTTGTTTCCCAGGGGACATTTAGCCATGTCTGGAGCCATTTTTGATAGCACGAGTGGGAGGGAGGGGCTACTGACGTCTAGTGGATAAGAGACCAGAGATGCTGCTAAATATCTCACAATGCACATGGCAGCCCCATGCAACAAAGAATCATGGTCCAAAATGTCAAAAGTGATCAAGATGAGAAACCTTGCTTTATACATACCACTTAATGTATTCCTCTCAACAATCCTAGGAGGTAGATATTATTATCACCATTTTACAAATGGGGAAATTGAGACACCAAAAGGGTAAGTAATTTGCTCACGTCTCACAGCTATAAAGTAGAAGAACCAGGACTCAAACTCAGACAATTAACCCAGAGTCTGTGCTCTTAACCAATACTCCACACTGCTTCCCATGGCAGGGGTCTCAGGATAAATTTTAAGAACAGGCAGAGTGCAAGCAGTTATGCAACAAAGATGGGAAATTAAGAACATAAGAATTGACTGCATGATTTTGCAATTTTTGGAGAGGGTTTTTGGCAATAACAAAGTTTCACTGTATGACTGTGGAATTAGATGGCAGATGTAATGCTATGCAGCACAAACAAATGAGAGGTGATGAACTGAGAAGCCAAATTATCAGTTGGGTTACCTACAGGGATGCTGTATTCACCTAGGCTGATGAAAGGTGCTGCAACAGAGAAATCGACTGAGTTACCTATCAAAACCTATAATGAATAAAGGACTGTTCAAGAGCTCAGTGGAAGGCAGTGAGGAAAACAGAAGGTTGTAGAGTAAAATGGCATGAGCATCAACGCAGGGTGCTCATAAAAACAATTAGAAATAAGTCTGGAAGAGACACTGTAAGTACGAAAACAAGTGAGTTTGAATGAGTAAAGAATTTTCTAGATAGCATCAAGAGTTGTCTATTTTTACAGTTTTGAAAAGTATACTAAATGAAATTTTCTAAAAAAGAAATTTTAAGAAGAGACTTCTCAAGAGTTAAATATGGGGATACAGAGATAATTCTATGTTCACAATTTGAATCTCCACCACTAATAGCAATGTAACTTGAAAACAGTAATTCTCTCTGGGTTTCTGTACCCTAAACTTAAATAATGGAGGTGGCCTAGATTATTCCTCAGGTCCTCTTGAGCTAAGAACATTGAAAGAGTTCTTTTTAAAATAAACTTTATTTTTTAAGTTTTAAATTTACAGAATTATCATGAAGACAGTAGAATTCCCACATATCGAACACCCTATTTTCCCTATTATTAGCATCTGGCATTAATATATCACACTCATTACAATTAATAAAACAATACTGATGCATTACTAACTAAAGTCCATACTTTATTCAGATTTCCTTAGTTTTTACCTATGTCCTTTCTATGTTCCAGGATCCTATTCAGGATATATTACATTCAGTTGCCATGTCTCCTTATGCTCCTCTTGGCTATTACAGTTACTCAGACTTTCCTTGTTTTTGATGACCCTGACAGTTTTCAGGAGTACTAGTCAGGTATTTGTAGCCTGTCCCTCAATTGGGATTTGTATGATGCTTTTCTCTGTAGTTATGGGTTTTTGGAAGCAAGACCATAGAGATAAAGTGCCATTTTCATCACATATCTAGGGGACATACTACCAACATGACATCACTGTTGATATTGACTTTGAGCACCTGGACAAAAGTTAGTGTTTGTGAAGTCTCTCCACTGTAAAGTTAACTTTTTTTCCCTCCTTTCCACACTGTACCCTTTGGAAGGAAGTCACTACATGCGGCCCAGACAAATGGAGTAGGGAGTTATGCTCTACCCCTTGAAGGTGGAGTATCTACGTAAATTATTTGGAATTCTGCAAAGGAGACTGTCTTTTCTCCCATTTATTTACTTATCTGATTGTTTATATTTAACAGTATGGATTCATGGATATTTATTTTATACTCTGGGTTATAATCTAACACTTCTTTATTTTCTTGCCCAAATTGTTCCAGCTTTGGCCACTGGGAGCTCTTTCAGTTGGCTCCAGCATCCCTTTGACCTACCCCCTACCACTGTAAGTTGTTTTTTGGTTTTGAGCACTTCCTTACTTTCTGGCACTACAAGATGATCCAGGGTCATCTTGCATATTTTCTGCCGCAGTCCTAAAATCAACCATTTCTCTAAGGAGACCTGGTTCCTTTATTGAAGAGTGGCATTAGAAACCATAAGATCTGGGTGCTAAATGTGTTCCCTGCTACTGTGGTGTTCTTCCTTCTATGCCCTTTCACATGACAGGGCAAGAAACTACACTGACTCAGGTCTATATAGATACACAAATTATTTCTATATG
Organism: Choloepus didactylus; assembly: GCF_015220235.1. Taxonomy (NCBI): domain Eukaryota; kingdom Metazoa; phylum Chordata; class Mammalia; order Pilosa; family Megalonychidae; genus Choloepus; species Choloepus didactylus. The sequence continues at coordinate 29,300,293 of NC_051320.1, read as the reverse complement.
TAACAATCTTTCCTATAGTAATTTAAACGAATTCATGCTGATATCTCTAACTCTAATCCATTACCACATAGATCATTTTAGCTTCTCAGAGGCTAAAAACCATAAACTTGGAATATTATTTGCCTCATTCACAGAGTTGAAGTGAAATATGTTAATCTGGCTTTCTGAGAATTTTCTATTAAATTCCATCTTGGGGCTGCATTCAGCTGTCATAACTTTTACTGCCAACTCTGAAATAACTACCAGAGCATCTTTCTACTACACGTCAAAAAGATATGCTAAACTTCCCTATGGGTCTATGTTTTCATCCATCATTTTACAGGGTGTCCAGACAACAGATTTCATTGACAGTTATTTTTTTTTTTAGCTTTTTTTTTTTATTAAATTCAGTTTTATTGAAATACATTCATATACCATACAATCATCCATGGTATACAATCCACTGTCCATAGTATGATAACAAAGTTATGTGTTCATCACCACAATCTATCTCTGAACATTTTCCTTACATCAGAAAGAACCAGAACAAGAATAAAAAATAAAAGTGAAAAAAGAACACCCAAATCATCCCCACATTCCACCCCATTTGTCCTTTAGCTTTTATCCCCATTTTTCTACTCATCCATACACTAGATAAAGGGGGTGTGATCCACAAGGTCTTCACAATCACACTGTCACCCCTTGTAATCTACATTATTATATAATTGTCTTCAGGAGTCCAGACTGCTGGGTTGGAGTTTGGTAGTTTCAGGCTATTACTTCTAGCTATTCCAATACATTAAAGCCTAAGAGGTGTTATCTATATAGTGCATAAGAATGTCCACCAGAGTGACCTCTCGACTTCATTTGAAATCTCTCAGCCACTGAAACTATTTCGTCTCATTCTGCATCCCCCTTTTGGTCAAGAAGATACTCTCAGTCCCATGATGCCGGGTCCACATTCATCCCCAGGAGTATTGACAGTTACTTTTATTCGGAGTACTATATTAAGCCAAAGTAGGTCCAATGAGGTTGTGGGAGCGCCTGGCCCCCAAGTGTCTTGAAAACTGCACACAGCAGTTTTTCTGACCTAGGACAGCTGAGGTTTGACTTATTCTCCTTGTAATAGCAGATGCTAACTGTAATCTATACCCGAAACTACTTCCTCCTTGAGACTCCCTGAGATACTGTTATCTCTAAATCCTCCCCTCCTCCCTGTTGATTATAATCAACCCCTCCCTACACTGCACGACCCCCACTCCCTGCCTTATGCTCTCATACTCATTGGAATGTCCTGCCCTTATAACCAGCTTATTCAGCCCCTCAAAGAGCTATTTCCACATTGTACTCTGAGCATGCCACCATTCAGAGCAGCTCCTGAATACATTCAGAGAAGCTCCTGATTTCAGGGCAACGTGACTCGACTTCCCCACCCTGTAGGTAAGCCCTATAATAAAAGCTCAGGTCTCAGAACTCGTCAGGTGCTTTCTTTAGTCCTTTGGCTACAAAAGCCCTCTTGGGCCGAGACAGAGGTTTAAACAGGTCACAAATTATCAGAAATCATTTACGCCTGGAGATCACTGGAGGCCACAGTGACTACTGAATACAAGCCACTAACCTGAGTAGAAGGAACAAATAACAGTCGCCAAAGGAGAAAAAAGGAACTGGACGCTGGGTTTAGGGCATGTTTCATATACTTTAACTTAATTAATCCCTGTATCAACCTCAAACGGAGTATGGTTATCCTCATTTCACAGAAGAAAAAACCTCAGGGTCTCTCAGCTGACAATCGGCCCACTCGGGATTTGAACCAACACTCAACCCTTAGCCCCGCTCCTGCTGCTACTCTGCGGCAGCAGCGCCCCCTCCCCCGACCCTGCTGGGGGCCGCGCTGGAAACCAGGGCTCTGCTGCCGCACCGCGACGCTGCCTCAGCCCGGGCGCGCCCCGCACTCACCTTCGGCGCTGTCGCGCGTCCGATGGAAGTCCTCGGAGCGGCCGTCGCGGAAGGCCCGGCAAAGAGAGAGGCAGAGGAAGTCGAGCATCCAGCCGGCAGCCACGGCCTCGGCCTCGGCCACTAGGCCCGCGTCTTCTTCCCCCTCGGATGGTCCCACCTGCACTTGGCACTCGAGCAGTTCCTGACATTCGAACTTCTCCTGGTCATCTCTTCCCATTTCCACCATCGGCTCCTCGGGTGGGTACGCATCCTCCCCATCCGCACGGCCCCGCGGGCTCGGAGCTGCTAAGGCTGCCTCCTCCGCCATGTTGAATGGCTCGCGCGGGTTCTACACCTTCGAACGCCGGGTGGTGATTGGCTCGCGGGGAGGGAGCGGGGCGTCACGGTGGGCGGCTTCCGCTGGCACTAAACCGCCAATCAGACCCCCAGGACCGGCGAGGGGCTCGAACCTGACTTCTGATTGGCCAAGATCTGCTCCCGCCTCTGGACGTGGAGTTTTCCCGCCAGCCTGGTGCAGGGTCATTGTTTGTAAACTGACTGACGGCTGTCTGGGCGGGGAGGATAGGCGGTGATGGGCTGCTTTTTACCCTCATGTTAAAATGAAACATTGTAAAAGCAACACGGTAAGTTAAAAGAAGTAACGCATTTTACCCATAGGGTACTTGAAAAAAAAGGTAATTAGAACTTACCACCACTATTTAAGTGTAACATTTGAAACCTTTGTATTCGTCTTAACACAGTTACTAAACGATCAAGAGGCCAAAATTGTTCCAAAGGGCTGCCATCCTGTGCTGCTCAAACCTTAACGAGCATCAGAATCAGCTCGGGATCTTGTTAAAGCAGATTACTGGTCTCCACTCCCAGATATTCTGTTGTGTAGAACTAGGATTGGTGCCTTTGAATTTGCTTGTTTAGCAAATTCCCAGGTGATGCTGAAGCTGCTTATCTGGGGACCACACTTGGAGAACCGCTGGTCTAGAAAAAACATATTACTGTGGAAATGTATTTCGATTAGATCTGAGATAGATTACAGAATGCTGCTTGTACAAAAATAATAAGTGAATGTTTTTGAATTTTGAAACTTACCTTGGAACACAAGAGGGGATGGGGGGAGAGGGGAGCGCTGGTTATGTTGTTTCTCCGTGTGGGTGGTAGTTACATCATTGTGTTCACTTTATGAAGATTAATTGAATAGTACATATATCATACTTCAATAGAAAGTTCACTTTAAAACCTTTCTTATATAGCTAGAAGTAAATACCTGAAACTACCAAACTCCAACCCAGCAGTCTGGACTCCTGAAGACAATTATATAATAATGTAGATTTCAAGGGGTGACAGTGTGATTGTGAAGACCTTGTGGATCACACCCCCTTTATCTAGTGTATGGATGAGTGGAGGAATGGGGATAAAAACTAAAGGACAAATGGGGTGGAATGTGGGGATGATTTGGGTGTTCTTTTTTCACTTTTATTTTTTATTCTTGTTCTGGTTCTTTCTGATGTAAGGAAAATGTTCAGAGATAGATTGTGGTGATGAACGCATAACCATGTTACCATACTGTGGACAGTGGATTGTATATCATGGATGATTGTATGGTGTGTGAATGTATTTCAATAAAACTGAATTTAATAAAAAAAAAAAAAAAACCTTTCTTATAACATCCAACATTATCAAAATCATTATGTATTTTAATTTCATAATGTCTTTAAGGCAGTGCAGCTTTGTCATTGAATAGTTGAGACACCATAGTATATAGTCACTGAGATTGCCTAGGCTGGCATGTCCCCTGCCAGATACCCACTAGCTGTGTGATCTTGGCTAAATTGCACCTCAGTTTTCTCTTCTGTATATTGGGGATAGTAATAATGGTTTCCTCATAGGCATGTTGAGAAGGTAAAAGTGCATGATAAGTGTAAAGAGCTTAGAAGGAGGCCAGGTGCATAGTTAAGTGCTTGGTTAGAACAGTTGTGCTGCTGGTAAAGGGGGTGATCAGTCAAAAGGGATCTTTCCTTCAGGCTCTGATAGTCACTGGGGAGTAAATCCTGTTTGCAAACAATACAGGGCAATAGGGATAGGGGCTATGAGACTAAGGACTAAAGCACCAATTGAAACTTTCAAAGTTTCAGGCTTCTAAAGGAGGCATGTTTCTTCTGCCTCTTCTGTCCCCTCTGCTCCTTTGGTCAGTGGGTCAGGTTGTTCTTAGGTGTATCAACCAGTTTATTCAAAGCTGCAAAGTAAACATAGCACATTTTCCAGTGGCATCAATTTACTAAAAGATTTAGTGAAGTCAAACTTTTTTTTTTTTTTTAATATTTAAAACAATGATGTATAATGAAGTAGAATGGAAAATGTATATTTTTTATTAGGATTAAATTGTAATCTTCAATGAAATTTCAGTTTGGGGGCTGCTTCACCTATACATGGTTTACGCAATCCTCTCTCTTACCGGTATTTCACTGAAGAAAAGATAAGTCCTGGCCTAATAGGATAGGTCAGATGGGAGCAGAAGTTATTTTAAAACTCTATCACTGTACAATCTTAATGGGTTGTGAGCCAGAAAACAGGGCTGGAAGACAAGGCCTCTCATGAAATAAAAAGTTAATTAACAAAACAAAACTCATAGAATTATATACCTAAAGTGGGTGAATTTTACTGTGCATAAATTATCTTCAATAAACCTAACCTTAAAAAAACAATTTGGGAGATTCTCAGTCTTAGAAAAGAAGCAGTTTCCCCCCCACTATGCACTTCTCAGAGTGTTAAACATGCTAATATGGATTATGAATTTCTAAGAGTGAAACATAAGATACATGTCCTATAATTAACCATCACACTTTTTTGACAGGACATCTAAATAATTATTGTACCAAAAACACACTTTGGGAAATGCTGCTGTAAACTGCTATATAAATATGTATTAAACAAATATATGTTGCAATTTTCTTAGACACAGCTAGAAGAAAATTGGTACTCAAAATAATGAAAAACATTCTTATCAGTGAAATTCTTTATAGAATTTGAAAACTCCAGCTATTAAGAATTATTAGTACTCTAAAGTTTTTTGGGTCTATTGGCAAAAAGCAGACCCTTCAGTTTCTATTTTTTGCCCCATTTCACTGTAGGAGCTCAGAACCAAGTCCCTCAGTCCAGATACTAATGATGATAATGTGATGATGGTAATAATATCAACTATAGCTAATGTTTACTGCTTATATAATAGGCACCAGGAAATTTCCCAAGTGTATTATATGACTAACTCATTTAATTTCTCCAGCAAATTTATTAGGTAGATACTATTTATTGTCCTATACTTTATAGAGGATCAGCTTGCAGCACACACAAAGAGGGTTATTAATTCAACCCAAGGCTAGTAAGTGAGTTAGCTAGTTGGTAAGTAGGGACCCAGGACCTGAAACCAGGCACCCTGACTTCCCATTCTTCTTCTTCTCCCTGGAAGGTCTTCCCTAGGGGAGCAGACACTAGTCAGAGGCCGTTTTCCTTGTCCCTGTTCCTTAGACCTGGAGATCTACCTCCTTGTTGCGGCCCATGAGGGCTTTGCCAAGAGAATTGAAGAAGCAGCAAGCCACAGTGCCTTTTTGTCCTAGGCCTGATTCACTGTGTATGAGAGGTAAATATTCTGATACTATGCTTGTCTAAAAATGCAATAATTCTTCCTCCCATTAAAATGATTGTTAGACTGGGTATGGAATGCACCATTGGAAATTGCTGGAAGACATTGCCATAATTCTTTTTAGCTTCCAGGGATGCTATAGAAGTCTGTTTGGAAACTATTTTTTTACTCTCTGGAGGCTTTTACAGTTTTCTCTATCTCTAGTCATCTTAAATTTCATGATACTGTACCTTGATATGTATTTTCATTTATTGTTCTGGACCCTTGGTGGTTACTTTCAACCTGGAAAATTATGTTCTTTGGTTCTATCTGATATGTCTGATAATTCATATTATTTCTGATAATTTCTTCCCATCCATTTTTCTTTTCCTGTTTTCTTTCTCTGAACTCCTGATATTCAAATAATGGCCCACTTAAGTTTTTAAAAGCCTTTCCTTAAAAATAGAGTCTCTGTCTTTTTGTTTTTACTTTCTGAGCAATAGTCTCAATTTAAATATTTCTTTTGACATTATTGTTTCTGTTAATATATTTTTAAACATACAAGAGCTCTTTCTTTTCCTCTGAATGTTCCTTTTTAAAAATTGCTTACTGTTGTATCACGGATGTCATGACTCTGTTCATCTTTCTCGAAATATATGCTATAACTGAGCTCTACCCCGATGGTTTCTGATTCCCCTTCTTCTTCTTTGTTTGCTGGTTTGTTTTGGTCTCTCTCAAGTAGTTATAATCCTTGTCCATATTTGAGAGAGAAACTAAGCTAATCGGAAGCCAAACATTGGTGGGGATTGTTTACTGTGGGCCACACTGTAGAGCGATAGGAGGGACCTGGACCTCCCCCTGGGGTCCCTAACCTCCACAACTTTTCTGTATTTATAGGCCATTTCTCCTGGGCTGAATGGTTTCTCCAGAGACGAGTCCTCCAATCTAGTTGGGAGCCAGGATGAGTGAAGGGTCTGGGAATTTACTATTCAATACGTTGACTTTTACCCAGCTCCTGTCTTTTCAGCACAGCATCCTACCCCACCTCAATTGGGTCTGTGTACCTGATTACATGGCTGATGAGTCTAGTAGTGCACTTGGATGAGTCAAGGCATTTGGGATTTACTTGCCTTTTTTCAGCCTCACGCTGCACTTCTGCCTTCACAGGTACCTGGTGTTTCCAATTTCTTAGGTTTTCCAGAGTTTTTCAGAAAAATCCCTTCATCCCAGACCTCAATTTCAGCTTTCTGTACTTTGCTAAGTTAATAACCACTAATTCATCTGCTTTCCATAATTTTGTAGATATCTATTGTCTATTATTGTCACTTCATCTATGTAAGAAAGGAATAAGTTTAGTTTTCACATAGAGACAGCATGGAATAAGGGAAATGGAGGCAAAACCAGTTTAAACAAGCCCCAGACAAAGAGAAGAGAGAATCTGCCTGCTCCTTATATGGAAAAGTAACCATAGTTACTGGAATGTAAAGAGATATGAGGTAAAATCAGAGGCGGGAACTCACAGCAAAAAAAAAAAAATAAAAATTTGGGGGGAGATAGGCTGATCAGTTCAAAATCTCAATAATGAGCTAGTTGGCTCTCTGGGATTGGCTGTACAAATTAAAATCTCAAAAGATGAATTAGTTAGTGTTCTCGGATAGGCTGTAACCTCTGCAGTACCCAGTCAATGGGGAAACAGGGGAGGGACTTGCGAATTAGGAGTAGGAGATTTAAAGATCGCCATTCTCTTCCTCTGGCGCGCCAGCCTTCCACGTGTTTGGCTGGACGCCCTATCTTGCAAGATCGTAAATAAATTCTTTTCTCCTCCAGAACCGAGTGAGCGTTTATTCCCTTACAGGTACCGCTTTATTTCCGACAACTTGGGGGCTCGTCCGGGATCTGAAGCCTCGGAGGGGGACCCCCGAGGTGGACAAAGGGAAGGCGCGCCCCGCTGATTGAGCGGTCTCGGACTCCGCCATTGGGGGCCCATCTCTGGCAGCTAAAGGGCCCGAGACCAGACGCTTGGATCTGCTGGTCATGGATGAGAAAAGGGGGAAAAGGAAAGGCCTGCCTCTGTTTGACCAGGCAACTCCGTGCACGGACCAAGGTAAGGAAAGAAATATATTGCCTTGGTGGTCGGGAATTCCTGATGAGTCTGGAGCTGCTTGTGTGTGACTGAGACGTGCAACATACTGCACAAAGCAAGTGTGGAGTCCCAATCTGCAGTTCCCTTCTCCCGCGAGGGAAAGGGCCAGAGATGGACAAAGCAAAAGGAACTGAGAGAAAGAAGCCCAGACAAGACTCAGGATGGGAAATAGAGGCAGTTGGCCAGCTGGGGAAGAAGAAAAGGGGGCACCTATAGAGTCCCTCGGGGACATCCCTCCAGATAGCCCACTAGGTAGGATGTTAAAATATTGGACCGTTAGCGATCGGACCAAGGGAAAGAACAAAAAGAAAACGATTAAATACTGTTGTTACATTTGGACTGAAGAAAGCATTTCACCGCCAGATGTATTCTGGCCAAAGTATGGGACAGAGGAGGACTGGCTCTGTGCCAACCTTGTAATTTATGTTAATGAGAAGAAACCCTTTTCTAAGGAGGAGTCTGATTATGCCATGTGCTGGCTAAAGAACAAAAAAACTCCCCTCTACCCTGTGAAAGATAAAAACCCAAACTTGGAAGATCAGTTGGTAGAATCTAAACCCTGGGACCCCTTATTAAGCCTTCCTCCTCCCTACTATTCCCCTCTCCCCCAGGGCAGAGATTGTTAGAGTCTGAGGACCTAATAAAGTCTGCACAGGTTCCAGGGGAATCAGGAGGCCCATCAGCGCCAACTGCCCCACCAGATATGACCCATCAATGGTTGAGGAAAGAATTAACACAGTGCAAAAAGGATGTACAGAATTTTCCATTTCCAAAAACTCTTGAAGGAAAGAGAGTAAGGGAACATCACCCCGTTAAATCCCTTTACCCCTTGAGGGAGGTGCCTATGGGGCCAAAGGAAGTCGGGTATGTAAATGCCCCATTAATGAGTGCAGAAGTAAGAAATTTTAAGAAGGAGATGAAATCGCTAATAGAGGACCCAAAGGGGCTGGCTGAGCAAATAGATCAGTTCCTAGGCTCTAGCCTATACACGTGGTCTGAACTTCTGTCCATATTAAACATCCTCTTTACGAAAGAGGAGAGAGGAATGATAAGAGGGGCTGCTATGAAAGAATGGGAAAGGCAACACCCGCCAGGGCAAGGGGTGATGGCAGCAGAGCAAAAATTTCCAAATACTGACCCTGATTGGGATAATAATGATAAAGAGGATAGGGCACAAATGAAGGATCTCAGAGACCTCATTGTAGAGGGAATAAAATTGGCAGTACCCAAATCTCAAAATTTGGATAAGGCCTTTGAGGTAAATCAAGAGAAAGATGAGTCTCCCTCTGCTTATCTACAAAGATTGAGAGAACAAGTAAGGAAATATTTAGGTATGAACCCTGATGACCCTGTAGCCCAGGGAATGTTAAAGGTCAGCTATGTGAAGGGATCTTGGCCTGATATTCGGAAAAAGATCCGGAAAATGGATGGAGGAATAAGCCATTGGAGGAGTTATTAAGGGAAGCACAGAAAGTGTTTGTAAGAAGGGAGGACGAAAAACAAAAGCAGCAGGCTAAAGTCATGATAGCCACTGTTGACCACTTGGTCAAGAAAAGATTAGAAACAGGAAATGGAGGATGCAGACAGAGGCGAGACAGGGGAGGGGGCTGGGCTGATTTAAATAAAGGAGCAAGGAAAATGCAGAACTCTGCAGGGTGTTATCATTGTGAAAAACCTGGCCATTTCAAAAGGGAGTGCCCAGACTTACAGAAGGAGGGTCGAGTTATACGCTAATGAATTTTGAAGACTAGGAGAGTCAGAGGCTCCTCATCTCAGAAGCCCACCAGGAGCCTTTAGTAAATTTAAAGGTGGGCCCATATCAAGAGGAAATTACATTCTTGGTAGACACTGGAGCAGCTTGCTCCTCTGTAAATCATCTTCCAAAGGGGGCCAGGCTCTCTGGCAGTTCCCTCACCGTCACAGGGGTAAAAGGGAAGGGATTTAAAGTTCCCATTCTTGAACCTACTAACATTTGTTGGGAAAATAATCAAATCATAGCTCCCTTGTTGCACATCCCAGAAGCTGGGAGTAATTTATTAGGAAGAGACCTAATAATACCTATGGGACTGGATTTAGAGGTAAAGAATGGACGGATTGAGGTTTTGGCCCTGCTCACTGAAGAAGATGAAAAAGACATTAAGGAGGAGGTATGGGTAAAAGAAGGAAACAGGGAAGGGTTGCAAATTCCCCCAATTAAAATCAAGTTAAAAAAGGAGGGGAGGTCGTGTGCCAGAAACAATATCCTATTCCTCTTAAAGGAAGACAGGGACTCCAACCCATCATTGAGGGTCTCCTTTGAGATGGACTCTTGGAAACCTGTATGTCCTCTTTTAATACTCCCATTCTCCCCATTCAGAAACCAGATGGTAGCTGGAGAATGGTGCAGGATCTAAGGGCCATTAATAAAATTGTCCAGGTTCGACACCCTGTAGTTCCTAATCCTTACACTCTCCTGAGTAAAATTCCCTTCCATCATAAGTGGTTTAGTGTAGTAGATTTAAAGGATGCCTTCTGGGCCTGTCCCCTTGATCCGGAAAGTAGAGACCTGTTTGCCTTTGAGTGGGAAGATCCCTTCAATGAGCGAAAGCAGCAATACAGATGGACGGTCTTACCTCAGGGTTTCATGGAGTCCCCCAATCTCTTTGGGCAAGAGTTAGAGAGGGTACTGGAAAAATTTCCAGTCCCACCTGAAATCACCCTTCTGCAGTATGTAAATGATCTATTAATATCAGGTAAAGAAAGGCAAGTGGTGGCTCAAGCTACGAAAAATCTACTGAACTTTTTAGGGGAACAAGGATTAAGGGTATCTAAAAGTAAACTGCAATTTGTAGCAAGGGAAGTTAAGTACCTAGGCCACCTCATAAGTGAAGGAAAAAGAAAAATCCATCCAGAAAGAATCCAGGCCATAGTAGAGTTGCCTCTTCCTCAAACAAAAAGAGAGCTAAGAAAATTCCTGGGATTGGTAGGGTACTGTAGATTGTGGATAGATTCTTTTGCATCTCGAACTAAAGGGCTATACCAAAAATTACTAGAGGAAGAGCCTGACAAAATAGAATGGGAGGAAGTGGATATAAAGGCTTTAAATGAACTCAAGCAGGCACTGGTGCAAGCTCCTGTTCTAGCACTTCCTTCCCTCGAAAAACCCTTTCACCTGTTTGTTACAGTAGATTAGGGAACAGCTTTGGGAGTCCTAACCCAAATCTGGGGAGGCCAAAGAAAGCCGGTGGCTTTCCTTTCAAAGGTTTTAGATCCAGTCTCTAGGGGGTGGCCTGGGTGTGTTCAAGCCATTGCAGCAACTGCCCTTCTAGTAGAAGAAAGCAGGAAATTAACCTTTGGAGGGGCATTAGTAGTTAGTACTCCTCATCAAGTGAGAACTATTCTGTCTCAAAGGGCAGGGAAATGGTTAACTGATTCCCGAATCTTAAAATATGAAGCAATCCTAATGGAAAAAGATGATTTGGTCTTAACAACAGATCATAGCCTAAACCTGGTCTCCTTCCTCTGGAAGGGGCCTGAGCAAGTAGAGACCCCTGAGCATGACTGTTTAGACCTAATTGAATACCAAACTCGAGTCTGACCTGACCTAAGGGATCTTCCCCTGCACTTGGGGGAAAGACTGTTCATAGATGGATCCTCCAAAGTCCTAGAAGGAGAAAGGCACAATGGCTATGCAGTTGTAGATGGGATAACTTGTGAAGTAAAAGAAGCTAGCCGATTGCCCAATAAGTGGTCAGCTCAAACTTGTGAGCTGTATGCACTAAATCAAGCCCTCAAATTATTAGAAGGAAAGGATGGTACAATATACACTGACTCCAAGTATGCCTTTGGGATAGTCCACACCTTTGGAAAGATCTGGAAAGAAAGGGGATTAATCAATAGCAAAGGAAAAGAACTGGTTCATGGGGAATTGGTGAAATAAGTATTAACCAATCTACTCTTACCTAGAGAAATATCAGTGGTGCATATAAATGGACATCAGAAGGGACCTACTTTTGAGGCAAAAGGCAATAAATAGGTTGGCTGATGAAAAGGCTAAGGAGGCCTCTCTCTACCCCCCTTTAAAAATAATGGTCCTAATACCCTCTATCCCTAAGGAATTTGGGGTCCCTACATTCTCTGCCAAAGAAGTAAAAGAGTTGAAACAGTTAGGAGCAACCTTAAATGATCAGGGGAAATGGTTTCTCCCAGATGGCAGACAAATGTTAAATAAACAAATAATGAGGGAGATATTAGCAGTCCTACTCCAGGGGAGTCATTGGGGGGTACAAGCCATGTGTGATGTAGTACTTAAACAATTTGGATGTGTAGGCCTTTATACAGTTGCTAAAGAAATCTGTGAACGGTGCATAATTTGTCAAAAAATTAATAAAAAGGTTTTAAGAAAACAGGTACAAGGGGGAAGAGAGCCGGGCCTGAGACCATTCCAGAGCATTCAAGTTGATTATACTGAAATGCCACCAATCGGTCATTTAAAATATATTTTGGTAATTGTCAACCACCTCACTGGATGGGTGGAAGCCTACCCTCTATCCTCAGCTACAGCATTGGGAACTTCTAAAGTTATCCTTAAACAAATCATTCCCCATTATGGGTTACTGGAAAATATAGACTCTGATAATGGCAGTCACTTTACCTCCCGTGTATTGCAGAATGTCATGAGACGCCTGGGTGCCACTTGGGACTTCCACACTCCCTGGCATCCACCATCCTCTGGGAGAGTGGAAAGAATAAATCAAACCATAAAGAAACATCTTTCTAAATTAGTTTTGGAAACAAAGTTACCTTGGATCAAGTGCTTACCTATAGCTCTACTAAGATCAGGACTGCCCCTAGAAAAGAACTGGGAATTTCCCCTTATGAAATGCTTTTTGGTTTGCCTTTCCCCAGGAGGACTGGAGAGCTCCCCTCCCTAGACACAAAGGATCTTTTTCTTAAGAATTATGTACTGGCCTTGTCTTCTACTTTATCATCTCTCAGGCACCGTGGACTGCTGGCTCAGACCCCGCCTCTTGAATTTGCTGCCCATCGACATCAGCCTGGCAGCTGGGTTCTGATCCAGTCGTGGAGAGAATCCAAACTTCAACCGATCTGGGAGAGACCCTATCAAGTCTTGCTGACAACTGAGACGGCAGTCCGAACAGCAGAAAGAGGCTGGACTCATTACACATGAGTGAAGGGACCAGTGCCTGAACCAGACGATAAGTATCCAGCAACTCAACCTAAATCCTGGAAAGTGACTCCTACCTCAGATCCCCTAAGGATCACTTTAAATAGGCAACAGTTGAAAGAACATACTAGGAGGGAGGGAGGGCTGAATTAAACCCTGTGTTTGTATTGTGCTCTGTGTATAGCTTAATGATGAAATTCCTTATACTGATCATAATGTTCTATATTCAAGGAGTAACAGGTTCTGCTAAGCTGGTTATAAGTGTAGTCAAAGGCTTAAAGTCTCAAACTGTACAATTTGATTTTTGTCAAGTAATGAGCTGTAAAAATCTAAAACATCAGCAACAACTGAGGGAGGAATATAAGCATTTATGTAAGCAGACTGTTCAAATAGAAAGCAAGATTGTTGGGGGGGCGAACATTTGAGAGTATAACTTATGAGACACCTAACCCCTGTTATTCTTGGAACACTGCTTGGTGGACCACACAGTATGAAGGATGGGTCTTACCCAGGTTGGAGGAAAAACCATTAAGGGAAACTTGGCTGGAATTTAACTCTCCAGTTCAAATTGACCCCAAGGTCATTAGAATACTTAAGGCCAAAGACTTAAAGCAAACCACAGAAATAGAGACAGGTTATGGAAATACAAATGCCCAGGTAGAATGGGGCAAACATACCATCCAGAGTCTAAACAGAAGTGAGTGTTATGCTTGTACAACCAAACAACCCACTGTTCAGATTATGCCCTTCCCCCTTGGGGATGAAAAAGCATGAAAGGGAGTTTAAATGTATAACACTCCTCTTTCAAAATGCTACTCCTGGTGAAAGTTGTAGTACGTTGTTGACACTTCCCTTTTCCCTCCAGTCCAGAAGGGAAGTGTCAAAGCCATACCAGCATCTCACCTTGGTCCCGGAAACCACTCTGCCTGTCTCTCCAGATGGGAAGAAGGGCTCCAGGATCTTGGTACCATGGCTTTGTGTACACAGGTGTGGAATGTGAGCAAGGATAGTACTGGCAACTTCTCCAGCCTAACTATACCCCGAGCAGACCTCTGGTGGTACTGTGGGAAGGGCATCCTCTGGCCAACACTACCTGAAAGGTGGGGAGGAACCTGTGCTCTGGTTCAATTGGCTATCTTATTTACCCTGGCATTTGAAAGTAATAAGAAAGTACCAACCCAAGGCAAAGGAGAAAAGAAAAATGTACAAAATGTACCTAGTTCCTTCAATAAAAAATGTTTGTAGATAGTATAGGGGTTCCCCAGAAAGTTCCTAATGAGTTTAAAGCTAAAAATCAAGTAGCTGCAGAATTTAAATCGTCCTTATTCTGGTGGGTCACCATCAATAAAAATGTCAATCATCAGCTAAAATTTATCAACTATCCCAGGGATGTCATTAAAGAAATAGCAGAACAGTTAGATGCCACTAGCCGAATGGCATGGGAAAAAAGAATGACCCTAGACATGATGCTAGCTGAAAAAGGAGGCATCTGTGCTATAGTTGAGGGAAATTGTTGCACATTCATCCCCAATAATACCGCACCTGATGGAACTATCACCAAAGCCCTACAAGGCTTAACAGCCTTATTTCAGAAACTAGAAAAGAATTCTAGCATTAACAACCCACTCACAGAATGGTTGGAAAATTGGTTTGAGAAATGGAAAGGAATTGCAACATGTATTTTAATTTTCCTTATCATTCCAGCCAAAATGTTTATAACAGCTGGGTGCTACATAATCCCGTGTGCCCAAAGGCTAGTTCAAAAACCCATCAAAACCACTAGAATCAAAAATAAGAAAGATCCCTATGATGAGGAATGTGAAAAAGCCCTTAGCAAATTTGAGAATCTAAAATGTGAAAACTAAAAGTGTTTAAAAAAGAAAGAGGAGGGAATCTGTAAGAAAGGAATAAGTTTAGTTTTCACATAGAGACAGCATGGAATAAGGGAAATGGAGGCAAAACCAGTTTAAACAAGCCCCAGACAAAGAGAAGAGAGAATCTGCCTGCTCCTTATATGGAAAAGTAACCATAGTTACTGGAATGTAAAGAGATATGAGGTAAAATCAGAGGCGGGAACTCACAGCAAAAAAAAAAAAAAAAATTTGGGGGGGGATAGGCTGATCAGTTCAAAATCTCAATAATGAGCTAGTTGGCTCTCTGGGATTGGCTGTACAAATTAAAATCTCAAAAGATGAATTAGTTAGTGTTCTTGGATAGGCTGTAACCTCTTCAGTACCCAGTCAATGGGGAAACAGGGGAGGGACTTGCGAATTAGGAGTAGGAGATTTAAAGATCGCCATTCTCTTCCTCTGGCGCGCCAGCCTTCCACGTATTTGGCTGGACGCCCTATCTTGCAAGATCGTAAATAAATTCTTTTCTCCTCCAGAACCGAGCGAGCGTTTATTCCCTTACAGGTACCACTTTATTTCCGACAATCTATTCTTTATGCTAAATGATGGCTTTTGCCTTTTTATTTATTAATTTATATGCTTTCATTTTAGAGGAGTTTCAGAAAGGAGATAAAAATGTGTTTATTACACCACTTTTAACCAGAATTGTTTCAATTGAGTGGGCATTATTGTTATTATTATTATCTTTACTATATCACATATGAGAAAATTAAAACTTAAATATTTTGCCTAAGCTAATTAATGGCAGAGAAGCTAGTTCCTACTGTTAGCTACCTATCTGATAGGGATAGGAGACAATGTTATGGATATCCACAAAATAAGACAATATTTGTGGCATATGCTGCATTTCACAGTTGTCAATTGTGTTGTTGCTGTGAAACCTTTCCCTCCTGTTGCGAATGGCAGTAATCCATTTTCTACCATGCCTTCTCTAACCTCTACAGGTTCACTTTGAAATGCCCCACTAGAATGTACATTTTAAAACATTTCAAACAGATCAAGCAACATTCTGGCTCCTGAAAAGTTACTTCTAAATCACTTTTTTGTCAGTTTAATTTTTTTAATTGACTAACTCAGCATTGTTTTGTCTTCATTGATAATTGAATTAGCAAGAGATTCTACAATTTTGTTTTTAATTCCTATCTTCTCCTGATTTTTCAGCTTTGTTCATAATATTCAATTAGGTATGCAACAGACATTAAAATTTCAAGTGATTAGGCATGCAGAATTAATATATGTGAAATTCCAAAGTGGGGGACTAAATCACCATAGACAGATCTTCAGAGGAGGCAGCAAAGAACCTATTCTAATTCTCTCATTCACTTTAAGGCTATAAAAGTGTCCAAAGAGTGGAAAAGGAGGGATTTTGTGAAAAGATTTCATTGCATGAAGCTGTCGCTATATTGTGAGCCCACAATCCCTTCCTTGGGGGAGTTGTGGGAGTTATCTTCTGTTTCCTTCACATCCAACCCAGTGAAGCTTCCACAGACACCTGGAGAAGCTTCACACAGACTTTAATTTGTGTCCTAGCAGTAGGGGTATAGTAGCCTGGGATTTACTGCTGCTCAGCAAGGGAAAAGCTTCCTCTTGCTTTGGTGGGAGTGGCAAGAAACTGCTGCCGTGTTAGGAATTGGTTGGGGCCCTGGAAGTAAGAGTGCTTCCTATGGACCAGATGTGGGCAGGACCCAAGAGGGTCAGCATGAGGTGGACTCGGGCCCTTCCCCTAGGCTGCCTTGAATGCCGAGGAGCTGAGGCAGCAGGGGGAAGGAGCCATCACTGGTGGAGATACGCATGAAATAGTCAAGAGAACAGAGACCGACTGTTGGAGAGTTCAGTAGAAATCTCTGAAGAGCCCAGGACAGCACCTGGAGACCGAGAGAGTCATCCTTCAACTTCTGCCAGGCCCCAAATACAAGCACCCAGATGGCAATGGTAATAGTTCAAATAAGACCTTTCCTACTTTTTCCTCCCTCTCTTCCTAAGTGCCAGCACTGGTGGGGTAAAACTTAGCTGGGGAGGGACTGGAAAGTTGAGAAATAGAGACACCATCCAAGCCTCCTTCCCTCAGGGTTCCATCCTAGAGAAAATGAAATTATGATGACAGGAATGCTAATTACAGCCAGCTTTGACAATTTAAATATAAGGGGAACAACAATTTATTTTTCATTGCTACATGTCAGGCATTATGCTAAATGTTTCACAACATCATCTTTCTAATTCTCACATGATCCCTGTAATATGTCATCCACACATTGCAGATGAGGAAAACTGAGCCTCAGAAAGTTAAATAACCTTTATTTAAATCAATAAAGTTAAGTGCGTCTAGTGAGTGGTGGAGCTAGGATTGGAGCCCATAGTCTCTGCCATCTTACTGCTTTTTACTCAGAAGCCTCTTAAAAGGACTCATTGGGACCTAAAATATATACAAATAAAATGTTCCACCAAAGAGACTCTAAATTTTCTACACTTAATATCACAGTGAAGCAATACTCTGAGGAAGAAGACATTCAGGGTAAGTGAAATTTCTAGATTGGTGCTTCTCAGGGTATGGTCTGTAACTGGCATCAGTCTGTGAACTATTGGTTACTGCTTGACAAAGTACAAAACCAAGAGTATTTAGAAGCTTTTATAGCAATTAAATATTGCTGGAACTTCCAAGCACATGACCAGTGAACAAGGCCTTGTGGAACAAGATCTAGACAAGTTCAGGTGTTGAACTCATCATGGTGAGTCTCGTGTGGCCATATGATGAGAGTGGCAAATTGGCCACGCACAGGACTACATATTGGTCAATAGAGACTGGAAATAGAAAGAGATGGATCCTTTACCATAGATTGTATGAACACTGTTCTAAAATGATTTGATACTGAATGAATGCAGGGTTTTCTGTCTGATATGCATAACAGCCAATCCATGACACCAGGGTTTAAAGAGAGAAAGAGTTTACTGCTACACACAAAGCAGGAGATCAGATGGTCTATTGGCCCAAAAATCTGTCTCCCTGAGTCTAAGGAGTTCAGGGTTTTTATGGATTCAAACAAGGAGGGATGGAGTTGTTACCATTTGCAATATCAAGTATGAACAGAGCTGAGACCAGGCTAGAATAACCATTGCCATAATAAGTATAAACAGGACTGAGACTAATTGAATTCCAGTAACTCTACAATATAGAAAGAAAAAACATCTATATAATGATTCAATAATCATAATCATTCGTAAATTCTTAATTTCTTGGTTCCAATTTAAATATACCAATTAAGCTAATTGAAAAAATAGTCAGTGGGGGATGGGCATTTCTGAAAGATTATTATACATTCTCCTGTCTGAAAAAAACCAATGTGACATCTCTTGCAGGAGAGGTCACCATAGAGTTTAAGAAAACTTTGTGGGTTATAAAGAGTGGAGAATAATAATAAAGTAGAAGAAAGATGGTTATGGTGCCACTGAGTATGGGAAAGGTGAAGATGTTGATAGGTTGGACAGAATTGTGTGTCCAGGTAGCAGTCAAATACTTTCTCAGGACCAGTCAGAAAAACAAGAACATACATCACCCTAAGACTGCAAACACTGGAAGGGCAAGCTTCAAATAACAGGTAGGAATTGTGATTTGCAGAAGTAAGTTAGATGGTCAAGGTGAAAAGGCCCCAGGAGGATTATGGATTATGGGGACTGTTGTGGTTTGAAACTGTGTACCCCAGAAAAACCTGTTCTTACATCTCATCTGTTCCTGTGGGTCCATTATCCATCCATTACCCATTGTTAGTAGGAACTTTCGATGAAACCACTCATTCAGGATGGGTTTTTAATCCTCCCACTGGAGTCTTTTATAAACAGAATGAATACAGACAGAGAGAGAAAGCCATGGAAGCCAGAAGCTGAAATCAACCAAACCCAATAGAGAAGGGAGAGACTGACAGACGCCACTATATGCTTTGCATGTGGCAGAGGAGCCAAGGATCACCAGCAGCCAGTCTTCAGGAAGAAAGCATTGTCTTGATCATGCCTTGATTTGGACATTTTCCTGAAGGCAAACAGTACCTCCATACCACCTCAGTGGAAGTGCTTGCTCTATTCTATGAAACTTAACACTAGTGCCACTTTCATGTACTTTCTCTAGTTTACCGATGAGAACCATGCTTCTGTTCTGCAGCATCAGGAAAAGAAAAACAACACAAGTATTTTAGGTGCCTTCCTTCATATTGACAGGAAATCTGAAGTCTTAAAAATTCTAGTTTAAGAAGTAATTGGAAATAGCAATTTTCTTTTTTAAGCAGAGCTTCCAACTTTGCCCCAAAATATGTTAAATTGTCATGTAGAAGTATTCCTTCCTGCAGATCTATCCCATAAAAATGCCCTATACCATCCCCTCTACAATGTTTCCAGTACTACCATGACAACTCCAGAAGCAGGTTTGGAGGGCTGTGGAATGTGGGGTTTTCATTCTCAGTTTCATCTTATAAAAAGATTTTTTAAGGATATGAGTTTATTCAAAAATTTGTAAGGAAGTTCCATAAAAACCTACCTCCAGGGAGTTGGGCAAGATGGCGGCATAGAGAGGAGTGGAAGCTAAGTAGTTCCCCTGGAACAGCTACAAAAAACCAGAAACAACTAGTAAATAATCCAGAATAACTGCGGGGGGACAAACGAGACCATCCATTCATCATACACCAGCCTGAATTGGGAGGAATGCCCAAGAACACAGCATAAAATCTGTAAGTAAAACCTGTGGAACCAGGTCGGGAGACCCCCTCCCCCATAGCCCGAGCTGTGGAGCTGCGTGGTGCCAGAGAGAAGCTCTCTCCCAGCAAGCGAATACAGCTCAGCTGAGCTCCAACTGGGGTTTTAAGTAGCGAGTGTGAACTGCTCACTATAGGTACGCAGCCCCAAAAAACAGACAGAGGCTTTGGGTGACGACTGACCTGGAAGAGCCTGAGGGTTGCCTTGGACTGGGTCTGAAGGGGACTACCTGTTTCTTTTTTGGCTCAGTGGAGAAAGCCCCAGTCATTTTCAGTTTCCAGGGCTGTGACTCTGGGAAGGGTGGAGACACCACAAGCAGAGAGCGAGACCATTGAAATGCTAATGACCTCCACCTGAGGGGTCTGTCTTCTCTAGGAGGAAAGGGGTGGGGCCCTTTCCATTCAGAACCAGACCCCAGAGCCTGGGGGAACACGGCCATACCTCCTCACACCAGTCAAGAATTATAGGCTAACAGGCGTCACCTGCTGGGCAGAAAAGCACAGTGACCCGAGGCATCAAAGGGTGGAGCAATTTTCTAAGACACACCCTCAGGGAAACCAGATACTGAATATTTCTTCCCTCTGGGACCTGAGCCTGTTCTGGTCTGAGAAAACCTGATTTGGATAACCAAGGAAACCATGCCTAGACAACAGAAAATTACAACCTACACTAAGAAAAACAAAGTTATGGCCCAGTCAAAGGAACAAACGTACACTTCAACTGAGATACAGGAATTTAAACAACTAATGCTAAATCAATTAAAAAAGTTTAGAGAAGATATTGCAAAAGAGATAGAGGCTGTAAAGGAAGAACTGGACATGTATACGGCAGATATCAAAAGTTCAAAAAACCTACTAGTAGAATCTATGGAAATGAAAAGCACAACATAAGAGATGAAAGACACAATGGAAACATACAACAGCAGATCTCAAGAGGCAGAAGAAAACACTCAGGAACTGGAGAACAAAACACCTGAAAGCCTACACGCAAAGGAGCAGATGGAGAAAAGAATGAAAAAATATGAGCAACGTCTCTGGGAACTCAAGGATGAAACAAAGTATAATAATGTACATATCATTGGTGTCCCAGAAGGAGAAGAGAAGGGAAAGGGGGCAGAAGCAATAATAGAGGAAATAATTAATGAAAATTTCCCATCTCTTATGAAAGACATAAAATTACAGATCCAAGAAGCGCAGCGTACTCCAAACAGAAGAGATATGAAGAGGCCTATGCCAAGACACTTAATAATCAGATTATCAAATGTCAAAGACAAAGAGAGAATCCTGAAAGCAGCAAGAGAAAAGCAATCCATTACATACAAAGGAAGCTTAATAAGACTATGTGCGGATCTCTCAGCAGAAACCATGGAGGCAAGAAGGAAGTGGTGTGATATATTTAAGATACTGAAAGAGAAAAAACCACCAACCAAGAATCCTGTATCCAGCAAAGCTGTCCTTCAAATATGAGGGAGAGCTCAAAATATTTTCCGACAAACAGATAATGAGAGACTTTGTGAACAAGACACCTTCCCTACAGGAAATACTAAAGGGAGCACTACAGGGTGATAGAAGACAGGAGTGTGTGGTTTGGAACACAATTTTGGGAGATGGTAGCACAACAATGTAAGTACACTGAACAAAGGTAACCATGAATACGGTTGAGAGAGAAAGATGGGGAGCATGTGAGACACCACAAGAAAGGAGGACAGATAACGACTGGGACTGTGTAACTTGGTGAAATCTAGAGTATTCAACAATTGTGATAAAATGTACAAATATGTTCTTTTACGAGGGAGAACAAGCAAATGTCAACCTTGCAAGGTGTTAAAAATGGGGAGGCATTGGGGGAGGGATGCAATCAGCATAAACTAGAGACTGTAACTAATAGAATCATTGTATTATGCTTCCTTTAATGTAACAAAGGTGATATACCAAGGTGAATGCAGATAAGAGGGGGGATAGGGGAGGCATGTTAGACCCTTGACATTGGTGGTATTGTCTGATTCTTTATTCTACTTTGATTTAAGGTTATTTTTCCTTTTGCTGCTTCCTAGCTGTCATTTTTTTTTTTGTTTCCTCTTTCTTTTGCCTCTCTACCTTCTTTGACTCTCCCTCCTGCCTTGTGGAAGAAATGTAGATGCTCTTGCTTAGTATGAGCAGAATGTTCAATTAGGATGAACTTAAATGTTTGGAAATGAATAGGGGTGTTGGTAGCAAGATGTGAGAATAACTAACAGCGCCGAATGGTGTGTGAATGAGGTGGAAAGGGGAAGCTCAGACTCATATATGTCACCAGAAGGAAAGTTGGGGGTCAAAAGATGGAAATGTATAAAACTGAATCCTATGGTGGGCAATGTCCATGATCAACTGTACAAATACTAGAAATCACTTCATGAACCAGAACAAATGTATGACAATACAATTAGAAGTTAATAAAAGAGGGGCATATAGGGAAGAACTATATACCTATTACAAACTATATACTACAGTTAGTAGTATTTCAACATTTTTTCATAAACAATAACAAACGTACTATATCAATACTAGGAGTCAACAATTGAGGGGGGTTGGTTAGGGATAGGGGAGGTTTAGAGTTTCCTTTTCTTTTTTTCTTTTTTCATCTTTCACTTTATTTCTTGTCTGGAGTAATGAAAAGTTTCTAAAAATTGAACAAAAATTAAGTGTGATGGATGCACAGCTGTATGAGGGTACCCAGGGGCAAGTGATTGTACACTTTGGATCTTTGGATAATTGTATGGTATTTGAACAATCTCAATAAAAATGGGGAAAAAAAAAAACAAAAAAAAACCTACCTCCAGCCTTTGAAAAATAAGGCTGTCTAACATTTACCAAGTGCATTCTATGTAAATTATTTCCCTGAATGCTCTCAACAAACCCAGAGGCCCTTACTATTATTATCCCTATTTTACAAACAGGGAAACTTGCCTCAGGTCTCATCTTCTTTGTGGTAGAGCTTTAATTAACCATCCATAAAAACCTCATATGAGCCCAGAGCCTGTGCTCCTGCCCCTTGCTCTATGCCCCTTGCTCTATGCTCCCAGCAGCCAAGATGGAGCCAGAAGTTTGGCTTAATTATTAGGCTACAGTGTGTGCTTGGACTTATCATAGGGAGCTGGAGGAGCCAAACCAGAACAACCAGCCATGAGCCAGGTGTGTTTTTTTGTTGTTTTTTTTTTTCAGGTATGCTTTGCTACATAGAAAGTCATCCCAAAACTTCCATAACCACATGGGTTGGCAGTCTGGATGGTCCTGCTTGGGTTCCTCATGCAGCTAGGGTCATCTGATGGCTTGGCAGATGGTCTAAGATGGCCTTCCTCACATGTCTGTCATGTGGTGTTGGCCTCACCGTGGCCTCTCATCCTCCACTAACTTAGACTGGGCTTCCTCACAGCATGGTGGACTCCAAAGTCCAGATGTGTGAGAGCAGAAGCTGCAAGCCCTGTGGTTGGCCTAAGCTCTAAGATTTGTACATAGTATCTTCTGCCACATTCTTTTTTGGTCAAAGCTAGTCACAGGCCTCTGCCTCTTGATGAGAGGAACAGCAATATTGTTACTGTTTGAAAACGTGATTCTAAATAGTCAGGCCCACCTGATCCTGCGTCAAACAGAGAAAGAAGTCTCTTTGCTTGGTGAGAAGGTGAGTTTATTGAAGATGCAGAAACAAAGAACTGGAGGAAGAAAAAGCTTTCCAAGACCAGTTCAGAGTGAGAAGAATTATTTGGGCTTTTATAACCCCAAACAGACAAAGAAATGGCCAGAAGCCAGAAGAAAGCAGAAAGGGGGAAAAAAAATAGAAGAGAGAAAGCTGTTTGGTCAGCATTTCCTTGTTATCTTCAGGTTCTTCCCTCATTCAGGCTTGTTTTTCAAGGTCCTGATTATGAGACCATATGGTTACATCCCTCATATCTTACTGCAGGCAATGCTGGGAAAGTTCCTGGTAGCAGAGAATAAGTTTTTGTTGCTGATATTAGAGCAACAGCAGGTTATTTTAACAAGGGCTTTTCGTGGTCAGAATAACTCAAAGCTGCTTGAGTAAAGAGATCTTAAACAGTTTTTTTTTCCTCTATTGGCTATTGAAGACTATACTAACCATTTTCCAGCTAAAGAATTATATTGAATATTTTCTACTTATCCAGCTATCAATATGACATTGCAAAGGGGAATAGACATGGGGTGGCATGATTCTTTGGGGGCCATTATTATTTTTTTTTTTAAACAAAATTCACATTTTATTTAGATTGAAATAAACTGTACAAAATTGATTTTCTTCACCAAAAATAATAGCAATATTTTCTGTATTATTCCTAGATAAACCACAAAACACTTATTTTTGTAGGCTTTCCAGGTTCTGCTGATAATCAAGATGAGGCAGTAGACATAGTCATGGAAATAGACAGAAGAAATCAGACAAATTAGTGGTCAGTATCCATGGCCTCTGATTCTATCTTGACCATGAAACAGAAATGTTCAACACATACCTGCTAAACAGCTTATGAAAGCATGGGCTCAATAAAGGAATGTAAACAGCAATAACCAGATGTAGAAAAAGGCACTCGAACTGTAACTTGTTCCTTTAGGTTCATTTGATAAAGACAAAATCTACGCTGAAATCCTTGCTTGGCGAGCTCAGTTTCTCTCACTCTCTGGTAATTCCCTTAACTGTCCAACATAAATTTTAACAACATACTCTGAAGTCTTTCTAGTTAAAGGTCAATAGTGAACCTCATTGTAACACTTTACAAAATGCATTCCTTCCTTCCATACCTCGTCAAAATTTATTTCTTCAAAGTACTGATAACTGGACTGGTAACTTGACAATTGGAGCCACAGTGATGATTAATGTCGTGTCTAAAATGACTTAACTAAAATAATTCCAGAGTGCCACTAATGGAGAGCACGCAGAAATGAAACGTGGCACTTTCAATGCTACCTTCTGCAAGAACAGACAGGTCTTCAAAGCATGAGAGTTCAAATGGGGGCCCTTTAAATAGGTAGATTATTAATGACAAATGTATTCAATGGGAGACCTATAGGCAAAGATAGTCAGTGATTAAGCAGCCTACATACACCTCACAGCTCTTCCTCCAAATATAAGAGAAAACCTATTTTAAAAGTCTCAAGTATTTTCAATGGTTTCTGAATTACCTGTGGGAAGCTCTGACTTAGTTGTATAGAGTTTGATATATGTGTCCACCATCAAATCCAGATCATGTTTTATATCAAAATTTATGTTAAGCAAAGCCAAGTTACTTGACCTTTGGTCTGTCAAAGTGTTCCTCAGGTATGCTTTGAGATGCTTTCGTCCATTTTCATAGCGTTCATTCTCAACCTTCATCACAGGAAGAATGCATAAGACCTTCAACAAAGCATAAACATTAGGAAAAAACTTGATGTCAGGCAGATGGAGGGCTTCATAAATGGTGGATGGAAGCTCTATATCTTTCCCTCTGTGTTTCCACTTGATTCTCCAACAATGAAGCTCGGCTGAGAGTGTGTCAGGATTGGGTAAGTCACTTCTGTACATGTCAGCATGGTGTTCCTCCGACGTATTGAATTTGAGCTGTCCCATGACAGAGGGAGGGTACCAGAGATAAGCATTTAAGAGCTTTGAGGTGCTGTTCTGAGAATATATCTTTAAGTTCCTGAATAATGTGCTCCACTGTTGGAACACTTAGGGTTTCTTTATAGTAACTCTTAGAGGTTAACTGAGACTCCAGGTTACCTTGCTGAGCTCTGCGGAATTTGCCAGGGAGTTTCATGTGAATATCAAGTTTGGTTGCCAAATTTGTGGCTTCCTCAAACCAAAATTCATGATAAACTTCAATGTTTTCCATCACTTCATTTAGTGAATGTAGCACTGCAGTCAAGCTGCTGGCTGTAAAGAAGACATCAGAGGTTTGGGGGGCCATTATTAAACTCATATATAATAGCATTTCTGTTATCAGTTGTATACTGCTGTATAACAAACCACCATAAAACCTAGGGGCTTAAGACAATAACCATTTTATTGCTCACAAATCTGTATGTCAGGAACTTGGACTGGTTTCGATGGGGCCGGCTGGGGCAGCCAGGCTGGGGCTGGAGGATCCAAGATGGCCTCCCCCACGTCCTGCACCTTGGCTGGGATGATGAGAGGCTGGGAGCTGGCTGGGCCTCTCTTTTCGCATATGTTAGTTAGGCTCGCACATGTCCTTGGTTTTCTTCATGTGACCTCTTTTTCCACATTGTGTCTCATTCTCCAGAGCTTCTCTGCCTTCAGTAGGATAGCCTGGGCTTTTATCCATGGCAGCTGGGTCCAAAAGAGCAAAAGCAGAAGCTGTCAGGCCTTTTAAGGCCCAGGTTCAGAGCAGCAGTGTCACTTCTGAAGAAGGGGCACTTCCCAAATCTGGGCTCGGCGCTCGGCACAGCTAATAGGAGTCACACTGAACCAGGCTGAAGAGGAAAAGATGGTTTATTGTGCCGGCAGAAGGCAGGGGAAGCTTTCCCAAATCTGCTTCCCCAAAGTATTTCTTCAATTGGGTTTTATACCCATGTTCAGAGACAAAGAGAGATAATCATTCAGTCAATGTGCAACAAGAGGGATAGACAAAAGGCCCATTGATCTGGGAGGTTTGGGGCAGTCTCCCAGTGATTCTTTAATTGGCTAAATCCATTAGAGACAAAGGGAGTTAATTATTTTTGTTAACATGGAACAGGTTTAGAGAACTTTAGTAATTTGTTATTTCCTGTTTTCTTGGTGACACCTGGGAAAGGTGTCTCTAGGTGTTTAGGGAGGTAGATGAAAAATCTTTATTTATATCTGGGTGCAGACTTTACATTTACATGCTGCTTCAGACTTTTTACTTTCACAGATTGCTTCTTTCTGGGACTAAGAGCTTCCATTATAGCCTGTTTCCAGCTTTGAAGCTTACATTACAATTTCCTCCTTGCTTACAGCTTTAAGATTATATTTAAAAAGTTACTGTTATACTTCCTCCATGATCTTTTGGTCAAAGTAAGTCATCAGCCATCCCAGAATCAGTGGTGGAGAAGACTTCTTCACCATTGAATGTGCTTGTTACAGGTATGGGAAGAACTATTGGAGGTTGTCTTTGCAGACAATGCTGGGCAATATTTGATTGAATGTGGCACAATGAGAAGCTGGGGTCAAAGGGTTAGTCTAGACCAGTGGCTACCCAAACAGGGTTGTACCTGAAAGCCAAAATGACTCAATCTAAGGGAAGATATGGAAGGCAGGTATATATACCTGGAAAATAACAAAAGTTTCCACCAAGTACTGCAGCAAGTAGGAGACAAGGATAAGGACAGCTGTTGAGAAAGCAGGGAAAATATGGTATGCATTGCAAAATCCTCAGGCCAGCCAGTCTGAGATGGTCAAACAGGAAACCCAGTACCTCTGCAGCCAGGGGGAATGATCACCTGTAAGTGGGAAGTACCATGGGAGCCCACGGGTCCTCCAGTCCTGATCAGAAGTATTACGTTCCAAGGGCTGCCATACAAATTCACACATACTTGGTGGCTTAAAGCAACAGAAATTTATTCTCTCACAGCTCTAGAGGCTACAAGTGTGTACTCAAGGGTAGGGCCATGTTCTGTCCAATGGGAGCTAGAGGCGGGATCCTTCCTTGCCTCTTCCTGTCTGCAGGTGGTGGCTGGCAATCCTCGGTGTTCCATGGCGGGTAGCTGCACAACTCGTCTCCGCCTCTATCTTCTTATGTCCTTCTCGCTTGTGTGTCCCTGTCTCTGTGTCTCTTCTCTCCTTATAAGGACACCAGTCCCTGGATGAGGGCCTGCCTCATTGTAGTGCCATCC
This sequence comes from Choloepus didactylus, assembly GCF_015220235.1. Taxonomy (NCBI): domain Eukaryota; kingdom Metazoa; phylum Chordata; class Mammalia; order Pilosa; family Megalonychidae; genus Choloepus; species Choloepus didactylus. The sequence continues at coordinate 29,272,956 of NC_051320.1, read as the reverse complement.
TGTCTTAACTTGATTACATCTGCAAAGACTCTATTTCCAAAAAAGGTTGCATTCACAAGCACTGAAGATTAGGACCTCAAGATATCTTTTTGCAGAACAAAATTCAACTCATAACATCAGATTCATGTGGAATTCATCCTCCCCCTAAAAGGATGAGATCATGAAATATCCCTTCCATCACCCCAACTTGGGCAAAACCTAGAAGCAGATGGCCAGATGATATGGAAGTTCTAATTAGAGAGTCAAAACTGCAGGGCCACCGAACTAGGAGACATCTACCCTTGGTGGCAATTGAACAGTTGTAGACATTTTGCAGAGTGTTTTAGAGAAAAGCAAAGTCTTATTTTTGTCCAAGTGTGCTAGACAAGGTCCAGGTGCAATTCTCTGCTCCAGGTAACTGTTTTTCCCCCTTAATGATCCATTCCACATAAAAGTATTTTTGTTTCTGATTTTTAAACACTATGAACAACTTCTGGTATTCATGACCCTGGCAGAAGTGGATGTTTAATGAATTTCATATTCTGTAGTCCATAGAAACTCTCTCCCCAGTCCCAAGGGCTGGTGTTATTATGACGGTGGCAGTGATAATAAACTACTGGTATTTTTAATGAAATGTCTGCCCTTTTCAAAGCACATCCACATTTCTTAATTATTTTTATCCTATTTTATCTCGCTATTTTATCTAGGGTTCCTATGGCTCTCTGTGAATAGATCACAAGGAATCAGAATCTGCAAACACATAAAATGGTGCTGTTCGCACATCAATTTCCTTTTAATCATTGTGGCGTTTTATTATTTCCTTCTCTGGTTTAAAAGTTTACTATTTTTAGTGAAAAGCAAAAAGATCATATTTAGAGGCCAAAATTTAATTAGAATCCATAAATGCTAATTTTGTCCTTCTAATGAGAGTCATTACTTGTAATAGTTTCCGTCTGTGTCCCCATTAACATACAAAATGAAAAGTAGTGGTGCTACCGGTTTAATTAGGCCTAACATTTAAAATGGTATGTGAAAAGATTAAGGTTTGTTAAGAGCTAAGGAGTACAGTGCTCCTAAATAGGTTCATTTATAGGGCAACGGGAGAGAAGGATGGGTTCTGTGCCTTCCTGACAGCTTAGGAGTGGCTGTGGAGTGCAGCTGTGGAGACCCCAGCCGTCCCCAGAGGAAGGAACATTTTGTGTCACATGAAATAGGCCCAGGGCAGATCCAGATTTTGTGGGGCTTGAAGTGAAAGCTGTACTGGCTTCACCGAGTGTGGATCCTATGCTGAGCAGAGAGAGGTGAACGGGAAGGTCTGCAGAGAGGAACAGAAAGGAAACAAGGCTGTTGGAGCATGTCTCCAAGTAGCACTCAGGCTTGTAGTCTTTTTTCAACCTGACCCAGCAGAGAAGCTTCAGGAATCTCCCCAGCAAAAGGCCTGCTGGGGGAGAGTGGGTTGGCTGATCGGGAAAGTTGGGACTCCTGGGGCTGCCATGTGGCATGGGTTCATATAATGGTAACTGGGGACCAAGGCACTGATGACAATAAAAAGACATTAGTTAGCTCCCACTTACTCTCTTAAGCCTCAGCCCAAAGGTCAGTTGCTCCAAGAACCTTCCCTGACCTCAACTTTTGTGTCCCTAGTGCCTTGTTCATGTTTCTGATAGGCCTCGCCATACACTACACTATTTCTTTCCTTCCATGACTGTCTTTTAGCCTAACCTTGTGGGAGATGAGGACGCTGCTTTGCCCAATTTTTTTTTTCAACCCACACCCTAGTTTAATAATTGCTTCATGATAGACTTAAAAAATAACAATTTTTTTGAGATAGTTTACCTAAAATAAAGTGCACCCAATTTAAGGGACAATTCCATGTGTTTTGTCAAATGTGAATGCCCGGCTGACTTTTTTTATGGCTATTATTATCCTGAATTTACAGATAAGGAAAATGGGGCCAAGATCACTCTGCTTACGAATGATGACTCCAACTTGAAATGTAGAGCTTTTTTCCCCACGTCTCAATTATCAGACTCCATTCCTGGGAGTTTCCAGCACAGCTGGGGAATAGACTTGGCTGGCCTAGAAAACAAGCCTATGAGACTGCAATTTCTTCTGGCTGCAGGGTAACTGAGAGGGTCCTAATGAGTAGAATATTCCACATTTCTAAATATTAGTTATTGTCATCTTGGAGGGTAATCCTTTTATTAAGTGACTTTATGCATCAACTATAAATTCTCTAAGGCAGACCATTTTAAACTTCAGAATTCTCCTCATTAGCAGATCTTGCAATACATTTAAAAAAATATGAGAATAAAACAGTACAGGAAAATCAATCACACTTAGAATGGTTAAATACCAGTTCATTAAACTCCTGTTTATAAATTTGAATATAAATATGTGTGCATTTTATGTATATATGTTGTATTGGTTTCCTAGACCTGACATAACAAAGTACCACAAACTGGTGGCTTAAAACAACAAAAATTTACGATCTCACAGTTAGGGGATAGAAGTTTAAAATCAAGGTGTCGTCAGGGTCACACTTCCTCCAAAGTCTGCAGGAAATACTGTTCCTGGTCTCTTCTAGCTTCTGGTAGTGACTTGCTGGCAACCCAGGGTGTCCTCTCCTCTGTCTCTCTCTGCTTGTGTCTAAATTTCCCCTTATGAGGACACCAGTCATATTGGTTTAAGGGCTCACCCTACTCCAGGGTGACCTCATTTAACTAACTTGCCTAATTCCATCTGGACCAACTCTATTCCCACATAAACTCACATTCTGAGGTTCTTGGGGATTAGGACTTTAATATACCTTTTGAGGGGACACAGTTTGATCCATAACATATATGTACTGGATCACAAAGCAAAATGTATTTCTTGTTGTGGCTTGTGGTTTAAAAAATGCAACTGGTCTAAGGGAAAGAAGGAAGTGGAATAATTAATTCCCATTTTTAAAAGAGTATCTGCACCAACAATTTAACCTCCCCCTTCTTTTCCTAAAACCAGCTGCAGGTAGGGCAAATAACTGTTCTGTGTCTCAGCTTTCCTGAGCTATCCAGCTGTTATTTATGTTAATGTTCAAGGCTGGCGACTGTTTGGCAGAATTTACTTGAAACTTAGGAGGTACTAATTTCTAAACTTTCAGATCACTGGAATTCCAAAGTTTTATCTGGATATTTAAATATAAATGGATATATTACTAATTATTTTAGCTTTGAAACTGAGTTCCTGTGCTCTGAATACCTTCCTTCAAATCTCTGTGCTGTTTACAATTTTTGACATACCTCTAAGATTATATGGTTAACTTTATAACTACTGGAAATATGTGGAAGCACTGTCAAAATAGTGTGACTGACACAATGCCTTAGAATTCATGCAAAATGAAAAAATCAGTCACATACCCAGATTAAAAAGAAAAATATTTGGAAATACACACACAGTTGACTGAAGTTTTGGTAGCCTGTCTATTCAATATTTATATATTACACATATTTAATATTTGGGGGATGAAAATCTCTCTGTGTAGAATCTAAGTGTTTCAAGACAAAAACAAGTTAGAGAAACCTGAGTCTTTTGTTGAACTTTGATATTCAATCACATTTGATTTAATGCCAAAATGTTGTATTAATGAATGACATAGTGCTGCCTTGAGAACTTTGATCAGATGAACTTAAGTACAAAATTTTTGATTAGTTAGTAATTAACCAATCAATCTCTTCTTTTCACTGACAGTTAATTTTTGTAAGATGATGATAAACCTCAAAATTTAAGTATCTAACAGAGTATTCCTTTTTAAAATAGTCCTTGATATATACTGGCATAATAGAAATAACGTCTACATTTTCATTCAGATAACTCATGCTTTTCGGATGCTCTAAAGATACTGGGATTTGGTACGAAATGGATGAACTAAATAATTCCTTTTTTGTGTATCATTAGAGGTTTATCTGTTTGATAATAGTGTGGATCTGATGGAACTCTAGGTGGTATAGCCAGGATTTCCATATACAGACGGAACTGCTACAACCAGCTGTGACTGAAGGCTTAGGAGTATGCATATGACAAGCCCAAGTTTTGCCTATTTGGAAAACCGCTTGAGTGGAGTGGGCTTCATAGTTCTTTCTTTTTCTATTTGGAATGTATCTTTTAAAGCGGTCTTCATTGAAAACTTTTACTTAGCTATTTAGCAAAGTTTCAAATGTTTATTCATGAACTCAAGAAAAAGAAAAATAACATCCTTATTTTTAGAAGGGCCTTTGGAGGGAGAAATGGAATTTTTAAAAATACAGCCTGCTCCTAGGGCTTCCACCAACTTTCTTCGCTAGAGGTGATATTGCTTGCTTTGAATTGGCTAACACCATTACTAACATGACAGTACCAGATACTTTCACGTACTTAATTCTTTAATCTTCACAACAGCTCTATGAGGTGGAGCCTTATTATCTACCTTTGTTTTACAGATAACGACACAGAGTTTCAGAGAAGTTAGGCTTCTTGCCCAACATCACCCAGCTATAATGAAAAGAGGCAGGATTTGAACCCAGGCACTCTGGATACAGCATCTGCATTCTAAATCCATACACCCTGCTCTCTTGCTTAGAAGTGAGCTCTGGAGAACTTTCCAGGGTACATAGAACTGATGGTAACAAGTAAAGTTTCTGTTCAGTCCTTGCTATTGTTGTTAGAAATCACAGATGTTTAGAAGTGGCTTTTGTGATCATCCAGGCCAACCCTGGTATTTTACAAAATATCTGAGACCCGGAAAGCTAAATGCTACAGAGGCAATATGTGGTATGAACGCGTTTTCTTTTGAAAAATGACTCTAGAGCCTCATAAGGGAAAATGAGTTTTAATTTCTCTTAAACTTTCAATGAAAGGCAACAGAAGGAATTTCTTCACATTCAGAAATGCTAAACATTGAATGGATAAAGGAGGAAATAACAAAGTCTCTCCAGAGAGCCCTAACAGAGGAAGAGGTGTTGGCCTAAAACAGGTGCTTACCCTGGGTTAGGTGGCCGTCTGTGGTTTCCTCACCCAGCTTCCATTCACTCTTCTCTTAGCAATGACATCCTGGTTTTTCTCAAGGAAAAACCCCACTTCCACCACCTCCACACATCAAGGTGGTTTGGGTGGGGTCGTCCTCCCCACTCTTGGTGACCCAGCCCATCCCAGATCAGAGCTCTGCATCACAGTGATTGGTTCAGGGTTGGGCACAGTGTGGAGACAACAAGACTCAAATCTGGGAATACTACGGAGGCATGTTTTTTTCATTTGGGTTTCTGAGAAAACACTCCGGGAGCTATTGACAGCCATCCTACCACTCTTGAGGACATCCTGCTTCAGAACAGAGCCACCATAGAGAAAGCAGAGGAGAGAAAAGAGCACGGCCTTGAGCCACTGGGTCCAGCCCTGTCTAAAGCCAGCATTCTCTGGGTTTTGTGATACTTGAGCCCGTATGGTTACAGTAATCAGTGGTGTTCATTGGGTGCTGCTTAAGTGCTAGGCACTGCCGTAAGCAGTATATGCCGGTTATCTCATTTTGTTCCCCCAACAACCCAGTTAATAGTTATTACTATTATTTCCACTTGATACCTGAGTCTCAAGCAACAATGTCCCTCAAAACCCTTAGGACATACAGACACCATAAACAAACCACAAGATAAAGAACTCAGTAAACTAATCTGAATGATATTTGGAGGCCCCTAATATCTAGCAATCACAAACATATATAATCTTTTCCTTTAAAAACCCTTGCCTGGAAGCACCAAGATGGGACACAATTTAGGTTGCTACCTGAATATATGCTCCCTGAATTGCAATTCTAAGACCTCAAACAAACGCTTTTGTAGCCTTGCAGCTTAGTTTGTTATTTCTTGGTTGACATTATATGGTCTCTGTTTCAGTCTGCGAGGCTGCCAAAATGCCACACACTGGAAATGAGCTGGCTTTTAACAATGGAAACTTACTAGTTTTCAAGCTTACAGTTCTGAGGCCATGAAAATGTCCAAATCAAGACATCATCAAGATGATACCTGTTAGGTTTTTCAATTGAGGAGAGACAAAAACTTGATCAAAAGGAGTTTTATTGTCTGGCCGTGTGCAGGCAGCCTGAAGCCTAAGAAAATGGTGACAGCCCCAGGCCAGGGGAACAGTAAGGATGGTTGTCGGGAAGTTCTTTGTCCAGGGAAGGGGAGGCTGGCAGGTCTAGGTACAGTTGTTTCTCGGTGGCTACTTTGGGGAGAGGGGTAGCTGGCAAGTATTCATTGGCTGGTTGGAAGCAGGAAAGTTTAAAATGTTAACATTCAGGATTACTAGGGGTGGGGGCACCCTTAGGTGCAGACCCACAGGGTTCCTAGGGCAGGGGCAGGGGCTTTTTGCAGATCTGCAGGGTTCCTAGGGGTGGTGAGGTGTAGTGGCTCTATGGCAAAATTCCTAAGGGCTGGGGTGGGGTGAGGGCCCAGGACCTAAACCTAACAATACCTTCTTCCTGATGACAGGACGCCAGCGATCCTTAACTCCTCTGTCAGATGGCAGGCACATGGTGGCATCTGTTTGTCTTTCCTTTCTCATCTGGGTTTCTTTGCTTCCAACTTCTGGCTTCAGTGGCTTCCTCTCTCTTTTGGTGGCTTTCTCTCTCAACTTCTGTGTCTTTTTCTCTGTATTCATTCCATTTATAAAGGATTCCAGTAAGTGGATTAAGACCCACCCTGAATGAGGTGGGTCACACCTTAAGTTAAGATCCTACTTCACAATGGGTCCACACCCTTAGGAATGGATTAGCTTTAAGGACATGATTTTCAAGAGTACATAACACCCCGGGATGAATCTGGACCTGGCATTGTGGGATTGAGAACATCTTTAGTCCTTTGGCTACAAAAGCCCTCTTGGGCTGTGACACTCAGACCTTTACCAATTAATTCACAAGGCTACCGGTGATGGTCATGTCAAAATCTGGGTAATTAGATCCCTTAAATGACTTTCCAGAACAAAGAGCTGCTGACAAAACTGAAGCATTTAAGCTATCTAAGGAACTTCATAAGGTTAAGCCTGAAGTTTTTCCCCAAGTTATTGATTGGAGAAAAATCCAGCAATGTACCCAGAAACCCATGTAAGAATATTATAATGAGCATGAAAAAACCTGTAAACAATTCTCAGGCCTTCACCATGTTAACTATGAAACGTCCACCTTATTTAATTGTACTTAATTAATGGCCTTTCAGAAAAACTAAGCACCACTTTAAAACATAAACAACTAAATTGGGCTACATGGAATCCAATGATTTAGGAAATCTTACAGATCAGTTAAATCACAAGCCATGAGTTTCCAATTACAGCAGTGAAATAAGCCCCCAATGAACCCTTTAGGCAGCAGGGTTCAGGGCACCAGTACTTGTACTGTAAACAACCGGGACATTGGAAAAGAGACTGCCCTAAACTCCTGAAAACAGCAGACCACCCCCCTCCCACCCCCACCCCTCCCAATGCTCTTTAAGAAAGTAAGATGTCTTTCAGTACCACTGCTAGGGCTGCCCTGGGGATGTGGCACAGGTTTTTCCAACTGTCCATGTCACATCTTTAGGTGAAATAGATCTGATCATTGGAAACGAGGTTGCAGTGTCTAATAGATACTGGGGCCACCTTCTCTGTCTTAAATCCCACCCCCCTCATTAGCCCTCTTCCCTGGAGTGTAGAAATAATTCAAATGGCAGAGTCTCCAACAAACCCATGGCCTTCTTTAAATCCCTCCCTAGTCCTTTTCGATTAGGACCTGTGCAAAGCACTCATCAATTTTTATTAGTTCCCTGTGCTCCAATTCACCTTCTCAGAAGGGGTTTCCTTGGATTATTCCAAGCACACATATATTTCTCCCCAAAGGGAAGGATAAGGAATTAAGTCCCATATATATTCCCTTCCTGTTTTTCTTGTTTGAGCCGGTGTCCGGGGTGCTCAATGAGGAACCTAAAGACAGGGTCTGAGATGCAGGAGCAAGATGACGACAGTGCAGAAGTCCCTTATTTATCTTACTGACCTTGAGATGCTGAGGCAGGAGGAAAGTGTGAAAAAATTCCTATTTTATTGTAATTCACTACAAGGGCAAATCAAACTTTAAACTTTTAATAGATACCCTTTAAATTTTCCTCCAAAGAAGTTATACTGATTTACACTTCTGCAAGTATATGAAACGCTGTTCTACATTCACTCTGTGTACGGTTCATTTACCTAATTGCCTGTTGGGGACCCTCCTTAGAGGCCTTGGTAGCATCTCAAACACTTTGTATTGTTATTTAAACAAATCTTTACCATTTTGATAGGAGAGGAAACATATCCCATTGTTTTACTTTGCATTTCTTTTGAGTGAGGTCGAGTACTTTTTAGAAAGGACTTTAGAATTATTTTCTGTAAGTTACTTCTTCCAGGCATTCTTTTCCTTATATACTAGATAAATTAGCCCTTTGATGGTCATATGTCTTGCATATGTATTTTTGTAGTTCTTAATTTTTCTTTTGAACATGTTCAAGGTATCTTGCTGTTTTACAATTTATGTTGTCAGACTTATCAGTTTTTTCCTTTTATAGATTCTAGATTTTGTGGCCAGGGATCTCTTTATGAATCAACAAATCCAATGATCACTCCTTCTCCTTCCCTATACAGCATTTGGCAGAGTTCATCATTCTCTCCTTGCAAGTCCCTCCTTTCTTCCTGATTCTCTTACTAACTCTTTTCTACTCCCTACTTCTTTTCTACATCTTTCTGCCCTTTTCTACCAAGTCTGACATTCTCAACTAGAAGCATGCCCTCGTAAGGAGCAAAGGTGAGTGTGTCCCTGTCATTATCAGCTAGGAATATTTGAAACTACATGGGCCTCCCTTCCCCACCAGATCTCTCTCCCTGCCCTCCCTTGACCCTATCCTAGGTGTTCAATTGGGTGAGAATTGTTGCTAGAAAGCAACATCCTTGAGAGGGAGTATTGGGAGTGGGGTGGGGATGGCTGAGATAAAAGTATTCTCCAGCATTCTAGCCTCTGCCTTTTTCTCTGCTTTCTTGATATGCTTTTCTAAATGAGATGCCATCTACTCCCCTAGCTCTAGTTATGATCATTGTGCTCATGATGCTCAAATCTATTTCTTAAAATCTAATCTCTCTCTTATTTAGAGTTGATCATAAAGTAATATGTTGGGTGTATTTGATCATGTTCAGTGAATTCCCATCCTTATAATTTAGGGGAAGTTCCCCCAGAGTGGTTCTAACAGGATGGTGGATCACCCCATCACACCAGAGCGCAGAGGGACGGGCTGGCTGGTAGTTTCCCAAACTGGATTAGATGATGTGGCCATGCAATGGACTGCATGCTTGCCAAATGGGAACCCTCTTGATGACTTCTTCTGGGATATTCTAAAGGCACAGGTTTATTAAATGAAAATCAGAGATGCAAATCATCAGATGCACCACATTCATGGCAGTTTTGCACAGTGCACTGAACACACCACAAATGTCATTGAACATACTGTTTTTTACAATACAATGTCAATAAAACATTTATTATAATATCATACTTTTCCCTAATTGCCAGCTGGGGATACTCCTAGAGGGCTTGAGAGCATCTCAATTCCAATATATCTGAGACAGTCTCATCATCTTCCTTTTAAACTCTTCCTTCTATGTGTCCTGGTTTGTACAGCAGTGTTGCCGGCGTTGAATTCCTAGGTTCTTGGCCGGGCCGTGAGAAAGAATTCAAGGGCAAGCACAGATCAAGTAAGCAGGCAGGCAGTTTATTAAGAACACATGCAAAGAGGAGCACACGTGAGCTCTTGCAAGCAAAGAGAGGGGAGAGGCCCCGACACTGTGGGGCTATCTGCTTTTATTGCTTAGCTTTACTTACTCCCCCTTCCCTCTCCCGGTTCAGGGCTCTTTGTCCCACCCTCCCTTCTCTCCAGGATGGCGCCTGGTGGTAGATAGTGCACTTGGGCTGGTTGGTTGCCCTGTGTGGGGTGTTTTGCATAGGTGAGTAGCCTCCAGGCAGGAGGTTGTGCAGGACAGGCTCTCCTGACCTCCTTTAACCATCCTTGCTCAAGGGCGTCTTCATGGTATGTTCTCTCCCCTCTCTGCTGCAGCCTGCCTCAGTAGCTCTGCTCTCCACTAAGGCATACAGGGTTGAAAGCTCGAAATAATGTTTGACTGCCTCTCTTCTTTCTTTTACCCACAACCTATCAATTTTCAAGCCATCCTCCAGTTCAGACAAAGCTTTACTACGTCTCTTCTGGCTTAGTCTCAGCTTTCTTTCGCTCTTGCCCTTGCCCCTGTGCCCAAAGAGAAATCATCCAAAAGCTTAGTCCTGCTTAGGGGGGCTGCTGCCCAGGACTTTTCTTGGTTCAAATAACCTTTCTGCTCTACCCTTTTCAGACCTGTTTCCTATAACTTCCCTTAGCGCTTTTGGCTTCGGCCAAGTGGAGCTGCTCGTTCTTCCTTGTGTGGCCGTCTGATTCCTCACCTCTGCCTTCTTGCACATGCTGTTCCCTTTGTCTGCACTGCACAGGTCCAGGAGATCACATTCCCGCTGCCTTCTCCGTGGCTGCACCCCCAAGCGCAGCTCACAGAGCGGTTCAGCAGGGCAGGCCTGGACCTTTCCCCACAACTAAAATCTAAACCCATTTTTTCTTTTGCTTAAAGGTACAGCTCAAATGTGTTTTCCTTCACTGAATCTTCTTTTATCTCCCCAATTCCTTCTCAGTTTTTTTCTGTCCCTCTTTGATGGATATCACTGTGAGCGTATGTCACCAAAACTGAGTAAAAATGTAGAGATGTTAGAATCCTATTTAATAATTTAATGTAAATGCCTCATTCAGTATATGCAGGATAAGGAATTTGTTATTCTCAACTTTGCCATATTAAAAAAAAAATCTACTTTCATGAGGTTCTTATGTTTATTAGTTATTTAGTTTATTGATTTCTTTCAACTCCACCTGGTTCTAGAAAACAGTTTAGGCAAGAGGAAGGATTATATGCAAAAGTTACTTAAGAAAATGAAATATTTAGAACTTTGGATTCCTACCTAAGAATAATTATATAGGTAATTCTTGATAAACCCGAAATAGGGTTTTTGGGATATTATAGTTAATTTAACATTTGGTAGACTGCATGTCAAGAAGAAAACATTTAGCTTTCATCCCTTCAGTTGAAATTTTCTGAAATATATTAACCCTCTTGGTTGAGTCCCAAGCTCTGTAGCTTCATGCCCCTGGAGAAGTATTTGCTGTGCCTGGAACACACTGGGTACTTTTATGTCTTTACCCATGGTGTTCTTCAAATTGAGTACTTTCTTTTCCTTTCTTGGTTTCTCCCCACCCTTCAGCCAGGTATGTTGTTTCTTTTGTGAAGCCCTCTGAGACCTCCACATCAAACTTATATTCCCTGAGGTGCTGGTTGCTCTGCTTACACTTCTGAACAGCATTTGGTTTACTTTGCCTCTTTTTGTAGATGATAATTTATGGAATGTCTCCCTACTAAGCTGTGGAATCTTTGAGGGCAGTGGTTGCTTTCATTTCTCCTTTGTTTTCCCCAGAAGACCTTGCATAGTGCAAGGAATCCAGCTTGGCATGATTCCTTTAAGACATCACCCCTTCCAGATGCCTTCTAAAAAGGAATGCATTGGTTCCCACCTACTTTAATAGTCTTAGGTTCTGAATCATTTACCTTGACTTCCTCAGATCTTTTCCTGCTCTCATCTTACTAGGATATCAATTTTTCATTCTCTTTTTTCCATCTTCATCTTGGTCCTTGGACAAGCTCACTTTTTCCATTCAACAAATATTTATTGAGCACTCTGTGTAATGGAATTATTGAGAAGACTGGGCAGACCATTCTCTGCTATAGGAAAGTTCTGTTCTGGTTGGGGTGGGCATGGTGGGAGTGGGAAACAAACAATAAATAAGTAAACAGATAAGAAAATTTCAAAAGGATGATGATCTATGAAGGAAATAAATCAGTGATGTGATAGAGAACAACTCTGTTTAGGATGGTCAGAAGTTGAGTGATGACTATGATTCATGGCCTCATCAGTGACTTGGCTTTTCTGTGGAACTGTACTGGACTTGCCTTGGGTGACATTGTTCCTGACTGCCCCAGATCCTGTGTTGCTTTACTGGCACTGCACCCAGTGATGCGACCATCACATGGGGTCACAGAAGGCTTGTACACTTGAATTGGAAACATCCATTTGATACTGTTGGCATATAGGTTAGAGCCGGGTAGAGCCTCCAAAGGGACGAAATGCTCAGGACTCATGCCATAGACTTTCTCTTCCCTTACAAAATGCAGTGCAAAAGAAAAAGGAAGCTATAAGAACATAAAGTCTATCAATGAAAAGAAAGAAGGCTTCATATCTTTTCATCTGCTGTATTTCCTGATTTGATAATTATCTCGATAATTTGTACATTGATTTTACACTTTTTCCTTTCTCTTTTGCTCCATCTCTTCCATTCAGTTCAGCATATGCTTTGTTCTTCCTCTAATGTAAGAAATTAGAATAAAATCTAATTTATTTGGGAAGGTCTAAGTCAACCTTATTCTTGATGATGGGGGTGAGGAGCAAGAGCTTAATAGGCCAGACTTCACCCTATAGACGATGGGTTTAAGTATTTACACAGCCACATGGCCTTATGCAACTGCACATAAATGTTGGGGTGCCATTATTTAAAGCTGAGGAGTATTATGGAGTTTTCTTATTTGTAGCTGTTGCTTCTTGGGAAATGATTTTATAGTAAGTATTACATGGCAATTTCCTGCTAAAATCAGGTGCAACATAAATTGTGTTTCTGAATTCTGTTTAGAAAAAATATTTGCCTTCTTAAAATAGAAAACTGTGATTATGTTGTTTTTATTTCTTCCTTAAATCATTAGGATTTCAGAATCAGTTTGTTTCTACAAGTAATAATCACACCCATCCTAAAATAAGGCATTTCAACACAAATTAATTTATTCATATAAGTTACAGTGATTTGAGTGTTTGAGTTTCCAGGATCCAACCTTTGCATCATGCCCAGCACTAGCTTAGAGATACTTTTGAGAGGAATTTTTGAAACAGGATTTGTGCTTTAGCACAAAATGCAGATATGCGATTGATGGAAGTTTAAAAATATGTTTTTGCAAATTGCTTGCCTCCTCCCATTTACTAATCTGTCTTCTGTGCTAAGTGGCTCTAGAGACAATTTAATGAATGCAATTTACCAGAGACTTTAGCAAAAATAAATTTGATTCTGGAGCACCACAAATTATGAAATCACAGAAATGAAAAGGACACAGAAAGGTCATTTGGTTTGTCCTCCTTCATTCAGACAGGTTTGCACTTCTTATTACAGCTGGGTGAGAATCTATCCTAATTCTGGAGACTTCTGAGAAGAAGATTTCACCAGCTCCCTTGTTATCGCTAATGCGAAACATCCATCACTTGTGGAAAATTCATCTGAAGGACATCTAATTTCCTCATACTGGAGTTTATTCCCATTTCTTTTAAATGAGTCTTGGTGATGATCACATAGATTTCTGTTAACCAACCACTTTAGAGAAATGGGAGTGAATGAGATAATGCATAGAAAGCTCTTAGAACAGTTTCTGCATGTAGTAGGCTCTTAGTACATTAGCTGCCATAATCATCCTTATATGGTCAATATTACAGAGGGAGAAATCATGTTCTTTGTCCGTCTGGTAATAAAGAAACGCCAAGTCATTTTGGGATTAGCAGTTCTGGCTGCCTGGTGGTTGATTTGGTGTTGTATCCTGAGGCGGCACCCTGGTTCTCTGTAAAGGAGTACATGGTTAGTGCCTGACAAGAGCGAGGCAGGTGCATACATGGAAGAAAAGCTCTTGTGCCAACTCTTCGCCATCCCTGTAATGATGCCTGTAAACTCTTGGAGGGCAGGGACCACATTTTATTAGCCTTGAGTCCCTAGTACTTAGCCCAGTGCCTAGCAGAGAAAGACACATCATGTACTGAATGAGTGAATGTTGACTATCTTAAAAATCACTCCACCAAATATTTTCACATGAGCGTTATCCTTATCTTCCAAAATAGTGTTATAATAATAATAATAGTCCTTGATCATATTTCTATTTCTTAGGTCATCTCTCTTTTTTTCATTTTTCCCATTTTACTTAGCCTGAGAGTTCACTGTGCCTCTCCTCTAGAGGTATTTTCAGTTCATCCAGGCTCTTTGTGAGTTATAAAAGTCAGAATTAAATCTTGTGAATTACAACTTTGAGTATGGTGCTGAGTTCTGATAGATCTGCTGATTTCTTATATGATGAAAGATAAAATTCAAAGTCATGTGATGGGTCAAGTTTCACCTAGTCAGAGACTTCCTTGCAAAATTTAGCCCTGTTCACGATTGCATGGGGCGACTACTGTGAAGTCAAGCTCTGAAGTTCTTGCAAGGGTCTTATTAATCTTTAGCTCCTAGAGGATTGTTCGAGTCCTCAGAAGGGTTGAAAAAAGAAAACGGGGCTAAAGTAAGGAGTGAGCTGAGTTTTGGCTCCAGCACTCTCTGCTACTCTGCAGCCATCCGAGCCCCACTGTTAGACCCATCGGGCCACATGAGGTTGAGTATGGGAGCAGGTGGAGAAGAGAGAAGAAATCTTTTCTTAGTTCTCTAGAGTAGATGACATGCTATCATTCCCCTTCCCACCTCCATCTTTTTTGAGGCCTAAGTCATGCATGCTCTGTAGGGTTTATTTTTCTAGGTGGGGGAAGAAGGTGAATAAGGTGAACTGGGGCAGAAAGAAGGAACCATGCCAATAGGAGGACAATTGTGCATCCAGCCATGTCAACAGAGGGAAGGAGACACTGCTGTTTTTAATCCAACTCTCTTGGGTTAAATGCAATTCTAGGAGTGGGTCTCCTCCCCTACACTGCCTCACTCATTTTCTCTCTTGGTTTGTTTCCCTTGAACTTTCAGAAAGGGAGGATTTGGGAGTGGGTAGTAGGGTGGAACAGAGAGGATTATAAGGGAGAAGCTTTGTATTACCTTGTGGGGACAGATGGCCCTTACCCTGGGGCTGTAAACCCTCTGGGAAGACTGGTGAGTCCTATGGATGTTTTGACTGAAATGGCTGCTCCTGGAGGCACAGAGGAGCCTGGAGGGTGAGGGTGGAGCAGACCTTTTAGGATCCTTCTTTCCTCATCCTTGGCTTTGGCCCTTGAGCATTATCCCAGAGCAGGGGGGCTCTTCTAGAATGAATGAGCAGTGAGCATGGATTTCTCCACTTCACTAGCTCTGACCTCTTAGGGCCGTAAAAACGCATCCTTTGTGTGTTCCTACCTCTTGTAAATGAAAAGACAACCAGCAGGGTCACAGTTGTTTGTGCATCCTGGCCACTCTTGTTTTACATAGATGCATGCTGGAATCTGGGGGAAAGCTTTTAAGTGCCATTGGGCCCACCGCTGTCTGCTCTGCTGGTCACTTCTCCACCCTCTGCCATCAGCACAAGTTGGGTGTAGAGACACCAGGCACTGTGCACTCACATCTGTGTCAGGGCACAAATACAAGGCAATGTTTTACTTAATATGTATAGCCATTTAAGGCTTATTAATTTAATTCAGGCAAGTGGCTGGTATTAAGAGCAGGAAAATGTTTGCTGTGGAGAGTTGAAATTTCTCAGAAGGTATCATCCTTGATGCTTTTAAACAAAGGTCTTTAAGGGAAAGACTGTAAAGCACATCTCCAGCACTCTACAGACAAGCCAAGTGAGGAACATAACTCCGATGGAGAGGCAAGCACAGCCAAGCAAGGGCCAGCATGGTCTAAATGGTCAGGTGCCCAAACTCTGTAGCTGGAATGCCTGGCTTTAAATCTTGGCTTTACTACCTGTGTAACCGTGGGCAAGTTACTTCATTTCTCTGTGCCCTGATTTTCTCTTCTGTAAAATGGGATGATAATATTACTAGTATTAAGAGGATTAAATGAGAAATTATGTATAGGACTTGGCACTTGGTAAGTGCTATATATGTTTGTTAAATAAACTCACGATGTGTTATGCTTCTGTCTTGGAGAGAGTGTCTTGTTACCTCACTGGTCAGGCAGGACTGGCTACATCTTCTGTAGGCCCCAATGCAAAATGAAAATATGGGGGAGCTCTTCTAAGCTTGGGGTCCTGTGTGATGCACAGTTTGTATGCCCTTGGAGCCATGCAGGTGGTCAGGAGTTAAGACTCGTTTTAACCAACAAGAATTCCCCTGAGTTGCCTTCACGAATGGCCATGGCAGATGATTTCAAAACAGTTACTTGGATTACCTCACCCTAACCTCTCAGAAAGGGGGTCTGCATTGAAATTTTTTAAAATATGGATGACGGGACTTACATCTGTGGGCTGTCTAAAGGGATTCGTTTGAAAAGGATGGCAATGGAGTCCGCTTTTATTTTTTTCCAGACTTGGCAGTTTTATCCCATGCCTCAACCAAAAGCCACCTGCCTAAGTAGTCAGTAAGGAGGTGTCAAGAAGCCATGGACTGTTGGGTGGTCAGCATGTGTGCTATGCTTAAAGTGGCTTCATGCAGAGAACTGAAATGACACAGATGATTCATTTACTCATTTATTTTCTATTTTGCTTATTCTACCAGACTGAAATGGAGAACAACGCCAGCAATTTCGTAGACATTTTGACATAAATTAAACAAGTATTTTGATGTTGAACAATTGTACAGACTACATGCATATAATTATGCTGATTGGTGCAGAACTATTGAATTGATCAGCAAAACTATTAATATGGAATCACATTTTCTTTTTATGGACTTAAAATGCAGCAGATATGGGGACATTGATACAAACACCATTAAATGGGAGAGAAAGGCATTGTATGTGAAGGCTAGACAGCAGAACAAACACGAGTATGTGGAATCGTATGCTCTTTACAAAATGAAATCAAAACACTTTGTTTGCAAATATAATGAAATAAAGCATGTTGAGGCAGATGAATGAAGTTAGACAAGACTTACCACATATGCATATGCTTTATCTTCTATTGACAGTTTGCATTGCTATCAACATAGTAAAAGATGAAATGCTAACACTGTTATGTGCATGGACAGGATGCAATAACCCAATCAATTGAGAAATCTTAAAAATAAAGTACTGATTGTGCTTCTTTTTCCCTGCAGCATTCGGAGCTTTCATAGCCTAGTATGAAAACTCTCTGTAACACTGAAGTTACTGAAAGTGAATTATGCTTCATGCAACTGTACCAAGAAATGTAATACCGTGTATAACTTAGAAATGTGAAATTATTTTACTTAATATGTACAGCAATTTTAAGAACTGTTAATTTAGCTTTTAGCTTCTGGTACTCTATTTCTTAGGTTTAAAAAATAGTTTTTTGTGGTTTTAATCTGGGAGATGTTTGGGGCTTAATAAAATCTATTAAAATTTCTAACTTGAGAAAAAAATAGGTTGTATATCAATATCTTTTTCAGGAAAATCACCCATGATTTTCCCCTAGTTTTTTTATTTTTTTAAGTGTGCATTGATTATTCTTGGCACTGAACAACTTCACCGTAAGTTTTCATGAAATTACGTTGTGAATCTTCAGTGTCATGCTGAGTTTAGCAATAAGCTTATAATTTTTGCATTGAACATTGAATTAATGACTTTTAGGAGTTAGACAATTCCTTTTAGTACTATATGACTCTAGTTAACCAGAAAAGCAGTAGGTAATTCAGGCTTCCCATCCTGACCCTAAACACATGCATGTCACACACACGCACACAAACACAACTTTCCCCAAAGCCCAATCAACTTAAAAAAAAATACACACATTTTCCTCATTTAATTCATCAGAAGATTTACCTGTCTCTATTAGTTTTCTTTTTTTCCCATTTTCCTTCCTTCCATCTCTTTTTCTTTTGCAACAAATGCTGGCTTTTGGAAGTCTATATGTATTCAATTTGTAGATGTCTTGCTTTAATTTTTGGAGACCAAAATTAAAATAATATATGCACTTGAATACTGGATATCGCTAAATGGCTCGCTTTTGAAAAATGTGCATCCTTTGGCGAAAAGAGCTGTGGTCAGACAAGTAAGAATTCACCACAGTCTCCTCCATTTACTTTACATATAATAGTGGCAAAAGAAACAACTTAAGGCAGGTCCACCCAGGCAAAGGAAAACAATTTAAGCAATTATCTGGGAAAATCAGTAACATTTCTCTTAGGTTGTTAGACAACACTTTCAAACAGAATTACTTGGCATATTTTGACTAGGTAGAGATGACACAGAGTTTTTATTACAAGTCTGAAAAAAGTTAAAAAGCACTACTTCAGTATTTATGGTAAAGAATACACAGATTGAAATGATTCAAGCAGTGAACCATTTTAACTAAAGGCATCACTGCACTACCTCAGACCCTTTTTGGACTAGACGTTAAGCAGTTTACAGTCTACTTTGTACTGTAGCCTATGTATATGACGCCATAACATAAGGTGTTGGCATCATAAGATGAAACAATCATGCTTGCAGCTTTTAAATGCAGCAGACATGGATATTCAACGTTAAATTTTTACATAAGTTACATAGAGACAGGTAATAAATACATTTAGTGAGTTGAGCAGCATAATGCTTTATCAGGATACTATTCAATAAGCTAGGAACTTTATTTTTTTGAGAAAACAAAGAGAGGAATACAGTATTCATTATGTTATAACTAAATATTAATGAGATTTAAACTGTCTTGCAATTATGGTTTAAAAGATGGATTTTTTTTCAAGCATCAGAATAAGTTAATTGAAACCTCAAATTAGGTAATATGCTGTATGTAGCCAAAAATTATCTCATTAAAATCAAAGTATTATTTTTAGCCTACCAAGGATATTTTTGCACAAAAGAATTTTTTAAAATCTTAATCCAAATATATATTATTTGTAATCGGGAGATAGAAAAGTATAATTTTTTAATATGGCTTTCCACCACTAACAACATCTTTTGCTAAAGTTTTGTTTAACTTGCTATTACAGTTTTGTCCATATAAAAATTACCAGAGTAATGTCGGTTTTCCCTGATAGAAACGTTTGTTACAACCGTAAATGATGAAAGAGACAGTTCATCATTTTGCTGTTAGTCCCCTCTATGTTTTCTGACCGCCTGGACAGCCTCCTGTTACTCTTAGCTTTGGACTTCAAGTTGCTATTGCTAAAGGGCCCATTTGGACTTTCCTTTCACTTGGTACCTTATCAGGCTGATCTGAGGGAAGGGTGCTGGTGGGGTATGCAGACAGGAGAGGAATGAAAAATCTGAATGAGCAGAATTTGGGATTCGATAAAAAAGGATCATTTCCAAACCAGACAAAATTCCACAAGAAGGTGGGAGTGGGAGATGAAGTCACATCCACAAATGGTTTCCACTGTACCCCAGGGCACAGCAGGAATGTTAGATAAATTGTGCAATACTTTACTCCTTTAAACATTCTCCCACTTACCCTCATTTCTTCAAACAAAACAAATTAAGGAAGCAAACACACAAATAGCAGCATAAAACAAAAGTTTTGGGATTGAAAACAGGTGCTAAGAGCTGACATAGTCATTATGTAGTTAAATTTAAAGGTTATTAAAAATGTTTCAGTGTACTAATAGTACCATATATTTGCTTAATAAACCTTTTTATACATTCGCTTTTGAATATTTTATGGTTTAATATCATACCTCTTTAAAATTGCATAAGTTCCAAAACGGCTATTATATGACAAACCCTGTGTTTTGTAAGTTGTTGGTCTTTCTTTCTTTCTTTTTGGCCTTGAACTAAAAAAGAATACTGCCAATTCTTTAATGAGATTTTCATAGTTTATGCATTTTTGTTAATGAATTCTGCGCAAAGCATTTTGTTGGGTAACTAATTTGCATAATGTGCAGACAAAGGCACTGCTAAATATTTAGCTAAATTGTGATTTTGTTTCGATTTGCAGGCAGTAGGTACAAATACTCTGAAAGTGCTGTGCAGAGGGTAGCAACGGTTTTACCAGATATTTTGGACTAAGAGAAAGAAAACTTACACACGCGAGGGAGAAATGATCCCTGAAAAAAAAGCCTGGGATGGTGGTGTGATTTTGGCTGTGTGTATGGGTAATGGAAGGTGGAAAATGGTAGAGAATTTTCTTTCACGTCTGTGTTTTCTTGCCAAATAGAATTCAGTTTCTCTCAGGCTGACCACAAGAGGGCACTCAACACAGAGAGTTGATGTCCTTTTCTTCGATTGTACCTTTGCTTTTTGGTCTGGTTCTGTAATTTTCTGTTTCCTTCAGTCTTGATTTTGGAAGTCTATTTATGTTGTTTGGTATGCATCTCAAGTCCCTTTTAGATTTAAATGGACTAAAAATAACCAAAGAAAAAACTATTTAGCCATATCCTTTGCCAGCATTGCCCACGTAGGTGGGAGAAAAACTCCTTTGCTCAAGTTGACATTAAGCTTTCATCATATCAGCAGATACTGATGGCTTCTATCACAGTACGAAAGCTGGAGTTAAAAAAAAAGTCAAGCAAAACAGTTATGTGAGTATAAATATGATATTTTTAACATCCTTTTTACTAGATTAATACTTTCTTTTGCTGAAATGGGCAATGTCTCATTGAAATAAATAGGACAAAATTTAACCACTTTCACTGGATTTTCTAAACATGATGTTTAGAAAGTTTAGGTGCTAGTTCAGATTCTAGATTAAGGAATGAAAATAAATAACTTGAATCTGAGTGAAAATAAAAGGGGATTATAGAAATTGTCAGGCAGCAAACTCAAACATTATTGCCATTCTCTTTCTAGATTTTTCACTTGGGAATATAAACTCTAAATATGAAACCTCTGTTAGACGCTAAACTTGAGGGAATGGACTGCATGTGAGTTAATTTCTAGCACACAGAAGGCACCCAATAAATGCTTGCTGACTGAAGCGCCTGTCAACAGCAATCTGGAAGGATATGTAGATGATAAGAAATAATTTCTTCAGGAGAGAAAGTAAAGTTGGAATTACGGCTTCAATTTAAATTTCATGTCGATAATATGATTTAGTTTAAGTTTCATACAGTTATATACATATCCCTATTAAAGATTTCTCTGCTTAAAAGCATTCATTTGCTTACACTTTCCTTAGCCTTTTTTCTCTTTCCTTGGTACTTAAATCTTTTGCTGACCTTGGGTTACCTTATTATTAAAGCACTGTCACCCCACCCTCACCCCTACTTTTATCTGTATGTATATTGATAGGTTAAAACCTTTTAGATTTAACAAGGAAGAGATTATGCATTACTAGAAATGGTAAATAAGGGTTTATGCAATTAGGTCAGGCTGTTTTAAAAAAGCAAGAAGAGGAAATGGTTATTGAAACCACAGAAGCATAGCATTATATTATAAGTACTAAATTCCGTAATATAGGAAGTTGGCCAAGATTTTGGAGTGGGGACCTTTCCTTTTCTTATTGAAGGTGGGCCTTTATATGTTTCCATATTTATTTAGATTTTGTAGAATTTTTTTTCTTTTTCTAAAGTTCTCATTGGATACGGACAGTGGCAATGGCAAAATGTCCAATATATTTTCAAATCCTTAGGGAGCAAGTGAATAAGTTGATTTGAGTCAAGCTAAATATTTTTTTTTTGTATATTGAATTTTAAATATTTTCCATCTAGAAATTCAGTGGAGTCAACAGAGAATGGTGATACTCATTGCCAAATGTTGCCTGTAGTCAGGTGGAACTAAAGAAAATCATTAAAATACCTTGCTCTTAACCACATAACCACGAAACATGCTATTAAGATACAAATTTTGTATAAACTTTTTTGCTGGTATTAATTTTTGTTCTATTTATTTGTGATAAATTTTTATTAGCGATTCTAACAAGCATTATATCCAATTGAAAATTTATTTTTCAATTTTATCAGATAATAAGGAACGACAATCCATAACCTCACTTAGTAAGATTATCAATTTGTTATTTCAAGTGTGAAATCTGAACTGTGGTTCGAAAATAATTATGCATCGGCCTTTCCATTTATACCATCCATCATTTCTTAGGAAAACAGGTCTTTGGAAAATAATTTCACTTGTTCCTGTGTGTGTTTCCCTGGTGTGACCATCTTTGAGTGGGTTTTACATTCTCAGCAGAGACATTTTTTCAGGAACCCAAATCATCCTCAGCATGGTTTTAAATGAGTCATGTAGTAAGCAAGACAAGCCAATGGTTGTGCTCCAGCACCTGCACAACGCCTTATGTAGAACATCGGGGTGCTCAGGTAACATTTGCTGAATGGACGAGCAGTGAGTGACAAGACAACCAAAGTCAATTAGACAGTACATTTGATCTTAGATTAGAAGTGTTTCTAAAATTCTACTTGTTTTTGTTGTAGATCAAGTGGCTTCCTGCAGCCCTCTGCCTCTAATGATGTATGTTATGTTATATTTTGCATGATGAATTCTTTTTTAACCCAGGGATGTGTGTCTTATTATCAGAATTTCACACTGTTAAATAGATGTGCTAAAGATGGCCAATGACTGCTCTCTTAAATCATTACCATTTGACAGGCTACACTGCTGTTTTAAACAAACTACATGACTATCAATGCATTTCTAGTTTTATTTACATAATTTCCCCTATTAATGGAAAAAATAAAACCAACTGAACATGTTTCCCTGTGGTATATTGGAATGTTGGACTTGAAGCCAGAAGATGTTGATGAGGCCAGGTTCTACTATTCACCCATTACCTGCATGAAATTGAGCAAAATACATAACCTTTGGTCCTTCGTTGGCAAACAATATCTAATTCAGAAGGCTTTTGTGAGGATTAAGTGAGATAAAGTATAAAATGCTCTACAAACATGATTTTTTTTTTTTTTTTTTGCTATTCACATTTCAAGGGAAAATAGTTGGATTGTTGACTTTTCTCAGTCTGTACCTACATGAGAGTGAGCCTCTTGTGACGAGAAATGAATGGCATCAGACATGTGTTGCCTATTCTCCTGGTGATCAAATTTAGCTGTATCAGGATAATGGTTGACCAGAAGGCAGGCATCAAAACAGTTGCTTGTGCCAGAATGGAGAAATTTCTACTAAAAATGTTCAGTGACTAATTAAGTCAACTCCAGGGAACCCACTTAATCTGTCACCATTGTGTGTGTGGTCCAGGCCAAGATATCAATGGATTCACCTGTTTCTGTCCTTTTGTGATAGATCTCAGTCTTTGGGCTAAAACAATCTTGTGGCAACTTGCACCAGCTGTTAAGATGGCCAGAAGAACCAAATAGTCTATCCCTGGGACTGTGTTATGTTGAGTTCCTTCAAATAGTCTTCCCTCATTGACATTTGTCCCCGGTCACTGAGCTAGGTAACGATGAGTGACATCTCCTGCAACAGAAACCTCCAGTGCCCCTCAAGGGAACCAGGCTATGTTCCTGTCACTCATGCAGTGCTTCTCAAACTGGGGATGTTTTTCCCAGGGGATACTAAGGAGATGTATACAAAGGAGAGGTATTTGAAGATACGGGCATCCATTTTACTGGTTGATAAGCAATACAAAGCGTTATTTTTAAAATATGGAGACATATATTATGGAGTCAAACGGAGCATTTACATGAATTTTTAATATAAAACATAAGACTTCAGCAGAACTCTGTGCCTGGGAAGTACCCAGACCATTGCAGGCATGCACATTCATGTTCTGTGTTAGGCACAGATGACTGAAAATGTTTAAGAAGCATTGCTTGAGTGCATCCTGGGAACGCTCATCCCCAAACTGCTTCACCGTGGAAATGGCAAAGTCAAAGATTTTTTAAGAGGATGTTCCTGAAAATTCTTTAAGATTTAAAAAATGCTCTAACTTTGAAGGGGAAAAAAGCTTTTAGGGAGAATGCTTTCAGGGAGAAAAGTCTAGGAGAGACCACAGTTTCTATGCATCTGGATGAGGGTTCTTAGTAAAAGGCTGGAGTGACACATGAAAGGAGGGCACTTGTGATCTGTCAGGTATAGGACAAGTCCACACATGCTGCTTGATAAATGAAACCTTCAACAAATAAAAAATAATGACCAATTAAAAAACAGACTCATCAATTCAGAGACACCAGAAAAGAACTGCTTCATGAGGCTATGCAAAGAAAATGATTATCATAACTTCTTTGCTGTTTGTTCAATAACAGATACACCTGCTTGACTTTGAAAAACTATATATAGATAATCCAAATAAACACTCTAGATTTACAAAAACTGATCAACATTTAGTTTCAGACACCCAATTAAGAACGAGTAATGTAAATATCAACAATCAATGACCATGACCTCTTAAGGGCTATGTTTTGAAACAAACATAAAAACCATAAAGAAATTCTAAGCACAGTGAAAAAAGCAATGTTTAACATTATTTTGCAGCAGTATTGCTGCTTGGATTTCAACTAAGACCAAAATTTGTTTTCTTATCTGAGATATAATGACCAGATTCTCTGAATAAAGAAATGTTAATTCTTAAAAACTTAGGTTAGATTCTAAATACTTGAGCTTTTCTTTTTCTTTTAAAAATAGAAAAAAAATTAGATTTTTTTTTCCCCTTTAAACAATAAGAATAAGTTGTGCTTGAAATTTGGTCTAGCACTTTCTCAGCCCTATGTCCCTGAACTAAATACACACACATATAGAACACATTGCTCTGAGCCAAAACCTGGAACTTCTGGGAGACCAAGGCCTCATATTAATTAGAAGTTTTAAGGAGGTTTAGAAATCATCTTGTCTTGGTTGTGATTGGTGGCAAAACTGAGCTCGAGAGAGGCTCTAGGGTCGTCCAGGATCACACATCTGGTCAGTTATGTATCTGGGACCAGAGCCTTGATTTCCTGTGAGGCTGGATGGTTTAAGGGCCTTGGATTCAAATGACCTAGTTTGCAACATAGACATCATCAATGTCACCTCCAGCAAGTGGCTTAACTGCTGTGGATCTCACTGCTCCCAGCAGAGATGGTGTAAGTGGTTCTCAACAAGGGCAGTCTTGACACCCCCTGGTGGGGCTGGAAATGTAGGGTATGTTTCTAGTTGTTGCAGTCACTGGAGGGTGCTACTGGCATCTCGGCTCTGGGTCCTGCAAAAGGAACAACTGCCCCTAAAAGGGTGGTCTCGCTCTGCCCCTCCCCATTCAGAAACACCGGGTGAAACACCACCAGGCCAAGGCTCTTTTTGATACCTCATTTTTTGCATCCATTTCTGTTGGTGACATGGGTGGTAGTCTCACTTAATTGACTCTATTTTAGTTTGTCAAAGGTCACTTTTCAGAGTACCCACCATGGCATAGCTGCATTCTATTTTTAGATCTTTAAATAGAAAAGATGTTGGATACACATGGAAAACATAATCATCTTTAGACGGGCATAATACAATCTTTTTTTTAAAAAAGAACTGACGTCCAAATGTGGAGAGCCATTTTTTTAACATTTAGTTGCACAATCTAACCTTCTTAATGTTTTCAGGTGTTTTTATAATGCATAATTCTGTAATAGGCTGGCTGTGGCATGATATATAATTTATTGTCAACATTTCACATTTAAATTCCAAATATTTTAATATCTGGTCATTAAATCTTGCCTATTCATGTTTTATAAATAAAATCACAAATGCTACAGCTAAGCAGAAGCAGAAGAGAAAAATGCACCCTATGAATTATATCACAAATAAATAAAAATACTGTATTCATTTAAACAAGTGAGTTTTATAACCGAAAGCAAGATATGTGAAATGATTTAAGAAGAGGTTGCAATTTTGCAACAGGAAGTCTGTACAGTTCCTCCAGGCAGTAGCTGTGAAGGAAGTACCTGTGTCTCAGAAACTTGTTTCCATGTGTTCTTGACACTTTTGCATCCCCGGCCCCAATATGTACAAAGTTATCGCATTTTGCAAGCTAAAAGCACCTTGCTCCTCGTAACTAAGAATGCATGCAATGACATTTCATCCTTTCAAGGGCAAATCCCAGAAATCATGGAAACATAAAAGTTGAAACTCTGTCTACAATTTTAAATGAAAGGATCAAAAATGTCAGACATTGCAGAATACTGGTTCCTAATAGAGCTCTCTTTATTTGTTCACTGTTCTTCAGTGATTTTTTGTTTGTTTGTTACAAAATGCAGTCTTGACTTTTTATTTAAACAGTGCTTAAACTAAACTGTTCATGCCATGCAAAAATAACATTTTATGCACTTTTTGGGGGGTAGGTGGGGAGGCTTCCCATATTTTAGTTCATAGGCATTTTTAACTGTGTTTTTAAGAAACAAGTTTTTGTTTTTGTTTTTGTTTTTTATTGCTTTTGTAACTAGTCACATGCTGGTTTCACGTGTGGGACAATAACCTGTGTCTCCTGGGTTGGAATGGATTTCTGGGGCAAACAAGTGGTTTTCCATCTTGCACCCTTCTTGACTATTGTCCTTTACTACTTCACCCACAGCATGGTAAATGTCTTGCCTACAGTTGTGATCTGTGGTCTGGGGGGAGGAAGAGCCAACATAGGCCTCTTCTCTCAAAGGGTCTCTTCCGTCACTAGGCTCATCTGCAAAGCAATTTGGGTTGCAGTCTGCCTGCTTGTCCTGCCTTGCCCCTTGGAGCTCTAAGAAGTCATTGTCTTCGCCAGTGTCTATTTCGGTGAAGCTCCGCCTCTCTCTCGAAGAGAAAGGAAACAGTTTTGGCTTGGGAAACCGAGGGGATAAGCCTTTGGAAGGCCCCTGACAATGTGCAGGCCCCTCCATGCCCAGCAAAGGTCTGTCTGCCTGGGGGGAGTTTTCTTCCAGGAGGATGGTGCTGATGTGCTGGGGGGTGGCCAGCGAGAAGTCAGCCGTGGTGACTGGCAGTGGCCGGGCTGTGCTGGGCGGCGTCTGGGGGGCGCCGCCTCTGTTCTCCTGAAAGTTCACTTTGAGGGATCTGGACTTGAGTGGATGGCTGCCTTTTAACGAGCTCTTAGGGCTGTCAGTGGCACCGTCGGGCTGCAAGGGACCGTGTGGGCCACACTGGGAACCGCCGGCATCCAGGTTCACAGTTACGTCTATGGGGGCACGTGCCAGCGCGGCATCCCTGGCTGCCAGCCCTTTCTCTCTGGCTAGTGTGAGAAACGGGGGGCCCCGGGCTCTTTGGTGCTCTTCTGTCCCCGGGAAGTCAGTCGGGAACCTCATCTGCAAGTGTGAAGCGGAGGGCGGCGGCAGGGGCGACCGCTCGGTCTCGGTGAAGTCGGTGGCGCAGCTGGTGAAGCTGTCGATGCTGGAGGTACTCTTCATGTCCATGATGACCTCGGGGTGCGCCACGGCCAGCTGCTCCGGGGGGCAGACCACCTCTTCCATCTCGATCTCTTCTTCGTAGGCAGACGGTCTCTCAGACTGTTCCTGGCCCTCTGAGTTTAGATGAGCATGAGGCTGTGTCTTGGTGATTTCATTGTACAGCATCTCCAGTTTCTGGGCACTCAGATGCTGTGGGCTGGAGGAAGACGTGTTGTTCAGCTGCTCGTGGGAGTCCTTTTGGCTCACCTCCTGGTACTTATTCTCGTAAGACTTGTTGGAGCTCGTTTCCGACAGAGCCTTCCTGGCCCACTTCCACCGGCTCGGGGACAGGTGATTGTCGTCGGCTGAGTCCTTCGTATTGGCTGAGTCTCCTGCTTTCTCCACGGCCACATCTATCAGTTCCATACTGCGAGCAAAAGCATCTTTTAAGTTCATAGAAACGATGCTTCCGTTCCTTTTCGCCCGCTCAAGAGCCTCTCTCCTTTTAATTGCCTTCTCTTGGCGTTTCTGCTCCTTGTAAAACTCGGAAAAGTTGTTGACAATGATTGGGATGGGGAGGGCGATGACCAGGACCCCGGCGATGCAGCAGAGCCCTCCCACGATTTTCCCTAACAACGTTTTAGGGTAGATGTCACCATAGCCTACGGTGGTCATGGTGATGGTGGCCCACCAGAACGATGCGGGGATACTGGTGAACTTGGTAGCATCCTCATCTTTCTCGGCAAAAAAGACCAGGCTGGAAAATATCATAATCCCCATAGCCAAGAACAGTATCAACAAGCCCAGTTCGTTGTAACTCCGCCTGAGCGTGAAACCCAGAGACTGCAGGCCTGTGGAATGTCTGGCGAGTTTCAGGATCCTCAGGATGCGCATGATTCGGAAGATCTGAACGACTCGCCTCACGTTTTGGAACTGCAGCACGCTCTTATTGGACTCCGTGAGGAAAATGGTGACATAGTATGGTAAGATGGCCAGCAAGTCAATGACGTTTAACGGGCCTTTAAAGAACTTCCATTTATTGGGTGAGGATAGGAACCGTAAAAGGTACTCCATGGTAAACCACGCAATACACACGGCCTCCACATGCGCTAACTGGGGGTTGTCGTTGGGTTGTCCAAATTCATCCGTTTCCTGCAGCTCTGGTAGTGTGTTGAGCGACAAAGCGATGGTGGAGAGTACGATGAATAGGATAGACACGATGGCCAAGATCTGGAAGACAATAAAGTCCAGGTTAGCAAACGCTCTCAGTTGCTTAGGCAGCTAGGAGACATGTGATAGGAGATTCTTTAAATGGTACGGAATGCTCAAAGTTATTCCAAAATGGTTGACAATTTAAAATTCCCAAACTAATACAAATACATTCACCCTTTATGAGTTTATTTCACTTAGAAGCCTAATGTAATAATACATTTAAATTCTAGGAACTAGTTAATTTGACCCCCATCCCCACCCCCCAGCCCATTACCCTTAGTCACATTTATGTGGGCATTCATCATTTGGATTGGGGGGCCCGCATTGCTGGAGTACATTTTGGGAACTTATCATCTCTCCTCTCTTATTTATCTATAAGTTTTCTCTCTTAATTACCTGGTTTGTGTTTCCTTAGGTGAATTGCCTTACATGCATACAAGCTTGGCAGAATTCATGGCCTCTAGAAGTTTTATTCTACAATCCGAAACACAAATGCTGACCTACATGCAGAGAAAAAACATGACACTCAATAAAATTTGTTCTCATAAGAACAAATACTATTTGTGTGGTAAGTATTGACATCAGAACCATGTACTGGGGTGTATGGACTTCTGGCCAGAATCATGTGAGAAAGGAAGATTATAACCTAATTTGTTCAGTTAAGGCAAGTTTCATAAAGAAGAGCTTGAAGATCTTCCATCTTGGTGCAGGGCAGAAATTCCAGGCATAGGAAATGGTGGCACCAGGTCATATGTGAAAGGAAAGAGGAAGAGAACAGAGAGAAGTAAGAAGAGGATCGAGAGCCTGGGTTTTAGGGTCAGAGAGTCTGAGCTCTGAGCCTGGCTTTACCATTTACTCTGGACCTTGAGCAATATTTAAACTGTGTCTCAGTTTTCAAATCTGTCAAATGAGAACAACCATCATAGCTACTGCATGGGTTGTTGTAAAGATCACATGGCACACAAGCATCCTAAATAAATGGGACCTACTTGTCTCACTATGGGCTAAAATGACCAGGACTTCATTCTGGAAAGGCTCAGGCAAATAATGGATATGTGAGAAAATTGTGAAACCATGAAAGATATAGACAGTCCAAGTAGGGATTGCCTCACCATGACCCAGTGTTCTAGATTTATGGGGCAAACCATGAAGACTAAGGTTTGAGGGCAATGGAAGAAAGCACTTCTTGACTTAGTAAATATTGTGGGTCTAGAATACAAGTGGTGGAGTAAGAAACTTCTTATGTCTAGGTTAGGTCTGGCTTGGTTTCATCTGATCTTTGCCAACAGCTTTGGGAGATGACATGGCATTGGTCTCAGTCACTGTATGTAGCACTGAGAAGAATATCCTGGCAATGGCTATTTCATTTAGAGATTCAGCATCTAGTAGACATTTCAAAGGACAATGATAAAAACATCTTGAGGCCACACAGCTCAGTAAACATAAGACTGGGAGAAGATCAGTTTATCTCTAATTGACAGCAAGAAATACTGAACTTCTCGCCTCTTGTTCTACTTTTCCCTCCATTTTCTTCTCTGTATCTTTCTAAATTTCTTTACTTCTGGGTTATTCTCATTTCTCTTCCTCCTTTCTCTTTTTAGGGCTTCTTTATGTCTTGCATTGTTTTTCCTTCCCTTTCTTCCATCCCACATCTTTCCTCCTAAATTTCTCTAAAGTAAACCATAGTATCATGGATTTCAGAATGTGTTGCAGATATTAAAGATTGATGGTCCCTTAAGTTAAATTAAGAAGTATTTTTATTATTAGTGTTTTATAGTTTGTCCTTAAACAAAACTATGCTTTTTACTCTAGTACATTTCAGAATTTCCTTAAAAAATTTGGATCGATCAATTGTATTAACAGGAAAGTTTCTCTCATCTACTCTAAGAAATTGTGAAGCCTAAAGTTGAGACCCCTCAGGAAGGATTTAGTGTTCTCATATAGACTGAGGTGGTGAATGAATAGTTATGTGATTATACCAGGAGCCACTGATTGTTCCCTTAGGATGGATTGCATGGTGTATGAATAAAACTGTTACATATAAAAAAAAGGATTTAGATAAATTCATGGATAATTGATAGAGGTGGCTTATTAAAGGCAGCCAGGAATGCTCATCTTGAATCTTCACCCTCCGAGGACCACAGCAGGGTGACATTTATAATATTTTTTCACTAAACTATTCCTTAGAAAGCATTGGCGAGGTACCATCCATTCTTATGCTCTTATGATATGGAACCGGGTCTATCTGTGTGTTTCATAAGTGGTCATGTTGTTGCTAATATACCTTTGGGCATTTTAAGTACTGGGATTACTGTCATCATTATTGTACTGATGATCCACAATTTAGATTTACCACATCACTTTATCTCCTCACCTGCCTATTTTGGATGCATTTTACTGATGATTGTCACTTCAAAGAGCAAGGATAAAAGTAGAAATGCAAACAAATCCATTCTATTACTTTCCACATTTTTGGACAAAGGACAAAGTGGAAGGTCCAAGGTGGATGATTTGTAAGTTTCAGTTTTCTTTGACTCCAAAATCTGAGCTACATTGAAAGTAATTTTACATTCTGTAGCTAATTTAGGGAGGGAAATAATATAACTCTGTATAGTGCTAATGCATTCTGTAGTCTACTTGATTGCCATTTAACAAATATGGCTACCATTAACATTTGGAAATTTAGCAAGTGCATGAAATGATTTGGAGTACATTCTTGAAGAAAAAGAATTACTCAAGGAGAAATCAAAGACTCAAGCCCTTAACAGCCCTGCATTTCTATTAAGGAAACCATCAAGTATTGAAGTGTACTATTTTCTGCCTCATGCTCAAATTCAATCTCAGTCAAACCCGTTTGCCCTCAATTTAGAGAAATGGCTTATTTTAATGTGAAGCTTGGCATTCTCCCCCAAGGACGTTTTAGACAAATTTCTTAATATATACTAAAGATGATGTGAGGTCTAATAAGGCAATGCAAGTTTATTATCTTATTGTAGAGATTTTCTTTTTTAATACAAGAAATATAATGTTAATTGTTGCTCTAAGCTACAGGCTATACTTCTAAAAATGGATATTTACCTAAGTTTAGCAAACCCTTGTGGCATTTAGGTGTTGCTTTGCTAATCATAATGATGCATAAGTTAGAAAACCTGACTAACTCATGTTTTTAATTCCTGTCCCCTCTAATGATTGGCCTCCAGAATTGGCCAGAGTTGAATTCTTTTCCTCTCAGCTCTAGCAAATAGACTTATGTTTGTATGAGTCAAGTGAAGCAAACACTCCAAGCAATTTTCTGTGTGATGTTGGTCAAACCCCCTCTTACCTCTAACATTTGGTGATTCTCTGTCATTTTGCTAGTTCTAGTCAGACAAGTAAAACAAAAACAAGGACACGTTACAATTGCTCTTGCCATTTGGTTGCGTGGCCAAAATAGAATTTTATTGTTTAAGAAATAAAAAATTCCAAAAATTTCAAAGGCTTTGAAAAATATTGCACTGAATATGTTCCAAGCATGTAGTTAACTGGGAATAGAAATTCTTTCTGGATAAAAGTTTTCCCTCCAGAATTGCCTGGATAATGACTTTAATCCTTCATTTAGTCACAAACACCCACAGGGTTATATAGGTTTATGAATAGCAGGTCCTCTACTATTGTCAGTAGAGTGCATTAGTAGGTGTGCAATGAGTTGAGTGAATTGACTTCTATTTCTGAGAGGAAGTAAGGCAGTCAAGGGCTTGCTTCAATTGTGGTAACCTGCTGATTTCATATCTTTTGAAGATAATGGGTGTTTTGTGGTGGAAAGAACACAGGACAAGGACACATGGCTCTAGCTCCTGTTGGCCATGTGGACCGTGTGGACAACCTGATTCACTTTCTCAGTCTCAGAGTTTCTTCATGTGAACAATGAGGTGCCCCAAATTTGTCTTATCGGCTTCAGAAGGTAATTAAGGATCAAACTACACCATCATATGAAGGCATATGGTAAAATGCCAAGTGTGATCAAAAGGACAGATATTTTATGATTTTGCATATATGAAATACCTAGAATAAACAAATTCATAGAAACAGAAAGCATATTTCAGGTTACCAGGAGTGAAGGGGAAGAATGGGGATTTTTTGCTTAATCAGTACAGAGTTTCTGTCTTGGCTGATGAAAAAATTTTGGTACTGGATGGTGCGGATGGTGGCACCATATTGTGAATGTAACTGATATCACTGAATTGCACCCATATAAGGGGTTAAAATGGGAAGTTTTGTGTTGTACATATGTTACCGCAATAAAATATTTTTTAAAAAGTGTGATACATGTAAGAAATGTTGGAGATGTGTCTAGAATATGCCTTTGGCCAGCACTGGGAGGCAATAAAAAACAGAAACTGTTTACACTCCATTAAATATAATTCCCGACCAATTTAATGTTCACCTATTCAACACTTTTTCAAACACATTCTTTCATCTAAACAGTGGTTTGTATGAGAAACCCAGAAAACTGTATCTTATTTTCCTGAGAACTGAACTGTATAGTTTGTCAGTGTCTATTACAGAGTTGCACTGATGCTGATTTAGGTGAACTTGACCTGCCTTGTGTCTTAAAATATGCAGAGTTTTCTAGCCTGAGCCTCACCTGAAATAATCTGCTATACAGTCACCAGTATTCAGAACTCCACAAAAACGCATGGAAATTTCTGTGCATTGCACTGAAGGTCTCTCTCTCTTTCCTCTCCCCTAACCTCTCCTCCTGTCCTTTCACAAATATAGACTGAGAGGTGGGAAGTGAGTTATAAGCTCTTAACTATATACCACTCACGCTTTCTCTTTCTAATAGGATATAACATATGTTTTTGAAACCTGATTA
The DNA here is from genome assembly GCF_015220235.1 of Choloepus didactylus. Taxonomy (NCBI): domain Eukaryota; kingdom Metazoa; phylum Chordata; class Mammalia; order Pilosa; family Megalonychidae; genus Choloepus; species Choloepus didactylus. Next base: position 29,239,678 of record NC_051320.1, on the reverse strand, counting down.
GCAAAAGATAACAATACAAGGAAACAGGAGGATAAAAATCTTCATGAAATTAAACTGACAGAAAGGAAAAGACCTGTGACAAGCATTCTTAGAAACAGGAATTATTTTCAGTTTAAGGACACAACACTTCGGCATTTCTGAGCCTGTAAGTCAAAGCCCAAACCATTTTTTGAGGGAATAGGAGAGGAGTTGGTAAAAACATGATTTTCACTCACCTATCTTCTGGTTCTAGCTATTTCCTAGAAGACTATTGGAAGTGGCAAACCAGAAAGTAACTCCTTTGATTTCCACCAAAGAAAGAACCATCACTGATTCTTTGAGTCTAGCTTCTCAGATTCCTTGAAGAACATGGTGGCCCTGCGTTGGTGAGTAGCCCTTTTATCTCCCCAGTGTTCCACTGGTCTCCAGGACAGAAGAGACCCTGTGCTTATGTACTCAGATGGTTTGCCCATGGAAGCATGGACCCCCTATGTGCCCAAACCACATGACCACATGCAAAGAATGAAAATAATGAGTTGTTTTTGAAGTATTTTGATCCTGTGAATAACAGGAACTCAGGAATTCAATTCTCTTCCTGATTTGTGGTGCTATTGAATGAGGGGTTTGAAAAGACTCAGCCCTCCAGCCCAAGCTGGTGAGCTGTACACCTGTGTAGGCTATGGGCCTGCTTTCACTTGGGATGCGGGTGCGGGAAGCAGTAAGTTCTCCATACCATCAGAAAAAGTCTTCCTTCTGATTTGTATGCCCACATGCAAACATACAAAACCAGTTCTTTGAGAGGAGAGTTTTTGGTTGTCTTACGATTAAGGAGACTGTTTTCGTATTTTCTTGGTATTTCTGGAAATAAGCTTTGTCTCACTACCCTGGCGTATTTCTGTGTATTTTAAAAGATGAGATCTCAGAGAGCAAGTCACTGGGTGAAGGCTGGTGATATACCCCGTTTCTCACTTTACAGATAAGGAAAAAATGATTCAAGAAGCTTAGTCAGTGACTGGTGGGGGAAAGGATGGTAGAAGTTTGGGATCTAGACTCGAAAGTCCTGAATTTGAATCCTGGTTTTGACATAATTTATTAGCTTTGTGACCCTGGGCACTGTATTTAGCTTTTCAGGGACTCAAAATTCCCATATAGAAAATGTGGAAAATAAATTCTTGAGTATGTGATAGCACCTTGTAAAATGTATAGTGCTAAAAAATGTTGATTATTGTATTTATCTGAGAACTTCCCAAATCACATATTTATTCCTGTTGAGTCATAAGAAGAATCCATTTCCTCATTCTGTGAGTGACTCCGAGTCTAGATGGCGGTTCTCTTACACAGAGAGAATTTTCATAATTAGGAGGGCCATACGGATGGCCGATTCTCAGGTACTTGGTGCAAATGAATTGAGAAGCATGTCCTAAGTTGAACTTTCCTTTAACAGCTGCCAACTTCCTAAGATGCTTCCTCTTCCATTTATCTGAGGCGAAGTGAACTCGGAGGGTCAGTGGAAGGAAAATAAAGATCAACACATAATTCATTCTCAAGCCACACATAAATAGTTTGTTAATGCTATGCCATTTTGGAGTCATCTGCCATGTTACTCCCCCAAAGTAGTGTGGGGGATCAGTTATTGATTCTAATTTTGAGACCCTTGTATGCACCATTTTTCTTTCAGGTACTTTCCAGCTAGTTTCACGTTTCTATACTTACTACCACTGTTGATATTTGAATCTGCTTGAATTCTACACTCTAGCTGGGCTGGGGTCCTCACTGCTTCTTAGGGCATTCTACTCCTAGTCACCCCATCGGGCACTACCTACCCCACTGCCTTCTGTCTACCTAAATCCTTCCCCTTCTCCATGAAGCCTTCTCTGGCGCAACAGATCACAGTTGCCTCCTCCTCTGAAGGCTTGTAGCATTTATTTTCGGTGTTGACCAAACATATAAGCGGTGCAATGGCCACTGCCTGTGGTCACTATGTCCCTTTGCAGCTTTGCCTGTACTCAGAAAGCTGCCTCCTTGTTGGGGTGCCACATTTAGCAAATAAAAATATAGGATGCCTGGTTATATCTGAATTAAATTTTTGTACAGGACATTTTTTTAAATTAAATTCAGTTTTACTGAAATATATTCACATACCATACAGTCATCCATAGTGTACAATCAGCTGTTCACAGTACCATCATATAGTTAGGCATTTATCACCCCAATTCATTTTTGAACATTTTCCTTACCCCAGAAAGAATCAGAATAAGAATAAAAAATGAAAGTAAAAAAGAACACCCAAATCATCCCCCCCATCCCAACCCTATTTTTCATTTAGTTTTTATCCCCATTTTTCTACTCATCCATCCATACACTAGATAAAGGGAGTGTGATCCACAAGGTTTTCACAATCACACTGTCACCCCTTGTAAGCTTCATCGTTATACAGTCGTCTTCAGGAGTCCAGGCTACTGGTTTGGAGTTTGATGGTTTCAGGTATTTACTTCTAGCTATTCCAATATATTAAAACCTAAAAAGTGTTATCTATATAGTGCATAAGAATGTCCACCAGAGTGACCTCTTGACTCCATTTGAAATCTCTCAGCCACTGAAACGTTATTTCATTTCATTCTGCATCCCCCTTTTGGTCAAGAAGATGTTCTCAATCCCACAATGCCAGGTTCAGATTCATCCCCGGGAGTCATATCCTGCATTGCCTGGGAGATTTACACCCCTGGGAGACAGGTCCCACATAGGGAGGGGGGCAGTAAGTTCACCTGCCGAGGTGGCTTATCTAGAGAGAGAGAGAGGGCAACAACTGAGCAATAAAGAGGCACTTAGGGGAAGACTCTTAGGCACAATTATAACCAGGCTTAGCCTCTCCTTGGCAGTAATGAGCTTCATAAGGGCAAATCCCATGATAGAGGGCTTGGCACATCAAACCGCCAGTCCTCAATGTTTGTGAGAACCTCAGCAACAGTCCAGGTGAGGAAGTCCAACACTTCTGCATTTCCCCCCTGCTCCTTAGAGGGGCCCTGCATATATATTTTTATTCTCTGCTGTATGGGACATTTTTATACTAAAAGATTCTTGGTTGTTCATCTGAAATTCCAATTTGGCTGGGTGTCCTGTAGTTTATCTGGCAACCCTACCTCCTTGGCTTGTTGATCTAGGGGTCAACTCCTGCTCCAGGCTGGCCCAATTGGATTTTCTTTTTCCTGGAAATCTATAAGTTTGACTTGAGAGACTTAGAGACTAGGAGGTGCCAGGACGCAGTCTCATTAATGGCAGTATGCTGGAAAGAAGAACCCCAAATGTACACCGTGGGAAGTCTCATTTTCTGCCTTGGTACAGCACCTTCCAGTAAATACAATACCTCTCCCCTTCCCTCTTTTGAGCTTAAATTAGCCAATGTTTTAATCAGGTTTCTGTTATACCCCCCAAACCTTCAACCTTTTTGAATAATCACTTAACAATTCCACATGACACAGTTTTGTTTCTCAAACTAGATTTTAAAATTATGGAAGGCAAAGACTATCTATTTTCTATGCAATTTCCCAACAGTGCCTAGCATAGAGCAGAAGCTTAGCAAATTAATTCTGAATAAGCAAATAATCAAAAAAGAAGGGAAAGGTTCATAGAACTACAGAAAATGAGAATGGACCATGGAGAAACCAAATATTTTCTAATCATCCAAGAAGGGTAAGACAGATCCTTTGTCATCTTCAATGGTTTTCATGTAGCCCAAAGTCAGCCCAAAAGCTTTAAACAGCTGTTGAATTTTTAAAATACAAATTCATATTCCAAATAGCACATTTTGAGATAACAGAACAGCTTTATGAGTTGAGCATCATAATCTTTTCCTAGTTTTAAGTTCTATACTTTTTATTAATCCTTTTTTTCTCATTATGCTAAGCAGATTGCCTATGGCCTTTTTTTTACAAACCTTATTCTTTGGAAAGCCTGCATTTGACTATATATTGGCTTTGGGCTTCCCCTTCACAGAAGGATGTGTTTTATTAATAAAAAAGGAGTGGGACTTTCATTTTATATTGCATTTCTTTGCTAAGTATAATTTGGAGTTTGCAGTTAATCCAACCAGTTAATGAAGTGATAGTTCCATGTAAAGATCTGGGTAGATTCAGGTTTGTGTAGTAAAATGTTAAAACACTGAGAAGGATTAATAATGTAAGTTATTCATTAAAAATCTCTCTCTATATATATCACTGTGACATCCGTTCCATGTAATCAAAAGTGAAGTCCTACAGAAACATAATAAAAATTGCAAATCTAAGGGTTAAAAATAAAAAATTTAAAAAAAGTGGCAACTTATGAATACTGTATGTTCCATTTAATAAAAGTTTATTTACAAGCTTAATTTGTTAAAATACCATATACATAGAAATAATACATCTTAGATATGTAGAGATCTAGAATAAGGTAAGAAAATGGAAAGAAGTTTCCCTCCCTGTTCTCCTTATTATCAGTTTTCTGGTTCTTTGAAAGGAAAATTCATGAAAACCAGAGGGAGAAAAAACAGATTTTGAATACTTAGAGTATTTACAGTTCCATCTAGACTCTATACTATTTCTTCTTTTTCAGTTGGAAAAAATGTTTTCTTTGCTCTGAAGATAATTCGAATTATAAATCTTTATTTGGAGAGGGAGGCTTAAAAGACAGGTGAGAGATTTCTATGCAGAAAAAGTGATAAAGGACATTTTGGGTTGAGGCAACAGGGTGGGCAAAGGCTTTGAAGCCCAAAAGATTATGGCTTGCTCAGAAAATTCCAAGTAATGTTTTATGGCTGGGGGCATCCATTAGAAAGCACAGGGCAGAGGGGTCCATGATGATATCAGGTAAGACTGCTGCATCTAGGGGTGTAGCTTGTGCACTGGTCAGCTCCAGAGGGCACCAATTAAGAATGGTGCCTCCATGATTTGTGCAGTGCACAACCTGCACAACTGATTGCAAGGGTCCTGATTACAGGGAACTGAATAGTGTGACAAGATTGGGTGCAGGTGGAGGAGCAGGGCACTTCTGGGAACATAGGCAGAGGACAAATTTTGAAGGGCCCTGACTGCTATGATGAGGAATTTGGTTGGCTTCCTTCTGTAGAGCAATTTTCATCAAGGAGTGGTCTCTGGACCACCAGCACTGGTGTTATGTGGCAGTTTATTAGAAATGTAAATTCTCGGGCCCCAATGCAGATGACAGGGGAGAGCGCCCAGCACTCTTGGGTTTTAACAAGACTTCCAGGTGATTCTAATGTCTATTGAACTTCAAGAACTCCTTATGTAAGGAGTGAAAGCCATGGAAGGATTTCAAGCAAGGGAAGTCTTGCTTAGATTTGCATTTAAGAAAGATCGCTGTTTGCAACTTGGGGACTGATTGGGGTGGGAGTGTGACTGCAGATGAGAAGGTAGTGAGGAAGTGATTGAAGAAGCCAGAAATTAATGAAGATCTGAAATGGAGGCAATGGCAGCAGAAAAAGGAAAAGGATTGGATTATAAACATACTTATGAGGTAGAATTTCAACCTCACTGGCTACAGAGGAAAGAGTCTGGGACTCTTGCAGGTTTAAGGTTTCATTTACCCAGAAAACGGGGTAGCCCTGACAAATCTCCATCATTATTTTATGTAGGTAGAAAACTCAGAGTAGTCTTTGACTTAAATCATCTTTTATCTTTGAAAATATTTCCTCATATTAAAAAATTCTAATAAGAACCTAGATTTTGAAAAGAAAGAAATTTCTCTGAGTTAAACAGCAGTTTATTTGTACATGAAAAATGATAGGCACACTATGTTATTTACCAGAACTATTTTTGTTTGTAAAATTTTTACCTTTGGCATACATTTTGAATCACACAGGGCAAAGACTAGTTTCAGGACCCATTTCTACTAGCTGGTCCCTGAAAGCACGCTCATTTGTTGAATTATTTCTCAACCACTCCAACTGCCAATTTCTGCTAGGGAGTCTTCTAAATTTCCAGAATTAAAGTGGCTCCTTGGGCACCAAGTCTGCTTCATCGGCTCATCAATTACCATTAACAGAGAATTGCAAGGATTTATCTCCACCATTATCCCCATATCTAAAGACCTTGTCCCAGAAGCTTCAAGGAAAGAAAAAAAAAAAAAGCATAATGCAAACATTATTTTTCCTTTTAATGAATCTCTGCAGCAGACCTCTTCTGAAAAGTACTTTGGGGGTCGAAGTCATTAAGGCTGCATTAAAGAATGCCAGAAAACAGAAAACACTAAGAACACATTTGAAATGGAGGTGCTCTGCAAGGGGAAAAGTTGGCTAGGAGCCACACCCGGCCGTGAGCGCAGAAAACCTGCACAATTCTTTTGACCTCTGCTGCTGTTTCTGCTGCATGGAAGTCAGGTTTTCTTCGCGCGTGAAGCTGACCATCACAAACGAGGGCCTTTAATTGAGTCCCATTTGGCTTGTTTTCGCAGCAATAATCAGGCATTCGGGAATCCGGGCATCCGTGAACTGAATGGGCTGAAGCATTTCTGTACTTATTAGGGGCTGAGGAGGTGTTTATTGGGCGGAGGAACCTGTGTTTTTTTATTTTAAATAGCTGTCTGATCTAGACATTTTCTACCATCACAAAAACAAATTCTGTTTTCTGCTATGCCCAGATAGATCCGCTTCCGGGTTCTATCCTGAGGGCGCCTTAGGGCTTCGCCAATAAGGCGTGGTTCTCAGGCAGCAGCACCCGGAGCGTATTAGAAATGCAGACTCTCAGGCCCCACCCCGGACCCGCTGAATCGGAGTCTGCATTTCAGCAAAATTCCCAGGTGTTTCATATGTGCATTTACATTTGAGAAGTGCTAACCTAAGACACAGAAGCATGCCACTTTAAAAAACAACAGCTCTGAACTGGAGGCTCTTTCATACATTTTAAACCAGTGAATCTCAGTTCTGGGGGCAGAGGTGGAAGGTCAGGCTCCCCGGGGGCTTTCCACACGGCTCAGTGGTTCTAGGGTGGGCGGGTGTATCCAGCCAGAACAAAGCCCCACAGATGATGATGACGTGGTCTCTAATTCCCACCCGGACCTCCTTTCCCAGCCTGCGGTTGACAGGATTGCTTTAAACACTTTCATAATGAAATTCAACTTGGCAGTGGAAAGAATGCTGGCCTAAGGGTTAGGCGACTTGACCCTGGCCCCAGCTCTGCATTATTGAATTAACCGCCTGGCCTTGTTCGAGAGGCGGAGCCTCGGTTTCTTCATCTACAGACTGGGGCGAATCAGGACAATTTCATTTTACATTGCTAGATTGTAGTGATGAAATTACACAATGCACGTGAAAGTGTTTTAGAAGTTATACAATTCTATATGCATGCCAATGAACTTTATGATAACCAAGTACATTTTTTTCATAGGGACTATAGAGTTGTGGGCAGAATTATCAACTAGTACATAATGCTAGAGGTAGAAGAAATTATTTTTTACTACTTCCTGTTTGAAGCTAGCATGTTCTTTCCTATGTTATTGTCATTTGGCCCATTTCTGTAGATGTTGCTGACTGATTTCAAAAAATTCTGTGGTAAGAAATGTGTGGTCTAGAAAGTCAGGTTGTACTATTCAGTGAGAAGGTCCAGTCTTAAAGGAGGGTTCGACTTAAGAACTCTCAAAGAGCCAGGATATATAATAAATATTAATAATAATTATTAATATTAATTATGTATTCTCTTCAAAGTAAATTTAATATTACTTGAAAAGGAGAGGAGGAAAGTCAGAGACTTAGAATTCCTGTCAGCAGGAAAAATAGTTTAATTGGGACAAACTAAGTTGTATTTACTGTTTGAAGTAAATAGCTACGGTTTGTTAAGTAAGTAATTAACTCCTGCATTCTAAAGCGCAGTCCAGGACAAGTTACCGCTTGTGGGTCCAGAGCTGTGAAAGTCACTTACACCAGTGGGAAATAGGAGAAAGATGAATAAGAAAATACTGTGAAATAACAGATTAAAACAGTAAGTTAGCAACAAGAAATTTCTCTGATATTAGGAGATCAAAAAAAATACCCATTTTAAAACACTTTCTCTAAATGTAGTTTATAAGTTTAAAGTGCTGATGGATGCTCAAGTGCCATTGTCTAGACAAACCATTTTTTTTTTCTTTACATAAAAAAGCACAAGTAAGTGTACCATATATCTGTCTCTTTTAGTTTTTCAGGCCCCTAGTAAGCAGGTTCTGCCAAAATACATTGTTTCTTCAGCTGGAACAAAGGAAGCACACGAATGCAAAGTGTTAACAATAGGAAAACTGTGTGTGTGTGGCATATGGGAGCTCGGTATTTTCTGCATGATTCTTCTGTAAACTTACAAATTATCTAATAAAAAATAGTAAAAAACAAAAGCAAACAAACAAAACACACAAAAAAACCTCAACACACTTCACGCCAATCCCAACTCAGAAATGCTCCCTAAAGTTACACAGCCCAGTATGTTATTCAACCCCTCCCCAGCTTTAACTATTCCTTTCTCTCCTGTACAGAAGTGCATTTTCCTTGCCCTCTGCCTAATATTCCTGTATACTTTCTATTCTGTTTCTAACTATGATAACTAAAACTAAAAACAAATACCTTAAAAACAAAAGTTGATCATTGGAAAACAATCTAAACTTAAAAACTGGTTGGAAATCCGTAATGCTGTGATTCTTGTGATATGATCAATTTAGTTTGCTGCTGAGATAAACAAGTTAGAAACATGATCTCCTGCTGTCTGGTGGCATTATCAAGGGGGGAGGCAGTCCAAAACAGCAAAACAAAGCTCTGGAATAACTTGAAAACAAAAATAAAGAGCCAGTTGTTAAAGACATCACAAATTGGCCTTCATTAAAAAAAAAAACAAAAACAAAACAGTTATACATTATATGTATTCAAATCTTTTCCTGTCTTACTTGCAAGAAGATTAATCAACAATCTTTATTACTGAAAAACTGTGGAATGTTTATAAATGCAGGATTTTATTTTCCAGATTGTCAATAACTATCAAATTACAATTTTCAAAAAAATATGGGTATTCCTGTTAATTATAGTCCCTAGTATGCAATACATAGATTTTTCCCATATACTGTTCTGTTGTTAACTCTCTGTACTAGTGTCATTACCTTAGAAGTATATCGTGAAACACCTATCTATATTTGTAATGCTGATCTGTGGGAAACATGCCTTTAAACAGCCTCTTTCTATCCTATTCACCTTCAGTTCAGCTCTGATACTTAATAATACCATTAACAAACAATTGTCACCCCTGTCTATTCCCATACCTTTGAATTCACAATTTTTAACGTATCTGAACATACTAGATTATCATTCCCCCTCCGCTAACTTCTGCCTATCCCTAGGTCCCCAATATTCTATATTATAAGACATTGATTTTACATTGTTCAGGGAGTTCATAGAAGTGCTAACATACAGTATCTCTCCTTTAGTGTCCGACTTATTTCTTCAAAATTCATCTATGTTGCCTTGTGTTTCAGGACCCTGTTCCTTCTTACTGCTGCGTAGTATTCCATTGTATGTATATACCACATTTTGTTGAAGTACACTTGGATTGTTTCCATCTCTTGGCAATTGTGAGCAATGCTGCTATGAACATCAGTGTACAAATGTCTGTTTGTGTCACTGCTTTCAAATCTTCTGGGTATACACCGAGAAGTGGAATTGCCAGATCATAGGGTAATCGATATCTAGTTTTCTGAGAAACCGCCAAACTGTCTTCCACAGCGGCTGTACCATTATATATTCCCACCAGCAATGAATAAGAGTTCCAACTTCTCGACATCCTCTCCAGCATTTGTCGTTTTCTGTTTGTTTAATGGCAGCCATTCTTATTAGTGTGAGATGGTATCTCATTGTGGTTTTGATTTGTATTTCCCTAATAGCTAGTGAAGATGAACATTTTTTCATGCGTTTTTTTAGCCATTTGTATTTCCACTTTGGAAAAAAACCTTTTCCTATCTTTTGCCCATTTTATAATTGGGCTGTTTGTACTACTGTTGTTGAGTTGTAGGATTTCTTTGTATATGCAGGATATAACTCATAATGTTTTTGGAAATTTCCTGTATAACTACTTGTTAAATCGTACTTTGAAAGATAGTACCTTTTTGCATCTATGTTATATTTCACAATAAGGAAATAACTGAAACTGTGGAACTGTAGCTCATAACATTCTTTGAAATTTGCTAACTACTTGTTAAATTGCCCTTGGGAAGTTATCACTTCTTTGTGTATATGTTATATTCCACAAGTTAAAAAAGATGATAAAAAATATGGGGGCACCCAGCATGACTCCTTGGAACTGCACTTTTCAAACTGTGTGTAGGATTCATTGGTAGGTTATAAATCAATTCTGAAAGTCATAACCAGCATTAAAAAAAAGAAAAAGTGGCACAGAATAGATAAGAATAGAACAGAAAATATCAGGAAGGGTAAGTAGCATTTTGTAAAACATTTGCTGATTTATATATATGTGTTTAGTGTATATACTGGGTCATGATATTAAATATATTTCTTACTATGGGATGTGATGAAGAAAAGATAGAAAACTGCATTAGAGGGATTGAAAAAAATCATTATTTCATTATATCTCCTTTAATTTTCATTCCTACCCCAAATAATAACAATAGTTGTTGTTGTTATAATTGTTATTTTACTTTGATGATTCGTATAAAGGCAACATGATTCTAATGTTTCTCAGACTGAACTTGGGTAATTTCTAACAATGGTACGGAAGGTAGGCTGCCTTCTGTACTCCCTCAAAAGGACAGAACTCTCTCAGTGAGAGTCCTTTGGCTGAGGACTTTGACAACTTATCTACCTATAAATAGCTTCTGTGTTTATAGTAATATTGGCTCTTTCTTAGTTCTGGCATTAGATTTTTGATCTTTTATTTACTACTTTTTGCATTTCTGTTGGTATTTGAAATTTGACTGGATTCAAGTAGTTTGCTTCATGATATTTCCTAGGATATAAGTTTGGGCAATACAATTTCATTAATCCTTAGCAAAGCTATTTAATTCTTAAACCTTTGTTATAAGGAAATTTCATATATTAAATTATACTGGTCATTACTGCCATAGTAGGACAGTCATCAATTTCTGACTTAAATCATTAATGACTTAATGGAAGTTAACAATACTGATATGTCATTGATTGATATTGGTTTCTAAATATTATCTGGGTGTTTCAATGATATGATTTGTCTCAAAATAAAATCAAAGACCTGATTTTTGATTTATTGATCATATTAGAGTTATATATGACCAATAGTTTATATTAAAATAACTGGCTCTAGAGTTTTAAACTACAACTTTAGATTTTAGGTCACATTTTGGATCCAAATCTGAGTTCTGTCATTCACCTAGCTATGAGGTATCTGCTTTTCAGGTAGTGGGGATGATAAGATTCAGATTAGGGCTTAAATATGTATAGCACCTAGCAGGTGCTTATTAAACAGTGGTGAATATTATCATATATATTAAACAAATAGTTTCACAGACAAAGACTTATGTCTATAATGATTCTTGGTTAGCAAGCCAAAATTCAGCCACCAAGATATTTAGTCTATATATAAAATACACTGACTATAATATGATAAATGTTCAGGTAAATTTTATATATAGCCTAAACATTTTAATGTTTGAATTTCTTACTTTATAAGTAGAAGTTTAAAAAAAATCTAAAATTTGGTCAAAACCAACCAGTTTGTCAGTTGTTGACCTACACATGATCACTTGTTGCAACTTCTGGCCAGGCATCATTTCCCATGGCCTGTAAAATATACACCAGCTGCAAAGAGTTGGTGGAAGGTCATGTCTGAAGGCTACCACACATCCTTCTAACGGAGGAAGTAGGTTCATGACATTTTGAATCAGGTGCAGTTTAAAAGCTCCATCTCCCACCAAAATCTTTCTTGATCTCCATAGTGAGGATCACTCCCTTCTCTGTACCCACAATTAGTGCATTTTACAAAGGGGTTTTTGGAGATGCCTTAGGAGATACTTCTGAAAGACAATGACTTAGTGGACAGGGCTATGGGAATTCCACCCCTTCTAGAAGCAAGGTGGAGCTGTCCTTCTACATAGTGCTGAAGATGCATAAATATGTGTTCTAGTGGATGTCCTGAACAGACTGTCAAGTGAAATGAAAGGGCTGCCCACTTTTGGGCATTGCTGTGAGAGACCTCTTTCTGAGAAAGGATTTTCTGGAAGACAAAAACAATTGATCTTCAGGAGGTTCCCATGGAACAATGGAATGCACCATACAGAATTGCAGATATGCAACACCTGATGATAAACTAGTTTCAGTCCAGCAGAGATAGCTCATCAGAATGGAGAAGCCTACCATACTACTCAATGTATATCTGCTCCCCACTCTGTGACCCCCCCCATATAAAATGGAAACTTAATGTCAGCCATTCAGAATATTCTTTGCTTGCTTCTGCATTTGCCCTATATAAACTTCCCCATCCCACTCCCTTAGAGGAGCTCCTTACCAGTCTCAGTCTGGTGCTGCTGATTTGTGAATTGTTTGCTGTCCAAATAAACTTTAACAAAAACTTTTAAATGCCTCAGTTTATGCAACACTTAAACTGAAGAAGTGAAAATTTTTCATAGAACCACCTTAATTCTAGGGGGCAAAGTATGCACACATTAAAAAAACATGCATCTCTCTATATAAACAGATGCACCTCTCTCAGAGATGATAATACTGATAAAGCTTGCTAGCTGTTTTTGAGGATATGGTGGAAAAGACCCATGTGTAACCAAAAGCCCTTTCACTCTGTTTACTCACAAACAGATGGCTATTTTATTTGTGGTCACAGCTGTTATTTGCAGAGTTGGTTATTGAGCACAGCGTTGTCTTTTAGATTTCTAACCCTTCTAAGTACCAGGCCAGTTTTGATTATGCCAAGAAACTAAAATTTGACCTCAAAAAACAGGCAGAGGGCATGACTAAACACATTACATTAAGATAGCATATAAAACTGCAATTCCATGAGTTGTGGCTGTCAAAGGCCAGCTGCAATGGCCTCTAGGAGGAAGAAAAGTTTTGGCACAAGGAAAGACTGAATCATTGGTTTTCTGACAGTACTCGAGTAATGTTTTATGGTTTTGCATTATTTAGATAAACATTATAAAATATACAAAGTTCATTTTGCCACATCATTTACTAACTAACTAGTTTAGAATCTCTTAAAAAATATTTTCTAGGATTTTGTCCAGGCCTGAGTACTCAACCCAAAGAATGCTGTAGAATATGTGTGTTAGTTTAAAGGAATTTTTACTTTTGCAAACACGAATTGACAACCCAAGTGTCCGTCAATTGGTAAGTGGATAAATTAAATGGGTATATACAAATAAGGGGGTATTATTCAGTCATAAAAAGGAATGAAGTCCTGATACATGGGACAACGTGGATGAACCTTGAAGACATCATGTAAGCCAGACATAAAATTACAAATATTGTATCATCTCACTGATTTGAAACAATTAGAATAAGGAAACTCATAGAGTCAGAATCTAGAATTATAGGTTGCCAGGGGATGGGGTGGGGATAAGGAATGGGAAGTTAAGGCTTACAATGTAGAAGGTTCCTATTTGGAATGATGGAAATGTTGGTAACGGATGGTGGTGATGGTAGCACAACATTGTGAACACAATTAACACATATATCTGAACATGATTAAAAGGGGAAATGTTCGATTTTATATACGGTAAAAGAATAAAAATTGAAAAAAAAAAAACAAAACCCATGGAACTACACTAGACAAACAAGGAGCCCTAAGTTAAGCCATGGATGTCAGTTAATAGAATAGTTATAAAAATGTGCTATTATCACTTGTTATAAATGTTCCACACCAACGCAAGGTGTTTGTGGTGGGGTGGTGTATGGGAATCCTGTATTTTATGCATGATTGTTCTGTAAACCCACAACTTCTCTAATAAAGAAAAACAAGTGTGATCCACCACAAAAATAAAATCAAATAAACAATACCAAACATGGCATCCTCACAGAGACAGAAATGGTTGCCAGGGGTGGGGGACAGGAAGAATGGAGAGTTAATGTATAACGGCAGCAGGGTTTCTGTTTGGGGAGATGGGACAGTTTTAATAATGGAAAGTGGTGAAAGTACCACAATATTGTGAATGTGATCAATTCCTTTGAATGATATCCTTAGGTGTGGTTAAGATAGGAAAGTAAATGTTGTATATATGTTCCCACAATTGAAAAAAAAAAGAAAGAGCAACTAAAGAGACAATGACAATTAAATACAAGACATGAGACTGGATAGAATCTAACAAGGCAAAAGGCTCAAAGGGATATTATTGGGATATATGAAAAAAAATGAAATATAGATTGTAAGCTTCATGTCAGTTAAACTTCTTGAATTTGATAACTGTACTTAAGGTGGTTACATAAGTGAATATCCTTGCTCTTAGGAAACGGCAGTATTAAATGTTCAAGGAGCATGATGTATACAACTACAGTCAAATGATGAGAAAATGGGTTGATAAATAGACAGATAGATGAATAGATAGATAGAATGATACAGCAAATATGGCAAACTGTTAAAATTGGGGGATCTGGGTATCTGGGGTGGGCTGGGGTATATTGGAGTTCTCTATATGGGGTTTGTATCATTTTTGTAACTGTCCAGTAAGTTTGAAAGTACTTCAAAATAAAAAGTTAAAAACAAACTAAGAAAACACAGCATCATTTCCACAGCACCATTCTCTCAGTTCCATTGCATTAAAATAGTAGGTGTTGACTTCAGAATGTTTAAGTAGACAAGAGAACAAAGGACACAGACTATGACTTAGGACTGATGCAAAAGACATAACTTTTCTGCTACTTGATCTTTTTGCTTTCAAGTTCTCATCCTAATGATATGGTTGGGAGATTGTCAGGTACCACATATATGGCAGGTAAACAAAGAATACCAAAATTCACAATAGAAATAGGCTGAAAAGAACTAACTTGGCTTTCTGCAAGACCATGGCGAGGTAGGTTGAAAATGAGAACGCAATTGCTCAATTGCACATTGGCATTCCAAGCCAGCCTGGAAGACACTGGGGCAGGTTTTATTCCCTGTGAGTGCTCTTCTGTCTGCTTCCTCTCCTCCCCTTGACAACTTTCAGTCTCCTGCCTCACCCTCTCTGCCCTGTGGGGCCAAGTCCTTAGGGCTCGTCGGGGCTGCTTGGGGTACTCCAACACAGCATGTCCTGCTGCGCCTTCCTGCCCTGTGTCTTCCCTGCCCAGCTGAACTGTCTGCCTGGTAGTCTTTGCCTCTGGCTTCTGTCCTACCAATCTGATACCACTATGAGAGTCGGATTTTAACTTGACCCAAATAGATATATCCTCACCAGGAGAATTTTGGGTAATGGAGATTTTTTGATTGGTGGGACCTTTTCAATTATACCACAAAACATCTACCTATTATGCCTAATTATAAGGCTAATATTACTTGAGACTTATGCTTTGGTATAAGAGCTCATCATTCTTTCAAAAATGTACCACTTAAATAAATGGTATATACTCATTTATCTTTTAAACTCAACCCCATTGGTAGAATAAAAGTTCTGCCTGAACTGAAACCTGAATACTTGGCTTTATTCATGTTGTAACACATTTTAAGTAGAGCTGATTTATTGACTAGGTCTCAGGATTTTAACCGTGGTGTTTATTCTTATTTTCAATACAATGACCATATGCTCATTTAAAGAAAGCATAAAAAAATTCCCTCTCATTTATATTGTCTGTTTTTGGCTTTCTTCTTCTTCTTCTTTTTATCTCAACATTATAATAAGGGTGATATCTCACATATTAATGACTGCTTTTAGTGAGCTCATTATAGTATTTACTCTCTCTCATCCCATTGAAAGGATATTTGGTGCTAAATTCGACCTTTTGATTCTTGGTTTCTCTTAGCCATAGATGGTTTTATTTCATTTTGGGCTATTCACTCTCTAAACAATTTTAGTACTCATAGAAAAAGACTCATGAGAAAATGTTTTCCTTCTTAGTTGAATGATTTACTGTCCTCCATGTCTAGAAACTTCCTTTATAACCATCAACATTTTATATTAAACCAACCTTCTACAAAAGCACAAGGGAGGGAAAGTGATTTCAAACTATCCCTTCATATAAACAAATTAATATAATTTCTTTGTATTTTGAAGTATTGTATAGCAAACTATCCATTAACTTTTTTTTTAGGAGGAAAAAACAATGGCATTCCTTTATTATTATCTTTTTAACCAGGACAGCACATTCATTCATTCATTCAACAAATATTTATTGAGTGCCTCCTATGTGCCGGGCACTGTTCTGGGCTCTGAGATAACAACAGGCATCAAAGATCTCGGTGCCCCTGTGGTTACGTCAGTTTACCCACTCCATATTATTTATTTTCAATCCAGTGGTTCACCTCAATTGTTTGTAAACATGATTTTCACTATTATTCTTTCAAGATTTGTTCTCAATTACTATGATTTACATTTCCATGACCTACAGTTAATTTAGTTACTTCTTAAGAAACACGGTTATAAGTAGGAATGGATTTAAAATAATTATGTAGACTGAGTGGAGTTTGTGGATAATTTTTTTTTAAAATAAAATTATCTACAGACCCAGCTCATTGTGGTCTCAATGCTTCAGTCAGCCTCATCAAATCTGGATGAGGGCACGGTTACTCACCAGGGACTAAGCTCATTCTTAGAACATCAGCAAAAGAAAGGACACCACAAAATGAGGAGCATTTTGGAATTATTCTGGTATTAGGAACTTTAAAAATCTCCTCTTGAGAAAATCAAAAGTCTGTTGGAGGTCCATACACTTATTTGATAAAATTTGTTTATATATGGGTTGGGGGAGGCCATAGCATGTCTTCATCAGGCCTGGGTTCTCAAAGCCAGAGTTGGTGATAAGGTCCAAACAAGTCTGGTTATGCTCTTTTTAAAAATCTTAAGCCAGATAATCTCCCAGTCCTGGTAAAAGCTTCAAATGGTTTCACCCTTGGTACAACTGAAACTTTACCAAGGATTAGAGGCCTCTAGCTGACCTGGCCCTGCTACCTTTCAGGCTTATCCCCGACTCCTCTCTCCTTTCCCCCATATTCCAGTCACACTGGTCTCCTTTCAGTGTCTCAAGCCTGCTTTCATCTCAGGGCCCTTGCATTTGCTTTTTTAAAAACTTTTTTAAACTACAGAAGTGGTGGGTTTACAGAACAATCATGCATAAAACACAAGATTCCCATACAACACCATCCATTAACTTTTAAATAGGTTATCCTGTGACCTCGGCCATTTGTGGGCTACAATGGGCTGTTTTTAAACTGACCCTATTCAGTACTCTGTTTACTTAAGTGAGGTTTCTTAAAAATTGATTACTGGGTATTTCAAGACAGTTGCTTAGAACCTAAGCATTTTCTATCAACACACATAAAAAAGATGGATTCCATGTGATTGAGGGAAGATCACACAATTTTTAGCCAAATGGAACCAGTGGAGGCTGTAGAATTTCCACGCAGGGGTATGTAGACTGTAGGAGATACTCTTGGTGCCCATCCCAACCCCCTTACTGGGCGGATGTACTCACACTCCAGCTGCTCCCAGGGCTGATTACGCACAGCTCAACATTCTTCCTGAGAACTGTCCTAGGTTGCAACCTAGAAAAGCCTGGGAAGTTATGCCTTTCCCCATCTGGTGACTGACTCATAAAAGAGTATGGAAGGTCACTGCCCCCAGACTTGTTTCGAAAAGGGACGTTGTGGTGCAATTCAGGCTGCAGAGCCCCCCAGCATGAAGAAAACACATGGAAGGTAGATTCCAGGTGAAATCACATCCTGTGGGTCCCTTTTCCTGCCCTATCATGCTTCCTCTACCTTCTCCTTAGTTCACTCCCTCAAAACCCACTTGCTCCTCCCCCCTAGGTGGGACCTGACTCTCAGGGGTGTAAATCTCCCTGGCAATGCAGGATATGACTCCTGGGGATGAATCTGGACCCGGCATCGTGGGATTGAGAACATCTTCTTTACCAAAGGGGGATGTGAAATGAAATGAAATAAAGCTTAAGTGGCTGGGAGATTTCAAATGGAGTCAAGAGGTCACTCTGGTGGACATTCTTACGCGCTATACAGATAACACTTTTTAGGTTTTAATATATTGGAATAGCTAGAAATAAATACCTGAAACTATCAAACTCTAACCCAGTGGCCTTGACTCTTGTAACGATTGTATAACAATGTAGCTTACAAGGGGTGACAGTGTGATTAAGAGAACCCTGTGGATTGTACTCCCTTTATCCGGTGTATGGATGGATGAGTAGAAAAATGGGGACAAAACCTAAAAGAAAAATAGGGTGGAATGGGGAGGGGGGTGATTTGGGTGTTCTTTTTTGCTTTTATTTTTTATTCTTACCCTGATTCTTTCTGGTGTAAGGAAAATGTTCAAAAATGGATTGGGGGGGTGGATCTAAGATGGTGGCATAGAGAGGAGTGGAAGCTAAGTAGTCCCCCTGGAACAACTAAAAAAAAAACTTGAAACAGCTAGTAAATAATGTGGAATAACTGCAGGGGGAGAAACGTGACCATCCACTCATCATACACTAACCTGAATTGGGAGGATTGCCCGAGATCACAGCATAAAATCCGTAAGTAAGAACTGTGGATCCAAATTGGGAGACCCCTTCCCCACACGCCGAGCTACAAAGCCTCGTGGTGCCAGAGAGAAGCTTTCTCCCAGCAAGGGAATATAGCTCGGCTGAGCTCCAACTGGGGTTTTAATTAGTGAGTGTGAACTGCTCACTGAGAGGTGTGAATCCCCAACAAGCAGACAGAGGCTTTGGGTGACGACTGACCTTGGAGAGCCGGAGGGTCTCCTCGGACTGGCTCTGTTCCTTTTTCGCCTCAGTGGAGAAAGCCTCGGCCATTTTCAGTTCCCAGTTCTGTGACCCAGACAGGGGTGTGGCACAGGCAGAGAGAGACCATTGAAATGCTAATGACCTCCCCCTAGGGCGTCTATCTTCTCTAAGAGGAAAGGGGTGGGGCCCAGCTCTACTACCTGCCTTTCATTCAGAACTTAACACCAGTCAAGAATTATAGGCTAATCTTTGCATCAGGCAGTGAGCACCCCTGCACGGCCCAGTGGCCCGGGGCTTCCCTTGAGAGAAGATGCACACTAGTGATGTAGCACAGCCTTCCCTTAGCAGAGGTCCTGGAAGATCCCAGCTGAGAAGGGGGGCCCACTCAGAAAACCCAGGGATGCTACGTCAATGCCGGTGGTTTGTGGGTCAGTGACAGAGAGGGTCTGGGGCAGAACTGAAATGAAGGCTTAGACTCTTGCAGCAGCCTTGAATCTCCGGGAACACCTGGGAGGTTTGAATATTAAAGAGGCCCTGCCTCCCTGACCACCCAGACACACGCACCATGTTCAGGGTGGACAGCTCCAACAACAAACCCAAACTGAATTCACCAACTGAACCCCACAAAAATCATTTCCCCACACACCACAGAGACAGAGTTGGGGACAGCAGACTTGAAGGGTATAGGTGGCTCACAGACACCATCTGCTGGTTAGTTGGAGAAAGTGTACACCACCAACTTGTATTTCTGAAAAATTAGATTGGTATTTTTTTTTTTTTTTTTTTTTTACAATTTGAAAGAACCCTATCAAGCAAAGCAAATGCCAACAGGCCAAAAACAACAGAGAATCTTAATGCATATGATAAAACCAGACGATATGGAGAACCCGATTCCAAATACCCAAATCAAAATATCAGAAGAGACACAGTACTTGGCACAATTAATCAAACAATCGTGATTGAGGAACGAAAACATGGGCAGGATATAAAAGATATGAAGAAGACCATGGAACAGGACAAAAGGGACATAAAGAAGACCCTAGAAGAGCATAAAGAAGAAATTGCAAGACTAAACAAAAAAATAGAAGATCTTATGGAAATAAAAGAAATTCTTGGCCAAATTAAAAAGACTCTGAATACTCATAATACAAGATTAGAGGAAGCTGAACAACGACTCAGTGTCCTAGAGGTCCACAGAACAGAAAATGAAAAAACAAAACAAAGAATGGAGAAAAAAATCAAAAAAATCAAAAAGGATCTCGGGGATATGATAGATAAAATAAAATGTCCAAACTTAAGACTCATTGGTGTCCCAGAAGGGGAAGAGAAGGGTAAAGGTCTAGAAAGAGTATTCAAAGAAATTGTTGGGGAAAACTTCCCAAACCTTACACACAATATAAATACACAAAGCATAAATGCCCAGCGAACCCCAAATAGAATAAATCCAAATAAACCCACTCCAAGACATATTCTGATCAGACTGTCAAATACTGAAGAGAAGGAGCAAGTTCTGAAAGCAGCAAGAGAAAAGCAATTCACCACATACAAAGGAAACAACATAAGACTAAGTTGTGACTACTCAGCGGCCACCATGGAGGCGAGAAGGCAGTGGCATGAAATATTTAAAATTCTGAGAGAGAAAAATTTCCAACCAAGAATACTTCATCCAGCAAAACTCTCCTTCAAATTTGAGGGAGAGCTTAAATTTTTCACAGACAAACAAATGCTGAGAGAGTTTGCCAATAAAAGACCTTCCCTACTTCAGATACCCACAGGGAGCCCTACCCACAGAGAAACAAAGAAAGGAGAAAGAGATATAGAGAATTTTAACAGACATACATAGAACCTTACATCCCAAATCACCAGGACACTCATTTTTCTCTAGTGATCATGGATCTTTCTCCAGAATGGACCATATGCTGGGACATAAAACAAGCCTCAATAAATAAACACAAAAACAAACAAACAAACAAAAACCAATTGAACATATTCAAAGCACAAATCTCTGACCACAATGGAATACATATAGAAGTCAATAATTTTTGAATTGTAACTCCACTATTTGCTTCCTACATGATATAAAATACACAAACTCTAATGACAAATCAGTGGTTTTGAACTCAATGCAAAAATTTGTAATTTTTGACAAGAACTATATAAAGGTGGGGGAATGGAGGAGTATAGGTAAATAGTTTATGTGTCCTATTGAAATTAAGTTGGTATCAAAGAAAAACAAGATTGTTATGGATTTAAGAGTTTAATTTTAAGCCCCACAGTAAACACAAAGAAATGATCAGAGAATAGGACCATAGAGATGAAAAGTAGAGTATGGGTTAAGAGAAATGGGGGAAGGGGCAATGGGGAGTTAAGAAATGAGTGTAGGGTTGCTGTTTGAGGTGAAGGGAAATTTCTAGTAATGGATGGTAGGAAGGCGATAGCATTCCATTAATCCCACTAATGGAATGCTAGGGAGGGGGTGGAATGGGAAGATTTAGGCTGTATATATGTTTCCACAATTGAGAAAAAAAAAAGACAGTCTAAATAGATGACAACTGAATGCCAAGGATGACCCTGGATGGGATCTGAGGATGGAGGACAGGAGGCTCAAAGGGACACAGTTGGGACATGAGGAAAAGGAAATATAGAATGTAAGCTTTGTATCATTGTTGAATCTCTTGTACTTCTTAGCTGCGCTTAATGGGATTGCATAAAAGAATGTTCTTGTTCATGGGAAGTATATACATGAATTATAGTGTATGTTCAAGGATGTGTGCAGCTAGGTCTCATATGTTCAGAAGACAGAGTAATAGATGATGGATGATAGATAGGGAGAGAAGGAGGGAGGGAAAGAAATAGCAGTGTGACAGCATGTTAAAGTTAGTGGATCGGGGTATGGGGGGGGTCAGGGAATGCTGGAGTTCTGTGTATGGGGTTTGTATTGTTTTTGCAACTGTTCCTATAGCTTTGAATTTATTTCAAAATAAAATGTAAAAAAAAAAAATTAAAAAACTTTAGTTAATGCATCCTGAAACAGTAATAAACAAGTTTTTGGAAAGAAAATAAAAAAAATAGATTGGGGTGATGAATGTACAACTATATGATGATACTGTGAACAGTATACCATGGATAATTGTATGGTATGTGAATATATCTCAGTAAAACTGAATTTAATTAAAAAAAAACCCCACTGGTTCAAGAATCCTCATCTTAGGCTTTGTTTTTAGGAAAGTCAACTTAAGACAGGATAGAAATCTTGTTAGAAACACATGCTAAAGGACAGGTCTGAAAGTTAGATTGTCAGAGCAAACACAGTGTTCATGTTAGATTCAACCATATCAAAATACCAATATGTGACTGCTTTTATCATACAAAAATAGCAGTTTCATATGATTCAACTAAATTCTCAAAAAGTGTATTTTTTTAGGGTAACTTAGGGAGTGATGGAAATGGGAGTGCTATAGTCAACCCATAACTTGAATCATTCCCACTGATGGATTCTGTTTTATAACTTCCCTGCTAAAGAAATATTGGTTGTTTTGAATCTATTTTTCTTAATTTAAAAATATTTTCTTTTTTACATATTTGATTAAATTATAAATTCTAGGACAACCTCTAAATAACACACACTATTGAAAACAAATCTTTTTAGCAGTGTGTTTATTTAAGGGAATGTAAAATATTTTATATTTAAGAGGTTTTCATTATGCATATGGAGGTTGAAATAAAATTAATAAAATTATATGACAAAATTCAAACCCAATGTCCTCAGCATCCTTTACTTCTAAAGGCAATCTTATTATTATTAGTCTTTCAAATCCATACGTATAACCATAACTTTCTTAAAGCTCCAGACCTACATATCTGACTCCAATTCATTCATTCATCCATGTATTTATTCACTTATTTGAACAATAATGATTTGTTAATGTCACCTATTTTTGAGATATTGATGATAAATCAATGAACAAGCCAGATAAGATCCTGCCTCACAGAACTTATGTTCTAGTGATCAGGGTAGGTGGCAGAGAGGGATGACAAGAACAATCAAAATAAAATGAAATAAGAACAACAAAAAGCGATAATGCCAGACAATGTAACTGCTATAAAGGTTAAGATGATGTGATAGAGCGTGATTAAGAGGCTGAGAAAACGACATTTGAGATGAGATCAGGGTGATGAGAAGGAGCTTGCCATGTAACAGCCAGGTAAGGAGTATTCTGGACAGAAGGAAGAGAAGAAGACAAGGTGATGAGGCGGGAATGAACCTGGCATGTTTCAGACAGAAGCCCTGAGGGGCTAGCGTAGCAGTGAGGCGGAACAAGAGGGGAAGCATGTGGCTGGAGAGGTGGGTGGTGCCAGAGCATACAGGCATCAGACCATGGAATGGAGTTTGGACTTGATTCTACCTGCAGTGGGAGGTCATTAGAGAGTTCTAATTTGCAATTTAAAAAGACAATCTGGCCGCTGTGTGGAAAATGGAGTGAAGGCATGGAATCCCGAGAATGTAGGGGAGAGAGGCTGGTGGCTAGGGTTGGAATGGTGGCATGGAGATGGAAGAAAGTGGACTGCTTCAAGGGATGTGTAGGAGGCACCAAAAATAGTGCTTATTGATGGAAGGGATGTTGGGAATTGAGGAACTGTAGGGACCAAAGATCACTCCTAGGTTATGGCAGAGTAGGGAAGGGTGGGGGGCAAAAATAGTTAATTTTGAGAGGAAAGAGGATTGTGGGAAGATGGCAAGTAAGAAGCGCCAGGAATCAGTCCCTCCATCAAAACAACCATTGAGCTGGAAGGAACTGTCTGACTCAACTATCTGGAAACTCTGGAGTCTAGTGGAACACTGTGCAGCATCCAGGGAAAAGCTGTAGGAAGAGGTCGGTAAATTCAGTAAATATCAGTGAATTGCATCCTCTGTGCAGCAACTACCAGAACCCATCCCTGAGCTGCATGGCAGACAGGAGGGGGACTGAATCCTGGGCTCTTGGTGCAGTTTGCTGGTGCCAGGGTTAGCTACAGGGACCTAGTCCTCCCAAATCTGGGTGTGTGGGATCCAATTGCTGGCCACTGCTTTTGATCAGCTACTTCAGATTGCTGTGGGGCTGGCTGTGAACACAGCCATTGTTCTAACCCTGCTCAGGCAAAAGCAGCAGAGGAGTCTTAAAGAGGTGGTACTTATTTTTTCTTTTCATTACCCATTTGGAAGCAAAAATAGTTTGGAAAAATCACAAATTGATGGTGCCAGGCCTCAGCAGAAACAACAAACCTAGTAAACCTAGAGGAGTGGAAAAACTAGATTTCCAGAGTTATAACAACATAATACCTGGAGTGTCCAGTTATCAAAAAAATTAACATATACACACAAAAACAGGAAAGTATGGCTTATTCACAGGAAAAAAAGAATTTGCCAGAAACCATACATGAGCAAGCACATACATTGGAACTATTAGTCAAAGACTTATATATGTTCAATGTCTTAAATATATTCAATGAGCTAAAAGAATTCAGATATAAAGAACTAAAGGAATTTAGGAAAATGTTGTCGGAACCAAATAAAGGGATGCAAATTGTAAAAAGGAACCAAACAGAAATTCTGGGGCTGCAAAGTATAAAGTCATTGATATGAAAATCTCATTAGACTAGTTCATCAGCAGATTTGAACAGGCAGAAGAAAGGATCAGTGAGCTTGAGACAAGAAAATTGAAATTATCCAGTGTGAGGAGCAGAAAAGAAAAGTAATGAAGAAAAATGAAGAGCCTGAGTGATCTTCTTGGACACCATCAAGCATACACATCATTGGAGTCCCAGAAGAACAAGAGAGAAAGAAAGGTGCAGAAAAAGTATTGGAATAAATAATGGCTGAAAACATCCAAGTCTGATGAAAAACAGGAATATACATTTCCAGGAAGTGCAACATACTGTGAGCAGGATAGATGCTAAGAGATCAACACTGATGCATTATGGCAAAATCGTCAAAATCCAAAGACAGAGAGGATTTTGAAAGCAGTGAGAAGTGATTTGTCATGTACAAAGGATCCCCAATAAGATTAACAGCAGATTTCTCATCAGAAACTACGGAGGTCAGAAGATACTGAGATGGTATGTTTAAAGTCCTTAAAGAAAAAAACTGTCAATCAAGAATTCTGTATTTGGCAAAATTATCTTTCAAAAATGAAGGTGAAATTAAGACATTACAGATAAAGAAAAGTGGAAAGAGTTCATTACCAGAAGACCTGCCCTACAAGAAATGCTAAAGGAAGTCCTTCAGGCTTAAATAAAAGTACACTAGACAGTAACTCGAAGCTATAAGAAGGAATAAAGAACACTGGTAAAGGTAAATGTTTTCCTTACTTCATTGCTAAAGCAAATACCATTCAATGGATTGGCTTACACAGTGGGAATTTATTGGCCCACTGTCTTGAGCCTTGGAGAAATCCAAAGCATCAAGGTGATGCTTTCTTCCTGAAGTCTGGTGGGGCTGGCTGCTGGCGATCCTGGGTCCTCAGTTTCCCTGTCACATGGCAATGCACATGGCGGCCTCTCCTGGCCTTTCCCTTCTCTTTTGGGTTCTGTTGACTTTCAGCCTCTGGTTGCTCCCTTTGCGGCTTTTTTCTCTCTGTGACATTCACTATGAGGCCTTCTATAATAGGATTAAGACCCAGCATGGGCCACACTTTATCTGATGTAACCTCATCAAAAAATCCTATTTGCAAGGGTTCACACCGACAGGAATGGAAGTTTAAGAACATGTTTTTCTGGGGTACATGGCTCCAAACCCCACAGAAACTACATAGGTAAATATAAAATCCTGTATTATTGTACTTTTGGTTTGTAACTACTCTCCCTGATATGAATTAACAAGTAAATGTGTAAAATAACATTTTAATTTATGGTAATTGGCATACAATGTATAAAGTTGTAATTTGAGACAATAACAATATAAAGGGGCAGGGATGGTGATATATAAGAGTAGAGAATTCTTATACTACTGAAACTAGGTTGGTTCTGTTGAACAATATTATTAGATTAAGATGTTAATCATAATTACAAAAGTAACCACTAAGAAAATAACTAAAAAAATAGGGAAGGAAATCAATATGGTTCACTACAAAAAATTAAAAAGCCAGTAATGGAGTTATTGTGGCACCAAAAAATGCAAGCCATACAGGAAACAAATAGCCAATGGCAGAAATAAACCCTTCTTTTTCAGTTATTACCTTGGATGTTAATAGATTAAACTCCATTATAAAAAGGCAGAGATTGGTAGATTGGATGAAAAAGCATGATCTATCTATATGGAACCTACAAGAGACTCACTTTAGGCACAGAGACACAAGTAAGTTGAAACTAAAAGGTAGAAAAAGATATCTCATACCAGAGTGGTTATATTATTGTCAGAAAAAAAATAATCTTTAAGTAAAAAAAGACTACAAGAGATAACGAATAATATTATATATTGATAAAAGTTTCAATTTAGTAAGAAGACATCATGACTATAAACATATATGCATCTCACAACAGAGCCCCCCAAAAATGAAGCAAAAATTGACAGAATTGAAGAGAGAAATTGATAGTTCTACACTAATAGTTGGAGACTTCAATATGACACTTTCAATAATTGATGACACATATAAACTGAAGATCAATAAGGAAACAGAGGATTTGAACTATACTATTTAGCAATTAGACCCAATGGACATGTATGGAACACTCCGCCCAACAACAGCAGAATACACATTCTCACCAGCACTTGGAACACTTTCCAGGATAGACCATAGGTTAGGCCACAAATCAAATCTTACTAATATTAAAAATATTGAAATCATATAGTATATCTTCTCAGACCCAATGGAATAAAGCTAGTAATCAATACCATAAGGAAAACTGAAAAATTTATAAATGTGGAAATTAAGCAACACACTATTAAACAACCAATGGTTGAAAGATGAAATCACAAGGGAGATTAGGAAATATCTTGAGATGAACAAAATGACAATACAACACACCAAAACTTATGGGATGCAGTGAAGGCAGTTCTCAGAGGGAAATTCATAACTTTAAATGCCCACATTAAAAAAGAAAAAGAGATCACAAATCAATAACCTAACTTCTTACCTAAAGCAACTGAAACAGAAGAACAAACTAATCCCAAAATTATTAGAAGGAAGGAAATAGTAATGATTAGAGTAGAGATAAATGGAATAGAGAGTAGAAAAACGAGAGAATCAACAAAACCAAAAGCTGGTTTTCTGGAAAGATCACTAAAATCAACAAACCTTTGGCCAGACCAAGCAAAAGAGAGGACCCAATTAATTAAAACCAGGAGTGAAAGTGGAAACATTAGTAGCAAATTTACAGAAATAAAAACGATTAGGATTATAAGCGGGTACTATGAATAATTATGTACCAACAAATTAGAAAACCTATATGAAATGGATAAATTCCAGAAACATACAAATTACCTAATCGAATGCAAGAAGAAATAGAAAATCTCAACAGAAGTATAACAAGTAAAGGGATTGATACAATAATTAAAAATCTTCCAACAAAGAAAAGTTCAGGGCTGGATGATTTCACTGCTGAATTCTACAGACATCTACAGAAGATTTAACACCAAATCTTCTCACTCTTCCAAAAAATAGAAGAGGAAGAATTACTTCCTAACTCATTCTATAAGGCCAGAAATACCCTGATACCAAAGCCAGATATAGACAGCACAAGAAAAGAAAATTATAGACCAATATCCCTTATGAATATAGAGGCAAAAATTCTCAATAAAATACTGTTAAACCGAATCCAACAGTATATTAAAAGGATTGTATACTATGATCAAGTGGTATTTATTCCAGGAATGCACAGATGGTTCAACGTAAGGAAATCAATCAATAAAATACATCACATTAACAGAAGAAGGAACAAAACCACAGCACAATCATCTCAATTGATGCAGAAAGGCATTTGACAAAATCCAGCATCCTTCCTGATAAACATCCAGAAAACTAGATATAGAAAGGAACTTTTTCAAAATGATAAAGGACACTTATGAAAAACCCACAGCAAATATCATATCCAATAGTGAAAGACTGAACGCTTTCCCCCTAAAATCAGGACCACAACAAGTATGCCCACTGTTAACACTGTTATTCAACATTTTACTGGAAATTCTAGCCAGAGCAATCAGGCAAGTGAAAGAAATAAAAAGCATTCCATATTATATCTCAATAAAATTGAATTTTTTTTTTTAAAAGCATCCATACTGGAAAGGAAGAAGTCAACTTATTCCTATTTGCAGATGATATGGTCCTGTATATGGAAAATCCCAAAAAAGTCCACAGAAAAGCTACTTGAACTAATAAGTGAATGCAGCAAAGTTGCAGGATACAAGATAAACACATGGAAGTCAGTTGGATTTTTATACACCATTAATGAATAATCCAGAAAGGAACTCAAGAAAACAATTCCATTTACAATGGCAATAAAAAAAAAAATACATAGGGATAAGTCTAACCAAGGAGGTTAACGACTCATACACTAAAAACTACAAAACATTGCTTAGAGAATTAAAGAAGACCTAAATAAATGGAAAGACATCTGTGTTCATAGACTGGAACACTCAATATTATTAATGTGTCAGTTCTACCTGAAGTGATTTACAAATTCAATGCAGTCCATATAAAAATTCCAGCAACATTTTTTTTTTTGCAGAAATGGAAAAGCTGGTCTTCACATTCTTATGGAATTGCAAGAGCCCTTGAATAACCAAACAATCCTGAAAAAGGAGAACAATATTGGAGGACTCACACTCCTGATTTCAAACTTACTGCAACGGGATAGAACTGAGAGTCCAGAGAGAAATCCACATGCCCAAGGCCAGTTGATTTTCAACCAGGGTGCCAAGTCCATTCAATAGGGAAGGAACAGTCTCTTCAAAAAATGGTGCTGGGACAACTGGAAATCCACATGCAAAAGAATGATGTGGACCCCTCCTTCTCACCATATACAAAAATTAACTCAAAATGGTTTGACACTATAAAACTCATACAAGAAAACTTAGGGAAATATCTTTAGGACCCTGTATTTGGTATTGGATTCTTAGATTTTACACCAAAAGCACAAGCAACAAAAGAGAAAATAGATAACATGGACTCCAAAATTAAAAACTTTTGTGCATTAAGAAAGTGAAAAGACAATTAGAGAATGGGAGAAAATATTTGGAAATCATTTATCTGATAAGGGTTTAATAGCCAGAATATATAAAGAACTCCTACAAGTCAACAACAAAAAGACAAATGGCCCAATTTAAAAATTGGCCAAAGTTTTTAGTAGACTTTTCTCCAAAGAAGATATTTGAATGGCTAATAAGTATATGAAAAGCCACTTAACAGCATTACCCATTACAGAAATGCAAATTAAAACTACAATGAGATACCATTTGATAGCCACTAGAATGGCTTTTATTAAAAACAGTGAAAATAACAAGTGTTGGTGAGGATGCGGAGAAACAGGAACCTTCTTCATACATTGTTGGTGGGAATGTAAAATGGTGCATCCACTGTGGAAAACAGTTTGGTGGTTCCTCAGAAAGTTAAACACAAATCACCACATGACCTGACAATTCTACCCCTATGTATATACCCCAAAGAATTGAAAGCAGGGTATCAGACAGACTTTGGTACACCAGTGTTCATCACAGCATTATTCATAACAGCCAAAGAGTAGAAGCAATCTACATGTCCCTCAACAGATAAATGGATAAATAAAACATGGTCTATCCATACAGTGGAATATTATTGAGCCATTAAAAGAAGTGAAGTGCTGGTGCAAGCTACGACATGGATGAACCTTGAAGATAGCATGTTGAGTGAATAAGCCTGACACCCAAGGACAAATATTGTCAGATTTCTCTCATATGAAATACTTAGAATAAGCAAATTCATAGAGACAGAAAGCAGAATAGTGGTTACCAGGGGTGGGCGAGAGGGGAATGGGGAGTTATTGCTGAATGAGTATGAGTTTTCATTTGAGATGATGAAAGTAGTCTGGAAATAGTGGTAAAAGTCACAAAGCATTGCCAACACACTTAATGTCAAAGAATTGTCCACTTAAAATGGTTTCTATGTTCTATACATTTTACCAATATTAAAAATAAATTAATTGTAAATTAAAAAAAAAAAAAGATTGAGAGGACAATTAGATTCCTGAGTGGCCATGTGAAGAAGGGAGTTGGATTTATTAGTCTTGAGCTCAAGAGAGAGGTAAGGGCTGGAAATACAAATTTGTGAGTCATAATAAAACAGAGGCTAGCTGAAGGCAAGTGATCACATGAGATTGTTCTTACAGAGAGTGTTGATAGATTTAAGAGGACTGCACAGAACTCAGCTCTGTGAATGCCAACATTTCAGTCAACTGGAGGAGGAGGAGTCAGCAAGAGGAACACAGAGGAAGTTTTCTGTGAGGGGCAAGGGACACCAGGAGAGTGTGCTATCCAAAAAAGGAAGAGAGAAGATGTTTCAAGAATAGGAAATGATTTTTTTTTTTTTAAAAGCAGAAAAACATAGAGAATGACCAATAGAGAGCTGCTGAAAGATTCATAAGGGCTTTTAGAATGCTGGTTAAAAAAATACATCATCCCTGTCTCCAATTTGATATAATTACTGCTTAAAACCTAGAGGTATTTAATCATTTCCTGGTCTTAGACCCCCTTGTGAGGTAAAAAGCAAAAGTTCCTTTTATTGGAAAACTGTACCTACATTCACCTCTTTTGTAAAGGCTTTGGGGGGGGGGGGGTTTGCAGCCTCTTGAGTTCTCTTCATGGATCTCCTAATTTAGAAACAGTTTCTGGAGATCAGTTTTACATTTCCAAACTCCTCTGTGATGTTTCTACATATCCCATTGATCTCTCTAACCTTAGAGACAGTTGAAAATCTCATGTCACCCTCTGCTCCATCTTCTTGCAATGAATTCCTTCTGCTGTTTCTATTTCTATTAAAGACACTGCCTTGATTCCAGTTTTCCAGCCTGGGAACTAAGGTTTATTTTTCTAAATTTATTGTTGTTGTTGTAATATTCTGTGTCTAGATCTACACTTACATATAACTCTTCTCCCTTAAGCTCCACATCCAATTCCCCAAGTACTACTCATTCTCCTTTCAGACCTTTTTTTTCCCCCAGTCCATCCCTTCTTCCTCCCCACCTCCTCTCTGTGTTAAAATTCAGACCCTTGACTTCTCATTCCTAAACTATGGCATTAGCCTTCTATTAGTTCACCCATCCTCACTCTTGTTCTCTGTCTGTCTGGGGATGGGGTGGGTATGGAGACAGGGATAAACTCCCAGTATGATGGGTATGGGGGGAAAGGGAATTCAAGGTGCGGAGGATGCTTTCCATTGCCTTTTATCTGTTTCATTCTCCCAGTGGTTACTTCCTATTGTCTTAGAGATTAGTCATTTGTCTCATCTCTCTTGTTGGATTACAAACTCTTCAATTGCTAGGACATGTCTGAATCAGACTTGTTTTTTTTTTACACTACTTAATACAATGCTTGAGAATCAGGTGCTTAATAAATAAATTTCATCCATAGTATTCTGGAACTTATTTTTAATATTCAGTGGTACGTCTCAATGTCCAGCTACATTCCCAATGTGAATGTGCAGACCTGTCACTAACTTGTCTTAAATTCTCTCATCCCCCACATAGGACAAATTATCCTGATTGGATCACTGGGTACCTTCATTACTTTTGTATCACTCAATTGCACTTTCAGGTAGACAAACTTTCTTACTTTAATTCCAAACTCCACATTGAGACTAAAAACAAAATAAACGATTGCATCCTAACAACCCAACTGAGAACCATTTCTTCTAAAGCCATCAAGACTTTTAATTATATGTGGTCATGGCTAGGAAGTTTAGAAAGTTTGAACAGAGAATCCAAAGTGTGCTGGATAACAAAACCAAAGCAAAACGGTGATATTGCCATCTCCCTACAAAGTTTTCTCCTACCCTAAACTTTCCTTTCATCCCTTTTCCTTCTTTCCCATTTCTGAATCATTTCTCTGACACCAAATGTTTCTATTTTCAAAGTACAATCCCAACCTCAACTGAACGACATGGTATAGGAAAGAATTACAATGATTACATGTTCATGAAATTTTTGATGGGAGTGTCATCTCTGAGGAATTAAAGTAATAGCTGAGTATTCCAGAGGAGACCAGAGCATCTGATCTGATAGGAACAGGCCTGGCTCCTGGAGGCTCTCCAGCCAGGATGCAAAGTGGCCTGTCTCGTCTGGTCTATGACAGTAGACTAGAATGATGAGCGTCTTGGTCCCTGCTTTCTGAGATGTGAATGCCTTGTGAGCCGGGCCTCTGTTTCATCTATCCTTTGAGTGTAGGTGCCCAATTAATATCTGTTGACTCAAAATGAGAGGAAAGAAGGACTCCTGGGGCCTTGCACCCTACCTGTGTTTGCTTCACCCAACGAGAGCTGTTTGCCACAAGAGCCTGCAAAACAGGCAGGTATCTCTATAAGGGAGAGTGGAGACCTTGTGCTTGAATTGTTATATAAATAGTTGGGAACATCTGATTTTGTCCTTTTTATGTAAAGTCCCCAAGGGAAGATTCTGCATCTGTTTCAGCACCTGTCATACTGTCCGTATTCAATACATATCAAATAATAATGAGAATCTCTGTCATTCTTGAAATAAATTATGATAGAAATCTATGAAGTGAGGCTTGTTCTCACCAGTAGGTGTCTCTGTTCCATCATGCTCTGCCCCCTACTTGCTCAGGTTTCTCCTGGAAATATAGATGTCACATAAAAGGCATCTTTTCTTTAGAAATTGTATACTTTAAAGAGAAGATACAAAATGACTTGTTATATTTATATTGTCTTTCACTCAGAATTTGGCATTGTTTTGCAGCATTGGTTGCTGATAATGTTGGAGGGTGTTTTCAAGACAACCCCCCTTCTTATTCTTTCGTACTTAAATTAGTTTTGTTGCTAGGCTTTCTCTCATCTAGATCCGTAGTGCAGTTCTGAGCAAAATATCAAAAACTAAGTTTCTAGCTATGTGAGGCTGTTCAAAAGATCAGCATCTCTCTCCTAAACATGTATTTCCCTGCTCATAAAACCCAGAGGCTGGATTGAGCAGCCTCTGGAGTTATTTCAGTTGTTAATTATTGAGAGATGGAACACCATAACAGTTCAGTATATAGCCTTTGGCTCCAGACTCTCTGGGTCCAAACTTGGATCTGCCTCTTATTACCCAATTGATCTTCTTTGAAAAGAGTTACTTAATCATCTTGTGCTTCAGTTTCCCCATATATAAAAGGAGGACAGTGATAGTACTAGTACTACATGATAAAGTTGTTATAGAGATTAAATATCTTACATCTAATGTGCTCAGACAGTGCCCAGCATGTGATAGGTTATATATATGTATTATATATAATGTATATGTATATATGAAAAATAAAAGCTAGTTACCACTTTGGCACAGCTGAACGGAAGTAGTGAGATTACATAGGACATGTGTGTACCTTCTTTGTGACTTATCTCTTTTTTTTTTTTTTTTTTAATTCAGTTTTATTGAAATACATTCACACATCATACAATCATCCATGATATGCAATCCACTGTCCACAGTATGATAACATAGTTATGCGTTCATCACCACAATCTATCTCTGAACATTTTCCTTACATCAGAAAGAACCAGAACAAGAATAAAAAATAAAAGTGAAAAAAAAAACACCCAAATCATCCCCCCATCCCACCCCATTTGTCCGTTAGTTTTTATCCCCATTCCTCCACTCATCCATACACTAGATAAAGGGGGTGTGATCCACAAGGTCTTCAAAATCACACTGTCACCCCTTGTAATCTACATTATTATATAATTGTCTTCAGGAGTCCAGGCTGCTGGGTTGGAGCTTGGTAGTGTCAGGTATTTACTTCTAGCTATTCCAATACATTAAAGCCTAAGAGGTGTTATCTATATAGTGCATAAGAATGTCCACCAGAGTGACCTCTCGACTCCATTTGGAATCTCTCAGCCACTGAAACCATTTTGTCTCATTTTGCATCCCCCTTTTGGTCAAGAAGATACTCTCAGTCCCACGATGCCGGGTCTACATTCATCCCCGGGAGTCATACTCTGCGTTGCCAGGGAGATTTACACCCCTGGGAGTTGGGTCCCACGTAGGGGGGAGGGCAGCGAGTTCACCTGTTGAGATGGCTCAGTTAGAGAGAGAGAGGGCCACATCTGAGCAACAAAGAGGTACTCAGGGGGAGACTCTTAGGCACCATTACATACAACTTTAGACTCTCCTTTGTGGTAATGTGCTTCATAAGGGCAAGGTCCCATGCTCAAGGGCTCAGCACATCAAACCACCAGTCCCAATGTTTGTGACAACATACGCTAGGAGATCAGCATCTCAAAGTTTGTGACTTATCTCTTAAAGGTTATGAAGGTTAGAGTAATGAAACTGTAAATATCGTGGGTTTTTCGTCTGAAGTTAGTTATTTTGACTATCTCATGTATTTTTGTAAGGGGAGAGTTGCCAGCCATCTTCTGAACACCTGGGAGACCTTCCATCCACCAAAACCCAGGAAGCTCCTTTCCATGTGGGTTTCATGCTGTGAGTTGTTAGAAAGCAACTTGAAAAAGGATGAAAGTGAAATAAATAGGGACTACATCAATAGAAAAACGACCCACCATGAAGCGGCACACCAATTTAGATGAAATAACCCAACAGCTATCCTGATTTTCCAAACAAGCTTTGATTAGTATATAAACTAAATGAAGGGAGTTGTTTAATGATGAGAACTAAGTACTTACATGCATCAGCTCATGCAAGTCTCTCAATCACTTTCTAAGGTAGATACTATTATTATCTCCAGTTTACAGAGGGGGAAGCAGAAACACAGAAAGGCACAGTGCTAATATGGGACATATATCAATTCTGTTATCCTCACCACTACCCTGCAAGCATATGTGACTGTTGTCCTCATTCTTTAAAGTGGGAAACTGAGGCACAAAACAGAGAGGTTAAATAACTCACCCATAGCTGGTGAGTGGCAGTCAGGATTTGAACTCGGCCATTCCGATGCCAGAGCAACACTATTAAGCAAGGAATTTTGACAGCAGTTCTCTAGCTGGAATTTGTACAATAAAAATCACCTGCTGCAAGTTATCCCAGCATGACAATACATTGAGATGATGCTGAAAACAGATTACAATGACTGCCTGGAAAGACCCTGGCCAAAAAGACCATGATGGCCAACAGAGCACTCGGAATGTGATCTGGCTTAGTTCCCATTGAACATCAAGTTTGGTGATGCTTGTCTGAAAACTAAAAATTCGGTGCCTCAGTCTTCTTATCTGTTACATGCTACTTCCAGTGTAAGACTTTCAAAGGTATGTGTGTGTGTGTGTGTGTGCATGCATGTGTGTTTGGAGGGGATAAAGTTGTTTGATTTGAGGGTAAAGACCCTGACGCAGATCATGTAAAATGTACATACAAGGACAAGTAAATTCTGAGTGCCAATCCCAAGATCTGTGTGTTCTCTCTGTTAGTGTCACTGGGAAGGAAGGCTTGGTTTGAATCCACAAAAGTCATTGAGAAGACCCTGAGATGGGTCCTAGCAATGGAAGCTGTCGTCAGGGTTTGTGCTCAATAGAGACCTTATAATGCACTAAACGGGACAATGAATTCTCTGAGTGAATATGCACGCAATGCAGAAAATTGCTCCTGATGCTATGTAGAATTTCACTCTTTTTCAAAAGAGCCTTGAGAACAGAATAAACACACTATGCTTGGACTGTGTATTCAGGAAGCCTTTTCTATAGGAAATAACTTCAGAATTATTTTACCCTTCCTTTGCCAGTGCTAGACAATGCACAAGAAAGCTAGAACGGGGCTTTCAAATCCAGGCTCTGAAGGTCTTTCTGTAACTTGTTGAACCAGAGCATGGAGGCAAAATCAAATCTCTATAGTCAGAAAACATTTTTAACTTTGTTCTTATGCCCTGCCCTTAACTGTTTTTCATAAAAAAGTGTTTGCATATTAGATAGTGAGCCATATCTAGCAACTTCTCTGTACCTGCTGTAAGCTTGCTTTGTCCCTGCTCTTCTACTGAAATGTTGTCTTGGGGTCACCGACTGTACCTGCCCCCCAATTCAATGTCACTTTACATTTCCTACCTTTATTGACTCCTTGGTAGAATTTTATGTACCACTTCCTTTTCTTGAAACATTCTCTTCCCTAGTATTCCATGATGCTATGACACTCTCGTGATTTTCCTCTCATGTACCTTTGTGTATATCCTTTATGCATCCCTTCAATGTTGGTGTCCTTTTGTGCACTCTTCTCTTCTCCTTATCATTTCTCTCAATGGTTCCAGATACCATCTATACACAGATGTTCGAAAATCTACATTTCCAGGACAGGCTGTACTACCACCATCCCTACCACCACTACCAACCAAGGTTTACTGAGGCTAAGTGCTTTACAAGCATTATTTCATTTATTTCCCCCAATATCCTAGGAGGCAGATAACTTAATTACTCCACTTTATCAACTAAAGCTCAGAAAGGTTTGGTCATGTGACTTGTCCAAGGTCACACAGCTCATCTGTGACTTGAACCTAGGTCTCCCCTGATGCCAAAACCCACGCTGTTAGATACTATGCTTTGTGGCAACATTTAAAGGATGATCAAGAAGAGGAATCACAAAGATTAGTTCCGGATCTATCTACTCAACTATCAACTGAATATTTCCACTGGGATGCTCCTGGGTACTTTTTACCCCAATATTTCCCAAACGAAATTCACCATCTCTCCTCCATCACCCGAATCCATTCCTGTCCTGAGTGCCTCGGCTCAATGCAAGGCCCCACCGTCCTTGATACCTCCTCCCTTTTCCCCTTCTCACTCAATCAGTCCCAGAAGCCTGACAAATCTACTTCATCAATATCTCTCACACCTATCCATTATTCTTCATCTGGTTTGCCACTACCCTAGTCTAGTCCACCATCATTTCTTGCCTGGGTTAATGCCTGAGCCTCAGAACCATCCTCCTGATCAGCGTCCTCAATACAGTAACCAACCAGC
The DNA here is from genome assembly GCF_015220235.1 of Choloepus didactylus. NCBI lineage: Eukaryota > Metazoa > Chordata > Mammalia > Pilosa > Megalonychidae > Choloepus > Choloepus didactylus. Next base: position 29,202,724 of record NC_051320.1, on the reverse strand, counting down.
GTTCTAAATTGTGAACCATCCTCCCACTCCTGCACCCTGAAACCCACCTTCCCAATGCAGATTACAAGGAGTTGCATGATCTTGTCCCTGCCTACATCCACTGGCTCTCTCTCACCTACAGCCCCCTTCCCCTCTCTCCACTTACCTCCACCCTACTTTCTAGAATTCTTCTCTCACAAGCCACATGGACTAACTTGTCTCCTCCTTTGGTCTGCATGTCCTCTGGGACCACCTGTCCTGGGGATAGGTTGAGTGTGGCTCCCAGGTGTGCTTGTGGCTCGCCATGCCCTTCCTATCAGAACACTCACCACACTGAGCCGCACTTGCTTATTTTCTCCTTAGTTTTGCTCATTAGTCCCTAACTTTGCAAGGACAGTGACCCCACCCACATCCATCTTTCTAATCCTTCCATCTCCAGTGCCTGGCTCATGACTGGGGTTTAATAAAGATTGGTTGATCAACTGTCTGTCTGACTACTCCTTGCATTTCAACCTTCTTAAAACTGTCTGAAAAGTGGCCAGGAAGGAAAAGAGCAAACTCATTCTGCTGGTATTGTCACATGTGCCAACTCCAAGGTTGGGTTAGCCCTTGGTTCAAGGATGTTTTTGCTCTGCGGGTCCCCTGGATCAGGGAGCTTTTGCAATCAGGGTCCCATTTTCTCCTTGCGAGGGCATCTTCCTTTGGAGGGTATTTCTTGCAAACCTTGCTAATCTTCTAAGAAAGCACAGGGATGTATCCAAAATGCTGTGACTCAGCCCCTCCTCTACTCCTGCTGTTCTGAAGCTGTTGCCTTTGAATACACCTCATCATCTGTGGCCTGAGTCCCGGTGGCACCTTCCTGCTCTCCCTGCTTACAGCCCCCCTTCCCCAGCCTGCTTTCCACCCTGCTGCGAGGGTGAGCTTTCTAACTTCTAACCTGGTCATCATTGTTCCAACATCTTTGTTGGCCTCTTATTGCCTAAAAGATAATGTCAAAACTCTGTAGCAAGGCTGTTTACAATCTTATCCCAAACTTACCTTTCCATTCTCATCTGCTTTTCATGCCCAGCTATGTTTATTTTCCTATAATACGCTATGAGATCTTGGAGGGAGGAAACTATGTTTCATCCATCAATCCATCCATTCGTCATCTACCAACTAACTGAGCAGGACTGCGTGCCCTGCCCTGGGCCAGCCAGGTACTGGAATAAAGTGGTGAGCAAAATCAGACAAGGCTCCAGTTCTCAATCTGGGGTAAAGGACATTAGTAAAATTATCAATAAATATGTTTATTTGCAATTTGAAATAAGTACCATGAAGGAAAGGCTCTGAGGTTCTAGCAAAGCATACAACAAAACAACTGACCTTGATTAGAGGTCAGGGATGTTTTTCTGAGGAAGTGTTATCAAGATGGAGTTGAGTAGATGCAGAATGGGGAGAAAAGTTTATATTCCTCCCCAATCAAAAGCTCTCCCTCGGTGCCTGGCATGTAGGAGGTGCTCAATAAATATTGTGAAATTAATCAAGAATGCTGAGGAAAACAATCTTAAGAAAAAGTCAGTTTTAGATCTTTTTTTAGAGGAAGACCATAAACCAAGCTATATAGGCAGTGAGAATCACAGGCTTGGCTCTCCAGAGTAGGCCAGAAGCCGAGGAGAACATAGTCTTTGTTCAAGTGGAGGATGACAGTTCCTCTGGACAGACGGACAAGGACCAGTGCCTCAGGAGGCTGGGGAGAACAATGCTTCTGTGATGGTTAGGTTCGTATGTCATCTTGGCCAGGTGACGGTACCCAGGTGTCTGGTCAAGCAAGCACTGGTCTAACCTTTACTGCAAGGACATTTGTGGCTGGTTAATAAGCCAGAGGCTGGTTTATTAAATATCAGTCAACTGACTGCATCTGTGACTGATTACATCAAGGAAGGGCGTGTCTTCCACAATGAGAGAATTCAGCCAGCTGGATTTAATCCAATCAGTTGAAGACTTTTAAGGGAGAAAGAGAGAGAACCTTCACTTCATCTTCAGCCAGCCAGTGTCTCCTGAGGAGTTCATCAGTCACCTTCATCAGAGTTGCCAGTTCGCTGCCTGCCCTACAGAATTTGGACTCGTGCATAACCACAGTTGTGTGAGACACTTTTATAAAATCTTATATTTACAGATATCTCTTGTTGATTTTGTTTCCCCAGAAAACCCTAACCAATACAGCTTCTCTTACTCAACTCAAATATAAAGGGGGAAAGAATGCATGAGAATTGAGAGGTAAGAACTGATTAATTCAGACTGTAAGCTTTATTATATAACTTTCCCATTCGTCCACAGGGTTCACAGACAGTAGAGAGGCCACCCTGGGTGTTCTTCGCATCCAAATTACTAAATATAGTGCCACATAGGCCGGAGAGTTCACTGACGTTTTCAGGTCCTACCTTTGGCATAGCTGGCTTTGGAGCCTTTTAAACAGAGCTTTGATTTTCTATTTGCAAACATTTTTGTGTTCAGAGAATCCAAATACATCTCTGAACTTCTCCAGGTCAAATTCTTTTAGGTTTGCTGGAAGCATCTGGGCAGGGTTTCAAGCAAGGTCCCTTCTGCTGGGCATACCAGGTGCCTTGGGTTGACTTTATCTGGTCAAAGTACAGTATTCTTTTTTAAAGATTATATTTTAAAATAGCTTATAAAGACAAGTTGATTTTACTCATCAAGGATACTTCATGGTTAGTTAAATCTTTGTAAATAAAGTAGCAAGGAACACATACTTATCAGCAAGTACCTATTTTTACCTCCAAGCAAACAAACATCGATTTGGCTCTCTGCTATTAAAGGAAACATTCTTACAGTACTGATTGTACCACATCTAGGGTTAGAATATGAGCAGATTCTTCTTTATAATCACAGATACCCCTGGTCATATGGGCCAGATGAATCCTTCAGGAACAGGTTATGTGAGGTCACAACTAGTAGCTCTGGAGGCAAAAGTGTGATATTTATAATGGAAAACTTAACATTAATTAGAAAGCAATCAAATGACAAGGCAGTCTTTGCTGTCGGGAAAGATATATTTTAAAAAGTCAAAACATTGTGAGTCACTCTCTTACAATGCAATTCTCTATTTTGGCTCCACCTCGTTAATTTGCAAACCAACTTCTACTCTAAGAGAGGAAATGATTTTTACATGAAATCACCAAAGCAGCTTTCTTTCACTATATAGTTCCAATTCTAAAGAGTATCTTTTAAACTATTGAATCTGTTTGTTGTAAAGGAAATGGAAATGAATGCTTTTTCTAAATTATAAATTACCTTATTTTTATCTAATTTGAGGACTGATAAAAAAATGATTCAAACATCTTCCTGGAAATATTTTAGATACTAGAGTCATAATATATAAAGGGGAATATAATGCAAAAGATTCATGTGGTTTCTTAAAATAGGAGGCTTAGAATAAAAACTTTAGAAAAGGCTTAAGGATTTAAGGCATCAGAAATGATTTTTTTTTTTCTAAAGTGGAAAATAAAGCAAAAGGCACAATGCCAGCTTTTCATTTTGCTTTGGATGTTTTTTCTTCTCCTAAAGCTTCCTTAAATAAACTGAACAATTTTAATATATGCAGAAATGAAGTCTAAGATATTCATATAAAAACCAAAATGGCAGCTCCAGAGCTACTCCGTAACTTAACCAAAGAGTCACAGGGGAATAAGAGAGAAAAAGAAACAGAGGCTTGCTGCAGACAATAGAGGAGAAGGGTCTTGTTCAGGATGAGTCCTATGGATTTGGCCTGGAATTGACCTCACTGTAGGCACATGCCCTGAGGGATTCAATTCGCCTTCAGGGTCAACCTTGATCTACATCCCAAAGATTTTAAGTTAATTCTAGAAGGTGTGGTGTCTTCTGATGAGCACAGTATACAGTACATGGCATGAGTTCCAGACCAAGCTGAATAATCAGTCTTCCAAGGTTCTTGGTAGGTTCAGGGTTTAAGGGGGGGCTATTAGAAAAGACTTAGGCATCCGGTTGAAGGCCCTTTTGCTAGAAGCTAGCTGTTCTAGTTTGCTAATGCTGCTGGAATGCAAAACGCCAGAAATGGATTGGCTTTTATAAAGGGGGCTTATTTGGTTACAAATTTACAGTCTTAAGGCCATAAAGTGTCCAAGGTAACACATCAACAATCAGGTACCTTCACTGGAGGATGCCCAGTGGTATCTGGAAAACATCTGTTAGCTGGGAAGGCATGTGGCTGGCGTCTGCTCCAGAGTTCTGGTTTCAAAATGGCTTTCTCCCAGGACATTCCTCTCTAGGCTGCAACTCCTCTTCAAGATGTCACTCTTAGTTGCTCTTAGGGTATTTGTTCTCTCTTGGCTTCTCCAGAGGAAGAGTCTGATTTCAATGGCCGTCTTCAACTGTCTCTCATCTGCAGCTCATCTCTCAGCTCCTGTGCATTCTTCAAAGTGTCCCTCTTGGCTGTAGCAAGCTTGCGCCTTCTGTCTGAGCTTATAAAGTGCTTTAGTAAACTAATCAAGGCCCTCGCTGAATGGGCAGGGCCACACCTCCATGGAAACTATCCAATCAGAGTCATCACCCACAGTTGGGTGGGTCACATTCCCATGGAAACCCTTGAAGAGTTACAATCTAATCAACACTAATATGTCTGCCCACAAAAGATTACATCAAAGATACTGGCGTTTTGGGGGACATAATACATTCAAACCGGCACACTAGCACATCTCCCAGGTGTAGCAATTTGAATGTTCTACTTTCTGATGGACAGCCAATGGCATTGCAGCACTTGTGCTCTCTGTAATTGGAAACTAATGCCCACAGCTGAGGACTGCAGTCAACTGTACTGAGCAGGTCTTCCACCCTGGAGAGTTGCCATTGCTCTTCTTTGGCTGAAAGCCTCCTTTCTTATAAAAATGCCTTACGTCATTAAAATTCACTTGACTTTCTAACCCACCTAAAATTTTAGAACATAAATATTTCCTTAAAGGTTCTGGGTTTTATTTTTATTTTCTGTAATTACACTTTCAAGTGTCTTTCCTTAAGTTCAGTATGAATGACCAAAGTGAATTAGAACACGGCATGATGTTGTGAACTCGGGACATTTTAGACGGCCAGCCCAGAGGGGAAAAAAGGAAAGGAGAGGATCTCTGATAAGGTTCTGTTTATCTAGCATAAGAGTACATTTTGTCAGTCTACAGTGAGTTTTAAAAACAGTCAATTTTCTTCATTTTCAGGGGCCAAGCTTCATTTGTAAGAGTTTTTGAGAAACTTCTAAAGACCTTGGTTCCTAGGCAGGTAAAGAAACTATTTCATAGAAAATGGAGTCAGTTGCCCATTGACAGTGAGGCCTATTCTTGGCAATTGTTTTGTGATTAAAAGAAGATCATGAGTGGTTGTCTAGATTGTGTGGAAGAGTTCAGTTATTGCTTCCTCCCATCCATTTATCCATCAATCCACCCATCCATCAATCCATCCTCCAACCAACCAACCATCCACCCACCCAGTGTTTATCTCTATATGAGGGGTATGGAATACAAAAGTGAGTAAGATAAGGATCCTGTTTCCTAGCTGCTATATTATGGTAAGATGAAAGGAGTCAGGAAGAGAAACATGGAGAGATGAAGGAAGGGAGAAAAGGAGGAGGGAGGAGGCATTTGAGCAAAGGATTACAATACAGTGTGATAAACTTTTAAGTATAAATTCATCCACAGTGCTATGGGGGCACCAAAGAAGAAGCCATTTTATTTTTCCTCACCAAAGCTACTCAGAAGCAACCAACTAAGTTAATTTAATTTGTAACTTTGTTTTTTCCTCTTGTCCAATTGTTAAAGAACTTTGAAATGCCCAAGACTGTTTCAAGGGGCAGAAAAAAAATGGGGAGAAAATATTAAACAGAAAGTGGACAATTAATTTTGAATAACTGCATTGCAAAATCTAAAGCTCTCTCTACGCATTTAAAAACAATATTGTAGTTTTGCATCTTAGTAATGCTATACTTACCTAAAAGCACATCTATATTGAATAAAAATAATTGGTGATACAGCCAACTTCTGTATATAAAAGCAAATCATTTAGATAAAAATAGGGCTGAAAATGGAAAGAAGACGGTACAAGAGTAAGAAATGAGAAATGGAAGTATTTTAATTACTCTTTACTTCTCAATACCATTAAAATGTAACCTAGAGATCTACTTTTATTCATACTACTCATATGGGATTTAGCCTGCTTTGGACTGTGGTTGTTTATTTATATTTGTACATGGTTTTATCTCCCCTAATAGTGTATAAGCTCCTCAAGGGCAAAGAGCTGTGTCTTATCTATCCAAGCATTACATAAAGTTACATGTTGTTTGATTAAAATAATATATTTGTCATTCTTAAGCCTAGAATTAGTAGAAAGAGAAACTTACATGTTATTTACCTGAGCAAGACTGACATATCTGGCTTCATAGATGTATAGCTGTAGTGGTTTGAACCTGTATGTACCCCAGGAAAACATGCTCTTAAATCGAATCCATTCCTGTGGGTGTGAATCCATTGTAAGTAGAATCTTTTGATGAGGTTACTTCAGTTAAGGTGTGACCCACCTTAATCAGGATGAGTCTCAATCCTTTTACTGGTGTACTTTATAAGAGAATGAAATTCAGACAAAGAGAGAGAAAGTCATGATAGCAAGAAGCTGAAATCAATGAAACCTGGAAGAGAAGGGAAGACCAGCAGAAGCCGCCATGTTCCTTGCCATGTGTTAGAGGAACCAAAGACCTCTGGCAGCTGGTCTTTGGGAAGAAAGTATTGCCTTGATGATGCCTTGATTTGGACACTTTTCCAGATTCTAACCATGAGTAAATAAATTCCCATTGTTTAACCTGACCCATTGCATGGTATCTGCTTTTAGCAGCCTAGGAAACTAAAACAATTGCTTTCATAGGGAAGATCACCTCATCTTTTCAGAGATAACCTTTGATTTAGGGTCATTGAATATTTGAGAGGTGTTTCCATCATCTTGAATATCATTCTGCAGTAAGGAACTGGCATGATTTCCCTTGAGTGGTTTTAAATAGTCAACTTGAGAGTTTCATATTTGCCTTCAAAACAATTTTAAACCAAAAGAATTTCAGACTAGATGGGTGCATTACACTAGAATCTTTACTTGCTGAGTTATTTCAGATTCTATAGTCACAGAAACCTGAATTATAGAGCCAGAAGTCAATGAAAAGCCTATCCAGAACCAACCCTTTTATTTGAAAATGAAGAAATAGGAGCCTTGCCAAACGTTACAGGTAATGAACAACAACACTGAGATCAAAACAGAGTGTTCTGCTCATGGTACAGATTTCTTTCTTATTCACAGATGAAGAAAAATAAGACATGGAAAGAAATATGCCAGTTTTTCTTACTGGTCAGTCATCAGACACAAAATCACAAAACAAGTCAGTAATACTCTAATATCTCTAAACCATATTATTTCCAAAAGCCGTATTTTACCAAGTAAGTTTTTTCTACAGCAGTTGGGTTATTCATTCATTTGTTCATTTAACAAATGTTTTATGAGCTTCAGCTATATGTTAGGCAAGAAACCCTATCAGAGTGAAATAATAGGAGACATTTCCTCCATTAATCAAATAATTTGGTTAATTATAGCCTTAATCATAGGGGACTTTGATGTCTATGCAACATACCCTTTTAAGCCCCTTGCATTTCAGCTTCTCAACCTTCTTAATTTTGATTCCTTTCCAATTAATCTGTCTACTCCCGTGGATCTACCAGAACCTAGCTAGCAATTGGCACTTCTCCATCTCTGAAATCTCAAGCTCTAAAGTTGTACTTTATGATTATAGCTTCGTATGCCTTCAGCTTTCCCATTGTTCTTCTCCTACAACAAGTATCTTGATTTCATCATGGTCTTCAATCCCTTAACTCCTTCCTCATCCTAGACCCCATGGTCTTGCCAATACTTTCCCCATGCAGTCTGGAGTTCATTCTGTTGCCAATACATCAACTCCGTTGTCCCCTTGCCTACCTGCCACACTGACCCTGCCATGGCTTTATCCAACCATTTGTCTTTTATAAGACCTTTATTTGATCCACATACCACTGCTGAAGATATTTGCCCTACTAGGCTGACTAATAAAAGGAGAAACTCAAAGACTAGATTCTCAGCTGAGCCCCCACAATGCTGAATGGTCCAATCCTGCTTACCTAACAGGTCAGCTCCCTCTTCAATTTTTATAAAACTTCCTTCCTCTCCTCAAATCCCCAACTTCACATTTACCTCCTTTTCTATTCACAGGTGGCCTTGTTTTCTATTTCAACAGAAAACAGAAACACCAGGCTTGAAGTATCTAAAATTCCTACCTTGCTTCTCCAACATAAAATTATCTGCACTTGATTTTTATTGCAGTGGGAATGCAAAATGGTACAGCCATTATGGAAAAGAATTTGTCAGCACTCAGCAAAATGACATATACCTTGACTCAGCAAACCTACTTCTAGGAATCTATCTCATAGGTAAAATGGCAAAAACACAAACTGACCTACCATTCGAGGCTATTAATTCCAGCACTGTTTAAGAAAAGAGTGGAAACAACCCAAATGTTCTTCAGCACCATAAACTTTGGGACAGCCACATGGAGCACTGTGCAGCAGTAAAAAAGAAGCAAGAAAGATCTCTATGTACTACAATGGCGTGATCTCCAATTCAGTGAACAAAGCACAGTGCATAAGAAAGTTAGAGTCTACCACTTTTGGTGTATGGAGGTGGTGAGGATATATGCTTTTGTTTTTAAAAAGGAACGATGTCCAGCTCTCTCTTACATATGGATTACTCTCCTGGATTCCCTGGATTTTCTGAAACCCTGCTAATGTTTCTTGCCAGTCATTGCTAAAATGTGATTGAGATTGCCATTCTCCTGGGCTGTTCTTCCACTCCTTCCTAACAGCACCGCTACAGTTACCCCTGTAGCAGGAGTCAGAAACCAGCTCTCTGCCCTTCCTTGCCTGATACTCTGTGCTCCCACGTCTTCCTTGGACCTACTTCTTATGGAATAGAGGAATGCAGGGGGCAAAAACAAGGAAATAAATCATGGTTTCCAAAGCTCCCTATTGGTACTCAGGACTACTAAAATTACTATTTAAAAATACAACCTATATTCTGCTGTTTCCTATTGCTAATTCTCATCTAAAGCAGTCGAACTTAAGGCAGGCAAATCAGTTTCCCAGAGCAAAAAAAATAATGCAAGGTTATGGGCTTTCATTTGGAGAGGTCTTTAAATTGAAGAGAGTCTAGAAAAAAATTTACCAAATCCAAGCTCATTGCTACAAGTGAAACAAACAAACAAACCTTAGAATTCTATTGGCCTGGCAGAGTCCTGGATCTATAGTTAATATTCAGGAAATAGCTGTTAAGTATTTGGTGAATTTAAACAATTTTTGTAAAGTTGCCTGAAAAGTCAAGTAATGTTCATGAGCTCATGAAAAAACAACCTTTTAAAATAAATTTCTAGGAAGCTCAGCAAAATTGGAAAAGAATGTTATAGAGCAAGGGAAACTTTTGGCTTGGTAAGATAAGAGCCCTGGCTTAATTTCAATGCATTTTGTAAGTATAGTTTAAGCTAATGTTTCTTTGGATTCAGTAAAACAATCCAGGGAATAATCGTTTCAGAAAAAATAAGTGGTCAGCTTTTCAATGTCAATGGTATTTTCTGCTTTTGGTTGTAACCTGTTGGACAGCTCAATAGATACAAAAGAATACTTCTCAACCCCCTTGAAATATGTTAGTCCTCGTTAAACATACAAATCCTTCTGAATTCCATAGAGAAATAAATCCCCATTTAGAAAAATAGACTTTGAAGCTCGAAAACACAGACAGATAAGGGCTGCTTTGGAAAGTCAAGGAAGTCCACAAAAAGCTACAGCCCCAAGAGGAGACTTTGTAACTCCTCAGGGCACAAAGAGGTGCCCCATCCTCCCACTTAGGTCTGTGACAGTCTTCTCCAAGACACACTAAGTCCCCCCATATCTGAGAATAGGGTGCATCCAAGAAGTAAAGCTTGCAAGTGCAGAATTAAGTTATTAGGATGAGAATTTCTTTTACTGATGGGATTTTATTACTTTCCTATGTTTAGGATCCATTACAAACAGTTACCCTTTCTCAGCAAGCAATTAGTGCTTTCCAGGGTGAGATCAAGACAGCCTAAATGACAGGAAGTGTTAGAAGCATGAGTTACGAATTAACGAATCTGGGACTAGTAGACAATCAATCTGAATAATTAAGATCAAACCCCAAGCTTTGGTTTTGCATGGCTGTGCAGTTGCAGTCATGGAGCTAATTTTAAATGATTAGCTGCACTGTCTTTTAAATAGGTCCTTAAATAAAACACTTAATCTTGATCTATGATTACATATGCAAAACAAGAAGAGGAGGTTGGAATAGTCTGTGGATACTTCAAGCTGAAGATGACATATTTAAAATATCTTGATAACAGTGACAAAAACAATTTGATGTTCAGCTAATTTCTTATATTCTCTATTATCCTGCTAATCTGGATAAATTAGGATCTGGAGACCTTTATCCAGTTTTATTGCTTACATCAAATAAACAAAAATTAACCGGATAATTTTCTTATTTTTTACTTGATTTTGTATTGTTTTATCAGTTTTCTACTATCTACAGGGTGAAATTCAACAAAAATTTAGAGTGGGCACCACATTCCAGGAATAAGGAAATATGTAAAATTAATAAAATATGGTCTTTGTCACAATAGAGGGGTGCATATAAGAAAGATCAAGGCAATTTCCTATACTGTCAATGCAAATAAAAAGTTTAGTCTGAAGTTGTCTAGAATTTCTACGGTGCATTTTCCTTACATATATTTATGTATTTGCAGGCACAATCATAGTTTGTATTTTCCGTAGGCTGTTTCAATATCCTAGCAGTCCAGAACAATAACAACATAGATTTTAAGGTTCCCATTTGGGGTAAACAGATATTGACAAAGAAAGGGAAAAGGGATTTTTCTGGATGGGATGTCTGTATCAGGCTGACAATATGAATTTCTTCAAGTGACTCATAACCTGACTTTTTCTTTCTAGTGACAAATCCTAGATCGAGAGGAACCCTCAATTAAGACACTGTATCAAAACCATTCATTTTGAAAAAGTAGCATACAATGAGAAAGGGAATTTCTGACTCTTTTGAAAACAATGCTTTCTTTTGAAACATATTCTGGATCACTGGAATTAGTGTATTTGATCTAATAATTCAGTTCTCCATAGTCTGATATTTTTTGCTATCAAAACTGGATATATTAGGATGACCTTTGATATTTACGTACATACGTATCTACACAAATACATAAATGCAAAAGTTGCATACCTAAGTATGAAAATTTATACATAATTATGGATCTGAAAAGGCCACTTTGTTCAATGTCTCTGCTATAATTAGGCAGCTTCATTTATTTATTCATGCAATGTCATTTAGTGTTGACTTTGTGCAAGATAATGTACCTGTAGCTGGGGAGGACCCAAAGGAGAAACGTACATGTTACATCAGCCATAAGGGGTAGGCAATTTGGAGAAAGAAAAATGCTGTCCTGTAACAATTCCCAGTTCAAGGAATACAAGTGATGTTATCCTCCCCAAAGCCGGCTTAGGTAACTGATGAACAGGGCAGCATCAACTCTCAGGAAAAGAGTTCAGGGCTTGGCTGAAGTTTGTCATCAGAGTCAAGCTTATTAAATATCCATGGCCACTTAAGAGGATCTCCTAAGCAAACTTTCTCTTAGACTAGAACATCAAGCGGAACAAAACTCTGCCAGGGTATGGATTATGCTTCTTCATAACCCTCTCAATGACCCGAGTTAAGTTTGCAGAGACTTATTTTGGAAACTTGAAAAAATAAAAGCTCAAGGATATTATGCCTTGCTAATTTAATGAGCTGAAAATGATAACTTAAGTGGTTACAAGATAGGGACTTGTAAAATTAGGAACAAAATCCTGTCCCTAATCAGCAGCAATATTAATTAGCTCAAATATTTTTAAAATTTATACAGAAATCAGTCAAAAACATGCCTGTACCTGGTACTAATTTAGGCAGGCCACTGGTAATGAGTGCTGGTCCCAAAGACATTCTGTTTTGTTTTGCCTTTGTAGAAAGGTTTCGGCTGTAGGTTTTCTGGACCAACATTCATCTCCTCTGTGAAAACTTTTGCCTGTGTCTCTAGCTTGTGCTTCCTCTCTTATGCCATTCACAATGAGGAATTTTATTCTACTGTATTAATTCTTTATTGCTTCTGTAATAAATTACCACCAATTTAGCAGCTTAAACCACACACGTGTTATCTTATAGCTCTGTAGCTCCAAAGGCTGACATGGGTCCTACTGGGCTAAAATCGAGGTGTCATCAGGGCTGCCTTCCTTTTAGGAGGCGCCAGGGGAGAATCTGTTTCCTGTTGTTTCCATCTTCTAGTGGCTTCCCACATTCCTTGGCTTGTGGGCCCGTCCTCCATCTTCAAAGCCAGCAACTTTGCATCTCTCTGTGCCTTTCTGCCATCGTCACATCTTCCTCTGACTCTTCTTCTGCCCCCTTCTTCCGCTTTTATGGACACTTATAATTACATGAAGCCTGCCCAGAAAATCCAAGATAATTCTGTTTTCAGGTCAGGTGACTAGCAACCTTAATTCCATCTGCAACCTTGGTTCTCTTTTGTCTTATGTAGCATATTCAAAGGGTCTGGAATGAAGACAAGGATATCTTTGAGGGGGAGGCATTATTCTGTCTTCCACATCTATCGTTATAAAAGGCTGATACATATCATTACTTTGTATTCACTAGTAGTTCATGGCTATTGGTCCTGTTTTTCCAACAACTTTCTAAGAGCCTTAGGGACAGCGGACAGTGGGTCTTAGGAGTATTTATAATCTGAGTCCCTGCAGGGAAGACAACTAGGGAAACAAAACATGAAAATGTTCCCTTGAATACTTACATGAGATCTCTCTTGTTCCTGTTTGCTAAGGCTGTTATTACGCCAAATACCAGAAATTGATTGGCTTTTTAAAGGGGATTTATTAGGTTACAAATTTACAGTTCCAAGGCCATAAAGGTGTCCAAACTAAGGCATCAACAAGAGTACACCTTCACTGAAGAAAGGCTGATGGCATCTGGAACACCTCTGTCAGTTGGGAAGGCATGTGGCTAGTGTCTATTCCCACCCATTGTGCCCATTTCTCACTGAATGCCCAGATGTTCTAAAATATGCAATGCAAGCCTATTATAAAGCAAAATAAAAATTCTTTAAAAGAGGCAGGACTTCATGAACTTACAGAAAGTAATGGAGAACTGCTTGAATCACATATAAGTCTACTGGCAAATGGAGTTTAGACCAGTTAACATCTAAGTAAGATGGGTTGACAAGGATACTGCAGCCATGGTTGAACATCTAAGTAAGATGGGTTGACAAGGATACTGCAGCCATGGTTGCCTCAAAAGAGAGGCCCTTGGGACGACTGACGAAGCTGTCAAATACAGCCTCTTTATGGTTCCGCTGCAAGGGGAAACGTGAAGTGAGGAGGTGATGTGATGACACATAATTTGATGCAATCTCTGTTCTAAGAATTAGTTAATAGTTGCAGTTCTAACTTACCCTTTTAGAAATGTATATCAAAATTAAAACCCTCCAATGGCTTCCTGTCACATTCAGAATAAAATGCGAACTCCTTACCCAGGCCTATAAAGCCCCATGTTGTCTTGCGCCTCTCTCTGACCTCATCTCCTTCCACTCTCCAGCTTGACCAGTGTCCTCCAGCCACAGAGGCCTCTTGCCAAGCTCCCCACCTCCTTTGGCTCTTAACGTCAGCAGGCCCATGCACCTGCAATGCTCTTTTCGTGTGTAGATTGTTACACGGCTGACTCCTTCCTGTCATTCAAACCTCAGCTTTAATGTTACTTCCTCAGTGAGATCTTCACCATCTACTTCCTGCACACCCTTATTTTAATTCTTGGCATTGCACTTATCACTCTCTGAGATTTTTCTTGTTAATTAATTCATTAGCTTCAAGAGAGCACAGAAGGTGCCAGTGTGGATTACTGCTGAAGTACCTAGATCCATGCCTGGAAGAGGGGAGGGGTCAATAATTAGGGGTTGCATGAAAAAAACCAACAATTTGGTTGATATATGACTTCATTATTGCATCATTTGGATTGGCACACCTTTGGGTTAAAAACTGATTTTTCAATGTTGTGAAAGTTACTCTGTTCTCTATGAAAGTTTTGGTTCAATGTCCATATAGTAATTGTATTTAATCAAATAATTTGGCTTTTAAGTTTATATGATGACCAACATCTGGGTTGAAAAAAGAAAATGGATAGACATTTTGGTGTTGTATAGATACTACCTAAGCCTCAACATTTTTTTCTGTGCATTATCTGCTTGGTGGCAAAAAAGGGGGAGGGGGATGATAATATGCAGAGTTGCTTTAATCTTAATTGTTTCAACCAATTTTGATAAGCAATATACCCAAAGCTTAATGAGGTAATGTATATAAAACACTCTGCCCAGCTCATTTAGTGCCATTATTATTTTGTGAAAGATACTATGATTAAATTTTAGGTCTGGGTTTTGTTTACTAATATTGTGGTCTTATGTGCTAAAATAGGTAGACATCCCAGAAATGCAGGTAAAATATCTAAAAAAAAGCATGGAATGCACAAAGTCTAGGTCATAAAGCACTCAACAGAGTTGGAAAGAGCAAATCAAAGATGCATTTTCTGCCCCATGCTGGAACAGAAAATAAATTTGGTGTAATAGGACTTGGAACATGAGATGTATTTATCATGCCCAGATAGTGAACTGAAGAGTGTGAATTTTTTTTTTAATAAGCAGAATAAATGTCAGGGCAGATAAATCCATCACCAAAGCAAACAGAATCTCTTCATAAATAGCAGATCACACTGAGCCGTGGCCATCTTGCTTTTTGTCAACTTGCATAAACCTCTTTCCGTTTATCAGCACTCAGATCTAAATCACACACATTCATCATCTTAAGGTCATACCAAATCTTTTGGCTGTGCAGTTGTCCAGGACAAAATTATTACATATTCCCAAGCGTTGATCAGCTGGCACTGCAAAGCTGATAGTCTCAGACTCGAGATGTTATCACGGCTATTTCTTAAGTACGTTTGCTGCCTTAAAGATTATTTTGCCTACTTGTTTGAACAGTAATTTAATTTAATTTACAACATAATGGCTGTATATCTAGAGCTATAAGATGGTAGAAAAATTACCAAAGACACAATTTTTGAGAGGATCTAGGGAAAAATAAATGCGGATTGAACGAGACATAAATCTAGGATAAGAGGCAGTACGGGAAAGAAGGAAGGGGCATAGGCTTGGGAATGTCACTGACAGGTTCAAATCCTGGCTTTGCCACTTTCAAGCTATTTAACCTTGAGCAAGCTATGAAACCCCTTGGAGCCTCAGTGTTCTCATCTATAAAATAGAGAAGGTTTGCCAACTTTTCAAGCTGTTGGGATTCAATAAGGTGGTGGATGTGAAACACGTGTAAAACCTGTGAAACACAGGGCACCAGATTAATGAGAAGAGCCAGTTGTCCTATGCACAAAATGGAAAGAAAAGGATGAAGTAGGCTGAGACATTTGTAGCAAGGCCTTTTTTATTTGCTGAAGAGGTAAGTTTTTTTTTTTTTTTTTTTAATCATCATTTTATTGAGATATATTCACATACCACGCAGTCATATAAAACAAATTGTACTTTCGATTGTTTACAGTACCATTACATAGTTGTACATTCATCACCTAAATAAATCCCTGACACCTTCATTAGCACACACACAAAAATAACAAGAATAATAATTAGAGTGAAAAAGAGCAATTGAAGTAAAAAAGAACACTGGGTACCTTTGTCTGTTTGTTTGCTTCCCCTACTTTTCTACACATCCATCCATAAACTAGACAAAGTGGAGTTTGGTCCTTATGGCATTCCCAATCCCACTGTCACCCCTCATAAGCTACATTTTTATACAACTGTCTTCGAGATTCATGGGTTCTGGGTTGTAGTTTAATAGTTTCAGGTATCCACCACCAGCTACCCCAATTCTTTAGAACCTAAAAAAGGTTGTCTAAAGTGTGCGTAAGAGTGCCCACCAGAGTGATCTCTCGGCTCGTTTTGGAATCTCTCTGCCACTGAAGCTTATTTCATTTCCTTTCACATCCCCCTTTTGGTCAAGAATGAAGAGGTAAGTTTTGACCCTCTGTGGGTGTTGGCACAGTTGGGAGCCTCTTGCCTTGTGCCCATGACACCCCCCAGGACTTGGAGCCCTGCGCTGAGGTCACCAATTCAGGGACCCCTCCCCTACGCCTTCACACATTCCCAGCCTTGGTTCTCTCTCCTTTCTTACTAGGGAATAACTGTGAGTGCGTTGCTCCTCAGGCTGGTTTTTCTGTGTGGAATCAGGTAGTGAAAGTACTGTAATGGGAAAATCAAGTTTTAACAATCCTGGTGGAGGGGAGTTTAAAATGTATACTTTCACAAAGCTCAGAGAGCAATTGCAAATTTCCTCTCCTATTGTTATTTTCAGTTAGCATTGACCCTGGAGGATGCTGAAATGGTATCTTTGGATTTCTCCATCTTCTAACCCACCTCAGGTTTCCAAGCTGCTCTGGCTTCTCACACCTGTGACAAACCTTCAGATCCATTTGCCGGGCTCTCAGATTCTTTCTTCTTCACTCAGATCCTGTCAACACTCACCTTTGTTCAGTCATCCATCATGTGGAAGACATTTGATTAAATTAGTCACACTAAGGAATGAATGATAGGTAGCATGGGTGACATATTGATTCCTGGGAGGCTGGTGTTCATTAAAAGGAAAGAATCCCCAGGTACTTCTAGCCAGAGTAACACTTCAGATTAGGTTGAAGCTTTGCCTTGTTGGTCTGGACTGGGGCTAGCCTGAGATAAGTCTCATAAAATGTCCCACAAAACAAAACCTTATGAACCAGGAATGAATGATGAAATGAATGAATTCACTCATCCAGTCAATCATTTACTCCTCAAAGTGCTGCCTTCACTTTAGGAGTTGTAGGTAAGTGCTGAAATGGATGACTAGATGCCAAATGCCCTGATATTTTAGTCTTGGATTTCTTGACACACATTGCAAAGGAGGTGGGTCTTCTGTATTCTAAGCTGGCTAGTTACCATTTCAGAGAATTGCAACATAGAATTCCGTCCATTACCGTTATTATTAGCATATCCTTTTGCTATTAATCTTACTCATTACTAATTATTGTAACATAAGTACTACGCATAATAATTTTGAAGACAGTAGTGGAACTTTATGCAGGACCTTAATTACTTCCTAGAACCCATCCTGAATCACTCAAAACTATCCTGCAAATTTAAATGGCAAAATTATTGTTTCCAGCTCTACATCTGTATTCCTTCGATCTGCTTCTGCCATTGCTTCCTCATGATGACATAGGGCCACAGTCTTTACAGTGCCAAGAAAACAAATTTCTTTTACATTAAAAATGTGTAAGCAGCATGTGGTTATATAACTAGCAAGATTTTTGCATCAAAGCAGGAAATTGGTCTTCCATTTCACTTGTGTTTACATGTAACACTTGAGCCAGGTGCAGTTGGAACTAAGGAAGGTGATGGTCCTCGTCACTCATCATTGAGCTATGTGTCATGTAGACTCAGTCTCTCCCTATATAACTGCACTCGCCCTGGAGACCTCGGGGCTTGTGTGGGGGCTCTAAAAGAGGGATGGCCACATGTAGCATTCCTGAGGACTCGCCAATGCAATCCTACAATGCCTGTAATGAGCCACCATTGTTGAAAGAAAATGTTCTGCCACAGACTGCAACCTACACTAAAAAGTCTAAACTTGGGAACACGGGAAAAGGGTCTTCATCATTACTGTTTACAACAGTTATTCATAGGCAAAAGCAGTGGGAGCAGTGAAACGTAGTGGAAGGAACATTGGCACTACTCAACCTCTCTGAGCCTCAATTTTCTCATCTGGAAAATAGGGTTGTAGTGAGAATTAAATAAAATAAATCCCCCTGTATAGAACGGCTGGTCAAAGTTTGTGCACATGAACTTTTTTTCTCTACAACTCTGGTGCTATCATTTCCTATGGGAACAAGTATGGCAGGTGGTTTTCAGGGTGGTCCGATGGGCCTGGGGAGGGGACCTGGGCTTCACAGGTATGAAAAGCATTGGATTGGTGGGCTGAGACTTCCTATACTGTGTTTGCAGAGCAAAGCAGCAGAGTCCCGTCTCCACTCCTGCCACCCTCTATACCTTTCCCCATGTGAGATGGTCCATCGTGATTGCTGGTGTGTTTCCAACACCCCCTGTCACCCCTACTAGACTTGAAACTCCTTCAGTGCCTTGTCTTTCCATCTTTATATTCCCAAAGCCTTGTACTATTGGAAGAATGAATGGAATGACTTTTGGGTATTTGTTATTTAGGTGGATTGGCCATCTGTGGTCATTTTCCCACAGAGAATATTCTGGAACTATAGAATTGCAATCTGACCACTTTGGCAGATGATTGGAGAACTTGTTCTCCACTCCTCTCTTCCTTTCTCCTTTCTTAAGTCTGGAAATGAACGTGAAAAATTATGGAATTTATTTGGGTGTTAAGAGTTTTGTACTTATCACTCCATTGTATTTATTTATTTGTCCTTTTTAATTGGAGATGTTTGCTTTTCTCATTAAGCGAGGCTGTGTGAAAGCACAACTTTAGTTTAAATTCCCAACTTATCCCTTGGTGTGCCGTGATCTTGATATTTAGTGAGCATGTCTTTTTAGCTTTAAAATGAAGATGTCTAGAGCCAGTGATGCTGGGAGTCGTAGCGGTGAAGTGTTGTGAAGGATTTTCCAAATATGCAATGCGGTACATACCCAGCACTGTGCAGCAATCATCTGCCTTCCTCCCTGGGAAGCATCTGGTACTGTCTGTCAGATGTTAGGGAAGCACGTTCCACTGTAGATTGTGCTGAGGAGCTTTCAGAAGTGATCGGAACATTTCCCTCAGGTTACAGATCCTGCAGTCGATTTTCTGAGTCCCAGAGTTAGTGTTACACAAACTGCAATTTGTGAATCCCAAATTTCATAAGAGCAGTAGCAGAAGCAGATGGTGAAAAACACATTTCTAATTCATTTAAGATCCACTCCGAGAAATGAGTTCTCCCTGTACTCTTTATACTGTTATTTTTCTATATGACTCTTCTATGCCTTCTAAATAAAATAATTACGAAGCAAGAGACTGGCTTATGTTCACCTCTGCTGAGAGGCAGCAGCAGTTTATGTTCCATATCTTACTGGGGAATCATAAAACAAGTCTCTATTACTGAGGAACAAGGAGCTTAATTTTCTTGTTTTTCAAGTCTTTCAAGTCAGAGGCCTTAGTGATGGCAAGGTGCTAAGTATATTTTACCTTTATGTTTATGGAATATTTTCTTATTTTAAAATGTATAGCTGTGTCAAGAGCAATAGTCAGCCTGAGTTAAAAAAAGGCTTAAGAAATTTACTTTGGCTTTGGTTCTTCATGAATTTTAGGTTATCAAAAGCAAAGTTTAAATAGTTTTTTTTTTTAACCTTTTATAATAATGACATTATAAGTAGATGAGAAAATTAACTTACTAGAAATCAATCAAGAAATCTTTATCAAGAGTCTGGTATGTGCAAAACACTTACAGTGTATCAGGGCTCTTCGCTCAAGTAGCTTAAAATCTCTGGGGACAAGATGTACAAGCAGGATAGGCAGGCTATGTTTATGGGGTGTATTTCCCAAATAGTGCACTTAGGGAACCAGGAAATGGTTGAAGATGGATATGTTCCCTATCTTGGGCCACTTCACAACCAAGCACCTCTTTGGGCAAAGAGGAGCTCCAGGTCTCCCTGGCCTGGGTTTCAGAGCTGGACTTGAACGAGTAAGGGCTAGGGCAGGAGAGGGTTGGGTCCTGCTTGTATGCACGGGGCAGAAGGGACTAAAAATCCAAGAAGGACAGCACATCGTGTCAGAGTGGTAAAGCACTTTGGAAGGTAGCACCTCAAAACATGACTGGGAGGCAACAGTTTGCCATGGAAGTAGGCTTTATACCAGGAAACTGCAACTCTGCCTGGTACAGGGGACCTGGGAAGTCCACTGAGCAAGTTCAGAGAGTGGCTGTCCGTCAGAACTCCTCTTCCAGCCCTTGGCTAAGATTGGGCCCATTTTCTGATATGTTTATACAGTGGGCAGATTGAAACTGAGCCATCCAGGAAAATTAGGGTCCTTGCCAGGCCCTCAGTGATTCAACAGGAGAACTAAGCCTATTAGGAATTTTGGCAAAGTTTTCTCACTTTGTGTTTCAAAATAAAAATTTCCATCTTGTTTTAGTTCTTGGAAGGTTGTTCACTAAGTATTGAAAATCACAGAAAACTGTAAAGGATATGATGCTGGATTGCCTTTATATTAGACAAATAGGTCATTCTGGAATGGAATGAGATCTTTGCTAATGGCTGTGATTTCATTTTAAGGTCCACCCAGGCTCTAACCCAGCCCTCACTTGCTGGCTCAGAAAACAGCCACAGATTCTTACCAGGCAAGAGAGCGTGTCCCTTGTCTTGGAGAGCCTGTGTGAGGAAGCCAAAGTTTTGGCATTGGGCAAATTCTCTTGGCCCAAGCTCGCTATAGCTTGTAGAACATGTGCCATTCCTTTAAAATTAGGGCCCAGCGTCTGTTTAGTGTGATCTTGGTTAAGCCACCAGATTATTCTTTTGTCTGTCTTCGGTGCCACTGGGTAACTATTGATTAATATTTACTGAATGTTCACAATGTGCCAGCTGCCACTGTGATGAAAGTAGCTGATTATCTGTTTAAATTGCTATTATTTGTTTGGCTGAAAGAGTTTGGGCCATTAGAAACTTTCTGAGGGAGTCTGTGAATCTCCTTTCCAGGACAGTAAAAAGGAAAATGACCCCACCAAGGCTGAGGCCAGTCCTATGCTTTGTGGAAATCAGCCAAATGAGCTCGGGTGCAGGCAGCTCTGCTCCCTTCCTGAAGGAGGCTGCTTTGGAAAGAACATATTTTTCCCTGACCAGTGAAAAGTCGATTGTGAGAATTTATGCTTCCCAGAGAGAAAGACGATTTATGCCCCACTCCTTGGAGGAGACAGGCAGTCTAGGAAAGAAAGAGGAAATTTTCAAAGTAGAACTCTCGGTCAAGAACCAGAAGGCTGACATAGGATGGCTCTGCTTTTATCCCCCCTCTTTCCGTTTGGTTTGGCTTTTTTTTAATGGTATCTAATAAAGAGACTAAGAGCAGCACTGAGGATAACAGAAAAGAGTGAGGTGCTTCGAGGCTGGCAAATAAGTCCACATGCTTTCTTTTTTTTTTTTTTTTTTTTCAAATTCAATTTTATTGAGATATATTCACATACCATACAGTCATCCACAGTGTACAATTAATTGTTCACAGTACCATTATATAGTTGTGCATTCATCAGCACAATAAATTTTTGAACATTTTCACTACCACACACATAAAAGAATAAGAATAAAAGTTAAAGTAAAAAAGAGCACCAAAAACATTCCATACTCCCTATCCCTCCCTATTATTCATTTACTTGTTGTCCTCATTTACCTTTTTTTTTTTTAGCTGTTTCTTCTTTTGTTTTTTTTTTTTTTTACATACCACGCAGTCATACAAAACAAATCGTACTTTCGATTGTTTACAGTACCATTACATAGTTGTACATTCATCACCTAAATCAATCCCTGACACCTTCATTAGCACACACACAAAAATAACAAGAATAATAATTAGAGTGAAAAAGAGCAATTGAAGTAAAAAAGAACACTGGGTACCTTTGTCTGTTTGTTTCCTTCCCCTATTTTTCTACTCATCCATCCATAAACTAGACAAAGTGGAGTGTGGTCCTTATGGCTTTCCCAATCCCCTTGTCACCCCTCATAAGCTACATTTTTATACAGCTGTCTTCGAGATTCATGGGTTCTGGGTTGTAGTTTGATAGTTTCAGGTATCCACCACCAGCTACCCCAATTCTTTAGAACCTAAAAAGGGTTGTCTAAAGTGTGCGTAAGAGTGCCCACCAGAGTGACCTCTTGGCTCCTTTTGGAATCTCTCTGCCACTGAAGCTTATTTCATTTCCTTTCACATCCCCCTTTTGGTCAAGAAGATGTTCTCTGTCCCACGATGCCAGGTCTACATTCTTCCCCGGGAGTCATATTCCACATTGCCAGGGAGATTCACTCCCCTGGGTGTCTGATCCCATGTAGTGGGGAGGGCAGTGATTTCACCTTTCAAGTTGGCTTAGCCAGAGAGAGAGGGCCACATCTGAGCAACAAAGAGGCACCCGGGAGGAGGCTCTTAGGCACAACCATAGGGAGGCCTAGCCTCTCCTTTCACATGCTTTCTTTGAAACAAAGCACAGGTGTAAATATATTGGGGAAATAGGAACAATATGTAAAAAGGAATATATTTTTCTTTTAATAAGTTTGATCTAAGCATCATTTTTGAATACATATAATGGAGCAATTAAAATTATTTCCGATAAAGGGAAAGAGGTAATCTGCAGTGTATGAAGGCAGGAAAGAATAAAGTTTTGTTCAGTTCCTTCTGGAATAAGTGGTTTAGAAGTCCTAGGGCTGGAGGAGGGGGACTTTGTGCCCAAAGTTGCCACATGGATGTCTTTAGTCAGAAATGGAAAAATAAGACATTAAAGGACCTGAAGACAGTCCTTCTGGAGCACATTCTACCTAAAATTGTATGAATTTAGAAATATCCCTTCTTACCACCTCAGAAATCAATTATAATTTCAAAATCGTAGCAGTAAAATTATTCAGAGTTGAGCTCTGAAGATATGTGTGAAAGTGAAAGTGAAAAGGGCAGGAGAAAGACAGGATGGGGGAGAGGGAGCTGGAGGAGTAGAAACAGTGATGGAAAATATAGAAAAACGTAAAAGGAGATAACTATAGATAATACAGAAATTTTTAAAAATCATAAGACATGATGGTCATCTTAATGCCAATAATGGTGATTACTAAGATTGAAGGGATAATTTCCTAGAAAACAATTAATTAATAAAACAACTCAAGGAGAATTTGAAAGTCTGAACAAACCAATAACTATTAAAGAAAATGAATCGGTAATTAAAAGTCTAACCACATCCAAAAGATGCAAGGCCTGAATAGTTTTACAAGTGATGCTTAACAAAACTTTGAGAAACAAATAATCCCTTTATTATATCAACTATTCTAGAGAATAGGAAGAAAGAAAGCTACTTGACTCATTTGATTAATAACAAAGTGGAATAAGAGAGTACAAGAAAACTGACAAACTAATCTCATTAATGAGTATTAATTCCTAAATAAAATATTAGTAAAATTGAGTTCAGCAGTACATACAATCATAGAGAATTTATTCAAAGAATGAAAGCATAGTTTAATATTTAAAAATCTATTAATGAAACATGACTTTAAACAGATTAAAGGAGATCATGTCATAAACCATATAGTCCTATCAACAGAAGCAGAGAAAATATTTTATAAAATTCAACACTCATCAAGGATTAAGAATTCTTAGCAAACTACAAATAGAAAAAAACCTTCCTTAACTTGAAAAAGGATATCTCCTTAAAACCAAATTCTAGATTAATCTATAATTTAATGCAATTGAAATTAAAATCCCAATAGAGTTTCTCATGGTATATGACAAGCTAATCTTTTAAAACTCATACAGAATACCAAAAGCTTAAGAAGAACTAAGATAAGTTTGAAACACAAAAGATAGGGGGATTTGCCATTATTATGAAACTTTGGAAATTAAGATGTGATAATGGTGTGGGGATAAGTTAAAAAAGAGGAATAAAAGAGAGCAGAAAGCCCAGAAACAGCCATGGAAATACATAAATGATGGTGATCTGGCAGATCAGTGTGGAAAAAATAAAGTCTTCAACAAGGGTGGCAGACTAATAGATCCCTACTTCCCAACATACACAAATTCTAGGGTGATTAATGATTTAGATGAGAAAAGTAAAACTTTCAGTAAAAAAAAAAAAATGTATTTATGACCTCCAGGTATTTCCTAAACAAGACATAAAAGGCATAAGCCATAAAGAAAAATATTGACAAACTGGACTACATTGAAATCGAAAGCTTCTGTAAAACAAAAGACCACACATAAAAAAACCCAACACCCTGGGAGAAGATACTGGTGATGCACATAACCTTCAAAGGATTTGTTGCTATAATTAAAAAGCATGTCTACAAACCTGTACAAAAAGACGACCCAATAGGGGAAAAAAAAAGGTAAAATAAGTGATTAGGCAATTCATGGCATGGGAAATCCTCTTGGTCCATGAACATGTGAAAAGACGTTCAACCTCACTAGTAATTGGAAAAATGAAAAGTTAAACATTTCATTTTAATGCAGGAGATATGCATTAAATGCCTCAATAATGCCAAGAACTGGGCAAGATGGAGAGTTGGGAGAGTTAGAGCAATGCAATCATTTTGGAGAAGAATTTTACAGTAAAGTGTTGCCTTGTCACTCACAATTCCACTTGTAGGTGTATAAAGAGATTCTTGCACATTGTGTTGGGAGGTAGATACAAGAACATTCATTGCAGCATTGTCCTAATAGCAAAAAAATCAGAAACAATGTTTGTTACAGTGGAATACTATATAGCACTTAAAATGAAACTGTATCTAATGGTTACATCTAAAAAATGTATTTTAAATAATGTTAGGGAAAGATAATTTAGGATGTTGGTAACTTCTGGGATGTTAGAGAACAGAATGCCATCAGTGAGGGTTACCCAGGCAGTTTCAACGATACCTGTACTACTTTACGCCTTAGGAGAAAAACAGTGATTTCAATAAAGCCTGGAGGTGGATGGGTTATGATGTTCTCTGTTTTCTTCTATAGATCTGAAACAGTTCACAATAAAAACATTTCCACAAAGGAAAAGCAGCAAATGAATTGCTTATAATATACAATTAAAGCGAGGTGCTGCAACCGGATGGGGCATTGAGTAAAAGGAGAGATGGAGAGCGTCCTTGCAGCCAGCGGGCGAGGATTGCGACGGGGCGTGGCCAGGCTCTGCAGAGCGGTGGAAGGCAGGGTGCTCCTGAGCACGGCAGGCGCCCCAGAGACGCCCAGAGACTGGCAACCGTGTGAACCTACGCCAGACAGGAGTGCCAGACACCCCACGCTCAGATGCATGTAGGGCGTTGGCGCAGGGCTCAATAGCCGCTGTGCAGTTTAATTCCACAGTCATTTTAATTTCGTCTCAGCTCATTCCTTTTATTTTATTTTTGTAATCTGATGTTCTTAGATAAAGAAACATTTTAGCGCTTTGTAAACTGATTAAAGTGGACGCTGACACCAGCCATTTCTCAACCATCTGGCCTCCCAGACTAGACCTGATTTTAAAGAAGGGGTTGAAACAGAAGCGCCTTCCCGGACTAGGTAGCTAAGAATAGGGGGTGTAGCAGGGGAGGGGGCGGCAGGGAGAACTGGAGAGACTGTCCTCTAAAGATGCAAGCGGCTACTACTTCAGCTGATTGTTGTCACATGGAAATGAGGTTCCAGGGTTATCAGATTTTCCCATTCAACGGAAGCCAGAAATCTGGATTTTTTTTTTTTTTTTTAAAGAGGTAAAATGTCCTGATTTTTAAATGCTTCAAGTAATGCAAACATTATTACGATACTGTGTAGGACAAAACAACCACCACCACCAACCACGACATATAAGCAAGCCGCTCCTTGGGGGTCTCTGCTAGCAGATCACTGTCTTGCTTGGAATGGACAGGGACAGCATCTACTGCTAGATCCCGTGACCCACTCACTCTGCAGAGCTGGGTTGCTGAGGCACTTCAAATACAGAGGAACAACGAAGTCCAAAACAAAATCGACCCTCTAGAGTTGGCATGGTCCAAAATCAAAGATGTGATGTGTCAGTTTTCTGAAATTCAAGCAGGACCACCAAGGGAGCTGGAAGGAGCCAGAGAAATCACCTAGTGATGAACTGAACCTTCATTTTACTTTCCGTCTGTGTGTAGCCCCTGAAGGCACCTGAGTTTTTCCGTTCTTATTTACCAGCTCATTGCAAAAAGGGAAACCGAGGCCCAAAGGGTAAAGGTGTCATAGTGAGTCGTGCCACTGCACCATTACATCCTAGAAATGGTCCCTGATACGGAGGAGGGGCGCTGGTTTGGGAAGCTGATGACTGCTTTGTACAAATAACACCTGATCGCTTTACTACGTTTTTTCCCTGCTAAGGAGAGAAAATTGTAGCATCAGAAAAAGAGATTTAGAACTGTTACAGAACTACTGTTATTCGCAGGTATAAAAAGGAATGGTACATTCCTCCAGCCTACTGAAATGATAACGCTAGGTTTTATTTTTGGAAAAAGTACTTTTCATCTCGTAAAAATGTAATGGTCTTTGAGTGACAAGGAAGTTCCGACAGGTTTTCACTGGCTCTTCCCCGGCGGCTGCAGAGGGTGGAGCGAGGGCCACCGCCTCCCCGCCAGGAGGGACGGGCCGGGCGCCCCCTGCCGGCCGTCAGAGGAAACACTCCCTTGCCTCCCCCCGGGAGCTGCTTAGCTAACACAGCCAGCACAGGTCTTCCCAAACTGAACTAGGGGCAGGGTGAAGGTGGCCAGGCCTCTGGATAATATTGCTAATAGTAACTACTAACTTCTATGTAGTGCTCTTCTGTTTACAGATGTTTGCACGCCTCCATTACTTTCTCTTCAGGATTTGGAATCAGCAGAGGTTTCCTTCCATTTGGGGTAAACATAAAATGATAACACATCCTATAGTTAACACGAGACCAGCATGGACTTCTCAAACTTTAACTTGCGTATGAATTGCATGGGGATCTTACTAAAATGTAGATCCTAATTCTCTGGGTCTGGGTGGGTCTGAGATTCTGCACAGCTATCAAACTCCCAGGTGATGTGATGTTGCTACTCTCTGGACCCCATGTTGAGTAGTGTCTTAGCTTGCCAGGCTGCTATGATAAATACCACACAGTGGGTTGGCTTAATCAATGGGCATGTATTGGCTCATGGTTTTGAGGCTAGCATTCCAAACTCCTCCAAACTCAAGCTATCTGCAAGGCTTGCTTTCTCCCTGAAGGTGGTAACTTCTGGTGCTGGCTGTGGGCTATCCTTGGGTTCCTTGGCTTGTAGTTCTGGTCTTATCACATGACAATGTCCCCTCCTTTCTCTTCTGAGATCCTGCTGAATTCCAGCTCCCCTCTGTGACCCTCTCTCTCTTCTTTAAAATCAATTTTATTGAGATATATTCACATACCATGCAGTCTTACAAAGCATACATTCAGTTGTTCACAGTACTATTATATAGTTGTGCGTTCATCACCAAAATTAATTTTTGGACATTTTCATTACCACACACACAAAAATAATAAGAATAAAAATTAAAGTGAAAAAGAACAATTAAAGTAAAAAAGAACACTGGGTGCCTTTTTTTTTTTTTTTTGCCCCCATCTACTCATCCATCCATACACTGGACAAAGGGGAGTGTGGTGTGACCTTCTCTTTATAAGACCACCAGTAATCTGCATTAAGGCCCACCCTGCATCCGTTGGCCACACATTAAAAATAATGTCTTCAAAAGGTCCTATTTACAATGGGTTCATACTCACAGGGACTTGGATTAAGATTAAGAACATGTCTAAATTGCGGTGCATAATTCAACCTACCAAAAGGAGCAAGGGGGGGGATTGAGGATAAGTGCAAGGGTGGGGGAGAGTGGGAAGGAGAAGAGCCAGTTTTCCTTTCTTCACTCTGAGGATGTGCCTATTCTCTTCTTGCCCACGACGATAATCCAAGCCTTGTTTGGGAAAACCACTAGCTCGATTATGGCTGACAACCCTGCAAGGGCCCAGGAGAAGGAGGGGCGTATCCCCCTGTGAAGGTAGATGACAGTGTGGGCACACAGCATTCTCAGAATGTCAGCCCTGGATTTTCAGCTTTCCTGGACAAGGATTTTCTTCTGGGCTTCCAAAGCAGCAGCAACTGAAGGCTGGAGTAGGTGAGCACAAGATTGGAGGGGACAGATAGGAAAAAGCTCCATTGACTCATGAAAGCTGCAAATTATCAGCTGTGTGTTTGCCTTGAGGTTGTGGCAAGTTAGGTGAGAGCAGATACAAATGCTACAAATCTGTTCCAGGCTTTTTCCTCATTACAGACTGGATGGAGTGAAATTAAGCCCTGGAGTGCCAGGCCTTTTGGCCCAGGTCCCTGGCACACAGATGGTGGCCTGGTCGGGACTGCCTCCTTCTGTTGCTGACACAGAGGTGACAGGGCCTTCCGGGCCTGCAGGACTGAGCAGCTGTTGTTTGGTTCTGCAGCAGAGCAAGATCTTTGTCCTCAAGGCAAACATTTAATTTGCTTGGTTAGTCCTCACACTGCTCTGCCTTGGAAGAGGGATCTTTCTAGAGGTCTTCGGATTCACCTGCCCATGTTTTTGATGATGAGCTATTCAAGGACAGGGGCTGTGGCAAGTTCCCCAAGCTTGCCCTGCCTTCTTTTATACACAGTTGGAGAAGGCCCTAGACACAGACCCCGGTGGAAACCAGGCAGGATGCTCTGGTCTGTGAATTCCATGCAGTGCCACTCCTAGACATGCTGTGGAAGACTGTTCTGGTTTGTTAATACTGCCATTATGCAAAATAACAGAAATAGATTGGCTTTTATAAAGGGGGTTTATTTGGTTACAAAGTTACAGTCTGAAGGCCATAAAAATGTCCAAATGAAGGCTTCAACACAAGTATACCTTCACTGAAGGAAGACCAATGGCATCCAGAAAACCTCTGTTAGCTGGGAAGGCATGTGGCTGGTGTCTGCTGATCGCAGGTTGGGTTCCAGCTCCACTCTCAGCTCCTGTGCATTCTTCAAAGTGTCCCTCTTGGCTGCAGCACCTCCTTCTGTCTGTGAACACTTTTATAGGACTCTAGTGATTCAATTAAGACCCACCCTGAATGGGTAGGGTAACACCTCCATGGAAATTATCCAATCAAAAGTCTTGTCTATAGTTGATTGAGTCACATCTCCATGTAAACACTCAATCAAAGGATTCTACCTAATCAACACTGGTAAGTCAGCCCCCACAAGATTGCATCAAAGAACATGGCATTTTGGGGGACACAATACATCCAAATTGGCACAGAGGCTTTCACATGTTCATGTTCAACGGAGGCTGGAATAGAATGGAGGGTTCAGTCTTATTTTAAGACACCTTTCAATAATTCTGGAGCCTCTCCAACTGATTCTGATCAGTATCTAGGGCAAAGCTTCATTACTAAAGATTCTAAATAATTTTGGGTGGTGGATTAAGACACATATTTAAATTAGAATGATGTCCTATTGAAATTAAGAAAAAAAAGTAAAAGGCAAAGAACACTCTCAAACTGACGAAAGAGCAAATAACACTAATTCATTTTAAACTGAAGATATGAATGAGCAGGAATAGACAAGTCTACACTTGCATATTGCTGCTTCCTCTGGAAATAAGGAAAATATTAAGCTATATATAGTTCATGGAATACCAGATTTGACAAAACTACCAGATTTGTCAAGCAATGTTTGGCCAGCTCTCAGAAAACAGGAGTTTCATGAAATGTTTCACAAAAGATACAGGGAAGAAGTTTAAATCTATAGGAGGGAAAGCTCTGGCTCACCTAAAGGAAGCCCTGTTACTAGGTATTCCCCCGAGAGGATATTACTGACTGCTACAAACCTGCCATTCCCCAGCTCCACCACCCGCTGATTTCCAGTGGAAGATGTGAATTTCCCGGTGTCCTAAACAGAAATTTTCTTGGGGACAAGCATCCCACTGCCTTGTGCGGCGCCGTGGGTCTGTGTCATTACCTCCCTCCCCACCAATATCACACAAACACAGGGGACAAAATTATGGCTTACTCTTTTTTTGCCATGCTTCCTTTTGTGCCAACAAATCTCTGAAGAACAAATGTATGGGGAAGATAAACTAGCACGAGTGTAGGTTCTTATTCACCTGCCGGTCAGCTTGGCCCTACCAGTCTCTTATGAATAATAACCAACATTCATTGAGAAGCTTCTTTGCATCAGGAACTTTAATGCATTACCTCACCTAATTGCCACTACAGCATGGTGGGGGCACTGATTTTATTATTCCAATTATGAGAAAACCAAAACTCAGAGAAGTTAAGTTGTTTTTGATCAAAGGCCACATGGCATATGTTAGAGCCAGGTTTCAAAATCATGTTGACTCTAAGACTAGTGTCCTTTCTGTTGGCCCCTGCTGCACACATGGAGGGGATGGCCCCTTGCATTTGTATGGTCTTGCAGCACACAGATATATGAAGCAGCCTGAACCTGCATGATATGTGGAAAGAAGAGAGGCATGATGGCCCCGAATGAGGGTCATTCTGGCTTACTATTCTGGTTTGCTAATGCTACTGTTATACAAAATACAAGAAATGGATTGGCTTTTATAAAGGGGGTTTATTTGGTTACAAATTTACAGTCTGACGGCCATGAAAATGTCCCAGTTAAGGCATCAACACAAGTAAACCTTCACCGAAGGAAGGTCAGTGGTGTTTTTTCCTCTCTTAGCTTCTCTGAAGCAAAGTGTCAGCAAAAGTCTGCTTTCAACAGCCATCTCCAAAATGTCTCTCTTGGCTGCTGCACTGAGCTCCTTCTGTCTGAGCTGTTATAGGCCTCCTGGGATTTAATTAAGACCCACACTGAATTGGTGGGGCCACACCTCCATGGAAATAATCTAATAAGAGTCATCACCTACAGTTGGGTAGGTCACATCTCCATGGAAACAATCCAATCCAAAGGTTCCAACCTAATCAAAACTAAATATGTTGGCCCCCACAAGACTGCATCAAAGAACATGGTGTTTTGGGGGTTATAATACATTTAAACTGGCACACTTGCTCTCAAGTTGTGGCACAGTGAATGTGACCTGGCAGTGGCAGGAGGAGGACGTGGAGTCTGGGAAGAGGGCAGGACTGGACTCTATTCTGAGCTAAGTGTAGGAGCTGCTGCTTCAGTGCACATGGCTGGGCCTCTGGGATTTACCCAGTCAGTATGCATTTATTGAGCTCTTACTATGTTCCAGGCAAGGAGAGCCCCTGGGGACTCAGTAAGGAGTATGCAGGCACTGTCTTTATTTGGGGGAGATGTGGCCCTTCAAACAGATTCTGAACAGAGCTGGCCCCACAGAGAGATGTCCAAGATGTGACAGGCAGATAAGCAAAGTCCCCAGGCTATTTTAAAAAGATTTTGTGCCAGGACTTAACTTTTCTTCTTGATGGTTGTATTGATTTATGCTAATAAGATAAAGTAAGGCAAAGAATGAAGACCACATTTCTAACTTTTATGCTTTTCTTTCATGCAAAAGTAAAAGTTTCCCTTTTGGAAAATGGTTCTGTCTTTCATGTAGAACATCTAGCTATCATTAGCTATCATGTGCTGCTCATGATAATTTACTAGTGACAGTCATTTTGGGGACAGAGATAAGAGTTAAAGAAACCTCCACAAATGACAAATGAAAGCTAAAGACTTCTTTCCATTTTTTTTTTTTTCCTGGAACTAAAGCTGTTTAGCATCCAGACAGCTCTCCACAGGCTCTCTGACCATACACACAACTGCCGCCTCATTAGGATTGATGGGGAAAGACAGAACAGTGTGGAAGACTCTCGCCAAAGAAAGCCAGTTAAAGAGATGCACCTTGAAAGGTGGATTGGGAGCTATTTGGAATATGCCTTCTCTGAGAGGGCTATTTGCTTGAGAAAGATGGTGAGTGTCCTTCCTACTGAGAGCTTCAATCTGTTATGGGCATGACTGCACTCCTGAGATGCCAATTTATACTCAGATGCTGCCAAGAGGAGTAATTTTCCCAAAATGCACGACAAACTCTCCAAAGACGCTCTCTATGGTGCCAGGTAACCAGGCACACCTTCAGTGATTCAACAGGCTGTGTGATGCTGACAAGCTGGCATGAGATTTCTTTAAATTTAAGCCCTTTGTTCCTGAACCTTGAGGGGCCGCCCTCCAAAGCTGAAAAAAGCATGTGCAGGACTGACCCCATCAATAAGAAACTACTAGATTTGGTCACGATTTTCCTCTCAGGTGTAACAGACTAGTAACCACTCATACTAGCCAGAATCACTAGTGGAATTCTGAAGTCTGATTTGATTAAGATAGTATATAAGTTGAAACTACTCTATTGGTATTCTCCCTTTAGTACAAAAGTATATTTTCTCAAGCATTTGCTAGTTAAATGGTTAGCAACATGAATTTAAAATAAAAGTAAAGTGGCTAAGAGAATTCAAATAGAGTCAAGAGGCTGTCCTGGAGGTTACGCCTATGCAAGCTTCACCTAGATATGCCAAATGACCACAGTATGATAAGCCCAAGTCAACAGTAGTCCTGAAAACCTTAAAGTATACCCAGATCCCTAACTGAGACTCTATAAAGGTTTCACTCAGTAAATTTATTCTTCAGAAACTGAAATCCTTTAGAGAACTCCTATGCCAGCTAAGTCCCCAAACCCAGAGACAACAGCCTCTTCAAGAACATCAACCAGATGTGTCCCTTTTTCTCATTAAGTTGACACCCCTTTTCAACATGAACAGGTTAGGGTGGTCACTGCCGAGACATCCCTGAAGATTGGGAAAGTGCTTAAACTAGAGGAAGGGGTAGCAACAGACAAGATGGAATTTAACAAAGGATTATGAATACTGAATCTTTATATAATTTTCTTTTTCCTAGTTGCTGGGCTATGAGAATGGCTAGAAGGAAAGAACTGAAATGGTGGAACTGTAACCCATAGTACCCTTTGAAATTTGTTCTATAGCTACTTGTTAAATTGTAATTTGAAAGCTATACTTTTTTGTATATACGTTATATTTCACAATAAGGAAATAACGGCAACTATGGTACTATAGCTCATAGCAACTTTGGAAATTTCCTATATAACTGCTTGTTAAAGCATACTTTGAAAGATATTACCTTTTTTGTATATATGTTATATTTCACAATAAGGAAATGACTGAAACTGTGGAACTGTAACCCATAATATTCTTTGAAATTTGCTCTCAAACTACTTGCTATATTGCACTTGGAAAGTTATCACATCTATGTTTATATGCTATATTCTACAATAAAAAATATGATAAAAAAGTACAGTGGACAATTTATCAATATATTTATTCAAATAATATGTATCAAAAGCCTTCTTAATATGCCAGTCTTGCTGACACAAATAGCAAAGGAAGAGCTTGAGGGAATCAGGAATGTTTCAGTATGAAGAGAATATATTAAGATTGGCTACAAGTTCAGAACCATTCCGGCTGCAGAATCTGTGATCCGTGCAGGGCAGTCTGTCCAGAGAGATGGGGTGAGGCTGGAGTGGGCAGCTCGAGCGTGTGTGGGTTGAGAGGCCAAAGGCAATGGCAGGTCCCAGGGGTGGTGGTGAGGTTTCCTGCCTGTGGTCTGTGGTCTGCAGGGTCTGTGGGTGGGCAGCTGGATCTGGGTGTTGGTGCCCCTGTGGGCACTGCTTCCCACCATAGATGGGTCACTGGCATGTTTCTCACAGAAAACAAGACAAATGTGGAACGTCTAGAAATAAAATTAGTAACACCCCCCCACCTCCAAAATAAAGAAAAAAAAAAGATTGGCTACAAGAGAAAGTCCTATTGGGTAAATTAAATTAAGTCCAACTTCCAGGCATTTGCTGAGTGCGTATTGTATCAACACTGGGATGGGCATTTGGAAGCTACAAAAATATAAGTCATGTGTACCCTCTAGAGGCCTGCAATCTAAGATACGCACATATTGATGAAAGTTATAGGTATCAATTATTACTTGCATTCTCCTTCTCTTATTAAATACTTGTTATTTTTTTTCCTGGGCTGCCTTTGCAATGCTTAATGCATTAAGTACACTAATGGGGATTTCATTATTTCAAATGTTGGACGCTTTGTGAGCCATTCATTCATTCATTCATTCATTCATTCAACAAACATCTATCCAATAGCTTTTGTGCATCAGGCACTGTCCACTGCCCTCTAGTTAACTTTACAATACGTTTGGTAAGAATAATAATCCTGCTCCGTATGCTTTTAGCAATAATAAATATGCTTCTACATCTAATTATGTTATTTGTTTCTTTCAGGAATCCTGTGAAGTTGGCAGTGCCTGTATTATTCCAGATGATGAACTCAGACTCAGAAAGGTTAAATGCTTGCCTCAAGGTCACACAGCTAGTGAGTGAAAAGACAAACAAAAACTAGAAGCCACCTCTTTTGACTCCTTTACAGCCGTTTTTATACATATTACAATATTGTTGTTACTATTAAGGGCTATTACTGAGTTAGCACTTTGAAACAGGCAGTTGGCAGTGTATCTCATTTAAATCCTCACCATTACTACTTAGGAGGAAACCGAGACTCAGCTAAGGTAATTTGCTCAAGGTCACACAGTTTGTAAGTGGAAGAATTGCGAGGTGAACTGCTAGCCTACGCTGCTTCCCATCGCGGGACACCCTGTTTCCTTCTAGATGAGAATGTGGTAGGAGGAGTGGTCAAGTCCTCCCTGGCATTTGTCAGTATGCACCGTGCCCAGGACCCACCATAATTTTAAAAATTGTTTTAAGTTCATTTAAAATCAGAAGAAAAAATGAATATAATAACAATTAACATAGAATAATGAATCCAGTGTGGATCGTATTCACCTTTATCCCAATGCATTTGTGAAGTATAATTTTTTAATATTTTTGTTTATGGAGGAAGAGGCCCATGAAGATAAAATGAAATGAGCCCACGAAAGTCAAAATGCAGCTGCTCCCTCACCACTTCCTAATACATATAAACCCTTGCAGTGGGTCTGTGGGCTTCCTTGTGGCCGCTTCTCCCTTCAAGCCCCTCTAGCTGATCCGGAGGTACCCCCTTCCTCCCACCCAACCTTTCCCTGCCTCCCAAAGCCACTTCTACCTGATGCTGTTGTCACCCACACGGCATACTCCAGTTCTTACCTCTCAGTTACCTCCTAAACTGATGCTTTTCCACTCTGTGCAAGGTTGAATTGGGTACCCCAATGAAAGACGCATTCTTAATCTTAATCTGCATTCCTGTGGTGTGCATTCATGCATAAATGGGACCTTCTGAAGATATTTGTATTAGTTAAGGTGTGACCCAGTTGGATCAGGGTGGGCCTTAATCTGTATTACTTGGATCATGTATAAGCAGAAGAAATTTGAACCCCAGTGTTCAGAAGAGCCACACAGGAGGAAGCTGGACATCAGCAGGAAGCAGAAGGGTAGGCACAAGGAGGGAGTATACGGGAGGCAGAGATGCAAGACAAAGAAGCCCAAGGGTCGCTGCCAGTCAGTGGCAGAATGCTTCAGACTTCAGGGAGGAAGCAAACACTTCAACGACAGTCTCCCATAGCCTAAGTTTTGGTCCCCAACATTTCTTACAGGGTACTCTATTGAACATGGAGCCCCTCAAAGTTTGGACTGGGAAATGTTTCTGTTTCCCAGTAGGATGCTCTTGGTATCAACTTGAACTGGGAATGACGGCTTGTGAAGTTGTACGTGGGGAGAGCGATGGGAGCATGTTCCGGGAGCAACACACTGCAAGTTTCACACTGAGAACTGCTTTTTTTAAAGCCATAATGCTCAGCATACCCAGACTGATGTGTTGGCTTTCCATGACTGAAACACCTGTTTGCACTTCTCATTTTCACCACCTGAATGTAAATGTGCCAAAAGTTGAAACTGAAAATTAATTCAACAAGCATATATCACATGACCATGATGTGACAGGTTTTGTGCCAGGAGCTGGGGATATAGCAGCGGAGAAAACATCACAGCCCTGGATCCACGGGTTTGGTAGTCTAGGGTGGGAGCTGGATGCTACCATGCGAACAAATTACTACAAGTAGCACTGAGCACCATAAAGAAAAGGGACATGGTGAGTTACAGAGAGTAAGGTGATGGGATTCCTTAGTGTGGGAGGTGACATTGAAGAGGAGAGTAGAAGGACAAGGAAGAGGAAGCAAGTTGAAGAGCAGGAAGAGAAGTGTTCCAGATAACCAGAACCAAATATGCAGATGTCATAAAAGAGTACAGCATGTCGCTAACTCTGAAAGTCAAAAGCTTTTAAGAAGGAAAGACTTTTATACCTTGGGGATTCTGGGAATGCCTCTTATATTTAAGCAACTAAACAGAGGAGGAGACTAATATCAATTAGCAATTATTATGTGCCAGGGACTATTCTGATTTAATAAGGATAATAATATTAATAATCTTCATTATTATGCATTAATTAATAGTAAGTGCTAAAGCATTATACTTCATGTCCTCAACACAGGTTTTCTCACAAAATCTGCAGAAGAAACTCTGCCTCTGGAGTTTGAAGAAGTCCAGTCTCTCTGGAAGATACTTGAAAAGAACAATAAGGCAGAGCGGAAAGAAAAGCGGAGGTTCAGGGCCTGGGCCCTGGGTCCCTGGGGCAGCACAGCCCTCTAGCTGGTGCTTGGCTGAGGGAGAGAACCCTGAGCCTTCAGTGGGCCAGGCAGTGGGTAACTGTCGGCTGTAGATGCAGTGAATGCCAGCCAGGAGTGGCGAGGGGCCTTCAGGGTGTTTTTGAGCAGGGGCGAGATGCTCTCAAGTAGTTTTATGGCCACAACTCAGCCAAGGGCAGGAAGAACTGAAGGGAAAAGAGAGGCCCAGTAAGGTCCTCAGAGGCCAGCCAGGGGCCTGCTGCAATAATT
The DNA here is from genome assembly GCF_015220235.1 of Choloepus didactylus. Lineage (NCBI taxonomy): Eukaryota > Metazoa > Chordata > Mammalia > Pilosa > Megalonychidae > Choloepus > Choloepus didactylus. The sequence continues at coordinate 29,165,919 of NC_051320.1, read as the reverse complement.
CTGGAAAGAGACTAGGAAGGCCTTTGCCAGGAGAGTGGCAGTGGTGGAATGGAGAAGACACACGTGAGAGGCATTGGAGGGAAATGTGACTGGGAAGCAGGAGCTTTGGAGGGAAGATGAGTTCAGCGTTAGAGGTTTTGAATTTGAGGTGTCAGCAGGACAAACCCATCTCATAAGGATCTAATGCCGATTCTAATTCCTTCTCACACCCATTTCATTAAGCCAAACAGAATCCCTTCTGCAAGATTTAATTAAGTGGCGCTCTAATAAAGCCCGGGCTGTCGCAATTCCTATTCCCTCACAAAACGTTGCGGAGGAAACATCAGATGGTTAATGAAGCAGCAAAAGAAGAGTGAGTACTGGGAATGGCTCCACTTAACAGGCTTTCTGCAGAAACCCGTTACAGGGATCTTCTGCCTTTCTGCTGTTTTCCATTTCTGAATTGGTTAAGTTACATGTTGGGACACATCTGTATTCACAGAAAGCAACAGAAACCTCCCCTATCTTGATCCATGATCATTAGCTCAGAGTTCACACTTCTCTGATCCACACCCATGGCAGGTAGCAGGCACACTGCTTGACCTTAATGGAAACTCAATAAATTATTTATCCCTATTCTACAGCAGGCAGAAGGCTGTCGGCCAAAGGCACTTACAGAGGGTTTTTTGTTTAGTTTTCATTTCTGTTTTTAAGAACAAGGGGATATAAAGATAAGATAAAGTCTTCACTCATTACCACAAAGGAGAGTCTAAAGTTGTATGTAATGGTGCCTAAGAGTCTCCCCCTGAGTACCTCTTTGTTGCTCAGATGTGGCTCTCTCTCTCTCTCTAACTGAGCCATCTCGACAGGTGAACTCGCTGCCCTCCCCCCTACATGGGACCCGACTCCCAGGGGTGTAAATCTCCCTGGCAACACGGAGTATGACTCCCGGGGATGAATGTGGACCTGGCATCGTGGGACTGAGAGCATCTTCTTGACCAAAAGGGGGATGCAAAATGAGACGAAATAGTTTCAGTGGCTGAGAGATTCCAAATGGAGTCGAGAGGTCACTCTGGTGGACATTCTTATGCACTATATAGATAACACCTCTTAGGATTTAATGTATTGGAATAGCTAGAAGTAAATACCTGAAACTACCAAACTCCAACCCAGCAGTCTGGACTCCTGAAGACAATTATATAATAATGTAGATTACAGGGGGTGACAGTGTGATTGTGAAGACCTTGTGGATCACACCCCCTTTATCTAGTGTATGGATGAGTGGATGAATGGGGATAAAAACTAAAGGACAAATGGGGTGGGATGGGGGGATGATTTGGGTGTTCTTTTTTCACTTTTATTTTTTATTCTTGTTCTGGTTCTTTCTGATGTAAGGAAAATGTTCAGAGATAGATTGTGGTGATGCACGCGTAACTATGTTATCATACTGTGGACAGTGGATTGTATGCCATGGATGACTGTATGGTGTGTGAATGTATTTCAATAAAACTGAATTTAATAAAAACAACAACAACAACAACAACAAAAAAGATAAAGTCTTCAGAATAAAAGACCCACTTTAAAGATGTAAAAGATGGACTAGAACAAAATAGTTTCATATTTTCTTGTATCTTCTTGCACATGCTTTTCTTGCTGAGCATGAGAGGCCAGCGGTGGTCCTTTGGGCAGAGAGTGGACATCTGGGCCCCTCACCATGACGGTCATTACTCATTTAATCAACTCTCTCAGTGAAGCTCTGATTCCATAATCTCACTCCCTACAGCCAATCTACCCATGAACTCACATTTGTGAAAAACAGGATCAAGGATCAATTGAGGCAGATGTGAGGTAGGCTGGAGCTTGGTTTTGTGATTTTCTCTACTTTGCCACCTGGATTAAGTGTGCAAAGAGGTGTCTACTCAGCCACATAGTCACAAGTTGGCTATGTCACTGGGCTGACGTTATGCTGATGGGGAAGCTGAGATAAAGGCTGGCTTTTTTTTTTTTTTTTTTTTTTTTTATGCATTGTTGATATAGGTTTTGGATAATAATCTGGTGTAAATTCTGAAATCCATTAAAATATATAAAAACCTAATAAAAATTCCACGAATTCAGAATTTCTTATCATTTTGACAGGCCCAAGCTGGGTTGGCTTATTTTTGCTTAGTAAAGTCTTTCTTAATAGTGTAAAATTAATAGTGTAAACCAGATTGCAGAGGGAATGTTTAAAATACTTAAAGGACAAACTGTTTTCAGCACTGATAAGCCCTGTAGGAGTGCTGTTTACATAGAAACAAATGACATGCTGCTTATAAATCATTACCATTTATTAATTAAATCAGAGCTTCTCTCCTAGGAAACACTGAATTTGGCTTAATTTGAGTTATTATATGTGTTTTTTTGTTTGTTTTTTAGAGAATAAAGCTGCACTGCTTAATATTCTATTGTAATTAAAAAAAAAACTACTTGGAATAGTGCAAAAAGCATGGACTTTGGAATCAGAAAAATCTGGATTTGTATCATAGCTTTTCCATTTAACTATCTTTGTGACTTTAGGGAGGTGGCTTAATCTCTCTGAATTTCATTTTTCTTATAGGTGGAAACTGAGCCCACTAACCTTTGTGGTTATTATGAAGATACCACAGTTATATGCAAAACTACTAGAATCACTGCTAGCATATAATAAGGCTCATTAGTGTTTCTACCTAGATAGCCTCTGGGTATGAGAGGTGAAGATGTAACATTAATGGAAATACAAAATGATTTCACAAACTGGAGAGAAAGTAAGCAAGAATGGGGATTTGATTAAATATAGGCACAGTAAAAATAACACTTTCATTTATTGAGAACCAGCTATTTCTGATGAGGAAACTGTAGAAATGCCTGTCCTTTATAACTTTAGTGTTAAATTCAGTGACTTAGATTTAGAAAAGGAAAAGATTCTCAGTGAAAACACTATCTGGAAGTGCTAGCCAGGGCAATCCATCAAGACAAAGAAATAAAAGGCATCCAAATTGGAAAAGAAGAAGTAAAACTGTCATTGTTTGCAGATGATATGATCTTATATCTGGAAAACCCTGAGAAATCGATGATACAGCTACTAGAGCTAATAAACAAATTTAGCAAAGTAGCAGGATACAAGATTAATGCACATAAGTCAGTAATGTTTCTACATGATAGAAATGAACAAACTGAAGAGACACTCAAGAAAAAGATACCATTTTCAATAGCAACTAAAAAAATCAAGTACCTAGGAACAAACTTAACCAAAGATGTAAAAGACCTATACAAAGAAAACTACATAACTCTACTAAAAGAAATTGAAGGGGACCTTAAAAGATGGAAAAATATTCCATGTTCATGGATAGGAAGGCTAAATGTCATTAAGATGTCAATTCTACCCAAACTCATCTACAGATTCAATGCAATCCCAATCAAAATTCCATCAACCTACTTTGCAGACTTGGAAAAGCTAGTTATCAAATTTATTTGGAAAGGGAAGATGTCTCGAATTGCTAAAGACACTCTAAAAAAGAAAAATGAAGTGGGAGGACTTACACTCCCTGACTTTGAAGCTTATTATAAAGCCACAGTTGTCAAAACAGCATGGTACTGGCACAAAGATAGACATATAGGTCAATGGAATTGGACTGAGAATTCGGAGATAGACCCCCAGATCTATGGCCGACTGATCTTTGATAAGGCCCCCGAAGTCACTGAACTGGGTCATAATAGTCTTTTCAACAAATGGGGCTGGGAGAGCTGGATATCCATATCCAAAAGAATGAAAGAGGACCCCTACCTCACACCCTACGCAAAAATTAACTCAAAATGGACCAAAGATCTCAATATAAAAGAAAGTACCATAAAACTCCTAGAAGATAATGTAGGAAAACATCTTCAAAACCTTGTATTAGGCGGACACTTCCTAGACTTCACACCCAAAGCACAAGCAACAAAAGAAAAAATAGATAAATGGGAACTCCTCAAGCTTAGAAGCTTCTGTACCTCAAAGAAATTTCTCAAAAAGGTAAAGAGGCAGCCAACTCAATGGGAAAAAATTTTTGGAAATCATGTATCTGACAAAAGACTGATATCTTGCATATATAAAGAAATCCTACAACTCAATGACAATAGTACAGACAGCCCAATTATAAAATGGGCAAAAGATATGAAAAGACAGTTCTCTGAAGAGGAAATACAAATGGCCAAGAAACACATGAAAAAATGTTCAGCTTCACTAGCTATCAGAGAGATGCAAATTAAGACCACAATGAGATACCATCTCACACCAATTAGAATGGCTGCCATTAAACAAACAGGAAACTACAAATGCTGGAAGGGATGTGGAGAAATTGGAACTCTTTTTCGTTGTTGGTGGGACTGTATAATGGTTCAGCCACTCTGGAAGTCAGTCTGGCAGTTCCTTAGAAAACTAGATATAGAGTTACCATTCGATCCAGCGATTGCACTTCTCGGTATATACCCGGAAGATCGGAAAGCAGTGACATGAACAGATATCTGCATGCCAATGTTCATAGAAGCATCATTCACAATTGCCAAAAGATGGAAACAACCCAAATATCCTTCAACAGATGAGTGGATAAATAAAATGTGGTATATACACACGATGGAATACTACACGGCAGTAAGAAGGAACGATCTCTTGAAACATATGACAACATGGATGAACCTTGAAGACATAATGCTTAGCGAAATAAGCCAGGCACAAAAAGAGAAATATTATATGCTACCACTAATGTGAACTTTGAAAAATGTAAAACAAATGGTTTATAATGTAGAATGTAGGGGAACTAGTGATAGAGAGCAATTAAGGAAGGGGAAGAATAATCCACGAAGAACAGATAAGCTATCATAGGTAAATTTAACGTTCTGGGAATGCCCAGGAATGACTATGGTCTGTTAATTTCTAATGGGTGTAGTAGGAACAAGTTCACAGAAATGTTCCTATATTAGGTAACTTTCTTGGGGTAGAGTAGGAACATGTTGGAAGTAAAGTAGTTACCTTATGTTAATTGTCTTTTTGTTACTCCCTTGTTATGGTCTCTTTGAAATGTTCTTTTATTGTATGTTTCTTTTTAAAATTTTTTAAAATTTTTTTATTTTTCATACAGTTGATTTAAAAAAAAAAAGTTAAAAAAAAACAAGAAAAAAATATGTAGAGCCCCCTTGAGGAGCCTGTGGAGAATGCAGGGTTATTGGCCTACCCCAACTTGATGGTTGCTAACATGACCACAGACATGGGGGACTGGTGGTTTGATGGGTTGAGCCCTCTACCACAGGATTTACCCTTGGGAAGACTGTTGCTGCAAAGGAGAGGCTAGACCTCCCTATAATTGTGCCTAAGAGCCTCCTCCCGAATGCCTCTTTGTTGCTCAGATGTGGCCCTCTCTCTCTAGCTAAGCCAACTTGAAGGGTGAAATCATTGCCCTCCCCCCTACGTGGGATCAGACACCCAGGGGAGTGAATCTCCCTGGCAACGTGGAATATGACTCCCGGGGAGGAATGTAGACCTGGCATCGCGGGACGGAGAACATCTTCTTGACCAAAAGGGGGATGTGAAAGGAAACGAAATAAGCTTCAGTGGCAGAGAGATTCCAAAAGGAGCCGAGAGGTCACTCTGGTGGGCATTCTTATGCACAATTTAGACAACCCTTTTTAGGTTCTAAAGAATTGGGGTAGCTGGTGGTAGATAGCTGAAGCTATCAAACTACAACCCAGAATCCATGAATCTCGAAGACAATTGTATAAAAATGTAGCTTATGAGGGGGGACAGTGGGATTGGGAAAGCCATAAGGACCACACTCCCCTTTGTCTAGTTTATGGGTGGATGAGTAGAAAAATAGGGGAAACAAACAAACAAACAAACAAACAGACAAAGGTACCCAGTGTTCTTTTTTACTTTGATTGCTCTTTTTCACTTTAATTATTATTCTTGTTATTTTTGTGTGTGTGGTAATGAAGGTGTCAGGGATTGATTTATGTGATGAATGTACAACTATGTAATGGTACTGTGAACAATCGAATGTACGATTTGTTTTGTATGACTGGGTGGTATGTGAATATATCTCAATAAAATGATTTAAAAAAATCATAAAATCAGTTTAATGTAAATATCTTGGAAATTTTCATGTTATTTAAATATTTGACAACAATTAAAATTTTTATAGTTTTTAGGTTTCATGTAAAATAGTTAAGAAAGGAATTTACTGTGTAGCTAATGAGCACTTTTAACTAATGGCCACAGCTGCAAAAATACTGGCAAAACCTCTTTGCATCTCTATTTATACCTGAAGGCTAATGACTGGTTTAACTAGTAAAATACAAAAAAAAAATTTTTTTTTTGACCCTTTTTAGACTAGCAGAATTAAAAAATGGTGGCTATTTGAGCCCTTGATCTTGGGGCTTGCCCTTATAGAAGCTTGTTACTGCAAAGGAGAGTCTAAGCCTACTTATAATTGTGCCTAAGAGTCACCTCCAGAAAACTTCTTTTGTTGCTCAGATGTAGCCTCTCTCTCTCTAAGTCAACTCAGGAGATAAACTCACTGCCCTCCCCACTATGTGGGACCTGACTCCCAGGGGTGTAAATACCCCTGGAAATGTGGAAAATGACTCCTGGAGATGAGCCTGGACCCAGCACTGTGGGATTGAGAGGATCTTCTTGACCAAAAGAGGGAAGAGAAATGAAACAAAATAAAGTTTCAGTGGCTGAGAGATTTCAAATGGAGTCAAGAGGTCACTGTGAAGATTATTCTTATGCATATGTAGATATTCCTTTTCAGTTTTTAGTTTATTAGAAAAGCTAGAAATACCTGAAACTGTTGAACTGAAATCCAGAGTATCTTTGATTCTTAAAGATGATCATATATATCATACAGTATGACCGTGTGATTGTGAAAACCTTGTGGCTCACACTCCCTTTATCCAGTGTATGGGCAGACGAGTAGAAAAATGGGGATAAAAAGTAAATGAATAATGGGGGTATGGGATGTTTTGGGTGCTCTTTTTTACTTTTATTTTTATTTTTTAGAGTAATGAAAATGTTCAAAAACTGTGGTGATGAATGCACAACTATATGATGATACTGTGAACAACTTATTGTACAGTTTGGATGATGGTATGGATGTGAATATATCTCAATAAAATTGCATAAAACAAGCAAACAAACAAAAATGGTGGCCATTGTACAAGTTTCTTTGAGGTTAAAATTTCTAGTGTTTTCCAGTGAAATCAACACCCAGTCAAACATTTTAATTTGGGAGCAACTCAGAGAGACAATAAACTCTGCCTCTTTTACAGAGCACTCATGGGGACTTAAGAGGTAATCTTAAGGCAGTAAGTAAGCTTTAAGCACAGCATTTATTTTCAAAAGTTTAACGAATTTTTGTGAATTAATCTCGAGTTTCTTTGTTTTCCAGGTCAGGTAAATTGGGATTTTCCTTTTGGCAGGGAACATGCAGTCCTGTCCTGACGCAGGCCAGTGAGACGCCCACTGAGGTCCATCAGAAAGGGTCAATGCCCAAACCAGACTAGGCGTCCTCCCGCCTTCTGCTGTATAGACACCCTGGCTCTGAATCTCAGCCCTCCATCCCTTTGCTCTTGGATGCTCTGTACAGCAGGTGCTGCTGCCACTCCTTGAGCTATCAGGCTCCAGGGAGAGCTTTTACCTCTCAGAACCCATCCCTGAGGAATGGGGCAGTAACTACCTCTAAAGGGCTATCCAGGAGAGGAGTTAAGTTAGCATTTCTTGGCTTTAAATTGCATGAGTGTGCATGGGATCAGACACTCAGGGGAGTGAATCTCTCCAGCAACATGGAATATGACTCCCGGGAAGGAATGTAGACCCGGCATAGTGGGATGGACAACATCTTCTTGACCAAAAGGGGGATGTGAAAGGAAATGAAATAAGCTACAGTGGCAGAGAGATTCTGAAAGGAGCTGAGAGGTCACTCTGGTGGGCACTCTTATGCACAATATAGACAACCCTTTTTAGGTTCTAATGAATTGGGGTAGCTGGCAGATACCTGAAAACTATCAAACTACAACCCAGAACCCATGAATCTTGAAGACGATTGTATAAAAATGTAGCTTATGAGGGGTGACAATGTGATTGGGAAAGCCATATGGACCACACTCCCCTTTGTCTGGTTTATGGATGGGTGAGTAGAAAAATGGGGAAGGAAACAAACAAACAAACAAAGGCACCCAGTGTTTTTACTTTAATTGCTCTTTTTTCACTTTAATTATTATTCTTGTTATTTTTGTGTGTGTGGTAATGAAGGTGTCAGGGATTGATTTTGCTGATGAACACACAACTATGTAATGGTACTGTGAACAATCAAATGTACATTTTGTTTTGCATGACTGCATGGTACGTGAATATATCTCAATAAAATGAATTAAAAAAATAAATTGCATGAGTGTGATCAAATTCTTCTTCTGCCTATTTTTTTTTTTTTTTTTTTTACCAAAATCACATCCTAACAAATGACATTTTAATGGCTTTGAGGTTAGAAAGATAGCGAAAAATCACAATTTGCAAATTTGATCACTTTGATTTGTTTTCCCTGGGGACATTAGCAAATGCTTTGGAGCTCAACATTTACAAACAGACTCTGTTCAGAGAAGATAAGCACTTAACCTGAAAAGCAAGAAAAATCACTCTCCTCATTATGGATCTTACTATTTGGAGAACAAATAAGTGATTGCACATGGAAAAGAAGCTTCCTGTGTTCTTCTAGCTTTTTGAGATGGGTTTAATGTGTGGATTTTTCTAAGCTAGACAATTCATTTACGGACATACTTATTTGTGAGCAGCTACTCTATGCTCTATATTTTGTAAGGTACTCTAGTGTTATTAAAAAAAAAAAGACACAATCCTTGATTTGGAGTAGTTTATAATGTAGTATACACACATACATAACAAAAGCAACCTGAAAGTAATTATAGACAATATGGATAAACTCAGTATCATAGAGCAATAACTATATGTTAATATCCATAAAAATTCTTATATTGGCCCATTGGTTAACTTTTCTGAAAATGATTAAAAAAAAAATCGAAACTCAAACCAAAAACAAAATCTACCACCACCACCAAAAACTCAACAGCTATTATGCACTTTAAAAGATGATCAAGTAATTAGCCCATTCAACAATATGTACTGAGAACCTACTATACAAGATACAAAATACCTGAAGAAATAAATGGCAAATTCTCTCAAACTTTTACTAAACCGAACGCACAATCTTCTGCTTAGGTGGGAACCAGTTTCAGAGTTTCTCTATAAAATTCCTAAAGACTGCCGATTTTCAAAAATCTTCTAATTAATTTGGTTGTGTTTGTTTTCTGTTGTGTAAAGTGCTGAGTGGACAGAGCACACAGTGATGGAGGATGCTCAAGTCAGAGAAGACTTCTCAAAGGAGGAGAAAATTTTAAGCCAATTTTTAAAGAAAGTAATAGACACGAATTGCTGGATAGAAGCAGGGAAAGCACTTCTGGAAAGAAGAATGGTGACAGCAAAAGTTTGGAGAGAACAGCCAGAATTAAGTCAGAACAACCAAAAAGCCAGGCTGGACCCACCCCCACTCTGGCTTTGGCACGTTTCTTTCGTGAGGATGGGCCGCAGGGATGCTGAGCTGTTTTCGCTGATTTGTTACAGAAGGGATATGCTAAGCAACATCACCCCTCTCTGCCTTTTCAGAAAGTGAGTTTTGGCACGGATATCAGAGTAACACCAGAGTCTACAAGGAATTCTCTCTGCAGGTTTGATCTGAACTCTGCTTGAACTATTTCCAGCCCCAGGGAAAACTCTCTCTGTCATAGCCAACTTGTGCTAGGGCAAGAAACAGTTTCATATTTGCCCAGCAGGCATGATATATTCACAGGTACTTGGCACAGGCAGACTTTTGCTCTTGTTCCTAAATTTTGACACTGAACTAGGTTTTTTTTTTTGAAAGTCAACATGCATCCAGTCTCTATAACACTCTTTCCATGTAATTAATTATTTCATCAATATTCAGAGAGGTCCCAGGACAAACCCAGGGCAAGTCACAACTGGTTGTCTATACATGCCCAGTGGGATTTGCCTCTAGGTTTGGTTTTGAAGAAGGTGACACTTGTTACTGGCTCTCCTTCCTCCTCGTGCCCTGGGCTGCCAAGGATTCCTTATTGCGGTGCCCTCTATTTCCTGCCCCTAAACCTCCCTTCTGCTCCACAGGGGCACCCCATATTCTAGACCTTGGACACTAACAATGGAATAATCCCAGTCACCATCAGCGTCCCTGCAGAGCCACCCCAAATAAACATAACCTTAGGTTTAAAACAGTATTGTTGTCGTGCAGATGTAGCTTCCAGAAAATTTCTCCAGTGTTGCCCCCCATCCCAACCAAACTGCCGAGTCCAAACCCCTATATAAAGAAATCCTGGAGCTGCCAGTACCCAATAAACCTCCTGCCCCATCCTATAATGTACCATCAAAAAGGAGATGCTGCACTAGATTTCTGGAACAAGGTACTGAATCTGTCAATTCATGTCAGTGGTTAATGAAGCTCCTAACAATTTTGGAGGCCATACAGTCCAGTAGTTTAGTTAAGAATGTAGGTTTTGTAATCTATCTACCTGCAAATCCAGCTTCTGCTACCTACCTGTCGAGTGTGTGGTCCTTGAGCAAGTTACTGTAGGATTAATGCATTAATCTGTGCAAGCACTCAGCACAGAGTAAATACTCACTAAGTATTTGCTGTTACTGCAACAATAGCTTAATCCAAGTTATAGATGGGGAAATTTTCACACACTTTGGCAGTGAGATCTTTGTGGTTTGTGGCCTTTGAAAGATCACCTCAGGCAGGCATGTATGTACTTCCCAGCCTCTGCTTACGCAGTAGCTTTCAAACTTTTTTGACTGTATAACCCAGTAGACACAAACACACACACACACACACAAACACAGACACACACACACTGATTTTATGACCCACATTTGGGCTGGGACGTGCAGTTTGAAAGCCACTGGCTTAGGAACAGCTCTGTATAAGTTAATGTATTTAGTTAAGTCGATTTCCTCAGCCTGTATTATATAGGATATGGATTTGCTCTTCTAGTACATTTGATTCATAGTTTGTCACCAAGAAACCAGGCCTCCAAAATTTATTCCCTAATATAAAGTTAACATCATTCACAGGCAGTGATAGAATTTAGAACCAGAAGGGACTTTAGAGAGAGTCTTGTGTTTTGGAAAATATATTCAACAAAAGGACTCAACATGAGTTGTGTTTCCACTTTCCCCATTGTTTTGTTATGGATCTTGGATGAGTTCCTAAGTCTGATATGCATTTCCCAGCTGTGAAAAGAGGGGATTCAGTCTGATGACACTTAAAGTCCTTTCCAGCTTTCTAACGTCTAAAAAATCAAGTTTATCCTGTAATTTCACAAACTACAGACATCAAAATTCAGATTTAATGGACTATATAAGAAAAGTGTTCTTTTTTTCCCCAAAATCTAACTTCAAATACTTTTACATCAATTATTTCATATTTGGGCAAAAGTAAATTAATTGTCTTGCTGGTGTGAACCTGGCCATTTGCCAGGTAAATGGGAAAGCATTCCTTCAAGAGTCTTTCTGGTTCATTCTTTAGGAAGATACATCACGCGCATTAGAAATATCTGAAGAACTACTGCTCTGTTCTTGTGACTATTTAAGTATGGATTAAGAAAAGGGCAGGGGTGAGGGTGGGAGAATGCATTTTGCCTTTTAATATCCTTAGTACCGTTGGGAGGGGAGAGATGGCATCTTCTTTTTAAACACAATTCCTCAGCCATTAAAGGGCCTGCTTGCTATAGGAGGTTGTTCCTCCAGGCAAATGGAGCTATAGTTCTAAGGAACTGAGTAGAAATAATACAGCACAAGAAGCCAGTCCTTCACTTGAAGAACTCTGGTCATTGCCTGGTATTTAACTAGTGTTACTTTTAAAACCCAGCAGAGAAATAGGTTCAATAAAATGCATCAAAAGAAATATAGCTAATAAGCACATGAAAAGATGCTCAATATCGTTAGCCTCAGGAAATTGTAAATCCACTAGGATGGCTATAAGAAAAAAGACAGATAATGACAAGTGTTGGTGAGAATGTAGAGAAATTGTAATACCCACATACTGCTAGTGGGAATGTAAAATGGTGTGACCATTTTGGAAAATAATCTGGCAGTCCTCCAAAGGTTACACATAGAGCTACCAGCAATTCCACTCCAAGGTAAATACCCAAGAGAAATGAAAACATAAGACCATGCAGAAACTTGTACATGAATGGTTACAATATTATTATTTATAATAGCCAAACAATGAAAACAACTTGAATGCCCATCAACTGATGAATGGATAAATAAAATGTGCTATATCCATACGATGAAATATTATTTGGCCCGAAAAGAGGAATGAGCTACTGATGTTTGCTGCAGCACGGATGAACCTTGAAAGCATGATGCTAAGTGAAAGAAGCCAGTCAGAGAGGACCATATATTGTATGGTTCTATTTATAATAGGCACATCGATAGAGACAGAAGGTAGATTGGTCGTTGCTGAGGGCTGGAGCGGATGGAGGTATGCGAGGTGACGGCTTACAGGGTACTGGGTATTTTGAGGGGTGATGGAAATGTTCTAAAGTTGACTGTGGTGATAGATGCATAATCTGTGAATATACTAACAGCCACTGAAGTATACACTTTAAATGGGTAAATTGTATGGTATGTGAATTATATCTCAACAAAGCTATTTAAAAAAAAAAGGCATCAAAACATACTGAAACTTATAAAGTAACAACACTAGTTGATAATATCCCAAACTAGAGTTCTAGACTTTGTTTGCCAGACCTCCAGGAATCTCTGGTTAGCCCCCTTAGATGCTTCCCCATCTGTAAGACGGCAATAACCAAGGTGAAACCACTCTACCCTCTACTGGGTGAGGCTAAACACTTGTTTTCCAGATTCACTTTGAGTTTTGTTTTGTTTTTTAAGGAGATTCATGGAGGCATTGTTTTGAAAATTAAAGGTTTATAGAGCCAATCTATCAGGACCTTTTGCAGAAGCAATCATCTTAGCATTTTTGTAATCCTATATTGGTGATGGAGGAAAACAAGATTAAAAGCTCCATTCTTGAAGCCAAGACATGAGATCAAAGTTGCAGAAAACCGAGAACATTATTACCCTTGGAAAACTGCACTTATTCCTGGAAAGTTAACAGGGAGAGGAGCAACTCATGCTGATGTAAGACACCAGGTACTCAGTAAGAATAAAGCAACGATGAAAGCCAGGATTCCTGGCTTTCCCATTCCATAGTCACTTTGCAAAGCCAGCAGGTTCCAGCTGGGGGGCCTTACAGATTTATAGTGAAAATGATCTTGAAAGTTCACATATTGCCCACCTGGTTTCCAAATCCTTTCTTGATATTCTTCCATCTTCTTTGAAGAGCAGTGACCACAGTGTTAAGCTGTGGAGAAAAACGAATTTGTACTGCCAGCTTAGCTCTGCAAAGTAGGTAACTCTCACTTACTTCCTGTGTCTGACACTTTTAAAATGTAGTCATGAAAAATTTTTTAACAAAATTCAGTAGCAAATGGCCATATTGCACATCATAGTAAAGAGATGAAATAGCTTCCTTGATCCAAGGGTATTTTTTTTTCTTGCAAAAGTACTCTTCTTTTTTTAAAAAAATTAAAATAGTGCTGCTTTTAACAGTCTTGATAATGGTTTCTATTTAAGACATATCTTAAAATTTTAATGAAAGAATTTCATAAAATATAATTGGGTCAAAGAGATTTGATTTGGTTAATCCTATTAACTTATTTTAAAGCAGGTGATCATTTTTTAAAAATGGGAGCTATCTGAACTAGAAATGTAGTAATAAACATATGGATTTACATGTGTCATTATTCTTTCTGCTGCTTCGAAGCACTGTACACATATTATCTGATGACTACTTACTCATGTAGAAAGGTAACAGAACTAGCAATATTCTCAGTTTTAATATTAAGGCCAAGTAGATAAAATTTAATAACTTTTCTAATATAGCATAATATCAGGGACTGAACTCCATTTTAACTCTAAAGATTGCTGTTCAAACATCAGCTGAGAGTCCCTTTGTCAACTGGCCTAGAGGAAAGAGCATAGGCACGATGGCTTCACAGATTTGAGTTTTTTGTTTTTTTTTGTTTTTTTTTTTAAATTAAATTCAGTTTTATTGAAATATATTCACATACCATACAATCATCCATGCTGTACAATCCACTGTTCACAGTACCATCATATAGTTACGCATTCATCACCCCAATCTATTTTTGAACATTTTCCTTACATCAGAAAGAATCAGAATAAGAATAAAAAATAAAAGTAAAAAAGAACACCCAACTCATCCCCCCCTATTTTTCATTTAGTTTTTGTCCCCATTTTTCTACTCATTCATCCATACACTAAATAAAGGGAGTGTGACCCATATGGTTTTCACAATCACACTGTCACCCCTTGTAATCTACATTGTTATACAGTTGTCTTCAGGAGTCCAGACTACTGGGTTGGAGTTTGATAGTTTCAGGTATTTACTTCTAGCTATTCCAATACATTAAAACCTAAAAAGTGTTATCTATATAGTGTGTAAGAATGTCCACCAGAGTGACCTCTCAACTCCATTTGAAATCTCTCAGCCACTGAAACTTTATTTTGTTTCATTTTGCATCCCCCTTTTGGTCAAGAAGATGTTCTCCATCCCACGATGCTGGGTCCAAATTCATCCCCTGGAGTCATATGCTGCATTGTCCGGGAGATTCACACCCCTGGGAGTCAGGTCCCATGTAGGGGGGAGGGCAGTGAGTTCACCTGCTGAGGTGGCTCAGTTAGAGAGAGAGAGAGGGCCACTTCTGAGCAACAAAGAGGTACTCAGGGGGAGACTCTTAGGCACAATTATACGCAAGTTTAGCCTCTCCTTTCCAGTAATGAGCTTCATAAGGGTAAGTCCCATGATAGAGGGCTTGGCACACCAAACCACCAGTCCTCAATGTTTGTTCCAACATCAGCATCAGTCCAGGTGAGGAAGTCCAACACTTCTGCATTTCCCCCCAGCTCCTCAGGGGGCCCCTGTAAATATATTTTTATTCTCTGCCCAAATTACTTTGGGATGTGTCACTATTTCACTCTAACCTATTCTAACCTATCATATCTCACTCCTATTCAAAGTTCCATGTAATTGTGGTATTTGAACAAACCAACTGTAGAGTTATACTGTTTATAAAATATAGATCCTGCACCAAATAGACATCTCTTCCCTTGGTCTCACATGGAAGTTGAAATTTTAAAACACAGTCAGTTTCGACCTTTACCCTTTGGCCTGGTTTGCCCTAGTCTTAACCAGATCTGCTTAATTCATATCTCTAATTGAAGTCTAGGCTCTTTTTCAGTTTTTTTTTTTTTTTTTTTAACAGTTTCTGTATGCGCTGATACTGACATTCATATCTGCTGAGCTCTAGCTCTGAGTTTCAGACGTCACAGAGATACTCAATATACCAGAGACCAATCAGGTTATATACTAAGGGATCAGCATCACAAAGTTTGGAGATAGCCATTACAATTCAGTAATAGATTTGACTGCTGTAAAAGCTTACAATCTAGGGACCATTACAACAATTGTTCCCCTCTTAGACTCACAGATCTGAGTTTATATCCTTCATGCATCACTTACTAACATAACCTTGGGCAAATTACAAAAACCACTCTGAGCTGTGTCTTTACTGTAATATATGCTGTTGGGAGAAGTAAATAAGATAATATATTCACAAGGACTAAAAACACTAGATTGTAGAATGAATGGCACTTAACGATTGCTAAATGAGTGAATGAGTGCTCACTCATCAAGGTCCTGTGAGAATATGAAAAAGCACTGAGCCCAGGGTCACCCTTATGGAACCTCGGTCCCTTGGCTGAAAATGGCCAACCAAAAGCTAAATTTTAAACAGTTTTCTCCAAAAATATTTTTTAATGACTGACACTCACATTATTATCTCAGCCCTATTTGCCCAGCAAGCAGGGAAAAGCATGAGATTTTACTCGTTTTGATTTTACTCCGCCTGTTTAGAAAGAATGAGTAATATTTGAAAGGTGGCAGGATCCAGTTTAAGAGAATGCCATAGCAGCTTTCCTGATTGGGACTGACTACTCCAGGAATGAATTATATGCTCTAAATAAATAGTAAATAATCAATAGGAATTGAAGTAGAATAGTCCTAAATAATTTCAATTTAATTCATCTTAGACTTACAGATGAGTTGTTGTCGAATTTTTGTTTACATTGAGAAGAGAATAATTTCCACGGATAGTGAGGAGGAAACGGTAGGAAAGCTGGATATTCAGAAGTACCCATTCAGTTGCATGTGAAAACAGCACTTAGAATTAAAATAAGTAGGACTTGGAAAGCAACTGGGAGATTCTGCATTCAAGTCAGGCTCACGTGAAGGTGTAGAGAAAGCTGCGTCACTTTTGAGGTACCCAGAAAGGACATTTATAGCACCCTTTGAGAGAGTGGGAATAGTAAGCCCCAGAGAATTGCAAAAATCAGATTATCATCAGTTTTGCTAATTATATGGATGATGGCAACACCTAATATTTATTTAATTCACTCCAGTTTACAAAACATTTTCACATAACAATATAGCATTTAATGCTCATAATACTCCTATGCATCAGCAATCACTCTCCTTTTACAGATAAAGAAACTGAGGCTCAGAGGTTAAGTGGTGCCTCAGGTCAGGTTCCACAGAAGCAGAGCCTGAGACAGGGATTGTTGTCCAAGTGATAGGTTGGAAAAGTGCTTTCAGTTGTCGGGGAGAGAGGAAAGCAGGGTGGGCTAGGGAATAAGGCCAGGCGACACCGTGGTCTCAGGAGGATATGCGTCACCTGATCCCACAGGAGCTCTGGGGCAGATACTGCACCACAGGGTCAGTCCCACCTGGAGGCAAGGGGCCTGGCCTTCTTACACTTGGGTCAGCTCAGTCACTGGCTGCAAGCTGGTGGGGACGGGGCGAGGTGGGTAACTTCCTGGGCAAGGCAGTTCCTCTTCAGCCTTCCATGGACAGTTCTCCAGAGAAGGGACAGCTTTGCTCTGTCAGCAGCCAACGCTCAGAGCAGCTGAGAGACAGGTGTGCCGACCGGGTACAGGGTACAGGTTGAAGACGAACAGTGGGTTGCCCAAGATAACACAGATGATAAGTTCTAAGGATGCTTCTGATTCAAGTCTACTGATTACAAGTCAATACTGCTCTTTTAATTACAACTGAACAGAAACCAACAATTTCACTTTAACCAAAAAAAAAAAAAAAAAAAAAAGAAAAAAGAAAAAAAAGTTAATTGCTATATACAGAGGTGGAATTTATTAACCATATGCTAGTACTACAAACACTCTCCAAATAGGGTTTTGAGGCAACTGATTATATTGTGTTAATGAGAAATCATAGTTATCACAGAATTTCTGAGTTCTAAGTGTTGTGAAATCCAGAAATGAAGAATCCATAGTATCTAAAAAGCTACCTGACATAGCAAAAGGCTCCACTTTCTGAATTACAAATGACCAACCTTCTAAAGTGAAGGGTGACTAAATACTTGGTTAATAATTGCTAGTTGTTGGTGTAATTTCATATAAAGAATACTTTCACATAGAAAAATAAGGCTAAAAAATTAACCATCAAAATCTATAGGGGTAGCTCCACATTCTATGCAGAGAATGACTACATATTAGCCTATTCAGTTGTCGATTATCCATTGTAGAATATGGCTATTAATTGTTTTCAAATCCCCACATAAATATTTAATTATATGTTCTGCTCTAAAACTAAGATTAATGCAATAGAACCACATGGGCTGCAATATTTCAACTGCAGTTTGTATCAAAGCAGTATAAGTGTAAACAAAACAAAACAGTAACTATAAAGAAATGTGCAATACTGCTGATAAATAAAATAAATCTATTTTTTGATTAGTGGAATAGTAGAAGAAATGGTCATGAAAAATCATGATGCAATAATGAAATGAGGATTATCTTTTTCCAAAAGTCATATCTGTCATATAAATCATAATTCCTTTTAGTTGCAGCTTCTTTAATTGTGACTGGAACACTGGGATTAGTTCTACCAATCTTCTTTCTAATGCTCAGCATGCAAATTGTATGGCTGTGAAATCTGTTCCTCCTAAATTCCAGCTTTCTTACTCAGTCTGCCAATCATCATTTAGGATAGATAATATCAACCAGCATTCTGCTTACCTGTAAATCTCCCCCTTCATTGAAAGTTTATAGACTGTTAAAGTGAGAAAGTTAAGTCCCCTTTATTGTTTTGGAAAAAAGCAAGCCCAAAATGTGCTTTAAAAGGGGTTGCTCTGCTGAGTTCCATTTTTCAATAATTCTTCAATGGTGCAAGGCATCTTTGTCTTCCAATTGTCACTGTCATGGCAATGAGGCTGGAGAGGCAGTCTTGGAAGAGAACTCTGTACCTCTGCAACATGACATCCCACAATGCCATGTGACGGGAATCCATGTCCCACCATCTGAGGTATGTTGAGGCTGAGTTATCTAGAACACCCATCATTTGCCAAACAAAAGCATATGTGTCTTGAGGGCAGGGGCCTTACTTGGTCTATCTTTGAAATCCCAACATCCAACACCATTCTGACACCTAGTAGACATCCATCTAACGTTTGCAGAGTGAAGGTTAAATGCAATAACAGCAATTTGTCATAGATGGTTCTTTATTTAGATCTAATTTTATGTAATCCGTAAATATTTAGGATTATTCTTGCCATTTAGAGTTAATCAGTTGCAAAAAGTCTCTTTGCCCAAGGGAGCTGGGTGAGTATTTAGAGTGCAAAATTCAGATTCGGTTTTGTAAAAAGAAATTATTTGTTGGAGGCTGCTGTGGTATTCAGTAATGCCCACACAATACTATAAATCCAAAACTACAGTTATGAAGCTAGAGGATAAAATGTAACAGCCTAGTTTTATAACCTTAGTTGAATGAGATGCAGAAGGTTTACACATGATGTAAATTGAGAGAGGATGATTATTAAAATTCCTTTCCATATACACATGTGTGTATATACCCACACATATACACAGTTAATTATAATTCAATCTTTAAAAATTCCTTCTTTTTTTTACCATTTGACCTTCATACAGTCATTCTGATTGTCATTTGATTAGGGATTCAGTACATATGGTTGTCTAATTCTGTATCCAGTATGTCATGCTCTTCATATCAACCTCCAATATGCATCTATAAGAAATAACTCTCCACCGAGATTGGTAATACCGCAACCAAGCAAGCCAGACACACACACTGAAGTAAATTCTATAAAAAGAGTCACAACCACCAGTCTTGATTATTTTCCTAGAAGCTAAAGCTAATACAGCACAGCCTATTCATGGCACCAACTTACTGGCTGTAGTTTTGGAATGAGGTAGAACCTCTCTAAATGTGAACCATGGAAAATTCACTAACATCTAAACAAAGGGCATTCCCCACAGTGCTGCCTTATATCACCAAGCACTTACGGAGCACCCCTATGCTCAGCCCTGAGACCCAGGTATGACGGGGATTACACAGAAGTCTGATTAGGAGAAGCAAGATCAGCCATCTGAAACAATCAGTGACAGAGCAATAAATGATGGAGTGTCAGCACTGCATTGTGAGCACTTTATTTCATCTTCATTATTCTTATAATTTGAGGTTCAAAATGAATTTTTATGTGAATTTGAAATGAGTTTAAATCTGGACCAGAGCTAGAGCTCAGTGTACCTCTTGACTGAGCTTCCATCCCCTTCTAGTAAGTGGCATGAGCCCTTCTATAGCAGGCAAGTTGACACCCCCTACCCTGGGTCTTCCACTCGGCACCTATGTACTGAGGTCACACAACTCTGAAATGTGAGGCTGTTCCAAATTAGGGAAGAGAAGTTTCCAGCACATCCATTGGCACGATTTGTTCACCATTCAATGCCAGGCAGTGCCATTGGAAGGGAAAGCTGATGTTCACCCGAAGCAAAGGGTTCTTTTTCTTTTTTCTTTTTTCCTTTCTTTTCCTCTTCTCTTCTCTTCTTTTATTTTTTAATGTTGGAGCTGGTAAAAAGCCACATGATGCCCAGTTCCAGAGTTGTCCTTACAGACTCCTAATCAGATATGAGAAAATCCGGTGTGTATGTGTAAAGGATAAAAAGAGGCATAGAGAGTAAGAAAGTCATTTTCTTCCTAATAATAAAAGAGTGTGCAGTTAGCACTCTTATTTGTGAAAAAGGAAGTAGAAACTCTCTCAGGTTTAATTCTAGTATGTCAGGTCTCTGTCCCCTTTGGACCTGCACTACAGTACCCAATGGCTACTTTACTTTATAGTAGTTAATGGCTGTCGAGCATTTGGAATGCAGCTGGCTCATGCTGAGATGTGCTGAAGATATAAGATACACACTGCAACCTGAAGACTTAAAAAATAAGTAGAATGTAAAATATCTCTTTAATAAAGTTTATATTGATTACATGTTGAAATGATAATATTTTCAATATAGTGGGTTAAGTAAAATATATTATCAAAATTAATTTCATCTGTTTCTTTTTATTTTTTTAATGTGGATGCTAGAAAATTTAAAATTACACCTGTGCATGTTGGAAGTTAAGCAGTTATCTTAGGTTAGTTGTCTTTTTCTTACTCCCTTGCTATGGTCTCTTTGAAATGTTCTTTTATTGTATGTTTGTTTTCTTTTTAACTTTTTTTTTCATACAGTTGATTTGAAAAAAGAAGGGAAAGTTAAAAAAAAAAAAAAAGAAAAAAAAGACAAACAAGGAAAAAAAAAAAAAAAAAAAAACGATGTAGTGCCCCCTTGAGGAGCCTGTGGAGAATGCAGGGGTATTCGCCTACCCCACCTCCATGGTTGCTAACATGACCACAGACATAGGGGACTGGTGGTTTGATGGGTTGAGCCCTCTACCATAAGTTTTACCCTTGGGAAGACGGTTGCTGCAAAGGAGAGGCTAGGCCTCCCTGTATTTGTGCCTAAGAGTCTCCTCCTGAATGCCTCTTTGTTGCTCAGATGTGGCCCTCTCTCTCTGGCTAAGCCAACTTGAAAGGTGAAATCACTGCCCTCCCCCCTACGTGGGATCAGACACCCAGGGAAGTGAATCTCCCTGGCAACGTGGAATATGACTCCCGGGGAGGAATGTAGACCCGGCATCGTGGGATGGAGAACATCTTCTTGACCAAAAGGGGGATGTGAAAGGAAATGAAATAAGCTTCAGTGGCAGAGAGATTCCAAAACGAGCCGAGAGATCACTCTGGTGGGCACTCTTACGCACACTTTAGACAACCTTTTTTAGGTTCTAAAGAATTGGGGTAGCTGGTGGTGGATACCTGAAACTATTAAACTACAACCCAGAACCCATGAATCTCGAAGACAGTTGTATAAAAATGTAGCTTATGAGGGGTGACAGTGGGATTGGGAATGCCATAAGGACCAAACTCCACTTTGTCTAGTTTATGGATCGATGTGTAGAAAAGTAGGGGAAGCAAACAAACAGACAAAGGTACCTAGTGTTCTTTTTTACTTCAATTGCTCTTTTTCACTCTAATTATTATTCTTGTTATTTTTGTGTGTGTGCTAATGAAGGTGTCAGGGATTGATTTAGGTGATGAATGTACAACTATGTAATGGTACTGTAAACAATCGAAAGTACAATTTGTTTTGTATGACTGCGTGGTATGTGAATATATCTCAATAAAATGATGATTAAAAAAAAAAATAAAGAAATTGTTTACTGATAAAAAAAAAAAAAAATTACACCTGTGGCTTGGATATATTTTTATTGGACTGTGCTGCTTTAGATAATATAAGTTAATAGAGAAATGTATTCCAAAACATTTTCCCCTTCTCAAAAAATCTCTTCATTGCAGTAATATCATCAAGAAAGCCATGAGAAAAGATATTGCTCAATGAACCTTAATGGTTCCCATGTATCTTAAAACTTTATTCCCCAAATAGTTTCTATATGCTCCTTAAAAACTGAATGAAAGAACCGTATCTTGTATTTCTCTTGAAGTTCCCCAGTATGGAACTCAAAAATATTATTAATTGATTTACATTCATTTTAAAGGGCAACTAAATTAACAAGATGTCAATTCTTACAGATTTAATTAAATGAAGACAGTTTTGAAAATGTTTTTGAATGCATATTTTCTTCCTGTAAAAAGAAAGAATTATAAGGCTGGTGTGTAGTTGAGAAAATGAGCATAATAAATACTTAGCAGGAAAAATTTATATGTTTATATAAAAATAATATCAACGATGCTCAAAATACTAAAAAGAAGAACATTAGACACATACAAATATAAAAAGTGCAATGATTTTTATGATGTTTGACTTTTTGTCATGATATGTATTTATTTTCAAAGAGAATTTGTTGATATTGCCACCATTAAATGAAACACAGTTAATTATTTGCACACACACAAAAAGACATGTGAGTAACTTATCTGGAATGTGATCTTGGGAACAGGAGTGAGTGAAGGAAGGAAAGTCAATATAAAGATGAGTTGTATGATGTTTGACTTTTAACTTCAAGTGTTTCGGATATTCTTATGAAAACATTGCCAGTTGCGTGTAAGCTCCTTGAGGGAGAAACTGGGTTCATTTCACCTTTGTATCCCCAGTATCTACCACAGTGCTTGGCACTTAATAAGAGCTCAGTAAATATTTGTTGCATGAATAGGTGAATGAATGAATTAATAAGTTACTTGAATAATGGATTTTTGGAGAAAGGAAATGAACGTAGCATTTTTTAGACATCCACTGTGTCATAATTTGCCTTGTTTTAGTGCTTTACGTAGTAGGGCAGAGGTCAATCCTCTAGGGCAGTACTACTCAAAGTGTGGTCTGTGGATGGGAACCCATTTGTAAACTATTTGTTGCTGATCCAGGACAAGGTAAGTATAGAAATTGGGCATGAGCATTTAAAATTTCTTTTATAGCAATTTGACATTGCCACAACAGCCAAGAGCATGATCATTTTTATATCATTTTTTATTATTGCTTACAAAAGACTGGTCGATAACAGATTGGAAATGAAAAGAACAATGAAACCCAAACCCACGCCCACACCAGAAACAGGTCCTTCACCACTGAGAATTTGAAAAGCACTGCTCTAAAGTTTATACTCCATTTTGCAATCCCCCTTTACTGAGGAGGTAAGTCAAGCTGCCAGTAAGGGACCACAAACCTCCAAGCCTTTTCATGTTTGGAAAACTGATAAATCTTCTAGTTAAGAGCTTGCTTTTATGACCGATTCTTATTCATAAAATGAAAACTGTTAGAAAGATCTAGTTATTTTTCCATATTCCAAATGCAAATTGGGCCCCACTGCTGTAAATAACAGTCTCCCAGAGGCAATAATATTTAGGATTCATGCCAGAAACAGTGCAATGCAGGAAGAAATATACACATGAAATAAATGGAAAGAGGAAGCTTCTGCAATGGGGACAGTGCTGGCTTGTGATTATGATGAGCAGAATGAGTGTTAAGAGAAAGAGAATTTAATATACTTCCCGCAGAGACCTCTACTCTACCCTAGCTCCCCTTTTAAAGCAAATATCAGTTGGTGAGGTTATATCTAAAATGAGAGGAGGAACTCCAATGACTAGTTGGATTATGTGGGGAAAACACTCATCTACTGATTTCCTTAACCAACTATTTGCCTGGCATATGTAGATGTTGTCACAAACATATTATTTGGTGTTTTATGACTTGTGTTATTTGGATAATCACTTTTTTTTTTTTTGCCTTTCTTTTGCTTTCCTTTTTTTCACTTCAAGCATAGAGAAATCCTACTGACTTCTCAGGAAACCAGGGACCACTTGGTAGGTAGCAACAGATGTCCCCATCCAATGAAATTAAAATCTTTTACATGTGCAAAGTGATCTCCCACCATTGATGGGAATATATAATCTTGATGCAAGAATACCTGAATTGATGAAAGTGTTAACAAATATCTAGGAAACCAAATACTTAAAGCAGCAAAATGTTTTCAGAGCACTGTCCCCAATTTTAGGGATTAAGACTGGAAGGGGCCTGGGAGGTTGGCAACGTGGGCGGGTCCATGTTCAAGTAAAGACTGGAAGACCACTTGGGGGCGCTGTTGTAATGGGTACTTGGATGAGTGCATGGCCATAGCCAGAGCACGTTTAAACTTACTTCTACTCCCAGCCTCTTCCTGAGATTTCTATACTGCTTCTTAAGTGGAATCGTAATCCAACTCATGGAATCATTTCAAATTTTAATGTAGGAGTCTTTCAAGACTCAGCTCAAGGATCACTTCTCTTATATCTCTCCTAGCCTTCTCCCTGCAAAGTGAAATGCATATTTTATTTAGCATCTGTAGAATTTAATGAACTTATTTATGTTTTTGCATTTTCCTTATTAGATTATAATATCCTTAAGAGAAGAGACATTGTTTTATTCGTCTTTCTATCATAATGTCTAACACATTACAAGGCAAGGATACAACCAACATTCAAAAATGTTTGTTGAATGCAGGTGGAATCTGAGATTTTTAAGAAACCACAGACAACTCTTGTAAAACTGTTTTTGAACAACAGAATATTTATTTTGCCCTTTAAATGATACTTAATTTAATATTAAAAATAAGGAGACTGTGTAGGAATGTGGAAAATATTTAGTATAGAATTCAGAGAAGATATAACAGAAAATATTACACAAACCATGATTTAACTAGGAAATAAAAACAGTTGGTAATGAGAGCGGTAGAAAGAAATATGTAAAAATGAAAAAATTGTATTTCAGTGATGGGCATCTTATTGTAAGGGATGATTTTTTATTATTTTTATAACTGTTTAAAATAGTTTGTAATGTTAAATTACCTTCTTAATAAAAATAAGGAAAAGATTTCTAGGACATACTATAAATAAGTTCAGTTACTCTGCAAATTACATATGGCTAATATTACTTTAGAAAAATTCACCATCTTTTAGAATTGATGCCAATGAGCAAACAAACAAACAAAAAAAGGTGGAGGAGTGACATAATTATTTTGCTCATTCAATACCCAAATTTACATTGTCTTCAAAAACTGGGAAATTTCATATGACTCAGAAATTTTTTTCTTTAATCGAAATTTTAGAAAATTACATGTATGGTGTATGGAATATTCTTCCTTTAACATATTATTATCCATTTCACTGTATATGTAGACTTATAGTATATAACTACACTTACAGTTTAGATCCAGGAATTTTAATGTGAAGTTACCATACCAAAAATAGCTATAATGCATACAGCATTTACTCTGATGTACTTGGTTAGCATATATTTTAAGAGCGTTCATGGGATATATACATTTCTTAAAGATAATATTAAAACCACAAAGCCTAATTAATATAATTTTAAAGAGGGAAGACCAGTATCAATGATTAAACCAAAGCCCATATATAATTCTAAAGAAATACAGCTGTGTTGTTGAAATATCAATCCATATACAAATGATGCTAATAAAATATTTTTTAGGCTTGATCGGTCCTTGGTAAATGACTCCTTTAGTAGAGAAATTTAATGATAAAAAAAGATTTGCAATTAGCATGGAAAGTATTTTAAAGCACCTGAAAAAAAAATTGTTTTTTAAAGTCTGTAACAATTTCCCTGAGATCTTGTTATCTGATTAATTGGCTCAAAAACATTGTGTTGACTAGGTAGTGAGATGATAAAAGTCAAAGTCCTTCATTTTCTAAAATCATGGATTCCTAACTGGTGAGATTTTGAATTAAATAGACTTTACCCAATTAATATCTTCCCCTGAAACAATCTAGGTCAAGGATAGGCGGGAAGGTCTCTGAGCCAGGTGGTAAGGGATCAGGGCACAGTCTCCAAGGATGGAGCCCATGTATCTGATTTAAGAATTTGTACAGGGACCAGGGTTTTCTGGTACAAGAAACCTATGGTAATTGTTAAAACCAATGCAGCTAAGAGATACCTTTGGAAACCAAGAGGGTCAAAATTACCCCAGCAGTCACTGTAGGCATAATGATTTTTTCAATCAATGAGAAGAGGCCAAAGAGCTCCTAACTGTGGGAGGTGCCTCTGGAGGACTGGTTGTCTTGAAGCTCTAGGTAATCTAAAGAAAGTGGTTGCCCTGAGAGGGACCCCAAAACCTCAAGTGGCCCTCTTGCTTATAAGGAAGGGGCAGATATGGGCTGTTACTTTTGAGAGCTGCAGTCTAGAGGGCAGTTCATAAAGATGTCTCTGATTCCAAGTGTACTAGGGATCCACAGTTCTAAACTTAGCAAATCGATAAAGTAATTTTTACAGCATTAGAAGCCACCATCTGGAGAAAGCTGTGGTAGTGCTGACCATGGAGAAGTGTTTTATGCAAGTCTACCTTGAATCAGAAGTATCCGAACCAAAGGAGAGAGCAGTTGATTATGTTGTGGGAAGTGAGAATAGAACAAGGTGATTTAGAGGGGAATGTGGCAACTTCCATATTCCTTGGCAGGAACTAGCCATTTGTGAAAGGAACATCTTAAGCTCGTAAAATTTCTAGGAAACACTAAAAATTCCAAGAAGAAAAAGTCACCTTCGGCTGGGATCACAATTGTCACAAGCATCCGACCACGGAGCACCCAGGAGCAGGCGGCTCATGACTCCGCTCAAATATTCCCATTTTCTATTCAGTCACCTGGAAGGCTTTTCCAAAGAGATATATCTGGTTTGTTCATTGTCATTTTTGTTTCCTTTGCCATAAGTGGATGAAAAAAAGTCTTGTTTGAAAATAAATTTACTTTGCAAGTTGTATCAGTTAAAAAGCAAAGTTACAGGAGCAATGTCACAATTTTCAGCAGAATCTCCTGTAGGGAATCTTTTTTTTTTTTTTTTTTTTTTTTTTTGAGCTGTTCCATTACCCCTTGCATGGGTACTTGGAAAACCCAAGAGAAAAGAGACAATGGTAGTGAAGAGAAGACGTGAACCTCAGTGAAAGATGGGTCCTTCCAGCAGCATCTCCTGGGAGACTCAAGCCAAGTCTGGTCCCCAGAGCTCTCCAAGCTTGATCCAAATTCATGCCCTGCCTACTTCAAATATTATTTCTCCTATGAATTGCTTTTCTCTTCCTGTACCACTGGTTCTCCAAACATATGAAAATTCTGGAGAGAGAGTGCACGATCTGCAGGGTCAAATGCTGCATTTCCCTACCAAGATCATGAAATACTTTTGCCACTTATAGAGACCTGTTGGAGGGAGGAACTCAAGGTTGCTAAGGGATCACACTTTATAAATTTAAGACACTTGATTGGTTTCTGTGCAGGTTAAATAAAGGATGTCTCACACAGATGCATTCATACATATTAGATAATTAGAATGAACTAATTTATATGGAAAACTGAGTGATTCACAGGACCACGAATATCTCCTTCTCAGTTAAGTATTACTCAGAAGAACTATGGGGAGAAAAAGCTTTTGTGTAAATAAGTATCTGGTCTCTCTGGGCTGATGGTGAGTTTGGGATCAGACAGATCAGTGATTCTTCAAATAAAAAATTTAGAAAAGCTCATATAGCTGATAATTAATCAAATGCAGAACAGATGCTGCTTGGGCAAAACCATATTTGATGGGACAGAATGCTAGGGCTAAATGAGAGTCTAAGAAGAGAGAAAACTCAAGGGAAGGGGCAGAGGATCTCTTTAGCTGTCCACACTGTCGTCCACCTTTTTCTGACTCCCACTCCCTGCGGGCACAGTTCCTTAACCTCCTCGTCTGCTGAACTCCACTTCACCCAGCCACTCCTCAGCCCCTCTGCCTTGAGTACTCCCCGCTCTCAGTTCACACTTGCCCTCTGCAACCACAACGTTTTTACTTTTCATCTCTTATTTGTCCCCACTTCCGCTGGACTGCTACTGCCTTCTACACTATTTTTGATTCAATGATAAACTTTTTTTTCTCTTTGCCCATCAGTCCCCTTCTGGCATTGATTCTCTCCTCAGGTCTGAAGCATACAGTCAAAGATGTCAGTAGTTCAGAATTTCTCACCCTCCAGACTTGCTTTCTCCCACCATAAAAACTTCCCATCATTTGCTTCTCCTGTTTCAGCTTTCATGGAGCAGTTTCATGACTGGTTAAAGTCATGAAACTGTTCTATCTGCCCCACTAGGAAGTCATGTAATCTGTCTTCAAATAGACCCTCACTATGTCCATCAGTCCCTTCACCATTTCTTATTGAGGGTACGTCACATTCCCTACAGCAGCTATCTGAAACTTTTGAAACTTTTTCATATCTCCTCCATCTCACCTTCACCACACACCAACCCAAACCATGCTGATAGGTCTTTACAATTGGCCTCACTTTTTCCTTTATCAAAAGATAAGGGGGTTCTGATCAGAGTCCCTGCAGCTTTCCACCTCCCTTCTTTAAAATTTTACCATAACATACCCATTCATTTCTTGCTCTCACCCATTATAAATAGAAATAGTCCTTTCTCCTTTCCCAAACCAACATTGCTTCAATGCTCTTGATTCTAGCCTTTCCCACTTCTTCTAGAACCTTAGTACACTAATGAGTCCTCATTTATATTCTTAAATTTTCCCCGTCCACTGACCACTTCCCTTCTCCTTCTCCTTGGGAACAATTCTCCATAGGTCTCTCATGTTTCTGCATGTTTTGCAAGCAGAAGCAGAGCCTGCCTTTTTTCAAGACTGTTTTTCCAGCGATGTTTGTATAATGAATAGTCTTGGAAGATTGAGAGAGTATTTCCCTCCAGAGCAAAGGGTAGGTTTGCTTACTGTCCATTATAAAAGACTTGGCTTCCCTAAACTCAGGTTTCCTTTCCTGTAATGCAACCCACAATGTGTGCAAGTGCCACCTGGCCCTCTCTAAGTCATCCTGGGGGAACTGAGGCTCAGAGAACTGGTACAAGAAAATACTTGCTACTCAGGCTTGATGGCTGCAAGTAATAAAGTCCTTTGTCTCTGACTCAGGGTTCTTGTGTCTTCTGCCAGCATTCATGGACTGTGGCAGATCAACTTGTTAGCTCGCAAGTGGGGTACAATCCCAATTACAAATCATGTAGTTTTCTCAAATCCTAAAAAAGAAATCCTCCCTCAGTTCTGTTAATACTTTAATTTTGGTCCTATTTTCCCTTGCATCCATTGTTCAAAAGTGATGTCTACACTGTTTCTCAGCATTCCCTTAAAATACATTAATTCCCTCCTTGAACTTGGCTTTTGTGTTCAACTCTGTTAAAATTCTCTCTCAAAGGTTTGACTGATTTTCTAATTGTCAAACTCAGTCAAATTCCTTTTCTTGGTTTGAGACCCTGACCATATTATTTGCTGTTCAGATGCCTTATTTTCTGCAGAATAAAGTTCAAACTATTTAGGCTGACATCCAGGCCATCCTTTTATAACTTTATCTGCTAAGTTTCTCACATGTGTATATTCTTTGTTTCCAAAATCCCCCTATAAATTCCTGTCAGATTATGTTTCTATGTTAGTTCCTCTGATTGGAATCTGGCTCTATTATCTCTCTTAAGACAGATGACGTTCGTCTTTGAAACTTTCCCCAATTCTTTTTCCTTTTATGCTATTCCTGAAAGATAGCTTTAAAATCTGATTCTTAAAAGACTGAAAGTAATATTCTAAGACAATCCTTTGTGTTTATTGGATAGTTCTTCCAAATACCATCTCTAACATATTTAGGGTGTGGTTCCCTTATACTCTTTCTTAGGCAAAGCAGGAAATAGCTATTTGGCATCATAATGTCTCATTGTTGTGGGCAGTTGACATCCTTCCACACAATTGGGGCCAAAAATTGGTTGGATCACTCAAAAAAGCATAAAAATCAATAAGCACAATTTAAAACATGTAAGTGTACATTCATTTACTAATAGCTTTTGATATAGGCCAAAGGCCCCTTAAATATGCATGCATGCCCATCCATTGGTGTTCTGTGTACTTTATTTAATTAAACCACACTTATAAAGTGTAATCTTAAATTTCCAGTTTAGCTTTCCTTAAATGGAATTGAAAACTTGTGAACAATCTAAGTCCAAATTCCTTCTAGAGTTTTACCTTTTTATTTTCTTAATCTTTTACAGCCCACATTTGTTTGGTGGTGATGTCTTTAAAATTTGCTTTTATTGTGTGTTTCTAAGGCATTCATTTTAGCTTTAATGGAAACAACTCTTCCTTTTGGGAACTCATATTTCACTGACAAGTGTAATATTTACCTAAATCACATAATTACAGTACAGGTACAAATGACATAAACTCATTTGGGAGCAAGCATATCTAACCCTTGGGGAGTATTCAGCTCTCACAGAGGAGGCCTAAGTGCATAGCCAGACTTCAGCAGCCTAGAAGCCTGGGCACTGGCTTGCCACGTGCCTCAGTCAGTGACGACTGAGGGGATTTGGTGAGTTGTCAAAGCAGAAGATTAAGAGGGCTTCTACTCTATCTTAAATTGACTCTCCTCTCATGGCATTGGTATATAAGAAGGAGAACAAAACAGAAATTGCTTAGAATTCAAACCTAAATGGCTCAAGATTACCACTAAAGCTTTGGTAAGCTTGGGGAGGGGTTTTCTTGGAAATCACAGAATGTCTCAATCTCTACCCCTCACTCCAAATGATGATTAGGCTCTTGGGCACTGAGTTTTATAACATCATTCAAATAAACTTACATTGCTTTCTTTCACCCAGTGCCAGGAACGCCTGGATGAGAGGTGTTGTCTGAGTGGGGTTAAGGTGTCCGAGGATGAACCGAGAGGCCAGGCATTGATTATGGGTAACGGTGTTGCCTGACTGAGGAGAGGGGCGCCATGGCTGCCAGCCAATGGGCCGGAGTCCTGCCCAAGGGCACAGAAGAGCTGAATGGCATTCCATAAACCGTGGAAGATAATCATTAGATATGAAAATGTAAAGTTGCCACGCACCAGGGTTTAGACGAATAAATGAAACATGGAACAAGTTAATAATTCTGGAGTGGGTGGAAGGGACAGTAGTAAGAACTTGACAAGTGAATCTTTTATGGGTAAGGGTTGATTGGTTTGTTCTGACATGGCCTTTGAATGGCCCTGTGTTAGTTCTCTTTGGACAAGCACATATTGATGAGCAGCACCTATAGATGAGTGGGCATATTTCCACACATGGAACAGGGAAGTTGAGGTTTTCATTCCC
Source organism: Choloepus didactylus (assembly GCF_015220235.1). Taxonomy (NCBI): domain Eukaryota; kingdom Metazoa; phylum Chordata; class Mammalia; order Pilosa; family Megalonychidae; genus Choloepus; species Choloepus didactylus. The sequence continues at coordinate 29,134,686 of NC_051320.1, read as the reverse complement.
CCCTCCCTCCGTCTTGCCCTTCTTTTTTGGCAAATATCTATGCAGATATTTTTCAGCTCTAAGAATTTTTCCTGCTACAGTAAAATGCGTGGGAGTATGTCATTTGAAGGAATGGAGACTATGATGAAGTGGGCTGTGTTACGCTAAAAGCAGAGGAAATAGTGAAGAGCAGAAGAAATAGATTTTGAAGAATTCTCAATATTCTCAGTTGACAAATAGTAGCAAGCAACCAATTATGGAATAACTAGTTTTTCATTTTTTTTGAGGCAGCAGTTTTTTTTTTCATCTCACTTTCCCTCCCTACTATCCTTCTACAACCACAAAGAATACGAATTTCTAAACTGATTTCTCATTTATGCAAATAAGGATGTACACTGATACTAATTTGTTATGAAGGCCAGTCACATAAAAAAGTATCATCTGGACATTTTAATTTAAAACAGATACACTATTTTTGTTCTGTTTATTTGAAATCATTGAGTACTGGCCAAGAGTTTACAAGGCCAAATGGAGCAATATATTAAAAGTCAATGTTTGGAATGTGTCATGGTAGAAAGAATGTACAACTTAGGAGCACCAAAGCCGGGCTGCAGTTCTGAGCCTGTCATTTAGTAGAAGCGTGACCTAAGGCAAGTGACCTCATCTCTGCAATTCTCACATTCCCCATCTGTGAAGTGGTTAAAACAAGGTCTTCTGCATACAGCCATGGTGAGGATTTATGAAAAAAATATAAAAAATTTCTTTGGAAACTATGAAGAACTCTGCAAATATCCATTTCCCCTCTCGTTATTACCCTACATACTATTTACACAAAGGCTGTTTTAGCACTGCATCCAAAAAGCAACTTTCTGACAATATTAGTAGATTTCCATTCATTCTGAAGATTTCAGTTGGGTCTGGTCTATCCACCATTTACTAATAAAGTCATTTCTTTAGTTTACGCTGCTTATGCAGAGTGATGTGGAGGGTTGGGTAATTACTGCATCTGGTTAAATGTAATATATTTAATGACATCTACCAGGTATATAAGTGAAATAGTGTAAGACAGCTGTCTGGATGATTTGGGCCTCTAATGTCCTTAAATTTAGGGGAATAGTTTCAGGCTGTATTATCCAAAACAAATTACTGACTCAACTCTTCATTTCACTTTTCAATAGACAATCGTGTGTGTGTGTGCGCGCGTGCGTGCGTGTGTAGATATTCAGAAGCATCTCTAGGCAGAGCCTTGGAAAGGCAAATGAATCATGGGTGGAAGCTTGCTCGAAGGGTCTCAGAATTAGAGCAGAACAAAGAGGAATGCTGAAGTCAACCTGAGAATAACCAATGCATTCACAATTGATATTTTATTATAGCAGTCTGAACAAGGCAGAATAAGAAATGTAAGGGGCTTTCTTTGAGTGTTAGAAGGGAAAAGGCACCAGCATTATTACTGGCTTATGTTTTATTTTGTGATTTCGGGTTAAGTAGTACCAGGGATTTTTTAGGCCTAACGTATTAAAGAATGGGTGAATTTGGCATCCTTATTCTTAGAGGATTTGGAACATGAATGATCTTAGCTTGGCTTGAAAACTATAGAATAGAATATATTTTTAGCATAATAAATCTCTTCAATCCTTTCAAAAAATAGATCCATAGAAAGAGCAAACAGATGGGAGCCCATGTGCTGTTTTGTAACATGTCCAGGGTTTTAAAATTGGATAAACACTGAAACCCTGCAGCCGCAAATCTGTCCTTTCTCAAACAAAATCCTATGGGAGTAGGAGAGCTGCTCTAATCAAATATGCATGTTAAAAAAAATCCTGGAGCTAGTGCCAACTATGCTGCTAGGGCCATGTGATAAATGGCCTTAGAGCATGGAATTAACCCATTTCTTATTGATGAAAATATGCATAAGTACCTGAAGAATGCTTATTACTATAACACAGATGCGCTCAGAATATTAGACCAAATAGAAAACTGCCACTGGCATACTGTAAAAACTCGGTTGTTTTCCCATAAACTCTCATCAAATTATTTAACACAACACTATATAATAATTTAAGGCCATGAATGCAATTTATTTTTTTTCGGTAACTCATACTTAAGATGTGTTCTCATGAGAGAATTGGTTAGAAATAGAGTTGTATTTTCCAGTCTTGTTTTCTCCTCATGTATTTCATATTATTCCTTGTAGCCATCTCATTCTTTTTCTATATGGTTGAAATGAAAAAGATATTTTGTTGAAGGAAGAACAGTATTACTTGGAATTTGAATACTCAGAACAGATAGTGAACTCCCCTAAGGAAGGGATGTGTCTTTTCTCAGGTTTGTAGCCCCAGCATTTGACATTATAATCTATTTATTGACAAGTAGGAATTTGATAAATATTTGCTGAGTGAATAAGTGAATGAATGAATAAAGGACAGAGGTTCAGATCTCTTTACAACTTTCTCTTTACAACTCTTGGGGGCTGGTATAGCGATTAAAGGTGGTTTTCTTATTTGCCCTTAATTCACTCATTTCTTTTAAAGTCATGGCTACGAAAATATTTTGGTTGGACTTTTTCACCATGGCAGAGTATATAGGTTAAAAATTTTCAATGACCTTTTTTTTTTTTCTGAAACATGAGCTTTAATTATGGGGCTTACCTACAGGGTGGGGAAGTCGAGTCATGTTGCCCTGAAATCAGGAGCATCTCTGGATGGATTCAGGAGCTGCTCTAACTGGTGGCAAGTTCAGAGCACGACGTGGAAATACTCTGAACTTTGAGGGGCTGAATAAGCTGGTTATAAGGGCTCGACATTTCAATGGGTATGAGAGCATAAGGCAGGGAGCGGGGTTCATGCAACATAGGGAGGGGTTGATTGTAATCAACAGGGAGGAGGGGAGGATTTAGAGATAACAGTATCTCAGGGAGTCTCAGAGAGAAGGTAGTTTCAGGTATAGATTACAGTTAGCACCTGATATTACAAGGAGAATAGGTCAAACTTCAGCTGTCCTAAGTCAAGCAAACTACTGTGTGCAGTTTTCAAGACACTTGGGGGCCAGGGGCTCCCACATTCCAACCTCACGCAGCGATATGCGTTGACCATAGGACAGACATTGCATCCATAATCCACAACAATACAGTGAATAGCAGAGTACAAGTAAACCAGTACATATGGGCAGTAATCCTATTAACAAGTGGTGCCATGGTCAAGTTACAGAATTAAACCAATTGGACAAAGGATCATCAGATAAGTGTTCAATATTTTGTATATGATCTAGCATGTGATCAAGAGCTTGTGTTACATTTTGTGAATTATCAGGTACACAGACACAACATTGAATATTAATTAAAGCACAGGTATACCTGGGGCTAAAATAGCTAAGGAGAAAACCACCAGGCAGTCTGCTTTATTCTATATCTAGTTTTTTTTTTTGTCCACAGAAATAAATTTCCCTTTCCACAACTTTCTATTCCATCCAGGTTTTTGTCCTACATTTTCTCTTTTTCATTCTGAAGTAACCAGTCATTTAGGACAAAATACTTTTCCTTTTAATACAAAACATCCTTTATACCTCTTATATTTAAGTTACCAAAATAATTTTGGAAACCATTTTCAAGCGTACATTCTACAGCATACAATTACCACTAAAATTAAAACTTGTTAGAATAATGCTAAATACTTAAAACACGTTAGTTAATGCATTTCAATGACCTCTTTTTAAAAGGTAGATTTGGTATGTGTTTGTTAGAGGCTTTATCATGTACCCCACAAACGATACATTCAAGTCCTAAACACTGGGCCTGTGGGGTGTGAACCCATTTGTAAAGAGCATATTTGAAAATGTTATTAGTTAAGAAGTCAAACCGAATGAGGGTGGGCCTTAAGGAGATGACTGAGCAGGAGGAGGAGGAAACCAGAGGAGACTGAAAGAGACGATCGCCATGCGACAGAGGCAGATATTGAGCCACCAGCAGAATGGACAGACTTCGGAGAACATACGGCCTGCCAAGAGCTTTGTGTTGGACTTCAAGGTATCAAACTGTGAGACAATAAATTCCTGTTGTTTTTGACAACCAGTTTGTGGTATTTGTCATAACGGCTATGGTAAACTAGGACGCGTAGCTTAAAGGAAAAAAAAAACCCAACAATCATGAGGACCGGTTTAAATGCTTTAGCTATGCTGGTTACTACTGGGATAATAATTTAGTCATTGAATCACCAAAAACATTTATATGCTGATGCAGGGGTTTCAAGGATCAACATGTCTCATCCCGTCCTTCTAGAAGCTCAGGGAGAGTAGAGAGAATGTGGGACGGATGCACAGATGGATAACTGCACGGTGCTGGGTTCCCAGATGGTGGCTCTTTTGTGTGCTGTGAAAGAACGTCAGGGGAATCCTCACTCCCTATGGGGCCAGGGATGCGAAAGAGAAGGGCTTCCCCAGGGGCCTAGAAGAAAACAACGCCAAGCATTAAGGGCAAAGCAATGGCCAAATGAGAACATATGGTGTGTCCGGAAAGGAGACAGGTAGGACAGCTTGGCTGGAGTTGAGGATTTATGCCTGGGAGAGAGGGTTGGGAGCTGAGACAGACAGGAGGAAGTGGTGGGAGATGAGGCCAGACAGACAAGCAGAGGTTAGAAACAGGCATGAGCTATGGAGGAAAAGCCAGAGTAGTCCTGCTACATCTTGGAGGTTCACTTTCTGCATTTGTGAAAGCACTAGTAATTATGCAGTGACATGGCTGTCCTTGGAATGTGAAGGCAGATGTCCCAAGTATAAATAACCCAGGTGAAAGCGCCTTGAATTCTCTACAAGAGAAGAAGCCTGGAATTGCTACTGTTATTAGGTTGGCTCCCACATCGATTATCCATTTAATGTACTACCTGAGGAAAAATCTCAATGTCAAATTAAGTTTCCAGGATACACCCAATCACTTCTCCCTTCTCTTCTCCTCTCAGCAGCTGGTATGTGCTCTGGGAACGCAAACAAATTTTACTAATAGCCAATTCCCCTACCCTCAACTGTCAGAAGAAGGTCCTTCTCTCCCTGCTAAATCAGGTGACACATTCTAAAACCAAAACAGAAGTGATTCTTGGGTTATCTGATGTTACAGAGATTCAAGCCACGTTCCCCCTTCACTACAGCAGCCAGCCAAAAGGTGAATATCATAGCACAATGTTTAATGCTGTATGGATCCCTTCCCTGCAGCATTCAAATCTCAAACAAATGGGCAAAAATACCACAAAGCAAAAATAACATGAAGACACAATTTAGTTACCATTGTTGTTTACACTTACCTCTCACGAATGGCACAGAAGTTGTGTTAAAGGGGATAAGCAGAAACATGTGCTGGAGTTACATATGAGAGCTCTTTGGGTTTTAATTCTTAGTGTTTGAAATTACTGATCAGATAAGAAATTAATTCCTGTCAAAAATATGAGTTTTCTCCTATGATATCATTTACTTCACCTCCACCTCCATTCAGCCTAACTTTTATTGTCTTTATAAAGAGAATCTCTAAAGAAAGAGATTTATCAACCATCGTTAGTAACCTGGATACACACACACACACACACACACACACACAGTCTCAGGAAATACCTAAATTAATGCCTCTCGCTGCAATGTAAACCTATTTCCTTTTATTCTTTCCTCTGCAAAGTACAAGAACAGCTGTCCATAATCCTCATTATATGCTTGCAAACTATTCTTATTGCCCTATTCAGCTTACACTTCTTTAAGGTGAATACTCCTCCCTTTCCTTGTTGTTCATAAATATCAAAAAGTTTACTCTTAATTCACCTTTGACAGAAGGGAAATCCCAAACTGTGGACTTGCTACCCCAGTATGGTTTGCCCTAAATGGGATCAAACTGGGGAGAGGGTGGTCTTTTGCAGTTCATATATTCTGTATTCCTATCATACAGATATTAGAATTATACTGTTCCTTCCTCAATTTTGACTGAGGTAACAAAATGATAGATATCAGATACCAAAGTAAGCAGAAGATAATTTTGCATATCAGATTTCCAAAGAAAATTCATGGTGGACAACAAAATCTAGACTTCACAAAGGGAGTCAGGGCGTGGAGGAGAGAGCGAGGGGATGGTGAGGAGGCTCTCAGGAGGAAGCCTCGCAGTGGGTCACCATCCTCTCCCGCCCTCCAGGGCGCTGATACCTCCTTCTCTGCATGTGTGGGTGGCGGCAGTTGCAGGAAACTCAGGGGGCATTGACACAAGCGTCCCAGCAATTGGGACACCATGTATCAGTAGATCTAGAGAACGGCAGACTCACCGCTTTGGTTCTACGACATAAAAACTGCTGCTTTGGGAGACAAGTTTTGGGGGACATGGGGCATGACTGTATCTGTGGTCCAAGCAGGAGAGAGAGTTGTTGCATTTTCTTAGATCCTGCCCAAGAGGACCTCAGAAGAAATGGTCTGAAGTTGCACCATGAGATGCCCAGGGGATGAGGGGAGCCTGGAAAGGGACCACCTGGTCACCACAGGTGGGCTCAGGAATTACAGGATGGAACCCAGCAGGCTGCTCCAAAGAGACCGCGTGAGAGAGTCCGCTGTCAAACATCTGCCAGGCCAGGGAGCATTACATCAGTTTAAAGGGATGCCAGTTCAAGTAAGAACTCTGTTTCTCCCTTAGCTCCCTCCCCAGGCCTGTGGGACTAAACGGCAAAGGGGTGGGGCAAAGGTGGCCCAAAGCAAGCCAAGCCAAGGGAGCAGAGGTGTGACATTCAAACAAGTTCCGAGTTTTGATTAAGACCTTGGACTGTACATTCTAATGTCTCGACTAAGACTGTGTTTGCCACATGAAGGGGCTAACTCTATAGCTACCTCTGAGTTAGTAGAAGAGGAATATTACTCACTCTGCAGAGTTTAAGGGACAGCAGGAGACAAAAATAAAGCTGCACACTGATCACCAACCACCTGTCAGGCTTGTTGAACATAACAGTTATGAGGAGGGGGTCACCTGGGCCCTTGAAGAGCTGGTGTAGGCTTTCACAGAAAACTGTAGAAGGGGGAGTGGAGTTGGTGGTCCCAAGGTGACATCTGGGTTTCAGTCTCAGCTTCCCCACTTACTGGTTGTTCGCTGTGTCACCCGTGACAATTTACTTAACTTCCTGGAGCCTTGGTTTTTTCATTTGTAAAATGGAGCTAATTATGGTATCTGCCACCTAGATGGTTCTTAGGCTTAAATGAGACAATGAAAGTAAGTGCATAATAAATGTGAGCTATAATTATTATTATGGGTAGGAAAAATTACAGGTGTTTGCCTCTTGAGAATTTAGTTCCCAACAAAGAACATCACGAATGCTCTATCTGAAATCCTGGAAACGTGTATTTGACAAGAAGCTCGGAAGCAGGGTATTACAGGCATGAAGTTCCCAACTCAATTGAACTCAAATTGACATTGACCGAGGGCCTGCCACGAGCAAGGCGCTTTGCTGGGCCCATCTGGGGGAAGATGTCTGCACGGAGTCTCCAGGAGCAATGGAGAAAAGCCTTCGTTTTGGCTGGATTTTCTGCATGAAGCCTTCACCATGGCAACGGGGAAGCACTTGCAAAGAACTGCAGCTGACACTGAAAAATATCACCTGCTCTCAAGGTACTTGAAATTGCACAGTATGACTCATGGAGGCTTTCTCTTTCTGGCTATCAGCTGAGTCATAAATGCTGAGCAAACATGTGGTATTAAAGAGGTTCCCAAGTTACAGAGATCCCGGATGAGGTAGAGAGCATGCTCATGAAAGTGGAGATGAAGGATTTGCAAAATGGACTGTTCAGTTTGTGAGAGAGGACTCGTGAATTCAACAGATATTCTCTGCCTGCTCCTTAGGTGTCAGGTGTGGACGGAGGCATGGGAAAACAGCAGAGAACCAGGCACACGGGGTGCCTCAGGCTTTGTGAGCTTATGCAGTGAGAATGAGCGCAAGGGAGGAGGGCCATGGTGAGAGACAGAAGACCAGACACGCCTAAATAAATAAACCAGAATGATCAACAGTGGTAACCATCATGAATGTGGTGAGTCTTTGTGGGTTAAGAAAGTGAGGTGGTGACATTTCACCTGAGATGTGAACAGCAGGAAGGGCCTAGGCTTTGGGAACACCCCGCAAAGAGCATTCCAGCCACGCAGAAGACGCAGAGGTCAGAGAACGAGAGACATGTCTAAATCTGTAGTCCCTATTCTAAGTTTGAATTTTATTCTCAGTTTGAGGGGAAATCATTAGGAAGTTTCAAACAGGGGAATGACATAATCTGATTTATAGTCAGTTTTTTTTTTCTTAATCTTCATTTTATTGAGATATATTCACATACCACGCAGTCATACAAAACAAATCGTACTTTCGATTGTTTACAGTACCATTACATAGTGGTACCTTCATCACCCAAATCAATCCCTGACACCTTCATTAGCACACATACAAAAATAACAAGAATAATAATTAGAGTGAAAAAGAGCAATGGAAGTAAAAAAGAACACTGGGTACCTTTGTCTGTTTGTTTCCTTCCCCTATTTTTCTACTCATCCATCCATAAACTAGACAAAGTGGAGTGTGGTCCTTATGGCTTTCCCAATCCCATTGTCACCCCTCATAAGCCACATTTTTATACAACTGTCTTTGAGATTCATGGGTTCTGGGTTGTAGTTTGATAGTTTCAGGTATCCACCACCAGCTACCCCAATTCTTTAGAACCTAGAAAGGGTTGTCTATAGTGTGCATAAGAGTGCCCACCAGAGTGACCTCTCGGCTCCTTTTGGATTCTCTCTGCCACTGAAGCTTATTTCATTTCCTTTCACATCCCCCTTTTGGTCAAGAAGATGTTCTCTGTCCCACGATGCCAGGTCTACATTCCTCCCCGGGAGTCATATTCCACGTTGCCAGGGAGATTCACTCCCCTGGGTGTCTGATCCCACGTAGGGGGGAGGGCAGTGATTTCACCTTTCAAGTTGGCTTAGCTAGAGAGACAGGGCCACATCTGAGCAACAAAGAGGCATTCGGGAGGAGGCTCTTAGGCACAACCATAGGGAGGCCTAGCCTCTCCTTTGCAGCAACCGTCTTCCCAAGGGTAAAACCTGTGGTAGAGGGCTCAACCCATCAAACCACCAGTCCCCTATGTCTGTGGTCATGTTAGCAACCATGGAGGTGGGGTAGGCGAATACCCCTGCATTTTCCACAGGCTCCTCAAGGGGGCACTACATCTTTTTTTTTTTCCTTGTTTTTCTATAGTCATTTTTAAAAGTACATTGTGGTTGCTGTTGGAGAATAAATCAGGTGGCAAGTGGGGGGTTGGGGTGTGGCGGTGGGTGGGAAATAGGGTGCCAAGAGGGAAGCAGGAAGAGGTTGAATTGTCTAAATGATTAAATGATGTTGGCATGGACAAGGGTGGCAGAGGTGGTAAGAAGGCAAATGAGAGCCTGCATGTGCTTGCTTCTTCGTAAGCGAGATGAGAACATCCTGCTCAACACTTGAGTATATGGCCTGGAGCACATCATCACTAGATACTGCCTCAAACTTGTCCATTCTTTCATGCCTCTGTCTGGTCTTTGGAACTAGATTGTAATGCCGTTCAGTACATAGGTACCAAGCCCCTGCCCTGGGCATGGAATCAATCCTCCCCTGAGGAACTTAACAGAGGGAGGGAACATAAGGCAAGGATGCAATTAGCCATCAAACAGTGCAGGATATGGCAAGCGCCATGAAGGCAAAGGTCTTATTAAATGAGGAAGGGCAGCAGCTCCAGGAGCACACAGCAATGGGCTTTGGTCTAATTCCTGCAGAAAGGCCCTTTAATCAAGCAGGGAGGGGACACAATCAGATTTGCAAATAGTTTGGAGGGAGGCAAAAATGGAGAGACAAGTTAGCAGGCTGGTGTAGTAGCACAGGATGAGCTGATGGTGGTGCTAGTAGGGCTAGAGGTGGAGAAACGTGGATGAATGTGAAATATCTTTACCAGGTGGTAATTCGGGGGAGATAAGGGAAAAGCAGGAGTAAAGGATAACTAGCTGTCTTTTCCTCCCTCCCTCCCTCCCTTCCTTCCTTCCTTCCCTCCTTTGTTCCTTTCCCTCTCTCCCTCTCTCCCTTCCTTCCACCTTTGTTGTAAAAACAAATAAACCAAAAAAGACACAACCTCTTTCATTCTTTATCAATGACTGCTTATAGAAGGTAAACTGAATGGGACTACATTTTATTAATCACTGTCTATTTTTTTAACCCATGCACTTTGAGGGCTCTTTGCGTGAGTGTGTGTTATAACTGAATAATCAGTTGTGTGGAATGTAGAGACTTGAATAAGTATACTGTAAACTTAGATCATTAACTTCAAATTCTTTAACAAAGTTGAATGATATTTCACGTTTGTGTAAAACTTATAACAACTACATTACATAGTTACTATTATCCCCACTTCACAGTAGAAAGGGAAGTTCAGAGCCGTTAAGTGTCTTATCCAAGGTCATCTGATTATAAGGAGTTGTAGTCGTGACTTGAATTTAAGTCTTTACAACCTGAATTGAGTCAATTTTCTTTTTTTCCCCACAAAGGTTACACAAATCTTCTCTAGTCATCTGTTAGAACGTTAACAGAGCAATAACACCTGTAGTCATATGAATAATAAATTCTTCATCTTTGTTTAATAGTTTTTACGAGTAGATGAGAAAGTTTCACAGAAACTCAGCAATCCTTCCAACAAACCTCATGGGTGCACAAGACGCAGGGGACAGTGGACAGGAGGGTTTAGTGAACATCCATGGTTACAAGCAAGTCATAGCACACAAACACTGCCAACCTCTTGTTTGTTTTGTCTATTAGATATTGTCTTTTGAGAACTGAAAATTGAGAAAAAAATAATCTTAATTCAGTGGGTAGGAGCATTTAAATCTACAAGAAAAGAATGGTAGAAATTGCTAAGGAACAATATAATAAAATCTTAGAAGATTACAGTTCTCTTGAAGGAGACTAGAAAAAAAAATCTATTTAGGGTGTATGAAAAGGATGAATAAGAATGGAAATCTGCCCTGGGCTTAAGCAGGATAATGTTGACAAGAAAACAGCAAAACCAAGGAACTTAAGGAAAGCAGGATGGTTCTGTCTGAATAAACAGAGTGGTGAAATGAAAAATTATTGTAAAATGATCTGACAAAGGGGATCAAAAGTGGGGTAATAGATTTAGAGAGGGAAGATAAGTGAAGATGTTTTGAAATGTTCAAGAAAGAGAGAAAATAGTATTAATTCAATTTAGTGGGACAGAATTAGAGGTAGAAATTATCCCAAGCACATGAATGATGCCACTTCACAGAGCAAGAGAATTGAAAATTAAAGTAGAATCACAGAGCAAAAAAAGTCATAGGTCAGATACGGGCAAGTATATCTGGATACAATTTTGCAACAGAGAGACAGAGAAAAGCAAAGTAACATATGTTCAAATTATAAATTTATTTTGAAGTGAGAAATTGAAAATCCCACCCTGAACAAGTTTGAGGAGGCTGCCCTGGAAATCTCGTATGTTTAAAGAAATTCATTGTGCAAATTAATTGGAAAGAAGTTCACAGAAAAAAATATACCACTTAGGGAAACGGAAAGGTTGATTTGCAAAGCTATTCATTCAAAAGTTATCAATTATTTAGGATGAAATTATTTGTAATGAAAAGAGTCATGGTATGTGCTCCAGGATTTGCTGGGGTTTTCAATCTGGATAAAAATGTCTTTATGGGAAAAGTAACAAAGCAAAGCAGGATAGGATTCTATTCCGAGTGGAATAACAGCAGAGCTTGGTGTGGTTCAGAGGGGAGGAGGAGTCAATGAGGGAACTTTCTGGTGGAGGAGGCTTTGCAGAGGGCTGAAGGACGGGCACTATTTGGAGAGCTGGAGGGGATGCCAGGGTGCCATTACAAGATGGAAATCTGCCCTAAATAAAAGGGTACAGGCCATTTATAAGCCATGTTTTGGGATCTGGGAAAAAGAACAAACAGCCAGCTACAGCGCAGGTCTTTGTAGTAGAATATAAAGACAAAGGAAGTTGGTGTTGGTATAGCAGGTGTTGAATATTAAATAAAATATTGGATTTTATTTGATAGCAACTGAGATCCATAGAAAGTTTTGGAATGGGGGATAAACAGATGAGAAGAATTTGAGGTACCATGTAGACTGGCTTGGGGAGGGAAGGGCTTGGTAGTAGGCATCAATAGGGAGGGTGTTATAACGACAATGATGATGACAACAATAATAAACATAGCAGCTAGCATTTATGGAGAGCTTACTAGGTGCCATGTATCATTCTAAGGGCTTTATATTCAGTATCTCACTGAATTCTGTCAGCATCCTTAATGAAATGTTATTATTATTATTCCTATTGATAAATCCATTCAATAGAGACAACCAGGAATACACCTGTAGTCCCACGAAGTTAGGGTTATTCAACTTCCTGCAACAAAGGAAAGCACACACCTTGAGAAATCGTGGAACATGTGGTGAGAAGGGGTACGCAGGGCTTTCTAGAGCTTGGGCTTGGCTGAATGGTTGTGAGGAGAGCTAGAGTGAGCGGGGATCGCCTCCAGATTGGTTGGTGCCGAGAAGGGAAGGCAGCTTAGCAATGGAGTAACCTCAGGCATGTTTTTCAGGAGGTTTGAAGAACAAAGTGGGGCTGGGGAAATCAGTGATAAGAAAGCAGAAATGATTCAAAAGAAAGAGTAAGCCATTTCGTGGCTGTGGCGTGATCTTGGAAGAATTACTCTTCTGTTCTGGCTTCATCTCTGACCTTATCTGTCTGTTTTCACAGCCTAAATATCAGCAAGATGATTTTCACATTCTCAGCTCTGAGTTGAGTTTTACCGTCTTGCTCTTCTACAAATGGCGAATCTGAGATGCAGACGAATGGTTTCACACAACTAGTTAAGTACTACAGCCAGAAATCGAACCTGCAATTGTTCAGATGTGAGGTTAGGAGGGTCTAACCTGGAGGACAGGGTGGAAAGGAAAGGAGCTGTGAACAAAAGGACTGAAATGAATGATGATTAATTAAATATGAAGAACGAGAGAGAAGTCACTGATTACACTGTATCTTGGCACACTGTAGGTGTCCCAAGGAAAGAATCCAAAGGGGTAAAACAGGAAGAGTTTTATTTTAGGTTATTGAAGTGAAATGTAGACCCTGAAGATCAGCATATGATTATGAAAGTAAAGCTAGATAGCTTCTAAAATCACATCATAAAATATATTTATTCAACATCAATTAATTTTAAGAGTTACATCATTATTACCTAAGAGAATTTCCCACCCACTTGGGATGGCACTGGTTAGTTCATATTACTTTGTCCTTAAAATAGGGATGTATGAAGAAGGTATGACTATGTATTTTCCCGGTGAGTCCCAGGAAGTTAAAATGCCATTCTCACGGCCACAGAGCAAGTCAGTAGTAGAACTAGGACTGCATCAGTTTTATTTACTCCCATTGTATAAATAATTATTCCCAATCAAATTCTCTCCTAAGGTGCAAAGAGTATTGGACTTGGTATGTGTCTTGATGCATCTTAGTAGGAGTAATATATTTAAATTTAGCAAGTTCTTTGAATGTCAGAAAAAAAATCTTGACATTACTGAAGAGGTTATATAATATTTTTTTACATACCAGGCAGTAGTCTATGATACTTAAATTTTAAAAACTTTTGAAAGAGAATAATAAATTCCCATTTATTCCTATATATAAAATGGTTGCAAGAGTTTTTCCCACTTCAAATTAGAATGGGTGGCACATTTAAAAAATGAAATCCAAAGGCTATGAATCTGACTTTAAATCATGGGCCATTAATTCTGTTAGGTAAACCTGTCTATATATATCCATCAAACCTCTCCTTGACACATTTCTTCATTTGTAAAATAATAATATTGTTAGTCAACCCGTCCTCCTTAACCCAAATTTCCCCTATTTGATGACAGAGGAGATATCAATGAAGATATTTATGGAAACAGTTTAGTATAACATTATTTATTATTTAGTAGTATAACAATTATTATATTATTATATATTATTAATTATATTATTTAGTATAACATTATATTATTATACTGTTTAATATAAATACAGTATTATATTATACTATTTAATATAATATTATTTTACTGTTTAATATAATATACAGTATTACATTTATTATATATTATAATTATATTATTTAGTATAACATTATATTATTATACTGTTTAATATAATACAGTATTATATTATACTGTTTAATATTATATTATTTTACTGTTTAATATAATATACAGTATTATATTATTATACTGTTTAATATAATATACTGTTTAATTATATAACTACTGTTATAACCTGTTTAATTAAAACAAAAACTATCTGGATTAAAAAATGACAAAGAATGTACATAAAAACACACCTACCCACACTTATCTCTGATTTCAAATTAGCCCACAGGTTACTACTTTGAGTACACAGAAAGATTTCTATGAGAGAATTGCAAAGCATTCTAGTTGCCTTCATATATACCAGTCACTGAGGAATACACAATAAAATTGACCCTTTACTAACAATAAATCCTTTAGAAAGACTTACAAGGGGATGGCACGTTTGGTAATCCACCCATTATGCCCAAGAGAAATAATCCCTTGGATTTTTGTTGAGAAAATTACTGAAAGAAATGCTAAATGTTCTAGTCAGACTTACAAGTCTGACTATGGCAGAATCCAACCAGAAAAGGTGAAAAGCAAAGGAGTTGGATATTTGATCAACAGGTAACCACAAAAGAAGCTGAGACATGATGACATCTTGCTTTTCACAAGAGCCAAAACTCTTCACACCAAAATCCGAGATAACATTGACTTGAAGTCTTCAATTACTCTGCCTGCCTCCAAAGGGTATCACGGGAAATCAGTGCTTATTTGAGGGTATTCTGCCACACCTTTTTACGATGGCGGTTACAGCAGGCATCGTTGGTTCTTCCCTCTCTACAGACTTGGCCTTGAATGAACCTACTTGGTGGTGGGGTGGTGGGGGTGGGAAGAGGAAGAGAGGGCAAGACTTTTTAAAAGCAAAACTCGCATAGCCCTAAACCAAGGTTGTTGCCCTTTGAGTAACAATTTTCCTCCTTTAGAAATAACAAACCATTGAGAAGTTTTCATAAACAGACAGAATAAAATGTCTTTTATCATTCAAAACCCTTTAGAGTCTTCTCCAGAGACAAAATTTCCCTTTCCACTTGGGAAGATTATTTTCTACGGGCCGTGTCCTCTTTTCAGGATCTAACACACCTATGTATATGGAAGTTGGGTTTCCAAATGTCATGACTTTGGATATTTGCAGAATTCCTTGACCTTTTCACTGAAGCCATGGTTGGGGGGTAGAAAAGCCCTCCACAGACATATGAAACTGTGGCCCTTCTCTGGGTTATCAAAGGACTGTTTTTTCCCCTTGGCTTTGGAGGCTCTATGAGTCAGAGAGTACAAGCAACAGTATCAGACGCCACCATCAATCTGGTTTGTTTCCAGTGGGGAAAGAAGCAAGCAACATATTTAATTTCAGTTTTTCTTTAGCAGAGGTTCCAAAAGTAAAGATGCTCTTAGAATCCCTAATAGAAAAACTCCATTAAAAAGAGGCAAGAGCTGTGATACTAGGGTGAACTTGGTAGGGTATTCCTTAAGGAAAAGATGTTATTCATGAATTCATATCATGGAAATATCAAAATGTTCAGCACATCTATATAGTCTGATTAAAGTCTTTCAGAGGCACATTTCCATTAATTCAACTGCTGCCAGGCTACTTGAGAAATTGCTATATTCTGTGCACATTTTGGACTAACTGCTTCAAAACCTTGACAATATGTTTAGTTTGCATAAATCAGGCAAAACATATTTTGTTTTGTTCAGCATGCTCTGAACTTTCACAGTTATTTCATTATCTGTTCAGATGGTCCCTCAGCATTGCTTCAACTGAAAGAGAAATTGTAAATGTTGTTAAAATAAAACCTGGCTGATGCATTGGCAGCTGTGCAATTTGCAAAGGACCCGGGTTCAGGGATCTAGCTTAAATGTGAGAAGCTGATGTTTGCTAACTTCTTGTGGAGACAAGCTTTATTATTCATCATAGTTTGAAGAAATCTGCCCAATCTTCCCTCTTCAAGGAAATCTATTTTCATCTTACAAGGGTCCATCTTACCCCAACTTTCCTTCTTGGTTTCAAGCATTCCTGATTTCAAGATTTTTCCTCTTTAAATATATTCTAAAACTTGTCTAAATTTATCATTTAGAATCACTTAATTATGACAAGTTTATCCTTATTTTCTCTCTTCTCTCATTATTGTCTTTTACAGTTAATTCAAAATAAGTGCATGCATATTTTTCTTTTACATTATTATATTATTGTTTCTCTGTAACTGTTCCCATTTGCTAATGCTGCCATTATGCAAAATACCAGAAATGGATTGGCTTTTATAAAGGGGGTTTATTTGGTTATGAATTTAGTCTGAAGGCCATGAAAATGTACAAATTAAGGCATTAACACAAGTATACCTTCACCGAAGGAAGGCCAATGGTGTCTGGAAAAGCTCTGTTACTGGGAAGGGCAAATGGCTGGCATCTGCGATCCTGGGTTGTGTTCAGCTCCTCTCTCAAGAGCTCCTGTGCTTTTCACAAAATGTTGCTCCTGGGGTGTCTTGTCCTCTCTTAGCTTCTTGGAGCAAACAGTGAGCTAGCATCCCCAAAGTGTCAGCAAAAGTCTACTTTCAGTGGCCGTCTCCAAAATGTCTCAGCTACTCTGAGGGCCTGTTTGTGAGCTCTTTTATAGAACTTCAGTGATTAAATCAAGACCCACCCTGAATGGGCAGGGCCCACATCTCCATGGAAATAATTCAATCAAATGTTTCACCTACAGTTGATTGAGTCACATCTCCATGGAAACAGTCAATCAAAGGATCCAAACCTAACCAACACTAATTGTCTGCTCCCACAAGATTGATTAAAGAATACAGCTTTTGGCAGGACATAATTTATCCAAACTAGCACAATAACCTCACTTAGTTCTTACAACCTTTTTATATTATGGTTTTGCTTTGGATTTGCTCTTAGGATTTCAGAATATTCCTCATGCCCCTCTCCTGACCTTCCTTAAACTCCCTTTGCTCTTGTTATGTGGAAAGACTTGACCTTCTCATTCTCTCTCCTGCTCTGTGGAATCCATTATGATAAATTTTCCTCTTGGAGAATAAATTTAGTATAAAGTGACTAGATCTCAACCCTTTCCCCTTCTTCTAAAACTTAAGATATGAAAGATAAGATTGGGGATTACTCAAAGGCAACAAAAATGTTGACCCAGACTCAGTCCCTATTCAGTTGTTTGTTCATTCATTCACTCAACAAAGATGTATAAAGTGGTTTAGGGATCATGATAAAAATTGGAGGTACAACGGAGAAAGCAGAGGTCCCTACTTTCTCTGAGTACAAGGTCTACAGGAGATAAAGGTAAATAAATAGGCAGTTAGAACACTGACAAGCACAACCAAAGTACATGTTATTTTATTATATTTAATACTTTAAGAATTAATAGGCCAGGATAAAGCAGTCTTTCCCTCTCTTTTTAGCATTTATGTCTGAATGTATTCTGGGTATAGTGTGCACTAAAAAATTAAAATTTCTATCACAATTCATTTCAGAAAGTTCTAACTCCTTTTCCTCTGCTCCTTCCATTTCCATTTTTTTCTTCCTCAGTATAAAAGGAGGGTCTGCTGCAGTGTTTGCTTTAATGTGTAGAGTTGACAGTCACTCTATCACCTTTACCCGGGTAGATTTTAAGAGCTCCCATGGTGTAGAAGACATCCTAAAATTTAAAATGTATATTTTTGCAACTCCTTCCCCATGCTCATTGGTTTAGAAGGAGTTTGGAACTTCAATAAAAAATGTGTTTCCTTTCTCTGCTCTGCTTAATTCTTCTTCTCCTATTATTGACCTTCTGATTGACTTCTTTAATTTTTCTAGTAATTACTACAGCTCAACCCACTGTTTTCTCTGTAATTCATATACTATTCGATGGCTAATTATCTTGCATTATTTATGCAAAACAATTATTATTCTACACATTTGGAGATGTCATGTATAAGAACTATGGTTTGCAGAATAAAGTAGTAAAATTAGAACTGGAAAGAAAATTAAAAATATAAAAGAGTGCATCCCCTTAGTGCCACGACTTGGCTCAGTACTGATCTAAATGAAAATGGGCCTCAGTAGGGTGATTTTATCCAATGACTGAAAGCTCTGACTACTTAAAATCTTTCTATTCCTTTTATTACTATTATTTTGAAAATGAGTGTTTTAATCAAAATTAGACAAAGGCTCACTAAGTACTGAAACAACCTTTCATGTGCACAGAATGGCAAAATGACAAAAATGGGAATTAACAAGTATCGGCAAGGACAAAGAGCAAATAGAGCTTTCATCACTGCAGAAGGGAGTAGTGTAAATTAATACAACCACTTTGGGAAACTGGTAGTACCTACAAAAGCTGAACATATGCCTATCCTATGACCCAGCATTCTACTCTTAGGTATATATATATATACAGCAAAAAGGCATACATATATTCCACCAAAAAACATGGACAAGAATACCTATAGCAGTCAAGAAGTCATAATAGCCCCAAACTGGAAACTACCTAAATGCTCATGAGTATTCAAATGGATAAATAAATTGTAATGTGTTCATATAAAGTAATACTATACAGTAATGAGAACTGAATTAAAATGTATCAACATGGCTAAATTTCACAAATGTAATACTGACCAATAGAAACCTGATACCAAAAATATATATACTGGATGATTTTATTTATATTAAGTTCAAAAACAGGAAAACTAGTATATGGTGATAGAAGTCAGGAGAGTACCCCTGGAATTTGAGGGGGATATTGAGGGGAGCTTCTGGTATGCTGTGTCTATATATCTATGTGTACACATTCATCCATTCATCCATCCTGCCAGTTACATGAGGATATTCAATTATGAAAACTAATTACACTATACATTTGTTATTTGTGTACTTTCATGTATATTTGTTTACAAGAAGAGAGAGAATTAGAGCTAGAGAGAGAGAGAAAGATTAGTGAAGGGACAAACTAATCTGCTCATTGATTGCATCCAGGTGGATCCAAACAAATGGTAAATTTGACAAGATTTGTCTTTGAAAACTTTTTTTCCCCTTTTGGGACCTCCTCATTAGTCTCACTTTTATGGGCCTGGGGACCGTACAATCTTCACTCTTTCTCTCTCTGTACTGAAATTACTTCCAGGAACAGATGTCCATCAATCAATTCCTTAAGAGTGTAACTTGAGTGGGGGTTTCACCTCCCCCAGGGGCAGACACATTTTAAGCTTACGATGTTTCCAATGTGAGATAAAATGTCTTCAATTTTTTGGTAAAAGGACCACAGCAGCTGGAGTTAGGTTTGGGGGACAGGCTCCTGGAATTACACTACTTAGGCATCTGCTTGCCTGTCTCATGAGTAACACCGACAGTGGTTGAGCATAGCTCACTGTTTTCTTTAAGAAATAATTTCTTTATAGTCTCATGCAACTCCTACATGTTTGTATTACAGAAATGTATAACCCCACTTAGTAGTAAATTATTTACATGCTTATCTCCTCCACTAGACTGTGAGTTCTCTGAAGGCAGGGACCATCTCTCATTCACAACAGCACAGTGTTTGCTGCAGAGTAGGCAATCAATCAAGCCTGCTGCGAATTGTATCATATCTTTAAAGAACAACTAGTTTCCATGCAATTTAAACTTCTCCAAGAGAGAAAAATAAGGAACTCTTCCAAATTCTTTATATGAAGTCTGTATGACATTGCTGCCAAACTCTGGCAAGTACTGCACAAAAAAGAAAGCTACAGCTCAAAGGAACTTATGTTTGTCAGTGTCAAAATTATATATAAAATGGTAGCAACCAGAATCTAGCAACACATTAAAATAATAAAAGTTCATGACTAAGTAGAGATTACTCCTGAAACACAAGGCTGGGTTGGTATTAGGAAATCTATTAACATAATGTATCATATTTATAGGCTTCAGGAAAAACATATGATCATTTCCATAAACCCATACAGTTGTCTATATTCAGCAACTATTTTAAATTTAAGAAACATAATTAAAGTAAGAACTGATTAATACTTCCTTGACATTATAAATTGATCACTATTTCTTTTTCTAGCCATCCATCCATCCATCCATCCATCCATCCATCCTCCATGCCAGTCAAAACCGGCATCAAAATTAAAAGGCCCATAGACAAAAGGTGGAAATAACCCATGTCCATCAACAGATGCACAGATAAACAAATTTGGTATATGCATACAATGGAATTAAGGAATGAAGTTCTGATACATGTTGTGACATGGATGAAACTTGAAAACATTATGCTGAGTAAAATAAACCAGACAAAAAGTACAAACATTGTATGATTCTATTTCATGAAATATTTAGAATAAGCAAATTCATAAAAACAGAAAGTAGATTAGAGGTTACCAGGGGTGGAGTAGAGGAGGGGGATGTTATTGTTTAACGGGTAAGGAGTTTCCGTTTGGGATGATGAAAAAGTTTTGGTAATGCATGCTGTTATGGTAGCACAGTATTGCAACTGTAATTAATGCCACTCAATTGTACACTTAAAATGGTTAAAATGGTAATAAAAAAATTTAATGAGACCCAAATGGCATTCTTGCAACTGTTACAGACAAGGATCCCCACAATTATTACTTCTAGGTAACACAATTAGACCAATAAAAAGAAATAAGAAGTAAAAAATTGGAAAGGAGGGGGTAAATCTGTTACTATTTTTAGATAAGAGTATTTACCTGGAAAACTCAAGAGAATCAACAAAAAAGTATATGAACAACAAGAGAATTTAGCAAGATGTAAAAGCAATAGAAGAAGCCAAAAACCTACATATGTAAATACAGTTAGCAGATGTAATAGAAGAAGAGATTCCACTTATTATAGTACCTTCATAGATAAAATTTAACAGGAAATGTGGAAACATATGAAAACTTTCAAATGCTCCTGTAGGACACAAAATAGGACTTAAACAAATTAAAAGACACCCCTTGTTCTTGGATCAGAATATGTGGCAAAGGAAAGCTGTCAGTTCTCCTCAAGCGAACTTAAAAAAATTTAACATAATCCTAATAAAAATATCAAGAAATTTTTGAAGAAACTAAACTAGACGATTCTAATGTTCACATTGAAAAAAATTAGCAAGAATGCCAGGATAAGTGTGAGGAAGAAGAGAAATAAAAGGGGACTAGTCCTACCGGATGTTAAAACATACTGCAAAGCCTAAATAATTGTCAATGTAGTGCAAGCACATGAATGGACAGACAGATCAATGGAAGAAAATTTTTATAAAAAATAGACCCAGGACTGACATATGATATATGTGGCATCTTTGAGACAAAGGGTTGGTCATGTGGAAAAAGAAAGTAGGATCCATTTGTCATCTTAGGATAAATTCTTAATGGACCAAATATTTAAATGTTAAAAAATGGAAATCATAAAAGTCCTATAAAAAAAGCCACTCAGAATGAGGATGGCCATTTTAAACTCTGACTCAAACTCAAGAAGGTGAAATGAATGATGGAAATCCCTTCCTTAGCTGTCATTGTGTGTGACTTGTTCCAAATAACTGAAGCTTATAACTTTAACTAAGATGCCAGCTGAAAAAAAGTTGATTGAGAAGGATAACAGATAACACAAATATGGTTATGACAGGTCTCCTTTCTCATGATATACATTGTGTGACTTGGTTTTTATGTTCAAGCTTGAAAACTGTGACAGTTACAGAATAAATTGGGCCAGATTTACATACCACAACCTACACAGCTGAAGCCTTGCACTTCTGACAGGTTCTTTCACATTTTAGATACTTAAGAATGTCCATGCACAGACATGTGGACTTTGCATTGGGATATCAAGGGGACATCCTGCGCTGTCCCTCTTCTAAGCATCAAAATTGTTTGATTTTAAGACCAAAACTTTGAAAAATAATACTTCTTTTTCATGGCAGCACTTTATAAATGCAGGAAGCATCGGGAGTAAACGTAATGGAAATAAAGGACATAACTCTGTCTTCCTCTAATAGCCATATTATCAAATTAATACATAATTGCTCAGATCAGGGATATCCAGACCACTAACCTTAAAGACCCTGAGTGGTGCAGCGATGAGACTTGACCATATCCTGAATGAAGGTAACTCCCCATCTAACAGGAGAAGGAATTTATGGTCCATCAGAGGAGGAGTTGGTCAGCATGGGATATTTGGTCAAAGTCTCCACCGTGGCCGAGTCTGCAGGGTTGCTTCAAACTCCTCTCCATGGGCCCTGGCTGGTTTGTCAGGGACAGTCCAAGTTTATGCCTCTTGTTCTGGCAAAACTATTTATAGTGCCTCCTTTCATTCTCAAAATAAAATGGATGATAAATGATATGGGCATCCTGCCCCTAACTCTTCAGCCTTCTCTGTTTCACCTGTTTTTTTGACTCAGCCCTCACGGCACAGAACTCCCTCTCTAAGTTCCTTCACATTGTTTGGACGATGTATTCTGATTTTTGGTTCATTTCTTCCCAAGACAGATCTCCCCATGACATTTTGAGTGCAAGTCATGCATCTAGCCCACAACTGCCCTGTTTGTTGTTGTTGTTGTTGTTGTTTGAGGGGCAGGAGGTAGCTTGATTGCCAAGTTAAAGGAGTCAAGATGAGAGGGAGATTAAGCCAGTGGAACTTTGGTGTTCCAGTCCCAATGACAGTTTGTAAAAGAAGGAGGTAATGAAAGTTAGAGTAACGGGTACTAAAGCAAGACTGAAAACTAAAAGACATAAAGAATATTAATAAGAAACAAAGGCTAATTCCTTTGGCAAAGGCACTAGGTGACTCTTTCAAAAAGAGGACAGGTTATGATTTAACATTGGCATTTCTTTCTCAATTTTAAGGGGGAGGATCTGATTTCAGTCATGGTAAGCACTGAATATACTGGGGAATCAGGAATATTTGAGATCTTTGGGGCTTCCTTAGGAAGAGGTAGTCTTGTATATTGATGACCTTTACTAAAGAAATGATAGAAGACATATTTGGGGGCAATATTAGCACTATGAATTCACTTTAAGAAAGTATTTCTCTAATAAAGTTGAAAGGAGAAGTCTTACTTTATTTCAGAGACAAATGTCCCTGACCTAATCAACCTTACTTCCTTTTAATTCTTTATGGCAATGGTGGCTTGCTGCAACAGGGCTCCCAGGGACAGGAGCTGTGTCTAAGCCACGTTCAACTTTTTTCTCTTCTTGCTCATTTTAGTTTTAATTTAACTTTAATTTGTAAAGGTCACATATACCCTTGTGGGGAGGAATGAGATTTACAAGAGAAAGGACAACTAATTTTCCTATGTTAGAGGAGAAATTGGTTATGGAGGTTAAAATGTTTGTCTTGGAAGAGAGATAGGATATATGTTGTTTAGACTTTATCTCCACATGGAACAGAGTATCTTTCCTACACCCTTACATAGAGTTGGGCATTTGACATAAAATACTGGATTGTAACTTATTAGATTTACTGTTGTTTAGGATGATTTTATGGGCCAGATAGGCCCTGGACACACACACACACACACAAACACTTTGCACAATGTTGATTCAATAAATATTTACTGAGCATTCCGTTTTGGCAAGGTACTGTGCTAGAATGGTAAGCAAAATTTGTCATGGTCTAGTTCTCAAGGAGCTTTCAGTTTTTTGTACAAAACAGAAATTAATCAAGTAATGCACCAACCAGAGATAAAATTCTAATTGTATGAACAATTAAAGCTCAGACCTCATCTTTGTGAGTCTCTGAATTCAATACTAAGCAAGGTCAATATCATGAGGGCAACCTACACAGTGCTCTGCAAGGAGGCTCGGTGCAGAATTAGGGTCAGGGAGGTTCCCATAGGATAGGACTCTGGCCTGGAGGAAAAGGAGGCATTACCTGGCAAAGGGTTGCCTTGGAGCTGGGGTGGTAGAGTATGTCTGTTTTCCCATTAAATGATTCTATCCTCAATGATATAAAGAAAATTTTCCCTAAAGAGACTAAAAGTGTTGTGACTAATATTTTCTTTATTGCAAACATTCTCCAAAAACTTTTTTCCACTTCATAAGTGAAGCATATGGATTCTAGATCACATGCAAGGTTAGGATGGGAAATAGATCACAATAACTCTTCTTCGAAATGGAGGAGTTAAAGACTAACAATTTTCATTCAAGAAACATTTACTGACTTTCTCACTACGTGCTGGGTACCATACTCAGCGTTTTTTTAAACTATGACATGAGACCAACCATTTAGTTGTTCAGTCATCTGTGGTCGTCTAAAACTTCTATCTAAGAACACTAGGAAGCTTGAAACAAGTACTACCTGACTATTATTCCATGGATTAGATGCACATATGATGAAATATATCAACAATGTGCAGGGAATTGCTGATAAAATCCATCCTATGATGACATGGTATTGAGTTTGTATTGGAAGGCATAAGATTAAGTGAGATCAAATGGAAACTTTTATTTGGCCAAACAGAGAAACACTGCAATATGAAGATTCTTGGCTCCTGTGTAATTTGCTTTGAAATTATTGGGAAGATTAGCATTAGGAAAATTGCCATTGTAGGATATTTTAGCAATCTTTCAGTCCTTTAAATAGTCCTCAGCTTTACTAATTGGATTTGCCCTCCGTTTCCTTCCCTCTGGTTTCTTATTTCTCCCAAAGTCCCTTACTAACTATATAAGAAGATTTAGAAAAACGCTCACTTTTTTGGTCTCATTTTTACCTAGCTTATTTTTTCTTCTTTCTTTTTTTATTTGTTATTTCCTGGGGAAATATGTGACACAGAGACATAAATTTCTTGTTATCTTACATTTGTGTGTTGCAGAAGTGGCTGTCTTTCCCCTCCCCTGATGCCAACTAGATGGTGGTTTTTCATTTGTGCTGCTAAGCAGGTTCCTGGGGTGCAGCGAGCAAGTCAAGTACAAATCTTTCTGTACGAATGATTAAAGGTCAGACCTCACCTTTGTGATGCTTTGAGTAGAATTCCAAGCAATGTTGGACTGCTATGTGCAAACGAAGGTAAAAGTAGGTATGAATAGAGATACCTGCAGAATCAAAGCTGAGTGTCTGGAAGGGAATGGTGCTTGCAGAGGCTATCGGTAAGGTCTGAATTAGCAGGGAGCGTAGTAATAACTCACTCCTGTAAGATGGTTCAAGTTTACAAGGGCTTTCCCTTAAAAATATCTCATATGACTCTCACCACAACCTTTGATCCCAGAAAACAGCTTGTTCTTGTTGGCTTGTACATACTATATGGTTCATATACTTCATCTGAAGAGCTCTTTTGGGAGCAGACACATTTTGAGATACAGGATGTAATCTACGTGGTCTGCATACCATAAAACAACATCCCCACAGCTTCCAAAACAGCTCTAGAGCTCCCACTAACTGTTAGTGTGTGCAGATGTAGGCCTTGGAATTGTGCTAAAAATCCCAAATATTTCCCCTGCTTGGTGTTTTTGCAGTGGGCTGAACCCTTTCTTGGAAATCTCTTTCCTTTCCTTTATGGCTGACTCATCACAATCAAAGTTTATCTGTCTCAGAGAGAGATCCGTGACCTCCCTCTTTACAAGTATGAGCTCCCATCTGTTATTCTCTTTCATCATTCAGTTATTTCCTTTGGAACAATCTTCTAACAATCCTAAATTATTTTGCTAATTTATTTATTATCTGGCCTCCCCCATTGGAATATACACTCCATGAGGGTAAGGACCTGTTCTTGTCACCACTATGTGCCCAGAACATATCTGGTACATACTAAACATTCAATAAATATTTGTTGAAAGAATGAATGATATATTCTTACATTTCTCTATTAAGGATTTAACTCCATTAGATCATTGATGAAAATATTTATTTTTCATTAGCTGGGAACCTGAAATAAAGAAAAACCATAGAGTTCACATAATCTACCACCATCATTTTGCAAATGAAGAAATTGAAGCCCCAGATGTTGAGTTTTTTTCCCAAGGTCACAGCCAGGACGAGGGTTGAGCCAGGTCCTCTTTCCTCATCCTGCCCGATGTCCTTTCTTACACCTTGACCACTAATAGAAAAGGACAATATTTATAAAAGGTTTCAATGGTTGTCCTTTTTTGTACAAAGGTTACACTTGTAGGCTTCGTGAATGCAAACTGAAGAGAAAGCATTCTATTAAGTGGTTTGTAAGCCCTAAAGGACATAATAATGTTGATAGGGTCACATACCTTTGAAAGCAAATACAAACATTTTGGCTGGTTATATTATTTAAAGAACCAGACTAAATAGGGGTATGAGGTTGAGAGCAGCATGAATCAATCTGGCTAATGAGGAGTAAAAAGGACAAATTTAAATCATTATTGGGTCAATAGACTGGGTTAACACTGTCTATCTGTTTCATAGACCTTTATTTGTAGCAGGAATAACCCTTGAAAACGTAGCTGCATGTGGGAAGACAGATCAATAGCCTAAGATAAGGTTCTTAAACTCCACCTTATAACTCCCATAGGGGTCCCACGCCCACCGTGTCACTGATGTCCACTTTCCTCAGGAGGAGGCATGACAGCAGTCCGGGCCACTGGGAAAGCGAGAACAATAAAAATCTCCCTCTCTTGGTTGTCTGAGTTTGGAAATAATAACTCCCTGATTAGAACTGTGGCCAGAGGGATAAAGTTTACCTCCGTGGAGAGAGGACAGGTATCTGGGGAAGACACTTATCCCTTGATAGACTTGGTCTTGCTTGAATTTATTTTTCCATTTTACTATTGTGAATTGTTTGGCTATTGATCCTAATAATAATAACAATATCAATAATAACAACAATGATAAACAATGGATAACAATGATTGAGCAGCTACAATGCACAAGGCTCTGCTCTGAGTACCTTATATGCATAACCCAGATGAGCCTCCCAATTATCCTTATGTGGTGAGTACCCCCACTTGACCAATGAGCAAACTGAGCTAGTAAGTGGTGAATCAGGGATTTGAACCCAGGAAGTCAGGCACCAGTGCCTGGCAGCCTAGCTGCCACACCATCCCATCTTTAACCTAATGATGTGAAGTTGATGTTCTCATTTATTCTAATAACCAAAAAATCCACTTGTGTGTGAAGCCTACGGGGTCCAGTCCTTCCTTTTCCATACACCCACTCCCACCTAGTGGACCCTTTTTACCCCTCCCTGCCTCTGCCTCATTTTGAGAAGAGAGTGTTTGTCATTTGGAATTCCCAGTAGTTGGCCTAATAGCTGACAAATACAGATAACAGGTGTTATAATAGTGTTTGTTAAATGAGTGAATACATTTTCAGAATCGACTGCCGTTCCTTTCACTTTATTAAGGAGAAAGCAAAACCTCACAAGTTAGTTTCAAATGTCATGGCTGAATTTGCCGTTAATTTGGCTTAACCTTTGGGAGGGGTGCTGTATGGAGAGCAAGAATGCAAAAAAGGAGGACACTATTGATGAAACCCCTTGATTTGGGAAACCTCTGTTTGGGGTACAATCAGATACTAATACTAATCTGCGATCAAGCAGAAGATTAAATTTTATTTCTTTGAAGCACTAAGCATTAAATCTCCCCTACTTCAATCCTACTTCCAAGTGACCATCAGCAGTTTTTATACCCTGGTGATACTTTATAATTCAAAACAGTCTACATTTTCCAGTTTCACATTCCTTCACTGCAATGAATAAGGTGAGCGAAATGATACGCCGCAACATGCATGTAAAAACAATGAAAAATGGAAGGAAAGGAGGAAGGTGTGTACACTTTCTCTTGCTAGCTCTTGCCCTGGACAACTGAAGCCTCCTAATTCTTATTTTTTTGCTTCCGTATGATCTCTTCCCACGTGAATATATATGCTACTACACTTCTGCAAACAGGAATTTGATCATATCACTCTTCTTCTATTTAAAATCCGCCAATGGCTCCCCATGGCCTTGGGAAAAGGGCAACTCCATACATGGCCCGTGGGTCCTCACAACCAGACTCAGCACCCTTTCCGGACACCTCCTCTTATGTCCACCCACCTGCCCTCACTCTGGCCACACCACACTGAACCACTGTTTTGTTTTTTTTTTTCTGGAACATGCCATGCTCTCATGTACCTTGGCACAGAGTCATCTCTGTCTAAAATGTCTTCTGCCTGCACAGCCTTCTCCACTTGGAATGCTCTGACTCATTGTTCAAGTCCCAGCCACCAGGCTCAAGAGGTAAAGCCACGCCCAAAGTTAGGCCTACTCATCTCTTCCTTTCTGCCTTTCCTTCCCACCCCATTATCACAGCAGCGGAGAGAAGCACAGTTTGAAATCCCTCATTCATACTTCTTGCTTCTCTCTGTCTTTGCCAGATATCACCCACTGCCCTCAGGAACCTGGCTCTCATTCGCATTTCTCTCAACATTGTAGCCACCCCTCTGTATACCAAAACTGCCTTTGGGACACTCTATTCTGATGTCACCCTCTGTAGGCACGCAGTGTTTGCTCCCTCTCTTCCAGACCTGTGACCTCACAAGATTATGGAAGGAGTAAGGCAAAGAACTGCTATTTACTGGATAATCTACTATATGCCAGGCCTTTCTTGGGAGCTTGACACATCTCATAGTTTTCACATATTGTGAAGGTGTTGTTATGCTGTGATGTTGGTGGTCCCAGCAGGATACTATCTTGGGAATGTGACTTGTGACTGCAGTTCCTAGTTTTCTAAAGAGGTTGTCATGGCTTTTGAGATTCCTGGACCATTCAGGAAGTTTGTAAAAATGTTGGTGAGGTGCTACAGTGACAAAAGAAAACACGGGCACCTGCAGCAGGTTTGCTGTGAGGTCAGTGGGCAATTTGGGGAATGGCCTGGGGGTGGATTGTGTGTCCACAACAAATGACAGCATGGAGTTGGCTGCTTCTTGGTAAACCAGCCCCAGTCCGTTACCGCCTGCTCTGGCTTCACTGATGTTGATGCTTGTGCCAGTTTGAAAATATTGTGTCCCCCAGACGCCATTATCTTTGATGTAATCTTGTATGGGCAGACGTTATCAGTGTTAATTAGATTGGAATTCTTTGAGTGTTTCCATGGAGATGCGACCCACCCAACTGTGGGTGATGACTCTGATTGGATAATTTCCATGCAGCTGTTACCCCACCCATTCAGGGTGGGTCTAAATTCAATCACTGGAGCCATCTAAATGAGCTGACAAACTGAAGAAACTTAGTGCAGCTATGAGTGATGTTTTGAAGAGGAGCTACAAGCCAAGAGGGACACTTTGAAGAAAGCACAGGAGCTGCAGATGAGACACAGTTTGAAGACAGTCGTTGAAAGCAGACACTTGCTCTGGAGAAGCTGAGAGAAGACAAATATCCCAAGTGCAACTAACAGTGACATTTTTGAGGAACTGCAGCCTAGAGAGGAAAGTCCCGGAGAAAGCCATTTTGAAACCAGAACTCTGGAGCAGATGCCAGCCACATGCCTTCCCAGCTAACAGAGGTTTTCTGGACACCATTGGCCATCCTCCAGTGAAGGTACCTGATTGCTGATGTGTTACCTTGGACACTTTATGGCCTTAAGACTGTAACTGTGTAACCAAATAAACCCCCTTTTATAAAAAGTCAATCCATCTCTGGTGTTTTGCATTCTGGTAGCATTAACAAACTGGAACAATGCTGGCTAATCTGTGCTGCCCTTGCTTGTATCTGCCCCCCGAGTGAATGAGGGTTTCTGCCTTATATATTTCAGTAGGTCAAGACCACTGACATGGAACTAGAGGCTGTCAGCAGGAAGCACGTCTGTCATGATGGTGGCCACATTTTTCTAGGACACATGGCTTTTCAGAGGTTTGGGCGATAAATCTTAAGGACATTTGGATAGAAATGAATAGTCCATTGAACGTAAACTCTCATAGGAATATTTCACATGTTCTAGAACTTTCACCAAAAGAGCAAAGAAAATCACCTTTTTTGATGTGAAAAGGTGGAGCAGGAAGTGGTTTACACTTGTACTAATTAGGTCATAATTACTTACCCTGGGCCTGAACTCTAACCAAAGTGAAAACCATAATGGATGGCAGGGATCGCCAGTGTCCATTAGGGATGCCAAATGTGGCACTTAGAAACAGCAGAAGAAAAACACGACTCCCTCAGAGGACTGACTTCATTACCACACTGAAGTCAGACTTCAGAGTAGCTTTTAGTTTCAGACTTTCCATCTTTGTCATCCCTGGTCAGTTATAAACAAACAAGTGATGGAAGGGAGAATGCCTCCATAGTACGTTGCCAAACACATAAGTTGATTAAAAAACAAAATGAACATCTGTTCTTAGCACACTGCAGTATACACTTAACTAAAACCAATGTGATCTCAACAAAATAGAAGAAAGAACATCAACACTTTTGAGTGTGTGTCAACACAGAGACGATATCTAAAGAAACAAGGATTTCTCCTTCATATATGATTTTGTAGACTAAAGACAATGCTCAGTGTTATTCTAAGAGCAGTGACTTATATGGGTGTTAACCGTGGCTATGAATAATTAATGCCACACATCTCTGTACTTAGGAATTATTTGTCATCTCAAAGCTCTTGCGAATTGCTTTATTGCCCTACAGAACTGAAATTACTGCATCAATTGCTGAGAAATGTTCGTCTCTGTGATAGAACATAACAGCTGTTTAATACCAAATAACAACACTACACAACAATTGAAGGGAAGTGAAGTCGAATTCTGCAACCAATAAAATTACAGGGATAAATTAGTAGGAGGAATGTAATTATCCAAATTGAGATCTGGGCAGGCTAACAGGGCTAATAATAAACCCATCTTTTACAGAAATTCAATAAGGAAATCAGTTACTTAATTTTTATTTTAAATGTTAAGTTTTTCCCTCCTTAGAGGCTGGAGAAAGTGGCTGCACTTGTTTTAGCTGCATTTGCATTAGCAAATGTGTAAAATGGAAAAAGAGTGCATCTTGTTGCTTTTTTGTTCTGTACCATAGCACTCACTTAGTCCATCTGGGAAACACATACTCCTGCTTCACGTCTAAGTCTAAGCTGCCTCTTCTCAGACCTCTTCTCAGACATCTTCTCAACTGGGTCCAGATGGAGTGAGCACCTCCTCCTTGGTGGCTTTATTGCACCCTGATCCTACCTCTATTACGGTGCTCATTAAACTATATTATGGTTGAGGGTTTACTCAGTATCTCCCTCACCAGACTTAAGGGCAGGAACCATATCATTATTTTTATGTACTTATAGATCTATAGTATAAGTATATATATATATCCAGTATATATATGTATAAGTATATATATATCCAGGTATAAGTATATATATATATATCCAGTATATATATGTATAAGTATATATATATCCAGTATATATATGTATAGATATATATATCCAGTATATATATGTATAAGTATATATATCCAATATATATATTCAGTATATATATATGTATAACTATACATATCCAGTATATATATGTATAAGTATGTGTGTGTGTATTATACATATTATATATACATATTTATATATCTCCAGTGTCTCAATTCATACTTAATAAGTTTTTTTGAAATAAATGTTCCAGGCAAAAATCAGGAGTGCCAGCAAATGTCAAGAGAGCAGAATGATCTACAAAAGTAAGGTGCCTTGTTATCTGATTTTCAAAGGGTTTAGTTCTAAAACCTAAACTATAGATGGTTCAGTACCCATCCCCCCCAGGTGGACTCATCAAAATAGGGTTCTGGGGAGATCAGTGAGTCTGTTCTATTCTTTTTATAAAACATAGAAAAGAGGGACACTGCTACCAATAAAGATATCTTAGGTCTCGGGACTTTAAGCATCGTTTTTAGCGTCTAAAAAAGTGTTATATGATGACCCAATATGCTATCTAACACTGCTACATAGTGATTGATCAAGCAAATGACATCTTTTTGAGTCAAAGGAATCCACCAGGACTTAGTATTGCTCTCATCCTCTCAAGGACTAGCTGAAATTTAGCTTGCATTGGTTACCCTAAGGGGAGCAGGGGCAAAAAGGAATCTAAGTATTCAAGTCATGGTTTTTCCCTTTCATGTTTTGAGCCTCTGGTAAACCATCCCACACAGGAAACAGAAGGATTGCAATGTAGAGAGAAACTCTGAAAGGAGCTTTTGGCACAAAGCTAACCTGGAATAAGAGTTTCACTCTTCTAGAAAGACTATGAATCTGCAAGGAACTTTTAACTTGGTTGGCATTCTTCCTATTGGAAGCCAAACACCAGCACCTTTGGAGCCATTTTTCATTATCAGTAACTGTAAAAGCAACAACAGAAAATATGCAAGGCAATCTATTTATTATTATTATTATTAAATGCCATAATAATAAACACAATTGCAGCCAACTGCCTCCTTGGCTGTAGGAGAGAAGAGTGTCAAAAAATGTCTGTGAATAGGTAGTAAAGATTGTGACACTGGCAACAAAACTCCCAATAGACAAATTTATTTACTGACTCCCAACAGACAAATTAGGTTTTGGACCTTTTATGCAGCACTAGGGTTATAACCATATTTTCTCAAATATGGAGTCCTCAGGAGCTAGGGGCACTGACTCGAGTGAGATATTGGCCTCAATGGAGATTTTTTACAAACATACACAGTCTTTGTTCAGAAATAAAAAAGCTACCTCAGGCATCTTTTTATTATATGAAATTCAAATATATTCAGTAACTAAAAACTGTTGTTCAAGAGACATAGTGTCCCACAGTTAGGGCTGATCTCTATAAACATTCATGAATTATAGTCAAATAAAATATAGAAATGCAGCACATTGTATTTTCCACTGAATAAACTGGACTACTTTCTTGCAAGTGAATGGTTATATTCCAATGACATAATGCTTCTGCCAAGGTAGGTTTCTAAAGGTCTTTTTTTACTGTCTTCTTCAGCCTATGAAGATATGCCACAACAAAACAAAACAAAACAAAACACATGCACACAATCATGAGTGCTTGTGCATGCACACACACATGCATACAAACCCACGCACACACACATGCCCCCCAAGGTATTCCACGGGCACTTAGATAAATGCCTGTGTCTATACCTAAATGTAGATAGCTCTCATCTTTTCAGTCTCATCTTCAAACACTTTCAAAGGTTAAGGCCTGAAGATGAAATCCAAATTCATTCACTGAATTTTCAAGGCCCCTGGCAGTTCTCAACCAGCTAGGAAATGTCCCCTTATTTTCTCTTGCGTGCTCAATGCACCAAATGGATTGCAGCATTCCCTGAAAGCACCCCAAAACATAAACTTTCCTGCTGTGAGCACATGTATTCCTAACTCCTCTTGTTGAAATCCTATTAATCATCAAGGCTGATAAGCAAATGCATGTCATTTGTTCTCTTCCGGGGTATTCCTGATTATAAAATCAGGGAATAAGAATAAATGTCTTTTAGAATACCTAACAGATCTAATATTCTATGACTCTGAAGTCATGGAGGCTATTCTTGTGGTTGATTCTTTACCCTCTATTCTACATCACAATGTGGTTTTCTAGTTACTGGCAACTTAGGAAGGTACTAAGGAAATCTGTTTCATTCGTGTTTTGAAAATAAATTCCTTATATTGGAAAGTATGCATATCGCCATGTCTTGTGAAGTTTTCAAAACCAAGCCTGTATTGGGGGAATGATAATAATGCTGTGTACTTGAACAGTGTCTTTTCATGGAAAGCAGTTGAGTCCTTTATATGCATGTATGTGTTTGTTTATTTTATACTGGGGTAGGTGGGCTGGATTCCAATTTTCCAGTTAGTGAAGCTGAACTTGATTTGTTCAAGGTCATCCCTGGCAGTAGACTGGAATTTAGGAAAAATTATTCTCCAGTAGTTTTCATCTGGCTATCTGAACTGTGCAAAACAAGCGTGAATGGTGTGATTAAAGGATCATTGTATTGGGTTACTGGATCACTGAGATGCAGAGATTTGGGGTAAAAGTCTACCTTGATAGGCTACTCCTATGACACAGGCTTAGAAAATTCCCATGGATATCAAGCATCTAGGCAGAGCAGGCATGGAGCTATTTTCCTCAAACTTATAAAAATGCAAAAGACATAGGTTACTTCTTAGGATCAGGGGCAAATGTAGAACTTCTGTGTGTTTTCCAATCTTGATCTACCATGAAACATCCCAATGAAAATACTTTGAAGGAAAGTGTTGAGCGTATACATTATTAAGAAGGGAAAAGATGGGAGAAGAAAAAAGGACAAGAAAACAATATTGTAGATGACAAGTGGGGTAGGAAAATGGATCTAAGATGATTAGACACAGAAAATTTGGAAATGTTTCACCCTAAGAAACAATTCAAAACCATTGGAAGACACCAGGACCAATTAGCTGTTTGGCCACTCCTTTTCCTGCATCCCTCCAAAACACATCCATGGGACATGACATAATGGCATTGCAAACAACCTGTTGAGAGTGGTTATGTATTCACAGCAGTTGACATAATCGTAATCGAGTTCAGGCCATGTTACTGTAAACCATGTGGATAACTGTCTTCACAGACCTAAGCTTTGTTAGCACAGGTTATTCCAGAATGATGAGAAAATGTTCTAAACTGAGCAGGTGCTAGATGTTGAATCTGACAAATTTCATATCACTTTATTAAGCTACTTCTATTTGTTGCACATTTTCTTGGTGGTAAAGTTAAAAATACAAGTGGAAGAATAAATTGATCAAATTGATAGAAGTTAAAAGTTGAACTCCCATGGGCTCTCGGGTGGGGACGGCAGCCCCTCTCTGAGATTGTCCCTGTGGAGGGGTCTTCTTGGAACACGTGGCCTGGAGGCATCCTGCTGCTGCTGCCACCATTTCAATGGAGGTTGCTTTTATTTTTATTTTTATTTATTTTTTTATTACACTCAAGCTCTACGGCAATTTAATGGCAGCCTTGTGTTTATTAGTTAGCCATGGAGACCAGACCTTCAGGTTATTGAAATAATAAAATGGGAAGATTCATTCCACTGCAAAGCTACTTTTTCAGAAGTCTTTATGGGAACTGCACAAGGAGAGAATCTTCTAATAGTTAAGATACTTTTAACTATTATACTTACAAATTCAGGTAAACAAGGATTCTCCTTTAGAGAGACTACAAATGTAATCTCCGGAGTCCACCTGAATCATGAAACGAGGAGCATGGAAGGATCTTCAGAAGGATCTCATTATTATTATAATATCATTATTACTAGCCTAGAGGGGTCAGGATGCACATTTGTAGTGTGCAAAGAACTTTCACATACTTGATTCCCTTTGACCATCAGATTCACCTAAAATCATTTCCAGGTTTATAGCAAGCTTTCTGTCCAGGAATTATCAGAAAACACCTTTTGGCCACTGTAAAGTGCACCTGGAATTCTCCATGTATGAAACATACACTCAGCAACGTCCTTTTCAGCATGTAGTCGATATCAGTTTGGTGGCCAACCCAAGTTCCCATATAATTACTTAGCCAAACTTTCTGTTAGGCTCATTTATTCTGTACAACTGATCAAAATCATTTCCCTCATATTCATTCCCATGGGAGTTTATTAGGATATTCTGATTTAATAATTTTTAGTAAATTAGAATAAATCTGTTAAGATTGAAGAGGTATATTAATCTGACCTTATTATCACAATAAATGACCTACAGATTTAAAATTCTCCCATAGCACTAGTGAGAACACGAAAACAAGAATTACTTTTGAATCTGATATGAATTAATTTTCTGAAACTGTCTTAAAGTTACAAGGCTAGTGATGAAATAACTAAATTTGTTTTCCCTGTCTTTGGAAAGTTGCCAAATTGCTGGCTGTTCAATTAAAAATAGCCAGCTGTTTGTCTCAATAAAATAGGAGCAGGCATATTTATTACTATGTATTTTTATACATAAGATAATCTTTTTTCATTTAGCATTCTGTATTTGTAATGAAAACCTAGGAATGTAAGAGAAATTTCAGATTTCGGCTATGAAGAACAAATTTATTCTATGATAATTCAAACACTGATTATCCCAACAGCTCCAAACAGGTGGTCACCCCATGACAAACAAACCTGAACCAATATTTCCTTCAGTAAACATTCCCTGGTGAAATAAAGGATCATGGGTCATAAATGTGGTTTGCTTAATGTAAGGCATGCCAGATGGGGCCTTAAACAGGTCACTATTATGATCTATTTATTACTGCAAGAAGGGAGCTTTACGTTAGTGAGTATATTTTTTCCTGGTTGTTACAATATATTGCAAATTCAACAACAGCTTCTAAAGACTACATATTCATATTTCAGTATGTTGGAATGAAAGACTTTCTTTCATACTCTTTAAAAGTATAGAACTAAATTATAATTTAAAAAATTTAAATTATTTATTGTGATAACATATATATACATAAAACATAAAATTTGACATTTTGACCATTTTTAAGTGTACAATTCAGAGATATTAATTACATTTACAATGCTGTGCCTAATTTAGTTTCTGATGCATCATTACATGCATCTCTGAGAGAGACTGTTGCTTGTTTGCTGTATGAAGAATAGCAGAAACATGCTGTTCTTTACCATTAATATGAATGATGATTGAGTGAACTGTTTTTGGCTTTGTTAAGTAAGTGTTTAGAATCAGGAATTTTGCCTAGCCTTAAATTTTTTTTATCAGTTCACCTTAACATGGAACACATTAGGATATGTGATGGGTGAAATGCTAGAAATTTAAATGAAACCCTCTGTGATGAATAAACTACTAAACTCACAATAACTGTAACCTGTCTCTGATTTCCTGTAGAACTTGAAACAACTGGCTCTTTGTCTGGCATGGGGATTGGTTCACACATTGCATTCTCCTTTAAATAAATTAAGGTTGCTTTTAAAATATCACATGTAGTCTATTCTCATTACACAGTTATCAATAGAAATCTCAAATGAGTAGCAGACAGCATTCAGGTAGTTTATCTGAGGGGTCTTTCCAGGTGAGTTGCTCATACGCCCCAGACTAGGTCATTTTATTGATTGAAATTTTTTTTTTTTTTAATCATCATTTTATTGAGATATATTCACATACCACGCAGTCATACAAAACAAATTGTACTTTCGATTGTTTACAGTACCATTACATAGTTGTACATTCATCACCTAAATCAATCCCTGACACCTTCATTAGCACACACACAAAAATAACAAGAATAATAATTAGAGTGAAAAAGAGCAATTGAAGTAAAAAAGAACACTAGGTACCTTTGTCTGTTTGTTTGCTTCCCCTACTTTTCTACACATCCATCCATAAACTAGACAAAGTGGAGTTTGGTCCTTATGGCATTCCCAATCCCACTGTCACCCCTCATAAGCTACATTTTTATACAACTGTCTTCGAGATTCATGGGTTCTGGGTTGTAGTTTAATAGTTTCAGGTATCCACCACCAGCTACCCCAATTCTTTAGAACCTAAAAAAGGTTGTCTAAAGTGTGCGTAAGAGTGCCCACCAGAGTGATCTCTCGGCTCGTTTTGGAATCTCTCTGCCACTGAAGCTTATTTCATTTCCTTTCACATCCCCCTTTTGGTCAAGAAGATGTTCTCCATCCCACGATGCCGGGTCTACATTCCTCCCCGGGAGTCATATTCCACGTTGCCAGGGAGATTCACTTCCCTGGGTGTCTGATCCCACGTAGGGGGGAGGGCAGTGATTTCACCTTTCAAGTTGGCTTAGCCAGAGAGAGAGGGCCACATCTGAGCAACAAAGAGGCATTCAGGAGGAGACTCTTAGGCACAAATACAGGGAGGCCTAGCCTCTCCTTTGCAGCAACCGTCTTCCCAAGGGTAAAACTTATGGTAGAGGGCTCAACCCATCAAACCACCAGTCCCCTATGTCTGTGGTCATGTTAGCAACCATGGAGGTGGGGTAGGCGAATACCCCTGCATTCTCCACAGGCTCCTCAAGGGGGCACTACATCGTTTTTTTTTTTTTTTTTTTTCCTTGTTTGTCCTTTTTCTTTTTTTTTTTTTTTTTAACTTTCCCTTCTTTTTTCAAATCAACTATATGAAAAAAAAAGTTAAAAAGAAAGCAAACATACAATAAAAGAACATTTCAAAGAGACCATAGCAAGGGAGTAAGAAAAAGACAACTAACCTAAGATAACTGCTTAACTTCCAACATGTTCCTACTTTACCCCAAGAAAGTTACATACTATAGCAACATTTCAGTGAACTTGTTCCTACTACATCCATCAGAAATTAACAGACCATAGTCATTTCTGGGCATCCCCAGAACGTTAAATAGCTTATCTGTTCTTCTTGGATTATTGTTCCCCCTTCCTTAATTGCTCTCAACTGCTAGTTCCCCTACATTCTACATTATAAACCATTTGTTTTACATTTTTCAAAGTTCACATTAGTGGTAGCATATAATATTTCTCTTTTTGTGCCTGGCTTATTTCGCTCAGCATTATGTCTTCAAGGTTCATCCATGTTGTCATATGTTTCACCAGATCATTCCTTCTTACTGCCGCGTAGTATTCCATCGTGTGTATATACCACATTTTATTTATCCACTCATCTGTTGATGGACATTTGGGTTGTTTCCATCTCTTGGCAATTGTGAATAATGCTGCTATGAACATTGGCGTGCAGATATCTGTTCGTGTCACTGCTTTCCGATCTTCCGGGTATATACCGAGAAGTGCAATCGCTGGATCGAATGGTAGCTCTATCTCTAGTTTTCTAAGGAACTGCCAGACTGACTTCCAGAGTGGCTGAACCATTATACAGTCCCACCAACAATGAATAAGAGTTCCAATTTCTCCACATCCCCTCCAGCATTTGTAGTTTCCTGTTTGTTTAATGGCAGCCATTCTAACCGGTGTTAGATGGTATCTCATTGTGGTCTTAATTTGCATCTCTCTAATAGCTAGTGAAGCTGAACATTTTTTCATGTGTTTCTTGGCCATTTGTATTTCCTCTTCAGAGAACTGTCTTTTCATATCTTTTGCCCATTTTATAATTGGGCTGTCTGTACTATTGTCATTGAGTTGTAGGATTTCTTTGTATATGCAAGATATCAGTCTTTTGTCAGATACATGGTTTCCAAAAATTTTTTCCCATTGAGTTGGCTGCCTCTTTACCTTTTTGAGAAATTCCTTTGAGGTGCAGAAACTTCTAAGCTTGAGGAGTTCCCATTTATCTATTTTCTCTTTTGTTGCTTGTGCTTTGGGTGTAAAGTCTAGGAAGTGGCCTCCTAATACAAGGTCTTGAAGATGTTTTCCTACATTATCTTCTAGGAGTTTTATGGTACTTTCTTTTATATTGAGATCTTTGGTCCATTTTGAGTTAATTTTTGTGTAGGGGGTGAGGTAGGGGTCCTCTTTCATTCTTTTGGATATGGATATCCAACTCTCCCAGCCCCATTTGTTGAAAAGACCATTATGGCTCAGTTCGGTGACTTTGGGGGCCTTATCAAAGATCAGTCGGCCATAGATCTGAGGGTCTATCTCTGAATTCTCAATTCGATTCCATTGATCTATATGTCTATCTTTGTGCCAGTACCATGCTGTTTTGGCAACTGTGGCTTTATAATAAGCTTCAAAGTCAGGGAGTGTAAGTCCTCCCACTTCGTTTTTCTTTTTTAGAGTGTCTTTAGCAATTCGAGGCATCTTCCCTTTCCAAATAAATTTGATAACTAGCTTTTCCAAGTCTGCAAAGTAGGTTGTTGGAATTTTGATTGGGATTGCATTGAATCTGTAGATGAGTTTGGGTAGAATTGACATCTTAATGACATTTAGCCTTCCTATCCATGAACATGGAATATTTTTCCATCTTTTAAGGTCCCCTTCTATTTCTTTTAGTAGAGTTATGTAGTTTTCTTTGTATAGGTCTTTTACATCTTTGGTTAAGTTTATTCCTAGGTACTTGATTTTTTTAGTTGCTATTGAAAATGGTATCTTTTTCTTGAGTGTCTCTTCAGTTTGTTCATTTCTAGCATATAGAAACATTACTGACTTATGTGCATTAATCTTCTATCCCGCTACTTTGCTAAATTTGTTTATTAGCTCTAGTAGGTGTATCGTTGATTTCTCAGGGTTTTCTAGATATAAGATCATATCATCTGCAAACAATGACAGTTTTACTTCTTCTTTTCCAATTTGGATGCCTTTTATTTCTTTGTCTTGCCGGATTGCCCTGGCTAGCACTTCCAGCACAATGTTGAATAACAGTGGTGACAGCGGGCATCCTTGTCTTGTTCCTGATCTTAGAGGGAAGGCTTTCAGTCTCTCACCATTGAGTACTATGCTGGCTGTGGGTTTTTCATATATGCTCTTTATCATGTTGAGGAAGTTTCCTTCAATTCCTACCTTTTGAAGTGTTTTTATCAAAAACGGATGTTGGATTTTGTCAAATGCTTTTTCAGCATCTATTGAGATGATCAATTGATTTTTCCCTTTCGAGTTTTTAATGTGTTGTAATACATTGATTGTTTTTCTTATGTTGAACCAGCCTTGCATGCCTGGAATGAACCCCACTTGGTCATGGTGTATGATTTTTTTAATGTGTCTTTGGATTCGATTTGCAAGTATTTTGTTGAGGATTTTTGCATCTATATTCATTAGGGAGATTGGCCGGTAGTTTTCCTTTTTTGTAGCATCTTTGCCTGGTTTTGGTATTAGATTGATGTTAGCTTCATAAAATGAATTAGGTAGTGTTCCATTTTTTTCAATGTTTTGAAAGAGTTTGAGTAAGATTGGTGTCAGTTCTTTCTGGAAAGTTTGGTAGAATTCCCCTGTGAAGCCATCTGGCCCTGGGCATTTATTTGTGGGAAGATTTTTGATGACTGATTGGATCTCTTTGCTTGTGATGGGTTGGTTGAGGTCTTCTATTTCTTCTCTGGTCAGTCTAGGTTGTTCATGTTTCCAGGAAATTGTCCATTTCTTCTACATTATCCAGTTTGTTGCCATACAGTTGTTCATAATATCCTCTTATAATTTTTTTAATTTCTTCAGGATCTGCAGTTATGTCACCTTTTTCATTCATTATTTTGTTTATATGGGTCTTCTCTCTTTTTGATTTTGTCAGTCTAGCTAGGGGCTTGTCAATCTTGTTGATCTTCTCAAAGAACCAACTTTTGGTGATATTTATCCTTTCTATTGTTTTTTTGTTCTCTATGTCATTTATTTCTGCTTTAATCCTTGTTATTTCTTTTCTTGTACTTGGTTTAGGATTGGTTTGCTGTTCATTTTCTAGCTTCTTCAGTTGATCCATTAGTTCTTTGATTTTGGCTCTTTCTTCCTTTTTAATATATGCGTTTAGTGCTATAAATTTCCCCCTTAGCACTGCTTTTGCTGCATCCCATAGGTTTTGGTATGTTGTGTTCTCATTTTCATTCGTCTCTATATATTTAGCAATTTCTCTTGCTATTTCTTCTTTAACCCACTGATTGTTTAGGAGTGTGTTGTTTAACCTCCAGGTATTTGTGAATTTTCTAAGTCTCTGATGGTTATTGACTTCTAATTGTATTCCATTGTGGTCAGAGAATGTGCTTTGAATAATTTCAATCTTTTTAAATTTATTGAGGCTTGTTTTATGTCCCAGCATATGATCTATTCTGGAGAAAGTTCCGTGAGCACTAGAAAAGTATGTGTATCCTGGTGATTTGGGATGTAATGTCCTGTAGATGTCTGTTAAATCTAATTCATTTATCAGATTGTTTAGGTTTTCAATTTCCTTATTGGTCTTCTGTCTGGTTGATCTATCTATAGGAGAGAGTGATGTGTTGAAGTCTCCCACAATTATTGTGGAAACATCAATTGCTTCCTTTAGTTTTGCCAATGTTTCTCTCATGTATTTTGTGGGGCCTTGATTGGGTGCATAGACATTTACGATTGTTATTTCTTCTTGCTGAATTGCCCCTTTTATTAGTATGTAGTGGCCTTCTTTGTCTCTCAAAACATCCCTGCATTTGAAGTCTATTTTATCTGAGATTAATATTGCTACACCTGCTTTCTTTTGGCTGTAGCTTGCATGAAATATTTTTTTCCATCCTTTCACTTTCAGTTTCTTTGTGTCCCTGTGTCTAAGATGAGTCTCTTGTATGCAACATATTGATGGTTCATTTTTTTTGATCCATTCTGCGAATCTATATCTTTTAATTGGGGAGTTTAATCCATTTACAT
The DNA here is from genome assembly GCF_015220235.1 of Choloepus didactylus. Classification (NCBI taxonomy): domain Eukaryota; kingdom Metazoa; phylum Chordata; class Mammalia; order Pilosa; family Megalonychidae; genus Choloepus; species Choloepus didactylus. The sequence goes on along the minus strand of NC_051320.1, from coordinate 29,092,443 downwards.
TCAACGTTAAAACCGTGAAGGCATTTCTTGAATCGGCCATCTTATCCTTTGGATTATGTTTGCCATATTTTTCCCTCTCTCTATTAATATCCTTTATTGTACCCATACCGAATCTCTTTAGTACTGAACCTTTCTCCAAGTCTCTCTGTCCTGTCTTTGTTTCTCTGTCTGTAGGGCTCCCTTTAGTATCTCCAGTAGGGCAGGTCTCTTGTTAGCAAATTCTCTCAGCATTTCTTTGTCTGTGAAAAATTTAAGCTCTCCCTCAAATTTGAAGGAGAGCTTTGCTGGATAAAGTATTCTTGGCTGGAAATTCCTCTCACTCAGAATTTTAAATATATCGTGCCACTGCCTTCTCGCCTCCATGGTGGCTGCTGAGTAGTCACTACTTAGTCTTATGCTGTTTCCTTTGTATGTGGTGAATTGCTTTTCTCTTGCTGCTTTCAGAACTTGCTCCTTCTCTTCTATGTTTGACAGTGTGATCAGTATATGTCTCGGAGTGGGTTTTTTTGGATTTATTCTATTTGGAGTTCGCTGAGCATTTATGATTTGTGTATTTATGTTGTTTAGAAGATTTGGGAAGTTTTCCCCAACAATTTCTTTGAATACTCTTCCTAGACCTTTACCCTTTTCTTCCCCTTCTGGGACACCAATGAGTCTTATATTCGGACGTTTCATATTATCTATCATATCCCTGAGGTCCATTTCGAGTTTTTCAATTTTTTTCCCCATTCTTTCTTTTATGTTTTCATTTTGCATTCTGTCATCTTCCAGGTCACTGATTCGTTGTTCAGCTTCCTCTAGTCTTGTACTATGAGTGTCCAGAATCTTTTTAATTTGGTCAACAGTTTCTTTAATTTCCATAAGATCATCCATTTTTTTATTTAGTCTTGCAATGTCTTCTTTATGCTCTTCTAGGGTCTTCTTGATTTCCTTCATATCCCGTACTAGGGTCTCATTGTTCATCTTTAGTTCTTTGAGTAGCTGCTCTAGGTGTGTCTCTTCTGGTCTTTTGATTTGGGTGCTTGGGCTTGGGTTATCCATATCGTCTGGTTTTTTCATATGCTTTATAATTTTCTGTTGTTTTTGGCCTCGTGGCATTTGCTGACCTTGATAGGGTTCTTTTAGGGTTTGTAGACCAGTTGAAGTCCTTATCTCTAATTTATCAGATCTACAGCTTCGTGGAGTACACTTTCTCTAACTAACCAGCAGGTGGCGTCCACGAGCCACCTGTTCTCCACAAGCCAGATCTCCCCTGCTTAGCCTTTTTGGTGAGTGGGGGAGTGAGTCTTGTGGGGCCCAATTGGTGTCCCAAGCTTGCGTGTGTAGTTGGTGTTGCCTGCCCTGTATGTGGGGCGTGTTTCTGGGCAGTCGGGGAGGGGGGGTGGCCCTAACAATCAAATCTCCCTGATGATCCTAGAGTTTTAAAGCTACTGCAATAGTCTAATCCTTCAGTTCAGTCCTGCCACAGTTTGTCTCTGCCACTGACCCACAAGTCTTTGGTATTGGCGTATGGCTCCTGAGACTTGCAAGTGGGCCCCTCTTCCAGGCTGTGCACCCCGGGTCCTCTGTTGAGGGATGACTGTGCTATGTCGCAGGTGAGTGCCGTCCCCCCAGGGCAGTTCTGGGCTGCTGGGCTGTGTTGGGAGGCTCCCAGTCTGCGCAAATGATGGCTGAATGGGGCTCTGTTAATTCACACTGCTCCCCCTTCCCAGCTCTGGGACATTCAGCTGAGGTTGCAGGGAAGGCTAATGTCCACGCCCAGTTTTGTGGTGTGTGCCTGTTATTTGAAGCACTTCCGTCACACTGGGTTGTCTGGGGCAGCTCTCTATTGATTGAAATTTCTAGCCTGGTCCATAAGGCTATTTCTCCTTGGTCTTACTGAATTTTTGAAGGAACAGAGAAGTAGGAAAAATGTAAAATTTATTGTCACTACTTGTCTACTTTGGAATGTATTCACACATTCTTCTTCAGAAGGAAATGTGGTCCATGTGCTTTTTTCTATGTTAGTGTTAAAATCCTAAATATTCCTTATCTCTTGATGACATTGTATCAATCCTGCAAACACATGCAATGCTTTCCACCTTTAACATCTTCATCTACAGATTTTCAGTCTAGGTCTATTTTGCCAAATGCACCAAGAGTTTCAATGAAGTGATTGGTATCTAACTGGTCAAAAAGTGGGGTGTGAGTCACTCTCAGTGAGGAAGATTGGGGCGGCCATGTTTTTTTCTTCCCAGTACTTATAATTTCTAGTTTATTTGTACATTTCTGCTGATCTCTCTAGAATGCAAGTTTGATGAAAGTAGAAACTAACTCCAGTATATAGAATACGGTAGATAAATGAGTGTGGCAACATCAGTGTAATCCTGAGAAAATATGAAAGAATATTTGAAGTTGGTATGGTCCTGGAAAATCCAGGGCATTTTTAATTTGCTTAACAAACTAGAACATTTAAAATTTTGTAGGCAGTGTGAGGTTTTAATGTATCTTTGGTTTGAGGAGGGGAGAGGTAATGGGTGTTACTGCTATTTTTTCTCAGTCTGACAGTTTAAATTTTAAGACACAATCAGTAGGGATCAAAATATCCTAGGGATCTGTAGTTTTATCAATAGATGTTCCTGATCCTTCACTATTCTGTCTTTCACATTCTGGCTAATGTTCAACAAAATGTCAAGGCAGAGTACTCAGCTGAGTATGTCTGGATAGCCTGCATCCTCCTATAAACATGTGTTTAAATTCAGGCTATTAGCGAGGTTATCAGATCTTGTAGCTCAGTGGTTTCCAGTCCTGGCTGCACATCAGAATCTTCTAGGGAATTAAAAAACTGTGTGTGTGTGTGTGTGTGTATATATATATATGTATGTAAATATATATATATATGGTTTTGTGGATTTCATTACAGGATAATTAAAGTAGAATCTCTGAGCGTGGGGTCCTGGCATCAGTATTTTTTTAAGCCCCCCACCCCCCACCACCCACTCCGGGTTGCCCAAGTGATTCTCTCTGCAACGAGGTTTAAGAGCCACTGACAGTTAATACTACTTGGCCTGGGGAAAATGGGAAAGCTATTAAATAGGCTAATACAGGTAGAAAATATCCTCCATAAGAGCAATCCTTTGCTTACAACAGGGATGCTTAGTTTTTACCTTGATACACATTGAATTTTTTTACCTCAGCATTTTAGCTTACAGAGTCACAAAGGCTATTTATTACCAGTCATAAAAAGTCCACATGCAGATTTTTTTTTTTTTTGAGGAAAAAAATTTTAAAAGTGCTGATGAAGTCAGAGAAAAGCAGAATATGCAATTTATTGAGAGAGGGACAAAGGGATTTTGTGAGGCTGCAAGAAGGCAGCCTGGGGCCATGAGGAGACCATGCCCCAGGCGGAGTGCCCTGCCCAGCTCTGTGACCCTGGCTGGACAAGTTACTGAGCTTTTCCAAGCCTCACTTACTGCATTTGTAAAGTGGGATGATAACACCTTCCTCACTGGATTATTGAAGTAAAAACTGGTTAAGGTATGTAAAGTGCCAGGCATATAGTTTGCACTCCTGGTGATCTTTTCTTTTCTTCTCTGAATTATAGGGAGACTTATTAGTAGGGCTGTGTTTGGCACATTATAAGTGCTAAATGAGAGTTTTAAATGTCTGTTATTGATGGATTTTTGACGTGGACACATTGTACTTAAAGACATAAAAGGTGTAGCCTCAACATGTTACTCAAGTCTTTCTTTTCTTCACTTTGCGGTGGAGCATGGATCAGTTTTGTGGCCTCCGGAACAGGTAACCACACCAGGAAACATGGAGATGGAAGCATTCATAAATATGCTAATGGATCTCAACTGATCATCTGTCAGCAAGTCATGAAGAAGAGGGATGGTGTTTTGGGTTGAACTGTATCCACCTAAAAAAGATGCTGAAATTCTAACTCCCAGTTCCTCAGAAGCTGACCTTATCTGGATATAGAGTCTTTGTAGATGTAACTACTTAAGATGAGGTCAAGGTGAGTAGGGTGGGCCCTAATCCAATATGACCAGTGTCCTTATAAGAAGAGAGAGGGACACACGGAGGGAAGAAGGTCATGTGAAGATGGGGGCAGAGACGGGAGTGAGACAACTACAAGCCGTGGAACCCCAAGGACTGCCAGCCACCACCAGTACTGGAAAGGCAAAGAAGGATTCATCTCCTAGAGCCACGCTCCCCTAGGGCGTGGTTCTGCCCACAACTTGATTTTGGACTTCCGGTCTCCAGATTCTGAGAGAATAAATTTATTTTTTATTATGGTAATTTTTTTTTACTGCCATCCTAGGAAACCTCTCGGTTTTACCTGCTGAAGTGGTTTCATTCCATTGACGAAGGCTTTCTAAAATAGTCTATTGTGCTTCCTCTAAAAAGTGGGTGAAACCAGGACCAAGTGCTCCATTACTTATGTGCGATTAGAACCCACCGTGCCATGTGAAAGGGCTCATCCCTGTTTCTTCTCCAAGAATGCTAGACCCCTCTTGTTTGAAACTTAGAAAACTGACCTGAGACACCAGCATCTTGCCTCATATATTCAGTTTGAATATTTCAGTCAAATTTTGAGGGTTTCTTTCTCTCTCAACGCCCCAAACATGCAAATCTTTGGGAAGAGTCATTTGGTTATTCTTTCTTCCCCTCCCTAGTCTTTGTTTATTCATGGAAAATGCTCAATGAGGACGTTCTCTTTATTCTGATTATATGGTAAAGCAAATCAAATAACATCAACAGACTTGTGAGACAGTTTAATGGACAAAGACAGAAAAAGGAAATGCATTTTGCATTTGACACTCTTTAGGAACAATATTTTTATTAAGGCATTTATGTCAGTTGGACATATGGTAAGCATAGGGAAATCTTATATACAAATTTCAAGTACAAATTTTATCATAAGCAAATGAAGTAAAACTTAAAAAGAATGTCTACAAAGGCTTTATAAGTTGGATATTGTTTAATGATAGCAATATTAGATGTAAGGGGGAAGCAAACAACAGCTCTCTTTGATCTTGACCCCTGCTGGCTACACCTACAGAAAATCCCTCCCCGAATGCCAAAGTTCTTGAAAACATATTCTTCACTCAAGACCTCCTCTTCTCTGCCTTTCACTACCTATTACAATTTGGTGTTCATTCTTACACTCCACTGAAGTAGCTTCAGTAATGAACACTGGTGATCTCCTAACTGTCAAATTCAGTGGACATTTAAGAAATCCTAGTTACTTAATCTCTGTGACACTGAATTCTTTTACCTTCCGGAATTCTCTTGGTTTCCAGAATGCTACCCTCCTGTGGTTCTCCTACTTCCTTTCTGATTTCACTCGTGTCTCTTCACCCACCCTCAGTTTCTCTGGATGCTGACCTTGGAGGGTTGGCCTTCCCAGACCTGCTCTTCCTGGGTGCTGTCATTTACCACCTTGACTTATCACCTGCAGATGTGATGAGAGCTTCCAAGTGATCACTTTCAGCCCGGATGTCTTTCCCTGGAGCTCTAGAACTCTATTTTTGGTTGTCTACTGGCAATGTTTAACTAGAAATCCCACAAGCAACTGAAAGTAAGGCATCCTAAACGGAACTCTGCCATCTGAATTGAACTTGCTCTTCCCCCTGTTTTCCCTTTCTTGCCTCATAATGTATTTCACTCTATTCTTGGAGCTAGGAACCTGGGAGCCAGTCTCACCTTCTCACTCAACCTCATTTGTCATCTCTAATCAACTACAAATGCTTGGCAATTCTACCTCTTAAATATACTTTATCAACATTCTCCTCCCTAGCTCTTCTCCCACTTTGGAAGTTCAGATCCGTATCACCTTTTGCTTCGACTATTTTAGCAGCGAACTGGTCTTCCTTTCTCTAATGTTGCAACTTCTGATATAATTCCCTCCACATTTCAGCATACACATTTTTGCCAGAGTGACTTGACAAAACAGGGAGCTTATTTCATTTTATGTTACTTTCCCATTCAAAAAAAATTCCAGAGCCCCTTGTTGTCTTCAGGAGAAAGTCCAGATTTCTAAGGATGATTAATTAGGTTCTTGAGCACTTGTCCTCAAAGTGGTCCCACATACATATCTGCCTTTCCCAAAGACCTGTGAGCTCCTTAAGGTCATTCTCTTGGGACTATTTCCTCTGAATCCTTGGTTTCTGGAACATAGTAGATAGTCCAAGAATTTTGAACAAATAAATGGTACAGTGAATGAATACAATATCAAGAGGAAGAAGCCTGTTTTTGCTCCTTGGTATTACCTTATCTTTCCCCAAAATTTCAGACTAGTTATTGAATGTTTTCATATTAGTCCTTAATACAACCTTATGGTGCAAATCAATTATGGACTCTGTTTTATGATTTGATTTTATGTGTGGATCTAGGGAACAACAGAAATTAAATAACAACTGCAATTTCATACAGTGTATCAGGAGATTTGTGCATAGAACTAAGTCTTCTCTGACCCTTGAATGTCCATTATTGTGGAGTGAAACACATTCTCTTTTTGAAGTTCATCCTATATGACAGGTTATTTACAAATTTCAAAACTACTTCAAAACTAGGACTTTTATAAGTAGAGTAAAAATATACCTAGTTTACAGTTTTTGCTATAACAATCAAATATATAGATTGACCTGGCTTATTAAGAGCTTACTGTGTTGCCAGACACTATGCCAAGTCCTTGGAATGCATTATCTCCATTGATATTATTATCATCATCACTTTACACAGGAGGAAACAGAAGATCAGAGTAGGTAAGCAACTTTCCCAAAGTCACAAAAGCAAGAAGTGTCAGGTCTGGAATTAAGAATGTCTGTCTTCAGAGCCCATGAACTCAGCCACCATGTTATGCAGTAAACCCTAATAATCTGACATGAGAGGGAATAGTAGTTAGTGGTTAATCAAAAAGTTAATAAAGTGTGAAAATCAGTTTAAAAAACCCCACAACATAAAAAATTCATTTTAATGTAAAATGCATAAATGCACAATCATTTGGCAATATTTTATTGGAGGAAGGAAGAGGAGGTAAGGGTATTTCTTTAAGATTTGGGTGATCAGAATTCTGCCTTATCTTTCTCTCATAAATCACAGTCAGAAATGCATCATTTACAATCTCTAGTTTTAGTTCCTTCAAAGTGGAATGAGTCCTTGAAGACTCTTACTAAGCAATTTCTGTGAAGAATCTGTCCAGATTTTTACAATCCTTCTCTCTCCTATCTTTAAAAGTTGCCATATTCTTACCTAATTCAAAAAGAAAAAAATCAAAAGAAAAAAATTCGCCCTTAATGAATCTCTCTAAATTTAGCACTCACTCTAGTTTTCATAGAAACAACAGCTCATTTTTATTGCACTTACATTTCATGGGCTGACATGATACATAATTAAGTTGCATAATTACAATAAAAATCTCAACTGGCATAAACAAGTTGGGGACCAAATACAGAAGGCTCTTGGTAATCAAACAGCTCCACTGGATGGAAGAGAGGCCAGTGAGCACCCTCTTATCCCTGGATGGTCATTATGATCTGGTACCCATCAGTGTGTTTTGGAGGAAATGGAGTGCCTTGGTTGATATGCCCCCTTGGTTAAGTGGTGTAGATTAAGAGAGCTTCTGCCGTGGAGCTATGTCCACAGATGGTTTTAGCAAATTATGTCAAAGTCATTTAAACTTCATATTCTAAGTTTTAATATCAGTGTTTCCATGGAGTAACTTCCTGTTCTTGAGCAAAGCGCTTACCATTTCATGGTTTTATCCATGAGTCAATGGAAAGTTAGACTTATTTTCTAACTGTGATTGGAGGCAAAAATGATGAGTATTTCGTAAAGGGAACAGGAGAGTTTAAAGTTAGCAAATGATTAGTGTGGAAAATAGTAACACAGAGCAATGAAGTATGAGCCTTAGGCATCGATTTACTCTCATTTTCACTTGTGAATATATATAAAACACTACATATGTTCTTTGAAATGGTTCCCTGAGCCCTACAAGATGCACTCTGTAGACACAGTGAAAGTAAAATGGGAAATGAGATGCCTGTTCTTTAAGAGTTTCTTTTTCAAATGATGGAGTATGCTTCTTTTCCATTTTTATTACAGTGTCTTTAAGTCTGTTTTTATTTCAGGATAGAAATAATCAGCATAAGATGTTCAGAATTAAGCAAATGTAGGCTCTCAAAAGATATCCTCAAATTATCCTGGCCCTGGGGAAGCTTCACTGAAATTGTCTGATCATGTAAAACAATCTGTCCAATGAATCAAATAGACGTTGTGTGGAGATAGCAACACTCAGTGATAATTTGCAGCTTCAGAGCTGAGTTGTAGTTGAGTTTACCTAGCTGTATGCTAAGAGGAGATCTGACCCATGGACAGTCCTGTAGCTCCAGGAGAATCTCACTGCACAGCCAGCCTCGCCTTACACAGTGTCTGGGGATGGCAACTTCACAGACAAAGGGGAATAACGCATACAAGACATAGGGTGTTGGGCAGATTCTTGACTGTGGGCACTCTTCCCACTGAACAACCCTGCTAAGCCGTTTATTTATATTGCTCATTCTAAAATTGTGGGTAATAATAGAGTTGCCATACAATGCCTTAAGGATTAAAGGAATTCATGAGCAAAATGTTGTGGTATGTGTATCATCAGGGATGAGTACATATATTTTAAATTATACAGGTATTCCAAATTATACAATATTATTTTTTGCTTATATGCACTGACATGAAAATCTAGCATTATTTATGATTTATAAACATATAAAGAAGGAGCATGTGAAGATGTGAGTACAACTTTCTTGCTTTTTTTATTTTCAGTCCTCCCCCTTTGCATTTAATCTTGAGTAATATTATTTTTGCAGATAACTAGTGACCTTCTTCTGTCTGCAAGCCACATTTCAATATGGAAATTCTTATGAGTTTAAAAATGGAATTGCCCTTTTCAATATGCTGGTGATGGGGAAAGGTCTCGTTAAATATGAACTCCACAATGTGTGCCATTCAGCACCTAAACAGTGGCAGGTATACAGCAGGCATGCAATAGTTAATGGATGAAGGAATCACATCCTCTACATAAAGTTTGGGGAGTGGTTTAAATCACTGCCAAAGGAAAACAGATTTATAGAGACAAAGTTACTTTGCTTGAGAATCTACAGCAAATCTTGGAAATATACCAACAAAACAAAAGATTTATTATTCATGGCATGCATCTCCAATCACATAAAACACAATGTCAGAAAAATACCTGATTAAGTGGTATGATTTTCCCTTAGGGCAAAAACGTGTTTCAATTAAGGAACACTGTTAAATCCTAGCCATTTTCATTCTGTTTTTATCTGAATTGTCAGCTGAATTTTTAGAGAAAAAGTAACAAAGCACATTTTATTGTTTCTTCAGTGCCTCTCATCACTTCCCCCAACTCCCCACTCCCCCACCTCTGCCCAGGATGGACTTGATAGTCCTAAAAAATGTAAGAAATGGCCCTATACAGATTTAGGCAGTTCTCAATTATTTAGGAGCTCTTATCTAGCATGTGGGCTGTTTATATTTTTCCATCAACCCCCTTCCCCCAACCCCCGCCCCGCCATACACATAATTTTGTTAGGGAGAGAAATGCAAGAAAGTTAAACTCATCAATAGAGTTCCTTATTGGGTAAAAGCTTTGATCAAATGTTTGATGCAATTAATTTCCAAAATGAGGTTTGGGGATGATCTGTGGATTTAAATGATCCATAGAAGCCACTCAGATTATTTAAAAAATAATACCAAGAAGCCACATTCCCTTCATGTTGAAAACTGTTTAGATGGAGAGAGATTGAATTATGAAGGTTTCTTTTTCACTCTGAAGGCCTAATTACATGATTGCTAGTAATTAAATGTAAACTAAGATATGACTGGTTTCCATCTGTAGAACATACAATGTCTTTTGGCAATATAGTCTACCCAATCCAGAATTTTAAGGTTCATTCATTCAGTAAACTTTTATTGTGCACATGTTGATTGCCAAGCTCTGGACTGGGAAAACAGAAATGAATTAAAGAGTCCCTTCCTTCAGCAGATCCCCATCTTCCAGAAGACTCCAAGAACCAAATAAATAACTATAAAACACTGTGGTGAGTACGATGGTGGAGACTGCAGAGGGCATTATGGTATTATTAAGGTGCTTAGAATTGGTTCTCTAAACCAGCCTGAGGAGGTCTGTAGGCTTCCTAATGAGGAGGCACTGGGCTGGGTGTTAGGGCAATAGGGCTCATCCGGAAGAAGAGGGAAAGTGTTCCATGTAATGGTTAGCTCATCAGCAAGAACTATTATGGCATGGACATAGAAACAATAGTTTGTTTCTACTCATTGTGTTTTATAAAAATCTTGGGTTGTCATTTCTCAGTCATCCCAACTACTATGCAGATGGCTTCTAACAGGGGACAGGGGAAAGACTGCCCTTATGGAGCACACAGTAGTGGACAACAGCAAACCAGCAAGCCAGCAAGCAAATAACTTCTCATAGTCATACGTTTTGTAGAAAATAAAGAAAGTTAATGGGATAGAGAGTCAGGGGTGGTGGGAGGGACAGGCATCTTTAGATAGTGTGTCAGCAAGAGCCTCTCTGAGGAGCTGACACTGAACTGTGTGTCCCTTGGGGAGACAGGGGAAGGGGTTTCCAAGCCGAGGGATCGAGGGACTGGCAACTGCAAAGGACAGGAATAAACTGGGATATCCAAGGACTTGAGAGATGAGCTGTGAGAAGAGGTGAGAATAGGTGAGAATAGTGGGAGAGGAGGTGGGGGAAGCAGACTGTGGTCAGTCTTGCAGCCCAGGGTAAGGTCCCTGAAAGCAGGGGAGAGATGGGACCTGATTTATGCTCTAAAAACTGCTGCGTGGGGAATAAATTACGGGGAAGGGGTGAAGAGTAGAGGCTGGGACCCCTGGTACAGAGGCAAGAAACGATGGTAGCTTGACTATTTTGTAAAGTAGATAAAAATGTATCCTCATGAGATGTCTGTAAGGTTCTTAGAAAAGAGATCTATAAGACATGATAAAGGGACATATCTATATTGTAGAATAGATTCAAGCATCAGATGGTGTTGCAGAGGGTAAACTTTAAAGTTACCTACAATCTTTAGTTAGCCCTGAATTTATGACCAGTCCGACAGCCAGTAAAGCATTCTTTCTTACATTATAATGATGATGATCACCTGAGGGACTTTTAAACTAAAATTTGTAGTAAAATAAAATGTACTGCAGAAACATAAGAAAGACACCGAGGGAGAAAAACTTCAACTAATAGCTAAACGCTCTCCTCAAACACTCTGACAAGGTCAATAGAAAATTTTCAAAATTGATGACTTCAACTTGAGTCTCACTCCCAACTAGCAAGACACACCTTGGGGAAATTAACTGAGTGGAGTGGGTCTTACTCAGGAGTTATTCAGAAAAAGTGGAAAGAGAGAGAGATCTAGAATGGGTGATTAATGGAGGAATGGCTGTCTCACAAAGCCATGGGCCACACAATGCAGTCCCGGCCTGGGGTTATCTTAGAGGCTGAGACAACCTAAAGGAAACAACAGTGTATTCCTTATACACTACCTGATTTCTAAGCAATTAAATGACGTGGAGCTCTTAATAATACTGTGTACATCAGTAGTAGACACTTTGGCTGTAAGTGCAATCAAAAACTTCTTGAAAACTCATACAAACATGCTGTTTGGAAGGGACAGAATTTTCCAATGTGATTTAAACACATTAAGGAACTCTGGATTGAAGGAAAAATTTAGAATTTCTTGATAATTTGAGATTTATACAATTAATTCAAACATTGAAACAGGCTTACTATCTGGTTCCAGGTTTGGGAAGCTCTCTCGTCTTGAATACTTAAATTTACAGATCTCTTTCTACTTGGGAACATTAACATTTTACAACAGCTAAATGAGACTTGCAGTCATTTTATAGAAGATATAGAACAGGAATAATGCAAAGTGAGAAGTATATGTTAGCCATGTAATTAAAAACAAAATGATTTCAGTATCAGGATTTTGCAGATATTTTAGTCTTTTTTTGTCAAATTGGCCTCAGATTTTCAATTCCCTCCGAGCACACAGACCGTTGGAAGTCATAGAGTAAAGTAACAGTGTCTGGACTGAATGAGGAATGCAAAGTATTTGGCTCCTAACTCTAAGTATGAGCCACTAGATTCCACTTACAGCTTTGAACATTATTAAATAACATTTCAGAAATAGAGGCTTTGATTTATAGTGAAACGGCAGCTTTACAGCACAGCTTTATCCATAGCAACTGCTCAGAATAAACCGGTAGGTCTATCTTATCGTCAAATATTGTACACAGTGATTGGGAGAAGGGTGCTAGATAAATCCCCATAATAACCTCCTTGAACTAAACGGATAATCCCCAAAAGTAGTGGAGGGTTCTGAAATGCTGGGTACACTAGGAAGCAGCAGTCCCTTTTTATATGGCTCTCACACATTTGATTTTGTGCTGAGCCGAGGAGAAGAATATAATATTCAGCTTGACTAACCCTCAATATCATTCAATCAGTCATTGCAGTTTAACATGTACTGATGTGGTGCCTTTTCTTCACTGGCCTATAATTTTATATTCTGAAATTGTCAAGTTGCTTTAGACAGAAAGAGCCTTACAGCCAGACTGTAAGATTTTCCAAGAGCCATATAATTCACTCATTGAGGACGTTCAACTCAAATTGGAAAGGGGCAAATGAAAATTAATAGGATCAGAACTGGATAACCATGTCAAATGCATTTTAAAACTTTATTTTTCAGGTCATCATTGGTGAGCTCGGGCCATTGGTGAGCTCGGGCACCAGGCAGTTTTCGGCTGGCAGGAAGACGTGTGCCTTTAATTCTGTCTGAAGTAAAGATGCTACTGGCTGTTCAGTCCAAGAAACAGGATCAATCTGCATCAAAGGTGCCCTGTGTGCAAATCTCTGTGTGGCTGGAATTGGCATCCTCTGTTACTAAGGCCCACACCGAGGGCTACGGGGCATTGAAAAGGGCTGCCTCTGTCAAATGGAATCCATTGCCTTCATTTCCTGAAGGCGAAACTTATTCTACAAGGACAACAGAATAGAAAAGGGATGAAAAGGATAAATTATCCTTTGGCTTCGCGGGCTAAGGAAGCAGGAGACCTCTCTCTTTCCTAAGCCTCCTCTGCCAAAGCTTTAACTGGCATCTACTCAGAAAGCAACAAGCTAAGTTGTGATGGAGCCATGAGTTCAGGCAGGTGTTGGATGCTTTCCAGTAGTTTGTGTACTTGCTGACTGGGGCAGAGGGAATCGCCACGGAGCTCAGCAACGGAACTACTGACAATTGGCTGTTTGGGTACAACCAAGCAACTTACCATCCCCTCCTCTGCAGGCAGCACTGGCAGCCATATTTAAAGGGAGACCTGTCAGCCAAACCCCACACTTGGCTTTCCAAGTGACCCAGTGGGAAATTAGACTACAAAGTTAGGTTGGGATTAGCAAATATTACTTTGTTATCCTGGACTTTGCTGAGTTGGAATGATTTCTAGAGAAAAGAGACGTGGAACCTGGCCACCATTTAATATCTCCCAAACAAAGAAGCGGGCACTTCTTTACCCTTCTTCAATTGAGGTGCTGAACCTAAGGATTGGTAGGAATCCAAAGGCTCATTGAAGTCACTTTCTTCTCATAAATCTTCATTTTCCAGGGCAGAAAAAAACAATAATACCTCGGTGTGAAAACCTACTCTTTGTTTCCATAATTGGAAAACGAAGCTGTATAATGTTGGCTAGAACGGAGAGAGTATTAATTATAAATACCGCACAGCGAATGATGGTAGATTTATCATATGGCCCACCCACGGGAGCTAATAACTCTCACAGATGCTATTTCAGACTATTCATTTTTAGTCTAACATTAGTTTATAAGTACAAAGTGCAGAAACAGCAGCACTTCTGATATCCTGTGCTAAAGAAAAGATAGCAGTGAAAAAACACCAACTTTATTTCAGATGTCTGGAGTAACAGGGTTTTTAGTATAGAAGACTTCAAATTAAAGTTCAGAATTGGATTTCTTCTTAGGGAGAAGTCACAAATTATATGCTCTGTCACAAATCAATGGATTTCTAAATGCAAAAAGACCATACTAACTTTTTTTGAGAGTTAAATATATATATATATATATATATATATATATATATATATATATATATATTTGTCTTAAAGTCAGGCAGAATGTCTTGTATTACCACTTCCTCTTTTTCTACTCTGACAACTGAACTTGAGCAGAAGCAAATCAGATACTCCAGGTATGCACGTGACAGCACATCATACATGTGCAACACACACATGTGCATGACCAAAATATTTTTATTTCTAATAATATGCTACATTATAATCTATCATAGATAAAAATAGCTCAATCTTCAGATGATTTCTATCATTTCTGGTTCCAAAGAGATACATGAAAATGCCACCCCTCCCAAACCTCCCAAACCCCTGTGCCTCTCCCTCTCATTTGCCAAGTGCCACATTAAGCTGGTGCATAAAATCATTTATTAGTACTTCACAAATATGCAATGCTAAAATAACAACAAATACAAAATTACTTGCCCATCTGTGGAGCTTTATGTTTACATAGCACTATTTTGCCTCTAGGCATTTGATTCATTGGTATAACAATGTACTAGAAAGAAAGTAAGAGAGAAGACGCTATTTAAATTAACATGAGAATTCTTTAATATCCTGGTGCAATTTGGACTTACTTAAAGAAAGCCATCTCCCTTGTTTTAAGACAATTTTTTAAATTCCAGTCAAGTTTTTTTTGGGGGGGTCTATTCCATTTGAATCATATGCAACATTAAAGAAGAACCAATCAGAGTCAAGTGCTAAAATCAGAAGAGACCTCAGAAGTTATCCAGCCTCCTCTCATTTCCCAGTGGAGTCTCGTTTCTCCCTAAAGGGCTTTGCCCTCTGCTCTGCAGCTCTTCAACGAGATGCTGGGATCTGGACATGATTTACAGAACCCCGCAGGAATGCATGGTGCTCTCTGCACTATGATGGGTCATGACTCTCAGCCTGGCTCCCCTTTCCTGGCCATGTTAGATTCTCCTTCCACAGCCCCAGCCTCCAAATCCCCACCCCACAGATGTTTGTAAAGGATACTTGTTAGCAGCAATCAGAGAAACACAAATAAGACTCTGTGAACACGGAGTCCTACATCCAAAAAGCTAAAAATATTCGTCAGTGGAGCTGATAACATCCTCCCGAGATCCCAGTGCCCACACGAACCAAACATATAAATAAGGACACAAGGATGAAAAAAGAACAATGTATTTTTGAAAACACAGGAAATAATTCAGTGCTTTTTAAAGTGGGACTTCGTGATCTAAAATGTGACCTACCTGGCTATTCTTTTCTGTAAGTCATTTTTTCAATAACTTTTTATTAATAAAAGGCTGGGGGCAGGGCAAGCAGAGTGCTTTTTTGCTTTTTCTCCAGGGCTGAGAGGTGGTGCCATTGGATTGTTTACTGTGAGTCACAAAGTAAAGTCATGCATCTGTGTTTTTTAAATATATATTTACTTAAAGGAGAATAAAGAACATGCTTTTAAAAATACACACACACATCTTGATATTGAAGGGAAAGCCACCGTTCCTCTTAGGTCAAACTGTTTGCTATTTTGAAGGAATCCCTTGAGCCTTCTCTCCATGGGATGTTCTAATAGGGGTCAAAAATTGGCAGTCTATGGCAGTACTCCACAGGGAGAGTATTTTTAAAAACTGGAATCTGAGCAACTTTCAACATTACCTACACTCTCCACTTCTTCTCCGGTTCCACCACCACCTCTACATCTCAGCTCAGAGTCCCTGGAAGAATGAGGTTTCAGACATTGTCACATGAGGGAAGGGAGCCTGTGGAAGACCCTGGGAGAGCAGGAAGAGCTGTCCCTCCCTCTCTTTCTGGGCCTCAGAGATGTGGAAGGAAAGGAAGGCAGGCTAAGAGCTCTGCTCTCCCTTGAGGGAGTTGCGATCTTGAGCTCTGGGCAGGAAGTGTGAGCTGTGCCAATAATTCCCTAACGTGGTGTCAGCTTTAGGGATGAGCTGTTCCTTCTCTGGTCCCTGAACACCTCTCCCACTACCCTTCTCAGCTGCTTCACTGGTTCTGCACTGGCCAATGCTTCTTGACAGGCTCCTCCCCTTTCCTTTCCAAGGCAAACACATTTTGATTGCTATATGCTTGTTGGGCCAGTCAATTCCCTGAATTTCAACAGTTTTTACATAGGAGGCCCTGGAATGAGTACTACACCCTTACATTATTTTATTTGTAGTTTGTTGTTTACCTAAACACACTGCCAAGCATAAGTCAGAAACAATTTATACTAGGACAAGAGAATACTCTCTAATTTAAATGCTGTGATCAATATGATTCCTATAATTACAATGACAGAAGGTGACATAAACGTAAAAATAGGGTAAGGTAAAATTATAGAAATAGGCTCCTTTGGTTCATATATATATATCTGTATACATATATATAAATGGACAGAATAGTATAATCATGATGAATGCAGACTTTGAAGTCAGACTGCCTGGGTGAAAATGTTGACTTTGTCAGCCGGTAACCCCATGTTACTTAGGGGGTTAGCATGTTACTTAATCTTTCTGTGACTCAGTTTTTTCATCTTTAAAACAGGAATAGTAACAGCAATAACCTCAAAGAGTTTTAAAGGATTCAATAAGAAATGCACGTGGAAGCCATGGGTACAGTAGCATGTAATAAGCACTTGATTAGTTGGTATAATAACTTGACTTGAATGATACTCTGTCTTACAAAATTACCATTCTAGATTCTTGAATGTATCACTAATTATTATCTCATATCAACCACAGCTCAGATCTTGGAAACACTAATGATTTAGTTTATACTTCATATAAATATTTTAGCATATACTTTAGGGCTTAAAAGTTCATAAGTACAAAATAAATTGTGTAGGTGAATAAACTCAGGGAAAATAAAAGTAAAAACTGACCAGCCCAAAATACTTGATAAGTTAAAAAAATTCCACCTAACATCTCAGACAAAATTGTTAAAAGTTGGTACTGCCAAGGAATGGCTTGGGCTGGCTTTAGGCTCCTTACTCCTCAATTTCCATCAGCACCCTCAAAGTCATCCCACCCCAAAAATAGTCAGTATAAGTAAAACCTCTATACCCATTCTATGGAGAAATTCTGGAGTGACTCTAAAGTAATATATGTGAATAAGAAAAGGAATGAATAATCCAATGGTAACATTTGTATCATGTTCTGCTTTCTCTGGAATTCATGAAGAACCTTGATGACCTATTAAATCGGCATGGGTGGATTCTGCCCACCCTAATGAAAACTCAGCCAGTTTTCACCGTATAGAGGCAGAGAGACAGGTGGTTTGCAGGCCTGGTGATAGGAAGCAGGCTGGGTAAAATTTCATGATTCTCAGCCACTCAACAGGGTAACAGCCGAGCGACCGCCTGGCTGTCATCTATCAAAGAATTCACTTGGTGCATGCTGAAGGGGTGCCACCTAGAACATACCTGGACCAGGAAAGATGCTAACAACTGTTAATATCCTAATGCATTTCTCTTCTCGATTATCACTAAGTATGGCCAATTGAGAGAACTGGCTGGAGAGGAGGGCTATGCATAATTCCTCTGATGGGCAGATGAGCTAGACTTGTCACCAGTGCCACCTGCCCCTTGGTCACTTTAAGCACCATAACCAGCTAGTGAAAAGGATGTTTTTGAAGCTGTGGGCTTTGCAGAATTCCTCAGGTGACCTCTCAGAGACAGGCACTGACTGGAAACCAGTAAAACAGACCTGCCTGTCCAAAAGCAGAGTTCTCCACAGATCCCCCTGTATTTGGACAGTGTCAGCAAGGCTCCTTCTGAAGAGAACATCTCTCATCCAGGTATTCATGTGAAAGGGACAGACTAATACATTTGTAACTATAGCCATGTAAATAACATGTAGATATGTAACTGCTTTTACGGCTAACACTAAATACTGTTGATGCTTCCTGGTAGCACCCTACCCAAGAGGCCAGACGATGACAACGTGAGCACAAAGGACTTGAGCTTGAGAACAAGAAGGAAGTTCTTCTGGGAAGTCCAGATAGGGAAGGGGAGGAAGACAAACTTACCAAAAACAACAACAAACCACAGTAAACCAAATCAACCAAATAAGACATTAGCTCTGAACTCGTCCTCTACTTGGCCTTTCATCGGGCATTCCTCAAACTTTGGTAGCTGTGCCCACTTAACCCAGTGATTCCAATCAGGGGCAATGCTACCTCCACCCCATCTCCAGAGGCATTTAGCAATGTCTGGAGACATTTTTAATCATCATGATGGGGATTGCGGGTGGCAGGTGCTAATAGCTTGAGGCCAGGGATGCTGCTAAATATCCTACAACACTCAGGGCAGTCCCACACAACAAATAATTATCCGGTCTATACTGTCAATAGTGCTGAGGTTGAGAAACCCTCATCTGGGTACGAGCTGACCCAGATGTGAGCTGCTGCTGGTTTTGGTCAGTGTCCTCAAGCCAGTACTTTAGTGTCTCAAGAGCAGTGGCCTCACAACTTAGCCTGCTCTGCCCTTGAATCCGGGTGCCTGGCTCTTCCCTTCATTCCCCCTCCCACATCCTTGAGTCCCTCCTCTGATTTTCTGAGTGGTATTCTACCTGGTTCATCAGAATTGTTGCCTTAGCTTTCTTCCTGAGCCCTTCAGGGCTGAAGTCCTGATCCCGAGCTCTTGTGCTCCGGGCTGGGCTCTGCGACCTGCCTGTGGACATCTGTTCCATGTTTTGCTAGCGGACCTTCCTGAAGGCTGATGTCTTCATTGAATAAACATGGTTACCTCTCAGATTTCAGGACCTGGGCTTTCTTTTTGTAATATTATATGGATGTTCTGCTCTGCCTGGCTCCTGGAACACCTGGCTTTTGACCACGGCTAGACGACTCTGATACCAAATACCTGCTGTGTGCTCTAATGTCTTCCCACCACCCTGTCTTTGCAATTGCTCATCCTATAGATCTATCTAGTCTCTGTTCCTGCTTTTTCCCTGTCTGGCCTGTCTTATCACCCACTAAGACTTGGTTATTAGAGAACCTAAAATTTTCCATCTTCCACATCCTTCCACAATTCAGAAACATTAAACTGACTTTCCCCTGATTAATATTTATCAGGTAGTAGTTTACGTTTAGAGAATCCAGAGAAAAATAAGTTCCTTTAAAATTCAGTTCCCTTACTACAACACAATTTTGAATGCTGATGTAGTGAAAGCAGGGCTCTTTAGCTCAAAGAAAAAATAGAGGAAAATCATTTTATCTGCAGGCAGGTGAATTAAATATTTAAGAAAATGGCACTGCCAAACTGGGTGATTTTCAAATGAGCACTTCTGTGAAAAGAAGCTTAGGTAACCACTGATGTAAACTGTTGGAAAGGTTAATCAGGTATCATCTTCCCCTTTTTTATCAATATAACTTTTTGGTAAAGTATCTCTTCATAATTATAAAGCTTATGTCCATCTCTTGTGCAGTAATTGCCATCTCAGATGATTTTTCTGAAGAAACTACAGATTTCAGCTAATGCTATTCCTGGTCAAGCCTTCTTGCTAGCTGGGAGCTTTTTTCCTTCAACAAGACACACATCATCGTAAATGATATGTTTTAAAAATATTATTTGGACAGATATAAGAACAGTACAATTTCCTTAGAAATTAATGCATGTCAGTTAGTGTGAATGTGCCTATCTATGTGGTTTTGCCAAGGAGTTGGTTCAGAAACTTTTATGATTGATGAATATACATCATTCTTTTCAGTGTACTGCCTCTAAATTGATTTCTGAAGTGATAACAAGAAATCTTTCTAGCTCTAATAATAACTATTCTTTTTGAGATTATTATTATTACTATTACTGAGCATTATTGAATACTTAAATTTATTCCAGGAAACAAAGACTTTTATACAGATTATCCCATTGAAACCTCACAATAGCACTGTGAGATAGGTGTTATTATTATCCTTATTTCACAGATCAAGGAACTGAAGCTTTAGGAAGTAACCTGCCCACAATTACATAGCTAATAAGGGATAGGTACGGGGTTTAGATTTAGTTAGTATGACTCCACGCCCCAGTACTTAACCACAACACTACCCTTCTTCCCACTAACATTTAAGAATTTTATTTCATTCTCAAAGTGTTTAGGAATGCCTTCCTGCTCTCACAAACACAGAACTCAGACCTTCCTCCTTGGAACTTAGGTTGGGTATTATAGACTGTTCCCTTAAGAGGCTTTTTCAATTAACACTCCCCCTCCCCCCACTATCCACATCTTAATAACAATCATCAAATATCATCAGATGGCATATGGGGTAAAGAGAGCGTTACATAAGGGTGTCTGTGTCCTCACCATTTACATAAGAGTAACAGTTTTCTACTGTTTTCTGGGCTACATTTTTGAGCTATAGGAGTATGCTATAGGGGTTCTGGTGCTCTCACAGCTTCAAGGGCTGTTTCCTTTTTCCAGAGGGTAACTATTAAGGGGATTGACCCCCAAGCTGATGAGAATTGGGTGGCCTCTGAGGAGGTATTGTTAATTCCTAGAGGCATTACTATTTTATCTTCCACAAGCTCTAGTAAAAGGAAAGAAGCTTTATATGTGATTGAAACTCGGCTAGCAGAAATTCTCCTATTGAACAAGAAATGTTGGCACCTGACACATAGTTTAGAGAAAAGGAAAGATCTGTGATTCTCGGCCAGTGATGCCAGATCTGGGACCACCTTTTGCCAAAGCTAGATCCCCAAAGAAGGCTCTCTGCAACCTCCCAGAAATTCACGGAACCACCCCTGCCTAAGGTCCCTTGGTGGCTTCTTCTGGCCCAGAGAATCTTGCCTAAACTCTGCAGGAGGGTCTTGAAAGCTTTTCACAACCAGACTCCTTTCCATCTTCATCTCCAACTACTCTTCCCCCTCCACACACACTCCAGCCCCACTGAACTCCCTGCAGATGGTTTTTCTATGCTCCACTGTCCTTTCCCTTCTCACAGGAACGCCATCACACGGGAACGCCATTCCTATTTTCAAGACCGAGCTCGAATTTTGCCCCAAGCAGAGTTAACCACTTGGGCTGCTAGGCTTCCATTCTGCCTTGTACATATCTTTATTAGAACAGTTATCATATTGCCATATTTGTTTGTTACCTTTCTGTCTTCCCAGGTGGACTGAGTGATTGGCTAGAAATTATGGTCAATTCACCTTTCTGCCCAGAACCCAGCACAGTGCCTACTCACAGAAGTACTTAATCAGTGTTAAGTGGATGTTGAATTAATCTCTTAAATTGTTCCAAGACATTAACAATTTCCGGTATACAACAGGTCCCAGCATATATATCCACTTTATCTGGTTCTCAGTGAATCTTTTTAATCTATGAAAATATTGCTATTTTATCCTTTCTATATCAATTTTCAAAAGAATGGAGAGGGTGTCAAGACAATTCAATGGGGGAAGAACAGTCTTTTCAACAATTGGTTCTGGGACAACTGGATATTCACATGTAAAAGCATAAAGTTGGATCCTTTCTTAAACCATGCATAAAAATTAACTCGAAATGGATCACAGGCCTAAATGAAAGAGCTAAAACCATAAAACTCTGAGAAGAAAACATAGGTGTAAACCTTTTTGACCTTGGATTAGGCAATGGTTTCTTAGCTATTACATCAAAAGCACAAGTGACAAAAGAAAAGAAAATCAATAAATAGGAATAGATCAAAATTTAAAACTTTTGTGCTGCAAATGACACCACCAAAAAAGTAAAAAACCCACAGAATGGAAGAAAATATTTGGAAATCATATACCTGATAAGAGATTTGTATCCAGAGTACATGAACAACTCTTGTTTAATAACCCAATTTAAAAATAGGCAAATGATCTGAATAAATATTTCTCAAAAGAAGATATACAAATGGCCAATAAAAATATGAGAAGATGCTCAATATCATTAACCATTAGGGAAATACTAATCAAAATCACAATGCGATACCACCTCATACCCACTAGGGGAGCTAGAATAAAAAGACAGATAACAAGTGTTGGTGAAGGTGTGGAGAAATTGGAACCCTAGTACATTGTTGACTGGAAGTAAACTGGTTCAGTCTCTTTTAAAAACAGCTTGGCAGCTCCTAAAAATGTTAAACATTAGTTGCCATATGACCCAGCAATTCTTCTCTTAGGGTATTTGAAAACACATGCCCACACAATAACTTGTGAACTAATGCACATAGCAGCATTATTCATAATAGCCAAAAAGTGGAGACAACCAAAATGTCCACCAAGGGATGAAATGATAAATAAAATATAGCATATCCAAACAATGGAGCATTATTCAGTAATAAAAAGGAGTGAAGAACTGATATATGCTACAATACAGACGAACCTTTAAAACATTAAGTGAAAGAAGCCAGTCACAAAAGTCATTGTTATGAAATGTCAAGAACAGAGAAAGAAAGTAGATTCGTGGTTGCCTAAGTCTGGGGGAGGGGTGGAGGATGGAGAGTGACTGCTAAAGGGCACAGGATTTCTTTTTGGGGTGATGAAGGTGTTGTATACTGAGATTGTGGTGGTGATTGCCCAACTCTGAATATGTTAAAACCATTGAACTGTACACTTTAAATGGCTGAATTATATGATATGGGAATTATATCTCAATGTAGATATTATTAAATACTAGCAAGTATCAGGGCAAAGGGGACAGCCTGGTGGATATGCCATGTCCCAGATCATGAACGGTATAATTGTTTCCTTTATTTGCTCATTGGAGTTCTTCTTAGCACCTCAAAATAGACCTAACACTGTAGGTGAGTATTTCTTAACCCTCTACGGATCATGTTCAAAATCGGTTGCAGTATCTCATGAACGTTATGAGCCTTCTCTCCAGCAATGAGGTTTATTCTACCCATCCCATCTGTCTGTATCCCTGTGCTCTGCTAGATGTTGGCATCTAGCACATGGCCTTTCTTTTCACCTCTACCCCTGAAATCTTGCAGGATCTCAATGGTCCTTAGTCATTGGCTGAGACTCTGTGACACTTCCCTGTGGGCCTGTGGTTCTCCTGTCACGTAGAACTACTTGGAATTCCTAAATAAGACAAGGCCCCTCCTATGTCTGTGCCTTCTGCATACTGATTGCTCTTCAGCCTAGAATGCTGCACCCTCCTCCCCCTCTTCCTCCTAACAAAATCCTGCTCCTTTCTCAGGCCCATCTCAAATCTCACCTCCTCTGGGAAGCTCTTCCTTTCTGTTTTCTACCAGTGCCTTGCATAGACCTTCATAACAGTACTTATTGTTTGAACCTTGCAATACATTCTTCTGGGTATTTTATTCATTTGACATACACTCATTGAGCATCTAAACTGTACCAGGGAGTGCAGAACTTCAGTGACTCAACATCGAACTTGGGTAAGTGTTTAAAGGATTCTGTTTTCATCACTGAAAACTATGGGATTTATCTGTAGACACCCAATCTCCCATGCCCATGCTGAACTGTTTTTGAGAAACAGAATTCTGGTTCTTAAAATACTCACAACTGATGGCTTTCCCCTGGGTTTCACGTCTAAGGACATGGCTCTCCATTTCCTTCACCACCAGGCCTGTGTGATGAATTCAGTCACAGATTGAGAGTATTGAGTACCTGCCCAGCGCCCACATAAATCATTGAATTTCTGAAAGACATTTTCATCAACATGTTGTAAGGGATGGCAATAAATCCATGGTTCTGATCCTTCACTAAAAATCAGAATTGCCTGGGGGGAGTGTTGATAAAAAAGCATATTCACAGGCCTTAACTGAGGATTTCAGCAGTCAGAAAGAATTTCTATCTTTACTTCAGCCGGCCAGCTTTTCCTGGAGAATTAACTTGGGGAATTCAGCATCACCACTGAGTCCCAAATTTGTGGCCTGCCCCATGGAATTTGGACTTGCCAATCCTCATAGTCACGTGAGCCAATTGCTATAATAATCTCTTAATATTTACATATATATATATATATATATATATATATATATATGCTGTCAATTCTGCTTCTCTGGAGAACTCTGACTAATACAACCCCCCAAAATCCTAAGAATATGTATTACTATTATTTACATAAAAGGAAAATGAGGGTAACAGTCCTACCTAGTTAGAGGTAAGTCCAGAGTAGTGTGAAGACACAGGGTACTGGGGGAGAATGGAGACACTAAATGGGAAGGGGGACTCTGAAGTAATGGATTCGATGTGGAATTCCATTAAAAACTATTTTCTTCTCAATTTTGGCTTTGAGTAACATTAAGACAAATTGTCCAAATAAGTCAGCAGATCATTTTTAGGTTGTTGATGTGATGTACTAGAATAGGTACAGATGTCACATCATTCATGTCTAGAAAATTTGAAAGCTATGGATAAAGCTTTTATAGCATTTTCAGGATTGCTTCCCTGACCACAACATAATATTGTCAGAAAGTTACATCTGCCAGCAATAACTTGAAATGGGCTCCAAATGTGACTCTGGTGGCACAGGTACATGCTCGTTTAGGGCAGGAGGGTGGTGTTACTCAGAATGATTCATTGGTGGCACAATGCATTCCATAAAGAATCTACAGAAATATGAATATCTATAAGACCAGCAAGTAATGTCAGTCTCTTTTTAAAAAAATAAGTTGTAGATTTTTTATTTAAATCTAACTGCTGATGATCCTGAGGTTCTAGTAGGCTGCTGATTGCTAGACACGTTATTTGTGCTTTATGAAGGGGATATACTTTTGCAAGTAGATCTCTCCTGAGGCTTGTATAGGCTATGGAAAGTCAGAATATGATTTTCTTCTTTTGCAACAGCATTTTATTCTAAAATCAATGCCACAACTCTTACAGTTTATGGATTTAGTTGGTATGCATTCATCTGCTGCAGAGAAAATCATTGCTTAAATCAGGTTGCTCCAAATAGGACTGACTAAAGCAAACAAGATGGTGTTCTTGTCACAGCCACCTCATATGCCAATTGACATATTGCATTCGAGTGCTGACAGCTGAAGGCTAGAGTTCTGATTAGCCTATTCTTCTCTCATTATAAACACAATCTTTCTTCCCTGAAGGTTCTAGCAATCATTCCAGCAAGTGTTGGACCTTGACTGAACAATGCTCATTCTTTGGTGCCCATTGGATGTATGAGAGAGAAAGAGCTGGTTACGTCTCCTTGAGCTCATCTGTGAATGCGTGTGTCTCAACACGCTCAAGGTCGTACTTTGTTTTTCTCTTCCAGAGAAGTAGGCAAGTGAAGGAGAGGAAATAGGTGTACAGTTCATCCAAAGCATGACAGATACCTGCTGAGAAGTTATTTCAAAGCCCACAGCGAGGCAGCACCCATTGTGGTGCTGGCATGATTGGGGGTAGGTTGGGGAGCAGGGCAGCATCCAGCTTGAACTGAATGGTCCACCTTTGCCTTGAATCGGGGGAATCAGACATTGTAGATTGGCCCCTGCTCCCCATAATCCTCAGGCTGAAATGCGAACGATGCTTAGCTTACTTTCTGGGCAGCTGTTGTGGATAGTCACTATTATTTTGGAGACTCCGAGGTTTTGCAATAGCTGAAAGCATTCCAAGTTACCCAGTGGCCAGTCTGATACTCAGTTATCAAATAAAAGTTGGCAGCAAGGGAAGAATGGGTGATGGTGCCCTCTAAAAACTGGCTTCATGCAATGGTGGGTAGGGGGTGGGTTCTACATTTGTTTTCCAAACCTGAATGGGAGACATGGTCATCACACAGTCTGACAATAGGAAGAGCTTGGGAAATCATTTTCTCCCCCATGTCTAGGACTTGGGCGCCATCTCAGTGTGGACCCCACCGAAGGCTGACCCCGTACAGCTCAAAGGACGGTAAGTACTGCCAACATCAGGTGACTCTGGGTGGGGAATACAAGAGTGTACTCACTGTAAACTGCTTACCTGAGGCCTGTGAGCTCTATACTGCTGTATACTGCAAATTATTGACCAGATTTATCCAAATACAAGTTTTCAAACTTCCATGTCTATCAGAATCAGCTGGAGGGTTTGGGAAAACACAGGTTGCTGGGTTTTACCCCAAGAGTTTCTGATTCGGTAGTTCTGGGGTGGGGCCCAGTTTCCTAGGTGATTGTATTACTGCTCTTCCAGGGACCAAAGTTTGAGAACCACTGTCCTAAGATCTCCGGCATGGGAACAGTTTACTTGCCCCATTTGAGAAATGGAGATTTTGGTACAGGCCTATGTCAGCTAGGTTGTTTGAATGTTTAGGACAAGAGAGAACTATTTATTGAGAAACTATTTTGTGCAGTAGATGCTTCCATATATTATCTCGTTTAATCCTCATATCAAACTGATAGGTAGGTATTATTATCCCCACTCTCAGTTAGGGAAGGCTTAAAATCCATGAGATTCAAGTCTGGGTTGGTTGCTCTAAAACCTGTGGACTTTCCATGACACCCAGGCATTTTCCTATACCAGCTTGCCTCCAGTTTGTAAAAGGAATATTTTAAGACTCTGGAGAGCAGGACAAAGCAAGGCTAAAACAAGGCATGTACCTGAGGTGACAATGCGTACCACTGAGTCATTTGTTTTAGGCAGAGGCTGTCCAAATTCCAGATGCAGTCCCTCCCCTCTGCCCCATTCCCAGGCTGAATTTCCATATTTCCTCCTGTGACTTTATGTGAATTCTAATGGCTTTGTCCCCTGGTCCTTGATTGTGATTTCTACATCATCCCTGGCCCTTGTAACAACCAGCTCTTCCAGAAATGGCTCCTCTTGAATCCTCCAATGCATGACAACTCCCTGCCATGCCACCTGCCCATGATGATGCCACTCAGAACGGGGGCAAACCCTGAGGCCTGGCCACATCTTCTTATCCTTATCTCACAAGTTCTAGTAGTCATGTCTTCCAAAGAGTAGGAATGGTGCTTTTTATCACTTTCAATAATCTACGTGGATCAGCAATGTTTTAGTTGGGTTAATTCACGCCATACAAAGACAGAAACGTATGTTCTGTTCAAAGCCCTGCACACTGTGGTTGCATAATTTTAGGAAATTGCGGTAGGAGAAAGAAGGCAGTAGCACTGGAGCAGAGAACAAAATTTAAATTCTGGTGATATTTATTGAGTGTCTACAGGAGGCATGACCCTTTGCATGGTTCTTCCCAGAATATCCAGGTTTTTTAAATCCATAAATTCTCATATAGATATTTTACGTAATAATTTCCAATAAATATAAGGAGGTGGCATTCTTTATTCCTTAGGGTGAGTTTTATTTCCATCTTTTATAATGCAATATAATGCCATAAAATAGAATAAATGAGGCAAAATGCATTTTTTTTTCTATTAAAACTAAAAAGAATCATATCCTCCCCTCTATCCTGCCAACTTCTCTACCAACCTGAGTAAACAAGGCTCTTTTTAAAACAAGAGGGAGAGCAACCTTCCCTTCTGCACCCACTCAATCATCCCTGGCTCCAACTTTCCTTAGTTCAGACTAAGTTCATTAAGCAAAGTAGGGGGGGTGGGGGGTGGGTGAGGAGTGCTAAGAGCTCTTCTTGTAAAATATTGGCATGATTTTATCCTCATTCTCCAACAGCCTTTTAATTATCCTGTAGAGCTTGGGCATGTAATAAGATAATCTAGATAAACAGCACTTGGCATATTTTAAGTAAATGTCAAACCAGGTTAGTTTGTGGAGTTCTGCTTTTTCTCCATTAATGGAATGCCTATGGGAAATAACCAATGTTCTTTCTGCAAAAAAATATAGAATTGTGAGTGCTGAGTTTTCAGAGACTGCCAATTCAATCGCTGTATAAATATTATGTACTCACTGCAAAAGTACCTCTGGAACTTTAGCTACCTGTCCTAGCTACCTGATAAATACGTGACAATGAGAAGACTGGGTAAAACACCCTTCTTTTGAGAGGGAAATGGAAGCTGAGAGGTCTGTGTCATGAAAACAGGGCACAATGATCTTGAGTGAATGAACCAAGAGATTTTATTCTTAGAAAGTGGAAAAGTGCCATTGAAAAACAGGCTTAGGTTAATTATTTTCATAGTGATGAGTCATTCATTAGTGATATAATTGTATATCTAGATTTACAACTATGTTTATAAACATTTCTTTTGCACCTATTTGACTCACTTTTTTGCCAGCCTCCTTGGTTGCCCCTGTACCTGGGGCTGCCAAGGGCAAATGAGATAGCGCTCACCATAAGGGTGGCTGCCCCTAAGAATTTATAGGACACAATTTCAACCAGACCACGCTCTGACTTTTCCTTGATCAGCCTCATTTTCTGGTCTTCTCAGTGCTCTTCCAGAACTTTACTTTTCTTCTTCAGCCACCCTACCCAACTCCTGCTCCTGTTTGCTCCACAGATCACCATATCATGTATGTACCACAGGGAGACTGACCTTGGCTTGGTATAGTAGTCTTGGACCCTTGAACTTGAACTTGATGACCACTCTTGATTTCCTCGACTTTGAAACTTAGCACTTCTTAGGGATTTTGGCTCAGGCTCATTCCTTGGCTCCCTCTATTCCTGGAAGCCTCACTTCCCCTTGGCTGTCAGTGTCTGAACTTCAGCATCAGCCCCCACTGGGTCAACCCAATCCTCCCACAAAAAAAGGTTCAAATGAAAATGGTTTCATACGATAACCTTCCTTAGAGAAACCTTGTTTTACTGGTATTCAAAAATAGAAATAAAGCAAAGGAGTCTCTTCTGCCCCAAACTCAACCATCTCCAGACACCATCCCCTCCCACCCATTCAGGGGCCTTCAAATATCAATAATTCATTCAGCAGTTTCAGCCTCCTTCCCTATAGTTTATAAATATGTCCCAAACAACAACCACAACAAAAACCACCACCACCACCACCACAACAACAATGACAAACAACCCTTCCCTGAATTCTGTTTTCCTCCAGCCACCACTGAATATATCTCTCTTTCCATTCTCAGTCAATTTTTCAGACGAGTAATCTCTACTTGCTGTCACCATTTCCTTATTCCCCATGCAGCCCCCTTTAACCCACCTCATTCAGGCTTCTGCACCTCTGCTCTGCCTAAATGACTCTGGTCTGCGTTGCTATGGACCTCCATATCACCAAATTCAATAAGCATGTCACTTGACCTAGCAGCAACATCTGATGTGCTGACTAACTCTCTTCCTGAAATGGTCGGCTCCTTGGTCTTTCTTGGCACCTCTCTTGCTTCTCCTATCTTCTCACTCCTCACCCTGCTCTGCTGGCTCCTTTTCCCCTGTCCTCCCTTTAAGCTCCCCAGTGTGCTCCAGGGCTCTGTTCTTCTCACTCCATCTGCTCTTCCAAGACCATCTCATTGACTCTGAGTTTCAGGTACCATTTTATCCCAATGTCTACTAAACTATATCTCTGGTTGAGACCTCGTCCTGAGCATCTGACACCGCCACCTGGATAGCTCCATAAGCAAATGATATTCAACATGTCCAAGACAAAAATACTTTTCTTCCTTCCTCCTGCCTTCCTTATAGTATTGATTTAATGGGACTTGAAACCTGGGCATCATCTAGATGACTTCTCTCTTTTACTCCCTATCCAATCTCCCCAGGCTCTGTGGAGTCCACCTTTCAGTGATCACTCGAAGCTGCCCACCTCTCCATCCCTACTGCCCTTACTCTCTCTTACCTGATCCAGTGCACTAACTTATAGGATGTGTCAGATGCCAGAGCAAGATAAGTAACACAGTCCTTTCTTCTACTTGGCTTCCCATTAAATCAGCGGTGTTCTACCATTGCCAAACATTGGAATTGGTTAGGAAACTTTAAAAAAATATTGATGCTTGGATCCCATCCCCAAACAATCTGTACTAATTAGTGTGAGGAGGTCTAGGCATTGGAATCTCCTAAACCCTTGCCCATATGTTTGCCCTTGCATCAGCTCTGTGATATAAAAGCCCCAGATTATATGCGTGCAGGTACTGGTGTAAGATACCACACAGGTAAGACTCAGGAAGGGGGATAAGTGAGGGCAGGGTGGTGGGATGGGATATATAGAGAGTAACCAGGGAGGGAGAAAGCAACAACAACAGGCAGTCAGGGGGAGTTGCAGATCCCAGCAGCTCACTGGATGCTTGCTTCTGGGAAGGCTGCTGCCTGCTTCCCACGTGCTTCAGAGTTGGCCCCTGACTGCAGAAGCCCAGGAACACCTTCAGCCCATGACGAGCTGGGCCTTTACCTGGCACAAGGCCCTCATGTTGCCTGCTTCTGGGCTGAGCCCATTGTGGGAAGAACCAGAATTTTCCATAAGTTCTGGCCAGAAGGTGGCATCACATGTACTGCTGCCAAGGACCACAGGGGTCAGCTTTCCCCGGCTGGGCAGGTCCCCAGGGCACAGCTTCCTCAGCTGGCCACCTGTCTTTTGCAGGGTGCTGCTGCTGCCCCGTAAACTTAGCACCCCCTGCCCATGCCCCAGACACATGGAGATGTGATAAGTAAGGAGCTGAGCAGGGTGGAGAAACAGTTTTCCTCCCCATTGGGCTTTCAGGAATGGCACACTTCTCTTGCCTCAAGAACATTTGCTTTATAAAACAATCAGAAAACTCATGCTTATAAGCACACTGGGTACAAAAGGACAACTAAGAAGCTAACAATAAACTAGTAACTATCTGTGGTCAGAGGCACAGGCTTTCAGAGATCCATTCTAGCCTCAGAACCTTCTAGCCTCAGAACCTTCTGGAGCTGGGCGTATTGTTTGCTAATCTGTTCCCCTCCAGATCCCTTTCCTCCACTGGCTGTTCTTTGCTGATATCAGTTACTCTCATACCCCATCTGGGTTTCTTTACCAATTATTTTGCACAAATCTTCGAGGTGCTGGTTCTAGAGAGGACCGCTGCCTTATAAATGATCCCCACTACCATTCATTAGGGCTCACATGCAAATCACCTTTACTCTTCACATCAACCCTATGCCATGGGCAATGCTATCCCATTTTACACAAGGAAACTGAGGCTCAGAAGCATTAATAAATTCAAAGGTGAGATAGCTACTAACTAGCGGGCCTTGGAGTCAAGTCAAGTCAACCTGACCTCAAGGACCTTGTCAGCTTCACCGTTAACACAAGCATTCTGGACGCCACAACTTGTAGCCGTCACCAGTGCGAGGGTGTCGTAGCAGGGACGCTGTGGGCATCGCTCTATTAGCCAATTGATGATCGCAGCCTTTTAAACACAGACTGTCTCTTCAAACTGGGGGGCCTGCTTGCAGCCGTTCCACATGAGTAGCCCATCATCCCAGTCTGGGTTATAAAGTACTTAGCAGAGTTAATCACTGATTGAATCAACCTTTCTTAAATGCAGTTATTCCAGTAGCCCAAGCGACCCAAGGTCCATAAAGAGTGTCTTGCTCTGTATTAAATCCCCAGGAGGAAGCGGACGGGCATCCCAACTCACTCCAGCTCTGCTCCTTCCAGTGCCTGCCGCTGACGCTGGGACACCCCTTCCCAAGGGATCCTGGCCTGGTCAACCCTGGGCTGCTATTCCTCTCTTGACTCCACTGAGACCCTGTGAATATTAGGTACATTAAGGATACAAAGTTCCCAAGAGATAGCCATGGTTTACTTGCAAAACCCTAAAACAGACATTTTTTATACCTGTCCAGACCAGTGAATCTTGAGACTGCAGCTAAAAGTCAGATGATGTGGACACACCTCTTTCACCTTGTTCTAAAATGCCATTTTCTGGGGGAATAGTTGCAATACTCATGCGTCTATTTCTCTCTTTATTTTATTTGTATAATGTCTGTAGCTGAGGCCACAGACAGTCACGCATTTTCAACACCAATATTGAATTGAAGCAACATTATACAGCCATGTACTGGTGAGGTCTCATTCAAAATCCAGTGCAGACAAATTTTAAAATACAGCACAGAAGCTCAACGGATGAAACACATTCATCAAAGTATTAAAATTCCTGGAGCAAACTGCTTTGAGGGATACATTGTCATATTTTTAGAGACTCTGATTTATTAACTGAATAATGAACTTGTGAAAACCACACTAGCAAAAGGTTATACAATTTTTAGTTTACATTTGAATGTGGAGAAAATTTCTTTTAGGAACTTCATTGACCCAAATTCTAAGAAAAGGATATGTACAACGTTTGAATATTCGCTGACTCTTTCTGGAAGGAGGATATCCTTGAAATGGTGTCACAGATGAGTCTCTGCCCCCTGCTCCTTTGGTGATGAAGGCTAAGGCTTTTCTACTTTGAGAAATAAAATGAGGCCATTATCTATACAGGCCCACTTTTATAGAAATTGGCTGGTTCTCTAGAGTGCCTCTCTCTCTTTTTTTATTTTAATTTTTTTATTTTAAATGAAGGACAGCAAAATGGTCCAGTTCGTGGGGAGAGGGTGAACAGGTCTCTGAGTTTCAACATTTGAATATTTATGAGGCACCACCCCAATCAGGATACAGAAGAATTACAAGCGCCCCCCCCCAACTCTCTCGTGTTTCCACTTTGTAGTCACACCCTCCCCTCACCCCTAGCCCCTGGCAACCATTCATCAGATCTGCATTACAAAAGTTTTGTCTTTTAGAGACTGTCATATAAATGGAATCCCACAGTATGTAACCTTGTGACTGAAGTTTCTTTCATTCAATATCATGCCTTTCAGAGTCATCCAAATTATTGTGCGTATCAATAGTTGATCACTTTTTCTTGCTGCGTACTATTCCATTACAGGGATCTACTACAGTTTTAGTCATTCACCCATTGAGTACATGAAGGTTGTTTCCCCTTTTGGGGAACTACGGACAGAGCTGCTATAAGCATTCACATACAGGTTTTCGTGTGAACACAAGTTTCCATTTCTCTAGGGTAAATACCTAGGAGTGTTCTGCTACGTCAGATAAGTGTATGTTTAACTTTATCAGAAACAGCCAAACTATTTTCCAGAGTGACTGCACCATTTTGCATTCCCAGTAGCAGTGAATGAGCATTCTGCTGACTCTGTATCCTCACCAGCATGTATTATTGTCAGTATTGTTTATTTTAGCCATTCTAATAGATGTGGAGTGGCATTAATTAATTTACATTTCTCTAATAATCAAAAATATTTAACATCTTTTCATATGCTTATTTGTCATTCATATATCCTCTTTGGTGAAGTGTGCCTTCAAGTCTTTTGCCCATTTTTAAATTGGATGTTATTAATTACTGTTAAGTTTTAAGAATTCTTTATATATTTTAGTTACAAGTCCTTTGCCAGATACAAGCATATTTTGGAGATATTGTGGGTTTTAGTCCAGACCTCTGCATAAAGTGAAAGCAAGCCACATGATTTTTTTGGTTTCCCAGTGCACAGAAAAGTTATGTTTACACTATACTGTGGTCTATTAAGTGTGCAATAGCATTAAGTCTAAAAAACATTGTACATACATTAAGTACATTATTCCTAAAAAATATTAACCATCCTCTGAGCCTTCGGCAAGAAGTAACCTTTTTGCTGGTGGAGGGTCTTGCCTCGATGTTGATGGCTGCTGACTGATCAGGGTGGCGGTTGATGAAGGCTGGGGTGGCTGTGGCAATTCCTTAAAATAAGACAACAATTAAGTCTGTAGCATCAATTGACTCTTCCTTTCACAGAAGATTTCTCTGTGGCATGCAATAATGTTTGACAGCATTTTACCCAACAGAACTTCTTTCAAAATTGGAGTAAATTCTCCCAAACCCTGCCACTGCATTATCAATTAAATTTTTGAAATATTCTAAATCTTTTGTTGTCATTTCAACAATGTTCACAGCATATTCACCAGAAGTAGAGTCCATCTCAAGAAACCACTTTCTTTGCTCATCCATAAGAAGCAACTCCTCATCTGCTCATTTTATCAAGAGATTGCAGCAACTCAGTCACATCATCAGACTCCACTTCTAATGAGCTCTTTTGCTATTTCCACCATATCTGCAGTTATTTTCTCCAATGAAGTCTTGAACCCCTCAAAATCATCCATGAGTGTTGGAATCAACATCTTCCAAATTCCTATTAATGTTGATATTTGACCTCCTGGCATGAAAACAAATGTTCTTAATGACATCCAGAATAGTGAATCCTTTCCATAAAGTTTTCAATTTACTTTCCCAGATCTATCAGAGGAATCCCTATCTATGGCAACTATAGCATTACAAAAAGTATTTCTTAAATAATAAGACTTGTTAGTCAAAATGACTCCTTGATCTATGGGCTACAGAATGGATGTTGTGTTAGTAGACATGAAAACAACATTCATCTCATTGTATGTATCATCAGAGCTCTTAGGTGACGAGGTCCATCATCAATGAGCAGCAATATTTTGAAAGGAATCTTTTTTTCTGAGCACTCAGTCTCATCCATGGGCTTAAAATATCCAGTAAACCATGTGGTAAACAGATATGCTGTCATCCAGGCTTTGCTGGTCCAGTTAAAGGCAAAGTAGGTTTAGCCTAATTCTTAAGAGCCCTAGGATTTTCAGAATGGTACATGAGCACTGGCTTCAACTTAAAGTCATCAGCTGCATAAGCCTCAAATGGGCGAGTCAGCCTGTCCCTTGAAGTTTTGAAGCCAGACATTGACTTATCCTCTCTAGCTAGGAAAGTCCTAGGTGGCATCTTCTTCCAATACAAGGCTGTTTGATCTACATGGAAAATCTGTTGTTTAGTGTAGCCACCATCATCAATTATCTTAGCTAGATCTTCTGGATAACTTGTAGCAGCACTTGCTGCTTCACCTTGTACTTTTATGTTAAGGAGATGGCTTATTTCCTGAAACCTCATGAACCAACCCCTGCCAACTTTAAATTTTTCTTCTGCATCTTTCTCAACTCTCAGCCTACACAGAATGAGGAGGGTTCAGGCATTGCTCTGGGTTAGGCATTGGCTTAAGGGAATGTTGTAGAGAAACATTAAGGAAATTTTTGATTTTCTATCCAGACCACTAAAACTTCAACCATATCAATAATAAGGCTGTTATGCTTTCTTATCATTCATGTGTTCACTGGAGTAGCACTCTTAACTTCCTTGAAGAACATTTCCTTTGCATTCACAACTTGGCTAATTGGTTGGTGCAAGAAGTCTAGCTTTCAGTCTGTCTCAGCTTTCAACATGCCTTCCTTGCTAAGTGTAATTATTTCTAGCTTTCAATTTAAAGTGAGAGATGTACAACTCATCTCTTCACTTGAGCATTTAGTGGCCATTGTAGGGTTATTAACTGGACTATTTTCCATATTGTTTTGTCTCAGGGACTATGGAGGCCTAAGGAGAGGAGGAGAGAAGGGGAACGGGTGGTCAGTGGAGTAGTCCAAACACACATAACATTGATGGATTAAGTTTGCTGTCTTATTTGGGCATGGTTCGTGGTACCCCAAAGCTATCACAATAGTAACATCAAAGATCACTGATCACAGATAAATATAACAGATATAATAATAATGAAAACGTCTAAAATACTACAAGGGAATTATCAAAATGTGACACAAAGACACAAAGTGAGCATAAGCTATTGGAAAAAGGGCATCAACAGACTTGCCTGATGTAGGGTTGCCACAAACCTTCAATTTGTAAAAAACGCAGTATCTGTGAAGCTCAATAAAATGAGGCATGCCTGTATGTGATTTGCAAATATTCTCTCCCAGTCTGTAGCTTGTCTTTTTATTCTCTTAATAGTATTTTTTCAAGGGCAAAACTTTTAAATCTTGCTGAAGTCTGCATTACCAATTTTGGGTTGTCCAATCAGAAAGCTGGGGCTCTAGTGACCTCTCTCTGCTGCAACTCACCAACATCTGGGGCCAAGCGGCAGGAGGAAAAGTGAGGTGGGTTCTCCACAGCCTTTGGGACTGCAGCTCCTCTGATCAGAGAGGATGGTGCCCCTCCCTCAGGTTTAAGGCCCCTGCAGCTGCTGCAGGGGAATTGTTTGGGGGCTGGGATGTGAGAGAATTGAGAGAAAAACCCTGAGGGATTTCTTATGCAATGCTTTAGTAGCCCCTCTGCACTTCCAGTCCTTCTGTCACTGTGCATTTTTTAGTCAGGGGCTGCCTTGATTCCAGGCTAGGAAATACCAAAGGGAAATGGAAAACTCACCACCAGTTTGGTGGTACTTCAAATTCTGGTCTTACCCAACCTGCGTGTCCCCATGTATTTTCAGAGTCCTCCAATAGGTGTGCCAGACATTCTGTCCAGGCATCACAGCTCCAGTCCAGGGTGGGCTGGATTAGTCTAAAGGGAATTCTGGGCAGAGGTCTTGCCATGAGCTGATTCAGCTCAGTGCTTCTCCCTTTTATCTTCATTCTCATTCTCGGGCTGCACCTCAACTTCAGGCTCCCCCGACCAACAGGTGCAAGATAGCTCCAGAGTCCAGTCCTTGCAGGTTCAAACAAGCAG
This sequence comes from Choloepus didactylus, assembly GCF_015220235.1. Classification (NCBI taxonomy): domain Eukaryota; kingdom Metazoa; phylum Chordata; class Mammalia; order Pilosa; family Megalonychidae; genus Choloepus; species Choloepus didactylus. Next base: position 29,056,001 of record NC_051320.1, on the reverse strand, counting down.
AAAAGTCAAGAGCTTGAGAAAGCTTAATTCTTGTCTTGCACACTTACTAGCCATATGAGCAAGCCAATTAAGCTCCCTGAACCTGTTTTCTCAAGCTTAAAATGGAACAATAATACAATCTACCTCACAGGATTGAGATGAACATGAAGGAAAAGCTCTTTACAACTAACAAAATTCTCAGTTGGTTACATCCTCTATTTATAGGAGACATTCTTAACTTCCACAACATTCTGTACTTTCCTGTTTATTACTGTCATCCCAAGTGTAACTATTTCTTAAATGACTCTCATCTTAACTAGACTATACGCTCCATCTAGACAAGCACTGCATTGGCCTGATTCACTACTGTATTCCCAGGATGTAGTAGTTGCTAAACTATATATAGTTCAATTGCACTGCTATGCAAGTGATGTTGCTAAAACAATCATTACATGATTATGATGTCCCTTACATCTTACATCAGTTTGTGGTCACCAACATAAACTGATGCTTAGTAAGCAGAACCAAAGAAGACTTTAAGTAAAAAGGAAATGATTAATTAATGAATATTAATTTTCTGGGGAAATGTTGAATTTCTACCATGATACCATGGTTTCTATCAACCAAAATCATAACCCAAAGATTCTGGTTTGCTATCAAGCTACTCCTAAAAGAGAGAACTACAGCAACCTTAAGAAGCCTGCATCCTTCCTTAGCTTGTCAGCTTGACACATTCAGGACAGACTTTCTCCTTTGGTGTGTAACATCTGATTCATAGCCTAAGATCTCAGAGCCTGAGTCAGATGGAACTATGTCATCTCAATGTCAGTGCTGATTTTATGATATTCTAGAAGGGAAGCAAGTAGGCACACAAGAGAGCCCAGGCACCCTGTCTGAGAGTCAGCCCACACTGCCTTGGAAGTACTTGAGTAGAGTGCATGGTATATCGGAAATGATTAGTAATTAGGGAAATGACAATTTGTCTCGGTAATAAGCCCCTGGCTCTATGATGACAGTTCAGTGCACTCTGGTCATCTTAACTGGTGGCCTTATTTTACAGTCATTTTCATCCTTGTCTATGTGTACTCATCATACCTCCCCAAACCTGTTCCTCCCCAATGAGTCCTCCTCCTGGAAAATGGAACCAAGTGGTCATCCAAGCCTGCAACTGTCATACCACATATCCCTTTGGTTACCCAATTTTCCTGATTCCATTTTCTGCCTTCATCCACTCTTTTATATTTCCATTAACTCTCTGAAATATAGAAGGCATCTGCTGTGATTTGCTAATGCTGCCCTTACACAAAATATCAGAAATGGATTGGCTTTTATACAGGGGGTTTATTTGGTTACAAATTTACAGTCCTAAGTCCATAAAAATGTCCAAACTAAGGCATCAACAAGAGGATACCTTCTCTGAAGAATGGCTGATGGTGTCTCGAACACCTCTGTTAGCTTGGAAGGCACATGGCTGGTGTCTGCTGGTCTTTTGCTCTTGGGTTCTGGTTTCAAAATGGCTTTCTCCAAAATGTCTCTGGGCTTGTCTCTCTTAGCTTCTTCAGCTCCTGTGCCTCTAAGCATCTGGGGGTCCTCTTTTAGCTTCTCTCTCTTAGCTTCTGTGCATTTTTGCTTGTTCTCCCAGGGTGCTTCTCTCTAAGCATCTGGGGTTCCTCTCTTAGCTTCTCTGGAGCAAACTCTGGTCTACCATCTCCAAATGTCTTCAAGCATCTCTAAACATCTCTGTCAGCTCCCTCCATCCGTGAGCTCTCTCAAAGGATTCCAGTGAACTAACCAAGGCCCACCCTGAATGGACAAGATCCACACCTCCATGGAAATAATTTAATCAAAAGTTCTCTCCCACAGTTGTGTGAGTCCCATGTCCATGGAAACACTCAATCAAAAGTTTCCATCCAACAAGGTTGGGTTAAAAGATCATGGCTCTTCTGGGGTCTATAACAGTTCTAAACTGGCACAGCACGTAAATTTGTTTAAGTATTCTCTCCTTCCTCCTCCTTGGCTGCCATTAAATTGCAAGCTTCTTGAGGGTGAGAGATATATCTTTCTCATTGTGTGTGTGGGGGGAAGGGAGGTTAGGGTGTCTCCCAAGGCACCTAGATAGTACTAGGCTCATAAAAAGTCTTAAATGAATACCTGTTTAATTGAGTTCCAAAATGCCTGAAGTACCAAAATGCCTATGTGGAAACATTAGCAAGCTAGTTTTTAATGTTGAATTTGGAATCCCAAACGCAAGGTGTTGTACAATGTATATTTTAAGGGGAACCAAATGGTCCTCAAGCATCTTCCTCATGGCCTACCTAGTGCCAGCTCTTTATATTATTATAATTATGTTGTTGAATGGAGACATTGGGTTTCTCCAAAGGGTCCCTGTAAGAAAGAGAAGCAGGACAAGGAAGAGGCTACTCCTTCAGGCTTTGGAGTCAGTAGACCTGAGTTCAAATATCAGCTCTATCACTTTCAGCAATGTAAGTCTTAACATTTAACTTTAATCCTTGAGTTTCTTCATCTATAACATGGTAATGAATATTAACAGCCTTATATAGGGATGTTGTGCACATTAAATGAGATAACGTATACAGAGTGCTTAACTCAGAGCAGTTCTTTTCCTCCACTGGAAGAAGAATGAGTTATGTGATTGAGGTGAGTCTGGCTTCCAAGGGGCCATGTTTTCCAGAGGTGAGGTTTCTGCACTGAAAAGTAGCCAACCTAAGTCTCTATCAGTCTGTCTGTCTGTCTCTCCCCAGTGCCTCATCCTGCTTACTACCTACAAGTGATAATACCCAGGGCAGGGCCTGATCTCTGAAACAGGGAGGGCAGAATTCTTGGGCACCAGTGACTGGGTGCAAGTCAAATAAGGATGGGGCCAGGCTTTGTTATGTTCTCCGATACAATTTTACAAGTAGAAATCTGATATTATGCCTTGATTTTCATTTGGCTCCTGGTTAAAACTGGAGGGGAGGATAAGTGAGTGACTGACACTATCCAATTTAAATAAAGTTAGTCAAATAATTTATTATTAATAATAAGATGGTTATTACCATGCATAAGTAGAGCAACACATGTAGCCATTATCATAAATTTACTCAGAAATCAAGAAACAGAGACTGTCGCTGGGACTAAATATGGAGGTCAAGACAAAGGGCAGGATGCCTTGGTTGGAAGGGGCTGTGCACAAACTAAACCAAAATTAAGCAGAGAAACCCAGAAGACAAAATTAATGTATTGTAACAACCTTTCCAAGGCCTTAAGTCTCTTGAAACTTTGAGAAATAATTAACTCATGGTAATAAGTATTCAAATCAGGGGAGTGATGTGAACATTGATTATTCCTCAGTTCTCCAAGTTTGACATACAAAGGAGAGTGGGATACACTGCCTACGGAAGAGGTATAACCACTTTGGAAAACAATTTGGAATTCTCTTGTGAAGTGGACCAGGAGCATACCATCTGACCTGGGAATTCCGCTCCTGGGTATTTAAGAGAAACTCTCATACACGTGTACCAGGAGATAAGAGCAAACAACCTGACACAACAGAAATGGCCACTGAGAGAACAGGTAAATAAGTTGTGGCATGTTTATACAAGGGGACACCACATAACGAAAGTGAAGGAAATACAACTACATGCAACCAAACAGATGAATCTTAGACTCAGGGAAAAGCAAGTCCCAGAAGGCTGCAAAGTTCAAAAACAAGTACAACTAAAGAGTATATGGTTTAGGGATGTGTATATAAATAGTAAAACCTTTACAAACACAAATATCTGTGGATATCTATGAGTGTGGGGAGGCAGGGAAGGGACTTACAGCTATAGTTAATAGTCAAGTTCTTGAGTTGAGGATTGGGTTCATGGGTCTTTGTTATTATGTTTTTTAACATACATGTATGTTTGCTCTTTTGTATGTACCAAATACTATATATTAGAAAAATATTTTTAAGCTCTGACATGGTTTTTGGATCAAAAATGTTACTTCTCTTGTCTGAATAATTCTGGGCAATAAGAAAAGAAATAGGTTGGGTTCTAAATATTTATACTTATATTTAAAAATAGTGTCTGGTTCCTTTCTTCAGGGGGAGAATATGACAATATCTATAGAATTCCTAAGCAGACAGCAATTCTTTCTTTCTATAACACATACACATTTACCAGCTAGAAAATCATTTTGGCACAAAAATTCCAGAGAAAACAACTGAACAGAATAGAATCTACGGGAAGATCCAGAATTTTAGGTCCAGGAACACTATCTGCAATATATACATCAAAATAAATCCTTATAATAAAGCTTCATATTATATTTTTATAGCTTCTAATTTCTAAAATAAACCAATGTGAATTTCGTACTCTGCAAATTCGGTAGGATTGGGAATGTATTTATTTATATTATTTCATCCTAATCTGTCTTGCCCAAGACTCCTCTCCTCAAAGCACTGAGTACTTACAGATCTCTGAAATAAAAATAGCATGACATTTACCATAACATAATTAAATAATTAAATATCATAAACCTAGTCAATGACAAGTTGCTCCTCCTAATGGATCTGGTGGACAATCAGCCAATACAGGAAAAGGTTGTAAGCATCTGTTGAAGTTTATCTGATAGGATGGTGTGGAGTTATATAAAACCATCTTACAGGTTACATTTATTCTGGTAACTTTCTTCATAATGAAAAAATAAAACTTCATATTTACAAGTTTATGAGACTTAATCTGATGATGACTTAAACATCCAGGATATTAAATAGTTATGAAAATAAAATTAAATTCATTTTAAATTGAGACATCCATGTGTACTTTTAATCAGTATTGTTTATTTCTTCTAATTTTCTTGTTTACTCCTTTCTTGCCTATTTTTGAACTATCTTTGGGTGCCACCCTGTTCTCTACTTTTCATTGTAATTTCACACTTGACCAAAGAACAGGGGAGCTGAACAAAGCTGTTGATATGTAAATAACAGCTTTGAAGATGGAAGCACCAGATTGTTCCTAAAGAGAAAAAAATTGCAGTTGCTTTATTTGACTCAATAGGAAGGAATGTCTCAATATATAATTTCAATAGCTTTCTAAAATAAAAAGTCTATCATCTAGGTTTGAGCTTTATTATGGTCCGCTGACAATCATTTTGATCATTCCCTTTATTTTATAAATAGTTCTGTATTCTTCCAGAAATATGGTTTAATTTCTTATTGTGATTTCAAAATCTTTGGATTTGCAGATTTAAAGGGTTTTGTTTGTAAATCAGAACCTAAATAATCTCTAATCTCCAGAAAATAAATTAGATTCTTTGGCCAAACAGGAAGGTAGATTCATTAATAACAAAACAAGTGGTGTCACTTAGAGAATCAATCTATCCATGCTGTAGAATTAATGTGACTAAAGTTCATTTCTTTAGTCAGTAACATTTTTTGACTGCCTTCTCTATGGGACATTGAAGGATATAACAGAGGTTTGCTACTCAAAGGAACCAGCAATTATTAGCAATACTTTTAAGTTTAGTAGGAATGCAGAATCTCAAACCCCAATACAAATTTACTGAATCAGAAGGTATATTTCAACAAGATTCTCCAGGTGATTAGGGTTGCCAGATTTAACAAACAAAAAACAAACAATGCCCAGATAAATTAGAACCTAATAGAAACAACAAATGTATTTTTAGAATAAGTATGTCCTAAATATTGCATGGACCATATCTTTCCAAAAATTATTCGTTTTATCTGAAATTCAAAATTATTTGGGCATCCTGTATTTTACTGTGAAACTCAACATTAAAGTGTGGGAAGCAGGACTATAGAGAAGTGATTTTCAAAATGTAGTATAGCTCTGAATCACCTGGAGGGTCCACACACAGAACTTCTGATTTACTAGGTCTTGGTGGGACCTGGAAATTTGTATTTCTAAACAAGTTCCAAGAGGATGCTGATACTACTGGTCTGGAGACCACACTTTTGAGAACCATTATTTCAGACTTTTGTTCTCAAGCTTGCTGCCATTGCCATCACCCGGAGGTCTTTAATAAAATACTGATGCCTAGCCACAGAGATTCTGATTTCACTGTTTGGAGATGCAGTCTGGGCACAGGAAGTTTTCCAAACTTCCCAGGTGATTCTAATGCGCTGCAAAGTTTGAAAACCATTGCTCTCTAGGATGTCACCTTTTTTTTTAACATTTTCCCCTTGAGAAATTTAAATACTCAGGTTAATTCTAGGGCTTTGTACAGTTACGTGAATTCTGTTGGTGCTAAATTAAACATGTAAAAAATAATTTTGATGCAAATATCATAAGGGACCTAAGAGATTCCTTCCTAACCCCATGAATCCATTCAGATATCTGATTTCCCCTGGGATTGTGATCAAATGACCCTTCACTTGGAATGCACTAGAATGGTGAACAGGGGCATTAAACTGAGGACTTGTGAACAACAAAATCTGGTTAGAAGAAAATTCAGTTTTCTGAATGTTTAGTCTGAACATTGCTTGGAAATATCTGGGTGGTACAACTTTGCGGCTTTCCATCCAGAGGTTAGCTGTCACATGGCTATAGTGTTCCATGGAGTTCTCCAGATCAGTGCAAGTCCCGCAATTATAGGAAGATGTAGTGCAGACCTTCCAGAGAGTGGTGCAAGCATTTTAAGGCTGTCAGACATATTGGGAAACAGAAAGGCAGCGTTTCTGGACCCTGCTCAGGGTCAGCTGGAAAACTAGCACGGTCACACATCTTGTAGTCCCAAACGCAGTAACAACACAGTTCTGTGCATCATTTTCCCATTGAGTAACCCATTTTATTTATTCACATATGTATGTATATATGTATAAGTATGTATTTATGTATCTATTTATTTTTGGCACTTTTTCACAAAGAAAATCTTCAAGAGTTGACAGCAGCCTAAATGTTAAGGATTTCAAGGTTCTATTTATGACCAGTCTCTATTGGCAAAAGGACAAGTTAGGATTGTCTTTTTCTCACCATTTTTCATAATACTGATGTTAATAGCCCAATATAACATTTGCTGGGTATGGGCAGATCTCCAATTTGTACTGGGTAGAGGAGAGATAGAGAACTGTGACGGAATCTAGGATGAAGTACAGAAATGCGGCTTGGAAAAGGAGAGTGTGGAACCTAGGGGCGGACAAGGTGAATCTGTAATACCTATATAAAGAGACCTTAAATTCCACGGCTCTAATCTGCCAAGAAAGTCAGGTATCTTCAAGTCACTGCTTCTCCTTTACTCAGGTAACCTGAGCTGTACTCAAGACCAGTATACCGAATAGGAAATTTATTACAAATCTTGATTTGTGGAGTTCTAGGAGAATACATGCCCTAAAATATTCAGTTTCTCTCCTTTGTTCTTTTCTTCTTTATCAACATTGCAAATATTTTTAGGATAGAAAACTCCTTATTGAATATCTGTTTTATTAGCACAACTTTCACACTCGCCTCATTCCAATTTCGCCAAGGATTTGCTTGGTTTCTTTTACTTGCACAGGCAGCACTAGATCTCTAGGGGGCGAGTGGATTCCAATATGTATATTTAAAGCAAAAGGTGAAAGGGAAAGCTGTGGAAGCAACTGGGTGTTGGGTTCTTTTCTCCTGTGTTCCAACTGTCTTTTGACCCTGGCAAATAGGACCCGTGGCTGGGTGATGCTAGCAGTAGCTGCGGCAATGGAAGGACAAGACTAGAAGGGCCAAGTGGTCAACCTGCAAGCCCATTTCAAGCAGAATGAAATTCAAACAACTTTCCTTTCCAAAGGGGCCCTCAGCATCTGGCTTACCTGCATGACCGTCTCCTATCATTGTGCAGCAGCTCCAGCCACACTGGGCTTCTCCCTACTCCTCAACCACACTGAGTTTGTTCTTGCTTCCAGTCGCTGGCACTTGTTTTCTCTCTCTGGAAGGTTTTCTTCCCCCAGATCCTCGCATGGCTGCCTCCTTTTCAGCAGTTATGTATCAGCTCAAATGTCTACTTTCTCCCAGAGGTAGTCTCGGCCGTTCTTGGTGAAGCAACCCCCAGCCACAGCCCCAACCTGGAGCTACTCCCTTGCTTATGACTTGGCTTATTTTCTCTGCAGTACTTATCACTACAGATATATATTAGTTATTAATCTGATGACATGCTTATATTGCCTGTGTCTGCCTCTCTCACATCTACACCTCCTAACCTAAGCATTGTGAAGTAAGGGATTTGGCCTATCATGTTTTCGCTGTATCCTTGAAACATGGTGTGCCGGTTTGAATGCATTTTGTCCCCCAAACGCCATTATCTTTGATGTAGTCTTGTGGGACAGACTTTTGGTGCTAACTAGATTTGCTTGGAATGTGCCCCACCCAGCTGTGGGTGGTGACTCTGGTGGGATAGTCCCATGGAGGCATGTCCCTGCCCATTCAGGGTGGGCCTTGATCAGTGGAGCCATATAAATGAACTGGCTCAAGGAGAGAAAACACAGTGCAGCTGTGAGTGACGTTTTGAAGAGGAGCAAGCTTGCTAGAGAGGAAGGTCCTGGGAGAAAGCCGTTTTGAAACCAGAACTTTGGAGCAGATGCCAGCCATGTGCCTTCCCAGCTAACAGAGGTTTTCCGGACGGCATCTGCCATCCTCCAGTGAAGGTACCTGATTACTGACGTGTTACCTTGGACACTTTATGGCCTTAAGACTGTAACTGTGTAGTGAAATAAACACCCTTTTTATAAAAGCCAATCCATCTCTGGTGTTTTGCATTCTGCAGCATTAGCAAACTAGAACACATGGAATAGTCACCGGAGGTTATTCCTGAATGAATGGTTGAACAAAAAGCATTCACCATGTGCTCATCACTGTGGTAGGGGATGTGAGGCTGACTGAAAATACCTAAGACTTCCTTAAGGAACTGCAGGGATTGAGTCACATACACACAGCAAAGGGAGAACTCTGGCCATTTCTGTCACTCCCTCTGCTCTGGAATATGCATTGTTCAAAGTCTTGCCCTTGGCCTTCTCTTCTTCCCACTCCATGGACCTATCCCCTCCCAGGCTTCAAATAGCATCCCTAAGCAGCTGATTCCTAAAGCCTCCCTACAGTCTCGGCCAAAAGTGATAGGCTTGCTTGCTTTCTTTATTTTTTTCCTCCTTTAAATAAACATTGCTTCCCAGGAAGCACAAAGTAAAAGCCAAAAGAAAGAATACAAAACCTGATAATGAAATTGGAAAAAATGTACAGGGAAATAAGATGCAGGGTCTCAAAATTTATTAAAATTACATCATGAAATATAAGGCCATCTTAACAAGGGAGAAAGACTTAAGATATAACTATTTTCTTATATTATCCTTAGGGCAAGTTTTTATCAGGATTTTATTAGATGTGATTGATATGTTTTAATGTAAAGTTGAGTCTGTATAATAATAAATCACACAGAGAATTTGATCGTACGTATACAATATGTCAAAATTGAGCTATAGCATTTAAGACAGAATAAAAGCCAATGGTTGGCTGCCTGTCTCCAAAAAAATAAATACAGAAAGCAAAGAATTTAAAGTCAATTAAAATTTATCCAATTTAGAATAAAATAAAAAATGCCATGGGCCCAAAGCCAAGGAATATTCTTAGATTGGAATTTGTTCAACACCCTAAATTTAACCAGCTGCAACTCCTTTTTTTTAATACAACCTTTTGGAATAGAGGGTGTGCTTTTTTAAAAGGGAAATTGGCATTCCATCTGAAAGATGGAAAAAAGCTTCCTGGAATATTTATTCTCTAGATAAACAAATGCTATTTTTCCCCCCAATATGTTCAATATATATGAGAATAAGTCCGGTCAGGGTCAGGGATGACATACCAAAGAGAAGTCATGTAATTTCACTCTGGGATATAATTGCCTCACTGGTCACTAGAATATCGCCAAATTTATCACTTGTGCTATGGACAGGCAACTTTAATGCTGGATTCTCCATGAGAGAGCAGCTTTGCATCAGAATATGCTAGAGTAGCAGAGGCCTTTCAGAAGATCTAGTTGCAATTCAATATTTTCATTTTGCAGATAAACAGACTGAGGCCTTCATCCTGATACTAGCAGATGACAGACCCTCAGGTCCCACCTAAAACCCATGTCCTCATTCATTCATTCATTCCACAGATACCTATGACTTCATTTGATTAAAATAAAATATGACCAACATCTCCATCTGCTTGACAGGTCCTCATGGTGGCGTGAGATGTGGTAGATATCGTGTGTTCAGTCCCAGGAACAAGTGGCCTGAGCTGCTGAGATTCTACCTCTAACCCCGATGGCAAACATTCATAAATGCTGCTAAAATATAATAGGCATTTCTGAATAATACAGAGCCAAGTTTGAAAGAAGAGGTTAAGGTCAGACTGGTAAAGTAGCTGACTGCAGGATTCCCTGGGTATTCCCCAAAAAGGACAGGAGATGTGAGAGGGCCTTAGATTGGGAGCCCTGCATAAACCCAGAACTCCGGGGAAACATGCTCCTTCTATGCAAGAGAGGACAGGACACATTCTTGCCATACAAATACCTGAGGGTCATGTATGAGGATGTTGATGGCTACGGTGTTATTGTGGGAAGTTACAGGCAATTGGATGCCTTACTGGGAGGTGGGATGGGCATACCAGCTAGTCAGAGAGGCAACAGGCAAGTTTATTTTTGCCTGTGGCTCTGGAATTTGGTATGGTGGGGTGGGAGGTGTCGTCTGTGATTAAAAAAATAATAGTAATCCCAAGAGTACACCAGCAAGGAGTGTAAAGTCTTAATGTAAACCACCCTTATTGTGTTAGGAATCCCAAGTCAAGACAATCTCTACTTAGTTCAATTATTTTTCAAGAGTGAGAGCAAATCAAATATTTCAGAAAAAAGACTGCAGGAATTATCATTACAGGCCTGCACCAGCTAATGTACTTCAAGAGGAAGAAAGGTGAACTCAGAAGGAAGGCCTGGGATTCAAGATCCATGATGAACAAATACATATGTAAACTGTGGTTAAATCTAAAGAAGCGTTGTTTGAAATCATAACACACAACATTAAACAACTCTATCAAAAATACGTAGAACTCATTTTATAAACACAGATGACAGAGTCACTAATTCTGCCTGGGGTAGTAGAGGAAGAGGTGGTTTTTGAATTGACAATCAAAAGATAAGTAGGAATTTAGCAACAAGGGGATGGGGGGATTTTCAAAAACAAAACTCCTAGGTATGAAGGAGGATGGCATGTTCTAGAGATTGCAGAGTAGTTTACAAATCAGGAGTTACTTGGAAAAGTGGTAGAAGAGAAAGCTGTAAATGTAGTCTTCCTCTCAAACCAATGTCACCAGAATCAGATGTATTAAATGTCAGATTATAATAAAAACTCTTAGGGAGATGTAGAAAACATATAAAATTCAAATATAATTTTAGAAATAATAATTTTGTGCTTTTTTTGGCCTGGATTATTTTAGTTATTTTATGTTTCAAAAGACCCTGGTTCATTTCCTTTCCTCCAGATCCTATGGGGATCCATTATTGCTGAGACTTTATTCAACAGGAAGGAAACGTCTCATTTATTGAGGTAATTCTTTCCATTTTAGGACTCAGCAGTATTTCAGTTCAGTTAGAAAACAGACCTGAAAAGTGGACATGTCTTGAGAAGAAAAAAATACATCGATTAAATACAGTGAGCAACCTAACACACCAATGAAAATATCTAGAATAATGTTATAATACACAGGATGCAACAGCCCAATGAGCAATTTAAAATTCACTTTCCTCTTTCTGAAAATACTGCCTCTCTACATTCAAACATACTTAGTCACATAAATTCCAAAATGCTTGACTTAGGGGAAAACTGACAAATACAAGATTTTATGAGAATTAAAGAGGGTTTTTAGGATTTAAAGATAGGCTGAGGGATTTTCTTTAGCCATAATTCAGATCGATGTATTCAAAGGAGAGTGCAGGGCTGGCCAATGACATTCTGAAAAGGGCAAGTTTGTATTTTTCCACCTGAGCTCATTCCAGCTCTATTTTTTCCTTTCAGCAGCCATTTGTTCACAGTCCTCTCATATTTCCCCTAAGAGAGCTTGATTTTTGAGAAGGATTTTATAAACATTTTCATATTAGATACAGAATGACTGTTAGGGCTTTAATAGGGTTGCTTTCCCTGCCATATTCACTTTGTAGTAGGGGATAGTGGTCTACATTTCTTATTGAAGAACCTGCGTTAGGTTGGAGGTGAATCTCAATCTGGGGCATTGCAAAAGCCTTAGTATTTAACATATAAGTTCCTGCTTATATCTCCTAGCCATAAGCTTGGCTTTGAATCCATATGCCAGAAGATGTTATCTTATTTGCCCTACTGGGTCAATGCTAATTAAAACAGTGCCTGTTTTATGTGACATAATTTCAAATATCAAACAAATTATTGTTAGTTTCACATCAATCTGAATTTAACTACCATTTCAGTATTCTCAAGCCCTAAAGTGTGTCAACGTCAAACAAATGTAGACAGAAGACAAAAAACATATTCACAAGGAAGTAGTTTTTTAACAGGCAGAGTCTGAAACCCTCAGAAGATGAGTATTTATAAAAGGATACTAAGTCACTAAGCTGGGTCCAAAGTAGAGTTATCTAGAAGCAGTTGTATTGTTCCAATCAATCAATCAATCAATCCATTAGTCCATCAGCATACATTGTTGAGTGTCTGTTTTGTGTACAGTATTGTGTATGACATAATTTGATGTGGTTCCTCTCCTCAGTTTAGCTGAGAGATAAAGCTCACATGAAACAATGATAGAAAAAAAGTAGTGACCTATCTGTATTGACGGAGTGACAACTGATTATCCCTTCTATTTCCTCCATGGCCCTATTTCATCCTCAGGATCAAGTCCAAGCTCATTACTATGTTTTAGGGAATCTTTTTAAAATCTCATTTCCTGACACTTTCTTCCATGAATTTCAAGCCCCAGCCCTACCAAATAATATGCAATTTTCCAGATTTATCATCTGTTTTTTAAAATCTCGTACATTCTTTCTGTTTGAATACACTTTCCATTCTCTTTTGCTTAATTCCTACTCATCCACTTAAAAGTTTCCTCCTCTAGGAGGTCTTCCCAATCCCTAAAAAGTTCCGTGCCCCCCTTATTTGTTTCCATTGTATGTCTCTTTTACCCTATAATAGCAATTTCACATTGTATTGATATCACTCATATACCTGTTTAATTCCCCATTAGATTAGCCTAGTTTTAAAAATGTAGATGAGGATCTGTATGCATTTATATTTACATCCCCAGTGCCTAATATGAACCATAGACACACAACAGGTGCTCAACAAATATTCATGGAATGAATCCCAATGGCAGGAATATTGGTGGGCAGGTTTTCTTCCAGAGGCCAATAATAAAAAGAAATTACAAGCAGGAGTACACTAGAGTGGAGTGACTATGGGATGATATCTGTGGAACCAACAGGAGAAAAGTGAGATGAATATAAACTTATGCACTGAATTCCACAATATGTTTTCCAGCCAGGACCTAGCACTTGATACTTGAAAGGCAAATTTAAAGAAAAGGAAGAAAATTTTTCAAGCCTAACAAGAAGTATAGTTGATATGTGTCAACAGTTTTGAAAACCATTAAAGTTAGGGATGCTTCTCCATAGAGTAATTTAAGGTTATATCCTTTACTTTCTAAACTTGATATAAGATGAAAACCACCTCCTATGCCATAATGTTCTTAGATGCTCCTATTGAAGAAACACTCTGTGTTGGGCTAGAATATAGATCTAATAAAATGTGATGAAACTATTTTTGGCTTAATTTTAGGTTCAGCATGTTGTTCTATTGCCAGAGATGCTCAGATGACTCTCTCTGACCTGGTACTGAGTTGCAAAATGAGGCCAGAGCAATGAAAAGGTCAATTAAGCTTAATCACCATATGCAGGCTGTGTACAATTAGATCCAGACCTCAAGAGGTGGGATGGAAGTGATTTGCTTTCCTCCCAGGGAATGGTGGAGGGCATACAAGGGCTTTAGACAACTCCACAAGGCATGCATGCATTTATTCACCAGGGGCCGGTTCTGAAATGGAGACATAAACACCAGAAGAGCTGAGCCAGGAGTGAACAAACTTGTGGGTGGCAGTTGCTATCTCTGAAGACAACTCAGACAATTGCCCTTCAGGAAACAATCCTAGAAGTCACATTTGATCGAATGAGCAACCAAGCTAGGATTTGATGGTTAATTCCAAGAAGGACTTCTACTCAGAGTCCCAGTTCAGGATGAGGTGTAAAGGTCAGTGCAAACTTTTTTTTTTAGACGCAATTTTTTTAATTCGATTTTATTGAGATATATTCACATACCATGCAGTCATACAAAGCGTACATTCAATTATTCATAGCACCACTATATAGTTGTGTATTCATCACCAAAATTAATTTTTGAACATTTTCATTACCACACTCACGAAAATAATAATAAAAATTAAAGTGAAAAAGAACAATTAAAGTAAAAAAGAACACTGGGTGCCTTTTTTTTGCCCCCATTTCTCCACCCATCCATCCATACACTGGACAAAGGACAGTGTGGTCCATATGGCTTTCCCAATCACACCGTCACCCCTCATAAGCCACACCTTCACACAATTGTCTTCAAGATTCATGGGTTCTGGGTTGTAGTCTGATAGTTTCAGGTATTTACTGCTAGCCACTCCAATTCATTAGAACCTAAAAAGGGTTGTCTATATTGTGTGTAAGAGTGCCCACCAGAGTGACCTCTCAGCTCCCTCCAAAATCTCTCTGCCACTGAAGCTTATCTCACCTCCTTTCACATCCCCCTCCTGGTCAAGAAGATGTTCTCCATCCCATGATGCTGAGTCTAGATTCCTCCCTGGGAGTCATACTTCACACTGCCAGGGAGATTCACTCCCCTGGGTGTCTGATCCCAGGCAGGGGGGAGGGCAGCGATTTCACCTGCCAAGTTGGCCCGGCCAGAGAGAGAGGGCCACATCCGAGCAACAAAGAGGCACCCAGGAGGAGGCTCCCAGGCACAATCATTGGCAGGCCTAGCCTCTTCCCTGCAGCAACAGTCTTCCCAAGGGCAAGTACCATGGTAGAGGGCTCAGCCCATCAAACCACCAGTCCCCTATGTCTGTGAGCACATCAGCAACCATCGAGGTGGGGAAGCCCAACACCCCACATGCAATTTTACTGAGATATATTCACATACCATACAATCATCCAAAAGTGTATAATCAATTGTTCACAGTATCATAATATAATTGTGCATTCATCACCACAATCAATTTTTTGAGCATTTTCATTATTCCAAAAATAAAAATGAAAATAAGAATAAAAATAAAAGTACAAAAGAACACCCAAAACATCTCATACTCCTCCCTGCCCCCCTGCCCCATCATTTACTTTTTGTCACCCTTTTTTCTACTCATCTGTCAGCCCTGCCTCCTCTCTGCCAGGTTAAACCTCTGGGTTCCTTTCCTATTTGCTCCAGGTTTATCTGTGCTCGTAGCTTGCATTCAGGAGTCCAAATCCATTAATTAAAACTGCAATTGGTGCTTGGGTGAGCTACCTTCTCTTCCTCCAAGTAGACTGCTTTTCCCAACAGGGAAGTCTTTTAATCCAGCCTGCTGTGCCAGTGGGGGAGGGGAGCCAGATCCTCAGTTTGGGAAGTTTACTTACAGTTCTTATGCTGCAATTTCAGCCATTCCATCCATTCCAGACCGGTGTACGATCTTTGGTCACAGATGTCCCCCAATAGCTGTTCTAGACTATTTATTAGTTGTTCCTGGCCATATGCTGCCATCTTGCCCCACCCCCCAGTGCAAACTTTTAATAATAACAGAATGGTACAAGTATGTAGTTTAGGAAATGTAGGTAGTTATTTCCTCTATAATGAGGGCTCTTAATCTTTTTTGGGTTCTGTGTGTGTGTGTGTGTATGTGTCACAGAAACTCTGACAGTCCTCCTCAACTGTTGTACCCCCTGCTCCCCATTTCTGTATCCAATTACTAGTTAGTACTAATCAATTTAGTAATCTTCCCATCTTGTAGAGGAAATGATCTGACTCAACACTAAGGTCACAAACATTCTACCCTGATGGAAAGTTGGCAATTATTATAGTTAAAATTCAAAACTGAATCTGGCTATCAGCTGGAAAATATCACAGAAATGATCCACATTCTCTTTAAATGCTGCTATTGAGAGCATTTGTCTTCAACTGATTTGCATTAACGAACACTGGCTAAATAGGCATCTTTACAAGCTATGAAGGTATAACTGCGTCCCATAGTAACTCTTGAATTGGAGCCAAGATTTTAAGCAGAACAGGCAATTAATTTATCTTGCCCTTAAGGAGTATTCATTACTTAATATATTTGGTAAAATCCAGATATTATCTATCACAATTAAGTCATTCTTTGGAAAGCAGCACATTGTTGTTTATTTACTTCAGAAATTATTTGCAAACTGAACTATATCCCAAATTTATGTTAGGACTCAGTTGGGAGCATCACTAGATTCTTTCATAAAGTGTACATTACGCTTAAATATCACGAGAAGGAATATTTTTTACTGGAGTTAAAGTATATTTTAAACAATCTTGGTTTCTTGTATACTTAATTATATAAACAAAAAGAAGTAACAGTAACCAAAAAAGCAAAAGAACAAAAGCAAATATGTTTCAAATATTGCACCATTTTGAAACTGTTTAGGTTAATATGTAAATTGTATAAATGTAACACTTTCAAGCGGAAATTTCAAATGCAATGCAGAGAGAGTGAGAGAGAGAAATTAATTGATTAGGAGGAACAATGGTTTATGTATGGGCAGATGTCCCTCAAGTTACTCTTCAGTTCTGAGACTCACTTCAACTCCCTCAACTGTAAAAGAGATGATTGAATTATGTCAGTTGTTCAACACCACTTGGGATCAGAGCAATGAACTCCCAGGATTCTAAATGAATTGTTGATCATTCAAAAAGAACCAAGAAACTGAAACACAATTTTTACAAAATAGCTCTTGAAGTGAGCAAGGCATTACCCTCATTATTCTTTTGGGTGATTCTTTTCTTTTTTTCCAGCTGTTATTACTTCGGTGGACACACTTGACAATGTGGAAGGAGAGAGGAGAGGAAGAAAGTATCATGAAACAGCACATTTCACATCCTTCTTCCTTTCTCTTTTTTTAGAAGGCATTTACATAAATAGATACCATTCACTACTTCATTACTGAAACCTAGCAACAAGGCCTTATTTGCATATTGGTGGCATGGGTTTTGACCACAGATAGAGCCAGCTGTCAAGCACAGAGTTTGTTAGCTTAGAAAATTCCCCCCTCGCTGCTATTCCTGCAGAGTCCAGGGTCTTGCCAAATGCTCAGTAAGCACTTGTTGAAGACATGACTAGGTTTTCCCCTTCTGATCCTTCAGATGTTTGGAGACCCCTTACTTTGTCCCCATAGAACTAACAACAACTGGGAAGGAATGGTATATAAGTAATGCTTACACTCTAGTGTGAACTTCATTCTATCACTTTGCCTTCTACAGGGAAAATATTTGCATTTCTGGCTTTTGTTTCTAATTGAATAAAGAAAAGCTTTCCTTCTCATTGATATTTTGGTACCATTTGTTGGGACATGTATTTGGGGAAGCTGGAAATCTTGTTAGACCCTCAAATAAGTCTCTTCTGTGTGCTATAAGGCTGCCTTTATTCTCAAGCATAACTTCCAAGCAATCACTAGGATATTTACAGCACTGGGAATGACACTGGACTTTCCAGCAGTTAGGGTCTCTTGCAGCAGAGGTCTCCCAAAGAAATCTCTGGCATTTATCAGAAGTAACAAACTGCATGTAGCATCTGTTAACTTAGTTCATTTTTTAAAACCATATTTGCCTCTATTTTAAATTCCAGCCATAAACTAAATTTGTTGAGAAAGTATTATTCCTACCTCTTGCCAGACAAAGAATGAAGAAGGAGTAGGCAGGAAAATGAAGGAAAATGAAGGATGGTAGCTAATGGACCTAAAACAAACTTTTTTTGCTTGTTTCAACAAGGCATCTTGTCAAAATCACATAAGGAGAATGCACGGTTCTGTAGTGAACGAGCATTCACATTTGTCATGTCTTTAATAAGGTGAGTTAATCATTTTAGGTTTCAATAAATGAATCTTGGAATTGGTTGTCTTGTTGAATTTTAGAGATAACAATTCTTGGGACATAGCCAAAGTAGAAAACAAGTCCCTAATTCTCCATCATCAATATGAAATAATATAATCCTGGTTCCCAATCTCATATCCAAATGTCTTGGGGCCAGATACATTTCAGAATTCAGGGTTTGTTTTTTTTCCATTATAGAAAGGCAATAGGTTGGGTGCATATATTGAATACTGCATAACACTGTCAGCAGGGAATCAAAACCATTGATATTTCTGCAGTGAAGTGTTTCAATATTCATACTAAATTGTATAATTGTACAACAAGTAAAGGCTATTAATAGTTTCACATCAATTCAGACCAAGTTTTGCTGTCAAGTGAGTTTTGCTGCAAAACTTGAAAAATCTTTCAGTTTTCAGTGTTGTTGGGATTTTGGAATTTTGGAATAAGGATGTATGGAAATTGTTTCCATAGAATACTTTCTAAGCAGGACCGATGACCCAACAACTTGTCTATCAACTTGCATTTTGATTTACTGGGAAGCTGTATGTGAAATGTGAACTTCAGTCAATCCTGCATGACGTCTGTAATATATCTTAATGATACACATTAACAACAATCTTGTTGGCATCTGAGCAAGCCAGGGGGCTAAGGGATTGCCAATCTGTTTAGTAAATGACGATCAGGCATACTGTGCATAGTCTCTGCATATTTGTAGACAAACAGTGCCATTACTGCTCCCAGAAGACAGCCCAAGCGGTTCCTCTTCCTAATAAACTAAACAAATAAAATTATCTAGACCCGTGTGTACCAGTACATGGAGAGCTAATACACAGTTCAGAGGCCCAGGCTCACTGAAGTAGCCATGGGCCTTGCCCTCTGAATTTTTACCGAGTACCTCAGCTGACTCTGAAACATGGTGAAGACTGTGAATCACTCATCCAGACAATACCTTGGTATGTTATAACCTCATCTTTTTCAGGTGTGGGAGACCTTTATCCAGGCTAAGTCTCAAGACTGATGTACCAATTTCTTGTGGGAAATGGAAATTATTGCTGTTGTTTTGGTAAGATACACAATGACTTTCATGACTAAAATATTAAGTCTTGCTGGGAAATGATGTGATTCCAACTGCTTCTAATCAAAGTACTTTCAAAAGCCTCAATACCTATCTGTAGCAAAGCACCAAGAAATAATCAAAAAGTCACTTCCTGGTGACCAATTCTTATTTGTACAAATTCAAAACAGGGTGTTGAAAAATGGAACTGCACTCCTGAATGCTATTTAAAATTGTGAAGAGAGTGGATTGGGGAGTCTGAGATTTAAATAGCCGGGGTGGTAGAAAGCGACTATAATTTGACTATGAATCATGGCGATGCTCACAGGAAGAGTGTGACAAGGAGACAAAGGGACCCTGCTGTCCATTATAAACCACTGAATTGCTTTCAGATAAATGCATCTTGTCCTTGGAGTGGAAGCCACCTATCAAATTCCCCACCCCCAGCAGCCTGCTTTGTTCACAGTAATGAAAATGCATGTTGTACAGTACAAGCTGCCTAATTCATTAGCACAAGTCTGCTTGGCCCACCTGCCTGGTTTGGGGGGTTGGGGTTGGGAGGGGAGAACAAGGGAGGGAAAAGGATACAGTATTTCCCAAATGGCTGACCTTTATCAGAATCTTAAAAATCTGCCTTGTCACTATGTGATGCTTTGTGCACCTCGCAGCCAGGAAACCCCCTAAAGCCTACCACAGAGGACTGATACCGAATTCCTCTTTAATGAGGTGGTGTTCAATCTGGATGCTTCGTACTGAAGACTTTCAGAAACGGCAGGGAGTCCCATACACTTTTCTTCTTCTGTTAGAGTTTTGCCACAGTTAGCAAGGAATGTATGTAGCCCACACAGGTATGTGTGCAGTGGCATTGTCTTATGGACCTTGTGGTTCACGTATCGGGATGACAATAGTTGCACCTAGGTGCATAAAAATAACTTTTTTCAGTATGGCGATGCAGGTGGGAGATTTCAGACAGTTCTTTAAAAAATATTTTAAAAGCACCAAATGACAAAGATGTCCTACTTTTATATCAGACAGCTTTGTAACTTCATATAAACGCTCTTTGGAAAGAGCAAGGGGACGCTAATTGAACCAGTCTGAGTGATAATAATGGGAAAATGTTTTGAAATTGTTGAAGTCAAGGTTTTATTCATTATAATAAAGAGGACTGGCTGCTGTGATGTACTGATGTTGGCTCTCAGTTTCACCAAAGTTGCCTATACAGATTGAGCCTATGCCAACAATTGGAAGCAATTTTGAAATGGTAAAGCTGTGTTTGCAGCC
This sequence comes from Choloepus didactylus, assembly GCF_015220235.1. NCBI lineage: Eukaryota > Metazoa > Chordata > Mammalia > Pilosa > Megalonychidae > Choloepus > Choloepus didactylus. The sequence continues at coordinate 29,035,548 of NC_051320.1, read as the reverse complement.
TTTACGGATAAAATACTGTTAGGCCAAGTCTGTGCTCAAGCTGATAATGAGGCTGTTTTTACATCTTAAAAGAGTATCTAATTACTAATCTAAATGTTGTCTATTCCAGATTGCAGGTGATAAATACTCCACGAGCAATCTTCCAAATCTGTTCAGCAGCCTGGGAAGGGATAGAGGAGTCTCCTTTAAGAAAAACTAGCATCTATAAAAAGAGCCGGATCAAAAGTAGGTGCCTGATCACACCCCACTGTGGCTGGGCTGACAAAAATAGCCATTCGCAGGGATTTAGTTCACTTCAATGTCAGGCTTCCCCCTCCAACCACCCTGCTTGCCTGCCCCCTCCGACTTCTTAAACAGTTTTTCTGGTGACTTCAGCACCCCTGGCAGGTGTCTGAGTCAGCAGCAGTGAGGGGTGGCGGCCGTCTGGGAACACTCCTTCTCACTGTTCTAACAACCGCCTCCCTGGGGAAGGATGGCTTTTTAGTGCTAATATTTAAAACACATCGACGGGTGCCAGGACACAGAATGCTTTACACACGTTAGGTCATTCATCTCCCGACAGCCCTATGTAGCATAGTCATTATTATCCCTCTTTCGCTGATGAGGAAATGAAGGCTCAGGTAAATTAAATAACTATCCAAGGGTACACATTTAATTGGTGGCAGAGGGAAAATTCTGAATCCATTTCAGACTGCAGAACCCATGCTTTCAGTCACTGCGCTAGCTGCCTCCTGTTGGGCCAAGACTGAAGACTCATCACGTGTCCTGCCCCCTGCCCATCTCAAAACAAAAGCAAAAACCACAACTTGTTATTTTAGTTGACTTATATTTTAAAAAGATAGGTAAGAAGTAAAGGAAAAAAAGGGATGCAGTCATGCTAATACCTCACTGATTTCAAAAGTGAACAGGCCATGAGAACATGTGGTGTAAAGGTGATGAATGCAGCAGTGTAACACTTGCCCGTGACTAAATCACAATAACCTCGACGTGTATTTACAGAGACTTTACTCCTCCTTTCTTTCCTTCCTCCATCCATCTCTTTCTTTTTCCTTTCGCTACTTTTCTCTTATACATTATTTATTATTCACTTATCCATTCTTTTATTTTTTCAGCACCTTTAACACACCAGGCAGAGTGCTAGATACAAAGATAAAATTACTGCTCTCAAAGTTCTTACATTTTGGGGGAAACATGTCACAGGTAGGGAACAGCGTAGAGTGATCCACTGAATCACGTCATAGCACCTGTGGTGGGTGTTCTTCCAAGCTGTAGAGAGGTACAAACTGTTCTCACATGGCTTATTTTTAAAATTACGTCTTATAGTTAATAATCATCTCAAGCATGGTTGAGAAACAGTCAAAAGGGGGAAGTCACTCTTAAGTAACTCTTAAAACATTGCAGTCACTGTAAATATGGGCCTCATAATAAATTCTAAGGACTACTTTAGCTAATCAGTCCATGTGGTCAAAAGTTTTTGCAAAAAAAACAAAAAACCTAGCTGTCTATTGGTCATGCTTTCTTGTAATGGCTAAACGTCAAAGGTTACAGTGACCAGTACAAAGTTACCAAACATGTCCTGGAAGCCCGTGGGGCTGCTTCCCAGCAATGGGGTTTCCCACTTAGGTCAGAGTAAAGAATGGTTACATGATCACAGCCTGTAATGCATAGCAGGCAGATTCACTTGTAAAGTCTGGAGTTCAAGTTGCCAGCTGGGCAACTGTAGTGTCCACAGGTTCTAACTAAGGAGTAGCACCTTGCAACTAAAGGCCTACAGCTTGACACAAGTTAAGGTACCTCTAAATAGACAATTGTAGATCTAGGGAGCAAGTAAAGAAGCTATTATGGCAGAGAGCTCAAGTCCCAAGGTCAAAAGAATAAAAGAAGCCTCTTCTGTGAGAAACAAACAAAACACCCTGTACTAGATAGACTCAACTGAACAAGCATGGCTGCAGTGACTTCCAGCTGAGACATTCTCTTGGCATCTGAAGGGGAAGAGGAATCAGCAGGGAACTCAAATCTAACTGTGTGCAAACGTTTTCCATTCTGTGAACATGATTTGACTAAGCTCATCGGTGCTATAAGATGCCACATGTAACTTCAACAGAGCCAGTCTTTAGGCAGCTGCTTCCTAGTAATCCAAAGTGGTCCCACAGAAGATCACCATGGCAAAGATCCAGCTTGCCAGGCATGACATCAAAGAATCATAGTTCCTAAAATCAATTATCTGTTCAAACATAGAATACTTTCTATTAGAAGTTTGGTGACATATATTGATTTGTGATGTGTTTTTCTCTCTTCTTCGTAGCTCATTTCTCGCAGCTGTCCAGAGAGGGATTGGCCTTATCATCCCACATTGCCTGAGAGGCAACAGAGGATGAGAAAGGTTAAATGATATGCTCACACTTAAAGTTCATGCAGCCTCTTGCTTGTGAGTAAACGTCACACTGTATCACAAAGTGTATCCTTGGGCAAATCACCTTGTCCAAATCAGCCCTTATACTGGCACCTTTGATATGAAGCTTTCATTCCTCTTGTTTGTGAAATATTTTGTAAAGCATACCAACACTTCTTTAATGGGCAAGCTCTCTTGGCAGATACTTCCACGTTTAACATATACTGATGACTGATGTTCAAAATGAGGACTTCGGAGTTCTGAAATGCCTTGTGAATCATTAAAAGCAAACCAAACTATGCCCAATATGTTTTTTGTGTTCAGTGTATTTTATTGTATGCTAATTCTTCAATGAGCAATTCATCATTGATACACATGATGACTTTCTTGCAAGTGAAATATGCAAGTAGCCAAGACATTTCATTCTCTACAAATGTGGGTAATATATCTACTTCGGAAGATGTTTCCCCATTATCCCCCTTATTCACTACTTCTTTCCCACTCATCCACCATGCCATCCAATACATCTATATAGCAGTGTTTTTGAAAGTGAGTTTCTGATCACTGCTCAGAACCACCCGGGATCTACATCTCACATATATGGCAGTCATCTCCCAGCAGTGAATGGATGGCACACAACAGAAGGGAAGGAACAGGGAGAAGGGTTAAATATGGCTTGCTGGTTAGGAAATGTACATTTGGCATCATTGCTTTTGTAAAAGAGAACATCCTCTTTAGGTATGAAAATATCCCATGCTTAATTTACAGTCCAAAGTGGTTTGTTTGGTGAGTGTTCTCTGAATATTTTCTTGATTATAAGTTTATAAGAAATTAGCTAATTTGGCTGGTCTTTAGAAGTTCAAACTCAAGCTCAGTTATACATATGATTCTGATGTTTAAAAAATTTCCATATGCTCTATTGTTTCCCTCTACATGTATTATATTTTGCGTAGATGATTTAACTCTGGCATTTTATCTTTGAAGATTCAGTATTGAAAGTAAAAGTACCTAAAAAGTAGAGTTAATTGCTTTTTTTCCCTTCAAATTTCACTGTTCATTGATAAGGAAAAACTGACAAAGTGACATTGATAGTAAGGAAACAGGCCAAATGAATTAGTTCTATGAGTTATTGCCTTATTATAGACTCAGAGAGACTTTGCTGAATTAAAAAAAGGCCAATCACAACAGGTAAAAATTAATCAATCATTAAGATAAGCACTATACACGCTGTTCTTTCTGAATTTGGTTTTAGTATTCAACTGACATTTAACTTGAAATTGATACAAATTAGAGTTCATCAAGGGGTATTCTAAATATTCAATTAGAAATTTATTGTTAGTTGGGAATGGTGGTTGACTACTTAAACACAAGGACAATCTGAAGGAGAGATTTGTCCAAAGGAAACCGATGAGCGTATTTTGGAGTCTAGACAGTGCTAAATAAGCTCAACTCCTCCACCACTGTCTAGACGATTCTGAAAAAGTTTTGCTACTAATCTGTAACAATGGGCCTCAGGAGTAGACAGAATTGGGGGTTCTCCTTGGGGCATGAGGTCTACAAGCCTCAAAGAGGAACTCTAGAATAAAAAACATCAGCTACCGCCACAGCAGCAGTAGCAACAAAATTTCTCTCTCTTTGGTTACCAAAGACTGAAATTACAAACTTAGTTGTCTATTCTTTGTCCCTCGTTAAAATCCAAATAGTTTTAGGAGATGAAAATCCTTGAACATTACCAATTGCTTTTATACTTCCTGGAAGTGAGTTCATCCAATTTTTCTTCCTGAGAGGAAATTTGATAAAGAGGCATGGGGCTGGGCTCCAGAAAGCCCTATCTTCAAGCAAAACTTCAGAGGATGGCAATTCACTGAAAATTTACGTTTCTCAGTGGAAAGAAACAGATAGAGTACTCATGGCTGGCTCCCTGTTAGTCTGCCTTTACGAGTCAGTTTTTTTAACCTTCAGGTTCCTCTATGTCTAAAATCCTGAAGCAGAAGCCCAAACTAATAGTTGCAAATTAAAAATAGAAAATGGAGTTTTGGTAAGGGGTGGTGGTGATGGCAGCACAACATTGTGAAAATAATTAACAGCACAGAAATAAATATTTGAATGTGGTTAAAAGGGGTAAAATTTTAGGTTGTACATATGTTACTAGAATAAAAATTAAAAAAAGAACAAAAACATAGGACTGTACAACACAAACAGGGAACCCTAATATAAAACATGGACTAGACTTAATAGCACATTTATAATAATATTCTTTTATCAATTGTAACAAATGTACCACACTATTCCATAGTGTTAACAATGGAGAGTGTGTATGGGAACCCTGTGTTTTCTTCATGATTTTTCTATAAACCTAAACTTCTCTAATAAAAAAATTTTTTTTTAAAGAAAAGCAAATGGAGCAATGGAATGGCACTGGTGAGCATTACTGGCTGAAAAACATGCAAACCAAGTAGACATTTAAGCCTAGGGGTCAACTGTGACTTACCAGGTACTTACCCCCATCCTCTCCATGGCTCCCCAAGGTAGGCCCTGGACTCCTCATGGCACAACTGGAAAAACTGTCACCCAGAGCAGAAGAATAACTAAATAATGAGCCCGATATTACAACAGGTTTCTTTTTCACTTTGATTGCCAGGGCATAGATGTGAGTCCCTGTTTTTGTAATCCTGAAGGACATCATGGCCTCCAAGCACACCCTTATCCCAGTCTTTGACACTCTCTTCTAGTTGGCAGTTTTCTGGTCCTGATTTTTTATTTTTTAAAACTTTTATTGCAGGATGAACTATTTCACTTGAATTCTCCTCAGATTCTTTGAGGAATAATACCGGGGGCAAACAGATAGCCTTCTCTGCCTGGACATCTTCTCACAATGCTTCCAGACCCAGCTTCCATGTTACTCATTTTCTGTATCTTCTCTTGTATCACTTCTCACCCTTGTTTCTCTTCACCTTACAGGCAATTAATTAATTATTAGTTGAGCTATTAATTATTACTTAAGGTATAATTAATTCTCCCATGGTGCTTTTTTATACCTCCATTACAGCATGTATCACATCATATCATGAATATATGTCTCCATCTGCTGATCTCACAAGACTATGGCCACCTTGAAGGCTTTTTATCATCTTTTTCTTCCAGAGAAGTACAGTACTTGAATACACATAGGTTCACGGAGGGTTTGTTCAATCATGTGTTAGTCTTTCTCTAAACTAGTTCATTCACTTAGCCCTTGAAATATAGTATATTATCATATCAAATGGAGTGATGGAATCACACCAAATAACCAAGACCAGAAGGATTAACAGGGAGAGGAGAAAATGCTATTTAGGACAGTTCTCAACCAGCTCCTCTCTGAAGACTAATTCAGTACCATGCCACCAGGCTAAATGAAAGCATTATAAAACAGGTAGATTTTTACCCCAAATATTTAGTCAACAATTCATGGCATTAATGTTTTCTTATTCCCTACCAAATTAAAGAGTCAGCAGAAATGCCAGGAAAACAGTCAAACTGAGACTAGAGTATAGCTGGGAACTTTTCAGAAGACAAGCGAGTTGGCCTCCACTCTTTTGCATGGTTTCTCGATGGCAATGTGTTTCAGGTGATGGCACAACTACAACTGCCCCATGAAAGAGATGAAAGAGGCTGTCTTCTGTGGTGTTTTTTGTTTGTTTGTTTGTTTTACAGTTTTGAACTGGTTTTCATGCTTCTCAACTTGGTTTAGTTTTCCTTGTATTTTTTTGATAAATAATTTGGTATTTAAATAAAGTCCACAAATGGAGAGAGGTGCTGCTTAAGATTACAATTTATGTGAATACCATAAAACTATGCTTTATAAGAGCTAAAGAATCTGCTATGCCTTCCTAGAAATAATAGCACTTTCCTTTCCTTCTGCTGTATGTGATTCTAACCCATTTCCAATGTTTTGCTGTACACTTTTCAGGCATAGTTTGTGATCTCTTGACTGCTTTTCCTTGTGACTTCCACGGGTATGAATTAGTCTGCCACTGGCCGTTTCGCATGTCCCAGTAATTTAGGCATTTCACCTGGCTTATGGTCACCCCACATGGTTTGTGATCAAAGTGAGCAAAGATAACTGATCCATGGAAGATTTCAATCATAATCTTGCTAACTAGGTACAGACTTGGCCAATATTTCATACAAGATGCCAGGATCTAAGGAACTCATCTATATTAAGTTGGAAGTCAGCTAGCCAATGACTAGACTAGGAGCTCTACCTGAACTCTGAATGTAAACAATAAAAATGCTTCTCTTTTATAATGGTGCAGCACAACTATACAGATACACTGCTAAAATCTGTATTGACAGAAAGAAGAAAGAGAAGGGCAGAAGTCTTGTCTGATGAACTTACTGCTATAACCAAAGGAAGATAAAGGACACACCTCTGTATCTGTTTTTCAGGGTATTGCTAAAATATTTGATAGCCAGATAAAATTTCAAACTGTGAAGAGATTAAGCAAATGGTTGAGTGCACTGGAGATTTAAAATAAGTCTGGAGAGAGTTGAAGAGAAACCAAGTTGTATCCTTGAAAACAACTCGTTTTCTGTTTGAAACATTTCTCTTCACTTAGTTTCAATTTCTAAAGGTCTTTTCAGCTCATTAAAAAATCTTTCTGATTCTACTTGTTAAAGATTTCCTGGTTCTCGTCTAGCTTCCTAGTCTTTCCTTCCAATGAGCAAAAATGTCAGGAAAATTGGCAAGTGAATAGTGATGAGATAAAAAAGCAGAAAGAGAGGGAAATGGAGAGCATTTCCATTTGGTGGGGTGCACTTCGTTGCTGAATCTTTGAACTCAGCCTGTTAGTTAGTACATCAAAGGGCAGCTGGCTATAGCTCAGAGCTCTCAGCCAACACAGACAAGCATCTGGGGTCTGGGGAACCATCTCCTGGACGGCTTCTTCATTCTCACTCTCCTAGGGTGGCTGTCAGTTCACTAACAGAAGAATAATTTTTTTTTCTGACTACAAAAGTAAAATATATTCAATACCCAGAACTTGTAAAATACAGTAAAGCACAAACAACATTATAAAAACTAACCTTGTGGACAATTATTTATTCACATTTTGGCATATAACCTTCTAGTCTTTTTAAAAAATGTGCATGTTGTATATGTGTGTATGTACATGTACGTACTACTTTTCCACTTAAAGTATAATGAAAATATTCCCATACTACACGTCTTCTAAAGCATTATTTTTTATGTCCGTGTGATAACACCTTCATTTGTCTAACCAACAGCCTATTGTTGGATATTTAAATTATTTTCAATTTTTGCTACTATAATAATGTTGTGATAAAGATACCTAGGCATACGTCTTTGATTTGGCATGAAATCACAGAATCGCTCGATATAAGATATGTGCTTTTAGGGACTTTTTCTCAAATTACTTTAGCATAACCAAATTATATTTTTAGTTCTTGCAAAATTAGTTTGGTTCCATGAATAATTACTAAGTGCTTACTCTATGTAAGGTGCAAATAGAGGAGAAAATCAGACAATTCCTGTTCCCAGGGAGTTCACAGTCTGGACAGAAGGATGAAGGCTGGGACAAGTAAGCAAGAGTCAAGCATAATACTTTTTGCTCTGCCTTCTACAGAGTTGGTCCATTTCAGCCAGATGCATAATTTTATGACTTTTGATTTGCTTTGCCAATCTGCCTTCTAGAAAGCCCCTAATGATCCCACCAGCAGAAGAGAATGCCCACTTCCCTAAGTGTCAGTTCAGTTTTGAAAATTTACTGAGCTGAATTTGACTTTAAATTGACCCTATCACTGAATGCCTGTTCTTCTCTTTTAAATTGTTAGTAATCAATTTGCTGGCTCAGTGCCTAGAACTATTCCAAATGATGCTAGAAATATCCTTGGTTAGAAAAGGAAGATAAAATATATACATTCTCCACAAATTCACTGTTCTAAGGTACATGAAAGTTTCAAAATAGTATTTCTTGCCTACATTTTAATTTTTGAATAATCTGGTGAAAAAAATCAGCAATGTAACCAAAAGTATACTTTTCTTTTTAAAAATATGGTTTGTTTAATTGGAGAAGGGGAGTGACTGAGTTTCTAAAGATGTTAAGAGACCTAAATCTTAAAACAATTTTGAAGAAGTAATTGTGCATCGCCAGGTCTTTTTATTTTTTTTTTAAGTACATGTCTTTGGTGCTAAAACTCTCAAAACTAAATCTTTTCTCTTGGAGAATAAAGAATTCATGTCAGAATGATAATTTATAAATTCCTAGTAAAGAGAAGGGAAGTAATATATTAATTGTGTATTAGGTATTGTGCTAGATCCTTTTATTTATGTTATCTCAGGAAATTTCCTTTCATTCTCACAATTTTCTTACATGTTAGAGTTGTCAGATTTAGCGAATAAAAATAGAGGACTCATAGTTAAATTTCAATTTCAGGTAAACAACAAATAATTTTTAATATAAGTACGTTTCAAATAGAACATGGGACATACTTATACTAAAGAGATATTCATTGTTCTGAGATTCTAATTGATTGCATATTTTATATTTTATCTGGTAATCCCTAGTAGGTGTGGTGATTCATATTTTACTTTGGAAATGAAATGGCTGGAAAAGAAATCAAATGAAAGTGCTGCTGGTTTATCTCAAAAGATCTGAACCCCACAAATTAAGGTTTGAGCTCTCTGCCAACATTCAACTTCAAAATCTTATGGCATATTTGGCTTGCTACTTTGCCTTCACTTAGACTTAAGTTTTTTCCAAAAAGATACATTCACTGTTTTCCATTTCTAAGCCAAGACACACATTAAATGGAGAAACAGCTACACAACTGGCATTGAAATATTAATTTGTTTAAAGATTGATTTTCCTGGCCATAACCACTCACTCATATTTAATTTACAGAACTGCGGGTACACAATAAAAATACAAAGCAGACAGTGACACCTGACACCCTCAAGTAAGATTATGAAATTGAGCCATTGCACTGGGACAAGAAGGCAGAGCACGTCAAAGAGCAAGAGGCTAACTGGGAGCAGAAAATGAGACGCTCCCGTTTGTAAGGGAAAGGTACTTAGGTACTGAATCAGGGAAAGAGAAAAGGAGTATTGCTTCCCAGGCAAAAGGTACAAAACTGACCAAACAGAGGGTGAGGTATTACTCCTAAGCCAAGTGAATCGATACAGCATGTGATGTGTGCACAGAGAGGACTCCCTAACATGTCACAGCTCAGCCTTCTAGCCTCCTCAGATGATTGCCAGGGAGAGAAATCTGGTTCAGAATGTTCCATGCCTGGATGTCCCAGGATGGGCTTGGAAAATTCCACCATTTCTTGGTCCATGTCAGATGTACTTGTCCAGGTGATTTTGACCATGGCACCAGGTCTTTTGCATTTTGGGCCCCTGGATTGTGACAGTGAGGGAAGCAGTCCCATTCAGCATCTGACGCTTAGTGTGTGCCAGGAGCACTAACGACTGGGTTGAAGAGGGACTGACAGCCCTGAAGCTGAGTCAGCTCCCACAAGAGCCACTTACTTTCCCAGGACCTGGATTGTAGGGCTTTGGCTCCAAACAGCCTGTGAGGACAATTCTTTGTTAACTCTCAGAATAACTCGGCAGGGGTGAGGCAGTGCATGGTCTGAGGTCTGTAAAGGGATTATTTATATTATGACACTGAAGAAATCAGGATGATCATAAAAATCAATTCATTTGGGTCAGCCAGGCTTGGCTTTTGAATGAATATTAAGGCTTTTAGTTTCTTTAGTTCTAGTGTTACCCCATTATTTACATGTTTTACTTCCAGTAATCACATCACGCCAAGCACGCTGTGAGCATGCATTAACGCAATCATCCAGATGCTTTGCCTAAAGCACGGAATGGAGGGAAATAATAGAAGAGGAATTTCACTTTGTGCATCTCCCTGTCCAACTGCCAATTTCATTAACTAATCATTTCATAATCCACCATTATAAAAAGCAAAAAGATTCAAATTAGTAGACAGTATTCAAACCAAATGCTTCTCAGCTCTCTTAGGTAAATGTTAATTCTCCATGCTAGGATATGTACTTTCTATAATGTCACTAATGTCAAAAGAAGAAATCTCATCTACTGTGTATCAGAAGTAGTACAGGGGGAGAAAAGACAAGCACAGACCCTGGATGTATGGAACTTATAGCTATGAGGGAGACAGACACTGATCCAACGACCCCATGGGCTGCACAGGGACAAGTACTGCAGAGGAAGAGGTGTGCCGAGGGAGAAGATGGTGTTAGCCGGGCAAAGAGGGCACAGCACTGGCAAAGACCCCGGGAGATGAGGGAGTGCCGTGTGTCCCAGGGACAGAAGGATGCTCCCTGGCTAATGCAGAAGAGAACAATGGGAGAGGAAGGTAAACTTCAGGTCCTGCAGCCTTCAGAGGACTTTGTCTTAACTGTCCAAGCAATGAGAAACCATCGAAATGTCTTAAGAAGAGGGATGCCAGGATCAGATTTACATTTTTGAAGATCATGCTGCCTGCACAATGAAATGGAAGGGGGCTGGAGTGGCTGCAGGCAGGCTCGTGAGGAGGTGAACACTGAGGTGGCAGCAGGCCATGAGGGTAGCTGGCACGAGTGATGTTAGTGGAGCAGGAGAGGTTTGCTTGGATCTGGGGAGTGGTGAGGAGGCAATCAACAGGCTGTGATGACAGATCACATGGATCCTTGCAGAAGATCTCAGCTTTCTGCTTGCCCTGCTGTGAGGATTGGGATGCTTGCCACTAAGACAGCAAACACTGGAAATGGACCAAGCACAGGGAGAAGAGAGTGAGTTTGGTCTTGGACAGGTCTAGTAGGCAGTTGCATATGTGGGTCTGGAGCCCAGAGAAGGACCATCGAAGCTTCCAGTTTCTAATGCCCAAGGTGTGTCAGGGAGGGAGGTACATGTTTGCTGGATGGGGCCAGAGCTGGCAGAAAAGGGGCCTCAAGTCACAGGACTGGATCCCAGCCCAGCTCTGCTACATGCAGCCTCAATGTCTCCATCTATTAAATAAGATGATGCAGGTGAGTCTGATCAAGATGGTATGATGTGTGTGAAAGCACACTGTACATTAATGAGGCCTGCACCTAGGTCCAATGGCTCCATACTGACCACCGAGCCAATATGGTGGTCAATTGGAGCCAATATGCCCTCCCATTACCCTGCCTTCGGACATTTTATTTCTTCTTTTTTTCCTGACATTTACTCCATCCACTACCTTTTTCTCATCTTCAATTAGGTATCAGGAACATAAAAGTACTGAGGAAATATTTTGTGCCAGACACCATGCTAGACAGTGAGAACAGGGCATGGAACAAAGAAAGAAGGCCCTTGATGATAGGCCTTCATGGCACTTCTATTTTAAAGGTGGAAAGAGCATATTGAACTCATCCCCAAATTTTCACCCATAGGCAGAGTTCACTGGCAAAGATCAACACCCCTAGATTTTGTAGTGTGGAGTAGGCTTGAGAAAGGCCCAGGGAAGAAATGCTAAAATGGGGGTTACAAAAATAGCATTATACATACAAGGGGCAGTGTGATCCAGGAATGGGATAAAAGGTTCAAAGATGGATGATCAATGTCCTCCTCTTTCAGTTCTTTCAGGCTATCTCTAATGTGGGCATAGCCTCACTTGGAGATAATGTTAAAATCCAAAGTTGGGGCCTTTGTGAATTTGAGGCCAAGGTCAAATGGAATTTCTTCACCTCTCCCTTTTCCTACCAAGGCCCTGCTCAACTACTTTGACTCTCTATAATTCAAAACAAGAAGTGCAGATTTAACAGAAATAGAAGAGACATTCTTCATCAAATTCATAATCTAAATACTTAGAAAATTATGAGACATTTATAATAAGAAATATTGAGATTAGCTAATAAGTTATAGTATCTACGGCAGATCATGTAATTTACTATTGATTGAGTACCCAGGCACACAGTAGGTGCTCAATCAATGTTTGTTGAATGACTGAACCCAATCTATGTTCATTCATTCATTCAACTAATTTTTTTTATCAAGAACCTACTATATGCTAATCATTGTGGCCCCACGGATGCCAATACAAATGGAACCCATGACTGGGTCAAACAACTAAGTCCAATACAATGTGACTGGGGCTATAAGAGAGGTCAGTGTAAAGTGTGATGGGGGCACAGTGGGGAGTAACAATTAAATATGACTGGGAGAGAGATTTAGGAAATGTTTCAGAAGGAGATAAGCTTGGAAACAAAGGATTTTTTGAAAGGAAGATTTCTTTTGAAAATGAGGTTAAAGAAATTGGTAAGACATGTTCTGATGGAAATGAAGAGAAAGGACATGTCAGGTGAAGAAATACAGCAAAATAGTAAAGCTAAGCTCCAAAGAGGTTTTCTCCACAACAGATAAGAAAACAGAAAGCAGGATAAACCTGTACATGGCAGCTATCTTGTGCTCTCTGATACCTCCCCAATGAGTTAATTAATCTCCTTCTAAGCCCCAAGATATTGGTATATCTTGAGAGATCAAGACTTACTGGAGGTTTAATAACTAAAAGCCTATTTCTAAAGAGAGTAGCATAAAATATTTTAAAAAACAGAATATGTGGCTTAAGGTACAGTTTCTCAAGGTCAAGACCGAAACGCAGAAAGATGAAATGGATGACTGGCCCAGCCTTGGTCCTGGTTACCAACTGCTTTGGACTCCATTATTCTTTGTCATCATGGACAAACCACCTTGAGTGCTTCTGAGCTTCTCAGTGTTTATCTCAGAACACAGACTAGAGAGCCTGGCTATCTTTTTGACTGTTTCTTTTAATCATTACTTTTTCCTGTTACATTTTTTATTAAAACTCATTTTTCCTAGGGTTTTCCTGTTGAATTTTTGGTCCTTTGGTTCTCAATTAAAATTGATTTTTCTTTTCTTTTTTATTTTTTCAGTCACTAAAGTATTAGAAATGCCAGTTGCCACCACCCACTCATGGCTTCTCCCTGGTATAATGTGACTGAGCAGGAGCAAAGGAGGAAAGTGTTTAACCCACAGGCCCCAAAGCTTCTTTCTACTTTTCAACTAAAATGAAATCTGTAGGAGGACATTTATAATGACTTTAGGCAGAAAATTTAGGGGAAATTTGGATTTTTTTTAAAAAAGAAAATAGATTATGATGGGAAAAGCCCAGCACTCTATAAATCAAGCCAGTTAAGTTTTTAATTGTTAAAAAAATGTATCTGGTAATAAATACAACAGCATGTTTTCAGCAGAAGAGGGTAGAGACGAGAAGAATGTCATCATCCTCTGTATTTTAAAAGATTAACAAATTAGATAGTTTAATGCCCAGAATCCCCACAAAATTTAGTTTCAGGGAATAGGAGAGCAGGGCCCATGTCTTCCCAAGGCTTCTAGTGTTTCCACAAGAGTGTCAGGAATTACCGGGAGCTGAATTCTTCCTTATGGATGTGGCTGATACCATGGGTTAGGCCAAGCTCCAGGGTAAAGTCAAAAGGAGCCCAAAAGAGTGATTAGAGAGACTATTCCATTTGTTCCCCAATAGTAGACATTATTCTAGGTGGAAGGTATATCAGCAAAGACAATAATGCCTGTCCTACATTTCATATTTCATATGATGACTACTGCCATAATCCTTACCTGAATTTTTTGAGGTAGGTATTTAAATCTACTGAATGCAGGAAAACAGTCATCTAAATTTGTGACCTTGTCAATTTACTTCCATCTCTGAGCCTCCATTTTCTTATTTGTAAAAAAGGAAAGAAAAAACAAACAAATACCATCTTCCAGATTTGTTATGAGGATTAAATAAGTTACAATGAATAATTTCCTGACCAAGTGGTTATTAAAAATTAGAATATTAAAGCATATAAAGTGTAATGCATGTAAAGTTTTCTACCATCTCCTGCATATAACAAGCATTCAACAGGTGACAGCTATTGTTACATTATTATTACAGGACAAAACCACATTATTCAAATAAACGTGAACCCAGTCATAGGATGAGTCCATGGAGGAATTTGGCCTTCGGAGCTAAGTCAGTAGGCTAATTTTTAAAAAATGCACATCAGAGGATAAAAGAGATTAGGAAACACTGCCACCGGGATAGTGGGAGTTAGCTACCCATTCTACCAGTAAGACAAGAGTGGATTTTCCCGCCTGATAGGCAGTTAGCATTTAAAATGTGTCCTTCTCCTTTTTTTCTTTTTTGATGAATTATTCCACTAGATTGAACCTGTTTATGATGTGTCCACACAACAAAACATACATTATGAATGGCTAGCTTTTCCTTTTTTGGATATTAGCCCTCATAAATGAAGGCAAAGTGAAAGTACATCTGGTCACAGATTTAGAATAAGTAACACATCAAACAAATAATTAGCACAGAAGGAAAGTTAATTAAATCTTGAAATGATTTCCTGAAGAGCCCAACGTTTGGCCTGTGCACATGCCGCTCCCTCTCCCAGGCACACTGCATTCCATCCTTGTTCCTGGCCTGGCTAATACGTATTCATTCTTTAGGTCACATTGTACGTATTATTTCCTCTAAAAGACCTCCTGTGACCGAGTCAGGGTTCCCTTGCATATCCTGCATCACAGACCTAGTTAAACATTACTGAGGCTGTCAGTTTACATATCCGTCTCTTCATTGTGGATGTATGAGCCCCAAGGGGAGAGACTGTGAGCCTGGACCTTGCAGAGAGTCTAGTACGTATCAGAAGTGTGGTAGTCATCATTGCTATTCATAAAAATTTTCTGTCTGTGTTCCTTGTGGGTACATGGTATGTGCTCTGGCCAATTAGTTGTGAGTGGAAGTGAAGAGAATCACTTCTGGGCCAGAGCATTCAATTGCAATGCAAGATCCTAAAGGGTTCTCTTTCCCTGACCCATGGGGACCAGAAACTTCCCTGATAGAGGCTACTCCATCAGTTTGAGTCCTGGAGTGAGGATGATGCTGAGTGACACCCCCAGCTGATCCATGACAGACATGTAGCAAGAGCAAGAAATAAATCTTTGTTGTTTTAGGCCACTTTGACTTTGGCATTGTTTTTATTAGCATAACGTAGCCCAACCTAATGGACAGATAAGCCCACAATATTGATGAATAAATAAAGAAGACATAACACTCTGATCTCATTATTTGCTTGAATAGCCTTGTGAGATCTTCTAATCCATCACCTCTCTTTTGGGGAAGACCATACTTTAAAAATAGTTTCTTTGTATAAAATCTTTAGAGGTGATCAGGTGGATGTTTAATAACTTCTTGGTCATGAAATTCTTTGTACCTAACCAGAGAGTTGACGCATTGGAGTATCCTTAGCAATACTGAAGGGTCCCCTGTGGATTCACTATGCCATCAGTTTTGATAAATTGTGGCCAGGCCTCTGGTTTCCTCAAGCTCAATGCGAGGTCAACTATCACCATTGCACTGAGGTAGGTGGGCCCCCATCACTCTTCCCATCCCCTTATTTTTAGTTTCTGCTCTTCCCCAACATGCACATACATATACACGCACACATACACACACACCTCTTTCCCTACAGATAAAAATACGCAGAGCCTGCACAATGAATAAGATGATATGCCCTATATCAGCTCATTGTTGGCTCTAATTATTGGTGTCTCTGGATAAACCATTTATCATTTCCAAGTACTGGTTTCCATTTAGGGGGTTATTGTGAGAATTGAAAGAGATATTATAGGAGAAACAAAGTAGAATTTCAAAGTCTTAGCCATATCCTGTGGCATGTGATTTGAAGGGAGCCAGGAGGCATAACTGTCCTCAAATTGCCCACATTCCTTTTTTCTAATGTCTGAGAGGTCTTTATGAAACTTAAGTATGACACTTGGGGATGGATTAAAATTAATTCATTATTGCTCTAAAATACCTGCCAGTTAATATGGGCCCGAGAGAACTGGGACACAGGGTAAAAATGTGTTGATGGCATGAAGAGAGCTGCGGTGGATTTCCTGGATAAGTGAGGGAAGTCTGAGGGCTATGAATACTTCGGGGATGGAGGAGGTGGCGAAGTCAACAACTCTGGTTTTATAGCTTCATCCAGGGTCAATACCACTATACCTCATGACTGAGCAACCACTAGACTATAAGCATACATCTTTGGAAGAAATATTAGCCCATTCTGGACACAGTAACTTACTGAGTAGTTCCATTATCACCAAACAGAGCCAAATGTGATGACATAGCCAAGAGAATGAAAGAATCTGGGTCTTTACTTAAGAAGATCGACCAAATTTCAAACAAAATTTTTTTTCTGGAAATTTCTTTGGTCCTTACTTCCTGCCAATTGTGCTGACTTGGATCTGATATGTACCTCAGAGAAGACTATGTTCTTTTAAACCAATCTTGTGGGGCAGACCTGTTGTGGGTGAGACCTTTTGATTAGATTGTTTCCATGGAGATGTGACCCCACCCATTCAAGGTGGCTTTTAATCCCCTTGCTGGAGTCCTCTATGAGAGGATAAAAGGCAGAGACATTTTGGAGACAGCTTAGAGAAGCTAAAAGAGGAACTAAGAGAGAAAGAAACACCCAGAGACATTTTGGAGAAAGACATTTTGAATACAGAAACCAGGAGAAGAAGGATCAATAGATGTTGCCATGTGTCTTCCCATATGACAGAGGAACCCCAGATGCCATTGGTCTTTCCTCAGAGAAGATATCTATCTCTTGATACCTTAATTTGGACATTTTTATGGCCTTAGAACTGTAAATTTATGAACTAGTAAATTACCATTGTAAAAGCCAAACCATTTCTGGTATATCACATTCTGGCAGCTTTAGCAAACCAAAGCACCAATGAAATTTTGATATATTTTTTAAATGTTTCACAGTGAAAGTGATAGAGACAGACTAGAGAGATTTTCTTTCTTTCTTTCAGGAGAAAAAAATATATAGTATTCTGATTTATGTCCTTCTAGACATATTTAACCAGAGAATTTAAGCTCAGACCATGAGCTGCTTGAATTTAAGTTCAAACCATGAGCAAAGAGGCAGTAAATAATGTTTGTGCTCGGAGAGGATACTATTATTAAAAGGCAAACAATGCGTCATTTTATTCAATGCCTGCCATTTCTCATTAGTGTTCCTTAGCAACCAGCCAAGGTATACATACAAGGTACACATTAAGGTACTGATGTCCACAAGATAGAAAGGTGATTCTGGCAGACAGTTTGATTCTAAAGTCTTCTATGCCACTGAGCCTGAGGATAAAAATAGGATAGGGATAAGAATAACCTTATGCCAAATTCTCATTCTTTAAACTATGTCAGACTTTTGGAAATGCATTACTTCCATTACTATGAAAAATAAAAGAAAAAAGACATTATTATGAGATCCAAAGGTAGGAACCAGGAATAACATTTGACAACAAGTCTCTGATATACAGCCAGTTTGTGTTTGTTTTCCGGCTAAGGGAGAGGAAAGGGCAGATTCACAAAGATACTGAAACCAAAGACTGAGAAGTAATCACCCTTTCCACTATTAAAGGGTACAATGTCTAAATAATTAATACTGGTGCGAAAAACCTTGCAAGGAGATTTGAGGCTTGTTCCATTTGTTGATGGGAGAAGCATTAACTCTAAGATAATGCGCCAGAAGATGGCATTCCCCAAAATCAATGGCAACTTCCAGTCCGTACTTAACTATTGATTCTTTGTTGTATCAGGATATGTCATTTTATATGACCTCAGCAAATGAGAACAAGTTGTAGATTCACCTCCAGTAACACTTAGCTATTTCTTCCAAAATAACATAGCAGAAATAATATACTTCTCCAAAGAGAGAAGAAACTTGGTAGATAACTCAAATTCCATTTTTCACAAAAGCCAAATTTCTTCTCACCATCTGTGTTGGAAATCTTTCATTTGTGGCCCCCAGGTCCACTCTCCATCTTGCCCCATTTTGCTCTGATCCCTGGGAGGTGGACTGAAATGGACTAAGTGATAGGTTCCCTTGCCTCCCGCTTCCTGCCAGGATGGGCCAATGGGGCGCACTGACAGGAGACTGGCTGCAGTGGGCCGTGAACCCACAGTGGGCTGGCAGCGACCCTAACTCAACATTTCAGCTCCTGTCAGGGGGCTCTCTACATAGTCCTCCATGTGTCTAAGTTTTGGTTTCCACAACTCAGGCCTCAGGTAGGGACAGAGCCCCGGTATTATCACCTCTTATGGCTCCCCTCACCTTGCCCCACTTTTGTAGAGTCCCTTTGTATACTGCACGGTGTACTGCACCGTCTGTTTCCTGCTAACTGAGACCCTGACCGACAATTTATTTGAAAGTGAAAAAGTGTATTTTCCTGGCCACGTCTTGATGATTTGGTAAATAGAAGAAAAATAGCCCTCAACAGGAAGAAAAGCAAACCTTAGTCATATGCTCTCTTTCTTAATTAGAAGATGTGCCACTTTTAGTTCTTGGGATCTGGATAAGCTCTTTACGGGGCTTGGAATGCTTGTTGGGCTCTGCATAGTGACAGCTGATATGCTTCTGCAGAGCTGCTTGCAGGAGTGGGGTCAGGTTTTTTGACACTCTCCGGCTCATATCACTGGACACAACATTCCCCCTTTATGTTCCATTTTGTATTCTGTGAAATGGATATAAAAAACAAAAACCCAACCAATCAACCTAAACAAAAGAGCTATGCTTTAAGATCAATGAGGAAAGGATCAGGTAGTTAAAGAAGAGAAATGTGGGGGCCATTGGGAGGCTCCCTGAGAATATAAAGGACATCCCCCACCCATTCTTTATCCTTTCTGGTCTCCAAAGAAGAATTTAAATTGTAGCATGAGGAACCAAAATTAGAAATTTAGAAAAGAGTCACTTTCTGTCCATGAAAATTATTTTCTTAAAGCACCGAAGAGGGTTAGTAAGGAAATCTGTGAAATTACTTTCTCTGGATGTCTTTCAAATTTAGGTTCTCACCTCTCTGGGATGGTTTAGCTCTGACTCTATCTGAAGGAAAGGTTTGAGATTAAATACCCTTTCAAGGTCCCTTCTTAGCCCATAAAGTACTAATCAGAAAGCACCAACATTTACAATGTTATTCAAAGAAAGAGTTTGCAGAAAGGGAATTTGCAGAAAGCAGCCCTGATAGAGCTGATCATGGGAAGCAGAGAGCACCAACAGAAGCGAGATGCAGCAGAAGACAGATGGACAATGAGCAGCACACACCCTAAACAAACACAGAGTCATGAAAAGAGATTGGAGCTACAGACAACACCTGCAAAGCAGGTTAATTTCTTGAAATTTTTCATGAGAGGTATGTAATTATAAAGCAATGGGACCCAATTGTTATTTAAAAAAACATGTGGCAACTCTGCCCGCCACTCTCCTTCAAAGAGGGCTTTATCATATATAAAAATTATAAGCATATTTTTTATTATGCTTGAGACAATTAAAAGATATGTCAATGTTTATTTTCCTTACTCATGGAGTGTTCAGCACAATAGTCTGTACAGTTGGGAATAATATGATTTAGAGGATGGTAAAAAAGGCTATAAATCCCTGTGCCTACATCATGAGGAGAAATCTGGCTCCATGACACTAATTGGTAACCTACCTCTTAGAGGGAATGAAACAGCAATTGCAATGCCTAAAGAATTCACAACTCACCTCAAAGGAAAGGCATTGTATTCAATATGGGTCACTTGTGGACTGCACTTATTATTTTTTACTTTTTTGAAAAAAATTGTGGTTGGTAGTTTGAAACCAAACACTGAGCCCAAACCCATGACACACTTCAATCTACAGATTCATTACCAAGTGTCAATATTTAGCTATCAGATTAGTGCCACATAATATTTTTAATTGTGGAAACTCAGGGCTTCAGCTAATGAAAAGAGGAAAGAATCAGTCTTCAGAAGGCTTTTAGGTTCATTTCAACAGTTCACTATCCCTTGCTGACCACATATTCAAGATCCCAGATCACGCAGTTTTTCCGGGATACCTAGGAAGGCCTTACCAGTCCTTTTTTTGGCCACTACGGAAGCACAGAAGCATAGATGCCATAGTGTACATCTTTTCCCTAATCGAAACCTCTCAGTTTAATCCCTTTCCTTTCCATTTCCAGGAGACTCAATGTCCAGCTGCCAGCCTTCCATCCTCTCAATCCCCTGCCTCTATCCAGCCCAGCTCTCAGCTTCCTTCCAATGAATCTGGCAGTCTGCCTCCCAGTGTTTCCCTGGCCTTCGAGACTCCTCCTCTGAGAGTCTCTAACATCCTTCCCTCTCTAGTCGGGCCTGTTTGGCCTTGTCTGACTGGGGAACCCCAGCAATAGGAATGTACTTTCTGCCCAGGTCCTTGGACTAAGTCCCCAAAGTATATCACGGTGTGGAACTGGGCCGTGTTTTGTCCTTCTGAGAATGACTCTGCTTGGGTAACTGCCTAGCACCTCAGCTCCTTAAAGACTGGGCCTCTTCTTTACACTCCCATTGCTCCCTGAGTCAGGGCTTGGGGGCAACTGTCACCTGCTGTCAGACTTTCTGATAACACATCCCCCTGCCGGGCTCCAACACATCCCCCTGCCCGGCTCCATTCAGCAGACAGACCAATTCTGATGCCTCTTGAGAGACTCCACCTCCCCATCTGTCTGGACCTTACATTGGCTACTGACTCTCCAGTTCTCCAAATACCCTGGTCTACTTGGCATGGTTGCCTTCTTCCACTCTCAAACACAAACTCCTTTTTAGTGGATTCTTACTGTCTACCCTACTGCCCCCATACCCAATGTTACAGTAGACAGGAGAAACATATCCATCTTTAGAGAAACTAGACTACCTATCAGTCTGATTTATTTATTCAAGGGTACAGCATCTCAGAGATTCTTCATCTTTTCTTCCCTTCTTCTCCTAGTGATACTTAGTTTAAATTCTTTCTACCATCCAATTATACTCTGCTGTTAGATTCCATCAAAATAACCGGATTGGACCCTGTGCGGGAATTCCTTGATTGAGCAGGTGTATAGGAGATGATTCCCACCAATAAAATCTAGTAACAGAGTAGATATTATAGGGGTTCCATGAAGCACAGTGGGGACATGTAAGGAATAATAAAATCTTCAGCTAAATCATTTCACTGGTAAAAAGCTTGATAGATAATTAGGTCAAGAACATATTAAGGAATTGAGAAAAGATGTTCTTTCACTTGTGAGGAAAGAATGGGTCTTCTGAGCTAAGATTTAAACTACGTTTGGCTTTGTTACCTCCCAAATCTTGAGATTTGGAAGTCACTCCTAGATTCCTTATCTTGAGAGAGATCACCCAAAAGAGTAATTCTTAATTTATCTTGACGTCTGTTCCATGTTTTTGGGTACTGGTAGGAAAGTCCTTCTGAAGGCTGAAATCCTTTCAGGGACAGAGTTCTCACACTATATCCCCGGTCTGGGGTTACTTAGCTGTTTTACACACACACACACACACACACCAGTTTTCTCTGATACTCCGAGAGGAAGCTCTAATAGTTGTGTCATTTCAGTAACTTCTATCAGACTGAAAACTCCTAGCAAATTTTTAGGGTAAGAATACCCCTTATTAGCTGCTTGATTTTGGACAGTTGACTTGCTTTTCTGAATTTCACTTTCCTCATCTCTAAAATGGGGACACTAACACAACTCATTAAATGACATAAAATTATGTTAAAATATTCTATAGACAATGAAGAATGAACTAAATGTGAATAGTCATCATTTCCATTCCACTTTGGTGGTGCCCTACTACCTTTATACAAAAGGTTATTTGCTCAGTAAATGTCATTGACTAAATGACCAATAAAGTATTTTGGACCTGAACTCTCTCAAATAACTCTAGTAGCAAAGGTCTGTTGTTTTCATGGCCACTGATATCCAAAAATGGATTTTCAACTGCACACTGAGAATTCCAATGCAGACATCTGTCTTTGGCCTAGTTACAGAAATTTTTTCCACTAGGTTTAAATTTTGTAAGCATAGAAGTAGAGGCAACAGAATACTAAGAGTGAAAACAATGGGATGATATTTGGAGGCATTGTATTATCTATTCTGCATGTATGACATTCCATTTCATCCAATGCTTCTTCCTTGATCACACATTTTCATGGGTAGTTTTCAGATGGTTTGATGATGCCATACCTCTTTCCCCACCACTGCCCCCATAACCCATTTTAACTACCTATTTCAGTCAGAGTGTTTTTGGCTACTCATTGTAGTTGACACTGGGGAACCCCGGGCCAAAGGACAGAAGCACTCATCCTCTCAGAAGCTCTCAGAAGCTGAGACCCTCTCTGGGGGCTATCTGAGATTGAAGAAAGCCACTTTTGCCCAAGGTCATACCTGGGCATGTATCCAAGGATGGGTCAACGTAGGTTACAAAGGCCCAGCCGCTACTGTCCCACCTGGAGACAACTCTGAAGGGCCATCCCAGCTCCAGAGCAACCTGTGGGCCTTGGTGGTGACCACATTCCAGTTCGACTTCTTCTGCAGCTTAATCCTGCTCTCTTTACTCCCTCACAGGGGTTGATCTTCAAGGCACGCCCTGATAAATTTACTGCCTGCTTCCCCATATCCTGGGCCTGTGATGTCCTTATCTCAAAACAGAAGGGGCTGTTTCTAACATTCTGTGTAACTTGAGGTCTAAGCTCTGCCATCCTAGTAGCACCCCAGCTGGGTCTAGAACATAAAACGGTGCAGTTAGAGGAAAAAAGGCCATTAACACCCATACCCTCCCCTCACTGCCTTATGATTTAGTATTTGTTGATATTTACATAAAAGCTTGACTGCAACACCCTGTAGGCCGGGAGATGGGGCCAGATCCCTGTGGGGAAGGGCCATCAAACACTGTGCACAGAAAGCCAAAGGGGTGGCACGGAGACCTACAGGACTCCCAGAATTTTTCCCTAATACCTGGTGACCCTCGCCTTCCCCAGTCCCTTCTTGAACCTCTTCTAAGGTGCAACAATCCTGCATCATGAGTGTCATCTAGGCCTGTGTCCACCAGGCTTAAAGGACTCATACGTAAACAGAATACACCATTTAACAGCCCAAGCTCACTGTTTTTTTTCTAGCAGATTTCTGGCAGAAGCAGGCTTTTAAATTAAACAAAAGGTACATCATGGTTCAATTTCTCTGCATCATTTCTTTCCCTCCAAGAGTGGTAGCAAGAGCCAGTGAGGGCCTGAAAAGGTCAGCCCTCCCCTCCTCTCTGATACGCAGGGAATTAGAGGTTTCTGAAGGCCAATAGCCAAGTAATTGACTGCCTGTCCTATTTTCAGGTCTCTGGGGGAGAAAACACAAAATGAAAACAAGATCAGACTTCTTACTGAGACAAAGCTACTACCAGGCCCTCATGCAGACCATGTTCACAGTTCAATTTTAGAACATCAACAATAGGAATAGATGGAGATTTTTATACTGCTGGCACATTTTGTGTGGTGTTATTTGAAGATGTATATTTCTGCTGGTGTCCGTAGACTCCCATTTGTCTTGGTCTCCTTTGGGAATTCCCTGGAAGATGACAAGCTTGAGGGTGGGGAAGAAATGGAATTAACTGGAAAGGATGGTAGTGCTGAATGAGTCCCTCACCCTCAAGAAGGAGCATACACAAAGCTTGAAGCAGGGCAAGTTAACTTATGATCCAGGAACATGCACCCTCTGAAGGGATCATGTTTTGATGTCCTGCTGGGTGGGTTTCTGGCCTCATCATCGATAACAAAGGTGAAGATGAAACTTTGCCTAATGCATTGTGTTTTGCTGGGTATTTTACACCCAACTTAGCATACTCATTGTAGAAAACTTAGAAAATACACATTATCAAAAGAAGAAAATTAAAATTGCCTATAATCTCACCTTCAAGAAATAATCATTAATATTTTAGATAACATGTGGGATGTTTGCCTGTACAATTTTATGTATCTATTCTATATGAAAAGGTACTCCTTTTCAAGTTTTTTTCATTTAATACATTATGATTTTTCCATATTATTTTAAATGGCTGCATAGTATTTCCTTTTATGTGTTTTCCATAAGTGAATTAACCATTTCTCCTGTAATTGGACATTTAAGTGTTTCTCATCTTTTGCTATGAAAACAAGCCTCAATTAATGTCCCTGTAGATGAATCCTTATACACATGAACATATATGCGTGATTATTTCCTTAGGATACATCTTTACAAATGGTATTGAACAAGGTCCCTTAAATATTAATTCTGCCTACTCTATACTCCCTTTACCCCATCCTGGAAGTATGAAAAAATGGAAGTACGGGGGTGTTCTGGTTTGCTAATGCTGCCATTATGCAAAATATCAGAAATGGATTGGCTTTTATGAAGGGGGCTTATTTGGTTACGAATTTACAATCCTAAGGCCATAAAAGTGTCCCAACTAAGGCATCAACAAGAGGATACCTTCACTGAAGAATGGCCGATGGTGTCCAGAACACCTCTATTAGCTGGGAAGGCATGTGGCTAGCGTTTGCTGCTCCTTTGCTCCCAAGTTACGTTGCTTTCAGCTTCTCATTCCTGTGGCTTTCTCTCTAAGCATCTGGGAGTCCTCTTTTAGCTTTTCTGGGGCAAACTCTAGGCTTCATCTCATAGCTTACCATCTCCAAATGTCCTTCTGTCTGCATCTCCAAGCATCTCTTAGCATCAGCAAGCATCTGGGTCTGTGTCAGCTCTTAGCTTCTCTCTTAAATACTCCAGTGAACTAATCAAGACCCATCCTGAATGGGTGGAGTCACACCTCCATAGAAATAATTCAGTCAGAGGTTCCACTTTAATCAACAGACTAATCAGTTTGCTCCCACAAGATTGCATTAAATAATACGGCTTTTCTGGGGGATATCATATATCCACACTAGCCAGGGGGGGAGTTTAAAAAAAACAAAACCCCCATAAAGAGACAGGCATAATGTTATAAAATACCCTACTCATACTGCATCTATGCAGTATTAACTTGTTAGATCCAAGGCAATGAGCATGCTAGAGACTGGTTTTACTAATAAATAACTTGGTCACAAAAATGACTTCCACCGTGATGTGCCTGCTTTTATGCAATTGTTAATCTTTTAAATACTGTATGTAAATGAAATGGTTACCATAACATTTTTAATGCAGTAGTAACAGTGCCTGTTCCTCAATGAAGTTTAGTTTTGATTTGAAATGTGTTAACTCACTAGTTCTCAAACCTTTACATGCATCAGAATCACCTGAGGGCCTGTCAAAATACCCATTGTGGGGCTCTAACCCAAGTTTTGGACTCAGTAGGTCTGGGGTGAGGCCTGAGCATTCTGAACAAGGTGTTAGGTGATGCTGACGCTGCTGGCCCAGGGACCACAATCTGAAAACCCTGTTTTCAGAGGAACACATCTAAAGAACCTGCAGAATACACCTTCTTGCTTTCATTCAAATGCTACCTTGTTTGTTTGTTTGTTTTTTTAAGACACCTTTTTAGGTGAATAATTGTTCCCCCAATTCTCAGTTCTGTAAGATTGAATTTTCTGAAATTGGATTGACTTTAAGTAGACTAATCAAGATATTCCAGTGGACTAATCAAGATGAATCCCTAGATAAAAACTTTATAGAGTATTGTCTGGAAGGTATTTAGCTGGAGAATCAGGTACTGAGATGACACAGATGATATTGAAGGTTAAAAGAAAAATAATAATGAGAATGATGTTAATGATAATAATAACAGCTGACATTTACTGGGTGCTTACTATTAATCTGGAACTCTTGGAAGCAATTTACAAGTATTAGTTTATTTCATCTGTACCACAATTGTAGGAAAGGGGCTACCATCCCATTTTTCAGAAGAGAAACTTGGGGCATATTTCATATGCTATGGAAAATGAATAGTTTCTTTAGTTATCTGCTGTATCAGTCTGTTTATTCTGAATACAGAGCATGAAACACCCCAATAATGGCAAGAGACAGCATAATAAGCTTAAGCGATAAGATGGCAGTGACATTTACATTGATTAAAGAGTAATTTGCCAAAATCAATAGTTCTTCTTCTTGCATATGAATGACTGGGATGATATAAAGTGACATTCAACGTTTCTTGGAAAGTTAACCCCATTAGAGATGTATGCAAGAAAGAAAAATAAAAGGATTACACAAAGCCATTTTTCTTGCTTGCTTTTCCCATAGATGGACTAATGTAGAGATAAAATAAAATATTTCTCAATAGAGGGAAAAGATAATTGGTGAAAAAAAGGATTTTATCAAAATGAGAAACTTTTAGCTCCTCTCTGGCTGATAGAGGTCCCAAAGTTTAGTAGAGCTCTTATCTAATGGGCAGAATTCAAGACCAGAAAGGGGCTGTTCCCTTAGGGTTCTGGGCTTTCCTGATTCTGTTTGCTGCTCTCTCTGCTGAAGGGTCCTTCAATTCTATCTTTTCCCATCCACATCCTACCTGAACTTGAAGGATCAAGTCAAATACCTCATTCTCTAAATCAGGGATTCTTAACTTAGGGTCTAAACCCAGGGTCTAAACCCTCCAAACACACTCAGGCACACACCCCTTTCTACTGGTTCCATGACCCCTTTGAAATTATAGGCCTAAAGGGAGGAAGAGTTTTCTGGAGAAAGGTCTCTAGCTTTTATTAGATCCTCTGAGAGACTCCTATTTTCCTTAATTTCCCAAATGGAAAATCATCTCTTCTCTGTGAATTATCCTATCATTTTATACACTCTCTAGCCACAGAGAGGCAGATGCATCCTGGCGGTTCCTACCTTATCCCCTTGCTGGATTATAAACCTCTTCAGGGCAAGATCCAAGCCCGATTCAACCGCTGGGCTCTTGCCAAAACACTTAGCGCAGAGAAAGCCCTTAATAAATATTTACTGAAGGAAGCAAAGACTAAGGAAAGGGATTCGGGGGGCGGGGGGGAATTTCAGAAACCATCATATTTATCCCGTGTCTGCTGACAAGGTCACACCAAACAGCCTCAGACAGAAGACTCTGCAAGTGCCACATACTAAAATCCCTTTAGAAAAATCACTTTCTCAGTGTGGTTCACTGGCTACAGCCTAGGACTTGGTTTCAACTCAATCTATATTCCATCTCTCTCACTAATTTGATGCGTCACCTTGTATAACTAATACCTTGCGGGACACTGATTACGTGCTTCAACTTGGCGGGCCTGGGCTGGGGGACCGGATCCACCCCTGGGGAGGGTAGTGGGTACGGGTGACAGCGCCCTCCACAGCCCCCCGGGCCTGGGAAAGTGAGGCCGGAGGCAGGCCCCATTTCCTCACCCAAAATACCAATGTTAGGGGAGGCTTGCCGGAGGGAACCGCCTTTTCCCCACCCCCTTATCTTGCCCGGACACTCCCCGTTGCCAGTGCAACTCCCATCACCACCGGTGCGCATACATTGTTGCCGGACACCGTTACGGGAGCAACTCTCGCCCCTTTTCAATCAACCTCCGCGCCCTCTCAGAACCAATCCAAGCCTTTAACCTCTACAGCTACCCCGCCCTCTAAACCGCCCGATATAAGCTTGTACTCTCCCCTAATAAACTCTCTCTTGGTTTTCTTCATCCTAAAAGAAACGTGTCCCGCCTGTTCCTTTCTCGCTGCCCTCCATACTTTGCACGCCTCCCGCCGGGGACCTGGCCAAGTCCCCCGCCTCGCCCTCGCCTCCGGGAAAGAGCCCCCGCCGCCGGTACCCTCGGAGCAATCCTGGGAGCCTAGGATTTAGCAACCGGCCGCCACCCTCCCCCAGACAAGTCAACTGCGACCGCAATACCTAATTTTCAAGAGGATATGTAAAATACAAAACAGACACAGAAAGCATTAAGGAATTAGGACAAAGAAATTGCTGTAATGATTTTGCTGTATTAAACACATTCATTCAGGGGTTATGAATATACTGATGCATCAAAAATCAGTTCTAGGAAATACATGGGATGAGTTGATTTAGTCAAGAATAAAAAATTGTGGAGAAAGAGAAAGAGAGATTTAGAGTTAGTTTGATAATACTCTTGTTAAATTTGCTGATGGCTCTGCCTTTGATCAAGAAGTCTCCCCATTTTAAAAAATGTTCATTTGTTATCGTGATTTTTTAAAACATCATCTTTGAGGACATTCATCATAGACTTATAATCATGAGAACATGGGAAAATATGGCATTCTCTAAGTAAATAACTACACTTAACTTTTGGAGCAGATACACTGAATTACTGAGGTAAACTATGTCCTGCGCTGACAGAGTGAAACTACTAAGAAGAAACATAATTAAACATTATTCTACTCTCAATAAAATGTGCAATTTTTATTTCTTTATTTTCTCCTCAAAATTGGAGGAGAGAGAGAGTGGAAGTAGTAGAAGAGAAGTTGATTGCTATTTATAACTAACTAAAAAACTAACAAACAACTCACATGTGTGGGACATTTACTTTATGGTGAGCACTGCACTATTTACCTAACATTGATTATATCATTTATTTCCCAAAAGTTCCCTCTAACTTGGTATATTATTAACCCATTTTACATATGAGGAAATAGAGGCTCATAAAGATAAGTTATTCAACTTCATATAATGACTTAAGGGACAAATTTAGGCATCCTTGTTTTCCAGGGAAAAATATCAATCAATTTTAAAAACTGAAATATAGAATTCCATAAGTTGAATAAATAAAATGTTTATTTATTCGATGCTTCAAAAAATCATACTGTATTTTTACCTCTTTAATGAGTAAAAGATGGCCACAGAGAGTTATAAAAATTTTTGTTAAAAACAGCTCCTACAAAAGGCACCCAATGTTCTCTTTTACTTTACTTGTTCTTTTCCACTTTAATTTTTATTCTTATTATTTTCGTCTGTGTGGTAATGAAAATGTTCAAAAATTAATTTTGGTGATGAATGCACAACTATATAATGTTACTGTGTTCACACACAGTCATACAAAGCATACAACCGATTGTATGCTTTGTATGACTGCATGGTATGTGAATATATCTCAATAAAACTGAATTTAAAAAAAGCTTTATTTAGGTATAATTAACACAAAATAAACTGCACATATTGAAAGTATACATTTGATACCTTTTGATCTATGTATATACCCATGAAACATCACCACAGTCGACAGTAAACATATCCAACCCTCTCCTCCCCCCAATTTTCTCCTGCCACTTTGTAATCCTTCCCTAGGGCACTCACCTGGCCCAGGCAACACCAATCTGCTTTCTGCAATTGCAGATTACTTTGCATTTTCTAGAATTTTACATAAATGAAATCATACAGTAAAAACAAAAACAAAAACAAAAACAAAAGCTCCTCCTACTACTATTGATTTATTGATTGTTTGATCCAGATTGGTAATATGGGCAACATACTGGATTCAGTACTTTAAAAAATACATTTACCAATGGAGCAGTATATAATATCCTGTACTTTGTTACATCTGACAAGATTTGAACACACTCTGTTGTTTTATCTTTTAAAATGTCTACATCTATGTAGAGGTCACCATCTTCTGAAATATTTTCATCAAGGTTTTCCATATACATTTTTTTAAAATGCTACTTTACTGAGATACATTCACATACCATACAATCCATCCAAAGTATGTTATCAATGGCTCACAGTGTCATCATAGAGTTGTGCATTCATTGCCACAATCAATTTTAGAACATTTTCATTACTCCAAAGAAAAAAATTAAAATTAAAATTAAAAAGAACACCCAAAGCATCCCATACCCCTTATCCCTGTGTATTATTTATATATTTTTTTGTCTTTATTTTATTTCTCATCTGCCCATACACTGGATAAAGGGAGTGTCAGATACAAGGTTTTCACTGTTTAATAGTCCCACGATAAAAGCTGTATTGTTACACAGTCATCATCAAGAATCTATTGGATTACAGTTCAACAGATTCAGGTATTTCCTTCTAGCTATTCTAATATACTAAAAACTAAAAAGGAATAGCTATATAATGTATAAGAATAACCTCCAGAATGACCTCTTGACTCTATTTGGAATCTCTTAACCACTGAAACTTTATCTTGTTTCATTTCTTTTCCCCCTTTTGGTTTCTCAATCCCATGATGCCCGGGCCAGGCTCATCCCTGGGAGTCCTGTCCCACATTGCCAGAGAGATTTACACTCCTGGGAGTCAAGTCCCATGTAGAGGGGAGAGCAGTGAGTTTATTTACAGAGTTGGCTGGGAGAGAGAGGCCACATCTGAGCAACAAAAGAGGTTCTCTGGGAGTGACTCTAAGGCATAATTTTAAGTAGGCTTAGCTTCTCCATTGCAGGAATAAGTTTCACAAGGGAAAGCCCTAAGATGGAGGGCTTGACTTATTAAATTGGGAGTCTCTAATGCTTGTGAGAATATCAGGAATTCCCCAGGTGGGGAAGTTCAATATTTCCACGTATCCCCCAGTCCCTCAAGGGGACTTTACGAATATTTTTTATTTTCTTTCCAAAATACTCTGGGTTATATCATGGTATTAAATTAACCTGTACAGAATAACAAGATCTCATTCCCTATTCTAGTTTCCATGTAATTATTTTGTTTAAATAAACTTACCATACAGATTAAATGAGATAGTATGCTACAGAGAATATAAATTTTGTACCAAATAAACATCTCTTAAATAACAGCTGAAAGTCAGGAACAGATGTGACTGCTATAAGAGCCTACAATCTGTGAAACCTTTACAATAAGCCTTATTGAACATTCTGTACTCCTGCATTGTCAATTGCCCAATCTTTGCCCATGTTCTGTCCCCTGATAACCTATGCTCTTGAATTCAATTCTCAGCATTTGCTCATTATAGTTAGTTTATATTATTGAGGCCTTACAATATTTACCCTTTCATTTCTGGCTTATTTCACTCAATATAATGCCCTCAAGGTTCATTCACGTAGTTGCATGACTTACAACTTCATTCCTTCTTGCAGCTGCTCAGTATTCCATTGCATGTATACACCACAGTTCACCCTTCTGTTCACCCGTTGATATACCCTGAGGCCACCTCTATTCATTCCAAATCATGAATACTGCTGCCATAAACACCAATGTGCAAATGTCTATTCATGTCCCTGCTTTCAGTTCTTCCAAGTATATACCAAATAACAGGGTTGCAGGATCATATGGCAACCCTCCTGTGGAACCATCACACTGCCCTCCAGAAAGGCTGCACCATTCTACTTCCCTACCAACAGTGAACAGATATATCTCTCTCTCCACGTCTTCTCCAGCACCTATATCTTTCTGTTTCTTTTTAAAACAGTTTTATTCACACACCATACAATCCATTCTAAGTGAACAATCAATAGTTCCTGGTATAAGCACAATTATGCATTCACCACCACAATCTATATGGGAATATTTCCATTTCTTCAGCAAAGAAAGAAGAGGAAAAAAATAAAAGAATAAAGAATAAAAAAATAACAAGGGAGAAACACCATCACCACCGAAAAGAATCTCATACCCTCTCCCCTCCGCCTTTATATCCCCCTCTATTGACATTTAGCTTTGGTATACTGCCTTTGTTACAATTAATGGATGAATTTTACAATATTACTGTTAACTATAGACCCTAGTTTGCATTGATTGTATTTTTTTCCCATACACCATCCCATTTTCAATACCTTGCAATGTTGACATTCCTTTGTTCTCCCTCATGTAAAAATTTTCTTACATTTCTACATTTAATTAGCATCATTGTCCACTCTAGGTTTTGCTAAGTTATACAGTCCTAGTTTTTATTTTCTCTCTTTCCTTCTGGTGTCATACATGCCCCTAGCCTTCCTCTTTCAACCATACTTATACTCAGCTTTGTTCATTATGCTTACAATATTGTGCTACCATCACATAGTATTGTGCTATCCATTTCTGGATCTTTACAATTAAACCTGTTGAACATTTTGTACTCCTTCAGCATCAAATGCCCAGTCTCTACCCTATGACTACCTCCTGATGAGCTGTGTTCTTAACTTTAGCTCTCAGAGTTTGCTGATTATAGTTAGTTCATATTAGTGAGACCATACAGTATTTGTCCTTTTGTTTCTGGCTAATTTTGCTCAACAAATTTTACTGTCCTCAAGGTTCATCTACATTGTTGCGTGCGTCATGACTGTGTAATAGCTGTGTAATATTCCATCGCATGTACATACCACAATTTCTTTATCCACTTGCCTGCTGATGGACATCTGGGCTGTTTCCATCTCTTGGCAATTGTGACTAATGCTGCTATAAACATCAATGTACAAATGTCCGTTTGTATCCTAGCCTTCAGTTCCTCTGAGTATATATCTGGTAATGGGATTGCTGCATCATATGCAATTCTATACTTAGCTTCCTGAGGAACCGCCACGCCAAACTACCTTCCAGAGCAGTTGCACGATTCTACATTCCCCCCAACAGTGAATAAGTGTGCCTCTTTCTCCACATCCTCACCACTATACACGTTTTTTTTTTAAATTGTTGCTATTTGAAAACTGCTGCTACATATGGATTTATTTTCGGTCTTTAGAGTGATTGTTTCAGACATGGTTCCCTTTAAAACACAGGAATATGTAAATAGGACAAATCTACACAGCATAGAAATCTTGGTATTGCTGAATACCGAAGAGAGCTTACTATAGGAGAGACAAAAGGAAACGGAAATATATGTGAATGACTAGACTGGGTATGTCATATATGCAAACTCTTTGATTTGACTCTAAAAGCCAGCTTTCTTCCCAGCCACCTTATGTAAAATAAAGGGCTTTACACATTTGCAAGAGGCTATTTTAAGAAATGACCTTTGCAGAGTAAACAAACAACAATTAAATTAGGCCCAAAGTACTTCCATATCCTTTAATCATTCAGAATTTAAGTATAATTATTCCCCTTCCTTTCATGAGAAAAACATAATATAAAAATGTATACAATTTAATTTTATTTTTTTACTTTCTTTCCCAGTGTACATTTATCATTTGATCTTCAAGATAAACATTTTATTTTACATATATAGAATAGTGGTCAATTTAAATGCAAGTTTTCCTGTTGTTCAAGGAAAGGAAAAACAGAATGTCAAACTGTAGACCACAGTAATGTTAAGGAGAAATCCAGATCTTGGATCATTTATTGGTGTTTAGGTCAGCAGAGTTGATATTTCTTTTATGCAGGAAATGATAAAGACAAGGAAAATTCTTACTCTCTCCTTCCCTTGGTCCTCTCCTTCTCTCTACTTCTTTCTCTTCCTCCCTGGGGAGGAAACTGGCTAAATTTTAAGTCTTGCAAAGAATATTTCCCAACTATTATGAACCACCTGTATGATATTTCTGAGCCTGGGACCAATTCGAGGCAGAGTGAGTGATATTTTGTACAGTGAGTTGTTGCTTTTTCTTAGAACGTAGAGCTCGCCCTTTCTTTGGATGTGCAGGTTGACAGACAGTAGAACTGAGCTCCCTGTGTGACACGGGCTCTCAACAAGTTCCAGAGAACAGGGCACAAGGGCACCGGAAGGACACAGACCCACATAACCAGGTGCATTCCAAGAAAAGACAGTAAGTGTCTAAGCGATCCCACAGTGCTTTTGCAAAAGGATATAGAGGTACCCAAACAGTGGCCTTCACTTTGTGCAGAGAACAGATACAGATCAGGGGGCAAGAAAAGTGCTGTGGGAAGTATGTTCCCTCCACCACTACCCCCTTACCCACTTTTCCTGTGAAAACACAGATGCACAAACATACATCATCCCCAGTGTCTGGCTACAACTGAAAATCAGTAAAGAAGTGACCCAAGGGGTTAATAATTGTTCTTCTTGTTCAAAGTAGACAAAGTAGCTAATAATGGTGGCCAAAGAGGGTGGTCACATACATTCTATGATAATCACAATATTCCAGGTTTTTCATTATCAAAGTCAAGTTACATAATTGCACCATTAGCAAAAACCAAAGGAAAAAAATCCTCATGAGACATGTATCACCAGCAGTAATTAGTACTACTTTTTAACTCAAAGACCTAGGCTTGGTTCTTAGTTTAGGCTTTAGGGGAAAAAATAATCCCAAATTAAGAAAGACATCAATATTTTAAAAAATCCAGTGATAATACCATATTTAGAACCCAAAATTCCCAAATTAGGGGAAAAAAACAGTAATATGGAATGAAATTTCAGAATTGAAAGAGAAAAACATTTTATAAAATGTGGAGGTTATGTGAGAGGGGATTGTATGTATGCATGCGAAGCACTTTGGTGGGTACAAGCCTAGAATTCAAGCCCCAAGTGCGTCTTTGTTCCCAAATATAATCCTTGAATGTTGGCATCAAGTTAGAAGACATTATAGGCCAGTGGGACTTTAAAAAAGGGGTGTAGTTCCCAAAACACTAACTTTCAGAAATGAAAACAAACTATATTCTTCGGTGGGAAACATGGGGACCTGCCCAGTTCCCCCCTGACCAACTGTCAGAATGGGCCAGTGTTTCTTAAACTATCTGTGGTAAAGGACCTACTTCCCACCCCCCATCTCTCCAATTCTTTGCAGACTGATACTTTTATAAAATCCAATAAAAATTAATTAGTAGAAAAATAAATTTTAAAAAGCAAAGATATACAAAATATAAGCTCCTCATTTTAATATAGTCCGCAGACATTGTCAAACTGAATATAAATGCTTAGTCTCCATTTTTGTATTTATCTCCTCACAGACCATTGTTGACAAAAAACTCTCACCTTAAGTAACACTGGAATAGGAAGTTCGGGATTTTTAGTTATTTCATGTGGAAAAATTGAAATTACAGAAGGAAAAAGATGGTGATAGAAATGAAATAGACCAGAGCCTGTAAACAATGATATCATGACAATATAAACTGCCTTTAAAGCTCCATGACTATCAGCTTTCGAGAGTCAAGAAACTCCCAGGCTCTCCTGAGAATCATTGGGCTTGAGGAGTTTGAGGATATCAAATGATTAGTAAGCTGCTGTACTTGTAGCTGCCGTGTGTAATTAACCTGTGGCACCTACAGAAATTGAATATTATTGCAGCAAACAGATTAGCTCCTTATGCATGAATAAAAACTACCAGTTGCATTCACAAGAATAATTATAAGGCTTACTGCTACTGGGATTTCAGGACCTAGAACTGATTATCAATGGGAAGGAGTTTCTCATTGTGCAGTAAAATGGCATCCACTCAAGTATGTAAGACTTTTCTTTTTACTGCAACTATAGCATCAGCTGTTTTGAGGGAATCAAAGTCAACTTGGTCGTTGGTCCAAAGTGATCAAAAGTATTCTCGCAGTTTTAAGACTTCATTGTTATCCTGTGAAAGCATCAGTTTCTCAGGGAGGTATAGTGATGACTACAGCTCGTGTTTGAATTAGAGTATTATGGGGAATGACAGGCCCTGAGGAAGACAAAGCCTACTTTTTAAAATGTCAAGTTATATAAACACTTACTTCAAAAGGGAAGCAAATTAAATGCCCCTTAGCCTGGGGGGAGCCAAACCAGCTTATCATATCAAAATGGGCACTAGGCGGATTTGACACTCAGCTCCATCAGTGCAGGAGAAGTTCAGGTCTGCTAAATGGCATCATCCAAACAGGACAGGCATTTCAGATACCCTCAAGACTCCTTCTACACATTGAGGTGTCGTTACTTTCAGGGGGCTGCAATGAAAGGTTTTCGCAAATGTGCAAGTCAACCATCCTTTCTCTGATTTTAAAATGTGACGGAATCTGTGAGATTCTTCTTTTACTGGCTAAATTAAAAGAAAAAGATTCTGCATGCTTTGTGGCATCTGAATTAATAAAGAAATAATCATAATGTCCCTTTATATTTTTAATTTAAAGAAGTCTAGCTATGCATTTAACAACATAATGAAATAGAACAGTTACATACAAGTTTTGTGGTAAACTGTTACAGGTGCTGTCAAAATCTGACATTGAACACCTTCAGAGATGATGGTCCTATACCCAAGCAAGATTTGATTGCTATCCTTAAGAAAGTGAGGGTCCAGAAGAGTTAACAGACAAACTCAGGGTTACAGAAAGTGCCAAGTCTCTAAAAGATAAAGGCATGTGTAGGAGACCATGTAAAAGGCAGAAGGACTTTTTGGGAATAGAGATCACATATTTTTGGCTTTTTCCCCTAAAGAAGGGATCTTCAACTGGCCTACAGACACTGAGATTATAGTTAATTTAACTGATGACAGTTGATAATGACAGCAATTTTCTTCTTAGGAAGGAAGGAAACAATAATTATTAAATCATATGGTTGTTCTTATTGGCCAGCATTTTGACAAGTCCACTTTCCTAGGAACAAAGATGTTATATTCATGCCTATTTCTACACAGAAAATGATTCATGAGAGTAAGTGACTTGAAATGAAATTCTTCTCATCTTTCAGAGCTCAGGGAATATAGAAAATGTGACAGGTTGGTGTCAGAAAAATCTCTATATAGCATCTTTGACAATATAGCTCTGTGCTGGTTTGGAGCTGGTATGTACCCCAGAAAATGCCATGTTCTTTTAATCCATTCTTGTGGGTACAGACCTACTGTTGGAGAGACCTTTGATTAGGTTGTTTCAATTGAGATGTGACCCAGCCCATTCAAGGTGGGTCTTAATCCTTTACTGGAGCTCTTTATGAGAGGATAAAAGGCAGAGACATTTAGAGAGAGAGGGCAGACCGAAAGAAACACCCCGGAGATGCTAAGCAAGGACCCACAGAAACTGAGAGAGCCATTGAAACCAGAACCCAGGAGAGAAGGACCAGCAGATGTCACCATGTGCCTTCCCATGTGACAGAGGAACCCTGGATGACAGCAGCCTTTCCTCAGAGAAGGTATCTTCCTCTTGATGCCTTAATCTGGACATTTTCATGTCCTTAGAACTGTAAATTTATAAACTAATAAATCCCCATTGAAAAAGCCAACCCATTTCTAGCATATTGCATTCCAGCAGCTTTAGCAAACTGAAACAAGTTCTAAAGTATTAAGAAGTTGAACTTTTTCTTTTCATAGCCATAGCAAACTTTAATTCAGATTTGACAATGGAATGAGAAAATAGTTTTGTTTTGACGTCACGAACAAAAGCAGTTGGGTCCCAGTCTGGTTATCAAATATAAAATAGAGATTTAACAAAACATAAGCCAGATGCACAATCAGAAGAATTATTTGAAAATTCCAAAGTTCATCATAGTCAAAAAGTGGAAACAACCCAAATGTCCATCAACTGGTGAATGGATAAACAAAATTTATATAAGGGAATGCTATTCGGAAATAAAAAGGAACACAGTACTGATACACGTTATAAAATGCATAAACCTCAAAAATATTACACTAAGTGAAAGAAGCCAGGCAAAAGATCACATGTTGTACAATTCCATGTACGTGAAATGTCCAAAAAAGGCAAATCTATGGAGACAGAAAGTTATAATGGCTGCCTAGGTCTGATGGTGGGAATGGAAAGTGACTGCAAATGGGCACAAAGGTTCTTGTAGGGTGGTGGCAATGTTCTAAAATTAGAATTATGGTGATTGTTACACAACTCTGCAAACACTTAAAATAATTGACATGTACACTTGAAATGAGTGAATTTTATGTAAGTAAATTTTACCTTAATAAAACAGTTAAAAGTGTTAAATGCTAAAGTATAAGAATCAGTTCATGCCTGATGACAGCACTTATCAAAATGTATTATATTTACTGTTCACACATCCGTTCATGTCCACTAAAATGATACATTCTGGAGGAAGGGACTATGTTTAAATTACTTTCTCCCTCTAGTGCCAAGCACAGTGCTTGTCACAGAGCAGTTGTTCAATACCTATTTATTAATGAGCAATTACATAAATGAAACAACTTTTAAAGTACAATCATCTATATCAATATCTACATTTACGTCTATCTATCTCTAGCATCTATCTATCATCTATCCATTCTCAAAATGTTAAGGTTATTTCTAAACATAGCATATCACAAATTAAAGAATGAAAAAATTACAATTTCCTCCCTCTTTTTCCCCTATGGTAACTATATTGTTAAGTAATTCATTCATTCATTTATTCAATATTTACTCAAATATTTATTAGGCACTTTGCTAGGCACTGAAATCCAAGGTAAAACGAGTGTCCTGGACTCTGCCCACAGTGTAGTGTAGGAGACAAATAGTGAAGACATTACAGCACAACGTGATGACTAGTACGATCAAGGCATGCGCAGGGTATTGTGGTGGGGGGGTGGGGTGGGGTTAAGTAGGAATTAGCTTGATGATGACTCAAGGAGGATGACATTACAGCAGAAGAAACAGCATGGGGGCATGAACAGCACCATGTACTGGGAAAGTGAATATGTTCTGGGTAGCGAGAGTGATGCGAACACCCGAAGAATCAACAGGAAATAAGGCCAGAACGGTTGACAGAAATCTGTTCAGAAAAGGTCCACCATGCTAAGCTATGGATCTCAAAGGGTCTTGGCTTTTAATGTGAAAGTCATCCCACCAAGAACATCACACTGGTGAATCACAATCATTTTGGTGTCTTTGAAAGGTCATTTCTCTAGCAGTGTGGAGGACAGTCAGGACAAAAATAGGAGCTGCAAAAACCACCGTGCCCTCTGCCGGGTCTCAGGGCCCTGCCTCCCAGGCTCCCAGCACTGGATCTCATCTCCCATCTTCATTAGGCCTCTGGTCCTTCAACACGTCCTCTCGCAGGCTGTGGCTTGTCCTGCCCTCTGTGGTCGAGCTTCTCCTGCTGCCCTCCGGAATCCATGCCCTACCCTTGAGTAGACAAACCCAGCTCCCAAAAATAGCTGCTTTCAGCCTGCCCTGTGACACAGGATACGGAGAAGTTGGACTTCTTATTTTAAAAGGCATTCAAGTAAAAGGTCGTGCACCAATGTCTTCATTTCCAAGGTTGTTACATCTTTCTAGAAAATGATATTGTAGAATCCTCACTGTTTAAGGTCAGAATGAAACTACTAAAACAAAATTCAGTATGAAAGAACCAATTAACTCTTTAACTTATCTAGAATGATATAGTTTTGTGACCCCAGGCTTAACAATACTTAGACTATGGTTTGGCTTGCATTCTTACTGCTATGGTTTTATTGTTTAAGAGTTCCACGGGTGAACCTCTTCCCCACAGAGAAAATCACACATGCCCCCAAGGCAAGGCAGCACACTTGCTGGAAATGACAAAGAATAGATCTCCTTGGACAGCTTTCTCATCACTCACTGGGGGACAGGGATGACAGGTCAAGCTTGAAAACAGGCTAAATATAATATACGTACAACATAAAATTATATTTTAGTGAGGAAAATTTCCTGTCATTGTCACAGAGGCTGTCTACAATTTCCATTGGTTGATGACAATGCAGCGGAGAGGAAAAACAGTCACTCCACTACTATATTTTCAGAAAATGCTCACAAAGTCATGAGAAAATACCATAAAAAACACTTGCATTGATTACACCACTTTTAAAAACTGCTTAATTTTTAAGAACAGATATCCTTATATGTTGCTTTCAGGAACCATCGACTTCAAAGAGTGAGTTGAATCATATTCATTCATTTCACAGGTTTATGAAGACATCATCAATTTCCTGTCAGCAAGAGAGAATGCTTTTTATTATTCTTGATAGCATTCCCAAGTGAATTCACACATAGCTTCCTGGGTAATTGATGCCCTGAGGTGAGCCCTCGTGTGAATCCGATTTCTCGAGGGAATTCTATAGGAATCTCACAGACATCCCATCCTCATTATTCTATGCTATCAAACATGGAAATATACCATTGTCCTGGAGAGTGAAATAATTTTAAGGTGGTAATTTAGGATACACATTTAATTCTGAGTATTGATCTGGGTAAAAATAAAATGGGCTTAATGTCTGAGTTCCGTGCCTCAGGAACTCTGTTTCTAAACAAAATCACCCAGGATATGTAATTCGGGGTGAATAACCATACAACAGGCTTAGAAAACTATTTTATCACCCAGTGACAAGAAACAATTTCTCAGAGGCCATTACAGAACACTCAATGATGTAGTGTTTGAGGTTAAGTTTGTTTTTAGGTCGCCTACC
Organism: Choloepus didactylus; assembly: GCF_015220235.1. Classification (NCBI taxonomy): domain Eukaryota; kingdom Metazoa; phylum Chordata; class Mammalia; order Pilosa; family Megalonychidae; genus Choloepus; species Choloepus didactylus. Next base: position 28,995,160 of record NC_051320.1, on the reverse strand, counting down.
AGGCCAGCAAGATAATTTATTGACTGCTTTTTTTTTCTTTCCATACCAAACGTACGGCCCTGTAGCTTTGCTTCTCATTCCTTCTCAAGTTTCTTAGGCCATAGCAGAATTTATAAGTCTAATAGGACATTTGTGGACGAGGCTACACTGAAGCAGGTTCACACTGCCAACTCCATTTGAGGGATAGAGTATTTCACTGCACGAAAGGTCAAGGCTTTGGCAAAGCAATAAGCTGAGAAATTTTGCTTCAAAGGGGGAAAACATAATCTTAGAGACAAAGTCTCAAAGACAGGATTCACATGCTGTACTTCGAGCATCTTGAACTTCTTCTGCCTCAGGTTGCCACATGCTCTCTGGCATCTGGACCTTCTCACACTCTTTCCTGGCACCTTCTCTTTCTGATGCTGACTCATCTCCTTGGCCACTCATTTTCGGGTCTCAGCTCAAACATCCCTTTTCCTGGGTTGCCTTCTTTGACCCCTAGATTTACTTAGCGTCTCGCCTACCTGCTCCTATGGCTCCATGCACTTCCAATGTCAGAGCCTCCACCATTGCTCACTTTTAATACTGTACATCTGCCTTCCCTCTTGAGTGCTAGCTGACAGGACAGGAGCCATGTTGGGCCAATTCAGTGTGGTACCTCCAATTCATTCCTAGGAAGAACCTTGACAAATGGCAGGCACCCAATAAATACGTGTTAATGAATTCAATTTAAAATTGTCCCAGTCTGTAGGAACATATATTTTACATGTTGTTTTTAGAACCTGGAAGGAAAAAAATTTGAGAGTGTCAAAAATACCATAAAAAATGGGGCACTGATTGTGAGAGTGAAGTTTCCCCAATCCTGAGTCATTCTTTTCAGAAATATATAAAGATCAATATGACTAGCCATACCTGGCATTATGTCAGAAGTTTTTTCCTGATTTGAAAAGCAGTAATATGACATGTTAAGTCTAACATACATGTTTCAGAATAGCAACAGAGCCCTGCTGAACCTCAGAAAAATGTTTCTTGCTTTTCTCGACCTTTAGTGAAAATACAATTTTTTTTTTCATTTCTTGGATACCTCCTAAATTTGTTTTGACGTAAATTATTTAAAAGATGAAGGATTAATAGTGCAAACAAATAAAGACAACTGTGTTTACTCACAGGGTAGAAGCACAATAAAGGTGATATTTAAACTATGTTGGGCCTCATAAAATAAATTTGAATACATTTATGTGAATATCTCAGTGTAAAGGTACATATCTCATAAATGCACTTAATGACTTTCTGATTCTCACACTCTGAACAAAATTCTGCCAGTTGAGTTCTTAATAAATTCTAAGATGTCTAGTGATGGTTTGGTTCAGTTTTTGGTCATTGACCAAATATGCTATTTAAATCTCACATACTCAAGAGTTCCCCATGGTCCCAGAATGTACTATACTAGCGACATTTTGTTAAAGCTAATCCCTCCCAGAGAAAAGGGTTTCTTTGAATTTCTACAGATCTACCAAACTTACTTAAAGTTTGAGGGTAAGTAGGGGTTAGGGAGGTAGAGACAGCTTTCCTTTTCTTCACACCCTCTCTTCTTCCTCTTGTCCCTTAAATACTGCCAATCCAAAGGATTCTAACTTTGCATCTCTTACCCAAACCACTCTCTCCCTAGGCAATTGCATCAAGGTCTTTACCTACCACTTATGTTTACTGATGACAGCCAAATCCCCAGCCCTTACCTGTCTGCTGATCTTTAAATCCTTATGTCTCTGCCTCCTGGGCTAACATCACCTGGATGTTCCAGGACAACATCAACATGTCAAAAGTAGTGGGTGTGCTTGTGGAGGTTGGAGATGAAATATTGATCATTTTCTATCAACCAGGTTTTTTTTGGATCCATCAAGAGCACCTCCAAAAGTGTCAGATATCTGCAAATAAAAATCTTTCCTGCTTTTTGCATTTCCTATCTTAGTGACTGAGTCTCAGGGTCAGTCAATCACCAAACCCTTTACATTTTGTGTCTCTAGAATCTGTCCCCTTACTACTGCACCAATGCTGCTTGTAGGGCAGCCCTAGTTACTTCTCCTATTGGTGTCCTTGCTCCTGGTCCTGCTTTCTAATCTATTCACTGCCTCACCAGAAGAGTAATTTTCTAATTTTTTTTTAACATCAATATCCTTCAACCTTTACCCATACACAGAGGTTCAATTGAAAATTCATGGACACCACAAATAAAGACCTTTAGGATCTAGCCCCTGCCTGCCCACCTTTCTAACCCTATCTTCTGCTGCTTTCTAATATAAGAATTTCCTCCTCTCTCTAGGGTCTCTGTCTGTGCTCCCCAGCACCTTGTCCACACCTCTAATAAAGTATATCTCACATGGAATGAAATATGGCACCCCCCATTGACCCTCTCTGTAGCAGGCATCTGCTCTTTTTGCCTAAAAACTCAGTTCTTCCTTTGATCCTTAAAATTTTTTTTCTCATAAGCTACTTGCAACCAAAACAAAATAAAACAAAACAAAACTGAAAAGCTCTTGAAAAAAATGGATTTTGTTTTATTCTGTGTATAATGGTCTGGCATAGTGCCTTGAAATCAATAAACACCTATTGAATGAATGAATGAATGCTTGCATGCATGCATGAATAAACAAAATCCTCAAGGAAGAGAAGCATCAGCAGCAATGAAAAAAGCTTAGTGACTGTCAGCTTTGTTCATTGTCTATAGCAGGGTACTTGAGCTACAGGTGTTTCTTTACTTCTCTAATGTTTACCTCATATTTCCCGACAGTACAAAGGAAAGGATGTAAGAGCTTTTTCATTATACTAGGATAAATATTATTCAGAAGTATGCATTTTATTACTTCAACAGTACTAGACCACTTGATTCCTTTGAATCTTTCTTCACTTAGCATTATTATGAATACTCAATAAATATGAAAACAATAAAAATTTTTCTAGTATTTTTAAGCAGTCTGATACAAATGATGGTATTTTATCAAATTTTCCTAGATGACAATTAGAATTCAACTTTAGTGCCAAATACTTGGACAACTGTGCTGAGAAAGATTCTGAAGCTGAGTCAGTGACAGTAAGAAAGAGAACTACTATTAAATACGGTTTCTCGAGTTTTCTAGAATTGACTTTAGAGCTTACAGAAATTCTATTGTGAGCATAATGATATTAATATTGCAATTAGCAACTCCTTTATAATACCAGTCTTCAGTATTCCCAAATTCCAGAGAACAGTAAAACCATTATATGATTTTTAGAACAGTATAAAACATTGTGTTTCTTTGGGCTATAACCACCCAATAAGTTGTCTTGAGCTTTAAAGGAGCCCATACCAGGGATGTTAAGTGGGGGCAACTACACCCCAGAAGACATTTATCGTGGCCTGAATCCAGTATAATATATATGAAAGACTAAGCCTTAGCTATTCTCCAAAAGGAATCATGTTTCTTCTAAAAATAAAAAACCAGCCACATTAATATTAGCTCCTTATTACAGGGAAACTAAACATATAGATAAATGTCTAGATATTAAGAAAATTGAAAGCCTCCTTGTTATAGCCTGTAAAGACAAAATCTTGGTTAACTGATGAAAACTAAAGCCTTAAAATATAATTCTTAACCTCTAGATTCAGATAGGCTTCAAAAGAACACTAATTTATGATGAAAATGTTTCTATAATAGATGATGGTGATGGAAGTTCAATACTGTAAATGTAATTAATGCCACTGAATTGTATACTCAAAAATAGTTAAATTGGCAAATTTTATATTATATATGTTACCACAGTGAGTTTTTTTAAAGCACTAATTTAAGAACTGGGTGACCTTAAGTTGCTATCCTCTCATCTCAGTTTCCTCTTCAGCTAAAAGGTCAAGGATCCTTGTGGAACAGGGAGACTGTTTTCCACTACAATGAACGTTGTGCAATCCTGCTGATGCTTAAGGAGAAGATGCTACCTCAAACATACTCAACTTATACAGACAGATACCTGCAATCTGAGAAAGCCTGCATTCTCACCAAGCTGCTTGCCTGATTTTTCAAGGTCCTTTGTGACGGGCTGAGAATGAATGAATGGCAACAGGATAACTGAGGGTGCAAGTGAGCGAGCTGAAGTGGGGCTCAGCCACAGGGGCCAAGACAGGCTTCCAAGGCCCATGGACAATGCAGCCTGCACAGTGCAGAACTGCTGGAGACTTCTGGAAAGCAGCAACCAACAGGAAGGGAGGCTCCCCGAACATCAATCAAGGAGGGTCTCATCCACAGCAGAAGCAGACCTAACTGCTGCAACCTGGAGCTCAAAGTCAGAGGCACAAACATTGTTCTTAGCAAGGAGGCAGAGCCACAAGAGATCAAAGATCTGCCTTTCTAACCACTGTGTGAAGAAGCTATTTGCATTTGGCATTTTTCATCACTCCGGTGACAACAGAGAGCAAAAAACAGCAGGGTCCAATGGCTCTCAGAAAACTCTAACTGATTCCCATCAACATACACTTTCACTTGGGAATAAAATATGGGGGTAACAAACCCTTTTGTATGTCCATCAGTTCCTTTACCCAGGGATGCTGTACTTTATATGGAACAGAAAAATATCACTTGAGGGCTATGTGTTCCTGTCCTGAAAGTTAACTCCTGCAGAAAGGACACTTAACTCTACCCAGAATCAAAGGCAACATTCTATATTGTGAAAAGAAGTTGCACCTAGGAAGCCTGGAGTCCATGCTAGGACTTTCTTCCAACATCTGTGGTCACAGAGCACCAGATCTGGGAATGTAGGTTACTCTGGAACTATTAATCCCTATTTACATAACTAGTTTAAGAGCGAGACAAAACTTTTTTTGCTTCTTTTTGGGTTAAGTTCTGGCATCTACTTAACAGCAATAGAGTGAATGAGTAAGGAGCCAAGTATGAAAAGAAGCAAAATGCCATGCCATGAGCAAGCAAGGGGAGCCTGGGACAGGGGTCCCACCTGGGTTTTCAATTGAGCAACTCTATGACCTTGAGCAGTCACCTGTCTTGGATCCAGTTTACTCAGCTAAAAAAGAAGTGGGCTGAATCAGGAGATTCCCACCCCATAGAAAATTCAGAACATCTATAAGTATTTTTCCTTTAAAATAGCCACATGTCAAAACATCTGTTGGTTCATTGCTCCAAGGCTTTACTCCGGCCATGGCCCCTCATTTGTCAGCTCTTTCTCTAAGGTTTTTCTAATAGTTCAGCCCCTGGTCCATTCAGGCCTGGGTAAACCCCTAAATGAATTAGAGTTGAAACAGTGTTATAGTGCTCTAGACACCTAGTAATTAAAATCTTATTAGGCATTCCAGCATTATTAAATGAAGTTTTTTGCTGGGGTGGAAGACACCATAGTAAAACTTGGGTATAATATCAGCTTTCAGGATGTTAGGTGCATTATTGATCTTGGCTTAATAGAACAGGATGAATAAAACAGGACCCATTACACAGTGATGCATCTTTCCATTAGTGATGGGGATTGGATCAGACAGGAAGTTATCAGCTGCTCAAAGCAGCCATATGATCAGAGAGCAGTCTTTATGGCAGTTGGGTTGGTTCAAGAGCTGCCAGAGCCATGTCTAACAAGGATGGTCATTGTTACAGAGATGGTGTAGTAAGACTCAGATCAGGGCCTCGCACTGAAGTCAGGTCCCAGGGATTGCTTGAAATCACAGGATAAACATGGTTCATCTTCAGTTTACTTTTGAGGATTTGGGGGGAAAATGTAAATAATCTAACTGAAAATATTTCATAATATTTTTATATCAAGACATAAAAACACCAGACTTATTATGGAGTAGAATGGAAAATTCCATAAATTTTTTATAACAAAACATGAATTATTTTGAATTTTCTGTTGACTCCTCTGGTTTACACAGCCAGCCCCTTGGGAGGGCATTTTGTTCTCCTCTGATACTAGGAGTATCTCAGTGGAAAAGTTTGAGAAATGCTAATATAATTTGCTAAGTGCTGTGGACCAAAACCCAGTAGAATCTAGTTATCACATACTGAAAAGTTCTTGCCAGACATGAAAAGCATGTCCCATTTGTATATTTTATATTTATAAATTTATTTATAAATATAAAAAGAAAAAACTGTATACTTGCCTTATGTGAGCCTATGTACAATTAAGAGCATTTTCCACACTATTTCTTAAGTTGGATGTTCCTTTTACTGCGTTAGCATATGTAAGTGAGGTGTCACAATGTACCTTGGACTTAGCTATAATATTTTGGAAGAAGGGCAATCTAAATCCCTTTCCAAAAAACTTGCCATCGAACAAAGTTGTAGCAGAATCATTCCGGGTCACGATTATAGCTCAAGATTAAAAACCTTTAAGGTCGAAAAACCAACTGTGCATTTAATCATTTGAGACCATTAACACGTGATGGGTAGACACTAAGAACATAAAGGTAAAAAAGAAACATTCTTCAGAGGGCATCACCATAAGCATCCAGCACAGGGACACATGGCCGGGCCTAGGCAGGATAAAAGGAACAGGTTCACATCAAGGTCACAACTGGGCAGGATGGGTGGATCATAGGAGAAAATGAAGTACAGAAATACCATGCTGTCGCTGGCTGTCTAAGTTCAAGAGTTTAACCCTGGATCATTCGTTAACTCATTCAACGTACATTTGTGTACCAGGGACTGTTCTAATGTCCATGGCACAAAACAAAGTCCCTGACTTCATGAAGCTTTAAGTGCTTTTTCAAAAAAAAGGTGGGAGGGACAGAGCAAGATGGGGAAAGGGAAGGCTCCCTGGTAAGACGGCATGTGAGCGGAGACGTGAAGGGAGTGAAGATGAAAGATGTGGACCCAGCTGGTGGAAGAGCCTTAAGGCAGCACAGCAAGCGCAAAGGCCCTAAGGCAGGGCCATGTTTGGCAGGTGCATTCATCAGAGTTCTCCAGAGAAAGAGAACCAATTTTTAGGTAAAAACTAAGAGACTTAGTATAAGAATTGGCTCTCAGACCACGGAGACTGGCAAGTCCAAATTTTGTGGGACAGGTCACAAGTAGGAAACTATGAAGGTGGCGATGAGCTCCCCAGGAGAAGCAGCATATTGGTAACTCCAATGAAGGCGACAATGAATATTCCAGGAGAAGCTGGCCAGCTGAAGCAGAGAGATGGAAATTCTCCTTTCTGGCTGCTGAAATCCTCAGTTCTCCTCTTTTGGCCTCCAACTGATTGGATGAGGAGACTCCTCTCATTGCTGAAGGCAACCTCCTTTGTCAATTGTTGATGCAATCAGCCAGGGATCCCATCAACCAAGGATTTACACCCATCTATGAAGTATCTTCTCAGTAACAATCAGACCAGTGCTTGTTTGACCAAACAACTGGATACCACAACCTAGCAAGCTAACACAAGAAATTAAGCATCATGGCATGCTTGGGGAAAAAAGACAAGGAGGTCAATGAAGCTGGAATAGAACAAGTGAAGGGGAGAAGCATGGGAGATCGTGAGGTAGCAAGAGCAGGGCCAGGATAAGGACTTGGGATTTTCCTGAGTGAGACATCAAGTACTGGAGGTGGGGACATAATCTTTACTACGTTTTGAAAGGGTCACTCTGGCAGCTTTGTGACAGTAGGTTATGGGGCATGAACACTATAAGGAATGGAGCTATAAGTCCAAACACCTTAAGGAATTATGGTGTAGTGGGAATATGAAAAAAGTTCTTAATATCACTTAGAACAATAGGTTAATAGATGTGTAAACATTAGATAATGGGAGGAGATAATGAGAGCAAGAATATAGGAACCAGGGAGGGTAGATCAGTGATAGACTAGGAGAAAGGTGGTGGAGTCTTCCATGATTCTGTGTGAAAGAAGAAATATTACAGATGGATTTTAATAACCCCAGAATAGAAGTACAACAATTTCATTATCCATGGGAATTGAGGTGAATGCACAGTGCTCATTGGCCTCAATTACTTTATGATTTAAATTAACTGTTTTACAAGTTCTTCATGTTTAGCAATTATTGTACTTGATTTTGCAATGGAGACTTTGGCAAAATAAATGTCATTTCCTCACAATTTGCATCTCTAAATATAAAGAAGTTTCATATATCTGTGAAGGCAAAATTGGGGAAATAGAAGAGATAGATGATTTGAACAAAAACAATGCAACCAGCTTGGAATGCTTATTATTGTTTTACTGAAAACATTCCTTTGTTTAAATGAATGTTTCCAATGTTACACACCTTTCCAAGTCTTAATTCTTCTCCAATGCACTCACATAATTGCTACACCATTTTTGTCTATCTTGAGTGTGAAACAAGGGACCACGGAGCTCTGAAACTAGATAGAATGATCTCATTCCATAAATAAAAATAAGGGCTCAGATGGCCTTATTTCTGCACAAGCCTCCCATTAATGTCAGTAGAAATGGTGGGAGAGGACCAAGGGTAATATATGGCCTGCAACCACCTAGAACTCTAGACAGGAAAATGGAAAAAATCTATTATGTTGTCAGCTAGTCCCTACCCTGGGACTGGCACAGAATAATTCTTACTGCATTTTTTTTGTACAGTTTCCCCAATATTGCTTTGAAACAAACTGAGCAAAGACTGCTACTCATTGCTTCCATCAGGAAACTCATAATGTAAAAGCTTTGATTAAAAAAAATTCTTGGCAAAGACACTTAAACACTTCTAAGTTTTTTTCCCAATGTACCTGGATGTACTATCTTGCCTTGTGATAAAAACAATCCTCTTTTCCTTCATATTGTACTATTCTAATGTGTTGATTAGAGTGCCAGCCCCCATTAGTCATTTCTACATTGAGTTGTATGTAAGCAGTGGGAATGACTGAAAGAACAAATAGAAGTCATTCCCTCCAGCAAAGTGAAACCACAGCAGAAACTTTATGGTAATGTCTTAGGAACGTGCTTTATTTCTCATACCCACATAGTACTATTTTTTACTTTTACACAAGAAAAACACGGTTGTATTTTTTATCTGATACAAATTCATCCAGCGCTCTGCAGCAGCAATAAATGAACTTTTCTAACAATTCTTTCAGCTATTAAATCTTCTTCTTATGCCAGTGTGCTACAGTACAGTTTCATAGTTACATCTTTATAGTTTTCAGCCTGTAACTGTTCTGCTCTAGCAGTCAGAAGTTAGGATTTTCTCTTTCCATTCAAAGCATGACTTAAATACTAAACACGTATTGAATGCTAAGGATACCAAAAAAAAGGGCCTATTTTCTAACATCAGTGATTTTAAGCAAATAACTATATGTTGTCCTTATTAAAAAATGGTAATTTTAATCTTTATCATGATGGTACTTGTAAAGCACCTTTTAAATTCATATTGAATTTTACTTTGGTAAGCTAAACGTGTTGATGAATGAGAAGTACTGTCAGTAAAAGTCTAATTACTGTGTACTAATTCCTCAAGACCCCAAAGTTGCAAATCAGAAATAACTAGAGGCAAAATGCCATTATACTCTTTCAAAACCTTGATATGTCCTTGATCTTTCGATGAAATCTACAACTTAAAATATTGTTAATGTAAGTGGTGTTAAGCAATCCAAAGGAAGGAGAATCAGAAGACTAAGTGATAAATAACGGACACTTTTGAACTCTTAAGATCTTTACTTCTTTAAAACAAGCTTTCTAGGTAGATATCATCATCACCACCTACAAAAGAGAAAATTAAGGGTAAAACAGGTTAATTAACTTGCCCTATGGTCATAAGAGATGACCTTGGGATTCAGACTCATGTGTCTGACTTTATAGGTTATGCCCTTATTGCTAAGGCATCATCTCCTGCCGGCTCTTCTAGGAGAAGGTGGCTAGTCCCGAGGTAGAGAGAAAATGTCCCCAGGATGAGCACCAAATTGTATCTGATGCCACTTCAGCTACTAATTACTTTTTCAATTGCAATGTGTCCATCCCAGCTTGTATGATATGAGTTATAGGAATCTGAAGTGTTTTAAATGGCCATTTGACATTCCCATTGTAACTAGAAACCAGGAGAGTTGTAATTGAGATTAAGATATACACTCTTAAAGCATCAGAGAATTTGAGCCAAAACCCTTTTATACTGTCCAATAAACGAAGACTTTAGAGACCTTGGAGACAGTTGCCATTAAATAAAAAAGAGCCCTTTTGTTAAATTCAAGAGACAATATAAACTGATCTTTCACTAGAGATTATATTAGTCAATAATAATAGAAGCAATTATGACAAAAACACAACTCTCTTAATTTACCACAATTTCCCAAAGCCTTATGGTGTCCCTAGAATTGTCTCTCAAAGGGCAATTGCTATTGTCAAATTTTATTAAACCATCCATAACTCAAGATGTGTTAGCATGTTGATAATTGCTGGTGTGGAGAAACAGCCCATGTTAATTTGCTACACTGTGGTGGAAAGGTCTATGCTAATGAGATTGAGGGAAATGCGTTAATTGAGTATTATCTCTTTTATGATTTAAATAGAGAAATTCCATAGGTTCTAAAACTCTCCTTGGTAATTTTAAAATTCCTTTAAAAACAATAATTTATGCAACAAACCCATTTTCCAGAATATCTTTGATTATCCAATGAATATTGGATCCAGTCACCCTTATATATTTAAACAAAGTTGCTGCACTTGAATGTTATCACTTCTTGTTAGGGGATGTTGGGACTGAAGATTGTCCACTTACTCACTGTATCAGTTATCTATTGCCGCAATAATGCCACCTAACAAAACAACCGTTAAACTTCAGTGCTCCAGTTTGCTAAAGCTGCCATAATGCAAAATATCAGAAATGGATTGGCTTTATAAAGGGGGTCTATTCAGTTACCAATTTACAGTTCTAAGGCCATAAAAGTATTCAAACTAACACATCCACAAGAGGATACTATCCTTCACTGAAGAAAGGTCAGTGGCATCTGGGGTTCATCTGTCACATGAGAAGGCACATGATGATGACTGATTGTCTTTCTCTCCTGGGATCCGATTTCAAAATGGCTTTTTCCAAAATGTCTCTGGGCTTCTGTCTTAGCTTCTCTGGGTCCTTCTGCTTGTTTCTCCCAGGGTGTTTCTCTCTAGCATCTTGGTCTGCGTTGGCTCTCTTAAGGACTCCAGTGAACTAATTAAGACCCAACTTGAATGGGTGGGGTCACATCTCCATGGAAACAACCCAATCAAAATATCCCACCCAATAATAGGTTTGCCCCCACAAGACTGGATTAAAAGAACATGGCTTTTGTGGGGGTACATAATAGATTCAAACCAGCACATTTAGTGGCTACAATAACCACTTATTTAGCTCATGAGCCTGCAGGGTTCAACTGATGCTGCAGGTTAGCTAGCGTGATGGTTAGGTTCATGTGTCAACTTGGCTAGGTGATGGTACCCAGCTGTCTGGTCAAGCAAGCACTGGCCTAACCATTGCTGTGAGGATGTTTGTGGCTGGCTAATAAACCAACAGGCTGGTTTATTAAATCCTCAGTCAACTGGCTGCAGCTGTGACTGATGACGTCAACGAAGGACATGTCTTCTACAATGAGACAATGCATATGTCTGGATTTAACCCAATCAATCAGTTGAAGACTTTTAAGTGAGACAAACAGAGGACCTTCACTTCTTCTTTGGCTGACCAGCGAAGCGTTTCCTGAGGAGTTTGTAGAAGTTGCCAGTTCGTTTCCTGAGGAGTTCATCGAACAGGTTTGTTGAAGTTGCCAGTTTGTTTCCTGAAGAGTTTGTCGAAGTTGCCAGTTCGTTTCCTGAGGAGTTCATTGAACATCTTCATTGGAGTTGCCAGTTTGCTGCCTGCCCTATGGAATTTGGACTCATGCATACCCACAGTTGCGTGAGACACTTTTATAAATCTTATATTCATAGACATCTCTCATTGATTCTATTTCCCCAGAAAACCCTAACTAATACAGCTAGGTAGTTCCATTGATGTTGTCTGGGCTTGTTCACACATCTACATGTCAGCTGGTTGTTGGCTGACCCAGGACAGTCACAACTCAAAAAATATAGGAGACTGGGCCATGTGTTCCACACATCTCATCCTCCAGCAGGTTAGTCTATGTGTGTTCCCAGGATCACAGCAATGAAGTAAGAGGAAGGAGAAACAGGTAAGTGTGTTGTTAAGTCTTTGCCTATGTGACAACTGCTCAGCTGCTAATATTACCCTGGTCAAACTAAACCACATAGCCAAACTCAGAATCAAGGAGCAAAGAGATATACTCCTCCTTTTTGAAGGGAAGAGCTACAAAGTCACATTATAAAGGACATGTATACAGACAAGAGCGAAGAATGGAGCCCCTTCTGCTAATTGTCCACCATACTCATATTCTTGGGCTGTGATAGAATTTTTCCACTACAGTTTCTGAGGCAGGGCTCTTTTTCTCTTTGGCCCAGTCACAACTCTCAAAACAAGCATCTTGCTAATCTGTAAGGATTCCAGGGACTACCGCCTATCTTACTTACTAGTGTGTCACCCAAACTTTTCGCAGTGTCTAATTCAAGTAAATGCTAGACAAATGAATTAATGAAATAATGGGTTAAATTTTTTTTGCAGGCTGTATTGTTCAACATGGTAGCAACCTACAACAGTATTAAGTACAATAAAAAGGGTGTTTTTTTGTGATTTTCCTTGTCCACATTTTTCTCATGCTGAAGTGACTGCACCTAATTTATCCAACGAATGTGAAATGTGCACCTTCATTGTGCAAAGCACCATGGTAAGAACTTAGGAATGTGAGTGATACTATCTCTAGTGGAAAATCAGAGGACTAGATGAAAAATCAATCTCTATCCTAGTTCAGAATTCTGTAGGATGCATAAAATATTATTTCCCAAATAAGGATGATCTGTAAGGTTTTATTCAGCCTGAAATTCCACAACTCTATTACATTAAGTACAAAATAACAGAAGGCAGAGTATAAGTACTACAAGAAAGTTATCCAGAATAATGAATTTAAAGGGAAAAGAAAACATATTCATTTGGGGTTGGAAATTTGGGTCTTCATGGGAAAGGTAACATTTATTAAGGACAATCAGGACTTTATAAACCAAATGGTGGCACTGAAGGCACAAGTGGAAGAGGCCAGACATGTTTAGAACTAGGTTGTGATCCAGTTTTGCTGGAACAAAGAGTAAATGTGGACCACTAGTGGGAGGTATACCTGAAAAGCAGGATGGAGCTATGTTGTTTATGGCCTTCATCACTGGGCTGAAGACTTTGTACTTGCTTCTGCAGAGACCCCTGCTCTAGAAAGATTAATCTGACAGCATTGTATAGGACTGCATTATGTAGGGAGAGGAGGTTGGCAGGTAAGTCCATGGGTTATAGATGGGAGATAATGAGGATCTAAACTAGGAAGTGTTCCGGTTTGGATGTATTATGTCCCCTCAAACGCCATGTTCTTTAATGAAATCTTGTGGGGGCAGACGTATTAGTTTAATTAGGTTCCAACCTTTTGATTGCATATTTCCCTGGAGATGTAACTCAATCAACTCTGGGCAAGACCTTAGATTGGATAATTTCCATGGAGGTGTTACCCCATCCATTCAGGGTGGGTCTGAATTAAATCACTGGAGCCATTTAAAAGAGCTGACAAACAGAAGGAACTTAGTGCTGCAACTTAGAGAGACATTTTGAAGACAGCCATTGAAAGCTGATGCTGACATTTTGGAGAACACCATTCTGAAATGCAACCTGGGAGCAAGGAGATGCCAGCCACGTGCCTTCCCAGATAACAGAGGTTTTCCTGATGCCAATGGCCTTTCTCCAGTGACGGTACCTGATTGTTGATGCCTTAACAATGGCCTTAAGACTGTAATTTTGTAACCAAATAAAAGCCCTTTATAAAAGCCAATCCATTTCTGGTGTTTTGCATAATGGCAGTATTAGCAAACTGGAACAGGAAGATAGCAGTGAGGGTGGAGAGGCTATGAGAAAGAAGGGTGTGTGTGTAAGAGTCCAGCATCTTGCCCATTAAATCTCTTTCATACGAAGCCAGTCCAATTACATGCACCCAAAGTTTATATATTCTACAGTATTTGGGGTTCTTAACATTTCCCCCAAACTTTCTTTTGGAGTAAATTGATTCCAAATCCTGAGTTTCTTGGCATAGTATTCTTTAATTAGCCTTGAAGGCACCACCAAAGTAATGAGAAGTGCCTATTGATTTATCACTAAAATCATTAGAAGCAATTCACTGGTCATTCATAGATGAACTGCTCACTTGATAACTAAAAGTACTCTAGACTTTCAACACAAGGAAGATGGAACTCAGGCTTTTAGAGCTGGAAGCAACTGAGAGATCATCTTGTTCACCACTCTTATTTTATGGATGAGGAAACTGAGACCCAGAGAGCTGTGGTCAAGTCATCAAGTTAATCAGTGGCAAGAGCAGAGACCAGAACCCAGCTCTCCTGATGACACTAATTAACATCCAGGCACATTCATATCTTTAAATAAGCATTCTTAACTACAGGATCTTCAAGTAGACTGCAACATATTTGTTATACGTTAAAGGCTGGTATAGCGTACGTCTAGGAAAGCAGGGGATGAGGCGGCAAATATAGGCTGGTTCTTAACTCTCTAGGACCTTGAATGACAAGTCAAGGAATTTGTAGTTAAATAGGAAATGTGAAATCACTGAAGAGTTTTAGCAAGGGAGTTACATGATTTACAACTGTGCTTTATTTAAAAGTACGACATCCTCTTGAATTCTTTACAAAATTTGAATGAAATACATGTCACATGATTTCATCATTATGAAAGAATAAATTTTCTGAAAATTGCCATGGGCAATTAGATTTTTTTCAAAACTTAAAACTGAGAGACGTTTCTGTTTATTATGGTGACATTTCCAAAATTATACACATCTCTGTGAATCAGAATCTTTTGGATGTATTTATCTCATTTCTGTCTGTGTCAGGTCTCTCAAATTGAGAAAGATATATTCTTTTTATCCATTATGTCTATAACCATTATTAAATATTTTAAATTCAAAAAATATTATACATATTTTTAAAATCTTACTGAGCTGTGATACATTAATTCTACCAAGCTCACTGAATAGCACTGGTTCACTTAAAATTTAAATGTCATACATGTGTAATTCACAAAGCAAATGGAGACCTGTCAAAGCAAATGACAATAATGGATCTTAAGCTGTGTTGATGGTTCCAGTAAGGAGCAATAAAGAGCACGTGGTCCTCCCTCTGGGCCTGCCTTTCTCCCTCCCTCACAGAGTGGGCAGCTACAAGGATACTCTTGAAGCGATGGCAGAAAAGTGGAAATTGCCTGGCCAGCCAAGCCAGCCCTATCAACCCAAGAGGTTTCAGATGTAGCAGCCAGAATATCCTCACATTTGATTGACAAGTGAGAATGATTTATAAGACATTCATTAAAATTACAAATACAATAAAAACCAAGGAGAAAAATACCTAAGATAAAATAACACCTCCCTTCATTCAAGAACATGTCATTTGAGTAGCAACAATGTCTGAGACACTGAATATGGCACACACCACCCACCCAAAAATGTGATATGTGCACTTGTGGAGTCTTTGAAACGAGGTGAGATAGACAATAAAACAAGTAAATAAAACACAACAATACCAATACAATCATGAATTGAGGTAAGTATATAAGGGATTTGACCAGGGTTCTGTGATGAAAAATAACGAGAGAACAGACCCTATTAAGCCAGGTGATCAGGAAACGCCTCTCTGGTGAGGTGACATTTAAAGTAAGACCCAAAGGATCTAGGGGGAGGCACCAGCGCAAAGGCCCAAGGAGGGAAAGAACTTGGCCTGTTTTATGAACTTTCAGATGGTCAGTGTGCAGTAGACAATTTAACTCAGCAGACCAGGGTTGTCCATACCCCATGCATTCCAAAGAAAAGTCAGGACCTTGATGGACTCCTGGGAAATAACCTTTAAGCCCTTGGAATATCCTGCCTGATAAAAATGTCTTGGTTTTCCTGGGGTCTTGGGCCATGTCAGATACCCTAAGCTAACAGGTGTGATTTATGGTTGGGGGCCTTGGGCCAGGTGGGTACCAGTTTGACCTCTAGAGTGGCTGGTTACTGAGTAACTAGGGTCAGCCACATGGGTGTTCCATGCCTGTGTGACCAACTCCCAATAAACCCATTGTTCTAGTTTGCTAATGCTGCCACAATACAAAACACCAGAGATGGACTGGCTTTTACAAAAGGGGGTTTATTTGGTTACACAGTTACAGTCTCAAGGCCATAAAGTGTCCACGGTAACTCATCAACAATCAGGTACCTTCACTGGAGGATGGCCAATGGTGTCCGGAAAACTTCTGTTAGCTGGGAAGGCACGTGGCTGGCGTCTGCTCCAAAGTTGTGGTTTCAAAATGGCTTTCTCCCAGGACGTTCCTCTCTAGGCTGCAGCTCTTCAAAAATGTCACTTTTAGTTGTTCTTGGGGTGTTTGTCCTCTCTTAGCTTCTCTAGAGCAAAAGTCTGCTTTCAAAGGCCATTTCCAAAATGTCTCTGTAAGTTGCAGCTCTTCTCTCAGCTCCTGTGCGTTCTGCAAAGTGTCCCTCTTGGCTGTAGCAAGCTCGCCCCTTCTGTCTGAGCTTTTATTGGGCTCCAGTGAACTAATCAAGGCCCAAGCTGAATAGGCGGGACCATGCCTCTATGGAAATTAACTAATCAGAGTTGACACCTCCAGTTGGGTGGGTCATATCTCCATGGAAACAATCAAAGAATTACAATCTAATCAACACTAATATGTCTGCCCACATTAGATTCCATCAAAGATAATGGCATTTTGGGGGACATAATACATTCAAACTGGCACAACCATAGACACCAAGGCTCTGGTGAGCTTCCCTGGTCAGCAATTCTCCATATGTTTTGTCACACACCATTGCTGGGAGAATTAAGTGCTCTCCATACAACTCCACTGGAAGAAGACAACTGAAAGCTCATGACCTTGTTGACTTTAATCTGTGTTCTCTGGCTATAATAGACTGTGCCCTTGAGTTAATGAGCTTTTCTGGGTCTGTGAGTCCTTCTGTCAAATCACCAAACCTGAGGGCCACCTTTGGGACTCATAACCCAGACACTGAGGGCAGAAGATAGTGAGTGAGAACATGATCATGAGGAAACTGTGATGCACAGGTCACAAAGTTACCGATTTTAGGTTTTAGGAGCACTTAGACTCCACTGATAAGATTTAAGTAAGGGAGTAACATCTAATTTACATCTTCCAAAGATCTCCATGGATGCTATGTGGGCAAACGGTTAGAGTGGGGTAAGGGTGGAGGTAGGGAGACCAGGCAGCAGTCTGATGGGGAGTTGGTGGTGATTGACTTGGACTGGGATGAGGTGGGGGAGGTTAGAGGAGTTGGAGAGAAATGGCAGATTTGAGATATACATTGGAGGTGGAGGAAACAGAAATTGGTATTGGGTTGCACTTTGAGAGGGAAGGAGAGGGCAAATCATAGGTATCTCCTACGATTCTGTTTTAATTAACTGGGTAGTTGGTGGTGCCACATACTCAAATGGAGATGATTGCAGAAAGGAAAGGTTTGTGGGATAAAGGAAAGACAAAAAGTTCAGGTTTAGACATGATGACTGAGATGCCTGTGAGGCATCTAATGTGAGAGGCCCAAGGATATAAATTTGAGATGTGAAAGCAGATGGATAAATGGACAATATATAAAGTCATGATAATGGATGCAATCACCTAGAAAGAACTTTGGAGATCAATGAGAGTAGTCTCAGAACTAATCTTTAATGACCTCTAACATTCAGAGGTCAGAAAGAGAAGGAAGAACCAAATTATTATGTCTGGCTCTGTACAACATGCTTTCTATGAGCTTCTCTTCTACCTTCACAAAGCATCTTAGTCAATCATCACAAAAACCTTAGGGGGTGATTATTATTATCCCCATTTTTTTAGAGGTGCAAACCAAGACTTAGAAAAGAAATCTCTCTCTCTCTCTCATACACAAACACACACACACACACACACACACACACACACACACACACACACTTATGTGGGAGAACCAGAATTCAAATATCTGGCTTTAAAATCTATGTTCTTTTTTGTTGTACTTTAATGTCAGAAAGAGAAAGGAAAACAAAACAGACAAAGATTGAAGAAATTTCTAGTAGTTATAATTTCCAGGATCAGGAAAAATACAAAAAATTAAATGTTACCACTGGAGTAAGAAATTTTTCCACTCCTTATTTGAAGGTCACAAAAGAAAATACAAAATCATCCAGTTTGCAGACAACTTACATAATAAAACATAACCTCATAAAATATTGCTCCCTAATCTTTCATTCAGTATTCAATCCAAATTTTTATTTTTCACATCTATAAAATGAAAAGAGTGGTAGGAAAATTACACTTGAAAATGTACTCAAAAGTGCTTTACAAAACCTAGAGTGGTCACTGATGGTGTTTAAATATACAAATATAAGAATATTTTACATGAAAGAGAGCAAATGAATGTCAACATTGCAAGATGTTGAAAATGTGATAGTATGATAGTAGATGAAAAAAATACAATTAATGCAAGTTAGAGCCTATAGTTAAAGGTAACATTGTAATAAACTTCCATGAAATGAAACACAGGCAAAATACAAAAGCTAAATATCAATTAGAGAGGGACATAATGGAGGGCTATGTGATTCTTTTATTGTTGTTGTTTCTCCTTTTTATTGTATTGTATTTTTAATTTTTTTCTATATTTTATTTTTTACTCTTTTCTCTCTCTCTTTTTTTTTTTTTTTTGGAAGAAAAGGAAATCTCATATAGATTGTAATGGTGCTGTAATGGTGAAAGTATAACTGTGTGATTATACCAGCAACCATTGTTTACTAGAATGGATTGTATAGTGTTTCAATAAAACTGTTTAAAAATTTTTTTTTAAAAGTGTTTTACAGGGTGTTATGGATTTTGGTCACTGTTATCTCTTAAAGTTTTAAGAGACTGGTCAAAATCTCATTTTCTTTAGGTGGATAACGTGGAATAAAGTGGGAGGGTCCATTTTCCTTTTTTTTTTTTTTTTTTTTTTTTTTTCCCTTAATGCAGCAGAAGGAAGTATGAAGAATGAACCAAAATGTGATTTTCTAATGTAGGGGACATATTAGGCGTCTACTTCTGGAGAGAAAATGAGTGCTGCTGCCAGCACCTACATAATGACTTTCTTTCTAGTTATTATTATTATTTTGTTTGTAAAGAAAACAAAGTTGAATATGGTCAAAGGCTCTTCATTTTTTCACAAAGAAATCTTGAAAAGGAACACATCTTTCTGGTTTTACTTGAAAAAGTAAATAGAGACACAGTCAACGTGGTCACAGTAATAATGAAGCTGTAGCAAAGCAAGAAAGGATAATGCAGAGTTAGCCCTCCCCACGTGAACACGGAGAGCAAGTTTCCCTTCTCTTGTAGTGCAGTGTACAACTCCACCCTCCCTGTTTGCTGTGGTAACCAGTTTATTTTCACAGTATGTCAGCTGATTAGGCGGTTAAAGATTTACTGTGTTTAATGATTACCTTGATGCGAGGCAACTAGTCTGTTTTGGCTGGGTCTACAGTTGCTTTATTAGTTGAATAAAACATAATCATCTGGATGGAACTAAGTTTTGGGCTGCAACAAATTAGATCTTAAAATTCATAACTACCAATAAAAACAGGTATGATTTAAGAACAGATTTACACGTTAGTTTTAACAATGGTAACTTTGACTGAATTCAATGAATATCCACTGAGTACTTGCTCTGTGCTAGGTCCATCCCATCTTAGTTACGGAGGCTTTAACGTTGCATAAGACATGTTCCTCCACATAGTCTGATGATATGCTGCTATATTATTATTTATCTGTTGATGAAAGTTCTCTACTTGGGAATTTCATTTATATATATTTTTAATAAATGTTTTCTAACATTTCCTTTAACTTTTTAAATGGAGATATAAAGGGCAAGCAAAAGATATGTTAAAGGCTTTCTCTGCTTTTTCTTCCCCAAACCTGCCCCCTCCTGCAGTTTTCCCACTTCAGTTAATGGCAACTCCATCCTAACAGTTGCTCTAGCAGAAAGCCTTGGAAACATCCTTGTCTTCTCTCACTCGCACTCCACACCCAATCCATCAGCCAATCCTTTCGCTCACCCTTTAAAATAGATCCAGAATCCATTAAAGTCTCACTGTCTCTCCTGCACTAATCAGGTCTTCTTGCTTGAATAAACACAATTGCCACTTAACTGATCTCCCTATTCTGTCCTTTCAATTCTCACGTGATCCTGTTCAAAAGCAAATCAGGTCATGGCAAACACATCCGCCTTGTCAATACCCTCCAGCGGCTTCCTAGCTCATGTGGAATGAATGCTTGTCTGTAAAGGGGCTTGAGAGGTTCTTCAGGATTTGTTCCCCCACGTCATGCCCCCATGGCCTCCTCTTCTGCTCTCTGTCCTTCAGCCTCCCCGGTCCCCTTGGTGTTCACAGAACCCTGAAGGAATGCTCCCTGCCGCAGACTTTCGTCTTTGCTGTTTCCCACAACAACCTGGTTTGTTTCCACAGCCTTTCCTGATCACCCTCTGCTGGGCCTGAGTCATGTCCCCCACAAAAGACAAGCTGAAGTCTTCATCCACATTCCTGTGGGTGTTCTGTTTATCCCATTTGTCAACAGGACCTTTGAAGACGTTATTGTTAAAGTGTGGACTCATTTGAGAATAGGACCCTAGAAGATGCTATTTACATGAGACCAAACTGAATCATAGGAGCCTTTAGCCATGTGAGTGGAGTTTTTATAACCAAAGAAAATTTGGACATAGTCAGTCAGCAGAAGTCAGAAGAGGCCAGAAAAGGAAGCAGATTGCCATGTGATGGAGGCAGAGATGGAAGCCAAGGAACCCCAAGGACTGTGGCAAGCCAGCACCAGAACGCCACAGACACTGGGAGAAAACATGGCCTGTCAGTAATTGATTTTGGACCCTCAGCCTCCAAAACCATGAGACAATAAATTCCTGTTACTTAAGCCAACCAGTGTGTGGTATTTGTCATAGAAGCCCTGGCAAACTAAGATACCCTCCTAAAAATTTCAATTCCCCAATAATTCCTCACTCATGTCTTTGCATTTTCTTCCTTCATGGCAGTTATTTTCTAACATATTATGTTTTTTTTTTTGCTTAATTATTTTCTCTATTTCTCTATTCTGGAAAATAAGCACCATGAGGGTAGGGATTTTAGTTTCTTTGCTTACTGCTATATCCCTAGTACCTAGAAAAGTGCCCAGGAGGCAGGAGACATTACAGTAAAGATTCGTTGAATATACGAATGAATGCATGAATGAATGTTATAATGAGAGAGACGCTTTTTATATTCCAAATCAGAAAAGGTATTTTATCCTTTGAAATAACAGATTCGATAGAAGGATTCCCTGGGATGTAAAAGGGTTCCATATGACACAGGAGGCATTTTATGTTTATCCTCAGCAACAAGGCCACTAATCAAACCAGAAAAGATGGAAACTGTTAGAGCTATGGCTGGTAAGAACGACAGGTGTTTACAGATGCTATCTCTGGATGTGTTTACACAGAAACAAAATGAACGCTTGTTTGATCTCAAATTCAGTCCTTGTGCAAAATGCAGGAGAGCTGTTCCTTTCTCAGATGCTGCTCCTTTGCTTCTACCTGACCCCTGAGCCAGGCCTCAGCGTGGCTTGGATTGAGTACACTGGCCCTTGGTCAAATACCATGGGCAGATGTCATTTGGGAGGAGCAGGGCAGCAGAACCAGGAGGCAAAGCTGACCCAGGGCAAAGTCGTCAGCCACTACTGGAAAGAATAAGGCTGGTAGGTCCCATTCTTTCTCCTGGGAACTTTCATTTCCTGCAGTGAAAATGATGCCCCTTTTTATTTTACTCTATATCAGAAATCTGGAGTATATTAAAACGTTAAAATGACCCAACTTTCTCATTCCAAGAGAATTTCATGTAAGGCAGGGTCCCATTTTAAGCACCAAGGAGGAGGCCTGTTTATTTATGGAAAGAAAATTCATAAGGAGGCAATGACCTTACATTGACCAACTGATAAATTGCAGTTGCTTTTCGGAAGTAATAGTGTTTAATTTTTATGGTCTTTGTAAAATAAACAATAAAAATGCAGAAATGTGAAAGCTACTCTATTTTTTTCTATTATGTTAGTGGTGGTGCCAAGGAGGATAGAATGGTGACCCAGGATCTCTTCCACCAGAATCATTAAGAACAACTTACAATACCTAACAAAGGTATTCAGAGAAGCCCTGTTATGGTGATGGTGAAAGATTGGGAAGATCTGAACAGTCTAGCAACGGAGAGAATGGTTATTATGGTACATGTAACAAAGACTATTAGATAGTGGTAAATCTCTTGGTGCTATTGTGAGATGACGTATAACACACACTGTTCAGTTAAAAGTCAGGCATACATTAGTGTTTAGCATGCTACCATTCGTGTAAGAAAGAAGGGGATGCATACAGCAACTTACAGTTTATGCACAGACTATCTCTTGAAAGATATTCAAGAGACTAGTAGTGATCCTTGTCTCTGAGGAAAGGTGATGAAAGGGAAGATGGGAAGGAAAATTACTTTTAACTATATACTTTCTGGAACCATTTGAATTTTTGAAATCACTGCTTCCTGAGATCAACAAATAATTATTGAGAAATTGAGGCATACAGAGGATTAAAGAACTTGTCCAGAGACCCACAGTGAGCTATTTTTTATTAGTGTAAAAACCATCTGTGCTGGTTTGAAGGTGTTATGTACCCCAGAAGAGGCCATGTGGAACTATTGTAGGTAGAACCTTTTTATTAGGTTATTTCAATTGAGATGTGACCCACCCAATTCAGGGTGGGTCTTGATCCTTTACTGGAGTCCTTTATGAGGATAAAAGAGAAACATCCAGAGAAGCAAGAAGGACCCGCAGGAGCTGACAGAAAGAGCCACTGAAGCTAGAACCCGAAGGAAATGAAACCTGGGAGAGAAGGACCAGCAGACACCAGCCATGTGCCTTCCCATGTGACAGAGAAACTCTCGATGCCATCAACCTTTCTTCAGAGAAGGTATCGTCCTGGTGATGCCTTAATTGGGACATTTTTATGGTTTTAGAATTGTAAGTTTGTAAATTAATAAATCCCTATTGTAAAAGTCAACCCATTTCTGGTATATTGCATTCTAGTAGCTTTAGCAAACCAAAGCACTATCCTTTCTGGCTGCCTTGCCTTCCATCTCTCTCCACTTCAATTCATCATCTGTGAATATCCCTACCACAGTGCAACTCATCTCAGATTATATTTCTCTGTCTTAAAAATCTCCAATGACTTTTCATTGTTTAGAACAGTGGTTAAATTTTTATATTTAAGCAATAGAACCCACCCCTAAAAATCAGTGTTATATTAAAATATAATTCAGATAAAAGTGGAAATGCTCCGTTTTAAGCTGCTTGGGGGTGGTGAGCCTGGGAACCAATAGACTGGCCTCATCCCACCCTTCCCACTCCCCAACACCACACTCACAGTCAGAAACATTAGGGTTCTTTGGAGCAGTTCATAAAACGCTGGCCTGAAGAATTAAACAGCTTTCCTTTATCACTCTAAGTCCAAGGTCTTCCACAAACGATGACTTCAAATTACCTTCCTAATAGTCTCTGCCTTATATCCGGCCCATATCCCATGCTGAACGAAAGCACCCTGCCATTGTTGGTTGAAATATTTCCTCATATTCACTTTGCTATGTCTTGTATCATAAAAAAAATAATTGGATTGGAATCAAATGCCTACTAGGTGAGATCACCTTCTGCAAATCATAAAGCGACTATGAACCTTTGTTTACCTACCTACAAGAGATGAAAACAGTAGTACCTACCTCATCATGTGCTATGTGCTAACCCATGTGAAGCAACTGGCACCCCTCCTGGAATATACAAGTGCCTCATAAAGGTTGTTTGCTATTCATGTGTCAAAATCCCCTCCCCAGAGCCCAGGCTGCACACCAAGGGGGTGCTCGGGTGGTCTGGCAGGCCGGCCAGTGCCGAGAAAGCAGCAACACCTTCCAGGACAATCCTTCTGAGCATCAGCACCTGAGGTTTCCACATCACCAAACATCTCACCTTATGCAGAAAGAGTCTGAAAATCATGCTTTCCTTGCTCACAGTCAGATTGCATGTTCTTGAAATATGAAGACTATGAAAGTTCCACTTACTTCTTCGTCTTTAGTTTTTAAAGATGAATTTAGTGAAGAAAGCCCAAAACCTATTGTTCAGCCCCCCATAAGCCCTTCTATACCCCTCCCTGGGCCACTCAAGGCTGGCTGGGCCCAGACCAAGTTGGGGCTGACAGCAAAGTCTTCTGTGACCTCTGTGGACAGGATGAGGTCTCCAGGGCCACAGGATAAAACATTTATTTGAGAAAATGAGGAACACTGGCCAGGGTTGGGGGCTTGAAATCTTCCACCACACAGCTGCCCAGTTGGTGATATCGAATGGGTTTCTGGTGTGACGAGACATTGATTTTCTTAATTCATGGGGCAGTCAGGCAGGGCAGAGCAGAGCGGTTAGATGTGGCCACATCACCCAGGGCTATGTGATATCATTGCCTGTGTTTCAGCAAGTGAGGAAGGTTGGGAGATGCTATCTTCTTTTCTCCACCTCCAGTGAGGTCTGTTTTGGTTGCCCTGCGCTGGTTTGGTTCTTGGTGGAATGCTCACTGTTGTTCTCTGCAGCTTGTTGTGGCCATCAGGGTCATGGAAAGCTGGGTCCACATAGCAGTGGTCTCAGGCACCAGGAGGCTCTTCAGATGATGGTGATGCTCCTCATCAGGATGGCCCTGGAGACTTACACCAGGCCCAGATCCCCACAAACTGCCATGGGAGTGGTGGCATTGGGAGTCATGGTAGGATTTTTAATCATCAAAACTACTTTATGCAAGCAGGCCAGAGAACTGGCCACTGGAGTTTCTGCCCTTTGGGAGGAGACAGATCAAACTTTTGGGCTTAGCTCACTGTAAAAGAATTTTCAACTTTAATGGAAGTCAGACTCAAGAACAAATGACCAGAAATACAAAAACTGGAGGCCATTAATAAGAAGCTGGAAAACTCCAACTCCTTACTTGGGTTTCAAATAAAGACTTCTAGAAAACATCTTTGAGTATAGAAATCGGAACATTTGGAACAAGTTGAGCTGATATCTGAAATTATAGGAAAGATCCAGTCTTCAGAATATGCATCAAAACATATCCAGTTTCAAGTAGCTGCAACCAAAATAGCCTTCAAAACACATCAGAAGAATGAAGAACAACTTCAGACAGCACAAACAGATGCTATGGATGAAAAATCCACTCTTCAGGGAAGCAAAAAGTTGCCTTCACGAGAGGCAGAAGAATGGAAAGGAACAGTGAACAAACTTATTAAATAGCATGAAATGTTAAAAAATGCTCAAGTGCCCATGGAACAAATTTTAGACAAAAAAGAAAATGAGATGAAGCCTCTGGGTAACTTGCTAAAGAAGAAAGATTGGGCTCCTGCTCATAGAGAAGGCAACATGGATGGTGAGAACTTCGAATTGGTTGTAATGAAGGCATCAGAAACCGGAGACCTCTTAAAAGATGACTTAAAGGAGTTCTGAAGAAACCAGCTGATATGGCTGAGTTAAATACATATTTTAAAAAGAAAAAAGAAACCAGATGTACACCAAATTAACTGAAGAAAATTAAATAATTGATGCACTTAAACAGCATAATAGAAGGTTCCAACTCAGAAAGCATCACCGAAGTTAGGGAAAAAAAATCCAGAAAGGGAGAAACAACTCCAGTAAAAACTTTATATTGCTTTTGAACTGCATTAAAACAAAGCATTTTCACTACATAGACAGTTTAGAACTAATTTACCCCATAAAAATAGAGGAGAATATTTCCAAAGCTGATGAAAAGATCAGCAATGCATGTGAAGAGCTGGAGATCTACAAAATACAAGCCAAGATTCTTTAGAAAAATTTGAAAGATTTACTGATTATTATCAAAGCCAGCTTTTTTTTCCCATGAAAGAAAAGCTCATGATTATAGTTTGAGAGCTCTTTTGGGTAAGAGAAACCTGGATAATGTAAGAAAAGAAAATGCATAAATAAGACAAAATTTATTGAGGAAGAATTTAAACACTTCAGAAAGTATCCTTATATTTCTAATGATAGAGACGGGACATTTATTTTGGCAAAGGCTCAAGAGGACCACCAAGGAATCCTCTGGATGACTAGATCCCCAAGAAGAAAGGAACATTGTGTGATGGATGGATGGTGCTACATACCTCTACCCTGAGGTCAGGACTAAAGAAGCAGGTTCCCACCATCAGACCATCTGTGCCTGACACAGCAGGTCCTCCACAGGGCATGACTGAGCTTCTCCTGGTACTCCTGGTGCTGTCAGACACTCAGGACCTTCTTTTGGTTCTGTTCCCGTTTGCTAAAGCTGCTGTTATGCAAAATACCACAAATAGATTGGCTTTTATAAAGGGGATTTATTAGGTTACAAACTGACAGTTCTAAGACCATAAAAGTATCCAAACCAAGGCATCAACAAGAGGATACCTTCACTGAAGAAAGGTTGATGGCATCTGGAACACTTCCGTCAGCTGGGAAGGCATGTGGCTGGTGTCTGTTGGTACTTTGCTCCCGGGTTCTGGTTTCAAAATGGCTTTCTCCAAAATGTCTCTTGGCTTCTGTTTCTCTTAGCTTCTCTGTCATCTCCCATGCATCCTCGCTTGTTCTCCCAGGGCATTTCTAAGTGCCTGCGGGTCCTCTCTTAGCTTTTCTGAGGCAAACTCTAAGCTTCATCTCTTAGCTTAGCACCTCCAAATGTCTTTCTATCTGCATCTCCAAACATCCAGGTTTGTGTAGGCCCCTGAGCTCTCTTAAGGACTCCAGCAAACTAATCAAGACCTACCTTGAATGGGCAGGGCCATACCTCCATGGAAATGATCTAATCAAAAGATCTCACTCATAGTTAGGTGGGTCGCATCTCCATGGAAACAACCTAATCAAAAGATCCCACCCATAATAAATCTGCACCAAAAAATTGGATTAGAAAAACATGGCTATTGTGGGGGATGCAATAGATTCAAAACAGCACAGGTTCTATTCTCTCACCTGACAGCGAGCTGATGGCTCAAGCACTGGTTCTCCACCACATCATCATATCAGAGGTCAGATGTTACTAAAGGTTCTTAGGGGGCAGATTCTAAGAAAAGAACTTTCTTTCCTTCCCCCTATTCTGGGAAGCAAGGACAGATCCCCCTAGGAATTCTCCCTCCCCTGGCTCGGCACATCTTCCACTAGCAACAAAAAATGTCTCTACCCCAAGCTCTGTATTTGGTCTTCCATCCAAATGGATGATCCTGAGGGTCCCCCATGCTTTCATTCTCTAACAAACAAAAATAATTTTGATTTCCTCTTAGCTTTATTGCTATTAAGTGATTATTCAATGGCTCAAATGAAAGCTTAAGAGAATTATAATTCTTAGGATAATGTTTTATAACTGTAGATTATTGAAACATGAATCTTATAAGTTAATTGTGACTACTTAATTCTATTTGTAGGTAGTGTAATTACAGTACTTTCGTTGTTAACAAGTCCATGAAAATCAGTCAGAAACTCAGCAAGATATTTTTTCTCTCTTTTAAAGTTGTGTCAAATTGTTTCTCTTTTGGTTTTATTGCTATATTTAAAGATTAGACAATAGCGCAAATGGAAACTTGATGGGATATAATTAGGAGAATGTTTTATAAATATACATTCTATAAATGTGAATCATAGTCAATAGCTTCTATTTTATTTGATTTCTAAATAGTCAAAGTATATTTTTTCCATAACTATTGAACAAGTCTCTTCTATTGATCCAGAAACACAAATACTTTTTTGTTTCCCTTCTAAAGTGACTTTGAATTTCCTCTCATTTAATTTCACTGCTGTTGTTAAGTGAATATAAAACTCCTCAAATGGAAGTTGGACAGAATTGTAATTCTTAGGATAGTGTTTTATAAATGTGGTTTATTTAAAAGTGAACTTCATTCCTCAACATTATAAAAGGCATACATGAAAAGCCCACAGCTAACAGTGAAACCCACAGCTAACAGTAAAAGTCAGAAAGCTTTCCCCCAGAAGAGGAGTAAGACAAGGTTGTCTACTATCACCATGGTACTATTCAACATTGTACTCAATGTTATAATAGCCAGAGCAATTAGGCAAGAAAAACAAATAAAAGGCACCCAAATTGTAAAGGAAGAAGTAAATTATTTCTATTTGCAGATGGCATGATCCTATAAAGAACGTACCAAAGAATACACAAGAAAACTATATGAACTAATAAATAAATTCAGAAAAGTGATGGGGTATAAGATCAACACACAAAAATTAACTGTGTTTCTATTAGCAAGCAATGAACAATCCAAACAGGAATTCAACACAATTCCATTTATAATAGCATCTAAAAGAATAAAATATCTAGGAGTAAATTTAACCAAGGATGTAAAAGACTTTTACACTAAAAACTATGAAACATTACTGAAAGAAATTAAAGAAGACCTAAATAAATGGAAAGACATCCTGTATTCATGGGTTGGAAGACTTAATATTGTTAATTTGTCAACATAATCCAGAGCAATTTACAGATTCAACACAATCCCGATCACTAGTCCAGCAGCCATTTTTGCAGAAATGGAAAAATCAATTATCAAATTCATAAGAAACAACAAAGGCCCAGGAATAGCCAAAAACATCTTGAAAAAGAGCAAAGTTGGAAGACTCAAACTTCCTGATTTCAAAACTTACATTAATCAAAACAGTGTGGCACTGGCATAAAGATAAACATATAGACAAATAGAATAGAATCAAGAGTTCAGAAATAAGCCCACACATTTATAGTCAGTTGATTTTTGACAAGGGTGCCAAGTCCACTTAATTGGGGAAGAATAATCTCTTCAACAAATGGTGCTGGCAAGAGTGGTTGTCCACAGAAAAACAATGAAGGTGGACCCCTATCTCACACGACATACAAAAATTAACCCAAAATGGATCAATAACCTAAATATAAGAGCAAAAATCTGAAAACTCTTAGAAGAAAGCGGAGGGAGTTTTTAGTACCTTGTACTGGCCAATGTACTCTTAGATATGACACCAAAAGCACAACAACAAAAGAAAAAAATAGATAAAATTGGACTTCATCAAAATCAAAACTTTTGTGTATCAAAGGATATTATCAACAAAGTAAAAAGACAACCACATAGAATGGGACAAAATATTTGGAAAGTGTATCTCTGATAAGGGTTTAATATCCTGAATATATAAAGGACTCTTGCAACACAACAACAACAACAAAAAAGAAACAACACAATTTAAAAATGGGCAAATGAGTTGAATAGACATTTCTCCAAAGATGATATACAAAAGGCTAAGAAGTATATGAAAGGATGCTCAACATCATTAGCTTTAGGGAAATACAAATAAAAACCACAAGTAGATACCATTTCATTCCCACTAAGGTGGCCATTATTTACAAAATGAAAAATAATGAGTGCTAGTGAAGACTGGAGATATAGAGACATTTGTACATTGTTGGTGGGAATGTAAAATGGTACAACAGTTTGGTGGTTTCTCAAAAACTTAAACATAGAATTACCATATGACCCAGCAGTTCCATTCTTACATACATATATATCCCAAATAATTGAAAACAGAGACAACAGATACCTGTACACCAATGTTCATAGTACCATTATTCACAATTTCCAAAAGGTAGAAACAACCCAAGTGTCCATCAGTAGATGAACGGAATAAACAAAATGTGGTCTATACATACAATGGAATACTACCCAGCCATATAAAGGAATGAACATTGATGAACTTTAAAAATATAATGTTAAGTAAGCCAGACAAATATTGTATGATTCCACTCATATGAAATATCTAGAATAAGCAAATTCATAGAGACAGAAGTAGATTAGGGATTACCAGGGGCTGGGAGAGATGGAAAATGAGGCGTTATTGCTTAATGAGTAAAGAATTTCCATTTTGGGTGATGAAAAAGTTTTAATGATGGGAGATTGAGATGGTAGGGCAATGTTTTAAAAGTAATTAATACCACTGAATTATACACTTAAAATATTTAAAATGGCAAATTTTACCTCATATATGTAACCAAAAATGAATAACTAACTAAATAAATGGTGTGTAAAAATACGGCATGATTAGAAAGAGAGAATTTCTTGAGTAAATGTTTCCTTTTCTTCTATTACTTGATAGTATAAAGATAATATTTCAATTGTTGCTGTTTAACAAGTCCTCCATAACATGAATTGTAGTAAGAGTTTTACATGAGAAATCTCATAACTGGAGACATCTGAAACTCAAAGTATATTTCTGTATACCTGGGTTTGAATTTTACTCAAGATTAATATATTTAACTAAATAAATTCTGGTTTTAAAAATCTTAACCATCCTTCAGATTTTATCTTTATTGGCTTCTTTTCTAGGAATTTGCTTCTAATCCTTTCATATAATTTCTCCCTTCTATAAACATTCAAAATACGTTGTACTTCTTAAATTGTACTCTCTCTTGCCAAGTCCATGCCTAACCCACCACTATACCTACAGATTCTAATATTTTGTGTGTAGGTAGGACTATGTTTTAGTCTCTGTATTTTGCACTGTTCCTAGGGAATGTTTGAACATGGAAATATCAGAAGTGGTCAATAAATATTAAATTGGATTAAAAGCACTTTACTTTTAGTTAAGTGAATTTGGAAATATACTGAGTGGTTGTCTACCATAATAAAACAGCATCTGTGGCCAGTAATCAGTTAGAGGCTGGGGGTTCAATCCCACATGAGTGCTTACAGAAATGGACCATCAGGCTTTCTCATCTCAGGCAACATGACTCCTCCCCTTGGATATTTCAAGGGAGAAAGCGTGCTGCTTGTCTCACACTGATCTGGCAAGACAGTTCAAAAGTGATCAAGGAAATCCATGACCTCCACTGAAAAACAACAACCACAATACATGTGGCTCCTGCTTCTGCAGGGGTTAAGAGTTATCTACAATACAAAGGGCAGTCTGCCTTTGCTCCTTATTATGAAACTTCCTGCTAATACACTGTGAAAGTTTTAGGCCATGATGCTTAGAAGAGGCCCAAACTGTGAAAATCTAAGGGCCTCATTATAATGGTAACTTGCCTATATTGCACATTTTTCATACACTAAAACAACCCTGGAAAGTTTATCTCGATATTGAGGGTTATTATATATGTACAATTTGGATGAGTTAATTTTCCAATGAAAGCCTTAACTTTTGCATTTCCTGGCTTTTGTGTGCCATTATTATTATTTATGACTCAAATGGTGACAGCCAATTCAGCACTGCATAAGCCATAAAAGTAAGCATGGTTTCCGCCTGAGGCTTACTGAATAAATTAAATAGGGAAAATATTTCATATTAAAACTCTCAACTCTGGAGATAGCTAACTCTCAAAGGTACAAGTTCCTTTGTCTCTAAAACACCTGTGCTTTTCCTTCTTTATCTTTTTAAATTCTTTGCCTTAATTTATCATGTCTTTATTTAGAGAGCAATGAGAAAAACGAAGATGTCAATTTTCCTTAAAAATAATTGGTCTGGAGGTTACAGTGCTCCAAAATTGAAAAATTGAAAAGCACAGGGGTGGAAACATGAAAGAAAAGTCCACGACTAAGAATTAAATTAAGACTCTTTTGCCTATGGGCTTTGGCACATACTAGTCCTTCTACCTCTTAAGTCCCGTCCTCCCTGATCTGTGGCTCAAAAGTCTCTTCCACACAGAAGCTGTCCCTGCATTCCATGGGTCCCTCCTATTGAAACTGTTTGTCTCCCCATCTGACCATGCACATGCATCCCTGAGGGCTGGCCTTATTCAGTAGTGCATCATCAGCATCTAGCATTGACTGCTTGATAATTATGGGCAGGGGATAAATAAGGAAAAAAAGAAAGAAAGAAAGAAAGACTGAGTCTCTGACCTCCGTAGAGGTACTCTGTAGATGCATACATTGCATCTTTTAGAATGCCACGACTAGTGAAACTTCTTAATCATGATGATGAGTACTTTTTGACCCCTTAAATAATCTTGCAAATAGCTTACCAGCCAGCATAATGCCTGATTTATCGTGGTTAAAATATGTTTGCTGTTTGCTCAATTTTCCTTTATGCATAACTTATTTTATCTGTTGGTTTATAGATACTGTATTCATTTTGGAAAATATTTATTTCCCAGGATATATCTACATCTATTCTTCTTTGACTAATCATGTCATACTGTGAGTCGTTTCTAATCTCATACTCAAAACTTTGCTTGAAAATAGTTTGTTTTCTATCTCAGTTGTTTTTCTCTTTCTGGAATTCCTATTATAGAGACTTTGAATCTCTTACTTTGTCCTCCATATCTTTTATCTTTTCTCTCATAGGTTTTTAAAGCTTTAACCTTCTGCTCTACTTTTAGGAAAAATTTTCAAGTTAGTATTTTTCTTCACTAATTGTCTTCAAAAATATCCAATCTCACGTTCACTGCCTTTTTATTTTTCTATTTTTTTAATATTCATTTTATTGAGATATATTCACATACCACGTAGGCATACAAAACAAATCGTACATTCAATTGTTCACAGTATCATTACATAGTTGCACGTTCATCACCAAAATCAATCCCTGACACCTTCATTAGCATACACACAAAAATAACAAGAATAATAATTAAAGTGAAAAAGAGTGATTAAAGTAAAAAAGAACACTGGGTGCCTTTGTCTGTTTGTTTGTTTGTTTCATTCCCCTATTTTTCTACTCATCCATCCATAAACTAGACAAAGGGGAGTGTGGTACTTATGTCACTGCCTTTTTTTTTTTTTTTTTTTTTTTTTTTTTTTTTTTTATCATCATTTTATTGAGATATATTCACATACCACGCAGTCATACAAAACAAATTGTACTTTCGATTGTTTACAGTACCATTACATAGTTGTACATTCATCACCTAAATCAATCCCTGACACCTTCATTAGCACACACACAAAAATAACAAGAATAATAATTAGAGTGAAAAAGAGCAATTGAAGTAAAAAAGAACACTAGGTACCTTTGTCTGTTTGTTTGCTTCCCCTACTTTTCTACACATCGATCCATAAACTAGACAAAGTGGAGTTTGGTCCTTATGGCATTCCCAATCCCACTGTCACCCCTCATAAGCTACATTTTTATACAACTGTCTTCGAGATTCATGGGTTCTGGGTTGTAGTTTAATAGTTTCAGGTATCCACCACCAGCTACCCCAATTCTTTAGAACCTAAAAAAGGTTGTCTAAAGTGTGCGTAAGAGTGCCCACCAGAGTGATCTCTCGGCTCGTTTTGGAATCTCTCTGCCACTGAAGCTTATTTCATTTCCTTTCACATCCCCCTTTTGGTCAAGAAGATGTTCTCCATCCCACGATGCCGGGTCTACATTCCTCCCCGGGAGTCATATTCCACGTTGCCAGGGAGATTCACTTCCCTGGGTGTCTGATCCCACGTAGGGGGGAGGGCAGTGATTTCACCTTTCAAGTTGGCTTAGCCAGAGAGAGAGGGCCACATCTGAGCAACAAAGAGGCATTCAGGAGGAGACTCTTAGGCACAAATACAGGGAGGCCTAGCCTCTCCTTTGCAGCAACCGTCTTCCCAAGGGTGAAACTTATGGTAGAGGGCTCAACCCATCAAACCACCAGTCCCCTATGTCTGTGGTCATGTTAGCAACCATGGAGGTGGGGTAGGCGAATACCCCTGCATTCTCCACAGGCTCCTCAAGGGGGCACTACATCGTTTTTTTTTTTTTTTTTTTTTTTTCCTTGTTTGTCTTTTTTCTTTTTCTTTTTTTTAACTTTCCCTTCTTTTTTCAAATCAACTGTATGAAAAAAAAAGTTAAAAAGAAAACAAACATACAATAAAAGAACATTTCAAAGAGACCATAGCAAGGGAGTAAGAAAAAGACAACTAACCTAAGATAACTGCTTAACTTCCAACATATTCCTACTTTACCCCAAGAAAGTTACATACTATAGCAACATTTCAGTGAACTTGTTCCTACTACATCCATCAGAAATTAACAGACCATAGTCATTTCTGGGCATCCCCAGAACGTTAAATAGCTTATCTGTTCTTCTTGGATTATTGTTCCCCCTTCCTTAATTGCTCTCTACTGCTAGATCCCCTACATTCTACATTATAAACCATTTGTTTTACATTTTTCAAAGTTCACATTAGTGGTAGCATATAATATTTCTCTTTTTGTGCCTGGCTTATTTCGCTCAGCATTATGTCTTCAAGGTTCATCCATGTTGTCATATGTTTCACCAGATCGTTCCTTCTTACTGCCGCGTAGTATTCCATCGTGTGTATATACCACATTTTATTTATCCACTCATCTGTTGATGGACATTTGGGTTGTTTCCATCTCTTGGCAATTGTGAATAATGCTGCTATGAACATTGGCGTGCAGATATCTGTTCGTGTCACTGCTTTCCGATCTTCCGGGTATATCCCGAGAAGTGCAATCGCTGGATCGAATGGTAGCTCTATCTCTAGTTTTCTAAGGAACTGCCAGACTGACTTCCAGAGTGGCTGAACCATTATACAGTCCCACCAACAATGAATAAGAGTTCCAATTTCTCCACATCCCCTCCAGCATTTGTAGTTTCCTGTTTGTTTAATGGCAGCCATTCTAACCGGTGTTAGATGGTATCTCATTGTGGTCTTAATTTGCATCTCTCTAATAGCTAGTGAAGCTGAACATTTTTTCATGTGTTTCTTGGCCATTTGTATTTCCTCTTCAGAGAACTGTCTTTTCATATCTTTTGCCCATTTTATAATTGGGCTGTCTGTACTATTGTCATTGAGTTGTAGGATTTCTTTGTATATGCAAGATATCAGTCTTTTGTCAGATACATGGTTTCCAAAAATTTTTTCCCATTGAGTTGGCTGCCTCTTTACCTTTTTGAGAATTTCCTTTGAGGTGCAGAAACTTCTAAGCTTGAGGAGTTCCCATTTATCTATTTTCTCTTTTGTTGCTTGTGCTTTGGGTGTAAAGTCTAGGAAGTGGCCTCCTAATACAAGGTCTTGAAGATGTTTTCCTACATTATCTTCTAGGAGTTTAATGGTACTTTCTTTTATATTGAGATCTTTGGTCCATTTTGAGTTAATTTTTGTGTAGGGGGTGAGGTAGGGGTCCTCTTTCATTCTTTTGGATATGGATATCCAACTCTCCCAGCCCCATTTGTTGAAAAGACCATTATGGCTCAGTTCGGTGACTTTGGGGGCCTTATCAAAGATCAGTCGGCCATAGATCTGAGGGTCTATCTCTGAATTCTCAATTCGATTCCATTGATCTATATGTCTATCTTTGTGCCAGTACCATGCTGTTTTGGCAACTGTGGCTTTATAATAAGCTTCAAAGTCAGGGAGTGTAAGTCCTCCCACTTCGTTTTTCTTTTTTAAAGTGTCTATAGCAATTCGAGGCATCTTCCCTTTCCAAATAAATTTGATAACTAGCTTTTCCAAGTCTGCAAAGTAGGTTGTTGGAATTTTGATTGGGATTGCATTGAATCTGTAGATGAGTTTGGGTAGAATTGACATCTTAATGACATTTAGCCTTCCTATCCATGAACATGGAATATTTTTCCATCTTTTAAGGTCCCCTTCTATTTCTTTTAGTAGAGTTATGTAGTTTTCTTTGTATAGGTCTTTTACATCTTTGGTTAAGTTTATTCCTAGGTACTTGATTTTTTTAGTTGCTATTGAAAATGGTATCTTTTTCTTGAGTGTCTCTTCAGTTTGTTCATTTCTAGCATATAGAAACATTACTGACTTATGTGCATTAATCTTGTATCCCGCTACTTTGCTAAATTTGTTTATTAGCTCTAGTAGGTGTATCGTTGATTTCTCAGGGTTTTCTAGATATAAGATCATATCATCTGCAAACAATGACAGTTTTACTTCTTCTTTTCCAATTTGGATGCCTTTTATTTCTTTGTCTTGCCGGATTGCCCTGGCTAGCACTTCCAGCACAATGTTGAATAACAGTGGTGACAGCGGGCATCCTTGTCTTGTTCCTGATCTTAGAGGGAAGGCTTTCAGTCTCTCACCATTGAGTACTATGCTGGCTGTGGGCTTTTCATATATGCTCTTTATCATGTTGAGGAAGTTTCCTTCAATTCCTACCTTCTGAAGTGTTTTTATCAAATAGGGATGTTGGATTTTGTCAAATGCTTTTTCAGCATCTATTGAGATGATCAATTGATTTTTCCCTTTTGACTTGTTAATGTGTTGTAATACATTGATTGTTTTTCTTATGTTGAACCATCCTTGCATGCCTGGAATGAACCCCACTTGGTCATGGTGTATGATTTTTTTAATGTGTCTTTGGATTCGATTTGCAAGTATTTTGTTGAGGATTTTTGCATCTATATTCATTAGGGAGATTGGCCGGTAGTTTTCCTTTTTTGTAGCATCTTTGCCTGGTTTTGGTATTAGATTGATGTTAGCTTCATAAAATGAATTAGGTAGTGTTCCATTTTTTTCAATGTTTTGAAAGAGTTTGAGTAAGATTGGTGTCAGTTCTTTCTGGAAAGTTTGGTAGAATTCCCCTGTGAAGCCATCTGGCCCTGGGCATTTATTTGTGGGAAGATTTTTGATGACTGATTGGATCTCTTTGCTTGTTATGGGTTGGTTGAGGTCTTCTATTTCTTCTCTGGTCAGTCTAGGTTGTTCATATGTTTCCAGGAAATTGTCCATTTCTTCTACATTATCCAGTTTGTTGCCATACAGTTGTTCATAATATCCTCTTATAATTTTTTTAATTTCTTCAGGATCTGCAGTTATGTCACCTTTTTCATTCATTATTTTGTTTATATGGGTCTTCTCTCTTTTTGATTTTGTCAGTCTAGCTAGGGGCTTGTCAATCTTGTTGATCTTCTCAAAGAACCAACTTTTGGTGATATTTATCCTTTCTATTGTTTTTTTGTTCTCTATGTCATTTATTTCTGCTTTAATCCTTGTTATTTCTTTTCTTGTACTTGGTTTAGGATTGGTTTGCTGTTCATTTTCTAGCTTCTTCAGTTGATCCATTAGTTCTTTGATTTTGGCTCTTTCTTCCTTTTTAATATATGCGTTTAGTGCTATAAATTTCCCCCTTAGCACTGCTTTTGCTGCATCCCATAGGTTTTGGTATGTTGTGTTCTCATTTTCATTCGTTTCTATATATTTAGCAATTTCTCTTGCTATTTCTTCTTTAACCCACTGATTGTTTAGGAGTGTGTTGTTTAACCTCCAGTTATTTGTGAATTTTCTAAGTCTCTGATGGTTATTGACTTCTAATTGTATTCCATTGTGGTCAGAGAATGTGCTTTGAATAATTTCAATCTTTTTAAATTTATTGAGGCTTGTTTTATGTCCCAGCATATGATCTATTCTGGAGAAAGTTCCGTGAGCACTAGAAAAGTATGTGTATCCTGTTGATTTGGGATGTAATGTCCTGTAGATGTCTGTTAAATCTAATTCATTTATCAGATTGTTTAGGTTTTCAATTTCCTTATTGGTCTTCTGTCTGGTTGATCTATCTATAGGAGAGAGTGATGTGTTGAAGTCTCCCACAATTATTGTGGAAACATCAATTGCTTCCTTTAGTTTTGCCAATGTTTCTCTCATGTATTTTGTGGCACCTTGATTGGGTGCATAGACATTTACGATTGTTATTTTTTCTTGCTGAATTGCCCCTTTTATTAGTATGTAGTGGCCTTCTTTGTCTCTCAAAACATCCCTGCATTTGAAGTCTATTTTATCTGAGATTAATATTGCTACACCTGCTTTCTTTTGGCTGTAGCTTGCATGAAATATTTTTTTCCATCCTTTCACTTTCAGTTTCTTTGTGTCCCTGTGTCTAAGATGAGTCTCTTGTATGCAACATATTGATGGTTCATTTTTTTTGATCCATTCTGCGAATCTATATCTTTTAATTGGGGAGTTTAATCCATTTACATTCAACGTTAAAACCGTGAAGGCATTTCTTGAATCGGCCATCTTATCCTTTGGATTATGTTTGCCATATTTTTCCCTCTCTCTATTAATATCCTTTATTGTACCCATACCGAATCTCTTTAGTACTGAACCTTTCTCCAAGTCTCTCTGTCCTGTCTTTGTTTGTCTGTCTGTAGGGCTCCCTTTAGTATCTCCAGTAGGGCAGGTCTCTTGTTAGCAAATTCTCTCAGCATTTCTTTGTCTGTGAAAAATTTAAGCTCTCCCTCAAATTTGAAGGAGAGCTTTGCTGGATAAAGTATTCTTGGCTGGAAATTCCTCTCACTCAGAATTTTAAATATATCGTGCCACTGCCTTCTCGCCTCCATGGTGGCTGCTGAGTAGTCACTACTTAGTCTTATGCTGTTTCCTTTGTATGTGGTGAATTGCTTTTCTCTTGCTGCTTTCAGAACTTGCTCCTTCTCTTCTATGTTTGACAGTGTGATCAGTATATGTCTCGGAGTGGGTTTTTTTGGATTTATTCTATTTGGAGTTCGCTGAGCATTTATGATTTGTGTATTTATGTTGTTTAGAAGATTTGGGAAGTTTTCCCCAACAATTTCTTTGAATACTCTTCCTAGACCTTTACCCTTTTCTTCCCCTTCTGGGACACCAATGAGTCTTATATTCGGACGTTTCATATTATCTATCATATCCCTGAGGTCCATTTCGAGTTTTTCAATTTTTTTCCCCATTCTTTCTTTTATGTTTTCATTTTCCATTCTGTCATCTTCCAGGTCACTGATTCGTTGTTCAACTTCCTCTAGTCTTGTACTATGAGTGTCCAGAATCTTTTTAATTTGGTCAACAGTTTCTTTAATTTCCATAAGATCATCCATTTTTTTATTTAGTCTTGCAATGTCTTCTTTATGCTCTTCTAGGGTCTTCTTGATTTCCTTCATATCCCGTACTAGGGTCTCATTGTTCATCTTTAGTTCTTTGAGTAGCTGCTCTAGGTGTGTCTCTTCTGGTCTTTTGATTTGGGTGCTTGGGCTTGGGTTATCCATATCGTCTGGTTTTTTCATATGCTTTATAATTTTCTGTTGTTTTTGGCCTCGTGGCATTTGCTGACCTTGATAGGGTTCTTTTAGGGTTTGTAGACCAGTTGAAGTCCTTATCTCTAATTTATCAGATCTACAGCTTCGTGGAGTACACTTTCTCTAACTAACCAGCAGGTGGCGTCCACGAGCCACCTGTTCTCCACAAGCCAGATCTCCCCTGCTTAGCCTTTTTGGTGAGTGGGGGAGTGAGTCTTGTGGGGCCCAATTGGTGTCCCAAGCTTGCGTGTGTAGTTGGTGTTGCCTGCCCTGTATGTGGGGCGTGTTTCTGGGCAGTCGGGTAGGGGGGGGTGGCCCTAACAATCAAATCTCCCTGATGATCCTAGAGTTTTAAAGCTACTGCAATAGTCTAATCCTTCAGTTCAGTCCTGCCACAGTTTGTCTCTGCCACTGACCCACAAGTCTTTGGTATTGGCGTATGGCTCCTGAGACTTGCAAGTGGGCCCCTCTTCCAGGCTGTGCACCCCGGGTCCTCTGTTGAGGGATGACTGTGCTATGTCGCAGGTGAGTGCCGTCCCCCCAGGGCAGTTCTGGGCTGCTGGGCTGTGTTGGGAGGCTCCCAGTCTGCTCAAATGATGGCTGAATGGGGCTCTGTTAATTCACACTGCTCCCCCTTCCCAGCTCTGGGACATTCAGCTGAGGTTGCAGGGAAGGCTAATGTCCACGCCCAGTTTTGTGGTGTGTGCCTGTTATTTGAAGCACTTCCGTCACACTGGGTTGTCTGGGGCAGCTCTGGGCTATGGGGCTGGCGATGGGCAGGAGTGTTTCCTGTCCACCAGGATGGTGGCTGTGAGCGGACACCCCCCTTTTCTTGGGAAGTTGTGTTGTTTAGTGAATTTTCTCAGCCACTGGATTATTGCCTTTTGTCTCAGAGCTCTCTTAGTTCTGCTCTTGACTTGACGTGCCCAAATTTCAGTTCTTTGAAGCTTTCTGTATTGAGCTTCTTAGAGTAATTGTTTTAGAAAAAGCAAAAAGGATTTAAAAAAAAAAAAAAAAAAAAAACGGCCCTCCACAGAGATATAATGGGTTATTGAAATGCTAATAGACAAAGCAACCAGGGCCATTAAGGAAAAGTGCCCAGGGCAGAGAGATCAGCCTTGCTTCGGGATTTGCATATGCGCCTCAAGGCCTGATCTCCGCCCTTCCCCTTTCTGTGTTCACCAGAACTCCAAAAATCCTCTGCTTTTATTTTGGAGTTTTTCGTGTTGTTTTTTTTCTATGCCTGTCTCCTCTCTGCTGGGCTGGCTGCTCTCAGAGTCTCTGGTGTCTGGCCTCAGTCTATCTATGGTTGGAGTTTGAATCAGTAGAATGAGTTTCCGGTAAGAGCAGCCACTGCAATTCTCCCTTCTCCTTCCTGGAGCTGACAGCCCCTCCTCCCCCGGGACTGAGCCTGGCAGGGAGGGGTGCGGGTCCCCTGGCCGCAAAAACTTACAGATTTCGCTGATCTCAGCAGTTCCACGTTTTCATGAGTGTTGTATGAAGTATGCCCAAAGACAGATTGCTCTGTGGTGTCCAGTCCACGCAGTTCCTGGCTTTTTACCTACTTTCCTGGAGGAGTAACTAAAACATACAGCTCACCAGTCTGCCATCTTGCCCCGCCTCCGTCACTGCCTTTTTATTTAACATTTCTTTATAAAAGCAAATGGCTGATGAAAGCAGTTGATACAAAGAGTCTAGATTATTAGTAAACCCAAGTACCTATTACTTTAACCTCTGGATGACTATCTGAGGTTTCAAGAAATATTTCTAGTCATTTAGGCCTTTAAAGAACACCTTATTTTGTATCGAGTTTCAGAATCCAATTGGATTTTTACAATATCAAATACCTACCTCAGTAGGTACCTTGCACTCTTATAGATGTTGTGGAGATACCAAAAAATGGCCTTGTTTATGCTCTGAAGTAGCTGATAACCTTTAATCTTTAAATTTTACACTAAAGCATAAAATAACACTTATGATCTGGGGAGCCTGCAACATGCTTTGTGATGATATGCATGCTCATAGTGATTGCTGGAAGCATGACGTGGCTCTCTGAAGTATCTGGATGTGCTTTCTTTGATAGATGACATTTGCTTGGGGCAGAAGAAAAGGGAAGAACCCTGGACCTGAAATCAGAGCTCAGACCTGGAGTCGTGACTTTGCTTCTTACTGGCTGGGTGACCTTATTTTCTCTGCCTATAAAATAGAGCATACATTGACCTAATGGGGTCATTACAAAAATTAAACAAGTAATCTGTGATCTAAAAAGTGTATTCAAAATATAGCTCTTCTTAAAAAACAGAAATTCATCTCCCTCTCTTAACCACCCAAATTAGATATTTTGAAATATTCTAAACTTAGAAAAAAAAAGAACCCACATATCTTTCTCTTCAGTCTTCAGAATGTCAACTGTAAGACCAAATTAAATTTCTCTGTTTAGAAATAGCTCTTTACAATATAAGTTCAATAAATACATACTGTCAGCAGACACATAGGCCATACACACGTAGTTTTCTATAAAGCACCACATACTGCATATTTTAGTACACAGGATGGGCCACATAGTCTCTGTCACAACTATTCACCTCTTGCTGTTGTCTCATGAAAGCAGCTGCAGACAGGGGGCTTGGCTGTGCTCCAGGCTAACTTTATTTACAAAACCAGGTGGTAAGTCAGATTTGGCCAGTGGGCCACAGTCTGCTGACCCCTGCTTTAGGTGACAATGAGATGAAGACAACAAAGTCTCTGATCTCTTTGGGCTTATATTCTAGGGGGGAGAATAATCAGTAAACAAAAAGACAAATAATATACCAGGAAATGCCAGGTGGTATTGAAGTGCCATGAAGATAAATAAAACCAGAATGAAAAAATCAAGA
This sequence comes from Choloepus didactylus, assembly GCF_015220235.1. NCBI lineage: Eukaryota > Metazoa > Chordata > Mammalia > Pilosa > Megalonychidae > Choloepus > Choloepus didactylus. The sequence continues at coordinate 28,953,163 of NC_051320.1, read as the reverse complement.
ATAATGGAGGAGGGAGATGTTATTAGACAGGGCAGCCAGGAATTTACTTGAGAAGAGAATGGGACAAAGTGAAAGAGCAACACCATACCTGCCAGGTGAAAAAAGATTCAGGGAAGAAACAAGGGTCTCTGCAGATGTAATTAAGTTAAAGATCTCAAAAAGAGATCATCCCGGATTAGGGTGGACCCTAATCCAATGGCAAGTTCTTAGAAGAGAGAGAAGAGGAAACAGACACAGAGAGAAGAGGGGAGAGGATCATGTGAAGCCAGAAGCAGAGATGTGAGTCATTCAACTACAAGTGAAGGCACACCAGGGACGGTGGTTGGCAACCACTGGATGCTAGGAGAGCATCATGGAGTGGACTTCAGAGGAAAATGACTCCACTGACACTTGATTTCAGACTTCTGGCTTTCACAACTGTGAGAGAAGGACTTTCTGTTGTTTTGTCACTCTGTTTGTGGTAATTTATTATGGCAGCCCTGGGAAATTAATACAGATGGCAACATGCTTGGTATGTTCCAGAATGTCAAAAGCTGTGGGGCCAGAGCCAAGCAGGCAGAACCAAAAGAAGTAGCCACGGTAGATATTCCAAGGCCAACATGGCAGCCAGAACAGACACACCAGTCATCAGGGCCCCTGAATGCACCCTGAATAAATGCCAGCCCATGAGGTCAGAGAAAAGATCAGAGAGGCAGGCAGGGGTCAGATTTTATTGGGATATGAAGGCTATGGCAGGAGTTTATTTTATTTGGATTTTATTGTGAGTGTAAATGGAAGCCATTGGAAGGTTTTGAGCAGGGGAGGGACACAATTTGATGTATGGTTTAAAAAAGATCACCCTGGATGCTCTGTGAAAAAAAAAAAATGACAGTAGCCAAAGGGCAAGAGAAGTAAGATGGGTACAGCTAGCTCTTGCAGTAGCCTAGATGTCAGGCTCAGGGCTGCAGGTTTCTCACAGCACAATCCTAGGGATGCCATTCACATCACAGATATTATGGATTTGTGGATTCATTATAATTAGTTTCCAGCAGCTAGGCAGTGGCGTATCTTCACTGAAGAAACTCAGTGTATTATTGTAATACTCCAATAGATGGAAGTAAAGTGTCCTGAGAAAGAGATGCCTTTGTAAAATATGCACAAAGGAACTATATGAGCTAATGTATGGACCTTGGACTAGGGAGTGGTGAGAAGGTGGTTAAAAGAGGCCAAATTCAAAGCCTATTATGGAGGTAGAATTGATGCACTTGCTGCTATGGGGAGTAAAATAGAGGAATCAAGCAAGATATATTACTTTTTTTGACATATTACTTGAGCCACTGTGCGGTGTCATGCCCCAAGATGGAGAAAATGGGGGAAATGCTCATTTGGTGTGGAGATTGGGATAAGGATAAATTCAAGAGTTCTACGTCTTTCTGTTACCCTTGAAATGCTGGTTCAACCTCCAGGTAAAAAGGTCAAGTAGACAGTAGCATACTCTAAATTAGGGGTGAATTTCTGATAAGATCTTTGCCAACATTATCATACTATATCTTAAAACAATGTAATCATTATTGTTACATAATCTTTCCTCCTAATGATCTAAGTTTGATTGGATGGACTAGATAGCTAGTTGCCAAAGACGAAGTATACATGAAGATTTTCAAGGGTGCTTAGAATTGACTATGATTATCTAGTAAAATTTATAGGAGACAACCACACCTGGGCCTCCAGCCAAGTCACCGCTGAGCCTTTTATTACTGTTTTGTGTGGCTCCCTACCTTCATTGACTCTGTGGGGCAGGAAGGCCCTTTGGATGTCAATGTTAAGTCATCTTTAACAGTAGGGGTTTAATGAGTTGTTTTAGTGTTGGATGGTGAGTACTTCATATCCATAATTCCACTTCACACTGCCTTTGTTATTCAACACCATCTTAATTGAAATGCAACTTTTAAAAGAATTCCCAAGAGAAAATAGTTTACTATTCCTTTGCTCAAATAGGTCCCTCAAGCCTGACCAACAAATTATTTACTTACGGAAATAAGGACTTTATTTATTTATTTATCAATGACAGGTCAAATTGGATATTAATAGAAACAGAAACTTTTAATATAACCATTTTTATAAGGCCTGTATAAAATGAACTATGACAAGGAACTACGTCTCAAGAGTGACATCTAAACATATTTATATTAAAAGAAAAGTCACTTTAGGCTTCTGCTTTGTCTTTTCTTCATTCTATATACTCTCTTCACTGAAGGTTTCTCAATGAATGTTGCAGAGCACAGGAATAGACATTTTCCCAAAGTTTCCCACAGCCTTGTGACACAATTCTAGGATTTGGAAAGTAAATGTCAATTTTGATGCACAATGTTATCTTGAAGTTCCCAAAAGTATCAGTTTACTAAATAGGTTTTGGCTGCCATATAGTAAATGCAAAAAGTCTATATGGGAGATTGAGTCATTTTTACTAGGGAGTTGTCTCTAATTATAGCTCTAGCTTTACATTTATATCTATATCTGCATTCAGTACGCAGGAGGCATTTAAAGGTACATTCTTTAGAAAGCATGATAAATTTGGACTTTCCCTTTAAAAATAAATAATGAAAATTATCCTGTAAATCCTGAGATGGCTCTTTCTCCAAGCAGACTGTGACAGGTACACTCATCCATCAGTGGGTGACTGAATCAGTGGCATCTTGAATCTTGGGATGCAGGAAGCAGAGTGAGAAAAACACAGGTCCTGGCCTCAGAGGGACTTGGCGGGGATTCCCGGCTCTGATCAACGTGATCTCTGAAACTTAGTTTCTTCATCAGTCAGATGGAGACCACTGAGAAGATTAAATGAGAAAATGTACTGGAAGTGCCTCACGCCAAGCTGGAGCTCTCCCAATGTCCTTTCTGCCTCTCTTTTGTTGCGGGTGAAAACAACTGAGCAGATCAGTTGTTAGAACAAAGTGGTGACTATGTGGGAGCCAGAGGACAACAGACGGGCATCCAGCAGGTTGAAAAATCCCAGGTTGGAATTTTAGAAAAGTACATAAGGTTGCTAAGATACCTGGAGTAGTTGGTTGAATGGGCTTGTGAAGATAAAAGCAGGACTGGGTCTATAAACAGTTACAGGATGTTACTTAACTATTTTTTTTCCCACAAAAAGTACACTTTATTTAAGGAATTGGATGCGTTTGTAACTACCCTAGTTTATGTGTTCCCAGGTATATGTATTTTTCTTTTTAATGACTCTTTATTCATTTATTACGGGGAACCTGGACCACTCTGACCTGGTCCTTGCTTCCTTGCTCTGGTGGACCCACTAATGCTCACTGCCTCCTCCTGCTAACTAACCAAGAATAGACCCCAGGAGACCATCTGATTAATGAGATGCAGATGTCATTCCTTCAGCGGCAATTTAATGAGCTGCCCCTGTTGGAGTCATTCCAGGTGGCTTTATTAATCACTTCATTTCACCATGTCACAGTTAGAACTGTCCAGAATTCCTGCGGGGAGGAAAAGATCTATGCGTAGAGGTTCACTGAGACTCCTAAAGGGATATATATAATCTATGATGGAGGCCTGGGAAGTTTTTCATAGTACACAGCTGGACACTTTTGACCCCACATCCTCATCACTAAATGTCTAATCTCATTCATGATCAGTGGGAAAGACAGTTTTGACTGGGCCAGTGACTCATCTCCCAATCTCCCCCCCGTTCACACTGAACGATAGCGACTCCTATGAGGCAGCATCTCCGCAGAGAAGTTTAGAAGCTAACAGACTCCCAGCGAGGTATAATTTGAACATAGAAACCCATATCCCGAAATCCAGAATGGAATGGTTCTGGAAACTATGAGTGAGAAGATATCAAACTAGTACAATTTATTTCATTCTGTTAAATACAAAGGAATAATATTTAACATATTTTCTTTACTCTCAGATGATGAAAACCTTTTTTTGAAAACCTCTTATTTTGAAAGTAGACAAGAAAAATGTCTCTAATAGGAGACGGTAGACATGCTTTTGTATTATGTACATATCTATGAAGACAAGAAAAGTCTACATCACAAGCAAAAAAGCAAAATTTTTTTTCAAACCATGCACCATGTTAAAACTTCACTACAATAAAATGTCAAATTAATTTGGTAGCAAGCATATTTCTTAGAAAGTAATGACCTATTTTAAAGGTATTTTCTATTGATCTTTAGGTATTATTCCTTGGTCTGGTAAATAATATAGTCTCTTTTTATCTGCTTATAAATGCTATTTAGACAGGGCATCAAATCTGACTTGGTAATTTCTTTCTCTTTGTCTGATACGCATTATTTCACACAGATTCCCCTAACTAGGTGGAAACCAAATATGTTAATGAATGAATAATTGTTAATATTCTACTCAATCTATTAATTTATATTATCTGAAAAAAATATATATAAAGTAATGCACCCACAACAGGAATTTAGTGGAATTTCGAATACATTTGGTGCAGAAATATTATCACACAGTTTAAGAGCTAAATTTCATTCCTTTTATCCTAAAGTAAATCACTGATATTATCTCCCAAACACAGGCAACCACAGACAGGTGTTTATCAGACACAGATCAGCCTCACTTCATGATGCTCCTATCTAATATGACACAGAGGAATCAAAAGCATGGGCTAAAATCAAGATTTTTGTTGCTATTTCTGAATCAGATGCTATATTCTCTTCCACAGAGATAAATAAGAGTCATGAACTTGAGCACTGAGCCTGTGCATTTTCATTTAAATTTAATTATTATATTTATATCTTTGTGTTGGTGTCCAAAGACCATCAATTAATGTATGTGCTTTTGAAAACAAATTGAAGAGTGACATGTTTGTTGAAACTGGATGGGCTTTTAAATTTATATTCGTTTCCTTGGTACCGAAAAAGTTCTAGCAAACTTGATGCATGCTAATTTTTAAAAAGAGAAAAAAAAAGAATAGTGTTAAAAGTTACCCAAACAGTTAAGAGCAAATTCCTCAAGGAATGACAAGCTGGATATTTAAAAGGAAAGTGATTTCCTCAGGCTCCTTTCCTTGGTGGATAGCCACGGGGCTGGGATGGGGAGTCGGCATTGGTAACAGAGTTTGATTTGCTGTGATAGGTTTTTTAGAACTCAAAACTATTTTAAGACACGCAAGAGTGTCTTCATGCTGCCAGCCCCTCATGTGTCCTGCCAGCCTGGCAAATGCAGAGAAGGATGTGAGCCTGTTTATCGAGAGTCAGGGACTCCTCAGTTCCAATTTTAGCTCTTCCATTTATTTACTGAGTGATCTTGAGGTTACTTAACCTCATTTTATTTTGGAACTTCAGCCAAGAAAACAGAATCATTATAACTTAGAGGATTTTGGTTAAAAAATGCTTTCTTATAAATATGCATTATTATTTTGTGTATCTGTGATCTTTCTCAGAATTGCTGAACTTCTGTTGGAAATTGTTGAGAAGTTGCAGAAAATAGAAAAAAGGTGCAAGTTTTCACATCTTGCGCCAACTTTTAAAAAGAAAAGGTATATTCCCTAAACTATAAATTACTAAAGTCGTGTTGGTCCCTTGCTGAAGTTATTCCCTCCATCTGCAACGCCCTCAGGACTGTCTCTAGAAACAGGGAAACTTTGTCAAAATTACTCCTTGTCTAGTCTTTTGGGGAGTATAGCACTTGCCTGAATGTTATCTTTCTAACTTTTACCATGCAACCAAACAGACTCTGGTGGTATATAGGAAGTGATTCTTAAGTTTCTTGAAAGAGTTCAGGTCTTAGGGACTATCACTATATTCACCCATAAGAAATAAGGACTTTAGAAAAAAATGTAGCTCTTAGTTACATTTTTCATAACTTACGGATTATAAAACATTAAACACTATCAAATAAAATGCAAACACAGAAAACTATGTAATTCTAACAGCAATCAATGTATATATAAAGTATTTAATATATATATTTGAATACATTTTGCTATTTGAATATATATATTTCTGATATATCTACCTGGATATTTATTAAACATATATATATGCATTATACATATATACACACATATATGTACACACCAACAAAAATAATAAACATACAACAGATTCACCCCCTCAACAATTCTCCCTAACTCAACCTGGTGGATCTTTCATCAAAATTATTCACTTAAAATAAAGGTGAAAGAAAAATTCTGCCACCCAGAATTAGTGAAAAAGCTGAAGAAGAGAAAAAGATGACATCAATTTTCATTTCAGTGACAGGTGGCTTACCCTATCAATTTATAATCTGTGAAACAGGCTACGTATTATTCAATATGTAGCCAAAGACAATAGCTGGAAAGACTCATCAATCCCTTCTTTCATTTACTAAACAAGAAGGTGACACTGTTGATGGATCAGTATATAAAATTAAAGGCAGGAGGTGGTGTTTCCATTCGGGGTTTCCGTTCAATTCACGACCGTTTATGACAGGCATTTGGAAGCATCTGGACATAATTTGGTTTGGTTTTAAGATGATCATCAGACAATTTAGCTGACAGTATTTAGAGCAGTCCCATGCCCCCTGTGAAGTTCCAGCAGAACAGAGAGCCCATAAGTTATTCTGAAATAGGAGCCCACAAGCTCTGATACAACTAAGAGCTGAGTCAAGGGAGTCAAATAGAACCATATATTATACTTTCTCTGGGGTTGCCTTCAGCAATGTGAGAAGATGATGACTTTGTTACTAGGCCTAGCTAATGCAGAATTGATGCTCTGACATAAAAAAAGGGATGCACTTGGGAGTGTAAAATATACTACCACCATCTTGTAGTTGCTCATGCAAAGTGTCCAGAAGCAGCCTGATAATAAAACATTCCATGCCCAGGACACAGGGTCTATGATAAGCAGCCTGAAAACGGCAAGGCACTGACACCTGGCATATAAACCCAGGACATGAAATGCCAAGTCCAGAGATGAACCCATGCCTATTGGTAGGAGGTGGGCTCTAGGATTTCAGCATCCTTGCATATTAGACATGGGCCCCACTACGTCAGGCTCCTCAGTGTCAAGGACATAAACCATTGACAGCATAGGCCAAAGATGATGTCGTTGAGCCATGACCCAAATGCATCCCACAGAGATCACAAATACCACTTTTCTAATATCTAAAAAGGTGAGTCTACAGGAACCCCTGGCCCTGTCTGCTCTTCTCTAATTCATTCTAGGGCTTTCTTATCTCTGTCCCTTAGCACAGGCCCCTGGCCCACCAGAGTGTCAGTGGAGCCAACTGCCAGACTTGGGTCGACTTGAGATTGAACCTTGACTCATTTCCTTTGGTCAAATAGTTTAACGTAGGCTTCCATTTCTTTACCCGTAAAATAAAGGAACTAGTGCTTAGTTCACAGGGCTTCTGCAAGAATTAAATGTGATAATGTATATGAGCAGTTCAGTGAGTGCCTGGCTTGGGGAAAGTACTCGACAAATTGTAATTGAATTGTGAGTTAACACAATTAGAGACCAAAGCAAACACTTGCACAAATTTAATTGACATTTGAAGAGATGGGCATCACTTTATAACCAGAGTTCTGCAAGCACAGTTCTGAGGTATGCTTATGTTCTAGAGACAAATGTGTGGGGTTTCTAACAAAGCAGCTCCAATTTGGCAAAGCTCACCCTCACACTGCTGGATCAACGGGATTATTACTTTCAGGCTCTAGGCAGTGATGCCACCACCCGAGATGCAAGTTGAATGCATTTTCACTCCTTGCTTCTTTCCGTATAGTTGTGAAGACCCAATATGTACCATCAGGGCTGACCAAACTGTGAACAGCATAGAAGAGCAATAGCTTATTCCATTCTAACCAGCATAGAATAGAAATCTGGTATGCAACTAGTAAATATCATCAAGCAGCACAATCCAGGGCAAAGCAAAATAAAACAAAAAGCACCACTTCATTTCCAGATAGCATTCATGTGAAGAAAAGGGGGTGTGGAATTTTTTAAAATCAGGGTTTATTAGTATTTAAAAAGTAAGAAGAGACTAATGTGGTTGGCACAGATAAAGCGTACATGAGCAATTAAGCTTCTGGTATGAATTATTTTCAGATAATAAAACAATTGGTTCATGTACAGCACAAAATCCAGTTTCAATGAACACGGCACTTTATGTACAAATTTAGGTTGCTGATCACAATGTTGTTATTTATTCAACTGTACACACATTTCAATGAATGAAGGGCCATTCTTCCCCCAGATGTTGCAAAGCACTATAACCTAGTGACAAGTAAAGGTTATTTCCTTTGATTTGCCCCATTTAAACCAGTTTCAAATAGCTGGGAACATTAGAAAATAAGTTTATTTCAACTCCATTCCTGCACAGTTTTGCAGGGTAATGATTTTCCTTGAGTACGGCTGATATTCTCCTAACAAGTTTTCTCTATGGGCCTCTGCTCAGAGCAAAGAGGAATCAGTTCTTCAGATGTGTTTTCTCTTGTTCACACAATATCCACTGGCACTCAAAAATCAGATCCATACGAGAAGTGTTCAAGTGTCCTCTGTATTTTCATTAGGGATTTATGGCATTAAAGAGTATTTTCAAGAAGAGAAAACCTAGCAGAAATCAAAATTGGTAAAGTTCAGAAGGAAAAGGTGAGTAGGCCTCAAAAATGTGTGCTGGGTTCTCATCAAAAATCTGACCACCCAGTCTCAGCAGAGTGGCCTAATAAGAGTGCTTTTCCAACTCATGGCATATTGGGGATTCCAGACAACCCTATGAGTCAGACATGCAAAAAGGACAGGAAGAACTTTACAGTAAGCACTAAATGGGTTCAGTCCAGATTAGGGATTGCTGCAGGGTCTGAGATGTGCCATATGGTCAGTCCTAGGATGACCACAAAGCTGCTGGTTCCACACCTTAAATTACTTACCGAGAGTTCTAGCCCATCACACTCCTCAGTTAACATGAGGATGCCGAGCCCAATGCCTGGCCCAATAGGAGAAGCTCCATAAAGGCCTCATCCTCCTTTCCAGCCTTATTCCCTTCCTTTCCTTCTTTATTTCCAAAAAGTAAGGTGCAATTTGCTTTGTGCTTAGTGGCTGCATGGAAAGGGCACCTGGAATGCACTCACCGTGGAGTGCTGGAAACCCAAGGAAAGCACGCTTTTGAACCACAAGACAGAACAGCCACTTCCAGATAGGCATACATGAAAACAGAAAGGAAGTTCTGATAGGCTAATTGAGAAATCTGTTTCCTTTGCTTGGCAGGCTCAAAAGCCGTCTAGCTAAAAGTCAAAATAGCTATTTCTTGACAAGGCTAAAAGCTTTAAAATGTGCCTGTTTATTCAGGTTTCAAATGTTCTATAGTCAGGTTTACTTCACGTCTTATATTACTTCAATGATGTACTTCAAAATAGGTCACAGCTCTATTGGCCAAAATATTTACACAAACCAGTGCAAACAAATTTTGTCTGAACAAAGGGGCCCTGAAGACTGCAGAACCAGCAGCAAGCCCTTTTGCCTTTGTATTGCTATTATGATATCTGACTTTGCAGAAGACAAGCAGGGTGCTATTAAGTTCTCAAAACTGGTTAGGGACATTGTTGCTTCACTGGGTCTTCAGAGGATTACAGTCATTGTTGCAACTCCTGAGTATAAAAGACACAGGTGACCCCAAAGCCACTGGGCATTATGAACTCAGCCATGTAATCCTGGGGGCTCTTTTCTAATGTGCGTTGGTACTGACGCCCCTTACTAGATCATATATTCTTTGAGTCCATACTTCGTGCTCATTGCTGCCCCTCACTGCTTTCTTTTTTTTTTTTTTTTTTTTTGGGGAGAAAAAAATTTTTATTTGTAATTTCATGCTTCAAATTCTTACAGGTATATTAAGTACTATGTAAACTTGTCTTTAGGAGATCAGTATTAGACTTGGGGCAAGATAATGTCATCTGAATTTATTTGGAGAAATACAGTTTAGCTGTTCTTACAAATATTGAAGAGCTGCAAAGTTAGAAATTAGGGCATTAACAATAGTTTTTAACCTAAACCGCCCCCCTCACTTTTTAAACTTACTATTGGATTAACTTGTTTAACATTTATCCTTAAGATAGGTTAAATGTGTTACTATTTTGCATAAGTGGTCCTAGGTTGCACTTAACAACAAAATAAAATACTGGCATCATACAATAAACTATACTAGTATCAAAGGTTGCAAAAATTGGTGAGAGTCAAAATGAATCTTTAAGGTTGGAGGGACCCTTTAATACTTATCTTTGGGCTTAAGGAAAAAAGAACAGTCCTATACTGCATTTCAACTCTTAAAAATAGGAAGTGTTTTAGCAGCTTAAATCTCTTCAATTACAATATAAAACTTCTTACACTAGGATTTACTTTGAAAAATAGTTCACAACCATACCAATTATAACATACATACACTGGCACTTCAGCACAAAGGCAAACTTTAAAATTAATATGAACCTTTAAAATTAGGCTATAGTATAAAAAAACAGTCCATGGTCTTACATTCAGCAAATTCATACTAAAATATTCTATTTCTGTAGGATAAAGGCCAACAAGTTTTTACATATGCTACAAGCTTTATACATGTATTTACATGGCTCTTTCCTCCCCTAGGTACATAAAACTTTCGCATTATACAATCCCCCACTTAATGCCAACCTCTACAGAGATCATTTCAGGCTAGATCACTGTCAATAGCTTGTGCAGTGTTAGAATACAAAAAAATGTATTTTGAAAGCTACTCAGTGACTACTAAATACCATTCCTATTAAAAATGGTTTTGGAGCATGTACTGGCAGTTACCTATCCACTATATGTAACAGGGCCATCAGGATGTGCTGTGCCTCATTCTAATAAGTCCCTAATGCCCTTTCCACATGAACCACTGTAAAACTTATTAAAATGTACTTAACTATTCATTAAGGAAAATTCACATTTTTTGTTAGCAGTGCATCAGGTTGTTGACATATTCTTGTTCTGGTGTTCATAGGACATTCAACTCAAATGTTCAACTAGTTCTTAGTCACTCTGTCTTAGCTAGATGTTTGTAACCTGATTCACTAGCTTTCAACAAGTAAATCTACTGATCCATGAATGATAATTTTAAATTAGTAGTTTCCCCCAACAAGTATTAAAAAGGTTTTGTCATCCTCCAAATCTAAACTTGGTTTCACCTGAGTTACTTAATTAAGAATAGTTAAGTTCAATCATTAATAACTTAGTTATTTTAAGTAGCACTGATACTACCATTACCTCATAGTGCCCACAATACATAAAACAAGTGAGATTAAGTCTAATCATATTTTCTACATTAGCAGTTTTATACAGAGTAATTCCCTAATGAATTTGTTTCAGACCAACTGACAACTAGTTTTAAATGTGATGCCTAAATTTAAACATAAGTATTTTCTTATTTTATACCTGTACTTTAAGTAGCGTTTTAAGCTGAAATGTCATTATTTCCTTATCAGAAGGATTAAAGGGAACAGGAACCCAGTGGCTTGGTGGTTTAGGAAGAACACTTGGTGATGGTGGCTCACTAAATTTGGCTCCAGCATAGTTCTGACTAGTTTGAGACTTAAAAAGTAAGCTGGAACTTGACAAACTAGAGTTCCAATTTTGATTATTTGAAAAGTGTACTTTGTTCTTGCCCCCATTTTGCATGGCCTGCCATGCAGCTGCTGCTGAGTTATAACCATGTCCTCTTTCTTTTTTCTTATGAACAATCTTCATCTGGGAATTCTGGTCCTTGGTCTTCTGTCTATTAAGCTGTTGTTGGTTCTTACTAACATTTCTAGATTGGGAAACTGGAATGTTATACCTCTCTCCACCACCCATCTTCAGGTTGTCACCTTTCAGTCTGCTTTTCAGATTGCAGGATTTCCACTACCCGTCCTCTTCCTTGCTGCCAAGCCCAGGATAATAGGTGTTGCTTTCTGACAGATCCTTTCCTTTGTCTGAATACAGAAGTTTTCATGGGCCAATCTGCTGAAGACAGCCTAGGAGCTGAGGCCAACATCTGAGTTTCCTCAGCACACAAGTTTGAGAGAAGTCCTAGCGACTTCAAGCTCGGTACTGCAACAGCAGCGGAACCTATTCGACCTTGGAGTCTCCCTCCCCTTCCAGGGAGAGACGAGGCACGGAACGAACAAAGCCCAAGAGCACTGACGAACTACCTGCTGATCACCCAAGCATCTGCCGACCCAACCACCCCTTTCTGTCTCTACTGACCACTGCTTTCTTTTTAATGATGGGTTTGTACCATTTAGACAGTGCTATCTAATAGAAATATAACATGAGCCACAAATGTCATTTAAAATTTTCTAATAGTCACATTAAAAAAATTAAAGAGAAACAGGTGAAACTAATGTTAATACTATATTTTATTTAACGCAATATGCCAAAATATTACCCAGGTCAACATGTAATCAAAATAAAAATTATTAATGGGATATTTTGCGTTTTCTTTTTCACACTAAGTCTCCAAGATCCAGGGTGTATTTTACACTTACAGCACATGTCAATTCAGACTAGCCACATTTCAAGTGCTCAATAGCTGTTTGTAGCTAGAGGTTACAATACTGGACAGTGTAGATAGTTTTTCCTTTCCACTCACTTAACTAAATCTGGTTTAATTAAATTTCAAGGTTTAATTCAAATCCTGAGCTTACTACAGTTCTGTGCTCAAAAGTCCATGCAATAAATAGCCATTCACTGAATAAGAATTTCTGGTTTTTGAGGCACATGTGCACAGCTATCACAGCTTCCTATGAAATACCCGGATTAACAATTAATACGTAATAACTATTAAGCCCATCACTTGTCCCAGGCACTGTTACGTGTTTCACATACATTATTTCATGAATTCTTATCACTAATTACTGTGTGAGGTAGGTACTATTATTATACTCATTTCACAGTTTAGGAAACCAAGTCTTAGAGACGTTGTGTAGCCTGCCCAAGATCCTGCTGCTAGCTAGTAAGGAGCCAGATGAAGATTTAAAACTAGGCAGTTTGATGACAATGTCTGGTGTTTGGCCATCGTATACTCACAGTATTCAGACAACCGAGGCGAGCCAACGGTATCCAATTTCACTGGTCTAATTTGATGTGATATAAAATGGAAGGTTAAAAGAACAGGAAGATTTAGTAATGAGAGATTAAGCAGGAAAGAAGATCTAGGCGGCACATCTAGAATCACAATTTCTTTTGCCCGACTTAGAAACTCACAATACATATTTCTTCCAAGAGTAGATGCAAAGAATTACCTCCACGGTGTTGATTTAACTCACTTACAGAAAGATAAATATATTGGAAGATGCTTTGTAAAATAGGATTTTAGGGCTGTCAGAAAAACGAATGCATCTACAAGTTGGGAGCAATTAAGTCTGTCATACCGGTAGAACCATTACCATCAAAATAATCCCCAAATTAAAGCATATGCAAGCTACTTTAATTCAGCAAAACTTTTCTTAAATAGGAACAATTTATTGGATTGTCAAGAGGGAACTTGGGGTGGTTTTATTAATGGCGCGGTTATAAAAGGTAGCTACTGCTTGATCTCCTGCACCTGTGCTTCCATTCTTTTCTTCTCATTATCCCTTTACCAACCTCCTCCACCCCCGACACACACACCTCTTATCCCAATATAGACACCTGCCCTAACCCTATGTTTGAAATCACACTTTAATGAAAGTTATCATGGTAAACACTTAATATATAAATTTACAAGGTTATGGCTGGGGAGGGTACTGAAGACCAACTTCTTTCACATTTATACCCTTTTTAGGACTGGTCCTGAACTACTTGTTACATAAAATTGAATTAATGGATTAGCTGATAAAAGCATCATTTAAAAGATTTTAAGTTCAGAAGATAAAGTTTTTCACCAAAATCCTAAATAGTCAATTAGCCCATACTGAAGTTGACCATAATGTAATATTTTAAACTAAAATCCTTTTTTTTTCCTAATACATTTTTATCATAAGTTGTTTTATGGAGATTCTTATACTTTCCTATTTAGGATCTGACTTTACAAAACGAATTTTTTTAACAAGTTTTATTTTTTTTAATCAATATTCCTCAGCATTAGTTTTTCCAGCAGCACTGGATTGAGTGCTACTACAGTTTCAATATTCTTTGAAAACTGCACTTTTTTAAAGATCATTTTCTAAAATACTTCACTCTGATAAAGCAGGATTTGGGTTCTGTTCCACGATATGCCCTAACTGATCACTGATGATCATGATGAAAAGCAGCAAAACATAGGACTGGCTCATATGTGTGATTTTTCTGTTTATTCACTTATTCCTCTGTGATTCATTTGCTCCACAAGCAAGTGTTTACCTCCTACCATGTGTATGGTACTGCAATGTCTCCATGCATGCAGAAATCATTATCTTGGAGGGAAACTGATGTATAAATAATGGTCTGGATCACACCATCAAGCAAAAAAAAAAAAAAAATGAGAATCAGAGTTAATGGTCATGTTGATTGGACAAAGCACATACTATTCCTTTCCTTCTATTCTTTGCCTTGCAGGACAAAGAGACTCTTCATCATGCACTGCCACATCTCCTTGGGGCTATAGCATGGGACAAAAACAAACATGCATTTGATGAAGTATCCCTGTCCTACCTTCTTGGCTATCAACTTTCCTTTACTCAACAAGATGCCACCTGTTTTACCTTTCCAGGTTTCCATTCCATCTTTCTATTTTTAGTTTTATTCTCTGTTACAGGAAAAGTCCTGCAGTTCTCAACCACAGCTGCACATCAGATAAACTTGGGAGCTTAAAAAAATAGACCTTTCCCCAGAATCATGTATATGGTGCAGCCCTGGCACTTGCATTTTTTTCAAAGCTCCCTTGGTGAGTCTAGTAAGCAGCCAGTGAAGCAAAGGACTACTCCAATAGCGATCAGAAAGCCTCAGGAGTGAAACTTGGGCAAAGGCACAGACTTCCTGGGTGTCCCTGCTTAGCAAAGAGCAGTCTTCCCTTGAGGAGAATTATTCAGAACTCTACCTGGGCGAGAGGCAGTAAAGAGGCCAGATTAAGGAGATTCTTTTGGTCAAATAATAGCACAAGGCAACTCTCACAGCCCGAGGGGGAGAAGTCTAATACTGGGGGAGGAAAAAATGTGGAATATTAAGAAGTGTTAAAATAAATGACTGCATGAGAACTGGAAACTAGTTTCTCTGCCTGAAGAAGAGGAGCAGGTAATCAGTAATATAACTTGTGGACATGTAATCAGTAGATTTGGGACCAGTGAGTGATATTTCTGGGCTTCCACTGTTGTGGTTAGAGCAGGCTTAAGAACAGTCATCCTGGGTCAGATCTATGAGCTATGCACCCCAGAGTCCTTTGACGCAACAAAGATCAATGATGAAAGCCATATCCCTGAAAACTCTAGCTTCCCTTAGTATCATAATGGATTTGTTAACCACAAAAATATCTAAAATATAAAAAAAAAAAATTCATGTTTTCACTCTGTGCCATCCCTGGAGGTACAAAGAGGGTGATAATTCAGCCAGACCGGGCATGCCTGGAAGTCAACAGTGAGAATTCAAAGAAGTCAAATGAAAAGTTGGGGGATGAATTTAAATCCTGTCTCAAATTGGCCTTTGGTCATCTATCCTCTAAAGGCAAGAAGGGTGCTTTTATTTGGATTTTTCTCCATTCTGGGGTGGGAAACAATGCAACATGGTGGAAAAAGTCTTCCAGGCTCTGCCAGTAGAACCCTATGTCCTAGCAGGTTGCCTAACCTCTCCAAATACAGCCTCAACAACCATAAATGGAGAAAATGGTATCCAATGGCTTCTGAGTCTCTTCCAGCTATAAAAGCCTATGCATAGACTGACACTGGATTTGACAGTAGTTTGGGGCACTGCTTGCATGTGTTTTTGTTTGTTTAAGAGGCAGAAATTAGATGGTAGCTACAATTTTAAGGATGACTTGAAAATACGCATTTGCTTTATATAAGCAAACCACACAATTAGAAATGCTCTTTGAAAGAACTCAGCTTCAAAAGAGAAAAGAGATTGTCACATGGTTATTGGAGAGAGGTAAAAGAGTCAGCACTATTTATGAAGCTGGGTAGCCAATGCCCTTGGCGGAAATAGCTTCTGAGGACTAAAGAACAAAAAGGCTCAACTCCAGGGTAGTTGACCAATCTTTTGTAAGTTTCAATACATCTGCAAGGGAAAACTTCAGGGTGTTTGCTCTAGCTTTAGTGTCACATGAAAGATAAAAAGAGGGGGGAAAGAAGAGATGAGAGAAGACTAGATTTTGACCCATTTTGAAGGTCATAGAGATCTCAAAAGATCGGTTACACAGTTCTGAATGGCTGAGGCTGAAATCTCTAATGACTACCATGGGGAAAAGTAGTGATAATTCTAACAATCGTTAATAAATTTAAGTGTTAGTATGTGCTAATTGCCTTCCATTTATTTTCTCACTCTATCTTCACAACTATATGGCATTACTATTACCCCATTTTGCAGATGAGAATACAAAAGCTGAGCTGGCTGAAGTCTCAGAGCTCCTAAGAGGAGGAGCTAGGAAATGCCTACACATGGCCTTCTAATTTTTACCTCTATTTACTTTTCATTCCACATTCATTTCTTTTTTGCACCCCCTCAACTGCCTTCAAATCTGGTCTTCCAGGAGTCTTTTCTTCATCTACTTTACCTTTTGCTCTTCACATGTTTACATATGAGGTTGTACAATTCCTTCTTGGTGATTCTTTGGTGGCTTGTAGGCTTAACAGTCCTTTATTCAAGCGCATAGTAGTGCAACTCATCTGTTACACAGAATTTATATGGAAAGGAGATGAGAGAAGAGGGACTCAGAATTCCGCCAAACCTTCCAAGAATTAGCTATTTTTACAAAAAGAATCACTGACCACTGGGGCACATCTTTGCTGCATTAGCTATTGCCAGAAATATTGCATAAATTTCCTCATTTGATGGCCTTCTCTGCTTCCTCCCTCTTCCAGCCCACACACACGCTTCGTGATTAGCTAACAGGGATAATCTGATCGAAAAGGGTGATCACTCCGGAAGGATTGACAGCTCCAATTTCCCTACAAAAAAGATCTACTGAGTAAGAGGAGGAAAAACACTGTTTTAGAAAGCAATGAACTAAACTGAAATCTCCTACTACAACTTGCCAAGCAAAAGGAGATTAACTCTCTCAATACTGGTCATTGTATAATACACAATTTATTTAGAGTAGGGCTGTACCTTGCGGTCTGGTTTAGTCCAGTGACACTATCAAATGTGGATTAAACCAGCCGCACAGTGCAGTAAGCCATTTCATCCCTGTTTATCTTTGGTTACTGCTAGCAGAGGCTGAATCAAAGGGGTTGGATGGTGATGGTGGCAAGAGGATTTCAGCCTCTATAATCTCTGTCAAACATTGTGCAGGTTTGTATATAGTATATCCTCCAGAAAAAGCCATATTCTTTAATGCATTCTTGCGGGGTCAGATGTATTAGTGTGGATTGGATTGGAACTTACTGGTTCAGTCCATGGAGTTGTGTCCCACCCAACTGCAGGTGATAACTCTGACTGGATAATTTCCATGGAGGTGTGGCCCTGCCCATTCAGCATGGGCCTTGTTTAGTTTACTGGAGCACTATATAAGCTCAGACAGAAGGAGCTCATAGTTAGTTGGAGCTGAGAGACACATTTTGAAGATGGCCATTGGAAGCTGATGCAGACATTTTGGAGAACACCATTTTGAAACACAACCTGGGATCAAGCAGACGCCAACCACATGCCTTCCCAGCTAACACAGGTTTTCCGGACGCCATTGGCCATCCTCAACATCTGAGTGTATGTTGTATACATTATGCTCCTTGAACTTAATATTTCCAACTACATTTCCTAAGAAAAGGATATTCACTTATGTAACCATTTAAGTGCAGTTATCAAGTTCTAGAAATTTAACATTGATATAAACATGTAGTGCATATTCCAATTTTTTCATATGTCCCAGTAATGGCCTTTGGGGAGGCTTCTCCTCCATTATTAGATCCCGTCCAGGGTCATGCACTGCATTTGTCATTGTCTCTTCAGTGGCTTCTTTTTTGAAATTGTGGCAACATATACTATGTAAACGTTCCCATCTCCAGCACTCCCAAGCATACCGGTCAGTGGGGAGCCTAGTATCTTGAAACAAACCGTGTGGTTGTTTGGCAATTGCGCCTTTGAAGCATGAGCACCATCCAACAGTTGCCACTCCCACCTAGATCCCGCCTGTAAGTCTCTCTGGTAAAGGAACTGTGGAGCAGCCTCTGATTTGGGGGCAGATTTTTCAAGCCTGGAAGATAGTGATTTAGTCTTTTGGCAGGTCAGAGTTTATTTGTCAGTGGCAGAAATGGACCAGTACCTGAGTTTTAGGCTCCTTCTTGTTCTCATTTCACTACTTTGCTTCCCACTTTTAACTGAAATTAAGGTTTAGTCTTCTACAATTTGAACTGTCATGTCAAAAATTGCTCTGAGAGACTAAGAAATTTGATTTGTTTTATCATAGTTGTAAAAATCACTGTTTGGGAGTCAAAGAGAACTCACTGCCTCTGCTTCTTATTAGCTCTGTGACCTTGGGCAAGTTACTGAACCTCTCTGAGCCACAGATTTCTAACTTGCAGCATAACAGGGATCATAATGTTGCCTGATTGGTGGTCAGGATGGATGAGATAAGGGATGCAAAACACTTGGTAAACCCTGCTGTCATGACTGGAAACTAATCTCATCACAATGAAAGGATTGGAGCTCAGTAGAGGAATGCTGCATCCTTTCCATAGTTTATAATGGACAGTTGTCCGCAAATAGATTTCTAACTTAGATAAAAAGCAATCAAGCTAGTTTGCCTGCTATCAGTTACTTTAACACCGTTTAGGAGTACATATTTGCTACACGACTCAGATTTCAACTACCTTCCCTTGAGTGACAGTGTAATGGCAGACTCTTTCATATAAATCATCCTTTTAGCTTAAACATAACCCTGTGAGACAGGTACTAGGATCCCCATAAAAGGTTACCAGAGAACTCTAGATTTCCAGAGAAGGTTCAGAGGAACTATGTGATAGGCCTGCAAACAGTTGGGATATGAACACAGATCTGATTTCACTAGTGTCGCTTCAGGCCCCATGAACATCAGGGAATTTACAATGAGAACTAACATTCACTGAGCACTTACTATGTGGCAGTCATTGTTCTAACTACCCCAGTATTTATTTTGCTTCAGATTAATTTACTTAATCCTCACAAATACCCTATGAAGTGAGTACTATTACCCTATTTTATAGATGAGAAAATGGAGGCACAAGGAAATTAAGGAATTTGCCTAAAGTGACACAGAAGTCAGACTGTTTCTCTCTGAGGCCCTAGAGAAGCCACAGATTATAACACTTCTGTCAGATTAAAGACATCTGGAATTATTCCACATTAAATGTTTTGTTAGCACATGCTCTTATCTTTTCTCCTTTCTATTTCATACTCCAAATGAAGTTTTAGCATCTTTGTTCACAGTTAAACCTTGCAGCCTACTTACCAGCATTTACAGTGTATCCCATCCTATGAAAACAAGTGGTAAACCCTGATAATACTAGAGGAGAGGAAGTCAAAACTGCAGATTAGAAACATTTCCTACTCTCTCACAGTGAATTCTTGGTGAGAGAGATGGGGGCACTTTTCTTTCCATTCTGGATTCCATATTCCCCAGAAAGATCACCTGGAGTTCCTTTGGAGCCTTTTCTGTCAATCAGGCAGACAAAATAAGCTGAATGACAGGATAAAAAGTCACCAGGAAGATGCTTTCTTCATTCTGATAGTAACCAAACCTAATCTTCATTCAAAATCTCACATAAATTGAATGATATTCCTTTAGAAGCATTCTCAGATACTTTGCTCTCTGAAGGTGAAGGAAATAATTGCCTCTGCCAATCTCCATTCAGGATTTGCAGCTTACTGCCAAAGGGGGAAGAGGAAGTTTAATTGGGTCCAGCCTTTCCAACAAACACAGAATTATGGCTACTGACAGGCCATCACCTCCCAGGAATGCCCAGCCCTCACATGGAGCTTCAGGCCTCATAAAGAATTACGGAGAGATTAGGTTTCCCCAGAAGGATTCAACAAAGTGGAGCCTGGGCTGCACTGCTACGCCAGACCTGAGAGCAGTTACACAGATGCTAAGATTTCAGATTCATCCTGCCTGAGCCAGTTCCTAATACAAGGGAGTGCTAGCACTGTTTTTGGGCTCCCCAAAGAATTTCAGGTGGCTTAAAAGAGATGATGTCCAGGATGGGAGAGAAGGAAGGTAATATTTTACTCCAGGCTCTAGATATCTTCCCATCAACACAAATCATTGGACCACATTGTCTCATTCTCCAATTACACAATTTAAAGAACTTGTCTTTCTATGCTAACCCTGTCATTAAGACCCTATATGAATCCAAATTTGAACCTGATCCTCTTATAAAGTTATTATTCTCTTTAGATTTGAGTTGATTAGAACTAATGGCATTCTTCACGATTGTTCTTTCTCCTGTTGAGGGAATGCAGCACTATTAAAATTATACTTGAATCCCAATACCAAGAAAGAAAGGTGAAACTTAGTTGCTTGACTGTACCAGGAAGGAAATTTATTTATCTGGTTAGTAGTCTAAGCTGTTGCTACTCTAAGTGTGGCCCATACTTTCTCAGAGACTGTGTCACCCAGAGGTGGTCAGAAACATGGAATCTCAGTCCCATTCCTAGACCTGGAGACTCAGAATCTGCATTTTTAACAAGAACCCCAAGTGATTCGTGAGCACATGGAAGTTTGAAAAGCTGTGGTCTACACTCTCTCTAATAGTGCCTCTGTGCTGTGATCAGAGTCAGTGAACAAAAAGATTAGTTACTCATTACTATCTCCCCTTCCATCTCCCTCGTACTCTCTAGTGATTTCTAAATGCAATTACAATTGGGCCTTAACTTCCAGACTGCATCAGTTTTCTCACACTTGGATCACGTCCAACAATTCTTCTGAACCTGGACATCGACCCAGAGCAATGGAAACATTGGAGGGCTACAACGAGCAGATGATTTCCCATAATTTGAGCAGTCATGAGTAAATGGACACTATTCCAAACTTTAGACGTTCCAATGTTTTCCAGTCTGACTCCCAGCTTTTGACTTTAAGAGAGAGAGGGTGGGGGACCAGAGTGCCCCCAGACCGTTTGTTAGGGCTGCAGCATCAGGCTGAGCAGGTGTGCAATGCCCAAGCCTCAGGGCCCATGTCCACATCATAGTTTATGTATGTGGTGGTTTTGTAATAGAGCTCTATGAAATGACTTAAATATAAAAGCTCTGAGTGATGGTGGCTTGGGCTATTTAATTGTGTTGCATGGGAATAAATGGTGATGCACAGATGAAAGACGAACTTTCAATTCCAACTGTGCAGTAGAAACAGACTACCCACCAAAAGGATCTCCCAAATTGGAAGAATGTCCAAGAGTGTCAAGTGCTGATCCTTCAGCATCTCCAAGTAGATCACAGAGACACAGAACGCTCATGTTAGAAAGACTGAGCCCATAAAGTGTGGGGCAGAATGAGCCCCCTAAGATGTCCACAACCTAATCCCTAGAACCTGTGAATATGTTACATTACATGGCAAAAGGGACCTTTCAGATGTAAATAAGGTTATGGGCCTTAAACAGGGATTATCCAAAAAGGCACCATTCTAGTCACATGAGCCTGTAAAAGCAGAGAATGTTCTCCAGCTAAAGGCAGGAGAGATGATGCAGAAGGAGAAGTCAGAGAGATTCAGAGAATGAGAGGGATTTGATGTGCCACTGCTGGTTTGAAGATGGAAGGGGCACCGTGACAAGAAAGGCAGGTGTCCCTAAGAGAGCCTCCTGCTAACAGCCTGCAAGGAAATGGGGGCCTCAGCACTCCAACTAAAAAAAAAACTGAATTCTGCCAACAACCTGAGTGAGCTTGGAAGCAGATTCTTCCCCAGAATCTTTGGAAAGGAGTGTGGCCCTGTGGACACCTTGATTTCCATCTTGCAAGATCTGGAACAGAGAAACCAGTCAAGCCCACCGGACTTCTGACCTACAGAAGTGCATGATAAGTTTCTGTTTGTTTTAAGCTGCTAAATGTGTGGTAACTTGTTACAACAGCATTGGAAACAAAAACAGGAGGGATTAAATAAAAACCCACTGAATCAAATTTCATCAAGATGAAAGTTATCTATGGAGATGTTGTGTTTAACAAAGAACCACAGAGGACTGCCATACTGGGGGGAGGTTGGGGGTGGTGATGGACACACTCTGATCTCAAGACATTAATACTGTCAATGGAATATTAAGCATGCCCATAAGGAATGTTGGTTCAGTTTTCTAATTAAATGCTTACTAATTAATTGCGTAATTCTTCTCATAGTAGCAGATCAGGCCAAATCATGATGAAGTAATGATGGATGAAGGACAACATTCCATCACACCTGCCCAGGTGGCTGGGCTGTGTCATCTGGTAGAGGCCCCATTAGTTGTGCATAAGTTACATTTCACAGAATTGGCATCTGAAAGCAGGAGTCAGCAAACTTTTCCTGTAAATGGCAAATAGTAAATACTGGGCTTTGCAAGCCAAATAGTCTCTTTTGCAACCCCTCAACTCTGCCCTTGTAGCATGAAAGCAATCATAGACACCATATAAACAAATGAGTGTGGCTGTGTTCCAATAAAATTTTATTTGTTGACACATTTAAATTCCATAAAATTTTCATGTCATGAAATGTCCCTCTCTTTTCAACTCTGAAAACATGCAAAAATCATTCTAAGTGTGCAGACCATACACAAACAGGCAGTGGGCTAGAGATGGCTGACCCTTGATTTTCTGCATGATTTTTCTGTAAACCTACAACTTCTCTAATAAAAAACAAAAATTAAAGCTGCATTTGCACAAAGGTGGTACAGGCACAAGGCCGAAGACCAGGAATGAATCAACATGTCTTTCAGGACATTTTGAATAACACTGAAAACATCAGCTCAGTAGGAACATCTGGTTTTCAAAAAGAATTGATGAAACATTTATTTATTAATATTGGTATGTGACAATTTAACAATTTAATTATAATGCATTTATTCCTTGTAGAATTAAGTTATAAAGGGGTGTCTTTATGTATCTTCTCCCTGCCCTCTTTTGCCAAAATAACTGCATGTTGGTGGAAAGGACAATGCTAATATATCTTACAGTTGAAAACTCTAGATAAGGGAAAATGGCTACCAGCATAGGCACTAAAGGAGAACGTGTCTAAATCTGCCCTCTCTATTCTCAATGTTTAAAAAATTCACTATTAGTGAAGTCAAGTTTGTAGTTGGAAATTCTCACTACTAATAGAGTGGCAGTTTGATCAACATGCACTAAATGTAAAAATGAAATCTAAAATTATACCCATTGTATAAAATAGAAAACCTCTGAATTTAAAGTAGAATGGATGAAAAAAGAAACAAAAATCCTATAGTTAATTAACTTCCTGCCTGTATCTCTCTATCTGTATCAAAAATTATGTGGATTGTATTAAAGACCCTGGACAAAGAAAAGAATTTACTTGAAGAGTAAATTCCCATAACCATTATAACAAATGGTGTGCTCATAAATGTTTAACTGGTTCTGGTGGAGGGGAAAAGCCCTAGTTTGTAGTATTTGCCAATTTCTATGCTATAACTATTCCACTTTAGCTGATTTCAAGTTAGCAACATGCCATGGCAATGTCACTGAATGCTTTGTAGGGAAAAGATGTATGTAATCCTCTTGCCAGCTGGTGGGAGCCAGCTCCAACATACAACAGGTTATAATAATAATAAATGTGTACAACTGTATAGTACTTGACAGGTGACCATGATGTCAACTTGCTGTAAGAGAGAGCGTAAGAGAGCATCATGGAATCATAGCACCTTGGTATTGGGAGATGTTTTAGCTTCTCGGCTACTAAAACAAATACCATACAATGGATTGGCTTAACAACAGGTTAAGCTTCCTCCTGAGGTTGGTATCTTCTGGCTGTCTGGCAATGTTTGGGGTTCCTTGGTTTTTCCATCACATAGCAATGCACCTGGTGGTGTCTTCTTTCTCTTCTGGGTTCCATTGACTTCTTTCTTCTGGCTGTTCCCCAGGGCTTTTCTGTGGCCTTCTCTATTCTGCTTCCAGTAATAGGGTTAAGATCCATCCTGATTCAGCTGAACCACATCGTCACTGAAGTAACCACATGAAAAGGTCCTATTTACAATGAGTTCACACCCATAGGAATGGACTAAGATTAAGAACATGTTTTTCTGGGGTACATAACTGCAAGTCACCACAAAAGAGATTTCAGTTTCTAGCCAGTGCACTACCTCTAACTAGCCATGTAATAACACTGAACAAGTCACTTCATCTCTCTAGGCCTCAGATTCCTCATCTGTGTATTTATTTGATTAATGTCTCTTCTCCCCAAATTGCTATAATCTGAAGGAGGGCAGAGGTTCTATCTCTTGCTCACTGTTGCAGGGTCAGTGCCTAGTAAAGAGCCTGGCTTTAGGAAACTCTTAGAGTGGCCATGTGGTATTCTTTCCTGTTCAGAACCCACTCCCCTTCTGGTGACAGCCCCCCACTTTTCCTGCTTGTCCTCTACTCTCAATTCATGTGATTCAATTGAAACTGATTCCTTTCCTAGCTCCAAATGGAGCACGTAACTCTGGTTCGGCCAGTGAGAGTATCACATTTCCTTTGCCATACTGGCCATGATGATTGGTTCAAGGACTGGCATGAGATTCAGGAAAGACCAGTGAGAACCAATAAGGATCAGTGGTGGGTTAAAATATTATTATTTTTTGGAAATTCTGGAAAAGAAAAATTGGTTTTCTTTTGGGACTGCTGAGAGGGTAGAATGTAAGCTTGGAGTTTCCAGAAGCCATAGAACTCCCTAAGCAGAGGGTCTGCCTAAGAACAGAACCAAGACTGATGAACAAAGAGTTGGGATTAACTTCAGGTGATATTGGGGTCCCTAAATAGGGAGTTACCAAACACCATGAGTTTACTTCTGCCCATGGGACTCAACCTACTGTTAACACTGGAGTTTTCTCTACTTGATTCTTTAGATGTCCTGGATAATCCCAGCTGGATTACCACAACTGGATTAACCCCACGTCAGGACTGTTGTGTGGCATTAATGTTTCAAAATGTCCTTTTATTTTGTCCTTAGTGGCACTGTCTTCCATTATTTATTTCTTGACAATGGTTTTGAATCCTTAATTGCATTGCCATTTGCTTAGAGCCTAAAGTGTATGCACTTTAATATATGTAGCTCTCAAAAATTCTGGGGCTGCCCATGGTTCAGAAAGCACAAGTCTACTTCAGAAGCTCTAAAGTAGAGGCAGGAAGGCATATAGAACACTTTACAAAAGCCATGATCACCAGGTTAAGGCCTTAACCTCACAGTGGGGCATTCAATTAGATGTTCTTCAACAGCAAATGTGTGCTGCAAGCAGGTTAGTTCTTTCCAGAAGTGTCAACCCTAAGAGAAATCCACCAACACCTCATATTAGCTCTACCTATGGATGAAAGGGTGGATGCAAAAGTGAGAACCTCCCTATCTGAAAGCTATCTCCAGGAGGCTCTGGAGAGACACATATTTATTGGCCTCTACTTTCCTGAGATATCAACCGAAAGATCAAAGAGTCCTAGTGCTTTGGTGCTATCTTCTAGAAACTCTCCTAAAATAGTGTTATTTTGATGCCTGTTCACCCTTTCCTCATGGAATAAACCCGCTAACCTGCTAAATCACTGTAAAAAGAAGTGCTTCAAATAATAAAATGTCAGCCTTTGGTGCAACAGGCACACATACCCCTTAACAGGTATGCAATTCACATGATAAAACACAATGCTAGCTCTGCTATAATGTTACGTATGCATTCCTAAAAATCACTTTGGTATGCAAAACCATGCAATAATCACCACAGGACTTACGGGAAAAATGGAGAGAGGGGAAGAACACCAAAAAACTTCAGCAGTGAAAAATTAAAAAAAAAAGGGGGTAACCTAATAAAAATGGTAACACAGTTTTATACACATTATGTGATTAATAAATACATAAATATGACACTACTTTAGAAAAGACCTGAAGTTTGCTTGTAGAAGTAGGCATCGGAAGGGCTGTAGCTTGAGAGTTACTGTGAGGTGCTGGAAGAAGGGTTGTCTAGAATCAGGTGCAGTTGTAACACTGAATGTGGATGGGCCCGGCTCAAAACATACAGTCCACTGAGGGGGCTGACAGATGTCTGAGGGGTGCGTGTGTGCATTTTATATACTTCTCCGTGGCTCCACTCAGTTGGGTGCAGTTTTCTGCATTCACCTAGTGATTTTCATTGACAAAATCATGGATAAGCAGAGGAGAAATACGCTTATGTTCAAATTGTTCCCTAAGATACCAATTGCATGAAAAAATCTGCATTTTCAAAATAAGTGTTTATAGCAGAACTGACTGTACATTGCTTTTTGACTCTATACTTTCTGCTCTTTCCAGGTTTTAAACAAGGTTGTCGATGACAGAAAATATCCAATGTACAAAAAAAAAATTCAAATTTAAAAGCACCATAAATGCTTTTTAAGTTTTCAATTAATTAGCATTTTATTTACAAACACTCTATACCCACCAAGCAATAACTCCCCACCCTGCCCCACCCAGACTCCCTAGAAAGTATGTTTAATATCACTGTGGGAGTCAGGAGGCTACATCTCTCTGACCCTTTCTTTTTCACTCCTTACTGACCTCCTTCTCTACATCCAGCACTAGGGGTGTTCACATTTTTTTCAGCATCTTCTGTATAAAAATCTACTTTCTTAAAAGAGTTAGATAAATGTATTCTTACTAAGGTACACATGACTGATAAGGGTAAAGAACTAGGAACAATTTTACAATGACCAAAGCTTCAAATTAAAGGAAGGTGTACTTTTAGAATTTTATGCATTATCAAACTGTTGGGGGACAAAGGGAACTCCTAATTGCTTCAGAAATATCATCACAAACAACAGCCATTACTTAGAACAGTAGCTCTTGGTGCCACCATTCATACTTGATTGTATGAGGAGCAGTTACGGCATTAGAAGATGCACATCTACAATTTGGCTCCACCTTAACCTAGTTGTTTGAAAGTCTTTCAAGGCCCCATCTAGTCACTGCCAGATCTCTTTCAGAGGGTTGTTATGAAGCACAAATGAAAGAACATACACAACCATCTGGCATGCTTCATGGCTGGTGCAGGGCACCTGCTCTGGAAGCAGACTGCCAGGAAATCCTAACTCCACTACTTCCTAGCTGTTTGAGCTTGGCTATGACTCAGCCTCTCTAAGCTTCAGTTTCTTTATCTATAAAATAAAGATAGTAGCAGTTCTGAGAAAATAAAATGAAATACCTATAAAAGTGCTAGCACAAGGTCTAGACAGAGTTATGCCCCAAACATGTTATTAAAAACAAAAGGAGGAATTCAGTCAGTGCTAGTTCCATGGGTGCCCTCTGTCTATCCTGAGGAATTCAATCAATGCTAGTTCCATGGATGTCCTCTGTCCACCCCAATACAAATGCTAGCATCTCTTAACTGCATGGAAGTACACAGTATATGTATAAGTTGCACAGATATGTTCTGATTTTGATAGGTGGCATATCAATTCCAAAATCCTTAGAACTACTTTGTAGAACATGGCCTGAGTTTATTTGCTGATCCAATCACAGGCTCCTGGTCCTGTACCTGCTGGGGAGCTGGCCAGGTGGTGGCGGGGCAGGGGGCTGCTGCAGGCTGTGCACCTGAGCCTTCTGTTGCTACACGGGAAGCCAGGTAGCTTGTGTGGAGAGTCATCTCAAGACCTGCCCCACTTAGTTCTCTGGCCCTGACCCTGACCCAAGAACAAATGTACGTGCCGTGTTAATAAATGTGACTTCAACCTTCTGAAGATGCAGAATGAATCTGTTTCCTTTCAGACAATAGTCCTTCAATAGAAATAGAATCACTAGGCTGATTTCAAAATTGCTTTTGGCAGTTTTCTATTTAAGCTTGTTTTTGAAATGGTTACGTGTACTATGTGACCACATTATCAGAGCACAGCAAAGTTCTGATTCTGAAGCTTGAGTGCATGAAGAATTCTTTCTCCACCACTGACAATGCTGTCCTAACATTCTTTCCCTGAATAATATCACCTGGTAATTCAATGCACATACTTGTTCAGCATAATTTTTCTCTCCTTTGGACCAAAAATAAAATCCTCAAATTTGAGATATCTACCACATCGGAGGTTAAGATTTTAACCTCTTTCCCACTTCTCTTTCCCACTTCCAACCATTGTGCTTTTTACTTTGAAATTATAATTTAGATGAATTCAACCTTCTAAAATGGATATGCTACAAACTTAATGAAATGCAAGCTCCCTGGGGCAGGACTTTGCTTTGTCCACTGCTCCATCTTCAACCTTGACTGTGGTGCTTGATTTGGTTTCCTATTTGTGGAACAAATTACCACAAACTAGTGACTTAAAGCAAGAAACATTTAATATCTCATAGTTTCTGTGGCTCAAGGGTCTAGACTTCGCTAGACTGGGTCCTCTACTGAGGTCTCATCTGAGAGTTGATTTACTGTTGTTGGCAGAATTTAGTCCTCTGTGGCTGTAAGACAGAGGGCTTCGGTTTCTTACAGGCTGTCGTGCGGGAGCCGCCCTCAGCTCCTTGCCACATGGGCCTCCCAATGTAGACAGCCCACAACATGGCAGCGTGCTTCTTCAAAGCCAGCAAAGGAGAAAGACTACAGCAGGACAGGCACTACAAGGTTAGGTAACGCAATCACGCACACCCCGTCACCTTGGTCTACTCAACTGATTAGACGCAAGGCACAGGTTTTCCCAGGGCACTGGATCACAGTGGCTTCCCCAAGAGTCTGCCATCCTCAGGGCACATATTATTTGTGACCAAATGAATCAATGCAGGATCACAGTATTAATTTATTAGTATGACCAGATGGAATAAGTTTAAAAATTACGTCCTTTATTCCATTATAATCAGCAGATTTTCAGTTCCTTCTTTATTTAAAAAACAAAACAAAGCAAAACACATCTCTGAGTAAAAATGATTTGTTAGAAGTCATCTCAGGCTTATAAAAAAGTATTTGGATGAGATCGTAAACGTACCAGAGAACCAAAATACATAAATTTTTTGTTGAGGAAAGTGTGTCCACAGGCACAAAGGGGCAAAGTGCTATGGCACAACAAAACCAGTCAGGGAAAAGGCACCAAATGCATGCTTCATCTTTTGGGTTGTTCTGTCATTTTTTAAGCAAATGGATAATTGAAGAAGTTTTCCCTCAGAACTATCCGCTTCCATATGCTTTGATTGAGAGAACAGTATAGAAAGCCAAACATGTACTAGGCAGAACAAAGATATGTAGGAACTTAGCATGTTTAGCATGTATTTATAAAATAGTTCACGTTTAAGTATTTTACTGATATGAACATCCATTAAACTGGATTGATTTAAATAGGAGTGAATAGGAAAAATGAGGAAGCATGGATTTTAGATCAGTCTCAACTAACGACTTATACATAAGCTCCCCACCAGTCCTAGCCAATCCAGCTAATGAACATATGCATACTTATTGACAGAGAAGCCACAAGGCATTTGGGGGTCATGAAAGGAAGGTGTAACCATGAGGACACAGGGGAAGCAGCAGCTACAGGACATCTTCTACAAATAAGAGGAGGTGTGATATTTCTCTATGCTTGCTTCTTCTCATTCATAAAATGGGGAGAGCAATAGACATACCTCCAGAGGCTGTTTTTGAGAATTAATTAAGTCAACTCATGTAAAACATTTAGAAAAAGCTCAGAAAATAAATGTTCAAAGTGAGATTTAGTATCATTTATTAGAAAAATAGATTTAAAGTTATCCAACTGATAATATGGATCCTAATACCTTCTTTCATAGAAACATGAGAAACAGGAAAAATGTTTGTAAATTCATGCTGATATCCTTAGAAGAGACCACCTCAATACACGGTTACCAAGGGCTTTTTCCCTTTTCTTTCCAAAACAGCGAAATGCATGTTCCATGTTCTGAAACATGTTCTGGAACCCTTGCACCTTCCAACCAGTTTACAAGGTCGTGACTCGTATCTTTCACCCAACAACGTGTCAGCCCTCCTGCTGTTTGTAGAACCCTTCTGGTCTGCACTCTCTGTATTTCAGCAACCCTCAGCTCTCTTCCTCAGTGTCTGCTTCCTCAGGCCCAGAGACGCCCCCTACTGCTCTGTCTAACCCTCCTTCTCCTCAAAGCCAAAGTCGAGGCTCTGCACTCCTGCCATCATGTCCTACGGCAGAGGGCAAATGACAAGAAATGCTAAATCACAGCAGGCATCTCTATGATCCAGGTTGGGAGAAGGTATTAATTTCTTTCCTCCACTTTTTTGGGCTAGCTATTTCACCTGATCAATACAGCCAGAGAAAGTCAGCCTCACATTGATTCGCACAGGCTGAACAGAGTATTAGTCTTTGCAGCAGAAATGCACAATGCGATGGCATCACGGTTAGCACCCAGTCAATGACAACACACCCAAAACAGCATTGACAAACCTCCACTCTCCTTCTGCTTACACTCTCCTGATTTTTGTAAAATCAGAATGGGGAGCCCACCTCCTTGTTTTATAGATGTGGAAATTCAAGCTCAGGGAGGTTGCGTCTCACACAAGCCCACACGATGAGTTTAAGAACAAGCTGGAAGCGATCCTAGGTAAGTAATCAAGGGCTTTCTGAGCCACATTGTGGGATAACCTCATGACCTGACTTGGTTTTCAAGGGAAATGCCCTGAGCCCTTCCAGACATTGGGGTCCAAGAAGAGCCCACTTCAATTCAAATTCTGTGGGATAAGAATCATGCTCCAGTTCACATTCCTACACGGAACGGAACAATTAAACTCCAGGTCTCACTTAACAGATTCTCACATGGCCCTTATGACATCGACTGTAGACTACCTTTTAAAGAAGGCTGCTCAGAAAGAGCTTAATTATCTAGAGTATTCACATCCCTCTTCATTAGATTCCCATGCCTTTTTAAAAGATTTGCCTGAAGCACTCAGATAAATAAGTTAAACGTTTTTAGAGGCCTGACAAAGAAAAAATGACTTTCATGCCTACTTCACTTTGCATATGTAGGAAGATGTTTATTCAATCACTTGTCATCATGGTATTATTTACTTTTAGACTCTCTATTAGATCATAATATTAATATCACATTACTTCAGCCATTGCTAATGATGCCAGACTATGTTAATAACATGCTTGAATGCCTCCTGTCATTGGAAGGACTCAATACTTTTGGGTAATAGTAAGAGATGATGTAGACATTATACAGAAGCTCAATTACAGAGTTGTAGAGCTTTCCTCCTTCTGAGAGCACTTATAAATCATTCTTAAAATGTTTATAATATGTTGAAACCAGGGAAACATTTTGATTCTTGTTTTGTAGAACAAAACAAACCCTAAGTCTAAAGCATGGTTAATTATTTTCTGCACGCATTCCGTGAGGATTTGAATGATATCTTATTTATCGATTTATCCCTAACAGTTCACACGGGGCTTGGTATATATTAGATACTTATTAAATATGCACTAAATAAATAGAAATGATTTAGTAACATGGATTACAGATAATTAATACAGATTTGTATTTTGAAAGGCAATCTGTCGCCTACAAATAATTTGTCTAAGGGTCAAATACAGCAGATGAAACCATATTGAAGAGGGAAACATTGCCTATTTATACACTTGAGTTTACAGGAATACTCTCATCAGATATGTGAAGACCAGACACCAACATTTAACTAGGAGACAATTTTTCAAAAGAAGTTTCAAAGATGATTAAATTATGCTACAGAATTCATAAGATCCTTATTTTATTTTTGTAATTAATTGAAGTTTTTTAGTTGAAATTTTATTAAAATCATGGTGTTCATGGATTTTTAGCTAAAAAAAACAACTCTACTGCCAATTAAAATAAATGAAGGGAAATATTTGAGTCAAGTAATGTTACTATGGTATAAAAAGACCAAAAAGCCCAACTTTTGGGGAAGCAACCCAACGAGCCAGTAGCAGAATTCACGATAGTCTCCAACTGCTGGACCATCAGTGTCTGAGCTTTTTCCAGTAGAAAGCTTGGGAGCTGGGATCTGGACTGGGGGATCTGCTCATGTCGGGGCCCTTGGGTGCCCTGTCCGCTGTGAACAACACCACGTGGCAGGAGTTCCTCACTGTGCAGGGAGGTCATTACTCACACATGGACATGAAATCATTTGAATAAAATGACCATTGGAGTCATAAAGGGATAACTGGTGTAATGTATATATCTTACTTCACTGAAATTCTTTTGAAAAACATTTGCATAATTCTGCAGTCATATTTCTTATGTCAGAAAGGAAGACCCACAGGTATAGAATCACATATATATTAATATTTATTGTTCTAGAATATTCACATAACAGATGGTTAGGTTTCTCAGAAAACAAACATCTAATAAAGACAAAAGCCTAAAAACTATAGTCACTTCAGTGTCTAAGAGTTCAACACAGTCACTGTCCACTAAATTAACGTATCTAAAATACAACACGGGAGGGCCTGACTACCACATAACATTGCTTCTAATAGAAATGCTTTGGTTAGAAAGGAACACTGAAATGCCTGCCTCTATTGTACATGTTAGTTTCTCGGAATCCCTTTCTTTCCAGTAGTTAAAGCTCATTAACTAACTCTAGTTAGCACTATTCGATAATGCTGATATTGCAAAAGAGGGACTGAGGATTGAATCAGCACAGAGATTAAAACTGTTTCTTTCCAGAGGTGTCTTTCCAATCCCTTTTGGAGAAGCATGGGTCAGCTTTCAGGGCAGAACTTCTAAACAACTTGCTACATTTTTGTCTTATTTGGCAATACTGTATTTTACTCTTTCCTGGTAGAGTAATTAGAAAATTTTACTCTTTAAAGCAGCATTGTCCAATAAAAATACATGCAATTTAAAATTTTCTATGCCACATTTTAAAGAGTAAATATCAACAGGTGAAATTAATTTAAACAATATATTTTATTTAACATGCTATTTCTAAACTACTACTTTAGCATGCAATCTACATAAAAATTTATGAATAAGATATTTTATGTTCTTTTGGGGGGAGTACTAAGTCTTCAGAATGCTTTGTGTATTGTACACTTCTAGCATTAACACATCCAATGAATGGATTATTAAATCTTTTAATATATCATATCAACCCAATGGTTCTGAAATTTGTTTTCATCTCTCTTTTACTGTTTCAGTTTTGTTACCTAAAACTGATGATTTCTATATACCATGAAATGTGGAACAAATCATCTTTTTTTGGGGGGGAGGGGGATAAGATTTAGATGAAGTATAATTTGAAGACAATAAAATAATGTCTTTGAAGTGACAATGAGTAAATAAAATCCTTTCACTACTATTCTATTTCAGTATCAACTGCAAGAAAATAAAATTTTCCCACACTAATTTTTATGAAACTCCTATTTTATTAAAATACATTAGTATTATCAGTGAAATGGGTGCATGACAACACAGCCACACTCCAATTTTTAAAATAACATTTAGGATGAATTAATTGGCAAGGAAAAAGAAGGAAAGATTCTCATATTTTAAGGGTAGGGGACCTCAATAATAATTTGGGGGCACTATTTGGTTTGGATCTCGACCTCACTTCTCTGTGTCTAGGTCTTGCAGAGACTTGAAAACATGTCAGTATCCTTGGAATCATTTTCTTAGACGTACTGTGCAGTTTGTAAGGCTTATGTGATAACGTCAGTCCCCATTGCCATCTTGGCAGTATTTTTAGCTTCACCATCATACAGATGCAGCAACACAAGGGATTGTATGAGCAACAACAGTGTGTGTAGGTACCGAGAAGAGTGGGTGGCTGCTCGCCACCAGCAACTGCATAATGAAAGACTCCAAATGTCACTGCGATGCTGATACTGTGAGCCCCGAAGTTGTTCCTGCCACATATTTATACCCCTCTCTAAGGAGCCCAAGAAGCATGGATAATATTATGGCATGTGTTTTCTAAAAAAAGGCTGTAGACAGCACTTGCCAAAAACCCGTCTATTTTTAATGGGTTGTTTATTTTATATATATATATATGTGTGTGTATATATATATATATATACTTTTTTTTGGGGGGTGGGTGGGAGAATTTAGTGTCTGGGAAAACCAGGAGAAGAAGGTTTAGTAGGGAGAGGAAGGCATGAAACCTGGACAAAGGAGACAAACAGGGTCAGCCCTCGACGCATCTGTGAGCCCGGAGAAATTGGTTGGTACCCTATCCTTTCCTTGTTTTTCCTCCAGGTTTCTTAGCTAGGAAGCATCCTTAGGTCATACTCTGCCAGCAACCTGTATACCCTATTTTGGACCACTTCTGTAGAGATCACTTTGTTTCCCCAACTTTTCCAACCCTTTCCTCTCCCTACCTAAACTGACACAGAAATAATCTAATGATCTAATTTTACCTTAAACCTCCAATATTTCCTTGCTTATAGTTTTTCCCCTGGCATCTGAACATGGCTTCAGAAGATAATGCCCTTATCTCTGACTGTAAAAACAAAGATGTGTATTCAGCACTGTGTGTTTCAGATGGAAGAGCAAGATAGCAAAGGCAGGACTTGGGATGGAGGCAGGGGAAAATTATTTTAGGAATGCAGGGCTTTGGGGCCCAAATCATATTGTACTGCTTTCTCCATCCAACCCTAGGAGACTTGAAGTCCTCTCCTGTTTGAATGGGAGGATCAGCTTTCTTGCCCTGAGATTTCCATTTGGTTTCCATCTACTCAAAGTGAAGTGAAAGCCAGGGCGTTTGAACAAAACAGACTAGCAAATGAAGACTCAAAAATGGACAACGAACCATGGCTCCTCTGGATTAGTGGGCGTGTATACAACAGGCCCTTACTCAGTCACTATTTCATAGTCTACTTGGAAATGGTCTGCATAACTTAAGCACGTTACAATAGATTCTTAATTACTCAGTCACTACTTCATTACCTACTTGGAAATGGTCAGCATAAATCATATTAGTGCAGCAACCTGGCCGCAGGGTGAGGAGGCATAGTACTTGAGGAAAGGAAGGAATTCTGGAAACCATTTAGTTGAGAAGGAATGCAATGCATAAGGGCTGTCAGATTCATTAAAGCCCCTCCAAACCTCATCAGATTTCAGAGAAAGGTAAAGGGCATAATACAGAGCCCCAGGGAAGCTGTGGCCATTATATCAACTCCCTTTCTCTCTGTACATTCAGCAAATATTTATTAAGCTTCTTGCTGTGTGCCAAGTTGCAATTTAGGAATCGGAAAGAGTGGTATACTAGACAGATGAAATTCCTGCTCTCATAAACCTTACATTCTAGTGAGAAATGGAAGAGAGTAAATGAATATGGAAATAGACAGGAAAAATTCAGTGTTAGATGCTCTGAAAATAAAACCAAATAGTATGATAGAATAGGGAGGGGTCCTTTTATTGGGTAGTTCATGATGAACTCTTAGAACAAGAGTTTTATATTTAAATTAAAACCTGAATGAGAAAAACCCAAGAGAAAGAATTTTACACTGAGGTATCCTGAGACTTCCCTGAGTCCGATGGTTAATGTTGGGATAAAGAAGCCTGGTGCAAGTGACTCTTAATGCTCAGGAGAGTATATATGGGATTGTTCTGTTGCTAGCTTTCATTCCGCATAAACATGCCTCTCGCACAACCAAAATCCATATTGATTTTTAAATTACAGCTATATTTCCACCTCAGATCTAATTTTATAGCTATTACAAATGGAAGTTTGAATGGCCAAGAAATAGAAGACGACAATTCAGAAAGGTCTTAAGGTCTTACACTTAATTTCAACAAAATGTATAAATTCAAAAGAAACCCCTGAACACCAACTTTTTAAAAGGAAAGAAAAGTTAACATGTCTCCTCAGACAGCTCAGAGAAGCTTTTTCCCCTGATCAATATGTAACCTTGGGTTTCAGGAGCTAGAAAGAGTTAATAATTAAGACCACCCAGCACATGGCAGCAGATATTTCAACAGCAATAAACTGCTCTCTATGTGACCTAAACTTATTAATTTTTATGCACAGACTTTATAAACTTATCAAAACAAATTATGATACTTGAACCTGTGAGCTTAAGGCCTATACTGAGTATAAATCTGCTTCTCTTCTCTAACTTCTTCCTTTATCCGTTCATTTTCTTCACTTAAAAAAATTGTTTGTACCTCATTTGAGCAAAGAACAGCCAACTTATAGTATTAGAAAATCATTTTTTTTTATACCTTACTCTACTTTTTATAAACTTTCCAAATTTTAAAGTCCAGTACAGGTATCAGTGCTTCCAGCCTGCACTATACATATTTCTTCTCTTCCTCATTAGCTCCCAGTAATCCCCAAATAGCACATCCACCCCTAATGCTCCAGCTCCTTGTGGCACAAAATAGCATTCTTCAAAATGTGGCCCTAAGGACCAGCTCCATCCAATCACCAGTATATTTATTAAAAGGCAGGTTCCAGGCTCTACATTGGTCCCAATAAATTAGGAACTCATGGGCTGAGACCCTGGAACCTGCTTTTTCCACCAGCCCCCTAGATCATTCTTAGGCAACTGAGAACCAAAACTCCAGAGAAGTAAGGTGAGCTTTCTGCTCCCTCCTGAGCCTTGTATGCCTCTCAAGATATGATTTCATGGCCATCAAAAGGTAATAAACAGAACCAAAGATTACCAAGTGCTTTCACACACAGCAACTTATTTGATTCTCACAACCACCCTGCGAGGGAGGCAGGGAGGTTTTATGATTTTCACTTTACAGAAAAGGGAACTGAGATCCAGAGAAAACATGCTGTGTTTATAATTAGTAGGAGACAGAGGTGAGGCTTGACTTCATGTCTTCTAGGGAGTTCAATGCTTCTGCTTCCTGGATTGACCATCAAGGAACAGTTCAGGCAGCTAGTTATACTTGGAAGGAGGTTCAGTTCTCAGGTGTAGGCTGTTGCTGCTTCCCAGGCCACTTCCATTCCCAGGCATGGAGCCTGCCTCTCAGTAACAATAAATAGCTTCTGCTTCTTTGGTCCCTCAAAAGTATTGCAACATCTAATCATCTTAAGTCATATATGCACTGTGTGGTCATAAGTAAGTTATGGCATCTCTCCAGTTCTCCATGGAAACCGGGTATCCTCTGAACTTTTCTCTCAGGATGGAGCAGGGAGAAGAAATTACTCAAGAAATGAAATAAGACGTTTTCAGAAAGGATAGAATCTATAGAAGGTGGAGAAAGACTCTGAACACCTAGTCACAAGATGGCAGACAAAGTTTTCTGAAGTAATTCCCATTGGAACAGTAATACAAGCACATGCCCCTTTAGAAAAACCCATTCTCCAGCACAGCAAGCAAGGGCAAACATCAAATAACTGCAAAAATTGTGGCTCAGTATCTACTCTGCGCTAGATGCTGTATTTTTCTCTGTGCTCTCTTTTAATCATAAGAATGATACAGTCAGGTGTGGGTATTCATTTAGAAGCAGAAGAAACTGAATTGCCTATAAGGTAAGAACCTTGTCTACATTCATGTGGCTATCAAGGCCAGAGCTGGGATTTGAACTGAAGTCCTCTATGCTTCTACACTTACCATCATGCACTGACCCTTCAGAACGAGAAAAAGCAAAATGTCTTCAATGGTGGGAGCTAAAATAAAGAAAATAGAAAGAAGGTATTTCCTTCCTACTTGGCATTGAATCATATCTAATAAAACTATTTGTACCCAATAAACAGCTCTGGGAGAAGAGGCTGTGATGTTATCAGAAACAAGAACTACTTAATGTAAATTGTACATTACATGCTTTTACAAGCGCAAAACTAGTTTGCATCAATGGAGCATTAGCTACATTTCCCAGTCCTTCCTAGCAGGAAGACATGCAGCCTTTCTACAGGAGAACTCACTGCCACCCGACTAAAATTAGATCGTCCACATTTATGCTTTGAGTTGGTGTCATTATCCCAGCGGCAGTGTGGGAGTTTAAACCCATAATCTCTGAGTACTGAGAACGGATGAAAACCGATCTGAATAACTGCGAGAGCTCAAGAAATCCACTCTTCTGCATTACTTCATTCTGGTGATGAATTTTAAATGCAGACCATTCAAAATTTACCAGGAGAGGAAAAGAACTCTGCTAACTGAAGATGCCATATGCCAACTGACAGTAACTACAAGTCCACTGTTTAACCACATCATAGATTAACAATGTGATGACATTAGAAGTATGAATATGGTTATCAGACATCTCTGAATGGTGAAGACAGGCCAAAGTGGGTTTAAGTTTACTTCTGGCAGCAAAGCTTTCACTGAGGGATGATGTATCACCAGCGATGCACACTACACAGATGGCAGAGCTTAATACAAACAAAACATTGATTGATGGAAGAGGGATTTTATTTTATTATTTTTTTCTTCTCAGGCTTCAGATGCTGGAGAAATATGGGCTAATGAAAAACATTTTTTATAGGTATATAATGCATATCTTTACACTCTGTCAGTGATTCGATATATGTGGGATAACAATGTGTGACAGTGTATATTGGATAACAAGTATGAAAGATATTTAAAACAGTTTTTTTCAAGGAATATAAATTCATAGTTAACAAAGACCCAGTAGCAAATTCACTATGGACTTGCAGTGGCCAAATGTGATAGACTGTGTTTTGCTTGCTATGATGGAATTCAGTTGGAATCTAGAGTTTTCACTTTTATTTTCAGCTTATCTTTCTACACATATTTACTCTATCTGGCTACAGTGCAGAATATACTGTAATGATAAAGTGGAACAGAAACAAATAAGTTTAAATGTAGCTATGGAACACTTGTTGATCCACTGTTACCTAGTTTTATTTTGTTTCACAGATGCATTTATATTTATTTATTTGTGTATGGGGGGGGATGGGTGGTGTGGAGTGGGGGAGGGAGAAAGGGAGAGAGAGGGAGGGAGGGAGGGAGGAAGAAAGAGAGAGAGAGGGAGAGAGAGAATATAAAAATAACATGTTAACTTTATTTCAACAGGGGATGATATCTTCTAACAATACCAGTATGTTTAATTTTTCCAAAAATCATTAAAACATAGAGAATCTAGCTCTGAAATCTATTCAAAAGAACATTCTGGCTTATTTTCTCACACTGCTCTTTATATTAAAAAAATAATTCTTAGCAAGTTACAACTTGAAAAGCCTGGGAATTCTAAGGACTAAAATCATGCCTCAGAAAAACCAATTATCTCATCCAGCAGTGTTCAGATGCCCACTCTAAGCCCAAGGCAACTGTTTCTATTTGTCTTGTTCTCGACTTTGACCCTGTTGTGTGGGTTCCTGACACTGTCTGCTTCGGTGTGTCACGCTTTACTAAGAAGACTTGAATTAGAACCAGATTTTCAGGGACAGATGTTTCTAACTCCCATTATACCTTTCATGACATAATTTGCTTAAAGGAGAAAGAAAACATAAAGGAGGAAGAAAACAACACAAAAATTTCACTAATATGAAAGAACAAAGGAGAATAGGAAGTGATATTTTATTCCAGAACAGTCACCAGCAAGTCTTCAAGTTTTATTTCCTTGTGTTTTCAAAATTCATGTTGCTTATGTTTATTTTTACCAAATTTCATTATAATCAATTTTTAGTCACTTACTGGCAGGTTGAGGATCGCTCTTCATTGAGTACCCAATATTGCTGAATTCTTCAATCTCAGAGCAGTATATAAATTATATTTGCTACTGAATCAAGTTGGGATAGGGGCAATAGTCAGGCTTTCCATGTTAATGTTTAATATTGTTGGAAAAGCTATGAATCGAGAAAGGTCACAAAATTCATTGATTATGAGCTTTAAGTAAAATATGGAGTTGAGAATGGCACTGCATAGGATATATGATTTCAGAGTACCTGTTAGTTGTGTGGTGTTTTTAAGGTTTAATATGCACTATTTCATTTGAACTTAGTAATAGGTAAGTTGGTATTATTTTTTATACTTTCAATAACAGTTAACATTTGGTGACACAAACATTTTAACATGTTTTAAGCACATATATTACTTAACTAATTAATTAATACCAATTTAATCCTAAGCACAATCCTATTGGGCCCATTTGCAAATGAGGAATTTGAAAATCTGAAAAAAAGAAATGGGATTGCTCAAGGTCAGACAACAGGTGGGCCATCTAGGAATTTAAATCAAATTGGAAAGAACTAATGCCTGATATTTTCTATTCTCATGTTACACATGTAAAGCAAAAAGTTGCAATCAGAAGACTAATACCATGATCTCTATATGTTGCAACTTGGAATGTACATTGCAGTGAAAGATGCTCCTTCCACAGTCCACTGTAAAAGGTATAGTGTGCCACCCAGCAAAGCCAGCTGCTGCTCACATTCTCTCTGCCTCTGTCTACGTGGCCAAGATGGACCAACATAGAGCCTGGAATCTGTCTTTTAACAAATATGATGGCAAGGGAGCCCTTCTTATCACAGGAAGTATGGATCATTGAAAGACCATATATTGCACCATATAAAATTATCTGAGATGAAAACAACACAGGAGATGTTGGCAAATTCAGATAGGACTTCAATATGCCAAGGTCACAGAAACCCAAGAGTTGCAAACTTGAAAGTGATGAGCCCAACTCTAATTCCAGGGGAGCATCTGGAAAGAGTGACTCCATCCACACTTAAAAAACTTGTTTAGGATGTTTTTACTACAACTGAACCTTTGTAAAGGGTAGTAGAAAAAATTTATAGAGCTATCTATTTTGAAATACCCATAGACCTTAAAACGATATTTTAACATCACCCATATGCTCAACTCTTGGTGATTTATAAGAAAAAATAGTCTCAGTTTTAAAACTGATAGCATATACATTTTCCCCCTCTTTTCTCAGTGCTCTTTACTCCCTACAAAATGGCAGGATACATGAATTTAGAGTAATCTCACATACACACCTTGATTCCTCAACTAAGTGTAAATGTTGTTCATCAGTGTGCTGGTTTGTATATATTATGTCCGCAGAAAAAGCCATATTCTTTAATGCAATCTTGTGGGGGTAGACGTATTAGTGTGGATTAAGTTGGAACCTACTGATTGAGTGTTTCCATGGAGATGTTACTCAATCAACTGTGGGAAAGACCTTTGATTGGATAATTCCCATGGAGGTGTTTCCCCACCCATTCAGGGTGGGTCTGAATTAAATCACTGAAACCATATAAAGAATTCACAGACAGAAGGAGCTCAGAGCAACAGAGAGTGACATTTTGAAGAGGAGCTGAAGCTATAAGAGGACAAAACGCCCCAAGAGCAACATTTTGGAGAACGTGATTTTGAAATGCAACCTGGGAGCAAGTGGACACCAGCCACGTGCCTTCCCAGCTAACAGAGGTTTTCTGGACACCAATGGTCATCCTTCAGTGAAGGTACCCTATTGTTGATGCCTTACCCTGGACACTTTATGGCCTTAAGACTGTAATTTTGTAACCAAATAAACCCCCTCTATAAAAGCCAATCTATTTCTTGTGTTTTGCAAAAAGGCAGCATTAGCGAACTGGAACAATCAGCATCAGTGATGAAGGCAGTGTTCTGGCCAGGCTGTGAAGTCAATGCTGATTTGAGACAAAACCATTTTTCTTATAAACCTGATCTCACTGGATTTGA
Source organism: Choloepus didactylus (assembly GCF_015220235.1). Classification (NCBI taxonomy): domain Eukaryota; kingdom Metazoa; phylum Chordata; class Mammalia; order Pilosa; family Megalonychidae; genus Choloepus; species Choloepus didactylus. Next base: position 28,911,410 of record NC_051320.1, on the reverse strand, counting down.
CCTGAGTTATCTTGTCGCACCTTCCATGATACAAGCTACCTATCTTATTCTTATGTGTTTTCAATGACCCAAATCCAGAGTACTGTGTAAACCACTTGCCTTCAGAACTTAGCTAACCAAACAACTGATATGCCTTCATTTGTCTTTGGAGTGATTCCATTTTAAATTTAATGATTTCTTAATTCCTCACCTGTAAACTGGGGCCAATAATACCTGCTATTGGTATTGGTAGTGAGGATTAATGTAAGGTGCTTAGAACAGAGCCTTGTATAAGGAAATGCTGTATAATTTTTATTGTTATTTTTAAGTGTTATTATTACTGTTTAGGTAATAGATCACCTTCTTATTCTTTTGTTAAGCATGATTTGTCTCAAAAATTTCAGGAAGAGACACATAAATTGCATCCTTAGGCTTTGAAAAATATTGTTTGGTGAACATGTATAAGGGAAAAAATGAAACAAATCTCCATGTCATCACAAATCCAATTGCTGAAAGCCTAGATTTTGTTTTAAACTTTGTTCCTAGCTTGGCAACCAGTTTTCTCTACATCAGCAGGAGGAAGAAATCTCACTGGTTTAAGGAGGAAGACGGATGATAAACCATTGATGCTAAGGGGATTATATTTCAGTACAACATCTACTTTTCAAAAGATGTAGTTTGAAGTGCTTTAAGAGTCATTATCTTTTCTTTTTTCTCCAACAGTTCCCTGCTCTAATCCTTTTTTGCTCATTGATGTGTATATTGTTCTTTGTAGTTTTATCATAACACTCTAGTCAGAATTCACCAAATTCTTTTCGAGTACTATTAATTTATCTTACTTTAATAGAAGCAAGGAAAAGCTATCTTAGGTTTTCAAGGTCCTTTACATGGGAGAAAAGAAGAAGTCTGGCCATACCTTACACAGCTCCAGGGGGTGCCGTGAATATATTCAGTGGGAATACCAGTCCCCAGAACTGTGCGCTGTAGCAATACCGAAGATGTCTAGATGATAATGCTTTATTCAATTAGGCACCATAATGAAAAATGATCTAGATAAATGCACATTTGAGCATAATGTTTAAAACATTTTACAGATATTCCAAGAACGGCAAACAAAATTATGCTAAATTGAGCTTAATTGATATTATAGCATAAAATAATATTAAATATTTCTTTCTTGCTCTTACTTCCTGATACCAGATTTTGAAGTACATTTTAATTCTGATTTTATCTGTCTACTCTAGTTTATATTCAAGTACAAATAAAAGGCAGCAAAAGTACCAATAAAATCTAATATGAAACAAACCCTTGTTCCTAATGAAAAAAAAAAAAGTAAAATAAAATTACAAACCCCTAGTGCAGACATCTATTATGCTAACATTTTTGATTCAGAAGGAATAAAGATTTTCTTTTTCCTTAGAGGGCAAATATAACTCATTTCACAAAGAGACTTCTCAGAAAAGAAGTGTTGACTGAAGTTTTTGAATAATATAAACTTTTTAAATGCTCCAGTAGAATTTATTTCTTAGCAGTACTTTTTAAAATCACTTCTAAAAGCAAATGATTATTACTTAATGTCATGTGATCATACCACGCATGCTCTCATGAGTGTTTCTGTGTGTGGTAAGAACATTCCTGGTCTGAGGTTGGAGCTCTGGCTCTTTCACTAACTAGTTGGGTGATCTTGAACAAATTCTCTTAAGTACTCTGGAACCCAGTTTACTCATCTGTAAAATGAAAGGGGTGTTCTATCATAAGTTCTCGGATTTCTATGAAAGAACTCCCCCACTCCCCACTTAAAGTTATACCTCCATTATAGAAAATTACTTGCTAAATATAGCTGCATCAAAGTATTAATCACTGGGTGAAATAGCTTATTTTTACATCTTACTACTCCTTAAAACAGACTTTAATACAACATTTTGGTGATTGAGATCTTTGTGAAAACTCCAAGTTGGGTCAGGTCATGAAGCTAGGAGTAGTCTCCTGGTTTCAAATTAATTAATCTGCACAGTGGGGTTTTACACCCGGTCCCTGGTTTTAAGTCTCATCCCTTCCCTTCTGCAATGCAGAAGTGGAGGGACCACACTCTCCTTGTCATTCTTAGTCTTCTTTGTTGGCTGTTCTCCCTCTGCTCACCCTCTAAATGCTGGTCGTGCCCCAGGACTAGTTCCTGGGCTCCCTCCCCGCCTCTATCTACACATTCCAGCACCGGGTTGACACCTAGAAGCATCTCTAACTTACATCACTCACTTGTCCTATCTCAATAGACTCCTACCATCCTCTCTGATTCTGCTCTTTTACCCTACAGTTTACACACAGCAGCCAAACAATTTTTTTAAATAATACAAATTAGACCACATTGCCCTCTCCCTCCCGCCCCGCCCACTTACACCCCTCCAATGTCTGCCTATTGCAATCAAAATGAAGTCCAGACATCTCTCCCTGGCTGACTTTCCCTGTGTTCTTTGGCCTCTACCCTCTTCTCTGCTCACTCTGGCTGGCTTTCTCTTACTGAATACTTTGCCTCGGTGCCTTTGCACTCACCTTGACTGGGAATGTCTACCTCAACCCTACTGCCAATATGCACATGGCTGGTCCTTCTCTGAGAGGTGTTTTCTAACCACACAATCTACAGTAGCCATCCAGAAGTCTCTATCGCACTGCTCTATCACATTGCTCTTTTACTTTACGTTTCTGAATAGTTCATTGCTAACTGAAAAAAATTTCAGGTTTTCTCTCAAGCCCCTTGAGAGGATAACTTCCACTACAGTAGGATCTTGTCTGCTTGGTTCGTGCACTGGCTCTTTGAACAGTGCCTGACACATAGCAGATGCTCAATAAATGCTTGTTTAATAATGACAAACAAGTGAATAAATGAATAAATGAATGCCTGCACTTCAATTTACTGACCCAGTCTAAATAAGTTACCTTTATTTCACATGCTAACACTTTTAACTTTATAAATAAATATGTGATGTTTAAAATGTGTTAGACAAATTTTTATTTGTAGGATTTCATACTCTAATTTAAGCTTGTTTCATTTCTACATGAAGTGTATGTATGAATCATCTCCATCTTATAAAAACCAAACTTTTTTCTAAGACCAGTTACCCAATGTAGCTGTGATAAAATCTTCAGAGACTAGGGAAGGTGAATTTTCTGCAACTATATCCAAGATTTAAAAATACTTTGCCATTTTCTAAATAGATCACAAAATATAATCACAAAATCATATTCTCCTTCTCATCGTATTACTGTTAAATTCACTGACACTTAAGTGGTTTATCCTCATTATCCTTCATACATTTTGCATTTGCCAGAACATGCCATCCTGGGAATGCAGTAGTGCAGGCCAAGTCTCTGTAACAGGAACACAATTAAATTCCCTAGTTCAACCTCCAATAAATAAAATGCTAAAATTCCAGCCTCCATCTCTCTCACGCAAATCACTGTCTTTGAAACAAGGGGCCCTTAGAGCACCTCACAAATGTTCTTGAAAAGGATGATCTCTTCTACCTTCTGAGGCCACTTTCCTTCCTTCTGCTCCCCATGTGGCCTCCATTTGCTTCTATCCCTGCTCCTCAAACTCCATCCATCTCCCCACACCAATGGCTGCTGTTCCTTGGTTGCCTTTGAGACCTGGGACCTTCTTTAGCATAGCCGCTGTCCCTGGTGCCCCAACACTTTGTGGGTGGTAACCCGCAGAGGAACCCAGCAAATGCCACTCAGTGGTTGAGGCAGTTCCCCGGCTCCTCCCCCTTCCTTCCCTACTCTATTCACAGAAAAGTCAATTGTTCTAGAACTGATTTTTTCCTGGGGGTGGGGCCAGAGGTTTATTAGAATCACTACCTATGAAGCGAATAGGAGGAAGGAGGAATGAGCAGAGGAAGAACCTGAACTGTGACAAAGCCTCAGCCGATCTGGCAAAGAGCTCTGGAACAAGAGCTGCCTGCTAGAGTGCCCAGAGCATTACTCCGTCACTGGATACAGTCTGCCTCAGAGGGGCATGGTCTGGGAGAGGCAGCTCTCGCAGCTGAGACAGGCCCTAAGGAGAAGGTGCTGAATGTGGATAGAAAGGCCCTCTTCGCAGTTGGTAGCAAGTCCTTTCTTGAACAGGAACCTGGGTGGGGCATGTCTGGGTCTACCACCACCTCCCATCTTGTAGAAAGTCGAGGTCCTGATCACCATCTACAAGACCCTAACCATGTGGCCTCCATGTCACTCCCCTGAACCTCCTTTCCTTCTCCTCCCTCCACACTCAAGCTCTCTAGGTACAGTCATATCATTGCTTCTCTCCCAACAGAGTGGACCCATTGAGACCTTTGTATTCACATCTCTCTCCTGAAAGCCCTTTCCTCTGATTGCGTAGGACTTGCTAACTCACCTCCTACAGGTCTTTGCTCATTGGTTACTTCCATGATGACCTTCCCTGAAGACCACTGTGTCTATAACTGATTTCTGTCCTGATCTCTTCTCTTCTCACATCTGTACTCTTGGCCATGTGGGCTTCATTTCAATCCCTAACGCTTGTCCCCAAGGCCTGCTCTCCTACATACCACCTCTCAGCTTCCCTCAGCACCCCGCCTTAGGTAGGCACCCATTTCCCAGGCAATGGTGCCTCATTTCAGGTCACACTTGTCAACCTTGACTTTTACTGCCCCTCAGGGAGGATTATTTCATCACCTGGTGCTCTCGGGGTGTAGCAGTTAAGTGGTGGACATCATTTCTATCTCTTTGGATCGTTTCACCATGGACAGCAGCCCTGATGGTCTATTCCTGTTCTCTCCTCCAGGGCCCACTGGCCCGCCGTGCAAATCACACACTCGCCAAATTCCCACAGGGGTTAGGGAATGAGGACCTCTCTCTAAATGTTGCCAGGCTTAAAAAGTCATGTTCCATTCGCCTCTGATTGTAAAATCATAAATAATCATCATTAATAATGATAAATACCACTAATAATAAAATAATATATAACCATTATTCTGCCAGCCAGAGACAATCACGGACATTTTGATGCATTTTCCTGTCTTTTAAGAGATTATATATTTTATGTACTCGTTTCATATTCCATCTACAATTTAGTATTTCTTTTACTTAGATGATGAGAATTTTCATAAATCATTAAATATTCAAAAGTATAATTTTCAGACTTATTTAGGGTTCCATGGATTTGTCTCAATTATTTGGCCATTCCTCTATAATTGTTTCTAGTTCTTTCCTATAGTAATAATTCACTGAAGGACATATTTAGACATAATATCAAGTGAATATCTTATTATTCCTTGGTACAGATTCCTAGAAATAAAACTACCGAGTTAAAAGACATGGGCATGCTGGTAAAGTGTTTTCCAGAAAATGGTATCAACTTAACTTTATTCCAACAGGCCTGTTGAACTCCACTCCCCCCTCCCCCCAGCTTTTTTAAAATCTTGCAATCTTTGCCACTGTAGAAGTTGCAAAGTAAATTGCTACTTCAATTTACATTTCTTTGGTAATTTTTTCTTTTAATTTGTAAATTTTCTTCATGCCCTTGGTCCATTTTTCATTTGTGGGAGTAGTGTTCCTCTTGTTATTTTTAAAATATTGAGGATATAACATTTCTGTAGTTTCTTTGAAAAAGGTATTCTAAAACCTGTGATTTTTTATGTTCCTGTAAAAATAAATTCCATTTAATGACAACCTTGTCTGTCACTTTACACTCACCTGCCATCATTAGCATCTTTATTGAGTCACATATCCTGACAGAGACAGTTGAAATTGGAAAAAAGATTCATTTGGAACATTTCTTTCCAATGAAATTGGACAACAACTAAATTACGTCATGTGTGACAAAAAAGGCATGCCCACCCTCTCTTGAAGCAGTTTCCACAGCGTTATGAAATATGTCCTCAAATACATCTCTTTCTGTATGTATACACCATGTAACCACTGAACGACCTCCCTTTCCCTTAGCAGTGACTTAGAGAGCTGCTTTAATAGGACCACATGGCCCTCTTGAAATCCTGTTCTCTAAAGGAAATCCTTTAAGGCCACACAATAGTTTCCCCATAGTTGAAAAGTCTGTATTTCTCAGAATTGCAGTCCTGATGGAATTGGACCCAAAGAACAAGATGAGAAGATGTGAACACCACAACACCCCTTCTGACGTCTTGTGCGGCACCCCCAATGCAGCCGAGACTCTAACCAGCTACAAGGAGCAGGGCGGCCTCGTGGGCACTGTCATGAACGCCATGTCCCGGCTGTGCTGTGTCAGGCTCCGTAATGAGCACAGCGTGGTACAATGAGGCGCCGCCTTCTTCCTGACATTTCCCGCAAGTCACTTTTTACAGCCTACTTCTATTAATTAACTTCATCTCCTAGACCTGTGCTGCAAATACCTTCTTCGTGCAGATCTGAGTGGCACACACCACACTTGGGTTGACTGGCTGTCTTGAAAGTGACAGCACAACAGGAACAAAATAAAATATTCTAAGCATGACTGCTGATAAAGTTATGAGAACAAGAGGAAAGCAACTTGGCCATCAAGATCTAGCCCAGAAAACTTGTCAAGAATGTTAAAATCATTTTTTCCTCCTTCACAGAACACCGGAGAAGTGGTGATTGATGGATAGTTCATAAAATAATGAAAGATACTTTAAAAAAAAACAAAACCAAAACCCGTGCTTCTATTTGACATTCTAACCCCAGATAAGGATGGCCCTTGGAGTTTAAAGTGAAAGGACACAAAATTGAAAACCACAAAATTCCTTGGAGAAAAACATAGGATCGACTGCCAAAATATGTTAATTTAAATAGGTACTGAGGGATTAATTTATACAACAAATCAAAAAGCATTTTTTGAGCAATTAGTATGTTCACGGTTATTTGCTATTTCGGGGAAAGGGATATAACTCCCGCTATTTGAGCACCTACTATGTGTCAGACACTTATTAATTCTAATTTCCACAACAATTTGGCAAAGTTGGTATTGTTTGTTTCATTTTACAGATAAGAGTGAGCCTCACTTTTAAGCAATTTGCTCAAAACTACACAATGGCTTTTAAATACCACACCCTGGATTTGACCTCAGGGTTTCTGGACTTGGGAACCCTGACTCTGCTACAGCACAGTGCTTCTCAAAATAAGGTAGAAAACGCCAGTGGAAGGTTTATTCTCTCTACCCTAGTGGAGGATATGCACATAAACAAGAGTAGTAACTTATAGATTGGAGTGTTGATTGTGTGCAGATGGTGTTCTTATGAAGTTTTTACATACTGATACACTTAATCTTCACAAAAACTCTGTGAATGAAGGCTTATTATTGTGACCATTTTACAAATGAGAAATTGGGATGCAGACAGGATAAGTAACTTGCTCACGGTCAAACAGCTAGTAAGTTATGGCGCTGAGGTTCCCTCTGGGGCAGTGTGGCCCCAGCATCTAGGCTCTGGACCACTATTCTCCAGTGCCCCCATAACACACAAGAATGAATATCAGCAAAAGAATGATCTGCTCCCATGTTGGAGGTACAAGCACAATGTTATGGGAGTGCAGGGCAGGTATCTAAATGGAATCTTGAAGCGTGAATAGGCCACCCATTTTAGTAGGTGGATAAGGGGAGAAGGGATAATATTCAAGAGGAAGAGAACTGCTAAGTATGGTATAGAGTCATACAAGGGCATGCTGAAATTGGGAAAGAGGATGGCCAGAGGACACTGAAACATGGGGGGTGTGGTGGTGCAGGGATGGGAGAGCGTTGGGAAGGGAATGGCATATGCTATAGTTAAAAAGAAAACTGGGACTAAAGAATGCAGGGCTGTGTGTGCCTAGCTAAGGCATTTGGACTTCATTTTGTAGACCACTGAGAGTCATTAGTGAGAAGTGACACAATCACACATGGGTTTTGGGACAACACTTTTGGCAGTAAAGGAGAGAATGCAGTAAAGACAGTGATACCAGCTGGGAAGCTATGCAAGAGATGACCAGAGGCTTATCTTGGAAGGTTACACTGAAAGGATGATCATTTGATTGGCTACAGGGAGTAAGGAAAGGATGGAGTATGCAGTTAGGTTTGTAGGAGACACGACTTCATGGTCAGTAACTTACAAGCTGGCTTTGTTTGGAGTGCTAACCTCAGAGGACCTAAGTTGACTAACCCATCTGTGGTGGATTAAAGATGGCCACAAATTCTTTGACACTCCTTCCATCAAGAAAGAGGCAATGCACCCCTTGGTTCTGGGTGGGCTCTGTGATGCTCTGGGATTTCTGAAGCTCATTCACTAGAAGTTTTGCAACTTGGGATGTTCACTCTTGAAAGCCTGAGTTGCTGTATAAGAAGTTAGACTAGCCTACTGGAGAATTCACGGGGAGAGGCTCTGAGACTACACAGAAAGGGAGAGGAGCCCACCTCAGTCCAGATTTCCAGCTGCTCCATCAAGTATCCAGTCTTGTGACTGACCAGCCAGCTGCCAGCTGAATTCTACCAGTTAACCTCAGTTGATGCTACCTGGACCTAAAGAATCACCAAGCTATGCCTTGTGTGAATCCCCAACCCACAAAATTGTTAGTTAAGGTAAAATGGCTTTTATTGAAGCCACTACATTTTGGGGTCATTTGCAAAAGATAACCGGACTCCATCCATAGGTTAAGGTAGCATGATTCATTTAATCTCTCATACAGAATTTGCAACACTAAATGAACAAACTTTAATAAGAGTGATAGAAACTAAAGTAATCCAAAATGCACAATCATCCTTTGATTACAATTCGGGAGGGTGGCAAATATTCTAGTAGTGATTCAGTAGTAGACATCAGAGGGAAAAATTCTGTTTATTGTTTCATGAAACTCAAATGAAGGGGAGGAATGAAGACAAAATTGAATCCACTTCCTCAAATTTAGCTGGGTACAATCATGACATAACACTTAGTAACTGACTCTGCTGTTCTGAGAATCAAATGCCAAGGTTCATTCTCTCTGAATAGTTTTAAAAATGGCTGAGGCTGCCTAATATCAGTTATTAGCACAAAGAATAGAGCATCTTAGCTAAATAGAACCCTTTGCATTTTAGGAATGATAACAAAGCTTTCCCAGGGCTTCTGCCCACACATGCACACAGTGAACAGAAATAGAGTGTGTCTGGAGAAGCACAAGTCTTCAACCACTTTATTGTTGACCAAACTTGAGTTGCAATTCAGAGGATCTAAGCAAATTAAAATATATCTATAAATTTGTGCATGTCCATGGAGCTTTAGCCCATGGCTATTAATGGTCTCATTATGTACCTGCCAGTATTGCTGAGGGTTGCTGAAGGAGTTCCTTGGGATTAATCTCAACAAACCATTTTTGTGTTAGAACATCCTGTACTGAACTGGCATTTCAACTCCCTCAGTTCAAGAAATCATATTAGCATCTATTTCAAGAGTTAAGTTACACCTTTCTAGGATAATAGACGTATTTCCAGTAATACACGAAACTCCCTCTGCCAGAGTATATGTCCCTTAAGCACTTAGCAGTGGAAATTAAGTCATCAATCCAGTGAGTCAAACCACTATTCAGCAGGTTTAATCTTCAACGCCATACAAAAGTGGTTAGATTTCCAGACTCAAGAAGTTTTATTTGCCACCAGATATTGCCAATAAAAAGAAGTCAATAACGTTCATAACCAGAACTTCATTTGTTACTATTTGGAGACAGGTCTGTGCCTCCAAGTTTGTCTCCTTTTTCAGGTTCGCACGACTCATAATTCTCCCCCTTCTCTATCTGCCATGAGGCAAAACGCTAATTGATAAAGGTCTAATGCCAGTATTTCACATACTCTGCACTGTAATGAATACTAACAACTTAACTACTAAAATTTTATCTTTGGAATCATTTTGTGGAAAAGTGCTGATTAAGGATGAACCTTTACTGGCAAATATAAGGCCAATGTAATTGACACAAACGATGAAAGTCAAGTACATAAACTTCTACTGAGAGTTAAAATGATGATTAGGAAAATATTAAATAAAATGCTTTTAATTGACCAACTAAAATACAAAAAGGATAATTAATAAATATGCTGACATTCTTTCTTTAATTATAGGTAGTCATACAACATTAAGACAAAAAAATGTGATGCATTATGACTACAGCATATTATTTTTGTTTCTTTTTTAGCATTTATGGATAGAGTCTTACTGGCTGGTGAAGTTAGGGATGAATTTTAGAACCCTGGATCCATGAAAACTTAATATTCCCATATGGGGCCAGAATGCATAATCTTAACCATATCGTAAGGGCTGAACTCTTCCCATCTATCCAATAAAGTTAATTCTTTTTCTAACAATGACCTGATGAAGAAAACATTCTAACTCTTTGCTGTGTTTAAGTTTTAAGAAGTTGGGACAGATTTGAAAGAAGACCACAAAGCCATTTTTCTATATTGCAGGTCCACAGATAGTTTCATTGACCAGCTATATTTTTGTTTTTTTAAAAAAAGTTCATTAACCTTTCTCATGGTGCCCTGATAACATTCTGATGGTTTCATTGGGGGGGGGGCTGTAATTAGATTCTAGACTTATTATGCATTTCTTTATGCAGTTACTTGATATTGTCATTTTTAAAAAGGGGAACATGCCAGCTTTAGGCAATGTGAAAAGGGGACAAACGGGCTGTATTACAGTGTTCTTGTGATGATGGGATCATTAGCAGAGGCAAAAACATTTGCAGAAAAACCTTGGGAGGTAAACCACATGCTGATTTGGGCATTACATTTTAACATCATGTATATGATATTTGGAAAATTCCAAAGCTACATATAGTTAACACTAGGAGCAACAGCAGATGATTTCATTAGCCCAATACAGAAAACAAGACAAGATTCTGTGTTGCTTTTCATATAGCTGTATCTTGAACCACATACTTGCCTTTATAAAATAGAATACACAGAATGCAAGGAAATGTACCTCAGCAAAATCCTCTCGAAATTAAGTAAAATATAAATTACCAATAGAATGGAATTTCTTGAAAATTCTGAGCCATCAGCAATGCTTTTGAGGTAGCTGTATATAACAACAATTAACATGACTTGAATCCTTACTACGTGCCAAGCACTTTAAGGCACTTATGTGAAATATCTCTTTAAACTTCACAATGCCCCAATGAGGTACTATAGTCACCCCATTTGTTGTATGTGAAGACAAAGACTAGAGAGGTTAAATAAAACTTTTTACAGCTGTAGAAAATCTGGCAGCGAGCAGATCAATGCCTTCAGCTACAAGGTCTTAAGAGTAGTAAGTGGTAGAGCCAGGATTTAAATGAAGCATTCTGAGCTTGCTCTTAACCCCAAACATACTATATAGTCTTTCCACCTTAGAGCAGTTTGTTACAAGGGAAATCCAAGTGCAAACTCCAGGAAAGCCAGTTTTACCAGCTTTGTAACATTTAAGAAAATCATTTATTGACCCCTAACTTCAGTCCTTACCTGACAATTGGGTTGTTGTGAAGATGACACGGTCATACATTAGAGCACCTGGGGCAGAGTCTAGCACATGGCCACTTACCTTGTACTTATTTTCAATTATTTCCTTTAAAAAGATACGAGACATTTATTTTGTGCAAGCACTATGCTAAGTGTTGGGTGTTCAGTGGCGAAAAAAGTGGACCCACTACTTGTCCTTGAGAACAGGGGTCAGCAAACTTCTTCTGTAAAGGCCAGACAGTAAATGTTTTAGGTTGTGTTGGACTCAAACTACTTAACTGTCTTCACTACTCAACTTTGCCATTATAGCATGAGAGCAGTCAGAGAAAGAAGCATGATTGTGTTCCAATAAAACTTTATTTAAAGAACCAAGTGGGGGCTGGATTTGGTCCACAAATAGTTGGTCATAGTTGGCCAACCCCTGCTCAAGACCATCTAACAAGCAATTACAATATAATGTGGAATGGGCTCGGATACAAGAAATACAGGATATTATGGGGACACATGGCAGGGCCCCTTCATTTGCTCTAGGATAATCAGTAAAGGCTTGTCAGAGCTGGTGAAATAAGAGGTGGGAATTGAAGTATGAGCAAGACAGACTTCAGCAAAAGGTAACTGTGAAGACCCAGAGAAAAGAGATATATATATTCCATTTCAGGACAATCACGTGAAGGAGTTCAAGGGTTAATGAAGGGAAGGCAAGGATGACTGGAGAGAAGCAGCTGAGGAATAAGCCTGGGTCAGTGCAAGAAGGGCTCCATTAAGGAATGTAGAGTTGATACTCATGGGAAGATGTTAATCCTTTTACCCAGGAGAGTGACATGATGAGACTGGATTACTGTTCTGGAAAACAGCAGCACCCTTAGGGGCTACTGAATTATGAAGAACAATTCCCTTACACTAAATGATCCCAGGTTGCTGAGTTTTTGGTTCTTGTACCAGCTCTTCCCAACTTTTCTGTTTCCTCCATTGCCCAGGTGTTTGCCAACCATCACTTCTAACTAATGGGAGAACACTGAGGGAACTTTTCTTTTCTCCAGTTTTCTAATTTGCTGCTTCTTGTCTGCTATAGGATTTAAAGTTATTCATTCAAATGCTTTTGAAATTATTATTTTTTTAAGTACATAAATTGGCCGAGAGAACTCTTTTCTAAGTAACATGCAGGGTAGGGTGGAGGACTTCTGTATTGTTTTACTACCTTGGTTTCTTTAGTTGGAGCTGCTGAGTCAATGATCTGCAGGTAAAGAAAAGCATTACAGTATTAAGAACATATAGCTTGCTATAATTTGAATAACTTTTCTACTGACACATTTGTCTAGTAACTTTGGTCACTAACAAAAGAAAAACACTAGGCTACGGTCATCATAATCAAATCAAATACTCTACTTCCTTATTTCTGTAAGTATCAAAATATATCTGAAATCCAATTTTTAAAATTTCTCAGTCACATCTCACAAGGAAACAGTGAAAAAATTCTTCTGCCTGAATATTTTTGGCTTGGAAAATATATTCTCAGTAACCTGGACCAGAGAATGTGGTGGACATGTGTTTAAATGACAGTAGGTAATAGGAACAAGGGTGCCAAATTTATTTGTTTCTTGCACTAGAGTTAAATTTTTAACTTTTTTTTAAATTGAAAACTCTTTAAATTCTGAACAAAGAACTTGTTTTATCTTATTTTCATTTTCAAATCCTTTGAAGGCTGTCATGAATATCAATGGAGCTGAGTCATATTCAATAACAAGATGAGGTGTATGACTAGATTATAATTTTCCTCAGAGTCTAAATTCCTTGAAATCAAGGCTAGTTTTACTCATCTTTCTATCCCCTACAATGTCTGGTATAGTATCTTGCAGAGAGGAGGGGCTCAATTAATTATCACTGAGTAACAACCTGCAATGGAACTCAGTGATATGTTTGTGTTAACCAACATTCTATACAGAGGGTTTTCCCCTTTATTCTGAAACAAAACAAAACAAAACACACACACAGGTTGCCACTTGCTTCCTATGAGCCCAATAAATATAGCAAAGCCATTTGGCAGACGGTGGCTCATTCAATATTTATGAAATTAACCATAACCCAGCAGATCCAATAATTTCAGATGTCATAACAGTAGTCTTAATAATTGATCACTACATAATCAATTCCCCCATGGCAGCAGATTATGGCTTCATATCAGAAAAGAGTTATCGGAAATTCACTCAGCTCTTGAAGTGGTTCTGAACCCCAGTGGTCCCAGACCTGAGAGAGCACCCAGACAGATCAAGATCAACAAGCAGAGAGCAGCCGAGCCTTTTCATATCGGTTTTAAACTATTTCCCTGAAGTTGTCCACGCATTAAGACAGAATAGGAGAAAAAAATAGGTGCACTAGTTTAGTTTTCCTAAAACCCACCTCAAAAGTGATACCTTCTTTATTTAAAATCTGGGTTGTTATTTTGTCCCAATGAATCAATTTTTGAACATCTTTCTCCTTTGGTAAAGACCCCCAAGTCCATTTATTTTGCCTTTTCCATAGCCAAAACAAGGAAACAACACACATTGCTTTGGTTTGCTAAAGCTTCCGGAATGCAACATACCAGAAATGGATTGGCTTTTACAATGGGGGTTTGTTAGTTCACAAATTTACTGCTCTAAGGCCATGAAAATGTCCCAATTAAGGCATCAACAGGACGATACCTTCTCTGAGGAAGGGCCACTGGCAACCGGGGTTCCTTGGCACATGGCTGGCTCTGCTGATCCTTCTCTCCTGGGTTTGGCTTCAAAATGTCTCTGGGCTTCTGTCTGACTTCCCTCTGCTCTCTGAGTTTCATCTGCCTTTCATAGAGAACTCCAGCAAATGGAAAAAGACCCACCTCAAATGGGTTGGGTCACATCCCAATGGAAACAACCTAATCAAAGTTCCCACCCAACAATAGGTCTGCCCGCTCAAGAATGGATTAAAAGAATATAGTCTTTTCTGGGGTACATAATAGCCCCAAACCAGCACACTCCACCCTCTGAACCCTCAAAAGACATGTTGTTTCCATGTGCAAAATATGTTCATTCCATCACAAAACCACAAAAGCCTGAAATCATTTCTGTAACAATAAATAAATAAAAAGTCTTAACAAAATCAGTTACAGTCATGGTTTGTCCTAAGGAAACATTCCTCTCTGGCTGTGGACATGTGAAACTTAGAACAAATTATCTGCTGCCAATATACAAAGGAGGGACAGTCATAGAATAAACACTCCCATTGCCATAAGGAGAAATTGAAAGGAAAACAGGGGTCACCTGGACCAAACAGTCAAGAATTTGCAGGGCATACATCATTAGATTTCAAAGTCTGAGAGTCACCTACAGAAAGATGTTTTATCCTTGGGACTTGAAAGAGTGGGAGTCCCACCCTCTCCAAAGGCTTACCCAGTGGCCCTGCTCTCTCCAGACTTTGGGGAGACCACCATGTTCTTTGTTCCACCCTCTCCAAGCACCGTAGTGGCACACAGACTGGCACCCGCTCAGCCCTCTAAGAACAGGGGGTGCTGGCCAGGCTCTCCCCAATCCCTTGGGAATGTGTTCCACCCTCTCTCAGGCCTGAGGCAGCAGCATTCTTCCTGAACAATGAGCAGCCAAGCTCCCCTCAATCCCCCAGGCATCTGAGAGCCTTTCCTGAACAATGGGATGGAAGGTCCACCCTCTGCAAGCTCCAGGGCAAACTCACCCTCTCCATGTGCACGGGTGAGTCCATTCTCCTGATCTGAGGTTTCTTTGCTCCAGACCTCAGTTTCCATGGTTCTGCCTTTGAAGTTGTTTTCTCTTCAATTTGTCCCTTTTCTGTTCCTTTTAGTCCAGACTGGCAGTGGCTCCTTTTACACATATCCCGCAAAAGACTTGTTGGTTTGGCATGAAGCATACAAGGATCCCAACTATCAGACAATAGGACTTTCCACAAATCCTTTCTGGATAATTCCATTTCCACTCCTGGCTTGTCCTGAGATGGCTGACTGGTTCCATGTTTGGTTAAATCCTCATGTGGGGCACTATCTTCTGGGGGCTCAATTTCTAGAAGCCCAGAATTTTCCAGACCATCAATTTCTGGTTTCTTTGTACCCAAGAGTTCAGTTCTCAGCTTATCCCTTCCCTTGCACATTTTACTATAAGCTGCAAAGAGAAACCAGGTTGTACGTTCCAGATTGAGTTTGGAAATCTCCTCAGCTGAATATCCAAGCTCGTCACTTTCAAATTCTGACTTCCATCTGACACCAGGATTCAGTTTTGCCAAATTCTCTGCCACTTTAAAACAAGGATTGCCTTCCTTCCAGTTTGCAATGACACATTCATCATTTCCCTCTAAGGTCTCATCCAAAGTACTTTTAGCATCCATATTTCTACCAACAATCTCTTTAAAGCAATCTAGGCCTCTTCTATCAAACATCTCACAATTCTTCCAGAATCTTCCCCTTATCCATTTATAAAGCTGTTCCAGCATTTTTGGTATTTGCAATTCACAGCACCCCACTTCTCTGGTACCAAAATCTGTTTGGGTTTGCTAAAGCTTCTGGAATGCAATATACCAGAAATGGATTGGCTTTTACAATGGAGGTTTATTAGTTCACAAGTTTATAGTTCTAAGGCCAAGAAAATGTCCCAATTAAGGCATCAACAGGATGATACCTTCTCTGAGGAAGGGCCACTGGCAACCGGGGTTCCTCTGTATATGGGAAGGCACATGGCTGGCTCTGCTGATCTTCTCTCCTGGGTTTGGCTTCCAGTTTCAGTGGCTTTCTCCAAAACGTCTCTGGGCTTCTGTCTTAGCTTCTCTATGCTCTCTGAATTTCATCTGCCTTTTATCCTCTCATAGAGAACTCCAGCAAATGGATCAAGACCCACCTTGAATGGGCTGGATCACATCTCCATGGAAACAACCTAATCAAAGGTACTGCTCAACAATAGGTCTGCCCCCACAAGAAAGGATTAAAAGAATATAGCCTTTTCTGGGGTACATAACAGCTCCAAACCAGCACACTCATTAATATGCCTATATTTTCCAAAACAAAAACCAGTTTACCTTGAGGACACAATTAAAGAATTTCTATAAGTCACATATTTTTTATAGTTTCTTACACTTTCAAGTATTTCTCTTCACACAGATATTTAGGGCTCAGCATATCTTTCTAAATGTAAACATCACAAAAATTTTAAAAGACGTCTATAAACAGCTATGAATACTAAATATAGTAGTTTTTATTTTCTAAGTTAATTTACTGCCACCAAGTATCAAGCATGCCAAATAATGTAATAAAAGCAAACTTCCATTTTACATGTTGTCTTCTTTTCTGACTTTACAAAAGAAACCTAGAATAAATATGTACAAATTTCAAAGTATCTCAAATTCAAATACTGTTTTATTCATTTTTCTTCCCCCAGATTCGTTCCGAAATGCTCATTCCAGACAAATCTGCATTTTCCCTCAGTGGTCTGAGAAAAAAAATGACTTGTATGGGTACATTAGATTTACTGAAGTATATATCAACCTGCAGGTATATATAGGGACACATTGTTAGAGATATAGATGAAAAGAAAAAGAAAAGTTAGTCTCAAATTCAGCTCACTCTACTTAACCTCCGTCTTTCTCTTTTAGGGTGAAGAGAAAATTCATAGTCATTCTTTTAACTGAAGTACGCATTTTGCAATTCCCTTATGAAACAAAGAGAGAAGACAACTTTTGGGTGAAATTTACAAATCAGAAGGTTTCTATATATCAGAGCATGAGGCAGATGAATAATCCATGGAATCTTTCATTTTGGCTCAACCTAGCCTAAATATATATCCAGTACTTGAGCAGATGGACAAAGCATAATTCAATAATAATGTGAATCTCCAAAGCCAAAATGTAAATTTCTTATGCTTTAAGTTTTAGATGTATACTTTTTTATGAAGCTAAATATTCATTCCAAGAGATTATCTAGTTCTTAGTTACATAACTTACATAAAATTATTCTCAGTGATCCCATTCTTACAATTCAAAAGGCTAACATTATAATAGCAAAACTTTTACATAAAATGACAACCAAAATAATTTTAATTCACCAAATATCTACTGAGCATCTACTAAGCCCTATACTATCTACAAGGGATACAAAGTTGAATAAGACATAACCATGTTCTCCAGTCCAGTTACAGTCTGGTCTGATTATTTACCCATCAGTAAATGGTTCCCATTGTGTATAAAAATCCAACCTTCCTTGCATCCTCCCCTTAAAATCTTGTGAATTCAAAACTAAGCAAACAGGAAAATTGGAGGAGGTAGAGAAATGGGATCAAGAATGAGAAATTTAACTCCTGACCTAGCTCCTCACTGATTACTAAACATATGAAGGTACTCTGTAGTATTGCCATTAAGATTACCAGAACAAAGAATTTCCACTTTCATAGTAGGTAACATATTTAATTTTTATTATATTTCTTACTGAGCCTTCAAAGTTTACCTTATTTTATGTGCCCATCAAGAACTTCCAGCTCAGTCTCAGTCTATCATGATAATTTGGGTAGATTTATATACTTGTAAAGGAACCATTTGAGTTCCAAACCCACTAATAACCCACTGAATGCTCTGAAAGGATTGGATCAGCAGTGTCTGGCTATAGAAATCTGAGCTTATGTGAGACATCTGATCAGAAACTACCCAGAGCCTTAAGGGACCTACTCAACTCTGAATGCCTAAGAACTAGAGCAACCGACTATAAAGTGTTCCAGTACTCAGGAAGTACTATGGTGACGAGAGAATTTCAAAGAAGTTGACTAAAAAGAGCTGATGGAACAAAAGGTGTTTCCAAGCAAAAAGGACAAAAGGATATGTAAAAGTTGAGTGAAACCTTCTCATTTTAATCTCTTGTAGAAGGTTTTCCTCCTCCTTTCTTTTTTCAGTCCTTTGTCAAACACCTTAAATTTAAAGCCACACCAAAGGCTTTAGCTGCCATAATTAAAATGAAGATCAGTGGCTATGGGCATACTATGCCCAGTTGTGATTTTTAATTTTTTGTTTTAATTTGAGTATGTAGGCAGCTACAAATACATATCCTGTGAAACAGAATGAGGACTAACTCTGTGTTGATTTTTTTTTTTCTTTTTTGTCTTGACACTCACAGAAAATTGGAACATGCCATTTCCAGGCCTCAGTAGAATGCGTTTATCTTGTGTTCACAGCATATGGTTCACTTTCATTAAGCATTTAAAAAAATAAAATGTTAGTGTTATCTCCTGTGAACTGCAAGCAAGACACTGTAAGACATCACAGGACTCATTTGACCCAAATCAACTTAAGGTGTCACCTTATTCTAGTCTTTGCTACACTAACATGGGAGCTCATTATGCTCTGTTATAAATTTATTTCTCAAAGGATTCGTATTTCACAGGCCATGTGGCATGTATGTCATATGATATGCTGGTAACCATGGTAAAAATGAGCTTTTCTTTTAAAAGAAGTAATTTTGCCCTTTTGCTCAATGGTATTAGCTCCTTCTGATTCTAATGTTCTTTCAGAGAAGAGCTGAAAAAAAAAAAAACAGCAGCAGGGAAATGAGGAGAATCATCTCAGGAAGATATCTCCATTCTTGTCTTGCTTTTAGATTTAAGGAAACTCAAATACAATCCGAAGCACGTAGATGGAAGATGGGTGTGTTAACTGTATCACAAGGTACCTTAAAGGAGGTAATTCTGAGATGATTGAATTACCTAGCATTAAAATTGTTGCAAAATTTTGAAGAGTAAAATGAATGACTCTAGGTGTTTATGGCTCCTAATGGAATTTAATGCAGGGATTCTCAATTTTATCACTCACAACACCTCCTTCAAAAACATCATTTAGTGTGGTCTTATTTACAATACTGAAATGAAATTCATGGACAATTTCATTTACCTACACACACACACACACACACACACACACACATTTCTAAAATCAGTATAAGGGCCTCACTGTAATATAAAAGAGATAAAAGAAAATAATTTATAATAAAGTTATCTGTATTTCCATAACGTAAATGCCCAGGCCTGACAACTAGAAAACATAATGAAATAGTCGCAGGCCTGCCCTTTTTTGTATAATCACCATGAAAGCAGCATCTGCAAAGGTGTGGGATCAGCAACTCAGATGCCCTAAGCAGGGTTGCTACTGACAATGTGATTTTCAGAAATGTTGAACGTCTCCTGTAAAGTTCAGAGCAAAAGAAAGTACAATCACCTTCAGATTTACACTCCAGTTGCATGCTTGAAAAATTCAGTGTTTACTAAAGCAGGGTTTAAAAATATATAAACAGAGTTAGATTGCAGGTTCAGATAATTAAAGAACGCTTTTCAGCTCTATCAGTTTGTCCCCATGTGGGGCTGCTCTGGGCCCTGCAGGAGGTGCAGGCCCCCCATCCCCAGCCTACTACATGCCTGCAGTGCCACATCATTGAGACAACCTCCCCTTACACAACTCCCCACTTAGGGAGAGGTTTGGCTCCTACTGAGAACCACTGTTCTTACATATCCAACTAAAAGGAAAGTGTATGTTGAGAAGCTAATTCTGTGTTTTTAAGTTTCTCTGTATCACAAACTTTGACGCATAGCAGACAATGGACACTCACATGGTGTGCCAGTTTGGACATACTATGTTCTCCCAAAATACCATGTTCTTTGATGCAATCTTGTGGGGGCAGGCGTATTAGTGTTGATTAGGTTGGAACCTTTGGATTAGGCTGTTTCCATGGAGATGTGACCCACCCAACTGTAGGTGATAACTCTGATTACATAATTTCCATGGAGGTATGGTCCCACCCATTCAGCGTGAGCCTTGATTAGTTTATTAGAGCCCTATATAAGAGCTCAGACAGAAGAAGCTTGCTGCTGCAGCTGAGACAGACATTTTGAAGACGGCCATTGAAAGCTGACATTTCAGAGAATGCCATTTTGAAATGCAACGTGGAGCAAACAGACGCCAGCCACGTGCCTTCCCAGCTAACAGAGATTTTCCGGATGCCAATGGCCTTTCTCCAGTGAAGGTAACCTATTGTTGATGCCTTACATTGGACACTTAATGGCTTTAAGACTGTAACTTTGTAACCAAATAAACCCCCTTTATAAAAGGCAATCAATTTCTGGTATTTTGCATAATGGCAGCATTAGCAAACTGGAACACATGGTCCAAAATTACAAATAGACCTTCTAAATGAATCAAAGTAACCTACAAACTTGCTATCACCTATTCTACATGTTCTGAGGAAGTAGGAATCTACACTCACACATTCAAGGGTTGCCTAATATCGCTACAACCTATAAGTTGTAGACTTTTGGTCCTGGGCCTTGGTTGTTGGCTGACCATTCTGTTTAGGTCGCCCTCTTTTCCTGGGTTGTTTCCCCTTCTGGTGTGTATGTTTTATTCATCTTTGTTTTTGTTTTTGTTTTTTTTTTTCCATTGCTCCTTCTGAGTATAGAGCAGAGTGATTCTGTCCACAGAATCTGGACTCAGACTGAAGGTTCAGGCCCCTGCTCAGCCACTTTGCCTGTGTGACTCTGGGCAAGTTTCTTCTCTTGTCATACCCGTACTCCCTCATCTATACAATGGGGCAAAAACATCTACCTCATAGATTGATGTGAAGACTAAGTGAGCAAATCTATCAGAGCGCTTAAAACAGTGCCTACTATATAATGAGCATCCATCACGTGCTGGGCCAACTTAAAACATAGATTATATTCAAGAGACTTTTTTAACGGTGAAGAAACCCAGAGAGTCTCAGAAAACTCAGACTGGAAGAACACTTACAACTCGAAAATCAAAAGCTCTGAAGTTTGTCATTATGAAAGTTTACTATAAAGCTAGAACTTCCAGGTACGAAAGATGGAACCAAATTGCCCAGCACCAGTTCTGCTATAAACCAAAAGCCAGGAAGATGGCTTTTCAGTAAATGAGTTCCACAAAAACAGGGCACCTGGAGCATCATGCTAACCTTTTCCTTGAATGCACATGGATGTTTAAATCCATTCTCCTCTGGGTTTAAAAAAGCATTATTTTAATAAAGTTGCCTCTAGCTCTAGCTCATAGATGCATGCTCAATAAAAAGTAATATTCAATGTCATTTTTCTTCATGTAATCAAGATGTTGTAGCAACTTCAACAAATGAAAACTGACTTAAAAATAAAGTTTCACCCTGGTAGGGAGTTTACATTGTCAATATTTATACCAGAAAGTAACATAGGTGTGCTTAAATGGAATGAACTCAGTCATTCATTTGTTCACTGAAACACCTTCTATAGTTCACCCTGTGTACTAAGAGCTGGGAATAATGAGCTAAAAGATATACTCCCCATCTTCAAGAAGCTTTCAGTCTCTCGAAGGCTGACACCCGGGAGTCATTACTCAGTGTGATCGAGAAAGCAGCTGTGATGAACTCTTTTCAAGGTTGCTAAGTCAAGATTTATTATTTCTTCACTGTTCTGTCCATACATACAGAGTAAATTCCAGGAAAATAAGTAACGAACTATTTCTTTCTACAGCAATGCACTGTAGTACTACTTAACCAAATAGAAAATTTAGAATTTTGTCTTGCTTTCCAAAGGTCATAGTTTAATAAGGAACTCAGAGATGCTAACACCTGGAATGAGAGTATCCAGCAACGTTTAAGATGATTTATGTATCTATCGTGCAGAACTTAAGGGTGGTATTATCTGTCAGTCAGGAAATTAAATAAATGACCACTGGAAATGACCCCACTCTTAGGAGTCTAGGAGGCTTTTAATAAAAGTGATGCGGTTAGATCAGGGACTGCAGTTCGCCTTCTTTATTCAATGATTATTTATACTGCTTTGACAGCATGGGTGATGGAAAGGACATGGCCTTTGAGAAACTCAAACCGGGATTTGAAGTTTGGAAATGCCCCTGGTTTTGTTACTTAACCTTTCTGAGCTTTAGTTTCTCATCCTCAAAAGTAAGAATGAGAGCGCCCACCTCATAGGATTACCGTGTGGCTGAAACAGGATAATGTGAAAACCTTCAGGGTAGACAAAGGCTTGTCTCTTTCCCAGACATCTCACCTTACTGCAACATCAGGCAGTTATCATGCTCCTCAATTCACTTAGTTCTTTTCTATTAAGAGGTTTTTTCCTCCTGTGACTAAAGACAGAGACCATACAAAAAACTCAGCACTTTGTTTTGAAAAAAAATGATTTTACTTGATAAATGCTGTTGTCTTTTTGGTGAACTAGTTCAATTATCTTAGACCTGATGCATACAATAGAGAAATCCTAATTTAAATACCATTAGAGTGCCACCTAAATTTCCAACAATAAAAAAGTAGCTACAAACAGAATCTTTTCATTCCTCAGAGACAGTGTTCAAAATAGACTTGAATCGTGGTAATGAGTTCAATTTCTAAGCAGTAAATTTGGTACAAGTTTTCCTATTCTGCAGGAAGGGGGTGAGGGACGGAAGTGCTGTAGGAGTTCATTCTACTAAGCTTAAGGCATCTGGTGGGGTGGATATTTTTTCTCCCCCACATGGAGAAACATCAGTATGTCACTTTTCAGGAATGCTGGTGGGTTAATAAGAGTCTACTGAGAGAGAGAAAGAACATAAGAAATAGCAATTAATTTTCAGACGAGATCTCACTAGAGAGAAATGCCTTCTCCTTTAAAATGTTTCAAACTACTGCCTTTACAAACTGTCAGCTTCCTTTATTGTAAATAATATATAGATATAAAAAATATCAAATGACAAATTCAAAAATATCAGCTGCCATTTGTTTGAAATAACGTATTTTCCAAACCTGCTCAGAAAAAAATCACATTTTTTCATAATTGTTTATATGTCAAATTGCTCATTTTCTTTTTTTCACAGTTGCTATAATTTCCACTTTTAAAGGAAAACATTTAAAAACTAAGCATTTACCAATCACATGCTTAATGCTTTGCAACAGGGCATAACACTAATTTGAGGGTTAGAGACAGAGAGAGAGATAAAACAGCAGTTTTAGCCCTCAAGGAGTTTAAAATCTAACTGGGGAAATGAATATATATTCACAGAAAACTCAATTAAAAAGAAACAGGTAAACCTACTTTGCAGACTTGGAAAAGCTAGTGGGAGGACTTACACTCCCTGACTTTGAAGTTTATTATAAAGCCACAGTTGTCAAAACAGCATGGTACTGGCACAAAGATAGACATATAGATCAATGGAATCGAATTGAGAATTCGGAGATAGACCCCCAGATCTATGGCCGACTGATCTTTGATAAGGCCCCCAAAGTCACTGAACTGGGTCATAATGGTCTTTTCAACAAATGGGGCTGGGAGAGTTGGATATCCATATCCAAAAGAATGAAAGAGGACCCCTACCTCATACCCTACACAAAAATTAACTCAAAATGGATCAAAGATCTCAATATAAAAGGAAGTACCATAAAACTCCTAGAAGATCATGTAGGAAAACATCTTCAAGACCTTGTATTAGGTGGCCACTTCCTAGACTTTACACCCAAAGCACAAGCAACAAAAGAAAAAATAGATAAATGGGGACTCCTCAAGCTTAGAAGTTTCTGCACCTCAAAGGAATTTCTCAAAAAGGTAAAGAGGCAGCCAACTCAATGGGAAAAAATTTTTGGAAACCATGTATCTGACAAAAGACTGATATCTTGCATATATAAAGAAATCCTACAACTCAATGACAATAGTACAGACAGCCCAATTATAAAATGGGCAAAAGATATGAAAAGACAGTTCTCTGAAGAGGAAATACAAATGGCCAAGAAACACATGAAAAAATGTTCAGCTTCACTAGTATTAGAGAGATGCAAATTAAGTCCACAATGAGATACCATCTCACACCAATTAGAATGGCTGCCATTAAACAAACAGGAAACTACAAATGCTGGAGGGGATGTGGAGAAATTGGAACTCTTATTCATTGTTGGTGGGACTGTATAATGGTTCAGCCACTCTGGAATTCAGTCTGGCAGTTCCTTAGAAAACTAGATATAGAGATAACCTTCGATCCAGCGATTGCACTTCTCGGTATATACCCGGAAGATTGGAGAGCAGTGACACGAACAGATTTCTGCACGCCAATGTTCATAGCAGCATTATTCACAATTGCCAAGAGATGGAAACAACCCAAATATCCTTCAACAGATGAGTGGATAAATAAAATGTGGTATATACACACGATGGAATACTACACGGCAGTAAGAAGGAACGATGTTATGAAACATATGACAACATGGATGAACCTTGAAGACATAATGCTGAGCGAAATAAGCCAGGCACAAAAAGACAAATATTATATGCTACCACTAATGTGAACTTTGAAAAATGTAAAACAAATGGTTTATAATGTAGAATGTAGGGGAACTAGCGACAGAGAGCAATTAAGAAAGGGGGAACAATAATCCAAGAAGAACAGATAAGCTATCATGGGTAAATTTAACGTTCTGGGAATGCCCAGGAATGACTATGGTCTGTTAATTTCTGATGGGTATAGTAGGACCAAGTTCACAGAAATGTTGCTATATTAGGTTACTTTCTTGGGGTAGAGTAAGAAAACGTTGGAAGTAAAGTAGTTATCTTAGGTTAGTTGCCTTTTTCTTACTCCCTTGTTATGGTCTCTTTGAAATGTTCTTTTACTGTATGTTTTTTTTAAATTTTTTTTTATTTTTCATACAGTTGATTTAAAAAAAAAAAACAAGGAAAAAAATATGCAGAGCCCCCTTGAGGAGCTGGTGGAGAATGCAGGGGTATTGGCCTGCCCTACCTCGATGGTTGCTAATATGCCCACAGACATAGGGGACTGGTGGTTTGATGGGTTGAGCCCTCTACCACGGAATTTACCCTTGGGAAGACTGTTGCTGCAAAGAAGAGGCTAGGCCTCCCTATAATTGTGCCTAAGAGCCTCCTCCCGAATGCCTCTTTGTTGCTCAGATGTGGCCCTCTCTCTCTAGCTAAGCCAACTTGAAAGGTGAAATCACTGCCCTCCCCACTACATGGGATCAGACACCCAGGGTAGTGAATCTCCCTGGCAACGTGGAATATGACTCCCGGGGAGGAATGTAGACCCGGCATCGTGGGACAGAGAACATCTTCTTGACCAAAAGGGGGATGTGAAAGGAAATGAAATAAGCTTCAGTGGCAGAGAGATTCCAAAAGGAGCCGAGAGGTCACTCTGGTGGGCACTCTTATGCACAATTTAGACAACACTTTTTAGGTTCTAATGAATTGGGGTAGCTGGTGATGGATACCTGAAACTATCAAACTACAACCTAGAACCCATGAATCTTGAAGACGATTGTATAAAAATGTGGCTTATGAGGGGGGGATAGTGGGATTGGGGGGGCATAGGGATCACACTCCCGTTTGTCTAGTTTGTGGACGGATGAGTGGAAAGGTGGGGGAAAGAAAGAAAGAAAGAAACAAACAGACAAGGGTGCCCAGTATTCTTTTTTACTTTAGTTGCTGCTTTTCATTTTAATTATTATTCTGGTTATTTTTGTGTGTGTGGTAATGAGGGAGTCGGGGATTGATTTAGGTGATGAATGTACAACTACGTAATGGTACTGTGAACAATCAAATGTACGATTTGTTTTGTATGACTGTGTGGTATGTGAATGTATCTCAATAAAATGAATAAAAGAAAATCACATTTAGTGCCTTTAGCCTACAAAACTAATTTTTAGGCATCACATTAATAAAGTTTGCTCTCATCTTTAAAAAAAAAAAAAAAGGAAACAGGTAAATAAATGCCTGATGATTTCTTAAAGGAAACTTTTATCCATTTATATATTATTAGCAATTCCTTAGGAATTACCTGCAACTTTTCTCACCATTACTTGGGAGTTCTTTGCAAAGCTTGATTTCTTCTTTGGCCTACTCTCTGTCACCTGGCCAGGGACAGAAATAATAATAATAACAAAATTCCCTGGTTTAGCACCTACCATTTGCCAGGTATCGTGCTAAGCCACTGTGATATGTACTAACGCGTTCCATCCTTAGCATGACCTGTGAGGTGGGTCTGTGGTCATCCCTTGTCACCTCCTGTGACAGATGAGGGACACAGATACCGAGGAGTGGGTGCATAACTTGTGTGATGGCCCAGAGCCACGATTTGCAATGCTGAGGCTGCCTCTCTACCACCTCCCACCTCTTGCAAAGATTTAAGAGAGAAGAGGACAGAGAAAGGGGCAAAGGGCTTTTCATCTCCAATGGCTCCAAATCTGGGCTCCAGATGATAGGTTTTAGCCATAGAAAGAAACTACAGAGCTAATACCAAAGTGTTTTCCATGCTTTTAAGTGTTGTATATGTAAAAGACTATGCTTTTCCCATACAGTAGAAACAGCAATATTTTTACTTGCTCAGTGACTCAAGATTACAAAGAAAGATATCTGCTTTGGCTTGCCTGAGAGACGGTCACTGTTCCTGCATGGTGGTGGGGGGTGGGGTAGCTTATAATATTTCAGTAAGTGGATATTGGTACAATATTCTCAATCTGGTCTAAGATTTTAAAAACATTTTTTCACTCCCTGTAAATCATTACTGCCATTTATAATTATGGACATAGAAAACATAAGGGAAAATTGGTTTTTCTCTATTACAAATTCAAACAATAATAAAAATAATTAAAAAAGAACTGCATCCTCCATTTAAATACTTTAGTCTGAGGAGCTGAGGTATGAAAAGGCCTTTAGGAACATCAGCTCTGAGTCTCCCTCCAACATTCTCTCATCCATGCAGCAGGGATGAATTTCCTCAATTTTGGATTTCTTAGGTTTATCTGATCTGGATTTGTCTTTTTTGTAACTGAATTTTTCTTCACTGATTGACTTTTTCTTTTTTTTCAACAACCCTCTTTAGATGTCCCTAAGAAAGGTTTTCTATATCTGGATTTGTGTGTGCATGGGTTTGCTTCTTTCTAAGTACTCTTTTTTTTTTCTGACAGCACCAAACTAGCTTAATTATAACAAGCTAGAGACAAATCTACCACTACTGGCATTCCTTAAACTGGATTACCTGTATGAAAGAGGTATACTCTTGCAACGAGATACTCTATTGCTGCAACTGTTGACAACCAAATTTTGACAGAGTGCAATTTTCCCCCATAATTAAAAAAATGGGTACTTAGAACAATACACCCATCAACCCCAGTTTTAAAATGAAAGACACTAAATGTAGATACTCTGGATGATTTTTTGTTGAATAAATAACATACTCTTTCATCGTTTATAGTTTTATCATTTAATGTGATTCAGTCTCTCTTTGGAATTATTACAATAGTCTCCAGCTTCATCGTCTCCCCCCGCTAAAGCTTATTTTCAACACAAGAGCTAGGGTGAGCCTGCTACAGTGTGAGTCAGATCACCGCACTCGCTGCTCAGAACCCTCGGAGGCTCCCATGATCTCTCAGGGAAAAAGGCAAAAGGCCCTACAGGATCTGGACCCACCTAGGGCTCTGATCTTCTTGCCTACAGAGCTGCCCCAGGCTCACGTCATACAGCCTCCTGGTGCTACACCAGGGTTTCTCAACCTCGGCACTGTTGACATTGCGGATTTGTCACAGGCGACTATCCTGTACCTTGCAGGACGCTTAGCAACATCCCTGGCCTCGGTCCACTAGACAGCAGCACTTCCCCACCTCCCCCAGTGGTGACAACCACAAACCTCTCCAGACATTGCCAAATGGCCCCTGGGGGGCAAAGTCATCCCCGGATGAAAACTGTTGTTGCCAGTGATGCTTCTACTTCTGCCTGGGACCCTCTGTCAACACCCACAGGGGTTTTCCTTCCCTCCCTTCCCTTCTGCAGATCTTGGCTCAAAACCAACCTCTGCAGTGAGGCCTTTCCTGAAAAGCCAGCCCCAGCCACTCCCTCACTTCATTTATTGCTTTATTTTTCCCCATATCATTTATCACTTTTTAGTATATTGTATATTTATTCATTTATTTTGTCTATTATCTTCCCTCCTTCTAGAATGTAAGTTCCATGGTGATGATGACTTTAGTATATACTGTTTTTAGCTGCATCCCGAGCAGCTCGAACAACGCCTGGTGTTCTGCAAATATTTGCTCAATAAATGAATGGTCATTTGAAGAGCTGACCACAGACACCCCCTCCCTTTCCAAGGCGCCCTACTTAATGAGGGACCATATGTTCAGCCTGGACAGTGCAGATTTTATCTAATTTCTTTAAATTTGAGTTTTACTGTTTGTTTGGCATTAAGAATACACAAAGCCCAAATACGACCCTCTTCCAACAACTACAGTAGACACCTACACCATGAACTTTTTATATACTACTCTCCCCAGTTTCCTCTTTATTGTCCTGACTCTATTTCCCTCTGTTTTTTCTCTCTCTCTTCATCATCTATCATCTCTGTATCATTTATTCTATCTATTCACACAACCACTCAACTATATATTGTCCCATTATGTTGTACATCTCTGAAGCGGCTTTGAATAATTTGGGGAAAATGAGACATGGCAATATATATTCTAAAGCAAAAAGATGATTTATTAAATGCTAATTTAAATTAAAAGTCTGATATTTTCACTTTTAAAGAGGTTTTATTTAAATATTTTTACACATAAGAACAAAAGTGTTTGTGCCAAACACTTGTCTCAATCTTCAGTTTAGAAAATATGGTTCCTCATGGAAAAACTGGTACTTAAACCTGTTATTTTCTATGAGTAACAGTGTTCTTCTAATCACTTCTTGTTATTGTAGCATTTTCAAGCAAACAAGAGTTTCTGAGGTTCAGCATAGAAAATTTTATGGCTGACACTGTATTCACTTTGAATCCAATTCTTCCTGAGCCAAATAACTATTTCCAATCAAACATATTGCTGTTAATGCATCATAATGACAGGGATTTAGAAGGTCAATGATCTGTGTTCAATTTCATACCCTACTAACAGATGCTTAGATATGAAATGCAAACTAATGACCCAATCAGAAAGTGCAAAGTAATAGTCTGATCACTTCCCTCTTTCAAGGCAAAGGAACTGTTTGTAAACAAGAAAAGAGCTATTTCTAGCTGCTTGACTTGGATGCAGTTATATTAACTTCTGTGATTAACATGATGATACCAACCACCAGGAGAAAAACACAGAATACAAGTGCTGTACTGTAATCAAATTTTGGAACGGTCAGTTCATTCTTTCTATATTCACTTTTCCATTAACAGGTTCCATTTTAAAAAACAAGCTCTTTCAAATTTAAATTTTAATTTGTGTTCCATATTCCCTTTATCTAAAGTATTGTGTTCATGAACATTTGAACAAATCAATAAACATTAATTTAATTAGCTGCTCTTAAGGGACCTGGTTCTTAAATTAGATGAAAGTAGACTGTTACCTTTAAACAGATGTTGCACTTCATACTCTAAAAATACTACTCAAATTGAAGAATACTAAATATTTACGGAAAAAAATTCTCTTTGCAGTAGTTCTCAAATAAATTATTTTGAGTAATAATGATGAAAATAACAATATTCATAGCACAAAACCTTAATATATCCTGGGTGTGCTGCGTGCCAGGGATTCAGTCAACTAGCTTATTTAATCCTATATATATATAATACAATAACTGTATTAGGTACCTATTAGCATCTTCTCCACTTTTCAGCTGAGAATCTGAGGCTTAGCAAGGTTATCCATCTGGTTAAGTAGCAGAGCCAGTTCTCCATCCCAAGTTTGTCGCACCCCTGGGCCCATGCTTCCCACCAGTGTTTTCCTGCCTCCTTTGCAACTTCCCAACAGCAACTAACATGTACAAGCACAGATCTCATTCACCTGTGACACTGGGCATCCTAATTCCTTTCTCTCTGCCTTTCTTCCTGTTTTCTCCCTCTCATCCAACTATTTTTCTGTGACGTCTACTTGATTCCCTCTTCTTCACAAAGCTTTCTCTACCTACCAAAATTCACATCATTAGATCCCTCCTCAAATATTCTAAATACTATATAGGATGGATGTATTCAAATTTGTTGCTGTAGAAAGACTCTTTCCTGACCATTTTATTTCAATTTTGCTTCCCATAAAACATTGTAATCTCTCCAAAGATTCCCTTCCTCTGGTCAGTGCACAGCAGCAAAACTGAAAACATACTTTGATTTGACAATTCTCTCTTTTGTACTAGAATTTTGAAAGGATTAAATCATAATATGATACTAAAATCTTTCAAAAACTAAGATTTGATAGTGTCAAAGAGTTTAACAAACGAAAATCATTTTACTTTTTGCAGACAAATATAAGGCTTAAAGGTTTCTTATACACAAAGCAGCTCTTAAAACAATAATTTTATATATATTAAATTGAAAAATCAAAATCACATCCTAAGTGGGTGGGTAATTTATGAAAAACCAAATTAGAAAACCCATCAGTATTATATGAAATATCAAAATAATATTTGAGCATATCTGATGAGCAAGTGGCAGGCTGATAACAAGCATTTCTGATACAAAAAGAAAAACCTAATTCTATAAAACCTCAACCTAAAGTTTTCCAGAAAATATCTTTTTGGGTTACAATGAAAGTCAGTTCTCCTAAATTGATACTTTTATGATTCTTTTAAGCTTTTGTGGTAAAAATAGACTTCTGATGTCATGTTTTTTTACATTATACCATTAAGAATTTAGTTTATCAAACTTTCTTCATATCCTCCCCTACCAACCAAAAAAGATACCATATTGTAGATCTGTTTTCAGTCATATCCCAGATTTATCCCCACTTGTGACTTTTCCTGAGTAGTAGAATAACCCCAGAGAGGCCCAAGATCCTCCAAAGAGGGGATGATTGAATGTAAAGAAGTGATCATTTGATCTACTGTCTCTAGAGGTTATGGAAAAACTCCATCCACTGGGGATTTGAAGAACCCATCCTCCACCATCCCTCCAGGGCCACACAAGGGATACCTTCTACCTATGACAAGAGTTTCCAGAACCTCCATTTCATTTAACAAAAAATGAGCAATCCTAGCCAAGCAAAGCATCTGAAAACTTGCTTTCAGCAGCACCTGATGCCTTGCTTTGCATAATCTCTGTGGCATACAGAGCAGCCCACACTACTATTCCAGAGGGAGAATTTACACAACGTAAAAATGTAAAACCCACATCTATAGCTCTCAGCCTACTTCAAAAATATAAAGCCATCTAAAACCAATACGACATCTGGCTTTTTTTTGCTTAAACAATGGGAATTTATTGGCCCACAGTTTTGGGCTACAAGTCCAAAACCTAGGCATCTACAAGGTGATGCTTTCACCCTGAAGAAGACGGTGTTCTGGGGCTGGATGCCTTGCTATCATTGGGTTCCTTGGCTTTTCTGTCACATGGCAAAGCACATGGAGGTATCTTCTTCTTTTTCCCCCCAGTTCTGCTGACTTCCAGCATCTGCTCCTCCATTTGATGTTTTTTTCAAAGAGCCTTCAGTAATAGAAAGCCCAACCTCATCCAGTTGGGCCGCAGCTTAACTAAAAATAACATCTTCAAAAGGTTCTGTTTACAATGGGTTCATAACCACAGGAATAGGTTAAGATTAAGAATTTACCACATGCTCCACTGCAAATTAAATTTTATGTGAAAGTTTTTCCTTGAATGGTGCAATGCTGTGTGCCTGTGTTTACCTGACAGTTCTTTCCAGTTGACTATGCAGAGTAGTTAAGAGTGGAATCTAGTCTTAGACTGTGGATTTCAGTCAAATCTCCTTGACTTACTTAATAGGTTAGGACATTTGCCCAAGGTCACAGACTAAGTTTTTCATCTGTAATTATAGTGTCAATCTCTGGGCTTGATTAATTTATAAAGCACTTTGCATAGTGTCTAGCAAATAATTAGTGCCCAGTAAATGTTAACAGTTACTATTTTTAATTACCATCAAGTTCCTATCACAGAACCTGACATTGCTGTTCACTAGATAGGCATTGATTTCATGGAGAAGAGGGTTTGAAGAGAATCCACAGGGAATGAGGAGAGGAGGAACTGGAGAATCTAATAAGTGAATCCTCTTAAATGAGCAAGGATTAATTATCTTTAAATCTATTGAAAATACTTGGAAGGAGAGAAGATGGTGGATGGGATGGAATATGGATTTGCTCAGGCTTGGGGATTGACTCTATTGCTATTTAACTTTTTAAAACTGCATACAACAAACCCAGCATTATTCAAGCCTAGGCTATCTCAGTAGGATGCAATATTCACCCTCTATCTACATTGTTTAATCTTCACAGAGAACTAGAAATATTGTGAAACA
This sequence comes from Choloepus didactylus, assembly GCF_015220235.1. Taxonomy (NCBI): domain Eukaryota; kingdom Metazoa; phylum Chordata; class Mammalia; order Pilosa; family Megalonychidae; genus Choloepus; species Choloepus didactylus. Next base: position 28,878,741 of record NC_051320.1, on the reverse strand, counting down.
TTTAGTCCTCCTGTAGCATCTGTCCTATGTTCAATGCAGTGGAAGGTATTGAATGTTTGATATGTATCAAGAACTGTGTTAAGTATTAGGTATTGAAGACAAAGAGCCGTGGTCTGAGCTTTTGAGTGTTGCAACCTGGTTGAGGAGACCGGAATCTATCTAGAGCAAATAGAATCCCTAGTTGACAATTATGAAGAATGATCTAGAGGAAAACCGGAGGGATAGTTAGGGAGACATCACAGAAAAGTGACATATGAGCTGAGACATAAGAAAGGATGGAGGAGGGACACCAGGTGTTCCAGGTGTCCACAGTGGCCACGGAAGCATGGGTGTGCCAGGTGTGTGCAGGTGTGGCTGCAGCCAGTACAAGGCGCCCTTGTGCAAATTAGAAAAAAGGTGCCCCCTTTGGATGGTTGCAGCCAGGTGAGACTATGGCTTGCTGTGTCATTAGAGAAGGATGATAATCTGTAACAAGTGGGCACTGTATATGAGGAAGTGGTAAAACCCGTGGCTAGAAAGGAAGATTGTGAGGGATTTTGAATGCAATGCTAAGGAGTATGAACTAGACTATAGGCAAGAGGAAACCACTGAGGTTTTTGTTAAGGAGAGACCCACTAAAGAGACATGTTTCCCAGGTTGCAAGAGAAGCAGTATTGCTAGAAAAGAACTGGTCTCAGAATAAGAAGATGCTATAAGAACACTCTGATATTAGAAAGTTGCAGCTATACCTCAGAGAGGGTTTTTTTTTTTAAATTAAATTCAGTTTTATTGAAATACATTCACACACCATACAATCATCCATGATATACAATCCACTGTCCACAGTATGATAACATAGTTATGCGTTCATCACCACAATCTATCTCTGAACATTTTCCTTACATCAGAAAGAACCAGAACAAGAATAAAAAATAAAAGTGAAAAAAGAACACCCAAATCATCCCCCCATCCCACCCCATTTGTCCTTTAGTTTTTACCCCCATTCCTCCATTCATCCATACACTAGATAAAGGGGGTGTGATCCACAAGGACTTCACAATCACACTGTCACCCCTTGTAATCTACATTATTATGTAATTGTCTTCAGGAGTCCAGACTGCTGGGTTGGAGTTTGGTAGTTTCAGGTATTTACTTCTAGCTATTCCAATACATTAAAGCCTAAGAGGTGTTATCTATATAGTGCATAAGAATGTCCACCAGAGTGACCTCTCGACTCCATTTGGAATCTCTCAGCCACTGAAACTACTTCATCCTCAGAGAGGGTTTTGAAAACAGAAGTTAATATAGTCTTGTGAAAAGAAGCTGTTATGGTATCAGGTATCAATTAAGCACAATCTCTTCCCCTCCCCGAGTTAAATTTCTGCTCAAAACAGAAGGCTCTAAGGATACTGACAGCTCTTAAAAAGAAGTGGAAAGAAAAGCCAGCTTAACTTGAACAGCCAGAGCTTGTAAATTAACGGTGATATAGGGGAAATGAAGAATCAGATTCTTTCAAACGGAGAGGAAAAATAATATTTAAATACTGATTTTAAAGAAAAAGTCTACCTAGCCTCGACTCTGAAGCTTTAAGCTGGAGAAAGACAAATACCTGCATTATAGGTTTAAAAACAAAAGGAAGACCAGAATTTTAGGATTGTCTAGCTCCTCTAATTTGGACTCTTCACTACATTCAATTTCATTGAAATTTAAGTAGATATCACCTTATGAAAAGATTTAGAGCCAGGCAAAAAATAATTGTGAAATCAGATTGATGCCAAAGAAATTAAATGGGAAATCAATAAAAAATCTATAAAGTGTAACTTTAAACAGCCCCCGCTGAGGGGGGATCTTGGGGACCCCAGCAGGGCTGCAATGTGGAAGGGGCAGTGGAACAGTTTTTCTTTTGCATCCCCTTGGAAGGCTGGATCCAAGTGAAGGAGCTGAGAAGCAGATGTGGAAACAGGAAGTGCAGGGGATGAGGTGTGAAAGAAGCAATGAGGACAACTCCACATTTGGGCTGTGCTGCAATGTGAAAGCCATTAGGATATTTCCAAAGTACCCACTGTTGGCAAGATGGTGCCTTGGAGAACCTGTTCTGCCCCAACAGTTCACCATGAAGCAGTCTCCCTGATCACAGCCAGGTTAGAATGTCCAATAAGCAACAGAGACCTGTCATCTAATTTTCAGGCTCAAATTCAGATGTATGCATCAAAGTGTGGCAAGGTAGAAAAGGTCATCAAAGCTCTGGGAATTTGATGAATGACTTAACAAAGAAAGGGAGAGCAAAATTATGAACAAAGACAAAACCCAAAGCAAATTTTCCAATTAATACAACATTTCTTTCTTACGCACATAAATGTACCTGGTATTTTGTTAAAATATGCCTATCAAAACTGTTTGGCACCATTTAAACTACTTTACGCACAATCTGTACATAAAACTTTGGAAAGAATGTGTGTGATTAGCACTTTGTAAATACCCCATGCAATTCACAATATTTATAAAGGTTCATGAGCTAGGATTTGAAAAATAAAGACCAAGTGCCTAAAACAGATTTTTGCTTTGAATTTTAATATTATTTATAATGCAATTACTTTACTTATATAATACTTTTCACACCTGCAGAATTCATTTAAGAAATATAATAAAATGTGCTACCAATTTTACAGAATAGCAAATTACTGTTACCCTAGATCCTAGCCTACTATTTTATATTTTCTTTCATTGCATACGGAGTTCATTCCATTTGTAGTACAGCAAATTATCACCTTTTTAAAATCAAGTTTTTCTGCTTCTAAATTAAAAATTGCACTGAAATGGAACAGGTTGCTCACCTGCAGGACCTCTGCTAGTTTCCCAAGTGAAAATTTTCATCATATTAATGAAATACATCCAGTTTATCACAGCAAAAATATATTGCTTTATTTCATAGGTAGAGGCAACTGATTTATCTTCCAATTCAATCAAATTCTGGTTGAAACTACATGCTTGGACACCAATGTAAAAGTTATACAGACCTCTACAAAATGTTGCCAAAGACAGATGTGACTCAAAGATGTAAACTAAAAGTTGATAAGAAATCTGTAACTGAGGAACCCATTTGGTTGAGGACTTAACCTTGATGACACCAGCTAAGGCAAATGCAGTTAAGTATCCGAAATTGCACTCTAATTAATATAAAACCTAGAGTGCAAATTTGGATACTCAACTGCAGTTCTTTCACTCATGTGCAAATATCCTGAGGTTTGTTGCATCAAGGAGCTGAGCTGGGATTACTTGGCCATCCTTGGCACTGCTTTGGCATAGGCTCCAGCAGCTATTTAAAGTGGCTTTCAACCCTTGTGGTTGCATCAGGCATGACTCAACAAGAGATAAGGTGAAGCGTTAAATCCAGGGTGGCAATGACCTCTAGCGTCCTGTAACAAAATCCTGTGAGACCAATGAAAATACTTCTCCCTGCTATTCTTGACCATGAGAGCACGTCCCATGGATTTTCATCCCCAATCAGGTTATGACAAAAGTTTATACTCTCAATGAGCTGCCTTATTTGGATGACAAAGTTGCATCTACCCTCAATTATCAAGTCAGGGTTGAAATTCATGGCATTTCTGTGCAGGTGGATTCTTTATAATATAACATGAACTAATGGAGGGGTGGCAGTGGGTACAAGTAATATGGGTCACACACACATACTGGATACTCTCTGTGAGGGAAGTTGCCCATCCCAAACACAGAAACTTGACTGCAAACATCAGTTGGATCTATGTACTTCAGTACCTGTCCAAAGGAGTTCTTTTACTTAAAGCTTTATAAAGACATTAAAAGAGATGCTTTAAGAAAACATGCATTCATTTTATGCATTAGCTAATGAGTTAAACATATATACATACACAGCCCAAAGTAAATTATAGATAGGCACAAGTCTGGTATAGTCCTGATGTTAGCTTTTAGTACATCCTGGGAAAACTTGAGGGGGATGGAAGCAAATGCCTTCCTCTTTCACTCTCCCACAACCCATCTCTGAACACTGTTCTGTGCTGGTCCATGTCTAGCTGCTCTAGGCTAAGATTAGTTATGTCTGTATGTCAAGGCTGACATAGCAATTGCAGAAAAGTCTTAGTCTCTTTGACTGCTTCAGAGTTCTGTTTGTTTGCAAACTACACAGTCATCAACAACCATAATCCTGGAGATAAGGAGAAGGAATAAAGATGAGTCAGGGGACCAGATGTTGCTGACAGACACATAAGGTGCAGCCTGCTTCCAATGCCACGGTCTAGGAACACCTTTTTCCTTCTCCACCCATTGCAGAGGCAGGAAGGGTTTTACTGACCACCAGGCTTTTAAGGGCAAGAATAATTTCTGTGCAGATGGCTATCTGAGAAAGTTTCTATCGCCTCTTAGAGTACACAGGTAGGATATTTTTAATGAGGGTTGTGTCCTGAGAGCTTTACAAGTCTCTACTATTACATATAATTTCCCTTATTAAATATTGTCACAGTCAATGAGAGTTAGTTTATGTATCAATTGAGAAGAAACCAAATTGGGTTCAGCTGGTAGTGTTGGATGGCCAGCTAGGCTCACTCACTACCAAAGTCACTGTCTCCCACAGACCCGGTTCACAGCACATATGATTCAGATTTATGCCTCAGCACATAGAGATTATTGAAGGTCATGGAACGTGGGGTTATTCTGAAATAGAAGAAAACCACCAATGCTAAAGCAATGCCTACCCCACCCCCTCACCCCCCCAAAAAACCCTATAGAAATTTATGGTAACTTCATGACCTGTACTTTAACAGTAGGGTTTGTGCATGTATGTAGTAAACCTATGTTTCGGCCAAAAAAGAATTTTTAGTCCAGAAATTCTTTAAGAATTAACTTTGTCAATTATTTTCAAAAGACCTTTCTTCATTAGATGAAATTCAAATGAGTATACAGAGTCACCAGGTTACAAGTGACTCTTATCTTGGGTGAGTCAACAGCATTCACTAGGGCCACACAGGTAAGTTTTTCCAATCATGAACACAGATTTTGTTTATAAATTTCAAACGCCATTTGGAATTGTAAAATTTTCATATCTGAATTAAAATTATTTGAAGCATTTTGTGTAGTGAGGCATTCCCTTGTGTTATTGTGGCAATTTAAAATGTATTTCTTCTAGTCTTATTTTTACTTTTAATTTTTAAAAGTTTTTTGGTGTTACTAGTGTCTGTGTTTCTTGTGGGCTGCCTCAAACCTTTTATGAAACAAGGCAGAAGAACAGAGGAATTAAAAATAAAGGGAGTCCCCAAAGTTTTTTTTATTTTGAGATGATTCAATTTATGCAATAATTAACATTCAATAAAATATTTTATATGCAATATACAATATAAACTGGCTCATTTGACATTCTGTAACAATCTTATAATTAAAAGGTTCTCTAGGAAGAGATTAGTTTCATGCTACATGCCACATATTTTTGCAAAATATAAAAGCAGCTACTAAAAGGGAAAATATCAGTAACATTGAAAATAGCATCTCCCCATGTTCGGTTTCACCGATACTGTTATATCTGTATTAATTGATATTTTACCATAATACTCAATATCTCAATACTCTCAGAAATGATGGTGGAAAAGTTAAATAGTAATAATACTAGTAAATATGGATGAAGGAATGACTAACCATAGCCCTGAAGAATCAAAGCAGTAACAAGACTGTACTTCCATGTAATTATTAGATGAACTTTCAGGGCAAGGTTCCACTAGAGAACATAAATGCTTAAAAATAAATAATATAGGGAGGCTATAAGGGTAAAGGTATATGCATCAAGGGCATTTTTCTTAGACACTCTCAGCATTTGGAAATTTTTTTCCTTTTTTTTAATGGAAAATAAAGCTCAGATAAAAACACTTGATCAAGAACATTATTCAATCCCTTCTAAAGTCTTCCAAAGTAGAGAGTGTTAAATATTGTGACCATTCCTTCATAATACTCATCTAAAATAGTAGATCATTCACTTTATAATGTCTCTCACTTGAAAGAAAGAAAACAAATCTGTTAATAACCAAAGCAGTGTACATGAATTTTCAAAACCGAATATTTAAATACTGCCAATGTACTGTCTTGTGATAACATTAAGCAATGTAGAAAGAAAGCTTTAATTTTTTTTACTTTGAAAATGATAATTACTTATTGAAGTTTAAAAAATCAAGCTTGCAAGCAATCTGAAAGTCTTCCATGAATATTAATAGAAGCCAATGATTTTTCTAAAGAAATGGGAAAACTTCTTGGAAATCAAGACTTCAGATGTAACCAAGAAACAAAGAGGAAATGAAAAATGCATGATCCTTGGATAATTTATTTTTTTCACAAATATACTCCCCTGTAAGGTGGTCACATAATTTATTGTCCAAACTGGGACGTTTTTAAGAATGAAAGGAGACAGTATTAATAATTAGGCTGGAACAAAAAGCATAAACCAGAACTATCTCAGAAAAACCAGGGCCTATGTCATCCTAGGTAAGAGGACGTGGGATGTGAGATTTTTATGAACTTCCTCCTCTTTTCTTACCATTCTCTCTCTGATTAAATGAGACCAACCAAGTGGGCAGAGACTGGCACATTCCCAGAGAAAGCAGAGAAGCAAAGATCTAGAAACAGGATCATTGGAATTAAAGAATATTTGAGAAACAACACAATCTTATTTTCTATTGTATCTGTTTTATTTCATTATGCCTAATTTCCTCCAGTCTTTCAACCTGTAGTCTGCATGGACGGCATATTTAAGAAAGGAAAAAGAACTTATTTCCAAGTTAAACCTTTATAGATTAGACTAGTTCTTTTAAAGGCTATCTCCTATTAACACTTCTGGCTGTTGTGCTGTGTTATCAGAAGAGCAAAATTTAATCTTTACAGCTGATGTAGAAAGGGAAGAAAAAGAAGGCAAAACAGTAAACACAGAAACAGCATGATTAGCACACTAAGTAGGCCACTGCCTATCCTAGATACGAATTAGAGTGCCGGGCAGTAGCCGGAGGAGCCTCAAGGTAGGGAGATTTCCATGCAAGCTTATGTTGCATCAGTTCATCTTTTTGGCCCATTTATGGTTTTAATGGCTATTGCTATTGTTTATCACTAAGGAAGTCATCACAAAGCTAAACTGAGAGTTTTATATAGCCAGAGTTGCTCATTAGGCTGTATATATACATATATGTGAAATGTGAAAGTTTGGTTCTTGAACTAAAAGGCAATCATTTCTGGTTCTGGTCCCATGTCTTTAAATAACCGACACATAGACTATAAATAGAATGAGACTGATATACATTTTCCCCCCCATGAGTGCACTAAGTTTTTGTTTTGATTTATTTTCTTTTTATTATTTCCATGCCTTGAGAGGCCTACATTCTAATTCAAGTGGAAGATGAAGTGGGGGTCTCAGGAAGTTATCAGACAGGCGACCAAACCAGTGCCATCATCTGGAGAACTTTGACCTCTGGCTCCCCAGGAAGCTAGAGTTCCAGGGAGAGACTCAGTACCTTTGCCACCACCGGGTTCCGCCTTAATGCAGGGATGACCAAGGTCTCCCCGCCTCTCCTGTGCTTGCTTTGGGTGCTGTGGTGTACCACGCTGATGATGATGGACGCATGGGGGTGTGAGCCGGGGCAGGAAGTGAGATCATCTCCTTCTCTTCCCGGCATTTTCAATGGGAGCAAATCACCCCCAAGTGGAGAACACTGGGAAGTCCAAAGCTCAACCCTACCTGACAAAATCTTATTCCTTGGTATTTAATTTCTTTCACTAGGGAGAATTTAAATTTAATTTAATTTTTCACCATAGGGGACCTTAGTGAAACCAGTTTGAGAAACATTTCTGCATTCAATCATCCCCTTCCCTCAAGCTGAAATGGAGTCATTCCTGAAGAAACAAAGGCCAAAATCAGAGAGCAAGAGAGAGACAAGATGGAAGTGAATGAGGGAGGAGTACTTATATAAATAACTGGTAGCTTTGGATAAATGAGGAAATTAGGGGAGGGAAGCAGATAATAAAACAGTGCCCCCACCCTACCTTGTATCTTGCCTCAACAAAACTGTTTGATGGCTCTCGTTGTACTGGTTCAGACGACAGAAATGACTCTCAGAAGAGTTTGCCCTTCTCCATTAGGGCTGTTCACGTCCCAGCTTCCTGACCTTGTACCTGACATCAGCCTCGCATACAGTGTCCATTGTGTGCCCAGGTTGAGGTTTACCTCAGAGGGCTCAGCCATTCCTGCCTGGACCCAGCTCATTTCCTTTATTCTTGACCTTAAGCTTTGCAGAGCGAGCTCCCTGCATTGTTCTCATGGGTCTTTCAGATCTCAGGTGGACTGTGTTACTTCCTATCTGTCTACACAAATGAGAAGCAGGACTTAGAACACATTTCCCTTAAATGCTTTCAAATGCCTCTTAGACTGAAGTCTCTGTAAGCAATAATTAAAGGCGAAAAGCTGCTACAGTTCCTTTGGGAAGAGGCCAAAGAAAAGAGAGAAACATGTTTCCAATCCAGAGTCAGAGTAAATGGCCCTGGCTTGGAAGACGCACAGGACAAGTCTAATTCCAGTTCATTCCCTGGAACTGGCAGCTAGTTAAACCCCCGTCCCTGGGAAAGGTGTGTACCAGAGCCAGCAATCTCATGTCGCGGTGATCCAGAGATATGTCCCAGCCATTCCCTGGGCTCATTTGGCTGGGCCACACATTCACAAATAGTCTCGAATTTCAACATTGTACATTATCTTTACATGAGGTTATACAGTCACCAAAATACGCTGACAGGATTGAAAGAAGACAAAGTCCATCATACAGATTTAAACTCATGTCCAATTGCAAGATTATAGCACACCACAGAGAACCATGAAAAAACAATTTTTATCAATGCTGTTATTATTTTGTGAAAAGCACAATTATATTTTATGGTATTCTGTGTAAGCATACAAATGTTAAGTTGTTAAATGTGAACATTTCAAGTATACCACAATTTTAAAACCCTCTTTTGGCATTTTTTTTCAGTTATTATATATGAGAAACTTTAATAAATGGCTATTTATGTCATACCAAGGAACATTTTATGTAAGAACTGAACTGTTACTGTAAGGGTCATACTGAAGGGTAAAGTATGATAGATCTATGGGCCTTGCGATGATTTTTATATCATAGTGGATGCACATGGCATATGCTAGACAATTATTACTTAACTGATCATTATTTATTCCATTTGAATGAACAGATAGATGTCTTTATTGTGAAATATCTGATAGAAAGGATCAGGTTTTCCCTTCTATATTAGGGATCTAGCAAATAATCTTACAATTTCTTAATTACAGAAATATTATAAATCATGAAATACAGTAAAACCAAAAGAAAAAAATGTGTAACTCCGCCATCTAAAAGTCATCATTGTTAACATCTAGATGTATAAGTTTCGAGACTTTTTTCCTCTGCATTTCTATATATAATGATACATACTCATATATTTATTTTTTATAAAAATAGACTCATACTCTGCACACTGCTTGGTAATCTGCTTCATCATTTTGGATCTACGATATCACTGTTAATGATCTGTTAGCTGTCAACTGATAAACTTCACATAATATATTTTACCCAATCCCCTACTGTTAGATACTTAGATTCTTTCCATCTTCCTTCTTTATTTCTTTCTTCCCTTCCTTTCTCCCTTCTTCTTTCACTCTCTCCCTCCCTCCCTTCCTTTCTTTCTTCCTTTCTTCCTTGCTTTCTGTATTATAATCACTACTGTAATGAACAGCCTTGAATACACATCTTTTTATACTGTTTGCCTATGCCCTTGTTGACCGTAAGTCTAAACTAGAGCCTAGAGCTCCAGACCACAGGAGATGAAATCCCTCTTTAAGCTAAAAGAATATTTTTAAAATTCTCGAGAGAAGGGACTGTCTTTGAAAGCAACTACTCTACTGGGTGTAGCACACTTAGAGAATTCCGTACATGATCAACTGAACTACCAAATTGAACAAGCAATAACTGAAAAGGTAAGGTAAACCAATCTCCTCTTCCAAATATATCTTTCCTCCTAAACAAGTTAGGAAAAACACATAGATTATAAGTAAAGCATTGCTACACAAGAGCTTCATATCATATGTAGGATAATGATGTATCCATAATATAAAATAGTGAGGTCTGGAATATCATCATAGTGCAGTTTTAATAAAACTACCTGTTTCTAAATTGTGAAAATACTATTCACACATACCCAGTATTAGCACTCCCCTCACCAAAAATGATCCCAGTAAAATAAAAAGTTATATGACTTGAGAAGAGTACACGTAAAGGTAGTAGTCTATAAAAGACATCAGAAAGAGCTCATTTTAAAAGTCGTTATAACGCAAGCAAATGGACAATACTTTGACTGAACCACCATATAACATGATGTAAATAATTTCCATAATATTTCAGCATTCAGAGAGGAAAATATAGACATTTAAATAAACCTGAAATCTTTATGAAAATTTTTTAAACAATTCATTGAGGCTAGTGAGGGTTCTTAGCTTGATTTATAATTTGGAAACAAATTTATTATTTATAACTACATAAAATTTCCCATGACCTTAGCTGCTAGGTATAGTTTGTAGTTCGGTATCTTATTTATACATACATATTTTAAAGCAAGTTTAAGTATTCTGTTTGATGCTTAAGAGTAATTAATGGTATAGTTTTATAATAGGCCATTATCATTACTACCTTCTTGGAGAACAAAAAATGGTTGCTTCTTCCAAAATTTAGAGATTAAATGAACTCCCCAATCTGGGAAATTAGGTCACTGACTCTATTCCATCTTTACTAGAAATTCTTCAGAAGAAATAAATGTATATTTTTAATTTTTTCTATAACAGCATTAACCTTAGATACATATTGATGTTGTTATGAGCAATTAAACCACATTACCTTTCAGATTTTCTTTGATTAAGTTGCTTATTTTTACTTAGTTGCCTAACTCCTTCTAGAACTCTTGGTGGAGCAATGAAATTTATTCCTCAGTTGCCTAAAGATTCAGAAGAGTTAATTTAACACCCAAAGTACTCATTTAAATCCCCAGTCTTCCTCATTCACTTTCAAAATTCACTCCATACTTTTAGTCATAACTCAAATACCTAAGTAAACACTCAACATTGGAAACAGCAGTAGCTTTTCTCAACCCAAATCCACAAATAGAGTACATAAATTTCTACTTACAGATAAAGCATAAGCAAGCAAATTGATAACTACCAAAAAAAAATCCTTGTTGAAATGAAATTTTCCATTTGCCACAAAATATGCATTTCATACAAAATATGACAGAAATACGTTTTATTTCATGTAAGTCCATATCCTAGCCAGAAAGTAAAACACCTTTAGAAGTCAATAAAATGCAAAACTAGACACACCAAACAGGGCAAGAAGCAGTTGTGTGGTCATTTGAACTCAGCTGATTATTTAAATTATTTATGTATCATTAGAATCTTAATTTCCAGTCAAAAGGCACTTATGTGCTATTATATTTCTAAAATCATTACTGTTTATAAGAGGATAACTGAAAAAAATGTGGGTAATCAAAAGAATTCATAGGATGACACATTCTTTTCACTTCTCCATTCCACATTCCATTTTCATCTGATATGCATGAAACATTGATTCTGTGCTCCTGTGGCTACATATGACTCTTTTGACTTTTTATTTATAATTCACATTGCAATACAGAACTAAATATATGGGATGAAAATCTGTTTGAGCTAACACTCAGAGCTTTAAATAAAATTAGGTAAACAGAATGAAGCAACTGAATTAAATGCTGAAATTAGTGACAAGCCGGTGAGATTCTAAAATTTACTCTGAGATTCAGATATATGCAGATGCAATGGAAAAGTACGCATTTACCTTCATTTGAAGAAAACAAATTATGAACTCTGAGATATAATACCTCAATTGTGAAGCGATTATACACCAACAGTCGGAAACATCATTGCAAGAACAGACCTCACAAGGGGAAGAAACTCGATGCATTCCATACCTTGATTCTTTCCTTACGCAGCATAATAAGACAGACTCTGCTTCATGCGTGAAGCTCTGTGAGTCACATGGGGACAAACTTATCCCTCTTTTCCTGAACCTCCACAGAACCAGGCCAGGAGGCACCTTCTACACTTTCAATGGCAGACCTTCCCTTTATTCAAGACGACACCAGGTCCTGCTCCTCTGCAAGACTCCATGTCCGACGGGTCTGAGCTAGTGCTCCCTCCTCAACTTCCAAGCCACCAACATCATACAGCACCAGGAAACCAAAACTCTCTTCCATATTCTGTTGCCCAAGCTTGTTTCTACAGCTAATTGTATTTGTTGAAAGGATAATGCCATTTTGTGACATTACACAAGAAAACCAACTATATTAGACTAAATGAGATTTTGGAAAGGATTTTTCACTGGCTGTGTAGACACATTTTGCCCTGTCTTACAGCAACATCTTAAATGAAGACAATTAAACTCTCTGGAATGTAGATATGACCGCGCACAGGAAAGCGACGCCGTACTTCCCATACCTTTGCAGCGACGGACGAGTTAGGTTTCTCCAGCAAGTCCCAGAGTTTCTTCCTTTTCTCAGGGCAGCAGGTATTATCAAACTCTTCTCCTTCTCGTTCTCTCATAGTCTCTGCCTCGCGCCTCAGTTCTTCATTCATTTGCTCTTTCTTTTGATGATATCTGGCTTGGCAGCAGGACTCTAAATAAATCTCATCAATCCCCCAGTAATCAAGCTCTTGGCCAAAAGAGAGCGCACACATTTCTTCCATCATGTGGAGTTTCCCTGTCCGGTAGAAATTTAAAATGGAAGTGAAGGCTCCCGGATGGCGATCAAAGAAATACTCATTCTCATTCAGATTATAGTCATCGCACACCTCCAGAAGGCTCTCATGCGTGTTACAGTCTCGAAGCTTCCCCAAGCGTGTCCTAGGCAGCCTGTCCAGCGTTCTCCACAGAACTTCGTGGTTGAGGCCCCCCACGTTGATTCGGACTCTCCTTGAGCACGTTTTGCTCCTAATAATGTCCACAGGTTCGGGTGGAAGAGAGAGTGTCGACCTTGAAGTCTTCCTGTTTAAGCCAGGGGGAGCCTTTTCTGCCATTTTGAACTAGACAAAACCACGGAGCTAGGGTCCTTCAAAGAATAAGCTGCGAGAAGATCAACTGAAGCAATATTCTTTCGAGACAGGCATCTCCACGGACACAGCTGAAAGATAGCAACAACAGCCGTTTGGTTATTTGCATTTTTCCTAGAGCATTTCCTATTGTATGAGGTTGCTCTGTTGTTAACCGGAAGCTATATTAATTACTATGTATTTACTGAGATATAAATCTTTATTTTAGGGCATAAAAAGGAGAAAGAGGGAGCACAACGAAATATTCTGAAGACGTTGTGCTTTCAATTTGATACCACAAGAGGCTGACAACTCCCAAATTTGTCATCAAAGACCTCTTTGCAAGTTGCAAGATGAAACATCCATGTGCTGATCAACTCTCCCTAGACAAAACACAGTCACCTGAAAGTCAACTGTCCACACCCCCAAACTGCCCAACCTTCTCCATCCCAGCCTTCCTGCACCACCATCCCAAACACACACACACATCCTGTCACCCAAGCTAAAACTCTGAGAAAGCCTGGTGTATGTCCCTCCACTTCCAAATAGGCACAAGGTTTTATTGGTTTTACCTCCTAAATATTATTTAAATTCTCTGTCACCCCTCAGCCCCCATTACAACACTGGTTCAAACCCTTAGCATCTTTTGCCTACATGTATACAAGCACCTCTTAAACTGGATTCCCAAATGCTGGTCTTGTCCACCTAAAAGCCATTTTCTGCACAGCTACCAGAATGAGCTGTGTGCCTGAAACCCTCCAAAGGTACATCATTCTGGGAGGTATAAAGTTCAGTAAGCCCTTCTAGATCTGGTTATCTCTCTACCCTCAACTCTCTTTTCTCCTCATCATGATATTTCAGCAACCCCAGACTGCACCCACCATTCTGTTTCAAGCTCCTGGCATTTCTAAATGCTGGAAGGGCCTTCATCTCTCATCATTTCCTTTTGACTAACTGCTGCTTGTTCTTCAAACTCAGCCTTGGCATCACCTCCTCCAGAAGGCCTTCCATGATAACCCTCATCTGGGAACATGGAACTCTGTGAATGTCTCTTCCATTTCACCACTGTAAAAATATTTCTTCCCCATTATGCTGTGAGCTCTTTGAGGATAAATTCCCATCACCAGGCACAGTGCTTATACATCATAGGGGTTTAATATATGTTAAATAACGAGTTAATTATTTAAGTGATTTCCACATGGCAACTTACAAAAGCAATGTATATACAGCTAGAAAAAGACATAAACAGAGTTATTTGGATCACTTGCCTAAAATATATCTATGTTTACATGTTATGCATATGAATATTTATGCATATATAGTATATATCAGAATGTGTGTTTGTGTTCTTTTGCTCTACAGATCTTTTCTTCTGTGTACTAATTCTTTTTAACATTACTGCTTTAGTATTCCCCTTGTTGATGCATTATTCTAATCTGCGGCAGCAAGCCTCCTCTTAATTGATCTTCTCCTATAAAATCTTTGCAGAGAATCACAGAGCCTCAAGCAATTCATCCAAAGCACCTCCTTTAATGTAAAACACCATGTTTCACACAGTCAATGGCTTATACCAAAGCGAAAGCTTTTAGATTTAAGAGGTCCTTATAATTAGGACTCTCCTTTAAGATATACACCAATTTGCGCTTGCCTCTGGTTTCTCCATTCCTCTAAGTTAAATTTATTTCCCCACCTGGAGGCGAAATATCCTCTCAAATGAAAATAAGCCACATTTATGAAAACATGTACATGGACTTTGTAAGAAGGATTTCAAATATGGCAAATAAATAGAATTGGGAGTATTTCCAACTAGATAGCTACAGAAAGATTTTAAGCACACATACACACAACTTGGAGATGATAAAAATCTCTATTTTTACCAAAATAAAGAAGAATTAGAAAGATTGGATAAGTAACTTCAATTCTCTGAGCCTCAATTTCTTTATGTAAAAAATGAGGATAATTGTATCTATTTCACAGGTGGTATTGATGATGAAATGAGATAGTTTATGGATGTGCTCACTTCAGGAAGGTACATTTGAATAGAATAAGAATATCCATATTTCTTCCTTAAGTTTGGTTCCTAACTATTGGGGAAAAAAAAAAAAAAACAACTAAAGTTGAAAGCTATACTAGTATCTCTCAAATAAACGCTAACATTAAAATGTTTTTTCTTACACATCTGTTCTGTCTTTCCAGCTGGATTACAGGCCCATAAAGCCAGTAATTGTGGGTCCCATCTTTTCTCTACCGAGCACCTACATATGACAGGTAGTCCAGAGCATGTATCTTTGATGCCACAGATGTCCATGTCCAAGTTTTATATACAGGTGATGATTGGCTATGTTTATAAAAGTGAGCAGCAATATTAGGATCAGGAAAACACAGCTGAAAATAAATACAAGAGGCGGGACAATTCCAGTGGTGAATCTGAACATCCACTGCCCATTAAGTAACCTGGTTGTCGGTGCACTGATATCTCGGCAATCCGAATAGATTATGTTAATAGTCTATGTGAATAATAAGCGGTGAGTCTAATCCATTTTCAACTGGGCTACAAATAAACATAAAATGAACTTACACTTTTTGGAATAGCGTGTCTTACACTAATGTGAAGACGATAAATGTTTTTTGAACTGATTATAGTATCAGATAAGTTTTCTGGAAAGAGTGAGCACAAAATAGAGTGTGATATAAACTTCTATAGTCACAAGCAGGTCTCCGTTGTCTTAATTTCACTTTCATGACTTACAGTGAATTTTCCTTTGTGTAGGGTGTGTTCCTGAAGTAAAGAGAAGTCATAACACTTAAATTTCAAAATATCTTCTTGTCTAGTCAAGAACTTTCTACTATAAGAAATCCAGTATTCATGACAATCCCCGTAATAAAAGACAGACCGAAATTCAATGTCCTTTCTCAAAGGAGGACAGACACTTAGGGTGAGAGAATGGCCCATTAATTATATTTTCTTAAGACTTGGATGATCTGCTCTAATTATTAGTAATGTGGTGAAACTTTGTATTCTCCCTTGGCTAATGTTCTGTTTGTTACCTGATAAACAGTGAGGGCTCAAAGGCATCAGTTCTCCAGCAGCTGAAGAGCCATGGAGAAATAGTCAGAGTGTTAGAAAATAAGTGATCGTGTTCAGAAGCTAAAATTCAAGTAAACTGCAGGGCATGATCCCTGCTCAACAGCAACTCTGATACTCACAGAGCCTTTCCCTGCCCATCGGCCTGTCATTCTCTCTTCTTTCCCCCTCTGTGGTTTTCTCTTCCACCTTCCCCTGTCTTTCATGGCCATCTCTCTGCTTATCTTTCTTCCGTTCCTTCCCCTTTGTTCCTTTACTGTTCCCTAGACCTTCCTATCCTCACAGCCTCCAAACTAACCACAAGACCAAACTCCGTATTTCCAAATTTGTGCAAACTACAGGAAGTTTTCTATATCCTATCTTAACACAAAAACCTCCTGAGCTGAAGATACCATGTCTCTTTCCAGAGCAGCAGAAAAATATCCACACTGAGTTGCTTATAATGAGAGGTTCTTCAGAATCGTAGGACTCTGCTCTGAGGCTCAGGAAATCTGGGTCCAGTTGGGCTGACCTGCAACCTTCAGCTTTCCAGTTGGACTTTTAGCCATTGCCATGCCTAAAATTCTTTGATTTCCTCCCTCCAAAATTCTGTTGCCTTTACCAATTCCCCTTCCAATTACCATCCTTTACTTCAGCTAGAAATAAACTTTATACTACCTCACAGTCAATTAAAAACATTTTTTGTCAAGTCTACCTCCTCAAGGAGAGATGGTTTTCATATTTAATTTCAAGACTCTTTAATATGTATATGTCTTGAAACAGGCTACCTTCAGAGAACATCACAAAAGTGTCATTCATTTTATTTAGCATTTAGTTGATTTTCTATACTTTAATTTTTCATTTTTAATCTATATTCTTCTGCCGTATTAATTTTGCTTCTAATAATGAACTGGTCAGTTCCCTCTGGGTCAGGTGATGTGCCTTGCCACTCAAGAGAATTTGCAAAATTTATGTTTTTAACTTTAGTAATTAAAGTGGATACTACGCTATGTTTTCTGACATAGTTTTACAAGTGAAATTATAATAATCTTACTTCATAAAAATTAATCATGTAATTCAATTCAGAATATAAGTGCAACATAAAATGTAGTCATTCAGTGCTTAAACTATGTAGTGGTATGCAACTCCATCTAATTAATATACGTAAATGGTCAGTTAGAAACTGAAGATGCATTTTTATGTCAAGGGCAAAATCTCAGCGAACATTTTCTTTTGGCAGTTTGTTGATTCATTTCAACTCACTCGATCAATTGAAAGTTAAGCTTGCAACAAATCAGTTGACCAGGGCAAATGTACTGAACATCCCTTCATTAGTCTGTTAGAGAAAAAAGCAACTCTTTAAAGAATAAGCAACAACAAACATTCAAGTTTTGCACAGCTGCACCATGCTCCTACCAGCAGCGTGGAATTATGCTGCCATCCGTTCTGGGCCAAACCTGACAAAACACAACTTTCTGATCATGACATCATAATTACAGCTTGAGACTCCAGGTTTGGGGGTGGGGGGATTTTTTAACTGTAGTCTCAAAAATACTAGCATTATGTCATACACTTGACACTTCCGTAGTGTGGCAAGGCAGAGTAAGTCACAATGTGAGATCCTGTGAAGATAAAAGGCAAACCTTTCTGAAGATCTCAGCGATGTTTAATGTTCCATTTTTGTGTTGCTAGTACACGCTGAGCAGGCATTTACAAACAAACAGCTCTGAGACCTTTAAATTTGTTATCACTCTATGGGATAGCTTCTAAGGATTTTCTTAAATTTTCATGTATGGTATTAAGTAGTAAATGCAACTTTTCTTATAGCAGCTATTTCTGTTCCAGAGGACCATAAGTTAATTTGCAGTAGATGTTTGGAGAAAAAAAGCACTGAAACTATATAAACTATATAATCAATGCTTTTTAAAAACAACAAAAAAATTCAGCATGCACTGAAATTTTAAAATGCATCTCCAAAATATACTAATTAAAAACAATAAAGTTATAACAAGTTGAAAATAAATTTATTTTAGATATACATATAATAAGTATTTTAAAATAAGGTCCTGGAATCTTTCTACTATAGTAAGAAATTTTAAAAACCTGGATTTCTTTAGAACCTGGACAAAAATATTAATGAATTTCATACTGTTTATTGTCTTTTAATATATCAAGTTCTAGTATTAATTGAAATGTTGTCCTTGTCCTTGGAAAGGTGGAAAGTGGCATTTCTTTTCTTCAGTCATATGCTGCTAATATCAATATGTTCCTCACTTTTAGCACAACTGTTTACTCCTCAGTTTAGAAAAAAAATCCAGGACTTTTACCCTTGATATAACTGAAGCTTTTTTTAGATACACTCAAACAAAATTCTAAAAGCTTTGCTTTCAGTGGTCAAAGGAAGCATTGTGTTGCAGTAAGAAGGGGCAAGAGACAAGTAAGAAGTAGAATATGTAATCTGAGCATCTTTCCATATCATAGATGTCTCCTTTTAACCAACTCTATAAATAGTTAAAACTATTTTATTTAGACATGTAACATGATTTTTTTTCTTCATCAGAATAGAGAATTATTTAAAGAATTAAACCTTATTAAACCCTATGCTTGCTATAATTAGAAAAGAAACCCTGGATTTGCCTTTAGAAAAATGGCCTTATATAAGACACAGGTAACAAAAGAATCCTTCTCTTCTTTGAAAAGTATAGTGCTGTTGTTATACTGCATCTTGGACCTTTCCTAAACTACAAGGTATAGTCACAGCTTGAAATTTTCAGAGTCCTCATCCAAAAAAGAAAGAAGAGGGAACAAACTTTTATATGAGTTTTCAGCATTCAGCTGGTAGATTTTCTATTATGGCAGTGAAGGTGCCCTTTACAGTCTTTTATTATGTTCTTTTAAATGTCTCTTTTTGCAAAAGTCTTCTCAGAGCCCAGGAAACGAAGGAGATAAATAAAGATGAAAAGCGATGAGAAAAATAAAAAGGACAAACAACAGAGAAATTATTGGTGCCACTGAAAGGGACAGGAAACATAGGGCCACTGTGTAATATCCTGATTAAAAAAAAAAATCACATGCCTCAGCCACTACTCAGCATCTTATGAGGATGAAAGAAATGTCTATTTGGGTGATTGACTTGAATTTCATGTTCCATCTGGATGTTTGGCACAGGGTAGATTCAGCCTCTACGAAACTGAGTAAAGAAATGTTCATAAAATTTGAATAGGATTTGAACATTTTGCTCGGTTTCTTTCAATAAAATAAGCTTTCAATAAAATTAGATCTGGAATATTCAGTAGTAAGACTCGTATAAGAGATGTTTCTAGGTTGGGGGTTAATATTAGAAATACAAGCGCAAATTAGATTTTGGTTCCTTACTTCCTCATTGTCAAATACATTATAGGTAATGTGGCTTTTATTAAAAGTTCAAATACTGAGTCTGTTTTGATACTAGTATCTATGGCTTAAAACATTATACTGTGCTTTATCCATCCCCATATTTTGAGACTATAGTCACAGAGCGTGGCTGAAGTGAGCTTGGATATGATCTGGTCCACCTTCCTTATTCACGACTTTTAAATCTGAGAGCCAATGAGGTCACGTGACTTGGCTAAGGTCACTGGGGTAGTTGCCAAACCCAGACTAGACCTCAGGTCTGTAGATGCCTAAAGAAGTCTCTTTCCATGACACCCCAACTCATTACTCTTTGCTTTTCACCTTCTAGCCAAAGTTTTAAAAAGCTTTTATTTCTTTGTCTATGCCCATGTCAAAACACTGATTCAACTATACTAAGTGGCGATGTGTTATCTCCTACTCATTGTTCCCTTCCTCAGAAGGCAAGGGCTGTAGTCAGGCTACTTGATTGTGCCCAGAAGAGAGGCGCAGCCCCAGGATTTCTCTTACATTACCTCTGCTTCCCTAGCATGGACGGTGTGATAACAAATGGGTCCACCTCCATCCCCCGGAACTGCTTCAGCCAGTTCTCCACACTGCAACCCAAACACCATCAGACCAGGCCCATCTCTTGTAGAAGACGCTTCAGTGACTTCCCTGCTCCCGAGATGGAGACCCACACAAAGCCCTGCAAGGGGCGCCCTCTACTTATCTCCGCAGTTCTGTCATGTTCCTTGTTTCCCCTCCCTCCCTCTGTTCTGATCTCTTCTTTCATTTCATTTTTTAAAAACTTTTTAATTGTACTAGCATATATGCACACCTCAAAATTTCTCATTTTAACCACTTTTAAGTTTCAGTGCTATTAATTAAAATATTGTGTTACCATCACCAACACCTATTAACTCTAACTTTTTTATAATCACTTTGAACAGAAGCTGTACCCATGAAGCAATAACTCCCCCTTCCCCTCACCTCTCAAGCCCCCAGAAATTGGTCATCTACTATCTGTCACTATAAATTTGTTTATTCTAGGCATTTCATATAAGAGAGATCCTACAATATTTATCTTTTTGTGTCTGGCTTATTTCATTCAACCTGATGTCTTCAAGGTTCATCCATGTGGTAGTATATATCAGAACTTCATTCTTTTTAATGTTCCATTCTCCCTCTGCCCAGGAGATTTGCATATATTCTTTTCTCCCCCGTCTTCACCTTTAGTTAGCAAGTCAAGGAACCCTGTCTTGGATAGCATTCCCCTAGCCTCCCTGACTAAACAAAAATCTTCCCTTTGTAAGAACTTACAGAATCAGGTAACTTTCACCTGTAGCACTTGTAAGCAGTGCCGTTTACTATTTGGGGGGATGATTATTATGATTATCTAATTAACATTCCTCCTTTCCACTATACTCTAAGTTCATTGAAGGCAGGGTTCATGTTTGATTTTACTCATCATTGTATCCCAAATGCCTGACATATAACAGATGCACAATAAATATTAATTGAATGAAAAAAAATAAATGACTGAACTTACACTTTATCATCTATTTACAAAATTATTTTCCTCACTTCAGCTACATCATATTACCTACTACTTTCATAATTCAACATGACTTTCATGTATGAAATGCCCTTTTTCACATTCTCCACGTGATTAACTCTTTTTTTAATATTCATTTCATTGAGATATATTCACATACCACGCAGTCATACAAAACAAATCGTACATTCGATTGTTCACAGTACCATTACATAGTTGTACATTCATCACCAAAATCAATCACTGACACCCTCATTACCACACACACAAAAATAACCAGAATAATAATTAAAGTGAAAAAGAGCAACTAAAGTAAAAAAGAACAGTGGGCGCCCTTGTCTGTTTGTTTGTTTGTTTCCTTCCCCCACCTTTCCACTCATCCACACGTGATTAACTCTTACTTGATGTTCATGGTCAAGAACAATGATCTTTTCCAGGGAGAATTAATCCCTCCTGGCACAATGGTTTAAAGGTTTGTACTTCTATTATGGCGTCTTTCTCACTGTACCATAAATATTTGCTTGGAATTCTTTCCCATTCACTCATTCGGCAAGTATTTATGAGCCCTACTCTGCTCAAGCCCGTCTCTGACATTATAAGGCTAGTGGAGATAGACGGGCATTCCACAAGCAAACATACAAACAACTAACTACAACTATAATAAAAACTACATTGGAGAGAAAGGTGCCATGTGAAACACATTCTTGGCTGTGAATTCCCTAAAAGTGTTGACTCCTTCTTATCCATATTTACCTCTTTGGTCTCTAGCTAGCGTGACACAAATAGCAAGCACTTTGCAAATGTTTGTGGATGACCCAAAAGAATGGACTGAGTGAAAAAAATGAATGAAACACCAATTCCAGCATTATTTTCTTTCTTCTTTGTTTTTGTTTTTGCTTTTTGGTAAGAGGTCTTGGTTAACATTCATCTAACACTGCTTTATTATAGTGACTTTCTAATTTATTTAGAAGTTCTGCTGACCTTATTTGCCAATTTAATATGGTCTGAGTTAAAAATATTTTAGAGCTGTATTTTCTGGAACTAGGGCAGGAACAAATGATAAATATTAAGACTGTCTGAAAATTATTGCTGTTTGAGTTTCCTAGTTGCTAAAAAAAAATACTATACAAGTTGGCTTAAACAACAGGAATTTATTGGCTCATGGTTTTGAAGCCATAAGTAAAAAATCAAGGCATCAGCAAGGTGATGCTTTCTCCTCAAAGTCGGTAGCATTCTGGGCCTGGCTGCCAGTGATTCTTAGTCCTTGGCTTTTCCATCATGGCAACGCCCATGGCAGTGTCTTCTCTTTTCTCTTCCAGTTCCCACTGACTTCCAGCTCCTTGCTGCTCCCTGTGGCTTTCCTCTGTAGTCTTCTCTATAAGGTCTCCAGTAAGAGGATTAAGACCCATCCGGATTCAGCTGGCCACACCTTAGCTAAAAATAACCTATTCAGCCCTGTTCACATTGGGTTCACACCCACAGGAATGGATTAAGGTTAAAAAAATATGTTTTCCTGGGATGCAAAATTCCAAGCCACCATACTACCCAACAATGGAATGTGCTGTCTCAAAAAACTCCCGGGCCCACTGCTGGCACTGTGCAAGCAGATCCCAGGTGGACACCTGTCAGGGAGGTACAGGAGGGATGCGGGTCCTGTGGGGAGGTTAACAAGGTGGCCTCCAAGGGGCCTTCTAGCATGGAGATTTTATGGTTCTATGAGATTTCTGTGTGACACTATTCATCTACCTTTTCCACTGAACAGATGGGGCATAATAAAAAGTTTAGTCTTGTCAATTTCTTAAGTTTAAAATTTTGCAAAAGTGAATTTTCTATTTCTTAGCTTAGGCTACTCTCTCTCTTAGGAAAGATATTCAGGACCAGAAGAGTCTATATGCTAGAATCTCTACCAATAAAATATAAAGATAGAAAAACAAAGTATGTTAAAGTTTGCAAGTGAGTCCAAATTTGTTTTCCAAATATAACCTTATACCCTTTAACAATGATCTTTTCGAATTCTAAATAATATAATGTATTACCCTAAGAAGATACAGGAGCAGGGCAAGGCTTAATCAAAAGAATGACCCTATAATAATGGAAACACAAGTAGGATAATATTTGTGTTGGGAAAATAATTTACAATGAAAGGTAGAAATCTTTCCCAACATATTCAAATTAAAATACATAGGTAGCCATAGCTTCTGACTCAAGGCAGACTGGTAATAAAAATCACCTTAGGATACCCAGTATAGACACACCCGTGGGTGACTTCTCTTCCTTTTTCTGTTCATATCAAGATAATGTGCTCTAGCATCTAGCATGAAGAAACAGTTTCTAACAAATCAACGGCATCCTTCATTATTGGAACTAATTAAATAAAATCAGAAGGTGGCACAAATAATTGCATGCCTGTTTTTTCTCTGTGCATTATTAGGTAGAAAAGGAAAGAGGTTCTCTGAATAACAGACACCAGCACCTCCACATCTCTTATGGACAATATTTTCCATCCACCCTTGTCATCAGTGAGGATTATGAAACAGCATTTATTAAGCATCCATCTGGGTACGAGACTTTTAAAATATTCCTCCCCTCATCCCTGCCCCCTCTTCCAATCAACCATGTGTCTCTGTTGTGTAAAATGCTAGGAAGCTACCACAATAATACATAATTAATGGTAAGAATGTAAAGCAGATGGACGGGATGACCTACTATTGTCTATGACTCTTAGGATGCTAAATGTACTACTATTAATGTTATTAGCACAATTTGAGGAGAGAATATCAATGCATGTGATGAGGAAAATGAATGCATCAATTTCCAGCAACATCTTCTAAAATAAAAATTTGAAAATTAGGGACCACAGATGGACTGACTGAAGCCCTGAGTTCATGTGATTTGTACCAGATGAGATAGTCTTGAAATAAATAATTTGAAACTCAGTGTGAAAAAACCATAAAAATTATGGTTGGCAACAGTATAATAGGGAATATTACTTCTGACCAAGTTAATATTACTTTTGAAAGGAGTAGCATGGTTAAGGGTGGTAAAATTGTAAATTATTTTTCCTTTATGCAGTTCTTCTTTAATGCCATATTACTTTCTCATTGTTTTTCATGAAAGAAGGAACTAATTATCCCGGATTTAGAGATGTTGCTTTTTAAAGCACTATTTTTCAACTTTTGCAAGCCTTATACCTTCAGGGTTATCTCAGAATAAAATAAGCTATTGCTAAGGGATTCAGATTTACAATTTGGATTTTATTCTGGATGATGATTAAAACAACCTAAGTAGGTTGTATATTTCCTAGAAGGTAGGGATATTCTTGCAGTTGTATCTGAAGGAGAGCCAAAGTTATGATTTTTGTGCATTTTGCTTTGTGCATTTTGTTAATAATTATCATCATTTATCAAATATTGACTGATTATAATATGCAGGACACTGTGCTTAGCCCATTTAATTCTCACAATGGCCCTTTGGGTGGGTATTATTATCTCTGATTCACAAATGAAAGAAACCGACGTTGAGAAAGGTTAGCTCTTTGCTCAAGATGACACAAGGGGTAAGCGGTGGTTCCAGGATTCCAACCAAGCATCATCTTGAATCCAAAGTCCGTATTCTTAACTCCACAAGACACAGGGGATTTTCCTTGAATGGCAGTATTCTGGATGCATCAGAATGATAAATAGAAATATGGGACCAATATGAGCAATCTTCCTCTCAGAAGGAAAGAGTGAACCCGAAATAATTCCTACAGCCTTATGTCTACCCTTGTTCTAATTGATATATGTAATATCTATTGAATGTTAACTTTTCTTATGGAAAGAGATGGTAGAACTGGTAACTGCTTGGTAACTGTAATTGTTTCTGTAGCTTTAAAGTTTAGAAACTAAACATAAGGTTTCTTATGTGACTCTCAGACATAATGCTTTCAGTCTTAGTATTTGAGATTTATGGTCAAGATACATACTTAGAAAAATATTTTTAAATGCTAAAAATATAAAATTCACCATATTTAGAAAGGGCCCATTCTAACTTGGAAAAAAAAAAAAAAAAATCAATGGATTTAAATGATCCTTTAAGTCATCCCAGGATCCCAGAGTCCATTTAGAATCAGGCCTAGAAGCCTGAACCCATGTCCTTTCCACCAGACCGTGCTACTTCAAAACACCGAAAAGAAATATAAAATTAGAATGATGGAACTACACACACACACACACAAAGAAATACAAAATTAGAATGATGGAAGGGAAAAACATGAGGCAAGAGCAATCTATCTCACACCCAGTTAAGCCTTTATAAATACTGATGAGTTGAACCTAATTATTAATGATTCCTCGACATAAGTTTATAATTTCTACTATTCCAACAATGGTCAGAAAGTAACAAGACCATAAACTATAAACCACATTAATAAGAAATACTGATTTAGAGTCATTATTCCTTCCTTATTCCCTCCCTTCCTTCCAAAAAAAACTTGGCTATTAGTATGTTTTAAGAGTAAGGAATACAAAACAAAATTGGGTAAAGCAGCCTTTGCTTTCAAGGAACCCAAAGAATTACTAAATTACAGAAATTTTTGGATTTGTGCTTCTAACATATGTTTTGTAGGCCCAGATAGTATTACGGAATTAAATATTTATTTAACAAGCACCCAACTGAAGCTTTCAATCTAATTTGATCATATTCATGTAAGGAAAGACAAACTAGTATAAAACCAGCAAAGGATGCAGATGTCTTAATTCACGGAGCTTTGTGGAACATCACTTTGTTTATGGGGACTATAGCTTGCATCATCATTTGGAATTTTAAAAGCTCTTTGAGATCTTATTAATTTGTTCATTCATTTATCAAATATTTACTGAGCATCTACTATGAAATAAGCACTATATTTCAAATGTTATAAAATTCTTGCAAGAAAATGGCTTCCTACATTTAAAAAACAGCAAAACCCTTACTATAATGTTCTACTTTAACTACACATGCATGATTACAAACTATGTTTATTATGCTGGAAATCAAATATTTCATTTGGCCTAAGTCAAACCAGAAGTCAAGTTTAAGAAAGTAGCTTCTTAACAGCTTTTAAGCTTTCTATGTGCACTCTTTCTATAAAGGCTAATGAAAATGCTCTCCGATTTAGGAAAAAACTAGGATTCCAAATTTAAAATGACATTTATCTCAAAAGTAAGTTAATATTTAATGATAGTCTGATTAATAATTGTGATTTTATGAACTGGAGACATTTGGCATGAAAGCTCCTAGACACATTTGTTCTAAACTATACAGACTAGGAAAAAGGAATAAAGATGGACCATCTTTCCTTAAATGTTACTTTACTATTATATTTCAGAATTTTGCCTGCTATACACCATTTTTTCATTCTGGTATTACCTCAGTGGAAAGCTTTTCATTTGTGAAGAATAAGACAAAGAATTCAAGAGATCCAGATACATGAGAACTTTCAAAGGGTTAAAAGCAACTATACCGGGAAAAGACTCAGTATAATACTTTCCTTTATATTCTTCACATTGTAAATACCTTCCCTTAATGTTCTTCACACTGTAAATACTGACACTATTATATCTGATGTATGTCCAAAATTGTATTAATTGGTAGACCAGGAGTTCTTTTAGAGAACTTTTTTGCCAGGGATTTGAATTAAGCTTCTTTGTTTTTGTTTTGTTTCTTTGCTAATGATTGAACCTAACAAAACAGCTTTTCTAAATAAGCAAGAAAGGAAAAGCAATCGATATGCAAAAGAAAAGAAATTTGTTATGGGACATGGTTGTATCTGTGACATTTGAGAAGTTAGAAGGGAAAAAAGAATAGAGGAAGAAACAGAGAAGGAGGCAGAGGGAGAAGGTGGGGGGAGACAGAGAGAATGAGAATAGAAACAGACAAAAATCCCATTTGGGAAATGTGGGTCTGGGAAAGCATTTAAGACCATATTACATGGAACTTACATAGATAATGCTTTACCTTTGTATAATACTTTACATTTTGTACAACTCACATTTAAAAACAAATGCCCTCAATAAAAACAATTCCTTTGGCTAGAAACAAGGCACTGCATTTGAATCCCTTCACTAGGATGTATCTGATATATAGTCATCAGAGTCAAAACAGATTCTGATGAACTCCAGAGATTGCTTATGTGTTTATATATGGTAAATCAGAAGCCAGCATATGGTTACAGATCTATATTTCTAGAATTTAAACTATACTGCTTTGAAACTTAGTATTTCCTAAAGTAGCTCATGCTAAAAAACCTAGACTCGTACTGCTCAGTATGGTCATTGTGCGGCTATCTAAATTAAAATGAAATAAAATTAAAAATTCAACTTCTCAGTCTCAGTAGTTACAATTCAAGTGTTCAACAGCTCATGTGGCTAGGGGTTACTGTATTGAAGAGCAAAGATATAGAATATTTCCATCATCCCATAAAGTTCAGTTGGAAAGCACAGGTCTAACAACCTTCCTGTGAAGTTATGAGGATGACTCATCTATTCTGAAAGAGATGAGGGAATTTTATTGGAAGCACCATGTCTGCCTTGTCT
Organism: Choloepus didactylus; assembly: GCF_015220235.1. Lineage (NCBI taxonomy): Eukaryota > Metazoa > Chordata > Mammalia > Pilosa > Megalonychidae > Choloepus > Choloepus didactylus. Next base: position 28,851,064 of record NC_051320.1, on the reverse strand, counting down.
GTATCTCTATCAGCAGTGGCCTCCATTCCACCAGGAGGAGACCCCTGACCTCCACTTACAAATTCTGCTCCATCCCAGATTCTAGAACCATCCTGGTCCTTGTCAAGAAGGGTGTCAAGACGGCAGAGCCATGGCTTGGCAGGCCATTGTCAGGCAAACTCAGGCTGATCCTCCTGGCCCTGGTGCCAGTTCTTGGTAACTGGGTTCCTGGTTCTATCTTGTGACCTAGGACCCGACTCAGGCCGCAGCTCCATTCATTCCTTCCCTCATCTTTTCAACAAGTAAATAATGAGCACCCACTACACACACAGAATGGTGGAAGGTGCTGTGGATACGGCAGTGAATAAGAAGGACGGTCTAGCCTTTATTGAGCTTACATTCTTGCACAGAAAATTAACATTGAGCAAGTAATTACCCATATTTCAAAAATTAAAATTAGGGTAAGTGGTACAAGGAAGAATAGGGGGAGCTAAGAGAGAGCATAAGGGAAAATCTGCCCTAGTCTGGGAGTCTGAGAAGACTTCTTTCAGCAAGTGATTTTTAACCTGGGATTAGAGAGTTGAGTACGAAATAAGTAGGTGAAAGTAGGAAGAGAAAGCATCCCAAGTAACTATTTGTGAAGGCCCTATAGCATGAAAGCCCAGCACCCCTAGAGGAACCAAAAGAAAGCCAGAAATTACAGCAGAAATTATAGCTGAGATGAAACTGATAGATAGAGGCCAGACTGATAAGAACCTGTTACATACAGCTGCCCTATATTAGTGATGTTCGGAAAACGCAGGAGTATGCACATCCCCAACTTATAAAGATTTAGGCCTTATCTTAAGAAAAGTGGGATATCATTTAGGGATTTAAGGTAGAGAAGTGAAAAGCCCCTGTCTGTCTGAATCTCTGAATACTGCCTGCTCCCAAACTCCCTTTCCCCATATTCAGCCAGGATATCCCCCCATACTCCTCAATACTAACTTCTTTCCTAATTGTACTGCCATCTGTCACCTGTCTCCATTCCCTCTCGATGGCATGCTTGCCTTCCTGGTTGATCTCCTTTTAGGACCAGCTTATCCTGACAAGACTGAGCTCGCACTGTTAGCAAAGAGGAGGAGAAAGTGGGAAAAGAACCAGATAGATCCATTCTCAGAGGAGGCTCCAAAAAAAAGAAATTAAAAAAAAAAAAAAAAAAAGAATGAAAGAAAACTGACCAAGTGACCAGAAGCAGGGCAGAGAAGAATCTCTGGTGAATAATGGCGGCATAATATTTCAGCAACCCCCAACTTAACACACCACAGCCTGCATGCTGTTCACCACTCCAGAAATCTCACCCTCATCCCTTAATCTTCTCCAGCTTTGCCTCTGCCCATCACCTATCCCTTCCAAATAGCCCATAACCCAAAGAAGCAGCAATCATTTGGACCTAGGGCAGACACTGCATTTGGTCACTACACAGGGATCTGAGGGTCCTATGTTTTCAGACAAAAAGTGAGCCCCATGAGGGCAAGAACCAAGTTTGTTTTCCCTCATGACCAGCAGAGTGTCTTACAGATAAGTGCTGGATAAGTATTTGCTGAGTGCAGCCTTTAAAAGCCAGCTATATTTTGAGCCAGTAGGACCATGAGGAAGCGATAAAGTCCTCTTAGGGAAAGAACTACTGCTTTGTTTTAGGAAAAAAAAAAAACAAAACAAAGACATAATGGACTGCTTGGCTGTTCAGGCAAGCTCCCTTTGGGAGACAGAGACAAATAAGAGTTAAATTGTTCTGCATAATGAAGATTTTTAAGTCACCCACTGGCACCTTGAGAAAGGACAGTGGGAAAGTCCTGGATGAAGAGAGGGAGGAAGGGTCTAGAAGAAGAGAGGTTTAGCAAACAGCTGGTTTCTGGCCTCAAAGAGATCTAAGCAGGTGAGAGAACCCCGTTAAGTGAAAAATGGTAAATGCATTTCTAGGAACAGTGACATCTAACATTTAATTAAAATTAGTTTCTTGTCTATGCTATAATTATTCTCCTACATCCTAAAATATTCAGCAAGAGTTCAGTTATATAGAAGAGCTTTATACCAGTGATGTCCTGGAGAATAAGGGAAGATGTGTGATACTCCCGCAGGTCCAGGGGAAAGCCCAAGAGGACAGGAGAGAGACGGGGGAGACACATACATGCACACCAGGGACTGAATAAGTGACTGTAATTCAAACCCACTTCCCCCCTAATTTATACTGCAGGATGATGACTACAACGGAGACAGCTAATTGTCTAAATTTATGCTTCACCTTCCTAAAAGAGAGTCATCACTGAGACATTCCTGTCTAGCCAGGGATTATATTTCCAGACCCCCTGTATCTAAAAGGGGCCATTTGACTAGTTCTCATCAGTGGAATATAAACAGAAGTGTCCTTGTAACGTCTCAGCCAAGATATTTAAGAAGTGGATGTGCCTTCTCCATGCTCCTGATCTCTTCATTTGATTATAGCATGAGGGAGAAATAAACCTTTATTATGTAAGCCACCTAACATTTCGGTGTTTGTTATAGCAACTAGAATTACCCTAACTTATTCTGAAATTGATACCTTGAAATGGGGTGCTGCCTTTACAAAAGAACTAAGTATGTTGTTTTGGCCATCAGCAAGGAAGCAGATATAGAAGATAAGAAGCCTTGGAACCCTGTGATGCCCTAACAAAGGCATAAAGCTATCTTAAAGGGCAGATCTACAGCTCCAAAGGATGTGGCTGGAAAGAGCCAGAATGCTGGTGTGTGGTAGATGTTCCTCACTGCCAATAGGAAGGTATTAAAAGACAACTGATAAGCTCAAGAAAGAAATGTCTAGTTTGAGAACAGAGATAAGGGGGAATAGCCAGAGTCTAGAAATGTAAGCCCTTGTAAGGCTGGAACAGCCCACTCCTTCAAGGACCCCAGTGATGAGGAAAAACACTGAAAAAGGCTTACAGTAATAGATGCCCATTAAGACTTCTCAGTTAGAAAAGGTGATTCAGCCTTGAAGCCAAGATCTGATTAACAGGTTACCTAAACACCCAAGCCAATTGTTTCAAGCCGCCACCTGAGGCATGGGGATATATCAGGATAGAAATAAAGCATGGTTAAGAATTAGGAATAGGAAAGAACTTACAATGTAGTTAATAGATACATAACTCATAGAAAGAAAATAGATAAGAAAGCTATGAAGATTTTGAGGGAAATGCATTGCCAAAGAAATTAGGAGCCTGGCCTAGGAAAAAAGAAGAACAGTGACCATAAAACAAACCCCAAGGCATCCAAACTTGGACCAACAAGAAGTGGGCTGAGAAAGCTTCAAAAAAGGCATCCTTCCTAATATCTATTTTGGATGTGGCCACATAGGGTAATGGACAAAGAAGATGCCCCGAGATGAGGGACTACAGAGAACAATGAACAAAGGAGTCCTTACAGATAGCAGAATCTGTAATATCCCCTATTGGCTGGGCAGGGGATTTTCAATCCAATGTCTAACAGGATTTTTTCCTTGTTACGGGGCCAATAACTGCTCTGTATCATCCATTCTTCACTATTCCAAATAGGAATTTGGAATGCAATCATTCTATACCTGATCCATCATCAGTGAAAACTGCGAGGCTGAGAATCTTTTAGCACAAAAGTTTCTGGGTAACTAGAGGACTTACCCAGACTTGCTGGAGGAGACTGAGCATCACCCATAGAAACTGGACTCTGAGATGGATTCAGTGACTAGATGGGATTCAAACCCTGGGGATGTGCATGTCCTACATGTGGGCAGAAGAGAATGAGAGATGAGGTGGAATGTGCTAGAAATAGCTGTTTAGGCAAAATGTGGTTTCCCCTTCCATAACACAGAAATGTTGGATGGGAAGCAGCTATCCTGCTAGGGTTTACATATCCCAGCCCTCTTTGCATGTAGATGGAGCCATGTGACTGTCTCACCAAGGGAATGGGGATGGAAGCAATGCCTGTCACTTCTTGGATGCGCCTTCTCTATGTTCATTCTCTTCCACAACTTCCAGCTAGATGTAGAAAACTCCAAGTCCCTAGGCTGCCCAAATCACTGCATAGAATACCCTGTTTTGGCTCTTGTATGAGTGAAAAATAAACTTCTACTCCATTAACCACTTAAATATGAAGGTTTACGGCAAAAGCTTGAGTTACTTTGACTGAAGGAGAAAGAGGGAAGCTAAAGCCTGTTATTTTATCCATATTGGAAGCTGGAACACTTGGAGATACTTGTGGGGAATCCAAACCCTCCTCCACTTCTTCACCACTCATGTGCCTGACCTTATCTGACCTGTATTCCTCAACAGACTCCTGACTAGAGTCCCAGGCGTGGGTCTTTTCTTGTCCATTCACTCCATGCTAGCTCAGAGACTGTTCCAAACAGTAAAGCTGACCATGTTACTCCACTTAAAATCACAGTCAACTCACCCACAGCCTGTCCTACAGAATAAAAGCCAAATGATTTCACATGGCATATAACACCTTTCCTCTGCACTCCCCATCCTTCTTCAGCAGCCTGACCTCCCATCACTTCACCAGAACTGCCAAAGCTGAGCTCCCATTACAAGCCATCCCTTTTTATGACACTGTTTTTGCAAATGCTGTTCCCTCTGCCTAGAATACTCTCCTTTTTAGCCTGGAGAAGAATGCTTATTCATCTTCTATAATCTATCTTAGATGTCACTTCATCTGTGAAGTCTTGTCTGACACTCTCACTTAGAACATGAAATAGACAGTTGTGGTGAGATGATCTTCACCAGCTAACCTCAAACACTGTGCCTACCATTAGGATGTTTCTAATATTCAGTAATTTGGCATGCCATGATTTTATTGCTGTTTGATTTAATCAGCCTCTAAACTTAACTTCTTACTAAAAACCCAGGGAATTCTGTCTTTTCAAAATAGCCCAAACGTGAATTAGAATCGGATTAGTTTCCTTCAATGGGAAAACAGGGCCTTAAACAGTGATGCTGAATGGGATTAATACAGTCCCTTTAGAACAGTTTTCTAAAATCATACAGTATTTGTAAGGCAAGGCCCAAAATGCTTAGAAACCCTGCAATGGGCAGGGCAATTTTGTGTCCTCCATAATTTTTACACAACTCATGAGACACACATGTAAATAGAAAACCTGTTTGCAATTATCTGTGAGGAGATCCTAACCTTGTTGTACAGAAAATATCTTTGCAAAGGTCTTTTCTAGGAATGTGACTACCATATTTGGAACTTGACCCAGATTTGCTCACCATTTTGGAAAGTAATGTCACCAGCAATAACGCTGGCCTTGTTAACTGAGTCAAAAGTAGTTAACACCTGCATCTGTTTGCAGTTGTGGATGTCACACTCAATAAATGTTTATTTCACTCTTTATTTCAAAATGTCAGATATACAAAAGTGCCACCTATATTCAGTTGAAGCTTTTCTTCTCTTACATCCAAGCTTACTCATTTTAAGTAGTAAGCACCTGAGTATTTTATTATGTCTTCCTTTGTAGTCTTGCCTGAGCATATATAGTGAAATACCTATTATTTTATCATAAACTGCTTTCCTCTTATTTTTTCTTTCTATTATAGATAGGGAATTTATGTTGATTTTAAAATATTATATACATAGATAGGTTATACTGTCTATAAATACAATTTCAGGAAAGCAGAAGGGACATTACAAATTGCTGATAAAAAGGGGGCATTGGATTTGCTTGAATTGGCAACCATAAATCTAAATGTATCTAGGAACTTAAAGCTACTGTATTTCCTTACTCTTGGGATGTTGTGCAGCTACTCAGTTGAACTGCCACCCCGTCCCCAACAGCATTTAAGATACGGTGTTGTGATTTATTTGTCTGCACAGGTAGACTGTGAATGTGTTATGTCTTATTCATATCTATGTCCCTAACACCTGGCTTAGGGCTTGGCACAGAGAAGGAGATGAGTACCTACCTTTAGGGTGAAATAACAAATGGGACTCCTGAGGGGACAGGTAGTTCCCGATGCTCATGATACAACTCTGAATTCAACACTTTGTCTATACCAATATTATAAAGCTTTTTTTTCATTCTGCCTAATGTCAGAGGTCAGATTTAGTCGTGTGCACCTCTCTCTCCATGTTCACTCCATATCCCCAACAGAGCCTTGCACAGAGGAGGCAGTCAATAAATGTTATTTAAATCAAAATATTCCCAGGGAACACTGCTCTCCATAACGGTTGGGTTTAGGAGTACCAACGGTACTGTACTTCAGGAATAGTACTGATTAAAGGGTTTCTGTGGATTACTCTGGGGGCATAGACATCATTTACAGTACTGTTTCCATGAGGGAATTGCATTACAAGTTCTAGAAAACAAACTTTAAAATGAGCTTGCACACAAGAAGCCAATTGTAGGTTGAGAATTGCCTATACAATGTGATTGAACCTAGGAGCTCTAACATCTGTGTGATGAATAAAAATGCTAATCAATCATGAGGATATACCTAAATATTTGATTGTATGGCATGCTGCAGCAATACACGACCATTTTATTTTTCAAATTTTATCCAGATGGTATTTTTCAGTTAAACAGAAGCAATGGCTATTTAGAAAAGACCTTTACTTCAAATATTACATAAACCTTTCTCGATAATTTATGACTTCATTCATGCTTTCATGATTTTATTATAATCATATTAAACTTAATAAAATAAATGCACTCTAGAAAACATATGAGAAAGTAAATCTGTTCATTAATTAATTATTAAAATATGGGGATATATTTTATTTTAAAAATGGGGACATGGGTAAAATAAAATTATATCATAAAATTAATAATTTTCTTTTAAAACATGAATGCATAATTCTAAAAATAAATTAAAAAATAGTTGCAATACTATAATTTATTCAAAATAATTCACAATTTTTAAAAATGAAATTAGAATATCATTAGAAATGACCAGACAGATCATCAGTCTCAGATGGCCTCACTTTTTGTGGTGAGGGTATTAAATTCTAACATTTTAGCATTCTGATAAAATTCCCACCCACCTTTTAAAATCAGCTTCTTTTATAAGAAGCCTCTACCTTCTAACATCAAAGTCAAGTTGAAAGTTTGGGGTTTTCTCCCACTTAAAAATTGCCCCCACTTGTTAGTCTTTTCCAAGTATCAGTCTGTAGTAATAACTGTGGCATCTTTTTATGGGAAGATAAAACTCCTAATAAATCTAGGAACTGCAAACATCATTTTTTCTTATTCTGCCTGGGATGACACTTCTTAATACTTCTTAATATCACAGCGGTTAACTGGATCTACAATGCCTGGGTTCAAGAATGACTATACTGTTTACTTCTGATATGGCTTTAGACAAGTTAAGAAAAATCTCTGTATTTCGGGGTTCATATCTATAAAACAAGGGTATTAATGATTCCTATTTCATAGGGTGATTATGAGAATTAAAATATTTAATATTTGTAAAAATACTTGACAGTGCCTAGCTCAAGTTGTTGTACACTGTAATAATAAAATAAGTATTATTATTATTATTCTCTAACAATTCCCAAATGCATACTGTGAAAAATTTTAATGATCCTCTTCATGAATTTATGTCTCAATAAATTTATTAAGTATGAAATTGTTAAATGCATTTCTGTAAAGCATATCTGTGATTCTGAATTATAAACATGATTCTTCAATGAGTTATTCAAAGTTTTTTTTTTTTACTATGTACACTGCATATTTCTTGAAGTCAGAGACTATGTATTCTATCTCTGTCGCATTTGTTACATGCTAGGCCAGGATTCTTCTCCTTTTACATACTTAACAAATAATAAATGAATTAATAAGTGAATTAATGAATGAGTCAGTGAGTGGATACACAATGTTAAATCAATAGATACATAGGCACAATTCAATCCACAGTAATAGGCAACTTTCCCTTAAAAATAATACAGTGAGTAGCTTACAAAAGGTCAAGGAATCCCTGGGCTCACAGACTCAACCCCCCCCCCCACAACCTGTGCTTGCATTGAGGAATTGGTGGGAATGAATATACATATACATATACATGTATATTTACATATATATAAGCAGCACTAGGAGGAAATAAGCAATGAATGAGAATGGGCTATAGATCTAGAGTATGAAGATACCTGTAGTTTCTGACTAAAAAATTTAAAACTGTTAATTTTATCACTTTGGGAGTAACAAGGTCATAAAGTCTCAACTTACAAACATACACTGAAGTTTATAAAATCACATGTAATGCATGTGTATTCTCCACTCCTCTGAAGTCTTGTGACAATAAAAGACGTGATTTTATGCACAAATATAAATAAATCTCAATGTTTAATGATATTATATTCTGAAGTAAATAGAATAGCTTATCCTAATATATTTACCTCAAAATGTTTGAGATGTCCTACCAACTTAAAGGATATTCTTTAGGAATTAAAAATCTTACTCTTTAGGAATTAGATATTTTTAAGAGGTTCAACAGACGTTCAGGCAAGGACACAAAATACCTGGACAGATATGATTTAAGTGGCAAAGAAATGTGACTGAAAGCATATCCTACCATTTCCCCCCATTTTTAGCCATCTCAATTTTATCACCATACTGGAAATTAGAAAGGCAACTTCATGCTCATGGTTGCCCTATCGAGCCAAGAAGGAAATGTTAAAAGCCAAGCAGAAAGGATTGCTTAAAGTAATAATTTCCACTAATCCCATCTGAATATTCAATAAACATGTATGCTTGGAAAGTTGAACTGTGTTTGGAGAAAAGTGCAATTGGAATAAGTTTCAAGTGATGCATGGATAGATTCCATTTAGAAAAATACAGGAAGCAAGAAGACAGACGAGAAAAGGAAGACGCGAGGATGAGACCTCTCAAAGTGGCAGGCAATGGAGTTATTTTCTGGTGTCAGTGTGCGAGTCTGTTTATGAGGGAGACTTGGGACCACTCATTTAGAGAGGGAGAAATGAAGGTCAAAAGGTGAAAGAAAGCAACAAGAGATTCACTCCTTTCTCTGAAGTCTAAGTACTGTGAGAAAAAGGAACAGTAGTGCATTAGAATTCTACTCGTGATAAACCAACAACAAAAAAATTGGTCTGAATCTGACAGCAAGAGGGAGGAGATTATAATACCTTCTTTTTGAAGGCACATTAACTCTTTTAGGAGTAGAAGATACTTTTAAATCAGTGTGGAAAAAGTTATTTATATTTTGGACCTTTATTTTTATGTTAAAAAGACTCTCAGTAGTCTAAGAAAGTCTAAGTAGCCACATAATAAGCCTATTATTCCTGCCCTACATTAAAAAACTACTCCAAGCAGCAATTAAATGCACATGCACACACCTAATGTGCCAAATCACTGAGCTGTTTTAAGTTCTGGTTAATTTAAGAAACAAGAACTCTCTAGTCTAGATGTCTAAAGATTTTTATCATATATTACAACTAAGCTCTGGACAACTTTCTATTTATTGACACACACATACACACACCTAAAGAGTGAAAGAGATAAAGCAAAACTTCATTATGCATATGTATTTTTTTAATTACCCTCCTTTTCAAAATCTTTCCTGTAAGCTATTCAGTACTGACAGATAAGACTTGAGATTTTTGACTGAAATAAAATCTACCTTTGGTTTGCCTGTGAAATGTGATAACCTGATTGATGATCATTGGTAAATAAACCAAAAGATCTCTGTTCCACACAATGGTACAAATTTTAAAACAACAACAATGAAATGTTTACTTTTCCTTTGAGCTGGACTTTAAGAAAAATCAGATTATCAACAAAAAGTCAATCAATGCAAAACCAGAAATATGAAATGCTATTTAAAATACTGACATTATTGCATAACCTGATTAGAATGAATATTGGACCTGTATGAAATTAGCCCAGTGTACAACTGTGCATTCTAAATTTCTGCAGTGTAATCTTGTATTTTATTATTTATTGCTACATTTGTGCCGTCCTAAATGTTGTATAAATGGCTGTGCATAATGCACACTGACAATTTTTATGAATGAATACGGAAAAATGCTCATAACTCAAGAAAATGGATGACAGCACACTACTTTAAAAACGGTCATTAAGCACTGGAAGCAAATAATGAGGCAAATGGTCGGTGCCTTTTGGTGCCATTCAGGGCAATTGTAATCCCAAGTCCCCTAGCACGGTGCGTTGGAAACAGCCATGAAGCTCTTCCCTTAGAGACTCGTTCTTCCCTCTCAGGAAGCGTGCCACGAAACAGAGACCGCGCACAGCTTCAAGAATAAAATGCATGCGTGCCTCTGTGTTCTTTGCACTGTTCATACACCAGAGACATAACAGTCCCTAAATCCGGTCCCACAAGTGTGTGCATGTGAATGTGGCATTTACCAACAAATGAACAGAAGGGAACGAGCTTGTCTCCTAGAAATAACATTTGCCACCCCTTCCCAGGCAGGCTGCTCGGAAGCTTGCCAGGGGCTAACACTTGAGCACCTTCCCCACGGGGACGAAGCCTTACATTAATAACCCTCTCAGGGCTAAGTCAGCTTTGTGTGTAAGTCCACTCGGCGCCATATGGCAGTTTCCAATTCCTTTAGCAACTCAAGTCTGGCTAGGCTGCCCGCGATGATTCATTCTTAAAGGAAGACCCCTTCGGGGAGCAGTAATGCCCCCACCACTTACCTAGCTCCCACAGACCCGCTCAGCCGGCGGCACGGGCTCGGGAACCACAAAGGCTGTGGGATTCCCCGCTCCCTCCGGGGCTCCTCTCCCTGCGACGATTCCCTTCGCCACTGATTTGTCGCTGGAAATCCCCCTCCCCTCCACAGAGAGGAGGGTCTCCCCGGCTGGCTGGAGCTCCTGAAGGCTCCCCCCCTCCCTTTACATCCCTGACTCTGGTTCACTCTGGCTCAAGGGAGAAGCGGCGGGAGGAAGCTAAGGCATCCTTAAAAAGAACAATAATCTTCATCGATCTTCACCCCTTCCCCACGCGGGGCCCCCATTCCCCTGCCGCCCGCCGCCCAGACAGGAGAGGGCTTGAATATAAAAGGAAAAATCGAGCGGGGCTGAGCTCGCCGCGGGGAAGGAGCCGGGAAAGCGAGCAGCGCCAGCCGGGGAGTTACCGCTCGCTGGGCAGCCTGAGGCGCGGCGGCGGCGGCAGGGAGGCAGCGGCGAGGGCGGAGGGTGGTGGGTGCTTGGTGGGTGTGTGTGTGGCTGAGCAGGGATAAGGCTGGGCGCGGGAGGTGAGGCGGGGCGCTCGGAGGCGCCGTCTCCCGCCCGGCAGCTCGCCGGCCCCAGCGCGCACACACGCCGCGGCCCCCCAGCCTCCTGCTCCGCCTCCTCCCGCGCTCCGCGCACCCGCGGGCTGGAGCCACCACCGCCCCTTCCTCCTCGTCCTCGGTGCTCCTAGCTCTCGAGGCCGGTGGGGGATGGCGGGAGGGTGGGGGCTGACGAAGCCGTGCGGCTGGCCAGGGACGCCGGGGATCGGCCTCGCAGCGCCAGAGCTCTGCGCTCCGCCGGGGAAGAGCGCCCCCGTACCCAGGGCGCGGACGGGGCGCGGGCGGGCGCCTCCCACACCTCGGCGGGCGCTTCCTTCTCTTCCCTCCCCGCCCGCCGCTCCCTCCCGCTCCGGTCCGGGCTCCACACCTACCTGCTCCTCTCGGCGTCTCCCACCTGGCTGCGCTGGGCAGGAGGGTCCGCAGCGCCGCGTCCACCTGGCACACGGCGGCCGGGAAAACCCCAGGGCGCCCCGCGGAGACGCACCCCCGGCGGCTTCGCGGGATTCCCTTGGCCTCTCTGCTTCCAGAGGCTGGACTCGATCCCCATCCGCTGCCTACATGACCCTAACCCAGGCTCGCTGGTCGACCCCGGGGGACTGGGGCGAGGAGTATTTTCCCGGAGAAGGAGCTGCGGGGATAACTAGGAGCGCAGATAGGATGTGACTTCCCTCCCGGCATCTGCAGCTCCGCTTGAGGGCCGTCGCTAGCCCTGAGTAACCCGCTTTCCTGGGTTGGAGGGTAAAACCCGGTCGATGGCAGCCTTAACTCTTGCTTCCCACGGGGGCGCTATTCGTGCCCTAGCTTTCTTTCCTCTCTGTCCGCTCTCAGTGCCATCTGAAGAACTATACCCACCTTCCTCCTGGCGAGGCTTTGAGGACGGGCACGCAGACCCTTCCCCACCTTCAAGATGTAGTAAAAACATTAAGGTGAACTTGGACAACATCACTCGGCCCTACACGTTCCTGACCCGTGTGTTCTTTAACAGTTAAAGTAGCCTAAAACACACTTTAAAAAAGATCGCAGGCCATGACAATGTATTTAAACCTGGAACTCCTTTGTGCGTTTCTTTAGGCCAATAAAGATGGCTATTGAAGAAGGTCCAAATACATTCAGTTTTAAATATTTTTCATTCAATTCTTGTTTTTGGTTTAGTCCTGATGTACACTGGGATGCTCTAGAATCTAGGGCTTTCTCCATCCTGAATTCCCGTCTTCTCCCCACGGGCCTTAAATTGTGCCGGGTGTTTTCTTCGATGTTTGGTATGGAAGTTGGCCTTTCCGACACCATCACCCTCCAGCTAGGACCTGCCCTGGCACTCTTCTTCTACAAGCTTGTCAAGTCTGAACATTAGGAAGAGGACTTCCAGATTTCCAGATCTTTATCGCCAACTCTGATGTGTTCCCAAGCTCCAGCTCCACACTTCCAGGTACCTGCAGGAAATTTACACCTGTGCTTCCAATCTTCCCACTCTTCAATACATTTACCTACTTTTGCAGATTACTCTTCCTCCAGCTCAACCCTTACTACACTACTTTCCTATTCACACACGCTCCCTGTTTTCCCATTCTCTACCAAATAGTGTCTACATGCCTCTGTCTGTCCTGTGATGCTCCTCTGAAGGTCCAGATAATTCCAGTCCTTCAAGGCCCACTTCAAACCCTCCCTCCTTTGTGACTCATGCCCTTTGACATCCATAGCTCACCATTGGGAGCTACCTATTTTAAGGCATATATCACTTTCTGCTTCCTATAGCATGTGTATACTTCTTCCCGTGCACATAACTTACCATTTTAGAGTATACATTCCTCAAGGGCAGTTCCATATCACTTTACTGTAGGCATGTCTTACAACATCTAACTCAGAGCCCCTTTTCATCCAAGAAACATTTATTTTGCAGTTTTTGTCAGGCACCTGATATTTGTAAAATGAATGGAATTTATAAAATATTTTAAGTCTAGGAAGACTTATTATTCATTTTGGGTGTGCCTAGATTTAAGTTATATGACCTTTCATACATTTTAGTGGTAGTGAAAATTCCCTTATATTACTTGGCCTACTCCAAATTACTGATCACTTTGGTAAGAATTTAATTCTTTGGCAGGTAATTATTAAAATATTTTTACCTGAAATTTCCATTAGATTTAGAAATCAGAATCCTACTGTGTAAGTGGTCATTAGTCAAGAAAGTAAATTCTCTATGGGGAAAAAGTACATTGCTGCTATCTCCATTCCTGGGAAACAGGTTGCAAGGAGTAAGTTACCCATAAGTCTTAGTCATATCTGGGAACATGCAATGATAAGCAATAAATAGTCTTTGGAAATAAAATCTAATTTTGCTTATCAAATTAAATTACTCATATCCCAAACTGGTTATAGAGAAAAACCTATTGTCTACAAATTGCTTGGAATAGCTAGTTCTCCTCATGTACAGCTTGAATTCCCCATGGCTGCAAAGACTCTTGTGTGGATTATCATCATGTGGCTCTACCACCTTAGTACATAAAATTTTGGTGTTTTTTTTTTTTTTTTTTCAGTTGTTCTCTGTAGGAAAATTTAAAATGGTCTAACTAAAAAGTCAGACATGGTTTTACTTTGATCCTAAATCATCTTTTTTCTTTCTCTCCCTCTCCCCTCCCCTCTCTCCCTTCATTGATATTTATGGAAGTGTTCCTTTTACTTGTATCTCTAGTTTTCAAATTTATCTTGAAAGTTGATGAAATGATAGTAATAGTAAAGGGGAAAATGTCTATTGAGGTAATACCAAAATGCTTCCCTCATACTGCTTGGCAAAAACAAACACTTCAGTGTAAGTTTAACCAGAAATACCTTTAAACTTATCAGTAGATACAATTCAGGTGAAGAATGTGCTTTCTCATATAGCATAATGCTAGTGTATATAAATATGTATGTATATACACACAATGTCAAGCATAATAGGTTCTCAGTACTTGTTGAATAAAGTATTTGAAAAATATTTAGTATAATCTGAAGAGCATCATTTCCGATGACACTTTACCTTATTAAGTTGGACTTTCCATTGGCAATTTGATTTACAGAGAGCACTCATAGATTAGTATGAAGTAGCAAAGGCTGTAGGATGAACATTTTGAAATGTTAAAAGCATAAAGGTAAGAATTTACAGGTTTTTGGAGGCTAAAGAATGAGCTTAATTTAAATGAAAAAAGTCAAATTGGGAAAGAAATACATGACATTGAGTAAAAACAAACAAAATCAAAAGCAAGTTCCAAAAGAAGAATATTTTAGAATGATGGAAACCCCAGTTTTAAAGAGAAAAATATTCAAACAATTATGTAAATATGTGTGCATGTGTGTGTTCTGTAGGGATATTCATTAATAAGCTAAAGGAGGTATCTCTAAGAGTTTGGAGGCAGGTTTGTTTTGTTTTTCTTCTGTTAGACTAATAAATGGGTGGATATTAATCTTCAAACATCAGTACCAGAAAGACACAGCTTTAAATTCGTAATAATAAACCAAATATGTGTATAGATTGGGACTACACTTTTTTTATAGGATGAAATACTACTATGGTGCTTGTCATTATACAAGAAAGCAATCACTGAAGAGTGATTAGAATTTAGAACATTCTTAGATCTAATGTGCCTTCTTTTCCCCTTCTAAATAAAAACTAGGGAAGCTTGGGCAATTTAGAGCAACTCACAGAATCTTAGTAACCACTGAAATCCTACACTTACACATTGCAGTAAAAGCCTGGAAAATAAATGAGCTGTCTGTGTGTTCTTCATTGAGGAGATAAGTACTATCTCGTTGATTCTTTTGAATTTAGTTGAGACAGATTTGGGTGTCCTCTGAAGAATTAAAGTAAGAGATAAGCCCAGACTGACTGTATTTTTTTTAACAGTTCTTGCTCTGAATGTGAACTTTTTGAAAAAATGGCAGATGCTTAAATGTCACATTTTGCTGCCATGTAGTAGCATGAATCAAAGTACTATGTTTGAATCTACCCTTAGAGTTATTCTCAGACATCAGTAATGTCTAAACAGCTGAGTTCTTAGGAATCCATGAGATTTAGGGTGAGGGATTTCTGGGGCTAGGGAACTGATAAACTTAAAAATTTGCTACTTAGCATCTGAAATTTAACTGCATTATTTGGGGGCATGATCCTATGATGAAACAAGAATTGGATTCCTAATCACATTCAAGACCCATCTCTGTTTATTTGTGCTATGTAATAAGAGGTAAAATTTACCAAGGCCTTGCTAAATCCTTTACAGTAGTGGCTAATTTAATCTTTACAATGACTCTATGAGGTAGGTACTATTGTTATTATTCTAATTAATAAAAGAAGTAACTAATTAAGAGAGAATTAAAAATTTTTTTAAGTGGGAGAACTGGAATTTGACTTAAAGCATTGTAACCCTAAAATGTTAGGCTATGTTCCTCCTAGCTCATCCTACAGTGGTAACACCTTTCTGCCTGTTTCACTAGGCTGTCTCTAGTTCATAAAATATTTCATAAAAATATTATTTTGAATTTTTAGGATGAAAATCTGGGTAAGATAAACATGGGTGTCACCAAACCCAATATGCCTAAAGAAAACAAAGGAATTTGTTGCTGGTACTAAAGGGGGATGGAAGTAGGACATATGCGTTCTGTTTTCCCAACAGCTGTGATAAATTCATGCTGATCCACCCACTAGCCTCCCTAGTCTGCATGAAGTTCACCTGCAGGTTTGATGGGGCATGGCTGAGCCCTTTTCGGAGGAACCTTTTTGCCAGGGTAGTGCTAGGATAAAAGCCTCAGTCTTGGAAGAGACAGTTCCTTTATAAGGTGTGCACCACAGTCCACCCAGAAGTGCTAAACAGATGCAGATCCATCAGTTGTGGATCTAGATCCAACAGCATGATTAATGAGAAAGCTTCCAGGGCTCCTAAAATAAGCACATTTAAAGCATTTCCTGGGCTTCGGACAAGAAAGAAATGGAATAATTTCCAACAGTAGAGAAAGTATAACCAGTCGCAAGTGGATGCTTGAAAGAGCCGCTTTGCAAACATAACAATTATTCTCAGCCTCATATACTTCACATTATTTTAAGCAAAAAAGTGCATGTAATCAGATAACATGTCCCTCCTGGCCAGGCAAGGGGCTTGTTATGAGAAGCCAAAATCACAGACATAGCAATCAAAGTTAAATTAGTTACCCACACTCTTTTCTGAGATATTTCTGAGTGGACATAGGATTCAATAAAGCCGTTGGGTTTGAATTGTGGCAGAGACACTAACAGTGCCTTTGCTTCTGTCTGAGAATGAAGTCTGAGTTGACAATACATTCAGTAGAGACATATATCCAAAGGAGTCATTAATGCTGAGAATAATGAAAAAAATACAGTTGCCCTATTTCTTGGTCTTCCTTTTAGTAGGCACTCTTGCACACTCAAAACCTTCCTTTCCATATTCAAGTAGGAATATTCCTAGGAGATGCAGTCTGACAGTGATCATTTTGCACTACTAATTAAAGTAATAAACATAAAATGAGATGATTTTTTTTTTAGTACCTGTTGGAGAGCATACCCCCCAAAAATCATGTTCAGTTCTCCATCCGTATTCCTGTAGGTGCGAGCACGTTGTAAATAGGATCTGTTGAAGATGTGATTTTAAAGAAGATGTGCCCCACCTGAATGAAGTTGGGCCTTAATCCCAAGTCCTTTATAAGCAGAAGAAATTCGGACAGAGAGAGAAAGCCATGGGGAGGAGCCGGGAGCCAGAGGTCGACGCAACCCAGAAGAAGAGAAAGGGGAAGTCATCGCCAGGTGACTGGACGCTGAGATGCAAGTCCAGGAACCTCAACGCTGTTGACCCGGGAGGAAGCAAGCCTTCTAGACTCTGAAACCGTGAGTCAAAATTTCTGTTGTCAAAGCTCAAACTAGTCTCTGGTATTTGTATTTGTAGCCTAGCAAATCTAGGAGAGTAACCTGGTGGTAAGCTCAAGAACTTTTCTTATCAAGGTAATTACTGAAAAGCATTTAGTATTAAAGAAGAATGGATGGGAATAATTAGTTAAAATTAATAAAGTATAAGCACATTTTACTGAAAATATACCACAGAATTGAAAGAATCATGTGTTTCCAATAATGCCAAACTTTAGGTGTTTACTGCTAAATGAATTGTTGGTTAATGAAATTGAATGTGTATGCCAATTATGATACTCATATTTAATATATACTTCAAATAATGTATACCATGTAATATGATATAATATACTATTGTAATAGAACAATATTTGAAGTAAAATATTGTGCATTTCAGATATTTGGTTGCATTTAATCTAATCCTTTTCAATTAAAAAAAATTGAAGACTTGTTTCAGCAGACACAGGTATATATTTTAGAACATAAGAGCAAGTGATTTTGAGTGGAATTTAAAAGACAGAAATGAAAAACTTGAAAACAAGATTGGAAATGACTATTTCTTATCCCTGCCACCTCTTGTACTCTATGCATTGCTAAAGGTGATCCAACCACTTTTTAGATTTTGTCATATTTCATATTTGACTTAGCTAATTGCTTTGTTTATAGAAATAATCAGATATGGAAATACAACCTGTTAAATGAGTCTAATTAGTGTTTCTGCTGCTGCTATCAAAGACATACCTAAACTACTGTAGCAATTGATCAGTTCACATGGCTCTGTGCTGACAGAGACATTAACTTCATTAAAGAAGCAAATCTGCATGAGCTTTAAGTTAGCCATGAATCACCCTATCCTATTCCTCTCTACCACGTGCGAAAATGCCATACAAAGTTAGCCTCTCCTGAGAACAACAACAGGAAAAAAAAAAAAAAAAAAAAGCCCTGCTCTGGATAATGCTAATTAGAGTAAGGGGACAAAATATGATTTGCAGTACCAGATTTCTCTTATTCCCCCTTTCACTCCTTTTTTTTTTTTTTTTTTAACTGTTTAACATTTTATTATTATGGTTGACTTGGATAAATCAAAGGGCTTCTGAGATTCACAATTTAAACATTCATACATGAAGTGTGCATCCCCACCTTTTAATGAACAGTTTTCTTTAAAGTCAGGTTTAACTCCAATTGTTATTGCTACACATTTATTTTCTATGGTTAGTAAAGTGTATTTTGTTTCATACTTTTAATGTATATGCATCTTTTTACATTAAATATGGAGCTGATTCTTTTACATTTTAATGAGATTTGTTATTTTAAGTTTAATGAAATAGAGTCAGTTCTGCTTATAATGAATGAAAACATGAATTTGTCCTGATGTGATTGATTTATTAGGGAACAATTTGAAAAGAACACAATATCATATTTGCTCAGGTGTGATTTTTGTCTATGAGAAGCAAGACTGGGACAATTTTGGCAATGTCCTGCAACGTTTTTGATTGTCCTGACTGGAGAAGGAGCTGCTACTGGCATCTAGTGGGTAGATTCCAGGGATGCTGCTAACCATCCTCCAATGCACAGGATTCACCACTTATTTTTATTTCCAAACCTAGACCCTGTCATGATAGCTGCAGGTGCGCCTTATTGCTGTCAGGTGGGATTGGCTAACTAGCTATAGTCTACACAGGGAGAAGCATGTCATTCTCTTATATTATTTTGAAATCATTGACTGTAATAATCAGGACAACTGTATTTTATAACAGTTGGCACAAAAGAAACCTCTTGTAAACCCCATCATACTCTCTAATGTAAGTTGCCTTAATTTAAAATATTTCTGATACTTGTATACCTATGAGAAATCTTTAAGATTCAGTATTTTGCATTAAGTTCATTTGAAAAATTGAAGGGCACCATATAGGATAGAATGATGTTATTTTTGAAAAAGAGTGTGTTTCTATATAATGTATAAATTGAAATTTACCTATTAAGAACTACAAGCGCAAAAGAATTCCAAGCCACAAGACTTTCAATACAGTGCCAGGTTATTGGCTCATGTAATATTCTGTATCACTTAAGGCAATTACTAGTAGTTGTGGAATTGGAAACTAATGCAAAAATGTTTAAAAAGGTTTACAAAAAAGCAGAGTGGATAAATGGAATCAGTTAAATAGCTAATGCTGAGGAAGGAAGGAACATTTTTCTGTCTCTCTACAGACTCTCCAGTTTATTCCCTGAAGCCTAAGATTTGAGTGCCCATAGACTATATTATTGTTGGCTTGTAGAGCTATAAAATACTCCTGGCATTCCCATTTAAAAAATGTGACTATTGACATTTAAATGACTCTGTTAAGATGTGACCTGGAAAATCACAGTTGATTCTATGCCTTTATTACCAGAATAATGTGGCCAGATTAGAGGGAGTTTGGGAAACAAATGTATTAAAAAGAAAAATAGGAAGAGGAGCATTAAATTTTGTTCTACTAGAGTAAATGATGAGGAAACAGAGATATAAAAATACTGTGTCCAAAGAGTGACAATGTAAGTTTGGAGGTAACATTGAGATTATATTAAGTTGCTTAAAATAAGTACCATGAAACAGTGAGATTAAAGGTAACCAAACCTTTTTAAAAATCTATTTTACAAGATATATAAAATTATTTTAAAGTATTGTTCTTCTCAGGGTATCACCTATAGTAAGCCCCCTCTTTAAAACAAAACAAAAAGATAGTTAGGCTTAAGGTAACTTGCTCATGGTGTAAAGCTACTCCTTTCATACTCTCAAGAAAATAAAAAATGTATATAAGTTTTTTTTCCTGATAATACTATCTAATTTAATGAGCATCTAAGAAACGTGATACTTTCTTTGATCCTTCTCCTCCTATCAAAATTCGCTTAATAAAGCACATTATATATCTTGGAGCCTCACTTTATGTTGAAATACACACATACACGCAGACATATACAACATTAGGTAATACATATTAATATTAAATACTACAACTACCTATTGCTATATCTTATTTATAATGATTTAGAAAACTAAAATTCTGGTAATTCATGTCTAAATGAAAATTCTCATGTCTATTTCAAAATAAATGATTTATACCCAAAGTACGGCACATTTTTCCCTAAGAAATTTGTAGATTGAGCAACTTTTTCATCTTCCCACATAACATTCCTCCCCTTTTTCCTTCCCATTATAACACTTTATGAGCAATTTTCTATCACAGCTGGAGTTTCCATTTTAGTAGCTAAAAAAAAAAAATGTATATATATAAAATCATTTCTAGCACAAGTTGCATTACCCCCTGGAAAGTAGCATGGAAATGATAAAATTAGGAAAACCAGTATCAGTGCTGACCACATCCTTCTCTCTCCCTGATTCTCCTGCCCTTTCTCTCTGAATTTTTTCTCTTGGCGACCCTCACTGCCCCTATAACTTTTGTCTATAGGCAGATGGCTCCCAAAGCTCTATTTATAATCCTCGATGTCTGTAATCACTGTTACATTCCAACTGTCTACTGGATCCTGCCACTTGGATGTTATCACTTCAAATTAATTCATCCCGCAAAATGATTCTTCTCTTTGATCACCGTACCTACTAATGGTGCCACTATTCTTTCCATTGTCAGCATCAAAGCTATGGCAACCATCTTTAACTCTGCCTGCCCTACCCCTCATTCAGCTACTCACCACATCTTGTGGACTCTTCTTTTCCATGTCTCCTAACTCAGTCTTGCACACATACACACTCATCCTTTGCCTCATCGCAACAGTCCCCTCCAATTTGAACTCTTTCCCACTCTCACCTTCTCAAAACATGACTACCTTCACCCCATCACACCTGGGTTTAAAACTAATTCCCTGTTGACTGTAGGATGAAGTCCCAAACCCTTAGCCTGAGGTCCGAATGTTTTTGTTATTCAACTCTACCATTATTTCCACCCTCATTGCCCAAATATTATCTGTAGTCACTATCCCTCAAAGAAATTTTGACTTGCCCAATTCTGCATTTTCATAGCACTGTGATCTTGTCTCTAAATATGCTTTTTCTTTCTCCTCAATAAAAATTCTGGAAAAAATCCCACTTAGGTTCTTCTTTCTCCCCGAAGCAGTTTTCATTCTCTGCTAGACTATAACACATTATCTGCTTCTCATTGATCATAGACAATGGTAACATCTAGACCAGACATTCTCTCTTCTAGCATATATTATATTAGGCTTATAATATATGTATTATTTGCTATCTCATAGTTTTCAATGAGTCTTAAAGGTCATCTGTTTCTCTAATTAGATAATTGGGAGAAATTTGGTAGAGAAATACTACTTAAAACCCACTGACTTTGAAATTACAACTACCTGTGAAGCTTGAAACGGGCTCAAAACATTGCTGTGAGAATGCACAAGTAGCTTCTCTAATCCTCAGGTTTCTTATTTCTGAAAAGGAAGAGGTTTTACCTATCTTGAAAAGTTGTTTTGGAGGTTAACTAAAATAATATATGTAAAGATATCAACCACAGAAGGCACTTAATAAATAAATGTGAGTTCTTTTCCTTTTGTGTCTTCTAAGTAGCTTATCCATACTGTGGCTTCATCAAAATTAATCAATTAAAAAAATTTGTAACAATTTAGATTATTAAACATTTTTTAGAAAAGAAGCTGCTCAGTTCCACTAGAGCAAAGGTACACATAAGAGATTAGAGAGTTTTAGGTTTGACAATGTAGGTTGGTGCAAAACTGTGAAAAACTTGAAAGCTATGGTCTTTTTCTTGGAATAAGACATAACTGAAACACATGTAAACTGCTGCTCTCTTTTTAATTTTCCCCCATTGTAGCATGTGACAAACAACCGGAGGGGAAGTAGAGTTGATGCTAGATATTTATAAGCACATGAACTTAGTTTCAGAAGACTAGGCTAATGTCCTGGCCTTGACAATTAATAGCTGTGTAAAAAATCCCTTTATCTTTCTGAGCCTCAGTTTTCTCCGCTGTAAAATGGGACTCATAATTCTCACCTCATGGAATTTCTTTGAGGATTAAATGAGATTAAATATGTAAAATATAATCCATAAGGTGAAGCACCACATGAATATAAAGTATCAAAATGGTAGTGTGTCTCATTTTATAGACTGTAGTATAATTAGAGTTCATAGTATAATTAGAGTTAAATTTGGTGATATATACCATATGGTTTGTGACATTCCACAAAAATCAAGATACAGGTCTAGTTGATCCATAAAGTAATGGTGGAGTTGACTCCCATTTCAGATGAGGGAGGGCACAGGAAAGAAAATAACCATATCAAACACAACAACCCATGTAAAATGGGCTCAGTCAACTATTGTTTGCTCTTTTCTTCCTTTTCTGGTTTCTATGCTGTCAGATTTCTAAAACGTGGAAATTCCATAAAACAATAATAATGAAATTTGACTGTTTACTAAACGTATAAAACAACATCGACTACTGGGGGAAAAATGTGATAGCATTACATCAAGTTAAATTAAATCCAGTAGGCAGAAAATTGAATAGAATGTTGCAAAACAAAAGTGCATATTTCACTTTGTGCTCTGAAGACCAACAAGGGAATAGGAGAGACGAAGACCCCATGTGGAAAAGTTGCCTTGTGTTTCTATACTCAGGCATGAAAACAGTTGACAGCAGCACCCGAGCTGACTGCTGCTGTGATGTTGGAAGCAAAGATAATTAGGTCCCAAATCGCATATGGCTTTAAAGAGCAAAGATAATTTAATTCAAATTCAGAAATTAGAGATCTTACATTATCCACAAATTGTAAGCAGAATTAAGGAAAAATTATCAGTATTATTGTTTGTTTCTTGTTATCATTTAAGACGTACTCATCATTGGCTTTCTGGTTGCAGGAAAGAAAAGGCTATTTTTTCTCTGGTAACAATAAGTAACTCAAGCAATACTGTATAAAGAATACATCTATGAATGGATTGTCACATCTACTATGCACTTAGCATATTAGAGGACAATAATTCAAGTGATTTATTATCAAGAGCCTTCTTTTTACTGATAATGAACTCTGAACATAAGGACCTGAAAAAAGTTTACTAGAAGTCCAGCCCTTATTATATATCGTAATTATTTCTGGTTTGTAGTTAAGCTTTCAGGCTTGGCAGTCTTCCAATTTTAGGTAAGAAAATGGAAAATTGAAAAACATATCATTTTTAATTAAAATTCTAGAATCAAAAGATATTGAGTAGTTTCCCTGGATAAAATAAGTCTCAGCAGTGCTTTGTCTTTACAGTTAATGATTAGTTTCATGCTATTTTTTATATTAGGATCTATAGGGCTTGATTAGGAGGACGGACTTCACTATTTCTATTATATCTTAGCAAAAAAAAGAAAAGAAAAAGAAAAGAAAAAGTACCCATGTAAGATTCAAACTCTTTATTGGATCAGATATAGAATATCTTAATAATTTGATATCCATGGCCAATTAGTTGCAGAGCTCTGAAGTTGATGAGAATGAGTTACTTATCAAATACCAAAATCAATCTTTGGATTTCTTCACAGATCTATTATCTATAAGTTGAAGTTTAAACTTCACCAGTAGTTGAAAATATAAAAGAAAGGGCCACCTTGAATTTTGTAGGTCTTCAAGAGGTATGCTTTACTCTAAGAAAACATGGTAAATTCCTAAGAGCTTTCAAGAGAAAGAACCAGGAACCAGGCTGTCTTCAAACTTCTTATTGGCAGTCTTCAGACTTCTTGGTGAAAACTATTTTCAACCTAGAATTCTATACTTGGCTAAACTATCATTCAAGTCTAAGGGAAAAATAAGAGATTTTTAGACTTTCAAGGACTAAAAATATTTTCTTTTCAGTCATCAGTTCTTAAGAAGTTACTTAAGGCAGTAAATAAAAAAGAGAACACAGTAGGCTTTAGGAGACAGGAGTTCCAGACCCAGAGTACAGTGATATATAATCCTCAAAGAAAC
The DNA here is from genome assembly GCF_015220235.1 of Choloepus didactylus. Taxonomy (NCBI): domain Eukaryota; kingdom Metazoa; phylum Chordata; class Mammalia; order Pilosa; family Megalonychidae; genus Choloepus; species Choloepus didactylus. The sequence goes on along the minus strand of NC_051320.1, from coordinate 28,826,984 downwards.
CTGTGCCAAGACCTAAAGCACAACCAGTCCAGATTGGAACAAGGGGTCAGAGACTTCCCAATATAGATCTTATGTATATAAGGAGAGTCAATAAATTACATAGAATGAGAATTTTGATAAATCTGAAAATATGGTAAAGGCATGTGGTGGAGCACAGAAAAGGAGAATCCATTTGCATCTATCTCTAGGATTGTTCTTTGAGTAGCACAGCAATCATGACATTGGATCTTGTTCTAGTTTGCTCATGCTGCAGAATGCAAAACACCAGAGATGGATAGGCTTTTATAAAATGGGGGTTTATTTCACTACACAGTTACAGTCTTAAGGCCACAAAAAGTCCAAGGTAACACCTCAACAATCGGGTACCTTCACCGGAGGATGGCCAATGGCATCCGGAAAACCTCTGCTAGCTAGGAAGGCTGCTGGCGTCTGCTCCAAAGCTCCGGCCTCAAAACGGCTTTCTCCCAGGACATTCCTCTCCAGCAAGCTTGCTCCTCCTCAAAACGCCACTCACAGCTGCACTCACTTTTCCTCTCTTTGAGTCAGCTCATTTATATCGCTCCACCGATCAGGGCCCACCCTGAATGGGCGGGGCCACACCTCCATGGGAACATCTCATCAGAATCATCTCCCACAGCTGGGTGGGGCACATTCCAAGCAAATCCAACCAGCACCAAAAACGTTTGCCCCACACAAGACCACAAAGATAATGGCATTTGGGGGACACAATACACTCAAACTGGCACATTCCACTCCCTGGACCCCAAAATGACACTATCTTTCCAAATACAAAATACATTCATTTCATCACAATATCACAAAAACTTAAATCATTTCAGTAACAAAAGTTAAGCACAAAATCCCATCAAAATCAATTATAGGCATGGTGAGTCCTAAGGCATAATTCCCCTCTAGCTGTGGATTTGTGAACTTAGAACAAGTTATATGCTTCCAATATACAAAGGAGAGACATTCATATGATAAACATTTCCATTGCCGTAAGGAGAAACAGTAAGGAAAACAGGGTTAACAGGAGCAGAACAGTTCCTAAAACCCACAGGACAAACTCCCTTAGATTTCAAAGTCTGAGAGTCATTAACAGAACGATGTTGCATCCTTGGGACTTGAGAGAGCAGGAGCCTAACCCTTCTTAAGGGCCTTTGTGGCAGCCCTTTTCTCTCCAAATGCTTGGGTGAGTGCTCCAACATTTCCACACATTGGGGAGACCACCTTCTTGGCCCCACCCTCCTCAAACATTGGGGCAGCTCCCGGATTCCCTTCCATCTCCGGGGCACACGCTCAACCCCTTCAGAACAGTGGGGTGGCAGCCAGGCTCTCCTCAATTCCCTGGGAATGTGCTCCACCCTCTTTGGGGCTTGGGGTGGCAGGACATTTCCTGAGCAACGAGGCGGAAGGCCCGCCCTCGACCTCCAGGGCAAACTCACCCTTTCCATGCATGTGGGCTGCTCCACTCTCTCAGCCCTAGACCTCCTGACTCCAGACCTCAACCTTCATGGCTCTGTCTTTGAAGAGATTTTTCCTTTAATTTTTTCCTTGTCTGTCTCCTCCAGTCCAGACCGGCAATGGCTCTGTCTATAAAGATCTCGCAAAAATTCTGTTGGCTTTGCATGAAGCACACAGGGGTCAAAGCCATCAGACAATAGGAGTTTCCACAAATCCTTTCTGGATAATTCCATCTCCAATCCTGGCTTGTACTGAAATGGCGGCTGGGTTCCATGTTTGGTTACATCCTCACATTGGGCTGTAGCTTCTGGGATTCCACCCCCTTGAAGCCCATAATTTTCCAAGCCATCAGCTTCTGGTTTCTTTGAACCCAAGAGTTCAGTTCTAAGTTTATCTCTCTCTGCTCGCATTTTACTATAAACTGCAAGGAGAAGCCAGGGTATATCCTCCACATGTAGTCTGGAGATCTCCTCAGCTAAGTATTCCAGGTTGTCGCTTTCAAATTCTTCCTTCCATCTGACACCAGGACTCACTTTTGCCAAATTCTGTGCCACTTTAAAACAAGGATCACCTTTCTTCCAGTTTGCAACAACACATTCATCATTTCTTCTCAAGTCCTCATCAGAAGTATCTTTAGACTCCATATTTCCATAAACAGTCTCTTTAAAGCAGTTTTGGCCTTTTCTATCAAGCTCCTCACAATTATTCCAGAATCTTCCCCTTATCCATCTGAAAAGCCGTTCCAACATGTTTGGTATTTGCAAACTCAGCAGCAAAAGCACCCCACTTCTGGTACCAAAATCTGTTCTAGTTTGCTAATGCTGCAGAATGCAAAACACCAGAGATGGATAAGCTTTTATAAAATGGGGGTTTATTTCACTACACAATTACAGTCTTAAGGCCACAAAGCGTCCAAGGTAACACATCAGCAATCGGGTACCCTCACCAGAGGATGGCCAATGGCCTCCGGAAAACCTCTGTTAGCTAGGAAGGCAGCTGGCATCTGCTCCAAAGCTCCGGCTTCAAAACGGCTTTCTCCCAGGACGTTCCTCTCCAGCAAGCTTGCTCCTCTTCAAAACATCACTCCCAGCTGCACTCTCTTTCCTCTTTGAGTCAGCTCATTTATATAGCTCTACCGATCAAGGCCCACCCCGAATGGGTGGGGCCAAGCCTCCATGGGAACATCTCATCAAAATTATCACCAACAGCTGGGTGGGGCACACTCCAAGCAAATCCAACCAGCACCCAAGGGTCTGCCCCACACAAGACCACAAAGATAATGGCATTTGGGGGACACAATACATTCAAACCGGCACAGATCTGTAGGAGAAAAATGTAAGCCTAGCCCACAATGTAGTGCTGCGGGAAACACAACTTGCATATTTGTAAACTGTAAACTTGCTCATTGAACTTTCAATTTTAAGAATTAACCCAGAGACAAATCAGACATTTGGTTTTAGTTTCCTAGGCTGCTCAAACAAATACCATGAACTAGGTTGGCTTAAACCATAGGAATTTATTAGGTTATGGTTTTGAGGCTAAAAGAAAGTCCAAATCAGCACATCATCAAGGCGATACTTTTTCCCCAAAGACTGTGGCTTTCTGGAGCTGGCTGCCAGCGATTCTTCACTCCTCTGTCACATAGCAAGGCACTTAGCAGCATGTTCTGGTCTCTCCCTTCTCTTCTGGGTTCGTTGATGTCCAGCCTCTTGCTTCCTGTGGCTTTTTCTCTCTGTCTGAATTTCAATCTGCTTATAAAGGACTCTAGTGATAGGTTTACGAGCCAACCTGATTGAGGTGGGCCGCACTTAACTGAAATAACCTTATCAAAAGGTCCTACTTACAATGGGTTCACACCCACAGGAGTGGATTAAATTTAAGAACATGTTTTTTTCTGGGATACATACAGTTTCAAACCACCACAAATTTTATCACAAGAAATACTGTAAAGGTGATCCAGCTTGATAATACAAAAGGTAAGAATTTAAGAGATGGGTTTGGAGTTGAGGAGATAGAGGGAAGGGGAGGGATATCAGTGTCCTAGTCTTTCAGAATGGAGGTGAAAAGATACTGGCTATGGTTGATGGGCTTGGAATTGGAGGTTTAACTAAGCTGTGTAAAGTTGCAGAGGTATCCAATGTAGGAACTATGAAGAATAGCAGAACAACATAGAGAGGTACAGAAAGAGGGATGGTGAAGTAGGAGGTCTAGATGAGGTAAGCCCTCATGTATCATTGTGGGAAGTCAATAGCACTCTCTAAAGAAACTGTGAAACCCAAAACAACACTAATGAGCAAGTTAAGAGGCACCCCAAAGGAACTAGGAGCAGACATTAAAGGGTTGCCTGTAAAGAGTAAACTAGTGAGAGTGATGGAGCAGCACGCTCTTGCTTTTCATATAACCTCTTCTGTTTGATTTTTAAAGCACATGCATACATTATTTTCATAGTGTAAAATCAAATATAAAATGCAATGCCAAATAGAAAGTATGGGATCATAAATTAGAATATTTGGGGGTAATGATTTGATTACAGAACATTATTCTGTTTACTAAGGATTCAGTGACGGGCTTCTTCAAGTGGTAGGGGCACCATCTGCCTTTCATTGTTAGTCTTTGATCATGAACTGCTTGATGAATTTGATCTTCAAACTAAAGTAAAAAAGGGCTACTAAGTTGTTCATTTTAAAGCGTCTCTGAAATGAAAATGTAAACCATTGTAATAAAAGCTTTTCTTTAAAAATTTTAATTTATAAATAGCTTATTTGTAAGCTGAAGGTAAATAAAAAGTGTGTAATTACATCTGCATCTATGAACAGAAAAGTTTCACTGATCCAGAACTCAAGTATCTGACCCCTTGACATGTTCTGGAAAGCACACCAGAACCAGGTTATAAACTCCAAACTTCTTAAAAGACCTGAGACTCGGGTCTCAGGATTTTTCCTAGAGAGCTTTTCAATCTCCTCCTGTTAGATATATTACTAGATATTGATATTAATATATATACACAGTCCTATAAGATTTTGGTTAATATCTATGTACAGAACTTAAAAAAAAAATAGAGAAAGGAGATACTTAACAGCATCAAGAACTGACTACCAAAAGCAAGGGAAGAGACAGGAAAAAAAAAAAAAAGATAGAGGCACAAAGAGCTTGAAAAAATAGCAGTTGGAGGCCATTTCATTTGCTGACAAACAGCCCCACATGCCAGAAACTCCAGAGAGCTGGTGGAGTTTCAGCATTCTGTAGCTAGTGTCAAGTGACTAGAATATGCAGATGATTCTCCAATCTAGATCTCCAACTCGGATTTCTAATTCATCTGTACTCCATACACATTTGTCCTGCTGCCCACTGGAGGTCTCCAGCTGGATGTCCCTCAAGCACTTCACATTTCTCCTCCTCACTCCCTCCTGGAAACAGCAGCTTCTCCTGCTCGCCTGTCTCCGTGGTCTGGCTGGTGAGCACTAACTAATCCACATTTTCACGTTGGCCTAGTTTTATACACACCATCTCCTCTACTTGCATTTGCCTTCCTCTTTTCCACAGTCCACCCACCATGGGAAATAACCTGGCAAATACCTACTTATTTTCATGACCCAGCAGGACAAGCATTACGTGCTATATTAGGATTTCTCAGACTTTTCTGGGTCTCCAAAGGCATCTCGCTGTGCTCTGTTAAGACAGAAAAATTTTCCAGTGCCTCTGACACTTTAGCGCTCAGATCTGCATGTCTTCCTCTCCTAATCTGTGAACTCCTTGAAAGTACAATCTCTGTCTTAATAGGGAGTGTGTCCACAGAATCCGTCACAGTCTCAGGCACACACTGTCTGCTCCATACATGTTTACTGAACAAATGAGTGAGTTAAGCAGAAGATACTAAATTATTTTGATAGGAACAAATATGCGGAGGACAAAAAGAATGTCCAGTAAACATAGAAAGTTGCTCAAATTTGCGAGTTGTCAGGGAAATTCAAATAAAGACAACAATGAGATACAGTATTTCACTTATTAGCTTGACAAAGATAAAGATCCATTACTTCTAGTGCTGGCAAGGATGTGTGGAATTGGTATTCTCATCCACAATTGGTAGGACTATGAAGTATTGAAACTGTTTTTGCAAGCAATCTGGTTATAGTCATTAGAATATAAAATGCACCTACCTTTGAACCAGAAATCTGACTTCTGAGGATTTTACTGACAGAAGTAAAAGTGCAAGCACTTAAAGATAAATATACAAGATTGTTTATTATAGCATTGTATCGGTAGCAATTTCTCTCAAAACAAACACGCAAAGAACATTACTGGAAATTTGAGGGCTAACTAAAAGGAATTAATAGATAAAATTTTGAGGCACCCATATGATGGAATAAGTACAAAGAATGAAGTAGATCTCTGTGTATTGACTTGGAAGAAATTGTCCACAATATAAGTCAAAAAGCAAGTTACTGCGTAATATGTATGTTATGATCCAATTAAAAATATGTTTATGTATTCTTGCACAAGCAAAGGAAAATATGTAAATTTAAGATTGCCAAAGGAGAGAGGATTGATTTTGTTTCATATACTTACGAATTATTTGAATTGTTTAATATTTTAAAGTAATTAATATACAGAAAAGTACAGAAATAACATAACAGGCATCTGTCTACCCATCACTCAGGTAGATCAAATGTCCATATTATGACATACTTACTTCAACTATTTTTAAAAAAAAAAGAAAAAGAAAGGGTCACAGGGGGGCAAAAGTCATTTTCCTCACCTGTTCTCACCCTCCTTTTTGCTCTTCCCAGAGGTAACCACTATCTTAATGTTAGAATAAATCCTTCTGGTGTATGATTTTATAATTTCCCTATGTATATATGCATTCATAAAGAACAGTTTTCCTTTTTTTTTTGTTTAAGTTTATGAAATGGTGTCATTTTTACCTATTCTGCTACTTTTTTTTTATTCAATTTTACTGAGATACATTCACACACCATACAGTCCTCCAAAGTGCACAGTCAGCTGTTTGCAGCAACACTACAGTTGTGCATTGACCATCCCAATTTGTTTTCTGAACATTTTACCCGCACCAGAAAAAGTGGAAATGAGCAAAAAAAAATAAAAGTAAAAAAGAAAATCACCCTCCCAACCCACCCCTCATTCAGTCTTTTGTCCCCATTTTTCCGCTCATCCATCCACACACTGGACAAAGGGAGTGTGATCCTCAATTACTCTGTCACCTCCTGTAAGCTGCACTGCCACACAGTTGTCTTCAAGAGTCAAGGCTACTGGGCTGCAGTTTGATAGTTCCAGGCATTTACTTCTAGCTATTCCAATGCACCAAAACCTAAAAAGGGTTATCTAGATAGAGCATAAGAGTGCCCACCAGAGTGACCTCTCGGCTCCATTTAGAATCTCTCAGCCACTGAAACTTGACTTCACTTCATTTCGCATCCCCCCCCTCTTTGGTCAAGAAGATGTTCTCAATCCCACAGTGTCGGGTTTAGTGTAATATGTATGTTATGATCCAATTAAAAGTATATTTATGTATTCTTCTTGTGTGGATGTGCCAGAGGTGCTCTAGGTTGGTTATGTAGCTTGAGGTGGGATTCTTGGATCATAGCATTCTATTGGATTGATCAAGATTTTTTTATACCATGCCTTTTTAACTCCTTTACTGATTTAGTGTTATAGGTTATTTCCTATTTGTTTAGTAATTATACTTAAATTTTTATGATACAGGTTTGACTTTAAAGAGCAAATAATATTTCTTAAAGAACAGAAGCTTAGAACACTTGAACTCATATTACTGCCCTTCCTGTCTTCCACATCATAGCTGTCATGTATTTTAATTTCACCTTCTTTTTAAGTCCTGTCACCTAAAATTAGCCTTTTCTCCGTTTTCCCTTTTTTTTTTACAGTCTTACTTAGATTAACCTGTATGTTTACTAATTCCTTTGTTCACCCCAGCTTCTCACATTCTAATCCTTCCTTCCATGTTCAATTTACTTATTCCCGAACTATATACATTAGTATTTTAAAAATATTTACCTAAACTTTATTCATTTTTCTTTAAAAAATGATAGTTTAATACTTTTAAAATTCAAAGATGTCTATTATTTTCTCTCAGCAGTTTGAATAAACTAGCCTAAGCTAGTTTTTTTTTTAAACTGAGGATTTCTCTTTCATAAGTTTTGAAGATTTATCAGTCATTATCTCTCAAAATATTGCTTCACCCACATTCTTTATATACTTTCCTTGATTCTTTCCTCCTTGTCTCTCAACTGTTTCATATTTCCTCTATTTTTCTCACTGTTGCATTGCAGTAAATTTCCTTAGATTCTCATTCACTAATTCTCTTTTCCGCTGTCTCATCTATAGTCTAATTTGTTCACTGAATTTGTAATACCAAAAAAATTGTAGCTTACTTTTCTAGATGCTCTTTTTTATTATTTAATAAAATCTATTTTCCCATAACATCCTCTTATTTCTAGTGTTTCCATTTTGAAAAAAATCTCTTTAATATTCTGAATGTAACTACTTTCATGAACTTCTATGTAATAATATACTAAAGGTCTAACCTGGCTGTTTCTTATCTCTGACTGTTGCATTAGATGGATCTTTCCTTTGTGCATATTACAGTTTTGGAAAATGAGTTTATCTTCAATGGAGATTGATGTTCTGTGAGAACCATGTGTACTTTAGGATGAAGTTTGCTGTAGAATGGTTGTGCATTTGCTTCTGCTTGGTGCCCCTTAGGTATTTCCCAAGCTTAGGGATAGTTTTTGACATTAATTTTCTCTTGTGGTGATTCCTTGATCATAGACTTGGTAAGATTCACTGGTACCTGATTCATCCTTTTTCTTTTTCTTCTTTACTCAACTTTGTATCACTTTCCTGGGTAGAGGTATTGACAGGGAAAATTTTTTTAGCCCCTCCCCACTTTTTCTTTTTGAGGAGCCCAGTTTTATGCAGGTATCTCAGTTGCAGCCACATGCATTAAATAGATGGGTCCCCAAAGCCATGTCTTCTGTCCTGGCATGAGGACATGAAATCCCCAGCTCCTAAAGCCTATCTCTGATTCCGTATCTCCCCCAGGATGCTGCAGCTTCAGGCTGTGAGTTCACAGATCTGCTATTAATTTTCCCTTTTGTCTCTAGAACCAGGGATTTCCCTTCTCTTTCTTTCTAGCTCAATCATATAGTTTTAAAAATTTGTTTATATTCCATCCTTTATTTCTGTGAATTTATAATAATGAAGTTTTCTGCATTAGTTCAGTCTGCAATACTGCCAAAATCAGGAGTGCCCTTATAGTTTGAATTGTTGCAAGGGATAGTTATTAGATTTGTAATTCAAAGGATAAATAAACAAGTAAGATTAATAAATAGGAATATATCATATAGAATAATATCCCTTCATATTAGAAACAACTGAAAGGTTTGAACTTTAAAATGCTGCCCTTTCAGCTCCCTGGGAGATTATTTGTAATAATCTCTCCTTCAGGGTTGTGGGTATCATAGCATTTCCCAACCTCTGTTTCAGAAACTTATGTACAACAGCTCTTTATCACATAAAGCTTGTGTTGCCTAGACTAAAATACATGTGGGAACTTGTTTTCTGATAGAGATAGCATCTTAACTCAGTAAGGAAAAGATGGTAATTGGTTATCTTCTTGCAGAAATAAGAAGATAAACTCACACCTTTGAGGAAAGAAATTTTAAAGACCTAAATATGAGAAACAAGACTCTAAAACCTAAAGAATATAGCAGTATGTCTTTATGACATCAGATTAGAAAGGTGTTTGCAAAACAAGAAGTATCAAGAATATTTAAAGAATGCCTACAAATCAATAAGGAAAATACAAAAAAAAATTTAAAAAAAAACGGGCAAGGGATATGAATAGGCATTTGACAGAACTGAAAACCTAATGACCACTATCCATATTAAAAAATGCCCCCAATCTTCCTACATGTAAAATTTTAATGGGAAGAGTTGTTCTCATTGACAAGTAGTCAAAACCGAAGTTCTCTTCTGTAAGTTACATACAATTATAAATCTTCATTCATAAATATATAATTTATAACTACAATGATAAGTATATCATACATTTTTAGGAGATTTGGCAAAACAGAATTCATTAGAAATTCTTTTTTTTTTTTGCAGAGAACAACCTTGAAACAATGCTACAGACAACCAGGGTGTCTCTGTAAGAACCCATGTTTTGTGTGTCTCAGCTATTAATAATAAAAATAATTTGTGATCCATCTTCAAGAAAAAATTTTTTAATTAAAATATTTTAATGATTTAAAAAATCATTATCATATGAAAAAGTGATCAAGAAATATGTAGCCAAATAATGTAGAAAGATATTATAGAGGTGGGTTAAGCAATTAATAACAATTTTATACTAATTTTTTTCTGAATTTTGTAATGATTTTGGTATTCATCAGCTTTCAAAAATTTGTAATTTGTCTGTTTTTCTAATTCTAAACAATTCATTTCATAAAAATTTTGTATTTTTAATTTTTTGTAGTCTCTTTCTTAAAGAGCCTTCCCCTAATTCTGTAAGATTTAAGCTCCATAAAATCTGGATCTACCCCTGGCTAGGACTTCATGATTGATTTTGTTTAAAATTTGGTTAGGTTTATAACACAGTTACAAATTAACACACAGTACTCAGATTTGAAAACAAATATTTCTTTATGTATCAATAACTGGTCTAATCTTTTTCATGACCCACACTCATTCAAGAATCGAAATGGTCTCTGTCAGTAACTGAGTAATAAGTAAATGCTTATTCCTTTCCTTTCTTCTTTCCAAGTTGGTATTTGGGTGAAGTGGATGTTGGTGAGGGTTTGGGCATGGCTTATGTGTTTTTGTAGTAGCAGAGAGTGGGAGAGTTTTGGTTACATATATTCAAGTACATATGCTGGGTGAGTGGTTTATGGGTTACCTATTTCCACAATAGTACTGCACAACAAACAACCCCCAGACTCAGTGCTTACAACAACAATTTATTCTTATTCTGCAGTTTGATTGGGGTGGTTCTGCAGCGGTCAGCTGCAGTCACTGATGAGCCTGCAGGTTGGCTGGGGTTGTATGATTGGCTTTGGGTTTCACCAGGCTGCTTTGCTTCAAACTGTGAGTGTGAGTGAGTGTTGGCCAGGCAGCTCAGATCCTCGCATCCCTCATCCTTCTAGGGGCAATGGACTAGTTGGGGCATAGTCTTCTCGTGGTAATGACAAAGGCTTAAAATGGTAAGGCAAGGAATGCAAACAATTTAAAAAACTTTGACTGTGCTATGTCCACTAGCCTTTCATTGTCCAAACTATGTGACTTGGCTAAACCCAAGTTAAGAGGAAAGAGAACTACCCTCCACCCTTGGAAGTGAAGGGGAAAGAAGTGACTATTTCTGAATAATTACCTAATCTGCCACAAGTGATATAGACGTTTACTCTAGATATTGTAGGCTCTGGAGACAAGCCTGTTGTTTCAATTTTGACCATATTATTTAACTTCGCTGAATTATAGTTTCTTCATCTGGAAAACGGGTAATCATAGGGCCAACCACCTCATCATATGGTTGTACAGTGATGTGTGTGTGAATACTCAGAGCAAGGCCTGGCACATGGTAAGAATTAAATACATGGCAACTTTGCGTGTGCTACTCTCCAACTCCTCTGTCTCTGACACAGTGTCACTGGTCAGCTGTCACCTGGTGCAGGTATCTGAGGCTGATGAGCTCAAGGTCTGTTCCACTGGTTCAGTCAGGACCTGGGGTCCTCTCCTTGATGGCTCAGCCCCACTTGACCCTCTGCAGCTACAGACAGCTGAGGTTTTACCCTGCCTCACCTTTGGTCTTGGCTTTGGCTTGGGCAATGTGTCCTGTTGCCTCAGCTGTGGAATCACTTTCCCCAAGAGCTGTGACCCATAGCCAGGCTCTGCACTGAAGGAGGGCAGGAGCACCTGGCTCACTTCCTCCCATGTGGGATTTGAGCATGGCTGAGCAGATTCCCCCAAGCCACCTCTCTGCGAAAAGACCATACTGCACTGCCCCTTAGTGTGCCAGCCAAATAAATTAGGAGGGTTCCTTTCCCCAGCTTGGACTCTCCTGTACCTAAACTACCCACTGTAGGGCTTTGAGTTGGAAATCTTGCCTCAAACCTGCTTCTCCTACCCCTGACCCCTTCTCCTTCCCACAACTCACAAGGACAAGAAGATGTGACTTTCCAATTTCCTCTTTATGTATCTATCCTCCTCCTCCTCTCGGAGATGGCATTCTATCATACCTGCCTTCCATTGCCCTGTTCCTGAGGCTGTACTGATGGAATGGTTGCCAGGGAAAATGATTTATATGAAAAGAAATGAAAACCACATCCCTTCAATATTTGCTCAGTATTATCTCAGTTACATTTTATTTTAATAAACAAATTCCACACTGTCACTGCTGACAGAAATAAGTAGTATGTTGCAGACATAAAAGATGTTTCTAAATATTTAAAGACTCATCATGTTGAAGAGAGATTCATCTATTTTGGATGGTCCTAAAGGGTTGAATTGGAGTCAAAGAGTAGGATTTACTGAGAAGTCAGTTGTAATACAAAGGTTAAAAAAATGTTTTTATATGTATTTTATTTATATGGGAAAATTTTAACCTAAAACCAATTTTATAATAAATTAATCCTGAGGGATATTTCAACATATATCACTACATTTTTTTTTAAAAGCTAAGACTATCAAGTCCTATGGTGGAGCTGTTGCCTTATGAGAGTCACAGTAGGATGGAAAGATGCAGTAGCTGCCTGTCTTCTTAAAGACTGCGAGTCTTCCTGTCTTCATCTCAACCCTTCCTTCCCCCTCCCCACTTTTCCCTTCCAATCTCCTTTCCTGCTTAAGTCTCACTGAGCCATTAGACTCACCACAGTCTTGATAGAGGCTGAGAGCCACACAAGTGGGCAAAGGTGTCAGTTCTCCAAGCACTGAGACCATCTTGGATGGTGTCAAGTTGGGATGATGGCCGTTCACCCTCAGCTTTCTGTAAAGTGACTGCCGTGGCTGGCCCAGGGATCAGCTCAGGTGTCAGCTGGAACGAGAGCAGCAGGCAGTTGCCCCTGACTGGTGTATTATAAAAAGGCCAAATGTGTATGCACATATGTGAAGTTAGGTGGTAGCTTTCTGCCAGTATCAGCCAAAGCTAGAAAGACTGCTATTTCCCCTTCCAAATGCATTTTAACCTTGGATAGCTGCTTTCTCCTTCTAGGCTCCTCTTGGTATTAAATTTGATAAAATGTCTCCAGTATAGCTATGTTGTGAGAGGACACTTGGTGCGTTATCTGAGTCTTGAAGCTTCAGTGTGGATGGCCCTGCATCCGTGGGTGTTTTGTACATGGAACAATTTAAGAGCAGTGGTTGTCCCCCCTTTCAGATGTCCAAAAAGCTATCCTTCCTTCTTACTTGTCTGGAAACTCTTGCAATTAAATTATTTCTCTGTGATAAGCCACAAAGTTGGGCCTTCATTTCTAGATAAAATGTTACATGGTATGTTTGGAATGAAGCTGGGAATGGGGCATTCTCCAGTACAGATTAGTCACTGTCAGAAGGCGAAAAGACCCAGTTGCAAGGGATGAGAAGCTGACCAGATGATTCCAGAAGGAAGGAAGAAGTGAGCACTTAGACAACAAGAAGGAGTCTTGTTGGTGAGGTAGGGGAAGGTTTGGAATATCATCAAGAAGAGGCAGAAGGGCAGTGTCTGACCCGGATGGGAGTCTCTAGGGTTTGTGTGAGAGAAAAAAAAGGCAACTTGCAGGGAGGGAGGCTCTCAGGATCCTCTGATCTTCAGAATTCTGTAGAGGGTGGGGACTTCTCTACCTCCTTGGAGATGGGGAGATGGGGAGGGTGGACATTTCTGGGGCTTTTTTGCCCCATCACCCATGTAGCAGAGATGAATTATTATAAAACTTTTTAAAAAGTATTTGCTTCTCACATAGTATTCTATAGAGTATTTTACCATGAAAAGTTAAATAAAAAGTATAAATTAGCAATTTCAAAAGATATTGTTTTAATAAAAATTAGAGCTTTCTGAAAAATATAGGATGGTTCATTAATAATGCTTAGGAAAGGCCTAGAAGGTGGACTATGTAGCCAAAGGCAAGTCCCACCAATTCTCTGATGGCAGGTTCCCAAAATGCAGGCATAACATCCAAGACCAAGCAACTTCAACAGCACTGGCCTCATGATGAAAAACAGCAGAACTAATACAAACAACATGCTTTGGATGTTCATGGTTCGTGTGCCAGATGCTACACTAAGAGTCTGACACATATCATCTCATTCGGTTCCAGGTGAAGCAGGCACCATTATTATCCCATTTTACAGATAAGAAATTGGAGGCATAGAGAGTTTAAGTAGCTAATCCAAGTCATAGGACTGGGATTAAAAACTCAGGTTGTTGTCCTCTGGACCCTAAGCTCACATCACCTGAACTGAGAGCAGGAAGCCTCCAGGACAAACCTTACCAACTCCGCCAGCTTGTCTCAGTTTTTCTTTAGCTGGAAAATTCTATTCCTAGGCATCCATCTTCTGACTGTCCACGTGTAATGGCACAGAATGAATCATTTGCAATTTATTTGGGTTTTGTTTTTGTTGTTTTCGCAAAATCTAGTAAGGCTTTCAAATATGAACACATCCTTCAAGTCACAGCTGAACCAAACCTTTTGGCTAAGCTTTCCTTGACCTCCTGTGCAGTTTTGTTGCAGTATACTGACTTGTTTGTTTATCCATCTGTGTCTCTCAGTAAACTGGGAGTGAGCTGCCTATGGTAGGGGTTATTAAAAGTGATGTGTCCAGTATCTTGTAAAATACACGAATGAATGTGTGAGCAATTATCACTGAGCTGTTAGGGGAAACAATCAGCAACTACACATGATGGTTATTTCCTAAATACAGTGGTTTAGTGGTTTCTGTATCTTTTTTTTTAAAGTGGATATATTCACATACCATATAATCCATCCAAAGTATACAATCAGTGGCTCACAGTATCATCACCATAACCAATTTTTGAACATTTGCATTACTCTAAAATAAAGAAAAAATAAAAATAAATTTAAAGAAAAACCAAAATATCCCATACCCTTTATCCCATACCCCTTAACTCCCCTGTAAGCTATATATTTTTTGTGTTTATTCTATTATTCATCTGCCCATACACTGGATAAAGTGAGTTTCAGTCACAGGGTTTTTCACAATCACACTGTTCCTTCTGGAGAATCTTGACCTTGAGTTTTTCAGAAATATAGAAGAAGAATAGCCCTAAAATTGCATGTCACACATTTTGCCTGTAGAAATTCTTATTTTCTGCTCAAACTAGAGAGGGAGAATGAAAATAAAGGGCTCAGATATTCTGAAAATAAAGTGAAACTAATAGACCAGAAATATATAAGATGGCTTATCTATTACTTTCTAGGATTTAGATCTGTGTATATGTGTGTGTGTGTGTGTGTGTGTGTGTGTATGTTTGTATGCTTATGTTACCTATATTTGTTTGGGTGAGGAGTATAAATGTAAAGAAAGATCTTTCATAGATAAAACTGTGACAGTTTCTCGGACTTGCCCTGTTCTTGATGATCTTGATAGTTTTGAGGAGCAATGGTCAGGGATTCTGTAGAATTATCTTTGATTGGGATTTTTCTGATCTTTTTCTCATGATTAGACTAGTATTATGAGTTTTTAGGAAGAAGACCGGAGAGCAAAATCATCATTCTCATCCCACCATATCAAGAGTATATGCTATCAAATGACTTATCACTGTTGATGTCTACCTGCGTCACCTGGCTGAGGTGGAATTTATCAACTTCTTCCATTGTAAAGTCACAGTTTCCCCCACCCCTTTTCAAATTGTCTTTTTAGCTGTTGGCTGTGCCCATCCCACACTTAAGGACCCAGGAGTAAATTTTCACCTCTCTGAGGGCAGAGGAGCTACCTAATTTATTTGGAAATCTTCACAAGAGGTTTTCTCTTCTCTTTTATTTATTTGTTAATTATTTATGTAAGTGTGGACTCATGGATACTTACTGTATATGTTGGATTATAATTCAATACTACTTCATTTTATTACTCAAATTGCTCCGGCTGTGGTCATCGGGAGCACTTTCATTTGGCTTCTGTGTCCATTTGACATATTCTTAGCATTGAGTTGTTTTGTTTTTTTCCCCTTTGAGTACTTCTGCTTTAGTTTGCCTGGCTGATATGACAAATACCACACAATGGGTTATTTTAAACAATAGGAATTTATTGGGTCATACTTTGGAAGGCTAAAAGTCCAAAATGAAGGTCCTGGCAGGGCTTGCTTTCTCCCCGAAGTCTGTGGCATTCTGGCTCTGGCTTACTGCAATCTTTGGGGCTCCTTGGCTTGCATCTCGGCCTCCGATCTCTTCTCTTGTGTCTGTTCTTCCAGTTTCCGCCAACTTCCAGCTTCTTGCTCTGCCCCGTAGCGTTCTCTGATCCCTGGCTTCCGGTGTCTTCTCTTTATAAGACCTCCAGTAATAAGGGTTAAGACTCACCCTGATTCAATAGGCCACTGCTCAACTAAAAATAACGTCTTCAGAAGGTCCTAATTATAAACGGGTTCATACCCACAGGAATGCGGATTAAGAACATGTGTTTGTTAGGATATGTAACTCAATCAACCACAACTTCCTTATTCTCTGGTGCTAAAATATGCCCCAGCCTCATCTTCTATATTTCCTGTCCCAGTCCTAGAATCAGCCATTTCTCCAGCACCCCTGGTTTCTTTGACCGAGAAGGGCATTAGAAACTGAGGCCTGTCCACTAGGCATGCTCGTAGCTACTAGGGTGCTGTTGCTTCTAGGCTCACTCAGCTGATGGAACAAGGAAATTTATGTGTGTTCACCAATCCATGTATGTACACATATCCATAAATCTCTCTCTCTCTGTCTTTCTCTATTAAGCAAACCATGAGTTCATACTGCTGTCTCCACCTCTTATCTATTACAGATTAGATCATTTTAGCTTTCTTCCCATGCTTGTCTGAAAGCTCCCATTCCAACAGTGAAAAACCTGGTTCCCACCTTCCACCATCCATTTACTTAATTGCTCAATGCCAGGGTATGTGTATAGTGGTTTCAGTTTCTAGGCTTTTATTGAAGAAAGTTGAAACCAATTATTCATTCCTAAATGCCATTATGGACTGCCCATGGCAATGGCACTAAGCATCGATCTCCTGTTATTAGTGCCATTTGGATAGTGTTAACAAAATTAAAATAATAATCAAATATTTCTCTTGTATGTAAAAACATTCTATTCAATTCTGCAAACATTTGCAAAGAGGCATCCGGCATGCATGGAATGAACACCACATGGTGTAGACATTCATTGAGAGCCCACTGTGTGCCAAGCATTGTTCTGGGTTCTGGAGAAATGAAAATGAGAAGGATGCATTTTAAGAGTTAAAGTGTAAAGGAATAAACAGACAAGAAGCAGGCCCGGAATTAGACACAGTGAAACTCATAGTTGCATCAGCAAAGGGGAGGGAGAGACTGCTCCTCACTAGGAATAATGGGGAAGGCTTCACAGAACCTTCATCTGGGACTTGAATATAACAGAAATTCGGTAGCAGAGAGGGGTAAAGAGGACCCGGGCTGTGGGAACAGCACCACCAAGGCAGAGAGGCATGGAAGTGCACGCTGATCTTAGGGAATCCTCAGTTTCCCATTGCCACTTAGCGACATCATTTCTCAGTAAGCCGTAAATACGAACGATTAACGAAGGTTTGTGCTTCGGAAACACCGTGACATTTCTAACACCTGCCTGGTTTCAAGTGTGGGACAAACAGTGCAGAAGAGGGACACTAAGAGCCTCCTCAGAGAATTAGCATCTTAAAACAATACCCACGGAGATATGCCAGAGGAAGCAATGGAATAATTAGGTTTTGTGATCTATTAGGTCTCGTGGAACAAATTACTTCATTTTTCAATGGAGATTAACCCAATGGCTAAACCATGCTTTAAAAATGTCATACTATATATCATACCTGTTCTGAATATATGATTCTGAAACACTATATCATTATGAAAATAGAGAATTCCTGGCTATCACCAACATTTTATTCATTTTGAAATTCATTAAAATTCATTTTAATGCTTAACAAATTAATCTGTCCTATTTTTAAAAAGTAACCTTTGTTTCTCCATGATGATACTATGCCCACATGTCCTTTTTCCCCCCATAGTTATCATCCCGCAAATGATTTTCCTACTGTGTCACCCAAGTACCCATATGCATTTTAAAACTAGAGCCATAAACTGTGAATGCATCAACCATAATCAAAAGTCATTTTTGGTGAAAGTGCCCTCAGTAATTTCAATTGTACTTCAGAATACTGGGTTTCAACCTAGAAAAGGAAGTAGAATGGGCCTAAAGGTTATTAATAATAATACTAGTACCAAAATGTCATTTGTTGAACTAGAATAAAGAAAACTAACTCCAAGGCATAACAGGAATTAATTTAGAGCCTAGAAAAAAATACCTTTTTTGATCAAGAATTCAAGAAAAGGAAATGTATTAGAGCTGAGGGATTAACACATACTCTATGGATCCATACACATACTATAATAAAAATTAAGAATTTGCTGATTATTGTTTTGGAGTTTAATGTATGTTTTTATTTATATCAAGTGTTGATTTTGGTTGTGGGGTCGGCTATGCTATCCGACATTTGATGGGGCTTTGGGCCTAACATCTAGAGGCCATGCTTGGACCTGCTGTGATGGACTCGGTTGATGCTCAGCCCAGATCCTCTTGCATACTCTTTTTGCATCTTCCTACCTCAGTGGGCTTCTTTTCTAACTGGAATTGTACCTGCAACTTTCTGCAAAGACTACCCATAGGCTACTTAAGTGGCTTCACCTAGATAGCTGGGAGGTAGAAGACTTGGGAATTTACCTCCTCTCCCCCACCTGGAGCAGCCTAATCACTGATACAGAAATATGAAAGACCACCTTACTTCTTCAAAATGGAACAAACTCTGCGCTGTTACTTATACTCCAAATATCCCTGAGGATCAGACTGAGGCTGGGGATTCACCTGAAGTCACAGCCTTGCTTGCCCTTTGAGTTGGAAAATAAAGATGCCATGTGGAGTCTCCGGCAAGCCACAGTAGGAACATCACAGCATAGAGCCTTAGGTTGTGGAGCAAGGCCGTGCCATCAGCAGCAGAGAAATATACATAAATTGCTTCTGTTGTTACTCTGGACTCTAGTTGAGACTGAGTGTTTGACTGTGGGGCATCATGCGACTATGATCACTAACCTGGCAGACCCACCAAGACTTAGGGCCAGAGGGGCTCAGTTGAAATCCATTGTATTATACAGGTGAAATATACAGGTTTAGGCCCAAAGCATTCCCAGACTTTCATGGGTCCCATCACTTTGTACCAATGCCTCTCCCTTATCTCACATGAATGGCCTCAATGGAGGAGAAAAACTTGAGCTTGACTCATGCCTTGGTGTAAGTGGGTATGATCCCACTTAGGGGTGGCTCTGAAAGAGTAGTGAGCATAAATCATCCTCATGGGCCAGTGTACCGTCATCCACTTTGTGTTAAAAGAAAAGTGACCTGAGGTAAGGATTTTTACTTGGACTCATGGGTGGTGGAGAATGGCTTGGCTGGTGGGTCATTGGCCCAGAAGAAGTAAGACTGAAAGACTGGAGACAAAGAGGTCTGGGGAAGAGGCATATTGATCAACCAATAGGAGTGGGCACAAAGTGTAAGGATCTTTGTATCACATGTCAATGTCCACCCAAGAGCATCTGCTGCAGAAGAGGCACCAATCGGCAGGTATAATGAATAATTAGTCTAGTAAATATCAATCAGTCTCTGTCTTTGGCTATCCCAGGGTATAGGCAAAGGGTTCATGAATGGAGGAGGTATGGTGAAGAGATGGTGGCCGTACATAGAACCACTAACATGGATTCTCTCTCCAACACATATGTAACTACCACTGCTAAAGGGCCAACCCCCCAGTCAGAGACCAGGTTTAAGCCTCTGAGACAGTACTGTTTGAGGAAACTAATCAGCCTTTTGGTGACAAGTTGATTACATCAGATACTTTCCATTCTGAAAAGGACAGCAGTTTGTCCTCATTGGAATGGAATCATCTTCTAGGAATGGGTTTGCCGTTTTCATCCTCAGTACCTCAGCCTGCACCTTCCTGGGGCTCGTAGACCATCTGATTTGCTAACAAAGTATTCTATGTAGCATTGCCTGCACCACTTACAGCACAGGGGGTGGAGCAGTTCTTCAATCCCCTTACCTCTGAGTTCTACCCACTCAGACTCACTAATTATATACTAGAGCTCCTATCCTAAAGTAATCATATTTATTGATAATTATCTATATAAAAATATTTGTAAAAACATTACTGATAATAGTGAAAAATGGGAACATTATAATGTTCAAAATTAGGAAAATGGATAGTTAAATTAGGGTATACACATAATGGAATATTATGCAGTCATTAAAATTATGTTGACAGATAATTTTTCTTTTACTTAGAAAAGATGTAGGTGTACAGAACAATCATGTATCAAATACAAGATTCCCCTATACCACTCTATCATTAGCACCTTGCACTGGTGTTGCTATTGATGAAAGCACATTTTAATAATTGTGCTATTAACTGTAGTCCATGGTTTAACTTAGGGTGCACTTCCATGGATTTTTTTTGAAAATTTTTATTCTATTACCATATATTTTTAGAAAATTGCTTTTGTTATAATGTTCAAGGGAAAGATTTGTAAATATTCCAGGAAATGTTATTCTTTAAGAAAAAAAAACCCAGAAACAGGGACTTGTCCTAGCAGATGTCAGCATTAAATATGAAACGCTAGTCATTAAAAATGAAGGATTTGTGCAAATATCAACAAATATTAATGAAAACAATATAGCTGATATTTTTAGTTCTTGCTGTGTGTACTGATCTGAGTACTGGCCAGGTATTCACTCACTTAATCATCACAACAACAATAGGATGTACATACTATTACTATTCATAAAAGATATCATCTGTCTTGTCTGTCTAGAAGTGAATAAATACCTCAGAATCAGACCCAAATATATGTGCTACCTTGGTGTATGATGTAAGTGGCCTTATGCATCAGTGGACAAAGGATCATTTATTCAGTAAACGGTGCTGAGCACCATATGAGAAAAAAATGAAATTAGTTGCTGACCTCATACCATATGCATAAATAAATCCTAAAGAAAAGATGAAAATTATTAGAAAAATATATAGGAAAATATATCCATGACTATATTGATCAAAGTCTGGGCAGGAAATAGGTGGTCACTCAAAAGCAGTAATTGAACAGCGGTTAAGGACTAGATGTTTACAAAATTGTGGGTACGATTAAGGGAAATCATCATGGGATGGTGAAGCGTTCTGGGGCTGGCAACAGCCAACAGTGGTTACTGTGACACTCCCTAGGCTTGAAGAGGTAAGAGGAGGGAGCATTTACCAGAATTGTGTGGCCTGTAGCTGCAGAAGAGGGCCTCTTTGCAGGAGCTGTGACTTTAGATAGGGGAACACAATCATTTCTAAACATGTACAAAGCAGAGAATAAATCAAGAATATAAATATCTCTACTTCTCTTTTTTTCCTGCCTTTTGATCTCCTGCAGATACCTCCTGTATTAGTCAGGGGTCTCTAGGGAAACAGAACTGACAGGAGATATGTGAAAATATTATAAGATTTTTGTGAGAATTGTCTCACGTGACTGTGGAGACTGGCAAGTCCAAATTCCGTGGGGCAGGTCACAAGCTGGAAACTCCAATGAAGGGTTTTGATGAATTCCCCAGGAGAAGCTGGCTGGCCGAAGTAGAGATGGAAATTCTCTCATTTCTGCTGAAATCATCACTTCTGCTTTGGAAGCTTTCAACTGATAGGATGAGAAGTCGCTCATTGTTGAAGGCCGTCTCTTCAGTTAATGTAGACGTAATCCACCAAAGCCATAGATACAATCAATTTATTGATGATTTAAGTCCACAAAGTGTCCTCACAGTAACAATCAGGCCAGTGCTTGCTTGACCCAACAACTGGACACCAAAACCCGGCCAAGTTGGCACATGAACTTAACCATCACACCTCCCATTGGCCATACACAACTTGAAGCCAGAGGCCCAGAGCTCAACTGATGCAGTCTATAGAGATGAACCTTCCAGAACCCAGGGAAGGGTGGAGAAGAGTGGAGAAAGCCTCTGGAAGGGCAAATAGTGAACATCCAACTCAGAGACTTAGTGTCAAGAAAGGACTTTTTCAACTAAGACACAAAAGAGTACAACTGAGAAGAAAAGATTAGTAAATTTGACTATAATGCAAAACTTCAACAGTAACTCAATTTAAGACAAATGTCAAATCAAAAGAAGATATTTGAAATATATAAAATAAAATTTATATCTCAAACGTTAGCAGGCCTTTGAGGGAAAGAACCCTCATACTCTGCTGGTGGCAATGTGAATTGTGCTGCACCATCACCTAGAGAGTGATTTGACGATATCAAATGGGGTTAAAATTGTGCATACTTTATGATCCATCGATTTCTTCTCTAAAAATGTTATACAGAGAAATTCTTGAAAATGTGCTCCAGGAAGTCATGTTATAAGAATATCCAGTTAGTGTTTTTTACACTATACTGGATAAGAGAGAGAAATTGAAAAGAACCAAATGCTATCCAGAAAGAATAAATAAATTGTGGTCTAGTCATATAGTGAAGTGCTATATGCCAGTTTAAATTCATGAATGATACATTTATTTTTGATGATATGGATACATCGAAAAATAAGTAAATGAAAAGACTGAGTCATAGAGAAGGTTAGTATAGTATAATAGCATTTATGTAAACATTTAAAATTAAAACATTGCGTATATACATATGTAAGAAAAATATAAAATATGAGCTTGAGGGATGTGATGTGTGTCACATTTTTGAAAATGTTTGGCTCTGGGGAAGGAGGAAATGGATTTGGGAAGGGAGAATTGAAAGGACTTCAATTTTATTTATGAAATCTTATTTATAATATGCAAAAATAAAAAATTGGGAAGAGGCATGCTAAAGTATTAATAATCTGCTTCTGGAGGATAGCATTTTGCATAATATTTTTCTAACTCTTAATATTTTTCTTGATTTTGAAAGTTTTCTGAAATCATCAATCACTTTTATAACCATAAAAACCTTGTTTATCTGTCCATCATTCTAGTAACAATCATGGCAGCCTCCTTTTTAGAAGAGAAAATGGATAGCAGTCAGCATGCGATATGAAGAAAGAGCATCTGTAGCTAATGCTATTCTTTAGTCTGGTGAAAGCCAAAATGGGCTTGAGGAGAAACGAGAGTTTAAGATGCTCTGACTTCAGCAATGCTCGTGATTCTCTCATTCTGTACTCAATGAATTGAGGAAAGAGCATGTAAATCAGGGTTTCTGGTAGAATTTTCCCAGGGTCACATTCAGGTTAATGAGATATAAGGGTGAATCATGAGTGACTGTGTACATATTTAAAGCATGGGGTCTGTTTATAGCATGTTCAAAAAAAGCTTTCAAGTTATTCTTCCTAAGTTTATTGTGCTTTGATTTTTTTTTTTCCTCTTCTCAAAGACTTCTCACTTTACTGTAATTGGATCTCTTAAACCACATGGCGTCCTTTCTCCTGAATCGATTTTTCCAACTAATCCAGCAAGGAGCAGTGTGTCATAATGGATCATGGGATTTGAAATTGGAAACCATGTGTGTGAGTGTAGGTTCTGCTTCTTATTAGTTGTATGACTGAGCAAAGACTACCTTTCTGAGACTCAATTTACCTCTAAATTGGAGGTTTTATATCCTGGACCTCTGATGAATAACTTTATTAGAATAGCCAGATCGTAGGTATTCATGTGATTTGTAAATTCTGAAATGCCAAAATCAAGGCTTACTAGCTTTCTTGGACTAAGCGGGCATTTTCAGGAGATCCAAGGAGTGATAAGGGTGGAAGGGCCTGGACATATGCTTGACAATCAGTGAGCCAAAGGTTTGTAGCTAGGTGTCCTTAGCATCTGATTACTAATCTGTGAGCATGCTAGTAGAACAGGCTACTATTCAGATTATTTGTGACCAAATAAATTCTAGGAAGACAGCAAATCAATGGCATTGATACCCATTTTTTATAGCTTTATTGTCTTTTATTCTTGGGATTTTTGATCCACATCCCATGCATTCAGTTGCATGCTGCCATAATTCAAACCAAACTGAAACGCAGCAGAATTAAGTCACTCATTTATTCAACTTTTAAAAGCATCTTATTATGTTCCAGGCACTTTTTTAGGCCCACAAGTTTCCCTTGTGGAGGGAAACAGGCAATGAACAAAATAAATTAGTAAGTGCTATAGAATATTAGAAAGTGATATGTGCCATAGAGAACAAGAAAGCAGGGATAAGGGATATGGAGTGAAGAGGTGGGTTGTCATTTTAGATAGGGTGGTGTGGAGGGCAGGAGGTTGCATCTCACAGATCTCCAACTGAAGGGAGTGTGTATTGTTTTCTATTGCTGCTGTAACAAGTTACCCCAAGCCTTATAGCTTAAAACAATGTGAATTTATTATCTCACAGTTTCTGTAGTTCAGACTTTTGAGTAGACTAGGCCAGTTCCCTTGCTCTGGATCTCCCAAGGCTGAAATCAGGATGACAGCAGGCCTGGGCTCTTTTCTGGAGACTCTGGGGAGAATCCGCTTCTAGAATCCTGGGAGACATGGGCGTCCTCTGACACCCCTCTTGAGCCCGGGGACTCCCTCAAGACTTTTTGCATGATAGTCTAGGGTGCTTCCTCCTAATCTTCTTTCTCTTTGTCCTTCACTTGGGGTCAGACCTACATCACAAGCATTTTCCCTAATGAAATCCTTGCACATTTAGTCCTTGCAGTCTTGGCTTCTGCTTCTTAGAAAACGAGGACTCACAACGGTGTTACCACCAGTAGACTGAGGAAACAGGCAGCAAGGTGGGCATTTGGGCCTGGCTCACCCACCATGCAGCAGAGGAAGAGGATGCTGTTCTGGGTGGTGGGTGGGACGTTGACAGATGGAGAAGTGAGCAGTGGCAGCAGGTTTGGGAGGAGCTCAGGAGTTCCATTTTGGACATGTTAACTTTGAGGTGTTTATTCACCATGTGCATGGAGATATCCAGGAGGCAGTTGGATGTGTGAGTCTGGCATAGAGAGAGCTCAGGGCTGGAGACATAAATTTGGGAGTTGTTGGCAGTTAGGTGGTATTTAAAGGCATGCAACTGGATGAGATCACCAGGGAGTAACTATGGATAGCAAAAATGTGTCATTAATGTAATCTATATAAGCAAGTGAATTCATATCACTCATCTGAATATCTGTGTTTTAAAAGTTCTAGAACATCTGTATAGTATTCTCTGTATTGAATTTTTGAAAGCAAATTATAAAACTGTTCATTGTACATCTGTAAGAATGGGGAGAATAATTTTTTACCTCCCACCTCTCCTTCTTGATTACCAAAATTGAGAACCAAAGGTAATACTGATTAAAAAAGATTTTTTAACATAATTATTCTACTGCGGAACTGGAACCCAGTGTTAAGGCTGGAGACCAAGTTGCTTATTAAGTGTACTTCTATGGCTATATTACACTTGAATTACTCTTATGAGTATTTTCCATTTTCTTCGATCTCTGCTACATTAAGATGGAGAATAAATTTATTCTATGTATTTAAAAATTGTGTTTACTATTTTAAATCAAATCATTTTTGCTGAAATTCTTGACAGGGGAATCTCCCACATGTACTCCACAGAACAATTCAAAGCAAATTTCTTTTTTCAGTTACTGGGAAAAGATTTACCAAGTGAGTATATTCAACCTGTCCTCTAGCAGAACCTCTAGAATCACGAGATAGCAGGGCCTAAGCCAGGGAAGCACATCAGACTTCCAACTTGCTCCTCTTCCCTTAATTACTTCAAAATATATTAGTTAAATATTCAGTGCAATACCTGTGTAGACTCAGGAGTGTTTGGGGCTAGAAGGAATCACTGTGATCACTTAACTAACCCCTTATTTTATAAATTATAAAAAAGATTAAGATATAGACCTGTATTTGAAATTCTTGCCTGCTTGTCTTCCCTCCCTCTTCCCTCCTTTCTTCTCTCCCTCCCTTCCTCCTCTCTTCTCACTCCATCTACCCCTAGCACCACTCAAATCTTCTCATGCTCCACATTAATTCCAATCTGTCACTGACTCTTCGACTCTTTAAGGTGGTGGCTGGCTACAATCTCTCTCTTTGAAAAAAAAAAACTACAAAACAAAATCATGAAAAACTTTTGGGAGATAATGGTTAGTAGAAAAAAAATATAGGCCCCCTTTGCTGCTGGTCTGGAGAGGCCATACTGATATTCCATTTTCTTCCTCTTCCACTACCCATTCTATAATTCCTTCACACTGGCCAGTATTTTAGTTGGTCTAGTTTGCTCGCCTGGTGGGAGGACACAGATCTTCATCCCTGAGGATGCTGAGCCTTTGTTTATCTTGCCCTTCTCAGGCTGTGATTGTGCAATTACCCACTTGCTGTTACAATGGATATAGGAACACCAGGAGATGTTCTGGTGAACTGGCCATGTTTCACACCTCCCTGGCCCCACTGTATAGCTCACCATGGTTATCAGGGCTGATTGATCTGCAAGTAGAATTGCTTTCTGGTCTACTAGCACGAGGATCCAAAAGTGAATGGCAGTAATCATGGCTTCAGGTTCAATGGGATTGTTTCTGTGACTCCTGTTGGAAGG
Source organism: Choloepus didactylus (assembly GCF_015220235.1). Taxonomy (NCBI): domain Eukaryota; kingdom Metazoa; phylum Chordata; class Mammalia; order Pilosa; family Megalonychidae; genus Choloepus; species Choloepus didactylus. Next base: position 28,800,702 of record NC_051320.1, on the reverse strand, counting down.
GTCCCCTGCCTCCCTGGGAACTAGGACCCCTCTATCAGTCAGCTGTTACTGTACAACGTACCGTCTCACAACTCAGTAGTATACAATGGCCAACTTCACTAGCACACATCAAGCCTTTCCTTATGTCATCTCTGGCAATATTATTGGCTGAAGCAAGTCACTTGTGTTGCCCCAAACTCAAAGGGGGAGGAAATATACTACACCCTCCCATAAGAGGCTATGTTGTGATGGATCCCACATCAGTAAACAAGGCCCTTTTTGAACCCTTGTTATGGTACATACAGAGGTACTACAGTAGGGGATAGAGACTGCTTTCTGATGTACGTATCGGTTCCAATCAAGACCACCTGCTGACCTCTCCAAGATGGTAGAGGCCTGTAGCAACTAACTTACCATCAAATGGCAGTCTTGTCCCCTGGAGGCATGGTAGCATACTAAGTGCTCAGATTTGGTCACTGCTGTAGCTAGGTCAGGCACTCAGCAGTAGCCTTGGTGAGAGGGAGTTCATGTTTTGGGCCCATGAATAGCTTTCACCCTTGACCACATGGCTGTCCATGGTCCTCTTGTGCACCAGGTGGCCAAGGATCAAAGCTGCCTGACATCTACTGGATAGGTTATCCAGTCCGCTGTATCTGTGAGTGCCTCCTCTGTGAAGGATAATTTCTGGGGGCAATGATATGAGCACAAACATATGTCTAATTTATGCCTATTTTTATATATCCTTCCATATCTTCTTTCCCCTAACTCCTCATCTCCATTCTTCTAGTATTTTAGGCCCTTCACCAAATAGCCAAGCCATTGGATTCTGTGTTTCTTCTTATCGGTTTCTTCCTTCATACAAATTTGATGACCTGGAATTCTCACAGTGCTGCCCACTGAGGGGATTTCCCCTCACCGCTATCCTTTAGGGCCAACTCTGAGTGGGACTGTAAATTAGAAGCGATCCATTTTTGGCTTGTACAAACATATTGAGCCAACCCATCCATTAAGTCAGGCCTGAGTATTTTCCTTCCCCATCAGTTAGGCATAAGGAAATTCCCACGAGGCTGGAGGTAGGATGTAATATCTTTTGAAGAGTGTAGGTGGAATGTGGGCTTGGGCTACATTTTCACTTATTTCATGAGTGTCCTCTGAACAAGCCTGGGGACTGTTTTTCAAGTGATAAGCAGTTCTTTGATAAAGAAGGCATGGCCTTGCTCTAGAACTCTGACTCTTCTCCTGGAGCTTTCTAGAGACTCTAGAGTGTCCTTCTCTACCACCACTGGATCTCCCGGATTATATGGCCTAAATGGCAGGAAAATTCAAACCACAGCTTGGTCCCTCTACAGAGCCCCTTGTTAAAACGGACAGCCTTCTGAGTTAAATGATAAATAGATCAGGACAAAATTCTCAAGTGTGGCTTGTGCTGCCTTCAAAATACAAAAAGTCCCAGCAAGCACCTTGCTTCTTAAAGGCAGGGGGTATAATGAGCAATACTTCATCCTTCACCTTGCAGGGAATCTTGGTATGCCCCATATCAGTAGATTTATACAAAATTTATCAAAGTGGTAGACCTATACGTGTTGTAGGGTTTCTTATTTCTAACACCTAGATATGTTTCCAAGCATCCAGTATATTTGCTACTTTCTGTGAAAATGAGGTCATCAGTATATTGGACCAGTGTATCATTCTGCAGAACTTCAAGGCAATAAATATCCTTATTGAACATATTGTCACCAAGAAGATAGCTATAACTTCTATAACTATAGAGTTAGTATAGCCCTGGGGAAAGACAGTGAATGTGAATGCTGTTTTTTCCTATATAAAAACAAACTGCTTTTAATTCTCTTCACTGATGGGGATTGCAAAGAATACTGATGAGGATTGTATTTATTGGAGCAATAATAGCACATTATAAGGAGGTAGATATTTTGTTGATCTCTTCCAATAAATATAACAAATGTAACCCAGGTTAGGTCCACAGAACCACTGAGTCACTTTAAGATGTGTTGGTTCAGGACTCGATTAACATCTGGTCCCTGTAAGCGTCCCTTCTAACCATTATGGTGGAATTTTGGGTCTCCTGGCATCACTGCCATCTCAAACCCTTTATCAAACAGCCCTTAAAAAATCTGAATGTTTTCCCTTATTAAGTAGAAAGTTACTCTGGTAAATAGCAGCTGGTCTCTTTGGGAAGAATTGGGGGGATATTTGTTGGGTGTCCTTGCAGTGGTGAGCAGGATCCTTCCTCAAGGAGACCTAATTTCTGCTTTAATCAATTACTCTGCATCTGAGATTTGACTCAGATATTAAAGATAAATAAGGAATTGCAATTTTCCATTGTGGCAGCAAGGCTTTTGCTTGCCAGCTCTCAAGAATTTTTCTTGTTGTACAAGTCAAGCCATTCCCTAATCAGCTTCATACCAAACTCATCCCTAAGAACATCATGATCTATCATTTGTCATGATAGATCAACATAGGTAAAGGCACATATTTTCCACTCTGGACTGATATGGTGATTATATCCATCTTTCCATTTTCTTCTTGCTTCTGCTATTTTGGAATCCTTGCATCTCTATTGAAGCTCTGGAGTTCAGTCTCGTGGCAGCCTCTCTTACTATCAACCCTGGCCCACCGAGGACAGCCATCAGTGAAAACGACTCTAGTTTGCCAGTGTCCCCCAACAATGGTCATTTTTTATTGCCTTAGTAAGGGACTGTCCTGTGGAATACCTTAGACAAAGCAATTGGATGATATATTCTCTTGACTCACATAATTAACGCATGCTTTTAGACCAACACTCTCAGGATCACTACTTCATATATACCAGGTCCTTAAATTCTGCCAGTAAATCTCATTATGGAGGAGGGACTATATTTCCTTTCTTTCCTACTTATTAGTATGGAGATAATGAATGGAACAGAGTGGATCTTGAGGAAAACAAGAATGATCTTGGACATGTCCATCTCAGGTGAGGTCTTTGATGGTCTCCAGACAAAAAGTGGCTGCTACTTATGATCCAAAGTGTTCAGAGAAATCTGAGGATTCAAGATTATCAGACCCAAATGCCCCTAAACCAGGTCTCAGTGTTTCATCCTTCCCTGACATTAGCTTAATCTGATATCATCAGTCTCCTTTGCAGTCCTGCCACCCTTATGAAAATATCCTAGATCTGATTTCCATCACTGTTTGTCCCCCAGCTGCAGGAGAGGAGGGTGCTGCCATGGAGGGCTTTGGGCTTTTACATAGTGCCTAAATTGACAGTTGGTGGACCTGAGCCTGTCATTCCTTTTCTTCAAAGCTTCAAGCCATCTGTTATGGACTGATTTGTGTCTCTTCCCTCCCAAATATGTTTAATGCTAAACCTTGGTCCTGTGGATATGGCCCTATTTGGAAATAGGATCTTTGACGATATTATTGGTTAAGATGGACCCCAATCCAACATGACTGTTGTCCTTATCAGAAGAAGAGATTGGACACAAAGAGACAGAGAGGAGAAGGCCATAGATTGCCAGCAAGCTACCACCAGAAGCCAGGAGAGAGGCACGGAATGGATTCTCCCCTAAAGCTTTAAGAGGAAGCATGGCCCTGCTGACATCTTGATTTCAGACTTCTAACTTCCAGAACTGTGAGACAATAAATTTCTGTTTTAAGCCACCTGGGTTGTGGTGCTTTGTTACAGCAACCCCAGGAAACTAAGATACCATCCAACTCCACAGTCTTTATAATTGCCAGTATCCGCATATATTCAAGCAGTATGGCTTTTTCATAAGCCAATGTCCCCTCTTATACCTGTACCTCATATCCGTCTACCATAGATGGGCATTTTAATAATTGTGATGTTGTAACACACCAGGGGTTATTACCATCCCATATTCCATGAGTAGTGGTATTGTTATCTGCTTGGTGAATAAGCCAATTCCAGACTCCCATCCTGAGGGCCTGCTTCTTAGGGTCACTTCTGGTACCTCCTGAAAACAGATCCTGAGACAGGGACTTACCTGCAGGTAGTTTTTTTCAGAGATTGTCCTAGGAAAATGAAGGAATAGAAGTGAGACAGGAGTATTAGTTTTCTATTGTTGCTATAACAAATTACCAAAAATTTAGTGGCTTAAAACATAAAGCAAATTTATTATCTTACAGTTCTGTAGGTAAGTAGTCAGATACAGTTCCCACTGACCTAAAATTAAGGTGTCAGCAAGGCCTTGTAACTTTCTGGAGACTCTAGCAGAAAATCTGTTTTGTTGCCTTTTCTAGCTTCTAAAGGCCAGCGGCATTCCTTGGCTCATGGACTCTTCCTCCATCCTAAAAGACAGCAACGTTGTGTTTCTCTGATCCTTCTTTTTGTAGCCACAACTTCCTCTAACCACAGTCAGGAAAAGTTCCCTGCTTAACGACTTGTATAATTAGATTGGACCCTCCTGGGAAATCCAGGATGATCTCCTCATCTCAAGGTCCTTAACCTCAATCACATCTGCAAAGTCCCTTTTTCCATGTAAAGTAAAATATTAACAGGCTCTGGGAATTAGGACATGGGGATATTTGGGGGACCATTATTCTTCCTACCATAAAGGGAATGGTAGAAAGAAACAATAAATGATTCTTTGATGAGTGGATTAAACTTGTGGGACCCTGTATTGCTGGTGATCCTCTGAGGATCTGTGCAGAATGCATCTTAGGACAGGGAGGCTGGGGCCTTCTGCTGCCGCTGTTCTCCATGGGCTGAGAGTGCTGCTTGGAGACATTAACACCTCCCCATTTCTGAGTTGCATGTACTCATGGATGAGTGACCTTTACAGTTTAGGAGTAACAGAGGACAGAGATGCAGCAGAGTATGTATGACTGTCAACATGGGCTAAAATCAGGTAGGCTAAGAGAATATGACATGGTATCTAACAAGTGTCATGCTTGACTATGGCCCTTTATTAGAAAATAGGCTAGTCAAATGAGTTAGGGCTGTGCATTAAGGGATTGATTGCAGGCCCACAAAGCAAATATCTAAAGGGAGGGTTTAGGAGTAAGGTTGAAAACAATGGGAAGGCAGCTTAATTTTCTATTTTCCACTGTAAGATGCAGCAGTTGCCACTAAATAATAATGATCAAAGAGATGAGTTGGAATGCCTCTAATGTTGAGGGGAGTAAATTGAGGAGGAAAAATGTATTGATTCAGCATTTCATGGAAAACTTTTTAAAGAGACACAGGTCATCCATATTGTACCTAAAAAGCCTAAGAATGAAAGAAAAGTATTTTCATTTTCAAGTTTAATATTAATTAGATTTTAATTTTAACTAGTGCCAATTTATGGTGCATTAGAAAAATCTGTTATTGTGTGCCATATAGTGTACTGTGGTTCATTTATGCCCCTTTAGTAGAATTTTAATAGGTCATTACAAAAGGGACCTTAACTTACTTGAAAAAAAGAAAGACAACTTAAAAGGAACTTGGACAATAGTAATCTAAATCGGACATTAAAGCCGAGGGATTAGAAGTCTGTTGACAGTTTTCTATTCCTCGTGAGCTATAAAGCACAAACAAAGTGAAACAAAAGGCCCAAACAAAGTCTTATTAATGCTTGAAAAAAATGGAATTCCTACCTATTTGGAGGAAACTATTTATTGAGCATTTATTTTATCAGGTATCATACATGCATGATTTCATGTAATCCTCACAAAAACTCTGAAAAAATAAGCACTATTTTCATCCCCTTTTTACAGACAGGAAATTGAGGCATAGAGAGGTAGAGTAACTTTCTCAAGAAGGTATTAGGAAAAGACACAAGAATTTGAACAGAGACCCATTGGACCCCAAAGTCCAGGTTCATTCATCTTTCCATATTACATAAACTAGACTTGACTCTCCAAGAAAAATGTTGAAACAGATGCTAGGTCTAGAAAGTTGTTACAGAACACACAGGACATATGGTCCAGTGCCTGCAATCTGGAGGCGTCAATGGAGGTAGCTGGTGTGGCCCAGGGGACTGCAAAGGCCTGTCTTGAGAGTGAAGCTACATCTCCTTAGAGATCCAAAGGCTCATCCTGGAAAACAGCCTGCAAGGAAATGAACAAAAACAAGCACAAACAACAGCAACAAGAAGAAACCAGTCAACACAGAGAAGAAAAATTACAACTAGAGGAAGATTTAATTTTTTTTCATCTCAAAGTTTCTTGGTAAGCAGAGCAGAAAGTTGTAAAATGTAAAATATTCCAAAGGAAATTTAAATATGTATATATATATTTTTTTCCATTTATGTCTGTGCAAATCAAATGGTCATCTAAACAAGTTTGTAAGTTCTCCTCCAGGGATGGCTCAGCAAACCAATCCACATGCTGACTGAATTTTGAAGAGACTGAGGCAAACACCTTAATAAAATATGCACTGCATCTCTGTGCTGTCAGAGTATTAAGAGATTAGTGTTATGTTGAACGCTTTCATTAAGTGCAATTTTTATCTCCACATGTGGAATATTTGGCCAAGTACGAGTAATTATGCTACTTTCTGAAATGATCGTTCCCTTGTCATGCCTATCGATGACATGTGAGTATGTGGTGCTCACAGTACTTCTGTCCATCTCCTCGAGGCCTTCGATCTTCCCTCTCACTGGGCCATCCTAGTTACATCTTGGCCCTTGCCTCCATTAATCCATCCATCTCTTAGATCTCAAACCCCAAAATGTCTCCTTTCTGGCACAATATTTGAGCAACCATCTCGGCCACTTCTTTGTTACTGTTAATCTACTCAACCTTTCCTAATTACCTCAGACTGTCACCCCCAACCTACCTCCATTTGCCTCTATCCTCAACAAGACATCAGGGTCAGAGCTAACCTGCAATCCAGCCCTACCTAGTTTCTTCAAATTTTAGCTTTCCTTCCTGCCTCCTCAAACCTCCCCTTCTTCTCTCCCTTAGATCTTTGCTACCCACCAATCCTGTGAAATTCCTACTGTTTGTTTTCTCTCCTAATGTCTTCTAGGCTTTTCATCTCTGGATACGACCACACTGTTTGGCTGTATATGTGTATCCTGTTTAATGATTCCCATGCAGCACTGATTAAATGTATAGTTATATAAAATTATTAATTAACTAATTGTACAATCTTCTCTTTCCCTGAAATAATTTGCTAAAGAGAAAAGACATATGTAAAAACCATATATATATATGATATTCAGATATATCTACATCTATCTATATCCATATCTGTGTCCTTGTCCATGTCTGTGTCCATGTCTATATCCCTCCCCCTTCTATGTCCTGACTGCTGTAACGTGCCTTCAGGCGATGAAAACTAGCATTGTAGACTGAATTCTCTACCCCCGGTCAAAGACACTCAGTTCTCCACCCCATAAAATTGCTCAGCCAATGTGCATTGTGCTGCACTACCCTCAGCTTAGTGTTTTAATGTAAAGTGTACTATTTTCTCCACCTTGGCCTCTCTTCTGCCATTTATTTTATGTTCTGGTGAACCATTTTGACACATAATGGCTGACAAAAGGTGTACAATTGACAGTGAAACTCCTGTAAATGCACAAAGGAGAGGATTTGCTGGTTTTTAAAGAACAATTTTTAAGTTTCTTGAGGCACCCTCAAGAAAATTGTATAATTAGTCTGCCTTTGGTCTCAAATAATAAAAACCCAAACCCTGACACAAAATGGTTTAAATAATAAAGAAAAATATGCCCCTCTCCTAAGAGTAGGGCAGGTTTCAGAGCGGCTCAGCGACCTCAGGAGGTTCTGTGCTTTTTCCCTCTCTTTTTTCTGCCTCCTCGCAATGTCAGCTCTGCTCTCGGGCTGTCTAGCCTCAGGACCGAGTGATGGCTGCAGCAGAAGACAGTTGAGAGACAGCAATACTCAGAGACAGAAAGAGGTTTTGTCTTCTGGAGCCTCCTTCTAGGCAGTGAAAAAAATCTTTCCCCAAAGCCCCCAGCACACTCGCCATCACCTGGCAGCCTACCACGATTGGCTGAGATCAGTTAAGATTTACCTTTGGAGCTGGAGATAGGGGAAAAAGTTGGACACCTAGTTGGTGACGAGAGTAAATCTCAACTGGTCCTAAGCCATCTGTTCCTGAGATTCTTGATGCATTGCTCCTGGTTCTGGTGTGTGAAGACCATAATTCTGGTGACTCTTCTTGCTACTTCTGTGCTTTTTGTTGGTGTACAGGAATCAGCTTTGCTGCCTCAAGACCCATGAGGCCTGAACACATACTGTGGGCTCTTTAAGAACCTGTCTCCCCTCTTGCAGCTCTCATCCTATTACATCTGTTCCATCCTGAGAGGTCCTATCTGCTGAGGCACACCATGTGCCGTTTCTCTTCTATTTTGTGACTCTTCCTGGAGAGTGTACTCAGGAGGAAGTCACTGGTCTCTACTCTCAGATCCTAGAAATCTATCTGGACATTGTAGCATCACCTAATACCCTCCACCATTCACTCTCGTCTCCCAGAGCTAAGTCCAAATGGCACAGGGATTGACCAGTATCTAAGCACCTTCTCTGAAGTCTTCCCACTCATACCCCTCCCTCTTTGGGAATCTTTAGATAATCTTATTGCTGGGAAAAGTGTTACAACTTATTATTTCATTTGCACTGAATTCTTTCAGCACCTAAGCCTATGAAACTCAAAAGTGAAAACAGGTATATAGGAGAAGGAACCCTTAAGACTGGCTTTGTGGAGAAAGTTAAGAGGAGAGTTAAGGATGAGTAGGAGTTTTCTGGGCTATTGACATAGGGAGCCAAGGGATAGAGGGCATATATTCAGAGAGAGGGCCCTTCTTGTGAAGGCACAGAGCTGTGTGAGAGCACAAGTGGCCCTGGAACTCCCCGTGGTAGGAGATGAAGTCATTCAGGTAGGCAGAAGCTTTGCCAGCAAGGTGATGATAAGGCATTTTGATCTTATCCTGTGAGTATAATGAGGAGCTTAGAAGCAGGCGCAACTGCAGCCATCATACACCCATGAGGCCAGACAGCCAGAGAGCAGAGCCAACACAGGGAGAGGGCAGAGAAAGATGGATGGAAGAGGCTGGGGTCCTTCATGATGTTGCTGAGCTATGTGTTAGCTCTGATACCTGCCCTAATCTCATATAAGGTGGTACATTTTTCTTTATTATTTAAACCACTTTGAGTCTGGGTTTAGTTTACTGTTATTTGAAGCCAAAGGCATCCTAATTATACACTTTTCTTGAGAGTGCCCGAAGAAACCTAAAAATTGTCCTTTAAAAACCAGCATGATCATCATCTTTTGCTTATTTGCGGGAGTTTCACTATCAATTGTATACCTTTTGTCAGCCATTATGTACCATAATGGTTCACCAGGACATATAAATGGCAGAAAGAGAGGTCAACGTGGAGTAACTAGTACCTTTTACATTAAAAAAAAAAAAAAAAGAAAACTCAGCTGAGGGTAGTGAAAATTGGAGGGATGACTAGTGGTAGGTGAAATTTGAGGCAGAGAGACCACTCGGAAGTTTTGTTGTTCCTGTATGAGGGAAAACTGGAAAGATTTCATGCTCGGTAGTTGTAGGAAAATGAAAAGGTGGAGTTGATATAAGAATGAATAATAGAACTCTATTGATTCCATGGAGAAAGTGAAGGGAGAGGGCACATTTAGGGTAATTCTCAAGTTTCTGGCTTTAATAAGTGGGTGAAGATGATAATGAATATAAGCCAAAGATACGCTTATAAGGGAAGATAAGTCCTTTATCGACATGTCAAGTTTGAGACTCTGACAGGCAGAGCTGATTAGAAGGCATTGGTGTTGGACGTGTGGATTTGGAACAGGCGAGAAGTTTCAGCTAGCATTAACTTTAGAAGTCATCAATAGTAAGATTATAATTAGAGCCATGAACGTGTATAATATTGTTCAGGGAGAATATATAGAATTAGAAAGAGAGGAGAGGAGTGAGGGAAAAGGAGAAGAGAGGGAACCTAGGGGCATCCACATAGAAGGAAGAGAAGCTAACACAGGATTCTGAGTGGCAGTGAACGAGAAGAAGCAGAGAAAGTGCTGTTGTAGAGCCTAGGTGGGGAGAAGGCTTCAAAAGGTGGTAGTTACAGTGTTAAAGGCCACGGAGAGGCCAAACAAGATGAAGAAGGAAAGTATTTACCGAATTTAAAACTTAGGCAACTGGTGACCTTGGTGACAGCAGTATGAACAGTGAAGGCAAAATAAGATTTGAGCAGGTTCAGAAGTGAATGTATGGTGAGAAGTAGGGGCAGTAAGTGCAGATCATTCTTTGTAAAAACTTGTTCCAGAAAGAAAGAGAATAGAATCTAGAAGGAAACACATGGCCCAAAGGAGGGTTTAAATTAGGAAGGGAGATACTTGACCATGTTTATATGCTGATATGAAAGCATTAATGAAGAGCTAAGATGTGCAGAGTAAATACACGAATAAATTAATTCCAAACGTGGCAAGAGTTAAGCTCTTACATACTTGGATGGTTAGCCTTGGAGAAGATGTAATAACATAAACCACTGGAATATTTGACATAGAAGAACTTTAATGCAGGTAATCTGTTACATAGATGATGGAAGAAATAATAAGGGAAGCAGGGAATGGTAATTTGCCCCAGAGATCAATATCAGCAGGAAACAACTCCCACCTCTAGGTCAGACAGATGGAAGGAGAAGGCAGAGTGTTGACAGTCTAGTGGCTGGGGCTGTGGGTGGAGGCTGGATCCATGACAGGCTAAGATCACCCCAATTCAGGGGCCAGTGTTTGCCCAGAGAATTCACCCTCTAGACCAGAGGCTGAGAGAGCTATAGCTGCCTGAAGCAGAAAGGAAAAAGGAACTTACCAAGCTTCTTCTACCAGTGCTTTTCACTGGAGGAATCAGAAGCCAACCTGGGAAATGCAGCCTGCAAAAATCAGCCCCCTGCAATACAAAAGAGAGCAGAAGAAGGGGAAAAATGAATCTGAGGGTAAACAGTCCCAGACTGGAAGGCCCTTAGTAGGGACTTCAATAGAAGGGTGAAGATTTGGAATTGTCTTTGAGAAGAGAAGGAGCCGATAGTTTATTAAGGACATGATATAGAGTCTAAAGGGGAAAATGAGATTGGACACCAAAAATATATACTGGTATCTATCTGCAGAACTATGTAGTGTTTGTGTTGGCACTGAGTAAGGTATAGGTGTAGGAAGAAAGTATAGGTATAGGTATAGGAAGAAAGAATGATATGTAGGCTACTTTAATTTCACTCCCCTCCTGTTCTGGTTTTCTAATGCTACCGTTATGCAAAACACCAGAAATGGATTGGCTTTTATAAAGGGGGTTTATTTGGTTACAAAGTTACAGTCTTAAGGCCATAAAAATGTCCAAAATCAGGCATCAACAACAGGATACCTTCATTGAAGGATGGCCATTGGCATGGAAAACCTCTGTTAGCTGGGAAGGCACATGGCTCGCATCTGTTTGCTCCCAGATTGCGTTTCATGATGGCATTCTCCAAAATGTTGCTCTTGGGGCATTTTGTCCTCTCTTACCTGCAGCTCCTCTTCAAAATGCCGCTCTCAGTTGCTCTAAGGTACTTCTGTCTGTGAGCTCCTTTATATGACTCCAGTGATCCAATTAACACCCACCCTGAATGGGTGGGGTAGCATCTCCATGGAAATTATCCAATCAGATGTTTAACTCACCGTTGAGTCACATCTCGATGGAAACACTCAATCAAAAATTTCAGTCTAATCAACACTAATACATTTGCCCCCACAAGATTGCATCAAAGAACATGGTGTTTTGGGGGACATGATGCATCCATACTGGCACACCTCCCCTCCCAACCCCAAGGCTCTTATCTTTATTATCCCTTTTATCTACGCCTCTCCTCTTGCCTAGACTGTCACATTCATCATTGCACTTGCTCCTATCCCCTCCACCATTCTCAGTTGTCTTTGCCCCCTGACCCTACCCATGTTTATATCATTGCTTTCTCTCTTTACTGATTCCTTCCCCTTTCCCTATAAGCTCCTGGCTTCCTGCCCTAATTAAACTGGGCTCTTCCTGTCTGGGGGCTGCCCATGGATCCATTTCGTCCCTTCTTTGTATTGTCTTCCCTTGTTCAAATCTTTGCTTTTCTTGCAGATTTTCTTTCAACTTTTTCTATCCATTACTGAGAGAGGGATGTTGAAATCTCCAAATATACGTGTGAGTTTGTCTATTTCTTGTTTTAGCTCCTTCTGTTTTTTCTTGAAATATTTTGAAACTTTTATTAAGTGCATAGATGTTTAGAACATTCGAATATCTTATTGATGAAATGACCTTGTTTATTATGAGATGACTTTGTTTATTCCTGGTAATACTATTTGCTCTGAAATGTACTTTGTTTAACAATAATATAGCCAGCCTGGCTTACTTTTTTGTAGAATTAACATAGTATACCTTCTTCCTTTGTTTCACTTTTTTGTGTCTTTATATTTAATGAGGGTTTCTTTTGAACAATGGATAGTTGGTTCTTGCTGTTTTGTCCAATCTGGTTGTTCCAGTTTGCTAATGCTGCCATTTTGCAACATATCAGAAATGGATTGGCTTTTATAAAGGGGTTTATTTGGTTACAAAGTTACAGTCTTAAGGCCATAAAGTGTCCAAGGTAAGTCATCAACAATAGGTTACCTTCACTGAAGGATGGCCATTGGCATCCAGAAAACCTCTGTTAGCTGGGAAGGCACGTGGCTGGTGTCTGCTTGCTCCCAGGTTGTATTTCAAAATGGTGTTCTCTAAAATGTTGCTCTTGGGGCATTTTGTCCTCTCTTAGCTGCAGCTGCTCTTCAAAATGTCACTCTCAGTTGCTCTCCAGATCACTCACAGCTGCTCTGCTCCTTCTGTGAACTCCTTTATACAACTCCAGTGATCCAATTAACACCCACCCTGAGTGGATGGGGTTACAACTTCATGGAAATTATCCAATCAAATGCTTCACTCACAGTTGATTGAGTCACATCTCCATGGAAACACTCAATCAGAAGGTTCCAACCTAATCAACACTAATGTGACTGCCCCCACAAGATTGTATCAAAGAAAATGGCATTTTGGGGGATATAATACATCCAAACTGGCACACTGGTGTTTAGGCCCTTTGTATTCAGTGGGATTATTGATGTGGTTGTTTTATTTTTATAATATTTGCTTTAAGTTTTGTCACACAAACCCAAAATATATCACAGTCTATAGTCAAGTAATGTACAACTTCACAAACAGTATCAAACTTTTTAACACCATTTTTCCAATTCCCTGTTCAGTTTTTCTGCTTTTTATTGTCATTTATTTTGTTTCTAAATGTGTTATAAATGAACAATACATTGTCATTGTTTCTGGTTTCAACAATCAATCTTTAAACGTAGACTTAAATATTGAGAAGAAAAAATTTTGTGTTTATCCACTCATTCATCATTTCCTGTTTCCTTCTCTCCTTATTTTCATTCTGCCTTAGGAAATTCATTTAACATTTCCTATAGTTTAGTTCCCCTTGTGATGAATTTTTTCAGCTTTTTTATGTCTAAAAAAGTCTTTATTTCACCTTTGTTTTTGAATGATATTTTCTCAGGGTATGGAATTCTAAGTTGACAGTTTTTTTTTTTTGTTTGTTTGTTTTTTTTCCAGTATTTTAAGATGTTCTCCTCTGTCTTCTGGCTTGCATTGTTTCCAACAATAAATCTGCTCTTATTACTATTTCTCTTTGTTCCTCTGTACCTAATGTGTTTTTACCACCTCTTACAGATTTTAATATTCTCTTTGTCACTGGTTTTAAGCAATTTGATTATTTTGTGCCTTGGTATAGTTTTATTTTTGCTTCTTGTGTTTGGGGCTCATTGAGTTTCTTTAATCTCTGGGCTTATAGTTTCCATCCAACTTGTAATTTTTTAATGTTTAAAGCTTTTATTATGTAGCCAAACTACATGGGGTCAAGTTTCTTTTGTTGTTGTTGCTTTTTAAACTCAAAATTTCCCATTTTAATCACTTTCAAGTATACAATAAAATGATATTAATTATATTCACAATTTTGTGCTATCATCATTGCCATCCATTACCAAAATGTTTTCATCACCCCAAACAAACTCTGCAGCCATTAAGCAATAATTCCCCATTTCTCCCTCTATCACTGCCATCTCCCAGTACTACTTTCTGTCTTTATGAATTTACTTATTTAGGTATTTCATATAAAAAAAATCTGATATTTGTCCTTTTGTGCCTGGCTTATTTCATTCAACATGATGTTTTAGAGCTTCATGTGTGTTGTCGCATGTATCAGAACTTCATTCCTTATTATGACTGAATAATATTCCATTGAAGTATATATCACATTTTATTTATTGATTCATCTGTTGATTAAGCACTTGGATTGCTTCCATATTTTGGCAATTGTGAATAATGCCACTATGCACATCTGTCTGAGACCCTGCTTTTAGTACTTTTGGGCACATACCTAGAAGTGGGGTTGCTGGGTCGTATGGTAATTCTGTGCTTAACTTTCTGAGGAACCGATAAACTTCTTTCCACAGTGGCTGCACCATTTTACACTCCCCCCAACAATGTAGAATTGTTCCAGTTTCTTTTCATTACAAAAATTTTTATTTATTATTTTTCCAAATACTTTTTTTGGTCCCACATCTTCTCTCCTTTCCATCTGGCATTCCAATTATATAATATTAATTGGCTATTACATCACTTTAAGTTGTCCCACAGCTAAAAAATTATCTGTTCTTCTTTTCAGTATTTTTAAAACTTTGGATACTTTCTGTGCTATATTTTCAAGTTCACCAGTCTTTCCTTCTGAAGAATATAAACTGCTTTTTTTCATCCAATGTACTTTTCATTCCAATGTTGTGTTGTTTAATTTCTAAAAATTTAATTTGTATATTTTGCATGTGTCTCTAATTAATCTGCTCAGGCTTCCCTCTACCTTCTTAAATATGTTGAGCATAGTTATAATAACTGTTTTGATGTCCTTGTCTAATTCTATCACCTGTATCATTTCTGTGCCTGTTTAAATTGATTTGATTTTTCTCCCCATTATGGTTATTTTCTAGGCTTCTTTTCATGTCTAGTAATTTTTGACTGAATGCCAAGCCTTGTGAATTTTCCTTTGTTTGGTGCTTAATATTTGAGTATTCCTACAAATGTTTATGAATTTTCTTCTAGGATACATTAAGTTCTTGGAAACAATTTGACACTTTCAAAGCTTGTTTTTAAGCCCTGTTAGGCAGGAGCAGAGTGGCCTGTAGTCTCAGACTAAAGAGTAAATCCCATTACTGAGGAAAAACCTTTTAAAGTCACTTAACCGGTGTTCCCTGAGTTATGAGAATTTTCCAGGTTGGCTGGTGGGAACACTATTCCCAGCCCTCTTTGAGCTCTGGAGATTGTTCCCTCTGCTCCTTTCAGATAATTCTTTCCCTTGCCTCAAGTAATTTCCCCACATGTCCGTGCTGATCAGTACTAAACTGAAGATGGGGACTTTTTGAAATTCAGTGGAGCTCTGTCTGTAAAGCTGTCTCTCCTCTGGTACTTTAACCCTGTGAGCTCTATCTACTTTGACCTCTCCAGACTCCCAACTCCATCTCCTCATCTCAGGATATCTCCAAGTTTCACCTGGGTTCCTCTGCCCTGCAACCTGGAAGCTTCTCCAGTCAATAAGCTGTGGCAATCATAGACCTTGCCCCTTTTGTTCATCCTATATCCAGGATCCCCATCCTACACGGCCTCCTGTCTGATGTCTGAAAACCCAACTGTGTCTTACATTTTGCCCAGTTTTTTAGTTGCTTCAGGTGAGAGTGTAAATCTCTTTCCTGTTAATCTAGCTTGGCCAGAAGTGAAAATCTGTTCCTAATGTTTTTGAATACATATAACTGTGATATCATATATATTTTTAGGCAGGATTAAATTTCCTTTTATGTATTGGAAAAGAGGGTTCAACTTGAATAAAGAAAAGAAAATCTCCAGAAACCTTTTATTCATATGTCCACATTTGCCCTCTTAATTTTTTTTCTTTCTAGTCAAAGTGCTAATTCAATAGGGAAAAATGTTTTTCTGTGACTGTCTTACATAAAATCTTTGTGAATCTAATTTTTTAAATTTTCAGTCTGTTGCAGAAATGAGAAAAAATCACCTATGAGTTTTGAACAATTTTGTAGGTGTAGAATAAAGAACAAAAGAAGTCTCATTACTCCTTTACATATTGGGTAATCCTCAACGAATCGGTTTGGGACTATAATCAAACTTCAATAAAATAAAGCTGAGGAGTTGCAAACTGCTTTCACATATAATGTACTTTTATTTATGTCTTAGGAATAGTATAGAACAGCTTACAATAACATGCCCTATCTGCTCTGCTTGCTAGACAAAACAGAAAGGGCATCATGCTGTCTTGTGCGGAGGGGAGAAAATTAACTGTTTTGACTCTTCTGTTTATTTTTGTTATTTGCATTCCTTTATTATTTTCTAAATTTTATAAAACTCGAATAATTGAAGTTACTATACCATTTGGGGAACTAAAGAAAGAAAGAGATCCTTCAATGTAAATATTTGATCTAAAAGATTGATGACAAGTGAATATAGTATAGCATTTGGCATAGGTTCTATATAGCAATGAAAAGAAACTGAACTACTGGGACATGATTTAGAGTAATTTTTGCATTTAAAAAAGTACAAAAAACAAGAGTAATAAACAGAGAACCAGAAACACTTGAATGTTCTTTAAAATAATTTCCCTCTTTAGTGATGGCTGTATGGTTTGTAATGTTCTTTAAGAAGCAAACACAGCCACAATTAATATAGATAATGAAGTGTTTAAGAAATCTCAAAATAATTACCCTAAACACCTACATCCTATAAATATTCTCCCCTTATGTCTTTGTCATGCTGTGTAGCATGCAGAACAAACATTTAATGAAATTCAGTATTTACTCATATAAAAAGCAACCTCTTAGTAAGATAGGAGTAGAATACAAACATTGTGCATGGAAGACTTCTCTTTAGGAATCATGAAAAAGACAAATGTACGTTACCATTCTTACTCAATAGTGTACTCAATGTCTTAGCACAGTAAGATAAGGAAAAGAAATAAAAGATTATAAAAGAAGAAATGAACTGTTCATATTCACTGATAATGTGTGGGATAGTGATAGCTACTTAACCAGTTGAATAGAAGAGAGCCCAGAAACAGACTAAAGCACATATTTAAACTTGATTTATGAGATAAGAGAATCTATTTAGCCAGTAGACCTTTCATCACTTCTGTCCTCACAACAAGAGAGAAGCTGAAAAACAAAACCAAAAAAAATGCCCAAAAAACAAAAACAAAAACAAACCCACCAAAACCTGAAAACTTACAACTCTTCCAAGATCCATCACAGAACTTGGGTCACAGTGTAATCTACCACTCCAAACTGGACATGTAGACAGATACAGAAAATCACAGTTTACCTGGAGTAGAAAGTGCACTTGGACCCAGCACTGGGTAGGAATATTTAAAGGAATATTGACTAATTGCTGGAGGCTTAGTGTGGACTAACTAAGATATGAAAACTCCTAGAAGTCCCGTCTTGGGAGAGGGGGATCACACTTTCATGATCCCCACCAGGTTTCCACTGTGAAGATAGGAGAAGAATTCCCTCATGCTTCCTGCAGAGGGAGAGGAAGAGTAGCCATCTTGAAATTGTCCAGAGTATTCTGTTCTCCTTAACAAATGCCTGCCCTCTAGGAAAACTATTTTACCAGAGCTTAACCAACACGGGTGTAGAGAAATATCCACCTCCAGTCCCCTCTAGATTTTGATGTAGAGATACCAGAAATATCCAGTTCTGCCTCCCTCCAGCCTTCCTGTCTCACTTAAGAGGTGCCAAAATAAATAAGGTGAGAGCACATGTGAAGATCATAGCCCAAGGGCATAGGCTTGCTGGAAGACTGAGATCTAATCATAGGATTATAGAATGCTTCTCCCCACACATACACATCATCACATCAATAGGATGTATAACAACAGAGGATTAAAGTTGAAAATAACTTAAAGCCTATTTAAGAAGGAGTATTTTTCCTTAGAAAACTAGATATCTAGTTACCCTTCGATCTAGCAATTTCACTTCTCGGTATATACCCAGAAGATATGAAAGCAGTGACATGAACAGGTATTTGCACACCAATGTTCATAGCAGCAATATTCACAATTGTTAAGAAATGGAAACAATCCAAATGCCCTTCAGCAGATGAGTGGATAAACAAAATGTGGTATATACACACGAGGGAATACTATGCGGCAGTAAGAAGGAACAAGGTCATGAAACATATGACAACATAGATGAACCCTGAAGACATAATGCTGAGTGAAATAAGCCATTCACAAAAAGAGAAATATAGTATGTTACCACTAATGTGAACTCTGTGAAAGATGCAAAATAAATATCTTACGTTGTAGAATGTAGGAGAACTAGAGAGAGACAGCAACTAGTGAAGGGGGAACGATAATCTAATAAGAACAGATAAGCTATTGAGGGTAATTTCAACGTTACAGGAATGCTCAGGAATAATTAGGGTTTGCAAACTTTCCTGTGTATGGTAAGAACATGTTGGAAGCAATGTAGTTATTTTAGATTATTTTTCTTATTCCTTTGTTTTGTTCGGGTTTGTTAATTTTCTTGGGGCATGGTAGGGGCATGTTGGAAGCAATACAGTTATTTTAGGTTATTTGTTTTTCTTATTCCTTTGTTTTGTTTGAACTGTTTTTTTTTTAATTTTTGATAAAGTGAAAAAAGCTATTGCATTTAAAAAATAGCTTCAATGTAGTCATTTTAGGTTATTTGGTTTTTCTCATGCTTTTGTTTGATTATGGTTTGTTAATTTTCTTGGGGTGTGGTAGGAACATGTTGGAAGCAGTGTAGTTATTTTAAGTTATTTGTTTTTCTTAATCCTTTATTTTGCTTAAAATGTTGTGGGGTTTTTTTGTTTGAATTTTTCAATAAAGTTAAAAAATTTAAAAAAAGGAGTCTTTAAGGAAATCAGAAGACAACAGAGGAGACAATAACAAGGACACCAGAGGAAATTTTAGTCCAAAACCTACAGCTACAGGAAACAATAAACAAAATCTAACTCCTAGCCAGATAAATTGTAAATTTTCATACTAAAGGAGTGTTTGCCTCAATTCCTTTTATCCTATACAACATGTCTGGCTTTCAACAAAAGAATTACAAGGAAAAACCAGTCAGACAGGGCAGGCATCAGAACCAGACTTAGATATGGCAAAAATTTTGGAATTATCAGATTAGGAATTTGAAATAACTGGTTAATATGCTAAAGGATCTAATGGAAAAATGGACAACATGCGAGAACAGATGAGTAAACTAAGCAGTGAGATGGAAGCTATAAGAATCAAAAAGAAATGCTGGAAGTCAAAAACAATGTAATAGAATGAAGAATGCCTTTGATGGACCCTCAGTAGGTTGGGTATGACCAAGGGAAGAATCATTTAGCTTGAAGATGTGCCAAGAGAAACTTCCAAAACTGAAATGCAAAGAGAAAAGGTATTTTAAAAACGGAAGATCTAAGATCTGTGGGATAATTACGAAGGTATTACATACATTAATAGGAATACCAAAAGGAGAAGAATGAGAGAAAAGAACAGAAGAAATGTTTGAAATAAAAATGGCTTCAAAATTTTTCACAATTATTGACAGAAACCAAACCACAGATCCAGGAAGCTCAGAGAACACAAACCTGATAAATACTCAAAAATTGACACCTAGTATATCATATTTAAACTGCAGAAGTCAAAGACACAGAGAAAATCTTGAAAGAATCAAAAGAAAAAAAAACACCTTATCTAAAGAGGAATGAAGTTATGAATTACATTGTACTTCTCGCCAGAAACACTGCATGCAAGAAGAGAGTGGAATGAAATATTTAATGTCTTGAAAGATAAGACCACCAACCTAGAATTCTGTATCCAGTGAAATTACCCTTCAGAAGTGAAGGAGAAATAGACTTTTCTCAGAGAAAAAAAAATTGAGGGAATTTGTCACCAGTAGACCACACTTGCAAGAATTGTTAAGAAGCTCTTCAGAGAGAAGGAAAATGAGCTAGATCAGCAATTCAGATCTCTGTAAAGAAAAGAAGAGTGCTCAAGAAGGAATATACGAGATGAGAGGCTTGCAGATGCCTTGGGAACAATGCTTAATTCAATAAATGATGCTGCGACAATGGAGCAGCAGTGAAAATAGACCCTTAATTCACACCATACACAAAAATCAACCAATAATTAATGAAAGGTGAAAATGTGAATGGGAGACTTTTAAAATTCCAGAAGAAAATAGAGGAAAATATATTTCACATCAAGTTAGGAAAGGATTTCTTTAATGAGAGAAATAAGCATAGCTATAAAGGTAAAGATGGATAAGTTCAGTTTCATTGGAGTTAATAACTTCTCTTCATCAAAAGATCCCATATGGAGCGTGAAAAGACAAGTCATTAATTGGAAAAAGATATTTGAAATGCATATAATTGCCTAAGGATTAATATCCATAATTGTGTATGTAGAACTCCTGCAAATCAATAGGAAAAAGACAACTCAGAAGGAAAATGGGCAAAGACATGGATAGGCACTTCCCAAAAGAAGACACGTAAGTAACCAAGAAGCATATGAAAAGATGCTCAACTTCATTAGTAATCGGAGAAACACACATTAAAATCATGAAGACATAGTATTTCATACAAAAAGATTTAAAAATTTTTTGCTAAACCAGATGTTTGTGAGGATGTGAAGCAATGGGAACTCAGTCCCCCGGTGAGGGTGATGGTGGCAGAGTGTGGTAAATTGTTTCAGCTATTTTAGAAAACATTTTGACAATACTCTATACGATTGAAGATGTGTATTCCCTGTGGCCTAGCAACTCTACTCCAAGTTGTGAGAAATCAGTTGCAAGATTTAGGAAATATAAATACAAGATTCCCAATTAAACTTAATTCCAGAGACAATATGAATAATTTTTTAGTATCAGTATGTCCCAAATATCTCATGGGATATGCTTATACTAAAAAAGGTTTCAAATTTCTCTAAAATTCAAATTTAACTGGGCATCCTGAATTTTGTTTGGAAACCCTAGAAGCTCATGCACATGTGCACCAGGAAACATGTACAACATTACTCGTAGTGGCATTATTTGTAACAGGACAAACAACTGGAAATAACCCATGCATTTATCAATTGAAGAATGCATAAATAAATTGTGGGATATTCAAACAGTAAAAGTGGATGAACTCCCGTTACACACGTCCTCTTGGATGAATATCACAAATACTGAGAGGAAAAAAGGCAAGTCATAGAAAAAATACACACAGAGTAATTCCACAGAAGTTCAAAATTATGCAAAAGCAAACAGTTTATTTTATTTGTGGCAAAACAGTGCCGCAAAGCAAGGGAAAGATGAACTCAAAATTGAGAACTGTAATTACTCCTTGGAGAAAGGAGGAGATATGATGGGGAGGGGCACACAGCATGCTTCACGGGTCTTGGGAATATTTTATTTCTTAAGCTGGCTGCTGCTTGCATGAGTTTCATTATTATAAATGTATTATAAAATATAAATATATATGTATATTGTTGAAACAATTTTGCAATAAGAAATAACTATTTTAAATAAGGGCTTTAATAAATGCTTCACATTATATATTTAATTTATCCACTTATTTTTTTTTTTACTTTTTTCAATGCAATTTTATTGAGATATATTCACGTACTAGATAATCATCCAGAGTGTATAATCAGTGGTTCACAGTATCATCATATAGTTGTGCAATAATCACTACAATCAATTTTTGAACATTTTTATTACTCAAAAAATAAAAATAACAGTAAGAATAAAAGTTTGGAGGATTGTATGTTATATGAATATATCTCAATAAAATTGTATTTTTTAAAAAAAGAATAAAAATAAAAAAGAACACCCAAAACATCCCATACCCCTTATCCCCTCCTATTATTTATTTATTTTGTCTTTTTTTTCTTACTCATCTGTCCATACACTGGATAAGGGAAGTGTCAGTCACAAGGTTTTGGCAATTACACAGTCATATCTTAAGAGTTACATAGGTATACATCATCTCCAAGAATGAAGGCTACTGGGTTGCAGTTTGACAGTTTCAGGTATTTCATTCTAGCTGTTCCAATACACTAAAAACTAAAAGGGATATCTATATAATGTGTAATTATAACTTCCAGAATTACCTCTCAACTGTATTTGAAATCTCTCAGTCACTGAAACTATTTTGTTTCATATCTCTTCCCCCTTTTGGTTCAAGAAGGCTTTCTCAATCCCACAATGCCAGGGCCAGGCTCATCCCCAGGAGTCATGTCCCACGTTGCCAAGGAGACTTACATCCCTGGGAGTCATGTCCCTTGTAGAGGGGATGGTAGTGAATTTATCTGCAGAGTTGGCTTAGAGAGAGAGGCCACATATGAGCAACAAGAGAGGTTCTCTGAGGGTGTCTTTCAGGCACAATTATAAATAGGCTTAGCCCCTCCTTTGCAGGAATACATTTCATAAGGGCAAGCCCCAAGATTGAGGGCTTGGCCTATTAAATTATTAGTCCCTAATGCTTGCAAGAATATCAGGAATTCCCCAAGTGGGGAAGTTTAATATTTCCTCATTTTCCCCCAATCCCTCAAGGGGACTGTGCAAATACTTTTTTTATTCTCTGCCCAAATTACCCTGGGATGTATCAGGGCATGACACTAACATGTACAAACCAACAAGATCTCACTGCCTACATAAGGTCCCATGTAATTATGGTGTTAAAATAAACTGACCATACAAGTTAAATTAGTGTGCTACAGAAAATACAAATTTTTCACTAAATAAACATCTCTTCCTTTGGTCTCACACAGAAGTTGAAGTTTTAAGTCACTGTCAATATTGTCTTTTACCCTTTAGTATGATTTGCCTTAGCCCTAAACAGATCAACTTCATTCATATCTCTAAATTGAAGTCAGATCTCTTTTTCAGCTTTTTAAACAGTTGCTGTATGGAGTAATAATGAATTTCATGGCTGTATAACTCTAGTTCTGAGAATCAGGTGTCACACAGATACCTGAAGTTCCAGGGAATGACCAGGTTATACACAAAGAGCCCAGCATCTCAGAATTTAGAAATAACCTCAACAACTCAGGAATAGATGTGACTGCTGTAAGAGCTTACCAATCTAGGAACCTTTACAATAAGCCTTCCCCGATAACCTGTGCTCTCAAATTCAATTCTCAGTTTGCACATTATATTTAGTCCATATCAGAGACACATTATAATATTAGTCTTCATTTCTGGCTTATTTCACTCAACATACTGTCCTCAAGGGTCATTCATCTACTTGCGTGCCTCACAACTTCATTCCTTCTTGCAGCTGCTCAATATTCCATTGTATACATACACCACAGTTTGCCCTTCTGCTCATCAGTCGATGTACCCTTAGGCCACCTCCATCCATTGCAAAACATGAATACTCCACATAAATACCACCGTGAAAATGTCCATTCTTGTCTCTGTTTTCAGTTCTTCAAAGTATATACCTAATAATTGGATTGTAGGATCATATGGCAGCCCTATACTTGGCCTTATGTGGAATCACCACACTGGCCTCCAGATGGACTGCACCATTCTACTTCCCTACCAACAGTGAACAGATAAATACCTCTCCACACTTTCTCCAGTACCTTTATCTTTCTGTTTATTTTTTGAACAGTTTTATTCACACACCATAGACTCCGTCCTATGTATACAATCAATGGTTCCTGGTATAACCACATAGTTATGCATTCACCACCACAATTTATATGAGGATATTTCCATTTCTCCCACAAAGAAAGAAGAAGAGGGGAAAAAAAAAAGAAAAAGTAAATTAATTAATTAATAAGGAGATACAACAAAAATAAAACCAAGAATTGCATACCCCTCCCTTACGTCCCCCTCTTATTGACATTTAGCTTTGGTTTATTGCCTTTGTGACATTTCATGGAAGTATATTACAATGTTACTGTTATTTATAGACTCTAGTTTGCATTGAATGTTTTCCATATGCCATTCCAGTTTTAAAACATTGCAATGTTGACGTTCATTTGTTCTCCTTCATGTAAAAACATTCTTATATTCGTACATTTAATCACCATCATTGTTTACTCTAGTTTTCACTAAGTTATACAGTCCCAGTCCTTCTATCTTTCCTTCTGGTGTTATACATGCCCCTAGCCTTTCTCCTCCAACCCTACACACTCTCAGCTTTGTTCAATGTACTTAAATATTGTGCTACCATCTAACATTTTGTCTTTTGGATTTTATATGTCCTATCTTATTTTTACTTTTTTCCTCTCTGTGTATGTGATGAATCACTTTTCTCTTGCTGCTTTCAGAATTCGCTTTGTGCTTGACATTTGACAATCTGATTAATTAAATATCTTGGGGTAGGTCTATTCAGATCTATTCTGTTTGGGGTATGCTGTACTTCTTGGATCTGTAGTTTTACATCTTTCATAAGAGATGGGAAATTTTCAGTGATTATTTCCTCCATTATTATTTCTTCCCCTTTTTCCTTCTTGGGATACCAATGACACATATGTTCATGTGCTTCATGTTGTCATTCAGTTCCCTGAGACCTTGCTCATATTTTTCCATTATTTTCCCTATCTGTTCTTTTGTTTGTAGGATTTCTCATGTTCTGTTCTCTAGTTTACTAATCCTTTCTTCTGCCTATTCAAATCTGCTGTTGTAAGTCTCCATTGTGTTCTTCATCTCTTCTATTGTGGCTTTCATTTCCACAAGTTCTGCCAATTGTTTTTTCAAACTTTCAAGTTTTTACTTATGTTCACCTAATGTCTTCCTTAAATCCTTCATCACTTTTGCCATATCTTCCCTTGACTCATTGGTTTGATTTTTGAATTGACTTAGCATGTTTGTTTGAACATCTTTAATTAGTTGCTTCAACTCCTGTATCTCATCTGAAATGTTAGTTTGTTCCTTTGACTGGGCCATATCTTCATTTTTCCTAGAGTGACTCATAATTCTCTGTTGGTCTTTAGGCATCTGATTTCCTTGATTATTTTATTTTAGAGGTCATTTTCACTCTTTTACCTAGGGTTTTCTTTTTGGTTGGCTTTGTTCTCTATCTTTTCTTTGGCATTCAGTTCAATTTATTCTAGACCTCCAGCATAGCTTCTGTTTAACTGATCAGAATATTTCAGCTCTTGTTTTTCTGGTTCTTGCCCTGCCTATATGGGACCTTTTATTTTTGAGTTGGGTCTATGCAGATATGATTGACCCTAAACAGATTTTTCCAGACCAGACAGGTGCAGGTCTCAGGATGAGGGGATAATCAGTATTAAGTTTCCCAGAGAATGAAACCCAGAAAATTGTGAGACTTTCCTGTGAGTCCTCTAGACCCTGTACTTTTCCTATCCTGCCCAGCAGGTGGTGCTTGTCAGCCTGCAGCTCCCTACTAGCGTAAAGAGGTGTGTGCCTTTAATTGTCAGCAGACCCTGCCCTTGCCAGGGGCATGGGTTAGACCAAGGGTGAGTCAGAAGCCAAGCTTAAGCTGTTTCTGTCCCCCCACTCCCAGCCCCTAGGGTGTGTATTCTCTGAAGGAAGGGCACCACTTGAGCTGAGCCCCGCCCTCCCTTTTCTTGGGAAGATATGCTCTTTAGGGAATTATCTCCTTCACCGGACTGCTAACTTTGTCTCTCAGACCTATCTTAACTCAACCCTTGCCTGGGTCATTGCTGACAATTGAAAATGCCTGAGGCTTTCTCTAATGAGCTACTTAGAATAGTTTAAAACAAGAGAGACAGAGAGAGATAAAAAAGAAATCCCCTTTTCAGAGCCAGTCCCCAGCCCCCCAGTTTTGCCATAAAGTGCCAGAGTTGGTACCTGGTTCTATGTACCCCTTTCTTTGGGACACAGCCCTTTTCCAGTATTCTGAGCTCAGTCAACTCCAAAAGCATCTGTTTTTATTCATTTTTTTTTTATCCATCATTCCTGCCTTCTCTTTGCCAAGAGAGACCTCAGGGTTCCTTTCCTGGTTGCTCTGGGTTTATCTGTGCTCATAGGTTGTGTTCAATAGTCCACATTTGTTAACTAAAACCATGATTGGAGCTTGCTTAAGCTACCTTCCCTTGTTCCTAGTAGAGGCTGCTGCTTTTTTGCACAGTGAGGTGTTCCAACTCAGCCTGCCCTGCCAGTGGGGAAGGGGCACCAGCCTCTGCCATTTGGGAGGCTTTAGTTACAGTTCTTTGCTGTGGTCTCGACCCTTTCACCCATCCCAGACTGGTGTATGATGGGTGTGCAGTCACAGATGTCCTCCAGATGGTTGTTCCAGACTATTTACTAGTTGTTCCTGGCTGTTTACTAGCTGCTCTAGAAGATGAACTAAATTCCACACCTTCCTGTGCTGCCATCTTGCCCTGCCTCCTATCTATTTATTTTTTAACTATTATATCCACACCCTGCCTTAGGTCCCAACCCATTTGATCAGAACAACCAGCTTCTCATTTGGTGTTATTATCCTATCCTTTCTTTGTGTTTGTTGGATGGGGTAGCATAGTACCCCACATGGAGAAAACACTTATTAAATGGTAGCTGATGTCATTATCACATGTTCCTGAGGGTATGTATATTATCTTATGAAATATAGTTAACAAATTGTGAATCCAGGACCAAACCCATGTCTGATTGCAAAGCCCAGATCTTTTTCCAGTATAATTTCCTATGTAAAGCCTTGAATTCTTAGGGAGAAAATGTTCTCAGAGCACAAAGTTACTTAAGTTGAACTTTTATATTCACAGTAATTAAATGTGCTTTCTTGTGAAGAGATAATAAAAGTAACAGCAGAATAGAAAATATCAGACAGTACATTATATATAATGATAATAATTGCTGTTTTGTGGATTTTTTGTTTCCATTTTTGTGTGCCTGTATATAATTATATAAACTGTAATTCTTACTGTGGGTTGTAGTAAAAATAATTTGAAAGCCTCTGTAATGGAGAAATCAGTTTCTTCCCTTATTTGGACTTTAACAAGACTAGAAATGTGAAGCCAACACAAAGAGAACGGGTGTCTGTTTCCCATCAATAATTCTAATTTTAAAGTATCCCAGACTGATTTCATGAACGACCTACTCTTCCAACATTGCCCAGCTTCTTGAATGGCACCACCGATCCACAAATGCAACTCCTCATATTCTGTCTACTTCCCTCCTGCCACCACCATCATTGAACCTCTTCAAGTAAAGCCCATCAAAATAGGTTTCCTCGCCTGATGGGGTTTTTTTTTTTTCTTTTTTTATACCATTTTAAATTCTTCTACCTCTCTGCAGACAGAGCAATCTCTCTGAAGTACAAATTGATAGTGTAACTTCTCTGCTTACAACCTTTGGTGGTTTTCCCTATGTTCATGATAGAGTCTGAGTTCCCTTCTACAGTAGACGGATCCTGCCTCTCAAGCTCTATCTGAACCCCTTAGTCACATCTCCTTCACTCATTCCCCAAGAACAGCCCACCATTGTGAACTGCTTGCAGCTGCCATCACTCACCATACTCACTATCCCCTCTGACAACCTGTTCTTTGTAATCAGTTCTGGTGGGACAAACCCAGGTTGGGATACTCTGCTCTTCCTTCTTTCCTACCACATGAAGCACTGCATTACATTCTCCTCTGTACTCATCTCTCTCTTCCCCACTGGCCTGCAACTCCTTGATGTCACAGACAGAGTCTTGTTCACCAAATCATCCTAGTGCATTGTCAGTTTTTTAGCTGATTGGATAGGTCAGAGTCAAATAAATTCAAAGTAAATCAGAAAAAAATTAATTCTGAAAAATTTCAGATTAGATTGCATATAACTAGTTATTTAAAATGCATCTCTAACTAAGCAGCTTCTGTGAATGTGCCTCCTTCAGTGATAATAGCAGTCTGAGGCACTTCTCAGAGGCACATAAATAAACAATGGGATTAAGCAGTGGTGGGTTGTTTAATCTCTTCCAGAACCATACCAGTTTTATCAGTGGATAGAGGACTTTCTCCATGGTAACATTACCTTGAATACAAGAGCTCCTTGAGCTCTGAATGCAATCACTCAGGGATGCTATTCCTGCCAAGTCTAAATCCTGATTAGCAGGAAACTTGGACCAAAAAGAAGTGATACCACGTATTCCATTTATTGATGAGATGAAAAGAAGACACAAACTGTGACCTGTGGATTTCTGCATTACAATTATTGGCATGAAAGACTGGTACACAATACCTGTTCTAAGCAAGAAACCAAACATGAAAAAGATAATGTTTCTTTTTGAATAATCAAACAATAGTAGAGCCAATTGATTGTGATGTCCCTTTGTCCTGCTCAAAGATTCTGTGCCTCCAACTTGCATAAGGGTTTACAATTTATAAGGGTAAATACTGGATAAGTCTCTAATTCTCCTTGAGACACCCAGAATTACTGAGACACACAAACACTAATATGGGTGCAGAGAGGCAGAAACGGATGACATGTCAACAGTAAGTGCTACGGCATTAAAAGGGGAGGGAACACAATATGAGGCACAGTGGCGTCTAACCAGTAATTAAGGTGATTATAAATGCCAAGGCACAAATAGATTTAAATATGTGATTTTAGGCTTTTTCAGCCTAAATTCTCTGTTTGGAGAAATTTGGATGCAAACGAGGAGCAAAGGTTATTATGGAATAATAAAAAGCAGGATTATTCTGTCCATAATTTAAAAAAGTCTCTTAAACATTATTTTGGAAATGGTAGGAAGGAATCAACATTTTAAATCTCTATCAAATGTGTTACTCGAGGGGGAAAAAGAGTCATTTGAAGGTTTCGTTTTATTTTTGTCAACTTGGTAAACTTTGACATAAATTGAAGCAATTCATTAATTTAGCAAATTATTATCAAGCACCTACTATGTTTCAGGCAAAGTTCTAGACTCTTTAGGTATGCTGTAATCAAACAAAGTTCTTGCCCGAAGATGGCAGAGCAGGGAACTCCAGGACTCACTCCTTCCTCCAAAACAACTATTAAACAGGCAGGAACTGTCTGAAACAACTATTTTGAAACTCGGGAATCCAGAGGAACACTGGACAGCATCCAGGGAAGAGCAGGAGAAGAGGCTGATAAATTACAAAAGTTCCCAGCCCTGTCTGGAAATTCATTCCTACTAGGGTAATGCTCAAAATTACCAAGGATGACAAGTAGACAGCATCTGATGCAGACAGCTATCCCAAGACCTGGGGCCGGGCCTGTTTAATTAATACTTTCTGGTGAGCTTAGGCTTAAGTCACCCAGAAGTAGATAGCACCTGATGAAATGGCTAACCCAAGAACTAGGACCAGACATGATTTTCATCAGATTGAAATTGACTCAATAATAACTGCCATAATCTTCATTATTATCCAGTTAGCTCTTATTTGCATTTTAATTTTTCTCCCACCTCTTCTTTGTACCCAGTCCATCTCTGTCCCTCCCACAATGAATCGTACCTTTTTTAAACATCCTCATTCTTGCCCTTAATCCTCTCTTCTTGGTCCTTTGCCATTCACCATCCTTTTTTCCAGCCATAGAAAAGATGGCTAACCTAGAAAATCTGTCAAATTTCTGGGTCTATGCTAATTCAGACTGCACAGAAGGGACATAGTTATTGGCTGCACACATGAGCACTCATTTAATTGGCAAAATTTTAGATCTTGGGGAGACTAGATTTGTAAACATTGCTAATTCTTTTTATTTTATAGTCACTACAATGTCTCTGATTCGTTGTCTCATCTCCAGAATAACAGCCGCAACTACCTCTTTTTTATCATACTTTTTATTGTAGAATATAATATATATTCATGAAAACGATAACTTTCCCAGTGCAATTTAACAAATAGTTAGGAAATTTCAAAGAATATTATAGGTTACAATTCTACAGTTTCAGTTATTTCCATATTATGAGATGTAACATATATACAAAAAGGTAATATCTTTCAAAGTATGATTTAACAAGTAGATATAAAGGAAATTTCCAAAGTTATGAGTTATCATATCATAGTTTCAGTTATTTCCTTATGGTGAAATACAACATACATGCAAAAAGGTACAGCTTTCAAATTACAATTTAACAAGTAGCTATAGAACACATTTCAAAGGATGCTATGGGTCACAGTTCCACCATTTCAGTTCTTTCCTTCTAACTATTCTAATACCCTAGCAACTAAGAAAAAGAAAATTATATAAAGATCCAGTATTCATAATCCTTTGTTAAAGTCCATCTTGTCTCAACTACCTCTTGAGTTATGCTAATGAGCCAAACCCTTTATCTTGAAGCTTGTTCTTATGAAACTTATTTCTGCAATGACAAAACTAATTAACTATAATTAATGCCTTAGAGTCAACCTCTGAAAACCTCTTTGTTGCTCAAATGTGGCCCCTCTCAAACTCTGCGAATAAGTTCATTATCTTCCCTTCTTTGTGGGATGTGACTGCCAGGGATGAGCCTCTCTGGTGCTGAGGGATTAAAACCAAGTGTTGATTAGTGATGCTTTCAGAGAAAGATCTTGATAAAAAGGGGGAAATGTTAAAAGAAATAAAATAGGGTTCTTCTTTGGCTAAAAAA
Source organism: Choloepus didactylus (assembly GCF_015220235.1). Lineage (NCBI taxonomy): Eukaryota > Metazoa > Chordata > Mammalia > Pilosa > Megalonychidae > Choloepus > Choloepus didactylus. The sequence continues at coordinate 28,770,121 of NC_051320.1, read as the reverse complement.
TGTAAAATGGAGTTGGGAGGTCATACTGGAGATTACTCTTACACAGATCTCAGCCAGATACCACAACTGCCAAAATATGTAAAACCTTAAGCAACAGTGTTCCTCAAAACCCTAAGGACATCGGATGCCACAAACTACCCACCGGATAAAGAACTTAGTTAACTACCTAATTTAAATGACAATTAGAACACCCCAAATATCCACCAACCACAAGCAACTTGTGTAATCTTCTTTCCTTTAAAAAACCTTGCCTCGAAATGCCAAGACTAGTGCACAATTTGGGCTGCCACCTGAATCTGTGCTCCCCAAATTGCAACTCCAAAACCCCAAATAAGTGCCTTTATTGTCTTGCAGCTTTGTTACTTCTAGGCTGACATTACATTTAAAAAATCATTATAATTTAAGTTTGCTTTATCGTGACTTCTGTTTGTTTTTTAATCAGCAGCAAAGACTCAGAACACACTTCAGCTTTTATTTTTCCCCTCTATAAGTTTTAATGATCTGTTAAAAAAAAAATACTACAGGTATTCTAATAAAATAGGCATTGTGCTCCCGTGAAAAACAAATAAAAACCAAGTTCTCTTTCCTTGTGTAACTTATATTCTGTGTTGTAGAGGGGTAAGTAAGACAGATAATAAACATAAGATATAAAAGTAAATTATACAGTATAAATTAGAAGGTGATACTATGGGAAAAAGAAAAGAGTAGAACAGGGGAATGGGCTGATGTTTTGAATATGCCAGTCTAGAGGGGCCAGAGACAAAACAAGAGTTGAGCAAAAATAGAAGGAGGTGGAGTTTGGGCAAGATGGCAGCATAGAGAGGAGTGGAAGCTAAGTAGTCCCCCTGGAACAACTACAAAAAACCAGAAACAACTAGTAAATAATCCAGAATAACTGCGGGGGGACAAACGAGACCATCCACTCGTCATACACCAACCTGAATTGGGAGGAATGCCCGAGAACACAGCATAAAATCTGTAAGTAAAACCTGCAGATCCAAGTTGTGAGACCCCCTCCCCCATAGCCCGAGCTGCAAAGCCTCGTGGTGCCACAGAGAAGCTTTCTCCCAGCAAGCGAATATAGCTCAGCTGAGCTTCAGTTGGGGTTTTAAGTAGCAAGTGTGAACTGCTCACTACAGGTACGAATCCCCAAAAAAACAGACAGAGGCTTTGGGTGACAACTGACCTTGGAGAGCTGGAGGGTCGCCTTGGACTGGGTCTGAAGGGGACTATCTGTTTGTTTTTTGGCTCAGTGGAGAAAGCCCCGGTCATTTTCAGTTTCCAGGACTTTGACTCGGGGAAGGGTGGAGACAGCACAAGCAGAGAGAGAGAGACCATTGAAATGCTAATGACCTCCCCTGGGGGCTCTGTCTTCTCTAGGAGGAAAGGGGTGGGGCCCTTTCCATTCAGAACCAGACCCCAGAGTCTGGGGGAACATGGCCATACTTCCTCACACCAGTCAAGAATTATAGGCACAGGCATCACCTGCTGGGCAGAAAAGCACAGTGACCCGAGGCATCAAAGGGTGGAGCAATTTTCTAAGACACACTCTCAGGGAAACCAGATACTGAATATTTCTTCCCTCTGGGACCTGAGCCTGTTCTGGTCTGGGAAAACCTGAGTTGGATAACCAAGGAAACCATGCCTAGACAACAGAAAATTACAACCTACACTAAGAAAAACAAAGTTATGGCCCAGTCAAAGGAACAAACGTACACTTCAACTGAGATACAGGAATTTAAACAACTAATGCTAAATCAATTCAAAAAGTTTAGAGAAGATATTGCAAAAGAGATAGAGGCTGTAAAAAAAACACTGGGCATATATAAGGCAGAAATCGAAAGTTCAAAAAAACAACTAGTAGAATCTGTGGAAATGAAAGGCACAACACAAAAGTTGAAAGACACAATGGAAACATACAACAGCAGATCACAAGAGGGAGAAGAAAACATTCAGGAACTGGAGAACAAAGCAGCTGAAAGCCTACACGCAAAGGAGCAGATGGAGAAAAGAATGAAAAAATATGAGCAACGTCTCCGGGAACTCAAGGATGAAACAAAGTACAATAATGTACCTATCATTGGTGTCCCAGAAGGAGAAGAGAAGGGAAAAGGGGCAGAAGCAATAATAGAGGAAATAATCAATGAAAATTTCCCATCTCTTATGAAAGACATAAAATTACAGATCCAAGAAGCACAGCGTACTCCAAACAGAAGAGATATGAATAGGTCTACGCCAAACACTTAATAATCAGATTATCAAGTGTCAAAAACAGAGAGAATCCTGAAAGCAGCAAGAGAAAAGCGATCCATTACATACAAAGGAAGCTTAATAAGACTATGTGCGGATCTCTCAGCAGAAACCATGGAGGCAAGAAGGAAGTGGTGTGATATATTTAAGATACTGAAAGAGAAAAACTGCCAACCAAGAATCCTATATCCAGCAAAGCTGTCCTTCAAATATGAGGGAGAGCTCAAAATATTTTCCGACAAACAGACAATGAGAGACTTTGTGAACAAGACACCCACCCTACAGGAAATACTAAAGGGGCACTACAGAGTGATAGAGGACAGGAGTGCATGGTTTGGAACACAATTTTGGGAGATGGTAGCACAACAATGTAAGTACACTGAACAAAGGTAACTATGCATACGGTTGAGAGAGAAAGATGGGGAGCATGTGAGACACCACAAGAAAGGAGGAAAGATAACGACTGGGACTGTGTAACTTGGTGAAATCTAGAGTATTCAACAATTGTGATAAAATGTACAAATATGTTCTTTTATGATGGAGAACAAGCAAATGTCAACCTTGCAAGGTGTTAAAAATGGGGAGGCATTGGGGGAGGGGTGCAATCAGCATAAACTAGAGACTGTAACTAATAGAATCATTGTATTATGCTTCCTTTAATGTAACAAAGGTGATATACCAAGGTAAATGCAGATAAGAGGGGGGGATAGGGGAGGCATGTTAGACACTTGACATTGGTGGTATTGTCTGATTCGTTATTCTACTTTGATTTAAGGTTATCTTTCCTTTTGCTGCTTCCTAGCTGTCATTTTTTTTCCTCTTTCTTTTGCCTCTCTACCTTCTTTGACTCTCCCTCCTGCCTTGTGGAAGAAATGTAGATGCCCTTATATAGATAGTGGTGAAGGTGGTGAGCACATAAATGTATGACCATGCAGAGAACCATTGATTATTTACTTGGGATGGAATGTATGGTGAGTGAACAAAACCATATTAAAAAAAAATGGGTTGATGACAAAACCTCGAGGGCAATATACTGAGTGAAATAAGCCAGACACGTAAGGACAATTATTTCAGGGTCTCACTGATAGGAGTAGTTGCTTAGTATGAGCAGAATGTTCAATTAGGATGAACTTAAATGTTTGGAAATGAACAGGGGTGTTGGTAGCAAGATGTGAGAATAACTAACAGCACCGAATGGTGTGTGAATGAGGTAGAAAGGGGAAGCTCAGAGTCATATATGTCACCAGAAGGAAAGTTAGAGGTCAAAAGATGGGAATGTATAAAACTGAATCCTATGGTGGGCAATGTCCATGATCAACTGTACAAATACTAGAACTTGCTTCCATGAACCAGAACAAATGTATAACAATACAATTAGAAGTTAATAATAGAGGGGCATATAGGGAAGAAATATATACCTATTGCAAACTATATACTACAGTTAGTAGTATTTCAACATTTTTTCATAAACAGTAACAGATGTAGTATACCAATACTACGAGTCAACAATTGAGGGGGGTTGGTTAGGGATAGGGGAGGATTAGAGTTTCCTTTTCTTTTTTTCTTTTTTCATCTTTCATTTTATTTCTTGTCTGGAGTAATGAAAAGTTTCTAAATACTGAACAAAAATTAAGTGTGGTGATGGATGCACAACTGTATAAGGGTACCCAGGGGGAAGTGTGATTGTACACTTTGGATCTTTGGATAATTGTATGGTATCTGAACAATCTCAATAAAAATGAAAAAAAAAAAAAAAAAAAAAAGGAGGTGAGGAAGTTAGCCATGCAGGATCTGAAATAGAGCATTCTTAGCAGAGGGGACAGCCAGTGCATGCTTAATTTGTGCAGGGAACAGGAAAGAGGCCTCAAGGACCAGTGTTGTCATTTGTTTTTGGTTAAGTGAATGCAGTGAAGTCTTTGTGTCTTACCATAGTAGAGATTTACAATCATGATGTCCAGTGAGGTGAGAGACAGTATCTCTGCTTCAAGTAGTCATTCAGGATCTCAGGCTGGTGGCAGCTGTGCCATCTTCAGCATATAACTTTCAAGGTCATCTTGGATGTTGATATCCAGCAAATGTTAGAAGAGAGTATGAAGAGTTCTGAGAGGTTTTTATGGCCCAATTTTCCCAGGAGTGAGGGGTTTCCCAGGATGTGGGGCTTTCAGCATTAGAACCAGACAGTCCTGAGCCCACCTAGACAATCGGGCACTGTAGACCAGAACCAGAAATGCCTTGGCCACGAAGTCAGCTACGGCTTTCCATAGGCAAGGGGGCTCAGGAAATGCAATCTTCTGTGTGCTGGGATAGAGAGAAGCAGGAAATGAAGTCAGACAAGAATGGGACAGACAGGTGGGACTTGGATGAGAAGAAATTAGAAAGTTTTAAAGAGAGGAGTAATATTTTAGTTATTGTACATTTTTATTTAATAAAACACATTCTTTAAATGCTGGGCAACCTTTTAAACATTTAAAAATATATAAGTAGTTTAATCCTTACAACCTTACAAAATAAGTATTCCTATGATCCCCATTTTACAGAGGAGGAAACTGAGGCATATGGAGGTTTGGTAACTTGCCCAAAGTCATTGAGCTGTCAGTGTGAAGCTGGCATTCAAATCCAGGTAGTCTTGCTAAAGACTCTGTACCTTTAGCCATCACAGTATTCACCACTGAGATAATTTCCAGAGCTTTGCGGAATCCTCAGGAAAAAAAAAAATGAAATTGTTTATTATTATCGTTTCTCTTACTTCCAGGAGCAGTTTCTCTCCCTCCTGCAGGTGGGTCGGTGGTCCTGCCACCTCTACCTGGGCCTGCCGCCAGTGGAATGGTGACCAAAGGCAATAAATGTCTTTATAGTGGGGAGAGAACTGTTTTGTTTTGTTTTGTTTTTTAAAAAAGGAAAAGATACATTAATAACAATGTCAAAACTCTGGCCCCTACTGGTTCTCCAATATCTTCTTCCTTTTCCTTATTTCATAATTTCTGATTTCATTCTGTGGCTTGATAATATGGAACACTTGCTTTAAATCAATGTAAATTTTGCTTTATTATCATTTTCTTAAATATAGTTTCATAATTTAAGTTTATGCTATTGTGAATTTTTAATATAATGGAATCTAAATATTGGAAAATCTTGCCATCTGCTGCCATAGACCACTGTTTTGAAAACAAAGTGAATGAAGTAAGCTCTGTGAATAAGTTTAGGTCAAAGTCCACAATAGATAGAGAAAATATTAATTAAATATCTTTCATTTCCAAGAAGTGCTGAGGATATTGAGATAAATACGATACATAATTTCATAATACTTTTAAAAAATGAGATGCTTTGGGAAAAAACATGGTGATACCAGTACTAAATACCAGCAGATAGGGGGAAAAAAAAAAAAAACAGACTGGGACAAAGCAGTCAGAAAAACTCAGTTTGAAAAATAAAGAGAGGAGTGTACCAATCTTGAGAGTAGAGACAAAGTAAGGAAAAGGTCTCCGTAAGAGGTGGTCATAAAATGATTAACCAAGGTCAGATTGCACTTCCCATCAAATCCCCGTTGAGTATATTTGATTTTTAGTCAACCTCTGCAAAAAAGCGCAATCAGTAATTTTCATTGATAGATAAAACAAGATGTGTGTATAAATGGAGACTAATGCATTTTCTTGCTCACATGATTTTTCTTCATGAAAACATGACAGCTTGAATATTATTAAATATTTCTAGTATTAGTCTAAAATTGTTAAAACTTCCTTCTGGCCTGAACTTCTGTCTTAGGCAGGTAAATGTACCAGAACATTCTAGAATTGTCAGTCCAAAGGATAGAAAGTGGGGCTGGAGCCACCGCCTCCAGTCCCCCATTGGTTGAGGGTTGTTGCCGGGGTATTACCCACTTCCTGCTTCAAGCAGAAACCAGGAGAGGCTGAGGCTGAGGCTGGAGGTGGGAGCTGAGAGTGAGTCCCCCACCTGCAGCTGACACTGCAGGTAGGCTGAGGGTGTGCCTTGGGGCACCAAGAGCGTCTGCTACAGATACACGCAAACTGCTCTCTACCATCTTCTTCTGCCAGAATTACTCTACTTTAGCTGCAACTCTCTTACCCCTTTTAAGGTAATTTCTTGTTTCAAGTAAATTTCATAAAATACGTCTCAGCAGAAAAATACCTGCAGGTCAGATATATATATTTTTTAGGGTCTATAATTTTAAAAATGTGAAGACACTTAATGTCACATGATGCTATGCTGACCTTGCAAATAATTCAGGATCTGTGTATCCTGATATTTTATCTTCTGATAACTCATTTTCCATTCTTATAACAAAGATGCTAAAAGACTCTAATATCTTCTAAATCAGGAGAGTATCATTTATAAATTATATACCCTAAAAATATTGAGAATTTAGTCCAAATTTATGTATATTTGGTTATTTATAAATTATATACATGTACTGTCATACTAATAAATTATATAAAGAGTACAATATACATAGAATGATTGTAATAGGATTAAAATAAGTTCTATTTCTTTTTTTCCCAAGACCTCTGTATTACATCTGACATGGTCCTATTTTGGAGACTAGGGATTTTGATACTTATATACATCTTTTAATAATTCAAGTCTGAAATAAGAAATTTGATGTTGCACTAACTCCTGTTTAAAATTTGTTTGTGCCTGGTTACTAAAGGCCAACAATGAATTTCATGTTGCATGAAGCTCATTAACATAACCAATTTAAGATAACAGTGATGCTCTGGGAATGAAGGATCCTTCCAGAAAATAATGGGAAAATCCAGTTGTCTGAGCATATATGTGCACAGTAAGAACTTTTCATCATTGCTAAGCTTTGTAGGGCAGCCAGACTAAGCTTTTAGAATGTGCTAGTCTTAGTTTATATAATCTTAAATAATTCAGTGAGCTCCTTGAAAGTGACTTAATTGCATGTAAAAAATGAATATCTGTTGAAATGCACATCATCTAGTGATGAAAACTTAAGGGAGGATTTGTATTTGCATCAGTTCTCAGCTGGTCCTGGAGGCCTTGCAGCCTCACGCATGGAAGACAGGACGATGTGTGAGGCTCTCTGCCTTATCTGCTCTTGTTTCTCATCATCTGTGGTTATTTTTTGCTCTTTCACATATCTTTGGCTCTTTGCATTTGCGTACTGCTGAGTGGGAGACAGTACCCTCTATCTATTTTGGAAAAATGAGACTCTTCTTTTTATCTTTAGTAAACTGCGCTAGAGCTTCCTTCATCGCTGCTGGGCTTTTCCCAAGTACTCTTCTAATTTATGGATTGTGCTCATTGAACTTGTTTGGTGAAATTTTTTTGATTTCACATAAGCCTCAGGCCTCCTAGTCTTTTGGGGAATCCACCAAGAGCAGCATAGCTGCAGAATTATGATTTTATTGGCAGATCTTCTTTCTGCCCTTGTTGGTCAATTTGACCATATCTGCCAGGTTGGTCTTAAAGTCATTTTCCAGTTCTCAGTGAGGGTCCTAGTTGTTTTGTTCTGCTCAGTCACTGTAAGGTTTTTATTAAGAGGTAAATGTTATATTTGTAGAATATAAATTAATAAAGAATTCCATTTTTAACATTTTTGGTTATTAGTAGTGGCAATAACAGCTAGTATTTATTCTATACTTACTATTACTAAAAGCTTTAAATATGTCATCTCATTTAATTCTCACAAGTAATCTTGTGACATATAAATGATTATTCTTTACATTTTACAAATATAGAGTTTATTGTTTTATCAGTACTTAAGTTGGATTTATCTACATTAATGGGTTATGGGAGTTAAAAGTTGCATTTTCCATGGATAACTCAGACTGCTACTAACTTAGATCTCTTCTCCTGTATTTTGACGTGCTGAGCTAATATCCACTTTAAAAAGCAAAGGGTACTGGGGCTGAACAAATAAGTAAGTGGATAGTAAAGGGCGGGAGCCAAGTTTCTTATTGTTGAAGAAGGGCATTTCAGAAAATCAAGGGGAAAGAATAGAATGAACCTTGGTACTGAGTTAGAATCAGAGACATGAGTAGGAATTCATGTTTATCTTCATATTTAAGCAGATGAATAGTTATATCAATAATTATAAATATGTGGGTATACTGGGGTCAGCACACACACATGTTTTCTAGCTCTGTCCATTGAGAGGGCCTAGAAACAGTGAACAGAAACATGAGCACATCCAGTGTCTCAATCTTTGGTTTCTAATACCATCCTCCAAGAAACCACCCAGGGATCCTTGAAGAAATGACTCTTTCTCAGGCTGGGGCAGGGAAAATACAAGTTGAAACCAAGGCACCAGAAAGTAAGAGAGTGCTAAATACACACACACACACACACACACACACACACGATGGGGGCATGTCCAAGGGACATAGCCAACCCAAAAGAGCTCCCAATAGCCAAAGCTGAAATATTGTTTAAAAATTTTATTGTGGATATATATATATAAAATAAATTTTACCAATTTAACCATTTTAAGTGTATAGTTCAGTGGCATTAATTGCATTTACAATGTCCTGCTGTCACCACCATCCATTACCAAAACTTTTCCTCACCCCAAAGAGAAACTCTGTACTTGTTAAGCAGTAACTCTCCATGCCCTCCCCACCCTTGTCCCTGGTAACTTCAAATCTACTTTCTGTATTAATGAATTTAAAGCTGAAATAATTTGAGCTAAAAATAAAAATAAATACTGTATAACCCAAAGTATAACATGAATATGGGGATCCAGAATGATTTAAACAAATGTTTGAATAAATAAATAAATGGGGAAGAAGGGACAAATCTTCCTTATAGAAGAATTTCAAATAATATGTAGATACCTCCTCTTCCAGGAGGCAGAAATTAGTATCCACCTTGAGTGTGGGCTGCAATCAGTGACTTGTTTCCAAATAATAGAGTATGGAAAGGGAATAATAGTAACTCCACATTGGAGAACCCGGAGAACACTACCTTAACCAAGTCATCAAGGTTAACATTGTCATTGACAAGTCATGTTGATATCAAATATCCCCTGATATGATTGGATGAGAAGATTGCTTCACCTCTGTGGTATTCTTTCCAAAAATCCTTAACCCCAGTCTAATAATGAGAAAACCCTAATTGAAAGACATTCTAGAAAATATCTGACTAGTATTCTTCCAAATTATCAAAGTCATGAAAAACAAGGAGACTAAGTCACCAACTAGAGGAGACTAAGGAGACATGACAACAAAAATGGGTTTACCTGGAACAGAAGAAGGGCATTAGTAGAAAAACTAGTGAAATCCAAATGAAGTTTAGAGTTTAGTTAGTAATAACTAAATAATGTCAGATTCTTAGTTTTACAAAGGTACCATGGTAATGTGAGATGCAAACATTAGGGAAATAAGGGAGGGATATAAGGAAACTGTTTCTATTATCTTTGCAACTTTTATAAAAATATTCCCAAATGAAGTTTATTGAAAAAAGAAAAAAAGAAAAAGCGAAGTGGAGAATCGAGACAATAATCCTTTTTGAAACCCATTTTCCTTTAGCAACAGTGATAAATTCTTCTGTTTGCCATGAGGCCTGATGGTGGGCTGTGCTTCAAGTATGGGAAGAGCTAGCTCATTTGAAATCAAATATTTTTAGAATATCTATTTTTTTCGAAAATGCTAGACCCTTTGCTTGCATTTAATTCACAGCATTTTTTCTCCTGTAACAGTAGCTTTTGAGTAGGGAGAGAGAGTCACGGGATAAAGAACTCTTCCCATTTTTTTAACATTCTGACTAAAGAATGGCGCATCCTGGTATTCAGTGGATGTCAATTAGGAGAAATATTTGCAAACATGCATCTACCCATGAGGTTCTCAAGGGATGTATTTACAGAAGCTATGATAACAAGTGGGGGTTTGGAGTATCCTTTCCGTATTAGCGGGGCTTCTGCTCAGGCTGCAGCTCTGGTAACTGAGCTGAAGTAGGAGGTTTAGGCTCAGTAGCTCAAGGGGAAGCTGTTTCGCCTTCCTAAGGCCAAACCAAAGTCTTACCACAGGTTCCAGAAGCTAAGTATTGAGATCATTCGTGTGTGTGGTATCTGTGTATTTATACATCCCAGGTTTAAAGAATAGCAATTTCAGGTCATACAAATCTTCCCTCACTTTGCAGCTTGTAGCAATAGATATACAGCATCTTGCTAATGCAGAACTTTCTTATCTGTCTTTGGGAAGAAAAGATGAGAAAGGTCCCATGAAACTCTCCAACCACTTCAGGGCAAGTTTGAAAAAGAGATGTCGGAGCCTGTGAATTTTTTGCCGTATCCTCGTATGCTGACAAGCTGACGTTTTCATGCTTTTATTAATTAGCAATTAATGTCAAAAATGGGCAGTGGGCATTTGAAAAGAGGCCAATTAAAGACTGCATTATTGTCAAAATGCCTAAAAGCCAGAAACCCAGCAGGATGGAGAGTTTTGGTAAGCAATTCCCCAATGAGGAATTGTTCTTGTGCAAATCCTCTACAGTATGAAAACTTGTCATGCTGCCTTGAAACTACTTTTTCCTCGGTTGATGTTGGTGGAATCAATATAATCTTAGTCAAATCTATGAGGAATTTTCTTTTTAAAAGAAAAAACACTTAATGTATATATCTGTATTTCAGATTCCAATCTAATTTGGATACCTAGCATAATCCAAATAAATTAGATACTTACATCCATATTTACCTTTGCCTGATATAGTCTATTGACAAGGAATGCCACAAGTTTCCTGGTGCATTTTGTGGTCAGTCAGACCTAACGTTACATGCCCAGACTGTTAAACAATAGTTGTGTGGCCTGTGAAAGGTTTTTGTTTGTTTACCTCTTTAAATTTCAGTTTTCTTATTTTTATAAAATTGAAATGGTAACCCGTGCCTCATTGGGTTATTGGGATGATTTGATGTTAGGTTGGAAATTTTGAGGCATTAACTTTTTCACCTTCTATTTGTCCTCACCTTTTCTTCCTTTTAACTTCTGCCCCTCCCATGAAGCGCTGGCCCACTTGACCACTCAGGGAAGGTGAGGGGCGGGTTTAAAGTAGAAGCACTTGCAACTCTGTCTGGGTTTATTTTTTTCAAAAGCATAAGCTCTTAGGAGACCTTAAAGGATTTGTACAGAAGGAGTACAAGGAAGAAAGGGGCTGTGTGGAAAAGGAAAGAATCTGGAAAATCTTGAAGGGAGAAGGATTTCCTTCTGTCTAAATAAATTCCCTCTGTTACCGTTAGAAAACACGGTTCTAAATAGTCAGGCCCGCCTGATCCCACATCAAACAGAGAAACAAGTCTTTTTGCTCGGTGAGAAGTTGAGTTTTTTGAAGATGCATCAACAAGGAACTGGAAGGGAAAAAAAAGCTTTCCAAGACCAGTTCAGAGTGAGAATTATTTGGGCTTTTATAACCCCACACACAAAGAATGGCCAGAAGCCAGAAGAAAGCAGAAAGGGAAAAAAAAATAGAAGAGAGAAAGCGGTTTGGTCAGCATCTCCTTGTTATCTTCAGGTCCTCCCCTCATTCAGGCTTATTTTTCAGGGTCCTAATTATGAGACCATATGGTTACTGCAGGCAATGCTGGGAAAGTTCCTGGGAACAAAGACTAAGTTTTTGTTGTTGAGATTAGAGTAACAGCAAGTTATTTTAACAAGGGCTTTTCATGGTCAGAATAACTCAAAGCTGCTTGAGTGAAGTGATCTTAATAAGTTTTTTTTTTTTCTTCTATTGGCTATTGAAGACTATACTAACCATTTTCTAGCTAAAGAACTATATTGACTATTTTCTACTTATCCAGCTATCACCTCTAGCTGCAAGAGGAGCAGAGAGGGGTCTGTGTGGTCTGAAAGCAGGCAGTGTTCATGCTGCTTTCTGGCAGCTTCTAAGAGGCAGCAGAACCACAGAAAAGAAGGGCTACCTAGTGGGTGCAGGCTCATGAGATGACAGGAGTCTCCTTGTGGCCCCAGACTGTCCTGGAAGCAGCAGAGAGCTAAAAGAACTGAGGAGCCACATGGGGAGGGAGGATGCATGATTCAGTGGGAACCTGTGAGAATATATGATCAATGAGCAAGTGTCACCTTACTCTGTTCCCTTGTTCTTTGCATGACTCCAGAATAGTAGCACAACTCTGGCGTTGGCGGGGGACAGAGCTCAAGAATGACTGAGATTATGTTTCCTGCCAGCCAGAAGTATGGGACATTAAAATAGAATTTAGGTTGAATTACTTAAAATAAAGATATGGAATATGTCTTGCATATCTGAATATGTGGAATGAGATCCATACCCACCTCATATATAAAACATACTGTGTTGCCTCAGGTATGTAGATAGGAGATGTTCAATTAATATTAGCTGTTGTTATCAACTGTTAACAACTATAAAAAGGATATTGTAAAAAAAAATGGTATTTTCTTATATCTTCTTAACTCCTAATATGAGACCATATTCTGTGAGAGAAAAATTTGGATATACTTGTCCTGTTTTCTCAGAACCCAAACTTGAAGCTCATTTCCTACTTTATAATACTTGGCTGATGGCAGGAATGATTGAGGTATCCTTTAATGCACTGGGGGAAGGGAGAAGAGGGATCAAATGGCAAATGAGACCGTACAGTCTGATTCAAAAAGCTTCGCCTTATTCTACTGGATAGAGATGGGCCCTCGTTCTCTGTTACTACACATATATCCAAGGGTTTTCTCACTTGTTTTTATTTTGCTTTTGATGTTTAACCTCTAGTGACTCTTAAGTGGTAGGAATTTTGAGGTGAATAAATAATGCATTTTAGGGTAAACAATGCCTATGTCTGGTTAAATGAAAAGGACACTGAATTGAGATTCAAAAAACAAGGGATTTGAAAAACAAAACAAAACAAAAAACAAGGGATTTGGGTTTTGGCTATAAACTGTGAGCTCTATGACTTACAGTAGGCATGGGGGTCGGGCTGGGAATTGGAGGGGTGGGGGGCAGAGATGCCTTTAGTTTTCAGCAATGGCCAGTGTACATTGTAAGCCGTTTTCAATGACCTCCCTGCAAGTAGCTTCCTGCCTGCCATTACCCTTTCCTTACCTTCTTAATCATTAGAATTCTTAGAATTCTGAGCTTTCTTTTGAGGAGTGTATCTTAGATTACTAAAATAACTTTGGCTTTTCACCCAGGCAAAGAGGTGATTATAATTTTTCTGTTTGAATTCTTCCAGTGTTCTCCTGGATCTGAGATCCTGGGCTGGGATTTCTGTTTTATGTGCTGAGCAAGGGAAATCTGAGCAAAAAGGATGAGGGGGTACAGGTCATCCTTGGCTTTCTCCAGCACTCACCCCCAGTGCCCAGTCCCAGCCTCCAGGGTCCAGGGTCCTTGGGATGCCTTTGGTTGTCCTGGAACCTTCTAATAAAGGGCTCAACTGACCTCTGCCTTCTGTGGGGAATGTCTGGGTGACCATACACCTGTTTTGCTTGTCAAATTTTTTCCTATTCACCTTTCAAATGTTAATTTCTCTTCTCCAAATTGGCAACTAGCTAATCTGATCAATGGATTCATCATTATTATTAATGCTAATAATAAACACTTGCATCATAGATTATAAACATACTGCCTGTATGATAATACATCAATTTCCTCCTCCAAGATTAGTGTGTGCTTAGTAGATGAGGCCTTCGAGGGACAGTGCACCCTCTTTTGGTTCTCAAATTGGAATTACACCTCAGGAAAGTATAAAACTGTGTGGCAGCAGTTTTGGCCATCCGAGTGAGGAGTGGTGCATGCTGGTCTCTAATGCCTCAGGGCCAAGGGGTTCTAAATGTCCTGTCACATTAAGCAGTACTAGAGCCTCTAATCCAAAAAGTTGCTCTGATGTGAAATCCCTGTCTTGCACGATGGGATGGGATTGATAGGCAGGCTAGGAGGTAAGATAGGGTAAAGCCTTGTGGAAAAGCCAAGGAACTGCTCTTGCTTGAAAAGGCGATAAAATTTTAGCCCAACCTAGGAGAGTGAAAGCCAGACTTTTTTACCCCTAAGTCACAGACCTGAGGAAAGCAATAGTTTTCTTTTGGTTTCTCTCAGTCTAACAAATTCTTGGCTTTTTAAAGTTACACTGTTAAGCAGAGCTACATGAAACTAATAAAGTCATTGATGGCTTACTTTTAAAGGTTTCCTCAGTGCTACGTGGTAAATTCACTGGCCTGGAGTGGAAGAAATCTAAATGATGGAGTGTAGTGGTGAAGGGCACAGGTTTAAATTCCTGCTTCACTGTTCACTGTGCAATCTTGGTCAATTTACTTAAATTTTCTGAGCCTATTTCCTCATCCATACAATTGAAATATTTACCTACCTCAGTGGTTGTCCAGCTTCTTGGTCTCAAGACTCCTCTACTCCCTTAAAAAGTATTGATGACACCAGAGTGCCTTGGTCCATGTGGGTTATATCTATTGACATGTACCATTTTAAAGATTAAAATCAAGCAATGCTTACAATATTTATTTATTCATTTAAAATAGGACTATTAATGTGAATATAATAAAAATATTTCAATGAAAAATAATTAGTTTCCAAAACAAAACAAAACAGCAAGGAGTGGCATTGTTTTACATTTTTGCTAATCTCTTCAATTTGTAGCTGAATAGAAGAGAGCTGGATCCTCACATCTGAACCACATTCAATTTGTTGCTCTGTCACATTATGTAGACTCTAGAAAAACCCACTGTTCACTCAAGAGAGGGAGTGAAAAAGACAATGTCTTCATTTTTGGACATGCTATTTTCCCACCTCTGATTCAAGGTCATCCCATCTTCTTAGACTGGTGACCCTACATAGGGTCCATGACTGTTGGAAAATGTGTTGCCAGGTAGTTGAATGATTTGTGGTACAGTGTTTTTGGCTGGTGGCCAGTAAAATGTTGGGAGACATATACTCTATTATAGAATTGTTTCTGTTTTAAGTAGCAAAAACCTAAATGAAATTCCCTTAACCAACAAATGGACTTTTATTGACTCATGTATCTGAAAAGTTCAAGAGTGCTCCAGTCACAACTGGATATTCAGGTGTTCGAATTGTCTTGTTCTTCAAGCTGTGCCTCATGGGAACTGTGATCCTGTAAGAGGTAGCTGCGATGTCACCTCTGTAGGAAGACTTCCCTGATAATAGAGCCCAGGCAGCTCTGCGCCCTCAGCCGTGTTGACTGCATTGCAATAAAATGAATGTTGACTTATCTGGCCCCTTGTCCAACCAAGAGCCACTCAAGGGCAGAGTCCTTGAACCATTCATCATTGTCTCCAGAGCAGGTGCCACAGCTCCTGTACATGGTGGAGACTCAAACATGAGGAGTGAATGAATTTAGACCCTATGACAAATCCCTCTCCCCTTCTTCTTCTTGCCAATTCCCAAAGCAAGTTGGACAGCTCTTCTCCCTAGCACACTTCTGACTTCATATTTTATAATGTAGTGGGTAAGAGGGTGATGTCAAAGCTGTGTTCAAATTCCATTCTATTACCTACCACCTGTGTGACTTTCTTGGCCAAGTAACTTTACTTTTCTTTTCCCAGTTTCTTAACCTGTAAAACTAGAGAGATTATGATAATATTTGTAGCTATATCTTGTATAAGACTGTCATGAGGATTAAGTGATTTGAAATCAGAAATATGTTATAAAAGAGAAATTTGTATATATATGTATATTTATGTGTGTGTGTATATATATACACACATTTATATGCATGCTCTAAGTGTACCCAATATGTTATAAATGTGTTATCTATTTCAGTTGAACCATCTTTTCCCTGACCGAATGCTTCTGTTTATCTGAGTCATCTGTACAAAAAGAAAGCGAAAAAGCAAGTATCAAGTTTGATTTGCTCTGTCTGTTACCCCTCACCCTGCTTGTATGAACCCAAGGGGGGAAAAAAACACAGGAAATGTCCTTGGAGGGTAGAGTCTTGGCCAGATCACTGACTTTTATGCCTTTTCTTGGTTCCTCCCTATTGCTTGCTAGCACCACCTTAGAGGAAGAGCAGCTGGGTCTTTTGTTATTCGCTTTCTTGTTTCCCTTGTCCTTTGGATTTGGTTGGTAATCGATACAGCTGGTATACCCAGAGGAGCTTTCGAGCACTGGGCACAGATTTTCACATCCAAAAATAAACAAATAAAGAGGTTCCAGCCAATTCCACCAAGTGCTGATGCTCTATACAGGCAAGTGGGATGTAGCCACACGACAGGCATGTGTTCAGTTGATAAATGTGGCCCTGCACTGATGCATTTGCTTCTGTGCTATGTTTGGCATCAAATACAAACCCTTCCCAACTTAGCAATTTCAGTACCTTCCATTAAACTCTCCATGTTCATCTCTTTTGTTTTTCTGACCATCTGTGCTCATACTTTTCTACCATAAAATTCATAAACAGCTTTTGCTAAACTGAACAAATCAATTTTTCTACAAATCAAAGGAAGAGACCCTTTCTAATCTTAAAAATCCTGTAGATCAAGAGCATAAAACTGCTTCTGTCTCTCTTTGGTCCTATATCAACATGTAGATCAAGGCCACCTATTTGTAACACATCACTGTTCCTCAAAGTTGGAGACGTAAAGATCCTTCTAGAGTTCTTTATACCATATTTTAAAAATTTTGGCTCATCCTATTGCTTAAAGGATTTCAGGTTTTTTAATTGCACAAAGTAGCCATTAGTCTTTAAGTTCCTATATAAAATTTTACACATTGTAGACATTCAAAAACAATTTATTGAATGAATGAATAAAAAACATTACATATTTTGTTGAATGGCAACTGTTCCTAAAAAGTGCCTGAGATGGGCCTGGCACGTAGTAGGCAGCCAACGAACACTAGTTAAAATTAACATGCATGATTTGAAACAATGGGATACAATAGATACAGCTCAATAACTTTAATCATAAATGCATCGATTTAACAGCTGTCTGTTGAGAAGTTACTCTTTACAAAGGACAGACAGTACTAGTCCTAGGGAGTATAGAGATGTGGTCCCTGTTCTTGCAGAGTTTGTATGTTTCAGGGGAAATGGATATTAATCCAATGATTACACTTAGGATTGCATGATAAGGAAAATACTTTGAGAAAGAAACCTGGTTGTCTGAGAGAGTATAACAAAGAAAAGCTCAGTATATTAGAGATGGACAAAGTCTCAGGGAAGACTTTCCTGAAAAACTGATGTTTCAGTTGTGACCTGATTTGAAAGGGTTAGGGATTTGGGGAGGGAAAAGTATATATGAGATAATTCTGATGAGTTTGGGGATGGACAAAATCAGGTAGGAACTTGTAAGGAAGCTACTTAATGACTGTAAGTGGTAAAGGTAGAAGTAGTATGTGTTGGTTGTGGATATAAAGACATGATTAAGTTTTATTTTAAATTGTTAATCTGGTTACAGAATTGAGAGTTCGAGTGATTGACTTCCTTTTTTAAACAAAACAATGATCTGTCTAGGCAAAGTTGTGTATTAGTTAGGGTTCTGTAGGGAAAAGAATCAACAAGAGAGATCTAGAAATACAAGATTTTGTAAAAGTGTCTAATGCAACTGTGGGTATGCACGAGTCCAAATTCCATAGGGCAGGCAGCAAACTGGCAACTCCAATGAAGATGTTCGATGAACTCCTCAGGCAGAGAACTGGCAACTTCGATGAACGTGTCTGATGAACTCAGGAACGAACTGGCAACTTTGATGAACTCCTCAGGAGACGCTTCGCTGGTTAGCTGAAGAAGAAGTGGAGGTCCTCTATCTCTCTGGCTTAAAAGTCTTCAACTGATTGGATTAAATCCAGCTGTTTGCATTCTCTCATTGTGGAAGACATGTCTTTTGCTGAGTCATCAGTCACAGCTGCAGCCAATTGACTGATTGGTTAACAAACCAGAAGGCTGGTTTATTAAATTGCCACTAATGTCCTTGCAGTAATGGTTAGGCCAGTGCTTGCTTGACCAGACACCAGATACCGTCACCTGGCCAAGTTGATACATGAACCTAATCATCACAAGTTGAATACAGTGATGTGCTGGAACCCACTAGTATAAGCCGGGGAGAGAAGACTGTGCACATCTCTTCTCAATTCTCCATTTGGTGACATCATGGTGGAAGCATGAGATTGGTAATGATGGGAGTTTTGAAACCATGGAAATTTGCTGTTGCAAATCAGAACTTTTCTCCTCTGGAGAGCTGGTTTTTAAACATTTACCAGCACACCACTGGTTGGAGAGAAGAAGGGCTAACTGGGCCAGGGGTAGAAGTTGTGGGGTGGTGGGGAGATTTGATTTGCTCAGTGAATGATACAGCTCTTTCAACCTTAAATTATCATTTCCACCAACCTATCCATTTTCTATGATTAATTAACTTAATAATAACAATAGCAATAATAGTAATTCATCCTAGTTCTGAGTCCCTACTGTGTGCCAGGAGTGTGCTAAGTGCTCTTCCTAGGCACCTTACATGATTTTAACAACTTCATTAGTTGGGTATTATCATCCAGATATTCAGTGGGGGAGATCAGTAATTAGAAAATAGGGGATTTGACCTTCCGACTTTCTTACTTAAAAGTTCAAGATTATTTTAAATTCCTATTCTCTCTCTTTGTTCCCTACCTTCACAACTCCCCCCACTCCCTGCAACAAAAGCGGTTTCCCTCCCACGATAGCCTCCAGAGTTCAAAGTATCCTTGCCAACCAGGAACCAAAATATAAGAATTAGCATAGATAAAGTAACAAGAGGCAGTTTTGAAAATATCAGATAACATAGTAAAAACTGTATTGAGAGGAATAAAGGAAAGAATTAAAGTAGAGGAGAGTTGGGAAAGGAGGAACTTACTAAAGGATCCGATTTTCAGCTTTATGTTAAGTAAACAACAAAGTCTGAAGATAGCTTTACACCTGATGTTGTGTTATGTGAGGTGATTAATTCTCCAACCTCCATTTCATCAACATTGAAAATGTTTGCTCATCAAAAGCCATCACTGAGTGGTCAACCAAGATGGCAGCATAGGATGTCCAGCGTCCTTTTCTTCCACTGAATCGGAACCACAAGCAAAGAGATGAGAGCCGTCTTGGGCAAGTGTTGAATCAAGAAAACCCAGCTTTGGAAACAAAAGAAGGTTATGGTGACCTTGCTGGCCCCTCCCCACCATCTCCATGGCACGGTGTGGAGCCAGGCTCACTCCCATTGTGGTGCCCTGGCCCTGTTCTGGGGGGAGCAGAATAACCCCTATGCGCATAATGGGGTGCCTGTATGTTGGTGCCAGTCTTCCATGTGGCAGCCTGAAAGATTCAACCAGGAAACTCATCTCTGGCTCACCCTCCCAGAATTTGCCCTGCAGGCAAAAGTACCTTGCAGAGAGTTAAAGCTGTGTAAAAAAACAACTAAATTGCAGTGGCCTGGGGCAAAGGATTATCTGCTTTAAGACATACAATAGAGGACCAGGGCAGTCTATTTCACAGGGATTAGAGGGAGCACTGAAATTCCAGTAAATGGGAATTCCTAAAGCCAGGAGCACAAGTCCAGGCCAACATACAGGCTCAGAAAAGACAGTACTTCCCTTTTGTCTCAGGCTGATCTCAGAGGGCACAGAGCCAATTTTCAAAGACTGTGAAAGGTGTTTTGTTCTGTTTTTTATTTTATTTTATTTTTTTTTACAATAGTTGTGGGTTTACAGAAAAATCATGCATAAAATACAGAGTTTCCATATACTAACCTATTATTAACTACTTGCATTAGTGTGGTCCATTTGTTATAATTTATGAAAGAACATTTTTATAATTGTACTATTAACTATAGTCCATGGTTTAACATATGGTTCACTGTGTTGTCTAGTCCTATGTATTTTTAAAATTTTTATTTAAGTAACATATATATAGCCTAAAATTTCCCTTTTTAACCACGCTTAAATATATATTAGTGCTGTTAATTACATTCGCAATGGTTGTGTTAACATCACCACCATCCTTTACCAAACATTTTTCATCAACCCAAATAGAAACTGTACAATTTAAGCACTAACTCCCCATTCCCTACCCTAGCCCCCAGTAATCTATATTCTAGTTTCTGACCCTGATGAGCTTACTTATTCTAATTATTTCATATCAGGGGACTCCTACAATTTTTGTCCTTCTATTTCTGGCTTACTTCACTCAACATGATGTCTTCAGGATTCATCCATGCTGTTGCACATATCAAAACTTCATTCCTTTTTCCAGTTGAATAATATACCACTGTATGTATGTACTACATTTTGTTTATCCATTCATTGGTCTGTGAACATTGGGTTGCATCCAGCTTTTGGCAACTGTGAATAATGTCACTATGAAAATCAGTGTGCAAATATCTGTGACTCCCTGCTTTAATTTTCTTTTGGTATATACCTAGAATACCTAGAAGTGGGACTGCTGGGTTGTATGGTAACTCTATACATAACTTTCTGAGGAACTGCCAAGTTGTTGTCTACAGTGTCTGCACCATTTTACCTTCCCACCAACAATGAACAAATGTTCCTATTTCTCCACATCTTCTCCAATACTTATTTTCCATTATTTTTAGTAGTAGCAATTTTAGTGGGTATGATATCACCACAGAATAACTGATGAAAGGAGTGGTGTTACTATATCATTGTCACAGCAGACCTGCACAGTCTGTTATTTTAACAGCTTCTCAAATAGAGACAAAATCAAGTTGAATGTTTGCAGAGGAATTTTCCCTGAGCCTTATTGGTGTGCCCGCTTTGGGGTTTCTTCTGCATCTTGAATTCTAAAGGGTAACTGATGGAAAGTGTGGGGAGAATTCCTGCTTTCCTGATATTTCTAGCAGTGGAAACTTCGGGCGATTTTAATTTTTTTGTAAAATTCCTTTTGCAGAGTTTCTGTTTAACATCACACAATTTGAATACAAACCCCCGTTTCTAAGGATATTTTCAATATCAAAGCTTCGATAAGGTCCAGGGGAAAAAATCCCATCACTGGGAGTTGTTACGGTTAACTGAAGGGCTGGATGCTCCAGATGTTGCTTATGTAAAGTCCCAAGCACTTTCACGGTGAGATAGCCTTACGTCCTAAATGTGTCTGTGATGGCACTGTGCATGGAAGGCTGGAAAAGTGGTCTGACTAAAAGGGAAAAGACTGGATTTACAGAAAAACTGTCTGCTGGTTATCACCAGTCATAGCAAACAAAATACAGAAAAGAAAATAAAAGGTGAGTATTATTTTAATGGGCTTTTGTAAAACATTTTTCAAAACTCATTTGAATTTATCTTAGTGCTCCTTGAAAATGGCAAGAACCTTGATAAATAGGGATCTTAAGAAAGTTAAATCATTGCCAGGTTTGAAATGACAATGCCACATATTTTGTAAAATTATTGCCTGTCTTTTCTGTAGAATGCAACTTTATACAGCATCCAAGATTAACAACAACAGAAAAAAAAAAAAAATAGGAGGGAGGAATGGGGAAATGTACCACACAGAAGACTGGAACACTGTAAATCATCTAGTCTCAGAATTCCTGAAATCAGAAAGAAACTTATGAAGGTTTTGTAGCTGTGCTTGGGAAATAGTGATTTGAAGAAGTACATCTTCACAATTGTATTACCCTTGAAAGATATGTAAAGGGAACAAACTGATCCCAATACAGCTTTGTCACTTCAGAATTATAATGAAAGAAATTTCATGTTCAATCAAAAAAAATGAATAACAAAATGATTTTTTTTTTAAACAACAGTCATGCCATATCCGGAGTGAATTTTTAAAATCACAACTAATACCCAGTTTTCAATGGCACTTTTTCATTCATTTATTCATTCACAGAGTCAGTTGGTCCTCATATAATATTCTGGGCCTCTGCTAATGCCAGACTCTGTGCTGGTCAGAGATATAACAAGAGTCGGCAGACTGCCCTCATGGAGTTTATGTCCTGGTGAGGGAGCAGTCACTCAATGTACCATAAAAAACAAGCAAACAGAAAAAAATTCAGTTGTGTGTATCAGTGCTCTGAAGGACTTAGTATTTTGAAAAAGCGACTAGGAGAGGAAGACCTATTGTTGGTAGGGTGGACAGGGGTGGCCTCTCTGAGAGACATTTAAGTTGAAACTGGAAGGGGAAGAGGGACTGGGTATCATTCCAGAGTGAAGAAATGGTAGGTGGGGGAGAGGGGAGTCCAGGCATGGGCATCTCTTCAAATATGTTTGTTTGAGAAAGGGAACAATGAATGTGGCAGTAACTGGAGGAGGATGTGGGTTCTAAAGACATTTACTTGCTTGTTTTGAGTAGGGAGGTGCTAGATCTTGTAAGGAAGCTGATGAGAATGATCTTATCAGAAGAAATTGATTGATGATGCAGGATGAGATCCTGAATAGGAGTGGAGGGATAGCCTTTGGGAGAAGAGCAGTCACTGGGGAGGAGGCAGGTGTGAGTTGTGCAGCTTTCGTGGGGGGGACAGGGTGGGAGTGTGGGTCTGATGGTTCTTCTTTACCCATTAAAGTAGGAGAGGAGATCATCAGCAGTGAGGATGGTAGGGCGATGTGGGAGAAATGAGACAGGAGATGTGAAATCATAGGAAGTTTACCAGATGAACAATGAGATTTTATTATGACAGCTATTCTTTAATGAACTATCTCAGGGTTTAATGCTTAATAAGCCTCAAATTGCTTAGAAGAGACCTTCTCATAGGTCTTGGTTGCTCACTTATTATCAGTTTCAATGTAGGAATAATGTCATGTTTCTTCCTTGTAGATTAAGACCTAAGTCTCTTTCTCTCATGCATTGGAGTTAAACTTCTAGAATTTAAAAACTGCAGAGACATAGGGCATGTGTAACAGGATTTGTTACTAAGAAATTAGAGCATCTGTTGGTAGAATCGTTGTAATCCACTCTGACTCTGAACAGAGGCTGGTATCTTGTTCCTAAAAACCCACAGAGGGAGATGTGTTGCGCCAGAAAAGAGAAAGTATTGTTACGAAGGCATTTTTCCTCCTTTTCCTTGAGGGAGAGGGCAGAGAGGAGAGAGGGGCATGGAAAAAGGATTCAACTGGACTGGAAAGAAGTCTGAACTTCCCCAAAACTGGGGAGACAAAGAGAGAGAGGGTAGTAGAGCCAGGTGTTTCTCCAGCTCCTGGCCTTCTGAAGGGGATCCTTGGCACGCTGGCTCTGTGGTACGAGGGGAGGAGAGACCCGACAGACTCTCTGGGGCTGCTGGAGCAGTAGAGGCTGGAAGTGGATGGTGGGGACCAGGGGACAACCGCAGCAGCATCTGGCCAGTGGAACAGTAGTAGAGAGCCCCTGCTCCTGGCCTTCTGAAAGCCTGGGATTCCTACATGGGCTCATTAAAGAAGGAAAAAGAGACTCCCAGATGATTGTGAATGAATTTCCATCCAGCCCTAGGTAAAAAGGGAGGATGCATAGAAGGCATCAGAAGAGTTTAAATTTCAAGAAATACATGTGATGGGTTAGGCTTCTGATTGGGATGTAGAAAGTTGTAGGAGAATATCACTGCCCTCTAACAATGAGAAAAAACTGAACAGTGTACAAAATCATAACTTTTCTTGAGTCCATCATAGAACTGAGTTTGCAAGGCAACCAGGTGAACTGAATCCCAAAGAACGACAGCTCCTCCAAGGAGGAATGGGGCACCTCTGATGGAGCACGAGAGGAGCAGAAAGCTGTCATAAACACGGGAAAGAAGAAAGCAGCTACAATTTTAATAAATGTTTAAAGGTAGAGTGTTGGCTAGCATGACAGCTGAAAATCCCTGAAAGCCCCTACACAAGGTGAGCCCACACTCACTCACATGGTTTTTCTGTGGGCCCTGCCAGAAGCTCACAAGACTGGGGACATGGCAAGGGATTGGAGGAGACTTCCTCTGTGGCCATTTTAGTGAACTGTTGCAGCCTAAGAAACTTTAAATCTTAGTGCCGAAAACAGCAAGGAATCAGCTGAAGCCTTAGACAGGCCAAGGCTTGGCTTGGGAAGG
Source organism: Choloepus didactylus (assembly GCF_015220235.1). Lineage (NCBI taxonomy): Eukaryota > Metazoa > Chordata > Mammalia > Pilosa > Megalonychidae > Choloepus > Choloepus didactylus. Next base: position 28,745,951 of record NC_051320.1, on the reverse strand, counting down.
GTCCTCTTTCAAGCTCATGCATGTGGTTTGTGGTGGGATTCAGTTCCTTATGGTTGTTGGACTGAGGACCCCAGATCCTTGCTGCCTGCTGGACAGAAGCCACCCTTAGTTCTTATTACACAGCCCCCCTCATTGGGCAACCCCTAACATGGTGGCTGTCTTCATAAGGGTCAAAGAGAGTGTCTATGCAAGACAGAGTCATATTCCTCAAAAGCCTAATCTCCAAAGTGATATCCCACCACTTTTGCCATATTCCTTTCTTTAGAAGCAAGTCATTCATTCCAGCCCACACACAAGAGAAGGAGGTTACATAGAATAAAACACACACTCTCTCTCTCTCTCTCTCTCTCTCTCTCTCTCTCTCTCTCACTCTCTCTCACTCAAACACACATCCTTAGATACTTCAGCGTCAAAGTGTTGAACACCAAAAATAAAGAAAAATCTTGAAGATGGAGGGAAAAGAGAAATGTTATATATAGAGGAACAAAGAAAAAAATTAAAGTAGAATTACTACCATCAAGTATACAAGCCAGAATTTTATACCCACTGGCAATATCTTTCAAAAATGAAGGCAGAATACTTTTTCCAACAAATAAAAGCTGAGAGAATATATCATCAGTGGACACACACCACAGGAAACATTGAATGAAATTTTTCAGGCAGAAGGAGTACAATACCAGATGGAAATTTTTGTTTAACACACACACCTGAAAATGAGTGACATAAATGGCAAAAATGAAGGCAAATGCAAAAGATACGTTTTCTTAATTTTAAACTCTAGAAAACTTGAGTGTCTAAAGCCAACTGATAAAAATGTATTTTGGGGTTTAAAACATAGGAAGAAGTACATGTGAGACAACAATAGCACCAAGAATAGGAGGGAGGGAATAGAAATATATTGCTCTAAGGTTCTTATGCTAAGCATGAAGCAGTGTGATATATCTGAAGTTAGATTACGTTAAGTTAAAGATGTATGTTGTAGATACCCTACAGGAGGTGAAAGAAATCAGAACAGAATATTACATTCTGTATGATTCCATTTATATAACATTTTGGAAAAGGCAAAACTACTGGGAAAGACATCAGGTTAGTGTTTGCCAGGGGGTGGGATTGGTTGGCAAAAGGGAACTTTTGGGGGTGATAGAAATGGGTGACGGAAAGTTATAAATTGATGATGCTACCATGACTGCATACATTTGTCGAAACCCATCAGACATTTAAGGAATGAAATTTACTATACATCCTCTATACTTCAATAAACCTCCCCCCCAAAAAAAAGAGGGGGAGGGAGGAAGAGAAATAAAAGAAATGTGATGCTTCTGCACTACTACTAACTGTACACATGCAAGGGTTAGTAAATACAAAATAGAAATGCTGTTATAACAATTTCAACAGAGTAACACAGGTAGTAGAAGAAACTAATATTTATTGAGGGTTTTCAGTGCGTCAGACACTGTGTTAAGAATTTTACCAGCAAGATTTTCAATTCTCTCAATGATACATTGAACTAGGTGCTACTATACAATAGGATTATTAATAGCATTTACCTAATATGTTTGTTATGAGGTTTAATTTTTTTTTAAATTTTTTTAGAAGTCAAGTTTACTGAGGTATATTGTTACATAAAAATTCACCCTTTCCGGTGTACAATTTTATGTGCTTGTCAAACACATACTGCTGTGTAACCACCACAATCAAGATATAGAACAGTTAGTTCCGTAATCCAAGTTCCCTCTCTCTCCTTTGACATCAACCCCTCCTCCCGCTCTCAGCCTCTGGCAACAGCTCATGTGTTTTCTGTCCCTTTGGCTTTGCCTTTTCCAGGATGGATCCTATAGTATGTAACCTTTTGAATCTGGTTTTCTTTCACTTAACGAATGCATTTGAGATTTGTGTAGTTTCTTTTCACTCCTGAGTAGTATTTTGTTGTGTAAATATTACATTGTTTATCTAATCATGTTTCAGAGGACATCTGGGTTGGTTTCCAGTTTTGGCGATTTTGAATAAAGTTGCTAAAAACATGAGTGTACAGTTTCTAGTTTGATTATATTGTGGTCAGGGAATACACTCTGTATGGTTTTGAGTCTTTTCAATTTCTTGAGGTTTATTTTATTCCCTAGGATATGGTCTGTCTTGGTGAATGTTCCATGGGTACTTGAAAAGAATGTATAACTTGGTATTGTTGGGTGAAGTATTTTCTAAGTGTCAATTAGATCCTTTTAGTTGATGTTTTTGTTATGTTTGTACATGTTTTTGCTGCTTTTCTGTCTAGTAGATCTATCAGTTGTTTCTGTCCAGTAGATCTATCAGAGAGGTGCAATGAAGTCTCCAAATATAATTGTGGATTTGTCTATTTCTCGTTCCAGTTCCATCAGTGTTTGCTTTATGTAATTTGAAGATCTGTTGTTTGGTACATAAACATTTAGGATTGCTATGTCTTCTTCATGGTATGACTCTATTCTCATTATGTAATATCTGTCTTTGTCCCTGGTGATTTACTTTGCTCCTGAGTCTACTTTATTTGAGGCTTATACAGCCAACTCTGCTTTATTTGAATTAATGATTAAATGGCATTTCCTTTTCCATCCTTTTACTTTAAACTTGCCTATATCACTATATCTAAAGTGAGTTCTTGTAGACAGCATATAGTTGGGTCATTTTTTTTAATCCATTCTACAAGTCTCTGACTTTTGATTAGACCATTTATATTAACGTAATTATTGATATGATAAGGCTTAAATCTGCTTATTCCTTCCATTTTCCACTCCTCTGTTTCATTTTTCCAACCTTTCTGTGGATTACTTGAACATTTTTTAGAATTTCATTTGTATTTATTTATGGTGTGTTTTAGTGTATCTCTTTGTATAGTTTTTTGTTGTTATAGGAGTTGTAGGTTTACAGAAAAATCATGCATAAAATAGAGTTCCCATATACTACCCTATTATTAATAGCTTGCATTAGTGATGTATATTTGTTAGTGTATGAAAGCATATTTTATAATTGTATTTAACTGTAGTCCGTTATTTACAATAGGGTTCACTGTGTGTGTTGTACAGTCCTATGTGTGTGTGTTTTTAAAATTTTTATTCTAGTAACATAAATACCACCTAAAATTTCCCCTTTTAGCTACTTTCAAATGTATAGATTTTTTTAGTGGTTACTCTAGGTATTATAGTATACATACATAAATTATCACAATCTACTCTTATTGATATTTTGCCACTTTGATTGAAGTGTAGAAACCTTACATCTATTTAGGTCCCTTTACCCTCCTCCTTTTATAATGTAATTGTTTTAATTGTTTCCTCAATATATGTAGTGTACCACATCAGACAATTTTATAATTTTTGCTTCAACCATCAAACATAATTTAGAAATCTCAAGAGGGGAAAGATAGTCTTATATTTACCCATATTTTTATTCTTTCTCCTTTCTTCATTCCTGATGAGTTTCAAGTTGCCTTCTTTTAACATTTATGTTATGTATAAATAACTTCCTTCAGCCATTCTTTTAGGGTACGTCTGTCTGCAACAAATTCTCTTCATTTTTCCTTCATCTGAGAATGTATTGATTTCACCTTCTTCCTGAAGGATCCTTTTGCTGGGTATAGCATTCTGAGTTAACAGTTTTTTTTTTCTTTTGGTACTTAAAAGTATTGTGCCTCTTTCTTCTGGCCGCCATGGTTTCTAATAAAAAATAATGTAATTTGAATGGTTGTTCCCCTATATGTAAGACGTAATTTCTCACAATTCTTTCTTTGACTTTAGCTTTCAAAATTTTGATTACAGTATATCTTGTCATGGATTTCTTTGGGTTTATCATGGTTTTGGGTCACCTTGTATCCTTAGGTTTATATCTTTCTCCAAACTTGGGAAAATTTCAGCCATTATTTCTTAGAATATTTTTTCAGTTCCATTTCTTTTTCTTTTCTACCATAGACTCCAATGACACAAATGTTAGATCTTTTTCTATTGTCTCAGAGCTTCCTGAGGCTCTATTTTTGTTTGTCTGCTTTATTTTTGTTGTTATTGTTTTTAGGCTAATTTCTCTTTGTTGCTCAGATGGGGTAATTTCTATTGTTCTCTCTTCAAGTTCAGCAATTCTTTCCCTCTGTTATCTCTATTCTTCTATTGAGCCTATCCAGTTAGGGTTTTTATTTTCATATTTTTTTTTATTGTAGAATATAACATATATACATAAAAGTGATAACTTTCCAAGTGCCATTTAACAAGTAGAGAGAAAATTTCAAAGAATATTATAGGTTACAATTCCACAATTTCAATTATTTCCTTATTATGAAATATGACATATATACAAAAGCTGCTATCTTTCAAAGTGTGATTTAACAAGTAGATATATAGGAAATTTCCAAAGTTATTTTGAATTATAGTACCAATTTCAGTTGTTTCCTTATTGTGAAATCTAACTTATATACAAAAAGGTATAGCTTTCAAATTACAATTTAACAAGTATCTATAGAACAAATTTCAAAGGATGCTATGGGTTCCAGTTCCACCATTCCAATTCTTTTCTTCTAACTATCTAATACCTTAGAAACTAAGAAAAAGAAAATTATATAGGGATTCAGTATTCATAATTATTTGTTAAATTCCATCTTGTCTGTTGCTACCCCTTCCTCTAGTTTAATCACTTTCCTGATCTTCAGGGATGTCTAGGCAGTGACCACTCTAACTTGTTCATGTTGAAAAGGGGTGTTGACTTTATGAGAAAAGGGGACACATTTAGTTGATGTTCTTGAAGAGGCTATTGCCTCTGGGTTTTGGGACTTGGATGGCATAGGAACACTCTAAAGGATTTGAGTTCCTGATGAATAAACTTAGCAAGTGAAACCTTTATAGAGTCTCAGATAGGGGTCTGGGTATTCTTTAAGGTTTTCGGGACTACTGTTGACTTGGGCTTATCATATTGTGGTCATTTGGCATATCTAGGTGAAGCTTGCATAGGAGTAACCTCCAGGACAGCCTCTTGTCTCTGTTTGAATTCTCTTAGCCACTAAAACCTTATTTTGTTGCCTTTCTTTCCTCACTTTTGGACAAAAAGCGTTCTCAATCCCTCAATGCCAGGTTCAGGCTCATTCCCGGAATCTATGTCCCACATCACCAGAAAGGCTCATTCATCTTGGGGGTTCTGTCCCACGTTGAGGGGAGGTGATGAATTTATTTGCAGAGTTAGGTGCATCCCTCCAGCCGCATTCTCTCCTCTGTTTTTGTCAGGTGTCTCCTCCACCTACTGTGGGGGACCCTCTATGGCTGGTCATATCCTGGAACTGCAGTCCCTGGTGTCCTCCGGCCCCTCTCTAGCTACTCTAACGGAGGAGAAGCCCATTCCCCCTCACCTACTTTGCCATCTGAGGTTAACATTTATATTTGGTAAGCACTTGGAAATAGCCTGGCATATAATAAGTGGTATATGACTAGCTGTTAAATTAAACCAATGATCTTATTGAGAACACTTTACCAGTGAGAATGCTGTGGCTGTGTAAGTTGAGGATCTTGCTGAAGCTCACACAAGTACCAAAGGGAAGGAAATGTGGTTCAGCCTCAGCTGTGTGACTCCAGAGCCCAACTTCACTGCCAAACTCCTTCCGCAGATTTCCCAGCTCCTTAACTGTTGCTTCATAAGAAGCCTGCTGGGGCTGGAAATGAGCCTCAAGAAGGTATCTCATGACTGACCTTTGTTCATCATATATTGATGTTTAGTTTCATCCTCTTTCTTAAACTTCGGTACTCACCTCCTAACTGGTTTCTAGTTTGCTGTTCACGACTGATTGTATTATTTTCCTACATAAGCAATGTTTACCACATCACTTAAATGCCTAAAATTCTCTTTGGCTTATTATTATCAACAAGATACACATTCAAATTCAAATCTACAGAGTTCAGGAACTTTCATTTCTACCCTCATTTCCTGTGACTCCCCACATCTCTTCTCTTCCTTTTCTTATCCATACTCACTCCAGCCATCCTAAACCTCTGACCTACCTCTAGGCAAAGCAGACCCCTTGCACAGACTTTGCTCTGCTTGAAGTACCTCTCACTTTTGTCTCTTTGTGTTAGCTAGGAATGTCTTCAGGTGTAAGTAACAGAACACCTGTCCACAGTAGCTTAAACAAATCAGGGTGTGATCTTCTTACTTAACAAGACCGATGGTAGGAAGGTCAGGACTTTTGCAGTGACTCCACAAAAGTGGAAGGGACAAGGGCTCTTTCTGCCTTTTGCTCTATGTGCTGACACCCTCACGCTTTCACTCCTGCTGCATCTCCCTCTAGGTATCACATCTGCATACCAGGCAGGAAGGAGGAGGAAAGGAAAAGCAAACAGCAGCCTTCTCATCATAAGGCTTTGTCTGCTTGTCCAGGAAGGGCTGTCTTTCCAGCAGGCTTTCCCTTATATCTAATTCCACATCACGTGCCCACCCTTGGACCAATGATGGCTAAGAGGACAGATGTTAATTATAAGGATCAGTTTAAGTCAATCATGTTCATCCCACAGGAATAGGGTAGGGGCCTTTTCACCTTCAGATCAGGGGGATCACCTTGGGGTTCTTGAAAAATTAAGGTTCTGTTATCAGAGAATAGAGGTTTTCATTAATGTGGATCTGTTACACCTGTTTCCAATCCATCCTCCTTCAAGGCCCAAGTGAGATGTCTGCTTCTCTCCTAAGTGCACCTCATCTTGCCCCAAGCACAGTTAACTATTTTGCCCTCTATACTCCAGGAGCACTTGGATTTTTAAATCGGCAGAATCACTTACCATAATTACATAATGTGATATCTGTGTTTGTTTATCCTCCCTAGACTAGAAGCTTTTCAAAAGCAAGGACTGTCTCTAAACTGTTTTTTTATTGAGTCCTAGAATCATACCTAGCAAGAAAGTGCCCAGGAATGTATTGATAAACAGAAAGTTAGATTTATTCTAAGAATTAGGAAGCCTAGATTATTTTCAGTTATGTGAAAATAATAGCTAACATTTACATAGCAATTACCATGTACCAGACACTGTCCTAAGGACTTTGAATCCTAAAAAAAACCTAGGAGGAATGTATTTCTATTACCCCAATTATACAAATGGGAAGCCTGGGGCACAGGGTGGGTCATCTGATCAAGGTCACAAATTTAGCAAGTGGTGAAGCTAGTCCAGTTCCACAGCTGATGCTTTTAACCATTATGGTCTGCTCTGAAGAAAGCTATTTAACGTCTCCAAGCTTTAGTTTTTATTCACAGTGTATGTCTAGCTGCAAGGAAGCAGGAGGAAATCCTTCAGGATCATCTAGACAACCTAGAAATCCTTACCTGCAGAAATATGAGATATCATAAAAACACAGACTTTTATAGTCATGTAATCAAACTTTCTAACCCATGCAATCAATCTCCCAACCAACTAACAAATATTTATTGAGTATTTACTAGGTGCTAGACACAGAACAGGATGGTGAGAAAAATGGGTAGGGGGAAGAAATAGATTATAAAGTAAATTATATTACAAATATATAATGGAAAACTATGACAGTGGTTGGAAAGGAATATTCATGATGCATTGAGAGTATAATGGGAGTTACTAATTTAGATAGTTATGTTATGAACCACAATGCCCATCATGATGAAATACATGTAATAGTGTACCACTGAAAGCAAATATCAAACAATTTCTTATGATTGGTTCAAATGACATTGCTATTTGCAAAACTAAAAAGGTTAAAGTCACCAAGCCATGGAAAAATTAACTGGAAGAAGTTGAGGCTTTTGGGTATCATTCTTTCTCTTCTCTTTTGAGATCTCTCGTGCTACCTGTGTCAGCTGTGGTTGACTTTGCCTCTGTGCTGAGCTGTCTTGACAGTTATTCAATTGTGACCGGGAGGGTGAAAGATTTGGGGGAACTCCATATCACTGTTGACTTACTCTATTAAATTTTTTCCTTACATTGAACTACTTTATCTTTTTTGCTACTTTTGCTCTCTGAACTATATGGAACTAGCACTAATAAATGCCTCAAAGCCTCAGTGAGACTGATGGACATTATAAAAGAGCTACCTGGTAGCATAAGTGTGGGTGGCAGGACCCCTTCCAGGGGGATTCACAGGGTGGCCTGACTTACCACGTGAGGATTGGGCTCTTGGTCTCTCGGATACTGTAAACTTGTTGGAGTCTTGCATTTATCTGACTTGGGAAACGCAATTTAAATTTACTAAATAAGCAACCAAGAGTCTTAAGTTTGTAAATAGGAGTGTAAGGCATTATAAGTTTACCTTATTTTATTGCACTTCACAGATAACTGCATTTTTTTTTTTTTTTACAAATTGAAGGTTTGTGGCAGCCCTGGTTGAGCAAGTCTGTCAGCACCATTTTTCCAACAGCATGTGCTCACCTCATGTCTCTGTCACGTTTTAATAATTCTTGCAATATTTCAAAAATTTTCATTATCATATCTTATGTGATCTGTGTTCAGTGATCTTTGATGTTACTATTGTAATTGGTTTGGGGCATGATGAACCATGTCCATATAAGATGGCAAACTTAATCAATAAATGTGTGTTCTGACTGCTCCACCAACTGGCCATTCCCCCCTCTTTCTCCCTCTCCTCAGGCCTCCCTATTCCATGAGACATAACAATGTTGAAATTAGGCCAATTAATAGCCTTACATGTTCTCTAAGTGCTCAAGTGAAAGGAAGAGTTGCATATCTCTCACTTTAAATCAAAAGCTAGAAATGATTAAGCTCAGTGAGGAAGGCATGTTGAAAGGCAAAACTGACCAAAAGCTAGGACTCTTGTACCAGTTATCTAAATTGTGAATGCAGAGGAAAAGTTCTTGAAGGAAATTAAAAGTGCTACTCTAAACACATGAATGATAGAAAGCAAAACAGGCTTATTGGTGATATGAAGAAAGTTTTAGTGGTCTGGATAGAAGATCAAATCAGCAAAAACATTCCATTAAGTAAAAAAGCTAACCCAGAGCAAGGGCCTAACTCTCTTCAAGGAGAGAGGTAAGAAAGCTGCAGAAGAAAAGTTTGAAACTAGCAAGGTTGGTTCATGAAGTTTAAGGAAAGAAGCTGTCTCCATAACTAAAAAATTGCAAAATGATGCCATCAAGTGCTGATATAGAAGCTGCAGTGGGTTATCCAGAAGATCTAGCTAAGATAATTGATGAGGGTCTACACTAAACAACAGATTTTCAATGTAGATGAAACAGGCTTCTATTGAAATAAGCTAGGATTTTCCTAGCTCTAGAGGAGAAGTCAATGTCTGGCTTCAACGCTTCAAAGGAAAGGCTGACTCTCTTGTTGTGGACTAATGCAGCTGGTGACTTTAAGTTGAAACCAATACTCATTTACCTTTCTGAAAATTCTAGAACCATTAAGAATTATGTGAAATCTATTCTCCCTGTGCTCTCTAAATGGAACAACAAAGCTTGGATGACAGGACATCTGTTTATAATATGGTTTACTGAATTTTAAGTCCACTGTTAAAACCTGCTCAGAAAGATTAAAAAAGATTCCTTTTAAAATATTAGTGCTTATTGACAATGTACCTGGTCACTCAAGAGCTTTTATGCAGATATATCATGAGATGAATGTTATTTTCATGCCTGCTAACACAACATGCATTCTGTAGCCCATGGATCAAGGAGCAATTTCAACTTCCCAGTCTTATTATTTAAGAAATGCATTTTATGGGGCTATAGCTGCCATAGGTAGTGATTCCTCTGATGGACTTAAGCAAAATAAATTGAAAACTTTCTGGAAAGGATTCACCATTGTACATGCCATGAAGAACATTTGTGGTTCTCGAGAGCAGGCAAAAATATGAACATTGACAGGAGTTTGGAAAAGGCTGATTCCAACCCTTACAAATGACTTTGAGGGTTTCAAGGCTTTGGTGGAAGAAGTAACTGCAGATGTGATGGAAATAGCAAGAGAACTGGAATTAGAATTAGAGTCCGAAGATATGACTAAATTGCTGCAATCTCATGATAAAACTTGAATGGATGAGGAGTTGCTTCTTATGGATGAGCAAGGAAAGTGGTTTTTTGAAATGGAATCTACTTCTAGTGAAGATGCTGTGAATATTGTTGAGATGACAACAAAGGATTAAAGGATTTAGAGCATTACATAAATTTAGTTGATAAAGCAGCTGCAGGGTTTGAGAGGATTAACTCTGATATTGAAAGAAGTTCTACTGTGGGTAAATTGCTATCAAACAATATCTCATGTGACAGAGAAATCGTTCATGAAAGGGAGAATAAATCAATGTGGCAAACTTCATTGTTGTCTTATTGTAAGAAATTGCCACAGACATCCCAACCTTCAGCAATCACCACCCTGATCAGCCAGCAGCCATCAACATCGAGGCAAGACCCTCCACCAGCAAAAAGATTACTACTTGCTGAACAAATGATGTTTAGCATTTTTTTAGTAATCAAGTATTTTTAAATTAAGATATGTAAATTGTTTTTTAGACATAATGCTATTGCACATTAAATAGACTACAGGATAGTATAAACATAACTTTTATATGCAATGAGGAACCAAAAGATTTCATATGATTCACTTTATTATGATATTTTCTTTATTGCAGTGGTCTGTAATCGAAACTTCAGTATCTCCAAGATATGGCTGTAACATACAGTGAGAAATATAATTTTCTAAATATAGCAATCAGCTAACCAGGTTATTTTCTCTCAGTAAGAAAAAGATCTAAAAAGACAGATCTCAGTAGTGATTGTAATGGCAGAATCATCCAATGAGGTGGATGATTCCACAATTTCAGTTGTGTCTACCCCATAAATATACCTTGAAATCATTCCCTCTTCATCTTCCCAGCCCATACTTTATTTTGGGACATGACCCTTCTTCTCTCGATTCCTTCTTGCAGGGGACCCCTCAATGTCATATTAGCAAGCTTGCTGAAACATAAATTTGATCACATAACTTCTCTGCCTGAAATCTTTTTATTGACATCTAGTGTGCCAGTTTGAATGTATTGTGTCCCCCAAATGCCATTATCTTTAAGCCAATCCATCTCTGGTGTTTTGCATTCTGCAGCATTAGCAAACTAAAACATCTAGTTTTTTAAATTGGAGAAGTAGTAGGTTTACAGAAAAATCATACAAAAAGTACAGAGCTCCAACCCCCTCACATATACAGTTTTCCTTTTATTGACACTTTGCATTACCATGGTACCTTTCTTTAATACTACTGATGAAACAAAATTATTAAATTATACTATTTAATAGTATTTCTAGTTTATATTAGGGTTCACTGTGCTATACAATTCTATGTTTTTAAAAATTTTTATTCTAGTAACATATACAACCTAAAATTTCACCTTTTAATGACTTTCAAATCTATAATTCAAAGGTGTTAATTACATTCACGATGTTATGCTACTGTCACCACCATCCATTACCAAAACTTTTCCATCATACCAAACAAACTCTGTACCAATTAAGCATTAACTCTCCATTTCCTATCCCCATCCTGGCCCCCAATAACCTGTATTTTAGTATCTGACTATGATTTGCATATTCTAATTATATCGTGTAAGTGTGGCACAGTATTTGTCTATTTGCATCTTATTTCACTCAACATGATGTTTCCCTTTCATCCACATTGTCCCATTGTATAAACATGTTATTTCTTTGTTAGACTGAATCATATTCCACTGTATGTATATAACACATTCTTTTTTATTAGACTGAATCATATTCCATTGTATGTATATAACACATTCTTTTTAACCATACATTTGTTGATGGACACTTGGGTTGCTTCCATCTTTTGGCAATTGTGAATAATGCTGCTCTCAGCATCAGTGTGAAAATATCTGTTCGATTCTCTACTTTCAGTTCTTTGGTTTACATTACTGGAAGTGGGATTGCCAGGCCATGTGGTATTTCTATACTTAATTTTCTGAGGAACTGCCAAATGGTTTTCTACAGTGGCTGCACCATTTTACATTCCCACCAACAATGAACAAATGTTCTAATTTCTTCACATCTTCTCCAACACTTATTATTTTCAATTTTGTTAATAGTAGGAATTTTGATTTGTATTTCCCTAATGGCTAATAACGTTGGGCATCTTTTCATGTACTTTTTTGTCCATTTGCATATCTTCTTTAGAGAAATGTTTATTCAAGTATTTTGCTCATTTTCTAAATGGATTGTTTGTCTTTTTGTTGTTTTGTTGTAGGATCTCTTTATATATTTTGGATATTAAATCCTTATCAGATATGATTTATCTGGTTTCCAAATATTTCCTCCCATGTTGTAGGTTGTCTTTTTACCTTCTAGATAAAGTTCTTTGATACACAAAATTTTTAATTTTAATGAAGCTCCTTTTATCTGGTTTTTCTTTTGTTGCTTATGGTTTTGATGTAAAGTCTAAGAAACCATTTCCTAATGCAAAGTCCTGAAGATGCTTCACTATGTTTTCTTCTATGAGTTTTATAATTTGGGTTCTTATATTTAGATCTTTGATCCATTTTGAGTTGATTTTTTTGTGTATGGAGTGAGGGAGAGGCCTATTGTCATTATTTTCATATGGATACCCAGCTTTCCCAGCACCATTCCTTGAAGCAGCCATTCCTTCTCCATTGAATGGACTTGACGCTGTTGTCAAAACTCAAATGGATATAGATATGAAGGCTTATTTCTGAAGTCTCAATTTGATTCCATTGGTCTTATGTCTGTGTTTGTGCCAGTATCATTCTCTCTTTATCACTGTATATTTGTAATAAGTTTTAAAATCAGGAAATGTGAGTCCTCCAACTTCCTTCTTCTTTTTCTATTTGGGGCCCTTAATCTTCCATATGCATTTGACAATTGGCTTTTCTATTTCTGAAAAGGAGGCTGTTGGAATTTTGATTGGGATTGCATTGAATCTGTAAATAGTTTTTGATAGAAATGATATCTTAAAAATATTTAGTTGTCTAATCCATGAACACAATGTTCTTCCATTTATTTAGGTCTTCTTTGATTACTTTCAGCAATGTTTTGTAGTTTTCTAAGTACAAGTCCTGTATGTTGTTGTTTAAGTTTATTTCTAGATATTTGATTCTTTTTGCTGCTATTGTAAATGGAATTTTTTTCCTGATTTCCTCTTTGGATAGCTCATTACTAGCTTATAGGAACACTAATGATTTTTGCCTGTTGATCTTGTACTCCACCACTATGCTTAATTCATTTATTAGCTCTCATAGCTTTGTTGTGGATTTTTCAGGAATATGTATATATTAGTCATGACATCTATAAATAAGGGAAGTTTTGTTTCTTCCTTTCCAATATGGATGTCTTTTATTTCATTTTATGCCTAAATTCTCTGGCTAGAACTTCCAATATGATGTTTAATAGCAGTGGTGACAGTTATCCTTGCCTTGTTCCTGATCTTAGAGGAAAAGCTTTCGTCTTTCAAAATTGAGTATGATGTTAGCAGTGGGTTCTTCAAACATGTCCTTTATCATGTTGAGGAAGTTTCCTTCCATTCCTAGTTTTCTGAATGTTTTTTATCAATAAGGGGTGCAGGATTTTGTCAATGACCTTTTCTGCATCAGTTGAGATGATCATGGGATTTTCCCTTTGTTCTGTTAATTTGGTGTATTACATTAATTGATTTTCTTATGTTGAACCACCTTTGCATACTTGGGATAAATCCCACTTGATCATGTGTTTAACTCTTTAAACGTAATGTTGGATTCCTTTTGTTACTACTTTCTTGAGGATTTTTGCACCTATATTCATAAGGGATATTGTTATGCAATTTTCATTTTTTGTTATCTTTATCTGGCTTTGGTACTAGGGTGATATTGGCCTCACAGACCGTGTTGGGAAGTTTTCCCTCCAACCCGATATTTTTTTGGAAGAGTTCAAGTAGAATTGCACTGTTTATTCTTGGAATGTTTGAAAAAAAATCACCAGTGAAGCCATCTGTTCCTGGGCTTTACTTTGCTACAAGGGTTTTTTGTTTGTTTGTTTGTTTATCACTTATTCAGTCTCTTTAGTTGTCATTGGTCCATTGAGATCTTCTATTTCTTCTTGAGTCAGTGTAGCTTGTTTGTGTGTTTCTAGGAATTTGTCCATTTCATCTAAATTATCTAATTTGTTGGTGTACAGATGTTCATGGTATCCTCTTATAATCCTTTTTATTTCTGCAAGGTCTGTAATAATGTCCCCCCATTTTGTTTCTGATTTTATTTTTTTGTGTACTGTGCCAGTTTGAATGTATTATGTCCCCCAAAATGCCATTATCTTTGATGCAGTCTTGTGTGGGCAGACATATTAGTGTTGATTAGATTGTAATTCTTTGTAATTTTTTGATTGTTTCCATGGAGATGTGACCCACCCAACTGTGGGTGATGACTCTGATTGGATAGTTTCCATGGGAAGTGTGGCCCTGCCCATTCAGCATGGGCCTTGATTAGTTTACTAGAGCACTATATAAGCTCAGACAGAAGGAGCAAGCTTGCTATAGCCAAGAAGGACACTTTGAAGAACACACAGTTGCTGAGAGAGGAGCTGCAGCTTAGAGAGACATTTTGCAGACTGCCTTTGAAAGCAGTCTTTTGCTGCAGAGAAGCTAAGAGAGGACAAAAGCCCCTAGAGTAACTGAGAGTGACATTTTGAAGAGGAGCTGCAGCCTAGAGAGGAACGTCCTGGGAAAATGCCATTTTGAAACCAGAACTCTGAAGCAGAAGCCAGCCACATGCCTTCCCAGCTAACAGAGGTTTTCTGGACACCACGGGCCATCTTCCAGTGAAGGTACCCAATTGTTGATGTATTATGTTGGACACTTTATGGTCTTAAGACTGTAACTATGTAAGCAAATAAAACCCCTTCATAAAAGCCCATCCATTTCTGGTATTTTGCATAATGGCAGCATTGGCAAACTGGAACATGTACCATCTCTTTTCTTCTCTCATTCTATCTGTAGGTTTGTCAATTTATTGATTTTTTTCAAAGAACTGACTTGGTTTTATTGATTCTCTCTTGTTTTTTAAGTTCTCTTTGTCTTTTTTCTCTGCTCTAATCTTTGTTATTTCTTTCTTTTTGCTCATTTTGGGTTTAGTATGTTCTTTTTCTACTTCCTTCAGTTGTGAGGTTAGGGCCTCTGATTTGAGATATTTCTTCTTTTTAATGTAGGCATTTAGAGCTAAAAATTTCCCTTTCAGCACTGCTTGTGCTGCATTCCATAAGTTTTGATATGCTGTGTTTTTGTTTTCATTCCCTCAGTATATTTCCTAATTTCTTTTGGGATATCTTCTTTGATCCATTGGTTGTTTACAGTTTGTTGTTTAATTTCCACATATTTGTGAATTTTCCGTTTCTTATGTTATTGATTTCTAGCTTCATTCCACTAAGGTCACAAAAGAGACATTATGTGATATCAAATTTTAAAATTTATTGAAACTTGCTTTGTGACCTAACATTTGGTCTATTCTGCAGAATGACCCATTTGCAGTAGAGAAGAATGTGTATTCTGCTGCTGGTTGAAGTGCTATACATACACACTTCTAGTTGTTTTATAGTATCATTTAAATTTTCCTTTCCCTGTTGATCTTCTGCCTAGATATTCTATCCATTATTGAAAGTGGTGTGTTGCAAATGTTCTATTAATGGGAAACCATGTATTTCTCCCTTGAAGTCAATATTTGCTTCATATTTGCAGCTGTTTGCATCAATATTTGCTGGTGTTAGCTGCATATATATATAGTTATAATTGTTATGTCTTTGTTAAATTGACCTCTTGATCAATATGTTTTGTCCTTTTCCACTTGTAACAGTTTTTGACTCAAAGTCCTTTTAATTTAATATTAGTATAGTTACGATAGCTGTCTTTTGGTTACTATTTGTATGGGATATATTTCCCATCCTTTCATTTTCAACCTACTTGTATCTTTTCATTTAAGGTGAGTCTCTTGTAAACAGCAAATAGTTGGGTCATGCTTTTTCGTCCATTCTGCCAGTGTCTGACTCTTGGGTGGAGAGTTTAATACATTTACATTTAAAATAACTACTGATACTGCAGGACTTTATTCTTCCATTTTTCCTATTTGGTCATAATTTTTATTTCCCTCAGTTCTTCCATTAATACCTACTCTCATATTTTTTTTATTTTTTTAGCATACTATTTTGAGGCCCTTCTCATTTCCTTATTATATATTTTTTCAGATATTTTCTTTGTGGTTACTATGGGGCTTAACTTTATCATCCTAAACCTGTAACAGTTATGCTTAATTTGATACCAATCTGTCTACAATAGCATACACACAGTTTCTGTGCCTCTCTGTACCCACATCTTTTTGTTGTGCTTGTTACAGATTATAATATCTTTATACATTGTAAGTCCAAACCTATAGTTTTGTTCTTCCTTTTTATGCAGTTGCATTTTAGAAACTGTAAGAAGTATAACATGAAGTTACATATCAAAAAATACAATACAGTATTACTGACTTTTATAATTACCCACATCATTATCTTTGCCAGTGGTCTTTATGTTTTTATGCTGCTTCAATGCACTGTCTATCACCCTTTCCTTTAGTCTAAAGATCTCCTTTTAGAATGCATGTAGGGTAGGTCTAGTGGTGACAATCCACCTGAGCTTTTATTTATTTGGGAATGTCTTCATCTCTCCCTTATTTTTGAAAAACAGTCTCACTAAATGTTCTGGTTTGCTAAAGCTGCTGAAATGCAATATACCAGAAATGGATTGGCTTTTGCGATGGAGATTTATTAGGTTACAAATTTACAGTTCTAAGCCCATAAAAGTGTCCAATCTAAGGCATCAACAAGAGGATGCTTCCACTGAAGAGGGGCCAATAGAGATGGAATACCTCTGTCAGCTGGGAAGTGGGAAGACACATGGCTGGTGTCTGCTGGTCCTTTGCTGATTCCAGTGGCTTTCTCTTTAAGAATCTCTGAGTTCTCACTTAGCTTCTCTGGGGCAAACTCTGGGCTTCATCTCTTAGGTTAGTATCTCCAGACGTCCTTCTGTCTGCATCTCTAAGCATCTGGGTCTCTGTTGGCTCTGAGCTCTCTCTTTCTCTCTCTGAGCTCCTTAAGGATTCCAGTAAACTAATTGAGACACATCTTGAATGGGCAGGGTTACATCTCCATGTAAATAATCTAATTGAAAGATTCCACCCACCACAGGTCTGCCCCCACAAGATTGGATTAAAAGAACATCGTTTTTATGGGGTACATAACAGATTCAAACCAGCACACTGAATATAAAATGTTTGGTTGGCGACTGTTTTCTTTCAGCACTTTAAGTATTTCCTCCCACTGCCATCTTGCTTCCGTTTTTCTTTTTCTTTTTCTTTTTTTTAAATGAGAAACCAGTATTTAATCTTATTGGGACCTCCTCATCCATAACATGTTGCTTTCCTCTTGCAGTTTTCAGAACCCTCTCCAGGTCCTTGGCATTTGGTAGTTTGACTGCTTTGTGTCTCAGTGTGGTTCCCTTCTAGTTTATCCTGTTTGGGATTTGTTGAACTTCTTAAATGTGTACATTTATGTCTTTTGTTAGATTTAAGAAGTTTTCTGCCATTCTCTTTTCTTTTTTTTTCTTCTTCTGGAACTCCCCTAATGTGTGTATTGGTATGCTTCATGGCATTGCGTGGGTCTCTTTTTTTTTTTTTCTTTAAACTTTTTTTTTTCTAAATCAACTGTATGAAAAATAAAACAAAAAACAAACCAAAAAAAAAAAACAACATACAATAAAAGAACATTTCAAAGAGACCATAACAAGGGAGTAAGAAAAAGACAACTAACCTAAGATAACTACTTTACTTCCAACGTTTTCTTACTCTATCCCAAGAAAGTAACCTAATATAGCAACATTTCTGTGAACTTGGTCCTACTATACCCATCAGAAATTAATAGACCATAGTCATTCCTCGGCATTCCCAGAACATTAAATTTACCCATGATAGCTTATCTGTTCTTGGATTATTGTTCCCCCTTCTTTAATTGCTCTCTATCGCTAGTTCCCCTACATTCTACATTATAAACCATTTGTTTTACATTTTTCAAAGTTCACATTAGTGGTAGCATATAATATTTGTCTTTTTGTGCCTGGCTTATTTCGCTCAGCATTATGTCTTCAAGGTTCATCCATGTTGTCATATGTTTCACATTGTTCCTTCTTACTGCCGTGTAGTATTCCATCGTGTGTATATACCACATTTTATTTATCCACTCATCTGTTGAAGGACATTTGGGTTGTTTCCATCTCCTGGCAATTGTGAATAATGCTGCTATGAACAATGGCATGCAGATATCTGTTCGTGTCACTGCTTTCCGATCTTCCGGGTATATACCGAGAAGTGCAATCGCTGGATCGAAGGTTATCTCTATATCTAGTTTTCTAAGGAACTGCCAGACTGAATTCCAGAGTGGCTGAACCATTATACAGTCCCACCAACAATGAATAAGAGTTCCAATTTCTCCACATCCCCTCCAGCATTTGTAGTTTCCTGTTTGTTTAATGGCAGCCATTCTAATCGGTGTGAGATGGTATCTCATTGCGGTCTTAATTTGCATCTCTCTAATAGCTAGTGAAGCTGAACATTTTTTCATGTGTTTCTTGGCCATTTGTATTTCGTCTTCAGAGAACTGTCTTTTCATATCTTTTGCCCATTTTATAATTGGCCTATCTGTACTATTGTCATTGAGTTGTAGGATTTCTTTATATATGCAAGATATCAGTCTTTTGTCAGATACATGGTTTCCAAAATTTTTTTCTCATTGTGTTGGCTGCCTCTTTACATTTTTGAGAAATTCCTTTGAGGTACAGAAACTTCTAAGCTTGAGGAGCTCCCATTTATCTATTTTTTCTTTTGTGGCTTGTGCTTTGGGTGTAAAGTCAAGGAAGTGTCCGCCTAATACAAGGTCTTGAAGATGTTTTCCTACATTATCTTCTAGGAGTTTTATGGTGCTTTCTTTTATATTGAGATCTTTGGTCCATTTTGAGTTAATTTTTGTGTAGGGTGTGAGGTAGGGGTCCTCTTTCATTCTTTTGGATATGGATATCCAACTCTCCCAGCCCCATTTGTTGAAAAGACCATTATGACCCAGTTCAGTGACTTTGGGGGCCTTATCAAAGATCAGTCGGCCGTAGATCTGGGGGTCAATCTCCGAATTCTCAATTCAATTCCATTGATCCATATGTCTATCTTTGTGCCAGTACCATGCTGTTTTGACAACTGTGGCTTTATAATAAGCTTCAAAGTCAGGGAGTGTAAGTCCTCCCACTTCGTTTTTCTTTTTTAGAGTGTCTTTAGCAATTCGAGGCATCTTCCCTTTCCAAATAAATTTGATAACTAGCTTTTCCAAGTCTGCAAAGTAGGTTGATGGAATTTTGATTCGGATTGCATTGAATCTGCAGATGAGTTTGAGTAGAATTGACATCTTAATGACATTTAGCCTCCCTATCCATGAACGTGGAATATTTTCCCATCTTTTAAGGTCCCCTTCTATTTCTTTTAGTAGAGTTATGTAGTTTTTTGTATAGGTCTTTTACATCTTTGGTTAAGTTGATTCCCAGGTGCTTGATTTTTTTTAGTTGCTATTGAAAATGGTATCTTTTTCTTGAGTGTCTCTTCAGTTTGTTCATTTCTAGCATATAAACACATTACTGACTTGTGTGCATTAATCTTGTATCCTGCTACTTTGCTAAATTTGTTTATTAGCTCTAGTAGCTGTATCGTTGATTTCTCAGGGTTTTCCAGATATAAGATCATATCATCTGCAAACAATGACAGTTTTACTTTTTCCTTTCCAATTTGGATGCCTTTTATTTCTTTGTCTTGCCGGATTGCCCTGGCTAGCACTTCCAGCACAATGTTGAATAACAGTGGTGATAGCGGGCATCCTTGTCTTGTTCCTGATCTTAGGGGGAAGGCTTTCAGTCTCTCACCATTGAGTACTATGCTGGCTGTGGGTTTTTCATATATGCTCTTTATCATGTTGAGGAAGTTTCCTTCAATTCCTACCTTTTGAAGTGTTTTTATCAAAAAGGGATGTTGGATTTTGTCAAATGCTTTTTCAGCATCTATTGAGATGATCAATTGATTTTTCCCTTTTGACTTGTTAATGTGTTGTAATACATTGATTGATTTTCTTATGTTGAACCATCCTTGCATGCCTGGAATGAACCCCACTTGGTCATGGTGTATGATTTTTTTAATGTGTCTTTGGATTCGATTTGCAAGTATTTTGTTGAGGATTTTTGCATCTATATTCATTAAGGAGATTGGCCAGTAGTTTTCCTTTTTTGTAGCATCTTTGCCTGGTTTTGGTATTAGATTGATGTTAGCTTCATCAAATGAGTTAGGTCGTGTTCCATTTTCTTCAATGTTTTGGAAGAGTTTAAGTAAGATTGGTGTCAGTTCTTTCTGGAAAGTTTGGTAGAATTCTCCTGTGAAGCCATCTGGCCCTGGGCATTTATTTGTGGGAAGCTTTTTGATGACTGATTGGATCTCTTTGATTGTGATTGGTTGGTTGAGGTCTTCTGTTTCTTCTCTGGTCAGTCTAGGTGGTTCATATTTTTCCAGGAAATTGTCCATTTCCTCTACATTATCCAGTTTGTTGCCATACAGTTGTTCATAGTACCCTCTTATAATTTTTTTAATTTCCTCGGGATCTGAAGTAATGTCACCTTTCTCATTCATTATTTTGTTTATATGGGTCTTCTCTCTTTTTGATTTTGTCAGTCTAGCTAGGGGCTTGTCAATCTTGTTTATCTTCTCAAAGAACCAACTTTTGGTGATATTTATCCTCTATTGTTTTTTTGTTCTCTATGTCATTTATTTCGGCTTTAATCCTGGTTATTTCTTTTCTTCTACTTGGTTTAGTATTGGTTAGCTGTTCATTTTCTAGCTTTTTCAGTTGATCCATTACTTCTTTGATTTTGGCTCTTTCTTCCTTTTTAATATATGCATTTAGTGGTATAAATTTCCCCCTCAGTACCGCTTTTGCTGCATCCCATAGGTTTTGGTATGTTGTGTTCTCATTTGCATTCGTCTCTATATATTTAGCAATTTCTCTTGCTATTTCTTCTTTAACCCACTGATTGTTTAGGAGTGTGTTGTTTAACCTCCAGGTATTTGTGAATTTTCTAAGTCTCTGATGGTTATGGACTTCTAATTGTATTCCATTGTGGTCAGAGAATGTGCTTTGAATAATTTCAATCTTTTTAAATTTATTGACACTTGTTTTATGTCCCAGCATATGATGTATTCTGAGAAAGTCCCGTGAGCACTAGAGAAGTATGTGTATCCTGGTGATTTGGGATGTAATGTTCTATATATGTCTGTTAAATCCAGTTCATTTATCAGATTGTTTAGGTTTTCAGTTTCCTTATTGGTCTTCGTCTGGTTGATCTATCTATAGGAGATAGTGATGTGTTGAAGTCTCCCACAATTATTGTGGAAACATCAATTGCTTCCTTTAGTTTTGCCAGTGTTTCTCTCATGTATTTTGTGGCACCTTGATTGGGTGCATAGACATTTATGATTGTTATTTCTTCTTGTTGAATTGCCCCTTTTATTAGTATGTAGTGGCCTTCTTTGTCTCTCAAAACATCCCTGCATTTAAAGTCTATTTTATCTGAGATTAATATTGCTACATCTGCTTTCTTTTGGCTGTAGCTGGCATGAAATATTTTTTTCCATCCTTTCACTTTCCATTTCTTTGTGTCCCTGTGTCTAAGATGAGTCTTTTGTGTGCAGCATATTGATGGTTCATTTTTTTTGATCCATTCTGCAGATCTATACCTTTTAATTGGTGAGTTTAATCCATTTACATTCAATGTTATAACCGTGAAGGCATTTCTTGAATAGCCATCTTATCCTTTGGTTTATGTTTGTCGTATATATTTTTCCCCTTTCTCTATTAATATCCTTTAATGTACCTATACCGAATCTCTTTAGTACTGAACCTTTCTCCAGGTCTCTCTGTCCTTTCTTTGTTTCTCTGTCTGTAGGGGTCCCCTTAGTATCTCCAGTAGGGCAGGTCTCTTGTTAGCAAACTCTCTCAGCATTTGTTTGTCTGTGAAAAATTTAAGCTCTCCCTCAAATTTGAAGGAGAGCTTTGCTGGATAAAGTATTCTTGGTTGGAAATTTTTCTCACTCAGAATTTTAAATATGTCATGCCACTGCCTTCTCGCCTCCATGGTGGCTGCCGAGTAGTCACTACTTAGTCTTAAGCTGTTTCCTTTGTATGTGGTGAATTGCTTTTCTCTTGCTGCTTTCAGAACTTGCTCCTTCTCTTCCGTATTTGACAGTGTGATCAGAATATGTCTTGGAGTGGGTTTATTTGGATTTATTCTATTTGGAGTTCACTGGGCATTTATGATTTGTGTATTTATGGTGTTTAGAAGATTTGGGAAGTTTTCCCCAACAATTTCTTTGAATACTCTTCCTAAACCTTTACCCTTTTCTTCTCCTTCTGGAACACCAATGAGTCTTATATTTGGATGTTTTATGTTATCTTTCAAATCCCTGAGGTCCATTTTGATTTTTTCAATTTTTTTCCCCATTCTTTCTTTTGTGCTTTTATTTTCTGTTCTGTCATCTTCCAGGTCACTGATTTGTTGTTCAACTTCCTCTAGTCTAGTACTATGAGTATCCAGAATCTTTTTAATTTGGTCAACAGTTTCTTTAATTTCCGTAAGATCATCTTTTTTTTTTTTTATTTAGTCTTGCAATGTCTTCTTTATGCTCTTCCATGCTCTTCTTGATGTCCTTTATGTCCCATGCCATGGTCTCATCATTCATCTTTAGTTCTTTAATTAGTTGCTCTAAGTACTGTATTTCTTCTGATCTTTTGATTTCGGTGCTTGGGCTTGGGTTATCCATATTGTCTGGTTTTTTCATATGCTTTAAAATTTTCTGTTGTTTTTGGCCTCTTGGCATTTGCTTAACTTGGTAGGTTTCTTTTAGGATTTGTAGACCAATTGAAATCCTTATCTCTAATTTGTCAGGTCTGCAGGTACGTGGAGTACACTTTCTGTGACTAACCAGCAGGTGGCATCTGTGAGCCACCTGTTCCCCTCAAGCCAGTTCTCCCCCACTTGCCTCTGTGGTGAGTGGGGGAGTAAGTCTTGTGGGGTCCAGTTGGTATACCCGCATGGGTCTCTTAAGCTCTCTTTATCTTTTTTAAATTTTTTCCTTTTGCTTCTCAGCCTGAATAATTTCAATTATTGTTTTTTCAGGTTCACTGATTCTTTCTTCTGCCATCTCTAATCTACTGTTGAAACCCTCTAAGCAATTTTCAATTTCATTTATTCTGGTCTTCAACTCCATTATTTCTGTTTGGTTCCTTTTTAAATATTTTTGTCCCTTTGAGATTCTCTTTTGTTCATTAATTGTTTTTATGTTATCCTTTAGTTGTTTTCCACGTTTTCCTTTATCTGTTTGAGCATATAGAGTATCATTTTTAAAAATTCTTTGTCTGGTATATAAAAAATCTGGTCTTTGTTTCAATTTCTGGATTTTTCTCTTGTTTCTTTGGATGGGCTATCATTGCCTGTTTATTTATCTTGTAACCTTTTGTTGCAAACTGTACATTTTAATATTTTAAAGCATTAACTTTAGTCTCTGATTTCTCTGTTCCGTGAAGTTTGCATGCATCCAGTGATATGACAGAGATTTCTTTAAGTTCAAGGAGCGAACAAAAACAAAACCATGTAAAAAGCACCATTAACATTTTTTGCAAACCAGCTCTTTGCTGGCTATTGCTTATCTTCAAAGGCTAGCTCTCCTATCAAGAAGATCAGCCCAAGGTGAAAGATTATGAGGTCCTCTTATTCTTTTCCAGGCCTGCCTCTTGTCCTGGGCTTAAACTCCAGTCTTTAGTATTTCCCCATTTAGAGAAATTCAAATGCCCCCCTATGAAATAGAGCCCTCTCCTCCAGGTGCTCTATTATACTTCTTCAAGCAGGTAATCCTTTGTCCCAGGCTTCTTGGATTTGTTTCTTAAATGCGCTTAGCTGTCAACAAGCTGTTTCTGTCTGCAGGACAAGTCCTGGGGGTAGAGAGGGCAAGCCATATAGGAGAGTCCTGGTTCAGTCTCCTGGGCTTCTACCCAATAGATGGGCATTGACACACAGTCACCGCTGTATGTGCCTAAAGGTTGCTCTGCTCCCTGTGGAATAAGGCCATGGACCCACAATGGGAGTATAGGCTGGCTTCACACCAATGAAGGGGCTGGGGCAGGGCTAGCAAGGACACTATGAGCCACCCCCACCATTTTTTTTAAGTTGCGTTTTCCTGATTTGGTCCTTGCCCAGTTACCTAAACATTTAACTGTTTTCCAGAGTTTTGAAATTTGGCTCTGCAAATTTTTGCTAGTTGTTCAAAGATTCTGTGGGGCAATAGGACTCTGGATGTCTCATGTCCCCCATCTTGGTTGTCTGGAAGTGCCATTGTTGTCACGATAAAGCCCTAGCCCTTTCAGTGACTTCTAAGCTCCCATGTGATCCAGTCCCTGCCCACCACTCCTGCTCCCTCTCTTGAACTCCCTTCCTCACACTGAACCTATTTAATTTCCTATAATGCGAGATGTTCTATTTCACCTTTGAGCATACTGTTCACTGGTTCTGGAACATTCTCCACATATTCTCATGCCTTTATGGTCCTAGGTAACTACTACTGATTCTTTGAAAATCAACTTAGTCCTTGCTTTCCTCTAAAAAGCCTTCCCTGACTCCCTCCCAGTCTAGTTAATTTGCTTTGGATGTGTCCTCCCATAGCAACCAATTTTTCTAGCTAATTAAACTTCTTTTTCCCTGGACTAGATGGTTGATGAGGGCAGGGGTCATTTCATTCTCTGAAAGGTCTGGAAAGGCAGAAGCCAGGTTCGTCTCATTCACTGTTGTATCCTCGGTACAGTGATACAGGAGACTAAATCATACCTTGTTAAATAAATGCACACATTCCTTTATTCATCAGTACCAAATTATGATAAATCTATTATTCGTTTTTATGCTTGCCAAAGATCACTTAGTTGTGGTTCACTTCTCATTGTCTTTCCCAGAACCAGTGCCAAATTATGACTCTTAGGCTATCCACCTCTTTATTTTTTTCTGCCTGAGATAACATCTCCTATGCAATATTTTATGTATGTTATTGGTAGCAGTGAGTTTATAGACAGGTTATTACTCTTATTTCTGGAGCAAGAAAAATTCTGCCTCAAAAGAATATTTTAAGAATTGTCTGCTGCTATCTAATATGTGCTGGTTCTGTGTAAATGTAAGGGGTGCTTTGCTTTCACCCCTCTACCAACAGACAAAGCCAGCACACTCAGCACTAGCATAATAGTGACAGAGCTGAGTCTATTATTTCAAGGTAATGAGGAGAACATTAATTGGAAAGAATAAGAATGAGGTAGTAAGGGGAAAATGCACTTTGGAAGGATGTAAATTGTTCCTGAATCTGGATCTTCATTAATTGTTTCCAATTCTCAGTCCCAAATGGCTTTTCCCCACCATTTTCAATAACAAAATACAATAAACTAGGTTTAAGAATGAAAACCAGAGTTATTTAATTTAACTGAGATGTTTTAAATCCTCAGGACAAGTTATGATAATTTCCCATGATACTTACACAGAGTCCTGTTCCATCTTGTTTGAAAATAACCATTTCATTTTCCTCCAGGGCTGTTCTTAGGTTTTAGGCAACAGTAATTGTTTATGTTTGACTACTGTTTGAAAATCATTAAATGCTTACTGAAATTTCTGAAAGTACAGTATTCTAGAGAATAAAATAAAGTTTCTGTATTAGTTGGCCTTTGCTGAAGCCACAAACAATTCCAAAATCCTAGAGACATATAATAACATTTGTTTCCCCCATCACGTTACAGCAGGGCCGCAGGTTGACCTTGTGCCTTCTCATTCTGAGATGTAGGCTAAAAGGGCAGCCTCTGTCTGGGATGTGCCATTCTCCTGGCAGAGAGCAGAAGTGCATGGGGCTAAGTTCAAACATGCAACTGCATTTAATGCTCCTCCTGGGATAGAGTGCATGTCACATCTATTCGCAACCCAAAAGCGAGTCACAAGGTTAAGCTCAAAAGCAGCAGGGCATGGTTGCATAGTCCTCTCACTGTTATGAAGTAATTGCATTATTAAGAAAAATCGCACCCCACAATTGCTATATTCAAACACTGTTATGCTAAATTTTCCATTCAAGCATATGGTTATCTGTAGCTAATTCACTACATAGTTTTTATTTTAGTATATATACAATTTTATTTCAAATTTTGCCTTTTATCATGCTTTCTGAAAACTATCTTTAATGGCCATATATGTCTCTTTAATGCAGGAACCAAAGTTTCTCCATACTTTGGCCATTTATGTTTCTCCCATTCTTTTGCTCTTAAGATGATCACTAATAGTGTTTTGAAAATCTTTGTCTATAATTCTTTTTCTGGATACAAAATCCTTTCATTTGACTAGATGCCAGAAGAATATTAAATGGGTCAAAGAGTTTGAAAAAAGTGTTCTTAAAATAATTTGATAAATTACTTGCCAAAAGAGTGGAAACAGTTTATGCTACTATTAGCAGTGTATAAAAAGGTTTGTTTGTACCAAATTCTTACTAGTGGTGGTATTAATGATATGAAGTATTTCTGAAACTGTTTCCTGCCCCAGGCATATTTCACCACTTCCTTTATTTTAATTTGTGTGTGTGTGCACATGCGTCTTTCTGTTTTTGAGCCTTTCTTCCTCCGGGGCTGAAACCTCACTGAGGGAAGGTACTCTGGAGGTCTAATCACTAAATCCTTATCACCTCATCAGTGCCAATCTGACAACATTTTGATGAGTGAATCACTGATTGAATAAGTAAATAATGAAAGGAGTTTAAAAAGTATCTGTTTTTAAATTTTTTTTTTTTCATTTCTTTGATTACTGCAAGGTGGAATATTTTTCTATATATTAGTATTTACTTTTTTGTCAGTTAAGAATGTCATTTACCCACTTACCTATCAGGTTTTCTTGTTTTATTGCTTTTCCTTATGAAAGTATGTTAACCCTTCTATATGTATGTATCCCTCTCTGGTATAATAATTTTCTCCAATTTGCTTTTTGACTTTTAATTTCACTTATATTTTTACATAGAGATGTTTAGAAATTTCACTTATATTTTTACATAGAGATGTCTTTTCTTTTGCAATTTTTCCTAGTGCCTCCTCACTTAGACATTTCTTCTCCCAAAGGTTTGATAAGTATTTCATTGTCTTTTCCTCTGTTCTATGTTATTCATTTATTTTAATTTCTTTATTTTTTAATGTTATGGTTAGCTCTTCAATTTATTTAGAATTCATCCTGCTGTGGGGAGTGAGAGGAGATTGTAAACTGTCTGTTTCTCCTAAGTGGTTGATGAATGTTCTTTTCCTCATAGAACCCACAGCCTCCCTTGTTATGGGATCCTGAATGGAGTTGCCCTATAATGAACACAATTAAATTAAGATTAAAATTTCTTATATGACTAAGGGTTAAATTGCCGAAGGTTGATTTATCTTTATTCGGTCTGATAATGGCAGACTGCATTCCTGACCCAAGCCCCTGGTCTGGCCAGTTTCTCCTGCTAAGTGCAGAAGGAACTGACAGAGCAGCACAAATCAATCATTCCAGATAGAAAAACAACCCTTAGAACGTGCCCTGATCTCAGTGAGTCAGGAGAGCCAGCTTCATTCCAAAGGAAATACTTAGCTCCATATGACGTAATCCAAGTCTACTATAATTTGAATTGTGAGGGTCATGGCCAGATCTCACATGGTTTCGTAGCTGAAATTTGATATGCGGTAACCAGCTGTTGAAGGTTAAATGCTGCTTCTATGAGCCCCTCTTGTTGTCATGGTGACCTCCACCCTTCCAGGATGACTTCACCAACAGAAGAAGGCCTGGGAGCAAGTAGCTGCTCCAGAAACACTACAGTAGGCACCTTACAGTCAGTGGGTCAGTATATGGATTCTCGAAGAAGGCAAGCATTGCTGTTTGTGGAGGCCCTGTAAAATCCCTGTCTGGGCCTATGGGCAAGCCATTGGTTTTAAAAGACAGGACCCTGATGCAGGAAATTAAAATCAGGGGTTTGTGCACTGATGAGAAAATGGAACACTCAGACACTAAGATAAACTCAGGGTGCCTGGGAGAGCCCAGGACCAGTGCAAAACAACATGTGGTGACCAGGGCATGGGTGGGAAAACATGGGCTGGGTGAGCAGAGGAGAAGCTCATGATGGGGAAACCCTGCTCTGAGAAGTAGGTGATTGTGGAGGCTTTGGATTTCCATTACCAGTGAAGCCATTTGAAATTTGCAAGTATGAATGTGTCCAACTGTCTAGTAAAATTTATTTAAATTGGTCAGTCAATTTACTTGGTGCCTAGTAAGGGTGCTAGGAGCAGGGCGTACTGCTGTGAACAAAACACACCTACTTGCCACCCTCATATTGTTCCCAGTCTAAAGAAGAACCAGGCATTCAACAAAAATCAGAAACTGAACAACCACAAATAAGCAAGTGAGTTTTATACCACAGAAGCCTCTGATGTAAGTGCTATTTCTGGGCTCTTTAAGGGTTGGTGGTTAATGCTGGTCCAGAGCTGCTGCTGGCTGTGTACTCTTCCGTTTGACTACTTGGAAATGAAGAGTTCCAGCCTTATCCCTTCTTTCTCACTTTGAGAAAATGATTAAATCTTCAACAAACCATTACCCATTTTCTCACCTGTTTTAGGCAGAATAAGGTCATCAGCCTAATCCCTAGAGCGTGGGAATATGCTGCCTTATGTGGCAAAGGGAAATTAAGGTAGGAGGTGGAATTAAGATTGCTAATCAGGTCACCTTAAAATAGATAATCCTGGATTGTCCATGTGGGCCCAGTGTTATCACACAGGTCCTTAAATATGGAGGAGGTGGCAGAAGAGTGAGTGTCAGAATGATATGATATAAGAAAGACTTAACAGGCTATGGCTGGCTTTGAAGCTGGAGAGGGGCCACAAGCCAAGGGGTGCAGGCAGCCTCTAGAAGTTGGAAAGGCCAGGAAGTGGATTCTCCCTGAGAGCTTCCAGAAAGCATGGCAGCCCTGCCAGCTCCTTGATTTTAGTCCAGCAAAATCCATGTCAGCCTTGTCACCTACAGAACCATAACACAGTAAGTTTGGGTTGTTTTAAGTCACAAAGTTTTTGGTAATTTATCCACAGCTCCCTCCTTCCTTTCCTAATTCTGAAGACTGTGATTTATTTCTCATTTTCAAGGTGATCTCACCAACTATAGACATTATTTTATTCATCATCTTCTCTTTTCTTCTAAACTTCTTTTCTCTATCTTTCCCCTATTCAGCCTATACAGGGAACTTTATTTCTTTCTCTTTCAAAGGACACAAAACAACATCAAATTGTTTAATGGCAAAGCCCTGCTAAATCCTCATTAATTCCACCTTTCCACTTTTTACTGAATTTTCTTGAAACTGCTTCCTTTGGCTTCTAAATTATGAAAGAAAGAACATACGCAACACTAAGTGAACAGAAAGGCTGGTACCTTTCTGATTGGAGGAGTTGTTTAGTCATTTATTTTAATTAATTAAGTTCAAAACTGAATCAATGCAAAGGTCATGTTTTTATTAAAGGGACTGGAGTTAGAACAGAGAAGCAGGAATTACGGGTGTACGCAACACATGGACCCTGACGAGACCTTTTGGCAGGCTGCATCCTATCTCTGTGGTTCAGAATGGGAAACATGGTCTTTAGATGATAGCACAAGGCTTGTCCTTGGCTGAACTCAGCCCTAAGAATGCTGATTAATGAATCAAGGCAGCCTGGAGGGAAATCTGCAGTGAGAGAGCTGTGCTGACACTTTCCGTAGCTCCACTCCATCATCTGGTCATTTTTGTTATCAGAGGTTTGCCTGGGGTGAGCAGCACAGCTTGTGGTAATGTGCTAGACAGAAGGTGACTGGCTGGGTGGGGACACTGTTCCATGGTAGCATGAAGTAATTCAGATGATAGTGTTTGGGGTTCTCCCCACACACAGCCCCCTTTGCTGTAAGGCATTTCCACTCCAGGCTCTATCCAAAAGCAGAAAGTTGTTAGAACACCAAAAAATTCCTCTTATTGGGTAGAAGCACTCTACAGGGACTCTGCACTCTGGACTCTGGAGACAGAACTAGTGGACATTACCAATATTTTTTTCATACCTGGACATGGACTACACATAGGTTACCTCACAAGTATTTTGGTCTTTTCCTTCAGGATTTTAACATCTCAGTATAGCCAGATGTTCTTTTTTCTTCATCTGAAGCCAGTTTACTCTTTGCCCAGAGAGCATCCAAAGAGGCTGATGACTCTTTCCCAGGGCTGCTGTGGAGGGAGGCCAACGTGGCATGGAAGTTGGATTCTGATCCCTCTAAAGGCCTTTCCACTCCACTTTGTTATGCACCCATCTTACTCTCCTAGCCAAGTTTCCTGGGGTGTCAACAATGCATTTGAGTGATGTGAAGCCAAAGACTCTCAATATTATGCAGGCATAGAATTTGGTGACAGAATCAGAAAATCCACTTCTCTAAAATTAATTCTACTAGAAATCACTAAAAAAGGTTGGTCACTCACCTCAGAGATAACTCATCTTGATGGATAAAGATTTTGCTGATTAGCTAAAGGTATCTCCTAAATGTCATCAAAAGATATAATTGAAGTAATATAAAATGAGTATAAAATAAACCTAATTATTTCAGAAATACATATTGTTTTTCCTGTTTACATATGTAGTATGGTCCAAAAAATGTGGTTTGCAAAAATACATAAAAAAAGAGAAAGTAAATGTCCCATCTTCTCAGCTCTCGGAGATAACCTATTAACAACTTGGTATATATTGGTTCAGATTTTTTTCTATGCACATACCAGAATATCAAACTAACTAACTTTAAAATCTTCCCATGGAAGTGGAGTATTATATAGCATAACACTTCCTTTTAAAAGTTGGGACCTCAGGAGTAAGATTCTTTTCCTGTGGCTCTAGCTCTTCACAGAGCAGAGGCTAGGCTAACTCTAAATACCACTGACATTTGTGTATTCAGGAGTAGATCAGAGAAGGACAGATAAGGTAGCATGATCAATGTAAATATTCCTAAAATCATTCATCCCTCTAATATTCATTGAGCATCTATTTGTATATGAGGGCTTCATAAAGCACTGGAGGTACAAGTCAAAAAACATGTCCTTGGGAATACAACAATCAATAAGATGTTGTCCCTGATGTCAAGGAGCTAATAGTCTAATGTGGGAGAGCACTTTATAAAGCAGTATACTTTATTCTCGTTCATTTTTATGCCTTTATTAACATGAAGTATCTGCAGTGTGTGCAATTAAAAAAGGCTGAACTGAGTAAAGAGCAGTCTGAGCTTGGGACATTTATGATCTGAAACAATAAGGAAGAACAAGCTTTGTTGACCAACCATGATGGGTGCTGTACACTGAAGGGATTCGACAGTATATTAGCTATTGCATCCTTTTTTGTACAATCCTTTTTTGTTTCTTTTGGTCTAAATACGCTTATATTTTCCTTTGATTATTGAACTTAAAAGTTGTTAACTTTCAATGGGTGGGTGAATTTGCCCACCTCCTGACTACCTCAAAGGACTGGGCATCTTTGGTAGAGAATATCATCCCCTGCTTCTGTTCAGACAAGAAAAAAGACTAACATTTTGTTTATTATGGACAAAGTGCTGGATTAAGTCTTTAACCTATGTGATCTTATAACCAAGCAAGGTAGGCACCATAGCCCTCATTTATATCAGGGGAGAGCCTGAGGCTGGAGAGGCAGCACAGCATAGTGAGTAGGGGCATCAGTCAGGAAGCCAGGTTGCCTGGGCTCGGAATGCCAGCTTGCCATTCCCTGGTTCTGATCTTGAGCAAGTGACTTAACCTCCGTGGGTCTCAATTTTTCAGTGTAAAATGGGCTCAACAATAGTATTTATCTTTCTATGTATTTGCTCCTTATTACTAGCAGTAGTAGTAGTAGTTGGCATAGGACACACTTATTTTGTGATTAAATTTAAAAATGGAATATAATGTCTCTGATATATTCATTATAGGTCACCTTCCACTGTAAGTTTGCATAGTAGAACTCCATGTTCTAGTCTCACACCTGCTCATATCTGGCTTTGTAACTACAGAACTACACTCAGTCTCCTCTTTGTCCATGGTTTTTTCATCTATGAAATAAAAACTTTGGAAGCAGTGCTGTCCTAAAATATTTTTCATCTTTAACGTTATAAGACTTTTTAATCTTAGGTGGAATTTAAGTGTAAATGAGAATATAAGCCAGGGAAGGAGGAGATGATGATCAAGGGTTTGGAGTTAGAAGAAGTCGTTTGACCCCTGACTTAACCAGTTAACAGCTGTGGGCTCTTGGGTAAATGGCTTTCAATTAGTTAGGGTTCTGTAGGGAAACAGAACCAACAGGAGACATCTGTAAATATGAGATTTTATAAAAGTGTCTCACGCAACTGTGGGGATGCACGAGTCCAAATTCCATATGACAGGAAGTGAGCTGGCAAATCAGAAGAAGGTCTCGATGAACTCCCCAGAAGAGGTTGGCCGACTGAAGAAAAAAGTTCTCTTGTCCCTTAAAAGTCTTCAGCTGATTGGATTAAATCCAGTTGATTGTATTCTCTCATTGTGGAAGACATGCCCTTTGATGTAATCAGTCACAGATGCAATCAATACACTGATGATTTAATAAACCAGCCTTCTGGTTTATTAACCAGCTATGATATGTCCTTGCAGTAACAATTAGGGCAATGCTTGCTTGACCAGACACCTGAGCACCATCACCTGGCCAAGTTGACAGATTATACTCCAGACTAAGGCATCAACAAGAGAAGACCTTCACTGAAGAACAGCTGATGACGTGAGGAAGACCTCTGTTGGCTGGGAAGGCATGTGGCTGGCGTCTGCTGGTCCTTTGCTCCCGGATTGTGTTTCAAAATGACTTTCTGCAAAATGTCTCCAGGCATCTATCTTGGCTCCTCTCCCTCAGCTCCTCTGTGTCCTTGCTTCTTTCTTCCAGGACATTTCTCTGTAAGCATCTGGGGCTCTCCGGGGCAGACTCTGGGCTTCATCTCTTAGCATCTCCAGACATCCTGTCCACATCGCCAAGCATCTCCAAGCATGAACAAGCATCTGAGTCTCTGTTGGCTCTTTGCTTCTCTCTTAAATATTCCAGTGAACTAATCAAGACCCACACTGAATGGGTGGGTTCCACACCTCCATTGAAATAATTTAATCAAAGGTAACATCCACAGCTGGGTGAGGTACATCTCCATGGAAACAATCAAGAGGTTCCACCCTAATCAACAGACTAATCAGTTTGCCCCTACAAGATTGCATTAAAGAAATGGCTTTTCTGGCGGACATAATATATCCAAACCGGCACAGGTGTCATCTCTTAGAGTTGGTTTCCTCAACTCTAACATGATGGTCATAATGCTTGGGGTACAGGGTTGTTATTAGGCTCATTTAGGATGGTGTATATGGTTGTACTTTGTAGATGGTGAGTTTGTTAACAAACTACAAGTAAAAAAAAGACCTTACTATCCAAGTGAATGCTGTTTTTTCCTATAAGAACAAGTATCTGGCATTGTGTTATGTGAATATGAAGAAGGGTTTCCCTGGGATCCTCCCAAGATAGAAGGGCTTAAGAATGAATCTAAATCTTTCTCCAGTGAAACCCCCTGTGATAGTGTCCTACCTGAAATAGAGCCCCTTGGCCCTTCCTGGCCAGTTGTTTTAAGAGGTATGGTACTTTGAGAATGGGTATATTGTTCCTCTTCAGTGGAAGTTTAATAGGCCAATGACAGAAGAAAGTGGCCTGTCTTTGGTGAACCAGTGACTGGTAGATCAAGTGCCCAATTCAACATCTTTACTCGAATCCACTGATCCACACAGGAGACAAAATAGTTCAAGAACATCTACTTACTTTCCATGGAAATGAATATCATAGGGGTTCAAAGCAGGCACCTTGGCACCGGATAGATGTGATGCAAATCACAGCTATTTGATCTTGGGCCATTTCCTTAAATTATCTGTCCCATGGTTTCCATAATCATAGGAATAGTAATACATACTAGGTAATATGTTTTGACCATTTATTATGAGCCAAGCACTGAGCTAAGACCATTGTCTATCTCATTTAATCTTTACAGCAGTTCAGTGACTTAGTTATTATTTTTGGTCATTGTTCCAGTTTTTTAATGCTGCTGTTTTGTAAAACACCAGAAATGGATTGGCTTTTATAAAGGAAGTTTATTTGGTTACAATGTTACAGTCTTAAGGTCATAAAGTATCCAAGGTAAGGCATCAACAATAGGGTACCTTCACTGGAGAAAGGCCATTGGCATCTGGAAAACCTCTGTTCACTGGCAGGGCATGTGGCTGGCATCTGCTTGCTCCCAGTTTGTGTTTCAAAATGGCCTTCTCTAAAATACCAGTGTTCCAGTTTGCTAATGCTGCCGTTTTGCAAAATACCAGAAATAGATTGGCTTTTATAAAGGGGTTTTATTTGGTTACAAAGTTACACTCTTAAGGCCATAAAAGTGTCCAAGCTACAGCATCAATAATAGGGTACCTCCACTGAAGGATGGCCAATGGCATCCAGAAAACCTCTGTTAGCTCGGAAGACATGTGGCTGGCATCTGCTTGCTCCCAGGTTGCATTTCAAAATGGCGTTCTCCAAAATATCAGCTTTCAACAGCTGTCTTCAAAATGTCTGTCACCTGTAGCTCTGAGTTCCTTCTGTTTGTCAGCTTTTTTATATGGCTCTAGTGATCCAGTTAACACCTACCCTGAATGGGTTGGGTAACACCTCCATGGATATTATCCAATCAACTGTTTCACTCACAGTTGATTGAGCTACATCTCATGGAAACACTCAAAGAATTCCAATCTAATCAATAGTTATACGTCTACCCACACAAGATTGCATCAAAGATAATGGTGTTTTGGAGGCCATAATATGCCCAAACCAGCCAGTCAACGTCATCTTTCAATGGCCGTCTGCAGAATGTCTGTCTTGGCTGCATCCCTGAGTTCCTTCTGTTTGTCAGCTCTTTTATGTGGTTCCAGTGATTTAATTAAGACCCACCTGAATGGGTGGGGCCAGACCTCTATGGAAATAATCTACTCAAAGTTATCACCCACTGTTGGGTTTCTCACATTTTGGGTGTGTCACATGTTTTCCAATCTCCATGGAAACAATCTAATGCAAAGATTGCAACCTAATCAACATTAATACATCTGCCCCCACAAGACTGCATTAAAGAACATGGCATTTTGCAGGGGCATAATACATCCAAACTGGCACAGTCATTTTACAGATGCAGATACAAAGGCTTAGAGTGGTAAACTATACGAGGTCATAAGGGGTGGGTGTGACAGTTAGAACCCAAGCATTCCAGAGATTGTATGCTTTATCTCCTAGGACCCATGTGAAAATTAAATGAGAAGATGCACACAAGGCACTGTCCCTGGCAAGTAGTAAATGCTCAAATAAATGTTATTTCTGTGATTTGTAGTATCTCATTAAGTATCAGACTCATTAAGAATTCTTATGATTATGATCAGTTCATGCCATCTGAAGGTTTAGAGACTAAGACCCTCACCATGTAATTTGGTAATGGAATCTTTTATGTACAGAGAATAACAAAGGATCCTCAATCCTAAACCACCCTTGCTTCAGTGCTTTTCTTAGAATGTACCCAGGCATCTAATTCTGGACCATGTGCCAGCATATGTATTGCACATCTCACTCAGCATGCAGACTAAACTCTGTCCCATGTATACAAACCCACATAGCATGAAATGTTGAAAAAGGCAAGCAGTGGCTCCCACACCAAGAACTGGTTTGTGAATCTCTAATTGTCAGTCTCTGAAAAATTTGCGTGATAACTGTGCTGCTACACCATTGCTAGTGATGAGGTTGTAGCTTGAAGTGTGCCCGTATCCTGAGAAAGGTGCTTGATCATAGGTTTCTCCTCCTGTGTGACATCCTACCCCCTCCACCAGGGGCAGATGGGCAGATTCAGCACTGTGAGCAGAGTAGGGGGCCCAGCAGAGAGGCTGGTGTTCACTGGTACTGGTGATGGGGGCTGGGGGTGGGGTGGGGATTGCTCCCTGTGTTTAGGGAACTGATCCATAATGAGACCCTTGGAAGGCTTTGAATCTAAAGGCTTCACGTGTAAGGCCATGGCTTGGCTGAGATAATGATAGATGGGTTTAGCTAATGCTCACCTAAGAAAAAAAAGCCAATCAAAACAACCACATTCACCAGTTTCTACCCCAGCCTATTCCAAGAGGAAGTCAGCTTTCCTCCTTAGACAGGCCTTTGTTTTTGTAGTCAGATTTATGATAAACCCAGGCACTTGGCTGACAGTGAAGTAAAAAGGAAATAGAATCTAAAGGGCAACATTGACTAGGACTTAGTTTTATTTTTAGACCTGAACATCACAAATTGATGTCTTATTTAGCACTCGTCTAGATGCTGAAGTGATACATTATAAAACAGTCACAGAATCCGACTTTGCTGGTGCAAAGTGGTGAAATCAATTACCTGAACACATTATTTCAGATGCTCATTCATCTATAGAGGATAGAATCTCTGCATAGGGATGTGACAGTGCTCACCATTTCTAAGGTGTAGGCTTAGCCTAGGTAAAGTTACCTTTTCTGTTTAAAAATGGACATTTTCCATTCATTCACTTGCCCTTTCCAGAATCTCAATACTGACAGACAATAGCTTTTCCCTTTTGGAACTTCCAACCTGCTTCACATTTGTCTGACTCATAACTGTCCCTTCTCCTTGAAACTTTAAGTGTTTCTGGCAAGACTATGTTCTGTGGTCATGAAAACCATACGAAAGACCACAGCAGGGGAGTACACTTCAGTTTCCATGCTACTGTAGGTGACAGGTCACAGACTTGTAGCCATATCTAGATCATAGACATGTTTTTCCAGCACAGTTTTTAAAAATTGAACAATATTTAAAAATTTGGAGATTATCTATAAAAAATCCACGTTTCTGGTTTCTTTTAAAAAGAGTTTGAATCCCAGAGCTCCAAGCTATTTCCCATGAAGCTGAGAGAGGCTTTATATAGGACATGAGCTTTCCAGTCTGCCTCAACCCACACTCCAACTGGCTCCACTCCTTTACCTGCCTGGCCCTTGCAGTACTCGGAGTTTGAGTCTCTGTCTCCAGTCTCTCTCCACCCCCATCTCTTTGGGCTTGAAACCTGAATTTCCTCTTGATTGACAGCCATTTGAGACGAGTCTCAGTTTGACCTGGCTTTCACTAAGGACTCTGTTCCTGATCACCGCTCCCCAGGAACACACATCAAAACAGAAGAGCCTTCCCCTTCCCCACACCCCGTTCTAGTGCTGGAAGGTAACCACCCTGACCAGCTTGCAGTAGCCGGTGGCCCCGGCTTTCAGGAGAGAGAGACTAGAACACAAAGTCCCTAACTGCTAGGCAGGTTGTGGGGAGCAGTTAATGTCTGGATTTCTACTTTTAAAAAATTTGTCAGAATAAATCCTATTGCTCCTATGAAATTATTCTGATATAACACCATAGTTCATTGAAGAGAATATCTCCAGATGATTATATATCATATTACCTAACAGACACTCCACAAAATGAGAACTCTCAGACATTTCTATAAGAAACGTAAATTAGTACAACCTTTCTGGAAAACAACTTGGCATTACGCATCAAGAGTCTTTGTAAGTTTTGCATCTCCGGTATATTTTTTAAAGCAGTTGTATTCAAACACCAGACAGTCCATCCAATGTGCACAATCAATGGCTCTCGGTATAATCACAGAGCTGTGCTTTCATCACCTCAATCAATTTTAGAACATTTTCATTGCTCCAAAAAGAGAAACCCCATATTGTTTATACCCCACTATTATTGATCTTAGCATTGGGTGGCTCTGTTGTTACAACTGATGGAAGACTATTATAATATTACTGTTCACTATCATCTATATTTCTCATTAGCTGTATTTTTCCCTTATAACACCCTATTCTTAACACCTTGTAATAGTGACTTATATTTGTTCTAGTTCGTAGAAGAACATTCTTATGTTTATAGTATTAACAACCTTCATCGTCCCACTGTTACACAGTCCCGTGTTTCATCCTCTAGCTTTCCTTCTAGTGACATACACGACCCTAAACTTCCCCTTTCAACCACAGGCACACACACATTTCAGCACTGTTAATTATACTCACAATTATGTGCTACCGTTATCTCTATGCATTTCCAAACATTTACAAAAAACCTTATTAAAAATTCTGGACAAATTAAGCATCAGCTCACCATTCTCTACCCTCATTGTATTTTCTGGTAACCTACATTCTAGATATTAGTTCTATGAGTTTACTCATTATATGTAGTCCATATTAGTGAGATCATACAATATTTGTTCTTTTGTGTCTGGCTTATTTCACTCAACATAATGTCCTAAAGGTTCATCAATTTTGTCACATACATCAGGACTTCATTTTTTCTTACAGCTGAATAATATTCCATCATATATATATACCACATTTTATTTATCCATTCATTGGTTGGTGGATACTTGGATTGTTTCCATCTTTTGGCAATAATGAATAATGCTGTTATGAACATCAGTGTGCCAATGTCTGTTCACGTTCCTGCTTTCAGTTCTTCTGAGTATGTACCTATATACTCAGGATTGCGGGATCATATGGCAGTACTGTATGTAGCTTCCTGAGGAACTGCCAGACCGTCTTCCACAATGGCTGCACCTTTTACAGTCCCACCAGCAGTGAATAAGTGTTCGAATTTCTCCACATTGTCTCCAACACTTGTAGTTTTCTGTTTGTTTAATAATGGCCATTCTAGTAGGTGTGAAATGATATTCATTGTGGTTTTGATTTGCATTTCCCTAATAGTGAAGTTGAGCATCTCTTCATGTGCTTTTTAGCCATTTGTATTTGGTCTTGGGAAAAATGTCTATGCAAGTCTTCTGCCCATTTTTAAACTGGATTGTTTGTCTTTTTATTGCTGTATTGTAGGATTTATTTATATATTCTGGATATTAAACCCTGATTGGATATGTGTTTTCCACATATTTTCTCCCATTGACTTGGCTGTCTTTTCACCTTTTTCATAAATTTCCTTTGGAACACAAAAATCTTCAATTTTGAGGAGGTCCCATTTATCTATTTTTTTCTTCCATTGCCTGTGCTTTGGGTATAAGATCTAAGAAACCACTGCCTACCATAGGATCTTGAAGATGCTTCCAAACATTTTCATCTAGGAATTTTATAGCCCTTGCTCTTATATTTTAGTCTTTGATCCACTTTGAGTTAATTTATGTATAAGGTTTGAGATAGGGGTTCTTTTTAATTCTTTTGGATATGGATATCCAGTTCTCCCAGTCCCATTTGTTGAAGAGCCTGTTATGTCACAGTTTATGGACTCAACAGCCTTGTCAAAAATC
The DNA here is from genome assembly GCF_015220235.1 of Choloepus didactylus. NCBI lineage: Eukaryota > Metazoa > Chordata > Mammalia > Pilosa > Megalonychidae > Choloepus > Choloepus didactylus. The sequence goes on along the minus strand of NC_051320.1, from coordinate 28,706,427 downwards.
AGTTGACCATAAATGTACAGATCTATTTCTAAACTCTTGTTCAGTTCCATTGATCAATAGGTCTATCTTTGTGCCAGTACCATGCTGTTTTGACCACTGTAGCTGTGTAATAGGGTTTTTTTTAAAAATTCAGTTTTATTGAGATATAGTCACATACCATACAGTCATCCATGGTGTACAATCAGCTGTTCACAGTACCATCATATAGTTGCACATTCATTACCCCAATCTATTTTTGAACATTTTCCTTACACCAGAAAGAATAAAAATAGGAATAAAAATTAAAAGTAAAGAACACCCAAATCATCCCCCCCCATCCCAACCTATTTTTCATCCAGTTCTTGTCCCCATTTTTCTACTGATCCATCCATACACTGGATAAAGGGAGCATGATCCACAAGGTTTTCACAATCACACTGTCACCCCTTGTAAGTTACATAGCTACACAATCATCTTCAGGAGTCAAGGCTACTGAGTTGCAGTTTGATAGTTTCAGGTATTTACTTCTAGCTATTCCAATATACTAAAACCTAAAAAGGGATATCCATATAGTGCATAAGAATGCCCACCAGAGTGACCTCTTGACTCCATTTGGAATCTCTCAGTCACTGAAACTTTATTTTGTTTCATTTCCCATCCCCCTTTTGGTCAAGAAGATGTTCTCAATCCCATGATGCCAGGTCCAGATTCATCCCCAGGAGTCAGATCCTGCATTGCCAGGGAGATTTACACCCCTGGGAGTCAGATACCACGTAGGGGGGAGGGCAGTGAGTGACCTGCTGAGTTGGCTTAGCTAGAGAGAGAGAGAGGCCACATCTGAGCAACAAAGAGTTATGCAGGGGGAGACTCTTAGGTGCAATTATAAGCAGGTTTAGCCTCTCCTTTGTGGTGACAAGCTTTATAAGGGCAAGCCCCAAGATAGAGGGCTCGGCATACGAAACCATCAGTCCTCAGTGTTTGTGAGAACATCAGCAATGACCCAGGTGAGGAAGTCCAACACTTCCACATTTTCCCCCAGGTCCTCGGCAGGGGGGGGAGCTGCTTATATATTTTTATTCTCTGCCCAAATTACTTTGGGATGTGTTGCTGTTTCACACTAACCTGTACAACCCTACCAGATCTCACTTCCTATTCAAAGTTCCATGTAATTATGGTGTTTGAACAAGCTGACTGTAGAAGTTAAATTGTTTAGTGTACTACAGAAAATACATATCCTGCACCAAATAAACATCTCTTCCCTTGGTGTCCCGTGGAAGTCAAAGTTTTAAAACACACTCAGTATTGTCCTCTACTCTTTGGCCCAGTTTGCCCTAGTGCTAACCAGATCTGCTTCATTCATATCTCTAATTGAAGTCTGGACTCTTGTTTTCAGTTTTTTTAACAGATGCTGTATGTGCTAATACTGACATTCGTATCTGCTGAGCCCTAGCTCTGAGTTTCAGGTATCAGACAGATTCCCAAAATTACAGAGACCAATTGTTATATACAAAAGGATCAGCATCTCAGAATTTGGAGACAGGCCTTACAATTCAGGAATAGATGTGACTGCTATAAGAGCTTACAATCTAGGGTCCATTACAATAAGCATTCCCCTGATAAGCTGTGTTCTAAGATTCAATTCAGAGTTTACACATTGTAGTTAGTCCATATTGGTGAGGCATTATAGTGTTTGCCTTTGTTTCTGGCGTACTTCACTCAAAATGCTCTCTACAGGATCCTTTCACCTCATTGCATGTCTCACAGCTTCACTCCTTCTCGCAGTTGCTCAATATTCCATTGTATGCATACACCACAGTTCACCATTCTGTTCCTCAGTCGATCAAGACTACTGCCTCCATAAATACCAGTGTGCAAATGTGCATTCATGTCCCTGCTCTCAGATCTTCCTAGTACATACCCCATAATGAGGTTGCAGGACCTTATGGCCCCACATACTTAACTTCTTGTGGAGCCACCACACTGACCTCCAGAAAGGCTACACCATTCTGCCTCCTCACCAACAGTAAATGGGTGTATCCTTCTCTCCATGTTTTTTTCCAGCAGTTTTACCCCTATTTATATTTTTGTACAATTTTATAGAGATATATTCATATACCATACAATTATCCAAAAGGTACAATCAGTTGTTCATGGTATCATCATATAGTTGTACATTTATCACCACAGTCAGCATTTGAACATACTGATTACTATGAAAAAAAGTTTTTTTTTAAGACTAATAAAAAAGATAATAAAAAGAAAAATATCTTACAATACAGTATAATAGTAAGGTCAGAAAATAACACCACTACTAAGGATCCCATATCCGTCCCTTATATCCCCTTCTCATATACATTTAACTTTGGTATATTGACTTTCTTACATTTAATGGAAGCATATTATAATGTTACTGTTGACAATAGACTCCAGTTTGATTATATTTTTTCCCTCAATACCACCCGTTTTTCAATACTTTGCATGGTTGATATTCATTTGTTTTCCCACATGTAAAAACATTTTTATATTTGTACATTTAGTCACAGTCACTGACCACTCCAGTTTTTGCTAGCTTATAAAGTCCCAGTCTTTATTGTCTATCTTTACCTCTGGTGTCATACATGCCCCTAGCCCTCCTCTTTATTCACAGACATCTTTGTTCAGTGTACTTACAATATTGTGCTACCATCACACAGTATTATGCTGTCTATTTCTGCATCTATACAATCAATTCTGTTGAATATTCTGTAGTCCTTCAGCATCAAATGTCCATCTTTACACTCTATCTCCTGATAGCCTTTGTGATCAACTTTCATTTGTGTGTGTGTGTGTGTGTTTGTTTCTTCTCTTGTGATCAACTTTTAACTCTCAAAGTTTGCTCATTAATGTTAGTTCATATTAGTAAGACCATACAGAATTTTTCCTTTTGTTTCTGGCTAACTTCTCTCAACATAACATCCTCAAGGTTCATCCATGTTATTATATGTTCTGTGCCTTTATTCTGTCTTACAGTTGTGTAATATTCCATCGTGTATATATACCACAGTTTGTTTATCCACTCATCCATTGATAGACCTGTTTCCATCTGTTGGCAATCGTGAACAATGCCACTATAAACATTGGTTTACAGATGTCCGTTCCTGTCTTTCAGTTCCTCTGAATATGTACCTAGTAATGGAATAGCTGAGTCATATGGCAAATCTATACTTAGCTTCCTAGGAATTGCCACACTGTCTTCCAGAGTGGTTGCACAATTGTACATTCCCACGAACAATGAACAAGTGTGCCTCTTTCTCCGCATCCTCTCCAGCACTTGTAATTTTCTGTTTTTTGGGTAATGGCCATTCTGGTAAGTGTGAGATGATATCTCCTTGTGGTTTTGATTTGCATTTCCCTAATAGCGAAGTTGAGTATTTTTTTTTCATGTTTTTGAGCCATTTGAATTTCCTCTTCAAAAAAGTGTCCATGTCTTATGCCCATTTTTTAATTGGAATGTTTGTCTTTCTGTTGTTGAGTTGTAGGATCCCTTTATATATTCAGGATATTAAACTCTTATCTGATATGTGGTTTTCAAATATTGTCTTCCATTGTGTAGGCTGCCTTTTTACTTTTCTGACAAAGTTCTTTGATGTACAAAAATGTTTAATTTTGAGGAGATCCCATTTGTCTATTTGTTCTTTGTTTGCTTGCACTTTGGGTGTAAGGTCTAGGAAACCACCTCCTTTCACAAGATCTTTAAGATATTGTCCTACAATATCTTCGAAGAGTCTTATGGACTTAGCGCTAATGTTTAGATCTCTGATACATTTCAAGTTAATTTTTGTGTAAGGTATGAGATAGGAGTCCTCTTTAATTCTTTTGGAAATGGATATCCAATTCTCCAAACACTATTTATTGAAGAGGCTTCTCTATCCCAGTTGCTTTGGCTTGACTGCCTTATCAAAGATCAATTGTCTGTAGATGTCATGGTCTACTTCTGAACACTCAATTCAATTCCATAGATTGGTATAGCTATCCTTATGCCAGTACCATGCTGGTTTGACTACTATAGCTTTGTAATATGTTTCAAAGTCAGGTAGTGTGAGAGACCTCCCACTTCATTCCTCTTTCTCAAGATATTTTTGGCTATTCAGGGCAACTTGACCTTCCAAATAAATTTGGTTATTGGTTTTTCTATTTCTGCAAAGTAAGTTGTTGGGATCTTAATTGGTATTGCATTGAATCTATAAATCAGGTTAGGTGAATTGATATATTGATCTATATTTAGTCTTCCAATCCATGAACATGGTATGTTCTTCCATTTTTTTAAGGTTCTGTTAGATTTCTTTTAGCAGTTTCTTGTAGTTTTCTCTGTATAGGTTTTTTGTGGCCTTTATTAAGTTTATTCATAAATACTTGATTCTTTTGGTTGCTACAATAAATGGAATATTTTTCTTGATTTCCTCCTCTTTTTGCACATTACTTGTGTATAGGAACACTACAGATTTTTACATGTTGATCTTGTAGCCTTCCACTTTGCTGTATTCCTTGATTAGTTTTAGTAGCTTTGCTGTAGATTTTTCTAGATTTTCTACATATAGAATCATGTCATCTGAAAACAGTAAAAGTTCTGCTTTTTCCTCTCTAATTTGGATGCCTTTTATTTCTTTTTCTTGCCTAATTGCTCTAGCTAGAACTTGAGCATAGTGTTTAATAACAATAGTGGCAGTGGCTCCCTGTCTTTTTCCTGATCTTAGAGGGAAAGCTTTCAGTCTTAACCCATTGAGTATGATGTTAAATGTGAGTTTTTCATATATTGCCTTTATCATATTGAGAATGTTCCCTTCTATTCCTATCCTTTGAAGTGTTTTCATCAAGAAAGGATGTTGAATTTTGTCAAATGCCTTTTCTGCATCAATCGAGATGATTGTGTGGTTCTTCTGCTTTGATTTATTAATGTGGTGTATTACATTAATTGATTTTCTTATGTTGAACCTGCCTTGCATACCTGGGATAAATCCCACCTGGTTGTGGTCTATAATTCTTTTAATATGCTGCTGGATTCAATTTGTGAGTATTTTGTTGAGGATTTTTGCATCTATTCATTAAAGAGATTGGTCTATACTTTTCTTTTTTTTGTAATATCTTTGTCTGATTTTGGTATTAGGATGATGTTGGCTTCATAGAATGAGCTGGGTAGCTTTCCTTCCGCTTCAATTTTTTTGAAGAGTTTGAGCAGGATTGGTATTAATTTTTTCTTGAATGCTTGGTAGAATTCACATGTAAAGCCATCTGGTCCTGGGCTTTTCTTTTTTGGGAGCTTTTTGATGACTGACTCAATCTCTTTACTTGTGATTGGTTTGCTGAGGTTGTCTATTTCTTCTCAAGTCAATGTTGGTTGTTTATGCTTTTCTAGGAAGTTGTCCATTTCGTCTACAATGTCTAGTTTATTAGCATATAGTTGCTCGTAGTATCTTCTCATTATCTCCTTATTTCTGAAGGATCAGTAGTTATGTCTCCTTTCCCATTTCTGATTGTATTTATTTGCATCTGCTCTATTTTTTTGTTTGTTTGTTTGTTTATCATCTAGCTAGGGGGTCCATCAATTTTATTGATTTTCTCAAAGAACCAACTTCTGGTTTTGTTGATTCTCTCTACTATTTTCCTGTTCTCAATTTCATTTATTTCTGCTCTAATCTTTGTTATTTCTTTCCTTCTGTTTGCTTTTGGGTTAGTTTGCTGTTTTTTCTCTAGTTCCTCGAGGTGAGTAGTTAATTCCTTGATGTTTGCTCTCTCTTCTCTTTTAATATAGGCATTTAGGGCAATGAATTTTCCTCTCAGCACCACCTTTGCTGCATCCCATAATTTTGATATATTGTGTTTTCATTGTCATTTGCCTCAAGGTATTTACTCTGTAATTTCTTCCTTTACCCACTGGATTTCTAAGAGTGTGTTGTTTAGCTTCCATATATTTGTGAATTTTATGACTTTCTGCCTGTTATTTATTTCCAACTTCATTCCATTACAATCAAATAAAGTGTTTTCTATAATATCAATATTTTTAAATTTGTTAAGACTTGCTTTGTGACCCAACATGTGGTCTATCCTAGAGTATGTTCCATGAGCACTTGAGAAAAATGTGTATCCTGCTATTGTGGGGAGTAATGTTCTATAAATGTCTGTCAAGTCTAGTTCATTTATTGTACGATTCAACATCTCCATTTCCTTATTGAGCCTCTGTCTAAATGTTCTATCCATTGATGAGAGTGGTGTATTGAAGTATCCAACTATTATTGTAGGGGTATCTATGTCTCCTATTAGTGTTCTCAGTGTTTGCCTCATGAATTTTGGGGCACTCTGGCTTGGTGCATACATATTTATGATTGTTATGTTTTCATGATCAATTGACCCTTTATTAATAAATAGTGGCCTTCTTTATCTTAACAATAGTGGTCTTTGTTAATTCTTTTACTTTTGAAGTCTAATTTATGTGATAATAATATAGCTACTCTCGAGGATTGGGCAAGATGGAAGACTGGTGAGCTGTATGTTTTAGTTACTCCTCCAGGAAAGTAGGTAGAAAGCCAGGAACTGCGTGGACTGGACACCACAGAGCAATCTGTCTTTGGGCATACTTCATACAACACTCATGAAAATGTCGAACTGCTGAGATCAGCAAAATCTGTAAGTTTTTGCGGCCAGGGGACCCGCGCCCCTCCCTGCCAGGCTCAGTCCCGTGGGAGGAGGGGCTGTCAGCTCCGGGAAGGAGAAGGGAGAACTGAAGTGGCTGCTCTTATCGGAAACTCATTCTACTGATCCAGACTCCAACCATAGATAGACAGAGACCAGACACCAGAGAATCTGTGAGCAGCCAGCCCAGCAGAGAGGAGACAGGCATAGAAAAAAAAAAACAACATGAAAAACTCCAAAATAAAAGCAGAGGATTTTTAGAGTTCTGGTGAACACAGAAAGGGGAAGGGCGGAGCTCAGGCCCTAAGGCGCATATGCAAATCCCGAAGAAAAGCCGATCTCTCTGCCCTGTGGACCTTTCCTTAATGGCCCTGGTTGCTTTGTCTCTTAGCATTTCAATAACCCATTAGATCTCTGAGGACGACCCTTTTTTTTTTTTTTTTTTTATTTTAATCCTTTTTTCTTTTTCTGAAACAATTACTCTAAGAAGCCCAATACAGAAAGCTTCAAAGACTTTCAATTTGGGCACGTCAAGTCAAGAGCAGAACTAAGAGAGCTCGGAGACAAAAGGCAATAATTCAGTGGCTGAGAAAATTCACTAAACACCACAACTTCCCAAGAAAACGGGGGTGTCCGCTCACAGCCACCATCCTGGTGGACAGGAAACACTCCTGCCCATCGCCAGCCCCATAGCCCAGAGCTGCCCCAGACAACCCAGTGTGACTGAAGGGCTTCAAATAACAGGCACACACCACAAAACTGGGCGTGGACATTAGCCTTCCCTGCAACCTCAGCGGATTGTCCCAGAGTTGGGAAGGTGGAGCAGTGTGAATTAACAAAGCCCCATTCAGCCATCATTTGAGCAGACTGGGAGCCTCCCTACACAGCCCAGCAGCCCAGAACTGCCCTGGGGGGACGGCACTCACCTGTGACATAGCACAGTCATCCCTCAACAGAGGACCCGGGGTGCACAGCCTGGAAGAGGGGCCCAATTGCAAGTCTCAGGAGCCATACGCCAATACCAAGGACTTGTGGGTCAGTGGCAGAGACAAACTGTGGCAGGACTGAACTGAAGGATTAGACTATTGCAGCAGCTCTAAAATTCTAGGATCACCAGGGAGATTTGATTGTTAGGGCCACCCCCCCTCCCTGACTGCCCAGAAACACGCCCCACATACAGGGCAGGCAACACCAACTACACACGCAAGCTTGGTACACCAATTGGGCCCCACAAGACTCACTCCCCCACTCACCAAAAAGGCTAAGCAGGGGAGAACTGGCTTGTGGAGAACAGGTGGCTCGTGGACGCCACCTGCTGGTTAGTTAGAGAAAGTGTACTCCATGAAGCTGTAGATCTGATAAATTAGAGATAAGGATTTCAATAGGTCTACAAACCCTAAAAGAACCCTATCAAGTTCAGCAAATGCCACGAGGCCAAAAACAACAGAAAATTATAAAGCATATGAAAAAACCAGATGATATGGATAACCCAAGCCCAAGCACCCAAATCAAAAGACCAGAAGAGACACAGCACCTAGAGCAGCTACTCAAAGAACTAAAGATGAACAATGAGACCATAGTACGGGATATGAAGGAAATCAAGAAGACTCTAGAAGAGCATAAAGAAGACAATGCAAGACTAAATAAAAAAATGGATGATCTTATGGAAATTAAAGAAACTGTTGACCAAATTTAAAAGATTCTGGACACTCATAGTACAAGACTAGAGGAAGTTGAACAACGAATCAGTGACCTGGAAGATGACAGAATGGAAAATGAAAGCATGAAGGAAAGAATGGGGAAAAAATTGAAAAAATCGAAATGGACCTCAGGGATATGATAGATAATATGAAACGTCCAAATATAAGACTCATTGGTGTCCCAGAAGGGGAAGAAAAGGGTAAAGGTCTAGGAAGAGTATTCAAAGAAATTGTTGGGGAAAACTTCCCAAATCTTCTAAACAACATAAATACACAAATCATAAATGCTCAGCGAACTCCAAATAGAATAAATCCAAATAAACCCACTCCAAGACATATACTGATCACACTGTCAAACACAGAAGAGAAGGAGCAAGTTCTGAAAGCAGCAAGAGAAAAGCAATTCACCACATACAAAGGAAACAGCATAAGACTAAGTAGTGACTACTCAGCAGCCACCATGGAGGCGAGAAGGCAGTGGCACGATATATTTAAAATTCTGAGTGAGAAAAATTTCCAGCCAAGAATACTTTATCCAGCAAAGCTCTCCTTCAAATTTGAGGGAGAGCTGAAATTTTTCACAGACAAACAAATGCTGAGAGAATTTGCTAACAAGAGACCTGCCCTACTGGAGATACTAAAGGGAGCCCTACAGACAGAGAAACAAAGACAGGACAGAGAGACTTGGAGAAAGGTTCAGTACTAAAGAGATTCGGTATGGGTACAATAAAGGATATTAATAGAGAGAGGGGAAAAATATGGCAAACATAAACCAAAGGATAAGATGGCTGATTCAAGAAATGCCTTCACGGTTATAACGTTGAATGTAAATGGATTAAACTCCCCAATTAAAAGATATAGATTCGCAGAATGGATCAAAAAAAATGAACCATCAATATGTTGCATACAAGAGACTCATCTTAGACATAGGGACACAAAGAAACTGAAAGTGAAAGGATGGAAAAAAATATTTCATGCAAGCTACAGCCAAAAGAAAGCACGTGTAGCAATATTAATCTCAGATAAAATAGACTTCAAATGCAGGGATGTTTTGAGAGACAAAGAAGGCCACTACATACTAATAAAAGGGGCAATTCAGCAAGAAGAAATAACAATCGTAAATGTCTATGCACCCAATCAAGGTGCCACAAAATACATGAGAGAAACACTGGCAAAACTAAAGGAAGCAATTGATGTTTCCACAATAATTGTGGGAGACTTCAACACATCACTCTCTCCTATAGATAGATCAACCAGAGAGAAGACCAATAAGGAAATTGAAAACCTAAACAATCTGATAAATGAATTAGATTTAACAGACATATACAGGACATTACATCCCAAATCACCAGGATACACATACTTTTCTAGTGCTCACGGAACTTTCTCCAGAATAGATCATATGCTGGGACATAAAACAAGCCTCAATAAATTTAAAAAGATTGAAATTATTCAAAGCACATTCTCTGACCACAATGGAATACAATTAGAAGTCAATAACCATCAGAGACTTAGAAAATTCACAAATACCTGGGGGTTAAACAACACACTCCTAAACAATCAGTGGGTTAAAGAAGAAATAGCAAGAGAAATTGCTAAATATATAGAGACGAATGAAAATGAGAACACAACATACCAAAACCTATGGGATGCAGCAAAAGCAGTGCTAAGGGGGAAATTTATAGCACTAAACGCATATATTAAAAAGGAAGAAAGAGCCAAAATCAAAAAACTAATGGATCAACTGAAGAAGCTAGAAAATGAACAGCAAACCAATCCTAAACCAAGTACAAGAAAAGAAATAACAAGGATTAAAGCAGAAATAAATGACATAGAGAACAAAAAAACAATAGAGAGGATAAATATCACCAAAAGTTGGTTCTTTGAGAAGATCAACAAGATTGACAAGCCCCTAGCTAGACTGACAAAATCAAAAAGAGAGAAGACCCATATAAACAAAATAATGAATGAAAAAGGTGACATAACTGCAGATCCTGAAGAAATTAAAAAAATTATAAGAGGATATTATGAACAACTGTATGGCAATAAACTGGACAATGTAGAAGAAATGGACAATTTCCTGGAAACTTATGAACAACCTACACTGACCAGAGAAGAAATAGAAGAACTCAACCAACCCATCACAAGCAAAGAGATCCAATCAGTCATCAAAAATCTTCCCACAAATAAATGCCCAAGGCCAGATGGCTTCACAGGGGAATTCTACCAAACTTTCCAGAAAGAACTGACACCAATCTTACTCAAACTCTTTCAAAACATTGAAGAAAATGGAACACTACCTAACTCATTTTATGAAGCTAATATCAATCTAATACCAAAACCAGGCAAAGATGCTACAAAAAAGGAAAACTACCGGCTAATCTCCCTAATGAATATAGATGCAAAAATCCTCAACAAAATACTTGCAATTCGAATCCAAAGACACATTAAAAAAATCATACACCATGACCAAGTGGGGTTCATTCCAGGCATGCAAGGATGGTTCAACATAAGAAAAACAATCAATGTATTACAACACATTAAAAACTCGAAAGGGAAAAATCAATTGATCATCTCAATAGATGCTGAAAAAGCATTTGACAAAATCTAACATCCGTTTTTGATAAAAACACTTCAAAAGGTAGGAATTGAAGGAAACTTCCTCAACATGATAAAGAGCATATATGAAAAACCCACAGCCAGCATAGTACTCAATGGTGAGAGACTGAAAGCCTTCCCTCTAAGATCAGGAACAAGACAAGGATGCCCGCCGTCACCACTGTTATTGAACATTGTGCTGGAAGTGCTAGCCAGGGCAATCTGGCAAGACAAAGAAATAAAAGGCATCGAAATTGGAAAAGAAGAAGTAAAACTGTCATTGTTTGCAGACGATATGATCTTATATCTAGAAAACCCTGAGAAATCGACGATACAGCTACTAGAGCTAATCAACAAATTTAGCAAAGTAGCGGGATACAAGGTTAATGCACATAAGTCAGTAATGTTTCTATATGCTAGAAATGAACAAACTGAAGAGACACTCAAGAAAAAGATACCATTTTCAATAGCAACTAAAAAAATCAAGTACCTAGGAATAAACTTAACCAAAGATATAAAAGACCTATACAAAGAAAACTACATAACTCTACTAGAAGAAATAGAAGGGGACCTTAAAAGATGGAAAAATATTCCATGTTTATGGATAGGAAGGCTAAATGTCATTAAGATGTCAATTCTACCCAAACTCATCTACAGATTCAATGCAATCCCAATCAAAATTCCAACAACCTACTTTGCAGACTTGGAAAAGCTAGTTATCAAATTTATTTGGAAAGGGAAGATGCCTCGAATTGCTAAAGACACTCTAAAAAAGAAAAACGAAGTGGGAGGACTTACACTCCCTGACTTTGAAGCTTATTATAAAGCCACAGTTGCCAAAACAGCATGGTACTGGCACAAAGATAGACATATAGATCAATGGAATCGAATTGAGAATTCAGAGATAGACCCTCAGATCTATGGCTGACTGATCTTTGATAAGGCCCCCAAAGTCACTGAACTGAGTCATAATGGTCTTTTCAACAAATGGGGCTGGGAGAGTTGGATATCCATATCCAAAAGAATGAAAGAGGACCCCTACCTCACTCCCTACACAAAAATTAACTCAAAATGGACCAAAGATCTCAATATAAAAGGAAGTACCATAAAACTCCTAGAAGATAATGTAGGAAAACATCTTCAAGACCTTGTATTAGGCGGCCACTTCCTAGACTTTACACCAAAAGCACAAGCAACAAAAGAGAAAATAGATAAATGGGAACTCCTCAAGCTTAGAAGTTTCTGCACCTCAAAGGAAGTTACTGCAACTCAAAGGTAAAGAGGCAGCCAACTCAATGGGAAAAAATTTTTGGAAACCATGTATCTGACAAAAGAGTGATATCTTGCATATACAAAGAAATCCTACAACTCAATGACAATAGTACAGACAGCCCAATTATAAAATGGGCAAAAGATATGAAAAGACAGTTCTCTGAAGAGGAAATACAAATGGCCAAGAAACACATGAAAAAATGTTCAGCTTCACTAGCTATTAGAGAGATGCAAATTAAAACCACAATGAGATACCATCTAACACCGGTTAGAATGGCTGCCATTAAACAAACAGGAAACTACAAATGCTGGAGGGGATGTGGAGAAATTGGAACTCTTATTCACTGTTGGTGGGACTGTATAATGGTTCAGCCACTCTGGAAGTCAGTCTGGCAGTTCCTTAGAAAACTAGATATAGAGCTACCATTCGATCCGGCGATTGCACTTCTCGGTATATACCCGGAAGATCGGAAAGCAGTGACACGAACAGATATCTGCACGCCAATGTTCATAGCAGCATTATTCACAATTGCCAAGAGATGGAAACAACCCAAATGTCCTTCAACAGATGAGTGGATAAATAAAATGTGGTATATACACACGATGGAATACTACGCGTCAGTAAGAAGGAACGATCTCGTGAAACATATGACAACATGGATGAACCTTGAAGACATAATGCTGAGTGAAATAAGCCAGGCACAAAAAGAGAAATATTATATGCTACCACTAATGTGAACTTTCAAAAATGTAAAACAAATGGTTTATAATGTAGAATGTAGGGGAACTAGCAGTAGAGAGTAATTAAGGAAGGGGGAACAATAATCCAAGAAGAACAGATAAGCTTTTTAACGTTCTGGGATGCCCAGAAATGACTATGGTCTGTTAATTTCTGATGGATATAGTAGGAACAAGTTCACAGAAAGGTTGCTATATTATGTAACTTTCTTGGGGTAAAGTAGGAACATGTTGGAAGTTAAGCAGTTATCTTAGTTTAGTTGTCTTTTTCTTACTCCCTTGTTATGGTCTCTTTGAAATGTTCTTTTATTGTATGTTTGTTTTCTTTTTAACTTTTTTTTTCATACAGTTGATTTAAAAAAGAAGGGAAAGTTAAAAAAAAAAAAAAAAAGAAAGAAAAACAAGGAAAAAAAATGATGTAGTGCCCCCTTGAGGAGCCTGTGGAGAATGCAGGGGTATTCGCCTACCCCACCTCCATGGTTGCTAACATGACCACAGACATAGGGGACTGGTGGTTTGATGGGTTGAGCCCTCTACCATAAGTTTTACCCTTGGGAAGATGGTTGCTGCAAAGGAGAGGCTAGGCCTCCCTATATTTGTGCCTAAGAGTCTCCTCCTGAATCCCTCTTTGTTGCTCAGATGTGGCCCTCTCTCTCTGGCTAAGCCAACTTGAAAGGTGAAATCACTGCCCTCCCCCCTACATGGGATCAGACACCCAGGGGAGTGAATCTCCCTGGCAACGTGGAATATGACTCCTGGGGAGGAATGTAGACCTGGCATCGTGGGACGGAGAACATCTTCTTGACCAAAAGGGGGATGTGAAAGGAAATGAAATAAGCTTCAGTGGCAGAGAGATTCCAAAACGAGCCGAGAGGTCACTCTGGTGGGCACTCTTACGCACACTTTAGACAACCCTTTTTAGGTTCTAAAGAATTGGGGTAGCTGGTGGTGGATACCTGAAACTATCAAACTACAACCCAGAACCCATGAATCTCGAAGACAGATGTATAAAAATGTAGCTTATGAGGGGTGAGAATGGGATTGGGAAAGCCATAAGGACCACACTCCACTTTGTCTAGTTTATGGATGGATGAGTAGAAAAATAGGGGAAGGAAACAAACAGAGAAAGGTACCCAGTGTTCTTTTTTACTTCAATTGCTCTTTTTCACTCTAATTATTATTCTTGTTATTTTTGTGTGTGTGCTAATGAAGGTGTCAGGGATTGATTTAGGTGATGAATGTACAACTATGTAATGGTACTGTAAACAATCGAAAGTACGATTTGTTTTTTATGACTGCGTGGTATGTGAATATATCTCAATAAAATGATTAAAAAATAATAATAATAAAAAAAAAGGAGCATGAGGAAAGTTTAGTGTGACTGAAATGATCCATATCCTGATTGTGGCAGTGATTACAATGGTGTACACATTTGTTAAACTAATCAAACTGTACATTAAAAATGGCTGCAATAAAATTTATAATAAAAAGTAAAAAAAAAAATATATAGCTACTCTCACTTTTTTCTGGTTGTTGTTTGTATGAAATATCTTTTTTCCAACCTTTCACTTTCAGCCTATTTTTGTCATTGTGTCTAAAGTGGGTCTCTTGTACAAAGCATATAGATGTGTCCTGTTTTTTAATCCATTCTGCCAGCCTATGTCTTTTCATTGGGGAGTTTAATTTATTAACATTTAGTGTTATTACTCTAAGGGCAGTACTTTCTCCTACCATTTTGTCTTTTGGATTTTATATGTCATATATTATTTTTTTCTTTCTCTCCTTTTACCCTTCCTGGTAGTCTTCATTTCTGCACTCTTCTCCAAGCCTCCCTCTCCTGTCTTTTCCTATCAGCCTATAGCACTCCCTTTAGTATTTTTTGTAGTGCCAGTCTCTTATTTGCAATCTCTCTCAGTGTCTGTTTGTCTAAAAAATTTTTAGTCTCTCCCTCATTTTTGAAGGACAGGTTTTGCTAGACATAGAATTCTTGGTTGGCAGTTTTTCTCTTTCAGTATTAAATATATCATACCACTGCCTTCTCACATCCAAGGTTTCTGTGGAGAAATCTGTACATAGTCTTACTGAGCTTCCCTTGTATGTGATGGATTGCTTTTCTCTTGCTGCTTTCAGAATTCTCTCTTTGTCTTTGACATTGGATGATCTGATCAGTAAGTGTCTTGGAGTAGGTCTGTTGGAGTCTATTCTGTTTTGGATACACTGTACTTCTTAAATCTATGATTTTCTGTCTTTCAAAGAGTCAGGAAATCTTCAGTATTTCTTCTATTATTATTTCTGTCCCTTTTCCCTTCTCTTATCCTTCTGGGACACCCATAACATATATATTCATGGCCTTCATGTTGTTATTCATCTCTCTAAGACTCTGCTCATATTTTCCCATTCTTTTCCCTATCTGTTCTTTTTTTGGTGTATGAATTCAAATGTCTTGTCTTCCAGTTCACTGATTCTTTATTCTGCATGTTCAAATCTGTTGTATCCCTCCATTTGTGTTTTTCATCTCTTCTATTGTGTCTTTCATTCCCATAACTTCTGTCATTTGTTTTTTCAATTTTACGAATTCTTTTTTATGGTCGTCTTTTGCCATATCTTCCTCAGCTCATTGAATTGATTTAGATGATTTGTTTGAGCATCTTTAGTTATCTCAAATCCTGTATCTCAGGTGAATTATTAGTTTGTTCCTTTGGCTGGTCCATATTTTTGTGTTTCTATTATGGCTTGTTATCTTAAACTGTCTAGGCATCTGATTTTCTTGATTAGTTTATTCTGGAGCTTGTTTTCACTCTTTTACCTAGGGTTTTCTTTTTGGTTGGCTTTGTTCTCTTTCCTTTGGTGTTCAGTTCAATTTATTCTAGACCTCTAACTTAGCTTCTATTTAGTTGGTCAGGATTTTCCTTTTGTTTTTCAGTTTCTTGCCCTGCCCCTATGTAACCTTTTTGTGAGAGGGTTGCCTCAGATATGGTTGATCCCAATCAGGTTTTCCCAGTCCAGAGATGCCCAGGTCTCAGGAGGAAGATATGGAGTTTCCCTGAGAATGAGACCCTCCACTGAGGCCTCTAGACTCTATGCTTTTCCTATCGTATCCAGCTGGTGGCATCTGTTAGCCCACAGCTCCCCACCAGTGTAAAGAGGTGCAGTGCCTTTACTTCTCCACAGACTGGGTCCCTGTCAGGGGCATGGTAACTGAAGCTGGTTTCTGTTTTCCAGCCCCTGGGGTCTGAGTTCCTTGGAGGAATGCTGCCACTGGAGCTTGGCCACATCCCCCCTCTTCTTGGGGAAGCTGTGCCCTTTAGGGAATTCTCTCCCCCACTGGGTTCATTGCTTTGTCTGTCAGACCTATCTCAGCTCTCTGTTGCCTGGGTCCAGAGGCTGGTTGCAAACATCTGAGGCTTTCTATAAAGAGCTACTTGGAATAGATATTTTAAAAAGGAAAAAAAAAAAAGAAAAAGAAAAGGAAAGGAAAAAAAGAAATCCTTTTTAAGCCTTTCCCCAGCCACTAAGTTTTGTGAGTCTTGGTATAGAATATTTAAAGATATGCACTTTAGGCTATTAACTCTTTCAAATGGATACTTACTCTCCAACACCTTTAATTCTGCCCTTGCCAGGGGGCTATTGAAATATAAAAAGATAAGGAGTCAGAGAGCAAGAAAAGAAAAAGGATAAAATGTAGAAAAACAAAACAAAACAAAAAAACAAGCCTTTTTGGAGCTACGTAGTGAGTGCCTGATTGGGTTCCCACTTCTATGTGCCCCCCCCCACTTCCTGGAGCCCCAACCTTCTCTAGCACGCTGAACACCCCTAAATCCAAAAGTTAATTAATTTGTTAATTAATCCTTTGATTGAGGCTGGGTTGAGCCCCCCTTCTTGCTCCCGGCAGATTGTCCCACCCCTCATCAGGGAGCCAGCTGTACGACAGTCCACTGGGTCTGGGTGGGGTGGAGTACAGACCCCTGGCCTAGGAAACTTACAAGTTTTGCTGTGATCTTATCTGTTCCACTTATTCCAGACTAGTGTACAATGTGTGACTGGTCACTGGAGACCCTGAAAACTATTTTGTAGAGTTCCTGGCTAATTACCAGCTTTCCTAGAGAAGTAACTAAATTTCACACCTCACCACTCTGCCATCTTGTCTCGGCCCTGAATAGGTTTTAAAGTCAGGAAGTGTGAGTCCTCCAACTTCATTATTCTTTTAAATATGTTTCTTTCTATTCAGGGCCCCTTACCCTTCTGAATAAATTTGATAATTGGCTTTTCCATTTCTCCAAGGTAGGCTGTTGGAATTTTGATTGGTATTGCATTTAATCTGTAAATCAATTTGGATAGAATTGACATCTTAATGATATTTAGTCTTCCAATCCATGAATATTGAATGCCCTTCCATTTATTTAGGTCTTCTTTGATTTCTTTCACAATGTTTTGTAGTTTTCTGAGTACAGGTCCTTTACATCCTAGATATTTTATTCTTTTAGTTACTATTATAAATGGATTATTTTTCTTGATTTGCTCCTTAGATTATTCATTACTAGTGTATAGAAACACAACTGTTTTTTGCTGAAAATGTTTATTAGCTCTAGTCCCTTTGTTATAGATTTTTCAGGACTTTCTGAATATATGATCATGTCATCTGCAAATAGAGAAAGTTTTATTTCTTCCTTTCCAATTCAGATGGCTTTTATTTCTTTTTCTTGTCTGATTGCTCTTGCTTGAACTTCCAGTACAATACTGAATAACAGTGGTGACAGTGGGCATCCTTGTTGTGTTCCAGATTTTAGAGGGAAAGCTTTCAGTCTTTCACCATTGAGTGTGATGTTAGCTTTGGATTTTTCATTTTATCATGTTGAGGAAGTTCCTTCTATCCCTATCTTTCTAAGTGTTTTTATCCAGAAAGAATACTAAATTTTGTCAAATGTCTTCTTTGTCAGTCAAGATGATCATGTGGTTTTTCCCCTTTGATTTGTTAATGTGGTATATTAACATTAATTTTCTTCTGTTGAATCATCCTTACACACCTGGGATAAATCCCACTTGGTTATGCTGTATAATTCTTTCAATGTGCTGTTGGATTCAATTTGCAAGTATTTTGTTGAGGATTTTTGCATCTATTTGATTAGAGAGATTGGTCTGTAATTTTCTGTTCTTGTAGTATCTTTATCTGGGTTTGTTAATTAGGCTGATGTTGGCTTCATAGAATGAGTTAAGTAGTGTTCTCTCCGCTTCAATTTTTTGGAAGAGTTTGAACAGGATGATCTTAATTCTTAGAATGCTTGGTAGAATTCACTTGTGCAGACATTTGGTCCTGAGGTTTTCTTTGGAGGTTTTTGACGACTGATTCAGTCTCTTTACTTGTGATTGGTTTGTTGAGGTCCTTCATTTCTTCTGGAATGAGTGTAGGTTGTGTGTTTTTAGGAAATTGTCCATTTTATCAGTGTTGTCTAATTTTGTGGCATACAGTTGTTCATAGTATCCTCTTAGGATCAATTTTCATTTCTATGGGGTCAGTGATAATGATCCCCTCTCATTTCTGATTCTATTTATTTGTGTCTTCTGTATTTTCTTTGTCAGTCTAGATAAGGGTTTGTCAATTGTATTGATCTCAAAGAACCAACTTTTGTGTTTGTTTATTCTCTGGTGTTCTTTGTTTTCAATTTTATTTATTTCTGCTCTAATCTTTGTTATTTCTTTCCTTCCACTTGCTTTGGGATTAGTTTTCTGTTCTTTTTCTAGTTCCTCCAGATGTGCAGTTAGGTCTTTGATTTTAGCTCTTTCTTCCTTCTTAATATGGGTGGTTAGGGCTATAAATTTCCTTCTCAGCACTGCCATCACTGCATCTCATAAGTTTGGACATGTTGTGTTCTTGTTTTCCTTCATCTTGAGATATTTACTGAATTCTCTGCAATTTCTTCTTTGACCCACTGATTAAGAGTATGTTGTTTAACTTCTATATATTTGTGAATTTTCCAGTCTTCTGCTTGTTATTGATTTCCAGCTTTCATTCCATTATGATCAGAGAATGTGCTTTTTATAATTTTAATCTTTTAAAATTTTTTGAGACCTGTTTTGTGACCTAACATGTGGTCTATCCTTGAGAATGATCCATGAGCACTTGGAAAGAGTGTATATCCTGTTTTAGGGTGCAAAATTCAGTATATGTATGTTAGTTCTAGTTCATTTATCCTATTGTTCAAGTTCTCTGTTTCCTTATTGATTCTCTGTCTAGATATTCTACCTATTGATGAAAGTGGTTTATTGAAGTCTCCAACTGTTATTGTAAAGATGTCTATTACTCCCTTCAGTTTTGTGAGTGTTTGTCCCATACATTTTGAGGCACCCTGGTTAGGTGCATAAATATCTATGATTGTTATTTCTTGGTGGATTGCCCTTTTTATTAATATATAATGTCCTTCTTTGTCTCATATTTTTTCATGTAAGGTTTGTCAATTATTAGGATAACCACCCCAGCTCTTTTTTAGGTTACAGTTTGCTTGGAATATATTTGTCCAGCCTTTAACTTTCAACCAATTTGTATCCTTGGGTGTAAGGTGAGTCTCTTGTATACAGCATATAGATAGATCATATTTTTTTTAATCCATTCTACCAATCTGTGTCCTTTGATTGGGCACTTTACTCCATTAACATTCAAGGATTTTACTGTAAAGGCAGTACTTACTTCAACCATTTTATCCTTTGTCTTTCATTTGTCATATCTTATTTATTTATTTTTCATATCTTATTTTTATCTAGGGTTTTGTTGTTGATTGCATTTGTGTTAAGGCTCTTGTTTGATGCTTGGTTCATCAGTATTTCCCAGTCAAAACAGGGCCAGGAACCCATGCTTGGGGTGTAGACCAGTTCCAAAGGGTCTTGGAGAAAGAGTCAGGAAAGACACCAAAAAGCCTTTTTAAAAATTATTTTAATTTTAATTTTTTTTATTTTTTTAAGCTCCCAAAGACTGTGCTTCCCTGGCCTAGCTAGCAGTTGGTGGTCTTTGTCAAGAAGCTTTTTGATAGCTCCCCAAAGGTGTGCTTTCCTGGCATCCCCCAGCAGATGGTCCTTTTTGCTAACCTATTCCCCACAGCTTTCATAAGGCATGTATTTTTAGCTGTCTGGTGGCTCTGCCTCTGATGAAGGTTGAAACAATGATAGAGCAGCACCTGTCTGAAACAGGCTAAAGCAATAGGACCCAGGGTTCTAAATTCACCAACCAATAGCTAGATCAATACTGTGCCATATACCCCTCTATTTTGGGGGAGGAAGACTTCCATGGACCTTCCAGTCTGTAGCAGCCTCCCAGGCTGGAACCAGGCCAACCCAAAGATGCTTGTCTTGAGGGTGGCATATGGGAACCTGGAGCCACAGCCAAGCGAGTTACTTACAGTTTTTCACCACTGTTTTTTTAATTGCATTTTTATTGAGATATATTCACATAACATACAATCCTTCAAAGTGTACAATCAGTTGTCCATAGTTGTGCATTGATCACCACAATCAATCTTTGAACATTTTCATTACTCCAAAAAATAAAATAAAATTGGAATAAAAAAGGACATCCAAAACATTCCATCCCCCTCCTCCACCCATTGTTCATTTACATTTTTTCACACTCATTCAGTTCTTTTAACTTTATCAAACAATTAAAAAAAAAACAAAAAAAAAAAAACATTTCAAACAAAATCAAAGCAAAGGAATAAGAAAAGCAACCTAAAATAACTACATTGCTTCCAACATGTTCCTACCCTACCCCAAGAAAATAAGCAAAATATAACCAAAGGAATAAGAAAAATAAATAATCTAAAATAACTACATTTCCGTGAACTTGTTCCTACCATACCCCCAGAAATTAACAAACCATAGTTGTTCCTGAGCATTCTCAGAACATTAAGTTTACCTTCCATAACTTATCTGTTCTTATTAGATGATTGTTCCCCCTTCACTATTTGCTGTCTAACGCTAGGTCCCTTACATTCTACAGTGTAGACCTTTTATTTTACATTTTTGACAGTGTTCACATTAGTGGTAACATACAATATTTCTCTTTTTGTGCCTGGCTTATTTCACTCAGCATTATGTCTTCAAGGTTCATCCATGTTGTCATATGTTTCACGACATTGTTCCTTCTTACTGCCGTGTAGTATTCCATTGTGTGTATATACCACATTTTGTTTATCCACTCATCTGTTGAAGGACATTTGGGTTGTTTCCATCTCTTGGCAATTGTGAATATTGCTGCTATGAACATTGGTGTGCAGCTATCTGTTCGTGTCACTGCTTTCCGATCTTCTGGGTATATACTGAGAAGTGCAATTGCTGGATTGAAGGGTAACTCTATATCTAGTTTTCTAAGGAACTGCCAGACTGACTTCCAGAGTGGCTGAACCATTATACAGTCCCACCAACAATGAATAAGAGCTCCAATTTCTCCACATCCTCTCCAGCATTTGTAGTTTCCTGTTTGTTTAATGGCAGCCAATCTAATTGGTGTGAGATAATATCTCATTGTGGTCTTAATTTGCATCTCCCCAATAGCTAGTGAAGCTGAACAATTTTTCATGTGTTTTTTTGGCCATTCATATTTCCTCTTCAGAGAACTGTCTTTTCATATCTGTTCTGGTTTTCTAATGCTACCATTTTGCAAAACACCAGAAATGGATTGGCTTTTATAAAGGGGGTTTATTTGGTTACACAATTAAAGTGCCCAAGGTAAGACATCAACAATTGGGTACCTTCACTGGAGAAAGGCTATTGGTATCTGGAAAACCTCTGTTAGCTGGGAAGGCATGTGGTTGGCATCTCCTTGCTCCCAGGTTGTGTTTCAAAATGGTGTTCTCCAAAATGTCAGCATCACCTTCCAACGGTTGTCTTCAAAATGTTTCTCTCAGCTGCAGCTAGCAGTGAGCTCCTGTCTGAGCTTTTATAGGGTTTCAGTGAACTAATCAAGGCTGATGCTCAATGGGGGGGGGGGTAAAGCCTCCATGAAAATTATCTAATCAGAGCTATCAAATACAGTTGGGTGGGTCATATCTCCATGAAAACAACCTAATCCAAAGGTTCAAACTTAATCAACACTAATATGTCTGCCCTTACATGACTGCATTAAAGAATACGTTTTTTTCTGGGGGACATAATATATACAAACCAGCACATCTTTTGCCCATTTATAATTGGGCTGCCTGTACTATTGTTATTGAGTTGTGAGATTTCTTTATATATGTAAGATATCAGTCTTTTGTCAGAGAGATGGTTTCAAAATATTTTTTCCCATTGAGTTGGCTGCCTTTTCACCTTTTTGACAAATTCCTTTGAGGTACAGAAGCTTTTAAGTTTGAGGAGTTTCTATTTATCTAATTTTTCTTTTGTTGCTTGTGCTTTGGGTGTAAGGTCTAGGAATTAACCTCCTTACATGCTTCCCTACATTATCTTCTAGGAGTTTTATGGTACTGTCTCTTATATTGAGGTCTTTAATCCATTTTGAGTTAATTTTTGTGCAGAGTGTGAAGTAGGGGTCCTCTTCCATTCTTTTGGATTTGGATGTTCAGCTCTCCCAGCCCCATTTGCTGAAAAGACTGTTATGTCCCAGTTCAGTGGCTTTGAGGACCTTATCAAAGATCAGTTGACCATAGACCTAGGGGTCTATCTCTGAATTCTCAATTCAATTCCATTGATCAAAATGTCCATCTTTGTGCCAGTACCATGCTGTTTTGGCTACTGTGGCTTTATAATAGGTTTTAAAGTCAGGGAGTGTAAGTCCTCCCACTTTGTTTTTCTTTTTTAGAATGTTTTTAACAATTCAAGGCATCTTCCCCTCCAAATAAATTTGATAGCTAGCTTTTCCAAGTCAGCAAAGTAGATCGTTTGAATTTTGATAGGAATTGCATCGAATCTGTAGATGAGTTTGGGTAGAATTGACATCTTAATGATATTTAGCCTTCCTATCCATGAATAAGGAATATTTTTCTACCCTTTTAGGCCCCCTTCTATTTCTTTTAGTAAAGTTATATAGTTCTCTATGTATAGACCTTTTACATCTTTGGTTAAGTTTATTCGGAGGTACTTGATTTTTTTAGTTGCTATTGAAAATGGTATCTTTTTCTTAAGTGTCTCTTCAGTTGGGTCATTTCTAGTGTATAGGAACATTAAGACTTATGTGCATTAATCTTGTATCTTACTACTTTGCTAAATTTGTTTATTAGCTCAAGTAGCTGTGTTGTCAATTTCTCAGGGTTTTCCAGATATAAGATCATATCATCTGCAAATAATGACAAATTTACTTCTTCCTTTTCAATTTGGATGCCTTTTACTTCTTTTTCTTACCAGATTGCTCTTGCTAGCACTTCTAGCACAATGTTGAATAACAGTGGTGACAGTGGGCATCCTTGCCTCATTCTGATTTTAGAGGGAAAGTTTTCAGTCTCTCACCATTGAGTACTATGCTGGCTGTGCATTTTTCATATATGCCCTTTATCATATTGAGGAAGTTTCCTTCAATTCCTACTTTTTGAAGTGTTTTTATCAAAAAAGGATGCTGAATTTTGTCAAATGCTTTTCAGCATCTATTGAGATGATCATTTGATTTTTCCTTTTTGATTTATTAATGTGTTGTATTACATTGATTTTATTGTGTTGAACCATCCTTGCATGCCTGGGATGAACCCCACTTGGTCATGGTGTATGATTTTTTTTAATGTGTCTTTGGATTTGATTTGCAAGTATTTTGTTGAGAATTTTTCCGTCTATATTCATTAGGGAGATTGGCCTGTAGTTTTCCTTTCTTGTAGCATCTTTACCTGGTTTGGGTATTAGAGTGATGTTAGCTTCATAAACTGAGTTAGGTAGTGCTCCGTTTTCTTCAATACTTTGGAAGAGTTTAAGTAAGACTGGTGTCAGTTCTTTTTGGAAAGTTTGGTAGAATTCCCCTGTGAAGCTATCTGGCCCTGGGCATTTATTTGTGGGATGCTTTTTGACGACTGATTGGATCTCTTTGCTTGTGATTGATTGATTGATTGATTGAGGTCTTCCATTTCTTCTCTGGTCAGTCTGGGTTGGTCATGTGTTTCCAGGAAATTGTCCATTTCCTCTACATTATCTAGTTTGTTGGCATACAGTTGTTCATAGTATCCTCTTATAATTTTTTAACTTTCTTTGGGATCTGCAGTAATGTAATCTTTCTCATTTATTGTTTTATTTATTTGGGTCTTCTCTATTTTGATTTTGTCATCTAGCTAGGGGATTGTCAATCTTGTTGATCTTCTTGAAGAACCAACTTTTGGTGTTGTTTATTCTCTCTATTGTTTTTTTGTTTTCTATATCATTTATTTCTGCTTTCATCCTTGTCATTTCTTTTCTTCTACTTGGTTTAGGATTAGTTTACTGTTCATTTTCTAGCTTCTTCGGTTGCTCCAGTAGTTCTTTAATTTTAGTTCTTTCATCCTTTTTAACATATGCACTCAGAGCTATAATTTTCCCCCTCAATACCGCCTTTGCTGCATCTCATAAGTTTTGGTATGTTGTGTTCTCCTTTTCATTTGTCTCTATATATTTAGCAATTTCTCTTGCTATTTCTTCTTCAACCCACTGATTGTTTAGGAGTGTGTTGTTTAACCTCCAGATATTTGTGACTTTTATAAGTCTATGATGGTTATTGACTTCTAATTGTATTCCATTGTGGTCAGAGAATGTGCTTTGAATAATTTCAATCTTTTTAAATTTATTGAGGCTTGTTTTATGTCCCAGCATATGATCTATGCTGGAGAAAGTTCTGTGAGCAGTAGAGAAGAATGTGCATCCTGGTGATTTGGGATATCAAGTTCTATATTTGTCTGTTAATTCAAATTCATTTATCAGATTGTTTAGGTTTTCAATTTCCTTATTGGTCTTCTGTCTGGTTGATCTATCTATAGGAGAGAGTGGTATATTGAAGGCTCCCACAATTATTGTGGAAACATCTATTGCTTCCTTCAGTTTTTCCAGTGCTTGTCTCATGTATTTTGTGGCACCTTCATTGGATGCATAGACATTGAAGATTGTTATTTCTTCTTGTCAAATTGTCCCTTTTATTAGTATATAGTGACCTTCTTTGTCTCTTCTGACATCCCTGCATTTAAAGTCTATTTTATCTGAGATTAATTTTGCTACTCCTGCTTTCTTTTTGGCTGTAGCTTGCAAGGAATATTTTTTTTCCAACCTTTCACTTTCTTTGTGTCTCTGGGTCTAAGATGAGTCTCTTGTAAGCAACATATTGATGGTTCATTTTTTAAATCCATTCTGCCAATCTATATCTTTTAATTGGGGAGCTTAATCCATTCACATTCAATGTTATTCCTGTAAAGGCATTTCTTGAATCAGCCATCCTATCCTTTGGTTTTTGTTTGTCAGACATATTTTTCCCCTCTCTATTTCATTTATTGTACTATTACTAAATCTCTTCAGTTCTGTACCCTTCTCCATACCATTCTCTCCTTTCTTTGTTTCTCTGCTGGTAGGGCTCCCCTTAGTATCTCTTGTAGGGCAGGTCTCTTGTTAGCAAATTCTTTCAGCATTTGTTTGTCTGTGAAGATTTTAAGCTCTCCCTCAAATGTGAAGGAGAGCTTTGCTGGATAAAGAATTCTTGGTTGGCAATTTTTCTCTTTCAACATTTTAAATGTCATACCACTGCCTTCTCACCTCCATGGTGGCCACTGAGTAGTCACTACTTAGTCTTAAGTTGGTTCCCTGTATGTAGTGAATTGCTTCTCTCGCTGTTTTCAGAACTTGCTCCTTTTCTTCAGCATTTGACAGTCTGATCAGAATATGTCTTGGAATGGGTTTACTTGGATTTATTCTGTTTGGAGTTCCTTGGGCATCTATGATTTGTGTATTTATGTTGTTTAGAAGGGCTGGGAAGTTTTCCCCAACAATTTCTTTGAATACACCTCCTAGACCTTTACCCTTCTCTTCCCCTTCTGGAACACCAATGATCCTTATATTTGTGTGCATAATGTTGTCTATCATGTCCATGAGATCCGTTTCAATTTTTTTTATTTTTTTCTCCATTCTTTCCTTAGTTCTTTCACTTTCAAGCCTGGACTCTTCCAGTTCACTTATTCTTTCCTCAACTTCCTCTAATCTCATACTGTTTGTATACAGAATCTTTTAAATTTGATCAACAGTTTCTTTTATTTCCATAAGATTGTCTATTTTTTTAATTTACTCTTGCAAATTCTTCTTTATGCTCTTCTAAGTTCTTCTTCATTTCCTTTATATCGTGTGCCATTATCTTGTTGTGATTACTTCTTTGATTAATTGCTCCAAGTACTGTGTCTCCACTGATTTTTTGATTTGGGTGTTTGGGTTTGGTTTTTCCATATCTTCTGGTTTCTTCATGTGTATTAATATTTTCCATTGTTTTTGGCCTCTTGGCATTTGCTTATCTTGATAGGGTTCTTTTAGGGTATGCAGACTTATTTGAACAATTATCTATAATTTGTCAGAGCTACAGCTTGGTGGAGTGCACTTTGCCTATCTTGCCAGCAGATGGTGCCCCCAAGCCACCTATTACCCTCAAGCCAGTTCTCCCCAACTTTGTCTATACAGGGAATGGGGGTCTGAATCTTGTAGGGGTCCAATCAGTACACCAAATTTCCATGTGCAGTTGATACAGCCAGACCTGACGGTGAGGGGGTGTGCCCTGTGCCATTAGGGAGGGAAGGCGGCTTTAAGACTCAACTCTCCCAGCCATTTCTGGAGACTCAAAGTTGTTGCTGGAGTCCAACCCTTTGACTCAGAGTCCCCACAGTCTCTCTCTTCTATGGGCCCACAAGTCCCTGGGATTGGTGTAAGGCCCTTGGGATGTCTGTGCATGAATCCTGCCTCCAAGCCATGCCCTCTGCAGGCCTCTGCAAGCCTCTGCAGAGGGAACACTGTGCAACATCACAGGCGAGTGGAATCCCCAAGGGATTCTGGGCCGCAGTGCCGTGCACCATGCAGGGGCATTCCCACCCCATTGAGAAGATGGCTATAAGGGGCATGGTAACTTCCCACTCCCATGGACTCCACCTTCCCAGCTCTGTGGGTATGTGAAAGGCTATCATCCACACCAGATACTGAGGTGGGTGCCCAGGGCGTGGAAAGCACTCCCCACCATGCTTGACTGCACGGCATTTGCTGCTGGATCCGCAGCTGCTATTGGGGTTTTAAAACTCATCTCCAAATGCCAACCCCAGTTTTCTCCCCACTGCGGCATGGCTGCCATTTCTCCAGCAGCTTCACTCACTCATTTCTGAACGCAGACTCTTGGTTTCACCAAGAGCACAATCACTGTGGATGTAGCAGACCTTATCCAGCCAGTACAACCCTGGAACTGGTATTCTGGAGCACTTTCTGTCTTTTATCTAGTGTTTTTCACAGAAAAGTATTTTGTTCTGTCTCTCCTAATATGGCATCTTGGATCCTCTCTTCACCACTGTTAGTCTCCTCATCCCACTTTTCCCTGGATGCTGTCAGTACTCCCCTGGTTTGTGGAGCCCTAGATCAGTTGTTTTGACAGTATCTGCCTGTCCACTAACTGTTTTTGGAAGAGAAGTGAGCCCTGGTACTCCCTATTCCACCATCTTCCTGAAGTCCAAATTCTCAGTATTTCCACCACTGAGACTCAATGCTATAGAAGCATTCCAATATGAAAGCAAAAATTACAAAGATAACTATTCAAACATTATTTATCATAACAATACATGGAGAAAGATTTAAAAATTCACTCTCCAATTGTTGGACAACCAAAATATATTACATCCATTAGAGGGGATATTATAGAGCCACTGGAAATGGTGTTTTGGAAGCAATTGTAATCTTATAGGAGAGATGCTTATCTTGGAATGCTTGGAAATTTTAAAACTGGCAGGTTTTATAACTTAATATTTATGATTATCTTCATAATAGTAATATGTTTTGTAGGTGTGTTTTATCTCTGCAGTAGTAGTAGTAGTTATAGCCTTTGATGGCATCTGTCAAGAGGACAATTCTCTTTCTCTGAGAAATGGCCCACTACCCACACTGTGTGGACACTAAACAGCCATACTGTTCTACGTGACTGCTCCCTCACCACAGGTGAATGTACCAAGGGTGGACTTTTAGCTCAAGCTTGGCAAAACAGATAAAATCCTCCAGGAACCTGGGCTTGTACTTATTGAAGAAAGTTGGTGTGAATTGGGACCTATGGGGTGGTTATGTTTGACTCTCTGTGTACCCAAACAAGGAAAACCAGGTTACAAAAAGAGAGAAGGACATAACCTGTACTCCCTAAGTTCCTACTTGATTTCCAGTTTCTAGTGCTAGTCCCATGTAAGATTCATCTACCCTTGGGTACCATGGAGTACTTTACATAAATTATAATTTTTTTAAACCAACTTAAATGGGTTTCTGTCATGCAACCAATGGAAGTCTGTGATAAACATATTTCCATTGCATAAAAAACAGAGCAGCAAGAGATATATCATTTTTTTTTCCATTCATGTCTTCATTTCATTACTCGTCTATCTATACACTGGATAAAGGGGGTGTCAGTCACAAGGTTTTGCAATCACACAAGCTTAAGATAAAAGCTATATAGTAATACAATCATTATCAAAGATCAAGGCTACTAGGTTACAGTTCAACAATTTCAGGTATTTTCTTCTGGCTGTTATGATACACTAGAAACTAAAAAGAAATATCTGTATAATGATTCAGTAGTCATAGTCATTTGTTAAATCTTAACTTCTCAGTTACAACTCCTCCCTCTCATTTAAACAGTCTCTCAATCTTCAGGGATTTCTGGGCAATGACCATTCTATTTTCTTCATGCTGTAAAAGGGTGTCGACATTATGGGGTAGGGGAATTACACTGGTTGATGTTCTTGGAGAGACTGGTACTGAGAAAAATCATTTTAATGATGGTAAGGAATTACATGTAATTTTTATTTTCTTCTTTATACTTTTCTGCATCTTTGCAGTTCTCTGAAGGGAGCAGTAGTAATTTCATAAAATAAAAACAACACAGTGCATTATAAGAGAAGGAAGTATTTATTTTTAAAGAAATGCCTGCTTTTTTCTTTTAGAATAGAAAGGGTTTCACTACAAAATATGCTAGTCAAATATTCTCAAATATAACACCATTTACGTCAGTGAGAAATGAAATTTATCTTTAAACTAGTCTTGTTAGGTAGTTGACAGGATTTTCATGTGCTCTTTGGCAATGAGAGAAAGGCAACTTGACTTTGCATGCAGGCCACATTGCTCTCAGAAATGTCTAGTAAGGATAGGATGGGATTTCTGGTTATGGTGGAAGAAGATCCTTCTCTTCCATTGCTTGGTAAAACAAAATGCATAATTTCTTAAGCAGGACAGTCTATGTATTAAATGTAGAAGAGCATATATATATTTGAACTTTAAAATAAACTAAAAGAATTTGAGATGCAGTATAATAAGCAGAGTTGGAAACCAGGTTTCAAATGCACCTGGCGTTTGTGCACAGCTATGTGGGAAGGAGTGGTAAGGGGCAGCATCCCAGTCCTCTGGGTGTGGGGAAGGAGCAAGACATGAGGGCATCCTGCTGTAAGTTGGGTTTTCCATTCTGGTCTCCCACTCTGTTCTTCCACAAGCCACAGAGTCCAGCCCAAATATTGTATTTCCCATCAGAGTTCTCTATGACTAACAGAGAAATAAGGTATAGTGGACATCATTTGCGCTGTTCATTATACTGCTTAGGATTTTATTGCTTATCAAAACAAGAAACTGAAGGGGGGGGAGTTCCTTTCTCTCTCTAAATTTTAGAGATTGGCTAATTCAACCATAGGTGAAAATGCTGGTTGTCCAAATAACTGAGGCAAAATCTTTTGATTGAGGGATTTATAATGGAGAGTCTTGGGTGAATGAAGAGCTTGGGGATATTTGAAAGATGATAGAAGGGGATTGGTTTGGAGTAGTTGTCCAATAGAATAATCTGGAAGAATGAAAGTGTTGAGAAGAATGGAAAGGGAGAGGAATGTTGGTGAGTGTGAATAGTCACATAAAGGTCCTGTGAAATTCTTATTATGTGCTTATTGTTATATATTAAGACCTAAGAATGGGGAGAAATGGAGTCTCACCAAAGATAAGGTCGTTCCCATTGTCATTTGGCTGTGAATTAGAAGTCAGAATAGAGGCTGGAACTGAGTGTGCAAGTGTGAAGGGGCAGCGGAATGAGAGGGTCTAAAAGTCTTTATGATCACTTGCTAAAGAGATGGGCTCTGGGTTTCTGGGCAGGAAGAAATGTTAAGCCAAGAACAAAAAATTAGGAACCCAGAAAAGGCCCCTGCAAGATTGTTCTAGACCTAAGGCTACACTACCTTTGACTTATAAGACAGAGAGTGGAATGGGATTGGATCTACCTGAGGAGTTAGGTAGCTGAGGTAGTACTAGAAATCTAGGCTCTGTGAGATATACTGCTTTATGTGTTGTGTACTCTGTTTCCCTCTGCTTAGTCCTACCTGGCTCCAAACTGATCTTTTATGCCATCGTATCTGCCTCAAAAGCATGACTGACTAGCGGGAACATGAAAGCCTCAAGTTTTACTATATCAAGACTATGATAGAGGGTGGAATACAAGAAATTTCAGGAGTAAGGAGATTAGGGCTTCAGAGAGAAACCAAATCATCTAAAAAGTGTGTCACTGGTATTGGAGCTGAATGAGAGGAGGAATATAGAGAGAAGAGTGGAAAGAGGATGAAATGGGCTATGTTCCTCTAGTTTTTCAGATTTGTAAGGTTTGCTGACACAGGACTGTAGGTTAAGGAAAATCCAGAGCAGCATTCCAGGGAATACCACCATGCCCTTGACATTTGGAAGATGACAGATGTAGCAGATTATGCCATGGTATCTACACAGGGAGCAGTTTCATGAGGATGATGGTCAGGAGTATTATGCAACCACAGAATCCTGCATCCGATGTGGCTCAGGTTCCACATGTGATGGAGGGAAATGAGCTGCACTGAGTGAGGTCACCAGCTTCATGCATTCTACACACTTGCCCTTTTGGGGTTTGAAGGAGCTGATTTTTTTTTTTTATTAGAGAAATTGTGGGTTTACAGAAAAATTGTGCATAAAATACAGGGTTCCCATATACCACCCTATTATTAACATTGTGCACTGCTGTGGTACATTTGTTACAATTGATGAAAACACATTTTTATTATTGTATTAACTACAGTCCATGGTTTAACTTAAGGTTCACTGTGTTTCATGGTTCCATGGATTTCTTTTTATTCAAGTAACATAGATTCAGCTTAACATTTCCCCTTCTAACTACATTCAAATATGCAATTCAGTGCCATTTATTGCATTCACAATGTTGTGGTACCATCATCACCATCAATTACCAAAACTTATCCATAACCCCAAATAGAAACTGTAAGTTTTAAGCATTAACTCCCCATTCCCACCTTGTCAGAATTGTAGATTCTGACCTTATGAGTTTGCTTATTCTAATTATTTCCTATCAGTGAGATCATACACTATTTGTTCTTTTGTATCTGGCTTATTTCACTCAACATGATGTCTTCACAGTTCATCCATATTGTTGCATGTATAAGAACTTCATTCCTTTGTATGACTGAATAACACTCCACTGTGTCTATATACCACATTTCGTTCTTACACTTATCAGTTAATGGACACTTGGGTAACTTCCATCTTTTAACAATTGTGGATAATGCTGCTATGCACATCAGTGTGAAAATATCTAAGTTCCTGCTTTCAATTCTTTGGGGTATATACCTAGAAGTGGGATAGCAAGGTCATGTGGTAATTGTTTACTTAAATTTTTCACAAACTGCCAAACTGTCTTCTACATCATCTGTACCATTTTACATTCCAACTAGCAGTGAGTGTTCATATTTCTTGACTATAAATTGCAGTCATAATTTTCCACTTTTTGAATAGTTGCCATTCTAGTGGTGTGAAATAGTATCTCGTTTTCATTTTGATATGCATTTCCCTAATGACTAAAGATGTTGAGCCTCCTTTCATGTGCTTTTAGCTATTTGTATATCTTCTTTGAAGAAATGTCTACTCAAGTCCTTGCCCATTTTTAAATTGGGTTGTTTGTCTTTTTGTTGATGAGTTGAATGATTTCTGTATATATTCTGAATATTAAACATTAGTCAGACACGTGGTTACCAATATTTTCTCCCACTATGTAGATTGTCATTTTACTTTCATGATAAAGTCCTTTGAGGAACAAAAGTTTTTTTTGTTTTCTTTTTAGAATAAGGTCCCATTTATCTATACTTTTTTTTTCTTGTGCTTTGGGTGTAAAGTCTAAGAAACCATTGTCCAACACAAGGTCCTAAAGAAGCTTCCCTATATTGTCTTCTAGACATTTTCTAGTTCTGGCTCTTATATTTAGGTCTTTGATCCATTTTGAGTTGATTTTTGTATGAGGTAGGAGTCCACCTTCATTCTTTTCATATAGAGATTCAGTTTTCCCAGAACACATTTGTTGAAGAGGCAATTCTTTCCCAATTGAATGGTCTTTGCACCCTTGTAAAAAATTAGTTGGCCATAAATGTGAAAGTTGATTTCAAAACTACCAATTCAATTCCATTGTTCTATATTCTCTCCTTGTGCTAGTACCATGCTCTTTTGATTACTGTGGCTTTGTGCTATAGCTCTAAGATCAGGAAGTGTGAGTCTCTAACTTCGTTCTTCTTTTTCATGATGGCTTTGGCTATTGAGGAGCCCCTTACCCTTGTATGTAAATTTGATGATTGACTTTTCAATTTCTGCAATGAAGGTTGTTGGAATTTTGATTGGGATTGCATTGAATATGTAAATCGCTTTGGGTAGAGTTGACATCTTAACAACATACATGAACATGGAATGTCCTTCCATTTACTTAAGTATTTTTTTTATTCCTTTTAACAATGTTTTGTGGTTTTCTGTGTCCAAGTCCTCTACATCCTTCATTATACTTATTCCTAGGAATTTGATTCTTTTAGTTGATATTGTAAATGAATTTTTTTCTTGATTTCTTCTTCCAGTTGTTCATTGCTAGTTGTTTTAGTATCCTGGGCTGCTCTAGCAAATACCATAAATTGGGATGGCTTAAACAATGGGCATTTATAATCTTGGAGGCTTGGAAAATTTCCAAATAAAGACATCATCAAGGTGATGCTTTCTTCCCAAAGACTTGCTGCTGCCGATCCTTGGCTCCTCTGCCACATGGCAAAGCACATGATGGCATGTGCTCGTCTCCTCCTGCTCTTCCGGGTTCCATTTCAGGTTCTTGCTTCTTGTGGCTTTTTTCTCTTTCTGTCTGAATTTCATTCTCTTATAAAGGACTCCAGTACTAGGATTAAGACTCATCCTGATTGAGGTGAGATGCATTTTAACTGAAGTAACTTCATCCAAAGGACCTACTTACAATGGGTTCACAACCACAGGAATGAATTAAAGAATTTTTTTTTTTCTGGGATACATACACTTCAAGCCACCCCACAGTGTAGAGATACTATTTATTTTTGCATGTTAACTATGTTCCCCACCATTTTTGCTGAATTCATTTATTAGCTCTAGGAGCTTTGTTGTGGGTTTTCAATTATTTTTCTGTATAGGACCATGGCATCTGCAAATAGGGAAAATTTTACTTCTTCCTTTACAATTTACATTTTCTTAATTTATTTTTCTGGCCTAATTGCTCTGGCTAGAACTTCCAGTATGATGTTCAATAATGGTGGTATCCTTGTCTTGTTGTTGATCTTAGAGAGAAAGCTTTCAGTATTTCACTGTTAAGTAGGATGGTAGCTGTGCATTTTTCATAGATGTACTTTATTATGTTAGGGAAGTTGCCTTCTATTCCTAGTTTTCTGGATGTTTTTATCAAGAATGGTGCTGAAGTTTGTCATTTGTCTTTTCCACATCATTTAAGATGATCTGTTTATTATCCCTTCATTTTGTTAATGAGGATTTTTTCATCTATATTCACAGGAGATATTGGTCTGTAAGTTTCTTTTCTTGTGGCATGTATCTGGCTTTGTTATGAGGGTAATGTTGGCCTTGTAGAATGAATTAGTAAGTATTCCCTTTTCTTCAATTTTTTGGAAGAGTGTGAGCAGGATTGGTGTTAATTATTCTTGGAATGTTTGGTATAATTTACTGTGAAGCAATCTGGTCCTGGGATTTCTTTGTTGGGAGGCTTTTGATTACTGATTCAATATTATTACATATAATTGTTCTGCTGAGATCTTCTCTTTCTTCTAGAGTCAGTGCAGGTTGTGTGTGTTCTGGTTTGCTAATGCTGCTGTTATGCAAAACACCAGAAATGGATTGGCTTTTTTTGTTTTTGTTTTTGTTTTTGTTTTTGTTTTATGCTCAGCATTGTGTTTATTTTTTTTTTAAACTGGAACAGTTGCTTTTATTTAAATTTTTTTTGAAATAAATTCAAAGTTATAGGAACAGTTGCAAAAACAATACTAACCCCATACAAAGAATTCCATCATACCCTGACCCCCCTCCCCTGATAGCTCAATCCACCAACTTTAACATACTGTCACATCGCTATTTCTTTCCCTCCCTCCCTCCCTATCTATCATCCATCATCTATTGCTCTGTCTTCTGAACATATGAGAGCTAGCTGCACACATCCTTGAACATACACTATAATCCACGTATACACTTCCCATGAACAAGAACATTCTTTTATGCAATCCTATTAAGCGCTGCTATGAAGCACAAGAGATTCAACAATGATGCAAAGCTTACATTCTATATTTCCTTTGCCTTATGTCTCAACTGTGTCCCTTTGAGCCACCTGTCCTCTATCCTCCAGTCCCATCCAAGTTCATCCTTGGCATTCAATCATCATCTATTTAGACTTTTTTTTTTTTTCAGTTGTGGAAACATATATACAGCCTAAATCTTCCCATTCCACCCCCTCCCTAGCCTTCCATTAGTGGGATTAATCACATTTAGAATGTTGTAATGCTCTTTCCCACCATCCATTACTAGAAATTTCCCTTCACCTCAAATAGCAACTCCACACTCATTTCTTAACTCCCCATTGCCCCTTCCCCCATTTCTCTTACCCAAACTCTACATTTCATCTCTATGGTTATATTCTCTGATAATTTCTTTGTGTTTGCTGTGGGGGTTAAATTTAACCTCTTAAATCCATATCAATCTTGTTTTTTTTGATACCACCTTCACTTCAATAGGACACATAAACTATGTTCCTATACTCCTCCATTCCCCCACCTTTAGATAGTTCTTGTCAAAAATTACTTATTTTACATTGAGTTCAAAACCACTGATTTGTCATTAGAGTTTGTGTATTTTATATCATGTAGGAAGTAAATAGTGGAGTTACAATTCAAAAATTATTGACTTCTATTTGTATTCCATTGTGGTCAGAGAATGTGCTTTGAATATATTCAATTTTTTTTTTTTAATTTATTGAGGCTTGTTTTATGTCTCAGCATATGGTCCATTCTGTAGAAAGATCTGTGATCACTAGAGAAAAATGAGTGTCCTGGTGATTTGGGATGTAAGGTTCTATATATGTCTGTTAAAATTCTCTATATCTCTTTTTACTTTCTTTGTTTCTCTGTCGGTAGGGCTCCCTTTAGTATCTGAAGTAGGGCAGGTCTTTTACTGGTCAAGTCTCTCAGCTTTGTCTGTCTGTGAAAAATTTAAGGTCTTCCTCAAATTTGAAGGAGAGTTTTGCTGGATCAAGTATTATTGGTTGGAAATTTTTCTCTCTCAGAATTTTAAGTATGTCATGCCACTGCCTTCTCACCTTCACGGTGGCCGCTGAGTAGTCACAACTCAGTCTTATGTTGTTTCCTTTGTATGTGGTGAATTGCTTTTCTCTTGCTGCTTTCAGAACTTGCTCCTTCTCTTCAGTACTTGAGAGTCTGATCAGAATGTATCTCGGAGTGGGTTTACTTGGATTTATTCTATTTGGAGTTCGCTGGGCATTTATGCTTTGTGTGTTTACATTGTGTAGAAGATTTGGGAAGTTTTCCCCAACAATTTCTTTGAATACTCTTTCTAGACCTTCACCCTTCTCCTCCCCTTCTGGGACACCAATGAGTCTTAAGTTTGGACGTTTTATTTTATCTATTGTATCCCTGAGATCCATTTTGATTTTTTCAATTTTTTTATCCATTCTTTCTTTTGTTCTTTCATTTTCTGTTCTGTGGACTTCTAGGACATTAAGATGTTGTTCAACTTCCTCTAATCTTGTACTGTGAATATCCAGAGTCTTTTTAAATTGGCCAACAGTTTCTTTTATTTCCATGAGATCTTCTATTTTTTTTATTTACTCTTGCAATGTCTTCTTTATGCTCTTCTAGGGTCTTCTTTATGTCTCTTATATCCTGTGCCATGGTCTTCTTGATGTCCTTTAAATCCTTTTCCATGTTTTCATTCCTCGATTGTAGTTCTTTGATTAATTGTGCTAAGTACTGTGCTTCTTCCGATATTTTGATTTGGGAGTTTGGAGTTGGATTCTCCATATCGTCTGGTTTTATCATATGCATTGAGATTTTCTGTTGTTTTTGGCCTCTTGGCATTTGCTTTGCTTGATAGGGTTCTTTCAAGTTGTGAAAAAAAAAAGATACCAATCTAATTTTTCAGTAACACAGTTTCTTGGCGTACACTTTCTCTAACTAAGCAGCAGATGGCGTCTGCAGGTTACCTATACACCTCCAGTCAGTTCTCCCCAGTTCTGTCTCTGTGGTGTGTGGGGAAATGATTCTTGTGGGGTTCAGTTGGAGAACTCAGTTCGGGTGTGTTGTTGGAGCCGTCCGCCCTGAATGTGGTGCACGTGTATGGGTGGCCAGAGAGGAAGGGCAGCTTTAATATTCAAATCCCCCAGGTTCCTGGAGATTCAAGGCCACCGCAAGAGTCTAAGCCTTCATGTCAGCTTTGTCCCAGATATTCTGTCACTGACCCACATACCACTGGCATTGACATAGCATCCCTGGGCTTTCCAAGTGGGCCCCCCTTCTCAGCTGTGATCTTCCAGGACCTCTGCTGAGGGAAGGCTGTGCACGTCATCCCTCAAGCTAAGCCCCAGGCTGCCAGGCCATGCAGGGAGGCTGTCTGCCTGATGCAAAGATTAGCCTATAATTCTTGACTGGTGTAAGTTCTGAATGAAAGGCAGGCAGTAAAGCTGGGCACCACCCCTTTCCTGTTTAGAGAAGATGGATGCCTTAGGGAGAGGTCATTAGCATTTCAATGGTTTCTCTCTGCCTGTGCCACATCCTTGTCTGGGACACAGAACTGGGGACTCAAAATGGCTGAGGCTTTCTCCACTGAGTTGAAAAAGGAACAGAGCTAGTCCGAGGAGACCCTCCAACTTTCCAAGGTCAGTCATCACCCAAAGCCTCTGTCTGCTTATTGGGGATTTGTAGTAGTGAGCAGTTCACACTTGCTAATTAAAACCCCAGTTGGAGTTCAGCTGAGCTATATTCACTCGCTGGGAGAAAGCTTCTCTCTGGCACCACGAGGCTTTGTAGCTTGGGCTATGGGAGAGGGGTCTCCCAATTTGGATCCGCAGTGCTTACTTACAGATTGTGTGCTATGATCTCGAGCATTCCTCCCAAATCAGGTTGGTGTATGATAATTGGATGTTCACGTCTGTCCTCCTGCAGTTATTCTGGATTGTATACTAGTTGTTTCTGGTTTTTTTTTTTCAGTTGTTCCAGGGGGACTACTTAGCTTCCACTCCTCTCTATGCCGCCATCTTAGATCTCTGGATTGGCTTTTATAAAGGGGGTTTATTTAGTTACAAAGTTACAGTCTAAAGGCCATGAAAATGTCCAAATGAAGGCATCAACACAAGTATACCTTCACCAAAGGAAGGCCAATGGTATATGGAAAACTTCTGTTAGCTGGAAAGGCATGTGGCTGGCATCTGCTGATCCCAGACTTTGTTCCAGCTCCTCTCTCAGCTCCTGTGCATTCTTCAAAGTGTTTCTCTTGCATGCAGCACCTCCTTCTGTCTCTGAACTGTTTTATAGGACTCCAGTGATTTAATTAAAGACCCACCCTGAATGGGTGGGGTTACACCTCCATGGAAATTATACAATCAAATGTATTGCCCACAGTTGATTGAGTGTTTTCCATGAAGATGTGACGCAATCAATAGGTTCCAACCCAATCAACACTAATATGTCTGCCCACACAAGACAGTATCAAAGAACATGGCATTTGGGGGGAGATAATACATCCAAACCAGCACAGTGTGTTTCTAGGAATTTGTCCATTTCATCTAGGTTGTCTGATTTGTTGACATACAGTTGTTCATATTATCCTGTTATACTCCTTTTTATCTCTGTGGAGTTGTTAGTAATATACCCCTGTTCAATTCCAATTTTAGTTATTTCTGTCCTTTTTTTCTTCAGTCTAGCTAAAGGTTTGAAAATTTTAATGAACTTTTCAAAAAACAAACTTTTGGGTTTTTTTATTTTATTTTTTATTCTCTATTCCATTTCTCTTACTCTTACCTTTGTTATTTCCTTCTTTCTGCTCACTTTGTGTTTAGTTTGCTCTTCTTTTCTAGTTCCTCCAGTTTTGAGGTTAGGTCTTTAATCTGAAACCTTTCTTCTTTTTTAATGTAAGCATTTAGAGCTATAAATGTTCCTTTCAGCACTGTCTTTTCTGCTTCCCATAAGTTTTGGAAAGTTCTCTTTTCATTTTTATTCATCTCATGATATTTCCTAATTGCCCTTGTGATTTCCTCTTTAACCCATTGGTTATTTAAGAGTACATGGTTTAATTTCCATATATTTCTGAATTTTCCATTTTTTCCTCTGTTATTGATTTTTCAGAGAAGATACATTTTATGGTTTCAATATTTTTGAATTTATTGAGACTTGTTTTGTTACCAAAGATGTGATTTATCCTACAGAATGATCCATTAGTACTTGAAGAATGTGCATTCTCTGGCTGCTGGGTGAAGTGTTCTATATATAACAGTTAGGTCTAGCTGGTTTAGAGTACTGTTCAAGGCTTCTATTTCCTTATTGACCTTCTGTCTAGATGTTCTATCAATTATTGAAAGTGGTGTATTAAAGTTTCCTACTACTGATGTAGAATCATCTGTTTCTTCTTTCAGATCTGTCAGTATTTGCTTGATGTATTTTGGAATTTTGTTCTTTGGTGCGTATATATTTATATTTGTTTCATCTTCTTGTTGAATTGACTCTTTTATCAGTATATAATGACCATCTTTGTTCTTTGTACTTTGTAACAGGTTTTTACTTAAAGTCTATTTTACCTGATATTGGTATAGCTATTCTAGCTCCGTTTTCATTACTACTTGCATGGTATATTTTTTCCATCATTTCACTTTCAACTTACTTATGTCTTTGAATTTGAGTGTCTTTGAATTTGAGTCTCTTTTAACAGCAAGTAGTCTGGTCATGCTTTTTTATCCATTCTGCCAATCTCTGCCTTTTCACTGGAGAGTGTAATCCTTTTACATTTAAAGCCACTACTGATAATGCAGGACTTTTGTCTGCCATATTGCTACCTAGTCTTTGTAAATCTTATATGCATTTGTCCCTCAATTCTTCCTTTAATGCCTCTTTCCTAGTTATTTGATTTTTTATATTATAGCATGTTGAGTCCCTTCCCATTTCTTTCTGGATATATTTTTCACATATTTTCCTTGCAGTTACTGTGGGGTTAACATTTAACATCCTAAATATATAACAATCACATTTGATTTGTTACTAACTTGACTTAAAAAGAATACACATACCGTGTTCCTATATCATTCCATCCCCCTACCTTTTTTGTAATTGTTAGCAATTAGAACTTCATACATTGTATGTCCAAAACCATAGATTACTTGCTTTTTATGCATTTGCATTTAGCATGTGTAGGAAGTGGAATTCCTTATAAAAATGCAGTAATAATACCGGCATTTATAGTTACCCATATGGTTATTTTTACCTGAAGTCTTTATTTCTTTATGCTGCTTTGACCCACTCTCTAGTCCCCTTTATTTTTCAGTCCATTTTGCATTCTCACCAACAGTGAATAAGTGTTTCTATTTCTCCACATCCTCTCCAACACTTGTAGTTTCCTGTTTAACAGTGGCCATTCTAGTAAGTGTGAAATGACATCTCATTGTGGTTTTGATTTGTATTTCCCTTTAGCATTGCTTGTAGGTCAGACTAGTGTTAATGAACTCCCTCAACATTTGTTTATCTGGGAATGTGTTAATCTCTCCCTCATTTTTTTTTTACATTTTTAAAAGTCACATTTATTGAAGTATAATTTATAGACAATTAAATATACCCTTTTTAGGCATTCAGTTATATAAGTTTTGACAAAAATACACACTCATATAAACACCACCATGATCAAGATACAGGGATAGTTCCATCATTCCAGAAAGTTCCCTTGGGCCCCTTTATAATCATTATTTTCCCCACATCCCAGCCTCTGTCAAGCCCTTATCTGATTTCTGTTCCTATAATTTTGTGTTGTCCAGAATGTTATGATTGGAATCATATAGATTGTGGTCTTTTCCATTTGGTTTCTTTCATTTAGCATAATTTGAGATTAATCCAGATTGTTGCATGTTATCAGTAGTTTGTTTCTTTTTACTGTCGAGTAGTCCTCCATGGTGTGGATGTACCACAATTTGTTTATCCACTCACCAGTAGATGGACATTTGAATTGTGTCCAGTTCTTGGCAAATGTGGATAAAATTGCTGTAAACATTCATGCACAGTTTTGGTGTGGATGTATGCTTTCATTTTTCTTGGGAAAATACCTAGGAATGGGCTTGTTGGATTGTATGGTAAGTGTATGTTTAAGGTTGTATGGAAATGCCAAACCTTTTTCCAAAGAGGTTGTACTATTTTGTATTCCCCACCAGCAATTTTGAAGTTCCAGTTACTCCACATCCTCACTAGCATTTGATATTGTCAGGGATTTTTTGTTTGTCTGTTTTCTTTTAGTTACTCTAATAGATGTACAATGTCCTGTGTACATTTTTTGCAGTTTTACTGAGGTATATTTCAAAGTATACCATCAGTAGCCCACAGTACCATCACATAATTGTGCATTCATCACCACAATCAATTTTAGAACATTTTCATTACTCAAACAACACAGCAACAACAACAATCCATAACCATAACCCTTATTCCCCCATCTTATTGACCCCTGGCATTGGTGTGGTACATGTTACTATTGATGAAAGAATATTAACATATCACTCCTAACTATGCTCCATAGTTTATAATAGAGTGGTATACGGGGAAAATGCTCCTATTGCAAACTCCTTGTAATAGTGATGTACATTTGTTCTAGTTTATGGAAGAACATTTTTGTATTTGTACTATTAATCGCAGTCGTCATCCACCACAGGATTCATTGTGCTGTACAGTCCCATGTTTCATCCTCTAACTTTCCTTCTAGTGACACACACAACTCTACACTTCCCCTTTCAACAACAATCACATACATAATCTAATGCTATTATTTACACTCACAATTATATGCTACCATCACCTCTATCCCTTTCCAAACACTTAAATTCAACCTAGTTAAAAATTCTGCACACATTAGGTATCCACTCCCCATTCTCTACCCTCATTCTGTCTCCTGGTAACTTATATTCTAGACTTTATCTCTTTGAGATTACTTATTATAATTAGCTCATGTTAGTGAGATCATACAATATTTGTTCTTTTGTGTCTGACTTATTTCACTCAACATAATGTCCTCAAGGTTCATCCATGTCGTATGATCCAGAACTTCATTCCTTCTTACTGCTTAATAATATTCCATTGTATGTATATAGCACATTTTGTTTATCCATTCATCAGTTGGTGGATACTTGGGTTGTTTCCATCTTTTGGCAATTGTGAATTATGCCGCTATGAACATTGGTGTGGAAATGACTGTTCATGTCCCTGCTTTCACTTCTTCTGGCTATAAACATAGTAGTGGTTTGCTGGATCATATGGCAGTTCTATACTTAGCCTCCTGAGGAACTGCCAAACTGTCTCCCACAGCGGCTGCACCATTTTAGATTCCCACCAACAGTGAAAAAGTGTTCCTGTTTCTCCACATCTCTCCAACACTTGTAGTTTCCTGTTTAATAGTGGCCATTCTATCAAGTGTGAAATGACATCTCACTGTGGTTTTGATTTGCATTTCCCTAATAGCTAGTGAAGTTGAGCATCTTTTCATTTCCTTTTAGCTATTTGTATTTCCTCTGGGAAAGTGTCTATTCCTGTCTTTGCCCATTTTTTAATTGAGTTGTTTTTCTTTTTGTTAAGTTGAAGGATTTCTTTATATATTCTGAATATTAAACTTTTATCTCATATGTGGTTTCCAAATATTTTCTCCTAGTGTGTGAGTTGTTGTTTTACATTCATGATAAAATCCTTTGAGGCATGAAAGTTTCTAATTTTGTTAAGGTCCACTGATTCTTTCTTCTGCCAACTCTAATCTGCTTTTGAAATCCTTCTGGGAATTTAAAATTTCAGTTATTTTGGTCTTCAACCCCAATAGTTCTGTTTTGTTGCTTTTTTAATTTTGTCTTTACTGAGATTCTTATATTGTTCATTCATTGTTTTCTTAATATCCTTTTGTTCTTTCTCTTTCTTCCTTCATATCCTTGAGTATATTGACTGTGTTCCTGATGTTATTTAGTTACTTCTCTGTATTTTCCTTCATCTCCTGGAGTATTTTTAAGATCATTTTTTAAAAGTCTTTGTCTGGTATGTCCACAGTTCAGTCTTCTTTGTTGGTGTTTTCTGGATTTTTACCCTCTTCCTTTGTATGGGCAACCATTTCCTGTTTCTTTGTTTGTCTTATAATCTTTTGTTGCACATTGTACATTTTAATATTTTAAAATGTTAACTCTGGGATTTATTCCCTGAGACATCTGTTTCTTGAATGTGTATCCAGATAGTGATACGAAAGACATTTTCTTGAATACCAGGAGCTAATGAAATGA
The DNA here is from genome assembly GCF_015220235.1 of Choloepus didactylus. NCBI lineage: Eukaryota > Metazoa > Chordata > Mammalia > Pilosa > Megalonychidae > Choloepus > Choloepus didactylus. Next base: position 28,663,485 of record NC_051320.1, on the reverse strand, counting down.
AAGACATTTTCTTGAGTACCAGGAGCTAATGAAACGAAGCAAACCTAAGCATACCTAAGCATAAAACACTTTCACCATCTTTGCAAATTGGCTTTGCATCAGCTGGTGACTTCCCATCAGGAAAGTCAGCTGAAGGTGAAAGCAAAGTGCAGGGTCCCCCTATGTCTTATCCTGGGCTTGAGCTTGCCAGTGGTTTTAGGAGTTCCCCTGTTTACAGAGTTTTAATGCCCCTTTTACTTCCCAGGAATCAGATCTTCTCCCTCTAGATTTTCATCACAGGAAGTGAAGCGGGTAAGCCTTTGCCCCAGGCCACTCACCTCAATTGTTTCTTACACCCCTTCCTTGTTGTCTCAAGCTGCTTTTGCTTAGAGGGCAGATTCTGGAAGGGGGAAGAGAGGCCATGACCATGAGTTTTCCCCAAGTCATTCTTTTGCAGCCCCACAAGGCCAGGTACCCACTAAGGGACAAACTGCCCTGGGGACAGAATAAGGGCAAAGCCAGAAAAGGCACCAGGAGCTTCTTCCACAGCTCCCCAAAGTGGTGCTTTCTCTACTGAGCACCAGCCCAGCAAATGCAGCCTTTCAACTCTCCTCTGCAGCTCTGAGAAGCAGCCGGTCTTTAAGTCTCCTCCACGGCCTTTGTCTGGGCTGCTTTGGAACAGGGGTCGCCCCCAGAGCCAGGCCCCAGTGATCTGAAGTAGCTAATCAAAAGCAGTGACCAGCAATCAGGCTACACCTCCCCCTGTACCACTAACCTGTCCCTGATGTTGGGGAACTGGGTTTTCCTGTCTGTCTCTGGCACCAGAAAGCTGTGCTGGTACTTTCATTCTGTTTGCCATGAAGTTGGGGTTTGGGTGGCGGTAACTGCCTCATAGAGAGAGCAGTTTGCTGGTTTTTATGGCAATTTACTGGCCTCTTCTTCCTACTCTTTCCTGCATGAGATACCGTGTTCTACGGGTCTCCCGAGTTTCAAAACAGTTGATTCAGACAGTTCTGCTTGCTTGTTAGTTGTTCTGGTGGAGAGACCACCTCCTGGAGCTTCCTACCCCTGTATCGTCCCAAAATTCAGAGCTGTTTGATTGATTGATTTTTAAAGGAACTTTTATGACTATAACCACAAACTAAATAAACATAATGTCTTTCATTATTATATTAGTGCTAATACAAAGTAGCGCTTGATGCAAGAATTGTTTCACTTATGATACACTTAATATTTGATTTACTTCTTAACATTTTGTGTAAACAAAAATTCTTAATATGTATGAGATAGAAGATTGTTTTTACTCTTTTTAAAAAAAATTCCAAATACTTTTGGGAAATGGGAATATATCATTCAGTAATATTCCATGAGATTAAGTACCTGGTGAAAATCTTACAAATTTGTAAAGATAGTTATGCTTCCTTAGCAAAGTGCTTTTGGGAAATAACAGTTTATTCTAGTTGTGTTTAGGGAACTAGAGAAGGTGAATTCTCCCTGAACTGAAGCTTGAGGTGAGAAGAATAATAATTTTGTACTAGACTGAGGGAGATAATAGTTTTTTAAAGAGGGAGAAGGTAGAGAAGGTATCAGTGAGGACTCTTTTAGTTGAAAATGTAAAATTCCAACCAAATTGACTTTAAGTAAAAAGGAATTTGTTACTTAACTATAATAGTCATGTTTTGTGTCACCTTCAGGCAATGTTTGATGTAGGGGCACAAATGGTGACATCAGAAATGACTTTTAACCATTTAGTGTCCTGGTTCCATTCCCCTCCATGTTGGCCCCATTCTTAGAATAGGCTTCCTCTCGTGTTCAAGAGGTGGTTTAGAATTTAGCACCTTTCTATTTAATCCAGAGAGAAGACTCGGCAAAACCTCATGGTGCCTCATTGATTTCAATGGAGTCGTATGATTTTTCTTTATCCAGTTACTGTGGATGGGGAAATTGGAGGCTCTAGTAGCTAGTGGGAGTCACATGCCAGCCCCACAGGACCTGAATGGACCAAGAATGAGAGAGCAGTGGATGCCCAAACAAGATCAAAGGCTCATCAGAGGAAGATTTCCTGAATGAAAGTTGGAAAGAAATGATACTGAATGAAAGTTAGTGAAGCTTAATCTTAAGGACCACCCACTTGCTTGATCCCCTTGCGAGGCTTTGGGTGGGATCCTACCATGGTAGTTATACAGTTACATGTTTCATACAATTTGCAAAAGCAAGATATTTTAACTGCAATCAGTTCAGGCTATTGTCTACTTCCATTCTTTCTTTCATTCGATCACACCTCCTTTACGCACAGTGGCTGCAGGCATCCTTGGGATCCATCCAAGGGGCAGCTGAGTTGGGAATTCTTTTATTTGGGTACAGTAAGATTTATTTTTGTGCTTCACAGTCATTTCCATGTATAGTTATACTCTTGCTAGTTGGCCTGATGTAGGAATGGCTTCCTGGAATATTTCTGTCTACACACTATGCTAATTTAGCCAGTGTCTTGACAAGATGTTAGAGGCCCAAAGGTGTAGACAGAAAACACGAACTTGCCCTGTGGAATCAGCCTGGAAGGATGTGAGTAGCAGGGGAGAATCAGGACTTGAAATATATGAAGCCAGAAGCTAATATGAGAAAAATTCTTCCAATTGAAAATGATTTTCCCATATTTGGCAACATAATTCACAGGACTTTACGATGAGTTATGAAGCTGAAAGAATGTTTTCCAAAGTATCAGTAATGAACAAATTTTGAGCCACTATCCTAGAGGATTTAATTATCTTTCTGTATCTCTGGGAATCATTTATGAAGAACTCATCAAAGAGTTATACAGCCAAGAATATAGGAAAGAAAGTATTTCAGTGGAGTGGCAGGCAGTTCATTAAATAAATTATTATGTTGAGATTTTTTAAATTTTGTGATGATTTTGGTATCCACCCTTTTTAAAAAAATCATTTATATCCTTTTTGAACTAAATACTCAATTTTACATCTAATTTGAACTAAATATTCAATTTTACATCTAATTTTATATTCATAATCTATATTTCTTTTCTTAAAGTGGGCCCAAATTGTTTAAACTCTAGGCAACATAAAGGCTAGAAATTCCCCAGTATCAGAAACAGGGTGCTGGATGCTGGGTTTCCCCCAAACTCAGAGTACTCCATGGAAAGGTACATAGGAAAGCATGGAACACACTAAGAATCATGTCCACTGGAGTACCACAACATGTGCCCAGATGAGACCACAGGGTCTAGCTTCTATGCTCCACGTGGAAAGTGTCCTGAAAATTCTAAAATGGAAGTTTCTGGGCTTTGCATTAACAGGGAAGATGCTTCCTTTTCTGGGGTGGAAATTCCCCTCCCTGCCCTCTTCTTTCATTACTCACTATCTTAGGTCCATATCCCACAGGTGCCACCTGGGATTGACCTTGGGTCCAAAGATGTAGTTAGACCCAGGAGAAAGCAGAGGGAAAACTTAAGCTGCAATAGTCAGTGAAAAAACAGCATCTTTTGGGCATTGGGCAGCTAGTGCTGGGGAGGGACATAGAAGCTGGGCATGTGCACAATGCAACTTCCTTACTATTCATGGCGGTAGAGGGGGAGAAAAAGGAGTTTTCTCAAACCAAGAAGGAATAATTGAACATGGTACTTCTCAAGACTAAACTGTAGAAGGTTTTTGTAATAAGTCTCAGGCAGTCTGGGACTAATGGGTACTGTTCTTATTTCATTTTACAAATGAGGATATAGTTCAGAGACCTCAAGGAACTTTTCCAAGATCACAAAGCTAGTAAATGCTGGAGCTGGAATTCAAACCCGATCCATTTGCCTACAGAATCCATGTTGTCAAACACTACACTGCATTAGCAGAGAGCATGCTGGACTTGTGGGCCTCAGAGTTGGGATGGGGTTTTTGCTTGCTTTTCTCTCTCTTCCTCTCTCCCCCTTTCCTTCTCTCCCTCTGTTATTTATTTTTATGATGTCCCGCAGCTGAGAAAGAGAAAGAAGCCAAATTTCTGCCTGGTCCAGAACAGCTCACAGCCTTCCCTTCCCACTCCATCGAAGCAAAGGAAGAGGCAGAAAACATTTGTGACTCAACAGGCATGTGGGAAGGGCCTGAGATTGAGAATGGAAGGAAAGGAAGGGACTTCAAGGGAGCATGAGTAGTTAAATTGACTTAGGCACAGGAAAGAAAGAAGAAAAGGTGTGTGTATGTGTTTGTAGATAGTCAGCTGGCTAATAGACCCTCCCGAAAAAAGGCCTGGTTACTTGGCATTAGATCCCCACATCACGGACCATGGCTGGGGAAAGTTATCCAGAACAGGGGCTTAAAACCTGAATTTTGGTTCTTTTCCAAGATGTAATCTCTAGACCTTGATACATATGGAAAATCACCTTCACTTCTCTGTCTACTCAGGCTTTGTGATTTATCCTAAGGTATTGCCAGGGAGAGCTGGGAATTATGAGCTGTGATAATTTCCACTGTTTGCTTACTCCTTCCAGCCCTCCCATGCAAGCCTGTTGGGACCTCAAGCTAACCAAAGCCCCACATCTAGAGATGGGCCCCTTAGGTTTAAAGGGAGGAAATCCCCCTTAGGTTTAAAGGGAGGAAATCCCATCTCTTTTGCCAGTGATTGGTTCGTGAGTGGGCCAATGTGGGCCAATGAGATAAAAGGAGAGGAGTGTTTTTCCCTACTCTTCCAGGCACACTCCAAGAAGCAACCACCTCTGCCTCCCTAGAGAACTTGTCATGTATAAATATGAGAGCTGGAGCACTGCTGCCATCTTACTCCCAGGCCTAGGGTCTGACATCTAGAGGAGAGGAGAGCTATGAACTGCAGGCACTAGATGCTGTAGTGGCTTAATCAATCCCCAACTCCAACCTACCTTTGGACTTTCAATTAAATAAGCCAAGAACTTTCATTGTATTTCACCAGTTTGGATTGGGCCTTCTGTCATTCAGACCCAAAGCATCCTAACTGACATACCTATGAATTTAGAGATATTACCACATAGTCTCACACAGTTGTTAAATCTGAGTCTAGCATTTTTATACATCTCCATTTATCTCTACCACATTCTTTCTGTCTATAAGTCAGTTTTCCTTATATCCGGCATTTAATGGGGCTCAGCTTGTAAATAGCTATTAATCTCCAAATCTGCTATTTCTGCTAGTTCTCTTTGAGCACACATATATTTTCTGCCCAACCCTGATCCCCCAAGAACTGGCAAGTGTACTTTTTCCCTCATAGAATAAACACTGCCTCTCCTCCAGGAGATTGTCACCCTATCCTTTACTATCTCCCAGCTTGCCTCTTGGGAAACTGAGCCCAGAGATTGGAAACCCAACAGGAAAGAAAAATAGATATATTCTGCAGTTATTTCTTCAGTCTTTGGATGTGTTGGCTTATTCCGATTAACTTATAAAGAAACAGGAAGTATTTAAATAAACCAAAATTCTTCTGTGCTATAGATTCCAGGGTGAAGTGGCGTAATCAACATCAACCATGACGCTTCTGAGGAAAATTGTGCTGGAGAGCCCTTAGGAGACCTGATTTTACTAATCCTCAGTAAATCAGTCCCACTTCTGTAAGAAATATTTATTCAAGGGCCTTCTTTATCAGCTTCACCTGCTAATCAGTTGAAAGCAGAAATGTAAATGGTAGAGAATGATTTGAGCCCAAGTCACAGGAATATATTATGGCATATTTTCCCAGAGGCAAAGAAGGAAAAAATTTATCTTAGGCCTCCGATCCCCTCCAGGAACACTTAAAGAAGAGATTTTTTAACAATTAGCAACTTAATTTTTTCTAGATTTCCAATAACCTTAACATATGGAATAAGTTTTATTTAGAGAAACACTTTTTCTTTCAGCTTCTTTAGGAAACATTAAAATGCTTTCTAGTCATTTATAATAGGATTCTATTCCACCCAAATATTTCTGGCTCACAGACAATGTAAGTACAAGTATCTGGTGTAGTGTCTGGTATACTATATAGGCACTGAGGAAACTGAGTAGACAGGTGTCACATATGGTAATCACTGAATTACAGCAGCAGATTAAAGCAAGTTTATAACCCTTTAGAAATGCTACAAAAATAAAGCTCCTTTTTCAGAGCTGATTTGACAGGACTCAGACTATAATCAGATTATGTCACACATGGTAGAACAATTGAATTGATAAAGTGCTAACAAAAACAGAATGTGGTTCCCAAATGGCATATTAAAAACTCTCAGGTCAGCATTTATTGTCCACTGTGGAGAAAGCAGAATAATCAGAATTCTGAGTTGGGCCAGGGTGTAGTTGCCACTGTTAACACACTTACAGGAAAAGATCCTCCAGTGGATGGAAAATGTAATTTTCTATTGGTATTGGATGTGTCTTGTTAGGTGAGATTAAGATATATTTAGCATCATGAAATTTATTATGAAATACAATATTTTAACCTTTGTCTTAACTGAGGGAAGACTTTAAAATGTAGCCTTCAAACACTACCATGTATATACAAAAGGTTACAAAAGAAGCACACAGTGTATGGTAAATTTCCCTTTCCCAGCTACTTCCTTCTGTTTGCCAACAACCGAGGTGTTTTAGTTTCCTAGACTGCTCAAAGCAAATACCATGAAATGGGTCAGATGAAACAATGGGAATTTACTCTCTCATGGTTTTGAAACCGAGAAAATGTACAAATCAAGGCAGTGCTTTTTTGGAGACCGGAGCTGGCAATTCTTGGCTGCTCTGTCACATGGCAAGGCACATGGCAGTCTGCTCGTCTCTCCCTTGTCTTCTGAGCTTCATCAGTTTCACCTTCTTGTTTCCGTGGCTTGCTCTCTGTCTGAATTTCATTCTCTTATAAAGTACTCCAGTAATAGGATTAAGACACGTTCTGATTGAGGTGGGCCACACCTTAACTGAAGTAGCCTCATCAAAAGGTCCTACTTAAAATGAGTTCCTACCCACAGGAATGGGTGAGATTTAAGAACAAATTTTTCTGGGAGTACATACAACTTCAAACTACCACACAGAGATTTTGACAAAACTTCTATTAAAGAAAATAGATATTTTTACTGTTAAACTTTATCCAGAAACATTTATCAAGAATTTATTACATAGGGCCAGGCAAAGACCCTATGTAAATAATCCTGATGGACTAAGATATGAAAACAATAGTGCTGGGAGAGATGGGCAATGCACACAATGTATGGTGTTCTGGTTTGCTAATGCTGCTGTTTTGCAAAACACCAGAAATGGATTGGCTTCTATAAAGGGGGTTTATTTGGTTACAGAGTTACAGTCTGAAGGCCATAAAGTGTCCAAGGTAAGGCATCAGCCATAGAGTACCTTCACCGAAGGATGTCCATTGGCATCCGGAAAACCTCTGTTAGCTTGGAAGGCACGTGGCTGGTGTCCGCTTGCTCCCTGGTTGCATCTCAACATGACATTCTCCAAAATGTTGCTCTTGGGGTGTTTTGTCCTCTCTTAGCTGCAGCTGCTTTTTAAAATGTCACTCTCAGTTGCTCTGTTCCTTCTGTCTGTGAACTCCTTTATATGATTCCAGTGATCCAATTAACACCCACCCTGAATGGGCAGGGTAACACCTTCATGGAAATTATCCAATCAAAGGTTTCACTCACAGTTGGTTGAGTCACATCTCCATGAAAGCAATCAAAGGATTCCAATCTAATCAACACTAATATGTCTGCCCCCACAAGATCGCATCAAAACTAAATTGGCACATATGGTATATCTATGGAATATAATCCTTGACATTTTGTAGCTTCCAGTCAAAGATAGCGTGACAGCCAATCATATATAATTGCAAGAAAACCAAAATGTATTTTATCTAAAGATAAGGAATAATGAGACGGGACTGGTTTCATGGGTATGCAACATGTGCAGTCATAACCTGCAATTGGTTTAAACTACTGCTGTCATCACCTTGAAATTCTTAATAATATTTTTAACACAGGTTTCCACATTTGCGTTTTGCATCAAACCCCACAAATTATAGAGCAAGCCCTGCCTCAAGATCTACTTCTGAATTACTTATACATACAAAAAGGATGACATATCCATAGCCTAAATGGAGGTGCTAATTTTCTACCAGAAAATGATGGTGGTTTTGATTGTTTTCTTTTTCATGGTGACAGCTTGTCACTAATACATCCACAATATCTCTTTTTATTCCCTTTTATGACCAATGATGGGATGGATTTTAAGACTGTGGACAAAGTTTGTCATAAGCATTCATTTTCAGGTTTATCTAAGTTACAATAAATATTTTTTTCTCTATCCAATGATTAAATAAAACAAAATGCAGTAGAATGACATCATCTACATGGCAACATAAGATGTCCCCTGAAAAAGTTTCCCCTCAGAAAAAATTAATAAAAGAACAATTCCCACCTGCTTGGAACTCAAGAAGAAGATAGAGACTGGAGAAGGACTCTACAAATGCTGAACTGAACAAAAAGGGGGAAAACACCAAAAACAAGGTAGGAGACCTACATTCTGGCCCTACCCTCTGGTCCATGCAGCTTAGAGTCACCGAGAGGCAGATCTCTGGTACCTCCTACCACAGATGCAGGCCACAGAGCCACTCATGATAGTGAGGAGAACCTCACGCAAATCCAGGCACAGGAAACCAAGTATGCAGAGACCCAGGGCAGAGCACAAGCAGCTGGTGAGCACATGCATATAAAAGGGCCCCCAGGAAACAGGAGAACTTTTGGTAAGAGGTGCACACACCCAACTCAGTACTGATTGCCAGAGCACCTAAATGGGCCTTTTTGAACACTGACCCCAACTGGCTCCCTGGGTCAAGATACTCTAATGGGGAAGTTACTGGAGGCAGAAAATCCTCATGGAAATAAAAGGAAAAACTGAGCTGCTTTAAGACAAGACAGGTCTCAGACTGAAAACTGTAATGAAAAGGAGGCACTGAGTGAGGGAGAGCAGTTAAAAAAAATCATAGGAGCTGGGGGAAAATCTGCACAAAAACAAACAAAACAGATCAGGACTCCCAGAGAAGGAACAGAGGAAAGGAATCCTCCTGGAGATGAAACAATTACACATAAAAAAGCAATAATAAAAGTTGGACCACATGTCCAGGGAAAGAAACAGGTGCAGAAGACATGAGAAAATCTGGACAGTTAAACATGGGCTACCCTAAAGGTTCAATATAAGCTGGGCTGATCATTGAAGAAGAGCCTTAATGCATAGACAGTCTACAATAAAACCCTAGCAAGAGGGAGAAATTGACCTTCAGAGTTAGCCCATCAAAATAATCAGATGGCCAGATATTGGAAAAAAATTATGAGCCATACTAAGAAACAGGAAGATCTGGACCAGTCAAAAGGAACAACTTAAAACTTCAGAGGAGACATAGAATTTGGAAAACTAATCAAAGGTCAAACAATGCTAAATCAATTCAAGGAGATGAAGGAAAATATGGATAGAAATAAACTGATAGTGGTTATAGAGCTAAAGGCAATTAAGACAATGTGGGCACATAAAGAAGAATTTGAAAGTGTTAAAAGCAATATAACAAAAAGAAAAAAACAAAACAAAACAAAAAACTAACAGAAATTATTTGGGTGAAAGTCACAATAATTAAGATTAAAAATACACTAGAAACATACAACAGCAGATTTGAACAAGCAGAAGAAGAATCAGTGAACTAGAAGACAGAAAAGTGGAAATCATACAGTCAGAAGAAGAGCTAGAACAATAGAAAAAATTGAGAGCATCTCAGGGATTTGAGTGACAGCATGAAGCGTACAAACCTACACATCATGGGTGTCCCAGAAGAAGAAGATAAGGCAAACAGGGCAGAAAGAATATTTAAGGAAATAATGGCCGAAAATTCCCAACTTTTATAAAAGATAACATACATGTCCAAGAAGTGCAACATACTCCAAACAGAATAAATTCAAATAGATCTACTCCAAGACACATACTAATCAGAATGTCAAAAAAAAAAAAAAAAAAAGCCATGAAAGCAGCAAGAGAAAAATGATTCATCACATACAAGGGATCCTCAATAAGACTAAGTATTGACTTTTCATCAAAAACCATGAAAGTGAGAAGGCAGTGGTATGATATATTTAAGGTACTGAAAGAGAAAAACTGTAAGCCCCAAATTCTTTATCTGGCAAAATAGTCCTTCAAAAATGAGAATGAGTTTAAAATATCCACAGAATAAACAGAACCTAAGAGAGTTTATCAGCAAAAGACCTGCCCTACAAGAATTACTAAAGGGAGTTCTGCAGGTTGAAAGGAAAAGACAGGAAAGAGTGGGTTGGAGTAGTGTAAAGAAATGAAGATTATCAGTAAGGGTAACTAAGAGGGTAAATGCAAAACCAAATAGTACTGTATCCTCAATATACGACTCGACTCTAATTCCTATAAGAGTCAGAATGTAATTGAACAAGAAAGCAGTATATTTCCTGATAATGGACATACAAAATATAAAGTGGTAAAGTGGGAATTAAACAACATAAAGAGGGGACAAAGAGGGATATGGGATCAGAGAACAGGCATGCCACTGAAGCTATATTGGTATGTTTTTGAATTAGTAGGTTACAAGTGTAGGTTGTGTAACATAAACCCCAAGGTAACCACAAAGTAAGTATTTTAAAATATTCTGAAACAGAAATGAGACAGGGATCTGTCAGATACAGCATAAAAGATAAACTTATATAGAAAATGGCTTCACTGGTGACATTTACTGCACATTACCAGAAGAATTAGTACTAATCCGGCTCAAACTCATCGAAAAAAAATTGAAGAGGAGGGAACACTACATAACTCATTCTGTGAAGCCATCATCATCCTAATACCAAAGCCAGATAAAGACACTACAAGAAAAGAAAACTACAGACCAATATCCCTTATGAATATAGATGTAAAAATCAACAAAATATCAGCAAACCCAATCCAGCAGCACATTATAAGAACTATACACCATGATCAAGTGCATTTTATCCCAAGTATGCAAGGTTGGTTCCACACAAGAAAAGCAATTAACTCAATACACCAGATTAACAAAACAGAGGGGAAAAAAATCACATGATCATCTTGTTTGATGCAGAAAAGGCATTTGACAAAATCCAGCATCCTTTCTTGATAAAAACACTTAGAAAAATAGGATTAGAAGGAAACTTCTTCAACATGATAAAAGGCATATATAAAAAAACCGACAACAATATCATACTCAATGGTGACTGACTAAATGCTTTCCTTCTAAGCTCTGGAACAAAAAAAGATGTCCATTGTCACCACTGTTATACAACATTGTACTGGAAGTTCTAGCTAGAGCACTAAGGCAAGAAAAAGAAATAAAAGACATCCAAATTGGAAAGGAAGAAGTAAACCTTTCACTATTTGCAGATGACATTATCCTATACATAGAAAGTTCCAAAACATCTATGACAAAGAGACTAGAGTGAATAACAAATTTAGCAAAGTGGTGGGGTACAGGTAACACACAAATATCAGTAGTGTTTCTATATTCTAGTAATGAGCAATCTGAAGAAGAAATCGAGAAAAATTTGATTTACAGCAGCAACCCAAAGAATCAAATATCTAGAAATAAATAAGGATGTAAAGGACTTGTACACAGAAAACTACAAAATATTGTTAAAAGAAATCAAAGACCCAAGTAAATAGGACAATCCATGTTCAGGGATTTGAAGACTAAATATCATTAAGATACCAATTCTACCCCAAATGATTTACAGATTTAGAGATTCAATACAATCCCAATAAAAATTCCAACAGCCTACTTGCAGAAATGGAAAAGCCAATTGTCAAATTTACTTGGAAGGTAAGGGGCTTGAATAGCCAAAAACAAACATTTTGGGAAAAAAAAGAAAGTTGGAGGACTTACAGTTCCTGACTTTAAAACATATTACAAAGCTACAGTGGTCAAAACAGCATGGTACAAGGATAGATAAATAGACCAATGGAATCATATTGAGAGTTCAGAAATAGACTCTCACATCTATGGCCAGTTGATTTTGGCAAGGCTGCCAAGTTCACTCAATAGGGAAAAAACAGTCTCTTCAATAAATGGTGCCAGGAGAATTGGATATCCAAATGCAAAAGAAAAAAGGACCCCATCTTATACCATATACAAAAATTAACTCAAAATGGACCAAAGACCTAAATAAAAACCAGGACTATAAAACTCCTAGAAAAAATGTATGGAAACATCTTCAGGATCTTCTGTTAGGCAATGGTTTCTTGGACTTTACACCCAAAGCACAGGCAACAAAAGAAAAAAATGGATACATTGGATATCATCAAAATTAAGAACCTTTGTGCATCAAAGGACTTTGTCACGAAAGTGAGAAGACAACCTACACAATGGAAAACCACATATCCAATAAGGGTTTAATATCCAGAATATATAGTGAAATTCTACAATGTAACAATAAAAAGACTGATTAAAAACAGGCAAAAGACTTTGTAGAGACATTTTTCCAAAGAGGAAATATAAATGACTAAAGATTGCATAAAAATTTGCTCAAAATCACTAGCTACCAGGGCACTGCAACTCAAACCATGAGATATTTCACACCTGCTAGAATGGCTACTAATCAAAAATATAGAAAACTGCAAGTTTTGGAGAAGATGTGAAGAAAGAACATGTATTCATTGCTGGTGGGAATGAAAAATGGTGTAGCCTCTGTGGAAGACTTGATGTTAGATTTGTAGCTTCCAAAACAGTGAACTAATAAATTCCCATTGTTTAAGTCAACCAGTGTGTGGTATTTGTTATAGCAGCCCTGACACTTAGTGTGGTGCCGGACACAGAGTAAGTACTTGATAAATTAATATATCTATGTTTGTATACATAGATGTGTGTATAATATGGGAAGATTTTAACAGTTAATTAATTTAACAGTTAAATTTTAATTAAAAATAGTTATTAATATTACTTACATTTTTAACTAAAAATACAAAAGTTCACAGAATGCAGATATGACATTTAAAAATGCCTTGCATGTTTAATTACCATATTTGGTGCTACGTGTGATATCTCTCCATGCAATAGAGCTAAGCTAAATGCGTCTTCAATGGAATGTAAAGAAAGTATATAATTGAGACCTGGCTTCACCATTTAATAATTTTTTGAGAATTTCAGTAAGCCACTTAAGTCTTGTTTTATTGCTTTTACAATTAAATGTGGTTAAAAAAAAAGTCTATCTCATAATGTTGGGGATATTTAATTGAAAGAAATTATAAATTGTTAAGTACCAAGCCCATATGGAGGTAATTATAAGTATTTATTTGATGAGTGTACCTTGCAATGAATGCAAACAAGTTGGATAAAAATATCATGCATTTTCTTTTGGTTTAAAATAAATCTTTTGCAGCTTAGCTGACACACCTTAGATGAGATTTACAGTCATATATTTTTACATGGCATAAAGAGGCAGTCTCTGACTTCTCATTCATAAATCTTTGGAGAGCTCATTAGGAATTTTCTGATAGCAAAATATATTAATTCATCCAGGAAATATCTATTGACTGCCACTTATGTGCCAAGCACTGTTTTAAGGAGCGTGAGATGCACCAATGACTGACTTTCACGGAGCTCAGATTCTAAATGAAGGAGGGGGCATGGCACTATAAACATAAGAAATTAGGCAATTACATTGCTTTTAGAAGGTAGTAAATATTGTGGGTGGAAAAGGAAAAGTATAGACAGCAAGGTCAAGTAGAGGGTGGGGCTAGGTTGCAATATTCAAGAAAGGTCAGGGTAGGCCTCCTTGAGAAGACATACGAACAAAATTATAAGGGTGTGAGGGCATTGACTAAGGGGTGTCTGGGACATGAGTGCACTAGACAGAAGCAAAAGTAGAGCAAAGGCCCTGTGGCAAGATGGTGCCTGGATGTTTAAAAAAAAAAAAGAAAAAAAAAGAAAGCCAAGAGGAGTGAGGGAGGGAGAAAGTGGTAGTGGAGATTATAGATGTAATGGAGAACCAGATCTCCTGTTAGGTCCTCGTGGACCATTGTAAGGACTTTGAATTTACTTCAAGTAAAATGGGGTATCATTGCAGAGTTTGTAGCACAGGAATGACCTGATCTCACATTTTAAAAGGATCACTCTGAATGCTGGGCTGAGAAAAGTTTACAGGTAGGTAAAGAGCAGAAGCAGAGAGACTAGCCATTGTGGTCAGCCAGCCAGGAGAAGATGATGGCTTGGACCAGGCTGGGAGTGGTGGAGACAGTGAGCAGGGGTAGGATTCCATGTTCCTTTCCAAAACCAGTCCCTCCAGTGCACTAGATTTGATTTCTTCTTTTCTACTCAAACACCTTGTTATAGCAATTAATTCTTCCCTTACTTTTGGGCTTTGAATATTCATTCTCTACTGGATCATTCTAATCAGCATAACAACATTCCTTGTGTTTTTCTGTCATTCCTCCAACTTAAAAAAGTCTTCCCCAGGCCCACTTATCACCCAGCTACTACCACATCTCTTTGCTCCTATTTATAGCAAAACTTCATAAAATTGTCTTTTCTTCTTGATCTCTAGTAACCCATTCCAATTACAATTGTTTCCGCTCATGCAAGCAAAATTGCTCTTATCATGAGTAATTGCTAAATTGAATGATTAATTTTTAGTCCTTATTGTATTTGACTATCATTTTTGTGCTCTAGTGTGCTATGGTCAACTTGGTTAAGCCAGGCTGAGTTTCCTAGAATTCCCTTCCCTGTATGGAAGGTTAGAGTTCACCAGAAGAGGAAGTCAGGTGGCCACAGCCCTCAGAAGGCGTTTGAACTCGGATATGATGACAGCCTAATGCAACTTGATTTTGCTCTCTGCTACTCTGTGTCTAGCTTGTCTTCCTGACTGCTGACTCTGCTGTCCTACAAAGGCCCAGGCTTACCCCCAGATGTTGGCTGTGGACCCCAGAGAGGGGGTAGCTACATGGGGCAGTAGTTTCTCACAGACCTCTCCATGAGCTCCCTCTTGGTCTTAATTTGGCCGCAGGGCCTGCCTGACCTTTAGTTCATGAAGTAAAGTGAGAATTTGCCCCAATATTAACAAGACTGAAATGGAAACGGCATCTTTCACTGGATGCACATCCACCATCCACTTTTCCTCGGGATGCTGGGAATTGATAGGGTGGGGTGGGCCCTTGAGAAAGCTTTACACCAATTCTTGTGATTGCCTCTATTAGTAATGCCCCCAGTATCCTTGACCCAGATTTTTAAAAAATATCTGAACTACTCCAGGAGACCTTGGGCCAACCCACGTGCTGTGATCTGAGTTAGAAGATGTTCAGGGGTGGGGAATGAGGACTCTTACCCTAGGTTAGTTCCCAGTCTGGGAGATTCTTGTGTATAAGGTGGGGGGTGGGAGGTGATGTTCTAGGAGTCCCTCGGTATATTGAATAAGTAGTCAGGGCAGGCCTTCTTGAGAAGGTGAGATACGACCGAAATCAGCGATACCAGCTGCACTGGGAGGAATCATTAGAATTCTCATAGGATGCCCCTCTGTCATCCTGGGCCGGTGGGTTCTCTGAAGCTGTTTACGTCAGGAGCTTTTCCAGTGCTGAACCGTCCTCCTGGGTGAGTGGAGTGGTGGCCAAAGCTGCCTCAGCCTCTGAGTCACCTAGGGCACTCCCCAGACACCAAGTTTCAAAATACCAGAAATTCAAAGCTGGAAATTCAGCTTCTGGTCCTGAACTCGCTCCCAAAATAGCACACCTGCTACCTGCCTTCCCCAATTTGCAGTAACGAGTTGTCCAAAAAGCACTCTGATGATCCAAAAGAACAGCACCTCATCCATAAATTGAGGGAGCATAAAGACGAAAGGTTTAAAATTCCATTAAGAATCCCCTGAGTCACCCATCTTCCTCCCCTCTTTGAGTCTGCTCTGTGCAACTTTAGCTCAGTGGGTTTTCTAAATTGTTCTGTTAATTTTAGCTGTTTCTAGATAGATAGCCACATTCTAGGTGAATCATCAGGAAAATTGAGGATAAGAGCAAATAGCACATTGCTCTATTGTGAACCACTAAATCAGCTCCTTAAAGAAAGAAAAAACAGGCAGGGTACCTCTTTGTCACATGGGTGTTTCTAGATAATACAGAATATATGTGCATATATATATATATACACACTGACACACAAATATGTGGAGTAGTGATCGCTGATGGGAAAACATGGTAACTCATATTTGTTCATACTTAGCTTTTTGGTGTCTCTCTTTTTTTGGTTTAATGCAGTCAGAGAACACCTATATTTCTCCAGATAGGGATGCATCAGACTATTCTGATGTTATCTTTTCTTCTTGATTTGACTCATAGCCATGGTGCAAAAGAAGGAGGCTCTGTGGACTGTTAAAATGAAAACGTGACTAATTTGTAGATAAGAAAGGGTTACTTGTTAGCTCTATCCCAGGGTATAGAATGTGAATAAATATTGCCTTATTTGTTCATTATCTGAGAAATCAGCTTTTCCCTATTCAGAAGATTTTATCGTTTTAGATTAAGAAATCTATTTTGTAACCTGCTATTAAGCCAAACATTTCCCCCCACATTATGATTACAAAGGGTCGTATTTTCCTGTCCTTCTCACCCCCACACAGTTCTGCTTTTGATGCATTTTTAACAATAGAACTGCATTTTTCTATTCCAAAGACCTCAAAACCAGACTTCTACTATGCAAAACTGGCATCCAAATCGAGGTAAAAGAACTGGAATGGTGAGCAGAATGCATAAGAGATGTCCTGGCATTTTTGCCCCAAGAAGGTTGTAAATTGGTCACTCTTCCTTTTCCAAGAGCCAAATAATGCTTCTCTTAGATGTAAGGTAGATTCTTGTAGTCAGACATACATTAGAGACCAGCTATTCTATTTTGTGTATCTTTGTATCCTCCACATTGTGTAAGGGCAGGTGCTCAACAATGGTATTTAGAGGAAAGTAAATAAATGGATGTTTGGATAAACCAGTGGAGTTAAACTTCTAAAAGTGAGTTATATAGACAGAGAAAAAATAAGATGCAAAAAGAATTATCTCTTATATTAGCGAGAGTAGGATTTCTTGACTTCTGCACTATTGACCATTTGAGCCAGATCGTTTTTTGCCAGGGGGAGAAGGGGAGTGCTGGTGGCTGCCCTGTCCGTTGTGGAATGTTTAGCAGCATCCCTGACCCTACACACCAGGTACCAGGAAGGACACCCAAATATGTGGCCGAGTGTCCCTGGGGGTAGAGAGTGGACAAAATGACTTCTGCTTGAGAATCACTGAGCCAGAGAATCAATTTCCTGTGTGTGTGTGTGTGTGTGTTTCACATGTTCCATGTTGGTTGTTATGAATAATCCATACCAATTTCCTTTTAACCATAGGAACTGTTTCTTTTAATATATGTGAGTCAGGATATACAATACATAGAGTCAGTAACATTGAAAATAACATAATGATTAAGAAAATTTAGTATCAAACCAAACTGATGAACATCAAATTATAGAATCCACTTTTATAAGTGTATCATTACCAAACTTAATATGCTTCATATAACCATTCTTCTAATTAAAGTCAGGTATATAAATCATTGCAAATTTGGGATACACAGCCAATAGATTCTTATTCAGGCATTTGTAAAGGTAATTGGACCATCACCCCGCTCCCTGTTGGCAATAGGGTTGGAATAGAACGTGAATTTAGAGAGAGCAGGGAACTTCCCTCTCTTTCAGGAGAGTGTAAACCCAGTGCATAGAATGGTGCCGGGTGGCAGATTGGCAGTCACCAAGTGTTACCTGGAAGAATTGATGAACGAATGAATGAAGGAATGAATATGCCTTCTCTCCCCCAAGTTTACTGCTCACCTTTCTCTTGCATATTGACTGAACCCAGAAATCAAAATTGCATCAGTATTTTTGAAGTTGTTCCAAAGTACAATATGAACTTTTTTGTAGGATTCCAGTTTTCCTTTAAGGTGTGACATTTATGTTTCAAGTTCCTTCTGCAATTGACTATTCAATAATTAATTTAAGTAATCTTTTTATAAATGAAGAAGTGAAAGAACTTGAGTACCCCCCCCCCCACACACACACTAATAAAATATTCTAAATTTGTCCAGATCAGTTCCCTGGATATTAAAAAAACATTAGTGAATTTATTTAAAATTTTCTAATGAAATTGACAAAGGTCTCTTCCGCAATTACTGAAAACCAGAGAAATGAAATAAGTTTAGAAATATAGATACTGCATTATGCAACTCTGTTCCTGATAAATTACAAGGTTCTGCTGTATTAAATTGTTGGTTTTGAAGGTTAAAAAAAAAAAAAAGTTTCATATAGTTCAACCTAATGAGTAAGACAATCAAGTGCACAGGGAGAGAGAGAAAAAAAAAAGAAAATCTACTTTTGGAGGAGTTAAGGCCAACTGTTCCCAGATAATTTTCTCAGCATCACCCATGAACACTTCCCCACGGAAGATAATCACTGCATCTAAGGATAGCTAAGATGCTTAGATTTAAAATACACATTGAGGCAAATCTATGCCCTCCCTTTTTTATCCACTCCTCTGTCCCCAATTATACAAAACTCATTGATACCTCATATTCATATTGTTCATGGGCCAAATAACAACTGGAAACACTGGGGAAAATTCTTTGTGTAGTCCAAAAATAAAATACTTTTTATTTCTTATATCTAAAATGATACTGCTATGACACACTTTGTCTTTTGTTTTCATCTTTGGGCTTTGGTAAAACCATAGACATTTGCCTGTCTCCAAACAGAATGCCTTTTAAAATGTGTGATCTCTGAAAAACCACTTCCAGAAGAGCAAGATACCAGTAAAATTAATTATTTGGGGGTTACAATTAATATGGAAATTATTTGATATTGAAGTTGATTATGTATTTCCCATATGGAATTTTTTTATGTTCAAGAAGTCAGGAATTTACTTTGTACTTACTGTGTTATGACTGACCTAAACAGTATACTTATTATAAAAAAAAACAAAAACAAACAAAAACAATAAAAATTAAACAAAATGCTTATTTCCAATTATGTAAGAAAAGTGATTACAAACTACTTTATGCAAACATCAGGAATAAGGTATTCTTAAATGGAAACAATGGATGAATCTGAGTAGTGAAACATGTAAAAGTTCCAAAAGACATCTTAATGATTCCATCTGATTAGAAAATTTTTACCACTAAAATGATTAATAATTGATTATAATGGAGAAGAGTGTTGCATACAGCTTTTCTAGTAATGCTATATTGATCTCAACGAACTTAGACCCTTTCATCTATACCTCAGCTCATGTGTTCAGATCCTTTCCAAAAACAAAAATAAGCTCTAGAAAATTAGGATGACACTGGGAAGCTCAATTGCACTAATGCTGAGTCTGTGATTACCTCACCTCTGATCATCTAGTTTTAGCTTTAGCGATTGCTAAAGCTTCATGGCCTTCAGAATTTATAACCATGCTTCTCCACTTTATCTTACACCATTTTGCTGTATTGTAGGTATTTGGGGAAATGCATTGAGCAGTATGCATCAAAGTGTGGTCCCCATAGCAGCAGCAGCACCCCATGGCAACTTGTTATAAACGCACATACTTGGGTAGCACTGCAGACTAAATGAATAAGAAAACAGGGGTAGCGCTCCATAACCTGAATTTTCACAAGCCCTCCAGGTGATGCCAATGCTCAATGAAGTTTGAGAACCACTGCATTGGAGGTACTTCTTAGGGAAGAACTTTATTTTTCCCTCCAAGAGCAAGAATTTAAATCTATCAATCAATGCTAAATTGCCAGGATTGAGGATTTTCAGGATTTTCTTATTTCTACATCTTATTCTGTGGGGCACTTATTTGATGAAATCAGCTGGTTAAAAGAATAATGACTTGAGAAGCCAACAGTTGTTATCAACAAAGTACTTTTGGTTTATGAGCCCAATATTCACTCGTCTATAAGGGACCTCAGGGTGGAAGAACATTTTGGACTCCTTAGAACTTTAACCAGGAGACAGAAAAATGGGTAGCTTCCATCTTGTGGTTAACTGTCCATGACATTCCTTAATTTTACAGCTTCCAACATCATATCTACTTATGCAGAATACTGTGGTAAACAGAATAAATATGATATGAAAATCGGAAAATGTAGAACTTTTTTTTAGTAAACACTTTGACAGGCCATTTAATTATTAAAAATGGCCTTACCCTCTCTCTCTAGCTAAGCCACCTCGGCAGGTGAACTCAGTGCCCTTTCCCCTACAGGGGCCTGACTCCCAGGGGTGTAAATCTCCCTGGCAACGCAGGATATGACTCCCAGGGATGAATCTGCACATGGCATCACGGGATTGAGAACATCTTCTTGACCAAAAGGGGTGTGAAATGAAACAAAATAAAGTTTCAATGGCTGAGAGATTCCAAATGGAGTTGAGAGGTCACTCTGGTGGACATTCTTACACACTATATAGATAACACTTTTTAGGTTTTAATGTATTGGAATAGCTAGAAATTGATACCTGAAACTATCAAATTCTAGCCCAGTAGCCTTGACTCTTGAAGACAATTCTGTAACAATGTAGCTTACAAGGGGTGACAGTGTGATTGTGAAAACCTTGTGGATTGCACTCCCTTTATCCAGGATAAGTAGGAAAATGGGGACAAAAACTGGGTGAAAAATTGGGTGGGAGGGGGATGATTTGGGTGTTCTTTTTTACTTTTACTGTTAGTCTTATTCTTGTTTTTTCTGGTATAAGGAAAATGTTCAAAAAATAGATTGGGGTGATGAATGCACAACTATACAATGGTACTATGAACAGTTGATTGTACACCATGGATGATTGTATATGGGAATATAGCTCAATAAAACTGAGTTTTTTTTTTTAAATGGCTTTATATATACTTACAAAATTGAGTCAAGGATTAATAACCTTCATAAACAGAAAGTTCCAGACCCTGTTTCATTGGCAAATTCTACTAAACATTTAAAGAAGAAATGATACCAAGGCTCTACAAAAACTCTTTCAGAAAATATAAGCAGAAGGAACACTTTGTAACTCATTTTATGAGGCCAGCACTATTCTGATACCAAAACCAGAAAAAAAACATTAGAAGACAGGAAAATTACAGATCAATATCTCTCTTGCACGTAGATGCAAAAATCCTCAACAGTATAGCAAAGTGAACCCAACAGTGTATAAAAGAATTGTATATCACAATAAAGTGGAATTTATTCCAGATATGCAAGGCAGGGGCAACATTCTAAAACCAATTAATGTACTCTACCACATCAACAAGCTAAAGAATAACAATCATATGATCACATCAATAGATGCAGCAAAAGCATCTGACAAAATCCAACATCCATGCATGATTTAAAAAAAAAATTGCAATGAGATAGGAATAGAGTGGAACTTCTTCAACTAGATAAAGAACATATGCAAAAAAACCCTAGAGCCAACATCATACTTAAGGGTGAGAAACTAGATGTTTTCCTCCTAAAAATGGGAACAAGACAAGAATGTCCTCTCTCACCATTCCCATTCACCATTGTACTGAAAGTCCTAATTAACATAAGACAAGAAAAGGAAATAAAAGGTATACAGATTGAGGAGGAAGAAACAGAACTGTCTTTGTTCACAAATGGTATAACTATCTATGTAAAAAGTCCCTAAGAATGGAAAAAAAACACTTCCAGAACCAATATGCAATTATAGCAATGTTGCAGGATTCAAGGTTAATATACAAAAGTCAGTTGCTTCCCCTTGCTTCCCTATATACCAGCAATGAACAATTGGAATTACAATTAAAAACACAGCCTCAAATTGCTAAAAACACTCTAAAAAAGAAAATGAATTGGGAGGACTTACACTCCCTGACTTTGAAGCTTATTATAAAGCCACAGTAGTCAAAACAGCATGGTACTGGCACAAAGACAGACATATTGATCAATGGAATCGAATTGAGAACTCAGAGATAGACCCCCAGATCTACGGCCGACTGATCTTTGATAAGGCCCCCAAAGCCAGTGAACTGGGACAAAACAGTCTTTATAACAAATGGGGCTGGGAGAGTAGGATATCCATATCCAAAAGAATGAAAGAGGACCCCTACCTCACACCCTACACAAAAATTAACTCAAAGTGGATCAAAGACCTCGATATAAAAAACAGTACCATAAAACTCCTAGAAGATAATGTAGGGAGACATCTTCAACACCTTGTATTAGGAGGTCACTTCCTAGACCTTATACCCAAAGCACAAACAACAAAGGAAAAAAATAGATGAATGGGAACTCCTCAAGCTTAGTTTCTGTACCTCAAAGGAATTTGTCAAAAAGGTGAAGAGGCAGCCAACTCAATGGGAAAAAAATTTTGGAAACCATGTATCTGACAAAAGACTGATTACCTTGCATATATAAAGAAATCCTACAACTCAATGACAATAGTACAGAGAGCCCCATTATAAAATGGGCAAAAGATATGAAGAGACAGTTCTCTGAAGGGGAAATACAAATGGCCAAGAAACACATGAAATAATGTTCAGCTTCACTAGCTATTAGAGACATGCAAATTAAGACCACAATGAGATACTATGTCACACCAGTTAGAATGGCTGCCATTAAACAAACAGGAAACTACAAATTCTGGGGAGGATGTGGAGAAATTGGAACTCTTATTCATTGTTGGTGGGACTGTATAATGGTTCAGCCACTCTGGAAGACAGTCTGGTGGTTCCTTAGAAAACTAGATATAGAGTTACCCTTCGATCCAGCAATTGCACTTCTTGGTATATACCCAGAAGATCTGAAAGCAGTGACATGAACAGATATCTGCACACCAATGTTCATAGCAGCAATATTCACAATTGCCAAGAGATGGAAACAACCCAGATGTCCTTCAGCAGATAAGTGGATAAATAAAATGTTGTTTATACACACAATGGAATACTAAGCAGCAGTAAGAAGGAACAATGTCGTGAAACATATGGCAACTTGGATGAACCTTGAAGACATAATGCCGAATGAAATAACCCAGTCACAAAAAGAGAAATATTATATATATGCTGCCACTAATGTGAACACTGCTGGGGGAGAATGCAGGGGTGTTGGGCTTCCCACCTCGATGGTTGCTGATGTGCTCACAGACATTGGGGACTAGTGGTTTGATGGGCTGAGCCCTCTACCACAGGACTTGCCCTTGGGAAGACTGTTACTGCAAAGGAGAGGCTAGGACTGTTTATAATTGTGCCTAAGTGTCTCCTCCTGAATGCCTCTTTGTTGCTCAGGTGTGGCCCTCTCTCTCTCTCTAGCTAAGTGAACTTGGCAGATGAAATCACTGCCCTCCCCCCTACATGGGATCTGACACCCAGGGGTGTAAATCCCCCTGGCAACATGGAATATGACTCCTGGGGAGGAATCTGGACCCAGCATCATGGGATGGAGAACATTTTGACCAAAAGAGGGAACGTGAAATGAAATGAAATAAGTTTCAGTGGCTGAGAGATTCCAAAAGGAGCCGAGAGGTCACTCTGGCGGGCACTCTTACCACAATATAGACAACCCTTTTTACGTTCTAATGAATTGGAATGGCTAGCAGTAAATACCTGAAACTATCAAACTACAACCCAGAACTCTTGAATCTTGAAGATGATTGTGTAAAAATGTAGCTTATGAGGGGTGACAATGTGATTGGGAAAGCCATATGGACCACACTCCCCTTTAGTTCATGGATGGATGAGTAGAAAAATGGGGGCAAAAAAAAAAAAAAAAGAGACACCCAGTGTTCTTTTTTACTTTAATTGTTCTTTTTCACTTTAATTTTTATTCTTACTACTTTTGTGTGTGTGGTAATGAAAATGTTCAAAAATTAATTTTGGTGATGAATGCACAACTATAGAATGGTACTGTGAACAACTGATTGTACGGTTTGTGTGACTGTATGGTATGTGAATATATCTCAATAAAATTGAATTATTAAAAAAAAGAATTAAAAACACAACACTGTTTACATTAGCACCCAAAACAGAGAGAAATACTTAGTATAAATCTAACAAAATCTATATAAGTTCTGTAAGAAGAAAACTATAAAACTCTAATGAAACAAATCAAAGGAGATCTAAATAAATGGAGAGATATTTCATGTTCATGATAGGAAGACTCAATATTATCAAGATGTCAATTCCTGCCAAATTGATATATAGAGTCAGTGCAATCCCAGCAAGTTTTTTTGAGGATATTAACAAATTGATTCTAAAGTTTTTATGGAAAGGCAAAAACCCAGATGGTCAACACAACACTAAAAAAGAATAAAGTCAGAGGACTGATACATCCAACCTCAAGGTTTTCTATAAATCTACAATGATCAAGACAGTGTAGTATTAGTAAAAAACCAAATAGATCAATAAAACAGAATAGAGAGCCCAGAAATACACCTACACAAATACAGTCAACTAATCTTTGGCAAAGGAGCAAAGGAATTTCAATGGAGAAAGGATAGTCTTTTCAACTAATCGGGCTGGAACAAATGGAAATCCTGATGCAAGAAATGAATCTAGACACAGACTTTACACTTTTCACAAAAATCAAGCTAAAATGGATCATAGAATTAAATATAAAACGTGTAGAAGATAACATAGGAGAAAATACAGGTGACTTCGGTTTGGCAATGATTTCTGAGATACAACCCCAAAAACACAATCCATAAAAGAAAAAATTGATATGTTACACTTCATTAAAATGAAAACTTCTGTTTCTTGAAGGGCACTATTAAGAAAATGAAAAGACAAGACACAGACTCAAAGAAAATATTTGCAAAACACATATCTGATAAAGGACTTGTATCCAAAGAACGCTTAAATCTCAATAGTAAGAAAGCAATCTGTAATAAAAACAATTAAAAATAAATAATTGAAAAAAACGGGCAAAAAAGGCTCGACACCTCACCAAAGATGATACACGGAGGCAAATAAGCATATGGAAAGATGCTCAACATCAAATAAAATTAGGGAATTTCAAATTAAAACAACAATGAGCTACCACTACACTACCATCAGATTGACTAAGATCCAAAACACTGACAACACCAAACACTGGCAAGGATGTTGAGCAACAGGAAGTTTCACTCATTGCTTGTGGAAATACAAAATGGTGTGGCTTCTTTGAAAGACAGTTAAGTTGTTTCTTACAAGGCTAAACATAGGCTTACCATATGATCCAGCAATTGCACACCTAGTACTTACCCAGAGGTGTTGAAAAAACTCATCTCCACATAAAAACCTGCACACAAATGTTTACAGCTGTTTTATTCATAATTGCCAAAAATTCAAAGAAACCAAGATGCCCTTCCATAAGTGAATGGATAAACAAACTATGGCACATCTTTATGGTGGAATATTATTCTGTAATAAAAAAAAATGTGAGCTACCAAGCAATGGAAAAATAAGGCGGAACCTTCGATACATATTGCTAAGTGAAAGAAGGTAGTCTAGAAAGGATGTATACTATATGATTCTAACTATACAACATTATGGAAAAGACAAAATTACAGAGACAACAAAAAATCAGTGGCTGCTACAAGTTGGGGGGGGTGAGATGGGGGACAGGGATGAGTAGGTGGAGCACAGGGTAATTTTAGGCAGTCTAACTAGTTTGCATGATACCATAATGATGGATACATGACATTACATATTTGTCAAAATCCATGGAACTATATACTCAAAGAGCAATCCCTACTGTAAACTATGGATTTTAGTTACCTACTAACAATGAATCAATATTGGTTGATCAATTGTAACAAATATACCACACTAATGCAATATGTTAATAATAGGAGCCACTATGTGTGTTTTAGGAGAGGTGTATGGCAACTCTGTATATTCTGTGCAATTTTTCTGTAAACCTAAAACTGCTCTAAATATAAAGTTAAAAAAAAAGATAAAATTTTTATAATAGGCCTGAAGGAGTGGCCAGGAAAATGAATTATTGAGACAAAGAGAATGAAATTCATTGCACAAGAAAATCACACTTTCAGTAACCATCCAGGAAGGGGAAATGAAGCCCATTCAGGAGAGAGCAAAACCTAGTAGTAAGGGAACAAGTAAGAACAAAACAGAGAAGATGGCCAGTAAAAAGTTCCTAAAGGAAGACTGACCAAAGCAAAAGGATATCTAATATGTATTAAACCAAGGGTCACCTGCTGTGTCATGCTGTGCTGGATCCGACTCCGATATTCCCAAACTGTGGTGACAATCTCTAGAGTGCACCCTCCTGACCCTTGCTCCTGACTTTCATGCCTACAGATATTCCTCTCCCCTTGAGTGTAAACATCACCTGGAACTTGACTCTAACTCATAGAATACAGCAAAGATAACAGGATGTATCTGTTTACACATATGTGATTACCTAATATTGTAGGGCACATCTTGCTGGAGACTCTCTCTCTCCCTTTCTGACTTTGAAGAAGCAAACGGCCATGATGTGGGCTTTCGATATTGGGAGTGGGAGGCGAATGTAGAAGAGAAATGCAGGCAGCCCCTAGGAGCTGGAGCAACCTGCGTGAGCTTGGAAACTGATCCTTCCCCAGTTGAGCCTCGGATGAGACGGCAGCTTGTCTGCAGTCTTTGCAAGACTAAGCAAAAGACCCAGGTAAGTTGCACCTGGAATGGTAACCCAGAGAAACTGTGAGGTGATAAATGTATGTTTTTCAAGCCACTAAGTTTTTAGTAATTCATTGTGCAGCAATAGATAACAAATACACAGACTCTCAGTGAGGTCAGCTATGATTGATCTGGATTTGGGGGAATGAAAATATTGAGGCAAAACAATTGAACCTGAATCTTATCAAGTTTGTAGATCTAACTACCAATTTCCAGAAGATATAGAAAGAGAAGCATGTTTTAAAAAATACCACAGGGAAAAAAAATCCAATGAACTATTTCCAACTTAAAAAAAAAAACAAACAAAAAAAACCACAGGAAGACAATCAGCAAAATCCAGGCCATGGAAAACTCTAAAGGACAAAAAAAAAATCTATTCAACAAAAAAATATGTAAGGAAAAAACAAAAAACAACAAACAAAAAGGGGCTATGGATTAAAAATATATTTAGGAGATTTATCAACCAATTAAAATGCATGGACATTATTTGCATCCTAAGTTGAACAAACAAAACAAATACATGAGATAACTGGGGACATATAAACATTGACTGGATATTTTATGACATTAAGAAATTGCTGTTAATTAGAAATTGCAGATTTGCTAGGAGCATTGAGGTTAGGTTAAAACAGTATTTTTCTCTTATAGATATGCAATAAAATATTGTCAATGAAATTATATAATTTGGTTCAAAATAATATACTGAGAAGATGAAGATGAGGAATGGAGTATGAACAAAACATTTGGCCATTCTTTGATAATTGTTTAAGCTGGATGATGAGTAAATGGGAGTTCATTGTATTATTCTCTTTATCTTTCATATCCTTGATGTGTTCTATAATAGGTTTTCTGTTCCCTTTCAATGGGCAAATCAAATACAGGGTGGATTTGAGAGCAGTATGGGCTTGCAGTATAAACAGACTGGGGACTGGACATGGGACAAACTCCCTGCCCCTAATTATACTGCAACAGCAGCCTCCAGGAGGAATGTGCAGGATGATTGTCCCGAGAAATGAAAAGAAAGTAATTAAAATTTCCTTGTTTTTTGTAATCGTATCCATTTAAAAGTTGTACTTTGTGTATGTATGATATCTATGTAATTTATAAATGAATTATAATATATACATTGTGAATGTGTGGGTATGGGCTTTTGTTTGTTTGTTTTTACTGATAAGGTCATCCAATCCCAAACTTGGCAACTGATTCTGGAAGAGAGAGTGGGGAGGCCTCTATCTGGGTTGTACGGCAGTACCTAATCCTGGAACGTTACAACTTTGAAGGAGGTCCCATTTGAATCCGAAGTATACTGGCTATGCTAGAATGAAACCAGAGAGCATCCTCACCGTGGTAGCTAAGCTGGAGGACATATCCTCCAGGCGATGCTGTCATCTGGCCTCAGAACACTACCACTCCCCAGAGGGAGGGTGGGAAAGAACTCTGGTATCAACTTCTAAACTGTTAGTATGCACTGTGTGAGGCTGGATATTTCAGAAAGATAGCAAAATAGCCAGAGCTTACTAGAATGAGAACCCCAAATAAATTTTTGTGAGAAACTTCCCATAAGGGAGATGTTGAGTTAGCGTGCCAGTCTCTCTGCACATCAGGTCTCTGACTGGAGACCTGAAGGATACCTTTTAACATTGGTGTCTCCCTGGGTAGGGGAAAGAAGTCTACAGCAGCAGTGTGTGGACTAAGCAGAAGCCTTTACCGGCTTTAATAGTCAGAATAGAATATAGAACTGGGCTCATGTGAACAGAATTGGGCAAGCAGCCAACCACTGAGGCCATATGCTGCCTATATTTCCTCCTAAAATTCCTCATCTCCTCTAAGGGCAATGCCAGGCATAGGACATAATAAAATGATGGATGGTGGTTAGAACATACCACAGAGATGTTCTGGAAGAGCTCTGGTCAGTTAAGCAAAGGAAATTAAAGAATTTAATGTGAGAACTCAGGCTGTGGACGACTTAAAACAGGGACACAAAAACTTCAGTCGGTGTCTTTGACTGATAGCCTAAGGCGGTAATTCTCAAAGTGGTACACTGAGAACTGCATAAAGAATCTATTTCTGCATAGCCCCAAAGCTTAGTGGCTTAAAACACACTACTCATTTTATTGTATGATTCCCGCCTATCATTCTGGAGGTGATGGCTCTCAGCTGGGCAGTTCTTCCTTGTGGTCTTTTGCACAGTTGCAGCCAGATGGTGCCTGGGGCTGGAGATGGTCAAAGGCTTCCTCATTCACATCTCTGACACTGGGCTGGAATGGCTGAAACAGCTGGGGGATGGAAAGGCTCCTCTCTCCACCCAGCCTCTCTCTGGAGGCAAGCTCAGGCTTCATTAGAGCATGGTGGCCTCAGGGTTGTTGGACTTCTTAGAAGGCAGCTGACTTCTCCCAGAGTGAGAATTCCAAGACAACCAGGTGGAAGCCCCAGAGCTCTTAAAGGCTGGGCCAAAATGTCCATAGGATAACTTCCGTTGTGGTTCACTGGTCAAAGCAGTCACAAGCCAGCCCTGATTTAAAGGGTTGGAAGACTAGACTCCATGTCTTGATGGGGAAATGGCATATCCCTCCAAGAGAGGGAGGGGATTGGTGGCAGCCATCTTTGGGGCAAGTTACCCCGTAGTGAGACATTCACCTGGAATCAGTATTTCCTGGGTGGGGTCATGAACTTGACATTTTAAACAAGCACACCCAGAAATTCTGAAGTGCACTAAATTTTGAGAAGCACTCTAGTGAATGTTTGGTAGTGGTTGATCTCTCATTTTCAACTTTTGACCATGCATTTACAGAAAGGAGGAGGAAATTCCTCATGTGGGTTAGTGAGCAAAAGGCTGTTGCAATAGGCAGTATAGATGGGTGTTACTGGAGAGACAGTGGTAACCAGGCTCAACTGAAATAATTGACTTCAGGGGCTATTTACAGTAACCCCAGACCAGATTGGAGACTTGAAACATGACTCATATCCTCCCTGTTAATGTAAACTCAGAAGGTATTAGAGAGGAAGGAGGCATGTTCTAAGTGAGCAGCATGGCAGCGCAGAATCTCACAGGGAGCCCCTTCTCGGGTTTCGGGGTAGGAGATGATGAGAGGTGGGGCGTCCAACACTCATGGCTCCAAGAAATGGAGACAGGTCAGTCTCCCCTCTCTAGGCAGACACTTTCGGTGGAGAGGTTCTGGATCCTGAGAGAGGGAGCTGCACTTGTGATCTCCTAAAGATATGGGATAGGAGCTCAAACCACTCATCTCCTCTAAGATTTAACAAACTACAGTCTGTAAGGCAAAACCCAGAAAAAGGCATGGAATCTAGAGACTGCTTTTAACCCAGCATGGTAGAGCATGGAAGCTCAATGAAAGGGGCAACCAGGCATCTGGATGACCCCAATTCATTTCACTGTGGGCCAGGCTCAGTGTTACTCTTCTTTTGTACTCAAAAGGGTAAGCATTATAGCCTCTGTCTTCTGACAATCTGGAGGTTGGAACGCCAACTAGACTTATCATTTTCTCTTGATTGTTCTGAGTCCCAGGTCCTTGAAAGAGTAACCAAGGGATAATACAACTGTATAAATTAGCAAATAAAATAAGCTAGCAAATAAAAATTAACCTCAGGATGTCAACACAATAAAATATCAGTGTTCAACCAGGGCACACAATGAAGCAGAAGTTAATAAGCAGCTCATAAAATGAAATAACAAAAGAACTTGACATATCTTCCATTATCTGGGCAGGATGTTGATGGACCAATTTGAATACCCTTGAAGGTAAACAGTTTTAAACCATGGGGATTAGAATGTGAAATGAATGATAACGTTCTATTCTCTTACCCAAATTATATAATGTCCATGGAATTCAAACACAGGAGGCATCTCTGTTATTATGTCTATAGCTTTGGAGCTGTAATATATTACGGTTTAGGACAATGATAATCTCTGCTACTTTTTTCTCTAAAAACTGCTTGCAAAAACAAAAAACCATGAGCCTGCAATGCATAGAAACAGAAATGCTGTTTTATCCTGCTGCCATTATTAATATGATGACCAAAATGTGGATAATTTGATATCAGCAAAAGATACATTAATCCTACTTTCAAGGTGACTTTTGGTTGCTCTAAATTTAATAAGCAGTCTGCTTCATGCAAGAAGAATCCTTTGCAAAGGATATGTGACTAGATAGTACTGCCGGTTAATCAGGACCTGCACATCCCTCACCGGTCAAGAAAGGGCATTCTTCTTTAACCTTTATATTTATCTTGATAGTTCCAAAGTGTTTTTCAATTCGTCTTCCCTTAGTCTTCAGGGCAGCCCCATAAGAAAAGTCAGTACTATTAAACTGAGCAAGAAAAGGACTAAATGATTTGGTCTGAGTTCCATAGAACACCAATGCCAAAGGGAAAGGATTGAAATCTAAATGTTCATCCGATTAACCGTGTCTTTCCCTGGATACAAGTGACTTTTTTTTTTTTTTTTTTTTGTAATAGGCTGATCAAGACTTTTGGGAGCTGATAATCACATTTTCAAAGTATCTATGTCTTTTAAAAGAAAAAAGTAATGAATAATTGATATAAGATCTAGTATGGGAGCCTCTGTTTCCTCAAAAAGGAAAATGGCTTGAAGGATCATGTGGCCTAGCAGAAGGCTACACAGTGAGAAACGAGACATTCTGCGGGCCCTTCTCTGTTAGCGAATATGCGAAATTAGCCAGGGGTGAAGTGGAGTAAATAACAAGGGGACTGACCAGCATATGGTCAGAGGCATCCTGAGCCCCTTGGATTTTGGGAAGAGGGGAGAGCAGAGTGTATGGTGAGTGAAGGGAGGGGAATCTCTGTTCATTGAAGGCCTACAGTTTAATCTGGTCTCACTGTATCTGTTCATTGCTGGGGAGGTAATGAAGACAAAATCGTTGGCTGTAGATTAGTTACTAAGCTGCTCACCTAGGACACCATCAGCTTCCTGCTGAGGAGTTACTGGTGATCACTGCAAGTCACCGAGGCTTGAAGTGGGCATTTCAGCCTCCAGTCAGTGCCAACCTTTGTCCCTTCTGAGATCGTTCATGGAATAGACAGCAGCTTCTTGCAGAAAATAACTGTTCTGGTTACAGGAGATTGTAACATATCCCCTATTTCATCTCTGGTCAAGAAGGGTCATTAAGGGCATTTCTTCTACTAGTTTAGTAGTGCTCTTTCCATGTAGGCACTGGATACCAGATAGACAAATTGTTTGTGCAATTATAGATTTTTAGGATTTTTCTAGCTTATCAAAAGTAGGGGATCACTGATTTAACATATAAGCTTATTTTAAAAAATAAACATTGACTCTGTCTTTTTTCAGTCCACTAAAAATTCTAAGCATCTTTTCCAGGCAATTGCACAACTGTCGATGGAAGAGGTGTCTTATAAAGAAGTGTGGCAAAGGAGAGAACAAAGACTAATATTTCAAGATATTATCGTGCAATACTTATTATAAATAAATGGTAGTGCATTGGGACATATTTTATAGTTCACATCTTAAGAGGGACACTGGTTCCATTTCATATCTTTCCTTTTGTACTAGCTTTGCAATATTTGTCAGAGGCCCAGAGGCTGAGATAAAATCATTGAAACAATCTCATGACACCTGTGGTCCAGTCTTTTTGTTTATGTTTGACCATCTGCTTGTCACCATCACATACCTGGATATATAAAAGTGATTGAAAACAAGAGCCTTTTGTGTGGTCACTCAGTGCACATGGCCTCACACAATGAATTAAAATTTAGTGACCTGTATGTTCTTTTTCATGATTCAGAAGGATAATACCATGAATTTAATTCTTAAAAAAAAAAAAGATATAGATCAATAAATAGTTATCTTACCTTAGGAAGAAATCAATTATTTTTAAATGAACATATATATTTTTGAATCTTATGAAATGGAATTACTAGTTGGAAAAATCCTTATCTGGGTCTATTTTGGCCATAAATAAAAAGAGAAAAGATGATTAGAATTATTAGATGTAAGAAGGATTTAGGAAGAAATCAAATAGGTTTACAATGATTTTATATTTTGGTGTGTAACAGATGGCATTATATTTATGATACACCTGGAAGTTCTGTTATTCTTAAAGCAAGTAAGAGGACCACTGATTGCTTACATCAAATATAGACTCTGCTGTATGCCAGAAAGTACCAGGGTTGTACTGGAAAGGACTATCGCCACTAAAATCATTTTGAGTGGGGAGAGACGGGAACAGGACTAGCTATCCAAATGAAAAAATAGTAATGTTGATGTGGAGGAAAATCATTACATGGAACACGTTGGCTGGTCTCCTGCTGGAAACTCTGATTGCCGAAGAGATTAGACATGCCCAACTTGCTTTAGGTCAAAGTCTTCATTAAAATGAGAATTTATTGTTTACTTCCTTTGTGAATTATTAAAACTTCTTCTCAAGAAGAAGTAGTAATTGCTATGGTCTTATTTAAAATGCACTGTGATCCAGCCTAGAAATTATAACTGATATTTTTTAAAAGAGAAAACAAGCCATTTTGAAAGAAAAGAATGTATCCGAGCCAGGAACAGTACTGAAGGTGCTATTCTCACATTTTTACACTATCTTCCATTCAAGCATTTAACAAATTGGGTACAAGAGACAGCTTGTTCTGGGAATTAGCACTATGCAATGGAAATTTTACAAAGCTGCATTCAGTGCCCAGCAACTTTCTGCTTAATCTTGGCCACCTCTGTTATCATTGTCTTCCTCATCATTGTCATCATATCGTTGCCATCTTCACCGCCACCACTACCCTCACCAGCACATCAAATGTCATCTCTGTCACTACGATTATCTTCCCATAATTTTTACCCATTTATCCTACCTTAAGTTTCTTCATAGTATATGTAAATATCAAAAAATGTATTTTTGGTTCAGTTTTTCAGTAAAGCTACATGGGATAGAAACTTTTTCTGATTGGTGTGTCTTGTGTACCCAATACAATTCCTGACATATAGTAGGTTCTCAGTAAGTACTAGTGAAATGACTCAAGTATTATTTAGTAATCACTCATACTACCATGTTTGTTCATTTATACATTTAATACATATTTTTGGAGTTTTGACTATATGCCAGGCATTCGTCTATGAACAGAGGCTACAGGAAGCAAACCCTTCCTTCATAGAACTCACATTCCAGTGGGAGAGAATAAGAAAGGTAAAAAAGAGTATTATGTAGTCTATTAGATAGTGATGAATGCTAAGGAGAAAAGTAAAATGGAAAAGGGGGATTAAGAAATATTGGTAGATGGGGTGAAATTTAGAGAAGTGACATTTGAGCCAATACTGGAGGAAGTGGGAGAGAGAAAATCACGTGAATTTAGTAGGAAGGCACGTCCCAGGCACATAGAATCTAACATGCAAACGTGCCAGGAGGCAGGAGAATGCCTTGCCAAGGGGGCCAGTGTGACTGGAGCAGAGTGAGGCAGGAATGAGTAGAAGGAGATGAGGCAGAGAGGCAACCAGCACCTTTCATTTTTAGTGTAATGGGAAGCCCTTGGAGGAATTTGAGCAAAGGAGTGATAGGATGAGACACAGTTGTAAAAGTATAACTCTGGCTGCTGTGTTGAGAGCACATAATGGGGCAAGAGCCAAAGCAAGGAAATCAGTTAATTATCTTGTCGGGAATTGAACTTGGGGCCTCTGGCCCTGCTTGCCAACACTACCCATACCAGAGCCTTGGTCACTTCTTATCTGCTACACAGGATTTATTATTCCACACATATTGTTGTGTTCCTGCTATGTGCCTGACAATGTGCTGTAGCGAAGAACATAGCAGGAAATGAGAGGACTTTAAAAACTTACTGGATTGGCCATTAATGTTTACTATTTGAATTATTTGGTAAAATATTTTTAGGGTTTAAAATTAAATGATAGCTGGGGGAGAAATCTGTATCTAGACTTGCTACAAAATATCATCTAAAATATCTGTTTTTCAATAAAACATTATAGATGTGCCAAGAACAGGAACTAGAAAATTAATGGCCAGATGTTGAATTTTATAGACAAAGACTTCAAAGCAGCCATTATAAGTCTTTTCAAAGAACTAAAGGAAATCATGTCTAAAGAAGTAAAGGAACATATGATGACAATGTCTCATCAGAGAATTTCAACAAAGAGAAATTGTTAAAAAAAAGAACAAATTGGAAATTCTGGAGTTGAATGGTACTACAATGAAATGAAAAATTCTCTAGAGGGGCTCAACAGATTTGAGCTGGCAGAAGAAAGGATCAGAGAACTTGAAGATAGATCAATAGAGATTACACAATCTTAATAATGGGAAAATGAATGAAGAAACATGAACTGTGCCTCAGAGAAATGTGGGACACCTTTAAGCATACCTATATAAACATAATGGGAGTTCTATAAGCAGAAAAAGAAAGAGGCAGAAAAAATTTAGAATAATTAATAGCTAAAAACACTCCAAATTTGTTGAAAAAACATTAATCTGCACATCCAAGAAACTCAAGAAAGTCCAATTAGGGTAATTGAAAGAGAACCACATCCAGACATAGCACAGTAAAAATGTTGGAAGACACAGACAAGGAGAACTCTTGAAACAGTAAGAGGAAAACGAGTCATTATCACACAAGAGAACTTCATAGCTGACTTCTTATCAGTAGCAATGGAGACTAGAAGGCAGTGCAATGACATATTCAAGTGCTCACAATGAAAAAACTGTCAACCAAGAATCTTATAGCCAGCAAAACTATCTTCCAAAAGTGAAGCCAAAATAAAGACATCCTCAGATAAATAAAAGATGACAAAATTTATTGCAAGCAGAACTGCCTTATAAGAAACACTAAAGGAGGTTCTTCTGGCTGAAAGTAAGTGACATAACAGTAATTCAAAACCACAAGAAAAATCAAAGTGTTCCAGTAAAGGTAATTAGGTAGGTAATTATGAAAGACAATATAGTTGCATATTTTGCTCATTTATTCCCTTAAGTGATTTTAAAAGCAATTGCATAAAACATAATAAATGTATTGTTGTATTTATAGTATAGAAATGTAATATATTTGACAAGAAAAGCACAGAGAAGGTAGATGGGAGCAAAGCTGGATTGGAGTAAAGAAATATAAAGCATCAGAAATGATAAATAAAAGGGTTAACATAAACTCTATAAAAGTAAACTTTTGTCCCCTTTTTCTCTCAGCTTTTAAAGACATACAGATATAAAATAAAACTATAATGTATTGTTGGGTTTGTAGTATATACAGATATGATATATACAACAATAACAACACAAAATAGCAGGAAATGAGAGGACTTTAAAAAACTTATTGGATTAGCCATTAATGTTTACTATTTGAATTATTTGGTAAAATATTTTTAGGGTTTAAAATTAAATGATAGCTGGGGAAGAAATCAGTATCTAGACTTGCTACAAAATATCATCTAAAACATCTGTTTTTCAATAAAACATTATAGATTTGCCAAGAACAGGAAATAGAAAATTAATACAGATATGATATATACAACAATAACAACACAAAAGTGAGGAAGGAATGGAGCTATTTAGGAGTAAAGATTTTATAGTTCACTTTATTTTGTATAAATCTGAAATAAATTGTGATACGTTAAGATGTATATTGGGGCAGACTGGTGAGCTGTATGTTTTAGTTACTCCTCCAGGAAAGTAGGTAGAAAGCCAGGAGCTGCGTGGACTGGACACCACAGAGCGGTCTGTCTTTGGGCATACTTCATACAACACTCATGAAAGTGTTGAACTGCTGAGATCAGCGAAATCTGTAAGTTTTTGCGGCCAGGGGACCCGCGCCCCTCCCTGCCAGGCTCAGTCCCGTGGGAGAAGGGGCTGTCAGCTCCGGGAAGGAAAAGGGAGAACTGCAGTGGCAGCCCTTATCGGAAACTCATTCTACTGATCCAAACTCCAACCATAGATAGACTGAGACCAGACACCAGAGAATCTGAGAGCAGCCAGCCCAGCAGAGAGGAGACAGGCATAGAGAAAAAAACAACACGAAAAACTCCAAAATAAAAGCAGAGGATTTTTGGAGTTCTGGTGAACACAGAAAGGGGAAGGGCGGAGCTCAGGCCTTGAGGCGCATATGCAAATCCCAAAGAACAGCTGATCTCTCTGCCCTGTGGACCTTTCCTTAATGGCCCTGGCTGCTTTGTCTATTAGCATTTCAATAACCCATTAGATCTCTGAGGAGGGCCCTTTTTTTTTTTTTTTTTTAAATACTTTTTTATTTTTATAAAACAAATACTCTAAGAAGCCCAATACAGAAAGCTTCAAAGAATTGCAATTTGGGCACGTCAAGTCAAGAGCAGAACGAAGAGAGCTCTGAGACAAAAGGCAATAATCCAGTGGCTGAGAAAATTCACTAAACACCACAACTTCCCAAGAAAAGGGGGGTGTCCGCTCACAGCCACCATCCTGGTGGACAGGAAACACTCCTGCCCATCACCAGCCCCATAGCCCAGAGCTGCCCCAGACAACCCAGTGTGATGGAGGTGCTTCAAATAACAGGCACACACCATAAAACTGGGCATGGACATTAGCCTTCCCTGCAACCTCAGCCTATTGTCCCAGAGTTGGGAAGGTGGAGCAGTGTGAATTAACAAAGCCCCATTCAGCCATCATTTGAGCAGACTGGGAGCCTCCCTACACAGCCCAGCAGCCCAGAACTGCCCTGGGGGGACGGCACTCACCTGTGACATAGCATAGTCATCCCTCAACAGAGGACCCGGGGTGCACAGCCTGGAAGAGGGGACCACTTGCAAGTCTCAGGAGCCATACGCCAATACCAAGGACTAGTGGGTCAGTGGCAGAGACAAACTGTGGCAGGACTGAACTGAAGGATTAGACTATTGCAGCAGCTCTAAAACTCTAGGATCACCAGGGAGATTTGATTGTTAGGGCCACCCCCCCTCCCTGACTGCCCAGAAACACGCCCCACATACAGGGCAGGCAACACCAACTACACACGCAAGCTTGGTACACCAATTGGGCCCCACAAGACTCACTCCCCCACTCACCAAAAAGGCTAAGCAGGGGAGAACTGACTTGTGGAGAACAGGTGGCTCGTGGACGCCACCTGCTGGTTAGTTAGAGAAAGTGTACTCCACGAAGCTGTAGATCTGATAAATTAGAGATAAGGACTTCAATAGGTCTACAAACCCTAAAAGAACCCTATCAAGTTCAGCAAATGCCACGAGGCCAAAAACAACAGAAAATTATAAAGCATATGAAAAAACCAGACGATATGGATAACCCAAGCCCAAGCACCCAAACCAAAAGATCAGAAGAGACACAGCACGTAGAGCAGCTACTCAAAGAACTAAAGATGAACAATGAGACCACAGTACGGGACATAAAGGAAATCAAGAAGACTCTAGAAGAGCATAAAGAAGACATTGCAAGACTAATAAAAAAATGGATGATCTTATGGAAATTAAAGAAACTGTTGACCAAATTAAAAATTTCTGACACTCATAGTACAAGACTAGAGGAAGTTGAACAACGAATCAGTGACCTGGAAGATGACCGAATGGAAAATGAAAGCATAAAAGAAAGAATGGGGAAAAAAATTGAAAAAATCGAAATGGACCTCAGGGATATGATAGATAATATGAAACGTCCGAATATAAGACTCATTGGTGTCCCAGAAGGGGAAGAAAAGGGTAAAGGTCTAGGAAGAGTATTCAAAGAAATTGTTGGGGAAAACTTCCCAAATCTTCTAAACAACATAAATACACAAATCATAAATGCTCAGCGAACTCCAAATAGAATAAATCCAAATAAACCCACTCCGAGACATATACTGATCACACTGTCAAACACAGAAGAGAAGGAGCAAGTTCTGAAAGCAGCAAGAGAAAAGCAATTCACCACATACAAAGGAAACAGCATAAGACTAAGTAGTGACTACTCAGCAGCCACCATGGAGGCGAGAAGGCAGTGGCACGATATATTTAAAATTCTGAGTGAGAAAAATTTCCAGCCAAGAATACTTTATCCAGCAAAGCTCTCCTTCAAATTTGAGGGAGAGCTTAAATTTTTCACAGACAAACAAATGCTGAGAGAATTTGCTAACAAGAAACCTGCCCTACTGGAGATACTAAAGGGAGCCCTACAGACAGAGAAACAAAGACAGGACAGAGAGACTTGGAGAAAGGTTCAGTACTAAAGATTCGGTATGGGTACAATAAAAGATATTAATAGAGAGAGGGAAAAATATGGCAAACATAAACCAAAGGATAAGATGGCCGATTCAAGAAATGCTTTCACAGTTATAACGTTGAATGTAAATGGATTAAACTCCCCAATTAAAAGATATAGATTCGCAGAATGGATCAAAAAAATGAACCATCAATATGTTGCATACAAGAGACTCATCTCACACACAGGGACACAAAGAAACTGAAAGTGAAAGGATGGAAAAAATTATTTCATGCAAGCTACAGCCAAAAGAAAGCAGGTGTAGCAATATTAATCTCAGATAAAATAGACTTCAAATGCAGGGATGTTTTGAGAGACAAAGAAGGCCACTACATACTAATAAAAGGGGCAATTCAGTAAGAAGAAATAACAATCGTAAATGTCTATGCACCCAATCAAGGTGCCACAAAATACATGAGAGAAACACTGGCAAAACTAAAGGAAGCAATTGATGTTTCCACAATAATTGTGGGAGACTTCAACACATCACTCTCTCCTATAGATAGATCAACCAGACAGAAGACCAATAAGGAAATTGAAAACCTAAACAATCTGATAAATGAATTAGATTTAACAGACATATACAGGACATTACATCCCAAATCACCAGGATACACATACTTTTCTAGTGCTCACGGAACTTTCTCCAGAATAGATCATATGCTGGGACATAAAACAAGCCTCAATAAATTTAAAAAGATTGAAATTATTCAAAGCACATTCTCTGACCACAATGGAATACAATTAGAAGTCAATAACCATCAGAGACTTAGAAAATTCACAAATACCTGGAGGTTAAACAACACACTCCTAAACAATCAGTGGGTTAAAGAAGAAATAGCAAGAGAAATTGCTAAATATATAGAGACGAATGAAAATGAGAACACAACATACCAAAACCTATGGGATGCAGCAAAAGCAGTGCTAAGGGGGAAATTTATAGCACTAAACGCATATATTAAAAAGGAAGAAAGAGCCAGAATCAAAGAACTAATGGATCAACTGAAGAAGCTAGAAAATGAACAGCAAACCAATCCCAAACCAAGTAGAAGAAAAGAAATAACAAGGATTAAAGCAGAAATAAATGACATAGAGAACAAAAAAACAATAGAGAGGATAAATATCACCAAAAGTTGGTTCTTTGAGAAGATCAACAAGATTGACAAGCCCCTAGCTAGACTGACAAAATCTAAAAGAGAGAAGACCCATATAAACAAAATAATGAATGAAAAAGGTGACGTAACTGCAGATCCTTAAGAAATTAAAAAAATTATAAGAGGATATTATGAACAACTGTATGGCAACAAACTGGATAATGTAGAAGAAATGGACAATTTCCTGGAAACATATGAACAACCTAGACTGACCAGAGAAGAAATAGAAGGCCTCAACCAATCCATCACAAGCAAAGAGATCCAATCAGTCATCAAAAATCTGCCCACAAATAAATGCCCAGGGCCAGATGGCTTCACAGGGAAATTCTACCAAACTTTCCAGAAAGAAATGACACCAATCTTACTCAAACTCTTTCAAAACATTGAAGAAAATGGAACACTACCTAACTCATTTTATGAAGCTAACATCAATCTAATACCAAAACCAGGCAAAGATGCTACAAAAAGGGAAAACTACCGGCCAATCTCCCTAATGAATATAGATGCAAAAATCCTCAACAAAATACTTGCAAATCGAATCCAAAGACACATTAAAAAAATCATACACCATGACCAAGTGGGGTTCATTCCAGGCATGCAAGGATGGTTCAACATAAGAAAAACAATCAATGTATTACAACACATTAAAAACTCGAAAG
The DNA here is from genome assembly GCF_015220235.1 of Choloepus didactylus. Lineage (NCBI taxonomy): Eukaryota > Metazoa > Chordata > Mammalia > Pilosa > Megalonychidae > Choloepus > Choloepus didactylus. Next base: position 28,622,866 of record NC_051320.1, on the reverse strand, counting down.
GGAAAAATCAATTGATCATCTCAATAGATGCTGAAAAAGCATATGACAAAATCCAACATCCCTTTTTGATAAAAACACTTCAAAAGGTAGGAATTGAAGGAAACTTCCTCAACATGATAAAGAGCATATATGAAAAACCCACAGCCAGCATAGTACTCAATGGTGAGAGACTGAAAGCCTTCCCTCTAAGATCAGGAACAAGACAAGAATGCCCGCTATCACCACTGTTATTCAACATTGTGCTGGAAGTGCTAGCCAGGGCAATCCGGCAAGACAAAGAAATAACAGGCATCCAAATTGGAAAAGAAGAAGTAAAACTGTCATTGTTTGCAGATGATATGATCTTATATCTAGAAAACCCTGAGAAATCGACGATACAGCTACTAGAGCTAATAAACAAATTTAGCAGAGTAGCGGGATACAAGATTAATGCACATAAGTCAGTAATGTTTCTATATGCTAGAAATGAACAAACTGAAGAGACACTCAAGAAAAAGATACCATTTTCAATAGCAACTAAAAAAATCAAGTACCTAGGAATAAACTTAACCAAATATGTAAAAGACCTATACAAAGAAAACTACATAACTCTACTAAAAGAAATAGAAGGGGACCTTAAAAGATGGAAAAATATTCCATGTTCATGGATAGGAAGGCTAAATGTCATTAAGATGTCAATTCTACCCAAACTCATCTACAGATTCAATTCAATCCCAATCAAAATTCCAACAACCTACTTTGCAGACTTGGAAAAGCTAGTTATCAAATTTATTTGGAAAGGGAAGATGCCTCGAATTGCTAAAGACACTCAAAAAGAAAAACGAAGTGGGAGGACTTACACTCCCTGACTTTGAAGCTTATTATAAAGCCACAGTTGCCAAAACAGCATGGTACTGGCACAAAGATAGACATATAGATCAATGGAATCGAATTGAGAATTCAGAGATAGACCCTCAGATCTATGGCCGACTGATCTTTGATAAGGCCCCCAAAGTCACTGAACTGAGCCATAATGGTCTTTTCAACAAATGGGGCTGGGAGAGTTGGATATCCATATCCAAAAGAATGAAAGAGGACCCCTACCTCACCCCCTACACAAAAATTAACTCAAAATGGACCAAAGATCTCAATATAAAAGAAAGTACCATAAAACTCCTAGAAGATAATGTAGGAAAACATCTTCAAGACCTTGTATTAGGCGGCCACTTCCTAGACTTTACACCCAAAGCACAAGCAACAAAAGAGAAAATAGATAAATGGGAACTCCTCAAGCTTAGACGTTTCTGCACCTCAAAGGAATTTCTCAAAAAGGTAAAGAGGCAGCCAACTCAATGGGAAAAAATTTTTGGAAACCATGTATCTGACAAAAGACTGATATCTTGCATATACAAAGAAATCCTACAACTCAATGACAGTAGTACAGACAGCCCAATTATAAAATGGGCAAAAGATATGAAAAGACAGTTCTCTGAAGAGGAAATACAAATGGCCAAGAAACACATGAAAAAATGTTCAGCTTCTCTAGCTATTAGAGAGATGCAAATTAAGACCACAATGAGATACCATCTAACACCGGTTAGAATGGCTGCCATTAAACAAACAGGAAACTACAAATGCTGGAGGGGATGTGGAGAAATTGGAACTCTTATTCATTGTTGGTGGGACTGTATAATGGTTCAGCCACTCTGGAAGTCAGTCTGGCAGTTCCTTAGAAAACTAGATATAGAGCTACCATTCGATCCAGCGATTGCACTTCTCGGTATATACCCGGAAGATCGGAAAGCAGTGACACGAACAGATATCTGCACGCCAATGTTCATAGCAGCATTATTCACAATTGCCAAGAGATGGAAACAACCCAAATGTCCTTCAACAGATGAGTGGATAAATAAAATGTGGTATATACACACGATGGAATACTACGCGGCAGTAAGAAAGAACGATCTCGTGAAACATATGACAACATGGATGAACCTTGAAGACATAATGCTGAGCGAAATAAGCCAGGCACAAAAAGAGAAATATTATATGCTACCACTAATGTGAACTTTGAAAAATGTAAAACAAATGGTTTATAATGTAGAATGTAGGGGAACTAGCAGTAGAGAGCAATTAAGGAAGGGGGAACAATAATCCAAGAAGAACAGATAAGCTATTTAACGTTCTGGGGATGCCCAGAAATGACTATGGTCTGTTAATTTCTGATGGATATAGTAGGAACAAGTTCACAGAAATGTTGCTATATTATGTAACTTTCTTGGGGTAAAGTAGGAACATGTTGGAAGTTATGCAGTTATCTTAGGTTAGTTGTCTTTTTCTTACTCCCTTGTTATGGTCTCTTTGAAATGTTCTTTTATTGTATGTTTGTTTTCTTTTTAACTTTTTTTTTTCATACAGTTGATTTAAAAAAGAAGGGAAAGTTAAAAAAAAAAAAAAAGAAAAACAAGGTAAAAAAAAAAAAAGATGTAGTGCCCCCTTGAGGAGCCTGTGGAGAATGCAGGGGTATTTGCCTACCCCACCTCCATGGTTGCTAACATGACCACAGACATAGGGGACTGGTGGTTTGATGGGTTGAGCCCTCTACTGCGGGACACTGATTACGTGCCTTAACTTGGCGGGCCTGGGCTGGGGGACCGGATCCACCCCTGGGGAGGGTAGTGGGTACGGGTGAGTGCGCCCTCTACAGCCCCCCGGGCCTGGGAAAGTGAGGCCGGAGGCAGGCCCCATTTCCTCACCCAAATTATACCAAATGTTAGGAGAGGCTTGCCGGAGGGAACCGCCTTTTCCCCACCCCCTTATCTTGCCCGGACACTCCCCGTTGCCAGCGCAACTCCCATCACCACCGGTGCGCATACATTGTTGCCGGACACCGTTACGGGAGCAACTCTCGCCCCTTTTCAATCAACCTCCGCGCCCTCTCAGAACCAATCCAAGCCTTTAACCCTTGCAGCTACCCCACCCTCTAAATGCCCGATATAAACTTGTACTCTCCCCTAATAAAGCTCTCTCTCTCTTGGTTTTCATCATCCTAAAAGAAACGTGTCCCGCCTGTTCCTTTCTCGCCGCCCTCCATACTTGCACGCCTCCCGCCGGGGACCTGGCCAAGTCCCCCGCCTCGCCCTCGCCTCTGGGAAAGAGCCCCCGCCGCCGGTACCCTCGGAGCAATCCTGGGAGCTTAGGATTTAGCAACCGGCCGCCACCCTCCCCCAGACGAATCAACTGCGACCGCACTCTACCATAAGTTTTACCCTTGGGAAGACGGTTGCTGCAAAGGAGAGGCTAGGCCTCCCTATATTTGTGCCTAAGAGTTTCCTCCCGAATGCCTCTTTGTTGCTCAGATGTGGCCCTCTCTCTCTGGCTAAGCCAACTTGAAAGGTGAAATCACTGCCCTCCCCCCTACGTGGGATCAGACACCCAGGGGAGTGAATCTCCCTGGCAACGTGGAATATGACTCCCAGGGAGGAATGTAGACCCGGCATCGTGGGACGGAGAACATCTTCTTGACCAAAAGGGGGATGTGAAAGGAAATGAAATAAGCTTCAGTGGCAGAGAGATTCCAAAACGAGCCGAGAGGTCACTCTGGTGGGCACTCTTACGCACACTTTAGACAACCCTTTTTAGGTTCTAAAGAATTGGGGTAGCTGGTGGTGGATACCTGAAACTATCAAACTACAACCCAGAACCCATGAATCTCGAAGACAGTTGTATAAAAATGTAGCTTATGAGGGGTGACAATGGGATTGGGAAAACCATAAGGACCACACTCCACTTTGTCTAGTTTATGGATGGATGAGTAGAAAAATAGGGGAAGGAAACAAACAGACAAGGTACCCAGTGTTCTTTTTTACTTCAATTGCTCTTTTTCACTCTAATTATTATTCTTGTTATTTTTGTGTGTGTGCTAATGAAGGTGTCAGGGATTGATTTAGGTGATGAATGTACAACTATGTAATGGTAATGTAAACAATCGAAAGTACGATTTGTTTTGTATGACTGCGTGGTATGTGAATATATCTCAATAAAATGATGATAAAAAAAGATGTATATTGTAAGCTTTAGAACAACCACTAAGAAACTAATTTAAAATATGTAATTAAAAATTATTAAAGGAATTAAATTGCAACTTTAGAAAATATCCACTTAATGACAAAAGAAAGCAGTATTGGAGAAACAGAGAAACAAAAAAAGGCATGAGAGATAGAAAACAACAAGCAAAATGGCAGATGTAAGTCCAAACTTATCAATAATAACATTAAATGTGAATGGGTCAAACAATCCAGAGATTTTCAGGTTGGATACAAAAAAACAAGATCCAACTATATCCTGTCTACAGGAGTCACAGTTTAGATTCAAAGATATATATATATAATTTGAAAAAACAGGTTCAAAAATAATACACCATGCAACAGCAATTATAAGAGAGCTGGAATGGCTATACTAATGTCAGACAAGAAAAAATAGTCCTTAAAACAAAAAGTGGAAATGTGTGTTTGGTAAGCAACTAGTGCTGCACTATTGCCAAAAACTACAGAAAATTCAGGAAAAGAGTCAACAAAGATGACACAAGAAAACGATAGAGTGTAGTGGCTCAAGTGTGAAGAGATTAAGATAAAGCCTGAAATAAGTTCATCTGATTTTACATAAAGTATAAAAGATGTGAGATACTCTTTTTGTTGTTGTTTACACCTTAGGGTGAGGAAAGCTGAGCAGAGAAAGCAGACGTCACTGGTTTGTAGAAGGAATGGGAGGTGAGGAACTGAAAAGAAGTACATAAGTTTGGCTATGAAGCAAAAGAGAAAGAGGTAGATAGAAAAGTTCTTGAGGTCTTTAGGAAAAAATATGAAAAAAAATATATCCTTATTGTTTTCTGATCATGGAAGTGATACAAGTACATTTACAAATGTGAAGACTACAGACATGAATATTGTACAAGGTGACACTTTCTCAACTTTCAACACCAAGATAACAATTGTTAAGAGTTAATATAAAGTCCTCCAGTTGTGTGTTATATGCAATTATAATCATTGTATAATTCATACAATTATAACCATGAAACGACTTAAAATAAGTGGTAAAATGTGGGTAAAACTGGCTTTTTTCCTACTGCAAACTAGGTATCTGGGGAGGGGAAAAATAGTGTTGCAATTCAAGTAAAGTGAAGACCAGAGCCCATGGATTGAATGGATTTTCTAGGGACAGCTATGCCTATATACAGCCGTCCTCATGATCTGTGCTACCGACCTGGAAGTGGTCTGCAGGTAGAGATGCAATTATAGAAGTTGGCTTTCCTCTGTGAGCCCATGATACTTTCTACTATTTAGAACATTTACCACAGGGTATTATAATTTCCTCTTTTATTCTCTGACTGAAGGGCAGGGACTAAGCCTTGCTTAATACTGTATCTACAGAACATAAAACAGTGCCTGTCATGATGTGGAGCTCAATTTTGTTTGCTTGTTGAATGAATGAATGAGTAGTGTATAGTCACCAAACATATGTGACATACCTAGGGTGGTGTGTGTGAGAGAGAGAGAGAGGGATTGATTTTGTGTTTGGTCTTGACATTGATAGCTCCATGCTATATCTAATGGTTCTAATTGCTCCAAATAAATTATATTGGGAGAATTAAATTATAGCAAATGTTGCTTCCTAAGCAGAGTAGGATCAAACTATCAAAAGTAATTGAAAATGTTAAATGATCGTTGCCAGCCTCCTTTAATTTTGTATAGTACCATTCAGAGTCGTTTGAACAAGGCAATAAATTTGGCTTATGATACAAGAACGGCACTAGTATCCACATGCATATATCCCTTGATTGTCAGTGATAGATTAATTTACTTAAAATAGCAGAAATTAAAGTGAAATACATTTTACTTTGTTTCAAATTCCAGTTCAACTGAATTGCAAAATTCATGTTTTATGTGAACATAAGAGGACAGAGGAAAGATCAGTATAATTAAAGTTCAATTAATAGCCTACTTTTTCTGTTTGAGCAAATACACACATGATCCATTTTATTTTGGCAATGGATTCCCATTTGTCATGAAATTAGCCAATCCCTTTGTTATCCATTTTCAAAATGGATTATTAGTCTGATTATGCTTATTTCTTTCTTGGTTAAACTGATATGTACACTTTTCATTCATAGGTTTTGTGATATTCTCTGATTAATAATTACTATGGCTTTTGAAATATGAAAATTTGAAGGTCAATACCATTAAAGAAATAATAGTAAAAACATTAGAATACAGAAAGTGATTGTAAATCAGCCCATTGAACAAATAGAAAATTAAGACAAAATATCTCTATTATTGAAAATGGACTTGCATTTGATTTTGAATCCACTTCCCCACAAGAAAAAAAAAAACACCAATATTTTGCTTTATATTCTTTTAGGGTCTCAGAACAGTCCTTGGGCATTGATTTGGTTTCACAATGATTTAGGTTAAAATGCCAATATTTGAATTAATAATTCTCCATAGAGTAAACTGGAAAATACAACAGAAAATTACGCTTAAAATAAATACATACTTACCATCTATTGTTACTCTGTATTGATTGCATGTTTTTTCATTTAACATTTGTAATTACACTATGAGACATATATTCTGTTCTGATTTTTCAGAGGAAGAAACTAAGAGAGATTAACTTTCCCAAGGTTTGAACAATATTCTGCTGCCCAGCAATATATATAAATTATAAAACTATGTACTTTTCATCTGCTTAGTTAATACTTATTTTCATTCAATAGCTTCTTTTTATACCCAGTTGATCAAATTATACTAGGCTGGAGAATCCTAAAGAAAACTTTGAAAACAGCACAGTTGCTAACTCAGTTCAATTGTTTTAACATTAAACAATTATCCAATTATGCTTTGCATTTCTTAAAAATAATTTCACATTTTACTTGTACAATCATATTAACTTTTTGCTTTTTGTCTCCCAAAATAAGCATGGGTGTCAAGGTGTATGTGAGCATGAATATGTAGGATTTGTCTCTAAAATCTCCTCAGGGCTGTGGCTGCCCATCAGAGGGTCTTGCAAAAAAAATGGCACATTTGCTCTAGCTAAATTAATCAAGGTATCTCAGGCCATTCACGAAACTAGAAGTGTCACCTGATATCTATGCCACAGAACTGCATCTGAGAATTTTGGAAATGGGTGGGATTTTGTGAGTCTTTTAAAAAAGTAAATTCATAGTCTTTAATTTTAAGGGGTCACCCACAACTGCCTAGCAATCCTTCTGTGTGCTCCCCTGTTCTCCACTGTGACTATCTGAAATGTTCCCCACTGTTCCTAAACTTCTCATAGCAACTATCCCTCACTCCTAGTCTCCTACTTTATGGGGAAATAGGAATATTAGAAGGGATGGTAGGCAGACCATAGTAAGGGGCCCCAGTGAACCAACTTCTTGTAGTCCCTACCCCTCGAGCACGGGCTGATCTAGTGACTTGCTTCTAAACCAATAGAATATGGTAAAGGTGATGGATGTCACATGGCATTGCTGCCTGCATCTTGCCAGCAGACACTGTTGCTTCCTTGGCTATTGTACTTTGATGAATCAAGCTGCCTTTGATAGAATTTCTAAAATGGCCTCCAAAGATGTCACAGCCTAATTCCTAGAACCTGTGAATATGATGATTATGTTATGTTATGTGGCATGGTTCACCTTAGGTTAGGGAGATTATCTATGTGGACCTAATCTAATCACATGAGCTATTAAAATCAAAGAGCTTTCTCTGGCTGGTGGCCAAGGGTGAAGAAAGAGACGTTCAAAGCACAAGAAGGATTCAACATACCACTTCTGACGAAACGGACATAGTGAGGAATGCCGGCAGCCTTTAGGAGCAAAGACCAGCCCCCGCCTGACATCCAGCCAGGAAATAGGAGTTTCAGTCCTACAGCCCCAAGTACTGGATTCTGCCAACAACCGGAATGAGCTTGGAAGCAGATTTTCCCCCAGATTCTCAAGATAAGAACCCAGCATTGCCAATACCTATGTCAGCCTTGTGAGACTGAAGAGAGAACCCAGCCAGGCCTTTCTGGGCTTCTGATCTACAGAAGTGTAAGATAATAAGCATGCATTATTTTAAATTTCTAAGTATGTAGACATTTGTGCAGCAATAGAAAACAAATATGAGCCCCATTGCAGCAAGGAACTGGCAACAGCCTCTGACCAGCAGCCAGCAAGGAACTGAGGCTCAGTCCAACAGCCTTGAGGAACTTAATTCTGCCAACAACCACATGAATCTGGAGGTGGTTCCTTCCCAGTCAAGCTTTCAGATGAAATCCCATGCTTATCTGATGCCATCTTCTGAGAGACCCTGAAACAATAAACCCAGCTAGCTTGCTTGAATTCCTGACCCATAGATACTGTGAAATAATAAATGTGTGCTGTTCTAAGCTGCTACATTTCAGAGTAATTCATTATGTAACAATAAACAACTAATACAGTGGAAATTTTCTCCTTCACTTTCTCTCCACCAAGCCTATAGCTGATCCCATGAGAATGCAACCAGATGTGTTCCCTCACCAAAGGTGCCAATGAGCTTTAAGCTAAATCCCCTGATCACTTAAAATTTAGGAATACTTTTTATTGCATCCATTCTTTCCTTTTGGCTTCCACCATGTCCTACTCTCCTAGTTTTCTTTACTGAGATCACTTTTAAAAGGCTCCAGACCACCTTCTTCCTTTGGGTTTTGGTCCTCACTGGAAACACACCCCCTCCTTGATTTCAGTGGAAAAGCAGCTCCCTCTTTCTGTAGTAACATCCCCTTGCTCTGCCTTCCGAGTAGTTTCCAGCCCCTTTCCACTTTTTCAGGTGTGCACCAGGCACCACACTCTACCTCCTCCGGACACTAATGGCCACAAGCCAAGCTCTCTGAGGGGTATTCTTACAGCTCCCCTCATCTGGGGTAAGCACCCACCTCTGCCCAGCCATAGTGAGGGAAGGGAACACACACTCATGACAACTCTCATCAAAGAAATCTACTAGTGCTTTCAACTTCCTTCTTCAGTTGTTGCGGTAGATGATCTACGAATGCTGGCAGAACTGGCATCACAGTCTTTTAGCATGTCCTGCATAGCCAGCTAATCCCAGTGACTTTTTTCAGCCTCTGGGGACTCTGTTCAAGTTAGGCAACAGCAAAAAGCATCACTTAACATCATGTTCCAAACGGTATTGAAAGACTAACATTTTTAATGATGTGTGTGTGTCCTGTAAGTACAAAGTAGACAATACGACTCATTCAACTTTTAGCTTTGAGTAGATTTCTTGGCATTATATCACAGAACTCCAGCATGTGGAAGGACCTGTAAATATAGCAGAAATATCACACTAAACATAGTTTACAATTCTGCAACCAATCACGTAAACTTTGTAACATCAGATACATAAAATATTTGTCTGTTTTGAATAGACTGTAATGAGAAGATACCGTGCAGTAGTACACCAGCTTCATCAGTGCCCGCCATATGATAAGGAAAGTGCACAACGTGCAGTGCACATCCTGGTTGACTCCTAACATTCCTTCCACCCAGGTGATCGGCCTAAGCCAAGTCCCCTTGCCAGTGAGTGGTCAAGAACGGCCATGTGGCCAGTGAGACATGAGGGGAGGTCTTCTGGGGAGTTCTGGGAAGGTTTTCCTGGCTCCAAAGAAAGAACTCCCCCCACAAAGAAAGGCTGGTTTCTTTTTTTCCTCAAGATACTGTGACAGAATGAGAAAACTAGAACTTCTGCTAGCATGAAAATTGAACCAAACCTGAGGTTGGCTGAGAAGGGATGGAAAGAATCTCAGCCCTTGGTGACATCACTGAGCCGCTGAGTCAACCCAACTTGAAGACTGCTACGTCTCTGGACTTTCTGTTATGTGAAATGATGAATATTCCTATTGTTTAATACCACTGGAATCTAGGTTCTATTTTTACTTGTATAAAAAACATTCTACTGATAACAGGCTTTGAGCACCAATAAAACACAGATATGAAAAAGGATTGTTTATAGTTAAATTTATCCAGGCATATTCTAGGAAGAAAATTAGTAGATAGAAGACAAATCTAAGAGCAAACAGATTGGAAAGCAGCCTACTTTTAGATTGGTTCTTATGCAAGGACTAATCTGGTACCAAAATCAAAATATCAGACAAGAACTAGGACAGACACATATAGTTGAGGAACAGTGATGGAGTCAGAACTTGGAGATGGGTATTCTTTTCTCATATCCCAAAGGCTATGACCTCAAGCCATAGTAAAAATCTCACCAAATGAGACAAAGATGCCAAAGCTCCCAGGCCAACACAGAGAAATTGTTGTTGAACCAGAAGCAGCCTGGAATGTTCTGTCTTCTTTAGGAAGAGCACATAACTTCTTGACTGACAGGTAATTTGAAAGACTAGAGAAGATAATAATTAGCAAGTGCCTGCTGGGTCTAGGTGGGTCCAGGAGCAGGCTGTAAAGCCCCAGTCGAGAGTAAGGAACATCAGAGAGACACAGACACACCCTGAGAACTATAGGGCTTTCCATTACTTCATCATTATGCCACTTTAAATGGCAGTGGTTTATTTCAATATATTCAGTGAGAGTAAAGAAGATATAGTGTACAAGTCAGAATTTAAAATCTATATATTCATTCATTTTCATTGGTGCTCTTGAGTTATCTTACCCACACCAAAACATGCCTACATATACAATAAATTGACATTTTCAGTTGTGGCTGCTGATGTGATGTTGGATGTACATGGTCATGTATACTGTAAAAAGTCTGAACAAGAGTAACCCTCTCCAGCAAAACCAGTCCTAGAGGAAGAGCCTACTATTCCATAGATGTGTCAAGAATAGATTAAATTTTACAAATCAGGAATTAGAGCTTTAAAATCAGATCAACCGTGGCTCAAATGACAGGATCAGCATTTTTCTAGCTATGGAATCTTTGAAATTTTATTTAATCCCCTAAGTGATATGGCCTCCCTATGAGGTTCGTTACGAGCCTGAAGGAGGCAATGTGTGGAAATTGCTTATCAGACACTAACATAACAGAGACCACATAAATGTCAGCTCTCAGCCCACTTTTCCTAATATGGAATCATATTAGAGAGGGGAAAACCATTGAGCGGGTGAGAGAATTTTACTGGCCAATAAAAATATGGTTTTCATTATTTAAAATAAAGTGCTGATATATCTAGGGATCAATCACTTCAAGAGATGTTTATCACAAAGGGGCTACAAGAAGTCAGAATGTTTTGCTTGGATGAGAATTCTGAGTAACAGATATTAAAACAGAGCACTATTTTTAGATGGATCACACTTAACTATGTGAAAAAATAATTGCTTGGACCTTATTTTTTGAATTCTTAGAATAAAAGATGAGAGATTCTGTTTAAACGTTAGTAATTGTTTAAATGCCTGAGAGTTGCTCTTATTTTTAGCTCCTTGTCGCTGACAGTTCTAGCTCTGGGGGATGACTAGGAGAGTGTGTTCCAGTATTTGCCAACAGAACTAAACAAACAAGATAGGTGTCTGACAGAAAACTGTATTCACAAAAGTCAAGTCACTGAAATCTGTTGTGTGAGAAAGCGGAGATGGCTCAGGGGAGAGTAAACACGTCGGTGCCTCCCCCTTCCATTGAGTTCCACGTAAACTGCCCAAGGGATTTAGAGCCACAGTCTCCAGGATACACAAGTGCTGACAGGCTGCTGATCTCCTATAAGGGCTCGTCAGCAGACGACTTGGCTCTAGAAGGGCACGGAGGAGGGATTAGAAGGAGAACGATGCCGGGAAGGAGCAGCCTGGGCAAGGGCCCCTCAGGACTCTTAGCTGTTGGGGATGGAGGCACTCCACTCACGCAGCTCTCCACCAGGGTTTAGAGGGCCATGGGGCGGTGGAAGCATGGTCTGCACCTGCAATAGGCCTGTTCCATTTTTTTAAACAACCTATTAGGGAATGTCTTCCATACACTTCGACTATGCTCTTTGAATCTCACTTTTGTTAATAGTGTGGATCTGAGCAGGAGCTGGAAGCCTTCTAATTCAAGTTTTCCCTGCTGGGATTCTGTGATGCTGACCAATGAGAGATTCCTCAACTTTGACTATTAGGGGAACAGGTGGCAAAACATCTCAGTGGTACCTCCTTTTTTAAAAAAGATTTCCAAAACCTGTCCCTTATTACAATTTATGGGCTCTTCTCTTCTCCCACAACATTTTGGATATGTGTAAAACTATGTATGCCAAGTCTTCAAAAATTGTTTGTTTACAAGTCTCTTTGCCCCACTAAGAGGCAGGAACCTGGTATTATTCATATTTAAACTCTCAACACCTAGCAAGTGACTGATACATCAGGAGCCCTTGATATTTTTATTGAAGGAGTAAATAAATGGTGACATTCTTTTACATTTGCAAAGGTGGAAAGCCAGGGAAGACTGGAAGGAAATTTTACGTAACTCCCATATCCATATAAGATGGAAAACAGTTTCAACTTGTTTCTGTTTGATAAATATGTATGTACCAGCCCATGTATTGAGTATAGGGGAGACTCAGATGATTTAAGACATTATTTCAACTTTAAAAGCGTTCAAAACATAATTAAAATTAAGATTTGGTTTACAGAAAATGTCTAGACATCTCTTTGTAGCTTATTTGTATGTTTGATGGCACTTAATCCATTGGATACATATTCAGTTCTCATGTGAGTATGATACCATTTAAATTGGCTTTCTTATTCTAACTGAAGAAACCACAATCAGTATTGCCAATAAATTGTAAGATAAAACCACCTAGTTTTTTTTTAATTGCTCATCTCTACATACTATATAGTTTCATTAAATTATACTTCCTGCCAAGGATTACATGACTAGATTATTGTGGTTTAGAAGGTATCTGTTCATGTGTTTGGTTGTGTACCTGACTTTTTGATCAAGTGAGACCTTCCCTATTGTAATGCCCTGTTCGCACTTCATCTTTGGTCTGTGAACTGTTGCTGCCATCCAGTGGTGGAAAAAGGTATTTCATGACATGAAGGAAGTCCATTCCCCGAAAGGACTATCATAATCAAATTACAAAACTAAATACTTTATATTAAATAAAAGCCAAAACTAATAAAAAATAAGTCCTTTAAAATATTTACTATTCTAACATATCTATCAGTATGTACAAATGTTGCAACTGTTTGATGATGTTTCATGCTTGCCTTGCTGTGCTCAGGATTGTCTAACACATTTCTCTCATATTCTTTCACATGACAGTTAGATGATTATTCTTATCTGAATTCGATATGATTTGTTTTACTCTTCCAATTTCCAATTTTTCTTCTGTTTCTTTAGGGTTCTGTATGTATCTTCCTCATATTATGGGCTCATTTTGGTCTTGCTGTCCATTTGATATCTCCTTTAATATTTTATTAGTCTTTCTCATAAATTTTCTCAGAATTCCAATCCAGGGCTCAACCACTTTTATACTTCTTAAAACTCTGCTTAGATAAATAAATGCTTGGATACATATTCAGTTCTCATAAATCCTGTTTTTCCACTGCTTAAGTTTGAATGTGGTGATGTGCTAAGAAATTTGAGCTTGATTTTAAAAAGATTAAATAAATGCTCATAGAAGTATATAATTTCTATACACACTCACCAACTACCTGTCACCTTATAGGGTCAAGAATTAAAAGTGAACAAAGATAATGTTTATCTAATCAATGCGAGCTTGTGAGTATGTTGACTTGTATCACTAGAAACTTGCCTGTGGGCCTTACAGAGTCTCCCCTAATCCCTTGTCAGAGGGACACTCAGTATCCCTTCTATGAATTCTTCAAAGTACTTCCCAACTTAGAAGGTTCTTTCCAGTAAATCATACCTCCAATTCTACTTTCAAAGCCCTGTTTTCTCTGAGGATGGGATGTGAAGAAGAACCTCTCTCATGGCTGGACCAGAGGTAGTAAAATTGAAGTCTGCTGTTGTCATTCCTTTTAAGGTAAGTTTATTGTCCTTGTGATGTACTTCACTTACAATCTCGAAAGCACTACTTTTCAAGGGAACTTTAGAAATTCTATTAAAGCTTGTCTCTTATAATCCATTTTCCTTATATTTTCGGACTTGATTTACAATGTAATATTTGATCATTTTCCTATCCATTTAAAAATTTTTAGCTATGAAACTTGCAGTGCTTTCCTCGGGAGACTACAGTCTGGAATTTTAAATGCTGGAATGGGCATTTTATCTGGAGTGTTTAACATCTAACTCATCTAAATTAACCAGGTAACTTTTCAATATTCTGGCATTGTTCTCAGTGTGACTTCATTGAAACTGGTAATAATTGTGTTAGTATATCTATGCTCTTTATGTGATTTTCTCTGTGCTTTTTCTATCTTTCTTTAATCGATAGGTCCCTGCACTCAAATGTTTCTGCTCCTTGAGTTTTAATTTGTTACAGTATCACAAGACTCTCGATATTAATCAGAAATTTTCACAAATTATAAAAGCTATCTTTCACATTAAATTTTTCAAATTAATCATCTTTCAAAATTCTTTATAACTTGTTTTCTCTCCAAACTGTAAAAAAGAGAAAACACCCACCTGCTTATGCTGACGGTTCCCCCAAATTGGCTTTTGGAAGAAGCGAAAGCTTCTGGTGCCTGCACAGTCACATAAAGAAGCCATGCTGTAAGGTTACGGCGTAGGACAGGCCTACCTTTGAGATCTCGGAGATTGATATTCTGTTGAGTGCTATTTCATGGTTAATGGAAATTGTCAGAAATTTTAAAAGATGGGGAAAAGCCTGGGCTTGTTTCAAAACCTGTGAGCCACAAAGCAGAACAATCTACTTTATGTTTCTCTGCTGTGGGGCCATGTGGATGAGCCCATGTACTCGCAAATAAACTTGATCCCGCCCAAATCAGATAGCAACTTTAGCGTAACCATATAAATATCTCAGTAGAGGGGAAGAGCAGTGAGCCCTTTCAGCAAACCCAAACAAAAAAAACCCACCCAAACCTACAATTCCCAAACAAGTAGTACTCTTCAAAATAGCTTATTTTTTGTCAGGCAAGCCAAATCCATACCAGTGTTTGATTGATTACATTATTAGAAGGCACTGACAAATGTAGTTCTTTTAATTACTTAATAAAAATAATTCTTGCCATCAAAAACCATTGTTGAGCACCTACTATGTGCCTGCAGAGGACTGAGGTGTGTTTCTCTGACCACAAGAAGATAGATATAAAGATAGTGATGCCACAGGAGCATAGCAAAGCCAGAACCAAAAGAATTTTAACTGACAAACATCTCAAGGATTCCTAGTCAGGTCTTTCCCTCTTTTAAATTCTGGTTTACAATCAATAAATCATGTACACAAAATTCAGGTCACTGGAGGAGACTGAGTTATAATTAATTTATTCTCCTATATTCCAATAAACATTTCATTAGCAGAGAGAGGACAGTATACATTTAGACTCCTCTTAGGCATAGGAAAATAGGAAAAAAACACATTGATTCTTGTATTTCAAATGTTAATTTCTCAACCTCCTAAAACTGGGGGTCCTTTAGAATAAACATCATCAAAAATGCTTTGGAATTTAAAATATACAGAGTGTCTGGAAATCTCTGAGTGGGGAAACATACTTGACTTAAAATAACTCAAATATGAGAAACAAATGTGTTCTTTATTGAAACCAATTCAAAGCAAAATAACTCATTTTTAAAGAACGTCGAGCAGAGACGGGGTGGCATACACTGCAAGCCCACGTGAAGGGGTCTAGGAGAGGGTGCCCCTTGGGAATAACCAGCTTTGCACTGAGCCTCAGTTTCCTTATGAAATGTGAATGCATGATAGAAGTTAATTTTTTTGCAAAGTACTTTGATATGCTGTTCAGTTCAACTTGACTATGTAGACTTCAATACACACATTTGATTGGAAGTAATGAGCCCAGATTTTTAGGATCCTTGAGATGTTTGTCTAATAGTTATGGTAATTAGAAGCAAGCCACCCACAATCACTCTCCTGAAGAAAAAACTTGGCCAATGAACGGCCCACATCTGTGCTTGTCTGTGGCCATGGACAGTGTGTCATCTATGTGTCATTTATCGAAAAACTAACTCCATATAAATAACCTCTGTATTGCTTAGAAAATATAATGCCGAGAATACACGAGACATCTCAAAAATTTGGTAAAAGAGATAAGACAGAGAATACGATAATGAAAATGAATGAACCAATTCATTGATTTAATAAGTGTTTATCAAGACCCAATTAGTGCCCAGCACTCACTGTTCTAGGCCCGAGATATAAAAGCAGTGAACAAAGACAAGGTTATGTGTACGGAATATAACTTCAGGGAGAGCGAGGAGCTGTAGGAAAAGGTAAAGCAGGCCAGGAGGCCGAGTGGGCATGGGCAGGTTGGCCATGGAATTGAGTGGATGGGGGAGGACCCCGAAAAGTTAACCTTTGAGCAGAGATCGGATGGCAGGAAGGAGAGTTATGTGGAGGAGCACAGCAGGCAAAGGGGACAGCAAGTGTGCAGGCCTGAGAAGGGAAGAGAGCAGCAGTTTGAAGACCAATGAGAAGGCCAGTGTGGCCACAGCAGGGCAAGGAGCAGGAGGGGGTGAGGTGGGGAGGGGGGCAGGGGCCACATCGTGAAGGTGAGCAGTTAACATTTGCCAACTGGTAAGCATCTCTGCATCCACACTCTCTCATTCCCAACTTCATTGTTTATGTATTTAATAAAGCTGGATGTACATTAAAACTCACAACAAATAGGAACAGAAGAATAAACACAAGATTCGAAAGGGTCCACAACCCCTGGTAATTGTCATGCCCTGATGAGGACACCAGGTCCTGTTAAATCAGCAAATAATTACATTGATGATGAACACATTTCAGCAGAGGAAAATTGTACTTTGTAGCTGGATATTCAAGTACAGAAGTACATTTCCTATTACTAGAGTTTTTGGATTTTGGTTTGTTTGCATCGGTTCTTGCTAGAAATACCCGTTTGCACTGTAATAGTTTCCAGAACGTAATAAACTTGGGTCAAATGCATAGACATCTTCGTCCGTTTGTCCTGTAGCATCATGAAACTCAAATGACCAAGTGGCAGAACCCATTTCCAATTTAGTACAATTATTGTGTTCCCTGGGAACATATCACAGTCCCAAGATATAAAGATGGGAAACAAAAGTTTTATGTATGAGTTATTAGGAATAATGATTACAGGAACCATTCCTATTCCCATACTTGATTCCTGGATTCATTTATTCTGGCTATAGGAGAAACTGAATCAAGTATTGGTTGCTGAGTTTATGTGTGCACCACATCCTATAGGATATGAACCTTGTAGAATCTGCTCCATAACTGAGTCTTCAGTAGGCCAATTCTATCATGTAAATGGTAAGAACAATGAACTATGTGGCTACAGTGTGATTGCCTCCCTTTTCTTTCTATAAAATGGGTTTCTTTGTGAGAAGCAATGCTATATGGGAACATTGGGTGGTAAATACGGCACCACATGTGAAGGTGCTAGGAGAAGTATAGTGGGCAAAAAGGCAAATCTATATCCAGAACAAATGCTGCAGTGAGGGCATGTTGTTATTCCCTGTGGGATGGAAGGGGTCCATTGTAATCAGTCTACTCCAGGTGGCAGGTGCCAAGTCAGATGCTTGGTGTTGGCCCCTGCTATTAAGTTGGGCAGTCAACAATAGTGGCATCCAGATAGGCTGTGGTGGGGGAAAATCCCAGCCAGCCTCTCCTGGAGAACTCATTGAAAACCTTCATTGGAGTTGTCAGTTTGCAGCCTGCTCTATGGAATTTGGACTCGTGCATCCTGCATCCCCACAGTTGCATGAGACACTTTTATCAGTCTCATATTTACAGATATTTTGTTGGTTCTATTTCCCTAGAGAACCCTGACTAGTACAACCCCCTTATCAACAATTCTGCAATGTTGTTCTTTCCGAATTCTGACATGTAGACAAACCATTAGCATCCACCTATGAATCAGTATAGACCTTCTCTTCTGACCATCTCTCCATCCAGGCAAAGTGGACATTCAGATGAACCACTAGATGTTGTGTCCAGCAGGAGGATTCCCCGTTCCCACTGTCTTTCAGGCTTTCTCCCCAAGTGGGGTTGCAGTGCTGTAGTATCCACTTCTGGCCAATGCCAGCTACACTGCACAGCCATCTGCAAGCCAGGCACATGTTATTTTTTAGTTCTTAGTCTATTACTCATAGGCCTAGGCCACAAAATCTAAGGAGACACTCACTGTAAGGGTCATGCAAGTTCTAACTTTTGTGAAAGAAAAAAATAAAATAAAATTTACACATATTTACCTTTTTTGGCAGAAATAAATATAGGAAGAATAAATTAAAAAACTGAGCTTGGTCACCTATACGGGATGGGTAGGAATCGGGTACTGTGGAGGTAATGACTTTTTTGTACACTTTTGACCTTTGGAGCCATGTTAATGTTTTTCATAATAAAAATGAAATAAAATCATTAAAGGGCCCAGCCTCAAACAAGATGGCAGAGTGAGGTACTTCAGGGCTCAGTCCCCCCACAGAAGCTTTAAACAACCAGCAAGGACTGGCAGAAACATCTTTCTCAAAGTTCCAGAAAACAGTTAAATGACTGCAGTAACAGTGTGAGCACCAAATCAAGAAAAAGGCTACTTAAAAGTGGTAGGATTTTGTGGCACCTTGGCTGGCCCCTCCCCACCCCTTACCGGCTTGGCGCCGAGCCTGTCCTAGTTCTAGAAGGAGCGGAGTAACCATCATGCACATAGAGGGAGCATCTATGTCTGGCCCAGTCTGTCTGCTGGTGGCATGAGGGACTCGCCATCTCCAAACTTGCCTTGTGTCTAGAAGGCAGTTCACAGAGCTCTCCGCCAGAACCTAGGGCAAAGGACTGCTGGCCATAGGACAGAGAGAGCAGTGCCCTGGACCACGGGGAAACCGTCTCCTAGGGAAGAGGGGGCATTCATATCCCCGTAAATGGGGACATTCCTAGGGCCAAATATGCATGCCCAAGAAAAGATACATGCACAGAAATCATCAGGCAGGGCTCCAGGCTTTGACCTTGAGCTATTCCCTAAAGTCATTGAATGGATAAGCTCTGAAGGAGCCCCCACACAGGTGAGCCTTCACTCTAAGGCTCCTTAGAGAAATCGCTATTGTTATTTTAAGCCATAAATTTGGGGATGATTTGCTATGCAGTATTGGATAACTAATCCACCATAGAATAACATAAGAAGCCGTGAGTCCATATGATGTAAGTGAATAAATGAATAAATAAATAGGGGAGAGGACAAAAGGCTCTGCTTTACAATAGAACGCCAGACAATAAGTGTATAAAGATGATGGAGTTAGAAAATCACTATTTTGCCACCATCATAGTAAAATTGACTCAGTAAAAAAAATCACCAATGGTTGCTGAAATGAGTAAGTGAAAGTTTGATAAGGAATAGGATATCACTCCCCCTCTTAGCCGCAAAGTATCTCTTATAAGAGATTTTTGTGTGTGTGTTCATTCATTTTTTTAAAAATTCAGTTTTGAGATATATTCATATGCCCTACAGTCATCCAGAGTGTACAATCAACTGTTCACAGTACCATCATGTAGTTGTGCATTCATCATGACAATCAATTTTTGTACATTTTCTTTACTCAAAAAAAAAAAAAAAGAATAAAAATAAAAGTAAAAAAACACCCAAAGCATTTCATCTCCCACATCCCACCCTATTTTTCATTTAATTTTTGTCCCCATTTTTCTACTCATCTGTCCATACACTGGATAAAGGGAGTGTCTCATAAGAGATTTTAGGGGAAAAATGAAGTGGAAAAACATGGCAGATGCCACCTTAACCAAGTAATTAAAGTTAATGCCCCCGTAATGGGACAAACACCATGAACCTCTTGTTATGATACCTGAGAAGGTCACGACTCATTTCTGTGGCATTCTTGCCAAAAATGCATAACTGGAAATGAATCATAAGGAAACATCAGAGCCCAAAGTGAGGGGCATTCTATAAAATAATTGGCCAGTGCTCTTCAAAATTACCAAGGTCACGAAAGCGAAAGAAAGACAGAGAACCTGCTCCAGAATAAAGTAAACTAAGGAGACCTGACTACTGGATGCAATACATGAGATTTTACACTTATGTGTAGCTTTGGTTGTGGGTATAAAAGCTCCTAAGCCCAAAGTTTATAAATTTAAGGACCTCTGTATTGTTTTAGAAAGGATGCAGACAGAATCTGGGTGGGTAACTTTGGTTGCTATCTGGGTGAAGAAGTGTTATACCCCTCTTGTGTAAAAAGTAAAACAGCCTTATGCCAGAGCCTTATATAAGCCAAATTATGTATTTTTAAAATCAGATTAATCTCCAGACTATTTCTCTGTCCTTTTCTTTTTATTCTTCTCTAAGTTCTGACACCTAAAAAGATATAGGTTTGCTCTCATTTCTATCTTACTGTCTCTATCCATACTTGCCCTGCCTTCCATGATATAAATATAGAAACTCATTTTTAGAATTTAGAGATTTTGTCATTGAAAGTACAAATGTGAAATTTTAGCTCTTACCTAAATAGGATTAAAAATGTAAACTGACCTTTTTGAGACAGATTTTAACAATGTGACTAAGATTCTTTTTAAACATTATGAAGAAATGCATTGTATATGTCAATATATTTAAGAGGAACAGAAAAAGAAAAGGAAAAATGTGAATGTTTCAAAAACGGGAGGAAGCTCTGAGAATTCTAAAAGCCTTGTTGGGTGATGGCATGTAGGTCTGAAGTAGAACTTGGGACAGATGAAATGTGCTGTACGACAACGCGGTGCGAATTATAAAGAGGGATGCACAGAATGCGTGATGGATTGGGCATACGATTGGAGGTGGGCTGAGCTGTAGAATGAGCACATCGGAGTAAGCAGTGAGGGCCTGGGAAGAGAGAAGCCTAAGAGGAGTTTTAGGGCAGCACACTGCAGTGTGACCGTACGAACCTCATAAAATGCTTGGTGTGCTGGAGTTCTGGTAGAAACAGATAAAAAGGCTGTGTTCTGTGGACTGATTGATGCGGGGCCTGAAACCCTCAGCTTTGTGGATGGAGGGGGGCTTCAGACAACTGAGTGAGGTAAGCAGGCTTGTGAAACTTTAGTGTGGAAAATGGCTAAACTGTGAACATGTTCCTATGTGGGCCTTGTTTCTCTGTCCTATAAAGACTGGTCAACAGTGATTTCCTGCCCTTTTGTACACTGAGCCACTTTACAACTGGGCAGTTTAATAAATTTGCTAGGTTTCTTAGGCTAGTCCACAGGCAAACAAACTCACAGGAGAATGGGTGAGAGTCTGTTCACTGCTTTCTCTAAATAGGTATGGTGAGTCATCTCGTCCCCTTAGTTTACCATCTGCTATGACTTAGAAATCAGCACCAATTTAAAGAAGAATTTACTTTCTTCTTTTTTACCCCTTCCTTTTACATTCTTGCACATGATAAAGCTTGACTTTTATTGGTCACACATTGACTTCCTGATGCATACGATAAAATATATTTTCTGAATGCTCCTCCTCACTGTAATCAGGTATCCTAGTGAGACAATATTACCTCTTTCAGATTGAAAACATAGGGCCTATAATGCTAAATTTTCTATAAGAGTGAAGATTTTGTTTGAAATCGTGAACCACAGAGATTTAGATTATGAATAGCACTGTTGCAGCATGTAGATGTTGCCATAGCAAATTAGGCAGCAATTTTAATCAGGCCTAGAAACAGGTGTCTTTCCACGTGCAGACCCACTGGGTTCACAGCCAAGCCCCTGGGCACACTGAGCCTCACAGCCAGCTCCACAGCTTTCTGTCCTGTCAATAGTCCTCCAAATATTTTGCAGATAATTGAACACTTTTACCCTACACGAATGTGGTCATACCGAGAAGATCAACTTATTGACTCCCAAATCAAGGTCCCTCTGATTAGAAGTAGACCAGTCTAGGCTGGTCAAAAAGTTTATTTTTAGTGACTGGCACAATTTATTTATATCCTGTAACTGTAATCTCTGTGCCAACTATTTCTGAAAAGGCTGACTTCTTTGGGTCTTAGGACCAATTTAACTATTTGGTTAGAGTCCAGCGATGGTGCATATAATTCAGGAGTATGGTTCAGTGGTTCAAAGAACTATTCAGTGGAGTGTTTCCACTGGTTTTACTGGAAGTTATTGGGGTGTCATGTGTCACTTTGGAGGAGAACTTTAGAGCCAAAGAAGATATTTCGTGTCTTTAGCCAAGCAATTTCTCACTCTGGGCTCAAAGAAAGAGAGAGACATAATTCCTGTTTTTATGCCAATTCATTAGGAAAAAGTATGTAGCCTGGAAATCCTAAACATGGGTGTCTCTCTAGTAGGGAGTCACAGTGTTAAAGGTACAGAATTTGAAATGGCCTGATCTTCATGAGAGTTATATCTAGCAGCTTTATTTGTTTTGTGCTCTGGTGTGCTTTTGCAGAGTTTGGTTCTCTAGATGTTTCAAGGGTAGGAATTTTAGCAGTCTTCACTGAGCAGGGGAATTGGATAGAGGGGCCTAGAAGTAGAAACAGAAAAAAAGTGGTCAACTTTCCTAAGCATCTGTTTCCCCTCTTCTGGAATGTAAGGATGAAATAAGGAACTCCTGAAAAAGCCTCCTTTCAGTTGTCACAACAAGCCCATGAGGTCAGTATCATCAGACCCATTTTATAGAGAGACATTAAGCACCAAAGAAAGTTGCAGAGCCGGTCCCAGAATGCAGGGCTACGTGGCTGCAGACCTCATGGTCCTGATCTCTAGGCTATAGCACTGTGAGAAGCAAATTCACATCAAGGCCCTTTGGTAGAGCTGATCTGTACTCCTGGCGGCCTCTGATTTCACCCCTGCTTGTAAGTAAGAGCACCTTGCTCCTGCCTGACGCATTAAATGTGTGTGTTGCCTTCCTCTCCTGTCCAGTCCATCTGACATCCGACAACTGGTTTCTCTTCCGAAAACATTAGTTGTATTGTGTTATTCCCCTGCTAAAAATCTGATAGGAAGAAGGAACAACACCAAAGCAGAGAAAATTGAATAGATGAACAAGCTATGGCATAATTATACAATAGAAGATTAAACAGCAAAGCAAATAATTGAACTGCTACACGCATCCTCATGGGTGAATAGTACAGCAATGTTTAGCAAAACAAAAAAAACTTTAAAATTATAGAAAGTACAAATCACTTTCTAAAAATTCAAAAGCAGGGGAAATCTATTTCTTAAGGATGCAAATTTAAGTGGTAAAATGGAAATAAATGCATGTAAATTATGACCATAAAAATGAGATTAGCAGCTGCATAAAGGGTGGAGGGAAGAGGCTGTAACCTAGAAGAGCTATACCAGTGCCCCTGAGATCCAGCAACATTCTCTTTCTTGACCTGGGGCTGGAGAAAGTGTCTTTTTCACTATCTGTTAATTTAGGGTAACAAGAGGCCCCAGCTTCCACCTGTTATTTTGGTATCATCATTAATAACACCTCAGTTCTCTCTCTCAATGTCCCAGTTTGGGTGAAAAATTATACGGTTATGCTAATGAAAATGTGCATGTAAGTCTTAGATACTTTTTTCAGTGTGTATTATATTTCACAGCAAAAAAAAAAGGGTTTTAAAGAAAAAACAGTTGATATCAGGGGTATGTGAACTCTTGTCTAAAGCAGCATTTGAAACATTAAATAATATCAGTAATATATTGAAATAATCACACTGAATTCTTACTATGCAACAGACCCTATCCTAAGCACTTTTCATGTGTTAAATTATTTGATCATCCATAGGGCCCTATGAAATAGGTAGCATTTTTATTCAGATTACAAGACTACAGATGAAGAAATTGGGGCACATGTAAGTTGAGGAACTTGTTCAAGGTCACACAGAGAGTACGGAGGAGCCAGGATTCAAATCTAACTGGCAGTTCAGCAATTATCAAAGCTGCTACATCCGTACCACACGGAACAGAATGTCAGCTGACTTTCTGGTGTCCTCTGGTAGGGGGCACCATTTCTTAAAGGCACATTATTCCTCATGGTAGGAATAAGAATAAATAAGTAAATGCTTCAAATCTTTGTCTACCGGGCTGTTAATGTATCATAGATCATCGGTGAAAACCCTTTGGAAACCACAGGTCTACAGGAAAAGGCTGAGTTTCTTAGCCCTCCAAAAGGGAGGCCTTTTCCTGATTTACTCCTCATCAATCCCCTGCAAAGCCCTCTGATACATTCTTCCTCTCATATCCCCCCTTTGGCTTTGCCTTCCTTCATCATGTTCAGCTCCTCCTTGTCACACCAGCTCAAGCCCCACATCTTTTGAAACCCCCTGAACAAATCACTCCAACCCACAGTGACTTTTCTCCCTTCAAAATTACTGTATCCATCATTATTGAGGGTGGAGGTGAGTTCAAAACAGGGCCTGAGAATTTAAGGCAAGCTGCTGAGACAAAGAAAGTAGGATGCAGGATGGAGGTTGCATAGATGTGTGCCAAGGCTGGGTCCCACTGGCTACCCTAAGTTCAAGATTTAGCCTTTGTCTACGATGACCTGGACACAGGATGAATGCTGGTGGCATGCCCGAAATGTATGCCCAGTGGATCAGGAAGATAGTGAAGGTCCTGGGAAAACTGTATGGGATTTCTGAAGATAGCTGGGACAGCAGACCTCCAAAGAGGGAACCTTGTAAGCAGGGACAGTGCATCAAGCATCAAGAAAAGGCCTTGAAACTGAACTGCCAATACCCAACAACAGGCTATTCAGGGCCAAAGTCCATGTAGAACTCAGGACTTTGCAGGTGCAGTTTAATGGGGGCAACCAGTCAAAGTGCACATAGGAGTGGAGAGATGGCGGATGCTGTGGTCCCCACTGGGAGGTCCCCATACTCATTGGGAAGCTTTCATGTGCTGCCTTGAAGCTTATGTTTATCTGTTTAACTCTATGTTCCCACCATAACTGTAAGGTTTAAAAGGCAAGAATCGTGTGTTTTCCTAAGCTTCTGGAACAATCTAGCCCACCTACCTCTCTAGTCTTACTCCAGCCACTCCTGCTCTCCCTCTCCATGCTGCAGCCTCACTGCCACCCATCAGTTCCTCAAATTCAACAAATTCTTTCAATCTAAGGCTGACACAACAAATTCCCCTGCCTTGGGACCATTCTTCTCCCACCCTCACCTTCCTTCACCTTTTCCAGCCAACAATTCCACTTCTTGAGGTCATGGTTTGAACATCACTTTATGTGACATTTCTTGGCCAGGTAATGCACTCCTTTGATAGCACATCTACAACAGGGCATTCAGCAGTAGGCAGTAAAGAAAACTCACCTGCCATGTGCCAGGCACTCTGCTTAGCAAGCTAATTTGACTTTTAAAGTCCTGACCACAGCCCCAAAGGGGAGATATTATTAGTATCACCATTCACAAGTAAGAAAATGGAGGCAGGAGAATTTAAATGATTTTTCAGGTTAAATGGTAAAGAACTGAAACTAAATCATAGAATAACAGGGTCTAAAACATAGTAAACTCCCAGCAAATAATTGGTTGAACATGGAGTGGTACTCAGTAAAAGTGGTGAGTGAAAATATGTGAGCAAAAATATGTGCTTACCTGGGATAACCCTTTAGGGCCCCAAACATCTGCTCATTTTATTTTCCATGAAATGGAAAGATTGGGAAGTAGTTTTATAGTTTAATTGGAAAAGGAATGGTAAGGTCTTCTAGAGGTCCAGTAAATATCATCCTTTTTCTTTTTAGGTTTTCTACTGATGCTTATAATACCCTTGCTTGGGTCTAATGAAACTACCTAGAAAATATTTCCCTTGAAAACCACATTTGTTTCAGCTGGAAAATCACCTCTGGAAGATCCTTGAACTGAGGCTGCTGTTGATGCTTCTGACTCTTGTTCCTGGGGGCAGCAGTTCTCAAAGTGTGGTTCCTGGACCAGCAGCCTCAGGGTCATTAGAATGCTAATTCTCAGGCCCCACCCCAGACCTACTGAATTACAAACTCTGGGGGCGGGTCCCATCAATCTGTGTTTTAAGAAGCACTCCAGGTGATTCTGATGCATGCTCATGTTTGAGAACTACTGCCGGAGGGGATGAGCAAAAAGCTCTCAGACCCAGGCACCTTCCTCAATACACTTCTTCACTGTGGGTTTTGCATTCCATAGATTTATCATGCCCTTTCCCTCCAAGCATGGAAAACACCTGCATGACACCTGTATTAACTGTATTACCACCCAGCAACTATTGTGGCATTTTCTAATTCTGGAGCCTGTGAATCGCCCACGTGAATTCTAAGACTCTCCAGCATCCTCATTGGCCAGGCTTGCAGACTCTAGAGTTTTGGGCAACTCACCTCATCCTTCCCCTCTAGCTGCCTGGCATTACTCATTTACAGGTAGAATTCTGTAGCCTATGCAGAGCTGAACTGCCTTAGCAGACCCAGCTAAGAAAACAGTAAAACAGGTAAAAGTTGTTCTCTCCCAAAATCTAAGAAGTCCTAAATCAAGAAAGCCTCTTTTCTCTGTGGGTGCATCTTCATCTCAGCAATGACTGCTCCCAAGATGTCCCCGTTTAGTAAGCTGCTACAAGCTGCAGCCCACGACGCCTGTGCCTGCCAGAGGTTTGTGCTCAAGCCGGGGCCCTTGCAGCTTTACCTAGTCTTTCTCACATCCTTTCTGCGGCCCACGCATCCTTACGACCAGCAAGATCTGAGCCCCATTTCCCATTTCCTTGAGTCCCTAGAGTGCACACCTCCCTTTATAGGAGCGCCACTGTCTGTAGATAAAGTTGTCTTAAGTTGAAGCTATCCAGTATGATAAAAACTCTAGCATAGGCCACACCAGTTAAAAGCCAACTACACAACTTTAAAAGCCTATTTGACTTAATATAAGCCTCTATGAACTGTGAAGTTTATAATATCAAAATATCTGCTTTCACACTGAATCTAAAGTCCAAAACCATGAAATTTTGCCTCCCCCGACAGCCTTCCTTTCCCCAAATTCCTCTGTCTTCCTTGTGTTTTTCCATATTCCTGGTTCATCCAGGCAAGTATTGGGATCTCTGAGGGGGCATAAAAAGACATGTCATCTCTGCCTGAGATCTGAATAAATTGAGAAATAAAACACAAAGACATAAGGAGCCCAAATAGCTCCTTTGTTACTGACAAAAATGAGGTTGGAGAATAAAGCTTAGTTTGGCAGCCAAATGTGCAGCTAACCAAAGCGCAGTTCCGGGGCAGTGCTGACCCTGGAGGAGCACTGGGAAAGTGAGCTTGCTGCACTCCCCTGCTCCGAGAGGAAGGAGGGCAGAACTGAACATCCAAGCACATGCATGTATTCTTTTGGAAATGAATTCTCCTCAAAGTTTACCCTTATCAGCCAGAAGGGTTTCCCACCTTCCTGGGGACAGATAGAGCAAAGGGGCAGAGGGAGGCCTGCAGGTGCACTAACTGAGCTCCTTTGTGTGGAAGGAAACAGCAGGGCTGGTCTACCCTGACAAGCAGTAACTAAACATTTTTGGAAATCTGTTCCCATGCCTTATGCCAGCTATTTTTGTCGAATGTGGAGCACCTGCCGCATATCTCTGTGTGCAGGCTACCTATTTAAATATGCTTCCAAAAGTTGCATTCAGAATTTAAAAATAAAACACTGCAAGAAATAAAAGGTTTTTGAGTCAAAACTTGCATGACAGGTTTGTGAATAAAAGGCACAGAAGCCTGCTGATTAAAAAAAAAAAAATGTTTCAAAGGCTCCAATTTCAATGAGTAGAAGTGGGTCAAGTGGAAAGAACGTCTCTTTTCCTAGTTGGAAAAAAGAACAATAAACGAAGGGATTGCTTCTGGTTTGTGCCTCTCTCTCTTTCACAGTTACATCTAGGGGGAGCAGGAAGGTGTATGGCGCCAAAGCTAGTTTTTCTCTCTTGAAAGACCGGAACGTCACTTAATATTATGTTAAGTAGTTTGTTCTTGGTTGCTGAGTTTTTAAATGAGGGGTTAATGTTGTAAACTCACCTACTGTAACCAATCTGACAAATACATATTACATTCAAAATAAATGATTTAATTAAAGTTCAGCTTTGAGGTAATCTAATTCTTAGAACTATTTCTGATACTTCAAAATGATTAAGATTTCTTAGTGTGAGTAGTAAGAAAGCTAACAAGTTTCTGAATGTGATTTTTAATTTAAAAATATTTTTAAAACAACAAATTGTAGATGGTAATTTGGAAATGGACTATAACTTTTTGACAAGCCTGCTGATTCAACACTATCAATAACTATTTGTTGTGTATATATATCCCTAACTCTGGAATGACTTAAAAAATGAAAATGATTTTCCCCAAACTTCCCCCAAAATGATAGCTATAAAGATAGCCATTCCATGACACCATTAAGCACAGTATTAGCTCTCAGTTGTGGATGTGACTCTAAAATCTGAAAAGTTTTCATTTGCTTTAAGGATTTCGGTTAAGCATTTGAAATCTACATGTATCTACGTGTTTGTATATTTGCAGGCCTTATTTCTGGATGAATACGAAATTTAATATAAACAGTGGGAAGTCACATCCCCTTTTCATCAGCATTCTTCTGTGATGGAGGAAGTGCTCATCTGAGTGCAATGCCTTCCAGTTAGCCAAGTTTTAACTGTTTTGACTTCTGATCTATCAGAGACATTCGCTGCTTCATGCTCCATTCGCCAGATCAGGCTAGTCTTGATTGTGTGTCTGATCTTGGAATTGTGGAAGTGGTCCATGAGCTGCAGTCCTGTGTGGAAGTGTGGATTTCTGGCTCTGAAGGGATGTTTGGCAGCCAGAGCCCAGTATGGCATGTGGAAGCCAGGCCAGGGAGCTGCCACACCCGGAGCTAGAACTGTGATTCATGCACTGGCTTCTGTCCTGAGTCACGAGGAGTCGATCATCTACTCTGAATTGACAGCCGGAAGGCCATAGTTAACTCATACTTAACTCTGAATATTTATAAAGGCAAACCTTGTAAATTAGACTCCATTAATGAATGTCACCAATTACTCTCTCAGCACTATTTGGTAGAATTGCGTTTAAATGCTCATTTTTATAGCAGGCATTTTAAATGAGCAGCAGGTCAGTTTGGATGGTTTTGTAAAGTAGTCTATCGTGATGGGAAGTTAGCATCAGGAGGTTGGGACAGTTTGGATATAGGAAAGTCCTATCCAGAGCTTCTGCATTATTTCCTTCTATATAAACTCATCCTCCACTTTCCCAGAGTTACTACAAAGCGAAGAACAGTCTTACAATGTGATGGGGAGGTTCATTCAAATGTTTAATAAAATTTTGAGCCCCTACTGGATGCAATTATTAAATAGGATAAAATCATTGCACTCAAGCAGCCCTAAGTCGAGTGAGAAAACCAACAATTTTAACTGCAGTGATACAGACAATCAAAGGGACAGAGAAGGGTTATTTGCTCTAGCCTGGGACTTGAACAAAGGCTTCCTGGAGAAAATGCTGCCTGCGTTGTAGCTGAATAAGGGGGAATTAATCAGGAAAGTATAGGGATTGAGTCACAGAGAATGTTTCTAACAGAGGGAGCACAAAGAAGCAGAGCCCTGGAGGTATAACAAGCGAGGTGGAAACCCAGTGGTGTGTCCGGGGAGTTAGAAGCAGTAGAAAACACCATAATGCAGTGAGAGACCAGCAGGGAAAGGAGTTGAGATTGGGTAGTTAGGTGGAACAGATTGTGGAGAATATTGCAAAATACATGAAGAGATTTGGATTTGATTCTTAGCAATGGAGATCCATTGAAGGATGTTATACAAAGAAAATGTCTTTAGAAAGATGTGTAGAGGAAGAATTTAGGGGAGACAAGACAAAATAAGGAGGCCAATGAGGAGGCTGTTGTAGTACAGAGATGATCAAAGATCGAACCATAGTGGTAACTATTAGGAAGAAGAGGAGGGAGACGGATTTGAGAAATAACGAGCTAAAATTAGTGAAGTATGGTGATTGCATGCGGGAGGGTGAAGGAGAAATAGTTGAAATGGTTGAGCTCAGATTCCTGGCTTGGGACACTGATTGGCTATGATGGAAATAAAGTGCACCAGAGGAGAAGACTTAGAAGAAAATAGTAAGTTTAGTTTTGAACACTTTATGTTCAGATGCGCAGGTGGAGATATCTACCAGGTGGCTGGATATGTGCTGAGGGGCACAGCCAAGGTCACAGCTGCTCCTACACATTTAGGATAGGAGTTAAAGTGATGGAGTGGGTGACACAACTCAGCAAGAATGTGCAGAAAGCCAAAACCAGCGGCCAGAAGCATGAAATGGATGGGAAATCCATAAAGGACACCCCCCGGCCCCCGCCCCAAAGAAACAATCAGTAAAAAAGGAGAAATGGGAAGGCACAGATTGGGGAATGGGAGTGAGCATTAGAGAGAACCTGAGTTACTATAGAGAAACTTACTAAGAATTTGTTAAGGAAAAAGGCTGTGTACTCCCATGAAAAGTTTATTTCTGAAACAGCCTTCTTTTATAAAATTCACTTAAAATAGTTGAGCAAGCTTGAATCCATGAGGTAGCATTACGTCAGTTGGAATTAGGAGATACATTTTGATCTGCTGACCAAGTCATTTGTATCACCTAGAACTGTCTTCTCCATTACGGTAGCTACTACTGCACGTGGCTATATAAATTTAAGTTAATTAAAACTAAATACAATTAAAAATGTAACTCTTCAGTAGCACTAGCACATTTTGGATGCTCAATAGTCACATGAATTTAGTGGCATCTGTGCTGGACAGCATGGCTAGGCTATAACATGCACACCAGGACAGAAAGTTCCATTGAGCAGTGGCAGTCTAGAAAATAATTGATTGGTCTGGTTATTGCACAAGGAAGGCATCATGAATTAATCAAAATGAAGGTCATCAATAGGAAAATTATTGATGTGACCACAGCAATTATATAGTTCAATATTCAAAATATAAGATATTGCAGTATTAGAATTACAAGACTGAGGATCGAAATAACATAGAGCTAATTTTTAAAAATTAGAACTTAGCAGTAATGAATAAGAGGTGAATTCCTTTCCCTTATTTATTCAGATTCAATAAAATTTGGACATGCTGCCATCATCTGACTGATTGGGAAAATTGAACTAAGTCTAAGCATCTAAACTTTGCATTTACTTTCCCCAAATCTGCCCAATTACATAAAGCAGTATTTGCCTTTTATATATCAGGGGATAATATTTTACTTTCAAGAAAAAAAAAAATCTTTAGTTTCAAATCTATGTTCTAAACTGTTTAAATTATTCAATGTTATGAGAGGTCATAGGGTCCCCAAATATTGTTTCACTGGGAAAAAAAATCATAAGTTAAAAAGTAAGAAATAGGAACAATGGAAATGTTTTGATAGTAGATGGTGGTGATGGTAGCACAACATTGTAAATGTAATTAACAGCACTGAAATATATTTATTTGAATGTGGTTAAAAGGAGGAATGTTAGGTTGTATATATGGTACAAGAATAAACATTTTTTCAAAATTCATGGAACTGCATAACACAAACAGTAAACCCTAAGTTAAATCATAGAATAGAGTTAATAGTACAACTTTAAAAATGTGCTTTCATCAATTCTAACAAATATTCCACACCATAGCAAGGTGTTAATAGTAGAGTGGTATATGGGAATCCTGTATTTTATGCATGATTGTTCTATAAACCCGCAACTTCTCTGATAAAAAAAAGTAAAAATATCTCCTTAAATATTTGTTTCCTTAGAAATTATTCTTCATATTGAAGAATAGTAACACTAGTTCTCCACTGCTAGGCAAACAGTATTAATAATAACATATTAAAATGGAATTAATATCTATCATGGTAAAGACTTAGAGGATGAATATAGGAATTCACAAAAAAACTCATTTATGATGGTATCCGATTCTGCTTTTAATAATCAAACCGTGGCCCTCGTGGAGATGCTGGGAGAGTGGGGGGTGTGCCCTGCTGGCTGCCCTGGGCATGGAGAGGCTGTACGGTGCATTCCTCATGAATCCCAGCTGCCTGCATAACCAGCAGGGAAGTGCAATGGCTGATTGTCTGTTTTTGAGTGTGTGTATGTGATCCCAAATGACAGGTTTATTTGATTTCTTCATCTAGCTGCTTGGCTTAACTACTTGGCCAGCTGTAAAGTGCAAATACATCCTCAGCATTTTCAACATGAATCTAGAAGAGAGAGCAAATAGTATATCAGAGTCCAGAAGACTAATGGTGAGAACATGGAGTGGGAGGGTGGAAGGGAGAGAAAGAAAGAGAACAAAGCATAAGGTATGTTGCCCAAGAAATACAGAAGATACAGGGAAGGGTGCTGAAAGCAGTTATTCTAAAGGTGGCCTGAAGGTGGCAGCAGTGCCGCAGCTAACCGGGGCAAGCGTTACGAAAAAACTGACTTTTAGCCTTAATATCCCGTTTCTGTTTTTGAAACAAAGCCAGAAGCACCATCTAAATATTCACGTCCTCAGGAGAAATCTGCTTTCATCCTGGGAATGACTGTTATTAAACATAATTTACAGAAAGCTTACACATAGCATCTTTAAAGGAGGAGAGAGGGAGGGAAGGACGGTATAAACCTAGGTGGGTTTAGTTTTCTCTAGGAGAAGGCAGCCTGGGGAAGAACAGCTCCGTTTTCTGCGGCTTTAAGTACCCTTATGGGCAGCTCTGATGCATGGGAGGCAGCGATTTGAAAGCAGTATCTCATGTTGAATAGAAGACGTGAGCTCCTCGCTGCTGGTGCCGCTTTGCATTAGGCCCCTTCTGGGCCAGAAGGAGCAGCTCCTCCTAGGCAGCTGAGGCCGCGCAGCAGGTGGGCTGCAGGGCTGCAGGTGCTCAGTCACCGTGACTAAGGCAGCCGTTCTCAATGTCAGCTGCACGGCAGAAATACTGGGTTGTTTCAGAGGGTTCAGATGCACAGGCAGCACCCCAGACCAATCAAATCCAAATCTATGGGAATCAGACCAAGGTGTCAGTTTTTATAAATCAGACGGATGGCAAAGTGCAGCTAATGTTAAGAACCAGGGGCTTTGAGTTGAAACTAAGAAAAGGGAACAGGGACCTGGATGAAAGGAGATTCGCCCATTGATTCATTCATACACTGATTGGTTCAATTACATATGCCCAGCATTGTATTAAGAATTGAGTACACAGAGGTAAGTACCATTTGGGCATGACCCTCAAGGACAGCACAGCCCAGGCCTCTTGAATATGTGAGGACTATGCTGCTGAGAGTCACGAAGCAACCTCTGCATGGTGGCGGAGACAGCTGGGCAGTAAGGCAAGTGCTGCACATCACAGAAATGCCAACCTTGACTTTATCTTGGAGTTGAAATGATGTTAATGTCATTTAAACGGGGGAGAGGATTGTTTAGGATTTCATGAGCAGCCCCGACCCAGGGCATTCTTAGCTGGGCATGAGGGATGTGTTCCCCTGCCACATTCTGGACGAGAAGGATGGACCCACTTCCAGTGTCTAATAAAAATCTGGTTAACAGAAAAGGTTGAGTGTCAGTGCAGTGAAAACACACCAGACTGGCCACTGTGGTGTCCCAGGAGAAAGAAAGTTTATGAGGCTTCCACTGAAGAAATGACAGACGTTGAACAAAGTTAATGTATGCAGATACCCTTGGCTGATATTACTCATGCACTTCATTAAACAAATGGAAGCTGCTGGGTGATCTCCCTCTATTTTCATTCACTCCTACCTACAATGTCGACCTTCATCCCAACGTTTTTTCATTCATTCATCAATAAGATGTGAAATGTTTACCATCTGCTAAGTGTCAGTGTTCAATGTGTCAGCTCTCAGGGAGCTTACGATTTAGCAAGCTATTTTACCTTTAGGAAGATACATGCACATCTCCTCCAGGTTCAGCAAATGGGGGGCATCTCCTCCTGTCCAAGACCTACCCTCCCATCTATGTCCTTGACTTCATCTATGATCTTGTCTGCAAACCTTCTGCCTTCTCCAGGACTTTGTCCCTTTTCTTCCCTGTCTCTTCAAACTCTTCTTCACTATTGGTTCCTTCCCCCCTCAACTTGCAAAGATAGAAATATATCCCCATCCAAAAAAATCAAAACTCTCTTAACCTCTCCCGAACTTTGCTCTCAACAGCCCCTATCCAGTGTTATCCTTATAATCCAAACTTCTTGTAATCCCTACCAATATTTTCATCTCTCTTTCTCATCTCTCATTCACTCTTCAACCCAGCTTAATCTGTTCCCCATTCCATGTCTCTCAAGTACATTCTCCATATGGACAAAAGGGAAATGTGCCCAACCTCAAATCCGACCATGTTTTCCAAGCTCAGACCTCTTTGTCTTTTGGGATGGAGTTCAGTTCCTGAAGTGGCATATGGCCTGACCAGGCCTTGCTTTTCTGGAATTATCTCCCACTAGGAATGCCTCAAACTTGACCCTCAAGCAACCTCAAACTGCTTATGGCCCCCCAGCCCATTCCCCACCTCTCCTCATTCCTATGTCTGTGTTCTCATTCTCTTCTCTATCTAACCCCTCCCCTCTCCCCAGCTTTGTCTGAATTTCAAACACTCATTCACACCAAGATCAAGTGCCAGTCATTTATTCCAAGAGGCCTTTGCTGATGCCCTCACCCCTGGCTGGATAACTGACCCCATAACTGTGTTGGTGTGTTTATGTTATAGTTGTCTGCTTGTGTATCTGTCTTCCCTTCCAGACTGGGAACACCTTTAGAGTAAAGAAAAGAAGCTTGAGAGTTTGATATAGTCAATACTCAAAATAATTAGAATCAATACTAGAGCGTGCTGGTTTCAATGTATTATGTCCCCCAGAAAAAGCCATACTCTTTGATGCAATCTTGGGGGGCAGACATATTAGTGGGGATTAAGTTGGAAAGTTTGGATTAGGTTGTCTGCATGGAAATGTGCCCCACCCAGCTGTGGGTGATGACTCTGATGGGATAATTTCCATGGAGGCGTGGCCCCACCCATTCAGCGTGGGCCTTGATTAGTTTACTGGAGCACTATATAAGTTCAGACAGAAGGAGTGAGCTTGCCACAGCCAAGAGGGACACTTTGAAGAATGCACAGGAGCTGCAGATGAGAGACATTTGAACACGGCCATTGAAAGCAGACTCTTGCTCCGGAGAAGCTAAGAGAGGACAAATACCCCAAGTGCCACAAAGAGTGACATTTCTGAGGAACTGCAGCCCAGAGAGGAACATCCTGGGAGAAAGCCATTTTGAAACCAGAGCTTTGGAGCAGATGCCAGCCACATGCTTCCCAGCTAAGAGGTTTTCTGGATGCCACTGACCATCTTCTAGTGAAGGTACCCGATTGTTGATGACTTACCTTGAATACTTTATGGCCTTAAGACTGTAACTGTGTAACCAAATAAACCCCCTTTTGTAAAAGTCAATCTGTTTCTGGTGTTTTGCATTCCGGCAGCATTAGCAAACTAGAACATAGAGTAAGATACTCTATTTTAAAAAAAGATTATTTAAAATATTCTTTGAAGGTCTAAATGAAAGAATATTTATTTTGAAAGAACTGTGCTAACAGAAAACATGGAATCAACTAACCTAGAAGCTGATTATTTAGGGAAAACAAAACAGAGGGTAGAGTTCTTCGGGGAAAAAGTAAACAAACTTTGGAAAATCTACTTAAAAGTGAAAAAAAAAGGAAAAACAGAGAATATGACTTAGAGAAAGTTAAAGCTGTTATAAGAATATCATGTGCAATCTATGTTAATAAATTTAGGAATCTCAAAATATTTTCTAGAAAACTACCAAATCTATTCAACACAAAGTGCATAATATTAAATAAAGTAGGCCCAAGATGGAATTACTCATGCTAAGACTCACATCAGCAAAGCAAAATTAAGTTCCTATCTCTCTTAAATGCTCAACTATCCTACAACCAATAGAAACCTAAGAACAACAAATCATCACTCACCTCCCCAGCTCCCTTTTTTCTTATGCGCCTAGGTCATCTAATTCAAGGATAAGCAAAATAAGGAAAACTATCCTGTACCAACCAATGACATTATTTTCTCTCAGGCTTCCTTGTTCTGCCTAGATAAGCTCTGTTCTCTCTTGTGCTCTTCAGAGTTCCTCTCCTTTTTTGGGATTGGGTGCCACCCAATTCCTTAACAAAGCAGTGAAATCGAAAAATTAAATTTCCAGTGGATTTTTTTCTTTTAACAATTTGAATGGATTAACAACCAAGGATAAAATTAAAACATTTATCAAAATATTCTACATAAAATACTTTGGCTCTTTACAAATGGACTATTTAAATATTTGAAATAAAATTGAACTTATATACTACTAAATGGTTCCCCCTAGAAAGTAGTATGATTCACAATTCAGCCTACAAAGAAAATTTAATACCTGTACCTAAAACCTATACTTAGCCCCCAAACAAAAAAAATAGTAGGAAGACCTCAATTATTATATATATGAAAAGTCTGCTAAGAAAATTGGCTAACAGAATACAATCATGTATCTTAAATAACATACCTTTATCAGAAATGATTTGAGAAAAACTAGGATGGTTCAATACTTGGGAAGTCATTAGTAGGTTATCTTGATCTTAGAGTAGAAACTAAAATCTATAAATTTTTCAGTTTTTCCATATGGCATTTGATAAAATTAAATGTCCATTTGTAAGAGAGTCTCTTTCAAAAGTGGACCTAGAATAACAGTTCCTAAATACAATAAATAGCTTCATGTATGGAATTTGGTAAATTTATATTTTTCTATTTTTAGTGAAAGCTGTGATGGTTTTGAATTTTGTGTTCGGAAAACAGGAGAATGTGGTAAATTGTTTTAAAATCCAAGTTGTTTATAATTATGTTGTAAATATCTCATACTTTGATTTGCAGGGTATTTATGAAAACAGATATTATACCAGATTGTGATTGTTCAACAACAGGTCTGAATGGATAAACATTTTGCAGAGGTTTTCCTATAAGATACGCCTGTATAATTCTAGAGCAAGCAATATTGCTATAATGTCATTTTGATAAAATTTGGTAAATACATTTTTTTTCCAGAGCAGAAAAACTAAATTATATGATATCATGATGGAATAGAGTTTACTTAAGGTGATTTAAAGAATGATACTCATTTTTCTCTCGTGAGTCTCCTAGGAGTAGTAATCCAAGAATGGTTATGTTTTCTTGGCTGCATGATGTCATTAATAAAAGTTGAATGACCAAGGCCGTCTTAGAATAATCTGATGGGCACCCCCTCCCCGTCCTCTTAGTGACCATTATTCTTGGGGCCTGAGGGTGACAATGCATTTATTCCCTACTCACACCATCTCCCTTGCCCCAAATCAAAACCAATTAAGAAATAGAACAGACTACTGGAGATGGAAAACATCACTTTAAATACTGAAAAATTAGATGGCAGATGTGGGGCCATATTAGGCCACCAAATAATGCCTCGTAGAAATTTGTGTTCCCACCCAGAACTGTAGGTTTCTTTTGCTGCAGGATGGAGCCAGCCATGGTAGACTAATTGTAAGGAGGGGCCAGGAGAAGCCTGGCCTGGAAAAGAGACCCCCCAATGAGACCTATGCATGCACCTTGGCTTTTCCTAAATTCATCAGTAAGATTAGTTATTTCTCCTCCAAGGGAGGAGTGAATGAGCTATATTTCCCAATACTAGAAAACAGGTGGAAATTTCAAATTTTAATTTTTAAAATTAAATTGTTAGTTAATCCTAACAACTAATATTTTTTAGTAAGTTCTTAGAGAGTATGCACAGAGCAAATCATCATTGATCATTAAATTAAATGAATGCACGCTGGATTGTTTGATTCATGTGATTAAAAAATAATAATGGTTTAAGCCAGACAGAAATCTATTCCTCTCATGAAAAATAAATTCAAAGGTTTGTATATCAGGCTATTTCAGAAGCTACATAATCATTCAAAATCCTGCCTCCTTTACATTCTTTGCCCTGCTGACTCTCTTAACCATGGAGCAAGAAGGCTGCTACAGCTCCAGCCATCATATTAAATCCATATTAAATGTAGCAGGAAAGAGAAAAGAAGTGGCAGATAACATATACCCTTTTATAAAACAAACTTCCCCAAAATGGCATATAACACTTTCATCTTTAACCCATTCACCAAAACTTAGTAACATGGCCACCCCTGGTTGCCAGAGAGACTGGGAATTAGTCTTTTGTCTGTGCCTAGTTAATAATGGGGACTTATTAAAAAGCAAGAAAGGAGAATGTATTTGGAAAGCAACTAGCAGACTGTCACACTGGCCAATTAACCTGTGACCGAATAATGGCATACAACAAACCAGCTAGTCTCCTGAACTGAAATTTTCTAAAAGTTCAACTTCTTTTAAATTAAATTCCATTTCTGACCCATTTTCAGTTACATATTATGTGATGGTTTCAAGTTGTACAGGCAAAATTTTTGTAGGACAAAAGGCAAACATCATTCAGACAATAATTGTTTCAATTTCACAATTCATATCTTGAGATCTGTGGTAAAAGAAGTAAAAGAATAGTTTATATTTCAGTAGTGAAAAGGCAATCAAACCTGAGTTACATATAGCAACTACTTCCCTTAAACTTAGAAAAAAAATTCTCTTTTTTAGAACCACTATGCATTTCAACTGT
Organism: Choloepus didactylus; assembly: GCF_015220235.1. Classification (NCBI taxonomy): domain Eukaryota; kingdom Metazoa; phylum Chordata; class Mammalia; order Pilosa; family Megalonychidae; genus Choloepus; species Choloepus didactylus. The sequence goes on along the minus strand of NC_051320.1, from coordinate 28,584,212 downwards.
ATATGTCAGGTCGAGAGCAAATCATTGAACCTGAGCCTGTACAGGTTCCAATAGGGTTAAATTTAGGTTCTAACCAACCCAGTCTACAAATTCAATTTGGATTGGAAGGAAAGGATCCTGGGAGGTTGTCACGAATGAAATCCTCAAGTTCATCCTCCTTCCAGGATGACTTAGAGCTTCATGATCTGATCTGGACTGGATACACTCTAGGCTCAGAACACATTCTGAGACTAACCTGGTAGGCACTCAAAATCTGAAGAGCCAAGCAAGTAACACTCTTTCCAGATGCTCTTTCATTATGTTAGGTTAAGACACAGACACTTCACAGCCCTCAGGCCTTAGCAGGTGAACAGCTGTTCCTGAGAACAGGGTACCATTTGTTCCCCTCAGGGGCAAACCCCATATTCTTGGCCCCACATGCAACCCAGTTAACTATCAAATTTCAGTGTCCAGCTCCACACTTAGCAAAGCCACATCTTCCTCCTTTCATGCTTCACCTTTGCCCTCTCAGGAAACGAACTGAATATGAACTTTGGTTGATAGCAAATGAACTCATTGTTCCCAGAGAACACCACTCCCATGACATGAAATTCTACGAAAGGAAAAGGAACATGGCTGGGGACATTTGAATTCCTCTATGTGCTGGTGGGCTGGTATCCCGTTCAGCCAACCCTAAGGATCGCTGGGCATTCCACACAGTGACCCGTCTTACCTCTCCACGAGTGTTCAGGCTAACCTATCACTAAGTGTGGCACTAAATTTAACTGGGATTTAAGAAATTGGTATTATAATCCCAATTTGTTTAACAACTAGTGATACACCTTGGGTAAATTCCTTAAGTCTGTTTCCTATTCCAAAAAAGCTGGAGTTTGTAGATAGATAGCCTCTAAACTCATTTTCAGTTCAAAACTTCTATGATTTTAAGCACTTTTTGAAGACTCTGCCCAATAGACGCTGCGTAAGATGAATGTGTTTCTGCACTTCCCCATTCGGAAGAGGCAGTCTCTGCCTTAAAGAAAACAGATGTAGCACCATATGCAACATGGGCTTTGCTAATCCTATTTGTAAATCGCCATTAAGTAATAGTTTACATTTGTTGACTCCCAAAGGAGTAAAGAATCTTTCACTGCAAACAGTAATATCAGTTGACATTTTGGGTCCTTGAAGAAAAAATTTGGCAAAGTGTTTCTCGAGTACACAGCTGAAGAAACGAGATTATGTGTCTGATGGCTTCCTTAATTTTATAAACCCTAATGCTCTTGCTGCTACAACATTAGGAAATTGTTAGGGGCAAAATGATAATGACATCCATCAAGAAAGAATAAGCAGTTTCTTTCAATAGTAAATAAAATCTGATAAACTTGGACTAAGGTTTAAGAAATATTGAATTGCAAAACAGCATCACCCCATGAGCTCTTTCTTGGGGGAGTGAGTCTGTATAACTGCACACTGGCAGACCAAGGGAGCTGTATATAGCAGCTTCTTTCACAGGGAGAGAACTATGTAAATTATATCCTAGGTCAAAACTAGTAGAATAGTGGATGTGTGATACGGTTCAACGAAACAGCTGTGCTTCCAACAGTGAGTACCAAGTTCCAGTTCTCTCAACAGGAGCTCCAATGAGGCAGAATATTACTGACTCCTTAGGACCACCGTGTGAGAAACGTGAGGCTGACCCCCTGCAGGAGACATCCCCGGCCACAGGGGAGCTTCCAGAGGAACAGGAGGCCATGATGGTGGGAAAGAGGAACAAGGAAGCTTGATAAAGTCACAAGGGTTCCAAGACACCGTTACAGTTAGCACAGGCGTATCTAGTTGCCACAGAGTTAACTGTGGCTCTGTCTCAGATGTGCCACAGAAGAGACCAAAAGGGTGATTTTAGTTCTGCTGTGTTTGGGAAATAACATTTCAACCTGCTACTCGGGAGAAGGGAGAACATAGCACCCAGGTTACTGAGAGGCAGATAATGATACTGCACTTTCCTGCTTCTCCAGGGCCCTGCTAGCTCCTTCCCTGACCCTTTCCCCAGCCATGATCAATACGCATTCCTAGGAACTGTCTTCAATCCTCTGCCTTCACTCCTCCTTGCACATTTCCAAGAGCCCGTTCCCCTTTAGTTAAATTCATCTGGCTCCTGCTCCCTGGAGAGCCCTCTCACCTGGCCTCCCTTCAGTCCCAGGAGTATAGATACTTCTTTCCTGATTAATCTCACCCATTTCACTCTACTTAATATCCCATAAACATTCTATGAAGATCTTCAAATGTCTACTCCTTTGTAAATGATCTTAGTCTTCTTCTTTGGGTATGTTGTGTCATCTGGGCACACTGTATAGTCCAAAATAATTTGTAAATTTCTTGAAAATGGAGACTTACTGTTCTTAAGACAGCTTGGTATCTCAAACTAGGTTCAGAGAAAAAGAAATAATATACGTGAACGTGTAATTGTTTTCATTAACTACAGTAATAATCCCTCACCTATTCAGAACTCAGTTCTTTGGAAACCACACATTTCTGGGCACAATTAACATAACATAAGCTGAAAAAAAATACTGATATTAAGAGATTGAGAAACACAAATAAGTGTCTGTTGTCCACCATAAAAGGCACATTCAGATTCCAAACCCTTTTCCTGTGGGTGTGAACCCATTCTTAAACAGGACCTTCGAAGATGTTTTTAGTTAAGGTGTGTCCCAAACTGAATGAGGGTGGGCTTTAATCCAGTATGGCTTTGCCCATAAGCAAAGGAAACTGGACAAGGGAAGAAACCAGGGAGTGCAACCTGAAGCTGAAAGTCAACAGAACCCAAAAAAGAAAAGACACCACTATGTGCATGGCCATGTGATGGGAAAGCCAGGGGATCCCAAAGATGCTGGCCAGCCAGAAGACACTGACCAGGCCTCTGAACCGATGGGCCAGTAAATTCCTGTTGCTAAGCCCCTAGCTCATTGTAGGGTATTTGTTTTAGCACCGAAGAACTAAAACAGTGTCCTTGTATCCAAATACTAATTCTCAGGAATGTTTTGCTTGTGGTGCCTCATCAGAAACCATTTCCTTTTACATTGCAGAGAAGTCTAACAAGTTTGAGCAGCTGCTTTCCACAGATTAGAAGTACCAAGAGGGTTAAAATAAGGAGATACACAACAAGAGGGTGAAAATGGAGATATTCTAAGACCCAACATCCAAGGGAAGGACAGAAAAAAAAATATATCAGAATCAGATATGAGATTTCAAGAGAAATTGTGGGTGATTTAGTATAGGGACTGCTCAAGTTTGCTAATGTTGCCAGGATGCAAAACACCAGAAATGGATTGGTTTTTATAAAAGGGGTTTATTTGGTTACACAGTTACGGTCTTAAGGTCATAAAGTATCCAAGGTAAGGCATCAATAATTGAGTACCATCACTGGAGGATGGCCAAAGGTGTCCGGAAATCCTCTGTTAGCTGGGAAGGCACGTGGCTGGCGTCTGCTCTGGAGTTCTGGTTTCAAAATGGCTTTCTCCCACAATGTTCCTCTCTAGGCTTCAGCTTCTCTCCAAAATGTCACTCTCAGTTGCTCTTGGGGCGTTTGTCCTCTCTCAGCTTCTCTGGAACAAAAGTCTGCTTTCAAAGGCCATCTCCAAACTGTTTCTCATCTGCAGCTCATCTCTCAGCTTCTGTGCATTCTTCAAAGTGTCCCTCTTAGCTGTAGCAAGTTCGCTCCTTCTCTCTGAGCTTACATAGTGCTCTAGTAAACTAATCATAAGGCCCATGCTGAATGGGCAGGGCCACACCTCCATGGAAATTATCCAATCAGGGTTATCACCCACAGTTGGGTGGGGCACATTTCCATGGAAACAACCTAATCCAAACATTCCAACTTAATCCCCACTAATATGTCTGCCCCCACAAGACTGCATCAAAGAACATGGCTTTTTCTGGGGGACATAAGATATACAAACCGGTACAAGGACAAATTGTCCTATATTCAATTGATTCTGGAGTAATGGCTAAAATAAAATTCAACACAATTTTTTTTTCATAATGATGAACATATTTTCAAGAGAGGTTAAAAATAGGTAGTTTTTAAGGTAAGTAGCAAAACACAGGAGAGAACTGTATCCAAAGGTTATTTGTTTACTTACTTTTTAATTTTTAGGGCTGAAAGCAATAACATTTGGCCACCCAGAAATTCAGTGCTATAGAAAGACTTATCCTTCAAGGATTCTAGATAACTGAAATTTTGCTGTTTAATTATTAACTTGGTATGAATTTAATAATTCTGTTGATTAATGCCTAAATGACTGATTTAAAACAAACTTCCTTTACATCTAGCTAGTCTAACTTTGGGGAAAGGGTTTGTTGCATGAGAAAATTAGACTTTTATTCTTAATGAAAGTATGGACTTTCTGTAGGGTAAGTGAGAAACTTATTCTTGAGTTTCTAAAACAAAGGGAAGTGATCAATCCAGAGATTTTACCAAAAAACATCCCATGCAGACTGCATGGTTGTGGAACAAAACTTTCTAAATGATGAAGTTCAGGAGGTGGGTCAGTGGTGGCATGCAGGACGCCTATTGGAATGTGCTTCAGAGCAGCGTGAAAGCCCTTCCTGCTCAGTCTGGCAGTTACTCTCCTTGCCAGGGCCACTACCCAGCAAAACATAAGGACAGCAGAACAGAGGCAGACAACAAGCAGAGCTCCAGCAAGGCACAACACCCAGGGAAGCATTTTCCAGAAACACATAACTGGTGGTGGACACCTGGACATCATAGCTGAGGAGCCACCTGGTTTACATAGAGCTGGTGACCACTGTTCTTAAAACCTGGACTTTGCCTCACCTAAGAATTGACATTTGCAACCAAGTCTCTGATACAAACCAGCAACCATTCAAGGGCACTTTTATACAAGACAAGACGAGTATGAGACAAGCACAGAAGGATTGATGTCACCTGGGCAACAGTGGAAGCAGTGAATGCAGACACTCTCCTTGGGCATACCTGGTGAGAAGTTCTATCAATTCCATAGTGAGGAAAAACTGAGCACCTACTAACAGAACCCCACTGTACACCGTTTGTAATTATCACATTCATATGATGGGATGGATAGATAGATGGACAGAAGGTAAAAGAAATAGGTAGGTAGATAATGTATAGATATAAAACAATTAGAATTAAAACCTGTCTGTCTACCTATCAACCATCTATTTATCATCTACCCATCTATCTATATCTGTCCATCTATGTACCTAATATCCTTCCATAATTCAGTTAACTATATGGAAAACTGTCTGTCGACCTCATGCCATTCATTCTCAGCTCCCTTCTGCTGCTGTTTTACACTCTAAGCATTATTACAGATCCTTGCATTAAAGAATCTGTTGACCATTAAATGGCACCTCTGAAGGCATGGTGCTTCAGCCATACTCTTGCGGGCAATGCCACATGTCAGATCCAGGGAATTAAACAGGCATTTATTGAACAACTACTATGTACAGGGCTCAGGGTAGGCATTTGGGGACAATACATACATTAATAATGAACTAATGAGCTGGACATAAACAGGGAACACATGTATCATTTCTGCAACTTTGCGTTACACATACCCTGGCAGACAGGAAGAAACTCTGGATTGTAGGCCAAATCATTAACCTGCCTGTAATTCTGGCAAAGCCTAACTACAGCACTTTCTTCCTCATAAAGGTGTCCATTCTCTAGGGATCCCTGCTTTCTGCACCTTTGCAAGGGTGAAGCCCTGTCACCTAGCAACATAATAGTGGTCAGTGAAGTCAAAGATACTTTATTTTTGTATGATTATAGCAAATCACTTACTTATACCTCAATATATAAAGGGAAATTTTCTCATAATCTCTTAAACATGTATACTGTTTATCTCCATGCATATTGTAGAAGGATATGTATTTTGGATTTAGGGATAATGTTATTTGGAAGCAAACAATATTGTTTTCTATTTCCTCAGTAGCTTTCCAGAAGATGTTTTATGAAACACTTTGAATACCACACCCACTCTCCTATTTTCAAGAAGTGCCTGGTAATGAAAGCTTCCCACGTGTACTGCTTTGAACTTACTGGCTTAAAGGACCTAACTCTGCTCCAGGATGGCCCTCTGAAGAGTGTGGCTTTTTAAACAGCATCATTTAACTACAATTAGAAGTGGCTTCCTGACTTACACCCTAGAGGAACTACTTTAGGAATCAATTTGCATTTCATAGCATCAATAAGAAAATATTAAAATTTTGATGGAAAGAAGATGGTCAATTATGAATCCCTTCATTGGAATCCAGGACTTTGTTATAAATGAATTAGTATGGATATTTTTCTCAAATAAGTGGGAGCCTCTTAATTTGCATGTATGTGGAATTAGCTTTATAAAACTCTGAAAACATCACCTGTGGCACCTGTAGGTTACAGTTCTGCCTTCTTTCAACAGGTTCAGTCTAGGTTACTATACATTTGTAAAGCATCTCTGAGATGGACATGGAAGGGGTATGAACATAATGCCTATTTTGGCCCTGGCAATTTTGGAGACATTTAAGGCCATTATAACTAATGACTCTGGATTGGGATATAATAACTAGAATAAAAATATTGTCCATACCCTCTTCCTATAAGAAATAAATTCTCTCCTCTTTTGAAAAACATTCTCTTGTAGTCATTTATTCTAATCTATAAAATGTCTTCATTCTTTCAAAAAATGTTTACTGCTTACTTTACATGGATCCAAGATGAAATATCCATAGAAGTGAGGAAATTTTATACCCAGAAAAGGTAGCTGACAAGTTAAAGAAATATGGCAACTGACAGTAAGTGTTGAGAGTAATAGGGAATGGTGAGGTCTAGAGTAAGCAGGAGGTTTTCTAAGCTGCCTCTCACTCTAGAAGGTTGTGACCATACAAAAATGCAAGCTTAGTGGGCTGTCCAGAATGTAAAAGTTGGGAAAATTTCATATTTTTACAATGTGTAGGTTAAACAAAACACCTTTCTGGGCTCAGTATAGTCTATGGGCTGTGGTTTGTGAACTCTAAGGCCGGGCACACATTCCATATAGTGATGAAAGATTATTCCTTGCTCTCAAGGAAGCTGCAGCAATTGGATTAAGTATGATAATAAAGGTAAATAGGACCCTATGGAAACTCAGAAAAGGAATCTTTATCTAGCCTGAGGCTGGGCTTGGAGGGGAGAGATGGTTGGTAAAAGAAGGCTTCCCGTTTGCTGAATTCATTTATTAGCTCTAGGAGCTTTGGTGTGGGTTTTTCAGGATTTTCTGTATATAGGATCATGTCCTCTGCAAATAGGGAAAGTTTTACTTCTTCCTTTCCAGTTTGGATGTTTTTTTTGTTACTTTTTCTTGCCTAATTGCTTTGTCAAGAACTGCCAGTACAATGTTAAATAATAGTCAAGACAGTAGGCATCCTTTTCTTGTTCCTGATCTTAAAGGGGAAGTTTTCAGTCTTTCACCATTAAGTAGGATGTTAGCTATGAATTCAGCAAAGTGACAGGGAAACATAAACACCCAAAAGTCAGTAGTGTTTCTATACACTGGCAATAAACAATCAGAAGAAGGTATAAAGGAAAAAAAAATCCATTTATAATAGTCACTAAAAGAATCAAACATTGAGAAATAAAACTAACCAGGATGTAAAACTATAGAAAACTGCAAGACTTTGCTAAAAGAAATCAAAGAGGACCTAAATAAATGGAAGGGCATTCCGTGTCCATGGATTAGAAGACAATGTTGTTAAGATGTCAATTCTACCCAAAATAACTTACAGATCCAATTCAATCCCAATCAAAATTCCAATCATCAAGTTCATGTGAAAGGGTAAGGGGCCCTAATAGCCAAAACCGTCTTGAAAAAGAAGAATGAAGTTGGAAGGCTAATATTTCCCAATCTTAAAACTTTACTACAAAGCCACAGTAATCAAAATAGCAAGGTACCAGGACAAACATAGAGACTAAAGGAATCCAACTGAGAGCTCAGAAATCAACCCTCATATTTACAAACTGATTTTTGACAAGGGTGCCAAGTCCATTCAATGGGGAAAGAATAATCTCTTAAACAAATGGTGCTGGGAAAACTGGATTTTCATTTGAAAAGGAATAAAGGAGGACCCCTACTTCACACATTATGTAAAAATCAACTCAAAACCAATCAAAGACCTAAATATAAGAGCTAGAACTATCAAACTCCTAGAAGAAAACCTAGGGAAGCATCTTTAGGACCATGTGTTAAGCAATGGTTTCTTAGACTTTATAGCCAAGCACAGGCAAGAAAAGAAAAAAAAAAACAGATAATGGGACCTCATAAAAATTAAAAACATTTTTGCCTCAGAGGACATTATCATGAAAGAAAAACAGCAACCTACACAATGGGAGAAAATATTTGGAAGCCACATATCTGATCAAGGTTTAATATCCAGAATATATAAAGAAATCCTTCCAGTTAACAACAAAGACAAATAACCCAATTTAAAAAATGGGCAAAAGACTTGAACAGACATCTCTCCAAAGAAGATCTACAAATAGCCAAAAAGCACATGAAATCATTAGCAAGCATCATTAACCATCAGGGATACGCAAATAAAAAACATAGAATGGCTACCATTTTTTAAAAAAATGAAAATTACTAGTGTTGGAGGGGATGCAGAGAAATAGGAACATGCGTTCATGGCTCGTGGCAATGTAAACGGTGCAAATTCCTTAGGAAGTTAAGTATAGAGTTACCATATGTCCCTGCAATCCCACTTCTAGGTATATACACCAAAGAACTGAAAACAGGGGCTCAGATATTTGCAAACTGATGTTCATTGCAGAATTATTCACAATTGCTAAAAGATGGAAGCAACCCAAGTGTCCATCAACTGAAGAGTGAATAAACAAAATGTTATATACATACACAGTGGAATATTATTCAGCCATAAAAAGGAATGAAGTCCTGGTACATGTGACAATATGGATGAACCTTGAAGACATCATGTTGAATGAAATAAGCCAGACACAAAGAGACAGATATTGCATGATCTCACTAATATGAAATAATTCGAATAAGCAAACTCAGAGAGATGGAATCTAGAATATAGGTTACCAGGGGATGGGAAAGTTTTGATAATGGATGGTGGCAATGATAGCACTACATTATGAATGTAAATAACAGTACTGGATTATATATTTGAATGTGGTTAGAAGGGGAAATGTTAGGTTTTGTATATGTTACTATAATAAAAATGTAAAAAACACCCATGGAACTATAAAACACAAATAGTAAACCCTAAGTGAGACCACGGACTATAGTTAATAGTACAATTACAGAAATTGTGCTTTCATCAATTGTAACAAATGTACCACACCAGTGCAAGGTGTGGTATATGTCAGTTCTGTATTTTATGTATGATTGTTCTGTAAAAATACAACATCTCTAAAATAAACAACCAATAAATGTCTTATTTCCAAAGGATAATGAACTTTATCTTGAATGATGATTGATGTAGGGACAAGGGAACCCTAGTTAGAGAGCAGAACAGGAGCCCAGGTGTGTGTGCAGGTGAGTGGACAGGAGCATGGAAGAAGTGAACATGGTTCTCTGTGGTTGGGGTACAGGTGAGGTGGTGAGAGATGGAGGCTGTGGCTGCAGAGAAGCAAGCTTATGAAGTTGACTAGCAAATCCACTTTAAGGAATCTGAGTTGAGCTGAAAGAGTTAACATGTTGTCATTCTTAGTCATCTCTATTTTATTAAGGTCCAAAAGAATGATTTTCTGTAGTTGTGGAGTTTCATGAACCTGCAAAACTGGTTGGGACTTGTATATTTTTGAAATGATATAGAACGTAAACTATTCATTTCTTTATCATAATTATGGCATATCATATTTTTTATAGTTTTATGGAGATGCAACTGACATAAACTGCACATTTGATTAGTTATAAACCATACAATGTGTGTGAAGCTCACATAATCAAGATAATGACATATAAATGATCCACAACATTGTTCAAATGCCCCTTTATAATCACTCCCTCCATCACTCTCCATCCCTCTTCCCAACAACTACTGATTTGTTTTGTTTCTATAGATTTGCATTTACATAACTTCACATAAGTTGAATTACCTAGTATGCACTCTTGGTCTGGCTTTTCATTCAGCATAATTATTTTGAGATTCATCCATGTTGTTGCAAGCATCAGTAGTTTCTAAAACAAAAGTATAAAAGTTCCAGTTGCTTCACATCCTCACCAACACTTGGTATAGTCAACATTTTTAAATTTTATCCGTGCCAGTAGTAGTAGTGATACATCACTGTGGATTTATTTTGCATTTCACTCATGCCTAATGAAGCCAAAGAGCTTTTCATGAGCTTATCAGCCATCCTTATATCTTCTTTGGTCAAGCATTTGTTTTGTCTCCTTTTAACTGGATTTATTTCTTCTTATTGTGTTGCAAGAGTTCTTTATGTACTCTAGTTATAATTCTTATGTTGGATACTCATTTTGCAAATATTTTTTTCCAGTCTGCGACTTGCCTTTTCATTTTTGTAAAAAGTATCTTTAAAGAGCAAAATTTAAAATGTTAATGAAATCCAATTTATTGATTTAATCTTTTATGTTTCATAATTTGGGTGTTAAAAATTTTTCTCAGGTTACTAAAATTTTCTCCTAGGTTTTATTTTAGATGTTTTATAGCTTTAGCTATTACATTTAGGTCTGTGATCCATTTTGAATTGGTTGATGTATTAGTCAGGGTTATCCAGGGAAAAAGAGCCCACAGGATTTATATAATGTAAATGTTATGAGATTTATTATAGGGATTGGCTCACATGACTGTGGGGATGGGGAAGTCCGAATTCTGCAGAGCCGCTGCAAAGGAGGAACTCGGGTGAAGGTTTTTAATGGAATTCCCCACGAGAACCAGGTTGGCTGAAGTAGAGATGGAAATTCTTTTTTCTGACTGCTGAAATCATCAGTTCTCCCTTTAGGCTTCAACTGATTGTTTGGGACTTCTCTTATTGTTGAAGGTGATCTCCTCAGTTAATTGTAGATGCAATCAGCCATAGATGCAATCAACTCATAATTTAAATTCATGAAATGTCCTCACAGTAACAATAAAACCAGTGCTCACTTGGCCAAACAACTGGGCACCATAACCTAGCCAAGGTGACACATGAACATAACCATCACAGTTGAGGTTTTTTTTTGGAGGGGGCACATGGGTTTCTAATTGTTCTAGCAATTGATGATGAAACCTCTCATCTTTTGTTTGTTGAAAAGATTATCCTTTACCAATTGAACTGTCTTGGTACCTTTGTCAAAAATTAATTGATTACATATAAGTCCATCCATTTCTGGACTTTATTCTTTTCCATTGTTCTATTTGTCTACTTTGTCAGTAAGATACTGTGTGATTATAGTATCTTTATAATAACCCATCATATCAGATAGTATAGATCCTGTAACTTTGTTATTTTCAAAGTTGTTTTGGCTATTTAAGCCCTTTGTATTTTAACACTATTCAGAATAAGCTTCTTAATCTGTATAAAATAAAACCTGCTGGCTGGGCTTTTCTTGGGATCACTTTAAACTCACAGAATTTATATTTGAGAATTTCTAATATCTTAATTTTGAGTCTTCTGACCCACAAACATGGCATATCTCACCATTTGTTTGAGTTTTCATTAATTTCTATCAGCAAGCTTTATAGTTTTCACTGTGTAAATCTTGCACATCTTTGGTCATTTATCGATAATATTTATGTTTATAAGTCATTTTAATAACAGATGTTTTTAGAAAAACATTTTATTGGAATATCCATGTTCATTCATTTACATATTGTCTGTGGTTACTTTCATAGACAGAGAACCATATGGCCTGCAAAGCTTAAAATACTTATTATCTGACCCTTTACACAAATAGTTTGCCAGGCTATGCTTTATGCCATAGTTCCAGTTTGCTAGAGCTGCCACTCAGCAAAACACAAGAAATGGATCAGCTTTTATAAAGGGAATTTATTAGGTTACAAATTTACAGTTCTAAGGCCTTTATAAAAGTGTCCAAACTATGGTGTCAACAAGAGGATACCTTCACTGAAGAAAGGCTGATGGCGTCTGGAACACCTCTGTCAGCTGGGAAGGCATGTGGCTACTATCTGCTGGTCCTTTGCTCCTGGGCTGTATTTCAAAATGGTGTTCTCCATAATGTCTCTGGGCTTCTGTTTTCACTTCTCTCTCTCAGCTCCTGTTTCCCTCTTCCAGGGTGTTTCTTTCTACTAAGAGTCTGGGGGTCCTCTCTTAGCTTCTCCAGGGCAACCTCTGGGTTTCATCTCTTAGCTTAGCATCTTCAAATATCCTTCTGTCTGCATCTCCCAGTGTCTCCAAGCATCAACAAGCATCTGTGTTGGCTCTGGAGCTCTGAGTAGTCCAGTGAACTAAACAAGACCCACCATGAGTGGGCAGGGTCCACACCTCCATGGAAATAATTTAATCAGAGGTTCCACCCTAATCAACAGACTAATTAGTCTGCCCTCACAAGATTGCATTAAAGAATATGGCTATTCTAGGGGACATAATATATCCAAACTAGCACAACCATCAACAGCTTCTTAAGGAAATTAAAAAAGAACATGGTTTTGTAATCTCAATATTTTTACCCTTTTGGGGATCTTCATTCCTTCCTACAAATGTGTACTCCCATCTGAGATCAATTTAGTTGGGCCTGAATAACTTTGGTGTTTTTGTAGTGGAGACTGCTGCTGATGAAATCTCTTACCTTTTGCTTTTCTGAAAATGTTCTTTAAAATTAGAGAAAGAATTAAAGACATTTTCATGGCATTTAGAATTCTAACTTAATAGTTGATTATTTTTTCTAGGCACTCTTCAGATGCCATTCAATTTTCTTTTGGTTTTTATTGTTTCTGATGAAAATTCAGTGGTAAATTCTGACAGTTACTCATTTGAAAATAATGTGCCCTTTTTCTGGCTGTTTTTAAGGTTCTCTTTTTTTTATTTTCATACATTTTGACTGTGCTAGGCCTAAGTATGGTTTTATTTGTAGTTATCTAGCTTAGGGTTCATTGAATTTCTGCAATCTAAGAATTGAATGTTTTTATTGCTTTTGGAAAATTTATGCCATGTATCTCTTCAAATATTTCAACTGCCCTATTTCTCTCCACTCCTTTTGGAATTCCCATCACAGGTATATGAGACTGCTTGAAATGGCACCACAAATCTCTGAGTGCTCTCTTTTTAAAAACATTTCCTTTCTTTTTTATGCTTTAGTTTGGATAATTTTTTATTGACTTATTTTAGAGTTCATTAGTCCTTTCTTCTGCTGTGTCCATCCTGCTGTTTAGTTCATTCAATGAATTATTTTGGATATGCAAATTTTTATTTCTAAAATTTCAATTTGGTTCTCTTTTAGAATGTCTATGTGTCCTCCATAGTTCTCCATCTTTTTTTACCCATTTTTCCTTCTAAATTTAACACACCCAGAATGGTGACTTTAAATTCCTTATTTGATAATTTCAAAATCTGAGTCAATCTGCAGGACTTTTTTTATTATTGCTATAATTCACATACCATAAAATTCACTCTCAAAGTGTACAATTCGATAGTTTTTAATTTAGCCACTAAGTCATGCAACAAACACCACAATGTAAATTCAGAAAATTGGTATCACCCTCCAGAAAATCCATACCTATTAGTAGTCATTCCTAATTGCCCATTGGCCTCCTATTCATAATAGCCATAAAAATAGAAACACCCCAAATGCCCATCAACTGATGAAAGCATAAAAAATAAGTGGTATATCCATGCAATGGAATATTATTCGGCCATGAAAAGGAATGAAATGCTGGTACATGCTATGGCATGGATGAACTTTGAAAACGTGCTGAAATAAATAAGCCAGACTCAAAAGCTACTATATATTGTATGATTCCATTTATATGAAATGTCTGGAATAGACAAATCCATAGACACAGAAAGTAGATCAGTTGTAGGTCTGCTTTAACGATCCTTTTTCCTTTGGATCATGGGTCACATATTCCTACTTTTTTTTGCATATTTCATAAGTTTTACTATATATCAGATATTTTGATTAAAGCAATAGAGATTGAAGTAAATACTAACTTTTCTCGGAAATGACTTGTTCTTTTATCTGCCAGACAACTAAAGTTAGGGGGATGTTTTCTCCAGTCTAGTCAGGAATTGAGCTGAGTTGGGGTGTTTTGCAACTTCAGTTTGTGTTGGTGCATGTCTGGTGTCAAATGTCTTGAGGGTGGTTTCAGGCTTCTCCCTCAGCAGGGCTTTAGGAACACTGAAACACAGAGAAATCTCTTCTTGCTTTCAGTCCCACCCCCAGTTTCCAGCACCACCAGCCAAACCCTGGATAATTCCTGGGTGAGAACTGTTGGATGGGAGGAGTAGCCTTGAGCATGGGCTCCCTCCAGCTTTGTATGAGCTACGCAACCCCTACACATCCACTGAAAGCTTGGTTTGTTTCTCCTTGTCCTTGCTAAGTTCTTCTGCCTGGGACAGGCTTGCTCCTTTGCTCACCCGCCCCCACCCCCAGGGCTTGCAAATTTCCCTCAGTGATGGAATGAGCCATCACGCATCTATGAATAGGTCCCCTCCCTCTGAAATTTAGTTCACTTAGTCTTCTCTATATCTGCACTGCTTAAATTGCTTAAAAATAGATGTGTTTTTAGTTTACACAGAATTTTCTCATTGTTCTGATGTGAGCAACCATCTCTTTTCAAACTTCCATGCTCTAACTGGTAAATTGGAAATTGTAAAGGGCATTATTACAATCAATAAACTTGCTAATAAATATGAGCCTAAAATATTCAAAAGATTAAAATTTCAGGAGTTTTCTTTTCTACTTAGGATTTTAAAGTGAAAAAGTTTTATGGCACTTTCCCAGGCAATAAGTTGGGATGGCCTATTGATTTTGACATTATGTTGTTTGGCCTATTGTTCTTTAAGACCAGGGGTATTTTTTTTTTTTTAATTTTATTTTGAAATAAATTCAAACTTACAGAAACAGTTCCAAAAACAATACAAAACCCATACACAGAACTCCAGCATACCCCAACCCCCCTCCCCGATACCCTG
This sequence comes from Choloepus didactylus, assembly GCF_015220235.1. Classification (NCBI taxonomy): domain Eukaryota; kingdom Metazoa; phylum Chordata; class Mammalia; order Pilosa; family Megalonychidae; genus Choloepus; species Choloepus didactylus. The sequence goes on along the minus strand of NC_051320.1, from coordinate 28,569,118 downwards.
ATTCAACAACTTTAACATCCTGTCACACTACCATTTCTTTCCCTCCCTCCCTCCATCCCTCCCTATCTATCATCTATCATCTATTGCTCTGTCTTCTGAACAATGAGAGTAAGCTGCACACATCCTTGAACAAACAATATAATTCACATATACAATTCCCATGAACAAGAACATTCTTTTATGCAATCCCATTAAGCGCACCTAAGAATATAAGGAAAGCTTATATTCTATATTTCCTTTTTTTTTTTTCCTTATGTCCCCACTGTGTCCCTTTGAGTCTCCTGTCTTCCATCCTCAGATCCCATCCAGGCTCATCCTTGGCATTTAATTGTCATTGCCTATTTAGACTGTCTTTTTCTTTTTTTTTTTTTTTCTTTTTCAATTGTGGAAACATATATATGGCCTAAATCTTCCCATTCCAACCCCTCCCTAGCATTCCATTAGTGGGTTTAATCACATTTAGAACGTTGTAATGCTATCACCTTCCCACCATCCATTACTAGAAATTTCCCTTCACCCCAAACAGCAACCCTACACTCATTTCTTAACTCCCCATTGCCCCTTCCCCCACTTCTCGTAATCCATATTCTACTTTTCATCTCTATGGTCATATTCTCTGATACTTTCTTTGTGTTTACCATGGGGCTTAAATTTAACCCCTTAAATCTATAACAATCTTGTTTTCTTTGATACCAACTTAACTTCAATAGGACATGTAAACTATGTTCCTCTACTCTTCCATTCCCCCACCTTTAAATAGTTCTTGTAAAAATTACATATTTTACATTGAGTCCAAAACCACTGATTTGTCATTAGAGTTTATGTATTTTATATTCTGTAGGAAGTAAATAGTGGAGTTACAGTTCAAAAATTATTGACTTCTATTTGTATTCCATTGTGGTCAGGGAATGTGCTTTGAATATATTCAGTTGGTTTTTTTTTGTTTTAATTTGTTGAGGCCTGTTTTATATCCCAGCATATGGTCTCTTCTGGAGAAAGATCCATGATCACTAGAGAAAAATGTGTGTCCTGGTGATTTGGGATGTAATATTCTATTTATGTCTGCTAAAATTCTCTGTATCTCTCTCTCTTTTCTTTGTTTCTTTGTCGGTAGGGCTCCCTTTAGTATCTGAAGTAGGGCAGGTCTTTTATTAGCAAAATATCTCAGCATTTCTTTGTGAAAAATTTAAGCTCTTCCTCAAATTTGAAGGAGAGTTTTGCTGGATAAAGTATTCTTGGTTGGAAATTTTTCTCTCTCAGAATTTTAAATATGTCATGCCACTGCCTTCTCACCTCCATGGTGGCCACTGAGTAGTCACTACTTAGTCTTATGTTGTTTCCTTTGTATGTGGTGAATTGCTTTTCTCTTGCTGCTTTCAGAACTTGCTCCTTCTCTTCAGTATTTGACAGTCTGATCAGACTATGTCTTGGAGTGGGTTTATTTGGATTTATTCTATTTGGAGTTCACTGGGCATTTATGCTTTGTGTATTTATATTGTATAGAAGGTTTGAACAACAGTTTATTTGAATTCTCTTTCTAGACCTTTACCCTTCTCTTCCCCTTCTGGGACACCAATGAGTCTTAAGTTTGGACATTTTATTTTATCTATCATATCCCTGAGATCCATTTGAATTTTTTTGATTTTTTCCCCATTCTTTCTTTTGTTCTTTCATTTTCCATTCTGTGGTCATCGAGAATGCTGAGTCATTGTTCAACTTTCTCTAATCTTGTATTATGAGTATCCAGAGTCTTTTTAATTTGGCCAACAGTTTCTTTTATTCCCATAAGATCTTCTATTTTTTATTTACTCTTGCAATTTTTTCTTTATGCTCTTCTAGGGTCTTCTTTATGTCCTTTATATCCTGTGCCATGCTCTTCTTCATGTCCTTTATGTCCTGTGCCATGCTCTTGTTGTGTGATTTTATGTCTTTGATTAATTGCGCCAAGTACTGTGACTCTTCTGATCTTTTGACTTGGGTGTTGGGCTTGGGTTCTCCATATCGTCTGGTTTTATCATATGCTTTAAGATTTTCTGTTGTTTTTGGCCCCTAGGCATTTTCTTTACTTGATAGGGTTCTTTCTGGATATAAAAAAATAGCGATCTCTAAACTTTCTCTAACTAGCCAGCAGATGGCGTCCGTGAGTCACCTATTTCCCTCAAGTCAGTTCTCCCCGACTCTGTGGTGTGTGGGGGATCTGATTCTTGTGGGGTTCAACTGGTGCACTAAGTTTGGGTGTGTTGTTGGTGCTGTCCGCCCTGAATGTGGGGCGTGTGTCTGGGTGGTTAGGGAGGCAGGGCAGCTTTAATAATCAGACCTCCCAGGTGTTCCCGGAGATTTAAGGCTGTTACAAGAGTCCAAGCCCTTACTTCAGTCTTGCCACAGATCGTTTCTGCTGCTGACCCACAAGTCCCTAGCATCGGTGTAGGGCCCCCGGGCTACCCGAGCAGGTCCCCTATCCCTGCTGTGCTCTTCCAGGACCTCTGCTGAGGGAGGGCTGCACCACGTCACTAGTGCTCGCCAGCCTCCAGGGAAGCTCTGGGCCACTGGGCCATGCAGGGGCACCCCCAGCCTGCTTTAAATATGGTTGAATGAGGCGTGTTAACTTCCCACTTTTTGCACAGCTCCGCCTTCCGAGCTGCTGGACAATTAGCTGTGGGTGCACTAAAGGCATCCACGGCCTATATTGTGGCGTGTGCGCGGTGCTGCGGGAAAGACTCCCCATCACACTGGGTTTCTTAGTGCGGCTCTGGGCTGTGGGTCCGGCCCTGGGCGGGAGCGTCCCCAGGTCGCCAGGGAGATGGCTGCAAGGGGCGCGGTTTCTTTCTCCTTTTGGCTCCCCTCTGTCCCACTGTCCCTGAGACAGCAGGTGTGGGGAGGGCTATCCTCCACACTAGACACCAAGGCGTTGGCTACAGCCTACAGCCTGCTCCTGCAGTGCTTCACTGTGTGGTTCTCACTGCCATATCTGCAGCCGCTCCCAGTTTTGTTTGTTTGTTTGTTTGTTTGTTTTTTAAAAGAACCAGTCCATCTCAAACGCCAACCCACAGTTTCCCCACACTGCAGCACAGCCACGGGACTTTGAGCTGGCTTACTCACTCGTTTCAGAATGCAGACTTCTGGTTTCAACAAATGCACAGTCCCTGTGGATTTAGCAGACCTTGTCTGGCTGGTGCATCGCTGGAACTGGTGTTCTGGGTCACTTTCTGGCTTTTATCTAGTATTTTTCATGGAGGTGTTTTTTTTGCCCTGTCTCACCTAGCCGCCATCTTAGGTTCTCCGATATTGTTTCTTTATCCCCTAGTTCTTGGATCATCTGGAGCTGAATTTCTCCACCCTGAGCAGGAAACAGTGTCTCCCAGAGGAAAATCTGGGTCGAGGTAGCTCCTAGAGTGGGTTTCTTGAGTCCATCACCTTGGAGAGACTCATGTGTTCCCAGAACCTGCCCTGATATTTCCAGAGTTAATTTTATGAGTTTTATTTTGACATGCTTAAGAATTGTAAGCTCCATTCAACATATTTAGTTTGGTTTTGAAGTTACTTTGATAACAAAGATGAAGGAAAACAGAGCAAGAAAGAATAAGAGGGAAGGAAAGAGAAACAAAGGAAAGAAATTAATTCAGCATGAATACTTTTTAATTTCTTCATTTTAGGATTGTAAAACTCAATCTAAATCGTTAATTACTTGGCTTCTTCTTTGAATGATGCCAATTGTCAGAAGAAATTCTTATGATAAGTATATGATAATTTTGGCAGAAACTGTGAAAGAAAATATGGCCAATTCCTTAGTGAAAGTATTAAGTAGATACTCTTTATTGCTGCTAATGAATGGCAGGATGTTCCTGTTTACACACTGTCAAATACATTTGCAAAGAAAAAAAGTAGATCAATGCAAAACAACAAAATGCCCTAAACTGACTTAGGAAAATTGCTGTTAATTACCCGTGTAAGCTCATCACTAATAGTCTTGTTTTTCTCCCTTTGTTTTCTTCTAGAGAGCAGCAGAAAAGCCGAGTGTGATCTATAAATGATAATTATGCTAAGAAAGTTAGACAAAGAACTACCATTTTTGGACCTGCACCACAGATGCTCTATTAGCTACTTTCTTAACAATATCTCATTTCATTTTTTAAACAGCACTCTGACTTAGATATTCACCATGCCCACTTGACAGATGAGAAAACAGGGGTTCAGGGAGGTTTCCCATATGGTAAGTAGCAGAATCAGGATGAGGACCACCTGACACCAAAGCCAACGCTCTTTATATCATGTAAATCAACCAAGTGAACACTGGATCTGAAAGAGGGACAGAAGTACGGAGTACAGATATTTTGTGCAACTATATTCTAGGTGTCTATTATGAATTTTAAATTTCACAATAAGCCATTTGGGCTGTACTATTCCTCGGAATTGAATTTGCATTTCATAGTTCTGGCATATGTAAATGTCTTTCTGCAAAGTTCACATAAATTGATCACATGGAAAGGTCAATCCGGAATCAGAAGGCCTGGATCTGAATCCTGGCTTTACTTTGATGGGGCTTTCCAACTTTATTAAGCAATATCTTGGAAGGAGTTTCTGGGAAACAATCATTTGGGGACATAGGCCCTTCTAAGCCAAAACCATTTTGTAAGAGAAATTTCTCCGGCTACCAGGCTGACTTTTCGAATAAAACTTGTAAGCTTTGGGTACAAAGTTAACTGGTGAAACTTGATGATAATAGAGCATTATGAATTTTTAACACGAATACATGTTTAAAACATAAATGTTGTGATTGACTTTCCATGTGTTGTTTTAAAGTGTTAGTGTTATTTTTGCACGGAGTGCCCAAGACTTGCATTGCCTGGCCTGTCTTAATGTTGCTGGGTAGCCCTCCCCTGAACCTGGTCCCCCTCGATGGTCAGCCCTTGGTTGCCTGGCCATGCAGGTAGAGGCAGAACTGTAACCTGGTGGTTCTGTAAGGACCCACAGCCAGCTCTCCAGGACAACCTAAGGCACCTGGACACTCAGCCAGAGCACACAGTGCTGCCCCTGCTGAGACTCAGTTCTGTCCTTTAACACGGCCAGATGAAAATGAACAGACTCTGAGGACTTGCAGTTGGTGGGAAAATCTGCTTCCCCAACACCACTCGCTTTTCCTCCACTGGATGCACTGAAACCCACCTACAAGCCATTTCTTGCCCTCTTTAGCTAGGGATCCTTCCCCTTCCAAGTGGGTCTTGGGAGGCCAGGAGGCAGAATGAAAGCCTGCTGGTTTTACACATATTCTGTAAATTGTTCCTCTGTTTAAAAAAAAAAAAAAAAAAAGAACTACCTAGAGAAAAAAATATGATTTTTAAATTAGTCTTTCATCAAATCGATTATAGGTAAGTATATCAGTGACTTCGGATTTCAGAATTCTTACATGAGGGCTTTTAGAATAGGCAGTCTGTAAAGCTCCTTCTAGATCTAAAACCTCCTCACTTGCAAATTTCAAAGTACAGGGGGATAAAACTATCACTGCTCAGAGCTTAGCACTTAGCTGTGTTTGTTTTCCCCCCCTGCACACTTTCTATGTAACAGAAACTTCTGACATGGATATTAAACAATTATAGGAGTGTTGATTGGATTTTCTTTGTTTTTTAGGGAATAATCTCTGATGTATGTCCCTGGGTGTTTAAATTTCCTTGGTAATTTCCATTGATACTGTGCTTTTATCACTGTTATATAAAGATTATATTATTTCTATCTCAAATTATTCATGCTTATTCTTTCTTGTCTTCTTATATAAAGAACATTTGCTGTGAGGAGAGACAGAGGTTGTAGAAGTTATTCGGGTAGCAAATATACACTGTCTCCAAAAATTTTCATCTTCTCCCTACTGCATGCATAAACACACTTTCTGAAAACTTTAGTTTGTCCTAATTTTACATTAGTATGGCTGTATAAATGCTCTTAACAGCTGAGCTTATTAATATAGATTGTTCATTTTTCCTTTTCTGGATAACATTTTTATTTTCACTGGAATTAATAATGTCCCATTTTATTTGCTAGCTTTTCTATGTTTCTTACTGATTTAACCCCAAGCTCTCTTTTAGTTATCTAAATTTCCTCTTCTTTTGTTCAAATGCTTCAGATATCTTCTTGAGTAACTCTCTCTTGGAACTTTCTAACCTGCCTCAGTCTGGACTGGTGGTTTCTCAGGTCTCCCTTCACCATCACCCCAGTGATCACCTTCGCTTTCCTTCTGTGTTGAATCTCTCGTTTCCTAGATTCCATGTCTTGTATTCCTTTTGTGTGGTGTGGTACATCCTCCCATAGCTATCTTGGAGCTAAGCAGAAGTTGAGTACTTACTATTTATTCTCTCTTGATATTAAAAGTAGAGCACTAAAAAGCTCTTTCAAGCTGTATGTGTGCCGTGGGCCTGTTGATGGTGGGCTTCACTAAAGAGTGATATGACCGGGTCTTTTAGTTGGGAAACAATCAAAATCAGTATCTTTACAGTTTTTTCTTTTGAGTCACACTCCAGGGAAATATTATACTGGATACTCCGTTTATCTTTACCCTCACCTGTGCTTTTTTTCTGCCTAATTGGCATCTCTCTGTTCTACCTTATTATCTACAGCATTTTTCTGGGATGGTGGCTGGGCAATTACTTACCTGCCTGGAAAGGCTATGGGGGTTGCCTCTGTAGGGTTGATTTATTTTTCAGACAGACTTTCAAACAATCCTTTCTATACACAATCTTCACCCCTTCTTTAAAAGATATTTTATGGTGCCACCCGATAATACAAGAAACAGTCCAAACATGATGTTTAGCTGGTGAAATTTTAGGGATAAGTTTTCACTGTATTATGTGCTTTATTTCACTAATTTTCTAAAGAGTCATAGGCCCTGGGACTTGACCAGTTTCACAAATGCTATCCCATCCCTTCGGGTGCTTTGCTTACCTGCTGGAGAGCCTTCAGGAGCAAGCCCCAGTGCTCCAGCCAAGGGAACACTTAATAATTCCTCGAGGCCTGTTTATATAGTCCCCCAGACCCTTCTGTCTTTTCCTTGCTTTATGTTGTAACATGTATTTCTAGGACTTTAGAAGATCTAATATTTAAAAAATAATTGTTCTCACCCCTAAAATTTCCCTAATACTAAAATTCCTTTTTAATTAATGCCGCTTTTAATCAGATCCTTACTTAACACTGCTCAAATTTCCTATTAGAGTTTTGTTGAATTTTTCTTTTTTCTCCTCTCTCTATTCCCAGTTTTGCCCTAGCCCTTTACTGCACTTAGAATTTCACGGAGGATAGCAAAATCCACAAAGACTCAGTGGTCAGCACAGTTTAGCTAAGATTCAAAGGGGCTCATATTCAGACTAACCTCAGGCTGTCATGCATAAGAGATTTTGTCCATACAGACAAATTAGTATTTCAGTTATTTTATTGATTAAATAGTTTTATATGACCTCTCCTAGAAACTTTACCACAACTTGTATTAAATTATCTGTGAGAATGTACTGAATAAACTTTTGAAATATAATCTCTGTATAAATTAGGGACACTTGTAGAAATACTTTTTAGAAATTATTTTAGCTATATAGTAACAAAATAATACGGACATAGAACTGGATGCTGCCTATGGGGCTACAGTTTAAGTCTATACATATTTTTAAGCAACCATGATATTCCAGGCATGGAATTTAAAAAGAGCAGCAGCCTATTGACACATTCTTAAAATATTCCATAATTTTATCCTTAAAAGAAGCAGTGAGAAAGCATGATCACACCAGTTCCCTTGGTGGGGAGATCTATACTTAGAGAGATTAAATAACTGACCAAAATTACACAGGTGTAATTAACTGATTCTAATGTTGGTTCTCTTACCAATATGGTATGCAAGCAGAAGTCACCAAAAATAAGGCAGGGAAGCTGCAAGCGTACAGAGGAGAGAAGGTATTGGCATTACTGGCTAGAGATGGGGCACGTTCATGAAATTCTGCTTGAAGGGCAAAGACTTTAATTTACAAATTTAATGAAAACCCTAGAGTAAGTACACTGCGATTTCGCATTCCGCACTAAGGGATATTCAAAAAACACTTTTTTCCAAAAGGATCTTAAAAGTAGCCATAGCGTATGTTAGATTTAGCTCATAATCCAATGACAATAGACGACTCCTCTATTTTTTTTTTTTTTTTTTTTTTTTTTTTTTCTTTCAATGCTTATTTATTGAGTACTGTGCTATGGGGAATACAAAAATACTCTACATAAGTAACTATATTATGAGTTGAAGAGATACAAAGTACCAAGGGAAAATTCAGAGGAAGTTTGGAGGAAGAAGAGATTATTTTCTTGGAAGGATCATGTAAGAATTTAGGGAGTAGGTGGCTTTTGAGGAAAACATTTGAATTGGCAGAGAGGTGCAGCTGATCAAAAGTTTTACCAAGCCCTTTATTCTCAGTAGGCATCTGCATCCCAAGCTTCCCACATCACACTTGACCCCCATTTTCTCTGCAAACTCTCTCAGTGCTTTGACCCCAACTAATTAATCCCATCCTATTTAACATGCTCACCTTGATCTCCTGCCCTTTAGCAATGGGAGAGGTGTCTTTCCTCCTAAGGCTTACCCTTCTATTTGTGATCTGTATCCTATCTCTTGTCTTTTTTTTTTTTTTTTTAATCATCATTTTATTGAGATATATTCACATACCACGCAGTCATAGAAAACAAATTGTACTTTCGATTGTTTACAGTACCATTACATAGTTGTACATTCATCACCTAAATCAATCCCTGACACCTTCATTAGCACACACACAAAAATAACAAGAATAATAATTAGAGTGAAAAAGAGCAATTGAAGTAAAAAAGAACACTGGGTACCTTTATCTGTTTGTTTGCTTCCCCTACTTTTCTACACATCCATCCATAAACTAGACAAAGTGGAGTTTGGTCCTTATGGCATTCCCAATCCCACTGTCACCCCTCATAAGCTACATTTTTATACAACTGTCTTCGAGATTCATGGGTTCTGGGTTGTAGTTTAATAGTTTCAGGTATCCACCACCAGCTACCCCAATTCTTTAGAACCTAAAAAAGGTTGTCTAAAGGGTGCGTAAGAGTGCCCACCAGAGTGATCTCTCGGCTCGTTTTGGAATCTCTCTGCCACTGAAGCTTATTTCATTTCCTTTCACATCCCCTTTTTGGTCAAGAAGATGTTCTCCATCCCACGATGCCGGGTCTACATTCCTCCCCGGGAGTCATATTCCACGTTGCCAGGGAGATTCACTTCCCTGGGTGTCTGATCCCACGTAGGGGGGAGGGCAGTGATTTCACCTTTCAAGTTGGCTTAGCCAGAGAGACAGGGCCACATCTGAGCAACAAAGAGGCATTCAGGAGGAGACTCTTAGGCACAAATACAGGGAGGCCTAGCCTCTCCTTTGCAGCAACTGTCTTCCCAAGGGTAAAACTTATGGTAGAGGGCTCAACCCATCAAACCTCCAGTCCCCTATGTCTGTGGTCATGTTAGCAACCATGGAGGTGGGGTAGGCGAATACCCCTGCATTCTCCACAGGCTCCTCAAGGGGGCACTACATCTTTTTTTTTTTTTTTCCTTGTTTGTCTTTTTTCTTTTTTTTTTTTTTTAACTTTCCCTTCTTTTTTAAATCAACTGTATGAAAAAAAAAGTTAAAAAGAAAACAAACATACAATAAAAGAACATTTCAAAGAGACCATAACAAGGGAGTAAGAAAAAGACAACTAACCTAAGATAACTGCTTAACTTCCAACATGTTCCTACTTTACCCCAAGAAAGTTACATAATATAGCAACATTTCAGTGAACTTGTTCCTACTACATCCATCAGAAATTAACAGACCATAGTCATTTCTGGGCATCCCCAGAACGTTAAATAGCTTATCTGTTCTTCTTGGATTATTGTTCCCCCTTCCTTAATTGCTCTCTACTGCTAGTTCCCCTACATTCTACATTATAAACCATTTGTTTTACATTTTTCAAAGTTCACATTAGTGGTAGCATATAATATTTCTCTTTTTCTGCCTGGCTTATTTCGCTCAGCATTATGTCTTCAAGGTTCATCCATGTTGTCATATGTTTCACCAGATCGTTCCTTCTTACTGCCGCGTAGTATTCCATCGTGTGTATATACCACATTTTATTTATCCACTCATCTGTTGAAGGACATTTGGGTTGTTTCCATCTCTTGGCAATTGTGAATAATGCTGCTATGAACATTGGCGTGCAGATATCTGTTCGTGTCACTGCTTTCCGATCTTCCGGGTATATACCGAGAAGTGCAATCGCTGGATCGAATGGTAGCTCTATATCTAGTTTTCTAAGGAACTGCCAGACTGACTTCCAGAGTGGCTGAACCATTATACAGTCCCACCAACAATGAATAAGAGTTCCAATTTCTCCACATCCCCTCCAGCATTTGTAGTTTCCTGTTTGTTTAATGGCAGCCATTCTAATCGGTGTTAGATGGTATCTCACTGTGGTCTTAATTTGCATCTCTCTAATAGCTAGTGAAGCTGAACATTTTTTCATGTGTTTCTTGGCCATTTGTATTTCCTCTTCAGAGAACTGTCTTTTCATATCTTTTGCCCATTTTATAATTGGGCTGTCTGTACTATTGTCATTGAGTTGTAGGATTTCTTTGTATATGCAAGATATCAGTCTTTTGTCAGATACATGGTTTCCAAAAATTTTTTCCCATTGAGTTGGCTGCCTCTTTACCTTTTTGAGAAATTCCTTTGAGGTGCAGAAACTTCTAAGCTTGAGGAGTTCCCATTTATTTTCTCTTTTGTTGCTTGTGCTTTCGGTGTAAAGTCTAGGAAGTGGCCTCCTAATACAAGGTCTTGAAGATGTTTTCCTACATTATCTTCTAGGAGTTTTATGGTACTTTCTTTTATATTGAGATCTTTGGTCCATTTTGAGTTAATTTTTGTGTAGGGGGTGAGGTAGGGGTCCTCTTTCATTCTTTTGGATATGGATATCCAACTCTCCCAGCCCCATTTGTTGAAAAGACCATTATGACTCAGTTCGGTGACTTTGGGGGCCTTATCAAAGATCAGTCGGCCATAGATCTGAGGGTCTATCTCTGAATTCTCAATTCGATTCCATTGATCTATATGTCTATCTTTGTGCCAGTACCATGCTGTTTTGGCAACTGTGGCTTTATAATAAGCTTCAAAGTCAGGGAGTGTAAGTCCTCCCACTTCGTTTTTCTTTTTTAGAGTGTCTTTAGCAATTCGAGGCATCTTCCCTTTCCAAATAAATTTGATCACTAGCTTTTCCAAGTCTGCAAAGTAGGTTGTTGGAATTTTGATTGGGATTGCATTGAATCTGTAGATGAGTTTGGGTAGAATTGACATCTTAATGACATTTAGCCTTCCTATCCATGAACATGGAATATTTTTCCATCTTTTAAGGTCCCCTTCTATTTCTTTTAGTAGAGTTATGTTGTTTTCTTTGTATAGGTCTTTTACATCTTTGGTTAAGTTTATTCCTAGGTACTTGATTTTTTTAGTTGCTATTGAAAATGGTATCTTTTTCTTGAGTGTCTCTTCAGTTTGTTCATTTCTAGCATATAGAAACATTACTGACTTATGTGCATTAATCTTGTATCCCGCTACTTTGCTAAATTTGTTTATTAGCTCTAGTAGGTGTATCGTTGATTTCTCAGGGTTTTCTAGATATAAGATCATATCATCTGCAAACAATGACAGTTTTACTTCTTCTTTTCCAATTTGGATGCCTTTTATTTCTTTGTCTTGCCGGATTGCCCTGGCTAGCACTTCCAGCACAATGTTGAATAACAGTGGTGACAGCGGGCATCCTTGTCTTGTTCCTGATCTTAGAGGGAAGGCTTTCAGTCTCTCACCACTGAGTACTATGCTGGCTGTGGGTTTTTCATATATGCTCTTTATCATGTTGAGGAAGTTTCCTTCAATTCCTACCTTTTGAAGTGTTTTTATCAAAAAGGGATGTTGGATTTTGTCAAATGCTTTTTCAGCATCTATTGAGATGATCAATTGATTTTTCCCTTTCGAGTTTTTAATGTGTTGTAATACATTGATTGTTTTTCTTATGTTGAACCATCCTTGCATGCCTGGAATGAACCCCACTTGGTCATGGTGTATGATTTTTTTAATGTGTCTTTGGATTCGATTTGCAAGTATTTTGTTGAGGATTTTTGCATCTATATTCATTAGGGAGATTGGCCGGTAGTTTTCCTTTTTTGTAGCATCTTTGCCTGGTTTTGGTATTAGATTGATGTTAGCTTCATAAAATGAGTTAGGTAGTGTTCCATTTTTTTCAATGTTTTGAAAGAGTTTGAGTAAGATTGGTGTCAGTTCTTTCTGGAAAGTTTGGTAGAATTCCCCTGTGAAGCCATCTGGCCCTGGGCATTTATTTGTGGGAAGATTTTTGATGACTGATTGGATCTCTTTGCTTGTGATGGGTTGGTTGAGGTCTTCTATTTCTTCTCTGGTCAGTCTAGGTTGTTCATATGTTTCCAGGAAATTGTCCATTTCTTCTACATTATCCAGTTTGTTGCCATACAGTTGTTCATAATATCCTCTTATAATTTTTTTAATTTCTTCAGGATCTGCAGTTATGTCACCTTTTTCATTCATTATTTTGTTTATATGGGTCTTCTCTCTTTTTGATTTTGTCAGTCTAGCTAGGGGCTTGTCAATCTTGTTGATCTTCTCAAAGAACCAACTTTTGGTGATATTTATCCTTTCTATTTTTTTGTTCTCTATGTCATTTATTTCTGCTTTAATCCTTGTTATTTCTTTTCTTGTACTTGGTTTAGGATTGGTTTGCTGTTCATTTTCTAGCTTCTTCAGTTGATCCATTAGTTCTTTGATTTTGGCTCTTTCTTCCTTTTTAATATATGCGTTTAGTGCTATAAATTTCCCCCTTAGCACTGCTTTTGCTGCATCCCATAGGTTTCGGTATGTTGTGTTCTCATTTTCATTCGTCTCTATATATTTAGCAATTTCTCTTGCTATTTCTTCTTTAACCCACTGATTGTTTAGGAGTGTGTTGTTTAACCTCCAGGTATTTGTGAATTTTCTAAGTCTCTGATGGTTATTGACTTCTAATTGTATTCCATTGTGGTCAGAGAATGTGCTTTGAATAATTTCAATCTTTTTAAATTTATTGAGGCTTGTTTTATGTCCCAGCATATGATCTATTCTGGAGAAAGTTCCGTGAGCACTAGAAAAGTATGTGTATCCTGGTGATTTGGGATGTAATGTCCTGTAGATGTCTGTTAAATCTAATTCATTTATCAGATTGTTTAGGTTTTCAATTTCCTTATTGGTCTTCTGTCTGGTTGATCTATCTATAGGAGAGAGTGATGTGTTGAAGTCTCCCACAATTATTGTGGAAACATCAATTGCTTCCTTTAGTTTTGCCAGTGTTTCTTTCATGTATTTTGTGGCACCTTGATTGGGTGCATAGACATTTACGATTGTTATTTCTTCTTGCTGAATTGCCCCTTTTATTAGTATGTAGTGGCCTTCTTTGTCTCTCAAAACATCCCTGCATTTGAAGTCTATTTTATCTGAGATTAATATTGCTACACCTGCTTTCTTTTGGCTGTAGCTTGCATGAAATATTTTTTTCCATCCTTTCACTTTCAGTTTCTTTGTGTCCCTGTGTCTAAGATGAGTCTCTTGTATGCAACATATTGATGGTTCATTTTTTTTTGATCCATTCTGCGAATCTATATCTTTTAATTGGGGAGTTTAATCCATTTACATTCAACGTTAAAACCGTGAAGGCATTTCTTGAATCGGCCATCTTATCCTTTGGATTATGTTTGCCATATTTTTCCCTCTCTCTATTAATATCCTTTATTGTACCCATACCGAATCTCTTTAGTACTGAACCTTTCTCCAAGTCTCTCTGTCCTGTCTTTGTTACTCTGTCTGTAGGGCTCCCTTTAGTATCTCCAGTAGGGCAGGTCTCTTGTTAGCAAATTCTCTCAGCATTTCTTTGTCTGTGAAAAATTTAAGCTCTCCCTCAAATTTGAAGGAGAGCTTTGCTGGATAAAGTATTCTTGGCTGGAAATTCCTCTCACTCAGAATTTTAAATATATCGTGCCACTGCCTTCTTGCCTCCATGGTGGCTGCTGAGTAGTCACTACTTAGTCTTATGCTGTTTCCTTTGTATGTGGTGAATTGCTTTTCTCTTGCTGCTTTCAGAACTTGCTCCTTCTCTTCTATGTTTGACAGTGTGATCAGTATATGTCTCGGAGTGGGTTTTTTTGGATTTATTCTATTTGGAGTTCGCTGAGCATTTATGATTTGTGTATTTATGTTGTTTAGAAGATTTGGGAAGTTTTCCCCAACAATTTCTTTGAATACTCTTCCTAGACCTTTACCCTTTTCTTCCCCTTCTGGGACACCAATGAGTCTTATATTCGGACGTTTCATATTATCTATCATATCCCTGAGGTCCATTTCGAGTTTTTCAATTTTTTTTCCCCATTCTTTCTTTTATGCTTTCATTTTCCATTCTGTCATCTTCCAGGTCACTGATTCGTTGTTCAACTTCCTCTAGTCTTGTACTATGAGTGTCCAGAATCTTTTTAATTTGGTCAACAGTTTCTTTAATTTCCATAAGATCATCCATTTTTTTATTTAGTCTTGCAATGTCTTCTTTATGCTCTTCTAGGGTCTTCTTGATTTCCTTCATATCCCGTACTATGGTCTCATTGTTCATCTTTAGTTCTTTGAGTAGCTGCTCTAGGTGCTGTGTCTCTTCTGGTCTTTTGATTTGGGTGCTTGGGCTTGGGTTATCCATATCGTCTGGTTTTTTCATATGCTTTATCATTTTCTGTTGTTTTTGGCCTCGTGGCATTTGCTGAACTTGATAGGGTTCTTTTAGGGTTTGTAGACCAGTTGAAGTCCTTATCTCTAATTTATCAGATCTACAGCTTCGTGGAGTACACTTTGTCTAACTAACCAGGAGGTGGCGTCCACGAGCCACCTGTTCTCCACAAGCCAGATCTCCCCTGCTTAGCCTTTTTGGTGAGTGGGGGAGTGAGTCTTGTGGGGCCCAATTGGTGTACCAAGCTTGCGTGTGTAGTTGGTGTTGCCTACCCTGTATGTGGGGCATGTTTCTGGGCAGTCGGGGAGGGGGGGTGGCCCTAACAATCAAATCTCCCTGATGATCCTAGAGTTTTAAAGCTGCTGCAATAGTCTAATCCTTCAGTTCAGTCCTGCCACAGTTTGTCTCTGCCACTGACCCACAAGTCTTTGGTATTGGCGTATGGTCCTGAGACTTGCAAGTGGGCCCCTCTTCCAGGCCGTGCACCCCGGGTCCTCTGTTGAGGGATGACTGTGCTATGTCACAGGTGAGTGCCGTCCCCCCAGGGCAGTTCTGGGCTGCTGGGCTGTGTAGGGAGGCTCCCAGTCTGCTCAAATGATGGCTGAATGGGGCTTTGTTAATTCACACTGCTCCACCTTCCCAGCTCTGGGAGATTCAGCTGAGGTTGCAGGGAAGGCTAATGTCCACGCCCAGTTTTGTGGTGTGTGCCTGTTATTTGAAGCACTTCCGTCACACTGGGTTGTCTGGGGCAGCTCTGGGCTATGGGGCTGGCGATGGGCAGGAGTGTTTCCTGTCCACCAGGATGGTGGCTGTGAGCGGACACCCCCCTTTTCTTGGGAAGTTGTGTTGTTTAGTGAATTTTCTCAGCCACTGGATTATTGCCTTTTGTCTCAGAGCTCTCTTAGTTCTGCTCTTGACTTGACGTGCCCAAATTGCAATTCTTTGAAGCTTTCTGTATTGAGCTTCTTAGAGTAATTGTTTTAGAAAAAGCAAAAAGGATTTAAAAAAAAAAAAACAAAAAAAAAACAAAAAAAAAACGGCCCTCCTCAGAGATCTAATGGGTTATTGAAATGCTAATAGACAAAGCAACCAGGGCCATTAAGGAAAGGTGCACAGGGCAGAGAGATCAGTTTGCTTCGGGATTTGCATATGCGCCTCAAGGCCTGAGCTCCGCCCTTCCCCCCGTCTGCGTTCACCAGAACTCCAAAAATCCTCCGCTTTTATTTTGGAGTTTTTCGTGTTGTTTTTTTTTCTATGCCTGTCTCCTCTCTGCTGGGCTGGCTGCTCTCAGAGTCTCTGGTGTCTGGTCTCAGTCTATCTATAGTTGGAGTTTGAATCAGTAGAATGAGTTTCCGATAACAGCAGCCACTGCAATTCTCCCTTCTCCTTCCCGGAGCTGACAGCCCCTCCTCCCCCGGGACTGAGCCTGGCAGGGAGGGGCGCGGGTCCCCTGGCCGCAAAAACTTACAGATTTCGCTGATCTCAGCAGTTCCACGTTTTCATGAGTGTTGTATGAAGTATGCCCAAAGACAGATTGCTCTGTGGTGTCCAGTCCACGCAGTTCCTGGCTTTTTACCTACTTTCCTGGAGGAGTAGCTAAAAGTTACAGCTCACCAGTCTGCCATCTTGCCCCGCCTCACCTCTATTCTTTTTAATGTGTCATCTCTTAGCATGACAATTTAACCTCTGAGCACAAGTACTAGCAAATTACACAAAACATTTAGAATTAGTAAATATTTTTAATTATACTCTTTTAAAATACAAACCTATTTTCTTCATTATGACATTCTTAAGTTCCACATTCTAAAAGTATATTTTTAATTTCTGCCAAAAAAGTCCCTTTTTCCCCTTATCACTTTTTAATATAACTGAATTTATATGACTAAATGTCTAGGAACCTCTCTACTAAACTGTAATATAAATTGTATCTGAGAAAAGCTTAAATTGAGATTTCTGTAAAGAACTGGACCTGAGATAAAGGTGGACTTAGAGGAGCATCTTTCTAATGGGCTTAATTTCAGGAACTGTGTTAAGAGCTGATTCCCTTGTTGGCAGTGCCACTCCCAGAAGGCAACAGCATGAAAATAATCTGAAATCCAAGGAAGAAGGGGAAAAGCTCTTGGAAACCTAATGGGTTTTAAAAGCCTCATCATCTTCATCTAGTAAAGTGATTAATCATCTGGAAGATGAAAAGTGCTCTCTGAGACCAATTTTAAATATTATTAAGTTTCTCATCATTGAGGTTTCTTATTCAGAAAAGTGCAGGGGAAAACCTCAGCCCTGTTCAGCAATAATAATGTAGAAACCTGAGCGGGAGAAAAACAGCAGCAGTAATGGGAAGATGAGAAAGCAGTGAAGTGGAAAAGGGGTCACCTCAGAGTGCAAGAGTAATAAGGAGGGAGAGGCAGTTTCTCAGGGTTGGTGGAGATGAGGACAGGATATCAAAAGTCAGTTGACTAATGCTAATAGGAATTGGGCCACGATAAGCTGCTGTTGGAACATTTCATCACTGGAGGCTAATCAGGTCTTCCAAACCATTCATCCCTTCCTGGTATATTAAATTATATTCTGAGCCATTAGCAGAGAGAATATTTAATTTCGTTCTTTAGTGATGTAAGGTAAGGACATCCCTTATTCAGACAAAGTACAATAACTTTGAGATCTGAACAGGCCAGAGCACTAGGCAGAGACTCTGGACAGAACTGGGCAGCCTTGAATGCAGGCCCAGCCCCCTCCCCCGTGCCTTTCTATTCCCAACACACGAGATTTCCTTATTAAGGTTCCCAGTGTGCCTTTCAGGCCTGGCTCCCCCAAATTCACTGTCCCTCTTTTAAACCACTAGCCCCAGAGCAACAAATCCTTTTTCTTGTTTCCCCAAATCCCTGTTGAAGCAGCTTAACTTCTTCAAAAAGAATTATGCTTAGAAGAGGATATTTTAAAGAAAGCAAAATACTGTTATGTGGGAGAAATTCTACTCCAGTCCAAGGCAGGCATAACTGACATGGAATCTTTACTTGGCTTTCGGCTCCCTTTCTATCTCCTGTTTATGTGTGTAGTGAAGAATTAACCCTGCCCAAGAGAGGTCTGGCCTTCATCCTTGGCTAATGGGATATGACAGCTGGGCCTCTGGGATGTCCTGCCTGATGGCCGTGTCTGTTGCCTGGTGACTTTGGTCACTGTA
Source organism: Choloepus didactylus (assembly GCF_015220235.1). Classification (NCBI taxonomy): domain Eukaryota; kingdom Metazoa; phylum Chordata; class Mammalia; order Pilosa; family Megalonychidae; genus Choloepus; species Choloepus didactylus. The sequence continues at coordinate 28,551,102 of NC_051320.1, read as the reverse complement.
CAGCCTAACAGTGTGAACAAGAATGCCTTTGATGGGCTCATCAGTAGACTGGATACAGTCAAAGAATCAGTAAGCTTGAAGATATGTTAATAGAAACTTCCTAAATTGGAATGCAAAGAATAAAAAGAATGGAAAAAAAAAAAAAAACACAAAAAACCCCAGAGCAGAATATCCAAAAACTATGGGACAATTTTAAAAAGTATAATATGCAAGTGATGGGAATACCAAAAGAAGAGAGAATAAAGCAGAAGAAATATTTGAAGTAGTAATGGCCAAGAATTTCCAAAATTAATGACAGACACCAAATCACAGTTCTGGGAAGCACAGAGAACACCAAGCAGGTAAATAGCAAAAAAGTCTACATCTAGACTATCATATTCAAATTACCAAAAACCAAAGACTAAGAGAAAATCTTGGAAGTAGGGAAAGGAAACATCTTTCTTATAAAGGAACAGGGTTAAGAATTATAGAGGACATTTCATCAGAAACCATTTAAGCAAGAGGACAGTGGAGTGAAATATTTAAAGTGTTCCAAGAAAAATGCTACCAACCTTCAGTTCTATATCCAGTGAGATTATCCTTCAAAATTGAAGGAGAAATAAAGACTTTTCGGACAAACAAAAACTAAGGAAATCCATTGCCAGCAGATGTGCTCTGCTCTGTAACAAATGTTAAAAGAAGTTCTTGAGGGAGAAGGAAAATATGTCAGAAACTTGTATCTACATAAAGAAAGGAAGAACATTAGAGAAGGAATAAATGGAGATAAAACAATCTTTTATTTTTTCTTATTCTTAACTGATTTAAAGTACTAAGAGTAATAATGCATTGGGTGATTATAGCATATATCTATGTGAAATGAATGACAATAATGTTGTAAGTGATGGGAGGGAGGAATTTGGAGTACTCTGTTATAAGGTACCTGTGCTACACATGAAATGGTATAGTGTTATTTGAAAGTGGACACAGATTAATTGTAAATGTATGTTGAAAACTCCAGAGAAACCACTAAAAATAAACAGAAGCATAATTAATATTCCAAAGGAGAAGAGAAGATGGAATCATATAAAATGCTCAATTAAAAGCAGAAAAAGAAGTAACGTGTAGTGGGTTAAACAGTGTCTTCTTAAATTCATGTCTACTTGGAGAAAGAATGTGAACTTATTTGAAAATAGAGTCATTGCAGATGTAATTAGTTAAGGATTTCAAGATACATCATCCTGGATTTAGGGTATTGCTACAAGAAGAGTAGAGGACATAGAGAGACACACAGAGAAGAGGTGAGGTGAAGATGGAGGCAGGGATTATAGTGATGTGTATACAAGCCAAGGTACACCAGGGATTGCTGGCAACAGCCAGAAGCTGGAGAGAAGCATGGGACAGGATCTCCCTCAGAGCCTCCAAAATGAACCAACCCTGCCAACACACTGATCCAGACTTCTGGCCTCTTGAATTGTGGAAGAATAAATTTCTGCTGTTCCAACCTATCCAGTTTGTGGTATTTTGTTATGGCAATCCTAGAAAACTGATACAGGAAGGGGAAAAAAACAAACAAGTGGAACAAACAAAAAGCAGTTACAAATATGATAGCAATCCAGCTGTATCAATTTTCACTTTAAATCGGAATGAACTAAGAACACCAATAAAAAGACAGAGATTGTCAGAGTACTGTCATTGTTCTAAAAAACAAAACACAACAAACAACAACAAAAACAACAAAAAACAGGGTCCATCTATATGTTAAATACAAGAAACCTACTTAAAATACAAAAGACTCACTTTGGAGAAAGACATACCATCCCAATACTAATCAAAAGAAAGCAGAAGTAGCTATCGTAATTTTAGAAAAATTGTACTTCAGAGCAAGGAAAATGATCAGGAATAAAGAGGGACATTACATAATGATAAATGTGTCAGTTCTCCAAGAGGACATAACAATCTTTAACACTGATGCATATAACAAAAGAACATCAAAATGCATGAGACAAAAACTGGTAGAACTGCAAAGAGAAATAGACAAATCCATTATAATAGTTGGAGACTTCATCAAAACTCTGCCAGTAATTGATAGAATAAGCAGGCAGGAAATTATTAAGGCCATATTTGACCTGAACAATCAACCTGATCTAATTGACAATACCAGCAGGATACACATTCTTCTCAAGCTCACATGGAACATTCACAAAGACAGACAGTAATTTGAACCATAAAATGGACCTTAACACATTTAAAAGAATTTAAATGTAGAAGAATAAAAATCATATGAAGAATGTGCTCTGACTAAAAAGCAATTAAACTAGAAATCAATAGCAGAAAGATAGCTAGAATTTCCCTAAATATTTGGAGATTAAACAACATACTTCTAAATAACATGTGGGTCAAAGAAGTCATCTCAGGAAACATCAAGAAAATATTTTGAACTAAATGAAAAATGATAATACATCAAAATTTGTGAAATGCAGTAAAAGCAGCACTTAGAGGGAAATTCATAGCTTTAAAATACATATATTAGAAAAGAAGAAAAACCTAATAAAATCAATAATTTAAGCTTCTACCTTAGCAAACTAGAGAAAGAAGAGCAATTTACTCCTAAATGTAGCAGAAGAAAAGAAATAAAATTAGAACAGACATCAAAGAAATTAAAAATGGTAAATTAATAGAGAAAAACAATGAAACCAAAAGCATGTTCTTTGAAAGATCAATATAATTGATAAGCCTCTAGTAAGGCTAACCAAGAAAAAAAGAGATTACATAAAATTACAAAATCCATGAATAACTATGTCCACAAATTTGATAATTTAGGTGAAGTGGCCAACTACTTGAAAGATGAAAACTACCAAAACTCACTTTTCCAGTTTGCTAAAGCTGCCAGAATGCAAAATAATCAGAAATGCGTTGACGCTTACAATGGGAGTTTGTTAGTTCAAATTTGCAGTTCTAAGGCCATGAAAATGTGCCAATTAAGTCCTCTCTCTCTAAACCAACTCTACAAATAAACTCGCTACTTTTCCCCCTACGTAGGACCTGACTTCCAGGGGCATAAATCTCCCTGGCAACATGGGACATGACTCCCAGGGATGAGCCTGGCCACAGCATCATGGGATGGAGAATGCCTTCTTGACTTAATGGGGGAAAAGAAATGAAACAAAGTTTCAGTAGCTAAGAGATTTCAAATAAAGTAGAGAGGTCATTCTGGAGGTTAGGCTTATGCAAGCTTCAGCCAGATATTGCAAATTGCCACAGTATGCCAAGCCCCAACCAACAGTATTCCTGAAAACTCTAAAGAATACCCTGGGCTCTAAGACTCCTTAAATGTTTTACTTAGTAAGTTTATTTTTTCAGAAAGTTAAGGCCTCCAGATTGTTCCTATGCCAGAGAAGCCCTGAAACCCAGAGGTACCAGTCTCTCCAAGAACATCAACCCGTTTCACTCCTCTACTCCATAAGGTCAACACCCTTTCCATCAGGAAGAAGCTGAAATGATCATTGCCCAGATATCCCTGAAGATTGAGATAATGGTCAAATAAGAGGGAGGAACTGTAACTGGGAAATCAGGATCGAACAAATGATTATGATTACTGACTCATTATCTAGATATTTCTTTTTAGTTTCTAGTGTATCAGAATAGCCAGAAGGAAACACCCAAAATTGTTGATCTGTAATCTAGTAGTCTCAATCTTTGATAATGATTGTATAACTATATAGCTTTTATCACATAACCATGTGATTTTAAAACCTTGTGACTGCCAATTCCTTTTTCCAGTGTATGGTTAAATGAGTGATAAAATTGAGGCTGACACTCCCTTTATCCAGTGTTTGGTTAGATGACTAATAAAATAAAGACATGCATGGAAAAAAATAGGTCGGAATATGGGGGGAAAAACCCTATGTAAACTATGGACAATAGTTATAGTACTACTTTAATAATCTTTCATCAATTGTAACAAATGTAACTACTGTTAAAAAATAGAATTACAAAAAAAAGTGTTATCATTAATTGTAACAAATTTTCCACATCAATGCAAGTGTTTGTGGTGGGGTGGTATACAGGAATCCTGCATTTTATGCATTACAGATTATTCTGCAAACACACAACTTCTCTAATAAAAAAATTTTAAAACAAGAAATATGCAGAAGATCTGAGTTGACACCTTACCAAAGAAGATACACATATAGCAAATAAGAATATGAAAAGGATGCACAGAATCATTTGTCATTAGAGAAATGCAAATTAAAAACAATAAGATACTACTATACACCTTTTAGAATGGCCAAAATCCAAAAAACTGACAATACTAATTGCTGGAGAGGATGCAGAACAACAAGTACATTCATTGCTGACTTGAATAAAAAAGTGGTACAGGCAATTCGGAAGACATTTTGGAACTTCCTTGAAGGTAAATAAAGTCTTACCACATGATCCAGTAACCATAATCCTAAGTATTTGGCCAACTGATCTGAAAACTTACATCCACACGAAAATCTGCATGTGAGTGGTTTATAGCAACTTTATTCATGATTTCCCCAAACTGGTAGCAACAAAGATGCCTTTCAGTAGGTTAGTGGATAAGCAAACTATGTTACCTCCATACCATGGAATATTACTCAGTGATAAAGAGAAATAATCTATCAAGTCACCAAAAAGACATGGATGAAACTTCAATGCATATTGCTAAGTGAAAGAAGTCAGTCTACAAAGGCTGCATGCTTTGTGATTCCAATTATGTCACGCTCTAGAAAAGGCAACACTATAGAGACAGAAAAAGATGGTGGTTGCAAGGTGTTCAATGGCAAGGGGAAGGGTTGAAGTGGTGAAGCAAGGGGGATAATTTAGAGAACTGAAACTATAATTTATGATATTGTAATGGTAGTTACATGACGATGCATTTTTCAAAACCCACAGAATTTTACAGCATAAAGAGTTAATGTTTGAAAATTTAATGAAATTCATGTAGGAGGTTGAGGGAACCCAGGATGGCGTGCTGACTCTGACAAAAGAACCTAACTGTACAACAAATTTATGAAACAACCTCACTGAAGAGGGTGCAGGGAAAAAGTGCTGACCTAGTAACTTGGAAATGAGTGGAGTCTCAGACTAAAGGCAAAAGGAACGGCACGTAAGTACTAAACTCCAGTTGATAAGGCTGTTTGCCATAGGGGTACAGGTTAACAGTTCTGACATTAATATACAAGTACACTGTAATTGAACACTGTAATTTCTAAGTACTTTGTATGCTATAAAATCATTTAAATTCTATCCATTTTTTTTTAGATGAGTTGAACAGAAAGATCTGCAGCTAGGAAGTGGCGGTGACAGCTTATCCCCAGGCAGTCAGGTTTCCGAGCCCACACCCGTCACCTCTGAGCCATCCAGCCACAGTGTGACGATATTCTTTATGCTCCTGTGATAAATAAGATGAATTTAATGTTCTCAGATGTTGTAAAGAACAGGAATAAATGTCAATTGAACATGCTGCCTCCTCTTTCTCCTCCCCTTCTCCTATTTTATAATGAGAATAATCAGACACGGGCAAGGTTCTATCTGCTTATCACTGTATACTTAGCATCTAGCAAAAGGGCTAGCACACAGTTGACATCACTGATTTGGGTTAAATTAATAAATGAATGAGTGGGTGAATAATAATAATGGTATATTCTTTATAATAATAGTACATTAGCTATCACCTTTAATTAAATTGCTCATAATTTTGCAAGAGTCATGGAGTAATGGATATAACAAGAATGAAATAGCTTAGGAAATACAAACATTTGAACTAGGGACTAAAATAATAAGAATGGAATCTGTTCTTGTTTTGTAAGATACAGAAAACCACCCAGATCACTAAAAGTATTCAGATAAAAGCAACTTGAAGTGTGTTTTAGGACATTCTTGGATCAGAAGTAAAGCAGGAACTAGAAAGCCAGTGGGAATCTGAGTCTCTTGAGAGAAGATCCACTCTCCAGGAATCTCTTGGACACCCAATGGTTCTCACATGCCTTGGCTTCACTCTCAGCATCAGCTCCATTGTCTAAATAGCCAGATACCTCTATCTGCCTTTTTTTTCCCTCCACCTCAGTGGTATCCACAATGTTCTTTTTAAAGCTTTACGTTTCCATTAGGAGTTTAGAAGAGGGCTTTCAACCCCGTACTCCTGTATACCAATTTGTAAATATTATGTCCCCCAGAAAATACCATGTTCTTTAATGCAATCTTGTGGGGGCAGACGTATTAGTGTTGATTAAGTTGGAACCATCAACTGTAGGTAATGACTTTGACTGGATAATTTCCATGGAGGTGCTACCCCACCCATTCAGGGTGGTCTGAATTAAATCACTGGAGCCATATAAACTAGCTGACAAACAGAAGGAACTAGAGCAACTGAGAGTGACATTTTGAAGAGGAGTTGCAGCTAAGAGGACAAAATGCCCCAAGAGCAACATTTTGGAGAATGCCATTCTGAAATGCAACCTGGGAGAAAGCGGATGCCAGCTACGTGCCTTCCTAGCTAACAGAGGTTTTGCTGACACAATGGCCATCCTCCAGTGAAGGTACCTGTTCTAGTTTGCTAATGCTGCGGAATGCAAAACACCAGAGACGGATTGGCTTTTATCAAAAGGGGGTTTATTTGGCTACACAGTTACAGTCTTAAGGCCATGAAGTGTCCAAGGTAACACATCAGTAATCGGGTACCTTCACTGGAGGATGGCCAATGGTGTCCAGAAAACCTCTGTTAGCTGGGAAGGCACGTGGCTGGCATCTGCTCCAAAGTTCTGGTTTCAAAATGGCTTTCTCCCAGGACATTCCTCTCTAGCAAGTTTGTTCCTCTTCAAAACGTCACTCACAGCTGCACTGAGCTTCTTCTCTTTGAGTCAGCTCATTTATATGGCTCCACTGATCAAGGCCCACCCTGAATGGGCAGGACCACACCTCCATGGGAGTATCCCACCAGAGTCACCACCCACAGCTGGGTGGGGCACATTCCAAAGAAACACTCAAAGAATTACAATCTGATCAACCCTGATAACATCTGCCCATACAAGATTACATCAAAGATAATGGCATTTGGGGGACATAATACATTCAAACCGGCACAGTACCCTATTGTTGACACCTTACCCTGGACACATTATGGCCTTAAGACTGTAACTTTATAACCAAATAAAACCCCTTTATAAAAGCCAGTCTAATTCTGGTATTTTGCATTCCAGCAGCATTAGCAAACTGGAATACCCTGCTTCAATCAGAGTAGTTTTTTGTTTACCCATTGTTCCTGGTGAGATTCGGGGCACACTTTTGTTGGAAGAAGGAAAGTTATTTAAAAAAAGTTATAAAACCTTAGAGCAGCCTCTGCTTAATCCATAATTTTTTTCCTTATCTCTGTTTTTCAATAGACTGACATAGCTGAAATCCCTCACTCACTGATACGGCCTCTCCGATTTTACTTAAGAAATTCACTTTCAACTTCTTTTGTGTTTCCTCATCCACTGCTCAATGGATCATTTTCTTGTATTTATTTTTAATTCACATTCTTGAAAGAACTAATATAGTCATGTTTTTTTCCTTTCAGCTTATGATTTCTCTGCTCCTGATTTCTCCTTTCCAGTTCAATCAGCTGTAATTGCAGAAGACATTTGTGGGACAAAACTTGGCTGTGTTGAAAGGGCCTCTGGAAGGAGCACTGCTGTGGAGGACATCCTGGTCTAGCTGGCATGTACCATTGTGCTACCAAAATCTAAACCATAACTTTAATAGATATGTAAGTATACTTGACAATTATTTTCTCTAAATGCAATAACTTACATTTTGGAGAAAATGAAAAACAATGCACACCAAAAAGTCCTTAACAAAGTTAAAATAACATTACAAAAACTTCGGAAGAGGATAAAATTTTCATTCAAAAATTCCACTGCTATACTGATAGAGTGTTGGTGCAATTATAGACTGTACTCCCTTATTTCCTAAAAATGTTTTTAAAACTTTCCTATCTTTTTCTTGGAAAAATACAAATTAAATAAAGTCAAACACTTTCAATAACAGAAAATTTAAGACTATTACTGTAGATAGATATTTGATACCCTAAGATGAATGTGAATGGGATTTCTCCTACATAATAAAGACAGAATTATTTTTAGAGAGAAAAAGACCTCTAAAGTCCCTAGGAGATAATTTAGTACAACATATTATTTCTGGAATCAAAGATCCTGAGTAGATTACTCATGAAGGGTCCTAGTTGCCTCATTCCCATTATGCAATTTAATGAGTTATTACCCCATGGATCCTTGGAGCCATGAATGGATTTTGGCAAGTCTTGGAACAATCTAAAATGGCATGATTTTGTTCATGCGTTTATGTATAAATTTTTCCTAGGGAAAAAGTACATAGTTTTCATCAGATTCTCAAAAGAGTACATGAAAAGTGCCATTTAAAATAATCACTTTAGTTATTGTTCAGTCAAGTTTCTTCTATATATCTTGAGGTGACATTTGTGGTTTGTTTCCCTGTCATCTACCCTTCCCATTTTCAGGAGCTACCTTTCTTTTATTTGGGGATCCACTTTGCACTATTCTGTCTATGCCTGAAGCTACTTTTACCTTTTGCGAGACCCAATATGTTGCCTTTTTTGCTTAAGCTAAATCTAATTTAGGTTGGATTCCCTGCAACTTGGAATAAAAAATGCCCAATAGCTCATTTTATCAGTCATGGGCTCTGTGTCCTCAATTACTTGGCTCTGTTTTAGGGAGATGAAGCCAAAATTTTCCCGATAGAAGTCACCTTTGACTTCCATTTGCTGGGACAGGCTAGGTTGTATATGGGGCAACAGCACTCGTATGTTACCTTTGATCTCCATCAGTCAGTTTTGCTATTATCAGCATTTGGATTTTTTCCCTAACATTATAACTGTTATATTTCCTGCTACTGCTTCATTTCCTCAGTGGCTGTGGTTGCTGCCAGCAAAGCTGCTTATTTGCTACTGTAGCCTCAACATTATTCTTTCCTTGGAAGGTAAGAGAGATCACTTTTGCTTTCCTGCTCTAGTGCATTTTTCTAGATACCATCAATATTTTTCTTGCTTCCCACCCTAGGAAGGGGAGATAGAGAAGCCATTCTCAGTAACTATATGAATGCAGCACTAGATATTATCCTTCGATCCCAGTATTTAAAACCTTCTTTTTGAGGACACTCCAAACTTCAGATGGACTTGACACAACTTTTCCTAGGCATTTTTTTTCATTTCACACTTTATTATTGGAAATTGTACACACTCAGAAAAGTACATGAGGTTAGGATGTAGTCACAGCAGACCAACCGTCCAACTGAGACAACTAGAAAAAGCCAGATAAATTATGAAAACTAGATTTTTTAATACATCATAGAGCTATGTAAGCAACAAGGATGAGTGGAGCCAAAATTATAGGGAGATGAGACCCTTTCTAAGTAAACTGAGGACAACCAGATGTTTTTACTCTAGAGGTATTTGCCAAATCCAAGTATGAGATAAGGATAGTGTTTAGGCCACAAAGAGGGATTTGTTTTTCAGGAGGAAAGAGAGACCAGTAAAAACTTTCAGTGGTTGCATGGGACTGGAGTAATGATTTGAAAAATTGCAGGACAAATTTCTCCACAGGTCATTTGCTGAATTCTAGGTCTATACAGGAAGCTGAAGAGGTATAACAAATGCTTCTAAAAGATGGAGTTGGATCTTGGGTAATTTCACTGCCTAAAGAACACAGCCAGTACTCCCCAAGATATTTACCAATAAAGCTATTGTGGAATGAGGTTCTACAGATATTAGTTTAGAATCTCTGAAGGGCAGAAATAAATCTCCTACTGTGTTTCAGGACTAAGGAGGAAAGGACCAAAAGTACTTTGATTAAAATTCTCGAAGTCCCCATGCCTTAAAAACAAGTGAATCACCTAAAACTCAGAGCTAGAGCTCAGCAGATACGAATGTCAGTATTAGCACATCCAGCAACTGTTTAAAAAAAGCTGAAAAAGAGTCCAGACTTCAATTAGAGATATGAATGAAGCAGATCTGGTTAGGACTAGGGCAAATCTGGCCAAAGGACGATACTGACTGTTTTAAAACTTCAACTTCCATGTGAGATCAAAGGAAGAGATGTTTATTTGGTGCAGGATCTGTATTTTCCAAACAATTTAACTTGTACAGTTAGTTTGTTCAAACACCATAATTACATGGAACTTTGAATAGGAAGTGAGACCTGGTAGCTTTGTATAGGTTAGTGTGAAATAGCGACACATCCCAAAGTAATTTGGGCAGAGAATAAAAATATATATGCAGGACCCCCTGAGGAGCTGGGGGGAAATGCAGAGGTGTTGGACTTCCTCACCGGGTTTGTTGCTGACGTTCTCACAAACATTGAGGACTGATGGCTTGGTATGCTGAGCCCTCTATCATGGGACTTTCTCTTATGAAGCTCATTACTGCAAAGAAGAGGCTAAACCTGCTTATAATTTTGTGCCTAAGAGTTTCCCCCTGACTGCCTCTTTGTTGCTCAGATGTGGCCCTCTCTCTAACTAAGCCACCTTGGCAGGTGATCTCACTGCTCTCCCCACTACGTAGGACCTGACTCCCAGGTAATGCAGGATATGACTCCTGGGGATGAATCTGGACCTGGCATCGTGAGATTGAGAAAATCTTCTTGACCAAAAGGGGGAAGTGAAATGAAACAAAATTTCAGTGGCTGAGAGATTTCAAATGCACTCCAGAGGTCACTCTGGTGGGCATTCTTATGCACTATATAGAATTCCTTTTTAGATCTTAATGTATTGGAATAGCTAGAAGTAAACACCTGAATCTATCAAACTGCAACCCAGTAGCCTTGACTCTTGAAGATGATTATATAACTATGTAGCTTACAAGGGGTGACAGTGTGATTGTGAAAACCTTGTTGATCGCACTCCCTTTATCCAGTGTATGGATGGATGAGTAGAAAAATTGGGACAAAAACTAAATGAAAAATAGGGTAGGATGGGGGGGATGGTTTGGGTGTTCTTTTTTACTTTTATTTTTTCTTATTTTTATTCTTTCTGGTGTAAGGAAAATGTTCAAAATCAGATTTGGGTGATGAATGCACAATTATATGATGGTGCTGTGAATAGTTGATTGTACACCATGGATGACTGTATGTTATGTGAATATATCTCAATAAAACAGAAAAAAAAACAAGTGAATCAGACCTAGACTGAGTCTTATTAAAACTGCAACCCTGCTCTGACTCTGCGTACTCCTTTACTGGACTGAGAAGTTCATCCCTTGTCCCTGTCTTCCTGAGAAAGAAATATGGAAATATCTCCCATGGAAAATTACATCATCTAGGGTCTTAATGGTTCTTTTCTTTTTTTCAAATTTTTAATGTAGTAACATACATACAACTCAAAATTTCCCTCTTTAACCACCTTTAAATGTACAATTCAATTGTATTAATTACATTCACAAAATTGTGCTGCCATTGTCAATACCCACAAGCCCCAATTTTTCATCTCAAACAGAAACTGTGTACCAATTATGTAATAACCCCTCTTCTCACATACAATCTATAATTACTAGACGGAAGAAGCTGATTGACACATGAAACAGATATGGGAGTTAGTGGACAAAGACATTAAAATACCTTCAGTAACAGTATTGAGACAGTGTTTCACTAATGCAAAAATAGACAAACTGAGCAAAAGGACTAAATCAAGTCCATAAACAGACCTACAGATATTTAGCCACATGATTCATGACAGCTGACCTAGCAGTGCAGTGGAAATAGAGCTTTTGAATAATTGACACTGGGCTAATTAGCTGCTTATATTGGATGAAAATGTACTTGACCCCTACTACACACCATATATAAAAATCAATTCCATATAGGTCATAGATCTACATGTGACAGGCAAAATATGAATGTTTCTAGAAAGAAATGTATGAAGACATCTTTGTGAGTTGGAGTAGGCAAGAACATTAAAGATAAAGGAAACTTTGATAAATTGGGGCTAAATTAAAATTAGTAACTGCCATATATTAAGTAACCATTAAGAGAGTGACAAGATAACCCACAGAATGGAAGATGTTTCCTAATATATCTGAAAAAAAGACTCTTATCCATCATATATAAGTTCTTACTAATCAATAAGAAAAATGTAGAAACCCCCCAATACTGATAAAATATACAATACAAAAGACGATATCCAAATAGCCCGTAAACCTACAAAAAGGTATTTGACTACATTGTTTTTAGGAAATTGCAAATTAAAACCACAATTTGATACCACTATACTCCTGTCAGAAAGAAAAAGATGGAAAATGCCCATTACTGGCAAAGATATATAGAAACTAGGACACTTATATAATGCTGGTATGAATGTAACTTGGAATAACCCCTTTGGAAAACAGTTTAGCATTATTTATTAAAACTGAACATATATATAATCTATGACTTAATAATTCACTTCTGGGTATATTCTCATGTATATATGTTCACCAAAAAGATATGATTGAAATTTTCATAGTAACACTTATTTGTAACAGCAAAAATCCTGGAAATGCTAAAAGGTAATCAATAATAGAATGGATAAATTATGATATAGTCACACATTGGAATATATGCAGCAATGAGAACGAAATGATTTACAACTACATGCAACAATTCAAAGGTATCTCAAAATTCTAGTGCTGAACAAAACCATGAGCCACAAAAGTGGATGCTCAATGATTCCATTTATATAAAGTACATAAAAAGGCAAATGTATGATTGAAGTCAGAATGGTGCTCACCCTTTGGAAAGTGAAGGTTTTAGTAAGAGGAGAACAAATGGGGTCTTCCAAGGTTCTGTTAATTCCGTTTCTTCAGGTGGGTGCCAGTTACACAGGTGTGCTGAATTTGTGAAAATCCATCAAGGTTTCCTGTATGATATATGCCCTTGTTTGTATATATGTAATATATTAACCTGATTTTTAAAATGTAGAGGAATAATATCCTGAACCACGATGTAACTATGAAATCATAACCCACTTTCAAATATCAACTTATTGATTTACAACTAATCTTGTCACAACTTTATCCCTACTTCCCCCTTCCCATATTGTTTCATCTGTAAATACTGTATCTCTAAATTATAAGGACTCTTCTAATACACACATTTTTAATGCTAGAGAAATAACTTTTACCTAACTTTCCCTTTTCCTCACCACCCACCCCTCCTCCATTTGTCTTCCTAAATAGTCCTGAGCGGTCCTAGAATTTCAGGTTGCAGATCATGGCCAAACAGGTTACATCAGTTAAGAAATATTTCTTAGAAGAATGCCTACAGGTTTACAGTCCTTGACATTTTGCAAAAAGGAAGAAGAAAAGTGGAAATTTTTACTACTTGGTTAAAGTTTTAGGTCTCAGAATCAAATTTGCTATACCATAATTTCAAACAAACAAACAAAAAGTAGACATGTGACTGGCCTGTATACTTGGGAAATTGTATTATGTATACGCATATGTGCACATAAAGATAATGAAAAGCTGGGACACTTTTTATGGATCCAGAAGTCCATTCTACATGAGAGATCTGATTCCCCCCTCCCCCCCATTTATATTCATCTGTTAGTTAGATCCTATTAACATCTATATATACATATATAAGTTTAGTTCCTTAAGCATGGCAGTTAGTCAGTAATGGTTGTTTAATGAATAAATGACAATGTTCCCTCAATGTTACATAAATACACAGACACGTGAGTTCTATGTTTAAAATGCCCCCTTTCCTATGGGCTTCTATGAGAGTTTAGTTAAATGTTTATACTCTATATTTTTGGAATGATGCATATGAGCAAATACATTTAATGAAATTGTTTTTTAAAAATCAGTATTTGTATTTTCACAATTAATTACAATCAGGCTTGTTAGATAGTTCTAATGGTAAAAGAATGGAAATACAGCGTTCTGTAGCAAATCGTAGCTTTGCGGACTTGAGTGGCATATAACAATACACTGGCCATGTTTATCACTGTGGTTTGGATATTTATATAAAGGAATTATCATGCTTCTTGAAAACAGGATGTTTAAACAAGTGATACTCTATTTTATGATGCTGAAGGATTTATATTACCAAGTCCTATATTACTCAACATGTCTTTATGTTAGAACCCTTGAGTCATCATTGAGGAAGTTGGCCTAAGCTCTTGAAACAAAGTGGTGCTTTCCCAGATAAGTTTACAATTAATAAAACATCACAAAAGTGGGGGAGTATACTGCCAAAGCCATCAATACTGATTCTTCCTTCACTATAATAGGTCTCAGCATCAGGCAAGCAGGACATGGAAGAAATTCTCTCTAGTTGATTCTCTTCTTGAAAATATGGATAATGAGCAGCAATCACCTCCAGTAAAAAATAAAGCCAAAAACTACTGGAGAAATCCCTGATTGATTTTGATTATTATTCTGAATGGTTGGTATTTTCTTCTTCTAATATATAAGAGTTATCTTGCAAATTAATGTCATTTTTAATAAAGGCCTTTTTTTTAAAATGTGATATACTAGTACTTTTTTGCATCACCACTGGCATTTTAATGAGAAATTGGAAGGGGCTATGTATTAGAAGCAATGTGTTTTGCTGCAAAAAAAAGAAAGGCTATTGTTTTTTTAACAACAACAACAAAACAGAAAAATAATTCCAAGGACAGCATCCTAGACACAGAATCTATCCTTCCTCTGTACCCCCACCCCCCCTTCTAAGCATGTCAGCTTCTACACTTATGCTGGTTGCCTCATGGTGAAAATAAATTTGCCACAGCTCCAGGCATTAAATCCTCACATGGCATTGTTCAAAGTTGAAGAAAGGCGGCAGACAGGAAGTAAAGGGCCTTTCATCATATAGATGTCTCTAAATCAAGGAGAAAAATAGTTTCCAAAACCCACCACCCCACAGCTAACCTACTCACGTCTCAAATTCTGGGTGTTCGAACCCAGGCCAATAACTGGCAAAGGGGAACAAGATTGCCATGATCAGCTTAGCTCAATTATGGTTTCTCCCCTGGGTCTTGTTAAATGGGACTCAGTATCATCAAAGAAAAAGAAGGAATGAACATCAGGTAGGCAAGGAACAATATCTGCTGCATGCTGCGCTCTGGCAGTTGGTCATGCAACATTTTGAACAAAAGTTCTCAATTGATCTTTCCAACACTGTGTTCTCTAACACGCACTATATACAGAATGCCAGATGTAGGTCAATAGCAATCAAGGTGAAAAGCAAGAAAATCAAGTTAGAACAACTTATATCTTAATACTTTGGGTGCAAAAGCCTAATACTGCATTATACATATTTTTAATGAAAGGGTCATAAGTCAGGTCACATATTAGAATATAAATTGCTCTAATTTAACTAAATGAGTAAAGTTGTGATGAGGACAATATTTTCAATCATTGCTCCTATAACAAAACTACTAAGAGCCAGTAGAAAGGAGAGCTAATAGATCAATGCAAGTTTATCACCACCAGGCAAAAACAGCTAAAAGTATGCACTTCTGATAATAGTTCATTTTTATACACACAAATCACCAAGGAACTTTAGGGAAATCAAAATGAAAATAACATTGTGGAAATATATCAAAGAACTGGAAAATCATGAAAGTCCACCAAAGGAAGGGAAAATCAACAAATGAAGATAAAGATGATCTCATGGTTACTATTCATGAACGAACACATCTGAGTTTATCTCCTCCCCAAATATTTATTTCATTTGCTAAAACAGCTCTCCTAGTGTTTAAATTTTTCTCATACATTAGACACACTTGGTTATGACCAGGCAACAACATCATATAATAGTGATGAGGCAACATTATAGAAAATCAGGTAACAGCTTGTAATATAAACATCTCATCTGTTGATCACAACAGAAGTTTTACATCTGCAGAGTACGAAAATTAGCTTTTAAACAGTGTGAGCTGAAGTCTGGGGTGTGCAGCGCATGCTTTGGGCCTTTGTCCCCATGGCCGACCAGGCTGGCCGGCATTTTGTGGGATATTGGTCAATACAGAGGTCAGATTTTACTCTTTGAACAGATGGATGGAATTGGGATTGGAATCCTCATTAAAGGAAATTCCACCCCAGACAAAAGACACAAATCTGAAAATGCACGAAAGTGGAAGGAAGATACTTAGTACCTGAAAGCAACAGCAAGATAAATAAAAATACAGGAGTGCAGCTCCTACCCGTGGAGATTCTTGGATGGTTTCTCGGTCTCCTTCTTGGTCTGAGCTACTCCATTTTCTTCCCCTCGATTCAAAATGGCTGCACTTAAAAAGGCAATGTGTCACAGCTGCATCATGAGCTCCGGGTGGCACTCCTCAGGACGTCACTCTTGGCTTTCCTCTCTTTTCGTTTGGCTTGCATAGTATTTCTTATTTCTCTACCTGTCTTTGACCTGCTTAAGTGCTCTGGGAGGTGACTGCTGGACCCCCTTGCAGCCGACTACTGGGTGGGTTTGGCCAACCAGAGGCTCCAGCAGAAATTTAATGAAGGATAGCAGGAGAGAAGTCAGGGTGGTTTTCTCCTGCTTCCTCCCTCCTTCAGTGCTGTTTCTCTAGCAAGAGCCTTGTTGCTGCCAGCAGCTTCTCTTCCAGAACTCCAGCTCCTACTGGGATCTGAGAATACTTTTGCTCTCCCCTTTGCCCTGGCAGGGGTTAATGCTTCCCACTACCACTGCTAGTTGCTAGAAGTTTCACCATTCCTTGTTTTCTTAATCCTAAGCTGTCTCTGCAAGTAGACTCTTCATTTAAATCCCTAGATTTGAATCATCTGGGGTAATTCTGCTACCTTCTGAGACCCTGGTTATACAGCTGCTAAAAGTAGAAAATTGCCTCGAATGGTGAAAGAGCTGACAATATTAGGTTCACATTCCCATATGGAAACAATTATCCTGAGCAAAATACCAATGGCACCCTTTAAACCAGTACTATACAAACTTTAGTGTGCATGAGGCATCGACTGGAGATTTTGTTAAAATGAGTATTTGGATTCTGTAGCCCTGCAATTGGGCCTGAGGTTCTGCATTTCTAATGAGCTCTCAGGTGATTCCTGATCACCTGATCTGGCTGGTCTGTGGACCACACTTTTAAAAGCAGGCCTTTAGACAGGACATGGGCTCAACAGTTTGCCACTCATTTATGTTACTCATTTGCATAGTATTTTTTTTTTTTTCTGACTTGACAAATTCTCTTTTTCTACCATTCCCCACTCATTTATGTTATTCTTCTGGCCTCTGTAGACATTTGAGTTTGCAATCTTTGCTTTATTCATTCACTTTGATTTCATTTACTCTGATGGACTTAACTGTACCACAAGCTCGGAACTCTCTCTTGATTTTAAGATAAATGAGTGTACTACCCACCACCCAGAAACAGAGTTATCTCAGAAAGAAGTCCATCTTCACCTACCCACATGGAATTGCTTATAATTCCAGATTTTTCTGCCCCCTATAAATCATTTCCCTCCACTAGGCCTTGCCATTCCCACTTCTCCTGCCCTATTCAGGCTCCCATCATCTCCTGCCTTTTAGGACCCCCAAATTGGTCTCTCTGCCTATAGTTTTTGTACCTTCCATTCTATTCCTCAGAGAACACCAGACTGATTCTGTTTATGGGGTTTCCTTTCAAGGTAATGAAAATGTTTTGGAACTTGACAGAGGTGATGGTTATGCAACACTGTGAATGTACTAAATGTTGCTGAATTGTACTCTTTAAAATGGCTAATTGTATGTTACATGAATTTTACCTCAATAATAAAAAAAAAGGAAACTCTGATATTTCCCTTGGAGTTTTCAATAGTAGTAAAGTAACTAGGAGATAGAAGATGGTTATGTTCAATCTGGCTCTCAGTTAATCCTTTACGAGCATCAACTGATTAGCTTTCTGGAGTCTATGCTTGGAACCTCCCAATAAAGGTGATCAATGACTCATCAAATATTAACCCGAATTTGGATATATTTGCTACCTGAATGTGCAAGCGAGCAATTTTAATTTGTTCCATTTGCCTGAACCACAACTCAGGAAATTTATGTTGGGGAGAATTTCCTCCTAGTCAGACAGTTTGTCTGGAAGTATTTATTGAGCACAGTCAGGATGAATCAGGCTATCAATGTTTACAAATGAAAATAATAATAATTATGTGTGGAGAGCCTTGGAGGGAATAGGTGAGGCAACTTGCTAATAAATAGAGATTACTGAATGTTAGAATTAGAAAAAGATGTGGAATCTCTTTCCCTAATAGTCCTTAAAAGTCAGATACCTTGTTTTTGGGCAAGTCATTTACCTATTCCCAGCCTTAGTTTCCTCATCTGTAAAAATGAGAAAAAATAAAGGACGTACTTCATAGGCTGTTTTGAGAATTCAATGAGATAATAAATGTAAAGCACTTTAATGAGATAATAAGTGTGAAACCTGGCTCATTGTGATCAGCCCATACATGTTAGCCATCAAAACAGTGTTCAGTAATTACTCTAAGTATTTTGGAGGCTCTGGAGTAGCGTTCTGAGGAAGCATAAGGATTATTTTCCCTTCTAATATAGCAACTCAAAAAATCACTCTATATTCATTTCCCCAAAAGTTTATCTTATTCCCAAGAACCACAGTAAAGCACTTTGACTTTACAAGAGTCCAAGATTTAATGTTTCCTTACCTGAAAGATTCACAAATGTTCTGTCTTGACTGTGTTCTTAATGCTTTCTCGTATTACTGAAAATGATCACAGCATAATAAATAAGCAATTTGTAATGCTGCCTGTAAAACCCAGATGATTATGCTATATAGGGTTTTATAGATTAATAAACATTTTCTCATACTTTGTCTAATGTGTTCCTAACATAACCCTAATGAGGCTGGTTTTATTATTTCCATTTTGTGGAGAAGGGATTGGAAATTCAGAGAAATCAACTGACCAATCTAAGGTTATAAAACTGCCAGGTAGCAGCACTGGGACTCAAATTCCATGTCTTTACGGGACCTTTTTATCTTTTGGCCTGTAAAGGTTTGGTTTCGCAGACCATCAGTGGGGCCTCCTGTGGGTAGCTAGCTAATATTTTATAGGTTTGCTGATTTCCTACTGGGGAGATAGATTGATTTTAAGGTGTTGTCTTTATCGATCTATAGTTTCTTTTAATTTTTAGTACGGAAGTATTGTACTTACTTCTCTGGTAAGTCCGCCGACAAACAAAACCAAACACAAACCTAACCAAACCAAACAAACAGACCAAAAATAAAATATAAGAAAACATCCACAAATGTAAAAGACAAATTACTTTTTTTCTTTTTAATAACCAACCATATTATAATTTTAATATAAATGCAAGTCATTCTCTACTTATGCTTTTGAGCTTCTCGTTAAATATATAGTGAACAACATACATCATTTCACTTTTTAAGGGGATCAATGATTATATAACCAAATAAGTTTAATAGATGAATTTCTGTAGCACTTTTAGTTTTTGAAATTCTGTTATTCCAGATAATGTAGTATTGTATTGCAATTTTTGAGAGGTTGTTTTCTTAGTGAAACCACAATTTTCAATTCTACCAGTTGCAGTTTTGCTTATTTTCTATAAGCTGTTCCTTGTCACTCAGAGATTTCTGGACTGCACATAATACGTCTAAAGTGTTCATCTTTGACCACTGAATAACAACTAAAGCATGCTAGTGTTCAGTATTAGGGTTGGAAAAAATCCTTATTGATTCAGTATATTTTGAAATTCATTGACATAAATTCTGTGTGTCATCACTCTTGCTTTTATAATGGTTATCATTTTTACACTGAATTTTTAAAACATATTCTCAAATTGCAAGAGCCAGCATTATTTTAGTAATAACAATCCTATGCATTATTATCATCAAATTTCTAACCCATTTAGATAGAGATGAAAGTCTTCCACAATGAAAAATATAACAGTTGGAGCACCTACAGTTGTATATTAGAGACTTTTTTTTTTTATGTTCAGAGCAGAATCAGATTCATTTTAGACTTTTCCCACTATCATTGTGATAAGTATCAAAGCTCTTTCCCATCTATAACTGAATTACTTAAACACTAAGGCAGATGATATTATTTATTAAAACATATGTTTGGTATGAGTGTGATATTTTATTATTTCTAATGTTATTGAAATGCTTACTATTAATTAAGAGTAGATATAAATTCTTAAACTGCTATTAGCAAGGTCACCAGTAAGATTCTAGTTTCTACATTGAAAGTATACTTTTTGGTCCTTATTTTCTTCACCTTTTGGCAGATTTTGCAAAGTTGAAATTTTCCACCAATTGGAGACTCTCATCTCATAGCTTTCTGGGACGACAGTCTTTCTTTTTCTCCTCCTCCTCTCTGAACACACCCCATATTTTCCTTCCTCTGCTATCCCCAGAAACTCAGAACCCTTGGAGTCATGCTAGACTCTTCTTCCCCACTCTCGATTTGTCCCTCAACTTCGGTCGTGTCTATGTCCCAAAGGTCTAATAAATGCTTCCCTCTCTTTATTTCCCCTTCTACAGGCCAGGGCTTCATCCTTTCCTGCCTGATAACTACACCACCATCCTTAGTGATTTATTGGACACCACTCATGGTCTGCTTGCATCATACCCTGAAACACTGCCAGAGTGATCTCAAAAAAACACATGGAGTTTAAAACCCTAGAATATGGACAATCTCATTGAAAAAGCATCCATGGTCCTTTAGCTTTCCTCTCTTGCCAAATCCACAAGAGAACCATGTTCCAAACAGCTGCTCTCCTTGTTACTCCCTAACACTGCCATCCTCTCTCACTTCGGTGATTTGCACACGCTTTTCCTTCTGTCTAGAATAATCTTGTGTGCAGGCCCTTTCCCACAGTAACCTCAGTTGTCTCCTGCTTAATGGGTACTCATCAAATAAGGTCCAGCTTTCTTCAGAAAGCCTCCTCTGCCCAACCCCTCCACAGCCATGGTTCCAAAGCACCTGTGTCAGTGACTATGCACAAATACGGTCCCCTTGCTCCCAAGCACTACATTTCCTAAACTCCTTTGTGTTATTGTGGCCATGAGGCCATACAAGCCTGGCTCTTGGAAAAGCTGCATGCTCCTTCCCCAAATATGGTAACTTGGTATCTTAGTTTTCCTGGCTGCTATGACAAATACCACACAATGGGTTGGCTTACACAATGAAAATTTATTGTCTCATGGTTTTGGGGGCTAGAAGGCTTGCTTCCTCCCAGGGATGGTAGCGTCTATACTTGGGGTTCCATAACTTTCCATTGCTATGTCCTTTCCTTTTTCTTCTGGGTTCCATTGAATCTGGGCTTCCAGCTCCTCCCTGTGACTTTCTCTGACTATACTAAATTTCTTTTGCTTATGAAGGAGTCCAGTAATCCAGATTAAGACTCAACCACATTCAGTTGGACCACAATTTAACTAAAAATAACATCTTCTAGAAAGCCTATTTATAATAGGTTTACACCCACAGGAGTGTGGATTAAGATTAAGAACATGTCTAAATTTGGGTACATAAGTCAATATACCATGCCTGGGAAGCCAAGAGTTGAAGATGGCCAAGCCAATATGTGGTAGGATCCTTGGTCTCTGAACCTCCACTTGAAGAAAAATTTTTGGCTGATAAAGAAAACCTGCCTTGGACTTTACATGATTGAGATACCAACTTTTATTACCACAGTTAGCCTATGCTAATACAATGTATACATTCTTTGGGAAATGTCTACTTCTCTTTCTTCTCTATGAAGCTAAATAAGCTGGCAGCTACTTGGGAAAGCCTAACTCACTATCTAGTATATAGTTAGCGCTCAATGAGCACTTTTGAATTAATAATTGAATGAGTAGAGAGAGAAGATGGAGAATACAGGATCCAGGCATCTTCAATCAAATCATTGTACTGGACATTCAAATTTAACTTGATTAACTAGAACATTACACTGTCATAAATTTCTTAATTGCTATATTTAGAAATTTATTTGTCTTTGAATCATATCTCTGATAGATACAGATAAATGCTTAATGGTATGAGACATTTATCATATTTTAATTTGGATTATTTTCTCTTGGATAATTCAGGTTTGTCTTCAATTTACTGGCATCCAACAGATTTTAAAAGTAAGTGGCAACTCAACAATCCTTTATTTATTTTCCTTGGTAATCTGTATTTTATTCAGAATGAGGATGTTAATTAGTTTTCTGCAAAAGTTGGGTAATTCTCCTAAGGTTGCCACTGTTAACTACTCTGATCTGTGGTTTTGCCTTTTTAAGGAGCCGTGGTAGGTCAGACAAACTTACAAGCATTAATTAAATTGGGAAATTGCTTTTGAGTAGCCAGTGGTTCAATTTCTAAGTTCAAATTATGAAAATTTACTGTTTACCTCGTAGTTATATTAGGTAGTGTAATAAAAAGACATAATATTGACTCTTAGAATGAACCACCCCTTGTATAATCATATGGGACTATAAAAGTGGGTGCTACCTATTGATCAAGTGAGAAAGGAATAGTTCTCTACTTGGTTATTTATGCCCGCATAACATAAGAAACAAGATGTCAATTTATGTGAATAATGGTAAGCATAATTTTTATTCAATACCTTGTACCTTTCCTATTTTTAAAGGAGAATGCATGTATTTCAGATGTCATATGAGTCAAAGTTTCTGACAAATGAAAAAGTATAATACTACTTATATATCTGAAATGTCAGTTTGGGTTTGAACTGTAAGGAATCCAAGTTCTTATTTTATGTTTCATGTTATTTAGTTTCTATCTGACCTCATTCTCTTCATGAATTGGATGAGATGAAAACTTTATTACATTTGAATCATTTGAGCTACATTTCTCAGAATTTCCTGAGAGGCTTATGACTTGGGACCCTGAAACATTTCTCTCTACATTGACTTGGATAAATTAGATATTCTTGAAACAGTCAAACAAGAATGTCTCTATTTTCTGAAGATAGTCTTTGAAGTACAGATACTATTGCATTAGTGCTACATAAAATAAGTTCATGAAAACATTTTCATAAAATAATTTTAAATATCTCTGTGCTCTGAAAGTTCCATATATAATTAAATTATTAAGGTAAAAAGCAGAGATGCTTAAAGCAAAACAGGCTTTTATTTTGTATCCTTACTGTCCCAGAAATGGGTCTAAATTAATTAAGTGCATAGTAGATCAAGATGCACCATAGAGGATTTGAATATTCAATGAGTGGGTTCAGTTGTACCTTCAAATTCTATAAAGTAACAATGGTACTAAGAGAAATCTGCCATAAATCTCTTTCACTGCCAGATGTTATTGAAATACATTTTAAATTTTGGCTGTGCTTCAGATTAAATATTTAGAAATAAAACTTTACAACATAGAGATTAATTTCATCATCTGATTAAGTAATAAAATATATGCAAGTTTAAAAGAACTTAGCATGAATAAAACAAATTTATATATTTTATTTTATTCTAAAGTTTGAATTTGCCATGACACAAGTGATCTTAGCAAAGATTTTCCTTGCTAGGAGGGCAACTTAATTAACTTTCTTTATATCTCATATTTTAAATAATCTTATTAGATTTTTAATAAGTGTTCCAACAATTGCTCTAGGCTGTGGTTGCCAAGGACCCTGGGAATGGTGCTAGTTTGGATAATCTGCTTTATCAGTTGGTCTTCTGGATGGGGCAGCATGTGCTTTAGTCGCTCTATAGGAAAATACACTGAGTTCCTCTGATTCTCTGGTAGAAAAGCAGTATCACAGATGTTCCACAATAATTTGTGTGGTGTGTGTGTGTATGTGATTTTTCTCACTATTTGGCCATATCAGTCAGAATTTTCCACACGTGACTCAATTGTCAACAAACTAAAGCAACTAGCACAGCCTGGTGAGCAGTTGGATCACAATAAACATTAGTTTCCTCCCTTCCTCCCCAACCCAAATCCTTTTCTACTATTACTCAGATATCTCTATGCACACTATATAAAAATTTCTCCTTTCCATACAATGTGGCAGAAACAAGGGGAAAATTTTAACTACATAGAAGCTAAGAGAAAGTGATTGGATTAAGACAGTTACCTAAGACACATCTAAAATCCAAATGATATGGCAAAAAAATTTTAATAAAGAGTAAATCCAAAACAGGGTGAGAAAATAAAAAAGAATGCCACCAACGAACCAGAAAAGTTAAGTAATTCCTGAAAGATAGAAAGCAGAGCTACAGAGATACAAAGATGAAGGGAAACACGATGTAAACATAAAACACAGTTAAACAAAAAAGAATACGGTGGTGGGAAGAACGGTGAGGAGTCCTAAACACAGAGTCAGTGCCACAGACATATGGCCCTTGAGCACGCATCACAGTGGTTATTAACTGGGAAGCAACAGTTGGCACCTCTGTCCTCTCTGACTGAACCAGGCAGAGAGCACCAATGGTGTCTGTCCATTGCTAGAGCAGGGTGTGGGCAACTGGACCCTGGGAGCAGAGCAGAGCTCCAGGGAGGTCAGCTGCTGTCCCCAGAAGAGCAGCACAGTGTCCTAGCAACACAGCGGCCCCTCCCACACGATCCCCAGAGGCTGAGCTCTGTGACTAGAAGAGACAAGTGAACAGAGACACTAAATCACGAAAATGAGCAGACACGGCTCATTCAACCTTTAAAGGAAACCAACACTATTATAAAGAAAAAACAATGTTAACAGGACAAGCAGAACAAGATTGTAGGATAAAATAAAAATAAAATAAAATTTAAAATGCAAGAATATATTACATTTACACTGACTCAACCAGACAACTACATGGAAGTGACCACAGAATACAGGGCAAGATATAAATTATCTCATAAATTAAAATTCCTTTTGAAATTAAAAAAAAAATTGATGGATGGACGTAATTGAAGAACAAAACAGTGAGCTAGAATATCACATCAAAGATCTTTCCTACAATACACTGTTAAAAGGATAAAGAAGTAAAAAAATACAATAAAGCTTAAGATGCAGGTAAAATGGATTCAGAGATTTTAATATGTATCCAGAAAAAAGAAAATGGAGAAAATGGAAATAAGATATATAAACATCAAAACCTCCAGTTAGAAATAGACACTCAGCAGCAGTTCCTTCTTCTTTTGCCAGTAGTACTCCCATTCTCTCAGGGGGACGGAAGCTATTCTTCTCCCATTCTCAATCGGTGCAATTTGGGTAACATTGGCTCCGTGCCTGTCTTCAATGGTGGATGAGTTACTCAAGTCTGGATAATCAGACCATTGATTTTGGGGCCATGGTAGCTGGTTAAGAGTTTGATTTCATAGCCCAATCAGAGCCAATGATACATAGTGACATTTTTTAGGGCTGATAGAAAACTTCAGTGATCACACAAATGGACGTAAACCTGGAGATGTAAGTCTGGTGCTGCTGTAGCCACATGTGTCTGCAAAGAACTGAAATTTCTCTCTTGATGGAAAAAGTGATTGAAAGAAAGAGAGAAACAGTTCTGATGACACTGAGACACTGGATCAAGCTGTGTCTTCAGCTAGAACTACCAAAGGACTTTTAGTTTTGTGATCCTATAAATTCCAGTTCTAGTTAAGCTAGTTTGGGTTGTATTTTTTGTTACTTGCTATAAAAAGATGCCTAACCTATTCAGAGATAGATGATGATCATAATAAAATGGAAGAAAATTTCCCAGAGTCAAAGAAAGGCAACTAGATGGAAGTGACCACAGAGTATAGGGCAAGATATGCAATCAATGATCCTTCAGTGGTTGCATAACGGTGAAACTTCAGAACATCAAGAACAATGACAAAAATGTAAAATGATTTCAGAGTGAAATCAACTACCAAGAAATGAATGAGAAACAGATTGATATAAGATATTTTATCTACAAAAAAATGGATGATGAAAAGTAACAGTCTTCAAAGGTCTGAGGGAAAATGACTTTGAGGAGTTTTAGGTCTATTTAAACTACCATTCTGATAGGAATACAAAATAAGGACAGTTTTGGACATGCAAGGATTTGGAAACATGACTATCAGCTTACCTTCCGAAAGAATTATTTGTATATGGAATCCAGAAAAAAAGAACGAATCCTCAAAACAGAATGATAAAGGATGCCAGAAAGAGCAATATTAAATAAAATAATATTAGAATATAGAATTGTCTTAGTATTTTTATAAAGTTTAAAATTGTGAAATATCTGAAATAAACTGGATATTATGGATGACAAATATAGATGAATGAGGGATAGTCAAAAAGAACAGAAATGAAACTTGGTGAGGTTATGTTGTAAATGGGGAAGATACAGATAATCACTAACTCTTGGGATTGATAAAAATATTAAGTTAAAGTGTATTTGAAAAAATGGTATGCTCCATCTTTGACTGTATTTTCTGTTTTTGTCTGTTTATTGCCTATTTAGATTTTCTATTTCTTCTTTGTTCAAATTCAGCCATTTGTAATTTCCTCAGAAATAATCAATTCAAGTTCTCCCAAAACTTCAAAAGATTGTCCCTTAAACATTTTCATAGGCTGGAAAAATTCCAGACTGAAGTAAAATTCAGAATTACTGTAAAAAGTAAAAAGAGTTGAATTAATCCGTAAGAAAACCTGTCAAGTTTCTTATTTGTAACCATGATTATATGTTCAGTAGTTAAATAGCCAGTTCTGGACACTTACTGAACCAAAAAAGCAATGCTTTTTTAGGGCAACACACATTCAAGATGCAAGTCTGATAAGGAACTTCTGGCTATGACGGTGTGGAGAGGTTGTTAGAAAATATATACTATTTTGGATCTCTGGAAATTGACCAAAAAACAGATGACAAATTGAGAAGTGTTTGTTCTTGAAAAACCTTCAGAGCTTCAGGTAAGGAGTAGCAGTCTGTGGTCTTTTCAACTGGGGCTGCTTCCGTCCCCACAGTGCATTCCCCTGGTTTGATCAGTGAAATGGTTGTTTTACCAGCGTAGGAACGGAACAATCTCCAAGACAGACCATATGATAGACCATAAAACAAGTTTCAATATGTCAATATTTAAATGTAGATAGATTGACATCATATAAAGTATATTCTATGACCACAACCGGAAACAATTAGAAATCAAAACAGAAAGAAATTTGGGGAAACCTCCCATGATTGGAAATTAAACAGCACACTTCTAAAAATAACCTGTGAGTCAAAGAAGAACCCATAAATGAAAACAGACGATATCCAAATTTATGGGATGCAGCTAAAGCAGTGCTTTGAACATATTTGATAGGTTTAAGAGATGTATATTAGAAGGAAGATCTAAAATCAATAACATAAGCTTCCATCTCAAGGAGGTAGATAAAGAAGAGCAAATCAAACCCAAAGTAAGTAGAAATACCAGAGAGAAAATAACATTGAAAAGAATGAAACAGAAAGCAGAAAGATCATAGAGAGATTCAATAAAATTTTAAAAATTGGTTCTTTGAAAAGATCAACAAAATTGATAAACTATTGGCTATAAAAGAGAGAAGACACAAATTACTATAATCAGGAACAGAAGAAGGACATGATTATAGACACTGCAGGAATTAAAAGGATTGTAAGGGAACTTTGTGAACGATTTCATGCCAAAAAATAGAGAACTTAGATGAAAAGGAAAAATTCCTAGAAAGACAAAAGTTGCCATAACTGACTCAAGCAAAACTATAAATTCAAAATAGACTTATAAATGATTAAGGAAATTACAGTAGCAAGGTTATAGGATATGAGATCAATAAAAAAATTCAATGTCATTTCTATATATTAACATCAGACTATCTGAAAGTGACATTAAGAAAACAATTCCATTCAAAATAGCTTAAAAACAATATAATACTTAGGAATAAATGTAACAAAAATGTGCATGACCTGTATAGAGAACACTATAAAACATTGCTGAGAGAAACTAAAGAAGATCTACAAAAAGGGATATCATGTTTATGGATTGGAAATCATAGCACTTCTCACCAAAATGATCTATAGACTCAATGCAATTCCTATCAAAATCTCAGCAGGCTTTTTCATAGAAATTGACAAGATGATCCTAAAATTTATATGTAAGAACAATGGGCCTAAAATAGCCAAAAAAAAAAAAAAAAAAAAAAAGGGAAAAAGAAGAACAAATTTGGAAGACATGAATTACTTGATTTTAAAATTATTTTGAAGTTACATCAAGTAAGAATGTGAGGTATTGGCTTAAAGGCAGACACATCGATCAGTGGAGTAGAATAGAGAATCTGAAAACAAATCCTTATATTTAATTGATTATTGACAATGGCTCCATGGAAATACTATGAGGAAAGGATAGACTCACAACAAATAACAATTGGATATCCACATGCCAAAAAAAAAAAAAAAAAAAAAAAAAGGAATTTAAACCTCTACCTCACACCACATGTAAAACTTAAATCTAGAGGGTTCTATGTAAGAGCTAAAACTATAAAACTTCTGGAAAAAAAATTGGAGAAAATCTTTTGGACCTTGGGTCAGATGAAAATTTCTACACATGACATAAAGCACAATCCATGAAAGAAAAAATAATTGACAAATTATACTTTTATCAAAAATTAAAAGCTTCACTTTCCAAAGTCACCATTAAGAAAATGAAGGGAAACCAGAGTCTGAGAAAATATTTGCAAATCATACATCTAATAAAAGATTTGTGTCTAGACAAACCTTACAACTCAATAAGAAGATAAACAACCCAATTAGAAAAGAATTTAAGTTGTATGCACAACTATGTGATGACACTGTGAGCCAGGATTATATACTTCAGATGGTTTGTATGGTGTGTGAATATATTTCAATAAAACTGCATTAAAAAAAAAAGTCCTGGCAATTAGCTGGGCTTAGAAAGAACAGGAAAAAAAAGAATTTTAATAAGTATTTCACTAAGGAGATATGTATGAATAGCTAATAAGGGCATGAGAATATGGGCAATACCATTACTCATTAGGGAAATGCTAATTAAAATTACAATAAGATACCTCTATATCCCCAGTGGAATGAGTATAATTAAAAAGATTGATGATACTAAGTGTTGGTAAGGATTTGGAAAACTGGAATCCTCAATTCAGTGCTAGTGGACATGTAAAATGGTATAGCCACTTTGGAAAACACTTTGGCAGTTTCATAAAAATTTAAACACAAACTTAAGATACAACCCAGCAATTCCACTCCTAAGTATCTAACCAAGAGAAATGAAAATGAATAACCACAAGAATATTTGTATGCAAATACTCATAGCTGCATTATTTACAATAGCTAAAAACTGGAAATCATCCAATTATCCATGTGTTGGTAAATGGTGTGATGGCTTGAAGCTATGTACCCCAGAAAAACCTGTTCTTAAAAACTTAATCCACTCCTGTGGGTGTGGACACAGTGTAAATAAGGTCTCTTCAAGAAATTATTTCCATTAAGATATGGCCCAAATAATCAGGTTGGGCTTTAATCTGGATTACTGGAATCCTTTATAATCAGGGGGAAAGAAGGAAAAAAAGCCACAGAGGGAGCAGCCAGAAGCTGAAAGTCCACAGACCCTGGCAGAGAAAGAAGCCAAGCAGGGCTGACATGTGCACTGCCGTATGACAGAAAAGCTAAGGACAAGGATCACTGGCAGCCACCCCAGAATGCCAGTTTTCTGGAAGAAAGCATTGCCTTGATGAGTTCTTGATTTTTTTTTTAACGTCTTCTAGCCTCAAAACCACGAGCCATTAAATTCCCATTGTTTAAGCCAACCCATTGCATGATACTTGCTTAAGCAAGGAGGAACCTAAAACAAATGGATAAAGAAAATGAGGTATATCCATACAATTGGGTACTAATGAGTAATAAAAGGGAATAAACTACTGACACACACTACCAACTTGAATCTCAAATGTGTTGTGCTAAGCAAGTAAAACCAGACACAAAAAGACCTATTGTATGACTCCATGTATCTGGAATTTCTAGAAAGGGCAAAAATATTGTCTTAGTTTGCTAGGACTGCTGGTAACAAAGTGTCACAAAGTGGATGGTTTAAAACAACAGAAACGTATTATTGTCTGACAGTCCTGGAGGCTAGATGTCTGAAATCTCTAGGGGAGAATCCTTCTTTGCCTTTCCCCAGCTTTTGGTGGGTGGCTCACCGCAACCATGGTATTAGCTGGCTCAGTCATCACGTGATGTTCTCCCCTCCACCCTACTCCAGCTTGGCTTCATCTTAACTCATAACAGCTTCAAAGACCCAATTTCCAAATAAGTTCACATTCACAGGACCAAGGGTTAGGACTTGCACGTCTCTGGGTGGGGGACAATTTAACCCTTAATAACTCTAGGGAAAAAAAGCAGATCCAAGGTTGCTCAGATCTGGGGGTGGGAGTGAGGACTGACTGCATCTGGGCACAATGGAACTTTTTAAATTGCTGGAAGAATTCTAAAACTGGATTGTGGTATGGTGATAGTTACATAATTGCGTAAATTTACTAAAATCCACTGAACTCTATACTTCCCATGGGTGGGGGAATTTTATGAAATATACGTATATTTTCTAGTTATGCAATACTAATTTTCTTTGTTATTTAGTGGATGTATTAGACTCCTTTTCATTATATTATTAAGGCTTGTGTTAAGGTAACCAAACATTTTTACCTCAATTTATACATGCCAATAATATTTTCATACAATATTCATTTGTATAATGAATTTGTGAATAGAAATTTATTTTAATTTAGTAACAAAATAATTAAAATAATTAAAAATAATTTTTTATTATTTTGACTTTTTCATGACAGTTACTGAGCTGATAAATGTATGTAACTACTTATTTTTATTTTCCAAAATTTAATGAAATCCTATCTATTGTTATGATTTTCCATTTTTTGAATAAGATGAAAATTGATAGGTACAATAGCAAAAGTAATTTGATACTAAAAACTGACTTCTGAGACTTTCCGTGAAGTCTTGTTTTCTCTTATTTTGAGATAACAATTGATATATAAAATATTGCATTTTATTACTATCCATGAATTAATTCAACTTCAAGGGGAATAATAACCTGATTAATGTAAATGGCTAGATACTATCTTGTTCCTGTCTACACTATGCATTTTGAAATGAGTATTTGTAGTAATTTTATGAAGGAAGCCCTGTCTATAAAAGAGATGCGTTTGATGGGTAAGAAATAATTTAACCATTTGTAAGAAATGGTGATGGTAATTCCTCATAGATCTTAGGAGGACACTGTCTGAAAAGTGCCTAAAACGAACAAGTAGAGCAAAAGACATAAGGATAAGTTAATTAATATTTCAAACTATTTTCATAAATGGAAAACAGAAAAATATTCAGATGTATAAAAACAGCCACGTGTATCATTCAGTATTTAAGCAAGAGGGGACAAGTTAAAAAGAATAAATGGTTGGGGGTGATTAAGTAGGAGAAAGAAGCCAGAATGCAGGTGGCATCATTCTGCAGGGATGCTGTGCTGACAGCTGACACCAGAGAGTATTAAGGGGTTGGTGTGCGACCCTCCTCCCAGCCCCGAGCTCCCTGCCCCCGCCCTTCTACCCCTCACTCCCAGGGCCAACACTGCCATTTAATGCTTGTCCCCATGACATGTCCTCTATCCCAGCTTCCAAAATGATCCCTTTGAGACTCCTCTTTATTCCTTTTTTGCCTTAATGACCCTTTTCAACTAAAAGTTAGGAGAAAAGCAATTGATCAAAGTAATTCTTGCTAACAAGTAAAATGTCTTAATGTTCCTAGGAGGCATTTCTATTGTAAAGGGAAGACCTTTATCCTGGGCAGGTAACAGTGGCTCAAGTAAAGTTATTCTCTTTCCCTGCCCCTATGATACTTTTCTTTATTGTTTTTCCAAATACATGACCTACTTCACCCAGAGAATAGAAAGGTATGCAGCTAATTCCTGTTTTGTACTCCCTGCACATGGAAGCTGGTGGAAAACCATGCAGGTGGTGAATGTTGAACACCTGTATCCTTCAACGACCTTTCAGCAAGCCACATTACTGAACTGATGATTGGTAATAACTTCACTATTATCCTTAAGAGGCATTCCGTCTCAGGGGTGGAACTGATGGCAACTTGCCACGTTGACTGGAAGATTTGGGGGAAAGTCCTCCATAGTTTCTCAACATTATTATGACCACTCTACATCCCCCATGCTCAGCTCCGCATGGCCCAAGGTCAGGCTGTTCACATATCATTATTGAGTGCAGCTCCACGGGGCATAATCCAGTGCCTTAAAGGAACACAGTTTTGTTAGAACAAAATACCCTCAAAACTAAGTTCTGCCCTGTGCAAAGTACAATAAGCCTTGGAAATGTGTGTTCTTGCTTTCTTACCTTATGACCTAAATGTAGAAGCCAGAGGCTCCTGTGGTGTCTGTACATAAATGTAAAACTAGTGTCTCTATCTTTTTACCACTCAACACTATTTACATTTCTGCTGTTGATTAATAAATGCAGTGCAGGCCCATAAAGATAAGCCTTTCAAACAAAGCGGAAGGTGATCAAGCTTGCACTAGTCAATAATGTTTACCTCAACTGTCATTTTTATTAGCCATTCTTAAACACCAAACATGAGGGGGAATTAGTACTGTTATCCACAGGAAACGAGTCCTGAGGTTCAAAGGGACTTGAACCGGTCCCTCAAACCCGTACTAGGATTTAGCTTTTCTCCCAGGCATCTGAAAAGTTTTTTTTCCCTTAAAAACCTTATTTCCACGTTAAAGAAAGAGGCTTCTGAGAGAACGTAGACATGGGAAACCCAGGCCCAGCAGCTTTTAGTGGGGATTTTAAAAAATGCCTAAAAATCTTCCTATTGCACCCAGTTATTCTGCCTCCCCCTTCCCCTCTCCCTCTTACACACACACACACACACCATGGTTGGGAATGGAAGGGGGTGGGGTGGGATCTCAGTGTTTCTATTATAACAAAGTCATTGGATTCTACCTTAAAAACTTGATTCAAGGAGGGGCGGTGCTGGAGGCAAAGTCTTGCTTTCCGCTTTCAAGAGAGCAAGCCCTGAGCAGACGTCGCGTCCCCTTGCTGCTACCGGAGACGAGGTCTGCCGCTGCCTCCTCGTTGCGCCCCGCCCGGCTGCTACGCTATAAGTAGCCCAGGCCAGAGAACTCCTTCCAGAAGTTACCCCCTGCTTCTGCTGAGCGAGTTTTTCTCTGTTCCACAACCACACAGTGCCAGAGAGCTCCGCGCTCCAGGCGCAGACCCCGGCAGCGCGCAGATCCTCGGCCACCGCCCGGGGCGCGCTCCCCTCTGGCCCGCGCGGCGCCCGCCGCTCACCGCGTCCTCTCGCCCAGGTGCTCGCGGCCAGCAGCTGCACCAGGTGGCGTCAGGGGTGGGGTCAATGAAGCGCAGCCTGAGGAAGATGCTGCGCCCTGGGGAGAAGGATCCCCGGGGCGTCATCTACGAGGGCGTGGAGGACGACATGGAGGACGGCACAGACTTCTTTAAGGTACCCAGGGCGATTGGTGGGCGGGACGGGCTCTGAAGTCCGGGTGGGGGTCGGCTCCTAAATTTGCCTGCCTGGTTAGAAGTTTCCTGGAGGGCAGCCCCAGGATAGGAGGACGGGAAACGTGGAAAGACGAGGGGAGTGCTTGCTTCCGGGTGTGTGCGCAGTAGGAGACTCTCAGAATTTGGGGATCCTGGGAGGGCACGCTTATAAAGCGCCCACACTGTGAGCTCTGTCCTTGCTATTTGCTTGCTTGCTCTTTCTATTTGCGTGCTTGTCGGTTCTATCTGTTCTTGCTCACGGATGGGCACCGGCAGTCGGGAGCGACCTACCCAAAAGGTACGTAACTTTGGCAGTTGGCAGAAGCAGGCAACTGACTAAAACCAGGACAGGTTTGGAGCGTCTGCTGTTGCACTTGGATCTTTTTGTAGCTTTTATTTGGAACCAAACAGCTAATTGGTTGTATCTGGAAGTCGGATAGCTATGCAAGAGGTTCATTGGGTTTGAGACGCATTCTTGTCTAGTAGAGTGAAACAGAGAAACAAACCCCTGCAATGAAGCGTTGTTATAGGGGATGCCCCAGGGAAAAAACGGGAGCAGGACTGGTAAATTTCTCCAGGGATTGAGGGGCATCAGGAAACACTCTGTGGAGGAAGAGGCCCTTTGGAGTGAAGACTGGTGAGTGTTCTCATGGGGCCCTAAACCGCCACTGGATTTCCTACAGATTGTCTGCAGGAGGAAGGATCGCTTATTAAAAGTTAAGATATCATTAAAAGTGTCTCTCCTAAACCAACTGAAAATGCCTTTCCACAGTGGAATCATATTAATAGTTCCTGTGGGTATACACACACACACACACACACACACACACAC
This sequence comes from Choloepus didactylus, assembly GCF_015220235.1. Lineage (NCBI taxonomy): Eukaryota > Metazoa > Chordata > Mammalia > Pilosa > Megalonychidae > Choloepus > Choloepus didactylus. The sequence goes on along the minus strand of NC_051320.1, from coordinate 28,516,782 downwards.
ACATACACACATACAGTACACATATATATGCATATATATTGTCAATACACATATATGTTCACAAAATTTTAAGTCACAGTGTTTCACATTTTAATTTACTCATGAAACATATCTGGAATACTTTTCAAATCAGCACCTGGAGATTTGCCTCACCCTTTTTAGCAGCTTCATAATATTCCATTGTAGGACTATATCATGCTTTATTTAGCCAGTCCTGTATTGATGGACATTTAGGTTGTTTTTGTTTTTGTTTTGCTATTATACACATGATTGAGTGCATTTCTGAAATATAGATGTGGCTTCTTTTTCTGTCCATTGGCACCTTTGTGGGGTTGTCTGTGTGTTAAAATCCTAGCATGGTCAAGAGGTATGTAGAACTTTAATTTTGGTAGAGATTCCAAATTGACCTCCAAATAGATTGCACCCATTGACACTGTGAGCAATCACATGTTAGTCAGGCATGTGTGATAAATCTCACAAATGAATAAGCCAGTTGTCCCAAGGTCTGTTTGCATATCCAGGTTGAACACCAATTTTATTCTCTCCTCCTTATAATTAAAATTTTAACATAGGCCTTGTGGCTCAATCCAAAGAACATGAGCAGATTTCAAGCACTATAGAGTAGTGCCTTGGAATTGATATTACAGAACGAGAAGAAATTTTAAAATTTTAAAAATCACAGCATAAAGCTAGGCACTTCCCTTAATTACTGATGTGGTTTAGTTTCCTAGAGATATTTACTGAAGGATTTCAATATAAAGCCTCACATTTGTTGTTCTTTGTGTATTTATTTATTTAGTTTTATTGCCTAGGTGAAATAGAGCTATGTTATTTAAGGCTGTTAGAAGCTGTACCAGAACATATAGATGGAGGGATTTATGTATTTTATTTTATTAACTGCAGCAATTCCAGATCATTCTGTAGAAATCCCAGTGGTTGGATTCATTACAAAGTGACATAAGCAGAGAGTTCTGAACTCTAGGGACTTCTTGGTGGCTTCCTGATTAAAAGATATGGTGTATAATATATATTCCCTAGTGCACACATATTATCTCAGGAATACCAACAAAATCGAAGGCTCACAGAAAACTTACGAGATGAGAAATCTTGTGGGAAAAGAGCCATTTGATAGATGCCTTTAGCCTTATCCAATTACTTTCCTTCAAGAGAGTTAATACTTTAGCATTTCACTTTTCATTAGTTCTAATCTCTCCTTTTAGTTTCTCCCCATTACTACTTTTATGCATTTCATTAAAGCAGCATAAAAAAAGATACTATTTGATATCTGTTTTTAAAGGCTTATAATTAACTTCTCTAAAAATGATCTAGTCTATTATGATCTGTATCTAGCCATATAATTCAGAATCCAAAAGAATCTGAAGTGACTCTGCGGCAATCGTAAAATACGTTGAATGAATATATTAATTTGTCTAAATGACATCCTCAGCTTACTTGAAGAACTTTAAAAAATCCCTTCAAAGCCTGCCTTGGCGTGGCATATACCAATCCAGATGGGTGAGGCCCCTTTGGCACTTCTGAGGAGTGTGTCTAAAGCATTTAGATACTGTTTTGTCACTGAGAATTCACCAGTTCCTGTATCTGAAGCTAGTACTTGCTCTATCAAAAGAGTGTGTAATTGGGTTTGTGTTGACAGTGCATTGCTGAACTGGCCCACCCATTGCTCTTTCTGGCACTGTGGAATGGGCAGTACAATCTCAAAGAATGTATCAAAATTCAAGAGCTCAAATGCTGCCAAATAGATTTAGATGAACCATCTCTTTGATAGGGTGAGACATTGAGAAAGTGCCTATTTCTCAAAGAAGCACAACTTTCATTTATCACTGAATATGTGTAACTTTGGAAATGGTTGGAGGCTCATCATCATATTCTGCTTTCACTAAAGCTATATGTAGCTTATAGAATTCAATGTGACACATTTGTATCTAAGTTAATACCACAGAAAAGCGATTTTGTAGGTACTATTCTGTGATAGCAGAAGCAAAAACAAAGTTCAAAATTTTAAGAGACTGTCTTTAATTTATTTCAACCTGACAGTTCCTGAGTGAATCCTAATATGCCCAATTCTTTAATAACTATATTAAAGTAAGTACTTCAATGCTTTGTTTTATTTAATCATAGTTTTTTTGTTTGGTTTTTAGTTTTTAGTTTTTTGTTTGTTTGTTTGTTTGTTTTTTAGCAGTGAGAAGTGCTCTGATTAACTTTAAAATAACAAGTTTAGAATTTTTGGCACATATTTTACATTGTGTCAAATGTGACCAGTCACAGTCAAGAGTGGAATTAAAGCAAGTATCTGGATCATTTATTTGGAGGGTTTTTCTGTATTTTCAGAAAATGCTTTTTTACAGTGGGTTCCCTGAAGAGCTACTGTCTCATAGAACATTTTGCTTTGGGTCCAAACGATGAAATAGCTTTGGCAAAATGTCAGGCAAGTGTATTATTTGGTCACATACTTGCAAAGCTGGAAGGAACATTGAGAAATCACTTTAATCTGAACATTATCATAGGACTAGAATGAAGTTTCATTCAATTTTTTTCCCTATTCATTTTTGAAGCCTCTAAAGAATGAAAATTAACCAAGTAGTTCAGGGACAGTCTGGCCCTAAATAAGAGCACAGTCATGACAGCTTCTGTTGTGTGCAGAGAGAAAGCAGGAGGTGAATCTCACCTGACCTGGCCTGCTACAAAATCTTGGTGGCCAAAAAGGAGCCGCTTGTTTCAGGGATGTGGAGGCAGCCATTTTAGTTGACTGACCATGTGACTCACATGAAGCCCCTCACAAACATTTTCCCAGCTCTCATCTATATAGATTGGGTGGATGGGGATAGGATATAGGCCAGGGAGAAGGCAGTAATAGAGATTCCTGGACTCAATAATCCTTGCATTCACGAAAACCTTTCTATCTCACCAAAACTGCTCATGTTGTACTTAAAGTACCTTATCTCTTGGCAAATCAGATTTCCCTCTCTTTACATTAGACAGAATTTCTCAGATTACATCCCTTAAGTTTACTTCAAAACTTTTCTCAAGGCCTTTATTTCTATAGCATATAGGCGTACAGCAGAAAATTTTTAAAATGTATTTAATGTGCTTATCAGTGTTTAGGCATTTGCTGTGCCTTCTTTATGTAAGGATTTTATGTTCTCCAAGAAAAATATTTACTTTCTCATAAACATGATAATGCTTTTGCATGATAACCTTTTACAGGCTATAAAACAATTAACTTTACATTCATAAGTTTTTTATATGCTTGTTGGAGATAACAATTTTTTTATGTATATCTAGGTGGTTTTTGAAGGAAGTACATGTAAATTGCAAAACTTTGTCAAGAAACGAAAGAGATTAAGCAAATATGATGATGAGAATGCCTCTGCTTTGCATCATGCTGCAGAAGAAGGTCAGATTGAGATGATGGAGATGATTATCAATGAATCCTCTTGTGAAGGTAACAAAATGAATGGTCCATAAACCATAATCTCATTAGATTTATTGGGAAGAGTGGTATGAAGTGATCCTGAAGGGTAGATTAGTGTTAGATTATAAAGGGCCCCTATATCTCACTCAGGAGTCTGGATTTCCCTACAGGCCAGTGTTTTCAATGTTTTCCATTGAAATACTGCAAAGTAGAGTACAGCTGTATCCCTGGGGATCTGAGACCCCCATCACCCTGCCGCCACCAGCAAGCACAGACTTTCTTTGAAACTTTATGATAAATCATAAAAATTCATATAAATTGTATGCAATGTTCTATAATATTTTTGATGAAGTTCTTATGCGTTTAAAATTATTTATTATTGTATGCAATGTTTTATAATATTTTTGATGAAGTTCTCATGCATTTAAAATTATTTATCATTGAATAAAATCAACACTCCAAGAAGATGTAACATTTCCTCTCCACCTCTTAGATGCAGGCTTGCTTGAGAAACTCAACTGTAGGCAACAAGGGAGGGGTGTGCACAGGATATTTTTAAGTAGTGAGGCAGTATGATGAGATCTTTATTACAGAAGACCATTCTGTCAATATTGTGGATGATGGGTTGCAAATGGAAGACAATTAAAAAGCCATTTTGGTAGTAATGAGAAGATGAGAGCCCACCATGGTTCTGACGTTGGAACAGGAGAAAGGGAGAGATTCGAGAGATATTTTACAAGTAAGGTCAACAGAGCTTAATAACAGATGGAATGTGAGGAGTAAATGGTGGGGAGTTGATGTTGATTTTGAGGTTCCTAATTTAGGAGATTAGGCTAATAGTATAACCATACTGAAAAGGGGGCATATCATAAAAGAGAAGTGAGTATGAGGAGTGTGAAGGTGTGAGGAGATAATGAATTTGGTTTTAGTAACACTGAGCTTGAGAAGCACAGGGTACATCACTTGGAAATAGCCAGTAGACAACCAGATATATAGAAGGAAAGGACACCCCCACCTCCCCCCCACCAGGGTCATTGTTGCATTGGAAGTAGGTGGAGCCCTGAAAATGCATGAAAATCCTTTAGGAGAGCTTAAAATATCTAACAAAAGTAGTTAAATTATGCGCTATATAGATACACCTTTTTAGTTTTTAGGGTGTTGGAATGGCTAGAGGGAAATATCTGAAGCTGTCAAACTATAACCCTGTAGCCTTGATTCTTGAAGATGATTGTATAACTATGTAGCTTACATGGTGTGACTGTGTGACTGTGAAGACCTGGTAGCTCACACTCCCTTTATCCAGTGTATGGATAGATGAGTAGAAAAATAGGGACAAAAATTAAATGAAAAATAGGGTGGGATGGGGGGATGGAATGTTTTAGGTGCTCTTTTTTACTTTTATTTTTGTTTTTTCTTTTTTTTTTGGAGTAAGGAAAATGTTCAAAAATTGATTCTGGTGATGAGTGCACAACTATAAGATGGTATTGTAAACAACTGATTGTATACTGTGGATGATTGTAGGGTATGTGAATATATCTCAATAAAACTGTATTTAAAAAAAAAGTAGTTAAGAGTAGTGAACCAGCATTAAGGGACTGATGGCAGAAGGAAAGCTAGTAAAAGGATGGTGAAGAAGAAGAGGTGACAGATAAGGCATTGATGATGTAGAAGCCGAGGGACAAATTATTAGGACAGATGAGTCAGAAAGATCAATTGCCACAAAAACCAAGTAGGTTGAAGATCACATTAAAGTCCTTCAATTAGAAGGCCTCAGTTGTAAAAATGACTTCTGAAAAGTAGTGAAGCTAGAAGCCAAATTCAAGTTGTTTGATTATGAATTGTCCCTTGTTTAATTAAGTTTGGTACTGAATGGAATGCTGAATGGAGTGCTTTGTCTTGATCCGAGAGAATGATCAAGAAATGAGCATGAGTGTGTGTGTGTGTGTCTGTGTCTGTTGTTGAGAATGAGAGACTTGGCTGAATGATAGGATAAAGTGAAAAGATAAATAAAAACAGGCGAGAAATGGGAAACATGGCTGGAGCATGGTCTCAGATATCACAGATGATCCCCAAACTGTATTTATGAGTGAGTACTTAACCCCCTCCCCAGATATGTAACTATATCATCATAGCTAATATGGTTGATAAAGCAGAAAGCCATGTTTATTTGATGCAAGGGCAGGATGCAAGAGCATGTTCTTAATGCTGAGCTCACAGGCTAACTCATGCTATATTGCGTTGGAGAAATGCAAGGAAACCGTGTGTGGCGTCAGGTGACCTATGCTCAAATTCTAGCCTTGTGATTTATTATCTGTGTCTTGTTTCCCATTAGCAATTTTGAACCATTCTATTGGCCAGACACTCTGCTAAGCTCTTTAAAGCCATCATTTAGTGTTATCCTCCCAATAACCTTGCAAGGTATATATTTCCCCCCCAAATTTGCATTTGAGAAAACTGAGGCTCAAAGAGATAAGGTAACTTAACACAACTCCTTACTAGCTGTGTGACTGTTGGAAGGTTTTTTAACCTCTTGTGGCCTTAACTTCTGAAAAATGCTCATGGCACCTGGCATGGCTGTTAGGTGGGTTGCATGAAATAAAGGTGGTATTGAACCTAGTTGAGTGCTTTTATACAAGTTTTGCATTTATATAGTATCATTGCCTTACAACAACCCCAAAATTCATACCACAGATTAAAACATGTAGCCATAGTAGTATCTATTTCTTACAAATGCTAAATGTAGACATTTAACTCTGTCCTTTTGACAAGTCTGTGTCATATGATTACACATCCCCTATAGGAACCTATTAGATATTTCTTGAGAGCTGAAGCTCTATTTCTATTTCTAATAAAGAAGATGCCATCTTCAAGTAGCACTTGGCACAGAGCTTTGTAGAGACTAGGGAGTCAGGAAGTGTTGGATATAGTGAAAGCAATTTAACCCACATTTTTGTGTCTTTTTCTAGTGCTGAATGAGATGGACAGTTATGGAAATACCCCTCTACACTGGGCCACAGAAAAAAACCAGGTTGAAAGTGTAAAGTTTCTTCTCAGTAAAGGAGCAAACCCAAACCTCAGAAACAGCCACATGATGGGGCCACTCCACATAGCCGTGCAATGCATGCACCATGAGGTGATGAAGGTAATAAGGAAGGCTGCGGCGGCTCACTTGGGGGACGTCGGGGCTGGGGCTGAGACCCAAGTCTGGCTCTCTCTGCTGAGACCAGGATGGCCATCCAAAGCTCCAGCGCAGATGAGACATAACAATCACAGCATCTTCACTTCTAACCAAACGATGATGCTGATGCTGATGGCACATTATGACGATGATGATGATGTAACATGCAATGTTCTGAGAATTTATGTTTTAGTTTCTTTAATCCTCTTTTAGAAAACCATGATGATGATGATGATGATGACATACCAAGTATTGTTCTAAGAACTTTATATGTTTTTGTTTATTTAATCCTCTTTTAAAAAACCTTTGAAGTATGACTATAATTATATAATTATTCCCATTTCATAGTTGAGGAAACGGAGGCACAGAGAGAATTAAATAGCTTGCATAAGGTCACATACCTGGTGAAAGCAAGAATTAGGAATTTTGTTCTCAGCTTTATGTTTCCAAGTTAAGGCTTTATCACTTTTACCTGAATGGTTGAAGAACTGAAAGGAGGAAGGTGATGAGTGTCTCAATGGAAAAGAGAAAACATAATTATGATCTGCTGATTTGTTAAAGAGATGTCCTGTCATACTGATTATTTAGCAGAAGACATACTGATGCTATTGGTGAATGTCTTATTTTTTTCAAAATAGTGGTAGATGCTACTGCTAACCTTACCAGTGGTAAAAACCCTGGTAAATGCCTAAAGAGTAATATTTAGGCCATGACTTTGACACTGCACCTCAATTTCACAGACACACTAGAAAACACACATGCATGCTTAGGGTATTTTGCAATATACAAACAGATCATGTTCTAGAATTTCTTTTCTAAGACAGGTTTCTTGGATCATATTATGAGTTTTCCTGTAGAAACAATGTTGCAAATGATGATTTGGTATTGTGCTAGGCCACACTAAAACCTATTTTGTCTATAACTCACCAAAAAGGTCCATTAGTTCCACATTCCCTTTAACCCAAATGCCTTTCTCCCAGACCACTGAGCCCTTTGCTCCTAAATTTAAGCCTGCTATAGATGGCTGAGGGGGACTCCCTTTCTGCTTACCTACTGTACAATATTAGCACATAATATTGTAATTGGATGATGATGTACTTTCCTGCCCCTGACATAACACCCCAGTTGTGTCCTTGAAGGGAGGGACCATGTCTCACGAATCTAAATCTCCAGACCTCATCACTGTGCTAGTAAATGAAGGCTGTTGAATGAATGAATGAGTATATGAAGGTTCTGACTGAATGAGCAGGGGAGAGATGAGATCTCGCCTACAGGAAGATGGGTGGGGACAGCCCCTGAGAAGGTTTTGGGAAAACCTCTGCAATTGGCTGCTTTTGTTTGTTCTTTAATGCCTGCATTCTTCGTGAGCCAGATGCTGCTTCTGTATCGTCTGGGTTGGGCCACTAGTGACTGTAGGATCCCCAGTGAGTTCCCGTGGCTCCCTGTCGAGGTCTTTTGCTGCTTCTGAAGGCTCTTTCCAGAAACAAATGCCCAATAACTTAATTAATCTTGACCATGAAAGTGTTATTTGGGAACTCAAAGGCAGGAGCAGTTGAAAGGCTAGAGTTTATTAGAGATCAGAAATTGTCAGACCAACAAAGAGAGAATAGTGGGATCACATAAAAATAGGAAAGAATGATTTGGAAAAAGCCCATTACTAGTTGATCAGCTAGATGGTGAATATAACAAAGATTTTCCCAGATAACTCTAGAAAGAGAAGAAAAGTTGGGTTATAAGAGAACTGAAATTACTTGTATATCACCTATGTGGTCTTACCAGCCATAATTACATTTAAAATGTTTTCAAATCCCTATGCTTCAGCAAAGGATGAAGGGGAGAGAAGAAGGAGAAGAGATTTGGAGGGTCTCCCATATGCTTGCAAATAGCAGACCTATTGGCTGCCCCTCCGTAATGCCCATGGGCCAGGCCTGCAGGATGCCTCACCAAGCCCTTGCCATTTTAGAAAGTTTCTCTTGCCTGCTCCACCAGCCTTCCCCCAAACTCTCCACAGCTGCATTTATGGTTTAAGGTAAAAAATAAATATCTGTGCGTCACCTGAAGTTCTCACACATATACCAGGAAGCATACTGTTCCTTGGGGTATACTGATCTGGGGATTAGGGGGTGTCCCTGTTTCTCAGTGGCCTGCAAACCTTAGTCCTTGGAACTTAACTTCAAAGTATTGGTTCTCATCAAAGAGACCCCTGGAGAACTCACCTGCTAACCTTCCAGACTTGCCTGGTCTTGCCTGAATTTGAAATGGGCACACAGTTTAGTTGCTTTCTCTGGGATCCCTGCCACATATAATTTAAAACAGATTTTTAAAAGAATGTGTTTATGGCAGTACATTAGTAACACACTAATAAATGCTACAGATCCAATGATCCGTGATTCTAAGACGGCAAAGGGAAAAAAGTCTCTTCTCAGGGCCATCTGTAATAAGCTTTGTAGGTATCTTACAGGAGAGTCTATAGCTTCTTAAGAATAGAATATGAAAATGCCTGCAGTCCATAGAATTAACCTCATTTCCCTTCATCCACCAATCAATATTTTCCCTATATGTTCATATATACTAAAATCTCAGTTTAATTTTCTTTTATGAGCAGAGCTAGTTAGTAACCCTAATTGATTTGCTGCCGGTCACATCAGAACCTATTCTGTTAGCAAGCAGCTCAGGAGGTTGTGTGCTTTTTTTTTTTTTTTTTTTTAAATAAAGGTTTCTAGGAAACAACTTGTTTAAAAAATCTTTTTAAACAGTTTAATTATGAACACATGTTACAGTTTTATTATAGTCTTGCTGCAAGGGGAAAGACTTCTAATTAGGCCAGTTCAAAGATTTCTCTCTTGGGGGAGATATTATATGAGATTGTTAGATGAATATAAAATAAAGACTGGCTAAAGATAATTCTTGGTCAATAAACAGCGGACAGTCAACCAGGTAAAAGGAGGTAACGTAATCATTTAAGTTCCCTCAGAAGAAGGACCTAACCATTTTATCAGGAATGCTAATTTTTACATCATAGGAAGTTATATTCCAGATCAAGTTTTTAGCCATACTAAAGTGCCACATGAAACTCTATTTTCTCTACTTAAGGGAATGAAGTTCCAACTCACATTTCTTAGAATGCTTGCAATCTAGGTAAAAGGAAAATGACTGGAGGTGATGAGTAGGGGGACAGTGCATTCTCTCTCTCCTTTTCTCTCTCTCCCTCCTTCCTCCCTGCCTCCTGATATTCACAATAGCTCCATAAATTTATTTGATTAGCAAAGCTTACTTAATACATGTGAGAAGTATTAAATGTGCTGTGTTATCTAATATCTTCAATTCTTATCCTGTTTCTACTTCCACAATTCAATATTGCATGAATTGATGTGATATGGAAATCAATATTATTTCATCTATTTGAGAAATTTAATTAGTACTCTCTATTTACAAGGTTTTGTGCCAGATGATTTTTAATTGAGTGGGAGAGGGAGGGATATGAATGGTCCTTGGCATCGGAGAGTTTATAATCTAGTGGAAGACAATAATACCCTATTTGAAAATCTGCAATTTAGCTTTTTGACAGTTCTGCCCCCTTTTTATGTAGGTCCTGGCTGAGCACAGTAGTACTAATCTTAATTTGGAAGGAGAAAATGGAAACACAGCTCTGATTCTTGCATGCTCCAAAGATAATAGTGAAGCACTACAGTTCTTGGTTTGTATATTAATTATATTTTTCTACCTTATATTTTTGTTAGCAAAGCATGAATTATTGTTGATATTTACAACAGGACTTCATTTTTGCTCCTTGGCAAAATATAAAATACAGAAAATATGTCAGAAAAACACTTTTATGTGTTTTTATGTATGTGCACATCCCTTAATTCCTAAAAGGATCTGAGATTACTTACAGAAGACTAACTAACATGAAAGCCTTAAAGAAAATGTGAGAAAATCAAAGTGAAGAGAATATACAAGTGGGAAAAATTAAGATGAAGCTAGTGGTCAGTCTAGATTACAAAACACAAAGTATCATTGCCTGCATGTTAATAAAGGTAGATCATATATTTGACTCTAAGCTTCTGAGTAGTCAAAGGAAAGGTGAATATAGTCAATTTCAGATTCAGTGAGCTCATAAAATAAAAGTCAAGAGAAACACAGCTATCCTTGCTGCCAAGACCAGAAGAAGTGACTACCATAGGCTCTTGGAAAGGGAGTCCTATGTGAGAAAACAACCAAGGTTATTTGCAACAACCCTGAAAGCAAAGAGCCAGCCTTCTCTCTGGAGATTTCTGGGGTGGTGCATAAAATCCTGAAGATGCATACATAAATGACTCTCTCCTGCTCTAGGTAGTGCCCCTTCTGAGTGTGGTACTAGAATCCCACTATCTAGCTCTCTTCCAAATACTCCTCCATCACTTGCGCACTATCTAGGCCAACATCTATACTTTCACCATTTGATTTGGCCTCTCTCATCCCAGAGAATAAGAGAAGAAAAATAAAAGAATTTCAAAATTATCTGCCTGATATTTAAATTTATAAACATTTTCTAGCATATCTACTAGGTATGCGCAGAGACAAAATACATATTCTTATAAGCTGCCATGATTGGACCCAGAAAAGAATAAAAATAAATGAACACTCAAACCAAGAATTTAGAAAAAGAGCTTCAAATAAGCCAAAAGGAAATTGGAGGAGAGAAACAGTAAAATTGAAAGCAGAAAGTAAAAATCTGGCAACGTTTTAAAAAATCAAGTATTATTTCTTTGAAAAAGATAATAAAATAGATATAATGTTGGCCAAGTCTAAAACAGAAAAAGAGAAAGCACAAATCAACAAAATTAGAAATAACAAATGGATTCCTGGATATAAAGGAGGATTTTAAAATGAAAAGGTCAATATGCACAGTCCTATGCTAATAAATCTGAAAATCCTTTTTTAAATGGAAAAATCACTGACAATAAATAATATTACAAAATGAATTTTAAGAAGTTAGAGGCTTAAAGGGAACCATAAAAAGTGAAGAAAATGAATAAATTATTAAAGCCCCACACCCAGATAATATTACATGCTTTTATAGGTTTTACAAGTTCTTTCAAATTCTAGGAAACAGTTTCCATTCTAGGCAGTCTTTTCATAGCATGAGAAAAGAGTGAAAACATCCAGATTAATTTTCTAAAGCAAACATAATAATAATTCTAAAACTTGACAGCTCTTGCCCAATGGAAAAATGTGGATCAATTTCACATATAAACATAGATGCAAAATCTAAACTCAAATACTAGAAAATTAAGAGTAACATACAAGACCATGGTGGCCTTATCCAAGGAATACATGGATAGTTCAGTATTAGAGGTTGCATGATTATAGCACATCAATTGAACTGAGGAGACAAAGCATATGATTAAAGCCATTGATCTTTCTATAAGGTCTTCTTACAAATCTGTAAGAAAAAGACAATGCCCCATAGAAAAGTGGTGAAGGGCACACAATGTTTAATTAATTCCTCTAAATTTCAAAGATGAACAAGAATGAAAAATCCTTGTTGATATACAGTGTCAGAGAAATATTTATGAATCAAGGAAATGGCATTAACTGTTGATGCAGAATACAATTTGGCTGAGCAATTTCCAATTCTTGAAATATATACTAGAAGAGAATCAAAGCTATCAAAGTCCCATGATTAAGGATATTGAGATTGGTGTTACATATAACAAAGAAAGTTGAAGGAAAAAAAGAGAAAATTTTGAAACTCAAAAACAGGAATTGGTTATGTAAAGTTTTTTATATGCAAAAAAGGAACAAAATGGACTTGATAAAATCATATTATTAAAGAATATTAAGTAAAAGCTTTTATGAACAACTTGGTCATAGACTATGATACAAATATGCAAATAAATAAGACTTTTAAAAGAATACTGTATTAAATGATGCTGTATCTGGAAGGTGAAATTTCAGATGGTATTTGCTTCTTTACACTTTTCTTTTGTGATGATAAAAGATATTTAAAAAAACACTGAAGTACAATGATCTATGGAAAAGTGTAGTTGGAAATGATTGGCTTAGATAAAAAGATAATGTAATATTCAGTTTTTCTAACATTTTTTAGATAGAGGACTTTCATTAGTGAAAATATCTGATTCTCATAGTTTATCAGAGTGCTAGTCTAACCATTTATTAATATTATATAAATGAAGGGGAAGGACCAGGGAAATATTACTCTATTTGCATAATAAACTGAGAATGAATATTGGAGGAGTCATGATAGTGTTTTAAGAATCTTATTATTCCCATTGAAAAGTGTTAATTTCAGTTTGCTTGGGTATCAAAATTGATATTTTTGTGTCCACATCCTTGCTTCATCTTCAGAAAATATAAAGTATCTCTATTTCAGAATTTTAGTTTAGTTCCAAAATTAACTTACCTAGGTTTCATATGTTATGAAAATTTTCTATGTGTTTTATGTGATTTAAAATTAACTGCAAAGTGAAAAATATATTGAGATCAAAGGCACAGAATAGTGAAATGGTCTTGGAGAAGTACACGAATTCTTGTCCAAGCTTTCTGATTTGGGGTTTACTAGTATCATTTGACTTTTTTGTTGTTGTTTTTCTTTTTCCCCCTCCAGCTTAATAAAGGAGCTAAGCCATGCATATCAAATAAATGGGGCTGTTTCCCTATTCACCAAGCTGCATTTTCTGGTGCCAAACAATGCATGGAAATACTATTAAAGTATGGTAAGTAGAGGCTTTCCTACGTTCCATACTTTTAAGAAGCGTCTGTTCTCTGGTGGGTGCTATTAATTTGAAAGATATTTAATAGAATATACACAAGGCTTTTTTTATGAAAGCCTAAATGTTCTTTTAAAATATTCCTATCATTTATTTTTCAAAGTCATTATCTTGAATTTACTCTCTAAAGGTGACGAACACGGATGTGGCAGAGTGTCTCATATTAACTTCATCAATAACGGGAAAGCCAGTCCCCTCCACATGGCAGTTCAGAGCGGCAACTTGGAAATGATTAAAATGTGCCTGGACAATGGAGCACAGATAGACCTGATGGAGGTAGCTGTTCACATTCTACATTATGCTGTTATTTTTCAGTTGTCATATACACTATTCCCCAAGATGCTTTTAAGCTCTTTTATAGTTAATTTAGGTGAAGCATGCATACAGCAGAAAACAAATGTCAAGGGAAGCAAAACAAGAATATATCCCAAATGTCAATCTCTGTAAAGAATTTTGAGATCTACCAAAAAGAGCTGCAGATGCAAATATAATAACAATAAGGAATATATCCAATTTAACTGCCATGAAATAAGTGAAGGCCAACCCTTGGATGATAATAATATATTAACGTTGTCAGTCAAGAGCACTAAAGCCCAATCATTAACTTTTTTGTTTTTAGTTCTCTTCTGAAAAGTTATCACCTTTAAAATTAAGGACAACATCAAGTCCAATTTATAAGGATCTCTGTGTGAGAGCATTGGCTGAGCTCAGGTCCTTACCTCATGCTGGACACCACTGATGGAATGTCTAGAATTATGGCCCATTCTCTTCAGCTGGCCAGGTGCCCAATCCCTTGAGGTTCTTAGTTGAGAACATGCTTCCCTCCCAAATACTGCAAAGGCCTTGCCTTTTTTGGAGTAAGGGGAAATTGGTTATTAATCTCATGCAGCTTTCGGACACGACTCCTAAATTCCTTCAATATAGAAATAAAAAGCTGCCTCTGATGTAGTGGGCTCTGGAATCACTTTTTACACTGGGCACTTACCGCAATGAATAAGACACGGTCCTTCTGCTCCCCGGGGAAGAATGGCATCCAGAAGTATATGCCAAGAGCTGTCAGATTGCAAGGAAGCATTCTTGCCGCTGTGATTTTTATATTGATGATTTCAGTTGATGAAAGCAATCATAATTCATCATGTTAAATTCACTATTCCTTGATTTTTTTTCACCCATGAAGAAGAAACTCATAGCTGCAATGAAGTTAGAGCCTTAAGTTGAGATTTAAATATTGATTCTCTTTCCAGAATGGGAAGTGCACAGCCCTTCATTTTGCTGCGACCCAAGGAGCCACTGACATTGTGAAACTGATGATCTCGTCCTACACTGGTGACTGTGACATCGTTAATGCCGTGGATGGAAATCAGGAGACACCGCTTCACAGGCAAGTCCCCTGCCTCGTAGTCTGTGTGCAGATTTTTAGTCTCCATGTGCTAAATTATACCCTGCAAGAAGAAGTTTACATTTACACTTGCAAAGACTCTACAGTTCAAAAGAAAAGAACAAAGATAGCCAAGAACCCATGGTTCAACTGGAATCTCTATTTTCCTCTGGAATCAGAGCCAAATGCTGGAAAGATTTTCACAGAATAAAATCTTCAGTGATATATTCTGGATCAATTCTTAGTCCAGTGAATACAGGCTCAAGATTAATTTCCTAGATGCTAAGGAGGTCAACATACATGTTTTTTCTAAGACCTTTCTACCCAGTTCTAATTCCTCATGTGTCTTAGCCTCATTTTTAGTGAAAATAACAGAGTAGATACATCCTTCTGTCCCATCTTATTCTCCTATCAACTATTCCCACCATTATAAAATATTTTCAAAAGATACAGTTTTAGAAAAACTAAAAGCAAGTCCAAACAAGATAAATATTTCTGTGGAGTGTAACATAAATACACAGCCAGGAAAGCATCTGAAATTGTAGACTCACTAGGCACTAGGAGAGGAGATAGGCAGTGTAAATGGGCAGTGTGATCCATTTGGCAAGACAAGGACTAGACGCTCCCTGTGTGAAACAGGTGTTGAGGTGAGCCTACACACATATATGCACACATACACCCTCTCACACCCACTCACATACACACCCTCACCACACACATACACACTTACATACACACACACACAAGGCTGGGACCATGTTGGAAGACTGGAATGGCAGAAAGAGCTGAGTTATTCCCAAAAGGAAACTGGACCAGAAACCTACAAAATCTCTCAGGGTAAAATAACCTCCAAATAACCAATAAAGGGCCTAGCTCTTACCTGGGGAGATGGGGTGGTGGGGATATAGGCATTAGCAAAGCCACAAGAGTCAATGGGATAAACTTGAGTAGAAAGGAACTACAAGTAATTCCCACTTATGATCTGCTTGAAAACTAAAATTTCATAGCAGAAAGAAAAACTAATGAAAGAGTGCAAAGTCCACAAAAGGCATAATTTTCCTTGGAAGTAAGTCCAAGGAAAAGAAATCATAGGGTGGTCTTTAAATTTTAAAATAAGAATATTTAAGATACACGAAATCTTAACATCCCTGTAAAAATGTATATATTAAAATAGCAAGATATGAAAAACAAATTGGCAAATATGAATCAAGGATTGGTGGTGTGAAAAAGACTCAGAAACCATACAAAGAAAAAAAGAGCTATTGAAATAAAAAACTCAATGGATAGACTAACCTCTAGAGCAGAGAATCTCAAACCACTATATATTAGAATCATGTGGGGAGCTATTAAAAATCCCAATGCCAGTTCATACCCCAGATTATGTCAGAATTTGTGGGGTGGGTCTCAGAAAGCCATGTTTTTAAAATTCCTTTTGTGATTCCAGTGTTCAGTCAATTTTGAAACCCAGTACTCCATGTATAGTTAGAATAATTTTCTCCATTTAGAACACAGCCTTAATATACAATTATGTGTAAAAATCAGTTGTTTTAAGAAAATGGGCCCATCCACCTGGCCCATGGGTACCCTTAGCCTGATGAGTACCCCAGCTGGGCATTCTCAACTTGGGTTAGCTGAAGATTTCTTGGGCCATTTAAGTCTGATTCTGATGAATCTGATACACTCCTAGGATCCTGGGATGCCCTTTTAATAACACTGGAAGTTTATCTTGAGCTACAAAGTCTAGAATTCCTTTTGTTTCTGTAGTACAAAGACCTTAGTTCCTCATTCTAGCTGAAATTGAGAGCTCTGGAAAAGGAGATGGGTTCTAGCCACTGCTCTGTTCCTTCCTGGCTGTGTAAACTTTGGCAAGTTATTCAACTTCCCAAAGCCTCAGTGTCCAGATCTATTGAGATTCTGCATTTCTAAGGCATTCCCAGGCGATGGCTGACACCGCTGGTCTGCAGACCACACTTTGAGTAATGAAGGCTCTAGATTAGAGGGATAAAAGAACAAAATATTTTAAGAGGAATGGAGACTCAGTGTCATTATTTATTTCCTAAAATTATTGAATACATTATATTTGATATAATTTAAACATAACGCAACCCCTTGTGAGTTTTTGGTGAAAATTGACAAGCTGTTTCTGAAATTTATATACAAAGGGCCTAGTACAGCTGAGAATAGGAATAAAGAAATGAGCTTTGCAATAGGAAAGATGAAGTTTTAGATCATTATTATCAACATTTATTGTGGTGGCATTTTAATATAGCTGGAAAACTTTCATTTCCTTAATTAGTTATTGTTATTGTTATGATGGGCAGGAAATGACAGCAAATGACTTCAATTCTCTCCATAATTTTTGGGGAGTGGGGGTTGTTCATAAATACTTAGGAAAGCATCATTGCCTTGGCGACTTCTGCCAAAGAGGAGATTTTCCATTAAGGGCAAGATGAATCTTAAGTGCCACTTGAAGTTAGCCGTTGTTATTCCCCATGATCACAGTGATGACAGGGCCATTTCTTATGACTTGTAGCGCAAGCTATTGGAACAGACACTACTACTCACTTCAAAATAATCTTCATGATGATTTTTACATGGAGAAAATAGGTTTACTAAAAGATGTGGAATATACTCTTGTATTTGATTTTTCTCTATTACTATTACTTTGAAATGTTACCTTAATCAGACTTAATTATAGATTTTGAAAGATTTCTAATTCTGTAATATTTTATGTTATTAAATGACATGTGCAATTCACTTTCTGAATATAGTGGCTTTCTTTTATTTATTTATATCAACAGTAACTTAATAGCTCATAACTCTCTTTTTGCAGAGTCTCATTATTTGATCACCACGAACTAGCAGACTACTTAATTTCAGTGGTAACTATCCAATAGACAAGTTTATTTTCTTTATTACTATTTACAGTTGAAAAATTGTAAGTTACATACATGAATTTTAAAAAACAAACCAAATTTTTATTTCCTGTTTAACTGCAAGTTTTACAAAAGGATAATTGACACATTTGCAAATAGAATATATTGTGTACTACTAAATAACAGCCAAACTTCATAACCATGAAACTTGAAGCATTGAATTGTACTTTTTCATAACTGTGTCGACGTTTGTAATGCTAGGTATTTGTTGATATATTGCTTGGGGTGTCTACTTCAGCACAACTAGCTTTCAGGCAGGGGCAGGCAGGCACATGTCAGCTTTGCCCTCCTTTACAAGCTTTTGCAACAGCTGCCTCAGTGCTATCTTGCAAACAATGAAAACTTGGAGAGTTGTATTTTCCAATGTCTGTTACAATGAAAGCATGAGATCTCTTTCACTCTAAGAGATGGAATCAGCTTTTGAGTTAAATTTTAGTAACCCCTTATATGGATGAATAATACAATGGTTTGACTTAAGCCCCCTCATATCAGCAGGAATTTAGTTCCATCTGTAGTATTTAACATGCTATTGTTTTGTCAATGGCAACTATTGAAATGGTAATATTTACATAGAAGAGTTCTGGGAAGACACTCATTATAGACCATAATTTCATGTCATGCATGGTTTCATGCAAATGTGGCCATCTTTTACCTCCAAGAGAGCTCTGGCAGAACTTGTTGACCACCATTGTGCTTTCAAACAGATAGTGCTACCATTTTTACACACGTTCAGTGGGTCCCAAAAGGAGAGAGAAATAATCCACATTCAGAGTTTCAGCTATTTTTTTTTTTTCATTTTTATTGAGATTGTTCAGATACCATACAATTATCCAAAGATCCAAAGTGTACAATCACTTGCCCCTGGGTACCCTCATACAGCTGTACATCCATCACACTTAATTTTTGTTCAATTTTTGGAAACTTTTCATTACTCCAGACAAGAAATAAAGTGAAAGATGAAAAAAGAAAAAAAGAAAAGGAAACTCTAATCCTCCCCTATCCCTAACCAACCCCCCTCAATTGTTGACTCGTAGTATTGATATAGTACATTTGTTACTGTTTATGAAAAAATGTTGAAATACTACTAACTGTAGTATATAGTTTGTAATAGGTATATAGTTCTTCCCTATATGCCCCTCTATTATTAACTTCTAATTGTATTGTCATACATTTGCTCTGGTTCATGGAAGTGATTTCTAGTATTTGTACAGTTGATCATGGACATTGCACACCATAGGATTCAGTTTTACACATTCCCATCTTTCGACCTCCACCTTTCCTTCTGGTGACATATATGACTCTGAGCTTCCCCTTTCCACCTCATTCACACACCATTCGGCGCTGTTAGTTATTCTCACATCTTGCTACCAACACTCCTGTTCATTTCCAAACATTTAAGTTCATCCTAATTGAACATTCTGCTCATACTAAGCAACCGTTCCCCATTCTTAAGCCTCGTCCTATATCTTGGTACCTTATATTTCATGTCTATGAGTTTACATATTATAATTAATTCCTATCAGTGAGACCCTGCAATAATTGTCCTTATGTGTCTGGCTTATTTCACTCAGTATATTGCCCTCGAGGTTTTGTCATCAACCATTTTTTTTTTAATACGGTTTTGTTCACTTACCATACATTCCATCCCAAGTAAATAATCGATGGTTCTCTGCAAGGTCATACATGTATGTGTTCACCACTTTCACCACTATCTATATAAGGGCATCTACATTTCTTCCACAAGGCGGGAGGGAGAGTCAAAGAAGGTAGAGAGGCAAAAGAAAGAGGAAAAAAAATGACAGCTAGGAAGCAGCAAAAGGAAAGATAACCTTAAATCAAAGTAGAATAACGAATCAGACAATACCACCAATGTCAAGTGTCTAACATGCCTCCCCTATTCCCCCCTCTTATCTGCATTTACCTTGGTATATCACCTTTGTTACATTAAAGGAAGCATAATACGATGATTCTATTAGTTACAGTCTCTAGTTTATGCTGATTGCATCCCTCCCCCAATGCCTCCCCATTTTTAACACCTTGCAAGGTTGACACTTGCTTGTTCTCCCTCGTAAAAGAACATATTTGTACATTTTATCACAATTGTTGAATACTCTAGATTTTGCCAAGTTACACAGTCCCAGTCTTTATCTTCCCTCCTTTCTTCTGGTGTCTCACATGCTCCCCACCTTCCTCTCTCAACCGTATTCATAGTTACCTTTGTTCAGTGTTCTTACATTGTTGTGCTACCATCTCCCAAAATTGTGTTCCAAACCACGCACTCCTGTCTTCTATCACCCTGTAGTGCTCCATTTAGTATTTCCTGTAGGGCGGGTGTCTTGTTCACAGTCTCTCATTGTCTGTTTGTCAGAAAATATTTTGAGCTCTCCCTCATATTTGAAGGACAGCTTTGCTGGATATAGGATTCTTGGTTGGCGGTTTTTCTCTTTCAGTATCTTAAATATATCACACCACTTCCTTCTTGCCTCCATGGTTTCTGCTGAGAGATCTGCACATAGTCTTATTAAACTTCCTTTGTATGTAATGGGTTGCTTTTCTCTTGCTGCTTTCAGGATTCTCTCTTTGTCTTTGACATTTGATAATCTGATTATTAAGTGTCTTGGCGTAGGCCTATTCATATCTCTTCTGTTTGGAGTACGCTGCACTTCTTGGATCTGTAATTTTATGTCTTTCATAAGAGATGGGAAATTTCATTAATTATTCCTCTAATATTGCTTCTGCCCCCTTTCCCTTCTCTTCTCCTTCTGGGACACCAATGATACGTACATTATTGTACTTTGTTTCATCCTTGAGTTCCCGGAGACGTTGCTCATATTTTTTCATTCTTCTCTCCATCTGCTCCTTTGCGTGTAGGCTTTCAGGTGTTTTGTTCTCCAGTTCCTGAGTGTTTTCTTCTGCCTCTTGAGATCTGCTGTTGTATGTTTCCATTGTGTCTTTCATCTCTTGTGTTGTGCCTTTCATTTCCATAGATTCTCTAGTTGTTTTTTTGAACTTCTGATTTCTGCTGTATACATGCCCAGTGTTTCCTTTACAGCCTCTATCTCTTTTGCAATATCTTCTCGAAACTTTTTGAATTGATTTAGCATTAGTTGTTTAAATTCTTGTATCTCAGTTGAAGTGTACATTTGTTCCTTTGACTGGGCCATAACTTTGTTTTTCTTAGTGTAGGTTGTAATTTTCTGTTGTCTAGGCATGGTTTCCTTGGTTATCCAAATCAGGTTTTCCCAGACCAGAACAGGGTCAGGTCCCAGAGGGAAGAAATATTCAGTATCTGGTTTCCCTGCGGGTGTGTCTTAGAAAATTGCTCCACCCTTTGATGCCTCAGGTCACTGTGCTTTTCTGCCCAGCAGGTGATGCCTGTTAGCCTATAATTCTTGACTGGTGTGAGGAGGTGTGGCCGTGTTCCCCCAGGCTCTGGGGTCTGGTTCTGAATGGAAAGGGCCCCACCCCCTTCCTCCTAGAGAAGACAGAGCCCCCAGGTGGAGGTCATTAGCATTTCAATAGTCTCACTCTCTGCTTGTGCTGTCTCCACCCTTCCCCAAGTCACAGCCCTGGAAACTGAAAATGACTGGGGCTTTCTCCACTGAGCCAAAAAAGAAACAGATAGTCCCCTTCAGACCCAGTCCAAGGCGACCCTCTGGCTCTCCAAGGTCAGTCATCACCCAAAGCCTCTGTCTGTTTTTTGGGGGATGCGTACCTGTAGTGAGCAGTTCACACTACTTAAAACCCCAGTTGGAGCTCAGCTGAGCTATATTTGCTTGCTGGGAGAGAGCTTCTCTCTGGCACCAGGAGGCTTTGCAGCTCGGTTATGGGGGAGGGGGTCTCCCGACTTGGATCCGCAGGTTTTACTTACAGATTTTATGCTGTGTTCTCGGGCATTCCTCCCAATTCAGGTTGGTGTATGATGAGTGGATGGTCTCGTTTGTCCCCCCGCAGTTATTCTGGATTATTTACTAGTTGTTTCTGGTTTTTTGTAGTTGTTCCAGGGGGACTACTTAGCTTCTACTCCTCTCTATGCTGCCATCTTGCCCTGCCTCCAGTTTCAGCTATTTTTATTACCCTTTCCAAAATATATAATTGTTACCAAGAAAATTTTAAAAGCTTTTGTTTTCTTATCCTATCAAATATTTTAGCCATTACACAAAATGGTAAATATTGACTTACTCATTAAAAAAATCTGTGATGTGATTTTTAAATATAAATTTTCTCAAATATTCAGATGAAAAAGTTTACCTAGGATTTGAATTGAAAAAGATAAGTGCATTTTTAAAAAAGTGAATGATTTCATGTGAATGTTTTTTTCTATCACATGCAAAAATTTGAAAGATTTTTTTAAATTTGGATATTTAAAAATCATTCCTTACAGTAGAAACTCAACTAATACAATTGGTCAAAAGCATTTATTTTTATGGTAGTGACAGTAAGCTATTGCCAGATGTCAGTCAAAAGATTAGCATGTAAAGATAATTTTATTGTTGAAATTATGAAAGAATACCTTGATTTCGGATGTTATGTATAATATATAGAGTATAGGGATGTTTCAAACAATTCTTTAGTTTGTCATGTGCTTGAATGCTAGCCATATATAGGCATGTCCCAATAAATTAATACTATTTAGAGATTGCAATGTAAGCTGATTTATCTGTTCATAGGCTCTTTGTTGAATGGCTTGTTTTGTTTTAGGGAGCAGATATTAATAAAATTGATTGTGAAGGACGTTCTCCACTTCTGTTAGCAACTGCTTCTGCATCTTGGAATATAGTGAACCTGCTACTCTCTAAAGGTACCAGGAGGGACAAAGCCAGGCTTGTAGAATTACTGTTTAGTTTGGTTAAATAAACATCTATTGACCATCTTTTGTGCGGTGGGCACTGGGCCAGGTGCTATGAATTTAAGGATAAATAGAACACTTCCCATGACTAGATTACTTTCATGCCAGTAAGGGAGGGATACGTAGAAAATAATTTCAGAACAATAATGGACAGTGTTTATAAAGCAGTTATATTGTCCCAGGCATTTTGCTGAATATCTTATCAACATTCTTTCAATAAATCTATCCTATGAAGTAGAGGTAACATAACGACTCCCATGTGAGGTGCTTAGTGCCATGAGAGGCATCCTTCTCTTCTCCCTCCTCCTTCCTGATATTCAGTCTCTCCGTGTTTAAATTTTATGCATTAAAATTTAATAAGTAGGCCTCATATATTAAGGTAACAGCACATATTCTCTTCACTCCATCTTATACACAAACACCCACTATAAGGTAAACCCTTTTAAAAATATGTTTAGTTTTCTCATCTAAATAAATATTCCTGTAAATTAAATGTTTGCAAAGTTTTAAATAAAAAATCTGTGGTATTCTTAAATTAAAAATCTACCATAGGCCATGCTTTAAATAAGTGAATAAAAGTTATACTTATCTTGGGCTTTTTTAGGTGCCAAAGTAGACATAAAAGATCATCTTGGACGTAATTTTTTGCATTTGACTGTACAACAACCCTATGGATTAAAAAATTTGCAACCTGAATTTATGCAGGTAACATATATAAATCTTTCAACAGAAAGTAAAGTGATTTTGTTTATTATGATTTTTATTATTATGAAGGCTGACTCTAGAGTTAAATAAATGTTTTAAAGGATCTAGCGTGATAGAATTCAGGATAGTGGTTACTTCTTGTGGAGGGTAAAGGCTGGACAGGGTGGTCAGGAGCCTTCAGGAGGGCTGGTAATAGTCTTCGTGTTGATTTGGGTAGTGGAGATTTGGCTCTGCATTATTTGTAATACTCCAATGATCTGTATATATAAGATCTGCATACTTTATTGTTTCAATGTAATACTTTAATAAAACATATTATAAATAAAACAGAAAATGTGTAAACAAAAAAGTTTTAAAATAAAGTTGCCATAGTCACAGCACAATGCTAAAATAATAATAATTATTATTTTATCAGGTTGAGTTTTCCAAGTTATGGAGCGTTTTCCACATATCCTCATCTACAGTAAGGATACATGCTTACTCAGTCAGGTTTACTTCACTGTTTAAGCATTATGAGTTGCATATCAGTGAAATAATGTTAGCCAAATATGTGAATGAATTAGTAATACTCCATCATCTACTAAGAAAAACTATTCAATACAGTTGACTTCTTGCCAGATTGAAAGCATCATCTCCATATTTAGATTCATCAGTTGATACTTTTTGATTGTTATTAGATATATGTAGAATGCATCATTTTTTTAGTAAATAGATTTTAATGTTGCCATTGTCTCCAATAAAGAATCAAGAATATATATGCATTCAGATATTTTATATAAAAATCAACAATTTTTCTTTTGATTAAGCTACTCATTTTCTCATACCTTTTCAATTTAATAAACATAAAAAAGAAAAAGTAACATAATTTTTACATCCTGTCTCTTTCACCTAACAAAACACATTAGTGTTAAGCTCTTATAACGGTTATTTGGGGAAAAGAGAAGGACAAAAGGGGGTCCAGGGTCAAATGCGTTTGGAAAATGCTGGGTTAAAAAATGTTAAGTACATTTCCTACTTGCAGGAATTCTGAGAGTCTTTAATATGTTAATATGGTAATGTCCTTTATTAGGGAGACAGAGTATGCAACATTGTCCATCCTTTACTCTAGCACCCCCTCAGTTATTTGCATTTTCCCCCCTCAAAGAACACATACTGACTTTGTTGGAAAATGCTATCCTACAGTATAATTTGAAAAACCCTACATTAACATAGTTGTATGTAAAATATTCATTTTGTCCTGTAGATGCAACATATTAAAGAGCTGGTAATGGATGAAGACAATGATGGGTGCACTCCTCTACATTATGCATGTAGACAGGGGGTGCCTGTCTCTGTAAATAACCTGCTTCACTTTAATGTGTCCATTCATTCCAAAAGCAAAGACAAGAAATCACCCCTGCATTTTGCAGCCAGGTAACGGTCAGTCTATGCAATATATGAGCATGTCTGATTTCTGTTTAATGTTTGCTTTGAAAATATGAAACCAAACTCTTTTTCAAGTTATGGGCGCATCAATACCTGCCAGAGGCTCCTACAAAGCATAACGGACACGAGGCTTCTGAATGAAGGTGACCTTCATGGAATGACCCCTCTCCACCTGGCAGCAAAAAATGGACATGATAAAGTAGTTCAACTTCTCCTGAAAAAAGGTGCATTATTTCTCAGGTGAGAATATAGGATTTGGGATATTTATGTATTCTTTTTGATTAGTTACCCATTTTCAGGCTGTTTTTCTATATTATTTTTAATTGTGATACTCAACATTACAGCTCATTTGGGACTTTTATCTATCTTATTTAATCCTGACAACACATGTGAATCCTCATATATTGAAAAAGCTGTCCTATTATTCCCAACTGATGAATGAAGATATCAAGGTTTGTAGAGTTGAAGACATTGTTCAAAGTCACGGAATAAGTGAGTTCACGCAGAGTAGTTTGTAGACTTTTGAAATACAGGTCTCCATTTTTCACTTCATACTGTTATCTTTTTATACAGATTAAAATCTATCTTTTGTACATCTATAAGCATAAACATAAGAACACATACACATAAAAACATACAAGTTCAAAACCCTACTTTTTGGTCCATCTGGTGAATGATAGACATAAAAAGCTCCTTTAAGATGTAAACAAGACACTAAAAATTGTTGAACTTTGTTATACTTAAAAGGAAGTCTAATGGAAGGAGCGAAACCAAGTTAAAACGTGTCATTTTAAAAAGTGGTATATTTAAATGACCTCTTAAAAAAACTGGAAAAAATGTATAGAGGTATGATGAATCTTCTCAATTTACCAAGTTGTAGTGAAGCACTCACCAGGCTGATGCTCAAAACCACATTTCTCTCTCAGAGAACCAAGGCCATTAAAGTGATGGTGCATCTGAGCAATGGCAGCTTTGCCCAGTTAAGGGAACACGACACAGCAGACCAGCAGATGGGCCCCAGAGGGCACCAGCTAAAGATGCTTTGCTTAATTACATCATAATTGAAACAGCAAGATGTCTCTTGTTCCCTAAAATAACTGCTCAATAGCACTGACATTAAATTGTGTCAAGATCTCACTCATTCATTCTATGCCTAATTCGGAAAATATTACCAATAAGACAGGCCTCATTGTATTTACCTCGGAATTTCGGTGAGAAAGGACAAACATTTTCCAAAGGGATTGAGTAAGCATATTTGAGAGTACAAGATGAAAGATCTCTTCAGACCCGAACTCTTAGGATATGTGACTCTAAACTAAATGCTTTATGCTATAAATTATTATTATCATTATTATTAGCAATAACTATTAGCCATTATGGAAAAATAGCATTATGGAAAAAATCTGGGTACAATGTTAAGTGAAAGAATAAAACAAGATTTAAAGTGGAGTTTGTAAGTACATTACAGCTTTGAAAAAATACATATGGCACCAAAATGCTAATTCTAGTTTCCCTCGTCCTCAAGAGTTGGGTAGTGTGTTATATACCTTTATATTTGAATCCACTAAATTAAAAACATGTGTGAATCACATTACAGGTAGATCATTTTAGACAATGGTCTTGAAATTATTTCAGTTATTATAGATGAGTAATAAATATTTCATTGCTAGATTTCAATTACACATATTTTTTTTGTTGTCATCAGACCCACCTCCCACATGAATGAGCCATGGGGGACACCTTCCCACATTTCATCTGTAAACTGTATGCACCCATCTTTTCTTAACTCTTTAACAGTGACTACAATGGCTGGACTGCTTTGCATCATGCCTCCATGGGCGGATACACGCAGACAATGAAGGTCATTCTTGATACCAACTTGAAGTGCACAGATAAGCTAGATGAAGAAGGGGTATGTAGTGTGTTTCTCATATCGCCCTAAAATCTCAGTGACAAAGGAACGTTCAAACTTGCAAGAAAGCCTTCCTCTTAGCATTGTCCCTTCCTTGCTTGTAGGCATCTTCCCTTCCTTGCCCCATTTCTAAGCTTCTGTTGGGTTCTTAACCCCCAGACCCTAGAGAGGGAAATGAGTAAAAGGGGAAGGGAGCCAGGAGAACACCAAAGGATGGGTGCATGTTGGGGACTCCTGTCCACAGGCCTGTGGGGACCGACAAGGAGGTTTACACCACTCCCTGGTGAACTGAGAATAATAAAGAGGGTAGGGTGAGTTTTACATAAAACTAAATATATTTGATTAAAAGGATATGTCCTTTTTCTGCTGGTATGTCCTTCCTCTTTTTTAAGAGAGTGAGACTGTTGAAATACGCTTCCTTTCATGAAATGATGGAGGTAGAAGATTATAGTTGCTTTTTTTTTAAAATGTTCTTATTTTGCGAGACTAAACAATCTCCAATTTTTTTTAAATTTTGCTTGCCTGTGAAACTTAAAATCTAGAAACCATCGCTCAACTGGATGATAAATCTCCTGTGTTCTCTCAGCATCCCCACCCTGAAAGCTTGTCCTTTGTCCTTGCAGAATCATGCCACTGCAAAAGAAAAGCAAAACCAAACACTTGGTATTTTGGCATTCACACACACACACACACACACACCACACTTCCCCCTCCTCCACAGACAGACAGCTCCCCACCATCACGTTTTAAAACATGCGTGCATCATTTTGAACCTTGATTATGAACACCGGTTTTTAATTTTTATGTATTTTGGTATTAAATAGGTTTGTAAATAATTTCCTTTAAGCAGTTCAACAATGAAACAAGGCAATAAAAGAGCCAAACGCTGATTAGCCGTTGTCACTGCATTTTTGTTTCACTGCATTTTTGTTTCCCATTTTCTCCAAAGAACACAGCACTTCACTTTGCTGCAAGGGAAGGCCATGCCAAAGCCGTCGCCCTCCTTCTGAGCTACGATGCTGACATACTCCTAAACAAGCAGCTGGCCTCCTTTTTGCATGTTGCAATTCACAATAAGAGGAAGGAGGTGGTTCTGACGACCATCCGGAGCAAAAGGTGCACTTTCTTACCGTCCACTGTCATTTAGTGTACTCTCGCCTGATGGATGATTCACAACCTGTGAGGAAACAAGAAAGAGAAAAGGAATCATTTTCAGCCATGTATAAGCAGTTTTAAAGTGTCACTTGTTTACTTACATCTTTTAATTAACGTTTTGAAGGACAACAGTCAAATTGCTTAACCTCTCTGTCCTTCAGTTTCCATTTCCAAAACCTGGGACCATAAAGCTGCCTCGCTAGCACTGTTGTGATGCTCAAAGGGTTCTTGTCCGTGTAGAGTCTGGCATGATGGCATTGTTCGGTCAACTCTGCCCTGCTGTTCCAGAACTTGCCTGACACTCCCCTGCCAACAGAAACCCCAAAACTGGATGTTGGTGAAATATTTTCTATGGTTAATCCATGTTGTCACCAGGGCCATCTAATGGCGTTTCCCTTAACACATGATCATTTGTGGTTGTGGGTTTTCAACCACACCCTAAGGATCTTCAATGGTGGAATCGGAGGGTAGTTTGTTCTACTTCTCATACATGAAATCTTTTTTTTATATTATCACAGATATGTATGCCCAAGGGCCCAGCATCACCTAATATAGTTGCAAAGCTGAACAACCTCATATTCAAGGCAGAGCC
Organism: Choloepus didactylus; assembly: GCF_015220235.1. Lineage (NCBI taxonomy): Eukaryota > Metazoa > Chordata > Mammalia > Pilosa > Megalonychidae > Choloepus > Choloepus didactylus. Next base: position 28,488,446 of record NC_051320.1, on the reverse strand, counting down.
AGTCTGTGGTTTTGAGTGTGGGCAGACACAAGAAGACCCTCCCGATCATTACTTTGAAACACCAGTCCGTGCAAGTGTGCAACCAGAAATTTTCTGTTGATAATATGATATTTCAGATAGCTCTTACTGATAGGGTAAATGGAAAATGTGTCTGTTTTAGAGCCAGTCTCCTATCACATATACAGGATCCTGGAGATAAACAGGCTCCTGTTTGCTTCCTGTTGCAGATTTAACCCCCCTCTGATTTTGCAGGCACCTTCTTATCCTGGCTAGCTGGATAGGGACGACGGGAAGGGGCAAACACGGCAATTTTCTGGGAGGAGCTCGTGTTTAGTATTGTAAGGACACATGTTATTTTTTCATTTAACTAAAGGCATGATCTGTACAATGATTAAATATTGAGGATTAGGCACCCTGTGCTATGCTACTGATACATGGGTGTGATTGTGGATATCTCTACCCACCGTGATCAGCTCTGGAAGAGTATACCATTTCATGACTTCAGGAGGAAAAGGAGATACATGTCTTCCTTCTTTGGAAGGCATTTAGGGAAAAAGAACAGTGTTTGTAGCAGTCATCTCAGAATTTGCCCTCCTTCCTAATTTCCCTTAAGGAGCAAAGGTCCCATTGATGAATTGCTCTTGCTTGGAACCAGTAATTTTAAAACTGAAATTCAGGTTTCTCCTGAAGAGATAATCTTGAGTTTCATGTGGTATGTTTGTCAGTGTGCAGAACAGAATGATTAAGACTGTGTTCATTTATTTTATTTTACAGATGGGAAGATTGTTTTAAGGTCTTTAATCATTATTCTCAAAGCAATAAGTGTCCACTTATGGAAATGGTTGAATACCTCCCTGAATGCATGAAAGTAAGTTCTCCGAACTAAACACCTTCCAGGTATATGCCTGGCATATTATATAATGTAAGGATTTAGTTGCAATCATAAGATAAATAGTAATTTCCATCTTTAAATAAAATTTCTAGCCTTCCATAGGTTATAATGGAAGTTAACCAAAAAGTATTTAGTGAGGAACTATTTGGTTTAAAAAATCTTATAGGGAAATAAGGGGAAAGATTTTTATGCAGATGATCCGAGTCTAGAGCAAAGCTTACAACCTGGTGGTTGCTGGTTGAATCAAGCCTTCAGATGTGTTTTGTTAGGCAGTTTTGTAGTTGCTGTTTTCAAATTGCATTAGTTGCTAACATACAAAACCAGGATACTTCCCTGAAGGAACCAGATATCTGGCTTCCTGTAGAAATCAGCAGCTCTTGTGCCTGGGCCTACCTTCCCACAGGGCCAGGGCTGCTGGGCTGGGCAGCAGCTGCCTCCTGTGGATGGGCAAGCCTCTCCCACTGAATCAGCTCTAATGCCTGGGATGAGCCACCATGTAACTGTGACTCTTTTGCAACTGATTTCCTTATTGTAGAGGGGTATTTCTTTATATATGTCTCTATCAAAACTGATGATAAACGCCAGCCCAAAAAGAGCCCAGGTTTTAAGAACAATGGGGAAAGAGCTTTATATCTCATAGAACTTTCCCTCCCATTCCCTGCCTGGCCTTTGGGCATTAGACTGAGATCCGTGGACACCCAGCACGTGCCTACAAAGGGAACATGCACACTGTTGAGCACATGAGTGCAAACAGGGTGCAGATCAAAGACCCCCTGGGGAAAGTTGAGCTTTGAGGATTGTGATGGACATAGCATGGTGGAGAAAAGGGTGATGACTAGGCATTCGTGGGAAGATATGTATTCAAATTCTGGGGGAGGCAGTGAGACATAATAACTCTGTGGAAAGGGCTCTGGATTTGGAGTTTGGCAGTCCTGGAACTTCATCCGGAGCCTGCTGTCTTCTGTGCTGCCTGAGGCAAGGCATTTCACCTCTCTGAGCTTCATTTTCTATCTTCTTTATCTCTAAAACAGTGATGCTGATACTGATCTTACAAAGGGATTACAAAAATTAGAGGTAAAATATATAAAGTGGTCAGAATAGTGGTTGGCATGTATACCTTCTGCTATTTTGATAGTGCTTATATGGTTATTACTACCACTAGTAGCAGTTATTGTTTGTATTTATCCAATAAGCACTTACTAGGTGCTAAGGACTTTATGTGTATATTTTTCTTTATGACGTTTAATGGAAGTTGGGAGTCCAGTACACAGGTAGCAAGCAGATTAGCTCGTTAAATGCATAAATCCCATCAAAGGGTGACTATATATTCAGGGTTGGAAATGATTTCAGACTCTTTTACTTGGTAATTGCAGTCGTAGGAATCTGTATCAGAGATACATAGATTTATATACAGTGATATTCCCTGCAACATTATTTATAATAGTAAAAAAATTAGAAATATTCACATAAATAAAACATAGAAAAGACTTGAAATTATAACAAAATGTTAATAAGAATTATCTCAGTTTTAGGATTATGGATTGATTTTTCTTTTCTTTTTTATATTATGTATTTTCTGGTTAGTTTTCTTTAATGATTTGTATTATTGTAATATTGTGAAGAATTTTTCAATGAATTAGGGGCACTTAAAAGTTTTTCCATTTAGGGGTAGTTGAGGTTCACATCACATATTTGAATTACTTATACAACATTTCTGAAAGGAGGCCATTCAGTTATTTTTGCAAAACCTCCTTTATTTTCCCTATACCCATCATTTATTTTGCCTATGTTGATTATTACAGAGTTTTCAAACTGTGGTAACCAGACCTGCTTTTCTTGTTCCACCTTGCAAAGCACTGCTGACTAGTCTAGTCTTTATTTGTCATGATGGACCTTCAGGATTTGCAGTGCTGTCTATGATGACCCACCCACTGTACAGTCGGCCCAGTCACCAACAGAGCCTTCCTTGAATTTTTCTTAGTCTCTTTGGTGCCTGGGACCAGCCAGGGCAGCAGTGTCCTCCCAATGAGGTGCTGTTCCCACTTCTCCCCATCAAGTCTCTCCCAACACTCTAGCTCTACCCCTGCATCCTGCGGGGGAAGAGGGATGGAGAACTGATGGCCCAGGAGCTTTGGGACCTTCAGTTCTGGTCCCTGGAGAGCTGCCTGGCCTGTGTGGTATTTATTTCTCAGGAATGAGTTAACACCACCAGAATGGTGCTAATGCACAGATTTAGGTGACCCAAATGGTTTATGTAGACAGGGATACCACAAAAATATCTTCCCAGAGACCCATTCACCCTAGGAATGGATCTCATGACTCCGTAAGAGTTCCCTTCCTGAGTTAAGCATCTGGAGGACCTCCAGTTATTTATCCTTGCAGCATCTGTCCACCAGTATCTTGTCTACTCCCCTCTGGACATGTGCTTGATCAGTGTTGCTCAGCAAGTGAGACGGAGAAGCAAACACAGTATCTAGTCCTGAGCAGTATGGAAGATGGAGCTACACTATAGAAAGACCCAGTGCTAGGTGGAAAGGTCTCAGGTCAATCAGTTGTCACTATAAGATGTTGAGCAAAGGAATCCTTAATAATCAATATATGTTCTTGGAGCCCAGAAATATATCAACTCTTAGGCAAAAATAATGGAATATCCCTTACCCAAATTTTCAGTAGCTAAGATTTTGTTCTGAAGTGCGTGCTGTTTTTCTGAATCACTTGCTATTTCTGAAGCCTGTAGAGGTGGTTGTAATGCTTTGTGTTTTAAACTTTATCCCTGAATTACATGGATCATAATTTATCCTTAAGGTGAAAGAAGCACAGGAAGAGGGGCATCTTATGTTTTATTTTAGAAGTTGGATAAAATCCTATCTCATATCCAGCCAACTGTCCCAATAGCTTAACTGACTTTTTTCTCTCAAAGGTTCTTTTAGATTTCTGCATGTCATGCTCCACAGAAGACAAATCATGCCACGACTACCATGTAAGTTTGTTTTGCATAATAACTTGAAGTTTGTTTTATAATAATTCTTTGAAGAATATTAAAAATAATGTTATTAGTTTCACAATCTCAAAAGCAATAATTATTGATTTCATTTGTCTTATTATTATATTATCTACTTAGGAGAGAACTTTTTACCTGGATTCTCAGTTTTCCCCCAGTATCTTAATTGTTTCTAATAGCATTTTCAAGGTTATTTTTAGTCTTTCTATTTTCTTAGATGGTTTTGTCTGAAGAATGAAGTTCTAAAAAATCTAAATGATCTTTGGTAATTCATCTTTTTTCCATGGAGATGAGTTGTATATCAGTCAAATAACAGCATCTCGGAATATTTATTTTTGAAACCAATATAAAAAAATAATTTACTTTTATCATGATAAAATGACTCAACTATTTGAATCACTTAATTTTAAGCAAAATTATCAGCTGTGTATTGGATTTATCAAGAATTACTATCCTATACTAACTGTAATTTTTAAAAAATTCATGTCTTGTACAGATTGAGTATAACTTCAGATATCTTCAATGTCCATTAGAATTCACCAAAAGAGAAACATGTCCACAGGATGTTACCTATGCGCCTCTTACAATACTCAATGTAAGTCTAGCATTTTCACTATTCCGGTAGTTCTATGTGAATTCTATAATATTTTGGTAACATTGTCCGATGGTTTGATGGAAATGGATGGAATCTAGAGAGAGAATTCTAGTTTTATCATTCTGTGTCTGTGTCTATGTCTGCCACATGGCCCAACTTTTTATTTTAGTGAAGAAAGTAATCATTTTTTACAAGGTCTGTAATTTGATCCCCTTAAAGTCCTATGATCTTGATCCTTTTGCTCCTGATCATCATGTTAGACCTGCCCCCAACCTTGAAGCTAGGAAAATGCAGGGGGTGAGATTTTATAGCCATAGCTTCCAAGTTCAGCCAGCCATGGGGCTCCTAGGTAAACTCTGACCTTACAGATGATTCTGGATAAGTGAACTCAATATGAAGCAGGCCCTGAACATGCATCGTGGACCAGAACTTCCCAAGAGACTGGCTCTAAACCAGCCCTCTTTCTAAAGTGTGCTCTTAGATTTCTAGCCCATGAGGCAATGAAAGCCTTACAGATGATTCATTTCCTTCTGGACCAGGGTTCTCGTGCTCAAATAACTACAGAGGAAAGAGGAAACAGATAAGTAACATGGGCCCCTGGTCTAAAAAGATAGTGGCCACTCCATTTTAACAGATTGTTGCCCTGTGCAAAGGTGAGCCCAGGCTTTTGTAAATATTGGCAACAAATGAAAATTCTGTGTTTGCAAAACCTAACACATATGAGGGTTAGACTTGTAAATTAAGGATCTCTTCTGCCTGATAAGGTTGCCACTAATCATATGTGGCTAAATTACAATTAATTGAACTAAAAAAAGTTAAAAATTTAGCTCCTCGGTCTCATTAGCCACATTTCAAGAGCTTAATAGCCCTTGTGGGTTATTGGCTAGTGGCGCTCACTGGACAGCACAGATACAGGACATTTCCATCATGGCAGGAAGTTCCCCTGGACGACACTGGTCTAGATCAATGAAGAATTTTAATTCACCTTAAATGAATTCATTTCTTGCCATGGAAGCCCTTGGTACAGACCTTGGTGCCACCTGTCACCTCAAGTGAAATCCAGAAGGCTTAGTGAGCGCTTGGAGTCCAAAGGATGCAGGATTGTGTGGATTTTATGCCCACAAGGCTGGCAGTTTGCAACTGACCCTCACACTGCTTTATGCTAAGCATTTTAGCTCTGCTGGGATATATTTTTTGGTTATTATTGTTGAGAATCCACAGTCAAGTGATTTAGAAGTTTTACTTAGGATAATTTTTGCGTGTGTATGTTTTTTAAGAAATGTAATTTAAAGAGTAGGCAAGATTCCTTCCAGAAAGAGAAAAGTGTTCATTGTTTCCATGAGCACAATGAATGAGAATAGGAGGAAATGAAATCTTTGTAGCTTCTAAAAAGAAATAGACTCTATATAATGATAGGCAAAGTACAATTTATATGAAGCAGGCTCACTGAATAAAAACACTGTACTCAGGGGGCATCATATCAGCACATAATTGTAGAGTGCTTAATAACAGAGCACACATCAGCTTAGTGTAACTGAGCTGAATGGGGTTCTTCAGGAGAGACAATCAGTCTGGTGTGTGGGATCATTGTGCACAGAAATCTGCAAGTCTGGAGGGACCAAAGAGGAGGACTGAAGAAATTGGATACTGAGATAAAGACAAACAGAGCTGGTGAGAGGCTGTTTCATTAATACGCATGCAGAGTAAGGGTCAACCTTAAAAAGTTCATTGACTCAGCTACAAACACATTATAAGTTTAAAGTGGTAGATTTGTCCCATTTGTCATTGATTTTAAAGGCAGATTTACAGGATTCCAGAAATATAATAGGCTTGTTATCCTTGTTATTTATGGGAACATAGTGGAAAGCAATTATCTGTGTTTGTCTTTAGTAGAATGCTTTTGAACATTAGTCACATTTTAACTAAGTGAATTATTCTCACAAACAAGTTTTTCCATATCTTTCACTTTAGTTTGAAAAAACACATAAACTTAATTTTAAATGAAAAAAAGTTTTTTCTCAGTTTACATAGCACTTTAGATAAAGCCTTAAAAACAATAGGTAAGTATTGCCAGTTTTCCCCTCTAAGGATAGTTAGATATTATGTAGCTTTATGGGGGCTCTCATAGACCCCAATAGCTAATGAATATTTCCCATAGGGCTCTTTAATTCCCCCAGAGCTTATATATACATATGCCAATTTGCTGTTCAAATAGTTGGAGTGAAAATAAAAGGAGAAGGAAAACAATGAAATAAAACTTATTGAGTTGCTGGTGTGACAATAGTATTTCTTAAACTGGGTATCTGGCCACCTTGTATCAGAATTACTGGGAGAATGTTAACAGGATTCCTGAGGCATCTTAGACCTGGTGACTCAGAATATTGGGTGGGATCATGGGAATCTAATTTTAAATAAGCATCCCAGGAGATTTTATGCATACTAGGGACTGAGAAATATTGATCTAGAGTGATGCTGACCACGGTCTGAACAGAAGAAGATGTTTCCAAATGTAGATAGATGTTCAATCCAAAAACCTAGAATTTGTTTGGTAGAATAATTTTGGAAAGTACATACAAATCAAATTTAATATACAGAGACTAAAAGTAGAAATTCAACTATTATCTGAAAGTTATTCGAGAAAGAAGGATTGGGGGGGGGTGGAATTAAAGAGATAATGGCTGAGAATTTTCCAGAAATGAAAGATATTACTTAGATTAAAAAACCTCCCCAAGGGCTAAGCAGACCATCAGAGATGCATCATTTTTAGTTGTAAAATATGAAGCAACTTAAGGGTCTATCAATAGAGGAAGACCTAAATAAACTGCTATATCCATACAATGCAATATTAGGCAGCATTAAAAAATGTGCTTGATAAAAAACTCTAACCTTGTATAAGATTAAAGAGCTTATGATATCTTAACTAGTCAGAGATCAAAAGAGACAAACTGACTCAAATAATTGCACCTATATAAAGTGGTTATCTCTACCTAGTGTTTTAAAAAATATTCTTGATATATAATTTTCAATTTTTCAAATTTTCTAAAATAAGTATGTCACTTTTTTAATATCAAAATAAAGTTATAAAACCAGAAAACAACAAGCTTAGTTTATACTCAGTATAATAATATGATTGTACTTTTATTGCTCTTTCCTTATTTTTCAGACAATGGTACAACATAACCGCACGGAGCTTCTCAACCATCCTGTTTGTAAAGAATATTTACTTATGAAATGGTGGATATAAGTAGTATTTTCTTTTATAATGATGTTTCTATTAAATCTATTAAAATTCTTCTAAATAATTATGTTTTAATGGCATCTTAATGCTTTAGATTTTGTTATTTTAATGTTTTATACTTTGAAAAAGAAGTATTAAGGGCAAATTTTTAGTGTTGAAAATGCTGGTATTGTTTATCTTTGGTATTAAGTGAAATATTTTGGCAGTAAATCGTTGTAGAATACATGAGGAAGTGTTCCCAAACCCTACCAATTGGCAGACAATGAAGTGGGAGGGAAATTCTAGGGAAGGGCATTTGGCTTAGAGCCAGAACATGTGGGCCAACTTCTTGACTCTTCTATTAATTAGTGAGAGACTCAGCAAGTCACAATTTGTTCTGATGTTAAGATTCCTTTTCTGAAAATGAAAGAGTTGAATTAGAAGATCTTCTTGGTTCTAAAGTTTGGTGAATCTACCAAATAGATTTCTGAAAGAGATTATAACCACTTTTTCCACAAGTATCTTAATATTTTTGGTTGAAATGCCATTGTGGTTTGCTTATCTTCTTTGCAGGCTGGCCTACGGGTTTAGAGCCCATCTTCTGAACCTAGGAATTTACTGTCTTGGTCTCTTGCCTATGACCTTCCTTGTTGTCCATATAAAGCCAGGAATGTCTTTCAACGCAACTGGAATCATCAATGAAACTAGTAATCATTCAGAAATGTTAGACACCAAGGTATTTTCAATTTTTTTAAATGAAGGATTTTCAGAAATGTATTCTTTATTAGGAATACTGAATGCATAAGAAATCTAAAATATCAGAACTTTGATTATTATTAGAAGCCTATGAGTTGTGTAATGTACCAAATTTCTCCTAAAATCCTTTATGAAATGAAAGAGAATATAATTATATAGATCACTAAATGAGTTTGTAAACTAATTGAAAAGGAATTGACATATATGAGCTGCTAGCTTGAATGCTGAAGTGTGTAATTTTAAAATAGGTCTAAAGATTCATATTCCTTTCGAATAAAATTGGCAATTTTGAATATCTCTTAATAAGGGCATTTTGAAATGAACATTTTCATCTCTATTTTGGCATCACAGCAATTTTGTGTTTAAATCGTAGAAAGAAATGAATCAGAAAATAAATGTTTAATAGTGGAAATTATGAAGTTAAAGTGCTGTCTTGTTTTACAGCCCTAGTAACTACTTGTCTTACCCATTTTTTTTTTTGTTTCAGATTTCATATCCTATAACAGTTTGTATGATTTTAGTTTTTTTATCAAGTATATTTGGATATTGCAAAGAAGTGGCCCAAATTCTTCAACAGGTACTCAATATATTTTGTATCTCTAAAGCTGCAAATATTTTAATATACAGAACAAATTAATTTCTAAACTGTTTTTTGAAATAATATTATATCTGGATAAAATCATACAGTTTGACTAATCTGTGGACTGGAAATACCAAGCAACCAAGCATAGTATTTTCAGAATATAAAAAAATCACATTATTTTAGGTAAGGTTACTGCACTTGGTGGTGCCTATTTGATATCTGCAGCAGAGATGTGATATTTTGATTGGTCTATTATTGGGTCTGTCTGGCTACAAATGTTCATTATGAATGATTTTTTTCATGTTTTCTCTTACTTCATATTTTACTAACATAATAGTTATATTTTGAATTTGATAATTTCAAATGTAAATGTTTATAAAGGATTTACTTGGCTCCAGACTCCATTTCTCCTTCCTTGAATTTATTTCCTAATAGGAATGCTTTTCCTCATTGGATAAAATATCAAATTATAAGAAAATTTGGGAACTTATATAGTATATTTTTTCTTTATACTGCTCTGAATTTTTGAAATTTTATCAGACTAAGAACTATATAAATTATTCAGAGTTCTTGCTTTGGTTGATAAGGGCCATGAATCCTCTAATTCCCAATGTTGTTCTTTAAACTCTCCTTTCTCTTGTTTTGTGTGTTTTTTTGTGAATATTGTTTTTTATGACCTTTACCTTCTTAAAACACCTTATTTTTCTGTGAAATGTTCTTTGTTATATAAGCACATGGATGTTTGCATTAAAAAATTTTGATGATAACAACAATGTGCATTTGTTTAATATACATTTCAAGTGCTTTCATGTCTATGCTTTCAGTAAATTGTCAAATTATAAGAGTTAGGCTGTATTGTTCTATTCAAGGGTATAATATTTAAACCCTCCTGACACTATTATTATTTTCTTAAAACAAGAATTACAGATTATGGTCTAAATTTCACGATAAAGTTATATGATTTCTCTGTCAGATTTGGTTCCCACATTTTCTTACTGATGTTCTAATCGTCTACTCCACAGGAAATTTGAAGTCCAAAATAGGAAATCTTTAAGAACACCATTATGCCTTCATTTTCTAGGTCTCAGCCCAGGTCTCAAACCTCCTCAGAAGCGGGTTGAACTCACTGGTCAGCTTTAGTTCATAAGGCAAAAAGATCCCAGGAGTTAGCGAACCAACTTGTAGCCCCTTAGAAGCCTCCTTAAAATGAAGTTGAACTCTCCAGGGAAAGCCCAGAAACTTGGAGGATTTCCTTAAGCATCAGACTCCCTTAGTTCTAGAACAGCAGAAGATGTGAGGCCCGGAGATGCCCAACACAGATCAGCACCTAAACGCTCTGAAGTCAGTCCAGAATGGTAGGAGGTGACAACTCCTTTGTCCTGTGACTTCTCTCTTGCCTGGCTGCAATGCCAGAAAAAATTATTATTACTGGATAGTACAGGTTACTGTTATTACTGTCAGGTGTCTTCCTGTGGTAATTCTTCATTCTTTTCAACCTCAGAAAAGCAATTACTTTTTGGATCAAAACAATGCAGTTGAATGGATTATCTACACAACAAGCATCATTTTTGTGTTGCCCTTGTTTGTTAGTATACCAGCTCGTGTGCAGTGGCAGTGTGGGGCTATTGCCATATTCTTCTCTTGGATGAACTTCTTAATGTATCTTCAGAGGTAAAACCACCTTGAATGATTTCTACATCTTTGAGGCATTTTTAATATCAAAAGATAAACTACCATAAGGGCATAAATTTGTAACTGACATTCTTTTTCCAGTTGCTTTAAAATGTGAAGATATCTCTTATATCCTATTAAGGAAAAGGGTGGTTTTGGAGTTGAGTCTGGATCAGGGTTTCTCAACCTCAGCATTATTGACAAACTGAACCAGATAACTCTTTGTTGTAGGGAGCTGTCATGTACACTGGGAGGTTTAATAGCATCCTTTGCCTCTAGCTACTAGTTGGCAGTAGCCTCCCTGCCCAGGTGCAACAAATAAAAATATCTTCAGACATGATCAAATTTCCCTTGGGTCCTTCAACCAAGAACTGTTGATCTGGACAAGTCTAGATTAAATGTTGGAAGCTAATGGGAATGGAAGAGTTTGCTATTCCTGGTTTACCTGGTATTATTTTGTGAGGTGGTTGTGATCATGCAGCATTTACTACTTTATGGCTAAAACACTCAAAATTAAGTGATGGATGTAGAGAATAAAAGTGACATAAGAGAAAAAAAATAAGCCCAGAGAATCTGATTCTAGAAGGGGAAAAATAGGCTAATCTCCCATACTTCTCACAGTTGCTAAATATTGAGTTAAATATATTGTTTCATATAATCTTTACAATAACAGGAGGTAAATATTATCATTCACATTGTATAAGAGAAAGAAACTGAAACCTTATGAAAGAGCTGTAGCCTGGAAATCCAGGAATTCAAGACAGGTCCTGGCATTGTTACTCCCTTGGCTCTGTCATCAATGACCTTGGCGAATTACTAGATTTCTCCGGGAACTGAATTTCTAAAACCTCTGAAATCCTTTCAGATTTAAAATCTTGTGACTCCCTCTTTTGGGATTGACCAGTTGTCTTTGCCCAAGGAAAAGGAAAAGTTAATGGCAAGATGACACAATCATTATCTATGGAAATACTTCACAGTGTAGGTTGCTGGGGCATAAAAGAGAGATCCCAGAAGCTGTGAAGATGGGAGAATATAAATCATCCATTGTGTGCACTGCAATAGGTGCCTTCAGACACATGACTTCATTTAATCAGTCTCAATTTGATGCATAACATAATCCATCCCTCTAACCTGTTTAATGCTTATCAAGCAATTGCTTGCATAATCTTAATATTGGGAAGCTATGCTTTTTTCCTCCTACTTCAGTTGAGCAATGTCCAGTGGTCAAGTGGTAAAATGGTTAAAGAAAACCATTAACAAGAAGGAATAAAATTGGTGAACAGACTAAAAATAAGACTTAGGATTCAAAAATTTTCTTGTTTACTTTTTTCCCCCTATAATTGGCCTCGGTTATCTCATTTGTGAAACCTAGTGCTGATTAAATGCCTACTAAATATTGATACTGAGTAAAACACAACTTGACCATAAAAGTGAGTAAACATTTTAATACTTATGTATTTTCCTAGATTTGAAAGTTGTGGAATTTTTATTGTTATGTTGGAGGTAATTCTGAAAACTTTGCTGAGGTCTACAGTTGTATTTATTTTCCTTCTCATGGCCTTTGGACTCAGTTTTTATGTCCTCCTGAGTATACAGGTGAGACAGTCACATTGGTAGTTGATTATGTTGCTTTGATTATTGGAAATATGTATTGATACTTACATTTTAATGGCCTAGAAAATTAATAATATAATTGAAAAGTATTTTAATACTTAATTTTATCCTCCTTTGTCTGATATAAAAGCATACAAATGATTTTTATTGCAAGAAAAACGATAGTATTATCAAATGACTTTCCATTGTCAGAAAGTTTGTTTTAAAAATATATATGTGTATAATGCAAGATGATTTGTTATGTGTGTAGAAAAGATCTTTTTGATGACTTAACCACCAGTCTAAGATATTTCTTAGTACTGTACTTTAGTACTAAGAAAAGTCTTATGACTTTTTCAAAGTGTTTTAAATATAATTTTTTATAATTTTACTTTCCAGGAAACATGTTTTCATTATTTGTATTTTAAATTTCATTTTTACATTACTGTCTTTTCTCAGGATGCCTTCAGCTCTCCATTACTGTCTATAATGCAGACCTTCAGCATGATGCTAGGAGATGTCAATTACCGTGATTCTTTCCTAGGACCATATTTGAGAAAAGAGTTGGCATATCCATTTCTGTCCTTTATACAACTTATTTCCTTCACAATGTTTGTTCCAATTGTCCTCATGAATTTACTTGTAAGTAATTTATCCTTTTATTTTCTGAGTAGTTGACCATTTTGGACATTTCATAATTATAATTATTCTTAGCCTTCTTAATCACTCTCCATAGTAGGAGAGGGACAACTAGAAAACCCATTCATTCAGTATTCGTTCAGTGCCAGGTCCAGCTTGAGGCCCTGGGGGTGCAAAGGTGCATCCACTGGCAAATACTCATCTAAACTCCAGGTACTGCTCCAGGTGCAGGGAAACAGTAGTGAACAAAACAGATCGATCCTGCCTTTATGCGATACAAACTAACCAGGAAGTTAGATAATAAAATAAATCTGCAGCGTGCTGTCATGGAGTGATAAGTACCAGGAAGCACTAGGAAGAAGGATAAGATGATAAAGTTGGACAGTGTGTGCTGCTTGGGGGCAGGCGGAGAAGTTGTCAAAGGTTAGGCTAAGACCTTTATGGAGTGAAGGATGAAGACTTTGTTCCTGCATTCAAATTTTCAATTGACTGGAGATTCAAATGGGAAAGAGCCTCTCATGCAGAGGGTGTCTGCAGCATTTGGATGCCACGCCCTAACCCAAAAGTCAAAGATCAGGCACCCTCAGCGGACATGAGGGTCCTTTCCACTTCGGATTCTTTGGAGAACCTGCTCCAGCCATGAGCATCTTGGTCGATGAAAGCACAGGTGCATCCCTACCCCAGGCCCTTGGAGAGCACTCACTGGCAACTACCTTGAACTTTTTTTCTTATTCATTTATGCATACTTGCATTCATTCAACATACATTTTCTAGCCTGTTCTGTTCCAGAGACAGTGCTAGGAACTCTATTTGGAAAGAAAAAATAATACAGAATACTTGGTACGTTGATCCATTTACTTGATACAATGCTACATTTTTGTCCTAGTGCCCTAGAATATAAAGGATGGAATCAAGAACAATGAAGAATGGTGTAAAGCTCACCCTCTTTCTCTATAGTCTCTTACGCATTTGGAAAAAAATTATCAGGAAAAGAATTTGGCTTATTAACACATTTTGGCAGCATGCTCAAAACCACTTCTACCTGCTTGTCCCAGAGGCAACTCACACTCAACAGAACCAAGACTGACAACATTGTCTTTCCCTCAGAATCTGCTATTTCCTCTCAGTAGCATCTCCTGGGCATCTTACACAGATCACTGGAAGATATTCTAGATTCTCCCTTTTCCTCAATTCTTCCAATAAATGTTTGCCTCTTTAAAATATTTCCAGTTGGCTTTCAATCCTCATTTAAATTACTGCACTGACCAAAAGGGTTTCTCTCTCTGGTATTACTTCTCTGTCTAATCCTCTCTACATCTTAGTCACCACAAATAATGAATATGATAATAATATATGGTATGATAATGACAATGTTCTGTGGGTATGACAGTGGCTTTTTTATCTGCAAATTTTATTGAGCTATATTCACATATGTATATTCCATCCAAATTATACAATCGACTTCTCAGTGTCATCACTTAGTTATGCAATTATCATCACGCTGATTTTAGACCATTTTCATTGCTCCCAAAAGAAAAATATCAGATAGACATACCAAAAAAAACCCCAAAACACTCCATATCCCTTATCCCCCATTATTGATCCCTAATGTCTGCATGGCACACCTGCCACAGTTGATGAAAGAGCATTACGGTATTACTGTTAACCATAGTCCGTAGCCTGCAGCAGGTAATTTTTCTTCATAAACTATTATTAATTCTTTCTACAACTGTCATACATTTGTACTAGTTAATGCAAGAACTTATTTATATCTGTAGTGTTAATTAGTGACATCAACTCAACAACCCCTTTCAACCAAATTCACCCATCATACAGCACTATTACTCACAATCCCAATAATGTTACACTCCATCCATTTCCAAACATTTAAGTTCAGCCTTGTTAAAAACTCTGTACATAGCAGGCAGCCTCTCCCCCTACTCTACCTTCTGTCTATTTCTAGGTACCTTATATTTAAGGCCCCGAGTTTACATATTATAATTAGTTCATATTAGTGAAATACAATATCTGTCCTTTTGTGTCTGGCTTACTTCACTCAGCATTATGTCCTCAAGATTCATCCATGTTGTAGTGTGCTTCAGGCCCTCATGCCTTCTTACTGCCACATAATATTCCATTATTTGTATATACCATAATTTATTTATTCACTCATCTGTTGATGGATACTTGGATTGTTTCTATCTTTTGGCAATTGCAGATGATGCCACTCTGGACATTGGTGTGCAGATGTCTGTTTGTGTCCCTGCTTTGAGATCTTCTGGATATATACCGAATGGCATAATTGCCAGGTCATTGGGCAACTCAATATTTAGTTTTCTGAGAAACCACCAAACTGTCTTCCACAATGGCTGTACCATTTTACATTCCCACCAGCAGTGAATAAGTGTTCCTATTTCTCCACATCCTCTCCAACACTTGTAGTTTCCTGTTTGTTTAATAATGTCCATTCTTATAGGTGGGAGATGATATCTCATTGTGGTTTTGATTTGCAATTTTCTAACAGCTAATGAAGATGAACATCTTTTCATATGCTTTGCAGCCATTTGTATTTCTTCTTTGGAGAAATGTCTATTCATGTCTTTTGACCATTTTATAAATGGGTTGTTTGTCCTTTTATTGTTGAGTTGTTGGATTTCTTTGTATATGCTGGATATAGAACTCTTATCAGATATATGGTTACCAAATATTCTCTCCCAGTGAGTTGGCTGCCTTATCACCCTTTGACAAACTCCTTGGAAGCACAGAAGTGTTCAATCTTGAGGAGTTCTCATTTATCTTTTTTTTTTTTTTTTCATTGCTTGTGCTTTGGAGGTAAGGTCTAAGAAGCTACCTCTTATCACTAGGTCTTGAAGATGTTTCCGTATATTTTCTTCTAGGAGTTTTATGGTACCAACTCTTATATTTAGGTCTTTGGTACACTTTGAGTTAATTTTTATACAGGGTGTGAGGTACGGGGTCCTCTTTCATTACTTTGGGTATGGATATCCAGTTCTCCCAGCACCATTTATTGAAGAGACTACTGTCCCAGCTCAGTGGATTTGGGGCCCCCATCAAAATCAATTGATCATAGATCTGAGGGTCTGTTTCTGAACTCTCAGTTCAATTCCATTGATCAATATGTCTATCCTTGTGCCAGTACTATGCTGTTTTGACCACTGTGACTTTATAATAAGCTTTAAAGTCAGAAAGTGTAAGTCTTCCCACTTCATTCTTTCTTTTCAAGGTGTTTTTGGCTATTTGAGCTCCCTTTCCCCTTCAAATAAATTTGATAACTAACTTTTTCAATTCTACAATGTAGATTATTGGAATTTTGATTGGTATTGCATTGAATCTGTAGATCAGTTTAGGTAGAATTAACATCTTAATGACATTTAGCCTTCCTATGCATGAACATGGAATGTCTTTCCACCTATTTAGGTCTTCTTTGATTTCTTTTAGCAATGTTTTGTAGTTTTCTGTGTAGCGGTCTTTTACATCCTTGGTTAAGTTTATTCTGAGATACTTGATTCTTTTAGTTGCTGTTGGGAATGGAATTTTTTTCTTAATTGCCTCCTCGGTTAGCTCATCACTAGTGTATAGAAACACTACTGATTTTTGTGCATTGATCTTGTATCCTGCCACTTTGCTAAAGTTGTTTATTAGCCTGAGTAGCTTTGTCATAGATTTCTCATGATTTTCCAAATATAGGATCATGTCATCTGCAAATAATGAGACTTTTACTTCTTCCCTTCTAATTTGTGTGCCATTTATTTCTTTATCTTGTCTAATTGCACTAGGTAGAACTTCTAGCATAATATTGAATAACAGTGGTGACAGTGGGCATCCTTGTCTCATTCCCAATCTTAGGGGGAAGGCTTTCAGTCTCTCACCATTGAGTATGATGCTGGCTGTAGGTTTTTCAAATATGCCCTTTATCATATTGAGGAAGTTTCCTTCAATTCCTAACTTTTTAAGTGTTTTTATCAAGAAAGGATGCTGAATTTTGTCAGTTGCCTTTTCAGCATTAATTGAGATGATCATGTGATTTTTCCCTTTTGATTTGTTAATGTGTTGTATTATATTAATTGATTTTTTTGTGTGTTGAACCACCCTTGCATGCCTGCAATAAACCTCACTTGGTTGTGGTATATTATTCTTTTAATGTGCCATTGGATTCAATTTGCAAGTATTTTATTGAGAATTTTTGCATCTGTATTCATTAGGGTGATTGGCCTGTAGTTTTCCATTCTTGTTGTATCTTTATCAGGTTTTGGTATTAGAGTGATGTAAGCTTCATAGAATGATTTAGTTAGTGTTCCCTATTCAGTTTTATGGAAGAATTTGAGCAGGAATGGTGTTAATTCTTCTTGGAATGTTTGGTAAAATTCCCCTGTGAAGCCATCTTGCCCTGAGCTTTTCTTTGTGGGGAGGTTTTTCATGACTGATTGAATCTCTTTACTTGTGATTGGTTTGTCAAGGTCTTCTGTTTCTCTCAAGTCAGTATAGGTTGTTCCTGTGTTTCTAAGAAATTGTCCATTTCATCTAAGTTGTGTAGTTTGTTGGCATACAGTTGTTCTAGTATCCTCTTATGATCTTTTATTTCTTCGGAGTCTATTGTAATGACCCCCCCCCCCATTTCTGATTTTATTTATTTGGATCTTCTCTCTTTTTGACTTGGTCAGTCTAGCTAAGGGTTGTTGATCTTGTCAGTCATCTCAAAGAACCAGCTTTTGGTTTTTATTGATTCTTCTATTGATTTTTTTGTTCTCTACTTCATTTATTTCCACTTTAATCTTCGTTATTTCTTCTACTTGCTTTAGGGTTAGATTGCTGCTCTTTCTCTAGTTTCTTCAGTTTGTTCAGTTAGGTCTTTGGTTTTAGCTCTTTCTTCCTTTTTAATGTAGACATTTAGAGCTATAAATTTCCCTCTCAGCCTTGTCTTCACTGGATCCCATAGGTTTTCTTTTCTCTTTGAATTTAATGAATTTACATTAAAAAATTAGGCAGTCATTTTACATTTAAAGAATGGAATTTCTTAATATAAAGAAAAAAACAGACTGAAAAAATTTTAATCTAGTTTACACTTCATTTTGCTACAGTTTTTAACTATAATTCATCTCTTCATATCTTATTCCAATGTGCAAATATAGTTATAGCACCTGTTACAATCATGAAACTAAATTAAGGAAGTACACTGTTTAACAGTGGTCTAGTTGTTCTAGCTACTGAAGAGAGTGGTGTGTTGAATTCTCCCACTATTATTGTAGAAATGTCTATTGCTCCTGTCAATTTTGCCAGTGTTTACCTCATGTACTTTGAAGCATTTTGATTGGGTGCATGAACATTTATGATTGTATTTCTTCTGGTAAATTACCTGTTTATTAACATATAGTGCCATTCCTTGTCTCTTATAATATCTTTGCATTTAAAGTCTAATTTATCTGATATTAGTATAGATACACCAGCTTTTCTTGGTTATTACTTGCAGGGAATATTTTTTTTCCATCTTTTCACTTTCAACCTATTTGTATCTTTGGGACGGAAATGAGTCTGTTATAGACAGTATATAGATGGGTCATATTTTTTATCCATTCTGTCAATCTATATCGTTAACATTCAGTGTTATTACTATAAAAGCTGTCTTTGCTAGAAGCATTTTATCTTTTGGCTTTTGTTTGCCGTATCTAATATTTTATTCTCTTTTTATCCTTTTAGTTACCCTTATTAATAGTCATCTTTTCTATACTCTCCTCCATGCCTCTCTCTCCTGTCTTTATTTTTCAACAAACAGAACTCCCTTTAGTATTTCTTGCAGGGCAGATCTCTTGTTAACAAATTTTCTAAGCATTTGTTTATTTGTGAAGATTTTAAACTCGCACTCACTTTTGAAGGAGAGATTTGCTGGATAAAGAATTCTTGGCTGGCAGTTTTTCTCTTTCAGACTCTTAAATATATTGTACCACTGCCTTCTTGCTTCCATGGTGAGTAGTCAGCACTTAGTCTTATGTGGCTTCCCTTGTATGTGGTGAATCGCTTTTCTTTTGCTGCTTTCAGGACTGTCTCCTCTTCCACATTTGACAGTCTGATTACTTTGTGTGTTGGAGTGAGTTTATTTGGATTTATTCTATTTAGAGTTCATAGGGCTTTTTTGATTTGCAAATTTATGTCTTTTATAAGGATGGAGAAGTTTTCTGCAATTATCTCCTCAAATGATCTTTCTAGTCCTTTACTCTTCTCTTGTCCTTCTGGGACATCAGTGATTCATATACTTGTGTGCTTTGTGTTGTCCATCATTTCCCTGAGATCCAAATCAAATTTTCCCATCTTTTTCATCATCTGTTCTTTTGTGTACTTGAATTCAGTTTTTTGTCCTCTAGTTTGCTTATTCTTTCTTCTGCCTCTTCAGATCTGCTGTTGTGTGTCTCTAGTATATGCTTACTTTGATCTACAGTGTCTTTCATTTCCATAAGATCTGCTGTTTTTCTATTCTTTCAAATTCTTCTTTATGCTCTTCTAGTGTCTTGATATACTTTATCTCTTTATTCATCTCATTAAAGTTATTTAGGAGATTTGATTGATCATCTTTGATTAGCTGTTCAAATTCTGTGTCTCCTCTGGCTTTTTATTTTGATCATTTGGCTTGTCTGTATCTTCTTGCATCTTCATATGCTATGTAATTTTTTGATGATTTCTTCGTATTTGGTTCTCTTGATAAGATTATTTTGAAAGTAGCTTTCCCTTGCTCATGTAAGACTTTGTTTTTGCTTGTGTTTGCATTGAAGGTCTCCCTTGGTGCTTGGTTTGTCAGTGATTCCCAAAGCCAGGGTCTCACACAGATGATGCAGCCCTTCTCCAAAGGCTGTCAGAAGCTGGGCAGGAAAACAGCTTGTCAGACTGCATTTTCCCAGTCTTCCAAGCAAATGGTGCTCTTGGGCCACCTCTTCCCCACAACCCCACCTCTCCCGGACTTGGGTGTCCCACTGGGCAGGGTCCAGACCAGGTAAAAATCCAATCAGGGCTGTAGACCTCTGTGAGTGCTGGAAGCTACTGCCTCAGGGGGTGGGGGTGGGCACTCTGCACCTCTGCAGACAGTCAGCTTATGGGTACAAGGGGTCTGGTGATTTCTAGACTCCTGTGTGGAAAGACTCTGGGCTATGGGACTGAGAGGTTCACCTTCCAGGCAGCCACTGGCCTAGAAGTGTGCTAATTTTCGCCAGCCACACAACCCAGACTGGGTGCACCTGGCACTGCAATGCAGCTGTCTCTCTCCAACTTCTTCACTTGTGTATGCAGTGAGCACCCTGGGCCCCCATGGAAAAAGGATCGAGGCAGCAGGAACAAGAGTGTCTCTCCCGGCCAACTGTCAGATCAACACTGCTCTCTGTCCCCCTCTTCTGCTGAGGAGAGGGCTTTCCAGGCACCCACAGCAGCCTGTCTCAGGGATGGGGGTGGGCACTGGGCAGCACACCAAGGTCTCTGTTTGTAGATAAAATGAGTCTTTTGGCTCTTGGGTTCCCCAACAGGAACTCTAAGCCTGTGGGACTGAGGGGCTTAACTCCCACAGCCACAGCCAAAGTAGGGATGTGCGGCTTTTTGGCTGCCTGGTTCAGCAAGTGTGTCATAGCGGGGCTTGGGGTGGTCACGAACGAGTATACTCACCCCACTTTCTCAGTCGTAGTCTTTCTGCTTTTTCATCCAGGTCTTCCTTGTATAATGCAGTGGTCTTTCTCAGATCACCTGAAGCTGAGAACTGTTGCTTTGGTCGTTTTCTGCCTGTTCTCTAGTTGTTTTATGGTGGAGGAGTGAGTTCTGCCTGTCCTACCCCACCGTCTTTCTGGAAGTCCAGAACATCAGTGGCTTTTTAAAAAAACTTTTTTTCTAGGACTCTTCAAAAGTTTCAAACTAGTCTGAACTCATGCACATAACCTACAAGGGCCCTTGTGAATGGATAAAAAACAAATTATTTCATTCTCTCAGTCTAATGTTTTAACTTTTCCATGCTGTCAAGTCATTATTGCTTTCCTTGGATTATAAACTCCTGCAGTTTAAAACCAAGTTGCACAGCTGCACCCAGTTGTGGTTCAGATCACATTACCCCTGTCCTATCCAAAGTGTGGCACATATTTTTATTTTAAATTAAAATGAATTGCAGATTATAATCTGTGTCTCTTAAGTTTTTATGATAATGCTTAAGCTTGCTGGGCCCACCGATGTAGGCAACCCTGTTGCAAAGGAACATAGA
This sequence comes from Choloepus didactylus, assembly GCF_015220235.1. Classification (NCBI taxonomy): domain Eukaryota; kingdom Metazoa; phylum Chordata; class Mammalia; order Pilosa; family Megalonychidae; genus Choloepus; species Choloepus didactylus. Next base: position 28,467,257 of record NC_051320.1, on the reverse strand, counting down.
CCTTGGAGTTTTCTGCAAAGTGTGTTAGCAAAGCATTTTGAGGACACTATAGGGCCTTACATGTCTACTCCTGCACTCCGCTGTCTTACGATAACCAGGGAGAACATAAATGTATCTGTAGGTGTGCTGACACACTGGTAGTGATTAAATGTTTTTTGTCCTTCAGATTGGCTTGGCAGTTGGTGACATTGCCGAGGTCCAGAAGCATGCAGCATTGAAGAGGATCGCTATGCAGGTAAGTAGTATGTCTATTTAAAATGTGTAAGAATTAACACAATTATAATTATCCATAAGTAAGAATAACTGATTTTCCATGAACTCATTTTCTTTATATGGGTATTTTCTCAATACTAAGAAGTAACATACTATGCCTATTGCATGTTCTCTGGTGTACCTGATGTAATTAAAATATCAAAGCCATCAAAAAGGTGTTCCATAACAGTCTCAGCAGGAAAATTGAAAAACAGTCTGAGCCTCTTTTTATGTCAACCTGTGGCCAACCGAGAGCCAGGTGCTAGACCAAGAACATCACAAGTGGGAGCTCCTGCCTTGTCCCAACCCAACTGTCTGAAGGAACGCTTGATAATCTAGCCATGGAATTACAAAGTCTCCACAGTACATTTTATATTGAAGTTTCAAGTGAATCCATGCAGTTTTTTCCCCTTGTGATTGCTTTCTTATTTTTCAAGACAACCTGATTTAAAATGTGGTAGAGTAAGAAATTTCTGGATTGGTACCTGGTTATTACATCTTGTGAAATAGTTTTCTGTCATACTTGGCTTTCTGTGCTCTTAATTGCTTAGTCTCTATATTTCAGATTTGAATATGAGCCTTGTATGCTTGAAAAATATCTCATGCTCAATTTGAATATATGCATTCAGAAAGGCCAGTTCGAGAGAAAGAAAAATACATGCTGAAATACAGCTTTTTCTTCATGCTTCACTTTTCTTTGTCACACTCCTTTCTTTCCTATTATTCTTTCACCTACATTAGCATTTATTTATTGAAATGAAAAACCAATGTTCTGATACTTGCCATGCACAAAGCACACCACAAAATAGTTAGAACCCAGAGTAATTAAAGGGATGTGATTCTTGACTTTAACAAGTAAAATAAGTCTAATCTACAAGAGAGCACACCAATTAAACAATGTGAAATATCAAAAATCAACTCAGAACCATTCTTAAACACTGCTCTGAAAGAAAATAATATATGAATTAAATGGTTAAAATATCAAGTACAGAAGATAAATGAAAAAAAATAAGGGCATACTCCATGGAAGAATTGGGATGGGGGCTGAGCATTGGAAGACAGGGTGGGGTGAGGTGTTAGAAGAGCAGCCAGAAAGGGTGGACCCAGCAGGGGCAAAGGTCCAAAGGCGGAAAGCGGGAAGATGGCTCAGGAGCAGTGAGGAGGCCCCCTGCCTGGAAGGAGGGCTCATGTTCACTCAAGTTAGAGGGGAGTGAGATTGCCCCAGATGATGGAGGGCTTTATTCAAGCACAGCAAACAAAGCAAAAACTCAGCTTTCAAAGAAAGGACAGTAAATGATGAAGTGCCTCAAGTTATTTGTTTGTGAGTGGAGAGTTGTTATCAGCCCTTACGAAGAATGGTAACAGAAGGAAAATAGTATTTAAGATGACCTCTTATTATCTTGGTTTAGTGGGGAAAGACTGTAGGAAGGAAAAGCAGACAACAGGTTATTACAGTAACAAAGACAGGGCTGTCAGACTCCGGGTATGGTTGATGGGGAGAGGAGAGGGGAAAAATCTTATGGCATGCATGTTAGCAGTACCTCGTAACTGTCCTAAGAACCCTTTAAAATACTAGGGGTAATAAATACAAAGAACAAAATAAGCAATAGCCCTAGATAAAATGTCTGGGGGAGAAAGTCTACTAAACTGCAGTGCCAGTGGGTTTGATTTGAAAAGTACAATCCTGTATTCTGTTCCTGAAACAAAATAGCACAAAAATCCTGGAAAGGAGACAGGCAAAGCAAGTCCCCTCATATTATCTGTTCCTTGTTTTGAATCAAGAACAGCATTGCCTAGAAAACCCAGACACTTCTATTTTCCTGAATTGAGCAACTTTCCACATCAATTAAAAAACCTAAATCTGGGTACAAAACAGAATGAGGGGTAAAAGGGGACAGGTGGTAGTGTTTTTTTTCAGGGATACTTAGTTCTGTCTCAAAATCATCCCAAACCCAAATGGAGACAGAAAGGTCCCTGGACAGTGTATTCTGAGAGATATATTCATTAAATGAAATGTAAGTTCTTTGAGGACAAGACTTATGAGTATTTTGAGGGGCTGGAAGCTGCTTGGTTGTTTTTCAGCAGTGATATCCCCAACTTCCATCAGGAGCTGGCAGCTGTAGACATTCCATAAACATTTATATTTGTTTATATGGTGTTGGCAGACACTGGGCCTGGGTGAATATTTCTCAATCAAATTTGAATAAGTGATTAATAAGTATCTTATGACCTCTGAAAAACATATATGGCAAAGGAAAAGGAATGTAATCCAGAAGACCTAAGGAAGAAAAGGAACACTGAAACTTATTTATTACGGAATTTTTAAAAATCTCCTACTTGACATTGTTAATAAAATACAAGAAAATACAGTTTTTCTTGAAACTGGAAGTCAAAAGGAGAAAACAATCCAAGAGGAAGATGAAGTAGAAGAATAGATAGAAATGAAGAAATGAAATGAAAGGAAATAAGGAGAGAAAGAAAATGCCTTATCAGCTGTAAAATCTACATTTGAGATAGTGAAAGTAAGGACTGATAGTATAGAAAATCCAATCAGCACTGTGGAGGGTAAAATTAAGAATATTCATAATACAGATAAAAATATGGGAGGTGAAGAAAAATTATATAAAATTACAGAGGGCAGGATTGCAGGATTAAGATTTTAACTAATAAATGTTCCCAAATTAAAGTTTTAACTAATAAGTATTCCCAAATAATATGAAAAAGAAGAGCACTTATCAGAAAAATAAAATGAATTTGCAGATTGAGAATGCTCACAATGTATCAGACAAAATTAATGAAAAGGATCCACTTCCAAGCATATCTTAACAATTATTTGGATGTTTGAGGATTAAGAGAAAAGTGATAGAAACTCTCAGGTATAAAACATAGGATCTCTTCAAAGGAACAAAAATCACGCATGCTTCAAAATTCTCCTCTGGAATACTAAAGACTGGGTGGTAATGGAGGAAATAGGAACGATTCTTCAGGTAAAATATTATGACTCAGCTAAGCCAAGTTGTTATCCATGTGTGAAGGCGAATATATCATTAAAAGTACATTAAAATTCTAATTTCTATAGGAAAGAGTTAAAAGTTATTTGTTGTTCTTGGATTTAACAATTATAGAATATTAGTTTGTATTTGAGTTTCATAAACTTATAGGTACCAGTTAATAGAATCAGCAACAGGATATGACCTTTCAAATTACTACAAAGAATAAAAGCCAGCACAATTAGACTGTATAAAATTAAACAACATAAAGAGCAAGGAAATGAAAACAAAGCAAAACAAAATAAAAAAACATGACAGAAGTAGGATGAAACTGGATAGTAACAGTAATTCATTCATTCGACAGGTATTTATTGAGCAATTATTATGTGCCAGGTAATGTTCTCAGTACTGGGAATTCAACAGAGAAACACTTATAGCTTTTATCCTAGTGGGAGACCAAGGTTGATAAATAAAATAAAATATATAACATGTTAAAAGGTGGTAAATACTATAAAAATAGTAGGGAAGAGAGGGAGTGTGTTATGCTGGGCATGGGACTACAATTTTAGACGGTGTGATAAGGGAAGTTCTTACCATCTCACCATTTATGAATCTAAATCATTTAAATGACCACATCTAAAAGTGTATGGTCTCAGATTAGAAAACAAAGTCTCCCGGTTTTTGTTTTTGTTTTTGTTTTTTACAATAAACCTATCTAAACACCAGACTCAAAGAGCTATAAAAAAAGAGCCAAAGAAAAGTTTGGCAAATGCAAACATAAAGAAAGGGTGATGCTATGAGAATTAAACTAAATAGAAACTCAAAGGAAAAAACATTAAATGAAACAAAAGGTTGTATCTCTGAAAATATTAATTACACTCAAAATGTGTCACAGATACACCATTTTGTACCTAATAGCACAGTACCGTAAATTTATAATATACTCTTACACATGCTGGTTATAATTCTTTTACTGGATACATTTACATTACCCCAGTTAAGCACTCCCTCCTCTCTCCAGTCATAGATATTTATTCACAACAGTCATATTTCCCATTTGCGCACATTTCATAGCATTATAACTGTCCCAGGAGTGTGGACAAAGTCTTTTTCTTCTTTATACTCCCCAGTGTATATCACAGCCTCCCAAACAACAAATACCTGCTGACCTAAATTGAATTCCTCCTTTAAACCACTTGCCCCCACCTTCAGATTGCTGCCGTCATGTGAATGGATTAGGTGAGAGGTAGAGACAAGTGACTGTGGGCAGGGGCTAAGGAAACCTGGTCACCTAGCAGCTCGTCCATAAATCAGGACATGGGAGTTAATTTTCATTTTACTGGACAAATGATTACTTCTTTGCAGGCTAAGAATTCCAGATGCTAATGAATGATTCCCATGATAAACCCAAAATGAATTTTAGGTGGAACTTCATACCAATTTAGAGAAGAAGCTGCCACTCTGGTTCCTACGCAAAGTGGATCAACAGTCCATCACCGTGTATCCTAACAGATATAGAGATAGTGGGAGCTTATTTGTAAGTATACACAAATAACTATATCAATAATATGATACTCTTGACATTCATTTTGTACTATCCTTAAGGGTACCCTTTTATAAGCTTTGAGTCTGCTCTCCTTGTGGGAAAATTATAGTTATGCTCTGTTTTTTTTAAGTGTACTATTAACCCCAGATGGTGAGCCATGGGGAAGGAAGCATCTTTTTTTACAGTTCAGGTCACTGTCTTTGCTTTTCCCAGTGACATATCGTTTACATTTATGTGCAGATATATATATGTATATGCATGTGTGTGTGCATTATAGAAAGCATATGAAGTGATCAAAGACTAAACAGAGACTATTGCATTATAATGGAAAAAGGACAACTCTAAGCAAATACCTGGATGCTAATCCCAAACATGTCTAGGATGCCCCTACCCCTATGATTGCCCCTTCTGAGTTCTTTGCAGGCTAATTTTCCTCTGTGTAGTCATAAAAGTTCTTAGATCGAATTCCAAGTTGATCTCCATATCAGTCTAAACATTCTTCTAACTCCATAGTTTCTCCCTATTTGATTTCACTCAAATCTCTGGGTGCAATTAGCACCTAAACAACACAGAATGTTCTGCCATTTCTTTCACTATCCTAGAGCTCTCCTTTGAGTTCAGACTCATATCCAAGTACCCACTGACGTCTCCACTTTTATGTCTCAAAGTCATGTCAAATTCAGCAGGTTCAAAGCCAGACTCATGAGCACCACTCCTCCCATGCTTCCCCCTTCTGCACATCCCCTGCAGGAAATGAGTGAAAGCATCTGGGTCCTTCAAGAAGTTCCTATCTCACTTAACGCCAACACCAGTCATTGGCCTGTGCACTCAGCCACCAGGAGCCATGCTGACACCCTACTCCTGCTATCTCTTCATTCATATCTAATCAATCCCCATGTTTGTCCATTTGACTTCCTGGGTAGCCAGTGCAAGTGCCACCTTCTTTTACCTGGAGTCCTAGAATTACCTTATTACTGGTAATTTCACATCTGCCCTTTATCCTCTCCATTCCATCCATGGATTAAAAGATATTAAATTAAAACAAAATTTAATAAAATAACATTTCAGAAATTTCCCCATGTGAAATTGTGTTGACTGACACAATTTGATGTTTTTCTCAAGAAATTATAAAATGATTCAGTTAAATCCCTTTCCTAAACAATCTTCTGCACCATGTCACTCCTCCTTTATTATTAGTTCTACATCTTGTACTTCCTTCTGTATGACCTCATTTTGTTGCTTTTCACATGTCACAGACTGTGAGCTCCTTGAGGGCCATGGCAGTATTTTATGAATATTCGTGCTAGCACATCAGACTCAGAGGCTGAATTATGGCAGGTGTTCAAGAAATATTCCCAGAATTGAATTTAACTTGAGTAACTGTCATGTTTTATCCCACAGGGTGTGTTTCAACGTATCTTTTGCACCCATGAAACAAAACAAGAAATACCAAATGTTGATACAGCTTTAGAAACAGAACTATTGAAGCAGAAATACCGGTATGCAGTTTTCCTTCTATTTGTGTTTGAGAAACTTAAAACTCTTAAATAAAGAAACATGGCATAAAGTCAGATTGTATATTTGGGTTTATCAAATATATTAGTCATACTTTATTGAATGGTGTTGTTAAAATATTTAGAGTCCTATAATATTTTATAGGCCCAACATCTTGTTTGCCGCTTTTCCCCAATCAGTTTGCCTTCTAAGCAATAACTGAATGAACACTAAAATCCTGGTTTCCTTTATATTGGGAGTAGTATTCTAAGTTGCATTCTCTGTGAGACATCTGAATTCATACATCAAAGCTCTGGAAGCTTTTGAGAATCCCTAGAGGAGCCATTTAGTGTGCAGTGGTTCAGCATAAGGGCTTTAGAGCTAGTTTGAGTTCAACTACTTATTGTGTGATGCTGGGCAAGCTGATTAACTTTTCTGTGCAACAGTTTCTTAATTTTTAAAATGGGAACAAAAATAAGCCAGCCATTAACTATTTTTGTAGCCTTGTGAAAATCACTTAAGCTTTCTGGAGCCTTGGAGATTTTTTAGGGATCCAAACAGTTCTAGAATTCTGTGATGCTTATTTTGGCAAACATCAAAAATAGGATTCCTTAGCAGGGTTCTGTGTACCATGAGGATATCACCTCAGCACAGTGAATCTGATGTACAACATTTAGAGTACCCAGGCCTTTCTGCACTCAGAAGGACTAAAAGGATAATTTAAAATAAATTCATGGAGTGTGTATGTCCTTTCAGGATGAAAGATCTCACCTCTCTTCTGGAAAAACAACATGAGCTCATTAAACTCATCATTCAGAAGATGGAGATCATCTCAGAGACTGAGGATGAAGATAGCCATTGTTCCTTTCAAGACAGGTTTAAAAAAGAGCAGTTAGAACAAAGGAATAGCCGATGGAATTTTGTGTTAAAAGCAGTAAAGGCAAAGACACAATCCTGTTAGCTCACTGCCCAAAACTGCAACAGGGATTCCTTTGGGGTGGGTTGCATGACTTATTGGATCTAACTCAAAATACTGAGGAAGGGGCAGAATTCTGATTCTAATTTCATGCCATGAGAAATCATGGTTCCTGGATTCTATATAAAAGTTAATGATATCTTGCTTTCTAATCATATTTTCTTCCAGTGGCTATGTAATTGGGAATATCCTTGCTGACATGTTCAAGGTGGACTTTACCACTTGTTATTTGAATGGTTAGAAAAATAATTTGCTAGAACGCACACTTTTAATGATGTCATAATAAATGTAACTATTAATCTAGAATGCAAATGTCAGTATGGGATCCTTGCTTGTTAATTGTCTTGCATAATAAGTAATGCCTTAGACAGTAGTCTCAAGTATTAGATTAGGTTCTGCCATTTGAAGTGCTTTTCTGTGTTGGGAGAACCTGTGGGTAGAACCCCGTGTGTTCCATCTGTTTGTGTTGTAGTAAATAGCTCCACCTTTCTTGTTGTTCCCAACATACCCGATGTCACTTTGAGCCATATAATTAAAGTCCAAAATAACAGACCTTATGATATGCATGAATTTTACTGTGTATGGTGTATGTTATTAATTTTTGTTTACCCTGATCATAATAAATGTAAAGCATATACACTTGCTGGCAGTGATTATTGTGTGAGACTTTCATTGCATTTAGTTATTTTGATATTTGCAAAATTGCTTCTATCACATATGCCCTTTTTCTTTTGTTATCCAATACAAAGTATGAATTTATCACATGCCTCTTCATTGATCTTTTCACGGTCCTTCCCTTGTTGTATTTTTTTCCCCTTCACCCTGATTCTCACTCTTACTTCCTCACTACTTCCCTGAGGCACCCACTCTAATGAATAGGTCTTTGGCTATGATTGTATCCTTGTGTTGTGTTGAACAGTGTTGTTTGGAGTGTGTTTTTATTTACATGGATGGTATTACGCTATGGCTCTTGTTCTGCTGCTTCTTTCCACTGGTGTATTAGTTAGAGTTCTCTAGGGAAACAGAATCAATAATAGATATCTATAAATACAAGATTTGATAAAAGTATCCCATGCAAATGTGGGTATGCATGAGTCCAAATTCTATTGGGCAGGCAGCAAACTGGCAACTCAAATGGAGATATTCGATGATTTTATAAAAGTATCTCATGCAAATGTGGGTATGCACGAGTCCAAATTCCATGGGGCAGGCAGCAAACTGGCAACTTTGATGAATTCCTCAGGAAACACTTCACTGGTTAGCCAAAGAAGAAGTGAAAGTCCTCTATCTGTCTTGCTTAAAAATCTTCAACTGATTGGATTAAATCCAGCTGATTGCATTCTCTCATTGTGGAAGACACTCTCTTCTTTGACAATAATCAGTCACAGCTGCAGCCAATTGACTGATGATTTAATAAACCAGCCTTCTGGTTTATTAACCAGCCACAAATGTCCTTGCAGTAACAGTTAGGCCAGTGCTTGCTTGACCAGACACCTGGGTACCATCACCTGGCCAAGTTGACACATGAACCTAACCATCACAACTGGACATTGTGTTTATAAACTATAAATGGCTTACTATATATCCATCTAGAACAGCAGTTCTGACAGCTGGTTACTATTTCATCATGTGCACCTACCATATTGTACTTCTCTCTTCTCCTAGAGATGGACATCTTGGCTGCCTCTACCTCCCTGCTATCACAAACATCCTCACACTCAAACAAACAGGCAAAGTGCTGACTGAAAATACATATTATTATAAAGCCAGACATTTTTACATTTGTGGTCCAACAGAACACATGGCCTAGAGGCAATAATACATGCTTTAATCCTTGATACATAGATGAAGATCTTTGTTCTTCATTTGCCTTACAACAGGAAGACTGGGAAGTCAAAATATGGGAGCAATAACCAGGGACCTCCTGATCACAAACAAAAATGGTCTTTTTACAGCCCTCAGACTCATCAAACTCCCCATAGCATAGCACACTGTATAGACCTTCATTCAACAATTCCTGAACACCAAGAATATGTATAACACTGTACCAAACCTGTTGTGGGGAATACTGAAATAAATCTTCCCTGCTCGCAAGGAGCTTGCATTTTAATGGATCATCATTTACCTTCTGAAATTCTCTCCCCCTTTACTTCCAAACACTGCATGCTCATGCTTCTTCCACTATTTTCCTGACTGCTTCTCCTTTGCTTCTTTACTGGCTCCTCTTTCCCATCTGCTAGCTAGATGTTTATGTCCCTAAGGTCTGTACTTGACCCTCTTCCCTTGCACACTCCTCTTTTCAATCTAACCATTGTCACAGCTTCAGTCATGTATACAGGTGACAAGCTGATAAAATATTTTCTATCCCTTCTCCAAAAGTCCAGTCCACCATTTTCATAGTTCTTCAAATCAAATACTATAAATCTTAATTGAGGTCCGGGAAGGGGAGGGAGAAGCTCCTCCTGATCTCTTATTGTTATTTCCTATCAATGGTATCACTATTCTCCCAGGCTCCTAGACCTGAATGACATACCATGTAGACTAGTCTTTCTAGAGTACAGCTCGAAGCCTTCAGATCCATGCTAAAAAGCTTCAAAGGCTCCTCATTTCCTTCATAAGTGATGCAATCTTCGTAATCTGGCTTCTCAACCTAATTTATCTAAACTTGTCAGAAGACTCAGTGTTTTATTAAAACACTTTGTGATTTCCCATCTCCCGAACTTTAACTATGCCCTTTCTTCTGTCCAAAATGTTCTCTGACTCTTAAAGCTCAATTGAAATGGCACCCTCACCTTGAAGTTTTCTCCATGCTCCCAAATGTATATGCTCCCTGCCTCCTCTGTAGTGGTGTACATTGCATTTCTCCCCTGACACTTCTGTCTCTTCTGGTGACCATGGCTCAGCTCCCTACTAGGGGGTAGACTCCCTGATGCTCATGGTTCACTATCATCATCAGTCTCATGCCATCCAAAGGATTACATCCTGCTTCATTTCTCATCCTGTATCACTCCTGACAAAGTGCCTTGCACATAATAGATGTTAAATGAAACATACACATAAATTAATATAATAAAAATCAATGAAAATAATAAATACAATAGACCTGAAAGAGATGCTAGGAATCTGGTTCAGCCTGCCTCCAAGAAATAGTGTGGTGGCCCTATTTTATTGGTGAAGATCCTGTGTGCTAGAGAAGTCAAATGATTTGCCCCTAAGTGGTAGATGAGTCACTAGAACATGACTTTCCTGCCTTTTTCCCATTGCTTAACTCTGATGTTTTTCTATGATTTTTAACTGTGGTTAGCATGGGAAACAGAAAGAGTTTGTACTTTGTAATGCAACAACTTGAGTTTTAGTACTTACTCCAACTCTTACTGGCTGAGTGACTGAATATGTTTCCTCATCTCTAAAATGGAGATGAAAGTTTATATCCTATAAGGTGTTGGTAGGATTGGACAATACCATGTGGGCAGAGTATCTGGATCAATAAATGTTATTGCAATGTGTTTGAGAACTGACTTATCTGATTAAAGGATATCATAGAACACTGGAGTTCTCAAATTGTACCAATTACAAATGGAATTGCCTTGGAAGTTAATTGGCAGCCAGATATAAGCTGCAGCTCCCACTTACTTCTGGATATCATTAACCATACACATCCTGGAATGTATGTACTATAATAAAAGTCTTATGTTTGGAGAAAACTGATGAAAATAAATATTATAGCACTTTTCTTGGCTTTGTTTTTTGCTTTCAATTAAATCATCAAATATCAGTGGAACATCAACTCTCTGTTAGTCAGAGTAGATAATTGTTACTGAATATTTTGAGCCATTTTAGACTTTCTGATGTGAGCAGATGAAATAATAGTAATGAGAGGAAGGCTTATAAAGTTGTCATTAGGTATCAGGCATCCACCCAAGTGCTAGGTATTAACTCATTTAATTCTCAAAACAACTATATATGGCAGATACTATTATTATTATCTTGTTTAATTGTCATCTTGTTTTACTGTTATTTATCATGACAATTCCAGATAAAGATGTTTGTTCCAGGCCACAATGCTGAGCTTTGAACCTGGACAGTCTACTTTGGGATTCTGGATACTTATCATGAAGGTATATTGCCTCTTACATAAAAATCAGGAAAAAGATAATTTTTTCCTCAGGGACTTTATGTTTAAAAGGTTGATGCATGAGAGGCAGGTGAGGCAGGCAGCTCTCAAGACATCGCACTAGCTGGCACCATGCGTCTGCAGCTGTGCTCCTGGTCATGGCCCCCAGCTTGCTGTAGCTGGAGACTTCCGGGAAGATAATTATTAGGAGAGGCAGAGCAAACTTCTCCTCCATGAAAAACTAGACAAAAGACAGAAAGCACCCCAGAATAACAGTTGCAGGGTGCAGCTGGCCAGAGAGGGACCTCTACAACACATAGTGGGGACTTGAATGAAAATTCAAGAGAAATTGTGTTTGAAAGGATGGGGGTGTTTATTTGATTGGAACACTGCTAGGGGCTGGTGGCTGGAGCAGGCTGCCAAGTTGGGGAGGGACCAGCTATGCATTCCCCGTGCACCCATCTCAACAGTTGGCTTGGGAAATAACCCTTCACAGCCCTACAGCTGGGAGCTCCCATGAGGGAACCTGGAATTCAGCAGACTTGTGGTGACTGAATTTACTCTTCTCCCACAGAAGCCTACAGTGTGGCACAGGCAAGAGGTGGGGAGAGCCCCTCCCTAACCCCAGAGGCTCGCGGGCACACAGCAGACAGGGACTGTGGTGCATATGAGCTAGAGGGTAAGATAGGCAACCCCACAGCCTGAGAGTGGTCCACTTAGAGCCCCTGGAAGCACCAGACCCACTGTGCCCTTGAGTGGACTCCATACCAAAATGCACAGGGCTTGCCCCCCATCTTCAGAGCTGGCAGTCCCTGGGGTGCTGAACTGTGTTGACTGGATTTCCACCTGGTGTGGACCCTGTACAGCACAAAGGAGAAGTTGGGGGAAAGCTGACTTGAGAGTAAGAGGTGGCTCAAGACTGCCTTATGCTAGGAAGATAAAGTACACTCCAGCAAATTTTACCTCTGCCAAATTATAGATACAGGTTCAAATAATCTTGCATATCCCCAAATAACCTTATCAAGATAGGCAAGTGCTCTGAAGCCAAAAGAAAATCATAAAGCACATGAAGACCCAAGTAGATATGGACAAGCCAAATGACCAAATTAAAAAGCCAGAGGAGACACAATCTGGAGCAATTAATCAAAGAATATATATGGATCTCCAAAACAACTTCAATGGGTTGACTAAAAGACATAAAAGACATCAAGAAGACAATAAAAGAGCACAAAGGAGAATTTGAAAGAGTAAATAAAAAATAGCACATCTTATGGAAATAAAAGTTACTGTAGCTCGAAATAAAAATATACTAGAGACACACAACAGCACATTTGAAGAGGCAGAAGAAAGAGTAAGTGAAGTAGAAGACATTGCAATTGAATGCAAATGCACAAATGAACAAATGGTGAAAAAATTGGAAAATATAAAATGGATCTCAAAGAAATGAAGGACAACACGAAGCACACAAATATAAGAATCATTGGTGTCCCGGAAGGAGAAGAGTAAAGGGCTGGGAAGAGTATTTGAGGACATAGTTGGGGAAAACTTCCCAACCCTTCTAAACAACATAAATATGCAAATCATAGAAGCCCAATGAACACTAAATAGAATAAATCCAAATAGACACACTCCAAGACATACACTAATCAGATTGTCAAATGCTGAAGAGAAGGAGAAAGTCCTGAAAGCAGCAAAAGAAAAGTGATTCACCATATACAAGGGAAACAACAGAAGACTAAGTACTGACTACTCAATGGGTACCTTGGAGGCAAGAAGGCAGTGGTATGATATATTTAAGATTCCTAAAGAGAAAAATTGCCATCCAAGAATTCTTTATCTAGCAAAGCTCTACTTCAAAATTGAGGGAGAGGTTAAAATTTTCACATACAAATGCTTAGAGAATTTCTTGACAAGAGACCTGCTCTGCAAGACATACTAAAGGGAACTCTACCAGCTGGAATAAAAAGAAAAGAGAGCAAGGTCTGGAGAAGGGCACAGAACTGAAGAGTATTAGCAAGGGTAACTTAAAGGAAAAAGAGAGAGGAGGAAAAAGAGATCTGACAACAAAAAACCAAAGGATAAGATGGCTGGTTCAAGAACTACCTTCACAGTAAGAACTTTTGAATGTGAATGGATTAACTCTCCAATTAAAAGATATAGACTGGAAGAATGGATTAAAGAGTATGATGCATTGATAGGCTGTACACAAGAGACTCATCTTAGACCCAGTGATACAAAGAGATTGAAAGTGAAAGAATGGAAAAAAATATTCCACACAAGCTGCAACCAAAAGAAAGCAGGGGTAGCTATACTTTAAATGCAAAGATGTTTTAAGAGACAAAGAAGGACATTATATTAATAAAAGGGACAATTCACCAAGAAGAAATAACAATCATAAATGTTTATGAACCCAGTCAAGGAGCTCCAAAGTACATGAGACAAACATTGGCTAAAGTGAAGGGAAAAATAGACTTTTCTACAATTACAGTGGGAGACTTCAATACATTACTCTCTTCTATAAATGGATCAACTAGACAAAGGACCAATAAGGAAATTGAGATCCTAAACAATGTGATAATTGAATTGGACTTAAGAGACATATATAGATCATTACATCTCAAATTACCAGGATATACATTCTTCTCTAGCATGCATGGAATGTTTCTTAGGATAGAGCATATGCTGGGGCACAAAACAAGTCAATAAATTTAAAAAGACTGAAATTATTCAAAGCACATTCTCTGACCATAATGGAATGCAACCAGAAATCAATAACCCCTAAAGAACCAGATCTTTCACAATTATACGCAGGTCAAGTACACACTCCTAAACAACCAGTGGGTCAGAGAAAAAATTGCAAGAGATTTAGGTAAATTTCTAGAAATGAATGATAATGAGAACACAACTGTTCTGGTTTGTATATGTTATGTCCCCCAGAAAAAGCCATATTCTTTAATGTAATCTTGTGGGGGCAGACGTATTAGTGTTGATTAGATTGGAATCCTTTGATTGAGTATTTCCATGAAGATGTGATTCAATCAACTGTGAGTGAAACATTTGATTGGATAATTTCCATGGAGGTGTTACACCGCCCATCTAGGGTGGGTATTAATTGGATTAATGAAATCATACAAAGGAGTTCACAGACAGAAGGAATTTGGAGCAGCTGTGAGTGACATTTTGGAGAGCAACTGAGAGTGACATTTTGAAGAGGAGCTGCAGCTAAGAGAGGACAAAATGTCCCAAGAGCAACATTTTGGAGAACGCCATTTTGAAACACAACCTGGGAGCAAGCAGACACCAGCCACATGCCTTCCGAGCTAACAGAAGTTTTCCAGATGCCAATGGCCATCCTTTAGCAGAGGTACCCTATTGATGCCTTACCTTGGACCCTTTATGGCCTTAAGACTGTAAGTGTGTAACCAAATAAACCCCCTTTATAAAAGCCAATCCATTTCTGGTATTTTGCATAACAGCAGTATTAGCAAACCAGAACAACAACATATCAAAATCTATGAGATGCAGCAAAGGCAGCTCTGAGTAGGAAATTTATAGCTCTAAGTGCATACATCAAAAAGGAAGAAAGAGCTAAATAAAGACCTAACTGAACAACTGAAGAGGCTAGAGAATGATCAGCAAACTAACCCTAAATCAAGTAGAAGAACAGAAATAATAAAGATTAAAGCAAAAATAAACAAGCTGGCAAACAAAAAAACAATAAAGAAAATAAATAAAACCCAAAGTTGGTTCTTTGAGAAGATAAACAATATTGATAAGCCCTTAGCTAAACAGACAAAGTCAAAAAGAGAGAAGATCCAAATAAACAAAATTAGAGATGAGAGTGGGGTCATTACTATGGATCCTGAAGAAATGTAAAAATCAAAAGAGAAAACTATGAACAACTGTAAGTCAACAAAATAGACAACTTGGAGAAAATGGACAATTTCTTGGAAACACATGAACAACCTAGACTGACCCAAGAAGAAAGAGAAGACCTCAACAAACCAATCACAAGTAAAATGATTAAATCAGTCATCAAAAATCTTCCTACAAATAAAAGACTGTGGCCAGATGGCTTCACAGGGGAATTTTACCAAACTTTCCAAAAAAGAATTGACACCATTCCTGCTCAAACTCTTTCAAAAAATTGAAGAAAAAGGAATACTACCTAATTCATTTTATGAAGTTAATATCACTCTAATACCATGAGTGATATACCAAAACCAGATAAAGATACTACAAGAAAGGAAAACCATAGGCAAAACTCCCTAATGAATATAGATGCAAAAATTCTCAACAAAATACTTGAAAATCAAATGCAAAAGCACAATGAAAGAATTATACACCACGACTAAGTGGAGTTTATTCCTGGCATGCAAGGTGGTTCAACATAAGAAAACCAATCAATGTAATACAATACGCTAATAAATCAAAAAGGAAAAATCAAAAGATCATCTCGTCAGATACCGAAAAAGCATTCAACAAAATTCAGCATCCCTTTTTGATAAAAACACTTCAATAGCTAGGAATTGAAGGAAATTTCCTCAATATGATAAAGGGGATATATGAAAAACCCACAGTGTTTCAGTGAGAGACTGAAAGCTTTCCCCCTAAGATCAGGAATGAGACGAGTATGCCGACTGTCACCAATATTATTCAACATCGTGCTTGAAGTTCTAGCCAGAGAAATCTGGCAAGACAAAGAAATAAAAGGCATCCAAATTTGAAAGGAAGAAGTAAAACTGTCATTATTTGTAGATGATATGATCTTATATTTGGAAATCCTGAGAAACTGACCACAAAGATTCTTGAGCTAATAAACAATTTCAGCAAAGTGGCGGGATACAAGATTACTGTGCAAAAGCCAGTAATGTTCCTATACACTAGAAATGACCTGAACTGAAGGGACACTCAAGAAAAAAATTCCACTCACAATAACAACTAAACAATTCAAGTAGCTAGGAATAACATAACTAAGGACGTAAAAGACTTCTACACAGAAAATTGCAGAATTTAACTAAAAGAAATCAAAGAAGGCCTAAATAGGTGGAAAGATAATCCATGTTCATGGATAGGAAGGTGAAACATCGTTAGGATGTCAATTCTACCCAAACTAATCTACAGATTCAATGCAATTCCAACAACCTACTTTGAAGACTTGGAAAATCTAGTTATCAAATTTATTTGGAAGGGAAGGGGCCCTTGAATTGCCACAGACATTCTGAAAAAGAAGAATGAAGTGGGAGGACTTATACAGACTTTGAAGGCTACTACAAAGCCACAGTGGTCAAAACAGCAAGGTATTGGCACAAAGAGTTAACAACAGAGTGGTACATGGGAAAAACTACCCATTGCATATTATAGTCTATATTTAACAGGACTACCTTACCAGTACTACACTAATACTAGGGGTAAATAATTAGGGGCTGATAACAGCTTTGGGGTGTTTTGTGTTACGATAATTGTTAAAATTGAGAGTGATTATGACTGTACAACTAAGTGAAGATAATGTGAGACACTGATTGTTTATCTTGGACAGAATATATGCTATGTGAAATTAGGAACCCCCTACTTAATGAGTCAAGCCTTGATCTTGAGGCTTACTCTTGCAAAACTTATGGTTATAAAAGGAAAGCTAAGCCTACCTAAAATTAGGCCTAACAGGCACCTCCAGAGAACCTCTTTTGTTGCTCAGATGTGGCCTTTCTCCTTCTAAGCCCAACTCTGCAAATAAATTCATTAACCTCCCCACTACATGAGACATGACTCCCAGGGGAATGAATCTCCCTGGTGCTGTGATATACGACTCCCAGGAATGAGCCTCCCCTAGCATCAAGCGATTGAAAATGCCTTCTTGACCAAAAAGGGGAAAAGAAAGGTAATAAAATAAGATTACAGTGGCTAAGAGATTTCAAATAGAGTTGAGAGTCTATCCTAAAGGTTATCCTTATGCAAGCTTCAGCTAGATATTTCAAATGTCCACAGTATATAAAGTCCAAATCAACAGTAGTCCCCCAAATCCTAAAGAATACCCAGGTCCCTATCTAAGACTCTATAAAAGTTTCAGTCACTAAGTTTATTTTTCAGAAACTTGAATCCTCCAGAGTGTTCCTATGCCAGATAAGTCACAAAACCCAGAGGCAACAGCCTTTTCAAGAACAACAACCAGATGCAGCCTTTTCCCCCATAAGGTCAACATCCCTTTTCAATATGACCAAGTTAGAGTGGTCACTGCCTTGACATTCCTGAAGATCAAGAAGGTGATTAAATGAGAGGAAGGAGTAGCAACAGACAACATAGGATTTAACAAAGGATTATGAATACTCAGTCTTTATATATTTTTTTTAGATGCTAGGTTATTAGAATAACCAGAAGGAAATAACTGAAATGGTAAAACTGTAACCCATAACATTCTTTCAAATTTGCTCTCTAACTACTCGTTAAATCATACTTGGAAGGTTACCATTGTTCTGTGTACATGTTAAATTTCACAATAAAGATTGTAAAAAGGGTTACAGCAGGTGTATTTGCAACAGAATAGTCACAGGTAGGGGCATGTGACGGTTAGGGGGCATGGGGCATTACAGAAATAATGAGAGTGGATGTGTAGGCTCTGCAGTCAGGCAGCCTGAGTCTTACCCAAGTCACACTACTTGCTAGCTTTGTGACCCAGAACAAGATAGTTAAACCCTCTATTAAATAAGGATAATAAGGGTACCTACCTCATAAAGTTGTGCTGAGGATGAAATGCGCTAACGCAGGTCAAGTGCCTGGAATGGTGAATTGGCATGCAGTCAGCACCCAGTAAATACCAGTCATTGTGGAAGAGTAAATCATTTGTGAATATCTAAAAGAATAATTTATTTTAAACATTTTTTCCTTTTAATCCAAACTGAGAAATGCAAGAACCAAACAGACTATCACAAAAATTCAGCCATCCATATGATATTCCAAAATCTGTTTCCAGCGTGGTTCCAAAATTTCTCAAATATAGTTTAATTTGTGTGTGTGCTTGGTATGACTTCACTGTCCTGAGTGAACCTGAGTGACATTCTGTATGTTGTAAAAACTCAAATAGCCCAATTGCTTCTTTTAATATGACTAAATAGACATTGTATATCTATATAGTCCTTTACTAGTCAGATCTCTAATTTTAACTGATAGTGATTTATAAGAAGATGGTGAAAATAAAACATATCATTTGAAAACTAGATATAAATGACAATGCTTATACGAATTTCCCAGATTCTCTTTTTATCTGTTATATGTGCTTAGGCCACAGATTTACTTTCAAGGCTGTTTTTTTAAGAGCAATAAGAGCGTCCCATGTGCAGAAACCATCGGGGAACCTGGGAGCAGCACTGATCAGCTCCAAGATCCAGAGTGTCATTAAGGGGAAATGGCAAGAACTGGTTGCAGAAGAACTTCCTGATGATATCATGGAAATGGTGTTAAACAAGCAAAGTCAGGGCTAAGTGACTGATTCTAGGGATTGTCACAGTTTGGTTGAATGTCACTATTTCCAGGCTGCCTTTATAATCTTATTGCTCTTAGTTATGGTAGGAAGCGATTTTTGTTTTTTTTAAACCCAGCAAGGTATGTCCAAGAAACATTTAACTTTAAAAACCACTTAGCCAGCACATCTGGTGCATGTGGCCAGGGCTAAGCAGAGCCCAGGGGTCCAGGATCCAGATCCAGTAGCCCTGTAACCAAAGCGTCCCATGTGCAGAAACCATCGGGGAACCTGGGAGCAGCACTGATGAGCTCCAAGATCCAGAGTGTCATTAAGGGGAAATGGCAAGAACTGGAGTGATTGATACTAAGTCAGAACACGAAGACATCATTGACAATGGCCTCCATTTTGTGCAGGAGGATCCCTTGCCTCAGAAAAAAGCTACAGAGACGATTGCATATGATTCTGCTCATCTTTCTACTGAAATTCATGGGCCACCTGCAAGTCCAGAAGCAGGTGATGGTTAGTAACTTAAGCAGGCTTCAATTTCACCTGCAGCAGACCAGTATATAAGCTGCCGATAAATAAATAGAAAATGGCACTTTTATACAAATCAGAAATACTTAACCTAAGAGGAGATATAATCCCCTCTCCAGAACTAACTCTAAAAAATGAATTTTGAGGAAGAAAACTGTCAGAAGAGAAAGTTATCAGTGGTAAGTTCAGTTGCTAAGGTTAAAAAAATGATGGAGAATTGGAAGCGGTGGGTGATGATTTTAGCTCATGGATAAGAACATCTCAGCAGTGTGTCAGTGCCAGCAAAGGCTGAAAAGAAGCCTTCACTTCCTCCTTCCAAGCAAGCTTACAACAATGTAATTTTGAAGCTATAATGAAGCTCAGGAATCTGTTAAAAAACAAAAACACTCCTCTACTGTTCCACGGAAACAGAGATATCTATTTATTCCCATAACATGAATTTCTCATCAAGAACTTCTGCAGACGTGGTCCATGGTAAAGTAGGATCCTCAGATTAAGCTCCTCATTAAGGAGGAAACAAATTGGAAAATATGGGGGGGGGTATCGAGTGGTAATTGTTTTCCTGTCTATGAATTGATTCCATGATGGTAATAACTCTACAAATCAGTCAACACCCACAGTCCTTGCCCACACAAGATCATTTATTCTGAGAAAGCCAAACATGTCCAAGGAAATCGTAGTGGTAACAATCCAGTTGCTGGGGATAAAACTACACATATCCTTACTTTAAAGACATGATAGACAGACACAAAATCTCTTACAACCGTGTAAACCTGCATGCCCCAATTTTATTGTGGTGCTGAATGGAGATTCTCGGTAGTTCCTGAGAAGGACTGAGACCAGTAAGCCAAACTGCAGTCTTAAATAAGGGACTCCAAGTATCTTCCACTCTAGAATTCATTCACTGTTGGTCAGCAGGCAGCTTGATACCCCATGGTTGCCTTTCAAATGCTGAGATGAGAAACCAGAAAACTCCTAGAAGCCTGCCTGTAAGAATGGGTGTGCTAACCACCATCCTGTTTCACTTGGCAAAACTTTCCCATTAATGATTTTGCTAAAGAAAAATTTATTTGTCCATTCAAATTTAAATAAGATGGGAAATGTATTCAACCAAATGGTCCTTATGCTCATATGAACAGAATTCCAGTTTGGCCTCCAAAACTAGTAGTTAGAGCACCATCCTGTAGTAGTCAGTTCTACTATTCCTTCTTGGTTTGAAGGAAAATGAAATAGCCCTTCTCTCATGCAGAATACCATAGATTTACCACTCAGTATACAAGGCCCAACTGTACATATTACCATCCTATAATTACTATACAGCTGCATCATGCCTTGAAATGGATTCAACTCATGCCAGTAAATGACAGTCAAACCCAGAAGATCAGGGACTTTGAAAATTTCCATCAACTGGTGAATAGCGGGCCACAGAACTTATCACAGCCTCAAAACCTGAAACATATTAATTTCATGATATGAAGTGTACTGCTTATGGAATGTGTCTAATGTTTCAAAATTTTAAGTTTTTAAGTGGCTTTAATAAAAGCATTTTTTAACTGTGAAGAAAAGCCTGTGAGAGACGAAGCAAAATACGATTAAAATATTTTGAAATATGTTTGCACACTGCTATTTTAAGTCCTAGCATTTATAATAAGGATAATCTTAATGTGGTGATTTCCTCGTGATTAAGCATAGTACCACCGAGGTGTTCACAGATGCTCTTTGCATGCAAAAATGCAGTGGTAGGAGAGTCTTAGTTTGCCAGGCTGCTATGACAACTGCCAGACATATGGGTTGGCTTAAACAGCGTGCGTTTATTATCTCATGGTTTCAGAGGCTTGAACTTCAGCTTCCAGGTACTGGCAGGCTTTCTTCCTCTGGAGTCAGTAGTCCTTCCTCCATGGTGATGCCTTTGGGCTCCTTTTGTATTTGCTTTTCTGATTTCCACTGTTTTCCAGGTTCTTGCTCCTCCTGTGTTTCTCTGACTTCTGGTTTCAGGTTTCTTCCCTTTCTAAAGGAAGTTCCCCAGTAACATGGATTAAGATCCACTTCAATTCAGTTGGGCACAGCTTAACTAAAAATTACATCTTCAAAAGGTTTTATTTACAATAACTTCACACCTGTAGGAACTTGCCTTAAGAAGAAGAACATGTCTTTTGAGGAGGTACATAAGTCAACCTACCACAAAGAGTATCCCTTTAAAAGCTACCCTTAGTTTTCTGTGATTGTTACACTATTACCATAACCCACTTTGAAAACAGAATAAAACATGGCCAAAAGTGCTGAGTTGCTTGAAGTAGTCATTCAGGCCTACTTTTAATTTTTAAGTCTGTTTAGTTTGAAATGCGTGCTAATACAGCAAAATATGGGATAGGTCTTCCAGGTTGAGTATAGCTTTGCTGTGTGGGTAAGATGTTTCCTAAGATTCAGGTCATTAACCTGCTTGGAAAGGACAAGAAAGAAAGAAAAGTAAGAAAATAAAGAAAGAAAGAAGGGAGGGAGGAGGAAGGAAAGAAGGAAAGGTTGTTTTTGATTATAGCCATTTAGAAGGCAAATTGCAAAAATAAGTATGATTTTTAAATGTAAGTACAATTTTTGCATTTATTCTTAATATTTGCTTTTAAATAAGTGTTTTGGGAAACCATTATCATAGAAAAAATTTTGTAAGTTTATTTGCAATATATCAAGACATAGTAGTTAGCTGCAGAATTTAAGCGAACAAGGATACATGCATGTATCTTCACATTCTGAAAAACAACATTCTAGGAAATATTCATAAGTGAATACACTGAGTTACTGCTGTAGATAAGTTTTTAAATTTCTTTTTATTAGAGAAGATGTAGGTTTACAGAATAGTCATGCATTAAAAAATATGGAACGTTTCACAAATTTGCATGTCATCCTTGCACAGGGGCCATGCTACTCTTCTCCGTTGTTCCAATTTTTAGTATATGTACTGCCAAAGTGAGTACTGTAGATAATTTTTGAAATGTGAAAATCTTTTTAAACAGTGTATTTCAAATGACACTGTTAATAACATTAGTTAACGGGAATCAGATGGGTAAACAGCAAATTAGCTCTAGACAGTTGGGCTGTTGTGTAAACATACAGAGTTTTATGTGAGTAATTCAAAAAATTTGATTAAGACAAGAGGTATCAGATACTTTAGAATTAAACAACTAATGGGTCACCAATAAAATATAATCACTTAGTCACTAAGCAGCTATCTTAACCTTCAAAAGAAAAGATTTAAGGAACACAAACAAAAATATGCTTCCAACTTAACCTTATCATGTAAATATTCTGAAGAGTCAGCTTTAGACAAGGGTTTCAACTCTGTGTCATTAATAACACTTTTGACCCACAGTACTCCCAGCTGGATTTAGCCTGTCTGCATTGCACTTTTAAAACAAGTTAGAAAAAGGCAAACTCTCTGTTCTTCCAGTGCCGTGTGTATATATTTTGGCTATTTCAGGATATAAGTAATGGAAAAATGCACCCTGTGTTTCATTTTTCACCATAACGAGGAACACCGTTTGACATGTGTGACAATCCCCCTAGATAAGACAAAAGCAATAAAACACAGGGCTGCAACATGAAGAAAGGAATGTTTCCAAGTTCCATTGGGCATGGATAGTTGTTTTATGATATTTTAAAACTTATTTTTGACTGACCATGCCTGAACCCAAACTTTGGAACAAGAGACACCTATAAAAACTTATTAATCAACAAATGTTCCAAGAGAACAGAAATTCCATGGCACTGTATGCGTTATAACACAAGGACGCAGGGGCAGATGTTTATGGGGAAAATGACTAACCCATTCATAAACTGCCACTGCTTACATTTCAAAGACCAAGCCAGCCTCTTTGTAACTGTAGATTATGCTTTCATTATTGATCACTGACAACTATAAAAGAATCAAAGTGTTTGCATTTCACCGTTATGGCTGGTGTATGGAGATGATAAACATACTAAATCACTCATTTTTATTAACAAGGATCCAAATCGAAGTTAAAGATGTTGTTTCATACCTGACATTTGAAACTTAAGAAATATAGGTTAAATAATTTTTAAAAAACTAAAAAAAAAAACAATTAAAAAATTGTTAGTTAACCAAGAAAATGATTTCAATAAACCAAAGAAGATGAAAGCAAACAAAGCAGACAGTATAAGGACCAAAAAAAAAGGAAAAGTCAAGAAACAACAAAAAATTCAAAAACATAAATACTACAGAAATAAAATAAGACCTATCCGTTCTGACAAGCCTGAACTTTGGTAAAATATAAGATACTCTCTGTTTGGGGTAAGAAATCTAATTACTAGAGAATAATCTAAAACAGTGATAGAGAAAGAAAGATGAGGAAAGAAATCTAAAAGTACAAACAGCAAGAGTGACAAAATTAATTTTGCACAAAGAACTCAAGAGAAAAATGCATAAGTAAAAATTATTTGCCCTACACTGATAAAAGTTTTGATCAATAAGGAAGTCATAAATTATTAGCCTTTTTGTTTCAAATAAGTTATCAAAATACGTCAAGCTATAACTGGTAGAAATGAATGGAAACATTGGGGGAAACACTGTGGGAGAATCTTATCAGAGCTCCATTAGCCTAATCCCAGCTCTATGTTTATGAATCGTACCAGCCACAAAGGTTATTAAAACACAGTTGCCAAGGCACCCAGGAGAGAAGAGTCCAGTTCCTAGGCCGAGGAAACCAATAGAGATTAGCAGCTGCTAAAGTAACACAGGTGCCAAATAAGTTCCCAGACTAGAGCAGGGCCCGGTCAGAAAGAGAGGTCTGTATTCAATAGGAAGGTTTATGAATCCTTTAAATATCTGATTATATTTTGCAATGTCACCTCTTCATCTGACCCAGGTTAACAAACTCTTTTCTTCCCAGTGCATTTTTTCCCCTCTGATTTCTGACATTAATATCCTATTTTGAATAATAGATTAAAGAGTTTTTAAAAATGTATAACCCATGGAACTTCAGATTGTGGGCAAGGGGAGTATCATCACTAAATTTGGGTCAATATCGGACCTGGTTTTCTTCCCCACTAACCTGGGTTTTAATGAAAGAATGAAGCGACCCTGGTCCGTACGCCAAGTGAGGGGTCATTTATCCCTTCCTGAATCCCGTCACTAACTCACTCACCACCTGAACTTCAGCTGTGTGAGACCTGCCTACTGAAGCCGTTTACATTTAGTCCCACTCTCTGCCTGCTCCATAACTTGCCCTTCGTGGGTTTGCCCCATCTTCCTTCATCCCTCTAGACAGCATATGTACTTATTTACTGACTTGGTTCTGATGGTGAGTGGGATAGGCTCAGTGGCACCATTTGCTCTTTCCTGGGGATGCCAAATACTGTTTCTTGACTCTAACGTGTTCTGGTGCCTTTCTACTCAAAGTGTATTCTGGGACAGCAGCATTGGCATCACATGGGAGGTTGCTAGAACTGTAGAATCGCAGGCCCCAGGCGAGACCCACTGAATCAGAATCTGTCGCTTCACAAGATCCCCAGGTGATTCATATACACATTAAAGTCTGAGAAGCCCTGCTTTAACCAGCATCACCAACCACCTTGAGGCTGCAAGATGCACACTGACTTAGTAAAGGTTCTGGTAAGAGCTGTAGTGAATA
Source organism: Choloepus didactylus (assembly GCF_015220235.1). Classification (NCBI taxonomy): domain Eukaryota; kingdom Metazoa; phylum Chordata; class Mammalia; order Pilosa; family Megalonychidae; genus Choloepus; species Choloepus didactylus. Next base: position 28,442,253 of record NC_051320.1, on the reverse strand, counting down.
AACAACTTCATTTTTTTTTTTTTTTTACTTCACTATTTCCATTCTTATTTTTCCATGGAGCCTCCTGCCACATAATATTTATCAACGTCCTTAGCACTTAGGATCTGTGGGAGCACACTCTGAGAAATGCTGGTCGAATGGACATAACATGATGAGAGAAAATAAATCACTAATTAGGCACTTCTTTGGATTTCAGTTTCCTCACCTATGCAATGGGGATAAAACTGGAGCTATGAATGTCAAAGGGTAGTTTGGAGGAAAAGATGAAATAGATGTGAAAGCACTTTGAAAATGCAAGAATTGGGGAAATTTTTCTTCATTTATTAATATACTTCAATATTCTGGGTGCCTACTGTCCTAGGCCTGCACTAGGTGTGGGGGTTACAGCTATGAGAAAAGCAAACATGATTCTTACTTCTATGGAGTTATAACTCAGTTAATGTGAATTAAGCATTAGCATCTATACCAAAAATCTAGGCACTGATGTCTCTGGGATAATAAATTGCTAAAGGAATTCCCTCAGTATTATTGTAAGTCAAAATCATTTCTTTAATTAGCATAATGCTTTCTCAAAACCATAAGTGAGGGGTCGTACTGGTGATAATAACATTAGCATTTATAGAGAACTTATTAGTTTTGCTTGACCAATGGCATGCTGGTGAGTCAGCCTCAGAGGCTGGTGCTGACGTAGAGAGTTGGTCAATTTCTGTGGTGTCAGTTCTCGCATATGGCTGATTTCAAGCTACCGTTGAATGTGGGGTTGGGAAAGATTGGCAGAATCAGGAAAGATGTATAGTATCAGTGCTTGTGAGCCAGTACACCTTGTGAGCCAGCTCCCACACATCATGACATTTGCCATTCTAAGTATTTCACATAAAGTAAATCATAGCTACCCTATGAGAAAGTAACTATGATATTCCACCGTTTATAGATGAGGAGACCCTAGGGCCCCTTTCCTTAACCAACTTTGCTATGCTATGGCCTGGTACTTTCCTGGAAAACTCTGATGTAATTCCTTAGGTTAGTGTCAGCCAGATTTACCCTATTCATTCATCATTCATTCATTCAATAATTATAGAGAGTAGTCAATAACAGTGAACACACTTTGGCTGAGGAGCTCATGGGAGCTCCGCAGGAGTGAAGATATTTGTGTGGAAACTGAAAAAAAAAAAAAAAGAAAGAAAGAAAGAAAGAAAGAAATTTTGGGTGTTAGCTGCATATCGTAGGACAGCCACAACTAAAGTCCCTTGCATTATTGTAGGACAGCCACAACTAAAGTCCCTTGCATTGGCATTCCAGATAAGCTGAGATTTGGCCAAAACTGCCGATCAGTGACTGGGCTGAGAGAATATGACAGAAGTTCAAGCAAGTACATGGATATGTGGGAGTAATTCCTGAATCTGAATGGTGACAATATCACCCTGGATTAAGCTGAAGTTATTCTAGTGGGCTTCTGGTTAGGATAGGTTTGTCTGCAATAGCCAAAAAACCCAAACTACTTATGACTTTTTAAAAATGAAATACACTAAAGTTTATTTCTCTCTGACATAAAGTCTAGAGGTGAGTAGTACAGAACTAACGCAGCCGTTCTGCTCCACCACCTGAGGATGTGGCAGCTGGCGTGTCCTCACTGTTCAAAGTGTTAGCATGCATACTCTACACCATTTGTCTGTTAAATAAGTCTTCTGGAAGCTGCCACAGAACACTTTTGCTTATATCCCAAGTGACTACACTTTCCTTTAAGAAAGGTTGGGAACTACAGTTCTTACTCCTGCACCTGTGGGCTCAGCTCAACATTCTATTGTTCTATTGTTCTGAAGAATGGGCCAACAGATGTCAACCAGCAATCTCTGCCACAGTTTATAAGGGAAAATTATAAAATTGTACATGCTGTGAGGAGAGGGCAGGTTCTAACGGGGAGGCCATTTCTAATGTCAGTTACTTCACCCAGTGGGGGAAGGAATAACTCTCAGAGCAGGCACATTCCATGGGAGGGTAGCCTTAGATAAACAGCAGAGAGGATGGTGGTCAATCTAGTCTTTGAATGGTGCCAATATCTACAAGGGTTTGCCTAAGATGTTATGCAGATTTTAAGTAAAGAACCAGTCTTCAGGATGTATAATAGAAACTAGTTGATGACATATTCTGAGCAAGGTCTTTTTCTTTCTGGAGGTCTATGGGGATGGGAAACATTTGAAAGCCCTCACCCCAAGAGCAAGCACTTTTCTTGAAAGCCAAATTATTTAGTTTTATGGCCCTTTCTATGTTTAACTCTCTTTTTGTTTTACTCAAGAATTAACTACAGTTTCTTTTTTAATATTTTATCCCCTGTCTTAGCTGTGAGCCAGTCATTGAATAAAGGGTTTTTGCTTACCTTAGGTCAGAATGTGTAAAGAATGAAGCAGAGTCCACCTAAGGCCAACATCGTAGAGGTAGCCATTTTTACTCTAATTGCAGATTTGGTAATGCTTGGTCCATCACTCCCTCTTTTTCCTGCTGGTAGAACTTCTAGAGCTAACATTACAAGTTTAGAATGTGTGTGTTTTAAGGAAGGCTACATTACCTCACTGTGAGTTTATGGCTTCCACAGTATATTGCATACACGTGAACTCACAGACTCTTTCTTTCTCCTGACCCTTTGTGCACTCCCTGAATTCAGTGGTTGCTAGAGTGAACAAATGAAGTGAACAGAACAGGAGAGTTCCCTGCTCCAACACACATCTGTTAGCAAACAGAAATGTCTCTCTCCAAATGCTGCATTTGTTTCCCTATCCCAATAGCCTGAAAGTAGAAGTGAGCAACCTTCAGAGGTGGCTTTACTTTCAGAAAAGTTCACTTCTGAAGATTGAGAAACACAGCAACAATTATTTTGATCTCATAAAATGTGACTTTGAATTTTCTATCTTTTAGGTCCACTGCTGTTAAGGGATCATGCAATTGCTCAAAATGAAGCTTGAAATAATTCTTAGGATAGTGTTTAACAAGATCACACAAACAATCATAATGGGAGATTTATATGAGGAACTCAGTAACCGGAGACATTTGACACAAAGTCCATTTTTGTATGGCCAGAGCTGTATTTACTATAGTTATAAGACACACAGAAAAGCAATCTGATTACCTAAATAACTTTTCATTGGTTTTTAGAAAATATGTCAGAGTCTTTGGAACTTAAATATTTCTTTGACACAAAGTGAGAGGCTGCTCTTTATTTGGAGTTTTATTAAAGTGAAAGTTTAAACGCACTTGCAAAAACAGAGAAGTATTTTTCTTAGTCATCTCCTAATTGATTCGTGAGTTATAGACTTTTTCTTTCTGCTTCAAGCTTTTTTTCCCACAAGCTGATGCATCTAGGCCTAAGAGAGTACAGTGTCTAAAGGAAAAGGCCATGGAGAAAGTGTTGGTTCCGATAAATGCAGTCCCAGGGAAGCCAAACAAAGGATAAGCTGAGGCCCTGAGCCTCAGTGGGTAGGAGCCTGGAGCGGGTAGGAAAAACATTGTTTTTCAGGACACATACATTACAGTACAAGACTAGATATTTAGAAGAGATGGTTTGCATGCCTTTCTGTAATTGGAATACATTGGATGGGGAGAAAAATTACAAAATAATGTGGAAAAATTCCTTCATTTGATTACCACTAGATGGCAGTAAATGATAATAGTTATTGGGAAATATATTTGGATGTTATTAATAGTTACATTATGGATATATTTGGGCTGTTCTGAGTCTTGACATAGGAAAAAAATACCCTGAATGCACTCTTGCCTCCTTTACAGTTTTAGCAATAATCCAGATTAAATATAAAAGGCATTTTTTTTTTCCTTCTCCAAGAACAACTCCAATCTCATCTTAGTCTTTTGCATTTCACCCAATTTCTCTACTCTCCATTTTGGTCCTCTCATGTCATAATCTTTCACATATATATACCTTAATATATATGGCTTTCAAATATAAATTTCTAAAGTTTTTGAGGCCAGCTCATCCATTTTTTGTGCTGCCATCAGTGCCTAGCCAAATGCTTTGCACATGGAGGGTTCAATAAATATTGAAACTTTTAAATGTGTATTTTATTAGGGGTTTTATTTTTATTTTTTATTTTTTGTCTTATATGAAAAAAGCCCATTGCGTTTGTTTTCTAACTGTTGATCTTGTTCTCAAAGAGTTCATTATATTCCTAAGGGTAGAGATGGTGTTATATTTTCACATTCTCTTCAGGAAGTAGAACAGTGGAATTTTAGAATCTTGGAATGTCAGCACTGAAAGGTGCCTTAATGGTTACATAGTTCAACTCAGTCATTTTTCAGATGAAGAAACTAAGGTCCAGAAAGGTTAATAATTTGCCCAGGGTCAACCAGCCGATTATGACAGCCTTGGAAAAAGAATCAAGATGGCCTGCGGGCCAGTTTTTTCTTTCCTCTTTAAGGTCCCAGGCCCAAGTATACAAAAGGTGCTGGCAGAAGAACTCGGTCCTCTTCAGGCTGGAGAGGGGGGTAAGGGGCTGGGCGAGCATCCCGACGACCTTCATCTTGCTTCGCCAGGTCCCGTGGCTGTGAAGCAGAGTGAAATGTGTCAATGGTCCCGCACAGGCTCTCTGCGCCCGGTAGTTAGGGGCAGGACAGTCAGACAAGCGGGGGACGAAGGCAGGCTCTCTGAGCCACTGAAGCAACACCCCTGCAAAGGGTGGGTGTGGGCCTCCGAAGATCGCTGCCCACAGGAAGAAAGATCTGTCATCAATCCTGATCTCAAACGGATGGGAGAGGGGAAGGGAGTTCGCGATTTTGAACCCCTGAATCTGCCGGTGCCCCAGCCTGTCACTGCTAACGTCAGGGGGCGGGGGAGGGCGGCGCCTGCGTAGGAGCGGCCTGCGCCTGCGCGCGCGGCGGGGCGCGCGGGGAGCCGTCCTCGCTGTCTGCCCGCCCTTCAGGCCTGGTTCTCGCGTGGTCACAATCCAGCAATCACTCCGGGGTCGGAGGCGGGCCGCAGGAATGAACGTTCCCTAACGTTCTGGTGGGGAGGGCCACGGGCCCGCACTCCCTGACTCTCTCGGAGGCTAACTGAAAGCGCGGAGAGCCGGGGCACCCGAAGTAGGGCGCCTCGGAACGTGGGGTGTGCGCTCATTGGCCGGGGGGGGGTGCTGTGCGAGGCAGGGGCGCTTGCACCAGGGGTCCCAGTCGATCAACCCTGCTTTACTTCCTCCCAGACCCAGCTTGTTTCGGGGTTACAGCCATTTACTCTGTGCTTTGAAAGTATGGGGTCTGCTGCTCAAGTTAAGAAAAAAGAGAGAGAGATATATGAGTGGGAGAGAGAGGAGGGAAGGGAGGGAGGGAGGAAACTTTCCTAAGCTTAAGAAATCTGCAAGATTTAAGCGACGAGGTCCTTTGTGGGAACTCCATTTCCCTCACATTATCCACTTTTTCGATAGCCAGTTCTTATCTGTGGGGCATCTCCGAGGTGGCAGTACTGTGCGAGACACCGTACTAAGCTGAATAAGGCTGACGTGGTTCCTTCCCTCATGGAGGTTAACCTTTAGAAGGGAAGATAGACCTGGGGTAGAAGAAAAAGGAGTCACAGGATCCCATGTGTCACAGTGGTATGCTGGAGCCTGCTGGCCTGGGATTCCCAGAAGCAGTTGTTAGATTTTCAGGAATTTTGCAAGCCAGTTGTTAAACACAGTCATGCTTTGAAATCAGTTCCGATGGAATACTGAGAGCACTGAAACCAGCAAATGGCACAAACCAGCTCTCCCCTGACTGCCCAGGTTGTTAAGCCTTTACCAGTACACCATCGGGATATGCGTATGACATCTTTGCTGTCAAACAGGGGTAAGTAGATCCAACTACCAACAGGGAGGGGAGCCAAGGCATTTGGCACTGGGGATGTGTAGTCACCACTTGTCGCCTTCTCTCCATTAGTAATCCGTGCAGAGCGGGCCTAGGTCCGTCAGGTGGCCTGTTGGGGGATGGGGGAAGGGGGTTGGGAAGGCATCTTCTGTGTGACATCACATCTTTCCTGAGTGGAAACATTTTGGACGCCATTGGATGTTTGATCAGTTTAAGTAAATACCCCAAAGTAGCTTCCCAAACTTTAGACATAATCCTTCTGCCATCAGAATTTTTGCTTTATCCTAGCAATAACATTTTCTTTAAATGACTTGCTTTAGTCACATAAATAAAAGCATTTAAAGGAAACTTTAAATACTACTGTTAATAAAAAATCAACATTTTTTGTAAATAAAAGAAAGTGATCATAAAAATAAATGCAAAGGAAACAATGCTACTAACTTCCAGCTCGAAGACTGAGGTCTGCTCAAAGATTAAACATCTGCTGGTGTGAAAGGCATACAAGTACCATCCTGCAACATTCCTGTTGAGATCATCAGAATAATTGAACTCCATTTAAAATGGAAATAACTTCACCAATGTGTGATTTGACAGTGTTTAATATCTTATCTGAGTTTCACTAAACATTATCTTATCACCAAGAATCATCATCACCATCACCCCGACATTTACTGAGCACATCATGTGTGCCAGGCCCTGTTCTAAGTAACTTCCAGTTCTCTACAGTAATTGGATGTTAATGGAGCTCTCCTTTGTTCAGTCTCTGACAGTTCTCTGGGGCACTGGGTTGGCATGGGGCAGTGTTACTTTGGTCTTTTTCTATTCATGATGCTTGTTCTGCTTTGCTAATGCAGCCATTATGCAAAATTCCAGAAATGGATTGGCTTTTATAAAGAGGGTTTATTAGGTTAAAAATTTACAGTTCTAAGGCCATAAACGTGTTCAAATTAATGCATCAACAAGAAGATACCTTCATTGAAGAAAGGCCAACGGTGTCCAGAAAACCTCTGTTAATTGGGAAGGCATCTGCTCCAGGGTTCTGGTTTCAAAATGGCTTTCTCCAAAATGTCTCTGGGCTTGTCTCTCTTAGCTTCTCCAGAGCAAACTCTAGGCTAGCATCTCTTAGCCTAAGCATCTCCAAACGTCCTTCTGTCCCCATATCCAGGCATCTCTAAGCATTAGCATCAGCAAATGTCTGGGCCTGTGTGGCTCTTTTTAAAGGACTCCAGTAAACCAGTCAAGACCCATGTTGAATGGGTGGGGCCACACCTCCATGAAAATAATCTTATCAGTTGTATCACCTACAGTTGGGTGAGTCACATCTCCATGGAAACAACCTAATCCAAATATCCCACAAGATTGGATTAAAAGATCATGGCTCTTTTTGGGGGACATAATACATCCAAATCAGCACAATGCTGTACCTGAGTTTATTTCGATAGACCTTGAAGGCAAACACAATTCACCACTGTGATAATTATCTTCTAATGAGCACACAACAAATCCTTCAAATTAACTGATACACATTTCTAATAAACATAACTTCATCCTTATAACTCATTGTTGTAAGTGCAATGAAAAATTTTATTTCTCTAGAAAATTAAAATAAATTTTTGACTGACTGATTCATTCATTCAAAAAATGTTCATTGGGCATAGAAGATTAGCTTCCCTAGCTGATAGCCAAGCCAGAGGTTCTAAAGTTCTCTCACCTAGGCTGCAGCATAGAAAATAAGGTTGACATCAGCTATCTGAAATAGGATTTGCTTAAGGGGCAGAAGGAAGGCCAGGTTCTAAATTTCATGATTAACAGACTTGATTTCTAAGAGGGACAGATAAATAAAAAGAAGTCCATTTCCTCCTTGCCAGGATAAGAGGAAAGCAAGATCTTTCTGTGACTAATCCCCACTCACTGGACAGGCAGACATTATTCATCATCTCCACTGCCAGGCCCAGGCCCTGCCTTCTTGGACAAGCCAAAGCTATGGATTAGGGGTAGGGGCTGGCCTGAGAGCCATAAATAAAGGACTGGAGATGACAATGGTAATGAACAGAGATCCTAGAGCTGTTCCAGATCAGACCCCTGCCTACCGGGACCTCAAAGAGTATCCGTAAATGAATGGACTACAATAATGACCATTTCCTCCACTTTTCTTTTTACCCAATTTAAGATCTCCTCTAGTGCTTCCCTGACAGACGGCCATTTAGCCCCCTGTGCAGGCAGTCTTAGAAAGATGCTCCAGGTTTTAACCTTATATGTGCTTTCCATATCTCTACCCCAGTTAGCCTTCTGTGTTAACACAGAATTCTTCCTTTTTAGATTTATAAGTTGAAAGAATACTAGAATGTGTTCTATTATCTCATTCTTTCTCATTGCTCTATACACATGTTAATTTCCACTGATATGTTTTCTTGAGACATTCTTTCTAGAACTTTCCACACCTTGGTTGTCTTCCTGTGGCTACAGTCTCAATTATTAATGTGTCCCTTAAAAGACTTGGATGCAGTAATGCAGGAGCTTTTATGGCTAGGATCTCACTACATCTAGAGAGGAGAGTGGACTGTTCTGTGTCTCATCACTATGGGATACAGGATAGAGACATTACAAGAAGGAGAGTAAGTAAGCACATAATACCCAGGAAAGTCAGCCGTTTACTAGGGAGGAAGCCAAGACAGTGTGCGGCTGGAAAAACTTTTTAGACACCTCTAGTCAGAAGCCAATATTTTTTTCTTTAGAATAAAACAAAGTATGTTTTCTATGACAAAATGGCAATTTCAGTGCAGAATGTGTGTTGTTTTGATTTAGTTTGAAGTTCTCATAGTTGGTCATGTGTCTTTTATAGTACTGAATAAACTGCACTTGGTAAATTACAAGATGGAAGCAATTTTATTATTTTTTAAATCCGACCCTACAAATCTACTCTGTGGACTCATTTCTTTTCACCTATTGACTGAAACCTTCTAGTCACTTTTAGACAATAAAATGTTCAGCCCCATCTGCTATCAAAACTAAGGATTCTCATCTAATTTCAAATATTTCCCTCTCCTAGTCTGGCTTGCCTTGGTCTTGGAAGCCTGCAGTGTAAAGAGGAATACATCAGCACTTGCCCTCCTCTCTTTGCCATCTTTCTTGTCAATCCTTTCTTCCATATTCATTATGATGTATCTGACTCTTGCAGGATGGGGAGGAGATGGCTTGCTTGACTGGTGCAGTGTCATCTAGCATTGGTGTCCCCTGGGCATGGCAGACATCCAGACCAGGCTCTTCAGGGATACTCTTCTGGGTCCTGAGGTTCCTCTGCTTGGGACTTCTCACTGTGGTTGCCTGATGGGTGAAATCTCCTCCACTGGTCACATTTGCTTCCCTATCACATGTCCAGCCATGCCTGGCTTAGGTTTTCTCCTCTCTGGCAGGAAACTCTCTTGGGAGGGGCCTTGACAAGATAGGTAGTAGCTGACTGCCTTCTCTAGGGTCTACATCTGGCCCATAGGATGTATATACCTTTTCCCACCATTGGTGGAGATGCAGCTTGCTCACTACCTTGACCTCTGGAACTTTGGAAGGATTCAAGTGGTGGTTCTCAATGGGGGCAGAGAACAGGGACCAGGGACATTTAGTTTCCACAACTGGGGTAGAGGTGGGGGTTGTTACTTGCATCTAGTGAGTAGGATGCCAAACATCCTACAATGCACGAGACAGGCTCCCACAACAAATAATTATTTGGCTCCAAATGTCAACAGTCCTGAGGTTAGAAAACCCTGGTTTAGAGGAGCAGTATTCAGAGCTCCATAAAATTCTTTAATACCCAATTTAGCTGTGCTCTAGAATTTCCAGAAGGTCTACCCTATATATCTCTGGTCACACTGAACATGGATCTAGATATGAGATTATAAAATACCCTCAAAACGTGTTCTAGCTACCCATATTGATGTCCCTCAACCTTGAAACATTTCTCATTAAGGGACCTTTGCTCATTCTTAAACTACCTCCTTATTTTGCATTTCTGAAAGTCCAGCCAGCATCACATCTGAAAATAGGAAGATTAGTCAGCATTTCATCTGAAAGTGGGAAGATTAGTCACCAACCAAAAATGAGCATTTCTTGGGTATTTGCTTTTAAGGCTAAGGGCTTAATCACTAATCACAGTTGAATTCTGAAAGACATTACATTTAAAAGTAGGGCATAAAGCCATTTGTGGGCAGATAGTCAGCAATCCTGGGCACTGAACTGTGCTAATAGCAACGGGGGTGCAAAGGAGGTGCAAGGTTCTGTTCCAGGAGTCAGGGTGATCACACTTTAGCTGGGGACACTGACATTTCTTTCCATTTAATATAACTTGACAGGAAGGTTGGGAATTAATCATATTTCATAAATGGGTATGCAAAGAATTGTTCTATTTCTTTATCTTATAAATCTAATTATTGTCAACTTCACTTTTATTTCAGGTGTTACCAGATAATCAGTAGACCCTGACCTGCAGAACGGGATGGATTTGGCAATGCCACAGGGCAGTGGGTGCATGATGGGCTATCTGAGGAAAAGATGTTAGAGTGGAAAGAGAATGCATTTTGTGCAGCTGCAATCATAGAATCAATTTTGGCAAAAAATATGTAAATAGAGCAGTGGAGCATAAACACAATGAAGGAAATGGACAGGGTGAAACCTTGCAGAGGTTAGAGTAAACACAGCTTGTTTAAGAACCAGAGATGGTCCTTGTAACTTCAGCTCTTGTGGGTGCAAACAGCTTATATATGATAGCAGTGCAAAAGGCTAATGTATGATAGCTTATGTATGGTAACTTCCTTACCTTGAGTAAACAGGAAATCACAACCAAAGAATGCCCCGTAAAGCAGAGTAACCCTGATCTGTATCGATGGCACACCCTGTGGATAGCTCCCTGGATTTACACAGAAATACTCTGGAGTTTGAACAGTAAAAAGCTAAATCTGTTTATCTCAGCATAGTATCTTCGAGTGTTAAGACAAAATTAAGGAAATAACTTATGGTAACAGTAAAGGTCCTGAGTGTAATGTTTATAACATAAAATGTCCTTCCTCAGAAAATGTTGAGAACTGTGTTGCTGTAAACATTTAAAATAACACAGAGATATTCTGAAGATGAAAAGTTGAGTGGATCCTGCTCTTCCCTAACACCTTTGGCTTGGTGTGGTAGCCCATGTCTAGCAAGTCAATGTTAATCGAAGTTGAGAACCCTCTCTAAAACTATATGCATGCCTGGATGTTTCAGAGATTCACGTTTTGGCCCAAATGAAGAACTGACCTTTATTCAGAAATGGGATCATTGAACATTTGCCCTGAAACTCTGCTCCGAGTCTTTGTTCGGGGAAGCTATAGCCCTCCGTATTAGAGCATGCCTTGGAAAATGTGTTTCATGGGGCCCCTAAAACTTCAGAGGGGAAAACTAGACGGGATCCCAAAGATGTCCTGACATTTGCTCGGGGCCGAGCAGATAGGAAGTGAGCAGGGCAGCTCTGGCACCTGAGCCTCTGATTCTAGAGTCAGGGTTAGGTCCCCTGCACCCAGAACACTGACGGTCCCAGGCAGCCCTGCTCACATGCCCACATCAGTCAGAGATGTTCTCCTGGGTCAATATAATAATTGAAACCAGTTTACATGTGTAAACTGGGCCTAAGGATATTCAACCGAAAGGAAGGAATGTCAGTCCACATGTATGCATTTTTCTGAAAGCCTCAGAGAAGTGGCCCAATTTCCCAGAATATACTCTTCCATGCAGCCAAGTATCACTTTAGTCTTCAGTATTTGGGTACCTTGTGCAAAGAAAATATGTTGGTTCTTAAAGAAGCACAAATGATACTCAGACCAACTAAAGTACAATTAAAAAAAAACCAACCCTACAGATCATCCAGCATTGGCATGTAGTGAAACTTTCTCTCACTGTAACGTCAGGCTGTTCTCTAACCTTTGTAAGACTCAATTACCTAGTCTGTGAAAGGGATAAAAATAGCACCTTCCTTGTTGGGAATGCAGATTTTTGAATCCTGTCCTTAGAGATTGAGCAGTTGGGGCAGCGACCCAAGAAACTGCATTTTTGGCAAGTTGGTGGATTGAATTGTGCACCCCAGGTTCAACATGTTGTTGGTCTTGATCTGCATTCTGGTGAGTATGGACCCAATGTAAATAAGATGCTACTTCAGTTAAGGTAATCGGGTTGGGCTTTAAATCTGGATTACTGGAGTCCTTTATAACCAGACTGAAAGTCAAACAGAGGTTCCTCTGGGAACCTAGAGGAGAAAGGAGATGACATTGCCGTGTGCATTGCTACGCAGCAGAAAAGCCAAAGACCCAAGATCACCAGCAGCCAGCCCCAGAATGCAACAGTCTCCAGGGAGAAGACTTGCTGACACCTTGATTTTGGACATCTTCTAGCCTCAAATCTGTGAGCCAATACATTCTCATTGTTTAAGCCAACACATTCTATGGTGTTTGTTTTAGCAGCCAGGAAACTAATACAGCCAGCTTCCCAAGTGCTTCTGATGCATAGCCCAAAGTTGGGAACCATTGATTATGATATTATGAAACTCCTATCTTGGGAAAATAAAAGACATTTATATTTGACTTTAACCCAAATCAGGCCACACCTTGGGAGAGTATTAATTTCATTCAAGAAAGATTTAAATTCTGCATGCATAATCTTATAGGCTGAGATTAAGAAGGAAAAAGGCAGCAAATTCATTGGTTGCTGAGAGGATTTTCACAAATAATTTGTGTACTTAGAAGAGTGCTTGGTATATAGTAAGTGCTTAATAAATCTTAGTAATTATTTTTAGTATTGAGCAGAAATTGTGTTGATTAGGAAAACAGTAAGTGATCTTTAAAGTGGGGAGTAATCAACTCTTTATGTGAGCAAAATATCTTTTAGAAATCTATTAAAATATCAAAGCATATTAAAACTTTATCCAATAAGCTAACTTCTCCCATGATCCCACTGAGCAATTTCAGACAGCCCTCTTCCATCTCTCACCTTCCCCTTTCCTATTTAGAACTGATATTCATAATCCTTTTTTCCTATGAAAAACAGACTTAAAAGTTATCTGGAAGAGGCATATGTTCTCATTCAAAGAAACTGGAGTTGGAAAAATACTTTAGATCATTTAGTCCATCTTTTGGCAAATGTTAGTGAGCATTTTGAGATGCAGACCAGTAAAACCTGCATATCTATAATCAACTTCCCATAAACTTCTCCTATCTTGCACATTTCTACAGTATATGATGTATCTGAAACACACACGATGGTTTGAAGGTAAAAAATGTTTGATTAAGATTGTTTCATTTCCCTAATTGCATAGCTCATTAGCTTTTCAGTGGAGTTCTTGGTCTTCCTTAACAAGCCTTTGCATCTTGCAGGCATCAACCCACCTCTTCCCTGAGACAGAGTGACACTTCTCACCAGATGCAAATGCCCAGGTCACCTTTGGCAATGCCAGTCATGGGCTGGGTCATTAATGCAAGACTACTTTATGACCCTGCTCAATTATTTTAACCCTTTCTTCTTCTTCTCCCTGTGTCCTTTAGCTACAGCCACTATAACTCATTATTATAAATCATGGTTATTTGCCCAGCAACCCATCTTACAAAACCGAAAAAAAAAAAAAAAAAAAAGAATAAGAAGCTGTGAGCTCTGAGGGCTCAGGCCTAGCTTAGCATGTCGGCTGTTGATGAATCTTTATGGAAGTCTTATCTTATATTTTCAACAGCAAAACTTGGGTTCTGTTTTACTGAAGCTGTTTATATATCTAATCAGAGTAGATCAGGAAACGTGGTTGACAGCACCGGGGCTGCCTAAGAAACATAATATTTGCGGGCCGGCATTAACACGCCCTCTCGGCTTGGAGGCGTGATCAATGAAGTGTGCTTGAGGCTCTGTTTAGATTAAGGGAAATAATGCACTGGTGGCCACATCCATCTTGAACAAACCACTTTCCCTCACTTGGGCGGCTGTGAACGGCTTTCCAATAAAACCCAGGACAGGACTAAACACAACCAACGCTTCACATGCCCGTCACTTGGGGGATGGATAGGGCTGGGGAGAGCTCGGCTTCTGGCCTGCCGCGAAGGAGGATGGTCCAGTGAGCAGAGCAAGCTGCATGCAGCCCTGCCACCATGGAGCTGTGTGGCCTTTGGCAAGTTATTTTATCTCTCTGAGCCCATGGTTTCATCATTTGTAAAATGGGGATTACAAAAACACTTCACTCAGAGAGGTTTTGGGAAAATGAAATGCTAATTCCTACACAGCACGTAACACAGCACTAAGAAACTGACACTGGGCCCTGGAATTTTAGGTGGATTTGACTAATGATTTAAGATTAAATTCTAAATATACTGAAAATGCTTCTTGAGGCATTTTTATTTTTTAGATTCCTAGGGTTGGCATAACAAAGTCCCACAAACTAGTTGGCTTAAACAGCAGAAAATGTGTTCTCTCATATTCTAGAGTCCAGAAGTCTGAAATCAAGGTAGGGCAGGGCCCTGCTCCCTCGGAAAGTTCTGGGGGGACGGCGTTTCCTTCCTGGCCTCTGGTGGCCCCGGGCGTTCCTTAGGGTGAGACAGCATCGCTCCAATCTCCTCTTCCCCCTCCCTCACATGGCTGTCCTCTGTGTGTGTCTCTGTGTCCTCTTCTCATAAGGAAACCAGTAATTTCCTAATCCAGTGCGACCTCATCTTAATTCAACTAAGTACATCTGCAAAGATCCAATTTCCAAATAAGGCCACATTCTGAGGTCCAGGTGGACTTAAATTGTAAAGGAGACATTATTCAACCCATGACGAGGTCCCTTCAGGAATTCATTCAGGGTTTCCCATCTCACAGCATCTGCTTTAGTTTCCTTTCTAGCCATACTATAAGCTCCAGTGTCTCTGGAAATTAAGGGACTGTACATTTGTAGCAGAGGCATGCTTACAGGTTCACAGACAGTTTAACGATTTACCTTCTGCTCTTGACAAAATATAAAGAACCTTTGTGGGTACAAGCAAAACTTTTCATGGACATTTTTGTACCATGTGGTCCCAGCAATTTGGAACGTAGGGCAGTAAATTCCAGGCTCATTTAACATTGTTTCACAAAGTGCTTGCCCCAGAGTTGGAAAAGGGTACTTAAGAACATGGCTTCCTTGGCTGGCTTTCGCTCCATGGTATGAAATATGGCCTCAAAGAAAACTTTGTTATTTCCATTTCAAGGTCCTTTTGTGAGGGAAGAAACTGGGTAGTCAATGGTGGAATGCTACCTTTCCAAGATTTATTAGGAGTCTTGAAGGGCTCAGTAAACTAGGAAGGTAGCATTTGTATCCTACGGCACTCAAGACTGATTTAATTTCATGTCACTTCTGGAACTGCAACCACAATATGAGCTGCCACTTTATAAATTGCTCCTTGGAGCAGCTGACCTTGCAGGTGGGGGAGTTAAAAGGGGTGGAAACCTGGAGGGGTTGGAAGATTGAGGATTGGTACAGAGTGCAGATACATTTCACCAAAGTACTGCAATTCTCATTTGTCCCTGATTTCACCCCAAAGACCTCTTTTTTCCCTTGGGATTGTCTCTTGCTTAAGATACTCATTTTTTTTTTTTTTTTTTTTTTTTTTTTTTCCCAGAAGGGTATCAGGTGAGCTAGTGAGGGAGAAACTAAATTATGCCACCATAGTGTGTAAGGTCTTTTGGATTTTCAAAGATATTTTTCTTCAAAATTCTTCCCATGAGAAACTCAGAATAAACTAAGTAAAGCCTAATTTACGTCTCTTCCCATAATAGAATCCCTGATGTGAAATGTTAAAACAAACTGATGTCACTAAGAAAACAAAGCTAATACTCAAAAGCACTGAATTCTTACAGGAGCTAGAAAATTTGGTTTCATGGCATGAATTAAGTCATGCCTTAAAATGAGCAAGCAACAGACAATGTTCCTGGAAGGAAACCATAAACTGAGTATCAGGATAAATCTCCTGATGCTGGCTGCTGATTTTTGGTTCCACTGAAATGGAGGGTCATGTATGGGGGTGGTGGAAGCCTGTTCCCTTTTGTCCTTTGAAATTATACTGGACCATGCATTGCGGACAATGTGAAGATAATCTTACCTTGGTGATAGGATGGTCACGATAGTTGGAGCGGTATTTCCATGTCTCATAACACGTATGTGGGGTTAAACAAAAAAATCTTCTCAGGAGAAATGTGATCTAAAAAGACAGATAAAAAAAGCAAAATTATCAAACAAAGTAACATGGGTTTCTCATGATTTTCATATTTGATGTACAACCTGTAATATGAGTTTCTTGTTATGATTTTCATGTTTGATATATAACCTCTCAGTCCATTGCATTCATTCCATTCATTATAATTCATCACCTAATACTGATCTGTAGTCACACAGTGTGATAATGTGAAGCTGTACATACCCCAGAAAAACGTGCTCTTAAATTTAATCCATTCCTGCAGGTGTGAACCCATTGTACCTAAGACTTTTGATGAGGTTACTTCAGTTAAGGTGTGGCTCAGCCCAATCAGCCTGGGTCTTAATCCTGTTACTGGAGTCCTTTATAGGCAGGGTGAAACTCAGAGAAAAAGCCATGAAAGCAAGAAGCAGAAATTCAACGGAACTAGGAAGAGAAGGGAGAGACCAGGAGACTTGGCTGTGAGATGTGCCTTGCCATGTGACAAGCTAAGGACCAAAGATCAGCAGCCAGCCAACCTCAAAATGCCAGCCTTTGAGAAGAAAGCATTGCCTTGATGATGCCTTGATTTGGACTTTCTTTGAGATTCAAAACCACAAGCAAATAAATTTCCAATGCTTAACACACCCCCTTTCATGGTGTTCGCTTGAGCAGCCTAGGAAACTAAAACACACAGGTTCAATATTTTATAAAGAAATATGTTCTTTGTGTTAAACACATTTAAGATATTTAGACAGATGGCTAGGCTGTAATTTGTGAATACTTATCTTTGCCCAAACCAATGCTGGGTAAAAATATGTATTGGTCCCCAAGTGTTCAACAATCTCTCCTTTCTCCCTCCCTCTCCCCTTCCCTCCCTCCCTCCCCTTTGCTTTGGGTTGCTGTTTTAAGCTTCCTGGTACTGATTACATTACTCAGGCTTGGTCCTGCCCTCTGTGAGGGAGGTGAAGGGTGGCTGATGGCCAGCCTCCTGTCCTCTCCTCTGCTCCATCAGGGTCACAAAGCCAGTGGTGCTCCCATATTACTCGGCACCTCCAATCCAAGCAAAATGAACCTCTTGGACATATCTGGAGAGAGTGGACATATTTGGAGAGAGTGGCTTGTTATCCCCAAATGTTAGCATTTAGTTCATCCATACGTTTGCCAGACATGTACTGAGCACCAACTGTATGCCAGACATACAGTGTGCCAGGCTCTGTGATGCACAATGCACATGTGTTAGTGACACAGATGAGCAAGCTGTCACCCTGCTCTCAGGCAGCTCCATCTACTGGGGTAAAGTCAAGTTCAAAGTTTCGTCCTGAAGGGATGTGCTGGCTGAGCACAGAATGGAGAGTCTGGGAGGGCTTCACAGAGTTGGTGGCACTTGAGATGAATATTGACTGGTGAGTAGGTTTCTTCAAGACTTAGAAGAAAGACAGCCAGGAAGAGAAAGCAATACGGGTAAAGTTGCTGAGCTATGAAAGGGCCAAAAATATTCCGGGAAAGGGGAGAAAGTATTGTGGCTGAAGCACAAGACATGGCAGTCAGTGGTCTCCAGAATGAGAGAGAGTGAGCTTAGGACGAGGTTTCTAACAGCTGGAGCTGAGATGGTGTCCTCAAAGCTACCCGGAAATGGCCATAGGAGTGGAGAAGAGGGATGGAATTTGGAAGGTATTTGTGATCAGTTGGGGGAGGGGGGTGGTAAGTGAGAAGGAGTGGGTGAGGATAAACAGATTTTCTAGTTGGAAAGGCTAGGTGGGTGATCACCCGGTTGTACTAAATAATTGCTTGAAGTAAGGGAAAAGATCCATAATGATAGATTTCAGGTGCTGTGGCATTTGGACAGGAGAGAGATTAGGTACAGGAAAGCTTTTCCTGAGACCATTTTAAACCTCCTTTCAAATAAGTGCCTACTCAGGAAACCACTCCAACAACATGGAAAAGCAGAGTGTGTCAAACTCCACAAGCTAAGTTAATTTTGAAAAAGAATTTTGAAAATACTTATGCACTATTTTTCAAATTCAATTGTATCATTTACATCTAAATTCCAAAATAAGCTTCACTCTCTGACCCTGAGAAAATTCATCTTCAATTAAACTTTAAAATATGCAATTTTATTTTTCATCTGATGGATAAGTTTTTTATTTGACAAGGATCTAAAGAAAAAACAATCTGTTCAAAGTCAGAATAACATGGAATATTCAGAGCTCATCCTCATCTAAAAAGTTCTTTATAAGAGGTACCTCAATTTTTTTCCAGAATATTTTTACTTTATCAGATCTAACAGGTTAAATAGGCAATAAATTACTGCTTTAAATGTGAAATTCCACCTGGATCAAATTACACTCGTGTGCATGAGTCTGCCTGTGATAACACCCAGACATTTCCACAGCCAGCATCGTTCCCTGTTATCAACCTTACAGATATTAATTATACAAAACAAGAGCCAAATTTCTTATAAGTGACCATTTGCTAAGTGGGAATAAAAGTAAAGGTAGTACATAGAATCAGAAATGAACCAAAACTAACCTCAATGAGTGTTGCTATGGACTCATTTAAGTTAAATGAATTTATCTGGGTGAGCTATGCCACAAAGCATCCCATGAAAAGGGAAAACATGGAACTCTTGAAAACAGTTCCTAGTTGTGAAAATAATCAAATAAAAATATTTGCATAAATCAGTGTTTTAAACATTTTAAACTCAAGTGTTATAAATAACTACACATTATAAAAAATAATATTAAAATATTATAAAACCTTTGTGTAAGTCAGCATTTTAATCCGAATGTTATAAAAATTAGCTTGCAGTAATACTGTGGTAAAAAATTTCTCTCCAATTGTGAAAGAAATTATAAGTATTTTAAGTATGTTGTATTGTATTTTATGTAATCATTAATAAAACTAATATTAACATGGTTCCTAACTCTCAGGGATAGGGTAAAGAGTTCATTATAACCTGCTATATTAAAGTCAGAATATTTGGACATTTGGAAATGGGTTTGAAATTTTGTTCCAGTTGTGCATTTTCCTCACCTATGCATAGTCCATTGAAAGGAAAACTATAACACCTAGTACAAGTCCATTATAACACAATAAGGAAGGTCAGAAACTCGGCTTTGATTTTTGGGGAGTCAGTACATTTGAATAAAAGTTAAATTTAACTACTTTACATGTTGCTTCATTGGCCTTTTGTAGGTGAAAAAGAAGATTGTGCAGTGGAGAATCATATAAAATAGAAATTTTCATATTTCCATCAGCAGTTTTGGAGTTTTACCCATAGAAGTCTAAGGTTAAATATATAAAACTAGACAGAATATATTGTTTTAAAAAATAGGTTTTGAAAGATCTAAATCATCTTGATTTGAAGCCTTGCAGAAAAAGAGCTTTCATGGCTTTTGGTAACAGTTTAGACTCTACTGTTGAAGTACATGTTTCCTGGATTTGTTGGACAATTTCCAATAATGCAGATTCACAGAAAATATATTTTTTAAGGTTAAATTTGAAAATATATGAATGTAATATAGGAGATAAAAACAGATATTCCTAGTTTAATTTTGTGAATGCCATAATAAATTATTAATCAAATATTTTTAAGGAGTTACTTTTTTTTAGGTACTAAGAACTAATCCTGTAGTTTATTGTATAAAAAGTTGGAAGCTTCTGTCAGGTGCCATTCACTGTCAGATACTAATGGAAAATAAGGTTTTATTGTTATAATAATATATAAATGAATGTTAATTATATGTGTGTGTGTGTGTGTGTGTGTGTGTGTGTGTGTGGATAAGATTTTCCTTTTTTGTTTTCTTCTTTTATGTTTTCAATCATTATGTTTATTTTATAGTCCCTTAATATTATTCTCTTAACTCAAAATCTTGGGGTACTAATACTTCTGTTTTTCATGACTGGTAACACCTCTGCTTTCTGCAAAATAACTTTATGTAGTTTTAAATTTTTGTGAGCTCAGATTCAGTGGAGATTTTTTTTCCTGTGAATGTTCTGTTTTGCTACAGATCTGTGGAGAGCCGTCTCCCGGGACGGGCATAGCGCATGCGCTGTAAACCTGCTCCAGAGTCCCCCCGCCCATCGAATGAGCCAAGATGGCGCCCATATCCTGCTTCCGCTTATGACGTGCACACTCACTATTCCTATCTGCCAATTGAGTGCATATGCGCGGCGCTAGATCATTGGTTATGAGTAGAGTACTTAAGAGTTTGCCCAAGCGAACCTCGGGGAGACAGCCCACTAGGAGCCGTACCTGACGGCCACATCGAGGCTGCTCTCCCGCGAGGCACTCTGCCCCGCGTGGAAACCTGTAACAGAGAATGCTTATCTAGCTTCAGTAAAGACTTGCTCTCGCAACCGCCGTGTGGCTCGAGTCGTGAGTTCCAGCCAGGGCAGTTTGCGTGGTCTGCATCTCTCTCTCTCTCATCCCTTGTTTCTCCCCTCGCCGGCCGGGGAACAGGGGTCGAGCGGGGCGGCGCCGGACAAGTGGTGGCCCGTACGGGGAACGCTCCTCCTCCTGCCTCGCTCTCGACGGTCCCTCTGTGAGGAGAGCAGCGCTGCGCATCGAGCTTACGGCGGACTTCCCGCGCCTGATCAACGCGAGAAGGTGAGTGCGTCTTATTACATGATAGTTAGGGCCCGTGGGTTTTCAGGTGACCCCGGGGGACTCGGAAGAGCTCTCCGAGTGACTGAAGTATAGTGCCGACTGCAATCATGGGGCAGTCCGGAAGTTCACCTCTCTTAGCTCCCTTAAAGAACCTTTTGAAACAACGGGGTATCTCGGTCAGGAAAAGCTCCCTTCAGCGTTTTCTTGATGATGTTGATACTTTTGCCCCTTGGTTTGCCTGCACCGGCAGCCTTAGCCTACCCTCTTGGATGAAGCTCGGTCGCGACATAGACCGAGCGCGCCAGACGGGCGTGTGTATGGACCCGATTCTAGTACCCATATGGGAGACCGTCCGTGCGGTCCTTGAACTAGAATCGGCTGCCGGCCTAAGCCCGTCCTCTGCCTTGCAAGAAGCACGGTGCGCGCTCCAAGAAACCCAGTCAGTTTCGTCAGCGGACGGCTCCTATAAGGGCAAACCGCCGGAGTCCAGTGACTCTGACTCAGAGTCAGATAGCGATACTGACGAGGAGGCGGAAGCATCCCCGCTAATTGAGTGGGAGGAGCCTCCCGCCACACCCGTGCGGCCTTCCGCCCCGCCAATGTCTACCGCTGCACCCCCAGGGACACCCCAGCTCCCAACTGACGCCTTGGGCGGTCCCACCAAAGGACCTCGCCGAGAGCTCCCTCTAGTGGCCATGCCCAGTAAATGTAATTATCCTTTGCTGCCAGACCCGGAAACCCCGATGGGCCGGTCAGGGGAGGGGCAACCTTTGCCGTACCCCCCGCCCGAGTACACAGGCCCTCAGGACCCTTTGCCATTAGGTAGTGGTGGGAGACATTTCTGGAGATGGAACCCTTTCACAACATTTAGACCTTTTGGCATGCTGGGTGGCTACCAGCCACTTGAGCCGCAGCCAGTCTCAGAAATGTACCCGGTTATTATCAATCCCCAAGGTGGCAATCAGAACGAATCATATGATTACAAACTATTGAGGGAATTGAGGCAGGCCGTCCATCAGTATGGCCCCAATGCCCCTTATACCTTGAACATGATCGAGAACCTCTCTGCTCTAAATCATACACCCGCAGATATTTTTCAGCTAGCCCGTGCTTGCTTGCCGTCAGGCCGATTCATAGATTGGAAAGCATGGTTTGAGGAGTTAGCTGAAGAGCAGGCCGCAAGGAATGCGGCGGGGAGACGTGGCGGGTGGAATGCTGACATGCTGTTGGGGAGAGGCGCCCATGCCCAGAACCAAACGGGTTTCCCACAAGAGGTCTACGCCCAGATCTTCCGCTGTTTTGTGGGTGCCTGGAAAAAGCTAACAGGTAAGGGAGAGGCTCAGGCCTCACTCAGCAATATACACCAAGGCCCCACAGAACCATTTGCGGATTTTGTAGCCAGGATGCAAACCGCAGCTGAGAGAATCTTCTCAGATCCAGGAGTAGCAGAGACTGTGGTTAAGCAAATGATTTTTGAGCAGTGCAACAAGGAGTGCAAAGTTATCCTGGCACAAAACAGAGCAAAAAATTTGACAGAGTGGGTCAGGCTCTGTAGAGATACTGGCAGCCCTTTAACTAATGCAGGTCTAGCTGCCATGCTAGCTAGCTCCCTACAGGTGGCTACAAAAGGCCCGAGAACCTTAGGGGCAAAGTCTAACGGGTGCTATGGCTGTGGCCAATCAGGGCACTTTAAGAGAGATTGTCCCAATAGACGTCAGCCCCCTGCCACTCAACGGTTTGGCGAACCAGGTGCAGTAACCAGGCCGTGTGGCCGTTGCCACAAAGGCCCCCACCGCGCAGAAGATTGTAAATCGGTTTTCGATGCGCAGGGTAGACGCCTCTCTGGCCGCCCCGAGCAGATTCCAAAAAACGGGAAGAGGGGGTCCGCCCTTTCGACGGACCCCCTTGCATGCCATTCGACAACACAGGATCCGATCAAATTCGTGCGTCCCCCGGCTCAGCAGGACTGGACCTCTGTGCCACCTCCAGACTCGTACTAACCCCCTCCATGGGTGTCCAGTTAGTAGGGACCTCCTTCAAGGGGCCCTTACCGGCTGGTACTGTAGGGCTCATATTGGGGAGAGCATCCACGGCCCTGAGAGGATTAACAGTTATACCAGGACTTGTAGATTCAGATTTCACAGGCCGTGCCCAAGTTATGGTTCAATCTCAGCGGGGCACCTTAGTCATTGCAGAAGGTGATAAGCTGGCGCAGCTCCTGCTCTTACCCAGCTTACATGCAGTCTTTCCAAGCAGAATCAGACAGAGAGGGGAAAAAGGGTTCGGATCCAGTGGAGCGATTTTTGAGGGACTCCATATGTCCCTGGAGTCTCGACCTATGCTAACCATTAAGGTGCAAGGCAGATCTTTCTTGGGCCTGCTCGATACAGGGGCCGATCGGTCTATCATAAGACAACAAGAATGGCCCCCCACCTGGCCAACGAGCAGGGCGGAAGAGCCCATTAGAGGAATAGGCCAAATTTCAGCGCCCATGCTCAGTGCAGCTGCCCTTCATTGGGCCGATGAAGAAGGACACCAAGGCAGTTTCCAGCCTTATGTATTAGCCCTGCCTGTGTCTTTGTGGGGAAGAGACATTCTGACCCAAATGGACGTTACTTTAATTAGCGGCTACTCCCCAACCTCTAAGCGACTGCTAAAAGAAATGGGGTATACCCCCAGCAAGGGTTTAGGAGCTTCACTGCACGGACGTGCGGAGCCTATACAAGCTGCCCCCAAGTCTGACAGATGAGGCTTGGGTTTTTCATAGGGGCCACTGAGGAGAGATTCCCACCCACACCTATAAAACTAAAATGGAAAACCGAGGCTCCGGTGTGGGTGCCTCAGTGGCCCTTGCCACAGGAAAAACTTGCAGCGTTGCACGCCCTAGTATCAGAACAACTAGAAAAGGGCCATATCGCTCCCTCCACGTCACAGTGGAACACCCCCATATTCGTAATAAAAAAAGAAATCTGGAAAATGGAGACTGCTGCATGATTTAAGGGCTATCAATGATTGCCTGGAGCCTTTGGGACCCGTTCAGATGGGACTGCCCCTCCTCGGCGTTGCCAGGGCACTGGTCGGTTGTCATCTTAGATCTTAGGGATTGCTTCTTTTCTATTCCACTCCACCCCGAAGACACCCCTAAGTTTGCCTTCACTGTGCCCTCTCGTAACCAAGAGGAGCCCTGTCAACGCTTTGAATGGACGGTCCTGCCCCAGGGTATGGCTAATAGTCCTACCATGTGTCAGCTGTATGTTGCTACAAAGCTAGTTGGCGCCCGGCAACAATTCCCTCACGTAAACATTCTGTTAGCCCATAAGGATGCTGTAAAAAAAAAAAAAAAAAAAAAAAAAAAAAAAAAAAAAAAAAAAAAAAAAAAGTAATCCTTGAAACTGTGTTGTCACACTTGGTCTGTGACCTTAGAAAAGCTAACCTGGAAGTAGCCCCTGAGAAATGAAAATTCACAGGGAGTGACACCTGCCCTGCAACACACCACCCCGAGTCCTCAGCATAGAGGTCTAGTCCGTTGGAAGGATGTCCTGTCGGGGCAGTGGAAAGGCCCTGACCCGGTGCTCAGCTGGGCCAGAGGCTCTGTTTGTGTTTTTCCCCAGGAACCAGGATGTCAACCAGTGTGGGTTCCGGAAAGACTGGTGAGAACCGTGACATCACCTGAAGAAGCCAAGGAACAGCTGTCAGAAACGCCAACGAATATACAACCTGAACCATTAGACCAAGCCTCCGACCCTGCTGATGATGGCGACGACCGACAAGACGATAATAGTAGGACTGACCACCCCGCGGTTGCCCAAAAAGGGATCGGTAACTCTGTTCTTTGCTCTCCTATAGCAATCCTTCTAATCTGCCTTTTTCTTTTTTTAGTGGAACTGTGGTAGCGCAGGAGAGTGGTCTTTGGGGCCTGTGGCATCATCCCCCGACCCTGGCCCCATTCTCTGCTGGGTCTCCCGCCTCTCCTGTGTTTTTCACTCGTACCCTGTCTCTAGGTCTCCACCACCTGCCTTCTGACAGAAATATTTCCTCCACAAGCTTCAACGAGTCCTTCCCCTCACCAATGACACACTGATCCTCTCTTTTGCTAACCTCTCTGTCAAGGTTGTCAACACCACAGTTGCGGCGAATGCTACTTGTGAAACTGGTAATGGCGAGTTAAGTAAGGGAGTCTTGCTTGAATTTCTTAACGTTACAGGGAAGAGCCGCCAGTCTTGTGAAGGGATCTTGAGTAAAAATGAGACTCAAAGGTGCCTTTTCCTTCCGGGGTTTGCTCCTACAGTCTGCAACCGTTCCAAAGACCCGGATGCCTCGCCGCCCCGCTATCCTAGTGTATCGCCCAAGTTATGTCTGGCTCCCCGTCAAGGCAACCGACTGGGTTGGCCCTGTTTTCTCAAGTTGTTTCACTTAACAATATCCCCTTCTCTAAGTCTAGGCGTCCAAGAGGCATACCTTACCCGAGACGTGCTACGCGCCGCCACAATCAGATGCTGAACTTAAATTTCCAGGCCATTCAGAAACTCCTAGCGGAGATAGATGAACTTGGACTAGAAATAGATGGACTCTGGAGAGTTCTCCAGCAGACGTGTGATACCCGATGGTTATTCGGGAGGCTTTGTGTCACCCCGGTTAGGGTGAACTTGACAGAGGAGCAGCAAGATGTCGCCGAGTGGCTCAAGGACACTTATCTCCCCAACTTCACCAA
The DNA here is from genome assembly GCF_015220235.1 of Choloepus didactylus. Lineage (NCBI taxonomy): Eukaryota > Metazoa > Chordata > Mammalia > Pilosa > Megalonychidae > Choloepus > Choloepus didactylus. The sequence continues at coordinate 28,416,911 of NC_051320.1, read as the reverse complement.
TCTCTCCGACCAAGTGAAATCCGACCTTCAGGGACTTGAGAACATTAGGAAATTGAAGCCTGTTAGTTTCGACCTTTCCACACTGGGCGAGACTGTAAAAAATCTGTGGGACCAAGTCACCCTTGGTTCTCTTGGCCCAATTTGACTAATGGATTCTCTTGATGGTGGGACCATTGGTGGGATTAGTCATTGTTAAATCTTTGCTAGAACGCCTGTTTTCAAGCGCGGCAGTACCGTGTTACCACTATGATGGCTATGTCCTCCACCTTTGATACCCCAACAGCGACCATTCTGATGGCCATACCCCATCCTGGCCGCCTCGGGCGGGGCACTCGGGAGCGAGGTTGTAGCTAAGCGCGCAGCTGTGTCCCGGGTATAACGGGCGACGCCAGCAGTCATAATTTTTGTCTCAGGTAGGTCCCTAAGGCAGAGTCATAGTTGTGGCCAGACTTGACTCTAGCCAATGCATAGGGACGCCTAGTGACGCCTCCGACTCTGGTTAATGCTATCCCTGCCCCCGCCTTTGTCCCCCAGTTGCAAGGCAAAGCACTGCAGGGAGAGTCATGTTGTTTCCAGCTCACGGACTCTCCTGTCTCCATATGAGGTGAGCATTCTGGTCGGTGCTAGAGGCTCCGCCGCTAAATGGCTGAGACCTAGTCCAGACTCCCCAAAGCACCGGAACAAATTGTGAGCCATCTGGGTTCACGGGAGCACACTCATCACTGGGGACACTGGGTCGATATAAATAATAAAGGGGGAGATGTGGAGAGCCGTCTCCCAGGACGGGCATAGCGCATGCGCTGTAAACCTGCTCCAGAGTCCCCCCGCCCATCGAATGAGCCAAGATGGCGCCCATATCCTGCTTCCGCTTATGACGTGCACACTCACTATTCCTATCTGCCAATTGAGTGCATATGCGCGGCGCTAGATCATTGGTTATGAGTAGAGTACTTAAGAGTTTGCCCAAGCGAACCTCGGGGAGACAGCCCACTAGGAGCCGTACCTGACGGCCACATCGAGGCTGCTCTCCCGCGAGGCACTCTGCCCCGCGTGGAAACCTGTAACAGAATGCTTATCTAGCTTCAGTAAAACTTGCTCTCGCAACCGCCGTGTGGCTCGAGTCGTGACTTCCAGCCAGGTCAGTTTGCGTGGTCTGCATCTCTCTCTCTCTCATCCCTTGTTTCTCCCCTCGCCGGCCGGGGAACAGGGGTCGAGCGGGGCGGCGCCGGACACAGATCAACGTCACATTTGCTTCTTCTGAGTGTATCAGAAATATCAATGGCCTCATGCTAGTTTCATATTGAATTATTTAGCAATCATTCCCTTCTCACACGAGTAGGGTTATTTCAGATGCCTTAACCTTGATGACATCGGTCCGGGGCTCAGATTCATCAGAGAAAACTTTTTTTCCCACCCACAGACCCAAGAACAGGCAAGTGTCCCTGTTGCTTTCCTGAGCCTGGAGCTGCTGTGCTCACTGTGTGCTGACTGGGTCATCCTTCAAGTCCTGTTCTTCCTCCTCACTTAGACACAGTCATATCCCACTTGTCCTCCATGGTACACTCCCAGTGCCTGTATCCACTCTTTAGGAACCAAATTATCACCTCATAGGCTTACTATTTAGGTTTTCTTTCTTCTTTATTTCTGACAAGTAGAGGATTATCTTTCTTTCAGGCTCAGTACATTACTTAAATATTTGCTATTATTTATTGAGCACTGTTCCAGTTTTCTAAAGCTGCCATTAGGCAAAATACCAGGAATGGATTGGCTTTTATAAAGGGGATTTATTAAGTTACAAATTTACAGTTCTAAGACCATAAAAGTGTCCAAACTAAAGCATCAACAAACATTACCTTCACTGAAGAAAGGCTGATGGGGTCTGGAACACCTCTGTCAGCTGGGAAGGCTCGTGGCTGGCGTCAGTTGGTCCTTTGCTTCTGGATTCTGGTTTCAAAATGGCTTTCTCCAAAATGTCTCTGGGCTTCTCTCTCTCTTAGCTTCTCTCTCTCAGCTCTCTGCTTGGTTCTCCTGGGATGTTTCTGTCCAAGGGTCCGGGGGTCCTCTCTTAGCCTCTCTGAGGCAAACTCTGGTCTGCATCTCCTAGCTTAGCATCTGCAAGTGTCTGGGTCTGTGATGGCTCTTAGCTTCTCTCCAAAATGTCTCTCTCAGCTTCTCTGAGCTCCTTGTTTCTGTGAGTTCTCTTCAAAGACTCCAGTGATCTAATTAAGACCCACCCAGAATGGGTGGGGTCACATCTCCATGGAAATAATTGAATCAAAGCTCTCACCCACAGTTGGGTGAGTCACATCTCCATGGAAACACTCAATCAAAAGTTTCCACTCTAATCAAAAGATTAATAAGTCTGCCCCCACAAGATTGCATTAAAGAACATGGCTTTTGTGGGGGACATAATAGATTCAAACCAGCACAAGCACTCTATATGGATTGGAAAAAGACAGAGGCAGTTTCCTAGGAGCTTATCCACCATGTTCCTGGGGAAACACTCCCATGTCATTCTCTTTCTTCTTTTCATGATTCTGCTAGGTATGGTACTATGTAGCAAACAAAGAAGCACCAGTCTTGGCCTCAGAGCTTATAGGCTAGCATGGGTTGACAAAATATAGATGTTTAATTATAGCATTAGCTACAAAATAGAACTTGCCATATAAAGTAATTATGGTCATCTCATAGTCATATAGCTCTAAAAACTGATAAACATTATGGATTTAGAAGTTCTTTCCAACATGACATCCTGCTGATAGTATGATCATGTGTATATTGAGACATATGTATAAAAATGTATGTATGCTTTTATGAGATCTCAAACCATTAGGCATCATTTGGCATCCCAAATCTCCATCATACCTATTATTGAAAAATAAATTCCAAATAAACACACCTTTTCTTCAGTTGCTCAGTGCAATGCATTAAGAAAATGTCCTAACCTAAAGGAAAAGAAAAAATGGCTAAAACAAATTCTGGGCCAAACAAGGGCCAGAGACCTAAGATTTGCTGTAGGTCTATTGGAATCCACTGTCAGGCTCCAGGGATTTTCAGTATCTCTATTTTTTATCTTACTTAGAAACCCATGGAGCAAGCAAATTAAACATAATATCTGTCATTTTAACTTCATTAGTTATGAAACAGCTGTTTGCTATCTTCTGCATAATAATGGCACATAAAAATTCCACTGTTAAATCATATAAATAAAATTTTACCAGTAAACTATTTTCTTAGTTTCTTTATAGAGTACCTTTCAATGAATGGACATTAGACATCAGCCAAATTCACATCTAACCTACTACTGAAGAAGAAATACAAATGGCCATCAAAGTGATATTTGTCATTCATCAGACAGTCAAAAATAACAAAAGGTCAATGATAGTCAGTGTCGATCAGCATGTGGAGACAAGGGTGTGCTTCCCCACTGTTGGTAAGAGAAGACACTGGTAAAATTTTTGTTAAGGGGCATTGACTCATTTGTGGCTGTACTGCTTCCATGCTTCTCTTTTTACCATCTGTATCCCAAACTACCTTTGGAGAGAATTCCCCACTGTGTGCAGGGTTGACAGCAGCTCCTGGGAGGCAGTGTGGTGTAGAGGTTAAGGGCATGGACTCTGACGTCAGACCAACCTGATTTTGAACCTTGGCTTTGCCATTTACTGTATCATCTCAGGAATGTTGCATAACTTCCCTGAAACTCAGTTGTAGCCATTACTGATATCTATGTGACTTCTTGTTAAATTTGTTCCAGTGGGATAGCTACATGACATCAGCTTTGAACTCAAACTGGGGAGAAGGAAAAAGAAGAAATGGGTTCAGGTGTGGAGATCAGAAGGGAACTAATATTTATTGAGTCCCTACCGTGAAGACCCTCCTGGGTTACACACATTGTCTCATTTTAACCCCCAGAACCATTTCATGAGGCAGGGTGCCCATTAGTATGCCAGTTTTATAGACAGAGAAAGAGAGTCATTCTCACTTAACATTTAAGTAGCAGAACCAAGATCCAAGCTGGGGTCTGTCTGAAACCAGAGTCCATGCTTCTAACCACTGCCCACTACTGCTCCCTAAGGCCCAGGAAACAGTGAGGGCAGTCAAGAGGGGCACACCTGAAAGTGCTGGGTGATGAAGGGAAGGGGGAGACCCTGTAGGGTGAGGAAGGCTGAAATCCAGTTGGTCTTGATAGCTGGCTATCAAGTTCACCACCAAACCACAGTCCCAGATGCCAGATCAGCAGACCCCACCATCAGTGGTTGAAGAACAGTTTCCAGGTGCTTCTGAGGCTAAATAAAGTCAGGAAAAAAAAGTCCTTTCAAAAAAGTAATGGGATTCTCTAAGTAGCCTCTTAGTTTCTAAGAAAGAATCAGAGATACATCACTAAAAAAATGCAATCTAATTGCAGAAGGACTGGCATATCATTAGGAAATGTTACCAGTCTCAAAAGAGCTTTAGATTATTGCTTACATGAAAAATATTTGAAATCAGGCTTAGAATGATTTGTTATACTTGAAATAGGCGAAATGGCAATGAGTCACAATATGAATTTATTCAATGTTTGAAGTCTTTTTCCCAGAGCAGTTTGCAATTTCAGAAGGGCTTCCTTCATTTTATATATATATATATATATATATATATATATAATATATTATACACACACACACACACACATATAATTTACAAAACAATATCACATATTCTCACCAGAAAAACATATATTTTTAATATCTTCAACTTTTATTCACCAGAGAAAATACTAACTTTATGTATTATAAGAATATATGAAAAACACACAAGTCCTAAAATATCCCCTATTTATAGCAATTTTTATGATGTTTTTATTATCATGTTGACATTCAAGTTTTGCTGCTACCAGGTGCTAGCAGGTGCAAATTATATAGTACAAACAGTGACCTGAGTGACTATTGGGAAATATATAATTTAAAAGACTCAGATATAACAACAACAAAATTAACGAGTATGGATAAATGTACAAATAAATTAAACAAATTGTTACAAAAATGAAATTCAGTAACTATCAGAAAAAAATAGGACCCATCTACTGGTATAAATTCATAAAATTAATAATAAACCTGCCAGCTATTAACTCTAGAATCTTATTTCTCAAAAACCTAGCCTGATCAGTTTCTGATTTCAACCAACTCCCTGAATGTCAGTTGCTGAACATTCAAAGTTATTATTAGCACTAAATATTCTCTCCTAGTTTCTGCTCCCTGATATAATTTATAAGTTTATTCCTTCTTAATTAGAACTGTCCAATCTTCCCTGAGGCTGGTCTGTCATTTCCCCTATCAGTCTGCCACCCACAGCATGCAAAATTAAAGATCATTCTTTTTGGACAAATGAAAATCCTTTATAAGATGATGTCCACATTTCCCTTATTTACACAAATGCAAAATTCCTGGTTTTAAACAAATGACAACATATTTAACTAAACTTGGATTTCTCAACACAAGACTATCAAAGGTGGACCTGCCTTTTTAAAGGGTCCCCAATCTCATCTTGATGAGGAACAAGTGCTTCTGACTGACCCAAAGCCTGGCCATCATCCCCAGAGCGGTAGGTGACATCGCGGACGTAGGGACCTGGACCTGGCGTGCTGGGGCTGGGAGCCATCGCTGCCATTGCGGCAGCCTCTCAGGCAATGCCTGGAGATTGCAGTCTGTCTGTGGGGGCTCCTGCTCAACGCTCAAGGCTTTACATATTTTGAATATTCCAAGAAAAAAATCCACAGCATCTGTCCACAAAGTCATTAGAAATGGGAGGTAACTGAAAAAAAACATTAAAGTAGGGGAAGCCTATGGGAGATTCAACTCTGATCTCTTTAGCAAATTTGAATTTTTTCACTCTTTCTCGTGCACTAGCAGTCTTACACTCTTTAAGGATACATCTGTTTTCCATGCAAAGCTACAATTCACATGTACAAAAAGACATTTGTATACACAAATGAGATAAGGGCAGCCAAATCTCCAATTTCCACATGTATACAGGTGTCAGTGTTTTAATGGAGAGTTACTGACGAGCACATCTTAAAATGTTGCATTTCATAAAACTTTCCCCCAACCAGAGACATAAAAACTTGGCTGGATGTATTGGTAAAACTGAAATTACTCTCAGAAAAGTTTAGATCACCTTCCCATGGCAACTGAAGCAAATTTGGAATTTAAAGACTATGAAACTGCAGAGTATCATTTAAAAATATATATTAATGCTGAATGAGGCATCAGTAACCAGGGCATGCTAATAAATGTTAGATGTACATAAGTTGCCTCCTGTGGTGGCAGTTTGGACATGTTCTTGGTCTTGGTCAGCAGTAAAAAAGATCGCTTCAGGATGTTAACATGTGGCCCAACTGAGTCAGGATGGACTTTTCTCTGGATTACTATAGTCCCTTATAAACAAAGTGAAAGTCAGACAGAGAGAAGCCACTGGGAGCAGCCAGAAGCTGGAAGTCAAGGGAACCTGGAAGAGAAAGGAGCAGACACTGCCGTGTGCATTGCCATGTGATGGAAAAGCCAAGGAACCCCAAAGATTGCCAGACAGCCAGAAGATACCAAGCCCAGGAGGATCCAAGCCTTCTTGCCTCTGAAACCCTGAGCCCATAAATTCCTGTTGTCATGCCAACCTATTGCATGGTGTTTGTTTTAGCAGCCGAGAAACTGAAACGCCTCCAGATCCAGTCTGGAATCAAAACCTCTCAAATATGGGCTCATACAAGAATGAGCGTTTAATGCAAATGGTATCAAGTCCCCTTTCTGATCAAGAGGAAAAACGGTTATAACCCCCAACTAGGGATATTTCTAGTTCTCCATGGTCAATGTTTGCTACAAATCAGGAAGGAGAGAGAGAGAGGACCATTCTTCATAGGATTTGGTTCTTCCAACCCCTCACCCACAGTACAATCATATCATCCTTGTTACATTTCATTTGGAAAAACTCTTTATAGAGGTGGTGAGTTCACAATCACCTAGAAAACACAATCATGGTGGGAAAAACTCTGCCTACACCCTTCATATGTCAGTGCGGCTACTCATAAATCATTAACACCATCAAATCCATCCTCACACCTAGGTCACTGCTTGGGTTTCCCTGCTAATGCATTCCTGCAGTGCCTGCCTTTAATGTTCCGACTTTGCTCAAAATAAAAACGACGGAGTGTCCCCACTCTGTATATTCTGAAACTAGAAAGAATCAATTAAACCAGCCATATTTCCATCAGGGGGGCCACTGCTGTTCCCCAAATAGCTCAAGCTGTCTTCTCATAGTTTATGATGTCAGCAGGATCTCCCGATTGAAATACAGCCCTGAAATCTCAGCCCACTCCCTCTCTGGCCCTGCGTCTGCAGTATATATTATTCTTGTAGTTTCCAGAGACAGCTGTGTGAATTAATGAACTGATCTGAGAATCAGAGTTGGCCTGGAGTCCCATTTAAAAGTCATGTCAATGACCTCATAAAAACAGCAAAGAATGCTTACAGCTTGCTTGTAAAACAAATCCATTTCTTAATAACTCAGAATGCCCACATAATTCAGCACATATTTTAACTCAAAATGATTATTTCATAAGAGAATGAAAATTTCCCATGAAAAAGACATTTGGTCAACCCAGGCAACTATAAACTTTAATCGATATTTCACAGATTGTACAAGTATGCTCTCTAGGGAGTGTAGAATATCATTCTTGCACCTGCGCTTTAACTCCAGAGTTATAGTATTTCAACCATTAAACATTTTTCATTAAAGCACTTCATATAGAATTAGTCTAATCTGATTTTAACAAAAGTATTCTATATTTAGTTTTTCACACTGAATTAGTGCAAACCGTTAGAACCGGAGAGGCCGGGCTTTCGTTCACTGGCAAAAGCAAAGGGTGGTCTGTACCCGCTCACTTCAAAGATGCCCTTTTGTGTCTACTGCCCTTTGAAACAAACACAGCACTTATAAACTAAGTCACTCCTGGGCAAACTGCAGGGCCCAGAGAAACCGAGACGTGGTAATCTCAACTGCTTTGCAGAATCTTTTCCTTTCCCCGTGAACAGTCATACAATCCCACAAATAAAAGGCTCTTAGGAAGAAGGGTAGGGTGAAAACTATTTCTGCTGGGCTAGAATAGAGAAAATGTGCAAAAATTTGCATCTTACAGTTTGGGTTTTATAGCTTTTATCTTGCTGGCAATCTGAAGTGAACAGCTGCAGGACTTTAGGATGGTGGCTTTAACAAGGAAAGGGGCCTTTCTGGGGGCTTCATGTTAGATTCAGAAAGGAGCCAATTGCATAACATGCTCCCTTGGAATCTGAAGCTGAGTAACATTTAAAGAGAACGACACAACATCCAAAGAAAGTTTTTCCCTGAATGGGTAGACCCTATTCTCTCTCAAAACTTTAATTTCTTAGAATTGAGAACAACTAAAGTAAATAAAAGCAGCTTTTGTGAACAATGATTATTGTAAGTTTTCTCTGATGAACAAGTCAATGAACACTGCCCTGACTTAGTTTCTCTGGGGTTCGCATTTATTTAAGGAAGCTTAATATTATTTCTTTTGTTGACTTTTCAAAGTGGCAGACAATCAGATTTAATGTCATATATGACTGTTCATAGTTGACTCTGCTAAACAGACATAGCTGTGATTGACTTTGGGAAAAATCCCAGTGTGCCACATGAAGACAGGATACAAGGAACTTGTGCAGATTATAAAAGAAAACCTAAGGTGGTTGTTTTTCTTTAAAAAAATTCATTAGATGTATTAAAATATTGAAATATTGAATCTTCTAATACAGTTCTGATAAAATGTACAATGGTTGACTTCACACAATGTAAAACCCTCACTGCACTCTCCCTCTGGTTTGGTAAGCATGAGGTGTTAGGTTAAAGGATGCAAATGTTTAATGTTTTGACCTAGAAAAACGGCTAGTCCCTATGTCCACTCTAGCAGTTCCAAGGGCCCTCTGAGTGTACTCTTCAGTTGGGACCAACCAGGAAACCCAACCACTGGAGAGAAATGTGGCAAAGCATGGTGAAAGCTGCACAGGGAGGGCCTCATCCAAAGACAGCCTTAGGTTAGCAGAGAGAGGGTGAAAAAAAGCCATCAAAATGGGAGACCTCTTGCCTATAATACTAGGAAATGAATCCTGTCTTTGGAAAAAAGTAGTGTGCCATGCTACTATTAGCAGAATAGCACTGCAACTGATTCCTGTCTAACAGGTAAAATGGGGTAGCCCTGGGTTCCTGGGCAGGGTGTGGCTGTGAAGGCCTCAGCTTTCCACCTAGGGGCACAGAGTCAGAGGTAAATATGAGAACTCCAACCCTGGAGGAGGTTGGGGGCTGGGGCTCAAAGCCAGAGACCATTTGACAAATGGACTAACCAAGCTTTGAGCTGTAGCAAGACTTCAATGATAAAAAGCAGGTAAAGCACCTGGTGCAGAGACACCTGGGCAGTTTTTTATAAACCACCATTATGACACATGGTGCAGCAGCAGGGAATCAAGCCAGTCTGAGCAGACGGGTCCATGTAGCAGCTGGGTGGGCAATGAGAGGTGGGCTGGACGAAGCCCTGAGATGCAGTGTCTGTGGCTGGGTGGTCTCTTTACAGATCTCTAATGGGCCATGTGAGATGCTCCATGAGAGCCTCTTGTTTTCCTGAAAGTTACTACCACAGCCCACTGCTGAGGACGCAGGGGCCATAGTAGTTCCCATTCTGGGTGTAAAGGTTTCTGAGGCACCTTTTCATGAGAACTGGGACAAGCACTCTTCCCACCTCACAGAAACACAGATACCAATACAAGAGGAAGAATCAGAATTACCAAAGTGGCCTCCTGGGGAATGCAGAGTACATAGAGCCTCAACCAATCCTTCCCGATTTGACTTGGCCCCCTATCTGCTCTTCCTACAAGATGGCAGGATGCCTGACAGGAGATTGCTTCTTGTCTGAAAGGAACTGGACCACAAAACCGGTACAGTCACACCCAGGGTGAGCAGAAAGGGGCAGGTGAGAGATGGAGCAGAGAAGTGGTGGGGAAGGCCATTTTGTCATGAGCCATCAAAGAAAAGTCTTCTCCTTCCCAAATCCCAAATGCAGAAGCTGGTTAGTAAGCTGTCTCAAATGACTGGGAGTTGAAACATGAAACACTTTTAGTTTTCCAATACCTACTCTCACTGTGCTCTCCATTCCCAATGATTTTTATTCTTCCTTAATATTTGTCTGTGTTTAGCCTTGTGAGTCACTTCAACTTATTAAAGCGACTTTATTTTAGTTCATAAAGAGTACTCAGTTTTTAGTTTCCTTTTCACCTTTAACTTGAATCTCACATTCATTTCAGGCTTTACTCATCCTGTGCTGGTGTGGGATTGGAGTGGAAGTGGGCTGGGCAAGTGAGGAGGCACCTGGCTTTTTGTACTGGTCAATGTGGTCAAATAACTTCTCTAAATGTACTGTGTCTCCATGAAAGTGTAGGATGCTGCACGAATTAATCACTTTGAGGGGAGGGAGTGAAATAGTTCTGAACTAAATTGAGCTGTTTCAGAGGAGGGTCCTTGAAATGACTCTAGCATTGTGCCTCTTTGTGTTGTTTTACTGTAGTAATAAAGAAAACCATCCCAGCAGGTGGTGAAAGGAAGGAGGGACAGAAAGGAAGAGAATGGGGAGATTAGAAATTGGAGCATGGAAAAGCAAAAAATAATATAGTGACTTCTTTGACCAAGAATATCTTATTGATAAATTTCCTAACAACCAACCATAGGGAAAGCAAAGGATATGGCATGTAAATGAATTGAGTTGACCATAATCCTAGCAATCTCTACACATCTGGAATACAGATTTCAGAATGTGTTTAAGATCTCATCATCTAAGATGTCCATGAAAACGAATCGGGAGGAAACACTTGAGAATGAGCAACAAGGCGGGTTTTTTTTTTTTTTTTTGCTATGAATTACCGCAAGGGGAGGTAACTCATCCTTGGGTCTCTTCTGTTCTTCTTCACAATTCAACTGGACACTACTTTGAAACATACATACAGCAGTTTTCCTTCTAATAACAGTGAATTGGTTACCTATTCCTAAAATAATGCTGCGTAACAATCAACCCCCAAAATTTTGATAGCAGCAATGAAGTGCCAGGAGGCAGGAGGCAGTGAGCCTCAGCTCAGCTCAGGGTCTCGGCTCTTCTCCACCCGTATTTCAACCTCCTCCTCTGACCAGGAGATGAGCTCAGGCCAGTCTTCTCCCGGAGAGGACAGAAGCAGAAGAGGACAAGCCCGAGGGCAAGAGAGCTTTTCAGACTTTTGCTTGTGACATGCCCACTAGCATTCAACTGACTGAGCAAGTCACAAGGCAGAACCCAAAGTCAAATGACAGGGAAAATACCCCACATTTTATTTTGAGAACTACAGAATCTCACGGCAAATGGTATGGTTACAGGGTCAAGTGAAAACTTGGGTGCATTAATGCAATCTAGCACAAATAAGACAGGTGAGGCTAAACAAGAAACTAAAAACTATCCCCAATCCCCCCACCCACAGATAACTGTGATTAATGAGCATAAACATTCCAGTATTTTTGAAGCATCTAGAAAAATTATTTTACATTTCTAAAAACATGAGACTAAACTAAACATACAGTTACAAGGGTTTTTTAAATAGCCCATCAAAGTATTTTTTAAGCATTCTTTTATGTCATTAAATATTCTTAGACCACTGGTTTGGGGTAGCTATCTGTTAGTCCAGCATGGAGATGTGCTATATTCCATTTAACTGTTCTGCTATTGTTAGACAGTTATCGTGTAGACACTATTTTCTTAGCAACTGGTAAGGATGCCTTTTGTGATGAGATTTGCGGACATGCTTAGGAACATCCTGAGTGAGCAAGTGGTACAGCAGGTAGGGAACGGAAGTCCAGGTCTGAAAAAAACTTTCTAATACACTTGTCTGATGTGCTCTCAGGAAATTTGTTTCTTCTTCATAGGAGCCTTCAGTCATCTCTTAACTCTTAGTAAAGTGTTTAGGATACAAAGCCTGAACAAAAAAATTGTAGTATGGTATATGAAATGACACATAATACCAGCATATATCAACCTAACTTACACTGTTTTGCTTTACATGTATTACCCTCCTGAGCAATAGAAAAGTACAAATATTCAGCAATTTTAATGCTTGAGTGATGTTTCCAGTGGCTTTCTAATGACCATGTCATCCAATCAGGGAAAATCTTACTCTGTAAAGAGTTGGTCAATTATTTTATATGGTTGGGGGGTTTCCCTTTATCAAAAATAGCTACTGACCTACTAACTCATAAGATCCCTCTATTGATTGGTGGAGTCTTGTCTTTCAAAATTCAAATATATCTTGGGGAAAATATTTTAAGTCAATGATCAGTCATTTACAACTTAATGTGATTATCAGGTCATTTCAAAACATAGCGGAAAGTGCACAAAACTGAAAACCCTAAGAAATTACTGAAAGGAGATGGGAGAAAGGCTTGAAACAAATAACTGATAAATTACTCTTCATTTGCATTTTGTAGTGACAGTGATGCTGGTAGAAGAGTGAGCACATGGGATTCAGTCTCTATCTCGTGCTTGGACAGGTTCTGCTTTTTTAAGTGCTTGGATTGTGTGCATGCAGTTATTCAGTTTGGTCACTAGATGGTGTTTTTGTGCACAGTAGCTTTTGGCTTTGCATCTTTTGTTCCTTCTGGAAGAGTGGCTTATTGGAAATTCAAGATACACCTCCACTGTCTTAACTAAGTAACTTTTTTTAAATTCAGTTTTATTGAAATATATTCACATACCATACAATCATCCATGGTGTACAATCAACTGTTCACAGTACCATCATGTAGTTGTGCATTCATCACCCCAAGTTTTGAACATTTTCCTTACTACAAAAAAAATGAAAAAAAGAATAAAACCAAAAGCAAAAAAGAACACCCAAATCATTCCATCCCCCAACCCCACCCTATTTTTCATTTAGTTTTTGTCCCCATTTTTCTATTTATTCATTCATACACTGGATAAAGTGAGTGTGATCCACAAAGGTTTTCACAATCACACTGTCACACCATGTAAGCTACATAGTTATACAATCATCTTCAAGAATCAAGGCTACTGGGTTGCAGTTTGACAGTTTCAGGTATTTCCTTCTAGCTATTCCAATACATAAAGCCTAAAAAGTGATAGCTATATAGCACATAAGAATACCTTCCAGAGTGACCTCTCGACTCCATTTGAAATCTCTCAGCCACTGAAACTTTATTTTGTTTCATTTTGCTTCCCCTTTTTGGTCAAGAAGATGTTCTTTATCCCACGATGCTGGGTCCAGTTTCATCCCCAGGAGTCATGTCCTGCATTGCCAGGGAGATTTACACTCCCAGGAGTCATGTCCCACATGGGGGGTGGGGGGTGGGGGGGCAGAGAGTGATTTCACCTGCTGAGTGGGCTTAGAGAGAGAGGGGGTCCACATCTGAACAACAAAGAGGTTCTCTGGGTGAGACTCTTAGGCACAATTATAAGTGGGCTTAGCCTCTCCTTTGCATTAACTAATTAACTTTTAATTAAGAAACATGATTACTTTATCTGGATCTTAGGAAAAACGATAAAAATGCTTTTTTAATGAAATGTCAAAACAGATAAATGTTCAAACCTGGATCTAAATATGCAATCTATCTACAGCATCTCCATTAATATAGTCTTATTCAGAATCAAAGGGTAATTGACTATAACGTTCTCCTCCTTTCAACCAACAGACCATGTGCTAAAAAACAGTGCAACTTGTCTGGAAGTACACCTTAGTTAGTATCTTGGCTGAAATTACTGTTATTAAAAGTTTACGTCCTAATATGTAAATAAAGAGTTGTGGTTACAACCTCACAGTGCAACTTCCTAAATGAAACTTTGACTGATTTACGCTTCCTTATCGCAAGTTTTTGGATGCAGTTATTTAGGAAACTCGGGGTTAGTGTTAAATATTCCCCCAGTGAGGATTTTGCAGCTTTCACACATTCTATTCCCTTCCCCCCTTTCCAATAACACTAACGCACAATGTTTTAATTGGGAACCCTTTAAAACTGCTAGGAAATTAGACAGAATGGAAACAGTCATTTCTCAGCAGTGCTGACATTCAAATGTAACATGCTATAATCAGCATTCTTTTTGCTTCCTTCACAATAGCTTTCAAAGAATATATAAATTAGATAATCTTAGTGATAAAAATGACACCAAAGACTTTCAAGCCTTTAAAGTTTTCAAATATTCATTAATTAATTATTAAGACACCTGTGCAGTATAACAGTAACTGAAATAGTAATCCAAATTGGTGAAACCCCACAGGCCACCCAAAGAGACAGGGCTGGCTCTATTTTTTTTTAAGCTAATAGACTCTCTACTGCTGTGTTTTTTCTTTGAGCTAAACAAAGAAATCTGTGGCTCTGAGGTAACTTTGTTGAGTTCATCCTCAAATTGTTAGGTTTTTCAATCTGATTCCAATCATATAGTGTCATTACATCTGTTAAATCAAAATGACTTTTTACAGAGAGACCCAAGAAGCAGGAAACATTCTGAAACACCAACCAGGAAATAAATCATCTCTTTGGGAATGGAAGGCTCCGGTGAGTGACAATTAAAAGTAATAATTGATAGTATGATTCAGTTAATCAGATTGATCACAAAAGAGCTGCTAAACAAATGAACTCTTGATTATTTGAAAAGTGCTATTAAGTATAGGTATCGCTGATGGGTGATAGTGTGTGGAGGTGGACAAGGCGTGAGCACAACTCCATCTACAGACACGACGTCACCAAAGGCAAGCTCTGTCATTCTCCTGCTCCCACACAATCACGATTTACGCCCCACCCCCTGCCTCCCTCCGAAGAGTATAGTGAAATCAGCAGCCACTTTCACCATTTGTGATCTAGCCAATAAGAGGTAATTAGCAAAGGCAATTATCTTACATTCCTATTTGGAAAGACTATGAAATAGAAAGTATCTGGCATCAGGCTTCAAAATAAAGAGTGTGGGGATTGCTTTTGTTTCCTGAATAAAGCCCAGATCTCGGAGACTTCCACAGCCTGACCCCAACCCACTTTTGCACTTTTTCTAACCACATTCCTTCATGTGTTTAGATACATAGCTGAGGCTCTCTCTGTTCCCAGATCTCCCTGTGTTAGCCTTGGTTCCATTCTGCAGTCCCCTGGGATGCCCACTCCCCACCAATACTCCATGTCCAAACACACTCATCTTTAAGGTCCAAATCAAATCCACTTCTTCTTAAAAGACTTCCTGAGCTCCCAATGCAGGAGATCTCTGCCAAATACAAATCTCTACAGCAATTTATATGTCCACAAACAAGAAACTGTTGCCATATAACTACCACACTTGGATACTGTGTATCTGTGTGTCGTCTTGTCTCCCTTATTTGACTGGAAGCTCCTGGTTGGCAGAGGAGGTGACCATTTCCTATACTGCTCTATGTTCATTCAGAAAACTAGCGCCCTGCCACTACTGGTGAATGAATAGAAATAAATGCTTACTGCTGCTCTTAGCATATTTGTCAATACACAATACGCCATACATAATTGCTTCAGCTAGAGAAAGAGGAAAATGTTGCTGGTCCCTCTTGGTGGTCCTAATGTCCTTTCATGCTTTATTGGAAAGTGGGGACCCATACTATGGATGGGAGCTGAACGAGGTGACTAGAAACCAGCTAATATTTCTTCCAGTCCTAGAATTCTATGACCTACAAAAACCAGGACGTTGTAAGAGGATCATAACCATGTTAATCCATCTTGAACTTTCATATCCCTTAATTTGATGGTCACCTGACTGCAGGTACTCACTCTTCTCTGGCCACTGTGCAAATGCACCAGTGACACACATTTTTTACTTACAAAGAGGAAAAAAATTATTTTTTCGAGTATAGAAGGAAACAAAGTGTATCTAATTAACATACTTACAACCCACATTTAAGACCTATTAACATTGTGTCATATTTACTATCAATCTCTTTTTCCCCTAAATATACCTTTAGAAAAATTATGTAAGGATTATATTCCTATATGCTCCTTGAAAAACATAAAAAGAATTTTAGGTAAAGCTAAAATCTTCTTTATTCACCACTCTTTTCTATTCCTATTTCCTTCCTTGCTCCTCCCCCAAAGCAACCATCATGATGAGATTGGTGTGTAAACTTCCAGTCATACACATAGGTAGTCACATATTATTTGGTTCTGTGTGTAAAGCACACACAGAACAAATTTACATAAATTTACAGAAATGCTATACTGAAAATTTCAATTTTCAGCCTGCTTTTTCGCTCAACATTATGATTTTAAGGTCAATCTGTGTCGACATACAAAGATCAAATTCATGCCACTTAGTTGTGGTAATACGTGTATTCTTGTGACTCTGCCACAGTTCGTATATTCAGTCCTTTAACAATGAGTATTTAGGTTGTGTCCAGTTCTTCACTGTTGTGAAGAAGGCTGCAATAACTCTCTTTATGTCTCTCATGCACACGTGGGAGTTTTTCTCAGGTACATATACCTACAGGTAGCCAGGACCCTCTCCCTGCCTACACCTCCCCTCAGTCAGAGGCATGCCATGCTCTACTGCAGAAGTTATCTTCCTATAATGAAAGCTGACCCCATGACTGGCTCACTGTCAGTCTTCAGGTGGCACCTCATTCGCCTCAAAATAAATCCCAAAGTCCTTGATGTGTTTTCTGAGGTCTTCCATCAGCTGGCTTCTGCCCGCCTCTCCAGGCTCGTCCCCACCCCTTGACACTATAATCTGGTCCCACTGCACTTCTCGCAGTGTTTCAGCATTTCAGAACTTCTTTTCTGAGTACACCTTGGTCCCTCGTTTCTCTGCATTTGCACTGCTGTGCACTAAGTTTAAAATACCTGCCCCATGTTCTTTGCCTGCTCACCCTTTCTCATCTTCCTGAATTCAACTCAGCTCCATCCCCTTCAGGAAGCCTACTTTTCTCTCCTTCTTAGATACTTTAGACATCAGAACAAATAAGACTTGCATCTTCTAATAATTAATTGTCAACATTAACTAATAAACATCTCCTTCCACTATATCCATACACTGAGGTAAAGAACCTACAATGTTTTCTGTTCATAACACGCAGCAGATCAAGAATGAATTCCTTGGAATAAACCCCATAGTCGAGGGTTCCTTTTTCAAAGAAAAAACTACAATAGGAAGCAAACTGTACAACTGCTACTTGAGGCCAGCTAAAAGAGAGATGGGTGTGTTTCAACATCAGAGGAGAATGGAGTTTTGCCTTATCTATTAAGTGACAGCAATCTATCTTTTCTCTCTTTTCTCACACATGCAAGACTCATTATTTAAGACACCACTCAAAACTCCCTTTTCTCAGTGGGGCTACAGTTACTAGTGAAACATGTGTGCCTTGTTTCACACATTTCTTGTTGGAAGTCAAAAATTCTTGTAGACTAGAGATGCTTTGGCATCAACCCACACTTTTTTTAAACAGATGGACCATACCATGTGTCTTAAGTTATGAAAATTTAGAAGAATTCTTAAGAACAAAGAACACAAAAGACTCATTGGGCTAAAATTATTTCACAGACTGTGGACTTTACTGTCTTACTTATGAAAGAGTTTCCTGCTGCAGACGTGAACTGCATAAACAGTCATAACTGATTGATTACTTCACAGATAAGCTCATTTCACACATAATCAAGAAAAATCATCATCTGAAATATGGGAATGGGAGTACAGTTTTGATCTGCTGTGAAGGTAGTCGAACACACTGCTCCATAGAATTGTATTTCCAAAGCCTGCAGTGTGGGGTTTCTGACTATGGGCAGGAAAGGAAGAGAGGAGAAAAGATTGGTTAATAATCACAGGAAGCAAAATTTATGAGGTAAACAAGTATATAAGTTTCCCTTTGTCTTATATGCTACTATTTTTGACTTCCAACAAGAAATGTGTGAATGTCTGCCACATGTTGGGCACCGTCCTAGGCACAACTGACACTGAAAGAGGGGGTTAGGGGGTCACAGTCCAGTGGAGGAACTAAAGGTAATTAAATGAAGTGAAAAAAATGCTGGATCCTGGCACTGCAGGGCACCCACTATGGAATTTGAAAGTATAGGAAAGGGTTTCTAGGCAAGACTTCAGGGACTAGGGGACAAGAAGGGAAGAGAAGGGACATGCCACTTAATGGAAAAGGGGGCTTGCAAGTGAAAATAAGCTGCTAAACAATCAGGTCTGTCCTCAGTGTGCATGGCCCTATGAGAGATACAGTACCTTGGAGGGGTTCTAGAAACAGAGCCCACCATTATCTACTGGTCTCCCAAAGGGCCTGGATCCCCCCCACAAAGCATGGCCTTGCCTCCTGGTCAGGAACTCACCATTGCTCAAGGTATTCTCTTGGTGACAGCCACCACCAACGCACATTCAGTGGCCAAGTAAAATCAATGTTCCTTAATTTCCTCAAACCTGGGCCCTCTCTCTTCCTTTTTCTGCTCTGCCACTCATCTTGGGCAACATTTTTTAAATAAGCAAGCTTCCTTCCCATTTTTAACTCTGCTGACTCTCTCAGGACAACAGTTCTTAAGAATTCTTCTAAATGTTCATAATTTAAGACACATGGTATGGTCCATCTGTTTAAAAAAAGTGTGGGTTAATGCCAAAGCATCTCTAGTCTACAAGAACAGTCATAGTAACACTTGAGGTGTGCAGAGGGGGAATAAAGAGTGTCCTCACTTTTGTGCCATGGGGCCTAAAATTCTACCCCAAATATATACATACATACATATATACATGTACATATATACATATATATACATACATATATACACACACATATATATATATATTTAGGGCATGCTTTGTGCTCTTGGGCTGCATTTTTCCCTATCTCTCTGCCTTAGTGCCAGTCTGATTTTCTTTCCATGCTTGCTCCTCACCATTACTAAAGACCTTCTCTGAAATGCCCAACTTAACCTCCTACATGTTTGTTAAGGGCTCTTCTCTCTCAGGGCTGATCCTGCTCCCCATATTACCAGATGATTCCTAAGATATGTGGTGTCCTAGGCACCAAGAGGCTGCCTCTGGCCTAAAAAAATATTGCTGCTTCCTGGGAAACCCCCAATTCCATCCCTCTTTGTGGCAGCCCAGATAAGACACACATTAGCTGTGTCCTCCTGAGTGCTCTGCATTGGCTCACGGACTCGGTAGGGAACGATGCTGCCTTTGGGTAGGTTCAGAGCAGACACAGACCCCTGCTTCCCAGTGATACCTGCTAAGTGCATCCACGGTCCCCATGGAGGGTTAGGACTGCTAAATAGGAAGGCAAATACCAATTGAACACTCTAAAGTAAGACCACAGAAATTAACATTTATTGGGAAAGGTGCTGTATTTGGGTGTTTGTTTCTTTAAAAGCTCAATATGTTGTTTTGCTTTATTATTCAAGGACTGTGTTGATTTACATAAATCAAAGTCTCCTGTGTATTTGATTGGAGCAGCAGTTTATAGCCATTGATAAGTCATGACCATTTATTGTATTGTAAGTGCTTTATTGATAGTAATACAGCTCTGAAGTTTAGAAATTACCTTTTGTAATGAATTTGAGGAGCTTCAAGTTTATTCCTACAATAACGCCATCTTCACCTGTACTCTGCTTGCTTGGATGGACCAGAAAAGAAAGGAGTTACAACTATTGCTTTGGCACTCATGTTTGGGTGTGAGCTGGGTGTGAAAATCAGAGCTCATGTGTAGACGAGGGAAAACGCTGAGGGCTAACAGTTGAGAACACCCTGAAAACCCCACCACCTGGCTCTGATGCTTTGGCAAATGCTACTGGAACAAGAACAAAGATCCATCAACCATGAAACCGCTTTCTTATAGGCAATACTTCTAGGGGTTTAATTACCCAGATGCTGTGACAGATGCCACCATTCAATCACTGGGGAAAATTTAACCACCACGTGTAAGAAGATCCAAGAAGGAGTCATAGGATCCCTACCCCAGGACCCTCTGCAAAATCTTTATTAAATAATATTCTTTATTATCGAATTCTATCTGAGGTGTCTGGAGGGCATCTTCCAGATTTTGTCACAGACTAGTTCATTCCATCTTCAAGACAGTTAGTTACAGTGTATTTTTTACTGTGTCAAATGTTGCCTAGAGAATCTCACCTAATTGTCACAAAGCCTTATGCCCTAAATACATGTATTATCCCCATTTTGAAGATGAGAAAATGGAGGCTTAGAGAAGGTAAGGAACTGGTGCACGGTTGTTCTGCAGGTAAGTGATGGTGAAACTAAAAATTGAAACAGTTCTGTTGACCCCAAAGCCTGTGCTTAGAAGCACAGTATTTAACTGCCTTTCCTATGGCCCAGTGATTTCCAGTGATGTTGGGGGACTCTGGCTCTGAAAGATGCTCCCTTCCCAGGAGTAAAGGGTCAGCCTTAAGCCAGCCTCACATCCACCCTGTAACTTTGCAGAAGTTTTACTGGAAGGAAGACCAAAAACTAGTGCAGCCGTTCTTGCTGCTCATAGGAACTCTGAAACGGTGTGTCAGTCCCGGGGTTTAATTTGTGTAGGAGACGCTGCTCAGCCCGAATGGGCAGAAAGGAAGGTAGTGGACAGATTTGCCCTTGAGGACTAAACATTCCCAACATGGAGATTATTGTGGTGGTTACAGGGTCGGGCCAGGCGGCAGGGCAGGGAGGAGAACCCAGGTCTCAGAGACAGTGCCATGTTCTGAGACACTGGGAAAAAGGAAAAGGCCATGGAGTTCCTCTAGGTTTCACCCCATTCTCTTGGTATGAATAGAAGGAAAAGAGGTTTTCAGAGAATGCAGTGAGAAAATGTGATCCATAGGCGTTGGGCACGTATTACCTGCCAGGGACTGCTCTAAGCAACTCACGTGTCTCATTTACTCCTCACTCCAAGGACTGACTGAGAGACAGGTTAAGTGTTTGAGATTACCCAGCAGGGTGGGTAAACAGTGCCCCCCATCCCAATGCATGTCTACCCAGAGACCGTGAATGTGAGCATATTTGAAAATAGGGGCTTTGCAGATGTCACTAGTTAATATGAGGTCCCTGGATAAGGACGGGCCCTAAATCCAATGACTTGTGTCCTCAGAGAAGAGGAGAGGACATAGGGACAGGGAGGGGAGAAGGCCATGTGACGGCAGAGGCAGAGCCTGCAGTGATGTGGCCACAACCAGGGAATGCCTGGGGCCCCAGGAGCTGGAGGACACAAGGAAGGGCTCTCCGCAGAGCCTCCAGCGGAGCATGGCCTTGCTGACACCTTGATTTCACACTTCTGGCTTTGGGAATGGTGAGAAAATAAATTTCTGTTGTTTCAAGCCTGCAAGTGCATGGTAATTTGTTAGGGCAGTCCCCGGGCCCCAAGACACCAGGGAAGCGGCAGAGCCAGGGTCTGAGTCCAGATGACAGGTCTCAGGTGGATGCTGACACATCTCCAGGGAGCCTTCGGGGAAAGTGCTTGAAGCATTAAAAGGTTGATGGTAATTTACACAAAGGGGGTGTCTGTAATGGGTGTAAGTTGAGGAAATAGCCCACAGGGAAAATAAGGTTTTCCTAAACTTCTCAAAGTTCTTGGGGCCCCAACTGCCCTGATAGGGTTTCTTCCTTTTTTTGGAATAAGAACACACAGAGGCAATTACACAGGGTGCCCGGGAAACCCAGTGGGCAGGGGGTGTGCCTGCATTGAACACTTGATGGGTGGGAGGCCTGCCTTCACTGAACTAGAATGCCCCTCATCCACGGGGACCCCGAGGGGAAGGAGACAGCCCTGCCCTAAACCCCTCTGGGGTCAGTGGGGCAGTTCTGCCATCACCCACCTCTCATGCACTGTCCGAAGGCGAGAGAAAAGTGTCACCTCATTCTAAGAGGCTCCCGTAACGGCTACAAATAGAAAGAAAAATGCTAAAATCAGAAACAAAAGGGTCTTTACCAAAACCTACCTGTAGGGTTCTCTCCTACCTTAAGCATCCATGTGAGCCCACATGTACACTCACACACACTCACACACACTCACACTCCCTCCCTATACACACAAAAGCCATCTTGTTTCCTAACTATCTTAGCCAGAGAAACGTCCATACCTGGGTGGACTTGGAGAGAAGATTACCCATCAACAAACACAAGTAGGATTTTTATTTTTAGAGAAGTCACAAAATTAAACTTTAAAACCCAGTAATATAGAATTAAAATCAAAACCTCCTAGACCCACCTTTTTTTTCTTTAAGGCACTCAGAAGCCCCTGCCAGCTTGTTGCCCATGTGTGTGGGGGGTGTAAAACCATAGCAGTCTGGGAGTAGTGCCTGCACCAGGCATTTTTCTCAGCATTGTGCATTCTCAGCCATGCACCTGCAGGATCAGTGCATTTGCACAAGCAGCTTCCCAAGCGCATGACGTAGCTCCCCTTTCTGTTGTTCCCAAAGACCAACATCTGTCAGGGATCAGCAGATGCATCCGCGTGTTAAAGCGCTCACTGTTCTAAGGCCTGGCACTTAATTTTCCCTTGAGTAAACAGAGCCAATAATGGATAAATACAGCAGGATCAAATATCCTCAAACTCTCAGAGAGAGCTATGAGTGCAGACTTTAATCCACATCAGAAGTGAGAAAAAAACAGGGAGCACAAAATATGACAGAAGTTCTCCAAATTGTGAGTGAAGAGCCTGAGATGTAGTTGATGCCACTGGTGGTAAAATGTCCTGGGAAGCATTTTGCTAAATGGTGGCTGGGAAAGGGCATTTTGGAGTTCTATCGCCAAGTGTATTTAAGTGCTAAACACAGTGTGATCCAAGCAACAATGCTGGCTCTTTCCAGAAGTGAAGAGTACAGGGTGGTCTTGCCGCTGTCCTCCAAGCTGAGCTGACCCCACCCCCCCTGTAACCATACACCAAAAAGACCCCTACCAGTGTCCTCCTAATTGTACTCTGAGGAGAGTCCCAACAGGAAGACGGACTTTGGACAGACTGACAGCCACAGCCTTTGAGTCCACAGTTGACCTTCCAATGGCTGAACCAGCCCCTTGGGGAAAACACACAGCTCGAGTTTATCTTTCAAGTGTAAACTTCTGAGCACCAACCTTTCACCCTCTCAAGAGTTCTTGTCTATTACAGAGACATAGTGCATTTCATAAATTTTTACATAACTCTTTTTTTTTTTTAAAGAAATGCTCTAAACTTTGAGGTAATTTTGCTTCAATAGATTATATCTATTCAAACTTTATCACCATATGCAGCCAAACTATTGTTTTGATATGCTTTGGAAAAAAAAAAAAAGACACTCAAACTTCCAGATCAGAGATTTCTTTCTTATTGCTTAAAATATTAGAAATTTCTTCCTGTAAGTCAAAAAAATAAGTACATCGGTCAAACCCAATCTTGCCATGGACTGAGCCTCATCATAGCCACGTCTGCCTTATCTAAAACATCTGTGCTGTGCTTTTGACTTACCCATCTGCAAAAACCTCAGAAAGAAGCTAAATAAATGGATGGTGACTGTGGTAGTAAACCGTCCTTAGGAAAGCAGAAAGAGAAGTTCCAAGTGAACTGTTCCTGGGCAGCCAGGCTAGCACCACACACAGGAGAATCACAGAGGTGTTTAGGTTGAATTGTTCTCTGCCTCTAAGTTGCAGCCATTTAGATAGGCACAGCCCCTAAGAGCCCTTTCCAGTAGGAGCTTATTCAGCCTGGCCAGAAAAGCACATGGATAACCTTTAGACTGGGCAAAGCAAAATCTCACCTGTATTTGAATAAGGGAATCAGGACAATCCATCCAAACTGAGGGCAACCAAAGGATTCAGTGTAACACCAACTTGGGTTCCTGCTACCTCTTCCGTAAGAGTGAGCTATTAGTAAAATGCTGGCAGAAAACAGGGAACGGGGAAACAGCCCTGAAAAACTACCTCATACTTATTTTCCAATAGGTTAAGGGAGCTTTAAGGCTTGAGAAATTGATAAGTGGATAACAACACACAGGCTTTATAAATAATAAATGAGCTGGATATATAACCAACTGTGTTAAGCCTGCATTACTAAAATTACCAATCACCAAGAAGGCAGAGATGCCCATAAATAAACAAAATCACTCACACTAATAGAGGCTCTTCATCCTTATTGTCTGTATTTTTGCAGTGGGTCCTTCTCATTCATGCGGCGAAGTAAAATAGACAAGTGTGCATGTAAGAGGCAATGGTAGACAGGACTACCAGTTTGACAGAACGTCTCCCTTTCTAATTTCACAGCTCCAGCTACTTGCCAATTTCTATCCTGGCAAATTTATTTCTTTGCTTCCATCTCCCTCAGAACCAGAGACCATCAAATCTGGTTTTACATACATTTTCTCAGGTAATATTCCTCATCAGCCTAAGATGACTATTATCTTTATCGTAAAATGAGCAAACTAATTGCTTAGTGAGACTAGGAAAAGTGCCAGTGAACAGTATGTGAAGAGTTAGGCTCCTAATCCAGAGCTGTCTGAACCCTAAAAGTCCCGTTTCTTAGTATGTCCTGCTTTCCCCTTCTAAAGAAATGGTTTCCTGCCTTTTCACCACCAAAAGCCTCTTTTACATTTTTCATTTCCCTCCCACTGGACTCAAGTTTTAAGAGAATTTTGACCAGCAAGCACATGATAAAGATATTTGTATTCATAGAGAACACGTATTAAAATAAGAGCAAATTCAAAAAAACAGCAAGATTACAAGTTACCAGGGGTAGAGTGGGGTGGGGTGAAGTGGGGCAAGCGAAATGGGCAGTTATTGCTTGATTGGGTGCAGTTTCGGTTTGAGGTGGTGGAAAAAAAAAGTCTGGGTTATGGATGTTGGTGATGGTAGGGCAACAGTGTGACTGTTAATTAATACCACTGAATTGTACACTTGAAAGGGTTAAAATGAGAAATTTTGAGCTGTGTATTACCACAACAAAAAGTTAAAAAAAAAATGTGTCTGATCAACATGAGACAATACTGAGCCAAGCTAATTTCAATCT
This sequence comes from Choloepus didactylus, assembly GCF_015220235.1. Lineage (NCBI taxonomy): Eukaryota > Metazoa > Chordata > Mammalia > Pilosa > Megalonychidae > Choloepus > Choloepus didactylus. The sequence goes on along the minus strand of NC_051320.1, from coordinate 28,391,892 downwards.
AAGTGTTTTAAAAAAGATATTCTTATGAAACTACTCAACTCATTGTATTTAAATGTTTAATATATATTACTAGGCTTTTGAAATATTAGTAAGAGACATCTTGTGGGCCTCTGGGGACCACAGTCTCTTGCCTGCCTTTGGAGGACACTGCATTCTGTGTTTTTAAATATCTGAAGCAGGAGATGTGGTTGTGCTCTTTGTGAGAATGCATTACCTTGAGTCAGAAATCCTTTCATATACCAGTCTAAATCCCTCCTGCTCCAATGTAAACCCATTTCCTCTTCTGGCCTCTGGAGAGAGGGGAACAGCTGCTGGTCATCTTTTAACTCTTCCTTTGCAGCCAGGGGTTGGTCTGTCTTTATTGTCAGTGCCTGGCATTTTAAGCCACATTGCACAAATTCCTGACAGATCTTAGGTTTGTTCTCCCAACTGTCACTTCCCAACATATCTTCCAGGTTCTCTTTTTGTCATGCAAGTAGGCATTTGGATTCTGGGGATCAGGACAGAAAAGATTCAGACTTGGGAAGTAGCTCCCAGGACTGCTTGTATTCTTCATAAAGCACCAGGCAGGAGAAGAATGAAAATCTGATATCATGATAGCTGAGACTAATATCTCTTGCTGCTATTCCAACTGCATTTAGTACTTTTGGAAATTCTTGCTTCGGGTCACAGTCATATTACCAGCTGGGGTCAAAATACGCCAGATGAAGGATTCTTATTTCCATCTAATTCATTACACTGATGGCTTTTATGAAGCATCTGGAGTTGGGCATAATGGGGGGTTCATAAAGAATCCATTAGGAACAATGACAAAACCATTTTCAGTTGGTCAATCAAACCTGCCCTATCACTAAATGATATTTTCAATTCTCACCAATTCCATTTTTAATGTCTCACTAACAGATAAAAATGTGGCTATAAAAATAATGTTTAACCCCAAACTTAGAATATCTTAGGGAAAACTCCAGGAAGGGAGTAGATCCATCACCTTGTACTCCAAATAAAGCCAAATCCATGTTTGCCTGACAAAATCTTTTTCTCTTGTTGTGTTGCTTTGGATCTCCAAGTTCGAAACATCAAACAATGGCTGCAGCAATATTTAAAGTAAATTCCAATCATTTATGCAGCTACTCAGGGGCAACAATTTCCCATGTCCATTTGCTATCTCACTAAGCAAAGAAAAACAAAACAAAAAGAGTACTTCCAAAATATATAGATACTCTTTTCTAGGAAAAAAAAAAAAAATCACCCAGAGATGGCAGTAGCTGTAACATCTCAGGTGCCCCAGGGCCACCTAAAGTCAAGTTTCCAATAGGAGCCCTTTGCACCAAGAAGTCAGTGTTTCTTTCTAAGGTTTTTATTACAGAGCTGCCTTTCCTCCACGATTTTAAATTTTTATGACAATTTAAAAATATTTTCACCTTTTCCATTTCCCTTAGGCTTCTGAGCCTCCACAAAAAGCTTTCATTAGATATTCTCTTTCAATCATTAGCACAGATATTGACCCAAAGAGATCTGCTAAAAACAGAAATGAAAAGTTGGCTTTCCTTCTGAAAATGTCTAAGAGCCAGCATTCAGAATGAAAATGTAGTGAATTCAACTTTACTGAATTTTCTAATCCACCTATACAACCGCCACAAATATTCCAAGGGGGCAAACTATAGTTCTGTTTACATGTCTAATTTCATCTCATCACAAAAGAAAGTTCATGGGTCATGTTTTACTAAAACTTAACAACTTTGTTTTTGCTGCCAATTAAAAAAAAAAAAAAAGGATAATTTTTCTATGATGCTACAATGAGATGAGATAAGTACCTGAGATGAAGTACTTGGAATAGGAAATATTTTGCCTTTCATGGTTAAATTAATACTGGTCACCCTAATAATTAAATCTAATTGCTTGTACAGCCATATCTGCACAAGCCTTGTGTCCATAAATCAATAATGAGAATGGCTGGAAAAAATTGACTCAATTACACTCTAATCATTCAGAAAGCAAATATTTCCTCAACTCATTCTATGCATAGACTTTGGGGATGAAATCACGAATGAGAATTGACATAGTCCCTGCCCCCGTGGAGCTCGCAGTCTAGTGGGGAGACCAGATCATCAAGTAAATGCCCACACTATTGAGTGGAAAACTCAAAAGGTGATGAGTATCTCAACCGAGAACCACATTGTTGGCTTTATTATTGCTGCAGTACTTCTTATATCCTGGCTGGATGATTATGTACATGTCACTACCATTTGTAAACTATTTAAACTGGTAAATATATATCTTTACCAGTGTCTAGCAACTGTCTTACACATAATAAGAGCTCAAGTTTCTTGAAAGAACAGTCCACACCCACTATCTCTGCACTTCCCTCAGACACTCTGTGAGCTGCTAGCAGAAGAGTCTGTCAGCATCACTCGATGGAAGATGCCCTCTTGCACAATATGATCAACAATTTTCTGGAGGCGACATAATGTCACAAATAGAACATAGCTTTCATATGGGTTTACTTGCAGCCTCTATCACTCGCTTTCCCTTTTTTCTTTCTTACCTTCCCCTTTCCTATTCCTTAGATTATTTGATCAATTCTGTGGTTTCAAACACACCATATATACTGATGGCTCATACATACACATAAACACATGCTCATATATATAGAATACATACATAAATGTGGGCAATATATATTATATATGCATGCATACATCTACACTTTTCTCCTAGATACTTCCACTGGATGTCTCACTAGCACTTCAAATTCAATGTGTCCAGAAACTGAACTCATTATCTTCCCCCAAACCTGCTTCTCCTCTTTTTTGCCTCCCATCTAGTCACCCAAGCTAGAAGTCTGGGGACCACTCTATACTTCTCTTCTGTCACACACATCCAATCAACCACCAAGTTCTATTCCTTCTACTTTGAAGTATTTTCTGAAATATGTCTTATATCTCTCTGCCTCATCTTTGCTGAAATCCCCACTAGAGTCTCACACATGTCCCTGAGAGAACCTCCAAAGGCATCTCCCAACTTCCAGCCTCCCCTTATGCCACCATTGCAAATCTATCACCCCTCCAGCCCATCTCCAACACAGCCACCAGAGCAACCATTCACTCGCAGTCACATAATTCATCCGGACCTGAAATCCTCCTGGGGTCACTCACAACCTTCTTCACAAAAGTCAAGACTTTTTTCCTCACATAACAGGCCCTTGCCACCATTTCTATTTCATCTCTTAATATTTCTCTCTGTCTCTTGCACTTCAGATTTACTGAGCTGCTTTCAGATGCTTCTGTGTAGAATTCCCTTTTGCCTCCCCTTCCTCTTCCACCAAGGTTCATACCACTAATTCTCTGTGTCCCTTCCTTGGTCAAGACTGAATTAGATTCCCCTTCTTTTCTTCCCACAGCCTCCTGTGCAGTAATGAGTTTGTGTCTTTCCTACTAGATAGCAAATACCATGAGAACAACAACTGTTTCTGGTTATCAACCAGAAGAGCAGGCCAGGCAGCTCCTGCAGGACTCTTGTTGCCTCTGGGAAGAGGCCTCTGCAGTATCTTCCAGCATTGGAAGTGCTGGCTCATGCTAGGATGGCTGACCACCATTACCAGCTCTGGGAATTCAGGTGGTTCTGCAGAGCTGAAATCCTCAGGGGCAACTATCACCAACCCATGTTTCAGGGTCCCAGATATTCTTAACCAGGACTCTGACCTTAATATAACAGACCTGCCCTGGCTGAGCATTCAACCCTCCCTGTAGCTCCATGACTCTATTAGATCATCAGTCTGCTGCTCGACTGCCTCTACTCTTGCAGTGCAAGATAGTATGACCTGTTTGTAAGCTGCCAAACAGGGCCCCAGATTCTCACACTTAGTCTGTAGCTGCTTGTCCTTGGACCTCAGTTTCTCATGATCCATCTGCAGAATATCTATACAACTTGGAAGTAACTAGCTACCTTCAGTGTCTTTGTAGGCACCCCCCCCATATATTTCAAGTGTCCAAATCATCATATTTGTAATAATTCTATATCATCTGGACATTTTTTCAGGTTACCACTTGTGAAATCTAAAGTAAGGGACTATCTGTGCCTACCTACCACTGATGATGTCATTCTCTTCACCTGCCAGTTCCAAATCCCCATATTGCCCCTCTTTTCTTAGACCGCTCTCAGGATTATTTGTGTTAGTTTAGTACATCTGAGAAACAGACAAAAAGATGGGATGGGATGTGCAAGAAATTTATTGGGAGAAATGCCTGTAGGAGGTAGGAAGAGACTTTGAACCAAAATGCAGGTGTAAACCATGTGAAGAAAAGAGGGAAGGAAGGAAGATTAGGTAGAGAGAGTCTCAGACTGCAGTGCAGGTATAAAAGCTTTGGCTAGGACAATGGGGAGTCTTCCAGCCAAAATGGACCATCTCATTTGAATGGTCCTGCCTTTTTCTTTCTTCTTTGTTCCTTTTTTTTTTTTTTTTTTTTAAATCTCTGCCCCACTCAACCACTGGGTAGGAGCAGCCCTTGGAAAGCATGATCCTGACATGAACATGGAGGAAAATTCAGAATTTAGCACCTGGTGCCATCCATCAAAGACTTCCTGTAGTAGGAAATATGAGTGGCATACTTCCATGATCCCCACACTCATCTACTTGTCAAATGACTGGCTTTATTATAAAACATACACAGGCAATCCTCACTTTGCATGGTTCCAATGTGCATGGATTTGTTACCATCATTTAGTTAAATAACACCAGTCCTCCAATGAAACAGTTCACATTTCATGTTATATTAATATCATGTTATATTAAAATCATCACTTTATGTTCACTGTAGTTGCATAAAGGACAAACTTTGCTGCTGGCTCTTTAGTCCACTAATTACTACATAAATACACACACATCATAATGAGTAAACAATCAGATAACTTCTTTTAAAGTCTATCGGTGATTGCTCACTGTGCATCTGTTGTTCAGTTCACGCAGTAAAGCGTATCATGTATTTGTGTTGTGTCTTCTTCTCCCAGTGGCACACTCACATGACATTTTATAAAAATTGGTTATAAATAAACTGGCAAATAAAGATGAAAGGTAAGCAAAGAAACAAAAAGTGATAATGCTGGAAGAGATTGAATTGAATGTGAATGGAGTTATAGAAGAAATTGCTGCCCTCGGGAATCTTGACACTGTCGCTGTTGGAGAAACTCTAGATCTGTGGTTAGAAGAACTCAGTGAAGGCCAATTTATCAACGTAAATGAGGACAGTGATTGCGATGAAAAGGATGGAGCTATCCCAGAGGAAGTGGTAGCTGTAAAAACTCCACATTACATAAACGCTCAGAGATATTTCACAACATTGACAGTGCAAAGGATAAAATGTTGGAAGCACACCCAAACTTAGAAAGGATGGTGCAAGTTCTCCAAAGCATAGAAAATACGTTTCCTTTATGTTGTCTAAGTTATACTAAGAGAAGAAGGTGGCAAGAACTGTTCAAACTATGCTTGATAAGTATTTTTACAAAGGTAAAATATTTTATCTTACCTCCCTAATGTTTTAAAGCGCAGTGTACTAAATAGATATTAGTTTTACCACATTTTTTTCATTTCCCTATACATTTATAACCCTAAGTAAGAAAGTTTATGATGTTTCGAAAATTATAAAGGTCCATGTAACATCAAAATTTCCCCCCTTGATTGCTAAGATAGTTTTGCATGGTTTCAAAGCACACACTTTCAACATTCCATACTACCCTACCAAGCAAGGACTGCCAGTGTACATTACTGACTTGAACATGCTTGCCTTTTCTCACTTATTAAGGAGTAGTTACTGAAGATTTGAATAATTAGGCTATGCAAAATATGTGACCATAACTAAACAATGAAAATTAATAAAATTATAATGTTCAACAGACTAACCACATGCTATTTATCCAAGTGTCAAATTACAGCATACGAAAGTTTTCCTAACATTTTAAAATGTTAAGAAATCAACCATCTTTATCTACCTACTTGGAAATTCTGAAGTTTCAATAAGAAGGCTAAGGGCATTTCTAGTATTTTCTCTAGCCACTGAATGCAAAGATACTTTCTCAATGAGGAAATGTGATTGGGCAGCAGTGGTACAAGTTACAAATCATTTACAGCTTCTAGTTCCTGACAAGGATGGTAAACACAATGCTAATTCTCTTCTCTAAAATCAAGCCTGGAGAAACTACAGAAGCTAAAGGGAAGCATAGGCTCCAGGACTAACAACAACAAAATTACAAGAAAAAAATTGTTATAAACTCCTTGTGCGACTGCAGGCTGTCTTCAACTCCTGTGCGTGAGAGGTGGGCAACTGCTGCTGGGGCAGAGGGATCTGGGAGTGGCAGCAAAAGGATAAGCCAGGGGAAATAATTTAGTTCTCTCTTTCCTCACCCCATATTGACCTGGCACAATCACTGCCCTCCATTCCCTCTAGAGATGGGCAAAATCAGCCCAGATCCCCAGGGCTGGTGCCACTGGGTATCAGGGCAGTTCAAAAGCCCTGCTTGTATGAATGGTTAATGAAAGGAGGTGGTGGGTGCCCTCGGTCATTGAGTTCTCCAGTCCAATTCCCCCCAAACATGCATGCTGGTAGACTACCAGCTAAGGAGATTGCCTTTGCCTAGTGGTGCATTTTCCTAAGAGAGGAAAGGGGAAATCCTGCCCAGGAGAGTTGCCTGATGCAGTGGCAGCAACGGGAATGATCAATAGTGGGTTTTTGGTGTCTGGGCCTCTCGTCTGTGAGGGTCATCCTGTCACTTCTCTAAGCTTACCAGGACTGGCCTAGTTTGGGACATGGACTTCAGCTCCTTGCCCAAATCTGTTTGCCAGCTGAGTAGCTGATACCTCCAGGGGAACATCACCAGCCAAAATAATTCAGATAAAGACTTCAGCTTCAACTTACTAAACAGTACAGATAAGGCAATATATTGAGACATACTGTAGTGAGATTAAAGAAGACCAAATACAAAGATTGTAAAAGCTTACTGAAGGAAACAATAAATCATCAACAAAAGAACAAGATTGATATCAGATGTACCAAAAACAATACTGGATGCATAATACAGTAATATTTTAATGTATTAAAATAATTTTGATCCCAGAATTTGTTACCAAATTAAAATGTCATTTAAAAATATTGAGTTACATACTAGGCATCACAAGATTTTTCACACAAATATCCACCTTGGAAATACTCTTAAGGAAAGTATTCAAATAAATACTGAGAGAAAAGTTCAGAAGATACTTCAAGATTTATGGGTTTTAAAAAAGATCAAATGACTTAGCGTTTTTTGCTCATTGAAAAGAAAAAACAAAACAACAATAACCAATAAGGACCAAAATAACAGAAGAAAGTTTATTTATCAACAACCCATAAATATAAATATGATGTGCATTTGGGGGAGACAATAACTCAAGTACTTATCTTTATAAACTTAATGAGCTTAACAATTTTATAAAAGTAAATAAAATTGAAAAGAGCAAAAAATATAAACATAATTTTAAAACTATAGAAGAGGAAATCATTGATAGAGGGGCAAGATGGCAGCATAGAGAAGAGTGGAAGCTAAGTAGTCCCCCTGGAACAACTACAAAAAAACAGAAACAACTAGCAAATAATCCAGAATAACTGCAGGGGGACAAACAAGACCATCCACTCATCATACACCAACCTGAATTGGGAGGAATGCCCGAGAACACAGCATTAAATCTGTAAGTAAAACCTGCGGAACCAAGTCGTGGGACCCCCTCCCCCATAGCCCGAGCTGCAAAGCCTCCTGGTGCCAGAGAGAAGCTCCCTCCCAGCAAGCGAATATAGGTCAGCTGAGCTCCAACTGGGGTTTTAAGTAGCGAGTGTGAACTGCTCGCTACAGGTACGAATCCCCAAAACACAGACAGAGGCTTTGGGCGACGACTGACCTGGGAGAGCCAGAGGGTTGCCTTGGACTGGGTCTGAAGGGGACTATCTGTTTCTTTTTTGGCTCAGTGGAGAAAGCCCCAGTCATTTTCAGTTTCCAGGGCTGTGAAGTGGAGAAGGGTGGAGACAGCACAAGCAGAGAGTGAGACCATTGAAATGCTAATGATCTCCACCTGGGGGCTCTGTCTTCTCTAGGAGGAAAGGGGTGGGGCCCTTTCCATTCAGAACCAGACCCCAGAGCCTGGGGGAACACGGCCATACCTCCTCACACCAGTCAAGAATTACAGGCTAACAGGCGTCACCTGCTGGGCAGAAAAGCACAGTGACCTGAGGCATCAAAGGGTGGAGCAATTTTCTAAGACACACCCACAGGGAAACCAGATACTGAATATTTCTTCCCTCTGGGATCTGAGCCTGTTCTGGTCTGGGAAAACCTGAGTTGGATAACCAAGGAAACCATGCCTAGACAACAGAAAATTACAACCTACACTAAGAAAAACAAAGTTATGGCCCAGTCAAAGGAACAAACGTACACTTCAACTGAGATACAGGAATTTAAACAACTAATGCTAAATCAATTCAAAAAGTTTCGAGAAGATATTGCAAAAGAGATAGAGGCTGTAAAGGAAGCACTGGGCATGTATACGGCAGAAATCAAAAGTTCAAAAAAACAACTAGTAGAATCTATGGAAATGAAAGGCACAACACAAGAGATGAAAGACACAATGGAAACATACAACAGCAGATCTCAAGAGGCAGAAGAAAACACTCAGGAAATGGAGAACAAAACACCTGAAAGCCTACATGCAAAGGAGCAGATGGAGAAAAGAATGAAAAAATATGAGCAACGTCTCCGGGAACTCAAGGATGAAAGAAAGTACAATAATGTACGTATCATTGGTGTCCCAGAAGGAGAAGAGAAGGGAAAGGGGGCAGAAGCAATGATAGAGGAAATAATTAATAAAAATTTCCCATCTCTTATGAAAGACATAAAATTACAGATCCAAGAAGCGCAGCGTACTCCAAACAGAAGAGATATGAATAGACCTACGCCAAGACACTTAATAATCAGATTATCAAATGTCAAAGACAAAGAGAGAATCCTGAAAGCAGCAAGAGAAAAGCAATCCATTACATACAAAGGAAGCTTAATAAGACTATGTGCAGATCTCTCAGCAGAAACCATGGAGGCAAGAAGGAAGTGGTGTGATATATTTAAGATACTGAAAGAGAAAAACCACCAACCAAGAATCCTGTATCCAGCAAAGCTGTCCTTCGAATATGAGGGAGAGCTCAAAATATTTTCTGACAGACAATGAGAGACTTTGTGAACAAGACATCTGTCCTACAGGAAATACTAAAGGGAGCACTACACGGTGATAGAAGACAGGAGTGCGTGGTTTGGAACACAATTTGGGGAGATGGTAGCACAACAATGTAAGTACACTGAACAAAGGTAACTATGAATACGGTTGAGAGAGGAAGGTGGGGAGCATGTGAGACACCACAAGAAAGGAGGAAAGATAAAGACTGGGACTGTGTAACTTGGTGAAATCTAGAGTATTCAACAATTGTGATAAAATGTACAAATATGTTCTTTTACGAGGGAGAACAAGCAAATGTCAACCTTGCAAGGTGTTAAAAATGGGGAGGCACTGGGGGAGGGATGCAATCAGCATAAGCTAGAGACTGTAACTAATAGAATCATTGTATTATGCTTTCTTTAATGTAACAAAGGTGATATACCAAGGTGAATGCAGATAAGAGGGGGGGATAGGGGAGGCATGTTAGACACTTGACATTGGTGGTATTGTCTGATTCTTTATTCTACTTTGATTTAAGGTTATTTTTCCTTTTGCTGCTTCCTAGCTGTCTTTTTTTTCCCTCTTTCTTTTGCCTCTCTACCTTCTTTGACTCTCCCTCCTGCTTTGTTGAAGAAATGTAGATGCTCTTATATAGATAATGGTGAAGGTGGTGAACACATAAATGTATGACCATGCAGAAAACCATCGATTATTTACTTGGGATGGAATGTATGGTGAGTGAACAAAACCATATTAAAAAAAAATGGGTTGATGACAAAACCTTGAGGGCAATATACTGAGTGAAATAAGCCAGACACATTAGGACAATTATTGCAGGGTCTCACTGATAGGAACTAATTATAATATGTAAACTCATAGACATGAAATATAAGGTACCAAGATATAGGACGAGGCTTAAGAATGGGGAGTGGTTGCTTAGTATGAGCAGAATGTTCAATTAGGATGAACTTAAATGTTTGGAAATGAACAGGGGTATTGGTAGCAAGATGTGAGAATAACTAACAGCGCCGAATGGTGTGTGAATGAGGTGGAAAGGGGAAGCTCAGAGTCATATATGTCACCAGAAGGAAAGTTGGAGGTCAAAAGATGGGAATGTATAAAACTGAATCCTATGGTGGGCAATGTCCATGATCAACTGTACAAATACTAGAAATCACTTCCATGAACCAAAACAAATGTATGACAATACAATTAGAAGTTAATAATAGAGGGGCATATAGGGAAGAACTATATACCTATTACAAACTATATACTACAGTTAGTAGTATTTCAACATTTTTTCATAAACAGTAACAAATGTACTATATCAATACTACAAGTCAACAATTGAGGGGGGTTGGTTAGGGATAGGGGAGGATTAGAGTTTTCTTTTCTTTTCTTTTCTTTTTTTTTTTTTTTTCATCTTTCACTTTATTTCTTGTCTGGAGTAATGAAAATTTTCTAAAAATTGAACAAAAATTAAGTGTGATGGATGCACAACTGTATGAGGGTACCCAGGGGCAAGTGATTGTACACTTTGGATCTTTGGATAATTGTATGGTATCTGAACAATCTCAATAAAAATGAAAAAAAAAAAAAAAAAAAAAAAACAATAGAAGAAAACTTGAACTATCCAATGGAAAGCAAACCAAAGAAACAAAACCAAACAAAACAGGCAAGAAAGAGAGAGGAGGAAGGAAGGAAGAAAGAAAAAAAGAATAGTAAAGGGAAAATATATAACATTCAATGGAAGAAATAAGTCCTAACATAAAGTACTTAAAATCAATATACATAGGTCAAATTCACCAGTTGAGTTAGAAGTTCTCAGACTGGATAAAAAATAAAATCCAACAACATATTGTCTAAAAAAGACTCACTTAAAAGACACAGAAAGGTTGAAAATAAAAGGAAAGGAAAAGAACAGTCAAATATGGATTAAGACATAGCTGAAGAAACAATGAGAACACAGAAAAAAATAGAATTAGACAAAGAATAACGTTAAATATCATAAACTTTCATAGATCTAAACAGCCTCAAAATAGAAAAAGGAAAATCTGACAGAACTTCTGGTAGAAAGCTCAACAATTACAGCTAAAGATTTTAGCACTCCCCTCTCACAAACTATTTGATCAAGTAGATGAGAAATAAGCAAAGATATTAAAAGATATAAAAATATAATTAACAAACCCAAGCTGTTAGACATATGTAAAACTCCATACCAAATAGAGAGTACACATTTTTTGAGCACACATGGAATAGTTACAAAAGCAGATCATGCATTAGATCACATAATGAACTCTAAATTTGAACCTAAATATATTCTAAATGATAAATAATATACAGATTTTGTATAATACAATAAAAGTATAAATTAGGAATAGAATAATATTTACAAATATAAAAATTTTAGAAATTAAGTCACACATTTCTAAATAATTCTTGCAACCAGAAAGAAATCACACAGGAAATTAAGAAATACAAAGAGAAAGATCTGTATCACTATCAACCAGCTTGTTCAATGACCTCTTCTAAGACTTACAAAGAAGTGAAATAAATCCCAAAGGCTGATCCAAAATAAATTCTTATTTCCTTGGAGTTATCACATCTCAAATATTGTATGAAATTTGTTGAAAATGCTAAAAGCCATGGCCAACAGACCAAGTCCTTTAAGTGGGGAAAATACCTAGAGGTTGCAGCCTCCAATCTGTCCACCTTGAAAAAGGTCAGACAGTCTTATAAACACATACATTCTAATCTGGGTTCCTACGGGAATTTTGAGGACTCTTCCCTTTCTTTGGGGTTTTTCAAATTAATTCCTAGTTCTAGATGTTTCAATATAACATCCCAGAGAAGTCATAGTCCTATAGATTTTATATTAAATTAATAGCAAATAAAAACTGGTTTTATATAAAACAAAAATGTATACAATACCCAGGAATTTGGTCACTTGTGAAACTCTGAGGACTTTTTTTTTTACTCTTTGTATAAATAATGAAGATGACAGTAAAAGGTAAGAAAACACATTTAGCAAGAAAGCCATAAGAATAGAATAACAAAAGGAAAGAAGGGAGAGAGGGAGGGTAGGTGTGTGGCTCCAGAAATACTTAATGCCTTGAGGATGGAGGAAACCATAGGTCAGGAAGCCCTAAATGACCCCACACAAAGCATGCTGGGTAGAGACTATTATGTAATTCCTAAACACTGTTGTTCAAACGAAATGCTAAAAAGAAATTCTAACCAGCCTAACACACTGATGGGAACTGTGTCCATTCGTTTGTTCTTCATTTTCCTTTTTTTTTTTTTTATGTTATCTTTCTTTTTCGTTGGTCTTTTTTTTTTTTTTTTTTTTTTTTGTTATGGGTTTATCAGGGAAATTCACAGTCTTCTAGACAGAAAGTTCACATTTCCTTTACTTATGTTAGTTCTCTAAGGGGGAGATTTAGCATCAGGATATAGTTTAGAGTGTACTTGCCTCTATTGCTTGCAAATCTAAAAAATAGGGAGTTCATTGTGTCCTCAGTTTTCATTTGAGATTTTGGCTTCCTATAAACTTGAACTTAAGGTACAACTTACAGGTTACCAAACCAGGTAAATGGAAGGTCTTGGTTACACTGGCATCATTAAAAACAAACAAGGACTGGGGTTACACATCTATAATTTATCAAGAGGCAGTTGGTAGGCTAATTTTGTGAGCTCCACATACAAGTATGAACCAGTGCCTGCTGTGATTTCCTTCTCAAATAAATACCTGCTGAGAACCATAAATCACCCATATTTTAGTTTGACTGACTGTGTGTTTTTACCAAAGGCAGATAGGAAGGAATAGCAGAAATGACTTAACCAGTTTCTGGAATGAACAAACCCAGTGTTCACCTCTTAATGTATTGTGGACTATACACTGGAACCAAGTATCATAATATATGAGCTTTGTGGGACTCTTTTCTATTTCCAAATTATATAGCTCCTATAACTTTATAGGTTAGATTACATCTTACTGGTGGCTTGAAAGAATTAAAGTTGCCTTCTTGTATTGGTAGTGCCTAAGAACCAAAGGGTCATTTCAGTATAGGGGTACAGGAAAAAAGTGATTTCAGATATTTTTAAATATGTCTACATAAGTGATTTCTACCTCCCTCATCCAACTCCGCAAAAGCCACTCTTAGAGAGCTATTTGAATCCCTTACAAGTAATGTGAGACAAAAGACCAAGGTATTCTATATAGCCTTCTCAATTTAACAAGATCATCAGTTGATGATGGTTATCTGTTACTGTCTACATAGAGCGCATCCTGGGCTCTCCTAGTTGGTTAAGGAAGGCAAATGATACCACCATTTCTCCGAGTAACCTACAATTCCAAATATGAACAACCACTGTCTTTCTCTTTGGAAGAGAAGAGATGGATTTTTGCCCCACATACCTGTACCCCTCTCCCAAAGAAAGCTGACAGAGACCAGGGGCAGGTAGATTCAGAGTGTGTATTTAGGATTTTAGAAACTGAAGGCAAGGCAAGAGGTACGCGCCAAGCTGCCTCTCAGAAGGGTGAGCCACTCTGTTCTCTCTAGAACACAGACTCCCCGAGCATAGAAGTAGGATATGGAATCAAGTCTTGCCCTGTTGGTGACGAGTGTGCACAATGCAGTGAAGGAGAGCCCTTTGCTGGCTCCTGTTATACAGTTTCAGCCGTATAAATCAGTACCCCACAAAGGTCATACAGAGGAGAAACTCTTTCCACCTTCCTCTCTGGACACTATAGTAGTAGTAAAAGGAAAACATTTAGGAGTTGGTTTTTCATGCTACCATAAATTAGTTACCACCTGGTTAAATGACAAAGGGCTACCAGAATTTGTTTCATGCTGTTTCCAAGTGAAAAACGTTACTGGCCTTTAAAAGAAACTCAGGAAAATATGCAAATCCATCCAAGCTGGGGGATCCTCAAGGTCCCAGTTTTTTTTACATATCAAGGCTCTCCACAGGCATCAGGATGTGGTCAGCCTATAAGGATACTTGTAAGTTATCTCGAGAACGGTTCTTATTCTTTCTCAGGGAAGATGGGAGCCCACGTCCTCTCAAAACCCTCCCTCTGCTAACTAACTGCTCCTAATCTAATTTTGGAGACACAGGTGAAATTTATTGCCTCCTTGCTCACTGTACCACAGTTTACACTTTAGACTTTTCTTCATTCTGCCATTACTTGTCTTAGAACTTCTTTCATTCCACCTTTCTCTGACTCTGTCTTTACACTGGAGTCATAGATTCTCTGCCTACTATGACAGTTTATTACTTGTTTCCTGTTTCCTCAAACCATTAAAATTGTGTTATTTTCTTAATGGCTCACTGAAGCTCTTTAGCCTGGACTATTCACATATAAATATATTTGGCATGTAATAAAACCCCACCAAATTGCCCTTGGAACAGGTTATGTAGTACAGTCTGATGAAGTTTTATATTCTCAATTGCCAGCACTGCCAGTGATTTGAAAAGGAAGTCTATAACACAGAAAGATTTCAAGGCCAGGTTTTACAGTAAATTAAGGGAAAGAATGTGTCAAAATATTCCTCACCAAGGGGTAGTATAGGAAAAGTGGAAGTCTGCTCTCGCTTTGGAAAATCATGGGGAAAGTTTGATAGGAGAAGTCAAACTATTTGGGGAAGTTTTTCTCATTAAGACATAGTAGGAGATAAATGGATATTGTTTGTAAGCATTAAATTGTTGTAAACTTTAAATTTCTTATTTAAAAAAAAGATTATCCTAATACTTTAATTGCTCAACAAATTTGTTAAAGTAATTATGAGAACTATCTCTTATTTAATTCCTTCAATATGGCAAGACAACTTTTAAAAAAATACTTATTTTGACTTTAAACAGCTTGAATTGCCATTAAAAATAAAACAAACAAACAGGTGAAAGAATTCAGGGTGGTTAGCTCTTATCGTTTGAAACCAGCCACTCATCTCTGTTTACGCAGTAGTAGAGACCAGGGTAATATAAGGGAACTCTTGGAAGGTGCTACATTTGTGTAGAGTGACAGGAGATGGGTTTTCAGATAGGGTTGCTCTGAGTAGGTATTCGTGTTGGGGCACAGTCTGACTCCCAGCCCTGCATTAGTTGGAAACTGGAGAAAGACCCACTTGTGGAAGTGCTAATCAGCCCCAGGTGAAAAAGCTATTAACTAGAAGTCTCCTTTTGTCACAATTTCCAATGTTTTGGTTGAAGAGAAAATCGTTCAGAATTCCTAATTTCCCCTTACATTAAAACATAACCTTTGTCTGTCCTCCCAGCTGAAACATTTTTGCCTCTGGCTACTGTAAATACATATCATTAGTTATTTGAAAAAATCGGCTTTCAATACCGGGACTTGCTTGGTGACACAAACATATCTATGGTGGTTTGTGCCTGCAGAGTGTTTATGATCCAAAACAGTAAAACTGGAACCCTTTGGGGTTTAACATGGCTAATTAAGCACACACTACTGCATTTCCTTATATGTGCAACATTGTTATATTTGGTATGATTTAGAAACTTCCAAATGTTTCATAGAAACTGCCTGTTTAAATTTGTAACTGAAATATCTTCACATTTTGTGAAAATTTGCAGTTAATGTCAAGTTGCAGGTTCTGAGTAGCATTGACTCTAAGGAAAGTGAACCAAAGTATTAATTATTGTTGCATCTAGTCATTCATTCAGCATATATTTATCATGCACACTGTGTACAATATACTAGGAAAGAAATAAAGCAGAAAAAAGGCATTTCACAAGGTGATATACATATATAGCAACATTTTGCATCTTGTTCTTTATTTTGAGCATTATTTATTCAAAAAGTTATTTATTGAACACCCATCACATGCCCTGGGCATCACAGCAATGACTAAAACTTTTATGGTTGATGCATTCATGGAATTCCTAATCTACTGGTATTGATAAGTACTGAACAAGAAACATAGATATTGCCATAATTTTAACTGGATAAGCACCAAAGTGCCAGAGAGGAAATGTCTAGCGTACGATGAAAGTATATAGAACAAAGGACCTAATATTGACTGGAAAATCAGGGAGGGCCTCCTGGAGGAAGTGACATTGAGTTAAACCTGAAAGCTAACCAGAAATTAGCCAGGTGAAGAGAGACACAAAAAGAACATTCCACATAACAGAGGAGACTTTGCCAGGCCCGAAGGCAGGAACAGAACCTGGAATAAAGAAAAGACAGAATCCCTGTGAGCGTTTGCATTCCTCAACCTTTGTAAGTACATGTGCTGAGCATGTTATAACCTTTTCTGGCATATTTGAGACATTGATCATCAATGGTTGTATTGTGCTGAGAAATGGTGGTGAATTCAGGAGTCACAGAGGTGTGAAGAGTTACCCCTGGATAGAAGTGATGCCCTGGGAAGTAAATGGCCCCACATAATCCTGCTATTTGAGTCCTTAGATCCTTAGATTTGATTGCTCTGGTTTCCCTGCATCCTATTGTTTATTGCTGTTGTTGTTTTGCTGTCAACCATCACTTTTTCTGGTAGTGTTTCTGCTTCTGTAGTGTTTCTGCTTCTAGTAATATTGCTCCTATTGTCAATTTTTATGTTATGATCTGCTGAGGTCTGGAAATCTAGACGTTATAGATAAATTTGGGATTATAGCTAAAAGAAAGATAAATTTTTAAATGAATAATCAGGCACTGGGTAAGACCAACAGGCCACAAATAAAATACAGAAACCTTACATCATGAATCATACAACTATCCTGGCATCTGGAAAGCTTCCTATGTCCAGGTCTGTGTGGGTGAAGAAGCCACTCCAGCCCTGGAAAATCTAGGTTGGAGGACATGCTTGCTCAGTGTTGGTAAATCAGGACTCAGAACCGTCTAACCCCACCTCATGCTCCCCCATTCTTTCCATTTCCTTGGCAACTGATCCTAATGTCCAACTGCAATTACAACAGAGATAAAATTAAACAACCAGGTCCAGGAAGGGAAGATAAGCCTGGAGAGTGGATGCCCTTCTAAAGGGTTATTGTCACTCATGCCAGTTGTTGTCATGTTAGAAGGTGGCCCAGAATGGCCAGACTGTTTAAATTTTTTATAAAGAGGCTAGAAATCTGATTTTTACATAAAGTTTTCCAATTTATAAATGCTGCCAATTAATTCAGATTATTTTTAAAATATGGGGGATGTTGGGGATCGAATCATGTCCTCCACTCAAGACATGTTCAAGTCCTAACCTGTGGTCCTGTGGGTGTGAACCCATTTGTAATAGGACTTTGGAGACATTAGTTCAAGTGAGGCCAAACTGAATAGGGACAGATCAGCATGTGACAGGCAGGGACTGAGCCACCACCAGAATGCTGCAGATTTTGGGGAAAACACAGCCGGCTGATATCTTGCTATTAGACTTCTAGCCTCCAAACTGTGAGTCAAAGAATTCCTGCTGTTGAAGCCAACCGAGTGTAGTGTTTGTCACAGCAGCCCTGACAAACTAAGGCAGATGCCAAACACAAAACATCTATGACTTGGACATGCCTTCAGTTTGAAATCTCTGCTTTCCATCCCCATTTCCTATTTCCAGCCTGATGCATGAACCAGTTTCTCTCAGACCCTGGCTTCCCTCCAAGCAGTAGTATGCTGGTAAATGTTTAAATCCTTGCTTCATAGCTGATTTCAAGCTACTAAACTGACATCACTGAAACTGAAGTTGGGAAGAGACGTGCAGTAACAC
Organism: Choloepus didactylus; assembly: GCF_015220235.1. Classification (NCBI taxonomy): domain Eukaryota; kingdom Metazoa; phylum Chordata; class Mammalia; order Pilosa; family Megalonychidae; genus Choloepus; species Choloepus didactylus. Next base: position 28,373,958 of record NC_051320.1, on the reverse strand, counting down.
ATCACCATATAGATACAATAGATGTCAAGAACTTTAAGAACATGGAAAATAGTAAGAGGTGTTAAAACATTTGGGAAGTGATGAGTTTTGAGTATTTCTTACCTTTGTTTTTACTATAGTTCACTTCATTGTAAGCTTATATAATTTCATTTTTAATAAGGACAGTGTTTAATAATAATCAACTTGCAAAACTCCTGGAACCATCACCTCTTTGAGCTGGTACAGCTGTCTCCAGCTCACCAGGGCTGCCAAGATAACTGTTAGTTTGCTTTTACTGCCCATTTGAAGAAAGCTTCTCCCTGAGGCATATGCACAGTTTATTACTTAAAATGCGTTAATTTTGGCATAACGCTACTGAAGCAAAGACCAGAATCAGATCCTTGATGTAGATAGAAAAACACAGGAAGATAATGACACACTAAATTCATAATATAGTGAATAGTAAATGAATTGATATATGTAAAGCTGTTAAAAACATGCCTGGCATAGATTCACATAAAAGTGTTCGCTATTTTTAGTAGCTTCATATACCATGCTTCTTCCGTATTTTCCTCTATTGTCCCCCTTGTTAATTTTGTGGGAAAGCCCCCGACCTCAAAAGAAGAGTCAGTCTGGTAAAGGCTGCAAGGGTGGGAAGAAGAGAGGGGTTATGTTGCCAATCAGTCTCCTTTAGTAAGCAGAGGGGGAAAGATCGGTGACACATAAAAGTCTGTGTATAGTTAAGAAGTGCCAAACTCCACATAATGCTGGTGCTGGAGCTGCATCACAGTGTGCACTGGACAGGATCACAGGTGGCAACAGGCAGCCCTTACATTGATGCCGTAGCTGTGTCACCCTGCACAGGTTCACAGATGGCACCAAGGAGCCCTTACATTAATGCCGTAGTTGTTGTCACCCTGCACAGGATCACAGGTGGCACCAGGTAGCTCTTATATTAATGCCGTAGCTGTTGTCACCCTGCACAGGATCACAGGTGGCACCAGGCAGCCCTTATATTAATGCCGTAGCTGTTGTCACCCTGCACAGGATCACAGGTGGCACCAGGCAGCCCTTATATTAATGCCATAGCTGTTGTCACCCTGCACAGGTTCACAGGTGGCACCAGGGAGCCCACAGTAGTAATGCTGCAGCTGTGACACAATTCTAACCTGCTGAGCTGACAAGCTGGAATGTGAATGCCACATTCTGAGGAGGTCACCCAGCATGTTCACTAAAGAATGGGCTTACCTCCTTACAGTTCAGTATTTGACTTTTGTTTCTTCTTGATTTTACACAAATATTGGCTTTTTCCAAATCCATTGGACTTAATACTGCAGTTGTACTTGATAGACATTTCCTAAACATCTGGGCTTAGAATTTCAGAGTCACTCATATTTTATCTGTTTAGACAATTTTACATTATATATTCCTTTGGAAATATGTACTGATGTTTAAAAAGAATGAAATGCTAACTTAAAAAAAACTAAAAACACATAATTAGGAAAATGTAAAGTAACATGAAATCATCTTTCTAACGTTCATGATATTGTTTCTAAAATTAATATAACTAACTGGAAAGTGAGGCAAATTATGACATTATTACAAACACTGCCATTGAATCAGAACTAGACATCAGCTTTCTAAAAAACATTTAGTGAGCATAGAAGTTTAAAATATGAGTTTTACTTTGTGGATATGCAATGAACAGAAATCTTGGTATCTCTTTTGAAACATATTAAGATATAATATTTGAGGAGAGACCCTAAGATGGCTGTTAGGTGAGACAGGGCAAAAAAACACCTCCGTGAAAAATACTAGATAAAAGCCAGAAAGTGACCCAGAACACCAGTTCCAGCGATGCACCAGCCAGACAAGGTCTCCTAAATCCACAGGAACCGTGCATTTGGTGAAACCAGGAGTCTGCATTCTGAAACAAGTGAGTGAGTTAGCTGAAAGTCCAGCGGCCGCGCTGCGGTGTGGGGAAACGGTGGGCTGGCGTTTGGAGATGGACTAGTTCTTTAAGAAAAAAAAAAAAAACACCCAGGAGTGACTGCAGATACGGCAGAGAGAGCTACGCAGTGAAGCACGGCAGGAATGGGCTGTGCCAACACCTCAATATCTGGCATGGAAGATAGCCCTCCATGCACCCACTGCTAATTGTCTCAGAGCCAGGAAGGCAGAGGGGAGACAAAAGGAGAAAGAAACCATGCCCCTTGCAGCCATCTTCCTGGTGGGCTGGGGACACTCCTGCCTGGGGCCAGAGACACAGCTCAGAGCCGTGCCAAGAGTCCCGGTGTGATAGGGAGTGCTTCCCGCTGCACCATGCACATGCCACAATATCGGCCGTGGACAGTGGCCTTTAGTGCACCCACAGCTAATTGTCCCAGAGCTGGGAAGGTGGAGCTGTGCAAAAAGGGGGAAATGAACACACCCCATTCAGCCATCTTTACAGCAGGCTGGGAACACCCCTGCACGGCCCAGTGGCCCAGGGCTTCCCTAGAGTGCCAGTGAGCACTTGTGATGTGGTACAGCCTTCCCTTGGCAGAGGTCCTGGAAGAGCAGAGCTGAGAAGGGGGACCCGCTTGGAAATCCCAGGGACCCTACACCAATACCAAGGACTGGGAGGTCAGCGGCAGAGACAATCTGTGGCAAGACTGAAATGAAGGCTTAAACTCTTGCAACAGCCTTAAATCTCCAGAAACACCTGGGAGGTTTGATTATTGAAGCTGCCCTGCCTCCCTAACCACTTACACATGCCCCTCATTCAGGGCGGACAGCACCAACAACACACCCAAACTTGGTGCACCAATTGGACCCCACAGGAACCAGACCCCCACACACCACAGAGACAAAGTTGGGGAGAACTGACTTGAGGGGAATACATGACTCGAGAACGCCATCTGCTGGTTAGTTAGAGAAAGTGTACACCACCAAGCTGCAGATCTGACAAATAAGAGATTGGTGTTTTTCATATTCTGAAAGAATCCTATCAAGTAGAGCAAATGCCAAGAGGCCAAAAACAACAGAAAATTTTAAAGCATATGATAAAACCAGACGATATGGAGAACCCAAACCCAAACACCCAAATCAAAAGATCAGAGGAGACACAATACTTGGAGCAATTAATCAAAGAACTAAAGACAAACAATGAGAGCATGGCACAGGATATAACGGACATGAAGAAGATCCTAGAAGAACATAAAGAAGAACTTGCAAGAGTAAATAATAAAATAGACGATCTTATGGAAATAAAATAAACTGTTGACCAAATTCAAAAGATTCTGGGTACTCATAGTACAAGACTAGAGGAAGCTGAACAACAACTCAGTGTCCCCGAGGACCACAGAATGGAAAATTAAAGAACAAAAGAAAGAATGGGGAAAAAAATTGAAAAAATCAAAATGGATCTCAGGGATATGATAGATAAAATAAAACATCCAAATTTAAGACTCATTGGTGTCCCAGAAGGGGAAGAGAAGGGTAAAGGTCTAGAAAGAGTATTCAAAGAAATTATTGGGGAAAACTTCCCCAACCTTCTACACAATATAAATACACAAAGCATAAATGTCCAGCGAACTCCAAATAGAATAAATCCAAATAAACCCACTCCAAGACATATTCTGATCAGACTGTCAAATACTGAGGAGAAGGAGCAAGTTCTGAAAGCAGCAAGTGAAAAGCAATTCACCACATACAAAGGAAACAACATAAGACCAAGTAGTGACTACTCAGCAGCCACTATGGAGGCAAAAAGGCAGTGGCATGACATATTTAAAATTCTGAGAGACAAAAATTTCCAACCAAGAATACTTTATCCAGCAAAACTCTCCTTCAAATTTGAGGGAGAGCTTAAATTTTTCACAGACAAACAAATGCTGAGAGATTTTGCCAATAAAAGACCTGCCCTACTTCAGATACTAAAGGGAGCCTTACCAACAGAGAAACAAAGAAAGGAAAGAGATATAGAGAGAAATTTAACAGACATATATAGAACATTACATCCCAAATCACCAGGACATACATTCTTCTCTAGTGATCATGGATCTTTCTCCAGAATAGACCACAGGCTGGGACATAAAACAAACCTCAATAAATTAAAAAAAAAAAATTGATTTTATTCAAAGCACATTCTCTGACCACAATGGAATACAAATAGAAGTCAATAACCATCAGAGAATTAGAAAATTCACAAACTCCTGGAGGGTAAAAATGAGGGACTTCATCACCAGTAGATCAGTCCTATAAGAAATGCTAAAGGGAATTGTGCAGGCTGAAAGGAAGGGACAATCGACTGAAACCATATAAAGAAATAAAGATTTCCAGTAAAGATCACATGGTAAATATAAACATCAATATTACTGTATTTTTGATTTGTAATGCCACTATTTACTTCCTACAGGATCTAAAATACAAAAAGTGTAATGATAAATCAGTGGTTTTGGACTCAATGTAAAATACATAATTTTTGACAAGAACTACATAAAGGTGGGGGAATGATGGAGTATAAGAACATAGTTTATGTGTCCTATTGAAGTTAAGCTGGTAAGAAAAAAAACAAGATTGTTATAGATTTAAGAGGTTAAATTTAAGCCCCATGGTAAACACAAAGAAAGTATCAAAGATTATGACCATAGAGATGAAAAGTAGAGTATGGGTTCCAAGAAGTGGGGGAAGGGGCAATGGGGAGTTAAGAAATGAGTGTAGGGTTTCTGTTTGGGGTGAAGGGAAATTTCTAGTAATGGATGGTAGGAAGGTGATGGCATTCCAACATTCTAAATGTGATTAATCCCACTAATGGAATGCTAGGGAGGGGTGGAATGGGAAGATTTAGGCTGTATGTATGTATGTTTCTACAATTGAAAAAAAAACAAAAAAGGACAGTCTAAATAGATAATGACAATTAAATGCCAAGGATGATCCTGGATGGGATCTGAGGACGGAGGAGAGGAGGCTCAAAGGGACACAGTTGGGACATAAGGGGAAAAAAAGGAGATATAGAATGTAAGTTTTGTATCAATGTTGAATTTCTTGAACTTCTTAGCTGCGCTTAATGGGATTGCGTAAAAGAATGTTCTTGTTCATGGGAAATGTATATGTGAATTATATTGTTTGTTCAAGGATGTGTGCAGCTTGCTCTCATATGTTCAGAAGACAGAGCAATAGATGATGGATGATAGATAGGGAGGGAGGGAAGGAAAGAAATGGTGGTGTGACAGGATGTTAAAGTTGGTGGATCAGGGTATTGGGGGAGGCGGGTGGGGGTATACTGGAGTTTGGTGTATGGGGTTTGTATTGTTTTTGCAACTGTTCCTGTAAGTTTGAATTTATTTCAAAATAAAATTTTAAAAAAAGATATAATATTTGAAAAATTTACAAAAACAATGAAAGACATTAAGTCATAGATCTGAAAGGTAAGATAACACAAGCAAGAGAACTATTAAAGTGCTGAAAGAAAAAAACAAAACAAACACCTGACATCCTAGAATCTATATCCAAGAAAATTATCCTTGAAAAATGAGTGAAAGATATTTTTCAAATAAAAGCTGAAAGAATTTATCAACAGTAGAATTCACTATGAAGACTGTGAAAATTTCTTCACTTGGGAGGAAAATAAGATCAAGCAGTAGCTTAGATCTGTATAAATGAATAAAAAGCATCAGAAATGGTAAATATGTGGGTATATGTAAATGCCTCTTTTCTCACTTTTAAACTTCTGAGATGGAAACATGACTGGTTAAAACAAACATTACTGCAATATTTTGTGGGTTTATATCCAATGTAGGGATAAAATGTATGACAATAGCGCAAAGAGTGGAGGTGAACAAAAATATGTTCTTATAATTTCCATTCATAATTGAATTGGTATAATATTCTTCAAGATAGGCTAGTGAGATCAATGAAAGAGAAAATGAAAGACAATGGAGATACAGCAAATATTGGGCATTGAATCACGTCCCCAACAAAAGACATGTTCAAATCTTAATCTGCTTCTTGTGGGTGTGAACACATTTGTAACTAGGACCTGTTGATGATATTATTAGTAAAGATGTGGCCAAATGAAATCAGGCTGGGTCTTAATTTGTATGACTGCAGGGCTTGTAAAGAAAGGAAATTCAGACACAGTCAGAAAATATCACAGGAAGAAGCCAGAGGTCAGCATAAATCAGGAGGGCAGAAAAAAGGAGAAAGACATCACCATGTGATAGGAGGCAGAGATGGAAGCCAAGGAACCCCAAGGATTGTGTCAAACCACCATCAGAATGCTACAGACTTTGGGGAGAAAGCATGGCTCTGTTGATGCCTTGATTTTGGACTTCTAACCTCCCAAACTGTGAGCCAATGAATTCCTGTTGTTAAGGCACCCAGCATGTGGTATTTGACATAGCAGTTCTGGCAAACTAGGACAGCAAACAAGATAATGGGGGAAAGTGGAATGTGAAAATACATCATTGATACAAAAGAAGGTACAGAAAAGGAAAGAAGGTAACAAATAAGATAGGGAAAACAGAAAAAAATTTATACCTAATCATATATAATCACATTACTGTAAATGGTTGCACAGCCCAAGAGGGATTTTGTAGCCAAAGGAATAAAGAAAACACCGGACACGTTCTGAGACATGAGCTTTTATTATGGGGCTTACCTACAGGGTGGGGAAGTCAAGTTACATTGCCCTGAAATCAGGAGCTTCTTTGAATGGATTCAGGAGCTGCTCTGAATGGTGGCAAGCTCAGAGCACAATGTGGAAATACTCTGCACTTTGGTGGGTGGGGAGCTGAATAAGCTGGTTATAAAGGGTCAACATTCCAATGTGTAGAGAGCATAAGGCAGGGAGCGGGTGTCATGCAATGTAGGGAGGGACTGATTGTAGTCAACAGGGAGGAGGGGAGGATTATAGAGATAACAGTATCTCAGGGAGTCTCAGGGAGGAGGTAGTTTGGGGTATAGATTACATTTAGCACCTGGTATTACAAGGAGAATAGGTCAAACCTTAACTGTCCTAGGTCAAGCAAACTGCTGTGTGCAGTCTTCAAGACACTTGGAGGCCTGTGGCTCCCACAATGGTGCAAGCATCCCAATTAAAAATCAGAGATTATACAACTAGATTTTTAAAAAACCAAACTAAATGTTGTCTACCCAACAAACATTAAATGTAAAGATACAGATAACTTAAAAGTTAAGAGATGAAAAATGATATATCATGCTAACACTAAACATAAGAGAGCAGGAGTGCCAATATTTATATGAGACAAATCAGACTATGAAACAAGGCATAGTATAAGAGATATAGAGAAATAGATCATAATGTTACAGGAGTCAACTTGTCAAGATGATGTATATGTAACAAATAAAAGATACATACAGATAAAGCAAAAACATAAAGCAAAAACTTATAAAACTGAGAAAAGAAATTGAAAAATCCACAATTGTATTGGAGATTTAGATACTTCTCTCTCAGCAATTGATAGAAAAAGCAGAAGGAGAATCAGCAAACATATAGAAGACTTAACACTATCAATCATTGATAGAACACTCTACCAACAACCACAGATAGCATATTATTTTCAAGTGTACATGGAACATTCATCAAGATAGACTATGTATTAGGCCATGGACAAATTCATTAAATTTAAATGAAATCAAAGAGTATATTCCTTGACCCTATAGAATTAAACTAGAAATAATAGAAAAATAATTTCTGGAAAATCTCCAAATATTTGGAAATTAACATATTTCTAAATACTGTATGGTCAAAGAAGAAATTACAAAAGTAGAAAATATTTTGAACTGAAAAAAATGATATCTCAATATAACAAAATGTGTGAAATGCAGGTACAGCAATGTTTAAATGTATTTTTGTAGCTTTAAATGCTTATGTTAGAAAAGATAATGGAATAAAATCAATGCTCTAAGCTTTGGGTTAAGAAGCTAAGAAAAGAAGAGCAAATTAAACTGAATGTGAATGCAAAGAAGGAATATATAAAGAACAAAAATCAATAAACTTGAAAACACAAAAACAACAGAGAAAGTTATTTCTTTGGAATTGATAAACCTCTAGCTGAACGGGTCAAGCAAAAAAGAGAGAATATACAAATTACTGGTATCAGGAATGAAAGACAGGATATCATTAAAAATCCTGCAGACATCAAAGAAATAATAGAGGAATAAAATGAATAACTTTATACTCATAAATTAGGTGAAATTGGGCCATTTCCTCAAGAAACACAAACTACAATTAATACTATAGGAAAATAGATCATTTGTATAGCCCTATAACTATTAAGGAAATTGCATTTGTAATTCTAAAACTCCTGAGAAAGAAACCTCCAGGCCCAGCCTTCACTAGAGAATTCTACCAAACATTTAAAACAACCCCAATCCTACATAATTTCTTCCAGAAAACATAAGTGAAGGGAACATTTTTCCCAATTTACTTTATGATGCTACTATTACCCTGATACCAAAACCAGACAAAGGCAGAACAAAAAAAGAAAATTACAGGCTAACCTAATGAATATAGATACAAAAATATTTAACAAAATACTAGCAAATAGAATCAGCAATATAAAAAATTATATACCATGACCAAGTGGAGTTTATTCCAGGGATGAAAAGTTGATTCAATATTTGAAAATCAGTCACTGTGATCCACCCTATCAATAAGCTAAAGAAGGAAAAGAATTATATGATCATATCAATTGATGCTAAAAGAACATGTGATAAAATAAAACCCCCATTCATGATTTAAAAAACAAAAAACCTCTCAGAAGTTAGAAGAGAGAAAATTCCTCACTTGATAAAGTGATAAAGAACATCTACATAAAACCAATAGCTAACATTATATTTAATGATAAAAACTGAATGCTTTCCCCTTAAAATCAGGAACAAATTAAGGATGTATGCTTTTACTGCTTATATTTAATATAGTGCTTGGAGATCTAGCCAGTGCAATAAGACAAGAAAAGGAAATAACAACTATGTAGTTCAGCAAGGTAGAAATAAAGCTGTCCCTATTTGCAGATTCCATGACTGCCTGTGTAGAAAATCACAAGGCATCTAAAAATATCTCCTAGAATTAAGAGGTGAATCCAGCAAGGTAACAGAGTATGGGACAAACATACAAAAATTCCACAGGATGTCTATATTCTAGAAATGAACACATGGACACTGAAATTACAAATATAATACTATGTGCAATCATTCAATGGAGAATAAAATACTTAGGTATAAATCTAACACAACAGGTACAGGGCTTGTATGCTGAAAACTATAAAACACTGAAGAAGGAAATAAAACAAATGCTAAGTAAATGGAGAGACAATACCATGTTTGTGGATTAGGAGACTTAATATAGTGAAGATATCAATTTTCCCAAATTGATATCTAATTTCTATCAAAAACCCAGGAAAATTTATTGGAAATACAGACAAGATTATTCTAAAATGTATATGGAAAGGCAAAGGAACTAATATAACTAAAATAATTTTGAAACACAAATAAAGTAGGGGAAATTAGTCTACTCAATTTCAAGACTCACAAGCTGTATTAATCAAAACAAAGTGGTAAGGACAGAGGGATAGACATATATATATATATATATATATATATATATATCAATGGAACAAATAAAAACTTGTACAACATTGACAGATGAAGAATTCTTGTTTGGCAATTTTTTCTTTGCTTTCAGTGCTTTAAATATGTCTCCTCACTACCTTCTTGCCTCCATAGTTTCTGATGAAGAATTGGCACTTAATTTTATTGAGGATCCCTTGTATGTGACACATTGCTTCCCTCTTGTGGCCTTCAGAATTCTCTCTTTATCTTCAGCATTTGACAGTCTGATTACAACACGGTGTGGCGTGAGTCTGTTTGGGTTTATCCTGTTTGGAGTTCATTGAGCAATTTTCTTATTTTGAGGTAATTCTCCAATCTGCTGTTTAACCCTTCTAGGTAATTTTTAATTTCTGTTTCTCTGGTCTTCAGCTCTGTTTGGTTCCTTTTCAAATTTTCTATCTCTCTATTGATAGTTTCCTGATTTCCTTTAGTTCTTTGTCCATGTTTTCCTTTAGCTCTTTGAGCATATTTAGGACCATTCTAAAAAAACGTCTTTGTCTGCAATGTCCCAGATCTGATCCTTCTCATTTCATGGTTACTAATGCTTTAATCTGCTCCTTTGCCTGGGCCATCACTTCCTGTTTCTTTGTATGTTTTGTAAACTTTTGCTGAAACCAGGATATTTTGATATTTTAGTGTGTTACCAGTGGAATTCAGGCTTTGAGGCATCTGTTCCTTAAGCTTCTATCAGGCTAGTGTGATGACAGAGCTTTCCTCGAATGCCAGGAACTAACAAAAAGAAGGAGAAGGAGGAGGAGAGGGAAAAAAAGAAAATATCTTTCCCAGTCTTTGCAGAGTGACCTGTATGAGTGCTCACCTTCAAGACTTATCCGGGCGATGAGTTTGGAGAGTAGCTCCAGGAAAAAGAGTAGGGGCTTCCCTGGTCTTTTCTGTGCACGCTTCTTGTTTTGGGCATGTGCATGTGGCCCTAAGAATGTCTCCTCTTCCCAGGAACATCCTCTCTTCCCTAGGCAACAGTTTCCTCATGGTCCTGAGCACTGCACTGTCCTACAGCCTGCAATCCCTTGCCCAGGCAGCACAAGTTGACTGCTATCCCACAGCATTCTGTTAGAAAACTGTGAGCCACCTTCTACATGCAGGGCAAGTTCTGGGACAGCAAGTCAGGCAAATTAGCACAGACATGCATGCTCCCAGTGTGTGCACAAGGATTACTCTGCTCCCTCCAGAACCAGGACCAGGAAGCCACACTGTGAGCATAGACTAGCTTCCCAAAGAGCTGGGGAGAAGATGGGGAAGGACCAGCCAGAGCACCAGGAGACCCTACTGCTTTCAAGTAGCCTTTTCCTTGATTTGGTGCTCATCCTATCACTGCAATCCTTTAACTGTTTTCTGGAGGTTTCAGAAAGAAGTTTCTGCCAGTTCTTGCTGGTTGTTCAAACCTCTGGAGGGGTGTACAGAGCTCTAAAGTATCTTACTTGGCCATCTTGATCAGGGTGGGGCTACCTATGATTATGTTTTTTTAAAAATGGCTTTTGTGAACACCACTGAAAGGCAGGAGTCAGCAGTACATTTCTAAGTCCTTTCAAGTTAGGTAACAGAAAACTCACACAGGGTGAGTGAAAGGAAAAGGAGGGAAGGGGGCTGAGAAGTCCAGCCTGCCTCCCTACCAGGACCCCTCCCAGTCCCTTGAAACTCTGGTCTGAAATTCCCAATATTAGAGCCTTCAGTAGGGTGACTTGTATAAAACCCTTCACCTTTTGGAATAAATCCAAAATCTTGGTTGGGTGTACGGGGCCTTCATGATATGGTTCTTCAACACACTAAAACTTCCTTAATAAGTCAACCCTTCTCTCCCTCTCTCTCTTCACACACACACACACACACACACACACACACACACACACACACACACAACATCTGTATGTGCTGTTTTTTCCTACTCAGAAGACTCATTTTCTCACACACAAACAGATGCACCCTTCTAACTGCCTATTTTCCTCTATTCCCTGAAGGGACCTAAAAACAGTGACAACTGGTAGCAGGGAGATGTTGGTTTCCACATACCTTCTCCGCTAAAAGGAACCAGGGATCCTTGGGAAATGATGACTCCCAGGTAGGGGAAAGGAAAGTGCAGGATGAGCCTAGCGTACCTTGTGCAAATAAGGGGGTGCTACCAGAATGATGGGGACGTGTCACTGGGCCAATGAAGATACCTTGAAGGAACTCCTCCTGGCCAAATCTGTTACAATTTTCCATCAAAATGAATAATGAAAATAGTAAATCATTACTTATTTGAACTACTGAAAGAATCAATGGGTCAATATTGTGTGTGTGAGAGAGAGAGTCGGGGTGGGGGGAGAGAGGAAAGGGAGAGAATAAAAGAGAGAGAGAGAAGGGAAAGCACTTCCTCATGTGATAGAAAAATTTCCTGTATGTGTTTTATATGCTAATTAATTAACAAGATTTTTCTCTCCTCCTCACTCTTCCTCTCTGAATAACAGGCCTTCCCTCTTGTAGGGCAATAGGCATACTGACAGTTTAGCTTGTTTTGTATCACGCCATGATCTTCCAGTAGAGAAAATCAAAGGTCCATAAAGGTGAGTAAATGTGGCATTCTAAAGTTCCAACAATACCTCACAATTAGGCAAGACTTTGCAATACTCAAGGCAGTTATCTTGATTTTCATAATGAACTTACAAGATACACAGAATAGGTGATCATTCCAATTTTGCAAGGTGGTAAAAATGAGGCTCACAGAATCACATAAATTGAACATGGAATCATGGAAGAAGTTTACTGACTTGTAATGCATTGTTTCAAGAAATATGTTCCAAGAAACACTTGTCCTTAGAGAAGGTCCACTTACTGTGGTTGCGTTATGCTTCACCATTCAGCAGCAAAGCAAACGATGAAGCAATCAGGCATTATGAATCTGAACATGTTTAAAATCCAAAAGCCAAGGGTTTAAACTCCATTTCTGCCCCTAATTTGCTGCATGGTCAAATAATAACTATATGATACTAATTTTCTCATCTGTTTTACAATTAAGAGGATAAAGCATAGAGCTCCATAATGTAGACAGTTTAAACAAAAAAGGGTTAAATTAGAATCTAAGAGCATGGAGAGAATTTGCTTTTGCTTTTGGTTTCACTAGCACTTCTATACTTTTAAACAAGAATTTGCATATGGCATTTTGAATCTCGAAATCTGGGTTATTTACAATTTATGAAATACTGTGACCGAGTCGTGAAGTTTATATTAACAATGAAATCTTCCTCAGAGATTGAACTATTATTTAACTTTCCATGTTTGCAAAAGGAACTGAAAGAAGCACTTAAAATCCCTTTCCCCCCATTTTTGTAATACAAGAGTCAAACTTAAGGAAAATCCTCCTCTTTCCCCACACAAAGAAAATTTGTATGTTAATATCTGGTCTAGGGCTATGTAATGACCAAAGAAAATCCCAATATCTCTTTTCCTGGAAAAGCCACTTGTTTTAATTGAACAGTAAGTCTGTCAGGGAGAACACAGCAAACCTAGCTGGCAGCCATGTGGCAGATGGTTTCTGAGGTCTTTTCATGCACCTGATTTGGTTGAAACAGTTATTGAAAGGCCAACATGTGGTTTCTAAGTTTCAGGGAACTGAAAATTGTGAAAACCTTGCTATTCTAATTTGCAATGTCATTTAGTATTTCACAAACTGTTACTTCTCAGATTATTCTGAAAATAAAGGCATCCCAGAGAAGAAGGGAAAATGTTCTTTATCATAGTTTGTGTTCAGGACAGTTTTAATGTATGATCATGTCACTCTCAACTTTAAAAACTCAGAAATAAAAAAAAAAAGGCAAAAAAAAGAGAACTTCCAAATTTAGGCTGTTCAAAATCAGTAGTTTCTAAGGTATACTGTTTAGTGCTTGGCCAAGCGTTTCCATATTTATTATTCATTCATTTCCCAAACACTATGCATTTCCAAAATATTGTGGAGAAAACAACACTATTGACTAATCTCTTCCCTTGTGGAGTTAAATATCCAGAACAGGGGTAATAGGCATGTAATTTATTTGTAAAACACAGGTGAACATAATAAGCAACAAAAGAGAAGTAACCAAGTGCCCTGGATGCAAAGGAGAATGAGATCCCTTCTGTCTAGAGGAAATGTTGAAGGCTTCGTGGGGAGAGGGCGAGTGATGTGAGTTTTGAAGGGTGAGTTGGATTTAACAGGTGGAGTTGTAGGGCGATAAGATGGCAAACCAGCATTAGAAATGTTGTGGGGACAGAACCAAATGTGACAAGTACATTGATTATCTAATCAAAACAATAATGTTGACCATAATAATATAATGTAATCAAATTACATTAAACTTTCTGGTTTCCTATGAAATGCTGACCCTAGGGTTGAAGTAATTTTTAATGGTTAATTATTCTCTGCTATTCCTATTAGAACTCTTCCAAATGAACAACACAATGAATGATAAAATAATGTATAGAAGGATTTTAATAGATACCAACAACATTTATTTGGAAGACAGATTCTTCATAAGAATCCATGACCATTTTTGTTTAATCTTTGATGAAGTCAAACTTCAAATATAAACTTGGCCCTGATGGAATGTTCCATGACATTAGAGCTTTCATAATTTCAACTGATGAGCTCTAATTTTTTAGGTTTTTGTTTCTTAATCTGCAAAGCAGGGACTTGGATTACATGATGTAAATAGAATCTTCAAGCTATATGATTCTCTAAAAACTCCTAATCCAGTAACACACAGCTAAGTACCAATGGCTATCTAGAAATTATTTTTTAAAGCTGTTTTTTATTTGATGAGGTAATTTTATAGGTTTGTCCAATCTATCTATTGTACTTCATCAGTAAAACCTATTCCATTTAATCCTGGATTATTGAATTAAATGCTTTATGGTTATCAGACACATGAATGTGATGTTCAAGAGCAGAAACCAAGTCTTCTAATTCTTTCCCGCATTCCCAAACACTTAACACAATTGTCCAAATGCAGTAAGTTCTCAAATATCAGTGCCTGACTCTACCACAAAATCAAATAATATTAGGGGAAAACAATGTTTAATTAAGAGAAAAGAAAAGGCACAAACACAGAAGTATCAAAAAGAACAATCTGGAGACTGTGCTGGGGATACCACTCAGCTCTGGCCTGAAGAGAAAAAGAAACTTAAAGGAGTAGAAGAGGCAGATGTGGTGGAGAGGGAAGTGCATTGACTGGGAATAGGAAATGTGTTCTGTTCCCAGCCCTGCCACCAACTAGCTGTGTGACTACAGAGAAGTCCTCTAACCTCTCTGGGCCTTAGACTCCCCAGCTATAAAAAAATTAATCCAAATAACACCTTAGATCCAATCAAGCTCTGAAAATGCTGCATGATTCTATGTGAAACATGAGTCAATGTCTAAATCACAGCAATAATGTTCAAATTCACCATAAAAAAGCTTATATCATTATTTAACACAGGCACTCTTTGTGACTCAGAAGTCTTTCCTACCACCTCTTCTGTGCCAGCCCAATTTCCTGCTTTTATTTTTGAGTTATTTGATCAAACCCAATTGTCCCCAATAGTGTAAATGCACACCTGCTCATCTCCTGAGCCTTTTCAGGGGCTTCTCTGCAGCTTAGGGTGACCTGGTTCCCCTATTCCACTCAGTTATGTGGGAAACCAGACTCTTTTGATGCTTCCCATTACTAAAAATGGAACGCATTCAGTGCAGAGCTCCAAGTTACGTCTGGAAGATAAGCAGAAAAATAATTGAAACTCAGAACAGCTGCAGCCCCTGTTAAGTCCTTAAATTTCTAGTAATTAAGTACTACAGGGAACTTAGCAAATGTGGGTCTTTCCCTTGTTTGCAAATGTCATGAAACATTGCCAAAAAGAAAAAAAGGTTACTATAGTCTATAGAACACATTTATTTGTGAAACAATTATTAGCAGAAAGATGTTCTACTTGGCATTAAGGTAACTTTTATCCCCCCTTTATATGATTTCTATCCCCCTGCAAAAGAAGAAACTGAAAATAGAATTCCTGTTTGTCAGGAAAGTTTATCCTCATTTTTGGCCAAATTATCTATACAGTGTGATCTATTTGCTTATGTGTATGGAAAATTTTTTTGGTTAAGCAGTCTTTGCATGTATATTTTCGCTTATCTCATTCATTCATTCATTCATTTATTTATTCATTCAAAGAAGGCACCAGGCTTCAGGAGCACCTGGCTTAATTCTAGTTCAGAATCCCAGTTGAGACTGTATTCACTAACAGTCACAGCAGTAGATGCTTAAGATAAGTGGCAGCCTCCTCTGAGTGAATTTATGTGCTAATGGTTTAAGATATTCTAAAAATCATCCCCTCTCATCCTGCCCTCATATACACATACACACACCAAACATACTTTTAAAAATCATTTTAGCAGTTTTTTTCATATTTATTTTATTGGGTTAAAAAAGGAACAACTTAAATACTCTTTCCGACTTTGTTTTTTAGTTTGTTAAAATGGCTACGGGGTATAATCTGGAATGAATTTTAAGGCTCCTTTTGAGCAAGGAAATATGTATCAGATGGTGGGTATGTAATGGCTCTAGAGCAAAAGAAGAATCAGAAATTATAAAGGGAAGCCACCAGCCTGTGAAATGATGAGAACGGAGGGACACAGTTTGCTCCAGGAGTGTCCTAGGACGGGCGAAGGCTGATGGAACTAGAGTTAAGGCTTTCAGAGGCGACAGAAGGACATTTACACACTCGGGAGCTCCTGAGCCAAGAATGTAATCACAGCAGTTTGCTAGAAAGTTGGAAAGCGTGTGCTAACAACCCCGTTTTCACGTCAGCCCGGACAGAAACCCAGAAGTGATGGGGTATCCGGGGTGCATACAGAGGGCAGATGGAGGCTTATTAGGCAGGGCTTGCCTCACTGTAAAGCAGAGGACATTCGCCGGGGCTTGTCCTGCCCTAACCCTCAGTACAATCATGGGAAGCAGCGACTATTACTCAATTTTTATCAATAAAACATTTTAAAAATGAAATCTTAGGCAATGAGGTAACTTTCCTGGAGTCTCCAGGTGCCTGAGTTAGAGTTCAGCTCAGACTCCCCAAATTCCAGAGCCCAGCCTTAGCCTTACAGCCTTGCAGGGACACGTAGGCCCTCTCCCAGGCTTCCTTTGCACCCTTTGTCCTTTTCATGCACCTGATCCTACTGGAAACTTAGCACACCAAGAGGAGCTTTTTATTTCCCGTTCCCCTCTCCCACTGAGTGCTGTGAATTCCTTAGGAACTTCGGTCCGATTAAATCTTTGGAAAATGCAGGTAATAAAATAGCCTTTGGAATCTGGAATATGGTAGTATGTTCTGATTTGGCTTATTCTTTCCCTATATTTTGCCAATGTTGTAGACAAGTGCTTTTCCCACATTCTGTATTTTAATATCTAAAAAGAAGGTGCAAGATCTTGAGTTTAAGTTTTTGTGGGCTTTTTCCCCCCAAATGGGGTATCTCTAACCCTAGCATCTGAAATAAGATGGCATCTGAACTAAGGAATGCACACACATACACATATACATACATACATATACAGACATGTATATGTATAGACACACAAATATATAGTGTGTGCATATGTGTGGGTTAACATGTGGTGTAAACTTTAAATTTATTACACATTTTTCTGACATATAAAAATGTATGAAAAATAAAAAAAGAGAAAAAAAATGTATGAAAAATAATACAATAAATGCCCATATACCCACTCCTCAGCTTGAGAAGTAAAATCTTTCAAATATGAATTCCTCTAATATGTCACTCCTAAAAAAATAAAATAAAAAGAAATAATTTGTGATGAATTAAATAGAAATTATAGTATATGCTTCTACTCTATTTTTAAATTATCTTTTGAAATAATTTACTTTCATTGGTAACAAAAGATTCAATCGGCTTCTGTGAACTAATCCTGTGTTTAAAGTGGATATCTTTCTATCATTTGAGATTCAAAACCAGAAATTACCAACTTCCCCACCAAACTGGCTTCCCCTACAAGTTTCCCCATTCTGCAAGAAGCACCACAATTTTCCCAGGTCACCCAGGTTTAATGTATTGGGTTCATATAAGATTTTTTCCTTTACATCTGCTCCTAAATCCAGTAAGTTCTCAGATGCTGCTGTTTTTCCCCTGCTTTGTATTGACAGAGTGTTTCTTCATCTCCTCTGTCTCAGTCCAGCCCAGTGGTTCTCAAATTCTGGTCCAGGGACCCACGAAAAGAATCCCCAAGAAGTTGTCAGGGTGTCTTTAGGTTCACAACTATTTTCATACTAATACTATGTTATTTTGCCTTTTTCATTAGCTTTCTCTCACAAGTGTACACTGGAGATTTCCAGAGTCTACATTTCATGTGACATCACAACAGAAGCAGATATGAGAATCCAGCTGGCTTCTATTGAGTCAACATTAAAGAAATTTACAAAAGTGGAAAACAATGTCATTTTCCTTAATATTATTTTATTTTAAAAATATAGTTATTTTTCATGAAAAAAATGCTTTTATGTTAATATAATGGCTTTATCATTGTTATTTTATATGATTTAATAATACATTTTTAATGTCCCAGTTTTAGTTTCAAAGACAGTAAATATCAATAGATAAAACCAACATAAACAAAAGCAGTTTAGGTCCTCAATCATTTTGAGTAGTATCAACAGTTCCAGAACCAAATCGCCAAGAACTGCTACACTAGCCTCCTTTTTCATTGCCTCATATCTTTACTTCTGCCATAGCTTCTCAACCATTCTTCGGCCCCCAGTCTTTCTCTATTCCATCCATCTACACATCACCGCCCAGTGCACCTTCTTGAGGAGGCTCTTTTTCACATTTTTATTTCCTTACTCAGAAATCTTTAGTGTAGGAATCTTTAATGCCTATAATATTTTCTAACCTCTTCAATCCTCTAATCTTATCAACCACAGTTTCCCAATAAATAACCATCACTTTAGGCAGGCCAGTTGCCTAAACAGTCCCCAGAACATACTTTCATTCTCTCCTCCAACCTTTGGGTCGTTCTGCCTCCCATTCCCACCTTGGAGAGTCTGCAATATCCTCTGCCCAGCCCAAGGCAGGATAGAGAAGTTCACAGTGAAGAGCATGGGCTAAAGGGTCTGGCTTCAAATTTTAGTTACCTCTCACTAGCTATGTAATGTGGGGTGATTTACTATCTGCAACTGTAAAATAGGAAATAAACTACAATAGTAACCTACTTCAAATAGTTGTAAAGACTTTGGGAGATCATGTTTAATAAAGCAGGTGTTCAATAAATGTTAGCTAGGTACAAATCCTGTCTAAGAGTCTAACTTTTCCATGTCTGTGAAGACTTCCCTATCTCTTTAATCAACACTGTTTTCTCCCTCTTCAATTCCATTTACTGGTATGGAATGTTTTGGCCTACACGTGAGATAAATGGCCATGTGATCTCTGTCCATATATTTTTGTCTCTCATGCTCTCTCTCTTTCTCTCCATATATGTTTGTATATTTTTTTTCTTAGAACGCCCCATACTGTTACACCTGATCCAATAAATTCAATGCCTGTGTCACTGTTCCTCTGCTTTCTCTCAAATGATACACATAAACCAATTCTCAGCTGACAAGGGCCAAATAAATGCATTTGCTCTATGACCTCTCATTCATCCTGCCCTGCTCAGAACAGCTAGGCAAAGTCTTCCTCTAGGATAATAAATCCATTCATTTGAAAAAGGAAATTCAAACAGGAAACATTTTATAGAGAGGGGGAGATCTGATGATAGAATGATCCAAACTACACAAAAATGAAGCCAAAGGTTGGTTGATCCAGGCTGCAAATCAATCCTACTCCGAAATGACTTTCAGCTGTCCTCAACTTCTTCAAAGTGTTGGGAATTCACAAGGCTTGAAATCTCCAGTTAGGACTCAGGTAGTTAAAGGTGAATGTGGATTGCTACGGGGTTTGGAAAAGCCCCCAACTAGGAGTCCAAGCTTTCTCTGATTTCTTCTGAGTTATTGGACTACTGCTTCAAGACCAAGACTTAGTCTTTTGGCTTCTAGAGATCGGCTTTCTGATAGCTAAATGGACTGGAAAATGTATGTATCATTAAGAAGACCGATGTGTAATGCTGAAATCATCCTACTTTGAAAAACACTTTGGAGATTAAAATTCTGAAAGATTTGTGTATGCTAGTTCTGAGATACTCCAATATTAAAAATTATTCATAGTCATCAATGACCTAAAAAGTACAAAGGTATTTGTCTTCAAAGTACCATGCTGTAAAGTAATTACTTATTATGTCTCAAGGGCATTATAATGTTGTAGATGACAGGCACTGGATCTTTTGTAATAGAAATTATTTTGAGAATTAAGAAAAATAGTTTTCCTTAAAATTTCTTTTCTTAGAGATTTCTGCCAAGGTCAGTATTTAAAGAGGGAGAAAAGTCTATATTTAGATAACAGTTTGAGATAATATTTTGGATCCCTATTGACCTTTTCCTTATTAGAGAGGCAAAGAGTGCCAGCAGTAGAAAGAGCCAGGCTGCCTGAGTTCATGGCTGGTTCTGCCACTTACAAGCTGTGTGGCTGAGCAAACTTTTGACCCTCTCTGAGCTTCAGTTATCTCCCTGGTAAAATGGGCACCATAATGATACTTACCACATAAATTTGTTGTGATGACTACAGGATTATTGCTCTTATTCCTAGCATGTACATGGGCCAAAATAATCTCATTTTTAATGGAATGAGTTAATGCATAAAGGGTGTCAGTATCCTTGACCAACTAAAGCAATGCAGAGAAAATCATCACTCAGTGATATCCATCACATTAGAAAGCAACTTGCTCCTGGAGCTCTCAAGGCAAATTCAAGAGGTATGGTATTTTCAAATAAATTATATTGTTACAGGTATGGTGTAGTGTAGTGCAGTGCTCACCAAACCATTTATGGTGAAGAACCATTTTTTTTTGTTTTGTTTTATTTCTAATTTCCTGTGGACCAATAATTTTGTCAAATACAATAAAAATATTGCAATGACAAGTTGCTATGAAAGTTTTGAATGCTTATTCTCACTTTCTGTACTCATTTCTCATCATGGGCTACCAACAAAAAGCTCACAGATTGGCATCTGTCTAGGGTCAACTCTTTGAGCAGCCATGAAGTAGTGGATATTTGACTTTCTTCTTTACTGCCTGGTATCTAAACTCCTCTTCCTATGGTTGAGGAATTTCCTATCTTATGAAGCAGAATTCACCTCCCATTCTAGAAGATGAAAGGTCAGCTATTGCATTTTCAAGCCTTTGCACCTAAGATATGGGCACATGAACCCAGGCAGTGTCAGTCATATGCAAAGACCTCAGACTTCAAATCCAAAGCTGATACATTGAAGAAGTAGGGACTATGCAGAGTCCACTCTGGTGAAGCTGTTAGCAAGCACATCCAATTCCCAGACGGTGGTGGCAACAGTTCCAGCAGTTGTATCTCATGTTTAGAACTGGTGATTGTATTGGTTATCTATTGCTGTGTAACAAATGACCTACCCTAAAACATAATGGCTTATACAACAATAAACATTTCTTTCTCTCATAGTTTCTGTGGGTCAAGAACTCAGAGTAATGTGGCTAGCAGTTATAGCTCAGAGCCTCTCAAGAGGTTACAATTAAGAGGAACACTCACTTGAACAGCTATTATGAACTGGAACACCCATTAGGTTGGCTATTATTAAAGAAACAAAATAACAAATGATGTCAAGGAAATTTAGAAATAGGGACCCTTGAGCATTGATGGTGGGAATTTAAAATGGTGCAGCCACTGTAGAAAACGGTTGGGCTCCTCAGAAAGTTAAACATAGAATTGCCATATGACCCAGCAATTCCACTTCTAGCTATATATGTCCCAAAGAATTTAGAGCAGGGACTCAAACAGATATTTGTACATGAATGTTCATAGCACCATTATCCACAATAGCCAAAAGGTGGAAACAACCCAAGTATCCATCGACAGATGAATGGAAAAAACAAAATGTGGTATACACACACAATGGACACAATGGAATATTGTTCAGCCATAAAAAAAGGAGTGAATTTCTGTTACATGCTACAAAATGGACAAGCCACGAAGACATCATGGTGAGTGAAATAAGCCAGACACAAAAGGACGAATATTGTATCATCTCACTGATATGAAATATTTAGAATAAATGAATACATAGGGACATAGAGTGGACTATAGGTCTCCAGGGGATGGGGAGTTATTGCTTGATGGGTACAGAGTTTCTGTTTGGGGTGATGAAAAAGTTTTGGTAATGGATGGTGGGGTTGATAGCACAATATTGTGAATGTAATTAATGTTACTGAACTGTAAACATAAGAGTTGTTAAAGTGGGAAATTTCATGTCGCATATATGTTACAATAAAAATTAAAAAAATTTTTAATTGGGGCTGCAATCATCTGAAGGTGTGACTGGAGATGGAGGACCTGCTTACAAGGTGGCTCACCCACATGGCCAAGAAGTTGGGGCTGTCTGTCAACAAAGGGCTGCAGTTTCTCCTTGGGTTCCTTGCTTGTCTTCCGGGCATGGCAGCTGGCTGCCCCCAGTGGGCGCAATCCAAAGACCAAGACAGAAGCATCTATATCTTTTATAAAATAGCCTCAGAATTCATACTGTAACTTTCACGAAACTCTACTGGTCACACAAAGCAGCCTTGACTCCATGTGGCAGAAGTTCCACAAAAGCACGGCTGCCAGGATGCAAGGCTCATGGGGGCTATCTTGGAGACGGCTGCCCAGAGCAGACCATGGGCTCTGACCCCATGGTGGCAGGTGGGCTGTAGGAGACCAGCTCTGAAAGATGTTTTAAGGCATCTTACATGACTGAAGTTGTCTCCAAGCTTGGTTATCTGGCCTTCCCAGAGACCCAGTGACTTACCAGATACTCTTTTATTAAATTTCTTTTCTGCTAAACTAGCCAGAGTTTGTTTCAGTTGCTTGCAAATAAAAACTCAAACTGATATATTTTAGGGGAAATACTTAGGAACATATTTTTATCTAATTTTCCTGGAAAGCAACCTAGTTAACTTTTTGTAACATGGAAAGTTTTATTATGTAAAATTAGAATATAAACTCTATTTCCAAGTTGACTATAGCCTTATCTCATATTGATTCATCTTTCATTATATAATTTGCAGTCTGGCTATTAGGTGGAACTTTTAGACTATTATGAACATATGTTTTCATGAATTATGATTTAGGTCACAAAAAAGTTTCACTGAAAGTAACTACACCAGAAAAATGGATCTTTTAATATATGCAGCAGATTGTCTTTTTCATTTAAGGAAATCTCTCATGACAGATGAGGGATTGGGAAAATCATACTTAGCAAAGTGAGCATATAAAGAAAGCACATAGAACCACTTTGGAAAATTGTTTGGAATTCTCTTTTATAACTGAAAATATACATATTCTATGACTCTCCAAGTCCCTCTAAGGTTTATACCCAGAAGAAATGCATAAATGTGTTCACCAAAAGACAGGTACAATCAGGTTCACAGCACTATTCATCAAAGCAAAAAACTAAAAACTACCCAAATGTCCATCCACAGCAGAAAGAAGAAATAAATGGTAGCGTATCACACTGGAATACTATTCTGCAAGGAGAATAAACATCTGCATCAACACACTTGAATCTCACAAACAAACGTTGAGCCAAAGAATCTCCACACGAGAGAGTACATACTACATAATTCCATTTAGCTGAAGTAAAAACACAGGTGAAAGAAGTTTATGATGCTAGGCATCAGAGGGGTATCTTTAGGGGTAGAAAATGGTTTTGACCAGCAGAGAACAAGAGAGAGTCTTCTGGAATAATTCTATGGCCATGATCTAGTTCCTGATATGAGTGCTGGTTACACAGGCATATTTAGTTCATGAAAAATCAAGTTGTATAGTTAAGAACAGAATATTTATTTTTATGTATATTATACATCAGTGAAAAGTTTACTTAATAAGCATGATAGCTATTTTTCTTTTCTGTCATTTCTTATCTTTTTCCTTTCCATGGTTTTTAAAAACAATAAAATAAAAATAAGACATTATTTTCTTATATTACAAGTTTTTAATTTATAAAAATTTCATTATCAAGATAAACTGGTATATTGCTTTCATAATGGCACTAACCAAATGCATTTATTTACAAATTAATTTGCATTTTAGGAGTTTCCTAAAGCTTTCTTTAGGGAAAGAAAGGAAGGAGGGGAAACCTATTTACCTTTTTCTAAAATGTAGAAGTTGATTTTTCTCTGTTATAGTTCAGAATCCATTACTTTTTAAACTTGGCAAAGAAACAACCCAAGAGGAATTTGCTGGGTCAACCTGAGTAAGTGATGATGGAGTTGGAGTGAGTGTTTGGACTTGAAGTGCTATATATAACCATAACCAATGTGCTTAAGCCAGCTCCAGCAAACCTGAGCCACACCTGTGATGTGTGTTCCTTTGGATGAAAGTTGTGGCTAACTTGTTTACTCGAGTGAATTTCCTGACCTTTATTTTAATATGGGCCTTGAAGGGAAAAAATGTTCTTTGCAAAAACATTTTATCTGGAATCCTGGAAAAAATTCTAACTAGCTTTTAAACTGTAACTTAGCACTAAAAAAATGCCTTCCCCCAAAGCTTATGAACAAACCCAGATGCATAAGCCTATCACACATTGAATCTCTATGACAAAAGAGCTCTTGGACTTAGAGAAGAATTCAGAGTGTAAGAACTTCCTTTTTATGATTATTTTTATTTATATTATTATATTATTTTATTTTAAGACTAGCTAAGGTTGAAGAGCCTACACAGACACTTCAAAAACAATAACTATTAGCCATCAAGATGTAGCCACATTACAATCAAACTCCAAATTATGCCAGCTAGAAAATGTGCCTGTCAAAGCTGTCACAACCAATTGCCTCCCTTTTAGGCCTTGTTCTGAGTTGGTGTCTGACTATCTCTGATCCAGGATTCTTCTCAGATGGGTGGTGGGAAGAGCTGAGTAATACTTCTTGGGCTAGCCCAGGGGAAACACATCTCAGTGCCACTAAGTGCCTTACTCCCTGCTCTTCCACCCCTCGGCGGTTTTATACTATATTAAACGTTGCAAAAGTTAAAAATTAAAATCTGAATGCTGTGTTCTCATTGTACTCAGCATTTGTGTTAGGTTATTCTCCTGATCCACTAAGATGTTCTGGGAAAACTACTTTTCTTTGGATTCCTGGGATTCAAGAGGTCTGTTCAGTCATTTTCGAGGTTCCCTGTGTATACCTCCAATGCAGTATCCGTCTTACTGAATTCTTTTTCTTTTTTGTATCCCTACCACCCAGCCAATTTCCTAGTACATAGTAGGTTCATAGTAAATGTAAGATGAATGGATGAACAAATTAATAATAAGTGACCCTAGCAGTAAGGAAGAAACAGTGATCCTTGGCCAAGTTGTAAGCTGATAAATTTGAATAAAGACCTGAAGAACACAAATTCACTTCTCAGGAGGAAGTTACTCCAAAGCACCAACTTCAGACCAGGGATCAAGGGGGAAGAGAGATCTTCTCTTTAATACTCACCTGTGCTGAGGCCCCTGTGCATCCAGCTTCAACTATGCCTATGATCCCTCCAGGCCAGACTGATTCCAAATCCCAAGGCTTCCAAACCACTTACTCATAACACCCTCTGAACTGACAGCCAGACCAGTCCTTCCTGAGAGCTGCAGAGCCCAGTTACATTTGTACTCTAAAGCCTTGTGGCTGTGACCAAGTCTTCATTTACTCATTCTCCTATGAAAAGTATCTATTAGATGTCTATTTCTAACTGTCTATTATGTGCCAGGCATTGGATTCATAAAGGTGTCACATAAATTCATTTACTTTCATAAAATAAGGATAAAATATCTATCATGCAAGGTTATTGTAAAGTTAGATGAAACATAGTATGTAAATCCCCTAACATTTTATCTGACACAGAGTAGGAGTTCAAAAGAGATAGCTATTAACATTGAATGGAAAGAAATCTAATTTAATCCTAATTTTAAAACACAAAACATGATTCGGGAAACATTACAATAGTTAAAAGCAAAATACTGAAATAATTTTTAAAAATTACTTGTAGTTTGAGTATTTTCTGATCCTCTCAAACATGGATCTTTCTATTACTTTGTAATTAAAAATGGACATTTTCTCTAGGAAGCTAAGATGTTTGTATTTGCCCCAATACTGTATGATGAAAAGTACAATTAGACATTTCCAAAGTATAAAACACTATTAATGATTATATTAGAGTGATTAACTAAATTGATAGTTACCAAACACTGAGTTCCCTCTTCTAAGGACAACATTTTTTTTCTACGTTGAATCAATCTCATCTATATAATGCACTTTAATGATTACAAGATTATGATGAGCACATTTTTCAGAAGTATCTGACAACCCAAAATTAACTTCCCCTCAATTGAAAATATTAAAACCTCATCACTGAGGCTTAGGACTTTATTTTCTATTACTGAGAAAATACTTCTAGGTAAGGTATAGTTAGTCATTTATACCTTCGTATAAATAAACATAAAATACCTTCTTCTAAGCAAGTTTTGAGGAGTATGGAGTTACAATGGTTAACTTCACATGTCAACTTGGCCACGTTATGGGGTCAAGTTGTTTGTTCAAGCAAGCACTGGCCTGATTGTTACTGTGAGAGTATTTCATAGACAGATTTAAATCACGTCAGTTGATTGCATCAATGGCTGATTACATCTACAATCAACAGAGGGAACTGCCTTCAGCAATGAGAGGAGTCTCTTCATCCAATCAGCTTGGAAGGACTTAAAGTGAGAACTGAGGATTTCCACAGCCAGGAAGAAAAAATTCTCTCTCCACTTCAACTAGCCAGCTTCTCCTGGGGAATTCAATGTCATCTTCATTGAGTTTCCAACTTGCAGCCTGCCCCCTGGACTTGCCAATCCCCATAGTCATGTGAGTCAATTCCGACAACAAATCTCTTAATATTTACATGTGTTTGTATATTTGTGTGTATTCTGTTGGTTCTGTTTCTCTGGAGAACCCTGACTAATGCAGGAGTAGAGTAAATTTCTAGAAGAAAATGGTTTTCAAGTATTAGAACTCAGAAAGGAATGCCACACAGAGGGGATGCCTGGCAGGCAGGTTCAGAGGACAATGGTACTGAGAATGGAGGCTAAAAGCATTGGAGACATTGTAAGTATATTTTAATTCTTATGAAATTTCTCTCAATGTAATGATAACCAAAACATGTGTCACAATTAATTCCATTCAATTCATAATTCATTAAATAACTATTGTGACAAAAGTGGTTTCATGGCATTAAGCCAATCATTAAAACTCCCTGGACTTGACTTTCCTCAGAAAAAGTAAGAGCCACATTAGAGAAGCCTCTGAAACTCTGATTCATTGGTTAATGGTCTATATTGGTGGTTATCGAACTTTTCATGTTAAAAGAGCAGAATAACCTCCCCTCCCCAGTGACTTTCATTGTACCTGCATTTTTGGGTTCCTGGGCCACCTGCAGTAACTCCATCTGTCATTGGACCAGACACTGCCAGTGCCACACCCTTATCTCCCAGGCCCTACTATTCAGTTGTACCCGCTAGCTTCCAATGGCCATGTCTGCATCTCTGTTCCAGAGGACTCTGGGCAGAAACTTAGAGGGACAAGTGCCAGGGAATTAACATTCCCTGGGAGCAGCCTTCAGCCGATAACGATGAGAGGTGGTGTATAAATATGCAAGCTCCTTGCCTCATCAGAGGAATTATTCTGAGAAATATGCACCATTTCCAAAGTTTCCCTATGGAATTAAGCTCCTGTTGTCCACAGTGGAAGCTGCCTTAATAACTTACCCTTGCCTGACTGCCTCCGTTCCTTGTATTCTTCTCCCAAGGTTCCAGTAATTATTTCAACTTCAATCTAATTCTTCAGAGTTATCTCACAGTGTAAACCTATCTTTCCTATCAGCCCTGCATTTAAGTAAGGATTTAAGAAACACTGCATTGGTGTAGGTGCCTATCCTGATGCTTAGAAATAAAGGTGTGCATCTTGAAAAAACAAAGCAAAACAAAACAAAAACAGACCGTTAAATTCCAATTCCTCAAAATGTACTATTCACCCCTAGTGTAAAGGTAAGTCCAGATATGGAAGGTTCATGTGCTCTCACATATTTTCTCTCAAAACTGCCCCCTCCCCAAATTCCCCTAATAAATGTTTTTGTAATATAACAACATAAAAAATCCCAATCTCATACTTAAGAAATTACATCAACAAATTTATCTTATTCTCTGTTTTATAGATTGAATCCATAATTAAAAAAATGTTTATCATTGTTTTCCTTCCAAATATAGCAATAAGATGATAAGAACTTGCTAAATAGAAATAAGAATATCTTCAAACTGTAGATTAGCTTATAAACTCACAATATAATATAAATATAAATGGGGATCTTAAAATTAGCTACCAGCTCTTCTTCCTCTCCTTAAAACCATGACTTTGATATACTCCACTCCTGGTTTCTCCGGGTAATTGCCCTGTCAGGCAATATGAACAACTACAACGTGGTCATGACTACAGGCATACAATGCTCAAGACGCCTGAGAAATGGCAAGACTGGGCCCCTGGGAATCCAACTCTTTTCCTTCTTCCTAGCCATCCCTGATTCTGGAGCTAACCCATTCTGAACCAAATACCTCATTAATTCCTCTGGGGAATTTCATGGAATACTGCCAAGAGGCATAGGCTCCACCCCCTTCCCAAACCCTCCCAGAAATATCTGAAACATGGGACAAAGACACTTACTACAAAACCATATGAAAAGTTTTAATTAAGGGAAAATTCATGTGATATATGTGTTATATAGTAAGAAACATTTCAACTACAAGTATCTTTTTTGTTTGTTTGTTTTAACCAGGACCTCAACAAAGAGGGGTTTATTTTTCTCACACAACAAGAATTCTGGAGGTAGACCAATGCTGGTATGAGTTTTAGCAGTTCAACAATGTCAAAGACAGTGACTCTGAAGCTGCAGCTTGTTGGATTTTGCCTCTTGTGTACAAAATAGTTGCTCCCAGCTTCTAAAGACACATCCACATTTAAAAGCAGGAAGAAGAGATGATGGAAGGGGCAAAAGAGCCAAGTCTGTCCCTTTCTTTAGGAAAGCAAATGTCTTTCCAGAACCTCCCACTCCTTACCCCTCCCCACCCCAAGCTCTCCACCCCTCCCACGCCTTGCAGCAGTCTTTGGCTCCTTACAGCTTCTGCTCAAACTGCAGAGGAGATGGGGAAAGCAAGCATTCAGCCCTCCCAGCTGCTATAGTCAAAACAGTCAGTTGGTAATATATGTTGGGTTAGCCAACACATGGTCTGCCCATGTCAACTTCATGTGAGCAGACAATTTCGATTTGCATTACCTTTTCAACTCAGCTGTCCTCACTGGTTGCTTAGTGTCCCCCCTCCTCCTGTGTTCAGCTTCCCACTCCACGCACTGAATCTTGAGAGAGATTATTCTTGACAAGAGAATAATTCTTGTCATTCTTCTCATTCTCGGCACATGACTCCTCATCCTTGTTTGATCACTTCCATCTTCTGGCAAGATTCAGACCCCTAAGCAGCTAAAACTTACTTAACCAGAGGCACACATACCATTAAAACTTCTCCGGAGGCACAAGAATTTCATTACTTGTTTTAATTGGGGCCAACTTTTTCGTCTACTCCCCTCCCTCTCTTTACCCTCCTTGTTTTGCCAGAGTATTTGTGCCCATTACCTTAGCACTGCAAGGGACATAGAGGGTGAAAGACTTGGCAACCGTTTCCATGTAATTCATTAACATACGCAAAATATACTCAAAAACCCACGTGGAAGAGCGGCAGAAAGCCAGCTTGTCTGCACAATGGGCTGCGGAGTCTGTTAAGTAGAATTCCTCAGTGGAATTCATTAGCTGATTGGTTTTCTTGAATGTTATTTTGTCAGCTGTGCAGGACTCAGGCACAGCCTCCAGCTGTTCTGACTGTCTCCTGAGTAGATTTAAGAATCAGTCCCTCCAATAATGGTTTAGAAGAGTTTTCAACTTATCACCCATTTGGGAATTTTTTTTTTTTTTTTACTTAATATAGCAGCTAAAATAGCCACCGAGATATCAGAAGTTTTACAGGTATTGCAAAGGGGAAAACAACACTAATGAAGCAGTTGGGTCTGTTCAAAAATGCTCGCCTGGGCTTTCCTGTACTAGGCAGTAGGTAACATCATTGCTTCACATTCAAGGTTAACCCTAAAGAGACCAAAGGCAGGAGCTTTTCTCAGACTAATGATGTATACGTTGAGCTGTCAAAGCAAGAATGTGGACAGGACATCTTTTCTTCTCTTCATGGTTAAGCAAAGGATGGAAACTGCCTAACTGTAACATGAGCGCAGAAGCTACCACTTGATAGTAGAGGCAGAAGAAATTCAATCTCCTGTGCAATTTTTGATGACCTTAATTTCTTCACATATGTAGGTAAATGGTTTATTGCAGAGCAGTGACCAAAGGTGGTACAATTATGAAAACAGCTCTATTTTTTAAACATTACTATCTTCCGACACACTCTGTCGAATCATTCTTCGCTGCCCCAGGTGAAATCTTTGTCAGGCCAACAACGCTAGGTTTTAAAGAACAGGGAGGAGAGGACCATAGGAAAATGGTAAAGTCCTATGTGGGTATAGTAGCCGGTGCTGGGGCTCTGGGTGGTGAGTGCCCAAATGCGACTCTTCTGGGTGATGCTTCAGGTAAGTGGGTAGGTGGGGGGCGGCGGGGGGGGGGGTGCTGTTTGAAGAGCCCATCAACAGGGATCTCCTACCTGCATTTCCTGTTAATGATAAATCCACTTTGGTAAAACCTGGTCATCTTAAAACCAGGTCCTTATTTACATATATACCCTGGGTTTGGGGATTCTCTTTCTTGCATGCAGACTTGGGTTTTGTTACTTCAGTGGCATCAGAAAAAGTCAACTTTGCAAAAGTGTTTCCTGCCCACCAGAGTTTCACCACATGTGAAAACTCCACCATTAGAATTTCTGTGAGCTGCACTGTGGCATTCGATGGAGATTCCTGGGAGGGATGATGTATTAAGAAACAATTACACAAGCACTTAGTATTTTCATTATTTTCATTGTCTGAATGTGTCATCCAAAGCACAGGAACTGGGGCAGCTTATGAATATTATAAGGGAAGGGGGAGACATGACCTAAAGGAAAGGGGGGAAACGGAGGCTGTGACAAGACAGCCTCTGCCTCCTCCTGTGGGGTCACAATCCTGCAGCCCAGCCCACCTCCATCCCTGCCCCACTTTACTCCACCTCAGCCTCAGGGTCTTTCAGTTCCTCCAAACTCCCATTTCCCCCAGGCAGGGGCTTTGCACACCCATTACCGCTATGCAAAAGGCTTTTACTTGGCTCGTCACACAGCCTCAAAAAAGCTAGCATGTCTACCTGATCTAAAGAAGGTCCTGTATGTTACTTTTTATCTTGGCTACCTGTTCATTTTCTTCTCACTATTATCACAGCCTACAGCTTTCATTTCTGTATTGTACATAATCGTTTTCAGTCTCTTCCAAAGCTCGTAAGCACCAGGAGAGCATATTTTACCTGCCTGCTTCACCTTACAAACCCTGCACCATGTGCAGCAGCTGCCCTGATAATTGACACTCAATACAGACTGGATGAATCTGATGTTTCTTGGGTGAATGGATGGGCTGTATGCTTTCTTCTGCAGCACGTCTCATTGCTTACCAGTTGTTCCCATCCATTTCCCATGGTTGCTCTCTCTGAGCGGCCATGGGCCTAAGACCCTGGAGATGCAGCTTGGGATTGTGGAGTCCTAGTCATCATCCTCAGGCTCTCTGTGCTCCAGTTTCCTCATCTCTAAAGCTGCGATAACAACAGCCCCTACTGCAGATGAAACGGGATGCTGCATTTACCTTTCCTAGCAAAACGCCTGGCACACTGTTAGCACTCAGTACCTATTAGCTAAGGCAATCACCTCCCACACTCCCACAATGAATACTCCACTCCTCTCAGCCCATCGGTTTCACAGTGAAATTTCAATTGCTAATAAGACTTCAGCTTTAGTATCACAAGATATTCTCCTTAGATTGGAGTCTTTCAACCTTGGTACTATTGACTTTTGGACCACATAATTTTTTGTTGTGGGATGTTTAGCAGACCTGTCCTATGCTTTGTAGGATGGTTAGCAAAATCCCTGGCCTCTACCCACAAGATGCCAGTAGCACTTCCCTCCAGTTGTGACAACCAAAAATATCTCCAGACATTGTCAATGTTCCTTCTGGGACAAATCGCCCCCAGTGTAAAACCACTGCTTCAGTTTAAGGCAAGAAGTTTTCAGTCTAAGTTTCTAAGACAAAGAACAATTCTCTCTTGCTCTGCTCACACTTCCTATGCCCCTGCCATCTCCCAGAGTCCTTCACGGCTTAAGGGGTCTTTGATCCCATGGAGTAAGATCTCCTGATACTCAAAGTAACTTCCAGACACTCTCCTCCATCACACTCTTCCACACGCACACCTTGGCTTGGCCCCATCTGTAGGGCCAAGGCATCTGTCTATGATTACATTTGTGTTGGGTGGCACTAACTAGTACCTGGTTAGTCTTCCAGTATACTTCTCCCTTCAACTTGTGGGCAGCATCATGCCTTGATCCCTGCTGTTCCCTTTCCCTGTGTTAGATCTGACCTGGGGCTGTCATCCTCTTGCAAAAATAAAACACTGCCGACCTGGCTCAACCTTTCTGATGCAGAGCCTGGCAGGCGGGTTGGACACATGGTGTCCTGAATCACGGCCAAGCTCCAGGCCTTCAGGTTCCCCTTCGCCTACCCAGCTGCCCCCAGGGCAGATCCTCAGGCTGCAGCCTGGTTGAGCAGTTCTCCACCAGCCCAGCCACGGCATCATTCCTGACCTGAACGGACCTTGTAAGACACTCCCAAGGTTCTGTTAGATTTTTGTGAAATGATATCTGTGAGTACCTTGCAAAATAGAAAGCCCTTTATAAATGTAAGCTATGTGCTGACAGGGTGTTGAATGAATGAATGAATGAATGATAAAGGAATGTCATTACTTGAATCTTCATCTGTATTAAACCTAAAAGTGTTCATAAACTTGTATTTATTGTTTTGCTTTTTTTCTTTTTCAGCCTTTAGATGCACATTTAAATAAAACTATAGCTTTAAAACAAATGTGAATACTTGAATAACTTTATTAAGACCATAAGTTTTAAAAATTGTAGAAAATATTCTGCAAGTAGAATCCTCCTATTAGGGATCAGTACTCTTTATTTAAGTAAGGAAGCATAAGCTGGGAGCTAAATGGTAAAAAGTGCTGAAGGTTGCATTGAATCTTTTTCTCTTGGTGGAACTTTGTGGATCTGAAAACCTCTAAATGGAAGGTTTTTTAAAATTGCCAAATTGCCAACAGACCAAAAATCCCGTACCAATGTTACTCCTACCTTTCCTGGATCGTATGTGTTGCTCTGCAAAATGAAATGTTGTTGCTGAAATGTTACAAAATCATTTTCCAGGCAGCAGAAAGATTGATCTAATGTTAAAATCCATCTTTCTTTTTAAAATCCATCTTTTCTTTAAAAGAAAAGGTCACCCAAATAGCCCTTTTAAACCTCCTGTAGAGGCTGCACCCTCAGGAAGCCCTAGCAATGCAGTGCTCCAGGATTCCACTTTGCCATCTTCCTCTCTCTGCCTTCCCTCCCCAACCAGTTTTGTGTGAACAGTGTTCTGGCCGGCAAGTGGCCAAAAATTTGCCATGAATAAATCTCCTGCCTGTCCACTAGAAGATAACTTAACTTAGTTCCTTGGTCTTGCTAATTCGCCTCAGTGCTAGGAATGGTTGAGGGCTATGTTGCAAACCTCTAAAGGATTGCATGCATGGAAATTTACAAATCCTGCACTCCTGAACCTTCTACATGCCAGTTAGAGGCACAAGTCATAGAGTACAATGTCCTGTGCTCCAAGCCCCTAATTTACCACTAGTTAGTGGCATGGACATCAGAAAATTTATCTCAAGGATTTAGAAGTGAGAGTGAAAGAAGCAGATTATTCTCATCTCTTCCTGTCATTTCTCATTGAAGACAGTGGAAAAATCGAGGAATTACAGTTTTGCCAAAGTTTATATAGAAACAAGCAGAAAGACAACACCAGGAATTTCTTCCATGTAGTATAGACTTGAGCTCTGAAAGTCCCAAACCTCACATTTTATTTGCTTACTGGTATTGCTAAAATTTCTTGACATTCAGACTAAAACCTGAACTAGATTTTTGATGACAGGTTTATGCTTTTCATAGTGGACCACTGAGCTAGGCAATTTGAGACCTCCGTTAATTTGAGATCTGAACTTCTGACTCCAGTTCACATTTTATTGTAAACTTTAGTATAAAACACTTTTTTTCCCTAAACATATCATTTACTAAAGTGCCCAGAAATGGAATCTTCTATTTCTCTGAATGTATAATTTTTCTTGAGGGACTGAATAGATTCACTCTACCTTGGGTTATATGTGGTAAGCTTTCTAACTGGGTTCCCCTTCAATTTCCTTTCACTAAAAACAGAATGTGGTAGACCAGAAAAGTGTAAAAAGTGTAAAAGCCTAACAATACCAAATGTTAGCCAAGAAGTGGAGCAAAGGGGATACACATGCTGCTGCTGTGTGGAGAAGACTCCGTGCAGCTAATTGGAAGTCCATTTGGTATTGCCTAATAATGCTGAAGACATGCAAATTCTACAACCACGTAATTCTGTTCCTGGATGTATATGCTGGAGCAATGTTTCACAAACTGGTGGTTGGTTGACTATGATCAGCTAGTGGCTCAAGAAATCTATACAGGGGATCATAAGAATTTCTTGAATAAAATAAAATAGAATGGAAGAGGATTGAAAATATCAAAGGGCATGTCTTGTGGTCAAAGAATTGTTTTGTGAAAATTTTGCAAAGCCAATTTATGGCCTGCTGAAGTCATCATCAGAAAAGCATATAAAATACTATTCTAGAAAAATACTTATAACCCTTCACATTTAAAACTGAAAAACAATATTTCTAAATATTTTTATATTTTTACATATTCTAGAATAGGCACTGAAATACATGCTCATCATAATTAGAACAGATAAAAGTATCAATGGTTCATTATTACAAAGGAACACTATGGAGCAGAAAATGTGAATAACTACAGCTCAGGATAAACATGATTAAATATTAAATAGAACATTGAAAAAAGCAAATCACAGAAGAACGTATACAGCAGATTCAATTTAAACATGCTTCAACAGCATGCAAAATTAAAAATATGTATTGTGTTTGGAAACATAAATCTGGAATAAAATCATAATGAAAGGTAAAATGAGAAACACAAAATTCAGGCCCACAACTACCTCCAAGAAAGAGGGAGGGAGAGAAAGGGACCCGGGAGGGAAAACGGGGACTGTAAAGGCATTGGTTACATTCTACTTCTTCAACTGGGTGCTGGGCTTATGGCTATTTTCTTTGTACTCTTTTATATTAATGATATATGTCAAAATAAAAAATATGGGTTGTCTTTATCCAGTGTAAGGAAGGATGAGTAGAAAAATGGGGACAAAAACTAAATGAAAAATAGGATGGGATGGGGGGGGATGATTTGGGTGTTCTTTTTTATTTTTATTTCTTATTCTTATTCTGATTTTTTCTGGTATAAGGAAAATGTTCAAAAATAGATTGGGGTGATGAATGCACAACTATATGATGGTACTGTGAACAGCTGACTGTACACCATGGGTGACTGTATGGTATGTGACTATATCTCAGTAAAACTGAATTAAGAATAAATCAATCAATAAATATATATATATATATATATATATATATATATATATATATATATAAGTAAAGAAAATTAAAACAAACAAAAAAAATATGGGTTGTGATACATGTTTCCAGAATTCATTATTACTTTTTTTTGACTCATATTGCTCATCTCAACAATGTCCCAAATCACTTCCTTAATATGTTAAAGTGCAATTCTCTTTGATCTATTAGCTATATTTCAGATGTTGCCTTTACCTTTCCAGTGTAATTTATGACTTGATACAGATTTCACTGCTTCTGGAGTAAGTGAAATACAATATTCAGTGAGGTCATAACATTCCATGTAGGTGTCTGTTCTCTGGCTTCAGTAGTTATAATAAACATGCTAAACCATGTCTGTAACACATGCAGAAGTTCTTTACAAGTTTACTTTGTTCTCCACTCATTGACATCACTCCTCACCACCCATAAGTATCATGCCCGTGAGTAGGTCCCCGGGAGTCACACAATTCCCCTTAACATAATCAAATGTTTACATTTAAAAATGTGTATCCCAGTCATGTCTTGCAATGGGAAAAAACTCAAAATGTCTTTAAGAAAAATGAAAAACAACAATAATTAAAAAAAAAAAAAAGGCTACGAGCCTCAATCAGATTGGGACCTCTCCTTCAGCCCCTGACCATTCAGTTCCACCGTGATCACCCACATTCTCGAAGGCAGGAATACACTTACACCAGCCTAAGGTAATCACATGATGTTAGAATATGGGATCGATTTTCAACTTTTTTAGACTGTGGTAATATATAAGGAATGAATATACAGAAAAGATATTCAATGGAAATTGCATGGGAACTAAGGGCTAACTTGATAAGCATAAGACCAAATTCAGCAAACGGTTTCCCAACTTCAATTATAATTTGCTCATATATTATTTACTTTTTAAGGCCTAGCTCAAATTCTGTATCCTCCACAAAGCTTTTCCTGAAAATTGCTCCTTTTCTGAAACTATATAATTTTTATATTTTTTTATTGTGATTGTTCACATACCATACAACTATCCAAAGATCCAAAGTATACAATCAATTGCCCATGGTACCATCATACAGCTGTGCATCCATCAACACAATTAATTTTTTTTCAATTTTTAGAACATTTTCAGTACTCCAGAACAGAAATAAAGAATAAAAAGGAAACTCCAATCCTCCCATACCCCTAACCACAGCCCCCTCCATTATTGATTCATAGTTTTGGTATAGTACATTTGTTACTGTTGATGAAAGAATGTTAAAATACTACTAACTGTAGTATATAGTTTGCAATAGGTATATATTTTTTCCTATATGACTCTCTATTATTAACTTCTAGTTATAGTGTCATACATTTGTTCTAGTTCGTGAGAGAGATTTCTAATATTTGTGTACGGCCATTGTCCACCACAAGATTCACTGTTTTATAAATTCCCATCTATTAACCTCCAACTTTCCTTCTGGTAACATATCTGACTCTGAGCTTACCCTTTCCACCACCTTCACACAGCTTCTTTCAGCACTGTTAGTTATTCTCACAACATGCTACCATCACCTCTGTCCATTTCCAAATGTTTAAGTTCACCCTAGTTGAACATTCTGCTCATAATAAGCAACTGCTTCCAATTCTTTAACCTCATCCTATATCCTGGTAAACTTATACTTCATGTCTATGAGTTTACATATTATAATTAGTTCATATCAGTGAGATCCTGCAATATTTGCCTTTATGTGTCCGTCTTATTTCACTCAATATAGTGCCCTCAAGCTTTCTTCATCAACCCATTTCTTTTAAGATGGTTTTGTTCACACACCATACATTCCATCCTAAGTAAACAATCATTGGTTCTCTGTATAGTCATGTATTTATGTATTCACCACCATCGCCGCTATCTATATAAGGACATCTCCATTTATTCCACAAAGAAGGAGGAAGAGTCAAAGAAGGCAGAGAGACAAAAGAAAAAGAAAAGAGAAAGAGAGAGGAGAAAAAAACAAAAACCAAAACAAAACAAAACTTGACAGCTAGAAAGCAACAAAAGGAAAGACAGCATTA
Source organism: Choloepus didactylus (assembly GCF_015220235.1). Lineage (NCBI taxonomy): Eukaryota > Metazoa > Chordata > Mammalia > Pilosa > Megalonychidae > Choloepus > Choloepus didactylus. The sequence goes on along the minus strand of NC_051320.1, from coordinate 28,336,428 downwards.
ACCTAAAGCAGAATAAAGAGTCAGCACATCACCAATGCCAGGAGTCCCATACACCTCCCCTATTCCCCTCCCCCCCAATATGCATTCAGCTTTGGTATATTGCCTTTGTTACATTAAAGGAAGCATAATACAATGTTTCTGTTAATTATAGTCTCTAGTTTGTATTGATTGTATTTTCCCCCCAATCTCACCCTATTTTAACACCTTGCAATGTTTACATTCATTTGTTCTACCTCATGTAAAAACATATTTGTACCTTTTATTACAATCGTTGACCACCCTAGGTTTCCCTGAGTTACACAGTCCCAGTATTTATCTTTCATCTTTTGTTCTGGTGTCCCACATGGTCCCAACCTTCCTCTTTCAACCATACTCACAGTCATCTTTGTTCAGTGTACTTACACTGCTGTGCTACTATCTCCCAAAATTGTTTTCCAGACCTCTCACTCCTGTCTTTTCCTTTCTGTCTGCAGTGCTTCCTTTAGTGTTTCCTGTAGAGCAGGTATCTTGTTCACAAACTCTGTCACTGTCTGTTTGTCAGAGAATATTTTAAGTTCTCCCTCATATTTGAAGGACAATTTTTGCCAGATATAGGGTTATTGGTTGGTGGTATTTCTCTTTCAGTACCTTAAATATATCACCCCACTTCCTTCTTGCCTCCATGGTTTCTTTTGAAAAATCCACACATAGTCTTACCAAGCTTCCTTTGTAAGTGATGGATTGTTTGTCTCTTGCTGTTTTCAGGATTCTCTCTTTATCTCTGATGTTTGATAATCTGATTAAGTGTTTTGGTATAGGCCTATTCAGATCTATTCTGTTTGAGGTATGCTGCACTTCTTGGATCTGTAATTTTATGTCTTTCATAAGAGATGGGAAATATTCATTGATTATTTCCTTTATTATTGCTTCTTCCCCTTTTCCCTTCTCTTCTACTTCTGGGACACCAATGGCACGTACATTCTTTCTTTTCACTTTGTCCTTTAGTTCCTGGAACATTGCTCATATTTTTCCATTCTTTTCTCTATCTGTTCTTTCGTGTGTAGGCTTTCAGGTGCCTTGTTCTTCAGTTCCTGAGTGTTTTCGTCTGCCTCTTGAGATCTGCTGTTGTATGTTTCCATTGTGCCTGTCATCTTTTGTGTTGTGCCTTTCATTTCCATAGATTCTGCCAGTTAGTTTTTCAAACTTTCAATTTCTACCTTATGTACATCCAGTGTTTTCATTATACGGTTCATCTCTTTCACCATAACTTCCTTAAACTTTTTGAATTGACTTATTATTAGTTGTTTCAATTCCTGAATCTCAGTTGAAGTGTAAGTTTGTTTCTTTGGGCCATAACTTCATTTTTCTTAATGTAGGTTGTAGTTTTCTGTTGTCTAGGCATGGTTTCCTTCGTTACCCCAATCAGGTTTTCCCAGACCAGAACAGGCTCAGGTCCCAGAGGGAAGAAATATTCAGTATCCAGTTTCCCTGAGGGTGTGTCTTAGAAAACTGGTACACCTTGTGATGCCTCAGGTCACTGTGCTTTTCTGCCCAGCAGGTGTTGCTGTCAGCCTGTAACTCCAGACTGGTGTAACGCGGTGTGGCCTGTGGCTGTTTTCCCCCAGGCTCTGGGGTCTGGTTCTGAATGGAAGGTGGGTGGTAAAGCTTGGCCCCACCCTTTCCTCTTAGGAAAGATACCCACTCTAGGGAGAGGTCATTGGCATTTGAATACTGTCTGTCTGTGCTCTCTTCACCCTTGTCTGGGTCAGAGCACTGTGATCTGAAAATGGCTGAGGCTTTCTCTACTGAGCCAAAACAGGGACAGAAAGCCCCTTCAGGGCTGATATGCAGCCACCCTCTGGCTCTCCAAAGTCAGTCACCACCAAAACCTCTGTTCACTTATTGGGGATTCATAGCTCATAGCGAGCAGTCCACACTTGTTAATTAAAACCCCAGTTGGCGCTCAGCTGAGCTATATTCGCTCACTGGGAGAGAGCTTCTCTCTAGCACCATGAGGCTTTGCAGCTCGGGTTGTGGGGGGAGGGGGCTCCCAGCTTGGATCCACAGTTCTTACTTACAGATTTTATGCTGCGATCTCAGGCATTCCTCCCAGTTCAAGTTGGTGTATGATGAATGGATGGTCACATTTTTCCCCCCACAATTATTCTGGATTATTTACTAGTTGTTCCTGGTTGTTTATTAGTTGCTCCAGGGGGACTAACTAGCTTCCACTCCTCTCTATGCCACCATCTTAGGTCTCCTGAACCTATATAATTTTTATACTTAGCATTATATTTCTATGTATTTCCACATCATTTCATACATCTATGTGTTCATATCTATGAAGAAGAAGCACTGAAAGATATGTTTAATACTGTATTATGGATACTTAGAGACCACAAATTGTTTAAAAATTTAAAAACAAACCACATCAGCCAGGATTCTAGGCTGTAAGTAACACCTTTGAAGTGAATTTCTAGAACATTGATCACACCTATATTCAAAAGAATCACTAAAATCTTTCTGAACTAGAATAGAATAGATACTTGATTATCTGGTAGTCAGATTACCTGGATTTATAAGTCCTCTTCAATTAACAGCTGGCTTTAAGACAATGAAAGCCTCTTCTGACCAGGGAGAATGACCTCTCATTTTTGTTGTTATTTTTCTACCCTACTCCTCTCCCTTCAGAGCAGGATTAGCCCTGTGGAAATAAAGAAGAGGATGTTTCAATAACATCACTGTCTCCTAATATCTCCCCTATCCTCCTGCCTTGATGTCTGAAATTTGTTGAGAAAGAAATTTGAGAGGGCAACACATTGCTTACAATTAAGCAAATTAATAAATAAAGTTAAAAGAAAAACATGATACACGGAAGAGGTTACACAGTAACTCTTCAATTTAACTCCATTAAAAAACAAATGACTTCCTGTGAAAGTGGCATAGATTCATTTTTCCTTGCTCCTCCCCACTAAGTACAACTATGAACCTTGGAAATGGTGTAAGAGATAACCAAAGGAACCCTTTGAGTGGTGGTGTTCTAGTTTGCTAATGATGGTGGAATGCAAAACACCAGAGATGGGTTGGCTTTTATAAAGGGAGTTTATTTGGTTACACAGTTACAGTCTTAAGGCCATAAAGGGTCCAAGGTAATACATCAGCAATTGGGTACCTTCACTGGAGGATGGTCAATGGTGTCCAGAAAACCTCTGTTAGCTGAAAAGGCACGTGGCTGGCATCTGCTCCAAAGTTCTGGTTTCAAAATAGCTTTCTCCCAGGATGTTCCTCTCTAGGCTGCAGTTCCTCCAAAATGTGACTCTTAGTTGCTCTTGGGGCATTTTTCCTCTCTTGGCTTCTCTGGAGCAAAAGTCTGCTTTCAAAGGCCATCTTCAAACTGTCTCTCAGCTGCAGCTACTGTCTCAGCTCCTGTGCATTCTTCAGAGTGTCCCTCTTGGCTGTAGCTCCTTTTCAAAATGTCACTCTCAGCTGCACTGAGTTCCTTCTGTTTGTTAGCTCATTTATATGGCTCCAGTGATTTAACTCAGACCCACCCTGAATGGGTGGGGTAACACCTCCATGGAAATTATCCAATCAGAGTCATCACCCACAGTGGGTGGGGTGCATCTCCACAGAAACAATCAAAGAATTACAATCTAATTAATATGGATACATCTGCCCACACAAGATTACATCAAAGAACATGGCTTTTTCTGGGAGACATAATATATACAAACCGGTACAGGTGGTAAGCAGAAGGCAAGGTGATTTAGGACCCCAGCACCAGAGGAATAGTGCAGAGCAGGGCATCTTGAATCTGCCACCAAACTGAAGAAGGCAACCCAGATCTGGCATCTAGCAGCCCAGGTAAGCTCATTCCTCTGGATCAAATGGGTGTTCCTCTGACCCTTCAGGTGAGCACAACACTACCTGCAAGGAGGACTGATTGGGAGCCCTGTGAAAAATAAGTGGACAGAGAAAACACTATCTTTTGTCACCTGGTCTGACATTTCCCTCTTCTACCGAGATGCCAAGGTAGGTGGGCAGAACCAGCAAGAAAGACGCCGCTACAGAAAGCATCTCAGTTCAGGAAACCTTTTTGTCCACATTGGCCTAAGGATCTCTCCTTCTCCATCCAAAAACCTGAGGGCAGGATGATGGTGCCAGCAAGGGGAATGCAGCCACAAGAAGTGGGCCAGCCTTGGAAGGCTCTGTCTCTTTGGGCCCAAGGTTCTCTTCTCATATCCAGAATCCAGGCAGGCAGATCAGGAAAAAGGAACCCCATCAGAGCAGGTGGTCTGGTTGGGGAAGTCTCTCTGTCTCCACAAGACCAAAGCTCTCCTCCCCCACTTCACTAACAGATGCCTAGGTAGCTGGGTAGGCACTGGTAAGGGGATCCCAAAACACCCCAGCAGACATCTGGCCACCCTGCCTGGGAAATTCCTTCTGTCCCTACAGGCAGTACAAGCAGAGACCAGTTGGAGTTCCAGAAGCACCAGATAAGCCAAGCAGGGAAAAAAAAAAAAAAAACCCTCAAGAGTTCCAGTCAACCAAGATGGCGATATAAGACATACCAGGTTGCTGCTCCCCACATGATCTTTGAATAACTAGAAAAAAAACTGGTAGATCCATCTTCCTCAAAACTCTAGAAAATGGTTAAAGGGTTGCAGAAACTGGGCTAGTGCCACATCAATAAAATGCAACTTTAAAAACAGTAAGAAAAGCTTGTGGTGCCCATGCTGACCCCTCCCCCAAAACCTCCCTGGTGAGATATGAAGTCAGCCTGTGCTCCCATTGTGGGCCCCTGGCCCAGCTCCACAGGGAGTACAGTAATCTCTATGTGCACACTGGGGTGCCTGTGTACCTGTGCCAATTCATAGGGTGGCAACCTGATAGACTAACCAGGAAACTCATCCTGGGAAGCAGCTTGCAGATAACTAAAGCACTGAAAAAGACAATTAAGTGGAGGCTGCCTGGGGCAAAGGATTCTCTGCATTAAGTCAAAGAATAGACCACTCAGTTCTGGGAGAAAGTATATTTCATATGGAGTAGAGGGGGCATTGGAATCTCTAAGCATTGGAATCCTAAGGCCACGAACAAACACAAGCCCAGGGCAAGACCCAGGCTCAGAAAAGACTGAAAGGATTCTGCAATTCCAGTCTGCTTTGGGCTGATCTTGAGAGGAGTGGTAAACTTTGAAGGCAAGCACCAGCTAACCCAGAGCCAATTTACAAAGACTGTTTTTTGTGTGGATTTGTGTGCTTTTTTAGCTCCTAACACTCTAGGAAATACCTTTCACTAGCTAGATACAAACTTAAGGAACAGATACCTCAGGGTCTAAATCCCAGAGTAAATACTTCAAAATATTAAAATGTACAGAGTGCCACAAAACATTACAAGAAAAGCAAAGAAACAGGAAATGATGACCCGTCCAAAGGAACCAGATAAAAATGCAGAAACTGTCAATGAGGAAGACCAGATTTTGTACATACCAAACAAAGACTTTAAAATATCCTCAATATGCTAAAGGGATAAAGGAAAACAGAGAAAGAACTAAAGGATATCAAGAAAACAATGAAAGAACAATATGAGAATCTCAATAAAGAGACGGAAATTTTAAAAAGGAATCAAAGATAAATAGTGGAAATGAAGACCAATAACTGAAAGGAAAAATTCCCTGAAGGGTTGAAACAACAGACTAGAGCTGAAGGAAGAATCAGTGATTTTTAAAATGCAATTTTATTGATATATACTCACACACCATATAACCCATCCAAAGTATACAATTGATGACACACAGTATCATCATATAGTTGTGCATTCATTGTCACAATCACTTTTTGAGCATTTTCATTACTCCAAAACAAAGAAAAAATTTTTAATTTAAAAATAAAAAAGAACACCCAAACTATCCCACACCACTCATCTCCCCTATTATTTATATATTTTTGTCATTATTTCATTACTCATCTACCTATAAACTGGTTAAAAGGAGTGTCAGTCACCAGGTTTCCACTATCACATGGTCACATGATAAAAGCTATAAAGTTATGATTATCATCAAGAATCAAGTCTACTGGATTACCATTCAACAAATTCAGGTATTTCCTTCTGGCTATTAGAATCAGTGATCTTGATCACAAGACAATTGAAATGATTCAGGCTGAGGAACAGAAAGGAAAAATAATTTTAAAAAGCAAAGCAAGCCTAAGAGACATGTGGGACACCATCAAATGCAACAATATACCCAATATGGGAGTCCCAGAAGGAGAAGAAAGAAAGAGCAGAAGGAATATTCAAAGAAGTAATGGCAGAAAACTTTCCAAATTTAATGAAAGACATGAATATACATATTCAAGAATCCCAAAGAACAAAAACAGGATAAACTCGAAGAGAACTATACCCAGACAAACCGAAGTCAAACTGTCAAATGCCAAGGACAAGGAGACAGTTCTCAAAGCTGCAAGAGAAAAGCAACATATTATATACAAAGCAGTCCCAATTAAGATTAAGTACTGATGTCTCATCAGAAACTGTGGTAGGAAGAAGGTAAAAGGATGAAACATTGACAGTGTTGAACAAAAACAATTGCCAACTCTGCCAGTTTGTATATATTGTGCCCCCCCTCCGCCAGAAAAAGCAATATTCTTTAATGCAATCTTGTGGGGTCAGATTGATTAATCTTTTTGATTAGGGCATAACCTCTTGGTTGAATGTTTCCATGGACATTTGACCCTGTCCATTCAGGGTAGGTCTTGATTAGTTTATGAGTCCTTTAAAGGGACCTCACACAGATTGCAGAGAGATGAAAATGCCCAGGATATGCTAAGCAGGAGACTCAGACACTTGCTGAGGCTTTGAGATGGTAGCCCAGAGTTTGCTCCAGAGAAGGTAAGAGAGGACAAAACACTCCAAAAGCTGCTAAGAGAGACTTTTGGAGAGATGCTTCAGAGATGATGCTTGGAGATGCTTGGAGACATTTGGAGATGCTAGCCTGGAGATGTTAGAGAGACAAGCCCAGAGACATTTTGGAGAAGGCCACTTTGAAATACAACCTGGGAGCAAAGAAACAGCAGACACCAGCCACATGCCTTCTCAGCTGACAGAGGTGTTCCACATGACATTGGCTGTTCTTCAGTGAAGGTACCGTCTTGTTAATGCCTTAGTTTGGACACTTTTATGACCTTAGAACTGTAAATCTGTAACAATTAATCCCCCTTATAAAAGCCAATCCATTTCTGATATTTTGCACAATGGCAGCATTAGCAAACCAGAACACCAACCAATAATTTTATATCAAGTGAGACTGTCTTTCAAAAATGAGGGAGAGATTTAGAAATCCCCAGATAAATGAAATCAGGGAGTTTCTCACACTAGACCTGACCTACAAGCAACACTAAAAGGATATATTCAGATACACACAAAAAAAGGGCACTAGACAGTAGTTCGAAGTGGCATAAAGGAAAAAGACCTCTGGTAAAGGTAACCATATTGGGTAATTATAAATGCCAGTACCATTGTATTGTATTTTTTTTTATATGTAACTCCACCTCTTACTTCTATAGGTTCTAAAATGCAAATGCATAAAAAAGTAATGATAGATCTGTGGTTTGGGACATAAAGTATATAAAGATATAATTTGCAACAAGTACAACAAAAAGGTTGGGGGATGGAGGAGTATAAGAAGAGTGTATGTGTATACTATTGAAGTTAAGTTGGTATCATGTCAAACCTGATTACTACAGATATAGTACTTAAATTTAAACTCATGATAACTACAAAGGAAATATATGAAAAAGAAAGAAAGAGATAAGAAGGGACTCAAAATAGTACAATACAAAATATCAAATACGAAAATAGGCATTACTGGAAGAATTGAGGCAAAAAAAGGGAGAAGACTTACCAAAACCAACTAACAAAATGGCAGGGAAAAGACTGGCATTATCAGTAGTTACTGATAAGTGTAAATGGATTAAACTTTCAATTCGAAAGGCAGAGACTGGCAGAATGTATAAAAAAGCATGATCAACTATTTGCTGTTTACAAGACACTCACTTGAAATTCAAAGACACAAGTAGATTGAAAGTAAAAGAATGGAAAAATATATACCATGCAAATAGTAACCAAAAGAGAATTGGGGTTGCTGTGCTAATATTAGATAAAATGGCTCTTCAGTCAAAAACTGTTATGAGGGACAAAGAAGACCACTATATACAGATAAAGGGGTCAATTCTACAAGAAGACATAACATGTTTAAATAGACATGTACGTAACAGCAGAGCCCCAAAATACATGAAGCAAATATTGACAGATTTGAAGCAAAAAATTCATGGTTCTAAATTAATAGGAGGAGATTTCAATGAACCTCTTTCAATAATGGATAGAACAACTAGACAGACACTCCATAAGGAAATAGAAACATTGAATGATGCCATAAACCAACTGGCCCTAACAGACATATATAGAACACTTCACACAACAGCAGAATACACATTCTTCTCCTTTGCACATTGATCATTCTCTTGGATAGACCATATGTTGGGTCACTAAACAAGTCTCAATAAATTCAAAAATATTGAAATCACATAATATTCTCCGATCACAATGTAGTTATAAATCAATAAGAGAGGGAGAACTAGAAAATTCTCAAAAATATGGAAATTAAACAACGCACTTTTAAACAACCAATGGCTCAAAGAAGGAATCACAAGAGAAATTAGGAAATATCTTGAGGCAAATAAAAACACAACATGAAAAACTTATGTCACAGAGCAAAGTCAGTACTGAGAGGGAATTTTATAGTTCTACAGGCTTACATTAAAAGGAAGAAAATATCTCAAATCAGAGACCTAACTTCACAATGGGAGGATCTAGAAAAGAAGAAGAAACTAAAGCAAAAACAAGCAGTAGGAAGGAAATAAAAAGACTGATTACAGTGGAGATAAATGAAATAGAGTAAAATAACAACAGAAAGAATAAATGAAACCCAAAGTTGGCTACTTGAAAAGTTTCAATAAAATTGACAAACCTTTAGCTACACTGACCAAGAAAAAAAAAGAGGATGCAAATAACTAAAATCATAAATTAAAGGGGGGACATTACTACTGACCACACAGAAATAATAATAATAATTGTGCTAGTTTGGGTATATTATTTCCCCTAAAATGCCATGTTCTTTAATGCAGTCTTGTGGAGGCAGACGTATTAGTGTTGATTAAGTTGGAATCTTTTGATTGGATTATTCTCATGGAGATATGGGTGCAGCCCATACAGGGTGGGTATTGATTTAATCATTGGAGTCCTATAAAAGAGCTCACAAACAGAAGGACCTCAGAGCAGCTGAGAGAGACATTTTGGAGACAGCCCTTGAAAACAGACTTTTGCTGATGCTTTGGAGATACTAGACCACTGTTTGTTCCAGAGAAGCTAAGAGAGGACAAAATGAACCAAGAGCAACATTCTGAAGAACACACAGGAGATGAGAGAGGAGCTGGAACACAACCCGGGATCAGCAGATGCCAGCCACATGCCTTCCCAGCTAACAGAGATTTTCCAGATGCCATTGACCTTCCTTTGATGAAGGTATACTTGTGTTGATGCCTTCATTTGGACATTTTCATGGCCTTCAGGCTGTAAATTTGTAATTAAATAACCCTCCTTTATAAAAGCCAATCCATTTCTGGTGTTTTGCATAATGGCAGAACAATTATAAGAGGATACAATGAACAAATACACATGCACAAATTAGAAAAGTACAAATTCCTAGAAACACACAAACTACCTACACTCACTCAAGAATAATAGAAGATCTCAGTAAACCAGTAACAAGTAAAGAGATTGAATCAGTAATCAAACACGTCCCAACAAAATAAAAAGACCAGGGCCAACCAGATGGCTTGCTTCACTGATAAGTTTTACCAAACATTCCAAGAAAAATTAACATCAATCTTACTCAAACTGTTCCAAAATATTGAAGAGAAGAAACATTTCCTAACTCATACCATGAAGCCAACATCATTCTAAAACCAAAATAGAGATGTCACAAGAAAAGAAAATTACAGAACCGTATCTCTTATGAATACAGATTCAAATATTCTCAAGAAATTACTAGCAAACAAAAACTTAACAGCATATTAAAAGAGTTACACATGATAATTAAGTGTGGTTTATCTCCCAAGAATGCAAGGTTGGTTCAGTACAAGAATATCAATTATGGTAACGCACCATATTCATAGACTGAGGGGAAAAAAATCACATGATCATCTCAATTGATGCAGAAAAGGCATTTAACAAAATCCAGCACCCCATCATGATAAAAACACTCAGAAATACAGGAATAGAAGGAAACATCCTCAAATGATAAAGGGAATATAGGAAAAATTCATAGCTAACATCAAACTTAATGGTCAAAGAAGAAATCTTTCCCTCTAAAATCAGGAACAAGACAGGATTCCTATAGTCACCACTGATATTCAACACTGTACTGGAAATTCTAGACAGAGAAATTACGTCAGAAAAAGAAATATAAGGCATCACAATTGGAAAGGAAGAAGTAAAACGTTCCCTATTTGTAGATGACATGATCCTATATATAAAAAATCCTTAAAAATCCACAATAAAGTTAGTAGAGCTAATATACAACAATTTCAGCAAAGTGGCAGAATACAAGATCAACATGAAAATCTCAGTAGTGCTTCTATATACTAGTTATGAGAAATCTCAAGAGAAAATCTACAAAAAAAAATGTATCAGAAGACTAAATATTATTAAGATGGCACTTCTACCCAAAGGGATGTACAGATTTCATGAAATCTCCATTAAAATTCCATCTATTTTCTTTGCAGAAATGGAAAAGCCAGTCATCAAATTTATATGGAAAGATAAGGGGCCCTGAATAGTCAAAACTGTCCTGAGAAAGAAGAATGAAGTTGGAGGACTCACACCACTTGGTTTTAAAACTTATTCAAAAGCTACAGTAATCAAAACAGGATGGTACTGACACAAGGACAGAAATAGAGACCAATGGAATCAAAGAGAGTCCATCAATACACCATCACATATATGGCCAATTGATTTTTGACAAGGGTGCCAAGTCCACTCAATGGGGAACAAATGGTGTTGGTTAAACTGATGTCCATATGCAAAAGAATGAAGGTGGACCCCCTCCCTCACACCATATATAAAAATTAACTCAAAATGGATTAAAAGTAGGGAAGGGCAAGATGGCAGCATAGAGAGGTGTGGAATTTAGTTAGTCCTCTAGAGCAAGTAGTAAATAGTCAGGAACACCTAGTAAATAGTTTGAAACAACTGTTGGGGACAATTTGTGACTGAATACACATCATACATCAGCCTGGAATGGGTGGAACAGCTGAGATTGCAGCCTATAACTGTAAGTAAAGCTTCCCCAAACTGCAGAGCTGGAGCCCCTCCCCCACTGGCATGGCAGGCTAAGCTGAAACATTCCCTGTGGAAAAAAGAAGCAGGTTACCTGGAGCAAGGGAATGTAACTCAACCCAGCTCCAACTGAAGTTTTAATTAACAAATCTGAACTATGAATACAAGCTATAAGCACAGATAAACCCAGAGCAAGCAGGAAAGGACTGTGAGGCTCCTCCTGCAGAGAAGAGACAGGGCTGACAGGAAAAAAAAAAAAAAAAAAAAAAAACAACCACCATAAATAATTAAAAACAGAGGCTTTTGGAGACAGCTGAACTCAGAACACTGGAAAATGGCTGTGTCCCAAGAAAAGAGACATGGAGAACTGGGTACCAACACTGGTCACCAGTGAAACTGGGGGGCTGGGGACTGGCTCTGGAAAGAGACTCCTCTCTTTTTCCTTTTTTTTTTTTTTTTTCTCTCATCCTAAGTAGTTCATTAGAGAAAGCCTCAGGCATTTTCAATGTTCAGCAGTGACACAGGCAAGGGTGGATTTAACAGAGTCAGAGAGACAAAGGAGGAATTCAAGTGTGGAAGATCACTCCCTAAAGGGTGTATCTTCCCTAAGTAAAGGGGGATGGGGCCCAGCTCAAGTGGCACCTGTTCCTCAGAGAATTCAGATCCCAGGGTCTGGGGGAAAAAAAAAGTCAAAAACAACTGAAATTTGGTTTCTGATACCCTTGGCCCCTGGCCAGGACAGGGTCCACTGAGAATTAAAAGGACCACACCTCTTTACACCAGTGGGGAGATGCAGGCTGACAAGCACCACTGGCTGGGCAGGATAGGAAAAGCACAGAGTCTAGAGGCCTCACAGGAAAGTCTCATAATCTGCTGGGTCTCACCCTTGGGGAAACTTGAAACACCTTCCTCCTTAGACCTGGGCCCATCTGGTTGGGATAATCAAGAAAACCAGATGTCTAGACAACAAAAAATTACAAATTACATCAGGACAAAGATATGGCCCAGTCAAAGGAATAAACTTATACTTCAACTTAGACACAGGAATTGAAACAACTAATTATTAATCAGACAAATCTCCTAAAGCAATTCAAAAATCAAATCAACAAGTTGAGGAAAGATATGGCAGAACAGATGAAGGAGATAAAGAAGACATTAGGAGAATATAAGGAAGAACTCAAAAGTTTGAAAAAACAATTGGCAGAACATATGGGAATGAAAGGCACAATACAAGAGATGAAAAACACAATGGAGACATACAACAGCAGATTTGAAGAGGCAGAAGACTCATGAACTGGAGTACAGGACATATAAAATCCTACACACAAAAGAACAAATAGGGAAAAGAATGGAAAAATATGAGCAGTATCTCAGGGAATTGAATTACAACATGAAGTACATGGATGTACATGTCATGGGTGTCCCAGAAGGAGAAGAGAAGGGAAAAGGGGAAGAAACAAAAATGGAGTAAATAATCACTAAGAATTTCCTATCTGTTATGAAAGACATAAAATTACAGATCCAAGAAGTGCATAAATAAAGAATAAATCCAAATAGACCTACTCCAAGACACTTAATAATCAGATTACCAAATGTCAAGGACAAAGAGAGAATTCTGAATGCAGCAAGAGAAAAGCAATCCATCACATACAAAGGAAGCCTGATAAGACTATGTGCAGATTTCTCAGTAAAAACCATGGAGGTGAGAAGGCAGTGGTATGATATATTTAAGATACTGAAAGAGAAAAACTGTCAACCAAGAATTCTATATCCAGCAAAACTGTCCCTCCACTTCCATTTGTTCTCAGCATTAGTTTTATCTTCTTATCGCCAGAAATACATTTGTGCCAGGTTTTGTCCCTCCTTTATTAAAAGCTGCTTGGCTATTCTAGCATAGTGCCCTATGTTATAGTTCTCTAGTGGAATTGTTTTTAACAGTAGCAACCCAGTGTTTCCCGTATATTTTTGCTCTATTGTTACTACTAAAAATTCCACTATGATTTTCTCTCTAGCAACCTTTTGATAATTCTTTGGGTTTCTGATTTGTTTTGATTAAAGCAGATTTTTGTGGGATGATTAAGGTCTTTGATTAATGCCAGATGAGCTTGGTATTCCAGTTCATGAAGAAATCTCACCCAACACCCATTCCTCCTATTTTTAGCAATAATTAACAAATATTTGACTATCAAAATATTATCCTGGTTGATTTTGATTTAACAGAATATATTATGAAATTTGGAGGTAGATTACCACTTTGCATAAATTGAATATAAATATGTAAATATGTATTATTATTACAATTTTTATAAATGGCATAACATGAGTGTACAAGCTACATTCTATGCTGGCCATGTTGCAGATGTTCTGGAGGTATGACCTAATGGTATTTTTTAATGCTCAGATTAAAGATCAACTTTTCACCTCTCCATTTTTTCAGAGTGACACTCCCCAACTCCAGAACAATCTATAGCTATTTATATGAGGTATCCAACACTCATTCAACACAAGTGCTTCAGTCTTTGGTTTATTTCATGCACTGTGCCTTCAAAATGAAATTTTTAAAAGGGACTTTAAATGAAGTTGAATAGTAGTTTTAAAAAGTCCATCTGTGTAATTTATGTGAAATCTAACTGTAATGAGGTCCTTTCTGTTTTTTTATATGTAAACAGATCTACTAATCCTGTATAAAATTTATTTTATGAAAAAAAAAAATGAGGGAGACTAAAATATTCTCAGACAAACAGACACTGAGAGAATTTGGGAACAAGATACCTGCTCTGCAGGAAATACTAAAGGGAGCACTAGAGATAGAAAGGAAAAGACAGGAGAGAGGTTTGGAGCACAATATTGGATGATGGTAGCACAATAATGTAAATACACTGAACAGAGATGACGGTGAGTATGGTTGAAAGAGGAAGGTTGGGGGCACAAAGGACACCAGAAGGAAAGACAGAAGATAAATACTGGGACTGTATAACTTAGTGTAACCTACAGTGGTCAGTTACTGTGATTAAACATAAATATGTTTTTACATGAGGGAGAACAAATGAATGTCAATTTAGCAAGGTTTTAAAAATAGGGAGGAATTGGGGGAAATACTATCAATGCAAACTAGGGACTATAATTAACAGAAACATTGTATTATGCTTCCTTTAATGTGATGAAGGAAATATACCACAGCTAAATGCATATAAGAGGAGACATAAGGGACTCTTGGCATTGGTGATGTTGTCTGACTCTTTATTCCACTTTAATTTAATACTATCTTTCCTTTTGTTGCTTCCTAGCTGTCATGTTTGTTTTTTTTTTCTTGTTTTTTTCTCTTTCTTTTATCTCTCGACCTTCTTTGACTCTTCCTCCTTCTTTGTGGAAGAAATTGAGATGTCTTTATATAGATAGCGGCGATGGTGGTGAATACATAAATACATGACTATACAGGGAACCATCAATTGTTTACTTAGGAAGAAATGTATGGTGTGTGAACAAAATTGACTTAAAAAAAATAGGTTGATGAAGAAACCTTGAGGGCACTATATTAAGTGAAATAAGTCAGAAACATAAGGACAAATGTTGCAGGATCACACTGATGTGAACTAATTATAATATGTAAACTCATAGACATGAAATATAAGTTACCAGGAAATAGAACAAGGCTAACGAATGGGGAGTGGTTGTTTATTATGAGCAGAATGTTCAACTAGGGTGAACTTAAACATTTGGAAATGGAAAGAGTTGATGGTAGCATGTTGTGAGAATAACTAACAGGGCTGAATGGTGCGTGAATGTGCTGGAAAGGGGAAGCTCAGAGTCACGTATGTCACCAGAAGGAAAGTTGGAGGTTAAAAGACGGGAATGTATAATACAGTGAATCTTGTGGTGGACAATGTCCGTGATTAACTGTCCAAATATTAGAAATCTCTTTCATGAACCAGAACAAATGCATGACACTATAACTAGAAGTTAATAATAGAGGGGTATATAGGGAAAAATATATTCCTATTGCAAACTACATACTACAGTTAGTAGGATTTTAACATACTTTCATCAACAGTAACAAATGTACTATACCAATACCATGAATCAATAATGGAGGGGGGCTTGTTAGTGTATGGGAGGATTTGAATTTCCTTCTTTTTTTTTTTTTTTTTTTTTTTATTTATTTCTGTTCTGGAGTAATGAAAATGTTCTAAAAATTGAAAAAAAAATTAATTGTGTTGATGGATGCACAGCTGTATGATGGTACCATGGGCAACTGATTGTACACATTGGATCTTTGGATAATTGTATGGTATATGAACAATCTCAATTTAAAAAAAATAACAAATAAATTAAAAAAATAAATCAATTGCATTTCAATAATGAACTAAAGAAACTGGTATTAAAAATACTCTGCCATTTACAATCAACTCTAAATAAAATGAAATACATAGACACAAACATACACATATAAATGTAAACTATCTATATACTGAAAGTACAAAATGCTGATGAAAGAAATAAAATTATCCAAGTAAGCGAAGAGACACAGCACTCAGAATGGGAGACTCAACATTGTAGAGATGTTAATTCTTCCCAAATTTTTCTGTAAGTTTAATACAATTCCTATCAAAATCCCAGCAAAGCTTTTTGGAGATAAAGACAAGCATTGCTAAAATTAGCACAGGCTCCAGGTAGCTAAAATAATCCTGACAAACAAGGATAAAGTGGTAGGAATCTGTTTCTGGATTTCAAGACTTATTAAATAGCTATAATAACCAAGACAATGTGGTATTAGTGAAGGCATAGACACATAGAAGAATGGAACAAAATAGAGAGTCCAGAAATAGACCCAAACAAATATGCAAAACTTATTTTTGACAAAGCTGCAAAAGCAAATCAGAGGAAAATAGCCTCGTGTGTAAAACAAGAACAAAATTGTTGTGAAGATTTGGTGAACATAATGGAGCTAAAGGTTTAGCACCATTCTCAATAAACATTAACTTAGAGGAGGAAGAAGAGCAGGTGAGAGGGGGAAAAAAAGAAGACGTGATAGTATTCAATACGTTGTGCCCTGAAGGAGAAGGGTGCAGGTGAGGTAAGGCGAGTGGGGAGAAAGAGAGGGGCAGGACAGAGGATGCGCTGAACTGGGGCTGTGTTACAGGACCCCTGAGAGCCGGAAGGGGCAAGGTGAATGGCCTTGTGGAGGGAAGCCTTAGGTGTGTCATAAAGGAAGGAAAACTAGGATGTATTAACTGCCTACCATGTACTCCATGCATATTAGCTCACTTAATCTTCACAACAGCTCTACTAACGCAAATATTATCACTCCCATTATACAGAAGAGGAAATTGAGACTCAAAGAGGTATACCTCCCAAAGATTATACAGGTGGTTAGTGGAAGAACTGAGATGCAAAACCAAGTCTGTCTGTACCATGTCCACGTTCTTCCCACTATGCCAGGAAAATCATTTTCAAATTTTCGTAAATGGCCCATAAAAACAGTTCTCCATTCATAATAAGTAATTCTATACAACAAATCATTCTCTGTAACTAATGTGGTTTTTATGCCTCTCTGCCCCACCCCCACCAAAAAAAACACTTTTTTTTAAAAAAAAAAGGTAGAGTCAACAGGAAAGGAACCCGTAATTGATTATGATTATGGCTGATATTCTAGATGCAGAGAAGATAAATGATTATCCCAGCTGAGGCTAAATGTTAGATGGCACTTTATACTGTCAGCCAGTAACAATTATGCCTCAGCTCCCACCGTGCTCCAGTGAAAACCCCTAATGGTTTAAACATAACCTCCCAACCTACACATTATATTAAAACACAAAGATTCAGGAGTTTGAAGGAAGAAATCTGCAGGGAGATTTCCTGCAGTAGTCACCTGTCTGGCTTCCTTTTACCCCAGGTAGGTTCAAAACCTTTCCTTTCATATGTAAATTTAATTCACCAATTATAGCCTAGATTATAAATCTACTCAATCTCTGGGTATATAGACAAGAAAAAATTTCTAGCAGTTATGCCTTTCAACCAGTTTCTACTACAACAAAAAAATAAAGTCTGTCTCATGGAATTTGTGATGTATTTATATTGCTATTTCTGAAGTACAAAGATACATGTTCAAGGTATCCTATTCCCTTGATTAACCATTATATATCTAAACATATACACATGTACAAATACTATCTAAACCAGTGAGATTTCTACTTTTTTTTTCTTAAGTTACAATAGCCCAAAGAATGACACAACATCTTCTTTTTCCTAAGAGTACTATTTGGTATATCCTTGTTTAAAATTACATGCATAAAACATAATTTTACTTTGAGATCCATTAGATATTGTGAGAAAGGTTGGCCATTATAGAAAGGTAAGGGATCTAAAGCCATCATTTTAGACAGTATTATATAAGCACTCTGTGCTGAGAATAGTGTTTTTCATCCCTGACTGCACTGGAATCACCCAGCATGATTTAAAATAAATATTATTGGACACCCCCCCTCCAAGTGATTCTGATTAAATTGTCAATGGTAGAGGACATAGACTTAAAACTTTTTTTTTTTAAGTTCCCTCCATGGGATTCTAATGCGCAACCAGGTTGAAAACCACTGCACTAAGTTGTAATCTCCACAAAGGAGCAATGTTTGCTTTAGTTACCACGTATCTCCCATACTTTTCGGAAAAGAAGGGATAAACATGAGTAAAACAAAAACAGCTGCTCTCAAGGGGCTTATTGTCTAGAGTAGTGCTGCCATTTAAATTTAAATTTTACTTTAAATTAAATTACATTAAAAACACAGCTCCTCAGTCACACTAGCCCCATTTCAAGCATTCAATGGCCAAGTGGCTACCATTTTGGGCAACACAGCTCTAGGACATGTCCATCACTGCAGAAAGTTCTATTGGGCAGTGCTGCATTATCAGAAGGAATAAAAAAGTGGATTTTAATTAAAGAGTTGTGAGATGGAAAAAGCTGCTTGTATATATGGAATAGATTGTGCTAGAATTACTTTATCCCTCTACTATCCTTATATAAATGTCTATGGCTACGCTAACTTACAAAATCAAAGAACTAGATCTCTACCTAGATCAAAGGCCTGGCAATAATCTTATTAATTATATCAAAACCCTTTACAACATGTCTTTTTCCCTTTTTGTTTTGAAATAATTTTAGTAGAGAAAATTCCCATATACTCTTCACCCAGCTTCCTTTTTGGTATTTACCCTACTTGGTGTTCTGAGCCTTCTGCATCTGTCGTTTGGTGTCCTCTGACTAATTTTGGAAAATTCTTATCCATTATTTCATCAAATATTTTTTCTGCCCTTTTCTTCCTTTGTTCTCCTTCTGGAGTTCCAATTAAGCATGTTAGATTATTTGATATTGTCCTATGGCTCTTGGATGCTGTATTCCATTTTTTGTCACTCCTTTTCTCGTTGTGTTCACTTTTGGTAATTTTTATTGAGCTATCCCCCAACTTCAAGTTCATTGATTCTTTCCTTGGCTGTATCAAATTTACTGATGAGACTATTAAAGGCATTCTTTATCTCTATTAATGAGTCATTCATTCATTTCTAGATTATATGTGTGTGTGTGTGTGTGTGTGTGTGTATATATATATATATATATATATATATATATATGACGTATATAAATGACTATGCTCAAAGTATCTCATTGATCATGATGTTGTCTATCTTTTCCATTAGATTCTTTAACATATCAACCATAGTTATTTTAAATTCCCTGCCTCATGGTTCCAACATTTAGGTCATATCTGAATCCGGCTCTGTGGAATGCTTTATTGCTTTAGACTATTTTTCCTGGCCTCTTTGAATGCCCCATAATTTTTTTGTTGTAAGTTGTACATGTTGTACAAGACAAGAGATATTGAGGTAACATTTTTATGCTTTGAGACGAGCACACCTTTCCTTCTACTAGGCCTTTAGGGTAAGGGTTTGTGTTAATCCATCAGGAGTTGGGTTGGGTTTGAAGTTTGCTCCCTGCTTGGCTTTGTCTTCCCACTTGACTTACAATTTCCCTTTGTGAAGCAGACCCAGAATCTTTCTCTTGAAGCTCTCCCAGCTGTATTCCATTCTTTATTCTTATTTGACACTGGTTAGGGGAGTAGGGGAAGGAGGTGTTCTCTGATATTCTGATTACGCCTCACACACGGGCGGGCTTTATGAATATCGGCTTGGAGGCTGTGGCCTTCCCAAGTATTCTCACCCCTTCTGCAGATGCAATGCTCAGCCTCTTCCCTTCCCACAGAGGCCTCTGTCTACAGTTTTGTTCCCTTCTCTCAGCATATTAAGGCTTTTGTTCTTTCAAGAGGATAGAGGAGATGAGTCTGGCAGTGTTTCCACAAAGCTTCTGTTTCCTTGTTTCAGCCAGTATTGCAGGGTAAATTTCCTAAGCTTTCTCCTCAACCTTCCCTATAAGCAGCTGCTTGAGTTTATTGACGAAAATCCTGCAAGAGGGTGTGACTGCCCTCACACATATGTCTGCAGACAGCAGGGACTTCTGACTCTCCTGATAGCCCACATTGAACCTTCAGCAATTTATTTAAACTTTCTAGCTGAATCTTCTCATTGGCTTACATGGAGCTTGGCAATATCCATCCCTGCAGGTTTTTGTCTTTTTCCAGGTTTCAGGTAGTTGTTGGCGCTTTAACCTCAGTTCTCTGATGGGTTTAAGAAAAGTCATTAATTGACTTTGTCAGCTTTTTATCTTGTTGTAAGGGGAAGTGATGCTCTTTTCAGTTCTCTATATCAGAAGTCTTTTTCTAAAAAGAGGCAATTTGACCCATCCCACATACTATTTCTCTTAAAAGTGAATAATACACAAGTTTTTTAAAAAAATAAAACAAAACCTAGTTCTAGTCCTAATTAACTAAGACTGTGACTTCAAGCAAGGAAAATGGACTCATAAGACTTATACCCACCACCCCAAAATGATCAAATGATACAACTATGTGAAAATAATTTGAAAAATAAAAGCGGTATGAGGTAAATACAAGGTATGACCTTATATTTTACTCTTTAGTCAGAGGTTGTATGGCTAAAAATAAAATTGGTGTTTTCCATTTGGCCACATAAAGATTCAGATCAGGTCAGCCACAACATTTAATAAGCACCTACTGTATGCCAAAGCCTGTCTTATTCATTTCTGTATCTGAGGAATGAATAGGACACAATCTGCGCCCTCAATAAGTTTTTAGTCCAGAAGAGAGGACAAATACGTGATTAATTTGACTCAATCACTTAATTATATAACTATAACTATTAATTATATACATTTATTATATTATTTAATTATAAATATTTTAATAATGGTTCAATTTTCCAATTTCATTTTTAGAAGAAAACTGAAATACACAATATACAACATATGAAATAAGTTGTATACAATGAAGTTATTCCATATTAGGATCTCATTTTAAATTAGAAAAAATGACAACTGATTTTCTCTCAAAATACCACCCTGATTACAATTTTAATAAATAGATAAAAATTCTTTTTAAAACTAAAGGAATATTTTACAATTAATTAAACAATTTGTATCTTTGGTATTGCAGTAGCATGCTTTCAAGAGTTAAAATTTGTTACCAACAGAAGATTAGATTAATAATCATTTTATTTTTAAATATAAGCAGCATTTTTATTTATCACTTAGTATCTCCTTAAATGGTTTACTCTTTCTGCTAGTAAGTCATTTATAACTGAGGGGTACATAAAGCTGAACAGTTAGATGCAAAAACATGTGTTCAAAATTGAGACAAATGGCAAATGGCCACATTCTTAAGATCATGTAATTGAGTGAAACAGGGAATTCAATACCACAGCAGATGACAAGTTCAAGGATGACCCTGTTTTAGCAAAAGCTAAGTTGGAACACATGAAACCATCTGATTTTGAGATTTTGTGTGAATCATTTTGGAGCACAAGGATTAATGAATGTTTGAGAATGTGTCCTTGGATTAGAATGCATTCCTACAGAATGAGAATAAGAAATATGAGAAATATTAAAAAGAAAACAAATACAGCATTGTTAATTTCTTTCTATGTGACTAAAATACTTAAAGCAAAGGATTCATGTGTGACTTTGGTGGTGGGTTACTTTCCCACAATGCACCTGCAGGCAAAAGACAATTGTAAACAGTGTATGATTCTGTTCAGAGTCAGAAATATTCACAAGCTACCATTAAACTTGGCTCAGTCCTCTTACACACTGGTAGACTTGTCTTCTGGAACTAACAAGATTATAAATTCAAATTTGTTCATGCTTTGGACTGAATAATACAATTATCTAAAAACAGAGATATACAAAATTTATGAACTGCATGATTTAAGAGCATTTTGGATACTTTAAAAATGTTGGAGCTAAACCAAGCATGTAATTTAAAACTATGTTGCTATATGCAAAACCTCTCTCTTTAGTTCATTTGAATTATTTCATTGAACAGAACAATAGATGAGCTAAATGGTTAAGATAAGTAATTCAGATTCCTGATCTGTTTACAACAATAGCAAGCCAAAGATCTGCAAAAATTGTTAACTTCTCTATGGCTCAGGGGTCAAACTGAACAAGTGTACCAGCTGTTCTAGTAGATAATGTCTTGGATAAAATCACTCTTGAGTGAAAATTTTCACACTTTGCATCACTAAATGGAAATGAGGTAGTCCAGAAACTAATTATTTTCCATGACTGAATTTTTCTTCCAAGCCAGGAAAGAAATCACTAGTCTTTTGCCAAACTCCATGCTTTTGGAATAGTTTAGAAATTAAAATTACAGTATTAGTACCAATAGAACATGTATTTCAAGGCAAAAGCAGTTTATTTACTGTGATTTTACCTCCCACTTTAAGGAGAAATAAAACGAACCAACAACTACTTTTAATTTTTAGAACTACTTGACAATGACTTGGAAAAAAGATAGTGAGATCATATAGTGCACAGGTTGATTTGGAATTGTTCTAAAAGTGCCATTCTTTCATCCTTCAAACACGCAGCAATTAGTAATGAGAGGAAGGAAGAATACAATGGCCATGAAAGAAACACAGGTGAGAATGTTGATAAACTTACCCTGACTGCAGCTGCTCTTATGGAGGTACTAGGATTTAAAGAGCATCTTGTAATTTTTAGTCCAAGCATGCATGCTAGTTGAAAAGGTTAGCTATACAGATGAGAAGTTGATATTTTCTGATTTTCCTTTTATATTGCAGATTTTCTTTTTGGATGGTACAAAATCACACAATAATTTGCTAAATTTCTTTTACCCGAGTCATAATGATCGCTGGGAATTAGCAATTGAGCAGCAGTATTGAAGATTTGCTAAGAGTAAATCATGTTCTTTTTTCCAGCTGTAGCTTTACAGTGATTTGAATTATGTCAGGATCCTGTTCTAGACAATTTGAAATCAAACATGAAAATATTAATTTCTTGCAACCAAGACATTTCATACCACAATATGATATGCATGCCTGCTACACAATAACAGCCAAGCAACATTTTTTAAGCAGAGAGTAGTTAGTATTCTTTTTCAAGGCAGATGTTTTCCAGATTTGCTATTGTCACTCATTAAGAAAGTAAAAAAGATGTCTGTGAGTTATGATAATGTGAGGTATGATATTGTATATACCATCTCATCCATAAAACATTATGGATTTTCTCAGCTAATTCTTTTGTTGCTTGCTTTAATTGGTTCAATATGACTGTTTTTCTGTTACTCTATAAAAGCTTGTGATGTCTGTGTGACAAAATGTACCTACACAGAAAAAATAAGTGGAAAGTGAAAATGCTGACGTAGTAGGTGAGAAGGTATTTTAGTTAACAGGACTCATTATATATTCAATAATTGCATTGTTTTAAAGAAATCATGGAGGGAAAATATTTTATTTTTGTTTATTCCATAAGACTTTTAACACAAATACTTTGAATTTGGGAAGCAATGTCTATAGTTTGCCGGAATTAAAAACACTACAAATAATTATCCGATGAATATTTCCAGGTGAAAGAATAAGAGGTGGGCTTACTACAGCCATTATTTACTGTAATGAGTACAGTTTGAATAGCTCCATAGTGACTGTGAAACACTTTTGACAATGAAGTAGAACAAAACCTGGATTGTTTTTCCTTGCTAGAAATTTAGTTTAATGCTTAAATTATAAGAAAAATATCGTGGTCATATACCAATGGGTAAATGAGTGTATTTTTTATTCTAATGTGTATCTTATTAAGCCATATCCTTACCTATCTAGATCTTAAAATTTGTAGTAAGATATATTTAGACTCTATTGTTGATCAAATTGACATGCCCATCATTAAAAAATTTACTATAATTTATCATTTTCCATTCTCCTGTCTCTTCCAAATGCATGAATGGAAACATCTTCTTTAAAAAAAATATGAGGAATAGGTTTTCTATGGCTACAATTAAAATATATTCTTTTTCTTTGAAGTTATTGAATCTCTGGAGGTCACAGGCAGATGAGAGGGGTTTCTGTTTTCCCACAGAGCAGAGCATGATATCTGTCCAAGGGTCCCGGCTGGCTTGCTCCTCAGAACAGAATTCACAAACCCACATTCCAGGTCTCTTTAATATTGCAACATGAAATGGCTTAAAGAAGTAAAAACACAGATATCATAAGAGACAGTCAAAGAAAACAAAAGGGTAACTCTTTAACAAAACTTTAAATGAGCAGCTTTTAAAATGCACTACTTTTCTCAAACAACTGAAAAATGATGGCAAGACCATATACAACTCAAGATACTTTTCAGCAATTTTATGCAAAACACTGAACAAACACTAAGCCTTATAGTACTAATGATTTATAATTCATAGTCAGCCCCCTCCTCACATAACCTTCATCAGAGCACTTAGGAATTCATGTGCCAACTGCAAACTCACAGAGTTAGCTGTGAATCCAACAATAATGGCTTCCATAGTCTGGTAATTCCAAGTATGAATACAAAACCTGTTTTTTCTTTTTTTCCTCATCATGCTATAACCATATAATTTGTTTCGAGCCCAGACAGCTGACATGTACTTTATTACAATTAGAATAACAAAAGGGAAGAGAGATTGTGGCTCAAGAGGAAGGGACTTAACCACTGTAGAACAACCTCTGTGCCTGTGGTCAATGCCAAGGCTAACTGAAGCTGATGGGGGAATCCCAGATGTCATCGATGAGATTTCAGTGCAGTTGGATTGTTGGGCTCTCAAGTGGATTTTCTAATGCCCTTCAATGGGAGCCCATGGCTGATGTCTAATCTGGGTCTAGGGAAAGAGTGAGTTGAGAAATCCCATGCCTGAAAAGAACTGCGGTACTGCAGGAAAGATGCTGCACCATTACCTTTTAATGCAACTGTTTCTCTGCAAAGAAAATGATTCTGGCCTCAAGCCAATCTGAACAATTATTAACAGCAATAGTGTTAGCCCTGGAACCAAGAGGCAGCTAGAGTTCATGTATTAGCTTCTGACCACTCAAAATGCCTCTGAATAGTGACAATTGATAGACGGAGACAAAAATATCAGCACACTTAATAATCTGTCACAATTGAGAGGGACTTCTCTCTTGGCAGAAAGAAAACCTATATAGAAGGATAAATCTACCTAAAGAGATCAAACTACAACTTACTGAGTGACTACTATGCACCAGGCACTGTCCTAGGGTAGGTCACACAAATTATTTCACCTAATTGTCAGAACTCTATGAGATATCCCATTTTACAAATCAAACCTAAGCAATCATGGCTAGAGAGTGACGGAGCCCTTCTTAGGTCTGTCTCCCTCCAAAGCTCTAACTCTTTCCACTACACTCTACCACCTTATGGTAGATTAAATGTGGTTATCAATACCCTCCTACCTTTCTCACTGAAATATAAAGTCTAATTCCTTTCCCCTTGTGGGCTGGCCTTTGTAATTGCTTGACTCATAGAATGAGGTGGAAATGCCATTCTGGGACTTGTGAAACTCAGTTATAAAGTCTTGCAGCTTACACCCAAGACCTCTTGGAACAATCACTCATGAAGTCCTGAGCAACTACAGGAGACTGGATGAAGAAGCTCTGAGATGAAATGGGAAATGGCCCAGCTGAACCCAGCCTTCCAGCCATCCCCACTAAGATGCCAGGCATGTGAGAGAAGACATCTTGGTCCATCCAGACCAGGCCTGCTACATGTCCAAGTGACCCCAGTTGATCCCTGGCCAAATTTCTGCCAAACAACTTCACACCATATGATAAAGCAATTGTTGCTGCAAGCCACTAAGTTTTGGGGTAGCTTGTTACTCAGCAGTAAACAACTGCAACAAACTTTCTAATGTGATACTACCACACTATGAATTAAAGGGTGTCCTGGGGAAAGAACAGTCGAGTATTATGGGGAAAAAGAACATCATCCTCTGGCCTTTTGATAAACAGGATATGAACTTCTGCTTTATTATTCAGGTGATGCTATGTTTGGGTGGAATGAAGAGGAGACAAGAAGAAGAGGAGAAAGAAGAAATGTTTCTCTTTGAAACAGAGTATATTAGTCAGGATTCTCTTGACTTCAAGTTATGGAAAACTTATTTATACTGCTTTAAACAAAAATGAATGAGAGTATAGAATTTATTAACCTGTGCAACCAAAAATTATAGAGGGATACTGACCTTGGACATGACTGATTAAGATGCTCAAATAATACCAGAATAAATATGTTCCTTTGCATCCTTCAGTTTCACTTTTCTTTGGGGTGGCTTTATTCGCAAGCCAACTCCCTTCTCATGGTGACAAGACAGCCAACAACAGCTGTAGGTTTGTATCATACCAGCTAACTCCAAACTCTCTAGCAAAGACAGTTTTCCTTTTCAAGAGGCCCAGGATAGAGTGTCATTTGCCTAGATTGGGTCACATACCCTTCCCTGAACCAATTCCTGTGGACAGGAAATGGAAGTGATCTGACTGGCCAAGCCTGAGTCATCAGATCACCTATTTACTACGTGGACTAAGAGCGCCAATTCCCAAAAGGAGCCCTGAGCACTGAGCACTGTTTCTGTCATAAGACTGGATTGAAGAATACTACAAGGAAAATGAGCCTCCAAAAGAAAGTGAGAAGGAAATACTTATTCCTTCTTTATGCAGTTAAAATCATGTAGATGACTTGGTTATGAGATGATTATTTAAATCACAGCTGTAATTCAATATATACAGAAAAAGGCTTTAAGCAATATTATGAAGAAGTTGATGCATATCCTATTCTCCACAACCATTTTGCTCTCCCCTCTCCTTTTAGGTAGCATATTCCCCTGCTCCTCTGAGTACTGGGAATTCTTATGCTGCTCTCTGGTGACTCAGGGCTCCCATCCAAATCCTGCCTGCTCCACTCAATGGGGAGGCTTCCGTTTCCTCTGTGCTCCAGTTCCTCCTGCCCTTCAGAAGCAGACCTCGAATTTGCACTAGGTGGTCTGAAAGACTGCAGAGCAGACCAACTCTCTGCAAATACCAAGGTTTTAATTTGGGCTGGGAGAGACAGGAACCAGTTTGGCATCAGTAAAAGCCACATTCCCCAATTTAGATTCCCAGAGCCCCTGGATATTATCGGTTACTTGCCTGCATAAAAAGATGATTCTTTAGACTCCATTTGGCTAGTGACTCTTCTCTCTATAGGTTAGAACCTATCACGGAGGAGAAGTAAGTCTTAAATCTTGTCAGCTTCTAACAGCCATTTCCAAGTACTTTCACATACAATCTTATCATCTGATTCTTAACACCACCTTGTGAAACATTAGAGTGAATCAAAATTGAGAGTTGGTTCTTTGAAAAGGTCAATAAAATCAACAATCCCTTTTGTACACTGACAAATAAAAAAGAAAGAGGACACATTTAAGTCAGAAATTAAAGAAGGGAAATGCTGACCCCACAGAAAGAAAACAGATTATAAAAGGATACTATAAACAACTTACACCAACAAATTAGAGAACCCAGATGAAATGGACAAATTCCTGGAAACACAAAAACTACCTACACTGATTGAAAAAGAGATGGTAGATCTCAATGGACCGATGAGTAATCAAAACCTCCCAACAAGAAAGAACACAGAACCAAATGGCTTCACTGGTGACTTTTACCAAACATTACAAAAAGATTTAATACCAATCCTTCTCAAACTCTTCTAAAAATTGAAGAGGAGGAATACTGCCCAACTCATTCTATGAGGGTGACAGCACTGTAATACCAAAGTAAGAAAAAAATACCACAAGAAAAGAAAATTACAGATCACTATCCCTTATAAACATATACAAAAATCCTCAAAAAATTGCTAGCAAAACAAATCCAATTATATACCATGATCAAGTGGGATTTATCCCAAGAATGCAAGGGTGGTTCAACATAAGAAATTCAATTAATATACAGCATTAATAGAACAAAGGGAAAAAAATCACATGATCATCATCTCAATTGATGGAGAAAAGACATTTGAGAAAATTCAGCACCTGTTCTTGATAAAAACACTCAGAAAACTAGAAATAGAATGAAACATTCTCAACACAGTAAAGGTCACATAAGAAATGCCTACAGCTAACAATCATAGTCAGTGGTGAAAGACTGAAAGCTTTCCCTCTACGATCAGGAACAAGACAAGGATGCCCACTGTCACCACTGTTATGCAACATTGTACTGGAAATTCTAGTCAGAGCAAATAGGACAGAAAAAGAAATATAAGGCATCTAAATTAGAAAGGAAGAAGTAAAACTTTCCCTATTTGTAGATGACATGGCCCTATATAGAGAAAATCCTGGTAAATCTACAACAAAGCTACTAGAGCTAATAATCGAATTCAACAAGGTGGCATGGTACAAGATCAAAACCCAGGCATCAGTAGTATTTCTATACCCTAGTAATGAGCAATCTGAAGAGAAAATCAAGAAAAAATTCCATTTATAAGAGCAGCTAAAAGAATTAAATATCTGGGAATAAATTTAACTAAGGATATAGAGGACTTGTACATGGAAATCTACAAAACATTGTTAAAGATAGATGACAAAGACTGGGACTGTATAATTTGGCAAAAACTGGAGAGGCCAATGACTGTTACTAAATGTACAAATATAAAAATGCTTTTACATGTGGGAGAACAAATGAATGTCAGCCATGCAGAGTGCTGAAGAGGGCATGGTATTTGGGAAAAAAACATAATCAAAGCAAACTGGAGTCTGTGGTCAACAGTAACATTGTAATATGCTTCCATTAAATGTAACAAAGGCAATATACCAAAGCTAACTGTGTATGAGGGAGGGATATGAGATTCTTGGTAGTGGTGTTGTTTTCTGTCCTTACTATTATATTGTATTGTATGACATTTTATTTTTCTTTTTATTATCTTTTTTATTGTTCGCTAAAAAAAAAAAAACTTTTTTGTAGTAATCAATATGTTCAATTGCTGACTGTGGTGATAAATGTACACCTATATGATGATACCGTGAACAACTGACGGAACACTGTGGATAATTGTATGCATGTGAATGTATCTCTATAAAATTGTAGGAAAAAATATAAATGGGGTAAAAGTGCTGGAGAAAACATGGAGAGAGGGATGCACCTAGTAACTGTTGATGAGGAGGCAGAACGTTGTAGCCTTTCTGGAGATCAGTGTGGTGGTTCCACAAGAAGCTAAATATGTGGGGGCCATAAGGTCCTGCAACCTCATTAGCAGGTATGTACTTGGAAGATCCAAGAGCAAGGACATGAATGGACATTTGCACACACTTATGGAGGCAATATTCATCATTTGCAATGGATAGAGGTGGCCTAAGGGTACATTGACTGAGGAACAGAATGGTGAACTGTGGTGTATGCATACAATGAAACACTGGGCAACTATGAGAAGGAGTGAAGCTGTGAGACATGCAACAAGGTGAATGGATCCTGTAGACAGCATTTTGAGTGAACTACGCCAGAAACAAAGGCAAACACTATAAGGCCTCACCAATATGGACTAACTATAATGTGTAAACTCTGAATTGAATCTTAGAGCACAGCCTAACAGGGAAACTATTGTAATGGTACCTAAAGTGTAAGTTCTTACAGCAGTCAGATCTATTCCTGAATTGTAATGTTTATCTCCAAACTCTGAGATGCTGATCCCTTCGTGTATAGTCTGATTGGTGTCTGGAACATTGGGTATCTGTGTGACACCTGAAACTCAAAGCTAGAACTCGGCAGATATGAATGTCAGTATTAATGCATACAGCAACTGTCAAAAGAAAAAAAAAAAAAAAAAAAAAGGCTGAAAAACAGCCCAGGCTTCAATTAGAGATATGAATGAAGCCGACCTGGTTAAGACCAGGGCAAATAGGGCCAAAAGGTAAAGGCTGAAACTGACTATATGTTAAAACTTCAACTTCCATGTGAGACAAAGAGAAGAGATGTTTATTTGTGCAGGACCTATATTTTCTAAACACTATAACTACTACAGTTAATTTGTTCAAACACCACAATTACATGGAACTTTGAGTTGGAAGTGAGATATGGTAGGTTTGTATAGGTTAGAGTGAAATAGCAACACATCATTTGGGCAGAGAATAAAAATATATATGCAGGGCTCCCCTGGGAAGCTGGGGGAAAATGCGAAGTGTTGGACTTCCTTACCTGCATTGTTGCTGATGTTCTCACAAACATTGAGGACTGACAACTTGGTATGCCAAGCCCTCTATCTTGGGGCCTGCCCTTATGAAGCTCATTACTGCAAAGGAGAGGCTAAACCTGCTTGTGGTTGTGCCTAAGAGTCTCTCCCTGAGTGCCTCTGTGTTGCTCAGGTGTGGCCCTCTCTCTCTAGCGAAGCCAACTCAGCAGGTGAACTCACTGCCCTCCCCACTATGTGGGACCTGATTCCCAGGGGTAGAAATCTCCCTGGCAACACAGGATATGACTCCCAGGGATGAGCCTGAACCTGGTATCATGGGATTGAGAACACCTTCTTGACCAAAAGGGGATGTGAGATGAAACTAAGTAAAGCTTCAGTGGCTGAGAGATTTCAGGCAGAGTTGAGAGGTCACTCTGGTGGACATCCTTATGCACTATATAGATAACCCTCTTTAGGTTTTAATGTACTGGAACAGCTAGAAGGAAATACCTAAAACTATCAAACTCCAACCCAGTAGCCTGGACTTCTGAAGATGAGTGTATAACAATGTAGCTTAAAAGGGGTGACAGTGTGATTATGAAAACTTTGTGGATTGTATGGGCTTTATCCAGTGTATGAATGGATGAGTAGAAAAATGGGGACAAAAACTAAGTGAAGAATAGGGTTGGATGGGGAGGATGATTTGGGTGTTCTTTTTTACTTTTATTTTTTATTCTTATTTTGATTCTTTCTGGTGTAAGGAAAACGTTCAAGAATAGATTGGGGTGATGAATGCATAGCTATGTGATGGTACTGTGAACAGCTGATTGTACACCATGGATGATTGTATGGTATGTGGATATATCTCAATAAAACTGAATTTAAGAAAAAAAAGAAAACAAAGATGACCTAAATAAATGGAAGGACAGGCCATGTACATATATTTGAAGAATATTGTTAGGTTGTCAATTCTACCCAAAGTGATTTGCAGATTCAACACAGTCCCAATCAAAATTCCAGTGGCCTTCTTTGCAGAAATGGAAAAAACAATCATCAAATTTATATGAAAAGGTAAGGAGCTCCAAATATACAAAGCCATCTTGAAAAAGAAGAACAAAGATGAAGGACTCACACTTCCCAATTTTAAAACCTCTAACAAAGCTACAGTAATCAAAACAGCATGATACTAGACGAAGGACAGAAATAAAGACCAATGGAGTTAAATTAAGAGTTTCAAAATAAACCCTCACATATATGGCTACTGATTTTTGACAAGGGTGCCAAGTCCACTCAATAGGGAAAGAATAGTCTCTTCAACAAATGGTGCTGGGAAAACGGGATGACCATATACAAAAAGAATTAAGGTTGGGTCCTGTTCTGGTTTGCTAATGCTGCCATTATGCAAAATACCAGAAATGGATTGGCTTTCATAAAGATTTATTCAGTTACAAATGTAAAGTGTTCAAACATCAACACGAGGATACCTTCACTGAAGAATGGCCAATGGTGTTCAGAACACTTCTGTCAGCTGGGAAGGCACGTGGCTGTAGTCTGCTGGTCCTTTGCTCCTGGGTTGTGTTTCAAGATGGCTTTCTCCAAAATGTTTCCGGACTTTTGTCTTAGCTCCTCTCTCTCAGTTCCTCTGCATCATTGCTTCTTTCTCCCAGGGTGTTTCTCTCTAAGGCTCTGGGGGTCCTCTCTTTAACTTCTCCACAGCAAACTCTAGGCTTCATCTCTTAGCTTAGCATCTCCAATCATCCATCTATCTGCATCTCCAAGCATCTCCAGGCATCAGAATCTGTGTCAGCTCTTGAGCATTCTCAAGCACTCCAGTGAACTAATCAAGCCCCACCCTGAATGGGTGGGGTCCATATCACCATGGAAATAATTTAATCAAAGGTCTCACCTACAGTTGGGTGAGTCACATTTCCATGGAAACAACCCAATAAAAAAGTTCCATCCTAATCAAGACTAATAAGTCTGCCCCCACAACACTGCATTGAAGAACATAGCTTTTCTGGGGAACATAATACATCCAAACCAGCACATTCTACCCACTGGACCCCAGAAAGACATGTTCTTTCCAAATGCAAAAATGCATTCATTCCATCACAACACAGATAAGCACAACGTCTTATCAAAATCAGCTACATATGTGTTTTATCCTAAGGCAACATTCTCCTCTGGTCGTGGACCTGTGAAACTCAGAACAAGTTGTCTGCTGTCAATATACAAGGGAGGGACAGTCATAGGATAAATGTTCTCATTGCCATAGGGAGAAATTGAAAGGAAAACAGGGCTAATGGGACCAAAACAATTCCTAAAACCCACAGAGCATACTTCATTAGATTTCAAAGTCTGAGAATAGTTTATCGAATGATGTTTTGCCCTTGGGGCTTGAGAGAGCAGGAGTACAATCCTTTCCAAGGGCCATTGTGGCAGCCCTTTTCTCTCCAAATGCTGGGGTGAGTGCTCCAACATATCCATGCATTGGAGAGACCACCTTCTTCTCAGCCCCACCACCCTCAAGCATCGGAGTGCCACTCAGACTTGGCATCTCCAGGGCAAAGGCTCTCCCCTCTCTGAACAGTGGGGTGGTGACCAGGCTCTCCCCAATCCCTGGGGAATGTGCTCCACCCTCTCTGAAGCCTGGGTGGAAGCACACTTCTTGAGTCTGGAGGCGGAAGGCCCACCCTCTGCCTCTGGGGCAAACTCACCCTTTCCACATTCATGGTTTGCTCTGATCTCCTTGCCCAAGAATTCTTGGCTTCAGACCATGGCTTCCATGGTCCTGCCTTCTCTGAAGCAATTTTTTCCTCAATCTGTCCCTTTTCTGTCCCTTTTTTTGTCCAGATTGGTAGTGGCTCCGTTTATATAGATCTTGCAAAAAAAATTGTTGGCTTGGCATGCAGCATACAGGGGTGAAAACCAGACAATAGGACTTTCCACAAATCCTTTCTGGATAACTCCATCTTCAATCCTGGCTTGTACTGAAATGGCTGACTGGTTCCAGGTTTTGTTAAATCCTCACATGGGGTTGTATTCTCTGGGGTTTCATTTTCAGGAAGCCCAGAATTTACCATACCTTCAACTTCTGGTTTCTTTGAACTCAATGGCTCAGTTCTCAGTTTATCTCTTTTCTCTTTCATTTTACTATAAGCTGCAAGGAGAAGCCAGGCTTCATTTTCCACATTTAGTTTGGAAATCTCTTCAGCTAAGTATCCCAGCTCATCATTTTCAAATTCTGCCTACCATCCAACACCAGGATTCAATTTTGTCAAATTCTCTGCTGCTTTAAAACAAGGACCACCTTTCTTCCAGTTGGCAATGACACATTCATCATTTCTGTCTATTGCCTCATCAGAAGTATCTTTAGAGTCCATATACCTACCAACAGACTCTTCAAAGCAATTCAGGCCTTTTCTAGCAACCTCCTCACAATTCTTCCAAATCTTCCTCTTATCCATTTAAAAAGCCATTCCAACATGTTTTGTATTTGCAAACTCAGCAGCACCCCACTTCTCTGGTATCAAACTCTGCTCCAGTTAGCTAAAGCTTCCAAAATGCAATATATCAGAAATGGATTGGCTTTTATAAAGGGGATTTATTAGGTTGCAAATTTACAGTTCTAAGGCCATAAAAATGTTCAAACTAAGGCATCACTAAGAGGATATCTTCACTGAAGAAAGGTCAAAGGTGTCTGGGGTTCCTTTGTCAAATGGGAAGGCACATGGCTGGAGTCTGCTGTGCCTCTCTCCCAGGGTTAGCTTCTGGTTTCCATATCTTTCTCCAAAATGTCTCTGGTTTCTGTCTTAGCTTTTCTCTCCCAGCTCCTGTGCATCGTTGCTTGTTTCTCCCAGGGTGTTTCTCTCTAAGTATCTAGGGGGTCCTCTCTTAGCTTCTTCAAGGCAAACTCTGGATTTCATCTCTTAGCTTCTCTACAAAGTCTTTCTTTCTGTATCTCCAAGTGTCTGGATCTGTATCAGTTCTGAGCTCTCTCTCTCTCTCTGAGCTCCCTTAAGGACTCCAGCAAACTAATGAAGACCCACCTTGAATGAATGGGGTCACAACTCCATGGAAATAATCTAATCAAAAGTCCCACCCACAATAGGTCTGTCCCCACAACAGTGGATTAAAAGAACATAGTCTTTTATGGAGTATATGACAGATTCAAACCAGCACAGACTTGAATAGACATTTTCCAAAAGAAGATATACAAATGGCCAATAAACACATGAAAAGATGTTCAACATCATTAGCCATGGGTGAAATGCACAATAAGACCACACTGAGATACCATTTCACACCCACTAGAATGGCTACTATTAAAAAAAATAGAAAATAAATGTTGGAGAGGATGTGGGAAAAATAAACACTCATTCATTTTTTGTAGGAATGTAAAATGGTGCAGCCTCTATGAAAACATTTTCTCAGAAAATTAAGTATAGAATTACCACATGATCTGGCAATCTAGGGGGAACTGAAAGCAGGGACTTGAACAGCTTTTTCACACCGATATTCATAGCAGCATTAGTCACCACAGCCAAGAGATGGAAGCAACCCAAGTGTCCATCAATGGGTGAATGGATAAATAAAATGTAGTATAGGCATAC
Organism: Choloepus didactylus; assembly: GCF_015220235.1. NCBI lineage: Eukaryota > Metazoa > Chordata > Mammalia > Pilosa > Megalonychidae > Choloepus > Choloepus didactylus. Next base: position 28,301,856 of record NC_051320.1, on the reverse strand, counting down.
AACAGAATATTATTCAACCATAAAAAGGTATGGCATTCTGATACATGTGACAACATGGATGAAACTTGAAGACATTATGTTGAGTGAAACAAGCCAGACACAAAAGAACAAATAGTGTATGTTCTTACTGACATAAAATAATTAGAATAAGCAAAGTCACAGAGACAGAAACTAGAATACAGGTTACCAGGGGCCAGGGCAGGGGTAAGGAATGGGAAGTTAATGTTTAATTGGTATAACGTTTCTGTCTGGGGTAATGGAAAAATTTTGATATTGGATGGTGGTGATTGTGGCACCACACTGTGAATGTAACTGACATCACTGAATTATGTATTTGGATGTGGTTAAAAGGAGAAATTTTAGATTGTATATAAAATACAATAAAATAATTTTTTTAAAAAAACCATAGGACTGTACAACACAAACAGGGAATCTTACTGTAAATATGGACTATAGTTAATATAATTATAATAATATTGTTTCATCAGTTGTAAGAAAGGTACCACACTAATGAAAAGTGTTGGGTGGGGGGGGGGGTGGGATATGGGAACTCTGTATTTTCTGTATTATTTTTCTGTAAACGTAAAGTTTTTCTAATACAATTTTAATTTTAAAAAGTTTTTTAGGAACCCACTTTGGGATACTGCCAGGACAGGAATTTTTAATTTCTACTTACTGACAAGAAAATGGAGATTCAGAAAAGTAAAGTGATTTGTCCATGGCCTAGTTAGTGGCAGAACGGGACTAGAAGCAGGTCGTCAGACATTTAGGACAGGATGTCAAAATCAGAGGCGCACTAACATTCTACAGCTTCAAAATATGACCAGAAAATTAACTCATCCAGCAGTTACTATTTATCCTTTATTCTTCTCTGGCATGAAATTGTTGTAAAAAAGAAACTTGAGAGTTATAGTATTTATGTAGAATACAGAGTATAAACAAAAAGAAAATTGGGCAGCTAAATAGGCATCATACTATCAGGTGCATGATTTAATCTCTAAGCTATTGTGACAAAGTGATCACGCAAATCACAAAAATAACACATTGCAGATGTTTTATCCATGTAGATCTGAGTGGACGTTTTTGAGCTATAGGCCCTGGTGAATATGTATAACTGGATCATTTTCTGATGCTGGACCTTATAGGATAGGATATTGGATATCACTAGAGATAATGCAAGCCTTAAAGCCCGTCATATCGAGACAGTCGTGCACCTGCATTTAGCCGTCTTCCACCGCAGCAGTCCTGGGCAGCTGCCAGTGTTCCCACACTCCCCCATGTTACTGGGAGTGTCAGCCACATGTGCAATACTTCTGCTTACATACAAAGAGGAAACAAGGTGGCAGATGGTAAATAAGCAAGCCTTGGCAATCTATGTCCAGCACTAACCCAGGAAATTCTGAACACTGAAAAGTAAACTGGTGAAATATTTTTGAAAATGTTATCCTGCACATATTTGATGTAGAGGTGGAAGTTTTCAGGGGGAGAATTTTCCCACAAATTCAATATCTCAAATTACTATCTGAATGTGTCTCTTGAAGGTGAGCAAGTCCAGTGCAGAAGAGAAAGAACTAACCAATGGCCATTCTCTGGTGTGTCCTGTCTCTTACTAGGAAGTGGTGTCAGCTTAAATTGATTATTTTCACTGCACATTCCCTGGTTTCTTAGGTATCTTTTCCACTTCACTTTGTGTGTGTCTGTATGAGAACAGGGGAGGAGAATGCTAAATATTTTCAGTGACATCTGGATCACTGTTTTTATTTATGGATGAAGAAAGGAACAATGGAAATAAAGTCAATTCTACAGCTCATGGTTTGCAAACAGGACATGGAAGGAATGGGGTAGTTCTAGGAGAATGACAGCAAAAAAATTCATCATATGTCAAGCACACAGTAGCTGCTCACTATGTCCTTACTGAAAGCATGAACTTAAAGCAACTGGGTTCATCATAGAGTTTATTGACTGAATACATGCAAAAATGACTGTTCCTACTTGATAGTAGTGGGAGACGTGCTAGTATGGGAAAGTTCTGGAGAGATAATAAAAGAAAAGAAATTAAACACATTCTGTCTACTTTTATTCACCTAGAAACTGTTTCACAGAGGGATTAGAGAGTATCAGTTTGCCATCATCAAAGGTGCAAATAGTTGAACCCACCCCTATGTCTGGGTATTTTTCCCCCTTGGAGGTAGAAAATCCACATCATCTTCTTCTGAAGCAGCTGTCCTTAGGCCAGACTCTTTCAAGGGAATGATATAGCCTCAATAACCACAGAGCAGCTACTGAGGCAGATGGAGAGGCAAGAATACAAATACAGAGGAGTGTGGTTTACATAGGAGGATATGGTAGATAATCAATGTAAAGATAAACTGGCTGGAATCCCAGTAGCTCCCTGGTTCCTTGATTCTGCTCTGCCCTGATTCTTGCATCACTGAAAGCTGGAAACCAGAAAATAGTGAACATGAATCCTCAACATATATGGGACCTCTTACCATTCTTCTTCCTACATATGAACAGAAGAATTTGCATTTAATTTATTGCCCTTCTATTTGTCTCTCATGATACAGGCAATATACAATCAACATTCAGTGAGACAAGGGGGATGATGGTAACAAAAATGATGAGTCAGAACCACTGAACATTTTCTCCTCCATAAAAGTAACATGAAAACTAGCAAAAGTTATCAGAATTACTATTTTCAGAATGCTCCAAATTAACCAAAGGCTTGCAATAACCTGGGAAGGGTTTTTTTTTTCCAAGAAAAAGAGCTGAATCTCAGTGAGAACAGAGAGCTTTGTGACATTTTAATTTGGCTGATTCTCATCCCTTCCTCTCCAGCTTTGCCATAGCTTTGACAACCAACAGTACACAATCACAGTGGAAACAAGAAGCCCAGCAGTCAATGGAGGGAGCAGAATAGAGCTGGAGATCCTTCAAAGCCTCATTCCAAGAGAATAGTCACTATCTGATGTGCCTGTGGTTCCCTGGAAGACCTCAGTTGTAAAGCTGTCCTTATTGACCTGACTCAGGGCTCACCAGTGCAAAAAGTTTTTTCCACAGAGGCATTTGTTGAAAAAAGTGAGAGGAAACTGTTTAAATTTCCAGCTGCCTGAGGTGGTGACTAATAGTTGGGGAAAGCAACAGGCTAACCAAATACTTTTAAGGGAAAAACTAGGGAATGAGATTTCTATAGGGACTTTGGAGAGCTCTGACATGTTCCTGGGAATTGAGAATGCCACATGCATGCACACTCAGGTAAGACCTGAAACAGCCCTAAGCTCTCACCTCTGGCTGTCCTTGATGCTCTGAGCCAACAGGAAGTGAAAGCTAAGGCAGAGCAATAAACTACATTACTGAGTGATGAAGCCATGACCCAATGTATGCACAGAACCCTTCAGCAAAGATTAGTCTGATTGGTTAAAATCACTTTTCTTTACTTCAATTCCTTTATCTGCAAAGTAGAGGGGGGAGAAGGTATTGAAATTTAGAGTCCAAATGAGAAATAAGGGCACTGAGGGGCCAATCTGACCTGTGCTATCTTTTCCCCCCTATTAAACTATACACCACATGTCAGTGAGTACCCTATGGCTATTGAGAAATCATGATTGTATTATTGATTTAATATTACCCAAATTTGCCATGTTCCAAACGGTTATGGGATATATTGGAAGAAATCAGGTAATACCTCCAGGAAGCCTATATTTTGAAGAATAGTTTGTATGTATTTTTGTATGAATTGAATGCATTCATGTACTTTGGTCTTAAGACATTTTATATACACAAGGCACAACTGAAAAATATGAGAAATAGAGTCTTCCACATTGTGGAAGGCAGCAAATCATTCCCTTTCTACTTACCCCTAAAGGATGCCTTCAATTTGCCTACCTCCTGCACAACCTGGGTCTCCAACTGTAGAAACTTCATCTAAAGGTCTATGAGTGTCTCTCCTGAATTCTATGGCCCTAAATTGCCTCTTACCTCATCAAAACCTAATGAACCAGATGTCACCAACATGGCAACATAAAACACAGCTTGAAAAAGTCTCCCCAGAGAATCAGCTAATAAAAGGACAAATCCCACTAGCTTGGAACTCTAGAAGATGGCAGAGCCTAGAGAAGGACTCCACAAATGCTGAGTCAAAAAAAAAGAAAAATATAAGGTAGGAAATATCTGTCCCATAACCATCAGTCTGAAATACTCCCCCTCATTCAGTCCCATACAGATTGGGAATTGCCCAGAGGCAGCATGGCTCAGATCCTTCCCACTGTGGAGGCAGAACATACAGCTACTCACCGTAGTGAATTAGAACCAGGCACAGAGACATAAGCCCACAGAGACCCAGGGTAGGATACAAGCCTCTAAGTCCTGCTGCACACAAAAGGGGCCCTGTGGGAGGGGAGGAGGAGACCATGAAAGAACTGTTGGTAAGAGTTGCACTTACTCAATCCAGTTTCTGGACCACCTAAATGCAAAATGGACTTTTCTGGAGTGACCCACATTTCTGGTTTACCCCATCTGTCTCCTTTGGTTGGATATCTTAATGGGGAAGAAGCCAGAGGCAGAAAAGCCATGTGGGGAAAAGGGGGGGGGGGGTTAAACTGAACTGCTATAATAGAAGATGGGTCAAAGAACTGAAAAGTAGAAGGGAAATGGGGCACTGATTAAGGGAAACAATTTAAACAAATCATAGAGCTGGGGAGAAAATTCTGCAAAAAACAAACAGAACAGATCAAGATTCCCAGAAATGAAACAGAGGAAAGGAAACTTTCTCCTGGGGGTGAAACAATTGCACCAAAAGTACAATCTTAAAAATTGTACTACATATCCAGGCAAGAATCAGATGAAGAAGAGCTGAGAAAATCTGAGCAGTTAAACATGGGCTACTCTAAAGGCCTAGAATAAGCTGGACCAAGCATCAAAGAAGAGCCTTCACACAAAGCCAATCAACAATAAAACCCTAGACAAGAGAGAGAAACTGACCTTCAGAGTTAACTTGTCAAGATAATCAGATGATGAGATATCAGAAAAAATCACAAGCCATACTAAGAAACAGGAAGATATAGCTTAGTCAAGGGAACAAATGAAAACTTCAGGGGAGAGAAAGAATTTGGAACAACTAATCAAAGAAGTTCAAACAAGTCTCCTATTCCAATTCAAAGAGATGAAGGAAAATATGGATAAAGAGCTACAGGATATTAATAAGACAATGAGTGAGTACAAAGGAGAATTTGAAAACATAAAAAGAAACATAACATAAATTATGGGGGTGAAAGACACAATAGTAGAGATTTTAAATATATTAGAGACATACAATGCCAGATTTGAAAAGGCAGAAGAAAGAATTGGTGAACTAGAACACAGAACAAATGAAATCACACAGTCACAAGAACAGATAAATAAAAGAATAAAAAAAAATTGAGCAGTATCTCAGGGATTTGAGCAATAGCATGAAGCACACAAACATACATGTCATGGGTGTCTCAGAAGGAGAAGAGAAAGGAAGAGGATCAGAAAGAATATTTGCAGAAATAATGGCAGAAAATTTCCCAACTCTTATGGAAGACATAAATATACGTGTCCAAGAAGAGCAACACATTCAAAAACAGAATAAATCCTAATAGACCTACTCCAAGACACACACTAATCAGAATGTCAAATGTCAAAGATAAAGGGAGAATTCTGAAATCAGCAAGAGAAAAGCAACGCATCACATACAAGGGAATCTCAATAAGACTAAGTGCTGATTTCTCATCAGAAACCATGGAGGTGAGAAGGGAGTGGTATGATATATTTAAGGTATTGAAAGAGAAAAAAATGCCAGCCCAAAATTCTTTTTCTGGCAAGCTTGTCCTTCAAAAATGAGGGAGAATTTTAAATATTCATAGATAAACAGAAACTGAGAGAGTTCCTGCCCTACAAGAATTACTTAAGGGGGTTCTGCAGGTTGAAATAAAGGAGGGAGTGGCTTGAAGCATCGTGAAGAAATAAAGATCTTCAGTAAAGGTAATTAAAAGCATAAATGCAAAACCCAACAGTACCGTACCCTCAATATACAACTCTACTCTTTAATTCCTATAAGAGTCAGAATACAATTGGACAAGCAAATGACATATTTCCTGATAATGCACATGCAAAATATAAAGTGGTAAAGTGGGACAAAAACAATATAAAGAAGGGAAACAGGATATGGGAGTAGAGAATGTGTAAGCTATTGAAGCTAAGTTGGTATCTTTTCAAATTGGTAGATTATAGATGTCAGTTTTATAATGTAAACCCCAGGGTAACCACAAAGAAGCTATATTAAAAGTATATGGAAAGGACTCGGGCAAGATGGCGGCATAGAGAGGAGTGGAAGCTAAGTAGTCTCCCTGGAACAACTACAAAAAACCAGAAACAACTAGTAAATAATCCAGAATAACTGCGGGGGGACAAACAAGACCATCCATTCATCATACATCAACCTGAATTGGGAGGAATGCCCGAGAACACAGCATAAAATCTGTAAGTAAAACCTGCGGAACCAGGTCGGGAGACCCCCTCCCCCATAGCCCGATGCGGAGCCGCGTGGTGCCAGAGAGAAGCTCTCTCCCAGCAAGCGAATACAGCTCAGCTGAGCTCCAACTGGGGTTTTAAGTAGCGAGTGTGAACTGCTCACTACAGGTACGCAGCCCCAAAAAACAGACAGAGGCTTTGGGTGACGACTGACCTGGGAGAGCCTGAGGGTCGCCTTGGACTGGGTCTGAAGGGGACTACCTGTTTCTTTTTTGGCTCAGTGGAGAAAGCCCCAGTCATTTTCAGTTTCCAGGGCTGTGACTCTGGGAAGGGTGGAGACACCACAAGCAGAGAGGGAGACTATTGAAATGCTAATGACCTCCACCTGGGGGGTCTGTCTTCTCTAGGAGGAAGGGGGTGGGGCCCTTTCCATTCAGAACCAGACCCCAGAGCCTGTAGGAACACGGCCATACCTCACACCAGTCAAGAATTATAGGCTAACAGGTGTCACCTGCTGGGCAGAAAAGCACAGTGACCCGAGGCATCAAAGGGTGGAGCAATTTTCTAAGACACACCCGCAGGGAAACCAGATACTGAATATTTCTTCCCTCTGGGACCTGAGCCTGTTCTGGTCTGGGAAAACCTGATTTGGATAACCTAGGAAACCATGCCTAGACAACAGAAAATTACAACCTACACTAATAAAAACAAAGTTATGGCCCAGTCAAAGGAACAAATGTACACTTCAACTGAGATACAGGAATTTAAACAACTAATGCTAAATCAATTCAAAAAGTTTAGAGAAGATATTGCAAAAGAGATAGAGGCTGTAAAGGAAGCACTGGACATGTATACGGCAGAAATCAAAAGTTCAAAAAACCTACTAGTAGAATCTATGGAAATGAAAGGCACAACACAAGAGATGAAAGACACAATGGAAACATACAACAGCAGATCTCAAGAGGCAGAAGAAAACACTCAGGAACTGGAGAACAAAACACCTGAAAGCCTACACGCAAAGGAGCAGATGGAGAAAAGAATGAAAAAATATGAGCAACTTCTCCTGGAACTCAAGGATGAAAGAAAGTACAATAATGTACGTATCATTGGTGTCCCAGAAGGAGAAGAGAAGGGAAAGGGGGCAGAAGCAATAATAGAGGAAATAATTAATGAAAATTTCCCATCTCTTATGAAAGACATAAAATTACAGATCCAAGAAGCACAGCGTACTCCAAACAGAAGAGATATGAAGAGGCCTACGCCAAGACACTTAATAATCAGATTATCAAATATTAAAGACAGAGAGAATCCTGAAAGCAGCAAGAGAAAAGCAATCCATTACATACAAAGGAAGCTTAATAAGACTATGTGCGGATCCCTCAGCAGAAACCATGGAGGCAAGAAGGAAGTGGTGTGATATATTTAAGATACTGAAAGAGAAAAACCACCAACCAAAAATCCTGTATCCAGCAAAGCTGTCCTTCAAATATGAGGGAGAGCTCAAAATATTTTCTGACAAACAGACAATAAGAGACTTTGTGAACAAGACACCTGCCCTACAGGAAATACTAAAGGGAGCACTACAGGGTGATAGAAGACAGGAGTGTGTGGTTTGGAACACAATTTTGGGAGATGGTAGCACAACAATGTAAGTACACTGAACAAAGGTAACTATGAATATGGTTGAGAGAGAAAGATGGGGAGCATGTGAGACACCCCAAGAAAGGAGGAAAGATAATGACTGGGACTGTGTAACTTGGTGAAATCTAGAGTATTCAACAATTGTGATAAAATGTACAAATATGTTCTTTTACGAGGGAGAACAAGCAAATGTCAACCTTGCAAGGTGTTAAAAATGGGGAGGCATTGGGGGAGGGATGCAATCAGCATAAACTAGAGACTGTAACTAATAGAATCATTGTATTATGCTTCCTTTAATGTAACAAAGGTGATATACCAAGGTGAATGCAGATAAGAAGGGGGGATAGGGGAGGCATGTTAGACACTTGACACTGGTGGTATTGTCTGATTCTTTATTCTACTTTGATTTAAGGTTATTTTTCTTTTTGCTGCTTCCTAGCTGTCATTTTTTTTGTTTCCTCTTTCTTTTGCCTCTCTACCTTCTTTGACTCTCCCTCCTGCCTTGTGGAAGAAATGTAGATGCTCTTGCTTAGTATGAGCAGAATGTTCAATTAAGATGAACTTAAATGTTTGGAAATGAACAGGGGTGTTGGTAGCAAGATGTGAGAATAACTAACAGCGCCGAGTGGTGTGTGAATGAGGTGGAAAGGGGAAGCTCAGACTCATATATGTCACCAGAAGGAAAGTTGGAGGTCAAAAGATGGAAATGTATAAAACTGAATCCTGTGGTGGGCAATGTCCATGATCAACTGTACAAATACTAGAAATCACTTCATGAACCAGAACAAATGTATGACAATACAATTAGAAGTTAATAACAGAGGGGCATATAGGGAAGAACTATATACCTATTACAAACTATATACTACAGTTACTAGTATTTCAACATTTTTTCATTAACAGTAACAAACGTACTATATCAATACTAGGAGTCAACAATTGAGGGGGATTGGTTAGGGATAGGGGAGGTTTAGAGTTTCCTTTTCTTTTTTTCTTTTTTCATCTTTCACTTTATTTCTTATCTGGAGTAATGAAAAGTTTGTAAAAATTGAACAAAAATTAAGTGTGATGGATGCACAGCTGTATGAGGGTACCCAGGGGCAAGTGATTGTACACTTTGGATCTTTGGATAATTGTATGGTATCTGAACAATATCAATAAAAATGAAAAAAAAAAAAGAAAAAAGAAAAACATAAAAAAAAAAGTATATGGAAAAAGAAATGAGAAAGGGATCAGTCAGATATATCACAAAAGACCAACTATACAGAAAAGGAGGTTTCAATAAAAGAAAAGAGATACAGAAAAAAGATATGACATTTAAAAAAACCAAAGGAAAAAAATGGCTGAAGTAAGTACTGCCCTTACAGTAATAACGCTGAATGTTAATGGAAGAAACTGCCCAATCAAAATACACAGATTGACAGAATAGATTTTAAAAAAGCTTGATCCAACTACATGTTTTATACAAGAGACTCACCTTAGAGCCAAAGACAAAAATACGTTGAAAGTGAAAGAGTGGAAAAAGATGTTCCATGCAAATAGTAACCAAAAAAGAGTTGGAGTAGCCCTACTAATATCAGAGAAACTAGACTTTACACCAAAAACTGTTACAAGAGACAAAGAAAGACACTATATATTAATAAAAGGGGCAATCCACCAGGAAGAAATAAAAATCATAAATATTTATGCACCAAACCATGGTACTCCAAAATACATGAGGCAAACACTGGCAAAACGGAAGGGGAAGATAGATACCTCTACAATAATAGCTGGAGACTTCACTATACTGCTCTCATCAATAGATAGAACATTGAAACAGAAAATAAATAAGGAAACAGAGAACTTGAAAAATATGATAAGTGAACTAGACCTAACAGACATATACAGAACATTGTGCCCCTAAACAGCAGTTACACATTCTTCTCAAGTGCGCATGGATCATTCTTTTACGTTGGGACACAAAATAAGTCTCAATAAATTTTAAAATATTGAAATTATATAAAGCATCGTTACTGACCATAATGAAATGAAGCTGGAAACCCATAACAGGCAGAAAACTGGAAAATCCACAAATATATGGAAGTTAAATAACATACTCTTTAACATTTAGTAGGTCAAAGAAGAAATTGCAAGAGAAATCAGTAAATGTCTTGAGACAAATGAAAATGAGAATGCAACATATCACAACTTAAGGGATACAAATAAAGGGAAAGCTGAGAGGTAAAATTATAGCCCTACACACTTACATTAAACAAGAAGAAAGAGCTAAAATCAAAGACCTAACTGTATACCTGGAGGAACCAAAAAAGAGAAGCAAACTAATCCTAAAGAAAGCAGAGGGAAATAAATAACAAAGATTAGAGCAGAAATAAATGAAATTTTGAATAAAAAAGAGAGATTTAAGAAAACCAAAATTTGGTTCTTTGAAAAGATCAATAAAATTGACAAACCTTTAACTAAACTGACAAAGAAAAAAGAGAGAAAATGCAAATAAATAAAATCAGAAATGAGAGGGGTTAACTGACCATAAGGGTCATAAGAAGATACTCTGAACAACTATGTGTCAACAAATTAGACAACCTAAAGGAATGGGCAAATTCCTAGAAATACACAAACAACCTACACTGACTCTAGGAGAAACAGAAGACCTGAACAGACCAAATACAAGTAAAGAGATTGAATCAGTCACTGAAAACAACCCAACAAAGAAAAGTCCAACTAGATGGCTTGACAGGTGAATTCTACCAATCATTCCAAGAAGAATTCATACCCAATCCTGCTCAAACTCTTCCAAAAAATTGAAGAGGAGGAAATACTACCTCACTAATGCTATGATCCCAACATCACCCTAATATCAAAGCCAGATAAAGATACTACCAGAAAAAAGTTATAGACCAATTTCTCTTATGACTATAGATGCAAAATCCTCAACAAAATATTTGCAAATTGAATCTAATGGCATATTAAAAGAATTATACACCATGATCAAGTGGAATTTATCCCAAGTATGCAAGATTGGTTCAATATAAGAAAATCAGTTAAAGTAATACACCACATTAAAATGACGGGGAAAACACGTGATCATCTCCATTGATGCAGAAAAGGCATCTGACAAAATCCAGCATCCTTTCTTGATAAAACACTTAGAAAAATAGAAATAAAAGGATACATTATCAACACAATAAAGGGCATATGTGAAAAACCAACAGCTAACATCACATTTAATGCTGAAAGACTGAAAGCTTTCCCTCTAAGATCTGGAATAAGAGAAGGAAGCCAACAGTTACCACAGTTATTCGATATTGTACTAGAAGTTCTAGCCAGAGCAGTTAGGCAAAAATAAATAAATAAATAGAAAATAAAAGGCATCCAAATTAGAAAGCAAGAAGTAAAACTTTCACTATTTTCAGATGATATGAATCTATATATAGACAGTTCCAAAGAATTTACAGCAAAGATACTAGAGCAAATAAATTCAGCTAAGTGGAGGGATACAAGATCAACATGCAAAAATAAGTAGTCTTTCCATACACTAGTTACGAGCAATCCGAGGAGGAAATCAAGAAAAAATTCCGTTTACAATAACATCTAAAGAATCAAATAACTAGGAATAAATTTAACCAAGGATTTTGCTCCAGTTTGCTAAGGCTGCTGGAATGGATTGGCTTTTAAAATGGGGGGTTATTTGTTCACAAATTTACAGTTCTAAGGCCATGGAAATGTCCAAATTAAGGCATCAAGAAGTAGATACCTTCTCTGAGAGAAAGGTCAATGGCTTCTGGAACACCTGTCAGTTGGGAAGGCAAGTGGCTGGCATCTGCTAGTGCTTTGCTCCTGGGCTGCCTTGCTTTCAGCTTCTGATTCCAGTGCCTTTCTCTCTTTAAATGTCTGTGGGTCCTCTCTTAGCTCTTTCAGGGAAAACTCCGGATTTCATCTCTCTTGGCTTCCCTTGGCTCTCTCCAGGTTCTGGCTATTCCTATGAGTCCTTGGCTTAGCATCTCCCAGGGTATTTCTGACTGCATCTCCAAACATCTGTGTCTGTGCCAGCTCTCTTAAGGACTCCAGTAAACTAATTAAGACCCATTGTGAATGGGTGAGGTCACATCTCCATGAAATATTCTAATCAAAAGGTCCACCCACAATAGGTCTGCCCCTCCCCCCAAGATTGGATTAAAGAATATAGTCTTTTGTTGGGTACATAATAGATTGAAACCAGCACAGATGTAAAGGACTTGTAAACAGAAAACTACAAAACATTGCTAAAAGGAATCAAAGAAGACCTAAATAAATGAAAGGACATTCCATGTTTATGGAATGGAAGTCTAAATATTATTACGAGTCCACCCAAAATGATTTTCAGATTTACAGCTTCAATGTAATCCCAATCAAAATTCCAATAGCTAACTTTGCAGAAATAGAAAAGCCATTTATCAAATCTATTTGGAAGGGCAGTGGCCTCAAATAGCCAAAAACATCTTGAAAAAGAAGAAAACAAGAGGACTCACACTTCCTGACTTTAAAGCTTATTACAAAGCTATTGTTGTCAAAAAAGCAATGTACTGGCACAAGGACAGATATATTGACCAATGGAATCAAATTGAGAGTTCAAAAATAGACCCTCACACCTATGGCCAATTGACTTTTGACAAGGTCACAAAGTCCACTCAATGGGGAGATTTGGGTTTAATATCCAGAATATATAAACAAATCCTACAACTCAACAATAAAAAGACAAACAACCCAATTAAAAATGGGCAAAAGCCTTGAATAGACATTTATCCAAAGAGGATATACTAATGGCTAAAAAGCACATGAGATGTGTGCAAGGGGGTTCATTACCATTATACTATTCTGTTTACTGTGTATATATTTCTTTACTTTGCATATATTGCCCTAAAAAATTCATTTTTTAATCTTTAAAAAAAGCACATGAAAAGATCCTCAACATCACTGGCTATTAGGGAAATGCAAATCAAAACATAACAATATATCATTTCATACACACTAGAATGGCTACTATTTTATAAAATGGAAAACAAGTGTTGGAAAGGATATGGAGAAACAGGAACACTCATTCATTGCTGGTAGGAAAGTAAAATGGTGCAGCCACTGTGGAAGACACACTGGCAGTTCCTCAGAAAGCTAAGTATGGAATTATCATATGACTTGGCATTCCTGCTACTAGGTATATACCCAAAAGAATTGAAAGCAGAGACTTAAACAGATATTTGCAAACCGTTGTTCATAATGGCACCATTCACAATTGCCAAAAATGGAAGCAATCCAAGTGTCCATCAACAGAGGAATGGATAAAAAAATGTGGTTTTTACCTACAATGGAATATTATTCAGCTGTAAAAAGGAATGAAGTCCTGAGACATGTTACAACATGGATGAATACTGAAAATGTTTTGAATGAAATAAGCCAGAAACAAAAGGACAAGTATTATATGATATCACTGATATGAACTAATTAGAATAAACAAATTCATAGAGTCAGAAACTAAAATAAAGGTTACCAGGGGCTGGATTGGGGGTAGATAATGAGGAGTTAGTGCCTAACTTATACAGAATTTCTATTTATGTTGATAATAGTTTTAGAAATGGATGGTGGTAATACTAGCACATTATTGTGAGTATAATTAACAGCCTTATATTTGATATGTGAATGTGGTTAAAAGGGAAATTTTAGATCATATATATGTTACTACAATAAAAATTAAAAGATAAAACATATGACTGTATAACACAGTGAACCCTATTATAAAGATAGACCACAGGTAATAATGCAAGCATAAAAATATTCTTCCATGAATTGTAACAAATATGCCACAGTAATGCAAGGTGTTAATAATAGGGTAGTATATGGGGAAAATGCACCTAATGTAAACTATGGACTATAGTTAATAGTACAACTTTAATATTCTTTCATCAATTGTAACAAAGGTACCACACTAATGCAAATTGTCAATAATGGAGGGGGTACAGAAATGCTGCATTTTTTACATGAGTTTTCTGTAAACCTACAACTTCTCTAATTTAAAAAAATTTTTTGAAGCAAACCTAATGGACCCACAATGACCCATTCTTGCAAGTTCTTGTTGTTAAAGATGTATCAAGAGATGGAAGAAGATAGCAGCATAGACAGGAGTGGAAGCTAGTTTGTCCCCCTGGAACAACTAATAAACAACCAGGAACAACTAGTAAATAACATGGAATAACTACAGGGGGACAAATGTGACCATCCACTCATCATACACCAACCTGAATTGGGAGGAATGCCTGAGATTGCAGCATAAAATCTGCAAGTAAAAACTGTGGATCCAAGCCAGGAGCTCCCTCCCCCATGGCCACAAACTGCAAAGCCTTGTGGTACTAGAAAGCAGCACTCTCCCAGCAAGTGAATACAGCTCAGCTGAGCTCCAACTGGGGTTTTAATTAACAAATGTGGGCTGCTCAATACAAGATACGAATCCCCAACAAGCAGACAGAGGCTTTTGGTGATGACTGACCTTGGAGAGCTGGAGGATGGCTGCAGACTGGCCCTGAAGGGGGATTTCTGGTCCTTTTTTGGCTCAGTGGAGAAAGCCTCAGCCATTTTCAGTTCCCAGCACTCTGACCCAGACAACAGTGGAGACAGCACAGGCGGAAAGTATTCAAATGCTAATGACCTCTTCCTAGGGCCAGTATCCTCCTTAAGAGGAAAGAGGTGGGGCCCAGCTATACTACCAACCTTCCATTCAGAACCAGACTGCAGATCCTGGGGGGAAAGAGCCATGGGCCAAACTTCCTTACACCAGTCTGGAGCTATAGGCTGACAGGCACCACCTGCTGGGCAGAAAAACACAGTGACCTGAGGCATCACAGGGTGTACCAGTTTTCTAAGACACACCCTCAGGGAAACCAGATACTATCCCTTCCTTCCAAGACCTGAGCCCGTTCTGGTCTGGTAAAAGCTGATTGGGATAATCAAGGAAACCAGATGCCTAGACAACAGAAAATTACAACCTACAGTAAGAAAAACAAAGTTATGGCCCAGTCAAAAGAACAAACTTAGACTTCAACTGAGATACAGGAATTGAAACAACTAATGATAAATCAATTCAAAAAGTTTAGGGAAGATATGGCAAAACAGATGAAGCGTATAATGAAAATACAGAGTGTACATAAGGTAGACATTGAAAGTTCGAAAAAACTACTGGCAGAATCTATGGAAATGAAAGGCACAACACAAGAGATGAAAGACACAATGGAAACATACAACAGCAGATCTCAAGAGGCAGAAGAAAACACTCAGGAACTGGAGAATAAGCTAACTGAAAGCCTACACACAAAAGAACATATAGAGAAAAGAATGGAAAAATATGAGCAACGTCTCTGGGAACTTAAGGACAAAACAAAAAGCAAGAATGTACGTGTCATTGGTTTTCCAGAAGAAGAAGAGAAGGGAAAAGGGACAGAAGCAATAATAGAGGAAATAATCAATGAAAATTTCACATCTTTTATGAAAGACATAAAATTATGCATCCAAGAAGTGCAGCATACCCCAAACTGAATAGATTTGAATAGGCCTATGCCAAGACACTTAATAATCAGATTATCACATATCAAAGACAAAGAGAGAATACTGAAAGCAGCAAGAGAAAAGTGATCCATCACATACAAAGGAAGCTTGATAAGACTATGTGCAGATTTCTCAACAGAAACCATGGAGGCAAGAAGGAAGTGGGGTGATATATTTAAGATACTGAAAGAGAAAAACCACCAACCAAGAATCCTATATCTGGTAAAACTGTCCTTCAAATATGAGGGAGAGCTTAAAATATTCTCTGACAAGCAGACAATGACAGAGTTTGTGAACAAGATACCTGCTCTACAGGAAACACTAAAGGGAGCACTGCAGACAGAAAGGAAAAGAAAGGAGTGAGAGGTTTGGAACACAATTTTGGGAGACAGTAGCATGGCAATGTAAGTACACTGAATAAAGATGACTGTGAGCATGTCATGTGGACACCAGAATGAAAGACAAAAGATAAAGATTGTGACTGTATAACTCAGTGAAACCTTGGGTGTTCAAAGATGTAATAAAAGGTGCAAATATGTTTTTACATGAGGTAGAACATGTAAGGTGTTAAAAATAGGGTGGGATTGGGGGTAAATACAATCAATGCAAACTAGAGACTATAATTAACAGAAACATTGTATTATGCTTCCTTTAATATAACAAAGGCAATATACCAAAGCTAAATGCAAATAGAGGTGGGGGGGACATAGGGGAAGGGTATGGGACTCCTGGCATTGATGATGTCTGACTCTTTATTCTACTTTAGTTTAATGCTATTTTTCCTTCTGTTGCTTTCTAGTTGTCATGTTTTCTCCCTCTCTCTCTCTCTCTATTTTCTCTTTCTTTTGTCCCTCTACCTTATTTGACTCTTCCTCCTTCTTTGTGGAAGAAATGAAGATTTCCTTATATAGATAGTGGCAATGGCACTAAATATAAATACATGACTATATAGAGAACTAATGATTGTTTACTTAGGATGGACGGAATATATGGTGTGTGAACAAAACTGTCTTAAAAAAATGGGTTGATGAAGAAACCTTGAGGGCACTATATTGAGTGAAATAAGACAGACACATAAGGATGAATATTGTAGGTTCTCACTGATATGAACTAATTATAATATGTAAACTCATAGACATGAAATATAAGCTACCAGGATATAGAAAGAGGCTAAAGAATGGGGATTGGTTGCTTATTATGAGCAGAATGTTCAATTAGGGTGAACTTAAATGTTTGGGAATGGACAGAGGTGATGGTAGCACGTTGTGAGAATAACTAACAGGGCTGAATGGTGTGTGAAGGTGGTGGAAAGGGTAAACTCAGAGTCATGTATGTCACCAGAAGGAAAGTTGGAGGTTAATAGATGGGAATGTATAAAACAGTGAATCTTGTGGTAGACAATGTCCGTGATTAACTGTACAAATATTAGAAATCTCTCTCATGAACTAGAACAAACGTATGACACTATAACTAGAAGTTAATAATAGAGGGGCATATAGGGAAAAAAATATACCTATTCTGAACTATATACTACAGTTAGTAGTATTTTAACGTTCTTTCATCAACAGTAACAAATGTACTATTCCAGTACTATGAGTCAACAATGGAGGGGGCATGGTTAGGGGTATGGAGGGATTTGAGCTTCCTTTTTTTGTCTTTATTTCTTTTCTGGAGTAATGAAAATATTCTAAAAATTGAAAAAAGAATTAATTATGGTGATAGATGCATAGCTGTATGATGGTACCATGGGCAATTGATTGTACACTTTGGATCTTTGGATAATTGTATGGTATATGAACAATCTCAATAAAAAAATAAACAAGAAAATTCAAAAAATAATTGCCTTTTGCTGTATTTTGCATGTCAGAATGAACTCAGGAAATAATGTTGCCACCATATCTATTAAAAAAAATAGAATTCAAAAAAAGAAAAAAAAAGATTTATCAAGATTCAACACCAGTACATGCCAATCACTATGCTAACTAACTTCATATTTATTAGTGGGTATAAATGTTAGTCTACCTCAATGGGATCATTAACACTCCTTTGCAGTATTTTTTCTTTGCCCTGGTTAGATCCTTCTGATATTCTCCAATCTGTTATTTCCCACTTCTCTTAATCCTGAGAGCTCATGCCTACCTACTCACTGTAATAGACAACATTAATTTATACTCCACTACGACAACAGAGACCATCAGGTGACAACTCAAACTTCCATTACAAACCTCTGCTTCTCTACAGTGGCATCCTACATTATGTATTTTCGTCTTGTTTCAGGCAAAGCAGTGTGTCTTCTCTCCTCCAAAGCTAACCCCTTCATCCCCTCCTACCTCCTCTGGAGACTTGGCCCCTTCACTACTGCCTTCTCTTTCCATATATTTACCATTTTTAATCTCTCCTTCTTCTCCACCTTCTTCCTGTCGAAATAAAAGCAAGCTTAAGCAACTCTCACCCTTAAAAAACAAAACAAAAATAAAATAAAATTTTCTATTAAGATGCCATTCCAAGGACTTCCACACATGGCCAAGATTGAGTAACAAGACTGACATTTACCCTCCCGCCCAAAACAACTATGAAATGAACAAAATATATGGAACAATGGTTCACAAAACACTGGGCAACGAAGGACAGTGATCTCTGAGGATGGGGAACAAACGAGGTGAGCCCAGCAATTGCCCCAGCCTCCGGCCATGAGCTCCCAGCCATGGAGCAGAAAGGGGGAGCCTGGGCAGAGCCCAGCAGAGTCCCTGAGCTGCGACCAAAGCAGCTAGGATTCACAGGACAGAGCACTGCAGAGTACAGAGCTGCACAGAAAGAGAACTCTGGAGATCTGGGAGGAAACTACCAGAAGCTGATGGAAGAACCACCCAAAAGATTAATGGGAACAATCACAGGCACTCACACAAGGCCAGGAATAACATGTGCTTCAGCCAGATGGGGAAATCTCGTGATGGGTAATCATTCACCCGAGACCGAGCACTGCTCTGATCCTGCCCACAAGTCCTAAAAATAAGGCCCCAATGCATCACACTGTTTCCAAGCAACTGAACTGCATTCCAGAATAAAAGCAATAATATTTAAGGAACACAACAATATCCAGCACCCAACAGGTGAATTTCACAATGTCTGGCATCCAATAGAAAGCTACCAAGCATGCAAAGAAGCAGGAAAATGTGACCCATAACTAAGAGTAAAATTGATCAATTGAAACAGAGTCATGGAGACAAGAAGAGGCCGGGGAGGCCTTGACCTGCTTCTGCCTACTTCCTTACAGCAGCATTCTGGTTAGTGGGGTGGAGACTTGCTCCAGCCTCTAACTTAAGCTGAGCCCGGGTCAGTCTCTGTCCTCACATGGAACAGTTTCATTCCTCTCATCTGCAAAGGAATTCAACTCCTGGATGCTCCTGCCTGAGCCAGAACCAGAGGGCATGCCGGGAACCTCAGCCCCTCTCACCTTTCCATGTCTGCTCGGCTCCTGGTCCACAGAGATGGTTTTCTTGTTTTCAAACATGGCTATGCCTTTTCAGTTTTCTATGTTCACATTTTAGCTCTCATTGATAGGTGTGTGGAGCACAGGGGAAGCTTCAAAATCCATATCCACTGAAAGTCCCCAACTGTCTTTCCCTGAAACTCCTCCCTTACCTTCAGCAATATCACTCTCTCTTAGTTTTCCTCTCACCTCTTTGATTACTGCCTTTCTTTTTCTAAGTTCCCCTCTTCTGCCTACCCATTAAACATGTGGAACTTTAAGGCTCCACACCTGACCTTTTTCTCTCCTTACTTTAGGTTAAAGGGTTTCATCTGGGGCTTTGAGGGTCTGTGATCCCCTGAAAGCTTTTGAAAACTCTGAATATTTTTCAATCAGGAAGAAAAAGTTACAAATGGTATTTAAAGCTAGATTTCATTTTTATAAGGAGAAAATAGAGGGATATGGGATGTTTATAATAAATGCCACTCTTGAGCTATTTAGAATAACACTGGGCATTGTGGCAAGTACGGTGTATGATGATTAGACATATAACCTACATGTGAAAACAGTAAATAATCTTTATAAGCCCGCTGAGTCAATGAGAAAGGTAAGTGGGTCCCTTTAAGGGCTGGTGTCAGGTAGAGCACATGGGAGTAAACTGCGTGGGTTCAATGAGGGACAAATAATGGGTTGTGTGTGTATCTCCCATTAAATATGGGTGCAGACTGCAGTGTGTTCATGTGTTTGTGAATCTTTTCAATTATCAAATATTTAGGTAGTGCCTTTGTAACAGTAACTTTTAAAACATAGCTGAAGACAATAAGCAAACCAGAAATTGTAAAATGTAACCTCCAAAGCTGGAAACCGGCTATTTTAATGGAAGCTCCTATTCTCACAAAGGAGCAATTTGTAAATGTAAGGTATGCAAACATATGTAAATGTAAAATTTGCACCTTGTCTCCTAGCTCCCGAAGAAAACAGGAAAACAGGAAAAATTAAATAACTGAAGTTTTCCAAACCTGTTACATGATATGTAAATGTAAAGTTTGCACCTTTCACAAATGCCACCTGGCTCCTGAAGAAAACAGGAAAACGGGGAAATAACTAAATTGATTCCCTTTGTCTCTAATGGGTTTAGCCAATTAGAGAATCACTGGAAGATTGTCCCAGTCCTCCTAGATATAGATAGCCTTTTGTCTATCACTCTCATTGCATGTTAATTGAATGATTATCACTCTTCGTCTCTGAACCTGGGTATAAAACCCAATTGAGGAGACACTCGAAGAGGCAGATTTGGGAAAATTTTCCCTGTCTTCCCACTGGCATAAATTAAACCATCTTTTCCTCTTCAGTTGGGTTCGGTGTGACTTCTACTAGCCGCACCAAACAAGGGACCCACATTTGGTAAGTGCCCCTTCTTTACCTTTTGTACTGGTTTGGATGTATTATGTCCCCCAAAACACCATTATCTTTGATGCAGTCTTGTGGGCAAGAAATGTATTAGCATTGATAGAGTTGGAGACTTTTGATTGGATGTTTCCGTGGAGACGTGATCACTCAATTGAGGGCAAGGTCTTTCATTGGATAATTTCCATGGAGGTGTGACCCCACCCATTCAGTGTGGCCTTGATGAGTTTACTGAAGCACTGTAAAAGCTCAGAAAGAAGGAGCCAGCTTGCTACAGCCAAGAGGGACATTTTGAAGAATGCACAGGAGCTGAGAAGAGAGGAGATACAGATGACAGTTTGAAAATGGCCGTTGAAAGCAGACTTTTGCTCCAGAGAAGCTAAGAGAGGAAAAATGCCCCAAGAGCAACTAAGAGTGACATTTTTGAGGAACTGCAGCTTAGAGAGGAATGTCCTGGGAGAAAGCCATTTTGAAACCAGAACTCTGGAGCAGACGCCATCCACGTGCCTTCTCAGCTAACAGAGGTTTTCCGGACACCATTGGCCATCTCCCAGTGAAGGGACCCGATTGTTGATTATTTACCTTGGACACTTTATGCCCTTAAGACTGTGTAACTTTGTAACCAAATAAACCCCCTTTTATAAAAGCCAATCCATTTCTGGTGTTTTGTGAAAAAGCAGCATTAGCAAACTAGAACACCTTTCTTGAGCCAAGCACTGTGCTAGAAGCTAAACTACCCAGATGAACAACACGCAAGTCTCTACCTTCATTGAGCTTACATTTGGTCTTTTCATTTTCTTATTTTACGTCTGCTCTTCTCTTTCCTAAAAGAAGCTGGCTGAAATGTGGTGCACCAAAGAAGGAATGGGGGTGGGGTGAGGAAAAGGGACAAGAGGATAGCTTTTCTAGTTCTATTTCCAACATCCTCCAGGAGTTCTCCTTTGAGACTGAAACCTAAGGAGGAATGTACCAAGGTGTTTTCTTCTGCAAGCTAACTGGCTCATTATCCCTGCTAATTGGTCAGAGAAGCACAAATAAGCCAAAGAAAATGTGGGCACATTTCCCAAAACACCTCCTTGTTCTCTGATCATCTATTAGGACTTATTTTAGAATCAGAGGTCAGAAGGGCTCTGGCTAGAGAAACAACATTCATATGTATGCCAGTTCCCCTGTTTACAAAAGAGAGCTGGTTAAGGGACTGGTTGACAAAGAATACAGAATCCCTCTTCTCTGACACTATAAGGTATCTATTACATGAGAACTTCCTTCTGTCGCCAGGAGGCATTTAGTCTTTACTTGGTGTTCTACACAGGATGGGCAGGAGTTTGGTGGGGCAAGGAGAAAGGGGGGGGGGGCTAAAATGAGAGTGCCTCCGAGCAGGGCTCACTAATGGGAAAGGGAGTAGGAAAAGACTGGGGACAATAGTGTAATAATTGGCCTCTGTACAATTTCCAAGGGAGCCTGTCACACAACCAGGCTCACGAGACCCTCCCCACCCCACCTATGAGATAACTGGCATTATCTTCAATTTCTCCAAGGAGAAAGGAGCTCCAAGAGAGACAGCAAGTGGCCCAAGACCATATACTGATAAACGCAGAGGTGTCCTAAAATCCACAGCAGAGAGGGCCCCACTCCACAGAGAAAGCTAGCATTTTTCTCCTAGGGTATCCCATTGACTCCACGATTAAATCAAACGAGGCTTTGGACCACACACTGGAAACCCGAGCTATGTCACTATTTCAAGTGATATTCTGGTCAGAGGGGTATTTCCATACTTCCAGCGTATTGCCAGTAAAATTGGTAGTGCTTAAAGGGAAAAATATCCCAGGACAGAACTTTCTTAGCTTTAAGAGTGAAAATCTGCCCCAAGGGATTTTTAAAAACAAGTTATCAGGCAGAATCAGTACCTCTCCCGCGAGCCAGGCGATCATTCCTCGGCAGCACCTAGGGCGGAGGCGATGGATTTCAGCAAAAACCCCAACCGGCCCACCCATTCTACGACTCTATTCTTGAGGGAGGATGGCAGCTCCATGTCCTTCTATGTGCGGCCCAGCCCGGCGAAGCGCCGGCTGTCGGCTGCCGTGGCTCATCCTGCAAGGCGGCCGCACCTTGTGCCGAGTGCAGGAGCCCGGGGCCGTGCTGCTGGCCCAGCCCGGGGAGGCGTTGGCCGAGGCCTCGGGCGCGTTCATCTGCACACAGTGCATCCTGGAGAAGCTCGAGCTGCAGGCCTATCGGTTGGGCTCTGCCTCCGCGGCCAACCAGGCCCCAGAAACAAAGGCCTGCACTCCCGCCGGGGGCGCCGCCGCCCGGGAGCCGGTGCCGCTGACTGCGCGCAAGGCCTTCACGCACGCGGACGACGGGGCCATCTAGACGTACGTGAAGGAAAATGCTCGCTCGCCCAAGTCTGTCACCGTTGATGCTCTGTGGAAAGCGATAGAGAAAAGCTCGCTCACCCAGCACTCGTGGCAGGCCCTGAAGGACCGCCACCTCAAGCACCTGCGGGGCCAGGAGCAGCAGTACTTATTGGGGGACGTCCCAGGGACCCCTCCTCCCAGAAGCTCAAGCGGAAGGCGGAGCAAGACCCAGAGGCTGCCGACAGCGGGGAACCACGGAATAAGAGAACTCCAGACTTGCCTGAAGAAGAATTCGAAAGAAAAGACATCCAGAAGAATGAAGAGGCGGTCAAAAAGATGCTTATAGAAGCTGATGGGGAGTTTGAAGACGATTGTATAAAAATGTAGCTTATGAGGGGTGACAATGTGATGGGAAAGCCATATGGACCACACTCCCCTTTGTCTAGTGTATGGATGGATGAGTAGAAAAATGGGCAGGGGGGTGGGGGGGAAGCACCCAGTGATCTTTTTTACTTTAATTGTTCTTTTTCACTTTAATTTTTATTCTTATTACTTTTTTTGTGTATGGAAATGAAAATGTTCAAAAATTAATTTCGGTGATGGACGCACAACTATATTGTGGTACTGTGAACAACTGATTGTATGCTTTGTATGAGTGTATGGTATGTGAATATATCTCAATAAAATTGAATTATTTTAAAAAAAAAGATCTTAATTACCAGGAAAAAAAAAAAAGGCTGATCAGGAGTTTGAAGATGCAGCCATGGAGGAGAACCTTATTTTGAAATACATGTAACAATGTGTGATGATCCACCCACAACTGAGAAGGACTCTGAAACACAGCCTGAAGAAGAAGAAAAAGAAAAGACTTCTCCACCAGAGGTGGGAGCTGCCATTAAAATCATCTGGCAATTAATGGAAAAGTTTAACTTTGATTTCTCAATAGTTACACAGGCCAGGCCTTCCTGAAAAATAGTGGTGAGTTGGAGGCTACTTCCTTCCTTTTAACATCTGGTCAGAGGGCTGATGGATACCCCATTTGGTCCCAAAAAGATAACATAGCTCTGCAAAAAGATGATGAGTGTTCCTGAGCTGCATTGGTTAAAAAATTTGGTGCTCAGAATGTAGCTAGAAGGATTGAAATCAGAAAGAAGTAATTGACAAGATGATAAAATTAAAAAAAAAAAAAAGGGGAGATGTGGCAGATGAAGCAGGAAAAAAAGATGACTTTTGAACTTTGGGGAGTTCTTACATTGGAACTGACACCTGCCTTTTGACCCGTGTTGCCATTGCTCTGTGAGTCACGGATTTTGTAGACAAGCAGAGGTGTGTATGAGGGTAAAAATCAAAGAAATTGGATATATTTAAAGCTATCCTTGGCAAATGTCAGTATAACCTGAAAGGAAAATCTATACCAGAGAGAGATTGGTGTACGTACTAGTAATCCTTTGCCGGAATGGAACCCCTGCTGTATTGGTGACAGGAATTAGTGACAGAATCAAATGAGGGAAACTAGGAGGCATATGGCTTTTCTGAGCATGAATCAGAATTTCCTGTCCCTTGACAGAAGCTCCTCTAGATTGTTATATATTCCAAATCAAGAATCCAGAAATATAGAAAGATTTATTTACAAGGCATTGAACTTGGATTGTTCCAAACTGTTGCATCTCCTAGCATAGTTCCCACTGAGCTCTGATTTCTAGACTGCTTTGAAAATCCCGTAATCCCTTTTCTACGTTAATATTTGGAGACCCTGTTCCTTGGCTGTTCTTTTCTCCTAGCCCTTGTCTTGTCAGTCAAGTGTCTAGCATGTATTTCTTTACCTACCACCCAATTTGGTATAAAACCCACACAAAATCCTAGACCGTCTCAAGAACAGTCTTAAATCTCTTAATAATACGTTCTTATTTATTGAGGATGGTTTTGTGCTAAGGACTGTGTTAAGCATTTAAAAATTAGTGGTTTGATTCCGTTTGTCCTGTTGCTTTCATTATTGAAAATAAATAACTTTGTATTTGGGAAAAACAAAAACAAAAACAAAAACAAAACAAGTTATCAGACTCAGAGCCACAGGTCTTACCCAGACCAGCCAGCCCTCCAGGACTCTCCACCACACCTGAGGGCCACCGATTCTCCACACAGGCCCTATCAGAGGCCTTGCCCATGAGGCCTTTCCTTCTTGAGAGAAGGGTTTCTTTACCCAACTAATTAAGTATTCACTCATTTGCAGGAGACACACAGCTTTCCAGTGGGAATTTGGGGTTCCCTGGGCAGTTATGCCTCAGTGTCTGCTCCCTGGAATCAAGAGAGCTTGCTTAAAGAAAAAAAAGTCTTTCCCTGAAGGTCCCTGCTTGTTTTATTTGTCAAGACTTAATAGACAAGCGTTCTTTTCCTTCTTTCCTGAACAGTAGAGAAAATCAGGTCTCTACTGAGTCTTTTCACTCTCCCTCTCCCACCCCACCCTGCCATGCCCCACCCCATTTTTTCATTTTTAACCCTGACTTTGCTACTTTCAGCCTCCACTAACCTGATATATCCAAGCACTGGACTCTCTACATGCTGAGGCTTCAGAAGGCTTGAGAGGCCCAAGACTTCCAACAATTCTTGGATAAATGAACTAGCAGCAGACAACTAGTTCTTGGTGTGGAATGCAAAGGACGCCTCCCGTTGCTTCCAGCTGTTGCCACAGGCCCACATGTGGCCAACTGCATGGCTGGCAGAGGGTACTGGAGAGCCGAGGGGGGGTGGAGGAGGTGGAGGGTATCCCCTTGGGTGGGTTCACAGGCTCCCAGGAGTGGGCAGCTTTGCAGAGGCAGCGAAGAAGAGCACAGGCCTGGGGAGATACAGGCACGCCCCTCCCTCTCCTCACCTGACTGTCCCTTGGACCCACCCCCTGTGCTCCTCCCCCACCACACCATGCCCTGACCCACATGACCAGCCCAGTGTGACAACCCCCACATGATCCGCCGTGACGGGACCAGAGACTCTTCACCTCTCCGGCCTGTGTGCCCTGGTCTATATTCTAGGAACTTGGCCTGCTGCTCTGAAGAGGCCAGAGAACTGGGCACTGGTGCCCTGCCGGCTGTCCGTAGGGTGATCAGTCCATCCCGGGGTACCAAGTTCAACTCTTGCTTGGAGCCAAGATTTCCATGACAAAGAGCAGTAGAAAGCCCAACCAGAAGCATTTCTCACAGTGTTCTGGGATGTGACAGATTATGTGTGGTGAGTGCAGGCAAGGTCACAGGGAGAGGTGATGTAATGTGCCCCCCCCGCCCCCACATTAGTATGCTTGTTCTGATTTGCTAATGCTGCTATTTTGCAAAGTACCAAAAATGGATTAGCTTTTATAAAGGGGGTTTATTTGGTTACAAATTTACAGTCTGAAGGCCATGAAAATGTCCAACAACAATAGGATACCTTCACCGAAGGAAGGCCAATAGCATCCAGAAAAACTGTTAGCTGGGAAGGCATGTGGCTGGCATCTGCTAATCCCAGATTGTGTTCTGGTTCCTCTCTCAGCTCCTGTGTATTCTTCAAAATGTTGCCCTTGGGGCATTTTGTTCTCTCTTAGCTTCTCCAGAATAAACACTGGGTCAGCAAAAGTCTGCTTTCATTCAAAAATAGATTGGGGTGATGAATGCATAATTATATGATGGTTCTGTGAGCAGTTGTTTGTACACCATGGATGATTGTATGGTATGTGAATATATTTCAATAAAACTGAATTTAATTAAAAAAAAAAAAAGAACACAGGAAATCTAACTTCACTATAAAGGGAAGGAGGAACAGGATCACAAGACAGAGTTTATCAATGGGAGGTGAAAGATGCAGTAATAAGCATATCTAAAAATATAAGCAGCTAATGAAAAGCCTGTATGCCATAATAGCAAGTCTGACCTTATTTTAAAGGTTGCATGGAGAGCTCTTGTTGAAGTTTAAATAGAGTAATAATATCAGATTTGCATTTTTGAAAGATACTCTAGCTTTATAGCAGTTCTTTGGATCTGAGAGAATGCGACTAAGGGAAGATATTTAGGGATGCTCTTTAAATGTGGGGAATCTATTTTAGCCATTACAAAGATAGAGAATGGAGAGTGAGGAAAAGGCAGTTCCACATAAGTTACAGTTGTCTGTCTTGGGAACCTTAGTGAATGGACGGTGCAGGAATTCACTGATGAATCAATGACGAGGAAGAGCAGGGTAGGATTGGACAAGAGGCACATTGGGTTGGAAGAAACTGAGGTGCTGCATTGTTGATATTTGCTGCATGATCCCGATTGAGATGTTTATACTTAGAGGGATCTCAGAAGAGAAATCTAAGCTAAAAATTTAGGAATCATCAGTGTGTAGAGGTAATTGAAGTCCAGGAAATCAATCAAATATTATGAGCCTTGGAAGTTAATTACTCAAACCTTATTCTTCTTTGAATCCCTCCAAAATGCTAGAAATATCTCTTGATTCAATAAAATTATAAGGCAAAAAATAAAAAAAGTCTGCTTTCAGCAGCTGTCTCCAAAATGTCTCTCTCAGCTGCTCTGAGGTCTTTCTGTTTGTGAGCTCTTTTGCAGGACTCCAGTGATTCAATCAAGACCCACCCTGAATGGGCAGGGCCACACCTCCATGGAAATAATCTAATCAAAGGTATTACCCACAGTTGGGTGGGTCACATCTCCATGGAAACAACCTAATCCAAAGATTCCAACCTAATCAACACTAATATAATACGTCAGCCCCCATAAGATTGCATTACAGAACATGGTGGTTTGGGGGACATAATACATCCAAACTGGCACAATGCTTTTCCCCATTAAAATGTGTGCTCCTTGTAGGCGGGGACTGGTTTCACCAACACATGCCACAGCAAGAGTAGATACTGGATGCATAATTAATCTGTGAGATTAATCCATGAATTGTCCAATAGAAATATATTGGGAGACAATTATGTAATACCCAAAATTTTTAGTAGCCTATTAAAAAATTTTTAAAAATTAGGTGAAACCAATCAAATAATACATTTCATTTGACTCAATATATTAAAAATATTATCATTGTTAAACATATGATCAATATGTAATATTAATGAGCCATTTTACATTATTTTATTTGTAAGAAGTCTTCAAAATTTGGTGTGGTTTTCACATTATAGTACCTGACCAGCCACATTTCAAATGCTCCATAGCTTTGTGTGGCTAGTGGCTTCCATGTTGGCCACGCTGATCTAGACTTCTTTGTCCAGTATGGACACTTCCTCCAGCTAACAGGACACGGCAGGACATCAGGATGCTGTGGGGGGAGCCACCACCAGGAAAGGCAAGTTGAGAGGACTCTAGCCATTCAAATAAGTTCCTCCCAACAACTGTTTTGACATAGACACACCCCTGTTCTCCCCAAGTCCTGTGGCCACCTCTGGGCTTCCTCACCCAGTACTTACCCCAAAGCTGAGGAGGGGTGGAATGGAAATGAGTGGCCTTCCTTTCTATGGTCTATAATGGTGACCACACCTGCATGCCTTTTCTTTAACTAAAGTCTGCATTTTTGTTTTCATTTTATTATTTTAAGCACTTCTCCATGTTACCCCCCAAAAAGAGAGCTTTTCAAATATACCACAACCTCATTTAATCATTTCTGTATCTCTAATATAGGTATTTAATCCCTAGTTTTCATACAGGGAAAGTGAGGCTTGAAAAAATGCTATGACTTTAGGGTGAGATAACTTGGAGGAAGAAAATAAAGTTTCTAATGCAATCCCATCCATATTCCCTCAAGGAGTCCCTTATGGGAAGCTGTGGAAAATGCTGGGCAATGGGACTGTGCACTTCAAACCCCCCAAAGCCCAGAGTCAGACTAATGAAACATCCTGGTGCCATCTAAAACCTAGACCAAGCCCTGGAATCCAGACCCTGGGTCACCCAAGCCCTGACACTTCCTAGCTTAGGAGGAAGAACAGGGGTGAGGTGATTCAAGTCACAATATTAGCACTTACTAATCTCAGTCTCAGGCAACTGCTCATATACTTTCTCTTCCTCACAACAAGGTAGATGGTTCATTTTTAGATTAGGAAACTGGGGTTTGGGAAAAGTAAGTTGCCAAAGGTCAGACAGCCAGTAAGCACAGGAGCTGGAATGATTAAACATTATTAAATGTATTAGTGTGTTTCATAATGTAACTTTACCCTTCTCCCACTGATGCATACTTAAAAAGAGCATTTTTAAAGAATTTTAAGGTCATCAATATATACTATAAGTAACTATATATACATGTTACAAATTTTAAAGGTTGTAATGTATGGGCAGATAGATTTTGTTTCCAAAACGCTTTTTTGAATACAAAAATAAAGGTTTATTACTCCTTACTCATTTGTGATGTATGTTAACTGTCAAAGCAACGAAAACAACTGGACTTTTAAAAGACATAGTTATACATGCATTGTCCAACTCAGGAGGCCGTTGTAATCATGGAGGAGAAAGAAGAGTAGAAGTGCTTTATCATTACAAACCTGTTAAAGCAAACTACAGTTATATGCTGACTTTAAATGTATATTGTGGTGGTTTGGAGCTGTATGTAACTGAAAAACATGTTCTAAACTTACTCCATTCCTGTGGGTGTGAACCCATTGTAAGTAGGACACTTTGATGAGGTTATTTCAGTTAAAGTGTGGCCCACCTCAATCAGGATGGGTCTTAATCCTATTACCAGAGTCTTTTATAAGAGGAATCAAATGCAGACACACACAGAGAAAGCCAGGGAAAGCATGAAGCTGAAGGTCAATGGAACCCCAGAAGAGAAGGGAGAGCCCAAGAGAGCCTGCCACATGACAGAGGATCCAGAAGCAAGGATCACGGGCAGCCAGCCTCAGAACACCAGTCATGGGGGAAAGCATCATCTTGATGACACCTTGATTTGATCTTTCTCTTAGCCTCAAAACCATAAGGTAATAAATTCGCATTGTTTAAGCCAGCCCATTGCATGGTATTTGCTTGAACAGCCAAGGAAACAAAAACATATACAAAGATACATTTCCAAATCTTCACTAGGAATCTGTAACTTGCAAAAAAAGGGGGCAGGGTTAAAAATGAACATAAAACTAGAAAGAAATGGAGGGAAAATGAAAATGAAATATAAATGAAAAGCAAATATAAAATAAAGATTAGAAAAGAAAACAGCTGTCTTTATTGAAAGACGAAAGAGGGAGAAAGAAGGGGAAAGAAGGGGGAGAGGGAGGAAAGAGAACAAGGGAGGGGGTGGCAGAAGGTGAGAAAAGAAAAAGAAGAGAAAAGGAAAGGAAAGGGGAGGGAAGTGAAGGAGGAAGGAGGAAGGATAAAGAGAAGGGACGGAGAAAGAAGGGAAAGAAAGAAGGGGCAAGTGCTGTGCAAAACACGCCCAAATTGTTGGGGTCAGGCAGTTCCTTCAACAAAAAGAAACTGGCCATGACCTGCTTAGTGTTGCGGCTGGGTCCAGTTTTCGCGACTGTTTAGAGAAATCGAAGGCTTTCCCAGCCATTAATCTTTCCTAAAGAAAGCCTTTGTTCTGCACCTGTATAAACAATCCAAATGTTTAAAACCTGTATGCCTGCCCCTAATGTGTGAGACTATGTATTTATATTGATAACTTGAAGTCATCAATAGGAGATGCAAAAAGCCAGCTTGAGATTTCCCTCTTGCATATTTTTGCTCCCCCTCTCCCTCCCTCCCTCGCCTTGCTAGGAGCTCCTTGAGTCAAGTTCAAGTTCAAGCTCTCCACGGCCGATTTCCACGCTGTCAAATATTTCCTGCGTTTTCCCAGCAGTCTTTTTGCTCAACTGGTCTCAGAATGAGCCCCATGACAAAATGTGCAGGGAGAAACTTCAGCAAATGGGGGCAAGCAGGAGGGGCTGTGTGAAACTTCCCTATAAGGGAGGCCTGGCCTGGGAGACAAAGGTGGAATGATGCTTGAGTGATGAAGTCAGCCCGGGCCAGCCACCTGTCGCGGCACTTCAGACTCGGAGCCGGGAGCATTTGTTCTGCTGCGGGAGCCGGCGGACTGAGGCAACTCCAGAGGCGTCTGCCGGCTCTGGGCTGGGCACACCGCGCATCCGTTCCCCCAGATCTCACTCAGCTTGGGAAACTGAGCTTTTAGGCAAAGTGCAAGAGAACACCTAAGCCGACAGCGAAGACTCAATTTCCCCGTTGTAAAACGAGGTCATCATACCCCCAACCTCATAGGGTTTTGATTATTCCCTGGGCCTCTCACGTAGAGAGCAGAGAGCTCAGTGAGAGACTGGCCCAGAGCAGGCGCTCAGCGGCGGGCGTTGTGTCCGCCTCCAAAACGAAGTACTCATTCTCTAACCAAATATTGCAATAGCCCTTCGAATTAGGAAATGATGAGACCGCAGTATTGTTTTGCAGGGGGACAGTGTTTTATTTTTGGTGAGGAGTAGGACACAATAATTCTGATTGCTGCTTCGTCGTTTTGTGCAAGGGCTGGGCGTTTATGCTGATTTAGCGTTCTGTATCCAGGACGCGCTATTCAATACATAATCCAAAATAGTAAAGGATTCCCTCCTCTGTAACTCAAAGCGTTAGGGCAGGAACTTCTATCCTGTGAATTGTGGCATTAAAACAAAACAAACGAATAGAACTCTTAAGAAAGTGGGAAAATATACAAAATCCAGTAGTGTGGGGCCGGGAGGCTTGCAGCCACTAGACAACCGACAGACCAGAGATCCCAAACATGGATTTTAAGTACTTACTCTACTTACCAGCCCGATGACCTCGGGTCCTTCACATCTCCGCGACTCAGTTTCACGTTCTGCAAAATGGAGATGACGGTTAAGTCATAGGTGTTGTTTGAAGATGAAACGAATCAATGCAGATTAAAATGCTTTGCACTTCACAAAGCGTTGTTAAAGGGAAAACGGGAGAAAGAGAATGAAAGGTAACCGTTTTGTGGAATGTTGGATGTTGTTTGCTTGTTTTGTTTGTTCCCTTTTGTCGGATAGGCTGTCCTACATCATGAGGGATGAACTTGGAAAACTGAGCCCTGCTGAACAGTTTGGGAGAGAAGCAGAAGTCAGGATCCAATCCTGGGGTGTCTAAGTCATTTGGCAAATCTTCACCATCGCAAGATTAGCTGGAGCTGGAAGTGGAGGGGGTAGGAGCAACCCACCCACTCCCACTCCCCCAACGCACATTTTCCTCGCGCAGACAACCTGAGGATGCATGGAGACGCCGAGCCCAAATCGGGGCTCTTCAGAGACGTCCCCTTCCTCCGCCCCCAACAGGGCTCCTGTGCGCGCAAAAAAGCGGTCCCCACCCCTTCCACGCCCCCGCCCCACCTCTTACCCCCTCTTCAACCCCCTCTTCTTTGCCCGGGGTGGTTTGTTCCGAGGAGTACAGATAAATAGTCCTGTCAAAAGGCGCAGCTCGCGGGTGTGCGCGCCGAATCTGGGCCAGGGCGCCGACCTCTGGGCGCGCTCTCCCGGGTCTGCGGCGGGGCGCACTAGCTCTCACCACCCGCCTGCTCTGGTGGCTCCTCGGCTTCGCGGTTCCTGGCCCAGGGCTCCCGTCCTCCTCGAGCTTTCCCTGGCCCCCGCCTCCGCGAGGGAGTGGAAGGCGGAGACCGAGAGACTGGCCAAGGAGAGGAAGGCGGGCGCGCGTGGGCGCGGGGGACGACGCGATGTCCACCGGCTCGGTGAGCGACCCCGAGGAGATGGAGCTGCAGGGTCTGCAGAGAGGGTATCCGGTCCCCGCCTCCAAGAGGCAGCCCCACCACGGCGCCGAGTGCAGCTACGCCTCGCCCAGTGACAACTCGTCGGCCGAGGAGGAGGACCCCGATGGCGAGGAGGAGCGGTGCGCGCTGGGCGCGGTAGGCTGTAAGAGGAAGCGGCCTCGTGTGGCTGGGGGTGGCGGCGCAGGCGGCGGCGGGAGCGGCGGCGGCTGCAAGAAGCCCCTCCCGCCCAAGGGCTCGGCGGCGGAGTGCAAACAGTCGCAGCGGAACGCGGCCAACGCCCGCGAGCGAGCCCGGATGCGTGTGCTGAGCAAAGCCTTCTCCAGGCTCAAGACCAGCCTGCCCTGGGTGCCCCCCGACACCAAACTCTCCAAGCTGGACACGCTCCGGCTAGCTTCCAGTTACATTGCGCACCTGCGGCAGCTCCTGCAGGAGGACCGCTACGAGAACGGCTACGTGCACCCAGTGAACCTGGTAGGGGCGCCGCGCGCGAGGCCGGGGGCGAGCGGCCCAGAGACGCCCAGGGACTTCCCGGAACTGGAACGGGTCAGCCCGCTGGGAGGAATGTAAAAGGGGGTACCAGAACGGGTAGTGGGAGGCCCGTTTAGTTCCTCTGAAATCAAGAGAGGGACCAGTCACTTTTTTGGAGAAGAACCATCCACCCTTCTGTGTTTACATCGTTCTGTTCCTTGTCCCTGGGGTATATCTTGGGGCCAACTGAGTCTCTTACTCAATTGCAGAATGAATCCCAAATCTCCCTTGCCCAACTTGTTCCAGCTAAGAGTCTGACAGGTTTGGTTCGGCAGACTGCTTTCTGACGGGAAGGAGGAAAGGCCGAGCTCTATAAAGGAGCTGTTAGATTTTTAATTCCTGCAGGATAGCTAAGGTTCCCAAACAGTATTTGTCTGGAAAGTCCCTCTCCGACCTGCCAACTCTCCGGACTTGGGAAAAATCATATCCAAGCCTACTGGCGTCCCAGTTCCTACTTGGCGCTGAAGGACTCGTGGTGGGGGTGTGGGGTGGGGGTAGGGGAATTAGACAAAATCCCAAACTCATGCAGGCTTCTCCAAATCACCCTGAGGGCAAAGTCCAAAAGGAAGCTACTCCTCAGGTCTCGCGTGATCAATGTCTAGTAAAATTAAAATCCTAGTTTAGTCAGAAGATACGCAAATTCCCAGAAGGCCGATTAAAATCTGAGCTATTTAAAGTCCGGGATATCACGGGGTTCCCTTAGGGCAGTTTCGGTTTGAGAAGATCATTTCTCTTCTCATATCTGATCCTCTTTTTGAATTCACAGACATGGCCTTTCGTGGTCTCCGGACGACCCGACTCTGAGACCAAAGAAGTTTCTGCAGCCAACAGACTATGTGGAACCACCGCCTAGATCGGATTCGAACTCACTTGACGGGATTTATTGGGCGCGTGTGTTTGGGGGCCACGGAGAGAAGGGAGAGGCGCGAGGTGCCCAGAGGATGGGCAGAAGGTTCCATTGGATTATCGGGGTTATTTTGGGTTATTCGTGAACCTCCCGTTCCCTGGAACCGTGAACAGAGAGGTGGCAGGAGCAGGCATTCGGTGTGTGGGGATGTGGGGGGCAAGCCCGAAGGTCGGCGGCACGGATGTCCTTGTAGGGCGCGGAGGGCCGCCGCTGCCGCGGATCTGGGCGAGGACGCTTTACCTCTCCGGAAACGGCCTCCTCCTGTCTCGAGAGCACGGTCCCAGATCCGACCTCGGGCTTCAGCTGTATAGACTAACCCTTGTACTGTCGTCTTAGCCCAGCGCCAAACCGCTTAGCGATTAATTTGCTGAGCCAGATATGTAATATATGTGATGGTACAATTCTGCCCAGATCAGGCCTTTAGCGTTTAAAAAAATGGTCAGAGCACGGTTTCATTCGGCTTTAAACACAGCAGTCCTGGTCTGTAATTTCCATTGGGGTATGTTTTAAAGTTGCAAAGAGAAGAGAGTGGCCTATCTGGGCCAAGTGTGTATCCCATAGGACAGCGTCCTCATAACGGACGCGACAATGCCCGCTCCGCGCTGGGTGAGGTGGAGACACGCTATCGAAGACCACCAGAGCGGGGTTTTGTTGCGGCTGCGCCCATGCGGGGCGCGCTCCTGGGTGCTGGACCTCCTCGCCCCGGTCGGGTCCCCTAGTCCTCCCAGGCTCCAGTCTCCACCCCAGACTTGGTTTTCTCATCCAAGCTTCTGTCTATCCCGTCCCCGTCTAGGCTCGAGCCACGCACCACCATCACCAGGCTCGGGTCTCCTCCCCAGGCGCCTCACTCCACCAGCTCCTCACGCTCCCGGCTCCGCCTTTTACCTCCTGCCCCCCTCCCCGCCCTTCCCCCGACGCCGGACTTTCTCATCAGCGCCTTCTCCTCGGAGGTCCGACCGCCCGCGTCCAGGTGCCAGTCTCCCCGCGCCCACGTTCCTGCTAGTGCCGGGGAAGGATTTGGGTGGGTCGCTGGGGCGGATCGGTGCCAAGTGACCTTGCTCCGGGGACACGCGCCCCGCCGCTGCCGCGATGCTACTACTACAATAATTACTAAATGTAAATAAATTTATTTTTTTATGACTAATGAAACTCACTGTGAAAACTTTGCTTCCCAAGGGTGTGGAAAGTGTTCTTTGTTGCCCCTTTCTGAGAGGGTTGGGTCAAGAAGTTAACTTTAAAAGTATGGGTCTGGACTCTGGCAGGGTATTGGGTCATTGTCACGCGGATAAAGATGTTCTGCACGCGGAGTGGCGGTAATCACGTTTGGACCACTGCGTTTCCAAATTCAACTCTACGATTCTGATTTTCTTTTTTTTTTTTTCCCCTGGAGCCAGGGGTTCCTCTAAGGCAAGATCTGGAGGGTCGTTAGGCCCTAAGAGACTTTGGAGCTAGGGCTGCTTTGAAAGACTTACACTCCTCAAACAAATACAGGGTCAAGTCACACACACACACACACACACACACACACACACACACACACACACACAGTCTTCTCCAGCCTAAAGCGCTCTCCAATTGCACATAGTTCAAGAATCTCCTAAAGCCAACACTCCGGAATCCAAGGACCTCAGTCTAAAGGGTGGAATAAAAACCATAATAAAAGACACAATTTTGTCTTTCGGTAAAGCTTTTCCTATTTCGAATAATGTTTCTATAGAGTTTTTAGCGTATGCCAGCTCATTTTCCGTGATTTCTTCCATTTTCACTGCTATTTTTGCAGGAGGTAATAATTTGGGAAACACAAGATACAGTTTTTAAAAGGCCAGTCTTTTTTAAAGTAACGTTCTCTTTGTAGGGTACTTACAAAATTCAGAAAAAAATATACAGGATAAAATTACCTAATCAACTCCCGATTTGGTGTTCTAGCCACATTTTATAAAAGTGAAAGGCAGTTTTCCAGACCAGAGAGAGAAAAGAGTTGGATTTTAGTTAGGAGATGAGGAGGTGGGGGAACAGGACCTCCTGTTTTGAACCAGACCAAACCAAACAAACCAACACTCAGGGACAATTGTTTTTGAAACCATTTTCCTTGGCTCATATGTAACCCTGGGAAGTGCAGCAGCACTGGGGCTGGGAATCCAGCTTTCAGCAGCCAGATCTGGCCCAGAGTTTACCTTGGACCGTTTCTGTGCCATCAGGGGCTTTTTGGTAAGAGGGAACCGGACATGTAAGTAGTGACAGGAAACCATATCTTGGGCAAAGGCACTTTGAGCTGTGAGTTGGGGGGGGGGGGGGGATGCTTCTTGGGGGTGGGGTGGGATGTCTGCTGGAGGTCAGATGGGAGCCAAAGTCATTTCCAAAGTTTCCAGAAAGTGAGTTCCTTTTCAAGGCAAGGAGGCA
The DNA here is from genome assembly GCF_015220235.1 of Choloepus didactylus. Taxonomy (NCBI): domain Eukaryota; kingdom Metazoa; phylum Chordata; class Mammalia; order Pilosa; family Megalonychidae; genus Choloepus; species Choloepus didactylus. The sequence continues at coordinate 28,265,387 of NC_051320.1, read as the reverse complement.
GCAGCAGTGTCCAGCTTGAAATCCAAATTCTGTTACTGACCATGTGCAATTTAACCCTTCTAAGCCTCAGTTTTCTCATCTAGAAAATGGGGGTAATAATAGTGCCTATTTGGGAGGATTGTCATCAGGAATAAATACAACTATTTAAGCATCCTCTGAATACATAGTGAGCTGCCCACTAAACGGCTACTAAAGGAAACCCAGAGGCAAGTGTCTTTGCTTTGGCGAAGAGGGGACACTACACAGGTGGGACATTTCAGGAACCCAGTCTTCAAGGCTGGGTGGGGTTTAGAGACTCCTGGATCACAACCTAAGAAGAGAAGTCTCCCACAGGAGCTGAAAAACACAGAGAAAGAAGAGCTGTGTTTGTCCTTAATACACATACAAACACGCATTTGCATGAACAAGGAAATATTGGGGCAAAGTTTCATAAGTAAAAGAAAAGTTTTAAAAACACTTGTTTCTGTAATTGAATTCTCTCAGGGCATTTTAGGGGTGCACTCCCAGATTTTCTGTCCCTAGACCCCCACTTCTTTAAAGTGGTGATATTCACTGACCCACATATGCACAGTGTCATACTGTACCCTGTAAAATCTTTTTGGTGCCATTTTATAATCTTATAATTTATAGGGAAGAAAAAAGCTCTCTGGGGAGCTTTTTGCTCCATGGTTTCTGTAAACAGTTCAACACTAAGAATTATAAGTAACTATGGCAGAAAAGAAAAAAGAGGCCAATTTCTAATAAGTCCCAATGGATCAATGCAAGTTGCTCAATCTTCTGGGAAAAGAATGCTGTTGTAAAAATCCTTAGCCATAAACCAGTCTTTTCTTTCTCTTCCAAGACCATGGTGTAATCTAAGTGGTAGAAAGCCATCCCAAAGCTTTCCTTATTTATTTATTTTTCTCATCATTTTCCTTCAGGGATTTGAATTGGGGCTGGGGAGTTGGGGAATTAAGAGAAAAAGAAAAGTAAGTATGTCCTTAGTGTTACATCAATTTGATTACACTACTGTAAGAGAAAGGATGAGGGGAAAAAGTCACTCTTTCTTTCAATTAACTTTTCGTAGGAAATATAATGTATAAAGCACTGGGTAAACAAAATAAGCAAATTGGAAAACACTGTTTGGGGCTTTTTGAGGGACCAAACCACCATTATTAGTGATACTGACTCAACCAAAGAGAACAAAAATCCCCTTTCACAGACTTTTCATAATATGAATATTTTAAATGACATGCTCTCGGCCCTGTAATTTTGAAATGTTTAGACATTTCTCTTGGTAGAGGAGGTTAAATTGATTTTGTGCATATTCTTTTGCACTTTGGCTTCAAGCTACAACTTCACTTGAGCTTCCTGTCTCAATAGACAGTGACAATGACTCTCGCAGTTTAAAGAGGAGATTTTTACAGACAGCTTTTTTTTTCTAGTTATAAATGCTTCATAAATTAAAAAAAAATTAAGAAAGTCACCACCCTCATAAAAAGAACAACTAAGTGAAATATATCCTATAGGTAATAGGAAGATAGTTTAGTTAATAATTTTGACCAAATTAAAACTTAAAATAATAACTCAGAAACTGTTCCCATATCATTTTAGTCGTGTCTGGAAGGACAAAAACAGGCAAGTTCATAACTGACTTCTCAGTGCTTGGTTTCTAACTGTCGGGAAAATCCACCAGGTGGTACTGGGATCGGCTCCTCCTGTAACTGAGCGCCTGGCGTCTCCAGTAGTGTAACTTACTTGTCTGTCCACCTGAGGACACCAGAACGCTCGCATCTTTGCACTCGCAACTCCCCATTCAGTCCCACATCCACGAGCCACCTTACTCCTCTGTGAGACAGGACTATTAAATCCGACCTCATAGAACTGTTTTAAGAATGGATTAAATGGGGATAATTCTATTAAGCACTTGAGAATTGCTCTATAAATACTAACTTTAAAACTTGCTGTCATGATTTTCTTTCTTTTCCTCTTATAATAATTTGGGTGTCCTTAGGCCTCATCTGGAAATTTGTCCCATCATTCCCCTTAGACACTTTTACCACGTTGTTCATTTATGGCAGCTTATTTTCCTGTATTGACCTTCCTTTTTTGCCACTAAGGAAAATTTTTCATTTGGTTTCCTCTTAAAAAAATAAGGAACATAACACTCAGCATCAAAATTATGCATGAGATTAAAAAAAAAAAAGCAAACTCATTTCAACGCGCAAGATAGACCAATGGATTTTGATGTACCGAGTATAAAAAGTTCATTTATATGAGCTCAGATTCCACATTGTGGCCAACTTTAAGGAACTATACTTGTAGAGTTTTGATGTAGTATCAATGAATATCCACAATTATCGAAATGGCTATAACAATACTCCTTCTTTTTCTAACTATGTATTTGTATGAGACTGGATTTTCTTCATAAATGTCAACCAAAATATCATATCACCACAGACTGATACAGAAGCAGAAATGAGAACCCAACTAGCATCTAAGTCAAATATTAAAGAGATTTGCAAAAATATTTGCTACCCTTCTCAGTAAAATGTTTTGATTTGGAAAAATAGTGATTTTTCATTACAAATATATTATTTACATTAACGTAATGAATGTATTATCATTTAAAAATGATTTAAGAAATAAATATATTTAATGTCTCAGTTTTAATTTCTAATTGAGTAAATATCAGTAGATATAAAGCCACATAAACAAAAGATTTTTGGTGTCCTCAATAATTTTTAAGAGTATAAAGGAGACCTGAGACAAAAAAAATTTGAGAATCACCGGCCTAGATTATTTCTGAGGACCTTTTCATTAATATTCTCTGTTTTCTTGATTTTGTGGCAATCCCAGTAAGACAGGGACTTGTAGATCATGACCCATTGGATATGGGAGCAAATATTTGATCAGAAAGATTCTCTGGAGCAATTAGGATGATAACTTAGATGACATAGCTTTCTCTGTGCAACACACTCCTGTAGTCTAGCCACGCAAAGGGGTGGAAGCCAGAGCTGGTTTCGTATAGGCTATGATCAGAAGGGTTTCTGTACTGTTTACTACTTTTGCTAGCTTGATTCCCCTTTTCTCTGGTCTCCTATTTAGGCCTTTGTATTTTGGGCCATTTTAGCCTCAGGGCTGCACCAAGCCTTCACATGAAAGGAAAGTGATGCCTAAAACCTGTCACTTTAAAACCCTATTGCTTTTTGCATATATTATTATTTTAAGGGCTCTGTTGGAATTATAGCATTATATCATCCTAATGAAGAAATTTATTTAGTCGAATGTGGAAATCATACCCATTGACCCTCACTAAAGCATATTTATTGTCAGGTTTTCCAAGTGGCTAAAAAATATGTTTATTCATTAGAATATTGATCAACACATGGAGGACAAATCACGGAAATAACTAAATATCTTGATATGCAAGTTGAGTGCAAAGGAAATAAAACCATAAACAATAGCAAAAGCCCAGAGAAGCCCCAAATGCTTTGGGATCAAGCCTCTTCCAATGCAAAGAAAGGGTCCAATGAAATAAAAAGTTAATTTCTGAAGGAATCCAAAGTGGCTGCTTCTATTCTGACTCTCCCTGTTAAGCCTTGCATGAAAGTGAAAAGCCTCCAACAACATCCCAGCAAAAGAGAGGGGTTCTCCCCTCATGTCCAGCCTGATCAGTGTGCTTGCTGGGCTAAACTGTAGGAGTCACTCCTGCCTTTTTTGCCATGACAAGGGTCCTCCATGGAGAAGCATGTTCACAGTTATCCCTGCATCTCCTTTAGATGATGCCACTCTTTCCAAATTGAAAATGGTCCTCAACAGCTTCCTAGGTAAAAGCCAGGTATTGAAATGGGAGGTTAAAACTAAACCATCAACCATGGGTGGAATGATGGTCTGTGTTGCAGAGAAGTATTTTCTCAAAGTGCTGATTTTCTAACATCAGTGAAAACTCAAACTTGGAGCAACAATAAAATTCTAGACCTGACCAAACCAAAAATAAAAAAAAGGGGGGGTTGGATCAAAAATGCATAAATCCATTATATGGCCACTAGAATGGATCAGGGTTGAAACCAACAGCAGTCTGAGTTGATTCAGGGCAGGAGGCACTCCTGCTTTGCAACTCCCCTGTGATCTGTCCCGGAACCTCTGCTTGGTCGGCCACTTGGGGCAATTATCCCTTGGTTGCTAGACCAAGAGCTTGTGACAAGGGAGAGAAATTTAAGACCTTATGACCAGAACTGTTTACTACAAGGTCCAGGATTAGAATTCGCAGACTCTGAGTTTTGCCTTGGCATTCAGCCCAACCAATCTGGAGGACACCAGCAGATAAGAATTTGGCACCATGACAGCTAATTTTTGCAGCTGCTTTCCTTGCACATGGCTGAGGACTCGGTAGCTGTGGGGTGGTGGGCAGAGTGTTCTGAGGACCTCAACTGGTTGGGTGCCCCTGGGCAATCTCTCACTTTTCCAGCTTTGGTTTCTCACCTAAAACGAGGGTTCTGGCCTAGATAAAGTCTGAAGTCTCTTACAGTTCTAAAATGCTCCATTTCTTTTGAGGCTTCAGAAAGCATGAATAATGCACTATGTTTTTACATGACATTAGAGGGAGGCTGAAAGCCTGGGCAAAAGGATAAAATCAACCAACCAATGTTCTAGATGAGCTTAAACCTCTCAGGTGTCCTTTGGCTTGTTCTGCAGATGGTCTGTGATATTTCTATGTGATTTTCTTATCAATTATAAACTTTACCACAGTTTCTGCATTTCTCTTACAAGTACTCAGTCTCACAAAGGTACAAAAAGGCTGCTTCAGTCTGATATAGAAATCAAATAAGCACAGCAATTGTAGTATTCAAAGCTATTTCTTTCTAAAGGCAGATTTTCATTAGTATTATAAAGTCACAACACAAGATCTCTCAGACATTTTAACAAGGATTCTATGACTCTCTTTGATTTGCCCCAGGGTAAAAAGAAAACCATAGTGGATGAACACCAGATCCAGATAAAAGGACCACTTAGCAAAAAATATCATACAACTATTAATTTTCTTCAAACTCCTATAAGCCTAGGAAATGTCAAATTTTGGTCTGTTATTTCAAGAGTCTAGTAAGGATATTTTTTCCCCTATAGATAGGGTATTTCCCATTGCTTTCCTATAGCACTTTCCACTGTTCTTCATAGTTTTTCAAAATGAACTGTTGATGCATCTACAATCGCAGATTTAAGCTTGTTTCATATCACGAGATGAGATTCCCCTGAGCTCACGCGCTCCTTGGATCATTGGCTTGTGCTGTGCAGGATGGATCTAAGGAGGTTTTAGCTGGGGAGTGCAGCAAGAGAAACTGAGGGCCAGCACTGGGATGATGGCCATGGAACACAAGGGGGTGCATTCAAGAGCCATTTTACTACCAAAATCAAATTGACTTGGTTATAAACTGGATATGAGTGATGAATGACAGGAAGAAGTTGATGATCATTACAAGGTTTCTAACTTGGGCCAGATAGTGAAAAGCCATCACGAGTCATCATTTGTTACTGAAGATTAAAAGGGCAGGTTTGAAAGAGCATGGAATTTAGAAACTGTACCACTCATATAGGAACTCTAGTGGTCATTGGCCTAAAATGATGCTTATCAACTTTGGTCTTGTTCTGGGGTTTTAGATTCGAAGGGGTTAAGTAACAACGAAAAGCTTAGAGAGAAGCTAAGACTACTCAGCTCAGAGACAAAAAACTTGGAGGCAATGTCCCTGCCTCCATTCCCCATGGGCATGCCTTTTGATTTTTGTTTTAGATTGTGAACTTTTTGAGAGCAGGGATCATGGTCATTCATTTTATAACTTCATGAAATGATAACCCCTATCTTTCTGGTACAAAGCAGGCGTTGAATAAATGTTTGATGGATTACCCTTGATAGAAAATAGTCGTTACTCTTCAGTGAAATTATTTTTCTGTTGTAAAATGATGGTTATTTGATTTGGAAAAGCCAGCCCTCTGGAGCCACCTGAGATGCACGGTTGTCACAGACAACCAGGAAAATGCACGTAATTAGTCACTAGCACTAGACAAGTTACAATAATTCCTGTTGTCAGGGAACATGCAGCTTATGGCTCAGCACGTCTGAGAGATCCAGGGCTCCCTCCAACAGAAATCCAGCTCACTGGGTGAGTCCAATAAAGGAAGGGAAAATTAATATTGTAAATATGCTAAGTCCCATGCTATATACTTTTGCAGATATTATTGCTTTAAAGCATCTCCTCAGACCTATTTGTAGGTTCTTTGATTATCCTCATATTACAAAAAGGAAAACTGGGGCTCAAAAGTTTAGTTACTTGCCACACAAGCCCTTATGTGGAAGAGTCAGAGTTCCTACCTGGTCCCTTCTAGTTCAGAATCTGCATCCTTTAGCAGCCCCAGCCCTCTGCCTCCCCAAGAAACATGTTCCAGGTGTAAAAGGGAGCTGGTGGGAAGATGATGACCACTAACAAGGTTCACCTTTGCTTTAGGTGTTAACCTGGAAGAATAAATGAGCCACTGGAGTTATACCTGGTTCTGAGTGCTTACAATGACATGGAAGTGAGAAAAGGAGTCAGGGCCTGTCTGCTGAGTTGGTGGTGGCAGCTGAAGCAACCCAGGAAAGGGATCTTGCAGACTGTACACAAAATAGTTTCTTTTTTCAAAAATTAATAAATTGTTTTTTGGAGCAGTTTTCAGTTTACAGAAAATTGAGTAGATGATACAGAGTTCTGATTTACCCCCTCCCTCCTGCTCACCATTACCCCTATAATTACCACCTTGCATTAGTGGGGCACATTTGTTACCATTGATGAACCAAAATTGATACATTATTATTAACTAAACTGTAGTTTACACTGGGGTTCGCTCTTTGTGTTGTACAGTTATGTGTTTTTACAAATGTATAATGCCATGTATCCACTGTTGTGGTATCATACAGAATAGTTTCACTGCTCCATGCTCCACGAGCCCCTGGCAACCACTGATCTTTTCATTGTCTCTACAGTTTTGTCTCTTCCAAAATGTGATATAGTTGGTCATACAGTATGACATCTTCTCAGACTGGCTTCTTTTCACAAAGCAATATGTATTTAAGGTTTCTTCATGTATTTTGGTGACTTGATAGCTCATTTCTTTTCATTGCTGAATAATATTTCATTGAGTGGATGTACGGTAGTTTTCTTATATATTCACCTTTTGACGGACATCTTGGTTACTCCCATTTTTGGGCAATTATGATCAAAGCTGCTATAAACATTCATGTGCAGGGTTTTGTGTGGACATAAATGTTCAACTCATTTGGATAAATACCAAAGAATGGGGTTGCTGGATAATATGGTAAAGCTATGTCTAGCTTTGTAAGAAACTGTCAAACTCTCGTCCAAAGTGGCTGCACCATTTTGCATTTCCACCAGCAATGAATGAGAGTTCTTATTGCTCCACATCCTCATCATCATTTGGTGTTACTGTTGTTTTGGATTTTAGCCATTGTAATAGGTGTGTAGTGGTATCTCATTTTAGTTTGCAGTTCTCTAGTGATAAATGATGTTGAGCATCTTTTCATATGTGTATTTGCCATCTGTATATCTTTGGTGAGTTCTGTTCAGCTCTCTTGCCCAAGGTTTGTTTTTTTTTTTTTTTTTTTTTGTTTGTTTTGCTTTGTTTTGTTTTGTTTTGGCTTTTATAAAGGGGGCTTATTTGGTTACAAATTTATAGTCCAAAGACCATAAAAGTGTCCAAATTAAGGGATCAACAAAAGCACACCTTCACTGAAGAAAGGCCATTGGTGTCCGGAAAACCTCTGCTAGCTGGGAAGGCATGTGGCTGGTGTCTGCTGATCCCAGGTTGTGTTCCAGCTCCTCTCTCAGCCCCTGTGCCTTCTTGGTTCTTTCTCTCAAGACCTTCCTCGCTAAGCACCCGGGGATCCTGTCTTAGCATATCCCGGGGCAAACTCTGGACTTCATCTCTTAGCTAAACATCCTTCTGTCTGCATCTCCAAGCATGTCTAAGCATCAGTGTCATCAAGCGTCTGGGCCTGTGTGGCTCTTTTTTTTATGTTTATTTTTTAACTCTTTATTGAAGTATACATGTAGAAAAGTGCCTATAACCTAAGTGTGTAGCTCAACTAACTTTCACAAATTGAACACATCTGTGTAACTAGCACCAAGATCTTTACCAGCACCTGAGAAGTCCCTCATGTGTTCACTTCCAGTGTTTAATCCCTCCACTGCTATTACTTTTGACAGCATTTATTAGTTTTGCCCGGTTTTGTACTTTTTTAAATCACTGGGGTCATACAGTATACACTTCTTTTTTTTAAAGTACAGTTTTTTGTTGTTGTTTTTTATAAAATACAGTTTTATTGCGATATATTCACACATCCTACAATCATCCACGGTGTACAATCAACTATTCACAGTACCATCATATAGTTGTGCACTCATCACCAGAATCAAAGAATCAAACTTTGAATATTTTTCTTAATCAAAATAATAATAATAATAATAAATAAAAATAAAAGTAAAAAGAGCACCCAAAACATTTGATCCCCCCATTTGCCCAAGTTTCAATTGGATTGTTTGTTTCCTTATTGTCAAGTTTTAAGAATTCTTTATAAATTTTGGAAACATTCTTTATCAGATATGTGTTTTGCTATATTGTCTCTCAGTCTGTGGCTTATTTTTTCATTCGCTTACCAGACTCTTTCACAGAGCAGTAGTTTTAAATTTTAATAAAGTTCAGCTTAATCTTTTCTTTCATGGATCATGGTTTTGGTGTTGTATTGAAAAACTCATTACCAAACCCAAAGTTACACAGATTTTCTTATATGGTATCTTCTAGAAGTTGCATAATTTTGTGTTTTACATTTAGGTCTATGATCCTTTTTAAGTTGATTTTTGTGAAAAATGTAAGGTCAGTGTCTAGATTCTTCCTTCCTTCCTCCCTTCCCCCCCTTCCCCCTTCCTTCCTTCCATGAATAGCCAATTGTTGCATAGACATTTTCTCTATTTAATGGCTTTTGCCCCTTTGTTAAAGATCAGTTGACTATACTTGTGTGGGTCTATTCTGTTCCACTGATATTCGCCCATCCTCTTGCCAGTACCACCCTACCCTGGTTATTGTAGCTTTAGAATAAGTTTTGAAGTCAGGCAGTGTCAGCCTCCACCTCAGTTCTTCTTCCTCAGTTGGCTATTCTGGGTCTTTTGCTTTTCCATGTATTTCTCTTTTTTGTTTGTTTCTTCTTTATCAACTAATGGAGATGATTTGAAAAGTGCTAAGTGTACCTGTGCAGAGCTACCTGAGAATAGAGCTATCCTCACGCCGGACTTTTAGCTCACAGGATTATATATTTCTGGCGAGTCCGGTGGTGGAGGGAGGAAGGGCCAATCTGTAGAGCAGAAAGGAGTTGCTGGAGGGAAAACTGAAGTAGGGAGTGTGAAGGAGAGCCATGGCCAAGGGCCCATCTCATCTCATATTTTCTCTGTCTCCCTATTGTGCCTAAAATAACCACTCATCTTTGTATGTGCTTAATGGATGTCTGTGTAATTGAGCTCGGTGAAGAGGCAACTTTCTACTCTTTTTGGCCAAGGACAGGGAAAGAGACAATATGTTTGAATTGTAACACATGAGAGTTAGAGTAGATGTAATGAAGTTGCCTTAAGAGTGAGGTTTACTACCCCTATGGGATTACGAAAGGAACTTGTGGAATCTCCTATAATTTTATAGACTCATAACACCACAAGATCTTAGAGCTAGAAGGTGACTTGTAAATAATCTACTTTATGTTCATCATGATATTCTTTAAAATAGTGAAAAATAAAGACTAACCTAAATGGTTACTGTGATTTCCTAACCATGGACTGTTATACAAGAATTAAAAAATTATGATTCCCTAAATGGGAAAGGGTTATAGTATGAGCAGGATAATAAATTATAATTAAAGAAATGACAATCAAAACCAAAGCAATCTAATCATTTTACAGACAAGGAAACTGAAGCTGGATCTTTGGAAATTGGAAGTGGCTCTCATCTGTCCAGGATATTAGACAAAGACCCTTCTTGAAGGTTTGGTGTTTGCCCCATTGTCATTTAAGATAATTTCCCACCCATGTCATATACTGGCTGACTTCTTTTTCCTCTTCGTCCCTTTGCTCTTCTCACTCCTGCCTTCTGGGTCTGAAAAATTAATTCTACCTCATCTATACTCTCATAACACTTTATATACATCTTCATCAAAATAAGTTTTTATTAAAAAGTAATATACTTTGTCATGGTATAAGAAGATCAGAGTTCTTTGTAACCCAACTTCAGGGGCAGTAAATACATCCGTTAATGGACGTTTCCATACTCTATCACTTGCTTATACGCCCACTGTGGGAGCTCCTTGGGACCCCAGCAATGCCTCAGAGCTCAAGAGGCAAGAGTTGGTTTGAAGGAAGCCAAGATTCCAGCTCCCGCAGCGCGGCCCAGAGCCGCCAGGGTGGGGTTCGCGCGCCACCTTGTGGTCAACACACAGGCGCGCAGCAGCCTCAGCCCTCCCGTGTTAACCCCCGAGGTGACTGCGGCCTTTTCCTCAAGCTGAGACGGTTTCGGTCACTGCTCGTGAACACAGGGATGGGGTTTCACACCTTATTAAGTACGAAGACCCCAAATTCTTTAATACCCCCAACCCTGTCTTATCCTGGATTCCCTAGGAAACAGGGCCTGAAGCAAAAGCATATGTGTAACACCTCACAGGGGACTGCAACGCAGGGAAGGACGGAGAGCAAACAGCAGCTTCCGGAGCTGCAGACCCGGTCGGCGGGACAGCCTCAGAGAGGCTGCGGGGATGCACCGTGTCCCCAGATGGTGGCGGTGGCGGGCTCCTTAGAGGGCCACACGCCTGTCAGAGGACACGGCCCCGTCCCGAGGGCGCGACCCACCACCAGGACACGGCCCGTCAGGAGGACACGGCCTGCCTTGAGGACATGCCCCAGGGACACCACGCACACAAGGACATGAAGGCAGCTTTGGAACTCAACGGCATTTTCATCCCCAGAGGAGCAGCCTGCTCCTCTGTGGCCTTCAAGAAAACAGCTGTCTGAGGGGCCTTTCTGGAGCACGGAACCCTGGCCGGGTGAGTCCAGAAAGGCTTATAACCGGGTTCTGCCCACGTGTCGGCCCAGGGGCCCCCATGCACACACCCCACCACAGACACGGACCCACCACCCACCCCGGCCCCGTGCCAGGGAGCTGAACTTGAAGCCCCTCTGCGTGGGCCACGTACACACCCTCAGATCCCTGTGGTAACTCGCAGCCAACTCTCCGCCACCACAGCTCTACTCCTAGGAAATATCTTGGAAGTTACCCATGGCCACTTTATTTATTAATGAGACACAGTCGCATGGCTAGCTTTTTGCTTTATCAGTTGGACATATTTGCAAGCATTATAATTCTGAGAAGATTTTTTTGGAGGGCACAAAGTGGTTCAAGGAAGGGCCAGAGGTGACCATCTCATTTGAACTTCATAAGTCGTCTTGAGGTGATTGAGGAAGATTATTTTAATTATCTCCATTTCACACAAATGTTAAATCCAAGCCTTGTCTTTGTTTAAGAATAAATAGGAGGTGGTAGATCCACTTCCTGCCTCTTTCTGACAATACTGAAATAACCCATATCCTTCCCATGGAAAGCCTGCATTCCACATGTCTAATGAGTTGCTGTCTTGTGTTTTAAGATGAGAACACACCTTTAGAGCAGTGCCACGTTTTGTTCCCCTTTTCCTTCTTGGCCCTTTGCTGCAACCAAATGGATGAAAATGGAAGCACAGACAAATTACTGACATATATATATTCTTTGCCTTTTGAGCAAAGAACGCCAGATTGATTAAATGAATATTAGAGGTAAAATTGGTAATTTAAAATGAACACACATAAATAATGAGTCTATACTGCCCTCTAGTGGTTACCTGTATTATCACACAAATGCTGGCGTGCCAGTGAGAAAGAAATGCCATTACTAGGGGAAACTAATTGTGCTGTGGTTGCTATTGATGTGGTAGAGTTTAATTCTGCCATCACCCCACTCTCAGCTATATACATACATACACGTGTGCACACACACACACATACATGCAAGAGTTTTTTATCCTAACAGCAGGGCAGTTGTGAAATAATACAAATCCAACCCTCTCATTTGAAAGATGAGGCAAGTGAGGTCCAGAAAGTTGAGTTCACTTGCCCAAGGACCTACTTCCCACTCCAGAAAAGTGGTTATAGGTGTGGATCTCAGGTTGCATCCTGGGTCTGACGCTGGCTACAGGTGAATCTTATTAACTTTGCCAAGCTCTCAGTTTCCTCTTCTGGAAGAAGGAATGCAGGTGAGAATTTACCTGAGCAGTTTTGCAGTGGTTATCGGGGTGAGGAATGAAAAGCTTTTGGTCCAAGCCTGGCCCCAAGGTAAGCACAAAAGAATCTATGTCCTTGTTTGTGGAATTAGAGTAACCTCGACTCAAATACTAAACGTAAAAACTTGTCACTGAATTTAGTGGTCCAACCTGTTCTAATATATTTGATTCTATATTAACAAAAATGCACCCATCTTATGAATTTTAAAACCTTTTCAGCCTTTCAGTACGTATGTAATCAGCCAAGCCTGATGTTTTCTTCCTTGCTAATTTCTTAGGAAAAGAGCCCTTCGACAATAATTTCGAGGTTCGTATATTTGAATAAATGATTTTAATCTTACCTTTCCTTTGGTTAAAATCCGGAGCTGTGGCTTCCAGATTTTTGGATTTCCCAAATCTCAAATGGGATTGTCAGTTTTTACTTTGTCAAATCAGACATTTTGAAAATCAGTTTCCAACTAGTTGTCATCATAATTTCAAAAGAAGAAAGAGAATTTTAACACAAAAAAATAGAAAGGAAGTTTTTTTTCAAAAAAAAAGGGAAATCCTTTCAATTGAAATCCCTTTCAACTGCGAAAATTCAGTGTTCTCTCTTTGGCCATGAGGACACTTTGTCCCTGGTGGGAAGCAGCTGCAAAGGACTCTGAGCTCAGGCAGAGACCGGGTGGACTGAATTATTTTCCAGATTAGCCAAAATTAAGGCCATATCAATGTGTGACAAATCATAGAACGTAAATGTGGGAATATTCACAGATTTCTCCTTTTCTCCCTCCTTGAACTTCCTACAGAGGATGGATTAATTCTGAGTGGAGAGAGGGGAGCAAAGCGGAAGAGGCAAGAAAAGTACAGAAAAAGCTGAAGTGGAGGGAGAATTTTGTTGTTTTTTAAACTTTTTTATCATAAAATAAAATATAGCACAAGAAACACATAAAACAGATGTCTAGCTTAATGAACTATCATGGTGAGCATCCTTATTACCACCCAGCTAGAAATAGAACTTTTCTAGCCCTTCCATGTGCCCCACTCCTATTCTAAACTCTCTCTTCTGCCCCCAAGATTGAGCAGTATCCTAATTTTTAAAATGATTGGTCTTGAAATTTTTAAAATAATTGTTATTACCCAAACATCCCTAAACACCATCTGTACTCTTGCCCATTTTAAAAGCACTTTTTTTTTGGTTTGTTAAATTTATTTTTATCTGCAGTTTCCCCCTCCATATTTTTCTCCTCCTTACAATTAATTTGTTGCATAACCCAGGCATGTAGTTTCCCACAGCCAGGGTTTTGCCAACTGCATACTTGGTGCAGCTTGAGCTTCCTCTGTATTTCCTGCAAATATTGAGGCCCTTGAAGCTGGATCAGACCCAGGCTCAGTCCCTTTGGGCAAGATTAGAGGTGGTGGTGTGTTCTCTCAGGGGGAGGCATCTTATGTCTGCTTCTATCTTGTTATTTAAATAATGTTGATTATTATTGCTGCACAAAGTCTAGATCCATTGATTCACTGAGTTTGCAAAATGGTAATATTTTATCATTTCTTTTCTCATTTATGAGTGAATCTTATAAAGTGTGTTTCACCTTAACTGGTCTTTGGTTCCTCAGTGCTACAGTTCATATAGGAAGGTGGGATAAATGCTTGATTCTTTACCTTTATTAGTTTCAAGATAGCAAATTGACTGTTTATTATCCTCTGAAGGTGATGAATTGATATTTAAATATCATTATGAATGGTTTGATTTAAACATATTGATGAGGTTTAATTAATTGCAATTATTAGCCTACCCGAAGCTCACATCATCTTCTATTTGACAAATGAGGAGCTCTTTCAGTTGGTTATTAATTTCCTATTGTGGTGGTAACTAATTGGTACAAATTTAGGGGCTTAAAATAACACAAATTAATTCTCTTACTGTTCTGGAGACTAGAAATCTGAGTTAGGGCTCAGCTCGAGGTATGGGTTGGGCTGGTTCCTTTTGGAGGCTGTCGGGGGAGAATCCATTTCCTTGCCTTCTTTAGTTTCTAGTGGCCACATGTGTTCTCTAGCTTGTGCCTTCTTCCTCCATCCTCAAAGCTCCACACTCCAATCTTGGCTTCTGTCAGCACATCACCATCTCCTCTGACTCTGACTCCTCCTTCATCGTTTTTATAAGGACTATTGTGATTTTGTTGCGTTTACCCAGATAATTCAGGATAATCTCCCCATATCAAGATCTTTAATTAATCTTTAATTTATCACATCTGCAAAGTCCACTTTGCCATAGAAAGTAATCCTCACAAGTTCAAGATTAGGACATAGGCACCTTGGGGCCATTATTCAACCTACCAGAGCTGGCTCCTGATTTCTTTTGACCCTGTAACCTTTGATCCTTGCTATCTGGTATAACAAGCTATTCCAGGTGAATCCTGCCCCAGATCTCGCATCAGTCATTTCTCCTAGAAGTTCAAATTTCTTTATAGGGTAATTGCATTTCACGATCACAACCTAACGTTAGGATGCTCCTAACTATTTGGAGAGTCATTGTTTCTAGCTCTGGTGAATGGACAGAGCAAGGGAATACATATGTAATACCTCATGAGTTCATTTTGATAGTTTCAATTTGAAATCAAGACTACAAGATTACAGGACTGCATCCTTTTATTTCACTCTGGGAATCCTGATTCTCAAGGATGCAGAGGATGATAAAATTAGAATATCCTTTCTGCTTTGTGGCTTGGGTAATTTATTTATTTTTCATTTTGGCATACTCTAGCTTGTCTGATCCATTGGGAGTGATGAGGTTGGATTTCTTGGCACAGGCAGCAAGTTTTCCGGGAGGTCTCCAAACAAGTTCGTCTCCCAGGATGAACTCAATCTTGATTTCTGATCTGTTCCCGTCACTGAGCAGTTGAATTGTGACAGAATCTTTAACATGATATAAATGAGTTTAACTTTTGGATTGAGTTCCTTTGTTGGTTATGAATTTTACAATCTTTTTTTCCCAATCTGAGGCTTGTTCCTCTTCCCTCCACCACTTTAGCCCCCTTTTTGAATGGTGTCTTTTGAGAAAGAAGTTTTAAAATTTAATGTAAGCAAACTTATAAATCTTTTTATTGATATGCAGCAAAAGTGATGTATGCAGTAATATATATTACTAGATAATAAAAGTAAAATATAGCACAATACTGCTTATATAGAATTTAAACACAAGCAAAGTAATTCTAGATGTTGCTTAAGGATACACACATATGTAAATTCAGGATGTGGTTATTCCTTGCAAAGAGTGAGTAGGATTCAGGGGAGAAACAGTTTTATTAGTAATATTATTTTTAAGCTGCATGGCAGGTACAAAACTAAAGCAATGTAGAACCCACCCCTTCTTTTCCTACCGTAGTTTTTCTACTTGGAAGGATACCTTAGCCTACAGAATCATTAATGTCACTTTCAAGCTTAACATTAAACACTTAGCATGAGCTGTCTGTAAATTCTGGTTTGGCATGAGAGCTGCACAACTTAATCACCCTTTACCTCTTCTATGTTAGTGGGGAAGACTGTGATGTATATAGCAAAGGAAAGAATGATTTTCTTTTTTGATGCATGTTTTGTAGGAACTTTTTCTCTCATATATATATAATATACTGTTTCTAGAAGATAAGTTGAAGTTGCTGGTGAATTCAGTTGCTAGTGAATTTCATAGATATATACCAATATTTTATCTTTTTAAAAAACATTTATTTTCATTCCTTCTCAGAAAACACATTTATCATTAAGACATTCTTAGGAGGATGGGTTCTTCTCCCATGAAATGCTCATATGCCTTTTTCCTGACTGTAGTTAGGGAAAATGGAGCTTGATAAACAAAATCCTCTCTGATGATTGAGCAGAAGCAGGCTCCTCTCCACTCCCTAAAGGCTGTGTTTCCATGTCATGGTAAATTAAACTCAACAACTTATGGAAACGTATTGAGCACCCACTGCCTGAGACACTTAGCACAAGACATTACCTGTCAAGCAGCTTGGGTGATATGTGCAACAATTCCTATAAAGGCAGATACACTGAATTTGAATTTTATTCTTGTCTTTTCTCAACACCGTCCCTCCTTACTTAAGAATGTTACCCAGAAGTTTGGATAATTCCCAAGGGCAGTTGGTTACTTGCCCAGTGGCTTATGAATGATCTGCAAAGTTTTCTCTTTTCCAAGAGGGCAGGGTCCCCAAGTATCACACTCTCCACAGGTGGCTTGCATTGCTTGTGGGGCAAATCAGAATCAGCTTTAATTTGATAAATTGACTTGCTCCCTGAGAACAACAGGTGGATTTTCCAGTTGGTTGTAATGAAATTGGAAGATTCTTTTTTTACTTCTCATGACTCTGAAGAAGTGATACCCTAAGATGAAAAATATGCCATGACCTTACATGTTGGTGTAACTTTAATCATTCCTAGAGTGGCTAAATGGATGTGGGAAAGGAAGGCTCTGGATGGACTTTCTCATTCTGTTGAGCATTTGAAATAGACTTAATATTCATAGGCATTGAGAGTCTGCCAAAAAATACAATCTTGGTTAGTTACTAATATTTGATTATATGGATATGTATATATAATGATTTAAATAATAGCTAATATTTATTGATTAGCCAAGAGCATTTCATGGGTATTTTCATTAAATCCTTACAATAACTTTCTGAAGCAGAGATTATTTAGTCACATTACCATAATAAGAAAACCAAGAATGAAGGAAGTTAAATAAAGTGTCCAAGGTCACATAACTATTGAGTGACAGAGTTGGGCTTTAAACCCAGGGCTACTTTACTTCAAAGCTCATTCTCTAACCACTGCACTCTACTGCTTTCTCTAGTGGTTTGCTCTCCAAGGAAACTTTGGTTTTCTGTGTATCATTTAGTTCAGAAGGACACTAAGGAAGAGGAAAATGTTCCATATACTTGTCAAAGAAGTTACTGGGAAATCTACAGTCAATGGGGCAAATAAACTATCACTCACTGAAACAAGAAGAATACAAAATTAAGTAATGTGGGCAATGTTATCTCTGCACTCTTCTCTCCATTGGTCTCGGTGACTTTTTGGTCCTCTATCCACCCTCCATCCCTGCCCACTCCATCCTTGCAGCTTTGAAGAAATCATTATTAATTTTCTGTGAGACTCAACACTTGTGAAGTGACTCTGCCCAGCCACTAATAATTTCTATGGACATTAGTCACTGGAGACTTGAAATGCTTCAATTCAAAGAATGACAGCCAAGAGTTTATGAGACTTTTTCATAAAACAGGAAATGGCATGTTTTTTATTCTGACAGTTGCCCTTGAATCTCCTTGCCAAAAACCACAGGGTTGTTACCTGATTTAATATATGAGGGACTATAGCTTTTTTTTTATTCAATTTTATTGAGATTATTCACATACCATACAATCACCCAAAGTATACAATCAGTTGTTCACAGTGCCATTATATAGCTGTGCATTCATCATTGCAATAAATTTTTTTTCAATTTTAGAACATTTTAATTATTCCAGAAAAGAAATAAAAATAAAAAAGTAAACTCAAATCTTCCCATACCCCTAACCCTCCCCCTCCATTATTGACTCATAGTATTGGTATAGTACATTTGTTACTGTTGATGAAAGAATGTTAAAATACTACTAACTGTAGTACATATACCCCTCTATTATTAACTTCTAGTTATAGTGTCATACATTCATTCTAGTTCATGAAAGAAATTTCTAATATTTGTACAGTTAATCATGGACATTGTCCACCGCAATATTCACTGTGTTGTACATTCCCACGTTTTAACCTCCAACTTTCCTTCTGGTGACATACATGACTCTAAACTTCCCCTTTCCACCACATTCACACACCATACAGCACTGTTAGTTATCCTCGCAATAACATGCTACCATCATCTCTGCCTATCTCCAAACACTTAATTTCAACCTAGTTAAACATTCTGCTCAGAATAAGCAACCGCTCCCCATTCTTTAGCCTTATTCTATATCCTGGTAACCTGTATTTCTTGTCTATGATTGTACATATTGTAATTAGTTCCTAACAGTGAGATCATACAATATTTGTCCTTTAATGTCTGACTTATTTCACTCAATATAATGTCCTTAAGCGTCATCCATCAACCTGTTTTTTTTTGTTGTTGTTGTTTACGCACCATACGTTCCATCCTAAGTAAACAGTCAGTGGTTCCCTGTATAATCACGTAATTATGCATTCACCACCACCACCACTACTGTAGAAGGACATCTCCATTTCTTCCACAAAAAAAGAGTAAGAGTCAAAAAAGGTAGAGAGACAAAAGAAAAAAGAAAAAGAAAAAAAAAAACAGCTAAAAAGCAACAAAAGAAAAGATAAAATTAAAATAAAGTACAATAAAAGAGTCAGACAACATCACCAATGCCAAGAATCCCTGACCCTTCCCTTATATCTCCCTGTTACAGGCATTTAGCTTTGGTATATTGCCTTTGTTACATTAAAAGAAGCATAATACAATGTTTCTGTTAACTATAGACTCTAGTTTGTATTGATTATATTTTTTCCCAATACCACCCCCTTTTTAACACCTTGCAAAGTTAACATTCATTTGTTCTCCCTCAAGTAAAAACATATTTGTACACTTAATCACAATCGTTGACCACTGTAGGTTACACTAAGTTATACAGTCCCAGTCTTTATCTTCCCTCTTTCCTTCTGGTGCCTCACATGTCCCTAACCTTCCTCTTTCAAGCATACTCACAGTTATCTTTGTTCAGTGTACTTACATTATTGTGCCATCGTCACTCAAAATTGTACTCCAAACCTCTCACTCCTGTCTTTTCCTGTATGTCTGTAGTGCTTCCTTTAGTATTTCCTGTAGAGTAGGTATCTTGTTCACACATTCTCTCATTGTCTGTTTGTCAGAGAATATTTTAAACTCTCCCTCATATTTGAAGGACAGTTTTGTCGGATATAAAATTCTTGGGTGGCAGTTTTTCTCTTTCAGTATCTTAAATATATCACACCACTGCCTTCTCGCCTCCATGGTCTCTGCTGAGAAACCCACAAATAGTCTTATCAAGCTTCCCTTGTATGTGATGGATTGCTTTTCTCTTGCTGCTTTCAGAATTCTCTCTTTGTCTTCGACATTTGATAATCTGATTATTAAGTGTCTTGGCATAGGTCTATTCAGATCTATTCTGTTTGGGGTATGCTGCACTTCTTGGATCTGTAATTTTATGTCTTTCATAAGAGATGGAAAATTTTCAGTGATTATTTCCTCCATTATTACTTCTGTCCCTTCTCCCTTCTCTTCTCCTTCTGAGACACCCATGACATGTACATTCATGCGCTTCATGTTGTCATTAAATTCCGTGAGATGTTGCTCATATTTTTCCATTCTTTTCCCTATCTGTTCTTTTGTGTGTAGGATTTCAGATGTCTTGTTCTCCAATTCCTGGATGTTTCCTTCTGTCTCTTGAAATCTGCTGCTGTATGTCTCCATTGTGTTTTTCATCTCTTGTGTTGTGCCTTTCATTTCCATAGATTCTGCCACTTGTGTTTTCAAACTTTCGAGTTCTTCCTTATGTTCAAACAATGTTTTCTTTATATCCTTCATCTCTTTTGCCATATCTCCCTCAATTCATTTATTTGATTTTTGGAATATTTTAGGAGATTTGTTTGATTAATAATCAAATACAATTCCTGTATCTCAGTTGAAGTGTAAATTTGTTCATTTCTCTGGGCCATATGTTTGCTCTTCCTAGTGTGATTTGTAGTTTTCTGTTGTCTAGGCATCTGGTTTCCTTGATTACCCCAATCAGATTTTCCCAGACCAGAATGGGCTCAGGTCTCAGAAGGGAGATATATTCAGTATCAGTTTTCCCTGAGAGTGTGTCTTAGAAGATTGACAGACTTACCTGTGAGGCCTCTAGCTGCTGTGCTTTTCCTGCCCTGCCCAGCAGGTGGCACCTGTCAGTCTATCACTCCCCACTGGTGTAAAGAGGTGTGGCCCCTTTTATTCTCAGTTTAAGTTGTTTCTGGTTTGGATGTTTTCCCCCAGGCCCTGGGGTCTGAGTTCTGAAGGGAGGGTAGGCACTTCAGCTGGGTCCCACCTCCTTCCTTTTAGGGAAGATACACCCCTAGGGAGTTAAATTCTGCACTTGAATTATTCCTTTGTCTCTCTGACTCTGTTAACTCCACCCCTGCCTGGGTCAGAGCACTGAGAGCTGAAAATGCCTGAGGCTTTCTCCACTGAGCCACTCAGATTGAGAGATTAAAAAAAGGGGAAAGAAAGCCCCTTTTTAGAGCCAGTCTCTGGCCCCCGGTTTTGCCTGTTGGCCAGAGATAGTGCCCAGTCTTCTGTGCCCCCTTTTTTTGGGACACAGGCTTTTACAGTATTCTAAGCACAGCTGTCTCCAAAAGCCTCTGCATTTTTTTTTTCCATCAGCCCCACCTCCTCTCCACTAGGAGCGATCTCAGGCTACTTTGCTGCTTTTTAGGGGTTTGTCTGTGTTTGTAGCTTGTATTCAGCAGTTCACTTTTGTTAATTAAAACCCCAGTTGGAGCCAGGTTGAGCTATATTTGCTTGCTCCTGATAGAGACTGCGGCTTTCTCCCACAGCAAGGTTTTGCAGCTCAGCCTGCTGTAGGGGGAGGGGGCTCCCAGCACAGTTCTGCAGTTTTTACTTACAGTTTTTATGCTGCAATCTCAGCCATTCCACCCATTCCAGGCTGGTGTATGATGTGTAGACAGTCACAATTGTCCCCCAGCCGTTGTTCCAGTCTATTTACTAGTTTTTCCTGGCTATTTACTAGTTACTCTAGAGGACTAACTAAATTCCACACCTCTCTATGCTGCCATCTTGCCCCACCTTGGGACTATAGCTTTTGCTTCCCGATTCTAAACTTCAAATTTGCTTTGAAAGAAAGACTCATAGACAATGGCTACATCCATGGATGTAACCCATGAGTTATGTTTCTTCATAAGATCACTGTAAGTTGGGCCTTGATATCTGGGAGAGAGTTTCTAAATCATTCTTCCCCTCCCATTCTGCTTGACCATTCAGCTACAAAAGGTTAAAATTTCTTTGCACTTTCTGTCATATTAATAGTATCAGCAAATATCATTGAGTACTTATATTGTAATAAGCCCTAAACTTGAGAGACATGAATTTTCAGCAGAGCCCCATAAGATAGGTACATTTCCATTGCATGGAATGTCTTCACTCTTCTCCCACTTTAATTCTCCAAACGCTTTCTCTTTTTCATTCATGCAGCTTGTGAAATCCAAAACTCCTCTACAACAGTACTTCCCTGGACTAATCAGGCAAGGGATAACCAATGAATATTAAAAGCTATGAAGTGCCAACCCCGTGAGAAGCAGCAGGGTGGAGTGGCTAGGAGTGAGGGCTCTGCAGTCAGCACCCTGGAGTTCGTTCAATGCTTCTTTACTGTCTCAACATGATGTTTTCAAAATTCATTTATGTAGTGGATATGTCAGAACACCATTCCTTTTCAAGGCTGAGTAATATTCCCTTGTGTGTATATACCACATTTTGTTTGTCCATTCATCTGCTGATAGTCATTTGGGTTGCTTCCATCTTTTGGCTATTATCAATAATGCTGTCCAAATATCTGTCCTAGTCCCTGCTTTCATTTCTTTTGGATATACACCTAGAAGTGGAATAGCCAGGTCATATGGTAATTCTGTGTTCAACTTTCTGAGGAACTGCAAAACTGTTTTCCATGGCAGCTGTACCATTTTTACATTCCCACCAGCAATGCACAGGACTCCTGTCTCTCTGCATCCTCACCAACACTTGTTCTTTTCTGTTTTTTTAATGATAGCCATTTTAGTGTGTGTGAAGTAATATTTCATTGTGGTTTTGATTTTCATTTCCTAATGGTTATTGATGTTGGGTGACTTTTCATGTGCTTATTGACTGTATATCTTCTTTGAAGAAATGCTAAGTCCTTTGCCCATTTAAAATTTGGGTTGTTTGTCTTTTGTTGTTGAGTTGTAGGAGTTTTTATATGTTCTGGGTATTAAACCCTTATCAAATGTGTGTTTTCCAAATATTTTCTTCCATTCCATTGGTTGTCTTTTCATTTTCTTGATGTTTTCTATACATGCACAAAAATTTTAATTGTAATTGATGAAGTCCAATTTATCTATTTTTTTCTTTTGTTGCTCATTCTTTCAGTGTATAGTCAAATAATCCATTGTCTAATGCAAGGTCCTGAAGATATTTCCTTATGTTTTCTTCTAAGAGTTTTATAATTGTAGCTCTTATATCTAAGTTGTTGATTTATTTTGAGTTAATTTTTGTATGTGGTGGTGAGGCAGGGGTCCACATTCATTCTTCTGCATGTGAATATCCAGTTTTCCCAGGCCCATTTGTTGAAGAGACTTTTCTTTCCCCATTGAGTGGACTTGGCTCCCTTGTCAAAATCAATTGGCCATAGATGTTGATGTACTTTGACAGATACATTGGTGGTGCTGAGAAAATGAACATTTAAACAGCTCTGCTACACTGAAATACAGGAGACAGGGGAGAATGCAGGGAAGTCAATGGGAGTTGAAAATATGGGGCTGGATCAAGAAAAGTTCATTTTAACTCCTTTCATGGACCCTCTTTTTCAATCCCTGACAGTGGGGGACTTTACTGTTTGATCTTTGTTTCAAAAAAGTTTTACAACGATTCATTAATTTCCTTTATTCACTCAGCATGCATCTTGAAATACCAGCTAGATATTAGGTACTATGCTTGACATTAGGAATCCCAAAAGGAATTGAATGTGTGCCTGACATAGAGGAGTTCATTGTCCATTGAAGATGGAGAATGGAATGGCAATATGAAGTGGTGACAAATGGCATGGCTTTAGATGGGAAGGAAGTGGGTTTAAATATGAGCTCCACATAAAAAAGCTGTATATTCATGGGCTAACCATATTATTCCTCTAAGCCTCCATCTCCACATCTATGCAATTTCATGTTTAATGGGGGGAACAGAAATAATGCATGTGAAATGTACAACAGAGTTCCTACCCTGTTATATATCCTCAATAAATATTAGCTATTATTATTATTATATAAAGGAAGATTTGTCTTTTATTTTAAGAACTGCTATCATAGAGGCATAATCTAGGAAAACTAATTATGGGGTGATCATGAAAATGTTCTGAAGCATGATAAAATTTGATTCAAGCCTTGAATTATTCCAAATTTGACAGGAAAACAACATGAGGGCAGAAAGGTATGTCAGAAGCAAGAGCTTACGCAAAGGCAAGGAAATTGAAAAGAGCAAGAAGCATGGTGTGTTTAGGAATCAGCAAGTTGTTTAGTAGGAAGGAAATGAGGCAAGGAAATGGTTTGCCTGGAGAGGAAGCCAGAGTCTTATGGGTCTTGTTAAGAAGTCTTTATTTCTAGCAAGTCCCTTGAGATCAGTGAATGAGTGGAGTTACAAAAGTATCTGCCACATCTCAGAAAATCAATGGGAATAATTTGGGGTTAACAAAGAAGATATAAAACCACAAAGATTTAAATTTTCCAGAAGGAAAGCACTCTGTGGCAAAAAACTTTGACTACTTGCCAAAGGATGAAATATTTTCCATAGTGAAGAAAAGGCAGATGTAGAACACCAAGTGACCATTGGCGACATTGATTCATAGATCATAAATATATGGATGAATTGTATTCTTCTCTGTTGGTCACTTTTCCCCACTTGACTTCTTTCCCCAAAACACAAGAAAAGTTTAAACCTCAGCAAGCAAAACAGGGAATGACATTGATGCCTTGTCTCACTTTCCTGAATTGTTCTTTGGAAAGAGATGTGGCTGTGGGCCAGGTGAAAGTTGCTGTTCTGGCTGAACAACTCCTAGATTTTAAAAACAAAATCCACGAAGTTCTTAGTATTTGCAGTGTTTATACTGTAGTAACTACCTTATGCCAAATAATGCTTTGGATCTTAAATGACTTATGAATGAAATGCCAATTTGGGAGGACAAAAGTTAATGCTGTGAGCATAATATAATGTTTATTTCCAGTACGAAGTGACCTCTCACTAAGAAACAAAAGTTGCTTCAATTCTCTTGGAGGGTTGTTATTAACAAGGAAAGGCTGATTGCTCCTGTGTCTATTTTGTTCTGTTTTGTTTTTTACCAGTACTGGAATCTATTTTGGCTCTAAGTTGTAAGATGAAATCACTAAAAAAAAAAAAAAAAAGATTGAAACTTCAAATTAATCAAATGGCTTTGAGGACTGAGATTTTCTTGTTGAATTTTCAGTTGAATTAGGGTTTATCCAAATCCTTTTGGTGTTAACCATAAGTTGTGTTAGTCTTTATGATTGAAAGTCTTTCTGAAGTGTGTAAGGCCAGCCTTGTGAATTCCTTCTCTTGCTGGGAGGCAAAAATGAATTGTAATTCATGTGCTTGACAAGAGATAGTTTTGGCGGTTAACCTCCTGGGGCTTCATCTACGTCTCCCAGCACATTACTTATGTGCCAGATACTATGCTAAATGCTTTACATGCAGCATCAGCTTGAATCCTTATCATCACTCTATGAAGTAGGCGTGGTTATTATCAACCACATTTCATAGATGAGGAATCAGAGGCTTGGAGACATTGACTGACTGGCTCTAGACAAGTTATATAAAGCCAAAAGCAGGCAGAATCAGCATTAAAATCCATGTTGTCTGACTCAACAATATTCTTCATTATGTAGGAAATGCTTCAGGTCATTTTATCACAACTGAATACTCACTTTATATAACTGCAGATCTAATGGTGAAAGCTCAGGCAACCAGACCGATCTTGGAATGTCTGTGCATTCCAAGACATGCCCAGAGGAGGTTATTATTCTCTTATCCTTGACATGATCATAATCAGCAATAACTTCTTATTTGCTGAGCAATTACTACACTATGTGGGGCTTTATGCTTGGGTGCTTTATATATGTCATTCAATTCAGACCACAATCTTGTGATGGGGACTTGTCCTATCAGTTGCCTCTTTATTGTGGCAAGAGAGTACAATAAATGTTCTGCTAGTGAGTGTGACTTTCTAGTAAATGAGATTTGGTCATTCAAGGAATCACTATAAAGCAAAAAGTGTTATTTTTTTAGGGCATGCATGAAAATCATCTCATCAATTTAACCCACCAGCCAGAATCCTCAGAGTCACCCTTTCAGATCCAAGGCAATAAGCTTAGACCATAATGAGTAAAAATGCTGCACTTAATTAATACCTTGGCATTGGGCTGTTGAATCTGACAAGGGGTTGCAGAAGCTTATTTTGTGCAGCAGAGGGCAGCCTGTGCCTGTGAAAAGAAGAAGGTTGGCCACTCATAGATCTCAAAAATGTACTGCTCTCCCCCCACCCCCTTCTTTCTGATACATTTTCCTGAAAACTCATTACCCAAATTTAAAATTAAGTGTAGTTAGATTAATGGTAGAAAAGCATTCTTAAAAAGATTATTTTTGATCTAATAAAGCCTGCCAGGGAGTTTTTGATACCACCTTCTTCCTAGGGAGTGATTCCCTAGTACTAAAGAAAAAAAATCCTATTTTATTTTGTTTTATTTTTTGCCATAAACTTTTCCAAATATAGGAAGTCTCAAATGTATAGAAAAGCACGGAAGACATTAGAACAGAAAAAAGAAGAGTAGCTGCCACTTGGAAAAATGATGCAAATTATATTAGATTTTTAATTTGCATTTCCTTAGCACTCTAAAATTTGTCATATTTACTAGCAAAATCTGAATGAAAGTGATAAATGAAGGAGACGTGGAATAGATGTCTGAAGTTTGCAGTTGTCATCTCGTATACCCATTTTTAACTCCTCAAAAGATCTTGACAACATTGCTTTACCTCATAATGAAGAATACTGTTGAGTCAGACAATAAGGATTTTTTAAATTCATTTTTATTGAGATACATTCACAAACCATGCAGTCATACAAAGCATACATTCAGTTGTTCACAATACCACCATATAGTTGTGCATTCATCACCAAAATCAATCCCTGAACATTTTCATTACCACACACAAAAAAATACTTAGAATAAAAATTAAAGTGAAAAAGAACAATTAAAGTAAAAAAGAATACTGGGTGCCCCCCCCCCCCATATTTCTACTCATCCATCCATAAACTGGACAAAGGGGAGTATGGTCCATATGGCTTTCCCAGTCAAATTGTCACCCCTCATAAGCTACATTTTTATACAATCGTCTTCAAGATTCATGGGCTCTGGGTTGTAGTTTGATAGTTTCAGGTATTTACTGTTAGCTGTTCCAATACATTAGAACAGAGATAGGGTAGACAATATGGATTTTAACCCTGATTCTTCCTGCTCCTCAATTTATATAACTTGCCTTGGGCCAGTTATGCAACCTCTTCAAGCCTCCAGTTCCTTGTCTATAAAATGTGGATGATGATAACCATGTCTACTTAGAAGGATAAGGATTCAAGGTGATGTTGCACATAAAGTGTTTCACACAATCAGGCACATAATTAATGTGCTTGACAAGTGAGAGTGTTGGCTATTAACCTCCTTGGGCTATATTCAGCTGCTTCGTGTTTGAAATGAGAGGGCAAAGACATGTCTCTAAGTCCACTGTCAGTGGAAAATGCTAGTTTGTATGGCTAACCCTTTATTGCTAATTCTTTGATTGGGCCATGGGTATTAGATCAGAGCGAATCTGTACTCTCAGTGTGAGGCACCATAGAGACATTTCTAGGATGTGGCATTGACTTGCATATTCTGGTTTGTAGTAAAATATCTGCAAGGCCAGAAGATGATGGCTTGTGTTCTATCATGTTTTTTTGAGTATTTTTCTCCCCAATTATTTTAAGGGTAAGGATTGTATCTTACTTCCGTTTTCAACTTAGTTCAATTATTATCATTTATCAGGCACTTAAAATATATAAAGCACTTGCTAGACACCGTGCAGGAGAAAAAGATGAGTGAAATACACATTTTCCTCCTTATGAGATGATAACCTAGTAGAAGAAGAGAAGATATGGTTACAAATATCCAAAATGTAACACAGAATGTGGTGAGAGTGACATCATAAGTAAAATTTACCCTGAGGGCACAGAGGAAAAAAATGCTAATTCAGACCATGTACAAATGATCCTTCCAGGATGGGTAGAATTTGGGTGGGATGAGATGGGGTTGGAAAGGGAGTACGGAGTACAGGCAGGAAGATTCTAGGCAGGGGCGAGCATTCAGAAACTGGAGTGGGCTTGTTTGTTGACTGGAGTGATTAAATCAGGGATTCAACCTACTCTGACCAGGTACTCACCTCAAAGAAGATTCAGAAAAGGAATCAGAGGATCCCTACTTGGGAAAATAACTTGGTCACTACTTACATTTGTGAGAGTACGTGTCATGGTGGTAGAAAAGGGGTGGTCCTCCACGGGAGAATTGGAGGACCGTAATGCCAGAGATGTCAAACATTCAAGAAAAGGATGATTTAAGGGAGGAGGACAAGATCATTTTGCAATATAATTTAGTATCTATAGCTTATTTAGTAGGTAAATGAATATATGCATATAAAATGAAAGAATGCATTAAAGCACGAATGATCAGTTGGAGGAAGGAGAACTCTGCCACCCTCTGTGAACTGGGTGCCTACATATTCCATCACCATTCTTGCTCTGTGATTCAATCTTTCTAACCACACAAAGTCACCTCTCAGCATTCTAAAACATTTTCACAACAGAGGGCAAAGAACAAAGAAAAGCAAGATTGGGGCTTAGATTGTAACTCTGTAGACCTCCATGGCAAGGTTCAAAATGATAGTACTGACAGCAAAAATGTCAAAATTTTCAAACAGAAGATCACTCCTTTGTTTTTATTACTTCTTTGAATATTTTATTATTTCAGATTTTAGGTCAAAGTTAATTTGGTCTGGACTTAATTGTTCTTTTTCCAGTATTTTAACTTTTTTTACTTCTGATGTCACACCAACTTTCTGTATGTGTGTTTTTTGTGAGAGACTTCCTGTAAGACTTCATTTAACTGCTTAATTTATTGTTAGAGCAAGCTTCTCCCGGTAAGATATTTTTAGAATCACATTTTATTTTTTACTATGTTTCTCTCTGGTGAGTTTAATAACCACCCATAAGGATTTTCCCCTTAAGGCAGCTGAGACGTGAAGAAGGAAACTGCCAAGGATACCTCGTCACCCTCACCTAGTCTGAGCCAAATCAAAGGCCTTGAGGATTAAGGGGATTGAACTAAAAGGTCAACAGGACATAGGGCATCATTCACTTTAGGGAGCTCAAGATCCCAGAACTCTCTAGGTTGTCCAAATGTACCCTCAGAAGAGATCTCAAAGAGCAAACCATTGGTCTTGAGCATCATATCCTTCCCTCGTTGTGGATTCTGAGGTCCTTTCCCACGAATCCCACAGAATGTGATGGTGCTTGGTGGTTTTGGTGGAGCCAAGGACAAGGCCCTGGTCAAGCCTTAGGGGAAGTCACTCTTGACTCCAAAGCTTTGTTTATGGGTTAAATATCTTTGTTTATTGGTTAAATCATGTCCAGACTGCCTTTTCTGAAAAAATCTGGTGTTTTCCACCATAATTTGGTTTTAAATAGAAGATCTCTAGAGTCTCAGAGTTGGATCTCAGAGTTGGGCTGAGTTCCCACAGCCCACCACCACCTGGTGCAGAAAACTTATTTTCAGTGTCTCTCTGGAATTGATGTTCAAATGAGATGACCCCATTGAAATGTTAGTTTGGGAGAGGAGATGCCTAATCCAGGGCTGTTATTTTCTGGGGGAATTTCAGTCCCAGATGGAGGTGGAGAAGGCAAAAATCAGACATATGGGTGGGGTAACCATTTTTTGAAAGACAAGACCTTTTGAGGTTTTGGATTCTCATCAGTAGGCAGAAGCCCCCACCTATCAATTCGAATCCCTTATAAAAATACACACAATTCAGTCTACATGACTTTATAGCAAGGAGTTTCAGGTAAAATATCTTGACCCTCATGGAGAAACTCAAAGTATCTTGAGGCCAACCCAGATTTTCAACAACCCTTCCCAAATGTCTCAGCTTTGATGCATGTGAAAGTGTGAGGATTTCCAGCATCCGAAGTAGACATATCTTCTGATTATGCAATTTTCGCCTGTCACCTTTCTTCAGATCTTTTGAATTGCAAGAATCATGTATGAAAGACTATTTCTCCTTGTTTCATAAAGATGAGGGGCTTGCTCATAAGAGTGAGATTCCCCTCCACCCCCCTCCTTGTTCTCTCATGAACCTATAAGTTGCGTTTGACATTCAATACAACCCTAGTGATTGAAGAGAACCCAAAGTTCTCTTATGTGGGCAGGCTAGTCACCAGGATCTGAAGATTATTTTCTCTTTAGTCAAGGAAAAAAGGTGAAGATATGATTTTTCTTACAAAAAAATACAGACCAAGCCAGTTTAATGAGTGGCATATGTGGGAAGGGCACGAACCAATTCCACCCTTCTCAGGAAATGCTCCTGGGAGAACCCTGAAAACAAGGTCTGTGAGCAACACCCCCACATGAGTGGGTGATCACAGGTCTGAGGAAATGCCTCTATTGATTTAAGGAGCCAATACCTACATTGCATCAATAACAACAACAGCACCAACACAATAACAGTAATAATACATGAGCAACAGCTGACATTTATTGAGGGCTTATTTTTTCAGGAACTGAACTGAGCTTTTTATATGTTTAACCTCATTTAAATTCATTTAATGGTGATTATTATTATTTCCATTTTTTTACAGTTGGAGAGGCTGAATTTTAGAGAGGTTAAATAACTTATTCCAAATCACCCAGCTAGTACATGGTAGAGGCACAGTTCAAACCCAGAGTCTTCAGAAGCACAGGTAATGACATGAAAAACTAACCCAAATCCCACTACTAAGAAATAACTATTTGTACTACTGTTATGTAGCTTTCCAGATTTTTCCTATGAATATTATATATAAAATTTATTTTTGTATATACAAATATATATACATCTATCTTTTGTAACCTGTTTTTTTCCATTTAACAATATATACCTAGAAACATTTTTATGTAGTCAGAGTTTTAATGACAGACAGTATAACTGTCTGATCACTGAAGTTTGCCCAGATACTGATGGCAGAAAAGTGCTCAGCCAGCACCATGCCCATGAACGACAAAAGGTGATGGTTTTATAAGATGCAAAACTGGGCACCCAAATAGATATCAAGACCACAAAGTGCAGCAGCTTTGAAACCTACTCCAGCACATTCTCACATTCCTATATTTTACAGACAAGGGTAATGAGCCCAAGAATTACCGCCCTCCAGCTTCAGGAGAGTGAAAAATGAAGGGCTGTTTTCCAAGTAATGTGATGCCAGACAGCTGGCTCAACAGTCAACAGCGCCAGGCTTCTCCCAAGGCCAGTGCCGGCCCCCACCTCCTTCTTACCACCATGGTGTGCCTATACCGGGGAAATTCGTCCTTCTACAGGATGTATAACTGCAAGAGGAAAGGAGATTTTACTGGCTTGTGGTTTCCTCGGCTCTTAGAATGTTAAACACAGCCTGTGTGTTGGCAGCTGAAGAGCTTGAGAAAAATCACTGAGGTTGGAATTGGTTAATTTCTGTTGGTCCCCCTCTTTCGCCAATATCAGTACCTGTCTCCTGATAAATAGATACACGAATGCACTCCAAACACCAGGTCCTGAACAGCAAGCAATAAAAATGTGGCTTGACCCACTGAAATAAATTGTACCAATGGAGTGATTGTTTCCATTTATTATTTATTAGTCATGTCCCATGGAATGGTTAGTGGAATAAATATTTTTTTTTCCCACTGGAAAAAGAATGTGTGACCTGTGAAGAGTAACTCCACAATCTGATGTAATAAAGACCACAGAACAACTATTTTCCCCAGTTTGGGCCAAATTTAATTCTCTCTACTCTGAGCAAGTTGCCTTTCCAGATTAAGGTTTCTATTTGGCTAAATGTTCTCTACTCAAGCCGTACCTCCAATTGTTTCTCTCTCCTGACTGCTCCCTTTCTAGATGTCAAAGCAAGGTTCTCCAAGATCTCTTTCCAGATGCTACAGCTAAAGAAGCATTAGTGAGGCCTGGAGGAGATGCTGAGTGGTCTAGGAATAGGATTTGAATTGATCCAAAAGAATGGCCTCTTCAATACCATATTTTATTTGAAATGGGAGGAAACATGGCATGCAAATGTGACAATAGTGATTTATGCAGCCACTCTTACCATGAAGAATGTATTGATAATTTGATTTGTCTCACCTCCAAAGTTGACCTGGAAGAAGATGGAATAATTAACAGTTATTATTACCTAGTATATACTGGTATACTATATACCTAGTATATCTAGTATACTATATACTAGTATGCTGTAACCTAGTATGTATTGATAATTTGGAAGAAAGCAGAATTAAAAATTAATTGACAAAAAGTATTATTAGGCTATTCTTTTGGCACAGAAGGCAGCTCTGTGAAGAAGCAGTCATTTAGTTTTCCAAGTCTTTTTGCCATTAAAATCACTCATGCAATCCCATTTGCCTTGTTCTATTTTATTTTACAGTTATCAGAATCGAGGGTACCTTAAAACATAGGAATTGGTTAAGTTGGCTTCCCCATGAGCCTGGTAGAATAATGCTGAGTTGCCTTCTAAGATTTATAGAGCCTCTATTGGCCAGAAACTTCAGTAATAAACTGGTTTTACCCAGAGTGAACTTTATAAAGGAGTGTCAATCTTTTGCTTAAAAAAAAAAGAAACATGTCAGTGACTTCCTTTGGCAATGAGGATAAAGCACGTACTTGAGATCAGAGTTTACAGGATTCATCTTGATCTGGCCCCAGATTGTTCCCACCCACTCTCCATTCTCCAGCCATCCCGTGAACTACTCAGGCTCCCTGTCGCCATGTTGTTTCTCAAGCCTGGGCCTGGGAACTTGCTCTGTCTACATGGAACTTTGTGTCTCACACCCTAACCCTCAGCTGGCCCCTTCCCTGGCACCCTGTGCCTTTCTTCCAAGTGCAGCTATTGCAACCCCTGCAAAGGGCGACCTCCCCTTCTGCTCAGGCCACCATCCTCTGCAGCTTTCTCTGTTCCCCTCTTAGCTCCACAGCAGGTCGTCTCCTGGCACCCTGGACCACTGTTTCCTATAAGATAGTGGGCATCATAGGGCAAGGCGTAAGTCTTTACTCCCCCACTAAGCCACTATATAAGGCCACTGGAGATTATCTGAATTTACTGATTATTTAGAAAAGTTTTACCAATACAAACCGCCTACAGAACCAAATATGAAACATCCCTGGACTAAAAGTCCATTGGCACTCCACCCCCACCCCCATTCTTTCCTCAGCAGTTCCAGAGGCGTCCATAGAGCCTGCCTGCTTTCTCTCACCCTTCCCTCTCCTCATTGTCTTCCTTTCTACTTTTAAATCCCAATTTCTTTCTTTCTTTTATTTTAAAAGGATGACTTGCTATCCAGAGTGATCCTTTTCAAACACAACCCATGGTACCCATCTACTCAAAACTCCCCATCTTCCTCAGTGTAAAAGTCAACTCCTTCAAAGCCTGTACAATCTGCCCACTGGACCCGCACTCCTCTCAGACCTCCTCTTCCACTGTGTTCCCCATCAGACCCTCCACACCACTGCTACTGGCCTTCCTGCTGTTCTTAGAAGTCTCAGGCATGCTCTTACCTTAGGAGTTTGTCCTGGCTGGAAACTTTTCCTGGAACACTGTTTCCCAAGAACCAGAGAACTAATTTCCTCACCCCTACAAGTATTTTCTCAAATGTCCCCTTCTCAATGAGTCTTACCTTGAACTCCCATAAAAATTGCACCCCCAACACTCTTGCCCTATAAATTACTGCCAAACTTCTTTATCATTGTCTACTGTCTGTTTTCCCCCACTAGACTGTAAGCTCCATGTTAGCAGGGATTTTGGTTTTGTTTACAGATAGATCCCAAAAGCCTAGAAAGCCTGGCACTTAGTAGGTTCTCAATAAAACTTGTTAAATGAATCATTAGGCCCCTGTTAACTCATGCCGCTTTCTTCTCACCTTTAAAATGTTTTTCTAGACAAATCAGTTCCTACCTTAATTGCATTAGCTAATAATTTTTCTATCTTTTATATTCTATTTTATTGAAACTGCCTATTGGCTCATTTAGAATCCTCACGAGGCTGCCTTTAAATTCCTTGAGCCTGGGGGCCTACATATCTTATTCATTGCTGAGAGCATCTTTATAATGCCTGGCTGGTTTATAGTAGGTGCTCATTAAATACTTGTTGAATAAATAAATGGCAATAATGCTTGACAATTGTATAATTCTTTATTTATAGGCAGAGGACTTTAATCCTCCCACAGGGCAATATCATTTCCATTTTACAACTAAGGAAACCAAAGTTCAGTGAATTTCAATAACTAATCCAAAGTCGCAGTATGCAGCAAATTGAAATGGAGCTTTTCCCCTCCTTGTAATCCTGTTTTTTTCCCTTTACATTGCATCACTTCCCGATTCTCAGTTCTGTTATGTTCCTAAAACTATGTCTGTTACTATCTTCAAACAATGCCAAAAGGAGTGGTTTCTCAAGTCCATTAGAGTCAACATCAGAAAGTTTTTCTTTCCCCTGGGAAACGTAAGTGGGTTGCATTAGACAAATCATGAAACCTTCTCTCCTGTGTAGGTGTGTGTGAGACAGCTGCTCATGTGGGGTGATTTGAGTTACCTTAGAAGCACTCACCTCCCCAAGGGTGAGACTGTGGTCCCTGAACTTCCCAGTTCATGAGCGTTGGCTCTTGGCCAGTATCCAGCAGTTGTTGATCAAAAATTCACTGAATATAGGAGAAGTGTACATCAGCAGTCATTTTCACACTAGCAAAAATTAATTTATCAGATACTCAGCTAAACAAAAACCACCTTGGTTTATCTGATTTTTTGGTGTCATTTCTAAGACTTTCCCTACCTTTACACCATGCCCCCTTCTGAAAACAATTTCATTTTAATGTATTTTTTTGCTGTTATTTTTCAACAGATACATGCTAAAAGACATTTCAGATTTTTCTCATTTATTTGTACCATGGGTATCAACATATTACTTTTTCATGATGCTTTGGTACCACCTGCAGGATTCCAGGACATAAACTCTCTGCAACCTTGAGAAGCAAACATTTGGAATGTCACCTCTAAGGCATCTGCTTGTGGGTTCTCTCAGTACTATCCAAAACTGTCCAACTATGCCTTCTGTTTCACTGGGTTGAAGTAGGAATCAAAGTAGTAATTTTCATTTCTGAGACAAGAGCAGGAGTCTACAACATGGGCTTAATTATAGAATTGGCAATTACTGGCACTGTTCATGTTAGTGTTCATTTCTTTAATGTGCCATATGCACATAAGCACTGCAGCTACTAAAGGTGTTGAGAAAACTTTTTGCGTGTGTCTGCTTGAAACAGCTAACCCTTAGAGGTGAATTATGCAGTACAAATTAGCATGGAGCAGTTAATTCTCTGAAGTATACTTAGGTATGCAGGCATTCTGATCCTAGCATCTTATTGATAACTGCAAGTTTCTTATGTTCTCCAACTTGGATCAATCATGGAAATTGATAGACAATTCCTTCTCAGTTTCTGTGAGTTCTTCAAAAATATTGGCTATATTTCCTATATATGAGTGCAAGACTATATCCCAAGCTAATTTCTCTGCATATGTTGATGTAAGCTATGGAAGGCAGTAAGTTGTTTTAAATCCAAATGGGAGGGTGAGTGATGACACAGGAGCAAACGTCAAGACATGGGAAAGAGCCCAGCATGAGAAGAATAGAAAGTCCCAAGAAGCCATCAGTCAAGTGAATGGGCTCATGAAATGACTTCTGAGGTAGGACCAACAGATCATTTGGCTACAAAGATAAGGCCATCCTCACCAACCATTTCTTTGATTATGCCACCTTTTGTGTCTACTACAAGTTGCCGCATACTCGTATATTGCAAAACCACAGTGAGTTTGCCATGTAGACATAATGTGAGCTATTTTACTTTATGTTCTACTAACCTCTGATATACCTTCTAATCAAAATAAACCCTTGTGGTTATATTGGAATGCTTATAGGTTCATTTTTTAGTGGGAAAAAATGACTTTTTCAAGACCAAGTTAAATAGCTTCATAGAGCCTGGATATTCTTGCCACGTGTTAATTGTATCTCATGTTAAATATACATGTATTGGAGGAGAGCTTGCCAGCTTACATACAGATGCATGAAATATCTCATGGGTCCAACAGTAATTATTCTTCTGAAGATTCTTGTGCTTCATTTTATTTCTCAAGATAGACCTATAAATCCGATAGCAATTGTACTACATCAAGTGTATGAAGCTGTTAACTAAATGTAAGGAAAAGACAGGATACTTAAAATGTCATGTCAAAGTAAATAACTGGGTACTTTGCAGCAAAGATAACTTTACATCAGCATGGATGCCAACACATGGAAGCAATTAATGGAAATATTTTCAGCAAGAAATAGAAGCATATCTATGGCCATTACTTAAATGCGTTAAACAAGATGAACTTTTTGGAGAAAGTGAAAAAATAATATTTTTTAAAAAAATAAAAGCTTTTGGCTGTTGTACAGTAATGTGTAATACTAGTGTTTTCGAGATTCCTAGCCCTTCAAACCTCTTTATTCACTGAGTGCATTGGAAACAGCAGATTCCAAATCAAATCACCTAAATTCAAGAACTGCATTAATGTCTGTTGGCCTCCTTGGAGGCTTTACCTCTAATGATTGTGCTGTCTAGAATTTTATTTATTTGTTTTCAAAATGAAGAAAAATAACTCAGAGGTGGATATGGAGCACACGGGTATATATGGCTTTTAAAAAATTTTTTGCTGAAAAATGACTCACATTCCAAAGAAAACAAAATTACCCCCCTACCCCATTTCTTTCTCTCCTTAAGCCCCAAATGGCCTGAACTTAAAGATACTTGAAAAATAAAAGTCTCTAGAGGATACTCAACGTGTGGAATCAATTAACAGGAACCACAATGGCACTAAAGTTAATAATTATATATTAAAGGAATGAAAAGTTGGCGTGCTTCTGAAGTTAACACAACAAATAGGGAACATGGAAGAAACACACTCTGCCAAGTTTAGGATGAGCTCAAAAAAGGAATCTTGGACAATTGTACTCATTTTGTATCTTAAGGTTCGTGTAAAGTTGATCTCCTGTTTGTGAGGGGAAAAAGTCTAAAAATCTATTTTGTAAGTGACAAAAAGCTGTTGGATGTTAAATAGCCCTAAGAAAATAGTATATTTATGGTCCAAGTGTAAATGAGTCAGAAACATATGGATTAGATTTCCTTTAAATGTGTTCAAATATTAAAAGGGAAAAAAAAGGCCTTTGGTAAATGACTTAGAGGCTTTTCAGAATGATGATGTCTAAATCTATACTTTGAAACTGTTGGGAAGCTTGGATTCTCCCCAAACTCACTGATTGGCTTAAGCATGTAGATCTTATAGTCCTAGAAGGTTTAGGTTTAGGGGCAGCCTGTACCTTCCTGTAAGAATTATTTACCAACATTCACTGGAAATTCTGGAAGGAGGTTCATCGGCAAAGCAAAAATTAAAAATCTCACATCTAAGTGTTCTGAGCAAGGCCAATCTCAGACATTAGATTCTGAATGTCTTGACTATGCATTGACCTTTGGAAGTTCTAATATACTCTCAGACATTTGATATGACTTAGGCTACGTTATGCTAGGCAACCACTCAGGATGATAGTCAAAGTATTTACTAACCTGTAATGCATGGACAACGTATTCAGAAGAAACAGTCCTGTCCTAATGCTTACCGGCTGAATGTCAGCCATATAGCAATAGTTATCCTTTTAGAAGTGTGTGTTCAATAAAGTTAAACGAAATCTTTTGAACCTCTTGAAATGAAGTTGTGTGGGAGCTGTCAGTTTCCTGCCATAAGTCTTTGGGTTAGAGACCATGTTGGTAGAGCCAGGAGAGCTAGTTAGACTAGCACCCAAACTCTGCCCGCTGTCCATAAATTCCTGACCTTCATCATGAGGTGGCCCAGACAAGGCTTTGTGAAGGGGTCAGTACACAGTCACTCCCATTGCCAAAAAGTGAACCAAGATTTATGGCCCACAACCACAACATGAAGGGTAGATTCTTATTTGTGTAATAAGTCTGTGAGTATCTGGCTGCTCTGGCCTTATTTCATTGCAAGATCTTTAACCTATTTCTTGATGATACTGGCATTATTAGGAATTCTTTCTCAATCAACTCACTTTTATTTTATCTGGCCTGAGGCAGTAAGGCTTATGAGACTTTTCAGAAAATCCTGTCTCCATGTGCATTTTTTCTCTCATCACTGCAGAAACTGTCAAGAGTCCAGGCTTTTGTCCAATCTTTGGGAAAATATGTATGCTTTGTGTGTGTATAAATACAGGGATCCTAATATTTTATTTTAAAGTACTCATGGATGTGTGGATGGTTCAGATTTGTTTTTAGGTCTTTCTATTTCACTAGGAGAAAAAAGTAGTTTTAAAAAATTTTGCTCTATACTTTCCCCATGTTAGGGGAGAATGCAAGTCTTTATAAACCAGTGGTGAAATACATGGGAAAAAAGTCTAAAAAGTTTAGAGATAAGATGGCCCATTTTAGAGTAGCAGAAAAGTAGCTTTGTAAAAGTAAAACTCTCCCTTGGTATTTAATGGAGACTCTAGGTAGGGAAAATCAGCATAAGAAAAATCTTTCTTTGGGGGACCTATTGCTTGTTGCTTGTTTCTTGGGGGAAGAAGATCAATTTCTGGGATTTAAACTGAAGTTTGTAAATGAGAAAAGAAAGGGTTTTTAAAAATTATTTCAAAACAAAATACAAGAGAGTTTTAAATGATACACATTATACAAAATATCCAATCCCAACATAGGTATCATTTATTATGTGCTAATAGTGTATCAGACATTGTAATAACCCTGTAATCTTATTAGGTACTTGGTAACTTACTTAAACTCTCTGCCTCAGTTTCCTAATTTGTAATCGAACAATTATAGTACCTACCTCATAAAGTTGTTTAACCTCATTTGGAGGTTAAATGAGATAATGAACATAAAACACAACATAATGCCTGTCACATGGTAAATGCTTAACAAATAGGAACTCTTGTTATCATTAAGATTTCCTTTGTATAGGAAGGCAATTAAGGTTTGGAAATGTTTAAGATCACAACCTTAGTAAAGTGTCAGCTAAGATAGACCCAAATCTGCCTGACTCCAGAGTAAATGCTCTTAACCCCTAAAATAAGCAGTCTTCCTATTGTGCATGCAAATAAATCAGTTCAGAAATTTTCTTTTGTGTCTGCTGGTATGTTGTTAATGTCTTCTGGATCTTATTAACACAGAATCAAGGAATTATTTTTTGGTTATATTTCTAAGAACATGTGGTTTTTCTGTCTCCTCGTTCCAACAGTAAATATTCTAAAACTGGAGAGTTCCTACAATTATTTCACCCAAATATGATTCTTTATAAGTTGAAAATATTTTCCAGGTAAATGCTCAGCTCAACATTTTTAGGCTGTACCGTGGAGATCATGTTCTGCACCAGTGCAGATTTCTATGAAATGGACCATGCAATTTTATAATCATGCATATACCTGTTTTACCTGAAACCTCATTTAGTCTCTGTGGAAGCAACAGCTAACATCTGGCTTTACTTTGAAAGTCCACAAAAGGGTCTTGTTTGTGAGTCCACCATATAACGTCATCCTAGCCTTAGCCATGCACACAACAGGAAACTTAAGAAAGTCCTTTCATGGAAAGTCTGAATGGCTCTAGTATTCACTTAGTGAAGACACCTTCAGAAAAGGAGGTACAACTCTTCCAGTTTGGAAAAGAAAGGCCAACTTCAGAAAGGCACAGAGTTTTGACTTTGTCCTCAATTCACTCTAGTGACCGAAGTTCTCCGCTGGGTTTGAGAACAGAGTTGGTATTTTATTGTTTGCTTCCATGTGGTTTGTGCTGCTATGGGAACCACCACTCTGGTATTCAAATATTCAGCACATCTGACTCACTTTGGGGAGAGGTACAGTAACGCTGTGGCATAGTTTCAGGAAAAAGCATGGAAAGCAAAACAGAATCTATGACCCCCCTTAAAATAAAAGAAGACTGACATCTAAATCAAGCTAAAAATGAGGACCTGGCTTGGCGCTGTGTAAAAGCAACTCAAAAATGATGTCTGGGAGTCTGTTCCTGCCACTGAGTGGTGGTTTCTCTCTTCATACCACCAACCTCTTAACTAGGCTTGCAAACACAAAATATACAGGACTTGAGAATAGACTTTGGCTCTCAACACTTCAAATATATCATCCAGTACTATATCTTGAAAATAGCTGAGAAAAGAGTGTGGATTATTCCATAACTGATTCAACAAAATTCCTTCCAGGGAGCTCATTGGTGCTATTTTTTTTTTTCCATTTTTTTTAATTGTGAACTTTAACATATGTACATAACAATGGTAACTTTCAAAGTATGATTTCAAAAGTAGTTAGAGAGCAAATCTCAAAGAATGTCATGGGTCACAGTTCCACAACTTCAGCCATTTCCATTATTGTAAAATATAACATACATACAGAAAGGTGTCATCTCTCGATGTACAGCTCAACAAGCAGTCACATAGTAATTTCAAAAATTGTTATGGGTTACAGTTCCACAGTTTCAGTTCTTTCCTTATTATGCAATAGAAGGTATATACAGAAAGGTGAAGACCTTCAAGGCACAGTTCAAGGAGCAGCTATAGAGAAAATCTCAAGGGATGCTATATCAATGGTGTTATTTTGTGACCTGGCATCCCAGTATGAGTTTGTCTTCAGTCTTGGCTCCTGCCCTAGTTCAACCATGCACCTCCCTGGGAACAACCCACAAGCCATTACACTGGATTTTCTAGAAGTCTTGGGAGCAAATTTGACCCTGTCTACCCCTTTCTAATAATGTCACTGCCCATTCAAGCCCAGGAAGCACAGTTCTTAAAGATGACATCCCAGTTTTAGATGACAGAGGAAAGAACTGACATCTGAAATCTCCTGATCTCATGAGTAATATTATTCACTGATAAGATAAAATGTACAGACAGGATTTTCAAAGACTTTATTAGATAAGGGTAAAATAGACAAGTAGACAACATAGGATGTACCAGGACAAATGAAGATGGTTTGTCATTGAAGAGAAATGAGAAATGGCTATTAAATATACCAGCAAAAAATCAAACTGATTTACCACTCCACTGTGTCCAATTTAGTCTGAAATCATACATTAACTCCTTGGAGTATCAATTAAGACCCTTTTGGCCACCAGGTAGCAAAAAGTCTTGGGCCACAATGTAGCAAACCAGTTGGCAAAAAGTCTACTCCACTGACATATCAGTAGCCAGGAAAGTGGTTACAAGAGGAACCTTTCTGCCCAACAAATGAGCAGAGATGGAGAAGTAATTACGGCTTGAGGTCAGAGAGATTGAACTCATTTCTAAATTCATGTTTAGCAAGAAATTCTAGCCCAGTTGGACACTCAGGGAATCACAGAATATTTGTACCAACAGTCAAGTGTGAACTATAAGGGATGGTGAAGAACTAAGGTTGGAAATACCTTTCTAACATACGCAACTCACAGAAATGGCTAAAGTACCATTTACGAGTATATGAATGAATTTGAATGTGGAATCCTCCAGGAAAAATTGTGTAAACGCAAGTATGGTATCAAAGTTTAAAAAAATGGTTTATATTATTTCCCAAAATATCAAACTCTCCTATTTCTATGTATCCATGTATGAATTTTGGCAATTGTGTAGGATTCAGAGAAACTCACTAGTTTTTTGACAGAATAAAGTAGCTTCCCTTCTAATTTTGAATGAATAAATTCAGAAATAAAACTGATAAAGAAAAATTAAAAGAGGCATGTTCTTACATGGACTTCCAAGGGAATCCTTACTGCCTCTCAACAGTTATTGATTTGCCCATTTTACTTCCCACAGGGAATATATTGCAAATATTTGACACTTCCCTCCAGTCCTTCCCTTACAAGCCCTTTATAAGATCTACGTTTTCCCATGGGCCATTTCTTCCACCTGGAATTCCCTTCCTCTGCAGGCCCGCCAGGTAAGCTTGTCCCCATTTCTTGTGATCTGGAAGACATCCCAAGAACACAATGATTTCAGGGTCTTAAATGGCCTCAGGAGCTTGGGTCTTTTGATTAAAAAGTCCCTCTGCTGCTGTACACAAATGTGAGGGGAGGGAGAGGATCTCCAACTGCAGATCCAGATCCTAAGAGGCCATATCATAATACATTTGTACCACATATGTTATTTCCCAATGTGATAGCTCTCCTTCTCTATGGAGACAGACTTGGAGTTTGGGTTGATTCACAAAATAGGCTGAACAAATTTATTACCAGGCCCCCAGATAACTGCTGCTACTGCTGCTCCAACTCAACTGTGGAAAAAATAAAAAAAAAATACAAGAAGACCAGGTCACCTAAAATTTTATTTCAAATAGCCCTATTTTCCTTGAGTCCTGTTAAAAAAAAAGATGTTAGGAGAGATAAATTATATGCACACAAGTAAATGAGCCGGTGTTGTGTGTGTGTGGTTCCCTGCATACATATGCACACACATACATACCCCTAAGCTTCTACAGAGGTCCTAAAACACAAAAGGACAAGGAGAAGTGCATGGTGCGAAGGCAGTTCTCAAAGACCTTCTATTTCAATTCAATACCCAGACACAGGACTGCAAGTGTCATCTCCAAATTCAACTCCCAGCAGCCCTGCTCTTGAAGGATATCTTTGATGGACCTCGGGGCTTTTTCTTCTGTTGCTCTGAAGGAAAATGTCTCAGACAA
Organism: Choloepus didactylus; assembly: GCF_015220235.1. Taxonomy (NCBI): domain Eukaryota; kingdom Metazoa; phylum Chordata; class Mammalia; order Pilosa; family Megalonychidae; genus Choloepus; species Choloepus didactylus. The sequence continues at coordinate 28,223,144 of NC_051320.1, read as the reverse complement.
CCCACTTAAGTTTTTTTTTTTTTTTTTTTTCAATAATCTGTGGGCAATTTCTCACACAGTCTAAGAGAGAAAACAAGCACTCTAGGAGCTTCCAACAGCTTTATTTAAATCAAAGTTGGTTTTCATTGCATGTAGATTGTTTCTCTCATTCCAATTTTCATTTCAGGAAACTATTTGGGGCCAATACTCAAATCCAGACTTTGGCTCTGTTTCTCTTGGTTTAGTTAACAAAATAAAACAATCTTAACCTTTTTTTTTTAATTTTTGCAATTCTCACATGGAAGCCAGTATATTCATCCCTGCTTATATTTTGCACTATTTTTCTAATAGAATTTTAAATAGCCTGATGTATTCTTTGATTCCCATCAAATTATCAATCACAAGTAAATTCATTTGAAAATAGATTTAAACTGATTTAGCTCATCAGGGAGGCTTACAAAACTCCATAGTTTCTTGACAGGTTTCTTTGGGCTAAAAAAAAAAAAGAAATTAATCTATAGTTGCCAAGTAATGAGGGTTCTTAGTTTCTCAAGGTCACTGCAAAGAACATCAAGGGCTTTGAATTTTGTAGAATTGTAAGGCTTCCTTCCTGACAAGCAATGGTTGTGTGGAGGTGTCATTAAGGAAGACGATACAATTACCAGCCTAGAGGTAAAATAGTCATTTGGAGCATAGTGTCTTTTGTGTCTGAGCTGATGTCTGGTGAAGGTCAGGCTAAGGGCTACAGGATGACATGTAAACTTCCGGCCCAAAGGGCTTCCTCTCATGCCATTTGAAATCCAGCAACTTGTAAACTTGCAGATACCTGGTCCCTTCACTGTATGGTTTCTCATTGTAGTAGCTTTTCTTGTTCTTTCATGCTGCTGTAACTGTCACGCTCAAGTGAAAACGAGGGCCTTTAATTGTTTCTAAGCACATTTACAAGACAGTGATTAAGTATTTGCTGCTGACAGAAGCTTGGACTGAGAAATTAAAAATCATACCAGTTAAGCTCAAAAATCAATTTAAGAAGTCAAGTGTCAGCGTAATGCAAGCCAAAGATCAATTTTATTCTGCCTGTTATTTAGTATGCAAAGAATATTGCAGCATTTGAGAACTATTTGCCCACTCATTTAGTGTATCATCTGCTTAATTTCTAATATTGATATAGAATCACTTTGTATTTTATACACATTGATGTTTCCATAATGCTCAGTATTCCATGGAAGCTAGTTGGCTCCCAGGATGCAGCACTGGGTATCATGGAGAAAACTGCAGAGAAGTGTTTTCCATCTAGAATAATAGTCACCCTGGTGACACGTTAGTTGTAAGCCTGTTAAAGCCTGAATTTCTCATTGCAACCAAATGTAAAACTCCTTACAAAACTTCAAGACTGGGGTCAAGCCATTATAAACTTGAGCAACATGCTTCCTCTGGCCCCATGAAAATATGCTATGGATACAAACTAGCTTTGCCATATTAATGTTAATATTAAGACATAATGTCCGCTCAGGGAGGCAAAATAGTTGAGCCGCTTAACAGAGGAAACAATAAAGCTTCCCTCACATTTCAGAAGACACTCACATACTTTATCTCATTCAGTTCCTTGGACAGCTCTGTGGGATAAGTAGGACATATTTTTCTTATCTTCTTCTCGTAGGTGAAGAATCTGAAGCTCTGTGAGATGACAGACCACCCCGTGAGCAGATCATCAAAACAGTCTCCTGAGGCAAGTCCACCATCCTTTCTGCATCACAGCAATCCTGAATTCAAGGACAGCGGTCTTGGTGGCAAAGCCCCAGCCAAAATGGGCCTGTGAGGATCTTTTTAAGTTGATCCTCCTTCACAGAAAGAAGAGGGTGACTTTTCTGGTCCTCCACCCCTTAGTTCTCACAATCACTGATGTATATTCTGCTTTCGTCTTAAACAGTGATACCTGGAAATGGCTTGAAATGATTTGCAAGTAATGTTCTGTTAGAAATCATTGGTGTGGTTTCTACTAAGATAAATGAGAATAATTACAGTTAATAACCCTCTCAGTTCACTTTGTTACGTTCGTTTCAGCCAACAAGGAAAGATTAAGGGACTGAGATTAACGGCCTGCCCAGTCAGAGCAGAGGACTGGGGCCGGTCCCACACCCAGGCGTACCTGGGATGTCCTCGGAAAATGGGGCCATGAAGGTGAAGGGTTTCAGATCAGTAGGTGTCAGGGGAACTGAGAGGTGAGTCCGGGTGGTAGGAAACCTGGCATGAGCCTGTTCCAACAGAAAAGGCACTGGAAGAGAGTGGAAGCCTTGGTCACCGCCGTGGTGCCTCTAGCTGAGCGCTGGCTGACCGTGCGGCAAGGCACGCCTCCTTTTCCTGCCCTGCCTGTCCTCAGCCTTAACATAAAGGGGTTGTTCAAAACCCATTATTTATGGATGGCATTTACAATTATGTTGCTTTATTTGACAAACCACTTGAATAATTATTTACTTAATATTCTTCTTTTAACCTACCTTTTACTCACTTTAAAAATGTTTATGTTGAAATTGTATTGAAGTATAGAATAAATGTAGAAAGATGTACAAATCATAAAAATATGCTGGGTGAATTTTCACAAACTAAACACACCCAGGCCACTAGGTCAAAGAAAGAGAACATTACCAACAGTCCAGAAGTGCCCTTGTCCCCTTCCAAACCTTACCCCATAAGGGTAGCCATAATCCTGACCTCTACCGGAATAGACTGATTTTGCCTGTTTTTGAACTTCATGTATATGGAATCATATGGTAGGTGCTTTTTCTTTCGGTCTGGTTTCTTTCATTCATTATTTTTTGGTGAGATTCATCTATGTTGTTGTAGTCTTAGTACATTTCTCATTGCTGTATAGAATTTCATTTGTGAAAATACCATGGTGCGTTTGTTGATGAGCATTTGCATAATACCCAGCTTGGGACCATTACAAATAGGACTTCTGGGGCATTCTTGTCATACCTTTTGGTGAATATAAGTGCAAGTTTCTGTTGAACAGCTAGGAGTAGAATTGCTAGTCATAGGTGTTTTACAATGTGGTTACCAGATACATTTGTTTTAAAAGAAACCTTTTTATGATTAGGGTAAATGAAACCAGTGCCAATTATCATAAGCAGATGATAGCCATACAAAACAAATACCATGAGAATAAAACTGTTGCTAAATAAAAGCTGGATGGTGTTGCCGACTCAAAATTCTGGACCTGGAGCTTCACTTGCCTCTATCACTTGGTCTCTATCGTTTGCAAATATTAAGGAGATGGTAAAGCTACTCTAGCTCTAAACAGGGACTTTCTCCTTGATTATAAAGGAGAAATGAAAAATAACTGAAAAAAGAATGACTTTCTACTATGTGGTTCAATGTCATTAAATGTTGCTTCCTACCTAAAATCATCAAATACACCACCAGTGGTCAACAAGCCACAATTTGGGAATCACAAAAGAACTACACGATATGGATGTTCTTTCCATTCCAACATTCTGTGACTATAGACCAGCAGTTCTCAATCACGGGCAATTTTGCCTTCAGGGGAATATGTGGCAATGTCTGGAGACATTTTTGGTTGTCTCCCTATGTGTGTGTCTGGGTGGGGAGGGGGTTACTGTTGGCATCTAGCGGGCAGAGGCCAGGGATGCTGCTAAACATGCTGCAATGCTCAAGACAGGCTCCCAATTCCCAACAAATAATTATCTGGCCCCAAATGTCAACAGTGCTGAAGTTGATAAACCCTTCTGTAGATGATGTCACCATTGTGAAGGTTCTTCCATGGGAGCATAATAGCACTCAGCAGTGATCAAAGGGATCCTGCCCTGGAAACCATTGATAAGTCCTTTCCCAGAGTGGGGCTGAAAAGACAAAGGGTCAGTGTAATAGAGCAGTGTGGGTATTCAGATCTGAGACCTGCTCCCTGGTGCTTTCACCTACCTTTGAAACCAAAACCAGAATAAAGTTAATTTCACTGCAAGAAGAACAGGTTCTGCTGCCTAGGCTATAGACTCCCTCAGACTCCCTACAAAAGACATTAGGCTAATTACAACTTCCTACAAGTGAAAAGGCCACTCTCCTAATCACCTTGTTTCTACTGCTGTTGACTTGATTGACACTTTGGGAGGGAGTTGTTCCCCAGACCTCCTGCCCTCACGCCAGTGGAATGCATTTGGAAAAGTGTTTATCTCGTGTGTAGCTCTTTATGTCATTGATGCCAAAAAAGACCTACTCAGTAATCTTTACATCTTCACAAAGTATTATAACAATATATATTGTCTGTATTATGAAACTCTAAGGTTTGACAATAAAGGGGAGACTGTGCCAGAGTTTGGACTCACATTTTCCTGTGGTTAGTTCACTAGGCTCAGTTACATCTCCTTTCATCAAGAATTCAAGGCCCCTGGTCACTTCAGTCCAACAAGGAGGGAAAAGATGATGTAATGGAGAAACATGAAAGGAAGTACTAAAAAAAAAATCAAGAGAAAAGCACCATGTATTGGAAAGCCAATTAGAGCGGGAGTCTGAGCGTAAGAAAAGCATTCTTCAGCACTACCAAAGCACCAAAGTGCTTCAGAAGCAATTAATTAATTAGCTTATCCATCCTTTAGTGGTATGGACATTATATAGTCCTATTTCCCATGTTATTGGTTTAGGAAAGAAAATATTCATTGATAAGCATCTTGGTTTCTGTTTATCGTATTCAAAATTGAAAATTGAACTTTCAGTTTTATAATTTATCCAGAAGTAATCTACCAAAGATATATAGAGTTCCAAAAAGAGCTATTGATTGAATCAAGAAATTTCTCCCCTTGGAGTTTACCAGCAGGCATTTTTTGAAAACCCATATTGAACAATTTTTTGACACCTTAAAATAATGTTTGAGGAATAAGCCTTTGGCCCAAGTGTCAGGGTCTGACTTGAAATCAGTTGTGAGAAATCTTGGAAAGCCAAGGTAAAGATAAAATAGGCTAGAGTATGAAACTGGGGAGTTTTAAAGGGGAGAAGAATATTCTTATTAATTGGATTTCCAATCAAGTGCAAAATCTTATATCAAGGTTTCTAGGGCATGAACACAGACCATCTAGTAGAACATCAACAAACACTCATTTGGGTGGTAACAATCTCCATAGGAGTGAGTGTTTTCCTCTGAATTGTGGGAGGTTACAAGGAGAGTTTGTAGGGCTACCTTTGTACAAACTAGTAGTGTAGTTATTTTTTAATTGAGGGGCTAACAGAAGATCACAACGTTTTATCTTCGAAAGTCAGAAACTTTTAAAAAGCATTCAGCATCCACTGTTACCATCATGTATACACACACACACACACACACACACACATTTTAATTCCAGCACCAACAGTAAGAAGCCACTAAAGCAGACATGATTTGGTCCAGAGGTTTCAAACTCTTTGGTATCAGGAACCCCTTCACTCTCCTAAAAAGTATTGAGGACCCCAATAGTTTCTGTTTATGTGGATTATATATATATATCACTATTTATTATGTTAGAAATTGAAACTAAAAATTTAAAACAAAAGGATGCAAGCACACGATGAATGATGACATCACCATATATCACGTAGCCTGTGGAGAACTCCATTGTAGACCTATCAAAGCATGAGAGTGAAAAAGGCAAATGATATCTTTAGTATCATCATGAATATAGTGTTGACCTTGTAGTGTTTTGGGAACCCTCAGACATTACTGGGCCATACTTTGAGAGCCAATGATCTAGTCCAATTCCTTCACTTTATTGATGAAGAAAATGAGACCTAAAAGGGAAAGTGGCTTTTCCCAAGGAGACACGTGGGAAAACATCAAAGTACACACACACAGACACACATTCACATATGCACACCTGTGCACACATACATAAACATTTAGTATCATGTAGTTAAGAGAATGTGCTCCCGGACCTGCCCCACACAGGCTGAACGAATAACTCCACTCTACCATGTAGGGTTTTTTTTTTGTGAGAGAAACAAATGGGAGAGTGAAATGGACAAACTGACATTTAGAATGTTCTATATATTCAATACCTCACTGTGAAAGGAAGAAATATTTTTTATGGTAGGTTATAATAATAAAGCTGGCTAAAATAATTGTTTTCAGGAGTGGAATTACAGAGGCCCAGCAACCTGTAAGAGAATTTTTCCGCATTATAGATTGTTTTGCTTCAAAGCAGCAGCCTTCTGCTGGAACATTGATTTCTCTGACTTGGCGGGCTAGCCTCAGCTCTGCAGAATAAAAGGACAATTTGAAAAGAGAGGTCTTAATTTGCAGTTTGTTACTTTTTGAGTTTAAGCCAAATGCCCAAGAGAAGACTACAGTGCCACTCGAATTACATTAAAGCAACAATTCCTCAGCAATGCCAACAATAGAGCTTGAATATATTATTTGAATGCATGGCGAGGAAAGCATACCTCTTAAAATTAATGTCATTTGTGCGGTTTTATTTGTTTGTCTTATGTATAGAGGAAACCTATGGGATTGGAATCTGACTGGTTGGAATCAGTTTCCTTTGCTTATGCTGACTGACAAAGAGTTGTTTGGGGGGCTTCGTGTTCTCTTAAAAATGTATACCCCCAAATCAATTACACCAGCACATTTCCTTGGCAAGTCAGTGCCTTTAACATTGATTACTTCTTCTTGTCAAGGAACATATTATCTATGTGTCTAAGCTTTGGGGGCTAAATTGTGAATTACTTGAATGAGACTGTAGCAGATGTGTAGTAGAAAGAGCAACAAAGCTGAGGTCAGAAGGCCAAATTCAAATCCAGCTTTCCATTTATCAGTTGTGTGAGTTTGCCTAATGACTGGCTTCTTAGTCCCAGTTTTCTCATCTACTGAAAGGGAACATTATCAGCCGCCTCACATTAGGGGCATAGCCTAGTGCTGATGAGTTCCAGCAGAACCCAGGATGACCTGTGTCTTCCTGCTGGCCCTGATGCTGCTGCAATGACCTGGGCCAAGTGGCCCCTCAGCACTCTGGGCTCAGCAAAATGATCATCTGCAAAATTGGGACAGAGCTGTCCTGTGGGGACAAAGAGAGAAAGTGCATGCACAGTTCCTGATATAAGAGTAGCTCACTAAATATTAGCCATTCTTATTTTTATTATCAATAAATGATATTTCTAGTAGTGGATCATGTACTGCAACAGTCTGGAATCCGACTCGGTCCAAATTAACAGTATTTCTGGAGCTGAGTTATCTTAATTCTAATGGAGCCCAGGGATGAGGAAAAGATTTGCTTTCTTCCACTAGATGCATTCTTGTGGCATTTCTTTCTATTAGGTGAATTAAGTAAATGATTTATATAATACATATTTGCATTACTGGAAAGCAACAGTTTAAAACAGCTGTTGCCTTCTGAGACACATACCAGCTGAGAGCTAAGGCAGCTAGTGTAGTACCTGCCAGCCGAACAGGAGATAATCCAACTCTGCTTGTCACCCTAGAAACATTTAGTCCACCAGTCATCACCTTGCTCTCATTTACTGCCCACTGGAACACACCTAACCATGTTGTTCTTCCAGTATTTCAATGTGTAATTTTCAAAATAGATAGCTGTTAAAAAATTATTTTGGGATAGTTCCACTGTTTGGATGCTTCCAGTGTTCAGACTCCTGGATCAAAGATCTATCTTACACACGCTAGCAGCTTATGAGTGTAAAAATATCTACCCTAGTGCTTGACCCAAGATGCTCAAAGCATGTTTGCTGAATTGACAGGAAGATTCCTTACCACAAGTGCTTTATTTTCACAGCTATTATCATTATGTATTTATTAAAATCAGCTGTAAGAAAAAGTCAGGCAGCAGGGGCCACTAGAGACTAAACATTTTGATTGTCTTCTTAATTCTTCTGAGCATGCACAGTATCATAATTTGCAAGGGCACTAATCAAGTAATCAGGAAATGAAGCTTGCAAATGCAAAGTTATCATGAAATCCTGAATTGGAAGAAGTAATTCTGGGATGTGTACAGGAAAATGTGAAGCTTGCATTTCTAAGCAGATAAGACTGGAATTCAATGAAGTGATTGTAACGTTCTAGTAAAAAATTTGGTCCTGGATTCTGCATGAAGTTATATAAATATTAATTTGGGAAACTGATGAGTACAGCTGCCTTTTGAGTTTGCCAAATCATTACAGAATCATGGAATCATAAAAATAGAGGCTGTGACTATGTTAAAAAAATAAAAAGAAGAAAAGCCTATCATTTTCTTTTTAATATAATGTCACTATAAAATAAACAGTTCCCCCAGAGAGAAACCCTGAAGACATGGGTGAAGTTCACCTACCCTTGGGATTTTATGTTATGAGAACTTATTAATTCCTTTTTCTGTTTACCCCTGTCTGGGTTAGTTTTTTCTATTATTTGCAACCAAAGCATACTAATTGACAAAGGAACACATTTTCATTTAGTTTCATTTTTCACCCTGTAGTGGATCCTGGAGTTTGCCTGCAACCCATCAATTATTCCTTTTTCCTTAAAAAGGGGTGGTGGTATAGGTTTTGTTCAGGAATCTACTTCATCCCCCCATAGTCATGTGCCCTAACCGATCCCACCCCTGGATCCAGCGAATGTGCTGTTCTCAGACATAGTCTTGGTGATATATCCATGGCAGATTAGACATAGGAAAAACATCTTGCAAGCCCAGAGGCGCCTTTGGACTCCATGCAGAGGATGTGGGGTGGGGTGTCTGGTGAGAACAGTCAGGCTTCTGAAACCGAAGGAGGTTGAACAAAGTAAGATACAATGTTCAACCACGTGGCATAGACCAATCACAATAACCTGCTCACAGTCCTTGGTTTGAGTGTTTATTCAGCCTATAGCAATGGCTTACTTACATACCTTGGGTTGCACATTTATTAACCAATCACAAGAATGTATAGGCAACCAATCACAATAGGCTACTTACACTACTTAATCTGAATGATTACTCACCAATCACAATGTGCTAAATGTACCAATGTCTCAAACCCCACCTGCCTTTGTTTAATTTAATAAAAAGCCCTTGTGCCAAACCAAGTGCACGTGTCTCTTGAGCACGGCCCGCACTCAACCCCTTAGTGTTGTGTACTTTCACTTTCCTCAATAAACTTTTCTCACTTGTTTATACCTATTGCCTTTCTATTGGGTCATCATGAGAAAGAAATCCTCCCATCTCCACTCTACCATCTCTAGACTCCTTTCCTTTGACTTGATGTCATGATGACACTATTTTAAACATGGCTCCAGATTTCAAGAAAAAAACTTAAGAATATGGTGAAAACAGGATTCAAGGTCAGCTTACTGGAGGACCCTGAATACTTGAGTTTTCCTTGGAGATATTTTTACTTAATTTTTCCTTAAATGCACAGATGCTGCCCAAGAAGCCCCCAATTGGTGATAGTTCAGAATCACATACTTTCACGTCTTCAATGTAATTGAATTCAAACATTCCAGAATGCTGTATGTCTCCTCTAAAAAATTCACAGCCAAGTTCATTTTCTCAGTAAATTGTTCATTTAGAAAGGTCTTAATGTTTAACTTAACCCCATGGTGCTGCAGAGCAAGGCTCACGAAACATACTGCTGTGCACATAAAACAGCAGCTAACCATCACAAACAGAATCTTCTTCATCAAGTCTGCATTCAGAATTCTCTTGTGTTTAAACTGAAGACCTATAGTTCGTTTTTTTTTTTTTTCCTTTTCTCTCTGGATCAAGTTCCCAAATACATAATCATATCACTTTAAAAATACCACTGTTTTTGAGTCTTTTCCAAGTTTGTCCACCACACACTGAAGTTGCAAATGGGACTCCAATGACCTGCATGTGTGTCCCAGGCACCTCTGTCCCAGCTCATTCCTATAAGTGCAGGCAGGAGGGAGAAAACAGTGGCTAGGGAGGGGGTTGTTGGGCATGTGATTGGAATAGAGATATGGCCAAATGTGTTTGGTAAGGAGCAGAATAATTGTTCCAGCTGCAAAGGTTGGCCACTAATTTTCAGGTGTTGCTAACAAGGCAACTGGACCAAAGAGTGAGTTTCCCAGATGGCTAAGGGCTTCCGCTCCTCATGTGTGGCTTCTTCTCACTGAGTCTTTACTTGCACATAATTGTGAGGTCAGTTATTAGGAGAGAGTGCTCAAGACCAGGGGCCACCACTGCCTGGGCAAAGGGGGAACTATGGGAAATGCGTACTGAGAAAATCCGTAAGCACAGTCAGGAAGGGCTGAAACCTGCAAGGAAAGATGGCCTCACGCCAGGAGATCTCAGTAGCAATGTGGTAGGCTTGAGTGGCAAAGGCAGCTTGGTATGGCTGGTTGACTTCAATCTTAGTTACTCTAATTTTAACAAACAGAAAAGAACTCATATATGCCCCTCCCCTCTTCATGTGTTAATGCTAATTATAGCTACCATTTCACAAGGACTAAAGGTCATATCAAGCACTGTGCCCTTTACATATAAAGGACTTTTATTTTACTGATTAGTTTTATTGTGCAGATCACTGTGACCCTCAGATTTTTTTCTGCCCAGTTTGCCTAGAAGGGATCCTCCCTGCTGCCTCTCCTATCCCTTCCTTATTCCTCTTTACTGATGGTGCAACTTTTAATCCTCTCTACTCCATCTTCTTCTCATATGCCCTCATATCCCATTTGACAGTTTAACAAGGGTGTTTTGCTATTTTCAATCTGATTCTCAATAGCACCATGGTACCTAATTTGGGTTATCCATATATTTAATGAGAATAATTTCTATTAGACTTTGTGAGTCATTGATTAAAAAGTTAAATTGTCCTAAGCCCAAGCCAGAGCCCTATGGTTTTCTAGTACATATGTGTCCTCTGGCTGGCTGCCCTTGAACAGTAGTTATAACTCAGAAATATTAAGTGAATGGTTTAATGTAGAGTATCCAGAGCACATTTAAATCTCAAGTTGCTGTCTCTGCACTATATTAGCCTCTGGGGTCAATTTTCCTACCCTTGACATGAATACTCGCAGAGGGTAAAGCTATGTTAATTCTAACATGATCAAAATAGGTTAGCATGCTACAAAAAGATATCATGTTCTGTACTCCACGTATATTTCAATCCTGATCTAGATAAGTAACCTGGATTTTTAAAACTTTTCTAATTAATTGGTAAGACATTTTGTCATGTGTTACTTCACACATTTTTAACTGGTGCCTAAAAGACATAAAATTTTTAAAATATTATTTCTAAGAATATTAAAAAAAAACAGTTTTCTTCACACACCATACAATCCATCCAAGTATACAATCAGTTGCTCTTGGTATAACAACAGAATTCTGCATTCATCACCACAATCAATTTGTGCCACTATTTGAAAAAGCATAGGTTGAAGGGGAAAGGTGACAACCTGAGACATAATCTACGTAAATGGCTTCTAATATTCTGTTTTGCCTCCTGTTTTTTAAAGTTGCAACTTAACCAATACTTTTTCTGAACACAAAGGAGACTTGCTGGTGTTATGGAAGAGCTCAGGGAGGGACATTTTTTGGTAGGGGCCTTACTCATCCCCTCATGATATTGGCCTGCTTGCTCCTAACTCCACTGAATGGCTCTCAGATGCATTATCATAATGTATAGTCCCTTCCTAGATTTTTTTGTTTCGGCATCTTTCAACTTTATCTGATGACAATGAGCCACTCCCTTCTTGTGATTCTTCCCACAGTTTTCTTCCTGATTCTTCTTTGTTTTTCTCTCTGCCTTCTTCAGCAGCTATGTGTGCTTTCTGTGGAGCGCCTACTATATTATATACAGGGGTCTAGTCATCGGGGCTATAACAGTACCAAAACAGAACACCTGCTCTCATAGAGCTGACAGGCCGTGGGGTGGGGAGGACAGACACTAAATAAGAATATAATATGTCAGGTGACGATAAAGAAGGGAGTGAGGGTGGGTGTGGAAGGGAGGGGTGCATCTTCAGTGACCTATCCTGGATCTTCTGGGCTCTCTTCACATTCCCAAGCTTGGGAAATTCATTGGCTTACATAGTTCCTTTCTGAGGCCCATTCTGAAATGTATACCAATTTGGGGATCATATCATCATTTCCATTTCCTATTTTACCATCACTCTCTGGGGTGCTTTCATTCCTAAAGTTGGTTTTATGTAAAATATTCCTTACTGTAAAGTAGTTTCACCATAGGAAATTCCCACAGGTCCTAAGAACCATATTATGAGAAAGTGATTGTGTCTTTAGTTTTGTATGGAAAGACCAAATATATATAATAATTTATTGCAATTTTTAGTTTACATTCAAATGTTCACCATTGGAGAGACCCAAGGCAGTTGCCAAGTAACATTTCAGCCATCAGCCTTATTACTTGAATTCTTCCTGAACTGAGCAGCCAAGGAAGGAATTCCTGATGGTAGTAACTCTCAATAGATTTATTAATCCCAAACCAGGCAAATTCAAGAAATAAATACCATGGTAGCATTGAAGCTATCATAAATTTCAACATTCAGCTTATCAGCCTTTTAGAGTCCACCTGAGTATAGACGTTTGGGCACATCCTGCAGTTCACATTTGCTGTGCTGAATCATTTCCAGATTTGGAAGTGCCCTGCCTCTGGGAACAACTCGGATGGAACAGACAGAATGGTTTTGAGTCAAAGGTGAAGCCATTTTGTTTCCATTTAAGGATTGAAACCATAAAGTAATTTATTTCTTTATGTACTGCCTAGGAGTGTGGAAATTCACACTTTTCTCTGCTTTGCCATAGCACTTTCCCATTCACAGGATCCCTTAGAAGGAAAAGCTGGAATTACCCAATTCTTTGTCTTACAACGTGGCTCTGAAGGACTGTGGAGAATGGACTTAACTTGGCCTTTGAATGTAGTCCAGCAAATCAAGGCTAGAACATTGAACTAAGCAGAGTCCTAAAATATTTTTTCTTCCTATGTGATAATTTTAAAATATCAGTTGAGAAAAGACAAAGGTCAGCTGTGAAATGAACACCCAATCTGGAGGCCAGGGATTATGCTTTTTGATTCCAATTAGAGGTAATGGGAATCATGAGGCCCCTTGCTGGACTTCTCCTTAGTGTAGGTATTATTTTTTGCAATTAAAGCACTATGTGTGTCTCTGTAGGGTTTTTATTTAATTGGCAAACATTGCGTGACACGTCAAATTACATCAATTCTTAGGCTTTTCATGAAAAATTGCTTTTAATTTGCTGATGTTTAACATCCATATCCCAAGCCTCCCATTCCAAATACCACTGCAAATTGGTTTCTACAGCTTCACTGTCAGCGGTCAACAGCGTTTAGGAATGACATCCATTAAGTAAAAGCTTAGGAATCATCAGAACAATCTCAAAATGTTTTTTTCCTTTTCTTTTTTCCCCCTTTCTTTCTGATGCTAAATGCTATATATGCACAAGTTTTGTCTAAAAGAAAGCTACAAATGTACTTGAACACATCTGGAAGTAGAATTCATTCAAACATGATTTTCACTCATAAACATTTCTGCTTGTATATTATCTCTGAATATTTATTCAAGGTGACACCAACTAAACCTTGGTCACCTTGGGGAGAAGAAAATGTCTGTGGATATAATAGTACCACCATATGCATCTTACAGAGCATCTTGAATCTAAGGGTTTGCGTTTGCAAATGTACAATGGGCCCCATTCTTTTGTGAACCACAAGGGGGCATTGGTTGAACACCTTCCTAGACACACCACTAAGTCAGGCCAAGCTTGCCAAAGAGAACACAGTCAAATCTACAAAAAGAGCTCCTACCCCCACCCCCCACCAGCCATTTTGAAAATAACACAGGAAGGAAGATGCTGGGAAAAGTATGCAAATCTAAAGCCTAATCTCTGGTTTAGAGTCCTCCTCACTAAAAGAGACCATGTAGGGTCATCTCAGCTCTTTACAGCCCTTTTCCCCTGGATTTTCAGTCTCTCTGCCTTTTCCCTGGTGTTTCGTCTGACCCAGGGGAAAATAGACCCTCCCCTTTCTTAAGGCTTGTCTCCATCTCTTCCCATGGAGGGGAGGGGAAGGGAAGCTTGTTCTCACATTCTCACTCCCACTCTTCCTTCTTCAACACCCTCACTCTCCTCATCCTCTTTTGAAACTTTAGACCCTGTATCCTACATTTCCAAGTCAATCTCCATCTCAGAAAACTCAAATCTTGAACCTGAAGCCCATCTAGCAACTGCCTTTGTCTCTTCTTTCTAACCATTATAAGAATGGTTGTTTAAATGTCAGATGTTGACCCAAGAAAGAATAAAATAGCTGCTATCTTTGGCAACTGTTTTGCTGAAACAGCTCTTTCTTCAGTCAACAATTTTTTTTTTTTTGATATTTAAATGTTTGCTATCATCTTCTTTTAGAAAGTCTTTTTTTCCTTTTCCTTCCTTGACTCAACAAATTTTTTGGTTTTCTTCCTACTTCACTGAGACTTCTTTCTTAGTTTTTACCTTCTTTTTTTTTTTTTTTTTTCACCTCCTTTTAGAAACACCAGCTCAAAAACTTGGGTTGTTTTGTTTTGGTTTGGATTTTAATTTTGCTTCCAGTCCCTTTTTAAAATTTACATGCATTAAAATTAACTTTTTGGTGTCCAGGTCTATTAGTTAGGACATACAGTTTAGGCATTCAGATGTGTAACAACCATCACAATCAAGATACAAAAAAGTTCCATTATCCCCCCAATTTCCTCATGCTGCTCCTTTGCAGTCAATCCCTTCTCCCACCCCTAACCCCCGGCAACCATTGATATATTTCCTGTTTCTATAATTTTACCTTTTCCAGAATGTCTTGTAAATAGAACCATGTGGTAGGTAGAATTTTGAGTCTGGCTTCTTCCACTTAGCCTACTGCATTCATGCACATTGCTGCATGCACCAATAGTTTGCTCCTTTTTATTGCTGAGTCATATTCCATTGTATGGATGTACCATAGTTTATTCACCAGTTGGACATTGGGGGCTTTCCATTGTGTGTGTGTGTGTGTGTGTGTGTGTGTGTGTGATTATGAATAAAGACTTTAAAGAGAGGAGGAGGAGGGCAGGGCAAGATGGCGGAGTGGTGAGGTGCAGAATTTTGTCTTTCCCTTAGAGCAGCTGGCAATTACCTAAGAACTGTATGAAACAGTGTTTTGGGGGTCTCCAGTAACCAGTCACACATCGGACACAAGTTTGGAATTGGAGGAAAAGCTGAGAATGCAGCGAACATTCCCCTGGCAGGGGTGGAATTGAAGCTGTTGGAAAGTAATTATCAGATAATAGCCCAAAGTACATCTTTAAATGCTCTATTCCAACACTGACAAAACTTCCAGGCTGGGGAAAGACTTTTAAAAGAGACTCTCTTTTTTTTTTCTTTTTTCTTTTTTCTTTTTCTTTTCTATTTTTTAAAATCTAAAAGTAACATGTGGTTATTTTCTATTGGAAAGCCCAGGTTGAGGTACTAGGCTGGGCTTGGGGGGGAGACAGAGTACCCACAGCATCTTTGAGTTCTGGATTCACTTCTGAAGGCCTCCACTCCTGTCTTTAATTGGCAACTCAGGCTGACCAAGGAATCTACCTGGAGATGCCCCAAAGAGGAGAGGGGAGAAGGGAATAGTGCCCCTGAGAGACAACTGGAGTTCTGAGGATTGGGAGAGTGGAGGGAGGTCCAGCTCAACTGGCAGTCCTCCTTCTGGGAACTCAGACCCCAGGGTCTGGAATTCAGATTCTGGCTTCAGTCAGCCACGCCCCTGACAGGATCAGAGTCACCAGGAGAACTAAAGTCCCCATACTTCCTTACACTGGTGGGGAGCTGTGGGCTGGCAAGTGCCACCTGCTGGACAGGAGAGGAAAAGCACTGGTTCTAAAGTCCTCATAGGAGGGTCTCATTCTCAGAAAAACTCCATACCCTCCCAATGAGACCTGGGCCTCTCTAGACTGGGAAAATCTGACTGGGGTTGACCATATCTGAGGAATCCTCCCACAAAAAGGCTACATAGAGGCAGAGCAAGAAACAGAAAAAAGAAGAGGTGAAAAATTCTGATCAACTAAATAGAACCTAAGTTAGAGGTCTAGAATAAATTGAACTGAATAACAGAGGCCAGAGTACAAAGCTAACCAACAAGAGAACCCCTAGGTAAAAGATAGAAAACAAGCTCCAGAATAAACTAATCAAGAAAATCAGATGCCTAGACAACTTAAGATAACAAGCCATATCAGGAAACACGAAAATATGGACAAGCCAAAGGAACAAACTAATAGTTCAACCAAGATACAGGAGTTGAGGCAACTAATGCTAAATAAATTCAATGAAATGAAGGAAGATATAGTGAAAGAAATGAAGGATATAAAGAAGACACTGGATGACCATAAAGAAGAGTTCATAAACTTGAAAAAACAAACAGCAGAACTCATGGGAATTAAGGCCACAATGGAGGAGATGAAAAACACAATGGAGGGACACAACGGTAGATTTGAACAGGCAGAAGAAAGGATCAGTGAACTGAAAGATAAGACATTTGAACTCATACACACAAAAGAACAGATGGTGAAAAAAATGGAAAACTATGAGCAGGGTCTTAGGGAGCTGAGTGACAATATGAAACACACAAAAATGGGTATCCCAGAAGGAGAAGAGAGGGGAAAAGGGGCAGAAAGAGTAATAGAAGAAATATTCACTGAAAATTTCCCAACTCTTATAAAAGACACAAAATGAGAGATTCAAGAAGTACAGCGTATCCCAAATAGAATAGATCCCAATAGACCTACTCCAAGACACTGATCAGATTGTCCAATGTCAAAGACAAAGAGAAGATTCTGAAAGCAACAAGAGAAAAGCAATCCATCACATACAAGGGAAGGTCAATAAGACCATGTACAGATTTCTCCGCAGAAACCATGGAAGTAAGAAGACAGTGGCATGATATATTTAAGATACTGAAAGAGAAAAACTCCCAACCAAGAATTCTATATCCGGCAAAACTTTCCTTCAAAAATGAGGGAGAGATTAAAACATTTTCAGACAAACAGACACTGAGAGAGTTTGTGAATAAGAGACCGGCACTACAAGAAATACTAAAGGGAGTGCTACAGGCTGATAGGAAAAGACAGGAGAGAGAGAGTTGGAGAAGAGTGCAGAAATGAAGATTATCAGGAAAGGTAAAAGGAGAGGAAAAAATAAGATATGACATATAAATTCCAAAAGACAAAATGGTAGTCGAAAGTACTGCCCTTACAGTAATATCACTAAATGTAAATGGATTAAACTCCCCAATAAAAAGACACAGAGTGGCAGAATGGATTAAAAAAACAGGACCCATTCTATATGCTGTTTACAAGAAACTCACTTTAGACACAAGGACAAAAATAGACTGAAAGTGAAAGGTTGGAAAAAGATGTTTCATGCAAACAACAACCAGAAAAAAGTGGGAGTAACTATATTAATATCAGACAAATTAGACTTTAAAAGTAAAACAAAAGACAAAGAAGTACACTGTATATTAATAAAAGGGTCAATTCATCAAGAAAACATAACAATCATAAATATTTATGCACCAAGCCAGAATGCCCCAAAATTCATGAGGCAAACACTGAGATCACTGAAAGGAGAAGTAGACACCTCTACAATAATAGTTGGAGACTTCAATACACCACTCTCATCAATGGATAAAACATCTAGACACAGGATCACTAAAGAAACAGAGATGTTGAATTGTATGATAAATGAACTAGACTTGACAGACATTTATAGAACTCTACATCCAACAACAGCAGGATACACTTTTTTCTCAAGTGCTCATGGAACATTCTCTAGGATAGACCACATGTTGGGTCACAAAGCAAGTCTCAACAAATTTAAAAATACTGATATTATACAAAACACTTTCTTAGACCATAAGGGAATGAAGTTGGAAATAAATAAAAGGCAGAAGGTCATAAAATTCACAAACATATGGAGGCTAAACAACACCCTCTTAGAAAACCAGTGGGTAAAGGAAGAAATTACAAGAGAAATTAGTAAATACCTTGAGGCAAATGACAATGAAAACACAACTTATCAAAACTTATGGGATGCAGCAAAGGTGGTGCTGAGGGAAATTTATTGCCCTAAATGCCTATATTAAAAGAGAAGAGAGAGCAAAAATTGAAGAGTTAACTATTCACCTGGAGGAATTAGAGAAAGAACAGCAAACTAACCCCAAAGCAAGGAGAAGGGAAGAAATAACAAAGATTAGAGCAGAAATAAATGCAATTGAGAACAGGAAAACAATAGAGAGAATCAACAAAACCAGAAGTTGGTTCTTTGAGAAAATCAATAAAATTGATGGACCAATGGCTAGGCTAACAAAAAAAAAAAAAAAAAAAAAAAAGAGATAGAGTGGATGCAAATAAATGCAATCAGAAATAGGAAAGGAAATATAACTACCAACCCTGCAGAAATTAAGGAGATAATGAGGAGATACCATGAGCAACTATATGCTAATAAACTAGACAACTTAGATGAAATGGACAACTTCCTAGAAAAGCATAAACAACCAACATTGACTCAAGAAGAAATAGATGACCTCAACAAACCAATCACAAGTAAAGAGATTGAGTCAGTCATCAAAAAGCTGCCAAAAAGGAAAAGCCCAGGACCAGATGGTTTCACATGTGAATTCTACCAAGCATTCAAGAAAGAATTAGTACCAATCCTGCTGAAACTCTTCAAAAAAATTGAAGAAGAGGGAAAGCTACCTAACTCATTCTATGAAGCCAACATCACCCTAATACCCAAATCAGACAAAGATACGACAAAAAAAAAAAAAAAAAAAAAAAAAAAAATCCAATTTCTTTAATGAATATAGATGCAAAAATCCTCAACAAAATACTCACAAATCGAATCCAGGAACACGTTAAAAGAATTATACTCCATGACCAGGTGGGATTTATTCCAGATATGCAAGGCTGGTTCAACACAAGAAAATCAATTAATGTACTACACCATATCAATAAATCAAAGCAGAAGAACCACATGATCATCTCAATCAATGCAGAAAAGGCATTTGACAAAATTCAGCATCCTTTCCTGATGAAAACACTTTAAAGGATAGGAATAGAAGGGAACTTTTTCAATATGAGAAAGGCAATATATGAAAAAGCCACAGCTAACATCATACTCAATGCAGAGAGACTGAAAGCTTTTCCTCTAAGATCAGGAACAATACAGGGATGCCCACTATCACCATTGTTATTCAACATTGTGCTGGAATTTCTTGCTAGAGCAATTAGGCAAGAAAAAGAAATAAAAGGCATCCAAATTGGAGAGGAAGAAGTAAAACTTTCACTATTTGCAGATGACATGATTCTATATGTAGGAAATCCAGAAAAATCTACAGCAAACTTACTAGAAATAGTCAATGAATACAGCAAAGTGGCAGGGTACAAGATCAACATGCAAAAATCTGTAGTGTTGCTATACACAAGTAATGTGCAACAAGAGGAGGAAATCAAGAAAAAAAATCCCATTTACAATAGCAATCAAAAGAATCAGGTATTTAGGAATAAACTTAACCAAGGACACAAAAGACCTTTACGCAGGAAACTGTAAGAAACTGCTAAAAGAAATAGAACAAGACCTAAAAAAATGGAAGAACATACTATGTTCATGGATTGGAAGACTAAATATAGTTAAGATGGCAATTTTACCTAAACTGATTTACAGATTCAATGCAGTACCAATTCAAATCCCAACAACTTACTTTACAAAAATAGAAAAACCAATAACCGAATTTATTTGGAAGGGCAAGGTGCCCTGAATAGCCAAAAATATCTTGAGAAAGAGGAACGAAGTGGGAGGTCTCACACTACCAGACTTTGAAGCATATTAGAAAGCTACAGTGCTCAAAACAGCATGGTACTGGTGTAAGGACAGATATACCGACCAATGGAATCGAATTGAGTGTTCAGAAGTAGACCCTCGCATCTATGGACAACTGATCTTTGATAAGGCATTGAAGCAAAAGCAACTGGGAAACAGCAGTCTCTTCAATAAATGGTGTTTGGAGAACTGGATATCCATTTCCAAAAGAATGAAAGAGGATGCCTATCTCATACCTTATACAAAAATTAACTCGAAATGGATCAAAGACCTAAACATTAGCACCAAGACCATAAAACTCTTAGAAGAAAATGTAGGGCAATATCTTAAAGATCTTGTGATAGAGATGGTTTCTTAGACCTCACACCCAAGGCGTGAGCAACCAAAGAACAAATAGACAAATGGGAGCTCCTCAAAATTAAACACTTTTTTTACATCAAAGGACTTTGTCAGAAAAGTAAAAAGGCAACCTACACAATGGGAGATGATATTTGGAAACCACAGATAAGGGTTTAATATCCCGAATATGTAAAGGAATCCTACATCTCAATAACAGAAAGACAATCCAATTAAAAAATGGGCAAAAGACATGGACAGACATTTTTCTGAAGAGGAAATACAAATGGCTCAAAAACATATGAAAATATGCTCAACTTCACTGGCTATTAAGGAAATGCAAATCAAAACCACAATGAGATATCTCACACTTACCAGAATGGCCATTATCCAAAAAACAGAAAATGACAAGTGCTGGAGAGGATGTGGAGAAAGAGGCACACTTATTCATTGTTGGTGGGAATGTAGAATGGTGCAACCACTCTGGAAGACAGTGTGGAGGTTGCTCAGGAAGCTAAATATAGATTTGCCGAATGACCCAGCTATTCCATTGCTAGGTATATAGGCAGAGGAACTGAAACTTAAGATACAAACAGACATTTGTAAACCGATGTTTATTGCAGCATTATACACAATTGCCAAGAGATGGAAACAGCCAAATGTCCATCAACAGCTGAGTGGATAAACAAACTGTGGTATATACACATGATGGAATATTATGCAGCTGTAAGACAGAACAAAGACATGGATCATGTAATAATGTGGATGAACCTTGAGGACATTATGTTGAGTGAAGTTAGCCAGAAACAAAAGGACAGATTCTGTATGGTCTCACTAATATGAACACACATTAATGAACAAACTTTGGGAGTTAAAAGCTGACAACACAGGCGACCAGGAGATAGAAAGAGGACAGAGATCAGCCATTTGATGCTGAAGGACTACAGAATGTTCAGGATTGATTGCATAGATCCAGAAATAGATAGCATAATACTGTGTGATGGTAGCATGGTATTGTAGGTACACCGAACAAAGATGTCTGTGAGTAAAGCTGAAAGAGGTGGGATAGGAGAATGTATGACACCAGAGGTAAAGATAGAAGATAAAGACTGGGACTGTATAACTTGGCAAAAACTGGAGTGGCCAATGACTGTTACTAAATATACAAATATAAAAATGTTTTTGCATGTGGGGGAGCAAATGAATGTCAACCATGTAAAGTGTTGAAAAAGGGATGGTATTCGGGAAAAAAACATAATCAAAGCAAACTGGAGCCTACAGTCAACAGTAACACTATAATATACCTCCATTAAATGTAACAAAGGCAATATGCCAATGCTAAGTGTATATGAGGGGGGATATAGGGGAGGAATATGGGATTCTTGGTAGTGGTGTTATTTTCTGTCCTTACTATTATATTGTATTGTATGACATGTTATTTTTATTTTTATCATCTTTTTTATTATTGCTAAAAAATTTTTTTTCTTGTAGTAATCAATATGTTCAAGTGCTGACTGTGGTGATAAATGTACAACTTTATGATGATACCATGAACAACTGATTGTACACTGTGGATAAATGTATGGTATGTGAATATAACTCTATAAAATTGTAGGAAAAAATATATATAGGAGTAAAAGTGTTGGAGAAAACATGGTGAGAGGGATGTAACTATCTACTGTTGATGAGCAGGTAGGATGGTGTAGCCTTTCTGAAGGTCAGTGTGGTGGTTCCACAAAAAGTTAAGTATGTGGGGACCATAAGGTCCTGCAACCTGATTATGGGGTATGTCATTTGAAGATCTGAGAGCAGAGACATGAATGGACATTTGCAAACTGTTGTTCATGGAGACAGTAATCATGATTTGCAATGGGTGGAGGTGACCTAAGGGTACATAGATTGAGGAACAGAATGGTGAACTGTGGTGTATACATACAATGGAACATTGAGCAACTACGAGAAGGAGTGAAGCTGTGAGAAACACAACGAGGTGAATGGATCCTGTACACAGTATTTGAGTGAAGTACGCCAGAAATAAAGGCAAACACTATAATGCCTCATCAATATGGACTAACTACAATGTGTAAACTCAGAACTGAATCTTAGAACATAGCCTAATGTGGACATGATTATTGTAACAGTCCCTAGATTGTAAGCTCTTACAGCAGTCAACTCTATTCCTGAATTGTAATGCCTATCTCTAAACTTTGAGATGCTGATCCCTTAGTGTACGACCTCATTGGTCTCTGAAACAATGGGTATCTCTGAGACACCTAAAACTCGGAGCTAGAGCTTGGTAGATATGAATGTCAGTATTAGTGCACACAGCAACTGTTAAAAAAAAGCTGAAAAAGAGCCCAGACTTCAATTAGTGATACGAATGAAGCAGATCTGGTTAAGAGTAGGACAAACCGGGCCAAAGGGTAAAGGTCGAAACTGACTGTGTTTTAAAACTTCAACTTCCATGTGAGACCAAGGGAAGACATGTCTATTTGTTGCAGGATCTATATTTTCTAAACAGTATAACTCTACAGTCGATTTGTTCAAACACCACAATTACATGGAACTTTGAATAGGAAGTGAGATACGGTAGGTTAGTATAGGTTAGAGTGAAATAGTGATACATCCCAAAGTAATTTGGGCAGAGAATAAAAAATATATTTACAGCCTCCCCCAACCCCTCCCTCCCGCCCCAAGGAGCTGGGGAAAGGTGCAGAAGTGTTGGACTTCCTCACCTGGACTGGTGTTGATGTTGTCACAAACATTGGGACTGGCGGTTTGATGTGCCGAGCCCTCGATCGTGGGACTTGCCCTTATGAAGCTCATTACTGCAAAAGAGAGGCTAAACTTGTATATAATTGTGCCTAAGAGTCTCCCCCTGAGTACCTCTTTGTTGCTCAGATGTGACCCTCTCTTTCTCTAACTGAGCCACCTCGGCAGGTGAACTCACTGCCCTCTCCCCTACATGGGACCCAACTCCCAGGGGTATAAATCTCCGTGACAATGCAGGATATGACTCCCAGGGATGAATCTGGACCCAGCATCGTGGGATTGAGAATACCTTCTTGACCAAAAGGGGGATGCAAAATGAGATGAAATAGCTTCAGTGGCTGAGAGATATCAAATGGAGTTGAGGTCACTCTGATGGACATTCTTATGCACTACATAGATAACACCTCTTAGGTTTTAATGTATTGGAATAGTTAGAAGTAAATACCTGAAACTACCAAACTCCAACCCAGTAGTCTGGACTCCTGAAGACAATTATATAATACTGTAGATTAAAAGGGGGTGACCGTGTGATTGTGAAAACCTTGTAGATCACACTCCCTTTATCTAGTGTATGTATGGATGAGTAGAAAAATGGGGATAAAAACTAAATGACAAATAGGATGGGATGGGGGGATGGTTTGGATGTTCTTTCTTTTACTTTTATTTTTTTACTCTTATTCTGATTCTTTCTGATGAAAGGAAAATGTTCAGAAATAGATTGTGGTGATGAATGCACAACTATATGATCGTACTCTGAACAGTTGATTGTATACCATGGATGATTGTATGGTATGTGAATATATTTCAATAAAACTGAATTTAAAAAGAAAAGACTTTAAAGAATATTCATGTGCAATGTTTTTGTGTGAACATAAGTTTTCTTTTCTCTTGGGTAAATATCAAGGAGTGGGATTGCTGAGTCATGTAGTAGGAATATGTTGAACTCTATAAGAAACTGCCAAATTGTTTTCCAAAGTGACTATACCAATCTGCATCCTCACCAATGATATATGAGAGCTCCAGTTGCCCCACATCCTCTCCATCACTTGGTATTGTCAGTCTTTTTTAATTTTAGCCATTCTAATAGGTGTGGGATAATAATCAGTTTAAATTCACTCATCTAGTAAGTGGTGAGATTTGGAAACTGATTCATGGCCTGACCCCAGAGCCTGCATTTAACTGTAGTGCTGTAGTGTGATGCAGAAACCATCTGCATGTTTACCAACGATAAGCAATTGGTCAGTGAATCCAGCCCTCAGAGAGAGCTTAGCTCTACGGAAACATTTCCATTGCTGCTACTACCTGTTCAAAGAATTATTCTTCCCACCCCTTTCATTTTTCATCTCTTCTTCTATTATCTTTGAGAACCTGGAGAAACTGGAAGGTTAGAATCTGAGAAATTCAATTCTATTGAGTAAACAGGTAGGTAAGGTGTAGTTACAGCAGTGCTTTCTCTGGTGTGTTTAGTGAATCATGGGAGCTGTTCTTGCGATGGGAACCTCTTCCTATCGTGGAAGGTCGGGACACTCCTGTGAACTGGGAGGCAGTGGCCATCTGAGACCAGCCACGTGAACCATGTCAAATACGTCATCAACTTTGGGGAGCCTTGCCCATGATATTCCTTAACACTGCTGAGAAATCCATTGCAGTGTACTGAATGTGCTTCACAGGATGTGGTCGAGAATGTGAAAAAAGGAGGGGCTAAGAAATTATTATATTAAGTCGAATTGATTGATATATACCTCGGCAATATGAGAGCTACAGATTAACATGTAAAGGTGTTAGGTCCTTTCCTGAGCACATAATGTAGCTGCAAATGACTCCTTGGTTGAATAGGAAAGGTTGGTTACCTCAAGTAAAACATGTATTTACCTGCTCTACTAAGCGCAAAATCCAACTGAGAACATGATAAATGCAACTGGAATCAGGTTTGGTAAATAGAAACCTTAATAGCCATCATCAGGGAGTAGAGAGCATTTAGTGCCCAGAAAACTTAATTTGTTCTGATAGAAAAACATCATTTCCTTCTAAAGAACGGTAATTCTTTTCTCCATCTTATTCACACATCCTGGAAAAAAAAACAACATTAATGTTTTTTTTCCTTTGAGCTATGCATGACTTTAGATGCCTTCTTGTTCAAAATATTTGGTCAAACTATTTACCATTTAAAAGTACTTTGTCTTCCCATATAATGCAAACTAATTTTTCTTCCCTTCATTATTAGTAAAGAATTATTTTTGGTAGGTATATGTGTATTCTTGAAAGAAATGTATTAAATTAAGAAATTTAGAAACTGAGAAATTAAGAGCACTGACAGAGCATATATAGAAATTAAGATCACTGAATATTACTTTGCAATGCTCATTTCTCTCCACTGATTGTCCCATTAAATCTATGATTTTGCTCAGCACACTGTATCAGATTATCCAAATGATAGTCTGTCTACCTGGGAGTAGACCAGCTTCTCCGTGAGGCCATTTCATCTGGTCGGATATCAAATGGCTTGTTGATTATTCGTACTTCAAAGGCTCCTGATGCTGAGAGCTTCAAGGTGGTCGGCAGTGCCTGAGTGTTGAGCCCACCTGTCAGTGTAACTCCCAAATTAAAGAGAACCTGTTGGGAAATGAAGGGTAAACTTCCTCTCCTTCAGATGAGGCTGCTTAACCTTGAGTAATTTTACTTCTTCAGTACCAGTTAGAATGGGAAAAATATCTCCAAGAAGATTCCAGTTCCCTTTTTTTTTTTTTGGTGATAGATGCATTTGCTTGTAAAAAAAAAAATGTTAATATCCAGTTACAGGTTTGCAGAATTTTAAGAAAATTTAGATTAAATGATTATGATCTTCTATTTTATCAGTTTTTGAAAATATTTTGGTACTATAGTTATATTAATGGAAAGTGACCACAAGTTCTAGAGATATATTTATAGAGAAAAATTGCAAATATTTGTCAGCCAATGAGGCATGTTTTGCTTTACAAAACTCTAATAAGATAAGTATTTGCATAACTATTTTTTATTCTTATTTATCAGGTGATACTACTTCCGAAATATAAAAAGTGGGTCACTAGGGCAGTGGAGAATAGTTTGTTAAACTTGTATATTAGTTCTGACATCATTTTATAAAATATAAGACTTAGGGTAAACTGTTAAACTCTGTATTTTTGAAACTTTTAATAAGAAAATAAAATAAATACAACTATTTAATAAAAGCGGTAGAAAGACAAGCCCATAATGAATTAGAATAACTTACATGGTCAGTTTTACATTTCATATAAACTCTCACCGTTGTTTTGTCAGTCTCTCATATTGAACCCATGCATGAAAACTATGTTTTCTTGGCTATAAGTAGCTTCTAGAGACAAAACTCACTGAAGTTTGTGCACTTTATTTCCAAGCACTTGGAAGAAAAGAAAACTCCTATTTATTAAGCTCTCAAACTAAGCCGCATCATCAAAAGTCAGCTTAGAGAAAAATATCCATCATTTTAGAAACAGCCTCAGTTTACAAAATTATCTTAGGGTTTTTTTTTTTTTTTTTAATCTTAACTCTGAGCTGGGGCTGAATAGAAGTATATACTTTCAAACACCTGATGTTAATTTTTATCATGTACTTTGATGTTTCAGTGTATTTATTTCTCTCTTGCTTTAATAAGCTTCAGAATAAATAATTATATATCACCTGGATCTCCCTTTAGCAAAGTAGAAGGCCAAAATAGTATATTGATTGTTGCTTTATGACTCTACACTCATCATTAGATAATTAAAAAAAATTATTTTGAAGTAATTTTAGATTTACAGAAAAATTGCAAAAATGGTACAGAGTTTGCATATATACTTCACTCAGCCCCCTTGTTTTCTCTAATGTTAACACCTTGCACAACCATAGTACAGTTCTCAAAACAAAGAAATGAGACTGTACTTGGTTTTTACCAGATGTCTTTTTCTGTTCCAGGATTCCTTGTTACATTAGCTGTCATTGCATTTAGTTGTCATATCTCCTTACCTCCTTCAGATAACTTTTAAAATAAAATCGTAAAACACTTTTACACAGCAAATTCTCTTCCATCACTTTTGTGTTTTTGACTTTGTTTTTTTTATAATCACTGGTTAGAGAATTTTCGTAGAAAAATCTTAAATCCTTATTATTTTGGGGGGAGAGGGGTTCGGTATTATATCCTCCTATCTCATCTTTGTTTCTGAAGAAAGCAAACGTCACAAACATTAACAGCTATTTAACAGTACATATAGTTGAGCATTATTTTGTTCTCAGGCACCCAGTAATTGCTGCCATGCTAGGTGGTACTATGGGGGAGAGATGCATATGCAATCTAGGATCCCTGGAGTTTTGAAGTGTCCAGCCAAGTAGGATGCTTGTTAGGTAGGGATGTTAAGGCACATCCAGAAGAAACTATTGATAAAGGGCTGAATCAGTAGCAAAGTCAAGACTCCATGCACCTTGACTCCAGCTTGCTAGAGAATTTCAAAGGAGTTCACTTTTAAAAAGTTTATCATGTGAAGGATTTCAGACAGTTTTAGAGTATGGGTATTTCATTCTTTAGGATGTGGCAATTATAAATTCATTCAATTTTAAATTGTGTTATCTTTACAGCTATTAACTTGCTGTGACCCCAATATCAATTTCATTAATTATAATATTTTATTTTGAATAACCATAAACTTCATTGAATTATTATTCTTCAGAAGGATATTGGCTATTACAGCTTTTTTTTTTACTGCTGTAAATTAGACAAAACTTAAGTGTTCAATAGGATATGATTGATTAAATAAATGGTGGCATATACATAGGCACTGATAATACTGAAGAAGAATAATGACTTGAGAAAGGTTCACTGTATGCTGGTAGGACAAAATAGTTTAAAAGCAATGTATACAATGTAAGTCTGTTTTTTAAAGGAAAAAAAGATGAGATATGTGGAAAATATACTGAAAGCATACATAAAATGTCAATTGCTGGATAATGGGATTTGTGGTCATCTTTATTTTCCTTTTCTGTGCTTTTCTATATTACAAACATTTCAATGATGATAACATTTTGGGGAGTTTGAGAAGAAAATAATATTTTAAAAATCTGAAGTATTTATTGCTCTTAGTATATGTTTGCCTCTAACCTTATAAAATAAAAGATTTATTTCTTTGTTCTGGCAGCACAGACTAACTAGAATAACATAATACCTTTAGGTATTGAAAGATTGATTTAA
Organism: Choloepus didactylus; assembly: GCF_015220235.1. Taxonomy (NCBI): domain Eukaryota; kingdom Metazoa; phylum Chordata; class Mammalia; order Pilosa; family Megalonychidae; genus Choloepus; species Choloepus didactylus. The sequence continues at coordinate 28,195,025 of NC_051320.1, read as the reverse complement.
TGTCTCTGGAAAGGGGGGACAGGATGGATTGTTAATGTTCAAACATGCATTTTTTTGGTTTATTACATCAATTAGCAGTTTTCCTATGAGTTATTTTTCTTATTTTAATACATTTTTCATGGTTTTAAATTTAAGCTATAGAAAGTTCTTGTTATTCAATTTGGAATAAAATATTCTTAGTATCTGAAGATGTGCACAAATGCAGTCCTGACCCACCCTTAATAATAGAATAATTATCAGGACCTTTATTAGTACTTACTGTGTGTGAAACACAATTCTAAATCTAAAACATGCGTTTCCTGGTTTGTCTTCACATCGCCTGGTGAGATAAGAATTAATGTTATTCCCATTTTAGAGATGAGGAGACAGAGGCACAGAGAGGTTCAATAACTTCTCCAGGGTCTCTCAGCTCATGAGTCGTTGAATTGGCCTTTGAACCCAGGCAGTCTGACTCAACAGTCTGTGTTCTTAACTATATTGTGATATTACCTCTAACTAATAATTAAAAAAAAACTCCACACATTTTACATTAAACCCTACTCATTCAATTAACCTTTCTTCAATTATACAGGCAGGACATAGAATACTTCTGTCTTGTGACCGTCAGAATATCATTACACTGAATAACAGAAGTGCATTTGAAATGTTTCAAAATATGGATTTGGGCATAGTTCCAATGTTATTACCCTAAGTCTGAGTCTTCTCCTTTTAATTGTCAACATTGCCATCATAGCAATCAGAATTACTGAACTAATCCTCTGTGCCAAACACTGTGCTCTACGTGCATTGTAGAGCATCCGAGGGGAAGATGCTCAGAACAACATAAGAGATAGGTCCTGTTATTATCACCCCAACTTTATTCATGAAGAAAATGAAGTTGAGAGAGAAATTATGCAAATTCATAGAGCTAGTAAGTAATAGTGTCAAGGCATTTCTGACTCCAAAGCCGTGTTTTTAAGCACCTCACATTGCTAATTCCTTTCCAAAAGACTCTAGTATAGTTGATTACACATCAGAAGTATCCTTGTATCTTAAGACTGAGTACTGGGAAGAGATAATAATGTGTTTTGATATACATTTAACGTAAAGCCAAAGACCTTTAAATCACTTTTACTTTTGTAACCCACACTTAGGTGGCCATTCTTCAAGACTGGCTTGAGATTTTCCCAGTTTTAGTACCAGGGAAGTCCTGTATCCTAGGAAACCCTCAGTCCTGGGTAAACTGGGGCTGTTATTTACCCAACCGTATTCCAATTTTAGATGTTAAAGTTTGAGAGTTAAACACAGTGCCCCCAATTCCAGGTGAAATAAGCATCAATGTAACTATGGTCTGGAGCAAAACATCTTTAAAAAGAGAAAGGGAAAAAATAGGAGAGAGAGAGAGGAAAGAAAGAATATTATATTCAATGTGTCCTACTGAAAAAGAAAAAAAAAAAAAAAAAGTCTGCCTATAAAGTGTGTTGCAGTCCCAGAGTAGAATAAGCCTTGCATTTCATAGGAAGTGTTGCTAACCTACTCTACCCACAGTGAGTCCCATGATCTTAACTGCCATAGTTGTCTCAAACAGAAGTCCATAATCAGATCTGAGGACAACTGGACTGAACTGTGGAGCTGCATGTACACCATGGGCTCTGACGTTACTGACGATGGGAAAGCTCCCTGTCAAAAGCCAGGCCTTCCGGTTTGCTCTGGATTCCATCCCCTCTTAAAGACTCTACTCCTTTGCTTTCTTCTCACACTCCATCACCACCATTTTCTCCTCTGTTGGATAAGTTCCATCAGTATGCAAAGATTTTCTAGTGTCTCACAACAGAAAAACAAAAAACGCTTTGACTCTATGGCCCCTCTCCAAAGACAATACCCACTTCTTCTCTTTTCTTGGTTGGCTCATTGTCATCTGCCTGACCCTTAGATTTTGGTGTCTTTCAGGATCTAGTCTTCTAGTCTCCAACTGGTTTCTCTTATTTCTGAACACCCTGGGAATCCTCATTTCACCCATTTTCAAGTAGTTGATTATTCCCAAATTTTTTATCTTCCACCCAGATCATTTCTCTATATTCAAGTTTCATTCATTCAACCGCTTGCTGACCAATGCCATTTAGATACTTCATAAGTACTTTAATCTAAATGCTTCCCAGGTGGACCTCTGATTTCCAAACCTATTTCTCTCTGGTCTTCTCCAATCCCCTGTGACTCCTACTTTGCTCCCTTCCCCTCAATTCTCCATTCCAGTTTCTCAGCAAGGTCTATGTATTTCCCAAATATATTTCAAATCCAGGAATTCTTATGTAACATTAATTTTTCCCTTCTCCCTCACAACAAAATTCCAATGGGGTGATGGTGGTGGTGGTGACAGTATCTTCAGCAAAAAAGCTGTATTTTCCAGCCTGTCTTGCAGATTGGGGTAGACAATGAGTCCCAGTAAGTGGAATGTAGGCAGAAAACTGGGTGGGGCTTCCAGAGAAGATCTTCACAAGGGGGGCTTACTCTGTGGGGGCTTGCTCTGCCTCTGTCTTCCTGCCTGAATGAAGACATGCTGGCTAGGGCTGTATCAGCCATGTTGCCAGAATGAGGTTATTTTGAGGATGGAGGATGAACCTTCTAGGAAAGGTAGAGGTGAGAAAAGAGGAAGCATGAGTCACTGATAACACCAGGAGCTGCAATTTCAGACCTGTAAGGCTCAGTATGTAAGAAAAAATTAAATCTCTGTCTTAAACAACATTTTGGGGGATCTCTGTTAATTATGGTTATGTGAAATTACTAACCAATAGGAGCCATTCTTCTGTATCTCCACTGCTTTCGCCCTCATCCAAGCCCCATCGTTTCTTGCCTAGAATACTTTCTCTCCTTGCTTGCTTCTCTCCAATTTATTCTCCAACAGATGCCAGACTGATCTTTTAGGAAAGTAAAGCATCTCATATCCTTCATTGAAACCCTTTGATTGATTTCTTAAAGCTAAAATGAAATTGAGCTTTGAGCTTAAACGAAAATACATGCCCTTTAATGTGGCCTGCAAGGTTGAGCAGGATAGATTCTTGGACTAATTTCAGGTCATCTCATGCTACTTGTCCCTGTCTTTACTCCCTGCCAGACAGATGTCTTCTTAGAACATGTCTCCCCAGTGCCTTTGCATGTATAGTTCAAATTAACTAGAAATGCCTGTTTCCCATTTCTTCTGCTCCTTACCTGCCTTGCATTCATTCAAAGACTAGCTCCCTGTCTTCAATAATTTCCCAGGTAAAATATCACTTCTCTGATCATTCTAAATCCAGTCCTCACATATGCCAACATTATTTCCAGTTATTGCCACCTGCCAGTTTTCTTCATCACACTTAACACAGTTTATCATAATTTGTTTGTTTGTGACCTGTTTTTTTCCCCCTCTCTTTCTCATTAAACCCTAAATTCTGGGAAGGCAGGGGTTATATCAGATTTGTTCACTAGTGTTTATAAGCACCTAAAGGAGTTGGCCAGTGGTTCTCAACCTTGGCCAAATATTAGAATCATCTGGGGAGCTTTTAAATACTGATACCAAGGTCCTACCTTTCTAGAGAATCACATTTAATTGATGTTAAATTATGTTGGGACCCAGGATCAGTACATTTTTAAAAGCTCCCCAGATGATTCTAATGTACAGCCAGGTTTGAGAACCACTGCATGAGGCCAAGGGTTCTCAACCTTAGCTATACTTTAAAATCACCTAGGGAGATGTTCCTGTTTGCTAATGCTGCTGTTATGCAAAACACCAGAAATGGATTGGCTTTTATAAAGGGTGTTGTTTGGTTACAAAGTTACAGTTCTACAGCCAAAAAAAGTGTCCAAACCAAGGCATAAACAGGAATATACCTTCTACTGGAGAAAGGCCATTGGTATCCAGAAAACCTCTGTTAGCTTGGAAGGCATGTGGCTGGTGTCTGCTTGCTTCCAGGTTGCATTTCAAAATGGCGTTCTCCAGAATGTCTCTAGGCTTAGCTTCTCAGGGAAAATTCTGGGCTAGTATCTCCAAAGTGTCAGCAAAAGTCTGCTTTCAACGGCCATCTCGAAAATGTCTCTCTAAGCTGCAGCACTGAGCTCCTTCTGTCTGAGCTCTTATAGGACTCCAGTGATTTAATTAAGACCCATGCTGAATGGGCAGGGCCACACCTCCATGGAAGTAATCTAATCAAAGTTATTACCCATGACTGTGTGGGTCACATCTCCATGGAAACAACCTAATCCAAAGATTCCAACCTAATCAACAGTAGTACGTCTGCCCATACAAGATATCATTAAAGAACATGGTGTTTTGGGGTTCATAATACATCCAAGCTGGCACATTCCACCCCTTGGACCCCAAAATAACATGACCTTTCCATAAACAAAACACATTCATTCCATCACACTATCACAAAAACTTCAATCATTTCAGTAACAATAGGTAAATTCAAGATCTCATCAAAATCAGTTACAGGCATGGTCTGTCCTAAAGCAAAATTCCCCTCTAGCTCTGTACCTGTGAAATGTAGAACAAGTTATCTGCTGCCAATATAGAAAGGAGGGACAGTCATAGGGTAAACATTCCCTTTGCCATAGGGAGACACTGAAAGGAAAACAGGGTTCACAGAGCCATAACAGTTCCTAAAACCCACAGGGAAAACTCCATTAGATTTCAAAGTCAGAGAGTCATTTATACAATGATGTCTTATCCTTGGGGCTTGAGAGAGCAGAAGTCCAACCCTTTCTAAGGGCCTTCACAGCAGCCCTTTTCTCTCCAAATGCTGGGGTGAATGCTCCAATGTATTCACGCATTGGGGAGACCACCTTCTTGTCCACCCTCTTCAAACATTGGCTGGCACCTGGACTCTCTTCCATCTCCGGGGCACACACTCAACCCCTTCAATAGTGGGCTGGTGGCCAGGCTCTCCCCAATCTCTGGGGAATGTGCTCCACCCTCCCTGAGGCCTGAGGTGGCAGCACTCTTCCTGAGCAGAGGCCTGCCCTCTACCTCTGGGGCAACTCACCCTTTCCATGAGCATGGGTTGCTCCACCCTCCTTGCCCAAGATTTCTTGACTCCAGACCTCAACTTCCTTGATTCTGTCCTTGAAGAAATTTTTCCTTCAGTTTGTTCCTTTTCCATCCCTTCCAGTCCAGACTGGCAGTAGTTCTGGCTATACAGATCTCACAAAAATTTTGTAGGCTTGCATGCAGTTTACAGGGGTCAAAACCATCAGACCAGGACTTTCCACATATCCTTTCTGGATAACTCCATCTCCAATCCAGGCTTGTACTAAAATGGCGGTCGGGTTCCATGTTTGGTTAAATCCTCACGTGGGGCTGTAGCTTCTTGGGTCTTGCTTTTTGGAAGCCCAAATTTTTCCAAATTATCAGTTTCTGGTTCCTTTGTACCCAAGAGTTCATTTCTCAGTTTATCTCTGTCTTGTCATATTTTACTGTAAGCTGCAAGGAGAAGCCAGGCTACATCCTCTACACATAGTCTGGAGATCTCCTCAGCTAAATATTCCAGTTTGTCGCTTTCAAATTCTGCCTTCCGTCTAACACCAGGACACAATTTTACCAAATTCTCTGCCACTTCAAAACAAGGATAGCCTTTCTTCCAGTTTGCAACAGCACATTCAACATTTCTGTTCAAGGCCTCATCAGATGTATCTTTAGAGTCCGTATTTCTACCAACAGTCTCTTCAAAGTAATCTAGGCCTTTTCTATCAAGCTCCTCACAATTCTTCCAGAATCTTCCCCTGATACATTTAAAAAGCCATTCCAACATGTTTGGTATTTGCAAACTCAATAGCACCTCACTCCTGGTACCAAAATCTGTTCTGGCTTGCTAATGCTGCTACTATGCAAAATACCAGAAATGGATTGGCTTTTATAAAGGGTGTTGTTTGGTTACAAAGTTACAGTTCTACAGCCATAAAAGTGTCCAAACCAAGGCATAAACATGAATATACCTTCACTGGAGAAAGGCCATTGGCATCCAGAAAACCGCTGTTAGCTTGGAAGGCATGTGGCTGGTATCTCCTTGCTCCCAGGTTGCGTTTCAAAAGGACATTCTCCAAAATGTCTCTAGGCTTAGCTTCTCAGGGAAAATTCTGGGCTAGTATCTCCAAAGTGTCAGCAAAAGTCTGCTTTCAATGGCCATCTCCAAAATGTCTCGCTAAGTCTGAGCTCTTATAGGACTCCAGTGATTTAATTAAGACCCATGCTGAATGGGCAGGGCCACACCTCCATGGAAGTAATCTAATCAAAGTTATTACCCATGGTTGTGTGGGTCACATCTCCATGGAAACAACCTAATCCAAAGATTCCAATCTCAGCAACAGTAGTACGTCTGCCCCCACAAGATTTCATTAAAGAACATGGCATTTGGAGGGACATAATATAACCAAACTGGCACAGGAGCTTTTTAGACCTGTATATGTACCCCACCACCAAGATAATGATTTAATTGGGTGAGAGCCCAGAGTGTTACAAAAGCTTCCCCAGTGATCCTAATATTGGCCAGGGTAGGAGCCATTTGTATTAATGTTCAATAAATATCTGTTGCCTTAACGAACCCAGTTCACTATATAATTAACCTAAGCATAACCCTATGCAGCAAATTATATGGGGCAGGGTGTTTTTATATTAATTTCCATCCCTTCTTAATTGGAATTGGTTAAATCCCTTCACCAGCAATTGTCTCTATTCCAGTCCTTACCAGAATTTTCTTAACTACCCAGCCCCCTTTTTCCCCTCCTCCTCTTGTTTATGTGACTAACTGTTCCTGTCACTTCAGTATGCACTGAGATTATTGCTTTCTGATATCAGGGCCTTTAAAACTATCACATGAGCATTCTCAGTTTTGTATCTGCAACTAAACAAATCTGATGCTTTAAATCCAGTTGGTTATATCCCTACTCACAATCCTTACTCTCCTAACCCACCCATCACTCAGCACCTGGCACAAAGCTTGTCACAGAGAAAGTGTGCAGCTAATGTGAAATGCAATGAATTCATTAGTTGTATTGAAAAGAGTTTGAAACACAGGACACAAGTGCTGTGTCCTGTGTTCTCTTTATTACTTGAGTCCATAGCCTTTCCTTCCCAGCAGCCTCTGTTCTGAGCCATGCTGACCTGTGCACGGGAGTTGGGGAGCAGGTGTAATTAAGATCAACTTCCAAATTGAAACAATAGTGAAAAGGCAGCTCCCACACTGCAGAAGTGATGGATAACACGATGCCTCTTTTGCAAAGAAGTGATTGATCTCCCTTCACCCTCTACCCTCATTTCCCCAGCTGGGATGGTATCTTTTCATGCTTTCTGAATTTATCTATATTTAGCTTCTGCTGTATACATTTGAATGCTTTATTCCAGCTGCATTTTATGGTAAGAGATTCTTAAAAAAATAAAATAAAAGATTTTAAAGGAGCAATGCTCTCTGTAGTGCCACAGAGCATGTGAGGTGTTTTGAGGTATAGAAGGTAGCATACCTCTTGTCACAAAATGTCAGCCCCACCCCAGAGAGACAGCACCTCCTCCTAGGAGGAAGAGCAAAATCAGATGACATAACCAGAATGCTTTACAAGTTTTGAAGTTGACACAAATGATAAATGGTATCATAATTCATACTATTACCAAAAAAATCTAAATGTTAAAAAGCATGCTATTACTTGGAAAGTTATCACTTCTTTGTATATATGTTATATTCAAAATAAAAAAAAACATGATTATTTAAAAAAAGCATGCTATTTACTCCTGTAAAACTGTTTACCTAACTTGCAAAGTTCTGACCACACAGTAACAAGAATGTCTGCTCATGGAGGGCAGGGATGTTGTCTGCTTACTGCTGCACCCCAGCCCCAAGAATGGCAGGCACTCAGTAAATATGTGCTGAATGTTGAACTAATGAACTAAAATTAATTTACACAAAATGGAGTAAAATAATAATAATAATAAAATAAAGAAGAACAGGATTTTAAAAGTAAAATATAATGTCTCAAATTGGCAGCAAAGCTTATTTTCAGGTCAGGGGTCTTGGGAGTTCTGTGTCTAGACAGAAGCCCAAAAGAACCCCCCGCCCTTTCTCCACCATTCTTGTGAGTGTGCCATTGTTCCAGAAGCGCAGCTCCTACCGGGACAAGGAAATAATTCATCCTCCTGCATAAGGGATCAGGAGGAAATATGACCTGAGGACACTATTAATTGCTTTGCTAGTGAGCTCCTAACCATGTAATTGTTTTAAAGACTAGCAGGTGGGTAAAAGTTCCAGGTTTTCAGGTCCTCGAACTATTGTGAGGTTAGTGAGCCTGGGTGAATTAGGACAGGTTCTGGTTAACACCACAGTAAAATTACCTTAAAGACAACGGAGAAAGAAGGCTCACTGGTATGTAAAAACTGAGGGAAAGCAGCACTGCATTCAATTCAAGCAAGTCGAAAGCAAGAATTCCTTACCGGAAAAGCTTATCCTCTTGTGCCAAGGTCAGCCAGCACTGGGGCTCTCACAGGTGCCGCGGATCTAATCCCTTTCTGCGGCATTTCCAGCTGTGGAATGCACACCTGAGCAAAGGCATTCTGCTGGCGGTAAAGGTCACCAAGACCGGGAGAGGAACCAGCCTTCTCGTGTCTGCCATCTCAGACCCTGCTTCTCTTATTCCAATGCATAATTAACTTCTTTTCCCAATGTATCTGTCCCTGCTGCAGTTTCTTTTTATAATTCTAACTCTAGAAGAAACTGAGAGTAATTTTGTAACTGCCTGTGCTTCCTCTAGAAGTCAATGAGTGATTTTTCCTGATCATGGATTCATCCCTCTCGGGATGATGAGAGCAGTGAAATGTTAAACTCTGATATTCATAAAGGCTTTCATCATAGTCTGTCCTCTGAATGTAGCTACTGCTAGATAAATGTGTATTAGGTAAACAATGCTAATAAATGGTATTCATTGTTTTGCATAGTCAATAGTCATCTTGTGATTGAAGTGTACTCGCTATCCTTTCCTAAGATTATCTTTAAGTTCTAATTCATCCTTCAAAATCCTTCTAAATTTCATACTGTTCTGGAACCTATCCAGTAAAAATATTCTTCAGCCTCCAACCAACTCCTGTTTCTTGAATATCTGTAATCTGCTCACTGTACCTTCAATCAGAATTCACTGGAGTCCTTTCTCCTCAGTGTCTGAGCTATTCCTGGATTATAAAAGTTTGACTCAGGAGACTGTGGTGTGAGAGGAACCAAAAGGTTCAAGAAGTGGGGCAACTCTCTCAGAATCCAATGACGAAATGAATTGGGCACTAGAAAATTCTCGTAAGCTCATGTAGCCCCTTCCCAATTCTGCATCTTTTCTTGTTACAAAGTTCATAGACGATATCTGTTGCTTCCTTTAACCCTCACACCAATGTCCATCTTACCAGTTGGGGAAATGGAGGGACGAGAAGTGAACTAACTTGGTCAAGGTCGCATAGCCAGTAAGTGGTGGAGCCTGGATCTGAAGGAAGGCTGCCTGGCTCCAGAGTCTCTGCTGTTAACCACCATACCACCCTGCCTTTTATTGATGGAAAGCTGTGTAGAAGTGTATGTAGCATGGCTTTGTCCTCAACAGACATCCCACGCCCCCAGCCAGCATCCCTGGGACAGGAGCTCTGCTATCTTGCTGTGTATACAAAGCTTCTCAGACAAGATTAACCAACGTCCATGTTTTTTAATGGATGACCAGGCAATGCTAAGCATAGAAGTCTTGTTCCCATGTACTTTCTAACTCTCCATAAACCAACCACTCTATGATTGAACAATCCAACTTTTTTACCCTACACCTTTTTGAGCTGCAAAAGTCCTGATTATAGTATTGCATGCCTGTCGTGTCCCTGCAAGTCCCAGCTTGCATTCAAATGTGCTCCCTGCTGGAGCAGACTGGAGTCAGTCTCCAAGTTACCAGCTCTAATCTTGTTTATAAAATATTGATACAATCTAGCATTTATGGGATAGTATATAGAAAGCGCTAGACTCAGAGTTTGACATGCCTCATCTCATTTAATCCTCACAACATCCCTGTGGTGTTGGTAATCTCCTATCCATGTTTTAGAGAAATTGGGGTACTGGAGCTTCAGTAACTTGCCCATGTCACATGGCTGGCGTCATTGCTGTGGTATGAGAGGAACCAAAAGGTGAACCTTGGTGAGGCTGCCTCCTTTATTAGCAGGCAAAGTGGTGAATTACCGTAAGTATCACAATACTGAACTGAACTTTCCAGACTTTTTAAGGAAGTACCACAGCATTTTAAAATTCTCTGAGTAAAATTCATCAGTTCCAATCAATCTCCCCAGGGAAACTGTCAATTCCGGAGGAATCAAACCAGGTTTGCATTATTCTTTGCAATTTGCTGATAAAACCTCTTATCATTTTAAAAAGAGGAATAATAATACTGGTTTCACAGGCTTATTGTGAGGATTCATTGAAATAAGAACAGATTAAGCACTGACCCTGCCTGACACATGGGACACCCTCAGTAAATGCAAATGTTCTATGTTATTATAGAGTGAATACAATCCTGGGATTTTCATTAGTGATCTTACACAATAGCTGCAAAATAATTGATTATATCTTACATGAAAATTCATCCTTTTAAAATCTGAAGCACCCTTAACCATTGTTTTTATTAATTCATGAAATGGGAAATATGTTCCCATGTCCAAGTTCCACTCCAATTTTGGCTCCATCATCTACCTCCTTTCTCCATTTGTATGTAAATACAACATTTCCTCAATGAGTCATGTGAATTTTAAAGTCATTTATATCCACAGTTTAAAACACCAAATTAATAACAGCCCATTAGGTAACTGTGCCTTCTGTGTTACATAAAGTATTTTCTTCCTGTCAATAACAGACGGGAATTGAATCTCTGAATGCTGCATTCTGGAAAGAGAAAATGGCAAGTTAGAGAGGAAGGGGCTCTCTAGGAGTGCCAATTTGTCTTAGGGCTGCAAAACAAACAAATGGTGGGGGAGGGAGGACAGTGTCACAGTGAGGAATGACGATTAGATGTGACCCAAAGAGGATAAAATCCAACCCGAAATCGGCCAAACGCATAAATTGCTATTAAATCACAGCTTTTATTTTTCCTGCCTTTGCCCTCTAACGTTTGGTTTCTCAGTCCATGAAAGGAACCATTTGAAGTAAGGGCCTGGAGAAGGCAGGCCTCTGACCCCTAGCTCGACCACAGAGATCAAAGGCAGGCCCCATATGTGTGAGATATTATCTTTTCGAGGCAAGTGGGCAGGGTGTTTTGTGATGCAGTAGTGTGGAAAGGGACAAATAGCCAGGTTAGTGACCACTGGGAAGGGAATGATTGACATGGGGACTGAGCACCAGGAATGGGAGGGTGGGAAGGTGCCTCATCCTCAGATGTGCTTTGGTTTTTGTTTTAGTTCTTGCAAATCCTTTTGCATTTTGTTGTTGATTATCCCATTCGTGACTTAATTCAAAACACATTTTCATATTTGCCATAAATGTTAATCCCTGCAAACATGCTCCTTTAAAAAAAATCTTATTTTTAAACGTGATTAGTAGTTTTTGTTTTGTTTTGTTTTGTTTTGTTTTCTGCAAGGCATGTTCTTGAATAGTCCTTTCATATAAGTAAATTATATGACTGAATCTTTACTAGAATGTACCACATTAAGAGACCTTTAATTAAATTTCAATTTGGAAACAAGTAGGACTATTCAATGGCTACAAAGGCTTTCAATAGATGGGGAAATTATACTTCTCTCTTCCTCTATTGTCCCCCCCACTTCCCAAAAGAATTACTCCCAGGGACAGCTCTCTCCTTCTTTCCGGGTGGATACTGCGGTGGCAGCAGGATGCTGTCAAATCTCATGCAGTTACTACCCAGCCAAAGCTTTCAGGCATCTCGATCTACGCAGTCCTTCATCAGGCTGATCATTAACGTTTCTCCAAAAGAGAGCAAAACAAAGTCCGAGGCGAGATGAATTTCAGCCCAAGTGGTTGAACTTGACCTTTAAATCATTTTTCCTCATGCACTCCATGGAAATACTTTCCGTGGGGAAGCCAGACACACTGGTTGGCCCAGGTCGCCTCACTGCCTTGCCATCCTCTTCTGATCTTTTTCTCTTTTTCTCTCTCTGAATTTATTGCCCTTTCCTTAACCTTTTCTTTGCCCCAGTGCTTTACTGAATAGTGCCAGATAGGTGGTTAATGGGAAAATGCTAGACAGAACACAACCTTGTTTATTAACAGTTCCTTATTCCTACTTCTCGGTTTATCCCCACCCCTGTTTTTGCAACACACATGCATGCATGCACACACACACCTATCCATGTGAACGCAGAAAATAGCACTTCTGAGCCCTGTAACACATTGCTTTATTCTCCAGCAGACAATCCTCTGGAGTGGACTGAGAATGCCAGAGAGTTTACAAGGGCCTTTATTAGGTTCATCAATAACTGAGATGAAGGAAATTCTTATTACTCTGTTTGTGAATAAAAATCAGTATTAAATTCTTGTTAAAGCCAAAAAATTCTGCCAGGAGTGTGAAAGCAAAGCCTCTATTTCAGTTACGTCACAGGAATATAATACTCAGGCTTTCTGCCTTTAAGCAGGCCCTCTATAGCAAAAGTGTGCCATGTCCTTTTAGGCTTTGTAAAAGGACAGCTTTAAATAGCAAGATATTCATCACAAGCCCCGTAGGAGATTATTCCTGCTAACACAATTTTCTTGATGATCAGGCACCACCAGATAATGGGCAAATGAGCACTATAGTCTTATCAAAATAAATGGATTTGCAATAGCAATTTTTAAACTCCTTAGTATGAACTGGTATGTAGTAAGTCAATACAGCCTCCATTATCACACATGAAAAAAAAGCAAGCTGGTATTTGCCCCGTAGAATCTGTCTAGACAATTTTAGACAAAAGAAACTCATTTGCTGTTGGTGGTGTTGAATGAAAAGGCACTGGGGGTTGGTGGAGGGGAGGGGTAGGATGGAAGTCAAAGGACTTGAAGTAAAGAGGCTTGTGCTTCCCAGGATCTAAAAAAGGTAATGCTTTGTGCATATAAAAAACAACCTCGGGAATAACTAGGAGGTGGTTCAATAGCTAAAATCAAAGGAAGAATTAATTTTCATCTAAGTTTTTCTCACCGTCTTTTTTCTTCAGTAGAGAATGAAATCAAATAAATAACTATTATTTTAATATATTTACATTTCATCTTTCCTAAAAAAAGACAATTATGCAAATATATTTTTCATTTTAAAACACATGAATAAAATATATTTTTAAAAATTACTAACCCAGAATCTTATTTCATCAGTGTCCCTGGGAGCCAGGCTGTGGCTTCCAGGGCCGGATGTTTTATAAAGACCACCTTATAACAAGGGCCATTTTCCTACTTCTGAAAATAAATTCTCTTTGACTCCAAGATTGACCAGTGCTATATACAGCACCATACCAGAAAAACAGCTGCAAGTTTCTAGGACGCATTTTTTTAAAATGTTTCTGCCATTCCATCTAAGGCACAAATACCATTGTGAGAACAGATTCATTCAAAAATTCTATTCATAATAAAACAATTTGAGAAGAAATTTATTCTTGATTAACAAGTTAATTAGTAAAGACTAAAGGATTTGAGGCTGCCATGCTGATCTACCTTTTAGGAGGTAAAATGTTGCTCCACTTCCCTGGAAGCCCCACCATTTGTAAGGGTAACAAGGCATTACATGATTTTTTAAAGGTTCAACAGAAAACCCCTAGTGAGTGAAAACACAAACCCAGTTTTAAATGATCTTATTGACAGCTCGTGGCATTGACTTTTTTGAAGCCTCTCCTGGCCAGTCTCTCCTTCCTGCCTCCACTGTAACAGGACAAGCTCCTCTCCTAGTGATCATGGTGTTTTATTTAGTCACTTGCCTGTTTTTACAATGAACAGTGAGTTCTTGAATAGTTGGAACAGTTAATCTTTATATCCCCAGAACCTGGCACCATATCTAAAGCACAGTAGAGACTCAATAAATGTTTGCTCAGGTATATTTTATTTATGTTGGGCATAAGCACACAAAGATAAGACATATTTGTCTCTCTCAAAGAAGTTGGCATCTAATAGAAGAGATGAGACTTCAAATTATGCGAAGAAATGCCACTTCTCCCATGAAGCCTTTGGTGGTTACCCCTATCTCTCCTTTGGACTGCTTTCATGCTTGATGTCTATTGGAGTGACTTGACACCATGCCACTTAGGAATGCATTTGGCTGCATGTAACAATGGCCAACTAATAGTAGCTGAAACAAATAGGATATTATTTTTCTCACAAGTTGGGGATAAGCCTTTGCTGGTGTTGATTAAGCTGCTCATATATCACCAGGCACTGAGGCTACACTGTCTTTGTTATGTGGGACTTTTCTTCTTGTACTTGTTGCCTCTTGTTACAAGATGGCTGCTGCATCTCCATGCATCATTTTCCATTCCAGACAGGAAGATAAGGGAAGGGAAAAAGACCATATTCTCTCTTTAACTGGAAAGCAAAAGATTTCACAGAATCTCCCTCTGTAGACTTTGGCTTGTATCTTCTTGGAGAAGACTGTGTCACATGGCCACTGCTAACCAATAATTTGGCTTGCTAGTCTCTAAGGTAGGGATTAGGAAAACAAAGAAGTGGTTGGGAATGGGTGTGGAGAGAGCCAACCTATAGTTTTTGTCCCAGGCACTGAAAATAGATTGCCTGGTACTTTAGATATTGGAGTCTGATGATTTTTTTCCCTAGTAAACCAAAAGCTTCTTGAGAGGAGCGATTGCTTCATATCCTACAGTAAACATTTGTTGATTGAATAAATGAATAAGTTTAATTGCCTTATGACAAATACTTCTAAATAGCTTGCTAATTACAGTTTCTGATACACTGAATCAAAGAAAGATCAGTTGACACACCTCATGAGGGAAGTCTTCCTGTTTTGAACTTATTGTGTCCTATAGAACCTAACACTCTGCATGCAAAAAGTAGGCATTCAGTTAATATTTGTTTAGCATTGATCAAATGAATAAGGTGAACTAACTAATCATGCAGCAATTCTACACCCCATATTATGAATGAAACCACCAATGACATCTAAAAATTTCAGGACAAAAAGCTGGAGCTTTCTCAATACTCAAGCACTTGATCATCGGTAGACAAAATCAACAGATACTTAACTTTTAAAAACACTGTAAGTTTGCCACCAATTTCAGTCAGTTTCTGGTTTGGCAGTATGAAGTTTTCCTCCAAGTCTTGGTTTGTAACCCCCAACCACAAATTTTAAAAACAATCCCATTGGATGCTGTAAGAACTGATAATAATGTGTTGTATCACCCATATTCTAGAGAAATGCTATGATTGTTTCCTTTAGTTGTAAACCCCTGAAGATGTTTTACAAACAAAATAGGAAGATCTTGTGGTTGAGCCCAGAGCAAATTTACAATGAAGGAATGAAAGACTTCTGATGAAAAACACATCTTTATTATCCAAACCACTCTAACTATTCAGCGTGGTGGTAAAAGGGCACTGGGGAGGTCATTGAGGACTCCGTCCTGGACCTTCCATCATGACTTCCCCTAAATCATTTCATCCCAGAGAGAATAGAGCTGTCCTTCTGGACTTCTTAGAGGACAAAGCATCTTTAATAATTTAGTCCAAGGTTTCAAAAGATCAATTTCAAATAATTGTCCTTATTGCTAATATGAATCCCACTTGCTGCATTTTGTTCATTTTTATTGCTTTGGCAATAGGGGAGTTAGAAAATAGCTCTCTAAAGTCTCAGCACAATAGGTTTTATATGAAGGGTACTGCTTCTTTCTTCTGTTTTTAAAGCTGAATTATGTTCGTCCATTTAAACAATTTTCATGAGGCTTTATTTTCAGTCCCCCACTCATTCTTCTGATTTCTATTTCCCCAAATTTGCTTCGAAGTTTCTTTAGTTATTTAAAATTGTGTAGCTGGATAAAGGCATATTTCTTTTCTCTCTGAGCATTTCTCTTGACACATTTTGCTTGGGTCTCTCCTTTAGTATAATTCTAGGATGGCTTTAACCTGCCATCAATCTCCTCATCACTCTATTTTTACCCATTTCTAGCAAAGATGTATCTAATACATATTATTCTCATCATTGCATTGTGCATTTTATATTTTAACTTTATTATGTGTTGCATGTAACAGGCATGTAATGGGCAGGATCACATATCCATGGAAATAATCTAATCAAAAGGTCCCATCCACAATAAGTCTGCACCCACAAGACTGGATTAAAAGAGCATGGCTTTTCTGGAGTACATAACAGTTTCAAATTGGCGTATTATGTTATTATAAATTTTGTTTTTCCTTTCCAACTTAAAAAAGTCACTTTAAACTTTTGATCTTTTTAACAATATACAGGCTATCCCTGGATTCAGGCTATGTGTAATGGCAAACTTTATAAATATCTTTCCTCTTCATTCATTCAGATATTCATTTGCTTGTTCCTTCATTCAACAAATAATTAAGTGCCTATTATACACTGATCACTATGCTAGGTACTAGGTGTAAAATGCTCTGCCTTCTCAAAGCTTCCAGACTATTGGAGGAAGAGGCATTAATCAGATGACCCATAAATAAATCTAAAATTGCAACCTGGAGAGGAGCAGTCAAACAATATTGGGAGCCATGGGAGAGTGTAATGGGTAGATTTGGGCTAATCTGGGGGAGAAAGGAAGGCTTCCTTGAGCCAAGATGTGAGGGAGTTTTCCTACCCCCAGATCATTCTGTCACTTAGGAGCCATTTATTGGGAGTCTATTACATACCAGAAACTGTGTTTAATGCTGGAAAGACAACAATAAACCAGATAGGACCCAGCCTTCACTGGGTGTTCAGTCTAGGGGGGAAGACAGATAGATATTCAACACATCATCACACACAGCACTAACTTAAATTACATTGGAGACAAGGGCTATGGAAGGAGAAGTTGCAGAGTAGTAGTGAAATCAAGGAAGATTGGTCAGTGTCTTCTCTGAGAAAAGAGCATGAAAAGTCATTTAAAAATGATAATGGTTTAGCAGCACCAATCCTTGCCTGTGAACACTGTGATGTTTCTAAGATAGAGGCTGATTTACTGCTCACCATTTTCTCAGAAAGAAGTGCTTCATAGAGGTAAAAATACTTAAGAGTTAAGGCTCTAAGGAACTTCTCTGTGTTTACTAATGAATATGTTGAGTAAAGAAACTGTAAAAATTCTCTCACCAATGCGCTGACTCTTTCTGTCATAGGCTCAGCTTGGCAGGATTTGATCTTGGTGATTGTAGTCTCTTACTGTGAATGCAAATAGATTTTGTTTTGATTCCCTTTCCTACTCATCTGGTAATGAAAGTTAAAGGCTTTTTCTTCTGTTCTAAACCATACATACTGCTGGTTCTTTCCTGTCTCTATCCATGGGTTTTTCAAAGACATTTGTCAATTATTTTTAACCTAGATTTCATCAAATGCTTTCCTACCAAAATGGTTTTCTGCTTGTTTAATGAGCATTGCTTGACCTCCATTCATATTTTTAAGGTAAATGTTTTATTTTTAAAAAATATTTATTCTTTGTTTCTATGTAACTGAGTAGAAACACTAGTATCTGTCATGTCTTTTCCTTAAATAAGCACAGCTTTTCATTTCCTTTCTCTCTACCCTTACACATCATAGCTCTCTTTGGCTTCAGCCTTGAGGAATCGAGGGTAAAGTTTTCTCCTTTCGGGGTACCTATGTACATTTCACTTTCTTCGATTGTTTTTTGTTGTTGTTTTGTTGTCAATATTGTTTTTTTAAATTTTTAATATTTTTCATATCCCCTCAGTGTTGCATTATAGCTATTGTTTATGTTCAGTGCTTAAAAACAATTTTGTAACATTTTTACCATATATAATTTTTTAACTTGATAAGCATAAGTAATCTGGATACTTGAAATGAGCTTTTCTTATTTCACTAATTTTCTCCTTCTCATTCTTGCAAGTGCCAGTTGTAGTATTTACGTCTCTTTTTAAGGGTAATTTTTAAATTTAGATTTTTATATATCCCCCCACTTTGTTTCAAATATCAGATTAAGAAATGTTTTAATTAATTTGTTTTTGATATACTCTTGAAAACATCTCCAGCAGGAAACCAGGCTAAGTTTATTTATGTATTCACTCGCTCATCAATCACTCCTTCATCCATTCATGTATCTGTGCAAACATTCAGCATTTCATCTGGCACATACTATGTGCTAGACATTGTGAATACTAAGGAATTGTGTGTCTAAGTCCATGAGCTCACAGCCTGGCAAGTAAGTGAGTAGAGTGGAGGGAGAATGGAGAGCAGTATAAACATTTTCCTTATATTAATTTCCAAATACCTAAAGTTGTATATCATTAACAAGTTGACTACTTTAAAAGCAAAAGAAGTCTTCCTGGTTGGAGACTTCTAACAGGTTCCACAAAGTGAGATTTTTCTTGTTTATTGTGTCCCTGTATTTTTACCATAGATCTTGCTCCACTTTGTGGTCCCTAGAACAAATAAACAAGTATTGAGTGTTAATAGTGGGGGGGGGGGGGGGAATTGCAACCCTTATACTGTAGCAGGGATGGCTAGCTGTCCACTAAAGTTTCCTGTTTGCCTTCATAGCAGGGAATAGATGAAGAGTGGCTGCCAATCAGGGGCTTTCTCAGCACACCTTGCATGTAGATTGGCTAGTGTGGCTGACTGAGATCTGAGCTATATGACACGTGCCCCCAAAGCCTCCATTCCCACCCTTCCTTAATAGATGTCATCTCCTAGGGTTATTTTGGAAGGCACGTGTTGAGGTGAAGCCATATGACTAAAAACAGAAGCAGATTGGGTCCCTGGATCACCACCTGGGGTAGAACCACCTGACCAGGAACACACAGATTGGACTGTGATGCGAGAAGAAACAAACTTCTGTCTTATTTAAGCTATTGAAAGTTTAGGGTTGATCTCTTTATGACAGTTAGTGTTAGCTTCACAAATATGTTGTCATTACCACATGGAAGTTATGAGGAGGCAAAGAGAATGTATGGCATGGCATAATATTTGCACACGAGCTATCTCACCACTCTTGCTATGTATACATAAATTTATAACCCCACTCTGCTGCTCTTACCTCTTTGGGTAATGGGATAAGATCCTTCCACGTTTTAGAAGTTTGAAATTTTAAATTTAGTGCCAAGTATTAGTATAATATCATGGCAGTTTTGAGGTAAGTCTGAGAGTTTGAACCTTTCTAAATCCTGTGCTATAGAGCACATCACTGTGGTCATTGGCCGTTGTGTTAAGAGTGACGCACACGATTCTGACAGACAAAATATACTAATCTGTCTCTCTCAAATTAGCAAAGAAGACTTTTAAAATTTAAAGCCATCTATCTTAGTTTGGCTTCAAAAAAAATTTCTATAATAAATATCCCTTACTGACTTGTGGGTGGCCATTTTTTTCTATCCCTAATGGAAATCCATCTGCTTTACAAAATAGAAACTTCACACAACATATTTTTATGGCACATTTCTCCCTAAATGCTATATACAAGCAACCAAGAGCAATGCTTCCAGATGCATCACGACTGGAACAAATGCGCTTCTATGAGGCCACTCTCCACCACCCACTCTGTGTATAGCTGGAAAAGCCATAAACAGTCCTTGGGTGCTGCAATGTGATCTTTCAATCTGCAATAGCTGATGACAATTTTCTGCCTGATTGGGAACATAATGTCTTAAAGGAAATTTCAGAGCTACACTTGGACGAACTCTGCTGTTGGTGACATCTGCCTTATTACCAATAAAAATGATGTATTGTGTAACAGTGAATTACTCAGCAAACAATTCCCAGAGATCAGCTTTGCTACAGAGTGTGAAACAGAACTACTCCCTTTCCTGAATGTCAGGAGTTTTACAGAGGAGAAATGACCTATGGACAGTTACTCAAGGGGAAGTATCCCTCTTCGGATATATGGTGTTTAGCTTTACATACTTAGTACCCTTGAAAAAAATAAAATAAAACCATCAGTTTGGTTCTTACAGAATATATATATATATTCACAGCAGAACATAGTTTAGAAAAAAAAATCATGTGCAATCAAAAGACAACTTCAAAAGGACCCTATCTCAGCAATTGTGAGTCTTGAAACTGGTTTGAAATATCCTAATGAAGAAAAATCTGAGATAAAGAAATCCCTAAACTAACTGAGGTTTCTCACTGTCCAACCATTGTCAGAATGAAAGACAAGCAACACAAAAACTTAATTAAAAAAGAAATCTTCTACTTATTTTGGAGGTATAGGGAAGCATACCAAATAAATTAAACCTGGATAAATTTTACTCATTGCAATAAGGCCCTCAATGAAGCAATTAGGTGTTAGTTCAAGTATAATCCCCAATTTCATCATCAAAAATACAAAAACAATTCACCAAATGGAGGTGTTTGGGGGCCTTCTTTCATTTATACACTGTCTCTTGTTTCAGAGATTGATATAAATGGGTACACTTTACATTTGTCCACCTTAAGTTCTCAGTTTAATGAATCTAAAGAGTAGCATTCTCTTTCCCAAACCTTGGAATGCACTGTTACGGGTCTGTGAAACAGTCTTCACATGACCTAAAGGGACACTGGCCCTTTAACTTTTAACACACTTCCCCAATTAAGCATTTTAGGCTCCAGACTTTAACAGCTGTCTGCAGCTGCTGAAAAGTGATTTATCTTTGTCAGAGCTTGTGACCAAAACATTAAAAGAATTTTTTTTTTTAATGTTTGGCAGGCTAACTTTCATCTATAGTCATTCATCCTCTTTAAAGCTTTTGTATTCACAGTAGCAATAAAAAATGAAAGAAAAATATTTTACTGAATAATTTTGAGTTTTATTTCCCTCACAGAATACTCTAATGATTTGTAAAAATCTTCTGTGTAAGCGAATATTACTCTGGAAAATATTTGTTTTGTTTTATGGAGAAAAGTGTGGAATTTTGCTTGAAAGCCTTTTGAAGAAAATCTGATTTTATTCATGCATGGGAAATTCTTTTAAATTCTAAAATGTTCAAGGAAATCCAAAACCATTTCCTTGTTTTTGAAATAATGAGAGAATTTTGTTTTGTGTTTTAACTGGTGTTAAAAAGGTTTCCACCATAAACATTTAGTGTTTTCATAGTGGTACACTTTGTTTTTAAAAGAAGCTTTTTTACCTCAAAAATTGGAAGTGGAAAGAACTTAGAAGGATCTATAACCTCAGGTTCATCTTCTATGGATCATTTGTCCACTCACCTTTGAGGTACTTAATTTAATGATGGACTTTTTCCACTTCTTTCTACTTCTCTTTCCTAAAACCATTTGCCCCAACTTGTTTGGGATCCAAGACTAGCTCAGTTTGCTCTTTGGTCATTTATCCAACAAGCATTTATTGAATGCCTACTGTGTGCTCTGCCTTATGGTGGCCCAGAGGCAGACATGCTTAAGACAGAGCCCTGCCCTCAAGAAGCTTGTGCCCCACATACATTCCTTATAGGGGTCCTTCACACTCAAAGCAGACTCTTCAACCTTGTTCATCTCCATATTGGAGGGTCAACATAGACTTTTTTTCCAAAATCATTTCACTGGTTTTTTTTCTCAAGTTTCTGCAAAATGACTTTTTTCAATTTTACTCTGGAAGAGATTTTAACACTGAATCCGAAATCCATTTACATCCTTCCCAACTTCAGTGAAGAGTTTTAAAATTTTAATATGTCCTTAAATGTTACCCTCCACCCCTTCCCCACACCCCATTTCTGTCATGGGCCATGGGAAGTAAAATCTAGATGTCTTCAAGGCTTTAACTCAAAACAGTAAAAGCATAGTGGAGGTACTGGCTAGATTTAATCAAAATGTCTAACTCCTCACCTGATTCCTCCCTCCCCAAATACCAGAAGCTAACTGCATGGACACACATGAGTTGGAGCTCTCAGTAACAAATGAAGTGGAAAAAGAAGTAAAACTTGAATAAAAAGCTTTCCTGAAGCTCATTGCTGAACCATGGGCAAGGTGGGGGAAATAGAAGAAAACGAAGAGTGTGTTTATAACCACTTATTGCTTTCCTGAAAAGTATGAGCTACCTTAATTGAAGATGACTCCTCCTCTTTGACAACTTGCCTTAAGGGACTTATTTTGGTTCAGTCGGCAGCTTCTCTGAGGAGGCAGAGAGATTAAGAGAGAAAGCAGCAGCCTTCCATGCTTTAGTTCTTTTTGCTCCTCAAGTATGCTCTGCCTCCCTGAAGAAATGGCAGTCGGCCTCTGCAATGTTTTGGCCATAGATCTGTCCTCCTAAAGATAATAATTTGCTTGAGCAGCTTCCTGTTTTAAAGCTACTCCCTGGGGCGTTAGTGATCCTGACTATAGAAGAGACAAAGTGCCATAAGAGTGTTAAAGCTGCAGTCTCTAAATTAACCATGATCTGGAGATTTCTGGGGGAAACAGAAGAAACATGAAAAAAGGCTAAAAGAAACTCTAATTTTAGCTCTCTATTTTTTTTCCAGTTTGGAGTCTGTACTGTAACAGGCATTGTGTCAGGGAAAGCAATCATTCCGAAAAAAAACGTAAAGGAGTCAGAACGAGTACTCAAGATTAATAATGGCATCACAATATATCCAATCACTTTACAGGATAACATGAAATCACTTGGCCATTTCCTCTTTCTCATAAAGAGGTTGTGACACCCCGGAAACCCTTTTCATTGTTTACGACCATTGTCTTACACTCCAACGGCCAACCATGAATTGATGTGAGGGTTAGTCCCTGAGGCTGGGAGGAAAAGGAACATGACCATAAATTTGTCTGGGGAGTTTTCATTATTTTAAAAAGTTCAGGAAGAGCTTCCAGTTGAAAGAAAGACCGATCATGGTGAAAGAAAGACCGATCATGGTGAAAAGTTTAGCTTAAGCAACTGAAGGAATTATGTCAACGAGGAAAAGTGTTGGTGCAGCAGGCTTTAAAAAAGGTAAAAACATGTTAAAAAAAAAAAAAAAGGCCCCTATAAAAAAATACCACAGGAAATGTAAATTTCAACTGTAGTTTTCTCTAAGGACCAGCTGAAATGTGTCAAGCAAACTATTTCCCTTTTTAAGAAAAAGGAAGGGATTAGGAAATTAATATCTTCAAAAAGAACACTTCTGAGAAGAAACATCTTAAAAGTGACTAGCAGACTCTCTACCTTCTTTGACTCTCCCTCCTGCCTTGTGGAAGAAATGTAGATGCCCTTATATAGATAGTGGTGAAGGTGGTGAACACTTAAATATATGACCATACAGAGAACCATTGATTATTTACTTAGGATGGAATGTATGGTGAGTGAACAAAACCATATAAAAAAAAATGGGTTGATGACAAAACCTCGAGGGCAATATACTGAGTGAAATAAGCCAGACACATAAGGACAATTATTGCAGGGTCTCACTGATAGGAACTAATTATAATATGTAAACTCATAGACATGAAATATAAGGTACCAAGATATAGGATGAGGCTTAAGAATGGGGAGCAGTTGCTTAGTATGAGCAGAATGTTCAACTAGGATGAACTTAAATGTTTGGAAATGAACAGACATATTGGTAGCAAGATGTGAAAATAACTAACAGCGCCGAATGGTGTGTGAATTAGGTGGAAAGGGGAAGCTCAGAGTCAGAGTCATATATGTCACCAGAAGGAGAGTTGGAGGTCAAAAGATGGGAATGTATACAACTGAATCCTATGGTGGGCAATGTCCATGATCAACTGTACAAATACTAGAAATCACTTCCATGAACCAGAACAAATGTATGACAATACAATTAGAAGTTAATAATAGAGGGACATATAGGGAAGAAACATATACCTATTGCAAACTATATACTACAGTTAGTAGTATTTCAACATTTTTTCATAAACAGTAACAAATGTACTATACCAACACTACGAGTCAACAGTTGAGGGGGGTTGGTTAGGGATAGGGGAGGATTCCAGTTTCCTTTTCTTTTTTTCTTTTTTCTTTATTTCTTTATTTTTTATTTATTTCTTTATTATCTTTCACTTTATTTCTTGTCTGGAGTAATGAAAAGTTTCTAAAAATTGAACAAAAATTAAGTGTGGTGATGGATGCACAGCTGTATGAGGGTACCCAGGGGCAAGTGATTGCACTTTGGATCTTTGGATAATTGTTTGGTATCTGAATAATCCCAATAAAAATTAAAAAGGAAAAAAAAATGCATTAACTTGAACTGCAACCCAGTACCCTTTATTCTTAAAGATTACTGTATAACTATGTAGCTTACACTGTGTGACTCTGGGATTGTGAAAACCTTGTGGCTCCCACTCCCTTTATCCAGTGTATGAGGATGAAAAGTAAACAAATAATAGGGAGGAGTGAGGGGTATGGGATGTTTTGGGTGTTCTTTTTTACTTTAATTTTTATTCTTATTCTTTTTTGTGTGTGGTAATGAAAATGTTCAAAAATTGATTGTGGTGATGAATGCAAAACTATGTGATGATGAGTCTGTGAACAACTGATTATACATTATGCATGATTATATGGTTTGTGAATATATCTCAATAAAATTGAATTTAAAAGGTGAAAAAAAAAGTGACTAGCAGAATGTTTCTGAAATCATGAGTAAATTGCTAGGGAATGCATATTGGGACTTGGTTTACATAAATTCAGTTGTTTAATATCATCTTGAAGGAAAAAGGTGTTTATCGTTCAATTCCTAAATCACAGGGTTTTTTTAGATGCAATTTTATTGAGGTATATTCACATACCATAAAATCATCCAAAGTGTATAATCAGTTGTTCACAGTATCATCATATTGTTGTGCATTCATCACCACAATCAATTTTTTGAACATTTTCATTACTCCAAGAAATAAAAATAAAAATAAGGGTAAAAATAAAAGTAAAAAAGAACACCCAAAACATCACATAGTTTTCTTCCCCCCCCATTATTCATTTACTTTTTTGTCTCCATTTTTCTACTCAATTGTCCATACACCGGATAAAGGGAGTGTGAACCACAATGTTTTCACAATCATACAGTCACACCATATAAACTATACAGTTATACAATCGTTTTCAAGAATCAAGGCTATTGGATTGCAGTTCAACAGTTTCAGGTATTTCCTTCTAGCTATTCTAATACACTAAAATCTAAAAAGGGATATTTATATAATGCCTAAGAATAACCTCCAGAATGTCCTCTCAACTCCATTTGAAATCTCTCAGCCGCTGAAACTTCATTTTGTTTCATTTCCCTACAAATTTTGTTTTTCACATGTATTTTTGTAAAGGCTTATTTCCTTTGACCAACTCTACAAAGCCAAAACTACCTATATAATTGAGGAGAAATATACTTTCTTCTGCGTGAATAAAAAAGAAGCCTGACGTTGTGTAGAAAGACACCTTTTCAAGAAGGTGACTATAAGCCATCATTTGATAAAAAGAATCTGAAGAGAAATATAGTCCCATAAACTAAAACCCCCAGATCCTTCAATTACCTCACAAAAGGTTGCCTTTGTTTGGGAACAATTGCATACATATATGTGGGAGTAATCTGTGCATCACAAAGCATTCTATGAATATAATGTGTCGCTGATGTTAGGGACCCTGGAGAGGGAGCAGCCTCTCCTGAGTGAGACAATTGAGGTTTGGTTTGTGGTGTGGCAAGGAAAGTGTAGTCAGAGCTAGGTGGGGAGTGGGGAGCAATGGAGGAAATGCTGCACCTAAGGGGAGCAAAGGAAAAGAAACTTTATAGTAAAAATGAAGCGATAAGATCTCATTATTTAGAAAGCTCAAGAAAGGTTAATAATAATGCTGATATTATTTCAGATGGTAAAACAACCATAACAACAGCAACAAACCAGCCAAAACCAACCAAACAACCAAACAAAAAAAACAGTGGATGAAGGAAACATTTTTCAAGGTAAATGGGAAGGGATGTACTTAACAAAGCTCAGGAATCTCTAATTCAAGGTAGCCCACAAACCAGAGACTAAAGTTATACAGTTTTCATCTTGCTCCCCAACTTTAATTTATTACTTTGATTCCTAAAATACTAGGTTAAGAAAGATTCTGAGGTAGCATCTTAGCTAATCAAAACGGGCAAGATCAATTGGTGATGCCTGCCCCAGATTAAGAAAGGGCAAATGGCAAAGAGGCTCAAACTCAAAAAAGGAGACTGGAATAAATACATTTTGATAAAATTTAAAGCCTTGTAGGAAACCAAGCTTCTATCAGTATCTTACTGATCAATAAACCCCAAATCCTCCCAAGAAGTTGAGTGTCCATACTGGCTTCTCAACCAAACCCACAAACTAGGGAGAGGAATAGAACAGGCTAATATTGCAAAAGCTTCATTCATTTGGACTTACCTTATAGCATTTTGCATATATTGGAGCACTGATTATAAATATTTGGCAATAAATTATAAGAATAATGAAAGGTTTCATTCTGTGAAGCAGTAACAATCCTATCTCTGCCTGTATTTTTTCCCCCTTCTTTACTAATTTAGGGAACTGATTCTTTTCATCATTAGTTAAAAATAATGAACTTCGGTATGGAGCTTAGGAAAGAAGCTAGGAAAGTGAGTCCATAGTCCTTTTTTTTCTGATCAAGAAATGAAAATCTACTTAGGCCACTATGTAGGCCAAACAACACAGGTAAGGGAAATGTAAAACATTTTTAGTTTTAGCGTATTTCAGAGCCATTATAAATATCATAAACCAATTGTTTTATTATAGTTGCAATGCCTCTTGTGACAATATAAAAGTTAAAAGTTACAAAATCAGGAAACAATTAGAGTGAATTAAATAATGCAGGAATGGTAAGCCAGCTTCACTGTAAAGTAATACAGTTTGTATTCTGAAGGATATTTCAAGGGACTTTATGCTCAGTAGAACATCAAAGAAATGTTCATCAACTTGTGTGTTCACAATTTTTGCCTGCTAAGCTCTCCCACATTTAGTCTCATCATCATTTATGACCAGGATAAGGAGGATATTAAATGTGTGTTTATTGACTAGGGGTGAATGGATTATTCTAAAAGTTAACTAACCCTGGTGTGCTGGTTTGAATCTATTATATACCCCAGAAAAAGACTCTGTTCTTTTAATCCAATCATGTGGGGGCAGCCCTATTGTGGGTGGGACCTTTTGATTAGATTATTTCCATGGAGATATGACCCTGCCCATTTAAGGTGGACCTTAATTAGTTCACTGGAGTCCTTAGGAAAGCAGACACAGACCCAGATGTTTGGAGAAGCTAAGCTAAGAGATGAAGACCAGAGTTTGCCCACAGAAGCTAAGTGAGAACCCACAGATGCATAAGGAGAATCAGAAGCTAAAATCAATGTAACCGGGGAGCAAAGGACCAGCAGAACCCTGCCATGTGCCTTCCCATGTGACAGAGGAACCCTAGATGCCAGCAGCCTTTCTTCAGTTAAGGTATCCTCTTGTTGATGCCTTAGTTTGGACACTTTAATGGCCCTAGAACTGTAAATTTGTAAACTAATAAACCCCCTTTATAAAAGCCAATCCATTTCTGGTATTTTGCATTTTGGCAGCTTTAGCAAACCAGAACACCTGGGAACTATAGACCCCTCCTTTTTCCTTCCTTGCTGTTTATTTGTTGATGAAAATGATCATTTGTCCTGTATAATTTCCCACTGTTGAATTTTGATGACTGTATCACTGTGGTGTTATTTAACATGTTTCTCTGTCCTCTGTAAAAGGTACTGAGATTTAGAGATTGATGACATTTGATTTTTTTGACAAGAATAATTAACAGGTGATGCTGAGTACTTGTATCAGTAGGAACATAATTCTGATTGCCTCTCATTTTGTGATGTTGATGGTTATTGCTGAGGCATATAATTAAAACCCAATAATGGTTAACTATTATATTTATTTATATTAGCTGGATTCACAATCTGTTTTCCATTCAAAAAAAGAGGAAAAAATAAAAATAAATTTCTATTAGAGGAAAAAAAAGTGTTCCTAAAGGCCAAACAAGGACTAGTTATTACCTGAATCAATTGCTACCCAGTTCTAAGGTGTTCTCTGCTTCATCGAGGAGATTGGTGAATTACATTTCCAGAATCCCCTTCCTTGGTTTATATTGTGAGAATGAGAGACACTTGTGCAAAGTTTAGAAGGTAGAAGAAAAGAGGAAGTAATTACTCTCCACAGCTTTGCAGCCAGACACAGAGGCAGCCCTGAGGTTCAATGTGACTCCAGTTGAGCTCCTTGAGGATCCCTGCTTTGGTGCAGCAGGCTCAGATCGACAGCAGGAGCTTCCCAGAAGTTCTTGACCTTCACAGCTGCTTCCAGGTGAGTTTTGGGTACTCTCAGCTGCAGCCCGAGAACCTTGGAGGTAGCTCTCCTGACATTCACTCTTTAAGCTTTCCAAATTGTATAAGCCTCCAATTCTCTGTATTAATTCTTCCTATTTGGAATACCTGGAGTTGTGTCTATATTCCAGTTACATTCTTAGCACTACAGACTGAAAACCATGAGTAGAAATATCTTAGGCACTTAACTTCAGAATCTGAGAGGTGAGTGCTCTTTCTCCAGGATGGAGAAACACACAAACTTCAATCTATCAGGACAAAGAAATTTAGCTGCCAGGCTGAATTCAGCCAAAGAGTCCAGATTCTTTTTTCCCCCCCAGCTTCCAGCCCCTTTCAATCTCCTTAGATGGAGACCACATATATGGGCCTAGAGCCAAATTTACTATATTCAGGTACAGATATAAATTTCTGGTAAATCTAGCTAAGAGGCAATAGGAAAGAGACACAGTTGCTTTTTAAAATCTGTTCCCTGAATTTATGTTTTTAGAATTAACTAGCTCTCAGTTTAGGTACTGAAAATAGTTATTTTCCTTTAAGGTAGAAGGATTTGGTGGTCAATCTACAAGTATATTTTTGTATCCGATTCTGTGGTGGCATTAAGCACAAATTAGTATGGTGGAACTTATGTCTTGGAAAAGCAGTGTTTTCACTCTAAAATAGGAATGTGGAGAATAGAAAGCAGATTTAAGTGATAAGAAAAACCATACAGGTACAGAGGAATGCATGAGTAAATTCCTCTATAATTCAAAAGGGATAAAGTAATAGTGTGGAAGGTTGATTAATTTGATAATAGAGGAATGGAAAATTTTGCATGACTGAAAAGCCCCCATAAACAAAGTGAAAAAGAAAAATGACTTGCGTCTTACGTTAAAAACAAAGGGTTAATATCCCTAATATAAAAGCAGCTTCCAACAAAAGAAAACAAAAAACAATAACCACATAGAAAAATGGAATAGGTATATAATCTGTGAGTTCATAAAAAAGAAATGCAGCTCTGCCTTAACCATGAAGAGATGTTCAAGCTTACACACAAAGAGAGAAATAAAAAAGCTACATTTGGATAACATTTCTCATCTAACAAAACAAGTAAAACTTTGAAGTTGACAACATACTCTGTTTGCAAGGGTGTGTGGGGAATAGGCACTGTCATACATTTCTGGTAGGAAAACAAGCTGTTAGAACCCCCCTCTAGCAAACAGAAACATCTAGGAAAATTTCATAATCACTTCCCCTTTGGCCCAGTAATTCCATTTCCAAAAACACATTCCAGAGACACATGGGCAAAAATTTATAAAGGTATATGCACAAGGTTTC
The DNA here is from genome assembly GCF_015220235.1 of Choloepus didactylus. Lineage (NCBI taxonomy): Eukaryota > Metazoa > Chordata > Mammalia > Pilosa > Megalonychidae > Choloepus > Choloepus didactylus. The sequence goes on along the minus strand of NC_051320.1, from coordinate 28,165,362 downwards.
AGCATTATTTGTAATAGGAAAAAAAAAACCTAGAAACTGTCCAAAAACTCTCAATGATGGATTGGTTGGATGATCTATGATATGTCCACAGAATGAAGAACTGTAAAGCAATGAAAAAGGAAGTAGTATCTCTATACTACTGCAGAGTGATCTCCATGACCTATTTTAAATAAAAGGCAGCAAGAAGTGTGTATGCTATCATTTATTGAGAAATAAAATACAATTTGCTTTGTAGATTTGACTTGGAACCATGTAAATATTTTATATAATTATAAAACCTAATTAACTTTATTTATTAAAAAAGCTCTTCAAAATTGAAAGTGACATAAAACAAATGAACCAAACTATATACCAAGTTGGTGGCGTTACCACACAAAGAACTATTTCAAGTGACTTACTGGCACATTTATTTGACTGACGTCAGTAGTGTGATGTATCTGAAGAAAAAAAAAAGAAATCTTAACCTTTATTGTAATCATATTTTTGATGATAGGGTTATATCATTATTCTGAAACAGTTTTGAGTGTATTATAAAAATGTAAAATGAATAATTGTTATTGGCATCACTGAGAATCAAGATTTTTCTTGTTTAAGAAAGATACAAATATAAGACTGAGGAAGTTAAGTGCAAACCCCGTGGCTCAATTGGAAGTATCATCATGATTTCATGGTTTATTTTATATCACACACGCATGCATGCACCCACACATTTTCTAGTCTGTCTACTCAAGAAGTCTGGGACAATGACGATGAACATCTATAGTGTCCAAATATCATTTCTTGATGAGAGGTAGTACTGCTCCTTAGAGAAACAGCTGATTCCAAGTCTAGGGCAGGAAAGAAACAAGTTGAGGAGCTGCATCTTGCCATAACTACAATGCAAGGAAGCTATTTAGTGTTGCATCAAAAGAACCACTAGCCAACCTGAAAAGGCTCTCACTGACCAAGAATGACACAAATATCAGTGAAAATAATAACAGCAATATATTGAAATATAACAACTATATTTAAATCCTCAAGCTCATAGTGATACCAAAAGCAAAAACAAAATTCATTGATCAACTTTCAGGGAAAAATAGTAAAGGGTAAAATGCCTATAGTAAGCCAAGCATCTGTCTGTCCTTCCCCTTTCACCTTGAGTTTTCTGCAACATTGCCTAAGGATCAAGGCTATTTCTCAATGTTTTGCTTTAGAACCTGGAGTTCTAGCATCCTGATCTCATGACTCATGTAGACACAGTGTCTTTATCTATTAAAATGTGCACACAGAGGTCTTCATCTTTTATGATGTTTAAATCACAGGTGTCACTAGCAGAGAAAACATCCAGAATATAGACAGTGGTTGGCAAACATTTATTGAAAGCCTACTGGGTGTCAGACCCCTTCCAAGTCGCTATAGATAAAGCAGAAAATAAGCCAAGTCCCTGTCTTTATGAGCTTACATTCTGAGTGGAATACAGACTTCCATAAAAGAGCATAGAAGGCAATGGAAGCAGAGCTGTCAAAGAGAATGAATGGACCAACTGGCAGATGGTTCTGGATTGAACATGTGCAATAAAAAGACTAGAAGAAAGACGTAAGATAGAAGCAAGAGAGAAGTATTGAGAGCCTACTTCCCCCTATTTCTTACTTTGTAATTAAATAAACCCTTTAACAAGGTATTGACATTATGAATTTAAAATGTTTTTGCTGCCCTTTTATCATTCAGTCCGATTTTGTATCGAACAAAACCTGGATTATTCATCTCATCACTCTGCCTTACGCAAACATGAATGTGAATATCCAGTATAATAGGAAGCTCCATTTAGTAACATGCTACTTTACCATAATGACTTTTTTCCTCTGGGAATCGGTTTTGAAACCTACCCAAACTTACTCAGAGGAAACTCATTTTGACTGTAATGGCTACATGTATAATGAGATTAGGCTGACAGAACTACAGAACTCTAGTCCTTGTTTTTTTTTTTTTTTGAACAGTCTAAAATAGATTCAAAAGTCTTTTTTTTTTTTCAATCTGAGAATAAAACAGAAATAACTTAAGAGTTTGTGGTGGTTTAAAAGCGTACAATGCTTGCAGTTTTATTTTCTCCACAGAGCATATAAATAGTATGCTCTAGCTGGAGAATATCAATTCTAATGTCTAAATCTCCAGATAGAGGCATTTCCTGGCCTAGGAGCCTAATAAGCATGCCAGAAAACCACCCGGAGCACAATGCTATTGGGCCTTATGCTAACTGGGGACCATAACCTTGGTAATTTCCTGGTGTTCGTGTGTGTTTTGTTAACTCATCAATTCAGTGGTTTCTGCCTATTTTATGCTTTACCATTTATGTCCAAATAATGGTGCATGAGTGGCATTTGCAGGCAAGACAGGAAAGACTTGTCACAAACAGGTCCCTGGGTTTGCAAAAAAACTGGCCCTGAAAGAATTCTTTTTAAATAATAAACTCTAGTGGTACTCTCTCATTCTGGGCTGAATTGTGAAAGTGTCTGCATTCTTAAAGTCCCATGTGGCCCTATTGAATGTGTATCACACACACACACACACACACACACACACACACAACACAACACATACATAGACTAATTATTCAAACACTTAGCGCTCTGAACTCCTTTGGAACAGATAGTCTGCAAAATTCATTTTGACCCTTAATCATATACTGCCTTGCATTGTTATTTAACAGATTCATGTCTGTAAATTCTGTCACCCCAGGTTAGAATATTTAGATCAAAGAAGGCTGAGATTGAGTCTTATATATATTTTATCACTGTCCTACCCACCCCCTACTTTCCAATACATTCTTTTATACCTAATTATTGCTAAAGAAATACAGTAGTCATCTTTATCATCATCATTATTAGTAATAATAATAACCAATTATTAAGCCACATCCTGAACTGGGTGGTTTCCATTCATTATCTCCTTATAGTCTTACAGAACCTTGCATATGTTTTAGGTTATGTGTTAAATTTATAATAAAATATGTCAAACATTCAAAAAATAAAATAAATGCCCACGTACCCACTAACACTAGTATAGTTCAAGCCCCGAATATACACATTTTAATAGATAATGATACTGAAGGGTAAAGTGACTTGCCAAGATTCCACCAATAAGGAGGTGCTTGTAACTGAAGTCTGTAGAACTGCAAAATGAAATGTAGACTATATACAAATGAACAAATTTAGCCATCTTTATAATGGTGGGATGGTTCCTGAAAGGGTTAAAGCAGTTTCCCAAATCATTTGGCCTATAGTCAGAAAGTAGCTTATGAGTTGTGAAAATCTACCCAATATTTACAGGGACTGATTCCATAAAACTCCCAGAGAAGCTCGTTGATTACCCACTCTTTCCTCCTCCTTATCTCATGGTTTGCTGATTTTGATAGTGTGTTTTTCTTACTTTGATGAAACAGTTTATGAGATCCTGCCACTTAAAATGTTGCCTAATTCCAGAAGGCAAACGTACAATTGTTAGAAGTGAACAGTTTGATTTTACCAATGCTTTAGATACATAAATGTCAAAAAATTTGGAGTACCTTCATGGAAAAATGTTGGACATTTGGGGAAAATTATCTTAAGAATTGTAATATCTCCAGGCTATAAAATTCAACTGGAAAATCCTAAGAAAAGAGTCTTTCTAGTAAGAGTTTTGAAAGAATTTTTCTGACTATGACTGGAAATACCACAGAAAAATTATAATGAAAATTATTTCAATATTCCTAGGCTTCATTGGAAAATGTAGTAACAAAAATGAACAATATTTTGAAAACTTAGAACCTCACAAGCATTTTAGATAATCCTAAGGGATTATTCTCATAACTCTTTTAAAACTGTATCACTGTTGCTAAACTTACAAGTCCCATTACCGGTTAGTATTACTCTAAATTTGTCTTCCCAAATGAATGACCAGGCCTCACCAATATTTTAACTAAGTGAATATCTTCTCCACAAGTCATACTCAATTTAATCCCTCAATGAAAATGATATATTTTCCTCTTAGAGTCTCTGCTTTCTATTTACCATATTCTTGATTTCTTTTAGCTCATTTTTCAAACACTCATTTGTTACACTGATATCTGTGGAACACCCACTATGCATCATGAATTGTTACTAGACCCTAAGTGGAATACACAGAAGAATTAGGCATGGCCCCATCAGTAAGGAGCTTACAATGGAGGATAAGGCATGTACCTAGAAGCTATAATGCAAGCCGTGAAGAGTATCTGCACCAAAAGAGAGGTAGAGATAAAGTTTTATAGACGATCAGAGAAGGGAAAATAACTTTCTCCTGAAAGTAGCAAGGAAAGCTTTTTGGAGAAATTGGAATTTGAACTAGTTCTGATATACTGATAGCATTTGGATTTGTGGATCTGGAAGGATATTGCAAACCAAGAGAAAAATAGAAATAAATGTGCAGAAGAGGAAAATATGGCACAGGTAGAGGGACTCAATGTAGAACATATCAGGGTCAGTGGTAGAGAATTGGGTGGGAAGATGAGCGTAGCCGGTCCCTCCAATCCTAGACAAGGATTTGCAATCCATCATATAAAAGCCATACGTGCCATGCTGAGGAGCTGGCATTTTATTCTTTTATACAACTGGGATTTCATATGCTTTAGAAAGACTACTGAGAAGTGTGTAAGATGAATAACAGCAGAGCAAGATTGGACCCAAGGAGGTCAGTTAGAAGGCTGCTATCTTTTTTCAAATAAGTGTAATAAGCACCAACTTCAAATGTGTTAGGGAAAGTAGAAAAAAGATGGGGCTAAGCTTGAAATATAACAAAGGAAGACTCTACAATACTTTGGAAAATTTTGGATATTAAAGGGAGAGAGGAAAAACAGATTAACCATTAAGGATATCTTGGGTGCTTAAAAACAGGGTGGCTGGAAAGATGATATTACCATTCATAGGACTATAGACTATGGAAACAAAAAACAGATTTTAGAAGGAAAAACAATGAAAATTATTCGAAACAGTGACTTTCAATGCTTGGCAAGATGCCTAGTCCTAGTAGATGTGACAGACTGCTAGCTGTCCCCCAAAATATTTTCTTCCCTTCTTCAATGGCAGTAGAATTTAGCAGAGCACAGGGCCATCGAGCTAGAGATTCTGTCTCTCACTCAGCCTTCCTTATAGTTGGGTGTGGCCTCGTGACTCAGCCAGGGTAATGAGATGTGAGCTGGAATAGTGCAGACAATTTCTTGGACCTGGTCTTAGACACTGGGCACACAATCTTCCATTTCCTCTTTCTCTTTGTCTCATGCTGACAGGGCAAGGATACAGCTCTGGCCATACAGATGTAGACAACTCCTTTGGAAGGCAGAGCCTCAAAGACCCTGAGTGACTTTGTGGAACATAGCTGCTCTGCCAGCGTAGAACATAGGAGGAAAAGAAACTTCTATCTTATTGAAGCCCCTGTATTTGGGGTCTCTTTACAGCAGCTTAACCTTGATCTTAAACCCTAGGAGGCATTTGGTAAATTACATGTTAAATGAATGACTGAATACATGAATTAATGAATGAGCTTAAGACTGAATTAGAACATTAAAATAAAGATATCCAGGAGACAGATGGATATGTACATCTGAGAGACTAGAAAAGAGCTCAAAGCGAAAACAAAAGATTGACAATTTACCTGCATAGAATAATTATTGAGACTGGGTGCGATTCCTAAAGGAAGCGACCACTGAGATAGTCAGGGAACCAAGACAGATTCTTGTAGACTGTATTCATGCAGGAGATGGCAGGTGAAAGAAGAAGCTGAGAAGTCATGACTGGAGAAGTACACAGAGCACCAGGAGAGATGAGGACAAGTCATATGAGCCAAAGTGAGTTCTGGATAGGGAAGTTTCAGGAAATTGGAAGGAACAGAATCAGCTGGCAAAGGTTGTGGTCTGAGTAGGCGCTCAGCAACTGTGGTCAGGGAATGGTGGACAATCATCTTTCCAGAAGTTTGGCAATGACCAGAAGGAGAAACACAGGATGATAGTTGGAGCAAATGACAGGAGCAAGGGAAAGATAGGTTTGGATGAGAAAAACAAAAATATATTGGCAGGCTGGATGGAAGGGATTTGTGGGGAGGAAGATAGTAACAATGGCAAAATGGGTGCCAGTTAATGGATTCAGCAGTGTTTTGGGATGGGATTGAGGTTTTCAGTAGAGGGATTAAGATGGGATAGGAGGGAAGAGGTAGAAGTGGGAGACAAGTTGGATGAAGATGCAGGGAAATTTTGAGGAGAAGAGGAAAGCCAGGAAGTAAGGAGGGAAGCTGAGGGAATTTGGTCCCCGACATTCCTCTTTTTATCCACCCACATGCACGCTGCTTACTACATACAGTATTCCCTACAGTTTCTATAATGCTCTTGGCAAACCGACATTAAACTTACATTGACTGGCAAAAAGCAGTTTGAGTGCCATATCAAGACCGCAAAATTTCAATGGTGATTTGTGTGTGCTGCTACCCTATTCAAAAAAATAAAAATAAATTTGACCAAACCTGTTCCTTTCCCTTTCCTCCAACATTAGGATAAAATGTTTACTCTTATATTTTCTCACTAATTGTGTTGTCTTAGCAGTTGGTAGTAATGAGAGGTCATGTCATTTTGGATTCGGTTTTATTTGACTTTTTGTACAATATACTTTAGTCGACACTCTACAAGTTTGGTAAATTCTCAAACATTTATCTTTGCACTATCATCGTCTTCTTCAGATGAGTCCCATCATTCTTCATGGCATTGTTAGTATAGAGCTCCAAGAGAAATGTACACAAATATTTTTACCTGAGAACCTTAATAACATTAAATAATAAAGACTATCAAACAGATGCTAATGAAGACTCTGAAAGAGAAAATGTGAAAGATAGATGTACTTTTGTGTACCATATTTTCAAATCTGAACAGTGTATAAATTATCACTTTATAAAATCTAGGCTGAGAGATTGTCATTTACTTTTTAACAGCATTTAAACAAAACTAACAAAATGGAAGATTAAGTGTATTAAATGGTTAAAAGTACAGAATGTATCTTATGGTCCCTGTTCTAGTCTGCTAGGCTGCCAGAATGCAATATACCAGAAATGGTTTGGCTTTTACAATGGGGACTTATAAGCTTGCAAGTTTACAGTTCCAAGACTGTGAAAATGTCCAAATCAAGGCTTCATCAGGCCATGCTCTCTCCCCAAAGACTGGCTGCTGACAACCCTGGACTCTGTCACATGGCAAGGCACATGGTGGCCTCTGCTGGTCTCTCCCTTCTCTTTGGTTTTGTTGCTTTCAGATTCTTGCTTCTTTGGCTTTCTTTCTCTCTCTGTCTGAATTTCATTTTCTTATGAAGGACTCTAGTAAGAGGATTAAGACCCACCCTGAATGAGGTGAGTCACATCTTAACTTAAAATTCTACTCATCAAAAGATCCTACTTAGAATGGGTCCATACCCACAGGAATAGAATAACTCTAAGAACATACTCTTCTGGAGTCCATACATCTTCAAACTATCATAGGCCCCTTATATGTTACTTTCATCAACCTCATATAAACTCAACAGTCAGGCCAATGGCATTTGAAACTGTAAAGTTGAATATAGAAGGATAGATCAGTTAGACAAATTACAACAATAAAGTAAGAAAGATGCAGTATCCTTTTGGGGAACAGGGCTTGAAATCAGATTATCTTGGTTCCCATTGTATGACTTTTGACAAGCTAGTTACTTTCTCTGTGCTTTACTTACATTGTCTGATGGGGATTTGTTTGTGATGAAATGAGCTGTAGGAGATCTTAAAATGTTTTCTATAATTTGTAAAAATTCCATTTAGTCATTTATTCACTGATTAATTCATTGAACAAATATTTTCTGAAGAACTACTGCAGGCCAGGCTCTGGATCAGGTGCTCACGTGGCCTGAAGGTTGACAGGAGTAAGCCATGAAGGGCCTTGTTCACCATGTTGAAAACAGGGACCTGACCCAGAAGACAGCGGGGAGCACATGATGGGACCTGCCTATGAAAGAAATGGTCCTGGCAGTAAATAGAACCGATCTAGGATCAGAGTGACTGCAACAGGAAACCGGCTCCTTTCTACCACATTCCTTTAGATGGCAACTGTTCATTGCAGAAAATTTGAAAAATACAGATTGAAAAAAAAAAAACAAAAACCTTTATCATATTGTTATATTTTGTTAGAGCAGCCATGTGCCCTGGGTTCTCTGGATGGTCCTGATTTTAATATTCTATCCACTATTCCCCAAAGTTCACTTGTACTTGTCAGACTTATCCAACAACACCAATAGCCAAGGAAATGATGAGACTTTGTCATCCTTATGTTCCTTGAAGGCAGGGTCCATGTCTGATTTCCAGAGGAAAAGGCAGGAATTGTATGAGAAAAACAATAATGGAAAGCAGCACAGTTGGTTTGTCATTGGAGGACAAAGGGCAAAAGAGATTAATGACCAATGGGGCTGGTTAAGGTCTTAGCATAGAGAATTTGTCTCCAGAATACAGGGGATTTCAGCCAGAGTTTAAAAGTACTGGTGTTGTACAATCAGTGGTAAGGAGTCAAAAGTAAGATGTTATTTACAGTAATAATGAGAATGACTTTTTAATATAAATTAAAGCAGATTCAATTAATTGAGCAGAGGGAAAGGAGTGGACTTATAGAAAGTTTGCACATCATCTGGACAACTCAATAGGTTGTTTCCCGCAAATGAACTCCTCCATCGTGTGTGTTTGCAAAAGATTGAGAAAACACTGCTGAGATGACAAGGGACAAGAACGACTTTAAGAAACAGAGAGATATGGTGAAATCAGCATTTCAGATCACTCCGGATGTTGGAAGAGGCAAGACCTGTTAGGAGGCTGTTGGAATAATCAGATGAGGGATGATAAAGATCCAAATTAAGGATCTGGTTAGCTAGAAAGAAGACAGATTAAAAAAATAAAAATAAAAGGTAAAATGACTTAGACAATTATTATTGGATACGAGTGGATATGAGTGGAGAGAGAGAACTTTCAATATGGGGGAATGAAAGAATGGTTGTGGAATTCACTAGCATAGAATAGAGATCAGCAAATGACAGCCCTCAAGCCAAACCTACCCTCTCTTCTGCACTCCCCCTTTGTTAACAAAATTTTATTGGAACACAGTCACACCCATTTGTTCACATATTATCTATAGATGTCTTTCTGCTACAACAACAAAATTGAACACTTGTAGCAGAGACTGTAAGGCTTGCAAATCCTAAGATATTTAGTACCTGGGCCTTTATAGAAAAAGTTTGCATAAAAGAAGAAAAGAAGATTTAAGACAGAGGAAAAGGATGAATTCAAGGGCTCTAAAGGACAATGGGTTTCATATGTTACGGCATCAAAAGGAAATAAACTCAGAAATATTTTAAGATGTTCAAAGCAATATTTTAAGATGTTGCTTTGATATATAGGTGGAAAAAGAAAACTATAGCATCAGAACTGCGATAGTGACTTATTAAGCCGCTGCCCCAGAACTGTAGATATTTGTTCCAATCAAGATAGATAGATGAGCTTCTTCCAAAAACAAAGTAAGCATTTCAGGTCTTTCTGACACCATATAACTTCTACCACATTTTTCTTCCTTAAAAGGCAACCATTGTTGAACATCTTCATTGCCTATGGTGAAAAGGCATTCCATGATGTTGGACTTGCCATTCCAAAGACATTTCTCTAAAATGTGAAGTAGTTATTCACTTCTGAGTCTGTGAGGACATTAAGATTTCCTACCACAAGTACTCTCGCTTAAATCAGAGCTTCTCTGACTTTCCCACTGAAGTATCCCCAATGGCAGCAGAGAGGACCATAAGTATCTTAGGTCAGGGGCATGGCCAGAAGTGGTGCACAGCAAGCTCAGGATTTCTTTGAAATCTCATCTAAATTTTGGCTCCTACTCTGTAATAATTTTGTTTTAATATAAAACAGTATTGCTAGGAAAACTGATGTCCACAAAGATCCAATGTGTAGAACCTGAGGCTGTACGCACATTTTAGTTTTTAGCACTATCAAGTAAACTTAAGAGGGCCCCGGTACCACTGCATTGGAGATATGTTTGTCTATACAATGCTAGAAAAATAGCAGACAGACTGGAGGCACAGACCTAAACACAAGTTGACAAGGTTATTATTGTCAGAATCAGGAAGTTCTACAGTTACTACCAAGGCCTTGTCTTAAAATTCCAAGTGATCAGAATTTGTATCTGGACTATTGCACCCTGCCTGCTGTATCTTTGTCTAAGAGTTTATGACTATATAACCACAATAAGAACAATAGCAAATGCTAACATTCTGAAGCATCTTGCCATTGAATATCCAGGATCATGTTGTGCCATTATCATTAGACATGTTAATTTTAATATTAAAATAAACTTTGGGTCATCTCTTAAGACAAATCAAATCACATGATTATTCGAGATTCTGAGATTCTGTATCTAACATCTTCTATGGAGAAGCAGTCAGTAAAGAAACTGCCAGAGAAATCAAAGCTATTCCAAAGTCATGAGCATGGCCTAGCAGTGGGTTACTTTGGCTGAAAAACCATTCAATTTAGTGAGTAAACTGCGTTGTCTGAAGGTGACCGGTGCATTATCTTGAATCTGGGATTTCTTAACTGCATAGCAAAGGTTGGAAGCATCATTACTTTGTCAAAGTCACATTCTTTTCCATGAGAGTGAATTAAGAAGCTTTGGTAAAGACTCCATATGATTTTTGAGGAAAATCTTATGATTGTGGTAAATCAGCTAAAGTGGTTCAAAGTGCTCCTTCTTCCATCTCAGACTTAAAAAAATGAAAGTCAGGGGCCAGTTATTCACAACATACGGATTTCCAGGCATTATTGTTTCTAACAATGGTCAGCTGGAATTTAGGGATTCATGGGTAGAACATCGCGAAGGTTGTCGCCATCAAACCTCATCTCTCTGAAACAAATCATTAGTCATTGAGAGAGTGCTACTGATTTAAGAATAAGATGAACGCAATTGTTATAAAAGATCAATGCTAGTGTCTCTCCATGTGAATGAAATCTGTTTTACTGAGAGATGTGTCAGTAGGTGCCCTGACTAAATCAATCTAGATTTGGTTGCCTGAGTGTTTAAGACAAGAACATATCTTAGTGGCTGCTTTCTTCATGAGCTTTGCCCATTGCTATTACAAATGAGAGGTTTTTCTAAAACTCCATGGGCCTAGAACAAGGTTTTCTGCCACTATAATTGAAATCAAATTCTTCACTGTAATTTTCCCTTAGGAAAGTAATTTCCTACATCAAAGAGCTTAAGAACAATGTGAGGTTTCCCCTGATTTAGTCAGGGAAAGACAGAATATGGTGACATATTTGAGCAGAAATGAAGAAGGTAAATATTTTCTCCAAGGAAGCAAAAAAAGCAGCCAACCTAGGATGTAAACTCACTTTTGTCTCATCCCAAAGTTATAAACCTTCAGGCTAGATGCTTGTGCCAGTTTGGATGTACTGTGTTCCCCATAATGCCATTATCTTTGATGCAATCTCATGGGATGGCTTATTGGTGTTGATTAGGTTGAAACCTATTGGTTCAGTGTTTCCATAGAGATGTGACTCAACCAACTGTGGGCGAGAACTTTCACTGTATTATTTCCATGGAGGTGTTGCCCCACCCATTCAGGGTGGGTCTTTACTGGATCACTGGAGTACTTTAAAAAGAGCCACACAGGCTCCAGACACAGAGCAGCTTAAAGTAACATTTTGGAGAGCAACTGAGAGTGACATTTTGAAGAGGAGCTGCAGCTAAGAGAGGACAAAATGCCCCAAGAGCAACATTTTCAAGAATGCCATTTTGAAACACAACCTGGGAGCAAGCAGACTCCAGCCACATGCCTTCCCAGAGAACAGGTTTTCCCTATGCCAATGGCCATCCTTCAGTGAAGGTACCTTATTGTTGATGCCTTACCTTGGACACCTTATGGCCTTAAGACTGTAACTTTGTAACCAAATAAACCCCCTTTATGAAAGCCAATCCGTTTCTAGTATTTTGCATAATAGCAGCATCAGTAAACCAGAACAATGCTGATAATTGAAACTGTATTTCCTGAACATCCTTAACACTCTTGCAACTGTCCATCAGGGCCCTTGAGATCTGATTAGCTCCAAAGGAAGCTGATACTGGCCTTCATCCATCCAGGGATGGACCTGTTTGCAGAACACTGATGAGTATTCAGGCATCTCCATGTCAATCTATGATCACAGGTCAAGATGTAGACTTCAAAATCAATCCAGTATATGTCATTCTCCTTTAGAGTTCCTAGGGCAGCACCACCTAGAGAAGAGAATAGCACAAATGACCTTTTGTCACGGTACATTTTTATTTACATGTCATAAAATAAGGCTTCGTCTATGCCCTCCTTTGAAAGTTAGTACAACAATCTGCTAAAGCTTTTAGATGGGTTGGAGTCATGCTTTTCTCCTATAGCAAACAGGAAAAACACTCATCCATTAATATGATGATAATTGAATCTTCTATCATGTTCCAGGTGGGCCATTATTAACAGTGATCAACCAGCAAATGGACTTTTGATCAGTTATTTTTAGGGGCAAATAATAATTAGGCCCCAAAGTCATTGTTTTTGACATTGAGTTGTATTATATAGAATAATTCTATTCAATGTGTTAATATACTAGTGACTCCTGGAAGGTTTAAAGGGCCTGTTTCTTCTAGAGGATGCATGATGAGGAAGCCTGTGAAGAATTCAGGGTTCACTAGATTCTCATTGAGGGAATAGAGACTTGTTAATGCCTATACTAAGAATCTCTCTAAGGTTGTTTCTTGCTTGCTTTAAAAAATGCCGAGATCTGGGGCTTCAAGGAAGTTCTCATTTAAGTACTGGGTGAATCCAATGCTTCTGTTCAAGTGAGTCTTAACTGCCAGCAATTGTGAGGTAAAAGAATTAACCATCATGAATGTTTATATAAATAAATAGGGCTGGAATGGAACCCAGAAATTACGGATTTAAACTATCAGATTTTGTGGTAACAATTTGGATAGGTTTTCCCAATAAATTATGTGTATAGTTAATACCCAGCTGACAAACTGATTGTGTTTGAAAGTTATATTTGTAAGCTGATACAAAGACAGAATGCATTTTGGGGAAAAAATCAAAATCAGTGTTACAAAATGGAAATTAATTTCCTAAGTTAGTTTAATTAATCCTCATTGATATTGAAATCATTTCTGTTTACAATTTTTTAAAAGTTTATAATGGTAGTTGGGGTAATATGTCAAATGATGAATTACTAGAAGGCAAAATGATGGGCTCTGGAGTCAAACTGCCCTAAGATGAATCCACTGACAACATGACCTTGGGCCGATAACTCACCTTGCTATGCCTCAGTTTACGCAACCATAAAAGGAGGATAATAATAATAAGTATTTAGAGAGTGTGTGTTTTAAATGAGGTAGACACAGCACCCAGCACACATAAGTAGTCAATAAATTACTAAAATTAACCATGCCCTATGATCTCATCACTAGAATAAAGCCTTTAATCATTCTCTTATTGCAGTTCCACTCTTGAGAAATTAGAATTGGAAGGAGAAGTGCTTTGAAGCTCTTTTGTGGGCTGGTGTAAGGGCCTAATCAATTTGTTTGTTTGTTTTTGGCAGACAGCTTCCTTGGGAGTAGGAAGAAGGTAACTCAGAGACCCTGGGAACATGGTTCCCTCTTCTTGCCCCTTTCCTGCTGCAGGAGTTACGAAAACCCCTGGAAGGAAGAGGCAGCTGGGGCTGGGCACAGGCTGAAAGGATTCCCCAGCCCCTCCGAGTCATGTGGGACTGAATGGGGGCCATTTTAGATGCTGTGGGCTCTTCTAAAGATTTCTTCGAAGGGGAATGTCTTTGTGTCTGTCTCCAATTTGCCTACCATCTATCGCTTCTTCAACTATGGGCCTCTTGGTGGTTCTGAGGTCCTCTAGACGAGTTTTACTGTCCCTTCTGGTCTCAGGTCAAGATCTGAGCCTCCTGCCACCCCCTACCCCTTTGCCTAACTCAGCCAGGTTGTCAATCCAGGAAAGAGTGAGAGGGCAGAAGGGTGAGAGGGTGGTGGGGAGTGGGTGAAGGGGCAGGTGCGTGGAGTCTGGAGACTGTCACAGGTGCTCTTTTCCCATTCCAGACTCTGGTTCCCTCTCTCCACCTCATTCATGGGGACCTTCTTTGTCCTTAGGAGTGTATCTTGCCTTTTCCTTCCTCCACCACCCGTCCTCCAATCCTTCCTCCCCATAGACCACATGACAGTAGCTGGGCAGGAAGAAAAGCATAATGGCTTGAAAAATGCATCTCACTTTCATACTTCTGTGCTCCCAGCAGGGACTGGGTAGGCCTTTAAGTTAGTACTGGGGAGAAGAGGCAAATGATAAAATCAGTTGATAATAGTATATATATATTACAAATATGTATGTATTATTTACAGGCTCATTCTATTTTTCTAGAATAGAAGGTACCTTGAGTTGAGTATCCATTACATCACCTGCAAACAAAGACACAAAAATCCTTGATAAAATGTGATTCAATATGTTGCAATAATTATTAAGAGAACAAGAGAAAGCACCTCGTTTTAGAAAAAACCATACACACACAAAAAACCAGATGATTGTGGGGCTAAGAGGAGGGTTTGTTCTTATAGCTACTGCTGTGAATTTGAAGGATAAGGAAGAGTCCAGTAACTTTGAGTGATAAAAATAGAAACCTAACTGCGTCAGCCTCCTGTCCTATGGTTAAGAAGCAGAGTTTCCAGATGTGGCCCTGTGTCTCTCTCTAACTGAGCCACCTGGGCAGGTGAACTCACTGCCCTCTCCCCTATGTGGGACCTGACTTCCAGGGGTGTAAATCTCCCTGGCAACGCAGGATATGACTCCCGGGGATCAATTTGGACCCGGCGTCATGGAATTGAGAACATCTTCTTTACCAAAAGGGGGATGCAAAATGAAACAAAATAAAGCTTCAGTTTCTGAGAGATTCCAAATGGAGTCGAGAGGTCACTCTGGTAGACATTCTTATGCACTATATAGACAACACTTTTTAGGTTTTAATGTATTGGAATAGCTAGAAGCAAGTACCTGAAACTACCAAACTCCAACCAAGTAGCCTTGACTCTTGAAGACGACTGTATAACAATGTAGCTTACAAGGGGTGACAGTGTGATTGTGAAAACCCTGTGGATCACACTCCCTTTATCTAGTGTATGGATGGATGAGTAGAAAAATAGGGACAAAAAGTAAATGAAAAATAGGGTGGGATGGGGGAGATGATTTGGGTGTTCTTTTTTACTTTTATTTTTTATTCTTATTCTGATTCTTTCTGATGTAAGGAAAACATTCAAAAATAGATTGGGGTGATGAATGTACAACTATATGATGGTACTGTGAACAGTTGATTGTATACCATGGATGATTGTTTGGTATTTGAATATATTTCAATAAAATGGAATTTAATTAAAAAAAAAAAAAAAGCAGAGTTTCTCAAGCTGTCTTAGGCTAGGATTGGGGAGAGGAAGTGGCCAGCATGGAGGGAGAGGAGACCTGGACTGTGCTGGTTATTTCTTCCCTCTGGGCTGTAGACCCAGCCTTGTTTGAAAGAGGGGATTTTCCTGATTCCCAGGCCAGCTTATCTGCAATGTCTGGGTATCTCAAAGGAACACACCATCGATGGTCAGTTTTCTCTGGATGGAACAAAAAGCTCAGGCAGTTTTTTAATTCATAAGTTTAATTTAAACCACTGCCTCCCGCTGTCCGAAGCATGGTTGTCCCAGCTTTCCTGAGCTCGGGGGTTAATGTAAACCACAGACCCCTTTGCAAACCTGCCATGGAGTCAATCACTGGGTGGCACCCAAGAGCTAGAGAAAAGACATGGGCTCAATTGCAGACGCTCTCTAATACACATATTTTAACAATTTCCTCCGTCCTCAGTGAAATTACGCTAATATTTTAGTTGAGTTTCCTCAAGTCTGGAACTCAAATTAAGTCTGTCTGTTTCATTTTTATGATAGTGCTTGAAATCACTTGCAGACAAGAGGTTGTTGGGCCATGAGATTTATAGTGGTGATGCCATAGAGGTCAAACACATCCTGAGGAAGAGGAAAGCAATCTGTAGAACCAGTGTTTTCACTGCAATAAAGTTTATAGCAGCATTAAGGGAATAGTTACAAATCAGTCGGATGGTGTTAATTTCATTGAGAATAAAGTATATTTACACCCGTAAGCTTTCTCTTAATAATATTCCAAATGTTTTACACAATGGGGTTAGTGAAGGTTGGATCTGGGCATATTTCTCCAGTGACAAAATTTGTTTTTCTTTTATCCACCCATCCTTCTACTTGTTACTCTCACAAAATGGGTTTATAATGGCTCTGTAGGGGCTGAGTAAATGTTCAGCAATTTCTGAGATTTCCAACAAAGTCCAGGATGCTGTAGAACCTTTATGAGAGTATGTGTGTATGTATGTAATTAAAGATGAGATAAATCTAGATGAACAAAATTTCCCTAGTACTAAAAAGTGCTTTTTGCTTGGTAATTAGTTCTTACTGCAGTTAATTTTGTAATATTACAATTTCTGATTGAATGTTCAATCCCCATATCTAAATGGACAAATATAACCACCGCAATCTGCACAAGATCTACAATGAATTATGTGTATGCTCAACACAAGCTTATCTTAAATAGGTCCCTTCTGTTATTCTATATTACAGCCCCCAACTTTCTTCATAGCACTAGACACTCTTACTTTTTGGCATTAATTGTAAAACACTTATGTGATTATGCCTTTGCTCTATTAAATAGCGCAATTATTATGGAATTATTTTGCCTTTTGTTTGTTTCATTCTTTACCGTGTATCTTAGCCAATAGATTGGAAGTGTTACAAGGATAGGAACCTTGTCTCGTTCTTGATCATACTGCCACAGTGTTGGCCCTAGTTCTAAAAAATATTTGCTTAATGAATGAATGAATATTTTTTCCATGCTTAGGATTCTTCTGCACAGTGACATGTTCTCACTCTCACATCAGGTCTACAAAAAGCAGCTATGTCCTGACTCCACTAGATAGTTTTCTAAAGTCTTCAGGTTCTGTCCTGTTTTTAGTCTCTAAGAACTGATTGGCTATAACAAATATGAGGAAAAAGAAGAGGTAGATCTTATTATCCATGTTCTTTAAATAAGAAAGCTGGGGCTTGAGCCTGCAAACCCAGTAAGTGTAATTTGCTGACAAGGAATCATAAAACATGCCGTGCAACAATTTTCTTTGAACACGAGTATAGTTGCCTATGTGCAAACTATGAAAATCTGTGGGCATTTTGTTGTAGGTTCATTTTCTTTGCCCACAATTGCCTCCTATCTATATGTTCATGTATAAATATCAGTCAATCTCTATCTAAATAGAATTGTAAGTCAGCCATTGTAATGTCATGTAAAATTTACCGCTTTAAAAAGCAAGTAGACCATAGAATAATATGCTAAATGCTTAATTTGATTTGGTCATTAATAAATTAA
This sequence comes from Choloepus didactylus, assembly GCF_015220235.1. Lineage (NCBI taxonomy): Eukaryota > Metazoa > Chordata > Mammalia > Pilosa > Megalonychidae > Choloepus > Choloepus didactylus. The sequence continues at coordinate 28,147,834 of NC_051320.1, read as the reverse complement.
ACTGACCATTAGTATATTTTTGTTCTCTTTTAAAAACAAATTTCCCATGGTTTTTTTTTTTTTTTTTCCTGATTATAAAAGTAAAGCCATATCATTGCAATGAAAAATGTAGAAAAGCATGGGTGATATGGACAGGGAGGCTGGTCAGGAAAGGACCAGAATGTGGAACCATGAGAGGAAAAGCAGACCTGGGCAGGGATGTCACGAGGGAACGAGAGCCAGCAGGAAGAATGTCGAGGAGGTGATGTGCCACCGAAGGGGACATGACAGGAGCAATTTCACTTTCTGCTTGGTGCCTGCTCCCCCTGCCTTGCTGCAAGCTGACTTCACATTTTGCATTAAAAGCTGAAGATGCCAAAGGAAATGATTGAAAGAGAAAACAAATTAAGATCTGAGAAGAATGGCTGAACCGTAATTTTTAAAAATATACATACACGTGTGTGCAGTGTGTGTACTGATAGGAAGTTGCCAGACATGTTTAAGGAAACAGAAACAAAGATGCTTGGAGTACTTTTCAGTGCACCCAATGATAGGAGATTGTCTCTACTGCCACTTCTGACACTAACTTGCTGAGGGTCTTTGGATAAAATGCTCACTGTCTCATCACCTGCTGGGCCTCAGGTTTTGCACCTCAAAATTAGGGCAATAAAAAGGAAGGTGTTTGTTAATCTGCTTTTAGAATGAGCTGAGCAGACACTTGAATGACAGTCAGTATTGAAATAAAGAGCTTTAGCCTTGCCCTAGAATGGAAGCCTTATTTGTGTATTTACACCAAATGAGGCAGCAGCAAACTGCCAGACTGGTTCTGAAAAAAATATGGTCTCAGAACACATGTAATTCTGCCATTGAAATTCAGGTTCTATATTATCACTGAAACTTTGGGGCTTTTTTGCTCTGCTATGGCTAATTTAGAAAATAACTGCTAAGGAAGATGCAGGCTGGGAAGTTTGTGAGAGTTCTTTATTCTACATGCTGTTTCATCAAGCTCTGGCCATTCTTGGCACCATTCCCTGTATAAAGCACAGAAGATATAAAGAGGAACAAAATGTGGCTTGCCTGATAGTTGGGAGATGGGTATCATTCCACAACTAGGTAAATCCCAGTGTAGGCCCTCCTACATTGTATGAGCAATGTCCAGTGAAGCATGGGAGAAAGGAAAGTTCTGGTAGGATCTTGGGGATCGGGTGGGGTGGGAGGTTGGGAAAGATTTTTCCATGATTTTCTTTGGGTGTTTGAAGAATGAGCAGACAGGGCTTTGTCATGTGGGTACGTGGAGAAAAACATTGCAGGCAGAGAGAACATGAGTTAAAACTCGGCGGCGTGACAATACGCTGCATTCTGAGCAAATTTCAAATAGTCCGGGGTCACTGAAGCACAGCCACGAGCTGCCAGCTGATGAATGGGAAATGACTCACTAATGTGGCCAGCAGAGTGAATTTTTTTAAGTGCCAAGTATTAGAAAGAAATCAAGATGTTCAAAAATTAAAAATAGCCACCTAACATTGGAGCCTCATTTCTGTGGGGCAGCAATAAGTGGAGCTGAGTAGTAGCCACCGTTTGAGTACAGGTCCATTCTCCAGGACTTCCCAGCCATCTTGAGACAACGCATATCCATTCATTTCCCCAGACCACCTCATCCATGGACGTTACCGAAGCGGCCCTTGGACTGGTGAATCTGTCACCTGTGGGGTACGGTGAGGGTGGTAGACAGAGGCGGGTGGGGCAGGGAACTACTTTGGAAAGGTGGATAAGGGCCAGATTTGAGGAGCCCTGATGCCCTGCTCAGGGATTTGGACTTTATTCTGTGGTCATTGTAGGCCCATCAACCTGTCATGTGAGAGTTATATGAACAAAAATCATTCCCAATAACTGAAGGGCACCTTTCTCCGTAAACTGGCCAATTTTCTATTTCCTTTACCTCTTCAAGACTGAAGCTACACTTGCTGAACATAATCTATGTGTCATCAGTGTATGGGTAGAAGCAAAGACTTCTTGATTATGTTTGGGGTATTTGCAGAAATAACAGGCAGGGATGTTATTTCACATGGAAAAAAAAACACTGTAAATTCTCCAAATAATTGAATTCTTGTAATAATTTCGGTACTGTGAGTAAAATTTTGCCTTGATAAATAATTTTGAGGAACAAATATTCTTCCATTTTCAAAACTAAAATAGAAGATATAAAAATGTAATAAAATGTACTAAAATAATTTTTTTTAATTTAAGCTCCTTTTTTTAAACCTATCTTTTTTTCAGCTACAAATAACACGATAATTTATTTTGGGTTCGAAACATTAAGGTTATTTTATCAATTTATTGGATTCTTCACTAAACTTGACCTCAAAAAGACAAGGGTTACAATGATGATGTGTAGAGAAAACTAAGGATAAAGCCCATAGTTGAAAAAAATGCAGACATTAGAAAAAATAGGAATCAAGAGTTCAATACCAACTTGTTGGTGTTCTATTTGTAGATGTTTCCTGAAATCTAATCCCTGCCCTACTCTGGGATATTCACTACCTCTTGACTTCTTCCTCTGCAAAACGAAGGTAATGTATTTAAAAATACAACCTCAAAATCTCAGCCTCAAGCTATAATTCTGATCCAGGATCTCAGAACTGCTGAATAAAAGAACTCATTGATATGTATGCTTCAAGCGAAGGAAAACTGAGGTCTCATTTGTTGTTGGGGCTGAGCAGACACTGAGAGGTGTGATCCCCAGCTTTTTCTCAGGAACTTGTCTCACAGAGAAAGAAAAAAATGCAAACATAAAAGGAGAGACGGAGAAACTGAAAAACAGAGAGGGTGAATATCTCAAAATCATGTAGCTAATTAAGGTTCCCCTATCTGCCCTGCAAGCCCCAAGTGCCCATGTAAGGTATAACTCCCTGGTACCCTCTACAGGCATTTTGAAAAATAAGGCATTTAAGCAACTATGAAATGCTTATTGCCAGGCATGTACCATGTAAAATACACTTATTAGATCTGCTAAATGGCTAGAAATTCCAATTATAAGTTCCAATACTCAAATACCCAAATTTTAAAAAGTAGATGGAATTGGATGTTACCAAATAACTTTTGGAGAATTATCTACTGCTGGATATGATGACTTCTATAAAAACGTGTAAGCTGCCCTCCCCCCTACGTGGGATCAGACACCCAGGGAAGTGAATCTCCCTGGCAACGTAGAATATGACTCCCAGGGAGGAATGTAGACCTGGCACCGTGGGACGGAGAACATCTTCTTGACCAAAAGGGGGATGTGAAAGGAAATGAAATAAGCTTCAGTGGCAGAGAGATTCCAAAAGGAGCCGAGAGGTCACTCTGGTGGGCACTCTTATGCACACTTTAGACAACCCTTTTTAGGTTTTAAAGAATTGGGGTAGCTGGTGGTGGATACCTGAAACTATCAAACTACAACCCAGAACCCATGAATCTCGAAGACAGTTGTATAAAAATGTAGCTTATGAGGGGTGACAATGGGATTGGGAAAGCCATAAGGACCAAACACCACTTTGTCTAGTTTATGGATGGATGTGTAGAAAAGTAGGGGAAGGAAACAAACAGACAAAGGTACCCAGTGTTCTTTTTTACTTCAATTGCTCTTTTTCACTCTAATTATTATTCTTGTTATTTTTGTGTGTGTGCTAATGAAGGTGTCAGGGATTGATTTAGGTGATGAATGTACAACTATGTAATGGTACTGTAAACAATCGAAAGTACAATTTGTTTTGTATGAAAAAAAAAAAAAAAAAAAACGTGTAAGAAATATAGCTTCGGTTTTCTCCAATAATGAAATACAGCGTTGTGATATGATGACTTCTATAGAAACGTGTAAGAAATATAGCTTCAGTTTTTTCCAATAATGAAATACAACGTGTTGAAAATTACTTCAGTCAATTTCAAAAACTCCTATAAATTCTTCTTTTGTGTCTCTCTTATTGGACTGTCAACAGTAATAACACTTCATATTCAAGATATATTCCCCCCTTGTAGAATTTATCAATTTAGTAGTTTCCCCCTCCCAATTACAGATGAAGTGTGAATGGAATAAGGAAGGCAGTTTTCAAAAAAATCAATAAGGGATATATATTCTTTATTTTAGTAGTGCTGCTTCATGAATGGTAATGTGGTTTTAAATCTACAGAAAAAAAGGCATGAAGAGACAGCAACTTGTAATTTGCGGGAAATATTTCTTATGGGATAAGAAGGAAAGGAAGTCATTTTATTAGTAACATCAACCCCCTTCCTAGAAATTATGAATTATTTTTCAGGTATAACTGTATCCCCAAATATAAGCTTTGATAGGCCAAACACCATGTTCATCTTGTCCACCATTGTGCCTTGCATGTGCTGGAAACTAACAAATAGTTTTGGGTAAATAAATTAATAAAAACTAATGAATGTATATAATTTCAACAGTTTTTTTTTTTTTAAGTTCTAAAATCATAATGGAATTTTCTTCCTTCTGCCCCATCTATTGGTCCTAAATGGTCTTTGCTTACATAGGATCCAAAATGAGAAATCTTACATTCCACTGACCTCATGTGTGAAACACAAAGCCTAAATCTCCAGAATTTACAAATTCTAAATTTGTGAATGATTTTCAATGGAGAAATAAATTAATTTCCTAGACTTCTAAATATGTCTTAAGAGCTATTGGATTCTCTATTCTTTAGTTCGTTCTTCCCTGAAATCTCTATCCTTGACCTAAGTCAAAACCAATCTTGAAAACACTCCTGAATTTTCATGTTTTATACTTTCTGTATAATTTGTCACTTAGCTTGTTAATTCTTCCACTTGTATTTTCCTTTTCTTCTCCATTTTCACTGCTATTGCCCTGGTCCCCATCACTTCCATCAACAACTATGTATCACTCCATACTTCTCAGGAGCTCTGGGTGGAATATTTTGCTGACCAAAGGGCCACCCTGGCTCTGAGTGCATTACTGCTTCTCCTGTCTCTCATTCTCAATCCATTCCAGCCCATCGTTGATTCCAGGGGTTTCAGTTTCCCCAAAACCTTGCTGGAGTTCCACTTCTTCGATGGAGCCATCCAAAATGCCAAATCACATATGTATTCATTTAACCAATAAAATTTTAATGGTGTGTCAACTCTGAATACCACTGTCTTGGCAGATATTTCAATAACTGAAATCAATATGATGTCATTTATTAAATTTTCATTTATTCCAAAAAGAATTTAAGGTAGCTTATAAAAATAAGATAAAAAATTTAAATAAGTAAAAAAGGAAAATGGAGTTTATCCATAAAATGCATGCTGTAAGGCTCTACACATTTGATAAAGTTGGGGCATAAATATGGCTTTGGATTTTCAGTATCCAAATAAAAAGGCAAGAAGAAAGATAACATTTATTTGTAAGATTCGCAACATCCATGAGAGTGAACTTGGACAACAATCAAAATCAATCTGTTGTACAACTATTGCTGTGTTGAGAGCATAAAGAAATTTATTCTCCAGGTCCTTATCAACAGAACAGATGTGCTATAAGAAAAAAATGCCCTCAACAGCATCCTTGCAACAATGGTGCAGCTGGTTTTATAGGGCTGCTTCCAGGAATGCACCTCGGTATATGAGAATTGTATAACACCAAGGTGCGAGTCAATGAATGCACTTCTGAGACCATGGTTAACTATATAAGTTTTGAAAAGTTAGAGTATACATGGCCTAACACTGATAATAAGAATACCAATGATAATCACAGCTCTTTGAGCATTTGATATATACCTGGTACAATGTGCATCATGGAACCAACAAAGGAATTTAATTCTTACAATGACCGCTTAGATAGACATGATCCCATTTCACAAGGGAAGTTTAAAGTGTTTAAGGACCTCAGCCATGACGCTCCATAAGTATTAGTCAAGAAATAAAACATTGCCTACACGTTAGGACCCTCTCAGGCCTAGATAGATGAGTTCTCTGTCCCTTAAACCACTATACTGACTTCTGACATTATGGATTAGTCTGCCTATTTAAAATGTAATATAAATGGAATCATACAGAAGGTGTTATTTGTTGTCTGGCATCTTTCACTCAATATTATTTAAGGAATTCATTCAGATTATGTGTGTAATTGTAGTTTGTTCATTTTTAATAATCATACAGTTTTCCATTATATGAATATGCCACAATTTATTTATCCATTGTACCATCAATGGAAACGTATGTTGTTTCCAGTTTTTTACTATTATGCATAGTTCTATGAATATTCTTTTCACTAACTCTCAGCTCACGTGTGCATCACCTCAGAGTGGAATTGTTGGATCATAGAAGTGAATACATTCTAGATTACAGGGAGTGACAGTGTGATTGTGAACGCCTTGTGGATCACACTCCCTTTGTCTAGTGTGTGGATGAATGGGTAGAAAAGTGGGGACAAAAACTAAATGACAAATGGGGTGGGATGGGGGGGATGGTTTGGGTTTCTTTTTTTACTTTCATTTTTTATTCTTATTCTGATTCTTTCTGATGTAAGGAAATGTTCAGAAATAGATTGTGGTGATGAATGCATAACTACGTGATCGTACTGTGAACAGTTGATTGTATACCATGGATGATTGTATGGTATATGAATATATTTCAATAAAACTGAATTAAAAAAAAAAGGAAGTGAATACATTCAACTTTAGTAGATAAAGCCAAACTATTTCCCTATCTGGTTGTCTTCTTTTCCTTTCTACTCATAATTTTATGCTATGCCTACCTGAGAAATATAGCTCAAATCAATTAAAACCATTACCTAAATAAGGTAAATAATAACATTAACAAAATAAGTTCCATGAAAACTTTCCTTTTTTTTGTCAATAAAATTATGGCAAGTAATGGTTAAATTTTCTTTGAAAAAAGTAAGAGTGAAGTTTTATTCTATTTTAATTATAGGATATGGGGAATGAGCTCCTGCAAGCCTATTGCTGTGGGCAGGAAGCCCTCTCAAGGGCTGCTTGACATCATCTATCAGACCAAAGCACTAAAATTTCTTTGAACTTGAATTTTATGTGTGTTAAAATACTGTAATCTTAATTAACTGTGACATATAAATTACTTCATTTTACACCCATGACCGTTAGCATTCAGAATTCTGAGTCAAAGTTTCTGAGTTCTCAGACTAATGTGTATGCCAAGAAGAGTTATTATTGCCCCAGGAAAGAAGTATCTTTTGCCTTCGGTAAAACGGTATGGAACTCCAAGTGATGCTTTCCATTTGGTAGAGCTCATGGAATCTATCACGAAATTTGCTTAGCCATTGTCTTGCACTGTTCCCTTAGCACTTTAAGAAATGATTCTTTCAACAAAGAAATATTAAAGTTTCCCAACCAAGGCCCTTGCAACTCATGTGGGAGGTCTGCAAGTTTTCCATGAGATTATTTGAAGTCTGTGTTCTCATTTATTCAAATGATGAGCTAAAAAAAATTAAGGAAGCACTTTCTGGATCACTTAAATGGCCACCTTTCACTGAGTGCTTACAGTGGTTGTGGCAGTGGGCTTGTTTGTCTTCAGTTGTGCAATAGCATCAGCACCCAGTGCATTAATAGAAACGTCAGGCTAATGAGAAAAGAGCGGAACTTCACATGTGAATGAGGTATTCAGACTTGTAGTTTTACTGTAATTCAGATAAATTTTAAATAAGGGAAGAACTGAAGTATCATATACCAATTGGTAGTTGGGGCATGCCAAACTCAAATAATGTCAAAAAGAATTTGTACTTTAGCAGTCAATAATATTTTCAACAAAAACAACATTAAGTTAAAATTATTAATTTGAATTTTATTGGTTTCATGTGTTACAGTTTAATTTATAAACACATTTTTGTTTATAGCTATGTAAGCTAAAGGAATACAGAGTTTACAGAAATTCAGAGTTTATATCTACTTTTATTTTCATATGTATTTGAGAATATAAAAATGATATAAATAAAAATTTATAGTTTGTTAGAATTCTTTTCCTTTAAAATGCACCTGTATAATTTTCAATATAAACACTGCTCTAACAGATCAGTAATGAGTATAGCTAATATTTATTGTGAGCTCTACATACCATATCTTTCTGACTCCTCACAAGTACCCTATTAATTAGGTACTATCTCTAGCCAGTGTTACAGGTCAGGAAGCTGATATTTAGACAAGTCAGGCACCTAGACCAAGGCCCACATCTTGGAAGTAGCTGAACTGAAGCTCATACTCTTAACTATTAAGCTTCACTAATTGCCTAAGGTTATTAGAATGCATCACCAAGAGGACCAAGCTTCAAGTGTAGACAGCTTTAACTTTTTGAGGCTATTTCAGAGCAGTCATTGTTCAGACTGAGAAATGAACATCACATAGCCTCATGGGGTCACATAATTCCATGATTTCATGGGCAGCCTTACAGTGTTTGCACATCCTCTAGGTCTGAACCTCATCTATGTAATTTTAGGTTTCGACTTCTTGTAACTCACCTCTTCCTGCTACCATCAATCCTCCTGTGTTTCCCTTGGAAAATTGTTACTTTCACTGTTACAATGAGCCACATTCTGAACCACTTCTGATGAGTGCTATCATTGTTTCATCAAACATTGGACTTAAACTCGGTGGCTGCAGCAGGCTGAGAAGAGTAACCCTGCAAGTGGCCATGGGAACCCCAGAATGACAGCAAGGCATCCTGAAGCTTGTCTTGGGGGAGAAGCCATCAAGGAGGCAGGGGACAGAGAGGAAACAAAAGACAGAGAAGTCAAAAGCATGTTTACAGTGGAGACCTCTGCCTCTCTGGGAGGGAAGAGATAGCATTGAAATGGAAACGAGATTTGTCTGGCGTGGTTATGTCTCATTTCAGCACAGCGGCATCCTTCATAGTCACAGGACATTGGAGGCCAGAACTGCAGAGACTGGAATCAATGCCTCTGATCTGATTGGGCAAGTAATGAACACAATTTCAATTACTCTTCTTACAAACGATAAAATGTTGTAAGTTGACTTAAGGTGATGCTTCAGTGAGATCTATAGAATATATTCTTGGCAGTAAGTAGAAAGAAACACTGAAAGAGAATCTAAGAAAGATCCAAAATGGCAACTCCAAAAACAAACAATCAAAACTTGTCAAGTTTAATAGCTCATTTAGGACTGAAAATAGCCTGGCTTTTTTCTTTTTTTTTCCAGTTATATTTCTGAAAGCAATCCTCTTCAATGAGATTTCCAGTGCTCTAATAATTCTACAATGATTATTTTCTTTAAATCTTCTCTAATGTGTATTTTCCCTTTTTAAATTTATTATGAACTGTTTTTAAACACAGAAAAGTAAATATAATATTTGTGTATGTGTATATAACAGGTGAGAGAGGCTTAAACACCTATACACCCACTACCCAACCTAAGAAAAGTAACAATCCACATACATTTGAAGCTCTTCATGTACCCTTCCATGAGAGCCTTCAACTTCCTCACTCCCAGGAAACTATTATGAAATTTTTTGTTTATCATTTCTTTGGTTTTCTTCATAAGTTTTTAAAAGTGTGCATATATCTCAAAATAATATTTTGTGACTACTGATATATTAGATTTCTTTCTTCTGTCATCTTAAACTTTTATTTCCATTTATCCTTCCTTCCCTCCTTCCTTTTTTCCTTCCTTCCGTCCTCCCTACCTCCCTACCTCCTCCTTTCCTTCCTTCTTTCCTTCCTTCCTTCCTTCCATCATCTTCTCTTGGGTGGGATTGGGTTTTTAATTTTTTATTTCCATTATTTTCTTTATAACAAGATGGAAATTTCACAGTCCATTTCTACGTTTTTTAGTAGTTACCCTTAACATTCTAACATGAATACTTAATGAAATCTACAATTAATCAAAATCTTTATCCTTTTCCCAGATAATACAAGGACATTAAAAGAGTCTGACTCTGATCACCCACATCCAAGCATGCAGGTTATTGTATAAATCTTTTGATTCTCTCTCATTTTCAATCTCCCAAAATAGACATTTTAAATATTGTTTTAAATACACAATGTCGTTTAAATTTACACACATTTTTGCCATTTTCTTTGCCCATCATATTTCAAGTCTCTGACCTTGCCTCTTGGATTCTTTTTCTTAGGTCTAAAATAGATCCTTTAGATATTCTTTTCAAATGGTCTCTAAATGATAAATACTCCAATTTTTTGTTTCTTTGATTATGATTTGATTTTACACTTGGTATTGAAAAGTAATTTTACCAAATATAAAATTTGAAGTTAATGGTTATTTTGTCTCAGCACTTGGAAAATATTATTCCATCATTCTCTGGTTGTTATTATAGCTGATAAGATGCTGTTACTTTAACTGTCTTTCTTTCTTTTTTGGGGGGCCCTATATGTTTTGTCTTTAGTAGTTTGTCCACTATAATAGGACAAATGTGTGATATATAATTATTCTTATTTGTGAGGGTTATGATCATTGTGCTTTCTGAATCTGAGAATTCATATGTTTCATCAGTTTTGAAAATTCTTCAGTCATTACTTTTAAAATGTTGTCTTTTCTCCATTCTCTCTATTATCTATTTCTGGAGTTATAAGTTGATACATGTTAAACCTTCTTACACTAGGCTCCATGTCTCTTAAATTTTCCCATATTTTTCATCTCTTTGTTTCTCTCTGCTGCATAATGGATAATTTCTCAGGCATAACTTCCTGGTCACTAATTTTCTTTCCAATCATGTCTAATCTGCCATTTAATGCATTCATGGAGATTTTAATTTGAATTCCTATATTTTTAATTTTTAGAAATTTTATTTGGATCTCTGTGTTAGTTTGAGTCCTCTGAGAATCAAGGACCAAGATGGGATTAGATGTGTAGGAGATTTATTATGGGAAATGCCTGTGAGGAAAAATGGCAAGAGAGCCAGAGGGACTTGGAGAGTCATTGGACCCTGCTGCAGGTGTGACCCATGTGGAGAAGAGAGGGAAGGAAGGAAGACCAGGTGGAAGCCTCTTAGATTGCAGTGCAGTTCTAAGAAAGTTTAGGAAGGCAGAATGAGGGGGGTAGATCCTTGAGCCAAATTCACCCATTAGAGGAGTCCTACAACTTCCAGGAACAGACCTGCCTTAATAACCCTGCTGTACTTATCCTGTGGGAAGCATGACCTTAATGGTATGGTGGTGATGGGTTTCAAAGCGCAGCAGCTTGGGCCACCAGTCAATTACTCTCTCCAATTGGAGATCTCAGAGGTGCATTTTCATTGATTCCTTGGTGACCCCCTTGCACCACACAGATCTACGTCCTCATGCAGGTTTGGAGAGCAGTTCCTTCATCATTCTGGTGGGCATCTCTCCCACCAGGGAAGTTAGTGGGACCAATTATAGCCCCTATTGCTGCAGTGGATCTTGGGTATCTTGTATTCATCTTTGTTTTAGTTTGCCTGCTACTGAATACCATACAATATTGGATCATGATTTTGAGACTAGGAGAAAACCAAAATTGAGGTGTCATCAAGCTGATGCTTTCTCCCCAAAGACTGTGGCATTCTGGGGCTAACTGCCAGGTCAATCTTGGTCCTTAGATTTTCCAACACATGCAATGCACATGGTAGCATCTTCTCCTTTCACTTAAGAGCCACATTGACTTCCAGCTTCTGGCTGCTTCTCTCTGTGTCCAATGTCTTTTTGCTTATAAGGACTTCAACCACATTGGATTAAGGCCCACCCTCATTCAGATTGGGCACACATTCACTAATAACATTTTCAAAAGTTCTATTTATAAATGGGTTCACACCCATAGGGCCAGGGGTTGTGATCTGAACATGTCTTTTGTGAGGGATGTGATTCAATCCCCAAGAATCTTCTTTATCCATTCTCCATTCAGCATTCCACATTAGAAGATCATGCAATCTAACCTTCATACCTGAAGGATTTGAATGCTTGACAATTATATCTTCTTTAAGCTGTGGCTGCTGCACATGTCCTTTCACAATTACAATGGGACAAATAAGTACCTGGAGGTGCCTAAGTGGACCACTAAGGTTCTATTTGTATCCTCCCTGTCCACATTGTATAAAAGCAGCCCTAACTCCTTCTGCTGATCAGGGTACCATTATTGTGATGCATCTTCTCCCCAATGGTCTCTGACACAAAAATTCCAAAGTATACTGATGCCAGCCACAACCTGTATGCAATGAGACCCTTGCTTTGTCCCCTAGAAACAGTGAACCCCTTTTAGGGGGCCAGGTTGTCAAATACTACAGAGCCTAGAGTTGCGGAAATGAATAGCATGAAATCCCCCAGGGTGTCTTTGGGAGTGATGATAAGTGTTTCCACCCATTGGTTCTTATTGGGCACTATATAAGGTTCTATGATATAATACACATAGTTCATCCTGAAGACATATGATTTGTTCTGGTTTGCTAATGCTGCCATTACACAAAATACCGGAAATGGTTTGGCTTTTGCAAAGGGGATTTTTTGGGTTACAAATTTACAGTTTTAAGGCCATAAAATTTTCCAAACTAAGGCCTCAACAAGAGGATATCTTCACTGAAGAAAAGCCAATGGCTCTGGAACACCTCTGTCAGCTGGGAAGGTACATAGCTGGCAATTGCTGGTCTTTTGCTCCTGGGTTGTGTTTCAAGATGGCTTTCTCCAGAATGTCTCTTGGCTTCTGTCTCTCTTAGCTTCTCTCAGCTATCTGCTTGGATCTCCTGGGGCGTTTCTCTCTAAGCAGCTGGGAGTCCACTCTTAGCTTCTCCGGGGAAAACTCTGGGCTTTATTTCTTAGCTTAGCATCTCCATATGTTCTTCTTTCTGCATCTCCAAGCATCTCCAAGCATCTGGGTCTGTGTTGGCTCTTAGCTTCTTCTGGAGGCAAACTCTGGATTACGTATCTTAGCTCTCTCCAAAACATCTCAGCTTCTCTGAGCTTCTCCTCTCCGTGAGCTCTCTTGAAGCACTCCAGTGAACTAATCACTAGATGGGTGTGGTCACACCTCTATGGAAATGATATAATCAAAACGTCTCACCTACAATTGGGTGGGTCACATCTCCATGGAAACAAACTAATCAAATCTCCTACCCTAATCAAAAGACTAATAAGTCTGTCCCCACAAGATTGCATAAAGAACATGGTTTTTGTGGAGTACATAATAGATTCAAACTAGCACATCATCTTTTCAGAGTTTGCCTGCAAGTTGACATTCAGCTACACTTTTAGAAGGGCTTTCCTTCATTCTATGGTGATGCGTGCCTATGGGGAATGCAGTATGTGATACAACCAGTTGGTCCCAGGATCAAAGGCCCACATATATTCTTCTTCCATTCTAAAGTGGGTGCCTTCTTTGGATCATGTGCTGTGTAGCATTTCATGTCTGAAGACCAGGCATTCCATAATCCCCAGATATTGGTACTAGCTGAGACTTTCCAGATAGGAAAGCAAACCCATGCCTAGGATAGATGTCTAACCTTGTGAAGACAAAATGCTGATGCTTCCAGGCTGGAAGGGGTCCGTATAGTCAACTTGACACCAAGGACCAGTTGGTCTACTAAAGGAATAATGCCATATCAGAGGCCATTGCTAGCAGGCTGAATAGTCAGAGGCAGAAGTAGCTAAACTGGCCTTGGTAAGTGGAAGTCAGTGCTCTTGGGCCCAGGTATAACCTCCATCTCTTCCACCATGGCCACTGAGTTCCTGTGCCCATTGTTCCAGATCTTGGATGGCTGATGACCAAGTCTGGTTGACATTAATTGGCCACATCACTTTAATTTGATTGTTTAGTGTCTTTTTCCTGGAAAATATTAACATGCAGTATAAAAATCTTCATATTTTATACCCACTCCCATACATTCATCCACATGCTTCTATGCCAGACTTCCTTGTCTTAGATCTTCTGGTCCTTTTCCTTCCAAGCTCTCAAAGATTGCTATGTCATTGGTGAATTCCCAGAAATGTATATTTTCAGTTCCAATCACTCTTCTTCCACGCAAAGTGTATGATCAAGTGCATTGCCCTCAGTTCTACCCATTGAGGAGGCTTGCCTGCTACATTGTCTTTCAGGACCAGCCCTGAAAGTGGATGTAATGCAGTTAATACGTATTTTTGGTTTGCACCCAGGTACTTAGTCAACCCACCCATAAACCAACCTCAGGCTTTTGCCACCTCTTTCAGCTCTTTCTTCCACCCATCTGGCCAAAGGCGTAAGCTGGAGAAGAGGCACTTGTACAATTGTCATGAATTACAAGGAGGTCTGGGCTACTTGTTCCTGCAGCTTACTCATGCCCTCTACCTCTGCTTTGGATCAACCTCAGATACACGATTTCCATCTTGCTGTGGACTGCTATACCTGCCTAAGTTTATGACTGGGTGGGTCTGGCCAAGCCTGGCTCAGAATGGCAAATTCTGGATCACTTTGTATCCTAAATGGCAAGTGTTCTGTCTCTAACAGGGCCCAGTAATATGCCAAGAGCTCTCTCTTGAAGGCCGTATAAGTCTTTGCTGCAGTTGGCATAGCCCTGCTCTGAATCCCAATAACCTAGGTTGTGATTCTCCCACTGCAGCGTGCCAAAAGCTCCACACTGTATCTTTTGCAACTACAGACACCTCCAACACCACAGGGCCTCCAAAATTATATGGTCTGAGTGGGAAATCTAATTGCACCACATCCTGGGCCTCTTGTGTTCCAGCCTTCCACGTTAGCCTGGCACATGGGCCAGAGCTCAGATGAACCTTTTGTAAGTGTTATTACATTAGAGTATGTATTGCTAAGTAATACAATATGTAATAGATTATGTTCATTGTTATTACCTTTCTTTCCATTCTTTTGTATACATTTGTCATGTATACACGCCAAAAGAATAATAATGATGGTAATAATGACAAATTGCAGTGGTTCTCCCTTTCCCTGTCCTCAGTTTGCAACCTTGCTTAGTTCTTTTACATTGCATTATTTTTTCCTCTATTTTTTTGCATTAATGCCTAATTTTTAAATAATATTATTAGATCTTAATGTGAATACTTTCTGCATAATTGCTAGTGATTCAATGCATTTTAAAATTAACATTTTCTCAGATGTGTGTGCTTATGTTTTCAATGTAAGTGTCATTCTACACAAGGACTTTAAACAGACTTCCAATATAAACAACCGTGTATTCACTAAATTTTTGTGTAATTGGTACCCAATGTTTATTCAAATATTAGTAAGTTACAGCAGATTTATCCCGTTGCCATCATATTGCATATATTTTGATCGACTCCTCTTAAATTCAACTCAATTAAGCCCATATTATACTAGAAGACAGGAGAAATGTTTCTTCATACTATGGATAACTTTATTTTAGGGATATAGTCAAATTTAACTACTCACATAATTAGCCACCCCTAAAATAGGGAACTGTAAGAAGAGAATGGTTATATAGTAAACATTATCTCATCCTTGGCACATAAGTATTCACCAACAGTACTCAAAAAATTGTGTTTCTATTTTTTATTCCATATGCCAAAATATAATGAGGCCTTGCAATGTGTATGCTTTTTTGGTGATAATATAAATTATTCTATTATGTTCTGTTCTATTCTAGTATGTTCATATCTAGCATATTATATGTTATTCTCTGTTGTACAGGCTGTAAGGTTTCTATTTAAATACCAGAAGATTTAAAAATATTATCCACTTTGAATCTACTTAAGCTTGTCATATTTAGTACACACAGCAGAACAGAACAGCTAAGAAATGTAAACTCTTCTGTACTTAATTTATCTCATCCAAACAGCTACTTAGGATGAGGTCTGTACTATGCAATTTCTGTTTAAAAGAGACACCCAGACTTAACAGTAGACATTATGAGCATCTTGGATCCTTCAAAGGAGGATAAAACACAGTCAATAGACATTTTAAACAAATACAGTCTGTTGGCTGATCTTCACAACAGCCTGCAGGATATTTATTATAAACTGGAGATGATAAGTATTTATAGTGTTTAAATCTTATTTGAGACTACATTTTTGAACAGCCAAGTAGCACTGATACATAAATCTTATCTCCAAAAGAATATGTTTTTGGATGTGGAAATACATTGTCCATTTACAGTTTCTTTATGAGTCAAGGAAAATAGCCTGATTGCATTACTATTAACCTATGCATGAAAATAAGAATTGTAAACACACCATGCTCAATAGAATACCTTAACTGGTAAGATTTCACTACAAGCTGCAACTGCTTTCTTTTCCCTAACCCTGGCCAACAAGTGTGCCTAGAAGGTAATTGCTTAGCTCTTGAAAAGCAATTACGAGAATGCTTTTTGCTTATGTATATATTGAAAAAGTTGAAATATTCATCTGTATATCTATGTTTTAGCCACTTGTGGTTCTTCCCACTCTTGTAACACAGGACTTTCATCTGTCCTCAGCACAGCCACCCTACTGCACTCGTCAACCAGTTCTCAAGTGAAAAGCACCCTTCTTATTGGAGGCTGGCTTTCTGAGAAAGTCATTCATTCACCCAAGATCTTTTTAATGCCTATTACGTATCAATACCATGTGAGGCATCAGGGAATCAAAATGCAAACAGCGCAACTCCTGCCTCCAGGGATTCCGGTGCAGCAAGGAGACTCACAACTTCCCCGTCAGTGCAGGAAGAGATGCGGGTCCAAGGTCAGAGGAGGACATGAAGGAGGGAACTGTGCTTGTGCTCAGGGAGGTTTCCTAAGTGAGGCAACATGTGAGCTCTGCTTTGAAAGATGAGTTCGAATAGCATACAGACTAGGGGTGTGGGAGAAGGGGCTTCTAGAAAGCAAACACTGTCCATGGAAAGACACAGAGGCACAAAATAGCTTGCATGCATGCAAAGAGCTATTGGTTTGTTGTGCTTGGAATGCACCATGCAAAGGAGGGAATGCTGAAAGTTGACGCTGTGGCAGAAAGCAGTGGACTATGTAAATCAGTACGGCAGGGAGATATACTGTATTTCATCAATTCTAAGGGCCATGTTTTTTTTTTTTTCACATTTTAACATCTCTGAGATTGGGATGCATCTTTCACAGGTGGGCCTCTTGCAGTGCCAAGCAGGCAGCAGAGGGACACTAGCACATGTACAAAGTTGGTCGTGGCTGTTCCAGGCTTCAGCTGAGTTGTGGGCCACATGTTTGGTTAATGCCATTAAGATATCTTTCAAAAAATTACACGTGATGTGGTGCTGAAACAACAAAAAAAGAATTGTTTATGCAGAAAGGCATAGAACAGAAGAGCAGGGCTTACATTTAATATTAGAGAAGCAAGGATGTCTAAAAGGATTCTTTCAGTAAATAATTTAAAATTCTAAGTGATAAAAACATGATATAATAGTTTAATTAGCATTTTTTCTTGCATAGGAGTACGTAAAGTGATGATACATTTTATAATCAGTGGTATGTTAGATTCGATAAAATATTGAATGCAGAAAAACCCTGTGCTTAGTTTTGCCATTCATTTTTGTTTTGTTTTTGCTAGAATAAACTCTCATAAACTATAAAAAGGTATTTTCTCCTCTCTCCTTAAAGAATGGGCAGTCAGGTCTTATGTTGTTGATTCTGGGACTCTGTGCCCTGTCCAGAGATGTAAGTAAACTTCACTTTTTGGGTGAGTTGTGCAACTCCGAGGATACACACACACACACACACACATATGCACACACTCAAGTCAACTGCATGACACAGTGTATCTATTGTGGCCTAAATCTCTTAGGGACAGGAAGGTGTGTGAATCAGGACAGGGTGGGGTTCTGGAGCTGGTATCAGGGTTCAAAACTCCACAGAGTCAATTCTACAGAATATCTGCGATCCAGGGGTCAAGAGGGAAGCTAGGGAAGATTTAGAGTCTGCAGTGATAAATACCACACTGTAGGTTTTTAAATCATGGGTGTTGGGGCCTAGGTAGGCCAGAGCACAAGGCCAGGTCAGTGGGAGAGTTGGAGACAGCCTGATAGGACAGAAGCAGGGAGACGGATGAGCCTGATCAGCACCAGGAGATACTTGCCTTTTTGTTTCCTCCTTCCACAGGTTAGAGCGAGTTGGGCTGGGCGGGGAGTGGGGCCCAGAGGTCAGCAAGACAGTCAGGGGGCTGCAGGATCAACACATTGCTGAGGGGAGCAGAGACAAGCGAGTAGGAACCCCCAGGGGCCCCCTCTAATACCCAAAGCCTTTATGAAATCCTAGCTCTTTGGTGAGGATATGCAGAGGATGGACAGACCTGTGGGCAAGTTCAATAGGCATCCATAGGCCAGATCAAAGGGGAAAAGGTCTGTCCTGTCATGAGACTAAAAATATCTGATTCAGAGATTGAAGAATTAATAGCCAGTTATGCTCTCCATGACATCCAAATATTTGGCATGGTATAGACCAAACATCTGGGTAATTACAAAAACTTCACTTTTGTCCTGCTCACTAAATAGCATGGCCAAGGACTGGAAGGCAAAACAGCACATCACTGACACTGAATCAAAAACAGATTGGAATTGCCAGGTTACAAAAAGATGTCCTTGTTATTCAAAATGTGGTTCATGGACCAGCAGCCTGGGCATCACCTGGGAAATGGGAACTTGCCTGTCACCAAACCTAGTGAATCAAATCTTCACTCCAACTGCCCCCCCCGCCCCCCCCCCAGGTGATTCATGTGCACATTAAAATTTGAGAAGCATTGCTAGAACATTCACCATTATCACCATCATCACAGGTACCAATTAGTTAGCATGTACCCTGTGCTTTACATGAATTAGCTCCTTGCAACCAGTAAAGAAAGCATTATCATTATTCCCATTTTAGAGATGAGATAACTGATATACAAAAAAATTAAAAACTTGGAAAAGTAATATTGCAAATGGTCATGCCAGGATTCAAACTCACATGCTTAGAACCCTGAAGTATGAGTTCTTAGTTACAATTTTCTTACACTAAGACATAGTCATACTCATGAATAGAAAGACCATCGGTAGCATTGTGTTTGATTATGATGAATGAATGTATCATAAAGACAAATAAAAAAGGAGAGAAAGAGAAAGATTCATCATCACCACCAAGGAATTTTCAAAATGAGATAATACCAGATTTAAAACAGGGAAGTTGAGTGGAAAAGGCAAGGCACTGTGAGAACTGCTAGAAATGCTTCTTCATGGATTATTCCAACATTAAAAGATTTCTTGTTCCACAGAAATATTTATCTGAGAGAAAAACAAAATTAAAATTTTATGTTTCATCTGTTTTGACAAATGCATAATTGCCCCTAGCCTGGCAAAGATTTTCCCTGTTGTCCCAAATGAAAACTGACCAAATGTGACATGAGTTTAGAATTAACCCCTACTGTAGTTAGGATTTGCTATGAAGCAGCTGTTTCTTATTCTCATTTCTTGAGCACTGTGTGCTGATTATGACAGATTTATTAAATGTCTTCAGGAGGCTATCTGTAAAGCTGGTTTTAGCTGTTTCTGAATAGTTCCTGAGTTTTGTCACAAAATTTCTGCCTGATTCTCTTGATTTAGGGGTGGTTTACATTAAGTAACTGAGATAATCATCAGAAAGAAATGGCAACCCTTAAAATCTGAAACAGGGCTACTTTAGTACGTGTACTTTAATTTAAATTACTTTTAGCTTGTTTTTCAAAGGGAGATTGCAGATTTCTAGCATTTATAATTCTTTCCTTTTAAAATATTACTTTGAAGTGTGGACAAAACACAGACGGTGGCTACATCTGTATGACGCTATCACAGGTCAAATGCATCCTGAATAGCTCTGTCCTCAGCTACAAGTGCATCTATAGAGGCCTCTAAAGCACCCCTCCTTTGTGAGTGGGGCAATTTTTTGGGGTCTTCCTTTGGTTCCCAAACCTCCTACCTCCACCTTTCCCGACTCCCCATTGCTAACCTTTTACTTCAAATCCTTCCTTGTTCTCTACCTTCTATTGAGGTTTACCAGTGCAGACAGTCCCTTCTTTACCCAGGATATGGACTCTGTAGTGCTCCAGATAGTATTGAGGTTTATTCCCCATTTTTCTCCCTTTGTACTCCTGATAGGGTTGATGGAGCCTTAGAGGAGGACACTGTGTTCTTATAGTAGCTTCAGCAGAGTTGACCTGGCTGAGACCTTTACTCCCAAGTCAGTGCACCTGTACCTGGACACCTGCTTGTTCCAGTCAGGTGGTCCCAGCAGAGGTCAACTAGCCCACGGAGTATGGGAATTACTTTTTCTGAAGAGTGACTTCTAGGTTTGAAGGTTCCCATAATCCTGGGGCGGTATGCTTTGACAATTGCGGTCTGTTGAGCTGATGACAGCAGGTGGTGGATCCCTCTTATTTGTTTATTTATTTGCAAATGATTTTTAAATTTTTAATGAAGTATAGTTTATATACAGTAAAATAGACAGACCATAGTTTACATTTTGATGAATTTTGATAAATTATACAACCATGTGACTACCTAAATCAAGATATAGAACATTTCCATCATCCTATAAAGTTCCCTCTAGGCCCCTTTCTAGTCAACAGCCCACTCCAGAGACAAGTGTTGGTCTGATTTCTACATAAATGAAGTCATCCAGAATGTACTCATTTGTGTTTCTTTTGCTTAATGTAAAGTTTTTTAGATTCATCCATGTTTGTGTGTATCAGTAGTTTCTTCTTTTTTACTGTTGATTAGTATTACGTTGTGTGAATATAACATAAATTGTTTATCTATTCACCAGTTGATGGATACCAGCACCGTTTCTGTGTTTTGGCTATTATGAATTAAGCTACCATGGACACTCGTGTACAAGTCTTTTGGTGGATATCTGGTTTCATTTCTCTAATATATATAATGGAATTGTTGAGTCATAGGAAAGGTGTATGGTTATCTTTATTACAAACTGACACACTGTTTTCCAAAGAAGTTTTATCATTTTATATTTCCACTGGCAATGTTTGAGAGTTCCAATTGCTCCTTTTTCTTGCCAATACTTGGTACTATCAGTCTTTTTAAATTTCAGCTACTCTGGTGGGTATATAGTGTTATATGGTTTTAATGTGCATTTCCTTGATAACTAATGATGTTGAAAAATTTTTCATGTGCTTATTGGCCTTCATATTCCTATTTTGTGAAGTATCAATTCAAGTCATTAATTTAAAGCTTTTCAAGTTCACTACCTCTTATCACCAAACTGTCATGTATACATCGCCTCCCAAAAGTCAAAAAACTTGAAGCCAACATATATGGTGGACATCCTGTGCTTGAATTTTCTTGAAGGTATACAACACTACCAGTTGACTGAAATATTTATTTAAGGGGAAGAAGCAAAACATCTCTTTCAGAGTTCCATGGATATTTAGGGGCTGCTCCATCAAGGGTCTTTGTTCATTCACCCCTTGTTCCAGTTTGCTAATGCTGTCATTAGGCAAAATACCAGAAACAGATTGGCTTTTATAAAGGGGGTTTATTTGGTTACAAAGTTACAATCTTAAGCCATAAAAGTGTCCAAGCTAATGTGTTATCAATAGGGTACCTTCACCAAAGGATGGCCAATGGTGTCTGGAACACCTCTGGTGTATGGGAAGGCACATGGCTGGCATCATCTTCCTTTGCTCCCAGGTTGTGTTTCAAAATGGCTTTCTACCAGGAAGTTTCTCTCTAGGCATCTGGGGGTATTTTCTTAGTTTTTCCCAGGCAAACTCTGGAGTAGCAAAGTCTACTTTCAATGACCGTCTTCAAAATGTCTCTCTTGGCTGCAGCTGAGAGCTCCTGCTGTTTGAGCTCTTATATAGGACTCCAATGATTAAATCAAGACCCACACTGAATGGGCGGGACCACACCTCCATTGAAATAATCTAATCAAAGGTATTACATCTCCATGGAAACACTCAGCCAAAGGATTCCAACCTAATCAACACTAATACATCTACCCCCACAAGATTACATTAAATAACATGGTGTTTTGGGGGACATAATACATCGAAACCAGCACACCCCTTTGGTCAAACTCAATCATATTGTAAGTCGTGTTCTCAGGAGGAGTAGACAGTCTGTCCTTGCCTGCTTGGAGCTCACAGTCCAGTAGAAAAATCAGAAATTGAACAAATTATTACAAGGATAATAAAGGTTACAAAGCAGCAGAAATAGAGTATTATTTTAGTTCAAATAGCAAGGAAGGCACATATTTTGGGCTAGGGGGTGGCTGGTGTCAGAAATTGCCTCTTTAAGGAAGAACATTTCAGATGAGCCCTAAAGGATGAATGGGAGTCAGGGCAAAAAATGGGAGGAGGAAGAGTGTCCCACTCAGGTTCCATATTCCATTTGGAAATACCTGTGTCCATATTTTGCACCATATGGTGGCACCACCCCAGCTTGCTACCATGGCCCATTCAAAAAATTCAGTAGGGGGCTTCAGGGACCTCTAGTGGTTCTGTACAGGAACAACATCCAGTTTGTCAGGCAAATATTTGACACCTTCACCTGGTCCAAGGATAGTTTTCAGCATCCTGAAAGATTATTGTATTTCCTTTCAACCTCAAATACCCTTAAGACATAATGTCCTAGATTTCATCTCTTACCCACCTCTTTACATTGAAAAAACACCAGCCTGTTCACAGTAGATAAATTAACCAAGAGGATGGTCTTTATCCCCTGCACTGTCTTTTTACCCGGAACTGTTAGCCTATTTATTTACATGATCTTCTATCAGCACTTAGTACTTAGCCACAGCTCTCAATTAGCCTCCAGGATTTAAAAGCCTCAACAGAAAATGTTTTAACTCTACTGCCAGCTATATTCCTCCATCATCCACAGATTGTCAGTGAAACAGAATACCAGACACTTAAATTTTATTCATATTGCTAAGCATTCTACCAATAGCCAAGTAAGTCTAATCATAGGGTTTTGGTAGATTGATGTGCTTCATTCTTCTGCACAGAACACTGTAGACCATTATCATTATCATTTCTTCTCCTATTTTCTTGCATCCTTCCTACCACTGTTATCCTTAAGTCAGTACTTAAGCAGACAAGAGAACTCAAATCAGACTTTGAGAATACCCTCCAATGTATTAGGGACCAGAATGTTAAGTACCTAATAATGGGAAAAACCATTTGATTAGCAGATGCCATTCATCTCTTCTCCTGGAACATGCATAGTACTTGCTGGTACTAGAAGCTAAAGGATTAACACTTAGAGATTTTCAAGTTGACAGAGATGATCAAGCCAATAATCGTCTTTGCCAATTTACCCCCTCTTTGATTTGCACCTGTTCCATCTAACTTATGGAAACTTAGCCTGCCCGCCTCACTATAGCACAGCAGTCTAACCAGGGATATCATGACATGAGCAGGAGAATGTTGTATGGGAGACACTGGAGTCTTATGTGTAGTTCATGGTGTGATGGTTAGGTTCACATGTTGACTTGGCAGGGTGATGGGATCCAGTTGTTTGGTCAAACAAGCATTGGCCTGACTGTTACTGGGAGGATATTTCATGGATTTAAATCATTGGTCAGTTAACTGCATCTATGGCTTGTAACAACTACAATCAACAAAGGAGATTGCCTTCAGCATCGAGAAGAATCTTGTCATCCAATCAGATGGGGGCTTAAAAGGAGAACTGATTATATTGGCAGTCAGAAAAAGAATGTGTATTCCTACTTTAGCCAGCCAGCTTCTCCTGGGGGTTTCATTGTCACCTTCTTCAGAATTCCCAACTTGTGCTTTCCCTGGGGAATTCAACATCACCATCAAGTTCCCAACTTGTAACCTTCCCTACAGAATCTGCATTTCCCAATTCCCATGGTCTCATGAGCCAATTCCTAGTCTCTCTCTCTCTCTAGAAATGAGAGAGAGAGATACACAGATGCTGTCATTTCTATTTCTCCTGCAAACCCTGACTAATACACATGGTGAAGGCCACAGTCCAATGAATAGTAATGGAAATCGTCTCCCACCTGTAGCATACCTCTGACTAGGTTAAGGCTTTCCACCAAGAAAACACAGGAAGCATCTAATGCAGACCTTAATTCCCTGTTTCCTCTGCCTGCACTTGACAGCTAACCTCATCATTCCACACGTGCACAAGGAAACATGTACAAGGATACTCTCTGCAGCATTGTAACAGTAAAAATTTGAAAACAATTCAGTATTTATCAATAAGGGAATGAGTAAATAGACTGAGGAATATTCATGTAATGATTTCCTACAGGGTAGTTTAAATGAATAAACTAGATCTATATTTATCAGTGAATAAAACAAGGTTGAGTGAAAAAAACAAAACATAGAAATATATCATTTAAATAAATTTTTAATAAAATAATGCTACAGTGTTGGCAATTGCTTACAATTGTAAAACATGGGTGGGTAGAAACCATTGTAATAATTACCTTGAGGGGTTTCTGAACTCCTTTGTCTTTTCTCTCTCAGCTTCTCTGGTGCTTTTTTCTGTCTCTCCCTGTCTTTTATCCTCTTATAAAGGATTCCAGTAATGTTACCAAGAAGTTAGGATTTAAGTGCTGGTTATGATTACTGAATCATTATATAGATATTCCTTTTTACTGTCTGGTATATTAGAGGAGACAGAGGGAAATACCTGAAATCTCTGAACTGTAATTCAGCTTCCTTGATCTCTTATAGTGATTGCATAGCTTTTATCTTGTGCCCTTGTGATTGTAAAAACCTTATGACTGACCTTCACTTGTACCCATTTTATCTGTTTTTGTTTTGTTTTGTTTTGTTTCACTTTAGAGTCTTATGATCAGTAAAGATGGCCCCTAATGTATATTAATGAAGGGCCTTGGGTCAGTCCAGAACTAACCCATCCCAGTAACAAGCTCTCCTGGTAAAGAAAGCTGGATTGAACCAAAATGGGCTCACCTGACATGCGCAGTAGCTTAGACTTTAACTATAAGTGACCTATATCTCATTATAATACTAAAAATCATGCTCATCATCATATTAAGGCTGCCATTATCTTACATACTGTGACTAAGCATGTAATCAATCTATGCATGCTCAATCATTAGATCACCTCTAATGACATCATCTGGGGCTGTTGTACTCATTATCCTAAAACCTGCCTATCTTTTGACACTATAAAACTATCAGAATTACTGCAGTTCAGGATGACAGATTTTTGTGCCAACAGGCCATCTCCTCTCGTGCTTTGTGCCTAGCGATAAACTCTTTCTCTCTATGAAGTCCCGGGGTCTCAGGAATTAGTCATCTGAGTATATTGGGCAGAGAACCCAACCTCCTCTGTCCATTATCAGTAAGATATAAGATGCGAATGAATGAGGTAGGACACATCTCAACTCAAATTAGGATTCCTAATCACCAAAAGATCCTAATTACAATGGGTACACACCCACAGGAATGGATTAGCTTTAAGAACATGATCTTTTCTGGGGTACATAACAGTACCAAACCATCACAATCTTCTATATTATCATTTTAATGACTATATATTAGCTCGAGTAGAAGAACCATCATCATGTAACTGAGTCCCTATTATTAGAAATTTTGATGTTTTAAAATTTCCACTGTTAGAAACAATGCTCTGATTAACATTTGTGTAGGTAACTCTTCATGAACATTCAGCAGGTCATTTTTCTAGATCAAAATTTTAAAATGTAATGTTAGCTCAAGTATGCTCACAGTTTTAAGTATGCTTACGGGCTTTGTTATGTTATCAATTTGAGATGTAGAAAGATCCTACAAATCAGCAATGTATGAGACCTACTTCCTGAAAATTCTACTAGCCCTGGGTATGATCCTTCTTTTCTTTTTTTTTCTTTTTTTCTATTTTCTTTCTCTCTTTCAACTTTTTCAAGTGTTCATCACTTGAACATTTCATATTTGTTTATTGACCATGTATATTTAATCTTTGGGCAATTGTCTATGATAATGGTTACTGTTTTTTCCATTGGATTGTTTCTTCTTTTATTATTTTTTTGGCGAATTTGTTGTTACAACTAATAAAACATTCCAAAGAAGATATCACCCTTTCAGTTGTGACAAACAAGAGAGGTTATATGTATAAATATATTTGTATTTAAAATAGGAAATAATAATAAAGCTTGTGCTTAGGGTGTAAGGTCTAAGAAGCTACCTCCTATTACTAGGTCCTGAAGATGTTTCCCTACATTATTTTCTAAGAGTTTTATTGTGCCCTCTTATATTGAGGTCTTTTATCCACTTTGAATTAATTTTTGTGTGGTGTGTGAGGTAGGGGTCTTCTTTCATTCTTTTCATTATGGATACCAAGTTCTCCCAGCCCCTTTTGTTGAAGAGACTGTTCTGTTGCAGTTCAGTGGATTTTGGGGCCTTATCAAAAATCAGTTGACCATGGATCTGGTGGTCTATTCCTGAACTCTCAATTTGATTCCATTGATCAATATGTCTATCATTATGCCAATACTATGCTGTTTTGACCCTATGCCTTTATAATAGGCTTCAAAGTCTGGAAGTGTAAGTTCTCCCACTTTGTTCTTCTTTTGGGGGATGTTTTTGGCAATTCAAGGCCCCATCCCTTCCAAATAAATTTGATAACTAGCTTTTCCAAGTCTGCAAAGTAGATTGTTAGAATTTTGATTGAAATTGCATTGAATCTGTAGATCAGTTTGGGTAGAATTGACATCTCAATGACATTTAGACTTCCTACCCATGCGCATGGAATATTTTTGCCACCTATTTAGGTCCTTTTTAAATTTCTTTTAGTAACGTTTTGTAATTTTCTGTGTAGAGGTCTTTTACATCCTTGGTTAAGTTTATTCCTAGGTACTTGATTTTTTTAATTCTTATTGTGAATGGAATTTTTTTTTATTGCCTCTTCAGTTAGGTCATTACTAGTGTATAGGAACATCATTGACATATGTGCGTTAATCTTACATCCCCCCACTCTGCTAATTTTTTTTTTTTTATTAGCTCAAGTAGCTTTGTTGTCACATTCTCAGGATTCTCTAAATATAAGGTCATATCATCTGCAAATAATGACAGTTTTATTTATTTGTTTCCAATTTGGATACCTTTTATTTCTTTGTCTTGGCAAATTGCTCTGGCTAGCACTTCTAGCACAATGTTGAATAACAGTGGTGACAGTGGGCAAACTTGTCTTGTTCCTGATCTTCAGGGGAAGGCTTTCAGTTTAGTATGATGCTGGCTGTGGGTTTTTCATATATGCCTCTTATTATATTGAGGAAGGTCCCCTCAATACCTACCTTTTCAAGTGTTTTTATCAAAAAGCAATGTAGAATTTTGTCAAATGCTTTTTCAGCATCTATTGAGATGATCATTTGATTTTTCCCTTTTGATTTGTTAATGTGTTGCATTACATTAATTGATTTTCCTATGTTAAACTACCCTTGCATGCCAGGAATGAACCCCACTTAGTAGTGGTGTATAATTCTTTTAATGTGCCTTTGGATTCAGTTTGCATGTATTTTGTTCAGGATTTTTGCATCTATATTCATCAGGGAGATTGGCCTATAGTTTTCCTTTTTTGTAGTATATTTAAATGGTTTTGGTATCAGAGTGATATTGGCTTCATAAAGAGAGTTAGGTAGTATTCCTTTTTCTCCAATTTTTTGAAAGAATTTGAGCAGGAATGGTGTCAATTCTTTTTGGAAAGTTTTGTAAAATTCCCCTGTGAAGCCATCTGGCCCTGGACTTTCATTTGTAGGCAGATTTTTGATGACTGATTGGATCTCTTTTCTTATGATTGGCTTTTTGATGTCCTCTATTTCTTCTTGGGTCAGTCTAGGTTATTCAGGTGTTTCCAGGAAATTGTCCATTTCCTCTAAATTGTCTAGCTTGTTGGCATACAGTTGTTCATAGTATCCTGTTATGATTTTTTTTTAATTTCTTTGGGATCTGTAGTAATTATCACCTTCTCATTTCTGATTCTGTTTCTTTGGATCTTCTCTCTTTTTGACCTTGTCAGTCTAGCTAAAGGTCTGCCAATCTTGTTGATCTTCTCGAAGAACCAACTTTTTGTTTTATTTATTCTCTGTTTGGTTTTTTTTTATTTCTATTTTTTTTGTTCTCCAGCTCATTTATTTCTGCTTTGATCTTTGTTATTTCTTTTCTTCCACTTGCTTTAGGGTGGTTTGCTGATCATTCTCTAGCCTCTTCAGTTGTTCAGTTATGTCTTTGCTTTTAGCTCTTTCTTGCTTTTTGATGTAAGCGTTTAGAGTTATGAATTTCCCTCTCAGCACCACCTTTGCTGCATTCCACAGGTTTTGATATGTTGTGTTCTCATTTTCATTTGTCTCTAGATATTTACTGATTTCTCTTGCAATTTCTTCTTTAACCCACTGGTTGTTTAGGAGCGTGTTGTTTAACCCCCATGTATTTGTGAAAGATCTGGTTCCTTGTGGTTATTAACTTCTAGTTGCATTCCATTATGGTCAGAGAATGTGCTTTGAATAATTTCAATCTTTTTAAATTTATTAAGACTCATTTTGTGCCCCAGCATATGATCTATCCTAGAGAACATTCTTTGGACACTAGAGAAGAAAGTATATTCTTCTGGTACTTTGGGATGTAACGATCTATATATGTCTGGTAAGTCTAATTCATTTATCATATTGTTTAGGTTCTCAATTTCCTTATTTGTCCTCTGTCTAGTTGTTCTATCTATAGAAGAGAGTGGTGTATTGAAATCTCCCAATATTATTGTAGATGTGTCTATTGCTCCCTTCAGTTTAGCCAATGTTTTGTTTCATGTATTTTGGAACTCCTTGATTTGCTGCACAGACATTTATGATTGTTATTTCTTCTTGGTTAATTGTCCCTTTTTTAATATATAATGTCCTTCCTTGTCTCTTATGACATCTTTGCATTTAAAGTATATTTTGTCCAATATTAGTATATCTACCCCAGCTTTCTTTTGGTTGCCACTTGCGTAGAATATTTTTTCCATCCTTTCACTTTCAATATCTTTGTGTAGCAGGGTCTAAGATGAGGCTCTTGTAAACAGCATATAAATGGGTCATACTTTTTAATCCATTCTACCAGTCCATATCTTTTAATTGGAGAGTTTACTCCACTCACATTCAAAGTTATTACTGTGAAGGGAGTTCCCAAACCAGTCATCTTATCCTTTCGTTTTTAGTTGTTAGATATATATTTTTCCTCCTCTCTCTTTTTTCCTTTAAGTTACCCTTACTAATACTCTTCAGTTCTGTGCCCTTCTTCAAACCTCTCTCTCCTTTCTTTTTTTTTTTTCAGCAGGTAGAGCTCCCTTTAGTATTTATTGCAGGGCAGGTCTCTTGTTAATAAATTCTCTCAGTATTTGTCTGTGAAAATTTTAAGCTCTCCTCAATTTTGAAGGAGAAAGAATTTGCTGGATAAAGAATTCTTGGCTGGCAATTTTTCTCTTTCAGAATCTTAAATAGGTCATGCCACTGCCTTCTCGCCTCCATGGTGCCCACTGAGTTGCCTTTACTTAGTCTTATGTGGTTTGCCTTGTATGTGGTGAATCACTTTTCTCTTGCTGCTTTTAGAACTTCCTCCTTCTCTTCAGCATTTGACAATCTAATCAGTATATGACTTGGAATAGTTTTATTTGGATTTATTCTATTTGGAGTTTGTTTGGCTTCTTTGATTTGCGTATTTATGTCATTTAGAAGGCTTGGGAAGTTTTCTCCAAGTATGTCTTGAAACACTCTTCCTAGCCCTTTACCCTTCTCTTCTTCTGAGACATCAACGATTCTTATATTTTTTCACTTCATGTTGTCCATCACTTCTCTGAGATCCATTTCAAATTTGTGTGCTGGCCACACCTTGTGGACAGGAAAAGCAAATGTATGCCCTGAATATATCAGTCTCAGTCAAGATGAATTGATGCTCCTTCTAGGGTGAAAGGGGTCCAAATGTAACCATTTGGTCTGCTTCAGGGATGAAATACTATTGTGCATTCAATGTATGTTTCTGCTGCTGGTAGGTTGGACATTTGGCAGTGTCCATAGCTAGATCAGTCTTGGTGAATGGGATTCTATGCTGTTGGGCTCATGCATAGACCCTGGTCATGCCCGCATGGACTTTCTATTCATGTACCCACAATGCCAGCACTAGAGTGGCCAATGACACAAGCTGGCTGATGACAACTATATGGGTCATTCTGTGTAATTGGTTGTTTATTGTCACTTTCTTGATGGATGCACTTTGTGGGGCATTAACAACTGATACAAAAATCTTCATAATATGTACCCATTTCCATAGGTCCATCCACATCTTTTTCTCTACCCTCTCCTTGTCCTTCCAGGCCCCTGGTCACTGAGCCAGGCTTTGTACCACTTGTATGATTTCTTCTCAATGCTATCATTCATGGCTACCTCTGAATGGGACTAGAACACAACAGGAGTTTTCCACTTTTAGCTCTACTAACATACTAAGCTGACTGGTCCATGAACCCTACTTAGCCTTTTTCTCCTCCCTTAAGCTGTGTAAGGGACCTCTCAGGTGGCCACCAGTGTGAGCTAAGGGAGAGGCAACATTCTACAATAGTGAGAGATGATGTGGAAGCCTGGGATACCTGCTTATGACTTTGCCCACAGACTCTGCTTGTGCCTGATTCCAAATATACCACTTCTACCTTTTGATGATTGCTGCTAAGCTTGATTGATCTAATGCCTTAGTGGGTCTGACTGCAGCCAGCTCATGATGAACAACTCTAGCTGCATGTTCAGTTGATGACCCATGATTAGACATTGTACTTCATATATATACCAGTACATGCTAGGAACTACTTTTCAATTGTGTCTCTGCTGCAGATGTCATGGCCTTGCTCCAGAACTCTAGGGATGTCCTCACAGCATCTTTTTCTACCACAAGATACTTCCAGTACTCTAGAGTTAGCAAGGTTATATGGCCCAAGAGGCAAACCTGATTACAGAGCTCTCTAGCTTGGACTTGCTACAGAGGCTTTTACTGCACTTGGCCTTACTCAAAGCTAGCATGTTTCTTTATCACCTAGTTGTTGAGTTGAAGTGACATTCCCGAGTACAGATTATGCTGTCTCTACAATTAAAAGGTCTACTAAGTACTGCTAAGCACTGAGCTTTTATTTCTGAGCAACAGGACATGTGAGATACAGTAACTTGTCCTATATATTGGAGGAGAAAATCCAGCATGCTCCAGACCAGTGGACTCCTAGAAATGTCACTATTTTGGTCATTCCTGAATTATCATAGGGTTGTCTTCTACCCCCTGTGTGTGTCTTAACAAAGCTTCCAATGTATTTACTGTGACTTTCTTATCTGTTCCGATTAATACATCATCAATATAGTGATGTTCTGAGGAAGTCCAGATGGTCCAAAGCCCTTTGGGCAACATTGTGACAGAGGGCAGAAGAGTTAACATCACCTAGGGACAAGACCATACATAAAACCATTGCCTATCCCACATGAATTCAAACTGCTTCTTATCCTTCTTCCTACTGGAGATTAAAAAAAAAAAAAATGAATGAATT
Source organism: Choloepus didactylus (assembly GCF_015220235.1). NCBI lineage: Eukaryota > Metazoa > Chordata > Mammalia > Pilosa > Megalonychidae > Choloepus > Choloepus didactylus. The sequence continues at coordinate 28,116,443 of NC_051320.1, read as the reverse complement.
TGCCAGATCAATGGCCTCATATCTTATGCTGGAGGCTGTGTTAATGTTCTCTAGAAAAATACTTCTGGCATATAAACTACAATTAACTGCAATAGGAGGTACTACTGGTTAAGTTTATGGTACACTATCATCATCTTCCACGATCCAATTTGCTTTTGTAAGGACCAGATAGGTGAGTTAAGTGGACATATTATGAGGACTGCTAGTCTTGTATTTGTTTTTAATATTTGTAATTGGCTGCAACTGAGACTTCAGCCAATCCTACAAGGAGCTCTGGAGCTGGGATGGCCTTTCAGAGTTTTTCCAAATTGAGGCAAGAGAGCTGGTCTGTTGTGTCCCTACGTCAGCCAATCTTTGGCCACAGACCATTCCTTGAAGTGGTAACAGCCTTGGCGAGGCAGTTCCCCATGGCTGAAGGCAATTCTGAGTGAGGGGCACTCTGTGAGTTTTGAACAGCAGATTTTACCAATAACTGGGTGGTGCATTCATAGGCCCTCAGGAGGGGGTCTGGGTTTAGTACCACAGTATCTACTAAATATTTTAAGGAAAAACTTCCCTTACAAAACTGCAACATTATGAAATTATAAAATTGCAACATCCCTCTGCCTAGTATTTCTAAATTCCTGACAGAAATTAATTTTCAAGATTTGAAAAAAGGAAATCAAAATTTCCAGTTTTTATGAGTTCCCCAAATCTTAAATTATTCCATATTTTCAATGCTTTATGCGTTTTCAGAAAATAATGAGAAAGATTGCCACATCTGACCACGATGGAGCAACAAAAACTAGATTTAACTTCTCACCCAAAAAACCAAAACATCAGAAACAATGTATCAAACAATTGTTTTCAAAACACTGAACAGCAGGCAACAAAGGATCTCTGCTCAATATTTGAGGGGGATCCTCTGTAGATCCTTTGTTGCAGAGGTAAGAAAAGAATTTTAACAATAAGCAGAGTGTTGGTGAGCTGTGTGACACCTTCAAGTAGTCTAATATTAATTTAATTTGATTATGGAACCTCACCTGTGAAAGGGAGAGGAGGGATGCAGGATTGAGCAGGCAGAACTCTACCTGTTATGCAGGCTCAGCAAAGCCTCAGCCAGCCTGGCAAGGAGCTCTGGGGTGAGTGTGCCCATCAGAGTGTCCCAGGTCAGGTCCAAGTGGCCTCCCATCATTCAGTCATAAGACACAGATGGCCCAGTAAGTGCAGGACCTCAGTTGAGGAACCTCTCTGTAGCCGAGGGAGACCGTCACCAAGCCGACAGTTGGAAGATCTGTTCAGTGAACTCACTGCAGCTGGACAACAAATGCTTCCTTGAAGAGGTACCTGGTGACACACTGCTGTGTCCACCACAGAGAACATGGGCTTTGGAGCCAGACTGCGGGTTTACAAATCCAACTCTGCCACTTTAGGTAAGGTGCTTATCTTCTCTGGGTTTTGGTTTCTCCAAGTGTGTGACAATAGTACCTACCTCCTGAGGATTGGAAAGGATTAAATGAGTTGATATATGTAAAGCACTTAGAACCCTGTCTGGCCAAAATTAAGTGTTCTACAAATGTTTACTATTATTGTACACATTATCTCATTTAATATTTCTGTTGACCCTACAAAGTAGATATTCTTATCTCCATTTTGCAAATCAGGTCAAACAAATTGCCTACAATGACCCAGATAATTACATGACAGGATCAGAATTCAAACCTGGGTCTCTTTGTGTCCAAAGTTTACCTGTATGATTAAATAACTTTTGCTGTTGTTATTTTTTTGTTGTTTCCACCTGTCAAAGTTCCTATGCTGCTAAGACAAATACCATACAATGGGATGGCTTAAACAATGGGAATTTATTGGCTCACAGTTTTGAGGCTAGGCAAAGTCCAAAATTGAGATATTGACAAGGTAATGCTTTCTTCTTGAAGGCTGTGGCATGCTGGGGCTGGCTGCCAGTGATCCTTGGGTCCCTGGCTTTTCTGTCACAAGACAACACACATGGTAGCTTCTTCTTGGAATCTTCTCCTTTCTCTTCCAGATTCCATGGACTTCCAGCTTCTAGCTGCTCGCTGTGGCTTCTCTCTCTCCCTATAACTTTCACTCTGTTTATAAAGGACTCCAGTAATCCAAATTAAAGTCCAACCTGATTCAGTTGGGTCACACCATAACTAAAGTAACATCTTGAAGAGATATTATTTACAATGGGTCCACATCCACCAGAATGTGGACAAAGACCAAGAACATGTCCAAACTTGGGTACACAGTTCAGTCCACCACACCCCCTGAATTATCTATGTAGACTGTAAGTCTGGTTTTTCTTCTCCAGAATCTAGCATAATATCCAGCACAGAGTAGGCAATCGATAAATGTCTGCTGACTAGAAGCATGAAAAACTGATGGCTTTCTTTGTTTATAAAGACGTGGCCTGGTCTGGCTTGCCTAATTGTTCTGTTCCTAATGTGATTTTATTCTAAGTGCTCAAGGGCTGTACATTCTACACTGGTACCTTATCCCCTACAAATAACATTATTAAGTGAGGTTAGATGAAGTGCAAGTATTGCTGGAACTTCTCTCAGATTCACTGAAGAACTTCAAGCACATAATATAACTAAATTTCTCTCTCTTTTTTTTTTTGCTATAGAGCCACGTTTGTATTTCTTGTTACTTTTAATTCAAAAGATGCCATTGAAGGAGACGTATTATTTTTTTCTGACTGTACTTTGTTTATTTGCAATAATTAAGTTGAATAAGGGATTGAAGGAATTCAACAAGTAGTTACTAATTTCTCTCCCTCCCTTTCCCTCAACCACCTTGACTAGAAAGAATTGGTGAAAACATTGAGTGTGCTAAATATAACTTGGAGATTTAATAAACAGCACATATGAAATAGTTTAGCAAGGTTATAGCATAATGTGAAGTTAAGTGTTTGAATAAGTTAACATATTGGCATAACTATGGCATTAGAAAACAAAATTTGGTCTATGTCACTCATTGATGTCACTGTACAGTTTCCATTGTATGCTCATCAGGGGTAAACGGGAGTGTTATGTGAGTAATTAAGATCAGGATTTTCCTTCCTAGTTGATTCCCTGATCAATCTTAACATTTAAGCAGCAATCAGTTGTCCTGGAAAAACAAGGTCCACAAAATGATCTGGTTGAGTGAAATACTATGGTGGACATCTGTGATTTTTGCCCATCTCCTTCTTATAACAGTAACGTGATTCTCCTTTGAAAAAATATCCTATGTAGTTTGAGCAGAACTGTGCCTAGATGTGGGCATGTGACATAGACAAGGTTCAAATAAAGCATTGCATACTGCTAAACCCAGAGAGTTGTTCAAGGATGCACACATGAACCAGTTGGAACAAACAGGATTGAGTATCAGGGCTTTCATTTGCTCTGTTATAAAGACTATTTCTTTATGATGAGGTTGGTTAGTAAATAGGGTAAAGGTAGTCATTGCTGGCAGCCATCTTGTGCCATCACAAGGAAGCTGACTGCAAAGGGAATATGAGTCAACAAGTCAACAAGGGAGGAAAGCATGAACCGAGAGAGAGAAAGAGAGAGAGGGAGAGAAAGAGAAAAGAAAGAAGGAAAGAAAGAAGGAAGGAAGGAAGGAAGGAAGGAAGGAAGGAAGAAGGAAGGAAGGAAGAAGGAAGGAAGGAAGGAAAGAAGAAAGGAGGAAGGAAAAAAGGAAGGAAGGAAGGAAAAAAGGAAGGAAGAAAGGAAGGAAGAGGAGAGAGAGCAGGTGTGATTTAATTTTCCATCCCATACAATTGAAGGAGTCTATATAGCTATTAACTTATAAAAGCATCAGATTCCATTATGTTACTAAGTTCTTGAATCTTAGACTTAGATATAACACATGTAGTAAATACACTTTCCAAGTACTTAAGGGTATTTCCTACATAACCCAAAAGACCAAATGAAAAATGATATATTCAATGGGACTACTAGGTTGACATGCTTCAATTTAATTAATAAAGTACCTAGTTTTTGGAATCTTAGTCACAATTTATGCCCTCATTACTTTTTTAGTTACAGTAATTAAGATATGCCCAATTAGACCAATAAGCTTAAAAAAGATAATTAAATAAAATGACATTAAATAATTACGAATTAAGTTTTTTAAAATTGGAAATTATATAGAGAACGGACAGATTATTGTATTCTGATACTGTCATTCAACAATAAATTTAAGTATAAGCTTTTTAGCAACCATAGCCAAAAGAGAGTTAGAAGGGATTTCATAATTTCCATTGTCTGAAAAAGGAAGCATGTCGCTTATTCAAAAGAGGCAAAGTACTTACAAAATCTTTTTTTTTTTTTTAAGTTTTTGCTCAGAACCAAGAGTTATGGGTTTTTAGGACTTGTGTTAAAAAAGACTCGTTTTGTTTGCTCTATTTCCATTTTTTCCCCTTCCATTTGTCATGCAACTTGGTAGCGACTTTAATAAAATGCTGTGATAACATTTTCATGGCTTTCCTAATGCCTAATGATTATTGAAGAAGAGATACAAACCAGCTGGTGTAACCTTCAGCCAGGCCAAGCCTGAAGCCATGTATCTTATCAGGCAATTAAAACAATATGCTCCAGCGAGGTCCCCTCCTCCAAAGGTCAAGGAGCTCATGTGCAAATTCGGGATGCTTCTGAAAGTCTTTTTAATAGACTTCTGGGTGGTAAATGCCTGGTGAAATGACTTCTTCATGTTCTCTGGAAACACAAACCCAATATTTTTGCAGTCTGGGCAAAAGTGGCTGAATTTGACCTTATTACTTCAAAGCCTCTATAGCACTCTTAAAGATAAAGGAAAACATTGCTGCCTCAAAACAAATGCAATGCTGGCTCCAGGCAATCGTTGGAGGGTATTTAAACAGTCAGAAGCCATTAATATTATCTCAAAGTTGGACCACTCTTTCTGGGAATCTTGAAGCTGCAGTTCAGTTTCCTTTGCTGGCATCTAGGTTTGGCTCCGTTTCCTTTCCTTTCTTCAGTCTGCGAGTGTCTTGTTTTTAAATTAAGTGTTTCATCAAACAGTTTATGAGACTCAATTACTCCCTTTCTCATTTTTCCAGAAACCTGTATCCAACTTAATCAGTTTTTCCCTAAACTTTTTAAGGCCTTGCCTACTTAATCTCTCATTCATAATCTATTTAAACCCTCAAAGGCCTGAATCATTTGGGATATTTACTAATCATTTTATCAGAAAACCCTCTTGAGATCAAGCATCTCAATCTCAATGAAATTCTCAAAGACAATAAAGCAGGCAGGAAAGACAAGATACAATAAACAAATTTTAATTACATACAATTACATTTTATCAAAACAAAGCTAAGTTTTTTCTTAGAAATTCCAGTATTTTATATTGCATGTACTATTGCCCTTTACAGTGCCCTTTTAATCTTAGCAGCACATTTCACACTATAGTATGGTTTTATATTATAATGGAAGCATCATCCCCCAAACCACACAACTCTACTCCTGAGGTTGGTTTGTGGTGCAGTTTCAGCATATAATCTACTGCTTATCAATGATTTCTAAAAATGAATAAAGCAAATGAATTATAAAATAAAAAATAGAAATTAAAATATAAAAATGGTAAACTAGGGGGGATGAATAACAAGATACATTTCTATAGATTAAAGAATAAGTTATACAAGAAATGTAAACAGAGGAAATTACTGCTGAAATTTGCATTTGCTTGTAAAATGAATGACAAATGTAAGACATCTATTATGCAGTAGTGTTCTGATAGTGTCCCTTATGTCAGACCATAGTTATGAGGTGGCCATACTAATCTTTGTGATATGCATATATCAACTAGAGACCAAAACATCACAAATCTCTACATAGCAGGAATTTAGGAACTACAATCTTGGGTTGGATGGACAGGGAAGAGGAATACCCCAGGAAACACAATACCTTTACTTAGATTATATGTCTATTTGGTGTATCTTGGAAAGGGGATGGATAAAGATTGGTGGGGTTTGAAAACACCCCAGCTCCTGCCAATCTGCTTCTTGCCTCTATATTTGACTCTGCTAAAAATATAAGCAAACAAACTCAAAATGAACAAACTCAAAAATATATTTGGGAATAAATACTAAGATCACAGAATTTTAATTTTTAATTTTTAATTTGTTACCTGACCGCCCATTTTGACACCCGTGTATGGTAGAGATAGGATTTCGTCCCTACTCAAGCTAGCACACTTTGATTTGTCTATTCTCCAAACCCTCACTACAAATTAATGTATAAGATATGATTTAACAGTTATAATACACTGTCTGATGCCAATACCAAATAGTTCAAGCCTTTATTCACTGAAGAACAATACATCATTTATCAGTGATTCTCCGAGTTTGATCAACAGCCATATGCTATCAGGGTTCTTATCAGCTACTAAAATAAAAATAAATTTCTTTTGTCAGTTGGTATGGGTAAAAAAAAAGCTATTGTTCCATAGATAATTGTTTTTAACCTAAGCCTAAGGGTTAGGTACTAAGTGAATTAATTATTAAGGGTTCTAAACTTTGATAGCCATGAACTAAAATTAGCACTTGAGTTGCCACTCAAAGCTGCCACTTGCACACGTGCCTACATAGACCATTGGACTAACTGCCAGTTCCAGAAAGGATGTTTTGTTACCAACATGCCATCAGTATGCTTGTGACTTCATCATGGGCTTTCATTGCTGCTGTTCTTGCATTTTAGTTATATAGGACATTTAATCTGGTATCAGTTTATTGCAACTTTGTAACATCACCGTAAGATACATATTTATTGTCTCATTTTACAGATGAGAACCCCAACAAATTGGCAGTGTTTGAACAAATGATCAGTGACTTTGGAACCTAGGTGTCGGGGGGTATAGGGATGAGTATGGTGTCAATCCGAGGAGCTCCCATCAAATTTGGGAGAGAGACAAACAAGTAATTATTCACCCTACAACAAGACAAGTGGAGGTATATGAAAGGTCCCTGAGATAGTACCTTTAGGGGCATTTTTTGTTTTGTTTCTCCTACTAAATTCTTGAAGCTTGTGTTTATATTTTTTCTGATACACAGCCTTATGACTACTGGGAATTCAGTACATACTTGTTTAACAATTTAACTTATTAATTAATATTTCCAGTCCAACATGTTAGCTGTATCAAATCCAAAGAGTATCTGAGATTTTGTGCTTTTGAATATTACAAACCATTTATAACACATACCATTTTTATTTAGCATGTTAACTTTCGGGGGATCTATCCTACAGATAACGCTCTTAGAATCTAAATGGAGGATGTAAAAAGTTATTTATTGCAGCATTATTTGTAATAGCCAACATGTAATCTAAATGTTCATCAATACCTGACAGTACAATTGAAATCTCAAAATAAGAGTGAGAAAGCGCTTCATATGTTGATACGAAACATATCCCAAGACACACACACACACACACACACACACACACACACACATACACACACTCATATGCTATCAGCTAAAATATCTTTAGAAGATACAAAAAACTGTCTGGGGGAAGGTTTGGGAACTGGATAAAATAGAGGGTTTTCACTATTAATTTAAATTAGTTTAATTAGAATCAGCTGCGTTTAATAGAAACCGGCCGAGGGCTTACACAGGTGATATAAATTAGGTAGATTTTCCTCACACATGAAAAAAGTCCAGAAGGAGGAATCGGGACTAAAGTGACAGTTCCATAAAGACAGAGGCACCCAGACCTTTTTGGACTCCACTCCCCACCCTCTTAGGCTGTGACCTGTGTCCCCACGGTGCAAGGTGGTCCTCAGCGCCCCACCGTCAGATGCCCTTCCGGGAAGCAAGATGCAGAAGGGGAGGAGAAGATGCTTCCTTTCCAGGAAGGCTCTGAGAGTTTGAACCATAACTCCCGCTTATATATCACTGACTGGAGCTTAGGGGTAGCCACTCTTTCCTCAAGGGGTGGTTCTGGTGGGAAATGTGGATTTTTTGCCTGTTAGGAAGGAGACAGTATGATTGGGAGGCCACTATCAGTCCTTTGGTTCTTTTTAATTTTGAACCATGTGAATAAATTGCCTATTTAAAAACTAAATAGAAATCAAATTTAAAATGTTTAAAAAAATACTGCCTACAACATTATATAAAAGATACTTTGGTCACTGCAGCCTTCTTCTAGGACTTACCTCTGACCCAGTCCCCAGGTCTGCCCAGGAAGGACCCCGGGCTCCCCCAGGGTCTCTCAACCTCTTCAGAAGCCTGTGCTCCCTTGTGGTCACCTCAGTGGCATAGGATTCAGGGAGCCCCACCAGGTGCCTGCAAGATTTCCATGAAGCCACATCTTCCACGCATGGTCTCTCCAAGGTCATCTGCAAACTCGAATGACCTTCAGTCCACCAAGTCAATTCAGAACCATTGCTCTTAGAGTATTTTTAAAGTCCTACTTTTGTTGATGAAACCAAAATGTTTTGCCACATAACTAACTAGAGCGCCCTCGTTACCTGGTTTAAAGTAGCTTTATGTATTCCTATACTAGGAAAACAAGGGTTTTAATTTCAAGTTCTATTTAACATGCTTAGGGGCTGAGAAGTAGTTAAGAGAAGATACAGTTTGAGTGTGGTCTCCCAATTATTAGAGAAGAATAACAAATCATTTTAATGTGTATTTATTAATATCTTCAACTACCCAAAATAGAAGTCCACTTAATATCCTTGTTATAATAGTCAAATTCTTAAACAAATTTTATCATTTAACAGTTTATAAATAATTTTATAACTGAAACCAAACAAAAACCTTTGTCAAGAGCTGCAGCCATTAACAGAGTGAATTAATTTTAAAAAGGCCTTGGCAGCACCTTTTGCTTCATGCCCTGACAATGTCAGTGGTGAATCATAAATACTAATGGCCATCGACTCTATCCAATGATAATGACGATGATCAGAAGACTGTTTGCTTCATTGAACATAATCATCCACCCACAGATATTAGGCCTGGAATTCACCATCCATATAGCTCTACGATTCACAAAGCGGGGCTATTTAGCAGAGTGTGTGGTGTGGGAAACAGAAGAAACACAATATAATTTTCTACTGTGGCCTGGCACATCCTGCTAGCAATCTTCAAGCAGTCGGTAGTTCATTTAGACATGGACAGCTGAGTTCTGTGGGAGGGAATCCCTTCCTATCTGCGGCTCAGTCGGCTGTGTAAGAGGTTCTGCCACTGCCTTCCCCAGGAGGGGGCAATATCCAAGTGAAACTTGACTGTGAGATCTTGCCTCTCAAAGTAGCTTATTATACCTTAGAAGCAGACAGCAGACCACCCCTCCTCAGCTCAGACTTTGCTGCAGTAGGCACACCTGGGCCAGGGCCCTCTTGCTTGGCCCATTCTGCCCGATGGCCCAGCCACGTGGCAGCTGCAGCCCTGATGGAGAAAGCATGAGGAGCCTGCTTTGCAGACCCATTTCCCACCAAAAGCTCCCAAGATGTGGTAGCAGCTCCCCCTTTCTACAAACGAGCCGTTTGCCCAAGAGTTTTGACTAAAGCTTACACTTGGTGGTTTATCTACGGGGAAATCTACAGTATACCCAAACCTGTCTACCTCACCTCCAGTTTTACCTATTTCAGAGTCTGACACTGAAACCTGGGAAGTCATCTTTGACTCTTCTCTTTTCCTCACTCCCGCCTTGCGAATTCATCAGCAAGTCTTGACCCTTTTACCTCCAAAATAGATCTTAAATGCATCCACTTTTCTCCTCTGCGTGCCACCAGCCTCTCTCACCAGGTAATGACAGTAGTGTCTTCACTGGTCCTCCTGCTTGTTCCCCATCCATGCCCGTCTGCACAGAGCAGCTGGAGTCACCTGGAAACATGTCTATCAGATCATGGTGCTCTCTTGCTTTAAAGCCTCCAAGCACTTCCCAGCAAATGTAGAATAAAATCTAGACTCCTTCCCAGATCCTACAAGCCTTGTCCAAATCCCCCTGTCATTGCTTGCTTTTACTCCCTTCAGCAACATGGAGTTTATGTTATCAAACAAACCTGTTTATTTTCTTCATAGAGCAAAGAACAATCTATGATTCTCTCTTTTTGTTTTACTTTTATTGTCTGACCCTAAAGGGAAACAGAATCATTCTGTTTTGCTCACCAAATTATCCCTGGAACTGAGCACTTTTCATGGCACATGGTAGTTCCCTGACAAATATTTACCATTTGAATAACTGAATAAATGAGTAAGTCAGCTGTTGATCTAACTGTTTGTGCAGCAAAGCATTCTGAAGCTCTTGAGTCAATGTTATCCCCTTGGCAACATGATTAAAAACTTTTGTTTAGCACTGGAGCGTTTAACAAAACACCAGGGATGGTCCAAAGAAAGCAGTAGCATACGCCAGGATAAATGAAAGTCACTGACGAGAATATACGACCCTGTGGATCAATATTTTAAAAATGAGCAGGCACACATCTTTTGTAGGCACTTTTATAGTCTCGAGTAGGCACCATAGATGGCATTACCAGGCACGATGCATGATGCCAGTTTCACTCCTGCCCTGGGCCGTTGCAATTGCTATTGGCTCTGCCTGGAAGGTGCTTCTCCAGGTACCCACAACACCTGCTCTTTTACTTCCATCAGATAATGCTCAGGTATTTTTCAGACAGACCTTTCCTGACCATCCCATTAAAATTGCAGTCCCACCACCACCACTGCACATGCACACACACACATGCATGCTTGGACACTTTCACTTTCCCTTCTATGCTTTATTTTGTCCAGTGGCACTTGGTACAATGTAATACGCTACACATTTTATTTATTACTTATTGTCTGTCTCATCTCAAGATGTTTTGTTTGTTTTCTTCACTACTGTCTCCCCAGCCCTAAAAATGGTACCTGCATCTTGTAGGTGTCCGGTAAATACAGATAAATCAATGGATAGTGGTGTATTGGAGGAACGATGAATTACTTTTCATTTTCTCAAAGTCTTCAGTGCTATCTATACATTGTCATCATCTACTATGTGTCAAGGTCAACAAAGAGTTGTGTGGAGTCAAGCTGCTTAAAATTGACTGTATTCCCAGGCCTCAGTGGGCAGCTGCTCAGGCTGTGCACTGCCCAACTCCAGTGGGTCACGTTCACGGAGACTCAGCCCCTAGAGCTGGGCAGCGCAAAACCTGCACAACCATTTGCAGAGTCCCTGGGAAGAGAGTTTCAGGTAGTTGTTTGAGGGAAGGAAAAAAGGGAAGGGAGAAAGTGAAGGGTAAAAAGGAAATACAATGGTGGGAAAACAGAAGAGACAGAGAATTGGAAAGAAAGAAGAGGGAGTAACTAGGAAGAGGAAGAGAAAGGCAGGGAAAGGGAGAAGAAAGGGCTTTAGAAAAGGTGATGGAGGAGAATGAGCTCTGGCCCCATACCTCATTGCTCCATAGCACTCCCTGTAGGTTGCTCAAAGACCCTTCAGCGATTCCCCTTCTGCAGTTTACATAAAACTCAAAAGTCAGCCAGTTGCATAGACCACTCACAGTTTCAGGCCCACTGATAACTAATATTTGCACAGATACATACATTTTACACTTTAATTCAAAAAAAGAATGTTTCCTGCCTCCACTATATTCTAATTCATTTATGGATGCCTACGCTTAATGTTTTAGGATGACCAAGCTTGGAGCTGCATGAGCAGTAAATTCAGGCAGGGAGCAAGTGGAAGCAGGAAAACTGGCTAAGAGACTGTTGGTGACATTGAGGTGGGCATGGGGCAGTGATTGAAACTAGACCTAAGAGCTATGACAGTGGATGTGAAATAGAAAACCAAGAGATATGGATGAAGAAATAGCAAGATGTTGTAATGACTGAATACAGCAAGAGAAGGAATAGGAGCCCACGTTTGGGAGCCTTGGGACCAGGACAATGTGGGTGTACTGTCATGGAAAGTATTCTCCTTAAATAGGAGAGTCTGTATGGGAGCAATTGGATGAAGATGGAAAATTAGTTTTTAACTATGTTTAGAAGAAATTAATCCTTTGGGATTTGAAGTGAGCCCTATATAATGGAAAGATTTAGTAACACAACAACATAATATAAAGATTACTACATAATTAATTTCTCTTCATTTTTACCCTTAATTATGTAAGGATAACTCAATTACGTGAGAAAAAAAGTTGATTTAGATTATATCAGTTTTCTATTCCCCTTTCCTAATGAGGTTGTACAGGCAAAATAGCAAACTACATAAATTTGAACATAATTAGGAAAGGAAATTTTTAAACTAAACTTCACCAGTTTCCAGAGATGTTTAAGAAAGGAAAAGAAAGTTGCACGTATTTTCTTTGGCACATAGCCCCAAAACTGTACTTCAAGCGTCACAAGAAATCAAAGTAGGGGAAAATCTGGCAAAAGCAAAATAAGAGAGGGATTGGGAAAATTTCAGTAGTGATACAGCTTAGTTAGAAAGAAAACAGTAAGGAATAAAAGTAGCATTTTATAAGAACTATAATATTAATGAAAACTTTAAACCTCAATTATTTAGAAGAAATAAAGACTCGACTGATGTGGAAATAGAAAACTACATGTTCTTATCACTTTCTGCTACTAAATTTTCAATCAGCTTATCCACTTATTTATAATGATGTGACATTAGGCAGTAGTAGTATCAGCTTCAGAGGTGGTTGTCAAAATTAAGTGAGATAATCCCACTAAGAGCTTAGCACGGCACCTGCCATGTAGAAATGTGCTCCAGCAGGCACTGTCATTCCAATTCTTTGCTATTCAAAAATTTGATCTCGTCTTTACTGAAAGACTGGACACTGACTTTTCCTTGGTTTTGCCCATTATTCATTGAGGTCCTGGACAAATACCCTTCCAGCGCTATGGCAAAGGGCAGAATCCAGTGTCCAGCTCCCAGCCCAGTCCTCAATGGTTCCTGAGCAATTTATCAAGGATCTTCATGCTCTTCTGGAATAGGTTCCTTCACTCCTCCACTGTCTAATTTTCTGAAGCACCAAATGAAATATTCTAAATATTTCAATCCATAGCAAATACAGTATTACTTTTCTCTTCTGCCTTTGCCTTCAGCACTTTACTGCACTTTACAGCACTTCATAGCACTTTACATCTGACAGGAGGCAATAAACCCTCTCAGTCTTCCTTTCTCCCACCACTCCCACTCACACCCCCTACTGTATTATTTTCTGGGAGCAGGAGCCTTCCAATACATATGGAAGAATTTGGGACTAGCATGACCAGGGATGATACCGGTAGTAGCTACCAATGCTGAGTGCCAGCCATGTTTGAACTGTTTTATGTGTGAAACCCTCATTTACTCCTCACACCAACTCTATGGGGTAGGTTCTATTATCTATAGGATGAGGAAACAGGCACAGTTAAGCTTGCTGTGGCAGTAGGTAAGTAGCAGGGCTAGTACTTGAACCCAAGCAGTCCGGTTCTAAAGACCACTCTAAACTACTACGCTAGCCTACCCCTCTAGAGAGTATTCCAGCACCTGGTAGTAGAGCAATGACATCCAATTATACTGTCTGATCCTGGAATACAAGCTACAAACCCCATGCAGAGTCAGGGATCGGACAAGGCCTCCCCCTTACTCTTTCAAGGGAAGTAAAGCATAGGCAAAAAAAGTAAAGTAAAGACTTTTCTCACTGGTTGTTTCATTTCATTTAGTAGCAATGCTTTCTTAAAGGTGCTTTTTAATATTTAGTAGTAATGAAAAACAGTTCTGGTCTGCATTCTCTCAAAGGCAACAAGTTTTAACAAATGTTGTCTGTTGTTACTGTTTAATGAGACATTGCCCGTAGTGTCACTCATTTGGAATTTTCTATGATGAGCAAGAACTGTTCAGTTTCTGAAGAATTAACCCAAATTCACCTACAAGTTCAAATGTTTGTGCCACCTAATATGCATATATTTAGAAGATAAAGGAAGGGGGGAAAAGGGATAATGACCTTAGGGTTATACTATCAGAGGAAATTTCTCCTAGACATCTTCCCTTCTTTGGATTGGATCCTGGGGCTTTTTCTAGAAGATCAGAGAAGGGATCTTTAATTTGGTCCTTGGTAGCCACCATTTTCAATTTACTTCTTCTGCTACACAATGTGCTCTCACTCACTAGTTACACTCCCACCCCTGCCATCAAGGTGCTAGCCACTGGTAAAGGCACAGCACTGAGACCCTTACCACAGTTTCCATGGCCAGAACCAGGGCCGCCAGGTATAGCTGCACAAGTTGGATACTGCATAACCCAAGGGGGCACCATATGCATTGTCAACATCATAGAGCTACCTATTTATTACAACAATCAGCAGATGGCAGTGAAATGTCTTGTTTTAACAAAGCGACTTTTTTATCACAATTTTCTGACAGACAGAAGCAGTGTTCTGAGGAAGGAGCTCCCCTTCCTCAATTTTTTAAGAAGGCATTGTGGTGGCTACTCGAGGCCCCAGTCAATGTTGGTAGCGTCAGCCTGCTCAGGTAGGCTTCATCTGAGCCCCAACTACCTCCCACGGCCCTAGGCCATTCCCACCCACCTCGCTTGGACTAAACAAGTTAATTTTCTCTGTAAAGCCTCAAATGAGAAAGTCAAATGAGGAGAGGAGGTTGTCTTCAAAAAAGCTCTACTTCCACCTGGTCCTGAAATACAACAAAGTCATTAACCAGCCTCCCACCTCCCACCCCATCCCAAATCTGGCTGTTTTCTCTTGGAGAGGGAAGGTGGGGGAGGGGATATTTGTAAAAGAAATGCTTTCATTTTTCCCAGGTGAGTATAGAACAAGAGAAAAAAAAGGACTTTAGTTAATCCTCCCTCCCCCAATTAATCCCCCTATTGGAGTAATATTTACAATCCTCTTTTTTCTGGTCTTTTCAGGAAGTTGGGTCCAAAGAAGATTCATTTTGATTGGCTGAAGGGCAAAATAGATGAGGCTGCAAACGAGGTAGGTCTTTTAACATTTTTAAATGGGCTTACAAATACTGAGAGAGGGGAAAATATCTGGAAGGATCCTGGGAAGGAAGGTATAGGGGACAGGTTAGAGAGAGATTTGAACTAATGCAGTGAAGCTGGAATTTGGGGAAAGGGGGAAATGCTTAAGTTGGATTTTTAGAAAGTTTTGCTGTGTTCTGCACTATGCAACCCTCTCTTCAGTTTCCTTAAAAGAACTTTAGCAAAAAAAAAAAAAAAAAAAAAAAAAAAAAATTGTTTCTTAAGACTGTGACGCTGTGCCGAGATGAGTCTTACAGGAGAGAGGAGACCCAGAAATATTTGTGTTATGTTTGTTTTGGGTGTTATATTAGTTTTTCCCTGTGCCTATCTTGGTCAAACTTTCCCAAATGTTGTTACGTAAAACACTGGTTTCTTGAGACATTAGTAGCTGACAACAAAGAAAAGCTGTGTTGAAATAAGTGTAAGAAACTTTTTCTATAGCCTCCTCTATTTGCACATTAAAGGTGTGGAGAAGTCCTAAAGAAAACTGTAAATTGCCTATTACTGCTTTGGGAACAGTAATAGATACATCGGTGGAAATAATAAATGTCTATATCAGGAGCTACTAGCCTGAGACCATCTAAAACTAGAAGATACAATTTTTTCAATGTGGGAATAATGTGTTTTTTTTTCAAAATAGTAAAGTCAAAAATTGTTGATTCAGATTAAAGGTGTAACAGCAAACCAAGTAAAAATGAGTTTGAGAAATTTCAAAACAAGTATTGTATCGAAGAGTAGGAAACAGTAGAGAATTATTGTGAATTGAGAACAATTTGGTTTTGACTGAAAGCAATTTTCATTAAATTATATGT
Source organism: Choloepus didactylus (assembly GCF_015220235.1). Taxonomy (NCBI): domain Eukaryota; kingdom Metazoa; phylum Chordata; class Mammalia; order Pilosa; family Megalonychidae; genus Choloepus; species Choloepus didactylus. The sequence continues at coordinate 28,100,677 of NC_051320.1, read as the reverse complement.
GATTCTCTTAGAGTAATCACACATGTAGTAATTAGGCTTGTTTCATTTCATTTAGTAGCAATGCTTTCTCAAAGGTGCTTTTTGATAGTTAGTAATAATGAAAAACAGTTCTGGTCCTCATTCTCTCAAAGGCAACACATTTTAACAAATGTTGCCTGTTGTTACTGTTTGATGAGATATTGCCCTTAGCATCACTCATTTGGAATTTTCTATGATGAGCAAGAACTATTTAGTTTCTGAAGAATTAATCCAAATTCACCTACAAGTTCAAATGTTTGTGCCACCTAATCTGCATATATTTAGAAGATAAAGGAAGGGGGGACAGGGATAATGACCTTAGGGTTGCAGACAACATTTGAGTTCATTTAAATCAATGGCTCCTGTTTATTTTCCTTGGGAACTGTGGGCTCTATCGGATTTCATCATATCACACACCTGCATCTTCTGGGTTTGTTTACTTTCCACCCCATGACTGCCTTCAATAAACAATACTCAAAGTGAATAATGACAGAGATGAGGATGATGGAGAGAATCTGTGATAGAAAATCTGTACCTTATTTCTTAAAATTTAATATGAATAAATATAAAATGTCATTATCTTAATTTGGGATAGTTGGTTGAAATTTCATATTATGTTTATAACAGAAAATAATGCATTTGAGATGCATTTGCTTCTGGATGAGTCTTTTTGCGTGTGATCACTGCCAATTTAATTAAAAATAATAAATGAATACATCCCATATTTAACTCATCTTAATAGGTGGCTGAAGCCTATTGTCATCTCGTTGCTTCACCGTTTTTAGAGATGTCTTTCCTATTTATTCCTTGGGGTTACATTTTTTGGATGATTTTGAATCACTGTTTGTTTAGCCATGCAGTCATGCAATGAAAGATGCTTCTGTGGATTTTTGAATATTTGATAGAATGCCTCCCTCAGGAAGAAATGCATGTGGAGCTAAGGAGAAACTATTGGATGTTGTTAATTACACACAGAACAACTGAACCCTGCCAGTCTTAGAAACTGCAATTTGGAATATACTGATTTTTGTTTATAACAGATATACTGGGGACACATCCCCATTAACCAGCTATATTCTCTAAGACTGAACATGTGAAGAGATGGAGTAAAGCTACCATCTCAGTATCTTGCACAGTGCCTGGTTCCAGTTGTAAATAGATATTTGCTGAATTGATTTGAAATGTAATTATATAAGATCATCACATGCATCAGGTTGTAGAATCAGGCCGCTGTCTTAGATCTAGAAAAGTAATAGCAGACCTTTCATTTTATCAGTGGGAAAAAAGGGCAGTGAGCAAGATCAAAGCCACTAGTTCCGCATTTAAAAGGCTTCCAAAGCTGTTCTTCTCTTGCCTTTTCAACTTTACAGTCATGGACTCTTAGGGTGGGGACAGGGCTAAGGTTGAGAGACAGTCTGTGATGCATGAAACTCCTTTACAATATCTTCTTCAAATAAACTCCAAGAATCCCTTGAACGTGGTGAGGTGGAAACTATTTCGCTCCTGAAGCAGCCTACTTGATTTCTGAGCAGCTCCATTGTTTTCCTTATATTGCATTGTCTCCTTTCTGACAATTTCTACTCACTGTCCTTGTTTTGCTATCTGATGTTAAATGAAATGTAATACCTCTCTTCTACATATTAGTCGTTCAAATATGTGAAAACCTTTATTTCAGTTCATTTAAGTAAGCATTTATTGAGCTCCTAATGTGTGCTGGAATCTTACAAACGGAGGGCTAAGCTTTCACAATTCTGTCCGAAAAGCTCATATGAAAATATACTTTGAACTTTAAATTTCCGTCAAAATCCAGGGAAGATATCTACCATTGATAAGGTCTACTGAATATGATTATGTTTTGTGTTAGTTATAAGCCTAGCCAGCCTTTGCTAAATAGCTACATTGCTGCCAGAGATTGCTGGTCCTCCTGAATGGAGATTAGGAAAATTCATTTGTAAGATATTATCCAATTCACCCTATGTCTTTAAAACTTCCCAAAGTGAGGACTGACTTAATTCTTGGATAAGAAGGATATGGGTTCATTACAAAAAGCAATTCAAGCAGTAAAATATTGATGATGACAGTGATTTCTGAACATGTAATTTTGGATGTACTTTACTGTATGTATTTGTACATGTGCTGTTACAATGTAACACAATTCCCGATGTATTTTGTATGATGTTATATTATTATGAGACTATCATGTACACATGAAAGAGTGAAAGAATGTTGGGTAGGGATAGGTTGATATAAATAATTGCACAGAATGAGGTAATACTATGCACATAATTTTAAGAAGATATTTTTATTTAGCAGAAGAAATAGAGATTAAAATAAACTTGAAAAATTGCTGCTCTTAAGTTGCATGTTTCTTTACTACTGCAAGACAAAATCCTAAACATTTTTACTGAGGTAAGAAAAAATATTATGGAAATATATGAAGAAATTTGAGTTGTGTATATATTTCAGTTTCAAACTGAATTATTTTGTTACCTATAAATCATCAGATGACAAAATTTGTTCTCTAATAGTCTCTCTAACATTTCCTCCTTTATTTCCTGATTTTGTTTGCTGTGTTCTCATTAGAATTATTATTTGGAAGGTATATAACTTTCCCATTCTGTTCTAAAAGTGTAATTCCAACAGTTACTTGGTCTTAGTTTACATGGATTCAATATCCATCAGTAATAATTTTCTACCAGCTTCTTTATTGCTAAGTTTTTAATTTTAATTTACTTTTTGACTGGCCAGATTTTATTGTTGAATAGACTTTTCAAGAAACATTTCTAGGTGGTAATATCCAAATTCTTGCATACTTACAAATGTCTGTTTCATCTATATTGGAATGACAACTTATCTGAGCATAAAATCTGGGATCACGCTAAAGACATTGTGTCCCAGTCTTGGCTTTTGAACACTGCACATATTCCCTTATCCTGGCTTCGCTGTTCCTAATCATGGTTTTTTTGTTGTTGTTGTTGCAAATGATTTTCTAAATTTCTTTGTTTTCCTTTTCAACCTATCAGGAACAGCATGATGATGTTTTACATGTGAGAGGTCTATGCCAGACAGGAAAGGAAAGGGGGCAGGCCAAGGCGTCAGACCTCAGACATTGCTGGAAGAAGGAGAGAGACAGATAGGAAGTGAGCTAGGAGGAAGCGGGGTCCTCTCTCCGTGCCCGTTCTTTTCCTAGGACCACCCTTTAGGCAGAGGTTGGCGGTTGGGCTTTATAAGCACCAGGTGGGTGTAGGGGAGTCTGAGAAGACTGCGTTGGGTGACTTTCTTCCCCAAGCCTAATAGGCAGGTTGAAGGCCCCTGGCAGACACCCCCCACTTGACCACTTCTGACATGGCACAGGAGCCAAGGTGAGGAGATGTCAGAAGGCAGGCAGGCAGATGGGTGAGCTTGAGGCACACCTGTGGTTCTCACGGGGCCCAGACAGGGTCAGATAACAGTTCGTGATCACAAGAAATAGGATGAAGTGAGTGGAGACTTTGAGATCAGTGAGAAATGACTGGGACCTGGGGCTCCAGGGGATGAGCCAACACATTGCCCCCAAAATGCCAGTTGGGACAGTAGCAGCCCAACAGCACTGGGTCAGGGACTGGAACCTACAGCCAAGCTGCAGTATCCAGCGACAGAAGGTAATCTGAAGACCCCCTACCCTACTGCTAACCTATATTATGCAGAACAAATTCACACATACACATACACACCCCTACCCAGTCACCCAGACACTAACTTGAAGAGGATATCTAAACCCATCTGGTCTTAGAAACTGTGCATTTTGTAATGTCCTGGTTTGGGGAAACAGAAGACAGAGACTGGAAACAAGAGACAGAGAAGGGGAAACATCCAAGAGGCTGGGAATTTTACATAAAAAGGATGAGGAATTACTGGTGCCAGCCAAGATGGAGTAAACCCAGTATGGCATACCTCTACGGCTGATTTCAACTAACAACTCTGGACAGAATAAAATAGCAACACCTGAGCACTCTGAAAAGTAAAACAATAGGAGACAGACTGGGGAGGGAAGTCAAACTTGAAGAATGACCCACAGTGGCAGTGAGTTGATGTTGTGTTTTAACTCCTAGCTTTGATCTAAGGGCAACTGATGTCCTGGAACCGAGCAGCAGGTGTAGACAAAAAAAAAAAAAAGCAAACAAAAACTGACTTCAAGACAGAGCTCCTTGTTTCTGGCCAAAGCACAGAGAAATGGGGCCTCGGTGAGGTGCAGTGTGAAAGAGGTGTGTCTGTGTTTTTTCTTTTCCTTTGTTTTTTCTTTATTGTCTCGTGGTCCTGTCCTGAGGGCAGCACCAGTCATGAACTGCACTTCTGTGGTGATAGTGACAGTAAAGTCACCTAAAATCCCCAAAAGTACACTGATTGCTCTGGCCAGAGGAACTGGGATAAAGGGGCCCTGTGGTCTGAAGAGGGTTGGGGAATCTGTTATTTCTTTCCCTCCTTCATCTCATTCGTTCACCACAAGGACAGCCCTACTGTTGGAGTCTAATTCTTAGAGAAAAAACCCAGCTCTCTGGCCAGAGAACTAGGGAAAGGGATTCCTAAAGCCAGAAAGTTGGGGGAGGGGAGATTCCAGAGAGGAGAGAGCTAAGGAAGGGTTCCCCTAATTCTGAGTATGAACACAAGTTCTAGGCTCAGCCCTGAGCTGTTCATGGGGAGGAACATAGCAAAGGCTTTAAGGTCTGAACTCCAATGAAAACCAACACCCGAGCCTCAGACTAACCACTGAGTGACACATGTGCAGGGCCAGGCCAAACGGCACAGCAGCCGGTTCCAGAAAACTCAAACCATGGCCCAGGGAAGGCAAGAGAGAATTGTGGATTGAGCATAACTAGGTTGGTTGCCTGCTAAAACAAACAAAGAAACAAATCAACATCCTCCAGAGGATTTTAACAGGTCCCAGAGTCTCACAATATAATATCCAAAATGCCCAGGATATGACCCAAAATTGCTCAGCGTAGAACAACAGGAACATCTGACCAATTCCCAAGAGTAAAAACAATCAACAGGTACCATTACTGATAAGAACGATATACTGAAATTATCAAAGTCTTTAAAAGTGAGATAAAGGTAGACACTCTTGAAATGAGTGGAGAGAAAGACGTTCTCAGCAAAGAGATGTGAATTATAAAAAAAGAATCAAATAAAAATTTAAGAGCCAAACATGCAAGAATTGAAATAAAAATAAAAATTACTGGATGGACTCAAAAGCGGAATAGAGATACCAGAGGAAATAGCTGGTAAAATTGATAATAGGTCAGTAGAAATAATCTAATAAGAAAAGCAGATGTGGTGGTTTGGAACTGTGTGTACCTCAGAAAAACATGTTCTTAAACTTAATCTATTCTTATGGGCATGAACCTATTGTAAGTAGGGCTTTTTCATGAGGTTACTTCAGTTAAGGTATGCCCCACCTCAGTCAGGATGGGTCTTAATCCTATTACTAGAGTCCTTTATTAGTAGAACAAAAGTCAGACAGAAAGCAAAAAGGTGGCAACCAGAAGCTAAACATCACCGAAACCCAGAAGAGAAGGGCGAGACCAGAAAATGCCACCATGTGCCTTGCCGTGTGACGAGCTAAGGACCAAGGATCACTGGCAGCCAGCCCCAGAAAGCCAGTCTTCAGGAAGAAAAGATTGCCTTGATTTGGACTTTCTTTTAGCCTCAAAACTGTGACTAATATATTCCCCTTGTTTAAGCTGACCCATTGCGTGGTATTTGCTTGAGCAAATAATGACTGAAAACTTCCCAACTGTTGTGAAAGCTGCAAATTTACTGATTGAAGGAGCTCAGAAAACCCCAGATAGGATAAACTCAAAGAAAACCATGCCCAGATAATTTAATTTGATTGACATCATAATTTAATTGATGAAAAACAGTAATAAAGAAAAATCTTGAAAGCAATCATAGAAATTTGACACATTACACATAGGGGAATGACTATTCAAATTACCATGGATTCCTTATCAAAAATATGGAGGCCAAAAGACAGTGTAACACATATTTAAAGAGCTGAAAGAAAAGTAGTGCCAATCCAGAATTCTATGTCCAGCAAAAATATCCATCAAGAATGAAGGTGAAATAAAGACTTCTCAGATGAGGGAAAACAAAAAGAGTTTATAACAAGCTTGTGAAGAAGATCAGAGTATTTACAGAGAAAATAAATCTTCTTTGCACAACTCATTTGAAACATAAATAAATTAGGATCTCATTACACACATGTATTTCTTTTTTTTTCATTCATTCGTTCATTTGTTCATTCTTTTGTTTGTTCTTTTGTTTGAGGGGGGAAATAAGATATTTACATGATTACCATATTATTTCTATTATATATCTAGTGGGCATATCCTTCATTCTTGATGGATATTTTTGCTGGACATAGAATTTTGGATCAGCACTACTTTTCTTTCAGCTCTTTAAATATGTGTTCCACTGCTCAGCACTTCCAAAAAGTTTGATACAGGTATAGATTCTTCTTGACCCTTACTTCTCTCCCTCCAAGCAACCATTTGCAAGCTAGGGAGTTATGGTATTACCTAATTTTTGTAGTCAGAGCAGTCTTGTTGGACAACCTAAGCTCTGTTCTCTCCCCTGATTTTTTAAATGCCCTGTACCAGACTCACTACCTGAGGGTGCATCTCATACCCAGGCCAGGACACTCTTGCTTTGAATCCTTGAGTATAGACCATGGAGTCTTAGTTTAAAATTACTTAATCTGGGGATTTTCATGCCTCCAGAGGGCTGCTGATGGTAGTAAATAGGGGTTTCTACTCTTGAGAATTTTCCTCTAATTTCACCAGAATTGGTTACTCATCCTTTTAGTACACATTGCTTTACAAAGGGGGTGTGTAAGGAAGAAGTCTCTGGATTTGCTTGACACATTTGTCTTTCCCTGATACAGTTGTTTGGAGGGAAGGGGTGAGATTGGAAATGACACCAGAATATTCTGTTCTTTTCTGAAGTTTATGTCATAGAAGTTTATCAGTTTCCTTATCAGTTTGGTGTTGGATGTTCTTTTGCTGGGGTTTTCTCCTTGTGTTTGTGGAGTGGGGTGTCATTTGTGAGATATAGGGGCAGGAATTATGGGTTACCCATTTTTTTTCTGCTGTCTTTATGCAGGAGCCTGAGCATGAGATAAAGGTTTTTACTACAACATGATCTATGCATTTCTGGTTAAGTCCACACTCTGAAAAATTATGCTAAAAATAGCAGGGCAGATGGAAAAAAGGATTACAAACAGATCACTTAAAAGCTATGCAACTTTATGATAAGAGCACTAACAAAAAGGAACAAACTAATTAAAAATAGCATCACAGTTAAAAGACATGTTGCATTCTAAAATTCTTAAGGTGAAGGTAGCTGATGGAAGGAGGAAGGAAAGGCTTAACCTGCTGAGGTATGGATGCCAGGACAAAATGCCCAGACTATGCTAAGATAGAGCATTTAACCAAACCAAGCTAAGAGAAGGCTGCCCGTATGGCACTGAATTCTTCTGCAGCTTGCATTCAGTGGTGTTCACACACTTTGTGTTTAAGTGCTGTTACTTGATGGTATCAGATATTGTCATGCCAGGAAAGATTGCATATGAAGTAATATACCTTCCTCCACACAGACACCACTCCCCATCACCAGCCAAGGATGAGATTCTGGAAGACTCATTATAGAAAAACAGATGCCTTTATTCAAATCTCATGTTTCCTGAGAAGACAATTTGAGCAGAATTTCCATCTCTATACTAACTTATGAAAACAGTGCTATGCCACATATTAGAAATGATCTTTGTCAGTGGTTTCAAATACCAAAACAAAGAAAAAGAGGAAAACAATGACTATAATACTTACTGGACATGCTTAAATTATCACTAAATATTTGAAGATTGGAAATAATCTCTGTATCAGAGAAGAATTTGATAAATTATTATGCATCAGTTTGCTGGAATATGATGTGGACATTAACAAAGATTTAGCAGTCCATGTATTGTCACAGAAAGATATGAAAGTAATATTATGTAAAATATTACACATACCCTCTGAAGCTCTGTGTGTGTAGAGGTACATCAAAATATTAGCTATGGTTATCTTAATGTGGTAGGATTACAGGTAATTTTTATTTTGTTTTTTTCCCCTTATCTGTGTTTTCTTTTTTTTATTTCTATAACAGACTTATTCTTGAAATAAGATGAGGGGAAGTTAGTATTAAAACTCATGCATGCCTGAAAATATTTTAGCTCTCACAGTATTTTATTTCAGGGAACAGCAAGCAATATAATTTCAAAACCACAGGGAGCTAGTTTTCTTCTGCTTTGACCTTTGAGGCTGGAGGAGCTTGGGACGTGTGAGCTTGGCATGAAATGTAGTGCTAGGGTCAGGAGAGGTTACACCAACACTCACTTAAATGTCTGTTGGGTTTGGTGTGTTCCAGCATCCTATGATTATCAACAAAATTCATTTTCAGAGCCCATCCATCTCTTTCTTTGGAGGCACATGGAGATGCACCACAATCCAGGAGTCTTTACTGGGGGAAGGAAAGAATGACTACAACAGGAAAGCAGGTTAATGCTACATCATGAGCCAAGCCACCAAAAAAAGTGTTTTCTCACACTTGCAAATGTGGCCACATGCTGGTTTGGGTCATCAAAGAACAGGGAAGGACCTGGAAAACAAGGCTGAAACCCAATGGCTGTGACACATAATTCGCCCTGTCAATGTTATCAACCTAATCCTCAGCCAATGCCTTCACTCCTCAGGGCCTTAGCTTTCCTAGTTGCAAAACGTTTTCAGTGATCTCAGAGGTTCTTCTCTGGCTCTGAAATTCTGTGATGTAATTTAAGGGAATTCGCCAAGTATTAACTGAGCACCTACTATGTGCAAGGCATTGTTCTAGATACTGCAGAGGGTTCAAAGTTGAGAAGTATGTGTTCCCTGCTTCAGAAAGCCTACAGTCTGATAGGAGATGCAAATACGCAGGTATACAAATGCTGAAGGCCAAATGAAAATGCCTCTAGAGCAGAGAGTTAAAATGCGGAGCACAGCCTCCTCAGGAGGTCTAAAACTGCTCTCCTGGACTCTCTCTTCTTTAGCCATGTTCAATTATTTGGCTATCTATCTCTCTAAAATATGAACAGATTCCTTTCAAAAACCCCAAAATGAAACTATAACAAGCCAATACAAATAGGAATCTGCTCAGTTAGAAACACAAATGAAATTTACTCCAATGACAGAGTAAAACCTCAGTAATTCAGACCAAGAATTGAGAATTAATGCACAGTCAGTTGTAGCCTATGTATGTAGCCATACAGTTCATTATGTGATTTTAATGAACTGGAGTTTTCTTATAATTGTATTCAGAGACATTGCCTGGAAGTTTTTATAAGATGTACTTTTATAGAATATAAAATCTGAAAGGCCTGCACATATTTTTCCAACTTTCTCAGTGTACAGATGGGAAAGCTCATACAATTTGGTTATCTGAGGGCCTAAAGAGAGCAATAATATTAAAATAACACAGCAGATGTTTGTAGATTTCTTATATAAATAATATCACAATTAATGTCATCACTTTCCTCTACCATTCAGTCTATATTTACAGTCAAAACTGATGCTATTATTTTGCGTGATCAGGCTTATTCTCAAGTAACTCGTGAACAAAATATCAAGCCTCACCTCCAGGGGATGAGCCTTTCCAAACTGTAACTCAGATTTTCTTTTGGCAAATGCTTTTTTGATGATCTTGATATTTTTAGAAAATGGGTTGCTCTCCAGTATGCTCCCTGTTTCCTACAATCTTGCTCGGTTTATTAATTTGAACTTTATGTGGACTGCAGAGGTTTGTAGTAAAAGTAAGCTTTGATCCATTCATGGCCATGCCATTCATCCTGGCTTCAACTGGGCAATTTCTTGCCTTTCTTATTAATGTGGGCTGCATTTAGGGAGTAATAAAAGTGAACAAATATTGACCATTCATCTTTTATGTTTCCAGGATGGAGACTGATTTTCTGCATTAGCAGTTTAGAAAACTGACCATTGGACTTTATTTGAAAAGTGCCAACAAGGCATTTTAGCCCCTTAAATATGTCCCCTGCTGGACTAGTAAGGCTAAATGACAATCATGAATTCATTCCTTAGGCATATAATTTTTTGTCACCAGAGGTCATGTGTGAATGGTAATGCATTTAGGCTTTATCTATTAGGTCAAACTATGTGAAATTGCTACTTTTGTAGGTCAAACAGTTAAATATTGACAATTTCATATGGTTGAACCTATGCTTGCCAGGATTAACTTATTATGTATTAACCATCATCTTAGAGGGCAAAAGGGTTCTAAAGGAAAGAGATACCAAAAAGTTATGTATAGACAGAAAAAGAAGTTAGGAATCAATGCCAGAGAGCAGGGGTATTTTCAGGATTGCAGATGCCAGTGGAGCATCAAAAAGGGAAAAGGGATGGAAAGTAGACAAGCTGGGTCTACCTGACAGTTTCTCCAAATGCTAGCTGTGATCAGAGATGAAAATAAAGGAAGGGACCCAATCCCTACTCTAGTTAGGAAGAAAGAAGCATACAACGTAGCTAGTAAGCCATACAAACCTACATAAAATCAATAGCTAGATGGTTTTCAGACCACATTATTAATAATAAATAAAAAGAGAGAGATCAATGAGTGGTCAAGCAAGTGTCTGGAGAGCTTGTGTCTTCAATTGAACTTTGAAGGATCTGGACAAGTAGAAGGGCATGTTGTGTGCTTCGGGCAGAGTTTATCCAAAAACTATTCTCAGCTTCCAAAACGGATGCAAAAGGGAGTCCTGTTTTCAAAGAACCTCTGCTCTTCCCTTCCCTCTCCCCTTGCTTGGTGGAGCCTGAAATTCCATCATTTGTGATAGAATTCCATGTGAATTAATTTACTAAATGTTCACCTTTGGAACAAGAATGCAGCAGAACAAAGGGATAGCTGGAGAGAGAGAGATAACTGTCCATAAAACAATGCTTATCTAATCACTGTCAAGTTCCCCTTCATGGAGCCAGAAAACTCATGGGAACAAGATGTTGGCAGAAAGTCCTATCTTTTAGGCTTGTGAATTCAATGTCAGTTTGGATTTATTGCTAGAAAATAAGTAAATAAAACAAAGGAGAAATCAAGTCCTCAGCACCAGCATGTTAATGTCAAGATGTGCAAATATTTTTAATCAAAAATGCAATACCCAAATAGCCCATTGAGAGAAGAAAAATTAAGTCTACAATCCATGATGCATTTGACTTCAGTACAAACTGTATGACAGAGCACCTAGAAGGCAGAGAAATTTTGAACAGAGCTCACAGGTGCTTCTACTAAAGGATAACTCTATGCATATTTCTGAGAATATATCAGATAACTTATCTAGAGGAAGTATTTTTTAAAGTTAATTGCCCCCATTTTGAGCATTTGTGATCCTTAGATTTGCTTTTATGTTGTTTTATTTTAATTATACAAATGGAACTATCTTTGGGATGTATTTTTACTGACAATTGAATATGAAAGTCCTAAGATTATACTTTGGCAATAAAAATTTACTTAAAAATGACATTACATCAGAAGCCAAAAAGCCCGAAAGAATATTATCTGTTACAGTGGTTCCTAAATTTTTCAACACCAGGCACAACTTTTATTATTCTTTCTCCCTACTCAAGGATTCCACGTCTTATAATTACTGCTATCAGATAAAAATTCCATTCCCTCTCTGTCTTCATAATTTGTTGTATTTCAGATTTTAGCAATCTATATTTATAAGGGTCACAATATTTTGAAATCATATATATGATGATGAGACTTGTAAAGCTAAAAACAGTAACGTTTGCTGTTCCAGTTTGCTAAAGCTGCCAAAATGCAATATGCCAGAAACAGCTGGCTTTTACAATGCGGGTTTATTAGTTCACAAATTTAGAGTTCTAAGGCCGTGAAAATGTCCCAATTAAGGCATCAACAGGACGATACCTTCTTGGAAGAAAGGCAGATGGCATCTGGGGTTCCTCTGTCATATGGGAAGGCACATGGCCAGAGTATGCTAGGCTTCTAGTGGGGTTAGCATCTCTTTTCTGTTGCTTTCTTCAAAATGTCTCTGGGCTTCTATCTTAGCTTCTCTCTTAGCTTTCCCTGGGAGCAAACTCTGGATAACACATCTTAGCTTCCCTTCTTGTCTCTCCTGGGGTGTTTAGTTTCTGCCTAAGTGTCACTTAGACGGAAAATGTCCCTATCTTTTATCCTCTCGTAGAGGATACCTCTAAGGATGATTAAGACCCACCTTGTTTGGGCAGGGTCACATCACCCTGGAAACAACCTAATCAAAAGGTCTCACCCACAACAGGTCTGCCCCAACAAGAGTGGATTAGAAGAACATATTCTTTTACAGGGTACATAACAGACTCAAACCAGCAAACTTGCTAATCACAGTGGGGAACTGATTATCCCTCTGTACTCACATCCCAGACCTTTGGCATGCCTGGAATTTATTTCACATCCCCAAGAACTAATCAGAACTTTTGATCATGGAGAAGTAGTCTGTTTTCCTTTTATTCTTTTCCCTTTCCATTTTATCTCCAGCCCTATTTTAAATATTTTCTGTTTTCAGTTCTTCTGGTCAGTGTCTTCCCTCACTCTAAATTAATCATGTATACTTCTATGCTTTAATTTATCAAGATTTAATAGAACTTGTTAAATCTTACCTCTGCAAGATGAGGAAATTAGCTTACAGCAATTTCTCTTTCATCCCCACCATTCCACAAATTTGTATTATTTGTGTTTTTAACGCAGTTTGATTAAGTTATATTCACATACCGTACAATCATCCAGAGTGTACAGTTGTTCACAGTATCATATAGTTGTGCACTCATCAATAAAATCAATTTTTGAACATTTTCATTACTCCAAGAAGTAAAAATGAAAATAAGAATAAAAAATAAAAATAAAAGTACTCAAGAACATCCAAAACAGCTCATACCCACCCCCCATTATTCTTTTACTTTTTGTTCCCCTGTTTTCTACTCATCTGTTCATACCCTGGATAAAAGGAGTGTAAGCCACAAGGTTTTCTCAATCACATGGTCACACCATATAAACTACATAGTTATACAATCGTCTTGAAGAATCAAGGATACTGGATTGCAGTTCAACAGTTTCAGGTATTTCCTTCTAGCTATTCTAATACACTAAAAACTAAAAAGGGGTATCTGTAAAATGCATAAGAATAACCTCCAGAATGACCTCTTGACTCCATTTGAAATCTCTTTTCCGCCTTTTGGTAAAGAAGGCTTTCTCAATCCTGTGATGCCAGGTCCAGACTCATTCCCAGGATTCATGTGCTGTGTTGCCAGGGAGATTTACGCCTCTGGGAGTCATGTCCCACATAGAGGGGAGGGCAGTAAGTTTAACTGCATTGTTGGCTTAGAGAGAGAGGCCACGTCTGAGCAATGAAAGAGGTTCTCTGGGAGTGACTCGTAGGCACAACTATAAGTAGGCTTAGCCTGTTACAATGGTAGTCCCCAATGCTTGTGAGAATATCAGGAATTCCCCAGGTGGGGAAGTTTAATGTTTCCAATTTTTCCCTAGTCCCTCAAGGGGGCTTTGCAAATACATTTTTATTCTCTGCCCAAATTACTGTAGGATGTACCAGGGCTTCATGCTAACCTGTACAAACCAACCAGATCTCACCCCTTTTTCAAGGTTCCATGTAATGATGGTTTTTGAGTAAACTGTCCATACAAGTTTAATTATATAGTGTGCTAGAGGAAATATAGATTTTCCACTAAACAAATGTCTCTTCCTTTGGTCTCACATAGAAGCTGAAGTTTTAAAACATAGTCAATATCATCCTTTTCCCTTAAGTCTGGTTTACCTTAGTCCAAACCAAGTCCATTTTGTTCATATCTCTAATTAAATACTGATCTCTTTTTCAGCTTCTTGAACATTTGCTGTATGGGGTAATGTTGACATTCAGAGCTGCTGAAATCTGGTTCTGAGTCTCAAGTGTCACACAGATACCCAAAGTTCCAGGGACTGACCAGGTCAAACACAAACAGCTCATCATCTCAGAATTTAGAAATAACCATTACAACTTATGAATAGATGTGACTGCTGTAAGAGCTTACAATCTAGGAATATTTACCATAAGCCTTCCCCTGATAACCTATGCTTTCAGAGTCAATTCTCAGAGTTTGCACTTTATAATTACTCCATGTTAGTGAGGCATTATAATGTTTATCTTTTGGATCCTGACTTATTTCACTCTATGTACTATCCTTAAGATCCATTCACCTAGTTGCATACCTCACAACTTCATTTCTTCTTCCCACTGCTCAATATTCCATTGAATGTATACACCACAGTTCACCATTCCTTTATTGGTCCATGTACCCTTGGGTCACTCCATTCATTGCAAATTGTGAATACCACCACCATAAACACCAGTGTGCAATGTCCTTTCATGTCTCTGCTCTCAGTTCTTCCAGGTATATACCCTACAACGGGTTTGCAGGACCATGTGGCAACCCCATAGTTAGCTTCCTGTGGAACCACCACGCTGCCCTCCAGATGGGCTGCACCATTCTACTTCTCTACTAACAGGGAATAGGAACATCCCTCTTTCCACATTTTCTCCAGCATTTGTATCCCTCTGTTTATTTTTTAAACAGTTTTATTCACACACCATACAATCCATTCTTAGTAAACAATCAGAGAGTCCCAGTCTAGTCACATAGTTATGCATTCATCTCCACAAGCTATATAAGGACATTTCCATTTCATCCCTGGCAGTCAAGCTATGCTTTTTGTGTGTCTGTCTGGTAAGATCAAGTCACTATCAACATCAAACTTGAAGAATGGGTGGCAGGAAAAGCTTATAGTTTCAAGGCTGAGAAAAATGTCCAAATCAAAGCATCTCCCTGAAGATTGGCTGTGGGGATCCTGAACTCTTCTGTCACTTGGCGAGACACATGGCAGCATCTTCTGCTCTCTCCCTTCTCTTCCAGGTTTCATTGCTTCCAGCTTCTTATTCCTTGGCTTTTTTTTTTTCCATTTATGTTTTAATTTACTTCTGCACCTGATTATCAATGTAATTTTAAGTAGTAGACTTCAAACTTATCATTCTTTACATGTTATTCTTCAACAGAATATCTTGACTCCCCATTATAGAAGCTAAGGAAACTATTGGCTGAGGAAACTATTGGCCATGGACATCCCTCCATCTCTTCTCTCTTACTCCACCTTCCATCCTCTGTCACCCCTACTTACTTTTTAAAAAATTTCTTTAACTTTTTGTTATGAAAAAATTCAGACATATAAGGTAAAAACAGTGGTACAATGAATTTCTATGTATTCATCACTGAGCTTCAACAATTATCGATATCTGCTGTTGTTGTATCATGTATCACTTTATCCACGCCCACCCCTTCATTTCATCATTATTATTATTATTACTGTTATTTTTTAATTCTTAATTGCCAAAATTTAAAACATTTGTGTTCTCCATCCAGTCTTTTTTTTCCTGAGAATTAATATAATTCTAGCAAAAAAAAAAAATGAAGTTTAATATTATTTGGATAGACTTATTATTGCAATTGAACATACAGTTTGTCAGATTAAAAAAAAAATCAACACAATTCTGTGATTGTAGTGTGAAAGCAGCCATAGACAGTACATAACGAATAGGCATGGCTGTGTTCCAATAAAACTTTATTTACAAAAACAGGTGGAGGAGGACTCCATTTCCCAGAAGCACTAGCAGCCATACCTACCCAGTTGCTGCCCTGCCCCTGATGGCCCAGCTGGGGTCTCCCAGCATTTGCCTCCGGGGTGAGCCTCTCCAGGGGCAACGCTAGCCCAGGCATCTGCTCTGGGAGGAGTCGCAATCCACAGCATCTGTTGTGACCAGGGTGGTTCCGGAGCCTCCGGCTTCGGGGTGAGGCTGGGATCCCAGGAGTCCCCGCAGGCCTGGGGAAGAGGTGAGCCACAGAAAGGGCGGCAGAATGCAGGAGGAAGGACCCAGGCTCCAGGAGGATGCAGCGCCACAGGGCAGAGAGGCAAGGGCAGGGCCTCGGCCACTGAGGGCTCCGAGATGGGCGCCACAGGTCCGCATTCTGCAGACCCTACCCCTGAACACCAAGGTCGGACGCTTGTTCCCATGGGCCACAGGCCTAAACCTTCCTGCCTCCTCCAGGCCTGCTCAGAGTGCCTTACCTGCCTAGGCCCTCAAATAACATGTCAGAAAATGGCTTTCCTCCCTCCGCCACCCTTGCAGTCTGGGTGGCGGTGTAATTATCTGGGTTATGGGGAAAGTAGGTGTTCATGCTCCGGCAATGGCAGAGCCAGGACTGGAACCCAGGGCTTTGGTTCCTGGACCCTTTCCTCGATACAGCCATACCCCACCCCCACAGGAAAGCCACCGCTTTCCTTTTCTGAAGCAGTTTTCTCTCTACAAATCTGGAAATTGATTCCTTGACAGGAAGGGGAGGTACTGGGGGGGGGGGGGCTGTTGAGGTGGAGAAATGTTGTCACCTGACCCATGGTGAGGCCGTTAGAGCCGATTCTCTGGAAGCTCTTGACTTGAAATCTGGATGGCCTCCTTACCAAGGCTGCATGAACTCAGTACAGCTACTCACATTCTGTCTTCTGCTTCCTTACCTAAATAAAAATTTCATCACATATTGCACATCAGTTCCCATCCGGTGGTGTGGGAACTAAGCAAAGTAAAGCAGTACCTGGCATGTGCTGAGACTGAGTCTGTCTCTGCTGCTCATAGAGTCAACTGCCCTTTTCAGAGTCTTGCTCTCTGGAAGAGTCTGTGAGCCAGGGAAAGAGTTGGGGCCTGCTCTCTGGTCCTGTCTGCTCCTAGCTCCTTCTGACTTCCTTCTCTGAGGGATCGTGGGGTCATTCACATTGGTTGTAAGTATTTCAGAACCATTGAGTCTGAGGGACAGAAAGCAGAGGGGGCTTCCTTCTGGCTCACTTTTTCTTCTCTCAAATGGGTCTATTGGAGACTCAGCACATTCTCAGGAAGAGCTCAGAAAGAGGACATGGCTACTTGACAGAGGAAAGCAAGTTCTCAGGTGTCTGTGACCTTCAAAGCTGTGGTTGTGCTCTTTACTTGGGATGAGTGGAGAAAGCTGGATCCTTCTCAGAGAAACTTGTACCGGAATGTGATGTTGGAGAACTATAGGAGCCTGGTCTCAGTGGGACTCCCTTTTTCCAAACCAAAAGTGATCTCCCTGTGGTAGTGAGGAGAAGAGCCAAGGAAGGTAGAGAAAGAAAGACCTGGAGGCTCCTCTCTAGGATGGAAGAGCAGTCATAAAACCAGAAAGTCAACTCAGACACAGACTCATCGTTTCAGGGAGTGGTAATAAGATGATCCAAAAGGAATGGGCCTTGGGACTTTAAATCAGCAAATCCCTGCATATATGAAAATAGATTAGAAAAAGCAGGATAAAAAGGAAAAATTCTTACTATAATATTCACTATAAAATTCTCACTTCTTTCAAAGCCATAGAAATCCTGAATTTGGCCAAAACTTAAGCCTAAAGCCAGTCCCTGATAGACAACGGATCATTCCTGGAGAAAAAAACACTGTCAAAATGTAAGATACAAGGAAACAGCTTCAAACAGAATTCAAAATTTACTTAAGCAACCAAATATCAGCACATTAGCAAAATGCTGTAATGTAGTATGTGTGAGAAAACCTTCATTAACAATTCATCCCTTCATAAGATGAGCAAAACCATAGTGGAGAGAAATTATTTAAATGTAAAGAATATTTAAAAGAACTCAACCAAAGTTCAGCTCTGATTCAACATCAAATAACTCATATTGGAGAGAACCCCTATGTATGTAAAGAATGTGGGAAAGCCTTCATTCTTTGTACTTCTCTGTATAAACATTTAAGAACCCACACTGTGGAGAAATCCTATAGATGTAAAGAATGGCAAATCCTTCAGCCAAAGGTCAGGCCTTCAAAAAATTCATGCTGGAGAAAATCCCTATAAATATCATCCAGGTAGGAGATCATCTAGTTGCAGCACATCCCTTCCTGGATGTTGGAGAATTCATTCCAGAAAGAAGTCCTATTTATGTAATGAATGTGGCAACACTTTTAAGTCTAATTCATCCCTTCATTATCGTCAGAGAATTCACCCTGGAGAGATACATTTTAAATGTAGTGAATGTGGGAGAGCCTTCAGTCAGAGTGTGTCTCTTATTCAACACGAAAGGATTCAAACTGGAGAAAAACCCTATAGATGTAATGAATGTGGAAAAAGCTTCACTTCTATTTCATGACTTAATAGATCCTGAATAAGTCACACTGGTGAGAAGTTTTATAGTTGTAATGAATGTGGTAAACCCTTAAGTTCCCACTCAACATTTATTATTATTGAGAGAATTCATATTAGAGAAACCACGTAAATGTAAAGTATGTGGAAAAGCCTTCGGACAAAGTTCAGCTCTCATTCAACATCAGAGAATAAATACTGGAGCAAGACCCTATAAATGTAATGAGTGTGGGAAAACATTCAGGTGTAACTCATTCCTTAGTAATCATCCAAGAGTTCATACCAGAGAGAAACCCTATTGATGTGAGGAATGGGGCATGTCTTTTGGCCAAAGTTCAGCTCTGTTCATCATCACAGAATTCATGCAGGAGAGAAACCCTGTAAATGTAATACATGTGGGAAAACTTTTAGAAAAAGTTAATCATATATTGCACATCAGAGAATTCATACTGGAGAGAAACCCTATGAATGGAATACATGTGGGAAACCTTTCAACCACAGTTCATCCCTTATGACTCATTATAAAATTCATATCGAAGAGAACCCCTAGAAAGTAGATTTCCATGTGCAAAAGCCTTAAATCAAAGCTTTTTAGAGGATACATACTTGTGATGATGTAATAAATGTAATGTATATGAGAAAATTCTATAGGAATTTAGTACTTGTCAAATATTAAATTCCAAGGATAAACCTTGACTATGTAATAGATATGAGGAAAGCATTCATGTCTGTCAGACACTTTTAAAATAACCTGAGATGAAGAGTTCGCAACAGGAGACACTGACTTTGTAAAATGAAGAGATTTTTTTCTCTCCCTTTCTACAGCAGTATACACTAGATGCCATATGTGATTGTCATAAACATCTGAGTGGATGGGGAGGTTTGTGCTGGATATGTCACTAGAAAAACATCAAACTGTATAGATGTAATATTTTTTATAACATTTTAATAGCATGCAAAAGGATTGTTCAAAGAAACTGTACATTTTTAGAGAAAAGGACCAAAGAAAAGATAAAAAAAAAAAAGAGAGAGAACTGTTAACTACCTCTAAGTCTCTGGGGTTTGCCCTTTTCTTTACCTGATGTCAAACTTTGTGCATGAATTTCAATAAAAAAAGAAAAGAAAAGAAAAAAAAAATAAAAAACAGCTGAAGGGCCACCAGCTGGAGGTTGCTGACAGCAGCTCCTAGCTCCTAGTGACCTGTGGTGAATGGTGCCAGCTTATAGAATACAAAGTGGATAGTCCAGCAGCAACATCTGCAACTACTATTTTTTGAGTATCCTTTATGTAGTAGGCAATATATATATATATATATATATATATATATATATATATATATATATATATACATTTAGATAGATAGATACTTCTTAATATTTTTATTGTGAAATATGTATACAGAAAAGTGATAACTTTCAAAGTACAACTTAACAAGTAGTTAGAGAGAAAATTTCAAAGAATGTTATCGGTTACAGTTCCACAATTCTGTTATTTCCTTATTGTGAAGTATAATGTATATACAGAAATGTGATATCTTTCAAAGTATGATTTAACAAGTAGCTATAGAGCAAATTTCGAAGCATGTTGTATGTTAAAGTTCCACAATGTCAGTTATTTCCTTCTAGCTATTCTAGTACCCTAGAAACTATGTATATATATATATATATTATATATATATAAAGATTCAGTATTCATAATCCTTTGTTAAATCCTGTGCTGTCACTTGCTATCCCTCTCTCTTATTTGATCACTTTCTCAGTTTTCAGTTATATCTGGGCAGTGACCACCCTAACTTGTTCATACAAAAAGGTGTGTTGACATTATGGGGAAGGGGGGTGTATCTGGCTGATATTCTTGGAGAGGCTGTCTGGGTTTTGGTATTTATCTGGCAGAGGAACACTCTGGGGGATTTAAGTTTCTGAAAAGTAAACTTAGTGAGTGAAACTTTTATAGTATCTCAGATTGAGACCTAGGTATTCTTTCATATTTTGGGGACTACTGTTAGTTAAGTCTTGGCATACTATGGGCATTTGGAATATCTAGCTGGAGCTTGCATAAGAGTAACCTCCAGGATAGCCTCTTGACTCTATGTGAAATCTCTTAGCCACTGAAACCTTACTTTGTTACTTTTATTTTCCCTCTTTTGGTCAAAAAGGCATTCTCAATCCTTCGATGCCAGGGCCAGGCTCATTCCAAGGAGTTGTGTCCCACATTGCCAGAGAGGTTCACTCCCTGGGATTCATGTCTCATGTAGGGGGGAGGGTAATGAATTTATTTTGCAGAGTTGGGCTTAGAGAGAGAAAGGCAACATCTGAGCAACAAAAGAGGTTCTCTGGAGGTGATTCCTAGGTGTAATTATAGGTAGGCTTAGCCTCCCCTTAACAGCCATAAGTTTCACTAGACTTATGTGATCAAAGACTTGACTTATCAAATAGGGTGTTCCTAATTTCACATAAAATATATCTTCTCCAAGATAAACAACCATTGTCTCACATTAGCTTCACTTAGTTGTACAATCATCATCACTCTAAATTTTAAACAAATGTCAGAACCCAAAACACCCCAAAGCTATTATAAGCTCCTAGTTATTTATCCCTAGAATTAGTGTGGTACTGGTAAGGTATTGCTATTAAATGTAGTCTATAATATGTAATAGGTAGTTTTTCCCATATACTGTTCTGTTGTTAACTCTTTGTACCAGTGTCGTACCTAAGAAATAGATCTTGCAAACACTTATTTATATTTGTAGTGCTAATCTGCGGGATATATACCTTTAAACAACCCCTTTCAATCCTGTTTGCCTTCGGTGAGGCACTGATACTTATAATCCCATTAATGAGCTATCATTCCCTCTGTCCATTCCAATACCTTTTTCTTCACCCTCATTAACATTTCTGAATATATTAAGGAATCATTCCCCCTTCACTAGCTTCTGTCTATGTAGTGATATTCTACATTGTAAGACACTGATTTTATGTTGTTTAGGGGGTTTGTATTAGCGATAACATACAATATCTCTCCTGTGTCTCACTTATTTCACTCAGCATTATGTCCTCAAGGTTCTTCCATGTTGTCACATGTTTCGGGCCTCATTCCTTCTTATTGCTGCATAGTATTCCATCATATGTGTCTATCACATTTTGTTTATCCACTCATCTGTTGAAGGACACTTGGGTTGTTTCCCTCTCTTGGCAATTATGAACAATGCTTCCATGAACATCAGTGTGCAAATTTCTGTTCATGCCACTGCTTTTAGATCTTCTGGGTATAAACCAAGAAGTGAAATTGCCAAATTGTAGGGTATCTCAATATCTAGTTTTCTGAGGAACCACCAAACTGTCTTCTACAGTGGCTGTACCATTATACACTGCCACAAGCAGTGAATAAAAGTTCCAATTTCTCCATATCCTCTTCAGCATTTGTAGTTTCCTATTTGTTTAATGGCAGCCATTCGTACTGGTGTGAGATGATATGTCATTGTGGTTTTGATTTGCATTTCTCTAATAGCAACTGGAGATAAACATTTTTTTGCTGTGTTTTTTAGCCATTTATAGTTCCTCTTTGAAAAAATGTCTTTCCATATCTTTTGCCCATTTTATAATTGGGCTATTTGTACTGTTGTCATCGGGTAGTAGGATTTCTTTATATATGCTGTATATCAGTCTCTTATCAGATATATTATTTACAAATATTTTCTCTCACTGACTTGGCTGTCTCTTCACCTTTTTGACAAAGTCCTTTAAAGTACAGAGTTTTGATTTGGGGGAGTTCCCATTTATCTGTTTCTTCTTTCATTGATTGTGCTTTGGGTGTAAGGTCTAAGAAGCTACCTCCTCCTACTAGTTGTTGAAGATGTTTCCCTACATTATCTTCTAGGAGTTTCATGATACTGTCTCTTATATTGAGGTCTTTGATCCACTTTGACTTAATTTTTATATGTGAGGTAGGGGTCCTCTTTCATTCTTTTGGATATGCATAGCCAGTTCTCCCAGCCCCATATGTTGAAGAGACTGTTCTGTCCCAGTTCAGTGGATTTGGGGGACTTATCAACTATCAGTCAACTATAGATCTGGGGATCTATTTCTGAACTCTTGATTCAATTCTGTTCATCAATATAGCTTTGTGCCAGTACCATGCTGATTTGATCACTGTGGCTTTATAGTAGGCTTTAAAGTCAAGAAGTGTAAGTCCCCCTGTGCCAGTTTGAATGTATTATGTCCCTCCAAACACCATTATCTTTGATGTAATCTTGTGTGGTTAGACTTATCAGTGTTAATTGGATTGTAATTCTCTGAGTGTTTCCATGGAGATGTGCCCCACCCAACTGTGGGTGATGACTCTGACTGGATAATTTCCATGGAGATGTTGGCCTGCCCATTCAGGGCAGGTCTGAATTAAATTACTGGAGCAGTATATAAGCTCAGACAAAAGGAGCAAGCTTGCTACAGCCAAGAGGGACGCTTTAAGGAACGCACAGGAGCGGAGAGAGGAGCTTCAGCTTACAGAGACACTTTGAAGGTGGCCTTTGCACGCAGACTTTTGCTCCAGAGAAGCTAAGAGAGGACAGATGCCCCAAGAGCAGCTGAGAATGACATTTGGAAGAGAAGCTGAAGTCTAGAGGGGAACGTCCTGGGAGAAAGCCATTTTGAAACCAGAACTTTGGAGCAGACACCAGCTACGTGACTTCCCAGCTAACAGAGGCTTTCCAGATGCCATTGGCCATTCTCCAGTGAAGGTAATTGATTGTTGATGTGTAACCTTGGACACTTTATGGCCTTAAGACTGTAACTATGTTACCAAATAAACCCCCCTTATAAAAGCCAATCCATTTCTGGTGTTTTGCATTCCAGCAGCATTAGCAAACTAGAACACCCCCCACACTTCATTCTTAATTTTTAGAATGTTTTTGGCAATTTGAGGCCCCTTTCCCTTCCAAATAAATTTGATGACTAGCTTTTCCAAGTCTAGAAACTAGGTTGTTAGAATTTTGATTGGAATTGCCTTGAATTTGTAGAGCAGTTTTGGTAGAATTGAAATCTTAATGACATTTAGCCTTTCTATCCATGAACACAGAATATCTTTTCACCTATTTAAGTCTTCTTTAATTTCTTTTAGTAAAGTTTTGTCCTTTTTGTGTAGAAGTCTTTTATGTCCTTGGTTAAGTTTACTCCTAGTACTTGATTTTTTTAGTTGCTGTTGTGAATGGAATTTGTTTTTTAGTGTCTCCTCAGTTAGGTCATTTCTAGTGTACAGAAACATTACTGACTTTTGCACATTAATCTTGTATTCCACCACTTTGCTGAGTTTATTAGCTCAAGTAACTTTGACGTCAATTTCTCCGTATTTTCCAAATATAAGATCATATCTGTAAATAACGACAGTTTTACTTCTTCCTTTCCAATTTGGGTGCTCTAGCTAGAAATTCTAGCACAGTGTTCAATAATAGTGGTGACAGTGGGTATCCTTGTCTCATTCCCAATTGTAGTGGTAAAGTTTTCAGTCTCTCACCATTGAGTACTATGTTTGCTGTGAGTATTTCATATATGCCCCCTAACATATTCAGGAAGTATCTTCAATTCCTACCCAACAAAGTGATTTTATCAAAAAAAATGATGCTGAATTTTGTCAAATGCTTTTTCAACATCTATTGAGATGATGATTTGATTTTCCACTTTTGATTTGTTAGTGTGTTACATTACATTGATTGATTTCCTTATGTTGAACCACCCTTGCATGCCTGGAATGAACCCCACTTGGTCATGGTGTATGATTCTTCTAATGTGTCTTTCGATTTGATTTGCAAGTATTTTGTTGAGAATTTTTGCATCTATATTCATTAGGGAAATCTCCTGTAGTTTTCCTTTTTTGTTGTATATTTATCTGGTTTGCATATTAGAGTGATGTCAGCTTCATAAAATGAGTTAGGTAATGTTCTTTTTCTTCAGTTATTAAAAGAGTTTGAGAGAGACACGGAAGAAAATGGTGGCATAAAGAGGAGTGGAAGCTAGTTTGTCCCCTGGAATAAGTAATAAACAACCAGAGACAACTAGTAAATAATCTGGAATAACTACAGGGGGACAAACATGACTGTCCACTCATCATACACCAACCTGAATTGGGAGGAATGCCTGAGATTGCAGCATGAAATCTGTAAGTAAAAACTGCAGATCCAAGCCGGGAGCCCCCTCCCCCAACAGCCCAAACTGCAAAGCCTCATGGTGCTAGAGAGCAGCACTCTCAGAGCAAGTGAACATAGCTCAGCTGAGCTCCAATTGGGGTTTTAATTAACAAACGTAGACTGCTCAATACAAGATATGAATCTCCAACAAGCAGACAGAGCCTTTTGGTGATGACTGACCTTGGAGAGCAGGAGGGTGGCCATAGACTGGACCTGAAGGGGGCTTTCTGTCCCTTTTTTGGCTCAGTGGTCAGTCTAAGTTGTTCATGTTTTCTTGGAAATTATGCATTTCCTTTGAATTGTCTAGTTTGTTGGTGTATAGTAGTTCATAGTTTCCTCTTATGATTTTTAAAATTTCTTTGGGATCCACAGTAATGTCCCCCCTCTCATTTCTGATTTTGTTTATTTGGGTCTTCTCTCTTTTTGACTTTGTCATTCTACCTAAGGATGTCAACCTTTTTGATCTTCTCAAAGAAGCAACGTTAGGTTTTATTTATTCTCTCTATTGTTTTTTGTTGTTGTTGTTCTCCATATCATTTGTTTCTGCTTTAATCCTTTATTAAAGGATTAAAGTTTTCTGCTTTAATCCTATACTTCTTTTCTTCTACTTGCTTTAGGGTTAGTTTGCTGATCATTCTCTAGCTTCTTCAGTTGTTAAGTTAGTTCTTTGGTTTCAGCTCTTTCTTCTTTTTTAATTGTATGCCTTTAGAGCTATAAATTCCTCCTCAGTACTGCCTTCACTACATCCCATAGGTTTTGATATATTGTGTTCTCATTTTCATTTGTCTCTAGATATTTACTGATTTATCTTGCAATTTCTTCTTTGACCCATTGATTGTTTAGGAGTGTGTTGTTTAATCTTCATATATTTGTGAATGTTCTGTTTTTTTGATGGTTGTTGATTTCTAGTTGCCTTCTGTTATGGTCAGAGAATGTGCTTTGAATAATTTCAGTGTTTTAAAATTTATTGAGGCTTGTTTTGTGCCGCAGCATATGATCTATCCTGGAGAATGTTCCATGAGTGCTAGAGAATAATATATATCCTGGTAATTTGGGATGTAACACTCTATATATGCCTTTAAGTTGAATTCATTTATCACATTGTTCAGGTTTTTAATTTCCTTGTTGGTTCTCTGATTGTTCTATCTATAGAAAAGAGTGGTATATTGAAGTCTCCCACTATTATTATAGAAACATCTATTGCTCCCTTCAGTTTTGCCAACATTTGTCTCATGTACTTTGGAGCACCTTGATTTTGTGCACAAACATTTATGATTGTTATTTCTTCTTGGTGAATTTTCCCTTTTATTAGTATATGGTGTCCTTCTTTGTCTCTTATGATATCCTTGCATTTAAAGTCTATTTTATCTGAAATTAGTATTGTTACCACTGCTTTCTTTTGGCTGTAGTTTGCATGGAATATTTTTTCTATCCTTTCACTTTCAATTTCTTTGTTTCACTGGGTCTGAGATGAGTCTCTTGTAAACAACATACTGATGGTTCATATTTTTAAATTCATTCTGCCAATCTATATCTTTTAATTGGCGAGTTTAATCCATTCACATTCAATGTTATTACTGTGAAGGCAGTTCTTTTCCTTTGGTTTTTATTTGTCAGATATATTTTCCCCCCACTCTCTTTATTTCCTTTAATGTACCTTTACTCAAACTCTTCAGTTCTGAGCCCTTCTCCAGGCCTCTCTCTCCTGTCTTTTTTTCTCAGCTGGAAGAGCTCCCCTTAGTATTTCTTGTAAGGCAGGTCTCTTGTTAACAAATTCTCTCAGCATTTGTTTGTGAAAATTTTAAATTCTCCCTCAATTTTGAAGGAGAGCTTTGCTGGGTAAAGAATTCTTGGCTGGTAATTTTTCTTTTTCAGAATCTTAAATTTATCATACCACTGTCTTCTCACCTCCATGGTGCCTGTTGAGGAGTCGGTACTTACTCTTACGTGGTTCTGCTTGTATGTGGTGAATCACTTCTCTCTTGCTGCTTTTGGGACTTTCTTCTCTTCAGCATTTCACAATCTGATCAGTATATACCTTGGAGAGAGTTTATTTGGATTTATTCTATTTGAATTTCATTGGGCATCTTTGATTTGCATATTTATGTCATTTTAAAAGGGTTGGGAAACTTTCACCAACTCTGTCTTCAAATACTTTACTCTATTTTTGCACTTCATATTGTCCGTTTTCCTGAGGTCCACTTCAGTTTTTTATTTTTTTTCACCATTTGTTCTTTTGTGCATTCACATTCAATTGTGTTATCCTCTAGTTCACTCATTCTTTCTTCTGCATCTTCAAATCTGCTGTTGTGTGTCTGTAGTATATTTTTAATTTGATCAACAGTATGTTTTATTTCCATAAGATCTGCTATTTTTAAATTTACTCTTTCAAATTCTTCTTTATGCTCTTCTAGGGTCTTCTTGATGTCCTTTATGTCTTTTGCCAACCCACTGAACTTGTTTGGGAGATTTGAGTACTTCTTTGATTAAGTGTTCCAAGATCTGTGTCTCCTCTGGCTTTTTAATTTGTTCGCTTGGTTTGTTCATGTCTTCTTGGGTCTTCATGTGCTTTGTAATTTTCTGTTGGCTTCAGAGCATTTGCTTGTCTTAATAAGGTCATTTTGGGAAATGCAGGATTATTTGAACACTTACATATAGTTTTGCAGAGCCATAGCTTGCAGGAGTGTACTTTCTTTGTGTTCCCAGCAAATGGCATTCTTGAGCCACCTCTCACCCTCATGCCAGCTTTCCCCCAACTTTACCTGTGCACTGGGTGGGGTCCAAACCAATTAGAAATCTCAACAGTGCATGAGTTTTCTGTGGACACTGGGGACTGCCAGCTCTGGGGTTTGATGTTGGCCCTGTACAGTTTGGCAGGGAGACTGCTTAAAGGCTCCATGGGTCTGGTGATTCCTGGGCCTCTGAATGGATAACTTTGAGGCTGTGGGGCTGTGCATCTCACCCTCCAGCTCAAACATGTCCCACTCCTGTCTGCTGTGCGCTCATAAGTCTCTGGGGTGTGGGAGGGGCTCCTGGCGTGTCTGTGTGGTGCCCTTGCTTCTCACTGCCTCTTACCCGTGCACACCATGGACTTCCATGGAGGAAGAGTAAATGTGGTCATCACTGGTCCTCTGTTTCCCAGGTTCCGTCATGGGAACTCTTGGCTGTGTGGCTGAGGAGGATTATCTCCCCAGCTAATTGCTGTGATGGGTGCACAGGAGTGGAGAGCTGCTCCCTCCCCTGCTTGGTGGCCATCTTGCTCTGCCAGCTCCCCACAGTGGTTCTGACTGAAAAAACTCACCCCATCCTTTGGGATGCAGTTTCTCTACTTTTTCATCCAAGTCCCCATCATGTATTGTAGAACTCCTTTCCTGGCCACCCACACCCTGAAATTGCTGTCCTGGGAATTCTCTGCCTTTTCTCTAGTTTCTTTCACAAAGGAGATATTTGATCTGCCTCACTAATTCCACCATCTTTCCAGAAGTCACTATATATACTTTGTTTCATTTAATCCTCACTAGAATCCTGTAAAGTGGGTAATATAAACCCATTTTATAGATTATATAAGTAACGTTCAAGGAGTGTAAATAATACACCAAAAGATCACAGAGATAATGAGTGGAATTAGAATTTGTATGCAGATCTAACTCCAGAGCTTGTGTATTTTCTTCCCTTTTCCTCCATCTCCCTTGATAAATTAGAAAGTCCAAGCTTCTGAGCTCCACTCAGTTATGACTTTCAGAGTCTTGAGAAAGGTTTGAGAGCAGCTTCCTTGTCCAACAAGGATCCTTTTCTCCCTTCCGGCAGCCAGAAATCCACTCCTCATTCTAGTTCCTTTAGCTTCTCCAAACTCTTTTGAGGCCCAATTTCAATCTCTTCCTTTATTTTCTTAGATTCTGATGTGTGACTCACTGGCCCAAGGTCTTTGCTTCTTCAGGTAAAAGTAAAAATGAAATACCTTCTCTCTTCCTGGCCTTGGGTATGGAGATGTTGTGTTTCCTATATTCTGGGTAATTTACTTTTTGCGAACTTGATTGGAGTTAAAGGAGCCAGGCTGTCACAGGGTTGACCATAAGCAAAACCATGAAGTGTCTCTTAGCATTGTGCCTGATGAGATCATGGCACATCAATGTCAGTGCATATAATCAAATATATTTCAAAGTAATTGTATGTTTCCTAATTACAACTTCAAATACTGCTCAGGTATCCTCTGTCTGTACATATCATAATTTCACATTAGTGATTTGTTGACAACTTTTAAAAATCTGAGGGCTACCATCTGTCATCTTGGAAAGCTCTCTTTTTCCTCTTTTCTTCTCTGAGCTCTAAAGTGTGACTCAGTGGATAATACCAAGGTACAAGTCAGACAGCAGCAAAGCATTGCCTGCCCCAGCCCAGGCCGACTCCCTCCACACCATCTTCCAATAAAATGTCTCTTCCTCACATCTCATTTTAATGTAAAGAAAAATCTACATATATGGACCTATTTTCTTTATTCCATTTCATTCTCTCCCATTCTTCTCTTCACTTCCCTCCTAGAGTCAGCTCCCCTAATCCTAAGAAGGAGTATATACTTCTTTTCCTGAATTTGTTGTTTTTTTATTTATAGACTTGTGAGTGGAAGTTACATGCCTGTATCATATTCAAGAGGCAGGATGTCAATCTGTCAGAAAAGCTGCAGGAGGAAGTTCTGCTCTGGGAAATTGTTTTTTTTTAATGCTTTAATGGAGTATCATGCAGATCCTGAGTGGAATTTTAGTATGGATGATAGTAAACTCTGCTGCCAACTACATGAGGAAAAGGAGCAGAGTTAGAGGAGAAATGACTTCCCATTTGTAGACCATGTGCTTGGGAGAAGCATTCTTCTTGTAGAGACAGCTGAAAGGGTGAGAAAACACAGGTCCCTTGAGCTGTGCCCTGCCTGAAATTGCCTCTGCTAATGCAAACCAACCAGAGGACCCTTCTTTCTTCAATTAGAGTATCTGTATGTGTAAGTCATGAAAACTTGATTCTCAAGTAGTTCTGACAATCTCCATATTTCCAGATTTAACCCTTGAATATAAGAAGAAATGAGGTAGAATTAGAGAAGAGAGGACAGGAAAGTAATGTTAACTGGTTGATATTAGCTTCTGCCTGTGGGAAATACTTAAAGTCTAAGAAGTACAAGGCAGTTAGTGCAGGCTTTAGAACCATCAAGACCAGGAGCTTTAGTGAGCTCTCTCAGCTTTTTCATACTGAGCATTCCCATTTCTAAAATGTGGATGCAACCTTTCTTAGACTTTAAAATGAACCAAGTTTATTAAGTTCCATGCATGTGAAAATGGTGTTCTATAAACTGTAGCACCCTTCGATATGTGCAGAAACTCACAGGAAAAATAAAACTCTTTAGGGTCCCTAACATGGATGTTTCCAGGATCATACCCTATTTCTTCACTCCTGCTAAAGTTTTTGGTGACCTTTTGAGTCCATATGATATCCTTGCCCTTTGTTTGAAGATGAAAATAATTTTACTTTCTGCTCTGATGAAGAGTCCCTAGATTCTGGTTGCCCAGTAAACATCATTTATTTCAAATAAATGATGATTATCGGAATGGTGCAGTAAATTTTTGAAAAACAGAAACAGAACTTTCCCAATATCTCAAGTCAATGAGAGTCAGAAATAGATTCCAAAATTGTTCGATGGTCTGCTAGCTCAAGGGATCTTTCTTTTAATGCCTCTATATGTAATTAAGTGTTCAGTTCTTCAATAATGTGTTTCCCTCTGCTTGTAATTTTTTTTTTTTTTTTGCTGATGGTCAAGGGCATTAACTCCTTCTTTCATTAGGCAGCGGAGCCTTGGGATAAACCTCAAAGAAGAGAAACTCTATAACCCTGAGAATACCCCACGAAAATGTAACAGAGTCATCCTTTATTGGCTAATGATAGAAAAAGTTACCCAGCAGGTTTGAAACTGGAGATGGGCCTCTAATCTCAGCAATACATCAAAATACAAAAGTTACATTTCCAACTCTGGAAATAGCACCTTTCCTCATGGTTTTCCGCTGTTTTCTTGTCCTTGGAGAAGGCTTTTATTTGTTTTATTTGCTAAAATGAGTTTGCTTTTCCCCTGAAGACCTTCATAAAATGACAGTATTGCTTCACAGTAGAGAAAGGTCTCAGAGCAGGAGGGTGAGAAGAGTAATACATCACGTCCCTATTCAAGTCAAGTAGAATTCCTCAATAAGTGATATGAACTTCAAGAGATAGATATGCAATAGACTCTCATTTTCTGTGCTTTCAGTGGAAACGAGTTAAATCTCCAACTCAGAGCACTTTTGAAAGAGTGTTTTGATCAAGCAGAGAGGAACATGCAAATTCAGCCAAAGCCATTGAATCCCATTGTTGAGAGGTAGCAGAACGAGGGGGTGATCAGGAGATGAACAGTTTTGAGAAATTATGTTGAATCTCCTGTTCTCAGTGCTGGTTACTTTGTCCAAAATAAAAAGAAAAAAATTTTTCAAGGTGGAATGCTATAGGAAACTTTTGCTCCTTTGTTGATGTTTCTGGCATTAAAAACTATTACCCTCTCTGTTAAGCAGGGTGGCCTTGTTGGAATTGGAAGCTGTGCAAACCCCACTTTCCCTAGTGAAAGTAAAATAACCATCCTTAGAAGTGATTGTGGTATCAGTTGCTAGGACTCCTGCTGGCTTCAGAGATCCCCCCTGACAGGCCAGAAGAGACCTTCTGTTCCCTGCTGGATCCTGGTGACTTCTTCACCTTCCTTCTCTTTCTCTCCCTAATTCATCCCCTTTGAAAAGTGGGTTGGTGATCAAACCTTTTAAATGATACACTGCCCTTCTGTTGTAGACTTAGCACATGAGTGGAACAGATGGAACTCAAACTACCAAAATTATGTGGAATTTTACTCCTCTGTTCTCTCACTTCCCCTTCTGCCCACAGCCTTCAAAGAGGTTGTAGTTAGGAAATGCCGGCATTTGAGAAGACATCTGGAAATGTGAGGCTAACTTAAAGTAGCCATGGGTAGCAAAACTATGCCTTCAGCAGGGAAGAGCCACAAGCATGTACAGCATTAAATGCAACCCTGAAGACACTCCAAGACCAGACAGAATGTAAATATCTCTACCAGCTTCCCTGGCTCTGAACTTTGTACCAGTGGTATCCATGTTAAGGATTAAAATATATTTACATGTTACAGGTAATGTGGGTTTTCATTGCTGTGCCCCACTATATTAACCAAATTTTCTGTAACGTGTATTCTATAATATGTAGAGAAATCCACAATACATTTTGTAAATATTGACCATTACAAAGTGTATTCATATCTTGATTTTAGTACTCAAGAACACATTCATTTGCTTGCTGACCACACTGTGTGCTAGGCAGTGAGCACCATCCTAGAGGAATTGCTTTTCATTACTTTGTTTTGTTTTAAGAGATCAAGGCCTTAAGTAAAAGAAACAATGGGTTTTATTATATGTTAATGGTGAGAACAGGGCAAAAATAGATCCAGAAATAACTTAAGTGGCCCCTAAATAGGAAATTGTGTCACCACAGGTAAATAGAATATAGGATTAAGCCATTAAAGATAACCAACTTGATATATAATTATAATTAGATTTAATGAAAAACAGAAAAAAAATAAAGAATAGGCACAAACTTACTGAAATTATAAAATGTACTTCTGAGCATCAGATAAGGGATTATGTTTGAAAGGAAGGAAACACTGTTTATTGCTTATTGGATGTTTATATCTGTAAATTAGACTACAATAATCACTATTTAAAAAGAAATAATTGGCAAAGTCCAGACTATGTGGCTCTGATTTAGAATGTGTATCTGAGATGGGGGCCCTGAAAATATGGTAGTCTGTTCTCACTGAGGAGAACCAGAAGAAGAGGAAAGAGCCCACAGATCATATTATGTGAAGTTCCGCCTGGGTCCTGCCCTGGATCAGCTAGCAAATGGCAACATTTAGTACTATTCCCATAAAGGTTTTCAGTTTCTACTCACAGTACAAAATGTTTTTCTCAGAGGGATATGAATGATGAATATCATAGACCCAACATATCTGCTCTATAAAAAAACAAATGATGAAATTTGAAACTAGAATTGTGTTATGAAATTAAAACTGAAACTTATTAAGAATGCTTTCAAGAAAAGTAAAAGAAAACCCAACTAAGGGTGGTTTAAGCAATAAAGAATATCAATAATATCATTAAATACTAGTCTCTTCTGTTCTTTCTACCCTACCATCTTCAACATGTCTTTTTCTACTTCATGGTCATAAAATGGCTGCAGATGGCTCCAGTCATTGTGACCTTGTTCCATTATCCCAAGCAGAAGAAGGGACAAGGGCAAAAAACTTTCCTCAACAGACCATTGGCTTTTTAGCCCCAGCAGAATCTGCATTACATTGAATTGCTGAAACTGAGTGTTCTGTCCACACCTAGACTGGCAAAGGGGACTAGATTACCACAATTCATTTATATCAGTCTTGATTAACTGGTCATGATTTTTACTCCTTGGGACTGAGGAGGGGTCAGCTTCCCTGAGATCAAGGGACTCCACCCATGATCTGAATGAAAGCTGAGGTTCTTTTAGCTGGGGAGAATGACCGTGAGGTGGGCAAGGACTGACATCTGCCACAACTCTCCCTCCCCTATCAGACTGAAAGGAAGTGGAAAAGTATTATACTGATGTCTCTAAACTTACTGAATCTGTATATCTAAAATAAAAAAGAGAACTAAGACTCACACTTTTTCTTCAAAGAATTCCTGAAACAGATTATGCAATTCCTTTCAAGAACACCTCTTACTTCTTGGAATATTCATGTAATACACAGGTACATATATTCATGTATCCCAATATCAAAAGGATATTCAAATCCTTTTGAATTGCACCTTTGAATTTCTCAAATTCATCTAAAAATATGAAATTGGCACATATGGTTGGGCTTGTTTAACAAAATTCCATATTTTTTGAAACATGTAATTTTGAAGTTTTTTTTTTTTTGAGAAAAGGGATCTATTTGAAATGTGGATGAATAAATGTGACGTTTGTTGCACTACGAAATGCCTACAAACTTAGCTGAAATGTTGTTCTGTCTTTCTCAAAGGATTATTTGTTCCGTACCTGGACATAGGTGATGTTTTTCTTTTTTAGTAATTTTCACTGAAAAATAAATTTGAAATGATACTGTTAACCACATTCTCTTCAAATGCCAATTTTAAGCAATACCTGTAAGCATCTTTTTTATCTCCCTCATTTCCATATAGAATATTTAATTATATGGCATAGAAAATAGAGGTATTTCTTCCTAGCTATGACTAATAGTTTTTTTCCATAAAGCATAGTGTAAAAATGTACTTTGAAAATTGCCCTAATTTATGTCCATGAAAGTCATCGGATTTTTTCTTAAATACCCATTTAGCTTTGGGGAGGGGACTATCTATAAAATCACATGTATGACTGTTAGTTCCACCTTTTTTGCTTTAAAATTACAACCCAAAGAACATATGTGCTCTCTCAACAAAGGCACAAAACTGGGATTGACATTCATAATACAGAAAAAAAAATTATATGACACCTGTAAAATTTTTATTTTTAGAATAGTTTTCTGTGGACCTTTTCAGATTTATTTTCAGATTTCTTTATGTTTTAATCACCAAATATTAAAGAATTATATTTGGGATCAAATATATAGGTTCAAATTTTACTAGTATCAATTATTACTTGTGTAGCCTTGGGCAATTTGATGAATATCTTTGAGCCTTAATCCTCTCCTCAATTAAATGGGGATAAAAAATTGTTAAAGATAAATGGTTTATAATATAGAATGTAGGGGAACTAGCAATAGAGAGCAATTAAGGAAGGGGGAACAATAATCCAAGAAGAACAGATAAGCTATTTAAAGTTCTGGGGATGCCCAGGAATGACTATGGTCTGTTAATTTCTGATGGATATAGTAGGAACAAGTTCACAGAAATGTTGCTATATTAGGTAAC
This sequence comes from Choloepus didactylus, assembly GCF_015220235.1. Classification (NCBI taxonomy): domain Eukaryota; kingdom Metazoa; phylum Chordata; class Mammalia; order Pilosa; family Megalonychidae; genus Choloepus; species Choloepus didactylus. The sequence goes on along the minus strand of NC_051320.1, from coordinate 28,066,172 downwards.
TTTCTTGGGGTAAAGTGGGAACATGTTGGAAGTAAAGCAGTTATCTTAGGTTAGTTGTCTTTTTCTTATTCCCTTGTTATGGTCTCTTTGAAAAGTTCTTTTATTGTATGTTTTTTTTTTTTTTAATTTTTTTTTTCATACAGTTGATTTAAAAAAAAAAAAAAAAAAAGGAAAAAAATATGTAGAGCCCCCTTGAGGAGCCTGTGGAGAATGCAGGGGTATTGGCCTATCCCACCTCGATGGTTGCTAACATGACCACAGACATTGGGGACTGGTGGTTTGATGGGTTGAGCCCTCTACCATAGGTTTTACCCTTGGGAAGACAGTTGCTGCAAAGGAGAGGCTAGGCCTCCCTATAATTGTGCCTAAGAGCCTCCTCTCGAATGCCTCTTTGTTGCTCAGATGTGGCCCTCTCTCTCTAGCTAAGCCAACTTGAAAGATGAAATCACTGCCCTCCCCCCCCACGTGGGATCAGACACCCAGGGGAGTGAATCTCCCTGGCGACGTGGACTATGACTCCCGGGGAGGAATGTAGACCTGGCATCGTGGGACGGAGAACATCTTCTTGACCAAAAGGGGGATGTGAAAGGAAATGAAATAAGCTTCAGTGGCAGAGAGATTCCAAAAGGAGCCAAGAGGTCACTCTGGTGGGCACTCTTACGCACACTTTAGACAACCCTTTTTAGGTTCTAAAGAATTGGGGAAGCTGGTGGTGGATACCTGAAACTATCAAACTACAACCCAGAACCCATGAATCTTGAAGACAATTGTATAAAAATGTAGCTTATGAGGTGTGACAATGGGATTGGGAAAGCCATAAGGACCACACTCCCCTTTGTCTAGTTTATGGATGGATGAGTAGAAAAATAGGGGAAGGAAACAAACAGACAAAGGCACCCAGTGTTCTTTTTTACTTCAATTGCTCTTTTTCACTCTAATTATTATTCTTGTTATTCTTGTGTGTGTGCTAATGAAGGTGTCAGGGATTGATTTAGGTGATGAATGTACAACTATGTAATGGTACTGTGAACAATCGAATGTACGATTTGTTTTGTATGACTGCGTGGTATGTGAATATATCTCAATAAAATGAAGATAAAAAATTGTTAAAGAATAATCTTTAAAAAGGTAAAATCATGATTCTCATACAAATATAGAATGAACACATGTCAAAGATTTTACTCAATCCATTAGTAATGAGGAAATCCGTAAACTGTTATTACTGGCACAAAGGAGAATTTTAAAATACACATATATACCATTAGAAATGCTGAAAAGCTTATTAATAGGTGCAAAACTGGTTAACAGTTAACAATTAACAATTGCATCTCCACCAGACAATATTTATTTGCATTTCTATTAACATGAGTCATTTGCATTGTATCAGTTTCCTGAAAACTACAGAGTTGTAAAATATTTCAGACAATGAAAGATGCAGGTAACCCAAAGGAATGTGCTAGATAATAATTATTTTTGCTCATTTCAAGTCTTCCTATTTTTTTCTGGCAAATACTATTCACAGTTATTATAAGTATTTGCGGAGATATTTGACGCTGTCAAACCCAGGTTGTATTTTTCCTGTCATTTTTCTTGCTGCTCTGTGTTTCTCTACGGTGGCATATATTACTTCAAAGAAGGTGGGGACTACCTAGAACAGTGAGGGCAACTTTAAACAATAATGAGATTCAAGAGTTTGAAATCAAATATCTTTTGATTTGCAAGAGGCTGGACTCGGGAGAGAAAAAGGTTTTCCTGTATTCCAAATACTTTCTTTAAATTTCAAGAGTCTGCCCTAAACCAGAAAGGAGAGCACACAGGATGCGATTGCAATTTCCTCAAGCACACAGGGAGTGGGCACCCCTTCCAGATCTGGAAGGAGGAGGCTGAAGGTGAAGGGCCAGGAGGCCTGCAAAGTCAAGATGCTTCTCGGTCCTCACCTCGGCATTGTTACCTTTAGAAGGGCAAGAGAAGTTCCAGATGGAGTTCTGGGTCAGGATTCTGGGAGCAGAAGATTGGACCCTCCTTCCATCTGTAATTCTGGGAGGACGCAGCCTCCTGTTCCTGTTCCTATATGGGGTGGTTATAATAGAGAAATAATGGAATACTTGGAGAGTGAGAAGGCCCAATAGAACAGCTTTTACCCCCTGTGCTCCAGACGTGGTATGGGGAGATCCCTGTGTGGTCCCACTTGTGCGGTGGGTGTTTGCCGCTGTGGCCAGAGGGCAGTGGGAGGATGCAGAGGGCTCCACCCCCACCCAGCCCCTGCTGGAGCCTGTGGCTGAGATGGTGCACATTAGCAACAGGAGATGCTGGCCTGTGACACACAGGAGAGACCAGTCACAGCAGCGTCCAACACAGCAGGACAGGACCAGGCAGGATGACACTCGGCTTCCATACTCCTCCTCTGCACACCGACTCCTGAGGTTGGCGAGGGGAGCATCCTTGAGAGAAGAGAAAGCTCAGTGTAGTTTGTCCTTTGCAATGACTGAGCCTGAACCCCGAATTGATTATTTACATTTAAGAGTCTATACTCCAAGCCATGATGACTGAGGCACCTTGGATGGGACAGCTTCAGCTATTTTTACTACCAAGAAGAAACAAATCTTTAAAAATGTCCAGAAGGCTACCAGGCATCCTTGGAAGAGGGTGTGAGGAGCATTTCACATAGAAAAGATAACATGAGAGATGTATGAATGCACAAACAATCTGAGTGAATGAATAGTGACTGCAGGAAGTGATGAATGAGTGAATGAATTGTTGAGGGTCTAATTCCTAAAGCACAGAGGGGTCTACCTTGGTGTGTCCCAATGACATCAAGCCCATTCCGTGTACTCTATTAAATGGGCAACCCCTTCAAACACCTCTGTCAGTTTTCAGGCTATGCCTTTCTTGATGACAGGACATAATGCAAGTGCTGACCTGAAAATGTATAGTGGGACCTTGCCATATTTGTCTACATCACCCATTTACATCTTCTAATTTCCATTGCAAATGGGAATGAGACCTAAGATTTGCTTAGTATTTAACTCAAAACCCGAAATACCTATGGGATGTCACCGTTTGCTTGAGACTAAGGATAATCCTAGGCTGGGTACTTTTATTTGCCCTTCTAAATCCACTTTGCTTCCTTCTCTACCCTGCTTTCTGTTAGGGGATTTTGAACTGAATGGACTGAATCGAGGGGTTGCCTTGCACTCTGGCTTCCAGCTGAGTTCAGACATTAGGGAACAAAGAACCCAATAGTCAGTTACAGGAGGTCAGTGGGCAGGAACAGAGTGTGGTGGTTTGAAGCTGTATGTTCCTCAGAAAAACGCGTTCCTTTCTTTCCTAATTTAAAACATAGCAATGGTAAGAATTCAGGTATTCTGTAAGATTATTAACAGCATAGTAAAATATTTCCACCTGGGTCTTTTTAAATGGGAAAGTGATCACATTTAAAAATGTAAACTTAATCCATTCCTTTGGATGTGAACCATTGTAAGCAGGACTTTTTGATGAGGTTACTTCAGTTAAGGTGTGAGCCACCTCAATCAGGATTGGTCTTAATCCTGTTGCTGGAGTCCTTTATAAACAGAATGAAATTCAAAGAGAAAGCCACAGAGATGGCAGCTAGAAGCTGAAACTCAATGGAACCTGGAAACAGAAAGTGCTGCCATGTGCCTTGCCGTGTGACAAGCTAAGGACCAAGGATCACTGGCAGCCAACCCCAGAACACCATTCAGGAAAAAGCATTGCCTGATGACACCTTGATTTGGACTTTATTTTAACCTCAAAATGGTGAGCTAATGCATTCCCCTTGTTTAAACCGACCCATTGCAAGACACTTGCTTGAGCGTCCTAGGAAACTAAAACAGAGAGTAAGGTGGAAAATTTATTGGCTGCTTCTAGCGCTCTCCATTCAGCCACTCCCTCTGCTTCCAGGAAGTGATCCCTCTCTGGCTCCTCCAGGCCTAACGGGCCCCCCTTGGTGATGGTACCAGGGTCCTCACCTTCCCTATTTGGTTTCCCTAAACCTGGCTCACATGTTTGTAAATGACCCACTTATTAAGCCCCTCTTAGTTGCCAGTTTTGTGTGCTGGGATCATGACTGATATAATTTGGAGTGAGAGAAATTTCCATTGACCATTCCAAGCAGACTGATTCCTACACATTCATCCCAGGCCACCCACCGCCAGAATTGCCCGTCTCCCAATGGGGGTGGGGTACACAGCATATTATTTGTCACTTACTCTGCAACATGAGGCATAATAGTAACACACGTGAGAAGATTCAGTGTTGATGTTTTACAAAAATACCCTAGAATAAACTCAAGCTCTAGAGCACCTTAGCGTTTTGCAAGCAACCTCTACTGAAAACACTCCCACATTTTTCTTTATACTGAAATTAGTTGTATACACAAGTATTTCTTCCTTGCTAAACTCTAGTGAGCCCCATGGGAGCAAGGTCTATATTTTATGTATCTTTTTATAGCACCTACTGTTATACATACATAGTAAGTGACCATCAAACTGCATTGTTTTTTTCTAAATTAGTCTCAGTGTTTCTTTTTCTAAGGCTAAATATTATTCTTACTCGGCAACAATTTAGAGCTCAAAGGAGCTATGTATTGATCTTTAATTTTATTTCGATCATGTACTTTCTAATGGAAAATAATGGCAAAATCATTAGCATGAAAGTATATATATAATCATACATACAGAGACACACACATGTTTATATGTGTACACACATGGTGAAGATATAACATGGCTTGGTAGTTTCTTTATTGTTCTGTCATCTTCTCCATGATCTTATATATTGCTGGGGCGTGTGGGCTCTGTTGATGTATTGTTTGGGCATCTGAGTTACGTGTGTGCCTGGCTCTCTTTCGTGCAGCCTACCATGTTCAGGTGCTGACAGCTGTTACATACTAAACATCCACTGAGCTGTCTAAGTGGTTTTATGGATGGCTAGACCATTGTTTTTCCCCTGACATGTTAAAATTAACCCAGAATTCATCACTGCATAAAGTTGCTGAATAGTTCTTTCCCATAGACACTACCTTGTACTAAACTGACTTGTGTTTGCCTGCCTGAAACTTGCAGTGTCTGGCATATACAGGTGCAAGCTGCATGAATCAGGACCACATAAGCACAAACCATCTCGGTATTGCAGAGTGGCTGCATGGTCCTTGCTCCCATCTGACTCAAATGACAAGTCCATAACTACCCCTTAGGAAGGGGACTGGGCTGGGTTTGAGTGGGACCTCAGTGCCACTGTGAGATTGAAGAGCATGGCATCAAGTGCCCCACTCTCCCCAGTATCTTCCCATTCTTGGTGATTTTTGCCTCAAGGCTGATTCTGCATGCTGAGTCAGCACCCCTTGCTCCATTTGCTGACACTGGGCATTCCTCTTAAACTGTTATCCACAATACTTGTCTGCATTCTGATAAGCATCATTCTGCTCCTTCTGATTTTTCTCCTTCTTGCTGAAGGTGGTCTCATACTGCAGAGGTGAGTATGTTTCTGTCTTTCCTTTAACTTTTTTCCTGAGTACTATTGAGATATCAAAAAATACTAACTCTGTTCTGTTGTTTTAGCTTACTAATTACCTGGCTAAAAACAAGCCAAGGGAAGATTTCATGAAATGTTGTGTCACCTCTGCCTTACAAACCAATTTTCTTGGCATCGTTAATCATTCCTTCAAGAATGCACATAAGTGTTCCTTGGCAAGTGGCTTGAGATTTTGCCATGTTTTGGTGAACTATTACTAAGCACCTTTTAATGGATTTTTGCTCTGGATGGCTAAAGTATAAACTTTTATGTTTGAGCCTTTGTGATTCAAAACATTGGGTCATGATAAAATCCTTGTGTCTCTTAAACTACAGCTTGACTTTAAGATGCATTATTGAAATAATATTTAAGCAGCATTCAAAACAGCTTTATTAAAGTTTAGGACCACATTACATAATTTTACACAATATATACTTAATTCAGTTTCTGTTACAAAAGATGACTACCATACATGAGAAAGTAATCTGCCTGCCCCAACCCTCCCCCAGCCCGCTTGACTCAGAATTTAAATACTGGCCAGTTGTGGGAAGAAAATTCACTGCTTACTACAAGAAAGATGCAGATGTTTTATATCATACCTACAATCTAAATTATTAAAGTTAAAATGTTTAAAATGGCACATGGACTTTATAAAGCTTCTATGCTGTGTATGGATTCCAAATTGTTCAGCAATACAATCTTAATGGCTTATGTCATTTTCTAAGAAATTTTCTTTTGAAATTAAATTACTGTTGATGCTTCCCAAAGTTGATTTGTGGCTAGTCTGAGAGAAATTTGCTTTTATCTTGAAGTGATAGCAACATGAAAGAAACATATGTTTTTTTTACTTCCTTTGCCTTTTTTCTTTCATTTAACCAAAAACATCTAAGCCTTAAAACATCAGACAGTCCTTATAGGTAGAGCTTGATAGGAAAAGCAAATTGGAAAAAGTTTCCCAAAATTCAATGAAGTGATTAGAAAATGCCAACCTACTTATATAAAATAGAAGATTGTATTGGCTAAAGTGATGAAGATCTTAGCCCAGCTCATTCAGCAAATCAAAAAGAGTTTCCAACAGTTACTCCCAAGATGCAAATGCAAAAACAATCAGTCAATTTAGACAACTGGTCAATTTGGACTTAAAAAAAAATTAAATGAAACGGTTGAAATGAATGTTGGACAAATTCTTTTCAATGTCTGTTTGACTTTGTCCGTGTCAGATAAGTCAGGAATCTTGTGTTGCAAAAAATTACTGGACAACCAGTAAATTAGTAATGTCTGTTACACTGCACCCCAATGCTTCAGTTTGAGGATAATCACTGTTGAGTTTCTAGCAGAATAGTTAAGAGAATTCAGAAAAAGGTGCATGGAGATTCAATTGATGCCATTTATTTTCTTTTACAAAATATACCCTTTTCTTTGGTCCAATTCATATGAAATACCCTTCCAAATAAAAAAATAAAAAATAGTTCTTGCCAATTAATTTTCAAAAAAAATTTTTGGGGGGATGCCCTTGTTCTTAATTCCTTGTACAATAGAGCAGAGTCTTTTTTTCCTACTTTAGAATTCCTCAGATCTCCAAGTCACAATTCTGGACTTGAATTCTTTTTCAAATCACCAAGTGTGGTTTTTAAGTGTAGTTGACTGGGCCAAACATGGACTATCTCCAGGATACGAGCTGGAAGTTGTTTTGATTTGGCTTCGTTTTACATATTCTATGGTATGTTTGTTTCCCTCTGGTTGCCTTCTTTCTTTTAATAATGGATTATAGGAAACAAGCAATTATATGAGCTTCTCAACGAATAGATGCTTTAATATTATTGGCATATCTATCCTGTATATTTGTCTTAAAAGGGGCATAATCAGTTTTGCCAATATTTTATTTTTCAGTTTAAACCAATCATGTCCAACCTTTTGAAGCAAGCTATTAGGGACTTCAAGCTGAAAACACACAAAATTCGGGAAATGCCTAAATTAGAATTTTGTTGCCAATGTTTACATAGCTGCAGTAGACACACAGAGAATATGTTCTAATCACAAATACATTTTTTCATTTATTTATTTTGCCTAAAATATTGATTCCCAAAAGAGTTTTGGACAAAGTGGGCAGCATGATGATGTTGTTGTCTTCCACTTAGAGATCAAACTATGATTCCCTTTGCAAACCTACTGATTAGGACAGAAGGTAGCCCTCAGGTTGGATTTCCCCTGTTCTCATGCTCCTTTCAACACTATTCATTTAATAAACACTGAATGCCAAACAAAATGTTGGGTACTATAGAACAAGACTGAACAAGCATTGTCCCTACCTTGCAGAACTCATACTGCAAGTAGAAAGTGCAAATGGTTAAATAAAAGCAAGAAAATGGATAAATCACTGTTGAATTTGGCAACTAAGGAGTTAGGGACACAGGAGAAAAAAATCTGCCTGGCCTACCTCTAATTTTAAGCTGTTTTCATAACTTATCCAGTGTTCTTCAGAATGCAAATCTAATGACATCATCACTGTCACCCACCCTTGATTAAAGTCCTTCCATGGTTTTCCACTTATTTGAGGATGAAGACAAGCTCCTTAATTCAGCTGGTCTATGTGCCCCTTCATCATCTGGCTCCCCTCCCACCACACACACATACCTCTTCACTCTTTGGGTTCCAGCTACACCAGCTTTTTTTTTTTTTTTTTAACAGCTTTATTACATGCCACAAACTTCACTCTTCACTTGTTTTAAGTGTACAATTTAAAGAATTTTAGTGTAGGTAAAAAGTTGTACAACCATTACCACAATCTAAATTTAGAACATCTCCATCACCTTAAAAAGAAACCCCATATCCATTTACAGTTATTTCCCATTCCCGGCTCCCAGCCCTAGACAACCATTAAACTACTTTTTATGTCTTTGATTTGCCTTTTCTGGAAATTTCATATAAATATAATCATACAGTAGGTATTCTTTTCTGTCTGGCTTCTTTCACTATGTTTTTGGAGTTCATCCACATTGTAGCATGAATCAGTACTTCACTGAGTTTTATTGTAGAATAGTATTTATTCCATTGTATGTATACACCTGATTTTGTTTGTACTTTATCAGTTGATGGACATTTTGGGTTGTTTTTGCTTTGGAACTACTATGAATTATTGCCATGAACATTCATGTACAAAAATGTGTTTCTTTGTGTGGATGTATGTTTTTCATTGCTCCTGGGTAGATATCTAGGAGTTGAATTGCTGGTTATAGGGTAAGTCTATGTTTAACTTTTTCTGAAAAACTTTTTTTCAAAGTGAATCTACCATTTTACATTCCCACCAGCAATGTATGCAGCTTCCAATTTCTCTACATCCTTGCCAACACTTGTTACTGTCTGTCTTTTCGGTTATAGCCATCCTAGTGGTGTGAAGTGGTATCAAATTGTGGTTTTGATTTGCATTTCCCTGATGGCTAACGTTATTGAACACCTTTCCATGTACTTATTGGACATTTGTATATCTTCTTTGGAGAAACATCTATTCAAATTATTTGTCCAGTTTTAATTGGAATTTGTCTTTTTGTTGTTGAATTATAAGAGCTTTTTATATAGTCTGGATACAACTCACTTATCAGATAAATGATTTGCAAATATTTAGCCCTGTCTGTAGGCTGTCTTTTCACTTTCTTGATGCTATCTTTTGAAGTGCAAAAATTTTAATTTTGATTAAGTCCAATTTATTTTTTCTTTTACTAGCTGTGCTTTTGATGTCATAGCTAAGAAATCATTGCCTACCCCAATGTTGGCTTGGTTTTTGCTCTCTGCTCCTCGCTGCCATCCTTCCCACTATAACCTTTGTACATGCTGTTCTCTCAGTCTAGAACCCTCCTTTTCCCCCCCTCCTCTTCCTATTAACTTGAATCTACCCAGCAGCTGTCAGCACAAACATCATCTCAGGGAAGTCTCCCTGACCCCATCAGCTAGGTCAGAGCAGTGAGAAACTCTCCTGTTACAAGTTTTCATTTGTCTGGGTGATTATTTCATGAAGATTTGTCCTTTCCACTAGACTTTAAGCTGCCCCTAAACTTGATTGATCTATTTTTGCTTACAACTATATTCCCTAAACCTAACACCCTACCTGGCACATAGGAGGTACTCAATAAAGATTTGTTGAATGAATGAATGAATAATAAACAGTAAATGCATGCCTTAGGAGGAATTCACTGTGAAAGTATCGTTTGAACTAGGTCCTAAAGGATAGAGTAGGAGTTGAACAGGCAAAAAGAAGACAGGAAAGGGTACGGCAGACAGAAATAACAAGCCTCTATAAAAGAGTTAGAAGAGGGCGTAGAACAATGCCCTTTCATTAGTTCATTACATGTGTGTGTGTGTGAAGGTTTATGCGACTGCAGGAAATGACAGAAGTTGACAGCTAGGATGAAATGTTCACATGTAGGAGAAAAACTGGAAGCTCTATAGGCATCGGGGAGAGAGGACTGAAGGGGGAAAAGCCTATATAGACAGAGTGTGCTGTGAAGAGGCTGTGCATTTTCCTAGTGCTGCTTCTTTCTCTCCCTCACCCTAGGCATCTTGGGGTACAGTAACTAAATGTGACGTACCTCCCAGGAGGAAGTATCTCTAGGCAACATCTCTAATGATGGAATGTCAAACACCATAGCCCCTGCTCATGGAAAATATTTTGAGTAGAAAATCTTTGCATATCATTCAGATTGCAATCTGTAGGGAGCAAGTTGAATCTCTAGACAGGAACAAGAATTTTTTTTTAAATTCTTAGCTCACTATTGTTTCCTTGTTCAATTCGGTGAATGGTTTACAAATGACAAACAGACATATTTTAATGTGGGAGCAAGATTCTTCAATCTATCTGTTGTGGAACTATGTAGAGGAATACCAAGAAAGTTGAGTACTGATAGCAGAAATCTGCATAAACTGAATTACACATTTCAAAGTCTGTAGGATGATGTCTGTAGAGTAACTTTTGGAATCACATATTTCCACTCTCAGTTTTTTGATCGTGTTAAAGAGAAAAAACAAAAAACAAAAAACAGAAAACAAAAAAAAACCAAGAAGAACCATTATGAGATTTATAGCTGCAGTAAAAATAGATTGTGTTTGCAAACTTTTCCATCCTTTCATTTTACACCCTGGCAAAAATCTTTCAGGTTTACCTTCTTAAATTGAATCTTTAGGGCTCAATAAAATGATTTATTTATATTTTTGTTGTTTCGATTAGCATTTTAAGGATTGAACTTTTAAGGTGCTTTACATAAAGTAAACTCACACACTCATAAGTCTGCAGCCCAGCAAAATTTTAAAACCACATGTTCACAATAAAACAGGGGGAGCTTTGAATTTCACAAATCCAAGCTAAGCTTAGGATGAAACCAAAAATGTTGCAGAAATGTCTCCGTGGTCAAGAGTTTGAGTATGTGCGTATTGGTTTGCCTTGTTTCATTTGTGTGATGGAAAATCCCAAAAGCTACAAAATAAGGTCAAATGGAGAAATGGACACCTCCTGATATTAGAAGTTTTAATTTAGAACCTAAGCATCCTTTCTGGTTATTGCCCGTGTTTTGTATCTTCTTCCATTCTATATGAGGATATTTTACCCCCCCAAAAAATAAATACCAAACTCGACCCTTTCCCAGATTTCATGGCTAATTTGGGTAGTATGAAAGAAGACTCTGCTAATAATATCTATGTAACTGATTTGTATTTGTATTTGTGTTTTTCTCGTGATTTGTAGTGATCTTGAGCTCTTTGTTCAGTTTTTTGTTTAAGATAAATATTTCTGCAGATCTTTTCAAGTTTGCATTTTTATAAAATAATGCGCTCTTGATATTTTCCGGGGCCAATGGTTCACAAATTATAGGCTAGCATTTTTAGCCTTAACGTATGGCAAAAATAAGACTGATTGTTGGTCATGATTTAAAACTATTATCTTTTATTTTTAACATTGTTGAAAGTGATTCCCTTTATTTGCCATCATCATCATTCCAGTTTATTTCACATACCTGAAACTTAGTGGTAAGGCCTGCATTTTCCATTCTGGCCACTTGAGGGGATCAGACTTTAGAAATGGTAGTTTATTTAAGTCTTTATTTCAACAGATAGGAGAATAACTGTTTATTTGTTGCCAAAAGGGTTCTCATGTCACCTAGACATCAAGAAGATCACAGATCCCAAGTTCTGAGATAAATTATTCTTTATATACTTCGTATCCAGGCGGAAAAGAGGACTCCTTGATGAATGGTTGTCCAGGGAGGTACTAAGAGAGGTCCCCGTACACAATTTATGATCAGCCCTCTTGGACTTCAGAATGATTAATAACATCTATTCTCACTGGAATAAGAGCTGTTTTAGCCCAGGAGAGGACTGTATATTACTGTTTATAGAAGCAGATAACATCAAAGTAACCCATGGCTTGTGTTAAGCAAATACAAAATTCTGGGTCAGCGCAAATTAATCCTAAAGGAGTAACGGAAAGTTCTTAATGACTTGGAGATCTATACATTATCACTTTTCATTCAAGGAGTGGAAAATGGTAGAACTATTAATGAGATTTGCAAATGGACTTCTTTTACTGCATTATGCTAACAGCTGCATAATAGCATGTGCTCTAATAAAAAGCCTTATTATCTATACATTTGAAGTTTGTTAATGAAGTGTAGAAGTATATGCAACTTTTAAATTACGTGCAGGAGCATCTGAACCATTTTAATATTATGTTTCACGACAAAAATGCAGCAAATCACATTATACTTTATATATTCTTACACTTTAAGTGGCTGTGTGGATGGATGAATTAAAGACTGTTCTCTTATCTACATTATACAAAACAGATGTTATTTTCAAGGGTATATCAGAAAGAGATTTTTCCCCCAAATGATGCTACTCAGTGAGTAATTATACATTCCTTTGTTTTTAGGAAGATGGGAAATTTGTAAACAAGATTAAAAATACAGACATTAATTTTAATGTTTAAATAAATTTTATGTACACATTTTTAAAACCATCTTGGGAATTTTGAGTACAATTTGAAGGAAATGTGAATAGTTAAAGTAAGTTCCTCAGAAAATGTTTTTTTTTAATATATATATATATTTTAATCATTTTTTAAACTGAGATATATTCACATACCATATAGTCATACAAAGTGTACAATCAATTGTTCACAGAAAATGTTATATTTTTCTTTCTGTATAGTTGATTTTTCCTTTAACACATTTTACCCAAAATTATTATTTCCAAATGAATTATAGAGTACCAACCCTCTTCAGATAAGCATGGTGACTTTAAATTATCCATCAGTAATTCTAAAACTTTATTAAAATCAGCTTCACGTACACTGCCCACCATGAAGTATATGAAGTAATATTTCCTTTTTTCCCCTACTTCTTTAAGTCTTACCACTTTCAAAGAGGTGAGAATCTAATTGACTTGAATTTCACATCCTTTTCCTTCTTAGACAGATGTTGAAATAGACAATTGGCAGCCTGAATAATTTTCCAATTACTTAATTCAATCTCTAATAGATCAAGTTGATTTCTTTGGAAAACACTCATAGGAAAAATAAATGTCAATGAAATTACTCTGTAGTAAAAATACATCATTTAAATATTTAGAGATTATTTAATTAAATCCTTGGCTGAAACTCAGAATCCTAAAATTAGCATTTGACTATAGGTTTTATTAAGTATACCATTTAGGGCACAAAGATTCTCTTGCTTTAAATGAGACTGAGATACTTTAGATTATCTGATGAAGGCTTCATATGACATTTTTTTTTATTATTTAATGCTTACTGATTTTTGTTTGTTTCCAACAAGTCATGTAAAATTAGGACTCACTTTGTTCTGCCTAGTCATGAAATAGTCCAGACTTAACAACCCTGAATTTGAGCATTCAAACAGTGGTCTCTAAACCAATGGCTGCCCACACTAAAAATGGCTGAATGCCATTACAGAATCATTAATAGATACCATTTCTGATGTGATTTTCTTGGAAACTTAAGTTACTTAACGTAAAAGATTTTATCACATTAGATTATTTTACATCCTTTCCCTTGCAGGGTCACATTTTTAGTATCATGATCCAAGTTCTTGCAGATGCTTCTAACTGTTGGCACACAACTAATCAACTGAGACAACCAATTTGACCACTTTTTGATTCCATTCAATCAAATGGACAAAGTGTTATTGTTACATTAATACACTATTTGTGTACCATTTTATATTTATCAAAGATATTTCACTTGATTGATTGATTGATTCTTGAATGGCATGAGCCAACCAGGGAAGATATTACCCTCTTTGATGGGTGAGAAACCTGAGTCCCAAAAATCCAAGTCAAGCTTAGTCATTGAGTACAAGGTCAACCAGCAAGTTAGTGGGCTTCAGGAGCCATATGAAGATATTTCCACATCCAGTCCAGAATTCATTTTATAAGCTATGTGCCCAAATGAGTTGTGCATTTTAGTGAACCAACATTCAAAAGCCCCATTTGGATATCACATTATTTACAACATATCTGCAAACTTCATTCATATTAGGCATGTGACTCAACCACTGGGATTCTGAACTGGCTACAATCTTTGTGTCGTCAGAATCCCACCATGCAGATGCTGTCACAGAAACAGTAATGACCATGTAAGACTATGAAAAATACTTCTTTTGTTTTATTGTGATATTATGTGCAGGGAAGAAGAAATTCAATCCCATATCTGCTGATTGTTTTAAATAAAACTTTATACACCTTGTATTTTATATTCATATTTACCTACTTGTATAAATGTCTAAACCATTATCTTTAAATAATAGCACTTTATCTTAAATCATAACGTGAGAAATATTAATGATTTCAACTTTTCTCAAGAGCTTCTTCCATTTTTCCCACCCAAAATGAATAACTTATATTTTCCTATCATTTACAAGGGGCAATAAACATCATAGCTCCTTGAATGGAAATGGAGCTAAATGTCAGCATGCTGTTGATTAAAATAGAGCTTATTCCACCCCTGTTTAGAATTTGCAACTATCACTTCTTTTGGTTTCATACCAGTCATTTTAAGATGCACTAGCCACTTGGGCTACCCTAACAGTTGAGAGTTTATAGCAACTGTAAATCTATTAAGCTACAATTTGCACATAATAAAATGAAACAGCAAGTAGTTAAATGAAAGTCTCAGTTCTGAGCTGCCGAACATTTTCCAGGAAAAGTCATTGAAACTGCTTCTGCTACTGCTGCCTGCCTTTGAGAAATTCAATCTTGCTGATTGAGGAAACCTGGAGAGAGTTGGCTGTTCCTTCCTCCAGTTCATAATTGCCCTGTAGACCATTTAATCATCTGTAGATGAAACAAAGCTGGTGCTGTAGAGGGCCGGAAGCAAAGGCATGTGCTTATCAATTGCTTCCTACCACCCTGTGGACCCAGCACCCATTTCCGAGCCGTTCGGCAGTCAGGCAGGGGAGCGGCAGGCAAACTGGCTCTTCCGGTTGTCAGTACGGGCCGCCTTCCTGAGTGCCTTTGTTTTATTACAGTAAAGCACTCACCAGCCAAGTTTTTAGGAGCTAAATTCAGAGCAGAGAATAAAGTCTTTTTACTGCTGGAGAACGCAGATGGGCATAAATAGACCAACAAGACAAGAACTTGCCGGGTGCCAATCTGTCAAGAAGAAATAAAGAAATCCTGGAGTTGACTAAGCAACACTCAACTATTATGTTTCTCCAAATCACCATTGACAAATACATTTCAGTAAGAGGATGACATATATCTGTGCTACAAATATTACATGTAAAATAAGCATGCCACCAGGTGTTTGTGTGTGCCTATTTTTCCACATCACTATAGAAGCTGATTTTTTTTTTTTAGTAGTGGGTTTCACTGCCCCATGTTGGTGGGTGACCCTGGCCCAGCACACAAAAGGTCTGGTCAGAAACCACATGCCCAGTTTCATTAAGTAAGAAAGAGAAGACAGGCTGGCAAGTGGAGACACTGAGAACCAGAAAACCTGATACATCATCCTAATTGACTTGGGATATGTGTCTTTTGTAGAGCCATGAAATGCATTTCCTCCTGAATACAGACAATGCGCTAGCCAGCTTAAGCCCCAGCGGGAACTCCGTGGTGGTGTCCTAAACCACAAATATACCTAACTTTCAGAATGAATTTGGATGAATATTATGTTTACAAAGGAATTCCGTAAAGAATAGTCCAATTGTTTGGAGCTGTTCATTTGATTATTACAAAACCATCTGCTGCGTTTTTCTTTTTTTAAGCTTTTCTTGTCAGTGGGAAATTCTTAAGGAATTTTAATTCTAAAAAACACTTACTTCTGGCTAATGTGTGCCAATTAGGTTCTATTCATTGAATCAACAGTTTTCTGTTACCTGTGCCTTCAGGTAGAACAGAGCCTGATAGCCCTGCTCTTTCCCAGGCTTCTGTGCAGAGACCTTTGCTGCCTGCAAACAGTAGGGACACCTGTTTCTGAGCAGGGAGGGCCAGCATCTGAAATCTTAGGAATTGGGCTGCTATTGAAAAAGAGGTGCTCGATAAGGCAGCCACTGTGATAGGCAGCGGAAATTCGATAATGAAAGGAGATGCCTAATAGATTAATCTGGTGCGATTTGCCAAAACACAAGGTTTGCTGGAAGATTATCCACACTCGCAATAGGAAGCTCTTTGTTTTGTGTAAGTCCCCACTTATCATTGTATTCTTTATCTCAATAAGAAACATAATGGTTTACTTGTTTACATGCGTGTGTAGATATATTCAGAGCTGAGCTGTGGGGCTGTGAATTCCCTTTCATTTGAAATCTTTCCAGCATGCGGGTTATTAGCTAAGGGGGAACAAGCAGTTGGACACATATAAAATTTAGATCTGCCTTGCTTAGATTGGCAGAAATGACTGTTATTTCATCCACTGGGAAAAGGTTTTATTTCCTGCTCAAATTCTTTCGGAGGAAAATCACAAGCTCATTCGTAGCCATTGTAAGTGCCTGTGTATACATTCAGGACTAAGTGATTTGTCTACCCAAATGGACTTGTTATAGTCAACTGGTTATTTACCACTAATTTTAATAATTTCGTTAGCTTGTCTTGCTCCTTCTGTTTTATCCAACTCACCATAAATTGAGACTCATGCTTTACATTATTTACATTTAATCTAGCCCTTGGTGCATCTTGAACAGTACTACTTTGTTTTCCGGGATTGATTTTTAAATATCTGACACATCCAGCCAGACAGAACTACCAAAGCACAGTGTTCCTACTCTCTGAAAATAAACAAAAGGTGTCCCCATGGTTGAACATGACTTGATTAAAGCTCTCCCTACTCTTTTGTTTTAATGTAATCCTGTCTTATCAACAATATTTGTTCGTTCTCCTACAAAGCAAAGCTTACCAGAGGAAATAAGTATCTGTACAATGTTGTTATGTATGTAGAATTGTATATGCTGTGCTCCCAGTGTCTCCTGGCTGGGGTTCCAAGATTGCATCTCTGACCTTGCATAAGAATAGCTAACATCTATCAGCTGGTTATAACAAGGCATTGTGGGGTGTGCTTTGCAGGCACTTTGAGTTTACCTGGACTTTCCTTGGTATTAAATATTTAAAGAAACTGATAGTGAAGTAGGGGAGAGTCACTCCTATGGAAGTAGGTAAGGAAGGAATTATTCCCAATATGAAAATTGGGGAGGCTTGTAGAATGCACAGCTCTCTCTCCTGCTGCTCTTGCTGCTGTTGGAGACCATTGACCATTGAATGACCTTGGCCAGTGTCATCACATCACATGTGCAAACAGGTGAGAAAGGAGAATATAGAAAATTATAAGGGGAAAGGTGGGTGGAAATATGATAAACCCATCCAAAAAAATGCATCTCAGAAGAATGTTTTCTCTAGACCAACTGATGGATGCAAACAAAGGTTAACTGGTTTATGCAACTGAAAATGGATCCAGTGCTGGGAAAAATTGCCGCCAAGTAACACATGGCAACATATGAAAAATGGCTTCATGCCTTCTTCAAACAGATTTTAGAAGTTGAAAACACTGGAAATCTCGTGTCTATATTTATAGTTTTTGTTTCATGTTGTACAATTGGTTGAGACACATATGGCCTTTCTGTCTTTCTTTTCTAAGCCTCCATTACAAACTGCTTCTATTCTTGTGTAAAAGGAGCTTTTCACTTGTGGATAAATCTACATCACATATTTTAAAATTATACTCAAGTGTTCTAACTTGAGACAGTGATTTCAAGTGCTTTCCTACAAGTTTTTTGGATAGTATCTGAGATGTTTCTCTATTAAAATATATACATGAGTAGGGTCATTATATATTTTTGTTTATTCAGCATTAGCTTTAGTTATCAAAAAGTCAATCTAATTGGAGTGATTTTTATCAACCTGAGAACAGTAATTGTCAGTCTTTCTGGTGTCTCATCCACAACTGCACATATTTTCAATCAGTTTATTTATTTAAGGAATACACCCCCCACCCCCAGTTATGTTTCTCAATGGAAATGCAGGGCTGCATGACCAGACCTAAAAACCATGGTATTTCCTTCTCATGGATGTTAAAACACCATGAATAAGCAGGATTCCTCACCATCAAGCACCTTCATGGTTAATTAAGTCTCTGCACATAGACACATAGAAGACCCTGTGTCTCTGTGGTGTCGTAATGGAGTCCCAGGGATAAATAGAGAATAAAATTGTTTGTTGGCCTTGGAAGGTTTTCACTAGAAGCTGACTGCTTCAAATAACTTATTTTACTTTGGCCACAATTATTTACTTTGACTAGAATGATTTTATTTTCAGGAGTAGAAATGGTCATTACCCTCCAAAATATCTTAAAGATGAGGAGTCCTATATAGAAAAATTTAACATAAACAGTCACATTAAATTCCTGCTGCGCATTTACAGAAAGATTCAAGTTCCATAAAAGTCTCCATTTTATAAACATTTTCTGCCCCTGTTTTCATATTAAGCACAAGCCACATGAGATAGGGTTGTTTTTTAGCCTTGGGGGTCAGATATTTCTGCCTAGTGCAAGGTCTATGGAATAGAAAAATTTTTTCCTTTTTTATTTTGCATACAAAATGTGTTTTTTCCCCTCTCTATATTAATATACATTCAGTTTTCCAACTCAAGCATCAGAAGCTGATTCTACCACACAAGAAGTTCTCTGAATCTTTGCCCAGGAAAATATACATCTACATGCTAAATATTTCTCAAATCCATCTCCTGGAACGCATCTCTTCCACTATTACCTTAGTCCATCTGCCATCATTTTTTTTACCTGGTCCATAGTAGCCTCCCAATCAGTCTACCTGCACCCAGGTTGAGGCACATATGGCCTCATAATCCCATTAATGAATAATCATCACTCCTGTCCATTCCCATACCTTTAAGTTCACCCTCATTATCATGTCTGTATGTATATAGATATACGTAGATTCAGTATTCATAATGCTTTATTAAATCCCATCTTGTCTGTTGCTACCCCTTCCCCTTATTAATCACTTTCTTGATTTTCAGGGGTGTCTAGGCAGTGACCATCCTAACTTGTTCATATTAAAAAGAGGTGTCAGCATTATGGGGAAGGGGCTGCATCTGGTTGATGTTCTTACAGAGGCTGTTGCCTCTGGGTTTTAGGACTTGTCTGGCATAGGAACACTTGGATTTAAGTATCTGAAAAATAAACATATTGAGTGAAACTGTTATAGAGTCTCAGATAGGGAGTGAGGTATTTCGGGACTACTGTTGGTTAGGGCTTGGCATACTGTGGGCATTTGGGATATTTAGCTGGAGCTTGCATAAAAGAAACCTCCCAGATAGGGTCTCAACTCTGTTTGAAATCTCTTAGCCATTGTAACCTTATTTTGTTACCTTTCTTTTCCCCCTTTTGGTCCAGAAGGCATTTTCAATCCCTTGATGCCAGGGCCAGGCTCATTCCTGGGAGTCATGTCCCACGTTGGGGGAAGTTAATGAATTTATTTGCCAAGTTGGGCTTAGAGAAAGAAAGGCCACATCTGAGCAACAGAAGAGGTTCTATGGAGGTGCCTTTTAGGCATGGGAAAGCTTAGTGTCCCTTTAACAGCCATAAGTTTCACAAGAGCAAGCCTCAAGTCGAGGGCTTGACTTATTAAGTAGAGAGTTCCTAATTTCACATACCATATATTCTGTCCGAGGTAAATAATCGGTATCTCACATTATCTTCACTTAGTTGTACAATCATCATCACTCTCAATTTTAAACAATTATCATAACACAAAACACTCCAAGCTCTTATCAGCCTCTAATTATTCATTCCTAGTATTAGTGTAGTACTGATAAGGTATTCCTATTAAAGATAGTCTATTATATGTAATGGGTAGTTTTTCAATATACCACTCTCTTGTTAACTCTTTGTACCAATGTCATACCTTAGAAGTATATAATGCAAACACTTATTTATATTTGTAGTGCTTATCAGTGGGATACATGCCTTTAAACAACCACTTTTGATCATGTTCACCTTCAAATGTGGCACTGATACTTATAATCCCATTAATGAACAATCATTACCCCATCCATTCCCATACCTTTAAGTTCACCCTCATTATCATGTCTATACATATTAGGTTATCGTTTCCCCTTCTGTATATCTCTAGGTCCTCTGTATTTTGTACTATAAGACACTTATTTTACCTTGTTCAGGGAGTTCACATTAGTGGTAACATAATGCTGACGAAATGTCAGACACAAAAAGAAAGACATTGTATGTTACCAGAAGACGTTTTCTAAAAATGCAAATATGACCATATCACTTTGCATAAAATTCTTGATAGGCTTCCCATTGCTCCCAGGATAAAGCCAAACTCCTTAACATGGCATGACCCCTTCCTCTTCTCATGCCCTCCACCAGCACTCCAGCAACACTGGGCTTCTTTCAGTACCTTGAGCTCACTATGTTGTGTCCTGCTGCAAAGATTTTGCAAACATTGTTCCATCAGTCTGGAATACTTTCCTGGTTCCTTTCACCTATCATTTCTTCAAGGCAGCTTCCCAATACCTTCCTGATAAAGTGAAATCTTTTTATAAGACTTCGCAACCCTGGGAATCCCTCTCCTGTAGTTCTTAATGCAATAGCAACTTTATATTAATTTGTGTGATTCTCTTTCCCCATTGGAGGTAAACTCCAAGAAACTGTAACGGGGATGTGTCAGATTTTGCTCCCTGTTGTATTCACATGGTGGACACTCAATAAATCTTTGTGGAATGAATTAATGAATGAAAAATGGAATGCTAGACTTTGCTAATATATTTGAGATAAATCTCGAAGGCATTAAACAACCTAAGCTGACAAATGTTTTCAATATCAGAAATGACAGATAAGGTCTCTTCTTACAGGTGGTGCTATCTGAGGCATAGCCAACAGAAGGTAAAGCAAAATAAAGTAGATATCCTTCTTGCATGCCAGGCTACTGCTGGGATCCCCACCAATAATATCTATGTCCAACAGCTCAGCCCTTTTCAGGTCCGTACCTCACTTCTCCCAGCCCACAAATCCCTAGGACAGTATATACATCTGGTTCCAAATATATAAACATTGGCACTGTGTTAACAGGAGAGCAAGCATAGGAAAATTCTTTGTGAAATAGTGCTCTCCCATCTTTTATTCATTCAACAAATGGGTTCTGTGTACACTGTGTGCATTGCAATAAAGTTCATGTCCAGAAATCGTGGACATTTGCAGAAAAAAAGTAATATTTTATTGTCAATTTTAATGAAGACGAGGGAACAAGCCCTTATCCAACAACTCATCTCACCACAGAGAATGCTATAGCTGGGATGATCCACCAGGGAACGACAGCCTTTTCATTCAAGATCTCTACTCAACAAACCCATGATGTACCAGGCACTGTGCTCAGGAGCCGTAAGAATTATCAGTCACAGTTCCTGGCCTCAAGATCCTTACTATCAACAAAGGAGATCTGGAGCACAGGAGATGAAAAGCATGAAGGAATTCTTCACACAGGAAGTATATTTGAGCCAAACCTTGAAGGAAAAGTAGAGTCACCAGTTCAAGTCAGGGATGAAGAACATCTCAGGAAGAGTGAAGAGTTTGACCCACAGAGGGAAGGTATGAGTCTGCAAGGCAAATTCAGGGATTTTGCCCACACTGATTTATTGTGGCTGGAGTTCAGTGAGAGAAAAGGGGAAAGAGAGGAGGTGTTAGAACAATGCTGGTAATTATCTATCAGCAGATTCACAGATGGAAAGATAGCCATTGTCATTTCTACATTGAGGGCACGTGTTGCCATTTTCCTTCAAATCAAGCAAAGTTTTATAGAATTTAGTCTGCCCTTCTATTTACTTTTCCAGCAACCATTACCGCTGTTTGTTGGGTTGCTATTTTTTCATCTGCCATTTTGCACACAGCGTTTGAACTTGAATGGAAATGGACTACCTCACACTAATATGTGAGTATTAGTTTTCTATTGCAACATAACAAATTACCAAAAACTTTGTGGCTTAAACAGCAAGATTGTTATCTCACAGTTTCTGTAAGTCAGAAGTCCAGACATCATTTGCCTGGATTCTCTACTTAGGATCTCAACTGGGCTGGAATCCAGGGCTCAGTGTTCTCATCTAAGCTCACTGATTGTTAGCAAAATTCACCTTCTTGCCTCAGTGGGACTGAGGTCTCCATGTCTTTGCTAGTTGTTAGCCAAGAACCACTCTCACCTTCTAGAGGCTGCCTACTTAACTGGCCTCACGGTCCCCTCTATGTTCAAGCCAAGGCCAGTGCATCAAATCCTTCTTGTGCTTTGAATCTTTGACTTCCTCTTCTCCAATCAACTGGAAAAAACTCCCTGCTTTAAAGAGATCATGTATTTAGATAAGGTCTAGCCAGATAATCTCCCTATCTTAAGGTCAGTTGTGCCATATAACATAACCTAAACATGGTACTAAAGTCCACCATATTCACAGTCCCAGAGATTACAAAGCACGTGTACAGCATGGTAGGAAATTTAGGGTGCCATTCTAGAATTATACTTAGCACAATGAGCCACAACAATGGCTATGATTCAGTTTAGTGTTGAGCAAGAGGGTAATGACAATTTAAAATACCCTGCAAACTACCACCTGCTCCCTAAACTCTCCTCCACTGACATACCATCCCTAACTCTGAAGTTCTTTCTACAGATGCTACTCTTCTAGGTTAACCAACAAGCAAAGAAACACTGTCTCTAGGGACCACATGCTGACAAAGGGGTAAAGGAAGACAGTAGCTGGAGCATCCTTCTCCCCCAGTTCTCTTACATGGCACATTCACATGTATCAATTGAATGGAATCACCTGGGAGACTCTAGAAAACAGCTGTTATTTTTGATTGACAGCCATCCATTCCCTTTTTTCTGGTAACAATATTCTTATTTTACTTTGAGGAATCACCCCTACGCTTACTGCAAATCCATGGTGTTCTAGTTTGCTAATGCTGCTGGAATGCAAAACACCAGAGATGGATTGGCTTTTATAAAAGGGGTTTATTTGGTTACACAGTTACAGTCTTAAGGCCATAAAGTGTCCAAGGTAACACATCAGCAATCAGGTACCTTCACTGGAGGATGGCCAATGGTGTCCGGAAAACCTCTGTTAGCTGGGAAGGCATGTGGCTGGCATCTGCTCCAAAGTTCTGGTTTCAAAATGGCTTTCTCCCAGGACGTTCCTCTCTAGGCCACAGCTTCTCTTCAAAATGTCACTCTCCGTTGCTTTTGGGGCATTTGTCCTCTCTTAGCTTCTCCAGAGCGAGACTCTGCTTCCAACGGCCGTCTTCAAAATGTCTCTCATCTGCAGCTCCTGCGCTTTCTTCAAAGTGTCCCTCTTGGCTGTAGCAGCTTGCTCCTTCTGTCTGATCTTATATAGTGCTCCAGTAATTTAATTCAGACCCCCCTGAATGGGTGGGCCAACACCTCCGTGAAAATTATCCAATCAGAGTTATCACCCACAGTTGGGTGGGGCACATTTCCACACAACGTTCCAACTTCCTCCCCACTAATATATCTTCCCCACAAGATTGCACCAAAGAATATGGCTTTTTCTGGGGGATATAATACATTTAAACTGGCACACATGGGATTTGGGTGGAAATTATCCCCTGCCCGGTAACAGGAGGGACTATAGAACCCAGACTTGGACTGTGAGGATACAACTGTTTGACCACAGTGACTTTTTCAAGGATGAGTGTGAAACCCAAGCTGAGTCAATCAGAGTCAACACATCCCAAACCTTCACTAGAACTCTCATGATAAAGAAACCCTCTTTCTGTTGGTCATGGGGGCCTTGAGCAGAGTTTCTCAACCTCAGCACTGACATTTTTGGGCCAGATAATTCTTTGTTGTGAGGGCTGTGCAGTGCATTGTAGGAAGTTTAGCAACATCCTTGGCTCATCAGATGCCAGTAGCACCACTCCACCCCTCATTCATGAAAATCAAAAATGTTTCCATGTACCGCCGAATGTCCCTTGGAGGACAAAATCACCAACTGGTGAGAATTTCTGTCCTAGAGCTACTTGTACCCAAGGGAACAGAGGCTGACTGAGAACTAAACCAATATAGAGAGTAGAGTTGAAAGATGGAGAGAAGCAATTTCGGGTGACATCATTGAGTACTTATGAGTCTTTCCTTACTAGGCATACCCCTAAACTTTTTAGTTATGTACCCCTGTAAATTCCTTTCTTTGCTTAAGCCTATATTATTTAGGTTTATTTCACTAAATCACTCTTTGGATGGCACAGACCTTACAGAATGAGATGCTAGAAAATAAATTTGAATCTATTCTGGTAATGGGAGCCTAGGTCAAACACTTGGAAAAGTGAACTTCTTAAAGGATAGGAATATGGGCTTTAATTATAAACTTCACTACTTCATAATGTTGTCTTTTTCTTGCCTAGGATGCTTTACTTCAAATTTATCTTCATAGTCAAGTAAGTAATAATTGCCTGATAGCTGCCTTATCGCTTCTGAAAGGAGACATTCTGCAAAAACAGTACTAAAGAGTGTATTCAATAAAACTTTCTTAGTTGCAAGTTACAGAAGAAAACTCCAATTAGCTTAAGAAAAAAGAAAATGTATTTAATCACACACACACACACACACACACACACACACACACACACAAAACAAAACAAAACAGGAAGAGTTGAACAACTGAGGTCAGGGAAGCCTGGAGAAGGAACTGGTCCCAGAACAACTAAATCCAAACTCCTCACTCCTTTTTCAATCTCTGCTGCTCCCTGCATGTCAATTTTACTTTTTTTTTACTTTATTTATCAAAAAAAAAAAAAAAAAATCCAAACAAAACAAAACAAAGGAATAAGAAAAACAAATAACCTAAAATAACTGCATTGCTTCCAATTTATTTTTATCTTAATATAAAATGGCTTCTTGTAGTGGTACAAATAATGACCACCATTAGTTCCCAGGACTATGTCTCCCAGCCACAAAGAAAAGTCCTCCCTGAATCTCTGATTGGTCTCAAGTTTAATCATTCCAGGAAACAGTCTCATCCCAGAACAATCAGCTGTGGCCTGTGGGGTGGGAAACCAAGATGGGCTTTGTGCCTACTCTCTCCGACCCATGGTGTGAGTCATGTAAAGACATGGCAAAGCCCTGTAGTTACTTTGTGGACTGAAGGAGAGGGGTTTTGGGAATAAGTGTGAAGGGTAGTCAGCCAGTCATTTTGGAGGGAAGGCACACAAAGTGAACGTATTTAAAATTTTTTCCTTGAAGCCCAACAATTCATATAGGCCCTGCTGTATTTATATTGGTTCTTCAAGTTCAGCCCATTAGCAACCTGGACAGGCATAATGGTCCTAAGATGCCCAGTCCAGGGAAACTAAATGGGAAAAAAAAAAAAAAGATGGCTTCCTCAGACACAGCAGAACTTCATTAATGGCGGCCTTGTTAAATAAAACTTATAGATACAACTGATAGGCACCAGCCCAGAAGTTGAAAGCAGTATCTGTAGCAGGCCCAGGTATCGACGCCTTAGAGCCTTTTGGACAGCTCCATTGTTCGTAGCCCTCCAGCTTGATCTGGAGCTGGTGCCCTGTTGACGCCAGGATCTGTCTGCCAGCCTCCCAAAGGACTTGCTGGATTCCTGGATGGAGTACAAGTTCCCTGTGTATTAGTGCAGTTGAGAAACTTTTCCATGTTTTGTTTTTTTTTTTTGTTTTTTTTTTTTTAAAGCCAATTACACAATGGCTGGGGCTAGAGTGTAGGAAGAAAGAGGCAGAAGGAAGCTGCCAGCCAAATAGAAACTCTCCAGTTTTCCATAGAAAATAATAAATCATCCCGGTCAACCCACAAACTGATTCACATCTTTTTGACCCAACAAAGATAACCAGAGATGGGATTTTTATTTTGATCAGTCCTGAGCTGTAATCCTGAAAAACTAATAGTAATTTGAAGGAAAAAAAGGAAAAGCCCAGCTATTCCACCAATTCTTAGTGCATGCACATCAATCAACAATGGTGGTTAGAAAACTTGTAAACTGCAAAGGAGCAGTCACTACATGTTTTTTCCTGCAAGAATAAATGAACTTGACAAGGATTCTAGCTGAAACCAGAGCCAAAAGAAATTATAAAATTGAGGCCAAGATTCTGAGCCAAAAGGAGAAAGAGATGTTTTTCTTCCCTTCCTACTTCTGAGTAGCCATCACTTCCTGGTGATAAATGCTATGTAGATAAGAGCATAAAATATTTCTTCTCCTTGGCCTCCTAGTCCATTCTTTTCTCTACAAAATTCATCAGAGATAAACTGAAGCTAGGGAAGGCCACAAATTCAATATGTTATCCTAGGTTTTAAAGTCTTGGACCTATTTGTCAAAACAGTGTTTTTCAAACATTTTTCCCCCAGCAGATCCACATATAATTTCACAATGAAACCCAAAATTTAAAACAGAAAACTGCTGATGTTCAAATGGAGGCAGGAAGCCCAGTGTTCCTGGTGCTTGGTGTACACTCGCCCTCAGTGTTCCACAGAGAATCATTTGAAAACCACTGTGGTAAATCACTCTTACCCTGTGTACCTGGACAAAAGTCAAACCACGGTCACTC
Organism: Choloepus didactylus; assembly: GCF_015220235.1. NCBI lineage: Eukaryota > Metazoa > Chordata > Mammalia > Pilosa > Megalonychidae > Choloepus > Choloepus didactylus. Next base: position 28,039,555 of record NC_051320.1, on the reverse strand, counting down.
CAAGACATTTGAAAATAAAACCTGGGGCAGATTCTCTAGACAGTACTGCAGATGAAGCCTGCCTTGGTTTCTAGGAGGTCTAAGTAGTCACTGTACCACCATGAAGATGGAATTCCAAGTTGGAAATCAGAAATGAGAGACTTGGAAACAGGGAGTGGCTCACCTGCAAAAGCAGGGTGGCCAGTTTCCCATGGTGTGATATCAGGCTAAGTTTGCAGAGAAGTAGGAATATGTACTCCTTCCCACCCCTAGAAAAGTCCAAAAAGACCATGTTACTACATAGGTCACCAGAGCTTTACTTAATCGCTTCCTGGGATGCTCCAATCCTTGCCCCAAAGAAAGAAGAAAAGGGATGGAGGAACTGAAAGCCCAGTTGTCGTGGTGGTCTAGGCAACTGAGCTCCATGTTACTTGGTGTTCAACCTGGACTTTCTCCAAGGTACAGGTGTCAAACAGCAATGTAAGTTAGATTGTGCCATTAGGGCTACAAACTCATGGGATTTGGGGGATGGAGGGATCAACTTGCTACTGATGGCTTGCTACTATGATCTCTAAGAACTTAAATCTTATGAAGATAAAAACTTTCAAGAATACATTCTTGATTTTTCCATTAAACAGAGATTCACTAGGTTAAAAGTGGAAAAGTTAGAATCCCAATCCAATTTGCATTCTAAATTAATTCATTTTAAATCCAGTTCAATATATATGTGACTAATCATTTTCATTTTCCACCTAAAACATCCTCGGAAGGTAGACAGCTAGTAGCTGCTATGGATTTGCTAATATTTAACATTTGGAAGTCAGAGTTCCTTCTCCAAAGCTGCACTTCTCCTGCCGTCTTCATCCCTACATCTACCCAGTTACTTTTAGGAATAGTCCTTAATTCCTTCATACCCACATTCAGTAGATTAGCATCTTGTCTGCAGTACCTCCAATATAGATTCTTAAACTAACTACTTCTTGGATACTGAAAACCCTAGACTAAGTCATCATCATCTTTTGCATCTACTGCTGTTCTCCATTCTCCAGGTAGCAACCAGAGGGATCTTAAAGCCTAAATCAGATTATATCACTACCCTACATAGAACCCTAAGGGTCCTATTATACCAAAATACAAATAAAAATAAAAATAAAAAATCCAAGCTATTCATCATGCCCTAAAGTTCCTCATAATCTGGCCAGCTATCTCCTACTACGTTTACCTTCCTCCCCTTTCCCCGACCTATCTTCTAAACTTTAGCCAGATTGGCCTCTTCCTATTCCTCAGACCCACCCTCATTCCATTCTGGACCTTGGCAGTGCTGTTTCCTTTACCTGGAAAATCCTTCCCTTGGGTCTTTGCACAGCCATCTTCCTCTCATCATTTATGTCTCAGGTCAAATATCAACCCTCAGAGAATCCATTTGACCATCTGAGCTGAAATGGCCTTTAACCATACCACCCAGGCATGCTCTGAGTCATTGATCTAATTTATTTCCTTTATGATATTGCTCACTACTTGATATCCATATATTTTTATTTACATATTTGTTGTGTTTCTTCCCATATTGGAAGGTAAACTTTATGAAGTTAGGGATTTTTATCTTATTGCCCTACTTCCAGTGTCTAGAATGGTCTACCAAATAGTAAGTTCTCAATAACTATGATTCAGGTGAATGAATTTATTCTCTCCTAACTGTGGACCAGGTACTGTGCTAAGCCCTTTACATACATCATCATAGTAATAATTAATTAAGGAAGCAGTAAAACACAGTGGTTAAGGGTGTGAATTCTGGCACCAGACCCTTGGGCCCAAACCTCAATTCATCACTTACTAGCTGCAAACACTTGGATTGTGAATTGGAAAAATGTGAAAATAAATTAGTGCCCATCTCAAAGATACAATGTGTTTAGGATAGTATCCATCTGGCTCATAATAAGCATTTATTAAATTCTAACTATTATTATCATGATAGCTCACTTTATCCTCACAACAATCTAATTGTAATTATTATTTACATATTACATCTGAGGAAATACTCTCAGCCAGATAAAATCATTTCTTCAAGTTCACAGAGCTAGTGAGAAGTTGAGCTGAAGATGAACTCTCCCCAAAGACCACACTTTTAACCACTTACACCACCATGTTGGCTCACATTGTGGGCTATTTCCAGTATTCTCAAGATTTCCAAGTAATCAGAATTCTGCTCATCTCATATCCTTTGGCAATTGGGTAGGTTTATAATCTTTGGTGAACCATCCTTGCTGGAGGAATGTTCTCTCATCCTAATGGTTTCGGTGAGGACATGCATCTTGTAAAAAATAACTTGTATCCTGGCGGCAGTCAGTTGGTCCAGAAATGGCCTGACCTAAACTAGATAAAAAAATCCATGCCCAGAACTTTTGGACTTGAGATAAATGAAAGCCTCAGATTAATTTCCCTCCAGTGGTTGAAAGTATAAAATTCAAAATATAGGAGCTATCAGTGGTTACATTTCTCACTATGTTTAAAAAAAAAAAAAGAGAGAGAGAGAGAGAATCTGAGGGAAAGAGAATGAAGCCAAAATGAAAAGATAAAGAATCTTGAGGGCCTTTAATTTCCTGATTCTTGTTGTTCCTGAAGCTTACATCCTTTCCTATCATTTACACAACTTGAATATTCAACCTTTCCTTGGATCCCATGAGCCAGTAAATGTTTCTGTCAAATTCAGGTTGAATTTCTATAACTTACAACCAAAATTGTCCCAAATAATACCTTTTTCCCTAGGAGTGTGTGTGTGTGTGTGTGTGTGCGTGTGTTTTCAGTTGAGTGCCTATCATATTGAATAGTGACTATATACTGAATTTGTCTTCTGTGCTCAGCAGTGCTACACACTAGAGATGCGATGACAGCTGATCCACAGTTCCAGTTCTGTAGGAGCCTCCAGTCTGGTAGGAAAAGACATGCAAAATAAAGATTTGCAATACCATCATACCTTGCAGTAAATATTATAACAAAAGATATGCTTATGATGTGCTATGAGCACAAAAGAAAAGTAGCTCAGGGGGAGACGTCCCTGTCACCGTACTTCCTTTTACTCCTTGTGTTTCTCACACCCTTCTTTCTCTCCTTGGTGAGCTCCCTTTCCTTCAGGCAGTTATTAAACATTTATGTTCCTCATGTTTTTTTCTCACTAAACCCACTGCCCCTGGATTGCATCATCAATTCACAATTTCAGTGATCACCTATATAGGGGAATGATTTAAATCTTTATTTATAGTCCAGACATCCCGTCAGCTCTAGACTCTTCTACCTAACTCACCTGAGTTTCTCTCAATCCCCTCAAACTCAGTATATCCAAAACTGAACTCATCACCTACCTCCAGAACCTATTTCTCCTAGGCTCTCATTCTCAGTTAGAGAAACCATCATCCACTCAGTCCTTCAAGCCAGAAAGCTCTGAGACACCCTTAACTGCAACCCCTTCCTTGCCCATACGTGACCCCTACTGGCACTGCTCATAACAAGTGTTCATCATCTTTCACCAGGACTACCATAAAGGCCTCAGTTGACCATCCTCCACAGCCACCAGAGAGCCACCCAAATGGAAATCTGACCATGTTACATTTCTGAACCATTGCCCTCCATTGCCTTACAGGACAAATGCCAATCCTTTGAATGGCCATCTTCTGGACCTTGCTCATTTATTCAGTTTCATCTCCTGCCATTCCCTACCTCAAAATATTTGCTCCCACCATGCTGAACTTCCTGTAGGTTTCTGAATATGTTTGCCATGCCATGACAATGTGCCTTGGCATGTGCCTAAATTTCTGTATGGGATGCTCTTCTCTTCCTCCTTTTCTCTCCTCTTTTCTCTCCTCTTACATACATAGTTGACTACCCAGACTCAACCTCCAGCACTGAGCTCAGATATCACTTCCTCCAGAAGTCTTCCCTGACACCCAGGGCTATGTTACATAGCTCTGCTTTGTGGTCCCATAAATAGGTTAGTTCTTTCCTTTGTCTGGGTGCTTATCATGGTCCATTATAATTATTCCCCACCCCACCCCCACCTTGACTGCAAATTTCTACAGGCAATTACAGAATCTTATTCATCTTTTTATCCCTAGTTCCTAGAACAGTTACTGGAGCACACAACAGATCCTCAATATGTGTTTCATGGATTAATGAATGAATGCAAGAATGAGTGAATGGGTAGACACATTAGAATCCTTCTAAATCTCAGCCTCTCTTCTGTGATTGTCCTGCCCACTCCCAATCTCTAAGACTGGGTGGAGTGGGGTGGTGGAGGTATGGTGAATATAGCTAGGTTCTCCACGTTGTATACATTTCTCCACTGCTACTCACCTGTCTCAGGCATTCTCTCAAGATGTGCACACACACCAGCCCCTCCAGATGCTCTCTCTTCTTACTATTAGATGGCGTCCTGTTATGAGGTAAATGCTGAGACAAGATTTCTCCTGATACATTTTAGCAGTAATCCAGCACCCACCCCAAAACCCAATTCATCTATTCCTTTAGTCATTCATTACACAATCATATATTTAGCCCCAGTGATATGCTGGAGAGTGCAGTAGCTTTGCAAGTACAAATGTGGATATTTCAGCATTCCTGATTTTAAGATTACATTTTAGAGGGGATAACTAAGCCTGATCCTGGCCCCCTTTCTAACAAAAATGGAAAATTCCCCACAGTGAGAAGGTAGAGGCAACTGCCTACCATCTTTGGCCAAAAACAGTCTTCTTCTCTCTTCCTGACACCCAAAGGCAATGCCTTACATATTATCTCCATCCCTTGCATTTCCCTCAGTCCCTTCCATTCACTCAAATAAACCTTTAGTTGAAGCCACACCCACAGCATCCTCCACACCATTCCCCTGTATGGCACAGATATTCACACTTGTTTCATCTGGTCAGCCAGGCTCTTCATCTGAAGTATAACCTTTAACGGAAGAATGATCAGAGACTGTACTGGGGCAGGTAGTTAGGGAACCAGAGAGGGCAGGGTTAAGGTAAGGGGTAACTATGGGAGGGGAGAGAGAAGAGAAGAATATGGATCCATATTGTTCCAAAAGAGAACTTCCTTCTCTTTCATCTTTCCCTTGGGGCAATCACTCAGCAGAGAAAGAAAAGTTTAATGAAGCCACATAGATACTAAGGACAGAAGTTTATTGGCAAAAAGAGATTTGAAGCTATTACACCTCCATATCATAAGGTGATAAAAACAGTGATCCCCTACAAAGATTCTTGAATGAAAACAAAATGGATGAATGGAAAGGATGGATGGATGGATGGATGGTTGGATGGGTGATAGATGATAGATAGAGAGATAGATAGGGATTTATATCCTTTCAAAAAAATTTTGTCACCTTTTTATATATTATTCATTATCTTAATATAATATAGTACCATTTATATACTAATATATATCTTAAATATCTCCATACTGTGACAAACATTGAAAATGGACAATTGATCTTTCAAGCCAATTGTTCATATACTTCTAATCTACTGGTCTTTTTACAGTACTCTCTTCTTCCAGATATATTTCAGCATAATTTGGTTTATGAAAATTAAATATCAAAAGAGAAGTACCTTTATTTGGTATGATAGGAAATTAAACATTTCTAAAATTTCTTGCAATCATATGATATAACATATGAAGTGCCTAGTGCAACACTGAGCCCATGGCAGGTTGTTAGCTCCATTTCTTTCAATCCTTTTAAATGATCAAGCTATTACTATGTTACAGATGTTGAGACTTATACAGTAATAAGTTACTGACTAAAAAACTTTCCCCAATATTCCTCATGATGATTTAAACCTCCAAATACATATTTGTCCTCATCATGATGGATTCTTTGAAGTCAGTTTATCTGGGGGTCAAATTATGGTTCTGCCCTTTTCTAGCTGTGAGACCTAGGACAAGTTACTTAATCTCTCCAGGACTTGGTTTCTTCATCTTTAAAATGGGGATAAGAGAATTGTTACAATAATTCAAGAAGATAATAATACATTTAAGGGCTTTGAGTAGTGTCCTTCATGTAGTGCATCCTCTGTGAATACCGTCATAGGTAGGCATGATATTTTAGGTTGTAGGTGGGAGCAGAAGTGGCCTCTTCATCAGAAGAGCACCTGGAAATTTGAAAGGTACCAACCACAGCTCATGGACTAGAGATCATACAAAGATAGATACCACAGCAACAGAAATAAGACAATGTCTTGCATATGCTGCTTTTATAGATATTGTGAGATTGATTAGCTTTATGTACCTAAAATCAGCAATTAGCATTTTTAGAATATCTGAACATATGCCTAATGCAGAATAATGCAGGAGTAAAATAACATTTTGTAAGCTGTTTTGGAATTGGATTTCAGCCAAATTGTATCGATCCAAAGGTAATTTAGATTTTTTTAAAAAGTAATTTAGGAGCAGCCCAGAATATGTGACAGGAATACTACATGAAACTAGAAAGTAAACTGTGTTCTTCATGGGTGAGATACAACTCCACTGTCTGGTTTGTTTGTTGTTGTTTTTTTTTTAATTTAAAAAGGGCTCTTATAGACCATTTGAGTAATAATAAGTAATGTAGACCACAATTAATGCATTCTTTGAATTACCACAGAATATACTAGTATATTTTCTGATAGCAAGAAAGCAAAGATAAAACAAAGCAAATAAAACATATGCATGAAAAGTGATTGGAAGGAAAAGAGATGGAATATGCTTGTACTACACATACTCTTGAGGTTTACATTTGCAATTCTAATAAGAATTATTAGAGACCTCATTAGTCTTTAGAACTGAAGATGCCACAGCACAAGGTGATGTCTCTCGAAGGGAAGTAGAAAAGAAGCTCTGTGAACTGGCTGCCCTGCAGGTAGCATGTCCCATGGAATCATTTTTGGCCAAGAATCTGGTCTTTTAGTTCCCAGTTTAAAACACATAGTGTATGCAATTCAGAGCTAATCATTATAAAAGGCAAATAGGACATGGACACATTTTATTTTTATTTGAATTCCTTGTTTTTAATATTAACAGAACTTAGCAGCATGAGGACCTTAAGAGAAACCAGCAAGGAATTGGTCAAAATAGCCCAAAGAAGGGAGAAAAAAACAACCTGGAAATAACAACAACCACAAAAGACTCCTTTTTTTTTTTTTGGCATTGTTACCTTGGATCCCCATTTCAGTATATTTTAACTTTATTCTGTTTATCAGTTTCCATCTAAAAAATAATGTCTGAGCCAAATTTTCATCCTATGTAATTCTATGAGGATTCTCTTTGCTTTCTTGGAGTTTAATTCTCCCATGGCGTTGCATAAGATGTAAATCTGACCCCTAAGGGAATATTATTGCAGTGAGAGGAGAAACCGCCTTTTATGGTGGGATGGTATCATTTAAGTGGCTTTTTAAATGTACTCTTTAAGAGAGATATAAAATTTATAAGTGGTAATGATATCATTTTAATCATTTGAAGATAATAGAGAACACCAAATGAGAGTGTTTTCTTCTTAAGTGGACTTAATCAAATGCAGGGTTTAAGCGGCTCCAATTTAGAAACACTTCATCAAATAATTACTTTTCCTGCTGAGTCACTTGTGGTTTTCATGGAATTGGCTTTTGAGGGTTGGAATTTGCATGGTTTAACATTTTTTTCTCAGTCTCAGAGATTTCAACCCCCCCACCCCAACTCCGTTCTCTGGTTCACTTGCTCTCATGAGCCTGAAGATGTTCCAGTATGAACTCACAGGAATATTTGGCTCCGTCACTTCCCAGTTGACTTTATATAGAATTCATGAAGTCATAGAATTCTATGGCAGTGGGTTCTAAGACAGTGCAGTCTATAGCACTCTCCTTTTGAGCCCACAAACCTGGAATGGCCCCTAACCACAGTCCTGATGCATAAATAGGGAAACTTCATATAATAGAAACCTAGATATGCCTCTACTTCCATGCCTCTTTGGACTTAAATTAGGTGTTTTATAATGACTGATTTCTCTCTTCATCTGTCAATCCCATCCTTCTTCCATCCATGCAACCACAAATTTTCATGAATAACATCTAATGGAGGCATCTGCTCTTTAGGAACTGGGAAGACAAAGATAAGAGAGGCACACAGAGCTCCCACCCCCAAGGAGATCCAAATCCATTCGCAATCACCAAGCTACACATCTCACTATCCATATACATTTTTGTACTAATAATATTTTCCTTACAACTTTATAAAGATCTAGTGTAAATCAGTTCTGCTACTCCAATACTGGTAAACCTTTTCAGTGGCTAACAAACTAGTAAAGTCATTTTTTTTTTTTAAAGCAATGGTCAGTTTTCATCACCAATGCTTGCTCTCAGCAGAAATATACCATTCTTCAAAAAGAACCAGGGATTGACCTTTTGGAATATTAATACTGGTTTTCTGGTTCAATAAAAATTGAGCGAGGAAAAGAAGAACCAACTGGGCTGTGCATGCATGGTTCTATAAGATTTAGGCTTTTTTCCCTTTAAATATGAAAAAATCTTGCCTCTCATATTCTAGAGCAGAGCTATTTAATGGCACTTGCTGCAATGATGAAATGTTGTATATCTTTGCTATCCAATACATTAGCCATAGCCATATTTAGCTAATGAGAATTTCTGACTAATGAGGATTTGAAATGTGGTTACTGCAACTGAGGAAATGAATTTTTAATTTTAATGGATTAATTTAAATTTAAATTTACATAGCCACACCTGACCAGTGACTATTGTATTGAATAGTACAGTTTTAGAGTCTTGAGTTGTATAATGTTGAATCTATTTTTATTATATCCTGTAGAGTAATTAGGTGTTTACATTTCTTCATGTCATTTTCAAATTTGATTGCAAGTCACAAAGTCCCAAAATTCTGAATTATCTTCTTTTTACTTACCCAAGAGGAAAGTGTTCATTGTTCTCTCTAAAACCTCATTCTACTGCTAGAGCTTCATTTACTTTTTATTTGTTTAGAAACAAATTTTATTAAATGAAGATAAGTAAAAGCCTAATATGATTTTTGCTCTGGGAAACCCAGCTCCTACATATCGTTTTGGTCCCATTAGCATGAAATTACTACAAGACCTACTTTGAATTTGTAACCACTTCATCTTGATTTTTCATTGGTCTGTTCTTTATTGCTCTAAAAGTGACCTCAGGATCCATACTGTGGACCTTATCAGAATAAATTTCTTCCAGCATTTCAAGTAACTAAACTCTCTTGGAAGGAACCCAAAACCTATCAGAGTTATACCAAATTTTACCTAACATTTTGGTTACGATAAAATACTCATGCATTTTTCTAATGTTCCTGTGAAAGCTTTGTAATTTATTTTATAAAATCAAACTTCAATTAGGAAAATCATGACAGAGGTGTTTCTGACCTAATTTGTGAAATTCTAAATGGATAAATTTGGAAATAATAGTTATTTTATTTATCTAACTAGATACATTTGGAAATTTTAGTAATAAAATTACTAAAATAAGTGCTTTTAATCATTTAATTGTTTCAATTTGTGAAAATTTTATAGAGCTAGATCATGCAAAAATCTATAACAGGTTTTAATTGATATTATTTCTATAAATATCATGTGGTGGGTTACCAGTGTTGTTTAAAATATTGTGTACCATATGATTCATATATATTAACTATTAAAAATAGCATGCCTTCAAATAATTACCTAAAATTTTAGGTAAATTTAAAGATAAATTAGTTTGGGTGCCTTAAGACTGCACACATACCTGCGGCTTTATTAAAATTTTTGTATAGGTAAAAACAAATACTGGTATGAAAAGAAGTAACTCTTAAAAGTATCTTTAGTTGCACTTGAGTGCAATGAGAAGAAAAGTATCTCAGACTCTAGCACTCTTAAAAATTTAGGCATGATAAAGTAAGAAGTAAAGTAATAAGGAATAAAGTGATAGTAAAGTAATAAATAGATTATTTATTTAAAAGAGGAGGACAAATATTTTCTTTTCTTAAAACTTAAAAGAGGAGGACAAATATTTTCTTTTCTTAAAACTCTTTCAACCACAGTTGAAAAGCAGTAAGATTGTAACTAGTGGAACATAGGTGATAATAAATACAACAATCTGAATAAACTTCAAACCACAAATGATAGCAAAAAATGATACCTATGTGTATAAATCCTTTTGATAGGTTGCTGGTATTCAGATGTGAGGGGGCTTGCTTTGACATTAAACATCGTCCCTATACTTAGAGATGACACATGAGACCAGGAGTTGTTTTCAGGCCCTGGACACAGAGCTGTGACAGTTTTTTGGCTACAGCCGCTGTTTGCTGAGCTTGACCTCATTTGTGACTCACTCTTTCTCACTACTGAGTTAATCAAAGCCTTTGTTTGATAAGAGCCACTGATTGCTTGAGAAGAAATTCACAAGTTCTCTATCAAGACTTGAGAACAACCTAGATATTTTTATGGAACTAATACATAAGCAAATTTAATAGCAATATGGAATATTCATATACCCTTGAAGCCATAGAAATGGGGTATAAATTTAAAAGAATATAGCTCAAATAGGAGACAGTAAATATTCAGGCAGATAAGTTGGAAGTGTACATTAGGAAGGTAGTGATTCTCAAGAAATTTAGATGGGAAAAATTGTTTAAATGTCATAGTTGTGCTGTTATTTAATTTAAACTCTGTTTAGGTGGGGAGAAATATGAAAGGCAGCTTGGAAATAGAGCCAGTCTCAGGAGAAGAAACATGATATGTAAACCGAGTGTAATGGATGAGAAAAGTTCAAGAAGTCATGAGCACATTCAGGGATGTTGAGAAACCAGTTCCACTTCCTTGAGCTTTTCATTCATTAAGTATCCAGACACCAGAGGTAGAAGCAAAGTGATGGACTTTTAAGTACCATACACCACTTTATGTTGATTGACCAAGAGTCTTATTAAAATTACTTAAAAGTTTATCAGTGACAAAGTTACTGAAATATGCTTTTAGAGAATACGTTTTATCAGTGATTTCTAAAAAAATTCCAAAAGGACCTACCAAGGCAACCAACACATAGAATTATTCTGGTACAGCTGTTATGTTTGCTGTAAGCATCATGGTGCAAACTTGCAATGACCTTTGGTGAAGAGCGTCTGATCTGTTGTTATTGAATTATAGAGTCATAGGGTTAAAAGGCATCTTAGATGTTGTTAGTTCAGCCCAATCTTGCTGCAATATCTCTGCTGAAGCTTCATCCAGACTCTTAATAAAGACTGACAGCATCAGAGAACTTAGAAAACAGATAGTTTTCAGCTTCAGAGAGTGTTAATTCTTAAAAAGTTCTTCCTTCTAGAGCCCCAAAATGCGTCTATCTTTAAAATACCTTTCTCTATTACTACTTATACCTTCCCTACATAAGTTGAGAGCCACCTTCCCAGAATAAGTCTTCCCTTCTTAGTTCTTCTCATCATTTCTCAATTATCATGATCTAAGGTCTTCACCATCTTTTACAAGTCTCTCCAGTTTTGTCAACATCCCTTGTCCATTAGGGCCCCAAGAAACTAGCACAATTTCCAGGTGTTGTCAGACCTAAGCAGAGTACAACAGAACTACACCATCATCCAAGATCCAGGTTAGATTCTTCTACATCACAGTGTCAACTACAGTATGATGTTAATGGCAGGTTTTCTGTAGATAACCTTCATCAGACTTAGGAGGTTCCCTTAAATTCCTAGTTTGCTAAGAATATTTGAATATGAATTTTAATCAAATGCTTTTCCTGCATCTATTGAAATAACTTTATAATTATTCTGTTATTCTATGATGACACAAACCTCAAAGATGCATTTTACAAATGTTAAACCAACATTGCCTTCTGGATAGCAACCAAATTTGGTCATAATGTATAATTTGATTTATTATACATAATGTCTGATTTATTTATTGCTGGATTCTGTGTGCATGTACTTTGTTTAGAATTTATGAAGCTATCCTTGTGAGTAGCATCAGCTTAAAATAATCCATTTTTATAATACCCTTGTCAGGTTTGAATATTAAAGTTATGCTGGCCTCATAAAACTGAGTTAGAGAGTGTTCCCTCTTTTTCAATTCTCTGGAAAACTTAATGCGCTAATTCTTCCTTAAATGTTTGATAGAGTTTGCCAATATTCATTTTTCCTAGAGTTTGGGTGTTTTGTTTTGGTTTGGTTTGGTTTTCACATTTCAAAATTACAGAATTAGTTTCTTCAATAGCTATAGATCTTGCAGATATTTTTTTCATTGTGGCTTTGCATTAATGTCTGGTTCTGCATTATTTTCCTCTTCTCCTTTATGTATTTCTTTTCTGTCCTTTTTCTAACTATCTGAGATATATGCTTAGCTTATTTATTTTCAACCTTTATTCTTGTCTTACACATGCATTTAAGGCTGTACATTTTCCCATCAACATGAATATCTTGTATTTTCATTGTCATTCTGTTTTAATACTTTCTAATTTCTTTTGGGATTTCCATTTTTTAAGCATGGGTTATTTAGCAGTGTGTATCTTAATTTCCAAACATATGGGGATTTTCCAGTCATCTTTTCATTGCTAATTTCTATCTTCAATGTATTGTGGTCATGGAACGATATGTTATCTATGATTTCTAAGAGCCAAATGCTTTGTACCCAATGTTTGTGAATGTTCTGTGCATGCATGAAATAAAGACTATTCTGCAGTTGTTGGGTGCTCTGTGTGCCCACCATGGCCTCTAGGTCACAGTTGTTAATAGTGGTGTTCAGATCCTCTATATTATCACTGGTATATTGCTTGCTTGCTCTGTTACTGAGAGAATTGTGTTCAATTCTTCCACTTTGATTTTTTTTCTTCCTTTTAGTTCTTTCCATTTTGTTGTACTATTTGGAGCAAACTTAATAGGTCCTATAAATTTAGAATTATATATTCCTAGTGAATTAAAATATCAAGAAGTGACTCCCATCATTCTCCAGTAATCATTTTTGCCTTAAATTCTATAATTCTATTTTATCTGATATTAATATAGCTTATCAGCTTTTTGTTGTTGTTATTGTTAGTTTAACAGGGCATATTTTATTTCCATTGTTTAATTTTCAACCTTTCTATACCCTTTTTTATTAGTTATTACTCTTGTCAAACAGCATGTGGTTACTTTTTGTTTAATCCAGTATTATTTTTTTGACTTGTGATTGCATAATTTATTCTATTTATTTTTTAATGTAATCACTAATATATTTGAGGTTGAATGTACCATTTTACTGTGGCTTTCTGTTTGTTCTTTGTTACTTTTTGACCCCATTCTTGCCTTATTTTAGATTAATTTTTTCTTTTTCTTCTATTTCTTTCTATATTTAGAAATTACATGATTTTCGCAAACTTATTATTGTTTACCCTAAAAATTATATATACTAAACTCATCAAAATATAGTGTTATACTTTTGTTTCCAGGAATAATTGAGTAATAGGAATCAAATTTATGCACTCAGCTGAAACAACAGAAAATCCAGATAAAATATATGAAACAATAGCTTTCAAGACACTGGACATAAGGCAACTAATGACAGTGATCCCTGAGAGGCAGGAAACAAATGAGGTGAGCCCTGTGATTGCCCCAGCTTACTGCCTGGAGAAAGTTTTTGGGTTGTGGTACAGAGAGGGGGATTCCAGGGAAAGTCAAGTGGAATTTCTGAGATCTGGGAGTTAAGGGAAGCAAAATTCCCTAGTGTTTGTAAGGCAGAGTACTGAATAGAAGGGAGCTACACAGAGGGGGATCTCTGGAGATTTGCAAAGGGTTTTCCTCAAGTATTCAAAACATGCATTTGAGGAAACTACCAAATCTGAGAAAGAACTACCCAAATATTAGAAGGAACAAGTGCCCCCAAATCACCAGGGCCAGGGACAGTGCCTGTTCCCAACAGCCAGAGTTGAAAACTACATAATTCCCAAGTCATCTGTTACATTATTAGGAAGGATCTTATCTTAGTACAGACGAAATATTAACCATTAAGCAGATACTGCCCTTGTCTCACAAAGGTAACAAAAGGAAAACAAGACTCAAAAGTATCCTTCTGTTTCCAAATAACTTAACCATGACTCAGAATAAAACTCAAGAAAATTTATAAGAATACAAAATATCCATATCCAAAAGAGGTAAAATACTCGGTGACTGGCATCCAATAAAAATTTATCAGGCATGCAAAGCAGCAGAAAAATGCAACCCATAATGAAGAGAAAAATCAATAAATTAAACTTGATTCAACTATGACACAGATGATAGAATTAGAACAAAAGCATTTTTAAACAGTTATTATGTTAAAGAAGCTAGAGGAAAGATTGAACCTGTTAGGCAGAGATAGGAGAGGTATAAAAAAGATACAAATCCAACTTCAGAAATAAAAATCACAATGACTGAGACTAGAAACACACTGCATGAGATTAATAGCAGATTGGACATTGCAGAAGCAAACATGAATAAACCCAAAGCACAACAATAGAAACTATCAAAAATGAAACACACACAGAGAAAAAACACTGAATAAAAAATAAGTAAAGGGAATCAGTGATTAGCGAACTTTGGGACTTTACGGAGCCAACTACACGTGTAAATGGAGTCTCTGAAGGAGAAGAAAGGTATAAGGCGTGAGAAAAAAATACCTGAAAAGTAATGGCCAAATATTTTCCAAATTTTATGAAAACCTTTAACCCACAGATTCTTGAATCTCAATAAACACCCAAAACAAGAAACATGAAGAAAAAGTACACTGAGGATTATCATAACCAAATTGATTAAAACTAGTGATAAAGAGAAAATCTTAGAAGCCGGCAGACACAGAAGGAGAGGAACAAAGTTAAAGATAACAGGTGATTTCTCTTTGGAAACAATACGTGCTATAAAGAGAGCAAGGCAACTTCTTAAAAGTACTGAAAAAAAAAAATCTGTCAACCTAGAATTAATTCTACACCCAGTGAAAAATGTATTTCAAAAATGAGATGAAATAAAGACATTTGGATATAAAAAAGTTGAAATAATTCATCACCAGGAGACCTGCACTTCAAAAATATTAAAGAAAGTAAGTCTTTAAGCAGAAACAAACGTTGATAGCAGATAAAAACCTGGATCTACAATAAGGAAGGAATGAAAAGAATCATAAATAATAACTACTTAAGTAAATAGGAAAACATTTTCTTATTTATTAAATCTTCTCAAAAGATAAACAACTTTTTAAAGCAAAAATAATAATGTATTGTGGGATTTGTAATATATGCAAAAGCAAAACGTATGCCTTGCAATAGCAGAAGGGCTCAGTCAGGAGCATTTCAGTTTGCAAATGGATTGGCTTAACAACAAGAATTTACTGGCTCATGATTTCAGAGACTGGAAGGCTTGATTCCTCCCTGGGTCAGCAGCATTCTGACTGACCAGCAATCCTTGGGTTCCTTGGCTTTTCCGTGATATGGCAATATCCTCTCCTTTCTCTTTGAGTTCTGTTGACTACTGGCTTTTAGCTACAACCTGTGGCTTTCTCTCCTACTATGTCTGAATTTCTTCTGCTTGTAAAGGACTCCCGTAATAAGGATTAAGGCCCAACCTCATTCAACTGGGCCACACCTTAAATAGAATAACATTTTCAGGAGATCCTATTTACCCACAGTGATATGGATCAAGACAAAGAACGTGTATAAATTGGGATTCATAATTAAATCACCACAGAGAGAAATAGAAGTATACTGTTGTAAGGTTTTTATAATGTCCATGCATTCACAGTCATATATCTCTTGAAAGTAGGCAGTGATAAGTTGAAGATTATATATATATATATGTATATATATATATATATATAAATAAATTTTAAAGCAACTGCTAGAAAAACACAGCTAAGAGTTGTAATTAATAAGCCAAAAAAAAAAAAAAGAAAAGAAAAGAAAAGAATTGACATGGAATCATAAAAAGTCATTAAAAAATACTCAACGAAAAAGGGCAGAAAAAAACAGATAGGACCAGAGCCAGCTTCACAGGCATCCATCCTGTAGAATTACATGAAGCCACACATTTCAAAGGGCTCCACACTTGGCTTGATGCTCTACTGTTGCCATCTTGAACATTTTACTCCCATCCAAAGAAGAATTTAAAACTACGGAAAACACCAACAAAGAAAATAAGAATGTGGACATACTGAAAAAAAATTTTTTAAAAATGGTCTTAAAAATGCTTAAGGAGATGAAGGAAAGTACAGAGAAAGAACTACAGAATATCAAGAAAACAATGAATGAACAACATAAGAGTCTAAGTAAAGAGATAGAAATTTTAGAAAGCAACCAAACAAAACTACCGGAGTTGAATACCACAATAACTGAAATGAAAAATGCCCAGGAGGGTTTGAAGAGCAGATTGGAACTAGCAGAAAAAAGAATCAGTGAATTTGAAGACAAGAAACTTGGAATGAGTCAGGCTGTGGAGCAGAAAGGAAAAGGAAATATTAAAAGTGAAGATAGCCTGACACCTCTGGGACACCATCAAATGCATCAATATATGCATTATGGGAGTCCCAGAAGGAGAAGAAAGAGAGAAAGGGATAGAAGGAATAGTCAAAGAAATTATGACAGAAAACTTCCCCAACTTAGCAAAAGACATGTATATGCCCATCCAAGAAACTCAGAGAATACCAGATAGTATAAACATAAAGAAAAATACACCTTGTCATATCTTAATCACACATTTGCATGCAAAGAGAAAAACAATGCATTATGTACAAGATAGTCCCAATTGGATTGAGTGCTGATTTCTTATCAGAAACCATGAAAGCAAGAAGGCAGTGGGTTGAAGTACTTAAAGTGCTGAAGGAAAACAACTCCCAGTCAAGAATTTTATATCCAGCAAGACTCTCTTTCAAAAATGAGAAACAGATTAAGACATTTTCAGATAAACAAAAGCTTAGGGAGTTCATCACCACCAGACCGGCCCTATAAGCAATGCTAAAGGGAGTTCTTCAGACTGAAACAAAAGGACGCTGTACAGTGGTTCAAAATGGCGTAAAGAAATAAAGACTTGAGTATAAATAACCATTTGGGTAATTATAAATGCCAGTATTATTGTAGCGTATTGTTTGGTATGTAACTCCACTTCTTACTTCCTATAGGCACTAAAATGCAAATGCATAAAAAGTAATGATAAATCTATGTTTTTTGAACATGCAATTTTCTAAGAGATAAGTGGTAACAAGAAAAAAAAAATGGTGGGAGGACATAGGGGTATAGGAAAAGTATATGTGCATGCTATTGAAGCTAAGTTGATATCATACCAGATACAATTGTTATATATTTAGGATGTTAAATTTTAACCCTATAGTATCCACAAGGAAAATAGATTTTAAAAATATATCCACTTAAGTGAAAAGGCACTTAATATGGTATAATGCAAAAATATGAAATAAATATAAAAGTAAGCATTAACAAAAGTAAGAGACAAAATAGGTATAGACTTACAAAGACAAAATAACAAAATGGCAGAAGAAAGTCCTTTATTATCAGTAGTGACTTTAAATGTAAATGGATTAAGCTCTCCAGTCAAAAGGCAGAGATTGACAGAATGGATAAAAAACATGACCCAACGATATGCTGTTTGCAAGAGACTCACCTTAAAGTCAAAGATATAAGTAGGTTGATGGTGAATATACCATGCAAGTAGTAACCAAAAGAGAGCTGGGGTGGCAATACTAATATCAGATAAAATAGACATTAAGTCAAAAACAGTTGTGAGGGACAAAGATGGGCATTACATACTGATAAAGGGGACAGTTCAACAGGAAGATGTTGCAATTATAAATATATATGCACCTAACAGCAGAGCCTCAAAATATATGAAGCAAATACTGACAGATTTGAAGGGAGATATTGACAGTTCTACATTAATATTAGGAGACTTTAATATACCACTCTCAATAATGGATAGAAGGCTATTCAGAAGATCAATAAGGAAATACAGGACTTGAATGATACTCTAAACCAACCAGAACACTTCACCCAACAAAAACAGAATACACATTCTTCTCAAATGCACTTGGATCATTCTCCAGGATAGATCATATTTTGGTCACAAAACAAGTCTCAAGGAATTTAAAAATATTGAAACTTAAAAATATTGAAATCATACTATGTATGTTCTACAACAGAATGAAGCTAGAAATCAATAAGAGGAAGAAATGGAAAATGCACAATAATATGAAAATTATGCAATACACTCTTAAAGAACCATTGGTCAAAGAAGAAATCACAAGGGAAATTAGGAAATATCTTGAGGGGATGGAAACAGAATCACAATATATCAAAACTTATGCAGAAAACTTCTGAGATGCAGAGGTAAATTTATAGCACTAAAGTTTTACATTAAAAAAAAGAAGGACGTCAAGTCAGAGACCTAACCACACAACTGGAAGATCTAGAAATAGAAGAGCAAACTTAATCCAAAGCAAACAGAAGAAGAAAATAACAAAGATTAGAGTGAAGATAAATGAAATAAAAAAAAATAGAATCAACAAAAACAAAAGGTGGTTCTTTGAAAAGATCAATAAAACTGACAAGCCTTTAGCTAGACTGAAAAAAAGAGAGGGGATACAATTAATGAAAATCAGAATTGAAAAGGGGGACATCACTATCAGCCCTGATAATGTGACAACTTGGATGAACCTTGAAGACATCATTTTGAATGTAGTAAGTCAGAAACAAAA
This sequence comes from Choloepus didactylus, assembly GCF_015220235.1. Lineage (NCBI taxonomy): Eukaryota > Metazoa > Chordata > Mammalia > Pilosa > Megalonychidae > Choloepus > Choloepus didactylus. Next base: position 28,020,864 of record NC_051320.1, on the reverse strand, counting down.
GGACAAATATTGTAAGATCTCACTGATTTGAAACAGATAGAATAAACAAACTCATAGAGTGAGAATCTGGACTAGTTTACCAGGGGATAGAGTGGGGATAGGGAATGGGAAGTTAAGGCTTAAAATGTATATGGTTTCTATTTGGAATGATGGAAATGTTTTGGTAATGGATGATGGTAATGGTAGCACAACATGGTGAATGCAATTAACAGTTCTGAAATATACATCTGAATGTGAATGACGGGAAATGTTAGATTGTATATATGGTAACAGAATAATTTAAAAAAAATCCATGGAACTACACTACACATACAGTGAAACCTGTTTTACTTTAATTAAGACTTTAATAGTACACTTATAAAAATGTGCTATCATAAATTGTAACAAATGTTCCATATCAATGCAAGGTTTGGTGGTGGGGTCATGTTGGGGAATCCTGTATTTTATGCATGATTGTTCTATAAATGCACAACTTCTCTATGAAAGAAAAAAAATTTTAATCAACTGTTTCTCTATTAGCATGAAAAATGGAAAATTATATTACCATTTATAATAGTATTAATATATAGAAGACTGAGGGGTAAATCTGACAAAAGATGTACACTAATTTTTTTAAAAAGTTAGAAAATATTGCTGAGAGAAATCAAAGAAGAGAATGATATACTGTGTTCATAGTTCAGAAGATTCAATATTGTCAAGATTTCAATTGATCTACAGTTTTCACAATCCTGCATTGTAAAGCCTAAATTTTAAGTGATTCCTTGAAATCTTTGAGTCTCTCAGGACCCCAGTGGTTTCGAAATGAGTCCTGCTGCTTTCACCAGATATGCCTCCTGCACCCAGCAAGAAACCCTCCCAACCTGGTTAGTTCCCCTAACAGTTAGACCAACTGCATTCTACTCAGTTTTCAACCACTACCCCTACTACTTTTAAGATTGTCTTTGTCTTTGATTTCATTCAGTTTCTCAATAATGTATCAGGGTGTAGTTTTCTTCCCCCTCCTCCTCCTCCTCCTCCTCCTCCTCCTCCTCCTCCTCCTCTTCTTCTTCTTCTTCTTTTACTTCTGGCTTTGGATTTATTAAAACTTTTAAATCTGTGGATTGATTGATGTCTTTCATCACCTTTTGAAAATTTGAAGTAACAGTCACATTAAATGTCGCATCTTCTACACATTCTCAACCTCCTTTTTTTCTGGGTCTCCAAATCAGTGTATGTTAGACCACCTCACTGTGCTCTCTTTCATTCACTCTCATGTATTTCTCATGTTTTTTGTCATTTTGGGCTTCACTATGATAGTTTTTTGTTGTTTTTGTTTGTTTGTTTGTTTTCCTCACATCAAGTTTTACTGTTTCTCTCTTTTGCTGATGTTGTTTTGCTCTCAAACTCAGCCATTATATTATCAATTTTGGTTATTATATTTTTTAGTCCTGAAACTTCTATTTGGTTCTATTCAAATCTGAAACATCACATTTTAGCTTACAACTTCTTGCTGAATTTAAATACAGTGTTTATTTCCCTGAACACAGTAAGCATAGTTATTTTGTAGTCTGTGGTAATAACACTATGTGGAGTACATGTTGGTTTTTATAGTTTTCTGTTGCCTGTGCTTGTTCTTTTCCACATTGTCTTGACTCCTAATATATTTAGTTATATTTGATTGTTTGGTGGACAATGTATTTGAAAATAATTTTTAGACACTACTCGATACCTAAGATGGTATTATTTTCCTCCAGAGAGAATTATATTATTTTCCCAACATTTTATTTTAACATTGTTCAAAAATACAGAAAAGTTTAAAGAATTTTACAGTGAACACAAATATGCACCATTTGGACCTTACCAGTAATATTTTACCATACGTGCTTTATCACTTATCTATTTACCTACCTACCTGAGTAGATTCTTTTATGCTTCTGACAGTTTATCAGGACAATAACTATGCAGGATCACCTCAATATAATTTCAGCGCTTGAGATTTTCTGCACTAACAAGATGAGTCAAAGGCTTCAGCCACTGCAAAAGCTGTTTTACTTCTGGTTCCTTTTCCCTTTTAGTGTGAATCCTTTCAGGATGCTAATTGCAGGCACACGTGCTTACCATCACTCTCTTCCTTGGCAGACACTTTGACTAAAATTTTGGCTCCCCAGTTTTCTGAGGCAGCTAGAGCATGGCTTACTCTCTCAGGCATGTCTTTTAGATCAACAAAGACTCCTTGACAAAACCTGCCCCATACTGCTGACTCACTTCTCTGACTTTGTATCTTCTCCAACATCTTAGGCTGGCAGTTACTCATTATTTTGATAGCCCTTTAATGCTTTCATAAATTTTTAAAAGATTTCAGCCATATTTTTGAGTTGTCTTGGTGGAAACATCAGTCTGAATGCCCTGTACTACGTTACCAGAAGTGTACATGTCCTGTTCTCTCACGACCGCTTTCAAATCACCATTTTGTCCCTACGCTTCTCTAAAACAGCTCTTCTCAAGATCACAAGTGATCCCCAAATTGGCAATTTCAATGGTCAATTCCCAGATTTCATCCTAACCTTTTAGCAGCATCTGGTACAAATGGTCAAAACTTCCTTTATTTACTGGAAGAGTTTTCAGAACATCCATCCCACTCTCCTGGATTTTCTCCTACTTCAATAGCTGCTTCTTCCCATGCTCCTTTGCTGGAGGCTCTTCCTTGCTAAGTATTGGTGTGGCCAGGGCTAAATCTTTGCAAAACTTCACTTCCTTATACCTACTTCCTAGGTGATCTACCCCAGGCCTGTAGATTTAAATAATATTCATACCTATCTTTACTGTCAAACTTTATGAAGCAAATCCTAAATCTAAATATCACAGAGAAGTAACTTTTCATGTTTTTGTTTTTGTTTTTGTCTTCATTTCTCTAAGCATTATATTTTGTCTGGCTTAATTTTGGAGAGTATTATATACACATTCAAAACAGCATTCAGTACCCCAAATGGTCTTGTGGTTTAATGAAGTTTTTATCCCAAATAAAAAATGAGAGCTCATTCTTAGACAAAAGACAGGAAGGTAATTTACCTATTGTCACATATCAGCCTGGTAGGTAGAATTAGAATAAAACCTATGGGTTCTAATTTTTCAGCCATCTGTGGTATATCAGGTTGTCTAGACAATAATTTTACTAGAATATCTAATAGGCATCTTGAAATTAACATGTCCACTGCTGAAATCTTGATTCCTCTAATCTGACTTTCACTGAAGCCTCTCCTCCTTAATGTTACCCATCTCATTAAGTAAATGACACACTATCATTCCACGCTTTTCAGATCCAAACCTATATGTCATTATCAAATTTATAACTTTATGGCCTTTACCACTTTTAAAGTATTTTTGGCTTCCATCTCTTCCAATATTGTTTCTGCCTTATTCTCTTTTCCTTCTCCTAGAATTTTTTTTTTTTTAAACCTGATATTCTTACAAATGTTTCTTGATATTCTCACAAACATTGAGGACTACCATTTGGTAGGCCAAACCCTTGATCTTGCCCTTAAGAAGCTTGTTGCCACAAAGAAGAGGTTAAGCCTACTCATAATTGTGCCTAAGAGTCTCCCCCAGGGAGACTCTTTGTTGCTCAGATGTAGCCTGTCTCTCTCTAGCTAACCCAACTCAGCAGGTGAACTCACTGCTCTCCCCCTATATGGAATCTGACTCCCAGGTGTGTAAATCTCCCTGGCAATGTGGGACATGACTCCCAGGAATGAGCCTGGACCCATCATTGTGGAATTGAGAAAATTTTCTTGACCAAAAGGGGGAAGCAAAATGAACAAAATAAAGTTTCAGTGGCTGAGAAATTTCAAATGGAGTTGAGAGGTCACTCTGGAAGGCATTCTTATGCACTATGTAGATAGTTTTTAGTTTTTAATGTATTGGAATAGCTAGAAGGAAATACCTGAAATGGTCAAACTGCAACCCAGTAGCTGTGATTCTTCAAGATGATTGCATAACTATGTAGCTTACATGGTGTGACTGTGTGATTGTGAAAATCTTGTGGCTCACACTCCCTTTATCCAGTGTATGGACAAATGAGTAGAAAAATGGGGATAAAAACTAAATGAAAAATAAGGTGGTGTGGAGGGGATGGAATTCTTTGGGTGTTCTTTTTTACTTATATTTTTATTCTTTTTGGAGTAAGGAAAATGTTCAAAATTTGATTGGGGTGATGAATGCACAGCTATATGCTGTGAACAGCTGATTGTACACCATGGATGATTATATGGTATGTGAGCAATCGCAATAAAACTGACTTTAAATTTAAAAAAAAAGTAAATGCAAAGTAAAGACTTCCAGGCATATAAAAGCTGAATGAATTCATCACTGGCATACCTGCACTACAAAACAAACAAACAAACAAACAAAACCCACAAAAACAAAAAAACTCTTAGAAAACTAGGAAGAGAAGGGAACTTCTTCAACCTAATAATGGACATCTTCAAAAAACCTACATCTAATATAATTATAATAATAATGTTTCTTCAATTGTAACAAAGGTACTACACTTTTACAAAATGTTAATCATAGGAAAAACTGTGTGGGGGGCAGGGGTACATGAGAATTCTGTACTCTTTGTGTTATTTTCTGTAAATCTACAACTGTTCTAATAAAATCAATTATTTTTTAAAAAAACATACACTTGAACTTTGCACCATGTCCAATATGTCTCTTATACATTTTTCTCTTTGTGCATCATCTCTGTTGGCATGTCTTCCAGTTCATTAATCCTCTCTTTGTCTGTGTCTAATGTGCTGTTAAACCCAAGTATTAAGTTCTTATTTTAATTATTTTACTTTTCAGTTCAAGAATTTCTATTTTAACACTTCTTTTATGTATTCTAAGTATCTTCTGAACTTCACCATTTGTCCTCTAGTTTTTTGAGCATGTTAATCATAGATTTCCAAAAATAAAATTCATGTCTTATACTCCAAAAACTGGATAGCCTGTGGATCTGTTTCTGTTCCATTATTATCTTGGTTTTCCATCATTTAGCTGTGTTTCCTGTATGCTCATTTATTTTTTATTTTTTATTTTTTTGAATGTCAGCTATATGAGGCTCTGGATGATATTATTTTCCTCCAGAGAATTTACTTTTGCAACTAGCAGGAAATTGGACTAGGAGAAGATCTTAAAGATATCAGGGTTTGAACTGATTCTTGTTTGGCTTTCAGTCTTCAGAAGTCTAGAATATTTCTAGTTCACTTTTACTCCTAAGGTGTAGCTCTTCAGGGGTCATAACAGAGGAGCTGAAGCATATACCAAGGCCCCCCTCCATCTTGGTAGAAACTGAACTCCAATTTTTTTCTCTGCAGCCTCATGAAAATGCTGAGTTCTGCTCAGTTTTTCAGCCTCTCCACCACCACTTGCTGATCTGTAAATATCTCAAGATGAAAAGCAGCATTGAATGTTGGGCTCACTATCTGCATTTACCTTTATTTTTAGGGTGGGGGGGGATGGGCTAAGGGCAGATATTCTTGGCCCTTCAAGTTTTGGTAACTCTCTGATGCATTTATACCCATGTCTTTTATATATATTTGTGTGTATATATATGTGTGTGTGTGTGTGTGTGTGTGTGTGTGTGTGTGTTTTATGCAGCTGTTCTTATTCTCAGTGTGTGCTCTAAGTTAATCTACCATAGCCAGAGCAGAAGAAAAAGGAGTCCATCTTGAATTTTTTTCTTTCTCTTATATCACACCTGCATTTGTTCTACTAGAAAGTCCTGTGCGTTCTACTTCCCAAATATATCTTGTATGTAACAAATTATTACTAACAACATTATCACCACTACATTTTAAGCCAAAATCATCTTCCAGTTAGACAGCTGCAGCAGCCTCCTAAATGGCAGAGGAGTAAGCTCTAGGTGAAAAGCCAGCTTTTATTTTGAAACAGCAGAGAACATCAGGGTATGGATAAAGGTGCTTTTGTATATGTGGTGTTGATTCAGAAACATGAGGAAGTTTCTTTTCTGGTCCCTGCTATTTTCTCTGTAACTTAGGAGTTGAGGGCGGGGCAGGGGCACAAGGTTGGAGTTTTTACGGAGAGTGGGAATGATTTGACCAGAGAAATGCAGGACTGTTGAGGCCCCATTTGAGGCCAGTCATGGATCTGTAGAACCAAACTACCATATTATATAAAACAGAGAAGATCGATAAATACAGCCAAAAGAAAAGTGCAAGGACTTAATTTTTTTGAAAGATCATTATTATTGCTGAAATGATGGACCGCAAGCTCTCATTTGTATAAGTGTGAAATAATGAAGACTAATACATTCGGATAAATTGAAATGTTCTCTGACCTGGAGGTTCCAAACGAGGTGGAAGAATTTAGTGGGGTAGTAGAACAGACAAGCTGAAAGCAGCAGGATTGCGGTCACAGATTGCCTCCAAAATTAGTGATGTTGGAGGAGGGGAAATTGTAGTGGTGGCAGTGTGAGGCGAGGGACTGGGTGATCAAGTAGAGTGGAGAGTGCGGCCAGGAGGAGAGAAGGAACTGAGAAGCCTTTGTGATGGCAGCTGAACTGTGGGTGCTGAGGTAACTCAAGTTGAGGGCAGAGCTTGGGGTAAAGAGAAGGGCTATGAGTTGAATGCCAAGGTTTTTCAATAGATGGGAGGTTTTCAATAGATGATAGCCTGGCATGGGCTTCTAGCAGGAGAGGACTAAGAATCTGAAAGCTGCAGTGGGGAGAAAGATTACCCCTAGGTTCAAGTAGGATCGGATGTTAGAAAATGGGCAGCAACTACTTGCCAGGGCTCCTGCTTCCTTGTTCTCCAAATATTAGAGCTGGTCCAAGGACAAGAAGATATAGGGTGTTTGGGGCATGACAGGAGAATGGATGATTGAGGGTAAAGTGTTTGTAACAGATAACCTTCAAGTTATCTTTCAACCTTGAAATTCTAGGACAATAAGATTTTATGAAGGATTTGTATATATTGTTTGGACATGTTTCTTAAATAAGACGCACCAAAAAAATTCTTAATTATTTTCTGGAAGATGAAATTAGTTGTGATATTTAGTGCCTAAATAGGAAGGAAAAAAAAAGTGTGCTACTGCAAATGACTGTCTCATTAGTGAAAGGAAAAAGGACATTATTCATTATTTCCAAAAAATGTGAAGAAGTGTACTCATCAAAAAACTACTCCCTTAAGATAAAACAGTAAAGATGCTCATTTTGATACAGATAGCATTTCTGTGTAGATGAAGTGAATTGTGTGATCTTTCTCAGTAATGTATCCATAATGCCTTGATTTTTTTAATAAACACTATGGTCAGCTCATATACATGTATATCTTCCAAAAATAAGTATAAGGTGTTCCTCTTTTTACATAGGAATTCGGTGTGAAGAGTTTTGTTGTTGTTGTTGTTGTTGTTTGTTTTTTTCCATTTGTTTAGTTCTGAGTTACCAGAGAGTACCAAATTAACCAGAAATATCTTGGTTCACTTTTTCATTCATTCAACAGATATTTATGGAATACCTAGTACATGCAACATACTGTTTTAAGTGCCAGAGATATTCAACAAAAGAAAATGTAGATCTTTTTTCCTATGAGAACTTTTTATGATTGTGTAGACCTGTTGTCATATCAAAGACCATTTAATTAAAGGGCAAAAATAATCATGAATTCTCATCTAAGGAACAGCAAATGGTCTAGAATAATATGGATTTCTGGCAACTCTCTATCTAATGTGAAAAATTATTAGGCTTTTAAGATCCGTGCACATTTGTTTTCAGTATGCTTTGGTAATCAATGTGGATATTAATAAAAATTGTGACTTATTTTTCATGAAATCACAAACTCATTCCACAATCTACAGAATTAGATTCTTAGGATGATTAAAACTTTTGCTTATAAATAGGATGACTTTCCATCCTTCTTTTCCTTGGACAATCCCTGTTATTCTGGGCAATACTCTCAAAAGTATTCTGGTTTGGAAAATAAAATATATGGTCAGTTACATATAGATAAATGAGCTGCAGGATAGAACACAGGGCTTTATTTCAAAAGAAAGAAAATGTAGAGAAGCAAAATACAACTTTATAAAATTGCCTTTTAATTGTCAAGTTGAAATTATCTTATCCATAGCTTTCTGTGGATTCTCTGTAAGTTTGAGTGTTATTTTTTGCATTAATTATTTGAAAACAAAGACAAAGTTGATTAATGGGAACTTGGATTTTAGAACGGATTTTTAAGGGGTGGTGACATATGATATTTATCTGCAGAATCAGTAAAAGCTATTAGCTTTTGGTTCCACCACAGAGAGACAGCAGCATACTATGCATGATATCCAGAAAAAACACTAAAATAGTTTAACGAGCAAATTTCATTGTACCCTCAGGGGCAATTGTTCGTCAAGATCACTCCAAGTCCGCTATAACAAAGGTCAGGATGTAAAGAACACAGAGGTACTGCCCCAAGGGCCTTGATCTTTTCTTGATGACTTCTAGTGTAACTGTCGTCCATGACATTCTCAACTGACAGTCTTTCCTTTAAATCTGGAAATATTACTTTATTCTTCCTTTCACTTACTTTCCCCACTGGCATTTGTAGGTCTTTACATGGAATTCACACACACACATTCACACACACACACAATTAGTTTAAGAATAAAGAAAGAATAAATTCTTTTAATTTTTTGTCTTGTTTTTTTTTTGTTCTGTCCTGAAATGACTTTTTAGAGTTAAATCTGTTTGGATAGATTATCATCCTATTCAAACCAGTGAAGCAAAAGCACAATTATCCCCTGGGTTTCTGGGTTAAGAATTTGGCCTAACAAAATGATAGCTCATGTATCACTAAATGTCAGTTCATTAATAATTTTTATCTGCAGTTCTATAGAGATGCTATTTTGAGAAATTCAATTCTGTTTAAAGATGTCTTAGTGATGTCTTAAAAGTTTACCACTACAGAGTTCATAGTGGATATATACCCCTTTTATAGATGAAGAAACTGGTGTTCAAATGTAAAAATCACAAGGGATAAAAAAAAAAAAAAAGCAAGAAATGTAGGATCCAGGCTTCTGATTATGGAAAATAGAAATTCATTATTTGTTTGTTTATTTGTCTGTTTGTTTTTAGGCATTGGAAAGGGGATGGGGTTCAAATCCTCCTGTGTTTGTTTTACTTTTTTTCAGATAATGTCAGTAATAGTATTGGCACTTATTGAGCACTTGTGCCAAGAATTCTACTCGGTTCTTAGTCTACATTATCTAATTTAATTCTCACAACAATGAGAAGCTTTTTGTCTTCATCACCACTTTACAGATGAGGAAGCACAGGCTGAAAAGATTAAGTGAATTTACCTCTGTCTCACAGAGCGAGGATTCTAACCCACATCTGTCTAAATCCAGAGCATCTGCCTTACACCAGGCTGCTAAATTACTTCTCAAACCATCCATGATGTTCCAGGAATTGTGCAGTTACCTCTAACCAGAGGACAAACCTATGAGTTTTATCACTTCCATTTTGCGGCTAGAGTAAAGGAAGGCTCTAGCTCTGCACAGGATCACAGCTTTGCTCTTCTGCAAAAAGCCAAAGCCTCTCCCCTCTATCAAGTTGCCTCCTCAATGCCATCCCCTCTAAAATTATCCTACTTTTTAAAAAATGCAAGTAATCAATGTTCTTCAACTCACCCTTTGTGTATTCTAGTACTTTTTCCTCCCACTGCAGAGGATTTCTCCCTATGGTTTAAAGAAAGTTTTAAAGGGTCTGCACCCATTACCTGCCATTACCACCTCTTCCTAGCTCAGGGAGACCATTATGGTTGTCAGTATGCACTATGTGTGTGCACATGATGCATGCACACGGAAGACATGAAATTGGCATGGGGGCTGGGGGAGGTGATACCATGACAAGCTGATATAATATATTCCACAGTAGCTATTCTGACCACTGTCACCTGATATTTTCACATAATACTTGCCAATGTTGTGAAATAAAGTGAGGGTGGGATTTTAGACTCTTAAATCACCTTAAAAGGTGTTTTTATTATTTTCAGTACACTGTCTAGATTATTATAGGAGTCCAATGTTCCCAGCATTATATCATTTGCCAATGAAATATTCCTGCTATAATTTCTAGCTGTGTGGCATCAGAGTAGTTTCTTCTCTGTGACTCAGTTTCCTCCTCTGTAAATGGGAATAATAAATGTACCTACTTCAGAGGACTGTTGGAAGGATTAAATGAGTTAGTTCACGTAAAGACCTTAAGTCTTAGAATTCATGCAAAGACCTGGCAAACAGGTTCTTATTATCAGATTAAAATTTTCATGATACATGGATTATGAAGGTATTTAAACATGCACACAATACATAAATCAAAGACTTCCAATGATTTGTTGCTTGTCCAGTTTTTCTTTCCCTTTGGCAATATCTTTGTGGTAAATCGGTGCTTCATGAACACCCATTATGGTTGTCAGTATGCACTGTGTGTGTGCACATGATGCATGCACACGAAAGACAGTGAAATTGGGGTGTGGGGGGGGGTATTTCATGCCTTCCCTAGGTGCAATCATTTTGTTTTTGAAATTAGAAAGATGTGGAACTACATCAGAAGTGACCCATGACAAGACATTTTGAAACTAACAAAATAAAGAAGCTTACTACTAAAAAATGGCAATAATCATTGGACTGAGAAATTTGGTGAGAGATCGTCTTGTCTATATTTATTATCAGTTATCTTCTAAAATAGATTGTGGCTATTGTTATTTTTCATATAAGAGAAATCTTGAATCAAATGACTATAGCCTTCCGAAGGTTTTAGGTAGATGAAATACAGCATGTTCCTCATAATAGTGGGAAAGTCTATTTTTAAAAGGGCAAACCAAATACAGATTTTAGACCCAAGAATATTAGCAACAAGTTAGCCTTATCTATAAAACCAATACAATTGACAACCATAACACTGAGAGAGTTGTCAGATCTAAGCATATACAGCTCCACTGGATGTCTTCAAAGTAATAATATGATGGACTGTGAAGGAACGAAGAGAGGACAAGCTCCCAATATTTGCCATATTTGGGTAATTTTTAAAGGCTTCTGTGATGGAAATACTGAAGTATATTCCCTCCCAAAGATTTGTTAGCAAAGTCAGATTTGTGTGTGTACACGAACACTTACAGTATTTGTGTTTTTGTCCAGTATTATGAGTGAAAAAGTTCACGGTAAGTTTCATTATTTCAAACAATGTTTTTTCTGTAAACTTTGCTTTTATGGCAAGTACTGTGAACTTTGTTGATTATCATTTTAAATTGGCAAGGCTTGGATTTTCTCTGCCTATGAGGTGGTGCCAGAGCATACTCAGTGAAATCTGCCCATTCTGGAAAGATTGTAGATTAAAAGCAAACATAGAAAGTTAAAGAAGACAAACGTGCTTCTGAATGCTAATTAATACAGTACATCGCAGTATAAAGCATGCAAATCTTTCATGTCCATATGGTATTATGCTTATATTTGTATTCCTGAATCAACAATGTGACTGTTATCTTTTTCTATGTACATTGCATGTTCTGATTTAAAATTTCAAAATGCTTTCCCATGTCAATGACAATCTTAATAGAGTCCAATTAGTTCCACAAGGCACTTTCTGATGCACAAGCCTCTGGCTTGATTGCGGTGACTGGTGGGTATTTCCTGTGTTCAAGCCCACATATGGATTGAGTAAGGCAGTGGCAGAGGGACTACTGTTTTCCTTCACTACATCTTCATTTCTTTTTCACAGGATAAGCCTTTTTTGTTTTTCCTGGCTCTGTTGTCAAAATACTGACCAAAGTTTTGGCTCATGGTTTGGAACATCAGGCCAAAACAATCCCCTGGAAACCAGTGTGGCAAAATGTATTTTAATCTATACATTCTCCATTCAACCATGTGCATTACCACACCCACTGACCCACTCTGTGGTTTAAAAACAACATGGGTTTGCCCCCAGAACAGTTTGATTTATATGACAAGTTTTTTTCAAGCCTGCTCTATCAACATTAAAAATGTTCTGAGGCTTGGTTTCATCACATCTCTTGTGGAAGAAAAAAAAATTATTAACTATACTGGGATCATTTTTGTTTATATTTTAAAAAACAAGGTGAATTCCTTGTACATTCTGCAGATTTGTTTTAAAACTGATTCAAATAACAGAAGATTCTTCTGATAAATGCATGAAAATATGTCTGAATCAGAAAGTAGTTAACACAATTGTTAGAAGTATTCCCTAGCAGGTTACAAATAAGAAAAGGTTAAGAACTTTCCTTGAATGAGTCATCATATTTTGCTTTCAGGCTAATTCAGAGTGATTAATTCCGTTGTGTCAGAATACATTTTTTTTTTCCAGAAGTGCTGGATTATTTCTTTATTAGCCATATTTCACAATACAACAGCATCAAGAGTTATCTCCCAGTCAACTTTTGATATTTCTAAGAGAGAAGTTTATCCTGAGAATTTCCTGAAGAACTTTACTACCTATGGATCCTGCTCCTAATTACTTATCCAATTCATTTCCTCCTCTGAATCCACTTTTAAAAGTTCTAAACTAATGAATATTTTAATGAATGCCAATTGACTTCTGTGTTAACAAAAACAGATTTTGATTTGCATCTAGAAATACATGCTCCACTCAAGACTTCTGCCTTAAAGACTACACTGGAAAGTTTGACTGAATTACATTAAATTTGCCACCTGGATTTTCTCCCAGATGTAGTCAAGAAAATGTCCTTTGCCTTTAAATTAAGTATTAAAACTTTCAGCAAAATGCAATTGATAGTGTGTGCTGCAGAGAATTTTATGGTTTTCCCTCCTCCTACTAAAAAAGGGGGGAAGGGAGGGGCAAACATCTTTAAATTCTCTCTCTCTCTCTCCCTCTCCATCTCCCCTCTCTTACTACCCGCGTCTTAGTTAACTTTATATCTCCAGTAGGTCTGCAAGGTTGAAGTTTTCAAAGGTTCAAAATCTATGCCCTCTTTTTTGCCTGCAGTAGACATTGTTGATTTGGAAACCTGGCATGAGAGAGAGAAGGTGGGAAAAAAAGAACAGGAGTGACTTTCTGATTGCTGGCAACATATTTTGGGCTATCAGATAATGCAATGTTTATGAGATATTTAGTTAGTTTGAATCCTCAGACTTAATTACCAATTCCCTATTCTAAACCTAATCACTATTTCCTAAAATGTGAATTTCCACATACCAGAGGCATTTCCAGTTTGAATTACATTGCCACTTTTAGATTTCCCGACTACTGATACCACCCAAAGGCCTTCCCCTGCATTTAAGACCAGGATTTAAGAACCTGAAGCAGAGGCATACCTCTGCCTATTGTTACCAGGGTGCGTGTATTCTCTCTGCACATCTAAGCATCCTTGACCTCCCTCTGTCTTCACCTAGATTCCGCTGAGGCTGCAAAACTCAGGTCCATGCACAGAGTGCAATCTCCCTCCAAAGCACTTGCACTCAGGGGTGGAGGAGGGAGTGTGGCCGATATCACATCTTTACACAAATCTCTTTGAACTGTACATCAATTTACATTCTGAAGACTGGGCTCATAACCCAGCCTGCAATGCTGAATCATCGAGAAAAACCCACAAATGCACTAGAAGGAGTATGGTGTACCTGAAGCCGCTGCATCTAAAAGAGCTGGGACTTTCATAAGCTAAATTGTACCTCTTTATAGACAATTAGAAACTTTTAGTCACTTAGCAGGGAACAAAAGTGAGAAACTGAAAATACCCTGAGCAATCAAAACACACCTATTATTTGTGAACAATGAGACTTTCATTTGTGATCTGTTGTCTGTTTGAATATTTGTCCTAGAAATAATAGCTGTTGAGTTACCAAATGTTTTAAGTATCTATAAGACAAATAAAATAAACATTGAAGGGATAAAAGGAATTCAAAATTATTGTATTATCCTATTTTGTTAGAATGTGCAGTTTATCACCTATTAATAATATGTTCTTATTTTTATTGCAACAGGAATACATCTGTTTTTAATATTTGCTGTATAGATTCATTACCCTACTGTCTTTTGGATCTGTTTCTGTAGTGGCAGAGTAAATAACATAATTAATGCCATTTTTGTGCCTATATGTTCCCTTTTTGTAGAATATCAGAGATGTTATTGGATCTGTTAATATCACCCTGTTTTTCAACTCAGGTGATTAGTATAGGGAATTGAGTGTGTCTGCTCATAAATGCATAGGAGATTGCAAGACACAGCAGACAATCAAAATCATAATTCCAAATGAAAAGAAAGCATGATTCCATAAAAGTGTTTAGAAGGGTGCACAGCAGGGCATATTTTCTTTCTTACTGGCAAGAGTTTGTAACTGGATACGTTAACATTACTGAGAACATGAAAACATGAAACAAAAGTATTGATTCAAGAATTCACTGAAGAAAAGAATCCAAGTACACACTGACTGGTTTTATTTTATTCTTTAAAAGAACGAGTTCCATCAGTTATTAATGGCAGGCAGGTACAACTTGGCTGGTCCTTCTCTTCATGCATTTTCCAAACATTACATGAGAGAAAGTGTTATTTGTATTGTTAAATTTACATTATCTCCTCTTTAATTGCATCAGCTGCTAATGAAATCTAGAAGTAATGACATTTAAAGAGAAAATGGCAGCCACCTCCACAAGACTGCAGTTTAATGGAAGAACCTAATTAATTTAACCTTGCAATCCTCCATAATGGCTGTGCTTCGTCATTCCCACAGATGGAGCTTGAAGGAATTAGCAGGACTCGGCATCTGCAGACTCCACAGATTGGCTGGCCAATGGGAGATTTCTCTTTCTATTGCTTCATCTCATATATCGGCAATGTCTGCTTGGAGTGCACTAGGTATATGAAGTGTGTAACCTTAAAAGTGAAAATGAAAAATCCATTATTGCAAAATGCCTTGACCCTGGTTTAACATGGCAAAGGCAAAAGGAGGGAAGCTGCCTTTGATGAGAGATGTGGGACAGAGAAATTTAAGGTTACCTATGTATATTCTTTCAGCTTTAAATTGCACAGAAAAGGGAAAGCAAGGTTTAACCTCAGGAAAATGGAGAGATTTGCATGTCTCTACAGCTAGTCTTCGAAATTACTACTCTTTAATCATTTTTCTTTCCTGAGTGATTTGTAATATTTTCCCAGAACTTTTGCTAATATAAGGAATTGGAGAGTTGTGGGGTTCCTGTATGCATGCACTCGCACAACAATAGAAGAGGGGCTATTTGAAAAAGATAGTTTTTGAGTTTTACGCTGTGACTTATCTATGGTAACTATTTCCCTGCAACTTATGTACTGCCCAAATTCATGATCAGTGAAGAAATCTGGAATCATCTCTCTAAGCTATTTTTCTCCCGAAGAAGCCAATTTCTTTCCGATGTCAAACTGCTTTTGTGTTACTCTACATTCCTTTATTGTGAATATAAAC
The DNA here is from genome assembly GCF_015220235.1 of Choloepus didactylus. NCBI lineage: Eukaryota > Metazoa > Chordata > Mammalia > Pilosa > Megalonychidae > Choloepus > Choloepus didactylus. Next base: position 28,005,442 of record NC_051320.1, on the reverse strand, counting down.
ATAGATTCGTGTTTCTCTATTCACAGAGAACAAAGGCAATCTCAGAGAATATTTCCCTACCAGTAATTTATATGCATTAAAAAGGAAAGCAGTTCCTTTAACTGCTTTTCAGCTTGATTGACAGCAAGCATAGAAACATACTGGGAGGATATTGGGTGTGGAGGAATTGCCGGAGGATAGAACATTTCCCGTGTTATCACAAGTGGTCACACTTATTCATTCAACGATCATTGCATTTCTATGTGCCAAACCCTGTGCTAGGGGCGAGAATCGGCCTTCCCTGCAGGTGCCCCCACAACTAGCATCAAGATTTTACAAACGTTTTTCTGTCCGAGCGTGTTTTTGAAGCTGCTGATCAAAATTCGAAACTGCGGCAAATCTCTCTCCTCCGGAAAGCAGCCGATATCCGCCTCTGGGGGAGGGCTACATAACCTGCAAAAAGTCATTGGTCTTCACGTAATAACACATGGCTGACGATTAGCAACCTCCCTAAATGCATTCGAAAAGGTGTTTTTCCAGTAATCGGTATCAGGCAGTCGTTTAATTGCGTGGAGCAGAGCTAGGTGACTGCATATGCGAAAATAACACGAGGCAGCTGGCGGCCGACCGACCCGCGGCGATGCGTCTCGATTTCCCCGCGCCCGGTTTAGTTTCCTCACCCGGCCATGCCTCACGGTTCCCCCAGAGCAGTGGCAGCCCCCCAAATTCTAGAGGCCTTAGGCGTGTGGTTGGAGGGTCTTGTCTACAAGTTGCGGTGCACTGCGCGCACGCGTTTTAGCTCTAAGATTGGAGTAAGTGGAGGGACGCTAAAGCTTCGCCAAGCGCCCCACTAAAAGGCGCCACCCCTGTTGACCTGACCGCGGTTGGGGCTCAAACACACTCGCACACACAACAACAATGGGGGCGGGGGGTGTTCATAAAAAAAAGGGGTCTGGGCTTTTACTGTTTGTAATATTCTGCCAGCAGCTGCTTTTGA